>NW_027362898.1:0-4804228 GCF_046119375.1 Phyllobates terribilis | reverse complement strand
GCAATCCACCTGCAGCTGTTAACTAGTTAAATGCCACTGTCAATCTCTGACAGTGGCATTTAACATCACCAAGCCGGAGGCGCATCACTTTCCCCGGCTATCGGTGACCCTGTCACATGATTGCGGGTCACCGATGGGTTGGCATGACAACCAGAGATTTGCAGGAGACCTCTGTGGCTCTCATGTCCAGATTGCTATGAGCACCGCCCAGTGGTCGGGGCTCATAGCACGTGAGCAAATCTGCTACATAGAGGCGATCTGATCATCGCCTATATGTAGCAGAGCCGATCAGGCAAGTGCTGCTTTTAGTCTCCCATGGAGACCATTGAAGCAATCAAAAAGTTAAAAAAAAATGTTTAAACATTAAAAAAATAAAAAAATAAAAGTTTAAAACACCCCCCTTTCGCCCCAATTCAAAGTAAAACGATAAAAAAAAAATCACACATACACATATTTGGTATCGCTGTGTTCAGAATCGCCCAATCTATCAAAATAAAAAAATAATTAATCCGATCAGTAAACGGCGTAATGAGAAAAAAATTCTAAACTCCAGAACTACGTTTTTTGGTCGTCGCAACATTGCAATGATGTTGTTTAAGCTTTTACTTGTTTAGGGGATTCTTTTTTACTTGTGCATCCATAGGTTTTTGGCCCAGTCTGGTTTTGCAGTTTTTCTTATGTGTTTGTTATTTTTTAGTGTGTGCTTTAGGGAGAAGCCTGGAATACTCGGGATTGTCTCTGTGGAGCAGTGACTCCATTTCATCTTACAGACAGAGTGCCAACCTCTGCAGTCAGGTAGGGATGTTTTTATAAGGGCTTTCACGATTATATCTTTGTATGCCATTATCCCTGTAGCAGCATACTATTTGTTCCAGTAGCGTAGCTACCGGGGGGGCAGAGGGGGCTGTCGCCCCGGGCCCCACACTCTGAGGGGGCCCACCCAGAGCTACACTATTGTAATTGTAGCTGTGTCACTGTTAAATAATTAATAATCGATAATCATTTTTCTTAAATCTGAGTTCTATGCCTCAGCCATCGTGTCTACTTGACATGCGCTATTTGTGTGTATATTTTTAGTTCACTACCATATGTAGAACAGGTGTGCCATACGACTGGCTATAAAAGCCCATGGTACAGAAAGGGAGGGCTCTCTTTCTCTTCCCACCCCACAAGACACAAGAATCTTCATGCTGAGAAGTATCTGACATGTAGGCCTGGACACGTGCTGGATAAAGACATGATTTACCAGCCAGGATCCAAGGAAAGATGGGTGAATCTCAACCATTAAGCTAATTATGGACAAATGGACAATTACTTTATAACTAATTATTGTATGTACCTGCTGAAATTTGATTCTTTTTAATGGACATTCCAAGAATAAATCAATACATTTTTTTTATAAGAATATCGTGATATTGATAATTTGAGAAGTCCTCAGTAGAAAAAATAATACAGAAAAGAGTATTATTTTACAATGGTGAGCCAGCCAGTCCTGTTTTTTTGTTTTTTAAATTAAGTAAGTGAATTTCTTCCGTGAACAAGGGGGGAAGTCCTGACGAGCTGAACAGCTGATGTTCACGTGTCAGTAAATTCACTAGTTTGTCACGAGAAGCAAAAAGAATCTACAGAATCTTAAGGTAAGCAAAATCTGGATATAATTTCTTCTTTTGCTAAACAAAGTAATATTAATTTCAAAGTTAATGTAGGAAATGACGTAGACGTTTTGTGGCTCAGTTTATACAAAGAATGTGAATTGCAGAATTTACAGTTAACTTCTAAATTGGTAAATAGAGAGAAACACAAATTGCGGAATATTCTACATCTTGTACAGGTATTTCATGATTTTGTACTTTCAAGGTCTAAGCAGGAAAATTGTGTAGAAGAAGTGTCAGATAGTGACAATGATTCTGACTGTAATGTGGAAAATGAACAAGATTTGAGACACGTGTCTGTAACTGAAGGTGACCTTGGGTCTGACCAAGAGACGGACATACAGAAACCTGACATGGGAGGAGACATGACTGACATACGAGAAACCGACATACTAGGTGATGTGGGAGGAGACGTGAGTGACGTAGGAGGAGCTGATGTACAAGGGCCACTAAAAATATCAGAGAATTCAGGAATTACCCAGGCTCAACTACAAATTAAAATGAGGAAAAATTTGCTGAAATTATACAAAATCATGCCAAAATATGATGTCAAAATCCATGCCTGTAGAAATTCAGAGACATATGAGAGCTTTTCTGATAAGTTTGATTTATCCAATTAGGAGAGGAATCAATTATTTAAAATATGGATTCCTGTGACATTGTCCAGATGTTACTCTCCTAATGGATGGGAAAATGATTTGGACAGGTTAAAATATTTGATTTATTGTGTCACAAAGGATTTTCCCAACATAGAAGATCTGCAGAAACTAAGGATTGGTAGGAAGGAATGTACATATACATTCATGTCCATATTTGAACAGTTGTACAAAGCTCTCATCAAAAATGGAAAAGTACAACATATGATAACAACTTTTGTACAAAAATTCTAAATCCTAGATCCAGTATCTAGAGTTATAGCCTCACAAAAAAGAATCCCTATTCAAATGGGCACAGTTGCTGGATTCTCTTAGAAAACATGAGAATCGTGAAAAGAAAATAAATCAAGTTAAATTTATAAAACCAGGAACGGTAAAATCTTACCAAAAGCCAATATCAACCTCTCCTAGATTGAGTCATCCCCATAGTGAACTCTATCAAATACGCAGGAGATTTCATATCTGTTATAAGCCATATCAGCCAGTGCAAAGGTCCATCTCTCCACAGAAAGAGTTAATTCTCAGTCAGAACTGTGATTCTCTAAAAAGGAAAATGGCTGAAACTGATGGACAGAGTCAGGTGAGACGACCAGCTCCCAGTGACGTCATGGAATGTGGACTGAAGAACAGGCAGTTTTCTGAGGTTTTGAAGGATAGAAAAATGTCTTTCCTAAATAGGGCGTTCTTGGAGATATTTGAGAGAGACAGAAGATTTGGTTTAGGGAGTGGCTAAGGAAAAACTGTAATTATAATGTATCAAAATGTAGCACAGAAATGTTATACAATGTCTCAATATTTATTTATAATCTTATACAGTAAAATTGTAGTTACATAGTTTCTAATAGTTCATATATATATATATATATATATGTATATATATATATATACTTGTTTAAGTAGAGATTGTGTATAATTGTATTTATATATATATTTATAATATATATATATATTAATTAATAAATTAGAACTTTATATATAAATTTATGTAACAATATTTTGAATTGCATTAGAACCAACCAATATATGTATAAGATATTTAAATAATTCTGTTTCTGTATGAATTTGATATTTAATTTTATTTTCTTATATTTCCTTAGAGTTTTCATTCCAAAGCAGGATTTGATCAAAGAACTCTAAAATGGATTTATTTCTTTATTCACACATGAAGTGGAAAAATTGCATGATTTTATGTGTATAACATTTTAAAATAATAACAATATATCTAGTTGGACTATAATATAGATGTAATACTTATTAATTCTTTTGTGTTGCTAATATTTTCTGTGCATGAAGTGTTCGTGCTAATTAAAGTAGCTTTACAGCATGACGTGTGACAGCTGCGGCCTTTGAACTTTGAGCTAATAGTATAGGATCCCATTCATTCTATTTTCTGCTGATGTAACTTAAGACCGGGCAGCCAGTGAAAAAAGAATCTAAGTCAAGAGTTTTTTCAAGTGTCTGAAATTCCAGTGACTTACTCTCATATTATATAATATGTACTTGGGGAATATTCAAAGAAATATTAAGATATTAAATGCGCATTAATAAATTGGGATACAACAATTTTGGGTTAAATATATATATATCTAAAACTTCATATGTGGAATGTTTGAGTTGAACAGATGTGTGAATGTGACAGATGAGTAAATCAGCAGCTGCTAAGTGTGATTGATGTGACAGAGGCCTCGTATGTTTGTATGTTTGAGAAAAAAAAATGTTTATGTGAAGGTACAAAAATATATTTAATTCTGAGAAAATTATGATACATAATTAAGTATTATCAACGTATATATATATTTCTATATTTCTTTAATAATTATTATTTATTGATTTAACTAATAGTGGATAAGGGCAACCACACATCAAAATGGTTTACAAAGCAAATTTATATTTAGAATAATTTTCCACATGATAATATTCTTGAGTAACTATGATATTATTTTTAATGGTTACCTAAATAGGTACACACCTCTCTTTAGACAAATCTATGCTACTCATCGATATGAAATTTATGCAAAATATTTATAAAAGAATAACTATTTTTAATTTGGTTCTGATATATACATAAATTATTTTATAAAATAATATTTTTGGTATTAAGGGGGAAAATGTGTTTTTGATCCTGATTACATAATCACTTGTGATCAATACTTATTTTTCACACATTTTAATAAAGGTAAAATAATAATAAGGTACTATGGTATAATTAAGAAGGGTATTACATGCAAAGTTGCATAGTTTAATAATTTTTTGGTGATACAAGGTTATGACTAATATGAAATCATCCAGATAATGGAGATATAAGGGTATTTTTTATGGAGAATATAATTACTCTGCATTTGTCATTAAAATTTAAAGGCCTTATTTTTGTTTTTATTCTTATTTTTACTCTTAATTTTATTTTTCATTTTTAAAATTTTATTCTTACTTATTTTCTTATTTTCTTATTTTTCCATTTTTCATTTTTAATTCTCAATTTTTGATTTTAATTCAGTTCAATATTTTAATTGAGAAAACACATTAATATTTAATGGGGTAATGTCAAATACAAGAATATTGCTTCATTAAATATAATGATGATATGAATTAATATAAGAAAATGTTTCAATTTTTTTTGAGTAAACACAACAATTCATTCATTCATTCCTTCATACATTCATATATTTATTCATTTTAGTTCAGGAGTATACATTCTTTGGTATTATTGGTTTAATAAAGCTATAAACACTTGTTTCAAAACACACTGACACCTATGGGTTGGAAAAGGTAATTACACCTATGACACAAAAATATTTTATCACATGGAGAACTTGATTGAATTACTATCTATTATTGTTTATTATTCCAAACATAATTTATTTTAATGTTTTGATAATAATTAGATGGATATTATTGATTGCTATGGTGCGCTGTGATATTATAGGTTAGGAAAAATTGCCAGATTTGGTATCAGATTAGGGAATGAAGACTTCAATCAAGACATCGCAATTATGAATTCTATCTTAATAAAGACTTTTCATATTTATAAATCAAAGAGACTCTCAAAAGTTACAAGAAGAAGCAACCAATATCCGGAAGTCTCAGAAGGTAACAGGTGTGAATGCTGAGTGTTATAATAGACTGTGTCAGATACAATTCACACCACTGATCACCAGGACGGCAGAGGACGATGATCCTATATGAACTGTGTTGTGTTCAAGCTTCATCATGTTTCAGTGGTTTCTTATCACCTGCAACGCTTCAATGAAAGCTGGTGAGCAGGTAATACCTGACATATGTGTCCTGTATATAAAGGACTGAGTACTGGTTATGGTGCTATATAAAGCAGGGAAGTGTCAAGTTAACCCTTGCTTTACTGACCAAAGATGTCACATCTGTTCCAAAAGTGACACGAGACCAGTGCGGACGACACGGAAGATTCCAAAGACGATCCAACGTAAGTCCAGGTGACATCGCACAGATATTAAAGCTACATTTCATCCATGGACTTTGTTTTCTTATCAATTGACACATGATCTTTCTAATAAAGAGCACAGTTTATGGACTGAACAATAACGAACACAATTATGGACTGTACAATATCTACACGCTGTCATTTATTTCAAAGGAGTTTTCATCTAAAGACTGTGTTATAAAAGAACCAAGAAGAAGACGAGACGACGACCCGATGACATCAGACGATGACGATTGGACCCGCGATTGCTTCAATTTAGATATAGGGAAGTATAATTATACATGTTAAATGAATATTAGTCACGGCTTACCATAACATGAATTCACATCATAACAATAATCAGATATTGATACTATTATTACTATTATTATTATTATGGAAATTTGATATTGCCAAGGAAGAAGGAAAGAAAAAATGATTGATGAATGTATCTTCTTTTGAGATTTTTCAGTTAAAGTCCTTTTATTCTCAAAAAGGGGGGAATGTTAAATAATTAATTATGGATATTCATTTTATTCTTAAATCTGAGTTCTATGTATCAGCCATTGTGTCTAGTTGACATGCGCTATTTGTGTGTGTATTTTTAGTTCACTACCATATGTAGAACAGGTGTGCCATACGACTGGCTATAAAAGAGCATGGTACAGAAAGGGGGGCTCTCTTGCTCTGCCCACCCCACAAGACACAGAAGAAGAATCTTCATGCTGAGAAGCAGATGACATGTAGGCCTGGACACGTGCTGGACAAAGACGTGATTTACCAGCCAGGATCCAAGGAAAGATGGGTGAATCTCAACAATTAAGCTAATTATGGACAAATGGACAATTATTTTATAACTAATTATTGTATGTACCTGCTGCAATCTGATTCTTTTTAATGGACAATTCAAGAATAAATAGATACATTTTTTATAAGAAAATATTGATATTGATACTTTGCGAAGTCCTCAGTAGAGAAAAATAATACAGAAAGAAGTATTATTTTACACATCTCTCCCAAGACCAAAAGACGGGTCGGACAGTGGCGGTCCGTGTAGCAGGGGGAGCCATACATCGACTGCCCACGGCCAAGATTCACCTGAACTGGGGGGTCGGGGATGGCCTTGTCGAGGTCAGCATGATGAAGGATTTGCCTGCAGACGTCCTGCTGGGAAATGACTTGGGGCCCATGTTGTCTTCCTTCTTGGTCGCCCCCCTGGCTCAGACATATCCTGTGACTACCCGGAGACAAGCTCGAGCTGCGGAGGCGGAATCACACTCGGAGGAGGCCCAGGTAAGACACTGCAGCCCTTCACGTATTCCCATAGCCAGACACATTTCATGGGACACCCCAGCAGAATTTAGGAGGGAGGTACTAGAGGATCCCTCATTGCAGGGGTATCGCGGAAAGGCATAAGAGGGGAGAGGGGTACTGGAAGGTGAACAGTTTATATGGCATCAGGGACTCCTCTACAGGGTTACAGAGCAAACTCACTCAGGGACGAGCCCCACTGTAAAACTACAGCTGGTAGTTCCCAAAAAGTATAGGCAGGAGTTGCTGCGAATCTCTCATGACATACTCTTGGCGGGGCACCTCGGAGTCAGCCGCACCAGGCATCGTCTGACACAAAACTTCTTTTGGCCAGGGGCATCCCATGATGTTCGTCAGTACTGCCAGACCTGTGACAGTTGCCAGCGCATTGGCAAGAGGGGAGATCGCTGCAAGGCCAAATTACACCCCCTTCCCATTGTGGAGGAGCCATTTAGCCGAGTAGCGGTCGATCTGATAAGGCCGTTAGCCAAACCCAGTCCGTCAGGGAAAAGGTATATATTGACAGTGATAGATTACGCCACGCGGCATCCAGAGGCGGTTGCCTTACCTAACATACTGGCAGAGACGGTGGTGGCTACCCTGCTCCAGGTTTTCTCACGGGTTGGATTTCCCCGGGAGATTATCTCGGATCAGGGCACCCAATTTACGGCAGAGGTGACCAGCCAACTGTGGAGACTGTGTGGTGTAAAGTCCATTAGAAGCGCCCCATACCACCCGCAAACCAACGGGTTGTGTGAGCGCTTTAACGGAACGTTAAAACAACTCATTGGGACATTCACCCGGACCTACAGGGACTGGGAGAAATTCTTGCCGCACCTCCTGTTCGCCTATCGGGTGGTGCCCCAAAAATCTACGGGGTTCTCCCCATTTGAACTGTTATATGGGAGGCGGGTGAGGGGGCCCCTAGACTTAGTGCAAGAGCTCTGGGAAGGGGAGGAAACCATAGCAGGAACCCCTATCGTGCCCTTCGTGCTGGAACTCCGGGACCGCCTGCAGGAGTTGACTCAGGCTGTGCGTGTGAACATGCAGGTGGCCCAACGGCGCCAGCGCATATGGTACGATCAGAGGGCTAGAGAACGCACCTTCGAGATAGGACAGAAGGTCCTGGTACTAGAACCGGTTAGGCAGAACAAATTCCAGGCCGCATGGCAGTGGCCTTACCGGGTAGTGGGGAAAATAGCCGACACCACCTACAATTTCGCCGATTGTGACAACCCCAGGGTTATCCGCATGTTCCACGTGAATACGCTGAAGCCCTATCAGGAGTGCCCTGAAGAGGTAGCTGCCATCTGCGCACCCGAAGCAGAGGATTTAGCCGGACTCCCCTTGCCTGATGTCTTAGGTGAGAAGACTCAGTCGAAAACCTGGGACCAGGTACACTTAGGAGAAAACCTAGGGGCCCGGGAGAGAGAGCAGGCTGAGACATTGCTGAGGCAGCGGCAGAGGATGTTCTCAGAGAGACCGGGGTTCACCCGACTTGCACAACACAAGGTTGAGACACAAGATCAGACCCCCCTGAGACAACCCCCCTTCCGCGTCCCGGAGTCTGTACGAGAAGAGATGCGACAAGAGATACAGGAGATGTTGCATCTAGGGGTCATTGAGGAGTCAGATAGTCCCTGGGCGTCCCCTGTAGTGTTAGTGCCTAAGAAAGATGGGACTACCCGGTTTTGTGTAGACTATCGCAAGCTAAATGAGAAAACTGTGACGGATGCGTATCCCATGCCGCGTGTGGACACATTGTTAGACAGGCTGGCTGGGGCAAAGTATTTGACCACCATCGATCTATGCAAAGGCTATTGGCAGATCCCCCTAAGTCCTGATGCTATTCCCAAGTCTGCATTTGTCACCCCGTTTGGCTTATTCCAGTTTCGGGTTATGCCATTTGGGATGAAGAATGCCCCCGCGACCTTCCAGAGGCTGGCTGACTGGCTTCTGGATGGTCTCCAGGACTATGCTTGTGCCTACCTGGATGACATCGTCGTCTACAGCGCGACATGGGATGAGCATCTAAATCACCTAGAGACAGTATTGGATAGGATCCACAAAGCCGGAATCACCCTGAACCCCAACAAGTGTCAGGTAGGCAAAGCAGAGGTTCAGTATTTAGGACATTGAGTGGGGGGGTGGAAAACAACGACCGGAACCCGCCAAGATTGAGGTGGTAGCCAAGTGGCCCACCCCACGTACTAAAACCCAAGTCATGGCCTTTCTGGGGACAGCGGGGTATTATAGGAAATTTGTCCCTAATTACAGCAGCATTGCCAAGCCCCTCACTGATCTGACACATAAGAACCTCCCCCGCCAGGTAACCTGGACCCCCGAGTGTGAGGAAGCCTTCCGCCAGCTAAAGGACGCTCTCACAAATACCCCGATATTGGCCGCACCCGATACAACTAAACGTTTCCTTGTTCACACAGACGCATCTATGTTTGGGTTGGGGGCAGTACTGAGCCAAGTCGGGCCGGACGGCCAAGAACACCCAATAGCTTATCTGAGTCGGAAATTACTGCCTCGAGAAGTCAGCTATGCGGCCGTCGAAAAGGAATGCCTGGCAGTAGTATGGGCTGCCAAGAAGCTCCAACCATATTTGTATGGAAGACAGTTTTCCCTCATAACGGACCATAACCCCCTGGTATGGCTTAATCGGGTCTCCGGGGACAATGCCCGACTACAACCGTTAGACTTCACCATCCACTATAGACCTGGCAAGCAAAATGGTAACGCCGATGAACTAAGCCGACAAACTGACCTGCTACCAACCTCATAAATCGTGGACCTCCTCCAGCTGATCCGTCAGCGAGCAGACTGGGTAGGCCGATCCTGTCTGGGAAGGGGGAGCATTGTGACAGATCAACCCCGTACTCCCAAGATTTTGCCACATGGGGGTTGTCGTAGCGCCTATGCAGCTAATGGGACATAACGTTATAAAGTGGGGTGAATATTGTGGATCACATATTATTGGACATTTTGTGATGTGACCGAAGCACTCCTGGCCCCCACCTTCCTGTGCTCACTTAGCAGTGGCAAACAGACAATGTGCTGATTAATGGGTTGTTGCATAACTGCTGTCTGGGAGCCTACTGTGGGTATTATCTGGTGAGAACAATGGGTGTTAAAAATAGCCTGTGTAATTCTCTATAAAACCTGCTTGTGAGAATAAAAGTTAAGTTCATCTTGGAGACACTGTGCGATAGTCATATTTTATTTATCACAGTGTAAGAAAAGCCTTTCCATGTCAGGGGCCTACAGAAGAAGATTGGACATCTGCGGATGGGGTAACTAGCTCCCGTCACACGTACTATCCAGAGGCACATCATCACCCCTTCCACATGCTTCAACGCACGTTTCGCTACCGATTCATTAGGAAGTGAGGTGGAGGAGGAAGAGGCGATGTTTTATAGGGTGATTACAGCTGTGGTTACTTACAAATCACGGACGCCATATTATCGGACGCCTCTGCTGTCCCACGCGTCCGGATAGCCGTCCCGTCTGCGACCGAATGTGCATCACCGAAACACGACCAAAGGTCGCAGTTCAATGAAAGCATCCCAGTATCGGGTACGAGAGCACACTGGAGCATGCGCAGTGTGGCGCACAGCGACCCTGCAGCCATATTAGAAAAGGGAAAAAGTGCGGGTCAGCATCAAAGTCTAAATATAATTATACGTGCCAAAATAGAATTGTATGAAATATAGAAAAAGTTCTATATATAATATAGTTGATGCGTGCATACACAATATTATTGCTTATATAATGTGTATATGTTAAAGTGAATAAACACACTATAAACTCTCTATATGTACTGTACAATAAAGCCAACAATACATGTATATATGTTTATTCAATCAAATCCACTATGATATATATTGATTATATTATTCGATTGATAATAAGGACAAGACACTGAAGATGAGAATATACCAAAAATCCTAGTGTATACTTAAAGAATACTCGAAAATCCCCACTGTTCATTTAAACCTCTGGGGGTCATACTTCTTAGAGTGGTGATCCATTTACTTTTTTATTTATTATTTATTTGTTCAATCTGGGCCAGCTTTTTGGCTAGATTTTCCCTCCTATTCCCAGGATACAGGCGGGCAATCCCTTTGACACGTAAGAGATGACATTGATGAGGGTAGCAATTCCGAAACTGTCTCGCCAAAGGTTTAGGTTGAGAAATAGCACCCACCTCATCTTGACATATTTTCTCCGCTGCCCTAATATTTTGGATGTGTTCCAAAGCTCCTGAGTTGTCATACCAATATAGATGAGTCCACAGAAACATGTGGCTTGATAGATGATCATAGATGTTATACAATTAATGAAATACAGAATCTTGTAAGCCTACTCACCCATCGAATCCTGAAAGGTATTCGTTTTTTCAATATATCTGCACTCTTTGCAGTTGCCACACTTCCATGTGCCCCATTTGGGGCCCTTTGAGCCAAATATACATTGCTCAAAAAATTAAAGGGAACACTTAAACAACAGAATATAACTCCAAGTAAATCAAACTTCTGTGAAATCAAACTGTCCACTTAGGAAGCAACACTGATTGACAATCAATTTCACATGGTGTTGTGCAAATGGAATAGACAATAGATGGAAATTATTGGCAATTATCAAGACACCCTCAATAAAGGAGTGGTTCTGCAGGTGGGGACCACAGACCACATCTCAGTAGCAATGCTTTCTGAGCTGATGTTTTGGTCACTTTTGAATGTTGGTTGTGCTTTCACACTTGTGGTAGCTTGAGACGGACTCGACAACCCCCAGAAATTGCTCAGGTAGTGCAGCTCATCCAGGATGGCACATCAATGCGAGCTGTGGCAAGAAGGTTTGCTGTGTCTGTCAGTGTAGTGTCCAGAGGCTGGAGGCGCTACCAGGAGACAGGTCAGTACACCAGGAGACGTGGATGGAGCCGTAGGAGGGCAACAACCCAGCAGCAGGACTGCTACCTCCGCCTTTGTGCAAGGAGGAACAGAAGGAGCACTGCCAGAGCCCTGCAAAATGACCTCCAGCAGGCCACAAATGTGCATGTGTCTGCACAAACAGTTAGAAACCGACTCCGTGAAGGTGGTATGAGGGCCCAACGTCCACAGAAGGGGGTTGTGCTCACAGCCCAACACCGTGCAGGATGCTTGGCATTTGCCACAGAACACCACGATTGGCAAAGTCGCCACTGGCACCCTGTGCTCTTCACAGATGAAAGCAGGTTCACAGTGAGCACATGTGACAGACGTGACAGAGTCTGGAGACGCCGTGGAGAGCGATCTGCTGCCTGCAACATCATTCAGCATGACCGGTTTGGCAGTAGATCAGTAATGGTGTGGGGTGGCATTTCTTTGGAGGGCCGCACAGCTCTCCATGTGCTTGCCAGAGGTAGCCTGACTGCCATTAGGTACTGAGATGAGATCCTCAGACCTCTTGTGAGACCATATGCTGGTGCGGTTGGTCCTGGGTTCCTCCTAATGCAGGACAATGCCAGACCTCATGTGGCTGGAGTGTGTCAGCAGCTCCTGCAACATGAACGCATTGAAGCTATGGACTGGCCCGCCCGTTCCCCAGACCTGAATCCGATTGAGTACATCTGGGACATCATGTCTCGCTCCATCCACCAACGTCACGTTGCACCACAGACTGTCCAGGAGTTGGTGGATGCTTTAGTCCAGGTCTGGGAGGAGATCCCACAGGAGACCATCTGCAACCTCATCAGGAGCATACCCAGGCATTGTAAGGAGGTCATACAGGCACGTGGAGGCCACACACAATACTGAGCCTCATCAGGAGCATGCCCAGACGTTGTAGGGAGGTCATACAGGCACGTGGAGGCCACAAACAATACTGAGCCTCATTTTGACTTGTTTTAAGGACATTACATCAAAGTTGGATCAGCCTGTAGTGTGTTTTTCCACTTTAATTTTAGGGGTGACTCCAAATCCAGGCCTCCATTGGTTAATAAATTTGATTTCCATTGATGATGTTTGTGTGATTTTGTTGTCAGCACATTCAACTTTGTACAGAACAAAGTATTCAATGAGAATATTTCATTCATTCAGATCTAGGATGTGTTATTTGAGTGTTCCCTTTATTTTTTTGAGCAGTGTATATGAAGATGTATCAGGTACATGATGACTATGAACTAGTACATCACGTAGTGTCTTATTACGTTTAGCCATAATCAATGGACGATTTGATAGAAAAGGAAGTATTGTCTGATCCTGTTGGAGAATTAGCCAAAATTTGGAGATGATATTAGTAATTTCTTTCCACCTCGAATGATAATTCGTGATGAATTGAACATGCCCAAAAGATTCCTTTTTCTTTTTAGCAATGAGAAGATATTGTCCATTGGCGTGTTTGGCCCGATAGTAGGCCTGTTGAATAATTTCCATTTTGTACCACGTTGTAAGTATCTACTGGTCATATCACATGCCTATTCTTCAAAAGCTTTGTTTTGGTCACAAATATGATGTGCCCTAATAAATTGTCCGGACGGCATTGCCTGTATTACATGTGCCAGACGACTGATTTGGCATGCAAGAAAGCATTGGCACTAGTAATCTTGTGATAAATATTTGTATGCAACTGTCCATGGTCATCAACATGAATATCCAAATACGGAAAATCAATTTTCTTTTGATCAATATGATGGGTTAGCTTAATATTCAATGCATTGTCATTGAGATATTTTAAGAATTTTTCAAGTTCCTCATGGGAGCCCTGCAAAATAAACAACACATCGT
Source organism: Phyllobates terribilis (assembly GCF_046119375.1). NCBI lineage: Eukaryota > Metazoa > Chordata > Amphibia > Anura > Dendrobatidae > Phyllobates > Phyllobates terribilis. Next base: position 4,790,406 of record NW_027362898.1, on the reverse strand, counting down.
CTATGAATCTCATCCAAGATATCACTGATCCCAATGACGTATGTTCAATGTTCTGGAATCGGATGTATTCACACTCCCAAAATCCCAAGGAGAGATTGGCGTAAGATGGGGCCCAAGCCGCGGCCATTGCCACCTTTTTCTTCTGTAGGTAGTATTGATCTTTGAACACAAAATTATTATATTACAAAATGTATTCTGTTACGAATCCGGGTGGTGGAACCTCTGTGCTGTGATGCAAGGAGGGATCAGAGGGGCGTAACTAAGTGCCTACCCGGACCGACCCTGGCCACACAGCGGCTTAGTCGACTCTGTGAACCAAGGAGGGACCGGGAAGGTGAACCAGGTGCCACTCTGGGACCGACCTTGTGAGAGCAGGCGACTCCCATGGGACTGATGGCTGAAGCTGAAAGGCACAGCGGATGAGCACGGCTGGTAGACAGGCGGGCACGGCTGATAGACAGGCTGGCGGGCACTGGGACCTTCAAGGTAGAGGTGAAGATGCTGGAGCTGTCCTAGGTAGAAGTGCTGAAACTGTTGTATCCAGAAGCACCAGAGCTGTCCACTAGCGTGGTGCTGAACCTGGATGGCACTGCCCTCCAACGTTGTGGTATTGAACCAAATGTTACTATAACGTCCTGGTTACAAGCCGTCCACTGCTGTGGTGCTGAATCTAGACAGTTCTTCCCATATAAAAGCTGTCCACTGCTGTGGTGCTGAATCTAGACAGTTCTTCCCATATAAAAGCTGTCCACTGCTGTGGTGCTGAATCTAGACAGTACTGCCCAGATCAGAGCTGCCCACCGTTGTGGTGCTGAATCTAGGACTGTAGTGCCCAGAGGAGAGCTGCCAACCACTGTGGTGCTGAACCAGTACTATAGAAGGGAGAGAACACAGGAGCTCACCCCCGCTGCTGAGCAGAGATGCTAGATGTGCTGTAGCAGTCTTCTATTGTCCCTCAGCAGATAGCATCATGCTATGAATGGGATGTGCTCTGCTATATCCCTGCAGCTTGTAGATCAGGAACCAGGGCTTCAGTGTGCGTCACCTGAATGACAGCAGTCTGGCACCACCAATGCTGCTATGCGGGACATTGCGCCCTTTACTACTGCCTGCAATGTAAAACCCCTTCTGATTGGAGCCCATGGATCTGTGATTGGTTATTGAAGACACACCCTCGTACATGGTGGACTTGTCTGTTCCCTTTAAACATATGAGCGGTTCTCACATGTTGTGGCTGATGTCTGATAACATAAGTGCTATCCCCTCATTCTGTATCACTGCAGCTGTCATCTGATGGGCGGCTGATGTATTCCATCACTATAGTACGGGTGAGATCACAGCCATCTGTAGGAACAAAACACCATCTCATCCGTGTCATGTACAGAAGCATGTCACTATGCAAGTCGCCCCCGTACTCCTAAACATCAGCAATAAAGCAGGAAGGAGTGTGTCACTGAATGCAAGATGTGACGAGATAAAACCAACCTTGTAAGGCTACATGCGTAGTGGTCATAGCCACCTCCAGTTACTGTCACATAAAATTCCTGGTGCCACTGATAAAGGAGGGGAGATCTCCGTAATACGGTATCTGTGCACGTTTAGTCCACCAGTGTCTGGAAGGAACGTTGAGCTCAACTATGCTGCTCATGAGAGCGCAGGGTCCTAATGTCCACCATTACCACTCCATTCTTAGTCTAATTTTACATATCATTTCATTAATGTGTTTCATCTGACATTAACCATTACACTATGATAAACTGATATATATAAGTACTCGTATATACACTATTTGGACAAAACTTATAACAGCGAAGTACTGTTCATATAGTTAAGTGGCTTAGCAACGGTACAGGAGATAAGATGAGAATAATAGGTTTAGTCTTTAGGATAGGGTTAATGGATAGAGACTGCAAGATGTCGGTGAGTGACACGAAAGAGTGAGACGGACCCGTCCCATCGTGTGCGTAAGAAGGGCACGGTGGAAGAAAAAGAAACCATGCCCATTGCAGCAAGCCAAGGGAGAACGGGTGGAGACTCCCAGGAAACGGGCAGGTGAGCCAGAAGTGGCCTCCCCCAAGAATGGGCAGAGCAACGTAAGAGCACACCCACGGCAGAGTGGGCTGGGACCATTGTTGGTGAGGAGGTAAAGTGGCAAGAGAAGATAGAGTGCTACGGTTACCTATTGAAACTGATGGTCGGTGCTACGGCATTGTGCTCCGCGGTGTGCCCGGAAAGGTCAAGCTGAAAAGGAAGATGACGCCGCTGGAGCAAGAGATGCAGCCAGGTGAACTGTCATCAGTAGAGGCACCAACCAAGGTCCCGGGAAGGCCCAGGATCCAATGCCTGACCTCAAGACAAAGGTTCGCCCGCAGTCCCCAAAACCAGAACTCGATTCCAAGGCAGAGGCAGCAGTGTCAGCGTGGCCAAGATCCTGCGACCAGGCAGGGTGACTGAAAGCTATGCTGACAGACCTGGTGGTAAGTACACCTCAGCGTTCTGGAGAGTTATCAGCCTGGGAAACAGCCCTCATCCCCTGGCCACAGCAGTACATGGAAGAGACACCAGCCCTGGACCCCGTTAAGGCCAGATGGGTGGTGAAGGTCATTGAGGGTAAGACGGAGTGGGAGAAATGGGTGAGGGCCCAACTCGAGCACCCAGGAGGTGGTGAAGTTGACCCGCCCAGGGGGGATATAGGGGGAAACTTGGTACCCGGGCCTTTACCTTCTTTGTAGGATGTCACGGCAGTCGGCTCCCGGGCCCATCCTCTGGGGTCGCTCTTTAAAAGGGGGTTTGTTAACAGTTTGTCTCGTGACGCCACCTGTGGTTCCCGGTAATGAATACCGGCGCTGCTGCAGACCTCCGGGGGTGATGGGATAGCAGCTGGGATGTTTCTGCTCCCCACAGGCGGAGCGGGCCCCCGGGGCAGGGTAGTTGCAGATGGTAATGCTGGGCGTTGTAGTGCAGGCGCGGTAGCGTGATGGAAATAACTGACAGAGACAGTGGAGTGCAGTCATCCGAGTTTACTCACAGTTCTTTTTAGGTTCCTCGGGTACACTGTCCAGGTGTCAGACTCCCGCGTCGCACTGCGTTTGCCAGGCAGGGGTTCAGCACTCCTTCAGGTAGATTAGAAGCACTTAACGGGACCCCCTTTCTTATGTTCCTTCCTTGACTGACTTCACGCGCTGGGTCTTCTCACTCCTGCCCTGCGCTCCCCACACACAGTCCCGATTGGGTGCTCTGAAGTCCCTTCTGGGCAACCTGGAGTTCCCGGACCTACTTGATGCCCTTCACGGCGACTAGGGTGAGGCTGTGGCAACTGCACCATGGAAGTGCAGAAGCCTCCGGTTTTTCCAGCCGAGACCTGGAGTAACACGGCTGGTCCAGGGACCAGTTCCCTTCCCTCTGATCCCTTCCCTGATCCCTCTGATTCTTGGCAGATTCGGGCGTATGGGTGCTGTCCTGCACTCACCGTACCCCCTGGGATCCCTTCTGTTCCCGGAGCATTCCTCCCTTGCTCCCACTCCTCTCCTGGGCCTCTCTCACTAGGCCCACAATGGAGCAGAGCTCCTGAAGAGACTCTGCTCCCCTCCTCTCCTTGCTACTTACTGGCTGAACTGCACTGCTCCAACTAAGATGGCTTCCTTTTAATATCTATTCTCTAAGTGCTCCCCTGTTCTACGTCCTCCACCCACACCCACTACTGGTTCCCCCTCTCCTTGGTTCCCCCCACTCCAGCCAGGGACAGGGCAGCAAAAGAAGTGCATAATGCCCTTCCAGCCGGCCTGGAGTAGTGCAGTGTTGAGTGCAGGTGTTGGGGTCCCGGGCAGTAATAATCTTTAATAATAATAATCTTTATATAGCGCTAACATATTCCGCAGCGCTTTACATACATTATCGTCGCTGTCCCCATCAGGGCTCACAATCTAGATTCCCTATCAGTATGTCTTTGGAGTGTGGGAGGAAACCAGAGAACCCGGAGGAAACCCACGCAAACACGGGGAGAACATACATTTGAACCCAGGACCCCAGTGCTGCAAGGCTGCAGTGCTAACCACTGCGCCACCGTGCCGGCGGCAGTACTTCCTCCTTACCTGAGAGAAGGAGATGCCACACTTCTGGGTGAGGTGCAGTACCTCTGTGGCGACTGAACCCTCAGGGGTGCCACAAAGTCATTGACCAGATGACCAGATGTCACATCCAATATTTCAGCCCTCAGCGGGAAGATCATGTCCAACAATGACTCCTCCACGGTTAGTACCACAGCCTCAGGCCTGACAGAGGCAGCGAGTATTGCGGCTGCAGTGTGCGTTTTCAAGGGCCCCCACGGTATATGCTGTGCGTTGTCTTCCAGGTTCCAGAATGGTCGAGGATGACCATGTCCAAAGAGGGAATGTAAGAGTGATGGACTGTTCTGCAGCATTCCTACCCTTGAAGGCAATAATCCCTTTATGTGTACAGTGCCATGCGGTTTTACGAGTAATGTAAATAGCGATGTGTTTCTCTTACAGTGGCATGTAAAAGTTTAGGCCCCTTGGTAAAAAATTACTGTTATTGTGAACAGTAAAGCAAGTTGAAGATGAAATGATCTCTATAAAAGGGCTAAAGTTAAAGATGACACATTTCCTTTGTATTTTAGGCAAGAAAAAATCTTGTAATTTTTTACATTTTAAAAATTACACAAAGGAAAATGGGCTGATGCAAAAGTTTGGGCACCCTTGGAGATTTGTGTGCTCAGAAAACTTTGACCAAGGTTTCAGACCTTAATTAGCCTGTTAGAGTGCGTGCACATGGTCAGTAAACACTGCGGATTGGATGCAGCACACTTGCGCTGCGTGCAATCTGCAGCGGCCAGATGTTACAGCATAGTGGATGGGATTTATACAAATCCCATGTCCACTATGCGTCTCCGTGCTCCTGCAGCTCACCCGTGGAGACGGTCATGCAGTGCGTCTTCACAGACCGCAGCATGTCAATTTCTCTTGCAGAGACCCTAGTCTCCGCAAGAGAAATTATATCACTGTAATGTATAGGATGTGGTGAATCCGCATGGTTCATTGAACACATGCGGATTCACTTGCGTGCAGCGCTTTGGACACAGCATAAAGTATGCTGCGTTCAAAGCGCAGCCAACACCGACCATCTGCACATACCCTAAAGGTTATGGCTTGTTCACTATCATTAGGAAAGGCCAGGTGATACAAATTTCCCAACTTTATAAAAACCCAGCCTCCTCTAACCTTGTGCCAAAAAACAGCAGCCATGGGTTCTTCTAAGCAGCTGCCTAGCACTCTGAAAATGAAAATGGTGGAGGCCCACAAAGCAAGAGTAGGCTATAAGAAAATAGCAAAGCGTTTTCAAGTTGCAACCTTATTGACGGCATCGCTCGTCACTGCAGGAACGTCCTCAGGCTACTGTCAGTGAGTTCCAGCTGGCGTGCTGAGCAGTTGCATACTCATGCAACCGCTCAACACACCAATCGGATGTAGCAGATCTGGGGATCATTGTTCGACATCATCAGTATGGATTATCTGCGGACAGGTGAGGATTACTTTGTTTTTTTATTTTTATGTGGATCTTAAGAAATGTGTAAAAGAGGGTCATTGAGTGTTTTGTTCAAACAAAGGTCTTTGCTCTGTGTGAGTTTTTTTACTTGAACTAATGGCGTTAGTAATCGGGATGTCTTATTCACGCCTCTCCATTACTAACCCCTGGGCCTGATGTCAGCAAACATCAAACAGCTGACATCAACCCCAAAACCATTACCCCACTTGCCAATGCACCAGGGCAAGTGGGAAGAGCTGAGAATAAGCACCAGAATTTCTGGGGTGGCTGAGGGCTCATGTTATTAGTCAGGGAGGAGGCCAATATCCATGGTCCCTTCCCAGCCTTTTAATATCAGCCTGCAGGTGTCTGTTTAGCCTTTGCTGGTTATTAAAACTAGGTGGGACACCACATAATTTTTTGGGGGATGCCCCCTTTTTAATACCATTAAAGGCTAAGCAGACAGCTGTGAGCTGTTATTAATAAGCTGGGAAGATCCATGAATAGCGGCCCCTTCCCAGATTGCCCACTGCTTTCCCTCAGCTGTTAAGAAAATTAAATGGACCCCATCCCATTTTTTCAAAAATAAACACCTAAATTTGTAAGGATGTAAAACAACGCCAAAATGTAGACTAAACTATATATGAATAGACAATATAAGGTCCTAAGTTCCTGGGCTAAGTCATCACTGCTATGGCCCTACTTATGTATTTGAAGTCCCCCTTTCTCAAAATCTTTCTAATAAATTTAATTTCCCCAAGATTATTGTGAAAATCATATATAGTGGGTAAGGAAAGTATTCCAACCCCTTTACATTTTTCACTCTTTGTTTCAGTGCAGCCATTTGGTAAATTCTAAAAAGTTCATTTTTCTCATTAAAGTACACTCTGCACCCCATCTTGACTGAAAAAAAAACAGAAATGTAGAAATCTTTGCAAATTTATTAATAAAGAAAAATTGAAATATCACATAGTCATAAGTATTTAGACCCTTTGCTCAGTATTGAGTAAAAGCACCCTTTTGAGCTAGTACAGCCATGAGTCTTCTTGGGAATGATGCAACAAGTTTTTCACGCCTGGATTTGGGGATCCTCGGCCATTCTTCCTCGCTGATCCTCTCCAGTTCCATCAGGTTGGATGCAGAACGTTGGTGGACAGCCATTTGCAGGTCTCTCCAGAGAAGCTCAATTGGGTTTAGGTCAGGGCTCTGGCTGGGCCAGTCAAGAATGGTCACAGAGTTGTTCTGAAGCCACTCCTTTGTTATTTTAGCTTAGTGCTTAGGGTCATTGTCTTCTTGGAAGGTGAACATTCGGCCAAGTTTGAGGTCCAGAGCACTCTGGAAGAGATTTTCATCCAGGATATCTCTGTACTTGGCCGCATTCATGTTTCCTTCAATTGCAACCATCGTCCTTTCCCTGCAGCTGAAAAACACCCCCATAGTATGATGCTGCCACCACCATGTTTCACTGTTGGGATTGTATTGGGCAGGTGATGAGCAATGCCTGGTTTTCTCCACACATACCGCTTAGAATTATCACCAAAAAGTTCTATCTTCGTCTCATCAGACCAGAGAATCTTATTTTTCTCATAGTCTGGGAGTCCTTCATGTGTTTTTGAGCAAACTCTATGCGGGCTTTTATATGTCTTGCACTGAGGAGAGGCTTCTGTCGGGCCACTCTGCCATAAAGGCCCGATTGGTGGAGGGCTGCAGTGATAGTTGACTTTGTGGAACTTTCTCCCATCTCCCTGCTGCATCTCTGGAGCTCAGCCACAGTGATCTTGGGGTTGTTCTTTACCTCTCTCACCAAGGCTTTTCTCCCACGATTGCTCAGTTTGGCTGGACGGCCAGGTCTAGGAAGACTTCTGGTGGTCCCAAACTTCTTCCATTTAAGGATTATGGAGCCCACTGTGCTCTTAGGAACCATGAGTAATGCAGAACTTCTTTTGTAACCTTGGCCAGATCTATGCCTTGCCACAATTCTGTCTCTGAGCTCCTTGGGCAGTTCCTTTGAGTTCATGATTCTCATTTGGACTGACATGCACTGTGAGCTGTGAGGTCTTATATAGACAGGTGTGTGCCTTTCCAAATCAAGTCCTACCAGTTTAATTAAACACAGCTGGACTCCAATTAAAGAGTAGAACCATCTCAAGGAGGATCACAAGAAAATGGACAGCATGTGACTTAAATATGAGTGTCTGAGCAAAGGGTCAGAATACTTATGACCATGTGATATTTCAGTTTTTCTTTTTTAATAAGTTTGCAAAAATTTCTACATTTCTGTTTATTTCAGTCAAGATGGGGTGCAGAGTGCACTTTAGTGAGAAAAAAAATGAACTTTTTAGAATTTACCAAATGGCTGCAATGAAACAAAGAGTGAAAATGTAAAGGGGTCTGAATACTTTCAGTACCCACTGTATCCTTCAACATTACATTTAACTACCTTTTTGTATAAGGTGGCAAAGAATAAAACAAGCAGATAGGAAAAAACAAACTTAATTTATTTAAAAAATGATCAAAAAGAAATATTTCTGTCATGCGCCAAAACATGCAAAATAAAGCAAATAAACATTACAAATTATAATAAGGTGCAGAACTGTAATCAGGGCCAGGACTGGGTGCTGAAAAATGTGGGGGGATCAGCAACATGAGTAAGTGAGGGAAGTGGAATAAAGGGTAGAAATACACCATGGTGCGGAGGGTTTGGTAGGTATGGCCGGTATGTGGAACTAGATTTGCTGCCAACTATATCCTAATTTGGAAGGCGGCTCACAGCAGGTTCAAGATGATATAAGTATGGCAAATACAAACGGTATATTAGGACTGTCTGAATATGGGTTATTTTGTAGGTGAGGTTTAGCACAAATAACTATTGAAGCCAGAACATTATGTGTCTAATTTTTTTCCAAAACATATCGCCACCAAAAGCGAAAATTTGGCAAGCCAGAATAAACACAAAAAAAAAAGACAAAGAAAAGTCACCATCATACTAGCAGTCAAGGGCGGGCTGGGCTGGGGTGCAGAGGGGCAAATGCCCCCCCAGACCAGTTCCCAAGCAGCTGCTCAGGGCTGCCAGGGGACTGCACTGTACCTTTAAATATGTTCAGCAGCCGACCCGACCACATGGCAGAGATGCAGATACACCCCCTGCACGCTGTGTGGCTGAGTCTGCTGAAGTGACATCACACAGCGAACCTGGAACTGATTCAGTCAGCCGGACAGGAGCCTGTGGATCGGAGACTTCAGTGGTCTCAGTCAGTATGAGGTCAGGAGGTCTGCAGTGAGGGGGAAGCGGGACTGTGCTCACCTTCTCATAAATTCACCCAGGATTCTATATTGTCCAATCAGAGGGCCAGCTGCTGGGGCTCCGTGTGAGTTATTGCAGGAGTCTGAACTTTCATGCAGATTAGGGTCCTCCTGTCAGTGCAAAAAGTTCAGTCTGGTGCAATAAATCACACTTAGTCCCAGCAGAGACCACAGACATCACAATACAAGACCCTGCACCGACTGATTACAGCTGAACCTACAGCACCTCATATTCTACTATATGGCCCCATATATAATATGTGAGGTCCTGTAGGCAGGTCCAGGTGTGTTCAGTAATAATAATCTTTATTTTTATATAGCGATAACATATTCCGCAGCGCTTTACATACATTATCGTCGCTGTCCCCATCGGGGCTCACAATCTAGATTCCCTATCAGTATGTCTTTGGAGTGTGGGAGGAAACCGGAGAACCCGGAGGAAACCCATGCAAACACGGGGAGAACATACAAACTCCTTGCAGATGTTGTCCTTGGTGGGATTTGAACCCAGGACCCCAGCGCTGCAAGGCTGCAGTGCAGTGTATATCCCTGTACATAATATACCACATCTAGTATACAGATTAGCCTATCATCTACTGTGATACACACATCAGATGTTTTAAAAAAATACACATTACTATACAACATCAGATGTCTATAGTGACAGTATATTATATACTAGACATGTATTCTAATATATATTGTATGCATGTGGTATACTGTGTGAACAGATGTTATGTACAGGTAATGTGTGTATAGTATATCTGAACTCTACCCATGTCTGGTATATATAATACTGTAACTACAAAGTTCAGCCCGCGGACTGAGACAGCCGAAGGGCTGAAAACTGTGGTGCACGGGCCTCACCATACTCTCCCCTATCCCAATATCACTGCTATCTGCAGTGTGGTGAATACATTGGTGGAAGACGGAGCCACTGGCTCCTACTTCCACAGATCAGCTTTTGCGACTGACGCAGCCAACATGATGCCATCATGACATCACATCTGCTGTGTGGAGAGTCAGTGCACCGGAGAAAAGAACAGACCGCGGGGGAATGAGAGCGAGGTGAGTATGTGTTCTTTTTTTTTTTTCGTATGTGCATGGAATGTGTGCCTGCATATAGGGGGCTATGTGAGGATTCATACTGTATATAGGAGGCTATGTGAGGGCTCATATAGTATATAGGAGGCTATGTGAGGGCTCATATAGTATATAGGAGGCTATGTGAGGGCTCATATAGTATATAGGAGGCTATGTGAGTGCTCATATAGTATATTGGAGGCTATGTGAGGGCTCATATAGTATATAGGAGGCTATGTGAGGGCTCATATAGTATATAGGAGGCTATGTGAGGGCTCATATAGTATATAGGAGGCCATGTGAGGGCTCATATAGTATATAGGAGGCTATGTGAGGGCTCATATAGTATATTGGAGGCTATGTGAGGGCTCATATAGTATATAGGAGGCTATGTGAGGGCTCATATAGTATATAGGAGGCTATGTGAGGGCTCATATAGTATATTGAAGGCTATGTGAGGGCTCATATAGTATATAGAAGGCTATGTGAGGGCTCACATTGTATATTGGAGGTTATGTGAGGCCTCACACTGTATATAAGAGGTTATGTGGGGCCTTACACTGTATATAGAAGGCTATGAGGGAATCATACTGTATATAGGAGGCTATTTGAGGGCTCATATTGTATATAGAGAGACTATGTAGGGGCTCACACTGTATATAGTAAGCTATGCGGATCTCATAATGTATATAAGAGGCCACGTGAGGTCTGACAATATATAGAGAGGCTATGTGGGGACTCACATTGTATAAAGGAGGCTATGTGGGACTCATACTGTACATAGGAGGCTATGTGGCGGCTAATAATATGTATACAGTAGAAGGCTATGTGGGGGCTCATACTGTATAAAGGAGGCTATGAGGACTCATACTGTACATAGGGGGCTCATACTATATATAGGAGGCTATATGCGGGCTCATACTGTACAAAGGAGGCTATGTGGCGGCTCATAATATGTATAGGAGGCTATGTGGGTCTCATACGGTATATAGGGGGCTATGTGGTGGCTAATACTGTATATAGGATGGAATATGACGGCTCACACTGTATATAAGGGCTATGTGGTGGCTTACACTGTATATAGGGGCTATGTGGGGTGCATACTGTATGTAGGAATAATGTCTGTAATCTGCTGTGGAATTAATAGCACTATATACTGTACTTTTCAGATTATAGTACGCACTTTTCTCCTCCAAAAATTTTTGGGAAAATGGGGGTACGTCTTATAATCTGAATGTAGTTTACCGGGGCATTTGGGAGCGGCATTTTAGGGTCGCTGCTGCAGGAAGCTGGTGACGGCAGGAGTGAGGCGATGCTGCGGGCCCCAGGCTGGGAAGGTGGGTGTCTGGCTGTGCGACGGGCTCTGTGCTTTCACAAAATGTCGGAGGAGCCCCCGCACTTTCCATGGTTTTCAATGCGGTGAACTTGGAGAAAAAAGGCCACCAGAGGCGGCGCATGTGCGGATTGAGATCGTGACACCGAGATCTTGTCTCCCGAGGTCTCAACCTAAGCATGTGCTGCCTCCGGTGGCCATTTTCCCTAAGTCTACAGCATTGAAAACCACGGGAAGTACAGGGGATCCGCCGGCATTTTGTGAAAGCACGGAGCCCGGCTCATCGTCGAACATCCCCCTCCCAGCCTGGGGTCCACAGCATCACCCCACTCCTGCCGCTGCCAGCTTCCTGGAGCAGCGACTCTGCTCCACCACAGCAGCCCCCTTCCCTGGGTAATCTACCGTAAAAGCAGACTATAAGAAGCACCACCATTTTATTAAAAACATTTTTTTCCTATTTTTCTCACAAAAATTTGGGGTGCGTCTTATGATACGGTGCATTTTATAATCTGCAAAATATGGTTAGTAAAATAAATAAATAAATAGGGAGCTGTGTGGGGGCTCATACTGTATACAGGGGGCTGTGTGTGTGCTCATATGGTATATAGGGGGGCTGTGTGTGTGCTCATATGGTATATAGGGGGGCTGTGTGGGGGCTCATACTATATACAGGGGGCTGTGTGTGTGCTCATATGGTATATAGGGGGGCTGTGTGTGTGCTCATATGGTATATAGGGGGGCTGTGTGGGGGCTCATACTGTATACAGGGGGCTGTGTGTGTGCTCATATGGTATATAGGGGGGCTGTGTGGGGGCTCATACTGTATACAGGGGGCTGTGTGTGTGCTCATATGGTATATAGGGGGATGTGTGTGTGCTCATACTGTATACATGGGGCTATGTGTGTGCTCATATGGTATATAGGGGGGCTGTGTGTGGGCTCATACGGTATACAGGGGGATGTTGGCATACTTAATTCTGGTCAATATTAAGTGATATAAATATTATTTTATATTAATTGTAGTTAATATTAATATTGAGCAGAACTAATTTCAGCCTTTCAGCCTATTGGTTCAGGCCCCCACAACAGTTACGTTCTCTCATGTGGCCCCTCTGGAAAATGAATTGCCCACCCCTGATATATACCATCATTTATTATCCAGTATATAGCATCTGATGTCTGTATAACAGTATGTCCTATATCCCATCACATATTCTCCTGTATACTGGATGTCATATACTGTGCACAGACATCAGATGGTGCAGAGGAGAAGAAGTGACTGGTGTAATATCTAATGGCTGTACTCAAGGTGTAATGTGCACTAGTTACATATTAGCCTGTAGGTGGTATAATATATATACTATAGGCCCAGACATCCCATATTATATACAGGATAATAGGAGGCGGGTATAATATCCAGAGCTAACAAGCCTCCCCTATTCCCTGGGCCTGTCCCGATTTGAGGGCTCAGTCCCGGCCCGGCTCAGCTCTTCTCCCGGCAGGGGCGCTGCTGGGCACTGGGCTTTTCCTCCAGACACGCAGGCTTTCCATGCTGTGTGTGACCCCTTGTAGCTCCGCCTCCCGCTCTCTGCTCCTCCCCGGCATCAGGGCAGAGGAATTCTACTGTGCAGAGACCGCACAGCATGAGGAGGTGAGGGGTCAGGGGGCGGGGCCAAGTCTGCGGAGGACATGACAACAAGGTGCGGTCCTGAGGTGAGGGGGAGACCCGCAGCCTCTCCCATCTGTGGCTGCTGTTATTACAGGATGGGAGGGGGCTCATGCAATGTCACCAGCAGCTCTGCAGTCGGGACTAGGGGGGATGGGAAGGGGATTTAGGGACACTGCAGGGCTGACAGCTCTCCTGCGTACAGCCCATACTCTGCTGCTGATTGCAAACACCAGGCCCCACCACTGCCACTGGAGACATGATGGAGAAGAAGGGACTATATACATGTCATGTTGTGCCCGCTGTGTGTATGATGTCTGTGTGATGGTTGTGCCTGCTGTGTGTATGATGTCTGTGTGATGGTTGTGCCCGCTGTGTGTATGATGTCTGTGTGATGGTTGTGCCCACTGTGTGTATGATGTCTGTGTGATGGTTGTGCCCGCTGTGTGTGTGATGTCCGTGTGATGGTTGTGCCCGCTGTGTGTGTGATGTCCGTGTGAAGGTTGTGCCCGCTGTGTGTGATGTCTGTGTGATGGTTGTGCCCGCTGTGTGTATGATGTCTGTGTGATGGTTGTGCCCGCTGTGTGTATGATGTCTGTGTGATGGTTGTGCCCGCTGTGTGTGTGATGTCTGTATGATGGTTGTGCCCGCTGTGTGTATGATGTCTGTGTGATGGTTGTGCCCGCTGTGTGTATGATGTCTGTGTGATGGTTGTGCCCGCTGTGTGTATGATGTCTGTGTGATGGTTGTGCCCGCTGTGTGTATGATGTCTGTGTGATGGTTGTGCCCGCTGTGTGTATGATGTCTGTGTGATGGTTGTGCCCGCTGTGTGTATGATGTCCGTTTGATTTTTAACATAGCGCTTTGAAATAGGCAGGGGTGGGAGATTAATTTTCCCAAGGGACCACGTGAGAGACCGTGACTGTTGTGGAGCCCGAACCAATAGGTTCAAATTAATTCAGCTCAATATTAATATTAACATATTAATTATATTTTTTTGTATATTTATATTATCACTTAATATTGAGCAGATTTAAGTATGCTGACATCCCCCTATATACAGTATGAGCCCCCACACAACCCCGTACATACAGTATTAGCACACACCACCCCTACCTACAGTATGAGCCCTCGCATAGCCCCCAATATACAGTAAGAGCCACCACAAGAAAGCCAGATGTCGTATAATGAATCTACATAAAGATGAGAAAGTTCTGGCGGCTCCGACTGTGAATGAGGGAACAAAAAATGACTCTCAGGTCCCAACAAGAGATGAGCAGGACTCACAGATGAGGCCGCACTGCCCCGGAAGATAAGAGACTCATGGCCTCCAGTCCAGCCGCCAGGGAGCACTGACCTGGACGCCCGACTGGAGGCCCCGGAATCCATCTGCTCATCTCTAGTCCCAGCTGCCCTGGATACAGTGGACAGTCCTGGATTTGGGTCTGGGCCTTGCAGTCTCGGCCGTCTGCTGAATTTCCCTCACTACCAGCGCCCCTCTGACAACTCCTCCTGCCGGGCGAGAAAGATAATGGTAAATGGGCGTGGATTGGGGTGTGACCAGGGGTGAGGCCAAAATTTGCTGCGCATAGCACCTTTCTGTCCCCCTTTCTGTTCTTCAAAAGTTGAGAGGTATGAATATGTGATGTCTGTATCCCAGTATATCGCATACCATCACATATTATGCTGTATACTGGATGTGATGGACTTTGATACAGGCATCCAATGTTATACAGAGGATAATATGTCACTGGTGTAATATCTGATGTCTGTGCTCATAGTGTGGTATATAACTGTCACATGCTATTCTGTATGTAATATCTGATGTATGTAGTCATAATATATCTTATTCCAGTACAGATGAGCGAATTGATTCGCAGGACACTGGTCAAACAGTCCCGTCAGTAGTCTGTGGCCACCAGACCAGAGCCCCGCGAGCCTCCTCCCGCCTGCCGGCATCTCTGACTCCTCTTTTGATTATAGTCTTTGCATGATGTCATCTTTTTGGCGTGACACATACATGACATTGTGCCTGGCTACAAATCAAAGGAAGAGAAAGAGAATGGTGTCAGGTAGGAGGCTGTCAGGGCTCCTATCCAGCAGCCACTGAATATTCATCTGACCATTGGATCAGGGTCCTGCAAATGAAGTTGCTCATCTCTATATATCAGTCACATATTCTCCTATGTATATTGTATTGTATGTGGTATAATATGTTCACTGTGTGCACAGACATCAGATGGGACACACATGATAATTAGTGACTCGTACATCATATACTATAATGTGGAGTTGACTTTTACATTGATGACTTGCTCGATCAAGTATGTAGGAAATAATACACAAAATAATAATTCCTAGGTATCTATCTGGCAGACCTGTGCTTATGTGTGGCCACCTTTAGGCTGTGTGCCCACTATGCGTTTTTTAAGCGTTTCCGCAACGGCAATTCCGCTGCAGAAACGCTTAAAACCGCTTGGTAGAAGGTCTGCTATGTTCCCCAATGATAATCCGCATCTGCTGTGCACATGCTGCGGAAATTTCCGCTGCGGATTATCAATGCGGAAAAATACGCCGCGCTACCAATTATTTTGTGTAATCGCAGCGTTTTCACCGCCATTGACTTGCATTGAATTGCATAATATCCGCATGACAACATGTGCACATGCGGATATTTAGCGATTCAATGTGCGGATGGTACCCGGATTTGGAGAAGAAGAGACTCACCTCCAGACCGGGTACCATAGTACCTGTAAAAAAAAAAATAATTAAAATAAAAAATATACATTATACTTACCTTCTGATGGCCCCCGGTCTCCATAGCGATGCGTCCTGGCTTCCTGGCAGCTCATGATGGTCTAAAAGGACCTGCCATGACGTCATTTAGTCATGTGACAGGTCACGCGACCGCTGACGTCGGCGGTCGCTTGATCCGTCACATGACTAAATGACGTCATGGCAGGTCCTTTTACACAACCGCGAGACACCGGGAAGACCGGACGCATCGGATAAGGAGACCAGGGGCCGTCAGAAGGTAAGTATAATATTTATTTTTTGCCGTTCTTTTACGGTCACACTATATAAATCCATACCGGTTGCATGGATTTATATAGTGTGACCAAGTTCTCCAGCACTTTCCAAGTGATGCTAAAATCGCTTGCAAAGCGCTTGACAACCCGCATGCGGAAATGCATGTGAAGAGCGCTTCACTTCTGCTTGTCCCTGGCAGGAAAACTCATAGAATCCGCATGCGTTTTTTCTGCCAGGGAGATGCAGAAACGCTCTGGAAAAATTCTCAGCATTTCTGCATTGTGGGCACTTAGCCTTACTCTGTTTAGGAGTGTAGAAAAGCACAGCGTACCTTGGATTACTTGCATTACACCTCTAACAACCTAAATCCGTGTTGTAGTGGTCAGACATTGTACATATTATGCTTATGTATTACCAGTTTTAAATGCTCACCTGAACTGGACCAAGTGCTGTCATTTTTCTCCACGGGCAGCACTTAGACAATACGTTTGTGTGAATATAGCCTATGAAGCAGCTGGTAATAAACATGTTGAAGGGGTTTTCTGCGAACAAAAGTATATTTTAATCAATAGATCTTGGAATAATAATAATAATAACTTCCACAATTGGATGTGATATAATAATGTCCCTGTGCTGAGATAATGTTATAAATGTGCCCCTGCTGTGTACTGTGTAATGGCTGTGTCTGACTGTGCAGGAACATGGTCTGATCATACCACAGCTACTGGGCAGGGGAGGAAGCAAAAGAGGATATAGCATCGATTAAATCACTGCACACTCTAGTTTCAAGATGCAAACGATGGGTCAAAACGTTCATTTACTGTTGCATTATTCCCTGCACCTTAAATGTGTCTTATTGCATGTCTTCAAATAGACTTTAGTTTGCGTCATGAAACTAGAATGTGCGGTGATTTAATCTACGCCGATTCTGGGGATTCCACATCCCGTGTACCTGCACCTTGACCTACAGACTGTGTGCACGCTAATCATCTATATATAAAGAGAGTATATATACATTACAGCAGGGGATCACAGCTGAGTCTTTCTTTGAGCTAAAATATTGTTTAAAAACAGGCATTGAAATGTTTTACTCACAAAAAGAATCCTCTGTGATCCCCTGCTATCCTGCCTGTATCCTCTTTTTCTCCCCCCCTGCCCAGGAGATGTGGTATGATCAGACCATGTTCCTGCACGGTCAGACACAGCCATTACACAGTACACAGCAGGGGCACATTTATAAGATTATCTCAGCACAGGGACATTATTATATCACATCCAATTGTGGAAATAATTATTACTCCAAGACCTATTGATTAAAATATACTATTGTTTGTGGGAAAACGACCTTTAAGGATGGGCCGCTACTCATGGACCACTGCTGTGTGCTTGCCCCCAGTCTAAAATTTGCCAGCCAGCCCCTGCTAGCAGTGATATTAGAATACACGCTATACATGTTATTACATACAGCATCCTTTACCTATAAAAATTGTATATAATCTCTTCCACTTTTCTTTCCAGTGGGTGTAGTGACAAGATTATGGAGCAGTTGCCGGGACCAGTGCCGCCGCGAGCGACAACAGGGTAGGAAGAGTGGTGATGTGGCTCTTAAAAAGAAAGGCCATACCTATATTATGCCCGGCTCCAGTTTTTGACCCTAGTCCTAGATTTTCACCCGTAAGTGGCTATCTTTTTCAGTTTTATTTGTTGTAATGGTTTGATTATAATTTTGCATATTAAAAATGCTTTTTTCTCTGTCATCCCTGACCTTACAGATCTGACTGGACCAAAAAGGGAAATACCTGTAGCCCGGAGGTGCTGGAAGCCAGAGAGGAATCTGAAATGGAGACCGGAGCTGGGGGCCAGAAAGAAGAAGAGCCTGCGGAGAGCACCAGTACACCACAGCCCCTCGACACCTCCCCTCATGCACCAATAAGCCAGCATCGCTACCGCCCCACCATCACTGGCGTACGTGACATGGGAATACCTGTGAGTGATGATGATGAGAGTTTTTGTCTAAGCCTGGCCCGTTATTTCAGGCACGTTCCCTTTTTATTGAGGGTGCAGACCAGGGCTACCCTCCAAATTGTTTTGTCTGCCGCTGCGCCACCAAATTCACCGATGGCCATCTTTTAATTCCTTGAAAGGTGGCCACTTTCTGAGGACAACAAAACCCGGTCATTAGACCCCCCAAGAAGGGCACTCAGCAGACCCACCATCAAGGCAGCCACCACCTCCAGTGCCAGCATCACGGCAATCACCACCACCTCCAGTACCAGCATCACAGCAGCCATCACCACCACCTCCAGTGACAGCATCACAGCAATCACCACCAACTACAGTGGCACCATCACGGCATCCACCTTCAGTGCCAGCATCTTGGCAGCCACCTCCATTACCAGCATCACGGCAGCCAACAACCCCCTCACCAGCATGTCTCTTGCCCCAATCACCCTTGTCTTGTTGGCATGATGGCCAAAACACAGAAGACAAGGCCAGACAAAGATCTGAGATACAGGATTTGTGTGCTGAGATGCCGCCACAGTCACTGAAAGGTGTTACATAGATGCGTATTATATGGACGCTATATGGATGGCATAAGCATGGTCCGTTTGCTGTGCTTTTTTTTTCTCGCACACATTGACTTGCATTGGCGAGTCTCGTCTGATATATGCAGCCACTTGCAGCATGCTGTGATTTTTTTTTCTCAGTTCGATCCGAGCTGGAAAAAAAAAAATCACAGATGAACACATAATCATTCAATAACAGGAGTCAGAGTGCAATCCAATTTTTTTTTATCAGATTGCACTCGTGTGATTTAAACGCAGATGAGTATGAGCCCTTAGACTCAGCCAAAAGATTGTAGACATAGAGTATATCTTATTGCTCTAATAGGCATCTAGTCATTCAACAGAGGCCATTAACTATATATTCTACATGCAGGGCTTGTGAATTGTCCATTATTAAAATAAACAGTATATAAAAAGCAGTGCTGGAGGCAGCAGTGAAGGACATGACAAATATTAATAACAATATGTAAAATAATCACAGGCTGCAATTACCCACCATATTTTTTCTTAAACCATGAAATCAACTTTTTCTTGCGGTTGTAAATTTGAAATGACAGTGATAGCTATTATGACATCACAAGGCACATGACATCATAGACATCACAATTGGAATAGAATGTATAAATTTCTACACTGCTGCCATCTTGTGTCACTATAACCTGACAGCTGGAAGAGGACGAGTCCAGGTAAGTAGCTCTTTACTTTTAAGCTTTGGTATACTTATAATGTATCCACCGGATTTATCATGGATTGCCGGGAACACTCTGTAATAAGACATTTTCAGGACAACCCCTTGTCTAAATGAGAAATTGCTGACGATAGGTGGGTGGTGGAGGTCAAGTTGGGACATCTTTATGGGGCTCCATTTTTGGGTAGTTTTGCCATTTATGTGGACAAATTATTTTATTATCATTCTCTGTTCTCAGATCTTTGGTTCCTATTGAATTAGGGGCTGACATTGAAGTTGTAGTTTAACCCCTTTAAAGCTCACGACGTACTAATACGTATCTGCGCCATGGGACTTAAGAGCCTGATACGTATTAGTACGTCTTTGCGATCGCGCCCGCACACAGGCTGTGCGGGCGCGATCGCCGCCGGGTGTCAGCCGATTGTCGCAGCTGAGTCGATCGCAGCATTGCGGGGGCAAGGGGAGGTGATCGGGATACTCACCTCTCCTGCCGGCGTCCAGCGATGTCTGCCGCGGCTTCCTGGATGTTGCCGTGACGACCCGATGTCGTCATGACAACATCTAGGTCACCAGACAGCAGGAAGATATTTTGGCATGCGCAGTGCATGACCAAAGTATCTTCTGCATTTGCAGCGCTGACAGCCTGTATAGCACAGGGCTGGTGCTCCATCCCTATGCTATACAGGCGATCAGAATAAAAAAAAGTGAAAGTCCCATAGTGTTACAAAGAATAAAAGTAAAAAAAGTGTCAGAAAGTGAAGAAAATAAAAAATAATCCACCAAAAATAAAAATATAATGTACCCATCAAAAAATATTATTATGAAAAAAAAACAATAAAAGTACACATATTTGGTATCGCCGCGTCCGGAATCACCTGACCTATAAAATTGTCCCACTAATTAGCCCCTTCAGTGAACATGGTAAAAAAAATAAATAAAAAATGAAGCAAAAAACAATGCTTTATTATCATACTGCCAAACAAAAAATGGAATAACACGCGATCAAAAAGACGAATATAAATAATAATGATACCACTGAAAACGTCATCTTGTCCCGCAAAAAACAAGCCGCCATACAGCTCCATCAGCCTAAAAATAAAAAAGTTATAGCTCTCAGAATAAAGCGATGCAAAAAAATAATTTTTTCTATAAAATAGCTTTTATTGTGTAAAAGCGCCAAACCATAGAAAATCAATATAAATGTGGTACCACTGTAAATGTACTGACCCAAAGAATAAAGCTACCTTATCAATTTTACCACACGCGGAACAGCATAAAAAAAAAAAAAAAAAATCCTGAATTGTTGGTTTTTGTTTATTCTGCCTCCCATTAATCGGAATAGAGAGTGATCAAAATATGTCACGTGCCTGAAAATGGCACCAATAAAAACGTCAACTCATCCCGCAAAAAACAAGATGTCACATGACTCTGTCGACCAAAATATGGAAAAATTATAGCTCTCAAAATATAGCGATGCAAAACTAGATTTTACAAAAAAATGCGTCTTTTAGTGTGTGACAGCTGTCTATCATAAAAACCCGATATGATTCTGGTATCGCTGTAATCGCACTGTCTCGAAGAATAAAGTTGTCTAAACGGCGTAAAATATAAACTCTAGGGTTAGGGTTGTGGTTAGGGTTAGGGTTGGGCTAGGCCTGAGAGGATGAGATCCGCCCCTATCACTGGGCAGGAAGCGAAAAGCACAAAATAAAAAGAGAAATCCTACTTCCTCCTTCAGGAGGACCCGGAGTGGGCAAACCCAACACTTGAGACACCGGGCTAGAGGCCAACCACGACACAAGCTTTAAAGGCAATCTGTCCCCCCTAGGACTTATCAGACCTCTAATATGGGCATACAGGTTATAGAAATGTAAATCTATACATACTTCTATGGCCCATATTAGAGGTCTGCTTGCTTTGAAATATCCTGGCTCTGGCCTGCTCTCGCTCTGGCTCTGGCCTGCCTTTTCCCTGGCTCTGTCCTGCTCTCGCTCTGACTCTGGCCTGCTCTCGCACTGGCTCCGGCCTACTCTCGCCTTGGCTCCGGCCTGCTCTCGCTCTGGCTCCGGCCTGCTCTCGCTCTGGCTCCGGCCTGCTCTCGCTCTGGCTCTGGCCTGCCCTTGCCTTGGCTTCGGCCTGCTCTCGTCCTGAATCTGGCCTGCTCTCGTTTTGGCTCTTGCCTGCCCTCGCCCTGGCTCCGGCCTGCTCTCGCTCTGGCTCCAGCCTGCTCTCGGTCTGGCCTGCTCTTGCCTTGGCTTCGGCCTGCTCTCGCCCTGAATCTGGACTGCTCTCGTTTTGGCTCTGGCCTGCCCTCACCCTGGCTCCGGCCTGCTCTCGGTCTGGCTCTTGCCTGCTCTCGCTCTGGCTCTGGCCTGCCCTCACCTTGGCTCCGTCCTGCCCTCGCCCTGGCTCCGGCCTGCCCTCGCCCTGGCTCCTGCCTGCTCTCGCTCTGGCTCCGGCTTGCTCTCTCTCTGGCTCCGGCCTGCCCTCGCTCTAGCTCCGGCCTGCCCTCGCCCTGGCTCCGGCCTGCTCTCGCTCTGGCTCTGGCCTGCCCTCGCCCAGGCTCTGGCCTGCTCTGGCTCTGGCCTGCCCTGGCCCAGGCTCTGGCTCTTGCCTGCCCTCGCCCTTGCTCCGGCCTGCTCTGACTCTTGCCTTCCCCCACGCCGTCTCTGGCCTGCCCTCGCCCTTGCTCCGGCCTGCTCTGGCTCTGGCCTGCCGTCGCCTTGGCTCCGTCCTGCCCTCGCCCTGGCTCCGGCCTGCCCTCGCCCTGGCTCCGGCCTGCCCTCGCTCTGGCTCCAGCCTGCTCTCTCTCTGGCTCCGGCCTGCTCTCTCTCTGGCTCCGGCCTGCTCTCTCTCTGGCTCCGGCCTGCTGTCGCTCTGGCTCCGGCCTGCCCTCGCTCTGGCTGCGGCCTGCCCTCGCCCTGGCTCCGGCCTGCTCTCGCTCTCGCTCTGGCCTACCCTCGCCCTGGTTCCGGCGTGCCCTCGCTCTGGCTCCGTCTTGCTCTCTCTCTGGCTCCGGCCTGCCCTCGCTCTAGCTCCGGCCTGCCTTTCGCCCTGGCTCCGGCCTGCTCTCGCTCTGGCTCCGGCCTGCTCTCGCTCTGGCTCTGGCCTGCCCTCGCCCAGGCTCTGGCCTGCTCTGGCTGTGGCCTGCCCTCGCCCAGGCTCTGGCTCTGGCCTGCCCTCGCCCTTGCTCCAGCCTGCTCTGACTCTTGCCTTCCCCCACGCCGTCTCTGGCCTGCCCTCGCCCTTGGTCCGGCCTGCTCTCGCTCTGTCTCTGGCCTGCCGTCGCCTTGGCTCCGTCCTGCCCTCGCCCTGGTTCCGGCCTGCTCTCTCTCTGGCTCCGGCCTGCTCTCTCTCTGGCTCCTGCCTGCTGTCGCTCTGGCTCCGGCCTGCCCTCGCTCTGGCTGCGGCCTGCCCTTGCCCTGGCTCCGGCCTGCTCTCGCTCTCGCTCTGGCCTACCCTCGCCCTGGTTCCGGCGTGCCCTCGCTCTGGCTACGTCTTGCTCTCGCTCTGGCTCCGACCTGCCCTCGCTCTAGCTCCGGCCTGCCCTTCGCCCTGGCTCCGGCCTGCTCTCGCTCTGGCTCCGGCCTGCTCTCGCTCTGGCTCCGGCCTGCTCTCGCTCTGGCTCTGGCCTGCCCTCGCCCAGGCTCTGGCCTGCTCTGGCTGTGGCCTGCCCTCGCCCAGGCTCTGGCTCTGGCCTGCCCTCGCCCTTGCTCCAGCCTGCTCTGACTCTTGCCTTCCCCCACGCCGTCTCTGGCCTGCCCTCGCCCTTGCTCCGGCCTGCTCTCGCTCTGTCTCTGGCCTGCCGTCGCCTTGGCTCCATCCTGCCCTCGCCCTGGTTCCGGCCTGCCCTCGCTCTGGCTCCGGCCTGCCCTCGCTCTGGCTCCGGCCTGCTCTCGCTCTGGCTCCGGCCTGCTCTCTCTCTGGCTCCGGCCTGCTCTCGCTCTGGCTCTGGCCTGCCCTCGCTCTGGCTGCGGCCTGCCCTCGCCCTGGCTCCGGCCTGCTCTCGCTCTGGCTCTGGCCTGCCCTCGCCCTGGTTCCGGCGTGCTCTCGCTCTGGCTCTGGCCTGCCCTCGCACTGGTTCCGGCGTGCTCTCACTCTGGCTCTTGCCTGCCCTCGCCCTGGCTCCTGCCTGCTCTCCCTCTGGCTCTTGCCTACCCTCGCCTTAGCTCCTGCCTGCTCTCGCTCTTGCTCCGGCCTGCCCTCGTCTTGGCTCCGGCCTGCTCTCTTCCTGGCTCTTTCCTGCTCTCGCCTTGGCACCGGTCTGCCCTTTCCCTGGCTCCTGCCTGCTCTCGCTCTGGCTCCGGCCTGCTCTCGCTCTGGCCTGCTCTCGCTCTGGTTCTGGCCTCCCCTTGCCTCGGCTCCGGCCTGCTCTCGCTCTGGCTCTGGCCTGCCCTCTCCTTGGCTCCGGCTTTCTCTCGCTCTAGCTCGCGCCTTCCCTAGCCTTGGCTCTGGCCTACTCTCGCTCTGGCTCTGGCCTGCCCTCGCACT
Organism: Phyllobates terribilis; assembly: GCF_046119375.1. Taxonomy (NCBI): domain Eukaryota; kingdom Metazoa; phylum Chordata; class Amphibia; order Anura; family Dendrobatidae; genus Phyllobates; species Phyllobates terribilis. The sequence goes on along the minus strand of NW_027362898.1, from coordinate 4,766,704 downwards.
GGTTCCGGCCTGCTCTGGCTCTGGCCTTCTCTCGCTCTGGCCTGCCCTCTCCTTGGCTCCGGCCTGCTCTCGCTCTGACTCTGATCTGCCCTCGCCTTTGCTCTGGCCTCCTCTCGCCCTGGCTCCTGCCTGTTCTCGCTCTGGCTTCGGCCTGCCCTCGCTTCGGCCTGCCCTTGCTCTGGCTCTGGCCAGCCCTCGCCTTGGCTCCGGCCAGCTCCTGCTCTGGCTCCGGCCTGCCCTCGCCTTGGCTCCGGCCTGCTCTCGCCCTGGCTCCGGCCTGCCCTGTAACTGGCTCCGGCATGCCCTCGCTCTGGCTCCGGCTTGCCCTCGCCCTGGCTCCGGCCTGTTCTCGGTCTAGCTCTGGCCTTCCCTCGCCCTGGCTCCGGCCTGCTCTCACTTTGGCTCCGGGCTGCCCTCGCCTTGGTTGCGGCCTGCTCTCGCTCTGGCTCCGGCCTGCTCTCGCTCTGGCTCCGGCCTGCCCTCGCTCTGGCTCTGGCCTGCCCTTGCCCTGTCTCTGGCCTGCTCTCGCTCTGGCCTGCTCTCGCCCTGGCTCAGGCATTCTCTCGCTCTGGTTTCGGCCTGCCGTCGCCTTGGATCCGGCCTGCTCTCGCTCTGGCTGCATCCTGCCCTCGCCTTGGCTCCGGCCTGCTCTCGCTCTGGTTCTGGCCTCCCCTTGCCTCGGCTCCGGCCTGCTCTCGCTCTGGCTCTGGCCTGCCCTCTCCTTGGCTCCGGCCTTCTCTCGCTCTAGCTTGCGCCTGCCCTAGCCTTGGCTCTGGCCTACTCTCGCTCTGGCTCTGGCCTGCCCTCGCACTGGTTCCGGCCTACTCTGGCTCTGGCCTTCTCTTGCTCTGGCCTGTCCTCTCCTTGTCTCCGGCCTGCTCTCGCTCTGACTCTGATCTGCCCTCGCCTTTGCTCCGGCCTCCTCTCGCCCTGGCTCCGGCCTGTTCTCGCTCTGGCTTCGGCCTGCCCCCGCCCTGGCTTCGGCCTGCCCTTGCCCTGGCTCTGGCCAGCCCTCACCTTGGCTCCGGCCAGCTCCTGCTCTGGCTCCGGCCTGCCCTCGCCTTGGCTCCGGCCTGCTCTTGCCCTGGCTCCGGCCTGCCCTGTAACAGGCTCCGGCATGCCCTCGCTCTGGCTCCGGCCTGTTCTCGGTCTAGCTCTGGCCTGCCCTCGCCCTGGCTCCGGCCTGCTCTCACTCTGGCTCCGGGCTGCCCTCGCCTTGGCTGCGGCCTGCTCTCGCTCTGGCTCCGTCCGGCCTGCTCTTGCTCTGGCTCTGGCCTGCCCTCGCTCTGGCTCCGACCTGCTCTCTCTCTGGCCTGCCCTCGCTTTGGCTCCGGCCTGCCCTCGCCCTGGCTCTGGCCTACTCTCGCTCTGGCCTGCTCTGGCTCTGGCCTGCCCTTGCTCTAGCTCCTGCCTGCCCTCGCATTAGCTCCGGCCTGCTCTCGCCCTGGCTCCGACCTGCTCTCGCTCTGGCCTGCCCTCGCTCTGGCTCCGGCCTGCTCTCTCTCTGGCTCTCGCCTGCCGATGCCTTTGCTCCGGCCTGCTCTTCCTCTGGCTCTGGCCTGGCCTTGTCTTGACTCTGGCCTGATCTCGCTCTTGTTCTGGCCTGCTTTCGCCTTGGCTCCGGCCTGCTCTTGCTCTGGCTCAGGCATGCTCTCGCTCTGGCCTCGCCTTGGCTCCGGCCTGCTCTTGCTCTGGCTCTAGCCTTCCCTCGCCTTGGCTCTGACCTGCTCTTGCTCTGGCTCTAGCCTGCCCTCGCCTTGGCTCTGGCCTGCTCTGACTCTGGCCTGCCCTGGCTCTGCCTCTGGCCTGCCCTCGACTTGGCTCCAGTCAGCTCTCACCTTGGCTCCGGCCTGCTCTTGCTCTAGTTCCTGAGTGCCCTTGCCCTGGCTCCGGCCTGCCCTCGCTCTGGCTCCAGCCTGCTCTCGCCTTAGCTCCGGCCTGCTCTCGCCCTGGCTCTGGCCTGCTCTTGCTTTGGCTCTGGCCTGCCTTCGACCTGGCTCCGGCCTGCTCTCTCTTTGGCTCTGGCCCGCCCTCGACCTGGCTGTGGCCTGCTCTCGCTCTGGCTCTGGCCTCGCCCTGTCTCGGGCCTGCTCTAGCCCTTGTTCCGCGGCCTGCCCTTGCCTTGGCTCCAGCCTTCTCTCGCTCTGGATCTGGAGTGCCCTTGCCTTGGCTCTGGCCTACTCTCGCTCTGGCTCTTGCCTGCCCTCGCCCTGGCTCCGGCCTGCTCTCGCTTTGGTTCTGGCCTGCTCTCGCTCTGGCTCTGGCGTGCCCTTGCCTTGGCTCCGGCCTGCTCTTGCTCTGACTCTGGCCTGCCCTCGCCCTGCCTCCGACCTGCTCTCGCTCTGGCTCTGGCCTGCCCTCGCCCTGGCTCCAGCCTGCTCTCGCTCTGGCTCTGTCCTCTTCTCGCTCTGGCCTGCCCTCGCCCTGGCTCCGGCCTGCTCTGGATCTGGCTCTGACCTGCTCTCGCCTTGGCTCCGGCCTGCTCTCGCCCTGGCTCCGGCCTGCTCTCGCTCTGGCCTGTCCTCGCCCTGGCTCCGGCCTGCCCTTGCTCTGGCTCCGGCCTGCCCTTCCTCTGGCTCCGGCCTGCTCTCGCCTTGGCTCCGGCCTGCTCTCGCCCTGGCTCTGGCCTGCTCTTGCTCTGGCTCTGGCCTGCCCTCGCCCTGGCTCCGGCCTGCCCTTGCTCTGGCTCTGGCCTGCCTTTCCTCTGGCTCCGGCTAGCCCTCGCCTTGGCTCCGGCCTGCTCTCGCCCTGGCTCTGGCCTGCTCTTGCTCTGGCTCTGGCCTGCCCTCGCCCTGGCTCCGGCCTGTTCTCGCTCTGGCTTCGGCCTGCCCCCGCCCTGGCTTCCGCCTGCCCTTGCCCTGGGGGCTCTGGCCAGCCCTCACCTTGGCTCCGGCCAGCTCCTGCTCTGGCTCCGGCCTGCCCTCGCCTTGGCTCCGGCCTGCTCTCGCCCTGGCTCCGGCCTGCCCTCGCCTTGGCTCCGGCCTGCCCTGTAACTGGCTCCGGCATGCCCTCGCTCTGGCTCCGGCCTGCCCTCGCCCTGGCTCCGGCCTGTTCTCGGTCTAGCTCTGGCCTGCCCTCGCCCTGGCTCCGGCCTGCTCTCACTCTGGCTCCGGGCTGCCCTCGCCTTGACTGCGGCCTGCTCTCGCTCTGGCTCCGTCCGGCCTGCTCTTGCTCTGGCTCCGGCCTGCTCTCGCTCTGGCTCCGGCCTGCCCTCTCTCTGGCTCCGGCCTGCCCTGTCTCTGGCCTGCTCTCGCTCTGGCCTGCTCTCGCCCTGGCTCCGGCATTCTCTCGCTCTGGTTTCGGCCTGCCGTCGCCTTGGATCCGGCCTGCTCTCGCCCTGGCTTCATCCTGCCCTCGCCTTGGCTCCGGCCTGCTCTCGCTCTGGCTCTGACCTGCCTTTGCCTTGGCTCCGGCCTGCACTCACTCTGGCTCTGGCCTTCCTTTGCTCCGGCCTGCTCTCGCTCTGGCTCTGGCCTGCTCTCGCTCTGGCTCTGGCCTGCCCTCGACTTGGCTCCGACCTGCTCTCGCTCTGGCCTGCCCTCCCCTTGGCTCCGGCCTTCCCTCGCCTTGGCTCCAGCCTGCCCTCGCCTTGGCTCCGGCCTGCTCTCGCTCTGGCTCTGGCCTGCCTTTGCCTTGTCTCCGGCCTGCTCTCACTCTGGCTCTGGTCTGCCTTTGCCTTTCCTCCGGCCTGCTCTCGCTCTGGCTGTAGCCTGCCTTCACCTTGGCTCCGGCCTGCTCTTGCTCTGGCTCTGGCCTGCTCTGGCTCTGGTCTGCCCTTGCCTTGGCTCCGGCCTGCTCTCACTCTGGTCTGCTCTTGCTCTGGCCTACCCTGGCTCTGCCTCTGGCCTGCCCTCGCCTTGGCTACGGTAGCCTGCTCTTGCCTTGGCTCCGTCCGGCCTGCTCTCGCTCTAGCTCCGTACTGCCCTCGCCCTGGCTCCACTATGCCACAGCTCGGGCTCCGGCCTGCCCTCGCCTTGGCTACGTCCTGCTCTCTCCCTGGCTCTGAACTGCTCTCGCTCTGGCTCTGGCCTGCCCTCGCCCTGGCTCCTGCCTGCTCTCTCTCTGGCTCTGGCCTGCCCTTGCCCTGGCTCTGGCCTACTCTCGCTCTGGCTCTGGCCCCGCCCTATCCTCCGGCCTGCGATCGCCCTGGTTCCGGCCTGCCCTTGCTTGGCTCTGGCCTTCTCTATCTCTAGCTCCGGCCTGCCCTTGCCTTGGCTCTGGCCTACCCTCGCCTTGACTCCGGCCTCCTCTCGCCTTGGCTCTGGCCTGCTCTCGCTCTGGCTAGGGCCTGCCCTCTCCCTGACTCCGGCCTGCCCTTGCTCTGGCTCCGGCCAGCCCTCGCATTGGCTCCGGCCTGCTCTCGTCCTGCCTCCGACCTGCTCTCGCTCTGGCTCTGGCCTACCCTCGCCCTGGCTCCGGCCTGCTCTCTCTGGCTCTGGCCTACCCTCGCCTTGGCTCCGGCCTGCTCTCTCTCTGGCTCTGGCCTGCCCTTGCCTTGGCTCTGGCCTACTCTCACTCTGGCTCTGGCCTGCCCTCGCCCTGGCTCCGGCCTGCTCTCGCTCTGGCCTGCTCTCGCTCTGGCCTGCTCTCGCTCTGGCGTACCCTCGCATTGGCTCCGGCCTGCTCTCGCTCTGACTCTGGCTTGCCCTCGCCATGGCTCCGGCCTGCTCTGGATCTGTCTCTGGCCTGCCTTCGCCTTGGCTCCGGCCTGCTCTCGCTCTGGCTTTGGCCTGCCCTCACCTTGGCTCCGGCCTGCTCTCGCCTTGGCTCCGACCTGCTCTTGCTCTGGCTCCAGCCTGCCCTCGTCCTGGCTCCGACCTGCCCATACTCTGGCTCCGGCCAGCCCTCGCCTTGGCTCCGGCCTGCTCTTGCTTTGGCTCTGGCCAGCCCTCGCCCTGGCTTCGGACTGCTCTTGCTCTGGCCTGCCCTCGTCTTGACCCCGGCCTGCTCTCGCTCTGGTTCTGGCCTGCCTTCGCCTTGGCTCCGGCCTGCCCTCTCTCTGGCTCAAGCCTGCTCTACCTCTGGCTGTGGCCTGCCCTTTCCTTGGCTCCAGACTGCTCTCGCTCTGGCCTGCTTTTGCTCTGGCTCTGGCCTGCCCTCGACTTGGCTCCGGCCTGCACTCGCTCTGGCTCTGGCCTGCCCTCGCTTTGGCTCCGACCTGCTCTCGCTCTGGCCTGCCCTCGCTTTGGCTCCGGCCTGCCCTCGCCCTGGCTCTGGCCTACTCTCGCTCTGGCCTGCTCTCACTCTGGCTCTGGCCTGCCCTTGCTCTAGCTCCTGCCTGCCCTCGCATTAGCTCCGGCCTGCTCTCGCCCTGGCTCCGACCTGCTCTCGCTCTGGCCTGCCCTCGCTCTGGCTCCGGCCTGCTCTCTCTCTGGCTCTCGCCTGCCGATGCCTTGGCTCCGGCCTGCTCTTCCTCTGGCTCTGGCCTGGCCTTGTCTTGACTCTGGCCTGATCTCGCTCTTGTTCTGGCCTGCTTTCGCCTTGGCTCCGGGCTGCTCTTGCTCTGGCTCAGGCATGCTCTCGCTCTGGCCTCCCCCTCGCCTTGGCTCTGGCCTGCTCTCGCTCTGGCTTGCTGTATGTCCAAACAGTCAATCTTCAGAAATGCACCATCTCTGATGAACAGGAAGTTGGAAGGCAGGGGAACTATGCACTTTTGAAAATAGAAATAATGTTAAAGGGTTATTCCCTCAGGAGGTAACTTGCTATTTGGTGAGGGTCCTACCACTGGGACCCCACTGATCCCGAGAACGGGGCTCTAGAGAGTCCTGTCTTAATGGAGCATTGGCTGATCATTTGCACTAAAGCTCCATTCGATCTTTATGGTACTTCTAAAAAAATCTCTTTATGGGACTAGCTCTTTATTTGCTAGTCCCATAAAGAGTCCCATTATTTGCATCTTCTCGATACACTGTTCACCAGCATAGTCAAAAATGCAAGGTTAAAGGGTTGTTTACATCTTTAAAATTTAGTACCCATCTGCTGCATACAGTAGTGTTCCAAATAATAGTAGTACAATATGACTAACCAGATTAATCACTGTTTTTGGTATAAATTATATTACCACATGTCAAACAATTTACCAGTTGGTGTAGTAGATTCTGAGAAAACCAACAGACTCGGCATTCGCCTTGGCTCTGACCTGCTCTTGCTCTGGCTCTAGCCTGCCCTCGCCTTGGCTCCGGCCTGCTCTGACTCTGGCCTGCCCTGGCTCTGCCTCTGGCCTGCCCTCGACTTGGCTCCAGCCAGCTCTCACCTTGGCTCCGGCCTGCTCTCGCTCTAGTTCCTGAGTGCCCTTGCCCTGGCTCCGGCCTGCCCTCGCCTTAGCTCCGGCCTGCTCTCGCCCTGGCTCTGGCCTGCTCTCGCTTTGGCTCTGGCCCGCCTTCGACCTGGCTCCGGCCTGCTCTCGCTTTGGCTCTGGCCCGCCCTCGACCTGGCTGTGGCCTGCTCTCGAGAGCTCTGGCCTCGCCCTGTCTCGGGCCTGCTCTAGCCCTTGTTCCGCGGCCTGCCCTTGCCTTGGCTCCAGCCTTCTCTCACTCTGGCTCTGGAGTGCCCTTGCCTTGGCTCTGGCCTACTCTCGCTCTGGCTCTTGCCTGCTCTCGCTTTGGTTCTGGCCTGCTCTCGCTCTGGCGTGCCCTTGCCTTGGCTCCGGCCTGCTCTTGCTCTGACTCTGGCCTGCCCTCGCCATTACTCCGGCCTGCTCTGGATCTGGCTCTGGCCTGCCCTTGCCTTGGCTCCGGCCTGCTCTTGCCCTGGCTCTGGCCTGCTCTCGGTCTGGCTCTGGCCTGCTCTCGGTCTGGCTCTAGCCTGCTCTCGCCTTGGCTTCGGCCTGCTCTTGATCTGACTCTGGCCTGCCCTCGCCATGACTCCGGCCTGCTCTCGCTCTGGCTCTGACCTGCTCTCGCTCTAGCTCCGGACTGCCCTCGCCCTGGCTCCGGCCTGCCACCGCTCTGGCTCCGGCCTACCCTCGCCTTGGCTCCGGCCTGCTCTCGCTCGTTATCGCCAGCCTTCGCCTTGGCTCCGGCCTGCTCTCGCTATGGCTCTGACCTGTCCTCGCATAGGCTCCGGCCCGCTCTCGCCCTGGCTCCGGCCTGCACTCGTCCTGGCTCCGGCCTGCTCTCGCTCTGGCTCTGGCCTGCTCTTGCCCTGGCTCCTGCCTGCTCTCGCTTTACATCCGGACTGCCCTCGCACTGGCACCGGACTGCCCTTGCCTTGGCTTCGGACTGCTCTCACCCTGGCTCCTGCCTGCTCTCGCTCTGGCCTGCTCTCTATCTGACTCTGGCCTGCCCTAGCCCTGGCTCCGGCCTACTTTCGCTCTGGCTCTGGCCTGCTCTCGCTCTGGCCTCGAACTGTCTCCGGCCTGCTCTCGCCCTGGTTCCGGCCTGCCCTTGCCTTGGCTCCGGCCTGCTCTCGCCCTGACTCTGGCCTGCTCTTGCTCTGGCTCTGGCCTGCCCTCGCCCTGGCTCCGGCCTGCTCTTGCTCTGGCATGCTCTTGCTCTGGCCTGCCCTCGTCTTGACTCCAGCCTGCTCTCGCTCTTGTTATGGCCTGCCTTCGCCTTGGCTCCGGCCTGCTCCCGCTCTGGCATAGGCCTGCTGTCGCTCTGGCTCTGTCTGGCCTGCCCTTGCCTTGGCTCCGGCCTGCTCTTGTTCTGGCTCCGGCCTGCTCTTGCTCTGACTCTGGCCTGCCCTCGCCCTGGCTCCAGCCTGCTCTTGTTCTGGCTCTGGCCTGCTCTTGCTCTGGCCTGCCCTCGCCCTGGCTCCGGCCTGCTCTTGCTCTGGCCTCGCCCTGTCTCCGGCCTGCTCTCGCCCTGTCTCCGGCCTGCTCTCGCCCTGTCTCCGGCCTGCTCTCGCCCTGTCTCCGGCCTGCTCTCGCCCTGTCTCCGGCCTGCTCTCGCCCTGTCTCCGACCTGCTCTCGCCCTGTCTCCGACCTGCTCTCGCCCTGGCTCTGGCCTGCCCTCGCACTGGCTCCGGCCTGCTTTCTCTCTGGCTCTGGCCTGCCCTCGCCCTGGCTCTGGCCTTATCTCTATCTGGCTCTGGCCCGCTCTCTCTGGCCTCGCCCTGGCTCCAGCCTGCTCTCGCCCTGGCTCCAGCCTGCCCTCTCTCTGGCTCTGGCCTGCCCTCGCCCTGGCTCTGGCCTACTCTCTATCTGGCTCTGGCCCGCTCTCTCTCTGGCCTCGCCCTGTCTCCGGCCTGCCCTCCTCCTGGTTCCGGCCTTCTCTCGCTCTGGCTCTAGCCTGCTCTCCTCGCTCTGGCTCTGGCCTGCTCTCTTGCCTACTCTCGCTCTGGCCTGCCCTCGCCCTGGCTCCGGCCTGCTCTCGCTCTGGCCTGCTCTCTTGCCTTGGCTCCGGCCTGCTCTCGCCACTCTGGCCTGCCCTCGCCCTGGGTACGTCATGCTCTGGATCTGGCACCCGGCCTGCCCTTGCTCTGGCTCCGGCCTGCTCTCGGCCTGGCTCCGGCCTGCTCTTGCTCTTTTCAGTCTGCTGCTGGACAGCAAGCAGCAGCAGGTAAGGTAACTCATCAGCAACATTCCTGCTAAGGGCGGCCGGCCACCGCGACTAATCTGCAGAGCGGTGTTTAAATTTGGCGCCAATACTGCTGACTGGTCTTCTGGCCTACCCTCGCCCTGGCTCCGGCTGTTCTTACTCTGGCCTGCCCTCTCCCTGGCTCCGGCTGCTCTTACTCTGGCCTGCCCTCGTCTTGACTCCGGCCTGCTCTCGCTCTGGTTCTGGCCTGCCTTCCTTCGTCTTGGCTCCGGCCTGCCCTCGCTCTGGCTCAAGCCTGCTACATCTGGCTCCGGCCTGCCCTTTCCTTGGCTCCAGACTGCTCTCGCTCTGGCCTGCTCCCGCTCTGGCCTGCCCTCGCCTTAGGTCCGGCCTGCTCTCGCTCTGTCTCTGGCCTGCCCTCGACTTGGCTCCGACCAGCTCTCGCTCTGGCCTGCCCTTGCCTTGGCTCCGGCCTGCTCTCGCTCTGGCCTGCCCTGGCTCTGCCTCTGGCCTGCCCTCGCCCAGGCTCCGGCCTGCTCTCGCTCTGGCTCTGGCCTGCCCTCGCCCTGCTGCTTGCTCTCTCTCTGGCTCTGGCCTGCCCTCGCCCAGGCTCCAGCCTACTCTCGCTATGGCTCTGGACTGCTCTCTCGCTCTGGCCTCACCCTGCTCTCTCGCTCTGGCCTCTCCCTGTCTCCGGCCTGCTCTCGCTCTGGCGTGCCTTTGCCATGGCTCCGGCCTGCTCTCGCCCTGGCTCTGGCCTGCCCTCGCCTTGGCTCCAGCCTGCTCTAGCCTTGTCTCCGACCTGCTCTCGCTCCGTCTCCGGCTCGCCCTCGCCCTGGCTCCGGCCTGCCCTTGCTCTGGCTCCGGCCAGCCCTCGCCTTGGCTCCAGCCTGCTCTTGCTCTGGCCTGCCCTCGTCTTGACTCCGGCCTGCTCTCGCTCTGGTTCTGGCCTGCCTTCGCCTTGGCTCCGGCCTGCTCTCGCTCTGGCTCAGGCCTACTGGCTCTGGCCTGCCCTTACCTTGGTTCCGGACTTCTCTCGCTCTGGCCTGCTCTTGTTCTGGCTCCGGCCTGGCCTCCTGACCTGGCTCTGGCCTTGCCTCTGGCCTGCTCTCGCCTTGGCAAGGGCCTGCTCTTGCTCTGGCTCTGGCCTGCCCTCGCCCTGGCTCCGGCCTGATCTCGCTCTGGCTCCGGACTGCTCTCGCTCTGGCCTGCTTTCGCTCTGGCTCTGGACTGCCCTCGCCTTGGCTCTGGCCTGCTCTCTCCCTGGCTCCGGCCTGCTTTCGCTATGGCTTCAGCCTGCCCTCGCACTGGCTCCGGCCTGCCGTTGATCTGGCTCCGGTCAGCCCTAGCTCCGGCCTGCCCTCCCCTTGGCTCCGGTCTACTCTCGCTCTGGCTCTGGCCTGCTCTTGCTCTGGCCTGGCCTTGGCTCCGGCCTGCTCTCGCTCTCACTCTGGTCTGCCCTCGCCCTGGCCTGATCTCGTGCTGGCTCTGGCCTGCTCTCGCCCTGGCTCCGGCCTGCACTCTTCCTGGCTCCGGCCTGCTCTCTCTCTGGCTCTGGCCTGCCCTCGTCTTGGCTCCGGCCTGCTCTCGCCCTGGCTCCAGCCTGCTCTCGCTCTGGCTCCGGCCTTCCCTCGCCCTGGTTCCGGCCTGCCCTTGTTCTGGCTCCGGCCAGCCCTCGCCCTGGCTCCGGTCAACACCTCCTCTTGCCCCGGCCTGCCTTCACCTTGGCTCCTGCCTGCTCTCGCTCTGCCTCTGGCCTGCTCTCGCTCTGGCCTGCCTTCGCCTTGGCTCCGGACTGCTCTCGCTCTGGCTTGGGCCTGTCCTTGCCTTGGCTCCGGCCTGCTCTCGCTCCAGAGCCAGAGAGAAAGAAGGCCGGAGCCAAGGCAAGGGCAGCCGGAACCAGGGCGAGAGCAGGCCAGGGCGAGAGCAGGCCGGAGCCAAGGCGAGAGCAGGGCGAGGGCAGGCCAGAGTCAGATCAGGCCGGAGACAAGGCGAGGGCAGGCCAGACGGAGCCAAGCAAGGGCAGGCCAGAGCCAAAGCGAGAGCAGTCCGGAGCCAAGGCGAGGGCAGGCCAGAGCCAGAGCGGGAGCAAGCCGGAGCAAAGGCAGGGGCAGGCCAGAGCCAGAGCGAGAGCAGGCCAGAGGCAGAGTGAGAGCAGGCCGGAGCCAGGGCAAGGGCAGGCCGGAGCCAGAGCGAGAGTTGGCCAGAGCCAAGGCAAGGGCAGGCCAGAGCCAGAGCAAGATCAGGCCAGAGCCAAGGCAAGGGCAGGCCGGAACCAGGGCGAAAACAGGCCGGAGCCAGGGCGAGGCCAGAGCAGGCCAGAGCGAGAGTATGCCATAGCCTGGGCGAGGGCAGGCCAGAGCCAAAAAGAAAGCAGGCCGGAGCCAGGGCGAGGGCAGGCCAGAGCCAGGGCAAGGGCAGGCCAGAGCCAGAGCGAGAGCAGGCCGGAGCCAGGGCAAGAGCAGGCCGGAGCCAGGGCAAGAGCAGGCCGGAGCCTGGGCAAGAGCAGGCCGGAGCCAGGGCAAGAGCAGGCCAGAGACAAGGCGAGGGAAGGCCAGAGCGAGAGCAGGCCAGAGGCAGAGCGAGAGCAGTCGCCAAGGCAAGGCCAGGCCAGAGCTAGAGCAGGCTGGAGCCAGGGCGAGGACAGACCAGAGTCAGAGCGAGAGGAGGCCGGAGCCAAGGCGAGGGCAGACCAGAGCCAGAGCGAGAGCAGGCCAGAGCCAGAGCGAGATCAGGCCGGAGCCAGGGTGAGGGCATGCCAGAGCCAGGGCGAGAGCAGGCCGGAGCCAAGGCGAGAGCAGGGCAAGGGCAGGCCAGAGTAAGATCAGGCCGGAGACAAGGCGAGGGCAGGCCAGAGCCAGAGCGAGAGCAGGCCGGACGGAGCCAAGCAAGGGCAGGCCAGAGCCAAAGCGAGAGCAGTCCGGAGCCAAGGCGAGGGCAGGCCAGAGCGGGAGCAAGCCGGAGCAAAGGCAGGGGCAGGCCAGAGCGAGAGCAGGCCAGAGGCAGAGTGAGAGCAGGCCGGAGCCAGGGCAAGGGCAGGCCGGAGCCAGAGCAAGAGTTGGCCAGAGCCAAGGCAAGCGCAGGCCAGAGCCAGAGCAAGATCAGGCCAGAGCCAAGGCAAGGGCAGGCCGGAACCAGGTTGAAAACAGGCCGGAGCCAGGGCGAGGCCAGAGCCAGAGCAGGCCAGAGCGAGAGTATGCCAGAGCCAGGGCGAGGGCAGGCCAGAGGCAAAAAGAGAGCAGACCGGAGCCAGGGCGAGGGCAGGCCAGAGCCAGAGCAGGCCGGAGCGAGGGCAGGCCAGAGCCAGAGCGAGAGCAGGCCGGAGCCAGGGCAAGAGCAGGCCGGAGCCTGGGCAAGAGCAGGCCGGAGCCTGGGCAAGAGCAGGCCGGAGCCAGGGCAAGAGCAGGCCAGAGCCAAGGCGAGGGAAGGCCAGAGTGAGAGCAGGCCAGAGGCAGAGCGAGAGCAGTCCGGAGCCAAGGCAAGGGCAGGCCAGAGCCAGAGCTAGAGCAGGCTGGAGCCAGGGCGAGGACAGACCAGAGTCAGAGCGAGAGGAGGCCGGAGCCAAGGCGAGGGCAGACCAGAGCGAGAGCAGGCCAGAGCCAGAGCGAGATCAGGCCGGAGCCAGGGTGAGGGCATGCCGGAGCCAGGGTGAGGGCATGCCGGAGCCAGGGCGAGGGCAGGCCGGAGCCAGGGCGAAAGCAGGCCGGATCCAAGGTGAACGCATGCCGGAGCCAGAGTAGAAGCTGGCCGGAGGCAAGGCGAGGGCTGCCCAGAGCAAGGGCAGGCCGGAGCCAGGGTGAGGGCAGGCCGAAGCCAGAGCGAGAGCAGGCCGGAGCCAAGGCGAGAGCAGGCCGGAGCCAAGGCGAGGGCAGACCAGAGTCAGAGCGAGAGCAGGCCGGAGCCAAGGAGAGGGCAGGCCGGAGCCAAGGAGAGGGCAGGCCGGAGCCAAGGAGAGGGCAGGCCAGAGGCAGAGCCAGGGCAGGCCAGAGCGATAGCAGGCCGGAGACAAGGCGAGGGCAGGCCTAAGCCAGAGCGAGAGCAGGCCGGAACCAGAGCGATGGCAAGCCGGAGCCAGGGCGAGGGCAGTCCGGAGCTAGAGCAGGCCGGAGCCAAGGCGAGAGTAGGGCCGGAGCGAAGGCGAGGGTAGGCCAGAGGCAGAGCCAGGGCAGGCCAGCACCAGAGCGAGAGCAGGCCGGAGCCAAGGCGAGGGCAAGCCAGAGACAGAGCGAGAGCAGGTCGGAGCCAAGGCGAGGGCCAGAGCAGGCCGGAGCCAAGTCGTTTGAACGGTAGTGTATATATAACCTGGATGCTAAGGCTGGAGCCAAGGTGAGGGCAGGCCAAAGCGAGAGCAGGCCGGAGCCAAGGCGAGGGCAGGCCAGAGACAGATCCAGAGCAGGGCGAGGGCAGGCCAGAGTCAGAGCGACAGCAAGCCGGAGCCAAAGCGAGGGCAAGCCAGAGCGAGAGCAGGCCAGAGCGAGAACAGGCCAGAGCCAGGGCGAGGGCAGGCCAGATCCAGAGCGGGAGTAGGCCAGAGCCAAGGCAAGGGCAGGCCAGAGCGAGAGAAGGCCAGAGCCAAGGCAAGGGCAGGCCGGAACCAGGGCGAGAGGAGGCCGGAGGCAGGGCGAGGCCAGAGCGAGAGCTGGCCAGAGTCAGAGCGAGAGTAGGCCGAAGTCAGGGCAAGGGCAAGCCAGAGCCAGAGAGAGAGCAGGCCTGAGCCAGTGCGAGGGCAGGCCAGAGCCAGAGCGAGAGAAGGCCAGAGCCAAGGCAAGGGCAGGCCAGAGCCAGAGAGAGAGAGCAGGTCGGAGCCAGGGCGAGAGCAGGCCGGAGCCAGAGCAAGGGCAGGCCAGAGGCAGGGCGAGGGCAGGCAGGAGCCAGAGCGAGAGCAGGCCGGAGCAAAGGCGAGGGTAGGCCAGAGCCAGAGCGAGAGAAGGCCGGAGCTAAGGCAAGGGCAGGCCAGAGCCAGAGAGAGAGCAGGCCGGAGCCAAGGCGAGGGCTGGCCGGAGCCAGAGTAAGGGCAGGCCGGAGCCAGAGCAAGAGCAGGCCGGAGCCAAGGTGAGAGCAGGCCGGAGCCAAGGCGAGGGCAGGCCAGAGACAGATCCAGAGCAGGGCGAGGGCAGGCCAGAGTCAGAGCGACAGCAAGCCGGAGCCAAAGCGAGGGCAAGCCAGAGCGAGAGCAGGCCAGAGCGAGAGCAGGCCAGAGCGAGAACAGGCCAGAGCCAGGGCGAGGGCAGGCCAGATCCAGAGCGAGAGTAGGCCAGAGCCAAGGCAAGGGCAGGCCAGAGCGAGAGAAGGCCAGAGCCAAGGCAAGGGCAGGCCTGAAGCAGGGCGAGAGGAGGCCGGAGACAGGGCGAGGCCAGAGCGAGAGCTGGCCAGAGCCAGAGCGAGAGTAGGCCGAAGTCAGGGCAAGGGCAAGCCAGAGCCAGAGAGAGAGCAGGCCGGAGCCAGTGCGAGGGCAGGCCAGAGCCAGAGCGAGAGAAGGCCAGAGCCAAGGCAAGGGCAGGCCAGAGCCAGAGAGAGAGCAGGTCGGAGGCAGGGCGAGAGCAGGCCGGAGCCAGAGCAAGGGCAGGCCAGAGGCAGGGCGAGGGCAGGCAGGAGCCAGAGCGAGAGCAGGCCGGAGCAAAGGCGAGGGTAGGCCAGAGCCAGAGCGAGAGAAGGCCGGAGCTAAGGCAAGGGCAGGCCAGAGCCAGAGAGAGAGCAGGCCGGAGTCAAGGCATGGGCAGGCCAGAGCCAGAGAGCAGGCCGAAGCCAGGGCAAGGGAAAGCCAGAGCCAGAGAGAGAGCAGGCCGGAGCCAGTGCGAGGGCTGGCCAGAGGCAGGGCAAGGGCAGGCAGGAGCGAGAGCAGGCCGGAGCTAGAGCGAGAGCAGGCCGGAGCCAAGGCGAGAGTAGGGCCGGAGCGAAGGCTAGGGTAGGCCAGAGGCAGAGCCAGGGCAGGCCAGCACCAGAGCGAGAGCAGGCCGGAGCCAAGGCGAGGGCAAGCCAGAGACAGAGCGAGAGCAGGTCGGAGCCAGAGCAGGCCGGAGCCAAGTCGTTTGAACGGTAGTGTATATATAACCTGGATGCTATATATGGCATATGTACAGTACAGACCAAAAGTTTGGACACACCTCATTTAAAGATTTTTTTTGTATTTTCATGACTTTGAAAATTGTACATTCACACTGAAGACATCAAAACTATGAATTACCACATGTGGAATTGTATACTTAACAAAATAGCAGGCCAGAGCGAAAGCAGGCCAGAGCCAGAGCGAGAGCAGTCGGGAGCCAAGGAAAGGGCCTGGCCACAGCCAGAGGTAGAGCAGGCTTGAGCCAGAGCGAGGGCAGGCCGGAGCCAAGGCGAAGGCAGGCCAGAACCAGAGCGAGAGCAGACCGGATTCAAAAAGAGGGCAGGCCAGACAGAGCAAGAGCAGTCCGGAGCCAGGGCGAGGGCAGGCCAGAGCAAGAGCAGGCCGGAGCCAAGATGAGGGCTGGCCGGAGCCAGAGTAAGGGCAGGCTGGAGCTAGGGCGAGGGCAGGCTGGAGCCAGAGCAAGAGCTGGCCGGAGCCAAGGCGAGAGCAGGCCGTAGCCAAGGTGAGGGCAGGCCAAAGCCAGAGCGAAAGCAGGCCGGAGCAAAGGTGATGGCAGGTCAGAGACAGATCCAGAGCAGGCCGGAGCCAGGGCGAGGGCAGGTCAGAGTCAGAGTGAAAGCAGGCCGGAGCCAAAATGAGGGCACGCCAGAGCGAGAGCTGGCCAGAGCGAGAGCAGGCCAGAGAGAGAGCAGGCCGGAGCCAGGGCGAGGGTAGGCCAGAGCCAAGGCAAGGGCAGGCCAGACCCAGAGCGAGAGAACGCCAGAGCCAAGGCAAGGGCAGGCCGGAACCAGGGCGAGAGGAGGCCGGAGACAGGGCGAGGCCAGAGCGAGAGTAGGCCGGAGCCAGGGCAAGGGCAGGCCAGAGCCAGAGAGAGAGCAGGCCAGACACAGTGCGAGGGAAGGTCAGAGCGAGAGCAGACTGGAGCCAGGGCAAGAGCAGGCCGGAGCCAAGGCGAGGGCAGGACAGAGCCAGAGCAGGCAAGAGCCTTGAAGGCAAGGGCTGGCCAGAGCCAGAGAGAGAGCAGGTCGGAGCCAGGGCGAGATCAGGCAAGAGCCAATGCGAGGGCTGGCCGGAGCCAGAGCAAGGGCAGGCAGGAGTCAGGGCGAGGGCAGGCCGGAGCCAAGGCGAGAGCAGGCCGGAGCCAAGATGAGGGTAGGAGGGCAGGTCAGTCAGAGCGAGAGCAGGCCGGAGCTAAGGCAAGGGCAGGCCAGAGCCAGAGAGAGAGCAGGCCGGAGCCAATGGGCAGGCCAGAGCCAGAGAGAGAGCAGGCCGGAGCCAGGGCGAGGGCAGGCCAGAGCGAGAGCAGGTCGGAGGCAGGGCGAGAGCAGGCCGGAGCCAATGCGAGGGCTGGCCGGAGCCAGAGCAAGGGCAGGCCGGAGTCAGGCCGAGGGCCGGCCATAGCCAGAGCGAGAGCAGGCCGGAGCCAAAGCGAGAGCAGGCCGGAGCCAAGGCGAGAGCAGGCCGGAGTCAAGGCGAGGGTAGGCCAGAACCAAGGCAAGGGGAGGCCGGAGCCAGAGATAGAGAAGGCCAGAGCCAAGGCAAGGGCAGGCCAGAGCGAGAGTAGGCCGGAGCCAGGGCAAGGGCAGGCCAGAGCCAGGGAGAGAGCAGGACGTAGCCAAGGCGAGGGCAGGCCAGAGCCCGAGCTGTGGCATAGTGGAGCCAGGGCGAGGGCAGTACGGAGCTAGAGCGAGAGCAGGCCGAAGCAATGGCGAGAGCAGGCCGTAGCCAAGGCGAGGGCAGGCCAGAGGCAGAGCCAGGGTAGGCCAGAGCAAGAGCAGGCCATAGCGAGAGCAGGCCGGAGCCAAGGCAAGGGCAGACCAGAGCTAGAGCCAGAGCGAGAGCAGGACGGAGCCAAGGCGAAGGCAGGCTAGAGCGAGAGCAGGCCAGAGCGAGAGCAGGCCAGAGCCAGAGCGAGAGCAGGCCAGAGCCAGAGCGAGAGCAGGCCGGAGCAAAGGCAAAGGCAGGCCAGAGCTAGCGCGAGAGCAGGCCGGAGCCAAGGCGAGGGCAGGCCAGAGCAAGAGCAGGCCGGAGCCAAGGCGAGGGCAGGCCAGAGCGAGAGCAGGTAGGAGCCAAGGCGAGGGCAGGCCAGAGGCAGAGCGAGAGCAGGCCGGAGCCAAGTCGAGGGCAGGCCAGAGCCAGAGCAAAAGCAGGCCAGAGCGAGAGCAGTCCGGAGCAAAGGAAAGGACAGACCACAGCCAAAGGTAGAGCAGGCTTGAGCCAGAGCGAGAGCAGGCCGGAGTCAAGACGAGGGTAGGCCAGAGCAAGAGCAGTCCGGAGCCAGGGCGAGGGCAGGCCAGAGCCAGAGCAAGAGCTGGCCGGAGCCAAAGCGAGGGCTGGCCGGAGCCAGAGTAAGGGCAGGCCGGAGCCAGAGCAAGAGCAGTCCGGAGCCAAGGCGAGAGCAGGCTGGAGCCAAGGTGAGGGCAGGCCAAAGCGAGAGCAGGCCGGAGCCAAGGCGAGGGCAGGCCAGAGACAGATCCAGAGCAGGGCGAGGGCAGGCCAGAGTCAGAGCGACAGCAAGCCGGAGCCAAAGCGAGGGCAAGCCAGAGCGAGAGCAGGCCAGAGCGAGAACAGGCCAGAGCCAGGGCGAGGGCAGGCCAGATCCAGAGCGAGAGTAGGCCAGAGCCAAGGCAAGGGAAGGCCAGAGCGAGAGAAGGCCAGAGCCAAGGCAAGGGCAGGCCGGAACCAGGGCGAGAGGAGGCCGGAGACAGGGCGAGGCCAGAGCGAGAGCTAGCCAGAGCGAGAGTAGGCCGAAGTCAGGGCAAGGGCAAGCCAGAGCCAGAGAGAGAGCAGGCCGGAGCCAGTGCGAGGGCAGGCCAGAGCCAGAGCGAGAGAAGGCCAGAGCCAAGGCAAGGGCAGGCCAGAGCCAGAGAAAGAGCAGGTCGGAGCCAGGGCGAGAGCAGGCCGGAGCCAGAGCAAGGGCAGGCCAGAGGCAGGGCGAGGGCAGGCAGGAGCCAGAGCGAGAGCAGGCCGGAGCAAAGGCGAGGGTAGGCCAGAGCCAGAGCGAGAGAAGGCCGGAGCTAAGGCAAGGGCAGGCCAGAGCCAGAGAGAGAGCAGGCCGGAGCCAAGGCATGGGCAGGCCAGAGCCAGAGAGCAGGCCGAAGCCAGGGCAAGGGAAAGCCAGAGCCAGAGAGAGAGCAGGCCGGAGCCACTGCGAGGGCTGGCCAGAGGCAGGGCAAGGGCAGGCAGGAGCGAGAGCAGGCCGGAGCAAAGGCGAAAGCAGGCCGGAGCCAAGGCGAGGGCTGGCCAGAGCCAGAGAGAGAGCAGGCCGGAGCCAAGGCATGAGCAGGCCAGAGCCAGAGAGAGAGCAGGCCGAAGCCAGGGCAAGGGCAAGCCAGAGCCAGAGAGAGAGCAGGCCGGAGCCAGTGCGAGGGCTGGCCGGAGCCAGAGCAAGGGCAGGCCAGAGGCAGGGCGAGGGCAGGCAGGAGCCAGAGCGAGAGAAGGCCGGAGCGAAGGCAAGGGCAGGCCACAGCCAGAGAGAGAGCAGGCCGGAGCCAAGGCATGGCCAGGCCAGAGCCATACAGAGAGCAGGCCGGAGCCAGGGCGAGGGCAGGCCAGAGTGAGAGCAGGTCGGAGGCAGGGCGAGAGCAGGCCGGAGCCAATGCGAGGGCTGGCCGGACCCAGAGCAAGGGCAGGCCGGAGTTAGGGCGAGGGCAGGCCGTAGCCAGAGCGAGAGCAGGCCGGAGCCAAAGCGAGACACAGGCCGGAGTCAAGGCGAGGGTAGGCCAGAGCCAAGGCAAGGGCAGGCCGGACCCAGAGATAGAGAAGGCCAGAGCCAAGGCAAGAGCAGGCCGGAACCAGGGCGAGAGCAGGCCGGAGCCAATGCGAGGGCTGGCCGGACCGTTAGCAAGGGCAGGCCGGAGACAGGGCGATGCCAGAGCCAGAGAGAGAGTAGGCCGGAGCAAGGGCAGGTCAGAGCCAGAGAGAGAGCAGGCCGGAGCCAGGGCGAGGGCAGGCCAGAGCGAGAGCAGTTCAGAGCCAGGGAGATAGCAGGACGTAGCTAAGGCGAGGGCAGGCCGGAGCCCGAGCTGTGGCATAGTGGAGACAGGGCGAGGGCAGGACGGAGCTAGAGCGAGAGCAGGCTGGAGCCAAGGCGAGAGCAGGCCGTAGCCAAGGCGAGGGCAGGCCAGAGGCAGAGCCAGGGTAGGCCAGAGCAAGAGCAGGCCAGAGCGAGAGAAGGCCGGAGCCAAGGCAAGGGCAGACCAGAGCCAAAGCGAGAGCAGGCCAGAGCGAGAGCAGCCCGGAGCCAAGGCGAAGGCAGGCTAGAGCCAGAGCGAGAGCAAGCCAGAGCTAGAGCAGGCCAGAGCAAGAGCAGGCCGGAGCAAAGGCAAAGGCAGGCCAGAGCCAGAGTGAGAGCAGGCCAGAGACAAGGCAAAGGCAGGCCAGAGCCAGAGCAGGCCGGAGCCAAGGCGAGGGCAGGCCAGAGCGAGGGCAAGCCAGAGCGAGAGCAGGTCGGAGCCAAAGCGAGGGCAGGCCAGAGCCAGAGCGAGTGCAGGCCGGAGCCAGAGCAAAAGCAGGCCAGAGCCAGAGCGAGAGCAGTCCGGAGCCAAGGAAAGGGCAGGCCACAGCCAGAGGTAGAGCAGGCTTGAGCCAGAGCGAGGGCAGACCGGAGCCAATGCGAAGTCAGGCCAGAACCAGAGCGAGAGCAGGCCGGAGTCAAGACGAGGGCAGGCCAGAGCAAGAGCAGTCCGGAGCCAGGGCGAGGGCAGGCCAGAGCCAAAGCAAGAGCAGGCCGGAGCCAAGGCGAGGGCTGGCCGGAGCCATAGTAAGGGCAGGCTGGAGCCAGGACGAAGGCAGGCTGGAGCCAGAGCAAGAGCAGGCCCGAGCCAAGGCGAGAGCAGGCCGGAGCCAAGGTGAGGGCAGGCCAAAGCCAGAGCGAGAGCAGGCCGGAGCCAAGGCGACGGCAGGCCAGAGACAGATCCAGAGCAGGCCGGTGCCAGGGCGAGGGCAGGCCAGAGACAGAGCGAGAGCAGGCCGGAGCCAAAGCGAGGGCACGCCAGAGTGAGAGCAGGCCAGAGCGAGAGCAGGCCGGAGCCAGGGCGAGAGCAGGCCAGTGCCAGAGCGAGAGTAGGCCAGAGCCAAGGCAAGGGCAGGCCAGAGCGAGAGAAGGCCAGAGCCAAGGCGAGGGCAGGTCAGAGCCAGAGCGAGAGCAGGCCGGAACCAGGGCGAGGGCAGGCCAGAGCCAAAGCAAGAGTAGGCCGGATCCAAGGCGAGAGCAGGCCGGAGCCAAGGCGAGGGCAGGTCAGAGCCAGCGTGAGAACAGGCCGGAGCCAGGGCGAGAGCAGGCCGGAGCCAAGGCGAGGGCAGGCCAGAGCCAGATCCAGAGCAGGCCAGAGCCCGGGCGAGGGCAGGCCAGAGTCAGAGCGGGAGCAGGTCGGAGCCAAGGCGAGGGCACGCCAGATCCAGAGCGAGAGCAGGCCAGAGCCAGAACGAGAGCAGACCGGAGCCAGGTCGAGGGCAGGCCAGAGCGAGAGTGGGCTAGAGCCAAGGCAAGGGCAGGCCAGAGCGAGAGAAGGCCGGAGTCAAGGCAATGGCAGGCCGGAACCAGGGCGAAAACAGGCCGGAGCCAGGGCGAGGCCCGAGCCAGAGCAGGCCAGAGCGAGAGTAGGCCGGAGCCAGGGCGAGGGCAGGCCAGAGCCAAAAAGAGAGCAGGCCGGAGCCAGGGCGAGGGCAGGCCAGAGCCTGAGCAGGCCGGAGCCAGGGCGTGGGCAGGCCAGAGCGAGAGCAGGCCGGAGCTTGGGCAAGAGCAGGCCGGAGCCTGGGCAAGAGCCGGCCGGAGCCAGGACAAGAGCAGGCCGGAGCCAGGGCATGAGCAGGCCAGAGCCAAGGCGAGGGAAGGCCAGAGCGAGAGCAGGCCAGAGGCAGAGCGAGAGCAGTCCGGAGCCAAGGCAAGGGCAGGCCAGAGCGAGAGAGAGCAGGCCTGAGCCAGAGCTAGAGCAGGCTGGAGCCAGGGCGAGGACAGACCAGAGTCAGAGCGAGAGGAGGCCAGAGCCAAGACGAGGGCAGACCAGAGCGAGAGCAGGCCAGAGCCAGAGCGAGATCAGGCCGGAGCCAGGGTGAGGGCATGCCGGAGCCAGGGCGAGGGCAGGCTGGAGCCAGGGCGAAAGCAGGCCGGAGCCAAGGTGAGGGCATGACGGAGCCAGAGTATGAGCTGGCCGGAGCCAAGGCGAGTGCTGCCCAGAGCCATAGCAAGGGCAGGCCGGAGCCAGGGCGAGGGCAGGCCGAAGCCAGAGCGAAAGCAGGCCGGAGCCAAGGAGAGGGCAGAGCCAGGGCAGGCCAGAGCCAGAGCAGGCCGGAGACAAGGCGAGGGCAGGCCGAAGCCAGAGCGAGAGCAGGCCGGAGCCAGGGCGAGAGCATGCCGGAACCAGGGCGAGGGCAGTCCGGAGCTAGAGCGAGAGCAGGCCGGAGCCAAGGCGAGAGCAGGACCGGAGCGAAGGCGAGAGCAGGGCCGGAGCAAAGGCGAGGGTAGGCCAGAGGCAGAGCCAGGGCAGGCCAGCGCCAGAGCGAGAGCAGGCCGGAGCCAGGGCGAGGGCAGGCCAAAGCGAGATCAGGCCGGAGCCAGGGCGAGGGCAGGCCAGAGCGAGATCAGGCCAGAGCTAAGGCGAGGGCAGGACGGAACTAGAGCGAGAACAGGCCGGATCCAAGGGGAGGGCAAGCCAAATTGCGATTAGGACAGAGCCAAGGCGAGGGCAGGCCAGAGCCAGAGTGATATCAGGCCGGAGCCAGAGCGAGTGCAGGCCGGAGCCAGGGCGAGGTCTGGCCGTAGCCAGAGCGAGAGCAGGCCGGAGCCACGGCCAAGGCAGGCCAGAGCCAGAGCAAGAGCAGGCCGGAGCCAGAGCGTGGGCAGGCCGTAGCCAAGGCGAGAGCAGGCTGGAGCCAGGGCAAGAGCAGGCCGGAGCCAAGGCAAGGGCAGGCCAGAGCCATTGTGAGATCAGGCCGGATCCAGAGCGAGGGCAGGCCGGAGCCAGGGCGAGGTCAGGCCGAAGCCAGAGCTAGAGCAGGCCGGAGCCAGGGCGAGAGCAGGCCGGAGCCAGGGCGAGGGCAGTCCGAAGCTAAAGCGAGAGTAGGCCGGAACCAAGGCGAGGCCAGGCCGGAGTCATGGCGAGGGCATGCCAGAGTCAGAGCAAGAGCAGGCCGGAGCCAAGGCGAGGGCACGCCAGAGCCAGAGCGAGAGTAGGCCAGAGCCAAGGCAAGGGCACTCCAGAGCCAGAGCGAGAGAATGCTGGAGCCAAGGCAAGGGCAGGCCCCGGAACAAGGGCTAGAGCAGGCCCGAGACAGGGCGAGGCCAGAGCCAGAGCAGGCCACAGCCAGGTCGAGGGCGGGCCAGAACCAAAGCGAGAACAGGCCGGAGCCAGGTCGAGGGCGGGCCAGAGCCAAAACGAGAGCAGGCCAGAGCCAGGGCGAGAGTAGGCCGGAGCTAAGGCGAGGGCAGGCCGGAGCCAGAGCGAGGGCAGGCCGGAGCCAGGGCAAGGGCACTCAGGAACTAGAGCGAGAGCTGGCCGGAGGAGCCAAGTCGAGGGCAGGCCAGAGGCAGAGCCAGGGCAGGCCAGAGTCAGAGCGAGAGCAGGCCGGAGCCAAGGCGAGGGCAGGCTAGAGCCAGAGCAAGACCAGGTCAGAGCCAAGGCGAGGGCAGGCTAGAGCAAGAGCGAGAGCAGGCCGGAGCCAGAGTGAGGGCAGGCCAGAGCGAGAGCAGGTCTTAGCCAGGGCGAGAGCAGGCCGGAGCTAATGCGAGGGCAGGCCGGAGCTAGAGCAAGGGCAGGCCAGAGCGAGAGTAGGCCAGAGCCAGGGCGAAGGCAGGCCATTGCCAGAGCGAGAGCAGGCCGGAACCAGGGCGAGAGCAGGCCAGAGCGAGAGCAGGTCGAAGCCAGGGCGAGAGCAGACCGGAGACAATGCGAGGGCAGGCCGGAGCCAGAGCAAGGGTAGGCCGGAGTCAGGGTGAGGGCAGGCCGGAGCCAGAGCGAGAGCAGGCCGGAGCCAAGGCGAGAGCAGGCCAGAGTGAGAGCAGGCCGGAGCCAGGGCGAGGGCAGGCCAGAGCGAGAGTAGGCCAGAGCCAAGGCAAGGGCAGGCCAGAGCGAGAGAAGGCCAGAGCCTAGGCAAGGGCAGGCCGCGGAACAAGGGCTAGAGCAGGCCCGAGACAGGGCGAGGCCAGAGCGAGAGCAGGCCACAGCCAGGTCGAGGGCGGGCCAGAGCCAAAGCGAGAGCAGGCCGGAGCCTGGTCGAGGGCGGGCCAGAGCCAAAGCGAGAGCAGGCCAGAGCCACGGCCAGAGCAGGCCGGAGCTAAGGCGAGGGCAGACCAGAGCGAGGGCAGGCCGGAGCCAGGGCAAGGGCACTCAGGAACTAGAGCGAGAGCCGGCCGGAGCCAAGGTGAGAGCTGGCTGGAGCCAAGTCGAGGTCAGGCCAGAGGCAGAGCCAGGGCAGGCCAGAGTCAGAGCGAGAGCAGGCCGGAGCCAAGGCGAGGGCAGGCTAGAGCCACAGCAAGAGCAGGTCAGAGCCAAGGCGAGGGCAGGCTAGAGCCAGAGCGAGAGCAGGCCGGAGCCAAGGCGAGGGGAGGCCAGAGCGAGAGCATGCCTGAGCCAGAGCAAGAGCAGGCCGGAGCCAAGGCGAAAGCAGGCCAGAACAAGAGTGAGATCAGGCCAGAGTCAAGACAAGGCCAGGCCAGAGCCAGAGGAAGAGCAGGCCGGAGCCAAGGCATCGGCAGGCGAGAGCCAGA
Organism: Phyllobates terribilis; assembly: GCF_046119375.1. Lineage (NCBI taxonomy): Eukaryota > Metazoa > Chordata > Amphibia > Anura > Dendrobatidae > Phyllobates > Phyllobates terribilis. The sequence goes on along the minus strand of NW_027362898.1, from coordinate 4,743,449 downwards.
GAGAGAGCAGGCCGGAGCCAGAGCGAGGGCAGGCCAGGGCGAGAGCTGGTCGGAGCCAGGGCGAGAGCTGGTCGGAGCCAGGGCGAGAGCAGGTCGGAGCCAGGGCGAGAGCAGGCCAGAGCTAATGCGAGGGCAGGCCGGAGCTAGAGCAAGGGTAGGCCAGAGCCAGAGCGAGAGCAGGCCAGAGCGAGAGTAGGCCGGAGCCAGGGCGAGGGTAGGCCGGAGCCAGGTCGAGGGCGGGCCAGAGCCAAAGAGATAGCAGGCCAGAGCCAGGGCGAGAGCAGGCCGGAGCTAAGGCGAGGGCAGGCCGGTGCCAGGGCAAGGGCACTCAGGAACTAGAGCGAGAGCAGGCCGGAGCCAAGGTGAGAGCTGGCTGGAGCCAAGTCGAGGGCAGGCTAGAGGCAGAGCCAGGGCAGGCCAGAGCCAAGGCGAGGGCAGGTCAGAGCCAAGGCAAGGGCAGGCTAGAGCCAGAGCGAGAGCAGGCCGGAGCCAAGGCGAGGGGAGGCCAGAGCGAGAGCATGCCTGAGCCAGAGCAAGAGCAGGCCGGAGCCAAGGCGAAAGCAGGCCAGAACAAGAGCGAGATCAGGCCAGAGTCAAGACAAGGCCAGGCCAGAGCCAGAGGAAGAGCAGGCCGGAGCCAAGGCATCGGCAGGCGAGAGCCAGAGAGAGAGCAGGCCATAGCAAGGGCAGGCCAGAGCGAGAGCAGGTCATAGCCAGGGCGAGAGCAGGCCGGAGCTAATGCGAGGGCAGGCCGGAGCTAGAGCAAGGGCAGGCCAGAGAGAGAGCAGGCCAGAGCGAGAGTAGGCCAGAGCCAGGGCGAGGGCAGGACGGAGCCAGGGCGAAGGCAGGCCATTGCCAGAGCGAGAGCAGGCCGGAGCCAGGGCAAGAGCAGGCCAGAGCGAGAGCAGGTCGGAGCCAGGGCGAGAGCAGTCCGGAGCCAATGCGAGGGCAGGCCGGAGCCAGAGCAAGGGCAGGCCGGAGTCAGGGCGAGGGCAGGCCGGAGCCAGACCGAGAGCAGGCCAGACCGAGAGCAGGCCGGAACCAGGGCGAGGGCAGGCCAGAGCGAGAGTAGGCCAGAGCCAAGGCAAGGTCAGGCCAGAGCGAGAGAAGGCCAGAGCCTAGGCAAGGGCAGGCCGAAACCAGGACGAGTGCAGGCCGGAGACAGGGTGAGTGAGGCCAGAGCGACAGTAGGCCAGAGCCAGAATGAGAGTATGCCGGACTGGCCAGAGCCCGAGAGAGAGCAGGCCGGAGCCAGGGCGAGGTCTTGCCAGTGCCAAAGCGATGGCAGGCCGGAGCCAGGACAAGGTCAGTCAGGAACTAGAGCGAGAGCAGGCCGGAGCCAAGGTGAGAGCTGGCTGGAGCCAAGGCCAGGGCAGGCCAGAGCAGGCCGGAGCCAAGGCGAGGGCAGGCTAGAGCCAGAGCAAGAGCAGGTCAGAGCCAAGGCGAGGGCAGGCCAAAGCCAAGGCGAGGGCAGGCTAGAGCCAGAGCAAGAGCAGTCCGGAGCCAAGGCAAGGGCAGGCCAGAACCAGAGCTAGAGCAGGCCGGAGCCAGGGCGAGGGCAGGACAGAGACAGAGCGAGAGCAGGTCGGAGCCAGGGCGAGAGCAGGCCGGAGCCAAGGCGAGAGCAAGCCGGAGCCAAAACGAGGGCAGGCCAGAGCGAGAGCAGGCTGGAGCCAGGACGAGGGCAGGCCGGAGCCTCGGCGAGACCAGGCTGGAGCCAAGGCAAGGGCAGGACAGAGCCAGAGCAGGCCGGAGCCAGGGCGAGGGCAGGCCAGAGTCAGAGCGAGAGGAGGCCGGAACCAAGGCGAGGCAATGCCAGAGCGAGAGCAAGCCGGAGCCAGGACGAAGGCAGGCCAGAGCGAGAGTAGGCTAGAGCCAAAGCGAGGGCAGGCCAGAGCGATAGCAGGCCGGAGCCAGGACGAGGGCAGGCCGGAGCCTGGGCGAAAGCAGGCCGGAGCCAAGGCGAGGGCAGGACAGAGCGAGAGCAGGCCGGAGCCAGGTCGCGGGCAGGCCAAAGTCAGAGCGAGAAGAGGCCGGAGCCAAGGCAAGGGCATGCCAGAGCCAGAACAAGAGCAGGCCGGAGCCAGGGCGAGGGCAGCCCAGAGACAGAGCGAGAGTAGGCTAGAGCCGAGGCTAGGGCATGCCAGAGCAAACAGTAGCCAAGGTAAGGGGAGGCCGTAACCAGGGCGAGAGCAGGCCGGAGCCAGGTCAAGGGCAGGCCAGAGCCAGAGAGAGAGCAGGCCGGAGCCAGGGCGAAGGCAGGCCAGAGCCAGAGCGAGAGCAGTCGGAGCCAGGGTGAGAGCAGGACGGAGCTAAAGTGAGGGCAAGCCGGAGCCCGAGCTGTGGCATAGCGGAGCCAGGGCGAGGGCAGTACGGAGCTAGAGCAGGCCAGAGCCAAAGAGAGAGCAGGTCGGAGCCAAGGCAAAGGCAGTCCAGAGCCTGAGTGAGAGCACGCCGGAGCCAAGGCAAAGGCAGGCCAGAGCGAGAGCAGGCCGGAGCCAAGGCGACGGCAGGCCGAAACCAGAGCGAGAGAATGCCGGAGCCAGGGCGAGGGCAGGCCAGAGCGAGAGCAGGCCGCAGCCAAGGCGAGGGCAGGCCGGAGCAACAGTGAGAGCAGGCAGGCCTCAGAGCGAGAGCAAGCAGAAGCCAGCGCGAAGGCAGGCCGGAGCCAGGTCGAGGGCAGGCCGGAGCCAGGGCGAGGGCAGGCCGGAGCCTGGGCGAGGGCAGGCCGGAGACAGAGCAGGAGATGGCCGGAGCCAAGGCGAGGGCAGGCCACAGCCAGAGCAAGGGCTGGCCGGAGCCAGGGCGAGGTCAGGCCGAAGCCAGGGCGAGAGCAGGCCGGAGCCAGGGCGAGAGCAGTCCGGAGCCAAGGCAAGGTCAGACCAGAGTCCGAGAGAGAGCAGTCCGTAGCCAAGGACAGGGCAGGCCAGAGCGAGAGCATGCCAGAGCCACAGCCAGAGCAGGCCCGAGCCAGAGCGAGAGTAGTCCAGAGTCAAGGCTAGGGCAGGCGCGAGCCAGAGCGAGAGAAGGCCGGAGCCATGCAGAGGGCAGGCCGGGAGCCAGAGCGAGAGCAGGCCGGAGCCAAGGCAAGGGCAGGCCAGAAACAGAGCGAGAGCAGGCCGGAGCCAGGGCGAGGGCAAGGGCTGACCGGTGCCAAGGCTAGAGCAGGCCGGAGCCAAGACGAGGGCAGGCTTGAGCAGAGCCAGGGCAGGCCAGAGCCAGAGCTAGAGCAGGCCGGAGCCAAGGTGAGGGCAGGCCAGAGCAAGATCAGGCCAGTGCCAGAGCGAGAGCAGTCCGGAGCCAAGGCAAGGACAGGCCAGAATCACGGCGAGAGCAGGCCGGAGACAGTTCGAGGCCAGAGCGAGAGCAGACCAGAGCGAAAGTAGGCTGGAGCCAGGGCTAGGGCAGGCCAGAGCCAGATAGAGAGCAGGCCGGAGCCATGGTGAGGGCAGGACAGAGCGAGAGCAGGCAGGAGCCAGGGCGAGAGCAGTCCGGAGCCAAGGCAAGGGCAGTCCGGAGCCAGGGCGAGGGCAGTCCGGATGTAGAGCGAGAGCAGGCCGGAGCCAAGGCGAGATTAGCCTGGAGCCAAGGCGAGGGCAGGCCAGAGGCAGAGCCAGGGCAGGCGAGAGCAGGCCGGAGCCAGGGCAAGGGCTGGCCGGAGCCAGAGCAAGGGCAGGTCGGAGCCAGAGCGAGAGCAGGCCGGAGCCAGGGCGAGGGCAGACCGGTGCCAAGGCGAGGGCAGGACGGAGCCAAGACGAGGGCAGGCTTGAGCAGAGCCAGGGCAGGCCAGAACCAGAGCGAGAGCAGGCCGGAGCCAAGGTGAGGGCAGGCCAGAGCCAGAACGAGAGCAGGCCAGTGCCAGAGCGAGATCAGGCCAGTGCCAGAGCGAGAGCAGTCCGGAGCCAAGGCAAGGGCAGGCCGGAACCAGGGCGAGAGCAGGCCGGAGACAGTTCGAGGCCAGAGCGAGAGCAGGCCAGAGCCAGAGCGAAAGGAGACAGGGCTAGGGCAGGCCAGAGCCAGATAGAGAACAGGCCGGAACCAGGGTGAGGGCAGGCCAGAGCGAGAGCAGGCAGGAGCCAGGGCGAGTAGGTCCGGAGCCAAGGCAAGGGCAGTCCAGAGCCAGTGCGAGGGCTGTCCGGATGTAGCGCGAAAGCAGGCCGGAGCCAAGGCGAGATTAGCCCGGAGCCAGGGCAGGCAAGAGCCAGGGCGAGAGCAGGCCGGAGCCAGAGCAAGGGCAGGTCAGAGCCAGGGCGAGGGCAGGCAGGAGCCAAGGTGAGAGCAGGCCGGAGCCAAGGCGAGGGTACACCAGAGCCAGATTGAGAGCAGGCCGGAGCCAGGACGAGGGCAGGCCAGAGTCATAGAGAGAGCAGGCCGGAGCTAAGGCAAGGGCAGGCCAGAGCCAGAGAGAGAGCAGGCCGGAGCCAGGGCGAGGGCAGGCCAGAGTCATAGAGAGAGCAGGCCGGAGCCAAGGCAAAGGCAGGCCAGAGCCAGAGAGAGAGAGCAGGCCAGAGCCAGGGCGAGGGCAGGCTAGAGCCAGAGCAGTACGGAGCTAGGGCGAGAGCAGGCAGGTGCCAGGGCAAGGGCTGGCCGGAGCCAGAGCAAGGGCATGCCGGATCCAGGGCGAGGGCAGGCCTGAGCCAGAGCGAGAGCAGGCCGGAGCCAAGGTGAGAGCAGGCCGGAGCCAAGGTGAGGGTACACTAGAGCGAGAGCAGGCCTGAGCCAGGAAGAGGACAGGCCGGAGCCAGGACGAGGGCAGGCCAGAGTCATAGAAAGAGCAGGCCGGAGCCAAGGCAAGGGCAGGTCAGAGCCAGAGAGAGAGCAGGCCGGAGCCAGGGCGAGGGCAGGCCAGAGCGAGAGCAGGCCGGAGCCAAGGCGAGGTCAGGCCGAAACCAGAGCGAGAGAATGCCGGAGCCAGGGCGAGGGCAGGCCAGAGCGAGAGCAGGCCGGACACAGGGCGAGGGTAGGCCGGAGCCAGAGCGTGAGCAGGCCGGAGCCAGAGCGAGAGCAGGCCGGAGCCAAGGCGAGGGCAGGTCGGAGCCAGGGCTAGGGCAGACCGGAGCCAGAGCGACAGCAGGATGGAGCCAGGGCGAGGGCAGACCGGAGCGAGGGCAGACCGGAGCCAGGGCGAGAGCAGGCCGGAGCCAGGGCGATGGCAGGCCGGAGCCAGAACGAGGGCAGGCTAGAGTCATAGAGAGAGCAGGCCGGAGCCAAGGCAAGGGCAGGCCAGAGCCAGAGAGAGAGCAGGCCGGAGCCAGGGCGAGGGCAGTCCAGAGCGAGAGCAGGCCGGAGCCAGGACGAGGACAGGCCGGAGCCAGGACGAGGGCAGGCCGGAGCCAAGCCAAGGGCAGACCAGAGCCAGAGAGAGAGCAGGCCGGAGCCAGGGCGAGGGCAGTCCAGAGCCAGAGCGAGAGCAGGCCAGAGCCAAGGCAAGGGCAGAGAGAAGGCAGGCCAGAGCCAGAGCGAGAGCAGGCCGGAGCCAAGGCGAGGGCAGGCGGAAACCCGAGCGAGAGAATGCCGGAGCCAGGGCGAGGGCAAGCCAGAGCGAGAGCAGGCTGGAGACAGGGCAAGGGCAGGCCGGAGCCAGAGCGAGAGCAGGCCGGAGCCAAGGCGAGGTCAGGCTGGAGCCAGGGCGAGGGCAGGCCCTAGCCAGAGCAAGAGCAGGATGGAGCCAGTGCGAGGGCAGGCCGGAGCCAGAGCGAAGGCAGGCCGGAGCCAGAGCGAGAACAGGCCGGAGCCTGGGCGAGGGCAGGCCGGAGCCAGGGCGAGAGCAGGCCGAAGCCAAGGCGAGGGCAGGCTGGAGCCAGAGCAGGAGCTGGCCGGAGCCAAGGCGAGGGCTGGCCGGAGGCAGAGCCAGGGTAGGCCAGAGCAAGAGCAGGCCAGAGCAAGAGCAGGTCGGAGCCAAGGCAAGGACAGGCCAGAGCCTGAGCGAGAGTATTCCGAAGCCAAGGCGAAGGCAGGCCGGAGCCAGAGCAGGTGCTGGCCGGATCCAAGGCGAAGGCTGGCCGGAGCCAGAGCAGGTGCTGGCCGGATCCAAGGCGAAGGCTGGCCGGACCCAGAGCAGGTGCTGGCCGGATCCAAGGCGAAGGCTGGCCGGAGCCAGAGCTAGGGCAGGCCGGAGCCAGGGCGAGGGAAGGCCTAAGCCAGAGCGAGAGCAGGCTGGAGCGAGCGCGAGAGCAGGCCGGAGCCAAGGCGAGGGCAGGCCAGAGCGAGAGCAGGCCGGAGCCAGGACGAGGGCAGGCCGGAACCAGGGCGAGAGCAGGCCAGAGCTAGAGCCAGAGCAGGCGGCCAGGGCGAGGGCAGACCAGAATGAGAGCGAGAGCAGGCCGGAGCCAAGGCGAGGCCAGAGCGAGAGTAGGCCGGAGCCAGGGCGACGGCAGGCCAGAGCCATAGAGAGAGTAGGCGGAGCGAGGGCAGGCCAGAGCGAGGGCAGGTCGGAGCCAGGGCGAGAGCAGGATGGAGCCAAGGCGAGGGCAGGCCGGAGCCCGAGCTATGGCATAGCGGAGCCAGGGTGAGGGCAGTACGGAGCTAGAGCGAGAGCAGGCCGGAGCCAAGGCAAGGGCAGGTCAGAGGCAGAGCCAGGGTAGGCCAGAGCAAGAGCAGGCCAGACCGAGAGCAGAACGGAGCCAAGGCAAGGACAGGCCCAAGCCAGAGCGAGGGCAGGCCAGAGCGAGAGCAGTCCGGAGCCAAGGCGAAGGCAGGCCAGAGCGAGAGCAGGCCAGAGCGAGAGCAGGCAGGAGCAAAGGCGAAGGAAGGCAGGCCGGAGCAAGAGCAGGTGCTGGCCGGAGCCAAGGCGAGGGCTGGCCGGAGCCAGAGCAAGGGCAGGCCGGAGCCAGGGCGAGGGAAGGCCGAAGCCAGAGCGAGAGCAGGCTGTAGCCAGTACGAGAGCGGGCCGGAGCCAAGACGAGCGCAGGCCAGAGCCAGGGCGAGAGCAGGCCGGAGCCAGGACGAGGGCAGGCCGGAGCCAGCACGAGAGCAGGCCAGAGCTGGTGCCAGAGCAGGCGGCCAGGGCGAGGACAGACCATAGTGAGAGCGAGAACAGGCCGGAGCCAAGGCGAGGCCAGAGCCAGAGCAAGAGCAGGCCAGAGTCAGAGCGAGAGTAGGCCGGAGCCAGGGCGAGGGCAGGCCAGAGAGAGAGTAGGCCGGAGCCAGGGCGAGGGCAGGCCAGAGTCAGAGCAAGAGCAGGTCGGAGCCAGGGCAAGAGCAGTACGGAGCCAAGGCGAGGTCAGGCCGGAGCCCGAGCTATGGCATTGCGGAGCCAGGGCGAGACCAGTATGGAGCTAGAGCGACAGCAGGCCGTAGCCAAGGCAAGGGCAGGCCAGAGGCAGATCCAGGGTAGGCCAAGGCAAGGACAGGCCCAAGCCAGAGCGAGAGCAGGCCAGAGCGAGAGCAGTCGGGAGCCAAGGCGAAGGCAGGCCAGAGCGAGAGCAGGCCAGAGCCAGAGCGAGAGCTGGCAGGAGCCAAGGCAAAGGCAGGCCAGATTCAGAGCGAGAGCAGGCCGAAGCCAAGGCAAAGGCAGGCCAGAGCCAGAGTGAGAGCAGGCTGGAGCCAAGGCGAGGGAGGGCAGGCCGGAGCCAGAGTGAGAGCAGGCCGGAGCCAAAGCGAGAGCAGGATGGAGCCATGGCGAGGACAGGCCTAAGCCAGAGCGAAGGCAGACCGGAGCCAGGGCGAGAGCAGGCCAGAGCCAGGGCGAGGGCAGGCCAGAGCTAGAGCCAGAGCAGGCCGGAGCCAGGGCGAGGGCAGACCTGAATCAGAACGAGAGGAGGCCGGAGCCAAGGTGAGAGCAGGCCGGAGCCAGGGCGAGGGCAGGCCAGTCCAGAGCGAGAGTAAGCCAGAGCCAAGGCTAGGGCAGGCGAGAGCCAGCGCGAGAGAAGGCCGGAGCCAAGGAGAGGGCAGGCCAGAGAGAGAGCAGGCCGGTGCCGAGGCAAGGGCAGGCCAGATCCAGAGCGAGAGCAGGCCAGAGGCAGAGCGAGAGCAGGCCGGAGCCAGAGCTATAGCAGGCAGCAGCCAGGGCGAGGGCAGACTGGTGCCAAGGCGAGAGCAGACCGGAGCCAAGGCGAGGGCAGGCCAGAGGCAGAGCCGGGGCAGGCCAGTACCAGAGCGAGAGCAGGCTGGAGCCAAAGCGAGGGCAGACCAGAGCCAGAGCGAGAGGAGGCCGGAGCCAAGGTGAGGACAGGCCAGAGCCAGAAGAAGAGCAGGCCAGTGCCAGAGCGAGAGCAGGCCAGTGCCAGAGCGAGAGCAGTCCGGAGCCAAGGCAAGGACAGGCCAGAGCCAGAGAGAGAGTAGGCCTGAGCCAGAGCGAGAGCAGGCCGGAGCCAAGGCGAAGTCAGGCTAGAACCAGAGCGAGAGCAGACCAGAGTCAAGACGAGGGCAGGACAGAGCAAGAGCAGGCTGGAGCCAAGGAGAGGGCTGGCCGGAGCCAGAGCAAGGACAGGCTAGAGCCATAGTGAGAGCAGGCCAGAGCCAGGGCGAGGGCAGGCTAGAGCAAGAGCAGGCCGGAGCCAGGGCGAGGGCAGGCCGGAGCCAGGACGAGGGCAGGCCGGAGCCAGGGCGAGAGCAGGCCAGAGCCATAGAGAGAGCAGGCCGGAGCCAGGACGAGGGCAGGCCGGAGCGAGGGCGAGAGCAGGCCAGAGCCAGCACGAGAGCAGGCCAGAGCTACAGCCAGAGCAGGCCGGAGTCAGGGCGAGGACAGACCAGAGTCAGAGCGAGAGCAGGCCGGAGCCAAGGTGAGGGCAGACCAGAGCGAGAACTGGCCAGAGCCAGAGTGAGAGCAGGCCAGTGCCTGAGTGAGAGCAGTCCGGAGCCAAGGCAAGGGCAGGCCAGAGCCAGAGAGAGAGTAGGCCTGAGCCAGAGCGAGAGCAGGCCAGAGCCAAGGAGAAAGCAGCCCAGAACCAGAGTGAGAGCAGGTCGGAACCAAGGCGAGGGCAGGCCATAGGCAGAGCCAGGGCAGGCCAGAGCAAGAGAGAGAGCAGGCCGGAGCAAAGGCGATGGATGGCAGGCCAGAGCCAGAGTGAGAACAGGCCAGAGCCAGAGCAGGCCAGTGCCTGAACGAGAGCAGGCCAGTGCCAGAGCTAGAGAAGTCCGGTGCCAAGGCAAGGGCAGGCCAGAGCCAGAGAGTGAGAAGGCCTGAGCCAGAGCGAGAGGAGGCCGGAGCCAAGGCAAAGGCAGGCCCGAGCCAGAGCGAGAGCAGGCCGGAGTCAAGATGAGGGCAGGCCAGAGCCAGAGCAAGAGCAGGCTGGAGCCAAGGCAAGGGTAGGCCGGAGCCAGAGCAAGGGCAGGCCGATGCCAGTTAGAGGGCAGGCCGGAGCCATTTAGAGGGCAGGCCGGAACCAGGGCGAGGGCAGGCCGTATCCAGGGCGAGAGCAGACCGGAGCCAAGGCGAGAGCAGGCCTGAGCCAGAGCGAGAGCAGGCCGGAGCCAAGGTGAGAGCAGGCTGGAGCCAAGGTGAGGGTACACTAGAGCTAGAGCGAGAGCAGGCTGGAGCCAGGAAGAGGACCGGCCGGAGCCAGGACGAGGACAGGCCAGAGTCATAGAGAGAGCAGGCCGGAGCCAAGGCAAAGGCAGGCCAGAGCCAGAGAGAGAGCAGGCCGGATCCAGTGCGAGAGCAGGCCGGAGCCAAGGCGAGGGCAGGCCGGAACCATTGCAGGAGCTGGCCGGAACCAGGGCGAGGGCAGGCCGAATCCAGAGCGAGGGCAGACCGGAGCCAGGGCGAGAGCAGGACAGAGCCAAGGCGAGGGCAGGCCGGAGCCAGGACGAGGGCAGGCCGGAGCCAGGGTGAGGGCAGGCCGGAACCAAGGCGAGAGCAGGCCAGAGCCAGCGCGAGAGCAGGCCAGAGCTAGAGCCAGAGCTGGCCGTAGCCAACGCGAGGGAAGACCTGAATCAGAACGAGAGGAGGCCGGAGCCAAGGCGAGAGCAGGCCGGAGCCAGGGTGAGGGCAATCCAGTCCAGAGCGAGAGTAAGCCAGAGCCAAGGCTAGGGCAGGCGAGAGCCAGAGCGAGAGCAGGCCGGAGCCAAGGAGAGGGCAGGCCAGAGAGAGAGCAGGCCGGTGCCGAGGCAAGGGCAGGCCAGATCCAGAGCGAGAGCAGGCCAGAGGCAGAGCGAGAGCAGGCTGGAGCCAGAGCAATAGCAGGCAGCAGCCAGGGCGAGGGCAGACCGGTGCCAAGGCGAGGGCAGACCGTAGCCAAGGCGAGGGCAGGCCAGAGGCAGAGCCAGGGCAGGCCAGTACCAGAGCGAGAGCAGGCTGGAGCCAAAGCGAGGGCAGACCAGAGCGAGAGCAGGCCGGAGCCAAGGTGAGGGCAGGCCAGAGCCAGAAGGAGAGCAGGCCAGTGCCAGAGCGAGAGCAGGCCAGTGCCACAGCGAGAGCAGTCCGGAGCCAAGGCAAGGGCAGGCCAGAGCCAGAGAGAGAGTAGACCTGAGCCAGAGCGAGAGCAGGCTGGTGCCAAGGCGAAGTCAGGCTAGAACCAGAGCGAGAGCAGACTCGAGTCAAGACGAGGGCAGGACAGAGCAAGAGCAGGCTGGAGCCAAGGAGAGGGCTGGCCGGAGCCAGAGCAAGGACAGGCCAGAGCCAGAGCGAGAGCAGGCCAGAGCCAGGGAGAGGGCAGGCTAGAGCCAGAGCAAGAGCAGGCCGGAGCCAGGGCGAGGGCAGGCTGGAGCCAGAGCGAGGGCAGGTCGGAGCCAGGGCGAGGGCAGGCCGGAGCCAGGGAGAGAGCAGGTCAGAGCCAAGGCGAGGTCAGGCCGGAGCCAGGACGAGAGCAGGCCAGAGCCATCACGAGAGCAGGCCAGAGCTACAGCCAGAGCAGGCCGGAGTCAGGGCGAGGGCAGACCAGAGTCAGAGCGAGAGCAGGCCGGAGCCAAGGTGAGGGCAGGCCGGAGCCAGGGCGAGAGCAGCTCGGAGCCAAGGCGAGGGCAGGCCAGAGCAAGAGCAGGTCGGAGCCAAGGCGAAGGCAGGCCAGAGCGAGAGCAGGCCGGAGCCAAGGTGAGGGGAGGCCAGAGCGAGAGCAGGCCAGAGCCAAAGCAGTCCGGAGCCCAGGCAAGGGCAGGCCAGAGCCAGAGCGAGAGCAGGCCTGAGCAAGAGCAGGCCGGAGGCAAGGAGAAGGCAGCCCAGAACCAGAGTGAGAGCAGGTCGGAACCAAGGCGAGGGCAGGCCATAGGCAGAGCCAGGGCAGGCCAGAGCAAGAGAGAGAGTAGGCCGGAGCCAAGGCGATGGATGGCAGGCCAGAGCCAGAGTGAGAACAGGCCAGAGCCAGAGCAGGCCAGTGCCAGAACGAGAGCAGGCCAGTGCCAGAGCTAGAGAAGTCCGGTGCCAAGGCAAGGGCAGGCCAGAGCCAGAGAGTGAGAAGGCCTGAGCCAGAGCGAGAGGAGGCCGGAGCCAAGGCAAAGGCAGGCCCGAGCCAGAGCGAGAGCAGGCCGGAGTCAAGATGAGGGCAGGCCAGAGCCAGAGCAAGAGCAGGCTGGAGCCAAGGCAAGGGTAGGCCGGAGCCAGAGCAAGGGCAGGCCGAAGCCAGTTAGAGGGCAGGCCGGAGCCATTTAGAGGGCAGGCCGGAACCAGGGCGAGGGCAGGCCGTATCCAGGGCGAGAGCAGACCGGAGCCAAGGCGAGAGCAGGCCTGAGCCAGAGCGAGAGCAGGCCGGAGCCAAGGTGAGAGCAGGCTGGAGCCAAGGTGAGGGTACACTAGAGCTAGAGCGAGAGCAGGCTGGAGCCAGGAAGAGGACCGGCCGGAGCCAGGACGAGGACAGGCCAGAGTCATAGAGAGAGCAGGCCGGAGCCAAGGCAAAGGCAGGCCAGAGAGAGAGCAGGCCGGATCCAGTGCGAGAGCAGGCCGGAGCCAAGGCGAGGGCAGGCCGGAACCATTGCAGGAGCTGGCCGGAACCAGGGCGAGGGCAGGCCGAATCCAGAGCGAGGGCAGACCGGAGCCAGGGCGAGAGCAGGACAGAGCCAAGGCGAGGGCAGGCCAGAGCTAGAGCCAGAGCAGGCCGGAACAAGGGACGAGAACAGGCCGGAGTCAAGACGAGGGCAGGCCAGAGCAAGAGCAGGCCAAAGCCAGAGCAAGAGCAGGCCGGAGCCAGGGCGAGGGCAGGCCAGAGCCAGAGCAGGCCAGAGCCAGGGCGAGAGCAGGCCGGAGCCAAGGCCAGGGCTGGCCGGAGCAAGGGCAGGCCGGAGCCAGGGCGAGAGCAGGTCGGAGCCAAGGCGAGGGCAGGCCGGAGGCAGAGTGAGAGCAGGCCGGAACCAGGGCGAGGGCAGGCCGTATCCAGGGCGAGAGCAGACCGGAGCCAAGGCGAGAGCAGGCCTGAGCCAGAGCGAGAGCAGGCCGGAGCCAAGGTGAGAGCAGGCTGGAGCCAAGGTGAGGGTACACTAGAGCTAGAGCGAGAGCAGGCTGGAGCCAGGAAGAGGACCGGCCGGAGCCAGGACGAGGACAGGCCAGAGTCATAGAGAGAGCAGGCCGGAGCCAAGGCAAAGGCAGGCCAGAGAGAGAGCAGGCCGGATCCAGTGCGAGAGCAGGCCGGAGCCAAGGCGAGGGCAGGCCGGAACCATTGCAGGAGCTGGCCGGAACCAGGGCGAGGGCAGGCCGAATCCAGAGCGAGGGCAGACCGGAGCCAGGGCGAGAGCAGGACAGAGCCAAGGCGAGGGCAGGCCAGAGCTAGAGCCAGAGCAGGCTGGAACAAGGGACGAGAACAGGCCGGAGTCAAGACGAGGGCAGGCCAGAGCAAGAGCAGGCCAAAGCCAGAGCAAGAGCAGGCCGGAGCCAGGGCGAGGGCAGGCCAGAGCCAGAGCAGGCCAGAGCCAGGGCGAGAGCAGGCCGGAGCCAAGGCCAGGGCTGGCCGGAGCCGGAGCAAGGGCAGGCCGGAGCCAGGGCGAGAGCAGGTCGGAGCCAAGGCGAGGGCAGGCCAGAGCAAGAGCAGGTCGGAGCCAAGGCGAAGGCAGGCCAGAGCGAGAGCAGGCCAGAGCCAAGGTGAGGGGAGGCCAGAGCGAGAGCAGGCCAGAGCCAAAGCAGTCCGGAGCCCAGGCAAGGGCAGGCCAGAGCCAGTGCAAGAGCAGGCCTGAGCAAGAGCAGGCCGGAGCCAAGGCGAAGGCAGGCCAGAACAAGAGCGAGATCAGGCCAGAGTAAAGACGAGGGCAGGCCAGAGCCAGAGGAAGAGCAGGCCGAAGCCAAGGAATGGGCAGGCGAGAGCCAGAGAGAGAGCAGGCCGGAGCCAGAGCGAGGGATGGCCAGAGCGAGAGCAGGTCAGAGCCAGGGCGAGAGCAGGCCGGAGTCAAGACAAGGGCAGGCCAGAGCCAGAGCAAGAGCGGGCCAGATCCAGAGCAAGAGCAGGCCGGAGCCAGGACGAGAGCAGGCCGGAGCCAAAGCGAGGGCTGGCCGGAGCCAGAGCAAGAGCAGGCCGGAGCCAGGGCGAGAGTAGGCCGGAGCCAAGGCGAGGGCAGGCCAGAGCCAGAGCAAGAGCAGTTCGGAGCCAAGGCGAGGGCAGGCCAGAGCGAGAGCAGGCCGGAGCCAAGGCGAGGGGAGGCCAGAGCGAGAGCAGGCCAGAGCGAAAGCAGTCCGGAGCCAAGGCAAGGGCAGGCCAGAGCGAGAGCAGGCCTGAGCCAGAGCGAGAGCAGTCCTGATCAAGAGCAGGCCGGAGCCAAGGCGAAGGCAGGCCAGAACAAGAGCGAGATCAGGCCAGAGTAAAGACGAGGGCAGGCCAAAGCCAGAGGAAGAGCAGGCCGGAGCCAAGGCATGGGCAGGCGAGAGCCAGAGAGAGAGCAGGCCGGAGCCAGAGCGATGGCAGGCCGGAGCCAGGGCAAGGGCTGTCCGGAACTAGAGCGAGAGCAGGCCGTAGCCAAGTTGAGAGCTGGCCGGAGCCAAGGCGAGGGCAGGCCAGAGGCAGAGCCAGGGCAGGCCAGAGCCAGAGCGAGAGCAGGCCGGAGCCAAGGCGAGGGCAGGCCAGAGCAAGAGCAGGTCGGAGCCAAGGCGAGGGCAGGCCAGAGCAGGCCGGAGCCAAGGCGAGGGGAGGCCAGAGCAGGTCAGAGCGAGAGCAGGCCGGAGCCAAAGCGAGAGCAGGCCGGAGCCAAGGCAAGGGTAGGCCAGAGCTAAGGCAAGGGCAGGCCAGAGCCACAGTGATAGAAGGCCAGAGTCAAGGCAAGGGCAGGCCGAAACCAGGGCGAGAGCAGGCCGGAGACAGGGCGAGGCCAGAGCCAGAACAAGAGCGAGAGCAGGCTGGAGCCAAGGTGAAGGCAGGCCAGAACAAGAGCGAGATCAGGCTAGAGTCAAGACGAGAGCAGGCCGGAGCCAAGGCATGGGCAGGCCAGAGCCAGAGAGAGAGTAGGCCGGAGCCAGGGCGAGAGCAGGCCGGAGCCAATGCGAGGGCAGGCCGGAGTCAGGGCGAGGTCAGGCCGGAGGCAGAGCGAGAGCAGGCCGGAGCCAAGGCGAGAGCAGGCCGGAGCCAAGGCGAGGGTAGTCCAGAGCCAAGGCAAGGGCAGGCCAGAGCGATAGAAGGCCAGAGCCAAGGCAAGGGCAGGCCGGAACCAGGGCGAGAGCAGGCCGGATACAGGGCGAGGCCAGAGCCAGAGCGAGGGCAGGCCAGAGCGAGAGCAGGCCAGAGCTAGAGCAGGCCAGAGCGAGAGCAGGCCAGAGCGAGAGCAGGCCAGAGCGAGAGCAGGCCAGAACGAGAGCAGGCCAGAGCGAGAGTAGGCCAGAGCCAGGGCGAGGGCAGGCCATAGAGAGAGCAGGCCAGAGCCAGAGCGAGGGCAGGCCAGTGCCAGAGCGAGAGCAGGCCGGAGCCAGGACGACAGCAGGCCAGAGCCAGAGCAATAGCAGGCAGCAGCCAGGGCGAGGGCAGACCGGTGCCAAGGCGAGGGCAGACCGGTGCCAAGGCGAGGGCAGACCGGAGCCAAGGCGAGGGCAGGCTAGAGGCAGAACCAGGGCAGGCCAGTACCAGAGCGAGAGCAGGCTGGAGCCAAAGCGAGGGCAGACCAGAGCGAGAGCAGGCCGGAGCCAAGGTGAGGGCAGGCCAGAGCCAGAAGGAGAGCAGGCCAGTGCCAGAGCGAGAGCAGTCCGGAGCCAAGGCAAGGGCAGGCCAGAGCCAGAGAGAGAGTAGGCCTGAGCCAGAGCGAGATCAGGCCGGAGCCAAGGCGAAGTCAGGCTAGAACCAGAGCCAGAGCAGACCAGAGTCAAGACGAGGGCAGGACAGAGCCAGAGCAAGAGCAGGCTGGAGCCAAGGAGAGGGCTGGCCGGAGCCAGAGCAAGGACAGGCCAGAGCCAGAGTGAGAGCAGGCCAGAGCCAGGGCGAGGGCAGGCTAGAGCAAGAGCAGGCCGGAGCCAGGGCGAGGGCAGGCTGGAGCCAAAGCGAGGGCAGGTCGGAGCCAGGGCGAGGGCAGGCCGGAGCCAGGGAGAGAGCAGGTCAGAGCCAAGGCGAGGTCAGGCCGGAGCCAGGACGAGGGCAGGCCGTAGCCAGGGCGAGAGCAGGCCGGAGCTAAGGCGATGGCAGGCCAGAGCCAGAGCGAGAGCAGGCCGTAGCCAGGACGAGGGCAGGCCGGAGCCAGGGCGAGAGCAGGCCAGAGCCAGCACGAGAGCAGGCCAGAGCTACAGCCAGAGCAGGCCGGAGTCAGGGCGAGGGCAGACCAGAGTCAGAGCGAGAGCAGGCCGGAGCCAAGGTGAGGGCAGGCCAGAGCCAGAGCGAGAGCAGGCCAGAGCCAGAGTGAGAGCAGACCAGTGCCTGAGCGAGAGCAGTCCGGAGCCAAGGCAAGGGCAGGCCAGAGCCAGAGAGCGAGTAGGCCTGAGCCAGAGCGAGAGCAGGCCGGAGCCAAGGAGAAGGCAGCCCAGAACCAGAGCGAGAGCAGGTCGGAACCAAGGCGAGGGCAGGCCATAGGCAGAGCCAGGGAAGGCCAGAGCAAGAGAGAGAGCAGGCCAGAGCCAAGATAAGGGCAGGCCAGAGCCAGAGCGAGAGCAGGCCAGTGCCAGAGCGAGAGCAGGCCAGTGCCAGAACGAGAGCAGGCCAGTGCCAGAGCTAGAGAAGTCCGGAGCCAAGGCAAAGGCAGGCCCGAACCAGAGCGAGAGCAGGCCGGAGCCAGAGCAAGAGCAGGCTGGAGCCAAGGCAAGGGCAGGCCGGAACAAGGGGCGAGGACAGGCCGGAGTCAAGACAAGGGCAGGCCAGAGCCAAAGCAAGAGCAGGCCAGAGCAAGAGCAGGCCGGAGCCAGGGCGAGGGCAGGCCATAGCCAGAGCTGGCCGGAGCCAGGGCGAGGGCAGGCCGGAGCCAGGGCGAGGGCAGGCCGGAGCCAAGGCGAGGGCAGGCCAGAGCCAGAGCAAGAGCAGGTCGGAGCCAAGGCGAGGGCAGGCCAGAGCGAGAGCTGGCCGGAGCCAAGGTGAGGGGAGGCCAGAGCGAGAGCAGGCCAGAGCCAAAGCAGTCCGGAGCCAAGGCAAGGGCAGGCCGGAACAAGGGGCGAGAACAGGCTGGAGTCAAGACGAGGGCAGGCCAGAGCCAGAACAAGAGCAGGCCAGAGCCAGAGCAAGGGCAGGCCGGAGCCAGGGCGAGAGCAGGTCGGAGCCAAGGCGAGGGCAGGCCAGAGCCAGAGCAAAAGCTGGTCGGAGCCAAGGCGAGGGCAGGCCAGAGCGAGAGCAGGCCGGAGCCTAGGTGAGGGGAGGCCAGAGCGAGAGCACGCCAGAGCCAAAGCAGTCCGGAGACAAGGCAAGGGCAGGCCAGAGCCAGAGCTAGAGCAGGCCTGAGCCAGAGCGAGAGCAGGCCTGAGCAAGAGCAGGCCGGAGCCAAGGCGAAGGCAGGCCAGAACAAGAGCGAGATCAGGCCAGAGTAAAGACGAGGGCAGGCCAAAGCCAGAGGAAGAGCAGGCCGTAGCCAAGGCATGGGCAGGCGAGAGCCAGAGAGAGAGCAGGCCGGAGCCAGAGCGATGGCAGGCCGGAGCCAGGGCAAGGGCTGTCCGGAACTAGAGCGAGAGCAGGCCGTAGCCAAGTTGAGAGCTGGCCGGAGCCAAGGCGAGGGCAGGCCAGAGGCAGAGCCAGGGCAGGCCAGAGCCAGAGCGAGAGCAGGCCGGAGCCAAGGCGAGGGCAGGCCAGAGCAAGAGCAGGTCGGAGCCAAGGCGAGGGCAGGCCAGAGCAGGCCGGAGCCAAGGCGAGGGGAGGCCAGAGCAGGTCAGAGCGAGAGCAGGCCGGAGCCAAAGCGAGAGCAGGCCGGAGCCAAGGCAAGGGTAGGCCAGAGCTAAGGCAAGGGCAGGCCAGAGCCAGAGTGATAGAAGGCCAGAGTCAAGGCAAGGGCAGGCCGAAACCAGGGCGAGAGCAGGCCGGAGACAGGGCGAGGCCAGAGCCAGAACAAGAGCGAGAGCAGGCTGGAGCCAAGGTGAAGGCAGGCCAGAACAAGAGCGAGATCAGGCTAGAGTCAAGACGAGAGCAGGCCGGAGCCAAGGCATGGGCAGGCCAGAGCCAGAGAGAGAGTAGGCCGGAGCCAGGGCGAGAGCAGGCCGGAGCCAATGCGAGGGCAGGCCGGAGTCAGGGCGAGGTCAGGCCGGAGGCAGAGCGAGAGCAGGCCGGAGCCAAGGCGAGAGCAGGCCGGAGCCAAGGCGAGGGTAGGCCAGAGCCAAGGCAAGGGCAGGCCAGAGCGATAGAAGGCCAGAGCCAAGGCAAGGGCAGGCCGGAACCAGGGCGAGAGCAGGCCGGATACAGGGCGAGGCCAGAGCCAGAGCGAGGGCAGGCCAGAGCGAGAGCAGGCCAGAGCGAGAGCAGGCCAGAGCGAGAGCAGGCCAGAACGAGAGCAGGCCAGAGCGAGAGTAGGCCAGAGCCAGGGCGAGGGCAGGCCATAGAGAGAGCAGGCCAGAGCCAGAGCGAGGGCAGGCCAGTGCCAGAGCGAGAGCAGGCCGGAGCCAGGACGACAGCAGGCCAGAGCCAGAGCAATAGCAGGCAGCAGCCAGGGCGAGGGCAGACCGGTGCCAAGGCGAGGGCAGACCGGTGCCAAGGCGAGGGCAGACCGGAGCCAAGGCGAGGGCAGGCTAGAGGCAGAACCAGGGCAGGCCAGTACCAGAGCGAGAGCAGGCTGGAGCCAAAGCGAGGGCAGACCAGAGCGAGAGCAGGCCGGAGCCAAGGTGAGGGCAGGCCAGAGCCAGAAGGAGAGCAGGCCAGTGCCAGAGCGAGAGCAGTCCGGAGCCAAGGCAAGGGCAGGCCAGAGCCAGAGAGAGAGTAGGCCTGAGCCAGAGCGAGATCAGGCCGGAGCCAAGGCGAAGTCAGGCTAGAACCAGAGCCAGAGCAGACCAGAGTCAAGACGAGGGCAGGACAGAGCCAGAGCAAGAGCAGGCTGGAGCCAAGGAGAGGGCTGGCCGGAGCCAGAGTGAGAGCAGGCCAGAGCCAGGGCGAGGGCAGGCTAGAGCAAGAGCAGGCCGGAGCCAGGGCGAGGGCAGGCTGGAGCCAAAGCGAGGGCAGGTCGGAGCCAGGGCGAGGGCAGGCCGGAGCCAGGGAGAGAGCAGGTCAGAGCCAAGGCGAGGTCAGGCCGGAGCCAGGACGAGGGCAGGCCGTAGCCAGGGCGAGAGCAGGCCGGAGCTAAGGCGATGGCAGGCCAGAGCCAGAGCGAGAGCAGGCCGTAGCCAGGACGAGGGCAGGCCGGAGCCAGGGCGAGAGCAGGCCAGAGCCAGCACGAGAGCAGGCCAGAGCTACAGCCAGAGCAGGCCGGAGTCAGGGCGAGGGCAGACCAGAGTCAGAGCGAGAGCAGGCCGGAGCCAAGGTGAGGGCAGGCCAGAGCCAGAGCGAGAGCAGGCCAGAGCCAGAGTGAGAGCAGACCAGTGCCTGAGCGAGAGCAGTCCGGAGCCAAGGCAAGGGCAGGCCAGAGCCAGAGAGCGAGTAGGCCTGAGCCAGAGCGAGAGCAGGCCGGAGCCAAGGCGAGGGCAGGCCATAGGCAGAGCCAGGGAAGGCCAGAGCAAGAGAGAGAGCAGGCCAGAGCCAAGATGAGGGCAGGCCAGAGCCAGAGCGAGAGCAGGCCAGTGCCAGAGCGAGAGCAGGCCAGTGCCAGAACGAGAGCAGGCCAGTGCCAGAGCTAGAGAAGTCCGGAGCCAAGGCAAAGGCAGGCCCGAACCAGAGCGAGAGCAGGCCGGAGCCAGAGCAAGAGCAGGCTGGAGCCAAGGCAAGGGCAGGCCGGAACAAGGGGCGAGGACAGGCCGGAGTCAAGACAAGGGCAGGCCAGAGCCAAAGCAAGAGCAGGCCAGAGCAAGAGCAGGCCGGAGCCAGGGCGAGGGCAGGCCATAGCCAGAGCTGGCCGGAGCCAGGGCGAGGGCAGGCCGGAGCCAGGGCGAGGGCAGGCCGGAGCCAAGGCGAGGGCAGGCCAGAGCAAGAGCAGGTCGGAGCCAAGGCGAGGGCAGGCCAGAGCGAGAGCTGGCCGGAGCCAAGGTGAGGGGAGGCCAGAGCGAGAGCAGGCCAGAGCCAAAGCAGTCCGGAGCCAAGGCAAGGGCAGGCCGGAACAAGGGGCGAGAACAGGCTGGAGTCAAGACGAGGGCAGGCCAGAGCCAGAACAAGAGCAGGCCAGAGCCAGAGCAAGGGCAGGCCGGAGCCAGGGCGAGAGCAGGTCGGAGCCAAGGCGAGGGCAGGCCAGAGCCAGAGCAAAAGCTGGTCGGAGCCAAGGCGAGGGCAGGCCAGAGCGAGAGCAGGCCGGAGCCTAGATGAGGGGAGGCCAGAGCGAGAGCACGCCAGAGCCAAAGCAGTCCGGAGACAAGGCAAGGGCAGGCCAGAGCCAGAGCTAGAGCAGGCCTGAGCCAGAGCGAGAGCAGGCCTGAGCAAGAGCAGGCCGGAGCCAAGGCGAAGGCAGGCCAGAACAAGAGCGAGATCAGGCCAGAGTAAAGACGAGGGCAGGCCAGAGCCAGAGGAAGAGCAGGCCAGAGCCAAGGAATGGGCAGGCGAGAGCCAGAGAGAGAGCAGGCCGGAGCCAGAGCGAGGGCAGGCCAGAGCGAGAGCAGGTCAGAGCCAGGGCGAGAGCAGGCCGGAGTCAAGACAAGGGCAGGCCAGAGCCAGAGCAAGAGCCGGCCAGATCCAGAGCAAGAGCAGGCCGGAGCTAGGGCGAGAGCAGGCCGGAGCCAAAGCGAGGGCTGGCCGGAGCCAGAGCAAGGGCAGGCTGGAGCCAGGGCGAGAGTAGGCCGGAGCCAAGGCGAGGGCAGGCCAGAGCCAGAGCAAGAGCAGTTCGGAGCCAAGGCGAGGGCAGGCCAGAGCCAGAGCGAGAGCAGGCCGGAGCCAAGGCGAGGGGAGGCCAGAGCGAGAGCAGGCCAGAGCGAAAGCAGTCCGGAGCCAAGGCAAGGGCAGGCCAGAGCGAGAGCAGGCCTGAGCCAGAGCGAGAGCAGGCCTGATCAAGAGCAGGCCGGAGCCAAGGCGACGGCAGGCCAGAACAAGAGCCAGATCAGGCCAGAGTAAAGACGAGGGCAGTCCAGAGCCAGAGGAAGAGCAGGCCGGAGCCAAGGCATGGGCAGGCGAGAGCCAGAGAGAGAGCAGGCCGGAGCCAGAGCGATGGCAGGCCGGAGCCAGGGCAAGGGCAGTCCGGAACTAGAGCGAGAGCAGGCCGTAGCCAAGGTGAGAGCAGGCCGTAGCCAAGGTGAGAGCTGGCCGGAGCCAAGGCGAGGGCAGGCCAGAGGCAGAGCCAGGGCAGGCCAGAGCGAGAGCAGGCCGGAGCCATAGTGAGGGCAGGCCAGAGCAAGAGCAGGTCGGAGCCAAGGCGAGGGCAGGCCAGAGCAAGAGCAGGTCGGAGCCAATGCGGGGGCAGGCCAGAGCCAGAGCAGGCCAGAGCCAAGGCGAGGGGAGGCCAGAGCAAGAGCAGGTCAGAGCGAGAGCAGGCCGGAGCCAAGGCAAGGGTAGGCCAGAGCCAAGGCTAGGACAGGCCAGAGCCAGAGTGATAGAAGGCCAGAGTCAAGGCAAGGGCAGGCCGGAACCAGGGCGAGAGCAGTTCGGAGACAGGGCGAGGCCAGACCAGAACAAGAGCGAGAGCAGGCTGGAGCCAAGGTGAAGGCAGGCCAGAACAAGAGCGAGATCAGGCTAGAGTCAAGACGAGGGCAGTCCAGAGCCAGAGGAAGAGAGCAGGCCGGAGCCCAGGCATGGGCAGGCCAGAGCCAGAGAGAGAGCACGCCGGAGCCAGGGCGAGGGCAGGCCAGAGCGAGAGCCGGTCAGAGCCAGGGCGAGAGCAGGCCGGAGCCAATGCGAGGGCACGCCGGAGCCAGATCAAGGGCAGGCCGGAGTCAGGGCGAGGGCAGGCCGGAGCCAGAGCGAGAGCAGGCCGGAGCCACGGCGAGGGTAGGCCAGAGCTAAGGCAAGGGCATGCCAGAGCCAGAGCGATAGAAGGCCAGAGCCAAGGTAAGGGCAGGCCGGAACCAGGGCGAGAGCAGGCCGGAGACAGGGCGAGGCCTGATCGAGAGCAGGCCAGAACGAAAGTAGGCCAGAGCCAGGGAGAGAGCAGGCCAGAGCGAGTGCAGGCCGGAGCCAAGGCGAGAGCAGGCTGGAGCCAAAGCGAGGGCAGGCCAGAGCCAGGGCGAGAGCAGGCCGGAGCCAAGGCTAGGGCAGGCCAGAGCCAGATCCAGAGCTGGCCGGAGTCAGTGCAAGGGCAGGCCAGAGTCAGAGCGAGAGCAGGCCGGAGCCAAGGCGAAGGCACGCCAGAGCGAGAGCAGGCCAGAGAGAGAGCAGGCCGGAGCCAAGGCGAGGGTAGGCAAGTGCCAGAGCGAGAGTAGGCCAGACCCAAGGCAAGGGCCGGTCAGAGCGAGAGAAGGCCGGAGCCAAGGCAAGGGCAGGCCGGAACAAGGGCGAGAACAGGCCGGAGTCAAGACGAGGGCAGGCCAGAGCAAGAACAGGCCAGAGCAAGAGCAGGCCGGAGTCAGGGCAAGGGCGGGCCAGAGTCAGTGCGAGAGCAGGCCGGAGTTAAGGCGAGGGCACGCCAGAGCGAGAGCAGGCCAGAACCAGAGCGACAGCAGGCTGGAGCCAGGGCGAAGGCAGGCAAGAGCCAGAGCGAGAGTAGGCCAGAGCCAAGGCAAGGGCAGGCCGGAACAACGGCTAAAGCAGGCCCGAAACAGGGCTAGGCCAGAGCCAGAGCGAGAGCAGGCCACAGCCAGAGAGAGAGTATGCCGGAGCCTGGGTGAGGGCAGGCCAGAGCCAGAGAGAGAGCAGGCCGTAGCCAGGGCGAGGGCGGGCCAGAGCCAAAGTGAGGGCAGGCCGGAGCCAGGGCGAGAGCAGGCCGGAGCTAAGGCGAGGGCTGGCCGGAGCCAGAGCAAGGACAGGCCGGAGCCAGGGCGAGAGTAGGCCGGAGCCAAGGCGAGGGCAGGCCAGAGCCAGAGCAAGAGCAGTTCGGAACCAAGGCGAGGGCAGGCCAGAGCCAGAGCGAGAGCAGGCCGGAGCCAAGGCGAGGGGAGGTCAGAGCGAGAGCAGGCCAGAGCGAAAGCAGTCCGGAGCCAAGGCAAGGGCAGGCCAGAGCGAGAGCAGGCCTGAGCCAGAGCGAGAGCAGGCCTGATCAAGAGCAGGCCGGAGCCAAGGCGACGGCAGGCCAGAACAAGAGCGAGATCAGGCCAGAGTAAATACGAGGGCAGGCCAGAGCCAGAGGAAGAGCAGGCCGGAGCCAAGGCATGGGCAGCCGAGAGCCAGAGAGAGAGCAGGCCGGAGCCAGAGCGATGGCAGGCCGGAGCCAGGGCAAGGGCAGTCCGGAACTAGAGCGAGAGCAGGCCGTAGCCAAGGTGAGAGCTGGCCGGAGCCAAGGCGAGGGCAGGCCAGAGGCAGAGCCAGGGTAGGCCAGAGCCAGAGCGAGAGCAGGCCGGAGCCAAGGTGAGGGCAGGCCAGAGCCAGAGCAAGAGCAGGTCGGAGCCAAGGCGAGGGCAGGCCAGAGCAAGAGCAGGTCGGAGCCAATGCGAGGGCAGGCCAGAGCCAGAGCAGGCCGGAGCCAAGGCGAGGGGAGGCCAGAGCGAGAGCAGGTCAGAGCGAGATCAGGCCGGAGCCAAGGCAAGGGTAGGCCAGAGCCAAGGCTAGGACAGGCCAGAGCCAGAGTGATAGAAGGCCAGAGTCAAGGCAAGGGCAGGCCGGAACCAGGCCGAGAGCAGGCCGGAGACAGGGCGAGGCCAGACCAGAACAAGAGCGAGAGCAGGCTGGAGCCAAGGTGAAGGCAGGCCAGAACAAGAGCGAGATCAGGCTAGAGTCTAGACGAGGGCAGTCCAGAGCCAGAGGATGAGCAGGCCGGAGCCAAGGCATGGGCAGGCCAGAGCCAGAGAGAGAGCACGCCGGAGCCAGGGCGAGGGCAGGCCAGAGCGAGAGCCGGTCGGAGCCAGGGCGAGAGCAGGCCGGAGCCAATGCGAGGGCAGGCCGGAGTCAGGGCGAGGTCAGGCCGGAGGCAGAGCGAGAGCAGGCCGGAGCCAAGGCGAGAGCAGGCCGGAGCCAAGGCGAGAGCAGGACGGAGCCAAGGCGAGAGCAGGCCGGAGCCAAGGCGAGGGCAGGCCAGAGCGAGAGCAGGTCGGAGCCAGGGCGAGAGCAGACCGGAGCCAATGCGAGGGCACGCCGGAGCCAGAGCAAGGGCAGGACGAGGGCAGGCCGGAGCCACGGCGAGGGTAGGCCAGAGCCAAGGCAAGGGCATGCCAGAGCCAGAGTGATAGAAGGCCAGAGCCAAGGGAAGGGTAGGCCGGAACCAGGGCGAGAGCAGGCCGGAGACAGGTCGAGGCCTGATCGAGAGCAGGCCAGAACGAAAGTAGGCCAGAGCCAGAGCAAGAGCAGGCCGGAGTCAGGGCGAGGGCGGGCCAGAGTCAGAGCGAGAGCAGGCCGGAGTTAAGGCGAGGGCACGCCAGAGCGAGAGCAGGCCAGAACCAGAGCGACAGCAGGCTGGAGCCAGGGCGAAGGCAGGCAAGAGCCAGAGCGAGAGTAGGCCAGAGCCAAGGCAAGGGCAGGCCGGAACAACGGCTAAAGCAGGCCCGAAACAGGGCTAGGCCAGAGCCAGAGCGAGAGCAGGCCACAGCCAGAGAGAGAGTATGCCGGAGCCTGGGCGAGGGCAGGCCAGAGCCAGGGCGAGGGCAGGCCAGAGCCAGAGAGAGAGCAGGCCGTAGCCAGGGCGAGGGCGGGCCAGAGCCAAAGTGAGGACAGGCCGGAGCCAGGGCGAGAGTAGGCCAGAGCCAAGGCGAGGGCAGGCCAGAGCAAGAGCAGTTCGGAGCCAAGGCGAGGGCAGGCCAGAGCCAGAGCGAGAGCAGGCCGGAGCCAAGGCGAGGGGAGGTCAGAGCGAGAGCAGGCCAGAGCGAAAGCAGTCCGGAGCCAAGGCAAGGGCAGGCCAGAGCAAGAGCAGTCCTGAGCCAGAGCGAGAGCAGGCCTGATCAAGAGCAGGCCCGAGCCAAGGCGACGGCAGGCCAGAACAAGAGCGAGATCAGGCCAGAGTAAAGACGAGGGCAGGCCAGAGCCAGAGGAAGAGCAGGCCGGAGCCAAGGCATGGGCAGCCGAGAGCCAGAGAGAGAGCAGGCCGGAGCCAGAGCGATGGCAGGCCGGAGCCAGGGCAAGGGCAGTCCGGAACTAGAGCGAGAGCAGGCCCTAGCCAAGGTGAGAGCTGGCCGGAGCCAAGGCGAGGGCAGGCCAGAGGCAGAGCCAGGGCAGGCCAGAGCCAGAGCGAGAGCAGGCCGGAGCCAAGGCGAGGGCAGGCCAGAGCAAGAGCAGGTCGGAGCCAAGGCGAGGGCAGGCCAGAGCCAGAGCAAGAGCAGGTCGGAGCCAATGCGAGGGCAGGCCAGAGCCAGAGCAGGCCGGAGCCAAGGCGAGGGGAGGCCAGAGCGAGAGCAGGTCAGAGCGAGAGCAGGCCGGAGCCAAGGCAAGGGTAGGCCAGAGCCAAGGCTAGGACAGGCCAGAGCCAGAGTGATAGAAGGCCAGAGTCAAGGCAAGGGCAGGCCGGAACCAGGCCGAGAGCAGGCCGGAGACAGGGCGAGGCCAGACCAGAACAAGAGCGAGAGCAGGCTGGAGCCAAGGTGAAGGCAGGCCAGAACAAGAGCGAGATCAGGCTAGAGTCAAGACGAGGGCAGTCCAGAGCCAGAGGAAGAGCAGGCCGGAGCCAAGGCATGGGCAGGCCAGAGCCAGAGAGAGAGCACGCCGGAGCCAGGGCGAGGGCAGGCCAGAGCGAGAGCCGGTCGGAGCCAGGGCGAGAGCAGGCCGGAGCCAATGCGAGGGCAGGCCGGAGTCAGGGCGAGGTCAGGCCGGAGGCAGAGCGAGAGCAGGCCGGAGCCAAGGCGAGAGCAGGCCGGAGCCAAGGCGAGAGCAGGACGGAGCCAAGGCGAGAGCAGGCCGGAACAAAGGCGAGGGCAGGCCAGAGCCAGAGCGAGAGCAGGTCGGAGCCAGGGCGAGAGCAGACCGGAGTCAATGCGAGGGCACGCCGGAGCCAGAGCAAGGGCAGGACGAGGGCAGTCCGGAGCCAGAGCGAGAGCAGGCCGGAGCCACGGCGAGGGTAGGCCAGAGCCAAGGCAAGGGCATGCCAGAGCCAGAGTGATAGAAGGCCAGAGCCAAGGGAAGGGTAGGCCGGAACCAGGGCGAGAGCAGGCCGGAGAGAGGGCGAGGCCTGATCGAGAGCAGGCCAGAACGAAAGTAGGCCAGAGCCAGGGCGAGAGCAGGCCAGAGCGAGTGCAGGCCGGAGCCAAGGCGAGAGCAGGCTGGAGCCAAAGCGAGGGCAGGCCAGAGCCAGGGCGAGAGCAGGCCGGAGCCAAGGCTAGGGCAGGCCAGAGCCATATCCAGAGCAGGCCGGAGTCAGTGCGAGGGCAGGCCAGAGTCAGAGCGAGAGCAGGCCGGAGCCAAGGCGAAGGCACGCCAGAGCGAGAGCAGGCCAGAGAGAGAGCAGGCCGGAGCCAGGGCAAGGGTAGGCAAGTGCCAGAGCGAGAGTAGGCCAGACCCAAGGCAAGGGCCGGCCAGAGCGAGAGCGAGAGAAGGCCGGAGCCAAGGCAAGGGCAGGCCGGAACAAGGGCGAGGGCAGGCCAGAGCAAGAGCAGGCCAGAGCAAGAGCAGGCCGGAGTCAGGGCGAGGGCGGGCCAGAGTCAGAGCGAGAGCAGGCCGGAGTTAAGGCGAGGGCACGCCAGAGCGAGAGCAGGCCAGAACCAGAGCGACAGCAGGCTGGAGCCAGGGCGAAGGCAGGCAAGAGCCAGAGCGAGAGTAGGCCAGAGCCAAGGCTAGGGCAGGCCGGAACAACGGCTAAAGCAGGCCCGAAACAGGGCTAGGCCAGAGCCAGAGCGAGAGCAGGCCACAGCCAGAGTGAGAGTATGCCGGAGCCTGGGCGAGGGCAGGCCAGAGCCAGAGAGAGAGCAGGCCGGAGCTAAGGCGAGGGCAGGCCGGAGCCAGAGCGATGGCAGGCCGGAGCCAGGGCAAGGGCAGTCCGGAACTAGAGCGAGAGCAGGCCGTAGCCAAGGTGAGAGCTGGCCAGAGCCAGGGCAGGCCAGAGCCAGAGTGAGAGCAGGCCGGAGCCAAGGCGTGGGCAGGCCAGAGCAAGAGCAGGTCGGAGCCAAGGCAAGGGCAGGCCAGAGCCAGAGCAGGCCGGAACCAAGGCGAGGGGAGGCCAGAGCGAGATCAGGTCAGAGCGAGAGCAGGCCGGAGCCAAGGCAAGTGTAGGCCAGAGCCAAGGCAGGGGCAGGCCAGAGCCAGAGTGATAGAAGGCCAGAGCCAATGCAAGGGCAGGACGGAACAAGGGCTAGATCAGGCCCGAGACAGGGCGAGGCCAGAGCGAGAGCAGGCCACAGCCAGAGTGAGAGTATGCCGGAGCCAGGGTGAGGGCAGACCAGAGCCAGAGAGAGAGCAGGCCGGAGCCAGGGCGAGGGCGGGCCAGAGCCAAAGCGAGAGCCGGCCGGAGCCAGGGCAAGAGCAGGCCGGAGCTAAGGCGAGGGCAGGCCGGAGCCAGAGTGATGGCAGGCCGGAGCCAGGGCAAGGGCTGTCCGGAACTAGAGCGAGAGCAGGCCAGAGCCAAGGTGAGAGCTGGCCGGAGCCAAGGCGAGGGGAGACCAAGGCGAGAGCAGGCCCGAACCAGAGCGAGAGCAGGCGGAGCCACGGCGACGGCAGGCAAAAGCAAGAGTGAGAGTATGCCAAAGCCAAGGCAAGGGCAGGCCAGAGCGAGAGAAGGCCGGAGCCAAGGCAAGGGCAGGCCGGAACAAGGGCTAGATCAAGCCCGAGACAGAGCGAGGCCTGAGCGAGAGCCGGCCACAGCCAGAGAGAGAGTATGCCAGAGCCAGGGCGAGGGCAGGCCAGAGCTAGAGAGAGAGCAGGCCGGAGCAAGGGCGGGCCAGAGCCAAAGCGAGAGCAGGCTGGAGCCAGGACGAGAGCAGGCCAGAGCTAAGACGAGGGCAGGCCGGAGCCAGAGCGATGGCAGGCCAGGGCAAGGGCAGTCCAGAACTAGAGCGAGAGCAGACCGGAGCCAAGGTGAGAGCTGGCCGGAGCCAAGGTGAGGGCAGGCCAGAGCCAGAGCAAGAGCAGGCCCGGAGCCAAGGCGAGGGCAGGCCAGAGCGAGAGCAGGTCGGAGCCAGGGCTAGAGCAGGCCGGAGCTAATGCGAGGGCTCGTCTGAGCTAGAGCAACAAGGGCAGGCCCGGAGTCAGGGCAAGGGCAGGCCGGAGCCAGAGCGAGGGCAGGCCGGAGTCAGGGCAAGGGCAGGCCAGAACCAGAGCGAGAGCATGCCGGAGTCAAGATGAGGGCAGACCAGAGCCAGAGCAAGAGCAGGCCGGAGCCAAGGCGAGGGCAGGCCAGAGCGAGAGTAGGCCAGGGACAAGGCAAGGGCAGGCCAGAGCCAGAGCGAGAGAAGGACGGAGCCAAGGCAAGGGCAGGCCGGAACCAGGGCGAGAACAGGCCGGAGCCAGGGCGAGGCTAGAGGCAGAGGGAGAGCAGGCCAGAGCCAAAGCGAGAGTAGACCCGAGCCAGGGAGAGGGCAGGCCAGAGCCAGAGAGAGAGAAGGGCGATACCTGGGCAGAGCCAAAGCGAGAGTAGACCCGAGCCAGGGAGAGGGCAGGCCAGACAGAGCCAGAGAGAGAGAAGGGCGATACCTGGGCGAGGGCAGGCCTGAGCCAGAGCGAAAGCAGGTCGGAGCCAGGTCGAGACCAGGCCGGAGCCAAGGCAAGGGCAGGCTGGGAGCCAGAGCGATGGCAAGCCGGATCCAGGGCAAGGGCAATACGTAGCTAGAGCGAGAGCAGGCCGGAGCCAAGGCGGGGGCAGGCCAGAGCCAGAGCAAAAGCAGGCCGGAGCCATGACAAGGGCAGGCCGGAGCCAGAGTGATGGCAAGCCGGAGCCAGGGCGCAGGCAGTCCGGAGCTAGAGCGAGAGCAGGCCATAGCCAACGCGAGAGCAGGCCGTAGCCAACGCGAGGGCAGGCCAGAGCGAGAGCAGGCCGGAGCCAGGACGAGGGCAGGCCGGAGCCAGGGTGAGAGCAGGCCGGAGCCAAGGCGAGGACAGACCAGAGCCACAGCGACAGCAGGCCAGAGCAAGGGCAGGCCGGAGCCAGGGCTAGAGCAGGCCGGAGCCAGGGCGAGGACAGGCCAGAGCGAGAGCAGCCCAGAGCCAGGTCGAGGGCAGGCCAGAGCCAGAGTAAGGGCAGGCCGGAGCCTAGGCGTGGGCAGGCCAGAGCCAGAGCGAGGGCAGGCCAGAGCCAGAGCGAGGGTAGGCCAGAGCCAGAGAGAGAGCAGGCCGGAGCCAAGCGAGGGCAGGCCAGAGCCAAATCGAGAGCAGTCTGGATCCAAGGCGAGGGCAGGCCAGAGCCAGAGCGAGAGTAAGCCGGAGCAAAGGCAAGGGCAGGCCAGAGCCAGAGTGAGAGCTGGCCGGAGCCTGAGCGAGAGCAGGCCAGAGCCAGGGCGAGAGCAGGCCGGAGCCAGGGCAAGGGCAGGCCGGAGCCAGAGCGAGAGATGGCCAGAGCCAAGGCAAGGGCAGGCCAGAGCCAGAGCGAGAGAAGGCCGGAGCCAAGACAAGGGCAGGGCGAGAGCAGACAAGAGCCAGAGCGATGGCCAGTCCGGAGCTAGAGCGAGAGCAGGCCGGAGCCAGGACGAGGGCAGGCCGGAGCCAGGGCGAGGCCAGAGCGAGAGCAGGCCAGAGCCAAAGCGAGAGTAAGCCGTAGCCAAGGCCAGGGCAGGCTGGAGCCTGGGCGAGGGCAGGCCAGGGCGAGAGCAGGCCGGAGCCAAGGCGAGGGCAGAACGGAGCCAGAGCGATGGCAAAGCTGGAGCCAGGGCGAGGGCAGTCCGGAGCTACAGCGAGAGCAGGCCGGAGCCAAGGCGAGAGCAAGCCGGAGCCTAAGCGAGGGCAGGCCAGAGCGAGAACAGGCCGGAGCCAGGACGAGAGCAGGCCGAGGCCTGGGCGAGAGCAGGCCGGAGCCAAGGCGAGGAGGGCAGAACAGAGCCAGAGCAGGCCGGAGCCAGGACGAGGACAGGCCAGAGTCAGAGCAAGAGGAGGCCGGAGCAAAGGCGAGGGCATGCCAGAGCGAGAGCAGGCCGGAGCCAAGGCGAGGGCAGGCCAGAGCCAGAGCGAGAGTAGGCTAGAGCTAAAGCGAGGGCAGGCCAGAGCAAGAGCAGGCTGGAGCCAGGACTAGGGCAGGCCGGAGCCTAGGCGAGAGCAGGCCGGAGCCAAGGCGAGGGCAGGACAGAGCCAGAGCAAGCCGGAGCCAGGGCGAGGGCAGGCCAGGGTCAGAGCGAGAGGAGGCCGGAGCCAAGGCGAGGGCATGCCAGAGCCAGAACAAGAGCAGACCGGAGCCAGGGCGTGGGCAGGCCAGAGCCAGAGCGAGAGTAGTTTAGAGCCAAGGCTAGGGCATGCCAGAGCGAGAGCAGGCAGGATCCAAGGTAAGGGGAGGCCGGAACCAGGACGAGAGCAGGCCGGAGCCAGGGCGAGGCCAGAGCCAGAGCGAGAGTAGGCCGGAGCCAGGGCGAGGGCAGGCCAGAGCCAGAAAGAGGGCATGCCAGAGCGAGAGCAGTTCGGAGCCAGGGCAAGAGCAGGACGGAGCTAAAGCGAGGGCAAGCCGGAGCCCGAGTTGTGGCATAGCGGAGCCAGGGCGAGGGCAGTACGGAGCTAGAGCGAGATTAGGCCGGAGCCAAGGCGAGAGCAGGCCGTAGCCAAGGCGAGGGCAGGCCAGAGGCAGAACCAGGGTAGGCCAGAGCAACAGCTGGCTAGGGCGAGGGCAGGCTGGAGCCAAGGCAAGGGCAGGCCAGAGCGAGAGCAGGCCAGAGCCAAAGCGAGAGCAGGTCGGAGCCAAGGTGAAGGCAGGCCAGAGCCAGAGTGAGAGCAGGCCGGAGCCAAGGCAAAGGCAGGCCAGAGCGAGAGCAGGCCGGAGCCAAGGCCAGGGCTTACCGGAGCCAGAGCGAGAGCAGGCCGGATCCAAGGCAACGGCAGGCCGAAACCAGAGCGAGAGAATGCCGGAGCCAGGGCGAGGGCAGGCCAGAGCGAGAGCAGGCTGGAGACAGGGCGAGGGCAGGTCAGAGCGAGAGCAGGCCGGAGCCAGAGCGAGAGCAGGCCGGAGCCAAGGCGAGGGCAGGCCGGAGCGAGAGTGAGAGCAGGCCGAAGCCAGGGCGAGGGCAGGCCTTAGCCAGAGCGAGAGCCAGCTGAAGCCAGTGCGAAGGCTGGCCGGAGCCAGGACGAGGGCATGCCGGAGCCAGGTCGAGGGCAGGCCAGAGCCAGGCGAGGGCAGGCCGGAGCCAGGGCGAGAGCAGGCCGGAGCCAAGGCGAGGGCAGGCCGGAGCCAGAGCAGGAGCTGGCCGGAGCCAAGGCAAGGGCAGGCCAGAGCCAAAGCCAGGGCAGGCCAGAGCCAGAGCAAGGGCAGGCCGAAGCCAGGGCGAATGCAGGCCGGAGCCAAGGCAAGGTCAGACCAGAGTCCGAGCGAGAGCATGCCAGAGCCACAGCCAGAGCAGGCCCGAGCCAGAGCGAGAGTAGGCCAGAGCCAAGGCTAGGGCAGGCGCGAGCCAGAGCGAGAGAAGTCCAGAGCCAAGGAAAGGGCAGGCCAGAGCGAGAGCAGGCCGGAGCCGAGGCAAGGGCAGGCAAGAACCAGAGCGAGGGCAGGCTAGAGCGAGAGCAGGCAGGAGCCGACCGGTACCAAGGCGAGAGCAGGCCGGAGCCAAGACGAGGGCAGGCTTGAGCAGAGCCAGGGCAGGCCAGAGCCAGAGCGAGAGCAGGCCAGAGCCAGAGCCAAGGCGACGGCAGGCCACAGCCAGAGCAAGAGCAGGCAAGAGCAGGCCGGAGCCAAGGTGAGGGCAGGCCAGAACGAGAGCAGTTCAGTTCCAGAGCGAGAGCAGGCCAGAGCCATAGCAAGAGCAGGCCGGAGCCAGGGCATGGGCTGGCCAGAGCGAGAGTATTCCAGAGCCAAGGCAAGGGCAGGCCAGAGCCGGAGCGAGAGAAGGCCGGAGCCAAGGCAAAGGTAGCCCGGAACCAGGACGAGAGCAGGCCGGAGCCAGAGCGAGAGCAGGCCGGAGCCAGAGCGAGGGCAGGCCAGAGCCAGGGCGAGGGCAAGCCGGAGCCAGAGCGAGAACAGGCCACAGCCAGAGTGAGAGCAGGCCAGAGCCAAGGCCAGGGCAGGCCAGAGACAGAGCTAGAGCAGGCCAGAGCCATAGCGAGAGCAGGCCGGACCCAGGGCGAGGGCAAGCCAGAGCCAGAGAGAGAGCAAGCCGGAACCATTGTGAGAGCAGGCCGGAGCCAAGGCAAGGGCAGACCAGAGGGAGAGCAGGCCGGAGCCAGGACGAGGGCAGGACAGAGCCAGAGAGAGAGCAGGTCGGAGCCAAGGCGAGGGCAGGCCAGAGCGAGAGCAGGCCGGAGCCAGGGCGAGGGCAGGCCAGAGCTAGGGCGAGGGCAGGACGGAACCAGAGCGAGAACAGTCCGGATCCAAGGCGAGGGCAGGCCAGAGCGCGATTAGGGCGGAGCCAAGGCGAGGGCAGGCCAGAGCCAGAGTGATATCAGGCCGGAGCCAGAGCGAGTGCAGGCCGGAGCCAGGGCGAGGGCTGGCTGGAGCCAGAGCGAGAGCAGGCCGGAGCCACGGTCAAGTCAGGCCAGAACCAGAGCAAGAGCAGTCCGGAGCCAATGCGAAGGCAGGCCAGAGCAAGAGCAGGCCAGAGCCAAGGAGAGTGCAGGCCGGAGCCCGAGCGAGGGCAGGCCGGAGCCAAGGCGAGAACAGGCCGGAGCCAGGGCAAGAGCAGGCCGGAGCCAAGGCAAGGGCAGGCCAGAGCCATTGCGAGATCAGGCCGGATCCAGAGCGAGGGCAGGCCAGAGCCAAGGTGAGGGCAGGCCGTAGCAAGGGTGTGAGCTGGCCGGAGCAAGGGCGAGGGCAGGCCGGAGCCAGGGCGAGAGCTGGCCAGAGCCAAGGCGAGGGCAGGCCGGAGCCAGAGCGAGGGCAGGCCAGAGCCACAGCGAGAGTAGGCCGGATCCAAGGCGAAGGCATGCAAGACAGAGTGAGAGCAGGCCGGAGCCACGGCGAGGGCAGGCCATAGCCAGCGCGAGAGTAGGCCAGAGCAAGAGCGAGTGAACACAGTTTTAATTACCTGGCCTGTAGGTAACTGTTTTGAACAGCAAACCAGTGTCAAAAACTTTGCTGACACACTGAAAAAAAAAATTTAATGGAGGCCAGAATTGTCAGTATTTTCTGAAAACGTATATGTGAGCCGTGTGACGGAGAAAACACAGTTTTAAGTAGATGGATTTTTAGTGCTGTAATATGAAAAGGACCTGGCTGTATTCTGCAGTGCCAACCAGCAAATGGTGCAGAAAAACCATGTTCTCTGGATTGCTTTTTAAGCAAATAATGAGGATTAAGATGCAAAAAAAATTATTCCTGGCCCCTGAGACCTGGGCCTATTTCCAGAAATATTTAACAGCAGCAGCCGACAGAACTGGAATGGAGCCTCTTGTGCTATATGCACTGCAGTCTGCTATATACACCGCCTGCCTATACACCCTGCCTGCCTGATATCTCTGCAGATGGATTAGTCCTCAGAAGGACTGTTTGTTAAGTTGGATATGTGTAATGTACGTTTTTTCTCCCTACACTACCTAATATATGATCAAATCTCTCCCTGACAAAGAAGCAGCTCTCCCTACACTGTCTGATCCGGAGTGACTGTGACGAGCATGGTGGCGCCAGGTCTGATATAGACATGATGACGCTGTGCGGCCAGCCAATCACTGTAATGCCCACAACCAACATGGCTACGGCATTACAGTGCATGGCAGGCAATCCCTGCATGTTCATTGGCTCTCTAAAGAGCGCCAAACATGCAGAGAGGGGACCCGAGTTCCCGCCCGAGCAACCCGGAAATACTCGCCGAGCTTGTCGAGCACCATGGTGCTCCGGCGAGTACCGAGTAGTGGCGAGCACGTTCGCTCATCACTAATCACAATGGATAAATATTACCTGTGGTCATATTGGAGCAGAAGGAAAAGAGGGCTACTGCACACCTCAATACCGTAAAAGCTCACACACAGCTCCCTATATACAGGGTGGTCCAAAAGTAGGTGGACAGAAAATAATAACATTTATTTTGATTTATATATAAAATTATATTTACTAACACAAGCATAACATTGACAATTAAATTTTATTCTGAACAATAATGCAAAACCCCTTAAATTTTATCAACGCAGGTGCTCAAACTGTTTTCCATTACAATTTGCACAGCTTTGAAGTCTGCCTCTTACGCTTCGACAAACTTTTTTTGCACAAGTCTCTTTGGGTATTAATTTCTTGAAATGCATCTCTTATGTAATTTTTCAAATCACTGACACGTTTTGGTTTTCGACTATAAACTTTGTCTGTGAGGAATGAAAAGTGGAATCTGATTGGTTGCTAAGGGCAACTGAGCCAGTTTCACTTTACACCATGTTTGATAAACCTCCCCTTTCATAACCTTATTACACTTTCTGTGCACCTACTTTTGGACCACCCTATATAGTATGAGCCCCGGTTATCTCCTATATACAATATGAGCTCCAGCATAGCCCCCTATATATAGTATGAGCCCCATATAGCCTCTCTATAAACAATATGAGCCCTCACATAGCCTCCAATATACAGTATGAGCCCCCATATAGCCTCCTATTTACAATATGAACCCCCACATAGCCTCCTACATTCAGTCTGAGCCCCCAAATAGCCTCCCACATTCAGTATGAGCCCCCACATAACCTCCCATATACAGTACGAACCCCCACACAGCCTCCAAATATACAGTGTGAGCCCCACATAGCCTGCATATACAGTGTGTCCCATATATATAGCCTCCTATTTACAGTATGAGCCCCAAATAGCCTCAAATATACAGCATAAGCCCCCCATAGCCTCCTATATACCGCATG
Organism: Phyllobates terribilis; assembly: GCF_046119375.1. Taxonomy (NCBI): domain Eukaryota; kingdom Metazoa; phylum Chordata; class Amphibia; order Anura; family Dendrobatidae; genus Phyllobates; species Phyllobates terribilis. The sequence goes on along the minus strand of NW_027362898.1, from coordinate 4,709,247 downwards.
AGCACCACATAGCCTCTGTATATACAGCAGGAGCCCCCACATAGCCTCCCTGTATATAGTGTGAGCCCCAAGGAGCCTCTTATATACAAGATGAGCCTTCACATAGCCTCCTATACACAGTATAAGCCCCCACATAGCCTCCTACATACAGTATAAACCCCCACATAACCTCCTACATTCAGTATGAGCCCTAACATAGCCTCCTAATCTAGTATGTGCCCCCACATAGCTTCCTATATATAGCATGAGCCCCACATAGCCTCTGTATATACAGATTGAGCCCCAACATAGCCCCCTATATACAGTATGAGCCTCCACATGGGCTCCTATATACAGTGTGAGCCCCACATAGCCTCCATGTATACAGTGTGAGCCCCACATAGCCTCCATATATACAGTGTGAACCCCACATAGCCTCCATATATACAGTGTGAGTCCCAAATAGCCCCCAATATACATACAAATATACCACCATATACATGAAAAAAAACAATAACACATACTCACCATATCATCATATGCATACTCATACTCATTAGGGCTTGTTCAAAAACACACCTACAGTGAGCTATCACACAATAAAAAAGCCTGATGTTTGTAGTGCATTTAATATTTACCTGTTGTCTTTTAGGCTACAGATGAAAAAATGCAGAAAAAAAAAGTAAATTAAAAAACTTTCTGGTTGCTGTGCACTCTGCTGATAGCACACTGTCACAGCATGGGATGCGAGCACCCAGGACAAGACAAGTATATGCCCCCTAACCCGTGAACCAATAGCACTCCGTGAGTCCTTTCCAAAAGCCCAGTATTGCACGTGTATTGTAATTTAAGGAGAATACTGATGTAATTATACTTTGCAATTTCATTTATTAATTTTTTTTCTGTTTTTTGCTGAAGTCATCTCTCGAATTTTAAAAATATAAAACGCAATACATTATTTTATTTGTATGCTTTCTATTTTCTTAATACATTTTTTATAGAACAATGTTATTACCTTAGCCCTATTCCTAGCCCTAACCATTAGCTTAATCCTAAACCAGTCTCTTGACCTGCTTGTAACACTAGTTCGGGTTAGTAAAAATGTAAAACTATAAAAGCAGCTCTATGTAATAAATGAAGACCGTGTTGAGTAGCAAAGCGAATGCCCACCCAACGCTATTTATGCAGAACGCAGAAGGGGAGATGAGTTTGCCAGTGGCTGCTGGTCTACATAAGCAAAGATGGAAATTACAAAGCTTAGTATAATGAAGTGAGCTTTCTCATATAAGTCTCTGCCTAAGCAGAGCACAACAGCCTATGGCAAACTCATCTCAAGTGGTTCCCTCTACGTAGACAGAGACTTGGACAACAGAAAATGAGTAGAGAATGAATGAACACTGCTTATATGCACTGCACATGAGTAGAGCTACCTTCAATAATGTATTGCTCATTTTCTGTCTTCTTGGTCACTGCTTATACATAGCACTGAAGTCAAAATGAGTTTGTCATAGACTTCTGCGCTCTGCATAGACAGCAATCAAAACAAACATTTGTCATTTCAGCCGCTGCTTATGCTGAGTACAGCAGTGGATGAGAAATTCATCTTGTTTGCTTTGTTTGTAGCCACTCGATACAAATAATATAGAGATCTCAACTGTTTCTCAATAAGTACAATGGTCAGGTATGTAGTTCATTGATGTGGATAAATAATAATACAGCATATTGTTAAAATGGGCCCTAAAATCCTAAAATTATCTGTGAGATAATACTGAAGTGATGGAAATGGAAAAGATAAAGTTTCAACTAACTAAAAACAGTAGAACAAAAACAGATTTAATTTTATTACAACCCTTATATCAAACTGATAGATTCCCATACTTATACTGTAGCATATACCTTGGAATCTTATTGGTCAGTTACTGATCACATGACCAGTTCCATCCAGGTGCCTGTGTGCTCAGTTGACAGTTGAGGAAAGTGACAGTTGGAGTTGACTGGTGATAGTGAAGAAGTTGTCTGCGGACTGTGAGCAAATCGATGATATGGAAAAAGAGGAGATTGTAGGGAAGAAGAGAGAGAGAAAAAGAAGACACTTGGACTCATCGGCTGATGAGGAGTCTTCAATCAAAAAATCCAAATGGAGAGGAAGAAAGGGTAAAAAAAAAGACTCGGGACGAAAGATGTCTCCCACCCCAGAGATGGAGCGAGTGGATGAGGACGTCATTGCCCAGAGTGAAGGATTGAAGAACAGAAGACATTTGGGCTCATCGGCTGATGAGAAGCCTTCTATCAAAAAGCCCCAAAGGAAGGGAAAAAAGAGGAAGAAACCAGACTCAGGACGGAAGATGTCTCCCACCCCAGAGATGGCGCAAGCAGATGAAGACATCATTGTCCAGAGAAAATTACCGAAGAACAGAAGAATCAGCCTGGACTGTTCAGAGGAAGGAAAGACACCATCAATCCAGGCCAATAGCCAGAAGAAAGAAGACGTGGGAGGCTCAGGTAAAAAGAGAAACGTAACTAGTAATTATAGGGAACGTTATTGTGCATGTTTTATACCTCCACATGTAATCCAGGGATAAAGTCACCAAAATGATTCCAAATCTACCTTTATAATAAAAAATTACAAAAAACAGTTTTATATTTGAGCAGATGATTATAGTTGTTATAGGCAGTTTACCAATACAAAGTGGTCAGAGTTATCTGTTCCAAAATCATGGTGAAATGTTCTTCTCATTGTGTAATGTCCAGGTTCAGTTCTGCCGAAATTTACCACAAGACATGGAAAATGCTGACACCTTTTCAAAGGGAATCTGGCAGCAGTTTTATGGTACCCTATATGAGAGCAGCATGATATAGGGGCAGAGACCCTTCTACCAAGCATGTACTATTCATTGGATTGCATGGTATAATTTTGACAAAATCACAGTTTTCTCTGCTACAAATTTACCAGTTCTCTGAATGCTGAGCTCTGTATAACCCAGCTAACAACACTGATTGGCAGCTTTCTGTGTGTGTACCCTGTGCATAGTCAGAAAACTCCCAATCAGTGGTGGGGGTGGGGTTATACAGAGCTCATGAATATAGATAACTACCTGGCAGCAGTAGTGATAATCTCCTGCTGATAAAACTGTGATTTTATCAAAACTACAGCAAGCATCTCAATGAGTGAAACATTTATCTCTGTATATTATATATCTATATCTCTATATATATTATATCTCAGATTAGGTTTCAAAACCTTGGTGACATAGTACCTTTAAGTGCTGCAGTGCCTCAAATAAAATAAAAAACACATACCTCCTGGCATAGCGCCATTCCAACGATGTTGGCACTGAGGTAAATATGAAGTGTTTTTACTTTATTTGGGGCACTGTAGCATTCCAGAAGTGGTTGACATGTAGTGGACAACCCCTTAAATGACTTTCTGCAGAAAACGGTCCCAAAAAGTTGCCAAATTTGTGCAAATGTTGGAATGTTGCAATCTCCTTCTCTACTCCCCTCTTATTGCCTCTTCCCACAATCGCATACAAGATGTCTCCAGTGCATCCCCCCTACTCTGGAAAGCTCTACCTCAACACATCAGACTCTCGCCTACTGTGGAAACCTTCAGAAGGAACATGAAGACCGACCTCTTCCAACAAGCCTACACCCTGCAGTAACCACCGCTCCACCACATCGCTGCATGACAGGCTCTACCCTCACCTACTGTATCCTCACCCATCCCTTTGTAGACTGTGGCCCTCGCGGGTAGGGTCCTCTCTCCTCCTGGACCAGTCGCTAACTTGTATTGTTCATGATTATTGTACTTGTCTTTACTATGTATACACCTTCTCACATGTAAAGCGACAGGGAATAAATGGCGCCATAATAATAAAGAATAATAATAATCCTAGTGATACTTGTAAAGGATTGTCCGTCTCTTTTTAGGTTTATTTCATGAGTATTGCAGTTGCTTCTCAGCACCGTACGCCGTACAATTAGAAATCCTTGTGTCTGCCTTGTGTACCTGCTGTAGCAGATGTGCCATGTCTGCGTTATCCGCCATATTGAGCTCTTCTCCTATATGGTTCCTGTAATGCGGAGCACATCACCCATATTGCTAGATTCTTATCAATTGTTCTTGATCCCATCTCCTGACAGCAGTGATAGATCGGTGACATGGAGCTGCTGTCCCCTGATGTATAATGTGGAGTCTCAGAGCATCATTATTTATCAAAACTGTTCATTACATTGTCTTTGTTGTCCATAGCAACCAACCAGAGCTCAGCTTTCATTTCTCAACCTGCTTTGGTAAAATGAAAGCTGATTTCTGATTGGTTGTTATGGGTAAATAGACACTCCTACTGTAAGGCTGTGTGCACACGATGCTTTATGCTGCTTTTTTTTTCAGTGCAGATTTGTCACAAAATCTGAAGGATTTCCAGATGCCAGCAAAGTGAATGAGAATCCTGAAGTCTCATTCACACGTTGCTTATTTGTGACTTGCAGATTTGGTGCAGACTTAACCCCTTCACTCCACAGCTAATTTCCGCTTTTGTGTTTCTATTTTTTCACCCCCTTCTTCCCAGAGCCATAACAATTTTTTTGTCCACATAGACATATGAGGGCTTATTTTTTTGCGGGACGAGTTTTACTTTTGAATGACACCATTCATTTCACCACTAGTGTACTGGAAAAAGGGAAACAATTCCAAGTGCAGTGAAATTGTGGAAAAAAAAATGCAATATGACATTGTTTTATGGGAATTGTGTTTACATATTGTAGTAAAAATGACCTTGCAATATTATTCTCCTCATCAATACGATTACGGCAATACCCAACATGTCCAGTTTTTAATTATTTTAGTGGTGAAAAAATTCTGAAGTTTGGCCCCCCCAAATTTTTAGGGTTGTACATAAAGTACTTTTTGCTGCTATTTAAACGATATATACTTCCCATATTCCTACTTATGTACATACCCTATGTTTGATTATATAGTTGTGGTATTTTACCACTAATGTGCATATTCATTCTACTGCCCTATCAATGAATAACAATTATGCATATACTTACCCCAAGTGCCACCTTTGTTTGGGTACCCTTTGCCCATTTTTTGACTTTCATTATTATTTATTTTAATTCATAAATATATTCCATCTATATATCGTTGTAACGTGTTATTTCTCTTTGGCACAATTGTTCTTGGGCACTCAACATTTATACTTTATTTTGTCTGTGGTCTAATTTTTGTGGAACTGCAGGGACTAAAAAAACGATACCACATATGTGTATTTTTTTTTTAATATCTTTACTTTCAATGGGGCAAAGAGGGGTGATTTGAACTTTTTATTTTTTTACATTTTTTTAACCAACTAACAGCGTATCAAACAAAGGGTATAACCATATAATTTGCATAAAAAACCCTTAACATGCAACCTTTATTAAAGATAATTAAAATTATCCATACAAAGAAATAATCTGAAGATCAAAGTGAAAAATAATGAATGTGCATAATTAGTCTGCTCCTATTGTCCCCTATGATGATCATTCCTGACTGCAGGGGTTGACACCCTAAATATAGTACGACAATGGCGCCCCCACTCACAAGTCGTCTATCCCTCAAAGTCCCTATAAGTCCCTGGAAACAACAGTGAGCAATAGATTAGGGCTAATATGATAATATAAACCTAGAAAATTATATCTATAAATTAGGCAACAAGAGTATATTGTAAAATATGTATCTCTTTATTAAATCGATAAAAAACACAAAACATGTTATACGTGTTATAAAAAATTATGTGGAGGGGAAAGGAATAAAATTATGTAACAGGGCGAAGGAGATGAGTGTGCACTCCATGCTACATACAGGGAATACCAATTCAAAAAGGTCAATATATGATAAATTGCATAGAATTTTATTATACATTACATCAGAATCAAGTTTAAAGTGCATATGCGAAAAAATTAATGTGATAACTTCATTGGTCCCACTGATAAATATCAATATAATTACATTTTTAATATAAATAGACCAAAAAAAATGATATATTGCACAAACAAGTATTATATTAAGCCTAAAAGATTTTATGCTGAGTTTATATACCGTATTTTTCGGACTATAAGACGCACTTTTTTCCTCCAAAATTTTGGAGGAAAATGGGGAGTGCGTCTTATAGTCAAAATGTTGGGGGGGGTATATATATACATTGTGTGGGGTGCAGGGGGAGTGGTAGCGGCGGAGGAGCGGGGCACAGGAGGTAGCTGCCTCCCGCTGCAGCCTACACTGTCCCTGCTGCTAAAGAAAATTAATATTCACGGCTCCTCACCCCCATGGGGCGTGGGGAGCACTGAATATTCATGCTCCTTAATAGAGGCACACAGTGTAGCCGCAGCGCGGCTCCTGCTGTTGCCGGAATCGCCTGTGCCCGCTGTTAAAGGGCATGAATATTAAACCTCTCTCCATGCCCATGGGCGTGGGGAGTGGTGAATATTAATGCCCTTTAATAAGCTGGCACATGCAATAGCCCGGCAGCAGCAGGAGCCGTGCTGCGGCTACGCTGTGTGGTGGCTATCAAGGAGCATGAAGTCACTGCTCCCCGCGCACACAGTCCCGGTGTGGGGAGCAGTGACTTCCGGCAGCTGATCTCTCTCCTTGTGGCAGTGATGTCATGCGCGGCTCACATGGAGAAATCAGTGAGGGCATACAGGACGCTGCGCTGGAGGAGAGAAGAAAGGTGAGTAGGAGTGTTTATTTTTTTATGTGCAGCCTGGTGGGGATTAGGGGGACCATGCATACTAGGATAAGGATGAGGGGGCCATACGTACAAGGGTAAGGATGAGGGGTTTTATGCATACCAGGATAACGCTGAGGGGGGCAGACAACAGGATAAAGACGAGGGGGCCATACATACCAGGATAAGGATGAGGGGCCATACATACCAGGATAAGAATGAGGGGTGCCATGCATACCAGGATAGGGATTAGGGGTGCCATGCATAGCAGAATAAGGATTAGGGGCGCCATGCATACCAGGATAAGGATTAGGGGTGCCATGCATACCAGGACAGGGATGAGGGGTGCCATGCATGCCAGGACGGGGATGAGGGGTGCCATGCATACCAGGAAGAGGGATGAGGGGTGCCATGCATACCAGGATGGGGATTGCTGTGCCATGCATACCAGGATGGGGATGAGAGGTGCCATGCCTACCAGGATAGGGATGAGGGGTGCCATGCATACCAGGATAAGGATGAGGGGTGCCATGCATACCAGGATGGAGAGATTCCAGGCATACCAGGATGGGGATGGGGACCACGTATAAAAGGAAGGGGGGTCATATATACCAGGATGGGGGATATTGTCAGAATTGGGGGACATTACCCCTATACCAGTGTCAGAAGAAGACCCCCTCCCCCTTAAAAGTGCATCATGAACACATTTTTTGCTTACAGTTTTTTTTTATTTTCCTCCTCTAAAACCTAGGTGCATCTTATAGTCCGGTGCGTCTTATAGTCCAAAAAATACGGTATTTCTATGTCCAAAAAAAATACTATTCATCCAATGGATATAATCCAAGAAATATGCATAATGCATGTTATATACCGTATTTTTCGGACTATAAGACAAAATTTTGGAGGAAAGTGGGGGGGTATGTCTTATAGTCTGAATGTGGGGTATGTACAGTACAGACCAAAAGTTTGGACACACCTTCTCATTTAAAGATTTTTCTGTTTTATCATGACTATGACAATTGTACATTCACACTGAAGGCATCAAAACTATGAATTAACACATGTGGAATTATATATTTAAGAAAAAAGTGTGAAACAACGGAAAATATGTCTTATATTCTAGGTTCTTCAAAGTAGCCACCTTTTGCTTTGATGACTGCTTTGCACACTCTTGGCATTCTCTTGATGAGCTTCAAGAGGTAGTCACCGGAAATGGTTTTCACTTCACAGGTGTGCCCTGTCAGGTTTAATAAGTGGGATTTCTTGCCTTATAATTGGGGTTGGGACCATCAGTTGTGTTGTGCAGAAGTCTGGTGGATACAGAGCTGATAGTCCTACTGAATAGATTTTGTATTATGGCAAGAAAAAAGCGGCTAAGTAAAGAAAAACGAGTGGCCATCATTACTTTAAGAAATGAAGGTCAGTCAGTCCAAAAAATTGGGCAAACTTTGAAAGTGTCCCCAAGTGCAGTCGCAAAAACCATCAAGCGCTACAAAGAAACTGGCTCACATGAGGACCGCCGCAGGAAAGGAAGACCTAGAGTCACCTCTGCTTCTGAGGATAAGTTTATCCGAGTCACCAGCCTCAGAAATCGCAGGTTAACACCAGCTCAGATTAGAGACCAGGTCAATGCCACACAGAATTCTAGCAGCAGACACATCTCTTTAACAACTGTTAAGAGGAGACTTTGTGCAGCAGGCCTTCATGGTAAAATAGCTGCTAGGAAACCACTGCTAAGGACAGGTAACAAGCAGAAGAGACTTGTTTGGGCTAAAGAACACAAGGAATGGACATTAGACCAGTGGAAATCTGTGCTTTGGTCTGATGAGTCCGAATTTGAGATCTTTGGTTCCAACCACCGTGTCTTTGTGCGACACAGAAAAGGTGAACGCATGGACTCTACATGCCTGGTTCCCACCGTGAAGCATGGAGGAGGAGGTGTGATGGTGTGGGGGTGCTTTGCTGGTGACACTGTTGGGGATTTATTCAAAATTGAAGTCATACTGAATCAGCATGGCTACCACAGCATCTTGCAGCGGCATGCTATTCCATCCGGTTTGCGTTTAGTTGGACCATCATTTATTTTTCAACTTGACAATGACCCAAAACACACCTCCAGGCTGTGTAAGGGCTATTTGACCAAGAAGGAGAGTGATGGGGTGCTACGCCAGATGACCTGGCCTCCACAGTCACCAGACCTGAACCCAATCGAGATGGTTTGGGGTGAGCTGGACCTCAGAGTGAAGGCAAAAGGGCTAACAAGTGCTAAGCATCTCTGGGAACTTCTTCAAGATTGTTGGAAGACCATTTCCGGTGACTACCTTTTGAAGCTCATCAAGAGAATGCCAAGAGTGTGCAAAGCAGTTATCAAAGCAAAAGGTGGCTACTTTGAAGAACCTAGAATATAAGACATATTTTCAGTTGTTTCACACTTTTTTGTTAAGTATATAATTCCACATGTGTTAATTCATAGTTTTGATGTCTTCAGTGTGAATGTACAATTTTCATAGTCATGAAAATACAGAAAAATCTTTAAATGAGAAGGTGTGTCCAAACTTTTGGTCTGTACTGTATATATACAAAAAAAAAAGAAAAGTGTGAAACAACTGAAAATATGTCTTATATTCTAGGTTCTTCAAAGTAGCCACCTTTTGCTTTGATGACTGCTTTGCACACTCTTGGCATTCTCTAAATGAGCTTCAAGAGGTAGTCACCGGAAATGGTCTTCCAACAATCTTGAAGTAGTTCCCAGAGATGCTTAGCACTTGTTGGCCCCTTTGCCTTTACTCTGCGGTCCAGCTCACCCCAAACCATCTCGATTGGGTTCAGGTCTGGTGACTGTGGAGGCCAGGTCATCTGGCGTAGCACCCCATCACTCTCCTTCTTGGTCAAATAGCCCTTACACAGCCTGGAGGTGTGTTTGGGGTCATTGTCCTGTTGAAAAATAAATGATGGTCCAACTAAACTCAAACCGGATGAAATAGCATGCCGCTGCAAGATGCTGTGGTAGCCATGCTGGTTCAGTATGCCTTCAGTTTTGAATAAATCCCCAACAGTGTCACCAGCAAAGCACCCCCACATCATCACACCTCCTCCTCCATGCTTCACGGTGGGAATCAGGCATGTAGATAGAGTCCATCCGTTCACCTTTTCTGCGTCGAACAAAGACACGGTGGCTGGAACCAAAGATCTCAAATTTGGACTCATCAGACCAAAGCACAGATGGGTGTCCATTCCTTGTGTTCTTTAGCCCAAACAAGTCTCTTCTGCTTGTTGCCTGTCCTTAGCAGTGGTTTCCTAGCAGTTATTTTACCATGAAGGCCTGCTGCACAAAGTCTCCTCTTAACAGTTATTGTAGAGATATATCTGCTGCTAGAACTCTGTGTGGCATTGACCTGGTCTCTAATCTGAGCTGCTGTTAACCTGCGATTTCTGAGGCTGGTGACTCGGATAAACTTATCCTCAGAAGCAGAGGTGACTCTTTGTCTTCCTTTCCTGGGGCGGTCCTCATGTGAGCCAGTTTCTTTGTAGCGCTTGATGGGTTTTGCAACTGCACTTGGGGACACTTTCAAAGTTTGCCCAAGTTTTCGGACTGACTGACCTTCATTTCTTAAAGAAATGATGGCCACTCGTTTTTCTTTACTTAGCTGCTTTTTTCTTGCCATAATACAAATTCTAACAGTCTATTCAGAAGGACTATCAGCTGTGTATCCACCTGACTTCTGCTCAACACAACTTATGGTCCCAAACCCCATTTATAAGGCAAGAAATCCCACTTATTAAACCTGACAGGGCACACCTGTGAAGTGAAAACCATTTCCGGTGACTACCTCTTGAAGCTCATCAAGAAAATGCCAAGAGTGTGCAAAGCAGTCATCAAAGCAAAAGGTGGCAACTTTGAAGAACCTAGAATATAAGACATATTTTCAGTTGTTTCACACTTTTTTGTTAAGCATATAATTCCACATGTGTTAATTTATAGTTTTGATGCCTTCTGTGTGAATGTACAATTTTCATAGTAATGAAAATACAGAAATTTTTTTAAATGAGAAGGTGTGTCCAAACTTTTGGTCTGTACTGTATATATACTGTGGCTGGTGAGGGGTGTGGGAGGAGCGGCAGCAGCGGAGGAGCGGGGCACAGGAGGAAGGAGCCGCCTGCTGTAGCCTACACTGTGCCCGCTACTAAAGAAAATGAATATTCACTGCTCCCCACGCCCATGGGCGTGGGGAGCACTGAATATTAATTTTCCTTAGTAGCCGGCACACCGTGCAGCCGCAGCACAGCTCCTGCTGCGGCCGGGCGATCGCGTGTGCCTGCCCATGGCCGTGGAGAGGGGTGAATTTTTATGCTCTTTAATAGCGAGCAAATGCGATTGCCTGGCAGCAGCAGGAGCCGTGCTGCGGCTACACTGTGTGCCGGCTATTAAGGAGAATGAAGTTCCTGATCCCCACGCACACAGCCCCGGCGTGGGAGCAGTGACTATTCCCGCAGCTCATCTCTATTTGTAAGGGCACATAGCAGTCATGCACGGCTCACACGGTGAGATCAGAGCTGGCAAACAGGACGCAGCGATGGAGCAGAGGGGAGGAAGGTGAGTAGAAGTGTTTATTTCTTTTGTGTATACTAGTATAGGGATGAGGGGTGCCATGCATACCAGGAAGAGGGATGAGGGGTGTCAATCATACCAGGAAGAGGGATGAGGGGGGCTTTGTATACCAGGATAGGGATGAGGGGTGCCATGCATACCAGGATGGGTGATTGGGGTGCCATGCATACCAGGATTGGGATGAGGAGTGCTATGCATACCAGGAAGAGGGATACCATGCATACCAGGATAGGGATGAGGGGTGCCATGCATACCAGGATAAGGAAGAGGGATACCATGCATACCAGGATAGGGATGAGGGGTGCCATGCATACCAGGATAAGGATTAGGGGTGCCATGCATACCAGGTTGAGGGGTGCCATGCATACCAGGATATGGATGAGGTGTACCATGCATACCAGGATAAGGATGAGGGATGCCATGCATACCAGGATGAGGGGTGCAATGCATACCAGGATGGGGATCAGGCATGCCATGCATACCAGGATGGATGGGTGCCATGCATACCAGGATGAGGGGTGCCTTGCATACCAGGATGGAGATCAGGGGTGCCATGCATTCCAGGATGGGGATTAAGGGTGCCATGCAAACCAGGATGGAGGGGTGCCATGCATACCAGAATGGAAAGATGCCATGCATACCAGGATGGAGGTGTGCCATGCCAACCATGATGGAGGGGTACCATGCATACCAGGATGGGGTTGAAGGTTCCATGCATACCAGGATGGGGAATTGGAGTGCCATGCATACCAGGAGGGGGGAAAGGGTTGATATGCATACCAGGATGGGGGATTGGGATGCCATGCTTACCAGGATGAGTATGGGGCCACTTATAATAGGACGGGGGGGCATATATACAAGGATGGGTGATATTAACAGAATTGGGGGACATTACCCCTATAACAGTGTCAGCAGCAGATGCTCTCCCCCTTAACAGTGCATCATGACCACATATTTTTTTTCCATTTTCCTCCTCTAAAACCCCGGTGCGTCCTATGGACAGGTGCGTCTCATAGTCCAAACAATACGGTATTATGTCTGTACATATCCAAACATAATTCCACTGTTAATGCACAAAAATCTGCTATTTATAAAATGAATTTTATCCAAAAAGTGCATTGTGCATGTTTATATATATATATATATATATATATATATATATATGTATGTGTGCATATCCAAATGGATTTAAATTATTTAAGCGAAAAGGAAAATTTATATATGTATGGAACTATGCCTATCCAAATCATAGGATGAACAGTAAAAGTGATCACCATGCAATATCAAATGTCATAATGCAAAAAAGAATACAGAAATAAGGTCATAAAAAGTTACATTTGTGCATATTATTACGTACTATCCAAAGGCACATCATCACCCCTTCCACATGCTTCAACGCACGTTTCGCTACCGATTCATTAGGAAGTGAGGGGGAGGAGGAAGAGGCGATGTTTCATAGGGTGATTACAGCTGTGGTTACTTACAAATCAAGGACGCCATATTATCGGACGCCTCTACTGTCCCACGCGTCCGGATAGCCGTCCCGTCTGCGACCGAATGTGCATCACCGAAACACGACCAAAGGTCGCAGTTCAACGAAAACATCCCAGTATCGGGTACGAGAGCACACCGGAGCATGCGCAGTGTGGAGCACAGCGACCCTGCAGCCATATTAGAAAAGGGCAAAAGTGCGGGTCAGCATCAAAGTCTAAATATAATTATACGTGCCAAAATAGAATTGTATGAAATATAGAAAAAGTTCTATATATAATATAGTTAATGCGTGCATACACAATATTACTGCTTATATAATGTGTATATGTAAAAGTGAATAAACACACTATAAACTCTCTATATGTATATGATATAGGTGAATAGTTTGCTTAATTATCCTATGCAGCGCATGCGTAATATAACACACAGCGAAAGCACAACCTGGTTAAAACAGAGCAAAGATGGAAACAAGCCGACCATAATAAACTATGTGTGTATGTATTAAAATGTTGGTTCTTGTATGAACCCATAAAAATATGTCATATACAAATGAATACATCTAATTACCTTGTGTATATATAGAGGTGAATGAATATACTAGAAGCTATCTCCATGTGATAATTGAATATCCTTAATTCAATGTGTAAGTGTATGTGAGTGATAGTTATATATGTGTATATAGGAAAAATAAAAAAGCATAAAATATAATAATAAAATATATATGAAAAAGAGATGTGGTCATGTTAGAGAGAATAATACAAAAACTATATATCTGATGTTGTACTTAGTGATGGAATACAATACATGTGAAACTGTATGGCTGTTCGGGCGATGATGATACAAACAGTCCTCCAATCTGAAAGATATAATACAAATTAATATGCACATATAGATTGATCCCACCCTAATAACTCCTATCCCATAAACTTATATCTCCACTAACTCATAAACCACCATTAATATATACAATAAAGCCAACAATACATGTATATATGTTTATTCAATCAAATTCACTATGATATATATTGATTATATGATTCGATTGATAATAAGGACAAGACACTGAAGATGAGAATATACCAAAAATCCTAGTGTATACTTAAAGAAAACTCGAAAATCCCCACTGTTCATTTAACCCTCTGGGGGTCATACTTCTTAGAGTGGTGATCCATTTACTTTTTTATTTATTATTTATTTATTCAATCTGGGCCAGCTTTTTGGCTAGATTTTCCCTCCTATTCCCAGGATACAGACGGGCAATCCCTTTGACACGTAAGAGATGACATTGATGAGGGTAGCAATTCCGAAACTGTCTCGCCAAAGGTTTAGGTTGAGAAATAGCACCCACCTCATCTTGACAGATTTTCTCCGCTGCCCTAATATTTTTGATGTGTTCCAAAGCTCCCGAGTTGTCCTACCAATATAGATGAGTCCACAGAAACATGTGGCTTGATAGATGACCATAGATGTTCTACAATTAATGAAATACAGAATCTTGTAAGCCAACTCACCCATCGAATCCTGAAAGGTATCAGTTTTTTCAATATATCTGCACTCTTTGCAGTTGCCACACTTCCATGTGCCAAATTTGGGGCCCTTTGAGCCAAATATACATTGCTCAAAAAAATAAAGGGAACACTTAAACAACAGAATATAACTCCAAGTAAATCAAACTTCTGTGAAATCAAACTGTCCACTTAGGAAGCAACACTGATTGACAATCAATTTCACATGCTGTTGTGCAAATGGAATAGACAATAGATGGAAATGATTGGCAATTATAAAGACACCCTCAATAAAGGAGTGGTTCAGCAGGTGAGGAACGCAGACCACATCTCAGTACCAATGCTTTCTGGGCTGATGTTTTCGTCACTTTTGAATGTTGGTTGTGCTTTCACACTTGTAGTAGCATGAGACGGACCCTACAACCCACAGAAGTTGCTCAGGTAGTGCAGCTCATCCAGGATGGCACATCAATGCGAGCTGTGGCAAGGTTTGCTGTGTCTGTCAGTGTAGTGTCCAGAGGCTGGAGGCGCTACCAGGGGACAAGCCAGTACACCAGGAGACATGGAGGGGGCCGTAGAAGGGCAACAACCCAGCAGCAGGACTGCTACCTACGCCTTTGTGCAAGGAGGAACAGAAGGAGCACTACTAGAGCCCTGCAAAATGACCTCCAGCAGGCCACAAAAGTGCATGTGTCTGCACAAATGGTTAGAAACCGACTCCATGAGGGTGGTATGAGGGCCCGACGTCCACAGATGGGGGTTGTGCTCACAGCCCAACACTGTGCAGGATGCTTGGCATTTGCCACAGAACGCCATGATTGGCAAAGTCACCACTGGCGCCCTGTGCTCTTCACAGATGAAAGCAGGTTCACACTGAGCACATGTGACAGACGTGACAGAGTCTGGAGACGCCGTGGAGAGCGATCTGCTGCCTGCAACATCCTTCAGCATGACCGGTTTGTCAGTAGATTAGTAATGGAGTGGGGTGGCATTTCTTTGGAGGGCCGCACAGCCCTCCCTGTGCTCGTCAGAGGTAGCCTGACTGCCATTAGGTACCGAGATGAGATCCTCAGACCTCTTGTGAGACCATATGCTGGTGCGGTTGGCCCTGGGTTCCTCCTAATGCAGGACAATGCCAGACCTCATGTGGCTGGAGTGTGTCAGCAATTCCTGCAAGATGAAGGCATTGAAGCTATGGACTGGCCCGTCCATTCCCCAGACCTGAATCCGATTGAGTACATCTGGGACATCATGTCTCGCTCCATCCACCAACGTCACGTTGCACCACAGACTGTCCAAGAGTTGGCGGATGCTTTAGTCCAGGTCTGGGAGGAGATCCCACAGGAAACCATCTGCAACCTCATCAGGAGCATGCCCAGGCGTTGTAGGGAGGTCATACAGGCACGTGGAGGCCACACACAATACTGAGACTCATTTTGACTTGTTTTAAGGACATTACATCAAAGTTGGATCAGCCTGTAGTGTGTTTTTCCTCTTTAATTTTGGGGGTGACTCCAAATCCAGGCCTCCATTGGTTAATAAGTTTGATTTCCATTTATGATGTTTGTGTGATTTTGTTGTCAGCACATTCAACTTTGTACAGAACAAAGTATTCAATGAGAATATTTCATTCATTCAGATCTAGGATGTGTTATTTGAGTGTTCCCTTTATTTTTTTGAGCAGTGTATGTGAAGATGTATCAGGTACATGATGACAATGAACTAGTATATCACGTAGTGTCTTATTACGTTTAGCCATAATCAATGGACGATTTGATAGAAAAGGAAGTATTGTCTGATCCTGTTGGAGAATTAGCCCAAATTTGGAGATATTAGTAATTTCCTTCCACCTCGAATGATAATTCGTGATGAATCGAACATGCCCATCAGATTCCTTTTTCTTTTTAGTAATAAGGAGAGATTGTCTATTGGCGTGTTTGGCCCGATAGTAGGCCTGTTGAATAATTTCCATTTTGTACCACGTTGTAAGTATCTACTGGTCATATCACATGCCTATTCTACAAAAGCTTTGTCTTGGTCACAAATACGAAATAATTGTCTGGACGGCATTGCCTGTATTACATGTGCCAGACGACTGATTTGGCATGCAAGAAAGCATTGGCACTAGTATTCTTGCGATAAATATTTGTATGCAACTGTCCATGGTCATCAACATGAATATCCAAATCCAGAAAATCAATTTTCTTTTGATCAATATGATGGGTTAGCTTAATATTGAATGCATTGTCATTTAGATATTTTAAGAATTTTTCAAGTTCCTCATGGGAGCCCTGCAAAATAAACAACACATCGTCTATGAATCTCATCCAAGATATCACTGATCCCAATGACGTATGTTCAATGTTCTGGAATCAGATGTATTCACACTCCCAAAATCCCAAGGAGAGATTGGCGTAAGATGGGGCCCAAGCCGCGGCCATTGCCACCTCTTTCTTCTGTAGGTAGTATCGATCTTTGAACACAAAATTATTATGTTACAAAATGTATTCTGTTACGGATCCGGGTGGTGGAACCTATGTGCTGTGATGCAAGGAGGGATCAGAGGGGCGTAACTAAGTGCCTACCCTTACCGACCCTGGCCACACAGCCGCTTAGTCGACTCCGTGAACTAAGGAGGAACCGGGAAGGTGAACCAGGTGCCACTCTGGGACCGACCTTGTGAAAGCAGGCGACTCCCATGGGACTGATGGCTGAAGCTGCGGATGAGCACGGCCAGTAGACAGGCGGGCACGGCTGATAGACAGGCTGGCAGGCACTGGGACCTGAGGACTGAGGAGAGTGTTAGCACACAAACAACAATCTTGCACAGGCACCTCCATTTGGAGGAGGTGCCTTAAATAGGGGTAGTCCTCCGGAAATTGGCCGGGGACTCTTTAGGACGGCGCGCGCGGCCCCTTTAAGAGGGAGGGAGTGCACTCTTGCGCACCCTTAGCACAGTGCCCGAGGAACTGCGTGCGGTGCGCACACCCCGGGCAGAAGCTGGGTGGAGCTGGAGGACGCCGGACCGTTACCGCGGCGGTGAGGGGATCGACGTCTCTGCCCGGCAGTACCCCCCCCTTTATGCCCCTCTTTAGGCCCGCAAGAAATTTTTCTAGAAGACGAGGGGCATGAATGTTCTCCCTGGGCTCCCAAGACCTCTCCTCAGGACCAAACCCCTTCCAATCCACAAGAAAGAAAGTCTTTCCTCTTACGCTCTTGATGGCCAAAATGTTCTCTACTTCAAAGACGTCCTCAGCGGAGATTGGAGCTGGAGTGGTACCTGGATAGTCAGATAAAGGATTAAGGACAACAGGCTTGAGGAGAGACATGTGAAAGGAATTGGGAATCCGTAAGGAGGCAGGGAGTTTTAGCTAATACGCCACTGGATTTATTTGGCTCAGAATCGCTAAAGGATCGATAAACCGCGGACCCAACTTGTATGATGGTATCTTGAGGCGGACATATTTGGAGGAAAGCCAGACCTTATCTCCCGGACGAAATAGAGGCGGTTCCAGACGTCTCTTATCAGCATGCTTCTTCATCCACTCGGAGGACTTAAGAAGCGCAGATCTAGTGTCTTCCCAAATCACGAAAATTCACTGACAAGAGACTCCGCGGAAGTATTGTCCACTGAAGAGGAGACAGGAAAAGGAATTCTGGGGTGTCGGCCGTAAACAACAAATAAAGGAGACATAGCAGAGGACTCACTCACATGGTTGTTATAAGAAAACTCGGCCCAAGGCAGGAGTTCTACCCAATCGCTATGGTGAGCGTTGACAAAATGCCGAAGAAAACTGGTAAGGATCTGATTAATACGCTCCGCTTGACCATTGGACTGAGAATGATAGGCCGAAGAAAAGTCCAAAGATAGATCCAGCAGCTTGCACGTGGCTCTCCAGAAGCGAGAAGTGAACTGAACTCTTCGGTACGAGACAATGTGGAGGGGTAAGCCGTGGAGATGAAAGATGTGATGGATGAAGTCCTTAGCAAGCACAGGTGCAGACGGAAGACCAGGCAGAGGGATGAAGTGAGCAATCGTGGAGAAGCGGTCAGCGACCACCCAACTGACGGTAGAACCGGAAGATACCGGGAGATCAGTGATGAAGTCCATCGCAATGTGTTGCCAAGGAGCAGAAGGCACGGGAAGAGGAAGAAGACGACCAGCTGGAAGGTGCCTAGGTATCTTGTTACAGGCACAAGAGGAACAAGCCGCGACAAAATCCGCAACATCCTTGCACAGGGTGGGCTACCAATAATGTCGGGCAATGAGCAGAAGCGTCTTCCTCTGGCCGGCATGACCAGGCAGTTTGGACGAATGACCCGAGAGTAAGACCCTCTTGCGATCTTGAGCCGCTACAAAGGTCTTACCAGGAGGTAGATGAGACAGGTCAAACGGAGCAACAGTCATTATTATGGAGGGGTCAATGATGTGTAGAGGCTCCTCCTCTTAGTCGGTAGACAGAAAAGAGCGGGATAGAGCGTCAGCTTTAATATTCTTGACTGCTGGGCGGTAATAGAGAGAGAAGCAGAAACGAGCAAAGAACAAAGAACATCTGGCCTGACGCGGATTTAGTCTTTGGGCGGTCTGCAAGTAAGCGAGGTTTTTATGGTCAGTGTAGATGACCACCGAGTGCAGAGCCCCTTATAGCAAGTAGCGCCACTCCTCCAGCGCTAATTTGATGGCCAGCAGTTCTCGATCTCCAATGGAGTAATTGCGCTCGGACGAAGAAAAGAGTTTGGAGAAGAAGCCGCAGGTCACCATTCGCCCGGACGAGGATTTCTGGGTGAGTACTGCTCCGACTCTGGAGGAAGAATCATCAACCTCCAGGAAGAACTGTTTATTGCAATCAGGACGATGTAGCACTGGTGTGGAGGAGAAGGCTTGCTTAAGAGAAACAAAGGCATTTTCTGCCTCAGAAGTCCATTCCCTGGGATTTGCTCCTTTACGGGTGAGAGCAGAGATGGGAGCAGTCCGGGAGGAGAAATGAGGAATGAAGAGGAGGTAATAGTTAGTGAATCCCAGAAACCGCTGAATAGCCTTCAACCCCTCGGGTTGGGGCCACTTTAAGATGGCAGACACCTTCTCGGGATTCATCTGCAGTCTGGTCTCAGAGATGATATATCCAAGAAATGGTAGGGAGGTCTGCTCAAAGAGGCACTTCTCGTACTTAACATACAGGCGATTCTTCCGAAGCCGCAGTTGTACCTGACGAACATCCCTCCGGTGAGAGGGCAGATCAGGGGAGAACACCAAGATATCGTCCAGGTACACCACCACGCAGAAATACAGGAGATCTCGGAAGATGTCGTTTACTAACTCCTGGAAGATGGCTGGAGCATTACAGAGACCGAAGTGCATTACGCGGTACTCATACTGACCATCCCGAGTGTTGAATGTCGTCTTCTACTCGTCTCCCTGGCGAATCTGGACCAGATTGTACGCCCCACGAAGATCGAGCTTAGTGAAGATCTTCGCGCCTTTTAGGCGGTCAAACAGCTCCGAGATGAGAGGCAGGGGGTACTTATTTTTTATGGTAATCTGGTTTAGACCCCTATAGTCGATACATGGACGAAGAGAGCCGTCTTTCTTCTTGACGAAGAAGAATCCTGCTCCAGCCGTAGAGGTGGATTTCAGGATAAATCCCCTAGCAAGATTCTCCTCTATGTATTCAGACATAGCACGGGTCTCGGCCAGCGACAAGGGGTAGATTCGCCCGCAAGGAGGTGAAGCACCAGGTATTAGGTCTATGGGGAAATCATACAGCCTATGAGGTGGTAGTGTCTCTGCCTCCTTTTTATCAAAGTCGTCCGCATATGACCAGTAGGGTGCCGGCAGGCCAGGTAGGTTAGCTGGGATAGACGGAGGTCGAGCAGGACGAACCGGAACCAGACAAGACTTATGGCATTCCTGAAGCCAACGGAGCACCTCACCCGAGCTCCAATTCAGGACGAGCTCATGTCTCTATAACCAAGGCAGGCCAAGCAAGAGGGGATGAGAGAGGCCGGACAGCACGTAAAAGGAGATCTTCTCCGAATGTAGCATTCTCACCTGAAGGGTTACAGGCTCAGTGACAAACAAGATGGTCTCAGAGAGAAGCTTTCCATCCTCAGAGGAAAAAATAAAGGATCATCCAGACGTATGGTAGGAATCTGATAACGCTCCACAACGGCCTGTTGAATGAGATTCCCAGCGGCTCTGGAATCCAGATAGGCAGTCTCGAAGAAGCGGGTCTTATCACTGGTAACTGAGACAGAGTCAAGGACTGAGAGGAAGAACTTTTGCCTAGGGCGACCTCTCCAAACGGTCCCAGACAGGAGCGGATTTGATGCTCTATACTGCCACAGTAGAAGCAACTCCCCTCGGCGAGGCGGATCTCCTGGTGAGACTTGACCGTCTTAACTTGGTCTATTTGCATAGACTCTGGAGAGGACATCGGGGGGAATGCTGGTTGCGAGACTGGCCTTTGGAAGGTTGGTGCGAGACGCAGGGGTCTTTTCTCCCTGGTCGTCTCCTTAGAACGCTCCTGAAAACGGATGTCAATTTGGGTAGCTAATGACACCAGGTCGTCTAGAGAGGGAGGTATGTCATGACCGGCTAGCTCATCCTTGCTCCATCCGGAAAGGCCCTCCCAAAAAGTGGACACCAGAGCCTCAAAGTGCAGAAAGCACTGATTTATGAAGCCCCGACATAGGGCGGGGTCACCACCGAAACGTGGAGGTGCAGATAGCCGGGGTCCTAAGCTGGGTGCCACAGTGCCACTGGGTTGCTTGGTTAGAGGCGGACACAGTCGGGGTGGACAGCACGTCCAGGCTGGAGTTGACTGTCCGCAGATAGGACATGATAGTATCCTGTTGGGATCTCTGGCGAGAGACCTCTTGGTACAGGTCTGAGAGCAAAGGAGCCTGGGAGCCACCGGATTCCATGGCCTGTGCAAACTGTTACGGATCCAGGTGGTGGAACCTCTGTGCTGTGATGCAAGGAGGGATGAGAGGGGCGTAACTAAGTGCATACCCGGACCGACCCTGGCCACATGGTGGCTTAGTCGACTTCGTGAACCAAGGAGGGATCGTGAAGGTGAACCAGGTGCCACTCTGGGACCGACATTGTGAGAGCAGGCGACTCCCACGGGACTGATGGCTGAAGCTAACAGGCACAGCAGATGAGCACAGCCAGTAGACAGACAGGCGGGCACAGCTGATAGACAGGCTGGCGGGCACTGGGACCTGAGGACTGAGGAGAGTGTAAGCACACAAACAACAATCTTGCACAGGCACCTCCATTTTGGAGGAGGTGCCTTATATAGGGGAAGTCCTCCGGCCTTTGGCCGGGGACTCTTTAGGGCGGCGCGCACGGCCCCTTTAAGAGGGAGGGAGTGCATGCGCGCCCTGAGCACAGTGCCCGGGGAACTGCGCACGGTGCGCGCACCCCGGGCTGACGTAGGAGGGGAGCAGGAGGACGTCGGACCAGGACCGCGGCAGTGAGGGGATCGGCGTCTCTGCCCAGCAGGAGGTAGAGATGCCGACGCTACATATTCAAAAAGAATCATAAGAAAATCCACAAGAGATTCATCCAAACCCCAGCCTGATAGAAAAAAACCTAGTAGCGGATAATCCATATTCATGTGAAATTCAAGTGTGACGCTCACAGCCCTGCCCTGGGAAGATGGTGGGGGTACTCGGAGCAGGGTCAGATGTTAGGGGGATGTAGTCGTGGACCGGACCCGTTCCGTGCCCAGGGCCGTCACATTAAAAATGAAGGGCATTCGGTGTTGGTGTAACAAGTGGTGTTATTATGACTACGCCACCTGCGGTGCCTGGTGATGCGCCACCAGCGCTGCTAGCAGACCTCTGAGGCTGGATGTTAAGGCAGCTTGAGGTGTTATAACTCCCCACAGGCGGAGCTGGGCCTCAGGGCAGATGTGATAGGAGGATGGGGAGAGTAGTCTAGAGTCACTCAGATGCTGTGTGGTGCAGTGTGGAAATAGAGTCCGGAGGCCATAAGGATAGTCTTCCAGGTCTTTTACTCACAGTTTTCAAGCACAGCCGCAAGGCTTCTCCCTGTTCCTCACGGATGACTTCGGCCACCAGGGATGAGGGCTCAGCGCACCCAAGTGCTTCAGGTGCCTAGATCAGGACCCTCAGAGTGTTCCTAACTCTCCCCTTTTGAGTCCTCTCCTGTCCGTGTGTAGAGTAAGGCTGGGTATCCCTCTGGACTATCCACAGATTTGGGGCACGGCGGCAATTGCTGCTGCGTCCGTCCCGCGACGGGATCCACTGACAGAGACTTAAAGTGGCAAAGTCAGATATCGGGGGCCGGTACCCCTCTTGCAGCAGGAGTCCCTCTGGCTGGCCAGAAATAAGAGTACAGGTGGCGTACGCCGCTCCGTCCGTGCTCCCTGGGATCCTTTTGCTATGGAGCTCCACTATAGCTCCTGACCTTCTTAAGCAAGGGAACTTGACCGGGGTAGAGACTCTGTTAACTCGTCCCCGCTCCTCGTGTCGAGGTCAGAGCACGAGGACCGTGCATCTTCAGCACCCTGCAGGCTCCTACACAAGGCCACTGTCAGCTGTGAAGGCCACAATCAAAGAACATTGTTCTAAGATGGTTGACCATTATATATGAAACTATGTGTGCAAACTAAAAGTGTGTTCTACACCCTCCACCCACTACATGGTTCCCCTAACTTTTGGTTCCCCCCACTCGTGATCCTGCTGAGGCAGCACTATGGTGCATACTTGCCTCCCATAGGTCAGGAGTGTGTAGTGTTGGATGCAAGACAGGGTCCTGATTAGTACACCTTCCTTACCTGGGTGAGGAAACACTACACCTGCTGACAGGCTGCAGTATCCCCCTTGTGGCGACCGAACCCTCAGGGGCGCCACAGAAGTATATAATGGTTCTACATCACATGTAATGAGAAACATATCTAAACCAACATGAATATTATCCAATCTCTGTAAAATTTCCGCAGTTTTTTGATGAAAGGTGGAAGTTCCATAGCAACCGGTTTTAGATAGTAATACAAGAATCTAGAAATTGGTTCAGATAGACGCCCATTGACTGAGACAATGGGCTGTCCCGGAGGGTCTTATAGACTTCTATGGACCTTTGTGAGCAAGTACAGGATGGGAACAGAAGGTTCGTGAACCTGTAATATGATAATAGCGGGAATAAATAAATATAATAACATATCTATGATACTACAGGAACTAGTCATCTCCTATTGTCCTCTAGGGTGACCATTGCTGACCGCAGGGGTTGGCACCCTAGAATTTGTACGACAATGGCGCCCCCACTCACAAGTTGTCTATCCCTAAAAGTCCCTGTAAGTCCCTGAACACTAATAGAGAGGGAGAGCACAGGGCTAGTATGATAGTAACGGGATTAGAAATATATATATATATATATATATATAAATAAATCATCCACTGTAACTACATAAAAACGAGGTCGGCAGGGTATGCAAACAATATACAATGTAAGAGTAGGAGAGTATCTCGAGTCCAAAATGTAAATAAAGCGCAGCAAGGCAGCAATATAATATTGTACATTCTTGAATGCGGATATATATACAAGATATGACATCTGACAAATATGCCCATTGATTCATATATACCGTATTTTTCGGACTATAAGACGCACCGGACCATAAGACGCACCCCAAATTTTGGGGTGGAAAATAGGAAAAAAAATATTTTTTATAAGATGGGGTCCGTCTTATAGTCTGATTAGGTATCTTACCTGGGGGGGTGGTGGAGCAGGAGGCAGGATCCTTCAGGAAACCGGCCCGGCGGAAGTGGAGGAATGCTGCAGACCCTGGATACATGAAGCCGGTGCTGCAGCAGCTGTGAGTTGCGGTGATGGTGGATCAGGATCGCAGATCCCTCTGTTCCTTGCCTCAGGAACCCGGAGGCAGCAGAAGAGGTGAAATGCCAGTGTCTGGTTGGGGCCTGTGGACCGGCTGGGGCCTGTGGACTGGCCTGGGGCCTGTAGACTTGCCTGGGGCCTGTGGACTTGCCTAGGGCCTGTGGACGGGCCTGGGGCCTGTGAACTTGCCTGAGGCCTGGACCTGTGAATGGGTCCGGCGGTGAGGCAGAGATCTACAGGAAAATGGCCGCCGGAGCTCCGGAAGCAGCACACGCTGCTCTACCACACCGTCGGACACCGCTCACAGCCCGACAGAGGCCCCGGCTCCTCTGCCTCACCGCCGGACACCACTCACAGCCCGGCACAGGCCCCGGCTCCTCTGCTTCACCACCCGACACCAGCACAGGTACAGGCCCCGGCTTCAGCAGCATCTCACCTCTGCCGCCGCCGGAGGACCCTGCGATCCCCGCTCCACCGCCACCGGTAAAGTAACGTTCGGACCATAACATGCACCCCAATTTTCCTTCCAAATTTTGGGGAAAAAAAGTGCGCCTTATGGTCCGAAAAATACGGTAAATCCTTAGCCCTTCAGCTTGACCTCAAGCGAGAAGCTATCCTGATCTTAGATAGCAGTCACAATAATAGATCCAAATAATTCATAATGGAATGGTGAGCACAAATATACAGTGCCTACAAGTAGTATTCAACCCCCTGCAGATTTAGCTGATTTGATAAGATGCAAATAAGTTAGAGCCTTCAAACTGCAAACGAGAGTAGGATTCATGAACAGAAGCATAAATCTTACAAACCAAAAAGTAATGTTGCTCAGTTGAATTTTATTAAATTTTAAACATAAAAGTGTGGGTCAATTATTATACAACCCCTATGTTTAATATTTTGTGGAATAACCCTTGTTTGCAATTACAGCTAATAATCGTCTTTTATAAGACCTGATCAGGCCGGCACAGGTCTATGGAGTTATCTTGGCCCACTCCTCCATGCAGATCTTCTCCAAGTTATCTAGGTTCTTTGGGTGTCTCATGTGGACTTTATTCTTGAGCTCCTTCCACAAGTTTTCAATTGGGTTAAGGTCAGGAGACTGACTAGGCCACTCCAACACCTTGACTTTTTCCCTCTTGAACCAGGCCTTGGTTTTCTTGGCTGTGTGCTTTGGGTCGTTGTCTTGTTGGAAGATGAAATTACGACCCATCTTAAGATCCTTGATGGAGGAGCGGAGGTTCTTGGCCAAAATCTCCAGGTAGGCCGTGCTATCCATCTTCCCATGGCTGCGGACCAGATGGCCAGGCCCCTTGGCTGAGAAACAGCCCCACAGCATGATGCTGCCACCACCATGCTTGACTGTAGGGATGGTATTCTTGGGGTCATATGCAGTGCCATCCAGTCTCCAAACGTCACGTGTGTGGTTGGCACCAAAGATCTCGATCTTGGTCTCATCAGACCATAGAACCTTGAACCAGTCTGTCTCAGAGTCCTCCAAGTGATCATGAGCAAACTGTAGACGAGCCTTGACATGACGCTTTGAAAGTAAAGGTACCTTACGTCTGGAACGGAGACCATTGCGGTGGAGTACGTTACTTATGGTATTGACTGAAACCAATGTCCCCACTGCCATGAGATCTTCCCGGAGCTCCTTCCTTGTTGTCCTTGGGTTAGCCTTGACTCTTCGGACAAGCCTGGCCTCGGCACGGGAGGACATTTTCAAAGGCTGTCCAGGCCGTGGAAGGCTAACAGTAGTTCCATAAGCCTTCCACTTACGGATGATGCTCCCAACAGTGGAGACAGGTAGGCCCAACTCCTTGGAAAGGGTTTTGTACCCCTTGCCAGCCTTGTGACCCTCCACGATCTTGTCTCTGATGGCCTTGGAATGCTCCTTTATCTTTCCCATGTTGACCATGTCTGAGTGCTGTTCACAAGTTTGGGGAGGGTCTTAAATAGTCAGAAAAGGCTGGCAAAAGAGATCTTTAATCCACACATGTGAAGCTCATTATTCTTGGTGCCTGAACTACTTCTTAATACTTTAGGGGGACCAAACAGAATTCTTGTGGTTTGAGGGGTTGATTAATAAATGACACTCTGAATTAACTTTTAACGTTTTAAAAAAAAAACAATATTTGCTGCAGTGCATTTCCCACTTCCAGGCTGATCTACAGTACAAATGTCACAATGCCAAGTTAATTCCGCATGTGTCAACCAGCTAAATCTGCAGGGGGTTGAATACTACTTGTAGGCACTGTAAACATTAGTGTTAAAAAAAAAGCACAGTTATAGACTGAACAACGTATAGATTTCATGGGCCATGATACTTATCAGTCCACATGTACGGTCTTCCAATGTATCTCGACGCATTTCTCCACCAGATGTTGGTTCATCAGGAAATCTATGGTAAATGGATAAATGTAGAGATGCCCTGCAGCTAACCAAATGCAGGGCATCCCTACATTGATCCCTACATTTTTAATTAAGTTTAATAAAAGCTATATTTTAATTTTTTTTTTCAAAACATTTTTTTTATTTTTCACTATAATTGTTAGCCCCCTTAGGGGACTTGAAGACGCAATTGTCCAATCGCCTGTGCTAGATACAAAGATGTATATATCAGAAATCATAGTCTCCTTTGAAGCATGGCCACAGTCAGGGTTTCAAAGGAGCTCCATAATGACAGGCACAGGGGTCATCAGCTGACACCAGGCTATAATGACAACCCATCGCCGACCCGCAATTACATCACAGGCTCACCGATGGGCGGAGGGAATGACACGCACGCATGCTGTTGCGTGTTATGTATGTCAGAGCAGCGCTCCACCCGCGATTGTTAGCTGCAGGTCCTGGCTGTAATACACAGACATCACCTGCCGGGTATGGGGCTGGCTCACCCTGTGAGCCCGCTTTACACACTTGCTTCCAACTTGCTCAGTACATGTACGGCGGATGTTGTGAAGGGGTTAAATCTGCAGAATATCAATTCTTTCAATGTTTTTCCTGCAGATTTCACCCATACTTATGAGTGGGGAAAAATTTGGACAAAAGCGCGTGTTTTTGCCACTTTATTTTTCCTTACAAAAGATGCAGATATGGTGTAGAAATCTCTGAATCAAATACTTAATATGTGAACAGACCCTTAGACAGGTTTGATAATGCTTCATGTGATGCAGCTTCAGCTGGTCTCCCCTACAATGTCACTGCTCACTTATATAAACTAAATGAAAGCTGCTCTATGATCGGCTGCTATGGCAGCAAAGACAGGATTTATTTTAGAAAAGTCTTCATGCATATCTTTATCTGCATGGGATGACGTACAGAACGACAAAGAAGCTGAAGCTCGGTATGCGGGGGAAGAGTCTGAGCCACCAGGAGGGATTTGATAGGTAATGAGGTCATCGTACAGATCACATGACGTCAGAGACTGATTTCCTGTCAACACATTAGTGCATGTACTGGAATAGTTGTCAGGCTGGAGATCACATGACCCATTTCCCTATATTGAAGGGGGATGTGTAGATGTAACTGAGGTGTGATGAAATATACAGTACAGACCAAAAGTTTGGACACACCTTCTCATTTAAAGATTTTTCTGTATTTTCATGACTATGAAAATTGTACATTCACACTGAAGGCATCAAAACTATGAATTAACACATGTGGAATTATATACTTAACAAAAAAGTGTGAAAAAACTGAAAATATGTCTTATATTCTAGGTTCTTCAAAGTAGCCACCTTTTGCTTTGATGACTGCTTTGCACACTCTTGGCATTCTCTTGATGAGCTTCAAGAGGTAGTCACTGGAAATGGTCTTCCAACAATCTTGAAGGAGTTCCCAGGGATGCTTAGCACTTGTTGGCCCTTTTGCTTTCACTCTGCGGTCCAGCTCACCCCAAACCATCTCGATTGGGTTCAGGTCTGGTGACTGTGGAGGCCAGGTCATCTGGCGTAGGATCCCATCACTCTCCTTCTTGGTCAAATAGCCCTTACACAGCCTGGAGGTGTGTTTGGGGTCATTGTCCTGTTGAAAAATAAATGATGGTCCAACTAAACGCAAACCGGATGGAATAGCATGCTGCTGCAAGATGCTGCGGTAGCCATGCTGGTTCAGTATGCCTTCAATTTTTAATAAATCCCCAACAGTGTCACCAGCAAAGAACCCCCACACCATCACACCTCCTCCTCCATGCTTCACGGTGGGAACCAGGCATGTAGAGTCCATACGTTCACCTTTTCTGCATCGCACAAAGATATGGTGGTTGGAACCAAAGATCTCAAATTTGGACTCATCAGACCAAAGCACAGATTTCCACTGGTCTAATGTCCATTGCTTGTGTTCTTTAGCCCAAACAAGTCTCTTCGGCTTGTTGCCTGTCCTTAGCAGTGGTTTCCTAGCAGCTATTTTACCACGAAGGCCTGCTGCACAAAGTCTCCTCTTAACAGTTGTTGTAGAGATGTGTCTGCTGCTAGAACTCTGTGTGGCATTGACCTGGTCTCTAATCTGAACTGCTGTTAACCTGCGATTTCTGAGGCTAGTGACTCGGATAAACTTATCCTCAGAAGCAGAGGTGACTCTTGGTCTTCCTTTCCTGGGGTGGTCCTCATGTGAGCCAGTTTCTTTGTAGCGCTTGATGGTTTTTGCAACTGCACTTGGGGACACATTCAAAGTTTGCCCAATTTTTCGGACTGACTGACCTTCATTTCTTAAAGTAATGATGACCACTCGTTTTTCTTTACTTAGCTGCTTTTTTCTTGCCATAATACAAATTCTAACAGTTTATTCAGTAGGACAATCAACTGTGTATCCACCTGACTTCTGCACAACAAAACTGATGGTCCCAACCCCATTTATAAGGCAAGAAATCCCACTTATTAAACCTGACAGGGCACACCTGTGAAGTGAAAACCATTTCCGGTGACTACTTCTTGAAGCTCATCAAGAGAATGCCAAGAGTGTGCAAAGCAGTCATCAAAGCAAAAGGTGGCTACTTTGAAGAACCTAGAATATAAGACATATTTTCAGTTGTTTCACACTTTTTTGTTAAGTATATAATTCCACATGTGTTAATTCATAGTTTTGATGCCTTCAGTGTGAATGTACAATTTTCAAAGTCATGAAAATACAGAAAAATCTTTAAATGAGAAAGTGTGTCCAAACTTTTGGTCTGCACTGTACTTCTGGATGACCCATAGATTATACATTTCTGGACAGTCCACTCATTACTCAGCATTGACGTTCTAAAACGTCAGTGGATTGTAAGCAGCTTGTACAAGATCGTGAATCTGTGAGTGGGGGAGTGCTGTACACAGCCAGACTTCCAAGACATAAGGCAATACATGGCTTATTACCATACTTACCATTAGTGATGAGCGAGTATGTTCTGTTAACCTTTTCGATGAGCATCTCGGGTGAACACATAGTATCTTCAGCAGGCTCGTAAATCTCGAGTAACGAGCATGCTCAGACTTACCATCTGTTTGGCTGTATTCACAGTGCTATACCAGCACTTGTGTTACAGATTAATAAGAAATTAGGAAGCAATTACCATGCTGCCTCCGCCAGATCCAGGAAACATGTGATCGCTAGCTGTAGGGAAGGAACAAGAGCTGCTGGGTTGTAAGGTCTTTTAAGGCCTTAAGGGGGACAGAGTGTGTAAAATATATGAAACAATAAATGAAAAAAGCAAAAATAAAATAGAAAAAAAAGCATAAATAATGAAAAAAGTAAAAAAAGAGACCCAGCCAGTCTGAATCACTGTATCTAGCCCTGCCTCCATTGAAAAGAAAAATACGTTCAATATCTAAAAATCATTTCTATGTAAAGGGGAATGCAATTTGAAATGTTTTACTTGTCCTTTGTTTAAATAAAGTGAAAAATAGACACATTTCCTATTTTTAGTTACATTTTTCCCCTGATATAAGTGTGGCACCCCTTAGGGTTCAGTTGCCACAAAGGTACTGCAGTACTGCACCTCACCCCGAGGTGTGGTGTCTCCCTTCACTCAGGTAAGGAGGGAGTGCTGCACGGAACCCCAAACACCTGCATCCAACACTACACTGCTCCAGGCCAGCAGGAGGGGCAAGACGCAATGTAGTTTTCTGCTGAGCCCTGTCCCTGGCTGGAGTGGGGGGAACCAAAGGTAGGGGAAACCAGTAGTGGGTGTGGGTGGAGGAAGTAGTTAGAGGAAGCACTTGTAGAAGGAGGTATAAATAGAGAAGCCATCTTAGAGAGTGTGTTCAGTCAGAGGACGACTGTCAGGGAGCAGAGTCTCAGTCAGAGCTCTGCTCCCCAAGCAGGGCCTAGTCTCAGAGGCCCAGGAGGGGAGCAGGGAGTAAGCTCCATTCTGCAGAAGGGATCCTAGGGGGTACGGCGAGTGCAGGCGGCACCCGTACACCCCAAACCTGCCAAGTGTCAGGAGGATCTAGGCCGCAAGAAGGGGGCCGGCCCCTGGCCCAGTCGTGCAGCTTCAAGCCTCGGCTGGAAAAACCGGAGGCTTCTGGCTTCTATAGCCAGTAGTCAAAACCCCCATTCCAATCCAAGTAAGGTCAAGCAGGTCTGTGCAACTCCGACGGACAGGAGGGGCTTCAGAGTACCCGAATAGGATACAGAGTGGGGAAGCTCAGGGCAGGAGGGAGAAAGACCCAGCGTGAAGTCGGTCTAGAAAGGCACACAAGAAAGTGGGGTTCTGCCAGGTACTCCCAAGCTGCCTGAGGAAGGACTGAACCCCTGCCCGGTGAACGCAGTGCGACGTGGGAGGCTTGCACCTGTACAGTGCACCTGTGGACCGTCTAAAGAACTGTGAGTAAAAATCTTGGATGACTGCACTGTACTGCCTCCGTCCCTTCTTTCACCGGCGCCATTCCGATCCCTGCACTACAACGCCCAGCGCAACCCACGCTCTCATTTCACTGCCCTGAGGCCTGCTCCACCTGTGGGGAGCCGTTCCATCTCAAGCTGCCCTAGCACCTGCCTCAGAGGACTGCTGCAGCGCTGGTGATCCTCACCAGCCACCACAGGTGGCGTCACGAACTGTCCCTAACAATTATATCCCCTTTTTGCACTGACCGCTGTGGGTCATGGATCGGGCCAGCCACCATGATATCCCCCGCCAGCAGCGGCAAGAGGCCCGGCTGCCGAGTACCCCACGGCCCTGGGGGCGCGTCATAAGCAAAGAAAAAATTTATATAAAAATGCACTGAAAATTAAGCCCCATGTATTGCAAAAAAGAAAGGCAAAACTTTTAAATATCTAAGCGAGAACATTCTTTTTAGGGCCCTTAAATGTGCATGTATGACAGGAATGGGGGGGAAACAGACTGGTTGTAAACTGGTTAAACAGCTAGAATACTGATGGCAAGTAATCTTTGTATATGGAAAAAAAATTGCTAGAGTGATTTTCTAAAAAGAAGACTATCAGCAGGTCGGTCTACAAATTAAAGTTTTTAGCTGCATTGTGACTGAGAAAATGTAGCTTTAATCTGGGGTATAATGCTTCCGATTTTTGGGAATTCTGTGACTCTGAAATGCTCTTGGCATTCTGCAGTAAGTGCTTTACCACATCTCTGCTCTGGAGAGACAGTTGTAGCATCCTTCCTGATGCCCATCCACATGCCCGTCCATATGCCTAGTCTTAGGGAACTCCCAGAAAGCATTTGTTAGCACTGTTAACAGTAAACTGCTGCTAGAGCCCTACAGAGAGGTACAACATGGTGAAACATCTTTTCAGATCTCCCATCTACAGTTGCCAGCAGAATACTGTAGCACTTTGCTGTTTCCGTCAGTCCCATAAATATTGAGTTGAAAATAACAATATGCATGTTTCACCATCACCCTATCAACCCCCCCCCCCCACCACACACGCAGGTCACCTGCAGATGTCCTGTTCTAGTGATCATAAGGGTCCCAGAATAATATAGGTGATAATTAGAGTTGGGAGAATTTATTCAAGTGAAGTTGACTTTTACAAAAAATCTGTATTCTTTTACATATTGTAGTTTGCTCTGTAGGAATTCAGCAAAATGGTCGCCACCATCTTGTTGAACTATACAAAAGGTTAAAAAACGAATGTCTCTGTTGCTCGTGGTCCCCAGTACGGTCCTCAACTCCTTTACTTACCATGACCGTGCACTGACACATCTTCCCGCTAGGTTGTGAGTAGACCCTGGAAGTCCCTGTGTCTGGAAGTCCTGGTCTAGAGTGCTTGTCGTAAGGTCATGGCACATGTCGTAACATCATCACTTGCTTCAGGACTCTGGACCAGGAATTCCAGCTGCTAGTAGGCCCAGGACATTTCTTTGCATGCGCAGGGACATCCCAGGACGAGTTATGGCCGGAAGTCCTGGCCTAGTGTGAAGATGACCGGGTTCCATCAGCGCACAATGGCGGTAAGGAGCAGGGCCAAGAACCTTGAAGGTCAGGGAGCGGAAAAGGTGAGAAGTGAGGTGAATATTAGTTTTTTTCGGTCTTTTTTTTCGACATCTTACCTTTACTATGCTTTAGGAGTCTTCCCATACCCCAGTATCCCAGAGCTTAATAAAGGAAATTGAATTTGCAGAGAATAAATTCACTCTAAATCGAATGTCTCGGTAAAATCCATGCGATTTGTCGCTAGTGATAAGTGTCATTATGGAAAAACCCTTTAGATGTTCATATTGATCAACCTCATCACAGCCAAGTGTATAATGGAAATAATCATTTTATAACTTCTCTCTATCAGACAAACCTATGTAGATTGCTTACAGGAATACTAAGTTGCGTATTAATAAAATCCATTAACACAAGTCATAAAATGAAATACAAGCTTTACTTAGAACAGAAGATTTCCTCAGTCTGAATAATGGCCTGTAAATGTTAGATTTATTGTGATATTTGTCATTTTTCTCCCCTGATAGGATGCAGTGGTGTTCGGCCATCCAGCTCCGGCACAATCTCTCATTCCATCAAGGAGAGATTATTATTCCACCATGTGCTCGGCTTCGGAAGCTTTGGAAAGGTCCTGATGGCGGAAGATACTATAACCCATCAAGAATTTGCTGTTAAGATCATCAGCAAAAGAGCCCTGCTAGCCGGAGGTGATAGGCTGGATGTGATGGTGGAGAGGCGAGTTCTTCAGCTGGCATCTGGAAGCCCCTTCCTCGTCCACGCGGGCTTTGGATTCCAGACCAAGGTAGAATTGTGATTGCTTAGTGCTGAAAGGTCTTGCCACTACTTTGATGTTGATGACCTATTCGTCTGAATAGGAGCTGTCCTGCAGTACCAAGAGCGACCACTAAACCTTGTTTGCTCCGTACACTGTTTACATCCGGCTTTTGGTGGAGATGGTAACAGCTGATCGGACCCTACCAATCTGATATTAATGACCTATTCTAATGCTAGGTACATCATGAGAGTGGAAAACTCCTTTAAGAAATGTCACTGAATGCAACCAAGCTTCACTGATCAATGGACAATACCTCTGCCAGAGACAAACTCTACAGAGGTGATATAGAGGGGGTATTAATGTTCAGACCAAAATGGCTCTGTATAGTCTTGAATGTGGCTGAGCTGAAATACCAGGCACAGCTCATGGGCAGAAGCACTTTTTTTCTGGAAGAAAAGCAATTTTTTCCTAACCTGAACAACCCCTTTATCCCCATAAAGAAGCAGCAGAGGCTGTAAGAGAGCAGCATTTTCAGTTGTTTTTTCATCTCCGCAGTCTAAAAGCTGTGACTTTTCTATTCTTCTGTCACCGTAGTTCTTTGAAGGTCTATATTTAATTTTGCATGAAGCGTAGTATTTTTAACTGCACCGTTATAGAGGGCACATTGTATTGGATAAGGTGTATGCATTTTTTATAGGTTGGATTGAAAAAAATAGCAAGTTTGCTGGTATTTTGAGGGTTTTATGGCACTTACATAATATGATAACTTTTATGATAATGGTGATACCAGATTTATATGATTTTTATGTTTTGCTACATTAGCATACTGAAAAAATAAAACAAAACAAAAACATTTTTTTGTGTTGGTGTTTTACAAGACTCATAACATTGTTGTTGTTAACAGCTGTTTTTTTGCACAGCTTGCGCTTTACGTTGGTATTATTTGGGAGTACACAACACTTTATAACTATCTTTAATTCCACTTTTTGGGAAGCGGGATACACAGAAAACAGTTACTGTATGGCAGCCCTATACAAAGCAGAGAGATAAGATTAAGGCTTTGATTCATCATTGCCTTTACGTCTGGTTTTTGTCTGGTTTTGTGAGTTTTTGCCTTTTTTTTATTTGCACCCAATTCATTACTCTATTTGCGCCTTTTTTGCAGTCTATTTTGTATCAGCTTTTCTGCTTTTTTCACTTTGTGGGCAGAGTTTAGTGATTCCAGATGTTTTTACCTGATTCATCAATTGTGATTTTTTTAAGTTGCAAATATGACGCAGTCTTAATTTCAATCCCCTTTGGCGTATTTTTTGAGTATGCCAGGTTTTTTGCCATATTTTTGGACCTATTCGAAAATGTGTGATTTTTGGGGCCAAAAAGTTGCAAAAACACTTCAAGGCAGAAAACGAGCATTTTTTCCTTTGTACCAAATTCTTGAATTGTGTGCGCCATTTTGAAGAATTTGGCACCAAAAGTCAGCAACAAATACCACAAGACCAAAAAGGAAAGTGATTAAAACTATTCAAATTATGAATCTGGGCCTATGTCTATAATTAAAAGAAAAATAATTACCAAACATTGGCTGAAACAAGAATTTCTACATGTATTTATATATTAGATATCATTGTTTAGAATTTTAGGGGTCACAGCAGTTAGGCCACCTTTTGTATTGAGTGACTACATATCTTACCAATATGCTTTAACTTTCTTGGATGGAAAACCCCTTCAAGTAGTGAAATGTGTATTTGTCTTTACTGTATAATAAATGCTAATGTTCCATGTTACAGATGAATGTTTTTCTTGGTATGGAATACATGAGCTGCGGGGACTTTTACCAACTTCTACACAGGAAGGGGCCGCTTGACATCACCAGTGCCAGGTAATGTGTTTAAGGAGTTGTCCAGTCTCAGAAGAAAAATCAGCAGTCTCTCTATGTGACTGCAGACTGACAAATTGTGAAAGTATGCAACGTGCACACAGTCAAGATTTCCCTGTATACCCCGTTCAGGTGGGCGATCCTGTGATTACGGGTACAATTTTCATACTTGTGATCACATGCCAACTAGTCTCACCCGGCTTCTTCAAATAGGAGAGAATTGAGAGACGTGCAGGAGTATAGTCGGCATCTAATCATAAGTATGTAATTTGCATACGTGCATTCTCGAGACTGCAATATTGACATTGTGCGCTGTTTACACCATCACGATTCGGCAGTCACATAGAGGGAATAATATAGAATAATGCTCCTATTGACTCATATGAATTCCCAAGTTTACAATCTGTGGGATCTGATACTTATTCATTTTCTCTTTGTCAGATTCTATGCCGCCAAACTAGTGTGTGGGATCCAGTTCCTCCATTCTAAGGGCGTCATCCACAGGTAATGTAGTCAATGTGAGGCTGAGTCACACCAGCATATATTCTCTCATCTAAGAGAATCCAGACCATTATACAAATCACAATTTGATTAAACTCTGAAAAGAATTTGATCATAGTGTGATCCAATTTTTTCTGATGTGGAGAAGATGGAAAAAGAAATGTCTCCATCTTTTCCATTCTGTCAGTCTGTGGAAATCGGCCTGCACTCAGATGTCATCCGAGTGCAGTCCGATGTTTTCCATGGACTCATTGACTTGCATGGCCGAGTGTGATCCGTTGATTGGATCCAACTTGGGCATTCTGTAATTGGTCCAAGGAAAAAAATCGGACATGTACACGAGCCCATTAAATAATATTGGTTCCAGTGATATCTGATGTTTTGTCAGATCACACTCAGCCTGTTTTTTTTTTAAACAATGTTTTACTTCAAAGAAATAATCATTTGCTGATAAGCACAGGAACATTTTATTTAATCACATCCAATTGTGAAAATTATTATTATTCTAAAATCTATTGATTAAAATTACCTTTTATTGATGGGAAAACCCCTTTAAAGCTCAGCTGCAGTCAGTCCCTCCACCCTGGTGACCTGCAGACTGATGCCTGTAGCTGGTGTCTAGTAGTCCTATATGGTATCACTGTCAGGAAGCTGCAGATGAGCGGCGGTCACATGGAATACAGTGATCCCTGCGGTGGTACAGGGCATATAGTAAAGGAGTTATCTCAGAGGAAAGTACAGCAGGGAGAGAAAATAGGTTTATTCTCCTATATCATCATTTCACCACAGATAGAAGAAGAACACTTACTCAGGTTCATTTTCTTTTTCTTACAGAGACCTGAAGCCCGAGAACCTCCTGGTGACTGATACGGCCACATTAAGATCACGGATTACGGTCTTGCACTTGAGAACATGCACGGAGAGCGGACAGCCACCACTTTCGCTGGGACCATGGGTTACACGGCTCCTGAGGGGAGAATAGAACGCTTTTATCTGTTGTATTTAGAAGGATTCCGGATACTTTCACATTGATGAGCTTTATTTCGGCGAGTTCATCAATATAAAATCATTGAGGATCGGATCACACTGATCAGCTGTTCTTACCCCTGGCTGCAACCTGATGGAAACAGAGCAGAACATCGCACCTCTGTACTGTTCAGTGGTCAGTGCCAAGAAATGCAGATCAGCCCGTGTTTCTTTCCATAGGGGCTAATCTGTAGTACCAGCAGCCGCCACTAACCAGTGACCGGTGCTGTGATGTCTGTTTATTGGTTATATCCAACCACTGGCGGAGGAAATAACAGTTAATCAGTGGGACTGCCGGGCGTTGACCCCACCAATCTTATATTGATGACCTGTTCTGGTTATCAATATTAGAGCACTAGAAATCCATTGAAAGTATTTTCAATATATCACCCATCCACAGAACAGGGAAAATATGTGTGACCTCTGAGTGCTTCACTACTGTGAGCCGCACAATCGCCAAATGGGAGGAGCATCGTCTCCTATTCCTCCTAGCCTGCATGTCTACATGGATGGTGAACTATGACCAACCAGGTGTAATGCTGAGTTATCCGGACCAGAGATGTCCTAAAGTGGCAATAACATGTGCAATAATGATACAGGAAAATCTATTATTTTATGTGCACTTATTACATTTATTAGATAACAAGTATCTGAAATATCAAGTACATCGGACTAAGCTGCTCTGTGTATATAATACAAGACAAGCCGCCACCTCAGTATTATCAGCTATGTCACAGATCGCTCCTTAACCCCTTCATGACATATGGCGTACATGTCGGTCATATGTCATGTCCCTGCCTTTGATGCGAGGTCGCACGCCGAGCCCGCATCTTTTCCTGCGGATGATGGTTGATTTAATCTTTAACAGCTGCTGGTGTAACACTACTCCGCCTGCAGCCATTAACATGTTAGATCTCGCTGTCAATCTCTGACAGTGGCATTTAACATGGCTGGCGGGGGGGCGCGTTTTTCTACATGCCCATCGGTGCGCCCCTGACATGATCACGGGGTGCTGATGGGTTACCATGGCATTCGGGGGTCGCTGAAGATCTCCGTGCTTGTCATGACAGTACTCCTGTGAAGGCCACCGTTTAGCTGGCATTCATAGGAGATTGTAATTTTAGCTATACATAGCTGTGCATCAGCAGTCAGACAGTCAAAGCTTCAATTCCCATAAGGCAACTGATAAATATAGGAAAAAAAGTTTAAAAAAATGTTTTTAAAAATATAAGGAAACTAAAAAATACAGAAAAGTTCAAATCACCCCCCTTTTGCCCCATTAAAAATAAAACAATTAAAAAAAAATAAAAATACACATATCTGGTATCTCTGTATTGCTGTGTTTGTAAAAGTCCGATCACTCAAAATATAAAATTAATCTGATCAGTAAAGAAAAAATCAAAACACCAGAATTAAGTTTTTTTGGCCGCCGCAACATTGTAATAAAATGCAATAAAAGGCGATCAAAACATTGTATCTGCCTCAAAATGATATCAATAAAAATGTCATCATGTGTTTGGTATCTGCGTAATTGTACTCACCTGGATAATCATAAAGCCAGGTCAGATTTAACATATAGTTAACATGGTAAATAAAACAAAAATTGTAAAATTACACTTTTTTTGCAATTTTAACATGCTTGGAATTTTTTTACCACTTTCAAGTGCATCACATGATAAAATGAATGGCGTCATTCAAAACTACTGCTCATCCTGCAATAAACAAGCCCTCATACGGTTATGTGGATGGAAAAATAAAAAAGTTATGGCTCTTGTAAAAAGGGAGGAAAAACTGAAAATCGCCCAATTTTGAAGGGGTTAAAGTTTGAGCTGGTAGCACACTGAGCTGAGCGTTGTCACAATCGTATATATTACATTCATTCTGATTTTTCATATCATTTATTAATTTCATTTATGGAGCATAATTATGAAAGATCCTTTTTGTCTCTTGATTAAGTAGTAAGACTTACTGTCATTTAATATAGAATCTCATAACAATATGAGTGACATGTAAGAACGGTGATATACAAGAGGTAGCACTACTAATAATGCTTCTCTATGGCAGATCATGGACAAGGAGGAGTATAACGCCGGAGTAGACTGGTACTCGTTTGGAGTCATCTTAAACGAAATGCTTACCAGTGAGTGTAACTACCATCCCTCACTCTTTGATGAATCATCCTCCGGCGCCAAGGACATCATTGAACAGCTCCTCCAGGAAGATCCTGTCCAGAGATTAGGAGTCAATGGTAACATCCGAGAACACCCCTTCTTCCAGAGAATTGATGGGGTCTCAGTCAGGGTCGGACTGGGGTGCCTAGGGCCCACCAGGGGAACTGACTCTAGGGGCCCACACTACAGCCCACCTAAACGGTTTTATTACTTGTTATGTTTTTCTATAATGTACTATAATTACATGTTTGGCCGCGCTGTGGAGCACCAAGCGGCAGGACTTTCTTCGAACAGTCATTCCGTACTGCCAGAGTCCCTTTAATGGTAACTTGTCACCTTGAAAAATGCTATTTATCTGCAGATATAGGGGTAATCTGCAGGTAAATAGGGTGTAAAGCCTGGTTAGACGGCTTATTGGAAAAGCATTGGCTTTTGTAGTGCTCTGCTACTATGCTCGAGTCCTCGGGGTAGCATGTTTTACGGAGGTAGACAGACGCAACACATACAGGAATTGCCGGTTTCTTAGGTAATCCCTGCATGTGTTGCTTCTGTCTATCACCGCAAAACATGCTACCCCGGGGACTCGAGCATATTAGCAGAGCACTACAAGATACTCGGATTACACCCGAGCATGCTGGGATCACACCTTATCCGACCAAACTCACTCACCACTAGTTGCCAGGTACGGCTGCCATGTTAGTCATTCAATGAAGCTCAGCCTGAGGTTGGGCTCCATGGAAGTGTCACAATCAAGGTGCCGGACGTTATTGCAGCACGCTCACTTTGTAGTTCGCGGTGACTGTAATGTCTCTTATCCGACCACGCTCACTCAGCACTACTGGCAACCGAACAGCAACCTGCAACTGCGTCACAGGGGGCAGAAGGGAACAGGAGACTGCATGCACCGGCCATTGTGC
The DNA here is from genome assembly GCF_046119375.1 of Phyllobates terribilis. NCBI lineage: Eukaryota > Metazoa > Chordata > Amphibia > Anura > Dendrobatidae > Phyllobates > Phyllobates terribilis. The sequence goes on along the minus strand of NW_027362898.1, from coordinate 4,669,447 downwards.
TATCTAAATGCCGCTGTCAGTGATTAAAAAGGGCACTTAAATACTCAAAACAGCAGCAATCAAGGCGAGCTCTGATCACTGCTGTTACAGGCAGACGCCGGCTATGTAACAAAGCCGACATCTGCCCGGTATGGAGCAGGCTCAGCTCCTGAACCCGCTCCATACAAGCACATCTCAATGGTGACAGTTATGACAAGGTTAGCAAATTTCACTTGTCTGTTCCTAAATGTGGAAAGACAAATGGAATTCCCTAACACATGTGAGCAAGTCCTAATAGATTTAGTAAAGGTGCCCCAAGCATATGAATGTTATTACACACCACAATGGACTCTTACATACACGCATCTTACAAAAATGCATATTATTCCAGATACGTAAACAAATACAAACACGCAGACGCGCACAAACACATGTGAAAGAGACCTAATAGATGTAGTAAAGGTGCCTCAAGCATATGAATGTTATTACACACCACAATGCACAGTTACATACACGCATCTTACAAAAATACATATTATTCCAGATACGTAAACACATACAAACATGCAGACACGCACAAACACGCAGACGTGCACAAACACGCAGATGCGCACAAACACATGAGTACATGAATACATCATCTGAACCACCATCATTTGTAATATCAGGTCAGCCCCATATATCTTTGTATCGCATAAACCTACAACTCCCAGTATGTAATTAACAATAGAGATACTGGGAGTTATCAGTCATCATCAGACTGTGGACCATACAGGAACCACAGTACTGGCGAGACACAGGCAGGATCACAAATGAACATTTACATCCAGGTATCTTACCTGAGAACGTCTTCTCTGATTAGAGTCGTTCTCCTTCTTTTCGCCTCCATCTTGTCCAGACCCCTTGAGGACTTTTCTCATCCACAGCTCGTCTCTGCAGACTTCCATCTTCTCCGGTCTTCTGCAGCTCATTCCCACACGATGCCCTTAAAGATAGAGTCATTATAATGCTCCTGAATAAAAATATCTACACTGAGCCCCTGAATAAACCTAACTCTTACAATGCTCCCTGCACAAAACATGACATACACTCTACCCCTCTTATGGTACCTGCTCTCCACACTGTCCTCTCCTTACCATACTGGGCCCCCTCTTCACACTGTCCTCTCACACTGTGTCCCCCCTATACTGCCCAGTCTCTATACTGTGCCCCTTCATCACACTCCCCCTCCTCAGCATACTGTTCCCCCCTTTCTGTGCCCTCACACTGTTTCCCCCATACTGCCGCATCTCCATACCTTCCCCCACACTACCTAGTCTCTGTGCTGTGTCACCTCACACTTTTCTCCCTCCATACTGTCTCCTCACACTATTCCCCCACTCTCCGTACTGTTTCCTCATACATCCCCCTTCTGTTCCCGCACCCATTCCCACACCTCCCCTAGTTATTTCACACATCTCCCCATTCTGTCTCCTAAAATTTCTCTCCCATCTCTCTCCAAATATAATAAATCTTCGGAAGACCACACAGACATGCAGAAGCGTGCTTACACACACACATACTAAGGGCTCTTTCACACGTCAGTACATGCGATGACAGTTTCCACAAGTACCAGAGACATTGGTACACGCAGACCCATTCAAATGAATGTTTTTACCAGCTGCACCTCCTGCCAAACGTCCCACACACTGATGACTGCGCTCTTCCCAAGCACCGGGTGCTGAACGCTGCTCTCATCATAGATCCCTGCCGGCACTGCAATCAGCAACAGCAGGGTCAATGATGAGAGTAGTAGTCTACTCCCGCCGTGTCCAACTGTAAAAATAGGAATAAAATAAAAATAATCCTTATACTCACCTCTCCTAAGTGTCACCCGCTGTAATCCGTGTGAGCGCTCACGCCGAGGAGAATGACTCCTGCAGCGAGCGGGCCCCGGAGCTGCGCTCAACAAGGGGTGCCCTGTCAATCACTGAGCACAGCTCTGGGGTCCGCTCGCTGCAGAAGTTGTTCTCCTCGGCGTGAGTGCTCGCACGGATTACAGCGGGTGACACTTAGGAGAGGTGAGTATAAGGATGTCTTTATTTTATTCCTATTTTTACAGTTGGACACGGCGGGAGTAGACTACTACTCTCATCATTGACCCTGCTGCTGCTGATCGCAGCAGGCAGGGATCTATGATGAGGGCAGCACCCAGCTCTTGGGAACAGCGCTAACTGTACATTGATTCCCAAGCGCTGGTATGTGTCACACGGATGACACACAGGTGGACACGGATATCTCCAGTCCCGTAAATAGCAGTCATGCTCAGACACACTCAACCAATCACATACAAAAATGCAGACACGCAGGGAAGCATGCATACATGTGTGAAGACACATATACACATGTAGACATGCAGGCACTCAAATACACACACACACACGCACACACACATGCATGCAGGCATATACACACACATGCAGGCAGGCATATACACACACACTGTACACACACAGCCATATACACAAACTGTACACACATGCATATACACACAGGCAGGCATATACACACACACACGCAAGCATATATACACACGCTTCGCAGGTATATACACACACACTGTACACACACAGGCATTTTCACACACACTGTACACACACACGCAGGCATATACACACATGAACTGCAGGCATATACACGCACCAGCAGGCATATACAAAGTAACACACACACAGGCATATGACTCACCCATAAAAACGTTATTGAATATTTGGCACGGTGCTCTTGATATGAAATTGAAGCAGTGACAGCTGTAGGCCTGCAGTCTTGTTTCCAATTCCAGGCCAGGCCTGGTTGGAGAGTTGAACTGTAGAGTGCTGCAGGTCACCGTCCACATATCCAGCCCCGGAACCGGTATAAAAAAAACCAGAGTCAGAGCAGGAGAGAAGGGGGCGGTGCCACCACCCGGGAGCCAGTATTACTACAGGGGAGCAGGCCAGGGCAGATATGGAGCCGGGATGGGACGTATTAGAAGCCCGGGAGCAGGGAGAGCAGAGCGAGACGTCGGCTTCGGTGGCGCCGGCGTCTCAGAGGCCGGCCCTGGAGCAGAGAGAGAGCACTGCAGAGCGCGGGCGCGCGTATCAGAGGCCAGAAGAGAGCGGCGTCAGTGTCACCTGACACCACAGTCTGCCAGCCAGCGGGAAAGCAGAGCGCGGTGCGTGTCACCGCCCAGAAAGAATCCGTCCTCTCAGTGTCAGAGACTCACGTGGTAAGTATGCTGCATGCACGTCACTGCAGGCCCGCTGTCACCAATGAATGTGCCGTGCGCGCGACACTACATTTGATTCAGCCGCGCTTTTAAAGGGCCCCGCCACCAATTTTCTCACTCTCATATCGGGGCCCACCGGGAAATTTCCCGATTTCCCGCCAGGCCAGACCGACCCTGGTCTCAGTGGAAGCCCTTAGGATGGCCCCACCATACATCCATGTAGTAAGTATACGTACAGAATTGTCACATGGATCTGAATAAGATACTCTCCCACAATCTTCTACGCTTTTGGCTCTGTGATACATTATGTTTAACCCCTTTAAATCCCATGACGTACTAATACGCATCTGTGCCCTGGGACTTAAGAGCCTGACCCGTATTAGTACGTCATCGCGATCGCGTGCGCACACAGGCTGCGCGGGCGCGATCGCCACCGGGTGTCAGCTGATTGTTACAGCTGACACCCAATACTATGTGCAGGGAGCGGTCCCGAAGTCGATCACAGCATTGCGGTGGCTAAGGGGAGGTGATCGCAATACTCACCTCCTCTTCCGGCCTCCAGTGCTGTCTGCCATGGCTTCCCGGGTGTTGCCATGACGACCCGATGTCTTCATGACAACATCCGGGTCACCAGACAGCAGGAAGATTTTTTGGTCATGCACAGTGCATGACCAAACAATCTTCTCTCTGTGCAGCACTGACTGCCTGCATAGCACAGGGATGGTGCTCCATCCCTATGCTATGCAAGCGATCAGAATAAAAAAAGTGAAAGTCCCAGAGTGGGACAAAGTAAAAAACTAAAAAAACTCTCAGAAAGTGAAAATAATTTAAAAAAAAATTGTAAAAATATTAAACAAAATTAAAAAAATAATCCACCAAAAATAAAAATATAATGTACCCATCAATAAATATTATTATGAAAAAAAACAAACAAAACAATAGTACACATATTTGGTATGGCCGCGTCCAGAACGTCTTGACCTATAAAATTGTCCCACTAGTTAACCCCTTCAGTGAACATGGTAAAAAAAAGAAATAAAAAACGAAGCAAAAAATAATGCTTTATCATCATACCGCCAAACAAAAAATGGAATAACACGTGATCAAAAAGACGAATATAAATAAAAATGGTACCACTGAAAACATCATCTTGTCCTACAAAAAACAAGCCGCAATACAGCTCCATCATCTGAAAAATCAAAAAGTTATAGCTCTCAGAATAAAGCGATGCAAAAAAATAATTTTTTCTATAAAATAGCTTTTATTGTGTAAAAGCGCCAAAACATAGAAAAACTATATAAATGTGGTACCGCTGTAAACGTACTGACCAGAAGAATAAAGCTACCTTATCAATTTTACCACTCGCGGAGTAGAATAAAAAATGTAAAAAAAAAAAACAATTCCTGAATTGTTGGTTTTTGTTTATTCTGCCTCCCAAAAGCTGGAATAGAAAGCGATCAAAAAATATCACATGCCTGAAAATGGCACCAATAAAAACGTCAACTCATCCCGCAAAAAACAAGCCATCGCATAACTCTTTCGGCCAAAATATAGAAAAATTATAGCTCTCAAAATATGCAAAAACTAGATTTTACAAAATATGAGTCTTTTAGTGTGTGACAGCTGTCAATCATAAAAACCCGATATCATTCTGGTATCTCTGTAGTCGAACCAACCCAAAGAATAAGGTCGTCTAATCACTTATACCGCACTAGGAACGGCGTAAAAAATAAACGCTAGGGCTGGGGTTGGGGTTAGGGTTGTGCTAATGTTAGGGTTGGGGTCAGGGCTGGGCTAGGGTAGGGTTAGGGATGTTTTTTTTTTCAAAAGTAAAAAAAAAAAAAAAAAAGATGACGATATGGCAACTAGTGTTGAACGCAAGTGCTCGCTACTTGAGTTTGCATCAGGTGCTCGGGTATGCATTGAGTATCGCGAGTGCTCGAGTCTCCGCTCCATATGCTTCGCGGCCAAAAAAAACTCGCGGGGATTGCCTGCCATGCATGAGCAATCCCCGTATGTTTTTTTGGGGTGTCTAATAACCATGAAACATACAGGACGGGGACTCGAGCATGTCACTTGAGCACCCATGATACATGGTGCATACCTGAGTACCCGATGCAAACTCAAGTAGCGAGCACTTGCGCTCAAGACTAGTGACAACTTATTCAATATGATGACCTAATGTCATCAAATTCTGTGTCGTATCTCTTGGCTCAAAATGTTCACTATACCCCTTGATAAAATCCTTGAGGGGTGTAGTTTCCAAAATGGGGTCACTTGTGGGGGGTTTCAACTATTTAGGCACATCAGGGGCTCTCCAAACGCGACATGGCGTCTGCTCTCGATTCCAGCCGATTTTGCGTTCAAAAAGTCAAACAGTGCTCCTTCCCTTCTGAACTCTGCCGTGTGCCCAAACACTGTATTTTCCACCACATATGGGGTATTGGCGTACTCAGGAGAAATTGCACAAACGTTTTTGGGGTCCATTTTCTCCTCTTACCCTTGTGAAAATAAAAAAATTGGGGCTAAAACATCATTTTTGTGGAAAAAGTTTGATTTTTTTATTTTCACGGCTCCATCTTATAAACTTCTGTAAAGGACTTGGGGGTTCAAGGTGCTCACCACACATCTAGATAAGTTCCCTGAGGGGTCTAGTTTCCAAAATGGTGTCACTTGTGGGGGGTTTCCACTGTTTAGGCACATCAGGGGCTCCCCAAATGCAACATGGCGTCCGCTAATTATTCAAGCAAATTTTACATTCAAAAAGTCAAATGGCGCTCCATCCCTTCCGAACCCTGCCGTGCACCCAAACAGTGGTTTTCCCCCACATATGGGGTATCTGCTTACTCAGGAGAAATTGCACAACAAACTGCATGGTGCAATTTCTCCTGTTGCCCTTATGAAAATGCAAAAGTGGGGGCTGAGAAACATTTTTGTGGGAAAAATGTGAAAATTTTATTTTTACGGCTCAATGTTATAAACTTCTGTGAAGCACCTGGGGGTTCAAGGTGCTCACCACACATCTAGATAAGTTCCCCGAACCCTGCCGTGCGCCCAAACAGTGGTTTTTCCTCACATATGGGGTATCTGCTTACTCAGGAGAAATTGCACAACAAATTTTGGGGTCCATTTTTTCCTGTTACCCCTGCAAAAAGAAAAAAAAAATGGGTCTAAAGTAACATTTTTGTAAAATAAGTTAAATGTTAATTTTTTTCTTCCACATTCCAAAAATTCCTGTGAAGCACCTGAAGGGTTAATAAAGTTCTTGAATGTTGTTTTGAGCACCTTGAGGGGTGCAGTTTTTAGAATGGTGTCACTTTTGGGTATTTTCTGTCATAAAGACCCCTCAAAGTGACTTTAAATATGATGTGGTCCCTAAAAAAATGGTTTTGTAAATTTTATTGGAAAAATGAGAAATCACTGGTCAACTTTTAACCCTTATAGCTCCCCAATAAAAAAAATGTTGGTTCCAAAATTGTGCTGATGTAAAGTATGCATGTGGGAAATGTTATTTATTAACTATTTTGTGTGACATATCTCTCTGATTTAAGGGCATAAAAATTCAAATTTTGAAAATTGCAAAATTTTCGCTAAATTTCCGTTTTTTTCACAAATAAATGCAAGTGATATTGAAGAAATTTTACCACAAACATGAAGTACAATATGTCACGAAAAAACATTCTCATAATCAGGGGGATCCGTTGAAGCGTTCCAGAGTAATTACCTCATAAAGTGACAGTGGTCAGAATTGTAAAATTTGGCCTGGTCATTAACGTGCTAACCACCTTGGATTGTAAAGGGGTTAATATCAGGGTTGGAAAACAATTTGGACTACGTTAATGTTTACATTACTATTATAAATGATCGGGCTGGAAAATGTAATTTATTAATGGTGCATGTCTAGTCTATAGTATTGCACTTCTTTCAGACTCTTGCAGGCTATACGCAAATAATTAACTAGTTATATGTTCTGTCAGGTGCAAGTCATTTAATCTGGCAAAAGAATTGCATAGGCATCTGTAGCTGGAGAAAGAGAAGATCCTTGGCTAAAAAAAATTGAAATGAGTTCTCCATAAGGACCACAATGTTTTGATAATTTTTCAGGCAGACATGGAAGTGAATCTAAAGAAAATTAGTTTGCATTTTTCAACAATAATTCTCCTTTTTATAGTCTCCACTGCTGATTTTGACCAGAAGAAAAATAAAACAACAAATATGAACCAATTTTGTCAAAAAACAGAACTGATGGAGCTGTCCCAATTTGGAAGAGTCTGTTAACAGATCAAAGTGTTCAGTGTTGAAGTGATATAAGTACAGATTGTACTTATTTAAAAACTTCTCATTCTAACCATACTTAAGCTATTGCCTATTACCTGCACATAATTCTGCATCCTATATATGATGAGACAGGAGTATGATTGGCCATAGAGATAATTAGTGGCACTGCAGCTCACTGAAGTGACTAAACTTGAGCTGCAATGCTTGTTGTGCTGGTTTTGTCTCTACAATATTACATTTACAGAGATAAGTCAAAGACAAGCAAAATACCCAAATAACTGGAAGTAAATGGATAAATTGCACAGTGCAAAAATAATGATAAATAATAAAGGGTATTTAGTTAACATAATTTTGATCAAAGTAATGTAAAAGCCATCCTACCATGTCACGGTAACCCTTATGGGACAGTCCTAACTCTAATATTAAAACCTTAACATTTGTCAAGTGACATGTATATGGATAAGGGCAGAGAGACTGAACCCCTAGTAGAAACATAGACCTGAGAGGCAGAATGAACCTTTCAGCTCAGACAAAGGGCAGCCACACCCTTATATGCACTAAAGCAAACTAAAATACAAAGAAAAAACCTGGGAGTCTGAACTGAAATGTAAATTGATGTGCATGCAAAATGTAAATGCATGTTCACATAAGGCCACTAGACAGAGAAAAACCAAAGACAAGCAAAATACCCAAATAACTGGAAGTAAATGGATAAATCACACAATGCAAAAATAATGATAAATAATAAAGGGTATTTAGTTAACATAATTTTGATCAAAATAATGTAAAAGCCATCCCACCATGTCACAGTAACCCTTATGGGACAGTCCTAACTCTAATATTAAAACCTTACCATTTGTCAAGTGACATACATATGGATAAGGGCAGAGAGACTGAACCCCTAGTAGAAACATAGACCTGAGAGGCAGAATGAAGCTTTCAGCTCAGACAAAGGGCGGCCACACCTTTATATGCCCTAAAGCACACTAAACTACAAAGAAAAAAACTGGGAATCTGAACTGAAGCGTAAATTGATGTGCATGCAAAATGTAAATGCATGTTCACATAAGGCCACTAGACAGAGAAAAACCAAAGACAAGCAAAATACCCAAATAACTGGAAGTAAATGGATACATCGCACTGAAGTGACTAAACTTGAGCTGCAATGCTTGTTGTGATGGTTTTGTCTCTACAATATTACATTTACATTTCAAAACGTTCCTTAATATTGAGCAATTTTTTTTCTATACTTCAAGTCAAGACTATTTTAATTAGTCACCAATTTTCACCATGACTTTTTCTGCATCTTTTCTATAGCCAACTAAGCCTAAACCAAAGTTCCGTGCTTTTAAGCTTGACAAGATCCAAGCGGCAGAGGCTACATTATCTATAACACCAGAGGACCAGGCCGTGTTCAGAGGGTTTTCATTTGTCAACTAGAAAACCCTCAACAAGACACCTGCTCAATAATATCAGAGCAAGCTGCATACCTGAGCTTCCAGAAGATCATGCAGAGAAGAGCAGAAGATCGGATATCCAACATCATCAGGGACCTCCCCATCGATAACTATAAGTGATAAATATAGATAAAAATACGTAAGAAAGAATAAGTATAAGTAAGAAAAGATAAGAAAAGATAAGTATAGGTAAAAAAGTATAGGTAAATATAAGAATAGATAAGTAAGGATAAGTGTAGGTACAAGAGGATAAGTATAGGAAAAAAAGATAAATATAGGTAAGAAAGAATAACTATATGTAAGTATTGGTAAGAAAATATAAGAATAGGTAAATATAGGTAAGAGAGGATAAGTATAAGTAAAAATGATAAGTACAGGTAAGAAAGGGCAAAAAAGGATAATTATAAGTAAATATAGGTAGGAAAGAATAAGTATAGGTAAATATAGGAAAAATGATAAGTATAGATAAATACAGGAAAGAAATGGTAAGCATAGGTAACAAAAAATAAGTATGCATAAAAAAGGATAAGTAGAAGTAAAAAGGATAAGTGTAGCTAAATATAGGTAAGAAAAGATAATTATAGGAAAAAAAGATCAGTCTAGTTAAGATAAAAATATTGGCAGGAAAGGATAAGTCTAGGTAAGAAAATATAAGTATATGTAAGGATAATTACTGGTAAAAAAGAATAAGTATATTTAACATCCGATCAATAAAAAAAGGATAAGCATAGGTAAGTAATGATAAATATTGGTAGACAAGGATAGGTATGAGTAAAAAAGTATAAATATATGTTAAAAAGGTTATGTATATGAAAGTATATGTAATGAAGGATAATTAGAGGTAAGTAGAAGTAAGAAAGGATAAGTATAATTAAAAAAGGAAAAATATAGGTAAGAAAGGAGAAGCATATTTAAAATGTAATTAAAAAAGTATAGGTAAAAAGGAGAAGTATAGATAGGAAAGAATTAGTATAGGTAAAAAAGGATAAGTACTGTTAAAAAAGGATAACTATATTTAGCATTCAGTTAAAAAAATAAAAATGGATGAGCATAGGTAAGTAAGGAAAAGTTTATGTAAGAAAGGATAAGCATAAGTATGTAAGAATAAGTATAGGAAAGAAGCACCAATTCTCAATAATTAACCAGTGTAAGCCGCCCTTAGTTAGACATACGCTTTAAATAGTCTAAATATAAAAATAAGACAAACATATATATTAGATATGTATGAAATATTCCATGTAAAGGTGTGACAGGGCCCCATCCAGAGCTGACACTGCAGAGAACCAGGGATTAGCCGATCGCCAGTATGTGGGTCAGGAAGGAATTTTTCCCCACACATGGGGTTGTTTTGCCTTCCTCTGGTTCACATCCTTTTTATGCAGCAAATCTAAAAATGGCACTGGATGATTAAATAAAACTAAATTGGATAATAGATAAGAATAAAAATTAATGAACTCTATTCATTGTGTCGGTGTATTCTTTATATTCTGCTCATTCTGCTGTCACTATTATTTTGATTTTGGACTGTTGTAGTGAATGTTACAAGCAGTAGGGAATTAAAAGTTAATCTGATTTTTTTTTTCGGGAATCTGAGTCACATGATCTCGCTGCCGATTCTTTCCCATCATGACAGTGATGTTATGGCCATCTTTCATATGGATTTCTCAGACCAATGTCACTGCCCCAATATGCACCACATTATCAATTACATGTTGTACATAGGATAGGGCTAGCATCATCAGCTACTGCTCTGTAACCCAAGTGTAGTCTCCTCCATTAAAGTCCCTGCATATCACAGATCAGGGACAGTGTGAAAACACAGGGGTCAGTGGGTGCTCTTGTCCGCTAGCCCAGTGGTCTTTAGAAAGATTGCATGGACAAGGGCTCATACCACTGAACGCCCACTCTCTTTTACCATGGGTAGAACATTACTCAGACAACACAGGGTGATGGTAAACAGTGTGGCAATAATTTATTGAACCACCAACAATCAATAACATATAAAACAGTCTCAACAACTACACAAGATGGGGCAAATTACAGAGACTCACCCTTCCGCTGGCTTGCCAGGATTTGGGCAGTGTAACCTCATTTAAACCCCGTGGTTTCAATGTGTCCAGTTTGTATATCATCTATCCAATTGACTCAGTGATAGGGATATGGGCAATGTTGGATGCATGTGCATACACTTGTCAGTTTTTCACTATAAATATACATTTTTCTACAATCATGTCTTCCTTGTTAGTACCATCTTATGATTATATCCTTCTTAAAAAGGCAGCTAAACAACGTCCACCAACTATCAGATACTTCCACGGTCTAGAGGTACTGACCATGGATGTTGTCTTTATATGGTATAGGGTGCCAAGAGATAACGGGTTCGAATCATCTAGACTCATAACAAATCATTTTCAAATTAGGCAGGAAAACTTTCACATAGCATTATACAGATTTTCTTGAAGGGAATCTGTCACCCCCTGGGACGTTTTAAACCTATTACTATGGGCATACAAGTGACAGAATTGTTAAAATAGTCTTACCTGTATGCCTCATAGCTGCTGTCTTGTTTTTTTATAAATCATCTTTTAATCCTTTATGTTAATGAGTTCTTCCAGACTCTGTGGTGGTGCCTGGAAGAAAACTCCTGCCTCTGGTGTTCATTTGCATACCACCTTCCTCCCATCAACAGCACAGTGCCATGTGACATGTAGTTGTGGGCCTGCAATGGCACGATTATGTTTACCTTTTCCACGGCCTCATGCTGTATCTGGGGAGCGACATGCGACTTCATGTTGTGTCTGCAGAGCGCCATGCGGCCTCATGCTGTATCTGGGGAGCGACATGCGACTTCATGTTGTGTCTGCAGAGCGCCATGCGACCTCATGCTGTATCTGGGGAGCGCCGTGCAGCCTCATTCTGTATCTGGGGAACGCCGTGCGGCCTCCTGCTTTATCTGGGGAGCGCTGTGCGGCCTCATGCTGTATCTGGGGAGCGACATGCGACTTCATGTTGTGTCTGCAGAGTGCCATGCGACCTCATGCTTTATCTGGGGAGCGCCGTACAGCCTCATGCTGTATCTGGGGAACGCCGTGAGTCCTCCTGCTGTATCTGGGGAGCGCCATGCGGCATCATGCTGTATCTGGGGAGCGACATGCGACTTCACGTTGTGTCTGCAGAGCGCCATGCAACCTCATGCTGTATCTGGGGAGCACCGTGCAGCCTCATTCGGTATCTGGGGAGCACCGTGCGGCCTCCTGCTGTATCTGGGGAGCGCCGTGCAGCCTCATACTGTATCTGGGGAACGCCGTGCGGCCTCCTGCTTTATCTGGGGAGCGCCGTACAGCCTCATGCTGTATCTGGGGAACGCCGTGCGGCCTCCTGCTGTATCTGGGGAGCTCCTTGCGGCCTCATGCTGTATCTGCGGAGCACCGTGTAGCCTCATGCTGTATCTGGGGAGCGCCGTGCGGCCTCATGCTGTATCTGGGGAGTGCCGTCCGGCCTTATGCTGTATCTGGGGAGCACCGTGCGGCCTCATGCTGTATCTGGGGAGCGCCGTGCGGCCTCATGCTGTATCTGGGGAGCGACATGCGACTTCATGTTGTGTCTGCAGAGCGCCATGCGACCTCATGCTGTATCTGGGGAGCGCCGTGCAGCCTCATTCTGTATCTGGGGAACGCCGTGCGGCCTCCTGCTTTATCTGGGGAGCGCCGTACAGCCTCCTGCTGTATCTGGGGTACGCCGTGCGGCCTCCTACTGTATCTGGGGAGCGCCGTGCGGCCTCATGCTGTATCTGGGGAGCGACATGCGACTTCATGTTGTGTCTGCAGAGCGCCATGCGACCTCATGCTGTATCTGGGGAGCACCGTGCAGCCTCATTCTGCATCTGGGGAACGCCGTGCGGCCTCCTGCTTTATCTGGGGAGCGCCGTACAGCCTCATGCTGTATCTGGGGAACGCCGTGTGGCCTCCTGCTGTATCTGGGGAGCTCCTTGCGGCCTCATGCTGTATCTGCGGAGCACCGTGTATCCTCATGCTGTATCTGGGGAGCGCCGTACGTCCTCATGCTGTATCTGGGGAGCTCCGTGCGGCCTCATGCTGTATCTGGGGAGCGCCGTCCGGCCTTATGCTGTATCTGGGGAGCACCATGCGGCCTCATGCTGTATCTGGGGAGCCCTGTGCGGGATCCTGCTGTTTCTAGGGAGCATCGTTCGGTCTCATGCTGTATCTGGGGAGCACTGTGAGGCCTCATGCTGCATCTAGAGACCTACGTGCGGCCTCATGCTGTATCTGGGGAGCATTGTGCGGCCTCATGCTGCATCTAGAGAGCTACGTGCGGCTTCATGCTGTATCAGGGGAGAGGGTATTTGTACCATAAATAGTTTATTGCCTATCCACAGGATATGTCATCACTGTCTGATAGATGCACTCCAATTTCCAATGAATAGAGAGATGGCCATGAATATTCGTGCTCCTCATTATTGATTTCCATGGGAGTTCCGGAATAGATGTAAAAGCAGTATAGGGAACACCCATTCTGAAAAAAGGTGTGAAGTACAAATGTGAAAATGGCATTTATCTGACATTCATGGCATATTCTACAGACACAAATGTCTAAGATGGGAGTACACCTTAAAAGTTGATCTGTTAGCCACTTTCACATTACGCACTGCAAAACTCATTAATTATGTCTCTTAAATCTGATGAAACTGGTGTAATTATCATGAGAATCAATGTCAAATAGCTGTCTAATTCTCAACTTTAACCCCTTAACCCCCGAGGGTGGTTTGCACGTTAATAACCAGGACAATTTTTACAATTCTGACCACTGTCACTTTATGAGGTAATTACTCTGGAACGCTTCAACGGAGCCCCCTGATTCTGAGATTTTTTTTTCATGACATATTGTACTTCATGATTGTGGTAAAATTTCTTCGATATCACTTGCGTTTATTTGTGAAAAAAACGGAAATTTGGCGAAAATTTTGAAAATTTTGCAATTTTCAAAATTTGAATTTTTATGCCCTTAAATCAGAGAGATATGTCACACAAAAGAGTTAATAAATAACATTTCCCACATGTCTACTTTGCATCAGCACAATTTTGGAACCAAAATTTTTTTTTGTTAGGGAACTATAAGGGTTAAAAGTTGACCAGCGATTTCTCATTTTTCCAACAAAATTTACAAAACCATTTTTTTAGGGACCACATCACATATGAAGTCACTTTGAGAGGTCTTTATGACAGAAAATACCAAAAAGTGACAGCATTCTAAAAACTGCACCCCTCAAGGTGCTCAAAACCACATTCAAGAACTTTATTAACCCTTCAGGTGCTTCACAGGAATTTTTGGAATGTGGAAGAAAAAAATGAACATTTAACTTTTTTCACAAAAATGTTACTTTAGACACAATTTTTTTTATTTTCACAGGGGTAACAAGAAAAAATGGACCCCAAAATTTGTTGTGCAATTTCCCCTGGGCACGCAGATACCCCATATGTGGGGAAAAAACACTGTTTGGGCGCACGGCAGGGATCGGAAGGGAAGGAGCGCCATTTGACTTTTTGATTGTAAAATTTGCTTGAATAATTAGCGGACGCCATGTTGCGTTTGGAGAGTCCCTGTGTGCCCAAACATTGGAGCTCCCCCACAAGTGACCCCATTTTGGAAACTAGACCCCCCAAGGCACCTATCTAGATGCATAGTGAGCACTTGGAACCCCCAGGTGCTTCACAAATTGATTCGTAAAAATGAAAAAGTGTTTTTTTTTTTCACTTTTTCATTTTTACGAATCAATTTGTGAAGCACCTAGGGGTTCCAAGTGCTCATTATGAATCTAGATAGGTGCCTTGGGGGTTCTAGTTTCCAAAATGGGGTCACTTGTGGGGGAGCTCCAATGTTTGGGCACACAGGGACTCTCCAAATGCAACATGGTATCCGCTAACAAATTGAATGGAAAATCGTCTCAAATTGTTAGTGGACACCATGTTGCGTTTGGAAAGCCCCTGTGTGCCCAAACATTGGAGCTCCCCCACAAGTGACCCCATTTTGGAAACTAGACACCCCAAGGCACCTATCTAGATGCATTGTGAACACCAGTTTCCTCCCACACTCCAAAGACATACTGATAGGGAATCTAGATTGTGAGCCCCAATGGGGACAGTGCCCATAATGTCTGTAAAGTGCTGTGGAATTAATGGCGCTATATAAATTAGTAAAATAAAGAAATAAAACATATAGCATTATACAGCCTTTCTTGAAGGGAATCTGTCACCCCCTGGGATATTTTAAACCTATTACTATGGGCATGCAGGTGACAGAATTGTTAAAATAGTCTTACAGATCAACTTCCTCCACATTTTTATTGTTCAGTACACAGTCTGGTTTGCGGACCTGTGTATAAGTACCTTGTACAGCTGTGGGGGTGCTGCCATCACCATGTACGGTGGTCAAGAAAAGGATATCCCACCAGCATGTTGTCGTTACTGTGGGCTCTGCTCTCACCTTTTCTGAGCAGCTGCCCAATTAGTGACTTAGGGAGTCCTCTCTGAATTTTGCGGAAAGTACCAAATACTGCGGTAGCTCTGGCAGACAGGAATATGAAGAGAGGGATGCTGGTATAAAAGTTATCTATGTAGAGGTGATAACTTTGATCCCGCAGTGGATGAACCAAATCCCACACAATTCTCCTACCCATTCCCAGGACAGGGGGGCATTCAGAGGATTGAATCCAGGTGTCCTTCCCTTCATAAACCCTAAATCTGTGGGTGAACCCTGAGGTACTCTCACACAGCTTGTAGAGTTTAATTCCGTACCTGGCCCTCTTACTGGGTAGGTATTGCTGGAATTTGAGCCTCCCCTACATTTCAGTATTATGAACTCATCCACACAGATGTCACTTTGGGGAATGTAAACTTCAGCAAACTTATTGCTGAAGTGATCAATGACCGGCTGAACTTTGAAAAGTCGGTCAAAGTTGGGGTCATCTCGGGGTGGACGCTGTGCATAATCGCTGTAATTAGTGATGAGCGAGTATGTTCTGTTAACCCTTTCGGCGAGTATGCTCGGGCCGAGCACCGAGTAGTTACAGTTGCTCGGTGTTATGTTTGAATCACTCCCGTGTGCATGATTTGCGACTGTTTGACAGCTTTAGTACATGTAAGGAATGTCTATTTCTTACACATTCCTCACATGTATTAAAGTTGTCAAACAGTCGCAAATCATGCACACGGGAGTAATTCAAACATAACACCGAGCATACTCGCCAAAAAGGTTAACAGAACATACTCGCTCATCACTAGTTGTAATGCAAAAATTTGTGGATGGACTCAAAGCGTTTACAAGTCATAGCCATGTGAAACATCAACACTCCAATATTGCCGAAGTTCTGGGTTCTACACAATCCTCATATGAAGAACAATACCCCATCATTTCTACTGCATTTATGGGAGTCCAGTTAGAAAATGATGAAGTGGGGTTTTGGGCCAAAAATTTTGGGCATATAAATTTGTCTGGGGCACCACGAGGTTTACAAAATCCTCAGAGAAAAAGACTTTGAAAAAGTTGATTTCTGTGAGGCTGGTAGCGTCAAATTCAATTCCTAATTGCACCACAAAATCAGGAATCTGTATTTTGTAATCTTCGGGGGTCAAGTTCGTAGGGGGTCACTAACGGTGGGCGGTGGCTCATTTGCGGTCATGGGGAGTTTGTATGGCAGTTCAGTATCTCTTGAGGAATAGGAGGGGGAGAATAAAGGAAGGTGGCATCCTCTCCCTCACTATGAGGAATGGTATGAGGAACGGTTAGAGGATTTGGGAATGTTTAGCTTGCAAAAAAGAAGACTAAGAGGAGACTTAATAGCTGTTTACAAATATCTCAAGGCCTATCACACTGTAGAGGGCTCAGCTACATTCTCATTTGCACAAAGAAAGGCTACAAGCAATCGGATGAAACAGAATGGGAGACGGTACAGATTACATTTTAGAAAAAACGTTTCAACAATGAGGGTGATTAACGAGTAGAACAGGCTGCCATGAGAGGTGGTGAGTTTTCCTTCAGTGGAAGCCTGTAAGTTGTAGGAGGCACGCACGGATGTGGTGCAAAATGGGGGAAAAAATGAACAGGGAAAAAAAAAGTCCTGGCCAAAAGCAAGCACAGATGATGATCAGTGATGTGCATCACCGATCAGTGGCTCACTGGCTGCAGGACACACGCATGGAGGTGGTACAAAGGGGGGGAGGAGAGTAAATGAACAGGAAAAAAAGTCCTGGCCAAAAGCGAGCACGAACTCTGATCAGTGATGTGTGTCACTGATCAGCGCTCAGCGACTGTAGGACGCACAAAGAAACTGCCAAAAATAGAAAGATCAGCTACTGATCGGCGATCAAATACTGATCAAAGCTCGGCGGCAGAGGTGGGAGTGGGGAAGGGGTTGGAGAGAGGGGGTAAAGATGGTGAAGGGTGTTAAATGGTTAATTATGGAAATTCATTTGGAATGTTAATTAATAATCAATAATCATTTTTCTTAAATCTGAGTTCTATGCCTCAGCCATCGTGTCTACTTGACATGCGCTATTTGTGTGTGTATTTTTGGTTCACTACCATATGTAGAACAGGTGTGCCATACGACTGGCTATAAAAGCCCATGGTACAGAAAGGGAGGGCTCTCTTGCTCTGCCCATCCCACAAGACACAGAAGAAGAATCTTCATGCTGAGAAGTATCTGACATGTAGGCCTGGACACGTGCTGGACAAAGACATGATTTACCAGCCAGGATCCAAGGAAAGATGGGTGAATCTCAACAATTAAGCTAATTATGGACAAATGGACAATTACTTTATAACTAATTATTGTATGTACCTGCTGCAATCTGATTCTTTTTAATGGACAATCCAAGAATAAATCGATACATTTTTTATAAGAATATCGTGATATTGATACTTTGCGAAGTCCTCAGTAGGAAAAATAATACAGAGAAGAGTATTATTTTACAATGGTGAGCCAGCCAGTCCTGTTTTTCATTTTTTTTAATTAAGTAAGTGAATTTCTTCCGTGAACACGGGGGGAAGTCCTGTCGAGCTGAACAGCTGTTGTTCACGTGTCAGTAAATTCACTAATTTGTCACGAGAAGCAGAAAGAAGCCTACAGACTGAGGACTAACGGGAAGCAGAGGTACTAACAAGGAACAGAATCAGACGAACTGAAGACAGGACGTGCTGATAAAGAAAAGTTAAGGAATCTTAAGGTAAGCAAAATATGGATATAATTTTTTCTTTTGCTAAACAAAGTAATATTAATTTCAAAGTTAATGTAGGAGATGACATAGAAGTTTTGTGGCTCAGTTTATACAAAGAATGTGAATTGCAGAATTTACAGTTAACTTCTAAATTGGTAAATAGAGAGAAACACAAATTGCGGAATATTCTACATCTTGTACAAGTATTTCATAATTTTGTACTTGAAAGTTCTAAGCAGGAAAATTGTGTAGAAATAGTGTCAGATAGTGACAATGATTCTGACTGTAATGTGGAAAATGAACAAGAAGTAAGACACGTGTCTGTAACTGAAGGTGACCTTGGGTCTGACCAAGAGACGGACATACAGAAACCTGACATGGGAGGAGACATGACTGACATACGAGAAACCGACATATTAGGTGATGTGGGAGGAGACGTGAGTGACGTAGGAGGAACGGACGTACAAGAGCCACTAAAAATATCAGAGAATTCAGGAATTACCCAGGCTCAACTACAAATTAAAATGAGGAAAAATTTACTAAAACTATACAAAATCATGCCAAAATATGATGTCAAAATCCATGCCTGTAGAAATTCAGAGATATTTGAGAGCTTCTCTGATAAGTTTGATTTATCCAATGAGGAGAGGAATCAATTATTTAAAATATGGATTCCTGTGACATTGTCCAGACGTTTACATTTAATGCCCTGTGAAAATGACTCTCCTAATGGATGGGAAAATGATTCGGACAGATTAAGATATTTGATTTATTGTGTCACAAAGGATTTTCCCAACATAGAAGATCTGCAGAAACTAAGGATTGGTAGGAAGGAATGTACATATACATTCATGTCCATATTTGAACGGTTGTACAAAGCTCTTATCAAAAATGGAAAAGTACAACATATGATAAAAACTTTTGTACAAAAATTCAAATTCCTAGATCCAGTATCTAGAGTTATAGCGTCACAAAAAGAATCCCTATTCAAATGTGTGCAGTTGCTGGATTCTGTTAGAAAACATGAGAATCGTGCAAAGAAAATAAATCAAGTTAATTTTATAAAACCAGAAAAGGTAAAATCTTACCAAAAGCCAATATCAAACTCTCCTAGACTGAGTCATCCCCATAGTGAACTCTATCAAATACGCAGGAGATTTCATATATGTTATAAGCCATATAAAATGATTGAAAGATCCATCTATTCACAGAATGAGTTATTTCTCAGTCAGAACTGTGATTCTCTAAAAAGGAAAATGGCTGAAACTGATGAACAGAGACAGGTGAGACGACCGGCTCACAGTGACGTCATGGAATGTGGACAGAAGAACAGACAGTTCTCTGAGGTTTTGAAGGATAGAAAAATGTCTTTCCTAAATAGGGCGTTCCTGGAGATATTTGAGAGAGACAGAAGATTTGGTTTAGGGAGTGGCTAAGGAAAAACTGTAATTATAATGTTGTATCAAAATGTTATACAATGTCTCAATATTTATTTATAATCTTATGCAGTAAAATTGTAGTTACATAGTTTCTAGTAGTTCATGTATTTATATATATATATATATATACACTTGTCTAAGTAGAGATTGTGTATAATTGTATTTATATATATGTTTATAAAATATATATATATATTAATTAATAAATTAGAACTTCATATATAAATTTAAGTAACAATATTTTGAATTACATTAGAACCAACCAATATATGTATAAGATATTTAAATAATTCTGTTTCTGTATGAATTTGATATTTAATTTTGTTTTCTTATATTTCCTTAGAGTTTTCATTCCAAAGCAGGATTTGATCAAACAACTCTAAAATGGATTTATTTCTTTAGTCACACAGGAAGTGGAAAAAATTGCATGATTTTATGAATATAACATTTTAAAATAATAACAATATAACTAGTTGGATTATTATGTGTAGCACTTATGAATTAATATTTTCTGTGCATGAAGTGTTCGTTTTAACCAGCAGCCTTTACAGCATGACGTGTGACAGCTGCGGCCTTTGAACTTTGAGCTAATAGTATAGATCCCATTCATTCTATTTTCAGCTGATGTAACTTAAGACCGGGCAGCCAGTGAGTAAAAAAAAAAAAGGAACCTAAGGACATTTCTATTTTTTTGCAAGACAAAAGTTTTTTTTTCAAGTGTTTGAAATTTCAAATACTTACTCTCATATTATATAATATGTATTTGGGGAATATTCAAAGAAATATTGATATGACAATGCGCATTAATAAATTGGGATACAACAATTTTGGGTTAAATATATATATATATATAAAACTTCTTATGTGGAATGTTTGAGTTGAACAGATCTGTGAAGGTGACAGATGAGTAAATCAGCAGCTGCTAAGTGTGATTGATGTGACAGAGGCCTCGTACGTTTGTATGTTTGGAAAAAAAAATGTTTCTTTATGTGAAGGTACAAAAATATATTTAATTCTGAGAAAAAATATAATACATAATTAGGTATTATCTACATAATATATATACTTCTATATTTCTTTAATAATTATTATTTCTTGATTTAACTAATAGTGGATAAGGGCAACCACACATCAAAATGGTTTACAAAGCAAATTTATATTTAGAATAATTTTCCACATGATAATATTCTTGAGTAACTATGATATTATTTTTAATGGTTACCTAAATAGGTACACACCTCTCTTTAGACAAATCTATGCTACTCATCGATATGAAATTTAAGCACAATATTTCTAGAAGAATAATTATTTTTAATTTGGTTCTGATATATACATAAATTTTATAAAATAATATTTTTTGGTATTAAGGGGGAAAATGTGTTTTTGATCCTGATTACATAATCACTTTTGATCAATACTTATTTTTTACACATTTTAATAAAGAAGAAACAATAATAAGGTACAATGATATAATTAAGAAGGGTGTTACATGCAAAGTTGCATAGTTTAATAATTTAATATTTTTTGGTGATACAAGGTTATGACAAATATGAAATCATCCAGATAATGGAGATATAAGGGTATTTTTTTATGGAGAATATAATTACTCTGCATTTGTCATTAAAATTTAAAGGCCTTATTTTTATTTTTATTCTTATTTTTCTTCTTAATTTTATTTTTCATTTTTAAAATTTTATTCTTACTTATTTTCTTATTTTTCCATTTTTCATTTTTAATTCTCAATTTTTGATTTTAATTCAGTTCAATATTTTAACTGAGAAAACACATTAATATTTAATAAAGTAATGTCTAATACAAGAGTATTGCTTCATTAAATATATATTGTTAAGGAAAAAAATGTTTACATTTTCTGAGTAAACACAATTCATTCATTCATTTATTCATTCATTCATTCATACATTCATATATTTATTCATTTTGGTTCAGGAGTATACATTCTTTGATATTATTGGTTTAATAAAGATATAAACACTTGTTGTTTCAAAACACACTGACACCTATGGGTTGGAAAAGGTAATTACACCTATGGCATAAAAATGTTTTATCACATGGAGAACTTCATTGAATTATTATCTATTATTGTTTATTATTCCAAACATAATTTATTTTAACGTTTTGATGATAATTAGATGGATATTATTGATTGCTATGGTACGCTGTGATATTATAGGTTAGGAAAAACTGCCAGATTTGGTATCAGATTAGGGAATGAAGACTTCAATCAAGGCATCGCAATTATGAATTCTATCTTAATAAAGACTTTTCATATTTATAAATCAAAGAGATTCCCAAAAGTTACAAGAAGAAGCAACCAATATCCGGAAGTCTCAGAAGGTAACAGGTGTGAATGCTGAGTGATAATAGACTGTGTCCATTACATACAATACAATTCACACCACTGACCCCCAGGACGGCAGAGGACGATGATCCTATATGTACTGTGTTGTGCTCAAGTTTCATCACGTTCCAGTGGTTTCTCATCACCTGCAACGCTTCAATGAAAGCTGGTGAACAGGTAATACCTGGCATATGTGTCCTGTATATAAAGGACTGAGTACTGGTTATGGTGCTATATAAAGCAGGGAAGTGTCAAGTTAACCCTTGCTTTACTGACCAAAGACATCACATCTGTTCCAAAAGTGACACGAGACCAGTGCGGACGACACAGTGGATTCCAGAACTATCCAAAGACAACGTAAGCCCAGGTGACATCGCACAGATATTAAAGCTACATTTCATCCATGGACTTCGTTTTCTTATCAGTAGACACATGATCTTTCTAATAAAGAGCACAGTTTATGGACTGCACAATAATGAACACAATTATGGACTGTACAATATCTACACGCTGTAATTTATTTCAAAGGAGTTTTCATCTAAAGACTGTGTTATAAAAGAACCGAGGAGAAGATGAGACGACGACCCGATGACATCAGATGATGACGATTGGACCCGCGATTGCTTCAATTTAGATATAGGGAAGTATAATTATACATGTTAAATGAATATTAGTCACGGCTTACCATAACATGAATTCACATCATTATATAACAATAATCCGATATTATTATTATTATAATTATTATTATTATTATGGAAATTTAATGATATTGCCAAGGAAGAAGGAAAAATGATTGTTATCCTAATGATGAACCTATCTTCTTTTGAGGATTTTCAGTTGAACTCTGTCATCCTCAAAAAAGGGGGAAATGTTAAATGGTTAATTATGGAAATTCATTTGGAATGTTAATTAATAATCGATAATCATTTTTCTTAAATCTGAGTTCTATACATCAGCCATCGTGTCCCAATGATTAGATCAGGTCCCAATGATGTTAACCCTTTGCTATCTTCTAAATGCCGCGATCTATAGTGATCGCGGCATTTAGAAGATAGTGAGAGGAGAGGGGGTCGTCCACTTACCTCTCCGACGGCCCCCTGATGTCTGACAGGACCTGCCGTTGTCATGGCAGCCGGAGGTCAGATGACCGCCTCCGGGTCTGCCATGTACGGTGTCCTGCTAGACTCAGCCTGCAGCTGAAGTCTAGCAGGAGATAATGACAGTTTTAAACTGTCAGCAGAGCTCTCATGCAATGCAATACATGTCTATTGCATTGCATGAGAACAGTGATTAGAAAAATAAAAATTAATGTCCCATACAGGGACTAAGTAAAAATGTAAAAAAAAAGTCTAAAAAATGTTTTCAAACTGTTAAAAAAAATCACAAAATAAATAAAAATAAATAAATAAAATATTAAACCAATAAATTCGTATTTTTATGCAAAAACAAAAAAAGTACACATATTTGGTATTGCCGCGTCTGAAACAACCCGATCTATAAAACTGTCACACTAATTAACTCCTTCTGTGCACACCATAATAAAAATATATAAAAAGCGGAGCAAAAAACTATGCTTTTTCATCATGTTGCCAAATAAAAAGTGGAATAAAATGCAATCAAAAAGCAAAATGGAAATAAAAAACGTCATCTTGTTCCGCAAAAAAAAAGCCACCATACAGCTCCATCAGCCAAAAAATAAAAAAGTTATAGCTCTCAGAATAAAGCGATGTAAAAAAAATATTTTTTCTATAAAATAGTTTTATTGTGTCAAAGCGCCAAAACATAAAAAAAGATATACGGTAAGTGTAGTATCGCTGTAAACGTACTGACCCGAAGAATAACGCTGTCTTATCAATTTTACCACACGCAGAACGGCATAAAAAAAAACTCAAAAAACAATTCCTGAATTGTTGGTTTTTGTTCATTTTACCTCCCAAAAAACGGAATAGAAAGCGATCAAAAAATGTCACGTACCCAAAAATGGTACCAATAAAAATGTCAACTCATCCCGCAAAAAACAAGCCCTCACATGATTCTGTCGGCCGAAATATGGAAAAAGTATAGCTCTCAAAATATGGCGATACTAAAACAATCGAGAAGGTTTGGGGTGAGCTGGACCGCAGAGTGAAGGCAAAAGGGCCAACAAGTGCTAAGCATCTCTGGGAACTCCTTCAAGATTGTTGGAACACCATTTCTGGTGACTACCTCTTGAAGCTCATCAAGAAAATGCCAAGAGTGTGAAAAGCAGTCATCAAAGCAAAAGGTGGCTACTTTGAAGAACCTAGAATATAAGACATATTTTCAGTTGTTTCACACTTTTTTGTTAACTATATAATTCCACATGTGTTAATTCATAGTTTTGATGCCTTCAGTGTGAATGTACAATTTTCATAAGCATGAAAATACAGAAAAATCTTTAAATGAGAAGGTGTGTCCAAACTTTTGGTCTGTACTGTATATATGTATGTGCATATCCAAATGTATTTACATTATTTAAGCAAAAAGGAAAATTTATATATGTATGGAACTATGCCTATCCAAATCATAGGATGAGCAGTAAAAGTTCTCACCATGCAATATCAAATGTCATAATGCAAAAAAGAATACAGAAATAAGTTCATAAAAAGTTTAATTTGTACATATTATTACGTACTGTGATGGATCAACCCCGTACTCCAAGATTTTGCCACATGGGGGTTGTCGTAGCGCCTATGCAGCTAATGGGACATAATGTTATAAAGTGGGGTGAATATTGTGGATCACATATTGTTGGACATTTTGTGATGTGACTGAACCACTCCTGGCCCCCACCTTCCTGTGCTCACTTAGCAGTGGCAAACAGACAATGTGCTGATTAATGGGTTGTTGCATAACTGCTGTCTGGGAGCCTACTGTGGGTATTATCTGGTGAGAACAATGGGTGCTAAAAATAGCCTTTGTGATTCTCTATAAAACCTGCTTGTGAGAATAAAAGTTAAGTTCATCTTGGAGACACTGTGCGATAGTCATATTTTATATATCCCAGTGTAAGAAAAGCCTTTCCATGTCAGGGGCCTACAGAAGAAGATTGGACATCTGTGGATGGGGTAACTAGCTCCCGTCACACTGGTGGCAGCGGTGGGATGCGGTCCATCTTCTTCAGGAGCCAAGGACTGAATGGAAGACATCTACCAGAAGCTAAAGAGGAATACGTTGAAGGACCTTGTGGAAGCTCGAGGGTTATCCGCCAGCAACAAAACAAAAGCGGATTTGATAGCAGCCATTATGGAGCTCGACAACGCAACAACCTCCAGTGGGAACGTGGAAGAGACTGAATTCCAGAGGGAGGTAAAGAGCAGACTGGCACTTTATGCTCCCAACCCGGCAGTACAGATCATAGATAAGGTGATGGCTGATGTGTGTACTGATCTGGATAAAAAGATAGAGATGGAGAGGGCAGAGCGGATGGAGCTAGCCAGGATGGAGATGGCAGAGCGGACCAAGATAGAGCTAGCCAAGATGGAGATGGCAGAACGGAG
Source organism: Phyllobates terribilis (assembly GCF_046119375.1). Classification (NCBI taxonomy): domain Eukaryota; kingdom Metazoa; phylum Chordata; class Amphibia; order Anura; family Dendrobatidae; genus Phyllobates; species Phyllobates terribilis. Next base: position 4,643,934 of record NW_027362898.1, on the reverse strand, counting down.
AGAGGACATACAGTGAGCAGGGGGAGCCCTGGCTTCCTCCCCGGTACCAGCAGGGGTAAGCCACAAAAAGATCCAATACAATGCCTTCCGACATTGGGGGAGGCAGAGGAAGACATTGATGGCTTTCTGCAGGACATTGAGCGGCAGTGTACCCTTCATAAAGTGGAGCCGGAGGATTGGGTCCAGATTCTGGCCAGCAAGCTGACAGGCCGGGCAGCGGATGCCTATCGCACTGTATCGGATAAGGACTGTATGGACTATAAGCGAGTCAAAGAAGTGATCTTGGCCCGGTATGCACTAACACCAGAGGCATACCGTCAAAAATTCTGCAAAACCACAAAACGGGAAACGGATACCCACGCTGAATGGGCCTGTAAACTATGGCGGTCACTGCTACAGTGGGTACAAGGTAGCAAAGCAGACACGAAGGAGGACATCCTACAGCTCATCGCGTTAGAACGATTCTTTACTGGGTTAACTCCCGAGACGCAAAAATGGCTTCGGGACCAACGACTCTTGAGGAGGCCGCATGGCTGACCGATGAACATTATGATGCCAGGAGGGTCCAATTGTCAGGGTCCAAAACTGTCTCAAGGGGCCCTCCCATGGGTCTGGATGCCCCTAAACCACAGAAGCTTGGCGGGGAACCCACCAATACCCCGGCCTACCAGAGTCCTTCTGGGGTGCGATGCCACACCTGCCATCAGCTGGGTCACCTGCAGAGACACTGTCCCAACCGGACCCAGCGCACCCAGTGGCCAAAACCGGAAACGAATACCTTCAACCGGGCCGCTGTACACTGCTACCAAGGCGAAGCCGACCCGGCATCGGTGGCTATGGCTAATTATGGGATGGAAGAGATAGAGGGAGTGCTGCATGAAGTGGACCCTGTGCAGGCAGCCCAGGCGGATAATCGACAACAACATCGACAGTCGGTGTGGATTAATGGTAAACGGCTGCAAGGATTAAGAGATTCCGGAGCTACTCTGACCCTTGTGAAGTCGCATCTCGCCCAAGACCAAAAGACGGGTCGGACAGTGGTGGTCCGTGTAGCAGGGGGAGCCATACATCGACTGCCCACGGCCAAGATTCACCTGAACTGGGGGGTTGGGGATGGCCTTGTCGAGGTCGGCATGATGAAGGATTTGCCTGCAGACGTCCTGCTGGGAAATGACTTGGGGCCCATGTTGTCTTCCTTCTCGGTTGCCCCCCTGGCTCAGACATATCCTGTGACTACCCGGAGACAAGCTCGAGCTGCGGAGGGGGAATCACACTCGGAGGAGGCCCAGGTAAGACACTACAGCCCTTCACGTATTCCCATAGCCAGACTCATTTCATGGGACACCACAACAGAATTTAGGAGGGAGGTACTAGAGGATCCCTCATTGCAGGGGTATCGCGGGAAGGCATAAGAGGGGAGAGGGGTACTGGAAGGTGAAAAGTTTATATGGCATCAGGGACTCCTATACAGGGCTACAGAGCAAACTCACTCAGGGACGAGCCCCACTGTAAAACGACAGCTGGTAGTTCCCAAAAAGTATAGGCAGGAGTTGCTGCGAATCTCTCATGACATACCCTTGGCGGGGCACCTCGGAGTCAGCCGCACCAGGCATCGTCTGATGCAAAACTTCTTTTGGCCAGGGGTAACCCATGATGTTCGTCAGTACTGCCAGACCTGCGACAGTTGCCAGCGCATTGGCAAGAGGGGAGATTGCTGCAAGGCCAAATTACACCCCCTTCCCATTGTGGAGGAGCCATTTAGCCGAGTAGCGGTCGATCTGATAAGGCCGTTAGCCAAACCCAGTCCGTCAGGGAAAAGGTATATATTGACAGTGATAGATTACGCCACGCGGCATCCAGAGGCGGTTGCCTTACCTAACATACTGGCAGAGACGGTGGTGGCTGCCCTGCTCCAGGTTTTCTAACGGGTTGGATTTCCCCGGGAGATTATCTCGGATCAGGGCACCCAATTTACGGCAGAGGTGACCAGCCAACTGTGGAGACTGTGTGGTGTAAAGTCCATTAGAATGCCCCATACCACCCGCAAACCAACGGGTTGTGTGAGCGCTTTAACGGAACGTTAAAACAACTCATTGGGACGTTCACCCGGACCTACAGGGACTGGGAGAAATTCTTGCCGCACCTCCTGTTCGCCTATCGGGAGGTGCCCCAAAAATCTACGGGGTTCTCCCCATTTGAACTGTTATATGGGAGGCGGGTGAGGGGGCCCCTAGACTTAGTGCAAGAGCTCTGGGAAGGGGAGGAAACCATAGCAGGAACCCCTATCGTGCCCTTCGTGCTGGAACTCCGGGACCGCCTGCAGGAGTTGACTCAAGCTGTGCGTGTGAACATGCAGGCGGCCCAGCGGCGCCAGCGCATATGGTACGATCAGAGGGCTAGAGAACGCACCTTCGAGATAGGACAGAAGGTCCTGGTACTAGAACCGGTTAGGCTGAACAAATTCCAGGCCGCATGGCAGGGGTCTTACCGGGTAGTGGGGAAAATAGCCGACGCCACCTACAATGTCGCCGATTGTGACGACCCCAAGGTTATCCTCATGTTCCACGTGAATATGCTGAAGCCCTACCGGGAGTGCCCTGAAGAGGTAGCTGCCATCTGCGCACCCGAAGCAGAGGATTTAGCCGGACTCCCCTTGCCTGATGTCTTAGGTGAGAGGACTCAGACGAAAACCTGGGACCAGGTACACTTAGGAGAAAACCTAGGGGCCCGGGAGAGAGAGCAGGCTGAGACATTGCTGAAGCAGCGGCAGAGGATGTTCTCAGAGAGACTGGGGTTCACCCGACTTGCGCAACACAAGGTTGAGACACAAGATCAGACCCCTCTGAGACAAGCCCCCTTCCGCGTGCCGGAGTCTGTACGAGAAGGGATGCGACAAGAGAAACAGGAGATGTTGCGTTTAGGGGTCATTGAGGAGTCAGATAGTCCCTGGGCGTCCCCTGTAGTGTTAGTGCCTAAGAAAGATGGGACTACCCGGTTTTGTGTAGACTATCGCAAGCTAAATGAGAAAACTGTGACGGATGCGTATCCCATGCCGCGTGTGGACGAGTTGTTAGACCGGCTGGCTGGGGCAAAGTATTTGACCACCATCGATCTATGCAAAGGCTATTGGCAGATCCCCCTAAGTACTGATGCAATTCCCAAGTCTGCATTTGTCACCCCGTTTGGCTTATTCCAGTTTCGGGTTATGCCATTTGGGATGAAGAATGCCCCCGCGACCTTCCAGAGGCTGACTGACTGGCTTCTGGATGGTCTCCAGGACCATGCTTGTGCCTTTATTTATTATTTATTTATTCAATCTGGGCCAGCTTTTTGGCTAGATTTTCCCTCCTATTCCCAGGATACAGGCGGGCAATCCCTTTGACACGTAAGAGATGACATTGATGAGGGTAGCAATTCCGAAACTGTCTCGCCAAAGGTTTAGGTTGAGAAATAGCACCCACCTTGACAGATTTTCTCCGCTGCCCTAATATTTTTGATGTGTTCCAAAGCTCCCGAGTTGTCATACCAATATAGATGAGTCCACAGAAACATGTGGCTTGATAGATGACCATAGATGTTCTACAATTAAAGAAATACTGAATCTTGTAAGCCTACTCACCCATCGAATCCGGAAAGGTATTCATTTTTTCAATATATCTGCACTCTTTGCAGTTGCCACACTTCCATGTGCCCCATTTGGGGCCCTTTGAGACAAATATACATTGCTCAAAAAAATAAAGGGAACACTTAAACAACAGAATATAACTCCAAGTAAATCAAACTTCTGTGAAACCAAACTGTCCACTTAGGAAGTAACACTGATTGACAATCAATTTCACATGCTGTTGTGCAAATGGAATAGACAATAGATGGAAATTATTGGCAATTATCAAGACACCCTCAATAAATGAGTGGTTCTGCAGGTGGGTACCACAGACCACATCTTAGTACCAATGCTTTCTGGGCTGATGTTTTGGTCATTTTTGAATGTTGGTTGTGCTTTCACACTTGTGGTTGCTTGAGACGGACTCTACAACCCACAGAAGTTGCTCAGGTAGTGCAGCTCATCCAGGACGGCACATCAATGCGAGCTGTGGCAAGAAGGTTTGCTGTGTCTGTCAGTGTAGTGTCCAGAGGCTGGAGGCGCTACCAGGAGACAGGACAGTACAACAGGAGACGTGGAGGGAGCCGTAGGAGGGCAACAACCCAGCAGCAGGACTGCTACCTCCGCCTTTGTGCAAGGAGGAACAGAAGGAGCACTGCCAGAACCCTGCAAAATGACCTCCAGCAGGCCACAAATGTGCATGTGTCTGCACACACAGTTATAAACCGACTCCATGAAGGTGGTATGAGGGCCCGACCTCCACAGAAGGGGGTTGTGCTCACAGCCCAACACCATGCAGGATGCTTGGCATTTGCCACAGAACACCACGATTGGCAAAGTCGCCACTGGCACCCTGTGCGCTTCACAGATGAAAGCAGGTTCACACTGAGCACATGTGACAGACGTGACAGAGTCTGGAGACGTCGTGGAGAGCGATCTGCTGCCTGCAACATCGTTCAGCATGACCGGTTTAGCAGTAGATCAGTAATGGTGTGGGGTGGCATTTCTTTGGAGGGCCGCACAGCCCTCCATGCGCTTGCCAGAGGTAGCCTGACTGCCATTAGGTACCGAGATGAGATCCTCAGACCTCTTGTGAGACCATATGCTGGTGCGGTTGGTCCTGGGTTCCTCCTAATGCAGGACAATGCCAGACCTCATGAGGCCTCAGCAGCTCCAGCAAGATGAAGGCATTGAAGCTACGGACTGGCCCGCCCGTTCCCCAGACCTGAATCCGATTGAGTACATCTGGGACATCATGTGTAAGGTGCCCCAGCGAGGTAGTCGTGGGCGAGCTGTAGTCCCCACTCGCTATGGCACCCTACAGACAATACGTTTCCTCCCTCTGAAGTGTGGCTGTGTATGTGGTGCTCTTCACTTACTTCAAGCCATCCGATTGTGGCTGTCTCCAGGCATTTCTCTTCTGGGACCAGGGCAGCAATAAATTCAGAGGACACGAGGTTCTTAACCAGAACTTGAACTTTACTTGGGGAAGAGGAATATTTACAGTATTTACAGGCAGATATAATGGATAAGGCCCGACAGGCTATCATCTCTCTCACAGTCACTGGCAACATCTTCAGCCCTGGTTCCCTCTTTAAGTGAAGCATCTCTGTGACTCTATCTCTAGTCCACGAGACTCTTCTGTAACGTTAACAGTGACCTGGATCAAATATCTCCCCCACGTCCTAGCCTGGAGTCCTATTTATCTTCTTCTGCTTCCTGCAGACTAGAAGTGCCTCGGGTCCTCACTACCTCTGATGAGTTTCTCCGACCAGCTAACAGGACTCTTGCTCTTGTGTGAGGAGACTTGCACAGTAGTGATCCCACTGTCTGAGGTTGTAGAGCTCCCGTCTACCCTAGCAGCCACTATAGTCAGGCTGCCCGCACGATTCCCTGTATTGTCTCTTAATGGCCTCTGGACACTAAAACAGAGGCTTTTTGCCAATGTGCCCACCCCCTGTGAGCTGTCATCACACAGCATTAACTCATCACTGCCTGCAACCCTGCTAGCAGACTCAACCTGACATCTGCACTCAGAACAGTGGCATCTTGTGGCTGTTTACAGGTACTGCAGCCCACAATGAATTATGCCAGGAACAAGCTCTATATCACTCAAGGCTTGATCCGGGCACTAAGTTCCCCCTTTACTCTACTGACCGGACCAGTAAAGCTAACACCTTAGCTTGGTCTACCAACAGTTCAGAGAGGTCTGACTTCAGGAACACTCCCTTTAACTATCTCAGTACCAAGGGAAGGCTACGCCCTTCCCCACTATTACATTACCCGACAATTTAATGTTGGTCGTCCCCGACCACACTAAACAATAAACACAAATCAGCAGCTATGACATTATATCACATTACTAAATTTTACTAAAACATTTTAGCAAACGACTGGTCCTGAGGTCATCTTCTTGGATGGAAGACCGGCCCTTCTCGGTTAAGGGCCCCGGAACAGCAATTCAGGACAGTCCATTATCAACTTTTCAGAGGTACCGGTCCTTCTTGGTAAGGACCCTGGAAACGCAATGTCCATGTCCATATTTTTAGGGCAGGCCAACACCTCAATAGCCCCCAATCTCCTTCGAGGGCTGCATTCTGAGGCACACAGTCACAGGTAACACCCTGTGAGTCTCTTTCTTCTTGGCCCTAGCGGGGGTCACCAGTTCTTCCCGCTAGGCCGCAAGTCTCTTAGGTTTGGAGGATATCCATCCTCAAGGTGTGCCTCAGCATTGTAAATTCCAGCAGAAAAAGGCGCAACAGGCGCAACAGCAAAAAAAAAAAAATAAAAAGTAAAAAACAAAAGAGCAGCTCTCCTGGGCACACAACTTTTGGGTGCTGCTTAAGGCATTCCTGGCCTGGGAGGTAGGGGAACAGTCCTCCATTTTTTTTTTTTCAACTTAAATCAACATGGGGCACTCCACCCCCACTGGGTAACAGTCCCAAACTGCAGACAGGACCTCCATCTATGGGTCCTAAAGAGGAAAGTGGAAGGTCAACGGACCTTTCAGCCAGCTCACTTCTTTCGGGCCTCCTTCCTTTCCTTCATTAAGGCGGCCCATGCTGTAGAGGAAGGTGGCTTCTTCCACCTCCAGGGCTGGTCAGGGTATTGGCTACGCCCGGGGTCCTCATCCGAGGAGGTGGCGCTGCCACAGCCAATTTGTGTGGGGCCGTAGCTAGTCACGGTGAAGTTGTGAACCTCCTGACTGACAGCAGCCTGAGTCCTTTCGGCGACTCCACGACTAACCGCCTCAGCCCCTTCTGGGTGTTTGGTGGTTGAGCCTACAGCCTCACTGGGAGAGTCAGCCCTACTACAACCCGGGACATCCTCCTCTTTTTCGACGCCATCTCCCCGCTGCTGGCGTCCGGACTCTTCTTCCTGTGGGATGCCGGCCTTGGGAGGGGACACGAATCCTCCAGGGGCTTCCCTAGCCCGATGTTGCCGAGCCTCCCTCTCAGCTCTTCGCTGGAAGACCTGCCTGTCCTTTTCCAGGACGTCCTCCCATTTATATGGGCGGGTGACCGCAGCCGCGTACCACCCCCTTGCACATTCGCATTTCACAAAGTAAACAATCTCCCCTTCATGCAGGTTGTGGAGGCGATCGGGCAGGTATTCGCGTTTGACGGCTTCCTGGCTGACAAACACCTCATGCCCGGTCCACTCTTCCTTGAGGAACCCGTATCCCTCGTGGACACAGAACTCCACAACCCGCCCCTGGGTCTGGGAGTCCTCCACTGACTCCCTCCGCGCCACGTTGGACCCCTCTAGCCAGCCTCTTAAGAAGGTGTCGGTCCACCGCCGCTGCTCCCGCGATGTCATCGAAGGGTCGCGGGTGGCCCACTGTGGACTTCCGGGCTTGGTGTACCGCTCTGTGGAGGGGGAATGTAGGGCCTCCAAGGCCAATGACCAAAAGCTCTCTTGCGGGGCCTTTCTTTTAGGGGGCTTCTCTTATGCTCCGGCTCTTGAGGGCCTGAGGGCCTCTGTTGCCGCCGAGGCTGCTGGGGCAGGTTTTACAGGGGTGACCGGCCGCTGGGGCATGGACCACTCACCTTCCCTTAGCTCCGCTGCAACTATTGCTCCGGCCCCACCGGGATGTTCTCCTCCCTCAGCCGAGGGGGACGACTCCTCCGGTATCCGGCTCCAGCTCCATACACGAAGCTCATGAAGTAGCAGGCCCATCTCCGGATCGGGCCTAGTGGCCCACTGGACAGCCACTGGGGGTAAAGGCAACGGTTCGCGGGCAGCGCCCGCCGGCGAACGGCTTCCAGCCGCTGCTCCTGGGGTAATAATCTGCAGGGGTTCCAACTCTCCGCCGGTCTCTCGCACGCTGTTAGGCTCTGAGGCTGCCATTCTTACAGGACGTCCGCTGCCGGATCTCCTTCTCCTGACGGGTCGGACAGAAAATGGCGCCGGTCGCTTACCGGTGCGTCCAGCTCCACCTCTTCCTAGGCCGGCCTTCTGAAGCGACTGCCACGTCACTCTCGGCCGCTCCGCCTTCAGCCGCGCCCCCTCTCTGTGTGCGCTGATACTCACGGGGCCGGGCTTCACTTTACGCCGCGTCCTGTTCCTCTCTGGACGTCCTATCCTGGGACGCATCTTCACCGCCGGGCCCATCCCTCTTTGGGCCGGAACTCGTAGGGGCTGGACATCTTTTCGCGCTCTCCAGCGCCGTCCACTCCCACGATAGGCGGTTCTTCTCCCGGACTTTACCACCGTCGGCACCATCTTGGAATCCATGCTTCGGGCCGCCATCTTGGGCCGCTTGCCTTCCAACACTTTCTCCTCAGTGTTCTGCGTCGGCTCTTCCCCGCTTTCTTCATGCGAGGAGCTCGCATCCTGCCTACTACGCCAAATGTAAGGTGCCCCAGCGAGGTAGTCGTGGGCAAGCTGTAGTCCCCACTCGCTATGGCACCCTACAGACAATACGTGTCCTCCCTCTGAAGTGTGGCTGTGTATGTGGTGCTCTTCACTTACTTCAAGCCATCCGATCGCGGCTGTCTCCAGGCATTTCTCTTCTGGGACCAGGGCAGCAATAAATTCAGAGGACACGAGGTTCTTAACCAGAACTTGAACTTTACTTGGGGAAGAGGAATATTTACAGTATTTACAGGCAGATATAATGGATAAGGCCCGACAAGGCTATCATCTCTCTCACAGTCACTGGCAACATCTTCAGCCCTGGTTCCCTCTTTAAGTGAAGCATCTCTGTGACTCTATCTCTAGTCCACGGGACTCTTCTGTAACATTAACAGTGACCTGGATCAAATATCTCCCCCACGTCCTAGCCTGGAGTCCTATTTATCTTCTTCTGCTTCCTGCAGACTAGAAGTGCCTCGGGTCCTCACTACCTCTGATAAGTATCTCCGACCAGCTAACAGGACTCTTGCTCTTGCGTGAGGAGACTTGCACAGTAGTGATCCCACTGTCTGAGGGTGTAGAGCTCCCGTCTACCCTAGCAGCCACTATAGTCAGGCTGCCCGCACGATTCCCTGTATTGTCTCTTAATGGCCTCTGGACACTAAAACAGAGGCTTTTTGCCAATGTGCCCACCCCCTGTGAGCTGTCATCACACAGCATTAACTCATCACTGCCTGCAACCCTGCTAGCAAACTCAACCTGACATCTGCACTCAGAACAGTGGCATCTTGTGGCTGTTTACAGGTACTGCAGCCCACAACGAATTATGCCAGGAACAAGCTCTATATCATGCAAGGCTTGATCCGGGCACTAAGTTCCCCCTTTACTCTACTGACCGGACCAGTAAAGCTAACCCCTTAGCTTGGTCTACCAACAGTTCAGAGAGGTCTGACTGTAGGAACACTCCCTTTAACTATCTCAGTACCAAGGGAAGGCTACGCCCTTCCCCACTATTACACATGTCTCGCTCCATCCACCAACGTCACGTTGCACCACAGACTGTCCAGGAGTTGGCGGATGCTTTAGTCCAGGTCTGGGAGGAGATCCCACAGAAGACCTTCTGCAACCTCATCAGGAGCATGCCCAGGCGTTGTAAGGAGGTCATACAGGCACGTGGAGGCCACAAACAATACTGAGCCTCATTTTGACTTGTTTTAAGGACATTACATCAAAGTTGGATCAGCCTATAGTATGTTTTTCCACTTTAATTTTGGGGGTGACTCCAAATCCAGGCCTCCATTGGTTAATAAATTTGATTTCCATTGATGATGTTTGTATGATTTTGTTGTCAGCACATTCAACTTTGTACAGAACAAAGTATTCAATGAGAATATTTCATTCATTCAGATCTAGGATGTGTTATTTGAGTGTTCCCTTTATTTTTTTGAGCAGTGTATATGAAGATGTATCAAGTACATGATGACTATGAACTAGTACATCACGTAGTGTCTTATTACGTTTAGCCATAATCAATGGACGATTTGATAGAAAAGGAAGTATTGTCTGATCCTGTTGGAGAATTAGCCAAAATTTGGAGATGATATTAGTAATTTCCTTCCACCTCGAATGATAATTCGTGATGAATCGAACATGCCCATCAGATTCCTTTTTCTTTTTAGTAATGAGAAGATATTGTCTATTGGCGTGTTTGGCCCGATAGTAGGCCTGTTGAATAATTTCCATTTTGTACCACGTTGTAAGTATCTACTGGTCATATCACATGCCTATTCTTCAAAAGCTTTGTTTTGGTCACAAATACGATGCGCCCTAATAAATTGTCCGGACGGCATTGCCTGTATTACATGTACCAGATGACTGATTTGGCATGCAAGAAAGCATTGACACTAGTAATCTTGTGATAAATATTTGTATGCAACTGTCCATGGTCATCAACATGAATATCCAAATACGGAAAATCAATTTTCTTTTGATCAATATGATGGGTTAGCTTAATATCAATGCATTGTCATTGAGATATTTTAAGAATTTTTCAAGTTCCTCATGGGAGCCCTGAAAAATAAACAACACATCGTCTATGAATCTCATCCAAGATATCACTGATCCCAATGATGTATGTTCAATGTTCTGGAATCGGATGTATTCACACTCCCAAAATCCCAAGGAGAGATTGGCGTAAGATGGGGCCCAAGCCGCGGCCATTGCCACCTCTTTTTTCTGTAGGTAGTATTGATCTTTGAACACAAAATTATTATATAACAAAATGTATTCTGTTACGAATCCGGGTGATTGAACCTCTGTGCTGTGATGCAAGGAGGGATCAGAGGGGCGTAACTAAGTGCCTACCCGGACCGACCCTGGCCACACAGCGGCTTAGTCGACTCTGTGAACCAAGGAGGGACCGGGAAGGTGAACCAGGTGCCACTCTGGGACCGACCTTGTGAGAGCAGGCGACTCCCATGGGACTGATGGCTGAAGCTGAAAGGCACAGCGGATGAGCACGGCCGGTTGACAGGCGGGCACGGCTGATAGACAGGCTGGCGGGCAATGGGACCTTCAAGGTAGAGGTGAAGATGCTGGAGCTGTCCTAGGCAGAAGTGCTGAAACTGTTGTATCCAGAAGCACCAGAGCTGTCCACTAGCGTGGTGCTGAATCTGGATGGCACTGCCCTCCAACGTTGTGGTATTGAACCAAATGTTACTATAATGTCCTGGTTACAAGCCGTCCACTGCTGTGGTGCTGAATCTAGACAGTTCTTCCCATATAAAAGCTGTCCACTGCTGTGGTGCTGAATCTAGACAGTACTGCCCAGATCAGAGCTGCCCACCGTTGTGGTGCTGAATCTAGGACTGTAGTGCCCAGAGGAGAGGTGCCAACCACTGTGGTGCTGAACCAGTACTATAGAAGGGAGAGAACACAGGAGCTCAGCCCCGCTGCTGAGCAGAGATGCTAGATGTGCTGTAGCTGTCTTCTATTGTCCCTCAGCAGATAGCATCATGCTATGAATGGGATGTGCTCTGCTATATCCCAGCGGCTTGTAGATCAGGAATCAGGGCTTCAGTGTGCGTCACCTGAATGACAGCAGTCTGGCACCACCAATGCTGCTATGCGGGACATTGCGCCCTTTACTACTGCCTGCGGTGTAAAACCCCTTCTGATTGGAGCCCATGGATCTGTGATTGGTTATTGAAGACACACCCTCGTACATGGTGGACTTGTCTGTTCCCTTTAAACATATGAGCGGTTCTCACATGTTGTGGCTGATGTCTGATAACATAAGTGCTATCCCCTCATTCTGTATCACTGCAGCTGTCATCTGATGGGCGGCTGATGTATTCCATCACTATAGTACGGGTGAGATCACAGCCATCTGTAGGAACAAAACACCATCTCATCCGTGTCATGTACAGAAGCATGTCACTATGCAAGTCGCCCCCGTACTCCTAAACATCAGCAATAAAGCAGGAAGGAGTGTGTCACTGAATGCAAGATGTGACGAGATAAAACCAACCTTGTAAGGCTACATGCGTAGTGGTCATAGCCACCTCCAGTTACTGTCACATAAAATTCCTGGTGCCACTGATAAAGGAGGGGAGATCTCCGTAATACGGTATCTGTGCACGTTTAGTCCACCAGTGTCTGGAAGGAACATTGAGCTCAGCTATGCTGCTCATGAGAGCGCAGGGTCCTAATGTCCACCATTACCACTCCATTCTTAGTCTAATTTTACATATCATTTCATCAATGTGTTTCATCTGACATTAACCTTATTCATTATATTTTCAATTAAACACTTTATTAATAATATCTAAAGATTTAAAAAAAGATAAGTATATGATAAACTATATGTCGGTTGCGAATAAATGTACTAATGAATTTACTCTGCATCTCAAGTGTCATATCTACAGTGCCAAAGGTTTCCTTTCTGGATCTTATTGATATTCCTTCTATGCACTACATCTTCTAATTAGGAATGCGAAACTTCTAACGCTTTACACTATGATAAACTGATATATATAAGTACTCGTATATACACTATTTGGACAAAACTTATAACAGCGAAGTACTGTTCATATAGTTAAGTGGCTTAGCAACGGTACAGGAGATAAGATGAGAATAATAGGTTTAGTCTTTAGGATAGGGTTAATGGATAGAGACTGCAAGATGTCGGTGAGTGACACGAAAGAGTGAGAAGGACCCGTCCCATCGTGTGCGTAAGAAGGGCACGGTGGAAGAAAAAGAAACCATGCCCATTGCAGCAAGTCAAGGGAGAACGGGTGGAGACTCCCAGGAAACGGGCAGGTGAGCCAGAAGTGGCCTCCCCCAAGAATGGGCAGAGCAACGTAAGACCACACCCACGGCAGAGTGGGCTGGGACCATTGTTGGTGAGGAGGTAAAGTGGCAAGAGAAGATGGAGTGCTACGGCATTGTGCTCCGCGGTGGGCCCGGAAAGGTCAAGTGGAAAAGGAAGATGACGCAGCTGGAGCAAGAGATGCAGCCGGGTGAACTGTCATCAGCAGAGGCACCAACGAAGGTCCAGGGAAGGCCCAGGAACCAATGCCTGACCTCAAGACAAAGGTTCGCCCGCAGTCCCCAAAACCAGAACCCGATTCCAAGGCGGAGGCAGCAGTATCAGCGTGGCCAAGATCCTGCGACCAGGCAGGGTGACTGAAAGCTATGCTGGCAGCCCTGGTGGTAAGTACACCTCAGCGTCCTGGAGTGTTATCAGCCTGGGAAACAGCCCTCATCCCCCGGCCACAGCAGTACATGGAAGAGACACCAGCCCTGGACCCTGTTAAGGCCAGATGGGTGGTGAAGGTCATTGAGGGTAAGAAGGAGTGGGAGAAATGGGTGAGGGCCCAACTCGAGCACCCAGGAGGTGGTGAAGTTGACCCGCCCAGGGGGGAAATGGGGGGAAACTTGGTACCCGGGCCTTTACCTTCTTTGTAGGATGTCACGGCAGTCGGCTCCCGGGCCCATCCTCTGGGGTCGCTCTTTAAAAGGGGGTTTGTTAACAGTTTGTCTTGTGATGCCACCTGTGGTTCCCAGTAATGAATACCGGCGCTGCTGCAGACCTCCGGGGGTGATGGGATGGCAGCTGGGATGTTTCTGCTCCCCACAGGTGGAGCGGGTCCCCGGGGAAGGGTAGTTGCAGATGGTAATGCTGGGCGTTGTAGTGCAGGCGCGGTAGCGTGATGGAAATAACTGACAGAGACAGTGGAGTGCAGTCATCCGAGTTTACTCACAGTTCTTTTTAGGTTCCTCGGGTACACTGTCCAGGTGTCAGACTCCCGCATCGCACTGTGTTTGCCAGGCAGGGGTTCAGCAGTCCTTCAGGTAGATTAGAAGCACTTAACGGGACCCCCTTTCTTATGTTCCTTCCTTGACTGACTTCCCGCGCTGTGTCTTCTTACTCTTGCCCTGCGCTCCCCACACACAGTCCCGATCGGGTGCTCTGAAGTCCCTTCTGGGCAACCTGGAGTTCCCGGACCTACTTGATGCCCTTCACGGCGACTAGGGTGAGGCTGTGGCAACTGCACCATGGAAGTGCAGAAGCCTCCGGTTTTTCCAGCCGAGACCTGGAGTAACACGGCTGGTACAGGGACCAGTTCCCTTCCTGCGGCCTGATCCCTCTGATTCTTGGCAGATTCGGGCGTATGGGTGCCGTCCTGCACTCACCGTACCCCCTGGGATCCATTCTGTTCCCGGAGAATTCCTCCCTTGCTCCCACTCCTCTCCTGGGCCTCTCTCACTAGGCCCACAATGGAGCAGAGCTCCTGAAGAGACTCTGCTCCCCTCCTCTCCTTGCTACTCACTGGCTGAACTGCACTGCTCCAACTAAGATGGCTTCCTTTTTTATATCTATTCTCTAAGTGCTCCCATGTTCTACGTCCTCCACCCACACCCACTACTGGTTCCCCCTCTCCTTGGTTCCCCCCACTCCAGCCAGGGACAGGGCAGCAAAAGAAGTGCATAATGCCCTTCCAGCCGGCCTGGAGTAGTGCAGTGTTGAGTGCAGGTGTTGGGGTCCCGGGCAGAAATAATCTTTAATAATAATAATCTTTATATAGCGCAAACATATTCCACAGTGCTTTACATACATTATTGTCGCTGTCCCCATCGGGGCTCACAATCTAGATTCCCTATCAGTATGTCTTTGGAGTGTGGGAGGAAACCGGAGAACCCGGAGGAAACCCACACAAACACGGGGAGAACATACAAACTCCTTGCAGATGTTGTCATTGGTGGGATTTGAACCCAGGACCCCAGCACTGCAAGGCTGCAGTGCTAACCACTGCGCCACCGTGCTGCCGGCAGTACTTCCTCCTTACCTGAGAGAAGGAGATGCCACACTTCTGGGTGAGGTGCAGTACCTCTGTGGCGACTGAACCCTCAGGAGTGCCACAAAGTCATTGACCAGATGACCAGATGTCACATCCAATATTTCAGCCCTCAGCGGGAAGATCATGTCCAGCAATGACTCCTCCACGGTTAGTACCACAGCCTCAGGCCTGACAGAGGCAGCGAGTATTGCGGCTGCAGTATGCGTTTTCAAGGGCCCCCACTGTATATGCTGTGTGTTGTCTTCCAGGTTCCAGAATGGTCGAGGATGACCATGTCCAAAGAGGGAATGTAAGAGTCATGGACTGTTCTGCAGCATTCCTACCCTTGAAGGCAATAATCCCTTTATGTGTACAGTGCCATGCGGTTTTACGAGTAATGTAAATAGCGATGTGTTTCTCTTACAGTGGCATGTAAAAGTTTAGGCCCCTTGGTAAAAAATGATTGTTATTGTGAACAGTAAAGCAAGTTGAAGATGAAATGATCTCTATAAAAGGGCTAAAGTTAAAGATGACACATTTCCTTTGTATTTTAGGCAAAAAAAAATCTTGTAATTTTTTACATTTTAAAAATTACACAAAGGAAAATGGGCTGATGCAAAAGTTTGGGCACCCTTGGAGATTTGTGTGCTCAGAAAACTTTGACCAAGGTTTCAGACCTTAATTAGCCTGTTAGAGTGCGTGCACATGGTCAGTAAACACTGCGGATTGGATGCAGCACACTTGCGCTGCGTGCAATCTGCAGCGGCCAGATGTTACAGCATAGTGGATGGGATTTATACAAATCCCATGTCTACTATGTGTCTCCGTGCTCCTGCAGCTCACCCGTGGAGACGGTCATGCAGTGCATCTTCACAGACCGCAGCATGTCAATTTCTATTGCAGAGACCCTAGTCTCCGCAAGAGAAATTATATCACTGTAATGTATAGGATGTGGTGAATCCGCATGGTTCATTGAACACATGAAGATTCACTTGCGTGCAGTGCTTTGGACGCAGCATAAAGTATGCTGCGTTCAAAGCGCAGCCAACACCGACCATCTGCACATACCCTAAAGGTTATGGCTTGTTCACTATCATTAGGAAAGGCCAGGTGATACAAATTTCCCAACTTTATAAAAATCCAGCCTCCTCTAACCTTGTGCCAAAAAACAGCAGCCATGGGTTCTTCTAAGCAGCTGCCTAGCACTCTGAAAATGAAAATGGTGGAGGCCCACAAAGCAAGAGTAGGCTATAAGAAAATAGCAAAGCGTTTTCAAGTTGCAACCTTATTGACGGCATCGCTCGTCACTGCAGGAACGTCCTCAGGCTACTGTCAGTGAGTTCCAGCTGGCGTGCTGAGCAGTTACATACTCATGCAACCGCTCAACACACCAATCGGATGTAGCAGATCTGGGGATCATTGTTCGACATCATCAGTATGGATTATCTGAGGACAGGTGAGGATTACTTTGTTTTTTTATTTTTATGTGGATCTTAAGAAATGTCTTTGCTCTGTGTGAGTTTTTTTACTTGAACTAATGGCGTTAGTAATCGGGATGTCTTATTCACGCCTCTCCATTACTAACCCCTGGGCTTGATGTCAGCAAACATCAAACGGCTGACATTAACCCCAAAACCATTACCCCACTTACCAATGCACCAGGGCAAGTGGGAAGAGCCGAGAATAAGCACCAGAATTTCTGGGGTGGCTGAGGGCTCATGTTATTAGTCAGGGAGGAGGCCAATATCCATGGTCCCTTCCCAGCCTTTTAATATCAGCCTGCAGGTGTCTGTTTAGCCTTTGCTGGTTATTAAAACTAGGTGGGACACCACATAATTTTTTGGGGGATACCCCCTTTTTAATACCATTAAAGGCTAAGCAGACAGCTGTGAGCTGTTATTAATAAGCTGGGAAGATCCATGAATAGCGGCCCCTTCCCAGATTGCCCACTGCTTTCCCTCAGCTGTTAAGAAAATTAAATGGACCCCATCCCATTTTTTCAAAAATAAACACCTAAATTTGTAAGGATGTAAAACAACGCCAAAATGTAGACTAAACTATATATGAATAGACAATATAAGGTCCTAAGTTCCTGGGCTAAGTCATCACTGCTATGGCCCTACTTATGTATTTGAAGTCCCCCTTTCTCAAAATCTTTCTAATAAATTTAATTTCCCCAAGATTATTGTGAAAATCATATACAGTGGGTAAGGAAAGTATTCCAACCCCTTTAAATGTTTCACTCTTTGTTTCATTGCAGCCATTTGGTAAATTCTAAAAAGTTCATTTTTTTTCACATTAAAGTGCACTCTGCACCCCATCTTGACTGAAAAAAAACCAGAAATGTAGAAATCTTTGCAAATTTATTAATAAAGAAAAACTGAAATATCACATAGTCATAAGTATTCAGACCCTTTGCTCAGTATTGAGTAAAAGCACCCTTTTGAGCTAGTACAGCCATGAGTCTTCTTGGGAATGATGCAACAAGTTTTTCACATCTGGATTTGGGGATCCTCTGCCATTCTTCCTTGCTGATCCTCTCCAGTTCCATCAGGTTGGATGCCGAACGTTGGTGGACAGCCATTTGCAGGTCTCTCCAGAGATGCTCAATTGGGTTTAGGTCAGGTCTCTGGCTGGTCCAGTCAAGAATGGTCACAGAGTTGTTCTGAAGCCACTCCTTTGTTATTTTAGCTTAGTGCTTAGGGTCATTGTCTTCTTGGAAGGTGAACATTCGGCCAAGTTTGAGGTCCAGAGCACTCTGGAAGAGATTTTCATCCAGGATATCTCTGTACTTGGCTGCATTCATGTTTCCTTCAATTGCAACCATCGTCCTTTCCCTGCAGCTGAAAAACACCCCCTTAGTATGATGCTGCCACCACCATGTTTCACTGTTGGGATGGTATTGGGCAGGTGATGAGCAGTGCCTGGTTTTCTCCACACATACCGCTTAGAATTATCACCAAAAAGTTCTATCTTCGTCTCATCAGACCAGAGAATCTTATTTTTCTCATAGTCTGGGAGTCCTTCATGTGTTTTTGAGCAAACTCTATGTGGGCTTTTATATGTCTTGCACTGAGGAGAGGCTTCTGTCGGGTCACTCTGCCATAAAGGCCCGATTGGTGGAGGGCTGCAGTGATAGTTGACTTTGTGGAACTTTCTCCCATCTCCCTGCTGCATCTCTGGAGCTCAGCCACAGTGATCTTGGGGTTCTTCTTTACCTCTCTCACCAAGGCTTTTCTCCCACGATTGCTCAGTTTGGCTGGACGGCCAGGTCTAGGAAGACTTCTGGTGGTCCCAAACTTCTTCCATTTAACGATTATGGAGCCCACTGTGCTCTTAGGAACCATGAGTAATGCAGAACTTCTTTTGTAACCTTGGCCAGATCTATGCCTTGCCACAATTCTGTCTCTGAGCTCCTTGGGCAGTTCCTTCGAGTTCATGATTCTCATTTGGACTGACATGCACTGTGAGCTGTGAGGTCTTATATAGACAGGTGTGTGCCTTTCCAAATCAAGTCCTACCAGTTTAATTAAACACAGCTGGACTCCAATTAAAGAGTAGAACCATCTCAAGGAGGATCACAAGGAAATGGACAGCATGTGACTTAAATATGAGTGTCTGAGCAAAGGGTCAGAATACTTTTGACCATGTGATATTTCAGTTTTTCTTTTTTAATAAGTTTGCAAAAATTTCTACATTTCTGTTTATTTCAGTCAAGATGGGGTGCAGAGTGCACTTTAGTGAGAAAAAAAATGAACTTTTTAGAATTTACCAAATGACTGCAATGAAACAAAGAGTGAAAATGTAAAGGGGCCTGAATACTTTCAGTACCCACTGTATCCTTGAACATTACATTTAACTACCTTTTTGTATAAGGTGGCAAAGAATAAAACAAGCAGATAGGAAAAAACAAACTTAATCTATTTAAAAAATGATCAAAAAGAAATATTTCTGTCATGCGCCAAAACATGAAAAATAAAACAAATAAACATTACAAATTATAATAAGGTGCAGAACTGTAATCAGGGCCAGGACTGGGTGCTGAAAAATGTGGGGGGATCAGCAACATGAGTAAGTGAGGGAAGTGGAGTAAAGGGTAGAAATACACCATGGTGCGGAGGGTTTGGTAGGTATGGCCGGTCCGTGGAACTAGATTTGCTGCCAACTATATCCTAATTTGGAAGGCGGCTCACAGCAGGTTCAAGATGATATAAGTATGGCAAATACAAACGGTATATTAGGATTGTCTGAATATGGGTTATTTTGTAGGTGAGGTTTAACACAAAGAACTATTGAAGCCAGAACATTATGTGTCTAATTTTTTTCCAAAACATATCGCCACCAAAAGCGAAAATTTGGCAAGCCAGAAAAAACACAAAAAAAAGACAAAGAAAAGTCACCATCATACTAGCAGTCAAGGGCGGGCTGGGCTGGGGTGCAGAGGGGCAAATGCCCCCCCAGACCAGTTCCCAAGCAGCTGCTCAGGGCTGCCAGGGGACTGCACTGTACCTTTAAATATGTTCAGCTGCCGACCCGACCACATGGCAGAGATGCAGATACACCCCCTGCACGCTGTGTGGCTGAGTCTGCTGAAGTGACGTCACACAGCGCCCCTGGAACTGATTCAGTCAGCCGGACAGGAGCCTGTGGATCGGAGACTTCAGTGGTCTCAGTCAGTATGAGGTCAGGAGGTCTGCAGTGAGGGGGAAGCGGGACTGTGCTCACCTTCTCATAAATCCTGCGGTTTTAAGGGGCACGGGCCCTTTAAAAGCGCAGGCACAGTGTATGCAGGGACGCGCGCACGCAGCGTTCATTACCTGAACCACCGCGGCGCACGTCCCAGTGAAGCAGCTGAAGCTGCGTGTCTCCCTTCGCCGGCCGGCTTATGACGTCATCGTCATGCGCCTGCTGTGAAGGAGGCGCGCAACTCAGGAGAAGGAGGACACCGCACGGGATCGCAGGAAGGTAAGAGGTGTGTGTGTGTGTGTGTGTGTGTGTGTGTGTAATGGTCTGGACACACAAGGCGGGGGCCAGCAGGACACACAAGGGGGGGCCCAGCTGGACAGACCCACAAGGGGGGGCCCAGCTGTACAGACACACAAGGGGGGGCCAAGTTGGACAGACACACAAGGGGGGGGCCCAGCTGGACAGACACACAAGGGAGGGCCCAGCTGGACAGACACACAAGGGGGGGCCAAGTTGGACAGACACACAAGGGGGGGGCCCAGCTGGACAGACACACAAGGGGGGGCCCAGCTGGACAGACACACAAGGGGGGGCCAAGTTGGACAGACACACAAGGGGGGGGCCCAGCTGGACAGACACACAAGGGGGGGCCAAGTTGGTCAGACACACAAGGGGGGGCCCAGCTGGACAGACACACAAGGGGGGGCCCAGCTGGACGGACACACGAGGGGGGGCCCAGCTGGACACACGAGGGGTGGCCAAGCTGGACACACGAGGGGGGAACCCTGGCTGGACACGCAAGGGGGGGGCCCTGGCTGTACACGCAAGGGGGGGGAGCCTTGGCTGGACACGCAAGGGGGGAGCCCTGGCTGGACACGCAAGGGGGGGGAGCCCTGATGGACACGCAAGGGAGGGGAGCCCTGGCTGGACACACAAGGGGGAGCCCTGGCAGGACACACAAGGGGGAACCAAGGTGGACCCAGGCAAAGGGGGGTGGGCAGGATGGGTATATGGGGGGCAGGCTGGACACATGGAGGCCAGGATGGATATATGGGGGGGGCAGGATGGATATATGGGGGGGCAAGATGGATATATGGAGGCCAGGATGGATATATGGGGGGGGCAAGCTGGACTTATGGAGGCCAGGATGGATATATGGGGGAGGGGGGGCAGGCTGAACACATGGAGGCCAGGATGGATATATGGGGGGGGACAGGCTGGACACATGGGGGGCTAGGATGAATATGTGGGGGGGGCGGGCTCGATACACATGGGCTAGCATAAATATATGGAGGGGCACGCTGGATATATGGGGGGTGTCAGGATGGATATATGCAGGGGGTAAGGGCAGTATGGATATATGAGGGGAGAGGCTGGACACATGGAGGCCAGGATGAATATGTAGAGGGCAGGCTGGACACATGGAGGATATATGGGGGGGACATATGGGGGCGCAGGCTGGAAACATGGAGGCAAGGATGGATATGTGGGGGAGCAGACTGGCACATGGGGGGGCTAGGATGGGTATATGGGAGGGGGCAGGCTCGATACACATGTGCTAGGATAAATATATGGAGGGGTCACACTAGACAAATGGTGGCCAGAAGGGACATATGGGGGTGCCTGGCTAGACAAGGGACTTAATTACTGTTTGGGAGCCAGATTGAGGAACATACTTTATTAGTTTATGGTGACCAGTGGGGAACATTATTACTTTAGATTCCAATTATTATTACATTATTACTTCTGTAATATAATTTACTTTTTAGGAAATTGTTTTCCATGGGATGGGACAAAAGAGAGGTCCTGTTACTGTGCAGGACGGCACTATGTTGCTTTTTTTCTTCAACTGGTGTAGTGTAGAGGTCGGGGGGGGAAAGTGGGAATATTCTCTAGAAGAGATCAGTTATTAATAACTGTGTGTTATTTTCTGCAGAGATGATTCCTGGCTGGAAGAAGTGATGGCTGTCTGTGCCAGATGAAGAAGAAAAGCGAAGATGAAGGACTTCACCTAGAGACATCACTGGTGAGTCAGTGTATTACATGTACACTTACACTACACACGTGGTCAAAATTGTTGGTACTCCTCGTTTAATGAAAGAAAAACCCACAATGGTCACAGAAATAACTTCAATCTGATAAATTACAAATTTTTGAAAATGAAGAGATGAAGGTCAGACATTGATTTTCTGCTTCCACAGAATTTAAAAAAAAATTAACCTCATGAAATCGGCCTGGACAGAAATGATGGTTCTTCTTCTTAACTTAATATTTTGTTGAACCTTTTGAGGCAATCACTGCAATCAAACGATTCCTGTAACTGTCAATGAGACTTCTGCGCCTCTCGACAGGTATTTTGGCCGACTCCTCATGAGCAAACTGCTCCAGTTGTCTCGTGTTTGAAGGTTGCCTTTTCCAGAATGTTTCAGCTCTTTCCAAAGATGCTCCATAGGATTTAGGTCAGGGCTCATAGAAGCCACTTCAGAATAGTCCAATGTTTTCCTCTTAGCCATTCTTGGGTGTTTTTAGCTGTGTGTGTTTTGGGTCATTATCCTGTTGCTAGACCTGCGACTGAGACCAAGCTTTCTGACACTGGGCAGCACATTTCTCTCTAGAATCCCTTGATAGTCTTGAGATTTCATTGTACCCTGCACAGATTCAAGACACCCTGTGCCAGGTGCAGCAAAGCAGCCCCAGAACATAACAGAGCCTCCACCATGTTTCACAGTAGGGACAGTGTTCTTTTCTTGATATGCTTCATTTTTCCATCTGTGAACATAGAGCTGATGTCCCTTGCCAAAAACTTCAATTTTTGTCTCATCTGTCCATAGTACATTCTCCCAGAAGCTTTGTGGCTTGTCAACATGTAGTTTGGCAAATTCCAGTCTGGCTTTTTTACTATTTTTTTTTTCAACAATGGTGTTCTCCTTGGTCGTCTTACATGAAGTTCACTTTGGATCAAACAACGGTGGATAGTACGATCTGACACTGATGTTCCTTGAGCTTGAAGTTCACCTTTAATCTCTTTAGAAGTTATTCTGGGCTCTTTTGTTACCATTCATATTATCCGTCTCTTTGATTTGTCATCAATTTTCCTCCTGCACCCACGTCCAGGGAGGTTGGCTACAGTCCCATGGATCTTAAATTTCTGAATAATATGTGCACCTGTAGTCACAGAAACATCAAGCTGCTTGGAGATGGTCTTATAACCTTTACCTTTTAACATGCTTTTCTATAATTTTCTTTCTAATCTCCTGAGACAGCTCTTTCCTTTGCTTCTTCTGGTCCATGTTGAGTGTGGTACACACCATGTCACCAAACAACACAGTGAGTATCTGTAGCCCTATATACAAGCTCAGTGAGTATCTGTAGCCCTATATACAAGCACAGTGAGTATCTGTAACCCTATATACAGGCACAGTGAATATCTGTAACCCTATATACAGGCACAGTGAGTATCTGTAACCCTATATACAGGCACAGTGAGTATCTGTAACCCTATATACAGGCACAGTGAGTATCTGTAGCCCTATATACAGGCACAGTGAGTATCTGCAGCCCTATATATAGCACAGTGAGTATCTGTAGCCCTATATACAGGCCCACTGACTGATTACAAGATTGTAGACACCTGTGATGCTAATTAGTGGACACAACTTTATTTAACATGTCCCTTTTGTCACATTATTTTCAGGGGTACCATCATTTCTGTCCAGGCCGATTTCATGAGTTTAATTTTTTTTTTAAATTCAGTGGAAGCAGAAAAGCAATGTCTGACTTTCATTTGTTCATTTTCATAGATTTTTAATTTATTATTACTTTTGTCAGATTCAAGTTATTTCTGTGACCATTGTGGGTTTTTCTTTCATTAAACGAGGGGTACCAACAATTCTGACCACGTGTGTATATAGTATATACAGAACTCCTGTGTATGTCACTGGTGATCACTATATTATGTATACACTATATACAGAGCTTCTGTGTATAATGTCACTTGTGACCACTGTATTACCTGTGCAATATATACAGAGCTCCTGTGTATAATGTCACTGGTGACCACTTTATTACCTGTACACTATATACAGAGCTCCTGTGTATAATGTCACTGGTGACCACTGTATTATCTGTACACTATATACAGAGCTCCTGTGTATAATGTCACTGGTGACCACTGTATTACCTGTGCACTATACACTATGTACAGAGCTCCTGTGTATAATGTCACTGGTGACCACTGTATTACCTGTACACTATATACAGAGCTCCTGTGTATAATGTCACTGGTGACCACTGTAATACCTGTACACTAAATACAGAGCTCCAGTGTATAATGTCACTGGTGATCACTGTATTACCTGTACACTGACACTCTATACAGAGCTCCTGTGTATAATGTCACTGGTGAACCCTGTATTACCTGTACACTGACACTATATACTGAGCTCCAGTGTATAATGTCACTGGTGGTCACTGTATTACCTGTACACTGTACACTATATACAGAGCTCCTGTGTATAATGTCACTGGTGATCCCTGTATTACCTGTACACTGACACTATATACAGAGCTTCTGTGTATAATGTCACTGGTGATCCCTGTATTACCTGTACACTGACACTATATACAGAGCTCCTGTGTATAATGTCACTGGTGGTAATAACAGTGTTGTTAGTATTGTGGTTTGTATTCATGATCAGTATTGTAGTATTTGGTCACTTTGGGGTGGTAATATGTGGTCTGGTCATGGTGTGGCCGTATTTGTTCCTTGTATGTAGTATTATTCGGTCACTATGTGGTGGTAATATGTGATCTAGTCATGGTGTGGCGATATTTGTCTCTTTTGTATGTGGTATTATTGGTGTTGATATAGTGGACTGTGTTGTGTATGGCAGTCATTTTGTTCTTGCTGATATTAACTAGGAAAAGATTTTTTTCCATTAGGCCACAGCCCCACCATCAGTATTCGGTCAGTATTTTTTCTCAGGAGTAGATGCCAAAACCAGGAGTGGGTGATAAATACAGAATTGGTGACTTGTTTCTATTATACCTTTTCTCTGATTGTTCCTCACCTGGTTTTGGCTCCCACTCCTGAGAAAAATTACTGACCAAATACTGATAGTGGGGCCGCAGCCTTAGAGATTAAATACTTGGACCAGAGCGGCAGAGATGCACTTACAGGGGTTCTCTGGTGAAAACAAGTAATCACCTCTCCACAGGATCAGTGATGATATTGATTGGTGGGGGTCTGACTGCTGGGACACAATCGGCAGAATGTGGAGCTTTTCTCCCCATTAGACTGGAGCGGCATGTGAGATGCGACCACTCATCCAGTCATTCCCTCAGTGACTGTGAGCGCTGCTCTTTTTTGGAAGCTGCATTTTAAAATGGGGATAAGTGTCCTGTCAGGGATGAAACTTCCCCATTCTTCTGATAGGTGCCTTTTCCAATGTTCGGACCCAAACGATCAATAAGTGATCACCGATCCTGTGGATCCCATGGATCGGTGATAACTTGTTTTAACCAAAGAAGCCCTTTAATGCAAACTACCGTAATTGTACATCCCAGTTATAGTGGTGCACAGTAGATGTGCAAGAGCCACCAGTCAATGCTCCACTATAACGGGGATAGCGGATAACAGATATTTGCATATGGCTGTAGGTGGGCCCCTAGAGTCAGTTCTCCCTGTGGGCCCCAGACACCCCAGTCCGACCCTGATAGTGACAGTATATTATATACTAGTCATGTATTCTAATATATATTGTATGCATGTGGTATACTGTGTGAACAGATGTTATGTACAGGTAATGTGTGTATAGTATATCTGAACTCTACCCATGTCTGGTATATATAATACTGTAACTACAAAGTTCAGCACGCGGACTGAGACAGCCGAAGGGCTGAAAACTGTGGTGCACGGGCCACACCATACTCTCCCCTATCCCAATATCACTGCTATCTGCAGAGTGGTGAATACATTGGTGGAAGACGGAGCCACTGGCTCCTACTTCCACAGATCAGCTTTTGCGACTGACACAGCCAACATGATGACATCACGACATCACATCTGCTGTGTGGAGAGTCAGTGCACCGGAGAAAAGAACAGACCGTGGGGGAACGAGAGCGAGGTGAGTATGTCTTCTTTTTTTTTTTTCGGATGTGCATGGAATGTGTGCCTGCATATAGGGGGCTATGTGAGGACTCATACTGTATATAGGAGGCTATGTGAGGGCTCATATAGTATATAGGAGGCTATGTGAGGGCTCATATTGTATATAGGAGGCTATGTGAGGGCTCATATAGTATATAGGAGGCTATGTGAGGGCTCATATAGTATATAGGAGGCTATGTGAGGGCTCATATAGTATATAGGAGGCCATGTGAGGGCTCATATAGTATATAGGAGGCTATGTGAGGGCTCATATAGTATATAGGAGGCTATGTGAGGGCTCATATAGTATATAGGAGGCTATGTGAGGGCTCATATAGTGTATAGGAGGCTATGTGAGGGCTCATATAGTATATAGGAGGCTATGTGAGGGCTCACATTGTATATTGGAGGCTATGTGAGGCCTCACACTGTATATAAGAGGTTATGTGGGGCCTTACACTGTATATAGAAGGCTATGAGGGAATCATACTGTATATAGGAGGCTATTTGAGGGCTCATATTGTATATAGAGAGACTATATGGGGGCTCACACTGTATATAGGAAGCTATGCGGATCTCATAATGTATATAAGAGGCCACGTGGGGTCTGACAATATATAGAGAGGCTATGTGGGGACTCACATTGTATAAAGGAGGCTATGTGGGACTCATACTGTACATAGGAGGCTATGTGGCGGCTAATAATATGTATACAGTAGAAGGCTATGTGGGGGCTCATACTGTATAAAGGAGGCTATGTGAGGACTCATACTGTACATAGGGGGCTCATACTATATATAGGAGGCTATATGCGGGCTCATACTGTACAAAAGAGGCTATGTGGCAGCTCATAATATGTATAGGAGGCTATGTGGGTCTCATACGGTATATAGGGGGCTATGTGGTGGCTAATACTGTATATAGGATGGAATATGAGGGCTCACACTGTATATAAGGGCTATGTGGTGGCTTACACTGTATATAGGGGCTATGTGGGGTGCATACTGTATGTAGGAATAATGTCTGTAATCTGCTGTGGAATTAATAGCACTATACACTGTACTTTTCAGATTATAGTACGCACTTTTCTCCTCCAAAAATTTTTGGGAAAATGGGGGTATGTCTTATAATCTGAATGTAGTTTACCGGGGCATTTGGGAGCGGCATTTTAGGGTCGCTGCAGCAGGAAGCTGGTGACGGCAGGAGTGAGGCGATGCTGCGGGCCCCAGGCTGGGAAGGTGGGTGTCTGGCTGTGCGACGGGCTCTGTGCTTTCACAAAATGTCGGAGGAGCCCCCGCACTTTCCATGGTTTTCAATGCGGTGAACTTGGGGAAAAAAGGCCACCAGAGGCGGCGCATGTGCGGATTGAGATCGTGACACCGAGATCTTTTCTCCCGAGGTCTCAACCTAAGCATGTGCCGCCTCCGGTGGCCATTTTCCCTAAGTCTACAGCATTGAAAACCACGGGAAGTACAGGGGATCCGCCGGCATTTTGTGAAAGCACGGAGTCCGGCTCATCGTCGAACATCCCCCTCCCAGCCTGGGGTCCATAGCATCACCCCACTCCTGCCGCTGCCAGCTTCCTGGAGCAGCGACTCTGCTCCACCACAGCAGCCCCCTTCCCTGGGTAATCTACCGTAAAAGCAGACTATAAGAAGCACCACCATTTTATTAAATACATTTTTTTCCTATTTTTCTCACCAAAATTTGGGGTGCGTCTTATGATACGGTGCATTTTATAATCTGCAAAATATGGTTAGCAAAATAAATAAATAAATGGGGAGCTGTGTGGGGGCTCATACTGTATACAGGGGGCTGTGTGTGTGCTCATACGGTATATAGGGGGGCTGTGTGGGGGCTCATACTGTATACAGGGGGCTGTGTGTGTGCTCATATGGTATATAGGGGGGCTGTGTGTGGGCTCATACTGTATACAGGGGGCTGTGTGTGTGCTCATATGGTATATAGGGGAGCTGCGTGGGGGCTCATACTGTATACAGGGGGCTGTGTGTGTGCTCATATGGTATATAGGGGGATGTGTGTGGGCTCATACTGTATACAGGGGGCTGTGTGTGTGCTCATATGGTATATAGGGGAGCTGTGTGGGGGCTCATACTGTATACAGGGGGCTGTGTGTGTGCTCATATGGTATATAGGGGGATGTGTGTGGGCTCATACTGTATACAGGGGGCTGTGTGTGTGCTCATATGGTATATAGGGGGGATGTGTGTGGGCTCATACTGTATACAGGGGGCTGTGTGTGTGCTCATATGGTATATAGGGGGGCTGTGTGTGTGCTCATATGGTATATAGGGGGGCTGTGTGGGGGCTCATACTGTATACAGGGGGCTATGTGTGTGCTCATATGGTATATAGTGGGGCTGTGTGTGGGCTCATACTGTATACAGGGGGCTGTGTGTGTGCTCATATGGTATATAGGGGGGCTGTGTGGGGGCTCATACTGTATACAGGGGGCTGTGTGTGTGCTCATATGGTATATAGGGGGGCTGTGTGGGGGCTCATACTGTATACAGGGGGCTGTGTGTGTGCTCATATGGTATATAGGGGAGCTGTGTGGGGGCTCATACTGTATACAGGGGGCTATGTGTGTGCTCATATGGTATATAGTGGGGCTGTGTGTGGGCTCATACTGTATACAGGGGGCAGTGTGTGCTCATATGGTATATAGGGGAGCTGTGTGGGGGCTCATACTGTATACAGGGGGCTGTGTGTGTGCTCATATGGTATATAGGGGGATGTGTGTGGGCTCATACTGTATACAGGGGGCTGTGTGTGGGCTCATACGGTATACAGGGGGATGTTGGCATACTTAATTCTGGTCAATATTAAGTGATATAAATATTATTTTATATTAATTGTAGTTAATATTAATATTGAGCAGAACTAATTTCAGCCTTTCAGCCTATTGGTTCAGGCCCCCACAACAGTTACGTTCTCTCATGTGGCCCCTCTGGAAAATGAATTGCCCACCCCTGATATATACCATCATTTATTATCCAGTATATAGCATCTGATGTCTGTATAACAGTATGTCCTATATCCCATCACATATTCTCCTGTATACTGGATGTCATATACTGTGCACAGACATCAGATGGTGCAGAGGAGAAGAAGTGACTGGTGTAATATCTAATGGCTGTACTCAAGGTGTAATGTGCACTAGTTACATATTAGCCTGTAGGTGGTATAATATATATACTATAGGCCCAGACATCCCATATTATATACAGGATAATAGGAGGCGGGTATAATATCCAGAGCTAACAAGCCTCCCCTATTCCCTGGGCCTGTCCCGATTTGAGGGCTCAGTCCCGGCCCGGCTCAGCTCTTCTCCCGGCAGGGGCGCTGCTGGGCACTGGGCTTTTCCTCCAGACACGCAGGCTTTCCATGCTGTGTGTGACCCCTTGTAGCTCCGCCTCCCGCTCTCTGCTCCTCCCCGGCATCAGGGCAGAGGAATTCTACTGTGCAGAGACCGCACAGCATGAGGAGGTGAGGGGTCAGGGGGCGGGGCCAAGTCTGCGGAGGACATGACAACAAGGTGCGGTCCTGAGGTGAGGGGGAGACCCGCAGCCTCTCCCATCTGTGGCTGCTGTTATTACAGGATGGGAGGGGGCTCATGCAATGTCACCAGCAGCTCTGCAGTCGGGACTAGGGGGGATGGGAAGGGGATTTAGGGACACTGCAGGGCTGACAGCTCTCCTGCGTACAGCCCATACTCTGCTGCTGATTGCAAACACCAGGCCCCACCACTGCCACTGGAGACATGATGGAGAAGAAGGGACTATATACATGTCATGTTGTGCCCGCTGTGTGTGTGATGTCTGTGTGATGGTTGTGCCCGCTGTGTGTGTGATGTCTGTGTGATGGTTGTGCCCGCTGTGTGTATGATGTCCGTGTGATGGTTGTGCCCGCTGTGTGTATGATGTCTGTGTGATGGTTGTGCCCGCTGTCTGTATGATGTCTGTGTGATGGTTGTGCCCGCTGTGTGTATGATGTCTGTGTGATGGTTGTGCCCGCTGTGTGTGTGATGTCTGTGTGATGGTTGTGCCCGCTGTGTGTATGATGTCTGTGTGATGGTTGTGCCCGCTGTGTGTATGATGTCCGTGTGATGGTTGTGCCCGCTGTGTGTATGATGTCCGTGTGATGGTTGTGCCCGCTGTGTGTATGATGTCTGTGTGATGGTTGTGCCCGCTGTGTGTATGATGTCTGTGTGATGGTTGTGCCTGCTGTGTGTATGATGTCTGTGTGATGGTTGTGCCCGCTGTGTGTATGATGTCTGTGTGATGGTTGTGCCCGCTGTGTGTATGATGTCCGTGTGATGGTTGTGCCCGCTGTCTGTATGATGTCCGTTTGATGGTTGTGCCCGCTGTGTGTATGATGTCCGTGTGATGGTTGTGCCCGCTGTGTGTATGATGTCTGTGTGATGGTTGTGCCCGCTGTGTGTATGATGTCTGTGTGATGGTTGTGCCTGCTGTGTGTATGATGTCTGTGTGATGGTTGTGCCCGCTGTGTGTATGATGTCTGTGGGATGGTTGTGCCCGCTGTGTGTATGATGTCCGTGTGATGGTTGTGCCCGCTGTGTGTATGATGTCCGTGTGATGGTTGTGCCCGCTGTGTGTATGATGTCTGTGGGATGGTTGTGCCCGCTGTGTGTATGATGTCTGTGGGATGGTTGTGCCTGCTGTGTGTATGATGTCTGTGTGATGGTTGTGCCCGCTGTGTGTATGATGTCTGTGTGATGGTTGTGCCCGCTGTGTGTATGATGTCTGTGTGATGGTTGTGCCCGCTGTCTGTATGATGTCCGTGTGATGGTTGTGCCCGCTGTCTGTATGATGTCCGTGTGATGGTTGTGCCCGCTGTGTGTATGATGTCTGTGTGATGGTTGTGCCTGCTGTGTGTATGATGTCTGTGTGATGGTTGTGCCTGCTGTGTGTATGATGTCTGTGTGATGGTTGTGCCCGCTGTGTGTATGATGTCTGTGTGATGGTTGTGCCCGCTGTGTGTATGATGTCTGTGTGATGGTTGTGCCCGCTGTGTGTATGATGTCTGTGTGATGGTTGTGCCCGCTGTGTGTATGATGTCCGTGTGATGGTTGTGCCCGCTGTGTGTATGATGTCCGTGTGATGGTTGTGCCCGCTGTCTGTATGATGTCCGTGTGATGGTTGTGCCCGCTGTCTGTATGATGTCCGTGTGATGGTTGTGCCCGCTGTCTGTATGATGTCCGTGTGATGGTTGTGCCCGCTGTGTGTATGATGTCCGTGTGATGGTTGTGCCCGCTGTGTGTATGATGTCTGTGTGATGGTTGTGCCCGCTGTGTGTATGATGTCTGTGTGATGGTTGTGCCCGCTGTGTGTATGATGTCTGTGTGATGGTTGTGCCCGCTGTGTGTGTGATGTCTGTGTGATGGTTGTGCCCGCTGTGTGTGTGATGTCTGTGTGATGGTTGTGCCCGCTGTGTGTGTGATGTCTGTGGGATGGTTGTGCCCGCTGTGTGTGTGATGTCTGTGGGATGGTTGTGCCCGCTGTGTGTATGATGTCTGTGGGATGGTTGTGCCCGCTGTGTGTATGAGGTCTGTGGGATGGTTGTGCCCGCTGTGTGTATGAGGTCTGTGGGATGGTTGTGCCCGCTGTGTGTATGAGGTCTGTGGGATGGTTGTGCCCGCTGTGTGTATGAGGTCTGTGGGATGGTTGTGCCCGCTGTGTGTATGAGGTCTGTGGGATGGTTGTGCCCGCTGTGTGTATGATGTCTGTGGGATGGTTGTGCCCGCTGTGTGTATGAGGTCTGTGTGATGGTTGTGCCCGCTGTTTGTATGAGGTCTGTGGGATGGTTGTGCCCGCTGTGTGTATGATGTCTGTGTGATGGTTGTGCCCGCTGTGTGTGTGATGTCTGTGTGATGGTTGTGCCCGCTGTGTGTATGATGTCTGTGTGATGGTTGTGCCCGCTGTGTGTATGATGTCTGTGTGATGGTTGTGCCCGCTGTGTGTATGATGTCTGTGTGATGGTTGTGCCCGCTGTGTGTGTGATGTCTGTGTGATGGTTGTGCCCGCTGTGTGTATGATGTCTGTGTGATTTTTAACATAGCGCTTTGAAATAGGCAGGGGTGGGAGATTAATTTTCCCAAGGGGCCACGTGAGAGACCGTGACTGTTGTGGAGCCCGAACCAATAGGTTCAAATTAATTCAGCTCAATATTAATATTATCATATTAATTATATATTTTTTGTATATTTATATTATCACTTAATATTGAGCAGATTTAAGTATGCTGACATCCCCCTATATACAGTATGAGCCCCCACACAACCCCATACATACAGTATTAGCACAAACCACCCCTACCTACGGTATGAGCCCTCGCATAGCCCCCAATATACAGTAAGAGCCACCACAAGAAAGCCAGATGTCGTATAATGAATCTACATAAAGATGAGAAAGTTCTGGCGGCTCCGACTGTGAATGAGGGAACAAAAAATAATCCTCAGGTCCCAACAAGAGATGAGCAGGACTCACAGATGAGGCCGCACTGCCCGGAAGATAAGAGACTCATGGCCTCCAGTCCAGCCGCCAGGTAGCACTGACCTGGACGCCCGACTGGAGGCCCCGGAAACCATCTGCTCATCTCTAGTCCCAGCTGCCCTGGATACAGTGGACAGTCCTGGATTTGGGTCTGGGCCTTGCAGTCTCGGCCGTCTGCTGAATTTCCCTCACTACCAGCGCCCCTCTGACAACTCCTCCTGCCGGGCGAGAAAGATAATGGTAAATGGGCGTGGATTGGGGTGTGACCAGGGGCGAGGCCAAAATTTGCCACGCATAGCATCTTTCTGTCCCCCTTTCTGTTCTTCAAAAGTTGAGAGGTATGAATATGTGATGTCTGTATCCCAGTATATCGCATACCATCACATATTATGCTGTATACTGGATGTGATGGACTTTGATACTGGCATCCAATGTTATACAGAGGATAATCTGTCACTGGTGTAATATCTGATGTCTGTGCTCATAGTGTGGTATATAACTGTCACATGCTATTCTGTATGTAATATCTGATGTATGTAGTCATAATATATCTTATTCCAGTACAGATGAGCGAATTGATTCGCAGGACACTGGTCAAACAGTCCCGTCAGTAGTCTGTGGCCACCAGACCAGAGCCCCGCGAGCCTCCTCCCGCCTGCCGGCATCTCTGACTCCTCTTTTGATTATAGTCTTTGCATGATGTCATCTTTTTGGCGTGACACATACATGACCTTGTGCCTGGCTACAAATCAAAGGCAGAGAAAGAGAATGGTGTCAGGTAGGAGGCTGTCAGGGCTCCTATCCAGCAGCCACTGAATATTCATCTGACCATTGGATCAGGGTCCTGCAAATGAAGTTGCTCATCTCTATATATCAGTCATATATTCTCCTATGTATATTGTATTGTATGTGGTATAATATGTTCACTGTGTGCACAGACATCAGATGGGACACACATGATAATTAGTGACTCGTACATCATATACTATAATGTGGAGCTGACTTTTACATTGATGACTTGCTCGATCAAGTATGTAGGAAATAATACACAAAATAATAATTCCTAGGTATCTATCTGGCAGACCTGTGCTTATGTGTGGCCACCTTTAGGCTGTGTGCCCACTATGCGTTTTTTAAGCGTTTCCGCAACGGCAATTCCGCTGCAGAAACGCTTAAAAAACGCTTGGTAGAAGGTCTGCTATGTTCCCCAATGATAATCCGCATCTGCTGTGCACATGCTGCGGAAATTTCCGCTGCGGATTATCAATGCGGAAAAATCCGCCGCACTACCAATTATTTTGTGTAATCGCAGCGTTTTCGCCGCCATTGACTTGCATTGAATTGCATAATATCCGCATGACTACATGTGCACATGCGGATATTTAGCGATTCAATGTGCGGATGGTACCCGGATTTGGAGAAGAAGAGACTCTCCTCCAGACCCGGGTACCATAGTACCTGTAAAAAAAAATAATTAAAATAAAAAATATACATTATACTTACCTTCTGATGGCCCCCGGTCTCCATAGTGATGCGTCCTGGCTTCCTGGCAGCTCATGATGGTCTAAAAGGACCTGCCATGACGTCATTTAGTCACGTGACAGGTCACGCGACCGCTGATGTCGGCGGTCGCTTGACCCGTCACATGACTAAATGACGTCATGGCAGGTCCTTTTACACAACCGTGAGACACCGGGAAGACCGGACGCATCGGATAAGGAGACCAGGGGCCGTCAGAAGGTAAGTATAATATTTATTTTTTACCATTCTTTTACGGTCACACTATATAAATCCATACCGGTTGCATGGATTTATATAGTGTGACCAAGTTGTCAAGCACTTTCCAAGTGATGCTAAAATCGCTTGCAAAGCTCTTGACAACCCGCATGCGGAAATGCATGTGAAGAGCGCTTCACTTCTGCTTGTCCCTGGCAGGAAAACTCATAGAATCCGCATGCGTTTTTTCTGCCAGGGAGATGCAGAAACGCTCTGGAAAAATTCTCAGCATTTCTGCATTGTGGGCACTTAGCCTTACTCTGTTTAGGAGTGTAGAAAAGCACAGCGTACCTTGGATTACTTGCATTACACCTCTAACAACCTAAATCCGTTTTGTAGTGGTCAGACATTGTACATATTATGCTTATGTATTACCAGTTTTAAATGCTCACCTGAACTGGACCAAGTGCTGTCATTTTTCTCCACGGGCAGCACTTAGACAATACGTTTGTGTGAATATAGCCTATGAAGCAGCTGGTAATAAACATGTTGAAGGGATTTTCTGCGAACAAAAGTATATTTTAATCAATAGATCTTGGAATAATAATAACTTCCACAATTGGATGTGTTTAAATAAAATGTCCCTGTGCTGAGATAATGTTATAAATGTGCCCCTGCTGTGTACTGTGTAATGGCTGTGTCTGACTGTGCAGGAACATGGTCTGATCATACCACAGCTACTGGGCAGGGGAGGAAGCAAAAGAGGATATAGCATCGATTAAATCACTGCACACTCTAGTTTCAAGATGCAAACGATGGGTCAAAACGTTCATTTACTGTTGCATTATTCCCTGCACCTTAAATGTGTCTTATTGCATGTCTTCAAATAGACTTTAGTTTGCGTCATGAAACTAGAATGTGCGGTGATTTAATCTACGCCGATTCTGGGGATTCCACATCCCGTGTACCTGCACCTTGACCTACATACTGTGTGCACGCTAATCATCTATATATAAAGAGAGTATATATACATTACAGCAGGGGATCACAGCTGAGTCTTTCTTTGAGCTAAAATATTGTTTAAAAACAGGCATTGAAATGTTTTACTCACAAAAAGAATCCTCTGTGATCCCCTGCTATCCTGCCTGTATCCTCTTTTTCTCCCCCCCTGCCCAGGAGATGTGGTATGATCAGACCATGTTCCTGCACGGTCAGACACAGCCATTACACAGTACACAGCAGGGGCACATTTATAAGATTATCTCAGCACAGGGACATTATTATATCACATCCAATTGTGGAAATTATTATTACTCCAAGATCTATTGATTAAAATCTACTATTGTTTGTGGGAAAACGACCTTTAAGGATGGGCCGCTACTCATGGACCACTGCTGTGTGCTTGCCCCCAGGCTAAAATTTGCCAGCCAGCCCCTGCTAGCAGTGATATTAGAATACACACTATACATGTTATTACATACAGCATCCTTTACCTATAAAAATTGTATATAATCTCTTCCACTTTTCTTTCCAGTGGGTGTAGTGACAAGATTATGGAGCAGTTGCCGGGACCAGTGCCGCCGCGAGCGACAACAGGGTAGGAAGAGTGGTGATGTGGCTCTTAAAAAGAAAGGCCATACCTATATTATGACCGGCTCCAGTTTTTGACCCTAGTCCTAGATTTTCACCCGTAAGTGGCTATCTTTTTCAGTTTTATTTGTTGTAATGGTTTGATTATTATTTTGCATATTAAAAATGCTGTTTTCTCTGTCATCCCTGACCTTACAGATCTGACTGGACCAAAAAGGGAAATACCTGTAGCCCGGAGGTGCTGGAAGCCAGAGAGGAATCTGAAATGGAGGCCGGAGCTGGGGGCCAGAAAGAAGAAGAGCCTGCGGAGAGCACCAGTACACCACAGCCCCTCGACACCTCCCCTCATGCACCAATAAGCCAGCATCGCTACCGCCCCACCATCACTGGCGTATGTGACATGGGAATACCTGTGAGTGATGATGATGAGAGTTTTTGTCTAAGCCTGGCCCGTTATTTCAGGCACGTTCCCTTTTTATTGAGGCTGCAGACCAGGGCTGCCCTCCAAATTGTTTCGTCTGCCGCTGCGCCACCAAATTCACCGATGGCCATCTTTTAATTCCTTGAACGGTGGCAACTTTCTGAGGACAACAAAACCCGGTCATTAGACCCCCCCAAGAAGGGCACTCAGCAGACCCACCATCACGGCAGCCACCACCTCCAGTGCCAGCATCACGGCAATCACCACCACCTCCAGTACCAGCATCACAGCAGCCATCACCACCACCTCCAGTCACAGCATCACAGCAACCACCACCAACTACAGTGGCACAATCACGGCAGCCACCTCCAGTGCCAGCATCTTGGCAGCCACCTCCATTACCAGCATCACGGCAGCCAACAACCCCCTCACCAGCATGTCTCTTGCCCCAATCACCCTTGTCTTGTTGGCATGATGGCCAAAACACAGAAGACAAGGCCAGACAAAGATCTGAGATACAGGATTTGTGTGCTGAGATGCCGCCACAGTCACTGAAAGGTGTTACATAGATGCGTATTATATGGACGCTATATGGATGGCATAAGCATGGTCCGTTTGCTGTGCTTTTTTTTTCTCGCACACATTGACTTGCATTGGCGAGTCTCGTCTGATATATGCAGCCACTTGCAGCATGCTGTGATTTTTTTTTCTCAGTTCGATCCGAGCTGGAAAAAAAAAATCACAGATGAACACATAATCATTCAATAACCAGAGTCAGAGTGCAATCCAATTTTTTTTTATCAGATTGCACTCGTGTGATTTATACGCAGATGAGTATGAGCCCTTAGACTCAGCCAAAAGATTGTAGACATAGAGTATATCTTATTGCTCTAATAGGCATCTAGTCATTCAACAGAGGCCATTAACTATATATTCTACATGCAGGGCTTGTGAATTGTCCATTATTAAAATAAACAGTATATAAAAAGCAGTGCAGGAGGCAGCAGTGAAGGACATGACAAATATTAATAACAATATGTAAAATAATCACAGGCTGCAATTACCCACCATATTTTTTCTTAAACCATGAAATCAACTTTTTCTTGCGGTTGTAAATTTGAAATGACAGTGATGGCTATTATGACATCACAAGGCACATGACATCATAGACATCACAATTGGAATAGAATGTATAAATTTCTACACTGCTGCCATCTTGTGTCACTATAACCTGACAGCTGGAAGAGGACGAGTCCAGGTAAGTAGCTCTTTACTTTTAAGCTTTGGTATACTTATAATGTATCCACCGGATTTATCATGGATTGCCGGGAACACTCTGTAATAAGACATTTTCAGGACAACCCCTTGTCTAAATGAGAAATTGCTGACGATAGGTGGGTGGTGGAGGTCAAGTTGGGACATCTTTATGGGGCTCCATTTTTGGGTAGTTTTGCCATTTATGTGGACAAATTATTTTATTATCATTCTCTGTTCTCAGATCTTTGGTTCCTATTGAATTAGGGGCTGACATTGGCGTTGTAGTTTAACCCCTTTAAAGCTCAAGACGTACTAATACGTATCTGCGCCATGGGACTTAAGAGCCTGATACGTATTAGTACGTCTTTGCGATCGCGCCCGCACACAGGCTGTGCGGGCGCGATCGCCGCCGGGTGTCTGCCGATTGTCGCAGCTGAGTCGATCGCAGCATTGCGGGGGCAAGGGGAGGTGATCGGGATACTCACCTCTCCTGCCGGCGTCCAGCGATGTCTGCTGCGGCTTCCTGGATGTTGCCATGACGACCCGATGTCGTCATGACAACATCTGGGTCACCAGACAGCAAGAAGATATTTTGGCATGCGCAGTGCATGACCAAAGTATCTTCTGCATTTGCAGCGCTGACAGCCTGTATAGCACAGGGCTGGTGCTCCATCCCTATGCTATACAGGCGATCAGAATAAAAAAAGTGAAAGTCCCATAGTGGGACAAAGAACAAAAGTAAAAAAAGTGTCAGAAAGTGAAGAAAAAAAAAATAATCCACCAAAAATAAAAATATAATGTACCCATCAATAAATATTATTATGAAAAAAAAACAATAACAGTACACATATTTGGTATCGCCGCGTCCGGAATGACCTGACCTATAAAATTGTCCCACTAGTTAGCCCCTTCAGTGAACATGGTAAAAAAAAAATGAAGCAAAAAACAATGCTTTATCTTCATACCGCCAAACAAAAAATGGAATAACACGCAATCAAAAAGACGAATATAAATAATAATGATACCACTGAAAACGTCATCTTGTCCCGCAAAAAACAAGCCGCCATACAGCTCCATCAGCCTAAAAATAAAAAAGTTATAGCTCTCAGAATAAAGCGATGCAAAAAAATTATTTTTTCTATAAAATAGCTTTTATTGTGTAAAAGCGCCAAAACATAGAAAATCGATATAAATGTGGTACCAATGTAAACGTACTGACCCAAAGAATAAAGCTACCTTATCAATTTTGCCACACGCGGAACAGCATCAAATAAAAAAAACAACAATTCCTGAATTGTTGGTTTTTGTTTATTCTGCCTCCCAAAAATCGGAATAGAGAGTGATCAAAATATGTCACGTGCCTGAAAATGGCACCAATAAAAACGTCAACTCATCCCGCAAAAAACAAGATGTCACATGACTCTGTCAACCAAAATATGGAAAAATTATAGGTCTCAAAATATAGCGATGCAAAACTAGATTTTACAAAAAATGCGTCTTTTAGTGTGTGACAGCTGTCAATCATAAAAACCCGATATGATTCTGATATCGCTGTAAACACACTGACTCGAAGAATAAAGTTGTCTAAACGGCGTAAAATATAAACTCTAGGGTTAGGGTTGTGGTAGGGTTAGGGTTAGGGTTGGGCTTGGCCTGAGAGGATCAGATCCGCCCCTATCACTGGGCAAGAAGCCAAAAGCACAAAATAAAAAGAGAAATCCTACTTCTTCCTTCAGGAGGACCCGGAGTGGGCAAACCCAACACATGAGACACCGGGCTAGAGGCCAACCACGACACAAGCTTTAAAGGGAATCTGTCACCCCCTAGGACTTATCAGACCTCTAATATGGGCATAAAGGTTATAGAAATGTAAATCTATACATACTTCTATGGCCCATATTAGAGGTCTGCTTGCTTTGAAATATCCTGGCTCCGGCCTGCCCTCACTCTGGCTCTGGCCTGCCTTTGCCCTGGCTCTGTCCTGCTCTTTCTCTGACTCTGGCCTTCTCTCGTACTGGCTCTGGCTTACTCTCGCCTTGGCTCTGGCCTGCTCTCGCTCTGGCTCCGGCCTGCTCTCGCTCTGGCTCTGGCCTGCCCTTGCCTTGGCTTCCGCCTGCTCTCGCCCTGAATCTGGCCTGCTCTCGTTTTGGCTCTGGCCTGCCCTCGCCTTGGCTCCGGCCTGCTCTCACTCTGGCTCTGGCCTGCCCTCGCCCAGGCTCTGGCCTGCTCTGGCTCTGGCCTGCCCTCGCCCAGGCTCTGGCCTGCTCTGGCTCTGGCCTGCCCTCGCCCTGGTTCCAGCCTGCTCTGACTCTTGCCTTCCCCCACCCCGGCTCTGGCCTGCCCTCGCTCTGGCTCTGGCCTGCCCTCGACTTGGCTCCGGCCTGCTCTCGCTCTGGCCTGCCCTCGCCTTGGCTCCGACCTGCTCTCGCTCTGGCTCTGGCCTGCCCTCGCCTTGGCTCCGGCCTGTTCTCGCTCTGGCCTGCCCTCGCCTTGGCTCCGGCCTGCTCTCGCTCTGGCCTGCCCTCGCCCTGGCTCCTGCCTGCTCTCTCTGGCTCTGGCCTGCCCTTGCCCTGGCTCCGGCCTGCTCTCGCTCTGGCGCTGGCCTGCCCTGGCTCTGCCTCTGGCCTACCCTCGCCTTGGCTCCGGCCCTGCTCTAGCCTTGGCTCCGGCCTGCTCTCGCTCTAGCTTCGGACTGCTCTCGCCCTGGCTTCGGCCTGCCCTCGCCTTGTCTCCGGCCTGCTCTCGCTCTGGCTCTGGCCTGCCCTGGCTCTGCCTCTGACCTGCCCTCTCCTTGGCTCCGGCCTGCCCTCTCCTTGGTCCGTCCGGCCTGCCCTCTCCTTGGCTCCGGCCTGCTCTCGCTCTGACTCTGGTCTGCCCTCGCCTTGTCTCCGGCCTGCTCTCGCCTTGGCTCCGGCCTGCTCTCGCTCTGGCTCCGGCCTGCCCTCGCCCTGGCTCCGGCCTGCCCTTGCTCTGGCTCTGGGCAGCCCTCACCTTGGCTCCGGCCAGCTCCTGCTCTAACTCCGGCATGCCCTCACCTTGGCTCCGGCATGCCCTTACCCTGGCTCCGGCCTGATCTCGCTCTGGCTCTTGCCTGCTCTTGCTCTGGCTCTGGTCTGCCCTCGCCTTGGCTCCGGCCTCCTCTCGCTCTGACTCTGGTCTGCCGTCGCCCTGGCTCCAGCCTGCTCTAGCTCTGGCTCAGGCCTGCTCTCTCTCGCTCTGGCTCTGGCCTGCCCTTGCCTTGGCTCTGGACTGCTCTCGCTTTGGCTCTGGCCTGCTTTCGCTCTGGCCTTCCCTCGCCTTGGCTCTGGCCTGCTCGTGCCCTGGCTCCGGCCTGCTCTTGCCCTGGCTCCGGCCTGCTCTGGCTCTGGCTGCCCTCGCTCTGGCTCCGGCCTGCTCTCGCTCTGGCTCCGTCCTGCTCTGGCTCTGGCCTGCCCTCGCCCTGGCTCTGGCCTGCTCTCTTTTTGGCTCTGGCCTGCCCTCGCCCTGGCTCCGGCCTACTCTGGCTCTGGCCTGCTCTTGCTCTGGCTCTGGCTTCGCCCTGGCTGCGTCCGGCCTGTTTTCGCCCTGGTTCCGGCCTGCCCTTGCCTTGACTCCGGCCTTCTCTCGCTCTGGCACTGGCCTGCCCTTGCCTTGGCTCTGGCCCACTCTCGCTCTGGCCTGCCCTCGACCTGGCTCCGGTCTGCTCTCGTTCTGGCTCTGGCCTGCTCTCGCTCTGGCTCTGGCGTGCCCTCGCCTTGGCTCCGGCCTGCTTTGGATCTGGCTCTGGCCTGCCCTCTCCTTGGCTCCGGCCTGCTCTCGCCTTGGCTCCGGCCTGCTCTCGCCCTGGCTCTGGCCTGCTCTCG
The DNA here is from genome assembly GCF_046119375.1 of Phyllobates terribilis. NCBI lineage: Eukaryota > Metazoa > Chordata > Amphibia > Anura > Dendrobatidae > Phyllobates > Phyllobates terribilis. The sequence continues at coordinate 4,602,936 of NW_027362898.1, read as the reverse complement.
CTCTGGCTCCGGCCTGCTCTCGCTCTGGCTCTGACCTGCCCTCGCCTTGGCTACGGCCTGCTCTCGCCTTGGCTCCGGCCTGCTCTTGCTTTGGCTCCAGCCTGCCTTCGCCCTGGCTACGGCCTGCCCTTGCTCTGGCTCCAGCCAGCCCTCACCTTGGCTCTGGCCTGCTCTCGCCCTGGCTCCGCCTGCTCTTGCTCTAGCTCTGGCCTGCCCTCATCCTGGTTCCGGCCTGCTCTCGCCCTTGCTCTTGCTTGCTTTGGCTCTGGCTCTTGCCTGTTCTCTCCTTGTCTCCGGCCTCCTCTCGCACTGGCTCCGGCCTGCTCTCGCTCTGGCTCTGGCCTGCTATCTCTCTGGCTCCTGCCTGCCCTCGCCTTAGCTCCTGCCTGTTCTCGCCCTGGATACGACCTAGAGCCTTGGCACCGGCCTGCTCTCGCTCTGGTTCCAGCCTGCCCTTACCTTGGCTCATGCCTGCTCTCTATCTGGCCTGCCCTCAACTTGACTCCGGCCTGCTCTTGCTCTGGCTCCGGCCTGCCCTCGCTTTGGCTCTGGCCTGCCCTCGCCTTGGCTCCAGTGTGCTATATCGCTCTGGCTCCAGCCTGCCATCGCCCTGGCTCCGGCCTACTCTGGCTCTGGCTCTGGCCTGCCCTCGCCCTGGCTCCGGCCTGCCATCGCTCTGCCTCTGGCTAGCCCTCGCCATGGCTCCGGCCTCCTCTCGCCCTGGCTCCAGCCTGCTCTCGCTCTGGCCTGCCTTTGCCTTGGCTCCGGCCTGCTCTCGCCCTGTCTCTTGCTTGCCCTCGCTCTGGCTCTGGCCTGTCCTCTCCTTGGCTCCAGCCTGCTCTCGCACTGGCTCCGGCCTGCCCTCGCCTTGGTTCCGGCCTGCTCTCGCTCTGTCCTGCTCTCGCCCTGGGTCCGGCCTGCTCTCGCCTTTGCTCCCTCCGGCCTGCTATCTCTCTGGCTCCGGCCTGCCCTCGCCTTGGCTCCTACCTGCTCTCTCTCTGGTTCCGGCCTGCCCTTGCTGTGGCTCTGGCCTGCTCTCGCTCTGGCCCTGGCCTGCCCTCGCTCTGGTTCCGGCCTACTCTCGCTCCGGCTTGCCCTTGCCTTGGCTGTGGCCTACCCTCGCCTTGACTCCGGCCTGCTGTCGCCTTGGCTCCGGCCTGCTCTCGCTCTGGCTACAGCCTGCCCTCGCTCTGGCTCCGGCCAGCTCTCTCATTGGCTCTGGCCTGCTCTCGCCCTGCCTCATACCTTCTCTGGCTCTGGCCTGCCTTCGCCCTGGCTCCGGCCTGCTCTCTCTCTGGCTCTGGCCTGCCCATGCGGCTCCGGCCTGCTCTCTCTCTGGCTCTGGCCTGCCCTTGCCTGAGCTCCGGCCTGCTCTCGCTCTGCCTCTGACCTGCCCTCGCCCTGGCTCTGGCCTACCCTCACCTTGGCTCCGGCTTGCTCTCGCCTTGGCTCCAGCCTGCTCTCGCTCTGGCTCCTGCCTGCCCTCACTCTGGCTCCTGCCTGCCCTCGCCCTGACTCCGGCCTGCCCTTGCTCTGGCTCCGGCCAGCCCTCGCATTGGCTCTTGCCTACTCTTGCCCTGGGTCTTGCCTGCTCTCGCCCTGGCTCCGACCTGCCCTTGCCTTGGCTCTGGCCTGCTCTCGCTCTGGCTCTGTCCTGCCCTCGCCTTGGCTCCGGCCTGCTCTTGCCCTGGCTCCGGCATGCTCTCGCTCTGGCTCTGGCCTGCCCTCGCACTGGCTCTGGCCTGCTCTCTCTCTGGCTCTGGCCTGCCCTTGCCCTGGCTCCGGCCTACTCTCGCTCTGGCTCTGGCCTGCTCTTGCTCTGGCCTGGCCCTGGTTCTGGCCTTCCCTTCCCTTGCCTTGGCTCTGGCCTTCTCTCGCTCTGGCTCTCACCTGCCCTTGCCTTGGCTCTGGCCTACTCTTGCTCTGGCTCTGGCCTGCCCTCACCCTGGCTCTGGCCTACTCTCGCTCTGGCGTTCCCTCACTTTGGCTCCGGCCTGCTCTCGCTCTGGCCTGCCCTCGCCCTGGCACAGGAATGTTCTTGCCTTGGCTCAGGCCTGCTATCGCTCTGGCTCTAGCCTGCCCGAGCTCTCTCTGGCTCTGGTTTGCCCTCGCTCTTGCGAGGGCCTTGACTCCGGCCTGCTCTCTCCCTGGCTCCGGCCTGCTCTCTCCCTGGCTCCGGCCTGCTCTCGCCCTGGCTCCGGCCTGCTCTCGCCCTGGCTCTGGCCTGCTCTTGCCCTGGCTCTGGCCTGCTCTTGCCCTGGTTCCGGCGTGCCCTTGCCTTGGCTCTGGCCTTCTCGTGCTCTGGCTCTGGCCTGCCCTTGCCTTGGCTCCGGCCAATTCTCGCCCTGGCTCCGGCCTGCCCTTGCACTGGCTCCGGCCTGCTCTCGCTCTGCCTCTGGCCTGCCCTCGCCTTGGCTCTGGACTGCTCTCGCTTTGACTCTGGCCTGCCCTTGCTTGGCTCCGGAGGTCCGGCCTGCTCTCGCTCTGGCTCTGGCCTGCCCTCGCTCTGGCTCTGGCCTGCCCTCGCCTTGTCTCCGGCCTGATCTGGCTCTGGCCTGCCCTCGCCCTGCTCTCGCCTTGGCTCCAGCCTGCTCTCGCCCTGGCTCTGGCCTGCTCTCGCCCTGGTTCTGGCTGCCCTTGCCTTGGCTCCGGCCTTCTTTCTCTCTGGCTCTGGTCTGCCCTTGCCTTGGCTCTGGCCAAATCTCGCTCTGGCCAAGGCGAAGGCAGGCCAGAGCCACAGCGATAGCAGGCCAGAGCCTGAGCGAGAGCAGGCCAGAGCCAAGGCAAAGGCAGGCCGGAGCCAGAGCGATAGCAGGCCGTAGCCATGGCAAAGTCAGGCCGGAGCCAAGGCGAGGGCAGGCCGAAACCAGAGCGAGAGAATGCCGGAGCCAGGGCGAGAGCAGGCCAGAGCAAGAACAGGCCGGAGACAGGGCGAGGGCAGGCCGGAGCCAGAGCGATAGCAGGCCGGAGCCAGAGCGAGAGCAGGCCGGAGCCAGAGCGAGGGCAGGCCGGAGCCAGGGCAAGGGCAGGCCGGAGCCAGAGCGAGAGCAGGCCGGAGCCAGGGCGTGGGCAGGCCGGAGCCGGAGCTGGCCGCAGCCAAAGCGAGGGCTGGCCGGAGGCAGAGCCAGGGTAGGCCAGAGCAAGAGCAGGCCGGAGCCAAGGCAAAGACAGGCCAGAGCGAGAGCAGTCCGAAGCCAAGGCGAAGGCAGGCCGGAGCCAGAGCAGGTGCTGGCCGTATCCAAGGCGAGGGCTGGCCGGCAAGGGCAGGCCGGAGCTAGGGCGAGGGAAGGCCTAAGCCAGAGCGAGAGCAGGCTGGAGCCAGGGCGAGAGCAGGCCGGACGGAGCCAAGTCGAGGGCAGGCCAGAGCGAGAGCAGTCCGGAGCCAGGACGAGAGCAGGCCAGAGCCAGCGCGAGAGCAGGCCAGAGCAAGAGCCAGAGCAGTCGGCCAGGGTGAGGGCAGACCAGAGTGAGAGCGAGAGCAGGCCGGAGCCAAGGCGAGGCCAGAGCAAGAGCCTGCCAGAGCCAGAGTGAGAGTAGGCCGGAGCCAGGGCGACGGCTGGCCAGAACCAGAGAGAGAGTAGGCCAGAGCCATGGCGAGAGCAGGACGGAGCCAAGGCGAGGGCAGGCCGGAGCCCGAGCCATGGCATAGCGGAGCCAGGGTGAGGGCAGTACGGAGCTAGAGCGAGAGCAGGCCGGAGCTAAGGCAAGGGCAGGCCAGAGGCAGAGAGAGCAGGCCGGAACCAAGGCAAGGACAGGCCCAAGCCAGAGCGAGAGCAGGCAAGAGAGAGAGCAGTCCGGAGCCAAGGCGAAGGCAGGCCAGAGCGAGAGCAGGCCAGAGCGAGAGCAGGCAGGAGCCAAGGCGAAGGCAGGCCGGGGCAAGAGGAGGTGTTGGCTGGAGCCAAGACGAGGGCTGGCCAGAGCGAGAGCTGGCCGGAGCCAGGACGAGTGCAGGCCGGAGCCAGGGCGAGAGCAGGCCAGAGCCAGCGCGAGAGCAGGCCAGGGCGTGGGCAGACCAGAGTGAGAGCGAGAGCAGGCCGTAGCCAAGGGCAGGCCAGAGCAAGAGCAGGCCAGAGCCAGAGCGAGAGTAGACTGGAGGGCGAGGGCAGGCCGGAGCTAGGGCTGGCCGGAGCCAGATCAACGTCAGGCCGGAACCAGGGCGAGGGCAGGCTGAAGCCATTGCGAAAGCAGGTCGGAGCCAGGGAGAGAGCAGGCCAGAGCCAAGGCGAGGGCAGTCCAGAGCCAGAGCGAAAGCAGGCCAGAGCCAGAGCGAGATCAGGCCGGAGCCAGGGCGAGGGCAGGCCAGAGCCAGAGCAAGAGCAGGCCCTTGCCAAGGCGAGAGCAGGCCGGAGGCAAGGCCAGAGCCAGGGCAGGCCAGGCCGGAGCCAGAACGATAGCAGGCCAGTGCCAGAACAAGAGCAGGCCAGAGCGAGAGAAGTCCGGAGCCAAGGTAAGGGCAGGCCAGAGCCAGAGAGAGAGTATACTGGCCTGAGCCAGAGCCAGAGCAGGCCGGAGCCAAGGCGAAGGCAGGCCTGAACCAGAGCGAGAGCAGGCCGGAGTCAGGACGAGGGCAGGCTGGAGCCAAGGCAAGGGCAGGCCGGAGACAGAGCGAGAGCAGGTCGGAGACAAGGCTAGAGCAGGCTGGAGCCAAGGCGAGGGCAGGCCAGAGCCAGGGCGAGAGCAGGCCAGAATCAGAGCAAGAGCAGGCCGGAGCCGTGGCGAAGGCACGCCAGAGCGAGAGCAGACCGGAGACAGGGCGAGGCCAGAGCGAGAGAGCAGGGCGAGGCCAGAGCGAGAGAGCAGTCCAGAGCCAGAGTGAGAGTAGGCTGGAGCCTGGGCGAGGGCAGGCCAGAGCCAGAGAGAGAGCAGGCAGCAGGGCGAGGGCAGGCCAGAGCCAGAGCGAGGGCAGGCCGGAGCCAGAGCGATGGCAGGCCAGAGCCAGGGCGAGGGCAGTCCGAAGCTAAAGCGAGAGTAGGCCGGCGCCAAGGCGAGAGCAGGGCTGGAGCCAAGGCGAGAGGAGGGCCGGAGCCAAGGCGAGGGCAGGCCAGAGGCAGAGCCAGGGCAGGCCAGAGCGAGAGCAGGCCGGAGCCAAGGCAAGGGCAGGCCAGAGCGAGAGCTGGTCGGAGCCAGAGGGCAGGCCAGAGACAGAGCGAGAGCAGGCCGGACGGACCCAAGGCGAGGGCAGGCCAGAGCCAGAGCGGGAGCAGGCCAGAGCGAGAGCAGTCTGGAGCCAAGGAAAGGGCACGCCGGAGCCAGATGTAGCAGGCTTCAGCCAGAGCGAGGGCAGGCCGGAGCCAAGGCGAAGGAAGGCAGGCCAGAACCAGAGCGAGAGCAGGCCAGAGTAAGAGCAGCCGGAGCCAGGGCGAGGGTAGGCCAGACGACCAATCAGCAGTATTGGCGCCAAATTTAAACACCGCTCTGCAGATTAGTCGCAACCACCGGCCGTGACCAATAAGCGATATTGGCGCCAAATTTAAACACCACTTCGCTGATTGGTTGCGGTTTCCGGCCGCAACTAATCAGCATTATTGGCGCCAAATTTAAACACCGCTTTACTGATTTGTCGCGGTGGCCGGCCGCCCTTAGCAGGAGTGTTGCTGATTAGACTGAAAAGAGCAAGAGCAGGCTCGGAGCCAGGGCGAGAGCAGGCCAGAGCAAGGGCAGGCCGGTGCCAGATCCAGAGCAGGACGGAGCCAGGGCGAGGGCAGGCCAGAGTGGCGAGAGCAGGCCGGAGCTAAGGCAAGAGAGCAGGCCGGAGCCAGGGCGAGGGCACTGCGCCAGAGCGAGAGTAGGCCAGAGCCAAGGCAAGGGCAGGCCAGAGCGAGAGAAGGCCGGAACCAGGAGGAGGGCAGGCCGGAGACAGGGCGAGGCCAGAGAGAGAGCGGGCTCTGGCCTGCCCTTGCCTTGGCTCCGGCCAATTCTCGCCCTGGCTCCGGCCTGCCCTTGCACTGGCTCCGGCCTGCTCTCGCTCTGCCTCTGGCCTGCTCTCGCTCTGCCTCTGGCCTGCTCTCGCTCTGGCTCTGGCCTGCCCTCGCCTTGGCTCCGGACTGCTCTCGCTTTGACTCTGGCCTGCCCTTGCTTGACTCCGGAGGTCCGGCCTGCTCTCGCTCTGGCTCTGGCCTGCCCTCTCTCTGGCTCTGGCCTGCCCTCGCCTTGTCTCCGGCCTGATCTGACTCTGGCTCTGGCCTGCCCTCGCCCTGCTCTCGCCTTGGCTCCAGCCTGCTCTCGCCCTGGCTCTGGCCTGCTCTCGCCCTGGTTCTGGCTGCCCTTGCCTTGGCTCCGGCCTTCTTTCTCTCTGGCTCTGGTCTGCCCTTGCCTTGGCTCTGGCCAAATCTCGCTCTGGCCAAGGCGAAGGCAGGCCAGAGCCACAGCGATAGCAGGCCAGAGCCTGAGCGAGAGCAGACCAGAGCCAAGGCAAAGGCAGGCCGGAGCCAGAGCGATAGCAGGCCGTAGCCATGGCAAAGTCAGGCCGGAGCCAAGGCGAGGGCAGGCCGAAACCAGAGCGAGAGAATGCCCGATCCAGGGCGAGAGCAGGCCAGAGCAAGAACAGGCCGGAGACAGGGCGAGGGCAGGCCGGAGCCAGAGCGAGAGCAGGCCGGAGCCAGAGCGAGAGCAGGCCGGAGCCAGGGCAAGGGCAGGCCGGAGCCAGAGCGAGAGCAGGCCGGAGCCAGGGCTTGGGCAGGCCAGAGCCGGAGCTGGCCACAGCCAAGGCGAGGGCTGGCCGGAGGCAGAGCCAGGGTAGGCCAGAGCAAGAGCAGGCCGGAGCCAAGGCAAGGACAGGCCAGAGCGAGAGCAGTCCGAAGCCAAGGCGAAGGCAGGCCGGAGCCAGAGCAGATGCTGGCCGTATCCAAGGCGAGGGCTGGCCGGAGCCAGAGCAAAGGCAGGCCGGAGTTGGGCGAGGGAAGGCCTAAGCCAGAGCGAGTGCAGGCTGGCGCCAGGGCGAGAGCAGGATGGACGGAGCCAAGGCGAGGGCAGGCCAGAGCGAGAGCAGTCCGGAGCCAGGAAGAGAGCAGGCCAGAGCAAGAGCCAGAGCAGTCGGCCAGGCTGAGGGCAGACGAGAGTGAGAGCGAGAGCAGGCCGGAGCCGAGGCCAGAGCAAGAGCCTGCCAGAGCGAGAGTAGGCCGGAGCCAGGGCGACGGCTGGCCAGAGAGAGAGTAGGCCAGAGCCATGGCGAGAGCAAGACGGAGCCAAGGCGAGGGCTGGCCGGAGCCCGAGCTATGGCATAGCGGAGCCAGGGTGAGGGCAGTACGGAGCTAGAGCGAGAGCAGGCCGGAGCTAAGGCAAGGGCAGGCCAGAGGCAGAGAGAGCAGGCCGGAGCCAAGGCAAGGACAGGCCCAAGCCAGAGCGAGAGCAGGCAAGAGAGAGAGCAGTCCGGAGCCAAGGCGAAGGCAGGCCAGAGCGAGAGCAGGCCAGAGCGAGAGCAGGCAGGAGCCAAGGCCAAGGCAGGCCGGGGCAAGAGGAGGTGTTGGCTGGAGCCAAGTCGAGGGCTGGCCAGAGCGAGAGCTGGCCGGAGCCAGGACGAGTGCAGGCCGGAGCCAGGGCGAGAGCAGGCCAGAGCCAGCGTGAGAGCAGGCCAGGGCGTGGGCAGACCAGAGTGAGAGCGAGATCAGGCCGGAGCCAAGGCCAGGCCAGAGCTAGAGCAGGCCAGAGCGAGAGTAGACTGGAGGGCGAGGGCAGGCCGGAGCTAGGGCTGGCCGGAGCCAGATCGAGGGCAGGCTGAAGCCATTGCGAAAGCCGGCCGGAGCCAGGGAGAGAGCAGGCCAGAGCCAAGGCGAGGGCAGTCCAGAGCCAGAGCGAAAGCAGGCCAGAGCCAGAGCGAGATCAGGCCGGAGCCAGGGCGAGGGCAGGCCAGAGCAAGGGCAGGCCCTTGCTAAGGCGAGAGCAGGCCGGAGGCAAGGCCAGAGCCAGGGCAGGCCAGGCCGGAGCCAGAACGATAGCACTCCAGTGCCAGAACAAGAGCAGGCCAGAGCGAGAGAAGTCCGGAGCCAAGGTAAGGGCAGGCAGAGCCAGAGAGAGAGTATACTGGCCTGAGCCAGAGCGAGAGCAGGCCGGAGCCAAGGCGAAGGCAGGCCTGAACCAGAGCGAGGGCAGGCTGGAGCCAAGGCAAGGGCAGGCCGGAGACAGAGCGAGAGCAGGTCGGAGACAAGGCTAGAGCAGGCTGGAGCCAAGGCGAGGGCAGGCCAGAGCCAGGGCGAGAGCAGGCCAGAATCGGAGCAAGAGCAGGCCGGAGCCGTGGCGAAGGCACGCCAGAGCGAGAGCAGGGCGAGGCCAGAGCGAGAGAGCAGGGCGAGGCCAGAGCGAGAAAGCAGTCCAGAGCCAGAGTGAGAGTAGGCTGGAGCCTGGGCGAGGGCAGGCCAGAGCCAGAGAGAGAGCAGGCAGCAGGGCGAGGACAGGCCAGAGCCAGAGCGAGGGTAGGCCAGACGACCAATCAGCAGTATTGGCGCCAAATTTAAACACCGCTCTGCAGATTAGTCGCAACCACAGGCCGTGACCAATAAGCGATATTGGCCCCAAATTTAAACACCACTTCGCTGATTGGTCGCGGTTTCCGGCCGCAACTAATCAGCATTATTGGCGCCAAATTTAAACACCGCTTTACTGATTTGTCGCGGTGGCCGGCCGCCCTTAGCAGGAGTGTTGCTGATTAGACTGAAAAGAGCAAGAGCAGGCTCGGAGCCAGGGCGAGAGCAGGCCGGAGCAAGAGCAAGGGCAGGCCGGTGCCAGATCCAGAGCAGGACAGAGTGGCGAGAGCAGACCGGAGCCAAGGCAAGAGAGCAGGCCGGAGCCAGGGCGAGGGCACTGCGCCAGAGCGAGAGTAGGCCAGAGCCAAGGCAAGGGCAGGCCAGAGCGAGAGAAGGCCGGAACCAGGAGGAGGGCAGGCTGGAGACAGGGCGAGGCCAGAGAGAGAGCGGGCCAGAGCCAGATAGAGAGTAGGCCAGAGCCAGGGCGATGGCAGGCCGGAGACAGGGCGAGAGCAGGCCGGAGACAGGGTGAGGCCAGAGCAAGAGAAAGAGCAGACCGGAGCCAGGGTGAGGGCAGGCCAGAGCAAGAGCAGGCCAGAGCCAGGGCGAGGGCAGGCCAGAGCCAGAGCAAGAGAAGTCCGGAGCCAAGGCAAGTGCAGGCCAGACAGAGCCAGAGCGACAGCAGGCCTACTACGCCAGAGCGGGAGCAGGCCGGAGCCAAGGCGAAGGCAGGCCATAACAAGAGCGATAACAGGCTGGAGTCAAGACGAGGGCAGGCCAGAGCAAGAGCATGCTCCCGTGGCACCATTGAACGGGGAACGATGCCATTTTTAAGACTTTATGGGTATTTTCCTTTTTATCTATATTGTCTTAAAGATTGCATTAAATCCTACCATGGTATGTGCACACTGTCCGGAGCCGCCTGCGGCCCCCACACAGCGGAATAGCTGCCGGCAGCTTCCGCTCGTCACCATGTTTTTTCGCTTGCGGACCTTCCTCAGAGGTTAGGTTTATGGGGGTAGCAGCAGGTGGGCCAGCTGCGGAGGACATCTCCTTTGCTGCTTCCATCTTGGCTGCAAGGTGTGGTCTGTTTCTCCTCCTCTTTTCGAGGCGGCTCCAAGGCGGCTGGCTGACACTACTATGCGGACTGTCTCTACTGGAGGGGGCGGTCTGCACTTTTTGCACCATTGGGGAGCCAGGCCCACGATGGGAGGTCTTTGGTTGCTGTTGTTTTTGGACATAATGGCGTCCGTTCTTCTTGGGCGGCGCCATTTTAAGTGTGAAACGACAGTCATTTTGTGAAAAGGCGCACAGCCGGAAAATTGACTAAGTCCAAAAAAAATTTTTTTTAAACTTTTTTCAATTTTACCCCCGTGGGATATATATTCTACTCACACACATTTGGAACTCTCCTGGGGTACCCTCACACACATTATTCCCTCATTTTAGTGGATATTTTCACAAAAAAGTGAAATTTTCAAAAATTCAGAAAATTGCCTGAAAAAAACTAAATATCAAGGACTCATCGGGTGAATCGCTCTGGAACTGAAATCGGAACGCTCACTGACATTTCCCCTCTCTGAAAGTCTGATAAACGCCGGAAAAATGACTAAGTGCAAATTTTTTGCAAGAGCAGGCCGGAGCCAGGGCGAGGGCAGGCCAGAGCCAGAGCAAGAGCAGGCCAGAGCCAAGGCGAGGGCTAGCCGGAGCCAGAGCAAGGGCAGGCCGGAGCCAGAGCAAGGGCAGGCCGGAGCCAGGGCGAGGACAGGCCAGAGCGAGAGCAGGCCGGAGCCAGGGCGAGAGCAGGCCGGAGCCAAGGCGAGGGCAGGTCAGAGCCAGATCCAGAGCAGGCCGGAGCCAGGGCGAGGGCAGGCCAGACAGAGCAAGAGCAGGCCGGAGCCAAGGCGAGGGAACGCCAGAGCGAGAGGAGGCCAGAGCGAGAGCAGGCCGGAGCCAGGGCGAGGGCAGGCCAGAGCCAGAGCGAGAGTAGGCCAGAGCCAAGGCAAGGGCAGGCCAGATCTGGTGAGAGAAGGCCGGAGCCAAGGCAAGGGCAGCCCGGAACCAGGACGAGAGCAGGCCGGAGACAGGGTGAGGCCAGAGCGAGGGCAGGCCGGAGCCAGGGCGAGGGCAGGCCAGAGAGAGAGCAGGGCGAGGGCAGGCCAGAGCGAGAGCAGGCCAGAGCCAAGGAGGGGAGGCCATAGCCAGAGCGAGAGCAGGCCGGAGCCAAGGCGAAGGCAGGCCAGAAGAAGAGAGAGAGCAGGCTGGAGTCAAGGGCAGGCCAGAGCCAGGGCGTGGGCAGGCCAGAGCAACAGCAGGCCGGAGCCAGGGCGTGGGCAGGCCAGAGCAACAGCAGGCCGGAGCCAGGGCGAGAGCAGGCCGGAGTCAAGGCGAGGGCTGACCGGAGCCAGAGCAAGGGCAGGCCGGGGCCAGGGAGAGAGCAGGCCAGAGCCAAGTCGAGAGCAGGCCGGAGCCAAGGCGAGGGCTGGCTGGAGCCAGAGCGAGAGCAGGCTGGAGCCAAGGCAAGAGCAGGCTCCCGGAGCGAAGGAGAGGGCAGGCCAGAGCGAGAGCAGTCCGGAGCCAAGGCCCTGAGGACAGTGTGCCAGAGCCAGATCCAGAGCAGGCCGGAGTCAGAGCGAGGGCAGGCCAGAGTCAGAGCAAGAGCAGGCCGGAGCCAAGGTGAGGGCACGCCAGAGCGAGAGCAGGTTAGAGACAGAGCGAGAGCAGGCCGGAGCCAGGGCGTGGGCAGGCCAGAGCCAAGGCAAGGTCAGGCCAGAGCGAGAGAAGGCCAGAGCCAAGGCAAGGGCAGGCCGGAACAAGGGCGAGAGCAGGCCGGAGACAGGGCGAGGCCAGAGCGAGAGCAGGTCAGAACCAGGGCGAGAGTATGCCAGAGCGAGAGCAGTCTGGAGCCAGAGCTAGGGCAGGCCAGAGCCAGAGCGAGAGCAGGCCTGAACCAGAGCGAGAGTCGGCTGGAGTCATGGGGAAGACAGGGCAGAACAAGAGGGAGATCAGGCTAGAGTCATGAGGAGGGCAGGCCAGAGCCAGAGGAAGAGCAGGCCGGAGAAGCCAAGGCATGGGCAGGCCAGAGCCAGGGCGAGGGCAGGCCAGAGCGAAAGCAGGTCGGAGCCAGGGCGAGAGCAGGTCGGAGCCAGGGCGAGAGCAGTCCGGAGCCAGAGCAAGGGCAGGCCGGAGTCAGGGCGAGGGCATTCCGGAGCCAGAGCGAGAGCAGGCCGGAGCCAAGGCGAGGGTAGGCCAGAGCCAAGGCAAGGGCAGGCCAGAGCCAAGGCAAGGGCAAGCCGGAACCAGGGCGAGAGCAGGCTGGAGACAAGGCGAGGCCAGAGCGAGAGCAGGCCAGAGCGAGAGTAGGCCAGAACCAGGGCGAGGGCAGGCCAGAGCCAGAGAGAGAGCAGGCCGGCGAGGGCAGGCCAGAGCGAGAGCAGGTCGGAGCCAGGGCGAGAGCAGGCCGGAGCCAATGCGAAGGCAGGCCGGAGCCAATGCGAGGGCAGGCCAGAGCAAGGGCAGGCCAGAGCAAGGGCAGGCCGGAGCCAGGGCAAGGGCAGGCCGGAGCCAGGGCAAGGGCAGGCCGGAGCCAGGGCAAGGGCAGGCCGGCGTCAGGGCAAGGGCAGGCCGAGTCAGAGCGAGAGCAGGCCGGAGCCAGGGCGATGGCAGGCCAGAGCGAGAGTAGGCCAGAGCCAAGGCAAGGGCAGGCCAGAGCGAGAGAAGGCCAGAGCCAAGGCAAGGGCAGGCCGAAACCAGGACAAGAGCAGGCCGGAGACAGGGTGAATGAGGCCAGAGCCACAGCGAGAGCAGGCCAGAGCCAGAGCGAGAGTAGGCCGGAGCCAGGGCGAGGGCAGGCCAGAGAGAGAGCAGGCCGGAGCCAGGCGAGACACCGGCCTCAGAGGACTGCTGCTGCGCTGGTGACCCTCACCAAAAACCGCAGGTGGCGTAGTCGAACAACCACTCATCCAGAAGCCAATAATTTTTTATGTGACAGCCCTGGGCACGGACCGGGCCAAGGCCATGATGACATCCCCCACAACTACAGGCCCGCCGTCCAAGTTCACCTTCCCAGGGAGGGCTAGAGCGTCACAATAACAGGGCCCTACATTGCTTATTATATACAGTATAATGGCAGGCCAGAGCCAGAGCGAGAGCAGGCTAGAGCTAGAGCAGTCCGGAGCCAGAGCTAGGGCAGACCAGAGCGAGAGCAGGCTGGAGCCAAGGCGAAGGAAGGCCAGAACAAGAGCGAGATCAGGTTAGAGTCAAGACGAGGGCAGGCCAGAGCCAGAGGAAGAGTAGGCCGGAGCCAAGGCATGGGCAGGCCAGTGCCAGAGAGAGAGCAGGCCGGAGACAGGGCGAGGACAGGCCAGAGCAAGAGCGGGTCGGAGCCAGGGCGAGAGCAGGCCGGAGCCAATGCGAGGGCAGGCCGGAGTCAGAGCAAGGGCAGGCCGGAGTCAGGGCGAGGGCAGGCCAGAGCCAGGGCGAGAGCAGGCCGGAGCCAAGGCGAGAGTAGGCCAGAGCCAAGGCAAGGGCAGGCCAGAGCCAGAGAGATAGAAGGCCAGAGCCAAGGCCAGAGCAAGAGCAGGCCAGAGCCAGAGCAAAAGCAGGCCGGAGCCAGGGCGAGGGCAGGCCAGAGCAAGAGAAGGCCAGAGCAAGAGCAGGCCGGAGCCAGGGCGAGGGCAGGCCAGAGCAAGAGCAGTCCGGAGCCAAGGCAAGGGCAGGCCAGACAGAGCCAGAGCGACAGCAGGCCTACGCCGGAGCGAGAGCATGCCGGAGCCAAGGCGAAGGCTGGCCATAACAAGCGAGAGCAGGCCGGAGTCAAGACGAGGGCAGGCCAGAGCAAGAGCAGGCCATATTATTCTCTTAAAAAGCTTGGGGAAGGGGTCTAGGGGACCCTTTTATAGCCAAAATCACGGCCCTGTATCGCAATACGTCACATAGGCTGAAGATAAATGGAACTGTAGCACCCCGAGGGCTCGGTTGCTACAGAGGTATTGCACCTCACCCAGAGGTGTGATATCTCACTCTCAGGTAAGGATGGAGTGTGGATCAGGACCCTGACACCTGCATGCATTACACCATATTGCCGTGGGGCAGGGCGACCAATATGCCCCTGAGATGGGCACGACAGTTCCTGTCCCTGGCTTGAGTGGGGGGAGGGAACACCGAGGAAAGGAGCAAGAGCAGGCCAGAGCCAGGGCGAGAGCAGGCCGGAGCCAAGGCGAGGGCAGGCCAGAGCCAGAGCTAGGGCAGGCCGGAGTCAGAGCAAGGGCAGGCCGGAGCCAGGGCGAGAGCAGGCCGGAGCCAAGGCAAGAGCAAGCCGGAGCCAAAGCGAGGGCAGGCCAGAGCGAGAGCAGGCTGGAGCCAGGACGAGGGCAGGCTGGAGTCTGGACGAGAGTAGGCTGGAGCCAAGGCGAGGGCAGGACATAGCCAGAGCTGGCCGGAGCGAGGGCAGGCCAGAGTCAGAGCGAGATGAGGCCGGAGCCAAGGAGAGGGCATGCCAGAGCGAGAGCAAGCCGGAGGCAGGACGAGGGCTGGCCAGAGCGAGAGTAGGCTAGAGCCAAAGCGAGGGCAGGCCAGAGCGATAGCAGGCCGGAGCCAGGACGAGGGCAGGCCGGAGCCTGGGCGAAAGCAGGCCGGAGCCAAGGCGAGGGCAGGACAGAGCGAGAGCAGGCCGGAGCCAGGGTGAGGGCATGCCAGAGTCAGAGCGAGAAGAGGCCGGAGCCAAGGCAAGGGCATGCCAGAACAAGAGCAGGCCGGAGCCAGGGCGAGGGCAGCCCAGAGACAGAGCGAGAGTAGGCTAGAGCCGAGGCTAGGGCATGCCAGAGCGAGAGCAAGCAGTAGCCAAGGTAAGGGGTGGCCGGAACCAGGGCGAGAGCGGGCCGGAGCCAGGGCGAGGCCAGAGCGAGAGCAGGCCAGAGCGAGAGTAGGCCGGAGCCAGGGCAAGGGCAGGCCAGAGCCAGAGAGAGAGCAGGTCGGCCAGGGCGAAGGCAGGCCAGACCGAGAGCAGTCGGAGCCAGGGTGAGAGCAGGACGGAGCTAAAGTGAGGGCAAGCCGGAGCCCGAGCTGTGGCATAGCGGAGCCAGGGCGAGGGCAGTACGGAGCTATAGCGAGAGCAGGCCGGAGCCAAGGCGAGAGCAGGCCGTATCCAAGGTGAGGGCACGCCAGAGGCAGAACCAGGGTAGGCCAGAGCAACAGCAGGCCAGGGCGCAGGCTGGGGCCAAAGGGCAGGCCAGAGGGAGAGCAGGCCAGAGCCAAAGAGAGAGCAGGTCGGAGCCAAGGCGAGAGCAGGCCGGAGCCAAGGCAAGAGCAAGCCGGAGCCAAAGCGAGGGCAGGCCAGAGCGAGAGTAGGCCGGAGCCAGGGCAAGGGCAGGCCAGAGCCAGAGAGAGAGCAGGTCTGCCAGAGCGAGAGCAGTCGGAGCCAGGGTGAGAGCAGGACGGAGCTAAAGCGAGGACAAGCCGGAGCCCGAGCTGTGGCATAGCGGAGCCAGAGCGAGGGCAGTACGGAGCTAGAGCGAGAGCAGGCCGGAGCCAAGGCGAGAGCAGGTCGTATCCAAGGCGAGGGCACGCCAGAGGCAGAACCAGGGTAAGCCAGAGCAACAGCAGGCCAGGGCGCAGGCTGGGGCCAAAGGGCTGGCCAGAGCGAGAGCAGGCCAGAGCCAAAGAGAGAGCAGGTCGGAGCCAAGGCGAAGGCAGTCCAGAGCCAGAGTGAGAGCAGGCCGGAGCCAAGGCAAAGGCAGGTCAGAGTGAGAGCAGGCCGGATCCAAGGCGACGGCAGGCCGAAACCAGAGCGAGAGAATGCCGGAGCCAGGGCGAGGGTAGGCCAGAGCGAGAGCCGGCCGGAGACAGGGCGAGGGCAGGCCAGAGCGAGAGCAGGCCGGAGCCACAGTGAGAGCAGGCAGGAGCCTGGGAGAAGGCAGGCCTTAGCCAGAGCGAGAGCAAGCAGAAGCCAGGTCGAGGGCAGGCCGGAGCCAGGTCGAGGGCAGGCCGGAGCCAGGGCGAGGGCAGGCCGGAGCCAGAGCAGGAGCTGGCCGGAGCCAAGTCGAGGGCAGGCCAGAGCCAGAGCAAGGTCAGGCCGGAGCCAGGGCGAGGTCAGGCCGAAGCCAGAGCTAGAGCATGCCGGAGCCAAGGCAAGGTCAGACCAGGGTCCGAGCAAGAGCAGTCCGGAGCCAAGGACAGGCCAGAGCGAGAGCATGCCAGAGCCACAGCCAGAGCAGGCCCGAGCCAGAGCGAGAGTAGTCCAGAGCCAAGGCTAGGGCAGGCGCGTGACAGAGCGAGAGAGGGCAGGCCAGAGCGAGAGCAGGCCGGAGCCGACGCAAGGGCAGGCCAGAACCAGAGCGAGAGCAGGCCAGAGCGAGAGCAGGCCGGAGCCAGGGCGAGGGCAGACCGGTGCCAAGGCGAGAGCAGGCCGGAGCCAAGACGAGAGCAGGCTTGAGCAGAGCCAGGGCAGGCCAGAGCGAGAGCAGGCCAGAGCCAGAACGAGAGCAGGCCAGTGCCAGAGCAAGATCAGGCCAGTGCCAGAGCAAGAGCAGTCCGGAGCCAAGGCAAGGACAGGCCAGTACCACGGCGAGAGCAGGCCGGAGACATTTCGAGGCCAGAGCGAGAGCAGGCCAGAGCGAAAGTAGGCCGGAGCCAGGGCTAGGGCAGGCCAGAGCCAGAGCGAGAGCAGGCAGGAGCCAGAGCGAGAGCAGGCAGGAGCCAGGGCGAGAGCAGTCCGGAGCCAAGGCAAGGGCAGTCCGGAGCCAGGGCGAGGGCAGTCCGGATGTAGAGCGAGAGCAGGCCGGAGCCAAGGCGAGATTAGCCCGAAGCCAAGGCGAGGGCAGGCCAGAGGCAGAGACTGGGCAGGCAAGAGTCAGGGCGAGAGCAGGCCGGAGCCAAGGCAAGGTCAGACCAGAGTCCGAGCGAGAGCAGTCCGGAGCCAAGGACAGGCCAGAGCGAGCGCATGCCAGAGCCACAGCCAGAGCAGGCCCGAGCCAGAGCGATAGTAAGTAGTCCAGAGCCAAGGCTAGGGCAGGCGCGAGACAGAGCGAGAGAGGGCAGGCCAGAGCGAGAGCAGGCCGGAGCCGAGGCAAGGGCAGGCCAGAACCAGAGCGAGAGCAGGCCAGAGCCAGGGCGAGGGCAGACCGGTGCCAAGGCGAGAGCAGGCCGGAGCCAAGACGAGGGCAGGCTTGAGCAGAGCCAGGGCAGGCCAGAGCGAGAGCAGGCCAGAGCCAGAACGAGAGCAGGCCAGTGCCAGAGCAAGATCAGGCCAGTGCCAGAGCGAGAGCAGTCCGGAGCCATGGCAAGGACAGGCCAGAACCACAGCGAGAGCAGGCCGGAGACAGTTCGAGGCCAGAGCGAGAGCAGGCCAGAGCCAGAGCGAAAGTAAGCCGGAGCCAGGGCTAGGGCAGGCCACAGCCAGATAGAGAGCAGGCCGGAGCCAGGGTGAGGGCAGGACAGAGCGAGAGCAGGCAGGAGCCAGGGCGAGAGCAGTCCAGAGCCAAGGCAAGGACAGTCCGGAGCCAGGGCGAGGGCAGTCCAGATGTAGAGCGAGAGCAGGCCGGAGCCAAGGCGAGATTAGCCCGGAGCCAAGGCGAGGGCAGGCCAGAGGCAGAGACTGGGTAGGCAAGAGTCAGGGCGAGAGCAGGCCAGAGTCAGGGCGAGAGCAGGCCAGAGCCAGGCAATGGCTGGCCGGAGCCAGAGCAAGGGCAGGTCGGAGCCAGGGCGACGGCAGGCCGGAGCCAGAGCGAGAGCAGGCCAGAGCTAAGGTGAGAGCATGCCAGAGCCAAGGCGAGGGCAGGCCAGAGGCAGAACCAGGGTAGGCCAGAGCAACAGCAGGCCAGGGCGAGAGCAGGCTGGAGCCAAGGCAAGGGCAGGCCAGAGCGAGAGCAGGCCAGAGCCAAAGAGAGAGCAGGTCGTTGCCAAGGCGAAGGCAGGCCAGAGTCAGAGTGAGAGCAGGCCGGAGCCAAGGCACAGGCAGGCCAGAGCGAGAGCAGGCCGGAGACAAGGCGAGGTCTGGCTGGAGCCAGAGCGAGAGCAGGCCGGATCCAAGGTGATGGCAGGCCGAAACCAGAGCGAAAGAATGCCGGAGCCAGGGCCAGAGCTAGAGCAGGCCGGAGACAGGGCGAGGGCTGGCCAGAGCAAAAGCAGGCCGGAGCCAAGGCGAGGGCAGGCCGGAGCCAGAGTGAGAGCAGGCAGGGGCGAGGGCAGGCCAGAGCCAGTGCTAAAGCAGACCGGAGCCAGGGCGAGAGCAGGCCGGAGCCAAGGCAAGGTCAGACCAGAGTCCGAGCGAGAGGGCAGGCCAGAGCGAAAGCATGCCAGAGCCACAGCCAGAGCAGGCCCGAGCCAGAGCGAGAGTAGTCCAGAGCCAAGGCTAGGGCAGGCACGAGCCGGAGCCAAGGAGAGGGCAGGACAGAGCCAGAGCGAGAGCAGGCTGGAGCCGAGGCAAGGGCAGGCCAGAGCGAGAGCAGGCCAGAGCGAGAGCAGACCGGTGCCAAGGCGAGAGCAGGCCGGAGCCAAGACGAGGGCAGGCTTGAGTAGAGCCAGGGCAGGACAGAGCGAGAGCAGGCCGGAGCCAAGGCGACGGCAGGCCAGAGCGAGAGCAGGCCGGAACCAAGGTGAGGGCAGGCCAGAGCCAGAACGAGAGCAGGCCAGTGCCAGAGCGAGATCAGGCCAGTGCCAGAGCGAGAGCAGTCCGGAGCCAAGGCAATGGCAGGCCGGAGACAGTTCGAGGCCAGAGCGAGAGCAGGCCAAAGCGAAAGTAGGCCAGAGCCAGATAGATAGCAGGCCAGAGCCAGAGCAAGAGCAGGCAGGAACCAGGGCGAGAGCAGTCCGGAGCCAAGGCAAGGGCAGTCCGGAGCTAGGGCGAGGGCTGTCCGGATGTAGAGCGAGAGAAGGCCGGAGCCAAGGCGAGATTAGCCCGGAGCCAAGGCGAGGGCAGGCCAGAGGCAGAGCCAGGGCAGGTAAGAGCCAGGGCAAGAGCAGGCCGGAGTAAGGGCGAGGGCAGGCCGGAGCTAGAGCGAGAGCAGGCCGGAGCCAAGGTGAGAGCAGGCCGGAGCCAAGGCGAGGGTACACCAGAGCCAGATTGAGAGCAGGCCGGAGCCAGGACGAGGGCAGGCCAGAGTCATAGAGAGAGCAGGCCGGAGCCAAGGCAAAGGCAGGCCAGAGCCAGAGAGCGAGAGCAGGCCGGATCCAGGACAAGGGCAGGCCGGAGCCAGGGCGAGAGCAGGCCAGAGCCAGAGTAAGGGCTAGCCGGAGCCAGGGCGAGGGCAGGCCGAAGCCAGAGCGAAGGCAGACCGGAGCCAGGGCGAGAGCAGGCCAGAGCCAGGGCGAGAGCAGGCCAGAGCCAAGGCGAGGGCAGGCCAGAGCTAGAGCCAGAGCAGTCCAGAGCCAGGGCGAGGGCAGACCTGAATCAGAACGAGAGGAGGCCGGAGCCAAGGCAAGAGCAGGCCGGAGCCAGGGCGAGGGCAGGCCAGTCCAGAGCGAGAGTAAGCCAGATCCAAGGCTAGGGCAGGCGAGAGCCAGAGCGAGAGAAGGCCGGAGCCAAGGAGAGGGCAGGCCAGAGAGAGATCAGGCCGGAGCCAAGGCGAGGCCAGAGCCAGAGCGAGAGTAGGCCGGAGCCAGGGCGAGGGCAGGCCAGAGAGAGAGTAGGCCAGAGCCAAGGCGAGGGCAGGCCAGAGTCAGAGCAAGAGCAGGTCGGAGTCATTGCAAGAGCAGGACGGAGCCAAGCCGAGGGCAGGCCGGAGACCGAGCTATGGCATTGCGGAGCCAGGGCGAGACCAGTACGGAGCTAGAGCGAGAGCAGGCCGTAGCCAAGGCAAAGGCAGGCCAGAGGCAGAGCCAGGGTAGGCCAGAGCATAAGCAGGCCAGAGCGAGAGCAAGCCGGAGCCAAGGCAAGGACAGGCCCAAGCCAGAGCGAGAGCAGGCCAGAGCCAGAGCGAGAGCAGTCCGGAGCCAAGGCGAAGGCAGGCCAGAGCGAGAGCAGGCCAGAGCGAAAGCAGGCCGAAGCCAAGGCAAAGGCAGGCCAGAGCCAGAGAGTGAGTAGGCCTGAGCTAGAGCGAGAGCAGGCCGGAGCCAAGGCGAAGTCAGGCTAGAACCAGAGCGAGAGCAGACCGGAGTCAAGACGAGGGCAGGACAGAGCCAGAGCAAGAGCAGGCTGGAGCCAAGGAGAGGGCTGGCCGGAGCCAGAGCAAAGACAGGCCTGAGCCAGAGTGAGAGCAGGCCAGAGCCAGGGCGAGGGCAGGCTAGAGCCAGAGCAAGAGCAGGCCGGAGCCAGGGCGAGGGCAGGCCGGAGCCAGGGCGAGGGCAGGCCGGAGCCAGGGAGAGAGCAGGTCGGAGCCAAGGCGAGGTCAGGCCAGAGCGAGAGCAGGCCGGAGTCAGGACGAGGGCAGGCCGGAGCCAGGGCGAGAGCAGGCCGGAGCTAAGGCGAGGGCAGGCCAGAGCCAGAGAGAGAGCAGGCCGGAGCCAGGGAGATAGCAGGTCGGAGCCAAGGCGAGGTCAGGCCAGAGCGAGAGCAGGCCTGAGCCAGGACGAGGGCAGGCCGGAGCCAGGGCGAGAGCAGGCCAGAGCTAAGGCGAGGGCAGGCCAGAGCCAGAGAGAGAGCAGGCCGGAGCCAGGACGAGGGCAGGCCGGAGCCAGGGCGAGAGCAGGCCGGAGCCAGCACGAGAGCAGGCCAGAGCTACAGCCAGAGCAGGCCAGAGTCAGGGCGAGGGCAGACCAGAGTGAGAGCGAGAGCAGGCCGGAGCCAAGGTGAGGGCAGGCCAGAGCGATAGCTGGCCAGAGCCAGAGTGAGAGCAGGCCAGTGCCTGAGCGAGAGCAGTCCGGAGCCAAGGCAAGGGCAGGCCGGAGCCAGAGCGAGAGCAGGCCGGATCCAAGGAGACGGCAGGCCGAAACCAGAGCGAGAGAATGCCGGAACCAGGGCGAGGGCAGACCAGAGCGAGAGCAGGCCGAAGACAGGGCTAGGGCAGGCCAGAGCGAGAGCAGGCCGGAGCCAGTGCGAGAGCAGGCCAGAGCCAACAGGAGGGCAGGCCGGAGCCAGAGTGAGAGCAGGCCAGAGCCAGGGCGAGGGCAGGCCGGGGCCAAAGCGAGAGCAGGATGGAGCCAGGGCGAGGACAGGCCGGAGCCAGAGCGAGGGCAGGCCGGAGCCAGGGTGAGGGCAGACCGAAGCCAGGGCGAGGGCAGGCCGGAACCATTGCAGGAGCTGGCCGGAGCCAAGGCGATGGCTGGCCGGAGCCAGAGTAAGGGCTAGCCGGAGCCAGGGCGAGGGCAGGCCAAAGCCAGAGCGAAGGCAGACCGGAGCCAGGGCGAGAGCAGGCCAGAGCCAAGGCGAGGGCAGGCCAGAGCTAGAGCCAGAGCAGGCCGGAGCCAGGGCGAGGGCAGACCTGAATCAGAACGAGAGGAGGCCGGAGCCAAGGCGAGAGCAGGCCGGAGCCAGGGCGAGGGCAGGCCAGAGCCAGAGAGTGAGTAGGCCTGAGCTAGAGCGAGAGCAGGCCGGAGCCAAGGCGAAGTCAGGCTAGAACCAGAGCGAGAGCAGACCGGAGTCAAGACGAGGGCAGGACAGAGCCAGAGCAAGAGCAGGCTGGAGCCAAGGAGAGGGCTGGCCGGAGCCAGAGCAAGGACAGGCCAGAGCCAGAGTGAGAGCAGGCCAGAGCCAGGGCGAGGGCAGGCCGGAGCCAGGGCGAGGGCAGGCCGGAGCCAGGGAGAGAGCAGGTCGGAGCCAAGGCGAGGTCAGGCCAGAGCGAGAGCAGGCCGGAGTCAGGACGAGGGCAGGCCGGAGCCAGGGCGAGAGCAGGCCGGAGCTAAGGCGAGGGCAGGCCAGAGCCAGAGAGAGAGCAGGCCGGAGCCAGGGTGAAGGCAGGCCGGAGCCAGGGAGATAGCAGGTCGGAGCCAAGGCGAGGTCAGGCCAGAGCGAGAGCAGGCCTGAGCCAGGACGAGGGCAGGCCGGAGCCAGGGCGAGAGCAGGCCAGAGCTAAGGCGAGGGCAGGCCAGAGCCAGAGAGAGAGCAGGCCGGAACCAGGACGAGGGCAGGCCGGAGCCAGGGCGAGAGCAGGCCGGAGCCAGCACGAGAGCAGGCCAGAGCTACAGCCAGAGCAGGCCAGAGTCAGGGCGAGGCCAGACCAGAGTGAGAGCGAGAGCAGGCCGGAGCCAAGGTGAGGGCAGGCCAGAGCGAGAGCTGGCCAGAGCCAGAGTGAGAGCAGGCCAGTGCCTGAGCGAGAGCAGTCCGGAGCCAAGGCAAGGGCAGGCCGGAGCCAGAGCGAGAGCAGGCCGGATCCAAGGAGACGGCAGGCCGAAACCAGAGCGAGAGAATGCCGGAACCAGGGCGAGGGCAGGCCAGAGCGAGAGCAGGCCGAAGACAGGGCTAGGGCAGGCCAGAGCGAGAGCAGGCCGGAGCCAGTGCGAGAGCAGGCCAGAGCCAAGAGGAGGGCAGGCCGGAGCCAGAGTGAGAGCAGGCCAGAGCCAGGGCGAGGGCAGGCCGGAGCAAAAGCGAGAGCAGGATGGAGCCAGGGCGAGGACAGGCCGTAGCCAGAGCCAGGGCAGGC
Source organism: Phyllobates terribilis (assembly GCF_046119375.1). Lineage (NCBI taxonomy): Eukaryota > Metazoa > Chordata > Amphibia > Anura > Dendrobatidae > Phyllobates > Phyllobates terribilis. The sequence continues at coordinate 4,580,963 of NW_027362898.1, read as the reverse complement.
CGGAGCCAGGGCGAGGGCAGGCCGAAGCCAGGGCGAGAGCTGGCTGGAGCCAAGGCGAGGGTAGGCCAGAACCATTGCAGGTGCTGGCCGGAGCCAAGGCGATGGCCAGAGCCAGAGCAAGAGCAGGCCAGAGTCAGAGCGAGAGTAGGCCGGAGCCAGGCCGAGGGCAGGCCAGAGAGAGAGTAGGCCGGAGCCAGGGCGAGGGAGGGCAGGCCAGAGTCAGAGCAAGAGCAGGTCGGAGTCAGGGCAAGAGCAGGACGGAGCCAAGGCGAGGGCAGGCCGGAGCCCGAGCTATGGCATTGCGGAGCCAGGGCGAGACCAGTACGGAGCTAGAGCGAGAGCAGGCCGTAGCCAAGGCAAGGGCAGGCCAGAGGCAGAGCCAGGGTAGGCCAGAGCAAGAGCAGGCCAGAGCGAGAGCAAGCCGGAGCCAAGGCAAGGACAGGCCCAAGCCAGAGCGAGAGCAGGCCAGAGCGAGAGCAGGCCGAAGCCAAGGCAAAGGCAGGCCAGAGCCAGAGTGAGAGCAGGCTGGAGCCAAGGCGAGGGAGGGCAGGCCGGAGCCAGAGCGAGAGCAGGCCGGATCCAAGGAGACGGCAGGTCGAAACCAGAGCGAGAGAATGCCGAAACCAGGGCGAGGGCAGGCCAGAGCGAGAGCAGGCCGAAGACGGGGCTAGGGCAGGCCAGAGCGAGAGCAGGCCGGAGCCAGTGCGAGAGCAGGCCAGAGCCAAGAGGAGGGCAGGCCGGAGCCAGAGTGAGAGCAGGCCAGAGCCAGGGCGAGGGCAGGCCGGAGCCAAAGCGAGAGCAGGATGGAGCCAGGGCGAGGGCAGGCCGAAGCCAGAGCGAGGGCAGGCCGGAGCCAGGGCGAGGGCAGGCCGGAGCCAGGGCGAGAGCAGGCCGGAGCCAGGGCGAGAGCAGGCCGGAGCTAAGGCGAGGGCAGGCCAGAGCCAGGGTGAGGGCAGGCTGGAGCCAGGGAGAGAGCAGGTCGGAGCCAAGGCGAGGTCAGGCCAGAGCGAAAGCAGGCCTGAGCCAGGACGAGGGCAGGCCGGAGCCAGGGCGAGAGCAGGCCTGAGCCAGGACGAGGGCAGGCCAGAGCAAGGGCGAGAGCAGGCTGGAGCTAAGGCGAGGGCAGGCCAGAGCCAGAGAGAGAGCAGGCCGGAGCCAAGGTGAGGGCAGGCCAGAGCGAGAGCTGGCCAGAGCCAGAGTGAGAGCAGGCCAGTGCCTGAGCGAGAGCAGTCCGGAGCCAAGGCAAGGGCAGGCCAGAGCCAGAGAGAGAGTAGGCCTGAGCCAGAGCGAGAGCAGGCCGGAGCCAAGGAGATGGCAGCCCAGAACTAGAGCGAGAGCAGGTCGGAACCAAGGCGAGGGCAGGCCATAGGCAGAGCCAGGGCAGGCCAGAGCAAGAGAGAGAGCAGGCCGGAGCCAAGGCGATGGCAGGCCAGAGCCAGAGAGAGAGCAGGCTGGAGCCAGGGTGAGGGCAGGCCGGAGCCAGGGAGAGAGCAGGTCGGAGCCAAGGCGAGGTCAGGCCAGAGCGAAAGCAGGCCTGAGCCAGGACGAGGGCAGGCCGGAGCCAGGGCGAGAGCAGGCCGGAGCTAAGGCGAGGGCAGGCCAGAGCCAGAGAGAGAGCAGGCCGGAGCCAGGACGAGGGCAGGCCGGAGCCAGGGCGAGAGCAGGCCAGAGCCAGCACAAGAGCAGGCCAGAGCTACAGCCAGAGCAGGCCGGAGTCAGGGCGAGGGCAGACCAGAGTGAGAGCGAGAGCAGGCCGGAGCCAAGGTGAGGGCAGGCCAGAGCGAGAGCTGGCCAGAGCCAGAGTGAGAGCAGGCCAGTGCCTGAGCGAGAGCAGTCCGGAGCCAAGGCAAGGGCAGGCCAGAGCCAGAGAGAGAGTATGCCTGAGCCAGAGCGAGAGCAGGCCGGAGCCAAGGAGATGGCAGCCCAGAACCAGAGCGAGAGCAGGTTGGAACCAAGGCGAGGGCAGGCCATAGGCAGAGCCAGGGCAGGCCAGAGCAAGAGAGAGAGCAGGCCGGAGCCAAGGCGATGGCAGGCCAGAGCCAGAGTGAGAACAGGCCAGAGCCAGAGCGAGAGCAGGCCAGAGCCAGAGCGAGCGAGAGCAGGCCAGTGCCAGAGCGAGAGCAGGCCAGTGCCAGAACGAGAGCAGGCCAGTGCCAGAGCTAGAGAAGTCCGGAGCCAAGGCAAGGGCAGACCAGAGCCAGAGAGCGAGTAGGCCTGAGCCAGATCGAGAGGAGGCCGGAGCTAAGGCAAGGGCAGGCCCGAACCAGAGCAAGAGCAGGCTGGAGCCAAGGCAAGGGCAGGCCGGAGCCAGTTAGAGGGCAGGCGGAGCCAGTTAGAGGGCAGGCCGGAGCCAGTTAGAGGGCAGGCCGGAGCCAGGGCGAGGGCTCGCCGGATCCAGGGCGAGAGCAGGCCGGAGCCAAGGCGAGGGCAGGCCGGAACCATTGCAGAAGCTGGCCGAAGCCAAGGCAATGGCTGGCCGGAGCCAGAATAAGGGCTGGTCGGAGCCAGGGCGAGGGCAGGCCGAAGCCAGAGCGAGGGCAGACCGGAGGCAGGGCGAGAGCAGGCCAGAGCCAAGGCGAGGGCAGGCCAGAGCTAGAGCCAGAACAGGCCGGAGCTAGGACGAGGGCAGGCCGGAGCCAGGGCGCGGGCAGGCCGGAGCCAGGGCGAGAGCAGGCTAGAGCCAGCGCGAGAGCAGGCCAGAGCTAGAGGCAGAGCAGGCCGGAGCCAGGGCGAGGGCAGGCCAGAGCCAGAGAGAGAGCAGACCGAAGCCAAGGTGAGGGCAGGCCAGAGCCAGAGCGAGAGCTGGCCAGAGCCAGAGTGAGAGCAGGCCAGTGCCTGAGCGAGAGCAGTCCGGAGCCAAGGCAAGGGCAGGCCAGAGCCAGAGAGAGAGTAGGCCTGAGCCAGAGCGAGAGCAGGCCGGAGCCAAGGAGATGGCAGCCCAGAACTAGAGCGAGAGCAGGTCGGAACCAAGGCGAGGGCAGGCCATAGGCAGAGCCAGGGCAGGCCAGAGCAAGAGAGAGAGCAGGCCGGAGCCAAGGCGATGGCAGGCCAGAGCCAGAGAGAGAGCAGGCCGGAGCCAGGGTGAGGGCAGGCCGGAGCCAGGGAGAGAGCAGGTCGGAGCCAAGGCGAGGTCAGGCCAGAGCGAAAGCAGGCCTGAGCCAGGACGAGAGCAGGCCGGAGCCAGGGCGAGAGTAGGCCGGAGCTAAGGCGAGGGCAGGCCAGAGCCAGAGAGAGAGCAGGCCGGAGCCAGGACGAGGGCAGGCCGGAGCCAGGGCGAGAGCAGGCCAGAGCCAGCACGAGAGCAGGCCAGAGCTACAGCCAGAGCAGGCCGGAGTCAGGGCGAGGGCAGACCAGAGTGAGAGCGAGAGCAGGCCGGAGCCAAGGTGAGGGCAGGCCAGAGCCAGAGCGAGAGCTGGCCAGAGCCAGAGTGAGAGCAGGCCAGTGCCTGAGCGAGAGCAGTCCGGAGCCAAGGCAAGGGCAGGCCAGAGCCAGAGAGAGAGTAGGCCTGAGCCAGAGCGAGAGCAGGCCGGAGCCAAGGAGATGGCAGCCTAGAACCAGAGCGAGAGCAGGTCGGAACCAAGGCGAGGGCAGGCCATAGGCAGAGCCAGGGCAGGCCAGAGCAAGAGAGAGAGCAGGCCGGAGCCAAGGCGATGGCAGGCCAGAGCCAGAGTGAGAACAGGCCAGAGCGAGAGCAGGCCAGAGCGAGAGAGAGCAGGCCAGTGCCAGAGCGAGAGCAGGCCAGTTCCAGAACGAGAGCAGGCCAGTGCCAGAGCTAGAGAAGTCCGGAGCCAAGGCAAGGGAAGACCAGAGTCATAGAGCAAGTAGGCCTGAGCCAGATCGAGAGGAGGCCGGAGCTAAGGCAAGGGCAGGCCCGAACCAGAGCAAGAGCAGGCTGGAGCCAAGGCAAGGGCAGGCCGGAGCCAGTTAGAGGGCAGGCCGGAGCCAGTTAGAGGGCAGGCCGGAGCCAGTTAGAGGGCAGGCCGGAGCCAGTTAGAGGGCAGGCCGGAGCCAGTTAGAGGGCAGGCCGGAGCCAGTTAGAGGGCAGGCCGGAGCCAGGGCGAGGGCTCGCCGGATCCAGGGCGAGAGCAGGCCGGAGCCAAGGCGAGGGCAGGCCGGAACCATTGCAGAAGCTGGCCGAAGCCAAGGCAATGGCTGGCCGGAGCCAGAGTAAGGGCTGGTCGGAGCCAGGGCGAGGGCAGGCCGAAGCCAGAGCGAGGGCAGACCGGAGGCAGGGCGAGAGCAGGCCAGAGCCAAGGCGAGGGCAGGCCAGAGCTAGAGCCAGAACAGGCCGGAGCTAGGACGAGGGCAGGCCGGAGCCAGGGCGAGGGCAGGCCGGAGCCAGGGCGAAAGCAGGCCAGAGCCAGCGCGAGAGCAGGCCAGAGCTAGAGGCAGAGCAGGCCGGAGCCAGGGCGAGGGAAGACATGAATCAGAATGAGAGGAGGCCGGAGCCAAGGCGAGAGCAGGCTGGAGCCAGGGCAAGGGCAGGCCAGTCCAGAGCGAGAGTAAGCCAGAGCCAAGGCTAGGGCAGGCGAGAGCCAGAGCGAGAGAAGGCCGGTGCCGAGGCATGGGCAGGCCAGATCCAGAGCGAGAGCAGGCCAGAGGCAGAGCGAGAGCAGGCCAGAGGCAGAGCGAGAGCAGGCCAGAGCCAGAGCAATAGCAGGCAGCAGCCAGGGCGAGGGCAGACCGGTGCCAAGGTGAGAGCAGACCGGAGCCAAGGCGAGGGCAGGCCAGAGGCAGAGCCAGGGCAGGCCAGTACCAGAGCGAGAGCAGGCTGGAGCCAAAGCGAGGGCAGACCAGAGCCAGAGCGAGAGCAGGCCGAAGCCAAGGTGAGGGCTGGCCAGAGCCAGAAGGAGAGCAGGCCAGTGCCAGAGCGAGAGCAGGCCAGTGCCAAAGCGAGAGCAGTCCGGAGCCAAGGCAAGGGCAGGCCAGAGCCAGAGAGAGAGTAGGCCTGTGCCAGAGCGAGAGCAGGCGGGAGCCAAGGCGAAGTCAGGCTAGAACCAGAGCGAGAGCAGGCTGGAGCCAAGGAGAGGGCTGGCCGGAGCCAGAGCAAGGACAGGACAGAGCCAGAGGGAGAGCCGGCCAGAGCCAGGGCGAGGGCAGGCCAGAGCCAGGGCGAGGGCAGGCCGGAGCCAGGGCGATGGCAGGCTGGAGCCAGGGAGAGAGCAGGTCAGAGCCAAGGCGAGGTCAGGCCAGAGCGAGAGCAGGCCGGAGCCAGGACGAGGGCAGGCCAGAGCCAGGGCGAGAGCAGGCCGGCGCTAAGGCGATGGCAGGCCAGAGCGAGAGCAGGCCGGAGCCAGGACGAGGGCAGGCCGGAGCCAGGGCGAGAGCAGGCCAAAGGCAGCACGAGAGCAGGCCAGAGCTACAGCCAGAGCAGGCCGGAGTCAGGGCGAGGGCAGGCCGGAGTCAGAGCGAGAGCAGGCCGGAGCCAAGGTGAGGGCAGGCCAGAGAGAGAGCAGGCCAGAGAGAGAGCAGGCCAGAGCCAGAGTGAGAGCAGGCCAGTGCCTGAGCGAGAGCAGTCCGGAGCCAAGGCAAGGGCAGGCCAGAGCCAGATAGAGAGTAGACCGGAGCCAGAGCGAGAGCAGGCCGGAGCCAAGGAGAAGGCAGCCCAGAACCAGGGCGAGGGCAGGCCATAGCCAGAGCCAGGGCAGGCCAGAGCAAGAGATAGAGCAGGCCGGAGCCAAGGCGATGGCAGGCCAGAGTCAGAGTGACAACAGGCCGGAGCCAAGGTGAGGGCAGGCCAGAGCGAGAGCCGGCCAGTGCCAGAGCCAGAGCAGGCCAGTGCCAGAACGAGAGCAGGCCAGTGCCAGAGCTAGAGAAGTCCGGAGCCAAGGCAAGGGCAGGCCAGAGCCAGAGAGCGAGTAGGCCTGAGCCAGAGTGAGAGGAGGCCGGAGCCAAGGCAAAGGCAGGCCCGAACCAGAGCGAGAACAGGCCGGAGTCAAGACGAGGGCAGGCCAGAGCAAGAGCAGGCTGGAGCCAAGGCAAGGGCAGGCCGGAACAAGGGCGAGAACAGGCCGGAGTCAAGAGGAGAGCAGGCCGGAGCCAGGGCGAGGGCAGGCCGGAGCCAGGGCGAGGGCAGGCCGGAGCCAGGGAGAGAGCAGGTCGGAGCCAATGCGAGGTCAGGCCAGAGCGAGAGCAGGCCGGAGCCAGGACGAGGGCAGGCCGGAGCCAGGGCGAGAGCAGGCCGGAGCCAGGGCGAGGGCAGGCCAGTCCAGAGCGAGAGTAAGCCAGATCCAAGGCTAGGGCAGGCGAGAGCCAGAGCGAGAGAAGGCCGGAGCCAAGGAGAGGGCAGGCCAGAGAGAGATCAGGCCGGTGCCGAGGCAAGGGCAGGCCAGATCCAGAGCAAGAGCAGACCAGAGGCAGAGCGAGAGCAGGCCGGAGCCAGAGCAATAGCAGGCAGCAGCCAGGGCGAGGGCAGACCGGAGCCAAGGCGAGGGCAGGCCAGAGGCAGAGCCGGGGCAGGCCAGTACCAGAGCGAGAGCAGGCTGGAGCCAAAGCGAGGGCAGACCAGAGCGAGAGCAGGCCGAAGCCAAGGTGAGGGCAGGCCAGAGCCAGAAGGAGAGCAGGCCAGTGCCAGAGCGAGAGCAGGCCAGTGCCAGAGCGAGAGCAGTCCGGAGCCAAGGCAAGGGCAGGCCAGAGCCAGAGAGTGATTAGGCCTGAACTAGAGCGAGAGCAGGCCGGAGCCAAGGCGAAGTCAGGCTACAACCAGAGCGAGAGCAGACCGGAGTCAAGACGAGGGCAGGACAGAGCCAGAGCAAGAGCAGGCTGGAGCCAAGGAGAGGGATGGCCGGAGCCAGAGCAAGGACAGGCCAGAGCCAGAGTGAGAGCAGGCCAGAGCCAGGGCTAGGGCAGGCTAGAGCCAGAGCAAGAGCAGGCCGGAGCCAGGGCGAGGGCAGGCCGGAGCCAGGGCGAGGGCAGGCCGGAGCCAGGGAGAGAGCAGGTCGGAGCCAAGGCGAGGTCAGGCCAGAGCGAGAGCAGGCCGGAGTCAGGACGAGGGCAGGCCGGAGCCAGGGCGAGAGCAGGCCGGAGCTAAGGCGAGGGCAGGCCAGAGCCAGAGAGAGAGCAGGCCGGACCCAGGACGAGGGCAGGCCGGAGCCAGGGCGAGAGCAGGCCGGAGCCAGCACGAGAGCAGGCCAGAGCTACAGCCAGAGCAGGCCGGAGTCAGGGCGAGGGCAGGCCGGAGTCAGAGCGAGAGCAGGCCGGAGCCAAGGTGAGGGCAGGCCAGAGAGAGAGCAGGCCAGAGAGAGAGCAGGCCAGAGCCAGAGTGAGAGCAGGCCAGTGCCTGAGCGAGAGCAGTCCGGAGCCAAGGCAAGGGCAGGCCAGAGCCAGATAGAGAGTAGACCGGAGCCAGAGCGAGAGCAGGCCGGAGCCAAGGAGAAGGCAGCCCAGAACCAGGGCGAGGGCAGGCCATAGCCAGAGCCAGGGCAGGCCAGAGCAAGAGATAGAGCAGGCCGGAGCCAAGGCGATGGCAGGCCAGAGTTAGAGTGACAACAGGCCAGAGCCAAGGTGAGGGCAGGCCAGAGCGAGAGCCGGCCAGTGCCAGAGCGAGAGCAGGCCAGTGCCAGAACGAGAGCAGGCCAGTGCCAGAGCTAGAGAAGTCCGGAGCCAAGGCAAGGGCAGGCCAGAGCCAGAGAGCGAGTAGGCCTGAGCCAGAGTGAGAGGAGGCCGGAGCCAAGGCAAAGGCAGGCCCGAACCAGAGCGAGAACAGGCCGGAGTCAAGACGAGGGCAGGCCAGAGCAAGAGCAGGCTGGAGCCAAGGCAAGGGCAGGCCGGAACAAGGGCGAGAACAGGCCGGAGTCAAGAGGAGAGCAGGCCAGAGCTAGAGCAAGAGCAGGCCGGAGCCAGGGCGAGGGCAGGCCGGAGCCAGGGCGAGGGCAGGCCGGAGCCAGGGAGAGAGCAGGTCGGAGCCAATGCGAGGTCAGGCCAGAGCGAGAGCAGGCCGGAGCCAGGACGAGGGCAGGCCGGAGCCAGGGCGAGAGCAGGCCGGAGCCAGGGCGAGGGCAGGCCAGTCCAGAGCGAGAGTAAGCCAGATCCAAGGCTAGGGCAGGCGAGAGCCAGAGCGAGAGAAGGCCGGAGCCAAGGAGAGGGCAGGCCAGAGAGAGATCAGGCCGGTGCCGAGGCAAGGGCAGGCCAGATCCAGAGCAAGAGCAGACCAGAGGCAGAGCGAGAGCAGGCCGGAGCCAGAGCAATAGCAGGCAGCAGCCAGGGCGAGGGCAGACCGGAGCCAAGGCGAGGGCAGGCCAGAGGCAGAGCCGGGGCAGGCCAGTACCAGAGCGAGAGCAGGCTGGAGCCAAAGCGAGGGCAGACCAGAGCGAGAGCAGGCCGAAGCCAAGGTGAGGGCAGGCCAGAGCCAGAAGGAGAGCAGGCCAGTGCCAGAGCGAGAGCAGGCCAGTGCCAGAGCGAGAGCAGTCCGGAGCCAAGGCAAGGGCAGGCCAGAGCCAGAGAGTGATTAGGCCTGAACTAGAGCGAGAGCAGGCCGGAGCCAAGGCGAAGTCAGGCTAGAACCAGAGCGAGAGCAGACCGGAGTCAAGACGAGGGCAGGACAGAGCCAGAGCAAGAGCAGGCTGGAGCCAAGGAGAGGGATGGCCGGAGCCAGAGCAAGGACAGGCCAGAGCCAGAGTGAGAGCAGGCCAGAGCCAGGGCTAGGGCAGGCTAGAGCCAGAGCAAGAGCAGGCCGGAGCCAGGGCGAGGGCAGGCCGGAGCCAGGGCGAGGGCAGGCCGGAGCCAGGGCGAGGGCAGGCCGGAGCCAGGGAGAGAGCAGGTCGGAGCCAAGGCGAGGTCAGGCCAGAGCGAGAGCAGGCCGGAGTCAGGACGAGGGCAGGCCGGAGCCAGGGCGAGAGCAGGCCGGAGCTAAGGCGAGGGCAGGCCAGAGCCAGAGAGAGAGCAGGCCGGAGCCAGGGTGAGAGCAGGCCGGAGCCAGGGTGAGGGCAGGCCGGAGCCAGGGAGAGAGCAGGTCGGAGCCAAGGCGAGGTCAGGCCAGAGCGAAAGCAGGCCTGAGCCAGGACGAGGGCAGGCCGGAGCCAGGGCGAGAGCAGGCCGGAGCTAAGGCGAGGGCAGGCCAGAGCCAGAGAGAGAGCAGGCCGGAGCCAGGACGAGGGCAGGCCGGAGCCAGGGCGAGAGCAGGCCGGAGCCAGCACGAGAGCAGGCCAGAGCTACAGCCAGAGCAGACCGGAGTCAGGGCGAGGGCAGACCAGAGTGAGAGCGAGAGCAGGCCGGAGCCAAGGTGAGGGCAGGCCAGAGCCAGAGCGAGAGCTGGCCAGAGCCAGAGTGAGAGCAGGCCAGTGTCTGAGCGAGAGCAGTCCGGAGCCAAGGCAAGGGCAGGCCAGAGCCAGAGAGAGAGTAGGCCTAAGCCAGAGCGAGAGCAGGCCGGAGCCAAGGAGATGGCAGCCCAGAACCAGAGCGAGAGCAGGTCGGAACCAAGGTGAGGGCAGGCCATAGGCAGAGCCAGGGCAGGCCAGAGCAAGAGAGAGAGCAGGCCGGAGCCAAGGCGATGGCAGGCCAGAGCCAGAGTGAGAACAGGCCAGAGCGAGAGCAGGCCAGAGCCAGTGCGAGAGAGAGCAGGCCAGTGCCAGAGCGAGAGCAGGCCAGTGCCAGAACGAGAGCAGGCCAGTGCCAGAGCTAGAGAAGTCCGGAGCCAAGGCAAGGGCAGACCAGAGCCAGAGAGCGAGTAGGCCTGAGCCAGATCGAGAGGAGGCCGGAGCTAAGGCAAGGGCAGGCCCGAACCAGAGCAAGAGCAGGCTGGAGCCAAGGCAAGGGCAGGCCGGAGCCAGTTAGAGGGCAGGCCGGAGCCAGTTAGAGGGCAGGCCGGAGCCAGGGCGAGGGCTCGCCGGATCCAGGGCGAGAGCAGGCCGGAGCCAAGGCGAGGGCAGGCCGGAACCATTGCAGAAGCTGGCCGAAGCCAAGGCAATGGCTGGCCGGAGCCAGAGTAAGGACTTGCCGGAGCCAGGGCGAGGGCAGGCCGAAGCCAGAGCGAGGGCAGACCGGAGGCAGGACGAGAGCAGGCCAGAGCCAAGGCGAGGGCAGGCCAGAGCTAGAGCCATAACAGGCCGGAGCTAGGACGAGGGCAGGCCGGAGCCAGGGCGAGGGCAGGCCGGAGCCAGGGCGAGAGCAGGCCAGAGCCAGCGCGAGAGCAGGCCAGAGCTAGAGGCAGAGCAGGCCGGAGCCAGGGCGAGGGAAGACCTGAATCAGAACGAGAGGAGGCCGGAGCCAAGGCGAGAGCAGGCTGGAGCCAGGGCAAGGGCAGGCCAGTCCAGAGCGAGAGTAAGCCAGAGCCAAGGCTAGGGCAGGCGAGAGCCAGAGCGAGAGAAGGCCGGAGCCAAGGAGAGGGCAGGCCAGAGAGAGAGCAGGCCGGTGCCGAGGCAAGGGCAGGCCAGATCCAGAGGGAGAGCAGGCCAGAGGCAGAGCGAGAGCAGGCCGGAGCCAGAGCAATAGCAGGCAGCAGCCAGGGCGAGGGCAGACAGGTGCCAAGGCGAGAGCAGACCGGAGCCAAGGCAGGGCAGGCCAGAGGCAGAGCCAGGGCAGGCCAGTACCAGAGCGAGAGCAGGCTGGAGCCAAAGCGAGGGCAGACCAGAGCCAGAAGGAGAGCAGGCCAGTGCCAGAGCGAGAGCAGGCCAGTGCCAAAGCGAGAGCAGTCCGGAGCCAAGGCAAGGGCAGGCCAGAGCCAGAGAGAGAGTAGGCCTGTGCCAGAGCGAGAGCAGGCGGGAGCCAAGGCGAAGTCAGGCTAGAACCAGAGCGAGAGCAGGCTGGAGCCAAGGAGAGGGCTGGCCGGAGCCAGAGCAAGGACAGGACAGAGCCAGAGGGAGAGTCGGCTAGAGCCAGGGCGAGGGCAGGCTAGAGCCAGGGCGAGGGCAGGCCGGAGCCAGGGCGAGGGCAGGCCGGAGCCAGGGCGAGGGCAGGCCGGAGCCAGGGAGAGAGCAGGTCGGAGCCAAGGCGAGGTCAGGCCAGAGCGAGAGCAGGCCGGAACCAGGACGAGGGCAGGCCGGAGCCAGGGCGAGAGCAGGCCGGAGCTAAGGCGATGGCAGGCCAGATACAGAGCGAGAGCAGGCTGGAGCCAGGACGAGGGCAGGCCGGAGCCAGGGCGAGAGCAGGCCAAAGGCAGCACGAGTGCAGGCCAGAGCTACAGCCAGAGCAGGCCGGAGTCAGGGCGAGGGCAGACCAGAGTCAGAGTGAGACCAGTCCGGAGCCAAGGCAAGGGCAGGCCAGAGCCAGAGAGAGAGTAGACCAGAGCGAGAGCAGGCCGGAGCCAAAGAGAAGGCAGCCCAGAACCAGAGCGAGAGCAGGTGGGAACCAAGGCGAGGGCAGGCCAGAGCAAGAGAGAGAGCAGGCCAGAGCCAAGGCGATGGCAGGCCAGAGTCAGAGTGAGAACAGGCCAGAGCCAAGGTGAGGGCAGGCCAGTGCCAGAGCGAGAGCAGGCCAGTGCCAGAACGAGAGCAGGCCAGTGCCAGAGCTAGAGAAGTCCGGAGCCAAGGCAAGGGCAGGCCAGAGCCAGAGAGCGAGTAGGCCTGAGCCAGAGTGAGAGGAGGCCGGAGCCAAGGCAAAGGCAGGCCCGAACCAGAGCGAGAGCAGGCCGGAGTCAAGACGAGGGCAGGCCAGAGCCAGAGCAAGAGCAGGCTGGAGCCAAGGCAAGGGCAGGCCGGAACAAGGGCGAGAACAGGCCGGAGTCAAGACGAGAGCAGGCCAGAGCTAGAGCAAGAGCAGGCCGGAGCCAGGGCGAGGGCAGGCCGGAGCCAGGGCGAGGGCAGGCCGGAGCCAGGGAGAGAGCAGGTCAGAGCCAATGAGAGGTCAGGCCTGAGCGAGAGCAGGCCGGAGCCAGGGCGAGAGCAGGCCGGAGCTAAGGCGATGGCAAGCCAGAGCGAGAGCAGGCCGGAGCCAGGACGAGGGCAGGCCGGAGCCAGGGCGAGAGCAGGCCAAAGCCAGCACGAGAGCAGGCCAGAGCTACAGCCAGAGCAGGCCGGAGTCAGGGCGAGGGCAGACCAGAGTCAGAGCGAGAGTAGGCCGGAGCCAAGGTGAGGGCAGGCCAGAGCCAGAGCGAGAGCAGGCCAGAGCCAGAGTGAGAGCAGGCCAGTGCCTGAGCGAGAGCAGTCCGGAGCCAAGGCAAGGGCAGGCCAGAGCCAGAGAGAGAGTTGACCTGAGCCAGAGCGAGAGCAGGCCGGAGCCAAGGAGAAGGCAGCCCAGAACCAGAGCGAGAGCAGGTCGGAACCAAGGCGAGGGCAGGCCATAGGCAGAGCCAGGGCAGGCCATAGCAAGAGAGAAGAGAGCAGGCCGGAGCCAAGGCGATGGCAGGCCAGAGTCAGAGTGAGAACAGGCCAGAGCCAAGGTGAGGGCAGGCCAGAGCGTGAGCAGTCCAGTGCCAGAGCGAGAGCAGGCGAGTGCCAGAGCTAGAGAAGTCCGGAGCCAAGGGAAGGGCAGGCCAGAGCCAGAAAGCGAGTAGGCCTGAGCCAGAGCGAGAGGAGGCCGGAGCCAAGGCAAAGGCAGGCCCGAACCAGAGCGAGAACAGGCCGGAGTCAAGACGAGGGCAGGCCAGAGCCAGAGCAAGAGCAGGCTGGAGCCAAGGCAAGGGCAGGCCGGTACAAGGGCGAGAACAGGCCGGAGTCAAGACGAGAGCAGGCCAGAGCTAGAGCAAGAGCAGGCCAGAGCCAGAGCAAGAGCAGGCCGGAGCCAGGGCGAGAGCAGGCCGGAGCCAAGGTGAGGGCTGGCCGGAGCCAGGGCGAGAGCAGGCCAGAGCCAAGGCGAGGGCAGGCCAGAGCCAGATTCAGAGCAGGCCAGAGTCATGGCGAGAGCAGGCCAGAGCCAAGGCGAGGGCAGGTCAGAGCCAGAGCGAGAGCAGGCCGGAGCCAAGGCGAGGGGAGGCCAGAGCGAGAGCAGGCCAGAGCGAAAGCAGTCCGGAGCCAAGGCAAGGGCAGGCCAGAGCCAGAGCGAGAGCAGGCCTGAGCAAGAGCAGGCCGGAGCCAAAGCAGTCCGGAGCCAAGGCAAGGGCAGGCCAGAACAAGAGCGAGATCAGGCCAGAGTAAAGACGAGAGCAGGCCGGAGACAAGGCATGGGCAGACGAGAGCCAGAGAGAGAGCAGGCCGGAGCCAGAGAGAGGGCAGGCTAGAGCGAGAGCTGGTCAGAGCCAGGGCGAGTGCAGGCCGGAGTCAAGACAAGGGCAGGCCAGAGCCAGAGCAAGAGCCGGCCAGATCCAGAGCAAGAGCAGGCCGGAGCCAGGGCGAGGGCAGGCCAGAGCCAGGGCAAGAACAGGCTGGAGTCAGAGCTAGAGCAGGCCGGAGCCAAGGCGAGAGCAGGCCGGAGCCAAGGCGAGGGCTGGCCGGAGCCATAGCGAGAGCAGGCCGGAGCCAAGGCGAGAGCGGGCCAGAGCGAGAGCAGGCCGTAGCCAAGGCGAGGGCAGGCCAGAGCCAGATTCAGAGCAGGCCAGAGTCATGGCGAGAGCAGGCCAGAGCCAAGGCGAGGGCACGCCAGAGCCAGAGCGAGAGCAGGTCAGAGCCAGAGCGAGAGTAGGCCAGAGCCAAGGCAAGGACAGGCCAGAGCCAGAAAGAGAGAAGGCCGGAGCCAAGGCAAGGGCAGGCCGGAACATGGGCGAGAGCAGGCCGGAGACAGGGCGAAGCCAGAGCGAGAGCAGGTCAGAACCTGAGCGAGAGTATACCGGAGCCAAGGCGAAGGGAGGCCAGAACTAGAGCGAGGGCAGGCAAAAGCAAGAGCGAGAGTAGGCCAGAGCCAAGGCAAGGGCAGGCCAGAGCGAGAGAGAGAGCAGGCCGGAACAAGGGCTAGATCAGGCCCGAGACAGAGCAAGGCCAGAGCGAGAGCAGGCCACAGCCTGAGTGAGAGTATGCCGGAGCCAGGGCGAGGGCAGGCCAGAGCCAGAGAGAGAGCAGGCCGGAGCAAGGGCGAGGGCGGGCCAGAGCCAAAGCGAGAGCAGGCCGGAGCCAGGACTAGAGCAGGCCGGAGCTAAGGCGAGGGTAGGCCGGAGCCAGAGCGATGGCAGGCCGGAACCAGGGCAAGGGCAGTCCAGAACTAGAGCGAGAGCCAGCCGGAGCCAAGGTGAGAGCTGGCTGGAGCCAAGGTGAGGGCAGGCCAGAGGCAGAGCCAGGGCAGGCCAGAGGCAGAGCCAGGGCAGGCCAGAGCAAGAGCAGGCCGGAGCCAAGGCGAGGGCAGGCCAGAGCGAGAGCAGGTCGGAGCCAGGGCTAGAGCAGGCCGGAGCTAATGCGAGGGCTGGCCTGAGCTAGAGCAACAAGGGCAGGCCGGAGTCAGGGCAAGGGCAGGCCGGAGCCAGAGCAAGGGCAGGCCGGAGTCAGGGCGACAGCAGGCCGGAGCCAAGGCGAAGTCAGGCCATAACCAGAGGGAGAGCATGCCGGAGTCATGACGAGGGCAGGCCAGAGCAAGAGCAGGCCAGAGCAAGAGCAGGCCGGAACCAGGGCGAGAGCAGGCCGGAGCCAAGGCAAGGGCTGGCCAGAGTCAGAGCGAGCGTAGGCCGGAGCCAAAGTGAGGGCAGGCCAGAGCCATAGCGAGAGCAGGCCAGAGCCAGAGTGAGAGCAGGCCAGTGCCTGAAAGAGAGCAGTCCGGAGCCAAGGCAAGGGCAGGCCAGAGCCAGAGAGAGAGTTGGCCTGAGCCAGAGCGAGAGCAGGCCGGAGCCAAGGCGATGGCAGGCCAGAGTCAGAGTGAGAACAGGCCAGAGCCAAGGTGAGGGCAGGCCAGAGCAAGAGCAGGCCAGTGCCAGAGCGAGAGAAGTCCGGAGCCAAGGGAAGGGCAGGCCAGAGCCAGAAAGCGAGTAGGCCTGAGCCAGAGCGAGAGGAGGCCGGAGCCAAGGCAAAGGCAGGCCAGAACCAGAGCGAGAACAGGCCGGAGTCAAGACGAGGGCAGGCCAGAGCAAGAGCAGGCTGGAGCCAAGGCAAGGGCAGGCCGGTACAAGGGCGAGAACAGGCCGGAGTCAAGACGAGAGCAGGCCAGAGCTAGAGCAAGAGCAGGCCAGAGCCAGAGCAAGAGCAGGCCGGAGCCAGGGCGAGAGCAGGCTGGAGCCAAGGTGAGGGCTGGCCGGAGCCAGAGCAAGGGCAGGCCGGAGCCAGGGCGAGAGCAGCCCGGAGCCAAGGCGAGGGCAGGCCAGAGCCAGAGCAAGAGCAGGCTGGAGCCAAGGCAAGGGCAGGCCAGTACAAGGGCGAGAACAGGCCGGAGTCAAGACGAGAGCAGGCCAGAGCAAGAGCAGGCCGGAGCCAGGGCGAGAGCAGGCCGGAGCCAAGGCGAGGGCTGGCCGGAGCCAGAGCAAGGGCAGGCCGGAGCCAGGGCGAGAGCAGGCCGGAGCCAAGGCGAGGGCAGGCCAGAGCCAGAGCAAGAACAGGTCGGAGCCAAGGCGAGGGCAGGTCAGAGCCAGAGCGAGAGCAGGCCGGAGCCAAGGCGAGGGGAGGCCAGAGCGAGAGCAGGCCAGAGCGAAAGCAGTCCGGAGCCAAGGCAAGGGCAGGCCAGAGCGAGAGCAGGCCTGAGCCAGAGCGAGAGCAGGCCTGAGCAAGAGCAGGCCGGAGCCAAAGCAGTCCGGAGCCAAGGCAAGGGCAGGCCAGAACAAGAGCGAGATCAGGCCAGAGTAAAGACGAGGGCAGGCCAGAGCCAGAGGAAGAGCAGGCCGGAGACAAGGCATGGGCAGGCGAGAGCCGGAGAGAGAGCAGGCCGGAGCCAGAGCGAGGGCAGGCTAGAGCGAGAGCTGGTCAGAGCCAGGGGAAGAGCAGGCCGGAGTCAAGACAAGGGCAGGCCATAGCCAGAGCAAGAGCCGGCCAGATCCAGAGCAAGAGCAGGCTGGAGCCAGGGCGAGGGCAGGCCAGAGCCAGAGCAAGAGCAGGCCGGAGCCAGGGCGAGAGCAGGCCGGAGCCAAGGCGAGAACGGGCCAGAGCGAGAGCAGGCCGTAGCCAAGGCGAGGGCAGGCCAGAGCCAGATTCAGAGCTGGCCAGAGTCATGGCGAGAGCAGGCCAGAGCCAAGACGAGGGCACGCCAGAGCCAGAGCGAGAGCAGGTCAGAGCGAGAGTAGGCCAGAGCCAAGGCAAGGGCAGGCCAGAGCCAGAAAGAGAGAAGGCCGGAGCCAAGGCAAGGGCAGGCCGGAACATGGGCGAGAGCAGGCCGGAGACAGGGCGAAGCCAGAGCGAGAGCAGGTCAGAACCTGAGCGAGAGTATGCCGGAGCCAAGGCGAGGGGAGGCCAGAACTAGAGCGAGAGCAGGCCGGAGCCAGGGCGAGGGCAGGCAAAAGCAAGAGCGAGAGTAGGCCAGAGCCAAGGCAAGGGCAGGCCAGAGCGAGAGAGAGAGCAGGCCGGAACAAGGGCTAGATCAGGCCCGAGACAGAGCGAGGCCAGAGCGAGAGCAGGCCACAGCCTGAGTGAGAGTATGCCGGAGCCAGGGCGAGGGCAGGCCAGAGCCAGAGAGAGAGCAGGCCGGAGCGAGGGCGGGCCAGAGCCAAAGCGAGAGCAGGCCGGAGCCAGGACTAGAGCAGGCCGGAGCTAAGGCGAGGGCAGGCCGGAGCCAGAGTGATGGCAGGCCGGAGCCAGGGCAAGGGCAGTCCAGAACTAGAGCGAGAGCCGGCCGGAGCCAAGGTGAGGGCAGGCCAGAGGCAGAGCCAGGGCAGGCCAGAGCAAGAGCAGGCCGGAGCCAAGGCGAGGGCAGGCCAGAGCCAGAGCGAGAGCAGGTCAGAGCCAGAGCGAGAGTAGGCCAGAGCCAAGGCAAGGGCAGGCCAGAGCCAGAAAGAGAGAAGGCCGGAGCCAAGGCAAGGGCAGGCCGGAACATGGGCGAGAGCAGGCCGGAGACAGGGCGAAGCCAGAGCGAGAGCAGGTCAGAACCTGAGCGAGAGTATGCCGGAGCCAAGGCGAGGGGAGGCCAGAACTAGAGCGAGAGCAGGCCGGAGCCAGGGCGAGGGCAGGCAAAAGCAAGAGCGAGAGTAGGCCAGAGCCAAGGCAAGGGCAGGCCAGAGCGAGAGAGAGAGCAGGCCGGAACAAGGGCTAGATCAGGCCCGAGACAGTGCGAGGCCAGAGCGAGAGCAGGCCACAGCCTGAGTGAGAGTATGCCGGAGCCAGGGCGAGGGCAGGCCAGAGCCAGAGAGAGAGCAGGCCGGAGCAAGGGCGAGGGCGGGCCAGAGCCAAAGCGAGAGCAGGCCGGAGCCAGGACTAGAGCAGGCCGGAGCTAAGGCGAGGGCAGGCCGGAGCCAGAGTGATGGCAGGCCGGAGCCAGGGCAAGGGCAGTCCAGAACTAGAGCGAGAGCCGGCCGGAGCCAAGGTGAGAGCTGGCTGGAGCCAAGGTGAGGGCAGGCCAGAGGCAGAGCCAGGGCAGGCCAGAGCAAGAGCAGGCCGGAGCCAAGGCGAGGGCAGGCCAGAGCGAGAGCAGGTCGGAGCCAGAGCGAGAGCAGGCCGGAGCCAAGGCGAGGGGAGGCCAGAGCGAGAGCAGGCCAGAGCGAAAGCAGTCCGGAGCCAAGGCAAGGGCAGGCCAGAGCCAGAGCGAGAGCAGGCCTGAGCCAGAGCGAGAGCAGGCCTGAGCAAGAGCAGGCCGGAGCCAAAGCAGTCCGGAGCCAAGGCAAGGGCAGGCCAGAACAAGAGCGAGATCAGGCCAGAGTAAAGACGAGGGCAGGCCATAGCCAGAGGAAGAGCAGGCCGGAGACAAGGCATGGGCAGGCGAGAGCCGGAGAGAGAGCAGGCCGGAGCCAGAGCGAGGGCAGGCTAGAGCGAGAGCTGGTCAGAGCCAGGGGAAGAGCAGGCCGGAGTCAAGACAAGGGCAGGCCATAGCCAGAGCAAGAGCCGGCCAGATCCAGAGCAAGAGCAGGCTGGAGCCAGGGCGAGGGCAGGCCAGAGCCAGAGCAAGAGCAGGCCGGAGCCAGAGCGAGAGCAGGCCGGAGCCAAGGCGAGAGCAGGCCGGAGCCAAGGCGAGGGCTGGCCGGAGCCAGAGCGAGAGAAGGCCGGAGCCAAGGCGAAGTCAGGCCAGAACCAGAGGGAGAGCATGCCGGAGTCAAGACGAGGGCAGGCCAGAGCAAGAGCAGGCCGGAGCCAGCAGGCCGGAGCCAGGGCGAGAGCAGGCCGGAGCCAAGGCAAGGGCTGGCCAGAGTCAGAGCAAGGACAGGCCGGAGCCAGGGTGAGGGCAGGCCGGTGCAAGAGCAAGCCAGAGCCAAGGCGAGAGCAGGCCGAAGCCAAGGCGAGGGCAGTCCAGAGCGAGAGCAGGCCAGAGCCAGGGCGAGAGAGCAGGCCGTAGCCAAGGAGAAGGCAGGCCAGATCCAGAGAAGGCCGGAGCCAGGGCGAGGGCAGGCCAGAGTCAGAGCGAGAGCAGGACGGAGCCAAGGCGAGGGCACGCCAGAGCGAGAGCAGGCCGGGGCGAGGGCAGGCCAGAGCCAGAGCAAGAGTAGGCCACTGCCAAGGCAAGGGCAAGCCAGAGCAAGAGAAGGCCGGAGCCAAGGCCAGTGCAGGCCGGAACCAGGGCGAGAGCACGCCGTAGACAGTTCGAGGCCAGAGCCAAAGCGAGAGCAGGCCAGAGCCAGAGCGAAAGTAGGCCGGAGCCATGGCTAGGGCAGGCCAGAGCCAGAGAGAGAGCAGGCTGGAGCCAAGGTGAGGGCAGGCCAGAGCGACAGCAGGCAGGAGCCAGGGTGAGAGCAGTCCGGAGCCAAGGCAAGAGGAGTCCGGAGCCAGGGCGAGGGCAGTCCGGATGTAGAGCGAGAGAACGAGAGCAGGCCGGAGCCAAGGCGAGATTAGACCGAAGCCAAGGCGAGGGCAGGCTAGAGGCAGAGCCAGGGCAGGCCACAACCAGAGCGAGAGTAGGTCGGATCCAGGGCGAGAGCAGAGCCAGGGCAAGGGCTGGCCGGAGCCAGAGCAAGGGCAGGTTAGAGCCAGGGCGAGGGCAGGCCGAAGCCAAGGTGAGAGCAGGCCGGAGCCAAGGCGAGGGTACGCCAGAGCGAGAGCAGGCCAGAGCCAGGACGAGGACAGGCCAGAGTCATAGAGAGAGCAGGCCGGAGCCAAGGCAAGGGCAGGCCAGAGAGAGAGCAGGCCGGAGCCAGGGCGAGGGCAGGCCGGAGCCAAGGCGAGGGATGGCCGGAGCCAGAGCAAGGGAAGGTTGGATCCAGGGCGAAGGCAGGTCGGAGCCAGAGCGAGACCAGGCCGGAGCCAAGGCGAGAGCAGGACGGAGCCAAGGCGAGGGAAGGCCAAAGCGAGAGCAGGCCGGAGCCAGGACGAGGCAGGCCGGAGCCAGGCGAGAGGAGGCCGGAGCCAAGGAGAGGGCATGCCAGAGCCAGAGCAGGCCGTAGCCAGGGCTGGGGCAGGCCAGAGTAACAGCGAGAGCAGGCCGGAGCCGAGGCGAGTGCAGGCCACAGCCAGAGCGAGAGAAGGCCAGAGCCATGGTAAGCAGGCCAGAACGAGAGCAGGCCAGAGCCATGGCGAGGGCAGGCCAGAGCCAGAGCGAGAGTAGGCCAGGGACAAGGCAAGGGCAGGCCAGGGACAAGGCAAGGGCAGGCCAGAACCAGGGCGAGAGCAGGCCGGAGACAGGGCCAGGCTAGAGGCAGAGCCAGAGCAGGCCAGAGCCAAAGCGAGAGTAGGCCCGAGCCAGGGAGTGGGCAGGCCAGAGCCAGAGAGAGAGAAGGGCGAAGCCTGGGCGAGGGCAGGCCTGAGCCAGAGCGAAAGCAGGTCGGAGCCAGGTCGAGACCAGGCCGGAGCCAAGGCAAGGGCAGGCTGGGAGCCAGAGCGATGGCAAGCCGGATCCAGTGCAAGGGCAGTCCGTAGCTAGAGCGAGAGCAGGCCGGAGCCACGGCGAGAGCAGGCCGGAGCCAAGGCGAGGGCAGTCCAGACCCAGAGCAAAAGCAGGCCGGAGCCAGGACGAGGGCAGGCCGGAGCCAGGACGAGGGCAGGCCGGAGCCAGAGTGATGGCAAGCCGGAGCCAGGGCGCAGGCAGTCCGGAGCTAGAGCGAGAGCAGGCCGGAGCCAGGGGGAGAGCAGGCCGGAGCCAAGGCGAGGCCAGGCCAGAGCCAGAGCGAGAGCAGACCGGAGCCAGGACGAGGGCAGGCCGGAGCCAGGGTGAGAGCAGGCCGGAGCCAAGGCGAGGACAGACCAGAGCCACAGTGACAGCAGGCCAGAGCAAGGGCAGGCCGGAGCCAGGGCGAGGACAGGCCGGAGCCAGGGCGAGGACAGGCCAGAGCGCGAGCAGCCCAGAGCCAGGTCGAGGGCAGTCCAGAGTAAGAGCAGGCCGGAGCCAAGGCGTGGGCAGGCCAGAGCCAGAGCGAGGGCAGGCCAGAGCCAGAGCGAGGGTAGGCCAGAGCCTGAGCGAGAGCAGGCCAGAGCCAGGGCAAGGGCAGGCCGGAGCCAGAGCGAGAGTTGGCCAGAGCCAAGGCAAAGGCAGGCCAGAGCCAGAACGAGAGAAGGCCGGAGCCAAGACAAGGGCAGGCCGGAACCAGGGCGAGAGCAGGCAAGAGCCAGAGCGATGGCAAGCCGGACCCAGGGCGAGGCCAGTCCTGAGCTAGAGCGAGGGCAGGCCGGTGCCAGGGCGAAGCCAGAGCGAGAGCAGGCCAGAGCGAAAGTAGGCCGGAGCCAAGGCGAGGGCAGGCTGGAGCCTGGGCGAGGGCAGGCCACGGCGAGAGCAGGTCGGAGCCAGGGCGAGAGCAGGCCGGAGCCAAGGCGAGGGCAGAACGGAGCCAGAGCGATGGCAAGCTAGAGCCAGGGCGAGCGCAGTCCGGAGCTAGAGCGAGAGCAGGCAGGAGCTAGGGCGAGAGCAGGCCGGAGCCAAGGCGAGGGCAGGCCAGAGCGAGAGCAGGCCGGAGCCAGGACGAGGGCAGGCCGGAGCCAGGGTGAGAGCAGGCCGGAGCCAGAGCGAGGGTAAGCCAGAGCCAGAGCGAGAGCAGGCCGGAGCCAAGCGACGGCAGGCCAGAGCCAAATCGAGAGCAGTCCGGATCCAAGGCGAGGGCAAGTCAGAGCGAGAGTAAGCCGGAGCAAAGGCAAGGGCAGGCCAGAGCCAGAGTGAGAGCAGGCCAGAGCCAGAGCGAGAGCAGTCCAGAGCCAGGGCGAGAGCAGGCCGGTGCCAGGGCAAGGACAGGCCGGAGCCAGAGCGAGAGTTGGCCAGAGCCAAGGCAAGGGCAGGCAAGAGCCAGAGCGAGAGAAGGCCGGAGCCAAGACAAGGGCAGGCCGGAACCAGGGCGAGAGCAGGCAAGAGCCAGAGCGATGGCAAGCCGGACCCAGGGCGAGGCCAGTCCGGAGCTAGAGCGAGAGCAGGCCGGAGCCAGGACGAGGGCAGGCCGGAGCCAGGGCGAGGCCAGAGCGAGAGCAGGCCAGAGCGAGAGTAGGCCGGAGCCAAGGCGAGGGCAGGCTGGAGCCTGGGCGAGGGCAGGCCTGGGCGAGAGCAGGTCAGAGCCAGGGCGAGAGCAGGCCGGAGCCAAGGCAAGGGCAGAACGGAGCCAGAGCGATGGCAAGCTGGAGCCAGGGCGAGCGCAGTCCGGAGCTAGAGCGAGAGCAGGCCAGAGCTAGGGCGAGAGCAGGCCCGAGCCAAGGCGAGGGCTGGCCAGAGCCAGAGCGAGAGCAGGCCGGAGCCAGGACGAGGGCAGGCCGGAGCCAGGGTGAGAGCAGGGGGGAGCCAAGGAGAGGACAGGCCAGAGCCACAGCGAGAGCAGGCCGGAGCCACGGTGACTGCAGGCCAGAGCCAGAGTCAGAGAAGACCGGAGCCAAGGAAAGGGCAGGCCAGAGCCAGAGCAGGTCAGAACCAGAGCGAGAGCTGTCCGGAGCCAGAGCTAGGGCAGGCCAGAGCCAGAGCGAGAGCAGGCCTGAGCCAGAGCGAAAACAGGCTGGAGCCATGGTGAAGGCAGGCCAGAACAAGAGCGAGATCAGGCTAGAGTCATGACGAGGGCAGGCAAGAGCCAGAGGAAGAGCAGGCCGGAGCCAAGGCATGGGCAGGCCAGAGCGAGAGCAGGTCGGAGCCAGGCCGAGAGCAGGCCGGAGCCAATGCAAGGGTAGGCCGGAGTCAGGGCGAGGGCAGGCCGGAGCCAGAGTAAGAGGAGGCCAAGCCAAGGCGAGAGCAGGCCGGAGCCAAGGCGAGGGTAGGCCAGAGCCAAGGCAAGGGCAGGCCAGACCCAGAGCGATAGAAGGCCAGAGCCAAGGCAAGGGCAGGCCGGAACCAGGGCGAGAGCAGGCAAGAGCCAGAGCGATGGCAAGCCGGACCCAGGGCGAGGCCAGTCCTGAGCTAGAGCGGGAAGAATGAGAACAGGCCGGAGTCAAGACGAGAGCAGGCCAGAGCTAGAGCAAGAGCAGGCCAGAGCCAGAGCAAGAGCAGGCCGGAGCCAGGGCGAGAGCAGGCCGGAGCCAAGGTGAGGGCTGGCCGGAGCCAGAGCAAGGGCAGGCCGGAGCCAGGGCGAGAGCAGGCCGGAGCCAAGGCGAGGGCAGGCCAGAGCCAGAGCAAGAGTAGGCTGGAGCCAAGGCAAGGGCAGGCCAGTACAAGGGCGAGAACAGGCCGGAGTCAAGACGAGAGCAGGCCAGAGCAAGAGCAGGCCGGAGCCAGGGCGAGAGCAGGCCGGAGCCAAGACGAGGGCTGGCCGGAGCCAGAGCAAGGGCAGGCCGGAGCCAGGGCGAGAGCAGGCCGGAGCCAAGGCGAGGGCAGGCCAGAGCCAGAGCAAGAGCAGGTCAGAGCCAAGGCGAGGGCAGGTCGGAGCCAGAGCGAGAGCAGGCCGGAGCCAAGGCGAGGGGAGGCCAGAGCGAGAGCAGGCCAGAGCGAAAGCAGTCCGGAGCCAAGGCAAGGGCAGGCCAGAGCCAGAGCGAGAGCAGGCCTGAGCCAGAGCGAGAGCAGGCCTGAGCAAGAGCAGGCCGGAGCCAAAGCAGTCCGGAGCCAAGGCAAGGGCAGGCCAGAACAAGAGCGAGATCAGGCCAGAGTAAAGACGAGGGCAGGCCAGAGCCAGAGGAAGAGCTGGCCGGAGACAAGGCATGGGCAGGCGAGAGCCAGAGAGAGAGCAGGCCGGAGCCAGAGCGAGGGCAGGCTAGAGCGAGAGCTGGTCAGAGCCAGGGGAAGAGCAGGCCGGAGTCAAGACAAGGGCAGGCCAGAGCAAGAGCCGGCCAGATCCAGAGCAAGAGCAGGCCAGAGCCAGGGCAAGAGCAGGCCGGAGCCAGAGCGAGAGCAGGCCGGAGCCAAGGCGAGAGCAGTCCGAAGCCAAGGCGAGGGCTGGCCGGAGCCAGAGCGAGAGCAGGCCGTAGCCAAGGCGAGAGCGGGCCAGAGCGAGAGCAGGCCAGAGCCAGATTCAGAGCAGGCCAGAGTCATGGCGAGAGCAGGCCAGAGCCAAGGCGAGGGCACGCCAGAGCCAGAGCGAGAGCAAGTCAGAGCGAGAGTAGGCCAGAGCCAAGGCAAGGGCAGGCCAGAGCCAGAAAGAGAGAAGGCCGGAGCCAAGGCAAGGGCAGGCCGGAACATGGGCGAGAGCAGGCCGGAGACAGGGCGAAGCCAGAGCGAGAGCAGGTCAGAACCTGAGCGAGAGTATGCCGGAGCCAAGGCGAGGGGAGGCCAGAACTAGAGCGAGAGCAGGCCGGAGCCAGGGCGAGGGCAGGCAAAAGCAAGAGCGAGAGTAGGCCAGAGCCAAGGCAAGGGCAGGCCAGAGCGAGAGAGAGAGCAGGCCGGAACAAGGGCTAGATCAGGCCCGAGACAGAGCGAGGCCAGAGCGAGAGCAGGCCACAGCCTGAGTGAGAGTATGCCGGAGCCAGGGCGAGGGCAGGCCAGAGCCAGAGAGAGAGCAGGCCTGAGCAATGGCGAGGGCGGGCCAGAGCCAAAGCGAGAGCAGGCCGGAGCCAGGACTAGAGCAGGCCGGAGCTAAGGCGAGGGCAGGCCGGAGCCAGGGCAAGGGCAGTCCAGAACTAGAGCGAGAGCCGGCCGGAGCCAAGGTGAGAGCTGGCTGGAGCCAAGGTGAGGGCAGGCCGGAGCCAAGGCGAGGGCAGGCCAGAGCGAGAGCAGGTCGGAGCCAGGGCTAGAGCAGGCCGGAGCTAATGCGAGGGCTGGCCTGAGCTAGAGCAACAAGGGCAGGCCGGAGTCAGGTCAAGGGCAGGCCGGAGCCAGAGCAAGGGCAGGCCGGAGTCAGGGCGAGAGCAGGCCGGAGCCAAGGCGAAGTCAGGCCAGAACCAGAGGGAGAGCATGCCGGAGTCAAGACGAGGGCAGGCCAGAGCAAGAGCAGGCCGGAGCCAGCAGGCCGGAGCCAGGGCGAGAGCAGGCCGGAGCCAGGGCAAGGGCTGGCCAGAGTCAGAGCAAGGACAGGCCGGAGCCAGGGTGAGGGCAGGCCGGTGCAAGAGCAAGCCAGAGCCAAGGCGAGAGCAGGCCGAAGCCAAGGCGAGGGCAGTCCAGAGCGAGAGCAGGCCAGAGCCAGGGCGAGAGAGCAGGCCGTAGCCAAGGAGAAGGCAGGCCAGAGCCAGATCCAGAGAAGGCCGGAGCCAGGGCGAGGGCAGGCCAGAGTCAGAGCGAGAGCAGGACGGAGCCAAGGCGAGGGCACGCCAGAGCGAGAGCAGGCCAGAGCGAGAGCTGGCCGGGGCAGGGCGAGGGCAGGCCAGAGCCAGAGCAAGAGTAGGCCACTGCCAAGGCAAGGGCAGGCCAGAGTCAGAGCAAGAGAAGGCCGGAGCCAAGGCCAGTGCAGGCCGGAACCAGGGCGAGATCACGCCGTAGACAGTTCGAGGCCAGAGCCAAAGCGAGAGCAGGCCAGAGCCAGAGCGAAAGTAGGCCGGAGCCATGGCTAGGGCAGGCCAGAGCCAGAGAGAGAGCAGGCTGGAGCCAAGGTGAGGGCAGGCCAGAGCCAGAGCGACAGCAGGCAGGAGTCAGGGTGAGAGCAGTCCGGAGCCAAGGCAAGAGCAGTCCGGAGCCAGGGCGAGGGCAGTCCGGATGTAGAGCGAGAGAACGAGAGCAGGCCGGAGCCAAGGCGAGATTAGACCGAAGCCAAGGCGAGGGCAGGCTAGAGGCAGAGCCAGGGCAGGCCACAACCAGAGCGAGAGTAGGTCGGACCCAGGGCGAGAGCAGAGCCAGGGCAAGGGCTGGCCGGAGCCAGAGCAAGGGCAGGTTAGAGCCAGGGCGAGGGCAGGCCGAAGCCAAGGTGAGAGCAGGCCGGAGCCAAGGCGAGGGTACGCCAGAGCGAAAGCAGGCCAGAGCCAGGACGAGGACAGGCCAGAGTCATAGAGAGAGCAGGCCGGAGCCAAGGCAAGGGCAGGCCAGAGAGAGAGCAGGCCGGAGCCAGGGCGAGGGCAGGCCGGAGCCAAGGCGAGGGATGGCCGGAGCCAGAGCAAGGGAAGGTTGGATCCAGGGCGAAGGCAGGTCGGAGCCAGAGCGAGACCAGGCCGGAGCCAAGGCGAGAGCAGGACGGAGCCAAGGCGAGGGAAGGCCAAAGCGAGAGCAGGCCGGAGCCAGGACGAGGCAGGCCGGAGCCAGGCGAGAGGAGGCCGGAGCCATGGAGAGGGCATGCCAGAGCCAGAGCAGGCCGGAGCCAGGGCTAGGGCAGGCCAGAGTAACAGCGAGAGCAGGCCGGAGCCGAGGCGAGTGCAGGCCAGAGCGAGAGAAGGCCAGAGCCATGGTAAGCAGGCCAGAGCCAGAGCGAGAGCAGGCCAGAGCCATGGCGAGGGCAGGCCAGAGCCAGAGCGAGAGTAGGCCAGGGACAAGGCAAGGGCAGGCCAGAACCAGGGCGAGAGCAGGCCGGAGACAGGACCAGGCTAGAGGCAGAGCCAGAGCAGGCCAGAGCCAAAGCGAGAGTAGGCCCGAGCCAGGGAGTGGGCAGGCCAGAGCCAGAGAGAGAGAAGGGCGAAGCCTGGGCGAGGGCAGGCCTGAGCCAGAGCGAAAGCAGGTCGGAGCCAAGGCAAGGGCAGGCTGGGAGCCAGAGCGATGGCAAGCCGGATCCAGTGCAAGGGCAGTCCGTAGCTAGAGCGAGAGCAGGCCGGAGCCACGGCGAGAGCAGGCCGGAGCCAAGGCGAGGGCAGTCCAGACCCAGAGCAAAAGCAGGCCGGAGCCAGGACGAGGGCAGGCCGGAGCCAGGACGAGGGCAGGCCGGAGCCAGAGTGATGGCAAGCCGGAGCCAGGGCGCAGGCAGTCCGGAGCTAGAGCGAGAGCAGGCCGGAGCCAGGGGGAGAGCAGGCTGGAGCCAAGGCGAGGCCAGGCCAGAGCGAGAGCAGACCGGAGCCAGGACGAGGGCAGGCCGGAGCCAGGGTGAGAGCAGGCCGGAGCCAAGGCGAGGACAGACCAGAGCCACAGTGACAGCAGGCCAGAGCAAGGGCAGGCCGGAGCCAGGGCGAGGACAGGCCAGAGCGCGAGCAGCCCAGAGCCAGGTCGAGGGCAGGCCAGAGCCAGAGTAAGAGCAGGCCGGAGCCAAGGCGTGGGCAGGCCAGAGCCAGAGCGAGGGTAGGCCAGAGCCAGAGAGAGAGCAGGCCGGAGCCAAGCGAGGGCAGGCCAGAGCCAAATCGAGAGCAGTCCGGATCCAATGCGAGGGCAGGCCAGAGCGAGAGTAAGCCGGAGCAAAGGCAAGGGCAGGCCAGAGCCAGAGTGAGAGCAGGCCAGAGCCTGAGCGAGAGCAGGCCAGAGCCAGGGCAAGGGCAGGCGGGAGCCAGAGCGAGAGTTGGCCAGAGCCATGGCAAAGGCAGGCCAGAGCAAGAGAAGGCCGGAGCCAAGACAAGGGCAGGCCGGAACCAGGGCGAGAGCAGGCAAGAGCCAGAGCGATGGCAAGCCGGACCCAGGGCGAGGCCAGTCCTGAGCTAGAGCGAGGGCAGGCCGGTGCCAGGGCGAAGCCAGAGCGAGAGTAGGCCGGAGCCAAGGCGAGGGCAGGCTGGAGCCTGAGCGAGGGCAGACCACGGCGAGAGCAGGTCGGAGCCAGGGCGAGAGCAGGCCGGAGCCAAGGCGAGGGCAGAGAGCCAGAGCGATGGCAAGCTAGAGCCAGGGCGAGCGCAGTCCGGAGCTAGAGCGAGAGCAGGCAGGAGCTAGGGCGAGAGCAGGCCGGAGCCAAGGCGAGGGCAGGCCAGAGCGAGAGCAGGCCGGAGCCAGGACGAGGGCAGGCCGGAGCCAGGGTGAGAGCAGGCCGGAGCCAGAGCGAGGGTAAGCCAGAGCCAGAGCGAGAGCAGGCCGGAGCCAAGCGAGGGCAGGCCAGAACCAAATCGAGAGCAGTCCGGATCCAAGGCGAGGGCAAGTCAGAGCGAGAGTAAGCCGGAGCAAAGGCAAGGGCAGGCCAGAGCCAGAGTGAGAGCAGGCCAGAGCGAGAGCAGTCCAGAGCCAGGGCGAGAGCAGGCCGGTGCCAGGGCAAGGACAGGCCGGAGCCAGAGCGAGAGTTGGCCAGAGCCAAGGCAAGGGCAGGCAAGAGCCAGAGCGAGAGAAGGCCGGAGCCAAGAGAAGGGCAGGCCGGAACCAGGGCGAGAGCAGGCAAGAGCCAGAGCGATGGCAAGCCGGACCCAGGGCGAGGCCAGTCCGGAGCTAGAGCGAGAGCAGGCCGGAGCCAGGACGAGGGCAGGCCGGAGCCAGGGCGAGGCCAGAGCAAGAGCAGGCCAGAGCGAGAGTAGGCCGGAGCCAAGGCGAGGGCAGGCTGGAGCCTGGGCGAGGGCAGGCCTGGGCGAGAGCAGGTCAGAGCCAGGGCGAGAGCAGGCTGGAGCCAGAGCGAGAGCAGGCCGCAGCCAGAGCGAGGGCAGGCCAGAGCCAAGGCCAGGGCAGGCCAGAGACAGAGCTAGAGCAGGCCGAATCCAGGGCGAGGGCAAGCCAGAGCCAGAGAGAGAGCAAGCCGCAGCCTGGGTGAGAGCAGGCCGGAGCCAAGGCAAGGGCAGACCAGAAGGAGAGCAGGCCGGAGCCAGGACGAGGGCAGGACAGAGCCAGAGAGAGCAGGCCGGAGCCAAGGCGAGGGCAGGCCAGAGCCAGGGCGAGGGCAGGCCAGAGCGAGATCAGTCCAGAGCTAGGGCGAGGGCAGGACGGAACCAGAGCGAGAACAGGCCGGATCCAAGGCGAGGACAGGCCAGAGCGCGATTAGGACGGAGCTAAGGTGAGGGCAGGCCAGAGCCAGAGTGATATCAGGCTGGAGCCAGAGCGAGTGCAGGCCGGAGCCACGGTCAAGGCAGGCCAGAACCAGAGCAAGAGCAGTCCGGAGCCAATGCGAAGGCAGGCCAGAGCAAGAGCAGGCCGGAGCCAAGGAGAGGGCAGGCCGGAGCCAGAGCGAGGGCAGGCCGGAGCCAAGGCGAGAGCAGGCCGGAGCCAGGGCAAGAGCAGGCCGGAGCCAAGGCAAGGGCAGGCCAGAGCCATTGCGAGATCAGGCCGGATCCAGAGCGAGGGCAGGCCGAAGCAAGGGTGTGAGCAGGCCGGAGCGAGGGCGAGGGCAGGCCGGATCCAGGGCGAGAGCAGGCCAGAGCCAAGGCGAGGACAGGCCGGAGCCAGGGCGAGGGCAGGCCAGAGCCACAGCGAGAGTAGGCCAGAGCCAAAGCAAGGGCAGGCCAGAGCAAGAGCGAGAGAACACAGTTTTAATTACCTGGCCTGTAGGTAACTGTTTTGAACAGCAAACCAGTGTCAAAAACTTTGCTGACACCCTGAAAAGAAAATTTAATGGAGGCCAGAAATGGCAGTATTTTCTGACAACGTATATGTGAGCCGTGTGACGGAGAAAACACAGTTTTAAATATCTGGCCTGTAGGTAACTGTTTTGAACAGCAAACCAGTGTCAAAAACTTTGCTGACACACTGAAAAAAAAAATTTAATGGAGGCCAGAATTGTCAGTATTTTCTGAAAACGTATATGTGAGCCGTGTGACGGAGAAAACGCAGTTTAAAGTAGATGGCTTTTTAGCGCTGTAATATGGAAAGGACCTGGCTGTATTCTGCAGTGCCAACAAACAAATGGTGCAGAAAAAACGTGTTCTCTGGATTGCTTTTTAAGCAAATAATGTGGATTAAGATGCAAAAAAAATTATTCCTGGCCCCTGAGACCTGGGCCTATTTCCAGAAATATTTAACAGCAGCAGCCAACAGAACTGGAAAGGAGCCTCTTGTGCTATTTGCACTGCAGTCTGCTATATACACCGCCTGCCTCTACACCCTGCCTGCCTGATATATCTCTGCAGATGGATTAGTCCTCAGAAGGACTGTTTGTTAAGTTGGATATGTGTAATGTACGGTCTTTCTCCCTACACTACCTAATACACGATCAAATCTCTCCCTGACAAAGCAGCAGCTCTCCCTACACTGTCTGATCCGGAGTGACTGTGACGAGCATGGCGGCACCAGGTCTGATATAGACCTGATGACGCTGTGCGGCCAGCCAATCAGTGTAATGCCCACAACAGACACAGCCTTTATTATTTGTGGCATCCAGGCCTGGGGTGACACAGCTATAGTTACAATAGTGTAGCTCCGGGTGGGCCCCCTCAGAGTGTGGGGCCCGGGGCGACAGCCCCCTCTGCTCCCCCGGTAGCTACGCTACTGGAACAAATAGTATGCTGCTACAGGGATAATGGCATACAAAGATATTATTGTGAAAGCCCTTATAAAAACATCCCTACCTGACTGCAGAGGTTGGCACTCTGTCTGTAAGATGAAATGGAGCCACTGCTCCACAGAGACAATCCCGAGTATTCCAGGCTTCTCTCTAAAGCACACACTAAAAAATAACAAACACATAAGAAAAACTGCGAAACCAGGCTGGGCCAAAAACCTATGGACGCCCAAGTAAAAAAGAATCCCCTAAACAAGTAAAAGCTTAAACAACATCATTGCAATGTTGCGGCGACCAAAAAACGTAGTTCTGGAGTTTAGAATTTTTTTCTCATTACGCCGTTTACTGATCGGATTAATTATTTTTTTATTTTGATAGATTGGGCGATTCTGAACACAGCGATACCAAATATGTGTATGTGTGATTTTTTTTATTGTTTTACTTTGAATTGGGGCGAAAGGGGGGTGTTTTAAACTTTTATTTTTTTAATATGTTTAAACATTTTTTTTTAAACTTCTTGATTGCTTCAATGGTCTCCATGGGAGACTAAAAGCAGCACTTGCCTGATCGGCTCTGCTACATACAGGCGATGATCAGATCGCCTCTATGTAGCAGATTTGCTCACGTGCTATGAGCCCTGACCACTGGGCGGCGCTCATAGCAATCTGGACATGATAGCCACAGAGGTCTCCTGCAAATCTCTGGTTGTCATGCCAACCCATCGGTGACCCGCAATCATGTGACAGGGTCACCGATGGGCAGGGAAAGTGATGCGCCTCCGGCTTGGCGATGTTAAATGCGGCTGTCAGAGATTGACAGTGGCATTTAACTAGTTAACAGCTGCAGGTGGATTGCGATTCCACTCGTGGCTGTTGCGGGCACATGTCAGCTGTATAGATCAGCTGACATGTGCCCGATTTAGTGCGGGCTCAACACCAGAGCCTGCGCTAAACAGGGGAATATGACCTGTGCCATACTATTACGGCATAGGTCGTAAATTAATGTGTCTCTCCTTAAACATCTAGTCCATTTTCCAAAGATTCGGGAACAACTCCTGCTCCTGTCAGCACTGCAAACGTTTTTGAAGTAGAGAGTATCCTGGCTACCAAGAGGGTAAGAGTAAAGACCTTTTCTCTTGTAGATTGGAAGGGGTTTGGTTTTGAGAAGAGATCCTGGGAACCCAGAGAGAACATCCATACCCCTCTCCTCCTGGAGAAATTTCTTACAGGCCTAAAAAACGAGGGGGCATAAAGGGGGGTACTGTAGCTTCGGCGTCTCTGCCTCCTACCCTCTTTCCCTGGCAGAGACGCCGGAGGGCCCCCCTCTCTCCATGCTGACTCAGCCCGGCATGCGCGCACAGTGCACAGATGCCTGGGCACTGTGCTTAAGGTGTGCGTGCGCTCCCCTCCTCTTAAAGGGACAGCGCGCACCATCCTAAAGTGTCCCCGGCCAATGGCCGGAGGACTCTGGCTATTTAAGGCACCTCCTCCAATATGGAGGTGCTTGTGCAACTTAGTTTGTTTGTGGTTAACACTCTCTTTAGTTCCTGGTCCCAGTACATGTACCCACCTGTCTGCCTTTCTATCAGCCGTGCCCACCTGCCTGCCTATCAGCC
The DNA here is from genome assembly GCF_046119375.1 of Phyllobates terribilis. NCBI lineage: Eukaryota > Metazoa > Chordata > Amphibia > Anura > Dendrobatidae > Phyllobates > Phyllobates terribilis. The sequence continues at coordinate 4,549,986 of NW_027362898.1, read as the reverse complement.
GTGCCCGCCTGCCTGTCTATCGGCCGAAACCTCTTGCCTGTCCATCAGTGGTATCAGTCTGTGTCTGCCTCCTGTCTCTGGGAATCAGCTGCCAATCATCCGAGGTCAGTACTGGAGTAGCACCTGGTTCACCTTCCTCGTCCCTCCTTGGATCACGGAGACGTTAAGCTGCCGTATATCTAAGGTCGGATTCTGTGAGTCACCTAGTTACGACTCGCCGATCCTTGCACCGTGGAACAGTTCTTTCATCACCTGCCCCGTTACATATATATATATATATATATATATATACACACACACACACAGTACAGACCAACAGTTTGGACACACCTTCTCATTTAAAGATTTTTCTGTATTTTCATGACTATGAAAATTGTACATTCACACTGAAGGCATCAAAACTATGAATTAACACATGTGGAATTATATACTTAACAAAAAAGTGTGAAACAACTGAAAATATGTCTTATATTCTAGGTTGTTCAAAGTAGCCACCTTTTGCTTTGATGACTGCTTTGCACACTCTTGGCATTCTCTTGATAAGCTTCAAGAGGTAGTCACCAGAAATGGTGTTCCAACAATCTTGAAGGAGTTCCCAGAGATGCTTAGCACTTGTTGGCCCTTTTGCCTTCACTCTGCGGTCCAGCTCACCCCAAACCTTCTCGATTGGGTTCAGGTCTGGTGACTGTGGAGGCCAGGCGTAGCACCTCATCACTCTCCTTCTTGGTCAAATAGCCCCTACACAGCCTGGAGGTGTGTTTGGGGTCATTGTCCTGTTGAAAAATAAATGATGGTCCAACTAAACACAAACTGGATGGAATAGCATGCAGCTGCAAGATGCTGTGGTAGACATGCTGGTTCAGTATGCCTTCAATTTTGAATAAATCCCCACAGTGTCACCAGCAATGCACCCCCACACCATCACACCTCCTCCTCCATGCTTCACGGTGGGAACCAGGCATGTAGAGTCATCCGTTCACCTTTTCTGTGTCGCACAAAGACACAGTGGTTGGAACCAAAGATTTCAAATTTGGACTCATCAGACCAAAGCACAGATTTCCATTGGTTTAATGTCCATTCCTTGTGTTCTTTAGCCCAAACAAGTCTCTTCTGCTTGTTGCCTGTCCTTAGCAGTGGTTTCCTAGCAGTTATTTTACCATGAAGGCCTGCTGCACAAAGTCTCCTCTTAACAGTTGTTGTAGAGATGTGTCTGCTGCTAGAACTCTGTGTGGCATTGACCTGGTCTCTAATCTGAGCTGCTGTTAACCTGCGATTTCTGAGGTTAGTGACTCGGATAAACTTATCATCAGAAGCAGAGGTGACTCTTGGTCTTCTTTCCTGGGGCGGTCCTCATGTGAGCCAGTATCTTTGTAGCACTTGATGGTTTTTGCAACTGCACTTAGGGACACTTTGAAAGTTTTCCCAATTTTTCGCACTGACTGACCTTCATTTCTTAAAGTAATGATGGCCACTCGTTTTTCTTTACTTAGCTGCTTTTTTCTTGCCATAATACAAATTCTAACAGTCTATTCAGTAGGACTATCAGCTGTGTATCCACCAGACTTCTGCACAACACAACTGATGGTCCCAAACCCATTTATAAGGCAAGAAATCCCACTTATTAAACCTGACAGGGCACACCTGTGAAGTGAAAACCATTTCCGGTGCCTACCTCTTGAAGCTCATGAAGAGAATACCAAGAGTGTGCAAAGCAGTCATCTAAGCAAAAGGTGGCTACTTTGAAGAACCTAGAATATAAGACTTATTTTCAGTTGTTTCACACTTTTTTGTTAACTATATAATTCCACATGAATTCATAGTTTTGATGCCTTCAGTGTGAATGTACAATTTTCATAAGCATGAAAATACAGAAAAATCTTTAAATGAGAAGGTGTGTCCAAACTTTTGGTCTGTACTGTATATATGTATGTGCATATCCAAATGTATTTACATTATTTAAGCAAAAAGGAAAATTTATATGTGTATGGAACTATGCCTATCCAGATCATAGGATTAACAGTAAAAGTGCTCACCATGCAATATCAAATGTCATAATGCAAAAAAGAATACAGAAATAAGTTCATAAAAAGTTTAATTTGTGCATATTATTACGTACTCTGATGGATCAACCCCGTACTCCAAGATTTTGCCACATGGGGGTTGTCGTAGCGCCTATGCAGCTAATGGGACATAATGTTATAAAGTGGGGTGAATATTGTGGATCACATATTGTTGGACATTTTGTGATGTGACCGAAGCACTCCTGGACATCTGTGGATGGGGTAACTAGCTCCCGTCACACTGGTGGCAGCGGTGGGATGCGGTCCATCTTCTTCAGGAGCCAAGGACTGAATGGAAGACATCTACCAGAAGCTAAAGAAGAATACGTTGAAGGAACTTGTGGAAGCTCGAGGGTTAACCGCCAGCAACAAAACAAAAGCGGATTTGATAGCAACAATTATGGAGCTCAACAACGCAACAACCTCCAGTGAGAACGTGGAAGAGACTGAATTCCAGAGGGAGGTAAAGAGCAGACTGGCACTTTATGCTCCCAACCCGGCAGTACAGATCATAGATAAATTGATGGCTGATGTGCGTACTGATCTGGATAAAAAGATGGAGATGGAGAGGGCAGAGTGGATGGAGCTAGCCAGGATGGAGATGGCAGAGCGGACCAAGATAGAGCTAGCCAAGATGGAGATGGCAGAACGGAGAGAGGAGATACAGCGAGCAGGGGGAGCCCTGGCTTCCTCCCCGGTACCAGCAGGGGTAAGCCACAAAAAGATCCAATACAATGCCTTCCGACATTGGGGGAGGCAGAGGAAGACATTGATGGCTTTCTGCAGGACATTGAGCGGCAGTGTACCCTTCATAAAGTGGAGCCGGAGGATTGGGTCCAGATTCTGGCCAGCAAGCTGACGGGCCGAGCAGCGGATGCTTATCGCACTGTATCGGATAAGGACTGTATGGACTATAAGCGAGTCAAAGAAGTGATCTTGGCCCGGTATGCACTAACACCAGAGGCATACCGTCAAAAGTTCCGCAAAACCACAAAACGGGAAACGGATACTCATGCTGAATGGGCCTGTAAACTATGGCGGTCACTGCTACAGTGGGTACAAGGTAGCAAAGCAGACACGAAGGAGGACCTCCTACAGCTCATCGCGTTAGAACGATTCTTTACTGGGTTAACTCCCGAGACGCAAGAATGGCTTCGGGACCGACGACTCTTGAGGAGGCCGCATGGCTGACCGATGAACATTATGATGCCAGGAGGGCCCAATTGTCAGGGTCCAAAACTGTCTCAAGGGGCCCTCCCATGGGTCTGGAGGCCCCTAAACCACAGAAGCTTGGCGGGGGACCCACCAATACCCCGGCGTACCAGAGTCCTCCTGGGGTGCGATGCCACACCTGCCATCAGCTGGGTCACCAGCAGAGACAGTGTCCCAACTGGACCTAGCGCACCCAGTGGCCAAAACCGGAAACGACTACCTTCAACCGGGCCGCTGTACACTGCTATCAAGGTGAAGCCGACCCGGCATCGGTGGCATGGCTAATTATGGGATGGAAGAGATAGAGGGAGTGCTGCATGAACTGGACCCTGTGCAGGCAGCCCAGGCGGATAATCGACAACAACATCGACAGTCGGTGTGGATTAATGGTAAACGGCTGCAAGGATTAAGAGATTCCGGAGCTACTCTGACCCTTGTGAAGTCGCATCTCGCTCAAGACCAAAAGACGGGTCGGACAGTGGCGGTCCGTGTAGCAGGGGGAGCCATGCATCGACTGCCCACGGCCAAGATTCACCTGAACTGGGGGGTCGGGGATGGCCTTGTCGAGGTCGGCATGATGAAGGATTTGCCTGCTGATGTCCTACTGGGAAATGACTTGGGGCCCATGTTGTCTTCCTTCTCGGTCGCCCCCCTGGCTGACACATATCCTGTGACTACCCGGAGACAAGCTCAAGCTGCGGAGGCGGAATCACACTCGGAGGAGGCCCAGGTAAGACACTACAGCCCTTCACGTATTCCCATAGCCAGACACATTTCATGGGACACCCCAGCAGAATTTAGGAGGGAGGTACTAGAGGATCCCTCATTGCAGGGGTATCGCGGGAAGGCATAAGAGGGGAGAGGGGTATTGGAAGGTGAACAGTTTATATGGCATCAGGGACTCCTCTACAGGGTTACAGAGCAAACTCACTCGGACGAGCCCCACTGTAAAACTACAGCTGGTAGTTCCCAAAAAGTATAGGCAGGAGTTGCTGCGAATCTCTCATGACATACTCTTGGCGGGGCACCTCAGAGTCAGCCGCACCAGGTATCGTCTGACACAAAACTTCTTTTGGCCAGGGGCATCCCATGATGTTCGTCAGTACTGCCAGACCTGTGACAGTTACCAGCGCATTGGCAAGAGGGGAGATCGCTGCAAGGCCAAATTACACCCCCTTCCCATTGTGGAGGAGCCATTTAGCCGAGTAGCGGTCGATCTGATAAGGCCGTTAGCCAAACCCAGTCCGTCAGGGAAAAGGTATATATTGACAGTGATAGATTACGCCACGCGGCATCCAGAGGCGGTTGCCTTACCTAACATATTGGCAGAGACGGTGGTGGCTGCCCTGCTCCAGGTTTTCTCACGGGTTGGATTTCCCCGGGAGATTATCTCGGATCAGAGCACCCAATTTACGGCAGAGGTGACCAGCCAACTGTGGAGACTGTGTGGTGTAAAGTCCATTAGAAGCGCCCCATACCACCCGCAAACCAACGGGTTGTGTGAGCGCTTTAAAGGAACGTTAAAACAACTCATTGGGACGTTCACCCGGACCTACAGGGACTGGGAGAAATTCTTGCCGCACCTCCTGTTCGCCTATCGGGTGGTGCCCCAAAAATCTACGGGGTTCTCCCCATTTGAACTGTTATATGGGAGGCGGGTGAGGGGGCCCCTAGACTTAGTGCAAGAGCTCTGGGAAGGGGAGGATACCATAGCAGGAACCCCTATCGTGCCCTTCGTGCTGGAACTCCAGGACCGCCTGCAGGAGTTGACTCAGGCTGTGCGTGTGAACATGCAGGCGGCCCAACGGCGGCGCCAGCGCGTATGGTACGATCAGAGGGCTAAGGAACGCACCTTCGAGATAGGACAGAAGGTCCTGGTACAAGAACCGGTTAGGCAGAACAAATTCCAGGCCGCATGGCAGGGGCCTTACCGGGTAGTGGGGAAAATAGCCGACACCACCTACAATGTCGCCGATTGTGACGACCCCAGGGTTATCCGCATGTTCCACGTGAATACGCTGAAGCCCTACCGGGAGTGCCCTGAAGAGGTAGCTGCCATCTGCGCACCCGAAGCAGAGGATTTAGCCGGACTTCCCTTGCCTGATGTCTTTGGTGAGAAGACTCAGTCGAAAACCTGGGACCAGGTACACTTAGGAGAAAACCTAGGGGCCCGGGAGAGAGAGCAGGCTGAGACATTGCTGAGGCAGCGGCAGAGGATGTTCTCAGAGAGACCGGGGTTCACCCGACTTGCACAACACAAGGTTGAGACACAAGATCAGACCCCCCTGAGACAACCCCCCTTCCGCGTCCCGGAGTCTGTACGAGAAGGGATGCGACAAGAGATACGGAGATGTTTTTTTTAGGGGTCATTGAGGAGTCAGATAGTCCCTGGGCGTCCCCTGTAGTGTTAGTGCCTAAGAAAGATGGGACTACCCAGTTTTGTGTAGACTATCGCAAGCTAAATGAGAAAACTGTGACGGATGCGTATCCCATGCCGCGTGTGGACGAGTTGTTAGACAGGCTGGCTGGGGCAAAGTATTTGACCACCATCGATCTATGCAAAGGCTATTGGCATATCCCCCTAAGTCCTGATGCTATTCCCAAGTCTGCATTTGTCACCCCGTTTGGCTTATTCCAGTTTCGGGTTATGCCATTTGGGATGAAGAATGCCCCCGCGACCTTCCAGAGGCTGGCTGACTGGCTTCTGGATGGTCTCCAGGACTATGCTTGTGCCTACCTGGATGACATCGTCGCCTACAGCGCGACATGGGATGAGCATCTAAATCACCTAGAGACAGTATTGGATAGGATCCACAAAGCCGGAATCACCCTGAACCCCAACAAGTGTCACATAGGCAAAGCAGAGGTTCAGTATTTAGGACATTGGGTGGGGGGTAGAAAACAACGACCGGAACCCGCCAAGATTGAGGCGGTAGCCAAGTGGCCCACCCCACGTACTAAAACCCAAGTCATGGCCTTTCTAGGAACAGCGGGGTATTATAGGAAATTTGTCCCTAATTACAGCAGCATTGCCAAGCCCCTCACTGATCTGACACATAAGAACCTCCCCCGCCAGGTAACCTGGACCCCCCAGTGTGAGGAAGCCTTCCGCCAGCTAAAGGATGCTCTCACAAATACCCCGATATTGGCCGCACCCGATGCAACTAAACGTTTCCTTGTTCACACAAACGCATCTATGTTTGGGTTGGGGGCAGTACTGAGCCAAGTCGGGCCGAAGCACTCCTGGCCCCCACCTTCCAGTGCTCACTTAGCAATGGCAAACAGACAATGTGCTGATTAATGGGTTGTTGCATAACTGCTGACTAGGAGCCTACTGTGGGTATTATCTGGTGAGAACAATGGGTGTTAAAAATAGCCTGTGTGATTCTCTATAAAACCTGCTTGTGAGAATAAAAGTTAAGTTCATCTTGGAGACACTGTGCGATAGTCATATTTTATTTACCCCAGTGTAAGAAAAGCCTTTCCATGTCAGGGGCCTACAGAAGAAGATTGGACATCTGCGGATGGGGTAACTAGCTCCCGTCAAACGTACTATCCAGAGGCACATCATCACCCCTTCCACATGCTTCAACACACGTTTCGCTACCGATTCATTAGGAAGTGAGGTGGAGGAGGAAGAGGCGATGTTTTATAGGGTGATTACAGCTGTGGTTACTTACAAATCAAGGACGCCATATTATCGGACGCCTCTACTGTCCCACGCGTCCGGATAGCCGTCCCGTCTGCGACCGAATGGTCGTGTTTCGGTGATGTACAAAGGTCGCAGTTCAATGAAAACATCCCAGTATCGGGTACGAGAGCACACCGGAGCATGCGCAGTGTGGCGCACAGCGACCCTGCAGCCATATTAGAAAAGGGAAAAAGTGCGGGTCAGCATCAAAGTCTAAATATAATTATACGTGCCAAAATAGAATTGTATGAAATATAGAAAAAGTTCTATATATAATATAGTTGATGCGTGCATACACAATATTATTGCTTATATAATGTGTATATGTAAAAGTGAATAAACACACTATAAACTCTCTATATGTACTGTACAATAAAGCCAACAATACATGTATATATGTTTATTCAATCAAATGCACTATGATATATATTGATTATATTATTCGATTGATAATAAGGACAAGACACTGAAGATGAGAATATACCAAAAATCCTAGTGTATACTTAAAGAAAACTCGAAAATCCCCACTGTTCATTTAAACCTCTGGGGGTCATACTTCTTAGAGTGGTGATCCATTTACTTTTTTATTTATTATTTATTTATTCAGTCTGGGCCAGCTTTTTGGCTAGATTTTCCCTCCTATTCCCAGGATACAGACGGGCAATCCCTTTGACACATAAGAGATGACATTGATGAGGGTAGCAATTCCGAAACTGTCTCGCCAAAGGTTTAGGTTGAGAAATAGCACCCACCTTGACAGATTTTCTCCGCTGCCCTAATATTTTTGATGTGTTCCTAAGCTCCCGAGTTGTCATACCAATATAGATGAGTCCACAGAAACATGTGGCTTGATAGATGACCATAGATGTTCTACAATTAATGAAATACAGAATATTGTAAGCCTACTCACCCATCGAATCCTGAAAGGTATTTGTTTTTTCAATATATCTGCACTCTTTGCAGTTGCCACACTTCCATGTGCCCCATTTGGGGCCTTTTGAGACAAATATACATTGCTCAAAAAAATAAAGGGAACACTTAAACAACAGAATATAACTCCAAGTAAATCAAACTTCTGTGAAATCAAACTGTCCACTTAGGAAGCGACACTGATTGACAATCAATTTCACATGCTGTTGTGCAAATGGAATAGACAATAGATGGAAATTATTGGCAATTATCAAGACACCCTCAATAAAGGAGTGGTTCTGCAGGTGGGGACCACAGACCACATCTCAGTACCAATGCTTTCTGGGCTGATGTTTTGGTCACTTTTGAATGTTGGTTGTGCTTTCACACTTGTGGTAGCTTGAGACGGACTCTACAACCCACAGAAATTGCTCAGGTAGTGCAGCTCATCCAGGATGGCACATCAATGCGAGATGTGGCAAGAAGGTTTGCTGTGTCTGTCAGTGTAGTGTCCAGAGGCTGGAGGCGCTACCAGGAGACAGGTCAGTACACCAGGAGACGTGGAGGGAGCCGTAGGAGGGCAACAACCCAGCAGCAGGACTGCTACCTCCGCCTTTGTGCAAGGAGGAACAGAAGGAGCACTGCCAGAGCCCAGCAAAATGACCTCCAGCAGACCACAAATGTGCATGTATCTGCACAAACAGTTATAAACCGACTCCATGAAGGTGGTATGAGGGCCCGACGTCCACAGAAGGGGGTTGTGCTCACAGCCCAACACCGTGCAGGATGCTTGGCATTTGCCACAGAACACGATTGGCATAGTTGCCACTGGCTCCCTGTGCTCTTCACAGATGAAAGCAGGTTCACACTGAGCACATGTGACAGACATGACAGAGTCTGGAGACGCCGTGGAGAGCGATCTGCTGCCTGCAACATCATTCAGTATGACCGGTTTGGCAGTAGATCAGTAATGGTGTGGGGTAGCATTTCTTTGGAGGGCCGCAAAGCCCTCCATGTGCTTGCCAGAGGTAGCCTGACTGCCATTAGGTACCGAGATGAGATCCTCAGACCTCTTGTGAGACCACATGCTGGTGCGGATGGCCCTGGGTTCCTCCTAATGCAGGACAATGCCAGACCTCATGTGGCTGGAGTGTGTCAGCAGCTCCTGCAAGATGAACGCATTGAAGCTACGGACTGGCCCGCCCGTTCCCCAAACTGAATCCGATTGAGTACATCTGGGACATCATGTCTCGCTCCATGCACCAACGTCACGTTGCACCACAGACTGTCCAGGAGTTGGTGGATGCTTTAGTCCAGGTCTGGGAGGAGATCCCACAGGAGACCATCTGCAACCTCATCAGGAGCATGCCCAGGCGTTGTAATGAGGTCATACAGGCACGTGGAGGCCACACACAATACTGAGCCTCATTTTGACTTGTTTTAAGGACATTACATCAAGGTTGGGTCAGCCTGTAGTGTGTTTTTCCACTTTAATTTTGGTGGTGACTCCAAATCCAGGCTTCCATTGGTTAATAAATTTGATTTCCATTAACCCCTTAAGCCCCGCGGGTGGTTTGCACGTTAATGACCGGGCCAATTTTTACAATTCTGACCACTGTCACTTTATGAGGTAATTACTCTGGAACGCTTCAACGGATCCCCCTGATTCTGAGATTGTTTTTTCGTGACATATTGTACTTCATGATTGTGGAAAAATTTCTTCGATATCACTTGCGTTTATTTGTGAAAAAAACGGAAATTTGGTGAAAATTTTGCAATTTTCAAAATTTGAATTTTTAAGCCCTGAAATCAGAGCGATATGTCACACAAAAGAGTTAATAAATAACATTTCCCACATGTCTACTTTACATCAGCACAATTTTGGAACCAAAATTTTTTTTGGTTAGGGAGCTATAAGGGTTAAAAGTTGACCAGCGATTTCTCATTTTTCCATCAAAATTTACAAAACCATTTTTTTAGGGACCACATTACATTTGAAGTCACTTTGAGAGGTCTTTATGACAGAAAATACCCAAAAGTGACACCATTCTAAAAACTGCACCCCTCAAGGTGCTCAAAACCACATTCAAGAACTTTATTAACCCTTCAGGTGCTTCATAGGAATTTTTTGAATGTGGAAGAAAAAAATGAACATTTAACTTTTTTCACAAAAATGTTACTTTAGACCCAATTTTTTTTATTTTCACAGGGGTAACAAGAAAAAATGGACCGCAAAATTTGTTGTGCAATTTCCCCTGGGCACGCAGATACCCAATATTTGGGGAAAAAACACTGTTTGGGCGCACTGTAGGGCTCGGAAGGGAAGGAGCGCCATTTGACTTTTTGATTGTAAAATTTGCTTGAATAATTAGCGGACACCATGTTGCGTTTAGAGAGCCCCTGTGTGCCCAAACATTGGAGATCCCCCACAAGTGACCCCATTTTGGAAACTAGACCCCACAAGGCACCTATCTAGATGCATAGTGAGCAGTTGCAACCCCCAGGTGCTTCACAAATTGATTCGTAAAAATGAAAAAGTGAAAAAAAAAACACTTTTTCATTTTTACGAATCAATTTGTGAAGCACCTAGGGGTTCCAAGTGCTCACTATGCATCTAGATAGGTGCCTTGGGGGGTCTAGTTTCCGAAATGGGGTCACTTGTGGGGGAGCTCCAATGTTTGGGCACACAGGGACTCTCTAAATGCAACATGGTATCCGCTAACAAATTGAATGGAAAATCGGCTCAAATTGTTAGCGGACACCACATTGCGTTTGAAGAGCCCCTCTGTGCCCAAACTTTGGAGCTCCCCCACAAGTGACCCCATTTTGGAAACTAGACCCCCAAGGCACCTTTCTAGATGCATAGTGAGCACTTGGAACCCCCAGGTGCTTCACAAATTGATTCGTAATAATGAAAAAGTGAAAAAAAAAACACTTTTTCATTTTTACGGATCAATTTGTGAAGCACCTAGGGGTTCCAAGTGCTCACTATGCATCTAGATAGGTGCCTTGGGGGGTCTAGTTTCCAAAATGGGGTCACTTGTGGGGGAGCTCCAATGTTTGGGCACACAGGGACTCTCTAAATGCAACATGGTATCCGCTAACAAATTGAATGGAAAATCGGCTCAAATTGTTAGCGGACACCACATTGCGTTTGGAGAGCCCCTCTGTGCCCAAACTTTGGAGCTCCACACAAGTGACCCCATTTTGGAAACTAGACCCCCCAAGGCACCTATCTAGATTCATAGTGAGCACTTGGAACCCCAGGTGCTTCACAAATTGATTCATAAAAATGAAAAAGTGTTTTTTTTTTTCACTTTTTCATTATTACGAATCAATTTGTGAAGCACCTGGGGGTTCCAAGTGCTCACTATGCATCTAGAAAGGTGCCTTGGGGGGTCTAGTTTCCAAAATGGGGTCACTTGTGGGGGAGCTCCAAAGTTTGGGCACAGAGGGGCTCTCCAAACGCAATGTGGTGTCCGCTAACAATTTGAGCCGATTTTCCATTCAAATTGTTAGCGGATATCATGTTGCATTTAGAGAGTCCCTGCGTGCCCAAACATTGGAGCTCCCCCACAAGTGACCCCATTTTGGAAACTATACCCCTCAAGGATTTTATTAAGGTGTATAGTGAACATTTTGAACCCAGAGGTACGGCACAGAATTTGTTTACATTAGGTCATCATATTGAATAAGTTGTCATTATTCTTGAGCGCAAGTGCTCGCTACTTGAGTTTGCATCGGGTACTCAGGTATGCACCATGTACAGCGTGTGCTCGAGTGACATGCTTGAGTCCCTGCTCCGCATGTTTCACGGTTATTAGACACCCAAAAAAAACCATGCGGGGATCGCTCGTGCATGGCAGGCAATCCCCGTAAAGTTTTTTGGCCGCGAAGCATATGGGGCAGAGACTCGAGCATGTCACTCAAATACCCACGATACTCAATGCATACCAGAGCACCCGATGCAAACTCAAGTAGCGAGCACTTGCTCTCAACACTAGTCGCCATATCGTCATCTTTTTTTCTTACTTTTGAAAAAAATCCCAACCCCAGCCCTAACCCTAGCACAACCCTAGCCCCAGCACAACCCTAGCCCCAAACCCAGCCCTAACCCTAGCCCAATCCTAACCCAAGAGTTTATTTTTGACGCCGTTCCTTGTGCGGTATAAGTGATTAGACGACTTTATTCTTCGGGTCGGTGTGATTACAGCAATGCCAGAATCATATGGGGTTTTTATGACTGACAGCTGTCACACACTAAAAGACGCATTTTTTGTAAAATCTAGTTTTTGCATCGCCATATTTTGAGAGCTATAATTTTTCCAGATTTTGGCAGACAGTCATGTGACGGCTCGTTTTTTGCGGGATGACTTGACGTTGTTATTGGTGCCATTTTCAGGCACGTGACATTTTTTGATCGCTTTCTATTCCGATTTTTGGGAGGCAGAATAAACAAAAACCAACAATTCAGGAATTGTTTTTTTTTTTTTTTTTTATTCTGTTCCGCGTGTGGTAAAATTGATAAGGCAGCTTTATTCTTCGGGTCAGTACGTTTACAGCGGTACCACATTTGTATAATTTTTCTATGTTTTGGCGCTTATACACAATAAAAGCTATTTTATAGAAAAAAATATTTTTTAGTATCGCTTTATTCTGAGAGCTATAACTTTTTTATTTTTCGGCTGATGGAGCTGTATGGTGGCTTGTTTTTTGCGGGACGAGATGACGTTTTCAGCGGTATCATTTTTATTTATATGCGTCTTTTTGATCGCGTGTTATTCCACTTTTTATTTGGCGGTATGGTGATAAAGCATTGTTTTTTGCTTCGTTTTTTTTTTTTTTTTTTTACCGTGTTCACTGAAGGGGTTAACTCGTGGGACAGTTTTATAGGTCAGGTTTTTCCGGACGCGGCGATACCAAATATGTGTACTTTTATTGTTTTTTTTTTATTTTTTTTTATAATAATATTTATTGATGGGTACATTATATTTTTATTTTTGGTGTATTATTTTTTTTATAATATTTTTGCACATTTTTTTTTTTTTTTTTTTCCACTTTCACACAGTTTATACACTTTATTACTTTGTCCCACTCTGGGACTTTCACTTTTTTTTTTCTGATCGCCTGCATGGCACAGGAATGGAGCACCATCCCTATGCCATGAAGGCTGTCAGAAGTGCACAGTGTGAAGATTGCTTGGAGATGCACTGCGCATGTCCAAGCAATCTTCCTGCTCTCTGGTGACCCGGATGTTGTCATGACGACATCGGGTCGTCATGGCAACACCCGGGAAGCCTTTGCAGACTGCGCTGGAAGCCGGAAGAGGAGGTGAGTATCGCCGATCACCTCCCCTTGCCCCCGCAATGCCGCGATCGACTTCGATCGCAGCATCGCGGGGGTTAATGTGCTGGGAGCTGTGCAGGACCGCTCCCTGCACATAGTACCGGGTGTCAGCTGTGACAATCAGCTGACACCCGGCGGCGATCGCGCCCGCACAGCCTGTGTGCGCGCGCGATCGCGATGACGTACTAATACGGGTCTGGCTCTTAAGTCCCAGGGCACAGACGCGTATTAGTACGTCAGATGTTATTAAGGGGTTAATGATGTTTGTGTGATTTTGTCATCAGCACATTCAACTTTGTACAGAACAAAGTATTCAATGAGAATATTTCATTCATTCAGATCTAGGATGTGTTATTTGAGTGTTCCCTTTATTTATTTGAGCAGTGTATATGAAGATGTATCAGGTACATGATGACTATGTACTAGTATATCACGTAGTGTCTTATTACGTTTAGCCATAATCAATGGACGATTTGATAAAAAAGGAAGTATTGTCTGATCCTGTTGGAGAATTAGCCAAAATTTGGAGATGATATTACTAATTTCCTTCCACCTCGAATGATAATTCGTGATGAATTGAACATGCCCATCAGATTCCTTTTTCTTTTTAGTAATGAGAAGATATTGTCTATTGGCGTGTTTGGCCCGATAGTAGGCCTGTTGAATAATTTCCATTTTGTACCACGTTGTAAGTATCTACTGGTCATATCACATGCCTATTCTTCAAAAGCTTTGTTTTGGTCACAAATACGATGTGCCCTAATAAATTGTCCGGACGGCATTGCCTGTATTACATGTACCAGATGACTGATTTGGCATGCAAGAAAGCATTGGCACTAGTAATCTTGTGATAAATATTTGTATGCAACTGTCCATGGTCATCAACATGAATATCCAAATGCGAAAAATCAATTTTCTTTTGATCAATATGATGGGTTAGCTTAATATTCAATGCATTGTCAATTAGATATTTTAAGGATTTTTCAAGTTCCTCATGGGAGCCCTGCAAAATAAACAACACATCGTCTATGAATCTCATCCAAGATATCACTGATCCCAATGACGTATGTTCAATGTTCTGGAATCGGATGTATTCACACTCCCAAAATCCCAAGGAGAGATTGGCGTAAGATGGGGCCCAAGCTGCGGTCATTGCCACCTCTTTCTTCTGTAGGTAGTATTGATCTTTGAACACAAAATTATTATATAACAAAATGTATTCTGTTACGAATCCGGGTGGTGGAACCTCTGTGCTGTGATGCAAGGAGGGATCAGAGGGGCGTAACTAAGTGCCTACCCGGACCGACCCTGGCCACACAGCGGCTTAGTCGACTCTGTGAACCAAGGAGGGACCGGGAAGGTGAACCAGGTGCCACTCTGGGACCGACCTTGTGAGAGCAGGCGACTCCCATGGGACTGATGGCTGAAGCTGAAAGGCACAGCGGATGAGCACGGCCGGTTGACAGGCGGGCACGGCTGATAGACAGGCTGGCGGGCACTGGGACCTTCAAGGTAGAGGTGAAGATGCTGGAGCTGTCCTAGGTAGAAGTGCTGAAACTGTTGTATCCAGAAGCACCAGAGCTGTCCACTAGCGTGGTGCTGAACCTGGATGGCACTGCCCTCCAACGTTGTGGTATTGAAGCAAATGTTACTATAACGTCCTGGTTACAAGCTGACCACTGCTGTGGTGCTGAATCTAGACAGTTCTTCCCATATAAAAGCTGTCCACTGCTGTGGTGCTGAATCTAGACAGTACTGCCCAGATCAGAGCTGCCCACCGTTGTGGTGCTGAATCTAGGACTGTAGTGCCCAGAGGAGAGCTGCCAACCACTGTGGTGCTGAACCAGTACTATAGAAGGGAGAGAACACAGGAGCTCACCCCCGCTGCTGAGCAGAGATGCTAGATGTGCTGTAGCAGTCTTCTATTGTCCCTCAGCAGATAGCATCATGCTATGAATGGGATGTGCTCTGCTATATCCCTGCGGCTTGTAGATCAGGAATCAGGGCTTCAGTGTGCGTCACCTGAATGACAGCAGTCTGGCACCACCAATGCTGCTATGCGGGACATTGCGCCCTTTACTACTGCCTGCGATGTAAAACCCCTTCTGATTGGAGCCCATGGATCTGTGATTGGTTATTCAAGACACACCCTCGTACATGGTGGACTTGTCTGTTCCCTTTAAACATATGAGCGGTTCTCACATGTTGTGGCTGATGTCTGATAACATAAGTGCTATCCCCTCATTCTGTATCACTGCAGCTGTCATCTGATGGGCGGCTGATGTATTCCATCACTATAGTACGGGTGAGATCACAGCCATCTGTAGGAACAAAACACCATCTCATCCGTGTCATGTACAGAAGCATGTCACTATGCAAGTCGCCCCCGTACTCCTAAACATCAGCAATAAAGCAGGAAGGAGTGTGTCACTGAATGCAAGATGTGACGAGATAAAACCAACCTTGTAAGGCTACATGCGTAGTGGTCATAGCCACTTCCAGTTACTGTCACATAAAATTCCTGGTGCCACTGATAAAGGAGGGGAGATCTCCGTAATACGGTATCTGTGCACGTTTAGTCCACCAGTGTCTGGAAGGAACGTTGAGCTCAGCTATGCTGCTCATGAGAGCGCAGGGTCCTAATGTCCACCATTACCACTCCATTCTTAGTCTAATTTTACATATCATTTCATCAATGTGTTTCATCTGACATTAACCTTATTCATTATATTTTCAATTAAACACTTTATTAATAATATCTAAAGATTTAAAAAAAGATAAGTATATGATAAACTATATGTCGGTCGCGAATAAATGTACTAATGAATTTACTCTGCATCTCAAGTGTCATATCTACAGTGCCAAAGGTTTTCTTTCTGGATCTTATTGATATTCCTTCTATGCACTACATCTTCTAATTAGGAGTGCGAAACTTCTAACGCTTTACACTATGATAAACTGATATATATAAGTACTCGTATATACACTATTTGGACAAAACTTATAACAGCGAAGTACTGATCATATAGTTAAGTGGCTTAGCAACGGTACAGGAGATAAGATGAGAATAATAGGTTTAGTCTTTAGGATAGGGTTAATGGATAGAGACTGCAAGATGTCGGTGAGTGACACGAAAGAGTGAGACGGACCCGTCCCATCGTGTGCGTAAGAAGGGCACGGTGGAAGAAAAAGAAACCATGCCCATTGCAGCAAGCCAAGGGAGAATGGGTGGAGACTCCCAGGAAACGGGCAGGTGAGCCAGAAGTGGCCTCCCCCAAGAATGGGCAGAGCAACGTAAGAGCACACCCATGGCAGAGTAGGCTGGGACCATTGTTGATGAGGAGGTAAAGTGGCAAGAGAAGATAGAGTGCTTCGGTTTACCTATTGAAAGTGATGGTCGGTGCCACGGCATTGTGCTCCGCGGTGTGCCCGGAAAGGTCAAGTGGAAAAGGAAGATGACGCAGCTGGAGCAAGAGATGCAGCTGGGTGAACTGTCATCAGTAGAGGCACCAACCAAGGTCCAGGGAAGGCCCAGGATCCAATGCCTGACCTCAAGACAAAGGTTCGCCCGCAGTCCCCAAAACCAGAACCCGATTCCAAGGCGGAGGCAGCAGTGTCAGCGTGGCCAAGATCCTGCGACCAGGCAGGGTGACTGAAAGCTATGCTGGCAGCTCTGGTGGTAAGTACACCTCAGCGTCCTGGAGAGTTATCAGCCTGGGAACCAGCCCTCATTCCCTGGCCACAGCAGTACATGGAAGAGACACCAGCTCTGGACCCCGTTAAGGCCAGATGGGTGGTGAAGGTCATTGAGGTTAAGAAGGAGTGGGAGAAATGGGTGAGAGCCCAACTCGAGCACCCAGGAGGTGGTGAAGTTGACCCGCCCAGGGGGGATATAGGGGGAAACTTGGTACCCGGGCCTTTACCTTCTTTGTAGGATGTCACGGCAGTCGGCTCCCGGGCCCATCCTCTGGGGTCGCTCTTTAAAAGGGGGTTTGTTAACAGTTTGTCTCGTGACGCCACCTGTGTTTCCCGGTAATGAATACCGGCGCTGCTGCAGACCTCCGGGGGTGATGGGATGGCAGCTGGGATGTTTCTGCTCCCCACAGGCGGAGCGGGCCCCCGGGGCAGGGTAGTTGCAGATGGTAATGCTGGGCATTGTAGTGCAGGCACGGTAGCATGATGGAAATAACTGACAGAGACAGTGGAGTGCAGTAATCCGAGTTTACTAACAGTTCTTTTAAGGTTCCTCGGGTACACTGTCCAGGTGTCAGACTCCCGCGTCGCACTGCGTTTGCCAGGCAGGGGCTCAGCACTCCTTCAGGTAGATTAGAAGCACTTAACGGGACCCCCTTTCTTATGTTCCTTCCTTGACTGACTTCACGCGCTGGGTCTTCTCACTCCTGCCCTGCGCTCCCCACACACAGTCCCGATCGGGTGCTCTGAAGTCCCTTCTGGGCAACCTGGAGTTCCCGGACCTACTTGATGCCCTTCACGGCAGGGTGAGGCTGTGGCAACTGCACCATGGAAGTGCAGAAGCCTCCGGTTTTTCCAGCCGAGACCTGGAGTAACACGGCTGGTCCAGGGACCAGTTCCCTTCCTGCGGCCTGATCCCTCTGATTCTTGGCAGATTCGGGCGTATAGGTGCCGTCCTGCACTCACTGTACCCCCTGGGATCCCTTCTGTTCCCGGAGCATTCCTCCCTTGCTCCCACTCCTCTCCTGGGCCTCTCTCACTAGGCCCACAATGGAGCAGAGTTCCTGAAGAGACTCTGCTCCCCTCCTCTCCTTGCTACTCACTGGCTGAACTGCACTGCTCCAACTAAGATGGCTTCCTTTTTTATATCTATTCTCTAAGCGCTCCCCTGTCCTACGTCCTCCACCCACACCCACTACTGGTTCCCCCTCTCCTTGGTTCCCCCCACTCCAGCCAGGGACAGGGCAGCAAAAGAAGTGCATAATGCCCTTCCAGCCGGCCTGGAGTAGTGCAGTGTTGAGTGCAGGTGTTGGGGTCCCGGGCAGTAATAATCTTTAATAATAATAATCTTTATTCCGCAGTGCTTTACATACATTATCGTCGCTGTCCCCATCGGGGCTCACAATCTAGATTCCCTATCAGTATGTCTTTGGAGTGTGGGAGGAAACCGGAGAACCTGGAGGAAACCCACGCAAACACGGGGAGAACATACAAACTCCTTGCAGATGTTGTCCTTGGTGGGATTTGAACCCAGGACCCCAGCGCTGCAAGGCTGCAGTGCTAACCACTGCACCACCGTGCCACCGGCAGTACTTCCGCCTTACCTGAGAGAAGGAGATGCCACACTTCTGGCTGAGGTGCAGTACCTCTGTGGCGACTGAACCCTCAGGGGTGCCACAAAGTCATTGACCAGATGACCAGATGTCACATCCAATATTTCAGCCCTCAGCGGGAAGCTCATGTCCAGCAATGACTCCTCCACGGTTAGTACCACAGCCTCAGGCCTGACAGAGGCAGCGAGTATTGCGGCTGCAGTATGCGTTTTCAAGGGCCCCCACTGTATATGCTGTGTGTTGTCTTCCAGGTTCCAGAATGGTCGAGGATGACCATGTCCAAAGAGGGAATGTAAGAGTGATGGACTGTTCTGCAGCATTCCTACCCTTGAAGGCAATAATCCCTTTATGTGTACAGTGCCATGCGGTTTTACGAGTAATGTAAATAGCGATGTGTTTCTCTTACAGTGGCATGTAAAAGTTTAGGCCCCTTGGTAAAAAATTACTGTTATTGTGAACAGTAAAGCAAGTTGAAGATGAAATGATCTCTATAAAAGGGCTAAAGTTAAAGATGACACATTTCCTTTGTATTTTAGGCAAGAAAAAATCTTGTAATTTTTTACATTTTAAAAATTACACAAAGGAAAATGGGCTGATGCAAAAGTTTGGGCACCCTTGGAGATTTGTGTGCTCAGAAAACTTTGACCAAGGTTTCAGACCTTAATTAGCCTGTTAGAGTGCGGGCACATGGTCAGTAAACACTGCGGATTGGATGCAGCACACTTGCGCTGCGTGCAATCTGCAGCGGCCAGATGTTACAGCATAGTGGATGGGATTTATACAAATCCCATGTCCACTATGCGTCTCCGTGCTCCTGCAGCTCACCCGTGGAGACGGTCATGCAGTGCGTCTTCACAGACCGCAGCATGTCAATTTCTCTTGCAGAGACCCTAGTCTCCGCAAGAGAAATTATATCACTGTAATGTATAGGATGTGGTGAATCCGCATGGTTCATTGAACACATGCGGATTCACTTGCGTGCAACGCTTTGGACGCAGCATAAAGTATGCTGCGTTCAAAGAGCAGCCAACACCGACCATCTGCACATACCCTAAAGGTTATGGCTTGTTCACTATCATTAGGAAAGGCCAGGTGATACAAATTTCCCAACTTTATAAAAACCCAGCCTCCTCTAACCTTGTGCCAAAAAACAGCAGCCATGGGTTCTTCTAAGCAGCTGCCTAGCACTCTGAAAATGAAAATGGTGGAGGCCCACAAAGCAAGAGTAGGCTATAAGAAAATAGCAAAGCGTTTTCAAGTTGCAACCTTATTGACGGCATCGCTCGTCACTGCAGGAACGTCCTCAGGCTACTGTCAGTGAGTTCCAGCTGGCGTGCTGAGCAGTTGCATACTCATGCAACCGCTCAACACACCAATCGGATGTAGCAGATCTGGGGATCATTGTTCGACATCATCAGTATGGATTATCTGCGGACAGGTGAGGATTACTTTGTTTTTTTATTTTTATGTGGATCTTAAGAAATGTGTAAAAGAGGGTCATTGAGTGTTTTGTTCAAACAAAGGTCTTTGCTCTGTGTGAGTTTTTTCACTTGAACTAATGGTGTTAGTAATCGGGATGTCTTATTCACGCCTCTCCATTACTAACCCCTGGGCTTGATGTCAGCAAACATCAAACAGCTGACATCAACCCCAAAACCATTACCCCACTTGCCAATGCACCAGGGCAAGTGGGAAGAGCCGAGAATAAGCACCAGAATTTCTGGGGTGGCTGAGGGCTCATGTTATTAGTCAGGGAGGAGGCCAATATCCATGGTCCCTTCCCAGCCTTTTAATATCAGCCTGCAGGTGTCTGTTTAACCTTTGCTGGTTATTAAAACTAGGTGGGACACCACATAATTTTTTGGGGGATACCCCCTTTTTAATACCATTAAAGGCTAAGCAGACAGCTGTGAGCTGTTATTAATAAGCTGGGAAGATCCATGAATAGCGGCCCCTTCCCAGATTGCCCACTGCTTTCCCTCAGCTGTTAAGAAAATTAAATGGACCCCATCCCATTTTTTCAAAAATAAACACCTAAATTTGTAAGGATGTAAAACAACGCCAAAATGTAGACTAAACTATATATGAATAGACAATATAAGGTCCTAAGTTCCTGGGCTAAGTCATCACTGCTATGGCCCTACTTATGTATTTGAAGTCCCCCTTTCTCAAAATCTTTCTAATAAATTTAATTTCCCCAAGATTATTGTGAAAATCATATACAGTGGGTAAGGAAAGTATTCCGACCCCTTTACATTTTTCACTCTTTGCTTCATTGCAGCCATTTGGTAAATTCTAAAAAGTTCATTTTTTTTCTCATTAAAGTTCACTCTGCACCCCATCTTGACTGAAAAAAAACAGAAATGTAGAAATCTTTGCAAATTTATTAATAAAGAAAAACTGAAATATCACATGGGCATAAGTATTCAGACCCTTTGCTCAGTATTGAGTAAAAGCACCCTTTTGAGCTAGTACAGCCATGAGTCTTCTTGGGAATGATGCAACAAGTTTTTCACACCTGGATTTGGGGATCCTCTGCCATTCTTCCTTGCAGATCCTCTCCAGTTCCATCAGGTTGGATGCCGAACATTGGTGGACAGCCATTTGCAGGTCTCTCCAGAGATGCTCAATTGGGTTTAGGTCAGGGCTCTGGCTGGGCCAGTCAAGAATGGTCACAGAGTTGTTCTGAAGCCACTCCTTTGTTATTTTAGCTTAGTGCTTAGGGTCATTGTCTTCTTGGAAGGTGAACATTTGGCCAAGTTTGAGGTCCAGAGCACTCTGGAAGAGATTTTCATCCAGGATATCTCTGTACTTGGCCGCATTCATGTTTCCTTCAATTGCAACCATCGTCCTTTCCCTGCAGCTGAAAAACACCCCCATAGTATGATGCTGCCACCACCATGTTTCACTGTTGGGATTGTATTGGGCAGGTGATGAGCAGTGCCTGGTTTTCTCCACACATACAGCTTAGAATTATCACCAAAAAGTTCTATCTTCGTCTCATCAGACCAGAGAATCTTATTTTTCTCATAGTCTGGGAGTCCTTCATGTGTTTTTGAGCAAACTCTATGTGGGCTTTTATATGTCTTGCACTGAGGAGAAGCTTCTGTCGGGCCACTCTGCCATAAAGGCCCGATTGGTGGAGGACTGCAGTGATAGTTGACTTTGTGCAACTTTATCTCATGTCCCTGCTGCATCTCTGGAGCTCAGCCACAGTGATCTTGGGGTTCTTCTTTACCTCTCTCACCAAGGCTTTTCTCCCACGATTGCTCAGTTTGGCTGGACGGCCAGGTCTAGGAAGACTTCTGGTGGTCCCAAACTTCTTCCATTTAAGGATTATGGAGCCCACTGTGCTCTTAGGAACCATGAGTAATGCAGAACTTCTTTTGTAACCTTGGCCAGATCTATGCCTTGCCACAATTCTGTCTCTGAGCTCCTTGGGCAGTTCCTTCGAGTTCATGATTCTCATTTAGACTGACATGCACTGTGAGCTGTGAGGTCTTATATAGACAGGTGTGTGCCTTTCCAAATCAAGTCCTACCAGTTTAATTAAACACAGCTGGACTCCAATTAAAGAGTAGAGCCATCTCAAGGAGGATCACAAGGAAATGGACAGCATGTGACTTAAATATGAGTGTCTGAGCAAAGGGTCAGAATACTTATGACCATGTGATATTTCAGTTTTTCTTTTTTAATAAGTTTGCAAAAATTTCTACATTTCTGTTTATTTCAGTCAAGATGGGGTGCAGAGTGCACTTTAGTGAGAAAAAAAATGAACTTTTTAGAATTTACCAAATGACTATGTTCAGCTGCCAACCCGGCCACATGGCAGAGATGCAGATACACCCCCTGCACGCTGTGTGGCTGAGTCTGCTGAAGTGACGTCACACAGCGCAGCTGGAACTGATTCAGTCAGCCGGACAGGAGCCTGTGGATCGGAGACTTCAGTGGTCTCAGTCAGTATGAGGTCAGGAGGTCTGCAGTGAGGGGGAAGCGGGACTGTGCTCACCTTCTCATAAATTCACCCAGGATTCTATATTGTCCAATCAGAGGGCCAGCTGCTGGGGCTCCGTGTGAGTTATTGCAGGAGTTTGAACTTTCATGCAGATTAGGGTCCTCCTGTCAGTGCAAAAAGTTCAGTCTGGTGCAATAAATCACACTTAGTCCCAGCAGAGACCACAGACATCACAATACGAGACCCTGCACCGACTGATTACAGCTGAACCTACAGCACCTCATAGTCTACTATATGGCCCCATATATAATATGTGAGGTCCTGTAGGCAGGTACAGGTGTGTTCAGTAATAATAATCTTTATTTTTATATAGCGCTAACATATTCCGCAGCGCTTTACATACATTATCGTCGCTGTCCCCATCGGGGCTCACAATCTAGATTCCCTATCAGTATGTCTTTGGAGTGTGGGAGGAAACTGGAGAACCCGGAGGAAACCCACGCAAACACGGGGAGAACATACAAACTCCTTGCAGATGTTGTCCTTGGTGGGATTTGAACCCAGGACCCCAGCGCTGCAAGGCTGCAGTGCAGTGTATATCCCTGTACATAATATACCACATCTAGTATACAGATTAGCCTATCATCTACTGTGATACACACATCAGATGTTTTAAAAAAAATACACATTACTATACAACATCAGATGTCTATAGTGACAGTATATTATATACTAGTCATGTATTCTAATATATATTGTATGCATGTGGTATACTGTGTGAACAGATGTTATGTACAGGTAATGTGTGTATAGTATATCTGAACTCTACCCATGTCTGGTATATATAATACTGTAACTACAAAGTTCAGCCCGCGGACTGAGACAGCCGAAGGGCTGAAAACTGTGGTGCACGGGCCACACCATACTCTCCCCTATCCCAATATCACTGCTATCTGCAGTGTGGTGAATACATTGGTGGAAGACGGAGCCGCTGGCTCCTACTTCCACAGATCAGCTTTTGCGACTGACACAGCCAACATGATGACATCACGACATCACATCTGCTGTGTGGAGAGTCAGTGCACCGGAGAAAAGAACAGACCGCGGGGGAACGAGAGCGAGGTGAGTATGTCTTCTTTTTTTTTTTTCGTATGTGCATGGAATGTGTGCCTGCATATAGGGGGCTATGTGAGGACTCATACTGTATATAGGAGGCTATGTGAGGGCTCATATAGTATATAGGAGGCTATGTGAGGGCTCATATAGTATATAGGAGGCTATGTGAGGGCTCATATAGTATATAGGAGGCTATGTGAGGGCTCATATAATATATAGGAGGATATGTGAGGGCTCACAATGTATATTGGAGGTTATGTGAGGGCTCATATAGTTTATAGGAGGCTATGTGAGGGCTCATATAGTTTATAGGAGGCTATGTGAGGGCTCATATAGTTTATAGGAGGCTATGTGAGGGCTCATATAGTTTATAGGAGGCTATGTGAGGGCTCATATAGTATATAGGAGGCTATGTGAGGGCTCATATAGTATATAGGAGGCTATGTGAGGGCTCATATAATATATAGGAGGATATGTGAGGGCTCACAATGTATATTGGAGGTTATGTGAGGCCTCACACTGTATATAAGAGGTTATGTGGGGCCTTAGACTGTATATAGAAGGCTATGAGGGAATCATACTGTATATAGGAGGCTATTTGAGGGCTCATATTGTATATAGAGAGACTATGTGGGGGTTCACACTGTATATAGGAAGCTATGCGGATCTCATAATGTATATAATAGGCCACGTGGGGTCTGACAATATATAGAGAGGCTATGTGAGGACTCACATTGTATAAAGGAGGCTATGTGGGACTCATACTGTACATAGGAGGCTATGTGGCGGCTAATAATATGTATACAGTAGAAGGCTATGTGGGGGCTCATACTGTATAAAGGAGGCTATGAGGACTCATACTGTACATAGGGGGCTCATATTATATATAGGAGGCTATATGCGGGCTCATACTGTACAAAGGAGGCTATGTGGCAGCTCATAATATGTATAGGAGGCTATGTGGGTCTCATGCGGTATATAGGGGGCTATGTGGTGGCTAATACTGTATATAGGATGGAATATGAGGGCTCACACTGTATATAAGGGCTATGTGGTGGCTTACACTGTATATAGGGGCTATGTGGGGTGCATACTGTATGTAGGAATAATGTCTGTAATCTGCTGTGGAATTAATAGCACTATATACTGTACTTTTCAGATTATAGTACGCACTTTTCTCCTCCAAAAATTTTTGGGAAAATGGGGGTACGTCTTATAATCTGAATGTAGTTTACCGGGGCATTTGGGAGCGGCATTTTAGGGTCGCTGCTGCAGGAAGCTGGTGACGGCAGGAGTGAGGCGATGCTGCGGGCCCCAGGCTGGGAAGGTGGGTGTCTGGCTGTGCGACGGGCTCTGTGCTTTCACAAAATGTCGGAGGAGCCCCCGCACTTTCCATGGTTTTCAATGCGGTGAACTTGGGGAAAAAAGGCCACCAGAGATGGTTGCGGATTGAGATCGTGACACCGAGATCTTGTCTCCCGAGGTCTCAACCTAAGCATGTGCCGCCTCCGGTGGCCATTTTCCCTAAGTCTACAGCATTGAAAACCACGGGAAGTACAGGGGGTCCGCCGGCATTTTTTGAAAGCACGGAGCCCGGCTCCTCGTCGAACATCCCCCTCCCAGCCTGGGGTCCACAGCATCACCCCACTCCTGCCGCTGCCAGCTTCCTGGAGCAGCGACTCTGCTCCACCACAGCAGCCCCCTTCCCTGGGTAATCTACCGTAAAAGCAGACTATAAGAAGCACCACCATTTTATTTAAAAACAATTTTTTCCTATTTTTCTCACCAAAATTTGGGGTGCGTCTTATGATACGGTGCATTTTATAATCTGCAAAATATGGTTAGTAAAATAAATAAATAAATAGGGAGCTGTGTGGGGGCTCATACTGTATACAGGGGGCTGTGTGTGTGCTCATATGGTATATAGGGGGGCTGTGTGGGGGCTCATACTGTATACAGGGGGCTGTGTGTGTGCTCATATGGTATATAGGGGGGCTGTGTGTGGGCTCATACTGTATACAGGGGGCTATGTGTGTGCTCATATGGTATATAGGGGGGCTGTGTGTGGGCTCATACTGTATACAGGGGGCTGTGTGTGTGCTCATATGGTATATAGGGGGCTGTGTGTGGGCTCATACTGTATACAGGGGGCTATGTGTGTGCTCATATGGTATATAGGGGGGCTGTGTGTGTGCTCATATGGTATATAGGGGGGCTGTGTGTGGGCTCATACTGTATACAGGGGGCTGTGTGTGTGCTCATATGGTATATAGGGGGGCTGTGTGTGTGCTCATATGGTATATAGGGGGATGTGTGTGGGCTCATACTGTATACAGGGGGCTGTGTGTGGGCTCATACGGTATATAGGGGGATGTTGGCATACTTAATTCTGCTCAATATTAAATGATATAAATATTATTTTATATTAATTGTAGTTAATATTAATATTGAGCAGAACTAATTTCAGCCTTTCAGCCTATTGGTTCAGGCCCCCACAACAGTTACGTTGTCTCATGTGGCCCCTCTGGAAAATGAATTGCCCACCCCTGATATATACCATCATTTATTATCCAGTATATAGCATCTGATGTCTGTATAACAGTATGTCCTATATCCCATCACATATTCTCCTGTATACTGGATGTCATATACTGTGCACAGACATCAGATGGTGCAGAGAAGAAGAAGTGACTGGTGTAATATCTAATGGCTGTACTCAAGGTGTAATGTGCACTAGTTACATATTAGCCTGTAGGTGGTATAATATATATACTATAGGCCCAGACATCCCATATTATATACAGGATAATAGGAGGCGGGTATAATATCCAGAGCTAACAAGCCTCCCCTATTCCCTGGGCCTGTCCCGATTTGAGGGCTCAGTCCCGGCCCGGCTCAGCTCTTCTCCCGGCAGGGGCGCTGCTGGGCACTGGGCTTTTCCTCCAGACACGCAGGCTTTCCATGCTGTGTGTGACCCCTTGTAGCTCCGCCTCCCGCTCTCTGCTCCTCCCCGGCATCAGGGCAGAGGAATTCTACTGTGCAGAGTCCGCACAGCATGAGGAGGTGAGGGGTCAGGGGGCGGGGCCAAGTCTGCGGAGGACATGACAACAAGGTGCGGTCCTGAGGTGAGGGGGAGACCCGCAGCCTCTCCCATCTGTGGCTGCTGTTATTACAGGATGGGAGGGGGCTCATGCAATGTCACCAGCAGCTCTGCAGTCGGGACTAGGGGGGATGGGAAGGGGATTTAGGGACACTGCAGGGCTGACAGCTCTCCTGCGTACAGCCCATACTCTGCTGCTGATTGCAAACACCAGGCCCCACCACTGCCACTGGAGACATGATGGAGAAGAAGGGACTATATACATGTCATGTTGTGCCCGCTGTGTGTATGATGTCTGTGTGATGGTTGTGCCCGCTGTGTGTATGATGTCCGTGTGATGGTTGTGCCCGCTGTGTGTATGATGTCTGTGGGATGGTTGTGCCCGCTGTGTGTATGATGTCTGTGGGATGGTTGTGCCCGCTGTGTGTATGATGTCTGTGTGATGGTTGTGTCCGCTGTGTGTCTGATGTCTGTGTGATGGTTGTGCCCGCTGTGTGTGTGATGTCTGTGTGATGGTTGTGCCCGCTGTGTGTATGATGTCCGTGTGATGGTTGTGCCCGCTGTGTGTATGATGTCTGTGGGATGGTTGTGCCCGCTGTGTGTATGATGTCCGTGTGATGGTTGTGCCCGCTGTGTGTATGATGTCTGTGTGATGGTTGTGCCCGCTGTGTGTATGATGTCCGTGTGATGGTTGTGCCCGCTGTGTGTATGATGTCTGTGTGATGGTTGTGCCCGCTGTGTGTGTGATGTCTGTGTGATGCTTGTGCCCGCTGTGTGTATGATGTCTGTGTGATGCTTGTGCCCGCTGTGTGTATGATGTCTGTGTGATGCTTGTGCCCGCTGTGTGTATGATGTCTGTGTGATGCTTGTGCCCGCTGTGTGTGTGATGTCTGTGTGATGCTTGTGCCCGCTGTGTGTATGATGTCTGTGTGATGCTTGTGCCCGCTGTGTGTATGATGTCTGTGTGATGCTTGTGCCCGCTGTGTGTATGATGTCTGTGTGATGCTTGTGCCCGCTGTGTGTATGATGTCTGTGTGATGCTTGTGCCCGCTGTGTGTATGATGTCTGTGTGATGCTTGTGCCCGCTGTGTGTATGATGTCTGTGTGATGCTTGTGCCCGCTGTGTGTATGATGGTTGTGCCTGCTGTGTGTATGATGTCTGTGTGATGCTTGTGCCCGCTGTGTGTATGATGTCTGTGCCCGCTGTGTGTGTGATGTCTGTGTGATGGTTGTGCCCGCTGTGTGTATGTTGTCCGTGTGATGGTTGTGCCCGCTGTGTGTATGATGTCTGTGTGATGGTTGTGCCCGCTGTGTGTATGATGTCTGTGTGATGGTTGTGCCCGCTGTGTGTATGATGTCCGTGTGATGGTTGTGCCCGCTGTGTGTATGATGTCTGTGTGATGGTTGTGCCCGCTGTGTGTGTGATGTCTGTGTGATGGTTGTGCCCGCTGTGTGTATGATGTCTGTGTGATGGTTGTGCCCGCTGTCTGTGTGATGGTTGTGCCCGCTGTGTGTATGATGTCCGTTTGATTTTTAACATAGCGCTTTGAAATAGGCAGGGGTGGGAGATTAATTTTCCCAAGGGGCCACGTGAGAGACCGTGACTGTTGTGGAGCCCGAACCAATAGGTTCAAATTAATTCAGCTCAATATTAATATTAACTTATTAATTATGTTTTTTTTGTATATTTATATTATCACTTAATATTGAGCAGATTTAAGTATGCTGACATCCCCCTATATACAGTATGAGCCCCCACACAACCCCGTACATACAGTATTAGCACACACCACCCCTACCTACGGTATGAGCCCTCGCATAGCCCCCAATATACAGTAAGAGCCACCACAAGAAAGCCAGATGTCGTATAATGAATCTACATAAAGATGAGAAAGTTCTGGCGGCTCCGACTGTGAATGAGGGAACAAAAAATAACCCTCAGGTCCCAACAAGAGATGAGCAGGACTCACAGATGAGGCCGCACTGCCCCGGAAGATAAGAGACTCATGGCCTCCAGTCCAGCCGCCAGGTAGCACTGACCCGGACCCCCGACTGGAGGCCCCGGAATCCATCTGCTCATCTCTAGTCCCAGCTGCCCTGGATACAGTGGACAGTCCTGGATTTGGGTCTGGGCCTTGCAGTCTCGGCCGTCTGCTGAATTTCCCTCACTACCAGCGCCCCTCTGACAACTCCTGCCGGGGGAGAAAGAGAATGGTGTCAGGTAGGAGGCTGTCAGGGCTCCTATCCAGCAGCCACTGAATATTCATCTGACCATTGGATCAGGGTCCTGCAAATGAAGTTGCTCATCTCTATATATCAGTCATATATTCTCCTATGTATATTGTATTGTATGTGGTATAATATGTTCACTGTGTGCACAGACATCAGATGGGACACACATGATAATTAGTGACTCGTACATCATATACTATAATGTGGAGTTGTCTTTTACATTGATGACTTGCTCGATCAAGTATGTAGGAAATAATACACAAAATAATAATTCCTAGGTATCTATCTGGCAGACCTGTGCTTATGTGTGGCCACCTTTAGGCTGTGTGCCCACTATGCTTTTTTTAAGCGTTTCCACAACAGCAATTCCGCTGCAGAAACGCTTAAAAAACGCTTGGTAGAAGGTCTGCTATGTTCCCCAATGATAATCCGCATCTGCTGTGCACATGCTGCGGAAATTTCCGCTGCGGATTATCAATGCGGAAAAATCCGCCGCACTACCAATTATTTTGTGTTTTCACCGCCATTGACTTGCATTGAATTGCATAATATCCGCATGACTACATGTGCACATGCGGATATTTAGTGATTCAATGTGCGGATGGTACCCGGATTTGGAGAAGAAGAGACTCTCTTCCAGACCGGGTACCATAGTACCTGTAAAAAAAAAAAATTAAAATAAAAAATATACATTATACTTACCTTCTGATGGCCCCCGGTCTCCATAGTGATGCGTCCTGGCTTCCTGGCAGCTCATGATGGTCTAAAAGGACCTGCCATGACGTCATTTAGTCATTAAGCTTTGGTATACTTATAATGTATCCACCGGATTTATCATGGATTGCCGGGAACACTCTGTAATAAGACATTTTCAGCACAACCCCTTGTCTAAATGAGAAATTGCTGACGATAGGTGGGTGGGGGAGGTCAAGTTGGGACATCTTTATGGGGCTCCATTTTTGGGTAGTTTTGCCATTTATGTGGACAAATTATTTTATTATCATTCTCTGTTCTCAGATCTTTGGTTCCTATTGAATTAGGGGCTGACATTGGAGTTGTAGTTTAACCCCTTTAAAGCTCAAGACGTACTAATACGTATCTGTGCCATGGGACTTAAGAGCCTGATACGTATTAGTACGTCTTTGCGATCGCGCCCGCACACAGGCTGTGCGGGCGCGATCGCCGCCGGGTGTCAGCCGATTGTCGCAGCTGAGTCGATCGCAGCATTGCGGGGGCAAGGGGAGGTGATCGGGATACTCACCTCTCCTGCCGGCGTCCAGCGATGTCTGCCGCGGCTTCCTGGATGTTGCCATGACGACCCGATGTCGTCATGACAACATCTGGGTCACCAGACAGCAGGAAGATATTTTGGCATGCGCAGTGCATGACCAAAGTATCTTCTGCATTTGCAGCGCTGACAGCCTGTATAGCACAGGGCTGGTGCTCCATCCCTATGCTATACAGGCGATCAGAATAAAAAAAGTGAAAGTCTCATAGTGGGACAAAGAATAAAAGTAAAAAAAGTGTCAGAAAGTGAAGAAAAAAAAAAATACACCAAAAATAAAAATATAATGTACCCATCAATAAATATTATTATGGAAAAAAAAAACAATAAAAGTACACATATTTGGTATCGCCGCGTCCGGAATGACCTGACCTATAAAATTGTCCCACTAGTTAGCCCCTTCAGTGAACATGGTAAAAAAAAAAAATAAAAAATGAAGCAAAAAACAATGCTTTATCATCATACCGCCAAACAAAAAATGGAATAACATGCGATCAAAAAGACGAATATAAATAATAATGATACCACTGAAAACGTCATCTTGTCCCGCAAAAAACAAGCCGCCATACAGCTCCATCAGCCTAAAAATAAAAAAGTTATAGCTCTCAGAATAAAGCGATGCAAAAAAAATATTTTTTCTATAAAATAGCTTTTATTGTGTAAAAGCGCCAAAACATAGAAAATCGATATAAATGTGGTACCACTGTAAACGTACTGACCCAAAGAGTAAAGCTACCTTATCAATTTTACCACACGCGGAACAGCATAAAAAAAAAAAAAAAAAACCAATTCCTGAATTGTTGGTTTTTGATTATTCTGCCTCCCAAAAATCGGAATAGAGAGTGATCAAAATATGTCACGTGCCTGAAAATGGCACCAATAAAAACGTCAACTCATCCCGCAAAAAACAAGATGTCACATGACTCTGTCGACCAAAATATGGAAAAATTATAGCTCTCAAAATATGGCGATGTAAAACTAGATTTTACAAAAGAATGCGTCTTTTAGTGTGTGACAGCTGTCAATCATAAAAACCCGATATGATTCTGGTATCGCTGTAATCGCATTGACTCGAAGAATAAAGTTGTCTAAACGGCGTAAAATATAAACTCTAGGGTTAGGGTTGTGGTAGGGTTAGGGCTGGGGTTAGGGTTAGGGCTAGGGTTAGGGTTGGGCTAAGCCTGAGAGGATGAGATCCGCCCCTATCACTGGGCAAGAAGCCAAAAGCACAAAATAAAAAGAGAAATCCTACTTCCTCCTTCAGGAGGACCCGGAGTGGGCAAACCCAACACATGAGACACCGGGCTAGAGGCCAACCACGACACAAGCTTTAAAGGGAATCTGTCACCCCCTAGGACTTATCAGACCTCTAATATGGGCATAAAGGTTATAGAAATGTAAATCTATACATACTTCTATGGCCCATATTAGAGGTCTGCTTGCTTTGAAATATCCTGGCTCCGGCCTGCTCTCGCTCTGGCTCTGGCCTGCCTTTGCCCTGGCTCTGTCCTGCTCTCGCTCTGACTCCGGCCTGCTCTCGCCTTGTCTCCGGCCTGCTCTCGCCTTGTCTCCGGCCTGCTCTCGCCTTGTCTCCGGCCTGCTCTCGCCTTGTCTCCGGCCTGCTCTCGCTCTGGCTCCGGCCTGCTCTCGCTCTGGCCTGCCCTTGCCTTGGCTTCGGCCTGCTCTCGCCCTGAATCTGGCCTGCTCTCATTTTGGCTCTGGCCTGCCCTCGCCCTGGCTCCGGCCTGCTCTCGTTCTGGCTCTGGCCTGCCCTCGCCCTGGCTCCGGCCTGCCCTCGCCCTGGCTCCGGCCTGCTCTCGCTCTGGCTCCAGCCTGCTCTCGCTCTGGCCTGCCCTTGCCTTGGCTTCGGCCTGCTCTCGCCCTCAATCTGGCCTGCTCTCATTTTGGCTCTGGCCTGCCCTCGCCCTTGCTCCGGCCTGCTCTCGCTCTGGCTCCGTCCTGCCCTCGCCCTGGCTCCGTCCTGCCCTCGCACTGGCTCTGGCCTGCCCTCGCCCTGGCTCCGGCCTGCTCTCGTTCTGGCTCTGGCCTGCTCTCGCTCTGGCTCTCGCCTGCCCGCTCCTTGGCTCCGTCCTGCCCTCGCCGTGGCTCCGGCCTGCTCTCGCTCTGGCTCCGGCTTGCTCTCTCTCTGGCTCCGGCCTGCCCTCGCTCTAGCTCCGGCCTGCCCTCGCCCTGGCTCCGGCCTGCTCTCGCTCTGGCTCTGGCCTGCCCTCGCCCAGGCTCTGGCCTGCTCTGGCTCTGGCCTGCCCTCGCCCAGGCTCTGGCCTGCTCTGGCTCTGGCCTGCCCTCGCCCTGGTTCCGGCCTGCTCTGTCTCTTGCCTTCCCCCGCGCCGTCTCTGGTCTGCCCTCGCTCTAGCTCTGGCCTGCCCTCGCCCTTGCTCCGGCCTGCTCTCGCTCTGGCTCCGTCCTGGCTCCGGCCTGCCCTCGCCCTGGCTCCGGCCTGCTCTCGCTCTGGCTCCGGCCTGCTCTCGCTCTGGCTCCGGCCTGCTCTCGCTCTGGCTCTGGCCTGCTCTCGCTCTGGCTCCGGCCTGCCCTCGCTCTGGCCTGCCCTCGCCCTGGTTCCGGCTTGCTCTCGCTCTGACTCTGGCCTGAACTCGCCCTGGTTCCGGCGTGCTCTCACTCTGGCTCTTGCCTGCCCTCGCCCTGGCTCCGGCCTGCTCTCGCTCTGGCTCTTGCCTACCCTCGCCTTGGCTCCTGCCTGCTCTCGCTCTGGCTCCGGCCTGCTCTCGCTCTGGCCTGCTCTCTCTCTGGTTCTGGCCTCCTCTTGCCTCGGCTCCGGCCTGCTCTCGCTCTGGCTCCGGCCTGCTCTCGCTCTGGCTCTGGCCTGCCCTCTCCTTGGCTCCGGCCTGCTCTCGCTCTAGCTCGCGCCTGCCCTAGCCTTGTCTCTGGCCTACTCTCTCTCTGGCTCTGGCCTGCCCTCGCACTGGTTCCGGCCTGCTCTCGCTCTGGCCTTCTCTCTCTCTGGCCTGCCCTCTCCTTGGCTCCGGCCTGCTCTGGCTCTGACTTTGATCTGCCCTCGCCTTTGCTCCGGCCTCCTCTCGCCCTGGCTACGGCCTGTTCTCGCTCTGGCTTCGGCCTGCCCTCGCCCTGGCTTCGGCCTGCCCTTGCTCTGGCTCTGGCCAGCCCTCGCCTTGGCTCCGGCCAGCTCCTGCTCTGGCTCCGGCCTGCCCTCGCCTTGCCTCCGGCCTGCCCTCGCCTTGGCTCCGGCCTGCTCTCGCCCTAGGTCCGCTCTGCCCTCGCCCTGGCTCCGGCCTGCCCTGTATCTGCCTCCGGCATGCCCTCGCTCTGGCTCCGGCCTGCCCTCGCCCTGGCTCCGGCCTGTTCTCGGTCTAGCTCTGGCCTGCCCTCGCCCTGGCTCCGGCCTGCTCTCACTCTGGCTCCGGGCTGCCCTCGACTTGGCTCCGGCCTGCTCTCGCTCTGGCTCCGGCCTGCTCTCGCTCTGGCTCCGGCCTGCTCTTGCTCTGGCTCCGGCCTCCTCTCGCTCTGGCTCCGGCCTGCCCTCGCTCTGGCTCCGGCCTGCTGTCGCCCTGGCTCCGGCATTCTCTCGCTCTGGTTTCGGCCTGCCGTCGCCTTGGATCCGGCCTGCTCTCGCTCTGGCTCTGAACTGCTCTCCCTCTGGCTCTGGCCTGCCCTCGCCCTGGCTCCGGCCTGCTCTCTCTCTGGCTCTGGCCTGCCCTTGCCCTGGCTCTGGCCTACTCTCACTCTGGCTCTGGCCCCGCCCTTTCTCCTGCCTGCGCTCGCCCTGGTTCCGGCCTGCCCTTGCTTGGCTCTGGCCTTCTCTATCTCTGGCTCCGGCCTGCCCTTGCCTTGGCTCTGGCCTACCCTCGCCTTGACTCCGGCCTGCTCTCGCCTTGGCTCTGGCCTGCTCTCGCTCTGGCTACTGCCTGCCCTCTCTCTGACTCCGGCTTGCCCTTGCTCTGGCTCCGGCCAGCCCTCGCATTGGCTCTTGCCTGCTCTCGCCCTGGCTCTTGCCTGCTCTCGCTCTGGCTCTGTCTTGCCCTGGCTCCGGCCTGCTCTCGCTCTGGCTCTGGCCTGCCCTAGCCCTGGCTTCGGCCTACTCTCGCTCTGGCTCTTGCCTGCTCTCTCTCTGGCCTCGCGCTGTCCGGCCTCCTCTCGCCCTGGTTCCGGCCTGCCCTTCCCTTGGCTCTGGCTTTCTCTCGCTCTGGCTCTGGCCTGCCCTTGCCTTGGCTCTGGCCTACTCTCGCTCTGGCCTGCCCTCGCCCTGGCTCTGGCCTGCTCTCGCTCTGGCCTGCTCTCTCTCTGGCCTGCTCTCTCTCTGGCGTGCCCTCGCTTTGGCTCCGGCCTGCTCTCGCTCTGACTCTGGCCTGCCCTCGCCCTGGCTCCGGCCTGCTCTGGATCTGTCTCTGGCCTGCCCTCGCCATAGCTCCGGCCTGCTCTCGCTCTGGCTCTGGCCTGCCCTCACCTTGGCTCTGGCCTGCCCTCACCTTGGCTCCGGCCTACACTCGCCTTGGCTCCGGCCTGCTCTTGCTCTGGCTCCAGCCTGCCCTCGTCCTGGCTCCGGCCTGCTCTTGCTTTGGCTCTGGCCTGCCCTCGCCCTGGCTCCGGACTGCTCTTGCTCTGGCCTGCCCTCGTCTTGACTCCGGCCTGCTCTCGCTCTGGTTCTGGCCTGCCTTCGCCTTGGCTCCGGCCTGCCCTTGCTCTGGCTCAAGCCTGCTCTACCTCTGGCTGTGGCCTGCCCTTTCCTTGGCTCCGGACTGCTCTCGCTCTGGCTCTGGCCTGCTTTTGCTCTGGCTCTGGCCTGCCCTCGACTTGGTTCCGGCGTGCACTTGCTCTGGCTCTGGCCTGTCCTCTCTTTCCTCCGACCTGCTCTCGCTCTGGCCTGCCCTCGCTTTGGCTCCGGCCTGCTCTCGCTCTGGCCTTCCCTCGTCTTGGCTCCGGCCTGCTCTCGCTCTGGCTCTGGCCTGCCTTTGCCTTTGCTCTGGCCTGCTCTCGCTCTGGCTCTGGCCTGCTCTTTCTCTGGCTCTAGCCTGCCTTCGCCTTGGCTCCGGGCTGCTCTCTCTCTGGCTCTGGCCCTTGCCTGGGCTCCGGCCTGCTCTCGCTCTGGCCTGCTCTTGCTCTGGCCTACCCTGGCTCTGCCTCTGGCCTGCCCTCGCCTTGGCTGCGGCCTGCTCTCGCCTTGGCTCCAGCCTGCTCTCGCTCTAGCTCCGTCCTGCCCTCGCCCTGGCTCCACTATGCCAGAGCTCGGGCTCTGGCCTGCCCTCGCCTTGGCTACGTCCTGCTCTCTCCCTGGCTCTGAACTGCTCTCGCTCTGGCTTTGGCCTCTCTGGCTCTGGCCTGCCCTTCCTTGCCTTGGCTCCGGACTGCTCTCGCTCTGGCTCTGGCCTGCTCTCGCTCTGGCCTTCCCTCGCCTTGGCTCTGGCCTGCTCATCCCCTGGCTCCGGCCTGCTCTTGCCCTGGCTCCGGCCTGCTCTTGCCCTGGCTCCGGCCTGCTCTTGCACTGGCTCCGGCCTGCTCTCGCTCTGGCTCTGGCCTGCCCTCGCCCTGGCTCCGGCCTGCTGTCGCTCTGCCTCTGGCCTGCCCTCGCCATGGCTCTGGCCTCCTCTTGCCCTGGCTCCAGCCTGCTCTCGCTCTGGCCTGCCCTTGCCTTGGCTCTGGCCTGCTCTGGCTCTGGCCTCGCCCTGGCTCCGGCCTGTTTTCGCCCTGGTTCCGGCCTGCCCTTGCCTTGACTCCGTCCGGCCTTCTCTCGCTCTGGCTCTGGCCAGCCCTTGCCTTGGCTCTGGCCCACTCTCGCTCTGGCCTGCCCTCGACCTGGCTCCGGTCTGCTCTCGTTCTGGCTCTGGCCTGCTGTCGCTCTGGCTCCGGCCTGCTTTGGATCTGGCTCTGGCCTGCCCTCGCCCTGGCTCCGGCCTGCTCTCGCCCTGGCTCCCGCCTACTCTCGCTCTGGCTCTGACCTGCTCTCGCTCTGGCTCTGACCTGCCCTCGCCTTGGCTCCGGCCTGCTCTCGCCTTGGCTCCGGCCTGCTCTTGCTTTGGCTCCGGCCTGCCCTTGCTCTAGCTCCAGTCAGCCTTCACCTTGGCTTTGGCCTGTTCTCGCCCTGTCTCCGCCTGCTCTTGCTCTAGCTCTGGCCTGCCCTCATCCTGGATCCGGCCTGCTCCTCGCCCTTGCTCTTGCTTGCTCTGGCTCTTGCCTGTTCTTTCCTTGTCTCCGGCCTGCTCTCGCACTGGCTCCGGCCTGCCCTCGTCCTGGCTCCGGCCTGCTCTCGCTCTGGCTCTGGCCTGCTATCTCTCTGGCTCCTGCCTGCCCTCGCCTTGGCTCCTGCCTGTTCTCGCCCTGGATACGACCTAGAGCCTTACCGGCCTGCTCTCGCTCTGGTTCCAGCCTGCCCTTACCTTGGCTCATGCCTGCTCTCTATCTGGCCTGCCCTCAACTTGACTCCGGCCTGATCTTGCTCTGGCTCCGGCCTGCCCTTGCTCTGGCTCTGGCCTGCCCTCGCTCTGGCCTGCCCTCGCCTTGGCTCCAGTGTGCTATCGCTCTGGCTCCAGCCTGCCCTCGCCCTGGCTCCGGCCTGCTCTGGCTCTGGCCTGCCCTCGCCCTGGCTCCGGCCTGCCGTCGCTCTGCCTCTGGCCTGCCCTCGCCATGGCTCCGGCCTCCTCTCGCCCTGGCTCCAGCCTGCTCTCGCTCTGGCCTGCCCTTGCCTTTGCTCAGGCCTGCTCTCGCCCTGTATCTTGCTTGCTCTTGCTCTGGCTCTGGCCTGTCCTTTCCTTGGCTCCGGCCTGCTCTCGCACTGGCTCCTTCCTGCCCTCGTCCTGGCTCCGGCCTGCTCTCGCTCTGTCCTGCTCTCGCCCTGGGTCCGGCCTACTCTCGCCTTGGCTCCGTCCGGCCTGCTCTCGCCTTAGCTCCGGCCTATCTCTCTGGCTCCGGCCTTGGCTCCTACCTGTTCTTGCCCTGGTTCCGGCCTGCATTCTCCTTGGCTCCGGCCTGCTCTCTCTCTCGTTCCGGCCTGCCCTTGCTGTGGCTCATGCCTGCTCTATATCTGGTCTGACCTCAACTTGGCTCTGGCCTGCCCTCGCTCTGGCTCCGGCCTACTCGCTCCGGCCTGCCCCCTTGCCTTGGCTGTGGCCTACCCTCGCCTTGACTCCGGCCTGCTCTTGCCTTGCCTTGCCTCCGGCCTGCTCTCGCTCTGGCTACGGCCTGCCCTCGCCCTGGCTCCGGCCTGCCCTCGCCCTGGCTCCGGCCTGCTCTCTCTCTGGCCTGCCCATGCCTTGGCTCCGGCCTGCTATTTCTCTGGCTCTGGCCTGCCCTTGACTTAGCTCCGGCCTGCTCTCGCTCAGAGCTGGCCTGCCCTTGCTCTGGCTCCGGCCAGCTCTTGCATTGGCTCCGGCCTGCTCTCGCTCTGACTCTGACCTGCCCTC
Organism: Phyllobates terribilis; assembly: GCF_046119375.1. NCBI lineage: Eukaryota > Metazoa > Chordata > Amphibia > Anura > Dendrobatidae > Phyllobates > Phyllobates terribilis. Next base: position 4,512,383 of record NW_027362898.1, on the reverse strand, counting down.
GCCCTGGCTCTGGCCTACCCTCACCTTGGCCGGCCTGCTCTCGCCTTGGCTCTGGCCTGCTCTCGCCTTGGCTCTGGCCTGCTCTTGCTTTGGCTCCGGCCTGCCCTTGCTTTGGCTCCGGCCTGCCCTTGCTTTGGCTCCGGCCTGCCCTCGCCTTGGCTCCGGCCTGCCCTCGCCCTGGCTCCGGCCTGCCCTTGCTCTGGCTCCAGTCAGCCTTCACCTTGGCTTTGGCCTGCTCTCGCCCTGTCTCCGCCTGCTCTTGCTCTAGCTCTGGCCTGCCCTCATCCTGGATCCGGCCTGCTCCTCGCCCTTGCTCTTGCTTGCTCTGGCTCTTGCCTGTTCTTTCCTTGTCTCCGGCCTGCTCTCGCACTGGCTCCGGCCTGCCCTCGTCCTGGCTCCGGCCTGCTCTCGCTCTGACTCTGGCCTGCTATCTCTCTGGCTCCTGCCTGCCCTCGCCTTGGCTCCTGCCCGTTCTCGCCCTGGATACGACCTAGAGCCTTACCGGCCTGCTCTCGCTCTGGTTCCAGCCTGCCCTTACCTTGGCTCATGCCTGCTCTCTATCTGGCCTGCCCTCAACTTGACTCCGGCCTGCTCTTGCTCTGGCTCCGGCCTGCCCTCGCTCTGGCCTGCCCTCGCCTTGGCTCCAGTGTGCTATCGCTCTGGCTCCAGCCTGCCCTCGCCCTGGCTCCGTCCTGCTCTGGCTCTGGCCTGCCCTGGCTCCGGCCTGCCGTCGCTCTGCCTCTGGCCTGCCCTCGCCATGGCTCCGGCCTCCTCTCGCCCTGGCTCCAGCCTGCTCTTGCTCTGGCCTGCCCTTGCCTTGGCTCCGGCCTGCTCTCGCCCTGTCTCTTGCTTTCTCTCGCTCTGGCTCTGGCCTGTCCTCTGCTTGGCTCCGGCCTGCTCTCGCAATGCCTCCGGCCTGCCCTCGTCCTGGCTCCGGCCTGCTCTCGCTCTGTCCTGTTCTCGCCCTGGGTCCGGCCTACTCTCGCCTTGGCTCCGGCCGGCCTGCTCTCGCCTTGGCTCCGGCCTATCTCTCTGGCTCCGGCCTGCCCTCGCCTTGGCTCCTACCTGTTCTTGCCCTGGTTCCGGCCTGCATTCTCTTTGGCTCCGGCCTGCTCTCTCTCTGGTTCCGGCCTGCCCTTGCTTTGGCTCATGCCTGCTCTATATCTGGTCTGACCTCAACTTGGCTCTTCTAGCTCTGGCTCTGGCCTGCCCTCGCTCTGGCTCCGGCCTACTCTCGCTCCGGCCTGCCCCCTTGCCTTGGCTGTGGCCTACCCTCGCCTTGACTCCGGCCTGCTCTCGCCTTGCCTCCGGCCTGCTCTCGCTCTGGCTACGGCCTGCCCTCGCCCTGACTCCGGCCTGCCCTTGCTCTGGCTCCGGCCAGCTCTCGCATTGGCTCCGGCCTGCTCTCGCCCTGCCTCCGACCTTCTCTGGCTCTGGCTCTGGCCTGCCCTCGCCCTGGCTCCGGCCTGCTCTCTCTCTGGCTCTGGCCTGCCCCCATGCCTTGGCTCCGGCCTGCTATCTCTCTGGCTCTGGCCTGCCCTTGACTTAGCTCCGGCCTGCTCTCGCTCTGACTCTGACCTGCCCTCGCCCTGGCTCTGGCCTACCCTCACCTTGGCCGGCCTGCTCTCACTCTCGCTCTGGCTCCTGCCTGCCCTCGCTCTGGCTCCTGCCTGCCCTCGCCTTGACTCCGGCCTGCCCTTGCTCTGGCTCCGGCCAGCCCTCGCATTGGCTCTTGCCTGCTCTCGCCATAGCTCCGACCTGCTGTCTCTCTGGCTCTGGCCTGCCCTTGCCTTGGCTCTGGCCTGCTCTCGCTCTGGCTCTGTCCTGCCCTTGCCTTGGCTCCGGCCTGCTCTTGCCCTGGCTCCGGCATGCTCTCGCTCTGGCTCTGGCCTGCCCTCGCACTGGCTCTGGCCTGATCTCGCTCTGGCTCTGTCCTGCCCTTGCCTTGGCTCCGGCCTGCTCTTACCCTGGCTCTGGCATGCTCTCGCTCTGGCTCTGGCCTGCCCTCGCACTGGCTCTGGCCTGCTCTCTCTCTGGCTCTGGCCTGCCCTTGCCCTGTCTCCGGCCTGCTCTCGCTCTGGCCTGCCCTCGCACTGGCTCTGGCCTGCTCTCTCTCTGGCTCTGGCCTGCCCTCGCCCTGACTCCGGCCTGCCCTTGCTCTGGCTCCGGCCTGCTCTCGCCCTGCCTCCGACCTTCTCTGGCTCTGGCTCTGGCCTGCCCTCGCCCTGGCTCCGGCCTGCTCTCTCTCTGGCCTGCCCCCATGCCTTGGCTCCGGCCTGCTATCTCTCTGGCTCTGGCCTGCCCTTGACTTAGCTCCGGCCTGCTCTCGCTCTGACTCTGACCTGCCCTCGCCCTGGCTCTGGCCTACACTCACCTTGGCCGGCCTGCTCTGACTCTCGCTCTGGCTCCTGCCTGCCCTCGCTCTGGCTCCTGCCTGCCCTTGCCTTGACTCCGGCCTGCCCTTGCTCTGGCTCCGGCCAGCCCTCGCATTGGCTCTTGCCTGCTCTCGCCATAGCTCCGACCTGCTGTCTCTCTGGCTCTGGCCTGCCCTTGCCTTGGCTCTGGCCTGCTCTCGCTCTAGCTCTGTCCTGCCCTTGCCTTGGCTCCGGCCTGCTCTTGCCCTGGCTCCGGCATGCTCTCGCTCTGGCTCTGGCCTGCTCTCGCTCTGGCTCTGTCCTGCCCTTGCCTTGGCTCCGGCCTGCTCTTGCCCTGGCTCCGGCATGCTCTCGCTCTGGCTCTGGCCTGCCCTCGCACTGGCTCTGGCCTGCTCTCTCTCTGGCTCTGGCCTGCCCTTGCCCTGTCTCCGTCCGGCCTGCTCTCGCTCTGGCTCTGGCCTGCCCTCGCACTGGCTCTGGCCTGCTCTCTCTCTGGCTCTGGCCTGCCCTCGCCCTGACTCCGGCCTGCCCTTGCTCTGGCTCCGGCCAGCTCTCGCATTGGCTCCGGCCTGCTCTCGCCCTGCCTCCGACCTTCTCTGGCTCTGGCTCTGGCCTGCCCTCGCCCTGGCTCCGGCCTGCTCTCTCTCTGGCTCTGGCCTGCCCCCATGCCTTGGCTCTGGCCTGCTATCTCTCTGGCTCTGGCCTGCCCTTGACTTAGCTCCGGCCTGCTCTCGCTCTGACTCTGACCTGCCCTCGCCCTGGCTCTGGCCTACCCTCACCTTGGCCGGCCTGCTCTCACTCTCGCTCTGGCTCCTGCCTGCCCTCGCTCTGGCTCCTGCCTGCCCTCGCCTTGACTCCGGCCTGCCCTTGCTCTGGCTCCGGCCAGCCCTCGCATTGGCTCTTGCCTGCTCTCGCCATAGCTCCGACCTGCTGTCTCTCTGGCTCTGGCCTGCCCTTGCCTTGGCTCTGGCCTGCTCTCTCTCGCTCTGGCTCTGTCCTGCCCTTGCCTTGGCTCCGGCCTGCTCTTGCCCTGGCTCCGGCATGCTCTCGCTCTGGCTCTGGCCTGCTCTCGCTCTGGCTCTGTCCTGCCCTTGCCTTGGCTCCGGCCTGCTCTTGCCCTGGCTCCGGCATGCTCTCGCTCTGGCTCTGGCCTGCCCTCGCACTGGCTCTAGCCTGCTCTCTCTCTGGCCTGCCCTTGCCCTGTCTCCGTCCGGCCTGCTCTCGCTCTGGCTCTGGCCTGCCCTCGCACTGGCTCTGGCCTGCTCTCTCTCTGGCTCTGGCCTGCCCTCGCCCTGACTCCGGCCTGCCCTTGCTCTGGCTCCGGTCAGCTCTCGCATTGGCTCCGGCCTGCTCTCGCCCTGCCTCCGACCTTCTCTGGCTCTGGCCTGCCCTCGCCCTGGCTCCGGCCTGCTCTCTCTCTGGCTCTGGCCTGCCCCCATGCCTTGGCTCCGGCCTGCTATCTCTCTGGCTCTGGCCTGCCCTTGACTTAGCTCCGGCCTGCTCTCGCTCTGACTCTGACCTGCCCTCGCCCTGGCTCTGGCCTACCCTCACCTTGGCCGGCCTGCTCTCGCTCTGGCTCCTGCCTGCCCTCGCTCTGGCTCCTGCCTGCCCTCGCCTTGACTCCGGCCTGCCCTTGCTCTGGCTCCGGCCAGCCCTCGCATTGGCTCTTGCCTGCTCTCGCCATAGCTCCGACCTGCTGTCTCTCTGGCTCTGGCCTGCCCTTGCCAAGCTTGGCTCTGGCCTGCTCTCGCTCTGGCTCTGTCCTGCCCTTGCCTTGGCTCCGGCCTGCTTTTGCCCTGGCTCCGGCATGCTCTCGCTCTGGCTCTGGCCTGCCCTCGCACTGGCTCTGGCCTGCTCTCTCTCTGGCTCTGGCCTGCCCTTGCCCTGTCTCCGGCCTGCTCTCGCTCTGGCTCTGGCCTGCCCTCGCACTGGCTCTGGCCTGCTCTCTCTCTGGCTCTGGCCTGCCCTTGCCTTGTCTCCGGCCTGCTCTCGCTCTGGCTCTGGCCTGCTCTCTCTCTGGCCTCGCCCTGTCTCCGGCCTCCTCTCGCCCTGGTTCCGGCCTGCCCTTGCCTTGGCTTGGGCCTTCTCTCGCTCTGGCTCTCGCCTGCCCTTGCCTTGGCTCTGGCCTACGAGATCTCGCTCTGGCTCTGGCCTGCCCTCGCCCTGGCTCCGGCCTGCTCTCGCTCTGGCCTGCTCTCGCTCTGGCGTGCCCTCACTTTGGCTCCGGCCTGCTCTCGCTCTGGCCTGCCCTCGCCCTGGCTCCGGAATGTTCTCGCCTTCGCTCCAGCCTGCTATCGCTCTGGCTCTAGCCTGCCCGAGCTCTCTCTGGCTCTGGCTTGCGCCTTGACTCCGGCCTGCTCTGACTCTGGCTCGGGCCAGCCCTTGCCCTGGCTCGGGCCAGCCCTTGCCCTGGCTCGGGCCAGCCCTTGCCCTGGCTCGGGCCAGCCCTTGCCCTGGCTCTGGCCTGCTCTCGCCCTGGCTGCGGCCTGCTCTCGCCCTGGCTCTGGCCTGCTCTTGCCCTGGCTCTGGCCTGCTCTTGCCCTCGTTCCGGCGTGCCCTTGCCTTGGCTCTAGCCTTCTCTTGCTCTGGCTCTGGCCTGCCCTTGCCTTGGCTCTGGCTCCGGCCTGCCGTTGCCCTGGCTCCGGCCTGCTCTCGCTCTGCCTCTGGCCTGCTCTCGCTCTGGCTCTGGCCTGCCCCTGACTTTGCTCCGGCTTGCTCCCGCTCTGGCTCTGGCCTGCCCTCGCCTTGGCTCCGGACTGCTCTCACTTTGGCTCTGGCCTGCCCTTGCTTGGCTCCGTCTGGCCTGCTCTCGCTCTGGCACTGGCCTGCCCTCGCTCTGGCTCTGGCCTGCCCTCGCCTTGTCTCCGGTCTGATCTGACTCTGGCTCTGGCCTGCCCTCGCCCTGCTCTCGCCTTGACTCCGGCCTGCTCTCGCCCTGGCTCTGGCCTGCTCTCACCCTGGTTCCGGCTGCCCTTGCCTTGGCTCCGGCCTTCTTTCTCTCTGGCTCTGGCCTGCCCTTGCCTTGGCTCTGGCCAAATCTCGCTCTGGCCAAGGCGAAGGCAGGCCAGAGCCACAGCGAGAGCAGGCCAGAGCCTGAGCGAGAGCAGGCCGGAGCCAAGGCAAAGGCAGGCCGGAGCCAGAGCGATAGCAGGCCGTAGCCATGGCAAAGGCAGGCCGGACAGATCCAAGGCGAGGACAGGCCGAAACCAGAGCGAGAGAATGCCGAAGCCAGGGCGAGGGCAGGCCAGAGCAAGAACAGGCCGGAGACAGGGCGAGGGCAGGCCGGAGCCAGAGTGAGGGCAGGCCGGAGCCAGGGAAAGGGCAGGCCGGAGCCAGGGAAAGGGCAGGCCGGAGCCAGAGCGAGAGCAAGCCGGAGCCAGGGCGAGGGCAGGCCAGAGAGAGAGCAGGCCGGAGCCAGGCGAGGGCAGGCCAGAGCCAAGGCGGAGGCAGTCCAGAGCGAGAGCAGGCCAGAGCGAGAGCAGTCCGAAGCCAAGGCAAGGACAACCAAGAGCGAGAGCAGTCCTGAGCGAGAGCAGTCCGAAGCCAAGGCGAAGGCAGGCCAGAGCAGGTGCTGGCCGTATCCAAGGCGAGGGCTGGCCGGAGCCAGAGCAAGGGCAGGCCGGAGCTAGGGCGAGGGAAGGCCTAAGCCAGAGCGAGAGCAGGCTGGAGCCAGGGCGAGAGCATGCCGGATGGAACCAAGGCGAGGGCAGTCCGGAGCCAGAGCGAGAGCAGTCCGTAGCCAGGACGAGAGCAGGCCAGAGCCAGCGCGAGAGCAGGCCCGAGCAAGAGCCAGAGCAGGCGGCCAGGGTGAGGGCAGACCAGAGTGAGAGCGAGAGCAGGCCGGACGGCCAAGGCGAGGCCAGAGCCAGAGCAAGAGCAGGCCATAGCGAGAGTATGCCGGAGCCAGGGTGACGGCAGGCCAGAGCCAGAGAGAAAGTAGGCCAGAGCCATGGCGACGAGCAGGACGGAGCCAAGGCGAGGGCAGGCCGGAGCCCGAGCTATGTCATAGCGGAGCCAGGGTGAGGGCAGTACTTAGCTAGAGCGAGAGCAGGCCGGAGCTAAGGCAAGGACAGGCCAGAGGCAGAGAGCCAGGGTAGCGCCAGAGCTAGAGCAGGCCAGAGCGAGAGCAAACTGGAGCCAAGGCAAGGACAGGCCCAAGCCAGAGCGAGAGCAGGCCAGAGCAAGAGCTGTCCGGAGCCAAGGCGAAGGCAGGCCAGAGCCAGAGTGAGAGCAGGCCAGAACGAGAGCAGGCAGGAGCCAAGGCGAAGGCAGGCCGGGGCAAGAGGAGGTGTTGGCCGGAGCCAAGACGAGGGCTGGCCAGAGCGAGAGCATACCGGAGCCAGGACGAGTGCAGGCCGGAGCCAGTGCGAGAGCAGGCCAGAGCCAGTGCGAGAGCAGGCCTGGGCGAGGGCAGACCAGAGTGAGAGCGAGAGCAGGCTGGAGCCAAGAGCAGGCTAGAGCCAGAGCGAGAGTAGACCGGAGCCAAGGCGAGGGCAGGCCGGAGCTAGGGAGAGAGCAGGCCAGAGCCAAGGCGAGGGCAGTCCAGAGCCAGAGCGAAAGCAGGCCAGAGTCAGAGCGAGAGTAGACCGGAGCCAAGGCGAGGGCAGGCCGGAGCCAGATCAACGGCAGGCCGGAGCCAGGGCGAGGACAGGCTGAAGCCATAGCGAAAGCAGGCCGGAGCCAGGGAGAGAGCAGGCCAGAGCCAAGGCGAGGGCAGTCCAGAGCGAGAGCAGTCCGGAGCCAGAGCGAGATCAGACCGGAGCCAGGGCGAGGGCAGACCAGAGCCAGAGCAAGAGCAGGGGAGGCAAGGCCAGAGCCAGGGCGGGCCGGAGCCAGAACGATAGCAGGCCAGTGCCAGAACAAGAGCAGGCCAGAGCGAGAGAAGTCCGGAGCCAAGGTAAGGGCAGGCCAGAGCCAGAGAGAGAGTAGGCCTGAGCCAGAGCGAGAGCAGGCCGGAGCCAAGGCGAAGGCAGGCCAGAACCAGAGCGAGAGCAGGCTGGAGTCAAGACGAGGGCAGGCCAGAGCCAGGGCGAGGGCAGGCCGGAGACAGAGCGAGAGCAGGTCGGAGACAAGGCTAGAGCAGACTGGAGCCAAGGCGAGGGCAGGCCAGAGCCAGGGCGAGAGCAGGCCGGAGCCAAGGCGAGAGCAGGCCGGAGCCATGGCGAAGGCACGCCAGAGCGAGAGCTGGCCGGAGACATGGTGAGGCCAGAGCGAGAGAGCAGGGCGAGGGCAGGCCAGAGCCAGAGCATGAGCAGGGGAGGCAAGGCCAGAGCCAGGGCAGGGCGGGCCGGAGCCAGAACGATAGCAGGCCAGTGCCAGAACAAGAGCAGGCCAGAGCGAGAGAAGTCTGGAGCCAAGGTAAGGGCAGGCCAGAGCCAGAGAGAGAGTAGGCCTGAGCCAGAGCGAGAGCAGGCCGGAGCCACAGCGAAGGCAGGCCAGAACCAGAGCGAGAGCAAGCTGGAGTCAAGACGAGGGCAGGCCAGAGCCAGAGCAAGGGCAGGCCGGAGCCAGGGCGAGGGCAGGCCGGAGACAGAGCGAGAGCAGGTCGGAGACAAGGCTAGAGCAGACTGGAGCCAAGGCGAGGGCAGGCCAGAGCCAGGGCGAGAGCAGGCCGGAGCCAAGGCGAGGGCAGGCCGGAGCCATGGCGAAGACACGCCAGAGCGAGAGCTGGCCGGAGACAGGGTGAGGCCAGAGCGAGAGAGCAGGGTGAGGCCAGAGCGAGAGAGCAGTCCAGAGCGAGAGTAGGCTGGAGCCTGGGCGAGGGCGACCAGAGCCAGAGAGAGAGCAGGTAGCAGGGCGAGGGCGACCAGAGCCAGAGAGAGAGCAGGTAGCAGGGCGAGGGCAGGCCAGAGCAAGATCAGGCCAGGGCCAGGGCTGACCGGAGCCAGAGCAAGGGCACGAGGGCAGGCCGGAGCCAGAGCGATGGCAGGCCAGAGCCAGGGCAAGTGCAGTCCGAAGCTAAAGCGAGAGTAGGCCGGTGCCAAGGCGAGAGCAGGGCCGGAGCCAAGGCGAGGGCAGGCCAGAGCGAGAGCAGGCCGGACCCAAGGCGAGGGCAGGCCAGAGCGAGAGCAGTCTGGAGCCAAGGAAAGGGCAGGCCGGAGCCAGATGTAGCAGGCTTGAGCCAGAGCGAGGGCAGGCCAGAACCAGAGCGAGAGCAGGCCGGAGTCAAGACGAGGGCAGGCCAGAGTAAGAGCAGCCGGAGCCAGGGCGAGAGCAGCCGGAGCCAGGGCGAGGGTAGGCCAGACGACCAATCAGCAGTATTGGCGCCAAATTTAAACACCGCTTTACTGATTTGTCGCGGTGGCCGGCCGCCCTTAGCAGGAGTTACCTTACCTGCTGCTGCTTGCTGTCAAGCAGCAGACTGAAAAGAGCAAGAGCAGGCCGGATAGCCAGGGCAGAGCAGGCCGGAGCCAGAGCAAGGGCTGGCCGGTGCCAGATCCAGAGCAGGACGGAACCAGGGCGAGGGCAGGCCAGAGTGGCGAGAGCAGGCCGGAGCCAAGGCGAGGGCAGGCCAGAGCGAGAGTAGGCCAGAGCCAAGGCAAGTGGCAGGCCAGAGCGAGAGAAGGCCGGAACCAGGAGGAGGGCAGGCCGGAGACAGGGCGAGGCCAGAGCCAGATAGAGAGTAGGCCAGAGCCAGGGGCGAGGGCAGGCCAGAGCCAGAGAGAGAGCAGGCCGGAGTGCGAGGGCAGGCCAGAGCCAGGGCGAGGTCAGGCCGGAGACAGGGCGAGGCCAGAGCAAGAGCAGGCCAGACAAGAGCTGACCAGAGCCAGAACAAGCGCAGGCCGGAGCCAAGGCGAGGGCAGGCCGGAGCCAGGGCGAGGGCAGGCCGGAGCCAGAGCAAGAGAAGTCCGGAGCCAAGGCAAGGGCAGGCCAGACAGAGCCAGAGCGACAGCAGGCCTACGCCAGAGCGACAGCAGGCCTACGCCAGAGCGGGAGCAGGCCGGAGCCAAGGCGAAGGCAGGCCATAACAAGAGCGAGAGCAGGCTGGAGTAAAGACCCTCGGGTAGGCCAGAGCAAGAGCATGCCAGAGCAAGAGCATGCCGGAATCAGGGCGAGGGCAGGCCAGAGCAAGAGCAGGCCGGAGCCAAGGCGAGGGCTAGCCGGAGCCAGAGTAAGGGCAGGCCGGAGCCAGAGCAAGGGCAGGCCGGAGCCAGGCTGAGGACTGGCCGGAGCCAGGGCAAGAGCAGGCCGGAGCCAAGGCGAGGGCAGGTCAGAGCCAGATCCAGCAGAGCAGGCCGGATGGAGCCAGGGCGAGGGCTGGCCAGACAGAGCAAGAGCAGGCCGGATCCAAGGCGAGGGAAGCCAGAGCGAGAGGAGGCCAGAGCGAGAGCAGGCCGGAGCCAGGGCGAGGGCAGGCCAGAGCGAGAGTAGGCCAGAGCCAAGGCAAGGACAGGCCAGATCTGGCGAGAAAAGGCCGGAGCCAAGGCAAGGGCAGCTCGGAACCAGGACGAGAGCAGGCCGGAGACAGGGTGAGGCCAGAGCAAGAGCAGGCCAGAGCCATGGCGAGGGCAGGCCAGAGAGAGAGCAGGCCGGAGACAGGGCGAGGGCAGGCCAGAGCGAGAGCAGGCCAGAGCCAAGGAGGGCAGGCCAGAGAGAGAGCAGGCCGGAGACAGGGCGAGGGCAGGCCAGAGCCAAGGAGGGCAGGCCAGAGCGAGAGCAGGCCGGAGCCAAGGCGAAGGCAGGCCAGAAGAAGAGCGAGAGCAGGCTGGAGTCAAGGGCAGGCCAGAGCCAGGGCGAGGGCAGGCCAGAGCAACAGCTGGCCGGAGTCAGAGCAAGGGCAGGCCGGAGCCAGGGAGAGAGCAGGCCAGAGCCAAGGCCAGAGCAGGCCGGAGCCAAGGCGAGGGCTGGCCGGAGCCAGAGCGAGAGCAGGCCGGAGCCAAGGCGAGAGTAGGCTCCCGGAACCAAGGAGAGGGCAGGCCAGAGCGAGAGCAGTCCGGAGCCAAGGCCCTGAGGACAGTGTGCCTGAGCCAGATCCAGAGCAGGCCGGAGTCAGGGCGAGGGCAGGCCAGAGTCAGAGCAAGAGCAGGCCGGAGCCAAGGCGAGAGCAGGCCGGAGCCAAGGCGAGGGTAGGCCAGAGCCAAGGCAAGGGCAAGCCAGAGCCAGAGCGATACGAAGGCCAGAGCCAAGGCAAGGGCAGGCCGGAACCAGGGCGAGAGCAGGCTGGAGACAGGGCGAGGCCAGAGCGAGAGTAGGCCAGAGCCAGGGAGAGGGCAGGCCAGAGTCAGAGCAAAAGCAGGCCGGAGCCAAGGCGAGAGCAGGCCGGAGCCAAGGCGAGGGTAGGCCAGAGCCAAGGCAAGGGCAAGCCAGAGCCAGAGCGATACGAAGACCAGAGCCAAGGCAAGGGCAGGCCGGAACCAGGGCGAGAGCAGGCTGGAGACAGGGCGAGGCCAGAGCGAGAGTAGGCCAGAGCCAGGGCGAGGGCAGGCCAGAGCCAGAGAGAGAGCAGGCCGGAGACAGGGCGAAGGCAGGCCATTGCCAGAGAGAGAGCAGGCCGGAGCCAGGGCGAGAGCAGGCCAGAGCAAGAGCAGGTCGGAGCCAGGGCGAGAGCAGGCCGGAGCCAGAGCAAGGGCAGGCCGGAGTCAGGGCGTGGGCAGGCCGGAGCCAGAGCGAGAGCAGGCCGGAGCAAGGGCGAGGGCAGGCCAGAGCTAGAGCGAGGGCAGACCAGAGACGGCGCGGGGGAAGGCAAGAGACAGAGCAGGCCGGAACCAGGGCGAGGGCAGGCCAGAGACAAGGCTAGAGCAGACTGGAGCCAAGGCGAGGGCAGGCCAGAGCCAGGGCGAGAGCAGGCCGGAGCCAAGGCGAGAGCAGGCCGGAGCCATGGCGAAGGCACGCCAGAGCGAGAGCTGGCCGGAGACAGGGTGAGGCCAGAGCGAGAGAGCAGGGCGAGGGCAGGCCAGAGCCAGAGCAAGAGCAGGGGAGGCAAGGCCAGAGCCAGGGCAGGGCGGGCCGGAGCCAGAACGATAGCAGGCCAGTGCCAGAACAAGAGCAGGCCAGAGCGAGAGAAGTCTGGAGCCAAGGTAAGGGCAGGCCAGAGCCAGAGAGAGAGTAGGCCTGAGCCAGAGCGAGAGCAGGCCGGAGCCACGGCGAAGGCAGGCCAGAACCAGAGCGAGAGCAAGCTGGAGTCAAGACGAGGGCAGGCCAGAGCCAGAGCAAGGGCAGGCCGGAGCCAGGGCGAGGGCAGGCCGGAGACAGAGCGAGAGCAGGTCGGAGACAAGGCTAGAGCAGACTGGAGCCAAGGCGAGGGCAGGCCAGAGCCAGGGCGAGAGCAGGCCGGAGCCAAGGCGAGGGCAGGCCGGAGCCATGGCGAAGGCACGCCAGAGCGAGAGCTGGCCGGAGACAGGGTGAGGCCAGAGCGAGAGAGCAGGGCGAGGCCAGAGCGAGAGAGCAGTCCAGAGCGAGAGTAGGCTGGAGCCTGGGCGAGGGCGACCAGAGCCAGAGAGAGAGCAGGTAGCAGGGCGAGGGCGACCAGAGCCAGAGAGAGAGCAGGTAGCAGGGCGAGGGCAGGCCAGAGCAAGATCAGGCCAGGGCCAGGGCTGACCGGAGCCAGAGCAAGGGCACGAGGGCAGGCCGGAGCCAGAGCGATGGCAGGCCAGAGCCAGGGCAAGTGCAGTCCGAAGCTAAAGCGAGAGTAGGCCGGTGCCAAGGCGAGAGCAGGGCCGGAGAGCCAAGGCGAGGGCAGGCCAGAGCAAGAGCAGGCCGGACCCAAGGCGAGGGCAGGCCAGAGCGAGAGCAGTCTGGAGCCAAGGAAAGGGCAGGCCGGAGCCAGATGTAGCAGGCTTGAGCCAGAGCGAGGGCAGGCCAGAACCAGAGCGAGAGCAGGCCGGAGTCAAGACGAGGGCAGGCCAGAGTAAGAGCAGCCGGAGCCAGGGCGAGAGCAGCCGGAGCCAGGGCGAGGGTAGGCCAGACGACCAATCAGCAGTATTGGCGCCAAATTTAAACACCGCTTTACTGATTTGTCGCGGTGGCCGGCCGCCCTTAGCAGGAGTTACCTTACCTGCTGCTGCTTGCTGTCAAGCAGCAGACTGAAAAGAGCAAGAGCAGGCCGGATAGCCAGGGCGAGAGCAGGCCGGAGCCAGAGCAAGGGCTGGCCGGTGCCAGATCCAGAGCAGGATGGAACCAGGGCGAGGGCAGGCCAGAGTGGCGAGAACAGGCCGGAGCCAAGGCGAGGGCAGGCCAGAGCGAGAGTAGGCCAGAGCCAAGGCAAGTGCAGGCCAGAGCGAGAGTAGGCCGGAACCAGGAGGAGGGCAGGCCGGAGACAGGGCGAGGCCAGAGCCAGATAGAGGGCAGGCCAGAGCCAGAGAGAGAGCAGGCCGGAGTGCGAGGGCAGGCCAGAGCCAGGGCGAGAGCAGGCCGGAGACAGGGCGAGGCCAGAGCCAGAGCAAGAGCAGGCCAGAGCAAGAGCTGACCAGAGCCAGAACAAGCGCAGGCCGGAGCCAAGGCGAGGGCAGGCCGGAGCCAGGGCGAGGGCAGTCCGGAGCCAAGGCAAGGGCAGGCCAGACAGAGCCAGAGCGACAGCAGGCCTACGCCAGAGCGACAGCAGGCCTACGCCAGAGCGGGAGCAGGCCGGAGCCAAGGCGAAGGCAGGCCATAACAAGAGCGAGAGCAGGCTGGAGTTAAGACCCTCGGGTAGGCCAGAGCAAGAGCATGCCAGAGCAAGAGCAGGCCGGAATCAGGGCGAGGGCAGGCCAGAGCAAGAGCAGGCCGGAGCCAAGGCGAGGGCTAGCCGGAGCCAGAGTAAGGGCAGGCCGGAGCCAGAGCAAGGGCAGGCCGGAGCCAGGCTGAGGACTGGCCGGAGCCAGGGCAAGAGCAGGCCGGAGCCAAGGCGAGGGCAGGTCAGAGCCAGATCCAGCAGAGCAGGCCGGATGGAGCCAGGGCGAGGGCTGGCCAGACAGAGCAAGAGCAGGCCGGATCCAAGGCGAGGGAAGCCAGAGCGAGAGGAGGCCAGAGCGAGAGCAGGCCGGAGCCAGGGCGAGGGCAGGCCAGAGCGAGAGTAGGCCAGAGCCAAGGCAAGGACAGGCCAGATCTGGCGAGAAAAGGCCGGAGCCAAGGCAAGGGCAGCTCGGAACCAGGACGAGAGCAGGCCGGAGACAGGGTGAGGCCAGAGCAAGAGCAGGCCAGAGCCATGGCGAGGGCAGGCCAGAGAGAGAGCAGGCCGGAGACAGGGCGAGGGCAGGCCAGAGCGAGAGCAGGCCAGAGCCAAGGAGGGCAGGCCAGAGAGAGAGCAGGCCGGAGACAGGGCGAGGTCAGGCCAGAGCGAGAGCAGGCCAGAGCCAAGGAGGGCAGGCCAGAGCGAGAGCAGGCCTGAGCCAAGGCGAAGGCAGGCCAGAAGAAGAGCGAGAGCAGGCTGGAGTGAAGGGCAGGCCAGAGCCAGGGCGAGGGCAGGCCAGAGCAACAGCTGGCCGGAGTCAGGGCGAGAGCAGGCCGGAGTCAGAGCAAGGGCAGGCCGGAGCCAGGGAGAGAGCAGGCCAGAGCCAAGGCGAGAGCAGGCCGGAGCCAAGGCGAGGGCTGGCCGGAGCCAGAGCGAGAGCAGGCCGGAGCCAAGGCGAGAGTAGGCTCCCGGAACCAAGGAGAGGGCAGGCCAGAGCGAGAGCAGTCCGGAGCCAAGGCCCTGAGGACAGTGTGCCTGAGCCAGATCCAGAGCAGGCCGGAGTCAGGGCGAGGGCAGGCCAGAGTCAGAGCAAGAGCAGGCCGGAGCCAAGGCGAGAGCAGGCCGGAGCCAAGGCGAGGGTAGGCCAGAGCCAAGGCAAGGGCAAGCCAGAGCCAGAGCGATACGAAGGCCAGAGCCAAGGCAAGGGCAGGCCGGAACCAGGGCGAGAGCAGGCTGGAGACAGGGCGAGGCCAGAGCGAGAGTAGGCCAGAGCCAGGGAGAGGGCAGGCCAGAGTCAGAGCAAAAGCAGGCCGGAGCCAAGGCGAGAGCAGGCCGGAGCCAAGGCGAGGGTAGGCCAGAGCCAAGGCAAGGGCAAGCCAGAGCCAGAGCGATACGAAGACCAGAGCCAAGGCAAGGGCAGGCCGGAACCAGGGCGAGAGCAGGCTGGAGACAGGGCGAGGCCAGAGCGAGAGTAGGCCAGAGCCAGGGCGAGGGCAGGCCAGAGCCAGAGAGAGAGCAGGCCGGAGACAGGGCGAAGGCAGGCCATTGCCAGAGAGAGAGCAGGCCGGAGCCAGGGCGAGAGCAGGCCAGAGCAAGAGCAGGCCGGAGCCAGGGCGAGAGCAGGCCGGAGCCAGAGCAAGGGCAGGCCGGAGTCAGGGCGTGGGCAGGCCGGAGCCAGAGCGAGAGCAGGCCGGAGCAAGGGCGAGGGCAGGCCAGAGCTAGAGCGAGGGCAGACCAGAGACGGCGCGGGGGAAGGCAAGAGACAGAGCAGGCCGGAACCAGGGCGAGGGCAGGCCAGAGACAAGGCTAGAGCAGACTGGAGCCAAGGCGAGGGCAGGCCAGAGCCAGGGCGAGAGCAGGCCGGAGCCAAGGCGAGAGCAGGCCGGAGCCATGGCGAAGGCACGCCAGAGCGAGAGCTGGCCGGAGACAGGGTGAGGCCAGAGCGAGAGAGCAGGGCGAGGGCAGGCCAGAGCCAGAGCAAGAGCAGGGGAGGCAAGGCCAGAGCTAGGGCAGGGCGGGCCGGAGCCAGAACGATAGCAGGCCAGTGCCAGAACAAGAGCAGGCCAGAGCGAGAGAAGTCTGGAGCCAAGGTAAGGGCAGGCCAGAGCCAGAGAGAGAGTAGGCCTGAGCCAGAGCGAGAGCAGGCCGGAGCCACGGCGAAGGCAGGCCAGAACCAGAGCGAGAGCAAGCTGGAGTCAAGACGAGGGCAGGCCAGAGCCAGAGCAAGGGCAGGCCGGAGCCAGGGCGAGGGCAGGCCGGAGACAGAGCGAGAGCAGGTCGGAGACAAGGCTAGAGCAGACTGGAGCCAAGGCGAGGGCAGGCCAGAGCCAGGGCGAGAGCAGGCCGGAGCCAAGGCGAGGGCAGGCCGGAGCCATGGCGAAGGCACGCCAGAGCGAGAGCTGGCCGGAGACAGGGTGAGGCCAGAGCGAGAGAGCAGGGCGAGGCCAGAGCGAGAGAGCAGTCCAGAGCGAGAGTAGGCTGGAGCCTGGGCGAGGGCGACCAGAGCCAGAGAGAGAGCAGGTAGCAGGGCGAGGGCGACCAGAGCCAGAGAGAGAGCAGGTAGCAGGGCGAGGGCAGGCCAGAGCAAGATCAGGCCAGGGCCAGGGCTGACCGGAGCCAGAGCAAGGGCACGAGGGCAGGCCGGAGCCAGAGCGATGGCAGGCCAGAGCCAGGGCAAGTGCAGTCCGAAGCTAAAGCGAGAGTAGGCCGGTGCCAAGGCGAGAGCAGGGCCGGAGAGCCAAGGCGAGGGCAGGCCAGAGCAAGAGCAGGCCGGACCCAAGGCGAGGGCAGGCCAGAGCGAGAGCAGTCTGGAGCCAAGGAAAGGGCAGGCCGGAGCCAGATGTAGCAGGCTTGAGCCAGAGCGAGGGCAGGCCAGAACCAGAGCGAGAGCAGGCCGGAGTCAAGACGAGGGCAGGCCAGAGTAAGAGCAGCCGGAGCCAGGGCGAGAGCAGCCGGAGCCAGGGCGAGGGTAGGCCAGACGACCAATCAGCAGTATTGGCGCCAAATTTAAACACCGCTTTACTGATTTGTCGCGGTGGCCGGCCGCCCTTAGCAGGAGTTACCTTACCTGCTGCTGCTTGCTGTCAAGCAGCAGACTGAAAAGAGCAAGAGCAGGCCGGATAGCCAGGGCGAGAGCAGGCCGGAGCCAGAGCAAGGGCTGGCCGGTGCCAGATCCAGAGCAGGATGGAACCAGGGCGAGGGCAGGCCAGAGTGGCGAGAACAGGCCGGAGCCAAGGCGAGGGCAGGCCAGAGCGAGAGTAGGCCAGAGCCAAGGCAAGTGCAGGCCAGAGCGAGAGTAGGCCGGAACCAGGAGGAGGGCAGGCCGGAGACAGGGCGAGGCCAGAGAGAGAGCAGGCCGGAGTGCGAGGGCAGGCCAGAGCCAGGGCGAGAGCAGGCCGGAGACAGGGCGAGGCCAGAGCCAGAGCAAGAGCAGGCCAGAGCAAGAGCTGACCAGAGCCAGAACAAGCGCAGGCCGGAGCCAAGGCGAGGGCAGGCCGGAGCCAGGGCGAGGGCAGTCCGGAGCCAAGGCAAGGGCAGGCCAGACAGAGCCAGAGCGACAGCAGGCCTACGCCAGAGCGACAGCAGGCCTACGCCAGAGCGACAGCAGGCCTACGCCAGAGCGGGAGCAGGCCGGAGCCAAGGCGAAGGCAGGCCATAACAAGAGCGAGAGCAGGCTGGAGTTAAGACCCTCGGGTAGGCCAGAGCAAGAGCATGCCAGAGCAAGAGCAGGCCGGAATCAGGGCGAGGGCAGGCCAGAGCAAGAGCAGGCCGGAGCCAAGGCGAGGGCTAGCCGGAGCCAGAGTAAGGGCAGGCCGGAGCCAGGCTGAGGACTGGCCGGAGCCAGGGCAAGAGCAGGCCGGAGCCAAGGCGAGGGCAGGTCAGAGCCAGATCCAGCAGAGCAGGCCGGATGGAGCCAGGGCGAGGGCTGGCCAGACAGAGCAAGAGCAGGCCGGATCCAAGGCGAGGGAAGCCAGAGCGAGAGGAGGCCAGAGCGAGAGCAGGCCGGAGCCAGGGCGAGGGCAGGCCAGAGCGAGAGTAGGCCAGAGCCAAGGCAAGGACAGGCCAGATCTGGCGAGAAAAGGCCGGAGCCAAGGCAAGGGCAGCTCGGAACCAGGACGAGAGCAGGCCGGAGACAGGGTGAGGCCAGAGCAAGAGCAGGCCAGAGCCATGGCGAGGGCAGGCCAGAGAGAGAGCAGGCCGGAGACAGGGCGAGGGCAGGCCAGAGCGAGAGCAGGCCAGAGCCAAGGAGGGCAGGCCAGAGAGAGAGCAGGCCGGAGACAGGGCGAGGTCAGGCCAGAGCGAGAGCAGGCCAGAGCCAAGGAGGGCAGGCCAGAGCGAGAGCAGGCCGGAGCCAAGGCGAAGGCAGGCCAGAAAAAGAGCGAGAGCAGGCTGGAGTCAAGGGCAGGCCAGAGCCAGGGCGAGGGCAGGCCAGAGCAACAGCTGGCCGGAGTCAGGGCGAGAGCAGGCCGGAGTCAGAGCAAGGGCAGGCCGGAGCCAGGGAGAGAGCAGGCCAGAGCCAAGGCGAGAGCAGGCCGGAGCCAAGGCGAGGGCTGGCCGGAGCCAGAGCGAGAGCAGGCCGGAGCCAAGGCGAGAGTAGGCTCCCGGAACCAAGGAGAGGGCAGGCCAGAGCGAGAGCAGTCCGGAGCCAAGGCCCTGAGGACAGTGTGCCTGAGCCAGATCCAGAGCAGGCCGGAGTCAGGGCGAGGGCAGGCCAGAGTCAGAGCGAGAGCAGGCCAGAGCCAAGGCGAGGGTAGGCCAGAGCCAAGGCAAGGGCAAGCCAGAGCCAGAGCGATACGAAGGCCAGAGCCAAGGCAAGGGCAGGCCGGAACCAGGGCGAGAGCAGGCTGGAGACAGGGCGAGGCCAGAGCGAGAGTAGGCCAGAGCCAGGGAGAGGGCAGGCCAGAGTCAGAGCAAAAGCAGGCCGGAGCCAAGGCGAGAGCAGGCCGGAGCCAAGGCGAGGGTAGGCCAGAGCCAAGGCAAGGGCAAGCCAGAGCCAGAGCGATACGAAGGCCAGAGCCAAGGCAAGGGCAGGCCGGAACCAGGGCGAGAGCAGGCTGGAGACAGGGCGAGGCCAGAGCCAGGGCGAGGGCAGGCCAGAGCCAGAGAGAGAGCAGGCCGGAGACAGGGCGAAGGCAGGCCATTGCAAGAGCGAGAGCAGGCCGGAGCCAGGGCGAGAGCAGGCCAGAGCAAGAGCAGGTCGGAGCCAGGGCGAGAGCAGGCCGGAGCCAGAGCAAGGGCAGGCCGGAGCCAGAGCGAGAGCAGGCCGGAGCCAAGGCGAGAGCAGGCCAGAGCGAGAGCAGGCCGGAGCCAGGGCGAGCGCAGGCCAGAGCGAGAGTAGGCCAGAGCCAAGGCAAGGGCAGGCCAGAGCGAGAGAAGGCCAGAGCCAAGGCAAGGGCAGGCTGAAGCCAGGACGAGAGCAGGCCGGAGACAGGGTGAGTGAGGCCAGAGCCACAGCGAGAGCAGGCCAGAGCGAGAGTAGGCCGGAGCCAGGGCGAGGGCAGGCCAGAGAGAGAGCAGGCCGGAGCCAGGCGAGGGCAGGCCAGAGCCAAGGCGAGGGCAGTCCAGAGCGAGAGCAGGCCAGAGCGAGAGCAGTCTGGAGCCAGAGCTAGGGCAGGCCAGAGCGAGAGCAGGCCTGAGCCAGAGAAGAGCGAGAAGATCAGGTTAGAGTCAAGACGAGGGAAGGCCAGAGCCAGAGGAAGAGCAGGCCGGAGAAGGCATGGGTAGGCCAGAGCCAGAGAGAGCAGGCCGGAGACAGGGTGAGCGGGCAGGCCAGAGCAAGAGCGGGTCGGAGCCAGGGCGAGAGCAGACCAGAGCCAATGCGAGGGCAGGCCGGAGCCAGAGCAAGGGCAGGCCGGAGTCAGGGCGAGGGCAGGCCAGAGCCACGGCGAGAGCAGGCCGGAGCCAAGGCGAGTGTAGGCCAGAGCCAAGGCAAGTGCAGGCCAGAGCGATAGAAGGCCAGAGCCAAGGCGAGGGCAGGCCAGAGCAAGAGAAGGCCAGACAGGCCGGAGCCAGGGCGAGGGCAGGTCAGAGCCAGACCAAGAGCAGTCCGGAGCCAAGGCAAGGGCAGGCCAGATAGAGCCAGAGCGACAGCAGGCCTTCGCCAGAGCGAGAGCATGCCGGAGCCAAGGCGAAGGCTGGCCATAACGAGCGAGAGCAGGCCGGAGCCAAGACGAGGGTAGGCCAGAGCAAGAGCAGGCCATATTATTCTCTTAAAAAACTTGTGGTAGATAGGGTACCATCACGGCCCTGCCTACGAGCTTACAATCTAATATACAATACAGGCTGCTCCTGAGGGCATACAGAATAATGTATACCCTGTCCTAGGAGCTTACACAATACGTCACCTAGGCTGAAGATAAATGGAACTGTGGCACCCCGAGGGCTCGGTTGCTACAGAGGTATTGCACCTCACCCAGAGGTGTGATATCTCACTCTCAGGTAAGGATGGAGTGTGGATCAGGACCCCGACACCTGCATGCATTACACCACATTGCCATGGCAGGGCGACCAATATGCATGCCCCTGAGATGGGCACGACAGTCCCTGTCCCTGGCTGGAGTGGGGGGAGGGAACACCGAGAAAGGGAGCAAGAGCAGGCCAGAGCCAGGGCGAGAGCAGGCCGGAGCCAAGGCGAGGGCTAGCCAGAGCAAGGGCAGGCCGGAGCCAGGGCGAGGACAGGCCGGAGCGAGAGCAGGCCGGAGCCAGGGCGAGAGCAGGCCGGAGCCAGGGCGAGGGCAGGTCAGAGCCAGAGTGAGAGCGGGCCGGAGCAAGGATGAGGGCAGGCAGTAGCCAGGGCGAGGGCAGGCCAGAGTCAGAGTGAGAGCAGGCCGGAGCTAAGGCAAGGGCAGTCTAGAGCCAGAGAGAGAGCAGGCCGGATCCAGGGCGAGGGGAGGCCAGAGCGAGGGCAGGCCAGAGCAAGAGCAGGCCGGAGCCACGGCGAAAGCAGGCCAGAACAAGAGCTAGATCAGGCCAGAGTCAAGACGAGGGCAGGCCAGAGCCAGAGGAATAGCAAGCCGGAGCCAAGGTATCGGCAGGCGAGAGCCAGAGAGAGAGCAGGCCGGAGCCAGAGCGAGGGCAGGCCAGAGCGAGGGCAGGTCGGAGCCAGGGCGAGAGCAGGCCGGAGCTAGAGCAAGGGCAGGCCAAAGCGAGAGTAGGCCAGAGCCAGAGCGAGAACGGGTCGGAGCCAGGGCGAGGGCAGGCCAGAGCCAATGCGAGGGCAGGCCGGAGCCAGAGCAAGGGCCGGCCGGAGTCAGGGCGAGGCCAGAGCGAGAGAAGGCCAGAGCCAGAGCGAGAGAAGGCCGGAGCCAAGGCGAGAGTAGGCCAGAGCCAAGGCAAGGGCAGGCCAGAGCCAGAGCGATAGAAGGCCAGAGCCAAGGCAAGGGCAGGTCAGAGCCAGAGCGAAAGCAGGCCGGAGCCAGGGTGAGGGTAGGCCAGTGCAAGAGCAGGCCAGAGCAAGAGCAGTCCGGAGCCAAGGCAAGGGCAGGCCAGACAGAGCCAGAGCGACAGCAGGCCTACGCCAGAGCGAGAGCATGCCGGAGCCAAGGCGAAGGCTAGCCATAACGAGCGAGAGCAGGCCGGAGTCAAGACGAGGGCAGGCCAGGGTGAGGGCAGGGCGAGAGCAAGCCAGAGCGAGAGCAGGCCACAGCCAGAATGAGAGTATGCCGGAGCCAGGGCGAGGGCTGGCCAGCGCCAGAGAGAGAGCAGGCCGAAGTCAGGGCGAGGGCGGGCCAGAATCAAAGCGAGAGCAGGCCGGAGCCAGAGCGATGGCAGGCCGGAGCCAGGGCAAGGGCAGTCAGGAACTAGAGCGAGAGCAGGCCGGAGCCAAGGTGAGAGCTGGCTGGAGCCAAGGCGAGGGCAGGCCAGAGTCAGAGCCAGGGCAGGCCAGAGCGAGAGCAGGCCGGAGCCAAGGCAAGGGCAGGCTAGAGCCAGAGCAAGAGCAGGTCAGAGCCAAGGCGAGGGCAGGCCAGAGCCAGATCGATAGCAGGCCAGTGCCAGAGTGAGCAGTCCGGAGCCAAGGCAAGGGCAGGCCAGAATCAGAGCTAGAGTAGGCTGGAGCCAGGGCGAGGGCAGGACAGAGGCAGAGCGAGAGCAGGTCGGAGCCAGTGCGAGAGCAGGCCGGAGCCAAGGCGAGAGCAAGCCGGAGCCAAAGCGAGGGCAGGCGAGAGCAGGCTGGAGCCAGGACGAGGGCAGGCCGGAGCCTGGGCGAGAGCAGGCTGGAGCCAAGGCGAGGTCAGGACAGAGCCAGAGCAGGCCGGAGCCAGGGCGAGGGCAGGCCAGAGTCAGAGCGAGAGGAGGCCGGAGCCAAGGCAAGGTCAGACCATGGTCCGAGCGAGAGGGCAGGTCAGAGCGAGAGCATGCCAGAGCCACAGCCAGAGCAGGCCCGAGCCAGAGCGAGAGTAGTCCAGAGCCAAGGCTAGGGTAGGCGCGAGCCAGAGCGAGAGAAGGCCAGAGCCTGGGCGAGGGCAGACCGGTGCCAAGGCGAGAGCAGGCCGGAGCCAAGACGAGGGCAGGCTTGAGCAGAGCCAGGGCAGGCCAGAGCGAGAGCAGGCCGGAGCCAAGGTGAGGACAGGCCAGAGCCAGAACGAGAGCAGGCCAGTGCCAAAGCGAGATCAGCCCAGTGCCAGAGCGAGAGCAGTCCGGAGCCAAGGCAAGGGCAGGCCGGAACCAGGGCGAGAGCAGGCCGGAGACAGTTCGAGGCCAGAGCGAGAGCAGGCCAGAGCCAGATAGAGAGCAGGCCGGAGCCAGGGTGAGGGCAGGCCAGAGCAAGAGCAGGCAGGAGCCAGGGCAAGAGCAGTCCGGAGCCAAGGCAAGGGCAGTCCGGAGCCAGGGCGAGGGCTGTCCGGATGTAGAGCGAGAGCAGGCCGGAGCCAAGGCGAGATTAGCCCGGAGCCAAGGCGAGGCAGGCCAGAGGCAAATCGAGAGCAGGCCGGAGCCAGGGCAAGGGCTGGCCGGAGCCAGGGCAAGGGCTGGCCGAAGCCAGGGCGAGGGCAGGCCGGAGCTAGAACGAGAGCAGGCCGGAGCCAAGGTGAGAGCAGGCCGGAGCCAAGGCGGGTACACCAGAGCCAGATTGAGATCAGGCCGGAGCCAGGACGAGGACAGGCCGGAGCCAGGACGAGGGCAGGCCAGAGTCATAGAGAGAACAGGCCGGAGCCAAGGCAAAGGCAGGCCAGAGAGAGAGAGCAGGCCGAAGCCAGGGCGAGGGCAGGCAGGAGCCAGCGCAAGGGCAGGCTAGAGTCATAGAGCAGGCCGGAACAAAGGCAGGCCAGAGCCAGAGAGAGAGAGCAGGCCGGATCCAGGGCGAGGGCAGGCCGGTGCCAGAGCGAGAGTAGGTCGGAGCCAGGGCGAGAGCAGGCCGGAGCCAGGGCAAGGGCTGGCCAGAGCCAAGGTCAGGTCCGAGCCAGGGCGAGGGCAGGCCAGAGCCATGGTGAGAGCAGGCCGGAGCCAAGGTGAGGGTACACTAGAGCTAGAGCGAGAGCAGGCCGGAGCCAGGAATAGGACAGGCCAGAGTCATAGAGAGAGCAAGCCGGAGCCAAGGCAAGGGCAGGCCAGAGCCAGAGAGAGAGCAGGCCGGAGCCAGGGCGAGGTCAGACCATGGTCCGAGCGAGAGGGCAGGTCAGAGCGAGAGCATGCCAGAGCCACAGCCAGAGCAGGCCCGAGCCAGAGCGAGAGTAGTCCAGAGCCAAGGCTAGGGTAGGCGCGAGCCAGAGCGAGAGAAGGCCAGAGCCTGGGCGAGGGCAGACCGGTGCCAAGGCGAGAGCAGGCCGGAGCCAAGACGAGGGCAGGCTTGAGCAGAGCCAGGGCAGGCCAGAGCGAGAGCAGGCCGGAGCCAAGGTGAGGACAGGCCAGAGCCAGAACGAGAGCAGGCCAGTGCCAAAGCGAGATCAGCCCAGTGCCAGAGCGAGAGCAGTCCGGAGCCAAGGCAAGGGCAGGCCGGAACCAGGGCGAGAGCAGGCCGGAGACAGTTCGAGGCCAGAGCGAGAGCAGGCCAGAGCCAGATAGAGAGCAGGCCGGAGCCAGGGTGAGGGCAGGCCAGAGCAAGAGCAGGCAGGAGCCAGGGCGAGAGCAGTCCGGAGCCAAGGCAAGGGCAGTCCGGAGCCAGGGCGAGGGCTGTCCGGATGTAGAGCGAGAGCAGGCCGGAGCCAAGGCGAGATTAGCCCGGAGCCAAGGCGAGGCAGGCCAGAGGCAAATCGAGAGCAGGCCGGAGCCAGGGCAAGGGCTGGCCGGAGCCAGGGCAAGGGCTGGCCGAAGCCAGGGCGAGGGCAGGCCGGAGCTAGAACGAGAGCAGGCCGGAGCCAAGGTGAGAGCAGGCCGGAGCCAAGGCGGGTACACCAGAGCCAGATTGAGATCAGGCCGGAGCCAGGACGAGGACAGGCCGGAGCCAGGACGAGGGCAGGCCAGAGTCATAGAGAGAACAGGCCGGAGCCAAGGCAAAGGCAGGCCAGAGAGAGAGAGCAGGCCGAAGCCAGGGCGAGGGCAGGCAGGAGCCAGCGCAAGGGCAGGCTAGAGTCATAGAGCAGGCCGGAACAAAGGCAGGCCAGAGCCAGAGAGAGAGAGCAGGCCGGATCCAGGGCGAGGGCAGGCCGGTGCCAGAGCGAGAGTAGGTCGGAGCCAGGGCGAGAGCAGGCCGGAGCCAGGGCAAGGGCTGGCCAGAGCCAAGGTCAGGTCCGAGCCAGGGCGAGGGCAGGCCAGAGCCATGGTGAGAGCAGGCCGGAGCCAAGGTGAGGGTACACTAGAGCTAGAGCGAGAGCAGGCCGGAGCCAGGAATAGGACAGGCCAGAGTCATAGAGAGAGCAGGCCGGAGCCAAGGCAAGGGCAGGCCAGAGCCAGAGAGAGAGCAGGCCGGAGCCAGGGCGAGGGCAGGCCAGAGCGAGAGCAGGCCGCACACAGGGCGAGGGTAGGCCGGAGCCAGAGCGTGAGCAGGCCGGAGCCAGAGCGAGAGCAGGCCGGAGCCAAGGCGAGGGCAGGCCGGAGCCAGACTGAGAGCAGGTCGGAGCTAGGGCTAGGGCAGGCCGGAGCCAGGGCGAGGGCAGGCCAGAGTCATAGAGAGAGCAGGCTGGAGCCAAGGCAAGGGCAGGCCAGAGCCAGAGAGAGAGCAGGGCAAGGGCAGGCCAGAGCGAGAGCAGGCCGGATCCAAGGCGAGGGGAGGGCAGGCCGAAACCAGAGCGAGAGAATGCCGGAGCCAGGGCGAGGGCAAGCCAGAGCGAAAGCAGGCCGGAGACAGGGCAAGGGCAGGCCGGAGCCAGAGCGAGAGCAGGCCGGAGCGAAGGCGAGGTCAGGCTGGAGCCAGGGCGAGGGCAGGCCCTAGCCAGAGCGAGAACAGGATGGAGCCAGGGCGAGGGCAGGCCGGAGCCAGAGAGAGGGCAGGCCGGAGCCAGGACGAGGGCAGGCCGAAGCCAAGGCGAGGGCAGGCTGGAGCCAGAGCAGGAGCTGGCCGGAGCCAAGGCGAGGGCTGGCCGGAGGCAGAGCCAGGGTAGGCCAGAGCAAGAGCAGGCCAGAGCAAGAGCAGACCGGAGCCAAGGCAAGGACAGGCCAGAGCGAGAGCAGGTCAGAGCGAGAGCAGTCCGAAGCCAAGGCAAGGACAGGGCAGAGCGAGAGCAGGTCAGAGCGAGAGCAGTCCGAAGCCAAGGCGAATGCAAGGACAGGCCAGAGCCAGAGCAGGTCAGAGCGAGAGCAGTCCGAAGCCATGGCGAAGGCAGGCCGGAGCCAGAGCAGGTGTTGGCCGGATCCAAGGCGAAGGCTGGCCGGAGCCAGAGCTAGGGAAGGCCTAAGCCAGAGCGAGAGCAGGCTGGAGCGAGGTGGAGAGCAGGCCGGAGCCAAGGCGAGGGCAGGCCAGAGCGAGACCAGGCCGGAGCCAGGACGAGGGCAGGCCGGAGCCAGGGCGAGAGCAGGCCAGAGCTAGAGCCAGAGCAGGCGGCCAGGGCGAGGGCAGACCAGAGTGAGAGCGAGAGCAAGCTGGAGCCAAGGCGAGGCCAGAGCCAGAGCAAGAGCAGGCCAGAGCAAGAGTAGGCCGGAGCCAGGGCGACTGCAGGCCAGAGCCAGAGAGAGAGTAGGCCGGAGCGAGGGCAGGCCAGAGCCAGAGCGAGGGCAGGTCGGAGCTAGAGCGAGAGCAGGTCGGAGCCAAGGCAAGGGCAGGCCAGAGGCAGAGCCAGGGTAGGCCAGAGCAAGAGCAGGCCAGACCGAGAGCAGACCGGAACCAAGGCAAGGACAGGCCCAAGCCAGAGCGAAAGCAGGCCAGAGCGAGAGCAGTCCAGAGCCAAGGCGAAGGCAGGCCACAGCCAGAGCGAGAGCTGGCCAGAGCGAGAGCAGGCAGGAGCCAAGGCGAAGGAAGGCAGGCCGGAGCAAGAGCAGGTGCTGGCCGGAGCCAAGGCGAGGGCTGGCCGGAGCCAGAGCAAGGGCAGGCCGGAGCCAGGGCGAGGGAATGCCGAAGCCAGAGCGAGAGCAGGCTGGAGCCAGTGCGAGAGCAGGCCAGAGCCAAGACGAGGGCAGGCTGGAGCTAGCGCGATAGCAGGCCAAAGCTAGTGCCAGAGCAGGCGGCCAGGGCTAGGACAGACCAGAGTGAGAGCGAGAGCAGGCCTGAGCCAAGGCGAGGCCAGAGCGAGAGTAGGCCGGAGCCAGGGCGAGGGCAGGCGAGAGCCAGAGAGAGAGTAGGCCGGAGCCAGGGCGAGGGCAGGCCAGAGTCAGAGCAAGAGCAGGTCGGAGCCAGGGCAAGAGCAGGACGGAGCCAAGGTGAGGGCAGGCCGGAGCCTGAGCTATGGCATTGCGGAGCCAGGGCGAGACCAGTACGGAGCAAGAGCGAGAGCAGGTCGTAGCCAAGGCAAGGGCAGGCCAGAGGCAGAGCCAGGGTAGGCCAGAGCAAGAGCAGGCCAGAGCCTGAACGAGAGCAGGCAGGAGCCAAGGCAAAGGCAGGCCAGAGTCAGAGCGAGAGCATGCCGAAGCCAAGTTAAAGGCAGGTCAGAGCCAGAGTGCGAGCAGGCTGGAGCCAAGGCGAGGTAGGGCAGGCCGGATCCAAGGAGACGGCAGGCCGAAACTAGAGCGAGACAATGCCGGAACCAGGGCGAGGGCAGGCCAGAGCGAGAGCAGGCCGGAGCCAGAGCGAGAGCAGGCCAGAGCCAAGAGGAGGGCAGGCCGGAGCCACAGTGAGAGCAGGCCAGAGCCAGGGCGAGGGCAGGCCGGAGCCAAAGCGAGAGCAGGATGGAGCCAGTTAGAGGGCAGGCCGGAGCCAGTTAGAAGGCAGGCCGGAGCCAGTTAGAGGGCAGGCCGGAGCCAGGGCGAGGGCAGGCCGGAGCCAGGGCGAGGGCAGGCCGGAGCCAGGGCGAGAGCAGGCTGGAGCCAAGACGAGGACAGGCCGGAACCATTGCAGGAGCTGGCCGGAGCCAAGGCGATGGCTGGCCGGAGCCAGGGCGAGGGCAGGCCGAAGCCAGAGCGTAGGCAGACTGGAGCCAGGGCGAGAGCAGGCCAGAGCCAAGGCAAGGGCAGGCCAGAGCTAGAGCCAGAGCAGGCCGGAGCCTGGGCGATGGCAGACCTGAATCAGAACGAGAGGAGGCCGGAGCCAGGGCAGGCCAGTCCAGAGCGAGAGTAAGCCAGAGCCAAGGCTAGGGCAGGCGAGAGCCAGAGCGAGAGAAAGCCGGAGCCAAGCAGAGGGCAGGCCAGAGAGCGAGCAGGCCAGATCCAGAGCGAAAGCAAGCCAGAGGCAGAGCGAGAGCAGGCCGGGGCCAGAGCAATAGCAGGCAGCGGCCAGGGCGAGAGCAGACCGGAGCCAAGGCGAGGGCAAGCCAGAGGCAGAGCCGGGGCAGGCCAGTACCAAAGTGAGAGCAGGCCGGAGCCAAGGTGAGGGCAGGCCAAGACAAAGGCAGGCCAGAGCCAGAGCAAGAGCCGGCCAGATCCAGAGCAAGAGCAGGCCGGAGCCAGGGCGAGAGCAGGCCAGAGCCAGGGCAAGAGCAGGCCGGAGCCAGAGCGAGAGCAGACCGGAGCCAAGGCGAGAGCAGTCCGAAGCCAAGGCAAGGGCTGGCCGGAGCCAGAGCGAGAGCAGGCCGAAGCCAAGGCGAGAGCAGGCAGGAGCCAAGGCGAGGGCGGGCCAGAGCGAGAGCAGGCCGGAGCCAAGGCGAGGGCAGGCCAGAGCCAGATCCAGAGCAGGCCAGAGTCATGGCGAGAGCAGGCCGGGGCCAAGGCGAGGGCACGCCAGAGTCAGAGCGAGAGCAGGTCAGAGCCAGAGCAAGGGCAGGCCAGAGCCAGAGCGAGAGTAGGCCAGAGCCAGAGCGAGAGTAGGCCAGAGCCAAGGCAAGGGCAGGCCAGAACCAGAACGAGAGAAGGCCGGAGCCAAGGCAAGGGCAGGCCGGAACATGGGCGAGAGCCGGCCGGA
This sequence comes from Phyllobates terribilis, assembly GCF_046119375.1. NCBI lineage: Eukaryota > Metazoa > Chordata > Amphibia > Anura > Dendrobatidae > Phyllobates > Phyllobates terribilis. Next base: position 4,485,061 of record NW_027362898.1, on the reverse strand, counting down.
GACAGGGCGAGGTCAGAGCGAGAGCAGGTCAGAACCTGATCGAGAGTATGCCGGAGCCAGGGCGAGGGCTGGCCAGAGCCATAGCGAGAGCAGACCAGAGCCAGAGCTAGAGCAGTCCGGAGCGAGAGCTAGGGGGGGCCTGAGCCAGAGCGAGAGCAGGCTGGAGCCATGATGAAGGCATGCCAGAACAAGAGCGAGATCAGGCTAGAGGGCAGGCCAGAGCCAGAGGAAGAGCAGGCCGGAGCCAAGGCATGGGCAGACAAGAGCCAGAGAAAGAGCAGGCTGGAGCCAGGGCGAGGGCAGGCCAGAGCGAGAGCAGGTCGGAGCCAGGGAGAGAGCAGGCCGGAGCCAATGCGAGGGCAGGCCAGAGTCAGGGCGAGAGCAGGCCGGAGCCACGGCGAGGGTAGGCCAGAGCCAAGGCAAGGGCATGCCAGAGCGATAGAATGCCAGAGCCAAGGGAAGGTCAGGCCGGAACCAGGGCGAGAGCAGGCCGGAGACAGGGCGAGGCCAGAGCGAGAGCAGGCCAGAACGAGAGTAGGCCACAGCCTGGGCGAGAGCAGGCCAGAGCGAGTGCAGGCCGGAGCCAAGGCGAGAGCAGGCCGGAGCCAAAGCGAAGGCAGGCCAGATCCAGAGCGAGAGCAGGCCAGAGGCAGAGCGAGAGCAAGCCGGAGCCAGAGCAATACGAGGGCAGACCGGTGCCAAGGCGTGAGCAGACCGGAGCCAAGGCGAGGGCAGGCCAGAGGCAGAGCCAGGGCTGGCCAGTACCAGAGCGAGAGCAGGTTGGAGCCAAAGCGAGGGCAGACCAGAGCAAGAGCAGGCCAGTGCCAGAGCGAGAGCAGACCAGTGCCAGAGCTAGAGAAGTCCGGAGCCAAGGGCAGGCCAGAGCCAGAGAGCGAGTAGGCCTGAGCCAGAGCGAGAGGAGGCCGGAGCCAAGGCAAAGGCAGGCCCAAACCAGAGCGAGAGCAGGCCGGAATCAAGACGAGGGCAGGCTGGAGCCAAGGCAAGGGCAGGCCGGAACAAGGGCGAGAACAGGCCGGAGTCAAGACGAGGGCAGGCCAGAGCAAGAGCAGGCCGGAGCCAGGGCGAGGGCAGGCCAGAGCAAGAGCAGGCCGGAGCCAGGGCGAGAGCAGGCCGGAGCCAAGGCGAGGGCTGGCCGGAGCCAGCGCAAGGGCAGGGCGAGAGCAGGCCGGAGCCAAGGCGAGGGCAGGCCAGAGCAAGAGCAGGTCGGAGCCAAGGCGAGGGCAGGTCAGAGCTAGAGCAGGCCGGAGCCAAGGCGAGGGGAGGCCAGAGCGAGAGCAGGCCAGAACCACAGCGAGAGCAGGCCTGAGCAAGAGCAGGCCGGAGCCAAGGCGAAGGCAGGCCAGAACAAGAGCGAGATAAGGCCAGAGTAAAGACAAGGGCAGGCCAGAGCCAGGGGAAGAGCAGGCCGGAGCCAAGGCATGGGCAGGCGAGAGTCAGAGAGAGAGCAGGCCTGAGCCAGAGCGAGAGCAGGCCAGAGCCAAGGCAAGTGCAGGCCAGAGCCGGAGCGAGAGCTGGCCTGAGCCAGAGCGAGAGCAGGCCTGAGCAAGAGCAGGCCGGAGCCAAGGCGAAGGCAGGCCAGAACAAGAGCGAGATCAGGCCAGAGTAAAGACGAGGGCAGGCCAGAGCCAGAGGAAGAGCAGGCCGGAGCCAAGGCATGGGCAGGCGAGAGCCAGAGAGGGAGCAGGCCTGAGCCAGAGCGAGAGCAGGCCTGAGCAAGAGCAGGCCGGAGCCAAGGCGAAGGCAGGCCAGAACAAGAGCGAGATCAGGCCAGAGTAAAGACGAGGGCAGGCCAGAGCCAGAGGAAGAGCAGGCCGGAGCCAAGGCATGGACAGGCGAGAGCCAGAGAGAGAGCCGGCCGGAGCCAGAGTGAGGTCAGGCCAGAGCGAGAGCAGGTCGGAGCCAGGGCTAGAGCAGGCCGGAGCTAATGCGAGGGCTGGCCTGAGCTAGAGCAAGGGCAGGCCGGAGCCAGGGCGAGAGCAGGCCGGAGCCAAGGCGAGGGCTGGCCAGAGTCAGAGCTAGGGCAGGCCGGAGCCAGGGTGAGGGCAGGCCAGAGCAAGAGCAAGCCAGAGCCAAGGCGAGAGCAGGCCGAAGCCAAGGCAAGGGCAGTCCAGAGCGAGAGCAGGCCGGAGCCAGGGCGAGAGAGCAGGCCGTAGCCAAGGAGAAGGCAGGCCAGAGCCAGGGCGAGGGCAGGCCAGAGTCAGAGCGAGAGCAGGACGGAGCCAAGGCGAGGGCACTCCAGAGCGAAAGCAGGCCAGAGCGAGAGCAGGCCGGGGCCAGGGCGAGGGCAGGCCAGAGCCAGAGCAAGAGTAGGCCAGAGCCAAGGCAAGGGCAGGCCAGAGCCAGAGCAAGAGAAGGCCGGAGCCAAGGCAAGGGCAGGCCGGAACCAGGGTGAGAGCACGCCGGAGACAGTTCGAGGCCAGAGCCAGAGCGAGAGCAGGCCAGAGCCAGAGCGAAAGTAGGCCGGAACCATGGCTAGGGCAGGCCAGAGCCAGAGAGAGAGCAGGCTGGAGCCAGGGTGATGGCAGGCCAGAGCCAGAGCGACAGCAGGCAGGAGCCAGGGCGAGAGCAGTCCGGAGCCAAGGCAAGGGCAGTCCGGAGCCAGGGCGAAGGCAGTCCGGATGTAGAGGGAGAGAGCGAGAGCAGGCCGGAGCCAAGGCGAGATTAGACCGAAGCCAAGGCGAGGGCAGGCTAGAGGCAGAGCCAGGGCAGGCCAGAGCCAGAGCAAGAGTAGGTCGGACCCAGGGCGAGAGCAGGCCAGAGCCAAGGCAAGGGCTGGCCGGAGCCAGAGCAAGGGCAGGTTAGAGTCAGGGCGAGAGCAGGCCGGAGCCAAGGTGAGAGCAGGCCGGAGCCAAGGCGAGGGTACACCAGAGCCAGATCGAGAGCAGGCCGGAGCCAGGACGAGGACAGGCCGAAGCCAGGACAAGGGCAGGCCAGAGTCATAGAGAGAGCAGGCCGGAGCCAAGGCAAGGGCAGGCCAGAGCCACAGAGAGAGCAGGCCGGAGCCAGGGCGAGGGCTGGCCAGAGCGAAAGCAGTACGGAGCTAGGGCGAGAGCAGGCAGGAGCCAAGGCGAGGGCTAGCCGGAGCCAGAGCAAGGGCAGGCCGGATCTAGGGCAATGGCGGGCCAGAGCCAGAGCGAGAGTAGGTCGGAGCCAGAGCGAGAGCAAGCCAGAACCAGGGCAAGGGCTGGTCGGAGCCAGGGCGAGGGCTGGCCGGAGCCAAGGTGAGAGCAGGCCGGAGCCAAGGCGAGGGTACGCCAGAGCAAGAGCAGGTCGGAGCCAGGACGAGGACAGGCAAGAGTCATAGAGAGAGCAGGCCGGAGCCAAGGCAAGTGCAGGCCAGAGAGAGAGCAGGCCGGAGCCAGGGCGAGGGCAGGCCAGAGCGACAGCAGTTCGGAGCTAGGGCGAGAGCAGGCCGGAGCCAAGGCGAGGGATGGCCGGAGCCAGAGCAAGGGCAGGCCGGATCCAGAGCAAGGTCTGGCCGGAGTCAGGGCGGGGGCAGGCCGGAGCCTGAGCGAGAGCAGGCCGGAGCCAAGGCAAGAGCAGGCCGGAGCCAAGGCGAGGGTAGGCCAGAGCGAGAGCAGGCCTGAGCAAGGACGAGGGCAGGCCAGAGTCAGAGCGAGAGCCGGCCGGAGCTAAGGCTAGGGCAGGGCAGAGCCAAGGCATGGGCAGGCCAGAGAGAGAGCAGGCCGGATCCAATGCAAGGGCTGGCCGTAGCTAAGGCGAGAGCAGGCCGGAGTCAAGACAAAGGCAGGCCAGAGCAAGAGCCGGCCAGATCCAGAGCAAGAGCAGGCCGGAGCCAGGGCGAGAGCAGGCCAGAGCCAGGGCAAGAGCAGGCCGGAGCCAGAGCGAGAGCAGGCCGGAGCCAAGGCGAGAGCAGTCCGGAGCCAAGGCGAGGGCTGGCCGGAGCCAGAGCGACAGCAGGCAGGAGCCAGGGCGAGAGCAGTCCGGAGCCAGGGCAAGAGTAGGTCGGACCCAGGGCGAGAGCAGGCCAGAGCCAGGGCAAGGGCTGGCTGGAGCCAGAGCAAGGGCAGGTTAGAACCAGGGCGAGAGCAGGCCGGAGCCAAGGTGAGAGCAGGCCGGAGCCAAGGCGAGGGTACACCAGAGCCAGATCGAGGACAGGCCGGAGCCAGGACAAGGGCAGACCAGAGTCATAGAGAGAGCAGGCTGGAGCCAAGGCAAGGGCAGGCCAGAGCCACAGAGAGAGCAGGCCGGAGCCAGGGCGAGGGCTGGCCAGAGCGAGAGCAGTACGGAGCTAGGGCGAGAGCAGGCAGGAGCCAAGGCGAGGGCTAGCCGGAGCCAGAGCAAGGGCAGGCCGGATCTAGGGCGATGGCGGGCCAGAGCGAGAGCAGGCCGGAACCAGGGCAAGGGCTGGTCAGAGCCAGGGCGAGGGCTGACCGGAGCCAGAGCGAGGGCAGGCCGGAGCCAAGGTGAGAGCAGGCCGGAGCCATGACGAGGGTACGCCAGAGCAAGAGCAGGCCGGAGCCAGGACGAGGACAGGCCAGAGTCATAGAGTGAGCAGGCCGGAGCCAAGGCAAGGGCAGGCCAGAGAGAGAGCAGGCCGGAGCCAGGGCGAGGGCAGTCCAGAGCGACAGCAGTTCGGAGCTAGGGCGAGAGCAGGCCGGAGCCAAGGCGAGGGATGGCCGGAGCCAGAGCAAGGGCAGGCCGGATCCAGAGCAAGGTCAGGCCGGAGTCAGGGCGGGGGCAGGCCAGAGCCTGAGCGAGAGCAGGCCGGAGCCAAGGCAAGAGCAGGCCGGAGCCAAGGCGAGGGTAGGCCAGAGCGAGAGCAGGCCTGAGCAAGGACGAGGGCAGGCCGGAGCCAGGGCGAGGCAGGACAGAGTCAGAGCGAGAGCAGGCCGGATCCAATGCAAGGGCTGGCCGTAGCTAAGGCGAGAGCAGGCTGAAGCCAAGGCGAGGGTAGGCCAGAGCGAGAGCCGGCCAGAGCGAGAGCAGGCCGGAGGCTCGGCGAGGGCAGGCCAGAGCCAGAGCGAGAGAAGGCCTAAGCCAAGGCAAGATCTGGCCGGAGCCAGGGCGAGGGCAGGCAAAAGCCAGAGCGAGAGTAGGCCAGGGGGCATGGGCAGGCCAGAGCGAGAGAAGGCCGGAGCCAAGGCAAGGGCAGGACGGAACAAAGGCTAGATCAGGCCCGAGACAGGGCAAGGCCAGAGCGAGAGCAGGCCACAGCCAGAGTGAGAGTATGCCAGAGCCAGGGTGAGGGCAGGCCAGAGAAAGAGCAGGTCGGAGGCTGGGCGAGGGCGGGCCAGAGCCAAAGCGAGAGCCGGCCGGAGCCAGGGCAAGAGCAGTCCGGAGCTAAGGCGAGGGCAGGCCGGAGCCATAGCGATGGCAGGCCGGAGCCAGGGCAAGGGCTGTCCTGAACTAGAGCGAGAGCAGGCCGGAGCCAAGGTGAGAGCTGGCCGGAGCCAAGGCGAGGGCAGGCCAGAGGCAGAGCCAGGGCAGGCCAGAGCAAGAGCAGGTCGTAGCCAAGGCGAGGGCAGGCCAGAGCCAGAGCGAGAGCAGGCCGGAGCCAAGGCGAGGGGAGGCCAGAGCGAGAGCAGGCCAGAACCAGAGCGAGAGCAGGCCGGAACCAGGGCGAGGGCAGGCAAAAGCAAGAGCGAGAGTAGGCCAGAGCCAAGGCAAGGGCATGCCAAAGCCAGAGCGAGAGAAGGCCGGAGCCAAGGCAAGGGCAGGCCGGAACAAGGGCTAGATCAGGCGTAAGACAGAGCGAGGCCAGAGCGAGAGCAGGCCACAGCCAGAGTGAGAGTATGCCGGAGCCAGGGCGAGGGCAGGCCAGAGCCAGAGAGAGAGCAGGCCGGAGCAAGGGCGAGGGCGGGCCAGAGCCAAAGCGAGAGCTGGCCAGAGCCAGGACGAGAGCAGGCCCGGCTAAGGCGAGGGCAGGCCGGAGCCAGAGCGATGGCAGGCCGGAGCCAGGGCAAGGGCAGTCCAGAACTAGAGCGAGACCAGGCCGGAGCCAAGGTGAGGGCAGGCCAGAGGCAGAGCCAGGGCAGGCCAGAGCCAGAGCAAGAGCAGGCCGGAGTCAAGGCGAGGGCAGGCCAGAGCAAGAGCAGGTCGGAGCCAGGGCTAGAGCAGGCCGGAGCTAATGTGAGGGCTGGCCTGAGCTAGAGCAACAAGGGCAGGCCGGAGTCAGGGCAAGGGCAGGCCGGAGCCAGAGCAAGGGCAGGCCGGAGTCAGGCCGAGGGCAGGCCAGAGCCAGAGCATGCCGGAGCCAGGGTGATGGCGGGCCAGAGCAAGAGCAGGCCGGAGCAAGGGCGAGAGCAGGCCGGAGCCAAGGCAAGGGCAGGCCGGAGCCAAGGTGAGAGCAGGCCGGAGCCAAGGCGAGGGTACTCCAGAGCGAGAGCAGGCCGGAGCCAGGACGAAGACAGGCCAGAGTCATAGAGAGAACAGGCCAGAGCCAAGGCAAGGGCAGGCCAGAGAGAGAGCAGGCCGGAGCCAGGGCGAGGGCAGGCCAGAGCGACAGCAGTTCGGAGCTAGGGCGAGAGCAGGCCGGAGCCAAGGCGAGGGATGGCCGGAGCAAGAGCAAGGGCAGGCCGGATCCAGGGCGAGGGCAGGCCGGAGCCAGAGCGAGACCAGGCAGTAGCCAAGGCGAGAGCAGGACGAAGCAAAGGCAAGGGTAGGCCAAAGTGAGAGCAGGCCGAAGCCAGGACGAGGCAGGCCGGAGCCAGGCGAGAGGAAGCCGGAGCCAAGGAGAGGGCATGCCAAAACCAGAGCAGGCAGGATCCAGGGCTAGGGGAGGCCAGAGTAACAGCGAGAGCAGGCCGGAGCCGAGGCGAGTGCAGGCCACAGCCAGAGCGAGAGAAGGGCAGAGCCATGGTAAGCAGGCCAGAGCCTGAGCGAGAGCAGGCTGGAGCCATGGCGAGGGCAGGCCAGAGCGAGAGAAGGACGGAGCCAAGGCAAGGGCAGGCCTGAACCAGGGCGAGAGCAGGCCGGAGCCAGGGTGAGGCTAGAGGCAGAGCTAGAGCAGTCCAGAGTCAAAGCGAGAGTAGGCCCGAGCCAGGGAGAGGGCAGGCCAGAGCTAGAGAGAGAGAAGGGCGAAGCCTGGGCGAGGGCAGGCCTGAGCCAGAGCGAAAGCACGTCGGAGCCAGGTCGAGACCAGGCCGGAGCCAAGGCAAGGGCAGGCTGGGAGCCAGAGCAATGGCAAGACGGATCCAGGGCAAGGGCAGTCCGTAGCTAGAGCGAGAGCAGGCCGGAGCCACGGCGAGAGCAGGCCGGAGCCAAGGCGAGGGCAGGCCGGAGCCAGAGCAAAAGCAGGCCGGAGCCAGGACGAGGGCAGGCCGGAGTCAGAGTGATGGCAAGCCGGAGCCAGGGCGCAGGCAGTCCGGAGCTAGAGCGAGAGCAGGCCGGAGCCAGGGGGAGAGCAGGCCGGAGCCAAGGCGAGGGCAGGCCAGAGCGAGAGCAGGCCGGAGCCAGGGTGAGAGCAGGCCGGAGCCAAGGCGAGGACAGACCAGAGCCACAGCGACAGTAGGCCAGAGCAAGGGCAGGCCGGAGCCAGGGCGAGAGCAGGCCGGAGCCAGGGCGAGGACAGGCCAGACGAGAGCAGCCCAGAGCCAGGTCGAGGGCAAGCCAGAGCCAGAGTAAGAGCAGGCCGGAGCCAAGGCGTGGGCAGGCCAGAGCGAGGGCAGGCCAGAGCCAGAGCGAGGGCAGGCCGAGCCAGAGCGAGGGTAGGCCAGAGCCAGAGAGAGAGCAGGCCGGAGCCAAGCGAGGGCAGGCCAGAGCCAAATCGAGAGCAGTCCGGATCCAAGGTGAGGGCAGGCCAGAGCGAGAGTAAGCCGGAGCAAAGGCAAAGGCAGGCCAGAGCCAGAGCGAGAGCAGGCCAGAGCCTGAGCGAGAGCAGGCCGGAGCCAGGGCGAGAGCAGGCCGGAGCCAGGGCAAGGGCAGGCCGGAGCCAGAGCGAGAGTTTGCCAGAGCCAAGGCAAGGGCAGGCCAGACCCAGAGCGAGAGAAGGCCGGAGCCAAGACAAGGGCAGGCCGGAACCAGGGCGAGAGCAGGCAAGAGCCAGAGCGATGGCAAGCTGAACCCAGGGCGAGGCCAGTCCGGAGCTAGAGCGAGGGCAGGCCGGAGCCAGGGCGAGGCCAGATCCAGAGCAAGAACAGGCCAGAGCCAGAGCGAGAGTAGGCCGGAGCCAAGGCGAGGGCAGGCTGGAGCCTGGGCGAGGGCAGGCCAGGGCGAGAGCAGGTCGGAGCCTGGGCGAGAGGAGCCAAGGCGAGGGCAGAACGGAGCCAGAGCGATGGCAAGCTGGAGCCATGGCGAGCGCAGTCCGGAGCTAGAGCGAGAGCAGGCCGGAGCTAGGGCAAGAGCAGGCCGGAGCCAAGGAGAGGGCAGGCCAGAGCGAGAGCAGGCCGGAGCCAGGACGAGGGCAGGCCGGAGCCAGGGTGAGAGCAGTCCAGAACTAGAGCGAGACCAGGCCGGAGCCAAGGTGATAGCTGGCCGGAGCCAAGGTGTGGGCAGGCCAGAGGCAGAGCCAGGGCAGGCCAGAGCCAGAGCAAGAGCAGGCCGGAGTCAAGGCGAGTGCAGGCCAGAGCGAGAGCAGGTCGGAGCCAGGGCTAGAGCAGGCCAGAGCTAATGTGAGGGCTGGCCTGAGCTATTGCAACAAGGGCAGGCCGGAGTCAGGGCAAGGGCAGGCCGGAGCCAGAGCAAGGGCAGGCCGGAGTCAGGCCGAGGGCAGGCCAGAGCAAGAGCAGGCCGGAGCCAGGGCGATGGCGGGCCAGAGCAAGAGCAGGCCGGAGCCAGGGCGAGAGCAGGCCGGAGCCAAGGCAAGGGCAGGCCGGAGCCAAGGTGAGAGCAGGCCGGAGCCAAGGTGAGGGTACGCCAGAGCGAGAGCAGGCCGGAGCCAGGACGAGGACAGGCCAGAGTCATAGAGAGAGCAGGCCAGAGCCAAGGCAAGGGCAGGCCAGAGAGAGAGCAGGCCGGAGCCAGGGCGAGGGCAGGCCAGAGCGACAGCAGTTCGGAGCTAGGGCGAGAGCAGGCCGGAGCCAAGGCGAGGGATGGCCGGAGCAAGAGCAAGGGCAGGCCGGATCCAGGGCGAGGGCAGGCCGGAGCCAGAGCGAGACCAGGCGGTAGCCAAGGCGAGAGCAGGACGGAGCAAAGGCGAGGGTAGGCCAAAGCGAGAGCAGGCCGGAGCCAGGACGAGGCAGGCCGGTGCCAGGCAAGAGGAAGCCGGAGCCAAGGAGAGGGCATGCCAGAACCAGAGCAGGCAGGAGCCAGGGCTAGGGCAGGCCAGAGTAACAGCGAGAGCAGGCCGGAGCCGAGGCGAGTGCAGGCCACAGCCAGAGCGAGAGAAGGGCAGAGCCATGGTAAGCAGGCCAGAGCCTGAGCGAGAGCAGGCCGGAGCCATGGCGAGGGCAGGCCAGAGCCTGAGCGAGAGTAGGCCAGGGACAAGTCAAGGGCAGGCCAGAGCGAGAGAAGGATGGAGCCAAGGCAAGGGCAGGCCTGAACCAGGGCGAGAGCAGGCCGGAGCCAGAGTGAGGCTAGAGGCAGAGCCAGAGCAGGCCAGAGTCAAAGCGAGAGTAGGCCCGAGCCAGGGAGAGGGCAGGCCAGAGCTAGAGAGAGAGAAGGGCGAAGCCTGGGCGAGGGCAGGCCTGAGCCAGAGCGAAAGCAAGTCGGAGCCAGGTCGAGACCAGGCCGGAGCCAAGGCAAGGGCAGGCTGGGAGCCAGAGCGATGGCAAGCCGGATCCAGGGCAAGGGCAGTCCGTAGCTAGAGCAAGAGCAGGCCGGAGCCACGGCGAGAGCAGGCCGGAGCCACGGCGAGAGCAGGCCGGAGCCAAGGCGAGGGCAGGCCGGAGCCAGAGCAAAAGTAGGCCGGAGCCAGGACGAGGGCAAGCCGGAGCCAGGGCGCAGGCAGTCCGGAGCCAGAGCGAGAGCAGGCCGGAGCCAGGGGGAGAGCAGGCCGGAGCCAAGGCGAGGGCAGGCCAGAGCGAGAGCAGGCCGGAGCCAGGACGAGGACAGGCCGGAGCCAGGGTGAGAGCAGGCCGGAGCCAAGGCGAGGACAGACCAGAGCCACAGCGACAGTAGGCCAGAGCAAGGGCAGGCCAGAGCCAGGGCGAGAGCAGGCAGGAGCCAGGGCGAGGACAGGCCAGAGCTAGAGCAGCCCAGAGCCAGGTCGAGGGCAAGCCAGAGCCAGAGTAAGAGCAGGCCGGAGCCAAGGCGTTGTTAGGCCAGAGCCAGAGCGAGGGCAGGCCAGAGCCAGAGCGAGGGCAGGCCAGAGCGAGGGTAGGCCAGAGCCAGAGCGAGGGCAGGCCGAGCCAGAGCGAGGGTAGGCCAGAGCCAGAGAGAGAGCAGGCCGGAGCCAAGCGAGGGCAGGCCAGAGCCAAATCGAGAGCAGTCCGGATCCAAGGCGAGGGCAGGCCAGAGCGAGAGTAAGCCGGAGCAAAGGCAAAGGCAGGCCAGAGCCAGAGCCAGAGTGAGAGCAGGCCAGAGCCTGAGCGAGAGCAGGCCGGAGCCAGGGCGAGAGCAGGCCGGAGCCAGGGCAAGGGCAGGCCGGAGCCAGAGCGAGAGTTTGCCAGAGCCAAGGCAAGGGCAGGCCAGACCCAGAGCGAGAGAAGGCCGGAGCCAAGACAAGGGCAGGCCGGAACCAGGGCGAGAGCAGGCAAGAGCCAGAGCGATGGCAAGCCGAACCCAGGGCGAGGCCAGTCCGGAGCTAGAGCGAGGGCAGGCCGGAGCCAGGGCGAGGCCAGATCCAGAGCAAGAGCAGGCCAGAGCCAGAGCGAGAGTAGGCCGGAGCCAAGGCGAGGGCAGGCTGGAGCCTGGGCGAGGGCAGGCCAGGGCGAGAGCAGGTCGGAGCCAGGGCGAGAGCAGGCCGGAGCCAAGGCGAGGGCAGAACGGAGCCAGAGCGATGGCAAGCTGGAGCCAGGGCAAGCGCAGTCCGGAGCTAGAGCGAGAGCAGGCCGGAGCTAGGGCAAGAGCAGGCCGGAGCCAAGGAGAGGGCAGGCCAGAGCGAGAGCAGGCCGGAGCCAGGACGAGGGCAGGCCGGAGCCAGGGTGAGAGCAGGCCGGAGCCAGAGCGAGGGTTGGCCAGAGCCAAGGCAATGGCAGTCCGGAGCCAGAGCGAGGGTAGGCCAGAGCCAGACAGAGCGAGAGAAGGACGAAGCCAAGGCAAGGGCAGGCATGAACCAGGGCGAGAGCAGGCCGGGGCCAGGTCAAGAGCAGTCCGGAGCCAAGGCGAGAACAAGCCGGAGCCAAGGCGAGAGCAGGCCGGAGCCAGGGCGAGGGCAGGCCGAAGTCAGTGCAAGGGCAGACTGGAGCCAGATCGATGGCAGGCCGGAGCCAGAGCGAGAGCAGGCAAGAGCCAGAGTGAGAGCAGGCCGGAGCCTGGGCGAAAGCAGGCCGGAGCGAGAGCGGGCGGAGCCATGGCGAGGGCAGGCTGGAGCCAAGGCGAGGGCAGGCCGGAGCCAGAGCGAGAGCAGGCCGGAGCCAGGGGAAGGGCAGGCCGGAGCCAAAGGAAGAGTTGGCCAGAGCCAAGGCAAGGACAGGCCAGAACCAGGGCGAGAGCAGGCCAGAGCCAGGGCGAGAGCATGTCGGAGCCAAGGCGAGAGCAGGCTGGAGCCAAGGCGAGAGGAGGCCGGATACAGAGCGAGAACATGCCGGAGCCAGAGCGAGAGTAGGCCAGATCCAGGGAGAAAGCAGGCTGGAGCCCGTGCGAGGGCAAGCCGGAGCCATAGCGAGAGAAGGCCGGAGCCCGTGCGAGGGCAGGCCGGAGCCATAGCGAGAGAAGGCCGGAGCCAAGGCGAGGGCAGGCCAGAGTGAGAGCAAGCCGGAGCCAGGGCCTGAGCAGGCGGGAGGCAAGGCAAGGGCAGGCCAGAGCGAGAGCAGGCCAGAGCCAGGGCGAGGGCAGGCCAGAGAAAGAGCGACAGTAGGCCGGAGCCAGGGCGAGGGCAGGCTGGAGACAGAGCGAGAGCAGGCCGGAGCCAAGTCGAGAGCAGGACTTAGCCAGAGCGAGGGCTGGCCGAAGCCAGAGCGAGAGCAAGCCGGAGCCAAGTTGATGTCAGGCCAGATCGAGAGCAGGCATGATCCAAAGCAAGGGCAGGCTGGAACCAGACCGAGAGCAGGCCGGAGCCAAGGCAAATGCAGGCCGGATCCAGGGCGAGGGCAGGCCGGAGCCAGAGATATAGCAGGCCGGAGCCAAGGCGAGAGCAGGCCGGAGCCAGTGCGAGAGCAGGCCAGAACGAGAGCAGGCCAGAGCCAGGACGAAGGCAGGCTGGAGCCAGTGCAAGAGCAGGCTGGAGCCAAGGAGAGGACAGGCCAAAGCCAGAGCGAGAGCAAGCAAGAGCCAGGTCGAGAGCAGACAGTAGCCAAGACAAGGGCAGGCCAGGGCGAGAGGAGGCTGGAGCCAGGGCGAGAGGAGGCTGGAACTAAGGCGAGGGCAGGCCAGAGGCAGAGCGAGGGCAGGCCAGAGCCAGGGCGAGGACAGGCCAGTGCGAGGGCAGGCCGGAGCCAAGGCGAGGGCAGGCCAGAGCCAAGGCGAGGGCAGGCCGGAGCCAGAGCGAGGGCAGGCCGGAGCCAAGGCGAGGGCAGGCCAGAGCGAGAGCAGGCATGAGCCAAGGCAAGGGCAGGCCGGAACCAGGGCGAGAGCAGGCTGGAGCCAGGGCGAGAGCAGGCCGGAGCCAAGGCGCGGGCAGGCCAGAGCCAGAGCGAGGGCAGACCGGAGCCAGGGCGAGGGCAGCCCGGAGCCAGGGTGAGCGCAGGCCAGAGCCAGGGCGAGAGCAGACCGGAGCCAAGGCGAGGGCAGGCCGGAGCCAGAGCGAGGGCAGGCCGGAGCCAGAGTGAGAGCAGGCCGGAACCAAGTTGACGTCAGTCCAGATAGAAAGCAGGCATGATCCAAAGCAAGGTCAGGCTGGATCCAGGGCGAGAACAAGCAGGAGCCAAGGCGAGAGCAGGCCGGAGCCAGGGCGAGAGCAGGCCGGAGCCAGGGTGAGAGCAGGCCGGAGCCAAGGCGAGGGCAGGCCGGAGCCAGAGCGATGGTTGGCCGGAGCTAGGGCGAGAGCAGGCCGGAACCAAGGCAAGAGCAGGCCGGAGCCAAGGCGAGGGCAGGCCAGAAGTAGAGCGAGAGCAGGCCAGAGCCAAGGCGAGGGCAGACCAGAGCGAGAGCAGGTCGGAGCCAAGGCAAGGGCAGACAAGAGCGAGAGCAGGCCGGAGCCAAGGCGAGGCCAGGCAAGAGCGAGAGCAAGCCAGAGCCAGAGCGAGAGCAGTCTGGAGCCAAGGCAAGGGCAGGCCAGAGCCAGAGCTAGAGCAGGTTTGAGCCAGAGCGAGGGGATGCCGGAGCCAAGGTGAAGGCAGGCCAGAACCAGAGCGAGAGCAGGCTGGAGTCAAGAAGAGGGCAGGCCAGAGCAAGAGCAGGCCGGAGCCAGGCCGAGGGAAGTCCAGAGCCAGAGCAAGAGCAGGCCGGAGCCAGGGCGAGGGAAGGCCAGAGCAAGAGCAGGCCGGAGGCAAGGCGAGGGCTGGTCGGAGCCACAGCGAGGGCAAGCCGAAGCCAGAGCAAGAGCAGGCCGGAGCGAGGGCGAGAGCAGGCCGGAGCCAAGGCGAGGGCAGGCCAGAGCCAGATCCAGAGCAGGCCGGAGCCAGGGCGAGGGCAGGCCAGAGTCAGAGCGAGAGCAGGCCGGAGCCAGGGCGAGAGCAGGCCGGAGCCAGAGCGAGAGCAGGCCGGAGCCAGAGCGAGAGCAGGCCGGAGCCAGGGCGAGAGCAGGCCGGAGCCAGGGCAAGAGCAGGCCGTAGCAAGGGCGAGAGCAGGCCGGAGCCAGGGGGACGAGGGCAGGCCAGAGCGAGAGCAGGCCGGAGCCAAGGCGAGGGCAGGCCAGAAGCAGATCCAGAGCAGGCCGGAGCCAGGGCGAGGGCAGGCCTGAGTCAAACCGATGGCAGGCCGGAGCCAGGGCAAGGGCAGTCCGGAGCTACAGCGAGAGCAGGCCGGAGCCAAGGCGAGAGCAGGCCGGAGCCAAGGCGAGGGCAGGCCAGAAGCAGAGCCAGGGCAGGCCAGAGCGAGAGCAGGCCGGAGCCAAGGTGAGGGCAGGCAAGAGCGAGAGCTGGTCGGAGCCAGGGCGAGGGCAGTCCGGAGCTAGCTCGAGAGCAGTCCAGAGCCAAGGCGAGAGCAAGCCGGAGCCTAAGCGAGGGCAGGCCAGAGCGAGAACAGGACGGAGTCAGGACGAGGGCAGGCCGAGGCCTGGGCCAGAGCAGGCCGGAGCCAAGGCGAGGGCAGGACAGAGCCAGAGCAGGCCGGAGCCAGGGCGAGGGCAGGCCAGAGTCAGAGCGAGAGGAGGCCGGAGCAAAGGCGAGGGCATGCCAGAGCGAGAGCAGGCCGGAGCCAGGACGAGGGCAGGCCAGAGCGAGAGTAGGCTAGAGCCAAAGCGAGGGCAGGCCAGAGCAAGAGCAGGCCGGAGCCAGGACGAGGGCAGGCCGGAGCCTGGGCGAGAGCAGACTGGAGCCAAGGCGAGGGCAGGACAGAGCCAGAGCAGGCCGGAGCCAGGGCGAGGGCAGGCCAGGGTCAGAGCGAGAGGAGTCCGGAGCCAAGGCGAGGGCATGCCAGAGCCAGCACAAGAGCAGGCCGGAGCCAGGGCGAGGGCAGGCCAGAGCGAGAGTTGTTTAGAGCCGAGGCTAGGGCATGCCAGAGCGAGAGCAGGCAGGAGCCAAGGTAAGGGGAGGCCGGAACCAGGGCGAGAGCAGGCCGGAGCCAGGGCGAGGCCAGAGCCAGAGCGAGAGTAGGCCGGAGGCAGGGCGAGGGCAGGCCAGAGCCAGAGAGAGGGCAGGCCAGAGCGAGAACAGTTCGGAGCCAGGGCGAGAGCAGGACGGAGCTAAAGCGAGGGCAAGCCGGAGCCCGAGCTGTGGCATAGCGGAGCCAGGGCGAGGGCAGTACGGAGCTAGAGCGAGAGCAGGCCGGAGCCAAGGCGAGAGCAGGCCGTAGCCAAGGCAAGGGCAGGCCAGAGGCAGAACCAGGGTAGGCCAGAGCAACAGCTGGCTAGGGCGAGAGCAGGCTGGAGCCAAAAGGGCAGGCCAAAGTGAGAGCAGGCCAGAGCCAAAGCGAGAGCAGGTCGGAGCCAAGGTGAAGGCAGGCCAGAGCCAGAGTGAGAGCAGGCCGGAGCCAAGGCAAAGGCAGGCCAGAGCGAGAGCAGGCCGGAGCCAAGGCGAGGGCTGGCCGGAGCCAGAGCGAGAGCAGGCCGGATCCAAGGCGACGGCAGGCCGAAACCAGAGCGAGAGAATGCCGGAGCCAGGGCGAGGGCAGGCCAGAGCGAGAGCAGGTCGGAGACAGGGCGAGGGCAGGTCAGAGCGAGAGCAGGCCGGAGCCAGAGCGAGAGCAGGCCGGAGACAAGGCGAGGGCAGGCCGGAGCGAGAGAGAGAGCAGGCCGGAGCCAGGGCGAGGGCAGGCCTTAGCCAGAGCGAGAGCAAGCAGAAGCCAGGGTGAAGGCAGGCCGGAGCCAGGGCGAGGGCATGCCGGAGCCAGGTCGAGGGCAGGCCAGAGCCAGGCGAGAGCAGGCCGGAGCCAAGGTGAGGGCAGGCCGGAGCCAGAGCAGGAGCTGGCCGGAGCCAAAGCGAGGGCAGGCCAGAGGAAGGGCAGGCCGGAGCCAGGGCGAGGTCAGGCCGAAGCTAGAGCTAGAGCAGGCCGGAGCCAGGGCGATTGCAGGCCGGAGCCAAGGCAAGATCAGACCAGAGTCCGAGCGAGAGCAGGCCGGAGCCAAGTAAAGGGCAGGCCAGAGCCAGAGCGAGAACATGCCAGAGCCACAGCCAGAGCAGGCCCGGGCCAGAGCGAGAGTAGGCCAGAGCCAAGGCTAGGGCAGGCGCGAGCCACAGCGAGAGAAGTCCGGAGCCAAGGAAACGGCAGGCCAGAGCGAGAGCAGGCCGGAGCCGAGGCTAGGGCAGGCAAGAACCAGAGCGAGAGCAGGCTATAGTGAGAGCAGGCAGGAGCCAGGGCGAGGGCAGACCGGTGCCAAGGCGAGGGCAGACTGGTGCCAAGGCGAGAGCAGGCCGGAGCCAAGACGAGGGCAGGCTTGAGCAGAGCCAGAGCAGGCCAGAGCCAAGGCGACGGCAGGCCAGAGCGAGAGCTGGTCGGAGCCAGGGCGAGGGCAGTCCGGAGCTACAGCGAGAGCAGGCCGGAGCCAAGGCGAGAGCAAGCCGGAGCCTAAGCGAGGGCAGGCCAGAGCGAGAACAGGCCGGAGCCAGGATGAGGGCAGGCCGAGGCCTGGGCGAGAGCAGGCCGGAGCCAAGGCGAGGGCAGGACAGAGCCAGAGCAGGCTGGAGCCAGGGCGAGGGCAGGCCAGAGTCAGAGCGAGAGGAGGCCGAAGCAAAGGCGAGGGCATGCCAGAGCGAGAGCAGGCCGGAGCCAGGACGAGGGCAGGCTTGAGCAGAGCCAGAGCAGGCCGGAGCCAAGACGAGGGCAGGCTTGAGCAGAGCCAGAGCAGGCCAGAGCCAGGGCGACGGCAGGCCAGAGCGAGAGCGAGAGCTGGTCGGAGCCAGGGCGAGGGCAGTCCGGAGCTACAGCGAGAGCAGGCCGGAGCCAAGGCGAGAGAAAGCCGGAGCCTAAGCGAGGGCAGGCCAGAGCGAGAACAGGCCGGAGCCAGGACGAGGGCAGGCCGAGGCCTGGGCGAGAGCAGGCCGGAGCCAAGGCGAGGGCAGGACAGAGCCAGAGCAGGCTGGTGCCAGGGCGAGGGCAGGCCAGAGTCAGAGCGAGAGGAGGCCGAAGCAAAGGCGAGGGCATGCCAGAGCGAGAGCAGGCCGGAGCCAGGACGAGGGCAGGCCAGAGCGAGAGTAGGCTAGAGCCAAAGCGAGGGCAGGCCAGAGCAAGGGCAGGCCGGAGCCTGGGTGAGAGCAGGCCGGAGCCAAGGCGAGGGCACGACAGAGCCAGAGCAGGCCGGAGCCAGGGCGAGGGCAGGCCAGGGTCAGTGCGAGAGGAGGCCGGAGCCAAGGCGAGGGCATGCCAGAGCCAGAACAAGAGCAGGCCAGAGCGAGAGTAGTTTAGAGCCGAGGCTAGGGCATGCCAGAGCCAGAGCGAGAACAGGCAGGAGCCAAGGTAAGGGGAGGCCGGAACCAGGGCGAGGCCAGAGCGAGAGCAGGCCAGAGCGAGAGTAGGCCGGAGCCAGGGCGAGGGCAGGCCAGAGCCAGAGAGAGGGCAGGCCAGAGCGAGAGCAGTTCGGAGCCAGGGCGAGAGCAGGACGGAGCTAAAGCGAGGGCAAGCCGGAGCCCGAGCTGTGGCATAGCGGAGCCAGGGCGAGGGCAGTACGGAGCTAGAGCTAGAGCAGGCCGGCGCCAAGGCGAGAGCAGACCGTAGCCAAGGCGAGGGCAGGCCAGAGGCAGAACCAGGGTAGGCCAGAGCAACAGCTGGCTAGGGCGAGAGCAGGCTGGAGCCAAGGGCAGGCCAGAGCGAGAGCAGGCCAGAGCCAAAGCGAGAGCAGGTCGGAGCCAGGGCGAGGGCAAGCCAGAGCCAGAGAGAGAGCAAGCCGGAGCCAGGGTGAGAGCAGGCCGGAGCCAAGGCTAGGGCAGACCAGAGGGAGAGCAGGCCGGAGCCAGGACGAGGGCAGGACAGAGCCAGAGAGAGAGCAGGCCGGAGCCAAGGCGAGGGCAGACCAGAGTCAGATCCAGAGCAGGCCGGAGCCAGGGTGAGGGCAGGCCAGAGTCAGAGCGAGAGCAGGCCGGAGCCAAGGCGAGGGCACGCCAGTGCCAGAGCGATGGCTGGCCGGAGCCAGGGCAAGGGCAGTCCGGAACTACAGCGAGAGCAGGCCGGAGGCAAGGCGAGAGCAGGCCAGAGCCAAGGCGAGGGCAGGCCAGAAGCAGAGCCAGGGCAGGCTAGAGCGAGAGCTGGCCGGAGCCAAGGCGAGGGCAGGCAAGAGCGAGAGCTGGACGGAGCCAGGGCGAGGGCAGTCCAGAGCTACAACGAGAGCAGGCCGGAGCCAAGGCGAGAGAAAGCCGGAACCTAAGCGAGGGCAGGCCAGAGCGAGAACAGGCCGGAGCCAGGACGAGGGCAGGCCGAGAGCAGGCCGGAGCCAAGGCGAGGGCAGGACAGAGCCAGAGCAGGCCGGAGCCAGGGCGAGGGCAGGCCAGAGTCAGAGCGAGAGGAGGCCGGAGCAAAGGCGAGGGCATGCAGAGCGAGAGCAGGCCGGAGCCAGGACGAGGGCAGGCCAGAGCGAGAGTAGGCTAGAGCCAAAGCGAGGGCAGGCCAGAGCAAGGGCAGGCCGGAGCCTGGGTGAGAGCAGGCGGGAGCCAAGGCGAGGGCAGGACAGAGCCAGAGCAGGCCGGAGCCAGGGCGAGGGCAGGCCAGGGTCAGTGCGAGAGGAGGCCGGAGCCAAGGCGAGGGCATGCCAGAGCCAGAACAAGAGCAGGCCGGAGCCAGGGCGAGGGCAGGCCAGAGCGAGAGTAGTTTAGAGCCGAGGCTAGGGCATGCCAGAGCGAGAGCAGGCAGGAGCCAAGGTAAGGGGAGGCCGGAACCAGGGCGAGAGCAGGCCGGAGCCAGGGCGAGGCCAGAGCGAGAGCAGGCCAGAGCCAGAGCGAGAGTAGGCCGGAGCCAGGGCGAGGGCAGGCCAGAGCCAGAGAGAGGGCAGGCCAGAGAGAGGGCAGGCCAGAGCGAGGGCAGTTTGGAGCCAGGGCGAGAGCAGGACGGAGCTAAAGCGAGGGCAAGCCGGAGCCCGAGCTGTGGCATAGCGGAGCCAGGGCGAGGGCAGTACGGAGCTAGAGCGAGAGCAGGCCGGAGCCAAGGCAAGAGCAGACCGTAGCCAAGGCGAGGGCAGGCCAGAGGCAGAACCAGGGTAGGCCAGAGCAACAGCTGGCTAGGGCGAGAGCAAGCTGGAGCCAAGGCAAGGGCAGGCCAGAGCGAGAGCAGGCCAGAGCCAAAGCGAGAGCAGGCCGGAGCCAAGGCGAAGGCTGGCCGGAGCCAGAGCGAGAGCAGGCCGGATCCAAGGCGATGGCAAGCCGAAAGCAGAGCGAGAGAATGCCGGAGCCAGGACGAGGGCAGGCCAGAGCGAGAGCAAGCCGGAGACAGGGCGAGGGCAGGTCAGAGTGAGAGCAGACCGGAGCCAGAGCAAGAGCAGTCCGGAGCCAAGGCGAGGGCAGGCCGGAGCGAGAGTGAGAGCAGGCCGGAGCCAGGGCGAGGGCGGACCTTAGCCAGAGCGAGAGCAAGCAGAAGCCAGGGCGCATGCAGGCCGGAGCCAGGTCGAGGGCATGCCGGAGCCAGGTCGAGGGCATGTCAGAGCCAGGCAAGGGCAGGCAGGAGCCAGGGCGAGAGCAGGCCGGAGCCAAGGCGAGGGCAGGCCAGAGCCAGAGCAGGAGCTGGCCGGAGCCAAGGCGAGGTCAGGCCGAAGCCAGAGCTAGAGCAGGCTGGAGCCAGGGCGATTGCAGGCCGGAGCCAAGGCAAGGTCAGACCAGAGTCCGAGCGAGAGCAGGCCGGAGCCAAGGAAAGGGCATGCCAGAGCCAGAGCGAGAGCATGCCAGAGCCACAGCCAGAGCAGGCCCGAGCCAGAGCGAGAGTAGGCCAGAGCCAAGGCTAGGGCAGGCGCGAGCCAGAGCGAGAGAAGGCCGGAGCCAAGGCAAAGGCAGCCCGGAACCAGGGCGAGAGCAGGCCGGAGCCAGAGCGAGGGCAGGCCAGAGCCAGAGCGAGAGCAGGCCGGAGCCTCGGCGAGGGCAGGCCAGAGCCAAGGCCAGGGCAGGCCAGAGACAGAGCTAGAGCAGGCGAGAGCCATAGCGAGAGCAGGCCGGAGCCAGGGCGAGGGCAAGCCAGAGCCAGAGAGAGAGCAAGCCGGAGCCAGGGTGAGAGCAGGCCGGAGCCAAGGCAAGGGCAGACCAGAGGGAGAGCAGGCCGGAGCCAAGGCGAGGGCAGGCCAGAGCGAGAGCAGGCCGGAGCTAGGGCGAAGGCAGGACTAAACCAGAGCGAGAACAGGCCGGATCCAAGGCGAGGGCAGGCCAGAGCGCGATTAGGACGGAGCCAAGGCGAGGGCAGGCCAGAGCCAGAGTGATATCAGGCCGGAGCCAGAGCGAGTGCAGGCCGGAGCCAGGGCGAGGGCTGGCCGGAGCCAGAGCGAGAGCAGGTCGGAGCCACGGTCAAGGCAGGCCAGAACCAGAGCAAGAGCAGTCCGGAGCCAATGCGAAGGCAGGCCAAAGCCAGAGCAGGCCGGAGCCAAGGAGAGGGCAGGCCGGAGCCAGAGCGAGGGCAGGCCGGAGCCAAGGCAAGGGCAGGCCAGAGCCATTGCGAGATCAGGCCGAATCCAGAGCGAGGGCAGGCCGGAGCCAAGGCGAGGGCAGGCCGAAGCAAGGGTGTGAGCAGGCCGGAGCGAGGGCGACGGCAGGCCGGAGCCAGGGCGAGAGCAGGCCAGAGCCACAGCGAGAGTAGGCCGGAGCCAAGGCGAAGGTATGCAAGACAGAGTGAGAGCAGGCCGGAGCCAGGGCGAGGGCAGGCCAGAGCCAGCGCGAGAGTAGGCCAGAGCCAAGGCAAGGGCAGGCCAGAGCAAGAGCGAGAGAACACAGTTTTAATTACCTGGCCTGTAGGTAACTGTTTTGAACAGCAAACAAGTGTCAAAAAATTTGCTGACACACTGAAGAAATTTTTTAATGGAGGCCAGAAATGGCAGTATTTTCTGAAAACGTATATGTGATCCGTGTGACGGAGAAAACACAGTTTTATATACCTGACCTGTAGGTAACTGTTTTGAACAGCAAACCAGTGTCAAAAACTGTCCTGACACACTGAAAATTTTTTTTAATGGAGGCCAGAAATGGCAGTATTTTCTGAAAACGTATATGTGAGCCGTGTGACGGAGAAAACAAAGTTTTAAGTAGATGGATTTTTTGCGCTGTAATATGGAAAGGACCTGGCTGTATTCTGCAGTGCCAACAAGCAAATGGTGCAGAAAAACCGTGTTCTCTGGATTGCTTTTTAAGCAAATAATGAGGTTTAAGATGCAAAAAAAATTATTCCTGGCCCCTGAGACCTGGGCCTATTTCCAGAAATATTTAACAGCAGCAGCCAACAGAACTGGAATGGAGCCTCTTGTGCTATATGCACTGCAGTCTGCTATATACACCGCATGCCTATACACCCTGCCTGCCTGATATATCTCTGCAGGTGGATTAGTCCTCAGAAGGACTGTTTGTTAAGTTGGATATGTGTAATGTACGGTTTTTCTCCCTACACTACCTAATACACGATCAAATCTCTTCCTGACAAAGAAGCAGCTCTCCCTACACTGTCTGATCCGGAGTGACTGTGACGAGCATGGCGGCGCCAGGTCTGATATAGACCTGATGACGCTGTGCGGCCAGCCAATCACTGTAATGCCCACAACCAACATGGCTACGGTATTACAGTGCATGGCAGGCAATCCCTGCATGTTCATTGGCTCTCTAAAGAGCGCCAAACATGCAGGGAGGGGACCCGAGTTCCCGCCCGAGCAACCCGGAAATACTCGCCGAGCTTGTCGAGTACCATGTTGCTCCGGCGAGTACCGAGTAGTGGCGAGCACGTTCGCTCATCACTAATCACAATGGATAAATATTACCTGTGGTCATATTGGAGCAGAAGGAAAAGAGGGCTACTGCACACCTCAATACCGTAAAAGCTCACACACAGCTCCCTATATACAGGGTGGTCCAAAAGTAGGTGGACAGAAAATAATAACATTTATTTTGATTTATATATAAAATTATATTTACTAACACAAGCATAACATTGACAATTACATTTTATTCTGAACAATAATGCAAAACCCCTTAAATTTTATCAACGCAGGTGCTCAAACTGTTTTCCATTACAATTTGCACAGCTTTGAAGTCTGCCTCTTACGCTTCGACAAACTTTTTTTGCACAAGTCTCTTTGGGTATTAATTTCTTGAAATGCATCTCTTATGTAATTTTTCAAATCACTGACACTTTTTGGTTTTCGACTATAAACTTTGTGAGGAATGAAAAGTGGAATCTGATTGGTTGCTAAGGGCAACTGAGCCAGTTTCACTTTACACCATGTTTGATAAACCTCCCCCTTCATAACCTTATTACACTTTCTGTGCACCTACTTTTGGACCACCCTATATAGTATGATCCCCGGTTATCTCCTATATACAATATGAGCTCCAGCATAGCCCCCTATATATAGTATGAGCCCCACATAGCCTCTCTATAAACAATATGAGCCCTCACATAGCCTCCTATATACAGTATGAGCCCCCATATAGCCTCCTATATACAGTATGAACCCCCACATAGTCTCCTACATTCAGTCTGAGCCCCCAAATAGCCTCCCACATTCAGTATGAGCCCCCACATAACCTCCCATATACAGTACAAACCCCCACACAGCCTCCATATATACAGTGTGAGCCCCACATAGCCTGCATATACGGTGTGTCCCATATATATAGCCTCCTATTTACAGTATGAGCCCCAAATAGCCTCATATATACAGCATAAGCCCCCCATAGCCTCCTATATACCGCATGAGCACCACATAGCCTCTGTATATACAGCAGGAGCTCCCACATAGCCTCCCTGTATATAGTGTGAGCCACAAGGAGCCTCTTATATACAAGATGAGCCTTCACATAGCCTCCTATACACAGTATAAGCCCCCACATAGCCTCCTACATACAGTATGAACCCCCACATAACCTCCTACATTCAGTATGAGCCCTCACATAGCCTCCTAATCTAGTATGTGCCCCCACATAGCTTCCTATATATAGCATGAGCCCCACATAGCCTCTGTATATACAGATTGAGCCCCAACATAGCCCCCTATATACAGTATGAGCCTCCACATGGGCTCCTATATACAGTATGAGCCCCACATAACCTTCATATATACAGTGTGAGCCCCACATAGCCTCCATCTATACAGTGTGAGCCCTACATAGCCTCCATATATACAGTGTGAACCCCACATAGCCTCCATATATACAGTGTGAGTGCCAAATAGCCCCCAATATACATACAAATATACCATATACATGAAAAAAAACAATAACACATACTCACCATATCATCATATGCATACTCATACTCATTAGGGCTTGTTCAAAAACACACCTACAGTGAGCTATCACACAATAAAAAAGCCTGATGTTTGTAGTGCATTTAATATTTACCTGTTGTCTTTTAGGCTACAGATGAAAAAATGCAGAAAAAAAAAGTAAATTAAAAAACTTGCTGGTTGCTGTGCACTCTGCTGATAGCACACTGTCACAGCATGGGTTGCGAGCACCCAGGACAAGACAAGTATATGCCCCCTAACCCGTGAACCAATAGCACTCCGTGAGTCCTTTCCAAAAGCCCAGTATTGCACGTGTATTGTAATTTAAGGAAAATACTGATGTAATTATACTTTGCAATTTCATTTCTTAATTTTTTTTCTGTTTTTTGCTGAAGTCATCTCTCGAATTTTAAAAATATAAAACGCAATACATTATTTTATTTGTATGCTTTCTATTTTCTTAATACATTTTTTATAGAACAATGTTATTACCTTAGCCCTATTCCTAGCCCTAACCATTAGTTTAATGCTGAACCAGTCTCTTGACCTGCTTGTAACACTAGTTCGTTTTAGTAAAAATGTAAAACTATAAAAGCAGCTCTATGTAATAAATGAAGACCGTGTTGAGTAGCAAAGCGAATGCCCACCCAACGCTATTTATGCAGAACGCAGAAGGGGAGATGAGTTTGCCAGTGGCTGCTGGTCTACATAAGCAAAGATGGAAATTACAAAGCTTAGTATAATGAAGTGAGCTTTCTCATATAAGTCTCTGCCTAAGCAGAGCACAACAGCCTATGGCAAACTCATCTCAAGTGGTTCCCTCTACGTAGACAGAGACTGGGACAACAGAAAATGAGTAGAGAATGAATGAACACTGCTTATATGCACTGCACATGAGTAGAGCTACCTTCAATAATTTATTGCTCATTTTCTGTCATCTTGGTCACTGCTTATACATAGCACTGAAGTCAAAATGAGTTTGTCATAGACTTCTGCGCTCTGCATAGACAGCAATCATAACAAACATTTGTCATTTCAGCCGCTGCTTATGCTGAGTACAGCAGTGGATGAGAAATTCATCTTGTTTGCTTTGTTTGTAGCCACTCGATACAAATAATATAGAGATCTCAACTGTTTCTCAATAAGTACAATGGTCAGGTATGTAGTTCATTGATGTGGATAAATAATACAGCATATTGTTAAAATGGGCCCTAAAATCCTAAAATTATCTGTGAGATAATACTGAAGTGATGGAAATGGAAAAGATAAAGTTTCAACTAACTAAAAACAGTAGAACAAAAACAGATTTAATTTTATTACAACCCTTATATCAAACTGATAGATTCCCATACTTATACTGTAGCATATACCTTGGAATCTTATTGGTCAGTTACTGATCACATGAACAGTTCCATCCAGGTGCCTGTGCGCTCAGTTGACAGTTGAGGAAAGTGACAGTTGGAGTTGACTGGTGATAGTGAAGAAGTTGTCTGCGGACTGTGAGCAAATCTATGATATGGAAAAATAGGAGATTGTAGGGAAGAAGAGAGAGAGAAAAAGAAGACACTTGGACTCATCGGCTGATGAGGAGTCTTCAATCAAAAAATCCAAATGGAGAGGAAGAAAGGGTAAAAAAAAAGACTCGGGACGAAAGATGTCTCCCACCCCAGAGATGGAGCGAGTGGATGAGGACGTCATTGCCCAGAGTGAAGGATTGAAGAACAGAAGACATTTGGGCTCATCGGCTGATGAGAAGCCTTCTATCAAAAAGCCCCAAAGGAAGGGAAAAAAGAGGAAGAAACCAGACTCAGGACGGAAGATGTCTCCCACCCCAGAGATGGCGCAAGCAGATGAAGACATCATTGTCCAGAGAAAATTACCGAAGAACAGAAGAATCAGCTGGACTGTTCAGCGGAAGGAAAGACACCATCAATCCAGGCCAATAGCCAGATAAAGAAGACGTGGGAGGCTCAGGTAAAAAGAGAAATGTAACTAGTAATTATAGGGAACGTTATTGTGCATGTTTTATACCTCCACATGTAATCCAGGGATAAAGTCACCAAAATGATTCCAAATCTACTTTTATAATAAAAAATTACAAAAACAGTTTTATATTTGAGCAGATGATTATAGTTGTTATAGGCAGTTTACCAATACAAAGTGGTCAGAGTTATCTGTTCCAAAATCATGGTGAAATGTTCTTATCATTGTGTAATGTCCAGGTTCAGTTCTGCTGAAATTTACCACAAGACATGGAAAATGCTGACATCTTTTCAAAGGGAATCTGGCAGCAGTTTTATGGTACCCTATATGAGAGCAGCATGATATAGGGGCAGAGACCCTTCTACCAAGCATGTACTATTCATTGGATTGCATGGTATAATTTTGACAAAATCACAGTTTTCTCTGCTACAAATTTACCAGTTCTCTGAATGCTGAGCTCTGTATAACCCAGCTAACAACACTGATTGGCAGCTTTCTGTGTGTGTACCCTGTGCATAGTCAGAAAACTCCCAATCAGTGGTGGGGGTGGGGTTATACAGAGCTCATGAATATAGATAACTACCTGGCAGCAGTAGTGATAATCTCCTGCTGATAAAACTGTGATTTTATCAAAACTACAGCAAGCATCCCAATGAGTGAAACATTTATCTCTGTATATTATATATCTATATCTCTATATATATTATATCTCAGATTAGGTTTCAAAACCTTGGTGACATAGTACCTTTAAGTGCTGCAGTGCCTCAAATAAAATAAAAAACACATACCTCCTGGAATAGCGCCATTCCAACGATGTTGGCACTGAGGTAAATATGAAGTGTTTTTACTTTATTTGGGGCACTGTAGCATTCCAGAAGGGGTTGACATGTAGTGGACAACCCCTTAAATGACTTTCTGCAGAAAACGGTCCCAAAAAGTTGCCAAATTTGTGCAAATGTTAGAATGTTGCAATCTCCTGCTCTACTCCCCTCTTATTGCCTCTTCCCACAATCGCATACAAGATGTCTCCAGTGCATCCCCCCTACTCTGGAAAGCTCTACCTCATCACATCAGACTCTCGCCTACTGTGGAAACCTTCAGAAGGAACATGAAGACCGACCTCTTCCGACAAGCCTACACCCTGCAGTAACCACCGCTCCACCACATCGCTGCATGACAGGCTCTACCCTCACCTACTGTATCCTCACCCATCCCTTTGTAGACTGTGGCCCTCGCGGGTAGGGTCCTCTCTCCTCCTGGACCAGTCGCTAACTTGTATTGTTCATGATTATTGTACTTGTCTTTACTATGTATACACCTTCTCACATAGTAAAGCGACAGGGAATAAATGGCGCCATAATGATAAAGAATAATAATAATCCTAGTGATACTTGTAAAGGATTGTCCGTCTCTTTTTAGGTTTATTTCATGAGTATTGCAGTTGCTTCTCAGCACCGTACGCCGTACAATTAGAAATCCTTGTGTCTGCCTTGTGTACCTGCTGTAGCAGATGTGCCATGTCTGCGTTATCCGCCATATTGAGGTCTTCTCCTATATGGTTCCTGTAATGCGGAGCACATCACCCATATTGCTAGATTCTTATCAATTGTTCTTGATCCCATCTCCTGACAGCAGTGATAGATCGGTGACATGGAGCTGCTGTCCCCTGATGTATACTGTGGAGTCTCAGAGCATCATTATTTATCAAAACTGTTCATTACATTGTCTTTGTTGTCCATAGCAACCAACCAGAGCTCAGCTTTCATTTCTCAACCTGCTTTGGTAAAATGAAAGCTGATTTCTGATTGGTTGTTATGGGTAAATAGACACTCCTACTGTAAGGTGTAACATACCTGGCGGCGTCCTTGCATAGTGGTCCATCGCCCACTGTGCAAGAGCGCGCTCTTGATCTTCAGTCCAGTCTGCTAGCCTGGCTTCCCTCTATGCTGTCTGCTTGCCTCTGTGTCTGCTGCTTAAGGGCGGCGCCCGGTCACTTCCTGCTTTTTGTACCTGCTGCAGGCACACCTCTTGTGCGTCCTCAGCCTATTGCTGTCTGTCACCTGGTATTTAACCCAGCTGCTCCAATGAATCCCTGCCTGAGCATTGTGTTTCTTTCAGTGTGGTCTTTCACTCTGATTGTGCCAGGTCCCCTTCTGTGTTCTCTTGTCTGCCTATCCTGGAGGCTGTATTTCCAGGCCTGTCTGAACACGCTCCTTGCCTGTTCGTCTCGCCTTCTAGGGGCCGCATTCCTAGACCCGCTCCTGTATCTTGTCTGTCCTGTCTGAACACACTCCTAGCCTGTTCCTTCCGCCTTCTAGGGGCTGCATTCCTAGACCCGCTCCTGTATTTTGTCTGTCCTGTCTGAACACACTCCTAGCCTGTTCCTCCCGCCTTCTAGGGGCTGCATTCCTAGACCCGCTCCTGTATTTTGTCTGTCCTGTCTGAACACACTCCTAGCCTGTTCCTCCCGCCTTCTAGGGGCTGCATTCCTAGACCCGCTCCTGTATCTAGTCTGTCCTGCCTGAACACGCTCCTAGCCTGTTCCTCCCACCTTCTAGGGGCTGCATTCCTAGACCCGCTCCTGTATCTAGTTTGTCCTGTCTGAACACGCTCCTAGCCTGTTCCTCCAGCCTTCTAGGGGCTGCATTCCTAGACCCGCTCCTGTATCTAGTCTGTCCTGTCTGAACACGCTCCTGGCCTGTTCCTCCCGCCTTCTAGGGGCTGAATTCCTAGACCCGCTCCTGTATCTTGCTACTGTGTCTGTTCTTGTCTGTATTCCCTTCTAGCCTGTTTTCCCGTGTTTCTCTATGTCCGTACCTTTCCTTTTTCTGCAGAGTCTGAACTCGTACCTAACTCCTGCTCGTTGTCACTGTACTCCCGTTTGTGAGTTTGTGGTCCACTCGCTACTTCACTGCAAGTACCCTGTGGGTATCTGATTCTGCCTTTCCCTTCCTGTCTGTTCTGTGTGAACAGAACCCTGTCCCCCCTGCTCTGCCTTGCTCACCGCTCCGGCGGTTCTAGCCTGCTCTGCCTTTGCTCACCGCTCCGGCGGTTCTAGCCTGCTCTGCTCTTGCTCGCCGCTCCGGGCGGCCTTGTCCTGCTCTGCTCTTGCTCGCCGCTCCGGGCGGCCTTGTCCTGCTCTGCTCTTGCTCGCCGCTCCGGGCGGCCTTGTCCTGCTCTGCTCTTGCTCACCGCTCCGGGCGGCCTCGTCCTGCTCTGCTCTCGCTCGCCGCTCTAGGCGGTCTCGTCCTGCCCTGCTCTCGCTCGCCTCTCTGGGCGGCTTCACTCTGCTGTGTTTGTCCGCCACATCTGTGGTTCTGTTCCTGAGTCCCAGTGTGTACTGGGTCCTATCCCGCCTGTGTTCCTACCTGCTAGCGCCTCCCTGTCTGCACTCTAGCCGTGCTTGCCTGTACCCCCCCTGCCTGCCTGCATACCAGTCGTGCCTGCCTATACCCACCAGTCTGTGTGCCAGCCTAACCTGTCTGTTCCTGTATTCCCCTGTGTGGGTCAACAGCCGTGTCTGGGGTCTGTCCGGGAGTAGCACCTGGTCCCTCTGCTCGGTTCCTCCTTGGTGCACTGGCGTCGTATGCCGTCGTGCGACCCTGGTCGGATCGGGTGAATACCTAGTTACGCCCCTCCAGGTATTCACTCTCCGGCACGGTCCAGTGGAATCACACGCACACGCCGCTCAGCCCAGGCGTGTGCATTACATAAGGCTGTGTGCACACGATGCTTTATGCTGCTTTTTTTTTCAGTGCAGATTTGTCACAAAACCTGAAGGATTTCCAGATGCCAGCAAAATGAATGAGAATCCTGAAGTCTCATTCACACGTTGCTTATTTGTGACTTGCAGATTTGGTGCAGACTTAACCCCTTCACGCCACTGCTAATTTACGCTTTTGTGTTTCCATTTTTTCACCCCCTTCTTCCCAGAGCCATAACAATTTTTTTGTCCACATAGACATATGAGGGCTTATTTTTTTGCAGGACGAGTTTTACTTTTGAATGACACCATTCATTTCACCACTAGTGTACTGGAAAAAGGGAAACAATTCCAAGTGCAGTGAAATTGTGGAAAAAAAAATGCAATATGACATTGTTTTTTGGGAATTGTGTTTACATATTGTAGTAAAAATTACCTTGCAATATTATTCTCCTCATCAATACGATTACGGCAATACCCAACATGTCCAGTTTTTAATTATTTTAGTGGTGAAAAAATTCTGAAGTTTGGCCCCCCAAATTTTTAGGGTTGTACATAAAGTACTTTTTGCTGCTATTTAAACGATATATACTTACCATATTCCTACTTATGTACATACCCTATGTTTGATTATATAGTTGTGGTATTTTACCACTAATGAGCATATTCATTCTACTGCCCTATCAATGGAATAACAATTATGCATATACTTACCCCAAGTGCCACCTTTGTTTGGGTACCCTTTGCCCATTTTTTGACTTTCATTATTATTTATTTTAATTCATAAATATATTCCATCTATATATCGTTGTAACGTGTTATTTCTCTTTGGCACAATTGTTCTTGGGCACTCAACATTTATACTTTATTTTGTCTGTGGTCTAATTTTTGTGGAACTGCAGGGACTAAAAAAACGATACCACATATGTGTATTTTTTTTTAATATCTTTACTTTCAATGGGGCAAAGAGGGGTGATTTGAACTTTTTATTTTTTTACATTTTTTAACCAACTAACAGCGTATCAAACAAAGGGTATAACCATATAATTTGCATAAAAAACCCTTAACATGCAACCTTTATTAAAGATAATTAAAATTATCCATACAAAGAAGTAATCTGAAGATCAAAGTGAAAAATAATGAATGTGCAGAATTAGTCTGCTCCTATTGTTGTCACGGGTGTGTTGCCACGAAGATCGTCACGAGTACACTGCCTGACTTCTCGCAGCTGACTTGTTGGTGCTTTGTGTTTCTCGGCAGTGAGGGAGTTAATTCTCTCTCTCTCTCTGGGCTAGATGAGGTCCAGCCTCGCCCAGCTGCAATCAATACTTCTGTAGTGAGATTCCTTCATATACCTGCTGGTCTGTTTGGGAGGTGTGGGTGAAAGCATTTCATTCAGACTGACAGAGCGGATCGTGGTGTTTGGAGTTGCTGAGATAAGTGTATTTGGAAGTGTTTTTTCCCTTTCCTCGCTTTATCATTTATCTCCTTTCCCGTTGGTTTTCCCTCTGTTGTAGTTGAGAAGTTGTTTGTATGCAAGGTGGTTTTGGTTTTTCCCTTGTACTGTCTCGTTCGTCTAAATACTGTGTTTGGGCATATTATTTCTTGTTCCCTTTGGTTGTGATCGGGGTCCTTCTCAGGACTAGATTACTGAGGTGCAGGGATCTTCAGGAGGTAGGGGTTACGCTGGTGGCCTGGACCTCTGTACCTTTAACAGTACCTCCAGGTTGAGGGATTAGTCAGGGCCCCAGCTTAGGGTCAGCTTAGGCCCCCTACCTCCAGTATACAGAGACAGCGTGACATTTTCACCGACCCACTTAGTTTTTCTCCAGCTACTATGGATCCAGTAGCCGGTCTAGCTCGGCAATTGCAGAGTTTGTCCATGGAGCTGGCGGACGTTAGGTCCAAGGTTTGGCATCCTCAGGAGCAAGCCGGACCAGAACCTAAAGTAGCTCTCCCTGATAGGTTCACTGGGGGGCGGGACAAGTTTTTTGTTTTCCGGGAGGCATGTAAATTGTACTTTCGGCTGCGGCCTCGGTCATCGGGGAGTGAAGAACAAAGGGTGGGAATTGTCATCTCGCTCCTACAAGGGGACCCACAATCTTGGGCGTTCTCTCTTCCCCCGGGTTCCCCGGCTCTCCAGTAAAGTGGATAGGTTTTTCGCTGCCCTGGGACTCGTATATGATGACCTAGATCGGATCTCCCTTGCTGAGTCTAAGTTACGTAGGATCCAGCAGGGAGATCGTCCGGCGGAGGAATTCTGTTCGGAGTTCCGTAGGTGGGCCACGGACACCCAGTGGAATGACCCGGCTCTTAGGAGCCAGTTTTGTCATGGTTTATCCGACAAATTACAGGATGTGTTGGCACAGTATGACTCTCCCGTGTCTCTGGAAGCCGCTATGGCCCTCGCTATTCGCGTGGACAGACGGCTTCGGGAGAGGTGCGGGATAACTCTACCCCCTGTGATGACTCCACCTCCTACAAGGTCCCCTCATATGGTGGTTCCCCTGGTCAGTCCAGAGGAGCCTATGCAATTAGGAGGGACATCATTTCGGGGGAGGGGACCGGTGGTGCGCCATAAGGCAGGAAGGTGTTTCTTCTGCGGGAGAAAGGGACATTTTATTGGGGGGTGTCCATCCCGTCCCTTGCAGAGTGAAGAGTCGTCGGAAAACTGTTGATCCCAGGTTGTGTGGTGGACGGCAATCTGGGAGTAGGTATTTCGTCCCTAGGTTCGTCTCAGTTTCTCGTACCGGCGGAGGTGGTGGTGGGTACGAGAACTGAGAGGATATCTGTTCTTCTGGATAGTGGGGCCGGGGCTAATCTGGTTGATGCTCGGTTTGCCCGGGTTCAAGGTATGCGGTTGAGTGAGTTGGCTAAACCCATCCCCATATTCTCGATCGATGCCAGGCCTCTCGGGCAGGGAAGTTTTTTGCAAGTTGTGCATGACGTAAAACTTCAAGTGGGGGCAATACATAAAGAACTGTTGTCTTGCTACGTGTTGGAGGGTCTTCCCACTCCTATTGTGTTGGGCCTTCCTTGGTTAGCTAAGCATAACCCGGTTATTAATTGGCAAACCAGGGAGATAAGCCAATGGAGTAAATTCTGTAATAAAAACTGCATGAACACGGTCATTGGTGCGGTTACTCCTTGGGTCTTACCTCCATTTCTGGCGGACTTTGAGGATGTATTCTCGGAGAAAGGGTGTCAGGAACTACCTCCTCATCGCGTGTATGACTGTTCTGTAAAACTGCTTCCTGAGGCCAAGTTACCTAAAGCTAGGTTGTATAACCTTTCTGGTCCTGAGAGGCAGGCCATGAAGGATTATATCTCAGAAAGTCTGGCTAAGGGGCATATTAGACCTTCATCTTCACCGGTGGCTGCGGGGTTCTTCTTTGTTAAGAAGAAAGATGGAGGCCTACGCCCTTGCCTGGATTTCCGTGAACTTAATCGGATTACGGTCCGAGATCCGTATCCGCTCCCACTTATTCCCGATCTCTTTAATCAGATCGTGGGCGCCAAATGGTTTTCTAAGTTGGATCTCAGGGGGGCGTACAATCTGATTAGGATGAAGGAGGGGGATGAGTGGAAGACGGCGTTTAACACTCCGGAGGGGCATTATGAGAACCTTGTCATGCCATTCGGTCTGACTAATGCCCCGGCGGTGTTCCAACACTTTGTTAATGACATTTTTCGCCGCTTGGTGGGACAGTTTGTTGTCATATATCTGGATGATATCCTAATTTACTCGCCGGATCTGGTGTCTCATCAGGAGCACGTTAGGCAGGTGTTACAGATCTTGCGGGATAATAAACTGTATGCCAAGTGGGAAAAGTGTGTGTTCGCCGTACAGGAACTCCAGTTTTTAGGCTTCCTGGTTTCAGCGTCCGGTTTTCGTATGGACCCTGGGAAAGTGCGGGCAGTTCTTGAGTGGGATCGGCCAGAGAATCTTAAGGCACTACAACGTTTCCTGGGGTTTGCTAATTATTACCGGAAGTTCATTCGTAATTTCTCATCCATGGTTAAGCCTCTCACTGACATGACTAAAAAGGGGACGGATTTTTCTAGGTGGTCTGACAAGGCTTGTCAAGCATTCTCCTCTTTGAAAAAATGTTTTGCCTCGGCGCCCATACTCATTCAACCTGATGCGTCTCAGCCATTCATTGTAGAGGTAGACGCTTCCGAGGTAGGGGTGGGAGCAGTATTGTCACAGGGTTCGTCCCCTGGTAAGTGGCATCCGTGCGCCTTTTTCTCTAAAAAATTGTCGTCCGCTGAGAGGAATTACGATGTCGGCAATAGGGAACTCTTGGCCATTAAGTTAGCTTTTGAGGAGTGGCGCCATTTTCTGGAGGGGGCTGTTCATCCGGTCACCGTCATCACCGATCACAAGAACCTGCTATATCTGGAGTCCGCGAAACGTCTGAATCCCAGGCAAGCTAGGTGGTCATTGTTTTTTACCAGGTTTAATTTTGTCGTTACATATCGTCCTGGGTCAAAAAATGTAAAGGCGGATGCCTTATCTCGTAGTTTCCCGGGGGCCGGGAATACGGACGACCCGATTCCTATCCTTCAGGAGGGGGTGGTGGTTTCGGCAGTATGCTCTGAGCTGGAGGAGGAGGTATTGGAGGCTCAGGGGGACGCCCCTGTTGGACCTCCAGGGAGATTGTTTGTTCCAGATCAGTTGCGACAAAAGGTGATCGAGGCACACCATAACTCAGTTTTTGCAGGACACCCGGGGAGTAAAGCTACTGTGGATCTCCTCTCGCGTCGGTTTTGGTGGCCTAATTTACGTAAGGAGGTGGTAACTTTTGTCGCGTCCTGTGGGGTTTGTGCGCGCTCTAAGACCTCACATACCCGTCCGTCTGGGGCCCTCTTACCTTTGAAGATCCCGGAGCGTCCTTGGACTCATCTGTCTATGGACTTTATTACGGACCTCCCTCCGTCTTCGGGTAAAACGGTCATACTCGTTGTAGTGGACAGGTTCAGCAAGATGGCACATTTTATCGCTCTTCCGGCTCTCCCTAATGCTAAAACTCTTGCGCAGGTGTTCATTGGGGAGATTGTGAGGCTTCACGGGGTACCCTCCGAGGTGGTGTCTGATCGGGGGTCTCAGTTTGTGTCTAAGTTCTGGAAGGCGTTTTGTGCACGGCGGGGGATGCAGTTGTCATTCTCATCGGCTTTTCATCCTCAGACCAATGGTCAGACGGAACGTATGAACCAGAGCTTGGAGACATATCTCCGGTGTTTTGTGTCAGAGAACCAGGAGGACTGGGCTTCTTTCTTACCTCTGGCAGAGTTTGCTCTTAATAATAGGCGGAGCGAGTCCACTGGTAAGTCCCCGTTTTTTGGGGCATATGGTTTTCACCCCCAGTTTTGTACTTTCAGTGGGGGGGGCTCTTCGGGGGTTCCTGAGGAGGAACGATTTTCCTCATCACTCGCTTCAGTATGGAGAGGGGTGCTGAAGAATCTGAATACTATGGGGAACCGATACAAACGTATGGCTGATAGGAGGAGAGTGTCTGGTCCGGACCTAAGTGTGAACGATCGGGTATGGTTGTCTACCAGGAATATAAAACTTAAGGTTCCCTCCTGGAAACTGGGTCCCAGGTTCATCGGGCCGTACAGAGTCAGTTCTATTATTAATCCGGTGGCATTCCGTCTTGACCTCCCCCCTACGTTTAAAATTCACAACGTGTTTCACAGATCATTGCTTAAGAGGTATGTGGCGCCGGTGGTACCGTCACTTTTACCTCCCCCTCCAGTGGTTGTCAATGGTAACTTGGAGTTCCAGGTATCGAGGGTCATTGATTCACGCTTTAATCGCCGGTCCCTTCAGTACCTGGTTCATTGGAAGGGGTATGGTCCTGAGGAGAGGATGTGGGTTCCTGCGTCGGACATTAACGCAGACCGATTAGTTCGGGCCTTCCACACGACTCACCCGGATAAACCTGGCCCTGAGGGTCCGGAGGCCCCTCGTAGAAGGGGGGGTACTGTCACGGGTGTGTTGCCACGAAGATCGTCACGAGTACACAGCCTGACTTCTCGCAGCTGACTTGTTGGTGCTTTGTGTTTCTCGGCAGTGAGGGAGTTAATTCTCTCTCTCTCTCTGGGCTAGATGAGGTCCAGCCTCGCCCAGCTGCAATCAATACTTCTGTAGTGAGATTCCTTCATATACCTGCTGGTCTGTTTGGGAGGTGTCGGTGAAAGCATTTCATTCAGACTGACAGAGCGGATCGTGGTGTTTGGAGTTGCTGAGATAAGTGTATTTGGAAGTGTTTTTTCCCTTTCCTCGCTTTATCATTTATCTCCTTTCCCGTTGGTTTTCCCTCTGTTGTAGTTGAGAAGTTGTTTGTATGCAAGGTGGTTTTGGTTTTTCCCTTGTACTGTCTCGTTCGTCTAAATACTGTGTTTGGGCATATTATTTCTTGTTCCCTTTGGTTGTGATCGGGGTCCTTCTCAGGACTAGATTACTGAGGTGCAGGGATCTTCAGGAGGTAGGGGTTACGCTGGTGGCCTGGACCTCTGTACCTTTAACAGTACCTCCAGGTTGAGGGATTAGTCAGGGCCCCAGCTTAGGGTCAGCTTAGGCCCCCTACCTCCAGTATACAGAGACAGCGTGACAATTGTCCCCTATGATGATCATTCCTGACTGCAGGGGTTGGCACCCTAAATATAGTACGACAATGGCGCCCCCACTCACAAGTCGTCTATCCCTCAAAGTCCCTATAAGTCCCTGGAAACAACAGTGAGCAATAGATTAGGGCTAATATGATAATATAAACCTAGAAAATTATATCTATAAATTAGGCAACAAGAGTATATTGTAAAATATGTATCTCTTTATTAAATCGATTAAAAACACAAAACATGTTATACGTGTTATAAAAAATTATGTGGAGGGGAAAGAAAAGGGTGGAAAGGAATAAAATTATGTTACAGGGCGAAGGAGATGAGTGTGCACTCCATGCTACATACAGGGAATACCAATTCAAAAAGGTCAATATATGATAAATTGCATAGAATTTTATTATACATTACATCATAATCAAGTTTACACTGTGTTCCAAATTATTATGCAAATAATATTTTCTCAGATTTTCCCAAATTACCTATATGAATTTCAGTCATTGTAATTTTCCAGTCAAATAACTATTAGAGTACAATTGAAAGGTTTTTGTACAAACTGCCTATGATAACAGTATATTTAAAAAAAAATAAAATACTCAAACTGCACTCAAAATGCATGTTCCAAATTATTACGCAAAGCAGAGTTTTCAACCTTTTCATTTTAATAAAGAACAAAAAAATGGTCATTTTTGAAATTATAAGCATCAGCAGGTTATTACAAACTGAAATCAAACAGTTTTCAACTCAAAACTTTATTCTAGGTGATGTTACATTTGCACATAGGACCCCTTGTTCGAAATGAGCTTCTGAACTCTCTCGTCCATTGAATTTGTCAGGTTTTGGATGGTTTCTGCTTCAATTGTTTTGCATGAGGACAGAATACCCTCCCAGAGCTGTTGCTTAGATGTGAACTGCCTCCTGCCATCATAGACACTCCTTTTGATGATGCTCCAGAGGTTCTCAATGGGGTTGAGGTCAGGGGAGCATGGCTGCCACACCATAAGTTTGTCCCCTTTTATGCCCATAGCAGGCATTGATGCAGATGTGTTATGTGCAGCATGAGACGGGGCATTATCATGCATGAAATGATCTCGATGGTCCAGATGGATGGAGTGGAGGATGGCTGGTTGATGGACACCCCATGCAAACACGGCTACGGCGCTAACAAGGAGGAGGTGGAGTAATGTTTTGGGCTGGAATCATGGGGAGAGAAATTGTCGGCCCTTTTAGGATCCCTGAAGGGGTAAAGATGAACTCCATAATGTATGTTGAGTTTCTCAAACAGCACTTCCTGCCATGGTTCAAGAAGAAGAACCGTGCATTCCGCAGCAAGATCATTTTCATGCATGATAATGCCCCGTCTCATGCAGCACATAACACATCTGCATCTCTGGCTGCTATGGGCATAAAAGGGGGTGCGTCTTATAGTCCAAATGTTGGGGGGGTATATACAATACAGACCAAAAGTTTGGACACACCTTCTCATTTATAGATTTTGCTGTATTTTCTTGACACTGAAGGCATCAAAACTATGAATTAACACATGTGGAATTATATACTTAACAAAAAAGTGTGAAACAACTGAAAATATGTCTTATATTCTAGGTTCTTCAAAGTAGCCACCTTTTGCTTTGATGACTGCTTTGCACACTCTTGGCATTCTCTTGATGAGCTTCAAGAGGTAGTCACTGGAAATGGTCTTCCAACAATCTTGAAGGAGTTCCAAGAGATGCTTAGCACTTGTTGGCCCCTTTGCCTTCACTCTGCGGTCCAGCTCACCCCAAACCATCTCGATTGGGTTCAGGTCTGGTGACTGTGGAGGCCAGGTCATCTCGCATAGCACCCCATCACTCTCTTTCTTGGTCAAATAGCCCTTACACAGCCTGGAGGTGTGTTTGGGGTCATTGTCCTGTTGAAAAATAAATGATGGTCCAACTAAACGCAAACCGGATGGAATAGCATGCCGCTGCAAGATGTTGTGGTAGCCATGCTGGTTCAGTATGCCTTCAATTTTGAATAAATCCCCAACAGTGTCACCAGCAAAGCACCCCCACACCATCACACCTCCTCCTCCATGCTTCACGGTGGGAACCAGGCATGTAGAGTCCATCTGTTCACCTTTTCTGCATTGCACAAAGACACGGTGGTTGGAACCAAAGATCTCAAATTTGGACTCATCAGACCAAAGCACAGATTTCCACTGGTCTAATGTCCATTCCTTGTGTTCTTTAGCCCAAACAAGTCTCTTCTGCTTGTTGCCTGTCCTTAGCAGTGGTTTCCTAGCAGTTATTTTACCATGAAGGCCTGCTGCACAAAGTCTCCTCTTAACAGTTGTTGAAGAGATGTGTCTGCTGCTAGAACTCTGTGTGGCATTGACCTGGTCTCTAATCTGAGCTGCTGTTAACCTGCGATTTCTGAGGCTGGTGACTCAGATAAAGTTAGCCTCAGAAGCGGAGGTGACTCTTGATTTTCCTATCCTGGGGCGGTCCTCATGTGAGCCAGTTTCTTTGTAGCGCTTGATGGTTTTTGCAACTGCACTTGGGGACACTTTCAAAGTTTTCCCAATTTTTCGGACTGACTGACCTTCATTTCTTAAAGTAATGATGGGCACTCGTTTTTCTTTACTTAGCTGCTTTTTTCTTGCCATAATACAAATTCTAACAGTGTATTCAGTAGGACTATCAGCTGTGTATCCACCAGACTTCTGCACAACACAACTGATGGTCCCAACCCCATTTATAAGGCAAGAAATCCCTCTTATTAAACCTGACAGGGCACACCTGTGAAGTGAAAACCATTTCCGGTGACTACCACTTGAAGCGCATCAAGAGAATGCCAAGAGTGTGCAAAGCAGTCATCAAAGCAAAAGGTGGCTACTTTGAAGAGCCTAGAATATAAGACATATTTTCAGTTGTTTCACACTTTTTTGTTAAGTATATAATTCCACAAGTGTTAATTCATAGTTTTGATGCCTTCAGTGTGAATGTACAATTTTCATAGTCATGAAAATACAGAAAAATCTTTATATGAGAAGGTATGTCCAAACTTTTGGTCTGTACTGTACATTGTGTGGGGTACGGGGGAAGTGGTAGCGGCGGAGGAGCGGGGCACAGGAGGCAGCTGCCTCCCGCTGCAGCCTACACTGTCCCTGCTGCTAAAGAAAATGAATATTCACTGCTCCTCACCCCCATGGGGAGCACTGAATATTCATGCTCCTTAATAGTGGCACACAGTGTAGCCGCAGCACGGCTCCTGCTGTTGCCGGAATCGCCTGTGCCCGCTGTAAAAGGGCATGAATATTAAACCTCTCTCCATGCCCATGGGCGTGGGGAGGGGTGAATATTCATGTCCTTTAATAAGCTGGCAAAAGCAATAGCCCGGCAGCAGCAGGAGCCGTGCTGCGGCTTCGCTGTGTAACGGATATTAAGGAGCATGAAGTCACTGCTCCCCGCGCACTCAGTCCCGGTGTGGGGAGCAGTGACTTCCGGCAGCTGATCTCTCTCCTTGTGAGCCGTGCATGGCAGTGATGTCATGCGCGGCTCACATGGAGAGATCAGTGAGGGCATACAGGACGCTGCGCTGGAGGAGAGAAGAAAGGTGAGTAGGAGTGTTTATTTTTTTATGTGCAGCCTGGTGGGGATTAAGGGGACCATGCATACTAGGATAAGGATGAGGGGGCCATACATACAAGGGTAAGAATGAGGGGTGCCATGCATACCAGGATAACGCTGAGGGGGGCAGACATAACAGGATAAAGATGAGGGGGCCATACATACCAGCATAAGGATGAGGGGCCATACATGCCAGGATAAGGATGAGGGGTGCCATGCATACCAGGATAGGGATTAGGGGTGCCATGCATAGCAGGATAGGGATTAGGGGCGCCATGCATACCAGGATAAGGATTAGGGGTGCCATGCATACCAGGACAGGGATGAGGGGTGCCATGCATACCAGGACAGGGATGAGGGGTGCCATGCATACCAGGATGGGGATGAGGGGTGCCATGCATACCAGGATGGGGATTGCTGTGCCATGCATACCAGGATGGGGATGAAGGGTGCCATGCATACCAGGATAGGGATGAGGGGTGCCATGCATACCAGGATAAGGATGAGGGGTGCCATGCATACCAGGATGGAGAGATTCCAGGCATACCAGGATGGGGATGGGGACCACGTATAAAAGGAAGGGGGGGCATATATACCAGGATGGGGGATATTGTCAGAATTGGGGGACATTACCCCTATACCAGTGTCTGCAGAAGACCTCCTCCCCCTTAAAAGTGCATCATGAACACATTTTTTGCTTACAGTTTTTTTTATTTTCCTCCTCTAAAACCTAGGTGGCTACTTTGAAGAACCTAGAATATAAGACATATTTTCAGTTGTTTCACACTTTTTTGTTAAGTATATAATTCCACATGTGTTAATTCATAGTTTTGATGCCTTCAGTATGAATGTACAATTTTCATAGTAATGAAAATGCAGAAAAATCTTTAAATGAGAAGGTGTGTCCAAACTTTTGGTCTGTACTGTATATATACTGTGGCTGGTGAGGGGTGTGGGGGGAGCTGCAGCAGCGGAGGAGCGGGGCACAGGAGGAAGGAGCCGCCTGCTGTCGCCTACACTGTGCCCGCTACTAAAGAAAATGAATATTCACTGCTCCCCACGCCCATGGGCGTGTGGAGCACTGAATATTAATTTTCCTTACTAGCCGGCACACAATGCAGCCGCAGCACAGCTCCTGCTGCGGCCGGGCGATCGCGTGTGCCTGCCCATGGCCGTGGAGAGGGGTGAATTTTTATGCTCTCTAATAGCGAGCAAATGCGATTGCCTAGCAGCAGCAGGAGCCGCGCTGCGGCTACACTGTGTGCCGGCTATTAAGGAGAATGAAGTTCCTGATCCCCACGCACACAGTCCCGGCGTGGGAGCAGTGACTATTCCCGCAGTTCATCTCTATTTGTGATGGCACATAGCAGTCATGCACGGCTCACACGGTGAGATCAGTGCTGGCAAACAGGACGCAGCGATGGAGCAGAGGGGAGGAAGGTGAGTAGAAGTGTTTATTTCTTTTGTGCATACCAGTATAGGGATGAGGGGTGCCATGCATACCTGGAAGAGGGATGAGGGGTGTCAAGCATACCAGGAAGAGGGATGAGGGGGGCTTTGTATACCAGGATAGGGATGAGGGGTGCCATGCATACCAGGATAGGGATGAAGGGTGCCATGCATACCAGGATTGGGATGAGGAGTGCTATGCATGCCAGGAAGAGGGATACCATGCATACCAGGATAGGGGGTGCCATGCATACCAGGATAGGGATGAGGGATACCATGCATACCAGGATAGGGATGAGGGGTGCCATGCATACCAGGATAAGGATTAGGGGTGCCATGCATACCAGGTTGAGGGGTGCCATGCATACCAGGATATGGATGAGGGGTACCATGCATACCAGGATAAGGATGAGGGGTGCAATACATACCAGGATGGGGATCAGGCATGCCATGCATACCAGGATGGATGGGTGCCATGCATACCAGGATGAGGGGTGCCTTGCATACCATGATGGAGATCAGGGGTGCCATGCATACCAGGATGGGGATTAAGGGTGCCATGCAAACCAGGATGGAGGGGTGCCATGCATACCAGAATGGAAAGATGCCACGCATACCAGGATGGAGGTGTGCCATGCCAACCATGATGGGGGGGTACCATGCATACCAGGATGGGGTTGAAGGTTCCATGCATACCAGAATGGGGAATTGGAGTGCCATGCATACCAGGAGGGGGGAAAGGGGTGATATGCATACCAGGATGGGGGATTGGGATGCCATGCTTGCCAGGATGGGTGTGGGGCCACTTATAATAGGAAGGGGGGGCATATATACAAGGATGGGTGATATTAACAGAATTGGGGGACATTACCCCTATAACAGTGTCAGCAGCAGACGCTCTCCCCCTTAACAGTGCATCATGACCACATTTTTTTTCCATTTTCCTCCTCTAAAACCCAGGTGCATCCTATGGACAGGTGCGTCTCATAGTCCAAACAATACGGTATTATGTCTGTACATATCCAAACATAATTCCACTGTTAATGCACAAAAATCTGCTATTTATAAAATGAATTTTATCCAAAAAGTGCATTGTGCATGATATATATATATATATATATATATATATATATATATATATATATATATATGTGCATATCCAAATGTATTTAAATTATTTAAGCAAAAAGGAAAATTTATATATGTATGGAACTATGCCTATCCAAATCATAGGATGAACAGTAAAAGTGATCACCATGCAATATCAAATGTCATAATGCAAAAAAGAATACAGAAATAAGTTCATAAAAAGTTACATTTGTGCATATTATTACGTACTATCCAAAGGCACATCATCACCCCTTCCACATGCTTCAACGCACGTTTCACTACCGATTCATTAGGAAGTGAGGTGGAGGAGGAAGAGGCGATGTTTCATAGGGTGATTACAGCTGTGGTTACTTACAAATCAAGGACGCCATATTATCGGACGCCTCTACTGTCCCACACGTCCGGATAGCCGTCCCGTCTGCGACCGAATGTGCATCACCGAAACACGACCAAAGGTCGCAGTTCAACGAAAACATCCCAGTATCAGGTACGAGAGCACACCGGAGCATGCGCAGTGTGGCGCACAGCGACCCTGCAGCCATATTAGAAAAGGGCAAAAGTGCGGGTCAGCATCAAAGTCTAAATATAATTATACGTGCCAAAATAGAATTGTATGAAATATAGAAAAAGTTCTATATATAATATAGTTAATGCGTGCATACACAATATTATTGCTTATATAATGTGTATATGTAAAAGTGAATAAACACACTATAAACTCTCTATATGTATATGATATAGGTGAATAGTTTGCTTAATTATCCTATGCAGCGCATGCGTAATATAACACACAGCGAAAGCACAACCTGGTTAAAACAGAGCAAAGATGGAAACAAGCCAACCATAATAAACTATGTGTGTATGTATTAAAATGTTGGTTCTTGTATGAACCCATGAAAATATGTCATATACAAATGAATACATCTAATTACCTTGTGTATATATAGAGGTGAATGAATATACTAGAAGCTATCTCCATGTGATAATTGAATATCCTTAATTCAATGTGTAAGTGTATGTGAGTGATAGTTATATATGTGTATATAGGAAAAATAAAAAAGCATAAAATATAATAATAAAATATATGTGAAAAAGAGATGTGGTCATGTTAGAGAGAATAATACAAAAACTATATATCTGATGTTGTACTTAGTGATGGAATACATGTGAAACTGTATGGCTGTTCGGGCGATGATGATACAAACAGTCCTCCAATCTGAAAGATATAATACAAATTAATATGCACATATAGATTGATCCCACCCTAATAACTCCTATCCCATAAACTTATATCTCCACTAACTCATAAACCACCAATAATATATACAATAAAGCCAACAATACATGTATATATGTTTATTCAATCAAATGCACTATGATATATATTGATTATATGATTCGATTGATAATAAGGACAAGACACTGAAGATGAGAATATACCAAAAATCCTAGTGTATACTTAAAGAAAACTCGAAAATCCCCACTGTTCATTTAACCCTCTGGGGGTCATACTTCTTAGAGTGGTGATCCATTTACTTTTTTATTTATTATTTATTTGTTCAATCTGGGCCAGCTTTTTGGCTAGATTTTCCCTCCTATTCCCAGGATACAGACGGGCAATCCCTTTGACACATAAGAGATGACATTGATGAGGGTAGCAATTCCGAAACTGTCTCGCCAAAGGTTTAGGTTGAGAAATAGCACCCACCTCATCTTGACAGATTTTCTCCGCTGCCCTAATATTTTTGATGTGTTCCAAAGCTCCCGAGTTGTCATACCAATATAGATGAGTCCACAGAAACATGAGGCTTGATAGATGACCATAGATGTTCTACAATTAATGAAATACAGAATCTTGTAAGCCTACTCACCCATCGAATCCTGAAAGGTATTCGTTTTTTCAATATATCTGCACTCTTTGCAGTTGCCACACTTCCATGTGCTCAATTTGGGGCCCTTTGAGCCAAATATACATTGCTCAAAAAAATAAAGGGAACACTTAAACAACAGAATATAACTCCAAGTAAATCAAACTTCTGTGAAATCAAACTGTCCACTTAGGAAGCAACACTGATTGACAATCAATTTCACATGCTGTTGTGCAAATGGAATAGACAATAGATGGAAATTATTGGCAATTATGAAGACA
Source organism: Phyllobates terribilis (assembly GCF_046119375.1). Taxonomy (NCBI): domain Eukaryota; kingdom Metazoa; phylum Chordata; class Amphibia; order Anura; family Dendrobatidae; genus Phyllobates; species Phyllobates terribilis. The sequence continues at coordinate 4,441,478 of NW_027362898.1, read as the reverse complement.
CCCTCAATAAAGGAGTGGTTCTGCAGGTGGGGACCACAGACCACATCTCAGTACCAATGCTTTCTGGGCTGATGTTTTGGTCACTTTTGAATGTTGGTTGTGCTTTCACACTTGTGGTAGCTTGAGACGGACTCTACAACCCACAGAAATTGCTCAGGTAGTGCAGCTCATCCAGGATGGCACATCAATGCGAGCTGTGGCAAGAAGGTTTGCTGTGTCTGTCAGTGTAGTGTCCAGAGGCTGGAGGCGCTACCAGGAGACAGGCCAGTACACCAGGAGAGGTGGAGGGAGCCGTAGGAGGGCAACAACCCAGCAGCAGGACTGCTACCTCCGCCTTTGTGCAAGGAGGAACAGAAGGAGCACTGCCAGAGCCCAGCAAAATGACCTCCAGCAGCCAAAAATGTGCACGTGTCTGCACAAACGGTTAGAAACCGACTCCATGAAGGTGGTATGAGGGCCCGACGTCCACAGAAGGGGGTTGTGCTCACAGCCCAACACCGTGCAGGGTGCTTGGCATTTGCCACAGAACACCACGATTGGCAAAGTCGCCACTGGCACCCTGTGCTCTTCACAGATGAAAGCAGGTTCACACTGAGCACATCTGACAGACGTGACAGAGCCATGGAGAGCGATCTGCTGCCTGCAACATCCTTCAGAATGACCGGTTTGGCAGTAGATCAGTAATGGTGTGGGGTGGCACTTCTTTGGAGGGCCGCACAGCCCTCCATGTGCTTGCCAGAGGTAGCCTGACTGCCATTAGGTACCGAGATGAGATCCTCTGACCTCTTGTGAGACCATATGCTGGTGCGGTTGGCCCTGGGTTCCTCCTAATGCAGGACAATGCCAGACGTCATGTGGCTGGAATGTGTCAGCAGCTCCTGCAAGATGAAGTCATTGAAGCTATGGACTGGCCCGCCCGTTCCCCAGACCTGAATCCGATTGAGTACATCTGGGACATCATGTCTCGCTCCATCCACCAATATCACGTTGCACCACAGACTGTCCAGGAGTTGGCGGATGCATTAGTCCAGGTCTGGGAGGAGATCTCACAGGAGACCATCTGCAACCTCATCAGGAGCATGCCCAGGCATTGTAATGAGGTCATACAGGCACGTGGAGGCAACACACAATACTGAGCCTCATTTTGACTTGTTTTAAGGACATTACATCAAAGTTGGATCAGCCTGTAGTGTGTTTTTCCACTTTAATTTTGGGGGTGACTCCAAATCCAGGCCTCCATTGGTTAATAAATTTGATTTTCATTGATGATGTTTGTGTGATTTTGTTGTCAGCACATTCAACTTTGTACAGAACAAAGTATTCAATGAGAATATTTCATTCATTCAGATCTAGGATGTGTTATTTGAGTGTTCCCTTTATTTATTTGAGCAGTGTATATGGAGATGTATCAGGTACATGATGACTATGTACTAGTATATCACGTAGTGTCTTATTACGTTTAGCCATAATCAATGGACGATTTGATAAAAAAGGAAGTATTGTCTGATCCTGTTGGAGAATTAGCCAAAATTTGGAGATGATATTAGTAATTTCCTTCCACCTCGAATGATAATTCGTGATGAATTGAACATGCCCATCAGATTCCTTTTTCTTTTTAGTAATGAGAAGATATTGTCTATTGGCGTGTTTGGCCCGATAGTAGGCCTGTTGAACAATTTCCATTTTGTACCACGTTGTAAGTATCTACTGGTCATATCACATGCCTATTCTTCAAAAGCTTTGTCTTGGTCAGAAATACAATGTGCCCTAATAAATTGTCCGGACGGCATTGCCTGTATTACATGTACCAGATGACTGATTTGGCATGCAAGAAAGCATTGGCACTAGTATTCTTGTGATAAATATTTGTATGCAACTGTCCATGGTCATCAACATGAATATCCAAATCCAGAAAATCAATTTTCTTTTGATCAATATGATGGGTTAGCGTAATATTCAATGCATTGTCATTTAGATATTTTAAGAATTTTTCAAGTTCCTCATGGGAGCCCTGCAAAATAAACAACACATCGTCTATGAATCTCATCCAAGATATCACTGATCCCAATGACGTATGTTCAATGTTCTGGAATCGGATGTATTCACACTCCCAAAATCCCAAGGAGAGATTGGCGTAAGATGGGGCCCAAGCCGCGGCCATTGCCACCTCTTTCTTCTGTAGGTAGTATTGATCTTTGAACACAAAATTATTATATAACAAAATGTATTCTGTTATGAATCCGGGTGGTGGAACCTCTGTGCTGTGATGCAAGGAGGGATCAGAGGGGCGTAACTAAGTGCCTACCCGGACCGACCCTGGCCACACAGCGGCTTAGTCGACTCTGTGAACCAACGTTGTGGTATTGAACCAAATGTTACTATAACGTCCTGGTTACAAGCCGTCCACTGCTGTGGTGCTGAATCTAGACAGTTCTTCCCATATAAAAGCTGTCCACTGCTGTGGTGCTGAATCTAGACAGTACTGCCCAGATCAGAGCTGCCCACCGTTGTGGTGCTGAATCTAGGACTGTAGTGCCCAGAGGAGAGCTGCCAACCACTGTGGTGCTGAACCAGTACTATAGAAGGGAGAGAACACAGGAGCTCACCCCCGCTGCTGAGCAGAGATGCTAGATGTGCTGTAGTAGTCTTCTATTGTCCCTCAGCAGATAGCATCATGCTATGAATGGGATGTGCTCTGCTATATCCCTGCAGCTTGTAGATCAGGAATCAGGGCTTCAGTGTGCGTCACCTGAATGACAGCAGTCTGGCACCACCAATGCTGCTATGCGGGACATTGCGCCCTTTACTACTGCCTGCGATGTAAAACCCCTTCTGATTGGAGCCCATGGATCTGTGATTGGTTATTGAAGACACACCCTCGTACATGGTGGACTTGTCTGTTCCCTTTAAACATATGAGCGGTTCTCACATGTTGTGGCTGATGTCTGATAACATAAGTGCTATCCCCTCATTCTGTATCACTGCAGCTGTCATCTGATGGGCGGCTGATGTATTCCATCACTATAGTACGGGTGAGATCACAGCCATCTGTAGGAACAAAACACCATCTCATCCGTGTCATGTACAGAAGCATGTCACTATGCAAGTCGCCCCCGTACTCCTAAACATCAGCAATAAAGCAGGAAGGAGTGTGTCACTGAATGCAAGATGTGACGAGATAAAACCAACCTTGTAAGGCTACATGCGTAGTGGTCATAGCCACCTCCAGTTACTGTCACATAAAATTCCTGGTGCCACTGATAAAGGAGGGGAGATCTCCGTAATACGGTATCTGTGCACGTTTAGTCCACCAGTGTCTGGAAGGAACGTTGAGCTCAGCTATGCTGCTCATGAGAGCGCAGGGTCCTAATGTCCACCATTACCACTCCATTCTTAGTCTAATTTTACATATCATTTCATCAATGTGTTTCATCTGACATTAACCTTATTCATTATATTTTCAATTAAACACTTTATTAATAATATCTAAAGATTTAAAAAAAGATAAGTATATGATAAACTATATGTCGGTTGCGAATAAATGTACTAATGAATTTACTCTGCATCTCAAGTGTCATATCTACAGTGCCAAAGGTTTTCTTTCTGGATCTTATTGATATTCCTTCTATGCACTACATCTTCTAATTAGGAGTGCGAAACTTCTAACGCTTTACACTATGATAAACTGATATATATAAGTACTCGTATATACACTATTTGGACAAAACTTATAACAGCGAAGTACTGTTCATATAGTTAAGTGGCTTAGCAACGGTACAGGAGATAAGATGAGAATAATAGGTTTAGTCTTTAGGATAGGGTTAATGGATAGAGACTGCAAGATGTCGGTGAGTGACACGAAAGTGTGAGACGGACCCGTCCCATCGTGTGCGTAAGAAGGGCACGGTGGAAGAAAAAGAAACCATGCCCATTGCAGCAAGCCAAGGGAGAACGGGTGGAGACTCCCAGGAAACGGGCAGGTGAGCCAGAAGTGGCCTCCACCAAGAATGGGCAGAGCAATGTAAGAGCACACCCACGGCAGAGTGGGCTGGGACCATTGTTGGTGAGGAGGTAAAGTGGCAAGAGAAGATAGAGTGCTACGGTTTACCTATTGAAAGTGATGGTCGGTGCTACGGCATTGTGCTACGCGGTGTGCCCGGAAAGGTCAAGTCGAAAAGGAAGATGACGCAGCTGGAGCAAGAGATGCAGCCGGGTGAACTGTCATCAGTAGAGGCACCAACCAAGGTCCAGGGAAGGCCCAGGATCCAATGCCTGACCTCAAGACAAAGGTTCGCCCGCAGTCCCCAAAACCAGAACTCGATTCCAAGGCGGAGGCAGCAGTGTCAGCGTGGCCAAGATCCTGCGACCAGGCAGGGTGACTGAAAGCTATGCTGGCAGCCCTGGTGGTAAGTACACCTCAGCGTCCTGTAGAGTTATCAGCCTGGGAAACAGCCCTCATCCCCTGGCCACAGCAGTACATGGAAGAGACACCAGCCCTGGACCCTGTTAAGGCCAGATGGGTGGTGAAGGTCATTGAGGGTAAGAAGGAGTGGGAGAAATGGGTGAGGGCCCAACTCAAGCACCCAGGAGGTGGTGAACTTGACCCGCCCAGGGGGGATATGGGGGGAAACTTGGTACCCGGGCCTTTACCTTCTTTGTAGAATGTCACGGCAGTCGGCTCCTGGGCCCATCCTCTGGGGTCGCTCTTTAAAAGGGGGTTTGTTAACAGTTTGTCTCGTGACGCCACCTGTGGTTCCCGGTAATGAATACCGGCGCTGCTGCAGACCTCCGGGGGTGATGGGATGGCAGCTGGGATGTTTCTGCTCCCCAGAGGCGGAGCGGGCCTCTGGGGCAGGGTAGTTGCAGATGGTAATGCTGGGCGTTGTAGTGCAGGCGCGGTAGCGTGATGGAAATAACTGACAGAGACAGTGGAGTGCAGTCATCCGAGTTTACTCACAGTTCTTTTTAGGTTCCTCGGGTACACTGTCCAGGTGTCAGACTCCCGCGTCACACTGCGTTTGCCAGGCAGGGGTTCAGCACTCCTTCAGGTAGATTAGAAGCACTTAACGGGACCCCCTTTCTTATGTTCCTTCCTTGACTCACTTCACGCGCAGGGTCTTCTCACTCCTGCCCTGCGCTCCCCACACACAGTCCCGATCGGGTGCTCTGAAGTCCCTTCTGGGCAACCTGGAGTTCCCAGACGTACTTGATGCCCTTCACGGCGACTAGGGTGAGGCTGTGGCAACTGCACCATGGAAGTGCAGAAGCCTCCGGTTTTTCCAGCCGAGACCTGGAGTAACACGGCTGGTCCAGGGATCAGTTTCCTTCCCTCTGATCCCTTCCCTGATCCCTCTGATTCTTGGCAGATTCGGGCGTATGGGTGCCGTCCTGCACTCACCGTACCCCCTGGGATCCCTTCTGCTCCCGGAGCATTCCTCCCTTGCTCCCACTCCTCTCCTGGGCCTCTCTCACTAGGCCCACAATGGAGCAGAGCTCCTGAAGAGACTCTGCTCCCCTCCTCTCCTTGCTACTCACTGGCTGAACTGCACTGCTCCAACTAAGATGGCTTCCTTTTTTATATCTATTCTCTAAGTGCTCCCCTGTTCTACGTCCTCCACCCACACCCACTACTGGTTCCCCCTCTCCTTGGTTCCCCCCACTCCAGCCAGGGACAGGGCAGCAAAAGAAGTGCATAATGCCCTTCCAGCCGGCCTGGAGTAGTGCAGTGTTGAGTGCAGGTGTTGGGGTCCCGGGCAGTAATAATCTTTAATAATAATAACCTTTATATAGCGCTAACATATTCTGCAGCGCTTTACATACATTACTGTTGCTGTCCCCATCGGGGCTCAAAATCTAGATTCCCTATCAGTATGTCTTTGGAGTGTGGGAGGAAACCAGAGAACCCGGAGGAAACCCACGCAAACACAGGGAGAACATACAAACTGCTTGCAGATGTTGTCCTTGGTGGGATTTGAACCCAGGACCCCAGAGCTGCAAGGCTGCCGTGCTAACCACTGCGCCACCGTGCCGCCGGCAGTACTTCCTCCTTACCTGAGAGAAGGAGATGCCACACTTCTGGGTGAGGTGCAGTACCTCTGTGGCGACTGAACCCTTAGGGGTGCCACAAAGTCATGGACCAGATGACCAGATGTCACATCCAATATTTCAGCCCTCAGCGGGAAGATCATGTCCAGCAATGACTCCTCCACGGTTAGTACCACAGCCTCAGGCCTGACAGAGGCAGCGAGTATTGCGGCTGCAGTGTGCGTTTTCAAGGGCCCCCACTGTATATGCTGTGCGTTGTCTTCCAGGTTCCAGAATGGTCGAGGATGACCATGTCCAAAGAGGGAATGGAAGAGTGATGGACTGTTCTGCAGCATTCCTACCCTTGAAGGCAATAATCCCTTTATGTGTACAGTGCCATGCGGTTTTATGAGTAATGTAAATAGCGATGTGTTTCTCTTACAGTGGCATGTAAAAGTTTAGGCCCCTTGGTAAAAAATTACTGTTATTGTGAACAGTAAAGCAAGTTGAAGGTGAAATGATCTCTATAAAAGGGCTAAAGTTAAAGATGACACATTTCCTTTGTATTTTAGGCAAAAAAAAATCTTGTAATTTTTTACATTTTAAAAATTACACAAAGGAAAATGGGCTGATGCAAAAGTTTGGGCACCCTTGGAGATTTGTGTGCTCAGAAAACTTTGACCAAGGTTTCAGACCTTAATTAGCCTGTTAGAGTGCGTGCACATGGTCAGTAAACACTGCGGATTGGATGCAGCACACTTGCGCTGCGTGCAATCTGCAGCGGCCAGATGTTACAGCATAGTGGAAGGTATTTATACAAATCCCATGTCCACTATGCGTCTCCGTGCTCCTGCAGCTCACCCGTGGAGACGGTCATGCAGTGCGTTTTCACAGGCCGCAGCATGTCAATTTCTCTTGCAGAGACCCTAGTCTCCGCAAGAGAAATTATATCACTGTAATGTATAGGATGTGGTGAATCCGCATGGTTCATTGAACACATGCGGATTCACTTGCGTGCAGCGCTTTGGACGCAGCATAAAGTATGCTGCGTTCAAAGCGCAGCCAACACCGACCATCTGCACATACCCTAAAGGTTATGGCTTGTTCACTATCATTAGGAAAGGCCAGGTGATACAAATTTCCCAACTTTATAAAAACCCAGCCTCCTCTAACCTTGTGCCAAAAAACAGCAGCCATGGGTTCTTCTAAGCAGCTGCCTAGCACTCTGAAAATGAAAATGGTGGAGGCCCACAAAGCAAGAGTAGGCTATAAGAAAATAGCAAAGCGTTTTCAAGTTGCAACCTTATTGACGGCATCGCTCGTCACTGCAGGAACGTCCTCAGGCTACTGTCAGTGAGTTCCAGCTGGCGTGCTGAGCAGTTACATACTCATGCAACCGCTCAACACAGCAATCGGATGTAGCAGATCTGGGGATCATTGTTCGACATCATCAGTATGGATTATCTGCGGACAGGTGAGGATTACTTTGTATTTTTATGTGGATCTTAAGAAATGTGTAAAAGAGGGTCATTGAGTGTTTTGTTCAAACAAATGTCTTTGCTCTGTGTGAGTTTTTTTACTTGAACTAATGGCGTTAGTAATCGGGATGTCTTATTCACGCCTCTCCATTACTAACCCCTGGGCTTGATGTCAGCAAACATCAAACAGCTGACATCAACCCCAAAACCATTACCCCACTTGCCAATGCACCAGGGCAAGTGGGAAGAGCCGAGAATAAGCACCAGAATTTCTGGGGTGGCTGAGGGCTCATGTTATTAGTCAGGGAGGAGGCCAATATCCATGGTCCCTTCCCAGCCTTTTAATATCAGCCTGCAGGTGTCTGTTTAGCCTTTGCTGGTTATTAAAACTAGGTGGGACACCACATAATTTTTTGGGGGATACCCCCTTTTTAATACCATTAAAGGCTAAGCAGACAGCTGTGAGCTGTTATTAATAAGCTGGGAAGATCCATGAATAGCGGCCCCTTCCCAGATTGCCCACTGCTTTCCCTCAGCTGTTAAGAAAATTAAATGGACCCCATCCCATTTTTTCAAAAATAAACACCTAAATTTGTAAGGATGTAAAACAACGCCAAAATGTAGACTAAACTATATATGAATAGACAATATAAGGTCCTAAGTTCCTGGGCTAAGTCATCACTGCTATGGCCCTACTTATGTATTTGAAGTCCCCCTTTCTCAAAATCTATCTAATAAATTTAATTTCCCCAAGATTATGGTGAAAATCATATACAGTGGGTAAGGAAAGTATTCCAACCCCTTTAAATGTTTCACTCTTTGTTTCAGTGCAGCCATTTGGTAAATTCTAAAAAGTTCATTTTTTTTCTCATTAAAGTGCACTCTGCACCCCATCTTGACTGAAAAAAAAACAGAAATGTAGAAATCTTTGCAAATTTATTAATAAAGAAAAACTGAAATATCACATGGTCATAAGTATTCAGACCCTTTGCTCAGTATTTAGTAAAAGCACCCTTTTGAGCTAGTACAGCCATGAGTCTTCTTGGGAATGATGCAACAAGTTTTTCATACCTGGATTTGGGGATCCTCTGCCATTCTTCCTTGCTGATCCTCTCCAGTTCCATCAGGTTGGATGCCGAACGTTGGTGGACAGCCATTTGCAGGTCTCTCCAGAGATGCTCAATTGGGTTTAGGTCAGGGCTCTGGCTGGGCCAGTCAAGAATGGTCACAGAGTTGTTCTGAAGCCACTCCTTTGTTATTTTAGCTTAGTGCTTAGGGTCATTGTCTTCTTGGAAGGTGAACATTCGGCCAAGTTTGAGGTCCAGAGCACTCTGGAAGAGATTTTCATCCAGGATATCTCTGTACTTGGCCGCATTCATGTTTCCTTCAATTGCAACCATCGCCCTTTCCCTGCAGCTGAAAAACACTCCCATAGTATGATGCTGCCACCACCATGTTTCACTGTTGGGATTGTATTGGGCAGGTAATGAGCAGTGCCAGGTTTTCTCCACATATACCGCTTAGAATTATCACCAAAAAGTTCTATCTTCGTCTCATCAGACCAGAGAATCTTATTTTTCTCATAGTCTGGGAGTCCTTCATGTGTTTTTGAGCAAACTCTATGTGGGCTTTTATATGTCTTGCACTGAGGAGAGGCTTCTGTCGGGCCACTCTGCCATAAAGGCCCGATTGGTGGAGGGCTGCAGTGATAGTTGACTTTGTGGAACTTTCTCCCATCTCCCTACTGCATCTCTGGAGCTCAGCCACAGTGATCTTGGGGTTCTTCTTTACCTCTCTAACCAAGGCTTTTGTTCCACGATTGCTCAGTTTGGCTGGACGGCCAGGTCTAGGAAGACTTCTGGTGGTCCCAAACTTCTTCCATTTAAGGATTATGGAGCCCACTGTGCTCTTAGGAACCATGAGTAATGCAGAACTTCTTTTGTAACCTTGGCCAGATCTATGCCTTGCCACAATTCTGTCTCTGAGCTCCTTGGGCAGTTCCTTCGAGTTCATGATTCTCATTTGGACTGACATGCACTGTGAGCTGTGAGGTCTTATATAGACAGGTGTGTGCCTTTCCAAATCAAGTCCTACCAGTTTAATTAAACACAGCTGGACTCCAATTAAAGAGTAGAACCATCTCGAGGAGGATCACAAGGAAATGGACAGCATGTGACTTAAATATGAGTGTCTGAGCAAAGGGTCTGAATACTTATGACCATGTGATATTTCAGTTTTTCTTTTTTAATAAGTTTGCAAAAATTTCTACATTTCTGTTTATTTTAGTCAAGATGGGGTGCAGAGTGCACTTTAGTGAGAAAAAAATGAACTTTTTAGAATTTACCAAATGACTGCAATGAAACAAAGAGTGAAAAATGTAAAGGGGTCTGAATACTTTCAGTACCCACTGTATCCTTCAACATTACATTTAACTACCTTTTTGTATAAGGTGGCAAAGAATAAAACAAGCAGATAGGAAAAAACAAACTTAATTTATTTAAAAAATGATCAAAAAGAAATATTTCTGTCATGCGCCAAAACATGCAAAATAAAGCAAATAAACATTACAAATTATAATAAGGTGCAGAACTGTAATCAGGGCCAGGACTGGGTGCTGAAAAATGTGGGGGGATCAGCAACATGAGTAAGTGAGGGAAGTGGAGTAAAGGGTAGAAATACACCATGGTGCGGAGGGTTTGGTAGGTATGGCCGGTCCGTGGAACTAGATTTGCTGCCAACTATATCCTAATTTGGAAGGCGGCTCACAGCAGGTTCAAGATGATATAAGTATGGCAAATACAAACGGTATATTAGGATTGTCTGAATATGGGTTATTTTGTAGGTGAGGTTTAACACAAAGAACTATTGAAGCCAGAACATTATGTGTCTAATTTTTTTCCAAAACATATCGCCACCAAAAGCGAAAATTTGGCAAGCCAGAATAAACACAAAAAAAAGGACAAAGAAAAGTCACCATCATACTAGCAGTCAATGGCGGGCTGGGCTGGGGTGCAGAGGGGCAAATGCCCCCCCAGACCAGTTCCCAAGCAGCTGCTCAGGGCTGCCAGGGGACTGCACTGTACCTTTAAACATGTTCAGCTGCCGACCCGACCACATGGCAGAGATGCAGATACACCCCCTGCACGCTGTGTGGCTGAGTCTGCTGAAGTGACGTCACACAGCGAACCTGGAACTGATTCAGTCAGCCGGACAGGAGCCTGTGGATCGGAGACTTCAGTGGTCTCAGTCAGTATGAGGTCAGGAGGTCTGCAGTGAGGGGGAAGCGGGACTGTGCTCACCTTCTCATAAATCCACCCAGGATTCTATATTGTCCAATCAGAGGGCCAGCTGCTGGGTCTCCGTGTGAGTTATTGCAGGAGGCTGAACTTTCATGCAGATTAGGGTCCTCCTGTCAGTGCAAAAAGTTCAGTCTGGTGCAATAAATCACACTTAGTCCCAGCAGAGACCACAGACATCACAATACAAGACCCTGCACCGACTGATTACAGCTGAACCTACAGCACCTCATATTCTACTATATGGCCCCATATATAATATGTGAGGTCCTGTAGGCAGGCCCAGGTGTGTTCAGTAATAATAATCTTTATTTTTATATAGCGCTAACATATTCCGCAGCGCTTTACATACATTATCGTCGCTGTCCCCATCGGGGCTCACAATCTAGATTCCCTATCAGTATGTCTTTGGAGTGTGGGAGGAAACCGGAGAACCCAGAGGAAACCCACGCAAACACGGGGAGAACATACAAACTCCTTGCAGATGTTGTCCTTGGTGGGATTTGAACCCAGGACCCCAGCGCTGCAAGGCTGCAGTGCAGTGTATATCCCTGTACATAATATACCACATCTAGTATACAGATTAGCCTATCATCTACTGTGATACACACATCAGATGTTTTAAAAAAATACACATTACTATACAACATCAGATGTCTATAGTGACAGTATATTATATACTAGTCATGTATTCTAATATATATTGTATGCATGTGGTATACTGTGTGAACAGATGTTATGTACAGGTAATGTGTGTATAGTATATCTGAACTCTACCCATGTCTGGTATATATAATACTGTAACTACAAAGTTCAGCCCGCGGACTGAGACAGCCGAAGGGCTGAAAACTGTGGTGCACGGGCCACACCATACTCTCCCCTATCCCAATATCACTGCTATCTGCAGTGTGGTGAATACATTGGTGGAAGATGGAGCCACTGGCTCCTACTTCCACAGATCAGCTTTTGCGACTGACACAGCAAACATGATGACATCACGACATCACATCTGCTGTGTGGAGAGTCAGTGCACCGGAGAAAAGAACAGACCGCGGGGGAACGAGAGCGAGGTGAGTATGTCTTCTTTTTTTTTTTTTCGTATGTGCATGGAATGTGTGCCTGCATATAGGGGGCTATGTGAGGACTCATACTGTATATAGGGGGTTATGTGAGGGCTCATATAGTATATAGGAGGCTATGTGAGGGCTCATGTAGTATATAGGAGGCTATGTGGATCTCATAATGTATATAAGAGGCCACGTGGGGTCTGACAATATATAGAGAGGCTATGTGGGGACTCACATTGTATAAAGGAGGCTATGTGGGACTCATACTGTACATAGGAGGCTATGTGGCGGCTAATAATATGTATACAGTAGAAGGCTATGTGGGGGCTCATACTGTATAAAGGAGGCTATGAGGACTCATACTGTACATAGGGGGCTCATACTATATATAGGAGGCTATATGCGGGCTCATACTGTACAAAGGAGGCTAAGTGGCGGCTCATAATATGTATAGGAGGCTATGTGGGTCTCATACGGTATATAGGGGGCTATGTGGTGGCTAATACTGTATATAGGATGGAATATGAGGGCTCATACTGTATATAAGGGCTATGTGGTGGCTTACACTGTATATAGGGGCTATATGGGGTGCATACTGTATGTAGGAATAATGTCTGTAATCTGCTGTGGAATTAATAGCACTATATACTGTACTTTTCAGATTATAGTACGCACTTTTCTCCTCCAAAAAATTTTGGGAAAAAGGGGGTACGTCTTATAATCTGAATGTAGTTTACCGGGCCATTTGGGAGCGGCATTTTAGGGTCGCTGCTGCAGGAAGCTGGTGACGGCAGGAGTGAGGCGATGCTGCGGGCCCCAGGCTGAACTTGGGGAAAAAAGGCCACCAGAGGCGGCGCATGTGCGGATTGAGATCGTGACACCGAGATCTTGTCTCCCGAGGTCTCAACCTAAGCATGTGCCGCCTCCGGTGGCCATTTTCCCTAAGTCTACAGCATTGAAAACCACGGGAAGTACAGGGGATCCGCCGGCATTTTGTGAAAGCACGGAGCCCGGCTCATCGTCGAACATCCCCCTCCCAGCCTGGGGTCCACAGCATCACCCCACTCCTGCCGCTGCCAGCTTCCTGGAGCAGCGACTCTGCTCCACCACAGCAGCCCCCTTCCCTGGGTAATCTACCGTAAAAGCAGACTATAAGAAGCACCACCATTTTATTAAAAACATTTTTTTCCTATTTTTCTCACCAAATTTTGGGGTGCGTCTTATGATACGGTGCATTTTATAATCTGCAAAATATGGTTAGTAAAATAAATAAATAAATGGGGAGCTGTGTGGGGGCTCATACTGTATACAGGGGGCTATGTGTGTGCTCATATGGTATATAGGGGGGCTGTGTGGGGGCTCATACTGTATACAGGGGGCTGTGTGTGCTCATATGGTATATAGGGGGGCTGTGTGGGGGCTCATACTGTATACAGGGGGCTGTGTGTGTGCTCATATGGTATATAGGGGGGCTGTGTGTTTGCTCATACGGTATATAGGGGGGCCGTGTGGGGGCTCATACTGTATACAGGGGGCTGTGTGTGCTCATATGGTATATAGGGGGATGTGTGTGTGCTCATACTGTATACAGGGGGCTGTGTGTGTGCTCATATGGTATATAGGGGAGCTGTGTGTGGGCTCATACTGTATACAGGGGGCTGTGTGGGGGCTCATACTGTATACAGGGGGCTGTGTGTGTGCTCATATGGTATATAGGGGGGCTATGTGTGTGCTCATATGGTATATAGGGGGGCTGTGTGGGGGCTCATACTGTATACAGGGGGCTGTGTGTGGGCTCATATGGTATATAGGGGGGCTATGTGTGTGCTCATATGGTATATAGGGGGGCTGTGTGTGTGCTCATATGGTATATAGGGGGGCTGTGTGGGGGCTCATACTGTATACAGGGGGCTGTGTGTGTGCTCATATGGTATATAGGGGGGCTGTGTGTGTGCTCATACGGTATATAGGGGGGCTGTGTGGGGGCTCATACTGTATACAGGGGGCTGTGTGTGTGCTCATATGGTATATAGGGGGGCTGTGTGTGGGCTCATACTGTATACAGGGGGCTGTGTGTGCTCATATGGTATATAGGGGGGCTGTGTGTGTGCTCATACGGTATATAGGGGGGCTGTGTGGGGGCTCATACTGTATACAGGGGGCTGTGTGTGTGCTCATATGGTATATAGGGGAGCTGTGTGGGGGCTCATACTGTATACAGGGGGCTGTGTGTGTGCTCATATGGTATATAGGGGAGCTGTGTGGGGGCTCATACTGTATACAGGGGGCTGTGTGTGTGCTCATATGGTATATAGGGGGATGTGTGTGGGCTCATACTGTATACAGGGGGCTGTGTGTGTGCTCATATGGTATATAGGGGGGCTGTGTGTGGGCTCATACTGTACACAGGGGGCTATGTGTGGGCTCATACTGTATACAGGGGGCTGTGTGTGGGGGCTCATACGGTATACAGGGGGATGTTGGCATACTTAATTCTGCTCAATATTAAGTGATATAAATATTATTTTATATTAATTGTAGTTAATATTAATATTGAGCAGAACTAATTTCAGCCTTTCAGCCTATTGGTTCAGGCCCCCACAACAGTTACGTTCTCTCATGTGGCCCCTCTGGAAAATGAATTGCCCACCCCTGATATATACCATCATTTATTATCCAGTATATAGCATCTGATGTCTGTATAACAGTATGTCCTATATCCCATCACATATTCTCCTGTATACTGGATGTCATATACTGTGCACAGACATCAGATGGTGCAGAGGAGAAGAAGTGACTGGTGTAATATCTAATGGCTGTACTCAAGGTGTAATGTGCACTAGTTACATATTAGCCTGTAGGTGGTATAATATATATACTATAGGCCCAGACATCCCATATTATATACAGGATAATAGGAGGCGGGTATAATATCCAGAGCTAACAAGCCTCCCCTATTCCCTGGGCCTGTCCCGATTTGAGGGCTCAGTCCCGGCCCGGCTCAGCTCTTCTCCCGGCAGGGGCGCTGCTGGGCACTGGGCTTTTCCTCCAGACACACAGGCTTTCCATGCTGTGTGTGACCCCTTGTAGCTCCGCCTCCCGCTCTCTGCTCCTCCCCGGCATCAGGGCAGAGGAATTCTACTGTGCAGAGACCGCACAGCATGAGGAGGTGAGGGGTCAGGGGGCGGGGCCAAGTCTGCGGAGGACATGACAACAAGGTGCGGTCCTGAGGTGAGGGGGAGACCCGCAGCCTCTCCCATCTGTGGCTGCTGTTATTACAGGATGGGAGGGGGCTCATGCAATGTCACCAGCAGCTCTGCAGTCGGGACTAGGGGAGATGGGAAGGGGATTTAGGGGCACTGCAGGGCTGACAGCTCTCCTGCGTACAGCCCATACTCTGCTGCTGATTGCAAACACCAGGCCCCACCACTGCCACTGGAGACATGATGGAGAAGAAGGGACTATATACATGTCATGTTGTGCCCGCTGTGTGTATGATGTCTGTGTGATGGTTGTGCCTGCTGTGTGTATGAGGTCTGTGTGATGGTTGTGCCCGCTGTGTGTATGATGTCTGTGTGATGGTTGTGCCCGCTGTGTGTATGATGTCTGTGTGATGGTTGTGCCCGCTGTGTGCATGATGTCTGTGTGATGATTGTGCTCGCTGTGTGTATGATGTCTGTGTGATGGTTGTGCCCGCTGTGTGTATGATGTCTGTGTGATGGTTGTGCCCGCTGTGTGTATGATGTCCTTGTGATGGTTCTGCCCGCTGTGTGTATGATGTCCTTGTGATGGTTGTGCCCGCTGTGTGTATGATGTCTGTGTGATGGTTGTGCCCGCTGTGTGTATGATGTCTGTGTGATGGTTGTGCCCGCTGTGTGTGTGATGTCTGTGTGATGGTTGTGCCCGCTGTGTGTGTGATGTCTGTGTGATGGTTGTGCCTGCTGTGTGTGTGATGTCTGTGTGATGGTTGTGCCCGCTGTGTGTATGATGTCTGTGTGATGGTTGTGCCCGCTGTGTGTATGATGTCTGTGTGATGGTTGTGCCCTCTGTGTCTATGATGTCTGTGTGATGGTTGTGCAAGCTGTGTGTATGATGTCTGTGTGATGGTTGTGCCCGCTGTGTGCATGATGTCTGTGTGATGGTTGTGCCCGCTGTGTGTATGATGTCTGTGTGATGGTTGTGCCCGCTGTGTGTATGATGTCTGTGTGATGGTTGTGCCCGCTGTGTGTATCATGTCTGTGTGATGGTTGTGCCCGCTGTGTGTGTGATGTCTGTGTGATGGTTGTGCCTGCTGTGTGTGTGATGTCTGTGTGATGGTTGTGCCCGCCGTGTGTATGATGTCTGTGTGATGGTTGTGCCCGCTGTGTGTAATGATGTCTGTGTGATGGTTGTGCCCGCTGTGTGTAATGATGTCTGTGTGATGGTTGTGCCCGCTGTGTGTATGATGTCTGTGTGATGGTTGTGCCCGCTGTGTGTATGATGTCTGTGTGATGGTTGTGCCCGCTGTGTGTGTGATGTCCGTGTGATGGTTGTGCCCGCTGTGTGTATGATGTCCGTAAGATGGTTGTGCCCGCTGTGTGTATGATGTCTGTGTGATGGTTGTGCCCGCTGTCTGTGTGATGGTTGTGCCCGCTGTGTGTATGATGTCTGTGTGATGGTTCTGCCGCTGTGTGTATGATGTCTGTGTGATGGTTGTGCCCGCTGTGTGTATGATGTCCGTGTGATGGTTGTGCCCTCTGTGTGTATGATGTCTGTGTGATGGTTGTGCCCTCTGTGTGTATGATGTCTGTATGATGGTTGTGCCCGCTGTGTGTATGATGTCTGTGTGATGGTTGTGCCCGCTGTGTGTATGATGTCTGTGTGATGGTTGTGCTCGCTGTGTGTATGATGTCTGTGTGATGGTTGTGCCCGCTGTGTGTATGATGTCTGTGTGATGGTTGTGCCCGCTGTCTGTGTGATGGTTGTGCCCGCTGTGTGTATGATGTCTGTGTGATGGTTGTGCCTGCTGTGTGTATGATGTCTGTTTGATGGTTGTGCCCACTGTGTGTATGAGGTCTGTGTGATGGTTGTGCCCACTGTGTGTATGATGTCTGTGTGATGGTTGTGCCCGCTGTGTGTATGATGTCTGTGTGATGGTTGTGCCCGCTGTGTGTATGATGTCTGTGTGATGGTTGTGCCTGCTGTGTGTATGATGTCTGTGTGATGGTTGTGCCCGCTGTGTGTATGATGTCTGTGTGATGGTTGTGCCCGCTGTGTGTATGATGTCTGTGTGATGGTTGTGCCCGCTGTGTGTATGATGTCCGTGTGGTGGTTGTGCCCGCTGTGTGTATGATGTCCGTGTGATGGTTGTGCCCGCTGTGTGTATGATGTCTGTGTGATGGTTGTGCCCGCTGTGTGTATGATGTCTGTGTGATGGTTGTGCCCGCTGTGTGTATGATGGTTGTGCCCGCTGTGTGTATGATGTCTGTGTGATGGTTGTGCCCACTGTCTGTGTGATGGTTGTGCCCGCTGTTTGTATGATGTCTGTGTGATGGTTGTGCCCGCTGTCTGTGTGATGGTTGTGCCCGCTGTCTGTATGATGTCTGTGTGATGGTTGTGCCCGCTGTGTGTATGATGTCTGTGTGATGGTTGTGCCCGCTGTCTGTGTGATGCTTGTGCCCGCTGTGTGTATGATGTCTGTGTGATGGTTGTGCCTGCTGTGTGTATGATGTCTGTGTGATGGTTGTGCCCGCTGTGTGTATGAGGTCTGTGTGATGGTTGTGCCCGCTGTGTGTATGAGGTCTGTGTGATGGTTGTGCCCGCTGTGTGTATGAGGTCTGTGTGATGGTTGTGCCCGCTGTGTGTATGATGTCTGTGTGATGGTTGTGCCTGCTGTGTGTATGATGTCTGTGTGATGGTTGTGCCCGCTGTGTGTATGATGTCTGTGTGATGGTTGTGCCCGCTGTGTGTATGAGGTCTGTGTGATGGTTGTGCCCGCTGTGTGTATGATGTCTGTGTGATGGTTGTGCCTGCTGTGTGTATGATGTCTGTGTGATGGTTGTGCCCGCTGTGTGTATGATGTCTGTGTGATGTTTGTGCCCGCTGTGTGTATGTTGTCCGTGTGGTGGTTGTGCCCGCTGTGTGTATGATGTCCGTGTGATGGTTGTGCCCGCTGTGTGTATGATGTCTGTGTGATGGTTGTGCCCGCTGTGTGTTTGATGTCTGTGTGATGGTTGTGCCCGCTGTGTGCATGATGTCTGTGTGATGGTTGTGCCCGCTGTGTGTATGATGTCCGTGTGATGGTTGTGCCCTCTGTGTGTATGATGTCTGTGTGATGGTTGTGCCCTCTGTGTGTATGATGTCTGTATGATGGTTGTGCCCGCTGTGTGTATGATGTCTGTGTGATGGTTGTGCCCGCTGTCTGTGTGATGGTTGTGCCCGCTGTGTGTATGATGTCTGTGTGATGGTTGTGCTCGCTGTGTGTATGATGTCTGTGTGATGGTTGTGCCCGCTGTGTGTATGATGTCTGTGTGATGGTTGTGCCCGCTGTCTGTGTGATGGTTGTGCCCGCTGTGTGTATGATGTCTGTGTGATGGTTGTGCCTGCTGTGTGTATGATGTCTGTTTGATGGTTGTGCCCACTGTGTGTATGAGGTCTGTGTGATGGTTGTGCCCACTGTGTGTATGATGTCTGTGTGATGGTTGTGCCCGCTGTGTGTATGATGTCTGTGTGATGGTTGTGCCCGCTGTGTGTATGATGTCTGTGTGATGGTTGTGCCTGCTGTGTGTATGATGTCTGTGTGATGGTTGTGCCCGCTGTGTGTATGATGTCTGTGTGATGGTTGTGCCCGCTGTGTGTATGATGTCTGTGTGATGGTTGTGCCCGCTGTGTGTATGATGTCCGTGTGGTGGTTGTGCCCGCTGTGTGTATGATGTCCGTGTGATGGTTGTGCCCGCTGTGTGTATGATGTCTGTGTGATGGTTGTGCCCGCTGTGTGTATGATGTCTGTGTGATGGTTGTGCCCGCTGTGTGTATGATGGTTGTGCCCGCTGTGTGTATGATGTCTGTGTGATGGTTGTGCCCACTGTCTGTGTGATGGTTGTGCCCGCTGTTTGTATGATGTCTGTGTGATGGTTGTGCCCGCTGTCTGTGTGATGGTTGTGCCCGCTGTCTGTATGATGTCTGTGTGATGGTTGTGCCCGCTGTGTGTATGATGTCTGTGTGATGGTTGTGCCCGCTGTCTGTGTGATGCTTGTGCCCGCTGTGTGTATGATGTCTGTGTGATGGTTGTGCCTGCTGTGTGTATGATGTCTGTGTGATGGTTGTGCCCGCTGTGTGTATGAGGTCTGTGTGATGGTTGTGCCCGCTGTGTGTATGATGTCTGTGTGATGGTTGTGCCTGCTGTGTGTATGATGTCTGTGTGATGGTTGTGCCCGCTGTGTGTATGAGGTCTGTGTGATGGTTGTGCCCGCTGTGTGTATGAGGTCTGTGTGATGGTTGTGCCCGCTGTGTGTATGATGTCTGTGTGATGGTTGTGCCTGCTGTGTGTATGATGTCTGTGTGATGGTTGTGCCCGCTGTGTGTATGATGTCTGTGTGATGTTTGTGCCCGCTGTGTGTATGTTGTCCGTGTGGTGGTTGTGCCCGCTGTGTGTATGATGTCCGTGTGATGGTTGTGCCCGCTGTGTGTATGATGTCTGTGTGATGGTTGTGCCCGCTGTGTGTATGATGTCTGTGTGATGGTTGTGCCCGCTGTGTGCATGATGTCTGTGTGATGGTTGTGCCCGCTGTGTGTATGATGTTTGTGTGATGGTTGTGCCCGCTGAGTGTGTGATGGTTGTGCCCGCTGTGTGTATGATGGCTGTGTGATGGTTGTGCCCGCTGTGTGTATGATGTCTGTGTGATGGTTGTGCCCGCTGTGTGTGATGTCTGTGTGATGGTTGTGCCCGCTGTGTGTATGATGTCTGTGTGATGGTTGTGCCCCTTGTGTGTATGATGTCTGTGTGATGGTTGTGCCCGCTGTGTGTATGATGTCCGTGTGATGGTTGTGCCCGCTGTGTGTATGATGTCCGTGTGATGGTTGTGCCCTCTGTGTGTATGATGTCTGTGTGATGGTTGTGCCCGCTGTCTGTGTGATGGTTGTGCCCGCTGTGTGTATGATGTCTGTGTGATGGTTGTGCCCGCTGTCTGTGTGATGGTTGTGCCCGCTGTGTGTATGATGTCTTTGTGATGGTTGTGCCCGCTGTCTGTATGATGTCTGTGTGATGGTTGTGCCTGCTGTGTGTATGATGTCTGTGTGATGGTTGTGCCCGCTGTTTGTATGATGTCTGTGTGATGGTTGTGCCCGCTGTGTGTATGATGTCTGTGTGATGGTTGTGCCTGCTGTGTGTATGATGTCTGTGTGATGGTTGTGCCCGCTGTGTGTATGATGTGTGTGTGATGGTTGTGCCCGCTGTGTGTATGATGTCTGTGTGATGGTTGTGCCTGCTGTGTGTATGATGTCTGTGTGATGGTTGTGCCCGCTGTCTGTATGATGTCTGTGTGATGGTTGTGCCCACTGTGTGTATTATGTCCGTGTGGTGGTTGTGCCCGCTGTGTGTATGATGTCTGTGTGATGGTTGTGCCCGCTGTGTGTATGATGTCTGTGTGATGGTTGTGCCCGCTGTGTGTATGATGTCTGTGTGATGGTTGTGCCCGCTGAGTGTGTGATGGTTGTGCCCGCTGTGTGTATGATGGCTGTGTGATGGTTGTGCCCGCTGTGTGTATGATGTCTGTGTGATGGTTGTGCCCGCTGTGTGTGATGTCTGTGTGATGGTTGTGCCCGCTTTGTGTATGATGTCTGTGTGATGGTTGTGCCCGCTGTGTGTATGATGTCTGTGATTTTTAACATAGCGCTTTGAAAACCAGGGGAGGAGTCCTGAGGAGATAATTTGCATATTCCCACTGCATTTTGGGGTAAGTGAAGAGTCTCCGCGAGCTCAAAGAACACTGGATTTTGGCTGTTGGAGCAGAAAAGATGACATCGGTAAACCGCGCGCCTACTGGCGCGCGCATTTTGAAGCTTTTTTTTGAAGCTTTTTTCACTGTTTTCAGAACATTAACAATAAGAACATGGAAGAGTCCAGGAGCCATTTGGTGAGCTGCATATCCTGCTACATGTTCACAGACTTGCCAGTGGAAAAGCCAAACTTCACGTGCCAGAAATGCAAGCTTGTGTCCCTGTTGGAGAAAAAGTTGCGAAATCTAGAAGAGAGGTTAACTACCTTGAAAATCATTAAGGAAGGTGAAGAGTTCTTAGACAGAGCAGAATTATCTCTTCATGATTCAGAAAGAGAAGAAATTCGAACTGCACCTGACGAAACAGAGGAATGGAAGCATGTGACCCACAGAAGCAGGAGGATCGAGAGGCAGTCAGCACCCATACTGCTCAGGAACCAGTACCAGGCTCTCACGCAGGAGAACCATGAAGAAATACAGCAAAATAAGACTTTGCCAGCAATGAATAACCTTGTAAGCCCTCAGAATCCTCCTGGATGGAGAAAGAAGAATGTTGTGAAGAAAAAACGGAGAGTGGTGGTCATGGGGGATTCCCTGTTAAGAGGAACAGAGGCCGCTATCTGCAGACCAGACATAACCTCAAGAGAAATGTGCTGTCTTCCAGGAGCAAAAATTAAAGATGTGTCTGACAGGATATCAAGACTCTTCAGACCTACAGATCACTACCCATTCCTGCTAATACATGTGGGGACAAATGATACCGCAAGAAAGGACCTGGGAACTATCTGCAGTGACTTTGAAGACTTAGGCAAGAAAGTGAAAGAATTGGGAGCGCAGGTGGTCTTCTCATCCATCCTCCCAGTGGATGGCCATGGAACAATGAGGTGGAATAAGATTCTACAGGTGAACAACTGGCTACGTCGATGGTGCCGTCAACAAGGATTTGGATTTCTGGATCACGGAATGAATTACCTATACGATGGACTACTTGCTAGAGATGGGGTGCACCTTACGAAGACTGGAAAACATGTATTTGGAAGTCGCCTTGCTACACTCATCAGAAGAGCTTTAAACTGGAACAATGTGGGAAGGGAAGCAAAAGGCCAGAAAAAGCCATACAGCTGACAAATACTATTGAGATCTCTGCTACTGGAAGTGGAAAAGAAGAACAAAGACAAAACAATTTAAATAATAAAAATATGGGAGGAAGAGAAACCAATCACAAACTAAAATGTTTTTATACAAATGCACAAAGCATGGGCAACAAACAAGGAGAATTGGAACTACTAATGCAGGAAAAGGAATATGATGTCATTGGAATCACTGAAACTTGGTGGGACGATACACATGATTGGAATAAAAGGCTAAAAGGATACAACTTATTTGCAAGAAACAGACTTGATAAACGAGGAGGAGGTGTTGCATTGTATGTTAGAAAAGCGTATATCTGCACAGAGATTGAAGCTTCAGAGACTGGGAGTTCTGTGGAAACTGTTTGGGTAAGAATACAAGGAGAGAACAACGGAAAGGACACCATTGTAGGCATTTACTACAGGCCACCTGGGCAAGCTGAAGATATGGATGAACTCTTTATGTATCAAATGACCAAGTTCTCCAAAAAATATGACGTAGTGGTCATGGGAGATTTCAACTATCCAGACATTTGTTGGGAATCTCTCTCAAGTAAAACTAACAGGTCAAGCAAATTCTTATCCTCTCTTGCTGACCACTTTATCTTCCAAAAGGTAGGGGAGAAAACAAGGGGATCTGCTACTTTGGATCTAATCCTTATAAACAGGGAGGAACTGGTTGAGGAGGTAAAGGTGGCTGGGACCCTAGGAGGCAGCGATCATGCTATTATAGAATTTTGGATAACTAGAGGAGGAAGACATGTGAAGACTCAAACTTCAAGGTTAGATTTTAGAAAGGCAGATTTTAAGAGACTTAGAAAGAGAATAGGAGGGATCCAATGGCTGGATGTCCTTAAGGACAAAAATGTCCAGGAAGGATGGGAAATTTTTAAAAATGAGATTCTCAAAGCACAATCGTTAATCCCGAAAAGTAGGAAGAATGGGAAGCATTTAAGGAAACCAGGATGGATGAACACAGAACTTAAACACATGCTAAAAAGAAAGAAAGAAATGTTTATTAAATGGAAAGAGGGAGGCATATCTAAAGAAGATTATAATGCAGTCTGCAGATCCTGCAGGGCACGTATCAGGTTAGCTAAATCTGACAATGAATTAAGGCTTGCAAGAGATGTCAAAAGCAATAAAAAAGGATTTTGGGGGTATGTCAAAAGTAAAAGAAAAGTCAAAGATGCTATAGGATTTTTACAGGATGAAAATGGAGAAATGGTAAGAGAGGATGTTGAGAAGGCCGAACTTTTTAATTCCTATTTTGCATCTGTTTTCTCTCAGAAAGAAAATGTAACATCAACTGATCTTCACTGTCCTTTTAAAGGAATAGAGGAATCCAAGTTATCTGTAAACAGAAGATTGTGAGGGAATATTTAGCTAACATAAATGAGTTCAAGTCTCCAGGTCCAGATGAATTACACCCCAGAGTACTGAAGGAGATCGTAGAAGAAATTTTAGAACCACTCTCCATAATCTTTGAAAATTCTTGGAGAACAGGAGAAGTCCCAGAAGACTGGAGAAGAGCAAATGTTGTTCTTATCTTCAAAAAGGGGAAGAAGGTGGACCCTGGGAACTATAGGCCGGTGAGTCTGACTTCTATACCAGGAAAGATCTTTGAACAAATTATTAAACAACATGTATGTAAGTACATGGATAAGAATGAAGTGATTAACCAGAGTCAGCATGGGTTTGTAACTAACAAGTCATGTCAGACTAACTTAATTTCCTTCTATGACAGAATCACTGACTGGGTGGATCAGGGAAATGCTGTAGATATAGTATATCTTGACTTCAGCAAAGCATTTGACAAAGTATCTCACACCATCCTTATTGAAAAAATGACCAAGTATGCAATGGACCAGGCAACTGTTAGGTGGATTCATAACTGGCTTAGTGATCGGACTCAAAGGGTGGTTGTAAATGGCTTCACATCCAGCTGGATGAATGTCTCAAGTGGGGTACCACAGGGCTCCGTCCTGGGACCTGTATTGTTCAACATCTTTATCAATGATTTAGATGAAGGAATTGAGGGTAAACTGATTAAATTTGCTGATGACACAAAGCTAGGAGGGATAGCTAATACTAGAGAAGAGAGAGAGAGGATTCAAAAAGACCTAAATAAACTGGAGCAGTGGGCAGCAACCAACAGAATGGTTTTTAACAGGGAAAAATGCAAAGTACTACATCTGGGCAATAAAAATGAAAAAAGCATATACAGAATGGGAGGAATAGAGCTAAGCAACAGTACATGTGAAAAAGACTTAGGTATACTAATAGATCATAGACTGAACATGAGTCAACAGTGTGATGCAGCAGCAAAAAAGGCAAATACAATTCTGGGATGTATTAACAGAAGCATACAGTCTAGATCACGTGAAGTCATTATCGGTCTTTACTCCTCTTTGGTCAGACCTCATCTGGAATACTGTGTACAGTTTTGGGCACCACATTTTAAAAAAGACATAGACAAACTGGAGCAAGTTCAGAGAAGAGCGACCAGAATGGTGACTGGTCTGCAAACCATGTCCTATGAGGAACGGTTGCAGGATTTGGGAATGTTTAGCTTACAAAAAAGAAGACTGAGAGGAGACTTAATAGCTGTCTACAAATATGTCAAGGGCTGTCACATTGTAGAAGGATCATCTTTATTCTCATTTGCACAAGGAAAGACTAGAAGCAATGGGATGAAACTAAATGGGAGGAGACACAGATTAGATATTAGAAAAACTTTTTGACAGGGTGATTAATGAGTGGAACAGGCTGCCACGAGAGGTGGTGAGTTCCCCTTCAATGGACGTCTTCAAACAGAGGCTGGACAGACATCTGTCTGAGATGATCTAGTGAATCCTGCTTTGAGCAGGGGGTTGGACCAGATGACCGGGGAGGTCCCTTCCAACTCTACCATTCTATGATTCTATGATTCTAAATAGGCAGGGGTGGGAGATTAATTTTCCCAAGGGGCCACGTGAGAGACCGTGACTGTTGTGGAGCCCGAACCAATAGGTTCAAATTAATTCAGCTCAATATTAATATTAACATATTAATTATATTTTTTTTGTATATTTATATTATCACTTAATATTGACCAGATTTAAGTATGCTGACATCTCCCTATATACAGTATGAGCCCCCACACAACCCCGTACATACAGTATTAGCACACACCACCCCTACCTACAGTATGAGCCCTCGCATAGCCCCCAATATACAGTAAGAGCCACCACAAGAAAGCCAGATGTCGTATAATGAATCTACATAAAGATGAGAAAGTTCTGGCGGCTCCGACTGTGAATGAGGGAACAAAAAATAACCCTCAGGTCCCAACAAGAGATGAGCAGGACTCACAGATGAGGCCGCACTGCCCCGGAAGATAAGAGACTCATGGCCTCCAGTCCAGCCGCCAGGTAGCACTGACCTGGACGCCCGACTGGAGGCCCCGGAATCCATCTGCTCATCTCTAGTCCCAACTGCCCTGGATACAGTGGACAGTCCTGGATTTGGGTCTGGGCCTTGCAGTCTCGGCCGTCTGCTGAATTTCCCTCACTACCAGCGCCCCTCTGACAACTCCTCCTGCCGGGCGAGAAAGATAATGGTAAATAGGCGTGGATTGGGGTGTGACCAGGGGCGAGGCCAAAATTTGCCGCGCATAGCCTCTTTCTGTCCCCCTTTCTGTTCTTCAAAAGTTGAGAGGTATGAATATGTGATGTCTGTATCCCAGTATATCGCATACCATCACATATTATGCTGTATACTGGATGTGATGGACTTTGATACAGGCATCCAATGTTATACAGAGGATAATATGTCACTGGTGTAATATCTGATGTCTGTGCTCATAGTGTGGTATATAACTGTCACATGCTATTCTGTATGTAATATCTGATGTATGTAGTCATAATATATCTTATTCCAGTACAGATGAGCGAATTGATTCGCAGGACACTGGTCAAACAGTCCCGTCAGTAGTCTGTGGCCACCAGACCAGAGCCCCGCGAGCCTCCTCCCGCCTGCCGGCATCTCTGACTCCTCTTTTGATTATAGTCTTTGCATGATGTCATCTTTTTGGCGTGACACATACATGACATTGTGCCTGGCTACAAATCAAAGGAAGAGAAAGAGAATGGTGTCAGGTAGGAGGCTGTCAGGGCTCCTATCCAGCAGCCACTGAATATTCATCTGACCATTGGATCAGGGTCCTGCAAATGAAGTTGCTCATCTCTATATATCAGTCATATATTCTCCTATGTATATTGTATTGTATGTGGTATAATATGTTCACTGTGTGCACAGACATCAGATGGGACACACATGATAATTAGTGACTCGTACATCATATACTATAATGTGGAGTTGACTTTTACATTGATGACTTGCTTGATCAAGTATGTAGGAAATAATACACAAAATAATAATTCATAGGTATCTATCTGGCAGACCTGTGCTTATGTGTGGCCACCTTTAGGCTGTGTGCCCACTATGCGTTTTTTAAGCGTTTCCGCAACAGCAATTCCGCTGCACAAACGCTTAAAAAACGCTTGGTAGAAGGTCTGCTATGTTCCCCAATGATAATCCGCATCTGCTGTGCACATGCTGCGGAAATTTCCGCTGCAGATTATCAATGCGGAAAAATCCACCGCACTGCCAATTATTTTGTGTAATCGCAGCGTTTTCGCCGCCATTGACTTGCATTGAATTGCATAATATCCGCATGACTACATGTGCACATGCGGATATTTAGCGATTCAATGTGCGGATGGTACCCGGATTTGGAGAAGAAGAGACTCTCCTCCAGACCCGGGTACCATAGTACCTGTAAAAAAAATAATTTAAATAAAAAATATACATTATACTTACCTTCTGATGGCCCCCGGTCTCCATAGCGATGCGTCCTGGCTTCCTGGCAGCTCATGATGGTCTAAAAGGACCTGCCATGACGTCATTTAGTCATGTGACAGGTCACGCGACCGCTGACGTCGGCGGTCGCTTGACCCGTCACATGACTAAATGACGTCATGGCAGGTCCTTTTACACAACCGCGAGACACCGGGAAGACCGGACGCATCGGATAAGGAGACCAGGGGCCGTCAGAAGGTAAGTATAATATTTATTTTTTACCATTCTTTTACGGTCACACTATATAAATCCATACCGGTTGCATGGATTTATATAGTGTGACCAAGTTGTCAAGCACTTTCCAAGTGATGCTAAAATCTCTTGCAAAGCTCTTGACAACCCGCATGCGGAAATGCATGTGAAGAGCGCTTCACTTCTGCTTGTCCCTGGCAGGAAAACTCATAGAATCCGCATGCGTTTTTTCTGCCAGGGAGATGCAGAAACGCTCTGGAAAAATTCTCAGCATTTCTGCATTGTGGGCACTTAGCCTTACTCTGTTTAGGAGTGTAGAAAAGCACAGCGTACCTTGGATTACTTGCATTACACCTCTAGCAACCTAAATCCGTTTTCAGGGCCAGCGTCAGCACCCGACGCACCCGGGCAAATGCCAGGGCCCTGAGCAGGCAGAGGGGCCCACTGGCGGTCGCGCACCCCGCTGGGCTATGGGCGGAGGAGAGCGGTGTCAGCGCCCGCCCTTCTCCGCCACTTGCTCAGGGCCCCGGCAGCTGGATACTTACCTCTCCCCGTGCCTCCGCAGATCAGCTGTCTTCCTGCTCTGCGCTCCCTGTGACGTCTCAGGTCAGAGGGCGCGGTGACGTCTTTACACCGCGCCCTCCCCTGAGCCTTCACAGGGAGCGCTGAGCGGGAAGACGCCGACAACGCTGGGATTCGGACCCGAGCAGCGGGCAGCAGGTAGCAGGTGAGGAGAAGGGAGGTGAGTATTTGATTTTTTTTTTTAATGTATGGAGGCATGGAGCATTATAAAGAGAGGGGGGGGGGGGCATCCTGCATGGGGCATTATAAAGAGAGGGGGGGGGCATCCTGCATGGGGCATTATAAAGAGAGGGGGGGGCATCCTGCATGGGGCATTATAAAGAGAGGGGGGGGCATCCTGCATGGGGCATTATAAAGAGGGGGGGGGTGACATCCTGCATGGGGCATTATAAAGAGAGGGGGGGCATCCTGCATGGGGCATTATAAAGAGAGGGGGGGCATCCTGCATGGGGCATTATAAAGAGAGGGGGGGTCATCCTGCATGGGGCATTATAAAGAGAGGGGGGGGGCATCCTGCATGGGGCATTATAAAGAGGGGGGGTGACATCCTGCATGGGGCATTATAAAGAGAGGGGGGGGCATCCTGCATGGGGCATTATAAAGAGGGGGGGGTGACATCCTGCATGGGGCATTATAAAGAGGGGGGGGGCATCCTGCATGGGGCATTATAAAGAGGGGGGGGGTGACATCCTGCATGGGGCATTATAAGGTGGGGAACAGCCTGCATGGGGCATTATCAAGGGGGGGGGGGCAGCCTGCATAGTGCATTATGTGGGGGGGGAACAGCCTGCATGGAGCATTATAAGGGGGGGGGGCAGCCTGCATAGTGCATTATGTGGGGGGGGGACAGCCTGCATGGAGCATTATAAGGGGGGGACAGCCTGTATGGGGCATTATGTGGGGGGTAACAGCCTGCATGGAGCATTAATAGGGCGGGGCCTGTATGGGGCATTATGTGGGGGGTAACAGCCTGCATGGAGCATTATAAGGGGGGGACAGCCTGTTTGGGGCATTATGTGGGGGGTAACAGCCTGCATGCAGCATTATATGGGGGCCAGTATCCTGTATGGAGCGTTATAAGGGGACCGGTATCCTGTATGGAGCGTTATATGGGAGCCAGTATCCTGTATGGAGCTTTATAAGGGGACCAGTATCCTGTATGGAGCCTTATATGGGGGCCAGTATTCCGTATGGAGCCTTATATGGGGGCCAGTATTCCATATGGAGCCTTATATGGGGGCCAGTATTCCGTATGGAGCCTTATATGGGGGCCAGTATTCCTTATGGAGCCTTATATGGGGGCCAGTATTCCGTATGGGGCCTTATATGGGGGCCAGTATTCCGTATGGGGCCTTATATGGGGGCCAGTATTCCGTATGGAGCCTTATATGGGGGCCAGTATTCCGTATGGAGCCTTATATGGGGGCCAGTATTCCGTATGGGGCCTTATATGGGGGCCAGTATTCAGTATGGGGCCTTATATGGGGGCCAGTATTCCGTATGGAGCCTTATATGGGGGCCAGTATTCTGTATGGAGCCTTATATGGGGGTCAGTATTCCGCATGGAGCCTTATATGGGGGCCAGTATTCCGTATGGGGCCTTATATGGGGGCCAGTATTCCTTATGGGGCCTTATATGGGGGCCAGTATTCCGTATGGGGCCTTATATGGGGGCCAGTATTCCGTATGGAGCCTTATATGGGGGCCAGTATTCCGTATGAAGCGTTATATGGGGGCCAGTATTCCGTATGGAGCCTTATATGGGGGCCAGTATTCCGTATGGGGCCTTATATGGGGGCCAGTATTCCGTATGGGGCCTTATATGGGGGCCAGTATTCCGTATGGGGCCTTATATGGGGGCCAGTATTCCGTATGAAGCGTTATATGGTGGCCAGTATTCCGTATGGAGCCTTATATGGGGGCCAGTATTCCGTATGGGGCCTTATATGGGGGCCAGTATTCCGTATGGGGCCTTATATGGGGGCCAGTATTCCGTATGGGGCCTTATATGGGGGCCAGTATTCCGTATGGTGCCTTATATGGGGGCCAGTATTCCGTATGAAGCGTTATATGGGGGCCAGTATTCCGTATGGGGCCTTATATGGGGGGCAGTATTCCGTATGGGGCCTTATATGGGGGGCAGTATTCCGTATGGGGCCTTATATGGGGGCCAGTATTCCGTATGGGGCCTTATATGGGGGCCAGTATTCCGTATGGAGCCTTATATGGGGGCCAGTATTCCGTATGGGGCCTTATATGGGCGCCAGTATTCCGTATGGGGCCTTATATAGGGGCCAGTATTCCGTATGGCGCCTTATATGGGGGCCAGTATTCCGTATGGGGCCTTATATGGGGGCCAGTATTCCGTATGAAGCGTTATATGGGGGCCAGTATTCTGTGTGGAGAAATTCACCGGTTTCTGAGACCTGGAGCCGGCCCTGTCCGTTTTGTAGTGGTCAGACATTGTACATATTATGCTTATGTATTACCAGTTTTAAATGCTCACCTGAACTGGACCAAGTGCTGTCATTTTTCTCCACGGGCAGCACTTAGACAATACGTTTGTGTGAATATAGCCTATGAAGCAGCTGGTAATAAACATGTTGAAGGGGTTTTCTGCGAACAAAAGTATATTTTAATCAATAGATCTTGGAATAATAATAACTTCCACAATTGGATGTGTTTAAATAAAATGTCCCTGTGCTGAGATAATGTTATAAATGTGCCCCTGCTGTGTACTGTGTAATGGCTGTGTCTGACTGTGCAGGAACATGGTCTGATCATACCACAGCTACTGGGCAGGGGGGGGAGAAAAAGAGTATATAGCATCGATTAAATCACTGCACACTCTAGTTTCAAGATGCAAACGATAGGTCAAAACGTTCATTTACTGTTGCATTATTCCCTGCACCTTAAATGTGTCTTATTGCATGTCTTCAAATAGACTTTAGTTTGCGTCATGAAACT
Source organism: Phyllobates terribilis (assembly GCF_046119375.1). NCBI lineage: Eukaryota > Metazoa > Chordata > Amphibia > Anura > Dendrobatidae > Phyllobates > Phyllobates terribilis. Next base: position 4,410,865 of record NW_027362898.1, on the reverse strand, counting down.
AGAATGTGCGGTGATTTAATCTACGCCGATTCTGGGGATTCCACATCCCGTGTACCTGCACCTTGACCTACAGACTGTGCACGCTAATCATCTATATATAAAGAGAGTATATATACATTACAGCAGGGGATCACAGCTGAGTCTTTCTTTGAGCTAAAATATTGTTTAAAAACAGGCATTGAAATGTTTTACTCACAAAAAGAATCCTCTGTGATCCCCTGCTATCCTGCCTGTATCCTCTTTTTCTCCCCCCCTGCCCAGGAGATGTGGTATGATCAGAACATGTTCCTGCACGGTCAGACACAGCCATTACACCGTACACAGCAGGGGCACATTTATAAGATTATCTCAGCACAGGAACATTATTATATCACATCCAATTGTGGAAATTATTATTACTCCAAGACCTATTGATTAAAATATACTATTGTTTGTGGGAAAACGACCTTTAACCCCTTAATAACATCTGACGTACTAATACGCGTCTGTGCCCTGGGACTTAAGAGCCAGACCCGTATTAGTACGTCATCGCGATCGCGCGCGCACACAGGCTGTGCGGGCGCGATCGCCGCCGGGTGTCAGCTGATTGTCATAGCTGACACCCGGTACTATGTGCAGGGAGCGGTCCTGCACCGCTCCCAGCACATTAACCCCTGCGATGCTGCGATCGAAGTCGATCGCAGCATTGCGGGGGCAAGGGGAGGTGATCGCACATACTCACCTCCTCTTCCGGCTTCCAGCGCTGTCTGCAAAGGCTTCCCGGGTGTTGCCATGACGACCCAATGTCGTCATGACAACATCCGGGTCACCAGACAGCAGGAAGATTGTTTGGACACGCGCAGTGCATCTCCAAACAATCTTCTCACTGTGCAGCGCTGATAGCCTGTATGACACAGGGATGGTGCTGCTTTCCTGTGCCATGCAGGCGATCAGAGAAAAAAAAGTGAAAGTCCCATAGTGGGACAAAGTAATAAAGTATAAAAACTGTCAGTAAGTGAAAAAAAAAAAAAAAATTGCAAAAATATAAAAAAATAAATAAATAAAATAATCCACCAAAAATAAAAATATAATGTACCCATCAATAAATATTATTATAAAAAAAAACAATAAAAGTACACATATTTGGTATCGCCGCGTCCGGAACAACCTGACCTATAAAACTGTCCCACTAGTTAACCCCTTCAGTGAACACAGTAAAAAAAAAAAAAAAAAAACGAAGCAAAAAACAATGCTTTATCACCATACCGCCAAATAAAAAATGGAATAACACGCGATCAAAAAGACGAATATAAATAAAAATGGTACCGCTGAAAACGTCATCTCGTCCCGCAAAAAACAAGCTGACATACAGCTCCATCAGCCGAAAAATAAAAAAGTTATAGCTCTCAGAATAAAGCTATGCTAAAAAATATTTTTTTCTATAAAATTGCTTTTATTATGTAAAAGTGCAAAACATAGAAAAACGATATAAATGTGGTACCGCTGTAAACGTACTGACCCGAAGAATAAAGCTACCTTATCAATTTTACCACACGCGGAACAGAATAATAAAAAAAAAAAAAACAATTCCTGAATTGTTGGTTTTTGTTTATTCTGCCTCCCAAAAATCGGAATAGAAAGCGATCAAAAAACGTCACGTGCCTGAAAATGGCACCAATAACAACGTCAACTCATCCCGCAAAAAACGAGCCGTCACATGACTGTCTGCCAAAATCTGGAAAAATTATAGCTCTCAAAATATGGCGATGCAAAAACTAGATTTTACAAAAAATGCGTCTTTTTGTGTGTGACAGCTGTCAGTTATAAAAACCCCATATGATTCTGGTATCGCTGTAATCACACCGACCCGAAGAATAAAGTCGTCTAATCACTTATACCGCACGAGGAACGGCGTCAAAAATAAACTCTTGGGTTAGGATTGGGCTAAGGTTAGGGCTGGGTTTGGGGTTAGGGTTGTGCTAGGGTTAGGGTTGTGCTAGGGTTAGGGTTGTGCTACGGTTAGGGTTGTGCTACGGTTAGGGCTGGGGTTGGGGTTAGGGTTGGGGTTAGGGTTGTGATGGGGTTGGGATTTTTTTCAAAAGTAAGAAAAAAGATGACGATATGGCGACTAGTGTTGAGCGCAAGTGCTCGCTACTTGAGTTTGCATCGGGTGCTCTGGTATGCATTGAGTATCGTGGGTATTTGAGTGACATGCTCGAGTCTCTGCCCCATATGCTTCGCGGCCCAAAAAACTTTACGGGGATTGCCTGCCATCCACGAGCGATCCCCGCATGGTTTTATTTGGGTGTCTAATAACCGTGAAACATGCGGAGCAGGGACTCGAGCATGTCACTCGAGCACACGCTGTACATGGTGCATACCTGAGTACCCGATGCAAACTCAAGTAGCGAGCACTTGCGCTCAAGACTAATGACAACTTATTCAATATGATGACCTAATGTAAACAAATTCTGTGTCGTACCTCTGGGTTCAAAATGTTCACTATACACCTTAATAAAATCCTTGAGGGGCATAGTTTCCAAAATGGGGTCACTTGTGGGGGAGCTCCACTGTTTAGGCACATCACGGGCTCTCCAAACGCGACATGGTGTCCGCTAACAAATTGAATGGAAAATCGGCTCAAATTGTTAGCGGACGCCATGTTGCGTTTGGAGAGCTACTGCGTGCACAAACATTGGAGCTCCCCCACAAGTGACCCCATTTTGGAAACTAGACCCCCCAAGGCACCTATCTAGATGCATAGTGAGCACTTGGAACCCCCAGGTGCTTCACAAATTGATTCGTAAAAATTAAAAAGTGGAAAAAAAACACTTTTTCATATTTATGAATCAATTTATGAAACACCTGGGGGTTCCAAGTGCTCACTATGCATCTAGATAGGTGCCTTGGGGGGTCTAGTTTCCAAAATGGGGTCACTTGTGGGGGAGCTCCAATGTTTGGGCACACAGGGGCTCTCCAAACACAACATGACGTCCGCTAATTATTCAAGCAAATTTTACAATCAAAAAGTCAAATGGCGCTCCTTCCCTTCCGAGCCCTGCCGTGCGCCCAAACAGTGTTTTTCCCCACATATTGGGTATCTGCGTGCCCAGGGGAAATTGCACAACAAATTTTGGGGTCCATTTTTTCTTGTTACCTCTGTGAAAATAAAAAAAATTGGGTCTAAACTAACATTTTTGTGAAAAAAGTTAAATGTTCATTTTTTTCTTCCACATTCAAAAAATTCCTGTGAAGCACCTGAAGGGTTAATTAAGTTCTTGAATGTGGTTTTGAGCACCTTGAGGGGTGCAGTTTTTAGAATGGTGTCACTTTTGGGTATTTTATGTCATAAAGACCTCTCAAAGTGACTTCAAATGTGATGTGGTCCCTAAAAAAATGGTTTTGTAAATTTTGTTGGAAAAATGAGCAATCGCTGGTCAACTTTTAACCCTTATAGCTCCCTAACAAAAAAAAATTTGGGTTCCAAAATTGTGCTGATGTAAAGTAGACATGTGGGAAATGTTATTTATTAACTCTTTTGTGTGACATATCTCTCTGATTTAAGGGCATAAAAATTAAAATTTTGAAAATTGCAAAATTTTCAAAATTTTCGCCAAATTTCCGTTTTTTTCACAAATAAACGCAACAGATATTGAAGAAATTTTACCACAATCATGAAGTACAATATGTCACGAAAAAACAGTCTCAGAATCAGGGGGATCCGTTGAAGCGTTCCAGAGTAATTACCTCATAAAGTGACAGTGGTCAGAATTGTAAAAATTGGCCTGGTCATTAACGTGCAAACCACCCTCGGAGCTTAAGGGGTTAAGGATGGGCCGCTACTCATGGACCACTGCTGTGTGCTTGCCCCCAGGCTAAAATTTGCCAGCCAGCCCCTGCTAGCAGTGATATTAGAATACACACTATACATGTTATTACATGCAGCATCCTTTACCTTTAAAAATTGTATATAATCTCTTCCACTTTTCTTTCCAGTGGGTGTAGTGACAAGATTATGGAGCAGTTGTCGGGACCAGTGCCGCCGCGAGCGACAACAGGGTAGGAAGAGTGGTGATGTGGCTCTTAAAAAGAAAGGCCATACCTATATTATGCCCGGCTCCAGTTTTTAACCCTAGTCCTAGATTTTCACCCGTAAGTGGCTATCTTTTTCAGTTTTATTTGTTGTAATGGTTTGATTATTATTTTGCATATTAAAAATGCTTTTTTCTCTGTCATCCCTGACCTTACAGATCTGACTGGACCAAAAAGGGAAATACCTGTAGCTCGGAGGTGCTGGAAGCCAGAGAGGAATCTGAAATGGAGGCCGGAGCTGGGGGCCAGAAAGAAGAAGAGCCTGCGGAGAGCACCAGTACACCACAGCCCCTCGACACCTCCCCTCATGCACCAATAAGCCAGCATCGCTACCGCCCCACCATCACTGGCGTACGTGACATGGGAATACCTGTGAGTGATGATGATGAGAGTTTTTGTCTAAGCCTGGCCTGTTATTTCAGGCACGTTCCCTTTTTATTGAGGCTGCAGACCGGGGCTGCCCTCCAAATTGTTTCGTCTGCCGCTGCGCCACCAAATTCACCGATGGCCATCTTTTAATTCTTTGAAAGGTGGCAACTTTCTGAGGACAACAAAACCCGGTCATTAGACCCCCAAAGAAGGGCACTCAGCAGACCCACCATCACGGCAGCCACCACCTCCAGTGCCAGCATCACGGCAATCACCACCACCTCCAGTACCAGCATCACAGCAGCCATCACCACCACCTCCAGTCACAGCATCACAGCAACCACCACCAACTACAGTGGCACCATCACGGCAGCCACCTTCAGTGCCAGCATCTTGGCAGCCACCTCCATTACCAGCATCACGGCAGCCAACAACCCCCTCACCAGCATGTCTCTTGCCCCAATCACCCTTGTCTTGTTGGCATGATGGCCAAAACACAGAAGACAAGGCCAGACAAAGATGTGAGATACAGGATTTGTGTGCTGAGATGCCGCCACAGTCACTGAAAGGTGTTACATAGTTGCGTATTATATGGACGCTATATGGATGGCATAAGCATGGTCCGTTTGCTGTGCTTTTTTTTTCTCGCACACATTGACTTGCATTGGCGAGTCTCGTCTGATATATGCAGCCACTTGCAGCATGCTGTGATTTTTTTGTCTCAGTTCGATCCGAGCTGGAAAAAAAAAATCACAGATGAACACATAATCATTCAATAACAGGAGTCAGAGTGCAATCCAATTTTTTTTTATCAGATTGCACTCGTGTGATTTAAACACAGATGAGTATGAGCCCTTAGACTCAGCCAAAAGATTGTAGACATAGAGTATATCTTATTGCTCTAATAGGCATCTAGTCATTCAACAGAGGCCATTAACTATATATTCTACATGCAGGGCTTGTGAATTGTCCATTATTAAAATAAACAGTATATAAAAAGCAGTGCAGGAGGCAGCAGTGAAGGACATGACAAATATTAATAACAATATGTAAAATAATCACAGGCTGCAATTACCCACCATATTTTTTCTTAAACCATGAAATCAACTTTTTCTTGCGGTTGTAAATTTGAAATGACAGTGATAGCTATTATGACATCACAAGGCACATGACATCATAGACATCACAATTGGAATAGAATGTATAAATTTCTACACTGCTGCCATCTTGTGTCACTATAACCTGACAGCTGAGAGAGAATGAGTCCAGGTAAGTAGCTCTTTACTTTTAAGCTTTGGTATACTTATAATGTATCCACCGGATTTATCATGGATTGCCGGGAACACTCTGTAATAAGACATTTTCAGGACAACCCCTTGTCTAAATGAGAAATTGCTGACGATCAGTTGATATTAGGTGGGTGGGGGAGGTCAAGTTGGGACATCTTTATGGGGCTCCATTTTTGGGTAGTTTTGCCATTTATGTGGACAAATTATTTTATTATCATTCTCTGTTCTCAGATCTTTGGTTCCTATTGAATTAGGGGCTGACATTGGAGTTGTAGTTTAACCCCTTTAAAGCTCAAGACGTACTAATACGTATCTGCGCCATGGGACTTAAGAGCCTGATACGTATTAGTACGTCTTTGCGATCGCGCCCGCGCACAGGCTGTGCGGGCGCGATCGCCGCCGGGTGTCAGCCGATTGTCGCAGCTGAGTCGATCGCAGCATTGCGGGGGCAAGGGGAGGTGATCGGGATACTCACCTCTCCTGCCGGCGTCCAGCGATGTCTGCCGTGGCTTCCTGGATGTTGCCATGACGACCCGATGTCGTCATGACAACATCTGGGTCACCAGACAGCAGGAAGATATTTTGGCATGCGCAGTGCATGACCAAAGTATCTTCTGCATTTGCAGCGCTGACAGCCTGTATAGCACAGGGCTGGTGCTCCATCCCTATGCTATACAGGCGATCAGAATAAAAAAAGTGAAAGTCCCATAGTGGGACAAAGAATAAAAGTAAAAAAAGTGTCAGAAAGTGAAGAAAAAAAAAAAAAAATCCACCAAAAATAAAAATATAATGTACCCATCAATAAATATTATTCTGAAAAAAAAACCAATAAAAGTACACATATTTGGTATCGCCGCGTCTGGAATGACCTGACCTATAAAATTGTCCCACTAGTTAGCCCCTTCAGTGAACATGGTAAAAAAAATAAATAAAAAATGAAGCAAAAAACAATGCTTTATCATCATACCGCCAAACAAAAAATGGAATAACACGCGATCAAAAAGACGAATATAAATAATAATGATACCACTGAAAACGTCATCTAGCCCCGCAAAAACCAAGCCGCCATACAGCTCCATCAGCCTAAAAATAAAAAAGTTATAGCTCTCAGAATAAAGCAATGCAAAAAAATTATTTTTTCTATAAAATAGCTTTTATTGTGTAAAAGCGCCAAAACATAGAAAATCGATATAAATGTGGTACCACTGTAAACGTACTGACCCAAAGAATAAAGCTACCTTATCAATTTTACCACACGCGGAACAGCATCAAAAAGAAAAACAACAATTCCTGAATTGTTGGTTTTTGTTTATCCTGCCTCCCAAAAATCGGAATAGAGAGTGATCAAAATATGTCACGTGCCTGAAAATGGCACCAATAAAAACGTCAACTCATCCCGCAAAAAACAAGATGTCACATGACTCTGTCGACCAAAATATGGAAAAATTATAGCTCTCAAAATATGGCAATGCAAAACTAGATTTTACAAAAAAATGCGTCTTTTAGTGTGTGACAGCTGTCAATCATAAAAAACCGATATGATTCTGGTATCGCTGTAATCGCACTGACTCGAAGAATAAAGGTGTCTAAACGGCGTAAAATATAAACTCTAGGGTTAGGGTTGTGGTAGGGTTAGGGTTGGGGTTAGGGTTAGGGCTAGGGTTAGGGTTGGGCTAGGCCTGAGAGGATGAGATCTGCCCCTATCACTGGGCAAGAAGCCAAAAGCACAAAATAAAAAGAGAAATCCTCCTTCATCCGTCAGGAGGACCCGGAGTGGGCAAACCCAACACATGAGACACCGGGCTAGAGGCCAACCATGACACAAGCTTTAAAGGGAATCTGTCACCCCCTAGGACTTATCAGACCTCTAATATGGGCATAAAGGTTATAGAAATGTAAATCTATACATACTTCTATGGCCCATATTAGAGGTCTGCTTGCTTTGAAATATCCTGGCTCCGGCCTGCTCTCGCTCTGGCTCTGGCCTGCCTTTGCCCTGGCTCTGTCCTGCTCTCGCTCTGACTCTGGCCTGCTCTCGCACTGGTTCCGGTCTACTCTCGCCTTGGCTCCGGCCTGCTCTCGCTCTGGCTCCGGCCTGCTCTGGCTCTGGCTCTGGCCAGCCCTTGCCTTGGCTTCGGCCTGCTCTCGTTTTGGCTCTGGCCTGCCCTCGCCCTGGCTCCGGCCTGCTCTCGCTCTGGCTCCAGCCTGCTCTCGCTCTGGCCTGCCCTTGCCTTGGCATCGGCCTGCTCTCGCCCTGAATCTGGCCTGCTCTCGTTTTGGCTCTGGCCTGCCCTCGCCCTGGCTGCGGCCTGCTCTTGTTCTGGCTCTGGCCTGCTCTCGCTCTGGCTCCTGCCTGCCCTCACCTTGGCTCCATCCTGCCCTCGCCCTGGCTCCGGCCTGCCCTCGCCCTGGCTCCGGCCTGCCCTCGCCCTGGCTCCGGCCTGCCCTCGCTCTGGCTCCGGCTTGCTCTCTCTCTGGCTCGGCCTGCCCTCGCTCTAGCTCCGGCCTGCCCTCGCCCTGGCTCCGGCCTGCTCTCGCTCTGGCTCTGGCCTGCCCTCGCCCAGGCTCTGGTCTGCTCTGGCTCTGGCCTGCCCTCGCCCAGGCTCTGGCCTGCTCTGGCTCCGGCCTGCCCTCGCCCTGGCTCCGGCCTGCCCTCGCTCTGGCTCCGGCCTGCCCTCGCTCTGGCTCCGGCCTGCCCTCGCTCTGGCTCCGGCCTGCCCTCGCCCTGGCTCCGGCCGGCTCTCGCTCTGGCTCTGGCCTGCCCTCGCCCTGGTTCCGGTGTGCTCTTGCTCTGGCCTGCCCTCACCCTGGTTCCGGCGTGCTCTCACTCTGGCTCTTGCCTGCCCTCGCCCTGGCTCCGGCCTGCTCTCGCTCTGGCTCTTGCCTACCCTCGCCTTGGCTCCGGCCTGCTCTCGCTCTTGCTCCGGCCTGCCCTCGACACGGCTCCGGCCTGCTCTCTCCCTGGCTCTTTCCTGCTCTCGTCTTGGCACCGGTCTGCCCTCTCCCTGGCTCCTGCCTGCTCTCGCTCTGGTTCCAGCCTGCTCTCGCTCTGGCCTGCTCTCGCTCTTGTTCTGGCCTCCCCTTGCCTCGGCTCCTGCCTGCTCTCGCTCTGGCTCTGGCCTGCCCTCTCCTTGGCTCCGGCCTTCTCTCGCTCTAGCTCGCGCCTGCCCTAGCCTTGGCTCTGGCCTACTCTCGCTCTGTCTCTGGCCTGCCCTCGCACTGGTTCCGGCCTGCTCTGGCTCTGGCCTTCTCTCGCTCTGGCCTGCCCTCTCCTTGGCTCCGGCCTGCTCTCGCTCTGACTCTGACCTGCTCTCGCCCTGGCTCTGGCCTACCCTCGCCTTGGCTCCGGCCTGCTCTCGATCTGGCTCCTGCCTGCCCTCGCCCTGACTCCTGCCTGCCCTTGCTCTGGCTCCGGTCAGCCCTCGCATTGGCTCCGTCCTGCTCTCGCCCTGGCTCCGACCTGCTCTCTGTCTGGCTCTAGCCTGCTCTTGCCTTGGCTCTGGCCTGCTCTCGCTCTGGCTCTGTCCTGCCCTGGCTCCGGCCTGCTCTCGCTCTGGCCTGCCCTCGCTGGCTCCGGCCTGCTCTCTTTCTGGCTCTGGCCTACCCTTGCCTTGGCTCTGGCCTACTCTTGCCTTGGCTCTGGCCTACTCTCGCTCTGGCTCTGGCCTGCCCTCGCCCTGGCTCCGGCCTGCTCTCGCTCTGGCCTGCTCTCGCTCTGGCCTACTCTCGCTCTGGCTCTGGCCAGCTCTCGCTCTGGCGTGCCCTCGCTTTGGCTCCGGCCTGCTTTCACTCTGACTCTGGCCAGCCCTTGCCCTGGCTCCGGCCTGCTCTGGATCTGTCTCTGGCCTGCCCTCACCTTGGCTCCGGCCTGCTCTCGCCAGTCTGGCTTTGGCCTGCCCTCACCTTGGCTCCGGCCTGTTCTCGCCTTGGCTCCGGCCTGCTCTTGCTCTGGCTCCGGCCTGCCCTCGCCCTAGCTCCAGCCTGCCCTTACTCTGGCTCCGGCCAGCCCTCGCCTTGGCTCCGGCCTGCTCTTGCTCTGGCTCTGGCCTGCCCTCGCCCTGGCTCCGGACTGCTCTTGCTCTGGCCTGTCCTCTTCTTGACTCCGGCCTGCTCTCGCTCTGGTTCTGGCCTGCCTTCGCCTTGTCTTCGGCCTGCCCTAGCTCTGGCTCAAGCCTGCTCTACCTCTGGCTGTGGCCTGCCCTTTCCTTGGCTCCCGACTGCTCTCGCTCTGGCTCTGGCCTGCTTTCGCTCTGGCTCTGGCCTGCGCTCGACTTGGCTCCGGTCTGCTCTTGCTCTGCCTCTGGCCTGCCCTCGCCTTCGCTCCGACCTGCTCTCGCTATGGCTCTGGCCTGCCCTCGCCTTGGCTCCGGCCTGCTCTCGCTCTGGCGCTGGCCTGCCCTGGCTCTGCCTCTGGCCTACCCTCGCCTTAGCTCCGGCCCTGCTCTCGCCTTGGCTCCTGCCTGCTCTCGCTCTAGCTCCGGACTGCCCTCTCCCTGGCTCCGGCCTACCATCGCTCTGGTTCCGACCTGCACTCACCCTGGCTCCGGCCTGCTCTCGCTCTGGCCTGCCCTGGCTCTGCCTCTGGCCTGCCCTCTCCTTGGCTCCGGCCTGCCCTCTCCTTGGCTCCGTCCGGCCTGCTCTCGCTCTGACTCTGGTCTGCCCTCGCCTTGGCTCCGGCCTGCTCTCGCCTTGGCTCCGGCCTGCTCTCGCTCTGGCTTCGGCCTGCCCGCGCCCTGGCTCCGGCCTGCCCTTGCTCTGGCTCTGGGCAGCCCTCGCCTTGGCTCCGGCCAGCTCCTGCTCTGGCTCCGGCATGCCCTCACCTTGGCTCCGGCCTGCTTTCGCCCTGGCTCCGGCCTGCCCAGCCCTGGCTCCGGCATGCCCTCACCCTGGCTCCGGCCTGATCTCGCTCTGGCTCCGGCCTGATCTCGCTCTGGCTCTGGCCTGCTCTCGCTATGGCTCTGGTCTGCCATCGCCTTGGCTCCGGCCTCCTCTCGCTCTGACTCTGGTCTGCCCTCGCCCTGGCTCCAGCCTGCTCTAGCTCTGGCTCAGGCCTGCTCTCTCTCGCTCTGGCTCTGGCCTGCCCTTGCCTTGGCTCCTGACTGCTCTGGCCTGCTCTCGCTCTGGCCTTCCCTCGCCTTGGCTCTGGCCTGCTCGTGCCCTGGCTCCGGCCTGCTCTTGCCCTGGCTCCGGCCTGCTCTTGCCATGGCTCCGGCCTGCTCTTGCCTTGGCTCCGGCCTGCTCTCGCTCTTTCTCTGGCCTGCCCTCGCCCTGGCTCCGGCCTGCTCTCGCTCTGGCTTTGGCCTGCCCTCGCCCTGGCTCCGGCCTGCTCTCTTTTTGGCTCTGGCCTGCCCTCGCCCTGGCTCCGGCCTACTCTCGCTCTGGCTCTGGCCTGCTCTGGCTCTGGCCTGCCCTCGCCCTGGCTCCGGCCTGCTCTCGCTCTGGCTCCAGCCTGCTCTCGCTCTGGCCTGCCCTTGCCCTGGCATCGGCCTGCTCTCGCCCTGAATCTGGCCTGCTCTCGTTTTGGCTCTGGCCTGCCCTCGCCCTGGCTCCGGCCTGCTCTCGTTCTGGCTCTGGCCTGCTCTCGCTCTGGCTCTTGCCTGCCCTCACCTTGGCTCCGTCCTGCCGTCGCCCTGCTCCGGCCTGCCCTCGCCCTGGCTCCGGCCTGCTCTCGCTCTGGCTCCGGCTTGCTCTCTCTCTGGCTCGGCCTGCCCTCGCTCCAGCTCCCGCCTGCCCTCGCCCTGGCTCCGGCCTGCTCTGGCTCTGGCTCTGGCCTGCCCTCGCCCAGGCTCTGGCCTGCTCTGGCTCTGGCCTGCCCTCGCCCTGGCTCCGGCCTCCTCTGACTCTTGCCTTCCCCCACGCCGTCTCTGGCCTGCCCTCCCTCTGGCTCTGGCCTGCCCTCGCCCTTGCTCCAGCCTGCTCTCGCTCTGGCCTGCCGTCGCCTTGGCTCCGTCCTGCCCTCGCCCTGGCTCCGGCCTGCTCTCGCTCTGGCTCCGGCTTGCTCTCGCTCTGGCTCCGGCCTGCCCTCGCTCTGGCTCCGGCCTGCCCTCGCCCTGGCTCTGGCCGGCTCTCGCTCTGGCCTGCCCTCGCCCTGGTTCCGGCGTGCTCTCGCTCTGGCTCTGGCCTGCCCTCGCCCTGGTTCCGGCGTGCTCTCACTCTGGCTCTTGCCTGCCCTCGCCCTGGCTTCGGCCTGCTCTCGCTCTGGCTCTTGCCTACCCTCGCCTTGGCTCCGGCCTGCTCTCGCTCTTGCTCCGGCCTGCCCTCGACACGGCTCCAGCCTGCTCTCTCCCTGGCTCTTTCCTGCTCTCGCCTTGGCACCGGTCTGCCCTCTCCCTGGCTCCTGCCTGCTCTCGCTCTGGCTCCAGCCTGCTCTCGCTCTGGCTCTGGCCTGCCCTTGCCTTGGCTCTGGCCTACTCTCGCTCTGGCTCTGGCCTGCCCTCGCCCTGGCTCCGGCCTGCTCTCGCTCTGGCCTGCTCTCGCTCTGGCTCTGGCCAGCTCTCGCTCTGGCGTGCCCTCGCTTTGGCTCCGGCCTGCTTTCACTCTGACTCTGGCCTGCCCTCGCCCTGGCTCCGGCCTGCTCTGGATCTGTCTCTGGCCTGCCCTCACCTTGGCTCCGGCCTGCTCTCGCCAGTCTGGCTTTGGCCTGCCCTCACCTTGGCTCCGGCCTGTTCTCGCCTTGGCTCCGGCCTGCTCTTGCTCTGGCTCCGGCCTGCCCTCGCCCTAGCTCCAGCCTGCCCTTACTCTGGCTCCGGCCAGCCCTCGCCTTGGCTCCGGCCTGCTCTTGCTCTAGCTCTGGCCTGCCCTCGCCCTGGCTCCGGACTGCTCTTGCTCTGGCCTGTCCTCTTCTTGACTCCGGCCTGCTCTCGCTCTGGTTCTGGCCTGCCTTCGCCTTGGCTTTGGCCTGCCCTCGCTCTGGCTCAAGCCTGCTCTACCTCTGGCTGTGGCCTGCCCTTTCCTTGGCTCCCGACTGCTCTCGCTCTGGCTCTGGCCTGCTTTCGCTCTGGCTCTGGCCTGCCCTCGACTTGGCTCCGGCCTGCTCTTGCTCTGCCTCTGGCCTGCCCTCGCCTTCTCTCCGACCTGCTCTCGCTATGGCTCTGGCCTGCCCTCGCCTTGGCTCCGGCCTGCTCTCGCTCTGGCGCTGGCCTGCCCTGGCTCTGCCTCTGGCCTACCCTCGCCTTAGCTCCTGCCCTGCTCTCGCCTTGGCTCCTACCTGCTCTCTCTCGCTCTAGCTCCGGACTGCCCTCTCCCTGGCTCCGGCCTGCCATCGCTCTGGTTCCGGCCTGCACTCACCCTGGCTCTGGCCTGCTCTCACTCTGGCCTGCCCTGGCTCTGCCTCTGGCCTGCCCTCTCCTTGGCTCCGTCCGGCCTGCTCTCGCTCTGACTCTGGTCTGCCCTCGCCTTGGCTCCGGCCTGCTCTCGCCTTGGCTCCGGCCTGCTCTCGCTCTGGCTTCGGCCTGCCCTCGCCCTGGCTCTGGCCTGCCCTTGCTCTGGCTCTGGGCAGCCCTCGCCTTGGCTCCGGCCAGCTCCTGCTCTGGCTCCGGCATGCCCTCACCTTGGCTCCGGCCTGCTTTCGCCCTGGCTGCGGCCTGCCCTCGCCCTGGCTCCGGCATGCCCTCACCCTGGCTCCGGCCTGATCTCGCTCTGGCTCCGGCCTGATCTCGCTCTGGCTCTGGCCTGCTCTCGCTCTGGCTCTGGTCTGCCGTCGCCTTGGCTCCGGCCTCCTCTCGCTCTGACTCTGGTCTGCCCTCGCCCTGGCTCCAGCCTGCTCTAGCTCTGGCTCAGGCCTGCTTTCTCTCGCTCTGGCCTGCCCTTGCCTTGGCTCCTGACTGCTCTGGCTCTGGCCTGCTCTCGCTCTGGCCTTCCCTCGCCTTGGCTCTGGCCTGCTTGTGCCCTGGCTCTGGCCTGCTTGTGCCCTGGCTCCGGCCTGCTCTTGCCCTGGCTCCGGCCTGCTCTTGCCCTGGCTCCGGCCTGCTCTCGCTCTGGCTCTGGCCTGCCCTCGCCCTGGCTCCGGCCTGCTCTCGCTCTGGCTTTGGCCTGCCCTCGCCCTGGCTCCGGCCTGCTCTCTTTTTGGCTCTGGCCTGCCCTCGCCCTGGCTCCGGCCTACTCTCGCTCTGGCTCTGGCCTGCTCTGGCTCTGGCTCTGGCCTCGCCCTGGCTTCGGCCTGTTTTTGCCCTGGTTCCGGTCTGCCCTTGCCTTCACTCCGGCCTTCTCTCGCTCTGGCTCTGGCCTGCCCTTGCCTTGGCTCTGACCTGCCCTCGACCTGGTTCCGGTCTGCTCTCGTCCTGGCTCTGGCCTGCTCTCGCTCTGGCGTGCCCTCGCCTTGGCTCCGGCCTGCTCCCGCTCTGACTCTGGCCTGCCCTCGCCCTGGCTCCGGCATGCTCTGGATCTGGCTCTGGCCTGCCCTCGCCTTGGCTCCGGCCTGCTCTCGCCCTGGCTCCGGCCTGCTCTGGCTCTGACCTGCCCTCTCCTTGGCTCCGGCCTGCTCTCGCCTTGGCTCCGGCCTGCTCTTGCTTTGGCTCCGGCCTGCCCTCGCCCTGGCTCCGGCCTGCCCTTGCTCTGGCTCCAGCCAGCCCTCACCTTGGCTCTGGCCTGCTCTCGCCCTGGCTCCGCCTGCTCTTGCTCTAGCTCTGGCCTGCCCTCATCCTGGTACCGGCCTGCTCTCGCCCTTGCTCTTGCTTGCTCTGGCTCTGACCTGTTCTCTCCTTGTCTCCGGCTTGCTCTCGCACTGGCTCCTGCCTGCCCTCGTCCTGGCTCTGGCCTGCTCTCGCTCTGGCTCTGGCCTGCTATCTCTCTGGTTCCTGCCTGCCCTCGCCTTGACTCCTGCCTGTTCTCGCCCTGGATATGACCTAGAGCCTTGGCACCGGCCTGCTCTCGCTCTGGTTCCTGCTCTCTATCTGGCCTGCCCTCAACTTGACTCCGGCCTGCTCTTGCTCTGGCTCCGGCCTGCCCTCGCTCTGGCTCCGGCCTGCCCTCGCCTTGGCTCCAGTGTGCTATCGCTCTGGCTCCAGCCTGCCCTCGCCCTGGCTCCGGCCTGCTCTGGCTCTGGCCTGCCCTAGCCCTGGCTCCGGCCTGCCGTCGCTCTGCCTCTGGCCTGCCCTCCACATGGCTCAGGCCTCCTCTCGCCCTGGCTCCAGCCTGCTCTCGCTCTGGCCTGCCCTTGCCTTGGCTCCGGCCTGCTCTCGCCCTGTCTCTTGCTTGCTCTCGCTCTGGCTCTGTCCTGTCCTCTCCTTGGCTCCGGCCTGCTCTCGCACTGGCTCCGGCCTGCCCTCGTCCTGGCTCCGGCCTGCTCTCGCTCTGTCCTGCTCTCGCCCTGGCTCCGTCTGGCCTGCTCTCGCCTTGGCTCCGGCCTGCTACCTCTCTGGCTCCGGCCTGCCCTCGCCTTGGCTCCTACCTGTTCTTGCCCTGGTTCCGGCCTGCATTCGCCTTGGCTCCGCCCTGCCCTTGCTGTGGCTCATGCCTGCTCTATATCTGGCCTGACCTCAACTTGGCTCTGGCCTGCTCTCGCTCTGGCTCTGGCCTGCCCTCGCTCTGGCTCCGGCCTACTCTCGCTCTGGCCTGCCCTAGCCTTGGCTCTGGCCTTCTCTATCTCTGGCTCTGGCCTGCTCTTGCATTGGCTGTGGCCTACACTCGCCTTGACTCCGGCCTGCTCTCGCTCTGGCTACGGCCTGCCCTTGCTCTGGCTCCGGCCAGCTCTCGCATTGGCTCCGGCCTGCTCTCGCCCTGCCTCCGGCCTTATCTGACTCTGGCCTGCCCCCGCCCTGGCTCCGGCCTGCTCTCTCTCTGGCTCTGGCCTGCCCATGCCTTGGCTCCGGCCTGCTCTCTCTCTTGCTCTGGCCTGCCCTTGCCTGAGCTCCGGCCTACTCTCGCTCTGACTCTGACCTGCCCGCCCTGGCTCTGGCCTACCCTCCCTCACCTTGGCTCCGGCCTGCTCTCGCCTTGGCTCCAGCCTGCTCTCGCTCTGGCTCCTGCCTGCCCTCGCTCTGGCTCCTGCCTGCCCTTGCACTGACTCCGGCCTGCCCTTGCTCTGGCTCCGGCCAGCCCGCATTGGCTCTTGCCTGCTCTCGCCCTGGCTCCGACCTGCTCTCTCTCTGGCTCTGGCCTGCCCTTGCCTTGGCTCTGGCCTGCTCTCGCTCTGGCTCTGTCCTGCCCTCGCCTTGGCTGCGGCCTGCTCTTGCCCTGGCTTCGGCATGCTCTCGCTCAGGCTCTGGCCTGCCCTCGCACTGGCTCTGGCCTGCTCTCTCTCTGGCTCTTGCCTGCCCTTGCCCTGGCTCCGGCTTACTCACTCTTGCACTGGCTCTGGCCTGCTCTCGCTCTGGCCTCGCCCTGTCTCCGGCCTCCTTTCGCCCTGGTTCCGGCCTGCCCTTGCCTTGGCTCTGGCCTTCTCTGGCTCTGGCCTGCCCTCGCCCTGGCTCCGGCCTGCCCTCGCTTTGGCTCCGGCCTGCTCTCGCTCTGGCTCTGGCCTGCCCTCGCCCTGGCTCCGTAATGTTCTCGCCTTGGCTCCGGCCTGCTATCGCTCTGGCTCTAGCCTGCCCGAGCTCTCTCTGGCTCTGGCTTGCCCTCGCTCTGGCTCTTGCCTGCCCTCGCCTTGACTCCGGCCTGCTCTGACTCTGGCTCGGGCCTGCCCTCGCCCTGGCTCCGGCCTGCTCTCGCCCTGGCTCTGGCTTGCTCTCGCCCTGGCTCTGGCCTGCTCTTGCCCTGGCTCTGGCCTGCTCTTGCCCTGGTTCCGGCGTGCCCTCGCCCTGGCTCCGGCCTGCTCTCGCCCTTGCTCTGGCCTGCTCTTGCCCTGGCTCTGGCCTGCTCTTGCCCTGGTTCCGGCGTGCCCTTGCCTTGGCTCTGGCCTTCTCTTGCTCTGGCTCTGGCCTGCTCTTGTCCTGGCTCTGGCCTGCTCTTGCCCTGGTTCCGGCGTGCCCTTGCCTTGGCTCTGGCCTTCTCTTGCTCTGGCTCTGGCCTGCCCTTGCCTTGGCTCTGGCCAAATCTCGCTCTGGCTCCGGCCTGCTCTCGCTCTGCCTCTGGCCTGCTCTCGCTCTGGCCTGCCCTTGCCTTTGCTCCGGCTTGCTCCCACTCTGGCTCTGGCCTGCCCTCGCCTTGGCTCCGGACTGCTCTCGCTTTGGCTCTGGCCTGCCCTTGCTTGGCTCCATCCGGCCTGCTCTCGCTCTGGCTCTGGCCTGCTCTGGCTCTGGCCTGCCCTCGCCTTGTCTCCGGCCTGATCTGACTCTGGCTCTGGCCTGCCCTCGGCCTGCTCTCACCTTGGCTCCGGCCTGCTCTCGCCCTGGCTCTGGCCTGCTCTCGCCCTGGTTCCGGCTGCCCTTGCCTTGGCTCCGGCCTTCTTTCTCTCTGGCTCTGGCCTGCCCTTGCCTTGGCTCTCGCCAAATATTGCTCTGGCCAAGGCGAAAGCAGGCCAGAGCCACAGCGAGAGCAGGCCAGAGCCTGAGCGAGAGCAGGCCGGAGCCAAGGCAAAAGAGATCGGGGCCCGCCTCTGCCCACCGGGACAGGAGATCGGGGCCCGCCTCTGCCCACCGGGACAGGAGATCGGGGCCCTCCTCTGCCCACCGGGACAGGAGATCGGGGCCCGCCTCTGCCCACCGGGACAGGAGATCGGGGCCCGCCTCTGCCCACCGGGAAAGGCAGGCCGGAGCCAGAGCGATAGCAGGCCGTAGCCATGGCAAAGGCGAGGGCAGGCCAAAACCAGAGCGAGAGAATGCCAGAGCCAGGGCGAGGGCAGGCCAGAGCAAGAGCAGGCCGGAGACAGGGCGAGGGCAGGCCGGAGCCAGAGCGAGAGCAGGCCGGAGCCAGAGCGAGGGCAGGCCGGAGCCAGGGCAAGGGCAGGCCGGAGCCAGAGCGAGAGCAGGCTGGAGCCAGGGCGAGGGCAGGCCGGAGCCAGAGGCGGAGCTGGCCACAGCCAAGGCGAGGGCTGGCCGGAGGCAGAGCCAGGGTAGGCCAGAGCAAGAGCAGGCCGGAGGCAAGGACAGGCCAGAGCGAGAGCAGGCCTGAGCGATAGCAGTCCGAAGCCAAGGCGAAGGCAGGCCGGAGCCAGAGCAGGTGCTGGCCGTATCCAAGGCGAGGGCTGGCCGGAGCCAGAGCAAGGGCAGGCCGGAGCTATGGCGAGGGAAGGCCTAAGCCAGAGCGAGAGCAGGCTGGAGCCAGGGCGAGAGCAGGCCGGACGGAGCCAGGGCGAGGGCAGGCCAGAGCGAGAGCAGTCTGGAGCCAGGACGAGAGCAGTCCGGCCTGCCCTCGTCCTGGCTCCGGAGCCAGGGTGAGAGCAGGCCAGAGCCAGCGCGAGAGCTGGCCAGAGCAAGAGCCAGAGCAGGTGGCCAGGGTGAGGGCAGACCAGAGCGAGAGCAGGCCGGAGCCAACCAGAGCCAGAGCAAGAGCAGGCCAGAGCCAGAGCGAGAGTAGGCCGGAGCCAGGGCGACGGCAGGCCAGAGAGCTAGAGAGAGAGTAGGCCAGAGCCATGGCGAGAGCAGGACGGAGCCAAGGCGAGGGCAGGCCGGAGCCCGAGCTATGGCATAGCGGAGCCAGGGTGAGGGCAGTACGGAGCTAGAGCGAGAGCAGGCCGGAGCTAAGGCAAGGGCAGGCCAGAGGCAGAGCCAGGGTTGGCCAGAGCGAGAGCAGGCCGGAGCCAAGGCAAGGACAGGCCCAAGCCAGAGCGAGAGCAGGCCAGAGCGAAAGCAGTCCGGAGCCAAGGCGAAGGCAGGCCAGAGCGAGAGCAGGCCAGAGCGAGAGCAGGCAGGAGCCAAGGCGAAGGCAGGCCGGGGCAAGAGGAGGTGTTGGCCGGAGCCAGGGCGAGGGCTGGCCGGAGCCAGAACAAGGGCAGGCCGGAGCCAGGGCGAGAGCAGGCTGGAGCCAGGGCGAGAGCAGGCCGGAGCCAAGACGAGGGCAGGCCAGAGCCAGCGCGAGAGCAGGCCAGGACGAGGGCAGACCAGAGTGAGAGCGAGAGCAGGCCGGAGCCAAGGCCAGGCCAGGGCAAGAGCAGGCCAGAGCCAGAGCGAGAGTAGACCGGTGCCAAGGCGAGGGCAGGCCGGAGCCAGATCAACGGCAGGCCGGAGCCAGGGCGAGGGCAGGCTGAAGCCATAGCGAAAGCAGGCCGGAGCCAGGGAGAGAGCAGGCCAGAGCCAAGGCGAGGGCAGTCCAGAGCGAAAGCAGGCCAAAGCGAGATCAGACCGGAGCCAGGGCGAGGGCAGGCCAGAGCCAGAGCAAGAGCAGGCCCTTGCCAAGGAGAGAGCAGGCCGGAGGCAAGGCCAGAGCCAGGGCAGGCCAGGCCGGAGCCAGAACGATAGCAGGCCAGTGCCAGAACAAGAGCAGGCCAGAGCGAGAGAAGTCCGGAGCCAAGGTAAGGGCAGGCCAGAGCCAGAGAGAGAGTAGGCCTGAGCCAGAGTGAGAGCAGGCCGGAGCCAAGGCGAACTTCGCAGGCCGTAACCAGAGCGAGAGCAACCCGGATTCAAGACGAGGGCAGGCCAGAGCAAGAGCAGGCTGGAGCCAAGGCGAGGGCAGGCCGGAGACAGAGCGAGAGCAGGCCGGAGCCAAGGCGAGGGCAGGCCGGAGCTAGGGCGAGGCAGGCCAGAGTCAGAGCAAGAGCAGGGCCGGAGCCATGGCGAAGGCATGCCAGAGCGAGAGCAGGCCGGAGACAGTGCGAGGCCAGAGCGAGAGAGCAGGGCGAGGCCAGAGCGAGAGAGCAGTCCAGAGCCAGAGCGAGAGTAGGCTGGAGCCTGGGCGAGGGCAGGCCAGAGCCAGAGAGAGAACAGGCAGCAGGGCGAGGGCAGGCCAGAGCGAGAGCAGGCCGTAGCCAGAGCGATGGCAGGCCAGAGCCAGGGCGAGGGCAGTCCGAAGCTAAAGCGAGAGTAGGCCAGCGCCAAGGCGAGAGCAGGGCCGGGGCCAAGGCGAGGGCAGGCCACAGGCAGAGCCAGGCATGCCAGAGCCAGAGCGAGAGCAGGCCGGAACCAAGCAAGGGCAGGCCAGAGCGAGAGCTGGTCGGAGCCAAGGCGAGGGCAGGCCAGAGCCATGGCGAGAGCAGGACGGAGCCAAGGCGAGGGCAGGCCGGAGCCCGAGCTATGGCATAGCGGAGCCAGGGTGAGGGCAGTACGGAGCTAGAGCGAGAGCAGGCCGGAGCTAAGGCAAGGGCAGGCCAGAGGCAGAGCCAGGGTAGGCCAGAGCAAGAGCAGGCCAGAGCGAGAGCAGGCCGGAGCCAAGGCAAGGACAGGCCCAAGCCAGAGCGAGAGCAGGCTAGAGCGAAAGCAGTCCGGAGCCAAGGCGAAGGCAGGCCAGAGCCAGAGCGAAAGCAGGCCAGAGCGAGAGCAGGCAGGAGCCAAGGTGAAGGCAGGCCGGGGCAAGAGGAGGTGTTGGCCGGAGCCAGAACAAGGGCAGGCCGGAGCCAGGGCGAGGGAAGGCCGGAGCCAGAGCGAGAGCAGGTTGGAGCCAGGGCGAGAGCAGGCTGGAGCCAGGGCGAGAGCAGGCCGGAGCCAAGGCGAGGGCAGGCCAGAGCCAGCGCGAGAGCAGGCCAGGACGAGGGCAGACCAGAGTGAGAGCGAGAGCAGGCCGGAGCCAAGGCCAGGCCAGGGCAAGAGCAGGCCAGAGCGAGAGTAGACCGGTGCCAAGGCGAGGGCAGGCCGGAGCCAGATCAACGGCAGGCCGGAGCCAGGGCGAGGGCAGGCTGAAGCCATAGCGAAAGCAGGCCGGAGCCAGGGAGAGAGCAGGCCAGAGCCAAGGCGAGGGCAGTCCAGAGCGAAAGCAGGCCTGAGCCAGAGCGAGAGCAGGCCGGAGCCAGGGCGAACTTCGCAGGCCGGAACCAGAGCGAGAGCAGACCGGAGCCAAGACGAGGGCAGGCCAGAGCAAGAGCAGGCTGGAGCCAAGGCGAGGGCAGGCCGGAGACAGAGCGAGAGCAGGTCGGAGACAAGGCTAGATAGAGCAGGCTGGAGCCAAGGCGAGGGCAGGCCAGAGCCAGGGCAAGAGCAGGCCGGAGCCAAGGCGAGGGCAGGCCGGAGCTAGGGCGAGGCAGGCCAGAGTCAGAGCAAGAGCAGGGCCGGAGCCATGGCGAAGGCATGCCAGAGCTAGAGCAGGCCGGAGACAGGGCGAGGCCAGAACAAGAGAGCAGGGCGAGGCCAGAGCGAGAGAGCAGTCCAGAGCCAGAGCAAGAGTAGGCTGGAGCCTGGGCGAGGGCAGGCCAGAGCCAGAGAGAGAGCAGGCAGCAGGGCGAGGGCAGGCCAGAGCCAGAGCGAGAGCAGGCCGAAGCCAGAGCGATGGCAGGCCAGAGCCAGGGCGAGGGCAGTCCGAAGCTAAAGCGAGAGTAGGCCAGCGCCAAGGCGAGAGCAGGGCCGGGGCCAAGGCGAGGGCAGGCCAGAGGCAGAGCCAGGGCATGCCAAGAGCCAGAGCAGGCCGGAGCCAAGCAAGGGCAGGCCAGAGCGAGAGCTGGTCGGAGCCAAGGCGAGGGCAGGCCATAGACATAGCTAGAGCTGGTCGGAGCCAAGGCGAGGGCAGGCCAGAGACAAAGCGAGAGCAGGCCGGACCCAAGGCGAGGGCAGGCCAGAGCGGGAGCAGGCCAGAGCGAGAGCAGTCTGGAGCCAAGGAAAGGGCAGGCCGGAGCCAGATGTAGACTGGCTTGAGCCAGAGAGAGGGCAGGCCGGAGCCAAGGCGAAGCAAGACGAGGACAGGCCAGAGTAAGAGCAGCCGGAGCCAGGGCGCGGGCAGGCCACAGTAAGAGCAGCCGGAGCCAGGGCGAGGGTAGGCCAGACGACCAATCAGCAGTATTGGCGCCAAGTTTAAACACCGCTCTGCAGATTAGTCGCAACCACCGGCCGTGACCAATAAGCGATATTGGCGCCAAATTTAAACACCACTTCGCTGATTGGTCGCGGTTGCCGGCCGCAACTAATCAGCATTATTGGCGCCAAATTTAAACACCGCTTTACTGATTTGTCGCGGTGGCCGGCCGCCCTTAGCAGGAGTACACTTTACCTGCTGCTGCTGGCTGCCCAGCAGCAGACTGAAAAGAGCAAGAGCAGGCCGGAGCCAGGGCGAGAGCAGGCCGGAGCCAGAGCAAGGGCAGCCCGGTGCCAGATCCAGAGCAGGACGGAGCCAGGGCGAGGGCAGGCCAGAGTGGCGAGAGCAGGCCGGAGCCAAGGCAAGAGAGCAGGCCAGAGCGAGAGCAGGCTGGAGCCAGGGCGAGGGCTGGCCAGAGCGAGAGTAGGCCAGAGCCAAGGCAAGGGCAGTCCAGAGCCAGAGCGAGAGAAGGCCGGAACCAGGAGTTGGGCAGGCCGGAGACAGGGCGAGGCCAGAGACAGATAGAGAGTAGGCCAGAGCCAGAGAGAGAGCAGGCCGGAGCAAGTGCGAGGGCAGGCCAGAGCCAGGGTGAGAGCAGGCCGGAGCCAGGGCGAGGCCAGAGAAAGAGAGCAGGCCGGAGCCAGGGCGAGGGCAGGCCAGAGCAAGAGTAGTCCGGAGCCAAGGCAAGGGCAGGCCAGACAGAGCCAGAGCGACAGCAGGCCTACGCCAAAGCGGTAGCAGGCCGGAGCCAAGGCGAAGGCAGGCCATAACAAGAGCGAGAGCAGGCTGGAGTCAAGACGAGGGCAGGCCAGAGCAAGAGCATGCCAGAGCAAGAGCAGGCCGGAGCCTGGGCGAGGGCAGGCCAGAGCAAGAGCAGGCCAGGGCCAGGGCGAGAGCAGGCCGGAGCCAAGGCGAGGTCTAGCCGGAGCCAGAGCAAGGGCAGGCCGGAGCCAGGGCGAGGACAGGCCAGAGCCAGAGCGAGAACAGGCCGAAGCCAGTGTGAGAGCAGGCCGGAGCCAAGGCGAGGGCAGGTCAGAGCCAGATCCAGAGCAGGCCGAAGCAAGGGCGAGGGCAGGCCAGACAGAGCAAGAGCAGGCCGGAGCCAAGGCTAGGGAACGCCAGAGCGAGAGGAGGCCAGAGCGAGAGCAGGCCGGAGCCAGGGCGAGGGCAGGCCAGAGCGAGAGTAGGCCAGAGCCAAGGCAAGGGCAGTCCGGAACCAGGACGAGAGCAGGCCGGAGACAGGGTGAGGCCAGAGCGAGAGCAGGCCACAGAGCGAGAGTAGGCCGGAGCCAGGGCGAGGGCAGGCCAGAGAGAGAGCAGGCCGGAGACAGGGCGAGGGCAGGCCAGAGCGAGAGCAGGCCAGAACCAAGGAGGGCCGGCCATAGCGCCAGAGCGAGAGCAGGCCGGAGCCAAGGCGAAGGCAGGCCAGAAGAAGAGCGAGAGCAGGCTGGAGTCAAGGGCAGGCCAGAGCCAGGGCGAGGGCAGGCCAGAGCAACAGCAGGCCGGAGCCAGGGCGACAGCAGGCCGGAGTCAAGGCGAGTGCTGACCGGAGCCAGAGCAAGGGCAGGCCGGAGCCAGGGAGAGAGCAGGCCAGAGCCAAGGCGAGAGCAGGCCGGAGCCAAGGCGAGGGCTGGCCGGAGCCAGAGCGAGAGCAGGCCGGAGCCAAGTCGAGAACAGGCTCCCGGAGCCAAGGAGAGGGCAGGCCAGAGCCAGAGCGAGATGGAGCCAAGGCCCTGAGGACAGTGTGCCAGAGCCAGATCCAGAGCAGGCCGGAGTCAGGGCGAGGGCACACCAGAGCGAGAGCAGGTCAGAGACAGAGCGAGAGCAGGCCGGAGCCAGGGCGTGGGCAGGCCAGAGCTTGAGTAGGCCAGAGCCATGGCAAGGTCAGGCCAGAGCCAGAGCGAGAGAAGGCCGGAGCCAAGGCAAGAGCAGGCCGGAACCAGGGCAAGAGCAGGCCGGAGACAGGGCGAGGCCAGAGCAGGTCAGAACCAGAGCGAGAGCAGTCTGGAGCCAGAGCTAGGGCAGGCCAGAGCGAGAGCAGGCCTGAGCCAGAGCGAAAGCCGGCTGGAGCCATGGGGAAGGCAGGGCAGAACAAGAGGGAGATCAGGCTAGAGTCATGAGGAGGGCAGGGCAGAGCCAGAGGAAGAGCAAGCCGGAGAAGCCAAGGCATGGGCAGGCCAGAGCCAGGGCGAGGGCAGGCCAGAGCGAGAGCAGGTCGGTGCCAGGGCGAGAGCAAGCCAGAGCCAATGCGAGGGCAGTCCGAAGCCAGAGCAAGGGCAGGCCGGAGTCAGGGCGAGGGCATTCCGGAGCCAGAGCGAGAACAGGCCGGAGCCAAGGCGAGAGCAGGCCAGAGCCAAGGCAACGGCAGGCCAGAGCCAGAGCGATAGAAGGCCAAAGCCAAGGCAAGTGCAGGCCGGAACCAGGGAGAGAGCAGGCTGGAGACAGGGCGAGGCCAGAGCCAGAGCAGGCCAGAGCGAGAGTAGGCCTGAGCCAGGGCGAGGGCAGGCCAGAGAGCCAGAGAGAGAGCTGGCCGGAGCCAGGGCGAAGGCAAGCCAGAGCGAGAGCAGGTCGGAGCCAGGGCGAGAGCAGGCCGGAGCCAATGCGAGGGCCGGCCGGAGCCAGAGCAAGGGCAGGCCGGAGTCAGGGCAAGGGCAGGCCGGAGCCAGAGCGAGAGCAGGCCGGAGCCAAGGCGAGAGCAGGCCAGAGCGAGAGCAGGCCGGAGCCAGGGCGAGGGCAGGCCAGAGTGAGAGTAGGCCAGAGCCAAGGCAAGGGCAGGCCAGAGCGAGAGAAGGCCAGAGCCAAGGCAAGGGCAGGCAGAAACCTGGACGAGAGCAGGCCGAGACAGGGTGAGTGAGGCCAGAGCCACAGCGAGAGCAGGCCAGAGCGAGAGTAGGCCGGAGCCAGGACGAGGGCAGGCCAGAGAGAGAGCAGGCCGGAGCCAGGCGAGGGCAGGCCAGAGCCAGAGCGAGAGCAGGCCAGAGCCAAGGCGAGGGCAGTCCAGAGCGAGAGCAGGCCAGAGCGAGAGCAGTCTGGACGGAGCCAGAGCTTAGGGCAGGCCAGACAGAGCGAGAGCAGGCCTGAGCCAGAGCGAGAGCAGGCTGGAGCCAAGGCGAAGGCAGGCCAGAACAAGAGCGAGATCAGGTTAGAGTCAAGACGAGGGCAGGCCAGAGCCGGAGGAAGAGCAGGCCGGAGCCAGGGCGAGCGAGGGCAGGCCAGAGCAAGAGCGGGTCGGAGCCAGGGCGAGAGCAGGCCGGAGCCAATGCTAGGGCAAGCCAGAGCAAGGGCAGGCCGGACGGAGTCAGGGCGAGGGCAGGCCAGAGCTAGGGCAAGAGCAGGCCGGAGCCAAGGCGAGAGTAGGCCTGAGCCAAGGCACGGGCAGGCCAGAGCGATAGAAGGCCAGAGCCAAGGCAAGAGCAGGCCAGAGCCAGAGCAAAAGCAGGCCGGAGCCAGGGCGAGGGCAGGCCAGAGCAAGAGAAGTCCAGAGCCAGAGCAAGAGCAGGCCGGAGCCAGGGCGAGGGCAGGCCAGAGCAAGAGCAGTCCGGAGCCAAGGCAAGGGCAGGCCAGACAGAGCCAGAGCGACAGCAGGCCTACGCCAGAGCGAGAACATGCTGGAGCCAAGGCGAAGGCTGGCCATAACGAGCGAGAGCAGGCCGGAGTCAAGACGAGGGCAGGCCAGAGCAAGAGCAGGCTGGAGCCAGGACGAGGGCAGGCCGGAGCCTGGGCGAGAGCAGGCTGGAGCCAAGGCGAGGGCAGGACAGAGCCAGAGCTGGCCGGAGCCAGGGCGAGGGCAGGCCAGAGTCAGAGCGAGAGGAGGCCGGAGCCAAGGTGAGGGCATGCCAGAGCGAGAGCAAGCCGGAGCCAGGACGAGAAGAGGGCGGAGCCAAGGCAAGGGCATGCCAGAGCCAGAACAAGAGAAGGCCGGAGCCAGGGCAAGGGCAGCCCAGAGACAGAGCGAGAGTAGGCTAGAGCCGAGGCAAGAGCATGCCAGAGCCAGAGCGAGAGCAAGCAGTAGCCAAGGTAAGGGGTGGCCGGAACCAGGGCGAGAGCAGGCCGGAGCCAGGGCGAGGCCAGAGCGAGAGCAGGCCAGAGCGAGAGTAGGCCGGAGCCAGGGCAAGGCCAGGCCAGAGCCAGAGCGAGAGCAGTCGGAGCCAGGGTGAGAGCAGGGCGGAGCTAAAGCGAGTGCAAGCCGGAGCCCGAGCTGTGGCATAGCGGAGCCAGGGCGAGAGCAGTACGGAGCTAGAGTGAGAACAGGCCGGAGCCAATGCGAGAGCAGGCCGTATCCAAGGCGAGGGCACGCCAGAGGCAGAACCAGGGTAGGCCAGAGCAACAGCAGGCCAGGGCGAGAGCAGGCTGGAGCCAAGGCAAGGGCAGGCCAGAGCGAGAACAGGCCAGAGCCAAAGAGAGAGCAGGTCAGAGCCAAGGCGAAGGCAGGCCAGAGCCAGAGTGAGAGCAGGCCGGAGCCAAGGCAAAGCCAGGCCAGAGCGAGAGCAGGCTGGAGCCAAGGCGAGGTCTGGCCGGAGCCAGAGCGAGAGCAGGCCGGATCCAAGGCGACGGCAGGCCGAAACCAGAGCGAGAGAATGCCGGAGCCAGGGCGAGGGCAGGCCAGAGCGAGAGCCGGCCGGAGACAGTGCGAGGGCAGGCCAGAGCGAGAGCAGGCCGGAGCCAGAGCGAGAGCAGGCCGCAGCCAAGGCTCAGTCAGGCCGGAGCCACAGTGAGAGCAGGCAGGAGCCAGGGAGAGTGCAGGCCTTAGCCAGAGCGAGAGCAACCAGAAGCCAGCTCGAATGCAGGCCGGTGCCAGGTCGAGGGCAGGCCGGAGCCAGGAAGAGGGCAGGCCGGAGCCAGGGCGAGGGCAGGCCGGAGCCAGAGCAGGAGCTGGCCGGAGCCAAGGCGAGGGCAGGCCAGAGCAAGGGCATACCGGAGCCAGGGCGAGGTCAGGCCGAAGCCAGAGCTAGAGCAGGCCGGAGCCTGGGCGAGAGCAGGCCGGAGCCAAGGCAAGGTCAGACCAGAGTCCGAGCGAGAGCAGTCCGGAGCCAAGGACAGGGCAGGCCAGAGCCAGAGCGAGAGCATGCCAGAGCCACAGCCAGAGCAGGCCCCAGCCAGAGCGAGAGTAGTCCAGAACCAAGGCTAGGGCAGGCGCGAGTCAGAGCGAGAGAAGGCCGGAGCCAAGCAGAGGGCAGGCCAGAGCGAAAGCAGGCCGGAGCCGAGGCAAGGGCAGGCCAGAACCAGAGCGAGAGCAGGCCGGAGCCAGGGCGAGGGCAGACCGGTGCCAAGGCGAGAGCAGGCCGGAGCCAAGACGAGGGCAGGCTTGAGCAGAGCCAGGGCAGGCCAGAGCAAGAGCAGGCCGGAGCCAAGGTGAGGGCAGGCCAGAGCCAGAACGAGAGCAGGCCAGTGCCAGAGCAAGATCAGGCCAGTGCCAGAGCGAGAGCAGTCCGGAGCCAAGGCAAGGACAGGCCACAACCACGGCGAGAGCAGGCCGGAGACAGAGCGAAAGTAGGCCGGAGCCAGGGCTAGGGCAGGCCAGAGCCAGATAGAGAGCAGGCCGGAGCCAGGGTGAGGGCAGGACAGAGCCAGAGTGAGAGCAGGCAGGAGCCAGGGTGAGAGCAGTCCGGAGCCAAGGCAAGGGCAGTCTGGAGCCAGGGCGAGGGCAGTCTGGAGCCAGGGCGAGGGCAGTCCGGATGTAGAGCGAGAGCAGGCCGGAGCCAAGGCGAGATTAGACTGGAGCCAAGGCGAGGGCAGGCCAGAGGCAGAGCCAGGGCAGGCAAGAGTCAGGGCGAGAGCAGGCCGGAGCCAGGGCAAGGGCAGGTCGGAGCCAGGGCGAGGGCAGGCCGGAGCCAGAGCGAGAGCAGGGCGGAGCCAAGGTGAGAGCAGGCCAGAGCCAAGGCGAGGGCAGGCCAGAGGCAGAACCAGGGTAGGCTAGAGCAACAGCAGGCCAGGGCTAGAGCAGGCTGGAGCCAAGGCAAGGGCAGGCCAGAGCCAAAGAGAGAGCAGGTCGGAGCCAAGGGCAAAGGCAGGCCAGAGCGAGAGCCTGCCGGAGCCAAGGTGAGGTCTGGCTGGAGCCAGAGCGAGAGCAGGCCGGATCCAAGGCGACGGTTGGCCGAAACCAGAGCGAAAGAATGCCGGAGCCAGGGCGAGGGCAGGCCAGAGCGAGAGCATGCCGGAGACAGGGCGAGGGCAGGCCAGAGCGAGCGCAGGCCGGAGCCAGAGCGAGAGCAGGCCGGAGCCAAGGCGAGGGCAGGCCGGAGCCAGAGTGAGAGCAGGCAGGAGCCAGGGCGAGGGCAGGCCAGAGCCAGTGCTAGAGCAGACCGGAGCCTGGGCGAGAGCAGGCCGGAGGGAGCCAAGGCAAGGTCAGACCAGAGTCCGAGCGAGAGGACAGGCCAGAGCGAGAGCATGCCAGAGCCAAGGCTAGGGCAGGCGCGAGCCAGAGCGAGAGAAGGCCGGAGCCAAGGAGAGGGCAGGCCAGAGCCAGAGCGAGAGCAGGCGGGAGCCGAGGCAAGGGCAGGCCAGAGCGAGAGCAGGCCGGAGCCAGGGCGAGGGCAGACCGGTGCCAAGGCGAGAGCAGACCGGAGCCAAGACGAGGGCAGGCTTGAGCAGAGCCAGGGCAGGCCAGAGCCAGAACGAGAGCAGGCCAGTGCCAGAGCGAGATCAGGCCAGTGCCAGAGCGAGAGCAGTCCGGAGCCAAGGCAAGGGCAGGCCGGAACCAGGGCGAGAGCAGGCCGGAGACAGTTCGAGGCCAGAGCGAGAGCAGGCCAGAGCCAGAGCAAAAGTAGGCCGGAGCCAGGGCTAGGGCAGGCCAGAGCCAGATAGAGAGCAGGCCGGAGCCAGGGTGAGGGCAGGCCAGAGCCAGAGCAAGAGCAGGCAAGAGCCAGGGCGAGAGCAGTCCGGAGCCAAGGCAAGGGCAGTCCGGAGCCAGGGCGAGGGCTGTCCGGATGTAGAGTGAGAGCAGGCCGGAGCCAAGGCGAGATTAGCCCGGAGCCAAGGCGAGGGCAGGCCAGAGGCAGAGCCAGGGCAGGCAAGAGCCAGGGCGAGAGCAGGCCGGAGCCAGGGCAAGGGCTGGCCGGAGCCAGAACAAGGGCAGGTCGGAGCCAGGGCGAGGGCAGGCCGGAGCTAGAGCGAGAGCAGGCCGGAGCCAAGGTGAGAGCAGGCCGGAGCCAAGGCGAGGGTACTCCAGAGCCAGATTGAGAGCAGGCCGGTGCCAGTACGAGGACAGGCCGGAGCCAGGACGAGGGCAGTCCAGAGTCATAGAGAGAGCAGGCCGGAGCCAAGGCAAAGGCAGGCCAGAGCTAGAGAGAGAGAGCAGGCCGGAGCCAGGGCGAGGGCAGGCTAGAGCCAGAGCAGTTCAGAGCTAGGGCGAGAGCAGGCAGGAGCCAGGGCAAGGGCTGGCCGGAGCCAGAGCAAGGGCAGGCCGGATCCAGGGCGAGGGCAGGCCGGTGCCAGAGCGAGAGTAGGTCGGAGCCAGGGCGAGAGCAGGCCGGAGCCAGGGCAAGGGCTGGCCGGAGCCAGAGCCAACGACAGGTCGGAGCCAGGGCGAGGGCAGGCCTGAGCCAGAGCGAGAGCAGGCCGGAGCCAAGGTGAGAGAAGGCCGGAGCCAAGGTGAGGGTACACTAGAGCGAGAGCAGGCCGGAGCCAGGAAGAGGACAGGCCGGAGCCAGGACGAGGGCAGGCCAGAGTCATAGAGAGAGCAGGCTGGAGCCAAGGCAAGGGCAGGCCAGAGCCAGAAAGAGAGCAGGCCGGTGCCAGGGCGAGGGCAGGCCAGAGCGAGAGCAGGCCGGAGCCAAGGCGAGGTCAGGCCGAAACCAGAGCGAGAGAATGCCGAAGCCAGGGCGAGGGCAGGCCAGAGCGAGAGCAGGCCGGAGCCTGGGCGAGAGCAGGCTGGAGTCAAGGCGAGGGCAGGACAGAGCCAGAGCTGGCCGGAGCCAGGGCGAGGGCAGGCCAGAATCAGAGCGAGAGGAGGCCGGAGCCAAGGCGAGGGCATGCCAGAGCGAGAGCAAGCCAGAGCCAGGACGAGAAGAGGCTGGAGCCAAGGCAAGGGCATGCCAGAGCCAGAACAAGAGCAGGCCGGAGCCAGGGCGAGGGCAGCCCAGAGACAGAGCAAGAGTAGGCTAGAGCCGAGGCTAGAGCATGCCAGAGCGAGAGCAAGCAGTAGCCAAGGTAAGGGGTGGCCGGAACCAGGGCGAGAGCAGGCCGGAGCCTGGGCGAGGCCAAAGCGAGAGCAGGCCAGAGCGAGAGTAGGCCAGAGCCACGGCTTGGCCAAGGTGAGGGCAGGCCAGAGCCAGAACGAGAGCAGGCCACTGCCAGAGCAAGATCAGGCCAGTGCCAGAGTGAGAGCAGTCCGGAGCCAAGGCAAGGACAGGCCAGAACCACGGCGAGAGCAGGCCGGAGACAGAGCGAAAGTAGGCCGGAGCCAGGGCTAGGGCAGGCCAGAGCCAGATAGAGAGCAGGCCGGAGCCAAGGTGAGGGCAGGACAGAGCCAGAGCGAGAGCAGGCAGGAGCCAGGGCGAGAGCAGTCCGGAGCCAAGGCAAGGGCAGTCCGGAGCCAGGACGAGGGCAGTCCGGATGTAGAGCGAGAGCAGGCCGGAGCCAAGGCGAGATTAGCCTGGAGCCAAGGCGAGGGCAGGCCAGAGGCAGAGCCAGGGCAGGCAAGAGTCAGGGCGAGAGCAGGCCGGAGCCAGGTCAAGGGCTGGCCAGAGCCAGGGCAAGGGCAGGTCGGAGCCAGAGCGAGAACAGGGCGGAGCCAAGGTGAGAGCAGGCCAGAGCCAAGGCGAGGGCAGGCCAGAGGCAGAACCAGGGTAGGCCAGAGCAATAGCAGGCCAGGGCGAGAGCAGGCTGGAGCCAAGGCAAGGGCAGGCCAGAGCGAGAGCAGGCCAGAGCCAAAGAGAGAGCAGGTCGGAGCCAAGGCGAAGGCAGGCCATAGCCAGAGTGAGAGCAGGCCGGAGCCAAGGCAAAGGCAGGCCAGAGCGAGAGCAGGCCGGAGCCAAGGCGAGGTCTGGCTGGAGCCAGAGCGAGAACAGGCCGGATCCAAGGCAACGGCAGGCCGAAACCAGAGCGAAAGAATGCCGGAGCCAGGGCGAGGGCAGGCCAGAGCGAGAGCAGGCCGGAAACAGGGCGAGGGCAGGCCAGAACGAGAGCAGGCCGGAGCCAGAGCGAGAGCAGGCCGGAGCCAAGGCGAGGGCAGGCCGGAGCCAGAGTGAGAGCAGGCAGGAGCCAGGGCGAGGGCAGGCCAGAGCCAGTGCTAGAGCAGACCGGAGCCAGGGCGAGAGCAGGCCGGAGCCAAGGCAAGGTCAGACCAGAGTCCAAGCGAGAGGGCAGGCCAGAGCGAGAGCATGCCAGAGCCACAGCCAGAGCAGGCCCGAGCCAGAGCGAGAGTAGTCCAGAGCCAAGGCTAGGGCAGGCGCGAGCCAGAGCGAGAGAAGGCCGGAGCCAAGGAGAGGGCAGGCCAGAGCCAGAGCGAGAGCAGGCGGGAGCCGAGGCAAGGGCAGGCCAGAGCGAGAGCAGGCCGGAGCCAGGGCGAGGGCAGACCGGTGCCAAGGCGAGAGCAGGCCGGAGCCAAGACGAGGGCAGGCTTGAGCAGAGCCAGGGCAGGCCAGAGCCAGAGCAGGCTGGAGCCAAGGCGACGGCAGGCCAGAGCCAGAGCGAGAGCAGGCCGGAGCCAAGGTGAGGGCAGGCCAGAGCCAGAACGAGAGCAGACCAGTTCCAGAGCGAGATCAGGCCAGTTCCAGAGCGAGAGCAGTCCGGAGCCAAGGCAAGGGCAGGCCGGGACCAGGGCGAGAGCAGGCCGGAGACAGTTCGAGGCCAGAGCCAGAGCGAGAGCATGCCAGAGCCAGAGCAAAAGTAGGCCGGAGCCAGGGCTAGGGCAGGCCAGAGCCAGATAGAGAGCAGGCCGGAGCCAGGGTGAGGGCAGGCCAGAGCCAGAGCAAGAGCAGGAAGGAGCCAGGGCGAGAGCAGTCCGGAGCCAGGGCGAGGGCTGTCCAGATGTAGAGCGAGAACAGGCCGGAGCCAAGGCGAGATTAGCCCGGAGCCAAGACGAGGGCAGGCCAGAGGCAGAGCCAGGGCCTAAGGGCGAGAGCAGGCCGGAGCCAGGGCAAGGGCTGGCCCCGGCCAAAGCAAGGGCAGGTTGGAGCCAGGTCGAGGGCAGGCCGAGCTAGAGCGAGAGCAGGCCGGAGCCAAGGTGAGAGCAGGCCGGAGCCAAGGCGAGGGTACTCCAGAGCCAGATTGAGAGCAGGCCGGAGCCAGTACGTGGACAGGCCGGAGCCAGGACGAGGGCAGTCCACAGTCATAGAGAGAGCAGGCCGGAGCCAAGGCAAAGGCAGGCCAGAGCCCGAGAGAGAGAGCAGGTCGGAGCCAGGGCGAGGACAGGCTAGAGCCAGAGCAGTTCGGAGCTAGGGCGAGAGCAGGCAGGAGCCAGGGTAAGGGCTGGCCGGAGCCAGAGCAAGGGCTGGCCGGATCCAGGGCGAGGGCAGGCCGGTGCCAGAGTGAGAGTAGGTCGGAGCCAGGGCGAGAGCAGGCCGAAGCCAGAGCGAGGGCAGGCCGGAGCCAGGGCGAGAGCAGGCCGGAGCCAAGGCAAGGGCAGGCTAGAGTCATAGATAGAGCAGGCCGGAGCCAAGGCAAGGGCAGGCCAGAGCCAGAGCAGGCCGGAGCCAGGATGAGCACAGGCCGGAGCCAGGACGAGGGCAGGCCAGAGTCATAGAGAGAGCAGGCCGGAGCCAAGCCAAGGGCAGGCCAGAGCCAGAGAGAGAGCAGGCCGGAGCCAGGGCGAGGGCAGGCAAGAGCCAGAGCGAGAGCAGACCGTAGACAGGGCGAGGGTACGCCAGAGCCAAAGTGACAACAGGCCGGAGCCAGGACGAGGACAGGCCGGAGCCAGGACGAGGGCAGGCCAGAGTCATAGAGAGGACAGGCCGGAGCCAGGACGAGGGCAGGCCAGAGTCATAGAGAGAGCAGGCCGGAGCCAAGGCAAGGGCAGGCCAGAGCCAGAGAGAGAGCAGGCCGGAGCCAGGGCGAGGGCAGGCCAGAGCGAGAGCAAGCCGGAGCCAAGGCGAGGGCAGGCCGAAACCAGAGCGAGAGAATGCCTGAGCCAGGGCGAGGGCAAGCCTGAGCGAGAGCAGGCCGGAGACAGGGCAAGGGCAGGCCGGAGCCAGAGCGAGAGCAGGCCGGAGCCAAGGCGAGGTCAGGCTGGAGCCAGGGCGAGAGCAGGCCCTAGCCAGAGCGAGATCAGGATGGAGCCAGGGCGAGGGCAGGCAGGAGCCAGAGCGAGGGAAGGCCGGAGCCAGAGCGAGAGCAGGCCGGAGCCAGGGCGAGGGCAGAACAGAGCGAGAGCAGGCCGAAGCCAAGGCGAGGGCAGGCTGGAGCCAGAGCAGGAGCTGGCCAGAGCCAAGGCGAGGGCTGGCCGGAGGCAGAGCCAGGGTAGGCCAGAGCAAGAGCAGGCCAGAGCAAGAGCAGGCCGGAGCCAAGGCAAGGACAGGCCAGAGCGAGAGCAGTCCGAAGCCAAGGCGATGGCAGGCCGGAGCCAGAGCAGGTGCTGGCCGGATCCAAGGCAAAGGCTGGCCAGAGCTAGGGCAGGCCGGAGCCAGGGCGAGGGAAGGCCTAAGCCAGAACGAGAGCAGGCTGGAGCCAAGGCGAGGGCAGGCCAGTGCGAGAGCAGGCCGGAGCCAGGACGAGGGCAGGCCGGAGCCAGGGCGAGAGCAGGATGGAGCCAAGGCGAGGGCAGACCGGAGCCCGAGCTATGGCATAGCGGAGCCAGGGTGAGGGCAGTACGGAGCTAGAGCGAGAGCAGGCCGGAGCCAAGGCAAAGGCAGGCCAGAGGCAGAGCCAGGGTAGGCCAGAGCAAGAGCAGGCCAGACCGAGAGCAGACCGGAGCCAAGGCAAGGACAGGCCCAAGCCAGAGCAAGAGCAGGCCAGAGCCAGAGCGAGAGCAGTCTGGAGCCAAGGCGAAGGCAGGCCAGAGCGAGAGCAGGCCAGAGCCAGAGTGAGAGCAGGCAGTATCCAAGGCGAAGGAAGGCAGGCCGGAGGAACAGCAGGTGCTGGCCGGAGCCAAGGCGAGGGCTGGCCGGAGCCAGAGCAAGGGCAGGCCGGAGCCTGGGCGAGGGAAGGCCGAAGCCAGAGCGAGAGCAGGCTGCAGCCAGTGCGAGAGCAGGCCGGAGCCAAGACGAGGGCAGGCCAGAGCCAGAGCGAGAGCAGGCCGGAGCTAGGACGAGTGCAGGCCGGAGCCAGCGCGAGAGCAGGCAAGAGCTAGTGCCAGAGCAGGTGGCCAGGGCGCGGACAGACCAGAGTGAGAGCGAGAGCAGGCCGGAGCCAAGGCGAGGCCAGAGCCAGAGCAAGAGCAGGCCAGAGTCAGAGGGAGAGTAGGCCGGAGCCAGGGCGAGGGCAGGCCAGAGCCAGAGAGAGAGTAGGCCGGAGCCAGGGCGAGGGCAGGCCAGAGTCAGAGCAAGAGCAGGTCGGAGCCAGAGCAAGAGCAGGACGAAGCCAAGGCGAGGGCAGGCCGGAGCCCGAGCTATGGCATTGCGGAGCCAGGGCGAGACCAGTACGGAGCTAGAGCGAGAGCAGGCCGTATCTAAGGCAAGGGCAGGCCAGAGGCAGAGCCAGGGTAGGCCAGAGCAAGAGCAGGCCAGAGCAAGAGCAGGCCGGAGCCAAGGCAAGGACAGACCAGAGCCAGAGCGAGAGCAGGTCAGAGCGAGAGCAGTCCGAAGCCAAGGCGAAGGCAGGCCGGAGCCAGAGCAGGTGCTGGCCGGATCCAAGGCAAAGGGTGGCCAGAGCTAGGGCAGGCCGGAGCCAGGGCGAGGGAAGGCCTAAGCCAGAGCGAGAGCAGGCTGGAGCGAGGGCGAGAGCAGGCCGGAGCCAAGGCGAGGGCAGGCCAGAGCGAGAGCAGGCCGGAGCCAGGACGAGGGCAGGCCGGAGCCAGGGCGAGAGCAGGATGGAGCCAAGGCGAGGGCAGGCCGGAGCCCGAGCTATGGCATAGCGGAGCCAGGGTGAGGGCAGTACGGAGCTAGAGCGAGAGCAGGCCGGAGCCAAGGCAAGGGCAGGCCAGAGGCAGAGCCAGGGTAGGCCAGAGCAAGAGCAGGCCAGACCGAGAGCAGACCAGAGCCAAGGCAAGGACAGGCCCAAGCCAGAGCGAGAGCAGGCCAGAACCAGAGCAAGAGCAGTCCGGAGCCGAAGGCAGGCCAGAGCCAGAGTAAGAGCAGGCCGGAGCCAAGGAGAGGACAGGCCCAAGCCAGAGCGAGAGCAGTCTGGAGCGAAGGCAGGCCAGAGCGAGAGCAGGCCAGAGCCAGAGCGAGAGCAGGCAGGAGCCAAGACGAAGGAAGGCAGGCCGGAGGAACAGCAGGTGCTGGCCGGAGCCAAGGCGAGGGCTGGCCGGAGCCAGAGCAAGGGCAGGCCGGAGCCTGGGCGAGGGAAGGCCGAAGCCAGAGCGAGAGCAGGCTGGAGCCAGTGCGAGAGCAGGCCGGAGCCAAGACGAGGGCAGGCCAGAGCGAGAGCAGGCCGGAGCCAGGACGAGTGCAGGCTGGAGCCAGCGCGAGAGCAGGCCAGAGCTAGTGCCAGAGCAGGCGGCCAGGGCGAGGACAGACCAGAGTGAGAGCGAGAGCAGGCCGGAGCCAAGGCGAGGCCAGAGCCAGAGCAAGAGCAGGCCAGAGTCAGAGGGAGAGTAGGCCGGAGCCAGGGCGAGGGCAGGCCAGAGCCAGAGAGAGAGTAGGCCGGAGCCAGGGCGAGGGCAGGCCAGAGTCAGAGCAAGAGCAGGTCGGAGCCAGAGCAAGAGCAGGTCGGAGCCAGGGCAAGAGCAGGACGAAGCCAAGGCGAGGGCAGGCCGGAGCCCGAGCTATGGCATTGCGGAGCCAGGGCGAGACCAGTACGGAGCTAGAGCGAGAGCAGGCCGTAGCCAAGGCAAGGGCAGGCCAGAGGCAGAGCCAGGGTAGGCCAGAGCAAGAGCAGGCCAGAGCGAGAGCAAGCCGGAGCCAAGGCAAGGACAGGCCCGAGCGAGAGCAGGCCAGAGCGAGAGCAGTGCAGAGCCAAGGCGAAGGCAGGCCAGAGCGAGAGCAGGCCAGAGCGAGAGCAGGCAGGAGCCAAGGCAAAGGCAGGCCAGAGTCAGAGTGAGAGCATGCCGAAGCCAAGGCAAAGGCAGACCAGAGCCAGAGTGAGAGCAGGCTGGAGCCAAGGCGAGGGAGGGCAGGCTGGAGCCAGAACGAGAGCAGGCCGGATCCAAGGAGACGGCAGGCCGAAACCAGAGCGAGAGAATGCCAGAACCAGGGCGAGGGCAGACCAGAGCGAGAGAATGCCGGAACCAGGGCGAGGGCAGGCCAGAGCGAGAGCAGGCCGAAGACAGGGCTAGGGCAGGCCAAGCGAGAGCAGGCCGGAGCCAGAGCGAGAGCAGGCCAGAGCCCAGAGGAGGGCAGTCCGGAGCCAGAGTAAGAGCAGGCCAGAGCCAGGGCGAGGGCAGGCCGGAGCCAAAGCGAGAGCAGGATGGAGCCAGGGCGAGGACAGGCCGGAGCCAGGGCGAGGGCAGGCCGGAGCCAGGGCGAGGGCAGGCCGGAGCCAGGGCGAGGGCAGGCCGGAGCCAGGGCGAGGGCAGGCCGGATCCAAGGCGAGGGCAGTCCGGAACCATTGCAGGAGCTGGCCGGAGCCAAGGCTATGGCTGGCCGGAGCCAGAGCGAGAGCAGGCCGGAGCCAGAGCAATAGCAGGCAGCAGCCAGGGCGAGGGCAGACCGGTGCCAAGGCGAGAGCAGACCGAAGCCAAGGCGAGGGCAGGCCAGAGGCAGAGCCGGGGCAGGCCAGTTCCAGAGCGAGAGCAGGCTGGAGCCAAAGCGAGGGCAGACCAGAGCCAGAGCGAGAGCAGGCCGGAGCCAAGGTGAGGGCAGGTCAGAGCCAGAAGGAGAGCAGGCCAGTGCTAGAGCGAGAGCAGGCCAGTGCCAGAGCGAGAGCAGTCCGGAGCCAAGGCAAGGGCAGGCCAGAGAGAGAGTAGGCCTGAGCCAGAGCGAGAGCAGGCTGGAGCCAAGGCGAAGTCAGGCTAGAACCAGAGCGAGAGCAGACCGGAGTCAAGACGAGGGCAGGACAGAGCCAGAGCAAGAGCAGACTGGAGCCAAGGAGAGGGCTGGCCAGAGCCAGAGCAAGGACAGGCCAGAGCCAGAGTGAGAGCAGGCCAGAACCACGGCGAGGGCAGGCTAGAGCCAGAGCAAGAGCAGGCCGGAGCCAGGGCGAGGGCAGGCCGGAGCCAGGTCGAGGGCAGGCCGGAGCCAGGGTGAGTGCAGGCCGGAGCCAGGGAGAGAGCAGGTCAGAGCCAAGGCAAGGTCAGGCCAGAGCGAGAGCAAGCCGGAGCCAGGACGAGGGCAGGCCGGAACCAGGGCGAGAGCAGGCCGGAGCTAATGCGAGGGCAGGCCAGAGCCAGAGAGAGAGCAGGCCGGAGCCAGGACGAGGGCAGGCCGGAGTCAGAGCGAGAGTAGGCCGGAGCCAAGGTGAGGGCAGGCCAGAGCGAGAGCTGGCCAGAGCTAGAGTGAGAGCAGGCCATTGCCTGAGCGAGAGCAGTCCGGAGCCAAGGCAAGGGCAGGCCAGAGCCAGAGATAGAGTAGGCCTGAGCCAGAGCAAGAGCAGGCCGGAGCCAAAGGAGAAGGCAGCCCAGAGCCAGAGCGAGAGCATGTCGGAACCAAGGTAAGGGCAGGCCATAGGCAGAGCCAGGGCAGGCCAGAGCAAGAGAGAGAGCAGGCCTGAGCCAAGGCGATGGCAGGCCAGAGCCAGAGTGAGAACAGGCCAGAGCCAAGATGATGTCACGGGTGTGTTGCCACGAAGATCGTCACGAGTACACAGCCTGACTTCTCGCAGCTGACTTGTTGGTGCTTTGTGTTTTCTCGGCAGTGTAGGAGTTAATTCTCTCTCTCTCTGGGCTAGCTGAGGTCCAGCCTCGCCCAGCTGCAATCAATGCTTCTTTAGTGAGACTCCTTTATATTCCTGCAGGTCTGTTTGGGAGGTGTCGGTGAAAGCTTTTCATTCAGACTGACAGAGCGGATCGTGGTGTTTGGAGTTGCTGAGATAAGTGTATTTGGAAGTGTGTTTTCCCTTTCCTCGCTTTATCATTTATCTCCTTTCCCGTTGGTGTTCCCTCTGTTGTAGTTGTTTAGAAGTTGTATGCAAGGTGGTTTTGGTTTTTCCCTTGTACTGTCTCGTTCGTCTAAATACTGTGTGTGGGCATATTATTTCTGGTTCCCTATTGTTGTGAT
Organism: Phyllobates terribilis; assembly: GCF_046119375.1. Classification (NCBI taxonomy): domain Eukaryota; kingdom Metazoa; phylum Chordata; class Amphibia; order Anura; family Dendrobatidae; genus Phyllobates; species Phyllobates terribilis. The sequence goes on along the minus strand of NW_027362898.1, from coordinate 4,373,196 downwards.
CGGGGTCCTTCTCAGGACTAGATTACTTAGGTGCAGGGATCCTCAGAAGGTAGGGGTTACGCTGGCGGCCTGGACCTCTGTACCTTTAACAGTACCTCCAGGATGAGGGATTAGTCAGGGCCCCAGCTTAGGGTCAGCTTAGGCCCCCTACCTCCAGTATTCTGTGACAGTGTGACATTTTCACCGACCATCTTAGTTTTTCTCCAGCTACCATGGATCCAGTAGCCGGTCTAGCTCGGCAGTTGCAGAGTTTGTCCATGGGGCTGGCGGACGTTAGGTCCAAGGTTTTGCATCCTCTGGAGCAAGCCGGACCAGAACCTAAAGTAGCTCTCCCTGACAGGTTCACTGGGGGGCGGGACAAGTTTTTTGTTTTCCGGGAGGCATGCAAATTGTACTTTCGGCTGCGGCCTCGGTCATCGGGCAGTGAAGAACAAAGGGTGGGAATTGTCATCTCGCTCCTACAAGGGGACCCACAATCTTGGGCGTTCTCTCTTCCCCCAAGCTCCCCGGTTCTCCAGTCAGTGGATAGGTTTTTCGCTGCTCTGGGACTCGTATATGATGACCCAGATCGGATCTCCCTTGCTGAGTCTAAGTTACGTAGGATTCAGCAGGGAGATCGTCCGGCGGAGGAATTCTGTTCGGAGTTCCGTAGGTGGGCCATGGACACCCAGTGGAATGACCCGGCTCTTAGGAGCCAGTTTTGTCATGGTTTATCCGACAAATTACAGGATGTGTTGGCACAGTATGACTCTCCCGCGTCACTGGAAGCCGCTATGGCCCTTGCTATTCGCGTTGACAGACGGCTTCGGGAGAGGTGCGGGATAACTCTACCCCCTGTAATGTCTCCACCTCCTACAAGGTCCCCTCATATGGTGGTTCCCCTGGTCAGTCCGGAGGAGCCTATGCAATTAGGAGGGACATCATTTCGGGGAAGGGGACCGGTGGTGCGCCATAAGACAGGAAGGTGTTTTCTCTGCGGGAAAAAGGGACATTTTATTGGGGGGTGTCCATCCCGTCCCTTGCAGAGTAAAGAGTCGTCGAAAAAACTGTTGATCCCAGGTTGTGTGGTGGACGGCAATCTGGGAGTAGGTATTTCGTCCCTAGGTTCGTCTCAGTTTCTCGTACCGGCGGAGGTGGTGGTGGGTACGAGAACTGAGAGGATATCTGTTCTTCTGGATAGTGGGGCCGGGGCTAATCTGGTTGATGCTCGGTTTGCCCGGGTTCAAGGTATGCGATTGAGTGAGTTGGCTAAACCCATCCCCATATTCTCGATCGATGCCAGACCTCTCGGTCAGGGAAGTTTTTTGCAAGCTGTGCATGGCGTAAAACTTCAAGTGGGGGCAATACATAAAGAACTGTTGTCTTGCTACGTGTTGGAGGGTCTTCCCACTCCTATAGTGTTGGGCCTTCCTTGGTTAGCTAAGCATAACCCGGTTATTAATTGGCAAACCAGAGAGATAAGCCAATGGAGTAAATTCTGTAATAAAAACTGCATGAACACGGTCATCGGTGCGGTTACTCCTTGGGTCTTACCTCCATTTCTGGCGGACTTTGAGGATGTATTCTCGGAGAAAGGGTGTCAGGAACTACCTCCTCATCGCGTGTATGACTGTTCTGTAAAACTGCTCCCTGAGGCCAAGTTACCTAAAGCTAGGTTGTATAACCTTTCTGGTCCTGAGAGGCAGGCCATGAAGGATTATATTTCTGAAAGTCTGGCTAAGGGGCATATTAGACCTTCATCTTCTCCGGTGGCCGCGGGGTTCTTCTTTGTTAAGAAGAAAGATGGAGGCCTACGCCCTTGCCTGGATTTCCGTGAACTTAATCGGATTACGGTCCGAGATCCGTATCCGCTCCCACTTATTCCCGATCTCTTTAATCAGATCGTGGGCGCCAAATGGTTCTCTAAGTTGGATCTCAGGGGGGCGTACAATCTGATTAGGATGAAGGAGGGGGATGAGTGGAAGACGGCTTTTAACACTCCGGAGGGGCATTATGAGAACCTTGTCATGCCATTCGGTCTGACTAATGCCCCGGCGGTGTTTCAACACTTTGTTAATGATATTTTTCGCCACCTGGTGGGACAGTTTGTTGTCATATATCTGGATGATATCTTAATTTACTCGCCGGATCTGGTGTCTCATCAGGAGCACGTTAGACAGGTGTTACAGATCTTGCGGGATAATAAACTGTATGCCAAGTGGGAAAAGTGTGTGTTCGCCGTACAGGAACTCCAGTTTTTAGGCTTCCTGGTTTCAGCGTCCGGTTTTCGTATGGACCCTGGGAAAGTGCGGGCAGTTCTTGAGTGGGATCGGCCGGAGAATCTTAAGGCACTACAACGTTTCCTGGGGTTTGCTAACTATTACCGGAAGTTCATTCGTAATTTCTCGTCCATGGTTAAGCCTCTCACAGACATGACTAAAAAGGGGACGGATTTTTCTAGGTGGTCTGACAAGGCTTGTCAAGCATTCTCCTCCTTGAAAAAATGTTTTGCCTCGGCACCCATACTCATTCAACCTGATGCGTCTCAGCCATTCTTTGTAGAGGTAGACGCTTCCGAGGTAGGGGTGGGAGCAGTATTGTCACAGGGTTCGTCCCCTGGTAAGTGGCATCCGTGCGCCTTTTTCTCTAAAAAATTGTCGTCCGCTGAGAGGAATTACGATGTCGGCAATAGGGAACTCTTGGCCATTAAGTTAGCTTTTGAGGAGTGGCGCCATTTTTTGGAGGGGGCAGTTCATCCGGTCACCGTCATCACCGATCACAAGAACCTGCTATATCTGGAGTCCGCTAAACGTCTGAATCCCAGACAAGCTAGGTGGTCATTGTTTTTTACCAGGTTTAATTTCGTCGTTACATATCGTCCTGGGTCTAAAAATGTAAAGGCGGATGCCTTATCTCGTAGTTTCCCTGGGGCCGGGAATACGGACGACCCGATTCCTATTCTTCAGGAGGGGGTGGTGGTTTCGGCAGTATGCTCTGAGCTGGAGGAGGAGATATTGGAGGCTCAGGGAGACGCCCCTGTTGGACCTCCGGGGAGACTGTTCGTTCCAGATCAGTTGCGACAAAAGGTGATCGAGGCACACCATAACTCAGTTTTTGCAGGACACCCGGGGAGTAAAGCAACTGTGGATCTCCTCTCGCGTCGGTTTTGGTGGCCTAACTTACATAAAGAGGTGGTAACTTTTGTCGCGTCCTGTGGGGTTTGTGCGCGCTCTAAGACCTCACATACCCGTCCGTCTGGGGCCCTCTTACCTTTGAAGATCCCGGAGCGTCCTTGGACTCATCTGTCTATGGACTTTATTACTGACCTCCCTCCGTCTTCGGGTAAAACGGTCATACTCGTTGTAGTGGACAGGTTCAGCAAGATGGCACATTTTATCGCTCTTCCGGCTCTCCCTAATGCTAAAACTCTTGCGCAGGTGTTCATTGGGGAGATTGTGAGGCTTCACGGGGTACCCTCCGAGGTGGTGTCTGATCGGGGGTCTCAGTTTGTGTCCAAGTTCTGGAAGGCGTTTTGTGCACGGCGGGGGATGCATTTGTCATTCTCGTCGGCTTTTCATCCTCAGACCAATGGTCAGACGGAACGTATGAACCAGAGCTTGGAGACATATCTTCGGTGTTTTGTGTCAGAGAACCAGGAGGACTGGGCTTCTTTCCTACCTCTGGCAGAGTTTGCTCTCAATAATAGGCGGAGCGAGTCCACTGGTAAGTCCCCGTTTTTTGGGGCATATGGTTTTCACCCCCAGTTTTGTACTTTCAGTAGGGGGGGCTCTTCGGGGGTTCCGGAGGAGGAACGATTTTCCTCATCTCTCGCTTCAGTATGGAGAGGGGTGCTGAAGAATCTGAATACTATGGGGAACCGATACAAACGTATGGCTGATAGGAGGAGAGTGTCTGGTCCGGACCTAAGTGTGAACGATCAGGTATGGTTGTCTACCAGGAATATTAAACTTAAGGTTCCCTCCTGGAAACTGGGTCCCAGGTTCATCGGGCCGTACAGAATCAGTTCTGTTATTAATCCGGTGGCATTCCGTCTTGACCTCCCCCCTACGTTTAAAATTCACAACGTGTTTCACAGATCATTGCTTAAGAGGTATGTGGCGCCGGTGGTACCGTCACCTTTACCTCCCCCTCCTGTGGTTGTCAATGGTAACTTGGAGTTCCAGGTATCGAGGGTCATTGATTCACGCTTTAATCGCCGGTCCCTTCAGTACTTGGTTCATTGGAAGGGGTATGGTCCTGAGGAGAGGATGTGGGTTCCTGCGTCGGATATTAACGCAGACCGATTAGTTCGGGCCTTCCACACGACTCACCCGGATAAACCTGGCCCTGAGGGTCCAGAGGCCCCTCGTAGAAGGGGGGGTACTGTCACGGGTGTGTTGCCACGAAGATCGTCACGAGTACACAGCCTGACTTCTCGCAGCTGACTTGTTGGTGCTTTGTGTTTTCTCGGCAGTGTAGGAGTTAATTCTCTCTCTCTCTGGGCTAGCTGAGGTCCAGCCTCGCCCAGCTGCAATCAATGCTTCTTTAGTGAGACTCCTTTATATTCCTGCAAGTCTGTTTGGGAGGTGTCGGTGAAAGCTTTTCATTCAGACTGACAGAGCGGATCGTGGTGTTTGGAGTTGCTGAGATAAGTGTATTTGGAAGTGTGTTTTCCCTTTCCTCGCTTTATCATTTATCTCCTTTCCCGTTGGTGTTCCCTCTGTTGTAGTTGTTTAGAAGTTGTATGCAAGGTGGTTTTGGTTTTTCCCTTGTACTGTCTCGTTCGTCTAAATACTGTGTGTGGGCATATTATTTCTGGTTCCCTATTGTTGTGATCGGGGTCCTTCTCAGGACTAGATTACTTAGGTGCAGGGATCCTCAGAAGGTAGGGGTTACGCTGGCGGCCTGGACCTCTGTACCTTTAACAGTACCTCCAGGATGAGGGATTAGTCAGGGCCCCAGCTTAGGGTCAGCTTAGGCCCCCTACCTCCAGTATTCTGTGACAGTGTGACAGGTGAGGGCAGGCCAGAGCCAGAGCGAGAGCAGGCCAGTGCCAGAACGAGAGCAGACCAGTTCCAGAGCTAGAGAAGTCCGGAGCCAAGGCAAGGGTAGGCCAGAGCCAGAGAGCGAGTAGGCCTGAGCCAGAGCGAGAGGAGGCCGGAGCCAAGGCAAAAGCAGGCCCGAACCAGAGCGAGAGCAGGCCGGAGTCAAGATGAGGGCAGGCCAGAGCAAGAGCAGGCTGGAGCCAAGGCAAGGGCAGGCCGGAGCCAGTTAGAGGGCAGGCCGGAGCCAGTTAGAGGGCAGGCCGGAGCCAGGGCGAGGGCAGGCCGGATCCAGGGCGAGAGCAGGCCGGAGCCAAGGCGAGGGCAGGCCGGAACCATTGCAGGAGCTGGCAGGAGCCAAGGCGATGGCTGGCCGGAGCCAGAGTGAGGGCAGGCCGAAGCCAGAGCGAGGGCAGACCGGAGCCAGGGCGAGCGCAGGCCAGAGCCAAGGCGAGGGCAGGCCGGAGCCAGGACGAGGGCAGGCCGGAGCCTGGGTGAGGGCAGGCCGGAGCCAGGGCGAGAGCAGGCCAGAGCCAGCGCGAGAGCAGGCCAGAGCTAGAGCCAGAGCAGTTCGGAGCCAGGGCAAGGGAAGACCTAAATCAGAAAGAGAGGAGGCCGGAGCCAAGGCGAGAGCAGGCCGGAGCCAGGGCGAGGGCTGGCCAGTCCAGAGCGAGAGTAAGCCAGAGCCAAGGCTAGGGCAGGCCAGAGAGAGAGCAGGCCGGTGCCGAGGCAAGGGCAGGCCAGATCCAGAGCGAGAGCAGGCCAGAGGCAGAGCGAGAGCAGGCCGGAGCCAGAGCAATAGCAGGCAGCAGCCAGGGCGAGGGCAGACCGGTGCCAAGGCGAGAGCAGAGTGGAGCCTAGGCGAGGGCAGGCCAGAGGCAGAGCCAGGGCAGGCCAGTACCAGAGCGAGAGCAGGCTGGAGCCAAAGCGAGGGCAGACCAGAGCCAGAGCGAGAGCAGGCTGGAGCCATGGTGAGGGCAGGCCAGAGCCAGAAGGAGAGCAGGCCAGTGCCAGAGCGAGAGCAGGCCAGTGCCAGAGCGAGAGCAGTCCGTAGCCAAGGCAAGGGCAGGCCAGAGCCAGAGAGAGAGTAGGCCTGAGCCAGAGCGAGAGCAGGCCGGAGCCAAGGCGAAGTCAGGCTAGAACCAGAGCGAGAGCAGACTAGAGTCAAGACGAGGGCAGGACAGAGCCAGAGCAAGAGCAGGCTGGAGCCAAGGAGAGGGTTGGCCGGAGCCAGAGCGAGGGCAGGCCGGAGCCAGGGCGAGGGCAGGCCGGAGCCAGGGAGAGAGCAGGTCAGAGCCAAGGCGAGGGCAGGCCATAGCGAGGGCAGGCCGGAGCCAGGGCGAGAGCAGGCCAGAGCCAGCACGAGAGCAGGCCAGAGCTACAGCCAGAGCAGGCCGGAGTCAGGGCGAGGGCAGACCAGAGTTAGAGCGAGAGCAGGCCGGAGCCAAGGTGAGGGCAGGCCAGAGCGAGAGCAGGCCAGAGCCAGAGTGAGGGCAGGCCAGTGCCAGAGCGAGAGCAGTCCGTAGCCAAGGCAAGGGCAGGCCAGAGCCAGAGAGAGAGTAGTCCTGAGCCAGAGCGAGAGCAGACCAGAGCCAAGGCGAAGTCAGGCTAGAACCAGAGCGAGAGCAGACCAGAGTCAAGACGAGGGCAGGACAGAGCAAGAGCAGGCTGGAGCCAAGGAGAGGGCAGGCCGGAGCCAGAGCGAGGGCAGGCTGGAGCCAGGGAGAGAGCAGGTCAGAGCCAAGGCGAGGTCAGGCCAGAGCGAGGGCAGGCCGGAGCCATGGGGACTGCAGGCCAGAACCAGCACGAGAGCAGGCCAGAGCTACAGCCAGAGCAGGCCGGAGTCAGGGCGAGGGCAGATGAGAGTTAGAGCGAGAGCAGGCCGGAGCCAAGGTGAGGGCAGGCTGGAGCCAGGGCGAGAGCAGGCCGGAGCCAGGGCAAGGGCAGGCTAGAGTCATAGATAGAGCAGGCCGGAGCCAAGGCAAGGGCAGGCCAGAGCCAGAGCGAGAGCAGGCCGGAGCCAGGATGAGCACAGGCCGGAGCCAGGACGAGGGCAGGCCAGAGTCATAGAGAGAGCAGGCCGGAGCCAAGCCAAGGGCAGGCCAGAGCCAGAGAGAGAGCAGGCCGGAGCCAGGGCGAGGGCAGGCAAGAGCCAGAGCGAGAGCAGACCGTAGACAGGGCGAGGGTACGCCAGAGCCAAAGTGACAACAGGCCGAAGCCAGGACGAGGACAGGCCGGAGCCAGGACGAGGGCAGGCCAGAGTCATAGAGAGGACAGGCCGGAGCCAGGACGAGGGCAGGCCAAAGTCATAGAGAGAGTAGGCCGGAGCCAAGGCAAGGGCAGGCCAGAGCCAGAGAGAGAGCAGGCCGGAGCCAGGGCGAGGGCAGGCCAGAGCGAGAGCAAGCCGGAGCCAAGGCGAGGGCAGGCCGAAACCAGAGCGAGAGAATGCCTGAGCCAGGGCGAGGGCAAGCCTGAGCGAGAGCAGGCCGGAGACAGGGCAAGGGCAGGCCGGAGCCAGCGCGAGAGCAGGCCGGAGCCAGCGCGAGAGCAGGCCGGAGCCAAGGCGAGGTCAGGCTGGAGCCAGGGCGAGAGCAGGCCCTAGCCAGAGCGAGATCAGGATGGAGCCAGGGCGAGGGCAGGCAGGAGCCAGAGCGAGGGAAGGCCGGAGCCAGAGCGAGAGCAGGCCGGAGCCAGGGCGAGGGCAGACCGGAGCCAGAGCGAGAGCAGGCCGAAGCCAAGGCGAGGGCAGGCTGGAGCCAGAGCAGGAGCTGGCCAGAGCCAAGGCGAGGGCTGGCCGGAGGCAGAGCCAGGGTAGGCCAGAGCAAGAGCAGGCCAGAGCAAGAGCAGGCCGGAGCCAAGGCAAGGACAGGCCAGAGCGAGAGCAGTCCGAAGCCAAGGCGATGGCAGGCCGGAGCCAGAGCAGGTGCTGGCCGGATCCAAGGCGAAGGCTGGCCAGAGCTAGGGCAGGCCGGAGCCAGGGCGAGGGAAGGCCTAAGCCAGAGCGAGAGCAGGCTGGAGCCAAGGCGAGGGCAGGCCAGTGCGAGAGCAGGCCGGAGCCAGGACGAGGGCAGGCCGGAGCCAGGGCGAGAGCAGGATGGAGCCAAGGCGAGGGCAGACCGGAGCCCGAGCTATGGCATAGCGGAGCCAGGGTGAGGGCAGTACGGAGCTAGAGCGAGAGCAGGCCGGAGCCAAGGCAAAGGCAGGCCAGAGGCAGAGCCAGGGTAGGCCAGAGCAAGAGCAGGCCAGACCGAGAGCAGACCGGAGCCAAGGCAAGGACAGGCCCAAGCCAGAGCAAGAGCAGGCCAGAGCCAGAGCGAGAGCAGTCTGGAGCCAAGGCGAAGGCAGGCCAGAGCGAGAGCAGGCCAGAGCCAGAGTGAGAGCAGGCAGTAGCCAAGGCGAAGGAAGGCAGGCCGGAGGAACAGCAGGTGCTGGCCGGAGCCAAGGCGAGGGCTGGCCGGAGCCAGAGCAAGGGCAGGCCGGAGCCTGGGCGAGGGAAGGCCGAAGCCAGAGCGAGAGCAGGCTGCAGCCAGTGCGAGAGCAGGCCGGAGCCAAGACGAGGGCAGGCCAGAGCGAGAGCAGGCCGGAGCTAGGACGAGTGCAGGCCGGAGCCAGCGCGAGAGCAGGCAAGAGCTAGTGCCAGAGCAGGTGGCCAGGGCGCGGACAGACCAGAGTGAGAGCGAGAGCAGGCCAGAGCCAAGGCGAGGCCAGAGCCAGAGCAAGAGCAGGCCAGAGTCAGAGGGAGAGTAGGCCGGAGCCAGGGCGAGGGCAGGCCAGAGCCAGAGAGAGAGTAGGCCGGAGCCAGGGCGAGAGCAGGCCAGAGTCAGAGCAAGAGCAGGTCGGAGCCAGAGCAAGAGCAGGACGAAGCCAAGGCGAGGGCAGGCCGGAGCCCGAGCTATGGCATTGCGGAGCCAGGGCGATACCAGTACGGAGCTAGATCGAGAGCAGGCCGTATCTAAGGCAAGGGCAGGCCAGAGGCAGAGCCAGGGTAGGCCAGAGCAAGAGCAGGCCAGAGCAAGAGCAGGCCGGAGCCAAGGCAAGGACAGACCAGAGCGAGAGCAGGTCAGAGCGAGAGCAGTCCGAAGCCAAGGCGAAGGCAGGCCGGAGCCAGAGCAGGTGCTGGCCGGATCCAAGCCAAAGGCTGGCCAGAGCTAGGGCAGGCCGGAGCCAGGGCGAGGGAAGGCCTAAGCCAGAGCGAGAGCAGGCTGGAGCGAGGGCGAGAGCAGGCCGGAGCCAAGGCGAGGGCAGGCCAGAGCGAGAGCAGGCCGGAGCCAGTACGAGGGCAGGCCGGAGCCAGGGCGAGAGCAGGATGGAGCCAGGGCGAGAGCAGGATGGAGCCAAGGCGAGGGCAGGCCGGAGCCCGAGCTATGGCATAGCGGAGCCAGGGTGAGGGCAGTACGGAGCTAGAGCGAGAGCAGGCCGGAGCCAAGGCAAGGGCAGGCCAGAGGCAGAGCCAGGGTAGGCCAGAGCAAGAGCAGGCCAGACCGAGAGCAGACCAGAGCCAAGGCAAGGACAGGCCCAAGCCAGAGCGAGAGCAGGCCAGAACCAGAGCAAGAGCAGTCCGGAGCCGAAGGCAGGCCAGAGCCAGAGTAAGAGCAGGCCGGAGCCAAGGAGAGGACAGGCCCAAGCCAGAGCGAGGGCAGGCCAGAGCGAGAGCAGTCTGGAGCCAAGGCGAAGGCAGGCCAGAGCGAGAGCAGGCCAGAGCCAGAGCGAGAGCAGGCAGGAGCCAAGACGAAGGAAGGCAGGCCGGAGGAACAGCAGGTGCTGGCCGGAGCCAAGGCGAGGGCTGGCCGGAGCCAGAGCAAGGGCGAGAGCAAGCCGGAGCCAAGGCAAGGACAGGCCCAAGCCAGAGCGAGAGCAGGCCAGAGCGAGAGCAGTGCAGAGCCAAGGCGAAGGCAGGCCAGAGAGAGAGCAGGCCGGAGCCAGGACGAGGGCAGGCCGGAGTCAGAGCGAGAGTAGGCCGGAGCTAAGGTGAGGGCAGGCCAGAGCGAGAGTTGGCCAGAGCTAGAGTCAGAGCAGGCCAGTGCCTGAGCGAGAGCAGTCCGGAGCCAAGGCAAGGGCAGGCCAGAGCCAGAGATAGAGTAGGCCTGAGCCAGAGCAAGAGCAGGCCGGAGCCAAAGGAGAAGGCAGCCCAGAGCCAGAGCGAGAGCATGTCGGAACCAAGGCAAGGGCAGGCCATAGGCAGAGCCAGGGCAGGCCAGAGCAAGAGAGAGAGCAGGCCTGAGCCAAGGCGATAGCAGGCCAGAGCCAGAGTGAGAACAGGCCAGAGCCAAGGTGAGGGCAGGCCAGAGCCAGAGCGAGAGCAGGCCAGTGCCAGAACGAGAGCAGACCAGTTCCAGAGCTAGAGAAGTCCGGAGCCAAGGCAAGGGCAGGCCAGAGCCAGAGAGCGAGTAGGCCTGAGCCAGAGCGAGAGGAGGCCGGAGCCAAGGCAAAAGCAGGCCCGAACCAGAGCGAGAGCAGGCCGGAGTCAAGACGAGGGCAGGCCAGAGCAAGAGCAGGCTGGAGCCAAGGCAAGGGCAGGCCGGAGCCAGTTAGAGGGCAGGCCGGAGCCAGTTAGAGGGCAGGCCGGAGCCAGTTAGAGGGCAGGCCGGAGCCAGTTAGAGGGCAGGCCGGAGCCAGTTAGAGGGCAGGCCGGAGCCAGGGCGAGGGCAGGCCGGATCCAGGGCGAGAGCAGGCCGGAGCCAAGGCGAGGGCAGGCCGGAACCATTGCAGGAGCTGGCAGGAGCCAAGGCGATGGCTGGCCGGAGCCAGAGTGAGGGCAGGCCGAAGCCAGAGCGAGGGCAGACCGGAGCCAGGGCGAGAGCAGGCCAGAGCCAAGGCGAGGGCAGGCCGGAGCCAGGACGAGGGCAGGCCGGAGCCTGGGTGAGGGCAGGCCGGAGCCAGGGCGAGAGCAGGCCAGAGCCAGCGCGAGAGCAGGCCAGAGCTAGAGCCAGAGCAGTTCGGAGCCAGGGCAAGGGAAGACCTAAATCAGAAAGAGAGGAGGCCGGAGCCAAGGCGAGAGCAGGCCGGAGCCAGGGCGAGGGCAGGCCAGTCCAGAGCGAGAGTAAGCCAGAGCCAAGGCTAGGGCAGGCCAGAGAGAGAGCAGGCCTGTGCCGAGGCAAGGGCAGGCCAGATCCAGAGCGAGAGCAGGCCAGAGGCAGAGCGAGAGCAGGCCGGAGCCAGAGCAATAGCAGGCAGCAGCCAGGGCGAGGGCAGACCGGTGCCAAGGCGAGAGCAGAGTGGAGCCTAGGCGAGGGCAGGCCAGAGGCAGAGCCAGGGCAGGCCAGTACCAGAGCGAGAGCAGGCTGGAGCCAAAGCGAGGGCAGACCAGAGCCAGAGCGAGAGCAGGCCGGAGCCAAGGTGAGGGCAGGCCAGAGCCAGAAGGAGAGCAGGCCAGTGCCAGAGCGAGAGCAGGCCAGTGCCAGAGCGAGAGCAGTCCATAGCCAAGGCAAGGGCAGGCCAGAGCCAGAGAGAGAGTAGGCCTGAGCCAGATCGAGAGCAGGCCGGAGCCAAGGCGAAGTCAGGCTAGAACCAGAGCGAGAGCAGACTAGAGTCAAGACGAGGGCAGGACAGAGCCAGAGCAAGAGCAGGCTGGAGCCAAGGAGAGGGTTGGCCGGAGCCAGAGCGAGGGCAGGCCGGAGCCAGGGCGAGGGCAGGCCGGAGCCAGGGAGAGAGCAGGTCAGAGCCAAGGCGAGGGCAGGCCATAGCGAGGGCAGGCCGGAGCCAGGGCGAGAGCAGGCCAGAGCCAGCACGAGAGCAGGCCAGAGCTACAGCCAGAGCAGGCTGGAGCCAAGGTGAGGGCAGGCCAGAGCGAGAGCAGGCCAGAGCCAGAGTGAGGGCAGGCCAGTGCCAGAGCGAGAGCAGTCCGTAGCCAAGGCAAGGGCAGGCCAGAGCCAGAGAGAGAGTAGTCCTGAGCCAGAGCGAGAGCAGACCAGAGCCAAGGCGAAGTCAGGCTAGAACCAGAGCGAGAGCAGACCAGAGTCAAGACGAGGGCAGGACAGAGCAAGAGCAGGCTGGAGCCAAGGAGAGGGCTGGCCGGAGCCAGAGCGAGGGCAGGCCGGAGCCAGGGCGAGGGCAGGCTGGAGCCAGGGAGAGAGCAGGTCAGAGCCAAGGCGAGGTCAGGCCAGAGCGAGGGCAGGCCGGAGCCATGGCGACAGCAGGCCAGAACCAGCACGAGAGCAGGCCAGAGCTACAGCCAGAGCAGGCCGGAGTCAGGGCGAGGGCAGATGAGAGTTAGAGCGAGAGCAGGCCAGAGCCAGAGTGAGAGCAGGCCAGTGCCTGAGCCAGAGCAGTCCGGAGCCAAGGCAAGGGCAGGCCAGAGCCAGAGAGAGAGTAGGCCTGAGCCAGAGCGAGAGCAGGCCAAAGCCAAGGAGAAGGCAGCCCAGAACCAGAGCGAGAGCAGGTCGGAACCAAGGCGAGGGCAGGCCATAGGCAGAGCCAGGGCAGGCCAGGCCAGAGCAAGAGAGAGAGCAGGCCGGAGCCAGGGCGATGGCAGGCCAGAGTCAGAGTGAGAACAGGCCAGTGCCAGAGCAAGAGCAGGCCAGTGCCAGAACGAGAGCAGGCCAGTGCCAGAGCTAGAGAAGTCCGAAGCCAAGGCAAGGGCAGGCCAGAGCCAGAGAGCGAGTAGGCCTGAGCCAGAGCGAGAGGAGGCCGGAGCCAAGGCAAAGGCAGGCCCGAACCATAGCGAAAGCAGGCCGGAGTCAAGACGAGGGCAGGCCAGAGCCAGAGCAAGAGCAGGCTGGAGCCAAGGCAAGGGCAGACCGGAACAAGGGCGAGAACAGGCCGGAGTCAAGACGAGGCAGGCCAGAGCCAGAGCAAGAGCAGGCCAGAGCAAGAGCAGGCCGGAGCCGGAGGCCGGAGCCAGGGCGAGGGCGGGCCAGAGCAAGAACAGGCCGGAGCCAGGGCGAGAGCAGGCCGGAGCCAAGGCGAGGGCTGGCCGGAGCCAGAGCAAGGGCAGGCCGGAGCCAGGGCGAGAGCAGGCCGGAGCCAAGGCGAGGGCAGGCTAGAGTCAGAGCAAGAGCAGGTCGGAGCCAAGGCGAGGGCAGGCCAGAGCCAGAGCGAGAGCAGTCCGGAGCCAAGGTGAGGGGAGTCCAGAGCGAGAGCAGGCCAGAGCGAAAGAATTCCGGAGCCAAGGCAAGGGCAGGCCAGAACAAGAGCGAGATCAGGCCAGAGTAAAGACGAGGGCAGGCCAGAGCCAGAGGAAGAGCAGGCCGGAGCCAAGGCATGGGCAGGCGAAAGCCAGAGAGAGAGCAGGCCGGAGCCAGAGCGAGGGCAGGCCAGAGCGAGAGCAGATCAGAGCCAAGGCGAGAGCAGGCCAGAGCCAAGGCAAGGGCTGGCCGGAGCCATAGCGAGAGCAGGCCGGAGCCAAGGCGAGAGCAGGCCGGAGCCAAGGCGAGGGCGGACCAGAGCCAGAGCGAGAGCAGGCCATAGCCAAGGCGAGGGCAGGCCAGAGCCAGATCCAGAGCAGGCCAGAGTCATGGCGAGAGCAGGCCGGAGCCAAGGCGAGGGCACGCCAGAGCCAGAGCGAGAGCAGGTCAGAGCCAGAGCGAGAGCAGGCCGGAGCCAAGGCATGGGCAGGCGAGAGCCAGAGAGAGAGCAGGCCGGAGCCAGAGCGAGGGCAGGCCAGAGCGAGAGCACGTCAGAGCCAGGGCGAGAGCAGGCCGGAGTCAAGACAAGGGCAGGCCAGAGCGAGTGCAAGAGCCAGCCAGATCCAGAGCAAGAGCAGGCCAAAGCCAGGGCGAGGGCAGGCCAGAGCCAGGGCAAGAGCAGGCCGGAGCCAGAGCGAGAGCAGGCCGGAGCCAAGGCGAGAGCAGGCCGGAGCCAAGGCGAGAGCAGGCCGGAGCCAAGGCGAGGGCGGGCCAGAGCCAGAGCGAGAGCAGGCCGTAGCCAAGGTGAGGGCAGGCCAGAGCCAGATCCAGAGCAGGCCAGAGTCATGGCGAGAACAGGCCAGAGTCAAGGCGAGGGCACGCCAGAGCGAGAGCAGGTCAGAGCCAGAGCGAGAGCAGGCCGGAGCCAGTTCGAGGGCAGGCCAGAGCGAGAGTAGGCCAGAGCCAGAGCGAGAGTAGGCCAGAGCCAAGGCAAGGGCTGGCCAGGGCCAGAAGGAGAGAAGGCCAGATCCAAGGCAAGGGCAGGCCGGAACATGGGCGAGAGCAGGCCGGAGACAGGGCGAGGCCAGAGCGAGAGCAGGTCAGAACCTGAGCGAGAGTATGCCGGAGCCAGGGCGAGGGCTGGCCAGAGCCATAGCGAAAGCAGGCCAGAGCCAGAGCTAGAGCAGTCCGGAGCCAGAGCTAGGGCGGGCCTGAGCCAGAGCGAGAACAGGCCTGAGCCAGAGCGAGAGCAGGCTGGAGCCATGACGAAGGCAGGCCAGAACAAGAGCGAGATCAGGCTAGAGGGCAGGCTAGAGCCAGAGGAAGAGCAGGCCGGAGCCAAGGCATGGGCAGACAAGAGCCAGAGAAAGAGCAGGCCGGAGCCAGGGCGAGGGCAGGCCAGAGCCAGAGCAGTTCGGAGCCAGGGCGTGAGCAGGCCGGAGCCAATGCGAGGGCAGGCCGGAGCCAGAGCAAGGGCAGGCCGTAGTCAGGGCGAGGGCAGGCCGGAGCCAGAGCGAGAGCAGGCCGGAGCGACGGCGAGGATAGGCCAGAGCCAAGACAAGGGTATGCCAGAGCCAGAGCGATAGAAGGCCAGAGCCAAGGGAAGGGCAGGCTGGAACCAGGGCGAGAGCAGGCCGGAGACAGGGCGAGGCCAGAGCGAGAGTAGGCCAGAGCCAGGGCGAGAGCAGGCCAGAGCGAGTCCAGGCCGGAGCCAAGGCGAGGGCAGGCCGGAGCCAGAGCAAGGGCAGGCCGGAGTCAGGGCGAGGGCAGGCCGGAGCCAGAGCGAGAGCAGGCCGGAGCGACGACGAGGATAGGCCAGAGCCAAGACAAGGGTATGCCAGAGCCAGAGCGATAGAAGGCCAGAGCCAAGGGAAGGGCAGGCTGGAACCAGGGCGAGAGAAGGCCGGAGACAGGGCGAGGCCAGAGCGAGAGTAGGCCAGAGCCAGGCCGAGAGCAGGCCAGAGCAAGAGGAGGCCGGAGACAGGGCGAGGGCAGGCCAGAGCAAGAACAGGCCGGAGCCAGGGCGAGAGCAGGCCGGAGCCAGGGCGAGAGCAGGCCGGAGACAGAGCAAGGGCAGGCCGGAGCCAGGGCGAGAGCATTCCGGAGCCAAGGCGAGGGCAGGCCAGAGCAAAAGCAGGTCGGAGCCAAGGCGAGGGCAGGCCAGAGCGAGAGCAGGCCGGAGCCAAGGTGAGGGGAGTCCAGAGCGAGAGCAGGCCAGAGCGAAAGCATTCCGGAGCCAAGGCAAGGGCAGGCCAGAACAAGAGCGAGATCAGGCCAGAGGAAAGACGAGGGCAGGCCAGAGCCAGAGGAAGAGCAGGCCGGAGCCAAGGCATGGGCAGGCGAGAGCCAGAGAGAGAGCAGGCCGGAGCCAGAGCGAGGGCAGGCCAGAGCGAGAGCACGTCAGAGCCAGGGCGAGAGCAGGCCGGAGTCAAGACAAGGGCAGGCCAGAGCGAGTGCAAGAGCCTGCCAGATCCAGAGCAAGAGCAGGCCGGAGCCAGGGCGAGGGCAG
This sequence comes from Phyllobates terribilis, assembly GCF_046119375.1. Classification (NCBI taxonomy): domain Eukaryota; kingdom Metazoa; phylum Chordata; class Amphibia; order Anura; family Dendrobatidae; genus Phyllobates; species Phyllobates terribilis. The sequence continues at coordinate 4,357,603 of NW_027362898.1, read as the reverse complement.
GCCAGAGCCAGGGCAAGAGCAGGCCGGAGCCAAGGCGAGAGCAGGCCGGAGCCAAGGCGAGAGCAGGCCGGAGCCAAGGCGAGAGCAGGCCGGAGCCAAGGCGAGAGCAGGCCAGAGCCAAGGCGAGGGCTGGCCAGAGCCAGAGCGAGAGCAGGCCGGAGCCAAGGCGAGGGCGGGCCAGAGCCAGAGCGAGAGCAGGCCGTAGCCAAGGCGAGGGCAGGCCAGAGCCAGATCCAGAGCAGGCCAGAGTCATGGCGAGAGCAGGCCGGAGCCAAGGCGAGGGCACGCCAGAGCGAGAGCAGGTCAGAGCCAGAGCGAAAGCAGGCCAGAGCCAGAGCGAGAGTAGGCCAGAGCCAGAGCGAGAGTAGGCCAGAGCCAGAGCGAGAGTAGGCCAGAGCCAGAAGGAGAGAAGGTCGGATCCAAGGCAAGGGCAGGCCGGAACATGGGCGAGAGCAGGCCGGAGACAGGGCGAGGCCAGAGCCAGAGCGAGAGCAGGTCAGAACCTGAGCGAGAGTATGCCGGAGCCAGGGCGAGGGCTGGCCAGAGCCATAGCGAAAGCAGGCCAGAGCTAGAGCAGTTCGGAGCCAGAGCTAGGGCGGGCCTGAGCCAGAGCGAGAACAGGCCTGAGCCAGAGCGAGAGCAGGCTGGAGCCATGACGAAGGCAGGCCAGAACAAGAGCGAGATCAGGCCTAGAGGGCACGCTAGAGCCAGAGGAAGAGCAGGCCGGAGCCAAGGCATGGGCAGACAAGAGCCAGAGAAAGAGCAGGCCGGAGCCAGGGCGGGGGCAGGCCAGAGCGAGAGCAGTTCGGAGCCAGGGCGTGAGCAGGCCGGAGCCAATGCGAGGGCAGGCCGGAGCCAGAGCAAGGGCAGGCCGGAGTCAGGGCGAGGGCAGGCCGGAGTCAGGGCGAGGGCAGGCCGGAGGCAGAGCGAGAGCAGGCCGGAGTCAGGGCGAGAGCAGGCCGGAGCCAAGGCGAGGGTAGGCCAGAGCCAAGGCAAGGGCAGGCCAGAGCCAGAGCGGTAGAAGGCCAGAGCCAAGGCAAGGTCAGGCCGGAACCAGGGCGAGAGCAGGCCGGAGACAGGGCGAGGCCAGAGCGAGAGCAGGCCAGAGCGAGAGTAGGCCAGAGCCAGGGCGAGGGCAGGCCAGAGAGAAAGCAGGCCGGAGCCAGAGCGAGGGCAGGCCAGTGCCAGAGCGAGAGCAGGCCGGAGCCAGGGCGACAGCAGGCCGGAGCCAAATCGAGTGCAGGCCAGAGCGAGAGCAGGCCAGAGCCAGAGAGAAAGCACCAATGAGCAAAAAGTGGCAAATTGTGATATATAGATTAATAAATTAACTTTTATTCAGCTATTTAAAATCATGATGAATAGAAATAAAATATAAGAAAGAAGCGATGGCGAGTCTTGCAAACGATACTCAGCCGCCTAAAGAGAGTAAATCTGTGGAACTGGTTACACCTCTAATATAGTTCCTTTAGACTTAGGAACATAGCGGGCTACAGTTACATAATGCTATGCATAGACCACCACTTCAATTTCCACTAAGTGGTTTTAGTCCAAATCAAAAAATGGCTGTCATACAATAAATGTTTCCATAAATATACAATAAAGCATTTAAACAGACAGTTAAGCATTAGAACTCTCCTACACCCATACTATTAACTCAGAGATGGGTGAGGAAAAGAAGATAGATCAATTGTATTATAGAGTCTGGATGTGACATAGAAAAATTGGTGAATTATTAATACATGGAACAATCTCACCGTTATGATGTCAATATCATCGCTGATGACTCATATCTGTGCAGTCTTAGGGCAAACCCTTTGGATGTGGCATTAACCAGTCGAGTGCAAGACTCCATTCATCTGGCAAAGCAAATTTCAAACCAACAGTGTAAGGAGTGCCCTCCCGACGCGTTTCCTCATCTTATTGATTCATCAGGGGAGAGAGCGGTGGTATTGATGGGTCTATCAGCCGAAAATAGAAATGCCAGTCCGGAGCCAAGGCAAGGGCAGGCCAGAGTCAGAGCGAAAGCAGGCCTGAGCCAGAGCGAGAGCAGGCCGGAGACAAGGCGAAGGCAGGCCAGAACAAGAGCGAGAATAGGCCGGAGTCAAGACTAGGGCAGGCCAGAGCCAGAGCTAGAGCTGGCCAGAGCAAGAGCAGGCGAGAGCCCGAGCTAGAGCAGGCCGGAGCCAGGGCGAGGGCAGGCAAGAGCCAGAGCGAGAGCATTCCGGAGCCAGGGCGAGAGCAGGCCTGAGCCAGAGCAAGGGCAGGCCGGAACCAGGGCGAGGACAGGCCGGAGCCAGAGCGAGAGCAGGCCAGAGCGAGAGCAGGCCGGAGCCAAGGCGAGAGCAGGCCGGAGCCAAGGCGAGGGCAGGCCAGAGGCAGAGCCAGGGCAGGCCAGAGCGAGAGCAGGCCGGAGCCAAGGCGAGGGCAGGCCAGAGCAAGAGCAGGTCGGAGCCAAGGCGAGGGCAGGCCAGAGCCAGAGCAGGCCGGAGCCAAGGCGAGGGGAGGCCAGAGCGAGAGCAGGCCAGAGCGAGAGCAGGCCAGTGCCAAGGCGAGAGCAGGCCGTAGCCAAGGCAAGGGTAGGCCAGAGCCAAGGCAAGGGCAGGCGAGAGCCAGAGTGATAGAAGGCCAGAGTCAAGGAAAGGGCAGGCCGGAGACAGGGCGAGGCCAGAGCCAGAACAAGAGCGAGAGCAGGCTAGAGCCAAGGTGAAGGCAGGCCAGAACGAGAGCGAGATCAGGCTAGAGTCAAGACGAGGGCAGTCCAGAGCCAGAGGAAGAGCAGGCCGGAGCCAAGGCATGGGCAGGCCAGAGCCAGAGAGAGAGCAGGCCGGAGCCAGGGCGAGGGCAGGCCAGAGCCAGAGCAGGTCGGAGCCAGGGCGAGAGCAGGCCGGAGGCAATGCGAGGGCAGGCCAGAGCCAGAGCAAGGGCAGGCCGTTGCCAAGGCGAGAGCAGGCCGGAGCCAAGGCGAGGGTAGGCCAACGCCAAGGCAAGGGCAGGCCAGAGCCAGAGCGATAGAAGGCCAGAGCCAAGGCAAGGGCAGGCCGGAACCAGGGCGAGAGCAGGCCGTAGTCAGGACGAGGCCAGAGCCAGAGCGAGAGCAGGCCAGAGCGAGAGCAGGCCAGAGCGAGAGTAGGCCAGAGCCAGGGCGAGGGCAGGCCAGAGAGAGAGCAGGCCGGAGCCAGAGCGAGGGCAGGCCAGTGCCAGAGCGAGAGCAGGCCGGAGCCAGGGCGACAGCAGGCCAGAGCCAAAGCGAGTGCAGGCCAGAGCCAGAGCGAGAGCAGGCCAGAGCCAGAGCAGGCCAGAGCGAGAGTAGGCCAGAGCCAAGGCAAGGGCAGGCCAGAGCCAGAGCGAGAGAAGGCCAGAGCCAGAGCGAGAGAAGGCCGGAGCCAAGGCAAGGGCAGGCCGGAACAAGCGCTAGATCAGGCCCGAGACAGGGCGAGGCCAGAGCGAGAGCAGGCCACAGCCAGAGTGAGAGTATGCCGGAGCCTGGGCGAGGGCAGGCCAGAGCCAGAGAGAGAGCAGGCCAGAGCCAGGGCGAGGGCGGGCCAGAGCCAAAGCGAGAGCAGGCCGGAGCCAGGGCGAGAGCAGGCCGGAGCTAAGGCGAGGGCAGGCCGGAGCCAGAGCGATGGCAGCCCGGAACCAGGGCAAGGGCAGTCCGGAACTAGAGCGAGAGCAGGCCGTAGCCAAGGTGAGAGCTGGCCGGAGCCAAGGCGAGGGCAGGCCAGAGCGAGAGCAGGCAGGAGCCAAGGCGAGGGCAGGCCAGAGCAAGAGCAGGTCGGAGCCAAGGCGAGGGGAGGCCAGAGTGAGAGCAGGCCAGAGCGAGAGCATGCCGGAGCCAAGGCGAGAGCAGGCCGGAGCCAAGGCAAGGGTAGGCCCGAGTCAAGGCAAGGGCAGGCCAGAGCCAGAGTAATAGAAGGCCGGAGTCAAGGCAAGGGCAGGCCGGAACTAGGGCGAGAGCAGGCCGGAGACAGGGCGAGGCCAGAGCTAGAACAAGAGCGAGAGCAGGCTGGAGCCAAGGCGAAGGCAGGCCAGAGCAAGAGCGAGATCAGGCTAGAGTCAAGAAGAGGGCAGTCCAGAGCCAGAGGAAGAGCAGGCCGGAGCCAAGGCTTCGGCAGGCCAGAGCCAGAGAGAGAGCAGGCCGGAGCCAGGGCGAGGGCTGGCCAGAGCGAGAGCAGGTCGGAGCCAGGGCGAGAGCAGACCGGAGCCAATGCGAGGGCAGGCCGGAGCCAGAGCAAGGGCAGGCCGGAGTCAGGGCGAGGGCAGGCCGGAGCAGGCCGGAACCAGGGCGAGAGCAGGCCGGAGACAGGGCGAGGCCAAAGCCAGAGCGAGAGCAGGCCAGAGCGAGAGTAGGCCAGAGCCAGGGCGAGGGCAGGTCAGAGAGAGAGCAGGCCGGAGCCAGATCGAGGGCAGGCCAGTGCCAGAGCGAGAGCAGGCCGGAGCCAGGGCGACAGCAGACCAGAGTCAAAGCGAGTGCAGGCCAGAGCAAGAGCAGGCCAGAGCCAGAGAGAAAGCAGTCCGGAGCCAAGGCAAGGGCAGGCCAGATCCAGAGCGAAAGCAAGCCTGAGCCAGAGCGAGAGCAGGCCGGAGACAAGGCGAAGGCAGGCCAGAACAAGAGCGAGAACAGGCCGGAGTCAAGACTAGGGCAGGCCAGAGCCAGAGCTAGAGCAGGCCAGAGCAAGAGCAGGCGAGAGCCAGAGCTAGAGCAGGCCGGAGCCAGGGCGAGGGCAGGCAAGAGCCAGAGCGAGAGCAGGCCAGAGCCAGGACGAGAGCAGGCCGGAGCCAAGGCGAGGGCTGGCCGGAGCCAGAGCAAGGGAAGGCCAGAACCAGGGCGAGGACAGGCCGGAGCCAGAGCGAGAGCAGGCCGGAGCCAAGGCGATAGCAGGCCGGAGCCAAGGCGATAGCAGGCCGGAGCCAAGGCGAGGGCAGGCCGGAGCCAAGGCGAGGGCAGGCCAGCGCCAGACCGTGAGGAGGCCGGAGCCAGGGCAAGAGCAGGACGGAGCCAAGGCGAGGGCAAGCCAGAGCCAGATCCAGAGCAGGCCGGAGTCAGGGCGACGGCAGTCCAGCGTCAGAGTGAGAGCAGGCCGGAGCCAAGGCGAGGGCATGCCAGAGCGAGAGCAGGCCGGAGCCAGGGCGATGTCAGGCAAGAACCAGAGCGAGAGTAGGCCAGAGCCAAGGCAAGGGCCGGTCAGAGCCAGAGCGAGAGAAGGCTGGAGCCAAGGCAAGGGCAGGCCAGAGCCAGAGTGATAGAAGGCCAGAGTCAATGCAAGGGCAGGCCGGAACCAGGGCGAGAGCAGGCCGGAGACAGGGCGAGGCCAGAGCCAGAACAAGAGCGAGAGCAGGCTGGAGCCAAGGCGAAGGCAGGCCAGAACAAGAGCGAGATCAGGCTAGAGTCAAGACGAGAGCAGGCCGGAGCCAAGGCATGGGCAGGCCAGAGCCAGAGAGAGAGCAGGCCGGAGCCAGGGCGAGGGCAGGCCAGAGCGAGAGCAGGTATGAGCCAGGGCGAGAGCAGGCCGGAGCCAATGCGAGGACAGGCCGGAGGCAGAGCGAGAGCAGGCCGGAGCCAAGGCGAGAGCAGGCCGGAGCCAAGGCGAGGGTAGGCCGGAGCCAAGGCAAAGGCAGGCCAGAGCCAGAGCGATAGAAGGCCAGAGCCAAGGCAAGGGCTGGCCGGAACCAGGGCGAGAGCAGGCCGTAGACAGGGCGAGGCCAGAGCCAGAGCGAGAGCAGGCCAGAGCGAGAGTAGGCCAGAGCCAGGGCGAGGGCAGGCCAGAGAGAGCAGGCCGGAGCCAAAGCGAGGGCAGGCCAGTGCCAGAGCAAGAGCAGGCCGGAGCCAGGGCGACAGCAGGCCAGAGCCAAAGCGAGTGCAGGCCAGAGCCAGAGCGAGAGCAGGCCAGAGCCAGAGCAGGCCAGAGCGAGAGTAGGCCAGAGCCAAGGCAAGGGCACGCCAGAGCCAGAGCGAGAGAAGGCCGGAGCCAAGGCAAGGGCCGGCCGGAGCAAGGGCTAGATCAGGCCCGAGACAGGGCGAGGCCAGAGCGAGAGCAGGCCACAGCCAGAGTGAGAGTATGCCGGAGCCAGGGCGAGGGTAGGCCAGAGCCAGAGAGAGAGCAGGCCGGAGCCAGGGCGAGGGCGGGCCAGAGCCAAAGCGAGAGCAGGCCGGAGCCAGGGCGAGAGCAGGCCGGAGCCAAGGTGAGAGCTGGCCGGATCCAAGGTGAGGGCAGGCCAGAGGCAGAGCCAGGGCAGGCCAGAGCCAGAGCAAGAGCAGGCCAGAGTCAAGGCGAGGGCAGGCCAGAGCAAGAGCAGGTCAGAGCCAGAGCGAGAGCAGGCCGGAGCCAAGGCGAGGGGAGGCCAGAGCGAGAGCAGTCCGGAGCCAAGGCAAGGGCAGGCCAGAGCGAGAGCAGGCCAGAGCAAGAGCAGGTCGGAGCCAAGGCGAAGGCAGGCCAGAACAAGAGCGAGATCAGTCCAGAGTCAAGACGAGGGCAGGCCAGAGCCAGAGGAAGAGCAGGCCAGTGCCAAGGCATGGGCAGGCGAGAGCCAGAGAAATCGCAGGCCGGAGCCAGAGCGAGGGTAGGCCAGAGCGAGAGCAGGTCGGAGCCAGGGCTAGAGCCGGCCGGAGCTAATGCGAGAGCTGGCCTGAGCTAGAGCAAGGGCAGGCCGGAGTCAGGGCAAGGGCAGGCCGGAACCAGAGCAAGGTCAGGCCGGAGTCAGTTCGAGGGCAGGCCGGAGCCTGAACGAGAACAGGCCGGAGCCAAGACAAGAGCAGGCCGGAGCCAAGGTGAGGGTAGGCCAGAGCGAGAGCAGGCCTGAGCAAGGACGAGCGCAGGCCGAAGCCAGGGCGAGAGCAGGCCAGAGTCAGAGCGAGAGCCGGCCGGAGCTAAGGCAAGGGCAGGCCGGAGCCAAGGCATGGGCAGGCCAGAGCCAGAGAGAGAGCAGGCCAGATCCAATGCAATGGCTGGCCGTAGCTAGAGCAAGGGCAGGCCGGAATCAAGACGAGGGCTGGCCTGAGCCAGAGCAAGGGCAGGCTGGAGTCAGGGCGAGGGCATGCTTGAGCCAGAGGAAGAGCCGGCCGGAGCTAAGGCGAGAGCATGCCGGAGCCAAGGAGAGGGTAGGCCAGAGCAAGAGCCGGCCAGAGCGAGAGCAGGCCGGAGGCTCGGCGAGGGCAGGCCAGATCCAGAGCGAGAGAAGCCGGAGCCAAGGCAAGATGAGGCCGGAACCAGGGCGAGAGCAGTCCGGAGCCAGGGCGAGGGCGGGCCAGAGCCAAAGCGAGAGTCGGCCGGAGCCAGGGCAAGAGCAGGCCGGAGCTAAGGCGAGGGCAGGCCGGAGCCAGAGTGATGGCAGGCCGGAGCCAGGGCAAGGGCAGTCCGGAACTAGAGCGAGAGCAGGCCGGAACCAAGGTGAGAGCTGGCCGGAGCCAAGGCGAGGGCTGGCCAGGGCAAGGGCAGTCCGGAACTAGAGCGAGAGCAGGCCAGAGCCAAGGTGAGAGCTGGCCGGAGCCAAGGTGAGGGCAGGCCAGAGGCAGAGCCAGGGCAGGCCAGAGCCAGAGCAAGAGCAGGACGGAGCCAATGCGATGGCAGGCCAGAGCGAGAGCAGTTCGGAGCCAGGCCGGAGCTAATGCGAGGGCTGGCCTGAGCTAGAGCAAAAAGGGCAGGCCGGAGTCAGGGCAAGGGCAGGCCGGAGCCAGATCAAGGGCAGGCCGGAGTCAGGGCGAGGGCAGGCCTGAGCCAGAGCGAGAGCAGGCCGGAGCCAAGGCGAAGTCAGGCCAGAACCAGAGCGAGAGCATCCCAGAGTCAAGACGAGGGCAGGCCAGAGCCAGAGCAAGAGCAGGCCGGAGCCAGGGCGATTTCAGGCCAGAGCAAGAGCAGGCCGGAGCCAGGGCGAGAGCAGGCCGGAGCCAAGGAGAGGGCTGGCCAGAGTCAGAGCAAGGGCTGGCCGGAGCAAGGGTGAGGGCAGGCCGGAGCCAGAGCAAGAGCAAGCCAGAGCCAAGGCGAGAGCAGGCCGAAGCCAAGGCGAGGGCAGTCCAGAGCGAGAGCAGGCCGGAGCCAGGGCGAGAGAGCAGGCCGTAGCCAAGGAGAAGGCAGGCCAGAGGCAGATCCAGAGCAGGCCGGAGACAGGGCGAGGGCAGGCCAGAGTCAGAGCGAGAGCAGGACGGAGCCAAGGCGAGGGCACGCCAGAGCGAGAGCAGGCCGGAGCCAGGGCGAGAGCAGGCCGGAGCCAAGGAGAGGGCTGGCCAGAGTCAGAGCAAGGGCTGGCCGGAGTCAGGGTGAGGGCAGGCCGGAGCCAGAGCAAGAGCAAGCCAGAGCCAAGGCGAGAGCAGGCCGAAGCCAAGGCGAGGGCAGTCCAGAGCGAGAACAGGCCGGAGCCAGGGCGAGAGAGCAGGCCGTAGCCAAGGAGAAGGCAGGCCAGAGCCAGATCCAGAGCAGGCCGGAGCCAGGGCGAGGGCAGGCCAGAGTCAGAGCGAGAGCAGGACGGAGCCAAGGCGAGGGCACGCCAGAGCGAGAGCAGGCTGGGACCAGGGCGGGGGCAGGCCAGAGCCAGAGCAAGAGTAGGCCAGAGCCAAGGCAAGGGCAGGCCAGAGCAAGAGAAGGCCGGAGCCAAGGCAAGGGCAGGCCGGAACCAGGGCGAGAGCACGCCGGAGACAGTTCGAGGCCAGAGCGAGAGCAGGCCAGAGCGAAAGTAGGCCGGAGAAGTGACTAGGGCAGGCCAGAGCCAGAGAGAGAGCAGGCTGGAGCCAGGGTGAGGGCAGGCCAGAGCCAGAGCGACAGCAGGCTGGAGCCAGGGCGAGAGCAGTCCGGAGCCAAGGCAAGGGCAGTCCGGAGCCAGGGCGAGGGCAGTCCGGATGTAGAGCGAGAGAGCGAGAGCAGGCCGGAGCCAAGGCGAGATTAGACCGAAGCCAAGACGAGGGCAGGCTAGAGGCAGAGCCAGGGCAGGCCAGAGCGAGAGTAGGTTGGACCCAGGGCGAGAGCAGGACAGAGCCAGGGCAAGGGCTGGCCGGAGCCAGAGCAAGGACAGGTTAGAGCCAGGGCGAGGGCAGGCCGGAGCCAGAGCGAGAGCAGGCCGGACCCAAGGTGAGAGCAGGCTGGAGCCAAGGCGAGGGTACACCAGAGCCAGATCGAGAGCAGGCCGGAGCCAGGACGAGGACAGGCCGGAGCCAGGACAAGGGCAGGCCAGAGTCATAGAGAGAGCAGGCCGGAGCCAAGGCAAGGGCAGGCCAGAGCCAGAGAGAGGGCTGGCCAGAGCGAGAGCAGTATGGAGCTAGGGCGAGAGCAGGCAGGAGCCAAGTCGAGGGCTAGCCGGAGCCAGAGCAAGGGCAGGCCGGAGCCAGAGCGAGAGTAGGTCGGAGCCAGGGCGAGAGCAGGCCGGAACCAGGGCAAGGGCTGGCCGGAGCCAGAGCGAGGGCAGGCCGGAGCCAAGGTGAGAGCAGGCCGGAGCCAAGGCGAGTGTACGCCAGAGCGAGAGCAGGCCGGAGCCAGGACGAGGACAGGCCAGAGTCATAGAGAGAGCAGGCCGGAGCCAAGGCAAGGGCAGGCCAGTGCCAGATAGAGAGCAGGCCGGAGCCAAGGCGAGGGCAGGCCAGAGCGACAGCGGTTCGGAGCTAGGGCGAGAGCAGGCCGGAGCCAAGGCGAGGGATGGCCGGAGCCAGAGCAAGGGCAGGCTGGATTCAGGGCGAGGGCAGGCCGGAGCCAGAGCGAGAGCAGGCCGGAGCCAAGGCGAGAGCAGGACGGAGCCAAGGCGAGGGTAGGCCAAAGCGAGAGCAGGCCGGAGCCATGACGAGGCAGACCGGGGCCAGGCGAGAGGAGGCCGGAGCCAAGGAGAGGGCATGCCAGAGCAGGCCGGAGCCAGGGCTAGGGCAGGCCAGAGTAACAGCGAGAACAGGCCGGAGCCGAGGCGAGTGCAGGCCACAGCCAGAGCGAGAGAAGGCCAGAGCCATGGTAAGCAGGCCAGAGCCAGAGCGAAAGCAGGCCGGAGCCAGGGCGAGGGCAGGCCAGAGCCAGAGCGAGAGTAGGCCAGGGACAAGGTAAGGGCAGGCCAGAGCGAGAGAAGGACGGAGCCAAGGCAAGGGCAGGCCAGAACCAGGGCGAGAGCAGGCCGGAGCCAGGGCGAGGCTAGAGGCAGAGCGAGAGCAGGCCAGAGCCAAAGCGAGAGTAGGCCCGAGCCAGGGAGAGGGCAGGCCAGAGAGAGAGAAGGGCGAAGCCTGGGCGAGGGCAGGCCTGAGCCAGAGCGAAAGCAGGTCGGAGCCAGGTCGAGACCAGGTCGGAGCCAAGGCAAGGGCAGGCTGGGAGCCAGAGCGATGGCAAGCCGGATCTAGGGCAAGGGCAGTCCGTAGCTAGAGCGAGAGCAGGCCGGAGCCACGGCGAGAGCAGGCCGGAGCCAAGGCAAGGGCAGGCCTGAGCCAGAGCAAAAGCAGGCCGGAGCCAGGACGAGGGCAGGCCAGAGCCAGAGTGATGGCAAACCGGAGCCAGGGCGCGGGCAGTCCGGAGCCAATGCGAGAGCAGGCTGGAGCCAGGGCGAGAGCAGGCCGGACCAAGGCAAGGACAGGCCAGAGCCAGAGCGAGAGCAGGCCGGAGCCAGGACGAGGGCAGGCCGGAGCCAGGGTGAGAGCAGGCCGGAGCCAATGCGAGGACAGACCAGAGCCACAGCGACAGCAGGCCAGAGCAAGGGCAGGCCGGAGCCAGGGCGAGAGCAGGCCGGAGCCAGGGCGAGGACAGGCCAGAGCAAGAGCAGCCCAGAGCCAGGTCGAGAGCAGGCCAGAGCCAGAGTAAGAGCAGGCCGGAGCCAAGGCGTGGGCAGGCCAGAGCCAGAGCGAGGGTAGGCCAGAGCCAGAGAGAGAGCAGGCCGGAGCCAAGGCGAGGGCAGGCCAGAGCGAGAGTAAGCCGGAGCAAAGGCAAGGGCAGGCCTGAGAGAGAGCAGGCCAGAGCCAGGGCGAGAGCAGGCCGGAGCCAGGGCAAGGGCAGGCAGGAGCCAGAGCGAGAGTTGGCCAGAGCCAAGGCAAGGGCAGGCCAGAGCCAGAGCGAGAGAAGGCCGGAGCCAAGACAAGGGCAGGCCGGAACCAGGGTGAGAGCAGGCAAGAGTCAGAGCGATGGCAAGCCGGACCCAGGGCGAGGCCAGTCCGGAGCTACAGCGAGAGCAGGCCGGAGCCAGGATGAGGGCAGGCCGGAGCCAGAGCGAGAGTTGGCCAGAGCCAAGGCAAGGGCAGGCCAGAGCCAGAGCGAGAGAAGGCCGGAGCCAAGGCAAGTGCAGGCCGGAACCAGGGTGAGAGCAGGCAAGAGTCAGAGCGATGGCAAGCCGGACCCAGGGCGAGGCCAGAGCGAGAGCAGGCCAGAGCCTGAACGAGAGTAGGCCGGAGCCAAGGCGAGGGCAGGCTGGAGCCTGGGCGAGGGCATGCCAGGGCGAGAGCAGGTCGGAGCCAGGGCGAGAGCAGGCCGGAGCCAAGGCAAGGGTAGAACGGAGCCAGAGCGATGGCAAGCTGGAGCCAGGGCGAGCGCAGTCCGGAGCTAGAGCGAGAGCAGGCCGGAGCTAGGGCGAGAGCAGGCCGGAGCCAAGGCGAGGGCAGGCCAGAGCCAGAGCGAGAGCAGGCCGGAGCCAGGACGAGGGCAGGCTGGAGCCAGGGTGAGAGCCGGCCGGAGCCAGAGCGAGGGTAGGCCAGAGCCAGAGCGAGAGCAGGCCGGAGCCAAGCGAGGGCATTCCAGAGCCAAATCGAGAGCAGTCTGGATCCAAGGCGAGGGCAGGCCAGAGCCAGAGCGAGAGTAAGCCGGAGCAAAGGCAAGGGCAGGCCAGAGCCAGAGTGAGAGCAGGCCAGAGCCAGAGCAGGCCAGAGCCAGCGCGAGAGCAGGCCGGAGCCAGGGCAAGGGCTGGCCGGAGCCAGAGCGAGAGTTGGCCAGAGCCAAGGCAAAGGCAGGCCAGAGCGAGAGAAGGCCGGAGCCAAGACAAGGGCAGGCCGGAACCAGGGCGAGAGCAGGCAAGAGCCAGAGCGATGGCAAGCTGGAGCCAGGGCGAGCGCAGTCCGGAACTAGAGCAAGAGCAGGCCGAAGCTAGGGCGAGAGCTGGCCGGAGCCAAGGCGAGGGCAGGCCAGAGCCAGAGCGAGAGCAGGCCGGAGCCAGGACGAGGACAGGCCGGAGCCAGAGTCAGAGAAGCCCAGAGCCAAAGAAAGGGCAGACCAGAGCCAGAGCAGGCCAGAGCCAGAGTGAGAGCTGTCCGGAGCCAGAGCTAGGGCAGGCCAGAGCAAGAGCAGGCCTGAGCCAGAGCGAGAGCAGGCTGGATCCATGGGGAAGGCAGGCCAGGACAAGAGCGAGATCAGGCTAGAGTCAAGACGAGGGCAGGCAAGAGCCAGAGGAAGAGCAGGCCGGAGCCAAGGCATAGGCAGGCCAGAGCGAGAGCAGGTCGGAGCCAGGCCGAGAGCAGGCCGGAGCCAATGCAAGGGTAGGCCGGAGTCAGGGCGAGGGCAGGCCGGAGCCACAGTAAGAGGAGGCCGGAGCCAAGGCGAGAGCAGGCCGGAGCCAAGGCGAGGGTAGGCCAGAGCCAAGGCAAGGGCAGGCCAGAGCGATAGAAGGCCAGAGCCAAGGCAAGGGCAGGCTGGAACCAGGGCGAGAGCAGGCCGGAGACAGGGCGAGGCCAGAGAGAGAGCAGGCCAGAGCGAGAGTAGGCCAGAGCCAGGGCGAGGGCAGGCCAGAGCCAAGGCGAGAGCAGGCCGGAGCCAAGGCGAGAGCAGGCCGGTGCCAAGGCGAGAGGAGGCCGGATCCAGAGCAAGAACATGCCGGAACCAGGGCGAGGGCAGGACAGAGCCAGAGAGAGGACAGGCTGGAGCCAGGGCGAGGGCAGGCTGGAGCCAGGGCGAGGGCAGGCTGGAGCCAGGGCGAGGGCAGGCCGGAGCCAGGACGAGGACAGGCCGGAGCCAGGGTGAGAGCAGGCCGTAGCCAAGGAGAGGACAGGCCAGAGCCAAAGCGAGAGCAGGCCGGAGCCAGGGCGACGTCAGGCCAGAGCCAGAGTCAGAGAAGGCCAGAGCCAAAGAAAGGGCAGACCAGAGCCAGAGCAGGCCAGAGCCAGAGTGAGAGCTGTCCGGAGCCAGAGCTAGGGCAGGCCAGAGCAAGAGCAGGCCTGAGCCAGAGCGAGAGCAGGCTGGAGCCATGGGGAAGGCAGGCCAGGACAAGAGCGAGATCAGGCTAGAGTCAAGACGAGGGCAGGCAAGAGCCAGAGGAAGAGCAGGCCGGAGCCAAGGCATGGGCAGGCCAGAGCGAGAGCGAGAGCAGGACGGAGCCAGGCCGAGAGCAGGCCGGAGCCAATGCAAGGGTAGGCCGGAGTCAGGGCGAGGGCAGGCCGGAGCCACAGTAAGTTGAGGCCGGAGCCAAGGCGAGAGCAGGCCGGAGCCAAGGCGAGGGTAGGCCAGAGCCAAGGCAAGGGCAGGCCAGAGCGATAGAAGGCCAGAGCCAAGGCAAGGGCAGGCTGGAACCAGGGCGAGAGCAGGCCGGAGACAGGGCGAGGCCAGAGAGAGCAGGCCAGAGCGAGAGTAGGCCAGAGCCAGGGCGAGGGCAGGCCAGAGCCAAGGCGAGAGCAGGCCGGAGCCAAGGCGAGAGCAGGCCGGTGCCAAGGCGAGAGGAGGCCGGATCCAGAGCAAGAACATGCCGGAACCAGGGCGAGGGCAGGACAGAGCCAGAGAGAGGACAGGCTGGAGCCAGGGCGAGGGCAGGCTGGAGCCAGGGCGAGGGCAGGCCGGAGCCAGCGGGAGGGCAGGCCGGAGCCAGGGCGAGGGCAGGCCAGAGCCAAAGCGAGGGCAGGCCAGAGCGAGAGCAGGCATGAGCCAAGGCAAGGGCAGGCCGGAACCAGGGCGAGAGCAGTCCGGAGCCAGAGCGAGAGCAGGCCGGAGCCAAGGCGAGGGCAGGCCAGAGCCAGAGCGAGGGCAGACCAGGGCGAGGGCAGGCCAGAGCCAGAGAGAGAGTAGGCCGGAGCCAGGGTGAGCGCAGGCTGGAGGCAGGGCGAGAGCAGGCCGGAGCCAAGGCAAAGGCAGGCCAGAGCGAGAGCAGGCGGGAGCCAAGGCGAGGGCTGGCCGGAGCCAGAGCGCGAGCAGGCCGGATCCAAGGCGACAGCAGGCCGAAACCAGAGCGAGAGAATGCCGGAGCCAGGGCTTGGGCAGGCCAGAGCGAGAGCAGGCCGGAGAAAGGGCGAGGGCAGGTCAGAGCGAGAGCAGGCCGGAGCCAAGGCGAGGGCAAGCCGGAGCGAGAGTGAGAGCAGGCCGGAGCCAGGGCGAGGGTAGGCCTTAGCCAGAGCGAGAGCAAGCAGAAGCCAGGGCGAAGACAGGCCGGAGCCAGGGCGAGGGCATGCCGGAGCCAGGTCGAGGGCAGGCCAGAGCCAGGTGAGGGCAGGCCGGAGCCAGGGCGAGAGCAGGCCGGAGCCAAGGCGAGGGCAGGCCGAAGCCAGAGCAGGAGCTGGCCGGCGCCAAGGCCTGGGCAGGCCAGAGCAAGGGCAGGGCGAGGTCAGTCCGAAGCCAGAGCTAGAGCAGGCCGGAGCCAGGGCGATTGCAGGCCGGAGCCAAGGCAAGGTCAGACCAGAGTCCGAGCGAGAGCAGGCCGGAGCCAAGGAAAGGGCTGGCCAGAGCGAGAACATGCCAGAGCCACAGCCAGAGCAAGCCCGAGCCAGAGCGAGAGTAGGCCAGAGCCAAGGCTAGGTCAGGCGCGAGCCAGAGCGAGAGAAGTCCGGAGCCAAGGAAAGGGCAGGCCAGAGCGAGACCAGGGCCGGAGCCGAGGCAAGGGCAGGCAAGAACCAGAGCGAGAGCAGGCTAGAGCGAGAGCAGGCAGGAGCCAGGGCGAGGGCAGACCGGTGCCAAGGCAAGAGCAGTCCGGAGCCAAGACGAGGGCAGGCTTGAGCAGAGCCAGGGCAGGCCAGAGCGAGAGCAGGCCAGAGCCAGAACGAGAGCAGGCCGGAGCCAAGGTGAGGGCAGGCCAGAGCCAGAACGAGAGCAAGCCAGTGCCAGAGCGAGAGCAGTCCGGAGCAAAGGCGACGGCAGGCCAGAGCCAGAGCAAGAGCAGGCCGGAGCCAAGGTGAGGGCAGGCCAGAGCCAGAACGAGAGCAGGTCAGTTCCAGAGCGAGAGCAGGCCAGAGCCATAGCAAGAGCAGGCCGGAGCCAGGGCAAGGGCTGGCCAGAGCCAGAGCGAGAGTAGTCCAGAGCCAAGGCAAGGGCAGGCCAGAGCGAGAGCAGGCCAGAGCCTCGGCGAGGGCAGGCCAGAGCCAAGGCCAGGGCAGGCCAGAGCCAAGGCCAGGGCAGGCCAGAGACAGAGCTAGAGCAGGCCAGAGCCATAGCGAGAGCAGGCCGGAGCCAGGGCGAGGGCAAGCCAGAGAGAGAGCAAGCCGGAGCCAGGGTGAGAGCAGGCCGGAGCCAAGGCAAGGGCAGACCAGAGGGAGAGCAGGCGGGAGCCAGGGCGAGGGCAGGCCAGAACGAGATCAGGACAGAGCTAGGGTGAGGGCTGGACGGAACCAGAGCGAGAACAGGCCGGATCCAAGGCGAGGGCAGGCCAGAGCACGATTAGGACGGAGCCAAGGCGAGGGCAGGCCAGAGCCAGAGTGACATCAGGCCAGAGCCAGAGCGAGTGCAGGCCGGAGCCAGGGCAAGGGCTGGCCAGAGCCAGAGCGAGAGTAGTCCAGAGCCAAGGCAAGGGCAGGCCAGAGCGAGGGCAGGCCGGAGCCAGAGCGAGAGCAGGCCAGAGCCAAGTTGACGTCAGGCCAGATCGAGAGCAGGCATGATCCAAAGCAAGGTCAGGCTGGATCCAGTGTGAGAACAGGCAGGAGCCAAGGCGAGGGCAGGCCAGAGCCAGAGAGAGAGTAGGCCGGAGCCAGGGTGAGGGCAGGCCAGAGCGAGAGCAGGCCGGAGCCAGGGTGAGAGCAGGCCGGAACCAAGGCGAGGGCAGGCCGGAGCCAGAGCGATGGTTGGCTGGAGCCAGGGCGAGAGCAGGCCGGAACCAAGGCGAGAGCAGACCGGAGCCAAGGCGAGGGCAGGCCAGAAGTAGAGCGAGAGCAGGCCAGAGCCAAGGCGAGGGCAGACCAGAGCAAGAGCGAGAGCAGGTCGGAGCCAAGGCGAGGGCAGGCAAGAGCGAGAGCAGGCCGGAGCCAAGGCGAGGGCAGGCTAGAGCGAGAGCAAGCCAGAGCCAGAGCGAGAGCAGTCTGGAGCCAAGGCAAGGGCAGGCCAGAGCCAGAGCTAGAGCAGTCTTGAGCCAGAGCGAGGGGATGCCGGAGCCAAGGTGAAGGCAGGCCAGAACCAGAGCGAGAGCAGGCTGGAGTTAAGATGAGGGCAGGCCAGAGCAAGAGCAGGCCGGAGCCAGGGCGAGGGAAGGCCAGAGCAAAAGCAGGCCGGAGCCAGGGCGAGAGCAGGCCGGAGGCAAGGCTAGGGCTGGTCGGAGCCAGAGCAAGGGCAGGCCGGAGCCACAGCGAGGGCAGGCCGAAGCCAGAGCAATAGCAGGCCGGAGCCAAGGCGAGAGCAGGCCGGAGCCAAGACGAGGGCAGGCCAGAGCGAGAGCAGGCCGGAGCTAGGGCGAGAGCATGCCGAAGCCAAGGCGAGGGCAGGCCAGAGGCAGATCCAGAGCAGGCCGGAGCCAGGGCGAGGGCAGGCCAAAGTCAGAGTGAGAGCAGACCGGAGCCAAGGCGAGGGCACGCCAGTGCCAGAGCGATGGCAGGCTGGAGCCAGGGCAAGGGCACTCTGGAGCTACAGCGAGAGCAGGCCGGAGCCAAGGCAAGAGCAGGCCGGAGCCAAGGCGAGGGCAGGCCAGAAGCAGAGCCAGGGCAGGCCAGAGCCAGAGCGAGAGCTGTCCGGAGCCAAGGCGAGGGCAGGTCGGAGCCAGAGCAAGGGCAGGCCGGAGCCACAGCGAGGGCAGGCTGAAGCTAGAGCGAGAGCAGACCGGAGCCAAGGCGAGAGCATGCCGGAGCCAAGGCAAGGGCAGGCCAGAACGAGAGCAGGCCAGAGCCAGGGCTAGAGCAGGCCGGAGCCAAGGCTAGGGCAGGCCAGAGCCAGGGCAAGGGCATGCCAGAGTCAGAGCGAGAGCAGGCCGGAGCCAGGGCGAGAGCAGGCCGGAGCCAGGGCGAGGGCAGGCCAGAGCGAGAGCAGGCCGGAGCCAGGGCGAGAGCAGGCCGGAGCCAAGGCGAGGGCAGGCCAGAGGCAGATCCAGAGCAGGCCGGAGCCAGGGCGAGGGCAGGCCAGAGCCAGAGCGATGGCAGGCCGGAGCCAGGGCAAGGGCAGTCCGGAGCTACAGCGAGAGCAGGCCGGAGCCAAGGCGAGAGCAGGCAAGGCGAGGGTAGGCCAGAAGCAGAGCCAGGGCAGGCCAGAGCCAGAGCGAGAGCAGGCCGTAGCCAAGGCGAGGGCAGGCAAGAGCGAGAGCTGGTCGGAGCCAGGGCGAGGGCAGTCCGGAGCTACTGCGAGAGCAAGCCGGAGCCTAAGCGAGGGCAGGCCAGAGCGAGAACAGGCCGGAGCTAGGACGAGGGCAGGCCGAGGCCAGGGCGAGAGCAGGCCGGAGCCAAGGCGAGGGCAGGACAGAGCCAGAGCAGGCCGGAGCCAGGGCGAGGGTAGGCCAGAGTCAGAGCGAGAGGAGGCCGGAGCAAAGGCGAGGGCATGCCAGAGCGAGAGAAGGCCGGAGCCAGGACGAGGGCAGGCCAGAGCCAGACCGAGAGTAGGCTAGAGCCAAAGCGAGGGCAGGCCAGAGCAAGAGCAGGCCGGAGCCAGGGCGAGGCCAGAGCGAGAGCAGGCCGGAGCCAGGGTGAGGGCAGGCCAGAGCCAGAGAGAGGGCAGGCCAGAGCCAGAGCGAGAGCAGTTCGTAGCCAGGGCGAGAGCAGGACGGAGCTAAAGCGAGGGCAAGCCGAGCTGTGGCATAGCGGAGCCAGGGCGAGGGCAGTACGGAGCTAGAGCGAGAGCAGGCCGGAGCCTGGGTGACAGCAGGCCGGAGCCAAGGCGAGGGCAGGACAGAGCCAGAGCAGTCCGGAGCCAGGGCGAGGGCAGGCCAGGGTCAGAGCGAGAGGAGGCCGGAGCCAAGGCGAGGGCATGCCAGAGCCAGAACAAGAGCAGGCCGGAGCCAGGGCGAGGGCTGGCCAGAGCCAGAGCGAGAGTAGTTTAGAGCCGAGGCTAGGGCATGCCAGAGCGAGAGCAAGCAGGAGCCAAGGTAAGGGGAGGCCGGAACCAGGGCGTGAGCAGGCCGGAGCCAGGGCGAGGCCAGAGCGAGAGCAGGCCGGAGCCAGGGCGAGGGCAGGCCAGAGCCAGAGCGAGAGCAGTTCGTAGCCAGGGCGAGAGCAGGACGGAGCTAAAGCGAGGGCAGGCCGGAGCCCGAGCTGTAGCATAGCGGAGCCAGGGCGAGGGCAGTACGGAGCTAGAGCGAGAGCAGGCCGTAGCCAAGGCAAGGACAGGCCAGAGGCAGAACCAGGGTAGGCCAGAGCAACAGCTGGCTAGGGCGAGAGCAGGCTGGAGCCAAGGCAAGGGCAGGCCAGAGCGAGAGCAGGCCAGAGCCAAAGCGAGAGCAGGTCGGAGCCAAGGTGAAGGCAGGCCAGAGCGAGAGCAGGCCGGAGCCAAGGCAAAGGCAGGCCAGAGCGAGAGCAGGCCGGAGACAAGGCGAGGGCTGGCCGGAGCCAGAGCGCGAGCAGGCCGGATCCAAGGCGACAGCAGGCCGAAACCAGAGCGAGAGAATGCCGGAGCCAGGGCTAGGGCAGGCCAGAGCGAGAGCAGGCCGGAGAAAGGGCGAGGGCAGGTCAGAGCGAGAGCAGGCCGGAGCCAAGGCGAGGGCAAGCCGGAGCGAGAGTGAGAGCAGGCCGGAGCCAGGGCGAGGGTAGGCCTTAGCCAGAGCGAGAGCAAGCAGAAGCCAGGGCGAAGACAGGCCGGAGCCAGGGCGAGGGCATGCCGGAGCCAGGTCGAGGGCAGGCCAGAGCCAGGTGAGGGCAGGCCGGAGCCAGGGCGAGAGCAGGCCGGAGCCAAGGCGAGGGCAGGCCGAAGCCAGAGCAGGAGCTGGCCGGAGCCAAGGCCTGGGCAGGCCAGAGCAAGGGCAGGGCGATGTCAGTCCGAAGCCAGAGCTAGAGCAGGCTGGAGCCAGGGCGATTGCAGGCCGGAGCCAAGGCAAGGTCAGACCAGAGTCCGAGCGAGAGCAGGCCGGAGCCAAGGAAAGGGCTGGCCAGAGCGAGAACATGCCAGAGCCACAGCCAGAGCAAGCCCGAGCCAGAGCGAGAGTAGGCCAGAGCCAAGGCTAGGTCAGGCGCGAGCCAGAGCGAGAGAAGTCCGGAGCCAAGGAAAGGGCAGGCCAGAGCGAGACCAGGGCCGGAGCCGAGGCAAGGGCAGGCAAGAACCAGAGCGAGAGCAGGCAGGAGCCAGGGCGAGGGCAGACCGGTGCCAAGGCAAGAGCAGTCCGGAGCCAAGACGAGGGCAGGCTTGAGCAGAGCCAGGGCAGGCCAGAGCGAGAGCAGGCCAGAGCCAGAACGAGAGCAGGCCGGAGCCAAGGTGAGGGCAGGCCAGAGCCAGAACGAGAGCAAGCCAGTGCCAGAGCGAGAGCAGTCCGGAGCAAAGGCGACGGCAGGCCAGAGCCAGAGCAAGAGCAGGCCGGAGCCAAGGTGAGGGCAGGCCAGAGCCAGAACGAGAGCAGGTCAGTTCCAGAGCGAGAGCAGGCCGGAGCCAGGGCAAGGGCTGGCCAGAGCCAGAGCGAGAGTAGTCCAGAGCCAAGGCAAGGGCAGGCCAGAGCCAGAGCGAGAGCAGGCCGGAGCCTCGGCGAGGGCAGGCCAGAGCCAAGGCCAGGGCAGGCCAGAGACAGAGCTAGAGCAGGCCAGACGAATAGCGAGAGCAGGCCGGAGCCAGGGCGAGGGCAAGCCAGAGCTAGAGAGAGAGCAAGCCGGAGCCAGGGTGAGAGCAGGCCGGAGCCAAGGCAAGGGCAGACCAGAGGGAGAGCAGGCCGGAGCCAGGGCGAGGGCAGGCCAGAACGAGATCAGGACAGAGCTAGGGTGAGGGCAGGACGGAACCAGAGCGAGAACAGGCCGGATCCAAGGCGAGGGCAGGCCAGAGCACGATTAGGACGGAGCCAAGGCGAGGGCAGGCCAGAGCCAGAGTGACATCAGGCCAGAGCCAGAGCGAGTGCAGGCCGGAGCCAGGGCAAGGGCTGGCCAGAGCCAGAGCGAGAGTAGTCCAGAGCCAAGGTAAGGGCAGGCCAGAGCCAGAGCGAGGGCAGGCCGGAGCCAGAGCGAGATCAGGCCAGAGCCAAGTTGACGTCAGGCCAGATCGAGAGCAGGCATGATCCAAAGCAAGGTCAGGCTGGATCCAGTGTGAGAACAGGCAGGAGCCAAGGCGAGGGCAGGCCAGAGCCAGAGAGAGAGCAGGCCGGAGCCAGGGTGAGGGCAGGCCGGAGCCAGGGTGAGAGCAGGCCGGAGCCAGGGTGAGAGCAGGCCGGAGCCAAGGCGAGGGCAGGCCGGAGCCAGAGCGATGGTTGGCTGGAGCCAGGGCGAGAGCAGGCCGGAACCAAGGCGAGAGCAGACCGGAGCCAAGGCGAGGGCAGGCCAGAAGTAGAGCGAGAGCAGGCCAGAGCCAAGGCGAGGGCAGACCAGAGCAAGAGCGAGAGCAGGTCGGAGCCAAGGCGAGGGCAGGCAAGAGCGAGAGCAGGCCGGAGCCAAGGCGAGGGCAGGCTAGAGCGAGAGCAAGCCAGAGCCAGAGCGAGAGCAGTCTGGAGCCAAGACAAGGGCAGGCCAGAGCCAGAGCTAGAGCAGTCTTGAGCCAGAGCGAGGGGATGCCGGAGCCAAGGTGAAGGCAGGCCAGAACCAGAGCGAGAGCAGGCTGGAGTTAAGATGAGGGCAGGCCAGAGCAAGAGCAGGCCGGAGCCAGGGCGAGGGAAGGCCAGAGCAAAAGCAGGCCGGAGCCAGGGCGAGAGCAGGCCGGAGGCAAGGCTAGGGCTGGTCGGAGCCAGAGCAAGGGCAGGCCGGAGCCACAGCGAGGGCAGGCCGAAGCCAGAGCAAGAGCAGGCCGGAGCCAAGGCGAGAGCAGGCCGGAGCCAAGGCGAGGGCAGGCCAGAGCGAGAGCAGGCCAGAGCCAGGGCGAGAGCTGGCCGGAGCCAAGGCGAGGGCAGGCCAGAGCCAGATCCAGAGCAGGCCGGAGCCAGGGTGAGGGCATGCCAGAGTCAGAGCGAGAGCAGGCCGGAGCCAAGGCGAGAGCAGGCCGGAGCCAGGGCGAGAGCAGGCCAGAGCGAGAGCAGGCCGGAGCTAGGGCGAGAGCATGCCGGAGCCAAGGCGAGGGCAGGCCTGAGGCAGATCCAGGGCAGGCCGGAGCCAGGGCGAGGGCAGGCCAAAGTCAGAGTGAGAGCAGGCCGGAGCCAAGGCGAGGGCACGCCAGTGCCAGAGCGATGGCAGGCTGGAGTCAGGGCAAGGGCAGTCCGGAGCTACAGCGAGAGCAGGCCGGAGCCAAGGCAAGAGCAGGCCGGAGCCAAGGCGAGGGCAGGCCAGAAGCAGAGCCAGGGCAGGCCAGAGCCAGAGCCAGAGCTGTCCGGAGCCAAGGCGAGGGCAGGTCAGAGCAAGGGCAGGCCGGAGCCACAGCGAGGGCAGGCTGAAGCTAGAGCGAGAGCAGACCGGAGCCAAGGTGAGAGCAGGCCGGAGTCAAGGCGAGGGCAGGCCAGAGCCAGATCCAGAGCTGGCCGGAGCCAGGGCAAGGGCATGCCAGAGTCAGAGCGAGAGCAGGCCAGAGCCAGGGCGAGAGCAGGCCGGAGCCAGGGCGAGGGCAGGCCAGAGCGAGAGCAGGCCGGAGCCAGGGCGAGAGCAGGCCGGAGCCAAGGCGAGGGCAGGCCAGAGGCAGATCCAGAGCAGGTCGGAGCCAGGGCGAGGGCAGGCCAGAGCCAGAGCGATGGCAGGCCGGAGCCAGGGCAAGGGCAGTCCGGAGCTACAGCGAGAGCAGGCCGGAGCCAAGGCGAGAGCAGGCAAGGCGAGGGCAGGCCAGAAGCAGAGCCAGGGCAGGCCAGAGCCAGAGCGAGAGCAGGCCGTAGCCAAGGCGAGGGCAGGCAAGAGCGAGAGCGAGAGCTGGTCGGAGCCAGGGCGAGGGCAGTCCGGAGCTACTGCGAGAGCAAGCCGGAGCCTAAGCGTGGGCAGGCCAGAGCGAGAACAGGCCGGAGCCAGGACGAGGGCAGGCCGAGGCCAGGGCGAGAGCAGGCCGGAGCCAAGGCGAGGGCAGGACAGAGCCAGAGCAGGCCGGAGCCAGGGCGAGGGTAGGCCAGAGTCAGAGCGAGAGGAGGCCGGAGCAAAGGCGAGGGCATGCCAGAGCGAGAGAAGGCCGGAGCCAGGACGAGGGCAGGCCAGAGCCAGACCGAGAGTAGGCTAGAGCCAAAGCGAGGGCAGGCCAGAGCAAAAGCAGGCCGGAGCCAGGGCGAGGCCAGAGCCAGAGCGAGAGCAGGCCGGAGCCAGTGCGAGGGCAGGCCAGAGCCAGAGAGAGGGCAGGCCAGAGCGAGAGCAGTTCGTAGCCAGGGCGAGAGCAGGACGGAGTTAAAGCGAGGGCAAGCCGAGCTGTGGCATAGCGGAGCCAGGGCGAGGGCAGTACGGAGCTAGAGCGAGAGCAGGCCGGAGCCTGGGTGAGAGCATAGAATCATAGAATCATAGAATGGTAGAGTTGGAAGGGACCTCCTGGGTCATCTGCTCCAACCCCCTGCTCAAAGCAGGATTCACTAGATCATCTCAGACAGATGTCCGTCCAGCCTCTGTTTGAAGACGTCCATTGAAGGGGAACTCACCACCTCTCGTGGCAGCCTGTTCCACTCATTAATCACCCTAACTGTCAAAAAGTTTTTTCTAATATCTAATCTGTGTCTCCTCCCATTTAGTTTCATCCCATTGCTTCTAGTCTTTCCTTGTGCAAATGAGAATAAAGATGATCCTTCTACAATGTGACAGCCCTTGACATATTTGTAGACAGCTATTAAGTCTCCTCTCAGTCTTCTTTTTTGCAAGCTAAACATTCCCAAATCCTGCAACCGTTCCTCATAGGACATGGTTTGCAGACCAGTCACCATTCTGGTCGCTCTTCTCTGAACTTGCTCCAGTTTGTCTATGTCTTTTTTAAAATGTGGTGCCCAAAACTGTACACAGTATTCCAGATGAGGTCTGACCAAAGAGGAGTAAAGACCGATAATGACTTCACGTGATCTAGACTGTATGCTTCAGGGTTAGAGCAGGCCGGAGCCAAGGCGAGGGCAGGACAGAGCCAGAGCAGGCCGGAGCCAGGGCGAGGGCAGGCCAGGGTCAGAGCGAGAGGAGGCCGGAGCCAAGGCGAGGGCATGCCAGAGCCAGAACAAGAGCAGGCCGGAGCCAGGGCGAGGGCTGGCGAGAGCCAGAGCGAGAGTAGTTTAGAGCCGAGGCTAGGGCATGCCAGAGCGAGAGCAAGCAGGAGCCAAGGTAAGGGGAGGCCGGAACCAGGGCGAGAGCAGGCCGGAGCCAGGGCGAGGCCAGAGCGAGAGCAGGCCGGAGCCAGGGCGAGGGTAGGCCAGAGCCAGAGCGAGAGCAGTTCGTAGCCAGGGCGAGAGCAGGACGGAGCTAAAGCGAGGGCAGGCCGGAGCCCGAGCTGTGGCATAGCAGAGCCAGGGCGAGGGCAGTACGGAGCTAGAGCGAGAGCAGGCCGGAGCCAAGGCGAGAGCAGGCCGGAGCCAAGGCAAGGACAGGCCAGAGGCAGAACCAGGGTAGGCCAGAGCAACAGCTGGCTAGGGCGAGAGCAGGCTGGAGCCAAGGCAAGGGCAGGCCAGAGCGAGAGCAGGCCAGAGCCAAAGCGAGAGCAGGTCGGAGCCAAGGTGAAGGCAGGCCAGAGCGAGAGCAGGCCGGAGCCAAGGCGAGGGCTGGCCGGAGCCAGAGCGCGAGCAGGCCGGATCCAAGGCGACAGCAGGCCGAAACCAGAGCGAGAGAATGCCGGAGCCAGGGCTAGGGCAGGCCAGAGCGAGAGCAGGCCGGAGAAAGGGCGAGGGCAGGTCAGAGCGAGAGCAGGCCGGAGCCAAGGCGAGGGCAAGCCGGAGCGAGAGTGAGAGCAGGCCAGAGCCAGGTGAGGGCAGGCCGGAGCCAGGGCGAGAGCAGGCCGGAGCCAAGGCGAGGGCAGGCCGAAGCCAGAGCAGGAGCTGGCCGGAGCCAAGGCCTGGGCAGGGCGAGGTCAGTCCGAAGCCAGAGCTAGAGCAGGCCGGAGCCAGGGCGATTGCAGGCCGGAGCCAAGGCAAGGTCAGACCAGAGTCCGAGCGAGAGCAGGCCGGAGCTAAGGAAAGGGCTGGCCAGAGCGAGAACATGCCAGAGCCACAGCCAGAGCAAGCCCGAGCCAGAGCGAGAGTAGGCCAGAGCCAAGGCTAGGTCAGGCGCGAGCCAGAGCGAGAGAAGTCCGGAGCCAAGGAAAGGGCAGGCCAGAGCGAGACCAGGGCCGGAGCCGAGGCAAGGGCAGGCAAGAACCAGAGCGAGAGCAGGCTAGAGCGAGAGCAGGCAGGAGCCAGGGCGAGGGCAGACCGGTGCCAAGGCAAGAGCAGTCCGGAGCCAAGACGAGGGCAGGCTTGAGCAGAGCCAGGGCAGGCCAGAGCGAGAGCAGGCCAGAGCCAGAACGAGAGCAGGCCGGAGCCAAGGTGAGGGCAGGCCAGAGCCAGAACGAGAGCAAGCCAGTGCCAGAGCGAGAGCAGTCCGGAGCAAAGGCGACGGCAGGCCAGAGCCAGAGCAAGAGCAGGCCGGAGCCAAGGTGAGGGCAGGCCAGAGCCAGAACGAGAGCAGGTCAGTTCCAGAGCGAGAGCAGGCCAGAGCCATAGCAAGAGCAGGCCGGAGCCAGGGCAAGGGCTGGCCAGAGCCAGAGCGAGAGTAGTCCAGAGCCAAGGCAAGGGCAGGCCAGAGCGAGAGCAGGCCGGAGCCTCGGCCAGGGCAGGCCAGAGACAGAGCTAGAGCAGGCCAGAGCCATAGCGAGAGCAGGCCGGAGCCAGGGCGAGGGCAAGCCAGAGCCAGAGAGAGAGCAAGCCGGAGCCAGGGTGAGAGCAGGCCGGAGCCAAGGCAAGGGCAGACCAGAGGGAGAGCAGGCCGGAGCCAGGGCGAGGGCAGGCCAGAACGAGATCAGTACAGAGCTAGGGTGAGGGCAGGACGGAACCAGAGCGAGAACAGGCCGGATCCAAGGCGAGGGCAGGCCAGAGCACGATTAGGACGGAGCCAAGGCGAGGGCAGGCCAGAGCGAGAGCAGGCCGGAGCCAGGGCGAGGGCAGGCCAGAGCTAGGGCGAGGGCAGGACGGAACCAGAGTGAGAACAGGCCGGATCCAAGGCGAGGGCAGGCCAGAGCGCGATTAGGACAGAGGCGAGGGCAGGCCAGAGCCAGAGTGATATCAGGCCGGAGTCAGAGCGAGTGCAGACCGGAGCCAGGGCGAGGGCTGGCCGGAGCCAGAGCGAGAGCAGGCCGGAGCCACGGTCAAGGCAGGCCAGAACCAGAGCAAGAGCAGTCCGGAGCCAATGCGAAGGCAGTCCAGAGCCAGAGCAAGAGCAGGCCGGAGCCAAGGAGAGGGCAGGCCGGAGCCAGAGCGAGGGCAGGCCGGACGGAGCCAAGGCGAGAGCAGGCCGGAGCCAGGGCAAGAGCAGGCCGGAGACATGGCAAGGGCAGGCCAGAGCCATTGCGAGATCATGCCGGATCCAGAGCGAGGGCAGGCCGGAGCCAAGGCGAGGGCAGGCCGGAGCGAGGGCGAGGGCAGGCCGGAGCCAGGGCGAGGGCAGGCCGGAGCCAGGGCGAGAGCAGGCCAGAGCCAAGGCGAGGGCAGGCCGGAGCCAGGGCGAGGGCAGGCCAGAGCCACAGCGAGAGTAGGCCGGAGCCAAGGCGAAGGCATGCAAGACAGAGTGAGAGCAGGCCGGAGCCAGGGCGAGGGCAGGCCAGAGCCAGCGCGAGAATAGGCCAGAGCCAAGGCAAGGGCAGGCCAGAGCAAGAGCCAGAGAACACAGTTTTAATTACCTTGTCTGTAGGTAACTGTTTTGAACAGCAAACCAGTGTCAAAAAATTTGCTGACACACTGAAGAAATTTTTTAATGGAGGCCAGAAATGGCAGTATTTTCTGAAAACGTATATGTGATCCGTGTGACGGAGAAAACACAGTTTTAAATACCTGGCCTGTAGTTAACTGTTTTGAACAGCAAACCAGTGTCAAAAACTTTGCTGACACACTGAAAAGAAAATTTTATGGAGGCCAGAATTGTCAGTATTTTCTGAAAACGTATATGTGATCCGTGTGACGGAGAAAACACAGTTTTAAGTAGATGGATTTTTAGCGCTGTAATATGGAAAGGACCTGGCTGTATTCTGCAGTGCCAACAAGCAAATGGTGCAGAAAAAACGTGTTCTCTGGATTGCTTTTTAAGCAAATAATGAGGATTAAGATGCAAAAAAATTATTCCTGGCCCCTGAGACCTGGGCCTCTTTCTAGAAATATTTAACAGCAGCAGCCAACAGAACTGGAATGGAGCCTCTTGTGCTATATGCACTGCAGTCTGCTATATACACCGCCTGCCTATACACCCTGCCTGCCTGATATATCTCTGCAGATGGATTAGTCCTCAGAAGGACTGTTTGTTAAGTTGGATATGTGTAATGTATGGTTTTTCTCCCTACACTACATAATACATGATCAAATCTCTCCCTGACAAAGAAGCAGCTCTCCCTACACTGTCTGATCCAGAGTGACTGTGACGAGCATGGCGGCGCCAGGTCTGATATAGACCTGATGACGCTGTGCGTCCAGCCTATCACTGTAATGCCAACAACCAACATGGCTACGGCATTACAGTGCATGGCAGGCAATCCCTGCATGTTCATTGGCTCTCTAAAGAGCGCCAAACATGCAGGGAGGGGACCCGAGTTCCCGCCCGAGCAACCCGGAAATACTCACCGAGCTTGTCGAGCACCATGGTGCTCCGGCGAGTACCGAGTAGTGGCGAGCACGTTCGCTCATCACTAATCACAATGGATAAATATTACCTGTGGTCATATTGGAGCAGAAGGAAAAGAGGGCTACTGCACACCTCAATACCGTAAAAGCTCACATGCAGCTCCCTATATACAGGGTGGTCCAAAAGTAGGTGGACAGAAAATAATAACATTTATTTTGATTTATATATAAAATTATATTTACTAACACAAGCATAACATTGACAATTAAATTTTATTCTGAACAATAATGCAAAGCCCCTTAAATTTTATCAACGCAGGTGCTCAAACTGTTTTCCATTACAATTTGCACAGCTTTGAAGTCTGCCTCTTACGCTTCGACAAACTTTTTTTGCACAAGTCTCTTTGAGTATTAATTTCTTGAAATGCATCTCTTATGTAATTTTTCAAATCACTGACACTTTTTGGTTTTCGACTATAAACTTTGTCTGTGAGGAATGAAAAGTGGAATCTGATTGGATGCTAAGGGCAACTGAGGCAGTTTCACTTTACACCATGTTTGATAAACCTCCCCCTTCATAACCTTATTACACTTTCTGTGCACCTACTTTTGGACCACCCTATATAGTATGAGCCCCGGTTATCTCCTATATACAATATGAGCTCCAGCATAGCCCCCTATATATAGTATGAGCCCCATATAGCCTCTCTATAAACAATATGAGCCCTCACAGCCTCCTATATACAGTATGAGCCCCCATATAGCCTCCTATATACAGTATGAACCCCCACATAGCCTCCTACATTCAGTCTGAGCCCCCAAATAGCCTCCCACATTCAGTATGAGCCCCCACGTAACCTCCCATATACAGTACGAACCCCCACACAGCCTCCATATATACAGTATGAGCCCCATATAGCCTCTCTATAAACAATATGAACCCTCACATAGCCTCCTATTTACAGTATGAGCCCCAAATAGCCTCATATATACACAGCATAAGCCCCCCATAGCCTCCTATATGTAATGGGTCTGGGAGGCGGAACCTCTGAGCAACTATACAAGGGGGCGGTCCTTGTAAGGAAGCGGGTGGCTCCCAGGGAAGATGGGCAGGTAGTCACGGCAAGTGACAGGGACAGTCTCTGGGTAGAAGGGCAGGTAGTCACGGCAAGTGACAGGGACAGTCTCTGGGTAGAAGGGCAGGTAGTCACAGCAAGTGACAGGGACAGTCTCTGGGTAGAAGGGCAGGTAGTCACGGCAAGTGACAGGGACAGTCTCTGGGTAGACTAGCAGACAGGTAGCAGGTGGACGCTCCCAGGTGAGCGGGCAAGAGTCTCTGGACGGGCAGGTTGTCACGGCAAGTGACGGCAGAGCCTCCAGGTAGGCTAGCAGGCAGGTAGCAGGTGAGCGCTCCCAGGTGAGCGGGCAAGAGTCTCTGGACAGGCAGGTGGTTACGGCAAGTGACGGCAGAGCCTCCAGGTAGGCTAGCAGGCAGGTAGCAGGTGAGCGCTCCCAGGTGAGCGGGCAAGAGTCTCTGGACAGGTAGGTGGTCACAGCAAGTGACGGCAGAGCCTCCAGGTAGGCTAGCAGGCAGGTAGCAGGTGAGCGCTCCCAGGTGAGCGGGCAAGAGTCTCTGGACTGGCAGGCGGTCACGGCAAGTGACGGCAGAGCCTCCAGGTAGGCTAGCAGGCAGGAAGCAGTTGAGCGCTCCCAGGTGAGCGGGCTGGCTGGTCCATAGACAGACTGACAGGTGTCGGAAGGCAGACCGTCGGACCGCAGGCTTGCAAGCAGGTAAGCGGATATCAGGCAGGTATCGAGCAGGAATCTGGCAGGTTACTGGCAGGTAACAGGCAGGAATCTGGCAGGTGACTGGCAGGTAACAGGTAACGGGACCTGAGGGCTGAAGCAGAGTGAAGGCTTTGCAACAACATTGCTCGGGCACCTCCATTTTGGAGGAGGTGCCTTATATATGGAGAGATCCTCCGGCCATTGGCCAGGGACTCCTTAGGACGGCGCGCGCGGCCCCTTTAAGAGAGGGGGAGCGCGCGCGCCCTAAGCACAGTGGCCGGGAAGGAGCGTGCGCTGCCAGCAGAGCGGGAGGAAGACGCTGGGCACGGAGCGGAGAGGTGAGGGGAACAGCGTCCCTGCCTAGCAGAAGGCAGGGACGCCGACGCTACAGTACCCCCCCCCTTTAGGCCCCCCCTTTTTTAGGCCAGACAGAAATTTACCAAGGATGAGAGGGGCATGGATGTTCTCCCGGGGCTCCCACGTTCTCTCCTCAGGACCAAACCCCTTCCAATCTACTAGAAAAAAGGTCTTTCCTCTTACCCTTTTGGTGACCAGAATGTTCTCTACCTCAAACTCGTTTTCAGCGGAAACCGGAGCAGGAGGCGTACCTGTAGACTTGGAAAAAGAGTTAAGTACCACGGGTTTGAGGAGAGATACATGGAAGGAATTAGGGATCCGCAAGTTGGCCGGGAGTTTCAATTTATAGGCCACCGGGTTGATCTGTTTGATAACCTCCAGAGGGCCGATGAACCGAGGCCCTAACTTGTAGGAAGGAACCTTGAGCCGGACATACTTGGACGAGAGCCAGACTTTATCTCCAGGACGGAATTGTGGAGGATCCAGGCGTTTTTTGTCAGCGTGTTTTTTCATCCGCTCGGACGACTGAAGGAGTGCGGATCGGGTACTCTCCCAAATGGAGGAAAATTTGCTAACGAGAGATTCCGCAGCCGGATTGTCCACCGAGGTGGAGACGGGAAATGGGATCCGAGGATGCTGACCGAAGACTACAAAAAACGGGGATTTGGAGGAAGATTCGCTCTCGTGATTATTGTAAGAGAATTCGGCCCATGGCAGGAGATCCACCCAGTCTGAATGGTGGGCATTAACGAAGTGCCGGAGGTAACTGGTCAGGATCTGATTGATCCGCTCCACTTGACCATTGGACTGTGGGTGGTATGCGGAGGAGAAGTCCAGGGTGACGTCTAGCAGCTTACATGTGGCTCTCCAGAAGCGTGAGGTGAACTGAACCCCACGATCCGACACGATGTGGAGGGGCAGGCCATGAAGACGGAAGATGTGGCGGATAAAGTCTTTAGCCAGCTCGGGTGCAGACGGGAGGCCTGGCAGGGGAATGAAATGAGCCATTTTGGAAAAGCGGTCAGCGACAACCCAAATGACCGTACAACCGGCAGAGACAGGGAGATCTGTTATGAAGTCCATAGCTATATGCTGCCAGGGGGCAGCAGGTACTGAAAGAGGAAGGAGGCGACCGGCTGGCAGGTGTCTCGGAACCTTGTTGCGGGCGCAGGACACACAGGCAGAAACAAAGTCTATTACGTCCTTGTGCAGGGTAGGCCACCAGTAGTGCCAGGTGATAAGCTGGAGGGTCTTTTTCTGACCGGGGTGGCCAGCTAGCTTAGACGAGTGACCCCAGTGTAGGATCTTCTCCCGATCAGGTACCGTTACGAACGTCTTACCGGGAGGGAGACGATTTAGACTCACGGGGGCCACCTGCATTACTCTGGCGGGATCGATGATGTGTTTAGGTTCCTCCTCAAGATCAGACACCAGGAAGGATCGGGACAAGGCGTCAGCTTTGATGTTTTTGTCTGCCGGGCGAAAATGAAGAACAAAATCAAAGCGAGCAAAAAACAAGGACCACCGGGTTTGGCGCGGGTTAAGTCTCTGGGCACTCTGGAGGTAAGCCAAGTTCTTGTGGTCCGTGTAAATTATTACCGGGTGAAGAGCCCCCTCGAGCAGGTAACGCCACTCCTCCAATGCCAGCTTAATGGCCAATAACTCTCGGTCTCCTATAGAATAGTTGCGCTCAGAAGAGGAGAAGAGTTTGGAGAAGAAGCCGCAAGTTACCATTCTCCCGGAAGACGATTTTTGGGTAAGTACCGCTCTGGCTCCAGAGGAGGAGGCGTCAGCTTCCAGGAAGAATTGCTTGTTGCCGTCCGGGCGATGCAGCACCAGGGCGGAAGAGAAAGCCTGTTTTAAGGAAAGAAAGGCTTCCTCTGCTTCGGGCGGCCATTCTCTGGGATTAGTGCCCTTACGGGTGAGCGCAGAGATAGGGGCAGTCCGGGAAGAGAAGTGCGGTATAAAGAGGCGGTAGTAGTTGGCGAAGCCCAGGAACCGCTGAATAGCCTTCAACCCCTCTGGTCGAGGCCACTTCTCGATGGCAGACAGTTTCTCAGGATCCATTCGTAGGCCGGTCTGAGAAATTATGTAGCCCAAAAACGGAAACGAGGTCTGCTCAAAGAGGCACTTCTCATATTTAGCGTAGAGGTGGTTCTGCCTGAGCCTGAGCAGAACCTGACAAACATCCCTCCGGTGAGTCTGGAGATCCGGAGAGAAGACCAAGATGTCGTCCAGGTACACCACTACGCAGGAGTAGAGAAGGTCCCGGAAGATGTCATTGACCAACTCTTGAAAGACGGCGGGAGCGTTACAGAGACCAAAGGGCATTACCAGATATTCATAGTGGCCGTCCCGGGTGTTGAATGCCGTCTTCCATTCATCCCCCTGACGGATACGGACCAGGTTATAGGCCCCACGGAGGTCCAGCTTGGTGAAGATTCTAGCCCCCCTCAGACGGTCAAATAATTCCGGAATGAGCGGAAGGGGGTATTTATTCTTCACCGTGATCTGGTTAAGGCCTCTATAGTCTATACAGGGACGGAGAGAGCCATCCTTCTTTTTAACGAAGAAGAAGCCTGCTCCCGCCGGGGAGGTAGATTTCCGGATAAATCCCTGTGCCAGATTCTCCTCAATATATTCAGACATAGACCGGGTCTCAGCAGCGGACAACGGGTAAATACGCCAACGGGGAGGAGTAGTGCCGGGTAACAGGTCGATTGGGCAGTCGTATGGTCTATGAGGGGGTAATGTCTCTGCCTCCTTTTTATTAAAGACGTCCGCATAAGACCAATAAGGAATCGGAAGTCCAGGTAGATTATCTGGGGTAGGAGAAGGACGGACAGGATGGACGGGAACTAAACAAGTCTTATGGCAATCCTGTCCCCAGCGAAGGACTTCTCCGGTCTGCCAATCAAGCACGGGTGCATGTCTCTGAAGCCAAGGTAGGCCTAGCAAGAGGGCGTGAGAGAGTCCAGGCAGAACATGAAAGAAGATGCTCTCAGAGTGCAGCATTCCCACCTGCAGAGTAATGGATTCGGTGATGAGTTGGATGGGATGTGGTAAGAGGCCCCCATCCACGGCAGCGACAGATAAGGGTACAGCCAGAGGTTTGGTGGGAATGCGGTATTTTTCTACCAGGGACTGAGAAATGAGATTCCCGGCAGCTCCAGAGTCAAGTTGGGCTAGTTCAAAATAACGGTTCTCCCCGCAGATGATAGAGACCGACAGCAGCAGAGATGGAGAGGGTTTATTCTTGTCTAGGACGACCTCTCTGAGCGATCCTAGACACAGGCGTTTCCCGACCTCTCCGGGCAGGTACGGATCCGGTGTTCCTTACTGCCACAGTAGAAGCAGCTCCCCTCAGCTCGGCGTAACTCTAGACGGGTTTTGACCATCTTGGTCTGGTTGACCTGCATAGGTTCGGGTGAGTGCGCCTGGGAAGAAGCGGGAGAAGAGACGGGTTTCTGAAAGGTAGGAGCTAGACGTGGAAACCTCCTCTCACGGGTGACCTCTTTGGCGCGCTCCTGGAACCGGATGTCAATCCGGGTGGCAAGAGTTATTAAGTCGTCGAGAGTGGTAGGAATGTCCCGACCGGCGAGTTCATCTTTAATACGGCCGGACAGACCCTCCCAAAAGACAGACACCAGGGCGTCGTTATCCCAGGCCAGCTCCGAAGCAAGGGTACGGAACCGTATGGCATATTGGCCCACGGTGAGATTTCCTTGATGGAGGCGTAGTAGAGATGATGCGGATGAGGTCTTCCGTCCGGGTTCGTCGAAGACTTTCCGGAAAGCCGTGAGAAAGGCTGGCAGGTCGGACACCAGGGGGTCTCCTCTCTCCCATAGAGGATTTAGCCAAGCCAGTGCCTCCCCTGTGAGATGGGTCATAATGAAGGCTACTTTGGCCCGGTCAGAGATAAACTGGTGGGACAGGAGTTCAAAGTGCAGGGTGCACTGGTTTATGAAGCCCCGGGCTTGAGCGGGATCGCCTCCGAAGCGAGGAGGTGCAGAAAGCTGGGGTCCGGGGCAGGATACAATGGTATTGGTGAGCAGCGGCGCTGCCGGGTTGCGAGTCATGACACTAGCGGGGGTTGCTGGTGGAGCAGTCAGAGTGTCCAGGCGAGAGTTAACTCCACGCAGGTGACTCAGGATGGACTCCTGTTGGGACCTCTGACGGGAAAGTTCATGACATAGGTCCGAGAGCGAGGGAGCTTGGGTGCCACCGGGTTCCATGGCCCGAGCAAACTGTAACGGGTCTGGGAGGCGGAACATCTGAGCAACTATACAAGGGGGCGGTCCTTGTAAGGAAGCGGGTGGCTCCCAGGGAAGACGGGCAGGTAGTCACGGCAAGTGACAGCGACAGTCTCTGGGTAGAAGGGCAGGTAGT
The DNA here is from genome assembly GCF_046119375.1 of Phyllobates terribilis. Taxonomy (NCBI): domain Eukaryota; kingdom Metazoa; phylum Chordata; class Amphibia; order Anura; family Dendrobatidae; genus Phyllobates; species Phyllobates terribilis. The sequence goes on along the minus strand of NW_027362898.1, from coordinate 4,324,246 downwards.
CACGGCAAGTGACAGGGACAGTCTCTGGGTAGAAGGGCAGGTAGTCACAGCAAGTGACAGGGACAGTCTCTGGGTAGAAGGGCAGGTAGTCACGGCAAGTGACAGGGACAGTCTCTGGGTAGACTAGCAGACAGGTAGCAGGTGGACGCTCCCAGGTGAGCGGGCAAGAGTCTCTGGACGGGCAGGTGGTCACGGCAAGTGACGGCAGAGCCTCCAGGTAGGCTAGCAGGCAGATAGCAGGTGAGCACTCCCAGGTGAGCGGGCAAGAGTCTCTGGACAGGCAGGTGGTCACGGCAAGTGACAGCAGAGCCTCCAGGTAGGCTAGCAGGCAGGTAGCAGGTGAGCGCTCCCAGGTGAGCGGGCAAGATCTCTGGACAGGCAGGTGGTCACAGCAAGTGACGGCAGAGCCTCCAGGTAGGCTAGCAGGCAGGTAGCAGGTGAGTGCTCCCAGGTGAGCGGGCAAGAGTCTCTGGACTGGCAGGAGGTCACGGCAAGTGACGGCAGAGCCTCCAGGTAGGCTAGCAGGCAGGAAGCAGGTGAGCGCTCCCAGGTGAGCGGGCAGGCTGGTCCATAGACAGACTGACAGGTGTCGGAAGGCAGACCGTCGGACCACAGGCTTGCAAGCAGGTAAGCGGATATCAGGCAGGTATCGAGCAGGAATCTGGCAGGTGACTGGCAGGTAACAGGCAGGAATCTGGCAGGTGACTGGCAGGTAACAAGCAGGAATCTGGCAGGTAACTGGTAACGGGACCTGAGGGCTGAAGCAGAGTGAAGGCTTTGCAACAACATTGCTCGGGCACCTCCATTTTGGAGGAGGTGCCTTATATATGGAGAGATCCTCCGGCCATTGGCCGGGGACTCCTAAGGACGGCGCGCGCGGCCCCTTTAAGAGAGGGGGAGCGCGCGCGCCCTAAGCACAGTGGCCGGGAAGGAGCGTGCGCTGCCAGCAGAGCGGGAGGAAGACGCCGGGCACAGAGCGGAGAGGTGAGGGGAACAGCGTCCCTGCCTAGCAGAAGGCAGGGACGCCGACGCTACACTATATACCGCATGAGCACCACATAGCCTCTGTATATACAGCAGGGGCCCCCACATAGCCTCCCTGTATATAGTGTGAGCACCAAGGAGCCTCTTATATACAAGATGAGCCTTCACATAGCCTCCTATACACAGTATAAGCCCCCACATAGCCTCCTACATACACTATGAACACCCACATAACCTCCTACATTCAGTATGAGCCCTCACATAGCCTCCTAATCTAGTATGTGCCCCCACATAGCTTCCTATATATAGCATGAGCCCCACATAGCCTCTGTATATACAGATTGAGCCCCAACATAGCCCCCTATATACAGTATGAGCCTCCACATGGGCTCCTATATACAGTATGAGCCCCACATAACCTTCATATATACAGTATGAGCCCCACATAGCCTCCATCTATACAGTGTGAGCCCTACATAGCCTCCATATACACAGTGTGAACCCCACATAGCCTCCATGTGTGAGTCCCAAATAGCCCCCAATATACATACAAATATACCATATACATGAAAAAAACAATAACACATACTCACCATATCATCATATGCATACTCATACTCATTAGGGCTTGTTCAAAAACACACCTACAGTGAGCTATCACACAATAAAAAGCCTGATGTTTGTAGTGCATTTAATATTTACCTGTTGTCTTTTAGGCTACAGATGAAAAAATGCAGAAAAAAAAAGTAAATTAAAAAACTTTCTGGTTGCTGTGCACTCTGCTGATAGCACACTGTCACAGCATGGGTTGCGAGCACCCAGGACAAGACAAGTATATGCCCCCTAACCCGTGAACCAATAGCACTCCGTGAGTCCTTTCCAAAAGCCCAGTATTGCACGTGTATTGTAATTTAAGGAGAATACTGATGTAATTATACTTTGCAATTTCATTTCTTAATTTTTTTTCTGTTTTTTGCTGAAGTCATCTCTCGAATTTTAAAAATATAAAACGCAATACATTATTTTATTTGTATGCTTTCTATTTTCTTAATACATTTTTTATAGAACAATGTTATTACCTTAGCCCTATTCCTAGCCCTAACCATTAGCTTAATCCTAAACCAGTCTCTTGACCTGCTTGTAACACTAGTTCGGGTTAGTAAAAATGTAAAACTATAAAAGCAGCTCTATGTAATAAATGAAGACCGTGTTGAGTAGCAAAGCGAATGCCCACCCAACGCTATTTATGCAGAACGCAGAAGGGGAGATGAGTTTGCCAGTGGCTGCTGGTCTACATAAGCAAAGATGGAAATTACAAAGCTTAGTATAATGAAGTGAGCTTTCTCATATAAGTCTCTGCCTAAGCAGAGCACAACAGCCTATGGCAAACTCATCTCAAGTGGTTCCCTCTACGTAGACAGAGACTGGGACAACAGAAAATGAGTAGAGAATGAATGAACACTGCTTATATGCACTGCACATGAGTAGAGCTACCTTCAATAATTTATTGCTCATTTTCTGTCATCTTGGTCACTGCTTATACATAGCACTGAAGTCAAAATGAGTTTGTCATAGACTTCTGCGCTCTGCATAGACAGCAATCAAAACAAACATTTGTCATTTCAGCCGCTGCTTATGCTGAGTACAGCAGTGGATGAGAAATTCATCTTGTTTGCTTTGTTTGTAGCCACTCGATACAAATAATATAGAGATCTCAACTGTTTCTCAATAAGTACAATGGTCAGGTATGTAGTTCATTGATGTGGATAAATAATACAGCATATTGTTAAAATGGGCCCTAAAATCCTAAAATTATCTGTGAGATAATACTGAAGTGATGGAAATGGAAAAGATAAAGTTTCAACTAACTAAAAACAGTAGAACAAAAACAGATTTAATTTTATTACAACCCTTATATCAAACTGATAGATTCCCATACTTATACTGTAGCATATACCTTGGAATCTTATTGGTCAGTTACTGATCACATGACCAGTTTCATCCAGGTGCCTGTGAGCTCAGTTGACAGTTGAGGAAAGTGACAGTTGGAGTTGACTGGTGATAGTGAAGAAGTTGTCTGCGGACTGTGAGCAAATCGATGATATGGAAAAAGAGGAGATTGTAGGGAAGAAGAGAGAGAGAAAAAGAAGACACTTGGACTCATCGGCTGATGAGGAGTCTTCAATCAAAAAATCCAAATGGAAAGGAAGAAAGGGTAAAAAAAAAGACTCGGGACGAAAGATGTCTCCCACCCCAGAGATGGAGCGAGTGGATGAGGACGTCATTGCCCAGAGTGAAGGATTGAAGAACAGAAGACATTTGGGCTCATAGGCTGATGAGAAGCCTTCTATCAAAAAGCCCCAAAGGAAGGGAAAAAAGAGGAAGAAACCAGACTCAGGACGGAAGATGTCTCCCACCCCAGAGATGGCGCAAGCAGATGAAGACATCATTGTCCAGAGAAAATTACCGAAGAACAGAAGAATCAGCCTGGACTGTTCAGAGGAAGGAAAGACACCATCAATCCAGGCCAATAGCCAGAAGAAAGAAGATGTGGGAGGCTCAGGTAAAAAGAGAAATGTAACTAGTAATTATAGGGAACGTTATTGTGCATGTTTTATACCTCCACATGTAATCCAGGGATAAAGTCACCAAAATGATTCCAAATCTACCTTTATAATAAAAAATTACAAAAACAGTTTTATATTTGAGCAGATGATTATAGTTGTTATAGGCAGTTTACCAATACAAAGTGGTCAGAGTTATCTGTTCCAAAATCATGGTGAAATGTTCTTATCATTGTGTAATGTCCAGGTTCAGTTCTGCCGAAATTTACCACAAGACATGGAAAATGCTGACACCTTTTCAAAGGGAATCTGGCAGCAGTTTTATGGTACCCTATATGAGAGCAGCATGATATAGGGGCAGAGACCCTTCTACCAAGCATGTACTATTCATTGGATTGCATGGTATAATTTTGACAAAATCACAGTTTTCTCTGCTACAAATTTACCAGTTCTCTGAATGCTGAGCTCTGTATAACCCAGCTAACAACACTGATTGGCAGCTTTCTGTGTGTGTACCCTGTGCATAGTCAGAAAACTCCCAATCAGTGGTGGGGGTGGGGTTATACAGAGCTCATGAATATAGATAACTACCTGGCAGCATTAGTGATAATCTCCTGCTGATAAAACTGTGATTTTATCAAAACTACAGCAAGCATCCCATTTATCTCTGTATATTATATATCTATATCTCTATATATATTATATCTCAGATTAGGTTTCAAAACCTTGGGGACATAGTAGCTTTAAGTGCTGCAGTGCCTCAAATAAAATAAAACACATACCTCCTGGAATAGCGCCATTCCAACGATGTTGGCACTGAGGTAAATATGAAGTGTTTTTACTTTATTTGGGGCACTGTAGCATTCCAGAAGGGGTTGACATGTAGTGGACAACCCCTTAAATGACTTTCTGCAGAAAACGGTCCCAAAAAGTTGCCAAATTTGTGCAAATGTTAGAATGTTGCAATCTCCTTCTCTACTCCCCTCTTATTGCCTCTTCCCACAATCGCATACAAGATGTCTCCAGTGCATCCCCCCTACTCTGGAAAGCTCTACCTCAACACATCAGACTCTCGCCTACTGTGGAAACCTTCAGATGGAACATGAAGACCGACCTCTTCCGACAAGCCTATGTAGCACCCCGAGGGCTCGGCTGCTACAGGGGTATTGCACCTCGAACCAGAGGTGTGGTATTCCACTCCCGGGTAAGGATGGAGTGTGGACTAGAACTCAGTTAGCTGCATGCACCACATACATCCCATTTCCGGGGGACAGATCAACGGTACTCCCACCAGATAGATGTGCAGGTACGACAGCGTCTGTCCCTGGCTGGAGTGGGAGGGGGGGAGGAATATCCCAGTGGTGCAGGAGCAGAGAGGGGAGGGACTCTGGGCATAGGAAGGAGCCCATTGGTGGCTAGTCACCTGGGCTCGGGTGTCAGAGGGAGTATAAAAGGTGGGCACCATCTTAGGAGTTGAGTTCAGTCAGACAGAAAAAGAGGAGAAGAGTAGTGACGGAGCAGCAGCCCTGTCTGGGTGCTGCTCCTGAAGGGAGCAAGAGAGAGAAAGACAAGAGGAAAGGAACAAGGAAGGAATGGAACCTGGAGAAAGGCCCAGAGACATGAAGGAAGAGGGAACCCGAACTGTTATGTTCTGCTACCAGAGCTAAGGAAAGAGAGGAGATCTGTCCCTACGATAGAACTCAGCTTAATCCCTACGATGTAACAGGGAACCTGATCCTGCGATCAGACCTGCTAAAGTCCTAAGCTAGTCTGTACGGAGACCTATGTTATGTTCTGCTACCAGAGCTAAGGAAAGAGAGGAGATCTGTCCCTACGATAGAACTCAGCTTAATCCCTACGATGTAACAGGGAACCTGATCCTGCGATCAGACCTGCTAAAGTCCTAAGCTAGTCTGTACGGAGACCTATAGATGTGGGGAAGGAATCCCTACAAGTACTAAGGACTGGGAGGAATATGGGACACCTCCTAACAGAAATAGTAGCAGACAGACGAACAAACAAAATATATAGAACATAGAGGTCAGTAGACCAAGCAAACTAACAGAGCAAGACACAGAGCACAGGCTAGCTAGAAAGTAGATATACAATGAAGTCCAGCAAAGCCAGAAGGGCGGAGCAGGATTAAATAGGCCAACAAGGTCATGTGACCAGCAAAGGAAAAAAAACCTAAGAGCAAGGTTCTAACAGTACCCCCCCTTCTAAGAGGATCCTCCGGATCCCCTAGGACCAGGCTTATCAGGAAATCTCCTGTGAAACGCTCTGATAAGTCTGGACGCGGAAACCTCATCCGACCTCACCCAAGAGTTATCCTCGGGACCGAAACCTTTCCAGGCCACAAGATACTGCAAACTACCTCTATACCGTCTAGAGTTAAGGATGCGAGAAATTTCATATTCCCCGTCCTCCACCACTGGAGGAACAGAGGCAGAGGCGTCACAATCCGATACAACAGCTTTTTTCAACAGAGAGACATGAAATACCGGATTAATTCTCCAGGAGGTAGGAACCTCCAACCTAACAGCAGATTGGTTGACAACCAGAAGCACCTTAAAGGGCCCTACAAACTTGGGACCCAATTTCTTTGAAGGAATCCTCAACCGCAGATTCCTAGAGGACAACCAAACCATGTCACCAACAGCGAACAAAACCTCCTGTCGTTTCCTATCAAAGTAGTCTTTAGATTTTCTGTTGGCCTCCTGAAGATTACCACGCACATCCGTCCAAACTCTCTCCAAATCACCGGAAAAATTCTCCTCCTCAGGCACGGCAGATCCCAACTTGGAGAACGACCCAAACGACGGATGTCTCCCAGAACAACAAAAAAAAGGCGAACAACCAGCAGAAGAAGATGTATGATTGTTCAGAGCAAATTCAGCAAGTGGCAGAAACTCAGACCACCCCTCTTGATTGTCTGCCACAAAACAACGCAAGAACTGCTCAACATCCTGGTTTTTCCTTTCTGTCTGGCCATTAGATTCAGGATGATATCCGGACGAGAACGACAAATGAACTCCCAACCTATCACAAAAGGCACGCCAAAAACGAGCCACGAACTGAGGACCCCTATCAGAAACAATGTCAGTAGGAACGCCATGAAGTCTGACAATTTCCTTGACAAAGGCCTTAGCGAGAGTTTTAGCGCAGGGCAGTTTGACGAAAGGAACCAAGTGACACATCTTGCTAAAACGGTCCACGACCACCCAGATGACAGTAAAACCCTCAGAGGGGGGTAGGTCAGTTATAAAGTCCATAGCCAAATGTGTCCAAGGAGCACTGGGAACCTCCAAAGGACAAAGCAACCCCGCAGCAGGAGTATGTGAGGACTTAGATCTAGCACATATAGTACATTGACGCACCCACTTAATGACTTCCTTCTGCCATCCAGGCCACCAAAAACTGCGACCCACCAGTCTCTTGGTCTCAGAGATTCCGGGATGACCTGCCAACCGAGATTCGTGACACTCAACAAACAAATCTCTCCTAAAGGTCCCAGGCACAAACAACCTCCCATGAGGAGTGTTAGAAGGGGCATTCTCCTGTGCTTTAAGAATCTCATTTTCCAAAACGGAGTCCAAAGCAGCTATCACAACACCTTCTTGTAAAATGTTCTCCTCTTTCTCAGCACCGACTATGGGAGAAAAACTGCGAGACAAGGCATCCGCCTTAACGTTCTTAGTACCAGGGATGTAAGTAACGGAGAAATTAAACCGCGAGAAAAACAGTGCCCACCTAGCCTGACGGGCATTCAGGCGCTTGGCAGCATCAAGATATATCAGATTTTTATGATCCGTAAGAACCTGAACGGGAAATTCCGCACCTTCCAAGAAGTGGCGCCAGTGTTCAAATGCGAGTTTAATAGCCAATAATTCCCGATTACCAATATCGTAATTCAGTTCAGTCTCCGAAAAATTTTTTGAAAAAAAGGCACAGGGATGTAATCCATCCCCGTTATCCTGAGACAATACTGCGCCAACCCCCACAGAGGAAGCATCAACCTCAACCAAAAACGGCTTAGTAACATCAGGCTGCATAACGATGGGAGCAGAGGTGAACCTCTCCTTGAGATACACAAAAGCTTCAATGGCCTCAGAAGACCACTGAACCGCATCAGCACCTTTCCTGGTGAGATCAGTCAGAGGTTTGACAATACTAGAAAAATTTTTTATGAATTTTCTATAGTAATTGGCGAAACCCAAAAACCTCTGTATCGATTTCAAACCAATAGGCCTAGGCCATTCCTGCACAGCCTGAACGTTAACCGGATCCATCTCAAAACCTTTGCTGGAGATAATGTAGCCCAAAAAACTAATTCTCTGTACAGCGAACTCACATTTCTCCAGCTTAGCAAAAAGCGAATTGTCCATTAATAACTGTAATACCTCACGCACGCTCCGCCAATGAGACTCCAGATCCGGCGAATAAATCAAAATGTCATCCAAATACACAACCACATTTTTACCGATCAAAGGTCTAAGGATGTCATTAATCAGATTCTGAAAAAATGCAGGAGCATTAGTAAGACCAAAAGGCATAACCAGATTCTCAAAATGACCCACAGGAGTGTTAAAAGCAGTCTTCCATTCGTCACCCTCCTTCATGCGCAACAGATTGTATGCCCCCTTAAGGTCAATTTTAGAGAACCACTTGGCCCCCATTAACTGGTTAAACAGATCAGGAATCAATGGCAGTGGGTAAGGATTGCGTACAGTAATTTTGTTAATCTCACGAAAATCCAGACAAGGACGTAAACCGCCGTCCTTTTTTTTTACAAAAAAAAATCCAACCGCCACAGGAGACTTAGAGGGCCTAATGTGACCGGCGGCCAAACTTGTCTGTATGTATTCCTCCAAAGCCTTCCTCTCAGGAATAGAAAGGTTAAATAAACGACTTTTAGGAAGAGTCGCTCCAGGGACAAATTCAATAGAACAATCATAGTCTCTATGGGGAGGCAAAACCTGCGATTCCTTCTCAGAAAAAACTCTCCAAAAATCCTGAATAGGAACAGGCAATTCTCCCCTATCCAAAGCTGCAATACGCCCATTACAACACTTGTCATAACATTTATGGCTCCAGGATTTAATTTCACTGGTAGACCAATCCAGTACAGGATTGTGAAATTTTAACCAGGGCAATCCCAATATTACTGGAGAAGGCAAGTTATTCAACACTACCAAATCCAATTTCTCATGGTGAACACCATTAATAGTGAGAGGAAATTCACAGACCTTGAGAGTAATATTCTTCAAAGGGGAACCATCCACAGAAACCACAGCAATGGGGGATGATAAAGGTTCAGGTTTTAAATTGAGTCTTTCCAAGAATCCCCCATCAATAACATTCAGAGTAGACCCACAATCGACAAACACCCGAAATTCCATTAATTTTTCCTGAGCAATCGTGGAAGCAGCTAAAAATACACCCTTGGAATTTAAACAGGCAATACGGGCATGACTGACCATTTTTTTTTCTTTCTTCATACGAAGCTCACAGCCTTTAATCAAATGACCAGATTTTCCGCAATAGAAACACAAGCCTTCAAAAAAATCGACGGTCTTTTTCTTGAGAGCAAGGTGCCACCGATCCAATCTCCATCGGTTCACCACTGTTAGTACATACATTCTCATAACCAGAAACTGACATAGCAGAGGATTTGCTCTCATTAACCCTTGCACGCAGTCTTCTATCCACCCGTATAGCTAATTGCATAGCCTGTTGCAAATCTTCAGGTGTAGGATAAGCAATTAGCAGGTCTTTAACCCTTTCACTGAGCCCAGCAAGAAATAGACTTTTCAGAGCAGAATCGTTCCACCCTGTTTGAGTAGACCAACGACGGAAATGAGTACAATATTTTTCCACATTACCTGATCCTTGTTTTAAACGTCTCAACTCAGTCTCAGCTGATGCGACACGGTCAGGATCATCATATAATAGTCCCAAAGCAGAAAAAAAACTATCCACTGATCTGAAGCATGTATCACTAGGTTGCAAAGAAAAGGCCCACTCCTGAGGCTCTTTGCGCAAAAGTGACATCATGAACCCTACGCGCTGGGATTCATCCCCAGAGGACTTAGGTCTCAAACGAAAATACAATAAGCAAGCATTTTTGAATGAAAAAAATTCTCGGTGTTCACCAAAAAATAAATCCGACAAACATACCTTAGGCTCCAAGAAATGTGCTCCAGGACAGTTACTCACGTCGTGACGGAGCTCGGCCACCTCCAGAGAGAGTCCCTGCAGGCGATGAACCAAATCCTGAACCGACACCATGATGGAACAGAAAAATCTTTCCTTAGAGAATTTGCTGGCTGGACTTACTGTTATGTTCTGCTACCAGAGCTAAGGAAAGAGAGGAGATCTGTCCCTACGATAGAACTCAGCTTAATCCCTACGATGTAACAGGGAACCTGATCCTGCGATCAGACCTGCTAAAGTCCTAAGCTAGTCTGTACGGAGACCTATGTTATGTTCTGCTACCAGAGCTAAGGAAAGAGAGGAGATCTGTCCCTACGATAGAACTCAGCTTAATCCCTACGATGTAACAGGGAACCTGATCCTGCGATCAGACCTGCTAAAGTCCTAAGCTAGTCTGTACGGAGACCTATAGATGTGGGGAAGGAATCCCTACAAGTACTAAGGACTGGGAGGAATATGGGACACCTCCTAACAGAAATAGTAGCAGACAGACGAACAAACAAAATATATAGAACATAGAGGTCAGTAGACCAAGCAAATTAACAGAGCAAGACACAGAGCACAGGCTAGCTAGAAAGTAGATATACAATGAAGTCCAGCAAAGCCAGAAGGGCGGAGCAGGATTAAATAGGCCAACAAGGTCATGTGACCAGCAAAGGAAAAAAAAACTAAGAGCAAGGTTCTAACACGAACACGCTAGGAGTCAGCGGGTGAAGGGTTGGCAGATCAGGGTACCGGATCCCGAACTGGTGGAGGCCACTTATCCTCAGCCAGGAACCGGAGGTCGTGGCCACGTCTTGGCGCGACCACTCACTACACTCATCACGAAGGCACGCCACATAGGGTCAGGGAAACCGGAGATAGGTTTCGCCACCAGAAGGCCCGAGGAAGCTGGACATGGGTGGGTCCCTAGTGGGGACGGCCAGAGAAAGGAACGGAGAAAGGAGTTCAAGGTCACACTCTGGAACTGCCTGGGGGTTGGTCGAGCCCCGTACCTGGTGGACGCAGCACGGCTCGGGTCGTCATCACCTGCAGGACTGACACTGATAACATCTGTGAGTAAAGCATTGAAAACTGCAATCAGTCTCTGTGTTCCATCGCACTACCAGCACTAAAGGTACCGGGACGCCCTTTCTATCACTCCCTTCACCGGCACCAGCTGCCCTGAGGCCATACCTCTCCCGTTGGGGGTTATACCACCATTGCTGCACACATACCACCGGCCTCAGCGGACTGTTCTGCAGCGGCGGCCTTGCGACCGCAAATCAACGGGTGGCGTAGTCAACACTCTAACATCTACTGCTAAAGACTGCCATTTAGTTTGACACCCTGGGCACGGACCGGGTCACCGCCACTCGGAGACTACTACCCCCATCGGATCCGGCTCCGGGTATCCCCCCCCCCGCGCACACGTGCGCCGCACTACAGCACTGGCCCAGGGGGCGCGTCACCTACACCCTGCAGTAACCACCGCTCCACCACATCGCTGCATGACAGGCTCTACCCTCACCTACTGTATCCTCACCCATCCCTTTGTAGACTGTGGCCCTCGCGGGTAGGGTCCTCTCTCCTCCTGGACCAGTCGCTAACTTGTATTGTTCATGATTATTGTACTTGTCTTTACTATGTATACACCTTCTCACATGTAAAGCGACAGGGAATAAATGACGCCATAATAATAAAGAATAATAATAATCCTAGTGATACTTGTAAAGGATTGTCCGTCTCTTTTTAGGTTTATTTCATCAGTATTGCAGTTGCTTCTCAGCACCGCACGCCGTACAATTAGAAATCCTTGTGTCTGCCTTGTGTACCTGCTGTAGCAGATGTGCCATGTCTGCGTTATCCGCCATATTGAGCTCTTCTCCTATATGGTTCCTGTAATGCGGAGCACATCACCCATATTGCTAGATTCTTATCAATTGTTCTTGATCCCATCTCCTGACAGCAGTGATAGATCGGTGACATGGAGCTGCTGTCCCCTGATGTATAATGTGGAGTCTCAGAGCATCATTATTTATCAAAACTGTTCATTACATTGTCTTTGTTGTCCATAGCAACCAACCAGAGCTCAGCTTTCATTTCTCAACCTGCTTTGGTAAAATGAAAGCTGATTTCTGATTGGTTGTTATGGGTAAATAGACACTCCTACTGTAAGGCTGTGTGCACACGATGCTTTATGCTGCTTTTTTTTTCAGTGCAGATTTGTCACAAAACCTGAAGGATTTCCAGATGCCAGCAAAGTGAATGAGAATCCTGAAGTCTCATTCACACGTTGCTTATTTGTGACTTGCAGATTTGGTGCAGACTTAACCCCTTCACGCCACAGCTAATTTCCGCTTTTGTGTTTCTATTTTTTCACCCCCTTCTTCCCAGAGTCATAACAATTTTTTTGTCCACATAGACATCTGAGGGCTTATTTTTTTGCGGGACGAGTTTTACTTTTGACTGACACCATTCATTTCACCACTAGTGTACTGGAAAAAGGGAAACAATTCCAAGTGCAGTGAAATTGTGGAAAAGAAATGCAATATGACATTGTTTTATGGGAATTGTGTTTACATATTGTAGTAAAAATTACCTTGCAATATTATTCTCCTCATCAATACGATTACGGCAATACCCAACATGTCCAGTTTTTTATTATTTTAGTGGTGAAAAAATTCTGAAGTTTGGCCCCCCAAATTTTTAGGGTTGTACATAAAGTACTTTTTGCTGCTATTTAAACGATATATACTTCCCATATTCCTACTTATGTACATACCCTATGTTTGATTATATAGTTGTGGTATTTTACCACTAATGAGCATATTCATTCTACTGCCCTATCAATGGAATAACAATTATGCATATACTTACCCCAAGTGCCACCTTTGTTTGGGTACCCTTTGCCCATTTTTTGACTTTCATTATTATTTATTTTAATTCATAAATATATTCCATCTATATATCGTTGTAACGTGTTATTTCTCTTTGGCACAATTGTTCTTGGGCACTCAACATTTATACTTTATTTTGTCTGTGGTCTAATTTTTGTGGAACTGCAGGGACTAAAAAAACGATACCACATATGTGTATTTTTTTTTTTATATCTTTACTTTCAATGGGGCAAAGAGGGGTGATTTGAACTTATTTTTTTACATTTTTTTAACCAACTGACAGCGTATCACACAAAGGGTATAACCATATAATTTGCATAAAAAACCCTTAACATGCAACCTTTATTAAAGATACTTAAAATTATCCATACAAAGAAATAATCTGAAGATCAAAGTGAAAAATAATGAATGTGCAGAATTAGTCTGCTCCTATTGTCCCCTATGATGATCATTCCTGACTGCAGGGGTTGGCACCCTAAATATAGTACGACAATGGCGCCCCCACTCACAAGTCGTCTATCCCTCAAAGTCCCTATAAGTCAATGGAAACAACAGTGAGCAATAGATTAGGGCTAATATGATAATATAAACCTAGAAAATTATATCTATAAATTAGGCAACAAGAGTATATTGTAAAATATGTATCTCTTTATTAAATCGATTAAAAACACAAAACATGTTATACGTGTTATAAAAAATTATGTGGAGGGGAAAGAAAAGGGTGGAAAGGAATAAAATTATGTTACAGGGCGAAGGAGATGAGTGTGCACTCCATGCTACATACAGGGAATACCAATTCAAAAAGGTCAATATATGATAAATTGCATAGAATTTTATTATACATTACATCATAATCAGGTTTACACTGTGTTCCAAATTATTATGCAAATAATATTTTCTCAGATTTTCCCAAATTACCTATATGAATTGCAGTCATTGTAATTTTCCAGTCAAATAACTATTAGAGTACAATTGAAAGGTTTTTGTACAAGCTGCCTATGATAACAGTATATTTTTAAAAAAATAAAATACTCAAACTGCACTCAAAATGCATGTTCCAAATTATTATGCAAAGCAGAGTTTTCAACCTTTTCATTTTAATAAAGAACAAAAAAATGGTCATTTTTGAAATTATAAGCATTAGCAGGTTATTACAAACTGAAATCAAACAGTTTTCAACTCAAAACTTTATTCTAGGTGATGTTACATTTGCACATAGGACCCCTTGTTCGAAATGAGCTTCTGAACTCTCTCGTCCATTGAATTTGTCAGGTTTTGGATGGTTTCTGCTTTAATTGTTTTGCATGAGGACAGAATACCCTCCCAGAGCTGTTGCTTAGATGTGAACTGCCTCCCGCCATCATAGACACTCCTTTTGATGATGCTCCAGAGGTTCTCAATGGGGTTGAGGTCAGGGGAGCATGGCTGCCACACAATAAGTTTGTCCCCTTTTATGCCCATAGCAGCCAGAGATGCAGATGTGTTATGTGCAGCATGAGACGGGGCATTATCATGCATGAAATGATTTCGATGGTCCAGATGGATGGAGTGGAGGATGGCTGGTTGATGGACACCCCATGCAAACACGGCTACGGCGCTAACATGGAGGAGGTGGAGTAATGTTTTGGGCTGGAATCATGGGGAGAGAGATTGTCGGCCCTTTTAGGATCCCTGAAGGGGTAAAGATGAACTCCATAATGTATGTTGAGTTTCTCAAACAGCACTTCCTTCCATGGTTCAAGAAGAAGAACCGTGCATTCCGCAGCAAGATCATTTTCATGCATGATAATGCCCCGTCTCATGCTGCACATAACACATCTGCATCTCTGGCTGCTATGGGCATAAAAGGGGGTGCTTCTTATAGTCCAAATGTTGGGGGGGTATATACAATACAGACCAAAAGTTTGGACACACCTTCTCATTTATAGATTTTTCTGTATTTTCTTGACTATGAAAATTGAACATTCACACTGAAGGCATCACAACTATGAATTAACACATGTGGAATTATATACTTAACAAAAAAAGTGTGAAACAACTGAAAATATGTCTTATATTCTAGGTTCTTCAAAGTAGCCACCTTTTGCTTTGATGACTGCTTTGCACACTCTTGGCATTCTCTTGATGAGCTTCAAGAGGTAGTCACCGGAAATGGTTTTCACTTCACAGGTGTGCCCTGTCAGGTTTAATAAGTGGGATTTCTTGCCTTATAAATGGGGTTGGGACAATCAGTTGTGTTGTGCAGAAGTCTTGTGGATACACAGCTGACAGTCCTACTGAACAGACTGTTAGAATTTGTATTATGGCAAGAAAAAAGCAGGTAAGTAAAGAAAAATGAGTGGCTATCATTACTTTAAGAAATGAAGGTCATTCAGTCCGAAAAATTGGGCAAACTTTGAAAGTGTCCCCAAGTGCAGTTGCAAAAACCATCAAGCGCTACAAAGAAACTGGCTCACATGAGGACCGCCCCAGGAAAGGAAGACCAAGAGTCACCTCTGCTTCTGAGGATAAGTTTATCCGAGTCACCAGCCTCAGAAATCGCAGGTTAACAGCAGCTCAGATTAGAGACCAGGTCAATGCCACACAGAGTTCTAGCAGCAGACACATCTCTTCAACAACTGTTAAGAGGCGACTTTGTGCAGCAGGCCTTCATGGTAAAATAGCTGCTAGGAAACCACTGCTAAGGACAGGCAACAAGCAGAAAAGAGTTGTTTGGGCTAAAGAAAACAAGGAATGGACATTAGACCAGTGGAAATCTGTGCTTTGGTCTGATGAGTCCAAATTTGAGATCTTTG
The DNA here is from genome assembly GCF_046119375.1 of Phyllobates terribilis. Classification (NCBI taxonomy): domain Eukaryota; kingdom Metazoa; phylum Chordata; class Amphibia; order Anura; family Dendrobatidae; genus Phyllobates; species Phyllobates terribilis. The sequence goes on along the minus strand of NW_027362898.1, from coordinate 4,308,811 downwards.
GTTCCAACCACCGTGTCTTTGTGCGACGCAGAAAAGGTGAACGGATGGACTCTACATGCCTGGTTACCACCATGAACCATGGAGGAGGAGGTGTGATGGTGTGGGGGTGCTTTGCTGGTGACACTGTTGGAGATTTATTCAAAATTGAAGGCATACTGAACCAGCATGGCTACCACAGCATCTTGCAGCGGCATGCTATTTCTTCTGGTTTGCGTTTTGTTGGACCATCATTTATTTTTCAACAGGACAATGACCCCAAACACACCTCCAGGCTGTGTAAGGGTTATTTGACCAAGAAGGAGAGTGATGGGGTGCTACGACAGATGACCTGGCCTCCACAGTCACCAGACCTGAACCCAATCGAGATGGTTTGGGGTGAGCTGGACCGCAGAGTGAAGGCAAAAGGGCCAACAAGTGCTAAGCATCTCTGGGAACTCCTTCAAGATTGTTGGAAGACCATTTCCGGTGACTACCTCTTGAAGCTCATCAAGAGAATGCCAAGAGTGTGCAAAGCAGTCACCAAAGCAAAAGGTGGCTACTTTGAAGAACCTAGAATATAAGACATATTTTCAGTTGTTTCACACTTTTTTGTTAAGTATATAATTCCACATGTGTTAATTCATAGTTTTGATGCCTTCAGTGTGAATGTACAATTTTCATAGTCAAGAAAATACAGAAAAATCTTTAAATGAGAAGGTGTGTCCAAACTTTTGGTCTGTACTGTATATTGATTATATGATTCGATTGATAATAAGGACAAGACACTGAAGATGAGAATATACCAAAAATCCTAGTGTATACTTAAAGAAAACTCGAAAATCCCCACTGTTCATTTAAACCTCTGGGGGTCATACTTCTTAGAGTAGTGATCCATTTACTTTTTTATTTATTATTTATTTATTCAATCTGGGCCAGCTTTTTGGCTAGATTTTCCCTCCTATTCCCAGGATACAGACGGGCAATCTCTTTGACACCTAAGAGATGACATTGATGAGGGTAGCAATTCCGAAACATGTGGCTTGATAGATGACCATAGATGTTCTACAATTAATGAAATACAGAATCTTGTAAGCCTGCTCACCCATCGAATCCTGAAAGGTATCCGTTTTTTCAATATATCTGCACTCTTTGCAGTTGCCACACTTCCATGTGCCCCATTTGGGGCCCTTTGAGCCAAATATACATTGCTCAAAAAAATAAAGGGAACACTGAAACAACAGAATATAACTCCAAGTAAATCAAACTTCTGTGAAATCAAACTGTCCACTTAGGAAGCAACACTGATTGACAATCAATTTCTCATGCTGTTGTGCAAATGGAATAGACAATAGATGGAAATTATTGGCAATTATAAGGACACCCTCAATAAAGGAGTGGTTCTGCAGGTGGGGACCGCAGACCACATCTCAGTACCAATGCTTTCTGGGCTGATGTTTTCGTCACTTTTGAATGTTGGTTGTGCTTTCACACTTGTAGTAGCATGAGACGGACTCTACAACCCACAGAAGTTGCTCAGGTGGTGCAGCTCATCCAGGATGGCACATCAATGCGAGCTGTGGCAAGAAGGTTTGCTGTGTCTGTCAGTGTAGTGTCCAGAGGCTGGAGGCGCTACCAGGAGACAAGCCAGTACACCAGGAGACATGGATGGGGCCGTAGGAGGGCAACAACCCATCAGCAGGACTGCTACCTATGCCTTTGTGCAAGGAGGAACAGAAGGAGCACTGCCAGAGCCCTGCAAAATGACCTCCAGCAGGCCACAAATGTGCATGTGTCTGCACAAATGGTGAGAAACCGACTCCATGAGGGTGGTATGAGGGCCCGACGTCCACAGATGGGGGTTGTGCTCACAGCCCAACACCGTGCAGGATGCTTGGCATTTGCCACAGAGCTCCACGATTGGCAAAGTCACCCCTGGCGCCCTGTGCTCTTCACAGATGAAAGCAGGTTCACACTGAGCACATGTGACAGAGTCTGGAGATGCCGTGGAGAGCGATCTGCTGCCTGCAACATCCTTCAGCATGAGCGGTTTGGCAGTAGATCAGTAATGGTGTGGGGTGGCATTTCTTTGGAGGGCTGCACAGCCCTCCATGTACTCGTCAGAGGTAGCCTGACTGCCATTAGGTACCGAGATGAGATCCTCAGACCTCTTGTGAGACCATATGTTGGTGCGGTTGGCCCTGGGTTCCTCCTAATGCAGGACAATGCCAGACCTCATGTGGCTGGAGTGTGTCAGCAATTCCTGCAAGATGAAGGCATTGAAGCTATGGACTGGCCCGTCCGTTCCCCAGACCTGAATCCGATTGAGTACATCTGGGATATCATGTCTCGCTCCATCCACCAACGTCACGTTGCACCACAGACTGTCCAAGAGTTGGCGGAAGCTTTAGTCCAGGTCTGGGAGGAGATCCCACAGGAAACCATCTGCAACCTCATCAGGAGAGCATGCCCAGACGTTGTAGGGAGGTCATACAGGCACGTGGAGGCCACACACAATACTGAGCCTCATTTTGACTTGTTTTAAGGACATTACATCAAAGTTGGATCAGCCTGTAGTGTGTTTTTCCACTTTAATTTTGGGGGTGACTCCAAATCCAGGCCTCCATTGGTTAATAAGTTTGATTTCCATTTATGATGTTTGTGTGATTTTGTTGTCAGCACATTCAACTTTGTACAGAACAAAGTATTCAATGAGAATATTTCATTCATTCAGATCTAGGATGTGTTATTTGAGTGTTCCCTTTATTTTTTTGAGCAGTGTATATGAAGATGTATCAGGTACATGATGACTATGAGCTAGTATATCACGTAGTGTCTTATTACGTTTAGCCATAATCAATGGACAATTTGATAGAAAAGGAAGTATTGTCTGATCCTGTTGGAGAATTAGCCCAAATTTGGAGATATTAGTAATTTCCTTCCACCTCGAATGATAATTCGTGATGAATCGAACATGCCCATCAGATTACTTTTTCTTTTTAGTAATAAGAAGAGATTGTCTATTGGCGTGTTTGGCCCGATAGTAGGCCTGTTGAATAATTTCCATTTTGTACCACGTTATAAGTATCTACTGGTCATATCACATGCCTATTCTTCAAAAGCTTTGTCTTGGTCACAAATACGATGTGCCCTAATAAATTGTCCGGACGGCATTGCCTGTATTACATGTGCCAGATGACTGATTTGGCATGCAAGAAAGCATTGGCACTTGTATTCTTGCGATAAATATTTGTATGCAACTGTCCATGGTCATCAACATGAATATCCAAATCCAGAAAATCAATTTTCTTTTGATCAATATGATGGGTTAGCTTAATATTCAATGCATTGTCATTTAGATATTTTAAGAATTTTTCAAGTTCCTCATGGGAGCCCTGCAAAATAAACAACACATCGTCTATGAATCTCATCCAAGATATCATTGATCCCAATGACGTATGTTCAATGTTCTGGAATCGGATGTATTCACACTCCCAAAATCCCAAGGAGAGATTGGCGTAAGATGGGGCCCAAGCCGCGGCCATTGCCACCTCTTTCTTCTGTAGGTAGTATCGATCTTTGAACACAAAATTATTATGTAACAAAATGTATTCTGTTACGGATCCGGGTGGTGGAACCTCTGTGCTGTGATGCAAGAAAGGATCAGAGGGGCGTAACTAAGTGCCTACCTGGACCGACCCTGGCCACACAGCGGCTTAGTCGACTCCGTGAACTAAGGAGGAAACGGGAAGGTGAACTAGGTGCCACTCTGGGACTGACCTTGTGAGAGCAGGCGACTCCCATGGGACTGATGGCTGAAGCTGCGGATGAGCACGGCCGGTAGACAGGCGGGCACGGCTGATAGACAGGCTGGCAGGCACTGGGACCTGAGGACTGAGGAGAGTGTTAGCACACAAACAACAATCTTGCGCAGGCACCTCCATTTTGGAGGAGGTGCCTTATATAGGGGTAGTCCTCCGGAAATAGGCCGGGGACTCTTTAGGACGGCGCGTGCGGCCCCTTTAAGAGGGAGGGAGTGCACTCTCACGCACCCTTAGCACAGTGCCCAAGGAACTGCATGCGGTGCGCGTACCCTGGGCAGAAGCTGGGGGGAGCTGGAGGACGCCGGAGTGGGACCGCGGCGGTGAGGGGATCGACGTCTCTGCCCGGCAGTACCCCCCCCTTTATGCCCCTCTTCTTTAGGCCCGCAAGAAATTTTTTTAGAAGACGAGGGGGATGAATGTTCTACCTAGGCTCCCAAGACCTCTCCTCAGGACCAAACCCCTTCCAATCCACAAGAAAGAAAGTCTTTCCTCTTACCCTCTTGATGGCCAAAATGTTCTCTACTTCAAAGACGTCCTCAGCGGAGATTGGAGCTGGAGTGGTACCTGGATAGTCAGATAAAGGATTAAGGACAATAGGCTTAAGGAGAGACACGTGAAAGGAATTGGGAATCCGTAAGGAGGCAGGGAGTTTTAGCTAATACGCCACTGGATTTATTTGGCTCAGAATCGCTAAAGGATCAATAAACCGCGGACCCAACTTGTATGATGGTATCTTGAGGCGGACATATTTGGAGGAAAGCCAGACCTTATCTCCCGGACGAAATAGAGGTGGTTCCAGACGTCTCTTATCAGCATGCTTCTTCATCCGCTCGGAGGACTGAAGAAGCGCAGATCTAGTGTCTTCCCAAATCACCGAAAATTCACTGACAAGAGACTCCGCGAAAGTATTGTCCACTGAAGAGGAGACAGGAAAAGGAATTCGGGGGTGTCGGCCGTAAACCACAAAAAAAGGAGACATAGCAGAGGACTCACTCACATGGTTGTTATAAGAAAACTCGGCCCAAGGCAGGCGTTCTACCCAATCGCTATGGTGAGCATTGACAAAATGCCGAAGAAAACTGGTAAGGATCTGATTAATACGCTCTGCTTGACCATTGGACTGAGAATGATAGGCCGAAGAAAAGTCCAAAGAGACATCCAGCAGCTTGCATGTGGCTCTCCAGAAGCGAGAAGTGAACTGAACTCTTCGGTACAAGACAATGTGGAGGGGTAAGCTGTGGAGACGAAAGATGTAATGGATGAAGTCCTTAGCAAGCACAGGTGCAGACGGAAGACCAGGCAGAGGGATGAAGTGAGCCATCTTGGAGAAGCGGTCAGTGACCACCCACTGACGGTAGAACTGGAAGATACCGGGAGATCAGTGATGAAGTCCATCGCAATGTGTTGCCAAGGAGCAGAAGGCAGGGGAAGAGGAAGAAGACGACCAGCTGGAAGGTGCCTAGGTATCTTGTTACGGGTACAAGAACTTGAACCGCTACAAAGGTCTTACCAGGAGGTAGATGAGACAGGTCAAACGGAGCAACAGTCATTATTCTGGAGGGGTCAATGATGTGTAGAGGCTTCTCCTCTTAGTCGGTAGACAGAAAAGAGCGGGATAGAGCATCAGCTTTAATATTCTTGACTGCTGGGCGGTAATAGAGAGAGAAGCAGAAACGAGCAAAGAACAAAGAACATCTGGCCTGACGCAGATTTAGTCTTTGGGCGGTCTGCAAGTAAGCGAGGTTTTTATGGTCAGTGTAGATGACCACCGAGTGCAGAGCCCCTTATAGCAAGTAGCGCCACTCCTCCAGCGCTAATTTGATGGCCAGCAGTTCTCAATCTCCAATGGAGTAATTGCGCTCGGACGAAGAAAAGAGTTTGGAGAAGAATCCGCAGGTCACCATTCGCCCGGACGAGGATTTCTGGGTGAGCACTGCTCCGGCTCTGGAGGAAGAGGCATCAACCTCCAGGAAGAACTATTTATTGCAATCAGTCCAATGTAGCACTGGTGCGGAGGAGAAGGCTTGCTTAAGAGAAACAAAGGCATTTTCGGCCTCAGAAGTCCATTCCCTGGGATTTGCTCCTTTACGGGTGAGAGCAGAGATGGGAGCAGTCCGGGAGGAGAAATGAGGAATGAAGAGGAGGTAATAGTTAGTGAATCCCAGAAACCGCTGAATAGCCTTCAACCCCTCGGGTCGGGGCCACTTTAAGATGGCAGACACCTTCTCGGGATTCATCCGCAGTCCGGTCTCAGAGATGATATATCCCAGAAATGGTAGGGAGGTCTGTTCAAAGAGGCACTTCTCGTACTTAACATACAGGCGATTCTTCCGAAGCCGCAGTAGTACCTGACGAACATCCCTCCGGTGAGAGGGCAGATCAGGGGAGAACACCAAGATATCGTCCAGGTACACCACCACGCAGGAATACAGGAGATCTCGGAAGATGACGTTTACTAACTCCTGGAAGATGGCTGGAGCATTACAGAGACCGAAGGGCATTACGAGGTACTCGTACTGACCATCCTGAGTGTTGAATGTCGTCTTCTACTTGTCTCCCTGGCGAATCCGGACCAGATTGTACGCCCCACGAAGATCGAGCTTAGTGAAGATCTTCGCAGCTTTTAGGCGGTCAAAGAGCTCCGAGATGAGAGGCAGGGGGTACTTATTTTGTATGGTAATCTGGTTTAGACCCCTATAGTCGATACATGGACAAAGAGAGCCGTCTTTCTTCTTGACGAAGAAGAATCCTGCTCCAGCCGTAGAGGTGGATTTCAGGATAAATCCCCTAGCAAGATTCTCCTCTATGTATTCAGACAAAGCACGGGTCTCGGCCAGCGACAAGGGGTAGATTTGCCCGCAAGGAGGTGAAGCACCAGGTATTAGGTCGATGGGGAAATCATACGGCCAATGAGGTGGTAGTGTCTCTGCCTCCTTTTTATCAAAGTCATCCGCATATGACCAGTAGGGTGCCGGCAGGCCCGGTAGGTTAGCTGGGATAGACGGAGGTCGAGCAGGACGAACCGGAACCAGACAAGACTTATGACATTCCTGAACCCAACGGAGCACCTCACCTGAGCTCCAATTCAGGACGAGCTCATGTCTCTATAACCAAGGCAGGCCAAGCAAGAGGGGATGAGAGAGGCCGGACAGCACGTAAAAGGAGATCTTCTCCGAATGTAGCATTCTCACCTGAAGGGTTACAGGCTCAGTGACAAACAAGAAGGAAAAAATAAAGGATCATCCAGACGTATGGTAGGAATCTGATAACGCTCCACAACGGCCTGTTGAATGAGATTCCCAGCGGCTCTGGAATCCAGATAGGCAGTCTCGAAGAAGCGGATCTTATCACTGGTAACTGAGACAGACAGAGTCAAGGGCAGAGAGGAAGAACTTTTGCCTAGGGCGACCTCTCCAAACGGTCCTAGACACTGGAGTTTCCCGGTCTCACCGGACAGGAGCGGATTTGATGCTCTATACTGCCACAGTAGAAGCAACTCCCCTCGGCGAGGCGGATCTCCCGGCGAGACTTGACCGTCTTAACTTGGTCTATTTGCATAGACTCTGGAGAGGACACCGGGGGGAATGCTGGTTGTGAGACTGGCCTTTGGAAGGTTGGTGCAAGACGCAGGGGTCTTCTCTCCCAGGTCGTCTCCTTAGAATGCTCCTGAAAACGGATGTCAATTTGGGTAGCTAATGACACCAGGTCGTCTAGAGAGGGAGGTATGTCATGACCGGCTAGCTCATCCTTGCTCCATCCGGAAAGGCCCTCCCAAAAAGTGGACACCAGAGCCTCAAAGTGCAGCAAGCACTGATTTATGAAGCCCCGACATAGGGCGGGGTCACCACCGAAACGTGGAGGAGCAGATAGCCGGGGTCCTAAGCCGGGTGCCACAGCGCCACTGGGTTGCTTGGTTAGAGGCGGACACAGTCAGGGTGGACAGCACGTCCAGGCTGGAGTTGACTGTCCGCTGATAGGACATGATAGTATCCTGTTGGGATCTCTGGCGAGAGACCTCTTGGTACAGGTCTGAGAGCAAAGGAGCCTGGGAGCCACCGGATTCCATGGCCTGTGCAAACTGTTACGGATCCAGGTGGTGGAACCTCTGTGCTGTGATGCAAGGAGGGACGAGAGGGGCATAACTAAGTGCATACCCGGACCGACCCTGGCCACATGGTGGCTTAGTCAACTTCGTGAACCAAGGAGGGACCGGGAAGGTGAACCAGGTGCCACTCTGGGACCGACATTGTGAGAGCAGGCGACTCCCACGGGCCTGATGGCTGAAGCTGACAGGCACAGCAGATGAGCACAGCCAGTAGACAGACAGGCGGGCACAGCTGATAGACAGGCTGGCGGGCACTGGGACCTGAGGACTGAGGAGAGTGTAAGCACACAAACAATCTTGCACAGGCACCTCCATTTTGAAGGAGGTGCCTTATATAGGGGAAGTCCTCCGGCCATTGACCGGGGACTCTTTAGGACGGCGCGCACGGCCCCTTTAAGAGGGAGGGAGTGCATGCGCACCCTGAGCACAGTGCCCGGGGAACTGCGCACGGTGCGCGCACCCCGGGCTGGCGCAGGAGGGGAGCAGGAGGACGTCGGACCGGGACCGCGGCGGTGAGGGGATCGGCGTCTCTGCTCAGCTGGAGGCAGAGACGCCGACGCTACATATTCAAAAAGAATCACAAGAAAATCCACAAGAGATTCATCCAAACCCCAGCCTGATAGAAAAAAACCTAGTAGCGGATAATCCATATTCATGTGAAATGCAAGTATATAATGGTTCTACATCACATGTAATGAGAAACATATCTAAACCAACATGAATATTATCCAATCTCTGTAAAATTTCCGCAGTTTTTGATGAAAGGTGGAAGTTCCATAGCAACCGGTTTTAGATAGTAATACAAGAATCTAGAAATTGGTTCAGATAGACGCCCATTGACTGAGACAATGGGCTGTCCCGGAGGGTCTTACAGACTCCTATGGACCTTGGTGAGCAAATACAGGATGGGAACAGAAGGTTCGTCAACTTGTAATATGATAATAGCGGGAATGAATAAATATAATAATATATCAATGATACTACTGGAACTAGTCATCTCCTATTGTCCTCTAGGGTGACCATTCCTGACCGCAGGGGTTGGCACCCTAGAATTTGTACGACAATGGCGCCCCCACTCACAAGTCGTCTATCCCTAAAAGTCCCTGTAAGTCCCTGAACACCAATAGAGAGGGAGAGCACAGGGCTAGTATGATAGTAACGGGATTAGAAATATATATATAAATAAATCATCCACTGTAACTACATAAAAACGAGGTCTGCAGGGTATGCAAACAATATACAATGTAAGAGTAGGAGAGTATCTCGAGTCCAAAATGTGAATAAAGCGCAGCAAGGCAGCAATATAATATTGTACATGCTTGAATGCGGATATATATACAAGATATGACATCTGACAAATATGCCCATTGATTCATATATACCGTATTTTTCGGACTATAAGACGCACCGGACCATAAGACGCACCCAAAATTTTGGGGTGGAAAATAGGAAAAAAATATTTTTTATAAGATGGGGTCCATCTTATAGTCTGATTAGGTATCTTACCTGGGGGGGTGGTGGAGCAGGAGGCAGGGTCCTTCAGGAAACCGGCCCGGCGGAAGTGGAGGAATACTGCGGACCCTGGATGCATGAAGTCGGTGCTGCAGCCGCTGTGAGTTGCGGTGATGGTGGATCAGGATCGCAGATCCCTCTGTTACCTGCCTCAGGAACCCGGAGGCTGCAGAAGAGGTAAAATGCCGGTGTCTGGTTGGGGCCTGTGGACCGGCTGGGGCCTGTGGACTGGCCTGGGGCCTGTGGACTTGCCTAGGGCTTGTGGACGGGCCTGGGGCCTGTGAACTTGCCTGAGGCCTGGACCTGTGAATGGGTCCGGAGGTGAGGCAGAGATCTACAGGAAAATGGCCGCCGGAGCTCCGGAAGCAGCACACGCTGCTCTGCCGCACCGTCGGACACCGCTCACAGCCCGGCAGAGGCCCCGGCTCCTCTGCCTCACCGCCGGACACCACTTACAGCCCGGCACAGGCCCCGGCTCCTCTGCTTCACCACCCGACACCAGCACAGGTACAGGCCCCGGCTTCAGCAGCATCTCACATCTGCCGCCGCCGGAGGACCCTGCGATCCCCGCTCCACCACCACCGGTAAAGTAACGTTCGGACCATAAGACGCACCCCGATTTTCCTTCCAAACTTTGGGGAAAAAAAAGTGCGTCTTATGGTCCGAAAAATACGGTAAATCCTTAGCCCTTCAGCTTGACCTCAAGCGAGAAGCTATCCTGATCTCAGATAGAAGTCACAATAATAGATCCAAATAATTCATAATGGAATGGTGAGCACAAATATAAACATTAGTGTTAAAAAAAAGCACAGTTATAGACTGAACAACGTATAGATTTCATGGGCCATGATACTTATCAGTCCACATGTACGGTCTTCCAATGTATCTCGACGCGTTTCTCCACCAGAGAATGTAGAGATGCCCTGCAGCTAACTAAATGCAGGGCATCCCTACATTGATCCCTACATTTTTAATTAAGTTTAATAAAAGCTATATTTTAATTATTTTTTATTCAAAACATTTTTTTTTTTCACTATAATTGTTAGCCCCCTTAGGGGACTTGAAGACGCAATTGCCCAATAGCCTGTGCTAGATACAAAGATGTATATATCAGAAATCATAGTCTCCTTTGAAGCCTGGCCACAGTCAGGGTTTCAGAGGAGCTCCATAATGACAGGCACGGGGGTCATCAGCTGACACCAGGCTATAATGACAACCCATCGCCGACCCGCAATTACATCACAGGCACACCGATGGGCGGAGGGAATGACACGCGCGCATGCTGTTGCGTGTTTTGCATGTCAGAGCAGCGCTCCACCCGCGATTGTTAGCTGCAGGTCCTGGCTGTAATACACAGACATCACCTGCCGGGTATGGGGCTGGCTCACCCTGTGAGCCCGCTTTACAGACTTGCTTCCAACTTGCTCAGTACATGTACGGCGGATGTTGTGAAGGGGTTAAATCTGCAGAATATCAATTCTTTCAATGTTTTTCCTGCAGATTTCACCCATACTTATGAGTGGGGAAAAATTTGGACAAAAGCGCGTGTTTCTGCCACTTTATTTTTCCTTACAAAAGATGCAGATATGGTGTAGAAATCTCTGAATCAAATACTTAATATGTGAACAGACCCTTAGACAGGTTTGATAATGCTTCATGTGATGCAGCTTCAGCTGGTCTCCCCTACAATGTCACTGCTCACTTATATAAACTAAATGAAAGCTGCTCTATGATTGGCTGCTATGGCAGCAAAGACAGGATTTATTTTAGAAAAGTCTTCATACATATCTTTATCTGCGTGGGATGACGTACAGAACGACAAAGAAGCTGAAGCTCGGTATGCGGGGAAGAGTCTGAGCCGCCAGGAGGGATTTGATAGGTAATGAGGTCATCGTACAGATCACATGACGTCAGAGACTGACTTCCTGTCAACACATTAGTGCATGTACTGGAATAGTTGTCAGGCTGGAGATCACATGACCCAATTCCCTATATTGAAGGGGGATGTGTAGATGTAACTGAGGTGTGATGAAATATACAGTACAGACCAAAAGTTTTGACACACCTTCTCATTTAAAGATTTTTCTGTATTTTCATGACTATGAAAATTGTACATTCACACTGAATGCATCAAAACTATGAATTAACACATGTGGAATTATATACTTAACAAAAAAGTGTGAAACAACTGAAAATATGTCTTATATTCTAGGTTCTTCAAAGTAGCCACCTTTTGCTTTGATGACTGCTTTGCACACTTTTTGCATTCTCTTGATGAGCTTCAAACGGTAGTCACCAGAAATGGTGTTCCCACAATCTTGAAGGAGTTCCCAGAGATGCTTAGCACTTGTTGGCCCTTTTGCCTTTACTCTGCGGTCCAGCTCACCCCAAACCTTCTCGATTGGGTTCAGGTCTGGTGACTGTGGAGGCCAGGTCATCTGGCGTAGCACCCCATCATTCTCCTTCTTGGTCAAATAGCCCTTACACAGCCTGGAGGTGTGTTTGGGGTCATTGTCCTGTTGAAAAATAAATGATGGTCCAACTAAACACAAACCGGATGGAATAGCATGCCGCTGCAAGATGCTGTGGTAGACATGCTGGTTCAGTATGCCTTCAATTTTGAATAAATCCCCAACAGTGTCACCAGCAAAGCACCCCCACACCATCACACCTCCTCCTCCATGCTTCACGGTGGGAACCAGGCATGTAGAGTCCATCCATTCACCTTTTCTGTGTCGCACAAAGACACAGTGGTTGGAACCAAAGATTTCAAATTTGGACTCATCAGACCAAAGCACAGATTTCCACTGGTCTAATGTCCATTCCTTGTGTTCTTTATCCCAAACAAGTCTCTTCTGCTTGTTGCCTGTCCTTAGCAGTGGTTTACTAGCAGCTATTTTACCATGAAGGCCTGCTGCACAAAGTTTCCTCTTAACAGTTGTTGTAGAGATGTGTCTGCTGCTAGAACTCTGTGTGGCATTGACCTGGTCTCTAATCTGATCTGCTGTTAACCTGCGATTTCTGAGGCTAGTGACTCGGATAAACTTATCCTCAGAAGCAGAGGTGACTCTTGGTCTTCTTTCCTGGGGCGGTCCTCATGTGAGCCAGTATCTTTGTAGCACTTGATGGTTTTTGCAACTGCAATTAGGGACACTTTGAAAGTTTTCCCAATTTTTCGCACTGACTGACCTTCATTTCTTAAAGTAATGATGGCCACTCGTTTTTCTTTACTTAGCTGCTTTTTTCTTGCCATAATACAAATTCTAACAGTCTATTCAGTAGGACTATCAGCTGTGTATCCACCAGACTTCTGCACAACACAACTGATGGTCCCAAACCCATTTATAAGGCAAGAAATCCCACTTATTAAACCTGACAGGGCACACCTGTGAAGTGAAAACCATTTCCGGTGACTACCTCTTGAAGCTCATCAAGAGAATGCCAAGAGTGTGAAAAGCAGTCATCAAAGCAAAAGGTGGCTACTTTGAAGAACCTAGAATATAAGACATATTTTCAGTTGTTTCACACTTTTTTGTTAACTATATAATTCCACATGTGTTAATTTATAGTTTTGATGCCTTCAGTGTGAATGTACAATTTTCATAAGCATGAAAATACGGAAAAATCTTTAAGTGAGAAGTTGTGTCCAAACTTTTGGTCTGTACTGTATATATGTATGTGCATATCCGAATGTATTTACATTATTTAAGCAAAAAAGAAAATTTATATATGTATGGAACTATGCCTATCCAAATCATAGGATGAACAGTAAAAGTGATCACCATGCAATATCAAATGTCATAATGCAAAAAAGAATACAGAAATAAGTTCACAAAAAGTTTAATTTGTACATATTATTACGTACTGTGATGGATCAACCCCGTACTCCAAGATTTTGCCACATGGGGGTTGTCGTAGCGCCTATGCAGCTAATGGGACATAATGTTATAAAGTGGGGTGAATATTGTGGATCACATATTGTTGGACATTTTGTGATGTGACCGAAGCACTCCTGGCCCGCACCTTCCTGTGCTCACTTAGCAGTGGCAAACAGACAATGTGCTGATTAATGGGTTGTTGCATAACTGCTGTCTGGGAGCCTACTGTGGGTATTATCTGGTGAGAACAATGGGTGCTAAAAATAGCCTTTGTGATTCTCTATAAAACCTGCTTGTGAGAATAAAAGTTAAGTCAATCTTGGAGACACTGTGCGATAGTCATATTTTTTATATCCCTGTGTAAGAAAAGCCTTTCCATGTCAGTGGCCTACAGAAGAAGATTGGACATCTGTGGATGGGGTAACTAGCTCCCACTGGTGGCAGCGGTGGGATGTGGTCCATCTTCTTCAGGAACCAAGGACTGAATGGAAGACATCTACCAGAAGCTAAAGAGGAATACGTTGAAGGACCTTGTGGAAGCTCGAGGGTTAACCGCCAGCAACAAAACAAAAGCGGATTTGATAGCAGCCATTATGGAGCTCGACAATGCAACAACCTCCAGTGGGAACGTGGAAGAGGCTGAATTCCAAAGGGAGGTAAAGAGCAGACTGGCACTTTATGCTCCCAACCCGGCAGTACAGATCATAGATAAGGTGATGGCTGATGTGCGTACTGATCTGGATAAAAAGATGGAGATGGAGAGGGCAGAGCGGATGGAGCTAGCCAGGATGGAGATGGCAGAGCGGACCAAGATAGAGCTAGCCAAGATGGAGATGGCAGAACGGAGAGAGGAGATACAGCGAGCAGGGGGAGCCCTGGCTTCCTCCCCAGTACCAGCAGGGGTAAGCCACAAAAAGATCCAATACAATGCCTTCCGACATTGGGGGAGGCAGAGGAAGACATTGATGGCTTTCTGCAGGACATTGAGCGGCAGTGTACCCTTCATAAAGTGGAGCCGGAGGATTGGGTCCAGATTCTGGCCAGCAAGCTGACAGGCCGGGCAGCGGATGCCTATCGCACTGTATCGGATAAGAACTGTATGGACTATAAGCGAGTCAAAGAAGTGATCTTGGCCCGGTATGCACTAACACCAGAGGCATACCGTCAAAAGTTCCGCAAAACCACAAAACGGGAAACGGATACCCACGCTGAATGGGCCTGTAAACTATGGCGGTCACTGCTACAGTGGGCACAAGGTGAAAAAGCAGACACGAAGGAGGACATCCTACAGCTCATCGCGTTAGAACGATTCTTTACTGGGTTAACTCCCAAGACGCAAGAATGGCTTCGGGACCGACGACTCTTGAGGAGGCCACATGGCTGACCGATGAACATTATGATGCCAGGAGGGCCCAATTGTCAGGGTCCAAAACTGTCTCAAGGGGCCCTCCCATGGGTCTGGAGGCCCCTAAACCACAGAAGCTTGGCGGGGGACCCACCAATACCCCGGCCTACCAGAGTCCTCTTGGGGTGCAATTCCATGCCTGCCATCAGCTGGGTCACCTGCAGAGACACTGTCCCACCCGGACCCAGCGCACCCAGTGGCCAAAACCGGAAACGACTACCTTCAACCGGGCCGCTGTACACTGCTACCAAGGCGAAGCCGACCCGGCATGGGTGGCTATTGCTAATTATGGGATGGAAGAGATAGAGGGAGTGCTGCATGAACTGGACCCTGTGCAGGCAGCCCAGGCGGATAATCGACAACAACATCGACAGTCGGTGTGGACTAATGGTAAACGGCTGCAAGGATTAAGAGATTCCGGAGCTACTCTGACCCTTGTGAAGTCGCATCTCGCCCAAGACCAAAAGGCGGGTCGGACAGTGGCGGTCCGTGTAGCAGGGGGAGCCACACATCGACTGCCCACGGCCAAGATTCACCTGAACTGGGGGGTCGGGGATGGCCTTGTTGAGGTCGGCATGATGAAGGATTTACCTGCAGACGTCCTGCTGGGAAATGACTTGGGGCCCATGTTGTCTTCCTTCTCGGTCGCCCCCCTGGCTCAGATATATCCTGTGACTACCCGGAGACAAGCTCGAGCTGCGGAGGCGGAATCACACTCAGAGGAGGCCCAGGTAAGACACTACAGCCCTTCACGTATTCCCATAGCCAGACACATTTCATGGGACACCCCAACAGAATTTAGGAGGGAGGTACTAGAGGATCCCTCATTGCAGGGGTATCGCGGGAAGGCATAAGAGGGGAGAGGGGTACTGGAAGGTGAACAGTTTATATGGCATCAGGGACTCCTCTACAGGGTTACAGAGCAAACTCACTCAGGGACGAGCCCCACTGTAAAACTACAGATGGTAGTTCCCAAAAAGTATAGGCAGGAGTTGCTGCGAATCTCTCATGACATACCCTTGGCGGGGCACCTCGGAGTCAGCCGCACCAGGCATCGTCTGACACAAAACTTCTTTTGGCCAGGGGTATCCCATGATGTTCGTCAGTACTGCCAGACCTGTAACAGTTGCCAGCGCATTGGCAAGAGGGGAGATTGCTGCAAGGCCAAATTACACCCCCTTCCCATTGTGGAGGAGCCATTTAGCCGAGTAGCGGTCGATCTGATAAGGCCGGTAGCCAAACCCAGTCCGTCAGGGAAAAGGTATATATTGACAGTGATAGATTACGCCACGCGGCATCTAGAGGCGGTTGCCTTACCTAACATACTGGCAGAGACGGTGGTGGCTGCCCTGCTCCAGGTTTTCTCACGGGTTGGATTTCCCCGGGAGATTATCTCGGATCAGGGCACCCAATTTACGGCAGAGGTGACCAGCCAACTGTGGAGACTGTGTTGTGTAAAGTCCATTAGAATGCCCCATACCACCCGCAAACCAACGGGTTGTGTGAGCGCTTTAACGGAACGTTAAAACAACTCATTGGGACGTTCACCCGGACCTACAGGGACTGGGAGAAATTCTTGCCGCACCTCCTGTTCGCCTATCGGGAGGTGTCCCAAAAATCTACGGGGTTCTCCCCATTTGAACTGTTATATGGGAGGCGGGTGAGGGGGCCCCTAGACTTAGTGCAAGAGCTCTGGGAAGGGGAGGAAACCATAGCAGGAACCCCTATCGTGCCCTTCGTGCTGGAACTCCGGTACCCCCTGCAGGAGTTGACTCAAGCTGTGCGTGTGAACATGCAGGCGGCCCAACGGCGCCAGCGCATATGGTACGATCAGAGGGCTAGAGAACGCACCTTCGAGATAGGACAGAAGGTCCTGGTACTAGAACCGGTTAGGCAGAACAAATTCCAGGCCGCATGGCAGGGGCCTTACCGGGTAGTGGGGAAAATAGCCGACACCACCTACAATGTCGCCGATTGTGACGATCCCAGGGTTATCCGCATGTTCCACGTGAATATGCTGAAGCCCTACCGGGAGTGCCCTGAAGGGGTAGCTGCCATCTGCGCACCCGAAGCAGAGGATTTAGCCGGACTCCCCTTGCCTGATGTCTTAGGTGAGAGGACTCAGTCGAAAACCTGGGACCAGGTACACTTAGGAGAAAACCTAGGGGCCCGGGAGAGAGAGCAGGCTGAGACATTGCTGAGGCAGCGGCAGAGGATGTTCTCAGAGAGACCGGGGTTCACCCGAGTTGCACAACACAATGTTGAGACACAAGATCAGACCCCCCTGAGACAACCCCCCTTCCGCGTCCCGGAGTCTGTTCTAGAAGGGATACGACAAGAGAAACAGGAGATGTTGCGTTTAGGGGTCATTGAGGAGTCAGATAGTCCCTGGGCGTCCCCTGTAGTGTTAGTGCCTAAGAAAGATGGGACTACCCAGTTTTGTGTAGACTATCGCAAGCTAAATGAGAAAACTGTGACTGATGCGTATCCCATGCCGCGTGTGGACAAGTTGTTAGACAGGCTGGCTGGGGCAAAGTATTTGACCACCATCAATCTATGCAAAGGCTATTGGCAGATCCCCCTAAGCCCTGATGCTATTCACAAGTCTGCATTTGTCACCCCGTTTGGCTTATTCCAGTTTCGGGTTATGCCATTTGGGATGAAGAATGCCCCCGCGACCTTCCAGAGGCTGGCTGACCGGCTTCTGGATGGTCTCCAGGACTATACTTGTGCCTACCTGGATGACATCGTCGTCTACAGCGCGACATGGGATGAGCATCTAAATCACCTAGAGACAGTATTGGATAAGATCCACAAAGCCGGAATCACCCTGAACCCCAACAAGTGTCACGTAGGAAAAGCAGAGGTTCAGTATTTAGGACATTGGGTGGGGGGGTGGAAAACAATGACCGGAACCCGCCAAGATTGAGGCGGTAGCCAAGTGGCCCACCCCACGTACTAAAACCCAAGTCATGGCCTTTCTAGGGACAGCGGGGTATTATAGGAAATTTGTCCCTAATTACAGCAGCACTGCCAAGCCCCTCACTGATCTGACACATAAGAACCTCCCCCGCCAGGTAACCTGGACCCCCGAGTGTGAGGAAGCCTTCCGCCAGCTAAAGGACGCTCTCACAAATACCCCGATATTGGCCGCACCCGATACAACTAAACGTTTCCTTGTTCACACAGACGCATCTATGTTTGGGTTGGGGGCAGTACTGAGCCAAGTCGGGCCGGAAGACCCAGAACACCCAATAGCGTATCTGAGTCGGAAATTACTGCCTCGAGCAGTCAGCTATGCGGCCGTCGAAAAGGAATGCCTGGCAGTAGTATGGGCTGCCAAGAAGCTCCAACCATATTTGTATGGAAGACAGTTTTCCCTGATAAAGGACCATAACCCCCTGGTATGGCTTAATCGGGTCTCCAGGGACAATGCCAGACTACTAAGGTGGAGTTTGGCGCTACAACCGATAGACTTCACCATCCACTATAGACCTGGCAAGCAAAATGGTAACGTCGATGAACTAAGCCGACAAACTGACCTGCTACCAACCTCATAAATCGTGGACCTTCTCCAGCTGATCTGTCGGGGAGCAGACTGGGTAGGCCGATCCTGCCCGGGAAGGGGGAGCATTGTGACAGAGCAACCCCGTACTCCCAAGATTTTGCCACATGGGGGTTGTCGTAGCGCCTATGCAGCTAATGGGACACAACGTTATAAAGTGGGGTGAATATTGTGGATCACATATTATTGGACATTTTGTGATGTGACCGAAGCACTCCTGGCCCCCACCTTCCTGTGCTCACTTAGCAGTCGCAAGCAGACAATGTGCTGATTAATGGGTTGTTGCATAACTGCTGTCTGGGAGCCGGCTTACTGTGGGTATTATCTGGTGAGAACAATGAGTGTTAAAAATAGCCTGTGTGATTCTCTATAAAACCTGCTTGTGAGAAAACCTGCTTGTGAGAATAAAAGTTAAGTTCATCTTGGAGACACTGTGCGATAGTCATATTTTATATATCCCAGTGTAAGAAAAGCTTTTCCATGTCAGGGGCCTACAGAAGAAGATTGGACATCTGCGGATGGGGTAACTAGCTCCCGTCAAACGTACTATCCAGAGGCACATCATCACCCCTTCCATATGCTTCAACGCACGTTTCGCTACCAATTCATTAGGAAGTGAGGGGGAGGAGGAAGAGGCGATATTTTATAGGGTGATTACAGCTGTGGTTACTTACAAATCAAGGACGCCATATTATCAGACGCCTCTACTGTCCCACGCGTCCGGATAGCCGTCCCATCTGCGACCGAATGTGCATCACCGAAACACGACCAAAGGTCGCAGTTCAATGAAAACATCTCAGTATCGGGTACGAGAGCACACCGGAGCATGCGCAGTGTGGCGCACAGCGACCCTGCAGCCATATTAGAAAAGGGAAAAAGTGCGGGTCAGCATCAAAGTCTAAATATAATTATACGTGCCAAAATAGAATTGTATGAAATATAGAAAAAGTTCTATATATAATATAGTTAATGCGTGCATACACAATATTATTGCTTATATAATGTGTATATGTAAAAGTGAATAAACACACTATAAACTCTCTATATGTACTGTACAATAAAGCCAACAATACATGTATATATGTTTATTCATTGAAATGCACTATGATATATATTGTGTAAGGCAGCGCTAGACATCATAATGGGGGATACTCGCTTCGCTGCGACAATCAATGCACACGTGCAATGTCTTTACGTTTTTCTCACAATGCTGCAGTTTATTACTTCATAAGCCACAGTTCACCGGGTCCGACTCCGTGGCACGCCGACACACATATCTACAATGTTCATGAGCCAAGTGGCACACAGGCCCACTTTCTCCAGCCTACGGCAAGGTAATCAATTATCAATGACCATATCAACGTCCATGTAACAAAGTGTATTACCTTTGCCGGGTTTAGTTGCTGCAGTCCATTTAATCCGCCACCACTGTGGATGTGTGGCTTCCCAGGTAGGGGTCTCCAGCCGTCGTACCTTCGAAGGCTACTGGTATGTTTTCACTCACATCCAGTCTGCGCCTTTCAGGACTCTTGTATGCCAAGCCGGCTCTCCCTCAAAGGTCACTGGCATCCACGCACAGGATCCAGGCTCGACCTTTCACTCTGCCAGGCTTCACTCTCGGCCTCACTAGGCCTCACACAAACGGTGTCCCACACACATGGGGAACAGGCCTCATGCCTCTCACAGAAAACACCTGTCTCAAATTACCAGGGTTTATATATCCTGTGCACACACACACAAACTGACAGGACCTTGCTGATGTCACAGTCATGTGATCAGTCAGCTGTGTGTATAGGTCCTGTGTGCTGTCCCAGTCATGTGTACAGACCTTTACTGTGCATACAGGACCTGTGTGATGTCACAGTCATGTGACCAGTCACCTGAGGGGAAAGGTATATGGTCAGGTAAAACACATCCTAGACCATTACTGTAATGCAAGCACGTCGCTGCATTACAATTGATTATATTATTCGATTGATAATAAGGACAAGACACTGAAGATGAGAATATACCAAAAATCCTAGTGTATACTTAAAGAAAACTCGAAAATCCCCACTGTTCGTTTAAACCTCAGGGGGTCATACTTCTTAGAGTGGTGATCCATTTACTTTTTTATTTATTATTTATTTATTCAATCTGGGCCAGCTTTTTGGCTAGATTTTCCCTCTTATTCCCAGGATACAGACGGGCAATCCCTTTGACACATAAGAGATGACATTGATGAGGGTAGCAATTCCGAAACTGTCTCGCCAAAGGTTTAGGTTGAGAAATAGCACCCACCTTGACAGATTTTCTCCGCTGCCCTAATATTTTTGATGTGTTCCAAAACTCCCGAGTTGTCATACCAATATAGAGGAGTCCACAGAAACATGTGGCTTGATAGATGACCATAGATGTTCTACAATTAATGAAATACAGAATCTTGTAAGCCTACTCACCCATCGAATCCTGAAAGGTATCCGTTTTTTCAATATATCTGCACGCTTTGCAGTTGCCACACTTCCATGTGCCCCATTTGGGGCCCTTTGAGACAAATATACATTGCTCAAAAAAATAAAGGGAACACTTAAACAACAGAATATAACTCCAAGTAAATCAAACTTCTGTGAAATCAAACTGTCCACTTAGGAAGCAACACTGATTGACAATCAATTTCACATGCTGTTGTGCAAATGGAATAGACAATAGATGGAAATTATTGGCAATTATCAAGACACCCTCAATAAAGGAGTGGTTCTGCAGGTGGGGACCACAGACCACATCTCAGTATCAATGCTTTCTGGGCTGATGTTTTGGTCACTTTTGAATGTTGGTTGTGCTTTCACAATTGTGGTAGCTTGAGACGGACTCTACAACCCACAGAAATTGCTCAGGTAGTGCAGCTCTTCCAGGATGGCACATCAATGCGAGCTGTGGCAAGAAGGTTTGCTGTGTCTGTCAGTGTAGTGTCCAGAGGCTGGAGGGGCTACCAGGAGACAGGTCAGTACACCAGGAGACGTGGAGGGAGCCGTAGGAGGGCAACAACCCAGCAGCAGGACTGCTACCTCCGCCTTTGTGCAAGGAGGAGCAGAAGGAGCACTGCCAGAGCCCTGCAAAATGACCTCCAGCAGGCCACAAATGTGCATGTGTCTGCACAAACAGTTAGAAACCGACTCCATGAAGGTGGTATGAGGGCCCGATGTCCACAGAAGGGGGTTGTGCTCACAGCCCAACACCGTGCAGGATGCTTGGCATTTGCCACAGAACACCACGATTGGCAAATTCGCCACTGGCACCCTGTGCTCTTCACAGATGAAAGCAGGTTCACACTGAGCACATGTGACAGACGTGACAGAGTCTGGAGACGCCGTGGAGAGCGATCTGCTGCCTGCAACATCATTCAGCATGACCAGTTTGGCAGTAGATCAGTAATGGTGTGGGGTGGCATTTCTTTGGAGGGCCGCACAGCCCTCCATGTGCTTGCCAGAGGTAGCCTGACTGCCATTAGGTACCGAGATGAGATCCTCAGACCTCTTGTGAGACCATATGCTGGTGCGGTTGGCCCTGGGTTCCTCCTAATGCAGGACAATGCCAGACCTCATGTGGCTGGAATGTGTCAGCAGCTCCTGCAAGATGAAGTCATTGAAGCTACGGACTGGCCCTCCCGTTCCCCAGACCTGAATCCGATTGAGTACATCTGGGATATCATGTCTCGCTCCATCCACCAACGTCACGTTGCACCACAGACTGTCCAGGAGTTGGCGGATGCTTTAGTCCAGGTCTGGGAGGAGATCCCACAGGAGACCATCTGCAACCTCATCAGGAGCATGCCCAGGTGTTGTAAGGAGGTCATACAGGCACGTGGAGGCCACAAACAATACTGAGCCTCATTTTGACTTGTTTTAAGGACATTACATCAAAGTTGGATCAGCCTGTAGTGTGTTTTTCCACTTTAATTTTGGGGGTGACTCCATATCCAGGCCTCCATTGGTTAATAAATTTGATTTCCATTGATAATGTTTGTGTGATTTTGTTGTCAGCACATTCAACTTTGTACAGAACAAAGTATTCAATGAGAATATTAAATTCATTCAGATCTAGGATGTGTTATTTGAGTGTTCCCTTTATTTTTTTGAGCAGTGTATATGAAGATGTATCAGGTACATGATGACTATGAACTAGTATATCACGTAGTGTCTTATTACGTTTAGCCATAATCAATGGACGATTTGATAGAAAAGGAAGTATTGTCTGATCCTGTTGGAGAATTAGCCCAAATTTGGAGATGATATTAGTAATTTCCTTCCACCTCGAATGATAATTCGTGATGAATTGAACATGCCCATCAGATTCCTTTTTCTTTTTAGTAATGAGAAGATATTGTCTATTGGCGCGTTTGGCCCGATAGTAGGCCTGTTGAATAATTTCCATTTTGTACCACGTTGTAAGTATCTACTGGTCATATCACATGCCTATTCTTCAAAAGCTTTGTTTTAGTCACAAATACGATGTGCCCTAATAAATTGTCCGGACGGCATTGCCTGTATTACATGTGCCAGACGACTGATTTGGCATGCAAGAAAGCATTGGCACTAGTAATCTTGTGATAAATATTTGTATGCAACTGTCCATGGTCATCAACATGAATATCCAAATACGGAAAATCTATTTTCTTTTGATCAATATGATGGGTTAGCTTAATATTCAATGCATTGTCATTGAGATATTTTAAGAATTTTTCAAGTTCCTCATGGGAGCCCTGCAAAATAAACAACACATCGTCTATGAATCTCATCCAAGATATCATTGATCCCAATGACGTATGTTCAATGTTCTGGAATCGCATGTATTCACACTCCCAAAATCCCAAGGAGAGATTGGCGTAAGATGGGGCCCAAGCCGCGGCCATTGCCATCTCTTTCTTCTGTAGGTAGTATTGATCTTTGAACACAAAATTATTATATAACAAAATGTATTCTGTTACGAATCCGGGTGGTGGAACCTCTGTGCTGTGATGCAAGGAGGGATCAGAGGGGTGTAACTAAGTGCCTACCCGGACCGACCCTGGCCACACAGCGGCTTAGTCGACTCTGTGAACCAAGGAGGGATCGGGAAGGTGAACCAGGTGCCACTCGGGGACCGACCTTGTGAGAGCAGGCGACTCCCATGGGACTGATGGCTGAAGCTGAAAGGCACAGCGGATGAGCATGGCCGGTAGACAGACGGGCACGGCTGATGGACAGGCTGGCGGGAACTGGGACCTTCAAGGTAGAGGTGAAGATACTGGAGCTGTCCTAGGTAGAAGTGCTGAAACTGTAGTATCCAGAAGCACCAGAGCTGTCCACTAGCGTGGTGCTGAACCTGGATGGCACTGCCCTCCAACGTTGTGGTATTGAACCAAATGTTACTATAACGTCCTGGTTACAAGCCGTCCACTGCTGTGGTGCTGAATCTAGACAGTTCTTCCCATATAAAAGCTGTCGACTGCTGTGGTGCTGAATCTAGACAGTACTGCCCAGATCAGAGCTGCCCACCATTGTGGTGCTGAATCTAGGACTGTAGTGCCCAGAGGAGAGCTGCCAACCACTATGGTGCTGAACCAGTACTATAGAAGGGAGAGAACACAGGAGCTCACCCCCGCTGCTGAGCAGAGATGCTAGATGTGCTGTAGTTGTCTTCTATTGTCCCTCAGCAGATAGCATCATGCTATGAATGGGATGTGCTCTGCTATATCCCTGCAGCTTGTAGATCAGGAATCAGGGCTTCAGTGTGCGTCACCTGAATGACAGCAGTCTGGCATCACCAATGCTGCTATGCGGGACATTGCGCCCTTTACTACTGCCTGCGATGTAAAACCCCTTCTGATTGGAGCCCATGGATCTGTGATTGGTTATTGAAGACACACCCTCGTACATGGTGGACTTGTCTGTTCCCTTTAAACATATGAGCGGTTCTCACATGTTGTGGCTGATGTCTGATAACATAAGTGCTATCCCCTCATTCTGTATCACTGCAGCTGTCATCTGATGGGCGGCTGATGTATTCCATCACTATAGTACGGGTGAGTTCACAGCCATCTGTAGGAACAAAACACCATCTCATCCGTGTCATGTACAGAAGCATGTCACTATGCAAGTCGCCCCCGTACTCCTAAACATCAGCAATAAAGCAGGAAGGAGTGTGTCACTGAATGCAAGATGTGACGAGATAAAACCAACCTTGTAAGGCTACATGCGTAGTGGTCATAGCCACCTCCAGTTACTGTCACATAAAATTCCTGGTGCCACTGATAAAGGAGGGGAGATCTCCGTAATACGGTATCTGTGCACGTTTAGTCCACCAGTGTCTGGAAGGAACGTTGAGCTCAGCTATGCTGCTCATGAGAGCGCAGGGTCCTAATGTCCACCATTACCACTCCATTCTTAGTCTAATTTTACATATCATTTCATCAATGTGTTTCATCTGACATTAACCTTATTCATTATATTTTCAATTAAACACTTTATTAATAATATCTAAAGATTTAAAAAAAGATAAGTATATGATAAACTATATGTCGGTTGCGAATAAATGTACTAATGAATTTACTCTGCATCTCAAGTGTCATATCTACAGTGCCAAAGGTTTTCTTTCTGGATCTTATTGATATTCCTTCTATGCACTACATCTTCTAATTAGGAGTGCGAAACTTCTAACGCTTTACACTATGATAAACTGATATATATAAGTACTCGTATATACACTATTTGGACAAAACTTATAACAGCGAAGTACTGTTCATATAGTTAAGTGGCTTAGCAACGGTACAGGAGATAAGATGAGAATAATAGGTTTAGTCTTTAGGATAGGGTTAATGGATAGAGACTGCAAGATGTCGGTGAGTGACACGAAAGAGTGAGACGGACCCGTCCCATCGTGTGCGTAAGAAGGGCACGGTGGAAGAAAAAGAAACCATGCCCATTGCAGCAAGCCAAGGGAGAACGGGTGGAGACTCCCAGGAAACGGGCAGGTGAGCCAGAAGTGGCCTCCACCAAGAATGGGCAGAGCAACGTAAGAGCACACCCACGGCAGAGTGGGCTGGGACCATTGTTGGTGAGGAGGTAAAGTGGCAAGAGAAGATGGAGTGCTACGGTTTACCTATTGAAAGTGATGGTTGGTGCTACGGCATTGTGCTCCGCGGTGTGCCCGGAAAGGTCAAGTGGAAAAGGAAGATGACGCAGCTGGAGCAAGAGATGCAGCCGGGTGACCTGTCATCAGTAGAGGCACCAACCCAGGTCCAGGGAAGGCCCAGGATCCAATGCCTGACCTCAAGACAAAGGTTCGCCCGCAGTCCCCAAAACCAGAACCCGATTCCAAGGCGGAGGAAGCAGTGTCAGTGTGGCCAAGATCCTGCGACCAGGCAGGGTGACTGAAAGCTATGCTGGCAGCCCTGGTGGTAAGTACACCTCAGCGTCCTGGAGTGTTATCAGCCTGGGAAACAGCCCTCATCCCCTGGCCACAGCAGTACATGGAACAGACACCAGCCCTGGATCCTGTTAATGCCAGATGGGTGGTGAAGGTCATTGAGGGTAAGAAGGAGTGGGAGAAATGGGTGAGGGCCCAACTCGAGCACCCAGGAGGTGGTGAAGTTGACCCGCCCAGGGGGGATATGGGGGGAAACTTGGTACCCGGGCCTTTACCTTCTTTGCAGGATGTCACGGCAGTCGGCTCCCGGGCCCATCCTCTGGGGTCGCTCTTTAAAAGGGGGTTTGTTAACAGTTTGTCTCGTGACGCCACCTGTGGTTCCCGGTAATGAATACCGGCGCTGCTGCAGACCTCCGGGGGTGATGGGATGGCAGCTGGGATGTTTCAGCTCCCCACAGGCGGAGCGGGCCACGGGGGCAGGGTAGTTGCAGATGGTAATGCTGGGCGTTGTAGTGCAGGCGCGGTAGCGTGATGGAAATAACTGACAGAGACAGTGGAGTGCAGTCATCCGAGTTTACTCACAGTTCTTTTTAGGTTCCTCGGGTACACTGTCCAGGTGTCAGACTCCCGCGTCACACTGCGTTTGCCAGGCAGGGGTTCAGCACTCCTTCAGGTAGATTAGAAGCACTTAACGGGACCCCCTTTCTTATGTTCCTTCTTTGACTGACTTCACACGCTGGGTCTTCTCACTCCTGCCCTGCGCTCCCCACACACAGTCCCGATCGGGTGCTCTGAAGTCCCTTCTGGGCAACCTGGAGTTCCCGGACCTACTTGATGCCCTTCACGGCGACTAGCGTGAGGCTGTGGCAACTGCACCATGGAAGTGCAGAAGCCTCCGGTTTTTCCAGCCGAGACCTGGAGTAACACGGCTGGTCCAGGGACCAGTTGCCTTCCTGCGGCCTGATCCCTCTGATTCTTGGAAGATTCGGGCGTATGGGTGCCATCCTGCACTCACCGTACCCCCTGGGATCCCTTCTGTTCCCGGAGCATTCCTCCCTTGCTCCCACTCCTCTCCTGGGCCTCTCTCACTAGGCTCACAATGGAGCAGAGCTCCTGAAGAGACTCTGCTCCCCTCCTCTCCTTGCTACTCACTGGCTGAACTGCACTGCTCAAACTAAGATGGCTTCCTTTTTTATATCTATTCTCTAAGTGCTCCCCTGTTCTACGTCCTCCACACACACCCACTACTGGTTCCCCCTCTCCTTGGTTCCCCCCACTCCAGCCAGGGACAGGGCAGCAAAAGAAGTGCATAATGCCCTTCCAGCCGGCCTGGAGTAGTGCAGTGTTGAGTGCAGGTGTTGGGGTCCCAGGCAGTAATAATCTTTAATAATAATAATAATCTTTATATAGCGCTAACATGTTCTGCAGCGCTTTACATACATTATTGTCGCTGTCCCCATCAGGGCTCACAATCTAGATTCCCTATCAGTATGTCTTTGGAGTGTGGGAGCAAACTGGAGAACCCAGAGGAAACCCACCCAAACATGGGGAGAACATACAAACTCCTTGCAGATGTTGTCCTTGGTGGGATTTGAACCCAAGACCCCAGCGCTGCAAGGCTGCAGTGCTAACCACTGCGCCACCGTGCCGCCGGCAGTACTTCCTCCTTACCTGAGAGAAGGAGATGCCACACTTCTGGGTGAGGTGCAGTACCTCTGTGGCGACTGAACCCTTAGGGGTGCCACAAAGTCATTGACCAGATGACCAGATGTCACATCCAATATTTCAGCCCTCAGCGGGAAGATCATGTCCAGCAATGGCTCCTCCACGGTTAGTACCACAGCCTCAGGCCTGACAGAGGCAGCGAGTATTGCGGCTGCAGTGTGCGTTTTCAAGGGCCCCCACTGTATATGCTGTGCGTTGTCTTCCAGGTTCCAGAATGGTCGAGGATGACCATGTCCAAAGAGGGAATGTAAGAGTGATGGACTGTTCTGCAGCATTCCTACCCTTGAAGGCAATAATCCCTTTATGTGTACAGTGCCATGCGGTTTTACGAGTAATGTAAATAGCGATGTGTTTCTCTTACAGTGGCATGTAAAAGTTTAGGCCCCTTGGTACAAAATTACTGTTATTGTGAACAGTAAAGCAATTTGAAGATGAAATGATCTCTATAAAAGGGCTAAAGTTAAAGATGACACATTTCCTTTGTATTTTAGGCAAAAAAAATCTTGTAATTTTTTACATTTTAAAAATTACACAAAGGAAAATGGGCTGATGCAAAAGTTTGGGCACCCTTGGAGATTTGTGTGCTCAGAAAACTTTGACCAAGGTTTCAGACCTTAATTAGCCTGTTAGAGTGCGTGCACATGGTCAGTAAACACTGCGGATTGGACGCAGCACACTTGCGCAGCGTGCAATCTGCAGCGGCCAGATGTTACAGCATAGTGGATGGGATTTATACAAATCCCATGTCCACTATGCGTCTCCGTGCTCCTGCAGCTCACCCGTGGAGACGGTCATGCAGTGCGTCTTCACAGACCGCAGCATGTCAATTTCTCTTGCAGAGACCCTAGTCTCCGCAAGAGAAATTATATCACTGTAATGTATAGGATGTGGTGAATCCGCATGGTTCATTGAACACTTGTTCACTATCATTAGGAAAGGCCAGGTGATACAAATTTCCCAACTTTATAAAAATCCAGCCTCCTCTAACCTTGTGCCAAAAAACAGCAGCCATGGGTTCTTCTAAGCAGCTGCCTAGCACTCTGAAAATGAAAATGGTGGAGGCCCACAAAGCAAGAGTAGGCTATAAGAAAATAGCAAAGCGTTTTCAAGTTGCAACCTTATTGACGGCATCGCTCGTCACTGCAGGAACGTCCTCAGGCTACTGTCAGTGAGTTCCAGCTGGCGTGCTGAGCAGTTGCATACTCATGCAGCCGCTCAACACATCAATCGGATGTAGCAGATCTGGGGATCATTGTTCGACATCATCAGTATGGATTATCTGCGGACAGGTGAGGATTACTTTGTTTTTGTATTTTTATGTGGATCTTAAGAAATGTCTTTGCTCTGTGTGAGTTTTTTTACTTGAACTAATAGAGTTAGTAATCGGGATGTCTTATTCACGCCTCTCCATTACTAACCCCTGGGCTTGATGTCAGCAAACATCAAACAGCTGACATCAACCCCAAAACCATTACCCCACTTGCCAATGCACCAGGGCAAGTGGGAAGAGCTGAGAATAAGCACCAGAATTTCTGGGGTGGCTGAGGGCTCATGTTATTAGTCAGGGAGGAGGCCAATATCCATGGTCCCTTCCCAGCCTTTTAATATCAGCCTGCAGGTGTCTGTTTAGCCTTTGCTGGTTATTAAAACTAGGTGGGACACCACATAATTTTTGGGGGATACCCCCTTTTTAATACCATTAAAGGCTAAGCAGACAGCTGTGAGCTGTTATTAATAAGCTGGGGAGATCCATGAATAGCGGCCCCTTCCCAGATTGCCCACTGCTTTCCCTCAGCTGTTAAGAAAATTAAATGGACCCCATCCCATTTTTTCAAAAATAAACACCTAAATTTGTAAGGATGTAAAACAACGCCAAAATGTAGACTAAACTATATATGAATAGACAATATAAGGTCCTAAGTTCCTGGGCTAAGTCATCACTGCTATGGCCCTACTTATGTATTTGAAGTCCCCCTTTCTCAAAATCTTTCTAATAAAGTTAATTTCCCCAAGATTATTGTGAAAATCATATACAGTGGGTAAGGAAAGTATTCCGACCCCTTTAAATTTTTCACTCTTTGTTTCAGTGCAGCCATTTGGTAAATTCTAAAAAGTTCATTTTTTTTCTCATTAAAGTACACTCTACACCCCATCTTGACTGAAAAAAAAAAACAGAAATGTAGAAATCTTTGCAAATTTATTAATAAAGAAAAATTGAAATATCACATAGTCATAAGTATTCAGACCCTTTGCTCAGTATTGAGTAAAAGCACCCTTTTGAGCTAGTACAGCCATGAGTCTTCTTGGGAATGATGCAACAAGTTTTTCACACCTGGATTTGGGGATCCTCGGCCATTCTTCCTTGCTGATCCTCTCCAGTTCCATCAGGTTGGATGCCGAACGTTGGTGGACAGCCATTTGCAGGTCTCTCCAGAGAAGCTCAATTGGGTTTAGGTCAGGGCTCTGGCTGGGCCAGTCAAGAATGGTCACAGAGTTGTTCTGAAGCCACTCCTTTGTTATTTTAGCTTAGTGCTTAGGGTCATTGTCTTCTTGGAAGGTGAACATTCGGCCAAGTTTGAGGTCCAGAGCACTCTGGAAGAGATTTTCATCCAGGATATCTCTGTACTTGGCCGCATTCATGTTTCCTTCAATTGCAACCATCGTCCTTTCCCTGCAGCTGAAAAACACCCCCATAGTATGATGCTGCCACTGTAGCGCCGGCGTCCCTGCCCTCTGCCAGGCAGGGACGCTGTTCCCCTCACCTCCCTGCTCCGTGCCCGGCGTCCTCCTCCCGCTCTGCTGGCAGCGCGTGCTCCTTCCCGGGCACTGTGCTTAGGGCGCGCGCGCTCTCCCTCCCTCTTAAAGGGGCCGCGCGCGCCGTCCTAAGGAGTCCCCGGCCAATGGCCGGAGGACTTCACCATATATAAGGCACCTCCTCCAAAATGGAGGTGCCCGAGCAATGTTGTTGCACTGTTCACTACTTTGCTTCAGCCCTCAGGTCCCGTTGCCAGTTACCTGCCAGTTACCTGCCAGATTCCTGCCTGATTATCTGCTACCTGCCTGCTAGTCTGAGGTCCGACGGTCTGCCTTACTACTCCTGTCAGTCTGTCTAAGGACCAGCCTGCCCGCTCACCTGGGAGCGCACATCAGCCACCTGCCTGCTTGCCTGAGGTCCGACGGTCTGCCTTCCATCTCCTGTCAGTCTGTCTATGGACCAGCTTGCCCGCTCACCTGGGAGCACACACCAGCTACCTGCCTGCTAGTCTACCTGGAGGCTCCGCCGTCACGTGCTGTGACCACCTGCCTGTCCGGTGACTCCTGCCCGCTCACCTGGGAGCGCTCATCTGCTGCCTGTCTGCTAGCCTACCTGGAGGCTCTGCCGTCACGTGCTGTGACCACCCTCCTGTCCAGAGACTTCTGCCCGCTCACCTGGGAGCGCTCATCTGCCGCCTGTCTGTTGGTCTTCCTGGAGGCTCCGCCGTCACATGCTGTGACCACCCGTTCATCCAGAGACTCCCGCCTGCTCACCTGGGAACTCACGTCTATCATCAGCCGCCACAGGTCGTACCAACCCTTTACCTAGAGACTGCCCCGGTTACTTGCCGAGACCATCTGCCCGTTCATCCAGAGACTGCCCCGGTCACTTGCCGTGACCATCTGCCCGTTCATTCAGAGACTGCCCCGGTCACTTGCCGTGTCCATCAGCCCGTTCATCCAGAGACTGCCCCGGTCACTTGCCGTGACCTCCAGCCCGTTCACTCAGAGACTGTCCCGGTCACCTGCTGTGACCTCCTGCCCGTCTTCCCTGGTCGCCACCCGCTCCCTTACAAGGACTGCCCCCTTGTATAGTAGCTCAGAGGTTCCGCCTCCCAGACCCGTTACAGTTTGCTCGGGCCATGGAACCCGGTGGCACCCAAGCTCCCTCGCTCTCGGACCTCTGTCATGAACTGTCCCGTCAGAGGTCCCAACAGGAGTCCATCCTGGGTCACCTGCGGAATGTCAATTCTCGCCTGGACACTCTGACTGCTTCACCAGCAACCACCGCCAGTGCCATGACTCGCAACCCGGCAGCTCCGCTGCCCACCAATACCATGATATCCTACCCCGGACCCCGGCTTTCCGCACCTCCTCGCTTCGGAGGCAACTCCACTCAGGCTCGGGGCTTCATAAATCAGTGCACCCTGCACTTTGAACTATTGTCCCACCAGTTTAACTCCGACCGGGCCAAAATTGCATTCATCATGTCCCATCTCACCGGGGAGGCCCTGGCCTGGCTAAATCCTCTATGGGAGAGAGGAGACCCCCTGGTGTCCAACTTGCCTGCTTTTCTCACGGCTTTCCGGAAAGTCTTCAACGAACCCGGACGGAAGACCTCATCCGCATCATCACTGCTACGCCTCCGTCAGGGAAGTCTCACCGTGGGCCAATATGCCATACGGTTCCGTACCCTTGCCTCGGAGCTGGCCTGGGATAACGACGCTCTGGTATCCGTCTTCTGGGAGGGTCTGTTCGGCCGTATTAAAGATGAACTTGCCGGTCGGGACATTCCTACCACTCTCGATGACCTAATAACTCTTGCCACCCGGATTGACCTACGGTTCCAGGAGCGTGCCAAAGAGGTCACCCGTGAGAGGAGGTTACCATGTCTAGCTCCTACTTTTCAGAAACCCGTCACTCCCTCCATCTCTCCCCAGGTACACTCTCCTGAGCCTATGCAGGTCGACCAGACCAAGATGGTCAAAACCCGTCAGGACTTACGCCGTGCCGAGGGGAGCTGCTTCTACTGTGGCAGTAAGGAGCACCGGATCCGTGCCTGTCCGGAGAGGTCGGGAAACGCCTGTGTCTAGGTTCGCTCAGAGAGGTCAACCTAGACAAGAATAAATCCTCTCCATCTCTGCTGCTGTCAGTCTCAATCGTCTGCGGGGAGAACCGTTATTTCGAACTAGCCCAACTTGACTCTGGAGCAGCCGGGAATCTTATTTCACAGTCCCTGGTAGAGAAATACCGCATCCCCACCAAACCTCTGGCTGTACCCTTGTCTGTTGCTGCCGTGGATGGGGGCCTCTTACCACGCCCCATCCAACTCATCACCGAATCCATTACTCTGCAGGTGGGAATGCTGCATTCTGAGAGTATCTCCTTTCATGTTCTGCCTGGACTCTCTCACGCCCTCTTGCTAGGCCTACCTTGGCTCCAGAGACATGCACCCGTGCTTGACTGGCAGACCGGAGAAGTCCTTCGCTGGGGACAGGACTGCCATAAGACCTGTCTGGTTCCCGTCCATCCCGTCCGTCCTTCTCCTACCCCAGCTAATCTACCTGGACTTCCGATTCCTTATTGGTCTTATGCTGATGTCTTTAATAAAAAGGAAGCAGAGACACTACCTCCTCATAGACCATACGACTGCCCTATCGACCTGTTACCTGGTACTACTCCTCCCCGTGGGCGTATTTATCCTTTATCCGCTGCTGAGACCCGGTCGATGTCCGAATATATTGAGGAGAATCTGGCCAGGGGATTCATCCGGAAATCTACCTCCCCGGCGGGAGCAGGTTTCTTTTTCGTCAAAAAGAAGGACGGCTCTCTCCGTCCCTGTATAGACTATAGAGGCCTTAACCAGATCACGGTGAAGAATAAGTACCCACTTCCGCTCATTCCGGAGTTATTTGATCGTCTGAGGGGGGCTAGAATCTTCACCAAACTGGACCTCCGTGGGGCGTACAACCTGGTTCGTATCCGTCAGGGGGATGAATGGAAGACGGCATTCAACACCCGGGACGGCCACTATGAATATCTGGTAATGCCCTTTGGTCTCTGTAACGCTCCTGCCGTCTTCCAAGAGTTGGTCAATGACATCTTCCGGGACCTTCTCTACTCCTGCGTAGTGGTGTACCTGGACGACATCTTGGTCTTCTCTCCGGATCTCCAGACTCACCGGAGGGACGTTCGTCAGGTCCTGCTCAGGCTCAGGCAGAATCACCTCTTCGCTAAATACGAGAAGTGCCTCTTTGAGCAGACCTCGCTTCCGTTTTTGGGCTACATTATTTCTCAGACCGGCCTACGAATGGATCCAGAGAAACTGTCTGCCATCGAGAAATGGCCTCGACCGGAGGGGTTGAAGGCCATTCAGCGATTCCTGGGCTTCGCCAACTACTACCGCCTCTTCATACCACACTTCTCTTCCCGGACTGCCCCAATTTCCGCGCTCACCCGTAAGGGTACTAATCCCAAAGAGTGGCCGCCCGAAGCAGAGGAGGCCTTTCTTTCCCTAAAACAGGCCTTCTCTTCCGCCCCGGTGCTGCATCGCCCGGACGGCAACAAGCAGTTCTTCCTGGAAGTTGACGCCTCCTCCTCTGGAGCCGGAGCGGTACTTACTCAAAAATCATCTTCCGGGAGAATGGTAACTTGTGGCTTCTTCTCCAAACTCTTCTCCTCTTCTGAGCGCAACTATTCCATAGGAGACCGAGAGTTATTGGCCATCAAACTGGCATTGGAGGAGTGGCGTTACCTACTCGAGGGGGCTCTTCACCCGGTAATAATTTACACTGACCACAAGAACTTGGCTTACCTCCAGCATGCCCAGAGACTTAACCCGCGCCAAGCCCGGTGGTCCTTGTTTTTTGCTCGCTTTGATTTTGTTCTTCATTTTCGCCCGGCTGACAAAAACGTCAAAGCAGATGCCTTGTCCCGATCCTTTCTGGTGTCCGATCTCGAGGAGGAACCTAAACATATCATCGATCCCGCCAGAGTAATGCAGGTGGCTCCCGTGAGCCTAAATCGTCTCCCTCCCGGTAAGACGTTCGTATCAGTACCTGATCGGGAGAAGATCCTACACTGGGGTCACTCGTCTAAACTAGCTGGCCACGCCGGTCAAAAAAAGACCCTCCAGCTTATTGCCCGGCACTACTGGTGGCCTACCCTGCACAAGGACGTAATAGACTTTGTTTCTGCCTGTGTGTCCTGCGCCCGCAACAAAATCCCGAGACACCTGCCAGCCGGTCGCCTT
This sequence comes from Phyllobates terribilis, assembly GCF_046119375.1. NCBI lineage: Eukaryota > Metazoa > Chordata > Amphibia > Anura > Dendrobatidae > Phyllobates > Phyllobates terribilis. The sequence goes on along the minus strand of NW_027362898.1, from coordinate 4,274,432 downwards.
CTTCCGCTTCCTGTGCCTGCTGCCCCCTGGCAGCATATTGCTATGGACTTCATAACTGATCTCCCCGTCTCTGCCGGTTGTACGGTCATTTGGGTGGTCGCTGACCGCTTTTCCAAGATGGCTCACTTTATTCCCCTGCCTGGTCTCCCGTCTGCACCCGAGCTGGCTAAAGACTTTATCCGCCACATCTTCCGTCTTCATGGCCTGCCCCTCCACATCGTGTCGGATCGTGGGGTACAGTTCACCTCACGTTTCTGGAGAGCCACTTGTAAACTGCTAGACGTCACCCTGGACTTCTCTTCCGCTTACCCCCCACAGTCCAATGGTCAAGTGGAGCGGATCAATCAGAACCTGACCAGTTACCTCCGGCACTTCATTAATGCCCATCATTCTGACTGGGTGGATCTCCTACCATGGGCCGAGTTCTCCTATAACAATCACGAGAGCGAATCCTCCTCCAAATCCCCGTTTTTTGTAGTCTTCGGTCAGCATCCTCGGATTCCTTTTCCTGTCTCCACCTCTGTGGACAACCCGGCTGCGGAATCTCTCGTTAGCAAATTTTCCTCCATTTGGGAGAGTACCCGATCCGCACTCCTTCAGTCGTCCGAACGGATGAAAAGACACGCTGACAAAAAACGCCTGGATCCTCCACAATTTCGTCCTGGAGATAAAGTCTGGCTCTCATCTAAATATGTCCGACTCAAGATACCTTCTTACAAGTTAGGGCCTCGGTTCATCGGTCCTCTGGAGGTCATCAGTCAGATCAACCCGGTGGCCTATAAATTAAAACTCCCGGCCAACTTACGGATCCCTAACTCCTTCCATGTATCTCTCCTCAAACCTGTGGTACTTAACTCTTTTTCCAAGTCTACAGGTACGCCTCCTGCTCCGGTTTCTGCTGAGGACGAGTTTGAGGTAGAGAACATTCTTGCCACCAAAAGGGTAAGAGGAAAGACCTTTTTTCTAGTAGATTGGAGGGGATTTGGTCCTGAGGAGAGAACGTGGGAGCCCCGGGAGAACATCCATGCCCCTCTTATTCTAGCTAAATTTCTGTCTGGCCTAAAAAAGGGGGGGCCTAAAGGGGGGGGTACTGTAGCGCCGGCGTCCCTGCCCTCTGCCAGGCAGGGACGCTGTTCCCCTCACCTCCCTGCTCCGTGCCCGGCGTCCTCCTCCCGCTCTGCTGGCAGCGCGCGCTCCTTCCCGGCCACTGTGCTTAGGGCGCGCGCGCGCGCTCTCCCTCCCTCTTAAAGGGGCCGCGCGCGCCGTCCTAAGGAGTCCCCGGCCAATGGCCGGAGGACTTCACCATATATAAGGCACCTCCTCCAAAATGGAGGTGCCCGAGCAATGTTGTTGCACTGTTCACTACTTTGCTTCAGCCCTCAGGTCCCGTTGCCAGTTACCTGCCAGTTACCTGCCAGTTACCTGCCAGATTCCTGCCTGATTATCTGCTACCTGCCTGCTAGTCTGAGGTCCGACGGTCTGCCTTACTACTCCTGTCAGTCTGTCTAAGGACCAGCCTGCCCGCTCACCTGGGAGCGCACATCAGCCACCTGCCTGCTTGCCTGAGGTCCGACGGTCTGCCTTCCATCTCCTGTCAGTCTGTCTATGGACCAGCTTGCCCGCTCACCTGGGAGCACACACCAGCTACCTGCCTGCTAGTCTACCTGGAGGCTCCGCCGTCACGTGCTGTGACCACCTGCCTGTCCGGTGACTCCTGCCCGCTCACCTGGGAGCGCTCATCTGCTGCCTGTCTGCTAGCCTACCTGGAGGCTCTGCCGTCACGTGCTGTGACCACCCTCCTGTCCAGAGACTTCTGCCCGCTCACCTGGGAGCGCTCATCTGCCGCCTGTCTGTTGGTCTTCCTGGAGGCTCCACCGTCACATGCTGTGACCACCCGTTCATCCAGAGACTCCCGCCTGCTCACCTGGGAACTCACGTCTATCATCAGCCGCCACAGGTCGTACCAACCCTTTACCTAGAGACTGCCCCGGTTACTTGCCGAGACCATCTGCCCGTTCATCCAGAGACTGCCCCGGTCACTTGCCGTGACCATCTGCCCGTTCATTCAGAGACTGCCCCGGTCACTTGCCGTGACCATCTGCCCGTTCATTCAGAGACTGCCCCGGTCACTTGCCGTGTCCATCAGCCCGTTCATCCAGAGACTGCCCCGGTCACTTGCCGTGACCTCCAGCCCGTTCACTCAGAGACTGTCCCGGTCACCTGCTGTGACCTCCTGCCCGTCTTCCCTGGTCGCCACCCGCTCCCTTACAAGGACTGCCCCCTTGTATAGTAGCTCAGAGGTTCCGCCTCCCAGACCCGCTACAGCCACCACCATGTTTCACTGTTGGGATTGTATTGGGCAGGTGATGAGTAGTGCCTGGTTTTCTCCACACATACCGCTTAGAATTATCACCAAAAAGTTCTATCCTCGTCTCATCACACCAGAGAATCTTATTTTTCTCATAGTCTGGGAGTCCTTCATGTGTTTTTGAGCAAACTCTATGTGGGGTTTTATATGTCTTGCACTGAGGAGAGGCTTCTGTCGGGCCACTCTGCCATAAAGGCCCGATTGGTGGAGGGCTGCAGTGATAGTTGACTTTGCGGAACTTTCTCTCATCTCCCTGCTGCATCTCTGGAGCTCAGCCACAGTGATCTTGGGGTTCTTCTTTACCTCTCTCACCAAGGCTTTTCTCCCACGATTGCTCAGTTTGGCTGGACGGCCAGATCTAGGAAGACTTCTGGTGGTCCCAAACTTCTTCCATTTAAGGATTATGGAGCCCACTGTGCTCTTAGGAACCATGAGTAATGCAGAACTTCTTTTGTAACCTTGGCCTATGCCTTGCCACAATTCTGTCTCTGAGCTCCTTGGGCAGTTCCTTCGAGTTCATGATTCTCATTTGGACTGACATGCATTGTGAGCTGTGAGGTCTTATATAGACAGGTGTGTGCCTTTCCAAATCAAGTCCTATCAGTTTAATTAAACACAGCTGGACTCCAATTAAAGAGTAGAACCATCTCAAGGAGGATCACAAGGAAATGGACAGCATGTGACTTAAATATGAGTGTCTGAGCAAAGGGTCAGAATACTTATGACCATGTGATATTTCAGTTTTTCTTTTTTAGTAAGTTTGCAAAAAATTCTACATTTCTGTTTATTTCAGTCAAGATGGGGTGCAGAGTGCACTTTAGTGAGAAAAAAAATGAACTTTTTAGAATTTACCAAATGACTGCAATGAAACAAAGAGTGAAGATGTAAAGGGGCCTGAATACTTTCAGTACCCACTGTATCCTTGAACATTACATTTAACTACCTTTTTGTATAAGGTGGCAAAGAATAAAACAAGCAGATAGGAAAAAACAAACATAATTTATTTAAAAAATGATCAAAAAGAAATATTTCTGTCATGCGCCAAAACATGCAAAATAAAACAAATAAACATTACAAATTATAATAAGGTGCAGAACTGTAATCAGGGCCAGGACTGGGTGCTGAAAAATGTGGGGGGATCAGCAACATGAGTAAGTGAGGGAAGTGGAATAAAGGGTAGAAATACACCATGGTGCGGAGGGTTTGGTAGGTATGGCCGGTCCGTGGAACTAGATTTGCTGCCAACTATATCCTAATTTGGAAGGCGGCTCACAGCAGGTTCAAGATGATATAAGTATGGCAAATACAAACGGTATATTAGGATTGTCTGAATATGGGTTATTTTGTAGGTGAGGTTTAACACAAATAACTATTGAAGCCAGAACATTATGTGTCTAATTTTTTTCCAAAACATATCGCCACCAAAAGCGAAAATTTGGCAAGCCAGAATAAACACAAAAAAAAAAGACAAAGAAAAGTCACCATCATACTAGCAGTCAAGGGCGGGCTGGGCTGGGGTGCAGAGGGGCAAGTGCCCCCCCAGACCAGTTCCCAAGCAGCTGCTCAGGGCTGCCAGGGGACTGCACTGTACCTTTAAATATGTTCAGCTGCCGACCCGACCACATGGCAGAGATGCAGATACACCCCCTGCACGCTGTGTGGCTGAGTCTGCTGAAGTGACGTCACACAGCGAACCTGGAACTGATTCAGTCAGCCGGACAGGAGCCTGTGGATCGGAGACTTCAGTGGTCTCAGTCAGTATGAGGTCAGGAGGTCTGCAGTGAGGGGGAAGCGGGACTGTGCTCACCTTCTCATAAATCCACCCAGGATTCTATATTGTCCAATCAGAGGGCCAGCTGCTGGGGCTCCGTGTGAGTTATTGCAGGAGGCTGAACTTTCATGCAGATTAGGGTCCTCCTGTCAGTGCAAAAAGTTCAGTCTGGTGCAATAAATCACACTTAGTCCCAGCAGAGACCACAGACATCACAATACGAGACCCTGCACCGACTGATTACAGCTGAACCTACAGCACCTCATATTCTACTATATGGCCCCATATATAATATGTGAGGTCCTGTAGGCAGGTCCAGGTGTGTTCAGTAATAATAATCTTTATTTTCATATAGCGCTAACATATTCCGCAGCGCTTTACGTACATTATCGTCGCTGTCCCCATCGGGGCTCACAATCTAGATTCCCTATCAGTATGTCTTTGGAGTGTGGGAGGAAACCGGAGAACCCGGAGGAAACCCACGCAAACACGGGGAGAACATACAAACTCCTTGCAGATGTTGTCCTTGGTGGGATTTGAACCCAGGACCCCAGCGCTGCAAGGCTGCAGTGCAGTGTATATCCCTGTACATAATATACCACATCTAGTATACAGATTAGCCTATCATCTACTGTGATACACACATCAGATGTTTTAAAAAAATACACATTACTATACAACATCAGATGTCTATAGTGACAGTATATTATATACTAGTCATGTATTCTAATATATATTGTATGCATGTGGTATACTGTGTGAACAGATGTTATGTACAGGTAATGTGTGTATAGTATATCTGAACTCTACCCATGTCTGGTATATATAATACTGTAACTACAAAGTTCAGCCCGCGGACTGAGACAGCCGAAGGGCTGAAAACTGTGGTGCACGGGCCACACCATACTCTCCCCTATCCCAATATCACTGCTATCTGCAGTGTGGTGAATACATTGGTGGAAGACGGAGCCGCTGGCTCCTACTTCCACAGATCAGCTTTTGCGACTGACACAGCCAACATGATGTCATCACGACATCACATCTGCTGTGTGGAGAGTCAGTGCACCGGAGAAAAGAACAGACCGCGGGGGAACGAGAGCGAGGTGAGTATGTCCTCTTTTTTTTTTTTCATATGTGCATGGAATGTGTGCCTGCATATAGGGGGCTATGTGAGGACTCATACTGTATATAGGAGGCTATGTGAGGGCTCATATAGTATATAGGAGGCTATGTGAGGGCTCATATAGTATATAGGACGCTATGTGGGGGCTCATATAGTATATAGGACGCTATGTGAGGGCTCATATAGTATATAGGACGCTATGTGGGGGCTCATATAGTATATAGGAGGCCATGTGAGGGCTCATATAGTATATAGGAGGCTATGTGAGGGCTCATATAGTATATAGGACGCTATGTGGGGGCTCATATAGTATATAGGACGCTATGTGAGGGCTCATATAGTATATAGGACGCTATGTGGGGGCTCATATAGTATATAGGAGGCCATGTGAGGGCTCATATAGTATATAGGAGGCTATGTGAGGGCTCATATAGTATATAGGAGGCTATGTGAGTGCTCATATAGTATATTGGAGGCTATGTGAGGGCTCATATAGTATATAGAAGGCTATGTGAGGGCTCACATTGTATATTGGAGGCTATGTGAGGCCTCACACTGTATATAAGAGGTTATGTGGGGCCTTACACTGTATATAGAAGGCTATGAGGGAATCATACTGTATACAGGAGGCTATTTGAGGGCTCATATTGTATATAGAGAGACTATGTGGGGGCTCACACTGTATATAGGAAGCTATGCGGATCTCATAATATATAAGAGGCCATGTGGGGTCTGACAATATATAGAGAGGCTATGTGGGGACTCACATTGTATAAAGGAGGCTATGTGGGACTCATACTGTACATAGGAGGCTATGTGGCGGCTAATAATATGTATACAGTAGAAGGCTATGTGGGGGCTCATACTGTATAGAGGAGGCTATGTGAGGACTCATACTGTACATAGGGGGCTCATACTATATATAGGAGGCTATATGCGGGCTCATACTGTACAAATGAGGCTATGTGGCGGCTCATAATATGTATAGGAGGCAATGTAGGTCTCATACGGTATATAGGGGGCTATGTGGTGGCTAATACTGTATATAGGATGAAATATGAGGGCTCACACTATATAAGGGCTATGTGGTAGCTTACACTGTATATAGGGGCTATGTGGGGTGCATACTGTATGTAGGAATAATGTCTGTAATCTGCTGTGGAATTAATAGCACTATATACTGTACTTTTCAGATTATAGTACGCACTTTTCTCCTCCAAAAATTTTTGGGAAAATGGGGGTACGTCTTATAATCTGAATGTAGTTTACCGGGACATTTGGGAGCGGCATTTTAGGGTCGCTGCTGCAGGAAGCTGGTGACGGCAGGAATGAGGCGATGCTGCGGGCCCCAGGCTGGGAAGGTGGGTGTCTGGCTGTGCGACGGGCTCTGTGCTTTCACAAAATGTCGGAGGAGCCCCCGCACTTTCTATGGTTTTCAATGCGGTGAACTTAGGGAAAAAAGGCCACCAGAGGCGGCGCATGTGCGGATTGAGATCGTGACACCGAGATCTTGTCTCCCGAGGTCTCAACCTAAGCATGTGCTGCCTCCGGTGGCCATTTTCCCTAAGTCTACAGCATTGAAAACCACGGGAAGTACAGGGGATCCGCCGGCATTTTGTGAAAGCACGGAGTCCGGCTCATCGTCGAACATCCCCCTCCCAGCCTGGGGTCCACAGCATCACCCCACTCCTGCCGCTGCCAGCTTCCTGGAGCAGCGACTCTGCTCCACCATAGCAGCCCCCTTCCCTGGGTAATCTACCGTAAAAGCAGACTATAAGAAGCACCACCATTTTATTAAAAAATAATTTTTCCTATTTTTCTCACCAAAATTTGGGGTGCGTCTTATGATACGGTGCATTTTATAATCTGCAAAATATGGTTAGTAAAATAAATAAATAAATGGGGAGCTGTGTGGGGGCTCATACTGTATACAGGGGGCTGTGTGTGTGCTCATACTGTATACAGGGGGCTGTGTGTGTGCTCATATGGTATATAGGGGGGCTGTGTGGGGGCTCATACTGTATACAGGGGGCTATGTGTGTGCTCATATGGTATATAGGGGGGCTGTGTGTGGGCTCATACGGTATACAGGGGGCTGTGTGTGTGCTCATATGGTATATAGGGGGCTGTATGTGTGCTCATATGGTATATAGGGGGGCTGTGTGTGGGCTCATACGGTATACAGGGGGCTGTGTGTGTGCTCATATGGTATATAGGGGGCTGTATGTGTGCTCATATGGTATATAGGGGGGCTGTGTGGGGGCTCATACTGTATACAGGGGGCTGTGTGTGTGCTCATATGGTATATAGGGGGGCTGTGTGTGGGCTCATACGGTATACAGGGGGCTGTGTGTGTGCTCATATGGTATATAGGGGGCTGTGTGTGGGCTCATATGGTATATAGGGGGGCTGTGTGGGGGCTCATACTGTATACAGGGGGCTATGTGTGGGCTCATACGGTATATAGGGGGGCTGTGTGTGTGCTCATACGGTATATAGGGGGATGTATGTGTGCTCATATGGTATATAGGGGGGCTTTGTGGGGGCTCATACGGTATACAGGGGGCTATGTGTGTGCTCATATGGTATATAGGGGGGCTGTGTGGGGTCTCATACTGTATACAGGGGGCTGTGTGTGTGCTCATATGGTATATAGGGGGGCTGTGTGTGTGCTCATATGGTATATAGGGGGGCTGTATGTGTGCTCATATGGTATATAGGGGGGCTTTGTGGGGGCTCATACGGTATATAGGGGGGCTGTGTGTGTGCTCATACGGTATATAGGGGGATGTTGGCATACTTAATTCTGCTCAATATTAAGTGATATAAATATTATTTTATATTAATTGTAGTTAATATTAATATTGAGCAGAACTAATTTCAGCCTTTCAGCCTATTGGTTCAGGCCCCCACAACAGTTACGTTCTCTCATGTGGCCCCTCTGGAAAATGAATTGCCCACCCCTGATATATACCATCATTTATTATCCAGTATATAGCATCTGATGTCTGTATAACAGTATGTCCTATATCCCATCACATATTCTCCTGTATACTGGATGTCATATACTGTGCACAGACATCAGATGGTGCAGAGGAGAAGAAGTGACTGGTGTAATATCTAATGGCTGTACTCAAGGTGTAATGTGCACTAGTTACATATTAGCCTGTAGGTGGTATAATATATATACTATAGGCCCAGACATCCCATATTATATACAGGATAATAGGAGGCGGGTATAATATCCAGAGCTAACAAGCCTCCCCTATTCCCTGGGCCTGTCCCGATTTGAGGGCTCAGTCCCGGCCCGGCTCAGCTCTTCTCCCGGCAGGGGCGCTGCTGGGCACTGGGCTTTTCCTCCAGACACGCAGGCTTTCCATGCTGTGTGTGACCCCTTGTAGCTCCGCCTCCCGCTCTCTGCTCCTCCCCGGCATCAGGGCAGAGGAATTCTACTGTGCAGAGACCGCGCAGCATGAGGAGGTGAGGGGTCAGGGGGCGGGGCCAAGTCTGCGGAGGACATGACAACAAGGTGCGGTCCTGAGGTGAGGGGGGAGACCCGCAGCCTCTCCCATCTGTGGCTGCTGTTATTACAGGATGGGAGGGGGCTCATGCAATGTCACCAGCAGCTCTGCAGTCGGGACTAGGGGGGATGGGAAGGGGATTTAGGGACACTGCAGGGCTGACAGCTCTCCTGCGTACAGCCCATACTCTGCTGCTGATTGCAAACACCAGGCCCCACCACTGCCACTGGAGACATGATGGAGAAGAAAGGACTATATACATGTCATGTTGTGCCCGCTGTGTGTATGATGTCTGTGTGATGGTTGTGCCCGCTGTGTGTATGATGTCTGTGTGATGGTTGTGCCCGCTGTGTGTATGATGTCTGTGTGATGGTTGTGCCCGCTGTGTGTATGATGTCTGTGTGATGGTTGTGCCCGCTGTGTGTATGATGTCTGTGTGATGGTTGTGCCCGCTGTGTGTGATGTCTGTGTGATGGTTGTGCCCGCTGTGTGTATGATGTCTGTGTGATGGTTGTGCCCGCTGTGTGTATGATGTCTGTGTGATGGTTGTGCCCGCTGTGTGTATCATGTCTGTGTGATGGTTGTGCCCGCTGTGTGTATCATGTCTGTGTGATGGTTGTGCCCGCTGTGTGTATCATGTCTGTGTGATGGTTGTGCCCGCTGTTTGTGATGTCTGTGTGATGGTTGTGCCCGCTGTGTGTATGATGTCTGTGTGATGGTTGTGCTCGCTGTGTGTATGATGTCTGTGTGATGGTTGTGCCCGCTGTGTGTATGATGTCTGTGTGATGGTTGTGCCCGCTGTGTGTATGATGTCTGTGTGATGGTTGTGCCCGCTGTGTGTATGATGTCCGTGTGATGGTTGTGCCTGCTGTGTGTATGATGTCCGTGTGATGGTTGTGCCCGCTGTGTGTGATGTGTGTGTGATGGTTGTGCCCGCTGTGTGTATGATGTCTGTGTGATGGTTGTGCCCGCTGTGTGTATGATGTCTGTGTGATGGTTGTGCCCGCTGTGTGTATGATGTCCGTGTGATGGTTGTGCCCGCTGTGTATATGATGTCCGTGTGATGGTTGTGCCCGCTGTGTGTGATGGTTGTGCCCGCTGTGTGTGATGTCTGTGTGATGGTTGTGCCCGCTGTGTGTATGATGTCTGTGTGATGGTTGTGCCCGCTGTGTGTATGATGTCTGTGTGATGGTTGTGCCCGCTTTGTGTATCATGTCTGTGTGATGGTTGTGCCCGCTGTGTGTATCATGTCTGTGTGATGGTTGTGCCCGCTGTGTGTGATGTCTGTGTGATGGTTGTGCCCGCTGTGTGTATAATGTCTGTGTGATGGTTGTGCCCGCTGTGTGTATCATGTCTGTGTGATGGTTGTGCCCGCTGTGTGTGTGATGTCTGTGTGATGGTTGTGCCCGCTGTGTGTATCATGTCTGTGTGATGGTTGTGCCCGCTGTGTGTATCATGTCTGTGTGATGGTTGTGCCCGCTGTGTGTATGATGTCTGTGTGATGGTTGTGCCCGCTGTGTGTATCATCTCTGTGTGATGGTTGTGCCCGCTGTGTGTATGATGTCTGTGTGATGGTTGTGCCCGCTGTGTGTATCATCTCTGTGTGATGGTTGTGCCCGCTGTGTGTATAATGTCTGTGTGATGGTTGTGCCCGCTGTGTGTATCATGTCTGTGTGATGGTTGTGCCCGCTGTGTGTGTGATGTCTGTGTGATGGTTGTGCCCGCTGTGTGTATCATGTCTGTGTGATGGTTGTGCCCGCTGTGTGTATCATGTCTGTGTGATGGTTGTGCCCGCTGTGTGTATGATGTCTGTGTGATGGTTGTGCCCGCTGTGTGTATGATGTCTGTGTGATGGTTGTGCCCGCTGTGTGTATGATGTCTGTGTGATGGTTGTGCCCGCTGTGTGTGATGTCTGTGTGATGGTTGTGCCCGCTGTGTGTGATGTCTGTGTGATGGTTGTGCCCGCTGTGTGTATGATGTCTGTGTGATGGTTGTGCCCGCTGTGTGTATGATGTCCGTGTGATAGTTGTGCCCGCTGTGTGTATGATGTCTGTGTGATTTTTAACATAGCGCTTTGAAATAGGCAGGGGTGGGAGATTAATTTTCCCAAGGGGCCACGTGAGAGACCGTGACTGTTGTGGAGCCCGAACCAATAGGTTCAAATTAATTCAGCTCAATATTAATATTAACATATTAATTATATATTTTTTGTATATTTATATTATCACTTAATATTGAGCAGATTTAAGTATGCTGACATCCCCCTATATACAGTATGAGCCCCCACACAACCCCGTACATACAGTATTAGCACACACCATCCCTACCTACGGTATGAGCCCTCGCATAGCCCCCAATATACAGTAAGAGCCACCACAAGAAAGCCAGATGTCGTATAATGAATCTACATAAAGATGAGAAAGTTCTGGCGGCTCCGACTATGAATGAGGGAACAAAAAATAACCCTCAGGTCCCAACAAGAGATGAGCAGGACTCACAGATGAGGCCGCACTGCCCCGGAAGATAAGAGACTCATGGCCTCCAGTCCAGCCGCCAGGTAGCACTGACCTGGACGCCCGACTGGAGGCCCCGGAATCCATCTGCTCATCTCTAGTCCCAACTGCCCTGGATACAGTGGACAGTCCTGGATTTGGGTCTGGGCCTTGCAGTCTCGGCCGTCTGCTGAATTTCCCTCACTACCAGCGCCCCTCTGACAACTCCTCCTGCCGGGCGAGAAAGATAATGGTAAATGGGCGTGGATTGGGGTGTGACCAGGGGCGAGGCCAAAATTTGCCGCGCATAGCCTCTTTCTGTCCCCCTTTCTGTTCTTCAAAAGTTGAGAGGTATGAATATGTGATGTCTGTATCCCAGTATATCGCTTACCATCACATATTATGCTGTATACTGGATGTGATGGACTTTGATACTGGCATCCAATGTTATACAGAGGATAATATGTCACTGGTGTAATATCTGATGTCTGTGCTCATAGTGTGGTATATAACTGTCACATGCTATTCTGTATGTAATATCTGATGTATGTAGTCATAATATATCTTATTCCAGTACAGATGAGCGAATTGATTCGCAGGACACTGGTCAAACAGTCCCGTCAGTAGTCTGTGGCCACCAGACCAGAGCCCCGCGAGCCTCCTCCCGCCTGCCGGCATCTCTGACTCCTCTTTTGATTATAGTCTTTGCATGATGTCATCTTTTTGGCGTGACACATACATGACATTGTGCCTGGCTACAAATCAAAGGAAGAGAAAGAGAATGGTGTCAGGTAGGAGGCTGTCAGGGCTCCTATCCAGCAGCCACTGAGTATTCATCTGACCATTGGATCAGGGTCCTGCAAATGAAGTTGCTCATCTCTATATATCAGTCATATATTCTCCTATGTATATTGTATTGTATGTGGTATAATATGTTCACTGTGTGCACAGACATCAGATGGGACACACGTGATAATTAGTGACTCGTACATCATATACTATAATGTGGAGTTGACTTTTACATTGATGACTTGCTCGATCAAGTATGTAGGAAATAATACACAAAATAATAATTCCTAGGTATCTATCTGGCAGACCTGTGCTTATGTGTGGCCACCTTTAGGCTGTGTGCCCACTATGCGTTTTTTAAGCGTTTCCGCAACAGCAATTCCGCTGCACAAACGCTTAAAAAGCGCTTGGTAGAAGGTCTGCTATGTTCCCCAATGATAATCCGCATCTGCTGTGCACATGCTGCGGAAATTTCCGCTGCGGATTATCAATGCGGAAAAATCCGCCGCACTACCAATTATTTTGTGTAATCGCAGCGTTTTCGCCGCCATTGACTTGCATTGAATTGAGATGCAAAGTACTACATCTGGGCAATAAAAATGAAAAAAGCATATACAGAATGGGAGGAATAGAGCTAAACAACAGTACATGTGAAAAAGACTTAGGTATACTAATAGATCATAGACTGAACATGAGTCAACAGTGTGATGCAGCAGCAAAAAAGGCAAATACAATTCTGGGATGTATTAACAGAAGCATACAGTCTAGATCACGTGAAGTCATTATTGGTCTTTACTCCTCTTTGGTCAGACCTCATCTGGAATACTGTGTACAGTTTTGGGCACCACATTTTAAAAAAGACATAGACAAACTGGAGCAAGTTCAGAGAAGAGCGACCAGAATGGTGACTGGTCTGCAAACCATGTCCTATGAGGAACGGTTGCAGGATTTGGGAATGTTTAGCTTGCAAAAAAGAAGACTGAGAGGAGACTTAATAGCTGTCTACAAATATGTCAAGGGCTGTCACATTGTAGAAGGATCATCTTTATTCTCATTTGCACAAGGAAAGACTAGAAGCAATGGGATGAAACTAAATGGGAGGAGACACAGATTAGATATTAGAAAAAACTTTTTGACAGTTAGGGTGATTAATGAGTGGAACAGGCTGCCACGAGAGGTGGTGAGTTCCCCTTCAATGGACGTCTTCAAACAGAGGCTGGACAGACATCTGTCTGAGATGATTTAGTGAATCCTGCTTTGAGCAGGGGGTTGGACCAGATGACCCAGGAGGTCCCTTCCAACTCTACCATTCTATGATTCTATGATCTATGATTCTATGAATTGCATAATATCCGCATGACTACATGTGCACATGCGGATATTTAGCGATTCAATGTGCGGATGGTACCCGGATTTGGAGAAGAAGAGACTCCTCCAGACCCGGGTACCATAGTACCTGTAAACAAAAAAGAATTAAAATAAAAAATATACATTATACTTACCTTCTGATGGCCCCCGGTCTCCATAGCGATGCGTCCTGGCTTCCTGGCAGCTAATGATGGTCTAAAAGGACCTGCCATGATGTCATTTAGTCATGTGACAGGTCACGTGACTGCTGACGTCAGCAGTCGCTTGACCCGTCACATGACTAAATGACGTCATGGCAGGTCCTTTTACACAACCGCGAGACACCGGGAAGACCGGACGCATCAGATAAGGAGACCAGGGGCCGTCAGAAGGTAAGTATAATATTTATTTTTTACCATTCTTTTACGGTCACACTATATAAATCCATACCGGTTGCATGGATTTATATAGTGTGACCAAGTTCTCCAGCACTTTCCAAGTGATGCTAAAATCGCTTGCAAAGTGCTTGACAACCCGCATGCGGAAATGCATGTGAAGAGCGCTTCACTTCTGCTTGTCCCTGGCAGGAAAACTCATAGAATCCGCATGCGTTTTTTCTGCCAGGGAGATGCAGAAACGCTCTGGAAAAATTCTCAGCATTTCTGCATTGTGGGCACTTAGCCTTACTCTGTTTAGGAGTGTAGAAAAGCACAGCGTACCTTGGATTACTTGCATTACACCTCTAACAACCTAAATCCGTGTTGTAGTGGTCAGACATTGTACATATTATGCTTATATATTACCAGTTTTAAATGCTCACCTGAACTGGACCAAGTGCTGTCATTTTTCTCCATGGGCAGCACTTAGACAATACGTTTGTGTGAATATAGCCAATGAAGCAGCTGGTAATAAACATGTTGAAGAGGTTTTCTGCGAACAAAAGTATATTTTAATCAATAGATCTTGGAATAATAATAACTTCCACAATTGGATGTGTTTAAATAAAATGTCCCTGTGCTGAGATAATGTTATAAATGTGCCCCTGCTGTGTACTGTGTAATGGCTGTGTCTGACTGTGCAGGAACATGGTCTGATCATACCACAGCTACTGGGCAGGGGAGGAAGCAAAAGAGTATATAGCATCGATTAAATCACTGCACACTCTAGTTTCAAGATGCAAACGATGGGTCAAAACGTTCATTTACTGTTGCATTATTCCCTGCACCTTAAATGTGTCTTATTGCATGTCTTCAAATAGACTTTAGTTTGCATCTTGAAACTAGAATGTGCGGTGATTTAATCTACGCCGATTCTGGGGATTCCACATCCCGTGTACCTGCACCTTGACCTACAGACTGTGTGCACGCTAATCAGCTATATATAAAGAGAGTATATATACATTACAGCAGGGGATCACAGCTGAGTCTTTCTTTGAGCTAAAATATTGTTTAAAAACAGGCATTGAAATGTTTTACTCACAAAAAGAATCCTCTGTGATCCCCTGCTATCCTGCCTGTATCCTCTTTTGCTTCCCCCCCTGCCCAGGAGATGTGGTATGATCAGACCATGTTCCTGCACGGTCAGACACAGCCATTACACAGTACACAGCAGGGGCACATTTATAAGATTATCTCAGCACAGGAACATTATTATATCACATCCAATTGTGGAAATTATTATTACCCAAGACCTATTGATTAAAATATACTATTGTTTGTGGGAAAACGACCTTTAAGGATGGGCCGCTACTCATGGACCACTGCTGTGTGCTTGCCCCCAGGCAAAAATTTGCCAGCCAGCCCCTGCTAGCAGTGATATTAGAATACACACTATACATGTTATTACATACAGCATCCTTTACCTATAAAAATTGTATATAATCTCTTCCACTTTTCTTTCCAGTGGGTGTAGTGACAAGATTATGGAGCAGTTGCCGGGACCAGTGCTGCCGCGAGCGACAACAGGGTAGGAAGAGTGGTGATGTGGCTCTTAAAAAGAAAGGCCATACAGTACAGACCAAAAGTTTGGACACACCTTCTCATTTAAAGATTTTTCTGTATTTCCATGACTATGAAAATTGTACATTCACACTGAAGGCATCAAAACTATGAATTAACACATGTGGAATTATATACTTAACAAAAAAGTGTGAAACAACTGAAAATATGTCTTATATTCTAGGTTCTTCAAAGTAGCCACCTTTTGCTTTGATGACTGCTTTGCACACTCTTGGCATTCTCTTGATGAGCTTCAAGAGGTAGTCACCGGAAATGGTCTTCCAACAATCTTGAAGGAGTTCCCAGAGATGCTTAGCACTTGTTGGCCCTTTTGCCTTCACTCTGCGGTCCAGCTCACCCCAAACCATCTCGATTGGGTTCAGGTCTGGTGACTGTGGAGGCCAGGTCATCTGGCGTAGCACCCCATCACTCTCCTTCTTGGTCAAATAGCCCTTACACAGCCTGGAGGTGTGTTTGGGGTCATTGTCCTGTTGAAAAATAAATGATGGTCCAACTAAACGCAAATCGGATGGAATAGCATGCCGTTGCAAGATGCTGTGGTAGCCATGCTGGTTCAGTACGCCTTCAATTTTGAATAAATCCCCAACAGTGTCACCAGCAAAGCACCCCCACACCATCACACTTCCTCCTCCATGCTTCACGGTGGGAACCAGGCATGTAGAGTCCATCCGTTCACCTTTTCTGCGTCGCACAAAGACACGGTGGTTGGAACCAAAGATCTCAAATTTGGACTCATGAGACCAAAACACAGATTTCCACTGGTCTAATGTCCATTCCTTGTGTTCTTTAGCCCAAACAAGTCTCTTTTGCTTGTTGCCTTTTCTTAGCAGTGGTTTCCTAGCAGCTATTTTACCATGAAGGCCTGCTGCAAAGTCTCCTCTTAACAGTTGTTGTAGAGATGTGTCTGCTGCTAGAACTCTGTGTGGCATTGACCTGGTCTCTAATCTGAGCTGCTGTTAACCTGTGATTTCTGAGGCTAGTGACTCGGATAAACTTATCCTCAGAAGCAGAGGTGACTCTTGGTCTTCCTTTCCTGGGGCGGTCCTCATGTGAGCCACTTTCTTTGTAGCGCTTGATGGTTTTTGCAACTGCACTTGGGGACACTTTCAAAGTTTTCCCAATTTTTCGGACTGACTGACCTTCATTTCTTAAAGTAATGATGGCCACTCGTTTTTCTTTACTTAGCTGCTTTTTTATTGCCATAATACAAATTCTAACAGTCTATTCAGTAGGACTATCAGCTGTGTATCCACCTGACTTCTGCACAACACAACTGATGGTCCCAACCCCATTTATAAGGCAAGAAATCCCATTTATTAAACCTGACAGGGCACACCTGTGAAGTGAAAACCATTTCCAGTGACTACCTCTTGAAGCTCATCAAGAGAATGCCAAGAGTGTGCAAAGCAGTCATCAAAGCAAAAGGTGGCTACTTTGAAGAACCTAGAATATAAGACATATTTTCAGTTGTTTCACACTTTTTTGTTAAGTATATAATTCCACATGTGTTAATTCATAGTTTTGATGCCTTCAGTGTGAATGTACAATTTTCAAAATCATGAAAATACAGAAAAATCTTTAAATGAGAAGGTGTGTCCAAACTTTTGGTCTGTACTGTACCTATATTATGACCGGCTCCAGTTTTTGACCCTAGTCCTAGATTTTCACCCGTAAGTGGCTATCTTTTTCAGTTTTATTTGTTGTAATGGTTTGATTATTATTTTGCGTATTAAAAATGCTTTTTTCTCTGTCATCCCTGACCTTACAGATCTGACTGGACCAAAAAGGGAAATACCTGTAGCCCGGAGGTGCTGGAAGCCAGAGAGGAATCTGAAATGGAGGCCGGAGCTGGGGGCCAGAAAGAAGAAGAGCCTGCGGAGAGCACCAGTACACCGCAGCCCCTCGACACCTCCCCTCATGCACCAATAAGCCAGCATCGCTACCGCCCCACCATCACTGGCGTACGTGACATGGGAATACCTGTGAGTGATGATGATGAGAGTTTTTGTCTAAGCCTGGCCCGTTATTTCAGGCACGTTCCCTTTTTATTGAGGCTGCAGACCAGGGCTGCCCTCCAAATTATTTTGTCTGCCGCTGCGCCACCAAATTCACCGATGGCCATCTTTTAATTCCTTGAAAGGTGGCAACTTTCTGAGGACATCCAAACCCGGTCATTAGACCCCCCAAGAAGGGCACTCAGCAGACCCACCATCACGGCAGCCACCACCTCCAGTGCCAGCATCACGGCAATCACCACCACCTCCAGTACCAGCATCACAGCAGCTATCACCACCACCTCCAGTCACAGCATCACAGCAACCACCACCAACTACAGTGGCACCATCACGGCAGCCACCTCCAGTGCCAGCATCTTGGCAGCCACCTCCATTACCAGCATCACGGCAGCCAACAACCCCCTCACCAGCATGTCTCTTGCCCCAATCACCCTTGTCTTGTTGGCATGATGGCCAAAACACAGAAGACAAGGCCAGACAAAGATCTGAGATACAGGATTTGTGTGCTGAGATGCCTCCACAGTCACTGAAAGGTGTTACATAGATGCGTATTATATGGACGCTATATGGATGGCATAAGCATGGTCCGTTTGCTGTGCTTTTTTTTTCTCGCACACATTGACTTGCATTGGCGAGTCTCGTCTGATATATGCAGCCACTTGCAGCATGCTGTGATTTTTTTTTTCTCAGTTCGATCCGAGCTGGAAAAAAAAAAATCACAGATGAACACATAATCATTCAATAACAGGAGTCAGAGTGCAATCCAATTTTTTTTATCAGATTGCACTCGTGTGATTTAAACGCAGATGAGTATGAGCCCTTAGACTCAGCCAAAAGATTGTAGACATAGAGTATATCTTATTGCTCTAATAGGCATCTAGTCATTCAACAGAGGCCATTAACTATATATTCTACATGCAGGGCTTGTGAATTGTCCATTATTAAAATAAACAGTATATAAAAAGCAGTGCAGGAGGCAGCAGTGAAGGACATGACAAATATTAATAACAATATGTAAAATAATCACAGGCTGCAATTACCCACCATATTTTTTCTTAAACCATGAAATCAACTTTTTCTTGCGGTTGTAAATTTGAAATGACAGTGATAGCTATTATGACATCACAAGGCACATGACATCATAGACATCACAATTGGAATAGAATGTATAAATTTCTACACTGCTGCCATCTTGTGTCACTATAACCTGACAGCTGGAAGAGGACGAGTCCAGG
This sequence comes from Phyllobates terribilis, assembly GCF_046119375.1. Taxonomy (NCBI): domain Eukaryota; kingdom Metazoa; phylum Chordata; class Amphibia; order Anura; family Dendrobatidae; genus Phyllobates; species Phyllobates terribilis. Next base: position 4,255,753 of record NW_027362898.1, on the reverse strand, counting down.
TAAGTAGCTCTTTACTTTTAAGCTTTGGTATACTTATAATGTATCCACCGGATTTATCATGGATTGCCGGGAACACTCTGTAATAAGACATTTTCAGGACAACCCCTTGTCTAAATGAGAAATTGCTGACAATCAGTTGATATTAGGTGGGTGGGGAGGTCAAGTTGGGACATCTTTATGGGGCTCCATTTTTGGGTAGTTTTGCTATTTATGTGGACAAATTATTTTATTATCATTCTCTGTTCTCAGATCTTTGGTTCCTATTGAATTAGGGGCTGACATTGGAGTTGTAGTTTAACCCCTTTAAAGCTCAAGACGTACTAATACGTATCTGCGCCATGGGACTTAAGAGCCTGATACGTATTAGTACGTCTTTGCGATCGCGCCCGCACACAGGCTGTGCGGGCGCGATCGCCGCCGGGTTTCAGCCGATTGTCGCAGGTGAGTCGATCGCAGCATTGCGGGGGCAAGGGGAGGTGATCGGGATACTCACCTCTCCTGCCGGCGTCCAGCGATGTCTGCCGCGGCTTCCTGGATGTTGCCATGACGACCCAATGTCGTCATGACAACATCTGGGTCACCAGACAGCAGGAAGATATTTTGGCATGCGCAGTGCATGACCAAAGTATCTTCTGCATTTGCAGTGCTGACAGCCTGTATAGCACAGGGCTGGTGCTCCATCCCTATGCTATACAAGCGATCAGAATAAAAAAAGTGAAAGTCCCATAGTGGGACAAAGAATAAAAGTAAAAAAAAGTGTCAGAAAGTGAAGAAAATAAATCAAAAAATAATCCACCAAAAATAAAAATATAATGTACCCATCAATAAATATTATTATGAAAAAAAAAACAATAACAGTACACATATTTGGTATCGCCGCGTCCGGAATGACCTGACCTATAAAACTGTCCCACTAGTTAGCCCCTTCAGTGAACATGGTAAAAAAAAAAAAAAAAAAAAATGAAGCAAAAAAAATGCTTTATCATCATACCGCCAAACAAAAAATGGAATAACACACGATCAAAAAGACGAATATAAATAATAATGATACCACTGAAAACGTCATCTTGTCCCGCAAAAAACAAGCCGCCATACAGCTCCATCAGCCGAAAAATAAAAAAGTTATAGCTCTCAGAATAAAGCGATGCAAAAAAATTATTTTTTCTATAAAATAGCTTTTATTGTGTAAAAGCGCCAAAACATATAAAATCGATATAAATGTGGTACCACTTTTAAACGTACTGACCCAAAGAATAAAGCTACCTTATCAATTTTACCACACGCGGAACAGCATCAAAAAAAAAAAAAAAAAAAAAATTCCTGAATTGTTGTTTTTTGTTTATTCTCCCTCCCAATAATCGGAATAGAGAGCGATCAAAATATGTCACGTGCCTGAAAATGGCACTAATAAAAACGTCAACTCATCCCGCAAAAAACAAGACGTCACATGACTCTGTCGGCCAAAATATGGAAAAATTATAGCTCTCAAAATATGGCGATGCAAAAACTAGATTTTACGAAAAAATGCGTCTTTTAGTGTGTGACAGCTGTCAATCATAAAAGCCCGATATGATTCTGGTATCGCTGTAATCGCACTGACTCGAAGAATAAAGTTGTCTAAACGGCGTAAAATATAAACTCTAGGCTTAGGGTTGTGGTAGGGTTGGGGTTGGGGTTAGGGTTAGGGCTAGGGTTAGGGTTGGGCTAGGCCTGAGAGGATGAGATCCGCCCCTATCACTGGGCAAGAAGCCAAAAGCACAAAATAAAAAGAGAAATCCTACTTCCTCCTTCAGGAGGACCCGGAGTGGGCAAACCCAACACATGAGACACCGGGCTAGAGGCCAACCACGACACAAGCATTAAAGGGAATCTGTCACCCCCTAGGACTTATCAGACCTCTAATATGGGCATAAAGGTTATAGAAATGTAAATCTATACATACTTCTATGGCCCATATTAGAGGTTTGCTTGCTTTCAAATATCCTGGCTCCGGCCTGCTCTCGCTCTGGCTCTGGCCTGCCTTTGCCCTGGCTCTGTCCTGCTCTCGCTCTGGCTCTGTCCTGCTCTAGCTCTGGCTCTGTCCTGCTCTCGCTCTGGCTCTGTCCTGCTCTAGCTCTGGCTCTGTCCTGCTCTCGCTCTGGCTCTGTCCTGCTCTCGCTCTGGCTCTGTCCTGCTCTCGCTCTGGCTCTGTCCTGCTCTCGCTCTGGCTCTGTCCTGCTCTCGCTCTGGCTCTGTCCTGCTCTCGCTCTGGCTCTGTCCTGCTCTCGCTCTGGCTCTGTCCTGCTCTCGCTCTGGCTCTGTCCTGCTCTCGCTCTGGCTCTGTCCTGCTCTCGCTCTGGCTCTGTCCTGCTCTCGCTCTGGCTCTGTCCTGCTCTCGCTATGGCTCCGGCCTGCCCTCGCACGGGCTCCGGCCTGCTTTTGCCCTGGATCTGGCCTGCTCTTGCTCTGGCTCCGGCCTGCCCTCGTCCTGGCTCCGGCCTGCTCTCGCTCTGTCTCCGGCCTGCTCTGGCTCTGGCTCCAGCGCTCTGGCTCCGGCCTGCCCTCGCTTTGGCTCCGGCCTGCTCTCGCTTCTGCTCCAGCCTGCCCTCGCCCTGGCTCCGGCCTGCTCTCGCTCTGGCTCTGGCCTGCTCTCGCTCTGGCTCTGGCCTGCCCTCGACCTGGCTCCGGCCTGCCCTCGCTCTGTCTCTGGCCTGCCCTCGCCTTGGCTCTGAACTGCTTTTGCCCTGGCTCCGGCCTGCTCTCACTCTGGCCTGCCCTTGCCTTAGCTCCCGCCTGCTCTCGCCCTGGCTCCGGCTTCCTCTCTCTCTGGCTCTATCCTGCCCTCGCCTTGGCTCTGGCCTGCTCTCGCTATGGCACCGACCTGCCCTCGCACGGGCTTCGCCTGCTCTCGCTCTGGCCTGCTTTCGCCCAGGCCCTGGCTTTTTCTCGCTCTTGCTCTGGCCTGCTCTCGCTCTGGATCCGGCCTGCCATTGCTCTGGCTCCGGCCTACTCTCGTTCTGGCTCCGGCCTACTCTCGTTCTGGCTCTGGTCTGCCCTCGCACGGGCTCCGGCCTGCTCTCGCCCTGGATCTGGCCTGTTCTCGCCTTGGCTCCGGCCCTCTCTCGCCATTGCTCCGGCTTGCTCTCTCTCTGGCTCTGGCCTGCCCTTGCCTTGGCTTCCGCCTGCTCTCGCCATTGCTCCGGCTTGCTCTCTCTCTGGCTCTGGCCTGCCCTTGCCTTGGCTTCCGCCTGCTCTCGCCCTTGCTCCGGCTTGCTCTCTCTCTGGCTCTGGCCTGCCCTCTCCTTGGCTCCGGCCTGCTCTCGCTATGGCTCCGGCGTGCCCTGGCATGGGCTCCGGCCTGCTTTTGCCCTGGATCTGGCCTGCTCTTGCTCTGGCTCCGGCCTGCTCTTGCTCTGGCTCCGGCCTGCCCTCGTCCTGGCTCCGGCCTGCTCTCGCTCTGGCCTGCTATCTCTATGGCTCCTGCCTGCCCTCACCTTGGCTCCTGCCTGTTCTCGCCCTGGATACGTCCTGCTCTCGCCTTGGCTCCGGCCTGCTCTTGCTCTGGTTCCAGCCTGCCCTCGCTCTTGCTCCGGCCTGCCGTCGCTCTTGCTCCGGCCTGCCCTTGCCCTGTCTCCGGCCTGTTCTCTCTCTGTCTAGCTCCGTCCTGGCTCCAGCCTGCTCTCACTCTGGCTCCGGGCTGCCCTCGCCCTGTCTCTGGCCTGCTCTCGATCTGGCCTGCTCTCGCCCTGGCTCCAGCATTCTCTCGCTCTGGTTTCGGCCTGCCGTCGCCTTGGATCCGGCCTGCTCTCGCTCTGGCTCCAGCCTGCCCTCACCTTGGCTCCAGCCTGCTCTCGCTCTGGCCTGCCTTTGCCTTGGCTCCGGCCTGCACTCACTCTGGCTTTGGCCTGCTTTTGCTTCGGCCTGCTCTCGCTCTGGCTCTGGCCTGCTCTCGCTCTGGCCTGCCTTCGACTTGACTCCACTATGCCACAGCTCGGGCTCCGGCCTACCCTCGCCTTGGCTACGTCCTGCTCTCTCCCTGGCTCTGAACTGCTCTCGCTCTGTCTCTGGCCTGCCCTCGCCCTGGCTCCGGCCTGCCCTCGCCCTGGCTCCGGCCTGCCCCCACCTTGGCTCCAGCCTGCTCTCGCTCTGGCCTGCCCTTGCCTTGGCTCCGGCCTGCTCTCGCCCTTGCTCTTGCTTGCTCTCACTCTGGCTCTGGCCTGTCCTCTCCTTGTCTCCGGCCTGCTCTCGCACTGGCTCCGGCCTGCCCTCATCCTGGCTCCGGCCTGCCCTCGTCCTGGCTCCGGTCTGCTCTCGCTCTGGCTCTGGCCTGCTATCTTTATGGCTCCTGCCTGCCCTCACCTTGGCTCCTGCCTGTTCTCGCCCTGGATACGACCTGCTCTCGCCTTGGCTCCGGCCTGCTCTTGCTCTGGTTCCAGCCTGCCCTTACCTTGGCTCTCCGGCCTGCTCTGGCTCTGGCTCCAGCGCTCTGGCTCCGGCCTGCCCTCGCTTTGGCTCCGGCCTGCTCTCGCTTCTGCTCCAGCCTGCCCTCGCCCTGGCTCCGGCCTGCTCTGGCTCTGGCTCTGGCCTGCCCTCGACCTGACTCCGGCCTGCCCTCGCTCTGTCTCTGGCCTGCCCTCGCCTTGGCTCCGAACTGCTTTTGCCCTGGCTCTGGCCTGCTTTCGCTGTGGCTCTGGCCTCGCCCTGGCTCCGGCCTGTTCTCGCCCTGGTTCCGGCCTGCCCTTGCTTTGACTCCGGCCTTCTCTCGCTCTGGCTCTGGCCTGCCCTTGCCTTGGCTCTGGCCTACTCTCGCTCTAGCTCTGGCCTGCCCTCGACCTGGCTCCGGTCAGCTCTGGTTCTGGCTCTGGCGTGCCCTCGCCTTGGCTCCGGCCTGCTCTCGCTCTGACTCTGGCCTGCCCTCACCCTGGCTCCGACCTGCTCTGGATCTGGCTCTGGCCTGCCATCGCTTTGGCTCCGGCCTGCTCTCGCCCTGGCTCCGGCCTGCTCACGCTCTGGCTCTCGCCTGCCCTCGCCTTGGCTCCGGCCTGCTCTCTCTCGCCTTGGCTCCGGCCTGCTCTCGCTCTGGGTCTCGCCTGCCCTCGCCTTGGCTCCGGCCTGCTCTCTCTCGCCTTGGCTCCGGCCTGCTCTCGCTCTGGCTCCGCCTGCTCTTGCTCTAGCTCTGGCCTGCCGTCACTCTGGCTCCGGCCTGCTCTCGCTCTGGCCTGCCCTTGCCTTGGCTCCTTCCTGCTCTCGCCCTTGCTCTTGCTTGCTCTCGCTCTGGCCTGTCCTTTCCTTGTCTCCAGCCTGCTCTCGCACTGGCTCCGCCTGCCCTCGTCCTGGCTCCGGCCTGCCCTCGCTCTGTCTCTGGCCTGCCCTCGCCTTGGCTCCGAACTGCTTTTGCCCTGGCTCCGGCCTGCTTTCACTCTGGCCTGCCCTTGCCTTAGCTCCCGCCTGCTCTCGCCCTGGCTCCGACTTCCTCTCTCTCTGGCTCTAGCCTACCCTCGCCTTGGCTCTGGCCTGCTCTCGCTATGGCACCGACCTGCCCTCGCACGGGCTCCGCCTGCTCTCGCTCTGGCCTGCTTTCGCCCAGGCCCTGGCTTGTTCTCGCTCTTGCTCTGGCCTGCTCTCGCTCTGGATCCGGCCTGCCATTGCTCTGGCTCCGGCCTACTCTCGTTCTGGCTCCGGCCTACTCTCGTTCTGGCTCTGGCCTGCCCTCGCACGGGCTCCGGCCTGCTCTCGCCCTGGATCTGGCCTGTTCTCGCCTTGGCTCCGGCCCTCTCTCGCCATTGCTCCGGCTTGCTCTCTCTCTGGCTCTGGCCTGCCCTTGCCTTGGCTTCCGCCTGCTCTCGCCCTTGCTCCGGCTTGCTCTCTCTCTGGCTCTGGCCTGCCCTCTCCTTGGCTCCGGCCTGCTCTCGCTATGGCTCCGGCGTGCCCTGGCACGGGCTCCGGCCTGCTTTTGCCCTGGATCTGGCCTGCTCTTGCTCTGGCTCCGGCCTGCTCTTGCTCTGGCTCCGGCCTGCCCTCGTCCTGGCTCCGGCCTGCTCTCGCTCTGGCCTGCTATCTCTATGGCTCCTGCCTGCCCTCACCTTGGCTCCTGCCTGTTCTCGCCCTGGATACGTCCTGCTCTCGCCTTGGCTCCGGCCTGCTCTTGCTCTGGTTCCAGCCTACCCTTACCTTGGCTCTCCGGCCTGCTCTGGCTCTGGCTCCAGCGCTCTGGCTCCGGCCTGCCCTCGCCTTGGCTCCGGCCTGCTCTCGCTTCTGCTCCAGCCTGCCCTCGCCCTGGCTCCGACCTGCTCTTGCTCTGGCTCTGGCCTGCCCTCGACCTGGCTCCGGCCTGCCCTCGCTCTGTCTCTGGCCTGCCCTCGCCTTGGCTCCGAACTGCTCTTGCCCTGGCTCCGGCCTGCTCTCGCTCTGGCCTGCCCTTGCCTTAGCTCCCGCCTGCTCTCGCCCTGGCTCCGGCTTCCTCTCTCTCTGGCTCTAGCCTGCCCTCGCCTTGGCTCTGGCCTGCTTTCGCCCAGGCTCTGGCCTGCTCTCGCTCTTGCTCTCGCCTGCTCTCGCTCTGGATCCGGCCTGCCATTGCTCTGGCTCCGGCCTACTCTCGTTCTGGCTCTGGCCTGCCCTCGCACGGGCTCCGGCCTGCTCTCGCCCTGGATCTGGCCTGCTCTCGCCATTGCTCCGGCTAGCTCTCTCTCTGGCTCTGGCCTGCCCTTGCCTTGGCTCCCGCCTGCTCTCGCCCTTGCTCGGCTTGCTCTCTCTCTGGCTCTGGCCTGCCCTCTCCTTGGCTCCGGCCTGCTCTCGCTATGGCTCCGGCCTGCTCTCGCTATGGCTCCGGCCTGCCCTCGCACGGGCTCCGGCCTGCTTTTGCCCTGGATCTGGCCTGCTCTTGCTTTTGCTCCGGCCTGCCTTCACCCTGGCTCCTGCCTGCCCTCTCTCTGGCCTGCCCTCGCCCTGGCTGCTTCATGTCCTCGCTCTGTATCCGGCCTCCTCTCGCCTTGGCTCCGGCCTGCTCTCGCCCTGGCTCTGGCCTGCTCTCACCCTGGTACTGGCCTGCTCTTGCCTTGGCTCCGGCCATCTCTCGCTCTGGCTCCGGCGTGCCCTTGCCTTGGCTCCGGCCTTCTCTTGCTCTGGCTCCGGCCTGCCCTTGCCTTGGCTCTGGCCAACTCTTTCTCTGGCTCCGGCCTGCCCTTGCCCTGGCTCCGGCCTGCACTCGCTCTGCCTCTGGCCTGCTCTCGCTCTGGCCTGCCCCTGCCTTTGCTCCGGCTTGCTCCCGCTCTGGCTCTGGCCTGCCCTCGCCTTGGCTCCGGACTGCTCTCGCTTTGGCTCTTGCCTGCCCTTGCTTGGCTCCGTCCGGTCTGCTCTTGCTCTGGCTCTGGCCTGCCCTCGCTCTGGCTCTGGCCTGCCCTCGCCTTGTCTCCGGCCTGATCTGACTCTGACTCTGGCTCTGGCCTGCCCTCGCCCTGCTTTCGCCTTGGCTCCGGCCTGCTCTCGCCCTGGCTCTGGCCTGCTCTCGCCCTGGTTCCGGCTGCCCTAGCCATGGCTCCGGCCTTCTTTCTCTCTGGCTCTGGGCTTGCCTTGGCTCTGGCCAAAAAACTCGTTCTGGCCAAGGCGAAGGCAGGCCAGAGCCACAGCGAGAGCAGGCCAGAGCCTGAGCGAGAGCAGGCCGGAGCCAGAGCGATAGCAGGCCGCAGCCATGGCAAAGGCAGGCCGGAGCCAAGGCGAGGGCAGGCCGATACCAGAGCGAGAGAATGCCGGAGCCAGGGCGAGGGCAGGCCAGAGCAAGAGCAGGCCGGAGACAGGGCGAGGGCAGACCGGAGCCAGAGCGAGAGCAGGCTGGAGCCAGGGCGAGAGCAGGCCGGAGCCAGGGCGAGAGCAGGCCGGAGCCAGAGCGAGAGCAGGCCGGAGCCAAAGCGAGGGCAGGCCGGAGCCAGAGCGAGGGCAGACTGGAGCCAGCACAAGAGCAGGTCGAAGCCAAGGCGAGGGCATGCCGGAGCTGGCCGGAGCAAAGGCGAGGGCTGGCCGGAGGCAGAGCCAGGGTAGGCCAGGGCAAGAGCAGGCCGGAGCCAAGGCAAGGACAGGCCAGAGCGAGAGCAGGCCAGAGCGAGAGCAGTCCGAAGCCAAGGCGAAGGCAGGCCGGAGCCAGAGAAGGTGCTGGCCGTATCCAAGGCGAGGGCTGGCCGGAGCCAGAGCAAGGGCAGGCCGGAGCTAGGGCGAGGGAAGGCCTAAGCCAGAGCGAGAGCAGGCTGGAGCCAGGGCGAGAGCAGGCCGGCCGGAGCCAAGACGAGGGCAGGCCGGAGCCAGGACGAGGGCAGGCCAGAGCCAGCGCGAGAGCAGGCCAGAGCTAGAGCCAGAGCAGGCAGCCAGGGTGAGGGCAGACCAGAGTGAGAGCGAGAACAGGCCGGAGCCAAGGTGAGGCAAGAACCAGAGCAACAGCAGGCCAGAGCCAGAGCGAGAGTAGGCCGGAACTAGGGCGACGGCAGGCCAGAGCCAGAGAGAGAGTAGGCCGGTGCCTGGGCGAGGGCAGGCCAGAGCCAGGGCGAGAGCAGGACGGAGCCAAGGCGAGGGCTGGCCGGAGGCAGAGCCAGGGTAGGCCAAGGCAAGGACAGGCCAGAGCCAGAGCGAGAGCAGGCCAGAGCGAGAGCAGTCCGAAGCCAAGGCGAAGGCAGGCCGGAGCCAGAGCAGGTGCTGGCCGTATCCAAGGCGAGGGCTGGCCAGAGCCAGAGCAAGGGCAGGCTGGAGCAAGGGCGAGAGTAGGCCGGCCGGAACCAAGGCGAGGGCAGGCCGGAGCCAGGGCAAGGGCAGGCCAGCAGGCCAGAGCCAGAGCAAGCAGCCAGGGTGAGGGCAGGCCGGAGCCAAGGCGAGGCCAGAACTAGAGCAAGAGCAGGCCAGAGCCAGAGCGAGAGTAGGGCGACGGCAGGGCGAGGGCAGGCCAGAGCCAGGGCGAGAGCAGGACGGAGCCAAGGCGAGGGAGGGCAGGCCATAGCCCAAGCTATGGCATAGCGGAGCCAGGGTGAGGGCAGTACGGAGCGAGAGCAGGCCGGAGCCAAGGCAAGGGCAGGCCAGAGGCAGAGCCAGGGTAGGCCAGAGCAAGAGCAGGCCAGAGCGAGAGCAGGCCGGAGCCAAGGCAAGGACAGGCCCAAGCCAGAGCGAGAGCAGGCCAGAGCGAGAGCAGTCCGGAGCCATGGCAAAGGCAGGCCAGAGCCAGTGCGAGAGCAGACCAGAGCCAGAGCGAGATCCGGCAGGAGCCAAGGCGAAGGCAGGCCGGAGCAAGTGCAGGTGCTGGCCAGGTCGAGGGCTGGCCGGAGCCAGAACAAGGGCAGGCCGGAGCCAGGACGAGGGAAGGCCGAAGCCAGAGCGAGAGCAGGCTGGAGCCAGGGCGAGAGCAGGCCGGAGCCAAGACGAGTGCAGGCCAGAGCCAGAGTGAGAGCAGGCCGGAGCCAGGGCGAGAGCAGGCCAGAGCCAGCGCGAGAGCATGCCAGGGCAAGGGCAGACCAGAGTGAGAGTGAGAGCAGGCCGGATCCGGCCAAGGCCAGGCCAGAGCAAGAGCAGGCCAGAGGCTGGAGCTAGAGCAGGAGCTGGCCGGAGCCAAGGCGAGGGCTGGCCGGAGCCAGATCAAGGGCAGGCCGGAGCCAGGGCGAGGGCAGGCTGAAGCCATAGCGAGAGCAGGCCGGAGCCAGGGAGAGAGCAGGCCAGAGCCAAGGCGAGGACAGGCCAGAGCGAGACCAGGCCAGAGCGAGAGCAGTCCAGAGCCAGAGCGAGAGCAGGCCGGAGCCAGGGCGAGGGAAGGCCAGAGCAAAAGCAGGCCCTTGCCAAGGCGACAGCACGCCGCCAGGGCAGGCCAGAGCCAGAGAGAGAGTAGGCCTGAGCCAGAGCGTGAGCAGACCGGTGGAGCCAAGGCGAATGCTGGCCAGAACTCTGGCGAGAGCAGGCCGGAGTCAAGACGAGGGCAGACCAGAGCAAGAGCCAGGGCGAGGGCAGGCCGGAGACAGAGCAAGAGCAGGCTGGAGCCAAGGCGAGGGCAGGCCAGAGCCAGGGCGAGAGCAGGCCGGAGCCAAGGCGAGGGCAGGCCAGAGCCAGAGCACGCCGGAGGCAGGCCAGAGTCAGAGAAAGAGCAGGCCGGAGCCATGGCGAAGGCTCGCTCTGGCAAGAGCAGGCCGGAGCCAGGGCGAGGACAGGCCAGAGCCAGAGCGAGAGTAGGCGAGAGCAAAGGCAGGCAAGAGCTACAGCGAGAGAAGGCCGGAGGGAGCCAAGGCAAGGGCAGGCCGGAACCAGGGGGGGGAGCAGGCCGGAGACAGGGCGAGGTCGGAGCGAAAGCAGGCCAGAGCGAGAGTAGGCTGGACAGGGCGAGGGCAGGCCAGGGCGAAGAGCAGGCCGGAGTCAGTGCGATGGCAGGCCAGAGCCAAGGCGAGGGCAGTCCGAAGCTAGACCGAAAGTAGGCCAGCGCTAAGGCGAGTGCAGGGCCGGAGCCAAGGCGAGGGCTGGCCGGAGCCAGATCAAGGGCAGGCCGGAGCCAGGGCGAGGGCAGGCTGAAGCCATAGCGAGAGCAGGCCGGAGCCAGGGAGAGAACAGGCCAGAGCCAAGGCGAGGACAAGCCAGAGCGAGAGCAGGCCAGAGCGAGAGCAGTCCAGAGCCAGAGCGAGAGCAGGCCGGAGCCAGGGCGAGGAAAGGCCAGAGCAAAAGCAGGCCCTTGCGGCGAGAGCACGCCGCCAGGGCAGGCCAGAGAGAGAGTAGGCCTGAGCCAGAGCGAGAGCAGACCGGAGCCAAGGCGAATGCTGGCCAGAACCAGAGCGAGAGCAGGCCGGAGTCAAGACGAGGGCAGACCAGAGCAAGAGCCAGAGCAAGGGCAGGCCGGAGCCAGGGCGAGGGCAGGACGGAGACAGAGCAAGAGCAGGCTGGAGCCAAGGCGAGGGCAGGCCAGAGCCAGGGCGAGAGCAGGCCGGAGCCAAGGCGAGGGCAGGCCAGAGTCAGAGAAAGAGCAGGCCGGAGCCATGGCGAAGGCTCGCTCTGGCAAGAGCAGGCCGGAGCCAGGGCGAGGACAGGCCAGAGCGAGAGTAGGCGAGAGCAAAGGCAGGCAAGAGCTACAGCGAGAGAAGGCCGGAGGGAGCCAAGGCAAGGGCAGGCCGGAACCAGGGGGGGGAGCAGGCCGGAGACAGGGCGAGGTCAGATCGAAAGCAGGCCAGAGCGAGAGTAGGCTGGACAGGGCGAGGGCATGCCAGGGCGAAGAGCAGGCCGGAGTCAGTGCGATGGCAGGCCAGAGCCAAGGCGAGGGCAGTCCGAAGCTAGACCGAAAGTAGGCCAGCGCTAAGGCGAGTGCAGGGCCGGAGCCAAGGCGAAGGGCAGGCCAGAAGAAGAGCGAGATCAGGCCGGAGTCCGGAGCCAGGGCGAGAGCAGGCCGGAGCCAGGGCGAGAGCAGGCCGGAGCCAGGGCGAGAGCAGGTCGGAGCCAGGGCGAGAGCAGGCCAGAGCCAGATCCAGAGCAGGCCGGAGCCAGGGCGAGGGCAGGCCAGACAGAGCGAGAGCAGGCCGTAGCCAAGGCGAGGGCACGCCAGAGCGAGAGTAGGCCAGAGCCAAGGCAAGGGCAGGCCAGAGCGAGAGAAGGCCAGAGTCAAGGCAAGGGCAGGCCGAAACCAGGACGAAATCAGGCCGGAGACAGGGTGAGTGAGGCCAGAGCGAGAGTAGGCCGGAGCCAGGGCGAGGGCAGGCCAGAGAGAGAGCAGGCCGGAGCCAGGCGAGGGCAGGGCAGAGCCAGAGCGATAGCAGGCCAGAGCGAGAGCAGTCCGGAGCCAGAGCTAGGGCAGGCCAGAGCCATATCGAGAGCAGGCCTGAGCCAGGGCGAGAGCAGGCTGGAGCCAAGGCGAAGGCAGGCCAGAAAAAGAGCGAGATCAGGTTAGAGTCAAGACGAGGGCAGGCCAGAGGAAGAGCAGGCCGGAGCCAAGGCATGGGCAGGCCAGAGCCAGAGAGAGAGCAGGCCGGAGAGCCAGGGCAAGGGCAGGCCAGAGCGAGAGCGAGTCGGAGCCAGGGCGAGAGAGCAGGCCGGAGCCAATGCGAGGGCAGGCCGGAGCCAGAGGGGCAGGCCGGAGTCAGGGCAGCCTGCAGAGGGGCAGGCCGGAGTCAGGGCGATGGCAGGCAAGAGCTAGAGTGAGAGCAGGCCGGAGGGAGCCAAGGCAAGGGCAGGCCGGACAGGGGGGGGAGCAGGCCGGAGACAGGGCGAGGTCAGAGCGAGAGCAGGCCAGAGCAAGAGCAGGCCGGAGCCAGGGCGAGGGCAGACCAGAGCAAGAGCAGGCCAGAGCAAGAGCAGTCCGGAGGCAAGGCAAGGGCAGGCCAGACAGAGCCAGAGCAACAGCAGGCCTACGCCAGAGCGAGAGCAGGCCGGAGCCAAGGCGAAGGCAGGCCATCACAAGAGCGAGAGCAGGCCGGAGTCAAGATGAGGGCAGGCCAGACGTTACAGCAGTAGTGTAATTATCAGATTTGTGTCTCATAATAAGCAATGAAGCCTTGGCTCCGGCCTGCTCTCGCTCTGGCTCTGGCCAGTCCTCGCATAGGCTCCGGCCCGCTCTCGCCCTGGCTCCGGCCTGCACTCGTCCTGGCTCCGGCCTGCTCTCGCTCATTCTCTGGCCTGCTCTCGCCCTGGCTCCGGCCTGCTCTCGCTCTGGACTGCCCTCGCCCTGGCTCCGGCCTGCCACTGCTCTGGCTCCGGCCTGCCCTCGCTTTGGCTCCGGCCTGCCCTCGCTTTGGCTCCGACCTACTCTCTCTCTGGCTCTGGCCTACTGTCGCTCTGGGCCTCTGGCCTGTTCTCGCCCTGGTAACGGCCTGACCTTGCCTTGGCTCCGGCCTTCTCTCGCTCTGGCTCTGGTTTGCCCTCGCCGAGGCTCCGGCCTGCTCTCGCTCTGGCCTGCCCTCGTACTGGCTCCGGCCTGTTTTTACTCTGGCTCTGGCCTAACCTCTCCTTGGCTCCGGCCTGTTCCCGCCTTAGCTCCGGCCGGCTCTCTCTCTCTGGCTCCGGCATGCCCTCGCCCTGACTCTAGCCTGCCCTTGCTCTGGCTCCGGCCTGCTCTCGCCTTGGCTCCGACCTGCTCTCGCTCTGGCCTTCCCTCGCCCTGCCTCCGGCCTGCTCTCTCTCTGGCTCTGGCCTGCCCTTGCCTTAGCTCCGGCTTGCTCTCGCTCTGACTCTGGCCTGCCCTCATTCATCCTTGCTCCGGCCTGCTCTCGCTCTGGCTCTCACCTGCCCTCGCCTTGGCTCCGGCCTGCTCTCGCCTTGGCTCCGGCCTGCTCTCGCCCTGGCTCCGGCCTGCTCTCGCCCTGGCCCCGGCTTGCTCTCGCCCTGGCCCCGGCCGGCTCTCGCCCTGGCCCCGGCCGGCTCTCGCCCTGGCTCCGGCCTACTCTCGCTCTGGCTCTGGCCTGTCCTTGCCCTGGCTCCGGCCTGCCCTTGCTCTGGCTCCGGCCTGCCCTTGCTCTGGCTCTGGCCTGCCCTTGCTCTGGCTCTGGCTAGCCCTCGCCTTGGCTCCGGCCTGCTCTTGCTCTGGCCTGCCCTTGCTCTGGCCTGCCCTCGTCTTGACTCCGGCCTGCTCTCGCTCGTTGTGGCCAGCCTTCTCCTTGGCTCCGGCATGCTCTCGCTCTGACGTAGGCCTGCTGTCTCAGGCCTGCCCTTGCCTTGGCTCCGGACTGCTCTGGCTCTGTCCTGCCCTCGCCCTGGCTCTGGCCTGTTCTTGCTCTGGCTCTGGCCTGTTCTTGCTCTGGCTCTGGCCTGCCCTCGCCCTGGCTCCGGCCTGCTTTTGCTCTGGCTCTGGCCTCCTCTTGCTCTGGCCTGCCCTTGCCTTGGCTCTGGCCTTGTATCGCTCTGGCTTTGGCCTGCCCTTGCCTTGGCTCTGGCCTACTCTCGCCTTGGCTCCGGCCTGCTCTCGCTCTGGCTCTGGCCTGCCCTCGCCCTGACTCCGGCCTGCCCTTGCTCTGGCTCCGGCCTGCCCTCGCATTGGCTCCGGCCTGCCCTCGCCCTGGCTCCGACCCGCTCTCGCTCTTACTCTGGCCTGCCCTCGCCCTGGCTCCGGCCTGCTCTCTCTCTGGCTCCGGCCTGCCCATGCCTTGGCTCCGGCCTGCTCTCTCTCTGGCTCTGGCCTGCCCTCGCCCTGGCTCTGGCCTACTCTCGCTCTGGCCTGCTCTCGCTCTGGCTCTGGCCTGCCCTTCCTCTAGCTCGGGCCTGCCCTCGCATTAGCTCCGGCCTGCTCTCGCCCTGGCTCCGACCTGCTCTCGCTCTGGCCTGCCCTTGCTCTGGCTCCGGCCTGCCCTCGCATTGGCTCCGGCCTGCTCTCGTCCTGGCTCCGACCTGCTCTCGCTCTGGCCTGCTCTCGCCCTGGCTCCGGCCTGCTCTCGCTGGCAATGGCCTGCCTTCGCCCTGGCTCCGGCCTGCTCTCTCTCTGGCTCTGGCCCGCCCTCGCCCTGGCTCCGGCATACTCTCACTCTGCCTGTGGCCTGCTCTCGCTCTGGCTCTGGCCTCGCCCTGTCTCGGGCCTGCTCTAGCCCTTGTTCCGGCCTGCCCTTGCCTTGGCTCCAGCCTTCTCTCGCTCTGGCTCTGGAGTGCCCTTGCCTTGGCTCTGGCCTACTCTCGCTCTGGCTCTTGCTTGCCCTCGCCCTGGCTCCGGACTGCTCTCGCTTTGGTTCTGGCCTGCTCTGGCTCTGGCGCGCCCTTGCCTTGGCTCCGGCCTGCTCTTGCTCTGAGTGTGGCTTGCCCTCGCCTTGGCTCTGGCCTACTCTCGCTCTGGCCTGCTCTCTCTCTGGCTCCGGCCTGCCCTCTCATTAGCTCCGGCCTGCTCTCGCCCTGGCTCCGACCTGCTCTCGCTCTGGCCTGCCCTCGCTCTGGCTCCGGCCTGCTCTCTCTCTGGCTCTCGGCTGCCGATGCCTTGGCTCCGGCCTGCTCTTCCACTGGCTCTGGCCTGCCCTCGTCTTGACTCTGTCATGATCTCGCTCTTGTTCTGGCCTGCTTTCGCCTTGGCTCCGGCCTGCTTTTGCTCTGGCTCTGGCCTGCTCTCGCTCTGGCCTCCCCTCGCCTTAGCTCCGGCCTGCTCTCGCTCTGGCTCTGGCCTGCCCTCGCCTTGGCTCTGACCTGCTCTTGCTCTGGCTCTAGCCTGTCCTCGCCTTGGCTCCGGCCTGCTCTCGCTCTGACTCTGGCCTGCCCTGGCTCTGCCTCTGGCCTGCCCTCGACTTGGCTCCAGCCAGCTCTCACCTTGGCTCCGGCCTGCTCTCGCTCTAATTCCTGACTGCCCTTGCCCTGGCTCCGGAGCCTGCCATCGATCTGGCTCCGGCCTGCCCTCGCATTAGCTCCGGCCTGCTCTCGCCCTGGCTACGGCCTTCTCTCGCTTTGGCTCTGACCCGCCCTCGACCTGGCTCCGGCCTGCTCTTTCTCTGGCTCTGGCCCTCCCTCGCCCTGGCTCCGGCATACTCTCACTCTGCCTGTGGCCTGCTCTCGCTCTGGCTCTGGCCTCGCCCTGTCTCGGGCCTGCTCTAGCCCTTGTTCCGGCCTGCCCTTGCCTTGGCTCCAGCCTTCTCTCGCTCTGGCTCTGGAGTGCCCTTGCCTTGGCTCTGGCCTACTCTCGCTCTGGCTCTTGCTTGCCCTCGCCCTGGCTCCGGACTGCTCTCGCTTTGGTTCTGGCCTGCTCTGGCTCTGGCGTGCCCTTGCCTTGGCTCCGGCCTGCTCTTGCTCTGACTCTGGCTTGCCCTCGCCTTGGCTCCGGCCTGCTCTTGCCCTGACTCCGGCCTGCTCTCGGTCTGGCTCAAGCCTGCCCTAGCCTTGGCTCCGGCCTGCTCTCGCCTTGGCTCCGGCCTGTCCTCTCCCTGGCTCCGGCCTGCCCTTGCTCTGGCTCCGGCCAGCTCTCACCTTGGCTCCGGCCTGCTCTCACCCTGGCTCAGGCCTGCTCTTGCTCTGACTCTGGTCAGCCCTCGCCCTGGCTCCGGCCTGCTCTGGCTCTGGCCTGCTCTTGCTCTGGCTCTGGCCTGCCCTCGTCTTGACTCCGGCCTGTTCTCGCCCTTGTTCCGGCCAGCCTTTGCCCTGGCTCCGGCCTGCTCTTTCTCTGCCTCCGTCCTGCTCTCGCTCTGGCTCCGACCTACTCTCGCTCTGGCTCTGGCCTGCCCTGGCTCTGCCTCTGGCCTGCCCTCGCCTTGACTCCGGGCTAATCTCACCTTGACTCCGGCCTGCTCTCGCTCTACATCCGTACTGCCCTCTCACTGGCTTCGGACTGCCCTTGCCTTGGCTCCGGACTGCTCTCACCCTGGCTCCTGCCTGCTCTCGCTCTGGCTCTGGCCTGCCCTCACCCTGGCTCCGGCCTACTCTCTATCTGGCTCTGGCCTGCCCTAGCCCTTGCTCCGGCCTACTTTCGCTCTGGCTCTGGCCAGCTCTCGCTCTGGCTCTGGCCTCGAACTGTCTCCGGCCTGCTCTCGCCCTGGTTCCGGCCTGCCCTTGCCTTGGCTCTGGCCTACTCTTGCTCTGGCTCTGGCCTGCTCTCGCTCTGGCCTGCTCTCGCTCTGGCGTGCCCTCGCCTTAGCTCCATCCTGCTCTCGCTGTGACTCTGGCCTGCCCTCACCCTGGCACTGGCCTGCTCTGGATCTGGCTCTGGCCTGCCCTCTCCTTGGCTACGGCCTGCTCTCGCCCTGGCTCTGGCTTGCTCTTGCTCTGGCTCCGGCCTGCCCTCTCCCTGTCTCCTGCCTGCCCTTGCTCTGACTCTGGCCAGCCCTCGCTTTGGCTCCGGCCTGCTCTCTCCCTGGCTCCGGCCTGCTCTTGCTCTGGCTCTAGCCTGTCCTCGCCCTGGCTCCGGCCTGCTCTTGCTCTGGCTCTGGTTTGCCCTCGTCTTGACTCCAGCATGCTCTCACTCTGGTTCTGGCCTGCCTTCGCCTTGGCTCTGGCCTGCTCTCGCTCTGGCTCAGGCATGCTCTCTCTGGCCTACCCTTGCCTTGGCTCCGGACTGCTCTTGCTCGCTCTGGCTCTGGCTTGCTCTCGCTCTGGCTCTGGCCTGCCCTTGCCTTGGCTCCGGCCTTCTCTGACTCTGGCTCTGGCCTGCCCTCATCTTGACTCCGGCATACTCTCGCTCTGGTTCTGGCCTGCCTTCGCCTTGGCTCCGGCCTGCTCTCGCTCTGGCTCTGGCCTGTCCTCGCATAGGCTCCGGCCCACTCTCGCCCTGGCTCCGGCCTGCACTCGCTCTAGCTCCGGACTGCCCTCGCCCTGGCTCCGGCCTGCCACCGCTCTGGCTCCGGCCTGCCCTCGCCTTGGCTCCGGCTTGCTCTCGCTCGTTATGGCCAGCCTTCGCCTTGGCTCCGGCATGCTCTGGCGTAGGCCTGCTGTCGCTCTGGCTTTGTCTGGCCTGCCCTTGCCTTGGCTCCGGACTGCTGTTGCTCTGGCCTGCCCTCGCCCTGGCTCCGGCCTGCTCTTCCTCTGGCTCTGGCCTGCCCTCGCCCTGGCTCCGGCCTGCTCTTGCTCTGGCTCTGGCCTTCTCTTGCTCTGGCCTGCCCTCGCCCTGGCTCCGGCCTGCTTTTGCTCTGGCTCTGGCCTGCCCTTGCCTTGGCTCTGGCGTTCTATCTCTCTGGCTCTGGCCTGCCCTTGCCTTGGCTCTGGCCTACTCTCGCCTTGGCTCCGGCCTGCTCTCGCCCTGGCTCTGGCCTGCCACGCCATGACTCCGGCCTGCCCTTGCTCTGGCTCCGGCCTGCTCTCGCATTGGCTCCGGCCTGCTCTCGCCCTGGCTCCGACCCGCTCTTGCTCTGGTCAGCCCTCGCCCTGGCTCCGGCCTACTCTTGCTCTGGCCTGCTCTCGCTGTGGCTCCAGCCTGCCCTCGCCCTGACTTCTGCCTGCCCTTGCTCTGGCTCCGGCCTGCTCTCGCCTTGGCTCCGGCCTGCTCTCGCCCTGGCTCCGGCCTGCTCTCTCTCTGGCAATGGCCTGCCCTCGCCCTGGCTCTGGCCTACTCTTGCTCTGGCCTGCTCTCGCTCTGTCTCTGGCCTCGCCCTGTCTCCAGCCTGCTCTCGCCCTGGTTCCGGCCTGCCCTTGCCTTGGCTCTGGCCTTCTATCGCTCTGGCTCTGGCCTGCCCTTGCCTTGGCTCTGGCCTACCCTCGCCTTGGCTCCGGCCTGCTCTCGCCTTGGCTCCTGCCTGCTCTCGCTCTCGCTCCGGAATGCCCTCGCCCTGACTCCGGCCTGCCCTTGCTCTGGCTCTGGACTGCCCTCGCATTGGCTCCGGCTTGCTCTCGCCCTGGCTCTGACCTGCTCTCGCTCTGCCCTGCCCTCGCCCTGGCTCTGGCCTGCCCTTGCTCTGGCTCCAGCCTGCCCTTGTTCTGGCTCCGGCCTGCCCTTGCTCTGGCTCCGGCTAGCCCTCGCCTTGGCTCCGGCCTGCTCTCGCCCTGGCTCTGGCCTGCTCTTGCTCTGGCTCTGGCCTGCCCTCACCCTGGCTCCGGCCTGCTCTTGCTCTGGCTCTGGCCTACTCTCGCTCTGGCTCTGGCCTGCCCTCGCCCTGGCTCCGGCCTGCCCTTGCTCTGGCTCCGGCCAGCCCTCGCCTTGGATACGGCCAGCACCTGCTCTGGCTCCGGCCTGCCTTCACCTTGGCTTCGGACTGCTCTCGCTCAGGCCTGCTCTCGCTCTGGCTCTGGCCTGTCCTTGCCTTGGCTCCGGCCTGCTCTTGCTGTGGCCTACCCTGGCTCTGCCTCCGGCCAGCCCTCGCCTTGGCTGCGGCCAGCTCCGGCTCTGGCTCCGGCCTGCCCTCGCCCTGGCTCCGGCCTGCTCTCGCTCTGGCCTGCCCTTGCCCTGGCTCCGGCCTGCCCTCGCTCTGGTCTGCTCTCGCTCTGGCTCCAGCCTGCCCTCGACCTGTCTCCGGCCTGCTCATGCTCTGGCCTGCCCTCGCCCTGGCTCCGGCATTCTCTCGCTCTGGTTTCGGCCTGCCCTCGCCTTGGCTCCGGCCTGCCTTTGCCATGGCTACGGCCTGCTATCGCTCTGGCTCCGGCCTGCCTTTGCCTTGGCTCCAGCCTGCTCTCGCTCAGGCTCTGGCCTGCTCTCGCTGTGTGTGGCTCTGGCCTGCCTTCGCCTTGGCCAGAGCGAGATTTGGCCAGAGCCAGAGGGAAAGAAGGCCGGAGCCAAGGCAAGGGCAGCCGGAACCAGGGCGAGAGCAGGCCAGAGCCAGGGCGAGAGCAGGCCAGAGCCAGGGCGAGAGCAGGCCAGAGCCAAGGCGAGAGCAGGGCGAGGGCAGGCCAGAGCCAGAGTCAGATCAGGCCGGAGACAAGGCGAGGACAGGCCAGAGCCAGAGCGAGGGCAGGCCAGAGCCAAAGCGAGAGCAGTCCGGAGCCAAGTCGAGGGCAGGCCAGAGCGGAAGCAAGCCGGAACAAAGACAGGGGCAGGCCAGAGCCAGAGCGAGAGCAGGCCAGAGGCAGACCGAGAGCAGGCCGGAGCCAGGGCAAGGGCAGGCTGGAGCCAGAGCGAGAGTTGGGCAGAGCCAAGGAAAGGGCAGGCCAGAGCCAGGGCGAGAGCACGCCGGAGCCAGGGCAAGAGCAGGCCGGAGCCAGGGCGAGGGCAGGCCCGAGCCAGAGTCAGAGCAGGCCGGTCAAGGCGAGGGCAGGCAAGAGCCAGAGCGAGGGCAAGCCAGAGCCAGAGGGAGCTCGGGCAGGCTAGAGCAAGAGCGATAGCAGGCCGGAGCCAAGGCGAGAGCAGTCCAGAGCCAAGGCGAGAGCAGGCCAGAGCCAAGGCGAGAGCAGGCCAGAGCCAAAGCGAGAGCAGGCCAGAGCGAGAGCAGGCCAGAGCAAGAGCTGGCCAGAGCCAGAGCGAGAGTAGACCAGAGCCAAGGCAAGGGCAAGCGAGAGCGAGAGAAGGCCAGAGCCAAGGCAAGGGCAGGCCGGAACCAGGGCGAGAGGAGGCCGGAGACAGGGCGATGCCAGAGCTAGAGTAGGCCGGAGCCAGGGCAAGGGCAGGCCAGAGCCAGAGAGAGAGCAGGCCAGAGCCAGTGCGAGGGCAGGCCAGAGCCAGAGCGAGAGCCTGCCGGAGCCAGGGCAAGAGCAGGCCGGAGCCAAGGCGAGGGCAGGACAGAGCCAGAGCGAGAGCAGGCCAGAGCCAAGGCAAGGCCAGAGAGAGAGCAGGTCGGAGCCAGGGCGAGAGCAGGCAAGAGCCAATGCAAGGGCAGGCCGGAGTCAGGACGAGGGCAGGCTGGAGCCAAGGCGAGAGCAGGCCGGAGCCAAGGTGAGGGTAGGCCAGAGCCAGGGCGAGGGCAGGTCAGAGTCAGAGCGAGAGCAGGCCGGAGCTCAGGCAAGGGCAGGCCAGAGCCAGAGAGAGAGCAGGCCGGAGCCAAGGCAAGGGCAGGCCAGAGCCAGAGAGAGAGCAGGCCGGAGCCAAGGCATGGGCAGGCCAGAGCCAGAGAGAGAGCTGGCCGGAGCGAGGGCAGGCCAGAGCCAGAGAAGGTCGGAGGCAGGGAGAGAGCAGGCCGGAGCCAATGCGAGAGCTGGCCGGGGCCAGAACAAGGGCAGGTCGGAATCAGGGCCAGGGCAGGCCGTAGCCAGAACGAGAGCAGGCCGCAGCCAAGGCGAGAGCAGGCCACAGCCAAAGCAAGGGTAGGCCACAGCCAAGTCAAGGGCAGGCCGGAGCTAGAGATAGAGAAGGCCAGAGCCAAGGCAAGGGCAGGCCAGAGTGAGAGTAGGCCGGAGCCAAAGCGAGGGCAGGCCAGAGCCAGAGCGAGAGCAGGCCAGAGCCAAGTTGAGGTCAGGCCAGATATAGAGCAGGCATGAGCCAAAGCAAGGGCAGGCCGGAACCAGAGAGAGAGCAGGCCGGAGCCAAGGCGAATGCAGGCCGGAACAAGGGCAAGAACAGGTAGGAGCCAAGTTGAGGTCAGGCCAGATATAGAGCAGGCATGAGCCAAAGCAAGGGCAGGCCGGAACCATAGAGATAGCAGGCCGGAGCGGAGCCAAGGCGAGAGCAGGCCGGAGCCAAGGCGAGAGCAGGCCGGACGGAGCCAAGGCGAGAGCAGGACAGAGCGAGAGCAGGCCAGAGCCAGGACGAGGGCAGGCCGGAGCCAGTGCGAGAGCAGGCTGGAGCCAAGGAGAGGACAGGCCAGACTGGCCAGAGCGAGAGCAAGCAAGAGACAGGGCGAGAGCAGGCCGGAGCCAGAGATAGAGCAGGCAAGAGGCAATGCGAGGGCTGGCCGGAGCCAGAGCAAGGGCAGGCCGGAGTCAGGGCGAGGGCAGGCAGGAGCCAGAGCGAGAGCAGGCCGGAGCCAAGGCGAGAGCAGGCCGGAGCCAAGGTGAGGGTAGGCCAGAGCCAGGGTGAGGGCAGGTCAGAGCGAGAGCAGCCCGGAGCTAAGGCAAGGGCAGGCCAGAGCCAGAGAGAGAGCAGGCCGGAGCCAATAGGCAGGCCAGAGCCAGAGAGAGAGCAGGCCGGAGCCAGGGCGAGTGCAGGCCAGAGCCAGAGCAGGTCGGAGGCAGGGCGAGAGCGGGCCGGAGCCAATGTGAGGGCTGGCCGGAGCCAGAGCAAGGGCAGGCCGGAGTCAGGCCGAGGGCAGGCAGTAGCCAGAGCGAGAGCAGGCCAGAGCCAAGGCGAGAGCAGGCCGGAGTCAAGGCGAGGGTAGGCCAGAGCCAAGGCAAGGGCAGGCCGGAGCCAGAGATAGAGAAGGCCAGAGCCAAGGCTAGGGCAGGCCAGAGCCAGAGAGAGAGCTGGCCAGAGCCAGAGAGAGAGCAGTTCAGAGCCAGGGAGAGAGCAGGACGTAGCCAAGGCGAGGGCAGGCCGGAGCCCGAGCTGTGGCATAGTGGAGCCAGGGCGAGGGCAGTACGGAGCTAGAGCGAGAGCAGGCCGGAGCAAAGGCGAGAGCAGGCCGTAGCCTAGGCGAGGGCAGGCCAGAGGCAGAGCCAGGGTAGGCCAGAGCAAGAGCAGGCCAGAGCTAGAGCAGGCCGGAGCCAAGGCAAGGGCAGACCATCGCCAGAGCGAGAGCAGGCCTGAGCCAGAGTGAGAGTAGGCCAGAGACCAGGCAAAGGCAGTCCAGAGCTAGCGCGAGAGCAGGCCGGAGCCAAGGCGAGGGCAGGCCAGAGCGAGAGCAGGCCGGAGCCAAGGCGAGGGCAGGCCAGAGCGAGAGCAGGCCGGAGCCAAGTCGAGGGCAGGCCAGAGCCAGAGCGAAAGCAGGCCAGAGCGAGAGCAGTCCGGAGCCAAGGAAAGGGCAGGCCACAGCCAGAGTAAGTTTTGCTCTGCTCTGCTTGTCTACCGCATCTGTGGGTTTTGCTCTGCTCTGCTTGTCTATCGCATCTGCGGGTTTTGCTCTGCTCTGCTTGTCTACTGCATCTGCGGGTTTTGCTCTGCTCTGCTTGTCTACCGCATTTGCGGGTTTTTCTCTGCTCTGCTTGTTTACTGCACCTGCGGGTTTTGCTCTGCTCTGCTTGTCTTCCGCATCTGCGGGTTTTGCTCTGCTCTGCTTGTCTACCGCATCTGTGGGTTTTGCTCTGCTCTGCTTGTCTACCGCACCTGCGGCTCCGTTCCTGTGTCCCGTCTGTACTGGTCCCTATCCTGCCTGCGTTCCTACCTGCCAGTACCCGCCTGTCTGCATGCCAGCCGTGCCTGCCAGTGCCCACCTGTCTGCATGCCAGCCGTGCCTGCCAGTGCCCACCTTCTGCATACCAGCCGTGCCTGCCAATACCCACCTGTCAACATACCAGCCGTGCCTGCCAGTACCCACCTGTCTGTATGCCAGCCGAACCTGCCTTTTCCTGCATTCCCCGGTGTGGGTCAACAGCTGTGACTGGGGTCTAGAGCAGGCTTGAGCCAGAGCGAGGGCAGGCCAGAGCCAAGGCGAAGGCAGGCCAGAACCAGAGCAAGAGCAGGCCGGAGTCAAGACGAGGGCAGGCCAGAGCAAGAGCAGTCCGGAGCCAGGGCGAGGGCAGGCCAGAGCCAGAGCAAGAGCAGGCCGGAGCCAAGGCAAGGGCTGGCCGGAGCCAGAGTAAGGGCAGGCCGGAGCCAGGGCGAGGGCTGGCCAGAGCCAGAGCAAGAGCAGGCTGGAGCCAAGGCGAGAGCAGGCTGGAGCCAAGGTGAGGGCAGGCCAGAGCGATAGCATGCTGGAGCCAAGGCGAGGGCAGGCCAGAGACAGATCCAGAGCAGGCCGGAGCCAGGGCGAGGGCAGGCCAGAGTCAGAGCGAGAGCAGGCTGGAGCCAAAGCGAGGGCACGCCAGAGCGAGAGCAGGCCAGAGCCAGGGCGAGGGCAGGCCAAAGCAAGAGTAGGCCAGAGCCAAGGCAAGGGCAGGCCAGAGCGAGAGAAGGCCAGAGCCAAGGTAAGAGCAGGCCGGAACCAGGGCGAGAGGAGGCCGGAGAAAGGGCGAGGCCAGAGCGAGAGCAGGCCAGAGCGAGAGTAGGCCGAAGCCAGGGCAAGGGCAAGCCAGAGAGAGAGCAGGCCGGAGCCAGGGCAAGAGCAGGCCGGAGCCAAGGCGAGGGCAGGACAGAGCCAGAGCGAGAGCAGGCCACAGCCAAGGCAAGGGCAGGCCAGAGCCAGAAAGAGAGCATTTCGGAGCCAGGGCGAGAGCAGGCCGGAGCCAATGCGAGGGCTGGCCGGAGCCAGAGCAAGGGCAGGCCGGAGTCAGGGCGAGGGCAGGCAGGAGCCAGAGCGAGAGCAGGCCAGAGCCAAGGCGAGGGTAGGCCCGGGCGAGGGCAGGTCAGAGTGAGAGAAGGCCGGAGCTAAGGCATGGACAGGCCAGAGCCAGAGAGAGAGCAGGCCGGAGCCAAGGCATGGGCAGGCCAGAGCCAGAGAGAGAGCAGGCCGGAGCCAGGGCGATGGCTGGCCAGAGCGAGAGCAGGTCGGAGGCAGGGCGAGAGCAGGCCGGAGCCAATGTGAGGGCTGGCCGGACCCAGAGCAAGGGCAGGCCGGAGTCAGGGCGAGGGCAGGCCGTAGCCAGAGCGAGAGCTGGCCGGAGTCAAGGCGAGGGTAGGCCAGAGCCAAGGCAAGGGCAGGCCGGAACCAGGGCGAGAGCAGGCCGGAGACAGGGCGAGGCAAGAGCCAGAGCGAGAGTAGGCCGGAGCCAGGGCAAGGGCAGGCCAGAGCCAGAGAGAGAGCAGGCTGGAGCCAGGGCGAGGGCAGGCCAGAGCCAGAGAGAGAGCAGTTCAGAGCCAGGGAGAGAGCAGGACGTAGCCAAGGCGAGGGCAGGCCGGAGCCCGAGCTGTGGCATAGTGGAGCCAGGGCGAGGGCATGACGGAGCTAGAGCGAGAGCAGGCTGGAGCCAAGGCGAGAGCAGGCCGTAGCCAAGGCAAGGGCCGACCAGAGCCAAAGCGAGGGCAGGCCAGAGCCAGAGCGAGAGCAGCCCGGAGCCAAGGCGAAGGCAGGCTAGAGCCAGAGCGAGAGCAGGCCGGAGCAAAGGCAAAGGCAGCCCAGAGCCAGAGTGAGAGCAGGCCAGAGCCAGAGCAGGCCGGAGCCAAGGCGAGGGCAGGCCAGAGCGAGAGCAGGTCGGAGCCAAAGCGAGGGCAGGCCAGGGCCAGAGCGAGTGCAAGCCGGAGCCAAGTCGAGGGCAGGCCAGAGCCAGAGCAAAAGCAGGCAGAGTCAGAGCGAGAGCAGTCCGGAGCCAAGGAAAGGGCAGGCCACAGCCAGAGGTAGAGCAGGCTTGAGCCAAAGCGAGGGCAGGCCGGAGCCAAGGCGAAGGCAGGCCAGAACCAGAGCGAGAGCAGGCCGGAGTCAAGACGAGGGCAGGCCAGAGCAAGAGCCGTCCGGAGCCAGGGCGAGGGCAGGCCAGAGCCAAAGCAAGAGCAGGCCGGAGCCAAGGCCCTCGAGGGCTGGCCGGAGCCAGAGTAAGGGCAGGCCGGAGCCAGGACGAGGGCAGGCTGGAGCCAGAGCAAGAGCAGGCCGGAGCCAAGGCGAGAGCAGGCCGGAGCCAAGGTGAGGGCAGGCCAAAGCCAGAGCGAGAGCAGGCCGGAGCCAAGGCTAGGGCAGGCCAGAGAAAGATCCAGAGCAGGCTGGAGCGAGGGCAGGCCAGAGTCAGAGCGAGAGCAGGCCGGAGCCAAAGCGAGGGCACGCCAGAGCCGAGAGCAGGCCGGAGCCAGTGCGAGGGCAGGCCAGAGCCAGAGCGAGAGTAGGCCAGAGCCAAGGCAAGGGCAGGCCAGAGCAAGAGAAGGCCCAGAGCCAAGGCAAGGGCTGGCCGGAACCAGGATGAGAGGAGGCCGGAGACAGGGCGAGGCCAGAGCGAGAGCAGGCCAGAGCGAGAGCAGGCCGAAGCCAGGGCAAGGGCAAGCCAGAGCCAAAGAGAGAGCAGGCCGGAGCCAGGGCAAGGGCAGGCCAGAGCCAGAGAGAGAGCAGGCCGGAGCCAGGGCTAGGGCAGGCCAGATCCAGAGCAGTTCAGAGCCAGGGAGAGAGCAGGACGTAGCCAAGGCGAGGGCAGGCCGGAGCCCGAGCTGTGGCATAGTGGAGCCAGGGCGAGGGCAGGACCGAGCTAGAGCGAGAGCAGGCTGGACGGAGCCAAGGCGAGAGCAGGACAGAGCGAGAGCAGGCCAGAGCCAGGACGAGGGCAGGCCGGAGCCAGTGCGAGAGCAGGCTGGAGCCAAGGAGAGGACAGGCCAGACTGGCCAGAGCGAGAGCAAGCAAGAGACTGGGCGAGAGCAGGCCGGAACCAGAGAGAAAGCAGGCAAGAGGCAATGCGAGGGCTGGCCGGAGCCAGAGCAAGGGCAGGCCAGAGTCAGGGCGA
Organism: Phyllobates terribilis; assembly: GCF_046119375.1. Classification (NCBI taxonomy): domain Eukaryota; kingdom Metazoa; phylum Chordata; class Amphibia; order Anura; family Dendrobatidae; genus Phyllobates; species Phyllobates terribilis. Next base: position 4,230,139 of record NW_027362898.1, on the reverse strand, counting down.
GGGCAGGCAGGAGCCAGAGCGAGAGCAGGCCGGAGCCAAGGCGAGAGCAGGCCGGAGCCAAGGTGAGGGTAGGCCAGAGCCAGGGTGAGGGCAGGTCAGAGTCAGAGCGAGAGCAGGCCGGAGCTAAGGCAAGGGCAGGCCAGAGCCAGAGAGAGAGCAGGCCGGAGCCAATGGGCAGGCCAGAGCCAGAGAGAGAGCAGGCCGGAGCCAGGGCGAGTGCAGGCCAGAGCCAGAACAGGTCGGAGGCAGGGCGAGAGCGGGCCGGAGCCAATGTGAGGGCTGGCCGGAGCCAGAGCCAGGGCAGGCCGGAGTCAGGCCGAGGGCAGGCAGTAGCCAGAGCGAGAGCAGGCCAGAGCCAAGGCGAGAGCAGGCCGGAGTCAAGGCGAGGGTAGGCCAGAGCCAAGGCAAGGGCAGGCCGGAGCCAGAGATAGAGAAGGCCAGAGCCAAGGCTAGGGCAGGCCAGAGCGAGAGTAGGCCTCAGCCAGGGCAAGGGCAGGCCAGAGCCAGAGAGAGAGCAGGCCGGAGCCAGGGCAAGGGTAGGCCAGAGCCAGAGAGAGAGCAGTTCAGAGCCAGGGAGAGAGCAGGACGTAGCCAAGGCGAGGGCAGGCCGGAGCCCGAGCTGTGGCATAGTGGAGCCAGGGCGAGGGCAGTACGGAGCTAGAGCAAGAGGAGGCCGGAGCAAAGGCGAGAGCAGGCCGTAGCCTAGGCGAGGGCAGGCCAGAGGCAGAGCCAGGGTAGGCCAGAGCAAGAGCAGGCCAGAGCTAGAGCAGGCCGGAGCCAAGGCAAGGGCAGACCATCGCCAGAGCGAGAGCAGGCCTGACCCAGAGTGAGAGTAGGCCAGAGACCAGGCAAAGGCAGTCCAGAGCTAGCGCGAGAGCGGGCCGGAGCCAAGGCGAGGGCAGGCCAGAGCGAGAGCAGGCCGGAGCCAAGGCGAGGGCAGGCCAGAGCGAGAGCAGGCCAGAGCCAAGTCGAGGACAGGCCAGAGCCAGAGCGAAAGCAGGCCAGAGCGAGAGCAGTCCGGAGCCAAGGAAAGGGCAGGCCACAGCCAGAGTAAGTTTTGCTCTGCTCTGCTTGTCTACCGCATCTGTGGGTTTTGCTCTGCTCTACTTGTCTATCGCATCTGCGGGTTTTGCTCTGCTCTGCTTGTCTACTGCATCTGCGGGTTTTGCTCTGCTCTGCTTGTCTACCGCATTTGCGGGTTTTTCTCTGCTCTGCTTGTTTACCGCACCTGCGGGTTTTGCTCTGCTCTGCTGGTCTTCCGCATCTGCGGGTTTTGCTCTGCTCTGCTTGTCTACCGCATCTGTGGGTTTTGCTCTGCTCTGCTTGTCTACCGCACCTGCGGCTCCGTTCCTGTGTCCCGTCTGTACTGGTCCCTATCCTGCCTGCGTTCCTACCTGCCAGTACCCGCCTGTCTGCATGCCAGCCGTGCCTGCCAGTGCCCACCTGTCTGCATGCCAGCCGTGCCTGCCAGTGCCCACCTTCTGCATACCAGCCGTGCCTGCCAATACCCACCCACCTGTCAACATACCAGTCGTGCCTGCCAGTACCCACCTGTCTGTATGCCAGCCGAACCTGCCTTTTCCTGCATTCCCCGGTGTGGGTCAACAGCTGTGACTGGGGTCTACAGCAGGCTTGAGCCAGAGCGAGGGCAGGCCAGAGCCAAGGCGAAGGCAGGCCAGAACCAGAGCGAGAGCAGGCCGGAGTCAAAACGAGGGCAGGCCAGAGCAAGAGCAGTCCGGAGCCAGGGCGAGGGCAGGCCAGAGCCAGAGCAAGAGCAGGCCGGAGCCAAGGCAAGGGCTGGCCGGAGCCAGAGTAAGGGCAGGCCGGAGCCAGGGCGAGGGCTGGCCGGAGCCAGAGCAAGAGCAGGCTGGAGCCAAGGCGAGAGCAGGCTGGAGCCAAGGTGAGGGCAGGCCAGAGCGATAGCATGCTGGAGCCAAGGCGAGGGCAGGCCAGAGACAGATCCAGAGCAGGCCGGAGCCAGGGCGAGGGCAGGCCAGAGTCAGAGCGAGAGCAGGCCGGAGCCAAAGCGAGGGCACGCCAGAGCGAGAGCAGGCCAGAGCCAGGGCGAGGGCAGGCCAGAGCGAGAGTAGGCCAGAGCCAAGGCAAGGGCAGACCAGAACGAGAGAAGGCCAGAGCCAAGGTAAGAGCAGGCCGGAACCAGGGCGAGAGGAGGCCGGAGAAAGGGCGAGGCCAGAGCGAGAGCAGGCCAGAGCGAGAGTAGGCCGAAGCCAGGGCAAGGGCAAGCCAGAGCCAGAGAGAGAGCAGGCCGGAGCCAAGGCGAGGGCAGGACAGAGCCAGAGCGAGAGCAGGCCAGAGCCAAAGCGAGGGCAGGCCAGAGCCAGAGCGAGAGCAGCCCGGAGCCAAGGCGAAGGCAGGCTAGAGCCAGAGCGAGAGCAGGCCGGAGCAAAGGCAAAGGCAGCCCAGAGCCAGAGAGAGAGCAGGCCGGAGCCAGGGCGAGGGCAGTCCAAAGCCAGATAGAGAGCAGTTCAGAGCCAGGGAGAGAGCAGGACGTAGCCAAGGCGAGGGCAGGCCGGAGCCCGAGCTGTGGCATAGTGGAGCTAGAGCGAGAGCAGGCTGGAGCCAAGGCGAGAGCAGGCCGTAGCCAAGGCAAGGGCAGACCAGAGCCAAAGCGAGGGCAGGCCAGAGCCAGAGCGAGAGCAGCCCGGAGCCAAGGCGAAGGCAGGCTAGAGCCAGAGCGAGAGCAGGCCGGAGCAAAGGCAAAGGCAGCCCAGAGCCAGAGTGAGAGCAGGCCGGAGACAAGGCAAAGGCAGGCCAGAGCCAGAGCAGGCCGGAGCCAAGGCGAGGGCAGGCCAGAGCGAGAGCAGGCCGGAGCCAAGGCGAGAGCAGGCCGGAGCCAATGTGAGGGCTGGCCGGAGCCAGAGCAAGGGCAGGCCGGAGTCAGGGCAAGGGCAGGCAGGAGCCAGAGCGAGAGCAGGCCAGAGCCAAGGCGAGGGTAGGCCCGGGCGAGGGCAGGTCAGAGTGAGAGAAGGCCGGAGCTAAGGCATGGGCAGGCCAGAGCCAGAGAGAGAGCAGGCCGGAGCCAAGGCATGGGCAGGCCAGAGCCAGAGAGAGAGCAGGCCGGAGCCAGGGCGAGGGCAGGCCAGAGCGAGAGCAGGTCGGAGGCAGGGCGAGAGCAGGCCGGAGCCAATGTGAGGGCTGGCCGGACCCAGAGCAAGGGCAGTCTGGAGTCAGGGCGAGGGCAGGCCGTAGCCAGAGCGAGAGCTGGCCGGAGTCAAGGCGAGGGTAGGCCAGAGCCAAGGCAAGGGCAGGCCGGAGCCAGAGATAGAGAAGGCCAGAGCCAAGGCAAGGGCAGGCCGGAACCAGGGCGAGAGCCGGCCGGAGACAGGGCGAGGCAAGAGCCAGAGCTAGAGTAGGCCGGAGCCAGGGCAAGGGCAAGCCAGAGCCAGAGAGAGAGCAGGCCGGAGCCAGGGCGGGGGCAGGCCAGAGCCAGAGAGAGAGCAGTTCAGAGCCAGGGAGAGAGCAGGACGCAAGGCGAGGGCATGCCAGAGCCCGAGCTGTGGCATAGTGGAGCCCGGGCGAGGGCAGGACGGAGCTAGAGCGAGAGCAGGCTGGAGCCAAGGAGAGAGCAGGCCGTAGTAGCCAAGGCAAGGGCAGACCAGAGCCAAAGCGAGGGCAGGCCAGAGTGAGAGCAGCCCGGAGCCAAGGCGAAGGCAGGCTAGAGCCAGAGCGAGAGCAGGCCGGAGCAAAGGCAAAGGCAGCCCAGAGCCAGAGTGAGAGCAGGCCGGAGACAAGGCAAAGGCAGGCCAGAGCCAGAGCAGGCCGGAGCCAAGGCGAGGGCAGGCCAGAGCGAGAGCAGGCCGGAGCCAAGGCGAGGGCAGGCCAGAGCGAGAGCAGGTCGGAGCCAAAGCGAGGGCAGGCCAGAGCGAGTGCAAGCCGGAGCCAAGTCGAGGGCAGGCCAGAGCCAGAGCAAAAGCAGGCCAGAGGCAGGCCGAGAGCAGTCCGGAGCCAAGGAAAGGGCAGGCCACAGCCAGAGGTAGAGCAGGCTTGAGCCAGAGCGAGGGCAGGCCGGAGCCAAGGCGAAGGCAGGCCAGAACCAGAGCGAGAGCACGCTGGAGTCGAGACGAGGGCAGGCCAGAGCAAGAGCCGTCCGGAGCCAGGGCGAGGGCAGGCCAGAGCCAAAGCAAGCAGGCCGGAGCCAAGGCCCTCGAGGGCTGGCCGGAGCCAGAGTAAGGGCAGGCCGGAGCCAGGACGAGGGCAGGCTGGAGCCAGAGCAAGAGCAGGCCGGAGCCAAGGCGAGAGCAGGCCGGATCCGGCCAAGGAAAGGGCAGGCCACAGCCAGAGTACGTTTTGCTCTGCTCTGCTTGTCTACCGCATCTGTGGGTTTTTCTCTGCTCTGCTTGTCTATCGCATCTGCGGGTTTTGCTCTGATCTGCTTGTCTACTGCATCTGCGGGTTTTGCTCTGCTCTGCTTGTCTACCGCATTTGCGGGTTTTTCTCTGCTCTGCTTGTTTACCGCACCTGCGGGTTTTGGTCTGCTCTGCTTGTCTTCCGCATCTGCGGGTTTTGCTCTGCTCTGCTGTCTACCGCATCTGTGGGTTTTGCTCTGCTCTGCTTGTCTACCGCATCTGTGGGTGGGTTTTGCTCTGCTCTGCTTGTCTACCGCACCTGCGGCTCCGTTCCTGTGTCCCGTCTGTACTGGTCCCTATCCTGCCTGCGTTCCTACCTGCCAGTACCCGCCTGTCTGCATGCCAGCCGTGCCTGCCAGTGCCCACCTGTCTGCATGCCAGCCGTGCCTGCCAGTGCCCACCTTCTGCATACCAGCCGTGCCTGCCAATACCCACCTGTCAACATACCAGCCGTGCCTGCCAGTACCCACCTGTCTGTATGCCAGCCGAACCTGCCTTTTCCTGCATTCCCCGGTGTGGGTCAACAGCTGTGAATGGGGTCTAGAGCAGGCTTGAGCCAGAGCGAGGGCAGGCCAGAGCCAAGGCGAAGGCAGGCCAGATCCAGAGCAAGAGCAGGCCGGAGTCAAGACGAGGGCAGGCCAGAGCAAGAGCAGTCCGGAGCCAGGGCGAGGGCAGGCCAGAGCCAGAGCAAGAGCAGGCCGGAGCCAAGGCAAGGGCTGGCCGGAGCCAGAGTAAGGGCAGGCCGGAGCCAGGGCGAGGGCTGGCCGGAGCCAGAGCAAGAGCAGGCTGGAGCCAAGGCGAGAGCAGGCTGGAGCCAAGGTGAGGGCAGGCCAGAGCGATAGCATGCTGGAGCCAAGGCGAGGGCAGGCCAGAGACAGATCCAGAGCAGGCCGGAGCCAGGGCGAGGGCAGGCCAGAGTCCGAGCGAGAGCAGGCTGGAGCCAAAGCGAGGGCACGCCAGAGCGAGAGCAGGCCAGAGCTATGGCGAGGGCAGGCCAGAGCGAGAGTAGGCCAGAGCCAAGGCAAGGGCAGACCAGAGCGAGAGAAGGCCAGAGCCAAGGTAAGAGCAGGCCGGAACCAGGGCGAGAGGAGGCCGGAGAAAGGGCGAGGCCAGAGCGAGAGCAGGCCAGAGCGAGAGTAGGCCGAAGCCAGGGCAAGGGCAAGCCAGAGAGAGAGCAGGCCGGAGCCAGGGCAAGAGCAGGCCGTATATGCTGTGCGTTGTCTTCCAGGTTCCAGAATGGTCGAGGATGACCATGTCCAAAGAGGGAATGTAAGAGTGATGGACTGTTCTGCAGCATTCCTACCCTTGAAGGCAATAATCCCTTTATGTGTACAGTGCCATGCGGTTTTATGAGTAATGTAAATAGCGATGTGTTTCTCTTACAGTGGCATGTAAAAGTTTAGGCCCCTTGGTAAAAAATTATTGTTATTGTGAACAGTAAAGCAAGTTGAAGATGAAATGATCTCTATAAAAGGGCTAAAGTTAAAGATGACACATTTCCTTTGTATTTTAGGCAAGAAAAAATCTTGTAATTTTTTACATTTTAAAAATTACACAAAGGAAAATGGGCTGATGCAAAAGTTTGGCACCCTTGGAGATTTGTGTGCTCAGAAAACTTTGACCAAGGTTTCAGACCTTAATTAGCCTGTTAGAGTGCGTGCACATGGTCAGTAAACACTGCGGATTGGATGCAGCACACTTGCGCTGCGTGCAATCTGCAGAGGCCAGATGTTACAGCATAGTGGATGGGATTTATACAAATCCCATGTCCACTGTGCGTCTCCGTGCTCCTGCAGCTCACCCGTGGAGACGGTCATGCAGTGCGTCTTCACAGACCGCAGCATGTCAATTTCTCTTGCAGAGATCCTAGTCTCCGCAAGAGAAATTATATCACTGTAATGTATAGGATGTGGTGAATCCGCATGGTTCATTGAACACATGCGGATTCACTTGCGTGCAGCGCTTTGGACGCAGCATAAAGTATGCTGCGTTTAAAGCGCAGCCAACACCGACCATCTGCACATACCCTAAAGGTTATGGCTTGTTCACTATCATTAGGAAAGGCCAGGTGATACAAATTTCCCAACTTTATAAAAACCCAGCCTCCTCTAACCTTGTGCCAAAAAACAGCAGCCATGGGTTCTTCTAAGCAGCTGCCTAGCACTCTGAAAATGAAAATGGTGGAGGCCCACAAAGCAAGAGTAGGCTATAAGAAAATAGCAAAGCGTTTTCAAGTTGCAACCTTATTGACGGCATCGCTCGTCACTGCAGGAACGTCCTCAGGCTACTGTCAGTGAGTTCCAGCTGGCGTGCTGAGCAGTTGCATACTCATGCAACCGCTCAACACACCAATCGGATGTAGCAGATCTGGGGATCATTGTTCGACATCATCAGTATGGATTATCTGCGGACAGGTGAGGATTACTTTGTTTTTGTATTTTTATGTGGATCTTAAGAAATGTCTTTGCTCTGTGTGAGTTTTTTTACTTGAACTAATGGCGTTAGTAATCGGGATGTCTTATTCACGCCTCTCCATTACTAACCCCTGGGCTTGATGTCAGCAAACATCAAACAGCTGACATCAACCCCAAAACCATTACCCCACTTGCCAATGCACCAGTGCAAGTGGGAAGAGCCGAGAATAAGCACCAGAATTTCTGGGGTGGCTGAGGGCTCATGTTATTAGTCAGGGAGGAGGCCAATCAATATCCATGGTCCCTTCCCAGCCTTTTAATATCAGCCTGCAGGTGTCTGTTTAGCCTTTGCTGGTTATTAAAACTAGGTGGGACACCACATAATTTTTGGGGGGATACCCCCTTTTTAATACCATTAAAGGCTAAGCAGACAGCTGTGAGCTGTTATTAATAAGCTGGGAAGATCCATGAATAGCGGCCCCTTCCCAGATTGCCCACTGCTTTCCCTCAGCTGTTAAGAAAATTAAATGGACCCCATCCCATTTTTTCAAAAATAAACACCTAAATTTGTAAGGATGTAAAACAACGCCAAAATGTAGACTAAACTATATATGAATAGACAATATAAGGTCCTAAGTTCCTGGGCTAAGTCATCACTGCTATGGCCCTACTTATGTATTTGAAGTCCCCCTTTCTCAAAATCTTTCTAATAAAGTTAATTTCCCCAAGATTATTGTGAAAATCATATACAGTGGGTAAGGAAAGTATTCCAACCCCTTTAAATTTTTCACTCTTTGTTTCAGTGCAGCCATTTGGTAAATTCTAAAAAGTAAATTTTTTTTCTCATTAAAGTACACTCTGCACCCCATCTTGACTGAAAAAAAAACAGAAATGTAGAAGTCTTTGCAAATTTATTAATAAAGAAAAACTGAAATATCACATATTCATAAGTATTCAGACCCTTTGCTCAGTATTGAGTAAAAGCACCCTTTTGAGCTAGTACAGCCATGAGTCTTCTTGGGAATGATGCAACAAGTTTTTCACACCTGGATTTGGGGATCCTCTGCCATTCTTCCTTGCAGATCCTCTCCAGTTCCATCAGGTTGGATGTCGAACGTTGGTGGACAGCCATTTGCAGGTCTCTCCAGAGATGCTCAATTGGGTTTAGGTCAGGGCTCTGGCTGGGCAAGTCAAGAATGGTCACAGAGTTGTTCTGAAGCCACTCCTTTGTTATTTTAGCTTAGTGCTTAGGGTCACTGTCTTCTTGGAAGGTGAACATTCGGCCAAGTTTGAGGTCCAGAGCACTCTGGAAGAGATTTTCATCCAGGATATCTCTGTACTTGGCCGCATTCATGTTTCCTTCAATTGCAACCATCGTCCTTTCCCTGCAGCTGAAAAACACCCCCATAGTATGATGCTGCCACTGTAGCGCCAGCGTCCCTGCCCTCTGCCAGGCAGGGACGCTGTTCCCCTCACCTCCCTGCTCCGTGCCCGGCGTCCTCCTCCCGCTCTGCTGGCAGCGCGTGCTCCTTCCCGGCCACTGTGCTTAGGGCGCGCGCGCTCTCCCTCCCTCTTAAAGGGGCCGCGCGCGCCGTTCTAAGGAGTCACCGGCCAATGGCCGGAGGACTTCACCATATATAAGGCACCTCCTCCAAAATGGAGGTGCCCGAGCAATGTTGTTGCACTGTTCACTACTTTGCTTCAGCCCTCAGGTCCCGTTGCCAGTTACCTGCCAGTTACCTGCCAGATTCCTGCCTGATTATCTGCTACCTGCCTGCTAGTCTGAGGTCCGACGGTCTGCCTTACTACTCCTGTCAGTCTGTCTAAGGACCAGCCTGCCCGCTCACCTGGGAGCGCACATCAGCCACCTGCCTGCTTGCCTGAGGTCCGACGGTCTGCCTTCCATCTCCTGTCAGTCTGTCTATGGACCAGCTTGCCCGCTCACCTGGGAGCACACACCAGCTACCTGCCTGCTAGTCTACCTGGAGGCTCCGCCGTCACGTGCTGTGACCACCTGCCTGTCCGGTGACTCCTGCCCGCTCACCTGGGAGCGCTCATCTGCTGCCTGTCTGCTAGCCTACCTGGAGGCTCTGCCGTCACGTGCTGTGACCACCCTCCTGTCCAGAGACTTCTGCCCGCTCACCTGGGAGCGCTCATCTGCCGCCTGTCTGTTGGTCTTCCTGGAGGCTCCGCCGTCACATGCTGTGACCACCCGTTCATCCAGAGACTCCCGCCTGCTCACCTGGGAACTCACGTCTATCATCAGCCGCCACAGGTCGTACCAACCCTTTACCTAGAGACTGCCCCGGTTACTTGCCGAGACCATCTGCCCGTTCATCCAGAGACTGCCCCGGTCACTTGCCGTGACCATCTGCCCGTTCATTCAGAGACTGCCCCGGTCACTTGCCGTGTCCATCAGCCCGTTCATCCAGAGACTGCCCCGGTCACTTGCCGTGACCTCCAGCCCGTTCACTCAGAGACTGTCCCGGTCACCTGCTGTGACCTCCTGCCCGTCTTCCCTGGTCGCCACCCGCTCCCTTACAAGGACTGCCCCCTTGTATAGTAGCTCAGAGGTTCCGCCTCCCAGACCCGTTACAGTTTGCTCGGGCCATGGAACCCGGTGGCACCCAAGCTCCCTCGCTCTCGGACCTCTGTCATGAACTGTCCCGTCAGAGGTCCCAACAGGAGTCCATCCTGGGTCACCTGCGGAATGTCAATTCTCGCCTGGACACTCTGACTGCTTCACCAGCAACCACCGCCAGTGCCATGACTCGCAACCCGGCAGCTCCGCTGCCCACCAATACCATGATATCCTACCCCGGACCCCGGCTTTCCGCACCTCCTCGCTTCGGAGGCAACTCCACTCAGGCTCGGGGCTTCATAAATCAGTGCACCCTGCACTTTGAACTATTGTCCCACCAGTTTAACTCCGACCGGGCCAAAATTGCATTCATCATGTCCCATCTCACCGGGGAGGCCCTGGCCTGGCTAAATCCTCTATGGGAGAGAGGAGACCCCCTGGTGTCCAACTTGCCTGCTTTTCTCACGGCTTTCCGGAAAGTCTTCAACGAACCCGGACGGAAGACCTCATCCGCATCATCACTGCTACGCCTCCGTCAGGGAAGTCTCACCGTGGGCCAATATGCCATACGGTTCCGTACCCTTGCCTCGGAGCTGGCCTGGGATAACGACGCTCTGGTATCCGTCTTCTGGGAGGGTCTGTCCGGCCGTATTAAAGATGAACTTGCCGGTCGGGACATTCCTACCACTCTCGATGACCTAATAACTCTTGCCACCCGGATTGACCTACGGTTCCAGGAGCGTGCCAAAGAGGTCACCCATGAGAGGAGGTTACCATGTCTAGCTCCTACTTTTCAGAAACCCGTCACTCCCTCCATCTCTCCCCAGGTACACTCTCCTGAGCCTATGCAGGTCGACCAGACCAAGATGGTCAAAACCCGTCAGGACTTACGCCGTGCCGAGGGGAGCTGCTTCTACTGTGGCAGTAAGGAGCACCGGATCCGTGCCTGTCCGGAGAGGTCGGGAAACGCCTGTGTCTAGGTTCGCTCAGAGAGGTCAACCTAGACAAGAATAAATCCTCTCCATCTCTGCTGCTGTCAGTCTCAATCGTCTGCGGGGAGAACCGTTATTTCGAACTAGCCCAACTTGACTCTGGAGCAGCCGGGAATCTTATTTCACAGTCCCTGGTAGAGAAATACCGCATCCCCACCAAACCTCTGGCTGTACCCTTGTCTGTTGCTGCCGTGGATGGGGGCCTTTTACCACGCCCCATCCAACTCATCACCGAATCCATTACTCTGCAGGTGGGAATGCTGCACTCTGAGAGTATCTCCTTTCATGTTCTGCCTGGACTCTCTCACGCCCTCTTGCTAGGCCTACCTTGGCTCCAGAGACATGCACCCGTGCTTGACTGGCAGACCGGAGAAGTCCTTCGCTGGGGACAGGACTGCCATAAGACCTGTCTGGTTCCCGTCCATCCCGTCCGTCCTTCTCCTACCCCAGCTAATCTACCTGGACTTCCGATTCCTTATTGGTCTTATGCTGATGTCTTTAATAAAAAGGAAGCAGAGACACTACCTCCTCATAGACCATACGACTGCCCTATCGACCTGTTACCTGGTACTACTCCTCCCCGTGGGCGTATTTATCCTTTATCCGCTGCTGAGACCCGGTCGATGTCCGAATATATTGAGGAGAATCTGGCCAGGGGATTCATCCGGAAATCTACCTCCCCGGCGGGAGCAGGTTTCTTTTTCGTCAAAAAGAAGGACGGCTCTCTCCGTCCCTGTATAGACTATAGAGGCCTTAACCAGATCACGGTGAAGAATAAGTACCCACTTCCGCTCATTCCGGAGTTATTTGATCGTCTGAGGGGGGCTAGAATCTTCACCAAACTGGACCTCCGTGGGGCGTACAACCTGGTTCGTATCCGTCAGGGGGATGAATGGAAGACGGCATTCAACACCCGGGACGGCCACTATGAATATCTGGTAATGCCCTTTGGTCTCTGTAACGCTCCTGCCGTCTTCCAAGAGTTGGTCAATGACATCTTCCGGGACCTTCTCTACTCCTGCGTAGTGGTGTACCTGGACGACATCTTGGTCTTCTCTCCGGATCTCCAGACTCACCGGAGGGACGTTCGTCAGGTCCTGCTCAGGCTCAGGCAGAATCACCTCTTCGCTAAATACGAGAAGTGCCTCTTTGAGCAGACCTCGCTTCCGTTTTTGGGCTACATTATTTCTCAGACCGGCCTACGAATGGATCCAGAGAAACTGTCTGCCATCGAGAAATGGCCTCGACCGGAGGGGTTGAAGGCCATTCAGCGATTCCTGGGCTTCGCCAACTACTACCGCCTCTTCATACCACACTTCTCTTCCCGGACTGCCCCAATTTCCGCGCTCACCCGTAAGGGTACTAATCCCAAAGAGTGGCCGCCCGAAGCAGAGGAGGCCTTTCTTTCCCTAAAACAGGCCTTCTCTTCCGCCCCGGTGCTGCATCGCCCGGACGGCAACAAGCAGTTCTTCCTGGAAGTTGACGCCTCCTCCTCTGGAGCCGGAGCGGTACTTACTCAAAAATCATCTTCCGGGAGAATGGTAACTTGTGGCTTCTTCTCCAAACTCTTCTCCTCTTCTGAGCGCAACTATTCCATAGGAGACCGAGAGTTATTGGCCATCAAACTGGCATTGGAGGAGTGGCGTTACCTACTCGAGGGGGCTCTTCACCCGGTAATAATTTACACTGACCACAAGAACTTGGCTTACCTCCAGCATGCCCAGAGACTTAACCCGCGCCAAGCCCGGTGGTCCTTGCTTTTTGCTCGCTTTGATTTTGTTCTTCATTTTCGCCCGGCTGACAAAAACGTCAAAGCAGATGCCTTGTCCCGATCCTTTCTGGTGTCCGATCTCGAGGAGGAACCTAAACATATCATCGATCCCGCCAGAGTAATGCAGGTGGCTCCCGTGAGCCTAAATCGTCTCCCTCCCGGTAAGACGTTCGTATCAGTACCTGATCGGGAGAAGATCCTACACTGGGGTCACTCGTCTAAACTAGCTGGCCACGCCGGTCAAAAAAAGACCCTCCAGCTTATTGCCCGGCACTACTGGTGGCCTACCCTGCACAAGGACGTAATAGACTTTGTTTCTGCCTGTGTGTCCTGCGCCCGCAACAAAATCCCGAGACACCTGCCAGCCGGTCGCCTTCTTCCGCTTCCTCTGCCTGCTGCCCCCTGGCAGCATATTGCTATGGACTTCATAACTGATCTCCCCGTCTCTGCCGGTTGTACGGTCATTTGGGTGGTCGCTGACCGCTTTTCCAAGATGGCTCACTTTATTCCCCTGCCTGGTCTCCCGTCTGCACCCGAGCTGGCTAAAGACTTTATCCGCCACATCTTCCGTCTTCATGGCCTGCCCCTCCACATCGTGTCGGATCGTGGGGTACAGTTCACCTCACGTTTCTGGAGAGCCACTTGTAAACTGCTAGACGTCACCCTGGACTTCTCTTCCGCTTACCCCCCACAGTCCAATGGTCAAGTGGAGCGGATCAATCAGAACCTGACCAGTTACCTCCGGCACTTCGTTAATGCCCATCATTCTGACTGGGTGGATCTCCTACCATGGGCCGAGTTCTCCTATAACAATCACGAGAGCGAATCCTCCTCCAAATCCCCGTTTTTTGTAGTCTTCGGTCAGCATCCTCGGATTCCTTTTCCTGTCTCCACCTCTGTGGACAACCCGGCTGCGGAATCTCTCGTTAGCAAATTTTCCTCCATTTGGGAGAGTACCCGATCCGCACTCCTTCAGTCGTCCGAACGGATGAAAAGACACGCTGACAAAAAACGCCTGGATCCTCCACAATTTCGTCCTGGAGATAAAGTCTGGCTCTCATCTAAATATGTCCGACTCAAGATACCTTCTTACAAGTTAGGGCCTCGGTTCATCGGTCCTCTGGAGGTCATCAGTCAGATCAACCCGGTGGCCTATAAATTAAAACTCCCGGCCAACTTACGGATCCCTAACTCCTTCCATGTATCTCTCCTCAAACCTGTGGTACTTAACTCTTTTTCCAAGTCTACAGGTACGCCTCCTGCTCCGGTTTCTGCTGAGGACGAGTTTGAGGTAGAGAACATTCTTGCCACCAAAAGGGTAAGGAAAGACCTTTTTTCTAGTAGATTGGAGGGGGTTTGGTCCTGAGGAGAGAACGTGGGAGCCCCGGGAGAACATCCATGCCCCTCTTATTCTAGCTAAATTTCTGTCTGGCCTAAAAAAGGGGGGGGTACTGTAGCGCCGGCGTCCCTGCCCTCTGCCAGGCAGGGACGCTGTTCCCCTCACCTCCCTGCTCCGTGCCCGGCGTCCTCCTCCCGCTCTGCTGGCAGCGCGCGCTCCTTCCCGGCCACTGTGCTTAGGGCGCGCGCGCGCGCTCTCCCTCCCTCTTAAAGGGGCCGCGCGCGCCGTCCTAACGAGTCCCCGGCCAATGGCCGGAGGACTTCCCCATATATAAGGCACCTCCTCCAAAATGGAGGTGCCCGAGCAATGTTGTTGCACTGTTCACTACTTTGCTTCAGCCCTCAGGTCCCGTTGCCAGTTACCTGCCAGTTACCTGCCAGATTCCTGCCTGATTATCTGCTACCTGCCTGCTAGTCTGAGGTCCGACGGTCTGCCTTACTACTCCTGTCAGTCTGTCTAAGGACCAGCCTGCCCGCTCACCTGGGAGCGCACATCAGCCACCTGCCTGCTTGCCTGAGGTCCAACGGTCTGCCTTCCATCTCCTGTCAGTCTGTCTATGGACCAGCTTGCCCGCTCACCTGGGAGCACACACCAGCTACCTGCCTGCTAGTCTACCTGGAGGCTCCGCCGTCACGTGCTGTGACCACCTGCCTGTCCGGTGACTCCTGCCCGCTCACCTGGGAGCGCTCATCTGCTGCCTGTCTGCTAGCCTACCTGGAGGTTCTGCCGTCACGTGCTGTGACCACCCTCCTGTCCAGAGACTTCTGCCCGCTCACCTGGGAGCGCTCATCTGCCGCCTGTCTGTTGGTCTTCCTGGAGGCTCCGCCGTCACATGCTGTGACCACCCGTTCATCCAGAGACTCCCGCCTGCTCACCTGGGAACTCACGTCTATCATCAGCCGCCACAGGTCGTACCAACCCTTTACCTAGAGACTGCCCCGGTTACTTGCCGAGACCATCTGCCCGTTCATCCAGAGACTGCCCCGGTCACTTGCCGTGACCATCTGCCCGTTCATTCAGAGACTGCCCCGGTCACTTGCCGTGACCATCTGCCCGTTCATTCAGAGACTGCCCCGGTCACTTGCCGTGTCCATCAGCCCGTTCATTCAGAGACTGCCCCGGTCACTTGCCGTGTCCATCAGCCCGTTCATCCAGAGACTGTCCCGGTCACCTGCTGTGACCTCCTGCCCGTCTTCCCTGGTCGCCACCCGCTCCCTTACAAGGACTGCCCCCTTGTATAGTAGCTCAGAGGTTCCGCCTCCCAGACCCGCTACAGCCACCACCATGTTTCACTGTTGGGATTGTATTGGGCAGGTGATGAGTAGTGCCTGGTTTTCTCCACACATACCGCTTAGAATTATCACCAAAAAGTTCTATCCTCGTCTCATCACACCAGAGAATCTTATTTTTCTCATAGTCTGGGAGTCCTTCATGTGTTTTTGAGCAAACTCTATGTGGGGTTTTATATGTCTTGCACTGAGGAGAGGCTTCTGTCGGGCCACTCTGCCATAAAGGCCCGATTGGTGGAGGGCTGCAGTGATAGTTGACTTTGCGGAACTTTCTCTCATCTCCCTGCTGCATCTCTGGAGCTCAGCCACAGTGATCTTGGGGTTCTTCTTTACCTCTCTCACCAAGGCTTTTCTCCCACGATTGCTCAGTTTGGCTGGACGGCCAGGTCTAGGAAGACTTCTGGTGGTCCCAAACTTCTTCCATTTAACGATTATGGAGCCCACTGTGCTCTTAGGAACCATGAGTAATGCAGAACTTCTTTTGTAACCTTGGCCAGATCTATGCCTTGCCACAATTCTGTCTCTGAGCTCCTTGGGCAGTTCCTTCGAGTTCATGATTCTCATTTGGACTGACATGCATTGTGAGCTGTGAGGTCTTATATAGACAGGTGTGTGCCTTTCCAAATCAAGTCCTATCAGTTTAATTAAACACAGCTGGACTCCAATTAAAGAGTAGAACCATCTCAAGGAGGATCACAAGGAAATGGACAGCATGTGACTTAAATATGAGTGTCTGAGCAAAGGGTCAGAATACTTATGACCATGTGATATTTCAGTTTTTCTTTTTTAGTAAGTTTGCAAAAAATTCTACATTTCTGTTTATTTCAGTCAAGATGGGGTGCAGAGTGCACTTTAGTGAGAAAAAAAATGAACTTTTTAGAATTTACCAAATGACTGCAATGAAACAAAGAGTGAAGATGTAAAGGGGCCTGAATACTTTCCGTACCCACTGTATCCTTGAACATTACATTTAACTACCTTTTTGTATAAGGTGGCAAAGAATAAAACAAGCAGATAGGAAAAAACAAACTTAATTTATTTAAAAAATGATCAAAAAGAAATATTTCTGTCATGCGCCAAAACATGCAAAATAAAGCAAATAAACATTACAAATTATAATAAGGTGCAGAACTGTAATCAGGGCCAGGACTGGGTGCTGAAAAATGTGGGGGGATCAGCAACATGAGTAAGTGAGGGAAGTGGAGTAAAGGGTAGAAATACACCATGGTGCGGAGGGTTTGGTAGGTATGGCCGGTCCGTGGAACTAGATTTGCTGCCAACTATATCCTAATTTGGAAGGCGGCTCACAGCAGGTTCAAGATGATATAAGTATGGCAAATACAAACGGTATATTAGGATTGTCTGAATATGGGTTATTTTGTAGGTGAGGTTTAACACAAATAACTATTGAAGCCAGAACATTATGTGTCTAATTTTTTTCCAAAACATATCGCCACCAAAAGCGAAAATTTGGCAAGCCAGAATTAACACAAAAAAAAAAGACAAAGAAAAGTCACCATCATACTAGCAGTCAAGGGCGGGCTGGGCTGGGGTGCAGAGGGGCAAGTGCCCCCCCAGACCAGTTCCCAAGCAGCTGCTCAGGGCTGCCAGGGGACTGCACTGTACCTTTAAATATGTTCAGCTGCCGACCCGACCACATGGCAGAGATGCAGATACACCCCCTGCACGCTGTGTGGCTGAGTCTGCTGAAGTGACGTCACACAGCGAACCTGGAACTGATTCAGTCAGCCGGACAGGAGCCTGTGGATCGGAGACTTCAGTGGTCTCAGTCAGTATGAGGTCAGGAGGTCTGCAGTGAGGGGGAAGCGGACTGTGCTCACCTTCTCATAAATTCACCCAGGATTCTATATTGTCCAATCAGAGGGCCAGCTGCTGGGGCTCCGTGTGAGTTATTGCAGGAGGCTGAACTTTCATGCAGATTAGGGTCCTCCTGTCAGTGCAAAAAGTTTAGTCTGGTGCAACAAATCACACTTAGTCCCAGCAGAGACCACAGACATCACAGTACGAGACCCTGCACCGACTGATTACAGCTGAACCTACAGCACCTCATATTCTACTATATGGCCCCATATATAATATGTGAGGTCCTGTAGGCAGGTCCAGGTGTGTTCAGTAATAATAATCTTTATTTTCATATAGCGCTAACATATTCCGCAGCGCTTTACGTACATTATCGTCGCTGTCCCCATCGGGGCTCACAATCTAGATTCCCTATCGGTATGTCTTTGGAGTGTGGGAGGAAACCGGAGAACCCGGAGGAAACCCACGCAAACACGGGGAGAACATACAAACTCCTTGCAGATGTTGTCCTTGGTGGGATTTGAACCCAGGACCCCAGCGCTGCAAGGCTGCAGTGCAGTGTATATCCCTGTACATAATATACCACATCTAGTATACAGATTAGCCTATCATCTACTGTGATACACACATCAGATGTTTTAAAAAAAAAAATACACATTACTATACAACATCAGATGTCTATAGTGACAGTATATTATATACTAGTCATGTATTCTAATATATATTGTATGCATGTGGTATACTGTGTGAACAGATGTTATGTACAGGTAATGTGTGTATAGTATATCTGAACTCTACCCATGTCTGGTATATATAATACTGTAACTACAAAGGTCAGCCCGCGGACTGAGACAGCCGAAGGGCTGAAAACTGTGGTGCACGGGCCACACCATACTCTCCCCTATCCCAATATCACTGCTATCTGCAGTGTGGTGAATACATTGGTGGAAGACGGAGCCACTGGCTCCTACTTCCACAGATCAGCTTTTGCGACTGACACAGCCAACATGATGACATCACGACATCACATCTGCTGTGTGGAGACTCAGTGCACCGGAGAAAAGAACAGACCGCAGGGGAACGAGAGCGAGGTGAGTATGTCTTCTTTTTTTTTTTTCATATGTGCATGGAATATGCCTGCATATAGGGGGCTATGTGAGGACTCATACTGTATATAGGGGGTTATGTGAGGGCTCATATAGTATATAGGAGGCCATGTGAGGGCTCATATAGTATATAGGAGGCTATGTGAGGGCTCATATAGTATATAGGACGCTATGTGGGGGCTCATATAGTATATAGGAGGCCATGTGAGGGCTCATATAGTATATAGGAGGCTATGTGAGGGCTCATATAGTATATAGGAGGCTATGTGAGGGCTCATATAGTATATAGGAGGCTATGTGAGGGCTCATATAGTATATTGGAGGCTATGTGAGGGCTCATATAGTATATAGAAGGCTATGTGAGGGCTCACATTGTATATTGGAGGCTATGTGAGGCCTCACACTGTATATAAGAGGTTATGTGGGGCCTTACACTGTATATAGAAGGCTATGAGGGAATCATACTGTATACAGGAGGCTATTTGAGGGCTCATATTGTATATAGAGAGACTATGTGGGGGCTCACACTGTATATAGGAAGCTATGCGGATCTCATAATATATAAGAGGCCATGTGGGGTCTGACAATATATAGAGAGGCTATGTGGGGACTCACATTGTATAAAGGAGGCTATGTGGGACTCATACTGTACATAGGAGGCTATGTGGCGGCTAATAATATGTATACAGTAGAAGGCTATGTGGGGGCTCATACTGTACAGAGGAGGCTATGTGAGGACTCATACTGTACATAGGGGGCTCATACTATATATAGGAGGCTATATGCGGGCTCATACTGTACAAATGAGGCTATGTGGCGGCTCATAATATGTATAGGAGGCAATGTGGGTCTCATACGGTATATAGGGGGCTATGTGGTGGCTAATACTGTATATAGGATGAAATATGAGGGCTCACACTATATAAGGGCTATGTGGTAGCTTACACTGTATATAGGGGCTATGTGGGGTGCATACTGTATGTAGGAATAATGTCTGTAATCTGCTGTGGAATTAATAGCACTATATACTGTACTTTTCAGATTATAGTACGCACTTTTCTCCTCCAAAAATTTTTGGGAAAATGGGGGTACGTCTTATAATCTGAATGTAGTTTACCGGGACATTTGGGAGCGGCATTTTAGGGTCGCTGCTGCAGGAAGCTGGTGACGGCAGGAATGAGGCGATGCTGCGGGCCCCAGGCTGGGAAGGTGGGTGTCTGGCTGTGCGACGGGCTCTGTGCTTTCACAAAATGTCGGAGGAGCCCCCGCACTTTCTATGGTTTTCAATGCGGTGAACTTAGGGAAAAAAGGCCACCAGAGGCGGCGCATGTGCGGATTGAGATCGTGACACCGAGATCTTGTCTCCCGAGGTCTCAACCTAAGCATGTGCTGCCTCCGGTGGCCATTTTCCCTAAGTCTACAGCATTGAAAACCACGGGAAGTACAGGGGATCCGCCGGCATTTTGTGAAAGCACGGAGCCTGGCTCATCGTCGAACATCCCCCTCCCAGCCTGGGGTCCACAGCATCACCCCACTCCTGCCGCTGCCAGCTTCCTGGAGCAGCGACTCTGCTCCACCACAGCAGCGCCCTTCCCTGGGTAATCTACCGTAAAAGCAGACTATAAGAAGCACCACCATTTTATTAAAAAATAATTTTTCCTATTTTTCTCACCAAAATTTGGGGTGCGTCTTATGATACGGTGCATTTTATAATCTGCAAAATATGGTTAGTAAAATAAATAAATAAATGGGGAGCTGTGTGGGGGCTCATACTGTATACAGGGGGCTATGTGTGTGCTCATATGGTATATAGGGGGGCTGTGTGGGGTCTCATACTGTATACAGGGGGCTGTGTGTGTGCTCATATGGTATATAGGGGGGCTGTGTGTGTGCTCATATGGTATATAGGGGGGCTGTATGTGTGCTCATATGGTATATAGGGGGGCTTTGTGGGGGCTCATACGGTATATAGGGGGGCTGTGTGTGTGCTCATACGGTATATAGGGGGATGTTGGCATACTTAATTCTGCTCAATATTAAGTGATATAAATATTATTTTATATTAATTGTAGTTAATATTAATATTGAGCAGAACTAATTTCAGCCTTTCAGCCTATTGGTTCAGGCCCCCACAACAGTTACGTTCTCTCATGTGGCCCCTCTGGAAAATGAATTGCCCACCCCTGATATATACCATCATTTATTATCCAGTATATAGCATCTGATGTCTGTATAACAGTATGTCCTATATCCCATCACATATTCTCCTGTATACTGGATGTCATATACTGTGCACAGACATCAGATGGTGCAGAGGAGAAGAAGTGACTGGTGTAATATCTAATGGCTGTACTCAAGGTGTAATGTGCACTAGTTACATATTAGCCTGTAGGTGGTATAATATATATACTATAGGCCCAGACATCCCATATTATATACAGGATAATAGGAGGCGGGTATAATATCCAGAGCTAACAAGCCTCCCCTATTCCCTGGGCCTGTCCCGATTTGAGGGCTCAGTCCCGGCCCGGCTCAGCTCTTCTCCCGGCAGGGGCGCTGCTGGGCACTGGGCTTTTCCTCCAGACACGCAGGCTTTCCATGCTGTGTGTGACCCCTTGTAGCTCCGCCTCCCGCTCTCTGCTCCTCCCCGGCATCAGGGCAGAGGAATTCTACTGTGCAGAGACCGCACAGCATGAGGAGGTGAGGGGTCAGGGGGCGGGGCCAAGTCTGCGGAGGACATGACAACAAGGTGCGGTCCTGAGGTGAGGGGGAGACCCGCAGCCTCTCCCATCTGTGGCTGCTGTTATTACAGGATGGGAGGGGGCTCATGCAATGTCACCAGCAGCTCTGCAGTCGGGACTAGGGGGGATGGGAAGGGGATTTAGGGACACTGCAGGGCTGACAGCTCTCCTGCGTACAGCCCATACTCTGCTGCTGATTGCAAACACCAGGCCCCACCACTGCCACTGGAGACATGATGGAGAAGAAGGGACTATATACATGTCATGTTGTGCCCGCTGTGTGTATGATGTCTGTGTGATGGTTGTGCCCGCTGTGTGTATGATGTCTGTGTGATGGTTGTGTCCGCTGTGTGTATGATGTCTGTGTGATGGTTGTGCCCGCTGTGTGTATGATGTCTGTGTGATGGTTGTGTCCGCTGTGTGTATGATGTCTGTGTGATGGTTGTGCCCGCTGTGTGTGATGGTTGTGCCCGCTGTGTGTATGATGGTTGTGCCCGCTGTGTGTATGATGTCTGTGTGATGGTTGTGCCCGCTGTGTGTATGATGTCTGTGTGATGGTTGTGCCCGCTGTGTGTATGATGTCTGTGTGATGGTTGTGCCCGCTGTGTGTATGATGTCTGTGTGATGGTTGTGCCCGCTGTGTGTATGATGTCTGTGTGATGGTTGTGCCCGCTGTGTGTATGATGTCTGTGTGATGGTTGTGCCCGCTGTGTGTATGATGTCTGTGTGATTGATGGTTGTGCCCGCTGTGTGCATCATGTCTGTGTGATGGTTGTGCCCGCTGTTTGTGATGTCTGTGTGATGGTTGTGCCCGCTGTGTGTATGATGTCTGTGTGATGGTTGTGCCCGCTGTGTGTATGATGTCTGTGTGATGGTTGTGCCCGCTGTGTGTATGATGGTTGTGCCCGCTGTGTGTATGATGTCTGTGTGATGGTTGTGCCCGCTGTGTGTATGATGTCCGTGTGATGGTTGTGCCCGCTGTGTGTATGATGTCCGTGTGATGCTTGTGCCCGCTGTGTGTATGATGTCCGTGTGATGGTTGTGCCCGCTGTGTGTGATGTCTGTGTGATGGTTGTGCCCGCTGTGTGTGATGTCTGTGTGATGGTTGTGCCCGCTGTGTGTATGATGTCTGTGTGATGGTTGTGCCCGCTGTGTGTATGATGTCTGTGTGATGGTTGTGCCCGCTTTGTGTATCATGTCTGTGTGATGGTTGTGCCCGCTTTGTGTATCATGTCTGTGTGATGGTTGTGCCCGCTGTGTGTATGATGTCTGTGTGATGGTTGTGCCCGCTGTGTGTGATGTCTGTGTGATGGTTGTGCCCGCTGTGTGTATGATGTCTGTGTGATGGTTGTGCCCGCTGTGTGTATGATGTCTGTGTGATGGTTGTGCCCGCTGTGTGTATGATGTCTGTGTGATGGTTGTGCCCGCTGTGTGTATGATGTCTGTGTGATGGTTGTGCCCGCTGTGTGTATGATGTCTGTGTGATGGTTGTGCCCGCTGTGTGTATCATGTCTGTGTGATGGTTGTGCCCGCTGTGTGTGATGTCTGTGTGATGGTTGTGCCCGCTGTGTGTATCATGTCTGTGTGATGGTTGTGCCCGCTGTGTGTATCATGTCTGTGTGATGGTTGTGCCCGCTGTGTGTATCATGTCTGTGTGATGGTTGTGCCCGCTGTGTGTATCATGTCTGTGTGATGGTTGTGCCCGCTGTGTGTATCATGTCTGTGTGATGGTTGTGCCCGCTGTGTGTATCATGTCTGTGTGATGGTTGTGCCCGCTGTGTGTATCATGTCTGTGTGATGGTTGTGCCCGCTGTGTGTATCATGTCTGTGTGATGGTTGTGCCCGCTGTGTGTATCATGTCTGTGTGATGGTTGTGCCCGCTGTGTGTATGATGTCCGTGTGATGGTTGTGCCCGCTGTGTGTATGATGTCCGTGTGATGGTTGTGCCCGCTGTGTGTATGATGTCTGTGTGATGTCTGTGTGATGGTTGTGCCCGCTGTGTGTATGATGTCTGTGTGATTTTTAACATAGCGCTTTGAAATAGGCAGGGGTGGGAGATTAATTTTCCCAAGGGGCCACGTGAGAGACCGTGACTGTTGTGGAGCCCGAACCAATAGGTTCAAATTAATTCAGCTCAATATTAATATTAACATATTAATTCTATATTTTTGTATTTTTATATTAGCACTTAATATTGAGCAGATTTAAGTATGCTGACATCCCCCTATATACAGTATGAGCCCCCACACAACCCCGTACATACAGTATTAGCACACACCATCCCTACCTACGGTATGAGCCCTCGCATAGCCCCCAATATACAGTAAGAGCCACCACAAGAAAGCCAGATGTCTATAATGAATCTACATAAAGATGAGAAAGTTCTGGCGGCTCCGACTATGAATGAGGGAACAAAAAATAACCCTCAGGTCCCAACAAGAGATGAGCAGGACTCACAGATGAGGCCGCACTGCCCCGGAAGATAAGAGACTCATGGCCTCCAGTCCAGCCGCCAGGTAGCACTGACCCGGACCCCCGACTGGAGGCCCCGGAATCCATCTGCTCATCTCTAGTCCCAACTGCCCTGGATACAGTGGACAGTCCTGGATTTGGGTCTGGGCCTTGCAGTCTCGGCCGTCTGCTGAATTTCCCTCACTACCAGCGCCCCTCTGACAACTCCTCCTGCCGGGCCAGAAAGGTAATGGTAAATGGGCGTGGATTGGGGTGTGACCAGGGGCGAGGCCAAAATTTGCCGCACATAGCCTCTTTCTGTCCCCCTTTCTGTTCTTCAAAAGTTGAGAGGTATGAATATGTGATGTCTGTATCCCAGTATATCGCATACCATCACATATTATGCTGTATACTGGATGTGATGGACTTTGATACAGGCATCCAATGTTATACAGAGGATAATCTGTCACTGGTGTAATATCTGATGTCTGTGCTCATAGTGTGGTATATAACTGTCACATGCTATTCTGTATGTAATATCTGATGTATGTAGTCATAATATATCTTATTCCAGTACAGATGAGCGAAATGATTCGCAGGACACTGGTCAAACAGTCCCGTCAGTAGTCTGTGGCCACCAGACCAGAGCCCCGCGAGCCTCCTCCCGCCTGCCGGCATCTCTGACTCCTCTTTTGATTATAGTCTTTGCATGATGTCATCTTTTTGGCGTGACACATACATGACCTTGTGCCTGGCTACAAATCAAAGGAAGAGAAAGAGAATGGTGTCAGGTAGGAGGCTGTCAGGGCTCCTATCCAGCTGCCACTAAATATTCATCTGACCATTGGATCAGGGTCCTGCAAATGAAGTTGCTCATCTCTATATATCAGTCATATATTCTCCTATGTATATTGTATTGTATGTGGTATAATATGTTCACTGTGTGCACAGACATCAGATGGGACACACGTGATAATTAGTGACTCGTACATCATATACTATAATGTGGAGTTGACTTTTACATTGATGACTTGCTCGATCAAGTATGTAGGAAATAATACACAAAATAATAATTCCTAGGTATCTATCTGGCAGACCTGTGCTTATGTGTGGCCACCTTTAGGCTGTGTGCCCACTATGCGTTTTTTAAGCGTTTCCGCAACAGCAATTCCGCTGCACAAACGCTTAAAAAACGCTTGGTAGAAGGTCTGCTATGTTCCCCAATGATAATCCGCATCTGCTGTGCACATGCTGCGGAAATTTCCGCTGCGGATTATCAATGCGGAAAAATCCGCCGCACTACCAATTATTTTGTGTAATCGCAGCGTTTTCGCCGCCATTGACTTGCATTGAATTGCATAATATCCGCATGACTACATGTGCACATGCGGATATTTAGCGATTCAATGTGCGGATGGTACCCGGATTTGGAGAAGAAGAGACTCTCCTCCAGACCCGGGTACCATAGTACCTGTAAAAAAAAAAGAATTAAAATAAAAAATATACATTATACTTACCTTCTGATGGCCCCCGGTCTCCATAGTGATGCGTCCTGGCTTCCTGGCAGCTCATGATGGTCTAAAAGGACCTGCCATGACGTCATTTAGTCATGTGACAGGTCACGTGATTGCTGACGTCGGCGGTCGCTTGACCCGTCACATGACTAAATGACGTCATGGCAGGTCCTTTTACACAACCGCGAGACACCGGGAAGACCGGACGCATCGGATAAGGAGACCAGGGGCTGTCAGAAGGTAAGTATAATATTTATTTTTTGCCGTTCTTTTACGGTCACACTATATAAATCCATACCGGTTGCATGGATTTATATAGTGTGACCAAGTTGTCAAGCACTTTCCAAGTGATGCTAAAATCGCTTGCAAAGCGCTTGACAACCCGCATGCGGAAATGCATGTGAAGAGCGCTTCACTTCTGCTTGTCCCTGGCAGGAAAACTCATAGAATCCGCATGCGTTTTTTCTGCCAGGGAGATGCAGAAACGCTCTGGAAAAATTCTCAGCATTTCTGCATTGTGGGCACTTAGCCTTACTCTGTTTAGGAGTGTAGAAAAGCACAGCGTACCTTGGATTACTTGCATTACACCTCTAACAACCTAAATCCGTTTTGTAGTGGTCAGACATTGTACATATTATACTTATGTATTACCAGTTTTAAATGCTCACCTGAACTGGACCAAGTGCTGTCATTTTTCTCCACGGGCAGCACTTAGACAATACGTTTGTGTGAATATAGCCTATGAGGCAGCTGGTAATAAACATGTTGAAGAGGTTTTCTGCGAACAAAAGTATATTTTAATCAATAGATCTTGGAATAATAATAACTTCCACAATTGGATGTGTTTAAATAAAATGTCCCTGTGCTGAGATAATGTTATAAATGTGCCCCTGCTGTGTACTGTGTAATGGCTGTGTCTGACTGTGCAGGAACATGGTCTGATCATACCACAGCTACTGGGCAGGGGAGGAAGCAAAAGAGGATATAGCATCGATTAAATCACTGCACACTCTAGTTTCAAGATGCAAACGATGGGTCAAAACGTTCATTTACTGTTGCATTATTCCCTGCACCTTAAATGTGTCTTATTGCATGTCTTCAAATAGACTTTAGTTTGCGTCATGAAACTAGAATGTGCGGTGATTTAATCTACGCCGATTCTGGGGATTCCACATCCCGTGTACCTGCACCTTGACCTACAGACTGTGTGCACGCTAATCATCTATATATAAAGAGAGTATATATACATTACAGCAGGGGATCACAGCTGAGTCTTTCTTTGAGCTAAAATATTGTTTAAAAACAGGCATTGAAATGTTTTACTCACAAAAAGAATCCTCTGTGATCCCCTGCTATCCTGCCTGTATCCTCTTTTTCTCCCCCCCTGCCCAGGAGATGTGGTATGATCAGACCATGTTCCTGCACGGTCAGACACAGCCATTACACAGTACACAGCAGGGGCACATTTATAAGATTATCTCAGCACAGGGACATTATTATATCACATCCAATTGTGGAAATTATTATTACTCCAAGACCTATTGATTAAAATATACTATTGTTTGTGGGAAAACGACCTTTAAGGATGGGCCGCTACTCATGGACCACTGCTGTGTGCTTGCCCCCAGGCTAAAATTTGCCAGCCCGCCCCTGCTAGCAGTGATATTAGAATACACACTATACATGTTATTACATACAGCATCCTTTACCTATAAAAATTGTATATAATCTCTTCCACTTTTCTTTCCAGTGGGTGTAGTGACAAGATTATGGAGCAGTTGCCGGGACCAGTGCCGCCGCGAGCGACAACAGGGTAGGAAGAGTGGTGATGTGGCTCTTAAAAAGAAAGGCCATACAGTACAGACCAAAAGTTTGGACACACCTTCTCATTTAAAGATTTTTCTGTATTTCCATGACTATGAAAATTGTACATTCACACTGAAGGCATCAAAACTATGAATTAACACATGTGGAATTATATACTTAACAAAAAAGTGTGAAACAACTGAAAATATGTCTTATATTCTAGGTTCTTCAAAGTAGCCACCTTTTGCTTTGATGACTGCTTTGCACACTCTTGGCATTCTCTTGATGAGCTTCAAGAGGTAGTCACCGGAAATGGTCTTCCAACAATCTTGAAGGAGTTCCCAGAGATGCTTAGCACTTGTTGGCCCTTTTGCCTTCACTCGGCGGTCCAGCTCACCCCAAACCATCTCGATTGGGTTCAGGTCTGGTGACTGTGGAGGCCAGGTCATCTGGCGTAGCCCCCCATCACTCTCCTTCTTGGTCAAATAGCCCTTACACAGCCTGGAGGTGTGTTTGGGGTCATTGTCCTGTTGAAAAATAAATGATGGTCCAACTAAACGCAAACCGGATGGAATAGCATGCCGTTGCAAGATGCTGTGGTAGCCATGCTGGTTCAGTACGCCTTCAATTTTGAATAAATCCCCAACAGTGTCACCAGCAAAGCACCCCCACACCATCACACCTCCTCCTCCATGCTTCACGGTGGGAACCAGGCATGTAGAGTCCATCCGTTCACCTTTTCTGCGTCGCACAAAGACACGGTGGTTGGAACCAAAGATCTCAAATTTGGACTCATGAGACCAAAACACAGATTTCCACTGGTCTAATGTCCATTCCTTGTGTTCTTTAGCCCAAACAAGTCTCTTTTGCTTGTTGCCTTTTCTTAGCAGTGGTTTCCTAGCAGCTATTTTACCATGAAGGCCTGCTGCACAAAGTCTCCTATTAACAGTTGTTGTAGAGATGTGTCTGCTGCTAGAACTCTGTGTGGCATTGACCTGGTCTCTAATCTGAGCTGCTGTTAACCTGCGATTTCTGAGGCTAGTGACTCGGATAAACTTATCCTCAGAAGCAGAGGTGACTCTTGGTCTTCCTTTCCTGGGGCGGTCCTCATGTGAGCCAGTTTCTTTGTAGCGCTTGATGGTTTTTGCAACTGCACTTGGGGACACTTTCAAAGTTTTCCCAATTTTTCGCCACTCGTTTTTCTTTACTTAGCTGCTTTTTTATTGCCATAATACAAATTCTAACAGTCTATTCAGTAGGACTATCAGCTGTGTATCCACCTGACTTCTGCACAACACAACTGATGGTCCCAACCCCATTTATAAGGCAAGAAATCCCATTTATTAAACCTGACAGGGCACACCTGTGAAGTGAAAACCATTTCCGGTGACTACCTCTTGAAGCTCATCAAGAGAATGCCAAGAGTGTGCAAAGCAGTCATCAAAGCAAAAGTTGGCTACTTTGAAGAACCTAGAATATAAGACATATTTTCAGTTGTTTCACACTTTTTTGTTAAGTATATAATTCCACATGTGTTAATTCATAGTTTTGATGCCTTCAGTGTGAATGTACAATTTTCAAAATCATGAAAATACAGAAAAATCTTTAAATGAGAAGGTGTGTCCAAACTTTTGGTCTGTACTGTACCTATATTATGACCGGCTCCAGTTTTTGACCCTAGTCCTAGATTTTCACCGTAAGTGGCTATCTTTTTCAGTTTTATTTGTTGTAATGGTTTGATTATTATTTTGCATATTAAAAATGCTTTTTTCTCTGTCATCCCTGACCTTACAGATCTGACTGGACCAAAAAGGGAAATACCTGTAGCCCGGAGGTGCTGGAAGCCAGAGAGGAATCTGAAATGGAGGCCGGAGCTGGGGGCCAGAAAGAAGAAGAGCCTGCGGAGAGCACCAGTACACCGCAGCCCCTCGACACCTCCCCTCATGCACCAATAAGCCAGCATCGCTATCGTCCCACCATCACTGGCGTACGTGACATGGGAATACCTGTGAGTGATGATGATGAGAGTTTTTGTCTAAGCCTGGCCCGTTATTTCAGGCACGTTCCCTTTTTATTGAGGCTGCAGACCAGGGCTGCCCTCCAAATTATTTTGTCTGCCGCTGCGCCACCAAATTCACCGATGGCCATCTTTTAATTCCTTGAAAGGTGGCAACTTTCTGAGGACAACCAAACCCGGTCATTAGACCCCCCAAGAAGGGCACTCAGCAGACCCACCATCACGGCAGCCACCACCTCCAGTGCCAGCATCACGGCAATCACCACCACCTCCAGTACCAGCATCACAGCAGCCATCACCACCACCTCCAGTCACAGCATCACAGCAACCACCACCAACTACAGTGGCACCATCACGGCAGCCACCTCCAGTGCTAGCATCTTGGCAGCCACCTCCATTACCAGCATCACGGCAGCCAACAACCCCCTCACCAGCATGTCTCTTGCCCCAATCACCCTTGTCTTGTTGGCATGATGGCCAAAACACAGAAGACAAGGCCAGACAAAGATCTGAGATACAGGATTTGTGTGCTGAGATGCCGCCACAGTCACTGAAAGGTGTTACATAGATGCGTATTATATGGACGCTATATGGATGGCATAAGCATGGTCCGTTTGCTGTGCTTTTTTTTTCTCGCACACATTGACTTGCATTGGCGAGTCTCGTCTGATATATGCAGCCACTTGCAGCATGCTGTGATTTTTTTGTCTCAGTTCGATCCGAGCTGGAAAAAAAAAAATCACAGATGAACACATAATCATTCAATAACAGGAGTCAGAGTGCAATCCAATTTTTTTTTATCAGATTGCACTCGTGTGATTTAAACGCAGATGAGTATGAGCCCTTAGACTCAGCCAAAAGATTGTAGACATAGAGTATATCTTATTGCTCTAATAGGCATCTAGTCATTCAACAGAGGCCATTAACTATATATTCTACATGCAGGGCTTGTGAATTGTCCATTATTAAAATAAACAGTATATAAAAAGCAGTGCAGGAGGCAGCAGTGAAGGACATGACAAATATTAATAACAATATGTAAAATAATCACAGGCTGCAATTACCCACCATATTTTTTCTTAAACCATGAAATCAACTTTTTCTTGCGGTTGTAAATTTGAAATGACAGTGCTATTATGACATCACAAGGCACATGACATCATAGACATCACAATTGGAATAGAATGTATAAATTTCTACACTGCTGCCATCTTGTGTCACTATAACCTGACAGCTGGAAGAGGACGAGTCCAGGTAAGTAGCTCTTTACTTTTAAGCTTTGGTATACTTATAATGTATCCACCGGATTTATCATGGATTGCCGGGAACACTCTGTAATAAGACATTTTCAGGACAACCCCTTGTCTAAATGAGAAATTGCTGACGATCAGTTGATATTAGGTGGGTGGGAGAGGTCAAGTTGGGACATCTTTATGGGGCTCCATTTTTGGGTAGTTTTGCCATTTATGTGGACAAATTATTTTATTATCATTCTCTGTTCTCAGATCTTTGGTTCCTATTGAATTAGGGGCTGACATTGGAGTTGTAGTTTAACCCCTTTAAAGCTCAAGACGTACTAATACGTATCTGCGCCATGGGACTTAAGAGCCTGATACGTATTAGTACGTCTTTGCGATCGCGCCCGCACACAAGCTGTGCGGGCGCGATCACCGCCTGGTTTCAGCCGATTGTCGCAGCTGAGTCGATCGCAGCATTGCGGGGGCAAGGGGAGGTGATCGGGATACTCACCTCTCCTGCCGGCGTCCAGCGATGTCTGCCGCGGCTTCCTGGATGTTGCCATGACGACCCAATGTCGTCATGACAACATCTGGGTCACCAGACAGCAGGAAGATATTTTGGCATGTGTAGCACCCCGAGGGCTCGGCTGCTACAGGGGTATTGCACCTCGACCCAGAGGTGTGATATTCCACTCCCGGGTAAGGATTGAGTGTTGACCAGGACTCGTTAGGCTGCATGCACCACACACACCCCATTTCCGAGGGTCTGCTCTGGCCTGCCCTCGCCTTGGCTCCGTCCTAATTGCGCTCTGGCCTACCCTCGCCCTAGCTCTGGCCTGATCTCGCTCTGGTTCTGGCCTGCCCTCGTCCTGGCTCCGGCCTGCTCTCGCTCTGGCCTGCCCTCGCCTTGGCTCCGGCCTGCTCTCTCTCTGGCTCTGTCCTGCCCTCGTCCTGGCTCCGGCCTGCTCTCCCTCTGGCTTCGGCCTGCCCTCGCCCTGGCTCTGGCCTGCCCTTGCTCTGGCCCTGGCCAGTCCTCACCTTGGCTCCGGCCAGCTCCTGCTTTGACTCCGGCCTGCCCTCGCCTTGCCTCCGGCCTGCTCTCGCCCTGGCTCTGGCATGCCCTCCCTCTGGCTCCGGTCTGCCCTCGTCCTGGGTCCGGCCTGCTCTCGCTCTGGC
The DNA here is from genome assembly GCF_046119375.1 of Phyllobates terribilis. Taxonomy (NCBI): domain Eukaryota; kingdom Metazoa; phylum Chordata; class Amphibia; order Anura; family Dendrobatidae; genus Phyllobates; species Phyllobates terribilis. The sequence goes on along the minus strand of NW_027362898.1, from coordinate 4,199,456 downwards.
TCCGGCCTGCCCTCGCCCTGGCTCCGGCCTGCTCTGGCTCCTGCCTACTCTCGCTCTAGCTCCGGACTGCCCTCCCCCTGTCTCCGGCCTGGTCTTGCTCTAGCCTGCCCTCGCCCTGGCTTCGGCATTCTCTCGCCCTGGCTCCGGCATTCTCTCACTCTGGCTCCGGGCTGACCTCGCCCTTGCTCCGGCCTGCTCACGCTCTGGCTCTGACCTGCCCTTGCTCTGGCTTCGGCCAGACCTCGCATTGGCTCCGGCCTGCTCTCGCCCTGCCTCCGACCTGCTCTCACTCTGGCTCTGGCCTGCCCTCGCCCTGACTCCGGCCTGCTCTCTCTCTGGCTCTGGCCTGCCCATGCCTTGGCTCCGGCCTGCTCTTCCTCTGGCTCTGGCCTGCCCTTGTCTTGACTCTGGCCTGATCTCTCTTACTCTTGTTCTGGTCTGCCTTCGCCTTGGCTCCACCCTGCTCTCTCTCTGGCTCTGGCCTGCCCATGCCTTGGCTCCAGCCTGCTCTCTCTCTGGCTCTGGCCTGCCCTTGCCTTAACTCCGGCCTACTCTCGCTCTGACTCTGACCTGCCCTCGCCCTGGCTCTGGCCTACCCTCGCCTTGGCTCCGGCCTGCTCTCGCCTTGGCTCTGGCCTGCTCTCACTCTGGCTCCGGCCTGCCCTCACCCTGACTCCGGCCTGCCCTTGTTCTGGCTCCGGCCAACGCTCGCATTGGCTCCAGCCTGCTGTCTCTCTGGCTCTGGCCTGCCCTTGCCTTGGCTCTGGCCTCCTCTCGCTCTGGCTCTGTCCTGCCCTCGCCTTGGCTCCGGCCTGCTCTCTCTCTGGCTCTGGCCTGCCCTCACCCTGGCTCCGGCCCACTCTCGCTCTGGCTCTGGCCTGCTCTCGCTCTGGCTCTGGCCTGCCTTCGCCTTGGCTCCGGCCTGCCCTCGCTCAAGCCTGCTCTACCTCTGGCTGCTCTCACTCTGGCTCTGGCCTGCTCTCGCTCTGGCTCCGGCCTGCCATCGCCCTGGCCCCGGCCTGCTCTCGCTCTGGCTTCGGCCTGCCCTCGCCCTGGCTCTGGCCTGCCCTTGCTCTGGCCCTGGCCAGCCCTCACCTTGGCTCCGGCCAGCTCCTGCTTTGGCTCCGGCTAGCCCTCGCCTTGCCTCCGGCATGCCCTCGCTCTGGCTCCGGCCTGCCCTCGCCCTGGCTCCGGCCTGCTCTCGCTCTGGCTCCGGCCTGCCCTCGCCCTGGCTCCGGCCTGCTCTGGCTCCTGCCTACTCTCGCTCTAGCTATGGACTGCCCTCGCCCTGTCTCCGGCCTGGTCTCGCTCTGGCCTGCCCTCGCCCTGGCTCCAGCATTCTCTCGCCCTGGCTCCGGCATTCTCTCGCCCTGGCTCCGGCATTCTCTCGCTCTGGCACTGGCCTGCCCTCGCCTTGTCTCCGGCCTGCTCTCGCTCTGTCTCTGGCCTGCCCTCCTGGCTCTGCCACTGGCCTGCCCTCGCCTTGGCTCCGGCCTGCCCTTCCTTGGCTCCGGCCTGCCCTCTCCTTGGCTCCGGTCTGCTCTTGCTTTTGCTTCGGCCTGCTCTTGTCCTGGCTCCGGCCTGACCTTGCTCTGGCTCCGGCCTGCTCTCACCCTGGCTCCGGCCTGCCCTCACCTTGTCTCCAGCCTGGTCTCGCTCTTGATCTGGCCTTCCCTCGCCTTGTCTCTGGCCTGCTCTCCCTTTGGCTCTGGCCTGCCCTGGCTCTGCCTCTGGCCTGCCCTCGCCTTGGCTCCAGCCTGCCCTCTTCTTGGCTCCGGCCTGCTCTCGCTCTGACTCTGGTCTGCCCTCGAGGGCCTTGGCTCCGGCCTGCTCTCGCTCTGGCTCCGGCCTGCTCTGGCTAGGCCCTGCCCTGCCCTCGCCTTGGCTACGGCCTACTCTCGCCCTGGCTCCTGCTTGCCCTCGTCCTGGCTCCGGCCTGCTCTGGCTCTGGCTCCGGCCTGCTCTCGCTCTGGCTCTGGTCTGCCCTCTCCCTGGCTCCAGCCTGCTCTAGCTCTGGCTGAGGCCTGCCTGTTGTCTCGCTCTGGCCTGCCCTTGCCTTGGCTCCGGACTGCTCTCGCTCTGGCTCTGGCCTGTTCTCGCTCTGGCTCTGGCCTTCCCTCGCCTTGGCTCTGGCCTGCCGTCGCCCTGGCTCCGGCCTGATCTCGTTCTGGCTCTGGCCTGCTCTCGCTCTGGCTCTGGCTTGCCTCGCCTTGGCTCCGGCCTGCTCTCGCTCTGGCTCCGGCCTGCTCTGGCTAGGCCCTGCCCTGCCCTCGCCTTGGCTGCGGCCTACTCTCGCCCTGGCTCCTGCTTGCCCTCGTCCTGGCTCCGGCCTGCTCTGGCTCGGCCTGCCCTTGCCTTGGCTCCGATCTGCTCTCGCCCTAGCTTGTGCCTGCTCTCGCTCTGGCTTCGGCCTGCACTCGCCCTGGCTCCGACCTGCCCTTGCTCTGGCTCCTGCCAGCCCTCGCCTTGGCTACGGCCCACTCTCGCCCTGGCTCCTGCTTTCCCTCGTCCTGGCTCTGGCCTGCTCTGGCTCTGGCTCCGGCCTTCCCTCACCCTGGCTCCGGCCTGATCTCGCTCTGGCTCTGGCCTGCTCTCGCACTGGCTCTGGTCTGCCCTCTCCCTGGCTCCAGCCTGCTCTAGCTCTGGCTGAGGCCTGTTCTCTCGCTCTGGCCTGCCCTTGCCTTGGCTCCGGACTGCTCTCGCTCTGGCCTGTTCTCGCTCTGGCCTTCCCTCGCCTTGGCTCTGGCCTGCCGTCGCCCTGGCTCCGGCCTGATCTCGTTCTGGCTCTGGCCTGCTCTCGCTCTGGCTCTGGCCTGCCTCGCCTTGGCTCCGGCCTGCTCTCGCTCTGGCTCCGGCCTGCTCTGGCTAGGCCCTGCCCTCGCCTTGGCTACGGCCTACTCTCGCCCTGGCTCCTGCTTGCCCTCGTCCTGGCTCCGGCCTGCTCTGGCTCGGCCTGCCCTTGCCTTGGCTCCGATCTGCTCTCGCCCTAGCTTGTGCCTGCTCTCGCTCTGGCTTCGGCCTGCACTCGCCCTGGCTCCGACCTGCCCTTGCTCTGGCTCCTGCCAGCCCTCGCCTTGGCTCCGGTCGACTCCTGCTCTGGCTTCAGCCTGCCCTCGCCTTGGCTCCGGCCTGCTCTCGCCCTGGCTCCGGCCTACCCTCGCCCTCAGGGCTCCGGCCTGCCCTCTAACTGGCTCCGGCCTTCTCTTGCTCTGGCATCGGCCTGCCCTCGCCCTGGCTCCGGCCTGCCCTTGCTTTGGCTCCGGCAAGCCCTCGAGGGCCTTGGCTCTGGCCAGCTCTCGCCCTGGCTGCGGCCTGCCCTCGCCCTGGCTCCGGCCTGCCCTCTAACTGGCTCCGTCCGGCCTGCCCTCTAACTGGCTCCGGCCTGCCCTCGCCCTGGCTCTGGCCTGCTCTCCCTCTGGCTCCGGCCTGCCCTCTCCCTGGCTACGGCCTGCTCTCACTCTGGCTCATGCCTGCCCTTACTCTGGCTCCGGCCAGCCCTCGCCTTGGCTCCAGAATGCTCTTGCCCTGGCTCTGGCCTGCCCTCGTCTTGACTCCGGCCTGCTCTCGCTCTGGTTCTGGCCTGCCTTCGCCTTGGCTCCGGCCTGCTCTCGCCCTGGCTCCGGCCTACCCTCGCCCTGGCTCCGGCCTGCCCTCTAACTGGCTCCGGCCTTCTCTTGCTCTGGCATTGGCCTGCCCTCGCCCTGGCTCCGGCCTGCCCTTGCTTTGGCTCCAGCAAGCCCTCGCCTTGGCTCCTCTGGCCAGCTCTCGATTACACCAGCATGGGGGATATTAATAATCTGATATATCTTTTGGTATTTTGTGTATAGTTGTTTTTTTGCTGTTGGGGTAAATTGTAGGATATTGATTTCAGAGGGGTTTCCTGATCCTTTGATTGTAGGAATGGCTGCGGCCTGCCCTCTAACTGGCTCCGGCCTGCCCTCGCCCTGGCTCCGGCCTGCCCTTTCCCTGGCTACGGCCTGCTCTCACTCTGGCTCATGCCTGCCCTTACTCTGGCTCCGGCCAGCCCTCGCCTTGGCTCCAGCATGCCCTCGAGGGTCTTGACTCCGGCCTGCTCTCGCTCTGGTTCTGGCCTGCCTTCGCCTTAGCTCCGGACTGCTCTCGCTCTGGCTCAGGCCTACTCTCTCTCTGGCTCTGGCCTGCCCTTGCCTTGGCTCCGGCCTGCTCTCGCTCTGGGGCCTCTGGCCTGCCCTCGCCTTGGCTCCGGCCTGCTCGACTGTGTCGGGTCCTGATCCACACTCCATCCTTACCTGAGAGTGAGATATCACACCTCTGGGTGAGGTGCAATACCTCTGTAGCAACCGAGCCCTCAGGGTGCTACAGTTCCATTTATCTTCAGCCTAGGTGACGTATTGTGATACAGGGCCGTGATTTTGGCTATAAAAGGGTCCCTTAGACCCCTACCCCAAGCTTTTTAAGAGAATCATATATGGCGTGCCAGGAGACTCTATGGAATGCTTTCTCAGCATCCAACGAGAGTATCTAATTACAAATTTTTAACTGCATCTAGCCCAGGAAATACTTTGTGCCTAGTAGCAGTGTCTGCTGCTCCTGCCTGCTCTCGCTCTGGCTCCGGCCTGGTCTCGCTCTGGTTCTGGCCTCCCCTTGCCTCGGCTCCGGCCTGCTCTCGCTCTGGCTCGCGCCTGCCCTAGCCTTGGCTCTGGCCTACTCTCGCTCTGGCTCTGGCCTGCCCTCGCCCTGGCCTTCTCTCGCTCTGGCCTTCTCTCGCTCTGGCCTGCCCTCGAGGGCGTCTGGAAACCGCAGGCAAGCAGAGGGCGTCTGGAAACCGCAGGCAAGCAGAGGACATCAGGAAACCGCAGGCAATCAGAGGACGTGAGGAAACCACAGCCAAGCAGAGGACGTGAGGAAACCGCAGGCAAACAGGTGGAGTGCAGGAAACCGCAATTCATTGCTATGCTATGGCGTCCATCAGAAAATTGAAGGAAAGCACATTCTTTCCAAATTACCAATGTATATTAAACTGATCTAAAATGTATTGATCTTGTGCCCTGTGGATAACCCTACAAATTTGTATTGATTCATTGAAGCAGATCTTGCCTGTTTTCATGGATTCTGATTCTTTTTTATGTTAAATTGTCACATGGATGAATCTAAAGTACTGAATACAGAATACTGGAGCCATGCACTGAAACAGGTGGAGGACTTCAGGAAATCGTAGGCAAGCAGGTGGAGTGCAGGAGACTGCAGGCAGGTAGCAGTAACACTGTGGAGTAACGGTAAAGTCAGCAACCGAATCCGTACACAGCCAAAAGAGAGAGACCCAACCAGTGCAAGGCTAAGCCAGGCAGGCGGCAGCGGCTATTTATACCCACTGCTGATCTCTGATTGGTGGAAAATCTGGGTATGGCTGCTCTCTGATTGGTGGAAAATCTGGGTGTGGCTACTCTGTGATTGGTCAGCATTATCCTCTCCTTGGCTCCGGCCTGCTCTCGCACTGACTCTGGTATGCCCTCGCCTTTGCTCCGGCCTCCTCTCGCCCTGGCTCCGGCCTGTTCTCGCTCTGGCTTCGGCCTGCCCTCGCCCTGGCTTCGGCCTGCCCTCGCTCTGGCTCTGGCCAGCCCTCGCCTTGGCTCCGGCGAGCTCCTGCTCTGTCTCCGGCCTGCTCTCGCCCTGGCTCCGGCCTGCCCTGTAACTGGCTCCGGGCTGCCCTCGCCTTGCTCCGGCTGCTCTCGCTCTGGCTCCGGCCTGCCCTCGTCCTGTCTCTGGCCTGCTCTCGATCTGGCCTGCTCTCGCCCTGGCTCCGGCATTCTCTCGCTCTAGTTTCGGCCTGCCGTCGCCTTGGATCCGGCCTGCTCTCGCTCTGGCTCCAGCCTGCCCTCGCCTTGGCTCCAGCCTGCTCTCGCTCTGGCCTGCCTTTGCCTTTGCCTTGGCTCCGGCCTGCACTCACTCTGGCTTTGGCCTGCCTTTGCTTCGGCCTGGTCTTGCTCTGGCTTGCCCTCGACTTGGCTCCACTATGCCACAGCTCGGGCTCCGGCCTACCCTCGCCTTGGCTACGTCCTGCTCTCTCCCTGGCTCTGAACTGCTCTCGCTCTGTCTCTGGCCTGCCCTCGCCCTGGCTCCGGCCTGCTCTCTCTCTGGCTCTGGCCTGCCCTTGCCCTGGCTCCGGCCTACTCTCGCTCTGGCTCTGGCCTCGCCCTGTCTCTGGCCTGCTCTCGCCCTGGTTCTGGCCTGCCCTTGCCTTGGCTCTGGCCTTCTTTATCTCTGGCTCCGGCCTGCTCTCGCTCTGACTCTGGTCTGCCCTCGCCTTGGCTCCGGCCTGCTCTCGCCCTTGCTCCGGCCTGCTCTCACTCTGGCTTCGGCCTGCCCTCGCCCTGGCTCCGGCCTGCCCTTGCTCTGGGCAGCCCTCGCCTTGGCTCCGGCCAGCTCCTGCTCTGGCTCCGGCCTGCCCTCACCTTGGCTCCGGCCTGCTCTCGCCCTGGCTCCAGCCTTCCCTCACCCTGGCTCCGGCCTGATCTCGCTCTGGCTCTGGTCTGCCCTCTCCCTGGCTCCAGCCTGCTCTAGCTCTGGCTGAGGCCTGTTCTCTCGCTCTGGCCTGCCCTTGCCTTGGCTCCGGACTGCTCTCGCTCTGGCTCTGGCCTGTTCTCTCTCTGGCCTTCCCTCGCCTTGGCTCTCTGCTCTTGCCCTGGCTCCGGCCTGCTCTCGCTCTGGCCTGCCCTCGCCCTGGCTCCGGCCTGCTCTCGTTCTGGCCTGCCCTCGCCCTAGCTACGGCCTGCTCTCTTTTTGGCTCTGGCCTGCCCTCGCCCTGGCTCCGGCCTGCTCTCTCTCTGGCTCTGGCCTGCCCTTGCCCTGGCTCCGGCCTACTCTCGCTCTGGCCTCGCCCTGTCTCCGGCCTGCTCTCACTCTGGCTTCGGCCTGCCCTCGCCCTGGCTCCGGCCTGCCCTTGCTCTGGGCAGCCCTCGCCTTGGCTCCGGCCAGCTCCTGCTCTGGCTCCGGCCTGCCCTCACCTTGGCTCCTGCCTGCTCTCGCCCTGGCTCCGGCCTGCTCTCGCCCTGGCTCCGGCCTTCCCTCACCCTGGTTCCGGCCTGATCTCGCTCTGGCTCTGGCCTGCTCTCGCTCTGGCTCTGGTCTGCCCTCGCCCTGGCTCCAGCCTGCTCTAGCTCTGGCTGAGGCCTGTTCTCTCGCTCTGGCTCTGGCCTGCCCTTGCCTTGGCTCCGGACTGCTCTCGCTCTGGCTCTGGCCTGTTCTCGCTCTGGCTCTGGCCTTCCCTCGCCTTGGCTCTGGCCTGCTCTTGCCCTGGCTCCGGCCTGCTCTTGCCCTGACTCCGGCCTGCTCTCACTCTGGCTCTGGCCTGCCCTCGCCCTGGCTCCGGCCTGCTCTTGCTCTGGCCTGCCCTCGCCCTGGCTCCGGCCTGCTCTCTTTTTGGCTCTGGCCTGCCCTCACCCTGGCTCCGGCCTACTCTTGCTCTGGCTCGGGCCTACTCTCGCTCTGGCTCCGGCCTACTCTCGCTCTGGCTCCGGCCTACTCTCGCTCTGGCTCTGGTCTGCTCTCGCTCTGGCCTCGCCCTGGCTCCGGCCTGTTCTCGCCCTGGTTCCGGCCTGCCCTTGCCTTGACTCCGGCCTTCTCTAGTTCTGGCTCTGGCCTGCCCTTGCCTTGGCTCTGGCCTACTCTCTCGCTCTGTCTCTGGTCTGCCCTCGACTTGGCTCCGGTCTGCTCTCGTTCTGGCTCTGGCCTGCTCTGGCTCCGGCCTGCTCTGGATCTGGCTCTGGCCTGCCCTCGCCTTGGCTCCGGCCTGCTCTTGCTCTGGCTCTGGCCTGCCCTTGCTCTGGCTCCAGCCAGCCCTCGCCTGGCTCCGCCTGCTCTTGCTCTAGCTCTGGCCTGCCCTCACCCTGGCTCCGGCCTGCTCTCGCGCGATCTGGCCTGCCCTTGCCTTGGCTCCGGCCTGCTCTCGCCCTTGCTCTTCTTGCTTGCTCTGGCTCTGGCCTGTCCTCTCCTTGTCTCCGGCCTGCACTCGCACTGGCTCCGGCCTGCTCTCGCTCTGTCTGGCCTGCCCTTGCCCTTGCTCTTCTTGCTTGCTCTCGCTCTGGCTCTGACCTGTCCTCTCCTTGTCTTCGGCCTGCTCTCGCACTGGCTCCGGCCTGCCCTCATCCTGGCTCCGGCCTGCTCTCGCTCTGCCTCTGGCCTGCTATCTCTCTGGCTCCTGCCTGCCTTCGCCTTGGCTCCTGCCTGTTCTCGCCCTGGATCCTTGGCTCCGGCCTGCTCTTGCTCCGGTTCCAGCCTGCCCTTACCTTTGCTCATGCCTGCTTTCTATCTGGCCTGCCGTCAACTTGACTCCGGCCTGCTCTCGCTCTGGCTCCAGCCTGCCCTCGCTCTGGCTCCTGGAGCCAGCCCTCGCCTTGGCTCCGGCCTGCTCTCGCTTCTGCTCCAGCCTGCCCTCGCCCTGGCTCCGGCCTGCTCTCACTCTGGCTCTGGCCTGCCCTCGACCTGGCTCCGGCCTGCCCTCGCTCTGTCTCTGGCCTGCCCTCGCCTTGGCTCCGAACTGCTCTTTCCCTGGCCTGCCCTTGCCTTATCTCCCGCCTGCTCTCGCCCTGGCTCCGTCTTCCTCTCTCTCTGGCTCTGGCCTGCCCTCGCCTTGGCTCTGGCCTGCTCTCGCTATGGCACCGACCTGCCCTCGCACAAGCTCCGGCCTGCTCTCGCTCTGGCTCTGGCCTGCTCTCCCTCTGGCTCCAGCCTGCCATCGCTCAGGCTCCGGCCTGCCCTTGCACTGGTTCCGGACTGCCCTTGCACTGGCTCCGGCCTGCCCTCGCTCTGGATCCGGCCTGCTCTCGCCTTGGCTCCGGCCTATTCTCGCCTTGGCTCCGGCGTGCTCTCGCCCTGGCCCCGGCCTGCTCTCGCCCTGGTTCCGGCCTGCCCTTGCCTTGGCTCCGGCCTTCTCTTGCTCTAGTTCTGGCCTGCCCTTGCCTTGGCTCTGGCCTACTCTCGCTCTGGCTCCGGCCTACCCTTGCCCTGGCTCCAGCCTGCTCTCACTCTGTCTCTGGCCTGTGCTTGCCTTTGCTCCGGCCTGCTCTCACACTGGCTCTGGCTTGCCCTTGCCTTGGCTCCGGCCTGCTCTCGCTCTGGCTCTGGCCTGCCCGAGCTCGCTTTGGCTCTGGCCTGCCCGAGCTCTGGCCCTTGCCTGCCCCCTCGCCTTGGCTCCGGCCTGCTCTGACTCTGGCTCGGGCCTGCCCTCGCCCTGGCTCCGGCCTGCTCTCGCTCTGGGCTGTCCTCGCCTTGGCTCCGGCCTGCTCTCGCCCAGGCTCCGGCCTGCTCTCGCGCTGGTTTCGGCCTGCCCTCGCCTTGACTCCGGCCTGCTCTCGCCTTGGCTCCGGCCTGCTCTCGCTTTGGCTCTGGCCTGCTCTTGCTCTGGCTCCGGCCTGCCCTCGCCCAAGGCGAAGACAGGCCAGAACCAGAGCGAGAGCATGCTGGAGTCAAGACGAGGGCAGGCCAGAGCAAGAGCAAGCCAGAGCCAGGGCGAGGGCAGGCCAGATCCAGAGCAAGAGCAGGCGGGAGCCAGGGCGACAGCAGGCCGGAGCCAAGGCGAGGGCTTGCCAGAGTCAGAGCAAGGGCAGGCGGGAGCCAGAGCAAGAGCAAGCCTGAGCCAAGGCGAGAGCAGGCCAGAGCCAAGGCGAGGGCAGTCCAGAGCCAGATCCAGAGCAGGCCAGGGCGAGGGCAGGCCAGAGTCAGAGCGAGAGCAGGACGGAGCCAAGGCGAGGGAGGGCACGACAGAGCGAGAGCAAGCCAGAGCCAGAGCGAGAGCAGGCCGGGGCCAGGGCGAGGGCAGGCCGGAGCCAGGGCTGGAAAATATTAACTAATGCACTGTAAATTTACCTGTTTCTTGAAAATGTTTGGGGGCAGGCCGGAGCCAAGGCAAGGTCAGACCAGAGTCCGAGCGAGAGCAGGCCGGAGGCAAAGACAGGGCAGGCCAGAGCGAGAGCATGCCAGAGCCACAGCCAGAGCAGGCCAGAGCAAGAGTAGGCCAGAGCCAAGGCTAGGGCATGCGCGAGCCAGAGCGAGAGAAGGCCGGAGCCAAGGAGAGGGCAGGCCAGAGCGAGATCAGGCCGGAGCCGAGGCAAGGGCAGGCCAGAACCAGAGCGAGATCAGGCCAGGGCTAGGGCAGACCGGTGCCAAGGCGAGAGCAGGCCGGAGCCAATACGAGGGCAGGCTTGAGCAGAGCCAGGGCAGGCCAGAGCGAGATCAGGCCGGAGCCGAGGCAAGGGCAGGCCAGAACCAGAGCGAGATCAGGCCAGGGCGAGGGCAGACCGGTGCCAAGGCGAGAGCAGGCCGGAGCCAAGACGAGGGCAGGCTTGAGCAGAGCCAGGGCAGGCCAGAGCAAGAGCAGGCCGGAGCCAAGGCAACTGCAGGCCAGAGCCAGAGCGAGTGCAGGCCGGAGCCAAGGTGAGGGCAGGCCAGAGCCAGAACGAGAGCAGGCCAGTGCCAGAGCGAGATCAGGCCAGTGCCAGAGCGAGAGCAGTCCGGAGCCAAGGCAAGGGCAGGAGAGAGAGCCAGAGAGAGAGTCGGCCTGAGAGAGAGCAAGAGCAGGCCGGAGCCTAGGCGAAGGCAGGCCAGAACCAAAGCGAGAGCAGGCCGGAGTCAAGACGAGGGCAAGCCAGAGCAAGAGCAGGCTGGAGTCAAGGCGAGGGCTGGCCGAAGCCAGAGCAAGGGCAAGCTGGAGCCAGAGTGAGAGCAGGTCGGAGCCAGGGCAAGAGCAGGCCAGAGCCAGGGCGAGGGCTGGCTGGAGCCAGTTAGAGGGCAGGCCGGAGCCAGTTAGAGGGCAGGCCAGGGCCAGTTAGAGGGCAGGCCGGAGCCAAGCTGAGGGCAGGCCGGATCTAGGGCGAGAGCATAACGAAGCTAAGGCGAGGGCAGACCAGAGTCAGAGCGAGAGCAGGCCGGAGCCAAGGCGAGAGCAGGCCGGAGCCAGGGCGAGGAAAGCGAGAGCAGGCTGGAGCCAAGGCGAGGGCAGGCCAGAGCGAGATCAGGCCGGAGCCAGGGCAAGGGCAGGCCAGAGAGAGCGAAAGTAGGCCAGAGCCAAGGCTAGGGCAGGCGAGAGCCAGAGCTAGAGAAGTCCGGAGCCAAGGCGAGGACAGGCCAGAGCCAGAGCGAGAGCAAGCCGAAGACAAGGTGAGGGCAGGCCAGAGCCAGAACGAGAGCAGGTCAGTTCCAGATCGAGAGCAGGCCAGTGCAAGCGCGAGAGAATGCCGGAGTCAGGGCGAGAGCAGGCCGGAGAAAGGGCGAGAGCAGGCCGGAGAAAGGGCGAGAGCAGGCCGGAGCCAGGACGAGGGCAAGCCGGAGCCAGGGCGAGAGCAGGCCGTAGCCAAGGTGAGGGCAGGACAGAGCTAGAGCCAGAGCAGGCCGGAGCCTGGGCGAGGGCAGACCAGAGTCAGAGCCAGAGCAGGCCGGAGCCAGGGCGAGGGCAGACCAGAGTCAAAGCGAGAGCAGGCTGGAGCCAGGGCAAGGGCAGGCCAGAGAGAGTGAAAGTAGCATGGCTAGGGCAGGCGAGAGCCAGAGCGAGAGCAAGCCGGAGACAAGGTGAGGGCAGGCCAGAGCGAGAGCAGGTCAGTTCCAGATCGAGAGCAGGCCTGTGCAACAGCGAGAGAATGCCGGAGTCAGGAAGAGGGCAGCCCAGAGTGAGAGCAGGCCAGAGCGAGAGCAGGCCGGAGCCAGAGCGAGAGCAGGCCGGAGCCAAGGCGAGGGCAGGCCGGAGGCAGAGTGAGAGCAGGCCGGAGCCTGAGCGAGAGCAGGCCAGAGCCAAGGCGAGGGCAGGCCAGAAGCAGAGCCAGGGCGGGCCAGAGCGAGAGCAGGCCGGAGCCAAGGCGAGGGCAGGCCAGAGCAAGAGCAGGTCGGAGCCAAGGCGAGGGCAGGCAAGAGCGAGAGCAGGCCGGAGCCAAGGCGAGGGCGGGCCAGAGCGAGAGCAGGCCAGAGCCAGAGCGAGAGCAGTCTGGAGCCAGAGCCAGAGCTAGAGCAGGCTTGAGCCAGAGCAAGGGCATACCGGAGCCAAGGCTAAGGCAGGCCAGAACCAGAGCGAGAGCAGTCCGGAGTCAAGACGAGGGTAGGCCAGAGCAAGAGCAGGCCGGAGCCAGGGCGAGGGCAGGCCAGAGCAAGAGAAGGCCGGAGCCAGGGCGAGAGCAGGCCGGAGCCAAGGCGAATGCTGGCCGTAGCCAGAGCAAGGGCAGGCCAGAGCCACAGCGAGGGCAGGCTGGAGCCAAGGCGAGCAGCGCAGGCCGGAGCCAAGGCGAGGGCAGGCCAGAGCGAGAGCAGGCTGGAGCCAGGGCGAGAGCAAGCCGGAGCCAAGGCGAGGGCAGGCTAGAGCCAGATCCAGAACAGGATGGAGCCAGGGCGAGGGCAGGCCAGAGTCAGAGCGAGAGCAGGCCGGAGCCAAGACGAGGGCACGCCAGAGCAAGAGCAGGCCAGAGCGAGAGCAGTCTGGAGCCAGGGCGAGGGCAGGCCAGAGCCAGAGCGAGAGTAGTCCAGAGCCAAGTCAAGGGCAGGCCAGAGTCAGAGAAGGCCGGAGTCAAGACGAGGGCAGGCCAGAATCAGAGCGAGAGCAGGCCGGATCCGGTCAAGGCGAGGGCAGGCCAGTGCAAGAGCAGGCCGGAGCCAGGTCGAGGGCAGGCCAGAGCAAGAGCAGGTCGGAGCCAGGGCGAGAGCAGGCCGGAGCCAAGGTGAGGGCAGGCCAGAGCCAGATCCAGAGTAGGCTGGAGTCAGGGCGAGGGCAGGCCAGAGTCAGAGCGAGAGTAGGCCGAGCCAAGGCGAGGTCACACCAGAGCGAGAGCAGGCCAGAACCAAAGCGAGAGCAGGCCGGAGCCAGGGCGAGGGCAGGCAAGAGCCAGAGCGAGATTAGGCCAGAGCCAAGGCGAGAGAAGGCCGGAGCCAAGGCAAGGGTAGGCCGGAACAAGGGCTAGAGCAGGCCTAAGACAGGGAGAGGCCAGAGTGAGAGTAGGCCAGAGTGAGAGTATGCCGGAGCCAGGGCGAGGGCAGGCCAGAGCCAGAGAGAGAACAGGCCAGAGCCAGGGTGAGGGCAGGCCAGAGCGAGAGAGAGAGCAGGCCGGAGCCAGGGCGAGAGCAGGCTGGAGCCAAGGCGAGGTCAGGCCAGAGCCAGATCCAGAGCAGGACGGAGCCAGGGCGAGGGCAGGCCAGAGTCCGAGCGAGAGCAGGCCGGAGCCAAGACGAGGGCACGCCAGAGCGAGAGCAGGCCAGAGCGAGAGCAGACCGGAGCCAGGGCGAGGGCAGGCCAGAGTCAGAGCGAGAGAAGGCCGGAGTCAAGGCGAGGGCAGGCCAGAACCAGAGCCAGAGCTGGCCGGAGTCAAGACGAGGGCAGGCCAGAACCAGAGCGAGAGCAGGCCGGAGTCAAGACGAGGGCAGGCCAGAGCAAGAGCAGGCCGGAGCCAAGGTGAGGGCAGGCCAGAGCCAGTGTAAGAGCAGGCCGAAGCCAAGGCGAGGGGAGGCCAGAGCGAGAGCAGGCCAGAACGAGAGCAGTCCGGAGCCAAGGCAAGGGCAGGCCTGAGCCAGAACGAGAGCAGGCCTGAGCCAGAGCAAGAGCAGGCCGGAGCCAAGGCGAAGGCAGGCCAGAACAAGAGCGAGATCAGGCCAGAGTCAAGACGAGGGCAGGCCAGAGGAAGAGCAGGCCGGAGCCAAGGCATCGGCAGCCGAGAGCCAGAGAGAGAGCAGGCCGGAGACAGAGCGAGGGCAGGCCAGAGCGAGAGCAGGTCGGAGCCAGGGCGAGAGCAGGCCGGAGCGAATGCGAGCGCTGGCCGGAGCTAGAGCAAGGGTAGGCCCGAGCCAGAGTGAGAGAAGGCCGGAGCCAAGGCAAGGGTAGGCCGGAACAAGGGCTACAGCAGGCCTGAGACAGGGCGAGGCCAGAGCGAGAGTAGGCCACAGACAGAGTGAGAGTATGCCGGAGCAAGGGCGAGGGCAGGCCAGAGCCAGAGAGAGAGCAGGCCGGAGCCAGGGCGAGGGCGGGCCAGAGCCAAAGCGAGAGCAGGCCGGAGCCAGGGCGAGAGCAGACCGGAGCTAAGGCGAGGGCAGGCCGGAGCCAGAGCGATGGCCGACCAGAGCCAGGGCAAGGGCAGTCCGGAACTAGAGCGAGAGCAGGCCGGAGCCAAGGTGAGAGCTGGCTGGAGCTAAGGTGAGGGCAGGCCAGAGGCAGAGCCAGGGTAGGCCAGAGCGAGAGCAGGCCGGAGCCAAGGCGAGGGCAGGCCAGAGCCAGTGTAAGAGCAGGTCGGAGCCAAGGCGAGGCCTCGCAGGCTAGAGCGAGAACAGGCCGGAGCCAAGGCGAGGGGAGGCCAGAGCGAGAGCAGTCCGGAACCAAGAAGGGCAGGCCTGAGCCAAAACGAGAGCAGGCCTGAGCCAGAACGAGAGCAGGCCAGAGCAAGAGCGGGCCGGAGCCAAGGCGAAGGCAGGCCAGAGTCAAGACGAGGGCAGGCCAGAGGAAGAGCAGGCCGGAGCCAAGGCATCGGCAGGCGAGAACCTGAGAGAGAGTAGGCCGGAGACAGAGCGAGCGCAGGCCAGAGCGAGAGCAGGTCGGAGCCAGGGCGAGAGCAGGCCGGAGCGAATGCGAGGGTCGGCCGGAGCTAGAGCAAGGGCAGGCCCGAGCCAGAGAGAGAGCAGGCCGGAGCCAGAGCGAGAGCAGGCCTGAGCCAAGGCGAGGGTAGACCAGAACGAGAGCAGGCCTGAGCAAGGACGAGGGCAGGCCAGAGTCAGAGCGAGAGCCGGCCAGAGCTAAGGCAAGGGCAGGCCAGAGCGAGAGCCGGCCAGAGCTAAGGCAAGGGCAGGCCAGAGCCAGAGAGAGAGCAGCCCGGAGCCAAGGCATGGGCAGTCCAGAGCCAGAGAGAGAGCAGGCCGGAGCCAGGGCGAGAGCAGGTCGGAGTCAAGGCTAGAGCAGGCCGGACGGCCAATGCAAGGGCTGGCTGGAGCTAGAGCAAGGGCAGGCCGGAATCAGGGCGAGGGCAGGCAGGAGTCAGGGTGAGGGCAGGCCAGAGCCCGAGCGAGAGCAGGCTGGAGCCAAGGCGAGAGCAGGCCGGAGCCAAGGTGAGGGTAGGACAGAGCCAGAGCAGGCCGGAGCAAGGATGAGGGCAGGCAGTAGCCAGGGCGAGGGCAGGCCAGAGTCAGAGCGAGAGCAGGCCGGAGCTAAGGCAAGGGCAGGCCAGAGCCAGAACGAGGGTAGGCCAGAGCCAAGGCAAGGGCAGGCCAGAGCCAGAGCGAGAGAAGGCCGGAGCCAAGGCAAGGGTAGGCCGGAACAAGGGCTAGAGCAGGCCTGAGACAGGGCGAGGCCAGAGCCAGAGCGAGAGTAGGCCACAACCAGAGTGAGAGTATGCCGGAGCCAGGGCGAGGGCAGGCCAGAGCCAGAGAGAGAGCAGGCCGGAGCCAGGGCGAAGGGGGCCAGAGCCAAAGCGAGAGCAGGCCGGAGCCAGGGCGAGAGCAGACCGGAGCTAAGGCGAGGGCAGGCCGGAGAGCGATGGCAGGCCGGAGCCAGGGCAAGGGCAGTCCGGAACTAGAGCAAGAGCAGGCCGGAGCCAAGGTGAGAGCTGGCTGGAGCCAAGGCGAGGGCAGGCCAGAGGCAGAGCCAGGGCAGGCCAGAGCGTGAGCAGGCCGGAGCCAGTGAGCAGGCCGGAGCCAAGGCGAGGGCAGGCCAGAGCCAGTGTAAGAGCAGGTCGGAGCCAAGGCGAGGGCAGGCCAGAGCGAGAGCAGGCCGGAGCCAAGGCGATGGGAGGCCAGAATGAGAGCAGGCCTGAGCCAGAGCAAGAGCAGGCTGGAGTCAAGGCGAAGGCAGGCCAGAACAAGAGCGAGATTAGGCCAGAGTCAAGACGAGGGCAGACCAGAGCCAGAGGAAGAGCAGGCCGGAGCCAAGGCATCGGCAGGCGAGAGCCAGAGAGAGCAGGCCGGAGCGAATGCGAGGGCCGGCCGGAGCTAGAGCAAGGGCAGGCCCGAGCCAGAGAGAGAGCAGGCCTGAGCCAAGGCAAGAGCAGACCAGAGCCAAGGCGAGGGTATAGACCAGGACGAGGGCAGGCCGGAGCCAGGGCGAGGCAGGCCAGAGTCAGAGCGAGAGCCGGCCAGAGCTAAGGCAAGGGCAGACCAGAGCCAGAGAGAGAGCAGGCCGGAGCCAAGGCATGGGCAGTCCAGAGCCAGAGAGAGAGCAGGCCGGAGTCAAGGCTAGAGCAGGCCGGAGCCAATGCAAGGGCTGGTTGGAGCTAGAGCAAGGGCAGGCCGGAATCAGGGCGAGGGCAGGCCGGAGCCAGAGCAAGGGCAGGCAGGAGTCAGGGTGAGGGCAGGCCGGAGCCCGAGCGAGAGCAGGCTGGAGCCAAGGCGAGAGCAGGCCAGAGCCAAGGTGAGGGTAGGACAGAGCCAGAGCGAGAGCAGGCCGGAGCAAGGATGAGGGCAGGCAGTAGCCAGGGCGAGGGCAGGCCAGAGTCAGAGCGAAAGCAGGCCGGAGCTAAGGCAAGGGCAGGCCAGAGCCAGAGAGAGAGGAGGCCGTAGCCAGGGCGAGGGAAGGCCAGAGCGAGAGCAGGTCGGAGCCAAGGCGAGAGTAGGCCCCAGCCAGAGTAAGGGCAGGCTGGAGTCAGGGCGAGGGTATGCCGGAGCCAGAGCGAGAGCCGGCCGGAGCTAAGGCGAGAGCAGGCCAGAGCCAGGACGAGGGCAGGCCAGAGCGAGAGCAGGCCGGAGCCTCGGCGAGGTCAGGCCGGAGCCAAGGCAAAGTCAGGCCAGAACCAGGGCGAGAACAGGCCAGAGCGAGAGTAGGCCAGAGCCAGAGAGAGAGCAGGGCGGAGCCTGGGCGAGTGCAGGCTAGAAACAGAGCGAGAACAGGTCGGAGTCAGGACGAGGGCAGGCCAGAGCGAGAGCCGGCCAGAGCGAGCGGAGCCAGGGCGAGAGTAGGCCAGAGCCAGAGAGAGAGCAGGGCGGAGCCAAGGCATGGGCAGTCCAGAGCCAGAGAGAGAGCAGGCCGGAGTCAAGGCTAGAGCAGGCCGGAGCCAATGCAAGGGCAGGTTGGAGCTAGAGCAAGGGCAGGCCGGAATCAGGGCGAGGGCAGGCCGGAGCCAGAGCAAGAGCAGGCAGGAGTCAGGGTGAGGGCAGGCCGGAGCCCGAGCGAGAGCAGGCTGGAGCCAAGGCGAGAGCAGGCCGGAGCCAAGGTGAGGGTAGGACAGAGCCAGAGCGAGAGCAGGCCGGAGCAAGGATGAGGGCAGGCAGTAGCCAGGGCGAGGGCAGGCCAGAGTCAGAGCGAAAGCAGGCCGGAGCTAAGGCAAGGGCAGGCCAGAGCCAGAGAGAGAGGAGGCCGTAGCCAGGGCGAGGGAAGGCCAGAGCGAGAGCAGGTCGGAGCCAAGGCGAGAGTAGGCCCCAGCCAGAGTAAGGGCAGGCTGGAGTCAGGGCGAGGGTATGCCGGAGCCAGGGCGAGGGTATGCCGGAGCCAGAGCGAGAGCCGGCCGGAGCTAAGGCGAGAGCAGGCCAGAGCCAGGACGAGGGCAGGCCAGAGCGAGAGCAGGCCGGAGCCTCGGCGAGGTCAGGCCGGAGCCAAGGCAAAGTCAGGCCAGAACCAGGGCGAGAACAGGCCAGAGCCAGAGAGAGAGCAGGGCGGAGCCTGGGCGAGTGCAGGCTAGAAACAGAGCGAGAACAGGTCGGAGCCAGGACGAGGGCAGGCCAGAGCCAGAGCGAGAGCCGGCCAGAGCGAGGGCAGGCCGGAGCCAGGGCGAGAGTAGGCCAGAGCCAGAGAGAGAGCAGGGCGGAGCCTGGGCGAGGGCAGGCTAGAAACAGAGCGAGAACAGGTCGGAGCCAGGACGAGAGCAGGCCGGAGCCAAGGCAAGGTCAGGCCGGAGCCAGGGCGAGGGCAGTCAGGAGCTAGAGCGAGAGCAGGCCGGAGCCAGGCGAGAGCAGGCCAGAGCGAGAGCAGACCGGAGCCAGGACGAGTGCAGGCCGGAGCCAGGGCGAGAGCGGGCCGGAGCCAATGCGAGGACAGGCCAGAGCGAGAGCAGGCCGGAGCCAAGGCGAAGGCAGGCCAGAACCAGAGCGAGAGCATGCCGGAGTCAAGACGGGGGCAGACCAGAGCCAGAGTCAGAGAAGGCCGGAGCCAAGGCAAGGGCAGGCCAGAGCGAGAGCAAGCCAGAGCGAGCGAGAGCAGTTCGGAGCCAAGGCAAGGAAGGGTAGGCCAGAGCGAGAGCAGGCCTGAACCAGAGCGAGAGAAGGCCGGAGCCAAGGCGAAGACAGGCCAGAACCAGAGCGAGAGCATGCTGGAGTCAAGACGAGGGCAGGCCAGAGCCAGAGCGAGGGCAGGCCAGATCCAGAGCAAGAGCAGGCCGGAGCCAGGGCGACAACAGGCCGGAGCCAAGGCGAGGGCTTGCCAGAGTCAGAGCAAGGGCAGGCCGGAGCCAGAGCAAGAGCAAGCCTGAGCCAAGGCGAGAGCAGGCCGGAGCCAAGGCGAGGGCAGTCCAGAGCCAGATCCAGAGCAGGCCAGAGCCAGGGCGAGGGCAGGCCAGAGTAAGAGCGAGAGCAGGACGGAGCCAAGGCGAGGGCACGACAGAGCGAGAGCAAGCCAGAGCGAGAGCAGGCCAGGGCGAGGGCAGGCCAGAGCCAGAGCAAGAGTAGGCAAGAGCCAAGGCAAGGGCAGGCCAGAGCAAGAGAAGGCCGGAGCCAAGGCAAGAGCAGGCCGGAAACAGGGCGAGCGAGAGCAGGCCGGAGACAGTTCGAGGCCAGAGCGAGAGTAGGCCGGAGCCAGGGCGACGGCAGGCCAGAGCCAGAGAGAGAGTAGTCGGAACGAGAGCAGGCCAGAGCGAGAGCAGGACGGAACCAAGGCGAGAGCAGGCCGGAGCACGAGCTATGGCATAGCGGAGCCAGGGTGAGGGCAGTACGGAGCTAGAGCGAGAGCAGGCTGGAGCCAAGGCAAAGCCAGGTTAGAGGCAGAGCCAGGGTAGGCCAGAGCGAGAGCAAGCCAGAGCGAAAGCAGTCCGGAGCCAAGGCAGGAGCAAGCCAGAGCGAGAGCAGTCCGGAGCCAAGGAAAGGGCAGGCCAGAGCCAGATGTAGCAGGCTTGAGCCAGAGCGAGGGCAGGCCGGAGCCAAGGCGAAGGAAGGCAGGCCAGACAGAACCAGAGCAAGAGCAGGCCGGAGCCAGGGCGAGAGCAGGCTGGAGTCAAGGCGAGGCTGGCCTGAGACAGAGCAAGGGCAGGCCGGAGCCAGGGCGAGGGCAGGCCAGAGCGAGAGCAGGCTGGAGTCAAGGCTAGAGCAGGCCAGAGGCAAAGCGTGGGCAGGCCAGAGCCAGATGTAGCAGGCTTGAGCCAGACCAAGGGCAGGCAGGCGCCAAGGCGAAGGCAGGCCAGAAGAAAAGCAAGAGCAGGCCGGAGTCAAGACAAGGGCAGGCCAGAGCAAGAGCCGGTCAGATCAAGAGCAGGCCAGAGCCAGGGCGAGGGCCGGCCAGAGCAAGTCGGAGACAGGCGAGAGCAGGCCGGAGCTAAGGTGACGGCTGACCGGAGCCAGGGCGAGAGCAGGCCGGAGCCAAGGCGAGAGCAGGCCGGAGCCAAGGCGAGAGCAGGCCGGAGCCAAGGCGAGGGCTGGCCGGAGCCAGAGCGAGAGCAGGCAGGAGCCAAGGCGAGAGCAGGCCGGAGCCAAGGCGAGGGCAGGCCAGATCCAGAGCAGGCCAGAGTCAGGGCGAGGGCAGGCCGGAGCCAAGGCGAGGGCACGCCAGAGCGAGAGCAGGTCAGAGCCAGAGTGAGAGCAGGCCGGAGCCAGGGCGAGGGCAGGCCAGAGCGAGAGTAGGCCAGAGCCAAGGCAAGGGCAGGCCGGAACAAGGGCGAGAGCAGGCCTGAGACAGGGCGAGGCCAGAGCAGGTCAGAACCAGAGCGAGAGTATACCGGAGCAAGGGCGAGAGCAGGCCAGAGCGAGAGCAGGCCTGAGCCAGAGCGAGAGCAGGCTGGAGCCATGGCAAACGCAGGCCAGGACAAGAGCGAGATCAGGCTAGAGTCAAGACGAGGGCAGGCCGGAGCCAAGGCATGGGCAGGCCAGAGCCAGAGAGAGAGCAGGTCGGAGCCAGGGAGAGAGCAGGGCGAGTGCTGGCCGGAGCCAATGCAAGTGCAGGCCGGAGTCAGGGCGAGGGCAGGCCGGAGCCAGAGCAAGAGGAGGCCGGAGCCAAGGAAATGGTAGGCCAGAGCCAAGGCAAGGGCAGGCCAGAGCCAGAGCGATAGAAGGCCAGAGCCAAGGCAAGGGCAGGCCGGAACCAGGGCGAGAGCAGGCCGGAGACAGGGCGAGGCCAGAGCCAGAACAAGAGCGAGATCAGGCTGGAGCCAAGGCGAAGGCAGGCCAGAACAAGAGCGAGATCAAGCTAGAGTCAAGACGAGGGCAGTCCAGAGCCAGAGAAAGAGCAGGCCGGAGCCGAGGCATGGGTAGGCCAGAGCCACAGAGAGAGCAGGCCGGAGCCAGGGCGAGGGCAGGCCAGAGCCAGAGCAGGTCGGAGCCAGGGCGAGAGCAGGCCGGAGCCAATGCTAGGGCAGGCCGGAGCCAGAGAAAGGGCAGGCCGGAGTCAGGGCGAGGGCAGGCCGGAGCCAAGGCAAGAGCAGGCCGGAACCAAGGCGAGGGTAGGCCAGAGCCCACGATCCGACACGATGTGACGGGGCAGGCCATGAAGACGGAAGATGTGGCGGATAAAGTCTTTAGCCAGCTCGGGTGCAGACGGGAGGCCTGGCAGGGGAATGAAGTGAGCCATCTTGGAAAAGCGGTCAGCGACCACCCAAATGACCGTACAACAGGCAAGGACAGGCCAGATCCAAGGCAAGGGCAGGCCAGAGCCAGAGGGATAGAAGGCCAGAGCCAAGGCAAGGACAGGCCGGAACCAGGGCGAGAGCAGGCCGGAGACAGGGCGAGGCCAGAGCGAGAGCAGGCCAGAGCGAGTGTAGGCCAGAGCCAGGGCGAGGGCAGACCAGAGAGAGAGCAGGCCGGAGCCAGAGCGAGGGCAGGCCAGTGCCAGGGCGACAGCAGGCCAGAGCCAGGGCGACAGCAGGCCAGAGCCAGGGCGACAGCAGGCCAGAGCCAAAGCGAGAGCAGGCCAGAGCCAAAGCGAGTGCAGGCCAGAGCCAGAGCGAGAGCAGGCCAGAGCCAGAGAGAAAGCAGTCCGGAGCCAAGGCAAGGGCAGGCCAGAGTCAGAGCGAAAGCAGGCCTGAGCCAGAGCGAAAGTAGGCCGGAGACAAGGCGAAGGCAGGCCAGAACAAGAGCGAGAACAGGCCAGAATTAAGACGAGGGCAGGCCAGAGCAAGAGCAGGCCGGAGCCAGGGCGAGGGCAGGCCAGAGCGAGAGCAGGCCGGAGCCAGAGCGAGGGCAGGCCAGAGCGAGAGCAGGCCGGAGCCAGGGCGAGAGCAGGCCGGAGCCAAGGCGAGGGGTGGCCGGAGCCAGAGCTAGGGCAGGCCGGAACCAGGGCGTGGACAGGCCTGAGCCAGAGCAAGAGCAGGCCAGAACAAGAGCGAGAACAGGCCGGAATCAAGACGAGGGCAGGCCAGAGCCAGAGCAAGAGCAGGCCGGAGCCAGGGCGAGGGCAGGCCAGAGCGAGAGCAGGCCGGAGCCAAGGCGAGGGCAGGCCAGTGCGAGAGCAGGCCGGAACCAGGGCGAGGGCAGGCCAGAGCCAAGGCGAGGGGTGGCCGGAGCCAGAGCAAGGGCAGGCCGGAACCAGGGTGAGGACAGGCCTGAGCCAGAGCAGGCCGGAGCCAGAGCGAGGGCAGGCCACAGCCAGAGCAAGAGCAGGCCGGAGCCAGGGCGAGGGCAGGCCAGAGCGAGAGCAGGCCGTAGCGAAGGCGAGGTCTGGCGGGAGCAAGGGCAGGCCAGAGCAAGAGCCGGCCGGAGCCAGGGCGAGGGCAGGCCAGAGCGAGAGCAGGCCGTAGCCAAGGCGAGGTCTGGCGGGAGCCAGAGCAAGGGCAGGCCGGAGCCAGGGCGTGGACAGGTCGGAGCCAGATAGAGAGCAGGCCGGAGCTAAGGCGAGAGCCGGACGGAGCCAAGGCGAGGGCAGGCCAGAGCCAGACCGAGAGCAGGCCGTAGCCAGGGCGAGAGCCGGCTGGAGCCAAGGCGATGGCAGGCCAGAGTCAGACCGAGAGCAGGCCGGAGCCAAGGCGAGGGCACGCCAGAGCGAGAGCAGACCAGAACCAGGGTGAGAGCAGGCCGGAGCCAGGGCGAGGGCAGGCAAAAGCCAGAGCGAGAGTAGGCCAGAGCCAAGGCAAGGGCAGGCCAGAGCGAGAGCAGGCCGGAGCCAAGGCAAGGGCAGGCCGGAACAAGGGCTAGATCAGGCCCGAGACTGGGCGAGGCCAGAGCGAGAGCAGGCCACAGCCAGTGGGAGAGTATGCCGGAGCCAGGGCGAGGGCAGGCCAGAGCCAGAGAGAGAGCAGGCCGGAGCCAGGGCGAGGGCGGGCCTGAGCCAAAGCGAGAGCAGGCCGGAGCTAAGACGAGGGCAGGCCGGAGCCTGAGCGATGGCAGGCCGGAGCCAGGGCAAGGGCAGGCCGGAGCCAGAGCGAGAGCAGGCTAGAGCCAAGTCGAGTGCTGGCCAGAGCGAGAACAAGCATGAGCCAAGGCAAGGTCAGGCCGGAACCAGGGCGAGAGCAGGCCGGAACCAGGGCGAGAGCAGGCCGGAGTCAAGGCGAGAGCAGGCCGGATTCAGGGCGAGAAAAAGCAGGAGCCAAGGCGAGGGCAGGCCGGAGCCAGAGAGATAGCAGGCCTTAGCCAGGGTGAGAGCTGGCCGGAGCCAGGGCGAGAGCAGGCCGGAGCCAAGGCGAGGGCAGGCCGGAGCCAGTGCGAGAGCAGGCCGGAGCCAAGGAGGGGACAGGCCAGAGCGAGAGCAGGCTGGAGCCAGGGCGAGGGCAGGCCAGTTCCAGAGCGAGGGCAGGCCGGATCCAGAGTGAGGGCAGGCCAGAGCGAGAGCAGGCATGAGCGAAAGCGAGCGCAGGCCGGAGCCAGAGAGATAGCAGGCCGGAGCCAGAGAGATAGCAGGCCGGAGCCAGTGCGACAGCAGGCCGGAGCCAGTGCGAGAGCAGGCCGGAGCCAGTGCGAGAGCAGGCCGGAGCCAGGGCGAGAGCAGGCCGGAGCCTAGGCAAGAGCAGGACAGAGCGAGAGCACGTCAGAGCCTGGACGAGGGCAGGCCGGAGCCAGTGCAAGAGCAGGCTGGAGCCAAGGAGAGGACAGGCCAAAGCCAGAGCGAGGGCGGGCCGGAGCCAGGTCGAGGGCAGGCCGAAGCCAAGGCAAGGGCTGGCCGGAGCCAGAGTGAGGGCAGGGCGGAGCCAGGGCGAGGGTAGGCCGGAGCCAGAGCGATGGCAAGCCGGAGCCAAAGCGAGAGTAGGCCAGAGCCAAGGCAAGGGCAGACCAGAGCCAGAGCGAGAGAAGGCCGGAGCCAAGGCGAGGGCAGGCCAGAGCCAGAGCGAGAGCAGGCCGGAGCGAAGACGAGGGCGGGCCAGAACCAGAGCTAGAGCAAACCGGAGCAAAGGCAAGAGCAGGCCATAGCCAGAGCGAGAGCAGGCCAGAGCCAGGGCAAGGGCAGACCGGAGCCAGGGCGAGGGCAGGACCGAGCCAGAGCGAGAGCAGGCCGGAGCCAAGGTGAGGGCAGGCCAGAGCAAGAGCAGGCCTGAGCCAGGGCGAGAGCAGGCCAGAGCCAGGGCAAGGGCAGGCCAGAACCAGAGCGAGAGAAGGCCGGAGCCAGGGTGACGGCAGCCCAGAGCCTGAGCGAGAGCAGGCCGGAGCCAGGGCGAGGGCAGGACAGAGCCAGAGCGAGAGAGCAGGCCGGAGCCAAGGCGAGGGCAGGCCATAGACAGAGCGAGAACAGGCCGGAGCCAGGATGATGGCAGGCCGGAGCCAGGATGATGGCAGGCCGGAGCCAGGGCAAGAGCAGGCAAGAGCCAGAGCGAGAGAAGGCCGGAGCAAAGGCAAGGGCAAGCCAAATACAAAGCGAGAGTAGGCCAGATCCAAGGCAAGGGCAGGCCAGAGCCAGAGCGATTGAAGGCTGGAGCCAAGGCGAGGGCAGGCCAGAGCGATTGAAGGCTGGAGCCAAGGCGAGGGCAGGCCAGAGCCAGAGCGATTGAAGGCCGGAGCCAAGGCGAGGCAAGCCAGATACAAAGCGAGAGTAGGCCAGAACCAAGGCAAGGGCAGGCCAGAGCCAGAGCGATTGAAGGCTGGAGCCAAGGCGAGGGCAGGCCAGAGCCAGAGCGATTGAAGGCCGGAGCCAAGGCGAGGGCACTCCAGAGCCAAAGCTAGAGTTGGCCAGAGCCAAGGCAAGGGCAGGCCAGAGCCAAAGCGAGAGTAGGCCAGAGCCAAGGCAAGGACAGGCCAGGGTCAGAGCGAGAGAAGGCCGTAGCCATGGCGAGGGCAGGCCAGAGCGAGAGCAGGCCGGAGCCAAGGCGAGGGCAGGTCAGAGCGAGAGCAGGCCGGAGCAAAGGCAAGGGCAGGCCAGAGCCAAAGCGAGATCAGGCCAGAGCCAGGGCAAGGGCAGGCCGGAGCCAGAGTGAGAGCAGGCCGCAGCCAGGGCGAGGGCAGCCCAGAGCCAGAGTGAGAGCAGGCCGGAGCCAGAGCGAGGGCAGGACCGAGCCAGAGCGAGAGCAGGCCGGGGCCAAGGCGAGGGCAGGCCAGAGCAAGAGCAGGCCGGAGCCAGGACGAGGGCAGGCCGGAGCCAAGGCGAGGGCAGGCCAGAGCGAGAGTAGGCCAGAGCCAAGGCAAGGGCAGGCCAGAGCGAGAGCAGGCCGGAGCCAGGGCGAGGGCAGGCCAGAGCGAGAGTAGGCCAGAGCCAAGGCAAGGGCAGGCGAGAGCCAGAGCGAGAGAAGGCCAGAGCCATGGCAAGGGCAGGTCGGAACCAGGGCGAGAGGAGGCCGGAGACAGGGCTGGCCAGATCGAGAGCAGGCCAGAGCGAGAGTAGGCCTGAGCCAGGGCAAGGGCAGGCCAGAGCCAGAGAGAGAGCAGGCCAGAGCCAGAACGAGAGCATGCCGGAGCCAGAGCAAGAGCAGGCCGGAGCCAAGGCCAGGGCAGGACAGAGCCAGAGCGAGATCAGGCCAGAGCCAAGGCAAGGGCAGGCCAGAGCCAGAGAGAGAGCAGGTCGGAGCCAGGGCGAGAGCAGGCAAGAGCCAATGCGAGGGCTGGCCGGATTCAGGGCGAGGGCAGGCAGGAGCCAGAGCGAGGGCAGGCAGGAGCCAGAGCGAGAGCAGGCAGGAGCCAGAGCGAGAGCAGGCTGGAGCCAAGGCGAGAGCAGGCCGGAGCCACGGTGAGGGTAGGCCAGAGCCAGGGCGAGGGCAGGTCAGAGTCAGAGAGAGAGCAGGCCGGAGCTCAGGCAAGGGCAGGCCAGAGCCAGAGAGAGAGCAGGCCGGAACCAAGGCATGGGCAGGCCAGAGCCAGAGAGAGAGCAGGCCGGAGCCAAGGCGAGGGCAGGTCAGAGCGAGAGCAGGCCGGAGCAAAGGCAAGGGCAGGCCAGAGCCAAAGCGAGAGCAGGCCAGAGCCAGGGCAAGGGCAGGCCGGAGCCAGAGTGAGAGCAGGCCGCAGCCAGGGCGAGGGCAGCCCAGAGCCAGAGTGAGAGCAGGCCGGAGCCAGAGCGAGGGCAGGACCGAGCCAGAGCGAGAGCAGGCCGGGGCCAAGGCGAGGGCAGGCCAGAGCAAGAGCAGGCCGGAGCCAGGACGAGGGCAGGCCGGAGCCAAGGCGAGGGCAGGCCAGAGCGAGAGTAGGCCAGAGCGAGAGCAGGCCGGAGCCAGGGCGAGGGCAGGCCAGAGCGAGAGTAGGCCAGAGCCAAGGCAAGGGCAGGCGAGAGCCAGAGCGAGAGAAGGCCAGAGCCATGGCAAGGGCAGGTCGGAACCAGGGCGAGAGGAGGCCGGAGACAGGGCTGGCCAGAGCGAGAGCAGGCCAGAGCGAGAGTAGGCCTGAGCCAGGGCAAGGGCAGGCCAGAGCCAGAGAGAGAGCAGGCCAGAGCCAGAACGAGAGCATGCCGGAGCCAGAGCAAGAGCAGGCCGGAGCCAAGGCCAGGGCAGGACAGAGCCAGAGCGAGATCAGGCCAGAGCCAAGGCAAGGGCAGGCCAGAGCCAGAGAGAGAGCAGGTCGGAGCCAGGGCGAGAGCAGGCAAGAGCCAATGCGAGGGCTGGCCGGAGCCAGAGCAAGGGCAGGCCGGAGTCAGGGCGAGGGCAGGCAGGAGCCAGAGCGAGGGCAGGCAGGAGCGAGAGCAGGCAGGAGCCAGAGCGAGAGCAGGCTGGAGCCAAGGCGAGAGCAGGCCGGAGCCACGGTGAGGGTAGGCCAGAGCCAGGGCGAGGGCAGGTCAGAGTCAGAGAGAGAGCAGGCCGGAGCTCAGGCAAGGGCAGGCCAGAGCCAGAGAGAGAGCAGGCCGGAACCAAGGCATGGGCAGGCCATAGCCAGAGAGAGAGCAGGCCGGAGCCAAGGTGAGGGCAGGCCGGAGCCAAGGCGAGGGCAGACCAGAGTCAGAGCGAGAGCAGGCCGGAGCCAAGGAGAGGGCAGGCCGGAGCCAAGGAGAGGGCAGGCCGGAGCCAAGGAGAGGGCAGGCCGGAGCCAAGGAGAGGGCAGGCCAGAGGCAGAGCCAGGGCAGGCGAGAGCCAGAGCGAGAGCAGGCCGAAGACAAGTCGAGGGCAGGCCGAAGCCAGAACGAGAGCAGGCCGGAGCCAGGGCGAGAGCAGGCTGGAACCAGGGCGATGGCAGTCCGGAGCTAGAGAGAGAGCAGGTCGGAGCCAAGGCGAGGGTAGGCCAGAGCGAGGGCAGGCCAGAGCCAGAGCGAAAGCAGGCCAGAGACAGAGCGAGAGCAGTCGGGAGCCAAGGAAAGGGCAGGCCACAGCCACAGGTAGAGCAGGCTTGAGTGAGGGCAGGTCAGATCGAGAACAGGCCAGAGCCAGGGCAAGGGCAGGCCGGAGCCAGAGTGAGAGCAGGCCAGGGCGAGGGCAGCCCAGAGCCAGAGTGAGAGCAGGCCGGAGCCAGAGCGAGGGCAGCCCAGAGCCAGAGTGAGAGCAGGCCGGAGCCAGATCGAGGGCAGGACCGAGCCAGAGCGAGAGCAGGCCGGAGCCAAGGCGAGGGCAGGCCAGAGCAAGAGCAGGACGAGGGCAGGCCGGAGCCAAGGCGAGGGCAGGCCAGAGTGAGAGTAGGCCAGAGCCAAGGCAAGGGCAGGCCAGAGCCAGAGCGAGAGAAGGCCGGAGCCAAGGCAAAGATAGCCGGGAACCAGGGCGAGAGCAGGCCGGAGCCAGAGCGAGGGCAGGCCAGGGCGAGGGCAGGCTGGAGCCAGAGCGAGAGCAGGCCGGAGCCTCGGCGAGGGCAGGCCAGAGACAGAGCTAGAGCAGTCCAGAGCTATAGCGAGAGCAGGCCGGAGCCAGGGCGAGGGCAGGCCAGAGAGAGAGAGCAAGCCGGAGCCAGGGTGAGAGCAGGCCGGAGCCAGAGCGACAGCAGGCCACAGCCTGGAGCCTCGGCGAGGGCAGGACAGAGCCAGAGCGAGAGAGCAGGCCGGAGCCAAGGCGAGGGCCGGCCATAGCCAGAGCGAGCGAGAACAGGCCGGAGCCAGGACGATGGCAGGCCGGAGCCAGGGCGAGAGCAGGCAAGAGCCAGAGCGAGAGAAGGCTGGAGCAAAGGCAAGGGCAAGCCAGATACAAAGCGAGAGTAGGCCAGAACCAAGGCAAGGGCAGGCCAGAGTCAGAGCGATTGAAGGCTGGAGCCAAGGCGAGGGCAGGCCAGAGCCAGAGCGATTGAAGGCCGGAGCCAAGGCGAGGGCAAGCCAGAAAGCGAGAGTAGGCCAGAACCAAGGCAAGGGCAGGCCAGAGCCAGAGCGATTGAAGGCTGGAGCCAAGGCGAGGGCAGGCCAGAGCCAGAGCGATTGAAGGCCGGAGCCAAGGCGAGGGCACGCCAAAGCTAGAGTTGGCCAGAGCCAAGGCAAGGGCAGGCCAGAGCCAAAGCGAGAGTAGGCCAGAGCCAAGGCAAGGGCAGGCCAGAGTCAGAGCGAGAGAAGGCCGTAGCCAAGGCGAGGGCAGGCCAGAGCGAGAGCAGGCCGGAACCAAGGCGAGGGCAGGTCAGAGCAAGAGCAGGCCGGAGCAAAGGCAAGGGCAGGCCAGAGCCAAAGCGAGAGCAGGCCAGAGCCAGATCGAGAGCAGGCCAGAACCAGGGCAAGGGCAGGTCGGAGCCAGAGCGAGGGCAGGACCGAGCGAGAGCAGGCCGGAGCCAAGGCGAGGGCAGGCCAGAGCAAGAGCAGGCCGGAGCCAGGACGAGGGCAGGCCTGAGTCAGGGCGAGAGCAGGCCAGAGTCAGAGAGAGAGCAAGCCGGAGCCAGGGTGAGGGCGGGTCAGAGCCACAGCGAGAGAAGACCGGAGCCAGGGCGAGGGCAGCCCAGAGCCTGAGCGAGAGCAGGCCGGAGCCATGGCGAGAGCAGGCCGGAGCCAAGGCGAGGGCAGGCCAGAGCGAGAGTAGGCCAGAGCCATGGCAAGGGCAGGCCAGAGCCAGAGCGAGAGAAGGCCGGAGCCAAGGCAAAGATAGCCGGGAACCAGGGCGAGAGCAGGCCGGAGCCAGAGCGAGGGCAGGCCAGAGCCAGGGCGAGGGCAGGCCGGAGCCAGAGCGAGAGCAGGCCGGAGCCTCGGCGAGGGCAGGCCAGAGACAGAGCTGGAGCAGTCCAGAGCTATAGCAAGAGCAGGCCGGAGCCAGGGCGAGGGCATGCCAGAGCCAGAGAGAGAGCAAGCCGGAGCCAGGGTGAGAGCAGGCCGAAGCCAGAGTGACAGCAGGCCAGAGCGAGAGCAGGCCGGAGCCTCGGCGAGGGCAGGCCAGAGCCAAGGCCAGGGCAGGCCAGAGACAGAGCGAGAGCAGGCCGGAGCCAGGGCGAGGGCAGGCCAGAGCCAGAGAGAGAGCAGGCCGGAGCCAGGGTTAGAGCAGGCCGGAGCCAAGGCAAGGGCAGACCAGAGGGAGAGCAGGCCGGAGCCAGGACGAGGGCAGGACAGAGCCAGAGAGAGAGCAGGCCGGAGCCAAGGCGAGGGCAGGCCAGAGCGAGAGCAGGCCGGAGCCAGGGCGAGGGCAGGCCAGAGCCAGGGCGAGGGCAAGACGGAACCAGAGCGAGAACAGGCCGCATCCAAGGCGAGGGCAGGCCAGAGCGCGATTAGGACGGAGCCAAGGCGAGGGCAGGCCAGAGCCAGAGTGATATCAGGCCGGAGCCAGAGCGAGTGCAGGCCGGAGCCAGGGCGAGGGCTGGCCGGAGCCAGGGCGAGGGCTGGCCGGAGCCAGAGCGAGAGCAGGCCGGAGCCACGGCCAAGGCAGGCCAGAACCAGAGCAAGAGCAGTCCGGAGCCAATGCGAAGGCAGGCCAGAGCCAGAGCAAGAGCAGGCCGGAGCCAAAGAGAGGGCAGGCCGGAGCCAGAGCGAGGGCAGGACGGAGCCAAGGCGAGAGCAGGCCGGAGCCAGGGCAGGAGCAGGCCGGAGCCAAGGCAAGGGCAGGCCAGAGCCATTGCGAGATCAGGCCGGATCCAGAGCGAGGGCAGGCTGGAGCCAAGGCGAGGGCAGGCCGAAGCAACACACACTTTTTAATACCAGGCCTGTAGTTAAGCAAAAGGCATCAATAGGTGGGAAATACAGCTGGGAAGAGCGGAGGCATTGGAAGTGCTTCCGCACACCGAAAGTACTTCAGCCTCGTTTGCTTATCCATTCAAATGCAGCTTTCTCTGTAACGGAGGAATAGACTAGCAAAAGGAATGACTGTACTTGTATTTGCAAGAGTTACATGTGCATATAAATAGTTTGAGGTGTAGGTAACTGTTTTGAACAGCAAACCAGTGTCAAAAACTTTACTGACACACTGAAAAAAAATTTCATGGAGGCCAGAAATGGCAGTATTTTCTGACAACGTATAATGAGAAGAAATTATCCTTATCTCTGTACCTGAGATATGGTGGTGTTATACTAGGAGTTGTGTATAGAAGATGTACATTTGAAAAAACACATACAGTATATTGTCATGTATCAGGAAGGTGGGTGTTATTACACCTCCGCCAGTCTAGAACTTAAGCCTAGACCAACGATTATCAGTAATTAATACAAGAATTAATTACCTGTTATGTGATTCCTCTGATTCTCTTCTTGGAGTCCACAAACAAAAAATTCACATTCTAATATCTCATTGGGATTCAGTCACCTGTAAAAAGACAACCTATATGATAATATGTTCCTGTTACATGCTATACACACCAATAACACACTAGGGCCAAAATTACTATATGTGAGCCGTGTGACGGAGAAAACACAGTTTTAAATACCTGGCCTGTAGGTAACTATTTTGAACAGCAATCTGGTGTCAATTGCTTCACTGACACCCTGAGAAACTTTTTTAATGGAGGCCAGAAATGGCAGTATTTTCTGAAAACGTATATGTAATCCGTGTGATGGAGAAAACACAGTTTTAAATACCTGGCCTGTAGGTAACTATTTTGAACAGCAAACCAGTGTCAAAAACTTTGCTGACACACTGAAAAAAATTTTTCATGGAGGCCAGAAATGGCAGTATTTTCTGACAACGTATATGTGAGCCGTGTGACGGAGAAAACACAGTTTTAAATACCTGGCCTGTAGGTAACTATTTTGAACAGCAATCTGGTGTCAATTGCTTCACTGACACCCTGAGAAACTTTTTTAATGGAGGCCAGAAATGGCAGTATTTTCTGAAAACGTATATGTAATCCGTGTGATGGAGAAAACACAGTTTTAAATACCTGGCCTCTAGGTAACTGTTTTGAACAGCAAACCAGTGTCAAAAACTTTGCTGACACACTGAAAAAAAATTTTCATGGAGGCCAGAAATGGCAGGATTTTCTGAAAACGTATATGTAATCCATGTGACGGAGAAATCACAGTTTTAAATACCTGGCCTCTAGGTAACTGTTTTGAACAGCAAACCAGTGTCAAAAACTTTGCTGACACACTGAAAAGAAAATTTAATGGAGGCCAGAAATGGCAGTATTTTCAAACAACGTATATGTGAGCCGTGTGACAGAGAAAACACAGTTTTAAATACCTGGCCTGTAGGTAACTATTTTGAACAGCAATCTGGTTCCAATTGCTTCACTGACACACTGAAATTTTTTTTTAATGGAGGCCAGAAATGGCAGTATTTTCTGAAAACGTATATGTAATCAGTGTGACGGAGAAAACACAGTTTTAAATACCTGGCCTGTAGGTAACTGTTTTGAACAGCAAACCAGTGCCAAAAACTTTGCTGACACACTGAAATTTTTTTTTAATGGAGGCCAGAAATGGCAGTATTTTCTGACAACGTATATGTGATCCGTGTGACAGAGAAAACATAGTTTTAAATACCTGGCCTGTAGGTAACTGTTTTGAACAGCAAACCAGTGTCAAAAACTTTGCTGACACACTGAAAAAATTTTTTAATGGAGGCCAGAAATGGCAGTATTTTCTGAAAACGTATATGTAACCAGGGGAGGAGTCCTGAGGAGATAATTTGCATATTCCCACTGCATTTTGGGGTAAGTGAAGAGTCTCCGCGAGCTCAAAGAACACTGGAGTTTGGCAGTTGGAGCTGAAAAGAGGACATCGGTAAACCAGGGGAGGAGTCCTGAGGAGATAATTTGCATATTCCCACTGCATTTTGGGGTAAGTGAAGAGTCTCCGCGAGCTCAAAGAACACTGGAGTTTGGCGGTTGGAGCTGAAAAGAGGACATCGGTAAACCGCGCGCCTACCGGTGCGCGCATTTTGAAGCTTTTTTTTAAGCTTTTTTCACTGTTTTCAGAACATTAACAATAAGAACATGGAAGAGTCCAGGAGCCATTTGGTGAGCTGCATATCCTGCTACATGTTCACAGACTTGCCAGTGGAAAAGCCAAACTTCACATGCCAGAAATGCAAGCTTGTGTCCCTGTTGGAGGAAAAGTTGCGAAATCTAGAAGAGAGGTTAACTACCTTGAAAATCATTAAGGAAGGTGAAGAGTTCTTAGACAGAGCAGAATTATCTCTTCATGATTCAGAAAGAGAAGAAATTCGAACTGCACCTGACAAAACAGAGGAATGGAAGCATGTGACCCAGAGAAGCAGGAGGACCGAGAGGCAGTCAGCACCCATACTGCTCAGGAACCAGTACCAGGCTCTCTCGCAGGAGAACCATGAAGAAATACAGCAAAATAAGACTTTGCCAGCAATGAATAACCTTGTAAGCCCTCAGAATCCTCCTGGATGGAGAAAGAAGAATGTTGTGAAGAAAAAACGGAGAGTGGTGGTCATGGGGGATTCCCTGTTAAGAGGAACAGAGGCCGCTATCTGCAGACCAGACATAACCTCAAGAGAAATGTGCTGTCTTCCAGGAGCAAAAATTAAAGATGTGTCTGACAGGATATCAAGACTCTTCAGACCTACAGATCACTACCCATTCCTGCTAATACATGTGGGGACAAATGACACCGCAAGAAAGGACCTGGAAACCATCTGCAGTGACTTTGAAGACTTAGGCAAGAAAGTGAAAGAATTGGGAGCGCAGGTGGTCTTCTCATCCATCCTCCCAGTGGATGGCCATGGAACAATGAGGTGGAATAAGATTCTACAGGTGAACAACTGGCTACGTCGATGGTGCCATCAACAAGGATTTGGATTTCTGGATCACGGAATGAATTACCTATACGATGGACTACTTGCTAGAGATGGGGTGCACCTTACGAAGACTGGAAAACATGTATTTGGAAGTCGTCTTGCTACACTCATCAGAAGAGCTTTAAACTAGAACAATGTGGGAAGGGAAGCAAAAGGCCAGAAAAAGCCATACAGCTGACAAATACTATTGAGATCTCTGCTACTGGAAGTGGAAAGTAAGAACAAAGACAAAACAATTTAAATAATAAAAATATGGGAGGAAGAGAAACCAATCGCAAACTAAAATGTTTTTATACAAATGCACAAAGCATGGGCAACAAACAAGGAGAATTGGAACTACTAATGCAGGAAAAGGAATATGATGTCATTGGAATCACTGAAACTTGGTGGGACGATACACATGATTGGAATGAAAGGCTAAAAGGATACAACTTATTTGCAAGAAACAGACTTGATAAACGAGGAGGAGGTGTTGCATTGTATGTTAGAAAAGCGTATATCTGCACAGAGATTGAAGCTTCAGAGACTGGGAGTTCTGTGGAAACTGTTTGGGTAAGAATACAAGGAGAGAACAACGGAAAGGACACCATTGTAGGCATTTACTACAGGCCACCTGGGCAAGCTGAAGATATGGATGAACTCTTTATGTATCAAATGACCAAGTTCTCCAAAAAATATGACGTAGTGGTCATGGGAGATTTCAACTATCCAGACATTTGTTGGGAATCTCTCTCAAGTAAAACTAACAGGTCAAGCAAATTCTTATCCTCTCTTGCTGACAACTTTATCTTCCAAAAGGTAGGGGAGAAAACAAGGGGATCTGCTACTTTGGATCTAATCCTTATAAACAGGGAGGAAATGGTTGAGGAGGTAAAGGTGGCTGGGACCCTAGGAGGCAGCGATCATGCTATTATAGAATTTTGGATAACTAGAGGAGGAAGACATGTGAAGACTCAAACTTCAAGGTTAGATTTTAGAAAGGCATATTTTAAGAGACTCAGAAAGAGAATAGGAGGGATCCAATGGCTGGATGTCCTTAAGGACAAAAATGTCCAGGAAGGATGGGAAATTTTTAAAAATGAGATTCTCAAAGCACAATCGTTAACAATCCCGAAAAGTAGGAAGAATGGGAAGCATTTAAGGAAACCAGGATGGATGAACACAGAACTTAAACACGTGCTAAAAAGAAAGAAAGAAATGTTTATTAAATGGAAAGAGGGAGGCATATCTAAAGAAGATTATAATGCAGTCTGCAGATCCTGCAGGGCACGTATCAGGTTAGCTAAAGCTGACAATGAATTAAGGCTTGCAAGAGATGTCAAAAGCAATAAAAAAGGATTTTGGGGGTATGTCAAAAGTAAAAGAAAAGTCAAAGATGCTATAGGATTTTTACAGGATGAAAATGGAGAAATGGTAAGAGAGGATGTTGAGAAGGCCGAACTTTTTAATTCCTATTTTGCATCTGTTTTCTCTCAGAAAGAAAATGTAACATCAACTGATCTTCACTGTCCTTTTAAAGGAATAGAGGAATCCAAGTTATCTGTAAACAGAAAGATTGTGAGGGAATATTTAGCTAACATAAATGAGTTCAAGTCTCCAGGTCCAGATGAATTACACCCCAGAGTACTGAAGGAGATCGTAGAAGAAATTTTAGAACCACTCTCCATAATCTTTGAAAATTCTTGGAGAACAGGAGAAGTCCCAGAAGACTGGAGAAGAGCAAATGTTGTTCTTATCTTCAAAAAGGGGAAGAAGGTGGACCCTGGGAACTATAGGCCGGTGAGTCTGACTTCTATACCAGGAAAGATCTTTGAACAAATTATTAAACAACATGTATGTAAGTACATGGATAAGAATGAAGTGATTAACCAGAGTCAGCATGGGTTTGTAACTAACAAGTCATGTCAGACTAACTTAATTTCCTTCTATGACAGAATCACTGACTGGGTGGATCAGGGAAATGCTGTAGATATAGTATATCTTGACTTCAGCAAAGCATTTGACAAAGTATCTCACACCATCCTTATTGAAAAAATGACCAAGTATGCAATGGACCAGGCAACTGTTAGGTGGATTCATAACTGGCTTAGTGATCGGACTCAAAGGGTGGTTGTAAATGGCTTCACATCCAGCTGGATGAATGTCTCAAGTGGGGTACCACAGGGCTCCGTCCTGGGACCTGTATTGTTCAACATCTTTATCAATGATTTAGATGAAGGAATTGAGGGTAAACTGATTAAATTTGCTGATGACACAAAGCTAGGAGGGATAGCTAATACTAGAGAAGAGAGAGAGAGGATTCAAAAAGACCTAAATAAACTGGAGCAGTGGGCAGCAACCAACAGAATGTTTTTTAACAGGGAAAAATGCAAAGTACTACATCTGGGCAATAAAAATGAAAAAAGCATATACAGAATGGGAGGAATAGAGCTAAGCAACAGTACATGTGAAAAAGACTTAGGTATACTAATAGATCATAGACTGAACATGAGTCAACAGTGTGATGCAGCAGCAAAAAAGGCAAATACAATTCTGGGATGTATTAACAGAAGCATACAGTCTAGATCACGTGAAGTCATTATCGGTCTTTACTCCTCTTTGGTCAGACCTCATCTGGAATACTGTGTACAGTTTTGGGCACCACATTTTAAAAAGACATAGACAAACTGGAGCAAGTTCAGAGAAGAGCGACCAGAATGGTGACTGGTCTGCAAACCATGTCCTATGAGGAACGGTTGCAGGATTTGGGAATGTTTAGCTTGCAAAAAAGAAGACTGAGAGGAGACTTAATAGCTGTCTACAAATATGTCAAGGGCTGTCACATTGTAGAAGGATCATCTTTATTCTCATTTGCACAAGGAAAGACTAGAAGCAATGGGATGAAACTAAATGGGAGGAGACACAGATTAGATATTAGAAAAAACTTTTTGACAGTTAGGGTGATTAATGAGTGGAACAGGCTGCCACGAAAGGTGGTGAGTTCCCCTTCAATGGACGTCTTCAAACAGAGGCTGGACAGACATCTGTCTGAGATGATCTAGTGAATCCTGCTTTGAGCAGGGGGTTGGACCAGATGACCCAGGAGGTCCCTTCCAACTCTACCATTCTATGATTCTATGTAATCCGTGTGATGGAGAAAACACAGTTTTAAATACCTAGCCTGTAGGTAACTGATTTGAACAGCAAACCAGTGTCAAAAACTTTGCTGACACACTGAAAAAATTTTTTCATGGAGGCCAGAAATGGCAGTATTTTCTGAAAACGTATATGTAATCCATGTGACGGAGAAAACACAATTTTAAATACCTGGCCAAATTTTTCAGTGTGTCAGCAAAGTTTTTGGCACTGGTTTGCTGTTCAAAACAGTTACCTACAGGCCAGGTATACATATACGTTTTCAGAAAATACTGCCATTTCTGGCTTCCATTAAAAAAAATTTTCAGTGTGTCAGTGAAGCAATTGAAACCAGATTGCTGTTCAAAATAGTTACCTACAGGGCAGGTATTTAAAACTGTGTTTTCTCCGTCACACGGTTTACATATACGTTGTCAGAAAATACTGCCATTTCTGGCCTCCATTAAATTTTCTTTTCAGTGTGTCAGGACAGTTTTTGACACTGGTTTGCTGTTCAAAACAGTTACCTACAGGCCAGGTATTTAAAACTGTATTTTCTCCGTCACACGGATCACATATACGTTTTCAGAAAATACTGCCATTTCTGGCCTCCATTAAAAAAAATTTCAGTGTGTCAGCAAAGTTTTTGACACTGGTTTGCTGTTCAAAACAGTTACCTACAGGCCTGGTATTAAAAACTGTGTTTTGCTTCGGCCTGCCCTCGCCTTGGCTACGGCCTGCCCTCGCTCTGGATCTGGCCTGATCTCGCAATGGCTCTGGCCTGCCCTTGCCTTGGCTCCGGCCTGCCCTCGCTCTGGATCCGGCCTGATCTCGCAATGGCTCTGGCCTGCCATTGCCTTGGCTCCGGCCTGCTCTTGCCCTGCCTCCAGCCTGCTCTCGCCTTGGCTCCGGCCTGCCCTCGCTCTGGCTCCGGCCTGCCCTCTCCTTGGCTCCGGCCTGCTCTTGCTCTGGCTCTGGCCTGCCTTCGGCTCCGGACTGCTCTTGCTCTGGTTCTGGCCTGCTCTCGCTCTGGCTTGGGCCTCTCCTTGCCTTGGCTCCGGCCTGCTCTCACCTTGGCTCCGGCCTGCACTCGCTCTAGCTCCGGCCTGCCCTCGCCCTGGCTCCGACCTGCCCTTGCTCTGGCTCCGGCCAGCCCTTGCCCTGGCTCCGGCCTGCTCTCGCCCTGGCTCTTGCCTGCCCTGGCTCTGCCTCTGGCCTGCCTTCGCCTTGGCTCCGGGCTAATCTCGCCTTGGCTCCGGCCTGCTCTCGCCTTGGCTCCGGCCTGCTCTCGCCTTGGCTCCTGCCTGCTCTCGCTCTGGCCTGCCCTCACCCTGGCTCCAGACTGCTCTCTATCTGGCTCTGGCCTGCCCTAGCCCTGTCTCCGGCCTACTTTCGCTCTGGCTCTGGCCTGCTCTGGCCTCGAACTGTCTCCGGCCTGCTCTCGCCCTGGTTCCGGCCTGCCCTTGTCTTGGCTCCGGACTGCTCTCGCTCTGGCACTGGCCTGATCTTGCTCTGGCACTGGCCTGCTCTCGTTCTGGCTCTGGCCTGCCCTCACCTTGGCTCCGGCCTGCCCTCACCTTGGCTCCGGCCTGCTCACGCTCTGGCTCTGGCCTGCCGTCGTCTTGGCTCCGGCCTGCTCTCGCTCTGGCCTGCCCTGACTCTGCTCAAGCCTGACCTCGTCTTGGCTTCGGCCTGCTCTCGCCTTGGCACCGGTCTGCCCTCGCCCTGGCTCCGGCCTGCTCTCGCTCTGGCCTGTCCTTGCCTCGGCTCCGGCCTGCTCTCGCTCTGGCCTGCCCTCTCCTTGGCTCCGGCCTTCTCTCGCTCTGGTTCGCGCCTGCCCTAGCCTTGGCTCTGGACTACTCTTGCTCTGGCTCGGGCCTGCTCTGGCTGTGGCTCTGGCATGCTCTCGCTCTGGCCTGCCCTCTCGCTCGGACTCTGGTCTGACCTTGCCTTGGCTCCGGCCTGCTCTCACACTGGCTCCGGTTTGCTCTAGCACTGGCTCTGGCCTGCCCTCGCCTTGGCTCCGGCCAGCTACTGCTCTGGCGGCTCCGGCCAGCTACTGCTCTGGCTCCGGCCTGCCCTCGCCTTGGCTCCGGCCTGCCCTCGACCTGGCTCCAGCATGCCCTCGCCCTGGCTCCGGCCTGCCTTCGCCCTGGCTTCTGCTTGCTCTCGCTCTGGCTAAGTCCTGCCCTCGCCCTGGCTCCTGCCAGCTCTCACTCTGGCTCCGGCCTGCCGTCGCCTTGGCTCCGGCCTGCTCTCGCTCTGGCTCCGGCCTGCTCTCGCTTTGGCCTGCCCTCGCCCTGTCTCCGGCCTGCTCTCGCTCTGGCCTGTCCTCGCCCTGGCTCCGGCATTCTTTCGCTCTGGTTTCGGCCTGCCTGCCGTCCGTCGCCTTGGATCCGGCCTGCTCTCGCTTTGGCTCCAGCGAGACGCCTTCGCCTTGGCTCCGACCTGCTCTCTCTTTGGCTCTGGCCTGCTCTCGCTCTGGCCTGCCCTTGCCTTGGCTCCAGCCTGCTCTCGCCCTAGACTGCTGTTGCTCTGGCCTACTCTTGCCCTGGCTCCGGCCTGCTCTCTCTCTGGCTCTGGCCTGCCCTCGCCCTGGCTCTGGCCTACTCTCGCCTTGGCCTGCTCTCGCTCTGGCCTCGCCCTGTCTCCAGCCTGCTCTCGCCCTGGTTCCGGCCTGCCCTTGCCTTGGCTCTGCATTGCCGCATTGATGCAGTAATTGATGCAAGAGGATCCCCGACCAAGTATTGAGGGCGAAGGCAGGCCAGAACAACAGCGAGATCAGGCTAGAGTCAAGACGAGGGCAGTCCAGAGCCAGAGGAAGAGCAGGCCGGAGCCAAGGCATGGGCAGGCCAGAGCCACAGAGAGAGCAGGCCGGAGCCAGGGCGAGGGCAGGCCAGAGCCAGAGCAGGTCGGAGCCAGGGCGAGAGCAGGCCGGAGGCAATGCTAGGGCAGGCCGGAGCCAGAGCAAGGGCAGGCCGGAGTCAGGGCGAGGGCAGGCCGGAGCCAAGGCAAGAGCAGGCCGGAACCAAGGCGAGGGTAGGCCAGAGCCAAGGCAAGGGCAGGCCAGAGCCAAGAGCGATAGAAGGCCAGAGCCAAGGCAAGGGCAGGCCGGAACCAGGGCGAGAGCAGGCTGGAGACAGGGCGAGGCCAGAGCGAGAATAGGCCAGAGCCAGGGCGAGGGCAGGCCAGAGAGAGAGCAGGCCGGAGCCAGAGCGAGGGCAGGCCAGTGCCAGAGCGAGAGCAGGCCAGAGCCAGGGCGACAGCAGGCCAGAGCCAAAGCGAGTGCAGGCCAGAGCGAGAGCAGGCCAGAGCCAGAGCGAGAGCAGGCCAGAGCCAGAGAGAAAGCAGTCCGGAGCCAAGGCAAGGGCAGGCCAGAGTCAGAGCGAAAGCAGGCCTGAGCCAGAGCGAAAGCAGGCCGGAGACAAGGCGAAGGCAGGCCAGAACAAGAGCGAGAACAGGCCAGAATCAAGACGAGGGCAGGTCAGAGCCAGAGCAAGAGCAGGCCGGAGGCAGGGCGAGGGCAGGCCAGAGCCAGGGCGAGGGCAGGCCGGAGCCAGGGCGAGGGCAGGCCAGAGCCAGGGCGAGGGCAGGCCGGAGCCAGGGCGAGGGCAGGCCAGAGCGAGAGCAGGCCGGAACCAGGGCGAGAACAGGCCGGAGCCAAGGCGAGGGGTGGCTGGAGCCAGAGCAAGGGCAGGCCGGAACCAGGGCGAGGACAGGCCTGAGCAAGAGCAGGCCAGAGACAAGGCGAAAGCAGGCCAGAACAAGAGCGAGAACAGGCCGGAATCAAGACGAGGGCAGACCAGAGCAAGAGCAGGCCAGAGCAAGAGAAGGACGGAGCCAGGGCGAGGGCAGGCCAGAGCGAGAGCAGGCCGGAGCCAGGGCGAGGGCAGGCCAGAGCGAGGGCAGGTCAGAGCGAGAGCAGGCCAGAACCAGGGCGAGGGCAGGCCAGAGCCAAGGCGAGGGGTGGCCGGAGCCAGAGCAAGGGCAGGCCGGAACCAGGGTGAGGACAGGCCTGAGCCAGAGCAGGCCGGAGCCAGAGCGAGGGCAGGCCAGAGCCAGAGCAAGAGCTGGCCGGAGCCAGGGTGAGGGCAGGCCAGAGCCAGAGCGAGACCAGGCCGGAGCCAGGGCGAGAGCAGGCCGGAGCCAAGGCGAGGGCTGGCCGGAGCCAGAGCAAGGGCAGGCCGGAACCAGGGCGAGGCAGGCCAGAGTCAGAGTGAGAGCAGGCCGGAGCCAAGGCGAGGGCAGGCAAGAGCCAGAGCGAGAGTAGGCCAGAGCCAAGGCAAGGGCCGGCCAGAGCGAGAGAAGGTCAGAGCCAAGACAAGGGCAGGCCGGAACAAGGGCGAGAACAGGCCGGAGTCAAGATGAGGGCAGGTCAGAGCCAGAGCAAGAGCAGGCCAGAGCCAGAGCAAGAGCAGGCCGGAGCCAGGGCGAGGGCAGGCCAGAGCGAGAGCAGGCCGTAGCGAAGGCGAGGTCTGGCAGGGGCCAGAGCAAGGGCAGGCCGGAGCCAGGGCGAGGACAGGTCGGAGCCAGAGAGAGAGCAGGCCGGAGCCAAGGCAAGGGCAGGCCAGAGCCAGACCGAGAGCAGGCCGTAGCCAGGGCGAGAGCCGGCTGGAGCCAAGGCGATGGCAGGCGAGAGTCAGAGCGAGAGCAGGCCGGAGCCAAGGCGAGGGCACGCCAGAGCGAGAGCAGGCCAGAACCAGAGTGAGAGCAGGCCGGAGCCAGGGCGAGGGCAGGCAAAAGCCAGAGCGAGAGTAGGCCAGAGCCAAGGCAAGGGCAGGCCAGAGCGAGAGCAGGCCGGAGCCAAGGCAAGGGCAGGCCAGAACAAGGGCTAGATCAGGCCCGAGACTGGGCAAGGCCAGAGCGAGAACAGGCCACAGCCAGTGGGAGAGTATGCGGAGCCAGGGCGAGGGCAGGCCAGAGCCAGAGAGAGAGCAGGCCGGAGCCAGGGCGAGGGCGGGCCTGAGCCAAAGCGAGAGCAGGCCGGAGCCAGGGCGAGAGCAGGCCGGAGCTAAGACGATGGCAGGCCGGAGCGAGAGCAGGCTGGAGCCAAGTCGAGTGCTGGCCAGAGCGAGAGCAAGCATGAGCCAAGGCAAGGTCAGGCCGGAACCAGGGCGAGAGCAGGCCGGAACCAGGGCTGAAGCAGGCCGGAGCCAAGGCGAGAGCAGGCCGGATGCAGGGCGAGAACAAGCAGGAGCCAAGGCGAGGGCAGGCCGGAGCCAGAGAGATAGCAGGCCTTAGCCAGGGTGAGAGCTGGCCGGAGCCAGGGCTAGAGCAGGCCGGAGCCAAGGCGAGGGCAGGCCGGAGCCGGAGCCAAGGAGAGGACAGGCCAGAGCGAGAGCAGGCTGGAGCCAGGGCGAGGGCAGGCCAGTTCCAGAGCGAGGGCAGGCCAGAGCGAGAGCAGGCATGAGCCAAAGCGAGGGCAGGCCGGAGCCAGAGAGATAGCAGGCCGGAGTCAGTGCGAGAGCAGGCCGGAGTCAGTGCGAGAGCAGGCCGGAGTCAGTGCGAGAGCAGGCCGGAGTCAGTGCGAGAGCAGGCCGGAGCCTAGGCAAGAGCAGGACAGAGCCAGAGCGAGAGCAGGACAGAGCCAGAGCGAGAGCAGGCCGGAGCCAGAGCGAGGGCAGGACCGAACCAGAGCGAGAGCAGGCCGGAGCCAAGGCGAGGGCAGGCCAGAGCAAGAGCAGGCCGGAGCCAGGACGAGGGCAGGCCTGAGTCAGGGCGAGAGCAGGCCAGAGTCAGAGAGAGAGCAAGCCGGAGCCAGGGTGAGGGCGGGTCAGAGCCACAGCGAGAGAAGGCCGGAGCCAGGGCGAAGGCAGCCCAGAGCCTGAGCGAGAGCAGGCCGGAGCCATGGCGAGAGCAGGCCGGAGCCAAGGCGAGGGCAGGCCAGAGCCAGAGCGAGAGTAGGCCAGAGCCAAGGCAAGGGCAGGCCAGAGCGAGAGAAGGCCGGAGCCAAGGCAAAGATAGCAGGGAACCAGGGCGAGAGCAGGCCAGAGCGAGGGCAGACCAGAGCCAGGGCGAAGGCAGGCCGGAGCCAGAGCGAGAGCAGGCCGGAGCCTCGGCGAGGGCAGGCCAGAGACAGAGCTAGAGCTGTCCAGAGCTATAGCGAGAGCAGGCCGGAGCCAGGGCGAGGGCAGGCCAGAGCCAGAGAGAGAGCAAGCCGGAGCCAGGGTGAGAGCAGGCCGGAGCCAGAGCGACAGCAGGCCACAGCCAGAGCGAGAGCAGGCCGGAGCCTCGGCGAGGGCAGGCCAGAGCCAAGGCCAGGGCAGGCCAGAGACAGAGCGAGAGCAGGCCGGAGCCAGGGCGAGGGCAGGCCAGAGCCAGAGAGAGAGCAGGCCGGAGCCAGGGTTAGAGCAGGCTGGAGCCAAGGCAAGGGCAGACCAGAGGGGGAGCAGGCCGGAGCCAGGACGAGGGCAGGACAGAGCCTGAGAGAGAGCAGGCCGGAGCCAAGGCGAGGGCAGGCCAGAGCGAGAGCAGGCCGGAGCCAGGGCGAGGGCAGGCCAGAGCCAGAGCGAGATCAGGCCAGAGCTAGGGCGAGGGCAGGACGGAACCAGAGCGAGAACAGGCCGCATCCAAGGCGAGGGCAGGCCAGAGCGCGATTAGGACGGAGCCAAGGCGAGGGCAGGCCAGAGCCAGAGTGATATCAGGCCGGAGCCAGAGCGAGTGCAGGCCGGAGCCAGGGCGAGGGCTGGCCGGAGCCAGAGCGAGAGCAGGCCGGAGCCACGGCCAAGGCAGGCCAGAACCAGAGCAAGAGCAGTCCGGAGCCAATGCGAAGGCAGGCCAGAGCCAGAGCAAGAGCAGGCCGTAGCCAAGGAGAGGGCAGGCCGGAGCCAGAGCGAGGGCAGACCGGAGCCAAGGCGAGAGCAGGCCGGAGCCAGGGCAAGAGCAGGCCGGAACCAAGGCAAGGGCAGGCCAGAGCCATTGCGAGATCAGGCCGGATCCAGAGCGAGGGCAGGCCGGAGCCAAGGCGAGGGCAGGCCGAAGGAAAACACACATTTTAATACCATGCCTGTAGGTAACTGTTTTGAACAGCAAACCAGTGTCAAAAACTTTGCTGACACACTGACATTTTTTTTTAATGGAGGCCAGAAATGGCAGTATTTTCTGAAAACGTATATGTAATCCGTGAGACGGAGAAAACACAGTTTTAAATACCTGGCCTGTAGGTAACTGTTTTGAACAGCAAACCAGTGCCAAAAACTTTGCTGACACACTGAAAAAATTTTTTAATGGAGGCCAGAAATGGCAGTATTTTCTGAAAACGTATATGTGATCCGTGTGACAGAGAAAACAGTTTTAAATACCTGGCCTGTAGGTAACTGTTTTGAACAGCAAACCAGTGTCAAAAACTTTGCTGACACACTGTAAAAAATTTTTAATGGAGGCCAGAAATGGCAGTATTTTCTGAAAACGTATATGTAACGTATATGTAATCCGTGTGATGGAGAAAACACAGTTTTAAATACCTGGCCTGTAGGTAACTGATTTGAACAGCAAACCAGTGTCAAAAACTTTGCTGACACACT
Source organism: Phyllobates terribilis (assembly GCF_046119375.1). NCBI lineage: Eukaryota > Metazoa > Chordata > Amphibia > Anura > Dendrobatidae > Phyllobates > Phyllobates terribilis. Next base: position 4,156,279 of record NW_027362898.1, on the reverse strand, counting down.
GAAAAAATTTTTTCATGGAGGCCAGAAATGGCAGTATTTTCTGACAACGTATATGTGAGCCGTGTGACGGAGAAATCACAGTTTTAAATACCTGGCCTCTAGGTAACTGTTTTGAACAGCAAACCAGTGTCAAAAACTTTGCTGACACACTGAAAAAAAAATTTCATGGAGGCCAGAAAACACAATTTTAAATACCTGGCCAAATTTTTCAGTGTGTCAGCAAAGTTTTTGGCACTGGTTTGCTGTTCAAAACAGTTACCTACAGGCCAGGTATACATATACGTTTTCAGAAAATACTGCCATTTCTGGCCTCCATTAAAAAAAATTTTCAGTGTGTCAGTGAAGCAATTGAAACCAGATTGCTGTTCAAAATAGTTACCTACAGGCCAGGTATTTAAAACTTTGTTTTCTCCGTCACACGGCACACATATACGTTGTCAGAAAATACTGCCATTTCTGGCCTCCATTAAATTTTCTTTTCAGTGTGTCAGGACAGTTTTTGACACTGATTTGCTGTTCAAAACAGTTACCTACAGGCCTGGTATTAAATACTGTGTTTTGCTTCGGCCTGCCCTCGCCTTGGCTACGGCCTGCCCTCGCTCTGGATCCGGCCTGATCTCGCAATTGCTCTGGCCTGCCCTTGCCTTGGCTCCGGCCTGCTCTTGCCCTGGCTCCAGCCTGCTCTCGCTTTGGCTCCGGCCTGCCCTCGCTCTGGCTCCGGCCTGCCCTCTCCTTGGCTCTGGCTCTGGCCTGCCTTCGGCTCCGGCCTGCTCTTGCTCTGGTTCTGGCCTGCTCTCGCTTTGGCTTGGGCCTGTCCTTGCCTTGGCTCCGGTCTGCTCTCGGTCTGGCCTGCTCTTGCTCTGGCCTACCCTGGCTCTGCCTCTGGCCTGCCTTTGCCTTGGCTCCGGCCTTCTCTCGCTCTAGCTCCGTACTGCCCTCACCCTGGCTCCGCTATGCCATAGCTCGGGCTCCGGCCTGCCCTCGCCTTGGCTCCATCCTGCTCTCGCCCTGGCTCCGACCTGCCCTCGCTCCGACTACTCTCTCTCTGGCTCTGGCCTGCCGTCGCCCTGGCTCCGGCCTACTCTCGCTCTGGCTCTGGCCTGCTCTTGCTCTGGCCTCGCCTTGGCTCCGGCCTGCTCTCGCTCTCACTCTGGTCTGCCCTCGCCCTGGCCGCCTGCTCTGGCTCTAGCTCTGGCCTGCTCTCGCCCTGGCTCCGGCCTGCCCTCGTCCTGGCTCCGGCCTGCTCTCTCTCTGGCCTGCCCTCGCCTTGGCACCGGCCTGCTCTCTCCCTCGCTCCAGCCTGCTCTCGCTCTGGCTTAGGCCTTCCCTCGCCCTGGCTCTGGCCTGCCCTAGCTCTGGCTCCGGCCAGCCTTCGCCTTGGATCCGGCCAGCACCTGCTCTGGCTCCGGCCTGCCTTCACCTTGGCTTCGGACTGCTCTCGCTCTGACCTGCTCTCGCTCTGGCCTACCCTGGCTCTGCCTCTGGCCAGCCCTCGCCTTGTCTCCGGCAAGCTCCTGCTCTGGCTCCAGCCTGCCCTCGCCTTGGCTTCGGCCTGCTCTTGCCCTGGCTCCGGCCTGCCCTCGCCCTGGCTCCGTCCTGCTCTCGCTCTGGCTCCGTCCTGCTCTCGCTCTGGCTCCGGCCTGCCCTCGCTCTGGCTCCGGCCTGCCCTAGCTCTGGCTCCGGCCTGCCCTCGCCCTGGCTCCAGCCTGACCTCGCCTTGGCTCCGGCCTGCTCTCGCTCTGGCTCCGGCCTGCCCTTGCCCTGTCTCCGACCTGCTCTCGCTCTGGCTTGCCCTCGCCCTGGCTCCGGCATTCTCTCGCTCTGGTTTCGGCCTGCCCTCGCCTTGGCTCCGGCCAGCTCTCGCTCTGGCTCTGGTCTGCCCTCACCCTGGCTCCGGCCTGCTCTCTCTCTGACTCAGGCCTGCCCTCGCCCTGGCTCCGGCCTGCTCTCTCTCTGGCTCAGGCCTGCCCTTGCCTTGGCTCCGGCCTGCTCTCTCTATGACTCTGGCCTGCTCTCGCTCTGACCTGCTCTTGCTCTGGCCTACCCTGGCTCTGCCTCCGGCCAGCCCTAGCCTTGGCTCCGGCAAGCTCCTGCTCTGGCTCCAGCCTGCCCTCGCCTTGGCTTCGGCCTGCTCTTGCCCTGGCTCCGGCCTGCCCTCGCCCTGGCTCCGGCCTGCCCTCGCCCTGGCTCCGTCCTGCTCTCGCTCTGGCTCCGGCCTGCCCTCGCTCTGGCTCCGGCCTGCCCAAGCTCTGGCTCCAGCCTGCCCTCGCCCTGGCTCCAGCCTGACCTCGCCTTGGCTCCGGCCTGCTCTCGCTCTGGCTCCGGCCTGCCCTTGCCCTGTCTCCGGCCTGCTCTCGCTCTGGCTTGCCCTCGCCCTGGCTCCGGCATTCTCTCGCTCTGGTTTCGGCCTGCCCTCGCCTTGGCTCCGGCCAGCTCTCGCTCTGGCTCTGGTCTGCCCTCGCCCTGGCTCCGGCCTGCTCTCTCTCTGGCTCAGGCCTGCCCTTGCCTTGGCTCCGGCCTGCTCTCTCTATGACTCTGGCCTGCCCTCGTCCTGGCTCCGCCCTGTCCTCGTCCTGGCTTCGGCCTGCTCTCACTCTGGCGTACCCTCGCCCTGGCTCCGGCCTGCTCTCGCTCTGGCTCTGGCCTGCCCTCGCCCTGGCTCCGGCCTGCTCTCTCTCTGGCTCTGTCCTGCCCTTGGCTTGGCTCCGGCCTGCTCTCTCTATGACTCTGGCCTGCCCTCGTCTTGGCTCTGGCCTGTCCTCGTCCTGGCTCCGGCCTGCTCTCGCGCTGGCCTGCCCTCGCCCTGGCTCCGGCCTGCTATCTCTGGCCTCTCTATGACTTTAGCCTGCCCTCGTCCTGGCTCCGGCCTGCCCTCGACCTGGCTCCGCCTGCTCTCGCCCTGGCTCCATCCTGCTCTGGCTCTGGCTCCGACCTGCCCTAGCCCTGGCTCCGACCTGCTCTCAGTCTGGCTCCGGCCTGCCCTCGCCTTGGCTCCAGCCTGCTCTCGCTCTGGCTCCGGCCTGCTCACGCTCTGGCTCCGGCCTACCCTCGCCCTGTGTCCGGCCTGCTCTCGCTCTGGCCTGCCCTCGCCCTGGCTCCGGCATTCTCTCGCTCTGGTTTCGGCCTGACCTCGCCTTGGCTCCAGCCTGCTCTCGCCTTGGCTCCGGCCTGCTCTCGCCATGGCTCCGGCCTGCTCTCGCCATGGCTCCGGCCTGCTCTCGCCATGGCTCCGGCCTGCTCTCGCCTTGGCTCCGGCCTGCTCTCTCTCCGGCTCTGGCCTGCCCTTGCCTTGGCTCCGGCCTGCTCTTGCCTTGGCTCCGGCCTGCTCTCGCTATGGCTCCGGCCTGCCCTCGCCCTGACTTCGGCCTGCCCTTGCTCTGGCTCCGGCCTGCCCTCGCCCTGACTCCGGCCCGCCCTTGCTCTAGCTCCGGCCTGCCCTCGCATTAGCTCTGGCCTGCTCTCGCCCTGGCTCCGACCGCCTCTCGCTCTGGCCTGCCCTCGCTCTGGCTCCGGCCTGCTCTCTCTCTGGCTCTCGCCTGCCGATGCCTTGGCTCCGGTCTGCTCTTCCTCTGGCTCTGGCCTGCCTTCGTCTTGACTCTGGCCTGATCTCGCTCTTGTTCTGACCTGCCTTCGCCTTGGCTCTGGACTGCTCTCGCTCTGGCCTGCTCTCGCTCTGGCCTCCCCTCGCCTTGGCTATGGCCTGCTTTCGCTCTGGCCTGCCCTCGCCTTGGCTCCGACCTGCTCTTTCTCTTGCTCTGGCCTGCTCTCGTTCTGGCTCAGGCCTGCCCTTGCCTTGGCTCTGGCCTGCTCTCGCTGTGGCCTGCTCTCGCTCTGGCCTCCCCTCGCCTTGGCTACGGCCTGCTCTCGCTCTGGCCTCCCTCGCCTTGGCTCCGACCTGCTCTTTCTCTTGCTTAGGCCTGCCCTCGCCTTGGCTCCGGCCTGCTCTTGCTCTGGCTCTGGCCTGCGCTGGCTCTGGCCTGCCCTCGCCTTGGCTCCAGCCAGCTCTCACCTTGGCTCCGGCCTGCTCTCGCTCTAGTTCTGGACTGCCCTTGCCCTGGCTCCGGCCTGCCATCGCTCTGGCTCCGGCCTGCCCTCGCCTTAGCTCCGGCCTGCTCTCGCCCTGGCTCCGGCCTGCTCTCGCTTTGGCTCTGGCCTGCCCTCACCCTGGCACCGGCCTGCTCTCTCTCTGGCTCTGGCCTGCCCTCGCCCTGGCATACTCTCACTCTGGATGTGGCCTGCTCTCGCTCTGGCCTCGCCCTGTCTCGGGCCTGCTCTAGCCCTTGTTCCGGCCTGCCCTTGCTTTGGCTCCGGCCTTCTCTCGCTCTGGCTCTGGCCTGCCCTTGCCTTGGCTCTGGACTACTATCGCTCTGGCTCTTGCCTGCCTTCGCCCTGGCTCCGGCCTGCTCTCGCTTTGGTTCTGGCCTGCTCTCGCTCTGGCGTGCCCTCGCCTTGGCTCCGTCTGGGTGTGGCTGCTCTCTGATTGGTGGAAAATCTGGGTGTGGCTGCTCTGTGATTGGTCAGCATTATGACCTCACAGTGGCGATGACTCATACCTCCTGGGTGGTTCCTCTGGGCGGTTCTGTTTTCTGACTGGTGGAAATTCTAATCAGCATTATGACCTCACAGTGGCCGTGACTCATTTCATGGACTGTTCAATCTGGGTGATTTGAAACATGCTGATCTCTGATTGGTCCGACCTGCTCTGGCTCTTGCCTGCACTCGCCCTGGCTCCAGCCTGCTCTCGCTCTGGCCTGTTCCTGTTCTCACTCTGGCGCTCCCTCGCCTTGGCTCCGGCCTGCTCTCGCTCTCACTCTGGCCTGACTCCGGCCTGCTCTGGATCTGGCTCTGGCCTGCCTTCGCCTTGGCTCCGGTCTGCTCTCGACCTGGCTCCGGCCTGCTCTCGCCTGCCCTCGCCTTGGCTCCGGCCTGCTCTCGCTCTGGCCTGCTCTCGCTCTGTCTGGCCTGCCCTTGCTCTGGCTCTGGCCTCGCCCTGTCTCTGGCCTGCCCTCGCCTTGGCTCCGAACTGCTCTTGCCCTGGCTCCGGCCTGCTCTCGCTCTGGCCTGCCCTTGAGCCTGCTCTCGCCCTGGCTCCGGCTTCCTCTCTCTCTGGCTCTGGCCTGCCCTCGCCTTGGCTCTGGCCTGCTCTCGCTATGGCACCGACCTGCCCTCGCACGGGCTCCGCCTGCTCTCGCTCTGGCCTGCTCTCTCTCTGGCTCCGGCCTGCTCTCTCTCTGGCTCCGGCCTGCTCTCGCTCTGGCTCTGGCCTGCTCTCCCTCTGGCTCCAGCCTGCCATCGCTCAGGCTCCGGCCTGCCCTTGCACTGGGTCCGGACTGCCCTTGCACTGGTTCCGGACTGCCCTTGCACTAGCTCCGGACTGCCCTCGCTCTGGATCCGGCCTGCTCTCCCCTTGGCTCCGGCCTGTTCTCGCCTTGGCTCCGGCGTGCTCTCGCCCTGACCCCGGCCTGCTCTCGCCCTGGTTCCGGCCTGCCCTTGCCTAGGCTCCGGCCTTCTCTTGCTCTGGTTCTGGCCTGCCCTTGCCTTGGCTCTGGCCTACTCTCGCTCTGGCTCCGGCCTACCCTTGCCCTGGCTCCAGCCTGCTCTCGCTCTGTCTCTGGCCTGCACTTGCCTTTGCTCCGGCCTGCTCTCGCACTGGCTCTGGCTTGCCCTTGCCTTGGCTCCGGCCTGCTCTCGCTCTGGCTCTGGCCTGCCCTCGCCTTGGCTCCGGCCTGCTATCGCTCTGGCTCTAGCCTGCCCGAGCTCGCTTTGGCTCTGGCCTGCCCGAGCTCTGGCCCTTGCCTGCCCCCTCGCCTTGGCTCCGGCCTGCTCTGACTCTGGCTCGGGCCTGCCCTCGCCCTGGCTCCGGCCTGCTCTCGCTCTGGGCTGTCCTCGCCTTGGCTCCGGCCTGCTCTCGCCCAGGCTCCGGCCTGCTCTCGCGCTGGTTTCGGCCTGCCCTCGCCTTGACTCCGGCCTGCTCTCGCCTTGGCTCCGGCCTGCTCTCGCTTTGGCTCTGGCCTGCTCTCGCTCTGGCTCCGGCCTGCCCTCGCCCTGGCTCCAGGCTGCCCTCTCCTCTGGCTCTGGCCTGTCCTCGCCCTGGCTCCGAACTGCTCTCGCCCTGGCTCCGGCCTGTCTGGCCTGCCCTTGCCTTAGCTCCCGCCTGCTCTCGCCCTGGCTCCGGCTTCCTCTCTGTCTGGCCTGCCCTCGCCTTGGCTCTGGCCTGCTCTCGCTATGGCACCGACCTGCCCTCGCACGGGCTCCGCCTGCTCTCGCTCTGGCCGGCTTTCGCCCAGGCTCTGGCCTGCCATTGCTCTGGCTCCAGCCTGCTCTCGCTCTGGCTCTGGCCTGCCCTCGCACGGGCTCCGGCCTGCTCTCACCCTAGATCTGGCCTGCTCTCGCCTTGGCTCCGGCCTTTTCTCGCCATTGCTCCGGCGTGCTCTCTCTCTGGCTCTGGCCTGCCCTTGCCTTGGCTCCCGCCTGCTCTCGCCCTTGCTCCGGCTTGCCCTCTCTCTGGCTCTGGTCTGCCCTCTCCTTGGCTCCGGCCTGCTCTTTCTTTGGCTCTGGCCTGCTCTCGCTCTGGCTCCGGCCTGCCCTCGCCCTGGCTCCAGGCTCTTCCCGTGTCCTGGCTCCAGCCTGCCCTCTCTCTGGCTCCGGCCTGCCCTCTCTCTGGCTCTGGCCTGCCCTCTCTCTGGCTCTGGCCTGCCCTCGCCTTGGCTCCGGCCTGCTCTCGCCTTGGCTCCGACCTGCTCTTTCTTTGGCTCTGGCCTGCTCTCGCTCTGGCTCCGGCCTGCCCTCGCCCTGGCTCCAGCCTGCCCCCGCGCCCTGGCTCCAGCCTGCCCCCGCGCCCTGGCTCCAGCCTGCTCCCGCGCCCTGGCTCTGGCCTGCCCTCTCTCTGGCTCTGGCCTGCCCTCTCTCTGGCTCTGGCCTGCCCTCGCCCTGGCTCCGGCATGTTCTCGCCTTGGCTCCGGCCTGCTATCGCTTGGCTCTGGCCTGCTCTCGCTCTGGCTCCGGCCTGCCCTCGCCCTGGCTCCAGCCTGCCCCCGCGCCCTGGCTCCAGCCTGCCCCCGCGCCCTGGCTCTGGCCTGCCCTCTCTCTGGCTCTGGTCTGCCCTCTCTCTGGCTCTGGCCTGCCCTCGCCCTGGCTCCGGCATGTTCTCGCCTTGGCTCCGGCCTGCTATCGCTCTGACTCTAGCCTGCCCGAGCTCGCTCTGGCTCTAGCTTACCCTCGCTCTGGCTCTTGCCTGCCCTCGCCTTGACTGCGGCCTGCTCTGACTCTGGCTCGGGCCTGCCCTTGCCCTGGCTCCGGTCCGGCCTGCTCTCGCCCTGGCTCTGTCAGGCCTGCTCTCGCCCTGAAGGCAAAGGCAGGCCAGAGCTAGCGCGAGAGGAGACCGGAGCCAAGGCGAGGGCAGGCCAGAGCGAGAGCAGGCCGGAGCCAAGGCGAGGGCAGGCGAGAGCAGGCCGGAGCCAAGTCGAGGGCAGGCCAGAGGCAGAGCGAAAGCAGGCCAGAGCCAGAGCGAGAGCAGTCCGGAGCAAAGGAAAGGGCAGGCCACAGCCAGAGTAAGTTTTGCTCTGCTCTGCTTGTCTACCGCATCTGCGGGTTTTTCTCTGCTCTGCTTGTTTACCGCACCTGCGGGTTTTGCTCAGCTCTGCTTGTCTTCCGCATCTGCGGGTTTTGCTCTGCTCTGCTTGTCTACCGCATCTGTGGGTTTTGCTCTGCTCTGCTTGTCTACTGCACCTGCGGCTCCGTTCCTGTGTCCCGTCTGTACTGGTACCCTATCCTGCCTGCGTTCCTACCTGCCAGTACCCGCCTGTCTGCATGCCAGCCGTGCCTGCCAGTGCCCACCTGTCTGCATGCCAGCCGTGCCTGCCAGTGCCCACCTTCTGCATACCAGCCGTGCCTGCCAATACCCGGTACCTGTCAACATACCAGCCGTGCCTGCCAATACCCACCTGTCTGTATGCCAGCCGAACCTGCCTGTTCCTGCATTCCCCGGTGTGGGTCAACAGCTGTGACTGGGGTCTAGAGCAGGCTTGAGCCAGAGCGAGGGCAGGCCAGAGCCAAGGCGAAGGCAGGCCAGAACCAGAGCGAGAGCAGGCCGGAGTCAAGACGAGGGCAGGCCAGAGCAAGAGCAGTCCGGAGCCAGAGCAAGAGCAGGCCGGAGCCAAGGCGAGGGCTGGCCGGAGCCAGTGTAAGGTAGGCCGGAGCCAGGGCGAGGGCAGGCCAGAGCAAGAGCAGGCGGAAGCCAAGGCGAGAGCAGGCTGGAGCCAAGGTGAGGGCAGGCCAGAGAGCGAGAGCAGGCTGGAGCCAAGGCGAGGGCAGGCCAGAGACAGATCCAGAGCAGGCCGGAGCCAGGGCGAGGGCAGGCCAGAGTCAGAGCGAGAGCAGGCCGGAGCCAAAGCGAGAGCAGGCCAGAGCGAGAGCAGGCCAGAGCCAGAGCGAGAGTAGGCCAGAGCCAGGCAAGGGCAGGCCAGAGCGAGAGAAGGCCAGAGCCAAGGCAAGGGCAGGCCGGAACCAGGGCGAGAGGAGGCCGGAGACAGGGCGAGGCCAGAGCGAGAGCAGGCCAGAGCGAGAGTAGGCCGAAGCCAGGGCAAGGGCAAGCCAGAGCCAGAGAGAGAGCAGGCCGGAGCCAGGGCAAGAGCAGGCCGGAGCCAAGGTGAGGGCATGACAGAGCCAGAGCGAGAGCAAGCCAGAGCCAAGGCAAGGGCAGGCCAGAGAGAGAGCAGGTCGGAGCCAGGGCGAGAGCAGGCCGGAGCCAATGCGATGGCTGGCCGGAGCCAGAGCAAGGGCAGGCCGGAGTCAGGGCGAGGGCAGGCAGGAGCCAGAGCGAGAGCAGGCCAGAGCCAAGGCGAGGGAAGGCCAGGGCGAGGGCAGGTCAGAGTCAGAGCGAGAGAAGTCCGGAGCTAAGGCAAGGGCAGGCCAGAGCCAGAGATAGAGAGCAGACCGGAGCCAAGGCATGGGCAGGCCAGAGCCAGAGAGAGAGCAGGCCGGAGCCAAAGCGAGAGCAGGCCAAAGCGAGAGCAGGCCAGAGCGAGAGCAGGCCAGAGCCAGGGCGAGGGCAGGCCAGAGCGAGAGTAGGCCAGAGCCAAGGCAAGGGCAGGCCAGAGCGAGAGAAGGCCAGAGCCAAGGCAAGGGCAGGCCGGAACCAGGGCGAGAGGAGGCCGGAGACAGAGCGAGAGCAGGCCAGAGCCAGAGCGAGAGTAGGCCGAAGCCAGGGCAAGGGCAAGCCAGAGCCAGAGAGAGAGCAGGCCGGAGCCAGGGCAAGAGCAGGCCAGAGCCAAGGTGAGGAGGGCATGACAGAGCCAGAGCGAGAGCAGGCCAGAGCCAAGGCAAGGGCAGGCCAGAGCCAGAGAGAGAGCAGGTCGGAGCCAGGACGAGAGCAGGCCGGAGCCAATGCGAGGGCTGGCCGGAGCAAGAGCAAGGGCAGGCCGGGAGTCAGGGCGAGGGCAGGCAGGAGCCAGAGCGAGAGCAGGCCAGAGCCAAGGCGAGGGTAGGCCAGGGCGAGGGCAGGTCAGAGTCAGAGTGAGAGAAGGCCGGAGCTAAGGCAAGGGCAGGCCAGAGCCAGAGATAGAGAGCAGACCGGAGCCAAGGCATGGGCAGGCCAGAGCCAGAGAGAGAGCAGGCTGGAGCCAGGGTGAGGGCAGGCCAGAGCGAGAGCAGGTCGGAGGCAGGGCGAGAGCAGGCCGGAAATGCGAGGGCTGGCCGGACCCAGGGCGAGGGCAGGCCGTAGCCAGAGCGAGAGCAGGCCGGAGCCAAGGCGAGACGCAGGCCGGAGTCAAGGCAAGGGCAGGCCGGAGCCAGAGATAGAGAAGGCCAGAGCCAGGGCGAGAGCAGGCCGGAGACAGGGCGAGGCAAGAGCCAGAGCGAGAGTAGGCGGAAGCCAAGGCGAGAGCAGGCTGGAGCCAAGGTGAGGGCAGGCCAGAGAGCGAGAGCAGGCTGGAGCCAAGGCGAGGGCAGGCCAGAGACAGATCCAGAGCAGGCCGGAGCCAGGGCGAGGGCAGGCCAGAGTCAGAGCGAGAGCAGGCCGGAGCCAAAGCGAGAGCAGGCCAGAGCGAGAGCAGGCCAGAGCCAGAGCGAGAGTAGGCCAGAGCCAGGCAAGGGCAGGCCAGAGCGAGAGAAGGCCAGAGCCAAGGCAAGGGCAGGCCGGAACCAGGGCGAGAGGAGGCCGGAGACAGGGCGAGGCCAGAGCGAGAGCAGGCCAGAGCGAGAGTAGGCCGAAGCCAGGGCAAGGGCAAGCCAGAGCCAGAGAGAGAGCAGGCCGGAGCCAGGGCAAGAGCAGGCCGGAGCCAAGGTGAGGGCATGACAGAGCCAGAGCGAGAGCAAGCCAGAGCCAAGGCAAGGGCAGGCCAGAGAGAGAGCAGGTCGGAGCCAGGGCGAGAGCAGGCCGGAGCCAATGCGATGGCTGGCCGGAGCCAGAGCAAGGGCAGGCCGGAGTCAGGGCGAGGGCAGGCAGGAGCCAGAGCGAGAGCAGGCCAGAGCCAAGGCGAGGGAAGGCCAGGGCGAGGGCAGGTCAGAGTCAGAGCGAGAGACGTCCGGAGCTAAGGCAAGGGCAGGCCAGAGCCAGAGATAGAGAGCAGACCGGAGCCAAGGCATGGGCAGGCCAGAGCCAGAGAGAGAGCAGGCCGGAGCCAAAGCGAGAGCAGGCCAAAGCGAGAGCAGGCCAGAGCGAGAGCAGGCCAGAGCCAGGGCGAGGGCAGGCCAGAGCGAGAGTAGGCCAGAGCCAAGGCAAGGGCAGGCCAGAGCGAGAGAAGGCCAGAGCCAAGGCAAGGGCAGGCCGGAACCAGGGCGAGAGGAGGCCGGAGACAGAGCGAGAGCAGGCCAGAGCCAGAGCGAGAGTAGGCCGAAGCCAGGGCAAGGGCAAGCCAGAGCCAGAGAGAGAGCAGGCCGGAGCCAGGGCAAGAGCAGGCCAGAGCCAAGGTGAGGAGGGCATGACAGAGCCAGAGCGAGAGCAGGCCAGAGCCAAGGCAAGGGCAGGCCAGAGCCAGAGAGAGAGCAGGTCGGAGCCAGGACGAGAGCAGGCCGGAGCCAATGCGAGGGCTGGCCAGAGCAAGGGCAGGCCGGGAGTCAGGGCGAGGGCAGGCAGGAGCCAGAGCGAGAGCAGGCCAGAGCCAAGGCGAGGGTAGGCCAGGGCGAGGGCAGGTCAGAGTCAGAGTGAGAGAAGGCCGGAGCTAAGGCAAGGGCAGGCCAGAGCCAGAGATAGAGAGCAGACCGGAGCCAAGGCATGGGCAGGCCAGAGCCAGAGAGAGAGCAGGCTGGAGCCAGGGTGAGGGCAGGCCAGAGCGAGAGCAGGTCGGAGGCAGGGCGAGAGCAGGCCGGAAATGCGAGGGCTGGCCGGACCCAGGGCGAGGGCAGGCCGTAGCCAGAGCGAGAGCAGGCCGGAGCCAAGGCGAGACGCAGGCCGGAGTCAAGGCAAGGGCAGGCCGGAGCCAGAGATAGAGAAGGCCAGAGCCAGGGCGAGAGCAGGCCGGAGACAGGGCGAGGCAAGAGCCAGAGCGAGAGTAGGCCGGAGCCAGGGCAAGGACAGGCCAGAGCCAGAGAGAGAGCAGGCCGGAGCCAGGGCGAGGGCAGGCCAGAGCGAGAGCAGTTCAGAGCCAGGGAGAGAGCAGGACATAGCCAAGGCGAGGGCAGGCCGGAGCCCGAGCTGTGGCATAGTGGAGCCAGGGCGAGGGCAGGACGGAGCTAGAGCGGGAGCAGGCTGGAGCCAAGGCGAGAGCAGGCCGTAGCCAAGGCAAGGCCAGACCAGAGCCAAAGCGAGAGCAGGCCAGAGCGAGAGCAGCCCGGAGCCAAGGCGAAGGCAGGCTAGAGCCAGAGCGAGAGCAGACCAGAGCGAGAGCAGGCCGGAGCAAAGGCAAAGGCAGGCCAGAGCCAGAGTGATAGCAGGCCGGAGACAAGGCAATGGCAGGCTAGAGCCAGAGCGAGAGCAGGCCGGAGCCAAGGCGAGGGCAGGCCAGAGCGAGAGCAGGCCGGAGCCAAGGCGAGGGCAGGCCAGAGCGAGAGCAGGTCGGAGCCAAAGCGAGGGCAGGCCAGAGCGAGAGCAGACCAGAGCGAGAGCAGGCCAGAGCGAGAGCAGGCCGGAGCCAGGGCGAGGGCAGGCCAGAGCGAGAGTAGGCTAGAGCCAAGGCAAAGACAGGCCAGAGCAAGAGAAGAAGGCAAGGGCAGTCCGGAACCAGGGTGAGAGGAGGCCGGAGACAGGGCGAGGCCAGAGCGAGAGTAGGCCGAAGCCAGGGCAAGCCAGAGCCAGAGAGAGAGCAGGCCGGAGCCAGGGCAAGAGCAGGCCGGAGCCAAGGCAAGGGCAGGACAGAGCCCGAGCGAGAGCAGGCCAGAGCCAAGGCAAGTGCAGGCCAGAGCCAGAGAGAGAGCAGGTCGGAGCCAGGGCGAGAGCAGGCCGGAGCCAATGCGAGGGCTGGCTGGAGCCAGAGCAAGGGCAGGCCGGAGTCAGGGTGAGGGCAGGCAGGAAGGAGCCAGAGCAAGAGCAGGCCAGAGCCAAGGCGAGGGTAGGTCAGAGCAAGAGAAGGCCGGAGCTAAGGCAAGGGCAGGCTAGAGCCAGAGAGAGAGCAGGCCGGAGCCAAGGCATGGGCAGGCCAGAGCCAGAGAGAGAGCAGGCCGGAGCCAGGGCGAGGGCAGGCCAGAGCGAGAGCTGGTCGGAGGCAGGGCGAGAGCAGGCCGGAGCCAATGCGAGGGCTGGCCGGACCCAGAGCAAGGGTAGGCCAGAGCCAAGGCAAGGGCAGGCCATAGCCAAGGCAAGGGCAGGCCGGAGCCAGAGATAGAGAAGGCCAGAGCCAAGGCAAGGGCAGGCCGGAACCAGGGCGAGAGCAGGCCGGAGACAGGGCGAGGCAAGAGCCAGAGCGAGAGTAGGCCGGAGCCAGGACAAGGGCAGGCCAGAGCCAGAGAGAGAGCAGGCCGGAGCCAGGGCGAGGGCAGGCCAGAGCCAGAGCGAGAGCAGTTCCGAGCCAGGAAGAGAGCAGGACGTAGCCAAGGCGAAGGCAGGCCGGAGCCCGAGCTGTGGCATAGTGGAGCCAGGGCGAGGACAGGACGGAGCTAGAGCGAGAGCAGGCTGGAGCCAAGGCGAGAGCAGGCCGTAGCCAGGGCGAGGGCAGGCCAGAGACAGAGCCAGGGTAGGCCAGAGCAAGAGCAGGCCGGAGCCAAGACAAGGGCAGACCAGAGCCAAAGCGAGAGCAGGCCAGAGCCAGAGCAAGAGCAGCCCGGAGCCAAGGCGAAGGCAGCCTAGAGCCAGAGCGAGAGCAGGCCAGAGCCAGAGCGAGAGCAGGCTGAAGCAAAGGCAGGCCAGAGCCAGAGTGAGAGCAGGCTGGAGACAAGGCAAAGGCAGGCCAGAGCCAGACCGAGAGCAGGCCGGAGCCAAGGCGAGGGCAGGCCAGAGCGAGAGCAGGCCAGAGCCAAGGCGAGGGCAGGCCAGAGCGAGAGCAGGTCGGAGCCAAAGCGAGGGCAGGCCAGAGCCAGAGCAATGGGTATTAATTTCTTGAAATGCATCTCTTATGTAATTTTTCAAATCACTGACAATTTTTGTTTTTCGACTATAAACTTTGTCTGTGAGGAATGAAAAGTGGAATCTCATTGGTTGCTAAGGGCAACTGAGCCAGTTTCACTTAACACCATGTTTGATAAACCTCCCCCTTCATAACCTTATTACACTTTCTGTGCACCTACTTTTGGACCACCCTATATATATAGTAATATAGTATGAGCCCCGGTTATCTCCTATATACAATATGAGCTGCAACATAGCAGCCCCCTATATATAGTATGAGCCCCATATAGCCTCTCTATAAACAATATGAGCCCTCACATAGCCTCCTATATACAGTATGAGCCCCCATATAGCCTCTTATTTACAGTATGAACCCCCACATAGCCTCCTACATTCAGTCTGAGCCCCCAAATAGCCTCCTACATTCAGTATGAGCCCCCACATAACCTCCCATATACAGTACGAACCCCCACACAGCCTCCATATATACAGTGTGAGCCCCACATAGCCTGCATATACAGTGTGTCCCATATATATTGCCTCCTATTTACAGTATGAGCCCCAAATAGCCTCAGCATAAGCCCCCCATAGCCTCCTATATACCGCATGAGCACCACATAGCCTCTGTATATACAGCAGGAGCCCCCACATAGCCTCCCTGTATATAGTGTGAGCACCAAGGAGCCTCTTATATACAAGATGAGCCTTCACATAGCCTCCTATACACAGTATAAGCCCCCACATAGCCTCCTACATACAGTATAAACCCCCACATAACCTCCTACATTCAGTATGAGCCCTAACATAGCCTCCTAATCTAGTATGTGCCCCCACATAGCTTCCTATATATAGCATGAGCCCCACATAGCCTCTGTATATACAGATTGAGCCCCAACATAACCCCCTATATACAGTATGAGCCTCCACATGGGCTCCTATATACAGTATGAGCCCCACATAACCTTCATATATACAGTGTGAGCCCCACATAGCCTCCATCTATACAGTGTGAGCCCTACATAGCCTCCATATATACAGTGTGAACCCCACATAGCCTCCATATATACAGTGTGAGTCCCAAATAGCCTCCAATATACATACAACTATACCATACATGAAAAAAAACAATAACACATACTCACCATATCATTATATGCATACTCATACTCATTAGGGCTTGTTCAAAAACACACCTACAGTGAGCTATCACACAATAAAAAAGCCTGATGTTTGTAGTGCATTTAATATTTACCTGTTGTCTTTTAGGCTACAGATGAAAAAATGCAGAAAAAAAAGTAAATTAAAAAACTTTCTGGTTGCTGTGCACTCTGCTGATAGCACACTGTCACAGCATGGGTTGCGAGCACCCAGGACAAGACAAGTATATGCCCCCTAACCCGTGAACCAATAGCAGTCCGTGAGTCCTTTCCAAAAGCCCAGTATTGCACGTGTATTGTAATTTAAGGAAAATACTGATGTAATTATACTTTGCAATTTCATTTCTTCATTTTTTTTCTGTTTTTTGCTGAAGTCATCTCTCGAATTTTAAAAATATAAAACGCAATACATTATTTTATTTGTATGCTTTCTATTTTCTTAATACATTTTTTATAGAACAATGTTATTACCTTAGCCCTATTCCTAGCCCTAACCATTAGCTTAATCCTAAACCAGTCTCTTGACCTGCTTGTAACACTAGTTCGGGTTAGTAAAAATGTAAAACTATAAAAGCAGCTCTATGTAATAAATGAAGACCGTGTTGAGTAGCAAAGCGAATGCCCACCCAACGCTATTTATGCAGAACGCAGAAGGGGAGATGAGTTTGCCAGTGGCTGCTGGAAATTACAAAGCTTAGTATAATGAAGTGAGCTTTCTCATATAAGTCTCTGCCTAAGCAGAGCACAACAGCCTATGGCAAACTCATCTCAAGTGGTTCCCTCTACGTAGACAGAGACTGGGACAACAGAAAATGAGTAGAGAATGAATGAACACTGCTTATATGCACTGCACATGAGTAGAGCTACCTTCAATAATTTATTGCTCATTTTCTGTCATCTTGGTCACTGCTTATACATAGCACTGAAGTTAAAATGAGTTTGTCATAGACTTCTGCGCTCTGCATAGACAGCAATCAAAACAAACATTTGTCATTTCAGCCGCTGCTTATGCTGAGTACAGCAGTGGATGAGAAATTCATCTTGTTTGCTTTGTTTGTAGCCACTCGATACAAATAATATAGAGATCTCAACTGTTTCTCAATAAGTACAATGGTCAGGTATGTAGTTCATTGATGTGGATAAATAATACAGCATATTGTTAAAATGGGCCCTAAAATCCTAAAATTATCTGTGAGATAATACTGAAGTGATGGAAATGGAAAAGATAAAGTTTCAACTAACTAAAAACAGTAGAACAAAAACAGATTTAATTTTATTACAACCCTTATATCAAACTGATAGATTCCCATACTTATACTGTAGCATATACCTTGGAATCTTATTGGTCAGTTACTGATCACATGACCAGTTCCATCCAGGTGCCTGTGCGCTCAGTTGACAGTTGAGGAATGTGACAGTTGGAGTTGACTGGTGATAGTGAAGAAGTTGTCTGCGGACTGTGAGCAAATCGATGATATGGAAAAAGAGGAGATTGTAGGGAAGAAGAGAGAGAGAAAAAGAAGACACTTGGACTCATCGGCTGATGAGGAGTCTTCAATCAAAAAATCCAAATGGAGAGGGAGAAAGGGTAAAAAAAAAGACTCGGGACGAAAGATGTCTCCCACCCCAGAGATGGAGCGAGTGGATGAGGACGTCATTGCCCAGAGTGAAGGATTGAAGAACAGAATACATTTGGGCTCATAGGCTGATGAGAAGCCTTCTATCAAAAAGCCCCAAAGGAAGGGAAAAAAGAGGAAGAAACCAGACTCAGGACGGAAGATGTCTCCCACCCCAGAGATGGCGCCAGCAGATGAAGACATCATTGTCCAGAGAAAATTACCGAAGAACAGAAGAATCAGCCTGGACTGTTCAGAGGAAGGAAAGACACCATCAATCCAGGCCAATAGCCAGAAGAAAGAAGACGTGGGAGGCTCAGGTAAAAAGAGAAATGTAACTAGTAATTATAGGGAACGTTATTGTGCATGTTTTATACCTCCACATGTAATCCAGGGATAAAGTCACCAAAATGATTCCAAATCTACCTTTATAATAAAAAATTACAAAAACAGTTTTATATTTGAGCAGATGATTATAGTTGTTATAGGCAGTTTACCAATACAAAGTGGTCAGAGTTATCTGTTCCAAAATCATGGTGAAATGTTCTTATCATTGTGTAATGTCCAGGTTCAGTTCTGCTGAAATTTACCACAAGACATGGAAAATGCTGACACCTTTTCAAAGGGAATCTGGCAGCAGTTTTATGGTACCCTATATGAGAGCAGCATGATATAGGGGCAGAGACCCTTCTACCAAGCATGTACTATTCATTGGATTGCATGGTATAATTTTGACAAAATCACAGTTTTCTCTGCTACAAATTTACCAGTTCTCTGAATGCTGAGCTCTGTATAACCCAACTAACAACACTGATTGGCAGCTTTCTGTGTGTGTACCCTGTGCATAGTCAGAAAACTCCCAATCAGTGGTGGGGGTGGGGTTATACAGAGCTCATGAATATAGATAACTACCTGGCAGCAGTAGTGATAATCTCCTGCTGATAAAACTGTGATTTTATCAAAACTACAGCAAGCATCCCATTTATCTCTGTATATTATATATCTATATCTCTATATATATTATATCTCAGATTAGGTTTCAAAACCTTGGTGACATAGTACCTTTAAGTGCTGCAGTGCCTCAAATAAAATAAAACACATACCTCCTGGAATAGCGCCATTCCAACGATGTTGGCATTGAGGTAAATATGAAGTGTTTTTACTTTATTTGGGGCACTGTAGCATTCCAGAAGGGGTTGACATGTAGTGGACAACCCCTTAAATGACTTTCTGCAGAAAACGGTCCCAAAAAGTTGCCAAATTTGTGCAAATGTTAGAATGTTGCAATCTCCTCCTCTACTCCCCTCTTATTGCCTCTTCCCACAATCGCATACAAGATTTCTCCAGTGCATCCCCCCTACTCTGGAAAGCTCTACCTCATCACATCAGACTCTCGCCTACTGTGGAAACCTTCAGAAGGAACATGAAGACCGACCTCTTCCGACAAGCCTACACCCTGCAGTAACCACCGCTCCACCACATCGCTGCATGACAGGCTCTACCCTCACCTACTGTATCCTCACCCATCCCTTTGTAGACTGTGGCCCTCGCGGGTAGGGTCCTCTCTCCTCCTGGACCAGTCGCTAACTTGTATTGTTCATGATTATTGTACTTGTCTTTACTATGTATACACCTTCTCACATGTAAAGCGACAGGGAATAAATGGCGCCATAATAATAAAGAATAATAATAATCCTAGTGATACTTGTAAAGGATTGTCCGTCTGTTTTTAGGTTTATTTCATGAGTATTGCAGTTGCTTCTCAGCACCGTACGCCGTACAATTAGAAATCCTTGTGTCTGCCTTGTGTACCTGCTGTAGCAGATGTGCCATGTCTGCGTTATCCGCCATATTGAGCTCTTCTCCTATATGGTTCCTGTAATGCGGAGCACATCACCCATATTGCTAGATTCTTATCAATTGTTCTTGATCCCATCTCCTGACAGCAGTGATAGATCGGTGACATGGAGCTGCTGTCCCCTGATGTATAATGTGGAGTCTCAGAGCATCATTATTTATCAAAACTGTTCATTACATTGTCTTTGTTGTCCATAGCAACCAACCAGAGCTCAGCTTTCATTTCTCAACCTGCTTTGGCAAAATGAAAGCTGATTTCTGATTGGTTGTTATGGGTAAATAGACACTCCTACTGTAAGGCTGTGTGCACACGATGCTTTATGCTGCTTTTTTTTTCAGTGCAGATTTGTCACAAAACCTGAAGGATTTCCAGATGCCAGCAAAGTGAATGAAAATCCTGAAGTCTCATTCACACGTTGCTTATTTGTGACTTGCAGATTTGGTGCAGACTTAACCCCTTCACTCCACAGCTAATTTCCGCTTTTGTGTTTCTATTTTTTCACCCCCTTCTTCCCAGAGCCATAACAATTTTTTTGTCCACATAGACATATGAGGGCTTATTTTTTTGCGGGACGAGTTTTACTTTTGAATGACACCATTCATTTCACCACTAGTGTACTGGAAAAAGGGAAACAATTCCAAGTGCAGTGAAATTGTGGAAAAAAAAATGCAATATGACATTGTTTTTTGGGAATTGTGTTTACATATTGTAGTAAAAATGACCTTGCAATATTATTCTCCTCATCAATACGATTACGGCAATACCCAACATCTCCAGTTTTTTATTATTTTAGTGGTGAAAAAATTCTGAAGTTTGGCCCCCAAATTTTTAGGGTTGTACATAAAGTACTTTTTGCTGCTATTTAAACGATATATACTTCCCATATTCCTACTTATGTACATACCCTATGTTTGATTATATAGTTGTGGTATTTTACCACTAATGAGCATATTCATTCTACTGCCCTATCAATGGAATAACAATTATGCATATACTTACCCCAAGTGCCACCTTTGTTTGGGTACCCTTTGCCCATTTTTTGACTTTCATTATTATTTATTTTAATTCATAAATATATTCCATCTATATATCGTTGTAACGTGTTATTTCTCTTTGGCACAATTGTTCTTGGGCGCTCAACATTTATACTTTATTTTGTCTGTGGTCTAATTTTTGTGGAACTGCAGGGACTAAAAAAACGATACCACATATGTGTATTTTTTTTTAATATCTTTACTTTCAATGGGGCAAAGAGGGGTGATTTGAACTTTTTATTTTTTACATTTTTTTAACCAACTAACAGCGTATCAAACAAACGGTATAACCATATAATTTGCATAAAAAACCCTTAACATGCAACCTTTATTAAAGATACTTAAAATTATCCATACAAAGAAATAATCTGAAGATCAAAGTGAAAAATAATGAATGTGCAGAATTAGTCTGCTCCTATTGTCCCCTATGATGATCATTCCTGACTGCAGGGGTTGGCACCCTAAATATAGTACGACAATGGCGCCCCCACTCACAAGTCGTCTATCCCTCAAAGTCCCTATAAGTCCCTGGAAACAACAGTGAGCAATAGATTAGGGCTAATATGATCATATAAACCTAGAAAATTATATCTATAAATTAGGCAACAAGAGTATATTGTAAAATATGTATCTCTTTATTAAATCGATTAAAAACACAAAACATGTTATACGTGTTATAAAAAATTATGTGGAGGGGAAAGAAAAGGGTGGAAAGGAATAAAATTATGTTACAGAGCGAAGGAGATGAGTGTGCACTCCATGCTACATACAGGGAATACCAATTCAAAACAGTCAATATATGATAAATTGCATAGAATTTTATTATACATTACATCATAATCAAGTTTACACTGTGTTCCAAATTATTATGCAAATAATATTTTCTCAGCTTTTCCCAAATTACCTATATGAATTGCAGTCATTGTAATTTTCCAGTCAAATAACTATTAGAGGACAACTGAAAGGTTTTTGTACAAACTGCCTATGATAACAGTATATTTAAAAAAAAATAAAATACTCAAACTGCACTCAAAATGCATGTTCCAAATTATTATGCAAAGCAGAGTTTTCAACCTTTTCATTTTAATAAAGAACAAACAAATGGTCATTTTTGAAATTATAAGCATCAGCAGGTTATTACAAACTGAAATCAAACAGTTTTCAACTCAAAACTTTATTCTAGGTGATGTTACATTTGCACATAGGACCCCTTGTTCGAAATGAGCTTCTGAACTCTCTCGTCCATTGAATTTGTCAGGTTTTGGATGGTTTCTGCTTTAATTGTTTTACATGAGGACAGAATACCCTCCCAGAGCTGTTGCTTAGATGTGAGCTGCCTCCCGCCATCATAGACACTCCTTTTGATGATGCTCCAGAGGTTCTCAATGGGGTTGAGGTCAGGGGAGCATGGCTGCCACACCATAAGTTTGTCCCCTTTTATGCCCATAGCAGCCAGAGACGCAGATGTGTTATGTGCAGCATGAGACGGGGCATTATCATGCATGAAATGATCTCGATGGTCCAGATGGATGGAGTGGAGGATGGCTGGTTGATGGACACCCCATGCAAACACGGCTACGGCGCTAACAAGGAGGAGGTGGAGTAATGTTTTGGGCTGGAATCATGGGGAGAGAGATTGTCGGCCCTTTTAGGATCCCTGAAGGGGTAAAGATGAACTCCATAATGTATGTTGAGTTTCTCAAACAGCACTTCCTTCCATGGTTCAAGAAGAAGAACCGTGCATTCCGCAGCAAGTTCATTTTCATGCATGATAATGCCCCGTCTCATGCTGCACATAACACATCTACATCTCTGGCTGCTATGGGCATAAAAGGGGGTGCGTCTTATAGTCCAAATGTTGGGGGGGTATATACAATACAGACCAAAAGTTTGGACACACCTCATTTATAGATTTTTCTGTATTTTCTTGACTTTGAAAATTGTACATTCACACTGAAGTCATCAAAACTATGAATTAACACATGTGGAATTATATACTTAACAAAAAAGTGTGAAACAACTGAAAATATGTCTTATATTCTAGGTTCTTCAAAGTAGCCACCTTTTGCTTTGATGACTGCTTTGCACACTCTTGGCATTCTCTTGATGAGCTTCAAGAGGTAGTCACTGGAAATGGTCTTCCAACAATCTTGAAGGAGTTCCCAGAGATGCTTAGCACTTGTTGGCCCTTTTGCCTTTACTCTGCGGTCCAGCTCACCCCAAACCATCTTGATTGGGTTCAGGTCTGGTGACTGTGGAGGCCAGGTCATCTGGCGTAGCACCCCATCACTCTCCTTCTTGGTCAAATAGCCCTTACACAGCCTGGAGGTGTGTTTGGGGTCATTGTCCTGTTGAAAAATAAATGATGGTCCAACTAAACTCAAACCGGATGAAATAGCATGCCGCTGCGAGATGCTGCGGTAGCCATGCTGGTTCAGTATGCCTTCAATTTTGAATAAATCCCCAACAGTGTCACCAGCAAAGCACCCCCACATCATCACACCTCCTCCCCCATGCTTCACGGTGGGAATCAGGCATGTAGAGTCCATCCGTTCACCTTTTCTGCGTTGAACAAAGACACGGTGGTTGGAACCAAAGATCTCAAATTTGGACTCATCAGACCAAAGCACAGATTTCCACTGGTCTAATGTCCATTCCTTGTGTTCTTTAGCCCAAACAAGTCTCTTCTGCTTGTTGCCTGTCCTTAGCAGTGGTTTCCTAGCAGCTATTTTACCATGAAGGCCTGCTGCACAAAGTCTCCTCTTAACAGTTATTGTAGAGATATGTCTGCTGCTAGAACTCTGTGTGGCATTGACCTGGTCTCTAATCTGAGCTGCTGTTAACCTGCGATTTCTGAGGCTGGTGACTCGGATAAACTTATCCTCAGAATCAGAGGTGACTCTTTGTCTTCCTTTCCTGGGGCGGTCCTCATGTGAGCCAGTTTCTTTGTAGCGCTTGATGGTTTTTGCAACTGCACTTGGGGACACTTTCAAAGATTGCCCAATTTTTCGGACTGACTGACCTTCATTTCTTAAAGTAATGATGGCCACTCGTTTTTCTTTACTTAGCTGCTTTTTTCTTGCCATAATACAAATTCTAACAGTCTATTCAGTAGGACTATCAGCTGTGTATCCACCAGACTTCTGCTCAACACAACTGATGGTCCCAAACCCCATTTATAAGGCAAGAAATCCCACTTATTAAACCTGACAGGGCACACCTGTGAAGTGAAAACCATTTCCGGTGACTACCTCTTGAAGCTCATCAAGAAAATGCCAAGAGTGTGCAAAGCAGTCATCAAAGCAAAAGGTGGCAACTTTGAAGAACCTAGAATGTAAGACATATTTTCAGTTGTTTCACACTTTTTTGTTAAGTATATAATTCCACATGTGTTAATTTATAGTTTTGATGCCTTCTGTGTGAATGTACAATTTTCATAGTAATGAAAATACAGAGGAATCTTTAAATGAGAAGGTGTGTCCAAACTTTTGGTCTGTACTGTATATATACTGTGGCTGGTGAGGGGTGTGGGAGGAGCGGCAGCAGTGGAGGAGTAGGGCACAGGAGGAAGGAGCCGCCTGCTGTAGCCTACACTGTGCCCGCTACTAAAGAAAATGAATATTCACTGCTCCCCACGCCCATGGGCGTGTGGAGCACAGAATATTAATTTTCCTTAGTAGCCGGCACACCGTGCAGCCGCAGCACAGCTCCTGCTGCGGCCGGGCGATCGCGTGTGCCTGCCCATGGCCGTGGAGAGGGGTGAATTTTTATGCTCTTTAATAGCGAGCAAATGCGATTGCCTGGCAGCAGCAGGAGCCGTGCTGCGGCTACACTGTGTGCCGGCTATTAAGGAGAATGAAGTTCCTGATCCCCACGCGCACAGTCCCGGCGTGGGAGCAGTGACTATTCCCGCAGTTCATCTCTATTTGTGAGGGCACATAGCAGTTATGCACGGCTCACATGGTGAGATCAGTGCTGGCAAACAGGACGCAGCTATGGAGCAGAGGGGAGGAAGGTGAGTAGAAGTGTTTATTTCCTTTGTGCATACCAGTATAGGGATGAGGGGTGCCATGCATACCTGGAAGAGGGATGAGGAGTGTCAAGCATACCAGGAAGAGGGATAAGGGGGGCTTTGTATACCAGGATAGGGATGAGGGGTGCCATGCATACCAGGATAGGGATGAAGGGTGCCATGCATACCAGGATTGGGATGAGGAGTGCTATGCATGCCAGGAAGAGGGATACCATGCATACCAGGATAGGGATGAGGGGTGCCATGCATACCAGGATAAGGAAGAGGGGTGCCATGCATACCAGGATAAGGATGAGGGATACCATGCATACCAGGATAGGGATGAGGGGTGCCATGCATACCAGGATAAGGATTAGGGGTGCCATGCATACCAGGTTGAGGGGTGCCTTGCTTACCAGGATATGGATGAGGGGTACCATGCATACCAGGATAAGGATGAGGGATGCCATGCATACCAGGATGAGGGGTGCAATGCATACCAGGATGGGGACCAGGCATGCCATGCATACCAGGATGGATGGGTGCCATGCATACCAGGATGGGGTTGAAGGTTCCATGCATACCATGCATATTATTACGTACTATCCAAAGGCACATCATCACCCCTGCCACATGCTTCAACGCACGTTTCGCTACCGATTCATTAGGAAGTGAGGTGGAGGAGGAAGAGGCGATGTTTTATAGGGTGATTACAGCTGTGGTTACTTACAAATCAAGGACGCCATATTATCGGACGCCTCTACTGTCCCACGCGTCCGGATAGCCGTCCCGTCTGCGACCGAATGTGCATCACCGAAACACGACCAAAGGTCGCAGTTCAACGAAAACATCCCAGTATCAGGTACGAGAGCACACCGGAGCATGCGCAGTGTGGCGCACAGCGACCCTGCAGCCATATTAGAAAAGGGAAAAAGTGCGGGTCAGCATCAAAGTCTAAATATAATTATACGTGCCAAAATAGAATTGTATGAAATATAGAAAAAGTTCTATATATAATATAGTTAATGCGTGCATACACAATATTGTTGCTTATATAATGTGTATATGTAAAAGTGAATAAACACACTATAAACTCTCTATATGTATATGATATAGGTGAATAGTTTGCTTAATTATCCTATGCAGCGCATGCGTAATATAACACACAGCGAAAGCACAACCTGGTTAAAACAGAGCAAAGATGGAAACAAGCCAACCATAATAAAGTATGTGTGTATGTATTAAAATGTTGGTTCTTGTATGAACCCATAAAAATATGTCATATACAAATGAATACATCTAATTACCTTGTGTATATATAGAGGTGAATGAATATACTAGAAGCTATCTCCATGTGATAATTTAATATCCTTAATTCAATGTGTAAGTGTATGTGAGTGATAGTTATATATGTGTATATAGGAAAAATAAAAAAGCATAAAATATAATAATAAAATATATGTGAAAAAGAGATGTGGTCATGTTAGAGAGAATAATACAAAAACTATATATCTGATGTTGTACTTAGTGATGGAATACATGTGAAACTGTATGGCTGTTCGGGCGATGATGATACAAACAGTCCTCCAATCTGAAAGATATAATACAAATTAATATGCACATATAGATTGATCCCACCCTAATAACTCCTATCCCATAAACTTATATCTCCACTAACTCATAAACCACCATTAATATATACAATAAAGCCAACAATACATGTATATATGTTTATTCAATCAAATGCACTATGATATATATTGATTATATGATTCGATTGATAATAAGGACAAGACACTGAAGATGAGAATATACCAAAAATCCTAGTGTAAAGTCCCTGCATATCACAGATCAGGGACAGTGTGAAAACACGGGGGTCAGTGGGTGCTCTTGTCTGCTAGCCCGGTGGTCTTTAGAAAGATTGCATGGACAGGGGCTCATACCACTGAACGCCCACTCTCTTTTACCATGGGTAGAACATTACTCAGACAACACAGGGTGATGGTAAACAGTGTGGCAATAATTTATTGAACCACCAACAATCAATAACCTATAAAACAGTCTCAACAACTACACAAGATGGGGCAAATTACAGAGACTCACCCTTCCGCTGGCTTGCCAGGATTTGGGCAGTGTAACCTCATTTAAACCCCGTGGTTTCAATGTGTCCAGTTTGTATATCATCTATCCAATTGACTCAGTGATAGGGATATGGGCAATGTTGGATGCATGTGCATACACTTGTCATTGTTTCACTATAAATATACATTTTTCTACAATCATGTCTTCCTTGTTAGTACCATCTTATGATTATATCCTTCTTAAAAAGGCAGATAAACAACATCCACCAATATCAGATACTTCCACGGTCTAGAGGTACTGACCATGGATGTTGTCTCTATATGGTATAGGGTACCAAGAGATAACGGGTTCGAATCATCATACACAAAAAAATATTTTATTTTTACATCATGGAACTTATGTAGAAGACGTTTCAATTTTTATTTCAATTTTATACAATTCTCATTACTTTTTTATAATTGTTCTCTTAATGACGCTAATAGACACTTTTTTAAGGAATATGTAAAGGTTTAATTTTTAAATGAAAACGGTTGCTGGTGCCTTGGAGCCAGTTTTTTTCACTTTCCATGTGTATATACGTTCTCTGCTGTTAACATCTCTTAAGCTATGAACTTGATGAAGTGGACGAGTCTGTTTTTACCTTGTCAAAAGAATAAATCCACAACACAAGTCCTGGATTCTATATAATCTGTTCTAACCTAGGAGCGCGGAACTACCGACACCTTTCATCTTTTCCTTTACAGTGTAAAGTTATAATTGCAGTAAACTGAACTGGCAAAAACACCACAAACGTGAAAGCAAATGAGTGGCATGTGCCCAGGATATTGGGACCAGAAAAAAATCATCAAAGCAAGAGAAAATGCAGTGAAATTATTTTCAACACAAAAACTTTTCAGGTTAAGAATTTTTCAACTCATAGAAAACCCCTTTAAACACTCAACAGTCTAATAAAAGGGTATTTCCACCATAAGTAGTTATTGCCTATCCACAGGATATGTCATCACTGTCTGATAGATGCACTGCAATTTCCAATAAAAAGAGAGATGGCCATGAATATCTGTGGTCCTCTTCATTAATTTCCATGGGAGTTACGGAATAGATGTAAAAGCAGGATAGGGAACAGCCATTATGAGAAAAGGTGTGGAGTACAAATGTGAAAATGGCATTTGTCAGACATTCATGTCATATTCTGTGGACGCAAATGTCTAAGATGGAAATACTCCTTAAAAGTTGATCTGTTAGCAGCTTTCACATTACGCACTGCAAAACTCATTAATTATGTCTTTTAAATCTGATGAAACTGGTGTAATATTCATGAAAATCAATATCAAATGGCTGTCTAATTCTCAAATGTAAAAGAGCATTTTATGACTTCAGCTAGATCTAGACTCATAACAAATCATTTTCAAATTAGGCAGGAAAACTTTCACATAGCATTATACAGCTTTTCTTGAAGGGAATCTGTCACCCCCTGGGACGTTTTAAACCTATTACTATGGGCATACAAGTGACAGAATTGTTAAAATAGTCTTACCTGTATGCCTCATAGCTGCTGTCTTGTTTTTTATAAATCATCTTTTAATCCTTTATGTTAATGAGTTCTTCCAGACTCTGTGGTGGTGCCTGGAAGAAAACTCCTGCCTCTGGTGTTCATTTGCATACCACCTCCCTCCCATCAGCAGCACAGTGCCATGTGACATGTAGTTGTGGGCCTGCAATGGCACGATTATGTTTATCTTTTCCACCCTTCAGTAGCAGTGACTCGCAGGCGCCTGTGCAGAAGAACTATGAAGCAAATGCCCATTGAAGGGCGGAAAAGGTAAGTATAATCGCACTATTGCAGGGCGCAGGCTCGGGATTCAGGGGCCACAACTAGCTTTCGGCATGGCACTGTAGAGGTTGAGGACTTGATCAGACAGATCAACTCCCCCCATATTTTTATTGTACCCCAGTACACAGTCTGGTTTGCAGACCTGTGTATAGGTACCTCATACAGTGGTGGGGGTGCTGCCATCACCATGTACAAGAAAAGGATATCCCACCAGCATGTTGTGGCTAAATTGGGCTCTGCTCTCACCCTTTCTGAGCAGCTGCCCAATTAGTGACCTTAGTAGTCCTCTCTGAGTTTTTCAGACAGTACTAAATACTGTGGTAGCTCTAGCAGAAAGGAATATGAAGAGATGGATGCTGGTATAAAAGTTTTCTATGTAGCAGTGATAACTTTGAACCAGCAGTGGGTGCACAAAATCCCACACAATTTCCTACTCACTCCCAGGACGGGGGGCATTCAGGGGATTGAATCCGGGTGTCCTTCCCTTCATAAACCCTAAATCTGTGGGTGTACCCTGATGTACTCTCGCACAGCTTGTAGAGTTTAATTCCGTACCTTGCCCTAGATAGGTATTGCCAGAATTTGAGCCTCCCCTTGAAATGTATTAGAGACTCATCCACACAGATGTCACTTTGGGGAATGTACACTTCAGCAAACTCATTGCTGAAGTGATCAATGACCGGCTGAACTTTGAAAAGTCGGTAAAAGTTGAGGTCATCTCGGGGTGGACGCTGTGCATTATTATCGTTGTAATGCAAAAATTTGTGGATGGACTCAAAGCGTTTACAGGTCACACAGGTGGAACATCAACACTCCAATATTGCTGAAGTTCTGGGATCGTCACTATCCCCACGTAAAAAACAAGGCCCCATCATTTCTACTGCATCTATGGGAGTCCAGTTAGAAAATGATGAAGTGGGGTTTTGGGCCATATAAATTTGTCTGGGGCACCATGAGGTTTACAAAATTCTCAGAGAAAAAGACTTTGAAAAAGTTGATTTCTGTGAGGCCGGTAGTGTCAAATTGGATTTCCGATTGCGCCACAAAATCAGGAATTTATGTTTCGTAATCTTCGGGGGTGAGGTTTATAAGGGGTCACTGACAGTGGGCGCTGGCTCATTTGCTGTCCTGGGGAGTCTGCGTGGCAGTTCGGTATCACTTGAGTTATAGGAGGGTGGAAAAGGAAGGATGGTGGCATCCTCTCCCTCACTATAGGAAATGGTATGAGGAACTGTTAGAGGATTTAGGAATGTTTAGCTTGCAAAAGAGATAACTGAGAGGAGACTTACTAGCTGTCTACGAAAATCTCAAGGCCTCTCACATTGTAGAGGGATCAGGTATATTCTCATTTGCACAAAGAAAGACTAGAAGCAATGGGATGAAACTGAATGGGAGAAGATACAGATTAGATATTAAAAAAAAACTTTTTGACAGTGAGGACGCACGCATGGATGTGGTGCAAAACAGGGAAAAAAAATGGACAGGGAAAAAAAGTCCTGGCCAAAAGCGAGCACAGACGCTGATCAGTGATGTGCGTCACTGATCAGTGGTTCACTGGCTGCAGGACACACGCATGGAGGTGGTGCAAAGGGGGGAAGGAGAGAAAATGAACAGGAAAAAAAGTCCAGGCCAAAAGTGAGCAAGGACGCTGATCAGTGATGTGTGTCACTGATGAGCACTCGGCGACTGTAGGATGCATTATTGTGTATTAGCATGGTTATGATTTCATGATATGGAGGGGGCAAACACATATGTATGTATTGTTATATTGATATTACCAAGAATTATGTCTCCACGACTGCGCGTCCTTTATTCACATAGCCATTTGCACTGTGCACATTTTCTTCCATTGCCTGTTTATTATTTTTATTATTATTTATTATTATTATAGCGCCATTTATTCCATGGCTCTTTACATGTGAAATGGGGTATACATAGCAAAAACACTTACAATAATTTTAACAAAACAAGTTAGCGACTGGTCCAGGAGGAGAGAGGATCCTGCCCGCGAGGGCCACAGTCTACGACGAATGGGTGAGGATACAGTAGGTGAGGGTAGAGCTGCTCGTGCAGCAGTATGGTGGAGCGGTGGTTACTGCAGGTTGTAGGCTTGTTATTTTTTTTTAATAAATAAAGATTAATTTCATTAATATGTATTGTGGCCTGTGATCGTTTTTTGTTCTTGTTGTGCTTTGCATATGTCTGCATATGTTTGTGTGTGTGCACATTTCTGCGACCCTTATACGTGCAAGTCTGCATGTGTATACGTGAGTGCTTGTGCGTATCTGCATGTGAATGACCGTGTGTGTGCGTGACTGTCTGTGTACATATTGTATATAGGGTGCTATGTGTGACCTCATGCTGTATCTGGGGAGCGCCGTGCGACCTCATGCTGTATCTGGGGAGCGAAATGTGGCCTCATGCTGTATCTGGGGAGCGACATGTGACCTCATGCTATGTCTGCGGAGCGCCATGCGACCTCATGCTGTATCTGGGGAGCGCCGTGCAGCCTCATACTGTATCTGGGGAACACCGTGCAGCCTCATACTGTATCTGGGGAACGTCGTGCGGCTTCCTGCTTTATTTGGGGAGCGCCGTACAGCCTCATGCTGTATCTGGGGAACGCCATGCGGCCTCCTGCTGTATCTGGGGAGCGCCGTGCGGCCTCATGCTGTATCTGGGGAGCGACATGCGACTTCATGTTGTGTCTGCAGAGCGCCATGCAACCTCATGCTGTATCTGGGGAGCGCCGTGCGGCCTCCTGCTTTATCTGGGGAGCGACATGCGACTTCATGTTGTGTCTGCAGAGCACCATGCGACCTCATGCTGTATCTGGGTGCGCCGTGCAGCCTCATTCTGTATCTAGGGAGCGCCGTGCGGCCTCCTACTGTATCTGGGTAGCGCCGTGCAGCCTCATAGAGTATCAGGGGAACGACGTGCGGCCTCCTGCTTTATCTGGGGAGCGCCGTACAGCCTCATGCTGTATCTGGGGAACGCCGTGCGGCCTCCTGCTGTATCTGGGGAGTGCCTCGCGGCCTCATGCTGTATCTGGGGAGCGACATGCGACTTCATGTTGTGTCTGCAGAGCGCCATGCGACCTCCTGCTGTATCTGGGGAGCGCCGTGCAGCCTCATTCTGTATCTGGGGAACGCCGTGCGGCCTCCTGCTTTATCTGGGGAGCGCCGTACAGCCTCATGCTGTATCTGGGGAACGCCGTGCGGCCTCCTGCTGTATCTGGGGAGCGCCGTGCAGCCTCATACTGTATCTGGGGAACGCCGTGCGCCCTCCTGCTTTATCTGGGGAGCGCCGTACAGCCTCATGCTGTATCTGGGGAACGCCGTGCGGCCTCCTGCTCTATCTGGGGAGCGACATGCGACTTCATGTTGTGTCTGCAGAGCGCCATGCGACCTCATGCTGTATCTGGGGAGCACCGTGCAGCCTCATTCTGTATCTGGGGAGCGCCGTGCAGCCTCATGCTGTATCTGGGGAGCTCCATGCGGCCTCCTGCTTTATCTGGGGAGCGCCGTACAGCCTCATGCTGTATCTGGGGAACGCCGTGCGGCCTCCTGCCGTATCTGGGGAGCTCCTTGCGGCCTCATGCTGTATCTGCGGAGCACCGTGTAGCCTCATGCTGTATCTGGGGAGCGCCGTGCGGCCTCATGCTGTATTTGGGGAGCTCAATGCGGCCTCATGCTGTATCTGGGGAGCGCTGTCCGGCCTTATGCTGTATCTGGGGAGCACCGTGCGGCCTCATGCTGTATCTGGGGAGTGCCGTGCGGCCTCCTGCTCTTTCTAGGGAGCATCGTTCGGCCTCATGCTGTATCTGAGAAGCGCCTTGCGGCCTCATGCTGTATCTGGGAAGCGCCGTGCGGCCTCATGCTGTATCTGGGGAGCGCCGTGCGGCCTCCTGCTGTTTCTAGGGAGCATCGTGCGGCCTCATGCTGTATCTGGGAAGCGCCGTGCGGCCTCATGCTGTATCTGGGGAGCACTGTGCGGCCTCATGCTGTATCTGGGGAGCACTGTGCGGCCTCATGTTGTATCTGGGGAGCACTATGCGGCCTCATGCTGCATCTAGAGAGCTACGTGCGGCTTCATGCTGTATCTGGGGAGCACTGTGCGGCCTCATGCTGCATCTAGAGAGCTACGTGCGGCTTCATGCTGTATCTGGGGAGAGGGTATTTGTACCATAAATAGTTTATTGCCTATCCACAGGATATGTCATCACTGTCTGATAGATGCACTCCAATTTCCAATGAATAGAGAGATGGCCATGAATATTCGTGCTCCTCATTATTGATTTCCATGGGAGTTCCGGAATAGATGTAAAAGCAGTATAG
The DNA here is from genome assembly GCF_046119375.1 of Phyllobates terribilis. Classification (NCBI taxonomy): domain Eukaryota; kingdom Metazoa; phylum Chordata; class Amphibia; order Anura; family Dendrobatidae; genus Phyllobates; species Phyllobates terribilis. The sequence continues at coordinate 4,124,875 of NW_027362898.1, read as the reverse complement.
GGAACACCCATTATGAAAAAAGGTGTGAAGTACAAATGTGAAAATGGCATTTATCTGACATTCATGGCATATTCTACAGACACAAGTGTCTAAGATGGGAGTACACCTTAAAAGTTGATCTGTTAGCCACTTTCACATTACGCACTGCAAAACTCATTAATTATGTCTCTTAAATCTGATGAAACTGGTGTAATTATCGTGAGAATCAATGTCAAATGGCTGTCTAATTCTCAACTTTAACTCCTTAACCCCCGAGGGTGGTTTGCACGTTAATGACCAGGCCAATTTTTACAATTCTGACCACTGTCACTTTATGAGGTAATTACTCTGGAACGCTTCAACGGATCCCCCTGATTCTGAGATTTTTTTTTCGTGACATATTGTACTTCATGATTGTGGTAAAATTTCTTTGATATCACTTGCGTTTATTTGTGAAAAAAACGGAAATTTGGCAAAAATTTTGAAAATTTTGCAATTTTCAAAATTTGAATTTTTATGCCCTTAAATCAGAGAGATATGTCGCACAAAAGAGTTAATAAATAACATTTCCCACATGTCTACATCAGCACAATTTTGGAACCAAAATTTTTTTTTGTTAGGGAGCTATAAGGGTTAAAAGTTGACCAGCGATTTCTAATTTTTCCAACAAAATTTACAAAACCATTTTTTTAGGGACCACATCACATTTGAAGTCACTTTGAAAGGTCTTTATGACAGAAAATACCCAAAAGTGACACCATTCTAAAAACTGCACCCCTCAATGTGCTCAAAACCACATTCAAGAACTTTATTAACCCTTCAGGTGCTTCACAGGAATTTTTGGAATGTGGAAGAAAAAAATTAACATTTAACTTTTTTCACAAAAATGTTACTTTAGACCCATTTTTTTTTTATTTTCACAGGGGTAACAGGAAAAAATGGACACCAAAATTTGTTGTGCAATTTCCCTGAGCACGCAGATACCCCATATGTGGGGAAAAAACACTGTTTGGGGGCACGGCAGGGCTCGGAAGGGAAGGAGCGCCATTTGACTTTTTGATTGTAAAATTTGCTTGAATAATTAGCGGACGCCATGTTGCGTTTGGAGAGCCCCTGTGTGCCCAAACATTGGAGCCTGTCCACAAGTGACCCCATTTTGTTAACTAGACCCCCCAAGGCACCTATCTACATGCATAGTGAGCACTTGGAACCCCCAGGTGCTTCACAAATTGATTCGTAAAAATAAAAAAGTGAAAAAAAAAACAATTTTTCACTTTTATGAATCTATTTGTGAAGCACCTGGGGGTTCCAAGTGCTCACTATGCATCTAGATAGGTGCCTTGGGGGGTCTAGTTTCCAAAATGGGGTCACTTGTGGGGGAGCTCCAATGTTTGGGCACACAGGGACTCTCCAAATGCAACATGGTATCCGCTAACAAATTGTCGGCTCAAATTTTTAGCGGACACCATGTTGCGTTTGGAGAGCCCCTGTGTGCCCAAACATTGGAGCTCCCCCACAAGTGACCCCATTTTGGAAACTAAACCCCCCAAGGCACCTATCTAGATGCATAGTGAGCACTTGGAACCCCCAGGTGCTTCACAAATTGATTTGTAAAAATGAAAAAGTGAAAAAAAACAACACTTTTTCATTTTTATGAATCAATTTGTGAAGCACCTGGGGGTTCCAAGTGCTCACTATGCATCTAGATAGGTGACTTGGGGGGTCTAGTTTCCAACATGGGGTCACTTGTGGGGGAGCACCAATGTTTGGGCACACAGGGACTCTTCAAATGCAACATGGTATCCGCTAACAAATTGTCGGCTCAAATTGTTAGCGGACACCATGTTGCGTTTGGAGAGCCCCTTTGTGCCCAAACATTGGAGCTCCCCCACAAGTGACCCCATTTTGGAAACTAGACCCCCCCAAGGCACCTATCTAGATGCATAGTGAGCACTTGGAACCCCCAAGTGCTTCACAAATTGATTCATAAAAATGAAAAAGTGTTTTTTTTTTCACTTTTTCATTTTTACGAATCAATTTGTGAAGCACCTGTTCTCCCCATGTTTGGGTGGGTTTCCTCTGGGTTCTCCAGTTTCCTCCCACACTCCAAAGACATACTGATAGGGAATCTAGATTGTGAGCCCCAATGGGGACAGTGCCCATAATGTCTGTAAAGTGCTGTGGAATTAATGGCGCTATATAAATTAGTAATAATAAAATAAAGAAATAAAACATAAAGCATTATACAGCCTTTCTTGAAGGGAATCTGTCACCCCCTGAGATGTTTTAAACCTATTACTATGGGCAGAATTGTTAAAATAGTCTTACAGATCAACTTCCCCCACATTTTTATTGTTCAGTACACAGTCTGGTTTGCGGACCTGTGTATAAGTACCTTGTACAGTTGTGGGGGTGCTGCCATCACCATGTACGGTGGTCAAGAAAAGGATATCCCACCAGCATATTGTCATTACTGTGGGCTCTGCTCTCACCTTTTCTGAGCAGCTGCCCAATTAGTGACTTAGGGAGTCCTCTCTGAATTTTGCGGACAGTACCAAATACTGCGGTAGCTCTGGCAGACAGGAATATGAAGAGACGGATGCTGGTATAAAAGTTATCTATGTAGAGGTGATAACTTTGATCCCGCAGTGGATGAACCAAATCCCACACAATTCTCCTACCCATTCCCAGGACAGGGTGGCATTCAGAGGATTGAATCCAGGTGTCCTTCCCTTCATAAACCCTAAATCTGTGGGTCAACCCTGAGGTACTCTCACACAGCTTGTAGAGTTTAATTCCGTACCTGGCCCTCTTACTGGGTAGGTATTGCTGTACTTGAGCCTCCCCTACATTTCAGTATTATGTACTCATCCACACAGATGTCACTTTGGCGAATGTAAACTTCAGCAAACTTATTGCTGAAGTGGTCAATGACCGGCTGAACTTTGAAAAGTCGGTCAAAGTTGGGGTCATCTCGGGGTGGACGCTGTGCATAATCGTTGTAATTAGAGATGAGCGAGTATGTTCTGTTAACCCTTTCGGCGAGTATGCTCGGGCCGAGCACCGAGTAGTTACAGCTGCTCGGTGTTATGTTTGAATCACTCCCGTGTGCATGATTTGCGACTGTTTGACAGCTTTAGTACATGTAAAGAATGTCTATTTCTTACACATTCCTCACATGTATTAAAGTTGTCAAACAGTCGCAAATCATGCACACGGGAGTGATTCAAACATAACACCGAGCATACTCGCCAAAAGGGTTAACAGAACATACTCGCTCATCACTAGTTGTAATGCAAAAATTTGTGGATGGACTCAAAGCGTTTACAAGTCATAGCCATGTGAAACATCAACACTCCAATATTGCCAAAGTTCTGAGTTCTACACAATCCTCATATGAAGAACAATGCCCCATCATTTCTACTGCATTTATGGGAGTCCAGTTAGAAAATGATGAAGTGGGGTTTTGGGCCAAAAATTTTGGGCATATAAATTTGTCTGGGGCACCATGAGGTTTACAAAATCCTCAGAGAAAAAGACTTTGAAAAAGTTGATTTCTGTGAGGCTGGTAGTGTCAAATTCAATTCCTAATTGTACCACAAAATCAGGAATCTGTATTTTGTAATCTTCGGGGGTGAAGTTCGTAGGGGGTCACTAATGGTGGGCGGTGGCTCATTTGCGGTCATGGGGAGTTTGCATGGCAGTTCGGTATCTCTTGAGGAATAGGAGGGGGAGAATAAAGGAAGGTGGCATCCTCTCCCTCACTATGAGGAATGGTATGAGGAACGGTTAGAGGATTTGGGAATGTTTAGCTTGCAAAAGAGATAACTGAGAGGAGACTTTATAGCTGTTTACAAATATCTCAAGGCCTATCACACTGTAGAGGGCTCAGCTACATTCTCATTTGCACAAAGAAAGGCTACAAGCAATCGGATGAAACAGAATGGAAGACGGTACAGATTACATATTAGAAAAAACGTTTCAACAGTGAGGGTGATTAAAGAGTAGAACAGGCTGCCATGAGAGGTGGTGAGTTTTCCTTCAGTGGAAGCCTGTAAGTTGTAGGAGGCACGCACGGATGTGGTGCAAAATGGGGGAAAAAATGAACAGGGAAAAAAAAAAGTCCTGGCCAAAAGAAAGCACAGATGATGATCAGTGATGTGCATGACCGATCAGTGGCTCACTGGCTGCAGGACACACGCATGGAGGTGGTACAAAGGGGGGGAGGAGAGTAAATGAACAGGAAATAAAGTCCTGGCCAAAAGCGAGCACGGACTCTGATCAGTGATGTGTGTCACTGATCAGCGCTCAGCGACTGTAGGACGCACAAAGAAACTGTCAAAAATAGAAAGATCAACTACTGATCGGCGATCAAATACTGATCAAAGCTCGGCGGCAGAAGTGGGAGTGGGGAAGGGGTTAGAGAGAGGGGGTAAAGATGGTGAAGGGTATTTGGGTGGGTTAGAAAAAACAGGGGACAGGTACAGGTCAGAAACGGATCAGGATCATCTTCTTTCTTCTAGCAGTAGCAGCAGCAGAGGACGTGATGTCACAGGCTTTAAAAAGTCTGCGGTACCAGAAGGCCCAGCAGATCAGCAACAGAATGACACAGTGACTGCTCTGCAATGCCTACAAGCTGTAATGAGGCTAAGCGGTCACTGTGAGATCAGACCGTGTCTCTGCTCACTGATTGGTACAATCATCTGATTGTTCCAATCAGTGCTGTGGCTGCTGATGCTGTGGTCTCCTAGCACCTGGCTATGATCAGTGCTGCTAACCGCTTCCCGATCGCCCACTGTATATAAACGTCGGCGCTTGCTGGGCTCTGTGCAGCACCGACGTTTATAAATGGTCCATGGTCCCGCAGCGCTCAGGACCCCCAGGGTCCTGCAAGCGCTGCGGGTGCGGTGCAGAGCGACAGCTCTGATAGGGGACATCATCGGGACCTGATTAGATCAGGTCCCAATGATGTTAACCCTTTGCTATCTTCTAAATGCCGCGATCTATAGCGATCGCGGCATTTAGAAGATAGTGAGAGGAGAGGGGGTCGTCCACTTACCTCTCCGACGGCTCCCTGATGTCTGACAGGACCTGCCATTGTCATGGCAGCCGGAGGTCAGATGACCGCCTCCGGGTCTGCCATGTACGGTGTCCTGCTAGACTCAGCCTGCAGCTGAAGTCTAGCAGGAGATAATGACAGTTTTACACTGTCAGCAGAGCTCTCATGCAATGCAATACATGTCTATTGCATTGCATGAGAACAGTGATTAGAAAAATAAAAATTAATGTCCCATACAGGGACTAAGTAAAAATGTAAAAAAAAAAGTCTAAAAAATGTTTTCAAACTGTTAAAAAAAAATCACAAAATAAATAAAAATAAATAAATAAAATATTAAACCAATAAATCCGTATTTTTATGCAAAAACAAAAAAAGTACACATATTTGGTATCGCCGCGTCCGAAACAACCCGATCTATAAAACTGTCACACTAATTAACTCCTTTTGTGCACACCGTAATAAAAATAAATGAAAAAAGGAGCAAAAAACTATGCTTTTTCATCATGTCGCCAAGTGAAAAGTGGAATAAAATGCGATCAAAAAGCAAAATGGAAATAAAAATGGTACCGCTGAAAACGTCATCTTGTTCTGCAAAAAAAAAGCCACCATACAGCTCCATCAGCCGAAAAATAAAAAAGTTATAGCTCTCAGAATAAAGCGATGTAAAAAAAATATTTTTTCTATAAAATAGTTTTATTGTGTCAAAGCGCCAAAACATAAAAAAAAATATACGGTAAGTGTAGTATTACTGTAAACGTACTGACCCGAAGAATAACGCTGCCTTATCACTTTTACCACACGCAGAACGGCATAAAAAAACCTCAAAAAACAATTCCTGAATTGTTGGTTTTTGTTCATTTTACCTCCCAAAAAACGGAATAGAAAGCGATCAAAAAATGTCACGTACTGAAAAATGGCACCAATAAAAACGTCAACTCATCCCGCAAAAATCAAGCCCTCACATGACTCTGTCGGCCGAAATATGGAAAAAGTATAGCTCTCAAAATATGGCGATGCAAAAACTAGATTTTACAAAAAGAGCGTCTTTTAGTGCGCGACAGCTGTCAGTCATAGCTCTCCGTCCCTCCCAGATCTCGCAGTATGGCTAAGCGGTACGATACAGCCACATATGGGGTATTGCCACATTCAGAAGAAATTGCGTGACACATTTCGGCACCATTTTTACCCATTGCCCTGTGTGAAAATGTAAAATCTGAGGGTAAAACATTTTTTTGTGGTAAAAATATAATTATGTTTTCTTCACTGCCCAATGGTATAAATTTAAAAATTAAAAATACTCACTACTTCCCTTGATGAATTCATTGAGAGGTGTAGTTTACAAAATGGGGTCACTTGTGGGGGTTTCTGCTATTTCGGCATGTCAGCGACTCTTCAAATGTGACATGGCGTCTGCAACCTATCCCAGCCAACATAGCGCTCCTTTCTCTTCCGAACCCTGCCGTACGCCAAAGCAGTGGTTTTCCCCCACATATGGGGTATCAGCGTACTCAGGAGAAATTGCACAACAAATTTCATGGTGCAATTTCTCCTTTTACCCTTATGATAATGCAAAATTAAGGGATGCGTGGGAAAAATGTAAACATTTTATTTTTACAGCTCAATATTATAAACTTCTGTGAATCACCTGGGGGTTCAAGGTGCTCACCACACATCTAGATAAGTTCCCTGAGGGGTCTAGTTTCCAAAATGGTGTCACTTGTGGGGGGTTTCCACTGGTTAGGCACATCAGGGGCTCCCCAAATGCAACATGGCGTCCGCTAATTATTCAAACAAATTTTACATTCAAAAAGTCTAATGGCGCTCCTTCCCTTCCGAACCCTGCAGTGCGCCCAAACAGTGGTTTTCCCTCACATATGGGGTATCAGCGCGCTCAAGAGAAATTGCACTACAAATTGTGTGTTCCATTTTTTCCTGTTACCCTTGTGAAAATAAAAAAATTGGGTCTAAAGTAATATTTTTGTGAGAAAAAGTTAAATGTTCATTTTTTTCTTCCACATTCCAAAAATTCCCGTGGCGCACCTGAAGGGTTAATAAACTTCTTGAATGTGGTTTTGAGCATCTTGAGGGGCGCAGCTTTTCGAATAGTGTCACTTTTGGGTATTTTCTGTCCCTCAAAGTCACTTCAAATAAGATGTGGACCCTAAAAAAATGGTTTTGTAAATTTTGTTGGAAAAATGAGAAATCGCTCGTCAATTTTTAACCCTTAGAACTTCCTAAAAAAAAAAAATGTTGGTTCCAAAATTGTGTTGATGTAAAGTAGACATGTGGGAAATGTTATTTATTAACTATTTTGTGTGACATATCCCTCTGATTTAAGGACATGAAAATTCAAAGTTTGAAAATTGCAAAATTTTCAAAATTTTGGCCAAATTTCCGATTTTTTCACAAATAAATGCAAGTGATATCGAAGAAATTTTACCACTATCATGAAGTACAATATGTCACAAAAAAATAATCTCAGAATCAGGGGAATCCGTTGAAGCGTTTCAGAGCTATTACCTCATAAAGTGACAGTGGTCAGAATTGAAAAAATTGGCCTGGTCACGAAGGCAAAAACAGGCTCAGGCGCGAAGTGGTTAAAGCACCGATCGTACCTGGACTTTAATGTTTCAGGCATTTTCATGGCATGAAACTCTAAAATAGCTGTGATTGGCTGTTCAGAATTGAAAAGTCAATCACAGTGACTGTAGTTGCAGGGGGCGGCTCCGTGGTGACGAGTGTCCTGTCAGAATCAGCAGGCACCTTTGTGTGATCACAGTGCGCTCGGTCACAGTGCCGCATTTTCGCCAGGACGTATCCATAAATTCAAGGTCGGGAACCCTTCCCAGCCAGGATGTATGGATACGTCCAAGTTTGTGAAGGGCTTAAAGGGGTTTTCCCACAAACAAAGTTAATTTGAATCAACATTTTAATCAATTGATCTTTGAATTCTAAGAAGTTCCACAATTGGATGTGTTTCAAAAAAATGTTTCTGTGCGGAGATAATCTTATAAATGTGCCCATACTATGTACTGTGTAATGGCTGTGTCTGACCGTGCAGGAACATACCACAGCTCCTGGGCAGGGGAGGAAGCAAAAGAGTATACAGACATTACAGCATAGTATCACAAATGAATCTTTCTTCCAGGTAAAACTTTGCTTAATAACAGTCAGTGAAATGTTTTGCCTCACAAAAAGAATCATTTGCTGTCCTGTCTGTATACTCTTTTACTTCCTCCCCTGCTAAGGAGAAGGGCCGGTGGAGCTCCAGATGATAACATATTGCACCATCACACAGAAACATTTACATTGCATTTACATACAGTACAGACCAAAAGTTTGGACACACCTTCTCATTTAAAGATTTTTCTGTATTTTCATGACTATGAAAATTGTACATTCACACTGAAGGCAGCAAAACTATGAATTAACACATGTGGAATTATATAGTTAACAAAAAAATGTGAAACAACTGAAAATATGTCTTATAATCTAGGTTCTTCAAAGTAGCCACCTTTTGCTTTGATGACTGCTTTGCACACTCTTGGCATTCTCTTGATGAACTTCAAGAGGTAGTCACCGGAAATGGTCTTCCAACAATCTTGAAGGAGTTCCCAGAGATGCTTAGCACTTGTTGGCCCTTTTGCCTTCACTCTGAGGTCCAGCTCACCCCAAACCATCTCAATTGGGTTCAGGTCTGGTGACTGTGGAGGCCAGGTCATTTGGCGTAGCACCCCATCACTCTCCTTCTTGGTCAAATAGCCCTTACACAGCCTGGAGGTGTGTTTGGGGTCATTGTCCTGTTGAAAAATAAATGATGGTCCAACTAAATGCAAACCGGATGGAATAGCATGCCGCTGCAAGATGCTGTGGTAGCCATGCTGGTTCAGTATGCCTTCAATTTTGAATAAATCCCCAACAGTGTCACCAGCAAAGCACCCCCACACCATCACACCTCCTCCTCCATGCTTCACGGTGGAAACCAGGCATGTAGAGTCCATCCATTCACCTTTTCTGCGTCGCACAAAGACATGGTGGTTGAAACCAAAGATCTCAAATTTGGACTTATCAGACCAAAGCACAGGTTTCCACTGGTCTAATGTCCATTCCTTGTGTTCTTTAGCCCAAACAAGTCTCTTCTGCTTGTTGCCTGTCCTTAGCAGTGGTTTCCTAGCAGCTATTTTACCATGAAGGCCTGCTGCACAAAGTCTCCTCTTGACAGTTGTTGAAGAGATGTGTCTGCTGCTAGAACTCAGTGTGACATTGACCTGGTCTCTAATCTGAGCTGCGCTTAACCTGTGATTTCTGAGGCTGGTAACTTGGATAATCTTATCCTCAGAAGCAGAGGTGACTCTTGGTCCTCTTTTCCTGGGGCGGTCCTCATGTGAGCCAGTTTCTTTGTAGCGATTTATGGTTTTTGCAACTGCACTTGGGGACACTTTCAAAGTTTTTCCAATTTTTCGCATTGACTGACCTTCATTTCTTAAAGTAATGATGGCCTCTCGTTTTTCTTTACTTAGCTGCTTTTTTCTTGCCATAATACAAATTCTAACAGTCTATTCAGGAGGACTATCAGCTGTGTATCCACCAGACTTCTGCACAACACAACTGATGGTCCCAACCCCATTTATAAGGCAAGAAATCCCACTTATTAAACCTGACAGGGCACACCTGTGAAGTGAAAACTATTTCCGGTGACTACCTCTTGAAGCTCATCAAGAGAATGCAAAGAGTGTGCAAATCAGTCATCAAAGAAAAAGGTGGCTACTTTGAAGAACCTAGAATATAAGACATATTTTCAGTTGTTTCACACTTTTTTGTTAAGTATATAATTCCACATGTGTTAATTCATAGTTTTGATGCCTTCAGTGTGAATGTACAATTTTCAAAGTCATGAAAATACAGAAAAATCTTTAAATGAGAAGGTGTGTCCAAACTTTTGGTCTGTACTGTAGGTTGAGTTCAGGCCGTTAAATGAGTGCTATCAGCAATTCTGAAGTCCTTCGGTGCTTGTTTCCCGGCCTCTTTACACTGGGTGAGGAAAAATCATGGGCACAGAACAATCGCTAATAGATCAATCTGTCCCCATACATATAATGTTATCAGCAGCACATCTGCAGTTTGCACTAGGCGATGAGCTGCTGAGAACAATGATTTCGGTTCTGGCATAAACAATAGGTTGCATTTTGCTCGTTCACTGGGCGATTGCTGATGTTTACACCTATTCTCTCCTGTCTGTGCTACTGGTATTTATAAATGTGGATGCTAAACACACAGTATGTGACACACACGTATACACAAACTGCATGTTACACACATGTATATACACATATCACATACACATAAATGTATACACAGAGCACATATTTACAGGCACGTACGTACATACAGATACATGTAAACAGAGCACCTACATAAAGACGCATGCATATATGGAGCACATACATACAGACCCATGCTTGGATGCAACACATAAATACAAACATGGGGTGCACCTTACGAAGACTGGAAAACATGTATTTGGAAGTCGCCTTGCTACACTCATCAGAAGAGCTTTAAACTAGAACAATGTGGAAAGGGAAGCAAAAGGCCAGAAAAAGCCATACAGCTGACAAATACTATTGAGATCTCTGCTACTGGAAGTGGAAAGGAAGAACAAAGACAAAACAATTTAAATAATAAAAATATGGGAGGAAGAGAAACCAATCACAAACTAAAATGTTTTTATACAAATGCACAAAGCATGGGCAACAAACAAGGAGAATTGGAACTACTAATGCAGGAAAAGGAATATGATGTCGTTGGAATCACTGAAACTTGGTGGGACGATACACGATTGGAATAAAAGGCTAAAAGGATACAACTTATTTGCAAGAAACAGACTTGATAAACGAGGAGGAGGTGTCGCATTGTATGTTAGAAAAGCGTATATCTGCACAGAGATTGAAGCTTCAGAGACTGGGAGTTCTGTGGAAACTGTTTGGGTAAGAATACAAGGAGAGAACAACGGAAAGGACACCATTGTAGGCATTTACTACAGGCCACCTGGGCAAGCTGAAGATATGGATGAACTCTTTATGTATCAAATGACCAAGTTCTCCAAAAAATATGACGTAGTGGTCATGGGAGATTTCAACTATCCAGACATTTGTTGGGAATCTCTCTCAAGTAAAACTAACAGGTCAAGCAAATTCTTATCCTCTCTTGCTGACAACTTTATCTTCCAAAAGGTAGGGGAGAAAACAAGGGGATCTGCTACTTTGGATCTAATCCTTATAAACAGGGAGGAAATGGTTGAGGAGGTAAAGGTGGCTGGGACCCTAGGAGGCAGCGATCATGATCATGCTATTATAGAATTTTGGATAACTAGAGGAGGAAGACATGTGAAGACTCAAACTTCAAGGTTAGATTTTAGAAAGGCAGATTTTAAGAGACTCAGAAAGAGAATAGGAGGGATCCAATGGCTGGATGTCCTTAAGGACAAAAATGTCCAGGAAGGATGGGAAATTTTTAAAAATGAGATTCTCAAAGCACAATCGTTAACAATCCCGAAAAGTAGGAAGAATGGGAAGCATTTAAGGAAACCAGGATGGATTAACACAGAACTTAAACACATGCTAAAAAGAAAGAAAGAAATGTTCATTAAATGGAAAGAGGGAGGCATATCTAAAGAAGATTATAATGCAGTCTGCAGATCCTGCAGGGCACGTATCAGGTTAGCTAAAGCTGACAATGAATTAAGGCTTGCAAGAGATGTCAAAATCAATAAAAAAGGATTTTGGGGGTATGTCAAAAGTAAAAGAAAAGTCAAAGATGCTATAGGATTTTTACAGGATGAAAATGGAGAAATGGTAAGAGAGGATGTTGAGAAGGCCGAACTTTTTAACTCCTATTTTGCATCTGTTTTCTCTCAGAAAGAAAATGTAACATCAACTGATCTTCACTGTCCTAAAGGAATAGAGGAATCCAAGTTATCTGTAAACAGAAAGATTGTGAGGGAATATTTAGCTAACATAAATGAGTTCAAGTCTCCAGGTCCAGATGAATTACACCCCAGAGTACTGAAGGAGATCGTAGAAGAAATTTTAGAACCACTCTCCATAATCTTTGAAAATTCTTGGAGAACAGGAGAAGTCCCAGAAGACTGGAGAAGAGCAAATGTTGTTCCTATCTTCAAAAAGGGGAAGAATGTGGACCCAGGGAACTATAGGCCGGTGAGTCTGACTTCTATACCAGGAAAGATCTTTGAACAAATTATTAAACAACATGTATGTAAGTACATGGATAAGAATGAAGTGATTAACCAGAGTCAGCATGGGTTTGTAACTAACAAGTCATGTCAGACTAACTTAATTTCCTTCTATGACAGAATCACTGACTGGGTGGATCAGGGAAATGCTGTAGATATAGTATATCTTGACTTCAGCAAAGCATTTGACAAAGTATCTCACACCATCCTTATTGAAAAAATGACCAAGTATGCAATGGACCAGGCAACTGTTAGGTGGATTCATAACTGGCTTAGTGATCGGACTCAAAGGGTGGTTGTAAATGGCTTCACATCCAGCTGGATGAATGTCTCAAGTGGGGTACCACAGGGCTCCGTCCTGGGACCTGTATTGTTCAACATCTTTATCAATGATTTAGATGAAGGAATTGAGGGTAAACTGATTCAATTTGCTGATGACACAAAGCTAGGAGGGATAGCTAATACTAGAGAAGAGAGAGAGAGGATTCAAAAAGACCTAAATAAACTGGAGCAGTGGGCAACAACCAACAGAATGGTTTTTAACAGGGAAAAATGCAAAGTACTACATCTGGGCAATAAAAATGAAAAAAGCATATACAGAATGGGAGGAATAGAGCTAAGCAACAGTACATGTGAAAAAGACTTAGGTATACTAATAGATCATAGACTGAACATGAGTCAACAGTGTGATGCAGCAGCAAAAAAGGCAAATACAATTCTGGGATGTATTAACAGAAGCATACAGTCTACATCACGTGAAGTCATTATCGGTCTCTACTCCTCTTTGGTCAGACCGCATTTGGAATACTGTGTACAGTTTTGGGCACCACATTTTAAAAAAGACATAGACAAACTGGAGCAAGTTCAGAGAAGAGCGACCAGAATGGTGACTGGTCTGCAAACCATGTCCTATGAGGAACGGTTGCAGGATTTGGGAATGTTTAGCTTGCAAAAAAGAAGACTGAGAGGAGACTTAATAACTGTCTACAAATATGTCAAGGGCTGTCACATTGTAGAAGGATCATCTTTATTCTCATTTGCACAAGGAAAGACTAGAAGCAATGGGATGAAACTAAATGGGAGGAGACACAGATTAGATATTAGAAAAAACTTTTTGACAGTTAGGGTGATTAATGAGTGGAACAGGCTGCCACGAGAGGTGGTGAGTTCCCCTTCAATGGACGTCTTCAAACAGAGGCTGGACAGACATCTGTCTGAGATGATTTAGTGAATCCTGCTTTGAGCAGGGGGTTGGACCAGATGACCCAGGAGGTCCCTTCCAACTCTACCATTCTATGATTCTATGAAACACATGCATGGACGGAGCACATACCTACCAACACATACACGTACGGAGCACATACATACAGACACATGCATGGACAAAGCACATACATACCAACACATGCATGGACAGAGCTGTTACATACAGAGACATAGTATAATGGATCCCACGCAGCCCTTCAGTGTAATTGGCTTCCACACAGCCCTACAAACAGTATAATGGCTCTCACACAGCCCTCCACAGTATGATGAACCCCACACAAACCTTCACCCTGTATAAATGCTTGCATAAAGCATAAAGGCTCCCACATAGCCCTTCATAAAGTATAAAGACTCCCACATAGTCCTCCATATAGTATAATGACCCTCAAATAGCCCTTCAAATATTATAATGACCCCACATAGCCCTTTAAATCTTATAATGCCCCTCCAAATATTATAATGGTCTCCACATAGCCCTCCAAATAATATAATGGTGCCCACATTGCCTTCCATATAGTATAATGGGCCCTATATTACCTCCTATATAGTATAATGCACCCCCATAGTCCTTCATATAGTATAATGCCCACCCTATAGTCCTCCATAAAGTACATACAGTATAATGCACACCCCATAGTCCTCAGTATAGAACATATAGTATAATGCACATCTCATAATCCTCCATACAGTACATATACTATAATGCACACCCAGCAGACCTCCATACAGTACATATAGTACTCCACTGCCCGGAACAATGCGGCGCGATGAAGTGATGGCATTGCGCCCACTGGCTCAGACATCAGATGCTGAGGGAGAATGATGGGGGAAGGAGTGGACAGCTGGCACCGGGTCCCACCTCCGAATCATGGGCCCCATAGCGATTGTGTGGCCTGCTGCTAATATCGCTCGGGGCCTATGGTAGAGTGCGGGCCATGGTCAACCGCCCAAAGTGCTCCCCCATAATGCCGGCCCAGGAGATGTGGTATGATTAGACCAGGTTCCTGCACAGTCAGACACAGCCGTTACTCAGTACACAGCAGGGGCACATTTATAAGATTATCTCAGCACAGGAACATTTTTTTTAAACACATCCAATTGTGGAAATTATTTTTATTCCAAGATCTATTAATTAAAATGTACTTTATTTGTGGGAAAACCCCTTTAATACAAAATTTAAGGGAGAAAGACCCACAAACAAGCTACACCTGAAGTCAGCTGCAGTAAAGGCCTGGCAAAGCATCAAATAGGAGGAAACCCAGCATTTGGTGACGTCCATAACTTCCAGACCTCAGGCAGTCATTGCCTGCAGAGGATTCTCTACAAAGTATTAATAATGAACATTTTATTTATGGTAAAGTTAATTTATCCAACTACTTTTGTGGCCTTGAAATGAGGAGGCTATGTAGAAAAATGGTTGCAATTCCTAAACATTTCACAGGATAATTTTGTTCAAATCCTTTAATTGAACCTGAAAGTCTACACTTCAATTGCATCTCAGTTGTTTCATTTTAAATAAAAAATAGTGGCATGTAGAGCTCAAATCACAAAGATTCAGTCACTGTCCAAATATTTCTGGATCTAACTGTATGTAATGTATGACTGTTAAATGACAGTAAGCAGGGCTTATATATGATCAAATCAGAGGTGTAGCTAGGGTTTTGGTTCGGGGGGGGGCAAAACTTCTGAGTGGGCCCCTAATCAGGTAACCCTGATTACAAAAATAGTGGCGCACCCAGACAGTGGATGTAGGAGAACCTCAGCAGAGGACAGCGCTGTTACTGAAAATAATCTCTATACAAAGAGCAGCACTGCTATTACCGCCATATGGTGACATATTGCTAGATACCAGTCCTGCAGAACATATAAGAGATCACAGCACAGTTATATATAGTAACTTACAGCTGATGTTCTTTCTGATTAAATTGTTCACTTTTCCCGTCTTTTCCATCTGGCCCAGACCGACACAACGACTTCTCCATCCAGGACTCAGAGTCTCAGGTCTGCAGAGATCATAACAAAGACACATTTGACTTCTTACATTTCAGGCCCTGTCCCCATCTATTCCCAACCTGCACAAACACCTCTTCCTGCTGATACCTCAATACTGAGCCTCTTTTGCTCTACATGTCCATATTACTGCACCTTCTGTGTGCTCTCAAAATGGTAAAGCAACCCTCTAGAATATAGTAATGCCGTGTGCAAGTGCCCTAGAAAACAGTGACACATTTTGCCCCCTAGAAAGTAATAATGCCCTCTGTGTGCTCCCCTGACAGTCACAATAACCTGAGTTACCCTATAACGATAAGTGCCCGCTTAACATTTAATAATGTCCTGAGTTTCCCCCCATGCACAGCTCCCCTATACACAGTATGATGCTCCCCTATACACAGTATAATGCCCCCTCACTGTATAGTACCCAACACACAGTATACTGACCCTTTAGTAGTCTCCAAACTGATGTCTCCAACACTGTATGATGGACTCCACATTGTGCAAAGACCCCACATTATCTCCCATACTGTATGATGGCCCCCACACTGTGCAAAGACTCCACATTATCTCCCACACTGTATAATGGCCCCCACACTGTGCAAAGACCCCACATTATCTCCCACACTGTATGATAGCCCCCACACTGTGAAAAGACCCCACATTATCCCCCACACTGTATGATGGCTCTCACACTGTGTAAAGACCCCACATTATCCCCCACACTGTATGATGGCTCTCACACTGTGTAAAGACCCCACATTATCTCCCACACTGTATTATGGCCCCCACACTGCACAAAGACCCCACATTATCTCCCACATTGTATGAAGGCCCCCACACTATACAAAGACCCCACATTATCTCCCACACTGTATGATGGCCTCCTCAATATACAAAGACCCCACATTGTCTCCCACACTGTATGATGGCCCCTACACTGTGAAAAGACCCCAAATAATCTCCCACACTGTATGACCCTAACTGTAATCCCCACACTGTATAAATAACCTCCATATAGTATAATGCACCAGACAATCCACAATAAAGTATAGTGCACTCCCCAGAGGAAGAGTTTGCAGGATAATCCCCCCATAGGAAGTCTGTAGCATAATCCCCCCACCCCCCATAGGCAGTCTGTAGCAAATTCCTCACACCCCCCATAGGCAGTCTGTAGCATAATCCCCCCACCCCCAAATAGGCAGTCTGTAACATAATTTCCCCACCCCCCGTAGACAGTCTGTAGCATAATCCCTCCACCCCCTATAGGCGGTCTGTAGCATAATCCACCCACCCACCCCATAGGCAGTCTGTAGCGTAATCCCCCCACCCCCCATAGGCAGTCTGCAGCATAAACCCCCAACAGGCAGCCTGTAGCATAATCCCCCACCCCCCATAGGCAGTCTGTAGCATAATTCCCCCCATCCCCCATAGGCAGTCTGTAGCATAATCCCCCCATCCCCCATAGGCAGTCTGTAGAATAATCCTCCCACTCCCTCAAAGTCAGTCTGCAGCATAATTCCCCCCAAAGCCCATAGACAGTCTTTAGCCTAATCTCCCCACCCCCATAAGCAGTCTGTAGAATAATCCCCCCACCCCCCCTATAGGCAGTCTGCAGCATAATCCCCCAACCCTCCCATAGGCAGTCAGTAGCATAATCCCCCACCCCCCATAGGCTGTCTGTAGCATAATCCCCCCACCCCCTAGGAAGTCTGTAGCATAATCCCCCATAAGAAAAAATAAATAAATAAGCACAATACTCACCTCTCTCTCCTCCTGGTTCCCCCGCTGCTCTGAGCGCCCGGCCGGTACACATCTTCAGCACAGCGGGCCGGGTGCTCAGACACAGAGGTCGCTCCCTCTCCCATCACTGAGCTCGCGGTTGTGGTGAATGGTGGGGGAGCACGTGGCTGGCACCGGGGGCACCCCTCCTGCTCAAGGGACCCATAGCGGCCGCCAGGCAGTGCAGGGACATCGAGTCTCCCAGCTCTGCCCGGAGTGTAACTGTAGCAGCGTGCTGCTCACGCCCAGGCTCAGACTTTCATGGCGGGATGCCGGGAAATTTCCCGGTGGGCCCCCTGCAGAGAAGAATTAAAAAAAAAAAAAAAAAAAAGTGGTCGCGGGCCCTTTGAATGACTAACATGGCAGCAGCACCTGGCAACTAGTGCTGAGCGAGCGTGGTCGGATAAGGCGTGATCCCAGCATGCTCGGGTGTTATCCAAGTATCTTGTAGTGCTCTGCTAATATGCTCGAGTCCCCGGGGTAGCTTGTTTTGCGGCGGTAGACAGACGCAACACATGCAGGAATTGCCTGTTTGTTAGGTAAGCTCTAACAGCCTGAGGTTGGGCTCCATGGAAGTGTCACAATCAAGGTGCCGGACATTATAACAGCACCCTCACTTTGTAGTTCGCGGTGACTGTAATGTCTCCCTCCTTGCACCGACCCAATAACGGGAAGCGAGTGGCGGCAGGGAGAATAAAATGTAATTTTCTCCGTGTAGCCAACGCTTTTCCAATAAGCCATCTAACCAGGCTTTAAACCCTATTTACCTGCAGATTACCCCTATATCTGCAGATAAATAGTGTTTTTCAAGGTGACAGGTTACCATTAAAGGGACTCTGGCAGTACGGAATGACTGTTCGAACAAAGTCCTGCCACTTGGTGCTCCACAGCGCGGCCAATCATGTAATTATAGTACATTATAGAAAAGCATAACAAGTAATAAAAACGTTTATGGTGGGCTGTAGTGTGGGCCCCTAGAGTCAGTTCCCCTGGTGGGCCCTAGGCACCCCAGTCCGACCCTGCTCACGCCGCTATGACTCGCCCCCTGGGCCGTGGGGTACCCGGAACCGAGCCTTCTGTACGATGCTGGGGGTAGTAGTGGCAACCCGATCATGTGGCTCAGGGTGGTCAGACCAAATTGCGGCGGTCTATTTATCAGTGTTTTGAATGTCCGACTACGCCACCCGTGGATTGCGGTCAGGGATAACCGCCGCTGCAAGGCAGACCGCTGGGGCAGATGTGGGTGTGCAGCACAGAGTAGTACAACTCCCCACGGGAGGAGTGTAGCCCCAGGGCAGTGTAGGTGGATGTTGGGAGTTGTAATTCCGGTCGCAATAGTCAGACTGCAGAGTCCACTTAAACAGTTTAGGGTCTTTATTGAAACAGATGGTAGTGACCCAACAACTGTCCCGACTAGGAGGGGGCCTGGACGTCTGAGAACAAGCGGGAAGCCCTTCTGGTCAGGGTGAGGGTGAAGGCCTACCGTGCTCACTAGGCTCTTCCTGACTATTTCCCTTTTCGTGGTATAATAGCCCACGTTCCTGAGCGTACCGTGCATTCTCGCCCATATGGCTTGCAACTTGAGTGCCTTTTTACCTTGGGCCTCTCTTGGCCTTGCTGGTCCCTTCTGCTGTGGCGGAGCCTCTGGGCTTCTTAGGCCAAAGGATATAAAATCCCTTGCGGGCTGGTTATCTGCTCAGGACTTAGAATCCTAACAGCCTCGGACGCCAATGTCCAGTTAGGTGGTTTCTCTCGGCCAGGACAGGCTCTCCGCGCCTTACGTCCCTGGCTGGCAGTTCCTCCACTGCCTCACGACCTCCTCAGCTACAGCTGAACTGTCCCTCCTCCTCTGGGACTAGTCTCACTCCTGAGCTAGGTCGTCCAGTTCTCCCTAACCCTGCCCCCAGTTCCAGCTTTTATAGGGGCAGCCAGCTCCCCCTACTGGCCTGGGACAGGAGGTGCTGTGTTCTAATTGTCCCTAACCAGGGAACCTCCCTCCTGCTCTCAGACACAGCCTTTATTATTTGTGGCATCTAGGCCTGGGGTGACACAGCTACAGTTACAATAGTGTAGCTCCGGGTGGGCCCCCTCAGAGTGTGGGGCTCAGGGCGACAGCCCCCTCTGCTCCCCCGGTAGCTACGCTACTGGAACAAATAGTATGCTGCTACAGGGATAAATGCATACAAAGATATAATTGTGAAAGCCCTTATAAAAACATCCCTACCTGACTGCAGAGGTTGGCACTCTGTCTGTAAGATGAAATGGAGCCACTGCTCCACAGAGACAATCCCGAGTATTCCAGGCTTCTCCCTAAAGCACACACTAAAAAATAACAAACACATAAGAAAAACTGCAAAACCAGACTGGGCCAAAAACCTATGGACGCCCAAGTAAAAAAGAATCCCCTAAACAAGTAAAAGCTTAAACAACATCATTGCAATGTTGCGGCGACCAAAAAACGTAGTTCTGGAGTTTAGAATTTTTTTCTCATTACGCTGTTTACTGATCGGATTAATTATTTTTTTATTTTGATAGATTGGGCGATTCTGAACACAGCGATACCAAATATGTGTATGTGTGATTTTTTTTTTGTTTTACTTTGAATTGGGGCGAAAGGGGGGTGTTTTAAACTTTTATTTTTTTATTTTTTTAATATGTTTAAACATTTTTTTTAAACTTTTTGATTGCTTCAATGGTCTCCATGGGAGACTAAAAGCAGCACTTGCCTGATCGGCTCTGCTACATACAGGCTATGATCAGATCGCCTCTATGTAGCAGATTTGCTCACGTGCTATGAGCCCTGACCACTGGGCGGCGCTCATAGCAATCTGGACATGAGAGCCACAGAGGTCTCCTGCAAATCTCTGGTTGTCATCCCAACCCATCGGTGACCCGCAATCATGTGACAGGGTCACCGATGGGCGGGGAAAGTGAGGCGCCTCCGGCTTGGCGATGTTAAATTCCGCAGTCAGAGATTGACAGTGGCATTTAACTAGTTAACAGCTGCAGGTGGATTGCGATTCCACTCGTGGCTGTTGCGGGCACATGTCAGCTGTATAGATCAGCTGACATGTGCCCGATTTAGTGCGGGCTCAACGCCAGAGCCTGCGCTAAACAGGGGAATATGACCTGTGCCATACTATTACGGCATAGGTCGTAAATTAATGTGTCTCTCCTTAAACATCTAGTCCATTTTCCAAAGATTCGGGAACTACTCCTGCGCCTGTCAGCACTGCAGACGTTTTTGAAGTAGAGAGTATCCTGGCTACCAAGAGGGTAAGAGTAAAGACCTTTTCTCATGTAGATTGGAAGGGGTTTGGTTTTGAGAAGAGATCCTGGGAACCCAGAGAGAACATCCATACCCCTCTCCTCCTGGAGAAATTTCTTGCAGGCCTAAAAAACGAGGGGGCATAAAGGGGGGTACTGTAGCTTCGGCGTCTCTGCCTCCTACCCTCTTTCCCCGGCAGAGACGCCGGAGGGCCCCCCTCTCTCCACGCTGACTCAGCCCAGCACGCGCGCACAGTGCACAGATGCCTGGGCACTGTGCTTAAGGTGTGCGTGCGCTCCCTTCCTCTTAAAGGGACAACGCGCACCATCCTAAAGTGTCCCCGGCCAATGGCCGGAGGACACTGGCTATTTAAGGCACCTCCTCCAATATGGAGGTGCTTGTGCAACTTAGTTTGTTTGTGGTTAACACTCTCTTTAGTTCCTGGTCGCAGTACATGTACCCACCTGTCTGCCTTTCTATCAGCCGTGCCCACCTGCTTGCCTATCAGCCATGCCCGCCTGCCTATCAGCCGTGCCCACCAGCCTGTCTATCAGCCGTGCCCGCCTGCCTGTCTATCAGCCATCCCCGCCTGCTTGTCTATCGGCCGAAACCTCTTGCCTGTCCATCAGTGGTATCAGTCTGTGTCTGCCTCCTGTCTCTGGGAATCAGCTGCCAATCATCCGAGGTCAGTACTGGAGTAGCACCTGGTTCACCTTCCTCGTCGCTCCTTGGATCACGGAGTCGTTAAACTGCCGTATATCTAAGGTCGGATTCTGTGAGGCACCTAGTTACGACCCTCCCATCCTTGCACCGTGGAACAGTTCTTTCATCACCTGTTTCGTTACATATATATATATATATATATATATATATATATATATATATATACAGTTATATGAAAAAGTTTGGGCTCCCCTATTAATCTTAAGCTTAATGTTTTTAAAAAATTGGTGTTTTTGCAACAGCTATTTCAGTTTGATATATGTAATAACTGTTGGACACAGTAATGTTTCTGCCTTGAAATGTGGTTTATTGTACTAACAGAAAATGTGTACTCTGCATTCAAACAAAATTTGACAGGTGCATAAGTATGGGCACCCTTATCATTTTCTTGTTTTAAATACTCCTACCTACTTTTTACTGACGTACTAAAGCACTTTTTTTGGTTTTGTAACCTCATTGAGCTTTGAACTTCATAGCCAGGTGTATGCAATCATGAGAAAAGCTACTTAAAGTGGCCACTTGCAAGTTGTTCTCCTGTTTGAATCTCCTCTGAAGAGTGGCATCATAGGCTCCTCAAAACAACTGTCAAATGATCTGAAAACAAAGATTATTCAACATAGTTGTTCAGGGGAAGGATACAAAGAGCTGTCTCAGAGATTTAACCTGTCAGTTTCCACTGTGAGGAACATAGTAAGGAAATGGAAGAACACAGGGACAGTTCTTGTTAAGGCCATAAGTGGCAGGCCAAGAAAAACATCAGAAAGGCAGAGAAGAAGAATGGTGAGATCAGTCAAGGACAATCCTCAGACCACCTCCAGAGAGCTGCAGCATCAACTTGCTGCAGATGGTGTCACTGTGCATTGGTCAACTATACAACGCACTTTGCACAAGGAGAAGCTGTATGGGAGAGTGATGCGAAAGAAGCCGTTTCTGCAAGCACGCCACAAACAGAGTCAGCAGAGGTATACAAAAGCACATTTGGAGAAGCCAATTTCTTTTTGGAAGAAGGTCCTGTGGACTGATGAAACCAAGATTGAGTTGTTTGGTCATACAACAAGGCGTTATGCATGGCGGCAAAAAAACACGGCATTCCAAGAAAAACACTTGCTACCCACAGTAAAATTTGGTGGAGGTTCCATCATGCTTTGGGGCTGTGTGGCCAATGCCGGCACCGGGAATCTTGTTAAAGTTGAGGGACGCATGGATTCCACTCAGTATCAGCAGATTCTTGACAATAATGTTCAAGAATCAGTGATAAAGTTGAAGTTACGCAGGGGATGGATCTTTCAGCAAGACAATGATCCAAAACACCGCTCCAAATCTACTCAGGCATTCATGCAGAGGAACAATTGCAACGTTCTGGAATGGCCATCCCAGTCCCCAGACCTGAATATCATTGAACATCTGTGGGATCATTTGAAAAGGGCTGTCCATGCTCAGCGACCATCAAACTTAACTGAATTGGAATTGTTTTGTAAAGAGGAATGGTCAAAAATACTTTCATCCAGTATCCAGGAACTCATTAAAAGCTACAGGAAGCGACTAGAGGCTGTTATTTTTGCAAAAGGAGGATCTACTAAATATTAATGTCACTTTTCTGGTGAGGTGCCCATACTTATGCACCTGTCAAATTTTGTTTGAATGCAGATTGCACATTTTCTGTCAGTACAATAAACCTCATTTCAAGGCAGAAACATTACTGTGTCCAACAGTTATTACATATATCAAACTGAAATAGCTGTTGCAAAAACACCAATTTTTAAAAAACATTAAGCTTAAGATTAATAGGGGTGCCCAAACTTTTTCATATAACTGTATATATATATACACACACAGTACAGACCAACAGTTTGGACACACCTTCTCATTTAAAGATTTTTCTGTATTTTCATGACTATGAAAATTGTACATTCACACTGAAGGAATCAAAACTATGAATTAACACATGTGGAATTATATAGTTAACAACAAAGTGTGAAACAACTGAAAATATGTCTTATATTCTAGGTTCTTCAAAGTAGCCACCTTTTGCTTTGATGACTGCTTTGCACACTCTTGGCATTCTCTTGATGAGCTTCAAGTGGTAGTCCCCAGAAATGGTGTTCCAACAATCTTGAAGGAGTTCCCAGAGATGCTTAGCACTTGTTGGCCCTTTTGCCTTCACTCTGCGGTCCAGCTCACCCCAAACCTTCTCGATTGGGTTCAGGTCTGGTGACTGTGGAGGCCAGGTCATCTGGCGTAGCACCCCATCACTCTCCTTCTTGGTCAAATAGCCCTTACACAGCCTGGAGGTGTGTTTGAGGTCATTGTCCTGTTGAAAAATAAATGATGGTCCAACTAAACACAAACCGGATGGAATAGCATGCCGCTGCAAGATGCTGTGGTAGACATGCTGGTTCAGTATGCCTTCAATTTTGAATAAATCCCCAACAGTGTCACCAGCAAAGCACCCCCACACCATCACACCTCCTCCTCCATGCTTCACGGTGGGAACCAGGCATGTAGAGTCCATCCGTTCACCTTTTCTGTGTCGCACACAGACACAGTGGTTGGAACCAAAGATTTCAAATTTGGACTCATCAGACCAAAGCACAGATTTCCACTGGTCTAATGTCCATTCCTTGTGTTCTTTAGCCCAAACAAGTCTCTTCTGCTTGTTGCCTGTCCTTAGCAGTGGTTTACTAGCAGCTATTTTACCATGAAGGCCTGCTGCACAAAGTCTCCTCTTAACAGTTGTTGTAGAGATGTGTCTGCTGCTAGAACTCTGTGTGGCATTGACCTGGTCTCTAATCTGAGCTGCTGTTAACCTGCGATTTCTGAGGCTAGTGACTCGGATAAACTTATCCTCAGAAGCAGAGGTGACTCTTGGTCTTCTTTCCTGGGGCGGTCCTCATGTGAGCCAGTATCTTTGTAGCACTTGATGGTTTTTGCAACTGCACTTGGGGACACTTTGAAAGTTTTCCCAATTTTTCGCACTGACTGACCTTCATTTCTTAAAGTAATGATGGCCACTCGATTTTCTTTACTTAGCTGCTTTTTTCTTGCCATAATACAAATTCTAACAGTCTATTCAGTAGGACTATCAGCTGTGTATCCACCAGACTTCTGCACAACACAACTGATGGTCCCAAACCCATTTATAAGGCAAGAAATCCCACTTATTAAACCTGACAGGGCACACCTGTGAAGTGAAAACCATTTCCGGTGACTACCTCTTGAAGCTCATCAAGAGAATACCAAGAGTGTGCAAAGCAGTCATCAAAGCAAAAGGTGGCTACTTTGAAGAACCTAGAATATAAGACATATTTTCAGTTGTTTCACACTTTTTTGTTAACTATATAATTCCACATGTGTTAATTCATAGTTTTGATGCCTTCAGTGTGAATGTACAATTTTCATAAGCATGAAAATACAGAAAAATCTTTAAATGAGAAGGTGTGTCCAAACTTTTGGTCTGTACTGTATATATATGTATGTGCATATCCAAATGTATTTACATTATTTAAGCAAAAAGGAAAATTTATATATGTATGGAACTATGCCTATCCAAATCATATGATGAACAGTAAAAGTGATCACCATGCAATATCAAATGTCATAATGCAAAAAAGAATACAGAAATAAGTTCATAAAAAGTTTAATTTCTGCATAATATTAAGTACTGTGATGGATCAACCCCGTACTCCAAGATTTTGCTACATGGGGGTTGTCGTAGCGCCTATGCAGCTAATGGGACATAATGTTATAAAGTGGGGTGAATATTGTGGATCACATATTGTTGGACATTTTGTGATGTGACCGAAGCACTCCTGGCCCCCACCTTCCTGTGCTCACTTAGCAGTGGCAAACAGACAATGTGCTGATTAATGGGTTGTTGCATAACTGCTGTCTGGGAGCCTACTGTGGGTATTATCTGGTGAGAACAATGGGTGCTAAAAATAGCCTGTGTGATTCTCTATAAAACCTGCTTGTGAGAATAAAAGTTAAGTTCATCTTGGAGACACTGTGTGATAGTCATATTTTATATATCCCAGTGTAAGAAAAGCCTTTCCATGTCAGGGGCCTACAGAAGAAGATTGGACATCTGTGGATGGGGTAACTAGCTCCCGTCACACTGGTGGCAGCGGTGGGATGCGGTCCATCTTCTTCAGGAGCCAAGGACTGAATGGAAGACATCTACCAGAAGCTAAAGAGGAATACGTTGAAGGACCTTGTGGAAGCTCGAGGGTTAACCGCCAGCAACAAAACAAAAGCGGATTTGATAGCAGCCATTATGGAGCTCGACAACGCAACAACCTCCAGTGGGAACGTGGAAGAGACTGAATTCCAGAGGGAGGTAAAGAGCAGACTGGCACTTTATGCTCCCAACCCGGCAGTACAGATCATAGATAAGGTGATGGCTGATGTGCGTACTGATCTGGATAAAAAGATGGAGATGGAGAGGGCAGAGCGGATGGAGCTAGCCAGGATGGAGATGGCAGAGCGGACCAAGATAGAGCTAGCCAAGATGGAGATGGCAGAACGGAGAGAGGAGATACAGCGAGCAGGGGGAGCCCTGGCTTCCTCCCCGGTACCAGCAGGGGTAAGCCACAAAAAGATCCAATACAATGCCTTCCGACATTGGGGGAGGCAGAGGAAGACATTGATGGCTTTCTGCAGTACATTGAGCGGCAGTGTACCCTTCATAAAGTGGAGCCGGAGGATTGGGTCCAGATTCTGGCCAGCAAGCTGACAGGCCGGGCAGCGGATGCCTATCGCACTGTATCGAATAAGGACTGTATGGACTATAAGCGAGTCAAAGAAGTGATCTTGGCCCGGTATACACTAACACCAGAGGCATACCGTCAAAAGTTCCGCAAAACCACAAAACGGGAAACAGATACCCATGCTGAATGGGCCTGTAAACTATGGCGGTCACTGCTACAGTGGGTACAAGGTAGCAAAGCAGACACGAAGGAGGACGTCCTACAGCTCATCGCGTTAGAACGATTCTTTACTGGGTTAACTCCCGAGACGCAAGAATGGCTTCGGGACCGACGACTCTTGAGGAGGCCGCATGGCTGACCGATGAACATTATGATGCCAGGAGGGCCCAATTGTCAGGGTCTAAAACTGTCTCAAGGGGCCCTCCCATGGGTCTGGAGGCCACTAAACCACAGAAGCTTGGCGGGGGACCCACCAATACCCCGGCCTACCAGAGTCCTCCTGGGGTGCGATGCCACACCAGCCATCAGCTGGGTCACCTGCAGAGACACTGTCCCAACCGGACCCAGCGCACCCAGTGGCCAAAACCGGAAATGACTACCTTCAACCGGGCCGCTGTACACTGCTACCAAGGCAAAGCCGACCCGGCATCGGTGGCTATGGCTAACTATGGGATGGAAGAGATAGAGGGAGTGCTGCATGAAGTGGACCCTGTGCAGGCAGCCCAGGCGGATAATCGAAAACAACATCGACAGTCGGTGTGGATTAATGGTAAACGGCTGCAAGGATTAAGATGTTCCGGAGCTACTCTGACCCTTGTGAAGTCGCATCTCGCCCAAGACCAAAAGACGGGTCGGACAGTGGCGGTCCGTGTAGCAGGGGGAGCCATACATTGACTGCCCATGGCCAAGATTCACCTGAACTGGGGGGTCGGGGATGGCCTTGTCGAGGTCGGCATGATGAAGGATTTGCCTGCAGACGTCCTGCTGGGAAATGACTTGGGGCCCATGTTGTCTTCCTTCTCGGTCGCCCCCCTGGCTGAGACATATCCTGTGACTACCCGGAGACAAGCTCGAGCTGCGGAGGCGGAATCACACTTGGAGGAGGCCCAGGTAAGACACTACAGCCCTTCACGTATTCCCATAGCCAGACACATTTCATGGGACACCCCAGCAGAATTTAGGAGGGAGGTACTAGAGGATCCCTCATTGCAGGGGTATCGTGGGAAGGCATAAGAGGGGAGAGGGGTACTGGAAGGTGAACAGTTTATATGGCATCAGGGACTCCTCTACAGGGTTACAGAGCAAACTCACTCAGGGACGAGCCCCACTGTAAAACTACAGCTGGTAGTTCCCAAAAAGTATAGGCAGGAGTTGCTGCGAATCTCTCATGACATACTCTTGGCGGGGCACCTCGGAGTCAGCCGCACCAGGCATCGTCTGACACAAAACTTCTTTTGGCCAGGGGCATCCCATGATGTTCGTCAGTACTGCCAGACCTGTGACAGTTGCCAGCGCATTGGCAAGAGGGGAGATCGCTGCAAGGCCAAATTACACCCCCTTACCATTGTGGAGGAGCCATTTAGCCGAGTAGCGGTCGATCTGATAAGGCCGTTAGCCAAACCCAGTCCGTCAGGGAAAATGTATATATTGACTGTGATAGATTACGCCACGCGGCATCCAGAGGCGGTTGCCTTACCTAACATACTGGCATAGACGGTGGTGGCTGCCCTGCTCCAGGTTTTCTCACGGGTTGGATTTCCCCGGGACATTATCTCGGATCAGGGCACCCAATTTACGGCAGAGGTGACCAGCCAACTGTGGAGACTGTGTGGTGTAAAGTCCATTAGAAGCGCCCCATACCACCCGCAAACCAACAGGTTGTGTGAGCGCTTTAACGGAACGTTAAAACAACTCATTGGGACGTTCACCCGGACCTGCAGGGACTGGGAGAAATTCTTGCCGCACCTCCTGTTCGCCTATCGGGAGGTGTCCCAAAAATCTACGGTGTTCTCCCCATTTGAATTGTTATATGGGAGGCGGGTGAGGGGGCCCCTAGACTTAGTGCAAGAGCTCTGGGAAGGGGAGGAAACCATAGCAGGAACCCCTATCGTGCCCTTCGTGCTGGAACTCCGGGACCGCCTGCAGGAGTTGACTCAGGCTGTGCGTGTGAACATGCAGGCGGCCCAATGGCGCCAGCGTGTATGGTACGATCAGAGGGCTAGAGAACGCACCTTTGAGATAGGACAGAAGGTCCTAGTACTAGAACAAATTCCAGGCCGCATGGCAGGGGCCTTACCGGGTAGTGGGGAAAATAGCAGACACCACCTACAATGTCGTCGATTGTGACGACCCCAGGGTTATCCGCATGTTCCACGTGAATACGCTGAAGCCCTACCGGGAGTGCTCTGAGGAGGTAGCTGCCATCTGCGCACCCGAAGCAGAGGATTTAGCCGGACTCCCCTTGCCTGATGTCTTAGGTGAGAAGACTCAGTCGAAAACCTGGGACCAGGTACACTTAGGAGAAAACATAGGGGCCCGGGAGAGAGAGCAGGCTGAGACATTGCTGAGGCAGCGGCAGAGGATGTTCTCAGAGAGACCGGGGTTCACCCGACTTGCACAACATAAGGTTGAGACACAAGATCAGACCCCCCTGAGACAACCCCCCTTCCGCGTCCCGGAGTCTGTACGAGAAGGGATGCGACAAGAGATACAGGAGATGTTGCGTCTAGGGGTCATTGAGGAGTCAGATAGTCCCTGGGCATCCCTTGTAGTGTTAGTGCCTAAGAAAGATGGGACTACCCGGTTTTGTGTAGACTATCGCAAGCTAAATGAGAAAATTGTGACGGATGCGTATTCCATGCCGCGTGTGGACGAGTTGTTAGACAGGCTGGCTGGGGCAAAGTATTTGACCACCATCGATCTATTCAAAGGCTATTGGCAGATCCCCCTAAGTCCTGATGCTATTCCCAAGTCTGCATTTGTCACCCCGTTTGGCTTATTCCAGTTTCGGGTTACGCCATTTGGAATGAAGAATGCCCCCGCGACCTTCCAGAGGCTGGCTGACTGGCTTCTGGATGGTCTCCAGGACTATGCTTGTGCCTACCTGGATGACATCGTCGTCTACAGCGCGACATTGGATGAGCATCTAAATCACCTAGAGACAGTATAGGATAGGATCCACAAAGCCGGAATCACTCTGACCCCCAACAAGTGTCACGTATGCAAAGCAGAGGTTCAGTATTTAGGACATTGGGTTGGGGTGGAAAACAACGACCGGAACCCGCCAAGATTGAGGCGGTAGCCAAGTGGCCCACCCCACGTACTAAAACCCAAGTCATGGCCTTTCTAGGGACAGCGGGGTATTATAGGAAATTTGTCCCTAATTACAGCAGCGTTGCCAAGCCCCTCACTGATCTGACACATAAGAACCTCCCCCGCCAGGTAACCTGGACCCCCGAGTGTGAGGAAGCCTTCCGCCAGCTAAAGGACGCTCTCACAAATACCCCGATATTGGACGCACCCGATACAACTAAACGTTTCCTTGTTCACACAGACGCATCTATGTTTGGGTTGGGGGCAGTACTGAGCCAAGTCAGGCCGGACGGCCAAGAACACCCAATAGCTTATCTGAGTCGGAAATTACTGCCTCGAGAAGTCAGCTATGCGGCCGTCGAAAAGGAATACCTGGCAGTAGTATGGGCTGCCAAGAAGCTCCAACCATATTTGTATGGAAGACAGTTTTCCCTCATAACGGACCATAACCCCCTGGTATGGCTTAATCGGGTCTCCGGGAACAATGCCAGACTACTACGGTGGAATTTGGCGCTACAACCGTTAGACTTCACCATCCACTATAGACCTGGCAAGCAAAATGGTAACGCCGATGAACTAAGCCGAAAAACTGACCTGCTACCAACCTCATAAATCGTGGACCTCCTCCAGCTGATCCGTCGGGGAGCAGACTGGGTAGGCCGATCCTGTCCGGGAAGGGGGAGCATTGTGAAAGATCAACCCCGTACTCCCAAGATTTTGCCACATGGGGGTTGTCGTAGCGCCTATGCAGCTAATGGGACATAATGTTATAAAGTGGGGTGAATATTGTGGATCACATATTATTGGACATTTTGTGATGTGACCGAAGCACTCCTGGCCCCCACCTTCCTGTGCTCACTTAGCAGTGGCAAACAGACAATGTGCTGATTAATGGGCTGTTGCATAACTGCTGTCTGGGAGCCTACTGTGGGTATTATCTGGTGAGAACAATGGGTGTTAAAATAGCCTGTGTGATTCTCTATAAAACCTGCTTGTGAGAATAAAAGTTAAGTTCATCTTGGAGACACTGTGCGATAGTCATATTTTATTTATCCCAGTGTAAGAAAAGCCTTTCCATGTCAGGGGCCTTCAGAAGAAGAGGGGGGTAACTAGCTCCCGTCACACGTACTATTCAGAGGGCACATCATCACCCCTTCCACATGCTTCAACGCACGTTTCGCTACCGATTCATTAGGAAGTGAGGTGGAGGAGGAAGAGGCGATGTTTTATAGGGTGATTACAGCTGTGGTTACTTACAAATCAAGGACGCCATATTATCGGACGCCTCTACTGTCCCACGCGTTCGGATAGCAGTCCCGTCTGCGACCGAATGTGCATCACTGAAACACGACCAAACAGCGACCCTGCAGCCATATTAGAAAAGGGAAAAAGTGCGGGTCAGCTTCAAAGTCTAAATATAATTATACGTGCCAAAATAGAATTGTATGAAATATAGAAAAAGTTCTATATATAATATAGTTAATGCGTGCATACACAATATTACTGCTTATATAATGTGTATATGTAAAAGTGAATAAACACACTATAAACTCTCTATATGTACTGTACAATAAAGCCAACAATACATGTATATATGCTTATTCAATCAAATCCACTATGATATATATTGATTATATGATTCGATTGATAATAAGGACAAGACACTGAAGATGAGAATATACCAAAAATCCTATTGTATACTTAAAGAAAACTCGAAAATCCCCACTGTTCATTTAACCCTCTGGGGGTCATACTTCTTAGAGTGGTGATCCATTTACTTTTTTATTTATTATTTATTTATTCAATCTGGGCCAGCTTTTTGGCTAGATTTTCCCTCCTATTCCCAGGATACAGACGGGCAATCCCTTTGACACATAAGAGATGACATTGATGAGGGTAGCAATTCCGAAACTGTCTCGCCAAAGGTTTAGGTTGAGAAATAGCACCCACCTCATCTTGACAGATTTTCTCCGCTGCCCTAATATTTTTGATGTGTTCCAAAGCTCCCGAGTTGTCATACCAATATAGAGGAGGCCACAGAAACATGTGGCTTGATAGATGACCATAGATGTTCTACAATTAATGAAATACAAAATCTTGTAAGACTACTCACCCATCGAATCCTGAAAGGTATCCGTTTTTTCAATATATCTGCACTCTTTGCAGTTGCCACACTTCCATGTGCCCCATTTGGGGCCCTTTGAGCCAAATATACATTGCTTAAAAAAATAAAGGGAACACTTAAACAACAGAATATAACGCCAAGTAAATCAAACTTCTGTGAAATCAAACTGTCCACTTAGGAAGCAACACTGATTGACAATCAATTTCACATGCTGTTGTGCAAATGGAATAGACAATAGATGGAAATTATTGGCAATTATGAAGACACCCTCAATAAAGGAGTGGTTCTGCAGATGGGGACCACAGACCACATCTCAGTAGCAATGCTTTCTGGGCTGATGTTTTGGTCACTTTTGAATGTTGGTTGTGCTTTCACACTTGTGGTAGCTTGAGAAGGACTCTACAACCCACAGAAATTGCTCAGGTAGTGCAGCTCATCCAGGATGGCACATCAATGCGAGCTGTGGCAAGAAGGTTTGCTGTGTCTGTCAGTGTAGTGTCCAGAGGCTGGAGGCGCTACCAGGAGACAGGTCAGTACACCAGGAGACGTGGAGGGAGTCGTAGGAGGCCAACAACCCAGCAGCAGGACTGCTACCTCCGCCTTTGTGCAAGGAGGAACAGAAGGAGCACTGCCAGAGCCCTGCAAAATGACCTCCAGCAGGCCACAAATATGCAGGTGTCTGCACAAACAGTTAGAAACCGACTCCATGAAGGTGGTATGAGGGCCCGACGTCCACAGAAGGGGGTTGTGCTCACAGCCCAACACCGTGCAGGATGCTTGGCATTTGCCACAGAACACCACGATTGGCAAAGTCGCCACTGGCACCCTGTGCTCTTCACAGATGAAAGCAGGTTCACACTGAGCACATGTGACAGACGTGACAGAGTCTGGAGACGCCATGGAGAGCGATCTGCTGCCTGCAACATCCTTCAGCATGACCGGTTTGGCAGTAGATCAGTAATGGTGTGGGGTGGCATTTCTTTGGAGGGCCGCACAGCCCTCCATGTGCTTGCCAGAGGTAGCCTGACTGCCATTAGGTACCGAGATGAGATCCTCAGACCTCTTGTGAGACCATATGCTGGTGCGGTTGGCCCTGGGTTCCTCCTAATGCAGGACAATGCCAGACCTCATGTGGCTGGAATGTGTCAGCAGCTCCTGCAAGATGAAGGCATTGAAGCTATGGACTGGCCCGTCCGTTCCCCAGACCTGAATCCGATTCAGCACATCTGGGACATCATGTCTCGCTCCATCCACGAACGTCACGTTGCACCACAGACTGTCCAGGAGTTGGCGGATGCTTTAGTCCAGGTCTGGGAGGAAATCCCACAGGAGACCATCTGCAACCTCATCAGGAGCATGCCCAGACGTTGTAGGGAGGTCATACAGGCACGTGGAGGCCACACACAATACTGAGCCTCATTTTGACTTGTTTTAAGGACATTACATCAAAGTTGGATCAGCCTGTAGTGTGTTTTTCCACTTTAATTTTGGGGGTGACTCCAAATCCAGGCCTCCATTGGTTAATAAATTTGATTTCCATTGATGATGTTTGTGTGATTTTGTTGTCAGCACATACAACTTTGTACAGAACAAAGTATTCAATGAGAATATTTCATTCATTCAGATCTAGGATGTGTTATTTGAGTGTTCCCTTTATTTTTTTGAGCAGTGTATATGAAGATGTATCAGGTACATGATGACTATGTACTAGTATATCACGTAGTGTCTTATTACGTTTAGCCATAATCAATGGACGATTTGATAGAAAAGGAAGTATTGTCTGATCCTGTTGGAGAATTAGCCAAAATTTGGAGATGATATAAGTAATTTCCTTCCATCTTGAATGATAATTCGTGATGAATCGAACATGCCCATCAGATTCCTTTTTCTTTTTAGTAATGAGAAGATATTGTCTATTGGCGTGTTTGGCCCGATAGTAGGCCTGTTGAACAATTTCCATTTTGTACCACATTGTAAGTATCTACTGGTCATATCACATGCCTATTCTTCAAAAGCTTTGTTTTGGTCACAAATACGATGTGCCCTAATAAATTGTCCGGATGACATTGCCTGTATTACATGTACCAGATGACTGATTTGGCATGCAAGAAAGCATTGGCACTAGTAATCTTGTGATAAATATTTGTATGCAACTGTCCATGGTCATCAACATGAATATCCAAATCCGGAAAATCAATTTTCTTTTGATCAATATGATGGGTTAGCTTAATATTCAATGCATTGTCAATTAGATATTTTAAGAATTTTTCAAGTCCCTCATGGGAGCCCTGCAAAATAAACAACACATCGTCTATGAATCTCATCCAAGATATCACTGATCCCAATGACGTATGTTCAATGTTCTGGAATCGGATGTATTCATACTCCCAAAATCCCAAGGAGAGATTGGCATAAGATGGGGCCCAAGCCGCGGCCATTGCCACCTCTTTCTTCTGTAGGTAGTATTGATCTTTGAACACAAAATTATTATATAACAAAATGTATTCTGTTACGGATCCGGGTGGTGGAACCTCTGTGCTGTGATGCAAGGAGGGATCAGAGGGGCGTAACTAAGTGCCACCCGGACCGACCCTGGCCACACAGCGGCTTAGTCGACTCTGTGAACCAAGGAGGGACCGGGAAGGTGAACCAGGTGCCACTCTGGGACCGACCTTGTGAGAGCAGGCGACTCCCATGGGACTGATGGCTGAAGCTGAAAGGCACAGCGGATGAGCACGGCCGGTTGACAGGCGGGCACAGCTGATAGACAGGCTGGCGGACACTGGGACCTTCAAGGTAGAGGTGAAGATGCTGGAGCTGTCCTAGGCAGAAGTGCTGAAACTGTTGTATCCAGAAGCACCAGAGCTGTTCACTAGCGTGGTGCTGAACCTGGATGGCACTGCCCTCCAACATTGTGGTATTGAACCAAATGTTACTATAACGTCCTGGTTACAAGCCGTCCACTGCTGTGGTGCTGAATCTAGAGAGTTCTTCCCATATAAAAGCTGTCCACTGCTGTGGTGCTGAATCTAGACAGTACTGCCCAGATCAGAGCTGCCCACCGTTGTGGTGCTGAATCTAGGACTGTAGTGCCCAGAGGAGAGCTGCCAACCACTGTGGTGCTGAACCAGTACTATAGAAGGGAGAGAACACAGGAGCTCACCCCCGCTGCTGAGCAGAGATGCTAGATGTGCTGTAGCAGTCTTCTATTGTCCCTCAGCAGATAGCATCATGCTATGAATGCGATGTGCTCTGCTATATCCCTGCAGCTTGTAGATCAGGAACCAGGGCTTCAGTGTGCGTCACCTGAATGACAGCAGTCTGGCACCACCAATGCTGCTATGCGGGACATTGCGCCCTTTACTACTACCTGCGATGTAAAACCCCTTCTGATTGGAGCCCATGGATCTGTGATTGGTTATTGAAGACACACCCTCGTACATGGTGGACTTGTCTGTTCCCTTTAAACATATGAGCGGTTCTCACATGTTGTGGCTGATGTCTGATAACATAAGTGCTATCCCCTCATTCTGTATCACTGCAGCTGTCATCTGATGGGCGGCTGATGTATTCCATCACTATAGTACGGGTGAGATCACAGCCTTCTGTAGGAACAAAACACCATCTCATCCGTGTCATGTACAGAAGCATGTCACTATGCAAGTCGCCCCCGTACTCCTAAACATCAGCAATAAAGCAGGAAGGAGTGTGTCACTGAATGCAAGATGTGACGAGATAAAACCAACCTTGTAAGGCTACATGCGTAGTGGTCATAGCCACCTCCAGTTACTGTCACATAAAATTCCTGGTGCCACTGATAAAGGAGGGGAGATCTCCGTAATACGGTATCTGTGCACGTTTAGTCCACCAGTGTCTGGAAGGAACGTTGAGCTCAGCTATGCTGCTCATGAGAGCGCAGGGTCCTAATGTCCACCATTACCACTCCATTCTCAGTCTAATTTTACATATCATTTCATCAATGTGTTTCATCTGACATTAACCTTATTCATTATATTTTCAATTAAACACTTTATTAATAATATCTAAAGATTTAAAAAAAGATAAGTATATGATAAACTATATGTCGGTTGCGAATAAATGTACTAATGAATTTACTCTGCATCTCAAGTGTCATATCTACAGTGCCAAAGGTTTCCTTTCTGGATCTTATTGATATTCCTTCTATGCACTACATCTTCTAATTAGGAGTGCGAAACTTCTAACGCTTTACACTATGATAAACTGATATATATAAGTACTCGTATATACACTATTTGGACAAAACTTATAACAGCGAAGTACTGTTCATATAGTTAAGTGGCTTAGCAACGGTACAGGAGATAAGATGAGAATAATAGGTTTAGTCTTTAGGATAGGGTTAATGGATAGAGACTGCAAGATGTCGGTGAGTGACACGAAAGAGTGAGACGGACCCGTCCCATCGTGTGCGTAAGAAGGGCACGGTGGAAGAAAAAGAAACCATGCCCATTGCAGCAAGCCAAGGGAGAACGGGTGGAGACTCCCAGGAAAAGGGCAGGTGAGCCAGAAGTGGCCTCCCCCAAGAATGGGCAGAGCAACGTAAGAGCACACCCACGGCAGAGTGGGCTGGGACCATTGTTGGTGAGGAGGTAAAGTGGCAAGAGAAGATAGAGTGCTACGGTTTACCTATTGAAAGTGATGGTCGGTGCTACGGCATTATGCTCCGCGGTGGGCCCGGAAAGGTCAAGTGGAAAAGGAAGATGACGCAGCTGGAGCAAGAGATGCAGCCGGGTGAACTGTCATCAGTAGAGGCACCAACCAAGGTCCAGGGAAGGCCCATGATCCAATGCCTGACCTCAAGACAAAGGTTCGCCCGCAGTCCCCAAAACCAGAACTCGATTCCAAGGCAGAGGCAGCAGTGTCAGCGTGGCCAAGATCCTGCGACCAGGCAGGGTGACTGAAAGCTATGCTGGCAGCCCTGGTGGTAAGTAGACCTCAGCGTCCTGGAGAGTTATCAGCCTGGGAAACAGCCCTCATCCCCTGGCCACAGCAGTACATGGAAGAGACACCAGCCCTGGACCCTGTTAAGGCCAGATGGGTGGTGAAGGTCATTGAGGGTAAGAAGGAGTGGGAGAAATGGGTGAGGGCCCAACTCGAGCACCCAGGAGGTGGTGAAGTTGACCCGCCCAGGGGGGGATATAGGGGGAAACTTGGTACCCGGGCCTTTACCTTCTTTGTAGAATGTCACGGCAGTCGGCTTCCGGGCCCATCCTCTGGGGTCGCTCTTTAAAAGGGGGTTTGTTAACAGTTTGTCTCGTGACGCCACCTGTGGTTCCCGGTAATGAATACCGGCACTGCTGCAGACATCCGGGGGTGATGGGATGGCAGCTGGGATGTTTCTGCTTCCCACAGGCGGAGCGGGCCCCCGGGGCAGGGTAGTTGCAGATGGTAATGCTGGGCGTTGTAGTGCAGGCGCGGTAGCATGATGGAAATAACTGACAGAGACAGTGGAGTGCAGTCATCCGAGTTTACTCACAGTTCTTTTTAGGTTCCTCGGGTACACTGTCCAGGTGTCAGACTCCCGCGTCACACTGCGTTTGCCAGGCAGGGGTTCAGCACTCCTTCAGGTAGATTAGAAGCACTTAACGGGACCCCCTTTCTTATGTTCCTTCCTTGACTGACTTCACGCGCTGGGTCTTCTCACTCCTGCCCTGCGCTCCCCACACACAGTCCCGATCGGGTGCTCTGAAGTCCCTTCTGGGCAACCTGGAGTTCCCGGACCTACTTGATGCCCTTCACGGCGACTAGGGTGAGGCTGTGGCAACTGCACCATGGAAGTGCAGAAGCCTCCGGTTTTTCCAGCCGAGACCTGGAGTAACACGGCTGGTCCAGGGACCGGTTCCCTTCCTGCGGCCTGATCCCTCTAATTCTTGGCAGATTCGGGCGTATGGGTGCCGTCCTGCACTCACCGTACCCCCTGGGATCCCTTCTGTTCCAGGAGCATTCCTCCCTTGCTCCCACTCCTCTCCTGGGCCTCTCTCACTAGGCCCACAATGGAGCAGAGCTCCTGAAGAGACTCTGCTCCCCTCTTCTCCTTGCTACTCACTGGCTGAACTGCACTGCTCCAACTAAGATGGCTTCCTTTTTTATATCTATTCTCTAAGTGCTCCCCTGTTCTACGTCCTCCACCCACACCCACTACTGGTTCCCCCTCTCCTTGGTTCCCCCCACTCCAGCCAGGGACAGGGCAGCAGAAGAAGTGCATAATGCCCTTCCAGCCGGCCTGAAGTAGTGCAGTGTTGAGTGCAGGTGTTGGGGTCCCGGGCAGTAATAATCTTTAATAATAATAAAAATCTTTATATAGCGCTAACATATTCTGCAGCACTTTACATACATTATTGTTGCTGTCCCCATCGGGGCTCACAATCTAGATTCCCTATCAGTATGTCTTTGGAGTGTGGGAGGAAACTGGAGAACCCGGAGGAAACCCACGCAAACACGGGGAGAATATACAAACTCCTTGCAGATGTTGTCCTTGGTGGGATTTGAACCCAGGATCCCAGTGCTGCAAGGCTGCAGTGCTAACCACTGCGCCACCGTGCCGCCGGCAGTACTTCCTCTTTACCTGAGAGAAGGAGATGCCACACTTCTGGGTGAGGTGCAGTACCTCTGTGGCGACTGAACCCTCAGGGGTGCCACAAAGTCATTGACCAGATGTCACATCCAATATTTCAGCCCTCAGGGGGAAGATCATGTCCAGCAATGACTCCTCCACGGTTAGTACCACAGCCTCAGGCCTGACAGAGGCAGCGAGTATTGCGGCTGCAGTGTGCGTTTTCAAGGGCCCCCACTGTATATGCTGTGCGTTGTCTTCCAGGTTCCAGAATGGTCGAGGATGACCATGTCCAAAGAGGAAATGTAAGAGTGATGGACTGTTCTGCAGCATTCCTACCCTTGAAGGCAATAATCCCTTTATGTGTACAGTGCCATGCGGTTTTACGAGTAATGTAAATAGCGATGTGTTTCTCTTACAGTGGCATGTAAAAGTTTAGGCCCCTTGGTAAAAAATTACTGTTATTGTGAACAGTAAAGCAAGTTGAAGATGAAATGATCTCTATAAAAGGGCTAAAGTTAAAGATGACACATTTCCTTTGTATTTTAGGCAAGAAAAAATCTTGTAATTTTTTATATTTTAAAAATTACACAAAGGAAAATGGGCTGATGCAAAAGTTTGGGCACCCTTGGAGATTTGTGTGCTCAGAAAACTTTGACCAAGGTTTCAGACCTTAATTAGCCTGTTAGAGAGCGTGCACATGGTCAGTAAACACTGCGGATTGGATGCAGCACACTTGCGCTGCGTGCAATCTGCAGCGGCCAGATGTTACAGCATAGTGGATGGGATTTATACAAATCCCATGTCCACTATGCGTCTCCGTGCTCCTGCAGCTCACCCGTGGAGACGGTCATGCAGTGCGTCTTCACAGACCGCAGCATGTCAATTTCTCTTGCAGAGACCCTAGTCTCCGCAAGAGAAATTATATCACTGTAATGTATAGGATGTGGTGAATCCGCATGGTTCATTGAACACATGCGGATTCACTTGCGTGCAGCGCTTTGGACGCAGTATAAAGTATGCTGCGTTCAAAGCGCAGCCAACACCGACCATCTGCACATACCCTAAAGGTTATGGCTTGTTCACTATCATTAGGAAAGGCCAGGTGATACAAATTTCCCAACTTTATAAAAACCCAGCCTCCTCTAACCTTGTGCCAAAAAACAGCAGCCATGGGTTCTTCTAAGCAGCTGCCTAGCACTCTGAAAATGAAAATGGTGGAGGCCCACAAAGCAAGAGTAGGCTATAAGAAAATAGCAAAGCGTTTTCAAGTTGCAACCTTATTGACGGCATCGCTCGTCACTGCAGGAACGTCCTCAGGCTACTGTCAGTGAGTTCCAGCTGGCGTGCTGAGCAGTTGCATACTCATGCAACCGCTCAACACACCAATCCGATGTAGCAGATCTGGGGATCATTGTTCGACATCATCAGTATGGATTATCTGCGGACAGGTGAGGATTACTTTGTTTTTTTATTTTTATGTGGATCTTAAGAAATGTGTAAAAGAGGGTCATTGAGTGTTTTGTTCAAACAAAGGTCTTTGCTCTGTGTGAGTTTTTTTACTTGAACTAATGGCGTTAGTAATCGGGATGTCTTATTCACGCCTCTCCATTACTAACCCCTGGGCTTGATGTCAGCAAACCTCAAACAGCTGACATCAACCCCAAAACCATTACCCCACTTGCCAATGCACCAGGGCAAGTGGGGAGAGCCGAGAATAAGC
This sequence comes from Phyllobates terribilis, assembly GCF_046119375.1. Lineage (NCBI taxonomy): Eukaryota > Metazoa > Chordata > Amphibia > Anura > Dendrobatidae > Phyllobates > Phyllobates terribilis. The sequence goes on along the minus strand of NW_027362898.1, from coordinate 4,085,099 downwards.
ACCAGAATTTCTGGGGTGGCTGAGGGCTCATGTTATTAGTCAGGGAGGAGGCCAATATCCATGGTCCCTTCCCAGCCTTTTAATATCAGCCTGCAGGTGTCTGTTTAGCCTTTGCTTGTTATTAAAACTAGGTGGGACACCACATAATTTTTTGGGGGATACCCCCTTTTTAATACCATTAAAGGCTAAGCAGACAGCTGTGAGCTGTTATTAATAAGCTGGGAAGATCCATGAATAGCGGCCCCTTCCCAGATTGCCCACTGCTTTCCCTCAGCTGTTAAGAAAATTAAATGGACCCCATCCCATGTTTTAAAAAATAAACACCTAAATTTGTAAGGATGTAAAACAACGCCAAAATGTAGACTAAACTATATATGAATAGACAATATAAGGTCCTAAGTTCCTGGGCTAAGTCATCACTGCTATGGCCCTACTTATGTATTTGAAGTCCCCCTTTCTCAAAATCTTTCTAATAAATTTTATTTCCCCAAGATTATTGTGAAAATCATATACAGTGGGTAAGGAAAGTATTCCAACCCCTTTACATTTTTCACTCTTTGTTTCAGTGCAGCCATTTGGTAAATTCTAAAAAGTTCTTTTTTTTTCTCATTAAAGTACACTCTGCACCCCATCTTGACTGAAAAAAAACAGAAATGTAGAAATCTTTGCAAATTTATTAATAAAGAACAACTGAAATATCACATAGTCATAAGTATTCAGACCCTTTGCTCAGTATTGAGTAAAAGCACCCTTTTGAGCTAGTACAGCCATGAGTCTTCTTGGGAATGATGCAACAAGTTTTTCACACCTGGATTTGGGGATCCTCTGCCATTCTTCCTTGCTGATCCTCTCCAGTTCCATCAGGTTGGATGCCGAACGTTGGTGGACAGCCATTTGCAGGTCTCTCCAGAGATGCTCAATTGGGTTTAGGTCAGGGCTCTGGCTGGGCCAGTCAAGAATGGTCACAGAGTTGTTCTGAAGCCACTCCTTTGATATTTTAGCTTAGTGCTTAGGGTCATTGTCATCTTGGAAGGTGAACATTCGGCCAAGTTTGAGGTCCAGAGCACTCTGGAAGAGGAGATTTTCATCCAGGATATCTCTGTACTTGGCCGCATTCATGTTTCCTTCAATTGCAACCATCGTCCTTTCCCTGCAGCTGAAAAACACCCCCATAGTATGATGCTGCCACCACCATGTTTCACTGTTGGGATTGTATTGGGCAGGTGATGAGCAGTGCCAGGTTTTCTCCACATATACCGCTTAGAATTATCACCAAAAAGTTCTATCTTCGTCTCATCAGACCAGAGAATCTTATTTTTCTCATAGTCTGGGAGTCCTTCATGTGTTTTTGAGCAAACTCTATGTGGGCTTTTATATGTCTTGCACTGAGGAGAGGCTTCTGTCGGGCCACTCTGCCATAAAGGCCCGATTGGTGGAGGGCTGCAGTGATAGTTGACTTTGTGGAGCTTTCTCCCATCTCCCTGCTGCATCTCTGGAGCTCAGCCACAGTGATCTTGGGGTTCTTCTTTACCTCTCTCACCAAGGCTTTTCTCCCATGATTGCTCAGTTTGGCTGGACGGCCAGGTCTAGGAAGACTTCTGGTGGTCCCAAACTTCTTCCATTTAAGGATTATGGAGCCCACTGTGCTCTTAGGAACCATGAGTAATGCAGAACTTCTTTTGTAACCTTGGCCAGATCTATGCCTTGCCACAATTCTGTCTCTGAGCTCCTTGGGCAGTTCCTTCGAGTTCATGATTCTCATTTGGACTGACATGCACTGTGAGCTGTGAGGTCTTATATAGACAGGTGTGTGCCTTTCCAAATCAAGTCCTACTAGTTTAATTAAACACATCTGGACTCCAATTAAAGAGTAGAACCATCTCAAGGAGGATCACAAGGAAATGGACAGCATGTGACTTAAATATGAGTGTCTGAGCAAAGGGTCAGAATACTTATGACCATGTGATATTTCAGTTTTTCTTTTTTAATAAGTTTGCAAAAATTTCTACATTTCTGTTATTTTCAGTCAAGATGGGGTGCAGAGTGCACTTTAGTGAGAAAAAAATGAACTTTTTAGAATTTACCAAATGACTGCAATGAAACAAAGAGTGAAAATGTAAAGGGGTCTGAATACTTTCAGTACCCACTGTATCCTTGAACATTACATTTAACTACCTTTTTGTATAAGGTGGCAAAGAATAAAACAAGCAGATAGGAAAAAACAAACTTAATTTATTTAAAAAATGATCAAAAAGAAATATTTCTGTCATGCGCCAAAACATGCAAAATAAAGCAAATAAACATTACAAATTATAATAAAGTGCAGAACTGTAATCAGGGCCAGGACTGGGTGCTGAAAAATGTGGGGGGATCAGCAACATGAGTAAGTGAGGGAAGTGGAGTAAAGGGTAGAAATACACCATGGTGCGGAGGGTTTGGTAGGTATGGCCGGTCCGTGGAACTAGATTTGCTGCCAACTATATCCTAATTTGGAAGGCGGCTCACAGCAGGTTCAAGATGATATAAGTATGGCAAATACAAACGGTATATTAGGATTGTCTGAATATGGGTTATTTTGTAGGTGAGGTTTAACACAAATAACTATTGAAGCCAGAACATTATGTGTCTAATTTTTTTCCAAAACATATCGCCATCAAAAGCGAAAATTAGGCAAGCCAGAATAAACACAAAAAAAAAGACAAAGAAAAGTCACCATCATACTAGCAGTCAAGGGCGGGCTGGGCTGGAGTGCAGAGGGGCAAATGCCCCCCCAGACCAGTTCCCAAGCAGCTGCTCAGGGCTGCCAGGGGACTGCACTGTACCTTTAAATATGTTCAGCTGCCGACCCGACCACATGGCAGAGATGCAGATACACCCCCTGCACGCTGTGTGGCTGAGTCTGCTGAAGTGACGTCACACAGCGAACCTGGAACTGATTCAGTCAGCCGGACAGGAGCCTGTGGATCGGAGACTTCAGTGGTCTCAGTCAGTATGAGGTCAGGGGGTCTGCAGTGAGGGGGAAGCGGGACTGTGCTCACCTTCTCATAAATCCACCCAGGATTCTATATTGTCCAATCAGAGGGCCAGCTGCTGGGGCTCCGTGTGAGTTATTGCAGGAGGCTGAACTTTCATGCAGATTAGGGTCCTCCTGTCAGCGCAAAAAGTTCAGTCTGGTGCAATAAATCACACTTAGTCCCAGCAGAGACCACAGACATCACAATACAAGACCCTGCACCGACTGATTACAGCTGAACCTACAGCACCTCATATTCTACTATATGGCCCCATATATAATATGTGAGGTCCTGTAGGCAGGTCCAGGTGTGTTCAGTAATAATAATCTTTATTTTTATATAGCGCTAACATATTCCGCAGCGCTTTACATACATTATCGTCGCTGTCCCCATCGGGGCACACAATCTAGATTCCCTATCATTATGTCTTTGGAGTGTGGGAGGAAACCAGAGAACCCGGAGGAAACCCACGCAAACACGGGAGAACATACAAACTCCTTGCAGATGTTGTCCTTGGTGGGATTTGAACCCAGGACCCCAACGCTGCAAGGCTGCAGTGCAGTGTATATCCCTGTACATAATATACCACATCTAGTATACAGATTAGCCTATCATCTACTGTGATACACACATCAGATGTTTTAAAAAAATACACATTACTATACAACATCAGATGTCTATAGTGACAGTATATTATATACTAGTCATGTATTCTAATATATATTGTATGCATGTGGTATACTGTGTGAACAGATGTTATGTACAGGTAATGTGTGTATAGTATATCTGAACTCTACCCATGTCTGGTATATATAATACTGTAACTACAAAGTTCAGCCCGCGGACTGAGACAGCCGAAGGGCTGAAAACTGTGGTGCACGGGCCACACCATACTCTCCCCTATCCCAATATCACTGCTATCTGCAGTGTGGTGAATACATTGGTGGAAGACGGAGCCACTGGCTCCTACTTCCACAGATCAGCTTTTGCGACTGACACAGCCAACATGATGACATCACGACATCACATCTGCTGTGTGGAGAGTCAGTGCACCGGAGAAAAGAACAGACCGCGGGGGAACGAGAGCGAGGTGAGTATGTCTTCTTTTTTTTTTTTCGTATGTGCATGGAATGTGTGCCTGCATATAGGGGGCTATGTGAGGACTCATACTGTATATAGGAGGCTATGTGAGGGCTCATATAGTATATAGGAGGCTATGTGAGGGCTCATATAGTTTATAGGAGGCTATGTGAGGGCTCATATAGTATATAGGAGGCTATGTGAGGGCTCATATAGTATATAGGAGGCTATGTGGGGGCTCATATAGTATATAGGAGGCTATGTGAGGGCTCACACTGTATATAAGAGGTTATGTGGGGCCTTACACTGTATATAGAAGGCTATGAGGGAATCATACTGTATATAGGAGGCTATTTGAGGGCTCATATTGTATATAAAGAGACTATGTGGGGGCTCACACTGTATATAGGAAGCTATGCGGATCTCATAATGTATATAAGAGGCCACGTGGGGTCTGACAATATATAGAGAGGCTATATGGGGACTCACATTGTATAAATGAGGCTATGTGGGACTCATACTGTACATAGGAGGCTATGTGGCGGCTAATAATATGTATACAGTAGAAGGCTATGTGGGGGCTCATATTGTATAAAGGAGGCTATGAGGACTCATACTGTACATAGGAGGCTCATACTATATATAGGAGGCTATATGCGGGCTCATACTGTACAAAGGAGGCTATGTGGCGGCTCATAATATGTATAGGAGGCTATGTGGGTCTCATACGGTATATAGGGGGCTATGTGGTGGCTAATACTGTATATAGGATGGAATATGAGGGCTCACACTGTATATAAGGGCTATGTGGTAGCTTACACTGTATATAGGGGCTATGTGGGGTGCATACTGTATGTAGGAATAATGTCTGTAATCTGCTGTGGAATTAATAGCACTATATACTGTACTTTTCAGATTATAGTACGCACTTTTCTCCTCCAAAAATTTTTGGGAAAATGGTAGTACGTCTTATAATCTGAATGTAGTTTACCGGGGCATTTGGGAGTGGCATTTTAGGGTCGCTGCTGCAGGAAGCTGGTGACGGCAGGAGTGAGGCGATGCTGCGGGCCCCAGGCTGGGAAGGTAGGTGTCTGGCTGTGCGACGGGCTCTGTGCTTTCACAAAATGTCGGAGGAGCCCCCGCACTTTCCATGGTTTTCAATGCCTTGAACTTGGGGAAAAAAGGCCACCAGAGGCGGCGCATGTGCGGATTGAGATCGTGACACCGAGATCTTGTCTCCCGAGGTCTCAACCTAAGCATGTGCCGCCTCCGGTGGCCATTTTCCCTAAGTCTACAGCATTGAAAACCACGGGAAGTACAGGGGATCCGCCGGCATTTTGTGAAAGCACGGAGCCCGGCTCATCGTCGAACGTCCCCCTCCCAGCCTGGGGTCCACAGCATCACCCCACTCCTGCCGCTGCCAGCTTCCTGGAGCAGCGACTCTGCTCCACCACAGCAGCCCCCTTCCCTGGGTAATCTACCGTAAAAGCAGACTATAAGAAGCACCACCATTTTATTAAAAACATTTTTTTCCTATTTTTCTCACCAAAATTTGGGGTGCGTCTTATGATACGGTGCATTTTATAATCTGCAAAATATGGTTAGTAAAATAAATAAATAGGGAGCTGTGTGGGGGCTCATACTGTATACAGGGGGCTGTGTGTGTGCTCATATGGTATATAGGGGGCTGTGTGTGGGCTCATACTGTATACAGGGGGCTATGTGTGTGCTCATATGGTATATAGGGGGGCTGTGTGTGGGCTCATACTATATACAGGGGGCTGTGTGTGGGCTCATATGGTATATAGGGGGGCTGTGTGTGGGCTCATATGGTATATAGGGGGGCTGTGTGTGGGCTCATACTGTATACAGGGGGCTGTGTGTGTGCTCATATGGTATATAGGGGGATGTGTGTGGGCTCATACTGTATACAGGGGGCTATGTGTGTGCTCATATGGTATATAGGGGGGCTGTGTGTGGGCTCATATGGTATATAGGGGGGCTGTGTGGGGGCTCATACTGTATACAGGGGGCTGTGTGTGTGCTCATATGGTATATAGGGGGATGTGTGTGGGCTCATACTGTATACAGGGGGCTATGTGTGTGCTCATATGGTATATAGGGGGGCTGTGTGTGGGCTCATACTGTATACAGGGGGCTGTGTGTGGGCTCATATGGTATATAGGGGGGCTGTGTGTGGGCTCATATGGTATATAGGGGGGCTGTGTGTGGGCTCATACTGTATACAGGGGGCTGTGTGTGTGCTCATATGGTATATAGGGGGGCTGTGTGGGGGCTCATACTGTATACAGGGGGCTGTGTGTGTGCTCATATGGTATATAGGGGAGCTGTGTGGGGGCTCATACTGTATACAGGGGGCTATGTGTGTGCTCATATGGTATATAGGGGGGCTGTGTGTGGGCTCATACTGTATACAGGGGGCTATGTGTGTGCTCATATGGTATATAGGGGAGCTGTGTGGGGGCTCATACTGTATACAGGGGGCTGTGTGTGTGCTCATATGGTATATAGGGGAGCTGTGTGGGGGCTCATACTGTATACAGGGGGCTGTGTGTGGGCTCATACGGTATATAGGGGGATGTTGGCATACTTAATTCTGCTCAATATTAAGTGATATAAATATTATTTTATATTAATTGTAGTTAATATTAATATTGAGCAGAACTAATTTCAGCCTTTCAGCCTATTGGTTCAGGCCCCCACAACAGTTACGTTCTCTCATGTGGCCCCTCTGGAAAATGAATTGCCCACCCCTGATATATACCATCATTTATTATCCAGTATATAGCATCTGATGTCTGTATAACAGTATGTCCTATATCCCATCACATATTCTCCTGTATACTGGATGTCATATACTGTGCACAGACATCAGATGGTGCAGAGGAGAAGAAGTGACTGGTGTAATATCTAATGGCTGTACTCAAGGTGTAATGTGCACTAGTTACATATTAGCCTGTAGGTGGTATAATATATATACTATAGGCCCAGACATCCCATATTATATACAGGATAATAGGAGGCGGGTATAATATCCAGAGCTAACAAGCCTCCCCTATTCCCTGGGCCTGTCCCGATTTGAGGGCTCAGTCCCGGCCCGGCTCAGCTCTTCTCCCGGCAGGGGCGCTGCTGGGCACTGGGCTTTTCCTCCAGACACGCAGGCTTTCCATGCTGTGTGTGACCCCTTGTAGCTCCGCCTCCCGCTCTCTGCTCCTCCCCGGCATCAGGGCAGAGGAATTCTACTGTGCAGAGACCGCACAGCATGAGGAGGTGAGGGGTCAGGGGGCGGGGCCAAGTCTGCGGAGGACATGACAACAAGGTGCGGTCCTGAGGTGAGGGGGAGACCCGCAGCCTCTCCCATCTGTGGCTGCTGTTATTACAGGATGGGAGGGGGCTCATGCAATGTCACCAGCAGCTCTGCAGTCGGGACTAGGGGGGATGGGAAGGGGATTTAGGGGCACTGCAGGGCTGACAGCTCTCCTGCGTACAGCCCATACTCTGCTGCTGATTGCAAACACCAGGCCCCACCACTGCCACTGGAGACATGATGGAGAAGAAGGGAATATATACATGTCATGTTGTGCCCGCTGTGTGTATGATGTCTGTGTGATGGTTGTGCCCGCTGTGTGTGTGATGTCTGTGTGATGGTTGTTCCCGCTGTGTGTATGATGTCTGTGTGATGGTTGTGCCCGCTGTGTGTATGATGTCCGTGTGATGGTTGTGCCCGCTGTGTGTATGATGTGTCTGTGTGATGGTTGTGCCCGCTGTGTGTATGATGTCTGTGTGATGGTTGTGCCCGCTGTGTGTATGATGTCTGTGTGATGGTTGTGCCCGCTGTGTGTATGATGTCTGTGTGATGGTTGTGCCCGCTGTGTGTATGATGTCTGTGTGATGGTTGTGCCCGTTGTGTGTATGATGTCTGTGTGATGGTTGTGCCCGCTGTGTGTGTGATGGTTGTGCCCGCTGTGTGTGTGATGTCTGTGTGATGGTTGTGCCCGCTGTGTGTATGATGGTTGTGCCGGCTGTGTGTGTGATGTCTGTGTGATGGTTGTGCCCGCTGTGTGTGTGATGTCTGTGTGATGGTTGTGCCCGCTGTGTGTGTGATGTCTGTGTGATGGTTGTGCCCGCTGTGTGTATGATGTCTGTGTGATGGTTGTGCCCGCTGTGTGTGTGATGTCTGTGTGATGGTTGTGCCCGATGTGTGTGTGATGTCTGTGTGATGGTTGTGCCCGCTGTGTGTGATGTCTGTGTGATGGTTGTGCCCGCTGTGTGTATGATGGTTGTGCCCGCTGTGTGTGTGATGTCTGTGTGATGGTTGTGCCCGCTGTGTGTATGATGTGTGTGTGTATGATGTCTGTGTGATGGTTGTGCACGCTGTGTGTATGATGTCTGTGTGATGGTTGTGCCCGCTGTGTGTATGATGTCTGTGTGATGGTTGTGCCCGCTGTGTGTGTGATGTCTGTGTGATGGTTGTGCCCGCTGTGTGTATGATGTCTGTGTGATGGTTGTGCCCGCTGTGTGTATGATGTCCGTGTGATGGTTGTGCCCGCTGTGTGTATGATGTGTCTGTGTGATGGTTGTGCCCGCTGTGTGTATGATGTCTGTGTGATGGTTGTGCCCGCTGTGTGTATGATGTCTGTGTGATGGTTGTGCCCGCTGTGTGTATGATGTCTGTGTGATGGTTGTGCCCGCTGTGTGTATGATGTCTGTGTGATGGTTGTGCCCGTTGTGTGTATGATGTCTGTGTGATGGTTGTGCCCGCTGTGTGTGTGATGGTTGTGCCCGCTGTGTGTATGATGTCTGTGTGATGGTTGTGCCCGCTGTGTGTATGATGTCCGTGTGATGGTTGTGCCCGCTGTGTGTATGATGTCTGTGTGATGGTTGTGCCCGCTGTGTGTATGATGCCTGTGTGATGGTTGTGCCCGCTGTGTGTATGATGTCCGTGTGATGGTTGTGCCCGCTGTGTGTATGATGTCCGTGTGATGGTTGTGCCCGCTGTGTGTATGATGTCTGTGTGATGGTTGTGCCCGCTGTGTGTATGATGTCTGTGTGATGGTTGTGCCCGCTGTGTGTATGATGTCTGTGTGATGGTTGTGCCCGCTGTGTGTATGATGTCCGTGTGATGGTTGTGCCCGCTGTGTGTATGATGTCCGTGTGATGGTTGTGCCCGCTGTGTGTATGATGTCCGTGTGATGGTTGTGCCCGCTGTGTGTGATGTCTGTGTGATGGTTGTGCCCGCTGTGTGTATGATGGTTGTGCCGGCTGTGTGTGTGATGTCTGTGTGATGGTTGTGCCCGCTGTGTGTGTGATGTCTGTGTGATGGTTGTGCCCGCTGTGTGTGTGATGTCTGTGTGATGGTTGTGCCCGCTGTGTGTATGATGTCTGTGTGATGGTTGTGCCCGCTGTGTGTGTGATGTCTGTGTGATGGTTGTGCCCGCTGTGTGTGTGATGTCTGTGTGATGGTTGTGCCCGCTGTGTGTGATGTCTGTGTGATGGTTGTGCCCGCTGTGTGTATGATGGTTGTGCCCGCTGTGTGTGTGATGTCTGTGTGATGGTTGTGCCCGCTGTGTGTGTGATGTCTGTGTGATGGTTGTGCCCGCTGTGTGTGTGATGTCTGTGTGATGGTTGTGCTCGCTGTGTGTGTGATGTCTGTGTGATGGTTGTGCCCGCTGTGTGTGTGATGTCTGTGTGATGGTTGTGCCCGCTGTGTGTGTGATGTCCGTGTGATGGTTGTGCCCGCTGTGTGTGTGATGTCCGTGTGATGGTTGTGCCCGCTGTGTGTGTGATGTCCGTGTGATGGTTGTGCCCGCTGTGTGTGTGATGTCCGTGTGATGGTTGTGCCCGCTGTGCGTGTGATGTCCGTGTGATGGTTGTGCCCGCTGTGCGTGTGATGTCCGTGTGATGGTTGTGCCCGCTGTGTGTGTGATGTCCGTGTGATGGTTGTGCCCGCTGTGTGTATGATGTCTGTGTGATGGTTGTGCCCGCTGTGTGTATGATGTCTGTGTGATGGTTGTGCCCGCTGTGTGTATGATGTCTGTGTGATGGTTGTGCCCGCTGTGTGTATGATGTCTGTGTGATGGTTGTGCCCGCTGTGTGTATGATGTCTGTGTGATGGTTGTGCCCGCTGTGTGTATGATGTCCGTGTGATGGTTGTGCCCGCTGTGTGTATGATGTCCGTGTGATGGTTGTGCCCGCTGTGTGTGATGTCTGTGTGATGGTTGTGCCCGCTGTGTGTATGATGGTTGTGCCGGCTGTGTGTGTGATGTCTGTGTGATGGTTGTGCCCGCTGTGTGTGTGATGTCTGTGTGATGGTTGTGCCCGCTGTGTGTGTGATGTCTGTGTGATGGTTGTGCCCGCTGTGTGTATGATGTCTGTGTGATGGTTGTGCCCGCTGTGTGTGTGATGTCTGTGTGATGGTTGTGCCCGCTGTGTGTGTGATGTCTGTGTGATGGTTGTGCCCGCTGTGTGTGTGATGTCTGTGTGATGGTTGTGCCCGCTGTGTGTGATGTCTGTGTGATGGTTGTGCCCGCTGTGTGTGATGTCTGTGTGATGGTTGTGCCCGCTGTGTGTATGATGGTTGTGCCCGCTGTGTGTGTGATGTCTGTGTGATGGTTGTGCCCGCTGTGTGTGTGATGTCTGTGTGATGGTTGTGCCCGCTGTGTGTGTGATGTCTGTGTGATGGTTGTGCTCGCTGTGTGTGTGATGTCTGTGTGATGGTTGTGCCCGCTGTGTGTGTGATGTCTGTGTGATGGTTGTGCCCGCTGTGTGTGTGATGTCCGTGTGATGGTTGTGCCCGCTGTGTGTGTGATGTCCGTGTGATGGTTGTGCCCGCTGTGTGTGTGATGTCCGTGTGATGGTTGTGCCCGCTGTGTGTGTGATGTCCGTGTGATGGTTGTGCCCGCTGTGTGTGTGATGTCCGTGTGATGGTTGTGCCCGCTGTGTGTGTGATGTCCGTGTGATGGTTGTGCCCGCTGTGTGTGTGATGTCCGTGTGATGGTTGTGCCCGCTGTGTGTGTGATGTCTGTGTGATGGTTGTGCCCGCTGTGTGTATGATGTCTGTGTGATGGTTGTGCCCGCTGTGTGTATGATGTCTGTGTGATTTTTAACATAGCGCTTTGAAATAGGCAGGGGTGGGAGATTAATTTTCCCAAGGGGCCACGTGAGAGACCGTGACTGTTGTGGAGCCCGAACCAATAGGTTCAAATTAATTCAGCTCAATATTAATATTAACATATTAATTATATATTTTTTGTATATTTATATTATCACTTAATATTGAGCAGATTTAAGTATGCTGACATCCCCCTATATACAGTATGAGCCCCCACACAACCCCGTACATACAGTATTAGCACACACCACCCCTACCTACGGTATGAGCCCTCGCATAGCCCCCCATATACAGTAAGAGCCACCACAAGAAAGCCAGATGTCGTATAATGAATCTACATAAAGATGAGAAAGTTCTGGCGGCTCCGACTGTGAATGAGGGAACAAAAAATAACCCTCAGGTCCCAACAAGAGATGAGCAGGACTCACAGATGAGGCCGCACTGCCCCGGAAGATAAGAGACTCATGGCCTCCAGTCCAGCCGCCAGGTAGCACTGACCCGGACCCCCGACTGGAGGCCCCGGAATCCATCTGCTCATCTCTAGTCCCAGCTGCCCTGGATACAGTGGACAGTCCTGGATTTGGGTCTGGGCCTTGCAGTCTCGGCCGTCTGCTGAATTTCCCTCACTACCAGCGCCCCTCTGACAACTCCTCCTGCCGGGCGAGAAAGATAATGGTAAATGGGCGTGGATTGGGGTGTGACCAGGGGCGAGGCCAAAATTTGCCACGCATAGCACCTTTCTGTCCCCCTTTCTGTTCTTCAAAAGTTGAGAGGTATGAATATGTGATGTCTGTATCCCAGTATATCGCTTACCATCACATATTATGCTGTATACTGGATGTGATGGACTTTGATACAGGCATCCAATGTTATACAGAGGATAATCTGTCACTGGTGTAATATCTGATGTCTGTGCTCATAGTGTGGTATATAACTGTCACATGCTATTCTGTATGTAATATCTGATGTATGTAGTCATAATATATCTTATTCCAGTACAGATGAGCGAATTGATTCGCAGGACACTGGTCAAACAGTCCCGTCAGTAGTCTGTGGCCACCAGACCAGAGCCCCGCAAGCCTCCTCCCGCCTGCCGGCATCTCTGACTCCTCTTTTGATTATAGTCTTTGCATGATGTCATCTTTTTGGCGTGACACATACATGACATTGTGCCTGGCTACAAATCAAAGGAAGAGAAAGAGAATGGTGTCAGGTAGGAGGCTGTCAGGGCTCCTATCCAGCAGCCACTGAATATTCATCTGACCATTGGATCAGGGTCCTGCAAATGAAGTTGCTCATCTCTATATATCAGTCATATATTCTCCTATGTATATTGTATTGTATGTGGTATAATATGTTCACTGTGTGCACAGACATCAGATGGGACACACGTGATAATTAGTGACTCGTACATCATATACTATAATGTGGAGTTGACTTTTACATTGATGACTTGCTCGATCAAGTATGTAGGAAATAATACACAAAATAATAATTCCTAGGTATCTATCTGGCAGACCTGTGCTTATGTGTGGCCACCTTTAGGCTGTGTGCCCACTATGCGTTTTTTAAGCGTTTCCGCAACGGTAATTCCGCTGCAGAAACGCTTAAAAAACGCCGCCATTGACTTGCAGGGAGATGCAGAAACGCTCTGGAAAAATTCTCAGCATTTCTGCATTGTGGGCACTTAGCCTTACTCTGTTTAGGAGTGTAGAAAAGCACAGCGTACCTTGGATTACTTGCATTACACCTCTAACAACCTAAATCCGTGTTGTAGTGGTCAGACATTGTACATATTATGCTTATGTATTACCAGTTTTAAATGCTCACCTGAACTGGACCAAGTGCTGTCATTTTTCTCCACGGGCAGCACTTAGACAATACGTTTGTGTGAATATAGCCTATGAAGCAGCTGGTAATAAACATGTTGAAGGGGTTTTCTGCGAACAAAAGTATATTTTAATCAATAGATCTTGGAATAATAATAACTTCCACAATTGGATGTGTTTAAATAAAATGTCCCTGTGCTGAGATAATGTTATAAATGTGCCCCTGCTGTGTACTGTGTAATGGCTGTGTCTGACTGTGCAGGAACATGGTCTGATCATACCACAGCTACTGGGCAGGGGGGGAGAAAAAGAGTATATAGCATCGATTAAATCACTGCACACTCTAGTTTCAAGATGCAAACGATAGGTCAAAACGTTCATTTACTGTTGCATTATTCCCTGCACCTTAAATGTGTCTTATTGCATGTCTTCAAATAGACTTTAGTTTGCGTCATGAAACTAGAATGTGCGGTGATTTAATCTACGCCGATTCTGGGGATTCCACATCCCGTGTACCTGCACCTTGACCTACAGACTGTGTGCACGCTAATCATCTATATATAAAGAGAGTATATATACATTACAGCAGGGGATCACAGCTGAGTCTTTCTTTGAGCTAAAATATTGTTTAAAAACAGGCATTGAAATGTTTTACTCACAAAAAGAATCCTCTGTGATCCCCTGCTATCCTGCCTGTATCCTCTTTTTCTCCCCCCCTGCCCAGGAGATGTGGTATGATCAGGCCATGTTCCTGCACGGTCAGACACAGCCATTACACAGTACACAGCAGGGGCACATTTATAAGATTATCTCAGCACAGGAACATTATTATATCACATCCAATTGTGGAAATTATTATTACTCCAAGACCTATTGATTAAAATATACTATTGTTTGTGGGAAAACGACCTTTAAGGATGGGCCGCTACTCATGGACCACTGCTGTGTGCTTGCCCCCAGGCTAAAATTTGCCAGCCAGCCCCTGCTAGCAGTGATATTAGAATACACACTATACATGTTATTACATACAGCATCCTTTACCTATAAAAATTGTATATAATCTCTTCCACTTTTCTTTCCAGTGGGTGTAGTGACAAGATTATGGAGCAGTTGCCGGGACCAGTGCCGCCGCGAGCGACAACAGGGTAGGAAGAGTGGTGATGTGGCTCTTAAAAAGAAAGGCCATACCTATATTATGACCGGCTCCAGTTTTTGACCCTAGTCCTAGATTTTCACCCGTAAGTGGCTATCTTTTTCAGTTTTATTTGTTGTAATGGTTTGATTATAATTTTGCATATTAAAAATGCTTTTTTCTCTGTCATCCCTGACCTTACAGATCTGACTGGACCAAAAAGGGAAATACCTGTAGCTCGGAGGTGCTGGAAGCCAGAGAGGAATCTGAAATGGAGGCCGGAGCTGCGGGCCAGAAAGAAGAAGAGCCTGCGGAGAGCACCAGTACACCACAGCCCCTCGACACCTCCCCTCATGCACCAATAAGCCAGCATCGCTACCGCCCCACCATCACTGGCGTACGTGACATGGGAATACCTGTGAGTGATGATGATGAGAGTTTTTGTCTAAGCCTGGCCTGTTATTTCAGGCACGTTCCCTTTTTATTGAGGCTGCAGACCAGGGCTGCCCTCCAAATTGTTTTGTCTGCCGCTGCGCCACCAAATTCACCGATGGCCATCTTTTAATTCCTTGAAAGGTGGCAACTTTCTGAGGACAACCAAACCCGGTCATTAGACCCCCCAAGAAGGGCACTCAGCAGACCCACCATCACGGCAGCCACCACCTCCAGTGCCAGCAACACGGCAATCACCACCACCTCCAGTACCAGCATCACAGCAGCCATCACCACCACCTCCAGTCACAGCATCACAGCAACCACCACCAACTACAGTGGCACCATCACGGCAGCCACCTTCAGTGCCAGCATCTTGGCAGCCACCTCCATTACCAGCATCACAGCAGCTAACAACCCCCTCACCAGCATGTCTCTTGCCCCAATCACCCTTGTCTTGTTGGCATGATGGCCAAAACACAGAAGACAAGGCCAGACAAAGATCTGAGATACAGGATTTGTGTGCTGAGATGCCGCCACAGTCACTGAAAGGTGTTACATAGATGCGTATTATATGGACGCTATATGGATGGCATAAGCATGGTCCATTTGCTGTGCTTTTTTTTTCTCGCACACATTGACTTGCATTGGCGAGTCTCGTCTGATATATGCAGCCACTTGCAGCATGCTGTGATTTTTTTTTCTCAGTTCGATCCGAGCTGGGAAAAAAAAAATCACAGATGAACACAATCATTCAATAACAGGAGTCAGAGTGCAATCCAATTTTTTTTATCAGATTGCACTCGTGTGATTTAAACGCAGATGAGTATGAGCCCTTAGACTCAGCCAAAAGATTGTAGACATAGAGTATATCTTATTGCTCTAATAGGCATCTAGTCATTCAACAGAGGCCATTAACTATATATTCTACATGCAGGGCTTGTGAATTGTCCATTATTAAAATAAACAGTATATAAAAAGCAGTGCAGGAGGCAGCAGTAAAGGACATGACAAATATTAATAACAATATGTAAAATAATCACAGGCTGCAATTACCCACCATATTTTTTCTTAAACCATGAAATCAACTTTTTCTTGCGGTTGTAAATTTGAAATGACAGTGATGGCTATTATGACATCACAAGGCACATGACATCATAGACATCACAATTGGAATAGAATGTATAAATTTCTACACTGCTGCCATCTTGTGTCACTATAACCTGACAGCTGGAAGAGAACGAGTCCAGGTAAGTAGCTCTTTACTTTTAAGCTTTGGTATACTTATAATGTATCCACCGGATTTATCATGGATTGCCGGGAACACTCTGTAATAAAACATTTTCAGGACAACCCCTTGTCTAAATGAGAAATTGCTGACGATAGGTGGGTGGGGAGGTCAAGTTGGGACATCTTTATGGGGCTCCATTTTTGGGTAGTTTTGCCATTTATGTGGACAAATTATTTTATTATCATTCTCTGTTCTCAGATCTTTGGTTCCTATTGAATTAGGGGCTGACATTGGAGTTGTAGTTTAACCCCTTTAAAGCTCAAGACGTACTAATACGTATCTGCGCCATGGGACTTAAGAGCCTGATACGTATTAGTACGTCTTTGCGATCGCGCCCGCACACAGGCTGTGCGGGCGCGATCGCCGCCGGGTTTCAGCCGATTGTCGCAGCTGAGTCGATCGCAGCATTGCGGGGGCAAGGGGAGGTGATCGGGATACTCACCTCTCCTGCCGGCGTCCAGCGATGTCTGCCGCGGCTTCCTGGATGTTGCCATGACGACCCAATGTCGTCATGACAACATCTCGATCACCAGACAGCAGGAAGATATTTTGGCATGCGCAGTGTATGACCAAAGTATCTTCTGCATTTGCAGCGCTGACAGCCTGTATAGCACAGGGCTGGTGCTCCATCCCTATGCTATACAGGCGATCAGAATAAAAAATGTGAAAGTCCCATAGTGGGACAAAGAATAAAAGTAAAAAAAGTGTCAGAAAGTGAAGAAAATAAATAAAAAAATAATCCACCAAAAATAAAAATATAATGTACCCATCAATAAATATTATTATGAAAAAAAAAACAATAACAGTACACATATTTGGTATCGCCGCGTCCGGAATGACCTGACCTATAAAACTCCCACTAGTTAGCCCCTTCAGTGAACATGGTAAAAAAAAAAAAAAAAATGAAGCAAAAAAAATGCTTCATCATCATACCGCCAAACAAAAAATGGAATAACACACGATCAAAAAGACGAATATAAATAATAATGATACCACTGAAAACGTCATCTTGTCCCGCAAAAAACAAGCCGCCATACAGCTCCATCAGCCGAAAAATAAAAAAGTTATAGCTCTCAGAATAAAGCGATGCAAAAAAATTATTTTTTCTATAAAATAGCTTTTATTGTGTAAAAGCGCCAAAACATAGAAAATCGATATAAATGTAGTACCACTGTAAGCGTACTGACCAGAAGAATAAAGCTACCTTATCAATTTTACCACACGCGGAACAGCATCAAAAAAAAAAAAAAACAATTCCTGAATTGTTGGTTTTTGTTTATTCTGCCTCCCAATAATCGGAATAGAGAGCGATCAAAATATGTCACGTGCCTGAAAATGGCACTAATAAAAACGTCAACTCTTCCCGCAAAAAACAAGACGTCACATGACTCTGTCGGCCAAAATATGGAAAAATTATAGCTCTCAAAATATGGCGATGCAAAAACTAGATTTTACGAAAAAATGCATCTTTTAGTGTGTGACAGCTGTCAATCATAAAAGCCCGATATGATTCTGGTATCGCTGTAATCGCACTGACTCGAAGAATAAAGTTGTCTAAACGGCGTAAAATATAAACTCTAGGCTTAGGGTTGTGGTAGGGTTAGGGTTGGGGTTGGGGTTATGGTTAGGGCTAGGGTTAGGGTTGGGCTAGGCCTGAGAGGATGAGATCCGCCCCTATCACTGGGCAAGAAGCCAAAAGCACAAAATAAAAAGAGAAATCCTACTTCCTCCTTCAGGAGGACCCGGAGTGGGCAAACCCAACACATGAGACACCGGGCTAGAGGCCAACCACGACACAAGCTTTAAAGGGAATCTGTTACCCCCTAGGACTTATCAGACCTCTAATATGGGTATAAAGGTTATAGAAATGTAATTCTATACATACTTCTATGACCCATATTAGAGGTCTGCTTGCTTTGAAATATCCTGGCTCCGGCGTGCTCTGGCTCTGGCCTGCCTTTGCCCTGGCTCTGTCCTGCTCTCGCTCTGTCTCTGTCCTGCTCTCACTCTGGCTCTGTCCTGCTCTCACTCTGGCTCTGTCCTGCTCTCACTCTGGCTCTGTCCTGCTCTCACTGTGGCTCCGGCCTGCTCTCGCTCTGGCTCTGGCCTGCCCTCGCCTTTGCTCCGGCCTACTCTCGCCCTGGCTCCGGCCTGCTCTCGCTCTGGCTCCGGCCTGCCCTTGCCTTGGCTTCGGCCTGCTCTCGCCCTGAATCTGGCCTGCTCTCGTTTTGGCTCTAGCCTGCCCTCGCTCTGGCTCCTTCCTGCTCTCGCTCTGGCTCCGGCCTGCTCTGGCTCTGGCCTGCCCTTGCCTTGGCTTCGGCCTGCTCTCGCCCTGAATCTGGCCTGCTCTCGTTTTGGCTCTGGCCTGCCCTCGCCCTGGCTTCGGGCTGCTCTCGTTCTGGCTCTGGCCTGCTCTCGCTCTGGCTCTGGCCTGCCCTCACCTTGGCTCTGTCCTGCCCTCGCCCTGGCTCCGGCCTGCCCTCGCCCTGGCTCCGGCCTGCTCTCTCTCTGGCTCCGGCCTGCCCTCGCTCTACCTCCGGCCTGCCCTCGCTCTGGCTCCGGCCTGCTCTCGCTCTGGCTCTGGCCTGCCCTCGCCCAGGCTTTGACCTGCTCTGTCTCTGGCTGTGGCCTGCCCTTTCCTTGGCTCCGGAGTGCTCTCACTCTGGCTCTGGCCTGCTCTCGCTCTGGCCTGCCCTCGACTTGGCTCCGGCCTGCTCTCACTCTGGCTCTGGCCTGCCCTCAGGGCCTTGGCTCCGACCTGCTCTCGCTATGGCCTGCCCTCGCCTTGGCTCCGGCCTGCTCTCGCTCTGGCTCTTGCGTGCCCAGGCTCTGCCTCTGGCCTGCCCTCGCCTTGGCTCCGGCCTACCCTCTCCTTGGCTCCGGCCTGCTCTCACTCTGACTCTGGTCTGCCCTCACCTTGGCTCCGGCCTGCTCTCGCCCTGGCTGCCGCCTGCCCTCTAAGTGGCTCCGGCCTGCCCTCTAAGTGGCTCCGGCCTGCCCTCGCCCTGGCTCCTGCCTGATCTCGCTCTGGCTCCTGCCTGCTCTCGCTCTGGCTCTGTCCTGCTCTCGCTCTGGCTCTGTCCTGCTCTCGCTCTGGCTCTGTCCTGCTCTCGCTCTGGCTCTGTCCTGCTCTCGCTCTGGCTCTGTCCTGCTCTCGCTCTGGCTCTGTCCTGCTCTCGCTCTGGCTCTGTCCTGCTCTCGCTCTGGCTCTGTCCTGCTCTCGCTCTGGCTCTGTCCTGCTCTCGCTCTGACTCTGTCCTGCTCTCGCTCTGGCTCTGTCCTGCTCTCGCTGTGGCTCCGGCCTGCTCTCGCACTGGCTCTGGCCTGCCCTCGCCTTTGCTCCGGCCTACTCTCGCCCTGGCTCCGGCCTGCTCTCGCTCTGGCTCTGGCCTGCCCTTGCCTTGGCTTCGGCCTGCTCCTGCCCTGAATCTGGCCTGCTCTCGTTTTGGCTCTAGCTTGCCCTCGCCCTGGCTCCGGCCTGCTCTCGCTCTGGCTCCTTCCTGCTCTCGCTCTGGCTCTGGCCTGCCCTTGCCTTGGCTTCGGCCTGCTCTCGCCCTGAATCTGGCCTGCTCTCTTTTTGGCTCTGGCCTGCCCTCGCCCTGGCTTCGGGCTGTTCTCGTTCTGGCTCTGACCTGCTCTCGCTCTGGCTCTGGCCTGCCCTCACCTTGGCTCTGTCCTGCCCTCGCCCTGGCTCTGGCCTGCCCTCTCCCTGGCTCCGGCCTGCTCTCGCTCTGGCTCCGGCCTGCTCTCGCTCTGGCTCCGGCCTGCCCTCGCTCTAGCTCCGGCCTGCCCTCGCCCTGGCTCCGGCCTGCTCTCGCTCTGGCTCTGGCCTGCCCTCGCCCAGGCTTTGGCCTGCTCTGTCTCTGGCTGTGGCCTGCCCTTTCCTTGGCTCCGGACTGCTCTCACTCTGGCTCTGGCCTGCTCTCGCTCTGGCCTGCCCTCGACTTGGCTCCGGCCTGCTCTCACTCTGGCTCTGGCCTGCCCTCAGGGCCTTGGCTCCGACCTGCTCTCGCTATGGCCTGCCCTCGCCTTGGCTCCGGCCTGCTCTCGCTCTGGCCTGCCTTGGCTCTGCCTCTGGCCTGCCCTCGCCTTGGCTCCGGCCCTGCTCTCGCTCTAGCTCTGGACTGCCCTCGCCCTGGCTCCGGCCTGCCATCGCTCTGGCTCCGGCCTGCTCTCGCTGTGGCTTTGGCCTGCCCTCGCCCTGGCTCTGTCCTGCCCTTGCTCTGGCCCTGGCCAGCCCTCGCCTTGGCTCCGGCCAGCTCTTGCTTTGGCTCCGGCCTGCCCTCGCCTTGTCTCCGGCCTGCTCTCGCCCTGGCTCCGGCATGCCCTCGCTGTGGCTCTGGCCTGCCCTCGCCCTGGCTCCGGCCTGCTCTCGCTCTGGCTCCGCCGGCGTGATCTCGCTCTGGCTCTGTCTGGCCTGCTCTCTCTCTGGCTCTGGCCTGCTCTCGTTCTGGCTCTGGCCTGCCCTCACCTTGTCTCCAGCCTGGTCTCGCTCTTGCTTTGGACTTCCCGCGCCTTGTCTCTGGCCTGCCCTCGCCTTGGCTCCGGCCTGCCCTCTCCTTGGCTCCGGCCTGCTCTCACTCTGACTCTGGTCTGCCCTCGCCTTGGCTCCGGCCTGCTCTCGCCCTGGCTCCGGCCTGCTCTCGCTCTGGCTTCGGCCTGCCCTCGCCCTGGCTACGGCCTGCCCTCGCCCTGGCTGCCGCCTGCCCTCGCCCTGGCTGCCGCCTGCCCTCTAACTGGCTCCGGCCTGCCCTCGCCCTGGCTCCGGCCTGATCTCGCTCTGGCCTGCCCTCGCCCTGGCTCTGGCCTGCCCTCGCCCTGGCTGCCGCCTGCCCTCTAACTGGCTCTGGCCTGCCCTCGCCCTGGCTCCGGCCTGATCTCGCTCTGGCTCCGATCTGCTCTCGCCCTGGCTCGTGCCTGCTCTCGCTCTGGCTTCGGCCTGCACTCGCCCTGGCTCCGACCTGCCCTTGCTCTGGCTCCTGCCAGCCCTCGCCTTGGCTCCGGCCGGCTGCTGCTCTGGCTTCGGCCTGCCCTCGCCTTGGCTCCGGCCTGCTCTCGCCCTGGCTCCGGCCTACCCTCGCCCTGGCTCCGGCCTGCCCTCTGACTGGCTCCGGCCTTCTCTTGCTCTGGCATCAGCCTGCCCTCGCCCTGGCTCCGGCCTGCCCTCGCTCTGGCTCCCGCCTGCCCTCGCCCTGGCTCCGGCCTGCTCTCCCTCTGGCTCCGGCCTGCTCTCCCTCTGGCTCCGGCCTGCCCTCTCCCTGGCTACGGCCAGCTCTCACTCTGGCTCATGCCTGCCCTCGCCTTGGCTCCAGCATGCTCTTGCTCTGGCTCTGGCCTGCCCTCTTCTTGACTCCGGCCTGCTCTCGCTCTGGTTCTGGCCTGCCTTCGCCTTGGCTCCGGCCTGCCCTCGCCCTGGCTCCCGCCTACCCTCGCCCTGGCTCCGGCCTGCCCTCTAACTGGCTCCGGCCTTCTCTTGCTCTGGCATCGGCCTGCCCTCGCCCTGGCTCCGGCCTGCCCTTGCTTTGGCTCCGGCAAGCCCTCGCCTTGGCTCCGGCCGGCTCCTGCTCTGGCTTCGGCCTGCCCTCGCCTTGGCTCCGGCCTGCTCTCGCTCTGGCTCCGGCCTACCCTCGCCCTGGCTCCGGCCTGCCCTCTAACTGGCTCCGGCCTTCTCTTGCTCTGGCATCAGCCTGCCCTCGCCCTGGCTCCGGCCTGCCCTTGCTTTGGCTCCGGCAAGCCCTCGCCTTGGCTCTGGACAGCTCTCGCCCTGACTGCGGCCTGCCCTCGCCTTGACTCCGGCCTGCCCTCTAACTGGCTCCGCCCTGCCCTCGCTCTGGCTCCGGCCTGCCCTCGCCCTGGCTCCGGCCTGCTCTCCCTCTGGCTCCGGCCTGCTCTCTCCCTGGCTACGGCCTGCTCTCACTCTGGTCATGCTTGCCCTTACTCTGGCTCCGGCCAGCCCTCGCCTTGGCTCCAGCATGCTCTTGCTCTGGCTCTGGCCTGCCCTCGTCTTGACTCCGGCCTACTCTCTCTCTGGTTCTGGCCTGCCTTCGCCTTGGCTCCGGCCTGCTCTCGCTCTGGCTCAGGCCGCCTACTCTCTCTCTGGCTCTGACCTGCCCTTGCCTTGACTCCGGCCTGCTCTCGCTCTGGGGCCTCTGGCCTGCCCTCGCCTTGGCTCCGGCCTGCTCTCGCCTTGGCACCGGTCTGCCCTCTCCCTGGCTCCTGCCTGCTCTCGCTCTGGCTCCGGCCTGGTCTCTCTCTGGCCTGCTCTCGCTCTGGTTCTGGCCTCCCCTTGCCTCGGCTCCGGCCTGCTCTCGCTCTGGCTCGCGCCTGCCCTAGCCTTGGCTCTGGCCTACTCTCGCTCTGGCTCTGGCCTGCCTTCGCCCTGGCTCCGGCCTGCTCTGGCCTTTGCTCCGGCCTCCTCTCGCCCTGGCTCCGGCCTGTTCTCGCTCTGGCTTCGGCCTCCCCTCGCCCTGGCTTAGGCCTGCTCTTGCTCTGGCCAGCCCTCTGCTTGGCTCCGGCCAGCTCCTGCTCTGTCTCCGGCCTGCCCTTGCCTTGGCTCCGGCCTCCTCTCGCCCTGGCTCCCGCCTGCCCTCGCCCTGGCTCCGGCCTGCCCTGTAACTGGCTCCGGCCTGCCCTCGCTCTTGCTTCGGCCTGCCCTCGCTCTTGCTCCGGCCTGCCCTCGCTCTTGCTCCGGCCTGCCCTCGCTCTTGCTCCGGCCTACCCTTGCCCTGTCTCCGGCCTGTTCTCTCTCGGTCTAGCTCCGACCTGCCCTCGTCCTGGCTCCGGCCTGCTCTCACTCTGGCTCCGGGCTGCCCTCGCCTTGGCTCCGGCTGCTCTCGCTCTGGCTCCGGCCTGCCCTCGCCCTGTCTCTGGCCTGCTCTCGATCTGGCCTGCTCGCGCCCTGGCTCCGGCATTCTCTCGCTCTGGTTTCGGCCTGCCGTTGCCTTGGATCCGGCCTGCTCTCGCTCTCGCTCCGGCCTGCTCTCGCCCTGGCTCCGGCCTGCTCTCGCTCTGGCTTCGGCCTGCCCTCGCCCTGGCTCCAGCCTGCCCTCGCCCTGGCTGCCGCCTGCCCTCTAACTGGCTCCGGCCTGCCCTCGCCCTGGCTCCGGTCTGATCTCGCTCTGGCTCTGGCCTGCCCTCGCCCTGGCTCCAGCCTGCCCTCGCCCTGGCTGCCGCCTGCCCTCTAACTGGCTCCGGCCTGCCCTCGCCCTGGCTCCGGCCTGATCTCGCTCTGGCTCTGGCCTGCTCTGGCTCTGGCCTGCCTCGCCTTGGCTCCCGCCTGCTCTCACTCTGGCTCCGGCCTGCTCTTGCTAGGCTCTATCCTGCCCTCGCCTTGGCTACGGCCTGCTCTCCCCCTGGCTCCTGTTTGCCCTCGTACTGGCTCTGGCCTGCCCTTGCCTTGGCTCTGATTTGCTCTCGCCCTGGCTCGTGCCTGCTCTCGCTCTAGCTTCGGCCTGCACTCGCTCTGGCTACGGCCTGCTCTCACTCTGGCTCATGCCTGCCCTTACTCTGGCTCCGGCCTGCCCTCGCCTTGGCTCCAGCATGCTCTTGCTCTGGCTCTGGCCTGCCCTCGTCTTGACTCCGGCCTACTCTCACTCTGGTTCTGGCCTGCCTTCGCCTTGGCTCCGGCCTGCTCTCGCTCTGGCTCAGGCCGCCTACTCTCTCTCTGGCTCTGGCCTGCCCTTGCTTTGACTCCGGCCTGCTCTCGCTCTTGGCTCCGGCCTGCTCTCGCCTTGGCACCGGTCTGCCCTCTCCCTGGCTCCTGCCTGCTCTCGCTCTGGCTCCGGCCTGGTCTCTCTCTGGCCTGCTCTCGCTCTGGTTCTGGCCTCCCCTTGCCTCGGCTCCGGCCTGCTCTCGCTCTGGCTCACGCCTGCCCTAGCCTTGGCTCTGGCCTACTCTCGCTCTGGCTCTGGCCTGCCTTCGCCCTGGCTCCGGCCTGCTCTGGCCTTTGCTCCGGCCTCCTCTCGCCCTGGCTCCGGCCTGTTCTCGCTCTGTCTTCGGCCTGCCCTCGCCCTGGCTTAGGCCTGCCCTTGCTCTGGCCAGCCCTCGGCTTGGCTCCGGCCAGCTCCTGCTCTGTCTCCGGCCTGCTCTCGCCCTGGCTCCGGCCTGCTCTCGCCCTGGCTCCGGCCTGCCCTCGCCCTGGCTCCAGTCTGCCCTCGCCCTGGCTCCCGCCTGCCCTGTAACTCGATCCGGCCTGCCCTCGCTCTTGCTCCGGCCTGCCCTCGCTCTTGCTCCGGCCTGCCCTTGCCCTGTCTCCGGCCTGTTCTCTCTCGGTCTAGCTCCGTCCTGGCTCCGGCCTGCTCTCACTCTGGCTCCGGGCTGCCCTCGCCCTGTCTCTGGCCTGCTCTCGATCTGACCTGCTCTCGCCCTGGCTCCAGCATTCGAGTCTCGCTCTGGTTTCGGCCTGCCGTCGCCTTGGATCCGGCCTGCTCTCGCTCTGGCTCCAGCCTGCCCTCACCTTGGCTCCAGCCTGCTCTCGCTCTGGCCTGCCTTTGCCTTGGCTCCGGCCTGCACTCACTCTGGCTTTGGCCTGCCTTTGCTTCGGCCTGCTCTCGCTCTGGCTCTGGCCTGCTCTCGCTCTGGCCTGCCCTCGACTTGACTCCACTATGCCACAGCTCGGTCTCCGGCCTACCCTCGCCTTGGCTACGTCCTGCTCTCTCCCTGGTTCTGAACTGCTCTCGCTCTGTCTCTGGCCTGCCCTTGCCCTGGCTCCGGCCTGCTCTCGATCTGGCTCTGGCCTCGCCCTGTCTCCGGCCTGCTCTCGCCCTGGTTCCGGCCTGCCCTTGCCTTGGCTCTGGCCTTCTTTATCTCTGGCTCTGGCCTGCCCTTGCCTTGGCTCTGGCCTACCCTCGCATTGACTCCGGCCTGCTCTCGCTCTGAGGCCTCTGGCCTGCCCTCGCCTTGGCTCCGGCCTGCTCTCGCCTTGGCACCGGTCTGCCCTCTCCCTGGCTCCTGCCTACTCTCGCTCTGGCTCCGGCCTGGTCTCTCTCTGGCCTGCTCTCGCTCTGGTTCTGGCCTCCCCTTGCCTCGGCTCCAGCCTGCTCTCGCTCTGGCTCGCGTCTGCCCTAGCCTTGGCTCTGGCCTACTCTCGCTCCGGCCTGCCTTCGCCCTGGCTCCGGCCTGCTCTGGCCTTTGCTCCGGCCTCCTCTCGCCCTGGCTCCGGCCTGTTCTCGCTCTGTCTTCGGCCTGCCCTTGCTCTGGCCAGCCCTCGGCTTGGCTCCGGCCAGCTCCTGCTCTGTCTCCGGCCTGCTCTCGCCCTGGCTCCGGCCTGCTCTCGCCCTGGCTCCGGCCTGCTCTCGCCCTGGCTCCGGCCTGCCCTCGCCCTGGCTCCGGCCTGCCCTCGCCCTGGCTCCCGCCTGCCCTGTAACTGGATCCGGCCTGCCCTCGCTCTTGCTCCGGCCTGCCCTCGCTCTTGCTCCGGCCTGCCCTCTAACTGGGTCCGGCCTTCTCTTGCTCCGGCCTGCCCTCGCTCTGGCTCCGGCCTGTCCTCGCCCTGGCTCCGGCCTGCCCTCGCCCTGGCTCCAGTCTGCCCTCGCCCTGGCTGCCGCCTGCCCTCTAACTGGCTCCGGCCTGCCCTCGCCCTGGCTCCGGTCTGATCTCGCTCTGGCCTGCCCTCGCCCTGCCTCCAGCCTGCCCTCGCCCTGGCTGCCGCCTACCCTCTAACTGGCTCCGGCCTGCCCTCGCCCTGGCTCCGGCCTGATCTCGCTCTGGCTCTGACCTGCTCTGGCTCTGGCCTGCCTCGCCTTGGCTCCCGCCTGCTCTCACTCTGGCTCCGGCCTGCTCTTGCTAGGCTCTGTCCTGCCCTCGCCTTGGCTACGGCCTGCTCTCCCCCTGGCTCCTGTTTGCCCTCGTTCTGGCTCTGGCCTGCCCTTGCCTTGGCTCCGATCTGCTCTCGCCCTGGCTCGTGCCTGCTCTCGCTCTGGCTTCGGCTTGCACTCGTCCTGGCTCCGACCTGCCCTTGCTCTGGCTCCTGCCAGCCCTCGCCTTGGCTCCGGCCGGCTCCTGCTCTGGCTTCGGCCTGCCCTCGCCTTGGCTCCTGCCTGCTCTCGCCCTGGCTCCGGCCTACCCTCGCCCTGGCTCCGGCCTGCCCTCTAACTGGCTCCGGCCTTCTCTTGCTCTGGCATCAGCTTGCCCTCGCCCTGGCTCCGGCCTGCTCTCCCTCTGGCTCCGGCCTACCCTCTCCCTGGCTACGGCCAACTCTCACTCTGGCTCATGCCTGCCCTCGCCTTGGCTCCAGCATGCTCTTGCTCTGGCTCTGGCCTGCCCTCTTCTTGACTCCGGCCTGCTCTCGCTCTGGTTCTAGCCTGCCTTCGCCTTGGCTCCGGCCTGCCCTCGCCCTGGCTCCGGCCTACCCTCGCCATGGCTCCGGCCTGCCCTCTAACTGGCTCCGGCCTTCTCTTGCTCTGGCATCGGCCTGCCCTCGCCCTGGCTCCGGCCTGCCCTTGATTTGGCTCCGACAAGCCCTCGCCTTGGCTCTGGACAGCTCTCGCCCTGGCTGCGGCCTGCCCTCGCCCTGGCTGCGGCCTGCCCTCGCCCTGGCTCCGGCCTGCCCTCGCTCTGGCTCCGGCCTGCCCTCGCCCTGGCTCCGGCCTGCCCTCTCCCTGGCTACGGCCTGCTCTCACTCTGGTCATGCCTGCCCTTACTCTGGCTCCGGCCAGCCCTCGCCTTGGCTCCAGCATGCTCTTGCTCTGGCTCTGGCCTGCCCTCATCTTGACTCCGGCCTACTCTCGCTCTGGTTCTGGCCTGCCTTCGCCTTGGCTCCGGCCTGCTCTCGCTCTGGCTCAGGCCGCCTACTCTCTCTCTGGCTCTGGCCTGCCCTTGCCTTGACTCCGGCCTGCTCTCGCTCTGGGGCCTCTGGCCTGCCCTCGCCTTGGCTCCGGCCTGCTCTCGCCTTTTCACCGGTCTGCCCTCTCCCTGGCTCCTGCCTGCTCTCGCTCTGGCTCCGGCCTGGTCTCTCTGGCCTGCTCTCGCTCTGGTTCTGGCCTCCCCTTGCCTCGGCTCCGGCCTGCTCTCGCTCTGGCTCGCGCCTGCCCTAGCCTTGGCTCTGGCCTACTCTCGCTCTGGCTCTGTCCTGCCTTCGCCCTGGCTCGCGCCTGCTCTGGCCTTTGCTCCGGCCTCCTCTCGCCCTGGCTCCGGCCTGTTCTCGCTCTTGCTCCGGCCTGCCCTTGCCCTGTCTCCGGCCTGTTCTCTCTCGGTCTAGCTCCAACCTGCCCTCGTCCTGGCTCCGGCCTGCTCTCTCTCTGGCTCCGGCCTGCCATCGCCCTGGCTCCGGCCTGTTCTCGCTCTGTCTTCGGCCTGCCCTCGCCCTGGCTTAGGCCTGCCCTTGCTCTGGCCAGCCCTCGGCTTGGCTCCGGCCTGCTCCTACTCTGTCTCCGGCCTGCCCTCGCCTTGGCTCCGGCCTGCTCTCGCCCTGGCTCCGGCCTGCCCTCGCCCTGGCTCCGGCCTGCCCTGTAACTGGCTCCGGCCTGCCCTCGCTCTTGCTCCGGCCTGCCCTCGCTCTTGCTCCGGCCTGCCCTTGCCCTGTCTCCGGCCTGTTCTTTCTCGGTCTAGCTCCGTCCTGGCTCCGGCCTGCTCTCACTCTGGCTCCGGGCTGCCCTCGCCCTGTCTCTGGCCTGCTCTCGCCCTGGCTCCAGCATTCTCTCGCTCTGGTTTCGGCCTGCCGTCGCCTTGGATCCGGCCTGCTCTCGCTCTGGCTCCAGCCTGCCCTCACCTTGGCTCCAGCCTGCTCTCGCTCTGGCCTGCCTTTGCCTTGGCTCCGGCCTGCACTCACTCTGGCTTTGGCCTGCCTTTGCTTCGGCCTGCTCTCGCTCTGGCTCTGGCCTGCTCTCGCTCTGGCCTGCCCTCGACTTGACTCCACTATGCCACAGCTCGGGCTCCGGCCTACCCTCGCCTTGGCTACGTCCTGCTCTCTCCCTGGCTCTGAACTGCTCTCGCTCTGTCTCTGGCCTGCCCTCGCCCTGGCTCCGGCCTTCCCTCACCTTGGCTCCAGCCTGCTCTCGCTCTGGCCTGCCCTTGCCTTGGCTCCGGCCTGCTCTCGCCCTTGCTCTTGCTTGCTCTCACTCTGGCTCTGGCCTGTCCTCTCCTTGTCTCCGGCCTGCTCTCGCACTGGCTCCGGCCTGCCCTCGTCCTGGCTCCGGCCTGCTCTCGCTCTGGCTCTGGCCTGCTTTCTTTATGGCTCCTGCCTGCCCTCACCTTGGCTCCTGCCTGTTCTCGCCCTGGATACGACCTGCTCTCGCCTTGGCTCCGGCCTGCTCTTGCTCTGGTTCCAGCCTGCTCTTACCTTGGCTCTCCGGCCTGCTCTGGCTCTGGCTCCAGCGCTCTGGCTCCGGCCTGCCCTCGCCTTGGCTCCGGCCTGCTCTCTCTTCTGCTCCAGCCTGCCCTCGCCCTGGCTCCGGCCTGCTCTGGCTCTGGCCTGCCCTCGGCCTGACTCCGGCCTGCCCTCGCTCTGTCTCTGGCCTGCCCTCGCCTTGGCTCCGAACTGCTTTTGCCCTGGCTCCGGCCTGCTCTCACTCTGGCCTGCCCTTGCCTTAGCTCCCGCCTGCTCTCGCCCTAGCTCCGGCTTCCTCTCTCTCTGGCTCTATCCTGCCCTCGCCTTGGCTCTGGCCTGCTCTCGCTATGGCACCGAATTGCCCTCGCACGGGCTCCGCCTGCTCTCGCTCTGGCCTGCTTTCGCCCAGGTTCTGGCCTGCTCTCGCTCTTCGTCTGGCCTGCTCTCGCTCTGGATCCGGCCTGCCATTGCTCTGGCTCCGGCCTACTCTCGTTCTGGCTCTGGCCTGCCCTCGCACGGGCTCCGACCTGCTCGCTCTGGCTCTGGCCTGCCCTCGCCTTGGCTCCGACCTGCTCTCGCTCTGTCTCTGGTCTGCCCTCGCCTTGGCTCCGGCCTGCTCTCTCCTTGGCTCCGGCCTGCTCTTGCTCTGGCTCCGGCCTGCCCTGGCTCCGGCCTGCCCTCGCTCTGGCTCCAGCCAGCCCTCGCCGTGGCTCCGGCCTGCTCTCGCCCTGGCTCCGCCTGCTCTTGCTCTAGCTCTGGCCTGCCGTCACCCTGGCTCCAGCCTGCTCTCTCTCTGGCTCTGGCCTGCTCTCGCCTTGGCTCCGACCTGCCCTCGCCTTGGCTCCGACCTGCTCTCGCTCTGGCTCTGGCCTGCCCTCGCCTTGGCTCCGGCCTCCTCTCGCTCTGGCTCTGCCTCTGGCCTGCCCTCGCCTTGGCTCCGGCCCTGCTCTCGTCTTAGATCCAGCCTGCTCTCGCTCTAGCTTCGGACTGCCCTCGCCCTGGCTCCGGCCTGCTCTCGCTCTGGCTCTCGCCTGCCCTCGCCTTGGCTCCGGCCTGCTCTCTCTCGCCTTGGCTCAGGCCTGCTCTCGCCTTGCTCTCGCCCTTGCTCTTGCTTGCTCTCACTCTGGCTCTGGCCTGTCCTCTCCTTGTCTCCGGCCTGCTCTCGCACTGGCTCCGGCCTGCCCTCGTCCTGGCTCCGGCCTGCTCTCGCTCTGGCTCTGGCCTTCTATCTTTATGGCTCCTGCCTGCCCTCACCTTGGCTCCTGCCTGTTCTCGCCCTGGATACGACCTGCTCTCGCCTTGGCTCCGGCCTGCTCTTGCTCTGGTTCCAGCCTGCCCTTACCTTGGCTCTCCGGCCTGCTCTGGCTCTGGCTCCAGTTCTCTGTCTCCGGCCTGCCCTCACCTTGGCTCCGGCCTGCTCTCTCCTTGGCTCCGGCCTGCTCTTGCTCTGGCTCCGGCCTGCCCTCGCCCTGGCTCCGGCCTGCCCTCGCTCTGGCTCCAGCCAGCCCTCGCCTTGGCTCCGGCCTGCTCTCGCCCTGGCTCCGCCTGCTCTTGCTCTAGCTCTGGCCTGCCGTCACCCTGACTCCAGCCTGATCTTGCTCTGGCTCTGGCCTGCCCTCGCCTTGGCTCCGACCTGCTCTGGCTCTGGCTCTGGCCTCCCACGCCTTGGCTCCGGCCTGCTCTCGCTCTGGCTCTGGCCTGCCCTGGCTCTGCCTCTGGCCTGCCCTCGCCTTGGCTCCGGCCCTGCTCTCGTCTTGGCTCCGGCCCTGCTCTCGTCTTAGCTCCGGCCTGCTCTCGCTCTAGCTCCGGACTGCCCTCGCCCTGGCTCCGGCCTGCTCTCGCTCTGGCTCTCGCCTGCCCTCGCCTTGGCTCCGGCCTGCTCTTGCTCTGGCTCCGGCCTGCCCTGGCTCCGGCCTGCCCTCGCTCTGGCTCCAGCCAGCCCTCGCCTCGGCTCCGGCCTGCTCTCGCCCTGGCTCCGCCTGCTCTTGCTCTAGCTCTGGCCTGTCGTCACCCTGGCTCCAGCCTGCTCTCTCTCTGGCTCTGGCCTGCCCTCGCCTTGGCTCCGACCTGCCCTCGCCTTGGCTCCGACCTGCTCTCGCTCTGGCTCTGGCCTGCCCTCACCTTGGCTCCGGCCTCCTCTCGCTCTGGCTCTGGCTCTGCCTCTGGCCTGCCCTCGCCTTGGCTCCGGCCTTGCTCTCGTCTTAGCTCCAGCCTGCTCTCGCTCTAGCTCCGGACTGCCCTCGCCCTGGCTCCGGCCTGCTCTCGCTCTGGCTCTCGCCTGCCCTCGCCTTGGCTCCGGCCTGCTCTCTCTCGTCTTGACTCAGGCCTGCTCTCGCTCTGGCCTGCCCTTGCCTTTGCTCCGGCCTGCTCTCGCCCTTGCTCTTGCTTGCTCTCACTCTGGCCTGTCCTCTCCTTGTCTCCGGCCTGCTCTCGCACTGGCTCCGGCCTGTCCTCGTCCTGGCTCCGGCCTGCTCTGGCTCTGGCTCTGGCCTTCTATCTTTATGGCTCCTGCCTGCCCTCACCTTGGCTCCTGCCTGTTCTCGCCCTGGATACGACCTGCTCTCGCCTTGGCTCCGGCCTGCTCTTGCTCTGGCTCCTGCCTGCCCTCGCCCTGGCTCCGGCCTGCCCTTGCTCTGGCTCCAGCCAGCCCTCGCCTTGGCTCCGGCCTGCTCTCGCCCTGGCTCCGCCTGCTCTTGCTCTAGCTCTGGCCTGCCGTCACCCTGACTCCAGCCTGCTCTCGCTCTGGCTCTGGCCTGCCCTCGCCTTGGCTCCGACCTGCTCTCGCTCTGGCTCTGGCCTGCCCACGCTTTGGCTCCGGCCTGCTCTCGCTCTGGCTCTGGCCTGCCCTGGCTCTGCCTCTGGCCTGCCCTCGCCTTGGCTCCGGCCCTGCTCTCGTCTTAGCTCCGGCCTGCTCTCGCTCTAGCTCCGGACTGCCCTCGCCCTGGCTCCGGCCTGCTCTCGCTCTGGCTCTCGCCTGCCCTCGCCTTGGCTCAGGCCTGCTCTCGCTCTGGCCTGCCCTTGCCTTGGCTCCGGCCTGCTCTCGCTCTTGCTCTTGCTTGCTCTCACTCTGGCTCTGGCCTGTCCTCTCCTTGTCTCCGGCCTGCTCTCGCACTGGCTCTGGCCTGCCCTCGTCCTGGCTCCGGCCTGCTCTCGCTCTGGCTCTGGCCTGCTATCTTTATGGCTCCTGCCTGCCCTCACCTTGGCCCCTGCCTGTTCTCGCCCTGGATACGACCTGCTCTCGCCTTGGCTCCAGCCTGCTCTTGCTCTGGTTCCAGCCTGCCCTTACCTTGGCTCTCCGGCCTGCTCTGGCTCTGGCTCCAGCGCTCTGGCTCCGGCCTGCCCTCGCCTTGGCTCCGGCCTGCTCTCTCTTCTGCTCCAGCCTGCCCTCGCCCTGGCTCCGGCCTGCTCTCGCTCTGGCTCTGGCCTGCCCTCGACCTGGCTCCGGCCTGCCCTCGCTCTGTCTCTGGCCTGCCCTCGCCTTGGCTCCGAACTGCTTTTGCCCTGGCTCCGGCCTGCTCTCACTCTGGCCTGCCCTTGCCTTAGCTCCCGCCTGCTCTCGCCCTGGCTCCGGCTTCCTCTCTCTCTGGCTCTATCCTGCCCTCGCCTTGGCTCTGGCCTGCTCTCGCTATGGCACCGACCTGCCCTCGCACGGGCTCCGCCTGCTCTCGCTCTGGCCTGCTTTCGCCCAGGTTCTGGCCTGCTCTCTCTCTTGCTCTGGCCTGCTCTCGCTCTGGATCCGGCCTGCCATTGCTCTGGCTCCGGCCTACTCTCGTTCTGGCTCTGGCCTGCCCTCGCACGGGCTTCGGCCTGCTCTCGCCCTGGATCTGGCCTGTTCTCGCCTTGGCTCCGGCCTTCTCTCGCCATTGCTCCGGCTTGCTCTCTCTCTGGCTCTGGCCTGCCCTTGCCTTGGCTCCCGCCTGCTCTCGCCCTTGCTCCGGCTTGCTCTCTCTCTGGCTCTGGCCTGCCCTCTCCTTGGCTCCGGCCTGCTCTCGCTATGGCTCCGGCCTGCCCTCGCACGGGCTGCGGCCTGCTTTTGCCCCGGATCTGGCCTGCTCTTGCTCTGGCTCCGGCCTGCTCTTGCTCTGGCTCCGGCCTGCCCTCGTCCTGGCTCCGGCCTGCTCTCGCTCTGGCTCTGGCCTGCTCACAGCATTTTTTCTACACCTTTCTAAAAATTATTTTTATGTGATTGTGTCTTTTATTTGCTCATTAATAATCTGATATATCTTTTAGTATTTTGTGTATAGTTGTTTTTTTGCTGTTGGGGTAAATTGTAGGATATTGATTTCAGAGTGGTTTCCTGATCCTTTGATTGTAGGAATGAGTGGTATATATGTGGTAATAAATTAGGACAATCTCTATGGCTCCTGCCTGCCCTCACCTTGGCTCCTGCCTGTTCTCGCCCTGGATACGACCTGCTCTCTCCTTGGCTCCGGCCTGCTCTTGCTCTGGTTCCAGTTCTCTGTCTCCGGCCTGCCCTCACCTTGGCTCCGGCCTGCTCTTGCTCTGGCTCCGGCCTGCCCTTGCTCTGGCTCCAGCCAGCCCTCGCCTTGGCTCCGGCCTGCTCTCTCCCTGGCTCCGCCTGCTCTTGCTCTAGCTCTGGCCTGCCGTCACCCTGGCTCCAGCCTGCTCTTGCTCTGGCTCTGGCCTGCCCTCGCCTTGGCTCCGATCTCGCCTTGGCTCTGGCCTTCTCTCACCATTGCTCCGGCTTGCTCTCTCTCTGGCTCTGGCCTGCCCTTGCCTTGGCTCCCGCCTGCTCTCGCCCTTGCTCCGGCTTGCTCTCTCTCTGGCTCTGGCCTGCCCTCTCCTTGGCTCCGGCCTGCTCTCGCTATGGCTCCGGCCTGCCCTCGCACGGGCTCCAGCCTGCTTTTGCTCTGGATCTGGCCTGCTCTTGCTCTGGCTCCGGCCTGCCCTCGTCCTGGCTCCGGCCTGCTCTCGCTCTGGCTCCGGCCTGCTATCTCTATGGCTCCTGCCTGCCCTCACCTTGGCTCCTGCCTGTTCTCGCCCTGGATACGACCTGCTCTCGCCTTGGCTCCGGCCTGCTCTTGCTCTGGTTCCAGTTCTCTGTCTCCGGCCTGCCCTCACCTTGGCTCCAGCCTGCTCTCTCCTTGGCTCCGGCCTGCTCTTGCTCTGGCTCCAGCCAGCCCTCGCCTTGGCTCCGGCCTGCTCTCTCCCTGGCTCCGCCTGCTCTT
Source organism: Phyllobates terribilis (assembly GCF_046119375.1). Lineage (NCBI taxonomy): Eukaryota > Metazoa > Chordata > Amphibia > Anura > Dendrobatidae > Phyllobates > Phyllobates terribilis. Next base: position 4,051,735 of record NW_027362898.1, on the reverse strand, counting down.
GCTCTAGCTCTGGCCTGCCGTCACCCTGGCTCCAGCCTGCTCTCGCTCTGGCTCTGGCCTGCCCTCGCCTTGGCTCCGATCTCGCCTTGGCTCCGGCCTTCTCTCGCCATTGCTCCGGCTTGCTCTCTCTCTGGCTCTGGCCTGCCTTTGCCTTGGCTCCCGCCTGCTCTCGCCCTTGCTCCAGCTTGCTCTCTCTCTGGCTCTGGCCTGCCCTCTCCTTGGCTCCGGTCTGCTCTCGCTATGGCTCCGGCCTGCCCTCGCACGGGCTCCAGCCTGCTTTTGCTCTGGATCTGGCCTGCTCTTGCTCTGGCTCCGGCCTGCCCTCGTCCTGGCTCCGGCCTGCTATCTCTATGGCTCCTGCCTGCCCTCACCTTGGCTCCTGCCTGTTCTCGCCCTGGATACGACCTGCTCTCGCCTTGGCTCCGGCCTGCTCTTGCTCTGGTTCCAGCCTGCCCTTACCTTGGCTCTCCGGCCTGCTCTGGCTCTGTCTCCAGTTCTCTGTCTCCGGCCTGCCCTCACCTTGGCTCCGGCCTGCTCTCTCCTTGGCTCCGGCCTGCTCTCTCCTTGGCTCCGGCCTGCTCTTGCTCTGGCTCTGGCCTGCCCTCGCCCTGGCTCCGGCCAGCCCTCGCTCTGGTTCCAGCCAGCCCTCGCCTTGGCTCCGGCCTGCTCTCGCCCTGGCTCCGCCTGCTCTTTCTCTAGCTCTGGCCTGCCGTCACCCTGGCTCCAGCCTGCTCTGGCTCTGGCTCTGGCCTGGCCTCGCCTTGGCTCCGACCTGCTCTCGCTCTGGCCTGCCCTCGCCTTGGCTCCGGCCTGCTCTCGCTCTGGCCTGCCCTGGCTCTGCCTCTGGCCTGCCCTCGCCTTGGCTCCGGCCCTGCTCTCGTCTTAGCTCCGGCCTGCTCTCGCTCTAGCTCCGGACTGCCCTCGCCCTGGCTCCGGCCTGCTCTCTTTTTGGCTCTGGCCTGCCCTTGCCCTGGCTCCGGCCTACTCTGGCTCTGGCCTGCTTTCGCTGTGGCTCTGGCCTCGCCCTGGCTCCGGCCTGTTCTCGCCCTGGTTCCGGCCTGCCCTTGCTTTGACTCCGGCCTTCTCTCGCTCTGGCTCTGGCCTGCGCTTGCCTTGGCTCTGGCCTACTCTCGCTCTAGCTCTGGCCTGCCCTCGACCTGGCTCCGGTCAGCTCTGGTTCTGGCTCTGGCGTGCCCTCGCCTTGGCTCCGGCCTGCTCTCGCTCTGACTCTGGCCTGCCCTCGCCCTGGCTCCGACCTGCTCTGAATCTGGCTCTGGCCTGCCATCGCTTTGGCTCCGGCCTGCTCTCGCCCTGGCTCCGGCCTGCTCTCGCTCTGGCTCTCGCCTGCCCTCTCCTTGGCTCCGGCCTGCTCTCTCTCGCCTTGGCTCCGGCCTGCTCTCGCTCTGGCTCCACCTGCTCTTTCTCTAGCTCTGGCCTGCTGTCACCCTGGCTCCGGCCTGCTCTCGCTCTGGCCTGCCCTTGCCTTGGCTCCGGCCTGCTCTCGCCCTTGCTCTTGCTTGCTCTCGCTCTGGCTCTTGCCTGTCCTCTCCTTGTCTCCGGCCTGCTCTCGCACTGGCTCCGGCCTGCCCTCGTCCTGGCTCCGGCCTGCCCTCGTCCTGGCTCCGGCCTGCTATCTTTATGGCTCCTGTCTGCCCTCACCTTGGCTCCTGCCTGTTCTCGCCCTGGATACAACCTGCTCTCGCCTTGGCTCCGGCCTGCTCTTGCTCTGGTTCCAGCCTGCCCTTACCTTGGCTCTCCGGCCTGCTCTGGCTCTGGCTCCAGCGCTCTGGCTCCGGCCTGCCCTCGCCTTGGCTCCGGCCTGCTCTCGCTTCTACTCCAGCCTGCCCTCTCCCTGGCTCCGGCCTGCTCTCGCTCTGGCTCTGGCCTGTCCTCGACCTGGCTCCGGCCTGCCCTCGCTCTGTCTCTGGCCTGCCCTCGCCTTGGCTCCGAACTGCTTTTGCCCTGGCTCCGGCCTGCTCTCACTCTGGCCTGCCCTTGCCTTAGCTCCCGCCTGCTCTCGCCCTGGCTCCGGCTTCCTCTCTCTCTGGCTCTAGCCTGCCCTCGCCTTGGCTCTGGCCTGCTCTCGCTATGGCACCGACCTACCCTCGCACGGGCTCCGCCTGCTCTCGCTCTGGCCTGCTTTCGCCCAGGCTCTGGCCTGCTCTCGCTCTTGCTCTGGCCTGCTCTCGCTCTGAATCCGGCCTGCCATTGCTCTGGCTCCGGCCTACTCTAGTTCTGGTCTGGCCTTCCCTCGCACGGGCTCCGGCCTGCTCTCGCCCTGGATCTGGCCTGTTCTCGCCTTGGCTCCGGCCTTCTCTCGCCATTGCTCCGGCTTGCTCTCTCTCTGGCTCTGGCCTGCCCTTGCCTTGGCTCCCGCCTGCTCTCGCCCTTGCTCCGGCTTGCTCTCTCTCTGGCTCTGGCCTGCCCTCTCCTTGGCTCCGGCCTGCTCTCGCTATGGCTCCGGCCTGCCCTCGCACGGGCTCCAGCCTGCTTTTGCTCTGGATCTGGCCTGCTCTTGCTCTGGCTCCGGCCTGCCCTCGTCCTGGCTCCGGCCTGCTATCTCTATGGCTCCTGCCTGCCCTCACCTTGGCTCCTGCCTGTTCTCGCCCTGGATACGACCTGCTCTCGCCTTGGCTCCGGCCTGCTCTTGCTCTGGTTCCAGCCTGCCCTTACCTTGGCTCTCCGGCCTGCTCTGGCTCTGGCTCCAGTTCTCTGTCTCCGGCCTGCCCTCACCTTGGCTCCGGCCTGCTCTCTCCTTGGCTCCGGCCTGCTCTTGCTCTGGCTCTGGCCTGCCCTCTCCCTGGCTCCGGCCTGCCCTCGCTCTGGCTCCAGCCAGCCCTCGCCTTGGCTCCGGCCTGCTCTCGCCCTGGCTCCGCCTGCTCTTTCTCTAGCTCTGGCCTGCCGTCACCCTGGCTCCAGCCTGCTCTGGCTCTGGCTCTGGCCTGGCCTCGCCTTGGCTCCGACCTGCTCTCGCTCTGGCCTGCCCTCGCCTTGGCTCCGGCCTGCTCTCGCTCTGGCTCTGGCCTGCCCTGGCTCTGCCTCTGGCCTGCCCTCGCCTTGGCTCCGGCCCTGCTCTCGTCTTAGCTCCGGCCTGCTCTCGCTCTAGCTCCGGACTGCCCTCGCCCTGGCTCCGGCCTGCTCTCTTTTTGGCTCTGGCCTGCCCTTGCCCTGGCTCCGGCCTACTCTGGCTCTGGCCTGCTTTCGCTGTGGCTCTGGCCTCGCCCTGGCTCCGGCCTGTTCTCGCCCTGGTTCCGGCCTGCCCTTGCTTTGACTCCGGCCTTCTCTCGCTCTGGCCTGCCCTTGCCTTGGCTCTGGCCTACTCTCGCTCTAGCTCTGGCCTGCCCTCGATCTGGCTCCGGTCAGCTCTGGTTCTGGCTCTGGCGTGCCCTCGCCTTGGCTCCGGCCTGCTCTCGCTCTGACTCTGGCCTGCCCTCGCCCTGGCTCCGACCTGCTCTGAATCTGGCTCTGGCCTGCCATCGCTTTGGCTCCGGCCTGCTCTCGCCCTGGCTCCGGCCTGCTCTCGCTCTGGCTCTCGCCTGCCCTCTCCTTGGCTCCGGCCTGCTCTCTCTCGCCTTGGCTCCGGCCTGCTCTCGCTCTGGCTCCACCTGCTCTTTCTCTAGCTCTGGCCTGCTGTCACCCTGGCTCCGGCCTGCTCTTGCTCTGGCCTGCCCTTGCCTTGGCTCCGGCCTGCTCTCGCCCTTGCTCTTGCTTGCTCTCGCTCTGGCTCTTGCCTGTCCTCTCCTTGTCTCCGGCCTGCTCTCGCACTGGCTCCGGCCTGCCCTCGTCCTGGCTCCGGCCTGCTCTCGCTCTGGCTCTGGCCTGCTATCTTTATGGCTCCTGTCTGCCCTCACCTTGGCTCCTGCCTGTTCTTGCCCTGGATACGACCTGCTCTCGCCTTGGCTCCGGCCTGCTCTTGCTCTGGTTCCAGCCTGCCCTTACCTTGGCTCTCCGGCCTGCTCTGGCTCCGGCTCCAGCGCTCTGGCTCCGGCCTGCCCTCGCCTTGGCTCCGGCCTGCTCTCGCTTCTACTCCAGCCTGCCCTCTCCCTGGCTCCGGCCTGCTCTCGCTCTGGCTCTGGCCTGTCCTCGACCTGGCTCCGGCCTGCCCTCGCTCTGTCTCTGGCCTGCCCTCGCCTTGGCTCCGGCCTGCTCTTGCTCTGGTTCCAGCCTGCCCTTACCTTGGCTCTCCGGCCTGCTCTGGCTCTGGCTCCAGTTCTCTGTCTCCGGCCTGCCCTCACCTTGGCTCCGGCCTGCTCTCTCCTTGGCTCCGGCCTGCTCTTGCTCTGGCTCCGGCCTGCCCTCGCCCTGGCTCCGGCCCGCCCTCGCTCTGGCTCCAGCCAGCCCTCGCCTTGGCTCTGGCCTGCTCTCGCCCTGGCTCCGCCTGCTCTTTCTCTAGCTCTGGCCTGCCGTCACCCTGTCTCCAGCCTGCTCTCGCTCTGGCTCTGGCCTGGCCTCGCCTTGGCTCCGACCTGCTATCGCTCTGGCCTGCCCTCGCCTTGGCTCCGGCCTGCTCTCGCTCTGGCTCTGGCCTGCCCTGGCTCTGCCTCTGGCCTGCCCTCGCCTTGGCTCCGGCCCTGCTCTCGTCTTAGCTCCGGCCTGCTCTCGCTCTAGCTCCGGACTGCCCTCGTCCTGGCTCCGGCCTGCTCTCTTTTTGGCTCTGGCCTGCCCTTGCCCTGGCTCCGGCCTACTCTGGCTCTGGCCTGCTTTCGCTGTGGCTCTGGCCTCGCCCTGGCTCCGGCCTGTTCTCGCCCTGGTTCCGGCCTGCCCTTGCTTTGACTCCGGCCTTCTCTCGCTCTGGCTCTGGCCTGCCCTTGCCTTGGCTCTGGCCTACTCTCGCTCTAGCTCTGGCCTGCCCTCGACCTGGCTCCGGTCAGCTCTGGTTCTGGCTCTGGCGTGCCCTCGCCTTGGCTCCGGCCTGCTCTCGCTTCTACTCCAGCCTGCCCTCTCCCTGGCTCCGGCCTGCTCTCGCTCTGGCTCTGGCCTGTCCTCGACCTGGCTCCGGCCTGCCCTCGCTCTGTCTCTGGCCTGCCCTCGCCTTGGCTCCGAACTGCTTTTGCCCTGGCTCCGGCCTGCTCTCACTCTGGCCTGCCCTTGCCTTAGCTCCCGCCTGCTCTCGCCCTGGCTCCGGCTTCCTCTCTCTCTGGCTCTAGCCTGCCCTCGCCTTGGCTCTGGCCTGCTCTCGCTATGGCACCGACCTACCCTTGCACGGGCTCCGCCTGCTCTCGCTCTGGCCTGCTTTCGCCCAGGCTCTGGCCTGCTCTCGCTCTTGCTCTGGCCTGCTCTCGCTCTGAATCCGGCCTGCCATTGCTCTGGCTCCGGCCTACTCTAGTTCTGGCTCTGGCCTTCCCTCGCACGGGCTCCGGCCTGCTCTCGCCCTGGATCTGGCCTGTTCTCGCCTTGGCTCCGGCCTTCTCTCGCCATTGCTCCGGCTTGCTCTCTCTCTGGCTCTGGCCTGCCCTTGCCTTGGCTCCCGCCTGCTCTCGCCCTTGCTCCGGCTTGCTCTCTCTCTGGCTCTGGCCTGCCCTCTCCTTGGCTCCGGCCTGCTCTCGCTATGGCTCCAGCCTGCCCTCGCACGGGCTCCGGCCTGCTTTTGCCCTGGATCTGGCCTGCTCTTGCTCTGGCTCCGGCCTGCTCTTGCTCTGGCTCCGGCCTGCTCTTGCTCTGGCTCCGGCCTGCCCTCGTCCTGGCTCCGGCCTGCTCTCGCTCTGGCTCTGGCCTGCTATCTCTATGGCTCCTGCCTGCCCTCACCTTGGCTCCTGCCTGTTCTCGCCCTGGATACGACCTGCTTTCGCCTTGGCTCCGGCCTGCTCTTGCTCTGGTTCCAGCCTGCCCTTACCTTGGCTCTCCGGCCTGCCCTTGCTCTGGCTCCAGCCAGCCCTCGCCTTGGCTCCGGCCTGCTCTCGCCCTGGCTCCGCCTGCTCTTGCTCTAGCTCTGGCCTGCCGTCACCCTGGCTCCTGCCTGCTCTCGTTCTGGCTCTGGCTTGCCCTCGCTTTGGCTCCGACCTGCTCTCGCTCTGGCTCTGGCCTGCCCTCGCCTTGGCTCCGGCCTGCTCTCGCTCTGGCTCTGGCCTGCCCTGGCTCTGCCTCTGGCCTGCCCTCGCCTTAGCTCCGGACCTGCTCTCGTCTTAGCTCTGGCCTGCTCTCGCTCTAGCTCCGGACTGCCCTCGCCCTGGCTCCGGCCTGCTCTCTTTTTGGCTCTGGCCTGCCCTTGCCCTGGCTCCGGCCTACTCTGGCTCTGGCCTGCTTTCGCTGTGGCTCTGGCCTCGCCCTGGCTCCAGCCTGTTCTCGCCCTGGTTCCTGCCTGCCCTTGCTTTGACTCCGGCCTTCTCTCGCTCTGGCTCTGGCCTGCCCTTGCCTTGGCTCTGGCCTACTCTCGCTCTAGCTTTGGCCTGCCCTCGACCTGGCTCCGGTCAGCTCTGATTCTGGCTCTGGCGTGCCCTCGCCTTGGCTCCGGCCTGCTCTCGCTCTGACTCTGGCCTGCCCTCGCCCTGGCTCCGACCTGCTCTGAATCTGGCTCTGGCCTGCCATCGCTTTGGCTCCGGCCTGCTCTCGCCCTGGCTCCGGCCTGCTCTCGCTCTGGCTCTCGCCTGCCCTCGCCTTGGCTCTGGCCTGCTCTCTCTCGCCATGGCTCCGGCCTGCTCTCGCTTTGGCTCCGCCTGCTCTTTCTCTAGCTCTGGCCTGCCGTCACCCTGGCTCCGGCCTGCTCTCGCTGTGGCCTGCCCTTGCCTTGGCTCCGGCCTGCTCTCGCCCTTGCTCCTGCTTGCTCTCTCTCTGGCTCTGGCCTGTCCTCTCCTTGTCTCCGGCCTGCTCTCGCACTGGCTCCGGCCTGCCCTCGTCCTGGCTCCGGCCTGCTATCTCTCTGGCTCCTGCCTGCCCTCTCCTTGGCTCCTGCCTGTTCTCGCCCTGGATACGACCTGCTCTCGCCTTGGCTCCGGCCTGCTCTCGCTCTGGTTCCAGCCTGCCCTTACCTTGGCTCATGCCTGCTCTCTATCTGGCCTGCCCTCTCCTTGGCTCCTGCCTGTTCTCGCTCTGGCTCCGGCCTGCCCTCGCTCTGGCTCCGGCCTGCCCTCGCCTTGGCTCCGGCGTGCCCTCTCCTTGGCTCCCGCCTGCTCTCGCTCTGACTCTGGTCTGTCCTCGCCTTGGCTCCGGCCTGCTCTCTCCCTTGCTCCGGCCTGCTCTCGCTCTGGCTTCGGCCTGCCCTCTCCTTGGCTCCGGCCTGCCCTTGCTCTGGCTCTGGGCAGCCCTCGCCTTGGCTCCGGCCAGCTCCTGCTCTGGCTCCGGCCTGCCCTCGCCTTGGTTCCGGCCTGCTCTCGCCCTGGCTCCGGCCTGCTCTCGCCCTGGCTCCGGCCTGCCCTCACTCTGGCTCCGGCCTGCTCTCGCTATGGCTCCAGCCTGGCCTCGCACGGGCTCCGGCCTGCTTTTGCCCTGGATCTGGCCTGCTCTTGCTCTGGCTCCGGCCTGCTCTTGCTCTGGCTCCGGCCTGCTATTGCTCTGGCTTCAGCCTGCCCTCGTCCTGGCTCCGGCCTGCTCTCGCTCTGGCTCTGGCCTGCTATCTCTATGGCTCCTGCCTGCCGTCACCTTGGCTCCTGCCTGTTCTCGCCCTGGATACGACCTGCTCTCGCCTTGGCTCCGTCCTGCTCTTGCTCTGGTTCCAGCCTGCCCTTACCTTGGCTCTCCGGCCTGCTCTGGCTCTGGCTCCAGTTCTCTGTCTCCGGCCTGCCCTCACTTTGGCTCCGGCTGCTCTCTCCTTGGCTCCGGCCTGCTCTTGCTCTGGCTCCGGCCTGCCCTCGCCCTGCCTCCGGCCTGCCCTTGCTCTGGCTCCAGCCAGCCCTCGCCTTGGCTCCGGCCTGCTGTCGCCCTGGCTCCGCCTGCTCTTGCTCTAGCTCTGGCCTGCCATCACCCTGGCTCCAGCCTGCTCTCGCTCTGGCTCTGGCCTGCCCTCGCTTTGGCTCCGACCTGCTCTTGCTTTGGCTCTGGCCTGCCCTCGCCTTGGCTCCGGCCTGCTCTCGCTCTGGCTCTGGCCTGCCCTGGCTCTGCCTCTGGCCTGCCCTTGCCTTAGCTCTGGCCCTGCTCTCGTCTTAGTTCCGGCCTGCTCTCGCTCTAGCTCCAGACTGCCCTCGCCCTGGCTCCGGCCTGCTCTCTTTTTGGCTCTGGCCTGCCCTTGCCCTGGCTCCGGCCTACTCTGGCTCTGGCCTGCTTTCGCTGTGGCTCTGGCCTCGCCCTGGCTCCGGCCTGTTCTCGCCCTGGTTCCTGCCTGCCCTTGCTTTGACTCCGGCCTTCTCTCGCTCTGGCTCTGGCCTGCCCTTGCCTTGGCTCTGGCCTACTCTCGCTCTAGCTCTGGCCTGCCCTCGACCTGGCTCCGGTCAGCTCTGGTTCTGGCTCTGGCGTGCCCTCGCCTTGGCTCTGGCCTGCTCTCGCTCTGACTCTGGCCTGCCCTCGCCCTGGCTCCGACCTGCTCTGAATCTGGCTCTGGCCTGCCATCGCTTTGGCTCCGGCCTGCTCTCGCCCTGGCTCCGGCCTGCTCTCGCTCTGGCTCTCGCCTGCCCTCGCCTTGGCTCTGGCCTGCTCTCTCTCGCCATGGCTCCGGCCTGCTCTCGCTTTGGCTCCGCCTGCTCTTTCTCTAGCTCTGGCCTGCCGTCACCCTGGCTCCGGCCTGCTCTCGCTCTGGCCTGCCCTTGCCTTGGCTCCGGCCTGCTCTCGCCCTTGCTCTTGCTTGCTCTCTCTCTGGCTCTGGTTTGTCCTCTCCTTGTCTCCGGCCTGCTCTCGCACTGGCTCCGGCCTGCCCTCGTCCTGGCTCCGGCCTGCTATCTCTCTGGCTCCTGCCTGCCCTCTCCTTGGCTCCTGCCTGTTCTCGCCCTGGATACGACCTGCTCTCGCCTTGGCTCCGGCCTGCTCTCGCTTTGGTTCCAGCCTGCCCTTATTACCTTGGCTCATGCCTGCTCTCTATCTGGCCTGCCCTCTCCTTGGCTCCTGCCTGTTCTCGCTCTGGCTCCGGCCTGCCCTCGCTCTGGCTTCGGCCTGCCCTCGCCTTGGCTCCGGCGTGCCCTCTCCTTGGCTCCCGCCTGCTCTCGCTCTGACTCTGGTCTGTCCTCGCCTTGGCTCCGGCCTGCTCTCGCCCTTGCTCCGGCCTGCTCTCGCTCTGGCTTCGGCCTGCCCTCGCCCTGGTTCCGGCCTGCCCTTGCTCTGGCTCTGGGCAGCCCTCGCCTTGGCTCTGGCCAGCTCCTGCTCTGGCTCCGGCCTGCCCTCGCCTTGGTACCGGCCTGCTCTCGCCCTGGCTCCGGCCTGCTCTCGCCCTGGCTCCGGCCTGCTCTCGCCCTGGCTCCGGCCTGCCCTCACCCTGGCTCCGGCCTGATCTCGCTCTGGCTCTGGCCTGCCCTCACCCTGGCTCCGGCCTGCTCTCGCTCTGGCCTGCCCTTGCCTTGGCTCTGGCCTGCTCTCGCCCTTGCTCTTGCTTGCTCTCGCTCTGGCTCTGGCCTGTCCTCTCCTTGTCTCCGGCCTGCTCTCGCACTGGCTCCGGCCTGCCCTCGTCCTGGCTCCGGCCTGCTCTCGCTCTGGCTCTCGCCTGCTATCTCTATGGCTCCTGCCTGCCCTCACCTTGGCTCCTGCCTGTTCTCGCCCTGGATACGTCCTGCTCTTGCCTTGGCTCCGGCCTGCTCTTGCTCTGGTTCCAGCCTGCCCTTACCTTGGCTCTCCGGCCTGCTCTGGCTCTGGCTCCAGCGCTCTGTCTCCGGCCTGCCCTCGCCTTGGCTCCGGCCTGCTCTCGCTTCTGCTCCAGCCTGCCCTCGCCCTGGCTCCGGCCTGCTCTTGCTCTGGCTCTGGCCTGCCCTCGACCTGGCTCCGGCCTGCCCTCGCTCTGTCTCTGGCCTGCCCTCGCCTTGGCTCCGAACTGCTCTTGCCCTGGCTCCGGCCTGCTCTCGCTCTGGCCTGCCCTTGCCTTAGCTCCCGCCTGCTCTCGCCCTGGCTTCGGCTTCCTCTCTCTCTGGCTCTAGCCTGCCCTCGCCTTGGCTCTGGCCTGCTCTCGCTATGGCACCGACCTGCCCTCGCACGGGCTCCGCCTGCTCTCGCTCTGGCCTGCTTTCGCCCAGGCTCTGGCCTGCTCTCGCTCTTGCTCTGGCCTGCTCTCGCTCTTGCTCTGGCCTGCTCTCGCTCTTGCTCTGGCCTGCTCTCGCTCTGGATCCGGCCTGCCATTGCTCTGGCTCCGGACTACTCTCGTTCTGGCTCTGGCCTGCCCTCGCACGGGCTCCGGCCTGCTCTCGCCCTGGATCTGGCCTGCTCTCGCCCTGGATCTGGCCTGCTCTCGCCTTGGCTCCGGCCTTCTCTCGCCATTGCTCCGGCTTGCTCTCTCTCTGGCTCTGGCCTGCCCTCTCCTTGGCTCCCGCCTGCTCTCGCCCTTGCTCCGGCTTGCTCTCTCTCTGGCTCTGGCCTGCCCTCTACTTGGCTCCGGCCTGCTCTCGCTATGGCTCTGGCCTGCCTTCGCACGGGCTCCGGCTTGCTTTTTCCCTGGATCTGGCCTGCTCTTGCTCTGGCTCCGGCCTGCCTTCACCCTGGCTCCAGCCTGCCCTCTCTCTGGCTCTGGCTTGCCCTCGCCCTGGCTGCGGCATGTCCTCGCTCTGTATCCGGCCTCCTCTCGCCTTGGCTCCGGCCTGCTCTCGCCTTGGTTCCAGCCTGCTCTCGCCCTGGCTCTGGCCTGCTCTCACCCTGATACTGACCTGCCCTTGCCTTCGCTCCGGCCCTCTCTCGCTCTGGCTCCGGCCTGCCCTTGCCCTGGATCCGGCCTGCTCTCTCCTTGGCTCCGGCCTGCTCTTGCTCTGGCTCCGGCCTGCCCTCGCCCTGGCTCCGGCCTGTCCTTGCTCTGGCTCCAGCCAGCCCTCGCCTTGGCTCCGGCCTGCTCTCCCCCTGGCTCCGCCTGCTCTTGCTCTAGCTCTGGCCTGCCGTCACCCTGGCTCCAGCCTGCTCTCGCTCTGGCTCTGGCTTGCCCTCGCCTTGGCTCCGACCTGCTCTCGCTCTGGCTCTGGCCTGCCCTCGCCTTTGCTCCGGCCTGCTTTCGCTCTGGCTCTGGCCTGCCCTGCTCTGCCTCTGGCCTGCCCTCGTCTTGGCTCCGGCCTGCCCTCGCCTTGGCTCCGGCCGTGCTCTCGTCTTAGCTCTGGCCTGCTCTCGCTCTAGCTCCGGACTGCCCTCGCCCTGGCTCCGTCCTGCTCTCTTTTTGGCTCTGGCCTGCCCTTGCCCTGGCTCCGTCCTACTCTGGCTCTGTCTGGCCTGCTTTCGCTCTGGCTCTGGCTCCGGCCTGTTCTCGCCCTTGTTCCGGCCTGCCCTTGCTTTGACTCCGGCCTACTCTCGCTCAAGCTCTGGCCTGCCCTCGACCTGGCTCCGGTCAGCTCTCGTTCTGGCTCTGGCGTGCCCTCGCCTTGGCTCCGGCCTGCTCTCGCTCTGACTCTGGCCTGCCCTCGCCCTGGCTCCGACCTGCTCTGGATCTGGCTCTGGCCTGCCCTCGCTTTGGCTCCGGCTTGCTATCGCCCTGGCTCCGGCCTGCTCTCGCTCTGGCTCTCGTCTGCCCTCGCCTTGGCTCCGGCCTGCTCTCTCTCGCCTTGGCTCCGGCCTGCTCTCGCTCTGGCTCCAGCCAGCCCTCACCTTGGCTCCGGCCTGCTCTCGCCCTGGCTCCGCCTGCTCTTGCTCTAGCTCTGGCCTGCCGTCACCCTGGCTCCGGCCTGCTCTCGCTCTGGCCTGCCCTTGCCTTGGCTCCGGCCTGCTCTCGCCCTTGCTTGCTCTCGCTCTGCCTCTGGCCTGTCCTCTCCTTGTCTCCGGCCTCCTCTCGCACTGGCTCCGGCCTGCCCTCGTCCTGGCTCCGGCATGCTCTCGCCTTGTCTCCGGCCTGCTATTGCTCTGGCTGTAGCCTGCCCGAGCTCGCTTTGGCTCTGGCTTGCCCTCTCTCTGGCTCTTGCCTGCCCTCGCCTTGACTCCGGCCTGCTCTGACTCTGGCTCGGGCCTGCTCTCGCCTTGTCTCCGGCCTGTTCTCGCCTTGGCTCCGGCGTGCTCTCGCCTTGGCTCCGGCCTTCTCTCGCCCTGGCTCTGGCCTGCCCTCGCCCTGGCTCCGGCATGTTATCGCCTTGGCTCCGGCCTGCTATCGCTCTGGCTCTAGCCTGCCCGAGCTCGCTTTGGCTCTGGCTTGCCCTCGCTCTGGCTCTTGCCTACCCTCGCCTTGACTCCGGCCTGCTCTCTCCTTGGCTCCGGCCTGTTCTCGCCTTGGCTCCGGCGTGCTCTCGCCCTGGCCCCGGCCTGCTTTCGCCCTGGTTCCGGCCTGCCCTTGCCTTGGCTCCGGCCTTCTCTTGCTCTGGTCCTGGCCTGCCCTTGCCTTGGCTCTGGCCTACTCTCGCTCTGGCTCCGGCCTGCCCTCGCTCTGGCTCCGGCCTGCCCTTGCCCTGGCTCCGGCCTGCTCTCGCTCTGTCTCTGGCCTGCCCTTGCCTTTGCTCTGGCCTGCTATGGCTCTGGCTTGCCCTTGCCTTGGCTCCGGCCTGCTCTCGCTCTGGCTCTGGCCTGCCCTCGCCTTGGCTCCGGCCTGCTATCGCTCTGGCTCTAGCCTGCCCGAGCTCGCTTTGGCTCTGGCCTGCCCTCGCTCTTGCCCTTGCCTGCCCTCGCCTTGGCTCCGGCCTGCTCTGACTCTGGCTCGGGCCTGCCCTCGCCCTGGCTCCGGCCTGCTCTCGCCTTGGCTCCGACCTGCTCTCCCTTTGGCTCTGGCCTGCTCTCGCTCTGGCTCCGGCCTGCCCTCGCCCTGGCTCCAGCCTGCCCTCGCCCTGTCTCCAGGCTGCCCTCTCTCTGGCTCTGGCCTGCCCTCGCTCCGGCATGTTCTCGCCTTGGCTCCGGTCTGCTATCCTTCTGACTCTAGCCTGCCCGAGCTCGCTCTGTCTCTGGCTTACCCTCGCTCTGGCTCTTGCCTGCCTTTGCCTTGACTCCGGCCTGCTCTGACTCTGGCTCGGGCCTGCCCTTGCCCTGGCTCTGGCCTGCCCTTGCCCTGGCTCCGGCCTACTCTTGCCCTGGCTCTGGCCTGCTCTCGCCCTGGCTCTGGCCTGCTCTCGCCCTGGCTCTGGCCTGCTCTGCCCTGGCTCTGGCCTGCTCTCGCCCTGGCTCTGGCCTGCTCTCGCCCTGGTTTCGGCCTGCCCTTGCCTTGTCTCCGGCCTTCTCTTGCTCTGGCTCCGGCCTGCCCTTGCCTTGGCTCTGGCCAACTCTCGCTCTGGCTCCGGCCTGCCCTTGCCCTGGCTCCGGCCTGCTCTCGCTCTGCCTCTGGCCTGCTCTCGCTCTGGCCTGCCCCTGCCTTTGCTCCGGCTTGCTCCCGCTCTGGCTCTGGCCTGCCCTCTCCTTGGCTACGGACTGCTCTCGCTTTGGCTCTGGCCTGCCCTTGCTTGGCTCCGTCCGGTCTGCTCTTGTTCTGGCTCTGGCCTGCCCTCGCTCTGGCTCTGGCCTGCCCTCGCCTTGTCTCCGGCCTGATCTGACTCTGGCTCTGGCCTGCCCTCGCCCTGCTTTCGCCCTGGCTCTGGCCTGCTCTCGCCCTGGCTCTGGCCTGCTCTCGCCCTGGTTCCGGCTGCCCTAGCCATGGCTCCGGCCTTCTTTCTCTCTGGCTCTGGGCTTGCCTTGGCTCTGGCCAAATCTCGTTCTGGCCAAGGCGAAGGCAGGCCAGAGCCACAGCGAGAGCAGGCCAGAGCCTGAGCGAGAGCAGGCCGGAGCCAAGGCAAAGGCAGGCCGGAGCCAGAGCGATAGCAGGCCGTAGCCATGGCAAAGGCAGGCCGGAGCCAAGGCGAGGGCAGGCCGATACCAGAGCGAGAGAATGCCGGAGCCAGGGCGAGGGCAGGCCAGAGCAAGAGCAGGCCGGAGCCAAGGCAAGGACAGGCCAGAGCGAGAGCAGGCCAGAGCCAAGAGGAGGGCAGGCCGGAGCCAGAGTGAGAGCAGGCCGGAGCCAGGGCGAGGGCAGGCCGGAGCCAAGGCAAAGGCAGGCCAGAGCCAGAGTGAGAGCAGGCTGGAGCCAAGGCGAGGGAGGGCAGGCCGGAGCCAGAGCGAGAGCAGGCCGGATCCAAGGAGACGGCGGGCCGAAACCAGAGCGAGAGAATGCCGGAACCAGGGCGAGGGCAGGCCAGAGCGAGAGCAGGCCGAAGACAGGGCTAGGGCAGGCCAGAGCGAGAGCAGGCCAGAGCCAAGAGGAGGGCAGGCCAGAGCCAGAGTGAGAGCAGGCCGGAGCCAGGGCGAGGGCAGGCCGGAGCCAAAGCGAGAGCAGGATGGAGCCAGGGCGAGAGCAGGCCGGAGCCAGGGCGAGGGCAGGCCGGAGCCAGAGCGAGGGCAGACCGGAGCCAGCACAAGAGCAGATCGAAGCCAAGGCGAGGGCAGGCCGGAGCCAGTGCCGGAGCTTGGCCGGAGCAAAGGCGAGGGCTGGCCGGAGGCAGAGCCAGGGTAGGCCAGAGCAAGAGCAGGCCGGAGCCAAGGCAAGGACAGGCCAGAGCGAGAGCAGTCCGAAGCCAAGGCGAAGGCAGGCCGGAGCCAGAGCAGGTGCTGGCCGTATGTATCCAAGGCGAGGGCTGGCCGGAGCCAGAGCAAGGGCAGGCCGGAGCTATGGCGAGGGAAGGCCTAAGCCAGGGCGAGAGCAGGCCGGCCGGAGCCAAGACGAGGGCAGGCCGGAGCCAGGACGAGGGCAGGTCAGAGCCAGCGCGAGAGCAGGCCAGAGCTAGAGCCAGAGCAGTCAGCCAGGGTGAGGGCAGACCAGAGTGAGAGCGAGAGCAGGCCGGAGCCAAGGCGAGGCCAGAACCAGAGCAAGAGCAGGCCAGAGCCAGAGCGAGAGTAGGGCGACGGCAGGCCAGAGCCAGAGAGAGAGTACGCCGGTGCCAGGGCGAGGGCAGGCCAGAGCCAGGGCGAGAGCAGGACGGAGCCAAGGCGAGGGCAGGCCATAGCCCAAGCTATGGCATAGCGGAGCCAGGGTGAGGGCAGTACGGAGCGAGAGCAGGCCGGAGCCAAGGCAAGGGCAGGCCAGAGGCAGAGCCAGGGTAGGCCAGAGCAAGAGCAGGCCAGAGCAAGAGCAGGCCGGAGCCAAGGCAAGGACAGGCCCAAGCCAGAGCGAGAGCAGGCCAGAGCGAGAGCAGTCCGGAGCCATGGCGAAGGCAGGCCAGAGCCAGAGCGAGAGCAGGCCAGAGCGAGAGCAGGCCAGAGCGAGATCAGGCAGGAGCCAAGGCGAAGGCAGGCCGGAGCAAGTGCAGGTGCTGGCCAGGTCGAGGGCTGGCCGGAGCCAGAACAAGGGCAGGCCGGAGCCAGGACGAGGGAAGGCCGAAGCCAGAGAGAGAGCAGGCTGGAGCCAGGGCGAGAGCAGGCCGGAGCCAGGGCGAGAGCAGGCCAGAGCCAGCGCGAGAGCATGCCAGGGCGAGGGCAGACCAGAGTGAGAGCGAGAGCAGGCCGGATCCGGCCAAGGCCAGGCCAGAGCAAGAGCAGGCCAGAGGCCGAAGCTAGAGCAGGAGCTTGCCGGAGCCAAGGCGAGGGCTGGCCGGAGCCAGATCAAGGGCAGACCGGAGCCAGGGCGAGGGCAGGCTGAAGCCATAGCGAGAGCAGGCCGGAGCCAGGGAGAGAGCAGGCCAGAGCCAAGGCGAGGGCAGGCCAGAGCCAGAGCAGGCCAGAGCGAGAGCAGTCCAGAGCCAGAGCGAGAGCAGGCCGGAGCCAGGGCAAGGGAAGGCCAGAGCAAAAGCAGGCCAGAGCCAGAGAGAGAGTAGGCCTGAGCCAGAGCGAGAGCAGACCGGAGCCAAGGCGAATGCTGGCCAGAACCAGAGCGAGAGCAGGCCGGAGTCAAGACGAGGGCAGACCAGAGCAAGGGCAGGCCGGAGCCAGGGCGAGGGCAGGCCGGAGACAGAGCAAGAGCAGGCTGGAGCCAAGGCGAGGGCAGGCCAGAGCCAGGGCGAGAGCAGGCCGGAGCCAAGGCGAGGGCAGGACAGAGCCAGAGCACGCCGGAGGCAGGCCAGTGTCAGAGAGAGAGCAGGCCGGAGCCATGGCGAAGGCACGCTCTGGCAAGAGCAGGCCGGAGCCAGGGCGAGGACAGGCCAGAGCGAGAGTAGGCGAGAGCAAAGGCAGGCAAGAGCTACAGCGAGAGAAGGCCAGAGGGAGCCAAGGCAAGGGCAGGCCGGAACCAGGGGGGGAGCAGGCCGGAGACAGGGCGAGGTCAGAGCGAAAGCAGGCCAGAGCGAGAGTAGGCTGGACAGGGCGAGGGCAGGCCAGGGCGAAGAGCAGGCCGGAGTCAGAGCGATGGCAGGCCAGCGCTAAGGCGAGTGCAGGGCCGGAGCCAAGGCGAAGGGCAGGCCAGAAGAAGAGCGAGATCAGGCCGGAGTCAAGACGAGGGCAGGCCAGAGCAAGGGCAGGCCGGAGCCAGGATGAGAGCCGGAGCCAGGGCGAAAGCAGGCCGGAGCCAGGGCGAGAGCAGGTCTGAGCCAGGGCGAGAGCAGGCCAGAGCCAGATCCAGAGCAGGCCGGAGCCAGGGCGAGGGCAGGCCAGACAGAGCGAGAGCAGGCCGTAGCCAAGGCGAGGGCACACCAGAGCGAGAGCAGGCCGGAGTCAGAGCGAGGGCAGGCCAGAGCCAGAGCGAGAGTAGGCCAGAGCCAAGGCAAGGGCAGGCCAGAGCGAGAGAAGGCCAGAGTCAAGGCAAGGGCAGGCCGAAACCAGGACGAGATCAGGCCGGAGACAGGGTGAGTGAGGCCAGAGCGAGAGTAGGCCGGAGCCAGGGCGAGGGCAGGCCAGAGAGAGAGCAGGCCGGAGCCAGGCGAGGGCAGGCCAGAGCTAGAGCGATAGCAGGCCAGAGCCAGAGCGAGAGCAGTCCGGAGCCAGAGCTAGGGCAGGCCTGAGCCAGAGCGAGAGCAGACCGGAGCCAAGGCATGGGCAGGCCAGAGCCAGAGAGAGAGCAGGCCGGAGAGCCAGGGCAAGGGCAGGCCAGAGCGAGAGCGGGTCGGAGCCAGGGCGAGAGAGCAGGCCGGAGCCAATGCGAGGGCAGGCCGGAGCCAGAGGGGCAGGCCGGAGTCAGGGCGGCCTGCAGAGGGGCAGGCCAGAGTCAGGGCAAGGGCAGGCAAGAGCTAGAGCGAGAGCTGGCCGGAGGGAGCCAAGGCAAGGGCAGGTCGGACAGGGGGGGGAGCAGGCCGGAGACAGGGCGAGGTCAGAATGAGAGCAGGCCAGAGCCTGAGCGAGAGTAGGCTGGAGCCAGGGCTAGGGCAGGCCAGGGCGAGGGCAGGCCAGAGCCGGGGCGAAGAGCAGGCCGGAGTCAGAGCGATGGCAAGCCAGAGCCAGGGCGAGGGCAGTCTGAAGCTAGAGCGAAAGTAGGCCAGCGCCAAGGCGAGAGCAGGGCCGGAGCCAAGGCGAAGGCAGGCCAGAAGAAGAGTGAAATCAGGTCGGAGTCAAGACACAGAGCCAGAGCAAGAGCAGGCCAGAGCCAGGGTGAGGGCAGGCCAAAGCCAGAGCAAGAGCAGGCCAGAGTCAGGGCGAGAGCAGGCCGGAGCCAAGGCGAGGGGTAGCTGGAGTCAGAGCAAGGGCAGGCCGGAGCCAGGGCGAGGACAGGCCGGAGCCAGAGTGAGAGCAGGCCGGAGCCAGGACGAGAGCAGGCCGGAGCCAAGGCGAGAGCAAGCCTGAGCCAAAGCGAGGGCAGGCCAGAGCGAGAGCAGGCTGGAACCAGGGCGAGGACAGGCCAGAGCGAGAGTAGGCGAGAGGCTTGCAAGGCAAAGGCAGGCAAGAGCTAGAGCGAGAGAAGGCCGGAACCAAGGCAAGGGCAGGCTGGAACCAGGGGGGGAGCAGGCCGGAGACAGGGCGAGGCCAGAGCGAGAGCAGGCCGGAGCCAGGGCGAAGAGCAGGCCGGAGTCAGAGCGATGGCAGGCCAGAGCCATGGCGAGGGCAGTCCAAAGCTAGAGCGAAAGTAGGCCAGCGCCAAGGTGAGAGCAGGGCCGGAGCCAAGGCGAAGGCAGGCCAGAAGAAGAGCGAGATCAGGCCGGAGTCAAGACGAGGGCAGGCCAGAGCAAGAGCAGGCAGGAGCCAGGGTGAGGGCAGGCCAGAGCAAGAGCAGGCCAGAGCCATGGCGAGAGCAGGCGAGAGCCAAGGCGAGGGCTAGCCGGAGTCAGAGCAAGGGCAGGCCGGAGCCAGGGCGAGGCCAGGCCGGAGCCAGAGTGAGAGCAGGCCGGAGCCAGGGCGAGAGCAGGCTGGAGCCAGGGCGAGAGCAGGTCAGAGCCAAGGCGAGGGCAGGCCAGAGCCAGATCCAGAGCAGGCCGGAGCCAGGGCGAGGGCAGGCCAGACAGAGCGAGAGCAGGCCGTAGCCAATGCGAGGGCACGCCAGAGCGAGAGCAGGCCAGAGCGAGAGCAGGCCGGAGCCAGGGCGAGGGCAGGCCAGAGTCAAGACGAGGGCAGGCCAGAGCCAGAGGAAGAGCAGGCCGGAGCCAAGGCATGGGCAGGCCAGAGCGAGAGAAGGCCGGAGCCAAGGCAAGGGCAGGCCGGAACAAGGGCGAGAGCAGGCCGGAGACAGGGCGAGGCCAGAGCGAGAGCAGGTCAGAACCAGAGCGAGAGTATGTCGGAGGCAGGGCGAGGGCAGGCCAGAGCGAGTGCAGTCCGGAGCCAGAGATAGGGCAGGCCAGAGCGAGAGCAGGCCTGAGCCAGAGCGAGAGCAGGCTGGAGCCAAGGCGAAGACAAGAGCGAGATCAGGTTAGAGTCAAGAGGAGGGCAGGCCAGAGGAAGAGCAGGCCGGAGCCAAGGCATTTGCAGGCCAGAGCCAGAGAGAGAGCAGGCCGGAGCCAGGGCAAGGGCAGGCCAGAGCGAGAGCGGGTCGGAGCCAGGGCGAGGGCAGGCCGGAGCCAGAGGGGCAGGCCGGGAGGGCAGGCCGGAGCCAATGAGAGGGCAGGCCGGAACCAAGGCGAGAGTAGGCCAGAGCCAAGGCAAGGGCAGGCCAGAGCCAGTGCGATAGAAGGCCAGAGCCAAGGCAAGGGCAGGCCGGAACCAGGGCGAGAGCAGGCTGGAGACAGGGCGACGCCAGAGCAAGAGCAGGTCGGAGCCAGGGCGAGGGCAGACCAGAGCAAGAGCAGGCCGGAGCCAGGGCGAGGGCAGGCCAGAGCCAGAGCAAGAGCAGTCCGGAGGCAAGGCAAGGGCATGCCAGACAGAGCCAGAGCGACAGCAGGCCTACGCCAGAGCGAGAGCAGGACGGAGCCAAGGCGAAGGCAGGCCATAACAAGAGCGAGAGCAGGCCGGAGTCAAGATGAGGGCAGGCCAGACGTTACAGCAGTAGTGTAATTATCAGATTTGTGTCTCATAATAAGCAATGAAGCCTTGGCTCCGGCCTGCTCTCGCTCTGGCTCTTGCCTGTCCTCGCATAGGCTCCGGCCCGCTCTCGCCCTGGCTCCGGCCTGCACTCGTCCTGGCTCCGGCCTGCTCTCGCTCTTTCTCTGGCCTGCTCTCGCCCTGGCTCCGGCCTGCTCTCGCTCCGGACTGCCCTCGCCCTGGCTCCGGCCTGCCCTCGCCTTGGCTCCGGCCTGCTCTCGCCCTGGCTCCGACCTGTTCTCGCTCTGTTTCTGGCCTGCCCTTGCCCAGTCTCCGCCCTACTCTCTCTGGCTCTGGCCTACTGTCGCTCTGGGCCTCTGGCCTGTTCTCGCCCTGGTAACGGCCTGACTTTGCCTTGGCTCCAGCCTTCTCTCGCTCTGGCTCTGGTTTGCCCTCGCCGAGGCTCCGTCCTGCTCTCGCTCTGGCCTGCCCTCGTCCTGGCTCCGGCCTGTTTTTACTCTGGCTCTGGCCTAACCTCGCCTTGGCTCCGGCCTGTTCCCGCCTTAGCTCCGGTCGGCTCTCTTTCTCTGGCTCCGGCATGCCCTCGCCCTGACTCTAGCCTGCACTTGCTCTGGCTCCGGCCTGCTCTCGCCTTGGCTCCGACCTGCTCTCGCTCTGGCCTTCCCTCGCCCTGCCTCTGGCCTGCTCTCTCTCTGGCTCTGGCCTGCCCTTGCCTTAGCTCCGGCCTGCTCTCGCTCTGACTCTGGCCTGCCCTCATTCATCCTTGCTCCGGCCTGCTCTCGCTCTGGCTCTGACCTGCCCTCGCCTTGGCTCCGGCCTGCTCTCGCCCTGGCTTCGGCCTGCTCTCGCCCTGGCTCCGGCCTGCTCTCGCCCTGGCTCCGGCCTACTCTCGCTCTGGCTCTGGCCTACTCTCGCTCTGGCTCTGGCCTGTCCTTGCCCTGGCTCCGGCCTGCCCTTGCTCTGGCTCCGGCCTGCCCTTGCTCTGGCTCCGGCCTGCCCTTGCTCTGGCTCTGGCTAGTCCTCGCCTTGGCTCCGGCATGCTCTCGCTCTGACGTAGGCCTGCTGTCTCTGGCCTGCCCTTGCCTTGGCTCCGGACTGCTCTGGCTCTGGCCTGCCCTCGCCCTGGCTCTGGCCTGTTCTTGCTCTGGCTCTGGCCTGCTCTTGCTCTGGCCTGCCCTCGCCCTGGCTCCGGCCTGCTTTTGCTCTGGCTCTGGCCTCCTCTTGCTCTGGCCGGCCCTTGCCTTGGCTCTGGCCTTGTATCGCTCTGGCTCTGGCCTGCCCTTGCCTTGGCTCTGGCCTACTCTCGCCTTGGCTCCGGCCTGCTCTCGCTCTGGCTCTGGCCTGCCCTCGCCCTGACTCCGGCCTGCCCTTGCTCTGGCTCCGGCCTGCCCTCGCATTGGCTCCGGCCTGCCCTTGCCCTGGCTCCGACCCGCTCTCGCTCTTGCTCTGGCCTGCCCTCGCCCTGGCTCCGGCCTGCTCTCTCTCTGGCTCCGGCCTGCCCATGCCTTGGCTCCGGCCTGCTCTTCCTCTGGCTCTGGCCTGCCCTCGTCTTGACTCTAACCTGATCTCGCTCTTGTTCTGGCCTGCCTTTTCCTTGGCTCCAGCCTGCTCTCGCTCTGGCTCAGGCCTGCTCTCGCTCTGGCCTGCCCTAGCTCTGGCTCCAGACTGCTCTCGCTCTGGCTCTGGCCTGCTCTTGCTCTGGCTCTGGACTGCCCTTGCCTTGGCTCTGGCCTGCTCTCGCTCTCGCTCTGGCCTGCCCTCGCCTGGCTCCGGCTTGCTCTCTCTCTGGCCTGCCCTCACCCTGGCTCCGGCCTACTCTTGCTCTGGCCTCACTCACCCTGTCTCCGGCCTGCTCTCGTCCTGGTTTCGGCCTGCCCTTGCCTAGCTAGGCTCTGGCCTTCTCTCGCTCTGGCCTGCCCTAGCCCTGGCTCCGGGCTGCTCTCGCTCTGGCCTGCTCTCGCCTTGGCTCCAGCCTGCTCTCGCTCTGGCTCCGGCCTGCCCTCGCCCTGACTCCGGCCTGCCCTTGCTCTGGCTCCGGCCTGCCCTCGCATTGGCTCTGGCCTGCTCTCGCCCTGGCTCCGACCTTCTCTCTCTCTGGCAATGGCCTGCCTTCGCCCTGGCTCTGGCCTGCTCTCTCTCTGGCTCTGACCTGCCCTCGCCCTGGCTTTGGCCTACTCTCGCTCTGGCCTGCTCTCGCTCTGCCTCTGGCCTGCCCTTGCTCTAGCTCCGGCCTGCCCTCGCATTAGCTCCGGCCTGCTCTCGCCCTGGCTCCGACCTGCTCTCGCTCTGGCCTGCCCTTGCTTTGGCTCCGGCCTGCTCTCGCCCTGGCTCCGACCTGCTCTCGCTCTGGCTCTGGCCTGCTCTCGCCCTGGCTCCGGCCTGCTCTCGCTGGCAATGGCCTGCCTTCGCCCTGGCTCCGGCCTGCTCTCTCTCTGGCTCTGGCCTGCCCTCGCCCTGGCTCTGGCCTACTCTCGCTCTGGCCTGCTCTCTCTCTGGCTCTGGCCTGCCCTTGCTCTTGCTCCGGCCTGCCCTCGCATTAGCTCCGGCCCTCTCTCGCCCTGGCTCCGACCTGCTCTCGCTCTGGCTCCGGCCTGCTCTCTCTCTGGCTCTCGCCTGCCGATGCCTTGGCTCCGGCCTGCTCTTCCACTGGCTCTGGCCTGCCCTCGTCTTGACTCTGGCCTGATCTCGCTCTTGTTCTGGCCTGCTTTCGCCTTGGCTCCGGCCTGCTCTTGCTCTGGCTCTGGCCTGCTCTCGCTCTGGCCTCCCCTCGCCTTAGCTCCGGCCTACTCTCGCTCTGGCTCTGGCCTACCCTCGCCTTGGCTCTGACCTGCTCTTGCTCTGGCTCTAGCCTGCCCTCGCCTTGGCTCCGGCCTGCTCTCGATCTGACTCTGGCCTGCCCTGGCTCTGCCTCTGGCCTGCCCTCGAATTGGCTCCAGCCAGCTCTCACCTTGGCTCCGGCCTGCTCTCGCTCTAGTTCCTGACTGCCCTTGCCCTGGCTCCGGAGCCTGCCATCGATCTGGCTCCGACCTGCCCTCGCATTAGCTCCGGCCTGCTCTCGCCCTGGCTCCGGCCTTCTCTCGCTTTGGCTCTGGCCCGCCCTCGACCTGGCTTCTGCCTGCTCTCTCTCTGGCTCTGGCCCGCCCTCGCCCTGGCTCCGGCATACTCTCACTCTGCCTGTGGCCTGCTCTCGCTCTGGCTCTGGCCTCGCCCTGTCTCGGGCCTGCTCTAGCCCTTGTTCCGGCCTGCCCTTGCCTTGGCTCCAGCCTTCTCTCGCTCTGGCTCTGGAGTGCCCTTGCCTTGGCTCTGGCCTACTCTCGCTCTGGCTCTTGCTTGCCCTCGCCCTGGCTCCGGCCTGCTCTCGCTTTGGTTCTGGCCTGCTCTGGCTCTGGCGTGCCCTTGCCTTGGCTCCGGCCTGCTCTTGCTCTGACTCTGGCTTGCCCTCGCCTTGGCTCCGGCCTGCTCTTGCCCTGGCTCCGGCCTGCTCTCGGTCTGGCTCAAGCCTGCCCTAGCCTTGGCTCCGGCCTGTTCTCGCCTTGGCTCCGGCCTGTCCCCGCCCTGGCTCCGGCCTGCCCCCGCCCTGGCTCCGGCCTGCCCCCGCCCTGGCTCCGGCCTGCCCATGCCTTGGCTCCGGCCTGCTCTTCCTCTGGCTCTGGCCTGCCCTCGTCTTGACTCTAACCTGATCTCGCTCTTGTTCTGGCCTGCCTTTTCCTTGGCTCCAGCCTGCTCTCGCTCTGGCTCAGGCCTGCTCTCGCTCTGGCCTGCCCTAGCTCTGGCTCCGGACTGCTCTCGCTCTGGCTCTGGCCTGCTCTCGCTCTGGCTCTGGACTGCCCTCGCCTTGGTTCTGGCCTGCTCTCCCTCTCGCTCTGGCCTGCCCTCGCCTGGCTCCGGCCTGCTCTCTCTCTGGCCTGCCCTCACCCTGGCTCCGGCCTACTCTTGCTCTGGCCTCACTCACCCTGTCTCCGGCCTGCTCTCGTCCTGGTTTCGGCCTGCCCTTGCCTAGCTATGCTCTGGCCTTCTCTCGCTCTGGCCTGCCCTCGCCCTGGCTCCGGCCTACTCTCGCTCTGGCCTGCTCTCGCCTTGGCTCCGGCCTGCTCTCACTCTGGCTCCGGCCTGCCCTCGCCCTAACTCCGGCCTGCCCTTGCCCTGGCTCCGGCCTGCCCTCGCATTGGCTCTGGCCTGCTCTCGCCCTGGCTCCGACCTGCTCTCGCTCTGGCAATGGCCTGCCTTCGCCCTGGCTCCGGCCTGCTCTCTCTCTGGCTCTGACCTGCCCTCGCCCTGGCTCTGGCCTACTCTCGCTCTGGCCTGCTCTCGCTCTGGCTCTGGCCTGCCCTCGCTCTAGCTCCGGCCTGCTCTCGCCCTGGCTCCGACCTGCTCTCGCTCTGGCCTGCCCTTCCTCTGGCTCCGGCCTGCCCTCGCATTGGCTCCGGCCTGCTCTCGCCCTGGCTCCGACCTGCTCTCGCTCTGGCTCTGGCCTGCTCTCGCCCTGGCTCCGGCCTGCTCTCGCTGGCAATGGCCTGCCTTCGCCCTGGCTCCGGCCTGCTCTCTCTCTGGCTCTGGCCTGCCCTCGCCCTGGCTCTGGCCTACTCTCGCTCTGGCCTGCTCTCTCTCTGGCTCTGGCCTGCCCTTGCTCTTGCTCCGGCCTGCCCTCGCATTAGCTCCGGCCTGCTCTCGCCTTGGCTCCGACCTGCTCTCGCTCTGGCCTGCCCTCGCTCTGGCTCCGGCCTGCTCTCTCTCTGGCTCTCGCCTGCCGATGCCTTGGCTCCGGCCTGCTCTTCCACTGGCTCTGGCCTGCCCTCGTCTTGACTCTGGCCTGATCTCGCTCTTGTTCTGGCTTGCTTTCGCCTTGGCTCCGGCCTGCTCTTGCTCTGGCTCTGGCCTGCTCTCGCTCTGGCCTCCCCTCGCCTTAGCTCCGGCCTGCTCTCGCTCTGGCTCTGGCCTACCCTCGCCTTGGCTCTGACCTGCTCTTGCTCTGGCTCTAGCCTGCCCTCGCCTTGGCTCCGGCCTGCTCTCGCTCTGACTCTGGCCTGCCCTGGCTCTGCCTCTGGCCTGCCCTCGACTTGGCTCCAGCCAGCTCTCACCTTGGCTCCGGCCTGCTCTCGCTCTAGTTCCTGACTGCCCTTGCCCTGGCTCCGGAGACTGCCATCGATCTGGCTCCGGCCTGCCCTCGCATTAGCTCCGGCCTGCTCTCGCCCTGGCTCCGGCCTTCTCTCGCTTTGGCTCTGGCCCTCCCTCGACCTGGCTCCGGCCTGCTCTCTCTCTGGCTCTGGCCCGCCCTCGCCCTGGCTCCGGCATACTCTCACTCTGCCTGTGGCCTGCTCTCGCTCTGGCCTCGCCCTGTCTCGGGCCTGCTCTAGCCCTTGTTCCGGCCTGCCCTTGCCTTGGCTCCAGCCTTCTCTCTCTCTGGCTCTGGAGTGCCCTTGCCTTGGCTCTGGCCTACTCTCGCTCTGGCTCTTGCTTGCCCTCGCCCTGGCTCCGGCCTGCTCTCGCTTTGGTTCTGGCCTGCTCTGGCTCTGGCGTGCCCTTGCCTTGGCTCCGGCCTGCTCTTGCTCTGACTCTGGCTTGCCCTCGCCTTGGCTCCGGCCTGCTCTTGCCCTGGCTCCGGCCTGCTCTCGGTCTGGCTCAAGCCTGCCCTTGCCTTGGCTCCGGCCTGCTCTCGCCTTGGCTCCGGCCTGTCCTCGCCCTGGCTCCGGCCTGCCCTTGCTCTGGCTCTGGCCAGCTCTCGCCTTGGCTCCGGCCTGCTCTCACCCTGGCTCAGGCCTGCTCTTGCTCTGACTCTGGTCAGCCCTCGCCCTGGCTCCGGCCTGCTCTTGCTCTGGCTCTGGCCTGCCCTCGTCTTGACTGCGACCTGTTCTCGCCCTTGTTCCGGCCAGCCTTTGCCCTGGCTCCGGCCTGCTCTCGCTCTGGCTCCGGCCTGCTCTCGCTCTAGCTCTGACCTACTCTCGCTCTGGCTCTGGCCTGCCCTGGCTCTGCCTCTGGCCTGCCCTCGCCTTGGCTCCGGGCTAATCTCGCCTTGACTCCGGCCTGCTCTCGCTCTACATCGGTACTGCCCTCGCACTGGCTTCGGACTGCCCTTGCCTTGGCTCCGGACTGCTTTCACCCTGGCTCCTGCCTGCTCTCGCTCTGGCTCTGGCCAGCTCTCGCTCTGGCTCTGGCCTCGAACTGTCTCCGGCCTGCTCTCGCCCTGGTTTCCGGCCTGCCCTTGCCTTGGCTTCGGCCTTCTCTTGCTCTAGCTCTGGCTTGCCCTTGCCTTGGCTCTGGCCTACTCTTGCTCTGGCTCTGGCCTGCCCTCGCCCTGGCCCGGCCTGCTCTCGCTCTGGCCTGCTCTCGCTCTGGCGTGCCCTCGCCTTAGCTCCGTCCTGCTCTCGCTGTGACTCTGGCCTGCCCTCACCCTGGCACTGGCCTGCTCTGGATCTGGCTCTGGCCTGCCCTCTCCTTGGCTACGGCCTGCTCTCGCCCTGGCTCCGGCCTGATCTCGCCTTGGCTCTGGCTTGCTCTTGCTCTGGCTCCGGCCTGCCCTCTCCCTGTCTCCTGCCTGCCCTTGCTCTGACTCTGGCCAGCCCTCGCTTTGGCTCCGGCCTGCTCTCGCCCTGGCTCTGGCCTGCTCTTGCTCTGGCTCTAGCCTGTCCTCGCCCTGGCTCCGGCCTGCTCTTGCTCTGGCTCTGGTTTGCCCTCGTCTTGACTCCGGCATGCTCTCACTCTGGTTCTGGCCTGCCTTCGCCTTGGCTCTGGCCTGCTCTCACTCTGGCCTCCTCTCGCTCTGGGGTTCCCTCGCCTTGGCTCCGGCCTGCTCAGGCTCTGTCTGGCCTGCCCTCGCCCTGGCTCCGGCCTGCTCTGGATCTGGCTCTGACCTGCCCTCGCCTTGGCTCCGGCCTGCTCTCGCCCTGGCTCCGGCCTGTTCTCGCTCTGGCTCTGGCCTGTCCTCGCCCTGGCTCTGGCCTGCCCTTGCTCTGGTTCCAGCCTGCCCTTGCTCTGGCTCCGGCCTGCCCTTGTTCTGCTCCGGCTAGCCCTCGCCTTGGCTCCGGCCTGCTCTCGCCCTGGCTCTGGCCTGCTCTTGCTCTGGCTCTGGCCTGCCCTCACCCTGGCTCCGGCCTGCTCTTGCTCTGGCATGCTCTTGCTCGGGCCTGCCCTCGTCTTGACTCCAGCCTGCTCTCGCTCTTGTTATGGCCTGCCTTCGCCTTGGCTCCGGCCTGCTACCGCTCCGGCGTAGGCCTGCTGTCGCTCTGGCTCTGGCCTGCTCTTGTTCTGGCTCTGGCCTGCTCTTGCTCTGGCCTGCCCTCGCCCTGGCTCCGGCCTGCTCTTTCTCTGGCTCCGGCCTGCTCTTTCTCTGGCTCCGGCCTGCTCTTTCTCTGGCTCTGGCCTGCTCTTTCTCTGGCTCTGGCCTGCTCTTGCTCTGGCCTGCTCTTGCTCTGGCTCTGGCCTCGCCCTGTCTCCGGCCTGCTCTCGCCCTGTCTCCGGCCTGCTCTCGCCCTGTCTCCGGCCTGCTCTCGCCCTGTCTCCGGCCTGCTCTCACCCTGGCTCTGGCCTGCCCTCGCACTGGCTCCGGCCTGCTCTCTCTCTGGCTCTGGCCTGCCCTCGCCCTGTCTCTTGCCTACTCTCTATCTGGCTCTGGCCCGCTCTCTCTCTGGCTCTGGCCTCACCCTGTCTCCGGCCTGCCCTCCTCCTGGTTCCGGCCTTCTCTCGCTCTGGCTCTGGCCTGCCCTTGCCTTGTCTCTGGCCTACTCTCGCTCTGGCCTGCCCTCGCCCTGGCTCCGGCCTGCTCTCGCTTTGGCTCTGGCCTGCTCTCTTGCCTTGGATCCGGCCTGCTCTTTCCACTCTGGCCTACCCTCGCCCTGGCTCCGTCCTGCTCTCTCTCTGGCCTGCCCTCACCCTGGCTCCGGCCTACTCTTGCTCTGGCCTCACTCACCCTGTCTCCGGCCTGCTCTCGTCCTGGTTTCGGCCTGCCCTTGCCTAGCTAGGCTCTGGCCTTCTCTTGCTCTGGCCTGCCCTCGCCCTGGCTCCGGCCTGCTCTCGCTCTGGCCTGCTCTCACCTTGGCTCCAGCCTGCTCTCGCTCTGGCTCCGGCCTGCCCTCGCCCTGACTCCGGCCTGCCCTTGCTCTGGCTCCGGCCTGCCCTCGCATTGGCTCTGGCCTGCTCTCGCCCTGGCTCCGACCTTCTCTCTCTCTGGCAATGGCCTGCCTTCGCCCTGGCTCCGGCCTGCTCTCTCTCTGGCTCTGACCTGCCCTCGCCCTGGCTTTGGCCTACTCTCGCTCTGGCCTGCTCTCGCTCTGCCTCTGGCCTGCCCTTGCTCTAGCTCCGGCCTGCCCTCGCATTAGCTCCGGCCTGCTCTCGCCCTGGCTCCGACCTGCTCTCGCTCTGGCCTGCCCTTGCTTTGGCTCCGGCCTGCTCTTGCCCTGGCTCCGACCTGCTCTCGCTCTGGCTCTGGCCTGCTCTCGCCCTGGCTCCGGCCTGCTCTCGCTGGCAATGGCCTGCCTTCGCCCTGGCTCCGGCCTGCTCTCTCTCTGGCTCTGGCCTGCCCTCGCCCTGGCTCTGGCCTACTCTCGCTCTGGCCTGCTCTCTCTCTGGCTCTGGCCTGCCCTTGCTCTTGCTCCGGCCTGCCCTCGCATTAGCTCCGGCCTGCTCTCGCCCTGGCTCCGACCTGCTCTCGCTCTGGCCTGCCCTCGCTCTGGCTCCGACCTGCTCTCTCTCTGGCTCTCGCCTGCCGATGCCTTGGCTCCGGCCTGCTCTTCCACTGGCTCTGGCCTGCCCTCGTCTTGACTCTGGCCTGATCTCGCTCTTGTTCTGGCTTGCTTTCGCCTTGGCTCCGGCCTGCTCTTGCTCTGGCCTGCTCTCGCTCTGGCCTCCCCTCGCCTTAGCTCCGGCCTGCTCTCGCTCTGGCTCTGGCCTACCCTCGCCTTGGCTCTGACCTGCTCTTGCTCTGGCTCTAGCCTGCCCTCGCCTTGGCTCCGGCCTGCTCTCGCTCTGACTCTGGCCTGCCCTGGCTCTGCCTCTGGCCTGCCCTCGACTTGGCTCCAGCCAGCTCTCACCTTGGCTCCGGCCTGCTCTCGCTCTAGTTCCTGACTGCCCTTGCCCTGGCTCCGGAGCCTGCCATCGATCTGGCTCCGGCCTGCCCTCGCATTAGCTCCGGCCTGCTCTCGCCCTGGCTCCGGCCTTCTCTCGCTTTGGCTCTGGCCCGCCCTCGACCTGGCTCCGGCCTGCTCTCTCTCTGGCTCTGGCCCGCCCTCGCCCTGGCTCCGGCATACTCTCACTCTGCCTGTGGCCTGCTCTCGCTCTGGCTCTGGCCTCGCCCTGTCTCGGGCCTGCTCTAGCCCTTGTTCCGGCCTGCCCTTGCCTTGGCTCCAGCCTTCTCTCGCTCTGGCTCTGGAGTGCCCTTGCCTTGGCTCTGGCCTACTCTCGCTCTGGCTCTTGCTTGTCCTCGCCCTGGCTCCGGCCTGCTCTCGCTTTGGTTCTGGCCTGCTCTGGCTCTGGCGTGCCCTTGCCTTGGCTCCGGCCTGCTCTTGCTCTGACTCTGGCTTGCCCTCGCCTTGGCTCCGGCCTGCTCTTGCCCTGGCTCCGGCCTGCTCTCGGTCTGGCTCAAGCCTGCCCTTGCCTTGGCTCCGGCCTGCTCTCGCCTTGGCTCCGGCCTGTCCTCGTCCTGGCTCCTGCCTGCCCTTGCTCTGGCTCTGGCCAGCTCTCGCCTTGGCTCCGGCCTGCTCTCATCCTGGCTCAGGCCTGCTCTTGCTCTGACTCTGGTCAGCCCTCGCCCTGGCTCCGGCCTGCTCTTGCTCTGGCTCTGGCCTGCTCTTGCTCTGGCTCTGGCCTGCCCTCGTCTTGACTCCGACCTGTTCTCGCCCTTGTTCCGGCCAGCCTTTGCCCTGGCTCCGGCCTGCTCTCGCTCTGGCTCCGTCCTGCTCTCGCTCTAGCTCCGACCTACTCTCGCTCTGGCTCTGGCCTGCCCTGGCTCTGCCTCTGGCCTGCCCTCGCCTTAGCTCCGGGCTAATCTCGCCTTGACTCCGGCCTGCTCTCGCTCTACATCCGTACTGCCCTCGCACTGGCTTCGGACTGCCCTTGCCTTGGCTCCGGACTGCTCTCACCCTGGCTCCTGCCTGCTCTCGCTCTGGCTCTGGCCTGCCCTCACCCTGGCTCCGGCCTGCTCTCTCTATCTGGCTCTGGCCTGCCCTAGCCCTGGCTCCGGCCTACTTTCGCTCTGGCTCTGGCCAGCTCTCGCTCTGTCTCTGGCCTCGAACTGTCTCCGGCCTGCTCTCGCCCTGGTTTCCGGCCTGCCCTTGCCTTGGCTCCGGCCTTCTCTTGCTCTAGCTCTGGCTTGCCCTTGCCTTGGCTCTGGCCTACTCTTGCTCTGGCTCTGGCCTGCCCTCGCCCTGGCCCGGCCTGCTCTCGCTCTGGCCTGCTCTCGCTCTGGCGTGCCCTCGCCTTAGCTCCGTCCTGCTCTCGCTGTGACTCTGGCCTGCTCTGGATCTGGCTCTGGCCTGCCCTCTCCTTGGCTACGGCCTGCTCTCGCCCTGGCTCCGGCCTGATCTCGCTCTGGACTGCCCTCGCCTTAGCTCCGGCCTGCTCTCGCCTTGGCTCTGGCTTGCTCTTGCTCTGGCTCTTGCCTGCCCTGGCTCTGCCTCTGGCCTGCCCTCACCTTGGCTCCGGCCCTGCTCTCGTCTTGGTGCCGGCCTACTCTCGCTTTACCTTCGGACTACCCTCGCCCTGGCTCTGGCCTGCCCTCGCCCTGCTGCCTGCTCTCTCTCTGGGTCTGGCCTGCCCTCGCCCAGGCTCCAGCCTACTCTCGCTCTGGCTCTGGACTGCTCTCTCGCTCTGGCCTCGGCCTGCTCTCACTCTGGCGTTCCTACGCCATGGCTCTGGCCTGCTCTTGCTCTGACTCTGGCCTGCCTCGCCCTGGCTCCGGCTCGCCTTGGCTCGGCCTGCTCTCACCCTGGCTCTGGCCTGCCCTCGCCTTGGCTCCAGCCTACTCTAGCCTTGTCTCCGACCTGCCCTTGCCCTGGCTCCGGCCTGCCCTTGCTCTTGCTCCGGCCATCCCTCGCCTTGGCTCCAGCCTGCTCTTGCTCTGGCTCTGGCCTGCCCTCGTCTTGACTCCGGCCTGCTCTCGCTCTGGTTCTGGCCTGCCTTCGACTTGGCTCCGGCCTGCTCTACCTCTGGCTCAGGCCTACTCTCTCTCTGGCTCTGGCCTGCCCTTACCTTGGCTCCGGACTTCTCTCTCTCTGGCCTGCTCTTGTTCTGGCACTGGCCTGCTATCCTTCTGGCTCCGGCCTGGCCTGCCCTGGCTCTGGCCTTGCCTCTGGCCTGCTCTCGCCTTGGCAAGGGCCTGCTCTTGCTCTGGCTCTGGCCAGCCCTCGCCCTGGCTCCGGCCTGATCTCGCTCTGGCTCCGGACTGCTCTGGCTCTGGCCTGCTTTCGCTCTGGCTCTAGACTGCCCTCGCCTTGGCTCTGGCCTGCTCTCTCCCTGGCTCCGGCCTGCTTTCACTATGGCTTCAGCCTGCCCTTGCCCTGGCTCCGGCCTGCCGTTGATCTGGCTCCGGCAAGCCCTAGCTCCGGCCTGCCCTCGCCTTGGCTCCGGTCTACTCTCGCTCTGGCTCTGGCCTGCTCTTGCTCTGGCCTGGCCTTGGCTCCGGCCTGCTCTCGCTCTCACTCTGGTCTGCCCTCGCCCTGGCCTGCTCTCGCGCTGGCTCTGGCCTGCTCTCGCGCTGGCTCTGGCCTGCTCTCGCCCTGGCTCCGGCCTGCACTCGTCCTGGCTCCTGCCTGCTCTCGCCCTGACTCCAGCCTACTCTCGCTCTGGCTTCGGCCTGCCCTCGTCCTGGCTCCGGCCTGCCCTTGTTCTGGCTCCAGCCAGCCGGAGCCATGGCTCCGGCCAACACCTCCTCTTGCCCCGGCCTGCCTTCGCCTTGGCTCCTGCCTGCTCTCGCTCCGGCTCTGGCCTGCTCTCGCTCTGCCTCTGGCCTGCCTTCGCCTTGGCACCGGACTGCTCTCGCTCTGGCTTGGGCCTGTCCTTGCCTTGGCTCCGGCCTGCTCTCGCTGTGGCCTGCTCTTGCTCTGGCCTACCCTGGCTCTGCCTCTGGCCTGCCCTTGCCTTAGTTCCGGCCTGCTCTCGCTCTAGCTCCGTACTGCCCTCACCCTGGCTCCGCTATGCCATAGCTCGGGCTCCGGCCTGCCCTCGCCTTGGCTCCGTCCTGCTCTCGCCCTGGCTCTGGCCTGCCCTCGCCCTGGCTCCGGCCTACTCTCGCTCTGGCTCTGGCCTCGCCTTGGCTCCGGCCTGCTCTCGCTCTCACTCTGGTCTGCCCTCACCCTGGCCGCCTGCTCTGGCTCTAGCTCTGGCCTGCTCTCGCCCTGGCTCTGGCCTGCTCTCGCCCTGGCTCCGGCCTGCCCTCGTCCTGGCTCCGGACTGCTCTCGCTCTGGCTCTGGCCTGCCCTCGCCTTGGCTCCGTCCGGCCTGCTCTCACCCTGGCTCAGGCCTGCTCTCGCTCTGGCTTAGGCCTTCCCTCGCCCTAGCTCCGGCCTGCCCTTGCTCTGGCTCCGGCTAGCCCTCGCCTTGGATACGGCCAGCACCTGCTCTGGCTCCGGCCTGCCTTCGCCTTGGCTTCGGACTGCTCTCGCTCATGCCTGCTCTCGCTCTGGCTCTGGCCTGTCCTTGCCTTGGCTCCGGCCTGCTCTTGCTGTGGCCTACCCTGGCTCTGCCTCCGGCCAGCCCTCGACCTGTCTCCGGCCTGCTCTTGCTCTGGCCTGCCCTCGCCCTGGCTCCGGCATTCTCTCGCTCTGGTTTCGGCCTGCCCTCGCCTTGGCTCCGGCCTGCCTTTGCCATGGCTACGGCCTGCTATCGCTCTGGCTCCGACATGCCTTTGCCTTGGCTCCAGCCTGCTCTCGCTCAGGCTCTGGCCTGCTCTCGCTGTGGCTCTGGCCTGCCTTCGCCTTGGCCAGAGCGTGATTTGGCCAGAGCCAAGGCCAGAGCCAAAGAGAAAGAGGGCCGGAGCCAAGGCAAGGGCAGCCGGAACCAGGGCGAGAGCAGGCCGGAACCAGGGCGAGAGCAGGCCAGAGCCAGGGCGAGAGCAGGCCAGAGCCAAGGCGAGAGCAGGGCGAGGGCAGGCCTGAGCCAGAGTCAGATCAGGCCGGAGACAAGGCGAGGGCAGGCCAGAGAGAGGGCAGGCCAGAGCCAAAGCGAGAGCAGTCCGGAGCCAAGGCGAGGGCAGGCCAGAGCGGAAGCAAGCCAGAGCAAAGACAGGGGCAGGCCAGAGCAAGAGCAGGCCAGAGGCAGACCGAGAGCAGGCCGGAGCCAGGGCAAGGGCAGGCCTGAGCCAGAGCGAGAGTTGGGCAGAGCCAAGGCAAGGGCAGGCCAGAGCCAGAGCAAGAGAAGGCCAGAGCCAAGGCAAGGGCACGCCGGAACCAGGGCAAGAGCAGGCCAGAGCCAGGGCAAGAGCAGGCCAGAGCCAGGGCGAGAGCAGGCCAGAGCCAGGGCGAGAGCAGGCCAGAGCCAAGGCGAGAGCAGGGCGAGGGCAGGCCTGAGCCAGAGTCAGATCAGGCCGGAGACAAGGCGAGGGCAGGCCAGAGAGAGGGCAGGCCAGAGCCAAAGCGAGAGCAGTCCGGAGCCAAGGCGAGGGCAGGCCAGAGCGGAAGCAAGCCAGAGCAAAGACAGGGGCAGGCCAGAGCAAGAGCAGGCCAGAGGCAGACCGAGAGCAGGCCGGAGCCAGGGCAAGGGCAGGCCTGAGCCAGAGCGAGAGTTGGGCAGAGCCAAGGCAAGGGCAGGCCAGAGCAAGAGAAGGCCAGAGCCAAGGCAAGGGCACGCCGGAACCAGGGCAAGAGCAGGCCAGAGCCAGGGCAAGAGCAGGCCGGAGCCAGGGCAAGAGCATGCCGGAGCCAGGGCGAGAGCAGGCCCGAGCCAGAGTCAGAGCAGGCCGGTCAAGGCGAGGGCAGGCAAGAGCCAGAGCGAGGGCAAGCCAGAGCCAGAGAGAGCTCGGGCAGGCTAGAGCCAGAGCGATAGCAGGCCGGAGCCAAGGCGAGAACATTCCGGAGCCAGGCGAGGGCAGGCCAGAGCCAGAGCGAGAGCAGGCCGGAGCCAAAGCGAGAGCAGGCCAGAGCGACAGCAGGCCAGAGCCAGAGTAGACCAGAGCCAAGGCAAGGGCAGGCGAGAGCCAGAGCGAGAGAAGGCCAGTGCCAAGGCAAGGGCAGGCCGGAACCAGGGCGAGAGGAGGCCGGAGACAGGGCGATGCCAGAGCGAGAGTAGGCCGGAGCCAGGGCAAGGGCAGGCCAGAGCCAGAGAGAGAGCAGGCCAGAGCCAGTGCGAGGGCAGGCCAGAGCCAGAGCGAGAGCATGCCGGAGCCAGGGCAAGAGCAGGCCGGAGCCAAGGCAAGGGCAGGACAGAGCCAGAGCGAGAGCAGGCCAGAGCCAAGGCAAGGCCAGAGAGAGCAGGTCGGAGCCAGGGCGAGAGCAGGCAAGAGCCAATGCAAGGGCAGGCCGGAGTCAGGACGAGGGCAGGCAGGAGCCAGAGCGAGAGCAGGCTGGAGCCAAGGCGAGAGCAGGCCGGAGCCAAGGTGAGGGTAGGCCAGAGCCAGGGCGAGGGCAGGTCAGAGTCAGAGCGAGAGCAGGCCGGAGCTCAGGCAAGGGCAGGCCAGAGCCAGAGAGAGAGCAGGCCGGAGCCAAGGCATGGGCAGGCCAGAGCCAGAGAGAGAGCAGGCCGGAGCCAGGGCGAGGGCAGGCCAGAGCCAGAGAAGGTCGGAGGCAGGGCGAGAGCAGGCCAGAGCCAATGCGAGAGCTGGCCGGGGCCAGAGCAAGGGCAGGTCGGAATCAGGGCGAGGGCAGGCCACAGCCAAGGCAAGGGTAGGCCACAGCCAAGGCAAGGGCAGGCCGGAGCCAGAGATAGAGAAGGCCAGAGCCAAGGCAAGGGCAGGCCAGAGTGAGAGTAGGCCGGAGCCAGAGCGAGGGCAGGCCAGAGCGAGAGCAGGCCAGAGCCAAGTTGAGATCAGGCCAGATATAGAGCAGGCATGAGCCAAAGCAAGGGCAGTCCGGAACCAGAGAGAGAGCAGGCCGGAGCCAAGGTGAATGCAGGCCAGAACAAGGGCAAGAACAGGTAGGAGCCAAGTTGAGGTCAGGCCAGATATAGAGCACGCATGAGCCAAAGCAAGGGCAGGCCGGAACCATAGAGATAGCAGGCCGGAGCCAAGGCGAGAGCAGGCCGGAGCCAAGGCGAGAGCAGGCCGGAGCCAAGGCGAGAGCAGGCCGGACGGAGCCAAGGCCAGAGCCAGGACGAGGGCAGGCCGGAGCCAGTGCGAGAGCAGGCTGGAGCCAGAGAGAGAGCAGGCAAGAGGCAATGCGAGGGCTGGCCGGAGCCAGAGCAAGGGCAGGCCGGAGTCAGGGCGAGGGCAGGCAGGAGCCAGAGCGAGAGCAGGCCGGAGCCCAGGCGAGAGCAGGCCGGAGCCAAGGTGAGGGTAGGCCAGAGCCAGGGTGAGGGCAGGTCAGAGTCAGAGCGAGAGCAGGCCGGAGCTAAGGCAAGGGCAGGCCAGAGAGAGAGCAGGCCGGAGCCAATGGGCAGGCCAGAGCCAGAGAGAGAGCAGGCCGGAGCCAGGGCGAGGGCAGGCCAGGCCAGAGCCAGAGCAGGTCGGAGGCAGGGCGAGAGCGGGCCGTAGCCAATGTGAGGGCTGGCCAGAGCAAGGGCAGGCCGGAGTCAGGCCGAGGGCAGGCAATAGCCAGAGCGAGAGCAGGCCGGAGCCAAGGCGAGAGCAGGCCGGAGTCAAGGCGAGGGTAGGCCAGAGCCAAGGCAAGGGCAGGCCGGAGCCAGAGATAGAGAAGGCCAGAGCCAAGAAGGCAAGGGCAGGCCAGAGCGAGAGTAGGCCGGAGCCAGGGCAAGGGCAGGCCAGAGCCAGAGAGAGAGCAGGCCGGAGCCAGGGCAAGGGTAGGCCAGAGCCAGAGAGAGAGCAGTTCAGAGCCAGGGAGAGAGCAGGACGTAGCCAAGGCGAGGGCAGGCCGGAGCCCGAGCTGTGGCATAGTGGAGCCAGGGCGAGGGCCGTACGGAGCTAGAGCGAGAGCAGGCCGGAGCAAAGGCGAGAGCAGGCCGTAGCCAAGGCGAGGGCAGGCCAGAGGCAGAGCCAGCTTGGGTAGGCCAGAGCAAGGGCAGGCCAGAGCTAGAGCAGGCCGGAGCCAAGGCAAGGGCAGACCAGAGCCAGAGCGAGAGCAGGCCAGAGCCAGAGTGAGAGTAGGCCAGAGACAAGACAAAAGGAGCCAGAGCAAGGGCAGGCCGGAGTCAGGCCGAGGGCAGGCAATAGCCAGAGCGAGAGCAGGCCGGAGCCAAGGCGAGAGCAGGCCGGAGCCAAGGCGAGGGCAGGCCAGAGCGAGAGCAGGCCGGAGCCAAGGCGAGGGCAGGCCAGAGCGAGAGCAGGCCGGAGCCAAGTCGAGGGCAGGCCAGAGCGAGAGCAGTCCGCAGCGACAGCAGTCCGGAGCCAAGGAAAGGGCAGGCCACAGCCAGAGTAAATTTTGCTCTGCTCTGCTTGTCTACCGCATCTGTGGGTTTTGCTCTGCTCTGCTTGTCTATCGCATCTGCGGGTTTTGCTCTGCTCTGCTTGTCTACTGCATCTGCAGGTTTTGCTCTGCTCTGCTTGTCTACCGCATTTGCGGGTTTTTCTCTGCTCTGCTTGTTTACCGCACCTGCGGGTTTTGCTCTGCTCTGCTTGTCTTCCGCATCTGCGGGTTTTGCTCTGCTCTGCTTGTCTACCGCATCTGTGGGTTTTGCTCTGCTCTGCTTGTCTACCGCACCTGCGGCTCCTTTCCTGTGTCCTGTCTGTACTGGTCCCTATCCTGCCTGCGTTCCTACCTGCCAGTACCCGCCTGTCTGTATGCCAGCCGTGCCTGCCAGTGCCCACCTGTCTGCATGCCAGCCGTGCCTGCCAGTCCCACCTTCTGCATACCAGCCGTGCCTGCCCAATACCCACCTGTCAACATACCAGCCGTGCCTGCCAGTACCCACCTGTCTGTATGCCAGCCAAACCTGCCTGTTCCTGCATTCCCCGGTGTGGGTCAACAGCTGTGACTGGGGTCTAGAGCAGGCTTGAGCCAGAGCGAGGGCAGGCCAGAGCCAAGGCGAAGGCAGGCCAGAACCAGAGCGAGAGCAGGCCGGAGTCAAGACGAGGGCAGGCCAGAGCAAGAGCAGTCCGGAGCCAGGGCGAGGGCAGGCCAGAGCCAGGATAAGGGCTGGCCGGAGCTAGAGTAAGGGCAGGCCAGAGCCAGGGCGAGGGCTGGCCAGAGCCAGAGCAAGAGCAGGCTGGAGCCAAGGTGAGGGCAGGCCAGAGCGATAGCATGCTGGAGCCAAGGCGAGGGCAGGCCAGAGACAGATCCAGAGCAGGCCGGAGCCAGGGCGAGGGCAGGCCAGAGTCAGAGCGAGAGCAGACCGGAGCCAAAGCGAGGGCATGCCAGAGCGAGAGCAGACCAGAGGCAGGGCGAGGGCAGGCCAGAGCGAGAGTAGGCCAGAGCCAAGACAAGCGCAGGCCAGAGCGAGAGAAGGCCAGAGCCAAGGTAAGAGCAGGCCGGAACCAGGGCGAGAGGAGGCCGGAGACAGGGCGAGGCCAGAGCGAGAGCAGGCCACAGCGAGAGTAGGCCGAAGCCAGGGCAAGGGCAAGCCAGAGAGAGAGCAGGCCGGAGCCAGGGCAAGAGCAGGCCGGAGCCAAGGCGAGGGAAGGACAGAGCGAGAGCAGGCCAGAGCCAAGGCAAGGGCAGGCCAGAGCCAGAAAGAGAGCATTTCGGAGCCAGGGCGAGAGCAGGCCGGAGCCAGGGAGAGAGCAGGCCGGAGCCAATGCGAGTGCTGGCCGGAGCCAGAGCAAGGGCAGGCCGGAGTCAGGGCGAGGGCAGGCAGGAGCCAGAGCGAGAGCAGGCCAGAGCCAAGGCGAGGGTAGGCCAGGGCGAGGGCAGGTCAGAGTCAGAGCGAGAGAAGGCCGGAGCTAAGGCATGGGCAGGCCAGAGCCAGAGAGAGAGCAGGCCGGAGCCAAGGCATGGGCAGGCCAGAGCCAGAGAGAGAGCAGGCCGGAGCCAGGGCGAGGGCAGGCCAGAGCGAGAGCAGGTCGGAGGCAGGGCGAGAGCAGGCCGGAGCCAATGTGAGGGCTGGCCGGACCCAGAGCAAGGGCAGGCCGGAGTCAGGGCGAGGGCAGGCCATAGCCAGAGCGAGAGCTGGCCGGAGGCCAGAGCCAAGTCAAGGGCAGGCCGGAGCCAGAGATAGAGAAGGCCAGAGCCAAGGCAAGGGCAGGCCGGAACCAGGGCGAGAGCAGGCCGGAGACAGGGCGAGGCAAGAGCCAGAGCGAGAGTAGGCCGGAGCCAGGGCAAGGGCAGGCCAGAGCCAGAGAGAGAGCAGGCCGGAGCCAGGGCAGGCCAGAGAGAGAGCAGTTCAGAGCCAGGGAGAGAGCAGGACGTAGCCAAGGCGAGGGCAGACCGGAGCCCGAGCTGTGGCATAGTGGAGCCAGGGCGACGGCAGGACGGAGCTAAAGCGAGAGCAGGCTGGAGCCAAGGCGAGAGTTGGCCGTAGCCAAGGCAAGGGCAGACCAGAGCCAATGCGAGGGAAGGCCAGAGCGAGAGCCGCCCGGAGCCAAGGCGAAGGCAGGCTAGAGCCAGAGCAAGAGAAAGGCAGGCCAGAGCCAGAGTGAGAGCAGGCCAGAGACAAGGCAAAGGCAGACCAGAGCCAGAGCAGGCCGGAGCCAAGGCGAGGGCAGGCCAGAGCGAGAGCAGGCCGGAGCCAAGGCGAGGGCAGGCCAGAGCGAGAGCAGGTCGGAGCCAAAGCGAGGGCAGTCCAGAGCCAGAGCGAGTGCAAGCCGGAGCCAAGTCGAGGGCAGGCCAGAGCCAGAGCAAAAGCAGGCCAGAGCGAGAGCAGTCCGGAGCCAAGGAAAGGGCAGGCCACATCCAGAGGTAGAGCAGGCCGGAGCCAAGGCGAAGGCAGGCCAGAACCAGAGCGAGAGCAGGCCGGAGTCAAGACGAGGGCAGGCCAGAGCAAGAGCAGTCCGGAGCCAGGGCAAAGGCTGGCCAGAGCCAAAGCAAGAGCAGACCGGAGCCAAGGCCCTCGAGGGCTGGCCGGAGCCAGGACGAGGGCAGGCCGGAGCCAGGGCGAGGGCAGGCCAGAGCCAGAGCGAGAGTAGGCCAGAGCCAAGGCAAGGGCAGGCCAGAGCCAGAGCAAGAGAAGGCCAGAGCCAAGGCAAGGGCAGGCCGGAACGAGGGTGAGAGGAGGCCGGAGACAGGGCGAGGCCAGAGCGAGAGCAGGCAAGAGCCAGAGCGAGAGTAGGCCGAAGCCAGGGCAAGGGCAGGCCAGAGCCAGAGAGAGAGCAGGCCGGAGCCAGGGCAAGGGCAGGCCAGAGCCAGAGAGAGAGCAGGCCGGAGCCAGGGCGAGGGCAGGCCAGAGCGAGAGCAGTTCAGAGCCAGGGAGAGAGCAGGACGTAGCCAAGGCGAGGGCAGGCCGGAGCCCGAGCTGTGGCATAGTGGAGCCAGGGCCGAGGGCAGGACGGAGCTAGAGCGAGAGCAGGCTGGAGCCAAGGCGAGAGCAGCCTGGAGCCAAGGCGAAGGCAGGCTAGAGCCAGAGCGAGAGTAGGCCAGAGCCAGAGCGAGAGCAGGCTGGAGCAAAGGCAAAGGCAGGCCAGAGCCAGAGTGAGAGCAGGCCGGAGACAAGGCAAAGGCAGGCCAGAGCGAGAGCAGGCCGGAGCCAAGGCGAGGGCAGGCCAGAGCCAGAGCAAAAGCAGGCCAGAGCCAGAGCGAGAGCAGTCCGGAGCCAAGGAAAGGGCAGGCCACAGCCAGAGGTAGAGCAGGCTTGAGCCAGAGCGAGGGCAGACCGGAGCCAAGGCGAGGGCAGGCCAGAGCAAGAGCAGTCCGGAGCCAGGGCGAGGGCAGGCCAGAGCCAAAGCAAGAGCAGGCAGGAGCCAAGGCCCTCGAGGGCTGGCCGGAGCCAGAGTAAGGGCAGGCCGGAGCCAGGACGAGGACAGGCTGGAGCCAGAGCAAGAGCAGGCCGGAGCCAAGGCGAGAGCACGCCGGAGCCAAGGTGAGGGCAGGCCAAAGCCAGAGCGAGAGCAGGCCAGAGCTAAGGCGAGGGCAGGCCAGAGAAACATCCAGAGCAGGCTGGAGCCAGGGCGAAGGCAGGCCAGAGTCAGAGCGAGAGCAGGCCGGAGACAAAGCGAGTGCACGCCAGAGCGAGTGCACGCCAGAGCGAGAGCAGGCCAGAGCGAGAGCAGGCCAGAGCGAGAGCAGGCCGGAGCTAGGGCGAGGGCAGGCCAGAGCGAAGTAGGCCAGAGCCAAGGCAAGGGCAGGCCAGAGCAAGAGAAGGCCAGAGCCAAAGCAAGGGCAGGCCGGAACCAGGGTGAGAGGAGGCCGAAGACAGGGCGAAGCCAGAGCGAGAGCAGGCCAGAGCCAGAGCGAGAGTAGGCCGAAGCCAGGGCAAGCCAGAGAGAGAGCAGGCTGGAGCCAGGGCAAGGGCAGGCCAGAGCCAGAGAGAGAGCAGGCCGGAGCCAGGGCGAGGGCAGGCCAGAGCGAGAGCAGTTCAGAGCCAGGGAGAGAGCAGGATGTAGCCAAGGCGAGGGCAGGCCGGAGCCCGAGCTGTGGCATAGTGGAGCCACGGCGAGAGCAGGACGGAGCTAGAGCGAGAGCAGGCTGGAGCCAAGGCGAGAGCAGGCCGTAACCAAGGCAAGGGCAGACCAGAGCCAAAGCGAGAGCAGGCCAGAGCCAGAGAGAGAGCAGTCCGGAGCCAAGGAAAGGGCAGGCCACAGCCAGAGGTAGAGCAGGCTTGAGCCAGAGCGAGGACAGGCCGGAGCCAAGGCGAGGGCAGGCCAGAGCAAGAGCAGTCCGGAGCCAGGGCGAGGACAGGCCAGAGCCAAAGCAAGAGCAGGCAGGAGCCAAGACCCTCGAGGGCTGGCCGGAGCCAGAGTAAGGGCAGGCCGGAGCCAGGACGAGGACAGGCTGGAGCCAGAGCAAGAGCAGGCCGGAGCCAAGGCGAGAGCACGCCGGAGCCAAGGTGAGGGCAGGCCAAAGCCAGAGCGAGAGCAGGCCAGAGCTAAGGCGAGGGCAGGCCAGAGAAACATCCTGAGCAGGCTGGAGCCAGGGCGAGGGCAGGCCAGAGTCAGAGCGAGAGCAGGCCGGAGACAAAGCGAGTGCACGCCAGAGCCAGAGCAGGCCAGAGCCAGAGCAAGAGCAGGCCAGAGCGAGAGCAGGCCGGAGCCAGGGCAAGGGCAGGCCAGAGCGAGAGTAGGCCAGAGCCAAGGCAAGGGCAGGCCAGAGCAAGAGAAGGCCAGAGCCAAAGCAAGGGCAGGCCGGAACCAGGGTGAGAGGAGGCCGAAGACAGGGCGAGGCCAGAGCGAGAGCAGGCCAGAGCCAGAGCGAGAGTAGGCCGAAGCCAGGGCAAGCCAGAGAGAGAGCAGGCTGGAGCCAGGGCAAGGGCAGGCCAGAGCCAGAGAGAGAGCAGGCCGGAGCCAGGGCGAGGGCAGGCCAGAGCGAGAGCAGTTCAGAGCCAGGGAGAGAGCAGGATGTAGCCAAGGCGAGGGCAGGCCGGAGCCCGAGCTGTGGCATAGTGGAGCCACGGCGAGGGCAGGACGGAGCTAGAGCGAGAGCAGGCTGGAGCCAAGGCGAGAGCAGGCCATAACCAAGGCAAGGGCAGACCAGAGCCAGAGAGAGAGCAGTCCGGAGCCAAGGAAAGGGCAGGCCACAGCCAGAGGTAGAGCAGGCTTGAGCCAGAGCGAGGGCAGGCCGGAGCCAAGGCGAGGGCAGGCCAGAGCAAGAGCAGTCCGGAGCCAGGGCGAGGGCAGGCCAGAGCCAAAGCAAGAGCAGGCAGGAGCCAAGACCCTCGAGGGCTGGCCGGAGCCAGAGTAAGGGCAGGCCGGAGCCAGGACGAGGACAGGCTGGAGCCAGAGCAAGAGCAGGCCGGAGCCAAGGCGAGAGCACGCCGGAGCCAAGGTGAGGGCAGGCCAAAGCCAGAGCGAGGGCAGGCCAGAGAAACATCCTGAGCAGGCTGGAGCCAGGGCGAGGGCAGGCCAGAGTCAGAGCGAGAGCAGGCCGGAGACAAAGCGAGTGCACGCCAGAGCCAGAGCGAGAGCAGGCCAGAGCGAGAGCAGGCCGGAGCCAGGGCGAGGGCAGGCCAGAGCGAGAGCAGTTCAGAGCCAGGGAGAGAGCAGGATGTAGCCAAGGCGAGGGCAGGCCGGAGCCCGAGCTGTGGCATAGTGGAGCCACGGCGAGGGCAGGACGGAGCTAGAGCGAGAGCAGGCTGGAGCCAAGGCGAGAGCAGGCCGTAACCAAGGCAAGGGCAGACCAGAGCCAGAGAGAGAGCAGTCCGGAGCCAAGGAAAGGGCAGGCCACAGCCAGAGGTAGAGCAGGCTTGAGCCAGAGCGAGGGCAGGCCGGAGCCAAGGCGAGGGCAGGCCAGAGCAAGAGCAGTCCGGAGCCAGGGCGAGGGCAGGCCAGAGCCAAAGCAAGAGCAGGCAGGAGCCAAGACCCTCGAGGGCTGGCCGGAGCCAGAGTAAGGGCAGGCCGGAGCCAGGACGAGGACAGGCTGGAGCCAGAGCAAGAGCAGGCCGGAGCCAAGGCGAGAGCACGCCGGAGCCAAGGTGAGGGCAGGCCAAAGCCAGAGCGAGAGCAGGCCAGAGCTAAGGCGAGGGCAGGCCAGAGAAACATCCTGAGCAGGCTGGAGCCAGGGCGAGGGCAGGCCAGAGTCAGAGCGAGAGCAGGCCGGAGACAAAGCGAGTGCACGCCAGAGCAGGCCAGAGCCAGAGCGAGAGCAGGCCAGAGCGAGAGCAGGCCGGAGCCAGGGCAAGGGCAGGCCAGAGCGAGAGTAGGCCAGAGCCAAGGCAAGGGCAGGCCAGAGCAAGCGAAGGCCAGAGCCAAGGCAAGGGCAGGCCGGAACCAGGGTGAGAGGAGGCCGAAGACAGGGCGAGGCCAGAGCGAGAACAGGCCAGAGCCAGAGCGAGAGTAGGCCGAAGCCAGGGCAAGCCAGAGCCAGAGAGAGAGCAGGCCGGAGCCAGGGCAAGGGCAGGCCAGAGCCAGAGAGAGAGCAGGCCGGAGCCAGGGCAAGGGCAGGCCAGAGCCAGAGAGAGAGCAGGACGTAGCCAAGGCGAGGGCAGGCCGGAGCCCGAGCTGTGGCATAGTGGAGCCACGGTGAGGGCAGGACGGAGCTAGAGCGAGAGCAGGCTGGAGCCAAGGCGAGAGCAGGCCGTAACCAAGGATAGGGCAGACCAGAGCCAAAGCGAGAGCAGGCCAGAGCCAGAGAGAGAGCAGCCCAGAGCCAAAGCGAGAGCAGGCCAGAGCGAGAGCAGCCCGGAGCCAAGGCGAAGGCAGGCTAGAGCCAGAGCAGGCCAGAGCCAGAGCGAGAGCAGGCCGGAGCAAAGGCAGGCCAGAGCCAGAGTGAGAGCAGGCCGGAGACAAGGCAAAGGCAGGCCAGAGCCAGAGCGAGAGCAGGCCGGAGCCAAGGCGAGGGCAGGCCAGAGCGAGACGGAGCCAAGGCTAGGGCAGGCCAGAGCGAGAGCAGGTCGGAGCCAAAGCGAGAGCAGGCCAGAGCGAGTGCAGGCCTGAGCCAAGCCGAGGGCAGGCCAGATCCAGAGCAAAAGAAGGCCAGAGCGAGAGCAGTCCGGAGCCAAGGAAAGGGCAGGCCACAGCCACAGGTAGAGCAGGCTTGAGCCAGAGCGAGGGTAGGCCGGAGCCAAGGCGAAGGCAGGCCAGAACCAGAGCGAGAGCAGGCCGGAGTCAAGACGAGGGCAGGCCAGAGCAAGAGCAGTCCGGAGCCAGGGCGAGGGCAGGCCAGAGCCAAAGCAAGAGCTGGCCGGTGCCAAGGCCCTCGAGGGCTGGCCGGAGCCAGGACGAGGGCAGGCTGGAGCCAGAGCAAGAGCAGGCCGGGGCCAAGGCGAGAGCAGGCCGCAGCCAAGGTGAGGGCAGGCCAAAGCCAGAGCGAGAGCAGGCCGGAACCAAGGCGAGGGCAGGCCAGAGAAAGATCCAGAGCAGGCTGGAGCCAGGGTGAGGGCAGGCGAGAGCGACAGCCGGCCGGAGCCAAAGCGAGGGCACGCCAGAGCGAGAGCAGACCAGAGCCAGAGCGAGAGCAGGCCGGAGCCAGGGCGAGGGCAGGCCAGAGTGAGAGTAGGCCAGAGCCAAGGCAAGGGCAGGCCAGAGCAAGAGAATGCCAGAGCCAAGGCAAGGGCAGGCCGGAACCAGGGTGAGAGGAGGCCGGAGACAGGGCGAGGCCAGAGCGAGAGCAGGCCAGAGCCAGAGCGAGAGTAGGCCGAAGCCAGGGCAAGGGTA
Organism: Phyllobates terribilis; assembly: GCF_046119375.1. Taxonomy (NCBI): domain Eukaryota; kingdom Metazoa; phylum Chordata; class Amphibia; order Anura; family Dendrobatidae; genus Phyllobates; species Phyllobates terribilis. Next base: position 4,008,273 of record NW_027362898.1, on the reverse strand, counting down.
AGCCAGAGCCAGAGAGAGAGCAGGCCGGAGCCAAGGCGAGGGCAGGACAGAGCCAGAGCGAGAGCAGGCCAGAGCCACGGCAAGGGCAGGCCAGAGCCAGGGCGAGAGCAGGCCGGAGCCAATGCGAGGGCTGGCCGGAGCCAGAGCAAGGGCAGGCCGCAGTCAGGGCGAGGGCAGGCAGGAGCCAGAGCGAGAGCAGGCCAGAGCCAAGGCGAGGGTAGGCCAGAGCCAGGGCGAGGGCAGGTCAGAGCAAGAGAAGGCCGGAGCTAAGGCAAGGGCAGGCCAGAGAGAGAGCAGGCCGGAGCCAAGGCATGGGCAGGCCAGAGCCAGAGAGATAGCAGGCCGGAGCCAGGGCGAGGGCAGGCCAGAGCGAGAGCAGGTCGGAGGCAGGGCGAGAGCAGGCCGGAGCCAGAGCAAGGGCAGGCCGGAGTCAGGGCGAGGGCAGGCCGTAGCCAGAGCGAGGGTAGGCCAGAGCCAAGGCAACGGCAGGCCCGAGCCAGAGATAGAGAAGGCCAGAGCCAAGGCAAGGGCAGTCCGGAACCAGGGCGAGAGCAGGCCGGAGACAGGGCGAGGCAAGAGCCAGAGCGAGAGTAGGCCGGAGCCAGGGCAAGGGCAGGCCAGAGCCAGAGAGAGAGCAGGCCGGAGCCAGGGCAAGGGCAGGCCAGAGCCAGAGAGAGAGCAGGCCGGAGCCAGGGCAAGGGCAGGCCAGAGCCAGAGAGAGAGCAGGACGTAGCCAAGGCGAGGGCAGGCCGGAGCCCGAGCTGTGGCATAGTGGAGCCACGGTGAGGGCAGGACGGAGCTAGAGCGAGAGCAGGCCGTAACCAAGGATAGGGCAGACCAGAGCCAAAGCGAGAGCAGGCCAGAGCCAGAGAGAGAGCAGCCCAGAGCCAAAGCGAGAGCAGGCCAGAGCGAGAGCAGCCCGGAGCCAAGGCGAAGGCAGGCTAGAGCCAGAGCAGGCCAGAGCCAGAGCGAGAGCAGGCCGGAGCAAAGGCAGGCCAGAGCCAGAGTGAGAGCAGGCCGGAGACAAGGCAAAGGCAGGCCAGAGCCAGAGCGAGAGCAGGCCGGAGCCAAGGCGAGGGCAGGCCAGAGCGAGACGGAGCCAAGGCTAGGGCAGGCCAGAGCGAGAGCAGGTCGGAGCCAAAGCGAGAGCAGGCCAGAGCGAGTGCAGGCCGGAGCCAAGCCGAGGGCAGGCCAGATCCAGAGCAAAAGAAGGCCAGAGCCAGAGCGAGAGCAGTCCGGAGCCAAGGAAAGGGCAGGCCACAGCCACAGGTAGAGCAGGCTTGAGCCAGAGCGAGGGCAGGCCGGAGCCAAGGCGAAGGCAGGCCAGAACCAGAGCGAGAGCAGGCCGGAGTCAAGACGAGGGCAGGCCAGAGCAAGAGCAGTCCGGAGCCAGGGCGAGGGCAGGCCAGAGCCAAAGCAAGAGCTGGCCGGTGCCAAGGCCCTGGAGGGCTGGCCGGAGCCAGGACGAGGGCAGGCTGGAGCCAGAGCAAGAGCAGGCCGGGGCCAAGGCGAGAGCAGGCCGCAGCCAAGGTGAGGGCAGGCCAAAGCCAGAGCGAGAGCAGGCCGGAACCAAGGCGAGGGCAGGCCAGAGAAAGATCCAGAGCAGGCTGGAGCCAGGGTGAGGGCAGGCCAGAGCGACAGCCGGCCGGAGCCAAAGCGAGGGCACGCCAGAGCGAGAGCAGACCAGAGCCAGAGCGAGAGCAGGCCGGAGCCAGGGCGAGGGCAGGCCAGAGTGAGAGTAGGCCAGAGCCAAGGCAAGGGCAGGCCAGAGCAAGAGAAGGCCAGAGCCAAGGCAAGGGCAGGCCAGAACCAGGGTGAGAGGAGGCCGGAGACAGGGCGAGGCCAGAGCGAGAGCAGGCCAGAGCCAGAGCGAGAGTAGGCCGAAGCCAGGGCAAGGGTAAGCCAGAGCCAGAGAGAGAGCAGGCCGGAGCCAAGGCGAGGGCAGGACAGAGCCAGAGCGAGAGCAGGCCAGAGCCACGGCAAGGGCAGGCCAGAGCCAGGGCGAGAGCAGGCCGGAGCCAATGCGAGGGCTGGCCGGAGCCAGAGCAAGGGCAGGCCGCAGTCAGGGCGAGGGCAGGCAGGAGCCAGAGCGAGAGCAGGCCAGAGCCAAGGCGAGGGTAGGCCAGAGCCAGGGCGAGGGCAGGTCAGAGCAAGAGAAGGCCGGAGCTAAGGCAAGGGCAGGCCAGAGAGAGAGCAGGCCGGAGCCAAGGCATGGGCAGGCCAGAGCCAGAGAGAGAGCAGGCCGGAGCCAGGGCGAGGGCAGGCCAGAGCGAGAGCAGGTCGGAGGCAGGGCGAGAGCAGGCCGGAGCCAGAGCAAGGGCAGGCCGGAGTCAGGGCGAGGGCAGGCCGTAGCCAGAGCGAGGGTAGGCCAGAGCCAAGGCAACGGCAGGCCCGAGCCAGAGATAGAGAAGGCCAGAGCCAAGGCAAGGGCAGTCCGGAACCAGGGCGAGAGCAGGCCGGAGACAGGGCGAGGCAAGAGCCAGAGCGAGAGTAGGCCGGAGCCAGGGCAAGGGCAGGCCAGAGCCAGAGAGAGAGCAGGCCGGAGCCAGGGCGAGGGCAGGCCAGAGTGAGAGCAGTTCAGAGCCAGAGCGAGAGCAGTTTAGAGCCAGGAAGAGAGCAGGACGTAGCCAAGGCGAGGGCAGGCCGGAGCCCGAGCTGTGGCATAGTGGAGCCAGGGCGAGGGCAGGACGGAGCTAGAGCGAGAGCAGGCTGGAGCCAAGGCGAGAGCAGGCCGTAGCCAGGGCGAGGGCAGGCCAGAGGCAGAGCCAGGGTAGGCCAGAGCGAGAGCAGTCCGGAGCCAAGGCTAGGGCAGACCAGAGCCAAAGCGAGAGCAGGCCAGAGCGAGAGCAGCCCGGAGCCAAGGCGAAGGCAGGCTAGAGCCAGAGCGAGAGCAGGCCGGAGCAATGGCAGGCCAGAGCCAGAGTGAGAGCAGGCCGGAGACAAGGCAAAGGCAGGCCAGAGCGAGAGCAGGCTACAGCCAAGGCGAAGGCAGGCCAGAGCGAGAGCTGGCCGGAGCCAAGGCGAGGCCAGGCCAGAGCGAGAGCAGGTCGGAGCCAAAGAGAGGGCAGGCCGGAGCCATGTCGAGGGCAGGCCAGAGCCAGAGCAATGGGTATTAATTTCTTGAAATGCATCTCTTATGTAATTTTTCAAATCACTGACACTTTTTGGTTTTCGACTATAAACTTTGTCTGTGAGGAATGAAAAGTGGAATCTGATTGGTTGCTAAGGGCAACTGAGCCAGTTTCACTTTACACCATGTTTGATGAACCTCCCCCTTCATAACCTTATTGGACCACCCTATATAGTATGAGCCCCGGTTATCTCCTATATACAATATGAGCTCCAACATATACATATATATAATATCAATGTCAATGCATGTAACAGTGGTATGAAACACATATAAATGCTAGAAATGGTACTTGGACCATAAAAATACAGAACCAAAAAAAAGAAAAAATGAAAAAATGGTTAATAATAAAAAATGGTCATATAGAGATGGTAAAAAAACTTTATTAGAAACCCAAAAGGTATGCAGTTGTAATGTAGGAAACAGGCGCACACACATAATGCATACAAACAATGACAAATAAAGGCATAAAAAACATGTACGAATGGAAGCTACAAAGGTACAATTGTATGAATAGATATGTATATAGTTACTGGCCATATAGTCACATATGAAGAGCGTAATCTGCTGTGGGAACTCACAAAGTAAGTAACGTGCTAAAAATATATAACAGACATATATATCTCCCTAAAAGGAATCTGCTATATCTTAGAAATCTATGAAGTACGGTAAATGGAGTGATGGATGTGCACATCGAAAATTATATAGTAAAGTGCAAATGCGCACATATAAGGTATACACACATATATATGTATCTCAGTAAAAGTATCTATTTTGGGCATAGTAGCACACAGAGTAAATGAGGAGCAGAAAAAAACACAGCAGAATGTGCACATAACAAGGATTGTAATTGAATATAGTGCAGCCCCCTATATATAGTATGAGCCCCATATAGCCTCTCTATAAACAATATGAGCCCTCACATAGCCTCCTATATACAGTATGAGCCCCCATATTGCCTCCTATTTACAGTATGAACCCCCACATAGCCTCCTACATTCAGTCTGAGCCCCCAAATAGCCTCCCACATTCAGTATGAGCCCCCACATAACCTCCCATATACAGTACGAACCCCCACACAGCCTCCATATATACAGTGTGAGCCCCACATAGCCTGCATATACAGTGTGTCCCATATATATTGCCTCCTATTTACAGTATGAGCCCCAAATAGCCTCATATATACAGCATAAGCCCCCCATAGCCTCCTATATACCGCATGAGCACCACATAGCCTCTGTATATACAGCAGGAGCCCCCACATAGCCTCCCTGTATATAGTGTGAGCCCCAAGGAGCCTCTTATATACAAGATGAGCCTTCACATAGCTCCTATACACAGTATAAGCCCCCACATAGCCTCCTACATACAGTATGAACCCCCATATAACCTCCTACATTCAGTATGAGCCCTCACATAGCCTCCTAATCTAGTATGTGCCCCCACATAGCTTCCTATATATAGCATGAGCCCCACATAGCCTCTGTATATACAGATTTAGCCCCAACATAGCCCCCTGTATACAGTATGAGCCTCCACATGGGCTCCTATATACAGTATAAGCCCCACATAACCTTCATATATACAGTGTGAGCCCCACATAGCCTCCATCTATACAGTGTGAGCCCTACATAGCCTCCATATATACAGTGTGAACCCCACATAGCCTCCATATATACAGTGTGAGTCCCAAATAGCCCCCAATATACATACAAATATACCATATACATGAAAAAAAACAATAACACATACTCACCATATCATCATATGCATACTCATACTCATTAGGGCTTGTTCAAAAACACACCTACAGTGAGCTATCACACAATAAAAAAGCCTGATGTTTGTAGTGCATTTAATATTTACCTGTTGTCTTTTAGGCTACAGATGAAAAAATGCAGAAAAAAAAAGTAAATTAAAAAACTTTCTGGTTGCTGATAGCACACTGTCACAGCATGGGTTGCGAGCACCCAGGACAAGACAAGTATATGCCCCCTAACCCGTGAACCAATAGCACTCCGTGAGTCCTTTCCAAAAGCCCAGTATTGCACGTGTATTGTAATTTAAGGAAAATACTGATGTAATTATACTTTGCAATTTCATTTCTTCATTTTTTTTCTGTTTTTTGCTGAAGGCATCTCTCGAATTTTAAAAATATAAAACGCAATACATTATTTTATTTGTATGCTTTCTATTTTCTTAATACATTTTTTATAGAACAATGTTATTACCTTAGCCCTATTCCTAGCCCTAACCATTAGCTTAATCCTAAACCAGTCTCTTGACCTGCTTGTAACACTAGTTCGGGTTAGTAAAAATGTAAAACTATAAAAGCAGCTCTATGTAATAAATGAAGACCGTGTTGAGTAGCAAAGCGAATGCCCACCCAACGCTATTTATGCAGAACGCAGAAGGGGAGATGAGTTTGCCAGTGGCTGCTGGTCTACATAAGCAAAGATGGAAATTACAAAGCTTAGTATAATGAAGTGAGCTTTCTCATATAAGTCTCTGCCTAAGCAGAGCACAACAGCCTATGGCAAACTCATCTCAAGTGGTTCCCTCTACGTAGACAGAGACTGGGACAACAGAAAATGAGTAGAGAATGAATGAACACTGCTTATATGCACTGCACATGAGTAGAGCTACCTTCAATAATGTATTGCTCATTTTCTGTCATCTTGGTCACTGCTTATATATAGCACTGAAGTCAAAATGAGTTTGTCATAGACTTCTGCGCTCTGCATAGACAGCAATCAAAACAAACATTTCTAATTTCTGCCGCTGCTTATGCTGAGTACAGCAGTGGATGTGAAATTCATCTTGTTTGCTTTGTTTGTAGCCACTCGATACAAATAATATAGAGATCTCAACTGTTTCTCAATAAGTACAATGGTCAGGTATGTAGTTCATTGATGTGGATAAATAATACAGCATATTGTTAAAATGGGCCCTAAAATCCTAAAATTATCTGTGAGATAATACTGAAGTGATGGAAATGGAAAAGATAAAGCTTCAACTAACTAAAAACAGTAGAACAAAAACAGATTTAATTTTATTACAACCCTTATATCAAACTGATAGATTCCCATACTTATACTGTAGCATATACCTTGGAATCTTATTGGTCAGTTACTGATCACATGACCAGTTCCATCCAGGTGCCTGTGCGCTCAGTTGACAGTTGAGGAAAGTGACAGTTGGAGTTGACTGGTGATAGTGAAGACGTTGTCTGCGGACTGTGAGCAAATCTATGATATTGAAAAAGAGGAGATTGTAGGGAAGAAGAGAGAGAGAAAAAGAAGACACTTGGACTCATCGGCTGATGAGGAGTCTTCAATCAAAAAATCCAAATGGAGAGGAAGAAAGGGTAAAAAAAAAGACTCGGGACGAAAGATGTCTCCCACCCCAGAGATGGAGCGAGTGGATGAGGACGTCATTGCCCAGAGTGAAGGATTGAAGAACAGAAGACATTTGGGCTCATCGGCTGATGAGAAGCCTTCTATCAAAAAGCCCCAAAGGAACGGAAAAAAGATGAAGAAACCAGACTCAGGACGGAAGATGTCTCCCACCCCAGAGATGGCGCAAGCAGATGAAGACATCATTGTCCAGAGAAAATTACCGAAGAACAGAAGAATCAGCCTGGACTGTTCAGAGGAAGGAAAGACACCATCAATCCAGGCCAATAGCCAGAAGAAAGAAGACGTGGGAGGCTCAGGTAAAAAGAGAAATGTAACTAGTAATTATAGGGAACGTTATTGTGCATGTTTTATACCTCCACATGTAATCCAGGGATAAAGTCACCAAAATGATTCCAAATCTACCTTTATAATAAAAAATTACAAAAAACAGTTTTATATTTGAGCAGATGATTATAGTTGTTATAGGCAGTTTACCAATACAAAGTGGTCAGAGTTATCTGTTCCAAAATCATGGTGAAATGTTCTTATCATTGTGTAATGTCCAGGTTCAGTTCTGCCGAAATTTACCACAAGACATGGAAAATGCTGACACCTTTTCAAAGGGAATCTGGCAGCAGTTTTATGGTACCCTATATGAGAGCAGCATGATATAGGGGCAGAGACCCTTCTACCAAGCATGTACTATTCATTGGATTGCATGGTATAATTTTGACAAAATCACAGTTTTCTCTGCTACAAATTTACCAGTTCTCTGAATGCTGAGCTCTGTATAACCCAGCTAACAACACTGATTGGCAGCTTTCTGTGTGTGTACCCTGTGCATAGTCAGAAAACTCCCAATCAGTGGTGGGGGTGGGGTTATACAGAGCTCATGAATATAGATAACTACCTGGCAGCAGTAGTGATAATCTCCTGCTGATAAAACTGTGATTTTATCAAAACTACAGCAAGCATCCCAATGAGTGAAACATTTATCTCTGTATATTATATATCTATATCTCTATATATATTATATCTCAGATTAGGTTTCAAAACCTTGGTGACATAGTACCTTTAAGTGCTGCAGTGCCTCAAATAAAATAAAAAACACATACCTCCTGGAATAGCGCCATTCCAACCATGTTGGCACTGAGGTAAATATGAAGTGTTTTTACTTTATTTGGGGCACTGTAGCATTCCAGAAGGGGTTGTCATGTAGTGGACAACCCCTTAAATGACTTTCTGCAGAAAACGGTCCCAAAAAGTTGCAAAATTTGTGCAAATGTTAGAATGTTGCAATCTCCTTCTCTACTCCCCTCTTATTGCCTCTTCCCACAATCGCATACAAGATTTCTCCAGTGCATCCCCCCTACTCTGGAAAGCTCTACCTCATCACATCCGACTCTCGCCTACTGTGGAAACCTTCAGAAGGAACATGAAGACCGACCTCTTCCGACAAGCCTACACCCTGCAGTAACCACCGCTCCACCACATCGCTGCATGACAGGCTCTACCCTCACCTACTGTATCCTCACCCATCCCTTTGTAGACTGTGGCCCTCGCGGGTAGGGTCCTCTCTCCTCCTGGACCAGTCGCTAACTTGTATTGTTCATGATTATTGTACTTGTCTTTACTATGTATACACCTTCTCACATGTAAAGCGACAGGGAATAAATGGCGCCATAATAATAAAGAATAATAATAATCCTAGTGATACGTGTAAAGGATTGTCCGTCTCTTTTTAGGTTTATTTCATGAGTATTGCAGTTGCTTCTCAGCACCGTACGCCGTACAATTAGAAATCCTTGTGTCTGCCTTGTGTACCTGCTGTAGCAGATGTGCCATGTCTGCGTTATCCGCCATATTGAGCTCTTCTCCTATATGGTTCCTGTAATGCGGAGCACATCACCCATATTGCTAGATTCTTATCAATTGTTCTTGATCCCATCTCCTGACAGCAGTGATAGATCGGTGACATGGAGCTGCTGTCCCCTGATGTATAATGTGGAGTCTCAGAGCATCATTATTTATCAAAACTGTTCATTACATTGTCTTTGTTGTCCATAGCAACCAACCAGAGCTCAGCTTTCATTTCTCAACCTGCTTTGGTAAAATGAAAGCTGATTTCTGATTGGTTGTTATGGGTAAATAGACACTCCTACTGTAAGGCTGTGTGCACACGATGCTTTATGCTGCTTTTTTTTTTCAGTGCAGATTTCTCACAAAACCTGAAGGATTTCCAGATGCCAGCAAAGTGAATGAGAATCCTGAAGTCTCATTCACACATTGCTTATTTGTGACTTGCAGATTTGGTGCAGACTTAACCCCTTCACGCCACAGCTAATTTCCGCTTTTGTGTTTCTATTTTTTCACCCCCTTCTTCCCAGAGCCATAACAATTTTTTTGTCCACATAGACATCTGAGGGCTTATTTTTTTGCGGGACGAGTTTTACTTTTGAATGACACCATTCATTTCACCACTAGTGTACTGGAAAAAGGGAAACAATTCCAAGTGCAGTGAAATTGTGGAAAAGAAATGCAATATGACATTGTTTTATGGGAATTGTGTTTACATATTGTAGTAAAAATGACCTTGCAATATTATTCTCCTCATCAATACGATTACGGCAATACCCAACATGTCCAGTTTTTAATTATTTTAGTGGTGAAAAAATTCTGAAGTTTGGCCCCCCAAATTTTTAGGGTTGTACATAAAGTACTTTTTGCTGCTATTTAAACGATATATACTTCCCATATTCCTACTTATGTACATACCCTATGTTTGATTATATAGTTGTGGTATTTTACCACTAATGAGCATATTCATTCTACTGCCCTATCAATGGAATAACAATTATGCATATACTTACCCCAAGTGCCACCTTTGTTTGGGTACCCTTTGCCCATTTTTTGACTTTCATTATTATTTATTTTAATTCATAAATATATTCCATCTATATATCGTTGTAACGTGTTATTTCTCTTTGGCACAGTTGTTCTTGGGCACTCAACATTTATACTTTATTTTGTCTGTGGTCTAATTTTTGTGGAACTGCAGGGACTAAAAAAACGATACCACATGTGTATTTTTTTTTAATATCTTTACTTTCAATGGGGCAAAGAGGGGTGATTTTAACTTTTTATTTTTTTACATTTTTTTAACCAACTAATGGCATATCAAACAAAGGGTATAACCATATAATTTGCATAAAAAACCCTTAACATGCAACCTTTATTAAAGATAATTAAAATTATCCATACAAAGAAATAATCTGAAGATCAAAGTGAAAAATAATGAATGTGCAGAATTAGTCTGCTCCTATTGTCCCCTATGATGATCATTCCTGACTGCAGGGGTTGGCACCCTAAATATAGTACGACAATGGCGCCCCCACTCACAAGTCGTCTATCCCTCAAAGTCCCTATAAGTCCCTGGAAACAACAGTGAGCAATAGATTAGGGCTAATATGATAATATAAACCTAGAAAACTATATCTATAAATTAGGCAACAAGAGTATATTGTAAAATATGTATCTCTTTATTAAATCGATTAAAAACACAAAACATGTTATACGTGTTATAAAAAATTATGTGGAGGGGAAAGAAAAGGGTGGAAAGGAATAAAATTATGTTACAGAGCGAAGGAGATGAGTGTGCACTCCATGCTACATACAGGGAACACCAATTCAAAAAGGTCAATATATGATAAATTGCATAGAATTTTATTATACATTACATCATAATCAAGTTTACACTGTGTTCCAAATTATTATGCAAATAATATTTTCTCAGATTTTCCCAAATTACCTATATGAATTGCAGTCATTGTAATTTTCCAGTCAAATAACTATTAGAGTACAATTGAAAGGTTTTTCTACAAACTGCCTATGATAACAGTATATTTTTAAAAAAATAAAATACTCAAAATGCATGTTCCAAATTATTATGCAAAGCAGAGTTTTCAACCTTTTCATTTTAATAAAGAACAAAAAAATGGTCATTTTTGAAATTCTAAGCATTAGCAGGTTATTACAAACTGAAATCAAACAGTTTTCAACTCAAAACTTTATTCTAGGTGATGTTACATTTGCACATAGGATCCCTTGTTCGAAATGAGCTTCTGAACTCTCTCGTCCATTGAATTTGTCAGGTTTTGGATGGTTTCTGCTTTAATTGTTTTGCATGAGGACAGAATACCCTCCCAGAGCTGTTGCTTAGATGTGAACTGCCTCCCGCCATCATAGACACTCCTTTTGATGATGCTCCAGAGGTTCTCAATGGGGTTGAGGTCAGGGGAGCATGGCTGCCACACCATAAGTTTGTCCCCTTTTATGCCCATAGCAGCCAGAGATGCAGATGTGTTATGTGCAGCATGAGACGGGGCATTATCATGCATGAAATGATCTCGATGGTCCAGATGGATGGAGTGGAGGATGGCTGGTTGATGGACACCCCATGCAAACACGGCTACGGCGCTAACAAGGAGGAGGTGGAGTAATGTTTTGGGCTGGAATCATGGGGAGAGAGATTGTCGGCCCTTTTAGGATCCCTGAAGGGGTAAAGATGAACTCCATAATGTATGCTGAGTTTCTCAAACAGCACTTCCTTCCATGGTTCAAGAAGAAGAACCGTGCATTCCGCAGCAAGATCATTTTCATGCATGATAATGCCCCGTCTCATGCTGCACATAACACATCTGCATCTCTGGCTGCTATGGGCATAAAAGGGGGTGCGTCTTATAGTCCAAATGTTGGGGAGGTATATACAATACAGACCAAAAGTTTGGACACACCTTATCATTTATAGATTTTTCTGTATTTTCTTGACTATGAAAATTGAACATTCACTCTGAAGGCATCAAAACTATGAATTAACACATGTGGAATTATATACTTAACAAAAAAGTGTGAAACAACTGAAAATATGTCTTATATTCTAGGTTCTTCAAAGTAGCCACCTTTTGCTTTGATGACTGCTTTGCACACTCTTGGCATTCTCTTGATGAGCTTCAAGAGGTAGTCACTGGAAATGGTCTTCCAACAATCTTGAAGGAGTTCCCAGAGATGCTTAGCACTTGTTGGCCCCTTTGCCTTCACTCTGCGGTCCAGCTCACCCCAAACCATCTCGATTGGGTTCAGGTCTGGTGACTGTGGAGGCCAGGTCATCTCGCATAGCACCCCATCACTCTCTTTCTTGGTCAAATAGCCCTTACACAGCCTGGAGGTGTGTTTGGGGTCATTGTCCTGTTGAAAAATAAATGATGGTCCAAATAAACGCAAACCGGATGGAATAGCATGCCACTGCAAGATGCTGTGGTAGCGATGATGGTTCAGTATGCCTTCAATTTTGAATAAATCCCCAACAGTATCACCAGCAAAGCACCCCACACCATCACACCTCCTCCTCCATGCTTCACGGTGGGAACCAGGCATGTAGAGTCCATCTGTTCACCTTTTCTGCATTGCACAAAGACACGGTTGGAACCAAAGATCTCAAATTTGGACTCATCAGACCAAAGCACAGATTCCCACTGGTCTAATGTCCATTCCTTGTGTTCTTTAGCCCAAACAAGTCTCTTCTGCTTGTTGCCTGTCCTTCGCAGTGGTTTCCTAGCAGCTATTTTACCATGAAGGCCTGCTGCACAAAGTCTCTTCTTAACAGTTGTTGAAGAGATGTGTCTGCTCATAGAACTCTGTGTGGCATTGACCTGGTTTCTAATCTGAGCTGCTGTTAACCTGCGATTTCTGAGGCTGGTGACTCAGATAAACTTAGCCTCAGAAGCGGAGGTGACTATTGGTCTTCCTATCCTGTGGCGGTCCTCATTTGAGCCAGTTTCTTTGTAGTGCTTGATGGTTTTTGCAACTGCACTTGGGGACACTTTCAACGTTTTCCCAATTTTTCGGACTGACTGACCTTCATTTCTTAAAGTAATGATGGCCACTCATTTTTCTTTACTTAGCTGCATTTTTCTTGCCATAATACAAATTCTAACATAGGACTATCAGCTGTGTATCCACCAGACTTCTGCACAACACAACTGATGGTCCCAACCCCATTTATAAGGCAAGAAATCCCTCTTATTAAACCTGACAGGGCACACCTGTGAAGTGAAAACCATTTCCGGTGACTACCACTTGAAGCGCATCAAGAGAATGCCAAGAGTGTTCAAAGCAGTCATCAAAGCAAAAGGTGGCTACTTTGAAGAACCTAGAATATAAGACATATTTTCAGTTGTTTCACACTTTTTTGTTAAGTATATAATTCCACATGTGTTAATTCATAGTTTTGATGCCTTCAGTGTGAATGTACAATTTTCATAGTCATGAAAATACAGAAAAATCTTTAAATGAGAAGGTATGTCCAAACTTTTGGTCTGTACTGTATATACATTGTGTGGGGTACGGGGGGAGTGGTAGCGGCGGAGGAGCGGGGCACAGGAGGCAGCTGCCTCCCGCTGCTGCCTACACTGTCCCCGCTGCTAAAGAAAATTAATATTCACTGCTCCTCACCCCCATGGGGCGTGGGGAGCACTGAATATTCATGCTCCTTAATAGTGGCACACAGTGTAGCCGCAGCGCGGCTCCTGCTGATGCCGGAATCGCCTGTGCCCGCTGTAAAAGGGCATGAATATTAAACCTCTCTCCATACCCATGGGCGTGGGGAGGGGTGAATATTCATGTCTTTTAATAAGCTGGCACACGCAATAGCCCGGCAGCAGCAGGAGCCGTGCTGCGGCTACGCTGTGTGGCGGATATTAAGGAGCATGAAGTCACTGCTCCCCGCGCACACAGTCCCGGTGTGGGGAGCAGTGACTTCCGGCAGCTGATCTCTCTCCTTGTGAGCCGTGCATGGCAGTGACGCTGCGCTTGAGGAGAGAAGAAAGGTGAGTAGGAGTGTTTATTTTTTTATGTGCAGCCTGGTGGGGATTAGGGGGACCATGCATACTAGGATAAGGATGAGGGGGCCATACATACAAGGGTAAGGATGAGGGGTGCCATGCATACCAGGATAACGCTGAGGGGAGCAGACATAACAGGATAAAGATGAGGGGGCCATACATACCAGGATAAGGATGAGGGGCCATACATGCCAGGATAAGGATGAGGGGTGCCATGCATACCAGGATAGGGATTAGGGGTGCCATGCATAGCAGGATAGGGATTAGGGGCGCCATGCATACCAGGATAAGGATTAGGGGTGCCATGCATACCAGGACAGGGATGAGGGGTGCCATGCATACCAGGACAGGGATGAGGGGTGCCAGGCATACCAGGATGGGGATGAGGGGTGCCAGGCACACCAGGATGGGGATTGCTGTGCCATGCATACCAGGATGGGGATGAGGGGTGCCATGCATACCAGGATAGGGATGAGGGGTGCCATGCATACCAGGATAAGGATGAGGGGTGCCATGCATACCAGGATGGAGAGATTCCAGGCATACCAGGATGGGGATGGGGACCACGTATAAAAAGAAGGGGGGGCATATATACCAGGATAGGGGATATTGTCAGAATTGGGGGACATTACCCCTATACCAGTGTCAGCAGAAGACCCCCTCCCCCTTAAAAGTGCATCATGAACACATTTTTTGCTTACAGTTTTTTTTATTTTCCTCCTCTAAAACCTAGGTGCATCTTATAGTCCGGTGCGTCTTATAGTCCGAAAAATGCGGTATTTCTATGTCCAAAAAAAATACTATTCATCCAATGGATATAATCCAAGAAATATGCATAATGCATGTTATATACCGTATTTTCGGACTATAAGACAAAATTTTAGAGGATGGGGGGGGGGTACGTCTTATAGTCTGAATGTGGGGTATGTATATATACAAAAAAAAAAAAAGTGTGAAACAACTGAAAATATGTCTTATATTCTAGGTTCTTCAAAGTAGCCACCTTTTGCTTTGATGACTGCTTTGCACACTCTTGGCATTCTCTTGATGAGCTTCAAGAGGTAGTCACCGGAAATGGTCTTCCAACAATCTTGAAGGAGCTCCCAGAGATGCTTAGCACTTGTTGGCCCTTTTGCCTTTACTCTGCGGTCCAGCTCACCCCAAACCATCTCGATTGGGTTCAGGTCTGGTGACTGTGGAGGCCAGGTCATCTGGCGTAGCACCCCATCACTCTCTTTATTGGTCAAATAGCCCTTACACAGCCTGGAGGTGTGTTTGGGGTCATTGTCCTGTTGAAAAATAAATGATGGTCCAACTAAACTCAAACCGGATGGAATAGCATGCCGCTGCAAGATGCTGTGGTAGCCATGCTGGTTCAGTATGCCTTCAATTTTGAATAAATCCCCAACAGTGTCACCAGCAAAGCACCCCCACATCATCACACCTCCTCCTCCATGCTTCACGGTGGGAATCAGGCATGTAGAGTCCATCCGTTCACCTTTTCTGCGTCGCACAAAGACACGGTGGTTGGAACCAAAGATCTCAAATTTGGATTCATCAGACCAAAGCACAGATTTCCACTGGTCTAATGTCCATTCCTTGTGTTCTTTAGCCCAAACAAGTCTCTTCTGCTTGTTGCCTGTCCTTAGCAGTGATTTCTTAGCAGTTATTTTACCATGAAGGCCTGCTGCACAAAGTCTCCTCCTAACAGTTATTGTAGAGATATGTCTGCTGCTAGAACTCTGTGTGGCATTGACCTGGTCTCTAATCTGAGCTGCTGTTAACCTGCGATTTCTGAGGCTGGTGACTCGAATAAACTTACCCTCAGAAGCAGAGGTGACTCTTGGTCTTCCTTTCCTGGGGCGGTCCTCATGTGAGCCAGTTTCTTTGTAGTGCTTGATGGTTTTTGCAACTGCACTTGGGGACACTTCCAAAGTTTACCCAATTTTTCGGACTGACTGACCTTCATTTCTTAAAGTAATGATGGCCACTCGTTTTTCTTTACTTAGCTGCTTTTTCATGCCATAATACAAATTCTAACAGTCTATTCAGTAGGACTATCAGCTGTGTCATCAAAGCAAAAGGTGGCTACTTTGAAGAACCTAGAATATAAGACATATTTTCAGTTGTTTCACACTTTTTTGTTAAGTATATAATTCCACATGTGTTAATTCATAGTTTTGATGCCTTCAGTGTGAATGTACAATTTTCATAGTAATGAAAATACAGAAAAATGTTTAAATTAGAAGGTGTGTCCAAACTTTTGGTCTGTACTGTATATATACTGTGGCTGGTGAGGGGTGTGGGGGGAGCGGCAGCAGCGGAGGAGCAGGGCACAGGAGGAAGGAGCCGCCTGCTGTAGCCTACACTGTGCCCGCTACTAAAGAAAATGAATATTCACTGCTCCCCACGCCCATGGGCGTGTGGAGCACTGAATATTAATTTTCCTTACTAGCCGGCACACAGTGCAGCTGCAGCACAGCTCCTGCTGCGGCCGGGCGATCGCGTGTGCCTGCCCATGGCCGTGGAGAGGGGTGAATTTTTATGCTCTCTAATAGCGAGCAAATGCGATTGATTGCCTGGCAGCAGCAGGAGCCGCGCTGCGGCTACACTATGTGTCGGCTATTAAGGAGAATGAAGTTCCTGATCCCCACGCACACAGTCCCGGCGTGGGAGCAGTGACTATTCCCGCAGTTCATCTCTATTTGTGAGGGCGCATAGCAGTCATGCACGGCTCATACGGTGAGATCAGTGCTGGCAAACAGGACGCAGCGATGGAGCAGAGGGGAGGAAGGTGAGTAGAAGTGTTTATTTCTTTTGTGCATACCAATATAGGGATGAGGGGTGCCATGCATACCTGGAAGAGGGATGAGGGGAGTCAAGCATACCAGGAAGAGGGATGAGGGGGGGCTTTGTATACCAGGATAGGGATGAGGGGTGCCATGCATACCAGGATGGGTGATTGGGGTGCCATGCATGCCAGGATAGGGATGAAGGGTGCCATGCATACCAGGATTGGGATGAGGAGTGCTATGCATGCCAGGAAGAGGGATACCATGCATACCAGGATAGGGATGAGGGGTGCCATGCATACCAGGATAAGGATGAGGGATACCATGCATACCAGGATAGGGATGAGGGGTGCCATGCATACCAGGATAAGGATTAGGGGTGCCATGCATACCAGGTTGAGGGGTGCCATGCATACCAGGATATGGATGAGGGGTACCATGCATACCAGGATAAGGATGAGGGATGCCATGCATACCAGGATGAGGGGTGCAATGCATACCAGGATGGGGATCAGGCATGCCATGCATACCAGGATGGATGGGTGCCATGCATACCAGGATGAGGGGTGCCTTGCATACCATGATGGAGATCAGGGGTGCCATGCATACCAGGGTGGGGATTAAGGGTGCTATGCAAACCAGGATGGAGGGGTGCCATGCATACCAGAATGGAAAGATGCCATACATACCAGGATGGAGGTGTGCCATGCCAACCATGATGGAGGGGTACCATGCATACCAGGATGGGGTTGAAGGTTCCATGCATACCAGGATGGGGAATTGGAGTGCCATGCATACCAGGAGGGGGGAAAGGGGTGATATGCATACCAGGATGGGGGATTAGGATGCCATGCTTGCCAGGATGGGTGTGGGGCCACTTATAATAGGAAGGGGGGGGCATATATACAAGGATGGGTGATATTAACAGAATTGGGGGACATTACCCCTATAACAGTGTCAGCAGCAGATGCTCTCCCCCTTAACAGTGCATCATGACCACATTTTTTTTTCTATTTTCCTCCTCTAAAACCCAGGTGCGTCCTATGGACAGGTGCGTCTCATAGTCCAAACAATACGGTATTATGTCTGTACATATCCAAACATAATTCCACTGTTAATGCACAAAAATCTGCTATTTATAAAATTAATTTTATCCAAAAAGTGCATTGTGCATGATATATATATATATGTGCATATCCAAATGGATTTAAATTATTTAAGCAAAAAGGAAAATTTATATATGTATGGAACTATGCCTATCCAAATCATAGGATGAACAGTAAAAGTGATCACCATGCAATATCAAATGTCATAATGCAAAAAAGAATACAGAAATAAGTTCATAAAAAGTTAAATTTGTGCATATTATTACGTACTGTCCAAAGGCACATCATCACCCCTTCCACATGCTTCAACGCACGTTTTGCTACCGATTCATTAGGAAGTGAGGTGGAGGAGGAAGAGGCGATGTTTCATAGGGTGATTACAGCTGTGGTTACTTACAAATCAAGGACGCCATATTATCGGACGCCTCTACTGTCCCACGCGTCCGGATAGCCGTCCCGTCTGCGACCGAATGTGCATCACCGAAACACGACCAAAGGTCGCAGTTCAACGAAAACATCCCAGTATCAGGTACGAGAGCACACCGGAGCATGCGCAGTGTGGAGCACAGCGACCCTGCAGCCATATTAGAAAAGGGCAAAAGTGCGGGTCAGCATCAAAGTCTAAATATAATTATACGTGCCAAAATAGAATTGTATGAAATATAGAAAAAGTTCTATATATAATATAGTTAATGCGTGCATACACAATATTATTGCTTATATAATGTGTATATGTAAAAGTGAATAAACACACTATAAACTCTCTATATGTATATGATATAGGTGAATAGTTTGCTTAATTATCCTATGCAGCGCATGCGTAATATAACACACAGCGAAAGCACAACCTGGTTAAAACAGAGCAAAGATGGAAACAAGCCAACCATAATAAAGTATGTGTGTATGTATTAAAATGTTGGTTCTTGTATGAACCCATAAAAATATGTCATATACAAATGAATACATCTAATTACCTTGTGTATATATAGAGGTGAATGAATATACTAGAAGCTATCTCCATGTGATAATTTAATATCCTTAATTCAATGTGTAAGTGTATGTGAGTGATAGTTATATATGTGTATATAGGAAAAATAAAAAAGCATAAAATATAATAATAAAATATATATGAAAAAGAGATGTGGTCATGTTAGAGAGAATAATACAAAAACTATATATCTGATGTTGTACTTAGTGATGGAATACATGTGAAACTGTATGGCTGTTCGGGCGATGATGATACAAACAGTCCTCCAATCTGAAAGATATAATAAAAATTAATATGCACATATAGATTGATCACACCCTAATAACTCCTATCCCATAAACTTATATCTCCACTAACTCATAAACCACCATTAATATATACAATAAAGCCAACAATACATGTATACAGTCATGGCCAAAAGTATTGAGAATGAGACAAATAGTAATTTTTCCAAAGTTTACTGCTTCATTTTTTGTAATGGCAATTTGCATATACCTTGAATGTTAAAGAGTGATCAGCTTAACAGCAATTACTGTACTTGCAAAGTCAATATTTGCCCAGAAAATGAACTTTAACCCCCAAAACACATTTCAACATCATTGCAGTCCTGCCTTAAAAGGAGCAGCTAACATCGTTTTAGTGATTGATCCATTAACACAGGTGTGGGTGTTGATGAGGACAGGGCTGGCGATCAATCAGTCATGATTAAGTAAGAATGACATCACTGGACACTTTAAAAGGAGGCTGGTTCTTGGTATCATTGTTTCACTTCAGTTAACCATGGTTATCTCTAAAGAAACACGTGCAGCCATCATTGCACTGCACAAAAATGGCCTAACAGGGAAGAGTATCGCAGCTACAAAGATTGCACCTCAGTCAACAATCTATCGCATCATCAAGAACTTCAAGGAGAGTGCTTCCATTGTTGTCAAAAAGGCCGAGGGCGCCCAAGAAAGACCAGCAAGCGCCAGGACCGTATCTTAAAACTATTTCAGCTGCGGGATCTGACTACCAGCAGTGCCGAGCTTGCTCAGGAATGGCAGCAGGCTGGTGTGAGTGCTTCTGCACGCACTGTGAGGCGGAGACTCTTTGAGCAAGGGCTGGTTTCAAGGAAGGCAGCAAAGAAGCCACTTCTCTCCAGAAAAAAACATCAGGGACCGACTGATATTCTGCAAAAGGTACAGGGAGTGGACTGCTGAGGACTGGGGCAAAGTCATTTTCTCTGATGAATCCCCTTTTCGATTGTTTGGGACATCTGGAAAACAGCTTATTCGGAGAAGAAGAGGTGAGCGCTACCACCAGTCTTGTCTCATGCCAACTGTAAAGCATCCTGAAACCATTCATGTGTGGGGTTGCTTCTCAGCCAAGGGAATCGGCTCACTCACAGTCTTGCCTAAAAACACAGCCATGAATAAAGAATGGTACCAGAATGTCCTCCAAGAGCAACTTCTCCCAACCGTCCAAGAGCAGTTTGGCACCCAACAATGCCTTTTCCAGCATGATGGAGCACCTTGCCATAAAGCAAAGGTGATAACTAAATGGCTCATGGAACAAAACATAGAGATTTTGGGTCAATGGCCTGGAAACTCCCCAGATCTTAATCCCATTGAGAACTTGTGGTCAATCATCAAGAGACGGGTGGACAAACAAAAACCAACAAATTCTGGCAAAATGCGAGCATTGATTATGCAAGAATGGACTGCTATCAGTCAGGATTTGGTCCAAAAGTTGATTGAGAGCATGCCAGGGAGAATTACAGAGGTCTTGAAGAAGAAGGGGCAACACTGCAAATATTGACTTGCTGCATTAACTCATTCTAACTGTCAATATAACCTATTGGTACTCATAATATGATTGCAATTATATTTCTGTATGTGATATAAACATCAGACAAACACTAATAAAAACCAGAGGCCAGCAGATCATGTGAAAATATAATTTTGGTGTCATTCTCAAAACTTTTGGCCATGACTGTATATGTTTATTCAATCAAATAATATATATTGATTATATTATTCGATTGATAATAAGGACAAGACACTGAAGATGAGAATATACCAAAAATCCTAGTGTATACTTAAAGAAAACTCGAAAATCCCCACTGTTCATTTAACCCTCTGGGGGTCATACTTCTTAGAGTGGTGATCCATTTACTTTTTTATTTATTATTTATTTATTCAATCTGGGCCAGCTTTTTGGCTAGATTTTCCCTCCTATTCCCAGGATACAGACGGGCAATCCCTTTGACACGTAAGAGATGACATTGATGAGGGTAGCAATTCCGAAACTGTCTCGCCAAAGGTTTAGGTTGAGAAATAGCACCCACCTCATCTTGACAGATTTTCTCCGCTGCCCTAATATTTTTGATGTGTTCCAAAGCTCCCGAGTTGTCATACCAATATAGATGAGTCCACAGAAACATGTGGCTTGATAGATGACCATAGATGTTCTACAATTAATGAAATACAGAATCTTGTAAGCCAACTCACCCATCGAATCCTGAAAGGTATCAGTTTTTTCAATATATCTGCACTCTTTGCAGTTGCCACACTTCCATGTGCCAAATTTGGGGCCCTTTGAGCCAAATATACATTGCTCAAAAAAATAAAGGGAACACTTAAACAACAGAATATAACTCCAAGTAAATCAAACTTCTGTGAAATCAAACTGTCCACTTAGGAAGCAACACTGATTGACAATCAATTTCACATGCTGTTGTGCAAATGGAATAGACAATAGATGGAAATGATTGGCAATTATAAAGACACCCTCAATAAAGGAGTGGTTCAGTAGGTGAGGACCGCAGACCACATCTCAGTACCAATGCTTTCTGGGCTGATGTTTTCGTCACTTTTGAATGTTTGTTGTGCTTTCACACTTGTAGTAGCATGAGACGGACCCTACAACCCACAGAAGTTGCTCAGGTAGTGCAGCTCATCCAGGATGGCACATCAATGCGAGCTGTGGCAAGAAGGTTTGCTGTGTCTGTCAGTGTAGTGTCCAGAGGCTGGAGGCGCTACCAGGGGACAAGCCAGTACACCAGGAGACATGGAGGGGGCCGTAGAAGGGCAACAACCCAGCAGCAGGACTGCTACCTACGCCTTTGTGCAAGGAGGAACAGAAGGAGCACTACTAGAGCCCTGCAAAATGACCTCCAGCAGGCCACAAAAGTGCATGTGTCTGCACAAATGGTTAGAAACCGACTCCATGAGGGTGGTATGAGGGCCCGACGTCCACAGATGGGGGTTGTGCTCACAGCCCAACACCGTGCAGGATGCTTGGCATTTGCCACAGAACGCCATGATTGGCAAAGTCACCACTGGCGCCCTGTGCTCTTCACAGATGAAAGCAGGTTCACACTGAGCACATGTGACAGACGTGACAGAGTCTGGAGACGCCGTGGAGAGCGATCTGCTGCCTGCAACATCCTTCAGCATGACCGGTTTGTCAGTAGATTAGTAATGGAGTGGGGTGGCATTTCTTTGGAGGGCCGCACAGCCCTCCCTGTGCTCGTCAGAGGTAGCCTGACTGCCATTAGGTACCGAGATGAGATCCTCAGACCTCTTGTGAGACCATATGCTGGTGCGGTTGGCCCTGGGTTCCTCCTAATGCAGGACAATGCCAGACCTCATGTGGCTGGAGTGTGTCAGCAATTCCTGCAAGATGAAGGCATTGAAGCTATGGACTGGCCCGTCCATTCCCCAGACCTGAATCCGATTGAGTACATCTGGGACATCATGTCTCGCTCCATCCACCAACGTCACGTTGCACCACAGACTGTCCAAGAGTTGGCGGATGCTTTAGTCCAGGTCTGGGAGGAGATCCCACAGGAAACCATCTGCAACCTCATCAGGAGCATGCCCAGGCGTTGTAGGAAGGTCATACAGGCACGTGGAGGCCACACACAATACTGAGCCTCATTTTGACTTGTTTTAAGGACATTACATCAAAGTTGGATCAGCCTGTAGTGTGTTTTTCCTCTTTAATTTTGGGGGTGACTCCAAATCCAGGCCTCCATTGGTTAATAAGTTTGATTTCCATTTATGATGTTTGTGTGATTTTGTTGTCAGCACATTCAACTTTGTACAGAACAAAGTATTCAATGAGAATATTTCATTCATTCAGATCTAGGATGTGTTATTTGAGTGTTCCCTTTATTTTTTTGAGCAGTGTATGTGAAGATGTATCAGGCACATGATGACAATGAACTAGTATATCACGTAGTGTCTTATTACGTTTAGCCATAATCAATGGACGATTTGATAGAAAAGGAAGTATTGTCTGATCCTGTTGGAGAATTAGCCCAAATTTGGAGATATTAGTAATTTCCTTCCACCTCGAATGATAATTCGTGATGAATCGAACATGCCCATCAGATTCCTTTTTCTTTTTAGTAATAAGGAGAGATTGTCTATTGGCTTGTTTGGCCCGATAGTAGGCCTGTTGAATAATTTCCATTTTGTACCACGTTGTAAGTATCTACTGGTCATATCACATGCCTATTCTTCAAAAGCTTTGTCTTGGTCACAAATACGAAATAATTGTCTGGACGGCATTGCCTGTATTACATGTGCCAGACGACTGATTTGGCATGCAAGAAAGCATTGGCACTAGTATTCTTGCGATAAATATTTGTATGCAACTGTCCATGGTCATCAACATGAATATCCAAATCCAGAAAATCAATTTTCTTTTGATCAATATGATGGGTTAGCTTAATATTGAATGCATTGTCATTTAGATATTTTAAGAATTTTTCAAGTTCCTCATGGGAGCCCTGCAAAATAAACAACACATCGTCTATGAATCTCATCCAAGATATCACTGATCCCAATGACGTATGTTCAATGTTCTGGAATCAGATGTATTCACACTCCCAAAATCCCAAGGAGAGATTGGCGTAAGATGGGGCCCAAGCCGCGGCCATTGCCACCTCTTTCTTCTGTAGGTAGTATCGATCTTTGAACACAAAATTATTATGTTACAAAATGTATTCTGTTACGGATCCGGGTGGTGGAACCTATGTGCTGTGATGCAAGGAGGGATCAGAGGGGCGTAACTAAGTGCCTACCCTTACCGACCCTGGCCACACAGCGGCTTAGTCGACTCCGTGAACTAAGGAGGAACCGGGAAGGTGAACCAGGTGCCACTCTGGGACCGACCTTGTGAAAGCAGACGACTCCCATGGGACTGATGGCTGAAGCTGCGGATGAGCACGGCCAGTAGACAGGCGGGCATGGCTGATAGACAGGCTGGCAGGCACTGGGACCTGAGGACTGAGGAGAGTGTTAGCACACAAACAACAATCTTGCACAGGCACCTCCATTTGGAGGAGGTGCCTTAAATAGGGGTAGTCCTCCGGAAATTGGCCGGGGACTCTTTAGGACGGCGCGCGCGGCCCCTTTAAGAGGGAGGGAGTGCACTCTCGCGCACCCTTAGCACAGTGCCCGAGGAACTGCGTGCGGTGCGCACACCCCGGGCAGAAGCTGGGTGGAGCTGGAGGACGCCGGACCGTTACCGCGGCGGTGAGGGGATCGACGTCTCTGCCCGGCAGTACCCCCCCCTTTATGCCCCTCTTCTTTAGGCCCGCAAGAAATTTTTCTAGAAGACGAGGGGCATGAATGTTCTCCCTGGGCTCCCAAGACCTCTCCTCAGGACCAAACCCCTTCCAATCCACAAGAAAGAAAGTCTTTCCTCTTACCCTCTTGATGGCCAAAATGTTCTCTACTTCAAAGACGTCCTCAGCGGAGATTGGAGCTGGAGTGGTACCTGGATAGTCAGATAAAGGATTAAGGACAACAGGCTTGAGGAGAGACATGTGAAAGGAATTGGGAATCCGTAAGGAGGCAGGGAGTTTTAGCTAATACGCCACTGGATTTATTTGGCTCAGAATCGCTAACGGATCGATAAACCGCGGACCCAACTTGTATGATGGTATCTTGAGGCGGACATATTTGGAGGAAAGCCAGACCTTGTCTCCCGGACGAAATAGAGGCGGTTCCAGACGTCTCTTATCAGCATGCTTCTTCATCCACTCGGAGGACTTAAGAAGCGCAGATCTAGTGTCTTCCCAAATCACGAAAATTCACTGACAAGAGACTCCACGGAAGTATTGTCCACTGAAGAGGAGACAGGAAAAGGAATTCTGGGGTGTCGGCCGTAAACAACAAATAAAGGAGACATAGCAGAGGACTCACTCACATGGTTGTTATAAGAAAACTCGGCCCAAGGCAGGAGTTCTACCCAATCGCTATAGTGAGCGTTGACAAAATGCCGAAGAAAACTGGTAAGGATCTGATTAATACGCTCCGCTTGACCATTGGACTGAGAATGATAGGCCGAAGAAAAGTCCAAAGATAGATCCAGCAGCTTGCACGTGGCTCTCCAGAAGCGAGAAGTGAACTGAACTCTTCGGTACGAGACAATGTGGAGGGGTAAGCCGTGGAGATGAAAGATGTGATGGATGAAGTCCTTAGCAAGCACAGGTGCAGATGGAAGACCAGGCAGAGGGATGAAGTGAGCAATCGTGGAGAAGCGGTCAGCGACCACCCAACTGACGGTAGAACCGGAAGATACCGGGAGATCAGTGATGAAGTCCATCGCAATGTGTTGCCAAGGAGCAGAAGGCACGGGAAGAGGAAGAAGACGACCAGCTGGAAGGTGCCTAGGTATCTTGTTACAGGCACAAGAGGAACAAGCCGCGACAAAATCCGCAACATCCTTGCACAGGGTGGGCTACCAATAATGTCGGGCAATGAGCAGAAGCGTCTTCCTCTGGCCGGCATGACCAGCCAGTTTGGACGAATGACCCGAGAGTAAGACCCTCTTGCGATCTTGAGCCGCTACAAAGGTCTTACCAGGAGGTAGATGAGACAGGTCAAACGCAGCAACAGTCATTATTATGGAGGGGTCAATGATGTGTAGAGGCTCCTCCTCTTAGTCGGTAGACAGAAAAGAGCGGGATAGAGCGTCAGCTTTAATATTCTTGACTGCTGGGCGGTAATAGAGAGAGAAGCAGAAACGAGCAAAGAACAAAGAACATCTGGCCTGACGCGGATTTAGTCTTTGGGCGGTCTGCAAGTAAGCGAGGTTTTTATGGTCAGTGTAGATGACCACCGAGTGCAGAGCCCCTTATAGCAAGTAGCGCCACTCCTCCAGCTCTAATTTGATGGCCAGCAGTTCTCGATCTCCAATGGAGTAATTGCGCTCGGACGAAGAAAAGAGTTTGGAGAAGAAGCCGCAGGTCACCATTCGCCCGGACGAGGATTTCTGGGTGAGTACTGCTCCGACTGGAGGAAGAATCATCAACCTCCAGGAAGAACTGTTTATTGCAATCAGGACGATGTAGCACTGGTGCGGAGGAGAAGGCTTGCTTAAGAGAAACAAAGGCATTTTCTGCCTCAGAAGTCCATTCCCTGGGATTTGCTCCTTTACGGGTGAGAGCAGAGATGGGAGCAGTCCGGGAGGAGAAATGAGGAATGAAGAGGAGGTAATAGTTAGTGAATCCCAGAAACCGCTGAATAGCCTTCAACCCCTCGGGTCGGGGCCACTTTAAGATGGCAGACACCTTCTCGGGATTCATCTGCAGTCTGGTCTCAGAGATGATATATCCAAGAAATGGTAGGGAGGTCTGCTCAAAGAGGCACTTCTCGTACTTAACATACAGGCGATTCTTCCGAAGCCGCAGTTGTACCTGACGAACATCCCTCCGGTGAGAGGGCAGATCAGGGGAGAACACCAAGATATCGTCCAGGTACACCACCACGCAGGAATACAGGAGATCTCAGAAGATGTCGTTTACTAACTCCTGGAAGATGGCTGGAGCATTACAGAGACCGAAGTGCATTACGCGGTACTCATACTGACCATCCCGAGTGTTGAATGTCGTCTTCTACTCGTCTCCCTGGCGAATCTGGACCAGATTGTACGCCCCACGAAGATCGAGCTTAGTGAAGATCTTCGCGCCTTTTAGGCGGTCAAACAGCTCCGAGATGAGAGGCAGGGGGTACTTATTTTTTATGGTAATCTGGTTTAGACCCCTATAGTCGATACATGGACGAAGAGAGCCGTCTTTCTTCTTGACGAAGAAGAATCCTGCTCCAGCCGTAGAGGTGGATTTCAGGATAAATCCCCTAGCAAGATTCTCCTCTATGCAGACATAGCACGGGTCTCGGCCAGCGACAAGGGGTAGATTCGCCCGCAAGGAGGTGAAGCACCAGGTATTAGGTCTATGGGGAAATCATACAGCCTATGAGGTGGTAGTGTCTCTGCCTCCTGTTTATCAAAGTCGTCCGCATATGACCAGTAGGGTGCCGGCAGGCCAGGTAGGTTAGCTGGGATAGACGGAGGTCGAGCAGGACGAACCGGAACCAGACAAGACTTATGACATTCCTGAAGCCAACAGAGCACCTCACCCGAGCTCCAATTCAGGACGAGCTCATGTCTCTATAACCAAGGCAGGCCAAGCAAGAGGGGATGAGAGAGGCCGGACAGCACGTAAAAGGAGATCTCCGAATGTAGCATTCTCACCTGAAGGGTTACAGGCTCAGTGACAAACAAGATGGTCTCAGAGAGAAGCTTTCCATCCTCAGAGGAAAAAATAAAGGATCATCCAGACGTATGGTAGGAATCTGATAACGCTCCACAACGGCCTGTTGAATGAGATTCCCAGCGGCTCTGGAATCCAGATAGGCAGTCTCGAAGAAGCGGGTCTTATCACTGGTAACTGAGACAGACAGAGTCAAGGACTGAGAGGAAGAACTTTTGCCTAGGGCGACCTCTCCAAACGGTCCCAGACAGGAGCAGATTTGATGCTCTATACTGCCACAGTAGAAGCAACTCCCCTCGGCGAGGCGGATCTCCTGGCGAGACTTGACCGTCTTAACTTGGTCTATTTGCATAGACTCTGGAGAGGACATCGGGGGGAATGCTGGTTGCGAGACTGGCCTTTGGAAGGTTGGTGCGAGACGCAGGGGTCTTTTCTCCCTGG
Source organism: Phyllobates terribilis (assembly GCF_046119375.1). Taxonomy (NCBI): domain Eukaryota; kingdom Metazoa; phylum Chordata; class Amphibia; order Anura; family Dendrobatidae; genus Phyllobates; species Phyllobates terribilis. The sequence goes on along the minus strand of NW_027362898.1, from coordinate 3,980,971 downwards.
TCGTCTCCTTAGAACGCTCCTGAAAACGGATGTCAATTTGGGTAGCTAATGACACCAGGTCGTCTAGAGAGGGAGGTATGTCATGACCGGCTAGCTCATCCTTGCTCCATCCGGAAAGGCCCTCCCAAAAAGTGGACACCAGAGCCTCAAAGTGCAGAAAGCACTGATTTATGAAGCCCCGACATAGGGCGGGGTCACCACCGAAACGTGGAGGAGCAGATAGCCGGGGTCCTAAGCTGGGTGCCACAGCGCCACTGGGTTGCTTGGTTAGAGGCGGACACAGTCGGGGTGGACAGCACGTCCAGGCTGGAGTTGACTGTCCGCAGATAGGACATGATAGTATCCTGTTGGGATCTCTGGCGAGAGACCTCTTGGTACAGGTCTGAGAGCAAAGGAGCCTGGGAGCCACCGGATTCCATGGCCTGTGCAAACTGTTACGGATCCAGGTGGTGGAACCTCTGTGCTGTGATGCAAGGAGGGATGAGAGGGGCGTAACTAAGTGCATACCCGGACCGACCCTGGCCACATGGTGGCTTAGTCGACTTCGTGAACCAAGGAGGGATCGTGAAGGTGAACCAGGTGCCACTCTGGGACCGACATAGTGAGAGCAGGCGACTCCCACGGGACTGATGGCTGAAGCTGACAGGCACAGCAGATGAGCACAGCCAGTAGACAGACAGGCGGGCACAGCTGATAGACAGGCTGGCGGGCACTGGGACTTGAGGACTGAGGAGAGTGTAAGCACACAAACAACAATCTTGCACAGGCACCTCCATTTTGGAGGAGGTGCCTTATATAGGGGAAGTCCTCCGGCCTTTGGCCTGGGACTCTTTAGGGCGGCGCGCACGGCCCCTTTAAGAGGGAGGGAGTGCATGCGCGCCCTGAGCACAGTGCCCGGGGAACTGCGCACGGTGCGCGCACCCCGGGCTGACGTAGGAGGGGAGCAGGAGGACGTCGGACCAGGACCGCGGCGGTGAGGGGATCGGCATCTCTGCCCAGCAGGAGGTAGAGACGCCGACGCTACATATTCAAAAAGAATCATAAGAAAATCCACAAGAGATTCATCCAAACCCCAGCCTGATAGAAAAAAACCTAGTAGCGGATAATCCATATTCATGTGAAATTCAAGTGTGACGCTCACAGCCCTGCCCTGGGAAGATGGTGGGGGTACTCGGAGCCAGGTCAGATGTTAGGGGGATGTAGTCGTGGACCGGACCCGTTCCGTGCCCAGGGCCGTCACATTAAAAATGAAGGGCATTCTGTGTTGGTGTAACAAGTGGTGTTATTATGACTACGCCACCTGCGGTGCCTGGTGATGCGCCACCAGCGCTGCTAGCAGACCTCTGAGGCTGGATGTTAAGGCAGCTTGAGGTGTTATAACTCCCCACAGGCGGAGCTGGGCCTCAGGGCAGATGTGATAGGAGGATGGGGAGAGTAGTCTAGAGTCACTCAGATGCTGTGTGGTGCAGTGTGGAAATAGAGTCCGGAGGCCATAGGGATAGTCTTCCAGGTCTTTTACTCACAGTTTTCAAGCACAGCCACAAGGCTTCTCCCTGCTCCTCACGGATGACTGCGGCCACCAGGGATGAGGGCTCAGCGCACCCAAGTGCTTCAGGTGCCTAGATCAGGACCCTCAGAGTGTTCCTAACTCTCCCCTTTTGAGTCCTCTCCTGTCCGTGTGTAGAGTAAGGCTGGGTATCCCTCTGGACTATCCACAGATTTGGGGCACGGCGGCAATTGCTGCTGCGTCCGTCCCGCGACGGGATCCACTGACAGAGACTTAAAGTGGCAAAGTCAGATATCAGGGGCCGGTACCCCTCTTGCAGCAGGAGTCCCTCTGGCTGGCCAGAAATAAGAGTACAGGTGGCGTACGCCGCTCCGTCCGTGCTCCCTGGGATCCTTTTGCTATGGAGCTCCACTATAGCTCCTGACCTTCTTAAGCAAGGGAACTTGACCGGGGTAGAGACTCTGTTAACTCGTCCCCGCTCCTCGTGTCGAGGTCAGAGCACGAGGACCGTGCATCTTCAGCACCCTGCAGGCTCCTACACAAGGCCACTGTCAGCTGTGAAGGCCACAATCACAGAACATTGTTCTAAGATGGTTGACCATTATATATGAAACTATGTGTGCAAACTAAAAGTGTGTTCTACACCCTCCACCCACTACATGGTTCCCCTAACTTTTGGTTCCCCCCACTCGTGATCCTGCTGAGGCAGCACTATGGTGCATACTTGCCTCCCATAGGTCAGGAGTGTGTAGTGTTGGATGCAAGACAGGGTCCTGATTAGTACACCTTCCTTACCTGGGTGAGGAAACACTACACCTGCTGACAGGCTGCAGTATCCCCCTTGTGGCGACCGAACCCTCAGGGGCGCCACAGAAGTATATAATGGTTCTACATCACATGTAATGAGAAACATATCTAAACCAACATGAATATTATCCAATCTCTGTAAAATTTCCGCAGTTTTTGATGAAAGGTGGAAGTTCCATAGCAACCGGTTTTAGATAGCAATACAAGAATCTAGAAATTGGTTCAGATAGACGCCCATTGACTGAGACAATGGGCTGTCCCGGAGGGTCTTATAGACTCCTATGGACCTTGGTGAGCAAGTACAGGATGGGAACAGAAGGTTCGTGAACCTGTAATATGATAATAGCGGGAATAAATAAATATAATAACATATCTATGATACTACAGGAACTAGTCATCTCCTATTGTCCTCTAGGGTGACCATTGCTGACCGCAGGGGTTGGCACCCTAGAATTTGTACGACAATGGCGCCCCCACTCACAAGTTGTCTATCCCTAAAAGTCCCTGTAAGTCCCTGAACACTAATAGAGAGGGAGAGCACAGGGCTAGTATGATAGTAACGGGATTAGAAATATATATATATATATAAATAAATCATCCACTGTAACTACATAAAAACGAGGTCTGCAGGGTATGCAAACAATATACAATGTAAGAGTAGGAGAGTATCTCAAGTCCAAAATGTAAATAAAGCGCAGCAAGGCAGCAATATAATATTGTACATTCTTGAATGCGGATATATATACAAGATATGACATCTGACAAATATGCCCATTGATTCATATATACCGTATTTTTCGGACTATAAGACGCACCCCAAATTTTGGGGTGGAAAATAGGAAAAAAAATATTTTTTATAAGATGGGGTCCGTCTTATAGTCTGATTAGGTATCTTACCTGGGGGGGTGGTGGAGCAGGAGGCAGGATCCTTCAGGAAACCGGCCCGGCGGAAGTGGAGGAATGCTGCGGACCCTGGATACATGAAGCCGGTGCTGCAGCAGCTGTGAGTTGCGGTGATGGTGGATCAGGATCGCAGATCCCTCTGTTCCTTGCCTCAGGAACCCGGAGGCAGCAGAAGAGGTGAAATGCCAGTGTCTGGTTGGGGCCTGTGGACCGGCTGGGGCCTGTGGACTGGCCTGGGGCCTGGGGCCTGTGGACTTGCCTGGGGCCTGTGGACTTGCCTAGGGCCTGTGGACGGGCCTGGGGCCTGTGAACTTGCCTGAGGCCTGGACCTGTGAATGGGTCCGGCGGTGAGGCAGAGATCTACAGGAAAATGGCCGCCGGAGCTCCGGAAGCAGCACACGCTGCTCTACCACACCGTCGGACACCGCTCACAGCCCGGCAGAGGCCCCGGCTCCTCTGCCTCACCGCCGGACACCACTCACAGCCCGGCACAGGCCCCGGCTCCTCTGCTTCACCACCCGACACCAGCACAGGTACAGGCCCCGGCTTCAGCAGCATCTCACCTCTGCCGCCGCCAGAGGACCCTGCGATCCCCGCTCCACCGCCACCGGTAAAGTAACGTTCGGACCATAACATGCACCCCAATTTTCCTTCCAAATTTTGGGGAAAAAAAGTGCGCTTTATGGTCCGAAAAATACGGTAAATCCTTAGCCCTTCAGCTTGACCTCAAGCGAGAAGCTATCCTGATCTTAGATAGCAGTCACAATAATAGATCCAAATAATTCATAATGGAATGGTGAGCACAAATATACAGTGCCTACAAGTAGTATTCAACCCCCTGCAGATTTAGCTGGTTTGATAAGATGCAAATAAGTTAGAGCCTTCAAACTGCAAACGAGAGTAGGATTCATGAACAGAAGCATAAATCTTACAAACCAAAAAGTAATGTTGCTCAGTTGAATTTTATTAAATTTTAAACATAAAAGTGTGGGTCAATTATTATACAACCCCTATGTTTAATATTTTGTGGAATAACCCTTGTTTGCAATTACAGCTAATAATCGTCTTTTATAAGACCTGATCAGGCCGGCACAGGTCTATGGAGTTATCTTGGCCCACTGCTCCATGCAGATCTTCTCCAAGTTATCTAGGTTCTTTGGGTGTCTCATGTGGACTTTATTCTTGAGCTCCTTCCACAAGTTTTCAATTGGGTTAAGGTCAGGAGACTGACTAGGCCACTCCAACACCTTGACTTTTTCCCTCTTGAACCAGGCCTTGGTTTTCTTGGCTGTGTGCTTTGGGTCGTTGTCTTGTTGGAAGATGAAATTACGACCCATCTTAAGATCCTTGATGGAGGAGCGGAGGTTCTTGGCCAAAATCTCCAGGTAGGCCGTGCTATCCATCTTCCCATGGCTGCGGACCAGATGGCCAGGCCCCTTGGCTGAGAAACAGCCCCACAGCATGATGCTGCCACCACCATGCTTGACTGTAGGGATGGTATTCTTGGGGTCGTATGCAGTGCCATCCAGTCTCCAAACGTCACGTGTGTGGTTGGCACCAAAGATCTCGATCTTGGTCTCATCAGACCATAGAACCTTGAACCAGTCTGTCTCAGAGTCCTCCAAGTGATCATGAGCAAACTGTAGACGAGCCTTGACATGACGCTTTGAAAGTAAAGGTACCTTACGGGCTCGTCTGGAACGGAGACCATTGCGGTGGAGTACGTTACTTATGGTATTGACTGAAACCAATGTCCCCACTGCCATGAGATCTTCCTGGAGCTCCTTCCTTGTTGTCCTTGGGTTAGCCTTGACTCTTCGGACAAGCCTGGCCTCGGCACGGGAGGACATTTTCAAAGGCTGTCCAGGCCGTGGAAGGCTAACAGTAGTTCCATAAGCCTTCCACTTATGGATGATGCTCCCAACAGTGGAGACAGGTAGGCCCAACTCCTTGGAAAGGGTTTTGTACCCCTTGCCAGCCTTGTGACCCTCCACGATCTTGTCTCTGATGGCCTTGGAATGCTCCTTTATCTTTCCCATGTTGACCATGTCTGAGTGCTGTTCACAAGTTTGGGGAGGGTCTTAAATAGTCAGAAAAGGCTGGCAAAAGAGATCTTTAATCCACACATGTGAAGCTCATTATTCTTGGTGCCTGAACTACTTCTTAATACTTTAGGGGGACCAAACAGAATTCTTGTGGTTTGAGGGGTTGAATAATAAATGACACTCTGAATTAACTTTTAACGTTTTAAAAAAAAAAAAAAAAAAAAAAAAAACAACAATATTTGCTGCAGTGCATTTCCCACTTCCAGGCTGATCTACAGTACAAATGTCACAATAACAAGTTAATTCCGCATGTGTCAACCAGCTAAATCTGCAGGGGGTTGAATACTACTTGTAGGCACTGTAAACATTAGTGTTAAAAAAAAGCACAGTTATAGACTGAACAACGTATAGATTTCATGGGCCATGATACTTATCAGTCCACATGTACGGTCTTCCAATGTATCTCGACGCATTTCTCCACCAGATGTTGGTTCATCAGGAAATCTATGGTAAATGGATAAATGTAGAGATGCCCTGCAGCTAACCAAATGCAGGGCATCCCTACATTGATCCCTACATTTTTAATTAAGTTTAATAAAAGCTATATTTTAATTTTTTTTTTCAAAACATTTTTTTTATTTTTCACTATAATTGTTAGCCCCCTTAGGGGACTTGAAGACGCAATTGTCCAATCGCCTGTGCTAGATACAAAGATGTATATATCAGAAATCATAGTCTCCTTTGAAGCCTGGCCACAGTCAGGGTTTCAAAGGAGCTCCATAATGACAGGCAAGGGGGTCATCAGCTGACACCAGGCTATAATGACAACCCATCGCAGACCCGCAATTACATCACAGGCACACCGATGGGCGGAGGGAATGACACGCACGCATGCTGTTGCGTGTTATGCATGTCAGAGCAGCGCTCCACCCGCGATTGTTAGCTGCAGGTCCTGGCTGTAATACACAGACATCACCTGCCGGGTATGGGGCTGGCTCACCCTGTGAGCCCGCTTTACACACTTGCTTCCAACTTGCTCAGTACATGTACGGCGGATGTTGTGAAGGGGTTAAATCTGCAGAATATCAATTCTTTCAATGTTTTCCTGCAGATTTCACCCATACTTATGAGTGGGGAAAAATTTGGACAAAAGCGCGTGTTTTTGCCACTGTATTTTTCCTTACAAAAGATGCAGATATGGTGTAGAAATCTCTGAATCAAATACTTAATATGTGAACAGACCCTTAGACAGGTTTGATAATGCTTCATGTGATGCAGCTTCAGCTGGTCTCCCCTACAATGTCACTGCTCACTTATATAAACTAAATGAAAGCTGCTCTATGATCGGCTGCTATGGCAGCAAAGACAGGATTTATTTTAGAAAAGTCTTCATACATATCTTTATCTGCATGGGATGACGTACAGAACGACAAAGAAGCTGAAGCTCGGTATGCGGGGGAGAGTCTGAGCCGCCAGGAGGGATTGGATAGGTAATGAGGTCATCGTACAGATCACATGACGTCAGAGACTGACTTCCTGTCAACACATTAGTGCATGTACTGGAATAGTTGTCAGGCTGGAGATCACATGACCCATTTCCCTATATTGAAGGGGGACGTGTAGATGTAACTGAGGTGTGATGAAATATACAGTACAGACCAAAAGTTTGGACACACCTTCTCATTTAAAGATTTTTCTGTATTTTCATGACTTTGAAAATTGTACATTCACACTGAAGGCATCAAAACTATGAATTAACACATGTGGAATTATATACTTAACAAAAAAGTGTGAAACAACTGAAAATATGTCTTATATTCTAGGTTCTTCAAAGTAGCCACCTTTTGCTTTGATGACTGCTTTGCACACTCTTGGCATTCTCTTGATGAGCTTCAAGAGGTAGTCACTGGAAATGGTCTTCCAACAATCTTGAAGGAGTTCCCAGAGATGCTTAGCACTTGTTGGCCCTTTTGCTTTCACTCTGCGGTCCAGCTCACCCCAAACCATCTCGATTGGGTTCAGGTCTGGTGACTGTGGAGGCCAGGTCATCTGGCGTAGGATCCCATCACTCTCCTTCTTGGTCAAATAGCCCTTACACAGCCTGGAGGTGTGTTTGGGGTCATTGTCCTGTTGAAAAATAAATGATGGTCCAACTAAACGCAAACCGGATGGAATAGCATGCTGCTGCAAGATGCTGCGGTAGCCATGCTGGTTCAGTATGCCTTCAATTTTTAATAAATCTCCAACAGTGTCACCAGCAAAGAACCCCCACACCATCACACCTCCTCCTCCATGCTTCACGGTGGGAACCAGGCATGTAGAGTCCATACGTTCACCTTTTCTGCATCGCACAAAGATATGGTGGTTGGAACCAAAGATCTCAAATTTGGACTCATCAGACCAAAGCACAGATTTCCACTGGTCTAATGTCCATTGCTTGTGTTCTTTAGCCCAAACAAGTCTCTTCGGCTTGTTGCCTGTCCTTAGCAGTGGTTTCCTAGCAGCTATTTTACCATGAAGGCCTGCTGCACAAAGTCTCCTCTTAACAGTTGTTGTAGAGATGTGTCTGCTGCTAGAACTCTGTGTGGCATTGACCTGGTCTCTAATCTGAACTGCTGTTAACCTGCGATTTCTGAGGCTAGTGACTCGGATAAACTTTTCCTCAGAAGCAGAGGTGACTCTTGGTCTTCCTTCCCTGGGGTGGTCCTCATGTGAGCCAGTTTCTTTGTAGCGCTTGATGGTTTTTGCAACTGCACTTGGGGACACATTCAAAGTTTGCCCAATTTTTCGGACTGACTGACCTTCATTTCTTAAAGTAATGATGACCACTCGTTTTTCTTTACTTAGCTGCTTTTTTCTTGCCATAATACAAATTCTAACAGTTTATTCAGTAGGACAATCAGCTGTGTATCCACCTGACTTCTCCACAACAAAACTGATGGTCCCAACCCCATTTATAAGGCAAGAAATCCCACTTATTAAACCTGACAGGGCACACCTGTGAAGTGAAAACCATTTCCGGTGACTACTTCTTGAAGCTCATCAAGAGAATGCCAAGAGTGTGCAAAGCAGTCATCAAAGCAAAAGGTGGCTACTTTGAAGAACCTAGAATATAAGACATATTTTCAGTTGTTTCACACTTTTTTGTTAAGTATATAATTCCACATGTGTTAATTCATAGTTTTGATGCCTTCAGTGTGAATGTACAATTTTCAAAGTCATGAAAATACAGAAAAATCTTTAAATGAGAAAGTGTGTCCAAACTTTTGGTCTGCACTGTACTTCTGGATGACCCATAGATTATACATTTCTGGACAGTCCACTCATTACTCTGCATGCTTGTACAAGATCGTGAATCTGTGAGTGGGGGAGTGCTATACACAGCCAGACTACCCAGACATAAGGCAATACATGGCTTATTACCATACTTACCATTAGTGATGAGCGAGTATGTTCTGTTAACCTTTTCGATGAGCATCTCGGGTGAACACATAGTATCTTCAGCAGGCTCGTAAATCTCGAGTAACGAGCATGCTCAGACTTACCATCTGTTTGGCTGTATTCACAGTGCTATACCAGCACTTGTGTTACAGATTAACAAGAAATTAGGAAGCAATTACCATGCTGCCTCCTCCAGATCCAGGAAACATGTGATCGCTAGCTGTAGGGAAGGAACAAGAGCTGCTGGGTTGTAAGGTCTTTTAAGGCCTTATGGGGGGCAGAGTGTGTAAAATATATGAAACAATAAATGAAAAAAGCAAAAATAAAATAGAAAAAAAAAGCATAAATAATGAAAAAACTAAAAAAAGAGACCCAGCCAGTCTGAATCACTGTATCTAGCCCTGTCTCCATTGAAAAGAAAAATACGTTCAATATCTAAAAATCATTTCTATGTAAAGGGGAATGCAATTTGAAATGTTTTACTTGTCCTTTGTTTAAATAAAGTGAAAAATAGACACATTTCCTATTTTTAGTTACATTTTTCCCCTGATATAAGTGTGGCGCCCCTTAGGGTTCAGTTGCCACAAAGGTACTGCAGTACTGCACCTCACCCCGAGGTGTGGTGTCTCCCTTCACTCAGGTAAGGAGGGAGTGCTGCACGGAACCCCAAACACCTGCATCCAACACTACACTGCTCCAGGCCAGCAGGAGGGGCAAGACGCAATGTAGTTTTCTGCTGAGCCCTGTCCCTGGCTGGAGTGGGGGGAACCAAAGGTAGGGGGAACCAGTAGTGGGTGTGGGTGGAGGAAGTAGTTAGAGGAAGCACTTGTAGAAGGAGGTATAAATAGAGAAGCCATCTTAGAGAGTGTGTTCAGTCAGAGGATGACTGTCAGGGAGCAGAGTCTCAGTCAGAGCTCTGCTCCCCAAGCAGGGCCTAGTCTCAGAGGCCCAGGAGGGGAGCAGGGAGTAAGCTCCATTCTGCAGAAGGGATCCTAGGGGGTACGGCGAGTGCAGGCGGCACCCGTACACCCCGAACCTGCCAAGTGTCAGGAGGATCTAGGCCGCAAGAAGGGGGCCGGCCCCTGGCCCAGTCGTGCAGCTTCAAGCCTCGGCTGGAAAAACCGGAGGCTTCTGGCTTCTATAGCCAGTAGTCAAAACCCCCATTCCAATCCAAGTAAGGTCAAGCAGGTCTGTGCAACTCCGACGGACAGGAGGGGCTTCAGAGTACCCGAATAGGATACAGAGTGGGGAAGCTCAGGGCAGGAGGGAGAAAGACCCAGCGTGAAGTCGGTCTAGAAAGGCACACAAGAAAGTGGGGTTCTGCCAGGTACTCCCAAGCTGCCTGAGGAAGGACTGAACCCCTGCCCGGTGAACGCAGTGCGACGTGGGAGGCTTGCACCTGTACAGTGCACCTGTGGACCGTCTAAAGAACTGTGAGTAAAAATCTTGGATGACTGCACTGTACTGCCTCCGTCCCTTCTTTCACCGGCGCCATTCCGGTCCCTGCCCTACAACGCCCAGCGCAACCCACGCTCTCATTTCACTGCCCTGAGGCCTGCTCCACCTGTGGGGAGCCGTTCCATCTCAAGCTGCCCTAGCACCTGCCTCAGAGGACTGCTGCAGCGCTGGTGATCCTCACCAGGCACCACAGGTGGCGTCACGAACTGTCCCTAACAATTATATCCCCTTTTTGCACTGACCGCTGTGGGTCATGGACCGGGCCAGCCACCATGATATCCCCCGCCAGCAGCGGCAAGAGGCCCGGCTGCCGAGTACCCCACGGCCCTGGGGGCGCGTCATAAGCAAAGAAAAAAATAATATAAAAATGCATTGAAAATTAAGCCCCATGTATTGCAAAAAAAAGGCAAAACTTTTAAATATCTAAGCGAGAACATTCTTATTAGGGCCCTTAAATGTGCATGTATGACAGGAATGGGGGGAAACAGACTGGTTGTAAACTGGTTAAACAGCTAGAATACTGATGGCAAGTAATCTTTGTATATGGAAAAAAAATTGCTAGAGTGATTTTCTAAAAAGAAGACTATCAGCAGGTCGGTCTACAAATTAAAGTTTTTAGCTGCATTGTGACTGAGAAAATTTAATCTGGGGTATAATGCTTCCGATTTTTGGGAATTCTGTGACTCTGAAATGCTCTTGGCATTCTGCAGTAAGTGCTTTACCACATCTCTGCTCTGGAGAGACAGTTGTAGCATCCTTCCTGATGCCCATCCACATGCCCGTCCATATGCCTAGTCTTAGGGAACTCCCAGAAAGCATTTGTTAGCACTGTTAACAGTAAACTGCTGCTAGAGCCCTACAGAGAGGTACAACATGGTGAAACATCTTTTCAGATCTCCCATCTACAGTTGCCAGCAGAATACTGTAGCACTTTGCTGTTTCCGTCAGTCCCATAAATATTGAGTTGAAAATAACAATATGCATGTTTCACCATCACCCTATCAACCCCCCCCCCCCACCACACACGCAGGTCACCTGCAGATGTCCTGTTCTAGTGATCATAAGGGTCCCAGAATAATATAGGTGATAATTAGAGTTGGGAGAATTTATTCAAGTGAAGTTGACTTTTACAAAAAATCAGTATTCTTTTACATATTGTAGTTTGCTCTGTAGGAATTCAGCAAAATGGTCGCCACCATCTTGTTGAACTATACAAAAGGTTAAAAAACGAATGTCTCTGTTGCTCGTGGTCCCCAGTACGGTCCTCAACTCCTTTACTTACCATGACCGTGCACTGACACATCTTCCCGCTAGGTTGTGAGTAGACCCTGGAAGTCCCTGTGTCTGGAAGTCCTGGTCTAGAGTGCTTGTCGTAAGGTCATGGCACATGTCGTAACATCATCACTTGCTTCATGACTCTGGACCAGGAATTCCAGCTGCTAGTAGGCCCAGGACATTTCTTTGCATGCGCAGGGACATCCCAGGACGAGTTATGGCCGGAAGTCCTGGCCTAGTGTGAAGATGACCGGGTTCCATCAGCGCACAATGGCGGTAAGGAGCAGGGCCAAGAACCTTGAAGGTCAGAGAGCGGAAAAGGTGAGAAGTGAGGTGAATATTAGTTTTTTTCGGTCTTTTTTTTCGACATCTTACCTTTACTATGCTTTAGGAGTCTTCCCATACCCCAGTATCCCAGAGCTTAATAAAGGAAATTGAATTTGCAGAGAATAAATTCACTCTAAATCGAATGTCTCGGTAAAATCCATGCGATTTGTCTCTAGTGATAAGTGTCATTATGGAAAAACCCTTTAGATGTTCATATTGATCAACCTCATCACAGCCAAGTGTATAATGGAAATAATCATTTTATAACTTCTCTCTATCAGACAAACCTATGTAGATTGCTTACAGGAATACTAAGTTGCGTATTAATAAAATCCATTAACACAAGTCATAAAATGAAATACAAGCTTTACTTAGAACAGAAGATTTCCTCAGTCTGAATAATGGCCTGTAAATGTTAGATTTATTGTGATATTTGTCATTTTTCTCCCCTGATAGGATGCAGTGGTGTTCGGCCATCCAGCTCCGGCACAATCTCTCATTCCATCAAGGAGAGATTATTATTCCACCATGTGCTCGGCTTCGGAAGCTTTGGAAAGGTCCTGATGGCGGAAGATACTATAACCCATCAAGAATTTGCTGTTAAGATCATCAGCAAAAGAGCCCTGCTAGCCGGAGGTGATAGGCTGGATGTGATGGTGGAGAGGCGAGTTCTTCAGCTGGCATCTGGAAGCCCCTTCCTCGTCCACGCGGACTTTGGATTCCAGACCAAGGTAGAATTGTGACTGCTTAGTGCTGAAAGGTCTTGCCACTACTTTGATGTTGATGACCTATTCGTCTGAATAGGAGCTGTCCTGCAGTACCAAGAGCGACCACTAAACCTTGTTAGCTCCGTACACTGTTTACATCCGGCTTTTGGTGGAGATGGTAACAGCTGATCGGACCCTACCAATCTGATATTAATGACCTATTCTAATGCTAGGTACATCATGAGAGTGGAAAACTCCTTTAAGAAATGTCACTGAATGCAACCAAGCTTCACTGATCAATGGACAATACCTCTGCCAGAGACAAACTCTACAGAGGTGATATAGAGGGGGTATTAATGTTCAGACCAAAATGGCTCTGTATAGTCTTGAATGTGGCTGAGCTGAAATACCAGGCACAGCTCATGGGCAGAAGCACTTTTTTTCTGGAAGAAAAGCAATTTTTTCCTAACCTGAACAACCCCTTTATCCCCATAAAGAAGCAGCAGAGGCTGTAAGAGAGCAGCATTTTCAGTTGTTTTTTCATCTCCGCAGTCTAAAAGCTGTGACTTTTCTATTCTTCTGTCACCGTAGTTCTTTGAAGGTCTATATTTAATTTTGCATGAAGCGTAGTATTTTTAACAGCACCGTTATAGAGTGCACATTGTATTGGATAAGGTGTATGCATTTTTTATAGGTTGGATTGAAAAAAATAGCAAGTTTGCTGGTATTTTGAGGGTTTTATGGCACTTACATAATATGATAACTTTTATGATAATGGTGAAACCAGATTTATATGATTTTTATGTTTTACTACATTAGCATACTGAAAAAATAAAACAAAACAAAAACATTTTTTTGTGTTGGTGTTTTACAAGACTCATAACATTGTTGTTGTTAACAGCTGTTTTTTTGCGCAGCTTGCGCTTTACGTTGGTATTATTTGGGAGTACACAACACTTTATAACTATCTTTAATTCCACTTTTTGGGAAGCGGGATACACAGAAAACAGTTACTGTATGGCAGCCCTATACAAAGCAGAGAGATAAGATTAAGGCTTTGATTCATCATTGCCTTTACGTCTGGTTTTTGTCTGGTTTTGTGCGTTTTTGCCTTTTTTTTATTTGCACCCAATTCATTACTCTACTTGCGCCTTTTTTGCAGTCTATTTTGTATCAGCTTTTCTGCTTTTTTTCACTTTGTGGGCAGAGTTTAGTGATTCCAGATGTTTTTACCTGATTCATCAATTGTGATTTTTTTAAGTTGCAAATATGACGCAGTCTTAATTTCAATCCCCTTTGGCGTATTTTTTGAGTATGCCAGGTTTTTTGCCATATTTTTGGACCTATTCGAAAATGTGTGATTTTTGGGGCCAAAAAGTTGCAAAAACACTTCAAGGCAGAAAACGAGCATTTTTTACTTTGTACCAAATTCTTGAATTGTGTGCGCCATTTTGAAGAATTTGGCACCAAAAGTCAGCAACAAATACCACAAGACCAAAAAGGAAAGTGATTAAAACTATTCAAATTATGAATCTGGGCCTATGTCTATAATTAAAAGAAAAATAATTACCAAACATTGGCTGAAACAAGAATTTCTACATGTATTTATATATTAGATATCATTGTTTAGAATTTTAGGGGTCACAGCAGTTAGGCCACCTTTTGTATTGAGTGACTACATATCTTACCAATATGCTTTAACTTTCTTGGATGGAAAACCCCTTCAAGTAGTGAAATGTGTATTTGTCTTTACTGTATAATAAATGCTAATGTTCCATGTTACAGATGAATGTTTTTCTTGGTATGGAATACATGAGCTGCGGGGACTTTTACCAACTTCTACACAGGAAGGGGCCGCTTGACATCACCAGTGCCAGGTAATGTGTTTAAGGAGTTGTCCAGTCTCAGAAGAAAAATCAGCAGTCTCTCTATGTGACTGCAGACTGACAAATTGTGAAAGTATGCAACGTGCACACAGTCAAGATTTCCCTGTATACCCCGTTCAGGTGGGCGATCCTGTGATTACGGGTACAATTTTCATACTTGTGATCACATGCCAACTAGTCTCACCCGGCTTCTTCAAATAGGAGAGAATTGAGAGACGTGCAGGAGTATAGTCGGCATCTAATCATAAGTATGTAATTTGCATACGTGCATTCTCGAGACTGCAATATTGACATTGTGCGCTGTTTACACCATCACGATTCGGCAGTCACATAGAGGGAATAATATAGAATAATGCTCCTATTGACTCATATGAATTCCCAAGTTTACAATCTGTGGGATCTGATACTTATTCATTTTCTCTTTGTCAGATTCTATGCCGCCGAACTAGTGTGTGGGATCCAGTTCCTCCATTCTAAGGGCGTCATCCACAGGTAATGTAGTCAGTGTGAGGCTGAGTCACACCAGCATATATTCTCTCATCTAAGAGAATCCAGACCATTATACAAATCACAATTTGATTAAACTCTGAAAAGAATTTGATCATAGTGTGATCCAATTTTTTCTGATGTGGAGAAGATGGAAAAAGAAATGTCTCCATCTTTTCCATTCTGTCAGTCTGTGGAAATCGGCCTGCACTCAGATGTGATCCGAGTGCAGTCCGATGTTTTCCATGGACTCATTGACTTGCATGGCCGAGTGTGATCCGTTGATTGGATCCAACTTGGGCATTCTGTAATTGGTCCAAGGAAAAAAAATCGGACATGTACACGAGCCCATTAAATAATATTGGTTCCAGTGATATCTGATGTTTTGTCAGATCACACTCAGCCTGTTTTTTTTTTAAACAATGTTTTACTTCAAAGAAATAATCATTTGCTGATAAGCACAGGAACATTTTATTTAATCACATCCAATTGTGAAAATTATTATTATTCTATAATCTATTGATTAAAATTACCTTTAATTGATGGGAAAACCCCTTTAAAGCTCAGCTGCAGTCAGTCCCTCCACCCTGGTGACCTGCAGACTGATGCCTGTAGCTGGTGTCTAGTAGTCCTATATGGTATCACTGTCAGGAAGCTGCAGATGAGCGGCGGTCACATGGAATACAGTGATCCCTGCGGTGGTACAGGGCATATAGTAAAGGAGTTATCTCAGAGGAAAGTACAGCAGGGAGAGAAAATAGGTTTATTCTCCTATATCATCATTTCACCACAGATAGAAGAAGAACACTTACTCAGGTTCATTTTCTTTTTCTTACAGAGACCTGAAGCCCGAGAACCTCCTGGTGACTGATACGGCCACATTAAGATCACGGATTACGGTCTTGCACTTGAGAACATGCACGGAGAGCGGACAGCCACCACTTTCGCTGGGACCATGGGTTACACGGCTCCTGAGGGGAGAATAGAAGGCTTTTATCTGTTGTATTTAGAAGGATTCCGGATACTTTCACATTGATGAGCTTTATTTCGGCGAGTTCATCAATATAAAATCATTGAGGATCGGATCACACTGATCAGCTGTTCTTACCCCTGGCTGCAACCTGATGGAAACAGAGCAGAACATCGCACCTCTGTACTGTTTAGTGGTCAGTGCCAAGAAATGCAGATCAGCCCGTGTTTCTTTCAATAGGGGCTAATCTGTAGTACCAGCAGCCGCCACTAACCAGTGACCGGTGCTGTGATGTCTGTTTATTGGTTATATCCAACCACTGGCGGAGGAAATAACAGTTAATCAGTGGGACTGCCGGGCGTTGGCCCCACCAATCTTATATTGATGACCTGTTCTGGTTATCAATATTAGAGCACTAGAAATCCATTGAAAGTATTTTCAATATATCACCCATCCACAGAACAGGAAAAATGTGTGACCTCTGAGTGCTTCACTACTGTGAGCCGCACAATCGCCAAATGGGAGGAGCATCGTCTCCTATTCCTCCTAGCCTGCATGTCTACATGGATGGTGAATTATGACCAACCAGGTGTAATGCTGAGTTATCCGGACCAGAGATGTCCTAAAGTGGCAATAACATGTGTAATAATGATACAGGAAAATCTATTATTTTATGTGCACTTATTACATTTATTAGATAACAAGTATCTGAAATATCAAGTACATCAGACTAAGCTGCTCTGTGTATATAATACAAGACAAGCCGCCACCTCAGTATTATCAGCTATGTCACAGATCGCTCCTTAACCCCTTCATGACATATGGCGTACATGTCGGTCATATGTCATGTCCCTGCCTTTGATGCGAGGTCGCACGCCGAGCCCGCATCTTTTCCTGCGGATGATGGTTGATTTAATCTTTAACAGCTGCTGGTGTAACACTACTCCGCCTGCAGCCATTAACATGTTAGATCTCGCTGTCAATCTCTGACAGTGGCATTTAACATGGCTGGCGGGGGGGCGCGTTTTTCTACATGCCCATCGGTGCGCCCCTGACATGATCACGGGGTGCTGATGGGTTACCATGGCATTCGGGGGTCGCTGAAGATCTCCGTGCTTGTCATGACAGTGCTCCTGTGAAGGCAACCGTTTAGCTGGCATTCATAGGAGATTGTAATTTTAGCTATACATAGCTGTGCATCAGCAGTCAGACAGTCAAAGCTTCAATTCCCCTAAGGCAAGTGATAAATATAGGAAAAAAAGTTAAAAAAATGTTTTTAAAAATATAAGGAAACTAAAAAATACAGAAAAGTTCAAATCACCCCCCTTTTGCCCCATTAAAAATAAAACAATTAAAAAAAAATAAAAATACACATATCTGGTATCTCTGTATTGCTGTGTTTGTAAAAGTCCGATCACTCAAAATATAAAATTAATCTGATCAGTAAACGGCGTAACAAAGAAAAAATCAAAACACCAGAATTAAGTTTTTTTGGCCGCCATAACATTGTAATAAAATGCAATAAAAGGTGATCAAAACATTGTATCTGCCTCAAAATGATATCAATAAAAATGTCATCATGTGTTTGGTATCTGCGTAATTGTACTCACCTGGATAATCATAAAGCCAGGTCAGATTTAACATATAGTTAACATGGTAAATAAAACAAAAATTGTAAAATTACACTTTTTTTGCAATTTTAACATGCTTGGAATTTTTTTACCACTTTCAAGTGCATCATATGATAAAATGAATGGCGTCATTCAAAACTACTGCTCATCCTGCAATAAACAAGCCCTCATACGGTTATGTGGATGGAAAAATAAAAAAGTTATGGCTCTTGTAAAAAGGGAGGAAAAACTGAAAATCGCCCAATTTTGAAGGGGTTAAAGTTTGAGCTGGTAGCACACTGAGCTGAGCGTTGTCACAATCGTATATATTACATTCATTCTGATTTTTCATATCATTTATTAATTTCATTTATGGAGCATAATTATGAAAGATCCTTTTTGTCTCTTGATTAAGTAGTAAGACTTACTGTCATTTAATATAGAATCACATAACAATATGAGTGACATGTAAGAACGGTGATGTACAAGAGGTAGCTCTACTAATAATGCTTCTCTATGGCAGATCATGGACAAGGAGGAGTATAACGCCGGAGTAGACTGGTACTCGTTTGGAGTCATCTTAAATGAAATGCTTACCAGTGAGTGTAACTACCATCCCTCACTCTTTGATGAATCATCCTCCGGCGCCAAGGACATCATTGAACAGCTCCTCCAGGAAGATCCTGTCCAGAGATTAGGAGTCAATGGTAACATCCGAGAACACCCCTTCTTCCAGAGAATTGATGGGGTCTCAGTCAGGGTCGGACTGGGGTGCCTAGGGCCCACCAGGGGAACTGACTCTAGGGGCCCACACTACAGCCCACCTAAACGGTTTTATTACTTGTTATGTTTTTCTATAATGTACTATAATTACATGTTTGGCCGCGCTGTGGAGCACCAAGCGGCAGGACTTTCTTCGAACAGTCATTCCGTACTGCCAGAGTCCCTTTAATGGTAACTTGTCACCTTGAAAAATGCTATTTATCTGCAGATATAGGGGTAACCTGCAGGTAAATAGGGTGTAAAGCCTGGTTAGACGGCTTATTGGAAAAGCATTGGCTACACGGAGAAAATTACATTTTATTCTCCCTGCCGCCACTCGCTTCCTGTCATAGGGTCGGTGAGGGTGCTGCAATAACGTCCGGCACCTTGATTGTGACATCTTCCATGGAGGCCAACCTCAGGCTGAGCTTCATTGAATGACTAACATGGCAGCAGCACCTGGCAACTAGTGCTGAGCGAACGTGGTTGGATAAGGTGTGATCCCAGCATGCTCGGGTGTTATCCAAGTATCTTGTAGTGCTCTGCTACTATGCTCGAGTCCTCGGGGTAGCATGTTTTACGGAGGTAGACAGACGCAACACATACAGGAATTGCCGGTTTCTTAGGTAATCCCTGCATGTGTTGCTTCTGTCTATCACCGCAAAACATGCAACCCCGGGGACTCGAGCATATTAGCAGAGCACTACAAGATACTCGGATTACACCCGAGCATGCTGGGATCACACCTTATCCGACCAAACTCACTCACCACTAGTTGCCAGGTACGGCTGCCATGTTAGTCATTCAATGAAGCTCAGCCTGAGGTTGGGCTCCATGGAAGTGTCACAATCAAGGTGCCGGACGTTATTGCAGCACGCTCACTTTGTAGTTCGCGGTGACTGTAATGTCTCTTATCCGACCACGCTCACTCAGCACTACTGGCAACCGAACAGCAACCTGCAACTGCGTCACAGGGGGCAGAAGGGAACAGGAGACTGCATGCACCGGCCATTGTGCTATCTAAATGCCGCTGTCAGTGATTAAAAAGGGCACTTAAATACTCAAAACAGCAGCAATCAAGGCGAGCTCTGATCACTGCTGTTACAGGCAGACGCCGGCTATGTAACACAGCCGACATCTGCCCTGTATGGAGCAGGCTCAGCTCCTGAACCCGCTCCATACAAGCACATCCCAATGGTGACAGTTATGACAAGGTTAGCAAATTTCACTTGTCTGTTCCTAAATGTGGAAAGACAAATGGAATTCCCTAACACATGTGAGCAAGTCCTAATAGATTTAGTAAAGGTGCCCCAAGCATATGAATGTTATTACACACCACAATGGACTCTTACATACACGCATCTTACAAAAATGCATATTATTCCAGATACGTAAACACATACAAACACGCAGACGCGCACAAACACATGTGAAAGAGACCTAATAGATGTAGTAAAGGTGCCTCAAGCATATGAATGTTATTACACACCACAATGCACAGTTACATACACGCATCTTACAAAAATACATATTATTCCAGATACGCAGACACATACAAACATGCAGACACGCACAAACACGCAGACGTGCACAAACACGCAGATGCGCACAAACACACAGACGCGCACAAACACATCAGTACATGAATACATCATCTGAACCACCATCATTTGTAATATCAGGTCAGACCCATATATCTTTGTATCGCATAAACCTACAACTCCCAGTATGTAATTAACAATAGAGATACTGGGAGTTATCAGTCATCATCAGACTGCGGACCATACAGGAACCACAGTACTGGCGAGACACAGGCAGGATCACAAATGAACATTTACATCCAGGTATCTTACCTGAGAACGTCTTCTCTGATTAGAGTCGTTCTCCTTCTTTTCGCCTCCATCTTGTCCAGACCCCTTGAGGACTTTTCTCATCCACAGCTCGTCTCTGCAGACTTCCATCTTCTCCGGCCTTCTGCAGCTCATCCCCACACGATGCCCTTAAAGATAGAGTCATTATAATGCTCCTGAATAAAAATATCTACACTGAGCCCCTGAATAAACCTAACTCTTACAATGCTCCCTGCACAAAACATGACATACACTCTACCCCTCTTATGGTACCTGCTCTCCACACTGTCCTCTCCTTACCATACTGGGCCCCCTCTTCACACTGTCCTCTCACACTGTGTCCCCCCTATACTGCCCAGTCTCTATACTGTGCCCCTTCATCACACTCCCCCTCCTCAGCATACTGTTCCCCCCTTTCTGTGCCCTCACACTGTTTCCCCCATACTGCCGCATCTCCATACCTTCCCCCACACTACCTAGTCTCTGTGCTGTGTCACCTCACACTTTTCTCCCTCCATACTGTCTCCTCACACTATTCCCCCACTCTCCGTACTGTTTCCTCATACATCCCCCTTCTGTTCCCGCACCCATTCCCACACCTCCCCTAGTTATTTCACACATCTCCCCATTCTGTCTCCTAAAATTTCTCTCCCATCTCTCTCCAAATATAATAAATCTTCGGAAGACCACACAGACATGCAGAAGCGTGCTTACACACACACATACTAAGGGCTCTTTCACACGTCAGTACATGCAATGACAGTTTCCACAAGTACCAGAGACATTGGTACACGTAGACCCATTCAAATGAATGTTTTTACCTGCTGCACCTCCCGCAAAACGTCCCACACACTGATGACAGCGCTCTTCCCAAGCACCGGGTGCTGAACGCTGCTCTCATCATAGATCCCTGCCGGCGCTGCAATCAGCAACAGCAGGGTCAATGATGAGAGTAGTAGTCTACTCCCGCCGTGTCCAACTGTAAAAATAGGAATAAAATAAAAAAAATCCTTATACTCACCTCTCCTAAGTGTCACCCGCTGTAATCCGTGCGAGCGCTCACGCCGAGGAGAATGACTCCTGCAGCGAGCGGGCCCCGGAGCTGCGCTCAACAAGGGGTGCCCTGTCAATCACTGAGCACAGCTCTGGGGTCCGCTCGCTGCAGAAGTTGTTCTCCTCGGCGTGAGTGCTCGCACGGATTACAGCGGGTGACACTTAGGAGAGGTGAGTATAAGGATGTTTTTATTTTATTCCTATTTTTACAGTTGGACACGGCGGAAGTAGACTACTACTCTCATCATTGACCCTGCTGCTGCTGATCGCAGCAGGCAGGGATCTATGATGAGGGCAGCACCCAGCTCTTGGGAACAGCGCTAACTGTACATTGATTCCCAAGCGCTGGTATGTGTCACACGGATGACACACAGGTGGACACGGATATCTCCAGTCCCGTAAATATCAGGACATGTGAAAGAGCCCTAATATACACACGCAGATACACATACTCACAGAAATGGGGACACGTACACACGCAGGCAAGCACTCACAGAAATGCACACGCAGTCATGCTCAGACACACTCAACCAATCACATACAAAAATTCAGACACGCAGGGAAGCATGCATACATGTGTGAAGACACATATACACATGTAGACATGCAGGCACTCAAATACACACACACACACACACATGCATGCAGGCATATACACACACATGCAGGCAGGCATATACACACACACTGTACACACACAGCCATATACACAAACTGTACACACATGCATATACACACAGGCAGGCATATACACACACACACGCAAGCATATATACACACGCTTCGCAGGTATATACACACACACTGTACACACACAGGCATTTTCACACACACTGTACACACACACGCAGGCATATACACACATGAACTGCAGGCATATACACGCACCAGCAGGCATATACAAAGTAACACACACACAGGCATATGACTCACCCATAAAAACGTTATTGAATATTTGGCACGGTGCTCTTGATATGAAATTGAAGCAGTGACAGCTGTAGGCCTGCAGTCTTGTTTCCAATTCCAGGCCAGGCCTGGTTGGAGAGTTGAACTGTAGAGTGCTGCAGGTCACCGTCCACATATCCAGCCCCGGAACCGGTATAAAAAAACCAGAGTCAGAGCAGGAGAGAAGGGGGCGGTGCCACCACCCGGGAGCCAGTATTACTACAGGGGAGCAGACCAGGGCAGATATGGAGCCGGGATAGGACGTATCAGAAGCCCGGGAGCAGGGAGAGCAGAGCGAGACGTCGGCTTCGGTGGCGCCGGCGTCTCAGAGGCCGGCCCTGGAGCAGAGAGAGAGCACTGCAGAGCGCGGGCGCGCGTATCAGAGGCCAGAAGAGAGCGGCGTCAGTGTCACCTGACACCACAGTCTGCCAGCCAGCGGGAAAGCAGAGCGCGGTGCGTGTCACCGCCCAGAAAGAATCCGTCCTCTCAGTGTCAGAGACTCACGTGGTAAGTATGCTGCATGCACGTCACTGCAGGCCCGCTGTCACCAATGAATGTGCCGTGCGCGCGACACTACATTTGATTCAGCCGCGCTTTTAAAGGGCCCCCGCCACCAATTTTCTCACTCTCATATCGGGGCCCACCGGGAAATTTCCTGATTTCCCGCCAGGCCAGACCGACCCTGGTCTCAGTGGAAGCCCTTAGGATGGCCCCACCATACATCCATGTAGTAAGTATATGTACAGAATTGTCACATGGATCTGAATAAGATACTCTCCCACAATCTTCTACGCTTTTGGCTCTGTGATACATTATGTTTAACCCCTTTAAATCCCATGACGTACTAATACGCATCTGTGCCCTGGGACTTAAGAGCCTGACCCGTATTAGTACGTCATCGCGATCGCGTGCGCACACAGGCTGCGCGGGCGCGATCGCCGCCGGGTGTCAGCTGATTGTTACAGCTGACACCCGGTACTATGTGCAGGGAGCGGTCCCGAAGTCGATCGCAGCATTGCGGTGGCTAAGGGGAGGTGATCGCAATACTCACCTCCTCTTCCGGCCTCCAGTGCTGTCTGCCATGGCTTCCCGGGTGTTGCCATGACGACCCGATGTCTTCATGACAACATCCGGGTCACCAGACAGCAGGAAGATTTTTTGGTCATGCACAGTGCATGACCAAACAATCTTCTCTCTGTGCAGCACTGACTGCCTGCATAGCACAGAAATGGTGCTCCATCCCTATGCTATGCAGGCGATCAGAATAAAAAAAGTGAAAGTCCCAGAGTGGGACAAAGTAAAAAACTAAAAAAACTCTCAGAAAGTGAAAATAATTTTAAAAAAAATTGTAAAAATATTAAACAAAATTAAAAAAATAATCCACCAAAAATAAAAATATAATGTACCCATCAATAAATATTATTATGAAAAAAAAAAAACAAAACAATAGTACACATATTTGGTATGGCCGCGTCCAGAACGTCTTGACCTATAAAATTGTCCCACTAGTTAACCCCTTCAGTGAACATGGTAAAAAAAAGAAATAAAAAACGAAGCAAAAAATAATGCTTTATCATCATACCGCCAAACAAAAAATGGAATAACACGTAATCAAAAAGACGAATATAAATAAAAATGGTACCACTGAAAACGTCATCTTGTCCTGCAAAAAACAAGCCGCAATACAGCTCCATCATCTGAAAAATCAAAAAGTTATAGCTCTCAGAATAAAGCGATGCAAAAAAATAATTTTTTCTATAAAATAGCTTTTATTGTGTAAAAGCGCCAAAACATAGAAAAACTATATAAATGTGGTACCACTGTAAACGTACTGACCAGAAGAATAAAGCTACCTTATCAATTTTACCACTCGCGGAGTAGAATAAAAAATGTAAAAAAAAAAAACAATTCCTGAATTTTTGGTTTTTGTTTATTCTGCCTCCCAAAAGCAGGAATAGAAAGCGATCAAAAAATATCACATGCCTGAAAATGGCACCAATAAAAACGTCAACTCATCCCGCAAAAAACAAGCCATCGCATAACTCTTTCGGCCAAAATATAGAAAAATTATAGCTCTCAAAATATGCAAAAACTAGATTTTACAAAATATGAGTCTTTTAGTGTGTGACAGCTGTCAATCATAAAAACCCGATATCATTCTGGTATCTCTGTAGTCGAACCAACCCAAAGAATAAGGTCGTCTAATCACTTATACCGCACTAGGAACGGCGTAAAAAATAAACGCTAGGGCTGGGGTTGGGGTTAGGGTTGTGCTAATGTTAGGGTTGGGGTCAGGGCTGGGCTAGGGTAGGGTTAGGGATGTTTTTTTTCTCAAAAGTAAAAAAAAAAAAAAAAAAGATGACGATATGGCAACTAGTGTTGAACGCAAGTGCTCGCTACTTGAGTTTGCATCAGGTGCTCGGGTATGCATTGAGTATCGCGAGTGCTCGAGTCTCCGCTCCATATGCTTCGCGGCCAAAAAAAACTCGCGGGGATTGCCTGCCATGCATGAGCAATCCCCGTATGTTTTTTTGGGGTGTCTAATAACCATGAAACATACAGGACGGGGACTCGAGCATGTCACTTGAGCACCCATGATACATGGTGCATACCTGAGTACCCGATGCAAACTCAAGTAGCGAGCACTTGCGCTCAAGACTAGTGACAACTTATTCAATATGATGACCTAATGTCATCAAATTCTGTGTCGTATCTCTTGGCTCAAAATGTTCACTATACCCCTTGATAAAATCCTTGAGGGGTGTAGTTTCCAAAATGGGGTCACTTGTGGGGGGTTTCAACTATTTAGGCACATCAGGGGCTCTCCAAACGCGACATGGCGTCCGCTCTCGATTCCAGACGATTTTGCGTTCAAAAAGTCAAACAGTGCTCCTTCCCTTCTGAACTCTGCCGTGCGCCCAAACACTGTATTTTCCACCACATATGGGGTATTGGCGTACTCAGGAGAAATTGCACAAACGTTTTTGGGGTCCATTTTCTCCTCTTACCCTTGTGAAAATAAAAAAATTGGGGCTAAAACATCATTTTTGTGGAAAAAGTTTGATTTTTTTATTTTCACGGCTCCATCTTATAAACTTCTGTAAAGGACTTGGGGGTTCAAGGTGCTCACCACACATCTAGATAAGTTCCCTGAGGGGTCTAGTTTCCAAAATGGTGTCACTTGTGGGGGGTTTCCACTGTTTAGGCACATCAGGGGCTCCCCAAATGCAACATGGCGTCCGCTAATTATTCAAGCAAATTTTACATTCAAAAAGTCAAATGGCGCTCCATCCCTTCCGAACCCTGCCGTGCACCCAAACAGTGGTTTTCCCCCACATATGGGGTATCTGCTTACTCAGGAGAAATTGCACAACAAACTGCATGGTGCAATTTCTCCTGTTGCCCTTATGAAAATGCAAAATTGGGGGCTGAAAAACATTTTTGTGGGAAAAATGTGAAAATTTTATTTTTACGGCTCAATGTTATAAACTTCTGTGAAGTACCTGGGGGTTCAAGGTGCTCACCACACATCTAGATAAGTTCCCCGAACCCTGCCGTGCGCCCAAACAGTGGTTTTTCCTCACATATGGGGTATCTGCTTACTCAGGAGAAATTGCACAACAAATTTTGGGGTCCATTTTTTCCTGTTACCCCTGCAAAAAGAAAAAAAAAATGGGTCTAAAGTAACATTTTTGTAAAATAAGTTAAATGTTAATTTTTTTTCTTCCACATTCCAAAAATTCCTGTGAAGCACCTGAAGGGTTAATAAAGTTCTTGAATGTTGTTTTGAGCACCTTGAGGGGTGCAGTTTTTAGAATGGTGTCACTTTTGGGTATTTTCTGTCATAAAGACCCCTCAAAGTGACTTTAAATATGATGTGGTCCCTAAAAAAATGGTTTTGTAAATTTTATTGGAAAAATGAGAAATCACTGGTCAACTTTTAACCCTTATAGCTCCCCAATAAAAAAAATGTTGGTTCCAAAATTGTGCTGATGTAAAGTATGCATGTGGGAAATGTTATTTATTAACTATTTTGTGTGACATATCTCTCTGATTTAAGGGCATAAAAATTCAAATTTTGAAAATTGCAAAATTTTCGCTAAATTTCCGTTTTTTTCACAAATAAACGCAAGTGATATTGAAGAAATTTTACCACAAACATGAAGTACAATATGTCACGAAAAAACATTCTCATAATCAGGGGGATCCGTTGAAGCGTTCCAGAGTAATTACCTCATAAAGTGACAGTGGTCAGAATTGTAAAAATTGGCCTGGTCATTAACGTGCAAACCACCTTGGATTGTAAAGGGGTTAATATCAGGGTTGGAAAATAATTTGGACTACGTTAATGTTTACATTACTATTATAAATGATCGGGCTGGAAAATGTAATTTATTAATGGTGCATGTCTAGTCTATAGTATTGCACTTCTTTCAGACTCTTGCAGGCTATACGCAAATAATTAACTAGTTATATGTTCTGTCAGGTGCAAGTCATTTAATCTGGCAAAAGAATTGCATAGGCATCTGTAGCTGGAGAAAGAGAAGATCCTTGGCTAAGAAAAATTTAAATGAGTTCTCCATAAGGACCACAATGTTTTGATCATTTTTCAGGCAGACATGGAAGTGAATCTAAAGAAAATTAGTTTGCATTTATCAACAATAATTCTCCTTTTTATAGTCTCCACTGCTGATTTTGACCAGAAGAAAAATAAAACAACAAATATGAACCAATTTTGTCAAAAAACAGAACTGATGGAGCTGTCCCAATTTGGAAGAGTCTGTTAACAGATCAAAGTGTTCAGCGTTGAAGTGATATAAGTACAGATTGTACTTATTTAAAAACTTCTCATTCTAACCATACTTAAGCTATTGCCTATTACCTGCACATAATTCTGCATCCTATATATGATGAGACAGGAGTATGATTGGCCATAGAGATAATTAGTGGCACTGCAGCTCACTGAAGTGACTAAACTTGAGCTGCAATGCTTGTGCTGGTTTTGTCTCTACAATATTACATTTACAGAGATAAGCCAAAGACAAGCAAAATACCCAAATAACTGGAAGTAAATGGATAAATTGCACAGTGCAAAAATAATGATAAATAATAAAGGGTATTTAGTTAACATAATTTTGATCAAAGTAATGTAAAAGCCATCCTACCATGTCACGGTAACCCTTATGGGACAGTCCTAACTCTAATATTAAAACCTTAACATTTGTCAAGTGACATGCATATGGATAAGGGCAGAGAGACTGAACCCCTAGTAGAAACATAGACCTGAGAGGCAGAATGAACCTTTCAGCTCAGACAAAGGGCAGCCACACCCTTATATGCACTAAAGCAAACTAAAATACAAAGAAAAAACCTGGGAGTCTGAACTGAAACGTAAATTGATGTGCATGCAAAATGTAAATGCATGTTCACATAAGGCCACTAGACAGAGAAAAACCAAAGACAAGCAAAATACCCAAATAACTGGAAGTAAATGGATACATCGCACTGAAGTGACTAAACTTGAGCTGCAATGCTTGTTGTGATGGTTTTGTCTCTACAATATTACATTTACATTTCAAAACGTTCCTTAATATTGAGCAATTTTTTTTCTATACTTCAAGTCAAGACTATTTTAATTAGTCACCAATTTTCACCATGACTTTTTCTGCATCTTTTCTATAGCCAACTAAGCCTAAACCAAAGTTCCGTGCTTTTAAGCTTGACAAGATCCAAGCGGCAGAGGCTACATTATCTATAACACCAGAGGACCAGGCCGTGTTCAGAGGGTTTTCATTTGTCAACTAGAAAACCCTCAACAAGACACCTGCTCAATAATATCAGAGCAAGCTGCATACCTGAGCTTCCAGAAGATCATGCAGAGAAGAGAAGAAGATCGGATGTCCAACATCATCAGGGACCTCCCCATCGATAACTATAAGTGATAAATATAGATAAAAATACGTAAGAAAGAATAAGTATAAGTAAGAAAAGATAAGAAAAGATAAGTATAGGTAAAAAAGTATAGGTAAATATAAGAATAGATAAGTAAGGATAAGTGTAGGTACAAGAGGATAAGTATAGGAAAAAAAGATAAATATAGGTAAGAAAGAATAACTATATGTAAGTATTGGTAAGAAAATATAAGAATAGGTAAATATAGGTAAGAGAGGATAAGTATAAGTAAAAATGATAAGTACAGGTAAGAAAGGGCAAAAAAGGATAATTATAAGTAAATATAGGTAGGAAAGAATAAGTATAGGTAAATATAGGAAAAATGATAAGTATAGATAAATACAGGAAAGAAATGGTAAGCATAGGTAACAAAAAATAAGTATGCATAAAAAAGGATAAGTAGAAGTAAAAAGGATAAGTGTAGCTAAATATAGGTAAGAAAAGATAATTATAGGAAAAAAAGATCAGTCTAGTTAAGATAAAAATATTGGCAGGAAAGGATAAGTCTAGGTAAGAAAATATAAGTATATGTAAGGATAATTACTGGTAAAAAAGAATAAGTATATTTAACATTCGATCAATAAAAAAAGGATAAGCATAGGTAAGTAGTGATAAATATTGGTAGACAAGGATAGGTATGAGTAAAAAAGTATAAATATATGTAAAAAGGTTATGTATATGAAAGTATATGTAATGAAGGATAATTAGAGGTAAGTAGAAGTAAGAAAGGATAAGTATAATTAAAAAAGGAAAAATATAGGTAAGAAAGGAGAAGCATATTTAAAATGTAATTAAAAAAGTATAGGTAAAAAGGAGAAGTATAGATAGGAAAGAATTAGTATAGGTAAAAAAGGATAAGTACTGTTAAAAAAGGATAACTATATTTAGCATTCAGTTAAAAAAATAAAAATGGATGAGCATAGGTAAGTAAGGAAAAGTTTATGTAAGAAAGGATAAGCATAAGTATGTAATAATAAGTATAGGAAAGAAGCACCAATTCTCAATAATCAACCAGTGTAAGCCGCCCTTAGTTAGACATACGCTTTAAATAGTCTAAATATAAAAATAAGACAAACATATATATTAGATATGTATGAAATATTCCATGTAAAGGTGTGACAGGGCCCCATCCAGAGCTGACACTGCAGTGAACCAGGGATTAGCCGATCGCCAGTATGTGGGTCAGGAAGGAATTTTTCCCCACACATGGGGTTGTTTTGCCTTCCTCTGGTTCACATCCTTTTTATGCAGCAAATCTAAAAATGGCACTGGATGATTAAATAAAACTAAATTGGATAATAGATAAGAATAAAAATTAATGAACTCTATTCATTGTGTCGGTGTATTCTTTATATTCTGCTCATTCTGCTGTCTCTATTATTTTGATTTTGGACTGTTGTAGTGAATGTTACAAGCAGTAGGGAATTAAGAGTTAATCCGATTTTTTTTTTGCGGGAATCTGAGTCACATGATCTCGCTGCTGATTCTTTCCCATCATGACAGTGATGTTATGGCCATCTTTCATATGGATTTCTCAGACCAATGTCACTGCCCCAATATGCACCACATTATCAATTACATGTTGTACATAGGATAGGGCTAGCATCATCAGCTACTGCTCTGTAACCCAAGTGTAGTCTCCTCCATTAAAGTCCCTGCATATCACAGATCAGGGACAGTGTGATAACACAGGGGTCAGTGGGTGCTCTTGTCCGCTAGCCCAGTGGTCTTTAGAAAGATTGCATGGACAAGGGCTCATACCACTGAACGCCCACTCTCTTTTACCATGGGTAGAACATTACTCAGACAACACAGGGTGATGGTAAACAGTGTGGCAATAATTTATTGAACCACCAACAATCAATAACATATAAAACAGTCTCAACAACTACACAAGATGGGGCAAATTACAGAGACTCACCCTTCCGCTGGCTTGCCAGGATTTGGGCAGTGTAACCTCATTTAAACCCCGTGGTTTCAATGTGTCCAGTTTGTATATCATCTATCCAATTGACTCAGTGATAGGGATATGGGCAATGTTGGATGCATGTGCATACACTTGTCAGTTTTTCACTATAAATATACATTTTTCTACAATCATGTCTTCCTTGTTAGGACCATCTTATGATTATATCCTTCTTAAAAAGGCAGCTAAACAACGTCCACCAACTATCAGATACTTCCACGGTCTAGAGGTACT
The DNA here is from genome assembly GCF_046119375.1 of Phyllobates terribilis. Taxonomy (NCBI): domain Eukaryota; kingdom Metazoa; phylum Chordata; class Amphibia; order Anura; family Dendrobatidae; genus Phyllobates; species Phyllobates terribilis. The sequence continues at coordinate 3,950,787 of NW_027362898.1, read as the reverse complement.
GACCATGGATGTTGTCTTTATATGGTATAGGGTGCCAAGAGATAACGGGTTTGAATCATCATACACAAAAAAATATTTTATTTTTACATCATGGAACTTATGTAGAAGACGTTTCAATTTTTATTTCAATTTTATACAATTCTCATTACTTTTTTAAAATTGTTCTCTTAATGACGCTAATAGACACTTTTTTAAGGAATATGTAAAGGTTTAATTTTTAAATGAAAATGGTTGCTGGTGCCTTGGAGCCAGTTTTTTTCACTTTCCATGTGTATATACGTTCTCTGCTGTTAACATCTCTTAAGCTATGCACTTGATGAAGTGGACAGGACGTCCACGAAACGTGTCTGTTTTTAGCTTGTCAAAAGAATAAATCCACAACACAAGTCCTGGATTCTATATAATATGTTCTAACCTAGGAGCGCGGAACTACCGACACCTTTCATCTTTTCCTTTACAGTGTAAAGTTGTAATTGCAGTAAACTGAACTGGCAACAACACCACAAACGTGAAAGCAAATGAGTGGCATGTGCCCAGGATTTTGGGACCAGAAAAAAATCATCAAAGCAAGAGAAAATGCAGTGAAATTATTTTCAACACAAAAACTTTTCAGGTTAAGAATTTTTCAACTCATAGAAAACCCCTTTAAACACTCAACAGTCTAATAAAAGAGTATTTCAACCTTAAGTAGTTATTGCCTATCCACAGGATATGTCATCACTGTCTGATAGATGCACTCCAATTTCCAATAAAAAGAGAGATGGCCATGAATATTTGTGGTCCTCTTCATTAATTTCCATGGGAGTTACGGAATAGATGTAAAAGCAGGATAGGGAACGCCCATTATGAAAAAAGGTGTGGAGTACAAATGTGAAAATGGCATTTGTCAGACATTCATGGCATATTCTGTGGACGCAAATGTCTAAGATGGAAATACTCCTTAAAAGTTGATCTGTCAGCAGCTTTCACATTACACACTGCAAAACTCATTAATTATGTCTTTTAAATCTGATGAAACTGGTGTAATATTCATGAAAATCAATATCAAATGGCTGTCTAATTCTCAAATGTAAAAGAGCATTTTATGACTTCAGCTAGATCTAGACTCATAACAAATCATTTTCAAATTAGGCAGGAAAACTTTCACATAGCATTATACAGATTTTCTTGAAGGGAATCTGTCACCCCCTGGGACGTTTTAAACCTATTACTATGGGCATACAAGTGACAGAATTGTTAAAATAGTCTTACCTGTATGCCTCATAGCTGCTGTCTTGTTTTTTATAAATCATCTTTTAATCCTTTATGTTAATGAGTTCTTCCAGACTCTGTGGTGGTGCCTGGAAGAAAACTCCTGCCTCTGGTGTTCATTTGCATACCACCTTCCTCCCATCAACAGCACAGTGCCATGTGACATGTAGTTGTGGGCCTGCAATGGCACGATTATGTTTACCTTTTCCACCCTTCAGTAGCAGTGACTCGCAGGCGCCTGTGCAGAAGAACTATGAAGCAAATGACCATTGAAGGGCGGAAAAGGTAAGTATAATCGCACTATTGCAGGGCGCAGGCTCGGGATTCAGGGGCCACAACTAGCTTTCGGCATGGCACTGTAGAGGTTGAGGACTTGATCAGACAGATCAACTCCCCCCATATTTTTATTGTACCCCAGTACACAGTCTGGTTTGCGGACCTGTGTATAAGTACCTCATACAGTGGTGGGGATGCTGCCATCACCATGTACAAGAAAAGGATATCCCACCAGCATGTTGTTGCTAAATTGGGCTCTGCTCTCACCCTTTCTCAGCAGCTGCCCAAATAGTGACCTTAGTAGTCCTCTCTGAGTTTTTCAGACAGTACTAAATACTGTGGTAGCTCTATCAGAAAGGAATATGAAGCGATGGATGCTGGTATAAAAGTTTTCTATGTAGCAGTGATAACTTTGAACCAGCAGGGGGTGCACCAAATCCCACACAATTTCCCTACTCACTCCCAGGACGGGGGGCATTCAGGGGATTGAATCCGGGTGTCCTTCCCTTCATAAACCCTAAATCTGTGGGTGTACCCTGATGTACTCTCGCACAGCTTGTACAGTTTAATTCCGTACCTTGCCCTAGATAGGTATTGCCAGAATTTGAGCCTCCCCTTGAAATGTATTAGAGACTCATCCACACATATGTCATTTTGGGGAATGTACACTTCAGCAAACTCATTGCTGAAGTGATCAATGACCGGCTGAACTTTGAAAAGTCGGTAAAATTTGAGGTCATCTCGGGGTGGACGCTGTGCATTATTATCGTTGTAATGCAAAAATTTGTGGATGGACTCAAAGCGTTTACAGGTCACACAGGTGGAACATCAACACTCCAATATTGCTGAAGTTCTGGGATCGTCACTATCCCCATGTAAAAAACAAGGCCCCATCATTTCTACTGCATCTATGGGAGTCCAGTTAGAAAATGATGAAGTGGGGTTTTGGGCCATATAAATTTGTCTGGGGCACCATGAGGTTTACAAAATTCTCAGAGAAAAAGACTTTGAAAAAGTTGATTTCTGTGAGGCCGGTAGTGTCAAATTGGATTCCCGATTGCGCCACAAAATCAGGAATTTATGTTTCATAATCTTCAGGGGTGAGGTTTATAAGGGGTCACTGACAGTGGGCGCTGGCTCATTTGCTGTCCTGGGGAGTCTGCGTGGCAGTTCGGTATCACTTGAGTTATAGGAGGGTGGAAAAGGAAGGAAGGTGGCATCCTCTCCCTCACTATAGGAAATGGTATGAGGAACTGTTAGAGGATTTAGGAATGTTTAGCTTGCAAAAGAGATAACTGAGAGGAGACTTACTAGCTGTCTACGAAAATCTCAAGGCCTCTCACATTGTAGAGGGATCAGGTATATTCTCATTTGCACAAAGAAAGACTAGAAGCAATGGGATGAAACTGAATGGGAGAAGATACAGATTAGATATTAAAAAAAACTTTTTGACAGTGAGGACGCACGCATGGATGTGGTGCAAAACAGGGAAAAAAAATGGACAGGGAAAAAAAGTCCTGGCCAAAAGTGAGCACAGACGCTGATCAGTGATGTGTGTCACTGATCAGTGGTTCACTGGCTGCAGGACACACGCATGGAGGTGGTGCAAAGGGGAGAAGGAGAGAAAATGAACAGGAAAAAAAGTCCAGGCCAAAAGTGAGCAAGGACGCTGATCAGTGATGTGCGTCACTGATCAGTGGTTCACTGGCTGCAGGACACACGCATGGAGGTGGTGCAAAGGGGGGAAGGAGAGAAAATGAACAGGAAGAAAAGTCCAGGCCAAAAGTGAGCAAGGACGCTGATCAGTGATGTGTGTCACTGATGAGCACTCGGCGACTGTAGGATGCATTATTGTGTATTAGCATGCTTATGATTTCATGATATGGAGGAGGCAAACAATATGTATGTATTGTTATATTGATTTTACCAAGAATTATGTCTCCACGGCTGCGCGTCCTTTATTCACATAACCATTTGCACTGTGCACATTTTCTTCCATTGCCTGTTTATTATTTTTATTATTATTTATTATTATTATAGCGCCATTTATTCCATGGCTCTTTACATGTGAAATGGGGTATACATAGCAAAAACACTTACAATAATTTTAACAAAACAAGTTAGCGACTGGTACAGGAGGAGAGAGGATCCTGCCCGCGAGGGCTCACAATCTACGACGAATGGGTGAGGAAACAGTAGGTGAGGGTAGAGCTGGTCGTGCAGCAGTATGGAGGAGCGGTGGTTACTGCAGGTTGTAGGCTTGTTATTTTTTTTTAATAAATAAAGATTAATTTCATTAATATATATTGTGGCCTGTGATCGTTTTTTGTTCTTTTTGTGCTTTGCATATGTCTGCATATGTTTGTGTGTGTGCACATTTCTGCGACCCTTATACGTGCAAGTCTGCATGTGTATACGTGAGTGCTTGTGCGTATCTGCATGTGAATGACCGTGTGTGTGCGTGACTGTCTGTGTACATATTGTATATAGGGTGCTATGTGCGGCCTCCTGCTGTATTTGGGGAGCGCCGTGCGGCCTCATGCTGCATCTGGGGAGCGACATGCGACTTCATGTTATGTCTGCAGAGCGCCATGCGACCTCATGCTGTATCTGGGGAGCGCCGTGCAGTCTCATACTGTATCTGGGGAACGCCGTGCGGCCTCCTGCTGTATCTGGGGAGCGCCGTGCAGCCTCATACTGTATCTGGGGAACGCCGTGCAGCCTCCTGCTTTATCTGGGGAGCGCCGTACAGCCTCATGCTGTATCTGGGGAACGCCGTGCGGCCTCCTGCTGTATCTGGGGAGCACCGTGCGGCCTCATGCTGTATCTGGGGAGCGACATGCGACTTCATGTTGTGTCTGCAGAGCGTCATGCGACCTCCTGCTTTATCTGGGGAGCGCCGTACAGCCTCATGCTGTATCTGGGAAACGCCGTGCGGCCTCCTGCTGTATCTGGGGAGCGCCGTGCGGCCTCATGCTGTATCTGGGGAGCGACATGCGACTTCATGTTGTGTCTGCAGAGCGCCATGCGGCCTCATGCTGTATCTGGGGAGCGACATGCGACTTCATGTTGTGTCTGCAGAGCGCCATGCGACCTCATGCTGTATCTGGGGAGCGCCGTGCAGCCTCATTCTGTATCTGGGGAACGCCGTGCAGCCTCCTGCTTTATCTGGGGAGCACCGTGCGGCCTCATGCTGTATCTGGGGAGCGACATGCGACTTCATGTTGTGTCTGCAGAGCGCCATGCGACCTCATGCTGTATCTGGGGAGCGCCGTGCAGCCTCATTCTGTATCTGGGGAACGCCGAGCGGCCTCCTGATTTATCTGGGGAGCGCCGTACAGCCTCATGCTGTATCTGGGGAACGCTGTGAGTCCTCCTGCTGTATCTGGGGAGCGCCATGCGGCATCATGCTGTATCTGTGGAGCGACATGCGACTTCATGTTGTGTCTGCAGAGCGCCATGCGACCTCATGCTGTATCTGCTGAGCACCGTGCAGCCTCATTCGGTATCTGGGGAGCACTGTGCGGCCTCCTGCTGTATCTGGGGAGCGCCGTGCAGCCTCATACTGTATCTGGGGAACGCCGTGCGGCCTCCTGCTTTATCTGGGGAGCGCCGTACAGCCTCATGCTGTATCTGGGGAACGCCGTGCGGCCTCCTGCTGTATCTGGGGAGCTCCTTGCGGCCTCATGCTGTATCTGCGGAGCACCGTGTAGCCTCATGCTGTATCTGGGGAGCGCCGTGCGGCCTCATGCTGTATCTGGGGAGCTCCGTGCGGCCTCATGCTGTATCTGGGGAGCGCCGTCCGGCCTTATGCTGTATCTGGGGAGCACCGTGCGGCCTCATGCTGTATCTGGGGAGCGCCGTGCGGCCTCATGCTGTATCTGGGGAGCGACATGCGACTTCATGTTGTGTCTGCAGAGCGCCATGCGACCTCATGCTGTATCTGGGGAGCGCCGTGCAGCCTCATTCTGTATCTGGGGAACGCCGTGCGGCCTCCTGCTTTATCTGGGGAGCGCCGTACAGCCTCCTGCTGTATCTGGGGTACGCCGTGCGGCCTCCTACTGTATCTGGGGAACGCCGTGCGGCCTCATGCTGTATCTGGGGAGCGACATGCGACTTCATGTTGTGTCTGCAGAGCGCCATGCGACCTCATGCTGTATCTGGGGAGCACCGTGCAGCCTCATTCTGCATCTGGGGAACGCCGTGCGGCCTCCTGCTTTATCTGGGGAGCGCCGTACAGCCTCATGCTGTATCTGGGGAACGCCGTGTGGCCTCCTGCTGTATCTGGGGAGCTCCTTGCGGCCTCATGCTGTATCTGCGGAGCACCGTGTATCCTCATGCTGTATCTGGGGAGCGCCGTGCGTCCTCATGCTGTATCTGGGGAGCTCCGTGCGGCCTCATGCTGTATCTGGGGAGCGCCGTCCGGCCTTATGCTGTATCTGGGGAGCGCCGTGCGGCCTCATGCTGTATCTGGGGAGCCCTGTGCGGCCTCCTGCTGTTTCTAGGGAGCATCGTTCGGTCTCATGCTGTATCTGGGGAGCACTGTGCGGCCTCATGCTGCATCTAGAGACCTACGTGCGGCCTCATGCTGTATCTGGGGAGCATTGTGCGGCCTCATGCTGCATCTAGAGAGCTACGTGCGGCTTCATGCTGTATCTGGGGAGAGGGTATTTGTACCATAATTAGTTTATTGCCTATCCACAGGATATGTCATCACTGTCTGATAGATGCACTCCAATTTCCAATGAATAGAGAGATAGCCATGAATATTCGTGCTCCTCATTATTGATTTCCATGGGAGTTCCGGAATAGATGTAAAAGCAGTATAGGGAACACCCATTCTGAAAAAAGGTGTGAAGTACAAATGTGAAAATGGCATTTATCTGACATTCATGGCATATTCTACAGACACAAATGTCTAAGATGGGAGTACACCTTAAAAGTTGATCTGTTAGCCACTTTCACATTACGCACTGCAAAACTCATTAATTATGTCTCTTAAATCTGATTAAACTGGTGTAATTATCGTGAGAATCAATGTCAAATGGCTGTCTAATTCTCAACTTTAACCCCTTAACCCCCGAGGGTGGTTTGCACGTTAATGACCAGGACAATTTTTACAATTCTGACCACTGTCACTTTATGAGGTAATTACTCTGGAACGCTTCAACAGATCCCCCTGATTCTGAGATTTTTTTTTCGTGACATATTGTACTTCATGATTGTGGTAAAATTTCTTCGATATCACTTGCGTTTATTTGTGAAAAAAACAGAAATTTGGCGAAAATTTTGAAAATTTTGCAATTTTCAAAATTTGAATTTTTATGCCCTTAAATCAGAGAGATATGTCACACAAAAGAGTTAATAAATAACATTTCCCACATGTCTACTTTGCATCAGCACAATTTTGGAACCAAAATTTTTTTTTGTTAGGGAACTATAAGGGTTAAAAGTTGACCAGCGATTTCTCATTTTTCCAACAAAATTTACAAAACCATTTTTTTAGGGACCACATCACATTTGAAGTCACTTTGAGAGGTCTTTATGACAGAAAATACCAAAAAGTGACACCATTCTAAAAACTGCACCCCTCAAGGTGCTCAAAACCACATTCAAGAACTTTATTAACCCTTCAGGTGCTTCACAGGAATTTTTGGAATGTGGAAGAAAAAAATTAACATTTAACTTTTTTCACAAAAATGTTACTTTAGACACAATTGTTTTTATTTTCACAGGGGTAACAAGAAAAATGGACCCCAAAATTTGTTGTGCAATTTCCCCTGGGCACGCAGATACCCCATATGTGGGGAAAAAACACTGTTTGGGCGCACGGCAGGGATTGGAAGGGAAGGAGCGCCATTTGACTTTTTGATTGTAAAATTTGCTTGAATAATTAGCGGACGCCATGTTGCGTTTGGAGAGCCCCTGTGTGCCCAAACATTGGAGCTCCCCCACAAGTGACCCCATTTTGGAAACTAGACCCCCCAAGGCACCTATCTAGATGCATAGTGAGCACTTGGAACCCCCAGGTGCTTCACAAATTGATTCGTAAAAATGAAAAAGTGTTTTTTTTTTTCACTTTTTCATTTTTTACGAATCAATTTGTGAAGCACCCAGGGGTTCCAAGTGCTCATTATGAATCTAGATAGGTGCCTTGGGGGTTCTAGTTTCCAAAATGGGGTCACTTGTGGGGGAGCTCCAATGTTTGGGCACACAGGGACTCTCCAAATGCAACATGGTATCCGCTAACAAATTGAATGGAAAATCGTCTCAAATTGTTAGCGGACACCATGTTGCGTTTGGAAAGCCCCTGTGTGCCCAAACATTGGAGCTCCCCCACAAGTGACCCCATTTTGGAAACTAGACCCCCCAAGGCACCTATCTAGATGCATTGTGAGCACCAGTTTCCTCCCACACTCCAAAGACATACTGATAGGGAATCTAGATTGTGAGCCCCAATGGGGACAGTGCCCATAATGTCTGTAAAGTGCTGTGGAATTAATGGCGCTATATAAATTAGTAAAATAAAGAAATAAAACATATAGCATTATACAGCCTTTCTTGAAGGGAATCTGTCACCCCCTGGGATATTTTAAACCTATTACTATGGGCATGCAGGTGACAGAATTGTTAAAATAGTCTTACAGATCAACTTCCCCCACATTTTTATTGTTCAGTACACAGTCTGGTTTGCGGACCTGTGTATAAGTACCTTGTACAGCTGTGGGGGTGCAGCCATCACCATGTACGGTGGTCAAGAAAAGGATATCCCACCAGCATGTTGTCGTTACTGTGGGCTCTGCTCTCACCTTTTCTGAGCAGCTGCCCAATTAGTGACTTAGGGAGTCCTCTCTGAATTTTGCGGAAAGTACCAAATACTGCGGTAGCTCTGGCAGACAGGAATATGAAGAGAGGGATGCTGGTATAAAAGTTATCTATGTAGAGGTGATAACTTTGATCCCGCAGTGGATGAACCAAAGCCCACACAATTCTCCTACCCATTCCCAGGACAGGGGGGCATTCAGAGGATTGAATCCAGGTGTCCTTCCCTTCATAAACCCTACATCTGTGGGTGAACCCTGAGGTACTCTCACACAGCTTGTAGAGTTTAATTCCGTACCTGGCCCTCTTACTGGGTAGGTATTGCTGGAATTTGAGCCTCCCCTACATTTCAGTATTATGAACTCATCCACACAGATGTCACTTTGGGGAATGTAAACTTCAGCAAACTTATTGCTGAAGTGATCAATGACCGGCTGAACTTTGAAAAGTCGGTCAAAGTTGGGGTCATCTCGGGGTGGACGCTGTGCATAATTGCTGTAATTAGTGATGAGCGAGTATGTTCTGTTAACCCTTTCGGCGAGTATGCTCGGGCCGAGCACCGAGTAGTTACAGCTGCTCGGTGTTATGTTTGAATCACTCCCGTGTGCATGATTTGCGACTGTTTGACAGCTTTAGTACATGTAAGGAATGTCTATTTCTTACACATTCCTCACATGTATTAAAGTTGTCAAACAGTCGCAAATCATGCACACGGGAGTAATTCAAACATAACACCGAGCATACTCGCCAAAAAGGTTAACAGAACATACTCGCTCATCACTAGTTGTAATGCAAAAATTTGTGGATGGGCTCAAAGCGTTTACAAGTCATAGCCATGTGAAACATCAACACTCCAATATTGCCGAAGTTCTGGGTTCTACACAATCCTCATATGAAGAACAATGCCCCATCATTTCTACTGCATTTATGGGAGTCCAGTTAGAAAATGATGAAGTGGGGTTTTGGGCCAAAAATTTTGGGCATATAAATTTGTCTGGGGCACCACGAGGTTTACAAAATCCTCAGAGAAAAAGACTTTGAAAAAGTTGATTTCTGTGAGGCTGGTAGCGTCAAATTCAATTCCTAATTGCACCACAAAATCAGGAATCTGTATTTTGTAATCTTCGGGGGTGAAGTTCGTAGGGGGTCACTAACGGTGGGCGGTGGCTCATTTGCGGTCATGGGGAGTTTGTATGGCAGTTCGGTATCTCTTGAGGAATAGGAGGGGGAGAATAAAGGAAGGTGGCATCCTCTCCCTCACTATGAGGAATGGTATGAGGAACGGTTAGAGGATTTGGGAATGTTTAGCTTGCAAAAAAGAAGACTAAGAGGAGACTTAATAGCTGTTTACAAATATCTCAAGGCCTATCACACTGTAGAGGGCTCAGCTACATTCTCATTTGCACAAAGAAAGGCTACAAGCAATCGGATGAAACAGAATGGGAGACGGTACAGATTACATTTTAGAAAAAACGTTTCAACAATGAGGGTGATTAACGAGTAGAACAGGCTGCCATGAGAGGTGGTGAGTTTTCCTTCAGTGGAAGCCTGTAAGTTGTAGGAGGCACGCACGGATGTGGTGCAAAATGGGGGAAAAAATGAACAGGGAAAAAAAAAGTCCTGGCCAAAAGCAAGCACAGATGATGATCAGTGATGTGCATCACTGATCAGTGGCTCACTGGCTGCAGGACACACGCATGGAGGTGGTACAAAGGGGGGGAGGAGAGTAAATGAACAGGAAAAAAAGTCCTGGACAAAAGCGAGCACGAACTCTGATCAGTGATGTGTGTCACTGATCAGCGCTCAGCGACTGTAGGACGCACAAAGAAACTGCCAAAAATAGAAAGATCAGCTACTGATCGGCGATCAAATACTGATCAAAGCTCGGCGGCAGAGGTGGGAGTGGGGAAGGGGTTGGAGAGAGGGGGTAAAGATGGTGAAGGGTGTTAAATGGTTAATTATGGAAATTCATTTGGAATGTTAATTAATAATCGATAATCATTTTTCTTAAATCTGAGTTCTATGCCTCAGCCATCGTGTCTACTTGACATGCGCTATTTGTGTGTGTATTTTTGGTTCACTACCATATGTAGAACAGGTGTGCCATACGACTGGCTATAAAAGCCCATGGTACAGAAAGGAGGGGGCTCTCTTGCTCTGCCCATCCCACAAGACACAGAAGAAGAATCTTCATGCTGAGAAGTATCTGACATGTAGGCCTGGACACGTGCTGGACAAAGACATGATTTACCAGCCAGGATCCAAGGAAAGATGGGTGAATCTCAACAATTAAGCTAATTATGGACAAATGGACAATTACTTTATAACTAATTATTGTATGTACCTGCTGCAATCTGATTCTTTTTAATGGACAATCCAAGAATAAATCGATACATTTTTTTATAAGAATATCGTGATATTGATACTTTGCGAAGTCCTCAGTAGGAAAAATAATACAGAGAAGAGTATTATTTTACAATGGTGAGCCAGCCAGTCCTGTTTTTCGTTTTTTTTAATTAAGTAAGTGAATTTCTTCCGTGAACACGGGGGGAAGTCCTGACGAGCTGAACAGCTGTTGTTCACGTGTCAGTAAATTCACTAATTTGTCACGAGAAGCAGAAAGAAGCCTACAGACTGAGGACTAACGGGAAGCAGAGGTACTAACAAGGAACAGAATCAGACGAACTGAAGACAGGACGTGCTGATAAAGAAAAGTTAAGGAATCTTAAGGTAAGCAAAATATGGATATAATTTCTTCTTTTGCTAAACAAAGTAATATTAATTTCAAAGTTAATGTAGGAGATGACATAGAAGTTTTGTGGCTCAGTTTATACAAAGAATGTGAATTGCAGAATTTACAGTTAACTTCTAAATTGGTAAATAGAGAGAAACACAAATTGCGGAATATTCTACATCTTGTACAAGTATTTCATAATTTTGTACTTGAAAGTTCTAAGCAGGAAAATTGTGTAGAAATAGTGTCAGATAGTGACAATGATTCTGACTGTAATGTGGAAAATGAACAAGAAGTAAGACACGTGTCTGTAACTGAAGGTGACCTTGGGTCTGACCAAGAGACGGACATACAGAAACCTGACATGGGAGGAGACATGACTGACATACGAGAAACCGACATATTAGGTGATGTGGGAGGAGACGTGAGTGACGTAGGAGGAACGGACGTACAAGAGCCACTAAAAATATCAGAGAATTCAGGAATTACCCAGGCTCAACTACAAATTAAAATGAGGAAAAATTTACTAAAACTATACAAAATCATGCCAAAATCTGATGTCAAAATCCATGCCTGTAGAAATTCAGAGATATTTGAGAGCTTCTCTGATAAGTTTGATTTATCCAATGAGGAGAGGAATCAATTATTTAAAATATGGATTCCTGTGACATTGTCCAGACGTTTACATTTAATGCCCTGTGAAAATGACTCTCCTAATGGATGGGAAAATGATTCGGACAGATTAAGATATTTGATTTATTGTGTCACAAAGGATTTTCCCAACATAGAAGATCTGCAGAAACTAAGGATTGGTAGGAAGGAATGTACATATACATTCATGTCCATATTTGAACGGTTGTACAAAGCTCTTATCAAAAATGGAAAAGTACAACATATGATAAAAACTTTTGTACAAAAATTCAAATTCCTAGATCCAGTATCTAGAGTTATAGCGTCACAAAAAGAATCCCTATTCAAATGTGTGCAGTTGCTGGATTCTGTTAGAAAACATGAGAATCGTGCAAAGAAAATAAATCAAGTTAATTTTATAAAACCAGAAAAGGTAAAATCTTACCAAAAGCCAATATCAAACTCTCCTAGACTGAGTCATCCCCATAGTGAACTCTATCAAATACGCAGAAGATTTCATATATGTTATAAGCCATATAAAATGATTGAAAAATCAATCTCTTCACAGAATGAGTTATTTCTCAGTCAGAACTGTGATTCTCTAAAAAGGAAAATGGCTGAAACTGATGAACAGAGACAGGTGAGACGACCGGCTCACAGTGACGTCATGGAATGTGGACAGAAGAACAGACAGTTCTCTGAGGTTTTGAAGGATAGAAAAATGTCTTTCCTAAATAGGGCGTTCCTGGAGATATTTGAGAGAGACAGAAGATTTGGTTTAGGGAATGGCTAAGGAAAAACTGTAATTATAATGTTGTATCAAAATGTTATACAATGTCTCAATATTTATTTATAATCTTATGCAGTAAAATTGTAGTTACATAGTTTCTAGTAGTTCATGTATGTATATATATATATACACTTGTCTAAGTAGAGATTGTGTATAATTGTATTTATATATATGTTTATAAAATATATATATATATTAATTAATAAATTAGAACTTCATATATAAATTTAAGTAACAATATTTTGAATTACATTAGAACCAACCAATATATGTATAAGATATTTAAATAATTCTGTTTCTGTATGAATTTGATATTTAATTTTGTTTTCTTATATTTCCTTAGAGTTTTCATTCCAAAGCAGGATTTGATCAAACAACTCTAAAATGGATTTATTTCTTTAGTCACACAGGAAGTGGAAAAAATTGCATGATTTTATGAATATAACATTTTAAAATAATAACAATATAACTAGTTGGATTATTATGTGTAGCACTTATGAATTAATATTTTCTGTGCATGAAGTGTTCGTTTTAACCAGTAGCCTTTACAGCATGACGTGTGACAGCTGCGGCCTTTGAACTTTGAGCTAATAGTATAGATCCCATTCATTCTATTTTCAGCTGATGTAACTTAAGACCGGGCAGCCAGTGAGTAAAAAAAAAAAGGAACCTAAGGACATTTCTATTTTTTTGCAAGACAAAAGTTTTTTTTTCAAGTGTTTGAAATTTCAAATACTTACTCTCATATTATATAATATGTATTTGGGGAATATTCAAAGAAATATTGATATGACAATGCGCATTAATAAATTGGGATACAACAATTTTGGGTTAAATATATATATATATATAAAACTTCTTATGTGGAATGTTTGAGTTGAACAGATCTGTGAAGGTGACAGATGAGTAAATCAGCAGCTGCTAAGTGTGATTGATGTGACAGAGGCCTCGTACGTTTGTATGTTTGGAAAAAAAAATGTTTCTTTATGTGAAGGTACAAAAATATATTTAATTCTGAGAAAAATTATAATACATAATTAGGTATTATCTATATAATATATATACTTCTATATTTCTTTAATAATTATTATTTCTTGATTTAACTAATAGTGGATAAGGGCAACCACACATCAAAATGGTTTACAAAGCAAATTTATATTTAGAATAATTTTCCACATGATAATATTCTTGAGTAACTATGATATTATTTTTAATGGTTACCTAAATAGGTACACACCTCTCTTTAGACAAATCTATGCTACTCATCAATATGAAATTTAAGCAAAATATTTCTAGAAGAATAATTATTTTTAATTTGGTTCTGATATATACATAAATTTTATAAAATAATATTTTTTGGTATTAAGGGGGAAAATGTGTTTTTGATCCTGATTACATAATCACTTTTGATCAATACTTATTTTTTACACATTTTAATAAAGAAGAAACAATAATAAGGTACAATGATATAATTAAGAAGGGTGTTACATGCAAAGTTGCATAGTTTAATAATTTAATATTTTTTGGTGATACAAGGTTATGACAAATATGAAATCATCCAGATAATGGAGATATAAGGGTATTTTTTATGGAGAATATAATTACTCTGCATTTGTCATTAAAATTTAAAGGCCTTATTTTTATTTTTATTCTTATTTTTCTTCTTAATTTTATTTTTCATTTTTAAAATTTTATTCTTACTTATTTTCTTATTTTTCCATTTTTCATTTTTAATTCTCAATTTTTGATTTTAATTCAGTTCAATATTTTAACTGAGAAAACACATTAATATTTAATAAAGTAATGTCTAATACAAGAGTATTGCTTCATTAAATATATATTGTTAAGGAAAAAAATGTTTACATTTTCTGAGTAAACACAACAATTCATTCATTCATTTATTCATTCATTCATTCATACATTCATATATTTATTCATTTTGGTTCAGGAGTATACATTCTTTGATATTATTGGTTTAATAAAGATATAAACACTTGTTTCAAAACACACTGACACCTATGGGTTGGAAAAGGTAATTACACCTATGGCATAAAAATGTTTTATCACATGGAGAACTTCATTGAATTATTATCTATTATTGTTTATTATTCCAAACATAATTTATTTTAACGTTTTGATGATAATTAGATGGATATTATTGATTGCTATGGTACGCTGTGATATTATAGGTTAGGAAAAACTGCCAGATTTGGTATCAGATTAGGGAATGAAGACTTCAATCAAGACATCGCAATTATGAATTCTATCTTAATAAAGACTTTTCATATTTATAAATCAAAGAGATTCCCAAAAGTTACAAGAAGAAGCAACTGATATCCGGACGTCTCAGAAGGTAACAGGTGTGAATGCTGAGTGATAATAGACTGTGTCCATTACATACAATACAATTCACACCACTGACACCCAGGACGGCAGAGGATGATGATCCTATATGTACTGTGTTGTGCTCAAGTTTCATCACGTTCCAGTGGTTTCTCATCACCTGCAACGCTTCAATGAAAGCTGGTGAGCAGGTAATACCTGGCATATGTGTCCTGTATATAAAGGACTGAGTACTGGTTATGGTGCTATATAAAGCAGGGAAGTGTCAAGTTAACCCTTGCTTTACTGACCAAAGACGTCACATCTGTTCCAAAAGTGACACGAGACCAGTGCGGACGACACAGTGGATTCCAGAACTATCCAAAGACAACGTAAGCCCAGGTGACATCACACAGATATTAAAGCTACATTTCATCCATGGACTTCGTTTTCTTATCAGTTGACACATGATCTTTCTAATAAAGAGTACAGTTTATGGACTGAACAATAATGAACACAATTATGGACTGTACAATATCTACACGCTATAATTTATTTCAAAGGAGTTTTCATCTAAAGACTGTGTTATAAAAGAACCGAGGAGAAGATGAGACGACGACCCGATGACATCAGATGATGACGATTGGACCCGCGATTGCTTCAATTTAGATATAGGGAAGTATAATTATACATGTTAAATGAATATTAGTCACGGCTTACCATAACATGAATTCACATCATTATATAACAATAATCCGATATTATTATTATTATAATTATTATTATTATTATTATTATGGAAATTTAATGATATTGCCAAGGAAGAAGGAAAAATGATTGTTATCCTAATGATGAACCTATCTTCTTTTGAGGATTTTCAGTTGAACTCTGTCATCCTCAAAAAAGGGGGAAATGTTAAATGGTTAATTATGGAAATTCATTTGGAATGTTAATTAATAATCGACAATCATTTTTCTTAAATCTGAGTTCTATACATCAGCCATCGTGTTCCAATGATTAGATCAGGTCCCAATGATGTTAACCCTTTGCTATCTTCTAAATGCCGCGATCTATAGCGATCGCGGCATTTAGAAGATAGTGAGAGGAGAGGGGGTCGTCCACTTACCTCTCCGACGGCCCCCTGATGTCTGACAGGACCTGCCGTTGTCATGGCAGCCGGAGGTCAGATGACCGCCTCCGGGTCTGCCATGTACGGTGTCCTGCTAGACTCAGCCTGCAGCTGAAGTCTAGCAGGAGATAATGACAGTTTTAAACTGTCAGCAGAGCTCTCATGCAATGCAATACATGTCTATTGCATTGCATGAGAACAGTGATTAGAAAAATAAAAATTAATGTCCCATACAGGGACTAAGTAAAAATGTAAAAAAAAAGTCTAAAAAATGTTTTCAAACTGTTAAAAAAAATCACAAAATAAATAAAAATAAATAAATAAAATATTAAACCAATAAATTCGTATTTTTATGCAAAAACAAAAAAAGTACACATATTTGGTATTGCCGCGTCTGAAACAACCCGATCTATAAAACTGTCACACTAATTAACTCCTTCTGAGCACACCATAATAAAAATATATAAAAAGCGGAGCAAAAAACTATGCTTTTTCATCATGTTGCCAAATAAAAAGTGGAATAAAATGCAATCAAAAAGCAAAATGGAAATAAAAAACGTCATCTTGTTCCGCAAAAAAAAGCCACCATACAGCTCCATCAGCCAAAAAATAAAAAAGTTATAGCTCTCAGAATAAAGCGATGTAAAAAAAATATTTTTTCTATAAAATAGTTTTATTGTGTCAAAGCGCCAAAACATAAAAAAAGATATACGGTAAGTGTAGTATCGCTGTAAACGTACTGACCCGAAGAATAACGCTGTCTTATCAATTTTACCACACGCAGAACGGCATAAAAAAAAACTCAAAAAACAATTCCTGAATTGTTGGTTTTTGTTCATTTTACCTCCCAAAAAACGGAATAGAAAGCGATCAAAAAATGTCACGTACCCAAAAATGGTACCAATAAAAATGTCAACTCATCCCGCAAAAAACAAGCCCTCACATGATTCTGTCGGCCGAAATATGGAAAAAGTATAGCTCTCAAAATATGGCGATACTAAAACAATCGAGAAGGTTTGGGGTGAGCTGGACCGCAGAGTGAAGGCAAAAGGGCCAACAAGTGCTAAGCATCTCTGGGAACTCCTTCAAGATTGTTGGAACACCATTTCTGGTGACTACCTCTTGAAGCTCATCAAGAAAATGCCAAGAGTGTGAAAAGCAGTCATCAAAGCAAAAGGTGGCTACTTTGAAGAACCTAGAATATAAGACATATTTTCAGTTGTTTCACACTTTTTTGTTAACTATATAATTCCACGTGTTAATTCATAGTTTTGATGCCTTCAGTGTGAATGTACAATTTTCATAAGCATGAAAATACAGAAAAATCTTTAAATGAGAAGGTGTGTCCAAACTTTTGGTCTGTACTGTATATATGTATGTGCATATCCAAATGTATTTACATTATTTAAGCAAAAAGGAAAATTTATATATGTATGGAACTATGCCTATCCAAATCATAGGATGAACAGTAAAAGTGCTCACCATGCAATATCAAATGTCATAATGCAAAAAAGAATACAGAAATAAGTTCATAAAAAGTTTAATTTGTACATATTATTACGTACTGTGATGGATCAACCCCGTACTCCAAGATTTTGCCACATGGGGGTTGTCGTAGCGCCTATGCAGCTAATGAGACATAATGTTATAAAGTGGGGTGAATATTGTGGATCACATATTGTTGGACATTTTGTGATGTGACTGAAGCACTCCTGGCCCCCACCTTCATGTGCTCACTTAGCAGTGGCAAACAGACAATGTGCTGATTAATGGGTTGTTGCATAACTGCTGTCTGGGAGCCTACTGTGGGTATTATCTGGTGAGAACAATGGGTGCTAAAAATAGCCTTTGTGATTCTCTATAAAACCTGCTTGTGAGAATAAAAGTTAAGTTCATCTTGGAGACACTGTGCGATAGTCATATTTTATATATCCCAGTGTAAGAAAAGCCTTTCCATGTCAGGGGCCTACAGAAGAAGATTGGACATCTGTGGATGGGGTAACTAGCTCCCGTCACACTGGTGGCAGCGGTGGGATGCGGTCCATCTTCTTCAGGAGCCAAGGACTGAATGGAAGACATCTACCAGAAGCTAAAGAGGAATACGTTGAAGGACCTTGTGGAAGCTCGAGGGTTATCCGCCAGCAACAAAACAAAAGCGGATTTGATAGCAGCCATTATGGAGCTCGACAACGCAACAACCTCCAGTGGGAACGTGGAAGAGACTGAATTCCAGAGGGAGGTAAAGAGCAGACTGGCACTTTATGCCCCCAACCCGGCAGTACAGATCATAGATAAGGTGATGGCTGATGTGTGTACTGATCTGGATAAAAAGATAGAGATGGAGAGGGCAGAGCGGATGGAGCTAGCCAGGATGGAGATGGCAGAGCGGACCAAGATAGAGCTAGCCAAGATGGAGATGGCAGAACGGAGAGAGGAGATACAGTGAGCAGGGGGAGCCCTGGCTTCCTCCCCGGTACCAGCAGGGGTAAGCCACAAAAAGATCCAATACAATGCCTTCCGACATTGGGGGAGGCAGAGGAAGACATTGATGGCTTTCTGCAGGACATTGAGCGGCAGTGTACCCTTCATAAAGTGGAGCCGGAGGATTGGGTCCAGATTCTGGCCAGCAAGCTGACAGGCCGGGCAGCGGATGCCTATCGCACTGTATCGGATAAGGACTGTATGGACTATAAGCGAGTCAAAGAAGTGATCTTGGCCCGGTATGCACTAACACCAGAGGCATACCGTCAAAAATTCAGCAAAACCACAAAACGGGAAACGGATACCCACGCTGAATGGGCCTGTAAACTATGGCGGTCACTGCTACAGTGGGTACAAGGTAGCAAAGCAGACACGAAGGAGGACATCCTACAGCTCATCGCGTTAGAACGATTCTTTACTGGGTTAACTCCCGAGACGCAAAAATGGCTTCGGGACCAACGACTCTTGAGGAGGCCGCATGGCTGACCGATGAACATTATGATGCCAGGAGGGTCCAATTGTCAGGGTCCAAAACTGTCTCAAGGGGCCCTCCCATGGGTCTGGATGCCCCTAAACCACAGAAGCTTGGCGGGGAACCCACCAATACCCCGGCCTACCAGAGTCCTTCTGGGGTGCGATGCCACACCTGCCATCAGCTGGGTCACCTGCAGAGACACTGTCCCAACCGGACCCAGCGCACCCAGTGGCCAAAACCGGAAACGAATACCTTCAACCGGGCCGCTGTACACTGCTACCAAGGCGAAGCCGACCCGGCATCGGTGGCTATGGCTAATTATGGGATGGAAGAGATAGAGGGAGTGCTGCATGAAGTGGACCCTGTGCAGGCAGCCCAGGCGGATAATCGACAACAACATCGACAGTCGGTGTGGATTAATGGTAAACGGCTGCAAGGATTAAGAGATTCCGGAGCTACTCTGACCCTTGTGAAGTCGCATCTCGCCCAAGACCAAAAGACGGGTCGGACAGTGGTGGTCCGTGTAGCAGGGGGAGCCATACATCGACTGCCCACGGCCAAGATTCACCTGAACTGGGGGGTCGGGGATGGCCTTGTCGAGGTCGGCATGATGAAGGATTTGCCTGCAGACGTCCTGCTGGGAAATGACTTGGGGCCCATGTTGTCTTCCTTCTCGGTTGCCCCCCTGGCTCAGACATATCCTGTGACTACCCGGAGACAAGCTCGAGCTGCGGAGGGGGAATCACACTCGGAGGAGGCCCAGGTAAGACACTACAGCCCTTCACGTATTCCCATAGCCAGACTCATTTCATGGGACACCACAACAGAATTTAGGAGGGAGGTACTAGAGGATCCCTCATTGCAGGGGTATCGCGGGAAGGCATAAGAGGGGAGAGGGGTACTGGAAGGTGAAAAGTTTATATGGCATCAGGGACTCCTATACAGGGCTACAGAGCAAACTCACTCAGGGACGAGCCCCACTGTAAAACGACAGCTGGTAGTTCCCAAAAAGTATAGGCAGGAGTTGCTGCGAATCTCTCATGACATACCCTTGGCGGGGCACCTCGGAGTCAGCCGCACCAGGCATCGTCTGATGCAAAACTTCTTTTGGCCAGGGGTAACCCATGATGTTCGTCAGTACTGCCAGACCTGCGACAGTTGCCAGCGCATTGGCAAGAGGGGAGATTGCTGCAAGGCCAAATTACACCCCCTTCCCATTGTGGAGGAGCCATTTAGCCGAGTAGCGGTCGATCTGATAAGGCCGTTAGCCAAACCCAGTCCGTCAGGGAAAGGGTATATATTGACAGTGATAGATTACGCCACGCGGCATCCAGAGGCGGTTGCCTTACCTAACATACTGGCAGAGACGGTGGTGGCTGCCCTGCTCCAGGTTTTCTAACGGGTTGGATTTCCCCGGGAGATTATCTCGGATCAGGGCACCCAATTTACGGCAGAGGTGACCAGCCAACTGTGGAGACTGTGTGGTGTAAAGTCCATTAGAATGCCCCATACCACCCGCAAACCAACAGGTTGTGTGAGCGCTTTAACGGAACGTTAAAACAACTCATTGGGACGTTCACCCGGACCTACAGGGACTGGAAGAAATTCTTGCCGCACCTCCTGTTCGCCTATCGGGAGGTGCCCCAAAAATCTACGGGGTTCTCCCCATTTGAACTGTTATATGGGAGGCGGGTGAGGGGGCCACTAGACTTAGTGCAAGAGCTCTGGGAAGGGGAGGAAACCATAGCAGGAACCCCTATCGTGCCCTTCGTGCTGGAACTCCGGGACCGCCTGCAGGAGTTGACTCAAGCTGTGCGTGTGAACATGCAGGCGGCCCAGCGGCGCCAGCGCATATGGTACGATCAGAGGACTAGAGAACGCACCTTCGAGATAGGACAGAAGGTCCTGGTACTAGAACCGGTTAGGCTGAACAAATTCCAGGCCGCATGGCAGGGGCCTTACCGGGTAGTGGGGAAAATAGCCGACACCACCTACAATGTCGCCGATTGTGACGACCCCAAGGTTATCCTCATGTTCCACGTGAATATGCTGAAGCCCTACCGGGAGTGCCCTGAAGAGGTAGCTGCCATCTGCGCACCCGAAGCAGAGGATTTAGCCGGACTCCCCTTGCCTGATGTCTTAGGTGAGAGGACTCAGACGAAAACCTGGGACCAGGTACACTTAGGAGAAAACCTAGGGGCCCGGGAGAGAGAGCAGGCTGAGACATTGCTGAAGCAGCAGCAGAGGATGTTCTCAGAGAGACTGGGGTTCACCCGACTTGCGCAACACAAGGTTGAGACACAAGATCAGACCCCCCTGAGACAAGCCCCCTTCCGCGTCCCGGAGTCTGTACGAGAAGGGATGCGACAAGAGAAACAGGAGATGTTGCGTTTAGGGGTCATTGAGGAGTCAGATAGTCCCTGGGCGTCCCCTGTAGTGTTAGTGCCTAAGAAAGATGGGACTACCCGGTTTTGTGTAGACTATCGCAAGCTAAATGAGAAAACTGTGACGGATGCGTATCCCATGCCGCGTGTGGACGAGTTGTTAGACCGGCTGGCTGGGGCAAAGTATTTGACCACCATCGATCTATGCAAAGGCTATTGGCAGATCCCCCTAAGTACTGATGCAATTCCCAAGTCTGCATTTGTCACCCCGTTTGGCTTATTCCAGTTTCGGGTTATGCCATTTGGGATGAAGAATGCCCCCGCGACCTTCCAGAGGCTGACTGACTGGCTTCTGGATGGTCTCCAGGACCATGCTTGTGCCTTTATTTATTATTTATTTATTCAATCTGGGCCAGCTTTTTGGCTAGATTTTCCCTCCTATTCCCAGGATACAGGCGGGCAATCCCTTTGACACGTAAGAGATGACATTGATGAGGGTAGCAATTCCGAAACTGTCTCGCCAAAGGTTTAGGTTGAGAAATAGCACCCACCTTGACAGATTTTCTCCGCTGCCCTAATATTTTTGATGTGTTCCAAAGCTCCCGAGTTGTCATACCAATATAGATGAGTCCACAGAAACATGTGGCTTGATAGATGACCATAGATGTTCTACAATTAATGAAATACTGAATCTTGTAAGCCTACTCACCCATCGAATCCGGAAAGGTATTCATTTTTTCAATATATCTGCACTCTTTGCAGTTGCCACACTTCCATGTGCCCCATTTGGGGCCCTTTGAGACAAATATACATTGCTCAAAAAAATAAAGGGAACACTTAAACAACAGAATATAACTCCAAGTAAATCAAACTTCTGTGAAATCAAACTGTCCACTTAGGAAGCAACACTGATTGACAATCAATTTCACATGCTGTTGTGCAAATGGAATAGACAATAGATGGAAACTATTGGCAATTATCAAGACACCCTCAATAAAGGAGTGGTTCTGCAGGTGGGTACCACAGACCACATCTTAGTACCAATGCTTTCTGGGCTGATGTTTTGGTCATTTTTGAATGTTGCTTGTGCTTTCACACTTGTGGTTGCTTGAGACGGACTCTACAACCCACAGAAGTTGCTCAGGTAGTGCAGCTCATCCAGGACGGCACATCAATGCGAGCTGTGGCAAGAAGGTTTGCTGTGTCTGTCAGTGTAATGTCCAGAGGCTGGAGGCGCTACCAGGAGACAGGACAGTACAACAGGAGACGTGGAGGGAGCCGTAGGAGGGCAACAACCCAGCAGCAGGACTGCTACCTCCGCCTTTGTGCAAGGAGGAACAGAAGGAGCACTGCCAGAACCCTGCAAAATGACCTCCAGCAGGCCACAAATGTGCATGTGTCTGCACACACAGTTAGAAACCGACTCCATGAAGGTGGTATGAGGGCCCGACCTCCACAGAAGGGGGTTGTGCTCACAGCCCAACACCATGCAGGATGCTTGGCATTTGCCACAGAACACCACGATTGGCAAAGTCGCCACTGGCACCCTGTGCGCTTCACAGATGAAAGCAGGTTCACACTGAGCACATGTGACAGACGTGACAGAGTCTGGAGACGTCGTGGAGAGCGATCTGCTGCCTGCAACATCGTTCAGCATGACCGGTTTAGCAGTAGATCAGTAATGGTGTGGGGTGGCATTTCTTTGGAGGGCCGCACAGCCCTACATGTGCTTGCCAGAGGTAGCTTGACTGTCATTAGGTACCGAGATGAGATCCTCAGACCTCTTGTGAGACCATATGCTGGTGCGGTTGGTCCTGGGTTCCTCCTAATGCAGGACAATGCCAGACCTCATGAGGCCTCAGCAGCTCCAGCAAGATGAAGGCATTGAAGCTACGGACTGGCCCGCCCGTTCCCCAGACCTGAATCCGATTGAGTACATCTGGGACATCATGTGTAAGGTGCCCCAGCGAGGTAGTCGTGGGCGAGCTGTAGTCCCCACTCGCTATGGCACCCTACAGACAATACGTTTCCTCCCTCTGAAGTGTGGCTGTGTATGTGGTGCTCTTCACTTACTTCAAGCCATCCGATCGTGGCTGTCTCCAGGCATTTCTCTTCTGGGACCAGGGCAGCAATAAATTCAGAGGACACGAGGTTCTTAACCAGAACTTGAACTTTACTTGGGGAAGAGGAATATTTACAGTATTTACAGGCAGATATAATGGATAAGGACCGACAGGCTATCATCTCTCTCACAGTCACTGGCAACATCTTCAGCCCTGGTTCCCTCTTTAAGTGAAGCATCTCTGTGACTCTATCTCTAGTCCACGAGACTCTTCTGTAACGTTAACAGTGACCTGGATCAAATATCTCCCCCACGTCCTAGCCTGGAGTCCTATTTATCTTCTTCTGCTTCCTGCAGACTAGAAGTGCCTCGGGTCCTCACTACCTCTGATGAGTTTCTCCGACCAGCTAACAGGACTCTTGCTCTTGTGTGAGGAGACTTGCACAGTAGTGATCCCACTGTCTGAGGTTGTAGAGCTCCCGTCTACCCTAGCAGCCACTATAGTCAGGCTGCCCGCACGATTCCCTGTATTGTCTCTTAATGGCCTCTGGACACTAAAACAGAGGCTTTTTGCCAATGTGCCCACCCCCTGTGAGCTGTCATCACACAGCATTAACTCATCACTGCCTGCAACCCTGCTAGCAGACTCAACCTGACATCTGCACTCAGAACAGTGGCATCTTGTGGCTGTTTACAGGTACTGCAGCCCACAACGAATTATGCCAGGAACAAGCTCTATATCACTCAAGGCTTGATCCGGGCACTAAGTTCCCCCTTTACTCTACTGACCGGACCAGTAAAGCTAACACCTTAGCTTGGTCTACCAACAGTTCAGAGAGGTCTGACTTCAGGAACACTCCCTTTAACTATCTCAGTACCAAGGGAAGGCTACGCCCTTCCCCACTATTACATTACCCGACAATTTAATGTTGGTCGTCCCCGACCACACTAAACAATAAACACAAATCAGCAGCTATGACATTATATCACATTACTAAATTTTACTAAAACATTTTAGCAAACGACTGGTCCTGAGGTCATCTTCTTGGATGGAAGACCGGCCCTTCTCGGTTAAGGGCCCCGGAACAGCAATTCAGGACAGTCCATTATCAACTTTTCAGAGGTACCGGTCCTTCTTGGTAAGGACCCTGGAAACGCAATGTCCATGTCCATATTTTTAGGGCAGGCCAACACCTCAATAGCCCCCAATCTCCTTCGAGGGCTGCATTCTGAGGCACACAGTCACAGGTAACACCCTGTGAGTCTCTTTCTTCTTGGCCCTAGCGGGGGTCACCGGTTCTTCCCGCTAGGCCGCAAGTCTCTTAGGTTTGGAGGATATCCATCCTCACGGTGTGCCTCAGCATTGTAAATTCCAGCAGAAAAAGGCGCAACAGGCGCAACAGCAAAAAAAAAAAATAAAAAGTAAAAAACAAAAGAGCAGCTCTCCTGGGCACACAACTTTTGGGTGCTGCTTAAGGCCTTCCTGGCCTGGGAGGTAGGGGAACAGTCCTCCATTTTTTTTTTTTTCAACTTAAATCAACATGGGGCACTCCACCCCCACTGGGTAACAGTCCCAAACTGCAGACAGGACCTCCATCTATGGGTCCTAAAGAGGAAAGTGGAAGGTCAACGGACCTTTCAGCCAGCTCACTTCTTTCGGGCCTCCTTCCTTTCCTTCATTAAGGCGGCCCATGCTGTAGAGGAAGGTGGCTTCTTCCACCTCCAGGGCTGGTCAGGGTATTGGCTACGCCCGGGGTCCTCATCCGAGGAGGTGGCGCTGCCACAGCCAATTTGTGTGGGGCCGTAGCTAGTCACGGTGAAGTTGTGAACCTCCTGACTGACAGCAGCCTGAGTCCTTTCGGCGACTCCATGACTAACCACCTCAGCCCCTTCTGGGTGTTTGGTGGTTGAGCCTACAGCCTCACTGGGAGAGTCAGCCCTACTACAACCCGGGACATCCTCCTCTTTTTCGACGCCATCTCCCCGCTGCTGGCGTCCGAACTCTTCTTCCTGTGGGATGCCGGCCTTGGGAGGGGACACGAATCCTCCAGGGGCTTCCCTAGCCCGATGTTGCCGAGCCTCCCTCTCAGCTCTTCGCCGGAAGACCTGCCTGTCCTTTTCCAGGACGTCCTCCCATTTATATGGGCGGGTGACCGCAGCCGCGTACCACCCCCTTGCACATTCGCATTTCACAAAGTAAACAATCTCCCCTTCATGCAGGTTGTGGAGGCGATCGGGCAGGTATTCGCGTTTGATGGCTTCCTGGCTGACAAACACCTCATGCCCGGTCCACTCTTCCTTGAGGAACCCGTATCCCTCGCGGACACAGAACTCCACAACCCGCCCCTGGGTCTGGGAGTCCTCCACTGACTCCCTCCGCACCACGTTGGACCCCTCTAGCCAGCCTCTTAAGAAGGTGTCGGTCCACCGCCGCTGCTCCCGCGATGTCATCGAAGGGTCGCGGGTGGCCCACTGTGGACTTCCGGGCTTGGTGTACCGCTCTGTGGAGGGGGAATGTAGGGCCTCCAAGGCCAATGACCAAAAGCTCTCTTGCGGGGCCTTTCTTTTAGGGGGCTTCTCTTCTGCTCCGGCTCTTGAGGGCCTGAGGGCCTCTGTTGCCGCCGAGGCTGCTGGGGCAGGTTTACAGGGGTGACCGGCCGCTGGGGCATGGACCACTCACCTTCCCTTAGCTCCGCTGCAACTATTGCTCCGGCCCCACCGGGATGTTCTCCTCCCTCAGTCGAGGGGGACGACTCCTCCGGTATCCGGCTCCAGCTCCATACACGAAGCTCATGAAGTAGCAGGCCCATCTCTGGATCGGGCCTAGTGGCCCACTGGACAGCCACTGGGGGTAAAGGCAACGGTTCGCGGGCAGCGCCCGCCGGCGAACGGCTTCCAGCCGCTGCTCCTGGGGTAATAATCTGCAGGGGTTCCAACTCTCCGCCGGTCTCTCGCACGCTGTTAGGCTCTGAGGCTGCCATTCTTACAGGACGTCCGCTGCCGGATCTCCTTCTCCTGACGGGTCGGACAGAAAATGGCGCCGGTCGCTTACCGGTGCGTCCAGCTCCACCTCTTCCTAGGCCGGCCTTCTGAAGCGACTGCCACGTCACTCTCGGCCGCTCCGCCTTCAGCCGCGCCCCCTCTCTGTGTGCGCTGATACTCACGGGGCCGGGCTTCACTTTACGCCGCGTCCTGTTCCTCTCTGGACGTCCCATCCTGGGACGCATCTTCACCGCCGGGCCCATCCCTCTTTGGGCCGGAACTCGTAGGGGCTGGACATCTTTTCGCGCTCTCCAGCGCCGTCCACTCCCACGATAGGCGGTTCTTCTCCCGGACTTTACCGCCGTCGTCACCATCTTGGAATCCATGCTTCGGGCCGCCATCTTGGGCCGCTTGCCTTCCAACACTTTCTCCTCAGTGTTCTGCGTCGGCTCTTCCCCGCTTTCTTCATGCGAGGAGCTCGCATCCTGCCTACTACGCCAAATGTAAGGTGCCCCAGCGAGGTAGTCATGGGCGAGCTGTAGTCCCCACTCGCTATGGCACCCTACAGACAATACGTGTCCTCCCTCTGAAGTGTGGCTGTGTATGTGGTGCTCTTCACTTACTTCAAGCCATCCGATCGTGGCTGTCTCCAGGCATTTCTCTTCTGGGACCAGGGCAGCAATAAATTCAGAGGACACGAGGTTCTTAACCAGAACTTGAACTTTACTTGGGGAAGAGGAATATTTACAGTATTTACAGGCAGATATAATGGATAAGGCCCGACAGGCTATCATCTCTCTCACAGTCACTGGCAACATCTTCAGCCCTGGTTCCCTCTTTAAGTGAAGCATCTCTAGTCCACGGGACTCTTCTGTGACTCTATCTCTAGTCCACGGGACTCTTCTGTAACATTAACAGTGACCTGGATCAAATATCTCCCCCACGTCCTAGCCTGGAGTCCTATTTATCTTCTTCTGCTTCCTGCAGACTAGAAGTGCCTCGGGTCCTCACTACCTCTGATAAGTATCTCCGACCAGCTAACAGGACTCTTGCTCTTGCGTGAGGAGACTTGCACAGTAGTGATCCCACTGTCTGAGGGTGTAGAGCTCCCGTCTACCCTAGCAGCCACTATAGTCAGGCTGCCCGCACGATTCCCCGTATTGTCTCTTAATGGCCTCTGGACACTAAAACAGAGGCTTTTTGCCAATGTGCCCACCCCCTGTGAGCTGTCATCACACAGCATTAACTCATCACTGCCTGCAACCCTGCTAGCAGACTCAACCTGACATCTGCACTCAGAACAGTGGCATCTTGTGGCTGTCTACAGGTACTGCAGCCCACAACGAATTATGCCAGGAACAAGCTCTATATCATGCAAGGCTTGATCCGGGCACTAAGTTCCCCCTTTACTCTACTGACCGGACCAGTAAAGCTAACCCCTTAGCTTGGTCTACCAACAGTTCAGAGAGGTCTGACTGTAGGAACACTCCCTTTAACTATCTCAGTACCAAGGGAAGGCTACGCCCTTCCCCACTATTACACATGTCTCGCTCCATCCACCAACGTCACGTTGCACCACAGACTGTCCAGGAGTTGGCGGATGCTTTAGTCCAGGTCTGGGAGGAGATCCCACAGGAGACCTTCTGCAACCTCATCAGGAGCATGCCCAGGCGTTGTAAGGAGGTCATACAGGCACGTGGAGGCCACAAACAATACTGAGCCTCATTTTGACTTGTTTTAAGGACATTACATCAAAGTTGGATCAGCCTATAGTATGTTTTTCCACTTTAATTTTGGGGGTGACTCCAAATCCAGGCCTCCATTGGTTAATAAATTTGATTTCCATTGATGATGTTTGTATGATTTTGTTGTCAGCACATTCAACTTTGTACAGAACAAAGTATTCAATGAGAATATTTCATTCATTCAGATCTAGGATGTGTTATTTGAGTGTTCCCTTTATTTTTTTGAGCAGTGTATATGAAGATGTATCAAGTACATGATGACTATGAACTAGTACATCACGTAGTGTCTTATTACGTTTAGCCATAATCAATGGACGATTTGATAGAAAAGGAAGTATTGTCTGATCCTGTTGGAGAATTAGCCAAAATTTGGAGATGATATTAGTAATTTCCTTCCACCTCGAATGATAATTCGTGATGAATTGAACATGCCCATCAGATTCCTTTTTCTTTTTAGTAATGAGAAGATATTGTCTATTGGCGTGTTTGGCCTGATAGTAGGCCTGTTGAATAATTTCCATTTTGTACCACGTTGTAAGTATCTACTGGTCATATCACATGCCTATTCTTCAAAAGCTTTGTTTTGGTCACAAATACGATGTGCCCTAATAAATTGTCCGGACGGCATTGCCTGTATTACATGTGCCAGACGACTGATTTGGCATGCAAGAAAGCATTGACACTAGTAATCTTGTGATAAATATTTGTATGCAACTGTCCATGGTCATCAACATGAATATCCAAATACGGAAAATCAATTTTCTTTTGATCAATATGATGGGTTAGCTTAATATCAATGCATTGTCATTGAGATATTTTAAGAATTTTTCAAGTTCCTCATGGGAGCCCTGCAAAATAAACAACACATCGTCTATGAATCTCATCCAAGATATGACTGATCCCAATGATGTATGTTCAATGTTCTGGAATCGGATGTATTCACACTCCCAAAATCCCAAGAAGAGATTGGCGTAAGATGGGGCCCAAGCCGCGGCCATTGCCACCTCTTTTTTCTGTAGGTAGTATTGATCTTTGAACACAAAATTATTATATAACAAAATGTATTCTGTTACAAATCCGGGTGATTGAACCTCTGTGCTGTGATGCAAGGAGGGATCAGAGGGGCGTAACTAAGTGCCTACCCGGACCGACCCTGGCCACACAGCGGCTTAGTCGACTCTGTGAACCAAGGAGGGACCGGGAAGGTGAACCAGGTGCCACTCTGGGACCGACCTTGTGAGAGCAGGCGACTCCCATGGGACTGATGGCTGAAGCTGAAAGGCACAGCGGATGAGCACGGCCGGTTGACAGGCGGGCACGGCTGATAGACAGGCTGGCGGGCACTGGGACCTTCAAGGTAGAGGTGAAGATGCTGGAGCTGTCCTAGGCAGAAGTGCTGAAACTGTTGTATCCAGAAGCACCAGAGCTGTCCACTAGCGTGGTGCTGAATCTGGATGGCACTGCCCTCCAACGTTGTGGTATTGAACCAAATGTTACTATAATGTCCTGGTTACAAGCCGTCCACTGCTGTGGTGCTGAATCTAGACAGTTCTTCCCATATAAAAGCTGTCCACTGCTGTGGTGCTGAATCTAGACAGTACTGCCCAGATCAGAGCTGCCCACCGTTGTGGTGCTGAATCTAGGACTGTAGTGCCCAGAGGAGAGCTGCCAACCACTGTGGTGCTGAACCAGTACTATAGAAGGGAGAGAACACAGGAGCTCACCCCCGCTGCTGAGCAGAGATGCTAGATGTGCTGTAGTTGTCTTCTATTGTCCCTCAGCAGATAGCATCATGCTATGAATGGGATGTGCTCTGCTATATCCCTGCAGCTTGTAGATCAGGAACCAGGGCTTCAGTGTGCGTCACCTGAATGACAGCAGTCTGGCACCACCAATGCTGCTATGCGGGACATTGCGCCCTTTACTACTGCCTGCAATGTAAAACCCCTTCTGATTGGAGCCCATAGATCTGTGATTGGTTATTGAAGACACACCCTCGTACATGGTGGACTTGTCTGTTCCCTTTAAACATATGAGCGGTTCTCACATGTTGTGGCTGATGTCTGATGACATAAGTGCTATCCCCTCATTCTGTATCACTGCAGCTGTCATCTGATGGGCGGCTGATGTATTCCATCACTATAGTACGGGTGAGATCACAGCCATCTGTAGGAACAAAACACCATCTCATCCGTGTCATGTACAGAAGCATGTCACTATGCAAGTCGCCCCCGTACTCCTAAACATCAGCAATAAAGCAGGAAGGAGTGTGTCACTGAATGCAAGATGTGACGAGATAAAACCAACCTTGTAAGGCTACATGCGTAGTGGTCATAGCCACCTGCAGTTACTGTCACATAAAATTCCTGGTGCCACTGATAAAGGAGGGGAGATCTCCGTAATACGGTATCTGTGCACGTTTAGTCCACCAGTGTCTGGAAGGAACGTTGAGCTCAGCTATGCTGCTCATGAGAGCGCAGGGTCCTAATGTCCACCATTACCACTCCATTCTTAGTCTAATTTTACATATCATTTCATCAATGTGTTTCATCTGACATTAACCTTATTCATTATATTTTCAATTAAACACTTTATTAATAATATCTAAAGATTTAAAAAAAGATAAGTATATGATAAACTATATGTCGGTTGCGAATAAATGTACTAATGAATTTACTCTGCATCTCAAGTGTCATATCTACAGTGCCAAAGGTTTCCTTTCTGGATCTTATTGATATTCCTTCTATGCACTACATCTTCTAATTAGGAATGCGAAACTTCTAACGCTTTACACTATGATAAACTGATATATATAAGTACTCGTATATACACTATTTGGACAAAACTTATAACAGCGAAGTACTGTTCATATAGTTAAGTGGCTTAGCAACGGTACAGGAGATAAGATGAGAATAATAGGTTTAGTCTTTAGGATAGGGTTAATGGATAGAGACTGCAAGATGTCGGTGAGTGACATGAAAGAGTGAGACGGACCCGTCCCATCGTGTGCGTAAGAAGGGCACGGTGGAAGAAAAAGAAACCATGCCCATTGCAGCAAGTCAAGGGAGAACGGGTGGAGACTCCCAGGAAACGGGCAGGTGAGCCAGAAGTGGCCTCCCCCAATAATGGGCAGAGCAACTTAAGAGCACACCCATGGCAGAGTGGGCTGGGACCATTGTTGGTGAGGAGGTAAAGTGGCAAGAGAAGATGGAGTGCTACGGCATTGTGCTCCGCGGTGGGCCCGGAAAGGTCAAGTGGAAAAGGAAGATGACGCAGCTGGAGCAAGAGATGCAGCCGGGTGAACTGTCATCAGTAGAGGCACCAACGAAGGTCCAGGGAAGGCCCAGGAACCAATGCCTGACCTCAAGACAAAGGTTCACCCGCAGTCCCCAAAACCAGAACCCGATTCCAAGGCGGAGGCAGCAGTATCAGCGTGGCCAAGATCCTGCGACCAGGCAGGGTGACTGAAAGCTATGCTGGCAGCCCTGGTGGTAAGTACACCTCAGCGTCCTGGAGTGTTATCAGCCTGGGAAACAGCCCTCATCCCCCGGCCACAGCAGTACATGGAAGAGACACCAGCCCTGGACCCTGTTAAGGCCAGATGGGTGGTGAAGGTCATTGAGGGTAAGAAGGAGTGGGAGAAATGGGTGAGGGCCCAACTCGAGCACCCAGGAGGTGGTGAAGTTGACCCGCCCAGGGGGGAAATGGGGGGAAACTTGGTACCCGGGCCTTTACCTTCTTTGTAGGATGTCACGGCAGTCGGCTCCCGGGCCCATCCTCTGGGGTCGCTCTTTAAAAGGGGGTTTGTTAACAGTTTGTCTTGTGATGCCACCTGTGGTTCCCAGTAATGAATACCGGCGCTGCTGCAGACCTCCGGGGGTGATGGGATGGCAGCTGGGATGTTTCTGCTCCCCACAGGTGGAGCGGGTCCCCGGGGAAGGGTAGTTGCAGATGGTAATGCTGGGCGTTGTAGTGCAGGCGCGGTAGCGTGATGGAAATAACTGACAGAGACAGTGGAGTGCAGTCATCCGAGTTTACTCACAGTTCTTTTTAGGTTCCTCGGGTACACTGTCCAGGTGTCAGACTCCCGCGTCGCACTGCGTTTGCCAGGCAGGGGTTCAGCAGTCCTTCAGGCAGATTAGAAGCACTTAACGGGACCCCCTTTCTTATGTTCCTTCCTTGACTGACTTCCCGCGCTGTGTCTTCTTACTCCTGCCCTGCGCTCCCCACACACAGTCCCGATCGGGTGCTCTGAAGTCCCTTCTGGGCAACCTGGAGTTCCCGGACCTACTTGATGCCCTTCACGGCGACTAGGGTGAGGCTGTGGCAACTGCACCATGGAAGTGCAGAAGCCTCCGGTTTTTCCAGCCGAGACCTGGAGTAACACGGCTGGTCCAGGGACCAGTTCCCTTCCTGCGGCCTGATCCCTCTGATTCTTGGCAGATTCGGGCGTATGGGTGCCGTCCTGCACTCACCGTACCCCCTGGGATCCATTCTGTTCCCGGAGAATTCCTCCCTTGCTCCCACTCCTCTCCTGGGCCTCTCTCACTAGGCCCACAATGGAGCAGAGCTCCTGAAGAGACTCTGCTCCCCTCCTCTCCTTGCTACTCACTGGCTGAACTGCACTGCTCCAACTAAGATGGCTTCCTTTTTTATATCTATTCTCTAAGTGCTCCCCTGTTCTTTGTCCTCCACCCACACCCACTACTGGTTCCCCCTCTCCTTGGTTCCCCCCACTCCAGCCAGGGACAGGGCAGCAAAAGAAGTGCATAATGCCCTTCCAGCCGGCCTGGAGTAGTGCAGTGTTGAGTGCAGGTGTTGGGGTCCCGGGCAGTAATAATCTTTAATAATAATAATCTTTATATAGCGCAAACATATTCCGCAGTGCTTTACATACATTATTGTCGCTGTCCCCATCGGGGCTCACAATCTAGATTCCCTATCAGTATGTCTTTGGAGTGTGGGAGGAAACCGGAGAACCCGGAGAAAACCCACACAAACACGGGGAGAACATACAAACTCCTTGCAGATGTTGTCATTGGTGGGATTTGAACCCAGGACCCCAGCACTGCAAGGCTGCAGTGCTAACCACTGCGCCACTGTGCCGCCGGCAGTACTTCCTCCTTACCTGAGAGAAGAAGATGCCACACTTCTGGGTGAGGTGCAGTACCTCTGTGGCGACTGAACCCTCAGGGGTGCCACAAAGTCATTGACCAGATGACCAGATGTCACATCCAATATTTCAGCCCTCAGCGGGAAGATCATGTCCAGCAATGACTCCTCCACGGTTAGTACCACAGCCTCAGGCCTGACAGAGGCAGCGAGTATTGCGGCTGCAGTGTGCGTTTTCAAGGGCCCCCTCTGTATATGCTGTGCGTTGTCTTCCAGGTTCCAGAATGGTCGAGGATGACCATGTCCAAAGAGGGAATGTAAGAGTCATGGACTGTTCTGCAGCATTCCTACCCTTGAAGGCAATAATCCCTTTATGTGTACAGTGCCATGCGGTTTTACGAGTAATGTAAATAGCGATGTGCTTCTCTTACAGTGGCATGTAAAAGTTTAGGCCCCTTGGTAAAAAATGATTGTTATTGTGAACAGTAAAGCAAGTTGAAGATGAAATGATCTCTATAAAAGGGCTAAAGTTAAAGATGACACATTTCCTTTGTATTTTAGGCAAGAAAAAATCTTGTAATTTTTTACATTTTAAAAATTACACAAAGGAAAATGGACTGATGCAAAAGTTTGGGCACCCTTGGAGATTTGTGTGCTCAGAAAACTTTGACCAAGGTTTCAGACCTTAATTAGCCTGTTAGAGTGCGTGCACATGGTCAGTAAACACTGCGGATTGGATGCAGCACACTTGCGCTGCGTGCAATCTGCAGCGGCCAGATGTTACAGCATAGTGGATGGGATTTATACAAATCCCATGTCCACTATGCGTCTCCGTGCTCCTGCAGCTCACCCGTGGAGACGGTCATGCAGTGCGTCTTCACAGACCGCAGCATGTCAATTTCTCTTGCAGAGACCCTAGTCTCCGCAAGAGAAATTATATCACTGTAATGTATAGGATGTGGTGAATCCGCATGGTTCATTGAACACATGAAGATTCACTTGCGTGCAGCGCTTTGGACGCAGCATAAAGTATGCTGCGTTCAAAGCGCAGCCAACACCGACCATCTGCACATACCCTAAAGGTTATGGCTTGTTCACTATCATTAGGAAAGGCCAGGTGATACAAATTTCCCAACTTTATAAAAATCCAGCCTCCTCTAACCTTGTGCCAAAAAACAGCAGCCATGGGTTCTTCTAAGCAGCTGTCTAGCACTCTGAAAATGAAAATGGTGGAGGCCCACAAAGCAAGAGTAGGCTATAAGAAAATAGCAAAGCGTTTTCAAGTTGCAACCTTATTGACGGCATCGCTCGTCACTGCAGGAACGTCCTCAGGCTACTGTCAGTGAGTTCCAGCTGGTGTGCTGAGCAGTTACATACTCATGCAACCGCTCAACACACCAATCGGATGTAGCAGATCTGGGGATCATTGTTCGACATCATCAGTATGGATTATCTGCGGACAGGTGAGGATTACTTTGTTTTTTTATTTTTATGTGGAACTTAAGAAATGTCTTTGCTCTGTGTGAGTTTTTTTACTTGAACTAATGGCGTTAGTAATCGGGATGTCTTATTCACGCCTCTCCATTACTAACCCCTGGGCTTGATGTCAGCAAACATCAAACAGCTGACATCAACCCCAAAACCATTACCCCACTTGCCAATGCACCAGGGCAAGTGGGAAGAGCCGAGAATAAGCACCAGAATTTCTGGGGTGGCTGAGGGTTCATGTTATTAGTCAGGGAGGAGGCCAATATCCATGGTCCCTTCCCAGCCTTTTAATATCAGCCTGCAGGTGTCTGTTTAGCCTTTGCTGGTTATTAAAACTAGGTGGGACACCACATAATTTTTGGGGGGATACCCCCTTTTTAATACCATTAAAGGCTAAGCAGACAGCTGTGAGCTGTTATTAATAAGCTGGGAAGATCCATGAATAGCGGCCCCTTCCCAGATTGCCCACTGCTTTCCCTCAGCTGTTAAGAAAATTAAATGGACCCCATCCCATTTTTTCAAAAATAAACACCTAAATTTGTAAGGATGTAAAACAACGCCAAAATGTAGACTAAACTATATATGAATAGACAATATAAGGTCCTAAGTTCCTGGGCTAAGTCATCACTGCTATGGCCCTACTTATGTATTTGAAGTCCCCCTTTCTCAAAATCTTTCTAATAAATTTAATTTCCCCAAGATTATTGTGAAAATCATATACAGTGGGTAAGGAAAGTATTCCAACCCCTTTAAATGTTTCACTCTTTGTTTCATTGCAGTCATTTGGTAAATTCTAAAAAGTTCATTTTTTTTCACATTAAAGTACACTCTGCACCCCATCTTGACTGAAAAAAAACCCAGAAATGTAGAAATCTTTGCAAATTTATTAATAAAGAAAAACTGAAATATCACATAGTCATAAGTATTCAGACCCTTTGCTCAGTATTGAGTAAAAGCACCCTTTTGAGCTAGTACAGCCATGAGTCTTCTTGGGAATGATGCAACAAGTTTTTCACACCTGGATTTGGGGATCCTCTGCCATTCTTCCTTGCTGATCCTCTCCAGTTCCATCAGGTTGGATGCCGAACGTTGGTGGACAGCCATTTGCAGGTCTCTCCAGAGATGCTCAATTCGGTTTAGGTCAGGGCTCTGGCTGGTCCAGTCAAGAATGGTCACAGAGTTGTTCTGAAGCCACTCCTTTGTTATTTTAGCTTAGTGCTTAGGGTCATTGTCTTCTTGGAAGGTGAACATTCGGCCAAGTTTGAGGTCCAGAGCACTCTGGAAGAGATTTTCATCCAGGATATCTCTGTACTTGGCTGCATTCATGTTTCCTTCAATTGCAACCATCGTCCTTTCCCTGCAGCTGAAAAACACCCCCTTAGTATGATGCTGCCACCACCATGTTTCACTGTTGGGATGGTATTGGGCAGGTGATGAGCAGTGCCTGGTTTTCTCCACACATACCGCTTAGAATTATCACCAAAAAGTTCTATCTTCGTCTCATCAGACCAGAGAATCTTATTTTTCTCATAGTCTGGGAGTCCTTCATGTGTTTTTGAGCAAACTCTATGTGGGCTTTTATATGTCTTGCACTGAGGAGAGGCTTCTGTCGGGCCACTCTGCCATAAAGGCCCGATTGGTGGAGGGCTGCAGTGATAGCTGACTTTGTGGAACTTTCTCCCATCTCCCTGCTGCATCTCTGGAGCTCAGCCACAGTGATCTTGGGGTTCTTCTTTACCTCTCTCACCAAGGCTTTTCTCCCACGATTGCTCAGTTTGGCTGGACGGCCAGGTCTAGGAAGACTTCTGGTGGTCCCAAACTTCTTCCATTTAACGATTATGGAGCCCACTGTGCTCTTAGGAACCATGAGTAATGCAGAACTTCTTTTGTAACCTTGGCCAGATCTATGCCTTGCCACAATTCTGTCTCTGAGCTCCTTGGGCAGTTCCTTCGAGTTCATGATTCTCATTTGGACTGACATGCACTGTGAGCTGTGAGGTCTTATATAGACAGGTGTGTGCCTTTCCAAATCAAGTCCTACCAGTTTAATTAAACACAGCTGGACTCCAATTAAAGAGTAGAACCATCTCAAGGAGGATCACAAGGAAATGGAGAGCATGTGACTTAAATATGAGTGTCTGAGCAAAGGGTCAGAATACTTTTGACCATGTGATATTTCAGTTTTTCTTTTTTAATAAGTTTGCAAAAATTTCTACATTTCTGTTTATTTCAGTCAAGATGGGGTGCAGAGTGCACTTTAGTGAGAAAAAAAATGAACTTTTTAGAATTTACCAAATGACTGCAATGAAACAAAGAGTGAAAATGTAAAGGGGTCTGAATACTTTCAGTACCCACTGTATCCTTGAACATTACATTTAACTACCTTTTTGTATAAGGTGGCAAAGAATAAAACAAGCAGATAGGAAAAAACAAACTTAATCTATTTAAAAAATGATCAAAAAGAAATATTTCTGTCATGCGCCAAAACATGCAAAATAAAGCAAATAAACATTACAAATTATAATAAGGTGCAGAACTGTAATCAGGGCCAGGACTGGGTGCTGAAAAATGTGGGGGGATCAGCAACATGAGTAAGTGAGGGAAGTGGAGTAAAGGGTAGAAATACACCATGGTGCGGAGGGTTTGGTAGGTATGGCCGGTCCGTGGAACTAGATTTGCTGCCAACTATATCCTAATTTGGAAGGCGGCTCACAGCAGGTTCAAGATGATATAAGTATGGCAAATACAAACGGTATATTAGGATTGTCTGAATATGGGTTATTTTGCAGGTGAGGTTTAACACAAAGAACTATTGAAGCCAGAACATTATGTGTCTAATTTTTTTCCAAAACATATCGCCACCAAAAGCGAAAATTTGGCAAGCCAGAATAAACACAAAAAAAAAGACAAAGAAAAGTCACCATCATACTAGCAGTCAAGGGCGGGCTGGGCTGGGGTGCAGAGGGGCAAATGCCCCCCCAGACCAGTTCCCAAGCAGCTGCTCAGGGCTGCCAGGGGACTGCACTGTACCTTTAAATATGTTCAGCTGCCGACCCGACCACATGGCAGAGATGCAGATACACCCCCTGCACGCTGTGTGGCTGAGTCTGCTGAAGTGACGTCACACAGCGCCCCTGGAACTGATTCAGTCAGCCGGACAGGAGCCTGTGGATCGGAGACTTCAGTGGTCTCAGTCAGTATGAGGTCAGGGGGTCTGCAGTGAGGGGGAAGCGGACTGTGCTCACCTTCTCATAAATTCACCCAGGATTCTATATTGTCCAATCAGAGGGCCAGCTGCTGGGGCTCCGTGTGAGTTATTGCAGGAGGCTGAACTTTCATGCAGATTAGGGTCCTCCTGTCAGTGCAAAAAGTTCAGTCTGGTGCAATAAATCACACTTAGTCCCAGCAGAGACCACAGACATCACAATACAAGACCCTGCACCGACTGATTACAGCTGAACCTACAGCACCTCATATTCTACTATATGGCCCCATATATAATATGTGAGGTCCTGTAGGCAGGTCCAGGTGTGTTCAGTAATAATAATCTTTATTTTTATATAGCGCTAACATATTCCGCAGCGCTTTACATACATTATTGTCGCTGTCCCCATCGGGGCTCACAATCTAGATTCCCTATCAGTATGTCTTTGGAGTGTGGGAGGAAACCGGAGAACCCGGAGGAAACCCACGCAAACACGGGGAGAGCATACAAACTCCTTGCAGATGTTGTCCTTGGTGGGATTTGAACCC
Organism: Phyllobates terribilis; assembly: GCF_046119375.1. NCBI lineage: Eukaryota > Metazoa > Chordata > Amphibia > Anura > Dendrobatidae > Phyllobates > Phyllobates terribilis. The sequence goes on along the minus strand of NW_027362898.1, from coordinate 3,912,351 downwards.
AGGACCCCAGCGCTGCAAGGCTGCAGTGCAGTCTATATCCCTGTACATAATATACCACATCTAGTATACAGATTAGCCTATCATCTACTGTGATATACACATCAGATGTTTTAAAAAAATACACATTACTATACAACATCAGGTATCTATAGTGACCAGGGTCGGTCTGGGCTGGCGGGATACCGGGAAATTTCCCGGTGGGCCCCGCCCCCTGCTGCAGAGTAGAGGGGGGAGAAGAGAACAAAAAAAAATCCTGCGGTTTTAAGGGGCACGGGCCCTTTAAAAGCGCAGGCACAGTGTATGCACGGACGCGCGCACGCAGCGTTCATTACCTGAACCACCGCGGCGCACGTCCCAGTGAAGCAGCTGAAGCTGCGTGTCTCCCTTCGCCGGCCGGCTTATGACGTCATCGTCATGCGCCTGCTGTGAAGGAGGCGCGCAACTCAGGAGAAGGAGGACACCGCACGGGATCGCAGGAAGGTAAGAGGTGTGTGTGTGTGTGTGTGTGTGTGTAATGGTCTGGACACACAAGGTGGGGGCCAGCAGGACACACAAGGGGGGGCCCAGCTGGACAGACCCACAAGGGGGGGCCCAGCTGGACAGACACACAAGGGGGGGCCAAGTTGGACAGACACACAAGGGGGGGGCCCAGCTGGACAGACACACAAGGGGGGGGCCCAGCTGGACAGACACACAAGGGAGGGCCCAGCTGGACAGACACCAAGGGGGGGCCAAGTTGGACAGACACACAAGGGGGGGTCCAGCTGGACAGACACACAAGGGGGGGCCCAGCTGGACAGACACACAAGGGGGGGCCAAGTTGGACAGACACACAAGGGGGGGGCCCAGCTGGACAGACACACAAGGGGGGGCCAAGTTGGTCAGACACACAAGGGGGGGCCCAGCTGGACAGACACACAAGGGGGGGCCCAGCTGGACAGACACACAAGGGGGAGCCCAGCTGGACAGACACACAAGGGGGGGCCAAGTTGGACAGACACACCAGGGGGGGGGCCCAGCTGGACAGACACACAAGGGGGGGCCCAGCTGGACAGACACACAAGGGGGGGCCCAGCTGGACAGACACACAAGGGGGGGCCCAGCTGGACAGACACACAAGGGGGGGCCCAGCTGGACAGACACACAAGGGGGGGCCCAGCTGGACAGACACACAAGGGGGGCCCAGCTGGACAGACACACAAGGGGGGCCCAGCTGGACAGACACACAAGGGGGGGCCAAGTTGGACAGACACACAAGGGGGGGGCCCAGCTGGACAGACACACAAGGGGGGGCCCAGCTGGACAGACACACAAGGGGGGGCCCAGCTGGACAGACACACAAGGGGGGCCCAGCTGGACAGACACACAAGGGGGGGCCCAGCTGGACAGACACACAAGGGGGGGCCCAGCTGGACAGACACACGAGGGGGGGCCCAGCTGGACAGACACACGAGGGGGGGCCCAGCTGGACAGACACACGAGGGGGGGCCCAGCTGGACAGACACACGAGGGGGGGCCCAGCTGGACGGACACACGAGGGGGAGCCCAGCTGGACACACGAGGGGGGCCAAGCTGGACACACGAGGGGGGAACCCTGGCTGGACACGCAAGGGGGGGGGCCCTGGCTGGACACGCAAGGGGGGGAGCCTTGGCTGGACACGCAAGGGGGGAGCCCTGGCTGGACACGCAAGGGTGGGGAGCCCTGATGGACACGCAAGGGAGGGGAGCCCTGGCTGGACACACAAGGGGGAGCCCTGGCAGGACACACAAGGGGGAACCAAGGTGGACCCAGGCAAAGGGGGGTGGGCAGGATGGGTATATGGGGGGCAGGCTGGACACATGGAGGCCAGGATGGATATATGGGGGGCAGGATGGATATATGGGGGGGGCAGGATGGATATATGGGGGGGCAAGATGGATATATGGAGGCCAGGATGGATATATGAAGGGGGGCAAGCTGGACTTATGGAGGCCAGGATGGATATATGGGGGAGGGGGGGCAGGCTGAACACATGGAGGCCAGGATGGATATATGGGGGGGGGGGACAGGCTGGACACATGGGGGGCTAGGATGAATATGAGGGGGGGGCGGGCTCGATTCACATGGGCTAGCATAAATATATGGAGGGGCACGCTGGATATATGGGGGGTGTCAGGATGGATATATGCAGGGGGTAAGGGCAGTATGGATATATGAGGGGAGAGGCTGGACACATGGAGGCCAGGATGAATATGTAGAGGGCAGGCTGGACACATGGAGGATATATGGGGGGGACATATGGCGGCGCAGGCTGGAAACATGGAGGCAAGGATGGATATGTGGGGGGGCAGACTGGCACATGGGGGGGCTAGGATGGGTATATGGGAGGGGGCAGGCTCGATACACATGTGCTAGGATAAATATATGGAGGGGTCACACTAGACAAATGGTGGCCAGAAGGGACATATGGGGGTGCCTGGCTAGACAAGGGACTTAATTACTGTTTGGGAGCCAGATTGAGGAACATACTTTATTAGTTTATGGTGACCAGTGGGGAACATTATTACTTTAGATTCCAATTATTATTACATTATTACTTCTGTAATATAATTTACTTTTTAGGAAATTGTTTTCCATGGGATGGGACAAAAGAGAGGTCCTGTTACTGTGCAGGACGGCACTATGTTGCTTTTTTTCTTCAACTGGTGTAGTGTAGAGGTCGGGGGGGGAAGTGGGAATATTCTCTAGAAGAGATCAGTTATTAATAACTGTGTGTTATTTTCTGCAGAGATGATTCCTGGCTGGAAGAAGTGATGGCTGTCTGTGCCAGATGAAGAAGAAAAGCGAAGATGAAGGACTTCACCTAGAGACATCACTGGTGAGTCAGTGTATTACATGTACACTTACACTACACACGTGGTCAAAATTGTTGGTACTCCTCGTTTAATGAAAGAAAAACAGACAATGGTCACAGAAATAACTTCAATCTGATAAATTACAAATTTTTGAAAATGAAGAGATGAAGGTCAGACATTGATTTTCTGCTTCCACAGAATTTAAAAAAAAATTAACCTCATGAAATCGGCCTGGACAGAAATGATGGTTCTTCTTCTTAACTTAATATTTTGTTGAACCTTTTGAGGCAATCACTGCAATCAAACGATTCCTGTAACTGTCAATGAGACTTCTGCGCCTCTCGACAGGTATTTTGGCCGACTCCTCATGAGCAAACTGCTCCAGTTGTCTTGTGTTTGAAGGTTGCCTTTTCCAGAATGTTTCAGCTCTTTCCAAAGATGCTCCATAGGATTTAGGTCAGGGCTCATAGAAGCCACTTCAGAATAGTCCAATGTTTTCCTCTTAGCCATTCTTGGGTGTTTTTAGCTGTGTGTGTTTTGGGTCATTATCCTGTTGCTAGACCTGCGACTGAGACCAAGCTTTCTGACACTGGGCAGCACATTTCTCTCTAGAATCCCTTGATAGTCTTGAGATTTCATTGTACCCTGCACAGATTCAAGACACCCTGTGCCAGGTGCAGCAAAGCAGCCCCAGAACATAACAGAGCCTCCACCATGTTTCACAGTAGGGACAGTGTTCTTTTCTTGATATGCTTCATTTTTCCATCTGTGAACATAGAGCTGATGTGCCTTGCCAAAAACTTCAATTTTTGTCTCATCTGTCCATAGTACATTCTCCCAGAAGCTTTGTGGCTTGTCAACATGTAGTTTGGCAAATTCCAGTCTGGCTTTTTTACTATTTTTTTTTTCAACAATGGTGTTCTCCTTGGTCGTCTTACATGAAGTTCACTTTGGATCAAACAACGGTGGATAGTACGATCTGACACTGATGTTCCTTGAGCTTGAAGTTCACCTTTAATCTCTTTAGAAGTTATTCTGGGCTCTTTTGTTACCATTCATATTATCCGTCTCTTTGATTTGTCATCAATTTTCCTCCTGCACCCACGTCCAGGGAGGTTGGCTACAGTCCCATGGATCTTAAATTTCTGAATAATATGTGCACCTGTAGTCACAGAAACATCAAGCTGCTTGGAGATGGTCTTATAACCTTTACCTTTTAACATGCTTTTCTATAATTTTCTTTCTAATCTCCTGAGACAGCTCTTTCCTTTGCTTCTTCTGGTCCATGTTGAGTGTGGTACACACCATGTCACCAAACAACACAGTGAGTATCTGTAGCCCTATATACAAGCACAGTGAGTATCTGTAGACCTATATACAAGCACAGTGAGTATCTGTAACCCTATATACAGGCACAGTGAATATCTGTAACCCTATATACAGGCACAGTGAGTATCTGTAACCCTATATACAGGCACAGTGAGTATCTGTAACCCTATATACAGGCACAGTGAGCATCTGTAGCCCTATATACAGGCACAGTGAGTATCTGCAGCCCTATATATAGCACAGTGAGTATCTGTAGCCCTATATACAGCACAGTGAGTATCTGTAGCTCTATATACAGGCACAGTGAGTATCTGTAGTCCTATATACAGGCACAGTGAGTATCTGTAGCTCTATATACAGCACAGTGAGTATCTGTAGCCCTATATACAAGCCCACTGACTGATTACAAGATTGTAGACACCTGTGATGCTAATTAGTGGACACAACTTTATTTAACATGTCCCTTTTGTCACATTATTTTCAGGGGTACCATCATTTCTGTCCAGGCCGATTTCATGAGTTTAATTTTTTTTTAAATTCAGTGGAAGCAGAAAAGCAATGTCTGACTTTCATTTGTTCATTTTCATAGATTTTTAATTTATTATTACTTTTGTCAGATTCAAGTTATTTCTGTGACCATTGTGGGTTTTTCTTTCATTAAACGAGGGGGTACCAACAATTCTGACCACGTGTGTATATAGTATATACAGAACTCCTGTGTATGTCACTGGTGATCACTATATTATGTATACACTATATACAGAGCTTCTGTGTATAATGTCACTTGTGACCACTGTATTACCTGTGCAATATATACAGAGCTCCTGTGTATAATGTCACTGGTGACCACTGTATTACCTGTACACTATATACAGAGCTCCTGTGTATAATGTCACTGGTGACCACTGTATTATCTGTACACTATATACAGAGCTCCTGTGTATAATGTCACTGGTGACCACTGTATTACCTGTGCACTATACACTATGTACAGAGCTCCTGTGTATAATGTCACTGGTGACCACTGTATTACCTGTACACTATATACAGAGCTCCTGTGTATAATGTCACTGGTGACCACTGTAATACCTGTACACTAAATACAGAGCTCCAGTGTATAATGTCACTGGTGATCACTGTATTACCTGTACACTGACACTCTATACAGAGCTCCTGTGTATAATGTCACTGGTGAACCCTGTATTACCTGTACACTGACACTATATACTGAGCTCCAGTGTATAATGTCACTGGTGGTCACTGTATTACCTGTACACTGTACACTATATACAGAGCTCCTGTGTATAATGTCACTGGTGATCCCTGTATTACCTGTACACTGACACTATATACAGAGCTCCTGTGTATAATGTCACTGGTGATCCCTGTATTACCTGTACACTGACACTATATACAGAGCTCCTGTGTATAATGTCACTGGTGGTAATAACAGTGTTGTTAGTATTGTGGTTTGTATTCATGATCAGTATTGTAGTATTTGGTCACTTTGGGGTGGTAATATGTGATCTGGTCATGGTGTGGCCGTATTTGTTCCTTGTATGTAGTATTATTCGGTCACTATGTGGTGGTAATATGTGATCTAGTCATGGTGTGGCGATATTTGTCTCTTTTGTATGTGGTATTATTGGTGTTGATATAGTGGACTGTGTTGTGTATGGCAGTCATTTTGTTCTTGCTGATATTAACTAGGAAAAGATTTTTTTCCATTAGGCCACAGCCCCACCATCAGTATTCGGTCAGTATTTTTTCTCAGGAGTAGCTGCCAAAACCAGGAGTGGGTGATAAATACAGAATTGGTGACTTGTTTCTATTATACCTTTTCTCTGATTGTTCCTCACCTGGTTTTGGCTCCCACTCCTGAGAAAAATTACTGACCAAATACTGATAGTGGGGCCGCAGCCTTAGAGATTAAATACTTGGACCAGAGCGGCAGAGATGCACTTACAGGGGTTCTCTGGTGAAAACAAGTAATCACCTCTCCACAGGATCAGTGATGATATTGATTGGTGGGGGTCTGACTGCTGGGACACAATCGGCAGAATGTGGAGCTTTTCTCCCCATTAGACTGGAGCGGCATGTGAGATGCGACCACTCATCCAGTCATTCCCTCAGTGACTGTGAGCGCTGCTCTTTTTTGGAAGCTGCATTTTAAAATGGGGATAAGTGTCCTGTCAGGGATGAAACTTCCCCATTCTTCTGATAGGCGCCTTTTCCAATGTTCGGACCCAAACGATCAATAAGTGATCACCGATCCTGTGGATCCCATGGATCGGTGATAACTTGTTTTAACCAAAGAAGCCCTTTAATGCAAACTACCGTAATTGTACATCCCAGTTATAGTGGTGCACAGTAGATGTGCAGGAGCCGCCAGTCAATGCTCCACTATAACGGGGATAGCGGATAACAGATATTTGCATATGGCTGTAGGTGGGCCCCTAGAGTCAGTTCTCCCTGTGGGCCCCAGACACCCCAGTCCGACCCTGATTGTATGCAGGATTATGAGATGTGCGCTATACTATATGTTCTATACTGAGGACTATGGGGTGTGCATTATACTGTATGTACTGTATGGAAGACTATGGGGTGTGCATTATACTGTATAGAGGACTATGGTGGGTGCAGTATACTGTATGCACTGTATGAAGAACTATGGGTGTGCATTAAACTGTATGGAGGACGAAGGGGAGTGTAGTATACTGTATGGAGGACTATGGGGTGTGCATTATATTGCATGTACTGTATGGAGGACTATGGATTGTTTATTATACTGTATGGAGGACTATGGGGTGTGCATTATACTGTATGTACTTTATGGAGGACTATAGGGTGGGCATTATACTATATGAAGGACTATGGGGGTGCATTATACTATATAGGAGGTAATATGGGGCCCATTATACTATATGGAAGGCAATGTTGGCACCATTATATTATTTGGAGGGCTATGTGGAGACCATTATAATATTTGGAGGGGCATTATAAGATTTAAAGGGCTATGTGGGGTCATTATAATATTTGAAGGGCTATTTGAGGGTCATTATACTATATGGAGGACTATGTGGGAGCCTTTATACTTTATGAAGGGCTATGTGGGAGCCTTTATACTTTATGCAAGCATTTATACAGGGTGAAGGTTTGTGTGGGGTTCATCATACTGTGGAGGGCTGTGTGAGAGCCATTATACTGTTTGTAGGGCTGTGTGGAAGCCAATTACACTGAAGGGCTGCGTGGGGTCCATTATACTATGTCTCTGTATGTAACAGCTCTGTCCATGCATGTGTTGGTATGTATGTGCTCTGTCCATGCATGTGTCTGTATGTATGTGCTCCGTACGTGTATGTGTTGGTAGGTATGTGCTCCGTCCATGCATGTGTTTGTATTTATGTGTTCCATCCAAGCATGAGTCTGTATGTATGTGCTCCATATATGCATGCGTCTTTATGTAGGTGCTCTGTTTACATGTATCTGTATGTACGTACGTGCCTGTAAATATGTGCTCTGTGTATACATTTATGTGTATGTGATATGTGTATATACATGTGTGTAACATGCAGTTTGTGTATACGTGTGTGTCACATACTGTGTGTTTAGCATCCACATTTATAAATACCAGTAGCACAGACAGGAGAAAATAGGTGTAAACATCAGCAATCGCCCAGTGAACGAGCAAAATGCAACCTATTGTTTATGCCAGAACCGAAATCATTGTTCTCAGCAGCTCATCGCCTAGTGCAAACTGCAGATGTGCTGCTGATAACATTATATGTATGGGGATAGATTGATCTATTAGTGATTGTTCTGTGCCCATGATTTTTCCTCACCCAGTGTAAAGAGGCCGGGAAACAAGAACCGAAGGACTTCAGAATTGCTGATAGCACTCATTTAACGGCCTGAACTCAACCTATGTAAATGCAATGTAAATGTTTCTGTGTGATGGTGCAATATGTTATCATCTGGAGCTCCGCGTTGTCTAAAACCGGCCCTTCTCCTTAGCAGGGGAGGAAGTAAAAGAGTATACAGACAGGACAGCAAATGATTCTTTTTGTGAGGCAAAACATTTCACTGACTGTTATTAAGCAAAGTTTTACCTGGAAGAAAGATTCATTTGTGATACTATGCTGTAATGTCTGTATACTCTTTTGCTTCCTCCCGGCCCAGGAGCTGTGGTATGTTCCTGCAGGGTCAGACACAGCCATTACACAGTACATAGCATGGGCACATTTATAACATTATCTCTGCACAGAAACATTTTTTTGAAACACATCCAATTGTGGAACTTCTTAGAATTCAAAGATCAATTGATTAAAATGTTGATTCAAATTAACTTTGTTTGTGGGAAAACCCCTTTAAACCCTTCACAAACTTGGACGTATCCATACATCCTGGCTGGGAAGGGTTCCCGACCTTGAATTTATGGATACGTCCTGGCGAAAATGCGGCACTGTGACCGAGCGCACTGTGATCACACAAAGGTGCCTGCTGATTCTGACAGGACACTCGTCACCACGGTGCCGCCCCCGCAACTACAGTCACTGTGATTGACTTTTCAATTCTGAACAGCCAATCACAGCTATTTTAGAGTTTCATGCCATGAAAATGCCTGAAACATTAAAGTCCAGTTACGATCGGTGCTTTAACCACTTCGCGCCAGAGCCTGTTTTTGCCTTCGTGACCAGGCCAATTTTTTCAATTCTGACCACTGTCACTTTATGAGGTAATAGTCTGAAACGCTTCAACGGATTCCCCTGATTCTGAGATTGTTTTTTGTGACTTATTGTACTTCATGATAGTGGTAAAATTTCTTTGATATCACTTGCATTTATTTGTGAAAAAATCGGAAATTTGGCCAAAATTTTGAAAATTTTGCAATTTTCAAACTTTGAATTTTCATGTCCTTAAATCAGAGGGATATGTCACACAAAATAGTTAATAAATAACATTTCCCACATGTCTACTTTACATCAACACAATTTTGGAACCTACATTTTTTTTTGTTAGGAAGTTCTAAGGGTTAAAAATTAACGAGCGATTTCACATTTTTCCAACAAAATTTACAAAACCATTTTTTTAGGGACCACATCCTATTTGAAGTGACTTTGAGGGGCCTTTATGACAGCAAATACCCAAAAGTGACACTATTCTAAAAGCTGCGACCCTCAAGATGCTCAAAACCACATTCAAGAAGTTTATTAACCCTTCAGGTGCGCCACGGGAATTTTTGGAATGTGGAAGAAAACAATGAACATTTAACTTTTTCTCACAAAAATATTACTTTAGACCCAATTTTTTTATTTTCACAAGGGTAACCGGAAAAAATGGAATACACAATTTATAGTGCAATTTCTCATGAGTGCGCTGATACCCCATATGTGAGGGAAAACCACTGTTTGGGCGCACTGCAGGGTTCGGAAGGGAAGGAGCGCCATTAGACTTTTTGAATGTAAAATTTGTTGGAATAATTAGCGGACGCCATGTTGCGTTTGGAAAGCCCCTGATGTGCCTAACCAGTGGAAACCCCCCACAAGTGACACCATTTTGGAAACTAGACCCCTTAGGTAACTTATCTAGATGTGTGGTGAGCACCTTGAACCCCCAGGTGATTCACAGAAGTTTATAATATTGAGCTGTAAAAATAAAATGTTTACATTTTTCCCACGCATCCCTTAATTTTGCATTATCATAAGGGTAACAGGAGAAATTGCACCATGAAATTTGTTGTGCAATTTCTCCTGAGTACGCTGATACCCCATATGTGGGGGAAAACCACTGCTTTGGCGTACGGCAGGGTTCGGAAGAGAAAGGAGCGCTATGTTTCCTGGGATAGGTTGCAGACGCCATGTCACATTTGAAGAGTCGCTGACATGCCGAAATAGCAGAAACCCCCACAAGTGACCCCATTTTGTAAACTACACCTCTCAAGGAATTCATCTAGGGAAGTAGTGAGTATTTTTTAATTTTTAAATTTATACCATTGGGCAGTGAAGAAAACATAATTATATTTTTACCACAAAAAAATGTTTTACCCTCAGATTTTACATTTTCACACAGGGCAATGGGTAAAAATGGTGCCGCAATGCGTCACACAATTTCTTCTAAACGTGGCAATACCCCATATGTGGCTGTACCGTACCGCTTAGCCATACTGCAAGATCTGGGAGGGACGGAGAGCTATGACTGACAGCTGTCGCGCACTAAAAGACGCTTTTTTTGTAAAATCTAGTTTTTGCATCGCCATATTTTGAGAGCTATACTTTTTCCATATTTCGGCCAACAGAGTCATATGAGGGCTTGATTTTTGCGGGACGAGTTGACATTTTTATTGGTACCATTTTTCGGTACGTGACATTTTTTGATCGCTTTCTATTCCGTTTTTTGGGAGGTAAAATGAACAAAAACCAACAATTCAGGAATTGTTTTTTGAGGTTTTTTTATGCCGTTCTGCGTGTGGTAAAAGTGATCAGGCAGCGTTATTCTTCGGGTCAGTACGTTTACAGCGATACTACACTTACCGTATATATTTTTTTATGTTTTGGCGCTTTGACACAATAAAACTATTTTATAGAAAAAATATTTTTTTTACATCGCTTTATTCTGAGAGCTATAACTTTTTTATTTTTTGGCTGATGGAGCTGTGTGGTGGCTTTTTTTTTGCAGAACAATATGACGTTTTCAGCGGTACCATTTTTATTTCCATTTTGCTTTTTCATCGCATTTTATTCCACTTTTTATTTGGCGACATGATGAAAAAGCATAGTTTTTTGCTCCGTTTTTTATTTATTTTTATTACGCTGTGCACAGAAGGAGTTAATTAGTGTGACAGTTTTATAGATCGGGTTGTTTCGGACGCGGCGATACCAAATATGTGTACTTTTTTTGTTTTTGCATAAAAATACGGATTTATTGGTTTAATATTTTATTTATTTATTTTTATTTATTTTGTGATTTTTTTTAACAGTTTGAAAACATTTTTTAGACATTTTTTTTTACATTTTTACTTAATCCCTGTATGGGACATTAATTTTTATTTTTCTAATCACTGTTCTCATGCAATGCAATAGACATGTATTGCATTGCATGAGAGCTCTGCTGACAGTGTAAAACTGTCATTATCTCCTTCTAGACTTCAGCTGCAGGCTGAGTCTAGCAGGACACCGTACATGGCAGACCCGGAAGCGGTCATCTGACCTCCAGCTGCCATGACAACGGCAGGTCCTGTCAGACATCAGGGAGCCGTCGGAGAGGTAAGTGGACGACCCCCTCTCCTCTCACTATCTTCTAAATGCCGCGATCGCTATAGATCACGGCATTTAGAAGATAGCAAAGGGTTAACATCATTGGGACCTGATCTAATCAGGTCCCGATGATGTCCCCTATCAGAGCTGTTGCTCTGCACCGCACCCGTAGCGCTTGCAGGACCCTGGGGGTCCTGAGCGCTGCGGGACCATGGACCATTTATAAACGTCGGTGCTGCACAGAGCCCAGCAAGCGCCGACGTTTATATACAGTGGGCAGTCGGGAAGCGGTTAACAGAACTGATCATAGCCAGGTGCTAGGAGACCACAGCGTCAGCAGCCACAGCACTGATTGGAACAATCAGATGATTGTACCAATCAGTGAGCAGAGACACGGTCTGATCTCACAGTGACCGCTTAGCCTCATTACAGCTTGTAGGCATTGCAGAGCAGTCACTGTGTCATTCTGTTGCTGATCTGCTGGGCCTTCTGGTACCGCAGACTTTTTAAAGCCTGTGACATCACATCCTCTGCTGCTGCTACTGCTAGAAGAAAGAAGATGATCCTGATCCGTTTCTGACCTGTACCTGTCCCCTGTTTTTTCTAACCCACCCAAATACCCTTCACCATCTTTACCCCCTCTCTCTAACCCCTTCCCCACTCCCACTTCTGCCACCGAGCTTTGATCAGTATTTGATCGCCGATCAGTAGTTGATCTTTCTATTTTTGACAGTTTCTTTGTGCGTCCTACAGTCGCTGAGCGCTGATCAGTGACACACATCACTGATCAGAGTCCGTGCTCGCTTTTGGCCAGGACTTTTTTTCCTGTTCATTTTCTCTCCCCCCCCCCTTTGTACCACCTCCATGCGTGTGTCCTGCAGCTAGTGAGCCACTGATCGGTGATGCACATCACTGATCATCATCTGTGCTTGCTTTTGGCCAGGACTTTTTTTTTTCCCTGTTCATTTTTTCCCCCATTTTGCACCACATCCGTGCGTGCCTTCTACAACTTACAGGCTTCCACTGAAGGAAAACTCACCACCTCTCATGGCAGCCTGTTCTACTCTTTAATCACCCTCACTGTTGAAACGTCTTTTCTAATATGTAATCTGTACCGTCTCCCATTCTGTTTCATCCGATTGCTTGTAGCCTTTCTTTGTGCAAATGAGAATGTAGCTGAGCCCTCTACAGTGTGATAGGCCTTGAGATATTTGTAAACAGCTATTAAGTCTCCTCTTAGTCTTCTCTTTTGCAAGCTAAACATTCCCAAATCCTCTAACCGTTCCTCATACCATTCCTCATAGTGAGGGAGAGGATGCCACCTTCCTTTATTCTCCCCCTCCTATTCCTCAAGAGATACCGAACTGCCATGCAAACTCCCCATGACCGCAAATGAGCCACCGCCCACCATTAGTGACCCCCTACGAACTTCACCCCCGAAGATTACAAAATACAGATTCCTGATTTTGTGGTGCAATTAGGAATTGAATTTGACGCTACCAGCCTCACAGAAATCAACTTTTTCAAAGTCTTTTTCTCTGAGGATTTTGTAAACCTCGTGGTGCCCCAGACAAATTTATATGCCCAAAATTTTTGGCCCAAAACCCCACTTCATCATTTTCTAACTGGACTCCCATAAATGCAGTAGAAATGATGAGGCATTGTTCTTCATATGAGGATTGTGTAGAACCCAGAACTTTGGCAATATTGGAGTGTTGATGTTTCACATGGCTATGACTTGTAAACGCTTTGAGTCCATCCACAAATTTTTGCATTACAACTAGTGATGAGCGAGTATGTTCTGTTAACCCTTTCGGCGAGTATGCACGATGTTATGTTTGAATCACTCCCGTGTGCATGATTTGCGACTGTTTGACAACTTTAATACATGTGAGGAATGTGTAAGAAATAGAAATTCCTTACATGTACTAAAGCTGTCATACAGTCGCAAATCATGGACACGGGAGTGATTCAAACAAAACACCGAGCAGCTGTAACTACTCGGTGCTCGGCCCGAGCATACTCGCCGAAAGGGTTAACAGAACATACTCGCTCATCACTAATTACAACGATTATGCACAGCGTCCACCCCGAGATGACCCCAACTTTGACCGACTTTTCAAAGTTCAGCCGGTCATTGATCACTTCAGCAATAAGTTTGCTGAAGTTTACATTCCCCAAAGTGACATCTGTGTGGATGAGTTCATAATACTGAAATGTAGGGGAGGCTCAAATTCCAGCAATACCTACCCAGTAAGAGGGCCAGGTACGGAATTAAACTCTACAAGCTGTGTGAGAGTACCTCAGGGTTCACCCACAGATTTAGGGTTTATGAAGGGAAGGACACCTGGATTCAATCCTCTGAATGTCCCCCTGTTCTGGGAATGGGTAGGAGAATTGTGTGGGATTTGGTTCATCCACTGCGAGATCAAAGTTATCACCTCTACATAGATAACTTTTATACCAGCATCCCTCTCTTCATATTCCTGTCTGCCAGAGCTACCGCAGTATTTGGTACTGTCCGCAAAATTCAGAGAGGACTCCCTAAGTCACTAATTGGGCAGCTGCTCAGAAAAGGTGAGAGCAGAGCCCACAGTAACGACAACATGCTGGTGGGATATCCTTTTCTAGACCACCGTACATGGTGATGGCAGCACCCCCACCGCTGTACAAGGTACAAGGTACTTATACACAGGTCCGCAAACCAGACTGTGTACTGAACAATAAAAATGTGGGGGAAGTTGATCTGTAAGACTATTTTAACAATTCTGTCACCTGCATGCCCATAGTAATAGGTTTAAAATATCCCAGGGGGTGACAGATTCCCTTCAAGAAAGGCTGTATAATGCTTTATGTTTTATTTCTTTATTTTACTAATTTATATAGCGCCATTAATTCCACAGCACTTTACAGACATTATGGGCACTGTCCCCATTGGGGCTCACAATCTAGATTCCCTATCAGTATGTCTTTGGAGTGTGGGAGGAAACTGGAGAACCCAGAGGAAACCCACCCAAACATGGGGAGAACATACAAACTCCTTACAGATGTTGTTCTTGGGGGGATTTGAACCTAGGACCCCAGTGCTGCAAGGCTGCAGTGCTAACCACTGAGCCACAGTGCTGCCCCGTAGGGCTGTATAATGCTATATGAAAGTTTTCCTGCTAATTTGAACATGATTTTTTATGAGTCTAGATCTAGCTGAAGTCATCAAATGCTATTTTAACCCCTTAACAACATTTGACGTACTAATACGCGTCTGTGCCCTGGGACTTAAGAGCCAAACCCGTATTAGTACGTCATGGCGATCGCGCGCACACACAGGCTGTGCGGGCGCGTTCGCCGCCGGGTGTCAGCTGATTGTCACAGCTGACACCCGGTACTATGTGCAGCTCCCAGCACATTATCCCCCGCGATGCTGCGATCGAAGTCGATCGCACCATTGCGGTGGCAAGGGGAGGTGATCGCAGATGTCCCATACTCCTCTTCCGGCTTCCAGCGCTGTCTGCCGTGGCTTCCAGGATGTTTCCATGACGACCCGATGTCGTCATGACAACATCCTGGTCACCAGACAGCAGGAAGATTTTTTGGACATGCGCAGTGCATCTCCAAACAATCTTCTCCCTGTCCAGCGCTGACAGCCTGCATGGCACAGGGATGGTGCTGCATTCCTGTGCCATGCCGGCGATCAGAGAAAAATAAGTGAAAGTCCCATAGTGGGACAAAGTAATGAAGTATAAAAACTATCAGAAAGTGAAGAAAAAAAAAAATTGCAAAAATATGAAAAAAAAAATTAAAAAAAATAATCCACCAAAAATAAAAATATAATGTACCCATCAATAAATATTATTATAAAAAAAAAAAAAAAACAATAAAAGTACACATATTTGGTATCACCGCGTCCAGAACAACCTGACCTATAAAACTGTCCCACTAGTTAACCCCTTCAGTGAACCCGGTAAAAAAAAAAAAAACGAAGCAAAAAACAATGATTTATCACCATACCGCCAAACAAAAAATGGAATAACACGCGATCAAAAAGACAAATATAAATATAAATGGTACCGCTGAAAACATCATCTCGTTCCACAAAAAAACAAGCCGCCATACAGCTCCATCAGCCCAAAAATAAAAAAGTTATAGCTCTCAGAATAAAGCTATGCTAAAAAATTATTTTTTCTATAAAATTGCTTTTATTATGTAAAAGTGCAAAACATAGAAAAACGATATCAATGTGGTACCGCTGTAAACGTACTGACCTGAAGAATAAAGCTGCCTTATCAATTTTACCACACGCGGAACAGAATAAAAGAAAACAAAAAAAACAATTCCTGAATTGTTGGTTTTTGTTTATTCTGCCTCCCAAAATTCGGAATAGAAAGCGATCAAAAAATGTCACGTGCCTGAAAATGGCACCAATAACAACGTCAACTCATCCCGCAAAAAACAAGCCGTCACATGACTGTCTGCCAAAATCTGGAAAAATTATAGCTCTCAAAATATGGCGATGCAAAAACTAGATTTTACAAAAAATGCGTCTTTTAGTGTGTGACAGCTGTCAGTCATAAAAACCCCATATGATTCTGGTATCGCTGTAATCGCACCGACCCGAAGAATAAAGTCGTCTAATCACTTATACCACACGAGGAATGGCGTAAAAAATAAACTCTCGGGTTAGGGTTGGGCTAGGGTTAGGGCTGGGTTTGGGGTTAGGGTTGTGATGGGGTTGGGATTTTTTTCAAAAGTAAGAAGAAAAGATGACGATATGGCGACTAGTGTTGAGCGCAAGTGCTCGCTACTTGAGTTTGCATCGGGTGCTCTGGTATGCATTGAGTATCATGGGTATTTGAGTGACAAGCTCGAGACTCCGCCCCATATGCTTTGCAGCCAAAAAAACTTTGCGGGGATTGCCTGCCATGCACGAGCGATCCCCGCATGTTTTTTTTTGGGTGTCTAATAACCGTGAAACATGTCATTCGAGCACACGCTGTACATGGTGCATACCTGAGTACCCGATTCAAACTCAAGTAGCGAGCACTTGCGCTCAAGACTAATGACAACTTATTCAATATGATGACCTAATGTTATCAAATTCTGTGTCGTACCTCTGGGTTCAAAATGTTCACTATACACCTTAATAAAATCCTTGAGGAGTATAGTTTCCAAAATGGGGTCACTTGTGGGGGAGCTCCACTGTTTAGGCACATCAGGGGCTCTCCAAACGTGACATGGTGTCCGCTAACAAATTGAATGGAAAATCGGCTCAAATTGTTAGCGGACGCCATGTTGCGTTTGGAGAGCCCCTGCTTGCCTAAACATTGGAGCTCCCCCACAAGTGACCACATTTTGGAAACTAGACCCCCCAAGGCACCTATCTAGATGCATAGTGAGCACTTGGAACCCCCAGGTGCTTCACAAATTGATTCGTAAAAAAGAAAAAGTGAAAAAAAAAACACTTTTTCATTTTTACGAATCAATTTGTGAAGCACCTGGAGGTTCCAAGTGCTCACTATGCATCTAGATAGGTGCCTTGGGGGGGTATAGTTTCCAAAATGGGGTCACTTGTGGGGGAGCTCCAATGTTTGGGCACAAAGGGGCTCTCCAAACGCAACATGGTGTCCGCTAACAATTTGAGCCGACAATTTGTTAGCGGATACCATGTTGCATTTGAAGAGTCCCTGTGTGCCCAAACATTCTAGCTCCCCCACAAGTGACCCCATTTTGGAAACTAGACCCTCCAAGTCACCTATCTAGATGCATAGTGAGCACTTGGAACCCCCAGGTGCTTCACAAATTGATTCATAAATATGAAAAAGTGTTGTTTTTTTCACTTTTTCATTTTTACAAATCAATTTGTGAAGCACCTGGGGGTTCCAAGTGCTCACTATGCATCTAGATATGTGCCTTGGGGGGTCTAGTTTCCAAAATGGGGTCACTTGTGGGGGAGCTCCAATGTTTGGGCACACAGGGGCTCTCTAAACGCAACATGGTGTCCGCTAACAATTTGAGCCGACAATTTGTTAGCGGATACCATGTTGCATTTGGAGAGTCCCTGTGTGCCCAAACATTTGAGCTCCCCCACAAGTGACCCCATTTTGGAAACTAGACCCCCCAAGGCACCTATCTAGATGTATAGTGAGCACTTGGAACCCCCAGGTGCTTCACAAATTGATTCATAAAAATGAAAAAGTGTTTTTTTTTTCACTTTTTTATTTTTACGAATCAATTTGTGAAGCACCTGGGGGTTCTAAGTGCTCACTATGCATCTAGATAGGTGCCTTGGGGGGTCTAGTTTCCAAAATCGGGTCACTTGTGGGCGAGCTACAATGTTTGAGCACAAAGGGCCTCTCCAAACGCAACATGGCGTCCGCTAATTATTCAAGCAAATTTTACAATCAAAAAGTCAAATGGCGCTCCTTCCCTTCCGAGCCCTGTCGTGCACCCAAACTGTGTTTTTTCCCCACATATGGGGTATCTGCGTGCTCAGTGGAAATTGCACAACAAATTTTGGGGTCCATTTTTTCCTGTTACCCCTGTGAAAATAAAAAAATTGGGTCTAAAATAACATTTTTGTGAAAAAAGTTAAATGTTCATTTTTTTCTTCCACATCCCAAAAATTCCTGTGAAGCACCTGAAGGGTTAATAAAGTTCTTGAATGTGGTTTTGAGCACCTTGAGGGGTGCAGTTTTTAGAATGGTGTCACTTTTGGGTATTTTCTATCATAAAGACCTCTCAAAGTGACTTCAAATGTGATGTGGTCCCTAAAAAAATGGTTTTGTAAATTTTGTTGGAAAAATTAGAAATCGCTGGTCAACTTTTAACCCTTATAGCTCCCTAACAAAAAAAAATTTTGGTTCCAAAATTGTGCTGATGTAAAGTAGACATGTGGGAAATGTTATTTATTAACTCTTTTGTGTGACATATCTCTGATTTAAGGGCTTAAAAATTCAAATTTTGAACATTGCAAAATTTTCAAAATTTTCGCCAAATTTCCATTTTTTTCACAAATAAACGCAAGTGATATCAAAGAAATTTTACCACAATTATGAAGTACAATATGTCAAGAAAAAAAAATCTCAGAATCAGGGGGATCGGTTGAAGCGTTCCAGAGTAATTACCTCATAAAGTGACAGTGGTCAGAATTGTAAAAATTGGCCTGCTCATTAACGTGCAAACCACCCTCGGGGGTTAAGGGGTTAAAGTTGAGAATTAGACAGCCATTTGACATTGATTCTCACTATAATTACACCAGTTTCATCAGATTTAAGAGACATAATTAATGAGTTTTGCAGTGCGTAATGTGAAAGTGGCTAACAGATCAACTTTTAAGGTGTACTCCCATCTTAGACATTTGTGTCTGTAGAATATGCCATGAATGTCAGATAAATGCCATTTTCACATTTGTACTTCACACCTTTTTTCAGAATGGGTGTTCCCTATACTGCTTTTACATCTATTCCGGAACTCCCATGGAAATCAATAATGAGGAGCACGAATATTCATGGCCATCTCTCTATTCATTGGAAATTGGAGTGCATCTATCAGACAGTGATGACATATCCTGTGGATAGGCAATAAACTATTTATGGTACAAATACCATCTCCCCAGATACAGCATGAGGCCGCACGTAGCTCTCTAGATGCAGCATGAGGCCGCACGTAGCTCTCTAGATGCAGCATGAGGCCGCACGTAGCTCTCTAGATGCAGCATGAGGCCGCACAGTGCTCCCCAGATACAACATGAGGCCGCACGGCGCTTCCCAGATACAGCATGAGGCCGAACGATTCTCCCTAGAAACAGCAGGAGGCCGCACGGCGCTCCCCAGATACAGCATGAGGCCGCACGGTGCTCCCCAGATACAGCATAAGGCCGGACGGCGCTCCCCAGATACAGCATGAGGCCGCACGGAGCTCCCCAGATACAGCATGAGGCCGCACGGCGCTCCCCAGATACAGCATGAGGCTACACGGTGCTCCCCAGATACAGCATGAGGCCGCAAGGAGCTCCCCAGATACAGCAGGAGGCCGCACGACGTTCCCCAGATACAGCATGAGGCTGTACAGCGCTCCCCAGATAAAGCAGGAGGCCGCACGGCGCTCCCCAGATACAGCAGGAGGCCGCACGGCGCTCCCCAGATACAGAATGAGGCTGCACGGTGCTCCCCAGATACAGCATGAGGTCGAATGGCGCTCTGCAGTCACAATATGAAGTCGCATGTCGCTCCCCAGATACAGCATGAGGCCGCACGGCGCTCCCCAGATACAGCAGGAGGCCGCACGGCGTTCCCCAGATAAAGCATGAGGCTGTACGGCGCTCCCCAGATACAGCATGAGGTCGCATGGCGCTCTGCAGACACAACATGAAGTCGCATGTCGCTCCCCAGATAAAGCAGGAGGCCGCACAGTGTTCCCCAGATACTGAATGAGGCTGCACGGCGCTCCCCAGATACAGCATGAGGTCGCATGGCGCTCTGCAAACACAACATGAAGTCGCATGTCGCTCCCCAGATACTGAATGAGGCTGCACGGCGCTCCCCAGATACAGCATGAGGCCGCACGGCGCTCCCCAGATACAGCAGGAGGCCGCACGGCGTTCCCCAGATACAGCATGAGGCTGTACGGCGCTCCCCAGATAAAGCAGGAAGCCGCACGGCGTTCCCCAGATACAGTATGAGGCTGCACGGCGCTCCCCAGATACAGCAGGAGGTCGCATGGCGCTCTGCAGACACAACATGAAGTCGCATGTCGCTCCCCAGATACAGCATGAGGCCGCACGGCGCTCCCCAGATACAGCAGGAGGCCGCACGGCGTTCCCCAGATACAGCATGAGGCTGTACGGCGCTCCCCAGATAAAGCAGGAGGCCGCACGGCGTTCCCCAGATACAGTATGAGGCTGCATGGCGCTCCCCAGATACAGCAGGAAGCCGCACGGCGCTCCCCATATACAAGGCTGCACGGCGCTCCCCAGATACAGCATGAGGTCGCATGGCGCTCTGCAGACACAACATGAAGTCGCATGTCGCTCCCCAGATACAGCATGAGGCCGCACGGCGCTCCCCAGATACAGCATGAGGCCGCACATAGCACCCTATATACAATATGTACACAGACAGTCACGCACACACACGGTCATTCACATGCAGATACGCACAAGCACTCACGTATACACATGCAGACTTGCACGTATATGGGTCGCAGAAATGTGCACACACACAAACATATGCAGACATATGCAAAGCACAACAAGAACAAAAAACGATCACAGGCCACAATACATATTAATGAAATTAATCTTTATTTATTAAAAAAAAAAAAACAAGCCTACAACCTGCAGTAACCACCGCTCCACCATACTGCTGCACGACCAGCTCTACCCTCACCTACTGTTTCCTCACCCATTCGTCGTAGATTGTGAGCCCTCGCGGGCAGGATCCTCTCTCCTCCTGTACCAGTCGCTAACTTGTTTTGTTAAAATTATTGTAAGTGTTTTTGCTATGTATACCCCATTTCACATGTAAAGAGCCATGGAATAAATGGCGCTATAATAATAATAAATAATAATAAAAATAATAAACAGGCAATGGAAGAAAATGTGCACAGTGCAAATGGCTATGTGAATAAAGGACGCGCAGCCGTGTAGACATAAATCTTGGTAATATCAATATAACAATACATACATATGTGTTTGCCCCCTCCATATCATGAAATCATAACCATGCTAATACACAATAATGCATCCTACAGTCGCCGAGTGCTCATCAGTGACACACATCACTGATCAGCGTCCTTGCTCACTTTTGGCCTGGACTTTTTTTCCTGTTCATTTTCTCTCCTTCCCCCCTTTGCACCACCTCCATGCGTGTGTCCTGCAGCCAGTGAACCACTGATCATTGACGCACATCACTGATCAGCGTCTGTGCTCGCTTTTGGCCTGGACTTTTCTTCCTGTTCATTTTCTCTCCTTCCCCCCTTTGCACCACCTCCATGCGTGTGTCCTGCAGCCAGTGAACCACTGATCAGTGACGCACATCACTGATCAGCGTCTGTGCTCACTTTTGGCCAGGACTTTTTTTCCCTGTCCATTTTTTTTCCCTGTTTTGCACCACATCCATGCGTGCGTCCTCACTGTCAAAAAGTTTTTTTTAATATCTAATCTGTATCTTCTCCCATTCAGTTTCATCCCATTGCTTCTAGTCTTTCTTTGTGCAAATGAGAATATAGCTGATCCCTCTACAATGTGAGAGGCCTTGAGATTTTCGTAGACAGCTAGTAAGTCTCCTCTCTGTTATCTCTTTTGCAAGCTAAACATTCCTAAATCCTCTAACAGTTCCTCATACCATTTCCTATAGTGAGGGAGAGGATGCCACCATCCTTCCTTTTCCACTCTCCTATAACTCAAGTGATACCGAACTGCCACGCAGACTCCCCAGGACAGCAAATGAGCCAGCGCCCACTGTCAGTGACCCCTTATAAACCTCACCCCCGAAGATTACGAAACATAAATTCCTGATTTTGTGGCGCAATCGGGAATCCAATTTGACACTACCGGCCTCACAGAAATCAACTTTTTCAAAGTCTTTTTCTCTGAGAATTTTGTAGACCTCATGGTGCCCCAGACAAATTTATATGGCCCAAAACCCCACTTCATAATTTTCTAACTGGACTCCCATAGATGCAGTAGAAATGATGGGGCCTTGTTTTTTACATGGGGATAGTGACGATCCCAGAACTTCAGAAATATTGGAGTGTTGATGTTCCACCTGTGTGACCTGTAAACGCTTTGAGTCCATCCACACATTTTTGCATTACAACGATAATAATGCACAGCGTCCACCCCGAGATGACCTCAACTTTTACCGACTTTTCAAAGTTCATATGGTCATTGATCACTTCAGCAATGAGTTTGCTGAAGTGTACATTCCCCAAAGTGACATTTGTGTGGATGAGTCTCTAATACATTTCAAGGGGAGGCTCAAATTCTGGCAATACCTATCTAGGGCAAGGTACGGAATTAAACTCTACAAGCTGTGCGAGAGTACATCAGGGTACACCCACAGATTTAGGGTTTATGAAGGGAAGGACACCCGGATTCAATCCCCTGAATGCCCCCCGTCCTGGGAGTGAGTAGGGAAATTGTGTGGGATTTGGTGCACCCACTGCTGGTTCAAAGTTATCACTGCTACATAGAAAACTTTTATACCAGCATCCATCTCTTCATATTCCTTTCTGCTAGAGCTACCACAGTATTTAGTACTGTCTGAAAAACTCAGAGAGGACTACTAAGGTCACTAATTGGGTAGCTGCTCAGAAAGGGTGAGAGCAGAGCCCAATTTAGCCACAACATGCTGGTGGGATATCCTTTTCTTGTACATGGTGATGGCAGCACCCCCACCACTGTATGAGGTACTTATACACAGGTCTGCAAACCAGACTGTGTACTGGGGTACAATAAAAATATGGGGGGAGTTGATCTGTCTGATCAAGTCCTCAACCTCTACAGTGCCATGCCGAAAGCTAGTTGTGGCCCCTGAATCCCGAGCCTGCGCCCTGCAATAGTGCGATTATACTTACCTTTTCCGCCCTTCAATGGGCATTTGCTTCATAGTTCTTCTGCACAGACGCCTGCGAGTCACTGTTACTGGAGGGTGGAATAGGTAAACATAATCGTGCCATTGCAGGCCCACAACTACATGTCACATGGCACTGTGCTGCTGATGGAAGGGAGGTGGTATGCAAATGAACACCAGAGGCAGGAGTTTTCTTCCAGGCACCACCACAGAGTCTGGAAGAACTCATTAACATAAAGGATTAAAAGATGATTTATAAAAAACAAGACAGCAGCTATGAGGCATACAGGTAAGACTATTTTAACAATTCTGTCACTTGTATGCCCATAGTAATAGGTTTAAAACGTCCCAGGGGGTGACAGATTCCCTTCAAGAAAAGCTGTATAATGCTATGTGAAAGTTTTCCTGCCTAATTTGAAAATGATTTGTTATGAGTCTAGATCTAGCTGAAGTCATAAAATGCTCTTTTAAATTTGAGAATTAGACAGCCATTTGATATTGATTTTCATGAATATTACACCAGTTTCATCAGATTTAAAAGACATAATTAATGAGTTTTGCAGTGCGTAATGTGAAAGCTGCTAACAGATCAACTTTTAAGGAGTATTTCCATCTTAGACATTTGCGTCCACAAAATATGCCATGAATGTCTGACAAATGCCATTTTCACATTTGTACTCCACACCTTTTTTCATAATGGGAGTTCCCTATCCTGCTTTTACATCTATTCCGTAACTCCCATGGAAATTAATGAAGAGGACCACAAATATTCATGGCCATCTCTCTTTTTATTGAAAATTGGAGTGCATCTATCAGACAGTGATGACATATCCTGTGGATCGACAATAACTACTTAAGGTTGAAATACTCTTTTATTAGACTGTTGAGTGTTTAAAGGGGTTTTCTATGAGTTGAAAAATTCTTAACCTGAAAAGTTTTTGTGTTGAAAATAATTTCACTGCATTTTCTCTTGCTTTGATGATTTTTTTCTGGTCCCAATATCCTGGGCACATGCCACTCATTTGCTTTCACGTTTGTGGTGTTGTTGCCAGTTCAGTTTACTGCAATTGTAACTTTACACTGTAAAGGAAAAGATGAAAGGTGTCAGTAGTTCCGCGCTCCTAGGTTAGAACAGATTATATAGAATCCAGGACTTGTGTTGTGGATTTATTCTTTTGACAAGGTAAAAACAGACACGTTTCGTGGACGTTCCGTCCACTTCATCAAGTTCATAGCTTAAGAGATGTTAACAGCAGAGAACGTATATACACATGGAAAGTGAAAAAAACTGGCTCCAAGGCACCAGCAACCATTTTCATATAAAAATTAAACCTTTACATATTCCTTAAAAAAGTGTCTATTAGCGTCATTAAGAGAACAATTTTAAAAAAGTAATGAGAATTGTATAAAATTGAAATAAAAATTGAAACGTCTTCTACATAAGTTCCATGATGTAAAATTTAAATATTTTTTTGTGTATGATGATTCAAACCCGTTATCTCTTGGTACCCTATACCATATAAAGACAACATCCATGGTCAGTACCTCTAGACCGTGGAAGTATCTGATAGTTGGTGGACGTTGTTTAGCTGCCTTTTTAAGAAGGATATAATCATAAGATGGTACTAACAAGGAAGACATGATTGTAGAAAAATGTATATTTATAGTGAAAAACTGACAAGTGTATGCACATGCATCCAACATTGCCCATATCCCTATCACTGAGTCAATTGGATAGATGATATACAAACTGGACACATTGAAACCACGGGGTTTAAATGAGATTACACTGCCCAAATCCTGGCAAGCCAGCGGAAGGGTGAGTCTCTGTAATTTGCCCCATCTTGTGTAGTTGTTGAGACTGTTTTATATGTTATTGATTGTTGGTGGTTCTATAAATTATTGCCACACTGTTTACCATCACCCTGTGTTGTCTGAGTAATGTTCTACCCATGGTAAAAGAGAGTGGGCGTTCAGTGGTATGAGCCCTTGTCCATGCAATCTTTCTAAAGACCACCGGGCTAGCGGACAAGAGCACCCACTGACCCCCGTGTTTTCACACTGTCCCTGATCTGTGATATGCAGGGACTTTAATGGAGGAGACTACACTTGGGTTACAGAGCAGTAGCTGATGATGCTAGCCCTATCCTATGTACAACATGTAATTGATAATGTGGTGCATATTGGGGCAGTGACATTGGTCTGAGAAATCCATATGAAAGATGGCCATAACATCACTGTCATGATGGGAAAGAATCGGCAGTGAGATCATGTGACTCAGATTTCCGCAAAAAAAAAATCGGATTAACTCTTAATTCCCTGTTTGTAACATTCACTACAACAGTCCAAAATCAAAATAATAGTGACAGCAGAATGAGCAGAATATAAAGAATACACCGACACAATGAATAGAGTTCATTAATTTTTATTCTTATCTATTATCCAATTTAGTTTTATTTAATCATCCAGTGCCATTTTTAGATTTGCTGCATAAAAAGGATGTGAACCAGAGGAAGGCAAAACAACCCCATGTGTGGGGAAAAATTCCTTCCTGACCCCACATACTGGCGATCGGCTAATCCCTAGTTCACTGCAGTGTCAGCTCTGGATGGGGCCCTGTCACACCTGTACATGGAATATTTCATACATATCTAATATATATGTTTGTCTTATTTTTATATTTAGACTATTTAAAGCGTATGTCTAAATAAGGGCGGCTTACACTGGTTGATTATTGAGAATTGGTGCTTCTTTCCTATACTTATTATTACATACCTATGCTTATCCTTTCTTACATAAACTTTTCCTTGCTTACCTATGCTCATCCATTTTTATTTTTTTAATTGAATGCTAAATATAGTTATCCTTTTTTAACAGTACTTATCCTTTTTACCTATACTAATTCTTTCCTATCTATACTTCTCCTTTGTACCTATACTTTTTAAATTACATTTTAAATATACTTCTCCTTTCTTACCTATATTTTTCCTTTTTTAATTATACTTATCCTTTCTTACTTCTACTTACCTCTAATTATCCTTCATTACATATACTTTCATATACATAGCCTTTTTAATATATATTTATACTTTTTTACTCATACCTATCCTTATCTACCAATATTTAGCATTACTTACCTATGCTTATCCTTTTTTTATTGATTGGATGTTAGATATACTTATTATTTTTTACCAGTAATTCTCCTTACATATACTTATATTTTCTTACCTAGACTTATCCTTTCCTGCCTATATTTTTATCTTATCTAGACTGATCTTTTTTTTCCTATAATTATCTTTTATTACCTATATTTAGCTACACTTATCCTTTTTACTTCTACTTATCCTTTTTATGCATACTTATCTTTTGTTACCTATGCTTATCATTTCTTTCCTGTATTTATCTATACTTATCATTTTTTCCTATATTTACCTATACTTATTCTTTCCTACCTATATTTACTTATAATTATCCTTTTTTGCCCTTTCTTACCTATACTTATCATTTTTACTTATACTTATCCTCTCTTACCTATATTTACCTATTCTTATAATTTCTTACCAATACTTACCTATAGTTATTCTTTCTTACCTATATTTATCTTTTTTTCCTATACTTATCCTCTTGTACCTACACTTATCCTTACTTATCTATTCTTATATTTACCTATACTTTTTTACCTATACTTATCTTTTCTTATCTTTTCTTACTTATACTTATTCTTTCTTACGTGTTTTTATCTATATTTATCACTTATAGTTATCGATGCGGAGGTCCCTGATGATGTTGGACATCCGATCTTCTGCTCTTCTCTGCATGATCTTCTGGAAGCTCAGGTATGCAGCTTGCTCTGATATTATTGAGCAGGTGTCTTGTTGAGGGTTTTCTAGTTGACAAATGAAAACCCTCTGAACACGGCCTGGTCCTCTGGTGTTATAGATAATGTAGCCTCTGCCGCTTGGATCTTGTCAAGCTTAAAAGCACGGAACTTTGGTTTAGGCTTCGTTGGCTATAGAAAAGATGCAGAAAAAGTCATGGTGAAAATTGGTGACTAATTAAAATAGTCACTCAAATTGCTCAATATTAAGGAACGTTTTGAAATGTAAATGTAATATTGTAGAGACAAAGCCATCACAACAAGCATTGCAGCTCAAGTTTAGTCACTTCAGTGCGATTTATCCATTTACTTCCAGTTATTTGGGTATTTTGCTTGTCTTTGGTTTTTCTCTGTCTAGTGGCCTTATGTGAACATGCATTTACATTTTTCATGCACATCAATTTACGTTTCAGTTCAGACTCCCAGGTTTTTTCTTTGTATTTTAGTTTGCTTTAGTGCATATAAGGGTGTGGCTTCCCTTTGTCTGAGCTGAAAGGTTCATTCTGCCTCTCAGGTCTATGTTTCTACTAGGGGTTCAGTCTCTCTGCCCTTATCCATATGCATGTCACTTGACAAATGGTAAGGTTTTAAAATTAGAGTTAGGACTGTCCCATAAGGGTTACCGTGACATGGTGGGATGGCTTTTACATTAATTTGATCAAAATTATGTTAACTAAATACCCTTTATTATTTATCATTATTTTTGCACTGTGCAATTTATCCATTTACTTCCAGTTATTTGGGTATTTTGCTTGTCTTTGGTTTTTCTCTGTAAATGTAATATTGTAGAGACAAAACTAGCACAACAAGCATTGCAGCTCAAGTTTAGTCACTTCAGTGAGCTGCAGTGCCACTAATTATCTCTATGGCCAATCATACTCCTGTCTCATCATATATAGGATGCAGAATTATGTGCAGGTAATAGGCAATAGCTTAAGTATGGTTAGAATGAGAAGTTTTTAAATAAGTACAATCTGTACTTATATCACTTCAATGCTGAACACTTTGATCTGTTAACAGACTCTTCCAAATTTGGACAGCTCCATCAGTTCTGTTTTTTGACAAAATTGGTTCATATTTGTTGTTTTATTTTTCTTCTGGTCAAAATCAGCAGTGGAGACTATAAAAAGGAGAATTATTGTTGAAAAATGCAAACTAATTTTCTTTAGATTCACTTCCATGTCTGCCTGAAAAATTATCAAAACATTGTGGTCCTTATGGAGAACTCATTTCAATTTTTTTTAGCCAAGGATCTTCTCTATCTCCAGCTACAGATGCCTATGCAATTCTTTTGCCAGATTAAATGACTTGCACCTGACAGAACATATAACTAGTTAATTATTTGCGTATAGCCTGCAAGAGTCTGAAAGAAGTGCAATACTATAGACTAGACATGCACCATTAATAAATTACATTTTCCAGCCCGATCATTTATAATAGTAATGTAAACATTAACGTAGTCCAAATTATTTTCCAACCCTGATATTAACCCCTTTACAACCCAAGGTGGTTTGCACGTTAATGACCAGGCCAATTTTTACAATTCTGACCACTGTCACTTTATGAGGTAATTACTCTGGAACGCTTCAACGGATCCCCCTGATTATGAGAATGTTTTTTCGTGACATATTGTACTTCATGTTTGTGGTAAAATTTCTTCAATATCACTTGCGTTTATTTGTGAAAAAAACGGAAATTTAGCGAAAATTTTGCAATTTTCAAAATTTGAAATTTTATGCCCTTAAATCAGAGAGATATGTCACACAAAATAGTTAATAAATAACATTTCCCACATGCATACTTTACATCAGCACAATTTTGGAACCAACATTTTTCTTTATTGGGGAGCTATAAGGGTTAAAAGTTGACCAGTGATTTCTCATTTTTCCAATAAAATTTACAAAACCATTTTTTTAGGGACCACATCATATTTAAAGTCACTTTGAGGGGTCTTTATGACAGAAAATACCCAAAAGTGACACCATTCTAAAAACTGCACCCCTCAAGGTGCTCAAAACCACATTCAAGAACTTTATTAACCCTTCAGGTGCTTCACAGGAATTTTTGGAATGTGGAAGAAAAAAATTAACATTTAACTTATTTTACAAAAATGTTACTTTAGACCCATTTTTTTTTCTTTTTGCAGGGGTAACAGGAAAAAATGGACCCCAAAATTTGTTGTGCAATTTCTCCTGAGTAAGCAGATACCCCATATGTGAGGAAAAAACACTGTTTGGGCGCACGGCAGGGTTCGGGGAACTTATCTAGATGTGTGGTGAGCACCTTGAACCCCCAGGTGCTTCACAGAAGTTTATAACATTGAGCCGTAAAAATAAAATTTTCACATTTTTCCGACAAAAATGTTTTTCAGCCCCACTTTTGCATTTTCATAAGGGTAACAGGAGAAATTCCACCATGCAGTTTGTTGTGCAATTTCTCCTGAGTAAGCAGATACCCCATATGTGGGGGGAAAACCACTGTTTCGGCACACGGCAGAGTTCGGAAGGGAAGGAGCGCCATTTGACTTTTTGAATGTAAAATTTGTTTGAATAATTAGCGGACGCCATGTTGCATTTGGGGAGCCCCTGATGTGCCTAAACAGTGGAAATCCCCCACAAGTGACACCATTTTGGAAACTAGATCCCTCAGGGAACTTATATAGATGTGTGGTGAGCACCTTGAAGCCCCAGGTGCTTCACAGAAGTTTATAAAATTGAGCCGTAAAAATAAAATTTTCACATTTTTTCGACAAAAATGTTTTTCAGCTCTCACTTTTGCATTTTCGTAAGGGCAACAGGAGAAATTGCACCATGCAGTTTGTTGTGCAATTTCTCCTGAGTAAGCAGATACCCCATATGTGGGGGAAAACCACTGTTTGGGTGCACGGCAGGGTTCGGAAGGGAAGGAGCGCCATTTGACTTTTTGAATGTAAAATTTGCTTGAATAATTAGCGGACGCAATGTTGCATTTGGGGAGCCCCTGATGTGCCTAAACAGTGCAAACCCCCCGCAAGTGACACCATTTTGGAAACTAGACCCCTCAGGGAACTTATCTAGATGTGTGGTGAGCACCTTGAACCCCCAAGTCCTTTACAGAAGTTTATAAGATGGAGCCGTGAAAATAAAAAAATCAAACTTTTCCACAAACATGATGTTTTAGCCCCAATTTTTTTATTTTCACAAGGGTAAGAGGATCAAATGGACACCAAAAACGTTTGTGCAATTTCTCCTGAGTACGCCAATACCCCATATGTGGGGAAAATACAGTGTTTGTGCGCACGGCAGAGTTCAGAAGGGAAGGAGCACTGTGTGACTTTTTGAACGCAAAATCGGCTGGAATCGAGAGCGGACGCCATGTTGCGTTTAGAGAGCCCCTGATGTGCCTAAATAGTTGAACCCCCCCCAAGTGACCCCATTTTGGAAACTACACCCCTCAAGGATTTTATCAAGGGGTATAGTGAACATTTTGAGCCAAGAGATACAACACAGAATTTGATGACATTAGGTCATCATATTGAATAACTTGTCACTAGTCTTGAGCGCAAGTGCTCGCTCCTTGAGTTTGTATCGGGTACTCAGGTATGCACCATGTATCACGGGTGCTCAAGTGACATGCTCGAGTCCCCGTCCTGTATGTTTCACGGTTATTAGACACCCCAAAAAAACATACGGGGATTGCTCATGCATGGCAGGCAATCCCCGTGAGGTTTTTTTGGCCGCGAAGCATATGGAGCGGAGATTCGAGCACTCGCGATACTCAATACATACCCGAGCACCCGATGCAAACTCAAGTAGCGAGCACTTGCGTTCAACACTAGTTGCCATATCGTCATCTTTTTTTTTTTTTTTTTTTTACTTTTGAAAAAAAAAACAACCCTAACCCTACCCTAGCCCAGCCCTGACCCCAACCCTAACATTAGCACAACCCTAACCCCAACCCCAGCCCTAGCGTTTATTTTTTATGCCGTTCCTAGTGCGGTATAAGTGATTAGACGACCTTATTCTTTGGGTCGGTTCGACTACAGAGATACCAGAATGATATCGGGTTTTTATGATTGACAACTGTCACACACTAAAAGACTCATATTTTGTAAAATCTAGTTTTTGCATATTTTGAGAGCTATAATTTTTCTATATTTTGGCCGACAGAGTCATGTGATGGCTTTTTTTTTGCGGGATGAGTTGACGTTTTTATTGGTGCCATTTTCAGGCATGTGATATTTTTTGATCGCTTTCTATTCCAGCTTTTGGGAGGCAGAATAAACAAAAACCAACAATTCAGGAATTGTTTTTTGTTTGATGCTGTTCCGCGAGTGGTAAAATTGATAAGGTAGCTTTATTCTTTGGGTCAGTACGTTTACAGCGGTACCACATTTATATCGTTTTTCTATGTTTTGGCGCTTTTACACAATAAAAGCTATTTTATAGAAAAAATAATTTTTTTGCATCGCTTTATTCTGAGAGCTATAACTTTTAGATGATGGAGCTGTATGGCAGCTTGTTTTTTGCGGGACAAGATTACGTTTTCAGTGGTACCATTTTTATTTATATTCGTCTTTTTGATCACGTGTTATTCCATTTTTTGTTTGGTGGTATGATGATAAAGCATTATTTTTTGCTTCGTTTTTTATTTCTTTTTTTTACCGTGTTCACTGAAGGGGTTAACTAGTGGGACAATTTTATAGGTCAAGTCGTTCCGGACGTGGCCATACCAAATATGTGTACTATTGTTTTGTTGGTTTTTTTCATAATAATATTTATTGATGGGTACATTATATTTTTATTTTTGGTGGATTCTTTTTTTTATTTTTTTTAATATTTTTACAATTTTTTTTTTAATTATTTTCACTTTCTGAGAGTTTTTTAGTTTTTTACTTTGTCCCACTCTGGGACTTTCACTTTTTTTATTCTGATCGCCTGTATATCATAGGGATGGAGCACCAGCCCTGTGCTATGCAGGCAGTCAGTGCTGCACAGAGAGAAGATTGTTTGGTCATGCACTGCGCATGACCAAAAAATCTTCCTGCTGTCTGGTGACCCGGATGTTGTCATGACAACATCGGGTCGTCATGGCAACACCCGGGAAACCACGGCAGACAGGACTGGAGGCCGGAAGAGGAGGTGAGTATTGCGATCACCTCCCCTTAGCCACCGCAATGCTGCGATCGACTTCGGGACCGCTCCCTGCACATAGTACCGGGTGTCAGCTGTAACAATCAGCTGACACCCGGCGGCGATCGCGCCCGCACAGCCTGTGTGCGCACGCGATGACGTACTAATACGGGTCAGGCTCTTAAGTCCCAGGGCACAGACGCGTATTAGTACGTCATGGGCTTTAAAGGGGTTGAACATAATGTATCACAGAGCCAAAAGCGTAGAAGATTGTGGGAGAGTATCTTATTCAGATCCATGTGACAATTCTGTACATATACTTACTACATGGATGTATGGTGGGGCCATCCTAAGGGCTTCCACTGAGACCCCATCAATTCTCTGGAAGAAGGGGTGTTCTCGGATGTTACCATTGACTCCTAATCTCTGGACAGGATCTTCCTGGAGGAGCTGTTCAATGATGTCCTTGGCGCCGGAGGATGATTCATCAAAGAGTGAGGGATGGTAGTTACACTCACTGGTAAGCATTTCGTTAAAGATGACTCCAAACGAGTACCAGTCTACTCCGGCGTTATACTCCTCCTTGTCCATGATCTGCCATAGAGAAGCATTATTAGTAGTGCTACCTCTTGTATATCACCGTTCTTACATGTCACTCATATTGTTATGTGATTCTATATTAAATGACAGTAAGTCTTACTACTTAATCAAGAGACAAAAAGGATCTTTCATAATTATGCTCCATAAATGAAATTAATAAATGATATGAAAAATCAGAATGAATGTAATATATACGATTGTGACAACGCTCAGCTCAGTGTGCTACCAGCTCAAACTTTAACCCCTTCAAAATTGGGCGATTTTCAGTTTTTCCTCCCTTCTTACAAGATCCATAACTTTTTTATTTTTCCATCCACATAACCGTATGAGGGCTTGTTTATTGCAGGATGAGCAGTAGTTTTGAATGACGCCATTCATTTTATCATATGATGCACTTGAAAGTGGTAAAAAAAATCCAAGCATGTTAAAATTGCAAAAAAAGTGTAATTTTACAATTTTTGTTTTATTTACCATGTTAACTATATGTTAAATCTGACCTGGCTTTATGATTATCCAGGTGAGTACAATTACGCAGATACCAAACACATGATGACATTTTTATTGATATCATTTTGAGGCAGATACAATGTTTTGATCACCTTTTATTGCATTTTATTACAATGTTGCGGCGGCCAAAAAAACTTAATTCTGGTGTTTTGATTTTTTCTTTGTTACGCCGTTTACTGATCAGATTAATTTTAGATTTTGAGTGATCGGACTTTTACAAACACAGCAATACAGAGATACCAGATATGTGTATTTTTATTTTTTTTAATTGTTTTATTTTTAATGGGGTAAAAGGGGGGTGATTTGAACTTTTCTGTATTTTTTAGTTTCCTTATATTTTTAAAAACATTTTTTTTAACTTTTTTTCCTATATTCATCAGTTCCCTTAGGGGAATTGAAGCTTTGACTGTCTGACTGCTGATGCACAGCTATGTATAGCTAAAATTACAATCTCCTATGAATGCCAGCTAAACGGTGGCCTTCACAGGAGTACTGTCATGACAAGCACGGAGATCTTCAGCGACCCCCGAATGCCATGGTAACCCATCAGCACCCCGTGATCATGTCAGGGGCGCACCGATGGGCATGTAGAAAAACGCGCCCCCCCGCCAGCCATGTTAAATGCCACTGTCAGAGATTGACAGCGAGATCTAACATGTTAATGGCTGCAGGCGGAGTAGTGTTACACCAGCAGCTGTTAAAGATTAAATCAACCATCATCCGCAGGAAAAGATGCGGGCTCGGCGTGCGACCTCGCATCAAAGGCAGGGACATGACATATGACCGACATGTACGCCATATGTCATGAAGGGGTTAAGGAGCGATCTGGGACATAGCTGATAATACTGAGGTGGCGGCTTGTCTTGTATTATATACACAGAGCAGCTTAGTCCGATGTACTTGATATTTCAGATACTTGTTATCTAATAAATGTAATAAGTGCACATAAAATAATAGATTTTCCTGTATCATTATTACACATGTTATTGCCACTTTAGGACATCTCTGGTCCGGATAACTCAGCATTACACCTGGTTGGTCATAGTTCACCATCCATGTAGACATGCAGGCTAGGAGGAATAGGAGATGATGCTCCTCCCATTTGGCGATTGTGCGGCTCACAGTAGTGAAGCACTCAGAGGTCACACATTTTTTCCCTGTTCTGTGGATGGGTGATATATTGAAAATACTTTCAATGGATTTCTAGTGCTCTAATATTGATAACCAGAACAGGTCATCAATATAAGATTGGTGGGGTCAACGCCCGGCAGTCCCACTGATTAACTGTTATTTCCTCCGCCAGTGGTTGGATATAACCAATAAACAGACATCACAGCACCGGTCACTGGTTAGTGGCGGCTGCTGGTACTACAGATTAGCCCCTATGGAAAGAAACACGGGCTGATCTGCATTTCTTGGCACTGACCACTAAACAGTACAGAGGTGCGATGTTCTGCTCTGTTTCCATCAGGTTGCAGCCAGGGGTAAGAACAGCTGATCAGTGTGATCCGATCCTCAATGATTTTATATTGATGAACTCGCCGAAATAAAGCTCATCAATGTGAAAGTATCCGGAATCCTTCTAAATACAACAGATAAAAGCGTTCTATTCTCCCCTCAGGAGCCGTGTAACCCATGGTCCCAGCGAAAGTGGTGGCTGTCCGCTCTCCGTGCATGTTCTCAAGTGCAAGACCGTAATCCGTGATCTTAATGTGGCCGTATCAGTCACCAGGAGGTTCTCGGGCTTCAGGTCTCTGTAAGAAAAAGAAAATGAACCTGAGTAAGTGTTCTTCTTCTATCTGTGGTGAAATGATGATATAGGAGAATAAACCTATTTTCTCTCCCTGCTGTACTTTCCTCTGAGATAACTCCTTTACTATATGCCCTGTACCACCGCAGGGATCACTGTATTCCATGTGACCGCCGCTCATCTGCAGCTTCCTGACAGTGATACCATATAGGACTACTAGACACCAGCTACAGGCATCAGTCTGCAGGTCACCAGGGTGGAGGGACTGACTGCAGCTGAGCTTTAAAGGGGTTTTCCCATCAATAAAAGGTAATTTTAATCAATAGATTTTAGAATAATAATAATTTTCACAATTGGATGTGATTAAATAAAATGTTCCTGTGCTTATCAGCAAATGATTATTTCTTTGAAGTAAAACATTGTTTAAAAAAAAAACAGGCTGAGTGTGATCTGACAAAACATCATATATCACTGGAACCAATATTATTTAATGGGCTCGTGTACTTGTCCGATTTTTTTCCTTGGACCAATTACAGAATTCCCAAGTTGGATCCAATCAACGGATCACACTCGGCCATGCAAGTCAATGAGTCCATGGAAAACATCGGACTGCACTCGGATGACATCTGAGTGCAGGCCGATTTCCACAGACTGACAGAATGGAAAAGATGGAGACATTTTTTTTCCATCTTCTCCACATCAGAATAAATTGGATGACACTATGATCAAATTCTTTTCAGAGTTTAATCAAAATGTGATTTGTATAATGGTCTGGATTCTCTTAGATGAGAGAATATACGCTGGTGTGACTGAGCCTCACACTGACTACATTACCTGTGGATGACGCCCTTAGAATGGAGGAACTGGATCCCACACACTAGTTCGGCGGCATAGAATCTGACAAAGAGAAAATGAATAAGTATCAGATCCCACAGATTGTAAACTTGGGAATTCATATGAGTCAATAGGAGCATTATTCTATATTATTCCCTCTATGTGACTGCCGAATCGTGATGGTGTAAACAGCGCACAATGTCAATATTGCAGTCTCGAGAATGCACGTATGCAAATTACATACTTATGATTATATGCCGACTATACTCCTGCACGTCTCTCAATTCTCTCCTATTTGAAGAAGCCGGGTGAGACTAGTTGGCATGTGATCACAAGTATGAAAATTGTACCCGTAATCACAGGATCGCCCACCTGAACGGGGTATACAGGGAAATCTTGACTGTGTGCACGTTGCATACTTTCACAATTTGTCAGTCTGCAGTCACATAGAGAAACTGCTGATTTTTCTTCTGAGACTGGACAACTCCTTAAACACATTACCTGGCACTGGTGATGTCAAGCGGCCCCTTCCTGTGTAGAAGTTGGTAAAAGTCCCCGCAGCTCATGTATTCCATACCAAGAAAAACATTCATCTGTAACATGGAACATTAGCATTTATTATACAGTAAAGACAAATACACATTTCACTACTTGAAGGGGTTTTCCATCCAAGAAAGTTAAAGCATATTGGTAAGATATGTAGTCACTCAATACAAAAGGTGGCCTAACTGCTGTGACCCCTAAAATTCTAAACAATGATATCTAATATATAAATACATGTAGAAATTCTTGTTTCAGCCAATGTTTGGTAATTATTTTTCTTTTAATTATAGACATAGGCCCAGATTCATAATTTGAATAGTTTTAATCACTTTCCTTTTTGGTCTTGTGGTATTTGTTGCTGACTTTTGGTGCCAAATTCTTCAAAATGGCGCACACAATTCAAGAATTTGGTACAAAGTAAAAAATGCTCGTTTTCTGCCTTGAAGTGTTTTTGCAACTTTTTGGCCCCAAAAATCACACATTTTCGAATAGGTCCAAAAATATGGCAAAAAACCTGGCATACTCAAAAAATACGCCAAAGGGGATTGAAATTAAGACTGCGTCATATTTGCAACTTAAAAAAATCACAATTGATGAATCAGGTAAAAACATCTGGAATCACTAAACTCTGCCCACAAAGTGAAAAAAAGCAGAAAAGCTGATACAAAATAGACTGCAAAAAAGGCGCAAATAGAGTAATGAATTGGGTGCAAATAAAAAAAAGGCAAAAACTCACAAAACCAGACAAAAACCAGACGTAAAGGCAATGATGAATCAAAGCCTTAATCTTATCTCTCTGCTTTGTATAGGGCTGCCATACAGTAACTGTTTTCTGTGTATCCCGCTTCCCAAAAAGTGGAATTAAAGATAGTTATAAAGTGTTGTGTACTCCCAAATAATACCAACGTAAAGCGCAAGCTGCGCAAAAAAACAGCTGTTAACAACAACAATGTTATGAGTCTTGTAAAACACCAACACAAAAAAATGTTTTTGTTTTGTTTTATTTTTTCAGTATGCTAATGTAGCAAAACATAAAAATCATATAAATCTGGTTTCACCATTATCATAAAAGTTATCATATTATGTAAGTGCCATAAAACCCTCAAAATACCAGCAAACTTGCTATTTTTTTCAATCCAACCTATAAAAAATGCATACACCTTATCAAATACAATGTGCACTCTATAACGGTGCAGTTAAAAATACTACGCTTCATGCAAAATTAAATATAGACCTTCAAAGAACTACGGTGACAGAAGAATAGAAAAGTCACAGCTTTTAGACTGCGGAGATGAAAAAACAACTGAAAATGCTGCTCTCTTACAGCCTCTGCTGCTTCTTTATGGGGATAAAGGGGTTGTTCAGGTTAGGAAAAAATTGCTTTTCTTCCAGAAAAAAAGTGCTTCTGTCCATGAGCTGTGCCTGGTATTTCAGCTCAGCCACATTCAAGACTATACAGAGCCATTTTGGTCTGAACATTAATACCCCCTCTATATCACCTCTGTAGAGTTTGTCTCTGGCAGAGGTATTGGCCATTGATCAGTGAAGCTTGGTTGCATTCAGTGACATTTCTTAAAGGAGTTTTCCACTCTCATGATTTACCTAGCATTAGAATAGGTCATTAATATCAGATTGGTGGGGTCCGATCAGCTGTTACCATCTCCACCAAAAGCCGGATGTAAACAGTGTACAGAGCTAACAAGGTTTAGTGGTTGCTCTTGGTACTGCAGGACAGCTCCTATTCAGACGAATAGGTCATCAACATCAAAGTAGTGGCAAGACCTTTCAGCACTAAGCAGTCACAATTCTACCTTGGTCTGGAATCCAAAGTCCGCGTGGACGAGGAAGGGGCTTCCAGATGCCAGCTGAAGAACTCGCCTCTCCACCATCACATCCAGCCTATCACCTCCGGCTAGCAGGGCTCTTTTGCTGATGATCTTAACAGCAAATTCTTGATGGGTTATAGTATCTTCCGCCATCAGGACCTTTCCAAAGCTTCCGAAGCCGAGCACATGGTGGAATAATAATCTCTCCTTGATGGAATGAGAGATTGTGCCGTAGCTGGATGGCCGAACACCACTGCATCCTATCAGGGGAGAAAAATGACAAATCTCACAATAAATCTAACATTTACAGGCCATTATTCAGACTGAGGAAATCTTCTGTTCTAAGTAAAGCTTGTATTTCATTTTATGACTTGTGTTAATGGATTTTATTAATACGCAACTTAGTATTCCTGTAAGCAATCTACATAGGTTTGTCTGATAGAGAGAAGTTATAGAATGATTATTTCCATTATACACTTGGCTGTGATGAGGTTGATCAATATGAACATTTAAAGGGTTTTTCCATAATGACACTTATCACTAGAGACAAATCGCATGGATTTTACCGAGACATTCGATTTAGAGTGAATTTATTCTCTGCAAATTCAATTTCCTTTATTAAGCTCAGAGATACTGGGGTATGGGAAGACTCCTAAAGCATAGTAAAGGTAAGATGTCAAAAAAAAAGACCGAAAAAACTAATATTCACCTCACTTCTCACCTTTTCCGCTCTCTGACCTTCAAGGTTCTTGGCCCTGCTCCTTACCGCCATTGTGCGCTGATGGAACCCGGTCATCTTCACACTAGGCCAGGACTTCCGGCCATAACTCGGCCTGGGATGTCCCTGCGCATGCAAAGAAATGTCCTGGGCCTACTAGCAGCTGGAATTCCTGGTCCAGAGTCATGAAGCAAGTGATGATGTTACGACATGTGCCATGACCTTACGACAAGCACTCTAGACCAGGACTTCCAGACACAGGGACTTCCAGGGTCTACTCACAACCTAGCGGGAAGATGTGTCAGTGCACAGTCATGGTAAGTAAAGGAGTTGAGGACCGTACTGGGGACCACGAGCAACAGAGACATTCGTTTTTTAACCTTTTGTATAGTTCAACAAGATGGTGGCGACCATTTTGCTGAATTCCTACAGAGCAAACTACAAAAAATATGTAAAAGAATACAGATTTTTTGTAAAAGTCAACTTCACTTGAATAAATTCTCCCAACTCTAATTATCACCTATATTATTCTGGGACCCTTATGATCACTAGAACAGGACATCTGCAGGTGACCTGCGTGTGTGTGGTGGGGGGGGGGGTTGATAGGGTGATGGTGAAACATGCATATTGTTATTTTCAACTCAATATTTATGGGACTGACGGAAACAGCAAAGTGCTACAGTATTCTGCTGGCAACTGTAGATGGGAGATCTGAAAAGATGTTTCACCATGTTGTACCTCTCTGTAGGGCTCTAGCAGCAGTTTACTGTTAACAGTGCTAACAAATGCTTTCTGGGAGTTCCCTAAGACTAGGCATATGGACGGGCATGTGGATGGGCATCAGGAAGGATGCTACAACTGTCTCTCCAGAGCAGAGATGTGGTAAAGCACTTACTGCAGAATGCCAAGAGCATTTCAGAGTCACAGAATTCCCAAAAATCGGAAGCATTATACCCCAGATTAAAGCTACATTTTCTCAGTCACAATGCTGCTAAAAACTTTAATTTGTAGACGGACCTGCTGATAGTCTTCTTTTTAGAAAATCACTCTAGCAATTTTTTTTCCATATACAAAGATTACTTGCCATCAGTATTCTAGCGGTTTAACCAGTTTACAACCAGTCTGTTTCCCCCCATTCCTGTCATACATGCACATTTAAGGGCCCTAAAAAGAATGTTCTCGCTTAGATATTTAAAAGTTTTGCCTTTTTTTTGCAATACATGGGGCTTAATTTTCAATGCATTTTTATATTATTTTTTTCTTTGCTTATGACGCGCCCCCAGGGCCGTGGGGTACT
Organism: Phyllobates terribilis; assembly: GCF_046119375.1. Lineage (NCBI taxonomy): Eukaryota > Metazoa > Chordata > Amphibia > Anura > Dendrobatidae > Phyllobates > Phyllobates terribilis. Next base: position 3,872,304 of record NW_027362898.1, on the reverse strand, counting down.
CTGCAGCCGGGCCTCTTGTCGCTGCTGGCGGGGGATATCATGGTGGCTGGCCCGGTCCATGACCCACGGCGGTCAGTGCAAAAAGGGGATATAATTGTTAGGGACAGTTCGTGACGCCACCTGTGGTGGCTGGTGAGGATCACCAGCGCTGCAGCAGTCCTCTGAGGCAGGTGTTAGGGCAGCTTGAGATGGAACGGCTCCCCACAGGTGGAGCAGGCCTCAGGGCAGTGAAATGAGAGCGTGGGTTGCGCTGGGCGTTGTAGTGCAGGGATCGGAATGGCGCTGGTGAAAGAAGGGACGGAGGCAGTACAGTGCAGTCATCCAAGATTTTTACTCACAGTTCTTTAGACGGTCCACAGGTGCACTGTACAGGTGCAAGCCTCCCACGTCACACTGCGTTCACCGGGCAGGGGTTCAGTCCTTCCTCAGGCAGCTTGGGAGTACCTGGCAGAACCCCACTTTCTTGTGTGCCTTTCTAGACTGACTTCACGCTGGGTCTTTCTCCCTCCTGCCCTGAGCTTCCCCACTCTGTATCCTATTCGGGTACTCTGAAGCCCCTCCTGTCCGTCGGAGTTGCACAGACCTGCTTGACCTTACTTGGATTGGAATGGGGGTTTTGACTACTGGCTATAGAAGCCAGAAGCCTCCGGTTTTTCCAGCCGAGGCTTGAAGCTGCACGACTGGGCCAGGGGCCGGCCCCCTTCTTGCGGCCTAGATCCTCCTGACACTTGGCAGGTTCGGGGTGTACGGGTGCCGCCTGCACTCGCCGTACCCCCTAGGATCCCTTCTGCAGAATGGAGCTTACTCCCTGCTCCCCTCCTGGGCCTCTGAGACTAGGCCCTGCTTGGGGAGCAGAGCTCTGACTGAGACTCTGCTCCCTGACAGTCGTCCTCTGACTGAACACACTCTCTAAGATGGCTTCTCTATTTATACCTCCTTCTACAAGTGCTTCCTCTAACTACTTCCTCCACCCACACCCACTACTGGTTTCCCCTACCTTTGGTTCCCCCCACTCCAGCCAGGGACAGGGCTCAGCAGAAAACTACATTGCGTCTTGCCCCTCCTGCTGGCCTGGAGCAGTGTAGTGTTGGATGCAGGTGTTTGGGGTTCCGTGCAGCACTCCCTCCTTACCTGAGTGAAGGGAGACACCACACCTCGGGGTGAGGTGCAGTACTGCAGTACCTTTGTGGCAACTGAACCCTAAGGGGCGCCACACTTATATCAGGGGAAAAATGTAACTAAAAATAGGAAATGTGTCTATTTTTCACTTTATTTAAACAAAGGACAAGTAAAACATTTCAAATTGCATTCCCCTTTACATAGAAATGATTTTTAGATATTGAACGTATTTTTCTTTTCAATGGAGGCAGGGCTAGATACAGTGATTCAGACTGGCTGGGTCTCTTTTTTTAGTTTTTTCATTATTTATGCTTTTTTTTTCTATTTTATTTTTGCTTTTTTCATTTATTGTTTCATATATTTTACACACTCTGCCCCCCATAAGGCCTTAAAAGACCTTACAACCCAGCAGCTCTTGTTCCTTCCCTACAGCTAGCGATCACATGTTTCCTGGATCTGGCGGAGGCAGCATGGTAATTGCTTCCTAATTTCTTATTAATCTGTAACACAAGTGCTGGTATAGCACTGTGAATACAGCCAAACAGATGGTAAGTCTGAGCATGCTCGTTACTCGAGATTTACGAGCCTGCTGAAGATACTATGTGTTCACCCGAGATGCTCATCGAAAAGGTTAACAGAACATACTCGCTCATCACTAATGGTAAGTATGGTAATAAGCCATGTATTGCCTTATGTCTGGGTAGTCTGGCTGTGTACAGCACTCCCTCACTCACAGATTCACGATCTTGTACAAGCTGCTTACAATCCACTGACGTTTTAGAACGTCAATGCAGAGTAATGAGTGGACTGTCCAGAAATGTATAATCTATGGGTCATCCAGAAGTACAGTGCAGACCAAAAGTTTGGACACACTTTCTCATTTAAAGATTTTTCTGTATTTTCATGACTTTGAAAATTGTACATTCACACTGAAGGCATCAAAACTATGAATTAACACATGTGGAATTATATACTTAACAAAAAAGTGTGAAACAACTGAAAATATGTCTTATATTCTAGGTTCTTCAAAGTAGCCACCTTTTGCTTTGATGACTGCTTTGCACACTCTTGGCATTCTCTTGATGAGCTTCAAGAAGTAGTCACCGGAAATGGTTTTCACTTCACAGGTGTGCCCTGTCAGGTTTAATAAGTGGGATTTTTTGCCTTATAAATGGGGTTGGGACCATCAGTTTTGTTGTGCAGAAGTCAGGTGGATACACAGCTGATTGTCCTACTGAATAAACTGTTAGAATTTGTATTATGGCAAGAAAAAAGCAGCTAAGTAAAGAAAAACGAGTGGTCATCATTACTTTAAGAAATGAAGGTCAGTCAGTCCAAAAAATTGGGCAAACTTTGAATGTGTCCCCAAGTGCAGTTGCAAAAACCATCAAGCGCTACAAAGAAACTGGCTCACATGAGGACCACCCCAGGAAAGGAAGACCAAGAGTCACCTCTGCTTCTGAGGATAAGTTTATCCGAGTCACTAGCCTCAGAAATCGCAGGTTAACAGCAGTTCAGATTAGAGACCAGGTCAATGCCACACAGAGTTCTAGCAGCAGACACATCTCTACAACAACTGTTAAGAGGAGACTTTGTGCAGCAGGCCTTCATGGTAAAATAGCTGCTAGGAAACCACTGCTAAGGACAGGCAACAAGCCGAAGAGACTTGTTTGGGCTAAAGAACACAAGCAATGGACATTAGACCAGTGGAAATCTGTGCTTTGGTCTGATGAGTCCAAATTTGAGATCTTTGGTTCCAACCACCATATCTTTGTGCGATGCAGAAAAGGTGAACGTATGGACTCTACATGCCTGGTTCCCACCGTGAAGCATGGAGGAGGAGGTGTGATGGTGTGGGGGTTCTTTGCTGGTGACACTGTTGGGGATTTATTAAAAATTGAAGGCATACTGAACCAGCATGGCTACTGCAGCATCTTGCAGCAGCATGCTATTCCATCCGGTTTGCGTTTAGTTGGACCATCATTTATTTTTCAACAGGACAATGACCCCAAACACACCTCCAGGCTGTGTAAGGGCTATTTGACCAAGAAGGAGAGTGATGGGATCCTACGCCAGATGACCTGGCCTCCACAGTCACCAGACCTGAACCCAATCGAGATGGTTTGGGGTGAGCTGGACCGCAGAGTGAAGGCAAAAGGGCCAACAAGTGCTAAGCATCTCTGGGAACTCCTTCAAGATTGTTGGAAGACCATTTCCAGTGACTACCTCTTGAAGCTCATCAAGAGAATGCCAAGAGTGTGCAAAGCAGTCATCAAAGCAAAAGGTGGCTACTTTGAAGAACCTAGAATATAAGACATATTTTCAGTTTTTTCACACTTTTTTGTTAAGTATATAATTCCACATGTGTTAATTCATAGTTTTGATGCCTTCAGTGTGAATGTACAATTTTCAAAGTCATGAAAATACAGAAAAATCTTTAAATGAGAAGGTGTGTCCAAACTTTTGGTCTGTACTGTATATTTCATCACACCTCAGTTACATCTACACGTCCCCCTTCAATATAGGGAAATGGGTCATGTGATCTCCAGCCTGACAACTATTCCAGTACATGCACTAATGTGTTGACAGGAAGTCAGTCTCTGACGTCATGTGATCTGTACGATGACCTCATTACCTATCAAATCCCTCCTGGCGGCTCAGACTCTTCCCCGCATACCGAGCTTCAGCTTCTTTGTCGTTCTGTACGTCATCCCATGCAGATAAAGATATGTATGAAGACTTTTCTAAAATAAATCCTGTCTTTGCTGCCATAGCAGCCGATCATAGAGCAGCTTTCATTTAGTTTATATAAGTGAGCAGTGACATTGTAGGGGAGACCAGCTGAAGCTGCATCACATGAAGCATTATCAAACCTGTCTAAGGGTCTGTTCACATATTAAGTATTTGATTCAGAGATTTCTACACCATATCTGCATCTTTTGTAAGGAAAAATACAGTGGCAAAAACACGCGCTTTTGTCCAAATTTTTCCCCACTCATAAGTATGGGTGAAATCTGCAGGAAAACATTGAAAGAATTGATATTCTGCAGATTTAACCCATTCACAACATCCGCCGTACATGTACTGAGCAAGTTGGAAGCAAGTGTGTAAAGCGGGCTCACAGGGTGAGCCAGCCCCATACCCGGCAGGTGATGTCTGTGTATTACAGCCAGGACCTGCAGCTAACAATCGCGGGTGGAGCGCTGCTCTGACATGCATAACACGCAACAGCATGCGTGCGTGTCATTCCCTCCGCCCATCGGTGAGCCTGTGATGTAATTGCGGGTCGGCGATGGGTTGTCATTATAGCCTGGTGTCAGCTGATGACCCCCGTGCCTGTCATTATGGAGCTCCTTTGAAACCCTGACTGTGGCCAGGCTTCAAAGGAGACTATGATTTCTGATATATACATCTTTGTATCTAGCACAGGCGATTGGACAATTGCGTCTTCAAGTCCCCTAAAGGGGCTAACAATTATAGTGAAAAATAAAAAAAATGTTTTGAAAAAAAAAAATTAAAATATAGCTTTTATTAAACTTAATTAAAAATGTAGGGATCAATGTAGGGATGCCCTGCATTTGGTTAGCTGCAGGGCATCTCTACATTTATCCATTTACCATAGATTTCCTGATGAACCAACATCTGGTGGAGAAATGCGTCGAGATACATTGGAAGACCATACATGTGGACTGATAAGTATCATGGCCCATGAAATCTATACGTTGTTCAGTCTATAACTGTGCTTTTTTTTAACACTAATGTTTACAGTGCCTACAAGTAGTATTCAACCCCCTGCAGATTTAGCTGGTTGACACATGCGGAATTAACTTGTTATTGTGACATTTGTACTGTAGATCAGCCTGGAAGTGGGAAATGCACTGCAGCAAATATTGTTTTTTTTTTTTCTTTTTTTTTTTTTTTAAAACGTTAAAAGTTAATTCAGAGTGTCATTTATTATTCAACCCCTCAAACCACAAGAATTCTGTTTGGTCCCCCTAAAGTATTAAGAAGTAGTTCAGGCACCAAGAATAATGAGCTTCACATGTGTGGATTAAAGATCTCTTTTGCCAGCCTTTTCTGACTATTTAAGACCCTCCCCAAACTTGTGAACAGCACTCAGACATGGTCAACATGGGAAAGATAAAGGAGCATTCCAAGGCCATCAGAGACAAGATCGTGGAGGGTCACAAGGCTGGCAAGGGGTACAAAACCCTTTCCAAGGAGTTGGGCCTACCTGTCTCCACTGTTGGGAGCATCATCCGTAAGTGGAAGGCTTATGGAACTACTGTTAGCCTTCCACGGCCTGGACAGCCTTTGAAAATGTCCTCCCGTGCCGAGGCCAGGCTTGTCCGAAGAGTCAAGGCTAACCCAAGGACAACAAGGAAGGAGCTCCAGGAAGATCTCATGGCAGTGGGGACATTGGTTTCAGTCAATACCATAAGTAACGTACTCCACCGCAATGGTCTCCGTTCCAGACGAGCCCGTAAGGTACCTTTACTTTCAAAGCGTCATGTCAAGGCTCGTCTACAGTTTGCTCATGATCACTTGGAGGACTCTGAGACAGACTGGTTCAAGGTTCTATGGTCTGATGAGACCAAGATCGAGATCTTTGGTGCCAACCACACACGTGACGTTTGGAGACTGGATGGCACTGCATACGACCCCAAGAATACCATCCCTACAGTCAAGCATGGTGGTGGCAGCATCATGCTGTGGGGCTGTTTCTCAGCCAAGGGGCCTGGCCATCTGGTCCGCAGCCATGGGAAGATGGATAGCACGGCCTACCTGGAGATTTTGGCCAAGAACCTCCGCTCCTCCATCAAGGATCTTAAGATGGGTCGTAATTTCATCTTCCAACAAGACAACGACCCAAAGCACACAGCCAAGAAAACCAAGGCCTGGTTCAAGAGGGAAAAAGTCAAGGTGTTGGAGTGGCCTAGTCAGTCTCCTGACCTTAACCCAATTGAAAACTTGTGGAAGGAGCTCAAGAATAAAGTCCACATGAGACACCCAAAGAACCTAGATAACTTGGAGAAGATCTGCATGGAGGACTGGGCCAAGATAACTCCATAGACTTGTGCCGGCCTGATCAGGTCTTATAAAAGACGATTATTAGCTGTAATTGCAAACAAGGGTTATTCCACAAAATATTAAACATAGGGGTTGTATAATAATTGACCCACACTTTTATGTTTAAAATTTAATAAAATTCAACTGAGCAACATTACTTTTTGGTTTGTAAGATTTATGCTTCTGTTCATGAATCCTACTCTCGTTTGCAGTTTGAAGGCTCTAACTTATTTGCATCTTATCAAACCAGCTAAATCTGCAGGGGGTTGAATACTACTTGTAGGCACTGTATATTTGTGCTCACCATTCCATTATGAATTATTTGGATCTATTATTGTGACTGCTATCTAAGATCAGGATAGCTTCTCGCTTGAGGTCAAGCTGAAGGGCTAAGGATTTACCGTATTTTTCGGACCATAAGGCGCACTTTTTTTCCCCAAAATTTGGAAGGAAAATTGGGGTGCATGTTATGGTCCGAACGTTACTTTACCGATGGCGGTGGAGCTGGGATCGCAGGGTCCTCCGGCGGCGGCAGAGGTGAGATGCTGCTGAAGCCGGGGCCTGTACCTGTGCTGGTGTCGGGTGGTGAAGCAGAGGAGCCGGGGCCTGTGCCGGGCTGTGAGTGGTGTCCGGCGGTGAGGCAGAGGAGCCGGGGCCTCTGCCGGGCTGTGAGCGGTGTCCGACGGTGTGGTAGAGCAGCGTGTGCTGCTTCCGGAGCTCCGGCGGCCATTTTCCTGTAGATCTCTGCCTCACCGCCGGACCCATTCACAGGTCCAGGCCTCAGGCAAGTTCACAGGCCCCAGGCCCGTCCACAGGCCCTAGGCAAGTCCACAGGCCCCAGGCAAGTCCACAGGCCCCAGGCCAGTCCACAGGCCCCAGCCGGTCCACAGGCCCCAACCAGACACTGGCATTTCACCTCTTCTGCTGCCTCCGGGTTCCTGAGGCAAGGAACAGAGGGATCTGCGATCCTGATCCACCATCACCGCAACTCACAGCTGCTGCAGCACCGGCTTCATGTATCCAGGGTCCGCAGCATTCCTCCACTTCCGCCGGGCCGGTTTCCTGAAGGATCCTGCCTCCTGCTCCACCACCCCCCCAGGTAAGATACCTAATCAGACTATAAGAAAAATATTTTTTTTCCTATTTTCCACCCCAAAATTTGGGGTGCGTCTTATGGTCCGGTGCGTCTTATAGTCCGAAAAATACGGTATATATGAATCAATGGGCATATTTGTCAGATGTCATATCTTGTATATATATCCGCATTCAAGAATGTACAATATTATATTGCTGCCTTGCTGCGCTTTATTTACATTTTGGACTCGAGATACTCTCCTACTCTTACATTGTATATTGTTTGCATACCCTGCCGACCTCGTTTTTATGTAGTTACAGTGGATGATTTATTTATATATATATATATATTTCTAATCCCGTTACTATCATACTAGCCCTGTGCTCTCCCTCTCTATTAGTGTTCAGGGACTTACAGGGACTTTTAGGGATAGACAACTTGTGAGTGGGGGCGCCATTGTCGTACAAATTCTAGGGTGCCAACCCCTGCGGTCAGCAATGGTCACCCTAGAGGACAATAGGAGATGACTAGCTCCTGTAGTATCATAGATATGTTATTATATTTATTTATTCCCGCTATTATCATATTACAGGTTCACGAACCTTCTGTTTCCATCCTGTACTTGCTCACCAAGGTCCATAGGAGTCTATAAGACCCTCCGGGACAGCCCATTGTCTCAGTCAATGGGCGTCTATCTGAACCAATTTCTAGATTCTTGTATTACTATCTAAAACTGGTTGCTATGGAACTTCCACCTTTCATCAAAAACTGCAGAAATTTTACAGAGATTGGATAATATTCATGTTGGTTTAGATATGTTTCTCATTACATGTGATGTAGAACCATTATATACTTCTGTGGCGCCCCTGAGGGTTCGGTCGCCACAAGGGGGATACTGCAGCCTGTCAGCAGGTGTAGTGTTTCCTCACCCAGGTAAGGAAGGTGTACTAATCAGGACCCTGTCTTGCATCCAACACTACACACTCCTGACCTATGGGAGGCAAGTATGCACCATAGTGCTGCCTCAGCAGGATCACGAGTGGGGGGAACCAAAAGTTAGGGGAACCATGTAGTGGGTGGAGGGTGTAGAACACACTTTTAGTTTGCACACATAGTTTCATATATAATGGTCAACCATCTTAGAACAATGTTCTTTGATTGTGGCCTTCACAGCTGACAGTGGCCTTGTGTAGGAGCCTGCAGGGTGCTGAAGATGCACGGTCCTCGTGCTCTGACCTCGACACGAGGAGCGGGGATGAGTTAACAGAGTCTCTACCCCGGTCAAGTTCCCTTGCTTAAGAAGGTCAGGAGCTATAGTGGAGCTCCATAGCAAAAGGATCCCAGGGAGCACGGACGGAGCGGCGTACGCCACCTGTACTCTTATTTCTGGCCAGCCAGAGGGACTCCTGCTGCAAGAGGGGTACCGGCCCCCGATATCTGACTTTGCCACTTTAAGTCTCTGTCAGTGGATCCCGTCGCGGGACGGACGCAGCAGCAATTGCCGCCGTGCCCCAAATCTGTGGATAGTCCAGAGGGATACCCAGCCTTACTCTACACACGGACAGGAGAGGACTCAAAAGGGGAGAGTTAGGAACACTCTGAGGGTCCTGATCTAGGCACCTGAAGCACTTGGGTGCGCTGAGCCCTCATCCCTGGTGGCCGCAGTCATCCGTGAGGAGCAGGGAGAAGCCTTGCGGCTGTGCTTGAAAACTGTGAGTAAAAGACCTGGAAGACTATCCCTATGGCCTCCGGACTCTATTTCCACACTGCACCACACAGCATCTGAGTGACTCTAGACTACTCTCCCCATCCTCCTATCACATCTGCCCTGAGGCCCAGCTCCGCCTGTGGGGTGTTATAACACCTCAAGCTGCCTTAACATCCAGCCTCAGAGGTCTGCTAGCAGCGCTGGTGGCGCATCACCAGGCACCGCAGGTGGCGTAGTCATAATAACACCACTTGTTACACCAACACCGAATGCCCTTCATTTTTAATGTGACGGCCCTGGGCACGGAACGGGTCCGGTCCACGACTACATCCCCCTAACATCTGACCTGGCTCCGAGTACCCCCACCATCTTCCCAGGGCAGGGCTGTGAGCGTCACACTTGAATTTCACATGAATATGGATTATCCGCTACTAGGTTTTTTTCTATCAGGCTGGGGTTTGGATGAATCTCTTGTGGATTTTCTTATGATTCTTTTTGAATATGTAGCGTCGGCGTCTCTACCTCCTGCTGGGCAGAGACGCCGATCCCCTCACCGCCGCGGTCCTGGTCCGACGTCCTCCTGCTCCCCTCCTACGTCAGCCCGGGGTGCGCGGACCGTGCGCAGTTCCCCGGGCACTGTGCTCAGGGCGCGCATGCACTCCCTCCCTCTTAAAGGGGCCGTGCGCGCCGCCCTAAAGAGTCCCCGGCCAAAGGCCGGAGGACTTCCCCTATATAAGGCACCTCCTCCAAAATGGAGGTGCCTGTGCAAGATTGCTGTTTGTGTGCTTACACTCTCCTCAGTCCTCAGGTCCCAGTGCCTGCCAGCCTGTCTATCAGCCGTGCCCGCCTGTCTACTGGCCGTGCTCATCCGCAGCTTCAGCCATCAGTCCCATGGGAGTCGCCTGCTTTCACAAGGTCGGTCCCAGAGTGGCACCTGGTTCACCTTCCCGGTTCCTCCTTAGTTCACGGAGTCGACTAAGCCGCTGTGTGGCCAGGGTCGGTAAGGGTAGGCACTTAGTTACGCCCCTCTGATCCCTCCTTGCATCACAGCACATAGGTTCCACCACCCGGATCCGTAACAGAATACATTTTGTAACATAATAATTTTGTGTTCAAAGATCGATACTACCTACAGAAGAAAGAGGTGGCAATGGCCGCGGCTTGGGCCCCATCTTACGCCAATCTCTCCTTGGGATTTTGGGAGTGTGAATACATCTGATTCCAGAACATTGAACATATGTCATTGGGATCAGTGATATCTTGGATGAGATTCATAGACGATGTGTTGTTTATTTTGCAGGGCTCCCATGAGGAACTTGAAAAATTCTTAAAATATCTAAATGACAATGCATTCAATATTAAGCTAACCCATCATATTGATCAAAAGAAAATTGATTTTCTGGATTTGGATATTCATGTTGATGACCATGGACAGTTGCATACAAATATTTATCGCAAGAATACTAGTGCCAATGCTTTCTTGCATGCCAAATCAGTCGTCTGGCACATGTAATACAGGCAATGCCGTCCAGACAATTATTTCGTATTTGTGACCAAGACAAAGTTTTTGAAGAATAGGCATGTGATATGACCAGTAGATACTTACAACGTGGTACAAAATGGAAATAATTCAACAGGCCTACTATCGGGCCAAACACGCCAATAGACAATCTCTCCTTATTACTAAAAAGAAAAAGGAATCTGATGGGCATGTTCGATTCATCACGAATTATCATTCGAGGTGGAAGGAAATTACTAATATCTCCAAATTTGGGCTAATTCTCCAACAGGATCAGACAATACTTCCTTTTCTATCAAATCGTCCATTGATTATGGCTAAACGTAATAAGACACTACGTGATATACTAGTACATAGTCATCATGTACCTGATACATCTTCATATACACTGCTCAAATAAATAAAGGGAACACTCAAATAACACATCCTAGATCTGAATGAATGAAATATTCTCATTGAATACTTTGTTCTGTACAAAGTTGAATGTGCTGACAACAAAATCACACAAACATCATAAATGGAAATCAAACTTATTAACCAATGGAGGCCTGGATTTGGAGTCACCCCCCAAATTAAAGAGGAAAAACACACTACAGACTGATCCAACTTTGATGTAATGTCCTTAAAACAAGTCAAAATGAGGCTCAGTATTGTGTGTGGCCTCCACGTGCCTGTATGACCTCCCTACAACGCCTGGGCATGCTCCTGATGAGGTTGCAGATGGTTTCCTGTGGGATCTCCTCCCAGACCTGGACTAAAGCATCCGCCAACTCTTGGACAGTCTGTGGTGCAACGTGACGTTGGTGGATGGAGCGAGACATGATGTCCCAGATGTACTCAATCGGATTCAGGTCTGGGGAATGGACGGGCCAGTCCATAGCTTCAATGCCTTCATCTTGCAGGAATTGCTGACACACTCCAGCCACATGAGGTCTGGCATTGTCCTGCATTAGGAGGAACCCAGGGCCAACCGCACCAGCATATGGTCTCACAAGAGGTCTGAGGATCTCATCTCGGTACCTAATGGCAGTCAGGCTACCTCTGACGAGCACAGGGAGGGCTGTGCGGCCCTCCAAAGAAATGCCACCCCACTCCATTACTAATCTACTGACAAACCGGTCATGCTGAAGGATGTTGCAGGCAGCAGATCGCTCTCCACGGCGTCTCCAGACTCTGTCACGTCTGTCACATGTGCTCAGTGTGAACCTGCTTTCATCTGTGAAGAGCACAGGGCGCCAGTGGTGACTTTGCCAATCATGGCGTTCTGTGGCAAATGCCAAGCATCCTGCACGGTGTTGGGCTGTGAGCACAACCCCCATCTGTGGACGTCGGGCCCTCATACCACCCTCATGGAGTCGGTTTATAACCATTTGTGCAGACACATGCACTTTTGTGGCCTGCTGGAGGTCATTTTGCAGGGCTCTAGTAGTGCTCCTTCTGTTCCTCCTTGCACAAAGGCGTAGGTAGCAGTCCTGCTGCTGGGTTGTTGCCCTTCTACGGCCCCCTCCATGTCTCCTGGTGTACTGGCTTGTCCCCTGGTAGCACCTCCAGCCTCTGGACACTACACTGACAGACACAGCAAACCTTCTTGCCACAGCTCGCATTGATGTGCCATCCTGGATGAGCTGCACTACCTGAGCAACTTCTGTGGGTTGTAGGGTCCGTCTCATGCTACTACAAGTGTGAAAGCACAACCAACATTCAAAAGTGACGAAAACATCAGCCCAGAAAGCATTGGTACTGAGATGTGGTCTGCGGTCCTCACCTGCTGAACCACTCCTTTATTGAGGGTGTCTTTATAATTGCCAATTATTTCCATCTATTGTCTATTCCATTTGCACAACAGCATGTGAAATTGATTGTCAATCAGTGTTGCTTCCTAAGTGGACAGTTTGATTTCACAGAAGTTTGATTTACTTGGAGTTATATTCTGTTGTTTAAGTGTTCCCTTTATTTTTTTGAGCAATGTATATTTGGCTCAAAGGGCCCCAAATGGGGCACATGGAAGTGTGGCAACTGCAAAGAGTGCAGATATATTGAAAAAACGGATACCTTTCAGGATTCGATGGGTGAGTTGGCTTACAAGATTCTGTATTTCATTAATTGCAGAACATCTATGGTCATCTATCAAGCCACATGTTTCTGTGGACTCATCTATATTGGTATGACAACTCGGGAGCTTTGGAACACATCAAAAATATTAGGGCAGCGGAGAAAATCTGTCAAGATGAGGTGGGTGCTATTTCTCAACCTAAACCTTTGGCGAGACAGTTTCGGAATTGCTACCCTCATCAATGTCATCTCTTACGTGTCAAAGGGATTGCCCGTCTGTATCCTGAGAATAGGAGGGAAAATCTAGCCAAAAAGCTGGCCCAGATTGAACAAATAAATAATAAATAAAAAAGTAAATGGATCACCACTCTAAGAAGTATGACCCCCAGAGGGTTAAATGAACAGTGGGGATTTTCGAGTTTTCTTTAAGTATACACTAGGATTTTTGGTATATTCTCATCTTCAGTGTCTTGTCCTTATTATCAATCGAATCACATAATCAATATATATCATATTGGATTTGATTGAATAAACATATATACATGTATTGTTGGCTTTATTGTATATATTAATGGTGGTTTATGAGTTAGTGGAGATATAAGTTTATGGGATAGGAGTTATTAGGGTGGGATCAATCTATATGTGCATATTAATTTTTATTATATCTTTCAGATTGGAGGACTGTTTGTATCATCATCGCCCGAACAGCCATACAGTTTCACATGTATTCCATCACTAAGTACAACATCAGATATATAGTTTTTGTATTATTCTCTCTAACATGACCACATCTCTTTTTCATATATATTTTATTATTATATTTTATGCTTTTTTATTTTTCCTATATACACATATATAACTATCACTCACATACACTTACACATTGAATTAAGGATATTAAATTATCACATGGAGATAGCTTCTAGTATATTCATTCACCTCTATATATACACAAGGTAATTAGATGTATTCATTTGTATATGACATATTTTTATGGGTTCATACAAGAACCAACATTTTAATACATACACACATACTTTATTATGGTCGGCTTGTTTCCATCTTTGCTCTGTTTTAACCGGGTTGTGCTTTCGCTGTGTGTTATATTACGCATGCGCTGCATAGGATAATTAAGCAAACTATTCACCTATATCATATACATATAGAGAGTTTATAGTGTGTTTATTCACTTTTACATATACACATTATATAAGCAATAATATTGTGTATGCACGCATTAACTATATTATATATAGAACTTTTTCTATATTTCATACAATTCTATTTTGGCACGTATAATTATATTTAGACTTTGATGCTGACCCGCACTTTTTCCCTTTTCTAATATGGCTGCAGGGTCGCTGTGCGCCACACTGCGCATGCTCCGGTGTGCTCTCCTACCCGATACTGGGATGTTTTCGTTGAACTGCGACCTTTGGTCGTGTTTCGGTGATGCACATTCGGTCGCAGACGGGAGGGCTATCCGGACGCGTGGGACAGTAGAGGCGTCCGATAATATGGCGTCCTTGATTTGTAAGTAACCACAGCTGTAATCACCCTATGAAACATCGCCTCTTCCTCCTCCACCTCACTTCCTAATGAATCGGTAGCGAAACATGCGTTGAAGCATGTGGAAGGGGTGATGATGTGCCTTTGGATAGTACGTAATAATATGCACAAATGTAACTTTTTATGAACTTATTTCTGCATTCTTTTTTGCATTATGACATTTGATATTGCATGGTGATCACTTTTACTGTTCATCCTATGATTTGGATAGGCATAGTTCCATACATATATAAATTTTCCTTTTTGCTTAAATAATTTAAATCCATTTGGATATGCACATATATATATATATATATATATATATATATATATATATATCATGCACAATGCACTTTTTGGATAAAATTAATTTTATAAATAGCAGATTTTTGTGCATTAACAGTGGAATTATGTTTGGATATGTACAGACATAATACCGTATTGTTTGGACTATGAGACGCACATGACCATACAGTTATATGAAAAAGTTTGGGCACCCCTATTAATCTTAAGCCTAATGTTTTTTAAAAATTGGTGTTTTTGCAACAGCTATTTCAGTTTGATATATGTAATAACTGTTGGACAGAGTAATGTTTCTGCCTTGAAATGAGGTTTATTGTACTAACAGAAAATGTGAAATCTGCATTCAAACAAAATTTGACAGGTGCATAAGTATGGGCACCCTTATCATTTTCTTGTTTTAAATACTCCTACCTACTTTTTACTGACGTACTAAAGCACTTTTTTTGGTTTTGTAACCTCATTGAGCTTTGAACTTCATAGCCAGGTGTATGCAATCATGAGAAAAGCTACTTAAAGTGGCCACTTGCAAGTTGTTCTCCTGTTTGAATCTCCTCTGAAGAGTGGCATCATGGGCTCCTCAAAACAACTGTCAAATGATCTGAAAACAAAGATTATTCAACATAGTTGTTCAGGGGAAGGATACAAAAAGCTGTCTCAGAGATTTAACCTGTCAGTTTCCACTGTGAGGAATATAGTAAGGAAATGAAAGAACACAGGGACAGTTCTTGTTAAGGCCAGAAGTGGCAGGCCAAGAAAAATATCAGAAAGGCAGAGGAGAAGAATGGCGAGATCAGTCAAGGACAATCCTCAGACCACCTCCAGAGAGCTGCAGCATCAACTTGCTGCAGATGGTGTCACTGTGCATCGGTCAACTATACAACGCACTTTGCACAAGGAGAAACTGTATGAGAGAGTGATGCGAAAGAAGCCGTTTCTGCAAGCACGCCACAAACAGAGTCGGCTGAGGTATGCAAAAGCACATTTGGAGAAGCCAATTTCTTTTTGGAAGAAGGTCCTGTGGACTGATGAAACCAAGATTGAGTTGTTTGGTCATACAAAAAGGCATTATGCATGGCGGCAAAAAACCACAGCATTCCAAGAAAAACACTTGCTACCCACAGTAAAATTTGGTGGAGGTTCCATCATGCTTTGGGGCTGTGTGGCCAATGCCGGCACCGGGAATCTTGTTAAAGTTGAGGGACGCATGGATTCCACTCAGTATCAGCAGATTCTTGACAATAATGTTCAAGAATCAGTGATAAAGTTGAAGTTACGCAGGGGATGGATCTTTCAGCAAGACAATGATCCAAAACACCGCTCCAAATCTACTCAGGCATTCATGCAGAGGAACAATTACAATGTTCTGGAATGGCCATTCCAGTCCCCAGACCTGAATATCATTGAACATCTGTGGGATCATTTGAAGAGGGCTGTCCATGCTCGGCGACCATCAAACTTAACTGAACTGGAATTGTTTTGTAAAGAGGAATGGTCAAAAATACCTTCATCCAGGATCTAGGAACTCATTAAAAGCTACAGGAAGCGACTAGAGGCTGTTATTTTTGCAAAAGGAGGATCTACTAAATATTAATGTCACTTTTCTGGTGAGGTGCCCATACTTATGCACCTGTCAAATTTTGTTTGAATGCAGATTGCACATTTTCTGTTAGTACAATAAACCTCATTTCAAGGCAGAAACATTACTGTGTCCAACAGTTATTACATATATCAAACTGAAATAGCTGTTGCAAAAACACAAATTTTAAAAAAACATTAAGCTTAAGATTAATAGGGGTGCCCAAACTTTTTCATATAACTGTACTCTTGTTGCCTAATTTATAGATATAATTTTCTAGGTTTATATTATCATATTAGCCCTAATCTATTGCTCACTGTTGTTTCCAGGGACTTATAGGGACTTTGAGGGATAGACGACTTGTGAGTGGGGGCGCCATTGTCGTACTATATTTAGGGTGCCAACCCCTGCAGTCAGGAATGATCATCATAGGGGACAATAGGAGCAGACTAATTCTGCACATTCATTATTTTTCACTTTGATCTTCAGATTATTTCTTTGTATGGATAATTTTAATTATCTTTAATAAAGGTTGCATGTTAAGGGTTTTTTATGCAAATTATATGGTTATACCCTTTGTGTGATATGCTGTTAGTTGGTTAAAAAAATGTAAAAAAATAAAAAGTTCAAATCACCCCTCTTTGCCCCATTGAAAGTAAAGATATTAAAAAAAAAAATACACATATGTGGAATCGTTTTTTTAGTCCCTGCAGTTCCACAAAAATTAGACCACAGACAAAATAAAGTATAAATGTTGAGTGCCCAAGAACAATTGTGCCAAAGAGAAATAGCACGTTACAACGATATATAGATGGAATATATTTATGAATTAAAATAAATATTATTGAAAGTCAAAAAATGGGCAAAGGGTACCCAAACAAAGGTGGCACTTGGGGTAAGTATATGCATAATTGTTATTCCATTGATAGGGCAGTAGAATGAATATGCTCATTAGTGGTAAAATACCACAACTATATAATCAAACATAGGGTATGTACATAAGTAGGAATATGGGAAGTATATATCGTTTATATAGCAGCAAAAAGTACTTTATGTACAACCCTAAAAATTTGGGGGGCCAAACTTCAGAATTTTTTCACCACTAAAATAATTAAAAACTGGACATGTTGGGTATTGCCGTAATCGTATTGATGAGGAGAATAATATTGCAAGGTAATTTTTACTACAATATGTAAACACAATTCCCAAAAAACAATGTCATATTGCATTTCTTTTCCACAATTTCACTGCACTTGGAATTGTTTCCCTTTTTCCAGTACACTAGTGGTGAAATGAATGGTGTCATTCAAAAGTAAAACTCGTCCCGCAAAAAAATAAGCCCTCATATGTCTATGTGGACAAAAAAATTGTTATGGCTCTGGGAAGAAGGGGGTGAAAAAATAGAAGCACAAAAGCGGAAATTAGCTGTGGCGTGAAGGGGTTAAGTCTGCACCAAATCTGCAAGTCACAAATAAGCAACGTGTGAATGAGACTTCAGGATTCTCATTCACTTTGCTGGCATCTGGAAATCCTTCAGGTTTTGTGACAAATCTGCACTGAAAAAAAAAGCAGCATAAAGCATCGTGTGCACACAGCCTTACAGTAGGAGTGTCTATTTACCCATAACAACCAATCAGAAATCAGCTTTCATTTTACCAAAGCAGGTTGAGAAATGAAAGCTGAGCTCTGGTTGGTTGCTATGGACAACAAAGACAATGTAATGAACAGTTTTGATAAATAATGATGCTCTGAGACTCCACATTATACATCAGGGGACAGCAGCTCCATGTCACCGATCTATCACTGCTGTCAGGAGATGGGATCAAGAACAATTGATAAGAATCTAGCAATATGGGTGATGTGCTCCGCATTACAGGAACCATATAGGAGAAGAGCTCAATATGGCGGATAACGCAGACATGGCACATCTGCTACAGCAGGTACACAAGGCAGACACAAGGATTTCTAATTGTACGGCGTACGGTGCTGAGAAGCAACTGCAATACTCATGAAATAAACCTAAAAACAGACGGACAATCCTTTACACGTATCACTAGGATTATTATTATTCTTTATTATTATGGCGCCATTTATTCCCTGTCGCTTTACATGTGAGAAGGTGTATACATAGTAAAGACAAGTACAATAATCATGAACAATACAAGTTAGTGACTGGTCCAGGAGGAGAGAGGACCCTACCCGCGAGGGCCACAGTCTACAAAGGGATGGGTGAGGATACAGTAGGTGAGGGTAGAGCCTGTCATGCAGCGATGTGGTGGAGCGGTGGTTACTGCAGGTTGTAGGTTTGTCGGAAGAGGTCGGTCTTCATGTTCCTTCTGAAGGTTTCCACAGTAGGCGAGAGTCTGATGTGATGAGGTAGAGCTTTCCAGAGTAGGGGGGATGCACTGGAGACATCTTGTATGCGATTGTGGGAAGAGGCAATAAGAGAGGAGTAGAGAAGGAGATTACAACATTCTAACATTTGCACAAATTTGGCAACTTTTTGGGACCGTTTTCTGCAGAAAGTCATTTAAGGGGTTGTCCACTACATGTCAACCCCTTCTGGAATGCTACAGTGCCCCAAATAAAGTAAAAACACTTCATATTTACCTCAGTGCCAACATCGTTGGAATGGCGCTATTCCAGGAGGTATGTGTTTTTTATTTTATTTGAGGCACTGCAGCACTTAAAGGTACTATGTCACCAAGGGTTTGAAACCTAATCTGAGATATAATATATATAGAGATATAGATATATAATATACAGAGATAAATGTTTCACTCATTGGGATGCTTGCTGTAGTTTTGATAAAATCACAGTTTTATCAGCAGGAGATTATCACTACTGCTGCCAGGTAGTTATCTATATTCATGAGCTCTGTATAACCCCACCCCCACCACTGATTGGGAGTTTTCTGACTATGCACAGGGTACACACACAGAAAGCTGCCAATCAGTGTTGTTAGCTGGGTTATACAGAGCTCAGCATTCAGAGAACTGGTAAATTTGTAGCAGAGAAAACTGTGATTTTGTCAAAATTATACCATGCAATCCAATGAATAGTACATGCTTGGTAGAAGGGTCTCTGCCCCTATATCATGCTGCTCTCATATAGGGTACCATAAAACTGCTGCCAGATTCCCTTTGAAAAGGTGTCAGCATTTTCCATGTCTTGTGGTAAATTTCGGCAGAACTGAACCTGGACATTACACAATGAGAAGAACATTTCACCATGATTTTGGAACAGATAACTCTGACCACTTTGTATTGGTAAACTGCCTATAACAACTATAATCATCTGCTCAAATATAAAACTGTTTTTTGTAATTTTTTATTATAAAGGTAGATTTGGAATCATTTTGGTGACTTTATCCCTGGATTACATGTGGAGGTATAAAACATGCACAATAACGTTCCCTATAATTACTAGTTACATTTCTCTTTTTACCTGAGCCTCCCACGTCTTCTTTCTTCTGGCTATTGGCCTGGATTGATGGTGTCTTTCCTTCCTCTGAACAGTCCAGGCTGATTCTTCTGTTCTTCGGTAATTTTCTCTGGACAATGATGTCTTCATCTGCTTGCGCCATCTCTGGGGTGGGAGACATCTTCCGTCCTGAGTCTGGTTTTTTCCTCTTTTTTCCCTTCCTTTGGGGCTTTTTGATAGAAGGCTTCTCATCAGCCGATGAGCCCAAATGTCTTCTGTTCTTCAATCCTTCACTCTGGGCAATGACGTCCTCATCCACTCGCTCCATCTCTGGGGTGGGAGACATCTTTCGTCCCGAGTCTTTTTTTTTACCCTTTCTTCCTCTCCATTTGGATTTTTTGATTGAAGACTCCTCATCAGCCGATGAGTCCAAGTGTCTTCTTTTTCTCTCTCTCTTCTTCCCTACAATCTCCTCTTTTTCCATATCATAGATTTGCTCACAGTCCGCAGACAATTTCTTCACTATCACCAGTCAACTCCAACTGTCACTTTCCTCAACTGTCAACTGAGCGCACAGGCACCTGGATGGAACTGGTCATGTGATCAGTAACTGACCAATAAGATTCTAAGGTATATGCTACAGTATAAGTATGGGAATCTATCAGTTTGATATAAGGGTTGTAATAAAATTAAATCTGTTTTTGTTCTACTGTTTTTAGTTAGTTGAAACTTTATCTTTTCCATTTCCATCACTTCAGTATTATCTCACAGATAATTTTAGGATTTTAGGGCCCATTTTAACAATATGCTGTATTATTTATCCACATCAATGAACTACATACCTGACCATTGTACTTATTGAGAAACAGTTGAGATCTCTATATTATTTGTATTGAGTGGCTACAAACAAAGCAAACAAGATGAATTTCTCATCCACTGCTGTACTCAGCATAAGCAGCGGCTGAAATGACAAATGTTTGTTTTGATTGCTGTCTATGCAGAGCGCAGAAGTCTATGACAAACTCATTTTGACTTCAGTGCTATGTATAAGCAGTGACCAAGATGACAGAAAACGAGCAATAAATTATTGAAGGTAGCTCTACTCATGTGCAGTGCATATAAGCAGTGTTCATTCATTCTCTACTCATTTTCTGTTGTCCCAGTCTCTGTCTACGTAGAGGGAACCACTTGAGATGAGTTTGCCATAGGCTGTTGTGCTCTGCTTAGGCAGAGACTTATATGAGAAAGCTCACTTCATTATACTAAGCTTTGTAATTTCCATCTTTGCTTATGTAGACCAGCAGCCACTGGCAAACTCATCTCCCCTTCTGCATAAATAGCGTTGGGTGGGCATTCGCTTTGCTACTCAACACGGTCTTCATTTATTACATAGAGCTGCTTTTATAGTTTTACATTTTTACTAACCCGAACTAGTGTTACAAGCAGGTCAAGAGACTGGTTTAGGATTAAGCTAATGGTTAGGGCTAGGAATAGGGCTAAGGTAATAACATTGTTCTATAAAAAATGTATTAAGAAAATAGAAAGCATACAAATAAAATAATGTATTGCGTTTTATATTTTTAAAATTCAAGAGATGACTTCAGCAAAAAACAGAAAAAAAATTAAGAAATGAAATTGCAAAGTATAATTACATCAGTATTTTCCTTAAATTACAATACACGTGCAATACTGGGCTTTTGAAAAGGACTCACGGAGTGCTATTGGTTCACGGGTTAGGGGGCATATACTTGTCTTGTCCTGGGTGCTCGCAACCCATGCTGTGACAGTGAGCTATCAGCAGAGTGCACAGCA
Organism: Phyllobates terribilis; assembly: GCF_046119375.1. Classification (NCBI taxonomy): domain Eukaryota; kingdom Metazoa; phylum Chordata; class Amphibia; order Anura; family Dendrobatidae; genus Phyllobates; species Phyllobates terribilis. The sequence goes on along the minus strand of NW_027362898.1, from coordinate 3,851,099 downwards.
ACCAGAAAGTTTTTTAATTTACTTTTTTTTTCTGCATTTTTTCATCTGTAGCCTAAAAGACAACAGGTAAATATTAAATGCACTACAAACATCAGGCTTTTTTATTGTGTGATAGCTCACTGTAGGTGTGTTTTTGAACAAGCCCTAATGAGTATGAGTATGCATATGATGATATGGTGAGTATGTGTTATTGTTTTTTTCATGTATATGGTATATTTGTATGTATATTGGGGGCTATTTGGGACTCACACTGTATATATGGAGGCTATGTGGGGTTCACACTGTATATATGGAGGCTATGTAGGGCTCACACTGTATAGATGGAGGCTATGTAGGGCTCACACTGTATAGATGGAGGCTATGTGGGGCTCACACTGTATATATGAAGGTTATGTGGAGGTTCATACTGTATATAGGGGGCTATGTTGGGGCTCAATCTGTATATACAGAGGCTATGTGGGGCTCATGCTATATATAGGAAGCTATGTGGGGGCACATACTAGATTAGGAGGCTATGTGAGGGCTCATACTGAATGTAGGAGGTTATGTGGTGCTCATGCGGTATATAGGAGGCTATGGGGGGCTTATGCTGTATATATGAGGCTATTTGGGGCTCATACTGTAAATAGGAGGCTATATATATGGGACACACTGCATATGCAGGCTATGTGGGGCTCACACTGTATATATGGAGGCTGTGTGGGAGTTCGTACTGTATATGGGAGGTTATGTGGGGGCTCATACTGAATGTGGGAGGCTATTTGGGGGCTCAGACTGAATGTAGGAGGCTATATGGGGGTTCATACTGTATATAGGAGGCTATATGGGGGCTCATACTGTATATAGGAGGCTATGTGAGGGCTCATATTGTTTATAGAGAGGCTATATGGGGCTCATACTATATATAGGGGGCTATGCTGGAGCTCATATTGTATATAGGAGATAACCGGGGCTCATACTATATAGGGTGGTCCAAAAGTAGGTGCACAGAAAGTGTAATAAGGTTATGAAGGGGGAGGTTTATCAAACATGGTGTAAAGTGAAACTGGCTCAGTTGCCCTTAGCAACCAATCAGATTCCACTTTTCATTCCTCACAGACAAAGTTTATAGTCGAAAACCAAAAAGTGTCAGTGATTTGAAAAATTACATAAGAGATGCATTTCAAGAAATTAATACCCAAAGAGACTTGTGCAAAAAAAGTTTGTCGAAGCGTAAGAGGCAGACTTCAAAGCTGTGCAAATTGTAATGGAAAACAGTTTGAGCACCTGCGTTGATAAAATTTAAGGGGTTTTGCATTATTGTTCAGAATAAAATGTAATTGTTAATGTTATGCTTGTGTTAGTAAATATAATTTTATATATAAATCAAAATAAATGTTATTATTTTCTGTCCACCTACTTTTGGACCACCCTGTATATAGGGAGCTGTGTGTGAGCTTTTACGGTATTGAGGTGTGCAGTAGCCCTCTTTTCCTTCTGCTCCAATATGACCACAGGTAATATTTATCCATTGTGATTAGTGATGAGCGAACGTGCTCGCCACTACTCGGTACTCGCTGGAGCACCATGGTGCTCGACAAGCTCGGCGAGTATTTCCGGGTTGCTCGGGCGGGAACTCGGGTCCCCTCCCTGCATGTTTGGCGCTCTTTAGAGAGCCAATGAACATGCAGGGATTGCCTGCCATGCACTGTAATACCGTAGCCATGTTGGTTGTGGGCATTACAGTGATTGGCTGGCCGCACAGCGTCATCAGGTCTATATCAGACCTGGCGCCGCCATGCTCGTCACAGTCACTCCGGATCAGACAGTGTAGGGAGAGCTGCTTCTTTGTCAGGAAGAGATTTGATCGTGTATTAGGTAGTGTAGGGAGAAAAACCGTACATTACACATATCCAACTTAACAAACAGTCCTTCTGAGGACTAATCCATCTGCAGAGATATATCAGGCAGGCAGGGTGTATAGGCAGGAGGTGTATATAGCAGACTGCAGAGCATATAGCACAAGAGGCTCCATTCCAGTTCTGTTGGCTGCTGTTAAATATTTCTGGAAATAGGCCCAGGTCTCAGGGGCCAGGAATAATTTTTTTTGCCTCTTAAACCTCATTATTTGCTTAAAAAGCAATCCAGAGAACACGGTTTTTCTGCACCATTTGCTTGTTGGCACTGCAGAATACAGCCAGGTCCTTTCCATATTACAGCGCAAAAAATCCATCTACTTAAAACCGTGTTTTCTCCGTCACACGGATTACATATACGTTTTCAGAAAATACTGCCATTTCTGCCATTTTTTGATACTGGTTTGCTGTTCAAAACAGTTACCTACAGGCCAGGTAATTAAATCTGTGTTCTCTCGCTCTTGCTCTGGCCTGCCTTCGCCTTGGCTCCGGCCTACTCTCGCTGTGGCTCTGGCCTGCCCTCGCCCTGGCTCCGGCCTGCCCTCGCCTTGGCTCTGGCCTGCTCTCGCCCTGGCTCCGGCCTGCCGTCGCCCTCGCTCCTGCCTGCTCACACCCTTGCTTCGGCCTGCCCTCGCCTTGGCTCCGGCCTGCCCTCGCTCTGGATTCGGCCTGATCTCGCAATGGCTCTGGCCTGCCCTTGCCTTGGCTCCGGCCTGCCCTCGCTCTGGCTCCGGCCTGCTCTGGCTCTGGCCTGCCTTCGCATTGGCTCCGGACTGCTCTTGCTCTGGGTCTGGCCTGCCTTGACCGTGGCTCCGGCCTGCTCTCGCTCTGGGTCCGGCCAGCCCTCGCCCTGGCTCCGGCCTGCACTCGCTCTGGCTCCGGCCTGATATCATTCTGGCTCTGGCCTGCCCTCGCCTTGGCTCCGTCCTAATCGCGCTCTGGCCTGCCCTCGCCTTGGATCCGGCCAGTTCTCGCTCTGGTTCCGTCCTGCCTTTGCCCTAGCTCTGGGCTGATCTAGCTCTGGCCTGCCCTCGCCCTGGCTCCGGCCTGCTCTCGCTCCGGCCTGCCCTCTCCTTGGCTCCGGCCTGCCCTCGTCCTGGCTCCGGCCTGCTCTCCCTCTGGTCTGCCCTTGCCTTGGCTCCGGCCTGCTCTCACCCTGGCTCCGGCTTGCTCTCTCTCAGGCTCTGGCTTGCCCTCGCCCTGGCTCCGGCCTGCTCTCGCTATGGCTCTGGCCTGCTCTAGCTCTGTCTCTGGCCTGCCCTGGCCTTGGCTCTGGCCTGCCCTCGCCGAGGCTCCGGCCTGCTCTCGCTCTGGCTGTGGCCTGCTCTCGCTCTGGCTCTGGCCTGCCCTCGCTCTGGCTCCGGCCTGCTCTCGCTCTGCCTCCGGCCTGCTCTCGCCCTGGTTCCGGGCTGCCTTTGCCTTGGCTCCGGCCTTCTCTCGCTCTGGCTCTGGCCTGCCCTTGCCTTGGTTCTGGACTACTCTCGCTCTGGCTCACGCCTGCCCTAGCCTTGGCTCTGGCCTACTCTCGCTCTGGCTCGGGCCTGCTCTGGCTGTGGCTCTGGCATGCTCTCGCTCTGGCCTGCCCTTTCCTTGGCTCCGGCCTGCTCTCGCTCGGACTCTGGTCTGACCTTGCCTTGGCTCCGGCCTGCAATCGCCCTGGCTCCGGCCTGCTCTAGCTCTGGCTTCGGCCTGACCTCGCCCTGGCTACGGCCTGCCCTTGCTCTGGCTCTGGCCTGCCCTCGCCTTGGCTCCGGCCAGCTCCTGCTCTGGCTCCTGCCTGCCCTCGCCTGGCTCTGACATGCCCTCGACCTGGCTCCGGCCTACTCTCGCTCTGGCCTGCTCTCGCTCTGGCTCTAGCCTCGCCCTGGCTCCGGCCTGCTCTCGCCCTGGTTCCGGCCTCCCCTTACCTTGGCTCCTGCCTGTTCTCGCTCTGGCTCTGGCATGCCCTAGCCTCGGCTCTAAATTACTCTCGCTCTGGCTCTGGCCTGCCCTCGCCCTGGCTCCGGCCTGCTCTTGTTCTGGCTCTGGCATGCCCTCGCCTTGGCTCCGGCCTCCTCTCGCACTGACCCTGGCCTGCCCTCGCCCTGGCTCCGGCCTGCTCTGGCTCTGTCCTGCCCTCGTCTTGGCTCCGGCCTGCTCTCACCCAGGCTCCGGCCTGCCCTTGCTCTGGCCTGCCCTCGCTTTGGCTCTAGCCTACTCTCGCTCTGGCTCTGGCCTGCCCTCGTCCTGGCTCCGGCCTGCTCTCGCTCTGGCATGCCCTCGCCTTTGCTTCGACCTCCTCTCGCTCTGACTCTGGCCGGCCCTCGCCCTGGCTCCAGCCTGCTCTGGCTCTGTCCTGCCCTCGCCTTGGCTCCGGCCTGCTCTCGCCCAGGCCTCGGCCTGCCCTCGTCCTGGCTCCGGCCTGTTCTCGCTTAGGCTCCGGCTTGCTCTCGCCTTGGCTCCGGCCTGCTCTCGCTGTAGCTCCGGACTGCCCTCGCCCTGGCTCCGACCAGCTCTCGCTCTCGCTCTGGCTCTGGCCTGCCGTCGCCTTGGCTCTGGCCTGCTCTGGCTCTGCTCAAGCCTGCCCTCGTCTTCTCTCCGGCCTGCTCTCGCCTTGGCACCGGTCTGCCCTCGCCTTGGCACCGGTCTGCCCTCGCCCTGGCTCCTGCCTGCTCTCGCTCTAGCCTGCTCTCGCTCTGGTTTTTGCCTGCCCTAGCCTCGGCTCCGGCCTGCTCTCGCTCTGGCCTGCCGTTTCCTTGGCTCCGGACTTCTCTCGCTCTGGCTCACGCCTGCCCTAGCCTTGGCTCTGGCCTACTCTCGCTCTGGCTCGGGCCTGCTCTGGCTGTGCCTCTGGCATGCTCTCGCTCTGGCTCTAGCCTGCCCTATCCTTGGCTCCGGCCTGCTCTCGCTCAGACTCTGGTCTGACCTTGCCTTGGCTCCGGCCTGCAATCGCCCTGGCTCCGGCCTGCTCTAGCTCTGGCTTCGGCCTGACCTCGCCCTGGCTCCGGCCTGCCCTTGCTCTGGCCTTCCCTCTCCTTGGCTCCGGCCAGCTCCTGCTCTGGCTCCGGCCTGCCCTCGCCTTGGCTCCGGCCTGCTCTTGCCCGGGCTCCGGCCTGCCCTCGCCTGGCTCTGGCCTGCCCTCGACCTGGCTCCGGCATGCCCTCGCCCTGGCTCCGGCCTGCCTTCGCCCTGGCTTCTGCTTGCTCTCGCTCTGGCTAAGGCCTGCCCTCGCCCTGGCTCCGGCCTGCTCTCACTCTCGCTCCGGCCTGCCCTCGCCTTGTCTCCGGCCTGCTCTCGCTCTGGCTCCGGCCTGCTCTCGCTCTGACCTGCCCTCGCCCTGTCTCCGGCCTGCTCTCGCTTTGGCCTGCCCTCGCCCTGGCTCCGGCATTATCTCGCTCTGGTTTCGGCCTGCCGTCGCCTTGGATACGGCCTGCTCTCGCTTTGGCTCCGGCCAGCCCTCGCCTTGGCTCCGGCCTGCTCTCGCTCTGGCCTGCCTTTGCCTTGGCTCCGGCCTGCTCTCACTCTGGCCTGCTTTTGCCTTGGCTCCGGCCTGCTCTCACTCTGGCTCTGGCCTGCCTTCACCTTGGCTCCGACCTGCTCTCGCTTTGGCTCTGGCCTGCTTTCGCTCTGGCCTGCCCTTTTGGCTCCAGCCTGCTCTCGCCCTAGCCAGCTGTTACTCTGGCCTACCCTGGTTCTGCCTCTGGCCTGCCCTCGCCTTGGCTACGGCCTGCTCTCGCCTAGGCTCCGGCCTGCTCTCGCTCTAGCTCCGTACTGCCCTCACCCTGGCTCCGCTATGCCACAGCTCCGGCTCCGGCTTGCCCTCGCTTTAGCTCCGTCCTGCTCTCGCCCAGGCTCCGAACTGCTCTCACTCTGGCCTGCCCTCTCTCTGGCTCTGGCCTGCCCTCGTCCTGGCTCCGGCCTACTCTCGCTCTGGCTCTGGCCTGCTCTCGCTCTGGCTCTGGCCTGCTCTCACTCTGGCTATGGCCTGCTCTCTCCCTGGTTCCGGCCTCCCCTTACCTTGGCTCCTGCCTACTCTCGCTCTGGCATGCCCTAGCCTCGGCTCTAAACAACTCTCGCTCTGGCTCTGGCCTGCCCTCGCCCTGGCTCCGGCCTGCTCTTGTTCTGGCTCTGGCATGCCCTCGCCTTGGCTCTGGCCTCCTCTCGCTCTGACCCTGACCTGCCCTCGCCCTGGCTCCGGTCTACTCTGGCTCTGTCCTGCCCTCGCCTTGGCTCCGGCCTGCTCTCGCCAAGGCTCCGGCCTGCCCTCGTCCTGGCTCCGGCCTGCTCTTGCTCTGGCCTGCCCTCGCTTTGGCTCTAGCCTACTCTCGCTCTGGCTCTGGCCTGCCCTCGTCCTGGCTCCGGCCTGCTCTCGCTCTGGCATGCCCTCGCCTTTGCTCCGGCCTCCTCTCGCTCTGACTCTGGCCGGCCCTCGCCCTGGCTCCGGCCTGCTCTGGCTCTGTCCTGCCCTCGCCTTGGCTCCGGCCTGCTCTGGCCCAGGCCTCGGCCTGCCCTCGTCCTGGCTCCGGCCTGTTCTCGCTCTGGCCTGCCCTCGCTTAGGCTCCGGCTTGCTCTCGCCTTGGCTCCGGACTGCTCTCGCGGTAGCTCCGGACTGCCCTCGCCCTGGCTCCGACCAGCTCTCGCTCTTGCCTGCCCTCGCCTTGGCTCTGGCCTGCTCTCGCTCTGGCCTGCCCTGGCTCTGCTTCTGGCCTGCCCTCGCCTTGGATCCGGCCTGCTCTCGCCTTGGCTCCGGCCTGCTCTCGCTGTAGCTCCGGACTGCCTTTGCCCTGGCTCCGGCCTGCCATCGCTCTGACTCAGGCCTGCCATCGCTCTGACTCAGGCCTGCCCTCGCCCTGGCTCCGGCCTGCTCTGGATCTGCCTCTGGCCTGCCCTCGCCTTGGCTCCGGCCTGCTCTCGCTCTGGCTCCGGCCTGCTCTCGCTCTGGCTCTGGCCTGCCCTCGCCCTGGCTCCGGCCTGCTCTCGCCCTGGCTGCGGCCTGCTCTCGCTCTGACTCAGGCCTGCCCTCGCCCTGGCTCCGGCCTGCTCTGGATCTAGCTCTGGCCTGCCCTCGCCTTGGCTCCGGCCTGCTCTCGCTCTGGCCTGCCTTTGCCTTGGCTCCGGCCTGCTCTCACTCTGGCCTGCTTTTGCCTTGGCTCCGGCCTGCTCTCACTCTGGCTCTGGCCTGCCTTCACCTTGGCTCCGACCTGCTCTCGCTTTGGCTCTGGCCTGCCCTTTTGGCTCCAGCCTGCTCTCGCCCTAGCCAGCTGTTACTCTGGCCTACCCTGGTTCTGCCTCTGGCCTGCCCTCGCCTTGGCTACGGCCTGCTCTCGCCTAGGCTCCGGCCTGATCTCGCTCTAGCTCCGTACTGCCCTCACCCTGGCTCCGCTATGCCACAGCTCCGGCTCCGGCTTGCCCTCGCTTTAGCTCCGTCCTGCTCTCGCCCAGGCTCCGAACTGCTCTCACTCTGGCCTGCCCTCTCTCTGGCTCTGGCCTGCCCTCGCCCTGGCTCCGGCCTACTCTCGCTCTGGCTCTGGCCTGCTCTCGCTCTGGCCTGCTCTCACTCTGGCTCTGGCCTGCTCTCGCCCTGGTTCCGGCCTCCCCTTACCTTGGCTCCTGCCTGCTCTCGCTCTGGCATGCCCTAGCCTCGGCTCTAAACAACTCTCGCTCTGGCTCTGGCCTGCCCTCGCCCTGGCTCCGGCCTGCTCTTGTTCTGGCTCTGGCATGCCCTCGCCTTGGCTCTGGCCTCCTCTCGCTCTGACCCTGACCTGCCCTCGCCCTGGCTCCGGTCTGCTCTGGCTCTGTCCTGCCCTCGCCTTGGCTCCGGCCTGCTCTCGCCAAGGCTCCGGCCTGCCCTCGTCCTGGCTCCGGCCTGCTCTTGCTCTGGCCTGCCCTCGCTTTGGCTCTAGCCTACTCTCGCTCTGGCTCTGGCCTGCCCTCGTCCTGGCTCCGGCCTGCTCTCGCTCTGGCATGCCCTCGCCTTTGCTCCGGCCTCCTCTCGCTCTGACTCTGGCCGGCCCTCGCCCTGGTCCGGCCTGCTCTGGCTCTGTCCTGCCCTCGCCTTGGCTCCGGCCTGCTCTGGCCCAGGCCTCGGCCTGCCCTCGTCCTGGCTCCGGCCTGTTCTCGCTCTGGCCTGCCCTCGCTTAGGCTCCGGCTTGCTCTCGCCTTGGCTCCGGACTGCTCTCGCGGTAGCTCCGGACTGCCCTCGCCCTGGCTCCGACCAGCTCTCGCTCTTGCCTGCCCTCGCCTTGGCTCTGGCCTGCTCTCGCTCTGGCCTGCCCTGGCTCTGCTTCTGGCCTGCCCTCGCCTTGGATCCGGCCTGCTCTCGCCTTGGCTCCGGCCTGCTCTCGCTGTAGCTCCGGACTGCCTTTGCCCTGGCTCCGGCCTGCCATCGCTCTGACTCAGGCCTGCCATCGCTCTGACTCAGGCCTGCCCTCGCCCTGGCTCCGGCCTGCTCTGGATCTGCCTCTGGCCTGCCCTCGCCTTGGCTCCGGCCTGCTCTCGCTCTGGCTCCGGCCTGCTCTCGCCCTGGCTCTGGCCTGCTCTCGCTCTGGCCTACCCTCGCCTTGGCTCCGGCCTGCTCTCGCCTTGGCTCCGGCCTGCTCTTGCTCTGGCTTCGGCCAGATCTCGCTGTGGCTCCGGCCTGCCCTTGCTCTGGCTCCGACCAGCCCTCGCCTTGCCTCCGGCCTGCTCTCGCCCTCGCTCCGGCCTGCTCTTGCTCTGACTCTGGCCTTTCCTCGCCCTGGCTCCGGCCTGCTCTTGCTCTGGCCTGCCCTCGTCTTGACTCCAGCCTGCTCTCGCTCTGGTTCTGGCCTGCCTTCACCTTGGCTCCGGCATCCCCTCGCTCTGGCTCAAGCCTGCTCTAGCTCTGGCTCTGGCCTGCCCTTGCCTTGGCTGGAGACTGCTCTTGCTCTGGCCTGCCCTCGCCTTGGCTCCGGCCTGCTCTCGCTCTGGCCTGCCCTCGCCTTGGCTCCGGCCTGCCCTCGCCTTGGCTCCGGCCTGCTCTCGCCCAGGCTCCGGCCTGCCCTCGTCCTGGCTCCGGCCTGCTCTTGCTCTGGCCTGCCCTCGCTTTCGCTCTAGCCTACTCTCGCTCTGGCTCTGGCCTGCCCTCGTCCTGGCTCCGGCCTGCTCTCGCTCTGGCATGCCCTCGCCTTTGCTACGGCCTCCTCTCGCTCTGACTCTGGCCTGCCCTCGCCTTGGCTCCGGCCTGCTCTGGCTCTGTCCTGCCCTCGCCTTGGCTCCGGCCTGCTCTTGCCCAGGCCTCGGCCTGCCCTCGTCCTGGCTCCGGCCTGTTCTCGCTCTGGCCTGCCCTCGCTTAGGCTCCAGCATGCTCTCGCCTTGGCTCCGGACTGCTCTCGCTGTAGCTCCGTAATGCCCTCGCCCTGGCTCCGACCAGCTCTCGCTCTTGCCTGCCCTCGCCTTGGCTCCGGCCTGCTCTCGCTCTGGCCTGCCCTGGCTCTGCTTCTGGCCTGCCCTCGTCTTGGCTCCGGCCTGCTCTCGCCTTGGCTCCGGCCTGCTCTCGCTGTAGCTCCGGACTGCCCTTGCCCTGGCTCCGGCCTGCCATCGCTCTGGCACTGGCGTGCCCTCGCCTTGGCTCCGGCCTGCTCTCGCTCTAACTCAGGCCTGCCCTCGCCCTGGCTCCGGCCTGCTCTGGATCTGCCTCTGGCCTGCCCTCGCCTTGGCTCCGGCCTGCTCTCGCTCTGGCCTGCACTCGCCCTGGCTCCGGCCTGCTCTCGCCTTGGCTCCGGCCTGCTCTCGCCTTGGCTCCGGCCTGCTCTCGCCTTGGCTCCGGCCTGCTCTTGCTCTGGCTTCGGCCCGCCCTCGCTGTGGCTACGGCCTGCCCTTGCACTGGCTCCGACCAGCCCTCGCCTTGCCTCCGGCCAGCTCTTGCTCTGGCCTTCCCTCGCCCTGGCTCCGGCCTGCTCTTGCTCTGGCCTGCCCTCGTCTTGACTCCAGCCTGCTCTCGCTCTGGTTCTGGCCTGCCTTCACCTTGGCTCCGGCATCCCCTCGCTCTGGCTCAAGTCAGCTCTAGCTCTGGCTCTGGCCTGCCCTCGCCTTGGCTCCGGCCTGCTCTCACCCTGGCTCCGGCCTGCTCTCGCTCTGGCCTGCCCTCGCCCTGGCTCCGGCCTGTTCTCGCCCTGGATCCAGCCTGACCTTGCTTTGGATCATGCCTGCTCTCGAACTGGCCTGACGTCAACTTGGGTCCGGCCTGCCCTCGCCCTGGCTCCAGCCTGCACTCGCCTTGGCTCCGGCCTACTCTCTCTCTGGCTCTGGCCTGCCCTCGCCCTGGCTCCGGTCTGCCCTCGCTCTGGCTCTGGCCTGCCCTCGCCTTGACTCCGGCCTGCTCTCGCCCTGGCTCAGGACTGCTCTCGCCCTGGTTCCAACCTGCCCTTGCCTTGGCTCATGCCTGCTCTCGCTCTGGCCTGCCCTCGCCTTGGCTCCGGCCTGCCCTCGCCTTGGATCCGGCCTGCTCTCGCTCTGGCTCTGGGCTGCCCTCGCCCTGGCTCTGGCCTGCCCTCGCTCTACCTCTGGCCTGCCCTCGCCTTAGTTCCGGCCTCCTCTCGCCCTGGCTCCAGCCTGCTCTCGCTCTGGCCTGCCCTTGTCTTGGCTACTGCCTGCTCTCGACCTGGCTCCAGCCTGCTCTCGCTCTGGCTCTGGCCTGCCCTCGCCCTGGCTCTGGCCTGCCCTCGCCCTGGCTCCGGCCTGCTCTCGCCCTGGCTCCGGCCTGCTCTCGCTCTGACTCTGGCCTGCCCTCGCCCTGGCTCCGGCCTGCTCTGGATCTGGCTCTGGCCTGCACTCGCCTTGGCTCCGGCCTGCTCTCGCCCTGGCTCTGGCCTGCTCTCACTCTGGCCTGCCCTCGCCTTGGCTCCGGCCTGCTCTTGCTCAGGCTTCGGCCTGCCCTCGCTGTGGCTCCGGCCTGCCCTTGCTCTGGCTCCGACCAGCCCTCGCCTTGCCTCCGGTCTGCTCTCGCCCTGGCTCCAGCCTGCTCTTGCTCTGGCTCTGGCCTTCCCTCGCCCTGGCTCCGGTCTGCTCTTGCTCTGGCTCTGGCCTTCCCTCGGCCTTGCTCCGGCCTGCTCTTGCTCTGGCCTGCCCTCTTCTTGACTCCAGCCTGCTCTCGCTCTGGTTCTGGCCTGCCTTCACCTTGGCTCCGGCATCCCCTCGCTCTGGCTCAAGCCTGCTCTAGCTCTGGCTCTGGCCTGCCCTTGCCTTGGCTCCAGACTGCTCTCGCTCTAGCTCTGGCTTGCTCTCGCTCTTGCCTGCCCTCGCCTTGGCTCCGGCCTGCTCTCGCTCTTGTCTGCCCTCGCCTTGGCTCCGACCTGCTATCGCTCTGGTCTGCCCTCGTCTTGGCTCTGGCCTGCTCTCGCTCTACTTCTGGCCTGCCCTCGCCTTGGCTCCGGTCTGCTCTCGCCTTGGTTCCGACCTGCCCTCACCTTGGCTCCGGCCTGCTCTCACCCTGGCTCCGACCTGCTCTCACCCTGGCTCCGGTCTGCTCTCTCTCTGGATCTGGCCTGCTTTCGCCTTGGCTCCTGCTTGTTCTCGCCCTGGATCCAGCCTGACCTTGCTTTGGATCATGCCTGCTTTCGATCTGGCCTGACGTCAACTTGGCTCCGGCCTGCTCTCACTCTGGCTCTGGCCTGCCCTCGCTCTGACTCCGGCCTGCCCTCGCCTTGGCTCCGGCCTGCTCTCGCCCTGGCTCCAGCCTGCTCTCGCCCTGGCTCCGGCCTACTCTCTCTCTGGCTCTGGCCTGCCCTCGCTCTGGCTCTGGCCTGCCCTCGCCTTGGCTCCGGCCTTCTCTTGCCCTGGCTCCGGACTGCTCTCGCCCTGGTTCCGGCCTGCCCTTGCCTTGGCTCATGCCTGCTCTCGCTCTGGCCTGCCCTCGCCTTGGCTCCGGCCTGCTCTCGCTCTAGATCCAGCCTGCCCTCACTGGCTCTGGCCTGCCCTTGCCTTGGCTCTGGCCTGCTCTCGCTCTGGCCTGCCCTCGCCCTGGCTCTTGCCTGCCCTCGCTCTGCCTCTGGCCTGCCCTCGCCTTAGTTCCGGCCACCTCTCGCCCTGGCTCCAGCCTGCTCTCGCTCTGGCCTGCCCTTGTCTTGGCTACTGCCTGCTCTCGACCTGGCTCTTGCTTGCTCTCGCTCTGTCTTTGGCCTGTCCTCTCCTTGGCTCCAGCCTGCTCTTGCACTGGCTCCAGCCTGCCTTCGTCCTGGCTCTGGCCTGCTCTCGCTCTGGCTCTGGCCTGCTCTCGCACTGGCTCCGGCCTGCTCTCGCCTTGGCTCCGGCCTGCTATATCTCTGGCTCCGGCCTGCCCTCGCCTTGGCTCCTGTCTGTTCTCGCCCTGGATCCGGCCTGCATTTGCCTTGGCTCCGGCCTGCTCTCGGTCTGGTTCCAGCCTGCCCTTGCTTTGGATCATGCCTGCTCTCGATCTGGCCTGACATCAACTTGGCTCCGGCTTGCTCTCTCTCTGGCTTCGGCCTGCCCTCGCTCTGGCTAAGTCCTGCTCTCGCCTTGGGTCCGGCCTGCTCTCGCTCTGGCTCCAGCCTGCCCTCGCCCTGGCTCCGGCCTACTGTCGCTCTTTCTCTGGCCTGCCCTGGCTCTGGCCTGCCCTCGCCTTGGCTCCAGCCTGCTCTCGCCCTGGCTCCGGCCTGCTCTCGCTCTGGCCTGCCCTTGCCTTGCCTCCCGCCTGCTCAGGCCCTGGCTCCGGCTTGCTCTCGCTCTGGCCTGCCCTCGCCTTGGCTCCGACCTCCTCTCGCTATGGCTCGGGCCTGCCCTCGCACGGGCTCCGGCCTTCTCTCGCTATGGCTCCGGCTTGCCCTCGCACGGGCTCCAGCCTGCTTTCGCCCTGGATCTGGCCTACTCTCGCTCTGGCTCCGGCATGTTCTCGCTCTGTATCCGGCCTCCTCTCGCCTTGGCTCCGGCCTGCTCTCGCCTTGGCTCCGACATGCTCTCGCCCTGGCTCCGACATGCTCTCGCCCTGGTTCTGGCCTGTCCTTGCCTTGGCTCTGGCCAACTCTTTCTTTGGCTCCGGCCTGCCCTTCCCCTGGCTCCGGCCTGCTCTCGCTCTGGCTCCGGCCAGCCCTTGCCTTGGCTCCAGCCTGCCCTCGCCATGGCTCCGCCCGCTCTCGCTCCGGCCTGCTTTCCCCTAGGCTCCGGCCTGCTCTCACTCTGGCTCTTGCCTGCTCTCGCTCTGGCTCCGGCCTGCCATTGATCTGGCTCCAGCCTGCCCTTGCACTGTCTCCGGCCTGCCCTCGACCTGGCTCCGGCCTGCTCTCGCTCTGGATCCGGCCTGCTCTCGCCTTGCCTCCGGCTTGTTCTCGCCTTGGCTCCGGACTGCTCTCGACCTGGTTCATGCCTGCCCTTGCTTTGGCTTCGTCCTTCTCTCGCTCTGTCTGGCTCTGGCCTGCCCTCGCCTTGGCTCTGGCCTACTCTCCCTCTGGCTCCGGCCTGCCCTTGCTCTGGCTCCGGCCTGCTCTCGCTCTGTCTCTGGCCTGCTCTCGCTCTGGCTGGCCCTTGCCTTTGCTCCGGCCTGCTCTCGCTCTTGCTCTGGCCTGCCCTCGCCATGGCTCTGGCCTTCTCTCGCTCTGGCTCTGGCCTACCCTCGTACCGGCTCTTACCTGCCCGAGCCTTGGCTCCGGCCTGCTCTGACTCTGGCTCGTGCCTGCCCTCGCCCTGGCTCTGGCCTTCTCTCGCTCTGGCTCTGCACTGTCCTCGCCTTGGCTTCGGCCTGTTCTTGCCCAGGCTCTGGCCTGCTCTCGCGCTGGTTCCGGCCTGCCCTCACCTTGGCTCCGGCCTGCTCTCGCCTTGGCTCCGGCCTGCTCTCGCTTTGGCTCTGGCCTGCTCTCGCTCTGGCTCCGGCCTGCCCTCGCTCTGGCTCCGGCCTACCCTCGCCCTGGCTCCGGCCAGCCCTCGCCAGGCCTGGCTCCGGCCTGCCCTCTCTCTGGCTCTGGCCTGCCCTCGCCCTGGTTCCAGCATGTTCTTGCTCTGGATCCGGCCTCCTCTCGCCTTGGCTCCGGCCTGCTCTCGCCTTGGCTCCGGCCTGCTCTTTCTCTGGCCTGCCCTCGCCCTGGCTCTGGCCTACTCTCGCTCTGGCCTGCTCTCTCTCTGGCTCTGGCCTCGCCCTGTCTCCAGCCTGCTCTCGCCCTGGTTCCGGCCTGCCCTTGCCTTGGCTCTGGCCTTCTATCGCTCTGGCTCTGGCCTGCCCTCGCCTTGGCTCTGGCCTACCCTCGCCTTGGCTCCGGCCTGCTCTCGCCTTGGCTCCGGCCTCCTCTTACTCTGGCTCCAGCCTGCCCTCGCCCTGACTCCGGCCTACCCTTGCATTGGATCCGGCCTGCTCTCGGCCTGGCTCCGACCTGCTCTCGCTCTGGCCTACGCATACCTTGGCTCCGGCCTGCTCTTCCTCTGGCTCTTGCCTGCCCTCGTCTTGACTCTAGCCTGATCTCGCTCTTGTTCTGGCCTGCCTTCACCATGGCTCCAGCCTGCTCTCGCTCTGGCTCAGGCCTGCCCTAGCTCTGTCTCCGGACAGTTCTGGCTCTGGCCTGCTCTGTCTCTGGCCTGCCCTTTCCTCGGCTCCGGCCTTCTCTCACTCTGGCTCTGGCCTGCCCTTGCCTTTGCTCCAGCTTACTCTCGCTCTGGCCTGCCCTCGCCTTGGATCCGGACTGCTCTCGATTTGGCTCTGGCCTGCTCTCGCTTGGCTCCGGCTTGCTCTCGCTCTAGCTCCGGACTGGCCTCGCCCTGGGTCCGGCTTGCCATCGCACTGGCTCTTGCCTGCTCTCGCCCTGGTTCCGGCCTGCCACTGCCTTGGCTCTGGCCAACCCTCGCTCTGGCTCCGGCCTGCTCTCACCCTGGCTCCGGCCTGCCCTCGTCCTGGCTCCGGCCTGCTCTCGCTCTGGCCTGCCCTCTCCTTGGCTCCGGCCTGCTCTTGCCCTAGCTCTGGCCTGCTCTCGCTCTAGCTCCGGACTGCGCTCGCCCTGGCTCCAGCTTGCCATCGCTCTGGCTCCGTTCTGCCCTCGCCTTGGCTCCGGCCTGCTCTCGTCCTGGCTCCGACCTGCTCTCGCCCTGGCCTGCCCTCGCCCAGGCTCCAGCCTGCCCTCGCCTTGGCTCCAGCCTACTCCAGCTCTGGCTCTGGCCTGCTCTTGCTCTGGATCTGGCCTCGCCCTGGGTCCGGCTTGCCCTCGCTCTAGCTCCGGACTGGCCTCGCCCTGGGTCCGGCTTGCCATCGCTCTGGCTCTTGCCTGCTCTCGCCCTGGTTCCGGCCTGCCCTTGTCTTGGCTCCGGCCTTCTCTCGCTCTGGGTCTGGCCTGCCCTTGCCTTGGCTCTGGCCAACTCTCGCTCTGGCTCCGGCCTGCCCTTGCCCTGGCTCCGGCCTGCTCTCGCCCTGGCTATGGCCTGCTCTCGCTCAGGCTCTGGCCTGCTCTCACTCTGGCTCTGGCCTGCCTTTGCCTTTGCTCCGGCTTACTCTCGCTCTGGCCTGCCCTCGCC
The DNA here is from genome assembly GCF_046119375.1 of Phyllobates terribilis. Taxonomy (NCBI): domain Eukaryota; kingdom Metazoa; phylum Chordata; class Amphibia; order Anura; family Dendrobatidae; genus Phyllobates; species Phyllobates terribilis. The sequence continues at coordinate 3,835,761 of NW_027362898.1, read as the reverse complement.
TTGGATCCGGACTGCTCTCGATTTGGCTCTGGCCTGCCCTCGCTTGGCTCTGGCCTGCTCTCGCTCTGGCTCTGGCCTGCCCTCGCTCTGGCTCTGGCCTGCCCTCGCTCTGGCTCTGGCCTGCCCACGCCTTGGCTCCGGCCTGCTCTTACTCTGGCTCTGGCCTGCCCTCGACCTGGCTCTGGGCTGCTCTCACTCTGGCCTGTCCTCGCCCTGGCTCCGGCCTGCTCTCGCCCTGGCTCCGGCCTGCCCTTGCTCTGGCCGGCTGTCGCTGTGGCTCTGGTGTGTCCTCGCCTTGGCTCCGGCCTGCTCTCACCCTGGCTCCGGCCTGCTCTCGCTCTGGCTCTGGCCTGCCCTCGCCTTGGCTCCGGCCTGCTCTCCCCCTGGCTCCGGCCTGCTCTCGCTCTAGCTCCGGACTGCCTGCGCCCTGGCTCCGGCTTGCCATCACTCTGGCTCCGGCCTGCCCTCGTCCTGGCTCCGGCCTGCTTTTCCTCTGGCTCCGGCCTGCCCTCGCCTTGGCTCCGGCCTGCTCTCGCCGTGGCTCCGGCCTGCTCTCGCTCTAGCTACGGACTGCCCTTGCCCTGGATCCGGCTTGCCATCGCTCTGGCTCCCAGCCTGCCCTTGCCTTGGCTCCGGCCTGGTCTCGACCTGGCTCCGACCTGCCTTCGCTCTGGCTCAGGCCTGCCCTCGCCCAGGCTTCGCCCTTCTCTCTCTCTGGCTCTGGCCTGCCCTCTCCCTGGCTCGGGCCTACTCTCGCTTTGGCTCTGGCCTGCTCTGGCTCTGCCTCTAGCCTCGCCCTGGCTCCGGCCTGCTCTCGCCCTGGTTCAGGCCTGCCCTTGCCTTGGCTCCGTCCTTCTCTCGCTCTGGCTCTGGCCTGCCCTTGCCTTGTCCCTGGCCTACTCTCGCTCAGGCTCTGGCCTGCACTCGCTCTAGCTACGGACTGCCCTTGCCCTGGATCCGGCTTGCCATCGCTCTGGCTCCGGCCTGCTCTTGCTCTGGCCTGCCATCGCCCTGGCTCCGGCCTGCTCTTGCTCTGGCTCTGGCCTGCCCTCGGCCTGACTCCAGCCTGCCCTTGCTCTGGCTCCGGCCTGACCTTGCCCTGACTCCGGCCTGCCCTTGTTGCTCTAGCTCAGGCCAGCTCTCACCTTGGCTCCGGCCTGGTCTCGCTCTAGTTCTGGACTGCCGTTGCCCTTGCCCCTTGCCCTGGCTCCGGCCTACCATCGCTCTGGCTCTGGCCTGCCCTCGCCTTAGCCGGGCCTGCTCTCGTCCTGGCTCCGGCCTGCCCTCGCTCTGTCTCTGGCATACTCTCACTCTGGACATGGCCTGCCCTCGGCCTGACTCCAGCCTGCCCTTGCTCTGGCTCCGGCCTGACCTTGCCCTGACTCCGGCCTGCCCTTGTTGCTCTAGCTCAGGCCAGCTCTCACCTTGGCTCCGGCCTAGTCTCGCTCTAGTTCTGGACTGCCGTTGCCCTTGCCCCTTGCCTTGGCTCTGGCCTACTCTCGCTCTTGCTTTTGCCTGCCCTCGCCTTGGCTCCGGCCTGCTCTCGCTCTGGCTCTGGCCTGCCCTCGACTTGGCTATGACCTGCTCTTGCTCTGGCCTGCTCTTGCTCTGGCCTGCCCTGGCTCTGCCTCTGGCCTGCCCTCGCCTTGGCTCCGGCCAGCTCTCACCTTGGCTCCGGCCTGCTCTCACCTTGGCTCCGGCCTGCTCTCGTTCTAGTTCAGGACAGCCCTTGCCCTGGCTCCGGCCTGCCATCGCTCTGGCTCCGGCCTGCCCTCGCCTTAGCTCTGGCCTGCTCTTGCCCTAGCTCCGGCCGGCTCTCGCTTTGGCTCTGGCCCGCCCTCGCCCTGCCTCCGGCCTGCTCTTTCTCTGGCCTGCCCTCACCCTGGCTCTGGCATACTCTCACTCTGGCTGTGGCCTGCTCTCGCTCTGGCCTCGCCCTGTCTCGGGCCTGATCTAGCCCTTGTTCCGTCCTGCCCTTGCCTTGGCTCCGGCCTTCTCTCGCTCTGGCGTGCCCATGCCCACTGGCCTACTCTCGCTCTGACTTTTGCCTGCCCTCGCCCTGGCTCCAGCCTGCTCTCGCCCTGGTTCCGTCCTGATCTTGCCTTGGCTCAGGCCTTCTCTTGCTCTGGCTCTGGCATGCCCTCGCCGAGCCTCCGGCCTGCTCTCGCTCTGGCCTCGCCCTGTCTCGGGCCTGATCTAGCCCTTGTTCCTTCCTGCCCTTGCCTTGGCTCCGGCCTTCTCTCGCTCTGGCGTGCCCATGCCCCCTGGCCTACTCTCCCTCTGGCTTTTGCCTGCCCTCGCCCTGGCTCCATCCTGCTCTCGCCCTGGTTCCGTCCTGATCTTGCCTTGGCTCAGGCCTTCTCTTGCTCTGGCTCTGGCCTGCACTCGCCTCGGCTCCGGCCTGCTCTCGCTGTCACTCTGGCCTGCCCTAGCCCTGGCTCCTGCCTGCTCTGGTTCTGGCATGCCCTCTCCTTGGCTCCGGCTTCCTCTCGCCTGGCTCCGGCCTGCCTCGTCCTGGCTCCGGCCTGCTCTCGCTTTGGCCTACCCTCGCCTTTGCTCCGTCCTGCTCTCGCCTTGGCTACTGCCTGGTCTCGCTCTGGCTCCGGCCTGCCCTCGCCCTGGCTCCGGCCTGCTCTCTCTCTGGCCTGCCCTTGCCTTGGCTCCGGCCTGCTCTCTCTATGACTCTGGCCTGTCCTCGTCCTGGCTCCGGCCTGCTCTCGCTCTGGCGTACCCTCGCCTTGGCTCCGGCCTGCTCTCACCTTGGCTCCGGCCTGCCCTTGCCTTGGCTCCGGCCTGCTCTTGCTCTGGCCTTCCATCGCCCTGGCTCCGGCCTGCTCTTGCTCTGGCTCTGGCCTGCCCTCAGTCTGACTCCGGCCTGCCCTTGCTCTGGCTCCGGCCTGACCTTGCCCTGACTCCGGCCTGCCCTTGTTGCTCTAGCTCAGGCCAGCTCTCACCTTGGCTCCGGCCTGGTCTCGCTCTAGTTCTGGACTGCCCTTGCCCCTTGCCCTTGCCCCTTGCCCTGGCTGCGGCCTACCATCGCTCTGGCTCCCGCTTGCCCTCGCCTTAGCCGGGCCTGCTCTCGTCCTGGCTCCGGCCTGCTCTCGCTTTGGCTCTGGCCCGCCCTCGCCCTTGCTCCGGCCTGCTCTCTCTCTGGCTCTGGCCTGCCCTCGCCCTGTCTCCGGCATACTCTCACTCTGACTGTGGCCTGCTCTCGCTCTGGCCTCGCTCTGTCTCGGGCTTGATCTAGCCCTTGTTCCGGCCTGCCCTTGCCTTGGCTACGGCCTTCTCTCGCTCTGGCTTTGGCCTGCCCTTGCCTTGGCTCTGGCCTACTCTCGCTCTTGCTTTTGCCTGCCATCGCCCTGGTTCCGGCCTGCTCTCGCTCTGGTTCTGGCCTGCTCTCGCTCTGACCTCCCCTCGCCTTGGCTCCGGCCTGCTCTCGCTCTGGCTCTGGCCTGCCCTCGACTTGGCTACGACCTGCTCTTGCTCTGGCCTGCTCTTGCTCTGGCCTGCCCTGGCTCTGCCTCTGGCCTGCCCTCGCCTTGGCTCCGGCCAGCTCTCACCTTGGCTCCGGCCTGCTCTCGCTCTAGTTCAGGACAGCCCTTGCCCTGGCTCCGGCCTGCCATCGCTCTGGCTCCAGCCTGCCCTCGCCTTAGCTCCGGACTGCTCTTGCCCTGGCTCCGGCCGGCTCTCGCTTTGGCTCTGGCCCGCCCTCGCCCTGCCTCCGGCCTGCTCTTTCTCTGGCCTGCCCTCACCCTGGCTCTGGCATACTCTCACTCTGGCTGTGGCCTGCTCTCGCTCTGGCCTCGCCCTGTCTCGGGCCTGATCTAGCCCTTGTTCTGTCCTGCCCTTGCCTTGGCTCCGGCCTTCTCTCGCTCTGGCGTGCCCATGCCCCCTGGCCTACTCTCGCTCTGGCTTTTGCCTGCCCTCGCCCTGGCTCCAGCCTGCTCTCGCCCTGGTTCCGTCCTGATCTTGCCTTGGCTCAGGCCTTCTCTTGCTCTGGCTCTGGCCTGCCCTCGCCGAGCCTCCAGCCTGCTCTCGCTCTGGCCGGCTCTCGCTCTGGCCTACCCTTGCCTTGGCTTCGGCCTGCTCTCGCCTTAGCTACGGCCAGCCCTTGCATTGGATCCGGCCTGCTCTCTCTCTGGCTCTGGCCTGCCCATGCCTTGGCTCCGGCCTGCCCTAGCCTTAGCTCCGGCCGGCTCTCGCTTTGACTCTGGCCTGCCCTCGCCCTGGCTCCGGCCTGCCCTCGTCCTTGCTCAGGCCTGCTCTCGCTCTGGCCTACCCTCGCCTTGGCTCCGGCCTGCTCTTGCCTTGGCTCCGGCCTGCTCTCGCTCAGGCTCCGGCCTGCCCTCGCCCTGACTCTGGCCTGACCTTGCTCTGGATCCGGCCTGCCCTTGCTCTGGCTCCGGCCATCCCTCACCTTGGCTCCGGCCTGCTCTCGCCCTAGCTCCGGCCTACCCTCGCCAGGCCTGGCTCCAGCCTACCCTCTCTCTGGCTCTGGCCTGCCCTCGCCCTGGTTCCGGCATGTTCTTGCTCTGGATCTGGCCTCCTCTCGCCTTGGCTCCGGCCTGCTCTCGCCTTGGCTCCGGCCTGCTCTCTCTCTGGCTCTGGACTGCCCTCGCCCTGGCTCTGGCCTACTCTCACTCTGGCCTGCTCTCTCTCTGGCTCTGGCCTCGCCCTGTCTCCAGCCTGCTCTCGCCCTGGTTCCGGCCTGCCTTTGCCTTGGCTCTGGCCTTCTATCGCTCTGGCCTGCCCTTGCCTTGGCTCCGGCCTACCCTCGCCTTTGCTCCGGCCTGCTCTCGCCTTGGCTCCGGCCTCCTCTTACTCTGGCTCCGGCCTGCCCTCGCCCTGACTCCGGCCTACCCTTGCATTGGCTCCGGCCTGCTCTCGGCCTGGCTCCGACCTGCTCTCGCTCTGGCCTACGCATACCTTGGCTCCGGCCTGCTCTTCCTCTGGCTCTTGACTGCCCTCGTCTTGACTCTAGTCTGATCTCGCTCTTGTTCTGGCCTGCCTTCGCCATGGCTCCAGCCTGCTCTCGCTCTGGCTCAGGCCTGCCCTAGCTCTGGCTCCGGACAGCTCTGGCCTGCTCTGGCTCTGGCCTGCCCTTTCCTTGGCTCCAGCCTTCTCTCACTCTGGCTCTGGCCTGCCCTTGCCTTTGCTCCAGCTTACTCTCGCTCTGGCCTGCCCTCGCCTTGGATCCGGACTGCTCTAGATTTGGCTCTGGCCTGCCCTCGCTTGGCTCCGGCTTGCTCTCGCTCTAGCTCCGGACTGGCCTCGCCCTGGGTCCGGCTTGCCATCGCTCTGGTTCTTGCCTGCTCTCGCCCTGGTTCCGGCCTGCTCTCGCTCTGGCTCCGGCCAACCCTCGCTCTGGCTCCGGCCTGCTCTCACCCTGGCTCCGGCCTGCCCTCGTCCTGGCTCCGACCTGCTCTCGCTCTGGCTCTGGCCTGCCCTCTCCTTGGCTCCGGCCTGCTCTTGCCCTAGCTCCGGCCTGCTCTCGCTCTAGCTCCGGACTGCGCTCGCCCTGGCTCCAGCTTGCCATCGCTCTGGCTCCGTTCTGCCCTCGCCTTGGCTCTGGCCTGCTCTCGCCCTGGCTCAGACCTGCTCTCGCCCTGGCCTGCCCTCGCCCAGGCTCCAGCCTGCCCTCGCCTTGGCTCCAGCCTACTCTCGCTCTGGCTCTGGCCTGCTCTTGCTCTGGACCTGGCCTCGCCCTCGACTTGGCTACGACCTGCTCTTGCTCTGGCCTGCTCTTGCTCTGGCCTGCCCTGGCTCTGCCTCTGGCCTGCCCTCGCCTTGGCTCCGGCCAGCTCTCACCTTGGCTCCGGCCTGCTCTCGCTCTAGTTCAGGACAGCCCTTGCCCTGGCTCCGGCCTGCCATCGCTCTGGCTCCGGCCTGCCCTCACCTTAGCTCCGGCCTGCTCTTGCCCTGGCTCCGGCCGGCTCTCGCTTTGGCTCTGGCCCGCCCTCACCCTACCTCCGGCCTGCTCTTTCTCTGGCCTGCCCTCATCCTGGCTCTGGCATACTCTCACTCTGGCTGTGGCCTGCTCTCGCTCTGGCCTCGCCCTGTCTCGGGCCTGATCTAGCCCTTGTTCCGTCCTGCCCTTGCCTTGGCTCCGGCCTTCTCTCGCTCTGGCCTGCCCATGCCCCCTGGCCTACTCTCGCTCTGGCTTTTGCCTGCCCTCGCCCTGGCTCCAGCCTGCTCTCGCCCTGGTTCCGGCCTGATCTTGCCTTGGCTCAGGCCTTCTCTCGCTCTGGCCTGCCCTCGCCGAGCCTCCGGCCTGCTCTCGCTCTTGCCGGCTCTCGCTCTGGCCTACCCTCGCCTTGGCTTCGGCCTGCTCTCGCCTTAGCTACGGCCAGCCCTTGCATTGGATCCGGCCTGCTCTCTCTCTGGCTCTGGCCTGCTCATGCCTTGGCTCAGGCCTGCCCTAGCCTTAGCTCCGGACAGCTCTCGCTCTGACTCTGGCCTGCCCTCGCCCTGGCTCCGGCCTGCCCTCGTCCTTGCTCAGGCCTGCTCTCGCTCTGGCCTACCCTCGCCTTGGCTCCGGCCTGCTCTTGCCTTGGCTCCGGCCTGCTCTCCCTCAGGCTCCAGCCTGCCCTCGCCCTGACTCCGGCCTGACCTTGCTCTGGATCCGGCCTGCCCTTGCTCTGGCTCCGGCCATCCCTCGCCTTGGCTCCGGCCTGCTCTCGCCCTAGCTCCGGCCTACCCTTGCCAGGCCTGGCTCCAGCCTACCCTCTCTCTGGCTCTGGCCTGCCCTCGCCCTGGTTCCGGCATGTTCTTGCTCTGGATCCGGCCTCCTCTCGCCTTGGCTCCGGCCTCCTCTCGCATTGGCACCGGCCTGCTCTCTCTCTGGCTCTGTCCTGCCCTCGCCCTGGCTCTGGCCTACTCTCAATCTGGCCTGCTCTCTCTCTGGCTCTGGCCTCTCCCTGTCTCCAGCCTGCTCTCGCCCTGGTTCCGGCCTGCTCTTGCCTTGGCTCTGGCCTTCTATCGCTCTGTCTCTGGCCTGCCCTTGCCTTGGCTCTGGCCTACCCTCGCCTTGGCTCCGGCCTGCTCTCGCCTTGGCTCTGGCCTCCTCTTACTCTGGCTCCGGCCTGCCCTCGCCCTGACTCCGGCCTACCCTTGCATTGGCTCCGGCCTTCTCTCGGCCTGGCTCCGACCTGCTCTCGCTCTGGCCTACGCATACCTTGGTTCCGGCATGCTCTTCCTCTGGCTCTTGCCTGCCCTCGTCTTGACTCTAGCCTGATCTCGCTCTTGTTCTGGCCTGCCTTCGCCATGGCTCCAGCCTGCTCTCCCTCTGGCTCAGGCCTGCCCTAGCTCTGGCTCCGGACAGCTCTGGCTCTGGCCTGCTCTGGCTCTGTCCTGCCCTTTTCTTGGCTCCGGCCTTCTCTCACACTGGCTCTGGCCTGCCCTTGCCTTTGCTCCAGCTTACTCTCGCTCTGGCCTGCCCTCGCCTTGGATCCGGACTGCTCTCGATTTGGCTCTGGCCTGCCCTCGCTTGGCTCCGGCTTGCTCTCGCTCTAGCTCCGGACTGGCCTCGCCCTGGGTCTGGCTTGCCATTGCTCTGGCTCTTGCGTGCTCTCGCCCTGGTTCCGGCCTGCCACTGCCTTGGCTCTGGCCAACCCTCGCTCTGGCTCCGGCCTGCTCTCACCCTGGCTCCGGCCTGCCCTCGTCCTGGCTCCGGCCTGCTCTCGCTCTGGCTCTGGCCTGCCCTCTCCTTGGCTCCGGCCTGCTCTTGCCCTAGCTCCGGACTGCGCTCGCCCTGGCTCCAGCTTGCCATCACTCTGGCTCCGTTCTGCCCTCGTCTTGGCTCCGGCCTGCTCTCGCCCTGGCTCCGACCTGCTCTCGCCCTGGCCTGCCCTCGCCCAGGCTCCAGCCTGCCCTCGCCTTGGCTCCAGCCTACTCTCGCTCTGGCTCTGGCCTGCTCTTGCTTTGGATCTGGCCTCGCCCTGGGTCCGGCTTGCCATCGCTCTGGCTCTTGCCTGCTTTCGCCCTGGTTCCGGCCTGCCCTTGTCTTGGCTCCGGCCTTCTCTCGCTCTGGGTCTGGCCTGCCCTTGCCTTGGCTCTGGCCAACTCTCGCTCTGGCTCCGGCCTGCCCTTGCCCTGGCTCCGGCCTGCTCTCGCCCTGGCTCTGGCCTGCTCTCGCTCAGGCTCTGGCCTGCTCTCACTCTGGCTCTGGCCTGCCTTTGCCTTTGCTCCGGCTTACTCTCGCTCTGGCCTGCCCTCGCCTTGGATCCGGACTGCTCTCGATTTGGCTCTGGCCTACCCTTGCTTGGCTCTGGCCTGCTCTCTCTCTGGCTCTGGCCTACCCTCGCTCTGGCTCTGGCCTGCCCTCGCTCTGGCTCTGGCCTGCCCACGCCTTGGCTCCGGCCTGCTCTTACTCTGGCTCTGGCCTGCCCTCGACCTGGCTCTGGGCTGCTCTCGCTCTGGCCTGTCCTCGCCCTGGCTCCGGCCTGCTCTCGCCCTGGCTCCGGCCTGCCCTTGCTCTGGCCGGCTGTCGCTGTGGCTCTGGTCTGTCCTCGCCTTGGCTCCGGCCTGCTCTCACCCTGGCTCCGGCCTGCCCTCGTCCTGGCTCCGGCCTGCTCTCGCTCTGGCTCTGGCCTGCCTTCGCCTTGGCTCCGGCCTGCCCTCGCCTTGGCTCCGGCCTGCTCTCCCCCTGGTTCCGGCCTGCTCTCGCTCTAGCTCCAGACTCCCTGCGCCCTGGCTCCGGCTTGCCATCACTCAGGCTCCGGCCTGCCCTCGTCCTGGCTCCGGCCTGCTCTCGCCGTGGCTCCGGACTGCCCTTGCCCTGGATCCGGCTTGCCATCGCTCTGGCTCCCAGCCTGCCCTTGCCTTGGCTCCGGCCTGCTCTCGATCTGGCTCCGACCTGCTTTCGCTCTGGCTCAGGCCTGCCCTCGCCCATGCTTCGCCCTTCTCTCTCTCTGGCTCTGGCCTGCCCTCTCCCTGGCTCGGGCCTACTCTCGCTTTGGCTCTGGCCTGCTCTGGCTCTGCCTCTAGCCTCGCCCTGGCTCCGGCCTGCTCTCGCCCTGGTTCAGGCCTGCCCTTGCCTTGGCTCCGTCCTTCTCTCGCTCTGGCTCTGGCCTGCCCTTGCGTTGTCCCTGGCCTACTCTCGCTCAGGCTCTGGCCTGCCTTCGCCATGGCTCTGGCCTGCTCTCGCTCAGGCTCTGGCCTGCTTACCATGGCTCTGCCCTTCTATCGCTCTGGCTGTGGCCTGCACTCGCCTCGGCTCCGGCCTGCTCTCGCTGTTACTCTGGCCTGCCCTAGCCCTGGCTCCTGCCTGCTCTGGTTCTGGCATGCCCTCTCCTTGGCTCCGGCTTCCTCTCGCCTGGCTCCGGCCTGCCTCGTCCTGGCTCCGGCCTGCTCTCGCTTTGGCCTACCCTCGCCTTTGCTCCATCCTGCTCTCGCCTTGGCTACTGCCTGGTCTCGCTCTGGCTCCGGCCTGCCCTCGCCCTGGATCCGGCCTGCACTTGCTCTGGCTCCGGCCATCCCTCGCCTTGGCTCCAGCCTGCTCTCGCCCTAGCTCCGAACTGCTGTCGCTCTGGCCTGCCCTCGCCCTTGCTCCGGCCTGCTCTCTCTCTGGCCTGCCCTTGCCTTGGCTCCGGCCTGCTCTCTCTATGACTCTGGCCTGTCCTCGTCCTGGCTCCGGCCTGCTCTCGCTCTGGCGTACCCTCGCCTTGGCTCCGGCCTGCTCTCACCTTGGCTCCGGCCTGCCCTTGCCTTGGCTCCGGCCTGCTCTTGCTCTGGCCTTCCATCGCCCTGGCTCCGGCCTGCTCTTGCTCTGGCCTGCCCTCGGCCTGACTCCGGCCTGCCCTTGCTCTGGCTCCGGCCTGACCTTGCCCTGACTCCGGCCTGCCCTTGTTGCTCTAGCTCAGGCCAGCTCTCATCTTGGCTCCGTCCTGGTCTCGCTCTAGTTCTGGACTGCCCTTGCCCCTTGCCCTTGCCCCTTGCCCTGGCTCCGGCCTACCATCGCTCTGGCTCCGTCCTGTTCTCGCTCTAGTTCTGGACTGCCCTTGCCCCTTGCCCTTGCCCCTTGTCCTGGCTCCGGCCTACCATCGCTCTGGCTCCGGCTTGCCCTCGCCTTAGCCGGGCCTGCTCTCGCTTTGGCTCTGGCCCGCCCTCGCCCTTGCTCCGGCCTGCTCTCTCTCTGGCTCTGGCCTGGCCTCGCCCTGTCTCCGGCATACTCTCACTCTGACTGTGGCCTGCTCTCGCTCTGGCCTCGCTCTGTCTCGGGCCTGATCTAGCCCTTGTTCCGGCCTGCCCTTGCCTTGGCTACGGCCTTCTCTCACTCTGGCTTTGGCCTGCCCTTGCCTTGGCTCTGTCCTACTCTCGCTCTTGCTTTTGCCTGCCCTCGCCCTGGTTCCGGCCTGCTCTCGCTCTGGTTCTGGCCTCCTCTCGCTCTGGCCTTCCCTTGCCTTGGCTCCGGCCTGCTCTCGCTCTGGCCTGCCCTCGACTTGGCTACGACCTGCTCTTGCTCTGGCTCTGGCCTGCTCTTGCTCTGGCTCTGGCCTGCCCTGGCTCTGCCTCTGGCCTGCCCTCGCCTTGGCTCTGGCCAGCTCTCACCTTGGCTCCGGCCTGCTCTCGCTCTAGTTCAGGACAGCCCTTTCCCTGGCTCCGGCCTGCCATCGCTCTGGCTCCGGCCTGCCCTCGCCTTAGCTCCGGCCTGCTCTTGCCCTGGCTCCGGCCGGCTCTCGCTTTGGCTCTGGCCCGCCCTCGCCCTGCCTCTGGCCTGCTCTTTCTCTGGCCTGCCCTCACCCTTGTTCTGGCATACTCTCACTCTGGCTGTGGCCTGCTCTCGCTCTGGCCTCGCCCTGTCTCGGGCCTGATCTAGCCCTTGTTCCGTCCTGCTCTTGCCTTGGCTCCGGCCTTCTCTCGCTCTGGCCTGCCCATGCCCCCTGGCCTACTCTCGCTCTGGCTTTTGCCTGCCCTCGCCCTGGCTCCAGCCTGCTCTCGCCCTGGTTCCGGCCTGATCTTGCCTTGGCTCAGGCTTTCTCTCGCTCTGGCTCTGGCCTGCCCTCGCCGAGCCTCCGGCCTGCTCTTGCTCTGGCCGCCTCTCGCTCTGGCCTACCCTCGCCTTGGCTTCGGCCTGCTCTCGCCTTAGCTACGGCCAGCCCTTGCATTGGATCCGGCCTGCTCTCTCTCTGGCTCTGGCCTGCCCATGCCTTGGCTCTGGCCTGCCCTAGCCTTAGCTCCGGCCAGCTCTCGCTCTGACTCTGGCCTGCCCTCGCCCTGGCTCCGGCCTGCCCTCGTCCTAGCTCAGGCCTGCTCTCGCTCTGGCCTACCCTCGCCTTGGCTCCGGCCTGCTCTTGCCTTGGCTCCGGCCTGCTCTCGCTCAGGCTGCGGCCTGCCCTCGCCCTGACTCCGGCCTGACCTTGCTCTGGATCCGGCCTGCCCTTGATCTGGCTCTGGCCATCCCTCGCCTTGGCTCCGGCCTGCTCTCGCCCTAGCTCCGAACTGCTGTCGCTCTGGCCTGCCCTCGCCCTGGCTCCGGCCTGCTCTCTCTCTGGCCTGCCCTTGCCTTGGCTCCGGCCTGCTCTCTCTATGACTCTGGCCTGTCCTCCTCCTGGCTCCGGCCTGCTCTTGCTCTGGCGTACCCTCGCCTTGGGTCCGGCCTGCTCTCACCTTGGCTCCGGCCTGCCCTCGCTCTGGCTCCGGCCAGCCCTCGCCCTGGCTCCGACCAGCCCTTGCCCTGGTTCCGGCCTGCTCTCACTCTGGCTCCGACCTAGTCTCGCTCTGGCTCCGGCCCGCCATCGCCCTACATCCGGCCTGCCCTTGCTCTGGCTCCGGCTAGCCCTCGCCTTGGCTCCGTACTGCTCTCGCTCTGGCCAGCCCTCGCCCTGGCTCCGGCCTGCTCTCTCTGTGGCTCTGGCCTGCCCTTGCCTTGGCTCCGGCCTGCCCTCTCTATGACTCTGGCCTGCCCTTGTCCTGGCTCCGGCCTGTCCTCGTCCTGCCTCCGGCCTGCTCTCGATCTGGCTCTGGTGTACCCTTGCCTTGGCTCCGGCCTGCTCTCACCTTGGCTACGGCCTGCTCTCGCACTGGCTCTAACCTGCCCTTGCTCTGGCTCCGGCCAGCCCTTGCCCTGGCTCTGGCCTGCTCTCGCCCTGGGTCAGACCTACTCTTGCTCTGGCCTGCCCTGGCTCTGCCTCTAGCCTGCCCTCGCCTTGGCTTCGGTCTAATCTCGCCTTGGCTCCGGCCTGCTCTCGCTCTCTCGCTCTACATCCGGACTGCCTTCGCTCTGGCTCCGGACTGCCCTTGCCTTGGCTCCGGACTGCTCTCGCCCTGGCTCCTGCCTGCGGTCGCTCTGGCCTGCCATCACCCTGGCTCCAGCCTGCTCTCTCTCTGGCTCTGGCCTGCCCTGCCCTAGCCATGGCTCCGGCCTAGTTTTGCTCTGGCTCTGGCCTGCTCTCGCTCTGGCTTTGGCCTCGAACTGTCAACGGCGTGCTCTCGCCCTGGTTCCGGCCTGCCCTTGCCTTGGCTCCGGCCTTCTCTTCCTCTGGCTCTGGCCTGCCCTTGCCTTGGCTCTGGCCTACTCTTGCTCTGGCCTGCCCTCGCCCTGGCCCCGGCCTGCTCTCGCTCTGGCCTGCTTTCGCTCTGGCGTGCCCTCGCCTTGGCTCCGTCCTGCTCTCGCTCTGACTCTGGCCTGCCCTCGCCCTGGCTCCGGCCTGCTCTGGATTTGGCTCTGGCCTGCCTTCACCTTGGCTACGGCCTGCTCTCTCGCCCTGGCTCCGGCCTGCTCTCGCTCTGGACTGCCCTCGCCTTGGCTTCGGCCTGCTCTCGCCTTGACTCTGGCTTGCTCTTGCTCTGGCTCCGGCCTGCCCTCACCCTGGCTCCGGCCTGCCCTTGCTCTGACTCTGGCCAGCCCTCGCCTTGACTCCGGCCTGCTCTCGCCCTGGCTCCGGCCTGCCCTTGCTCTAGCTCAGGCCAGCCCTCGCATTAGCTCCGACCTGCTCTCGCTCTGGCCTGCCCTCGCTCTGGCTCCGGCCTGCTCTCTCTCTGGCTCTCGCCTGCCCATGCCTTGGCTGCGGCCTGCTCTTCCACTGGCTCTGGCCTGCCCTCGTCTTTACTCTGGCCTGATCTCGCTCTTGTTCTGGCCTGCCTTCGCCTTGGCTCCGGCCTGCTCTTGCTCAGGCCTGCTCTCGCTCTGGCTCAGGCCTGCTATCGCTCCGGCTCTGGCCTGCACTTGCCTTGGCTCCGGACTGCTTTCGCTCTGGCCTGCTCTCGCTCTGGCCTCCCCTCGCCTTGGCTCCGGCCTGCTCTAGCTCTGGCTCTGACCTGCCCTCGCCTTGGCTCCGACCTGCTCTTGCTCTGGCCTGCCCTCGCCTTGGCTCCGGTCTGCTCTCGCCCTGCCCTTGCGCTGGCTCCGGCCAGCCCTCGCCTTGGCTCCGGCCTGCTCTCGCCCTGGCTCCGGCCTGCTCTCGCCCTGGCCTGCCCTCGCCCTGGCTCCGGCCTGCTCTTGCTCTGGCTCTGGCCTGCTCTTGCTCTGGCTCTGGCCTGCTCTTGCTCTGGCCTGCCCTCGTCTTGACTCCGGCCTGTTCTCGCCCTTGTTCCGGCCTGCCCTTGCCTTGGCTCCAGCCTGCTCTTGCTCTGGCTCTGGCCTGCCCTCGTCTTGACTCCGGCCTGCTCTCGCTCTGGTTCGGGCCTGCCTTTGCCTTGGCTCCAGCCTCCTCTCGCTCTGGCTCAGGCCTACTAGCTCTCTGGCTCTGGCCTGCCCTTGGCTCCGGACTTGTCTAGCTCTGGCACTGGCCTGCTCTCGCTCTGGCACTGGCCTGCTCTCGCTCTGGCCTGCCCTCACCTTGGCTCTGGCCTGTTCTCACTCTGACTCTGGCCTGCCATCACCTTGGCTCCGGCCTGCTCTCTCTCTTGCTCTGGCATGCCCTGGCTCTGCCTATGGCCTGCCCTCGCCTTGGTTCCGACCTGCTCTCGCGCTGGTTCTGGGCTGCCTTCTCCTTGGCTCCGGCCTGCTCTTGCTCTGGCTCAGGCCTACTCTCTCTCTGGCTCTGGCCTGCCCTTGCCTTGGCTCCGGACTGCTCTCGCTCAGGCACTGGCCTGCTCTCACTCTGGCTCTGGCCTGCCCTCGCTCTGACTCTGGTCTGCCATCGCCCTGACTCTGGCCTGCTCTGGTTGTAGCTCTGGCCTGCTCTCGTGCTGGCTCTGGCCTGCTCTCGCCCTGGCTCCGGCCTGCTCTCGCCCTGGCTCCGGCCTGCCCTCGTCCTGGCTCCGGCCTGCTCTCGCTCTGGCCTGCCATCGCATTAGCTCCGGCCTGCTCTCACCCTGGCTCTGGCCTGCCCTCTTACTGGCTCCGGCCTGCTCTTGCTCTGGCCTGACCTCGCCTTGGCTCCGACCTGCTCTCTCCCTGGCTCCGGCCTGCCCTCGCCCTGGCTCTGGCCTTCCCTCGCCCTGGCTCTGGCATGCTCTCACTCTGGCTCTGGCCTGTACTTGCTCTGGCTCCGGCAAGCCCTCTCCTTGGCTCCAGCCTGCTCTTGCTCTGGCTCTGTCCTGCCCTCGTCTTGACTCTGGTCTGCTCTTGCTCTGGTTCTAGCCTGACTTCGACTTGGCTCCAGCCTGCTCTCGCTCTGGCTCAGGCCTACTCTCTCTCTGGCTCTGGCCTGCCCTTGCCTTGGCTCCGGACTGCTCTCGCTCTGGCACTGCCCTGCTCTCGCCCTGGCACTGGCCTGCTCTCCTTCTGGCTCTGGCCTGCCCTCACCTTGGCTCCGGCCTGCTCTCGTTCTGGTCTGCCCTCGCTTTGGCTCCAGCGTGCTCTCGCTCTGGTACTGGCCTGCCCTGGCTCTGCCTCTGGCCTGCCCTCGCCTTGGCTCCGGTCTGCTCTCGCCTTGGCACCGGTCTGCCCTCGTATTGCTCTGGCTCCGGCCTGCTCTCGCTCTGCCTCTGGCCTGCTCTCACTCTGGATCTGGCCTGCTCTCACTCTGACTCTGGCCTGCCATCACCTTGGCTCCGGCCTGCTCTCTCTCTTGCTCTGGCATGCCCTGGCTCTGCCTATGGCCTGCCCTCGCCTTGGTTCCGACCTGCTCTCGCGCTGGTTCTGGGCTGCCTTCTCCTTGGCTCCGGCCTGCTCTTGCTCTGGCTCAGGCCTACTCTCTCTCTGGCTCTGGCCTGCCCTTGCCTTGGCTCCGGACTGCTCTCGCTCAGGCACTGGCCTGCTCTCACTCTGGCTCTGGCCTGCCCTCGCTCTGACTCTGGTCTGCCATCGCCCTGACTCTGGCCTGCTCTGGTTGTAGCTCTGGCCTGCTCTCGTGCTGGCTCTGGCCTGCTCTCGCCCTGGCTCCGGCCTGCCCTCGCCCTGGCTCTGGCCTTCCCTCGCCCTGGCTCTGGCATGCTCTCACTCTGGCTCTGGCCTGTACTTGCTCTGGCTCCGGCAAGCCCTCTCCTTGGCTCCAGCCTGCTCTTGCTCTGGCTCTGTCCTGCCCTCGTCTTGACTCTGGTCTGCTCTTGCTCTGGTTCTAGCCTGACTTCGACTTGGCTCCAGCCTGCTCTCGCTCTGGCTCAGGCCTACTCTCTCTCTGGCTCTGGCCTGCCCTTGCCTTGGCTCCGGACTGCTCTCGCTCTGGCACTGCCCTGCTCTCGCCCTGGCACTGGCCTGCTCTCCTTCTGGCTCTGGCCTGCCCTCACCTTGGCTCCGGCCTGCTCTCGTTCTGGTCTGCCCTCGCTTTGGCTCCAGCGTGCTCTCGCTCTGGTACTGGCCTGCCCTGGCTCTGCCTCTGGCCTGCCCTCGCCTTGGCTCCGGTCTGCTCTCGCCTTGGCACCGGTCTGCCCTCGTATTGCTCTGGCTCCGGCCTGCTCTCGCTCTGCCTCTGGCCTGCTCTCACTCTGGATCTGGCCTGCTCTCACTCTGACTCTGGCCTGCCATCACCTTGGCTCCGGCCTGCTCTCTCTCTTGCTCTGGCATGCCCTGGCTCTGCCTATGGCCTGCCCTCGCCTTGGTTCCGACCTGCTCTCGCGCTGGTTCTGGGCTGCCTTCTCCTTGGCTCCGGCCTGCTCTTGCTCTGGCTCAGGCCTACTCTCTCTCTGGCTCTGGCCTGCCCTTGCCTTGGCTCCGGACTGCTCTCGCTCAGGCACTGGCCTGCTCTCACTCTGGCTCTGGCCTGCCCTCGCTCTGACTCTGGTCTGCCATCGCCCTGACTCTGGCCTGCTCTGGTTGTAGCTCTGGCCTGCTCTCGTGCTGGCTCTGGCCTGCTCTCGCCCTGGCTCCGGCCTGCCCTCGTCCTGGCTCCGGCCTGCTCTCGCTCTGGCCTGCCATCGCATTAGCTCCGGCCTGCTCTCACCCTGGCTCTGGCCTGCCCTCTTATTGGCTCCGGCCTGCTCTTGCTCTGGCCTGACCTCGCCTTGGCTCCGACCTGCTCTCTCCCTGGCTCCGGCCTGCCCTCGCCCTGGCTCTGGCCTTCCCTCGCCCTGGCTCTGGCCTGCTCTCACTCTGGCTCTGGCCTGTACTTGCTCTGGCTCCGGCAAGCCCTCTCCTTGGCTCCAGCCTGCTCTTGCTCTGGCTCTGTCCTGCCCTCGTCTTGACTCTGGTCTGCTCTCGCTCTGGTTCTAGCCTGACTTCGACTTGGCTCCAGCCTGCTCTCGCTCTGGCTCAGGCCTACTCTCTCTCTGGCTCTGGCCTGCCCTTGCCTTGGCTCCGGACTGCTCTCGCTCTGGCACTGCCCTGCTCTCGCCCTGGCAGTGGCCTGCTCTCCTTCTGGCTCTGGCCTGCCCTCACCTTGGCTCCGGCCTGCTCTCGTTCTGGTCTGCCCTCGCTTTGGCTCCAGCGTGCTCTCACTCTGGTACTGGCCTGCCCTGGCTCTGCCTCTGGCCTGCCCTCGCCTTGGCTCCGGTCTGCTCTCGCCTTGGCACCGGTCTGCCCTCGTATTGCTCTGGCTCCGGCCTGCTCTCGCTCTGCCTCTGGCCTGCTCTCACTCTGGATCTGGCCTGCCCTCGCTTTGGCTCCGGCCTGCTCTCGCCCTTGGCTCCGGCCTGCACTCGCTCTGGCCTGCTCTCGCCCTGGCTCTGGCCTACTCTTGTTCTGGCCTGCTCTCGCTCTGGCCTCGCCCTGTCTCTGGCCTGCATTCGCCCTGGTTCCGGCCTGCCCTTCCCTTGGCTCTGGCCTTCTATCGCTCTGGGTCTGGCATGCCCTTGCCTTGGCTCCGGCCTACCCTCGCCGTGGCTCCGACCTGCTCTTGCCCTGACTCCGGCCTGCCCTCGCATTGGCTCCGGCCTGCTCTCGCCCTGGCTCCGACCTGCTCTCGCTCTAGCCTGCCCTCGCCCTGGCTCCGGCCTGCTCTTTCTCTGGCTCTTGTCTGCCCATGCCTTGCCTCCGGCCTGCTCTTCCTCTGGTTCTGGCCTGGCCTCTAGCCTGATCTCGCTATTGTTCTGGCCTGCCTTCGTCATGGCTCCAGCCTGCTCTCGCTCAGGCTCAGGCCTGTTCTCGCTCTGGCTCCGGCCTGCTCTCGCTCTGGCTCAGGCCTGTTCTCGCTCTGGCTCAGGCCCGCCCTAGCTCTGGCTCCGGACTGCTCTAGCTCTGGCTCTGGCCTGCTCTCGCTATGGCTCTGGCCAGCCGTCGCCCTGGCTCCGGCATACTCTCGATCAGGTTCTGACCTGCTCTCGCTCTGGCTCTGGCTTCGCCCTGTCTCCGGCCGGCTCTCGCCCATGTTCCGACCTGCCCTTGCCTTGGCTCCGGCCTTCTCTCGTTCTGGTTCTGGCATGCCCTTGCCTTGGCTCTGGCCTACTCTCGCTCTGGCTCTGGCCTACTCTCGCTCTGGCTCCGGCCTGCTCTCGCTCTGGCCTGCCATCGCATTAGCTCCGGCCTGCTCTCACCCTGGCTCTGGCCTGCCCTCTTATTGGCTCCGGCCTGCTCTTGCTCTGGCCTGACCTCGCCTTGGCTCCGACCTGCTCTCTCCCTGGCTCCGGCCTGCCCTCGCCCTGGCTCTGGCCTTCCCTCGCCCTGGCTCTGGCCTGCTCTCACTCTGGCTCTGGCCTGTACTTGCTCTGGCTCCGGCAAGCCCTCTCCTTGGCTCCAGCCTGCTCTTGCTCTGGCTCTGTCCTGCCCTCGTCTTGACTCTGGTCTGCTCTCGCTCTGGTTCTAGCCTGACTTCGACTTGGCTCCAGCCTGCTCTCGCTCTGGCTCAGGCCTACTCTCTCTCTGGCTCTGGCCTGCCCTTGCCTTGGCTCCGGACTGCTCTCGCTCTGGCACTGCCCTGCTCTCGCCCTGGCAGTGGCCTGCTCTCCTTCTGGCTCTGGCCTGCCCTCACCTTGGCTCCGGCCTGCTCTCGTTCTGGTCTGCCCTCGCTTTGGCTCCAGCGTGCTCTCACTCTGGTACTGGCCTGCCCTGGCTCTGCCTCTGGCCTGCCCTCGCCTTGGCTCCGGTCTGCTCTCGCCTTGGCACCGGTCTGCCCTCGTATTGCTCTGGCTCCGGCCTGCTCTCGCTCTGCCTCTGGCCTGCTCTCACTCTGGATCTGGCCTGCCCTCGCTTTGGCTCCGGCCTGCTCTCGCCCTTGGCTCCGGCCTGCACTCGCTCTGGCCTGCTCTCGCCCTGGCTCTGGCCTACTCTTGTTCTGGCCTGCTCTCGCTCTGGCCTCGCCCTGTCTCTGGCCTGCATTCGCCCTGGTTCCGGCCTGCCCTTCCCTTGGCTCTGGCCTTCTATCGCTCTGGGTCTGGCATGCCCTTGCCTTGGCTCCGGCCTACCCTCGCCGTGGCTCCGACCTGCTCTTGCCCTGACTCCGGCCTGCCCTCGCATTGGCTCCGGCCTGCTCTCGCCCTGGCTCCGACCTGCTCTCGCTCTAGCCTGCCCTCGCCCTGGCTCCGGCCTGCTCTCGCTCTAGCCTGCCCTCGCCCTGGCTCCGGCCTGCTCTTTCTCTGGCTCTTGTCTGCCCATGCCTTGCCTCCGGCCTGCTCTTCCTCTGGTTCTGGCCTGGCCTCTAGCCTGATCTCGCTATTGTTCTGGCCTGCCTTCGTCATGGCTCCAGCCTGCTCTCGCTCAGGCTCAGGCCTGTTCTCGCTCTGGCTCCGGCCTGCTCTCGCTCTGGCTCAGGCCTGTTCTCGCTCTGGCTCAGGCCCGCCCTAGCTCTGGCTCCGGACTGCTCTAGCTCTGGCTCTGGCCTGCTCTCGCTATGGCTCTGGCCAGCCGTCGCCCTGGCTCCGGCATACTCTCGATCAGGTTCTGACCTGCTCTCGCTCTGGCTCTGGCTTCGCCCTGTCTCCGGCCGGCTCTCGCCCATGTTCCGACCTGCCCTTGCCTTGGCTCCGGCCTTCTCTCGTTCTGGTTCTGGCATGCCCTTGCCTTGGCTCTGGCCTACTCTCGCTCTGGCTCTGGCCTACTCTCGCTCTGGCTCTGGCCTGCCCTCGCTCTGGCTCTGGCCTGCTCTCGCTCTGGCTCTGGCGTGCCCTCGCCTTGGCTCCGGCCTGCTCTCGCCATGACTCTGGCCTGCTCTGGATCTGGCTCTGGCCTGCCCTCGCCTTGGCTACGGCCTGCTCTCGATCTGGCTCTGGCCCGCCCTCGCCTTGGCTCCTGCCTGCTCTCGCCTTGGCTTCGGCCTGCTCTCGCTCTGGCTCAGGCCAGCCCTCGCCTGGGCTCCGGCCTGCTCTCGCCTTGGCTCCGGCCTGCTCTCGCCTTGGCTCCGGCCTGCTCTCGCTCTGGCTCCGGCCTGCTCTTGCACTGGCTCTGGCCTGCCCTCGCCCTGGCTCCGGCCTGCTCTTGCTCTGGATCTGGCCGGCTCTTGCTCTGGCTCTGGCCTGCCTTTGTCTTGACTCCGGCCTGCTCTCGCCCTGGCTCTGACCTGCTCTCGCTCTGGCCTGCCCTCGCCCTGGCTCCGGCCTGCTCTTTCTCTGGCTCTTGTCTGCCCATGCCTTGGCTCCGGCCTGCTCTTCCTCTGGATCTGGCCTGCCGTCTAGCCTGATCTCGCTCTTGTTCTGGCCTGCCTTCGTCATGGCTCCAGCCTGCTCTCGCTCTGGCTCAGGCCTGTTCTCGCTCTGGCTCCGGACTGCTCTAGCTCTGGCTCTGGCCTGCTCTCGCTATGGCTCTGGCCAGCCCTCGCCCTGGCTCTGGCCAGCCCTCGACCTGGCTCCGGCATACTCTAGCTCAGGTTCTGACCAGCTCT
The DNA here is from genome assembly GCF_046119375.1 of Phyllobates terribilis. NCBI lineage: Eukaryota > Metazoa > Chordata > Amphibia > Anura > Dendrobatidae > Phyllobates > Phyllobates terribilis. Next base: position 3,815,689 of record NW_027362898.1, on the reverse strand, counting down.
CGCTCTGGCTCTGGCCTCGCCCTGTCTCCGGAATGCTCTCGCCCATGTTCCGTCCTGCCTTTGCCTTGGCTCCGGCCATCTCTCGCTCTGGCTCTGGCCTGCCCATGCCCCCTGGCCTACTCTCGCTCTGGCTTATGCCTGCCCTCGCCCTGGCTCCAGCCTGCTCTCGCCCTGGTTCCGGCCTGATCTTGCCTTGGCTCCGACCTTCTCTCGCTCTGGCCTGACCTCGCCGAGCCTCCGGCCTGCTCTCGCTCTGGCTCTGGCCTACCCTCGCCTTGGCTCCGGCGTGCTCTCACCTTAGCTCCGGCTGGCTCTTGCTCTGGCTACGGCATGCCCTCGCCCTGACTCCGGCCTGCCCTTGCTCTAGCTACGGCCAGCCCTTGCATTGGATCCGGCCTGCTCTCTCTCTGGCTCTGGCCTGCCCATGCCTTGGCTCCGGCCTGCCCTTGCCTTAGCTCCGGACGGCTCTCGCTCTGACTCTGGCCTGCCCTCGCCCTGGCTCCAGCCTACCCTCGTCCTTGCTCAGGCCTGGTCTAGCTCTGGCCTACCCTCGCCTTGGCTCCGGCCTGCTCTTGCCTTGGCTCCGGCTTGCTCTCGCTCAGGCTCCGGCCTGCCCTCGCCCTGACTCCGGCCTGACCTTGCTCTGGCTCCGGCCTGCCCTTGCCCTGACTCCGGCCTGCCCTTGCTCTAGCTCAGGCCAGCCCTCGCATTAGCTCCGGCCTGCTCTAGCCCTGGCTCCGACCTGCTCTCGCTCTGGCCTGCCCTCGCTCTGGCTCCAGCCTGCTCTCTCTCTGGCTCTGGCCTGCCCATGCCTTGGCTCCGGCCTGCCCTTGCCTTAGCTCCGGACGGCTCTCGCTCTGACTCTGGCCTGCCCTCGCCCTGGCTCCAGTCTACCCTCGTCCTTGCTCAGGCCTGGTCTAGCTCTGGCCTACCCTCGCCTTGGCTCCGGCCTGATCTTCCTCTGGCTCTGGCCTGCCCTCGTCTTGACTCTGGCCTGATCTCGCTCTTGTTCTGGCCTGCCTTCGCCTTGGCTCCGACCAGCTCTTGCTCTGGCTCAGGCCTGCTCTTGCTCTGGCTCCGGCCTGCTCTCGCTCTGGCCTCCCCTCGCCTTGGCTCCGGCCTGCTCTCGCTCTGGCACTGGCCTGCCCTCGCCTTGGCACCGACCTGCTCTTGCTCTGGCCTGCCCTCGCCTTGGCTCCGGCCTGCTCTCGCTCTAGTTCCGGACTGCCCTTGCCCTGGCTCTGGCCTGCCATCACTCTGGCTCTGGCCTGCCCTCGCCTTATCTCCGGCCTGCTCTCGCCCTGGCTCCGGCCTGCTCTCGCTCTGGCCTCCCCTCGCCTTGGCTCCGGCCTGCTCTCGCTCTGGCACTGGCCTGCCTCGCCTTGGCTCCGACCTGCTCTTGCTCTGGCCTGCCCTCGCCTTGGCTCCGGCCTGCTCTCGCTCTGGCCCGCCCTCGCCTTGGCTCCGGCCTGCTCTCGCTCTAGTTCCGGACTGCCCTTGCCCTGGCTCCGGCCTGCCATCGCTCTGGCTCCGGCCTGCCCTCGCCTTATCTCCGGCCTGCTCTCGCTTTGGCTCTGGCCCGCCTTCGCCCTGGCTCTGGCCTGCTCTCTCTCTGGCTCTGGCCTGCCCTCGTCCTGGCTCCGGCATACTCTCACTCTGGCAGTGGCCTGCTCTGGCTCTGGCCTCGCCCTGTCTCGGGCCTGATCTAGCCCTTGTTCCGGCCTGCCCTTGCCTTGGCTCCGGCCTTCTCTCGCTCTGGCCTGCCCTTGCCTTGGCTCTGGCCTACTCTCGCTCTGGCCTGCTCTGGCTCTGGCCTGCTCTCTCTCTAGCTCTGGCCTGCACTTGCTTTGGCTCTGGCCTGCTGTCGCTCTGGCTCCGGCCTGCTCTCGCTCTGGCACTGGCCTGCCCTCGCTCTGGCTCTGGCCTGCTCTCTCTCTGGCCTGCCCTCGCGCTGGCTCTGGCCTACTCTCGCTCTGGCCTGCTCTCGGTCTGGCCTGCTCTCGCTCTGGCCTCGCCCTGTCTCCGGCCTGCTCTCGCCTTGGCTCTGGCCTACCCTTGCCTTGGCTCCGGCCTGCTCTCGCCTTGGCTCCGGCCTGCTCTCACTCTGCCTCCGGCCTGCCCTCGCGCTGACTCCGGCCTGCCCTTGCTCTGGCTCCGGCCTGGCCTCGCATTGCCTCCGGCCTGCTCTCGCCCTGGCTCCGACCTGCTCTCGCTCTGGCCTGCCCTCGCCCTGGCTCCGGCCTGCTCTCGCTCTGGCCTGCCCTCGCCCTGGCTCCGGCCTGCTCTCGCTCTGGCCTGCCCTCGCCCTGGCTCCGGCCTGCTATCTCTCTGACTCTGTCCTGCCCATGCCTTGGCTCCGGCCTGCTCTTCCTCTGGCTCTGGAATGCCCTCGTCTTGACTCTAGCCTGATCTCGCTCTTGTTCTGGCCTACCTTCACCTTGGCTCCAGCCTGATCTCGCTCTTGTTCTGGCTCTGGCCTCGCCCTGTCTCCGGCCTGCTCTTGCCTTGACTCTGGCCTTCTATCACTCTGGCTCTGGCCTGCCCTTGCCTTGGCTCTGGCCTACCCTTGCCTTGGCTCCGGCCTGCTCTCGCCTTGGCTCTGGCATGCTATCGCTCTGGCCTGCTCTCGCTCTGGCCTCCCCTCGCCTTGGCTCCGGCCTGCTCTGGCTCTGGCCTGCCCTCGCCTTGGCTCCGACCTGCTCTCGCTCTGGCCTGCCCTCGCCTTGGCTCCGGCCAGCTCTCACCTTGGCTACGGTCTGCTCTCGCTCTAGTTCTGGACTGCCCTTGCTCTGGCTCCAGCCTGCCCTCGCATTAGCTCCGGCCTGCTCTTGCTTTGGCTCTGGCCCGCCCTCGCCCTGGCTCCGGCCTGCTCTCACTCTGGCTCTGGCCTGCCCTCGCCCAGGCTCAGGCATACTCTCACTCTGGCTGTGGCCTGTTCTCGCTCTGGCTCTGGCCTCGCCCTGTCTCGGGCCTGCTTTATCTGTTGTTCCGTCCTGCCCTTGCCTTCTCTTGCTCAGGCCTGCCGTTGCCTTGGCTCTGGCCTACTCTCGCTCTGGCCCTTGCCTGCCCTCGCCCTGGCTCCGGCCTGCTGTCGCTCTGGTTCTAGCCTGCTCTCGCTCTGGCGTGCCCTCTCCTTGGCTCCGGCCTGCTCTCGCTCTGACTCTGGCCGGCCCTCGCCCTGACTCCGGCCTGCTCTTGCTCTGGCTCTGGCCTGCCCTCGTCTTGACTCCGGCCTGTTCTCGCCCTTATTTCGGCCTGCCCTTGCCTTGGCTCCGGCCTTCTCTCGCTCTGGCTCTGGCCGGCCCTTGCCTTGGCTCTGGCCTACTCTCGCTCTGGCTCTTGCCTGCCCTCGCTCTGGCTCCGGCCTGCTCTCGCTCTGGTATGCCCTCGCCTTGGCTACGGCCTGCTCTCAATCTGACTCTGGCCTGCCGTCGCCCTGACTGCGGCCTGCTCTGGATCTGGCTCTGGCCTGCCCTCGCCTTGGCACCGTCTTGCTCTCGCCCTGGCTCCGGCCTCCTCTCGGTCTGGCTCTGGCCTGCCCTCGCCTTGGCTCCGGCCTGCTCTCGTCTTGGCTGTGGCCTGCTCTCGCTCTGGCCTGCTCTCGCTCTGGCTCCGGCCTGTCCTCGCCCTGGTTCCGGCCTGCCCTTGCCCTGGCTCCGGCCTGCTCTCGCCCTGGCTCCGGCCTGCTCTCGCTCTGGCCTGCCCTCGCCCTGGCTCCGGCCTGCTGTCGCTCTGGATCTGGCCTGCTCTCGCTCTGGCGTGCCCTCGCCTTGGCTCCGGCCTGCTCTCGCTCGGACTCTGGCCTGCCCTCGCCCTGACTCCGGCCTGCTCTTGCTCTGGCCTGCCCTCGCCCTGACTCCGGCCTGCTCTCGCTCTAGCCGGCCCTTGCCTTGGCTCTGGCCTACTCTCACTCTGGCTCTTGCCTACCCTCGCCCTGGCCTGCTCTCGCTCTGGCATGCCTTCGCCTTGGTTCCGGCCTGCTCTCGCTCTGACTCTGGCCTGCCCTCGCACTGACTCCGGCCTGCACTCGCCTTGGCTCCGGCCTGCTCTCGCCCTGGCTCTGGCCTGCACTCGCTTTGGCTCCGGCCTGCTCTCGCCTTGGCTCCAGCCTGCTCTCGCTCTGGCCTCGCCCTGGTTCCGGCCTGCCCTTCCCTTGGCTCTGGCCTTCTATCGCTCTGGCTCTGGCATGCCCTTGCCTTGGCTCTGGCCTACCCTCGCCGTGGCTCCAGCCTGCTCTCGCTCTTGCTCTTGTCTGCCCATGCCTTGGCTCCGGCCTGCTCTTCCTCTGGCTCTGGCCTGCCCTCTAGCCTGATCTCACTCTTGTTCTGGCCTGCCTTCGTCATGGCTCCAGCCTGCTCTCGCTCTGGCTCAGGCCCGCCCTAACTCTGGCTCCGGACTGCTCTAGCTCTGGCTCTGGCCTGCTCTCGCTATGGCTCTGGCCATCCCTCGCCCTGGCTCCGGTATACTCTCGCTCAGGTTCTGACCTGCTCTCGCTCTGGCCTCGCCCTGTCTCCGGCCTGTTCTCGCCCATGCTCCGGCCTGCCCTTGCCTTGGCTCCGGCCTTCTCTCGTTCTGGCTCTGGCCTACTCTCGCTCTGGCCTGCTGTCGCCCTGGCTCCGGCCTGCTCTTGCTCTGGCTCTGACCTGCTCTCGCTTTGGCTCTGGCGTGCCCTCGCCATAACTCTGGCCTGCTCTGGATCTGGCTCTGGCCTGCCCTCGCCTTGGCTATGGCCTGCTCTCGCTCTGGCTCTGGCCCGCCCTCGCCTTGGCTCCGGCCTGCTCTCATCTTGGCTCCGGCCTGCTCTCGCTCTGGCCTGCCCTCGCCCTGGCTCCGGCCTGCTCTAGCTCTGGCTCTTGCCTGCTCTTACTCTGGCTCTGGCCTGCTCTAGCTCTGGCTCAGGCCTGCCCTAGTCTTGACTCCGGACTGTTCTCGCTCTTGTTCTGGCCTGGCTTCGCCTTGTCTCCGGCCTGCTCTCGCTCTGGCCTGCCCTTGCCTTGGCTCCGGACTGCTTTCTCTCTGGCTCTGGCCTGCTCTCGCTCTGGCTCTAGCCTGCACTCGCTTTGGCTCTGGCCTGCTGTCGCCCTGGCTCCGGCCTGCTCTCGCTCTGGCACTGGCCTGCCCTGGCTGTGGCCTGCTCTCTCTCTGGCCTGCCCTCGCCCTGGCTCTGGCCTACTCTCGCTCTGGCCTGCTCTCGCTCTGGCCTGCTCTCGCTCTGGCCTGCTCTCGCTCTGGCCTGCTCTCGCTCTGGCATCGCCCTGTCTCCGGCCTGCTCTCGCCCTGGTTCCGGCCTGCCCTTGCCTTGGCTCTGGCCTTCTATCGCTCTGGATCTGGCATGCCCTTGCCTTGGCTCCGGCCTGCTCTCGCCTTGGCTCCGGCCTGCTCTCGCTCTGCCTCCGGCCTGCCCTCGCCCTGACTCCGGCCTGCCCTTGCATTGGCTCCGGCCTGCTCTCGCCCTGGTTCCGACCTGCTCTCGCTCTGGCTTTGGCCTGCCCTCGCTCTGGCTCTGGCCTGCCCTCGCCCTGTCTCCAGCCTGCTCTCTCTTTGGCTCTGGCCTGCCCATGCCTTGGCTCCGGCCTGCCCTTCCTTTGGCTCTGGACTGCCCTCGACTTGACTCTAGCCTGATCTCACTCTTGTTCTGGCCTGCCTTCACCTTGGCTCCAGCCTGCTCTCGCTCTTGTTCTGGCTCTGGCCTCGCCCTGTCTCCGGCCTGCTCTCGCCCTGGTTCCGGCCTGCCCTTGCCTTGACTCTGGCCTTCTATCACTCTGGCTCTGGCCTGCCCTTGCCTTGGCTCTGGCCTACCCTTGCCTTGGCTCTGGCCTGCTCTCGCTCTGGCCTGCTCTCGCTCTGGCCTCCCCTCGCCTTGGCTCCGGCCTGCTCTGGCTTTGGCCTACCCTCGCCTTGGCTCCGACCTGCTCTTGCTCTGGCTCTGGCCTGCCCTCGCCTTGGCTCCGGCCTGCACTCGCTCTGGCTCTGGCCTGCCCTGGCTCTGCCTCTGGACTGCCCTCGCCTTGGCTCCGGCCAGCTCTAACCTTGGCTACGGCCTGCTCTGGCTCTAGTTCAGGACTGCCCTCGCCCAGGCTCAGGCATACTCTCACTCTGGCTGTGGCCTGTTCTCGCTCTGGCCTCGCCCTGTCTCGGGCCTGCTTTAGCTGTTGTTCCGTCCTGCCCTTGCCTTCTCTCGCTCAGGCCTGCCCTTGCCTTGGCTCTGGCCTAATCTCGCTCTGGCCCTTGCCTGCCCTCGCCCTGGCCTGCTGTCGCTCTGGTTCTGGCCTGCTCTCGCTCTGGCGTGCCCTCTCCTTGGCTCCGGCCTGCTCTCGCTCTGGCCTGCTCTCGCTCTGGCTCCGGCCTGTCCTCGCCCTGGTTCCGGCCTGCCCTTGCTCTGGCTCCGGCCAGCCCTCGCCTTGGCTCCGGCCTGCTCTCGCCCTGGCTCCGGCCTGCTCTCGCTCTGGCCTGCCCTCGCCCTGGCTCCGGCCTGCTCTAGCTCTGGCTCTCGCCTGCTCTTACTCTGGCTCTGGCCTGCTCTAGCTCTGGCTCTGGCCTGCCCTAGTCTTGACTCCGGACTGTTCTCGCTCTTGTTCTGGCCTGCCTTCGCCTTGTCTCCGGCCTGCTCTCGCTCTGGCCTGCCCTCGCCTTGGCTCCGGACTGCTTTCTCTCTGGCTCTGGCCTGCTCTCGCTCTGGCTCTAGCCTGCACTCGCTTTGGCTCTGGCCTGTTGTTGCCCTGGCTCCGGCCTATCCTGGCTGTGGCCTGCTCTCTCTCTGGCCTGCCCTCGCCCTGGCTCTGGCCTACTCTCGCTCTGGCCTGCTCTCGCTCTGGCCTGCTCTCGCTCTGGCCTGCTCTCGCTCTGGCATCGCCCTGTCTCCGGCCTGCTCTCGCCCTGGTTCCGGCCTGCCCTTGCCTTGGCTCTGGCCTTCTATCGCTCTGGCTCTGGCATGCCCTTGCCTTGGCTCTGGCCTACCCTCGCCTTGGCTCCGGCCTGCTCTCGCTCTGCCTCTGGCCTGCCCTCGCCCTGACTCCGGCCTGCCCTTGCTCTGGCTCTGGCCTGCCCTCGCATTGGCTCCGGCCTGCTCTCGCCCTGGTTCCGACCTGCTCTCGCTCTGGCTTTGGCCTGCCCTCGCTCTGGCTCTGGCCTGCCCTCGCCCTGGCTCCGGCCTGCTCTCTCTCTGGCTCTGGCCTGCCCATGCCTTGGCTCCGGCCTGCCCTTCCTCTGGCTCTGGACTGCCCTCGTCTTGACTCTAGCCTGATCTCGCTCTTGTTCTGGCCTGCCTTCACCTTGGCTCCAGCCTGGTCTCGCTCTTGTTCTGGCTCTGGCCTCGCCCTGTCTCCGGCCTGCTCTCGCCCTGGTTCCGGCCTGCCCTTGCCTTGACTCTGGCCTTCTATCACTCTGGCTCTGGCCTGCCCTTGCCTTGGCTCTGGCCTACCCTTGCCTTGGCTCTGGCCTGCTCTCGCTCTGGCCTGCTCTCGCTCTGGCCTCCCCTCGCCTTGGCTCCGGCCTGCTCTGGCTTTGGCCTACCCTCGCCTTGGCTCCGACCTGCTCTTGCTCTGGCTCTGGCCTGCCCTCGCCTTGGCTCCGGCCTGCACTCGCTCTGGCTCTGGCCTGCCCTGGCTCTGCCTCTGGACTGCCCTCGCCTTGGCTCCGGCCAGCTATAACCTTGGCTACGGCCTGCTCTGGCTCTAGTTCCGGACTGCCCTTGCCCTGGCTCCGGCCTGCCATCACTCTGGCTCCGGCCTGCCCTCGCCTTAGCTCCGGCATGCTCTCGCCCTGGCTCCGGGGTGCTTTCGCTTTGGCTCTTGCCCGCCCTCGCCCTGGCTCCAGCCTGCTCTCTCTCTGGCTCTGGCCTGCCCTCGCCCAGTCTCCGGCATACTCTCACTCTGGCTGTAGCCTGCTCTCGCTCTGGCCTCGCCCTGTCTCGGGCCTGCTTTAGCCGCTGTTCCGGCCTGCCCTTGCCCTGGCTCTGGCCTTCTCTCGCTCTGGCTCTCGCCTGCCCTCGCCCTGGCTCCGGCCTGCTGTCGCTCTGGATCTGGCCTGCTCTCGCTCTGGCTCTGGCGTGCCCTCGCCTTGGCTCCGGCCTGCTCTCGCTCGGACTCTGGCCTGCCCTCGCCCTGACTTCGGCCTGCTCTTCCCTTGGCTCTGGCCTTCTATCGCTCTGGCTCTGGCATGCCCTTGCCTTGGCTCTGGCCTACCCTCGCCGTGGCTCCAGCCTGCTCTCGCTCTTGCTCTTGTCTGCCCATGCCTTGGCTCCGGCCTGCTCTTCCTCTGGCTCTGGCCTGCCCTCTAGCCTGATCTCACTCTTGTTCTGGCCTGCCTTCGTCATGGCTCCAGCCTGCTCTCGCTCTGGCTCAGGCCTGTTCTCGCTCTGGCTCAGGCCCGCCCTAACTCTGGATCCGGACTGCTCTAGCTCTGGCTCTGGCCTGCTCTCGCTATGGCTCTGGCCAGCCCTCGCCCTGGCTCCGGTATACTCTCGCTCAGGTTCTGACCTGCTCTCGCTCTGGCCTCGCCCTGTCTCCGGCCTGTTCTCGCCCATGTTCCGACCTGCCCTTGCCTTGGCTCCGGCCTTCTCTCGTTCTGGCTCTGGCCTGCCCTTGCCTTGGCCCTGGCCTACTCTCGCTCTGGCCTGCTCTCGCCCTGGCTCCGGCCTGCTCTCGCCCTGGTTCCAACCTGCTCTCGCTCTGGCTTTGGCCTGCCTTCGCTCTGGCTCTGGCCTGCCCTCGCCCTGGCTCCGGCCTGCTCTCTCTCTGGCTCTGGCCTGCCCATGCCTTGGCTCCGGCCTGCCCTTCCTCTGGCTCTGGACTGCCCTCGTCTTGACTCTAGCCTGATCTCGCTCTTGTTCTGGCCTGCCTTCACCTTGGCTCCAGCCTGCTCTCGCCCTTGTTCTGGCTCTGGCCTCGCCCTGTCTCCGGCCTGCTCTCGCCCTGGTTCCGGCCTGCCCTTGCCTTGACTCTGGCCTTCTATCACTCTGGCTCTGGCCTGCCCTTGCCTCTGGCCTGCTCTCGCTCTGGCCTGCTCTCGCTCTGGCCTCCCCTCGCCTTGGCTCCGGCCTGCTCTGGCTTTGGCCTACCCTCGCCTTGGCTCCGACCTGCTCTTGCTCTGGCCTGCCCTCGCCTTGGCTCCGGCCTGCACTCGCTCTGGCCTGCCCTGGCTCTGCCTCTGGACTGCCCTCGCCTTGGCTCCGGCCAGCTCTAACCTTGGCTACGGCCTGCTCTGGCTCTAGTTCCAGACTGCCCTTGCCCTGGCTCCGGCCTGCCATCACTCTGGCTCCGGCCTGCCCTCGCCTTAGCTCCGGCCTGCTCTCGCCCTGGCTCCGGGGTGCTCTCGCTTTGGCTCTTGCCCGCCCTCGCCCTGGCTCCGGCCTGCTCTCTCTCTGGCTCTGGCCTGCCCTCGCCCAGTCTCTGGCATACTCTCACTCTGGCTGTAGCCTGCTCTCGCTCTGGCCTCGCCCTGTCTCGGGCCTGCTTTAGCCGCTGTTCCGGCCTGCCCTTGCCTTGGCTCTGGCCTTCTCTCGCTCTGGCTCTGGCCTGCCCTTGCCTTGGCTCTGGCCTACTCTCGCTCTGGCTCTCGCCTGCCCTCGCCCTGGCTCCGGCCTGCTGTCGCTCTGGATCTGGCCTGCTCTCGCTCTGGCGTGCCCTCGCCTTGGCTCCGGCCTGCTCTCACTCGGACTCTGGCCTGCCCTCGCCCTGACTCCGGCCTGCTCTTGCTCTGGCCTGCCCTCGTCTTGACTCCGGCCTGTTCTTGCCCTTGTTCCGGCCTGCCCTTGCCTTGGCTCCGGCCTTCTCTCGCTCTAGCCGGCCCTTGCCTTAGCTCTGGCCTACTCTCGCTCTGGCTCTTGCCTACCCTCGCCCTGGCCTGCTCTCGCTCTGGCGTGCCTTCGCCTTGGTTCCGGCCTGCTCTCGCTCTGACTCTGGCCTGCCCTCGCACTGACTCCGGCCTGCACTCGCCTTGGCTCCGGCCTGCTCTCGCCCTGGCTCTGGCCTGCACTCGCTTTGGCTCCGGCCTGCTCTCGCCTTGGCTCCAGCCTACTCTCGTTCTGGCCTGCTCTCGCTCTGGCCTCGCCCTATCTCTGGCCTGCTCTCGCCCTGGTTCCGGCTTGCCCTTCCCTTGGCTCTGGCCTTCTATCACTCTGGCTCTGGCATGCCCTTGCCTTGGCTCTGGCCTACCCTCGCCGTGGCTCCAGCCTGCTATCGCTCTTGCTCTTGTCTGCCCATGCCTTGGCTCCGGCCTGCTCTTCCTCTGGCTCTGGCCTGCCCTCTAGCCTGATCTCACTCTTGTTCTAGCCTGCCTTTGTCATGGCTGTAGCCTGCTCTCGCTGTGGCTCAGGCCTGTTCTCGCTCTGGCTCAGGCCCGCCCTAACTCTGGCTCCGGACTGCTCTAGCTCTGGCCTGCTCTCGCTATGGCTCTGGCCAGCCCTCGCCCTGGCTCCGGTATACTCTCGCTCAGGTTCTCACCTGCTCTCGCTCTGGCCTCGCCCTGTCTCCGGCCTGTTCTCGCCCATGTTCCGGCCTGCCCTTGCCTTGGCTCCGGCCTTCTCTCGTTCTGGCTCTGGCCTGCCCTTGCCTTGGCTCTGGCCTACTCTCGCTCTGGCCTGCTCTCGCCCTGGCTCCGGCCGGCTCTCGCTCTGGCTCTGACCTGCTCTCTCTCTGGCTCTGGCCTGCCCTCGCCCAGTCTCCGGCATACTCTCACTCTGGCTGTAGCCTGCTCTCGCTCTGGCCTCGCCCTGTCTCGGGCCTGCTTTAGCCGCTGTTCCGGCCTGCCCTTGCCTTGGCTCTGGCCTTCTCTCGCTCTGGCTCTGGCCTGCCCTTGCCTTGGCTCTGGCCTACTCTCGCTCTGGCTCTCGCCTGCCCTCGCCCTGGCTCCGGCCTGCTGTCGCTCTGGATCTGGCCTGCTCTCGCTCTGGCGTGCCCTCGCCTTGGCTCCGGCCTGCTCTCGCTCGGACTCTGGCCTGCCCTCGCCCTGACTGCGGCCTGCTCTTGCTCTGGCCTGCCCTCGTCTTGACTCCGGCCTGTTCTTGCCCTTGTTCCGGCCTGCCCTTGCCTTGGCTCCGGCGTTCTCTCGCTCTAGCCGGCCCTTGCCTTAGCTCTGGCCTACTCTCGCTCTGGCTCTTGCCTACCCTCGCCCTGGCCTGCTCTCGCTCTGGCGTGCCTTCGCCTTGGTTCCGGCCTGCTCTCGCTCTGACTCTGGCCTGCCCTCGCACTGACTCCGGCCTGCACTCGCCTTGGCTCCGGCCTGCTCTCGCCCTGGCTCTGGCCTGCACTCGCTTTGGCTCCGGCCTGCTCTCGCCTTGGCTCCAGCCTACTCTCGTTCTGGCCTGCTCTCGCTCTGGCCTCGCCCTATCTCTGGCCTGCTCTCGCCCTGGTTCCGGCTTGCCCTTCCCTTGGCTCTGGCCTTCTATCACTCTGGCTCTGGCATGCCCTTGCCTTGGCTCTGGCCTACCCTCGCCGTGGCTCCAGCCTGCTATCGCTCTTGCTCTTGTCTGCCCATGCCTTGGCTCCGGCCTGCTCTTCCTCTGGCTCTGGCCTGCCCTCTAGCCTGATCTCACTCTTGTTCTGGCCTGCCTTTGTCATGGCTCCAGCCTGCTCTCGCTGTGGCTCAGGCCTGTTCTCGCTCTGGCTCAGGCCCGCCCTAACTCTGGCTCCGGCCTTCTCTCGTTCTGGCTCTGGCCTGCCCTTGCCTTGGCTCTGGCCTACTCTCGCTCTGGCCTGCTCTCGCCCTGGCTCCGGCCGGCTCTCGCTCTGGCTCTGACCTGCTCTTGCTCTGGCTCTGGCATGTCCTCGCCTTGGCTCCGGCCTGCTCTCGCCATGACTCTGGCCTGCTCTGGATCTGGCTCTGGCCTGCCCTCGCCTTGGCTATGGCCTGCTCTCGCTCTGGCTCTGGCCCGCCCTCGCCTTGGCTCCGGCCGGCTCTCGCTCTGGCTCCGTCCAGCTCCCGCCTTGGCTCCGGCCTGCTCTCGCCTTGGCTCCGGCCTGCTCTCGCCTTGGCTCCGGCCTGCTCTCGCTCTGGCTCCGGCCTGCTCTTGCCCTGGCTCTGGCCTGCCCTCGCCTTGGCTCCGGCCTGCTCTTGCTCTGGATCTGGCCGGCTCTTGCTCTGGCTCTGGCCTGCCCTTGTCTTGACCCCGGCCTGCTCTCGCCCTGCCTCTGACCTGCTCTCGCTCTTGTTCTGGCCTGCCTTCGCCTTGGCTCCGGTCTGCTCTTGCTCAGGCCTGCTCTCGCTCTGGCTCTGGCCTGCCCTTGCCTTGGCTCCAGACTGCTTTCTCTCTGGCCTGCTCTCGCTCTGGCCTCCCCTCGCCTTGGCTCCGGCCTGCTCTAGCTCTGGCTCTGGCTCTGAACTGCCCTCGCCTTGGCTCCGACCTGCTCTTGCTCTGGCCTGCCCTCGGCTTGGCTCCGGCCTGCTCTCGCCCTGCCCTTGCTCTGGCTTCGGCCAGCCCTCGCCTTGGCTCCGGCCTGCTCTCGCCCTGGCTCCGGCCTGCTCTTGCTCTGGCTCTGGCCTGCCCTCGCCCTTGCTCCGGCCTGCTCTTGCTCTGGCCTGCTCTTGCTCTGGCCTGCCCTCGTCTTGACTCCGGCCTCTTCTCACCCTTGTTCCGGCCTGCCCTTGCCTTGGCTCCAGCCTGCTCTTGCTCAGGCTCTGGCCTGCCCTCGTCTTGACTCCGGCCTGCTCTCGCTCTGGTTCGGGCCTGCCTTTGCCTTGGCTCCGGCCTCCTCTCGCTCTGGCTCAGGCCTACTCGCTCTCTGGCTCTGGCCTTGGCTCCGGACTTCTCTAGCTCTGGCACTGGCCTGCTCTCGCTCTGGCCTGCCCTCACCTTGGCTCTGGCCTGCTCTCTCTCTTGCTCTGGCATGCCCTGGCTCTGCCTATGGCCTGCCCTCGCCTTGGTTCCGACCTGCTTTCGCTCTGGTTCTGGGCTGCCTTCTCCTTGGCTCCGGCCTGCTCTTGCTCTGGCTCAGGCCTACTCTCTCTCTGGCTCTGGCCTGCCCTTGCCTTGGCTCCAGACTGCTCTCGCTCAGGCACTGGCCTGCTCTCACTCTGGCTCTGGCATGCTCTCGCTCTGGCTCTGGCCTGCCCTCGCTCTGACTCTGGCCTGCCCTCGCCCTGACTCCGGCCTGATCTGGCTGTAGCTCTGGCCTGCCCTCGGCTTGGCTCCGGCCTGCTCTCGCCCTGCCCTTGCTCTGGCTCCGGCCAGCCCTCGCCTTGGCTCCGGCCTGCTCTCGCCCTGGCTCCGGCCTGCTCTTGCTCTGGCCTGCCCTCGCCCTGGCTCCGGCCTGCTCTTGCTCTGGCCTGCTCTTGCTCTGGCCTGCCCTCGTCTTGACTCCGGCCTGTTCTCGCCCTTGTTCCGGCCTGCCCTTGCCTTGGCTCCAGCCTGCTCTTGCTCTGGCTCTGGCCTGCCCTCGTCTTGACTCCGGCCTGCTCTCGATCTGGTTCGGGCCTACTCGCTCTCTGGCTCTGGCCTGCCCTTGGCTCCGGACTTTTCTAGCTCTGGCACTGGCCTGCTCTCTTTCGGGCACCGGCCTGCTCTCGCTCTGGCACTGGCCTGCTCTCGCTCTGGCCTGCCATCACCTTGGCTCTGGCCTGTTCTCACTCTTGCTCTGGCATGCCCTGGCTCTGCCTATGGCCTGCCCTCGCCTTGGTTCCGACCTGCTCTCGCTCTGGTTCTGGGCTGCCTTCTCCTTGGCTCCGGCCTGCTCTTATTCTGGCTCAGGCCTACTCTCTCTCTGGCTCTGGCCTGCCCTTGCCTTGGCTCTAGACTGCTCTCGCTCAGGCACTGGCCTGCTCTCACTCTGGCTCTGGCATGCTCTCGCTCTGGCTCTGGCCTGCCCTCGCTCTGGCTCTGGTCTGCCCTCGCCCTGACTCCGGCCTGCTCTGGCTGTAGCTCTGGCCTGCTCTCGTGCTGGCTCTGGCCTGCTCTCGCCCTGGCTCCGGCCTGCCCTCGTTGTGGCTCCGGCCTGCTCTCGCTCTGGCTCTGGCCTGCCATCGCATTAGCTCCGGCCTGCTCTCGCCCTGGCTCCGGCCTGCCCTCTTCCTGGCTCCGGCCTGCTCTCGCTCTGGCCTGCCCTCGCCCTGGCTCCGGCCTGCCCTCGCCCTGGCTCCGGCCTGCCCTCGCCCTGGCTCCGGCTTGCCCTCGCCCTGGCTCCGGCTGGCTCTTGCTCTGGCTCTAGCCTGCCCTCGCCCTGGCTCTGGCCTGCTCTCACTCTGGCTCTTGCCTGTCCTTGCTCTGGCTCCGGCCAGCCCTCTCCTTGGCTCCAGCCTGCTCTTGCTCTGGCTCTGTCCTGCCCTCGTCTTGACTCTGGTCTGCTCTCGCTCTGGTTCTAGCCTGACTTCGCCTTGGCTCCAGCCTGCTCTGGCTCTGGCTCAGGTCTACTCTCTCTCTGACTCTGGCCTGCCCTTGCCTTGGCTCCGGACTGCTCTCGATCTGGCACTGGCCTGCTCTCGCCCGGGCACTGGCCTGCTCTCCTTGGCTCCGGCCTGCTCTCGCTCTGGCTCTGGTCTGCCTTCGCTTTGGCTCCAGCCTGCTCTCGCTCTGGTATTGGCCTGCCCTGGCTCTGCCTCTGGCCTGCCCTTGCCTTGGCTCCGGTCTGCTCTCGCCTTGGCACCGGTCTGCCCTCGCCCTGGCTGCTGCCTGCTATTGCTCTGGCTCCGGCCTGCTCTCGCTCTGCCTCTGGCCTCCTCTCGCTCTGGATCTGTCCGGCCCTCACTCCATTGGCTCCGGCCTGCTCTCGCCTTGGCTCCGGTCTGCACTCGCTCTAGCCTGCTCTCGCTCTGGCCTCGCCCTGTCTCCGGCCTGCTCTCACCCTGGTTCCGGCCTGCCCTTCCCTTGGCTCTGGCCTTCTATCGCTCTGGCTCTGGCATGCCCTTGCCTTGGCTCTGGCCTACAATCGCCGTGGCTCTGGCCTGCCCTCGCCCTGGCTCCGGCCTGCTCATGCCTTGGCTCCAGCCTGCTCTTCCTCTGGCTCTGGCCTGCCCTCTAGCCTGATCTCGCTCTTGTTCTGGCCTGCCTTCGTCATGGCTTCAGCCTGCTCTCGCTCTGGCTCAGGCCTGCTCTCGCTCTGGCTCGCCCTAGCTCTGGCTCCGGACTGCTCTAGCTCTGGCTCTGGCCTGCTCTCGCTATGGCTCTGGCCAGCCCTCGCCCTGGCTCCGGCATACTCTCGCTCAGGTTCTGACCAGCTCTCGCTCTGGCTCTGGCCTCGCCCTGTCTCCGGAATGCTCTCGCCCATGTTCCGGCCTGCCCTTGCCTTGGCTCCGGCCTTCTCTCGTTCTGGTTCTGGCCTGCCCTTGCCTTGGCTCTGGCCTACTCTCGCTCTGGCTCAGGCCTGCCCTCGCTCTGGCTCTGACCTGCTCTCGCTCTGGCGTGCCCTCGCCTTGGCTCTGGCCTGCTCTCACCATGACTCTGGCCTGCTCTGGATCTGGCTCTGGCCTGCCCTCGCCTTAGCTACGGCCTGCTCTCGCTCTGGCTCTGGCCCGCCCTCGCCTTGGCTCCGGCCTGCTCTCGCCTTGGCTCCGGCCTGCTCTCGCTCTGGCCAGCCCTCGCCTTGGCTCCGGCCTGCTCTCGCCTTGGCTCCGGCCTGCTCTCGCTCTGGCTCCGGCCTGCTCTCGCCCTGGCTCCGGCCTGCCCTCGCCCTGGCTCCGGCCTGCTCTTGCTCTGGATCTGGCTGGCTCTCGCTATGGCTCTGACCTGTCCTCGCCTTGGCTCCGACCTGTCCTCGCCTTGGCTCCGACCTGCTCTTTCTCTGGCTCTGGCCTGCCCTCGCCTTGGCTCCAGCCTGCTCTCGCCCTGGCTCCAGCCTGCCCTTGCTCTGGCTCCGGCCAGCCCTCGCCTTGGCTCCAGCCTGCTCTCGCCCTGGCTCCGGCCTGCTCTTGCTCTGGCTCTGGCCTGCCCTCGCCCTGGCTCCGGCCTGCTCTTGCTCTGGCTCTGGCCTGCTCTTGCTCTGGCCTGCCCTCGTCTTGACTCCGGCCTGTTCTCGCCCTTGTTCCGGCCTGCCCTTGCCTTGGCTCCAGCCTGCTCTTGCTCTGGCCTGCCCTCGTCTTGACTCTGGCCTGCTCTCGCTCTGGTTCGGGCCTGCCTTTGCCTTGGCTCCGGCTTCCTCTCGCTCTGGCTCAGGCCTACTCGCTCTCTGGCTCTGGCCTGCCCTTGCCTTGGCTCCGGACTTCTCTAGCTCTGGTACTGGCCTGCTCTCGTTCTGGCACTGGCCTGCTCTCGCTCTGGCACTGGCCTGCTCTCGCTCTGGCATTGGCCTGCTCTCGCTCTGGCCTGCCCTCACCTTGGCTCTGGCCTGTTCTCACTCTAACTCTGGCCTGCCATCGCCTTGGCTCCGGCCTGCTCTCTCTCTTGCTCTGGCCTGCCCTGGCTCTGCCTATGGCCTGCCCTCGCCTTGGTTCCGACCTGCTCTCGCTCTGGCTAAGGCCTACTTTCTCTCTGGCTCTGGCCTGCCCTTGCCTTGGTGTAATGTGTTAGAATTCAGTGTATATGGAGTCTTGGCATGAGTGCAAGGAAGTACAAGAAACACAGGTCTTGATAAAGTAATATTCTCGTATTACGTCATACAAGCAGATGCACAGTAATATACAAGTCTCTGAGCAAAAGGGAACACCTCCTGGTGTAACTGGATTAACCCCGGATTCCCCGGAGTTGCAAAAGGCACAACAACAAAAGACAGTCTTTAAGCAATAAGCAAAGTCTCTCTTACGGGTGCTGAGAAGTCCTTTGAGTAAAGCAGTAGTCCAGTGATCCAGCAGGTAAGAAGGCTCAGATCCATAAATGGGAACTTCAGACAGGCAGGTAAACTATGAGGATTCCTCAGAGAGTGAAGCTGACTGAAGAGCTTAGTCCAGAGGCTTCAGGAAGCAATGTTACAGACTGGCTGCAGACAGGATTCAGAAGCACTGAACTAACAGCTGAGGCTGCTTAAGTGCAAATGGCAGAAAAACAGGGTGGAGACATAGAGGCTGAAGACTCCATTACAACTGAGGGCAAAATGGATGC
The DNA here is from genome assembly GCF_046119375.1 of Phyllobates terribilis. Classification (NCBI taxonomy): domain Eukaryota; kingdom Metazoa; phylum Chordata; class Amphibia; order Anura; family Dendrobatidae; genus Phyllobates; species Phyllobates terribilis. The sequence continues at coordinate 3,798,726 of NW_027362898.1, read as the reverse complement.
ACAAAACAGAAAGCAAGATGGCTGCAGGGAAAAAACAAGATCTAAGCACAACATGAAAAAACCATGATAGAAAGTCTCAGAACCTCACATTACTCCCCCCTTGAGGACGGCCTCCGGACGGCTCCGAACCAGGTTTGTCTGGGTACCTCTGATGGAACTGGCGGAGTAAACGGGGGGCATTGATGTTGTCAACTGGTTCCCAAGAGTTATCTTCCACTGAGTAGCCCTGCCATTTGATCAAGTATTGGAGACGATTTCTGTGCAGCCTAGAGTCCAGAATCTTTTCCACCACAAATTCTTCCTGTCCATCGATCAACACTGGATCAGGAGGAGAAGGAGACCGTCCAAGAAATATATTAGGAACTGCTGCCTTAAGTAAAGACACGTGAAACACTGGGTGAATTCTCATAGATTTAGGAAGTTGAAGACGATAAGCCACTGCACTTATAATCTTGTTAATCTTATAAGGACCCACGTACTTTTGTCCAAGTTTAGATGATGGAATTCTTAAGTTCAAATTCTTGGTTGACAACCAGACTAAATCTCCTACCTTGAAGTCTGGTGCTGGCTTTCGAAATTTATCGGCTGCTTTTTTTATACCTTTCCCGAGCTGATTCCAGATTCTCCTTTAACACCTCCAGATTTTGTTGTAGGGAAGAAATTCTGTCGGCCACAGCTGGTAGAGGCGTATCTATGGGAAACCGAGGAAGAATGTTAGGATGATAGCCTAAATTGGCAAAAAATGGAGATTGCTTTGTGGAAGCGCTCTGTGAGTTATTATATGAAAACTCAGCCAATGGGAGAAGATCCACCCAATCATCCTGCAGATGGCAAATAAAGCAGCGGAGATATTGCTCCAGGGTCTGATTGGTGCGTTCAGTTTGTCCATTTGTCTGGGGGTGAAATGCAGAAGAGAGATTAACTTTAATGTCTAAAGCAGCGCAGAAACTCTGCCAAAATTTTGAAGTGAATTGCACCCCCCGATCAGAAATGACTTCATCTGGTACTCCATGTAGGCGAAACACATTTTGAACGATTAAGTCTGATGTCTGTTTGGCAGAAGGTAAACCGGTACAAGCAATAAAGTGAGCTGCCTTTGTCAAACGATCCACCACCACCAAAATGGAGTTTTTCCCCTGAGAGTTTGGCAATTCCACAATGAAATCCATAGAAATTGAGCCCCAAGGGCGGGATGGGATGGGCAAGGGCTGCAAAAGACCTGTAGGTGAGGAACGTGGTGTCTTGAATCTGGCGCAGACTTCACAAGAAGCAACATAATTTAGGACATCCTTCCTGTAGGTGGGCCACCAAAAGAAACGGGATAGAAACTCCTGAGTCTTTAGACTTCCTCTGTGACCCGCCATCTTAGAGTCATGAACTAAATGCAGTACTCTCAATCTGACAGTCTCAGGTATATACAAGCGTTGTCCCTGCATCCACACACCATTCTTATAAGTCAGACTTACCTCGTTAGAAGGTTGTTCTAACAAGGAATCCAGTTGATAAGCTTCCTTAATGTCGTTTAGTAAATCTTGATTATGGATCACCCCCAGGACCTTGGAATCAGGAAGAATGGTCTTAGGTGTCATGATTGGAGTGGTCTCAATTGAGTGGATCCTAGATAATGCATCGGCCTTTCCATTGCGGGAACCAGGCCTATAGGAAATTACGAAATTAAATTGATTTAGAAAAAGACTCCAGCGGGCCTGACGAGGGGTCAGGCACTTGGCCGACCTAATGAATTCCAGATTGCGGTGGTCCGTCAGTACAACTATCTGCTGAGATGCTCCTTGAAGATGATGTCTCCATTCCTTGAAGGCGGCAATAATGGCCAGCAGTTCTCTGTTCCCTACGTCATAGTTCTTTTCTGCTGACGACAATCGCTGAGAAAAGAAAGCACAAGGATGTAAAATACTGTTCTCACCTATCCTTTGGGAGAGTATAGCTCCAATGGCACAGTCCGAAGCATCCACCTCTATTATGAAAGCGAGTTCAGGATCTGGGTGCACCAAGATGGGTGCCGTCGTGAATCTGGTCTTAAGACGGGAGAACGCTTCTTGGGCTTGAGAGGTCCAGGCAAAGGTAGACTTCTTACGGGTCAGCTGTGTGATGGGTGACACTATTTCAGAAAAGTTCCTGATAAAACGCCTGTAAAAATTTGCAAACCCGATGAAGCGCTGAACCTCTTTCACATTCCTGGGCACTGGCCAGTCCTGAATAGCCTGAGTCTTCCTCACATCCATGGTTATTCCCTGTGAAGAAATTACGTACCCCAAAAACTGGATCTTAGTTACATGAAACTCGCATTTCTCAGGCTTGATATAGAGGCGGTGCATACTTAGACGTCCCAAGACGGTCCTCACATGTTCATGATGTTCATCTATGGAATTAGAGAAAATTAAAATATCGTCCAAATAAATCACCACAAATGTATCCAAAAGATCCCTGAAGAGGTCATTGGCTAAATGTTGAAATGTTGCTGGCGCATTGCATAAGCCGAACGGCATGACTTGATATTCAAAATGTCCGTAACGTGACCTGAAAGCTGTCTTCCACTCATCACCTGGCCTAATGCGGACCAGATTGTAGGCCCCACGAAGATCTAATTTAGTAAAAATCTTAGCCTGTCGTACCCTCTCCAACAATTCGGGGATCAAGGGTAGTGGGTAGCGATTCCTGATGGTGATCTTATTAAGCTCCCGATAATCTATACAGGGTCTAAGAGATCCGTCCTTTTTCTTTACAAAAAAGATGGGTGCACCTGCAGGGGAAGAAGAGGGACGTATAAAGCCTTTAGCTAGATTTTCATCGATATAGTCTTTCAACGCCTTTAGTTCTGGGCCTGCCAGAGGGTAAATATTACCAAAGGGTATTGCTGCACCTGGTAATAGTTCAATTGGGCAGTCATAGGGACGGTGGGGAGGAAGCTGGTCAGCATTCTTCTTATCACAGATGTCAGCATACTCACTATACATGGGCGGCAGCTTGAAGACTGATGGTGTGGAAATTACCGGAGTGGAGCAAATCATAACCCCGGGAATTGTCTTCTTCTCCGGGAAATGCAGCTCCTTGGTTTCCCAATCTATTGTAGGGTTCTGAATCTGCAACCAAGGTAATCCTAAAATAATGGGGAAATGTGGAGAAGTGATGAGCATAAATGACAGTCTCTCTAGATGACCTTTCCCCATGAAAACCTTGACGGGTACCGTCTCCTGATCCACGGGTCCTGAACTTAACAGAGAACCATCCACTGTCTCCATCTGTACAGAGGTTGTCCTCTTCACAGAACGTATTCCGTGTCTTTGGGCAAAGGAAATGTCCATAAAATTGCCGCTAGCTCCAGAATCAATCATAGCTGAAGTGGACACCCAAACAGCATTAATCCAGAGTTTAATAGAAAGAAGACAATGAGAACTGTTTTTGTTGCAGTTCGGACGAGACACAGCAGAGGAAACCGGAAAAATTGCAGCATTGATATGTGAATCAGGCTCAGATGTGACAGAGTTTAAGTCTGAATAGTCAATATCTATAGGTGCAGCCGGGTCAGACAAGAGTTCCCGAGCCGCCATCACAGACCCCTTTTCACAGCATTCACAGTGTATAACTGCAGCAGTAGCCTTACGGGAATGGCTGGGACAGTTTATAATGAAGTGCCCAGACTTACCGCAGTAGAAACATAGATTCTCCTTCAACCGATGCTCCTTACGTGCGTCACTGACCCGTTTCTGTAGAGAGTCCACTTGCATGGGTTCAGGTTCAGCTTCTCGAGGAGTCCGAGGAACAAAGTCTCTAGTTGGAGAGGGAGGAAGGTATCTGTTAACACGATTAATTGCCGACCATCTCTCCTGTCTACGTTCCGTAAGCCGGGCATCGATCCGGATGCAGAAATTGATGAAATCTCCCAAAGCAGTGGGAGGGTCAGCACGGGCGAGCTCATCTTTAACTTCAGAAGACAACCCCTTCCGGAAAATGGATTTCTTGGCGGAGCTATTCCAAGTAGTGTCGAGGGCCCATCTCCTAAAATCCAGCGCATATTCTGCTACTGAGCGTTTACCTTGACGCAAGGTTAGCATGGCAGCTTCTGCTGTAGCACTGCGATTGGGATCATCAAACATTTGCCCCAGGGCCAATATGAAAGTATTTAGATCGTCCAGACATGCATCATTAGTCTCAATCAAAGGGTTCGCCCATGCTAGGGCCCTGTCAGTGAGAAGCATGATTATTGTTAGTACCTTAGATCGGTCAGTAGGGTATTGTGATGCCTGGGTGGCAAAAAACAGTTTGCATTGATTGAGGAATCCCCTGAATTTTTCTCGTTCTCCGCCAAAGCGAAAAGGTGGTAACTTGGGGAGGCCCGATACCGGGGTAGGAACTGGTGCACGAACTAACTCCTCCAAAGCTTCAGTCCGGGTGCAGAAATCTCGAAAATTTTGACCAAGCACCTGTAGGCTGTGATCGCTACGATCCTGCAGACCTGCAAAGTTCGCCTTTAAAGTCTGCAAATCAGTGAGGATTGAGTTAGTCACCTCATACAATTTCTTAATGCGGGCATCAATACTCCCAGACCCAGCTGAATCCATCTTATGGCTTCTGAATCTTGTAATGTGTTAGAATTCAGTGTATATGGAGTCTTGGCATGAGTGCAAGGAAGTACAAGAAACACAGGTCTTGATAAAGTAATATTCTCGTATTACGTCATACAAGCAGATGCACAGTAATATACAAGTCTCTGAGCAAAAGGGAACACCTCCTGGTGTAACTGGATTAACCCCGGATTCCCCGGAGTTGCAAAAGGCACAACAACAAAAGACAGTCTTTAAGCAATAAGCAAAGTCTCTCTTACGGGTGCTGAGAAGTCCTTTGAGTAAAGCAGTAGTCCAGTGATCCAGCAGGTAAGAAGGCTCAGATCCATAAATGGGAACTTCAGACAGGCAGGTAAACTATGAGGATTCCTCAGAGAGTGAAGCTGACTGAAGAGCTTAGTCCAGAGGCTTCAGGAATCAATGTTACAGACTGGCTGCAGACAGGATTCAGAAGCACTGAACTAACAGCTGAGGCTGCTTAAGTGCAAATGGCAGAAAAACAGGGTGGAGACATAGAGGCTGAAGACTCCATTACAACTGAGGGCAAAATGGATGCACAAAACAGAAAGCAAGATGGCTGCAGGGAAAAAACAAGATCTAAGCACAACATGAAAAAACCATGATAGAAAGTCTCAGAACCTCACACTTGGCTCCGGACTGCTCTCGCTCAGGCACTGGCCTTCTCTCACTCTGGCTCTGGCCTGCTCTCGCTCTGGCTCTGGCCTGCCCTCTCTCTGACTCTGGTCTGCCCTCGCCCTGACTCCGGCCTGCTCTGGCTGTAGCTCTGGCCTGCTCTCGTGCTGGCTCTGGCCTGCTGTCGCCCTGGCTCCGGCCTGTCCTCGTCCTGGCTCCGGCCTGCTCTTGCTCTGGCTCCGGCCTGCCATCGCATTAGCTCCGGCCTGCTCTCGCCCTGGCTCCGGCCTGCCCTCGTCCTGGCTCCGGCCTGCCCTCGTCCTGGCTCCGACATGCTCTCTCCCTGGCTCCGGCCTGCTCTCTCCCTGGCTCCGGCCTGCCCTCGCCCTGGCTCCGGCCTGCTCTCGCTCTGGCTCCGGCTTGCCCTCGCTCTGGCTCCAGCCTGCCCTCGACCTGGCTCCGGCCTGCTCTTGCTCTGGCTCTAGCCTGCCCTCGCCCTGGCTCTGGCCTGCTCTCACTCTGGCTCTGGCCTGTCCTTGCTCTGACCTGCTCTCGCTCTGGCGTGCCCTCGCCCTGGCTCCGGCCTGCTCTTGCTCTGGCTCTAGCCTGCCCTCGCCCTGGCTCTGGCCTGCTCTCACTCTAGCTCTGGCCTGTCCTTGCTCTGGCTCCGGCCAGCCCTCTCCTTGGCTCCAGCCTGCTCTTGCTCTGGCTCTGTCCTGCCCTCGCTCTGGTTCTAGCCTGACTTCGCCTTGGCTCCGGCCTGCTCTCTCTCTGGCTCTGGCCTGCCCTTGCCTTGGCTCCGGACTGCTCTCGCTCTGGCACTGGCCTGTTCTCGCTCTGGCACTGGCCTGCTCTCCTTCTGGCTCTGGCCTGCCTTCACCTTGGCTCCGGCCAGCTCTCGCTCTGGCTCTGGTCTGCCCTCGCTTTGGCTCCAGCCTGCTCTCGCCCTGGTACTGGCCTGCCCTGCCTCTGCCTCTGGCCTGCCCTCGCCTTGGCTCCGGTCTGCTCTCGCCTTGGCACCGGTCTGCCCTTGCCCTGGCTGCTGCCTGCTATTGCTCTGGCTCCGACCTGCTCTCGCTCTGCCTCTGGCCTGCCCTTGCCTCGGCACCGGCCTGCTCTCTCTCTGGCCTGCCCTCTCCTTGGCTCCGGCCTTCTCTCGCTCTGGCTCTCGCCTGCCCTAGCCTTGGCTCTGGCTTACTCTCGCTCTGGACTGGTCTGCCCTCGCCCTGGCTCCAGCCTGCTCTCGCCTTGGCTCCGGCCTCCTCTCGTTCAGAGTCAGGTCTTCCCTCGCCCTGGCTCCGGCCTGCTCTGGCTCTGGCCTGATCTCGCGCTGGCTCTGGCCTGCTCTCGCCCTGGCTCCGGCCTGCCCTCGCCCTGGCTCCGGCCTGCCCTCGTCCTGGCTCCGGCCTGCTCTGGCTCTAGCTCTGGCCTGCCCTCGCCTTGGCTCCGGTATGCTCTCGCTCTGGCTCCGGCCAGCCCTTACTCAGGCTCCGGCCAGCCATCGCCTTGGCTCCGGCCAGCTCCTGCAATAGATCCGGCCTGCCCTCGCCTTGGCTCCGGCCTGCTCTCGCCCTGCCCTCGCCCTGGCTCCGGCCTGCCCTCGCCCTGGCTCCGGCCTGCCCTCTAACTGGCTCCGGCCTGCCCTCTAACTCGCTCCGGCCTGCCCTTGCCTTGGCTCCAGCCTGCTCTTGCTCTGGCTCTGGCCTGCCCTCGTCTTGACTCCGGCCTGCTCTCGCTCTGGTTCGGGCCTGCCTTTGCCTTGGCTCCGGCCTCCTCTCGCTCTGGATCAGGTCTACTCGCTTTCTGGCTCTGGTCTGCCCTTGCCTTGGCTCCGGACTTCTCTAGCTCTGGCACTGGCCTGCTCTCGTTCTGGCACTGGCCTGCTGTCGCTCTGGTACTGGCCTGGTCTCGCTCTGGCACTGGCCTGCTCTTGCTCTGGCACTGGCCTGCTCTCGCTCTGGCCTTCCCTCACCTTGGCTCTGGCCTGTTCTCACTCTGGCTATGGCCTGCCATCGCCTTGGCTTCCGCCTGCTCTCTCTCTTGCTCTGGCATGCCCTGGCTCTGCCTATGGCCTGCCCTCGCCTTGGTTCCGACCTGCTCTCGCTCTGGTTCTGGTCGGACTTCTCCTTGGCTCCGGCCTGCTCTCGCTCTGGCTCAGGCCTACTCTCTCTCTGGCTCTGGCCTGCCCTTGCCTTGGCTCCGGACTGCTCTCACTCTGGCCAGCTCTAGCTCTGGCTCTGGCCTGCCCTCACCTTGGCTCCGGCCTGCTCTCGCTCTGACTCTGGTCTGCCCTCGCCCTGACTCCGACCTGCTCTGGCTGTAGCTCTGGCATGCTCTCGTGCTGGCTCTGGCCTGCTCTCGCCCTGGCTCCGGCCTGCCCTCGTCCTGGCTCCCGCCTGCTCTCTCTCTGGCTCTGGCCTGCCCTCACCTTAGCTCCGGCCTGCTCTCGCCCTGGCTCTGGCCTGCCCTCGCCTTAGCTCCGGCCTGCTTTCGCCCTGGCTACGGCCTGCCCTCGTGCGGGCTCCGGCCTGCTCTCGCTCTGGTCTGACCTCGCCTTGGCTCCGACCTGCTCCGGCCTGCCCTCACCCTGGCTCCGGCCTGCCCTCACCCTGGCTCCGGCCTGCCCTCGCCATGGCTCTGGCCTGCTCTTGCTCTAGCCTGCCCTCGCCCTGGCTCTGGCCTGCTCTCACTCTGGCTCTGGCCTGTCCTTGCTCTGGCTCCGGCCAGCCCTCTCCTTGGCTCCAGGCTGCTCTTGCTCTGTCCTGCCCTCGTCTTGACTCCGGTCTGCTCTCGCTCTGGTTCTAGTCTGACTTCGCCTTGGCTCCGGCCTGCTCTCGCTCTGGCTCAGGCCTACTCTCTCTCTGGCTCTGGCCTGCCCTTGCCTTGGCTCCGGACTGCTCTCGCTTTGGCACTGGCCTGCTCTCGCTCTGGCACTGGCCTGCTCTCCTTCTGGCTCTGGCCAGCCCTCACCTTGGCTCTGGCCTGCTCTCACTTTGGTACTGGCCTGCCCCGGCTCTGCCTCTGGCCTGCCCTCGCCTTGGCTCCGGTCTGCTCTCGCCCTGGCTGCTGCCTGCTATTGCTCTGGCTCCGGCCTGCTCTCGCTCTGCCTCTGGCTTGCTCTCGCTCTGGATCTGGCCTGCTCTCTCTCTGGCCTGCCCTCTGCTTGGCTCCGGCCATCTCTCGCTCTGGATCTCGCCTGCCCTAGTCTTGGCTCTGGCTTACTCTCGCTCTGGACTGGCCTGCCCTGGCTCCGGCCTGCTCTCGCCTTGGCTCCGGCCTCCTCTCGTTCTGATTCAGGTCTGCCCTCGCCCAGGCTCCGGCCTGCTCTGGCTCTAGCTCTGGCCTGCCCTCGCCTTGGCTCTGGCCTGCTCTCACCCTGGCTCCAGTCTGCCTACGCTCTGGCTTCGGCCTGCCCTCGCCCTGGCTCCGGCCAGCCCTTACTCTGGCTCCGGCCAGCCATCGCCTTGGCTCCGGCCAGCTCCTGCAATGGTTCCGGCCTGTCCTCGCCCTGGCTCCGGCCTGCCCTCGCCCTGGCTCCGGCCTGCCCTCGCCCTGGCTCCGGCCTGCCCTCTAACTGGCTCCGGCCTGCCCTCGCTCTGGCTCCGGCCTGTCCTCGCCCTGGCTCCATCCTGCTCTCGCTTTGGCTCCAGCCTGCCCTCGCCCTGGCCTGCTCTCACTGTGGCTCCGGCCTGCTCTCCTCTTGGCTCTGGCCTGCTCTCGCTCTGGCTCCGGCCTGCTCTCGCTCTGGCCTGCCCTCGTCCTGGTTCCGGCATTGTCTCGCTCTAGTTTCGGCCTGCCGTCTCCTTGGATCCGGCCTGCTCTCGCTCTGGCTCCGGCCTGCCCTCCCTCGCCTTGGCTCCAGCCTGCTCGCACTCTGGCTCTGACCTGCCTTTGCCTTGGCTTCGGCCTGCTCTCGCTCTGACTCTGGCCTGCCTTTGCCTTGGCTCCTGCATGCTCTCGTTCAGGCTCTGGCCTGCTCTCGCTCTGGCCTGCCTTCGCCTTGGCTCCGGACTGCTCTTGCTCTGGCCTGCTCTTGCTCTGGCCTACCCTGGCTCTGCCTCTGGCCTGCCCTTGCCTTGGCTACGACCTGCTCTTGCTCTTGCTCCGTACTGGTCTCGCCCTGGCCCCGCAATGCCATAGCTCAGGCTCCGGCCTGCCCTCACCTTGGCTCCGTCCTGCTCTTGCCCTGGCTCCGACCTGCTCTTGCTCTGACTCTGGCCTGCCCTCGCCCTGGCTCCGGCCTACTCTCTCTCTGGCTCTCGCCTGCCCTCGCCCTGGCTCCGGCCTACTCTCGCTCTGGCCTCGCCTTGGCTCAGGCCTGCTCTCGCTCTCACTGTGGTCTGTCCTAGCCTTGGCCGCCTGCTCTGGCACTAGCTTTGGCCTGCTATCGCGCTAGCTCCGGCCTGCCCTCGTCCTGGCTCAAGCCTGCTCTTGCTCTGGCTCTGGCCTGCCCTCGTCTTGGCTCCGGCCTGCTCTCGCACTGGCTCCAGCCTGCTCTCGCTCTGGCTTCGGCCTTCCCTTGCCCTGGCTCCGGCCTGCCCTTGCCTTGGCTCCGGCCAGCACCTGCTCTTGCTCCGGCCTGCCTTCCTTCGCCTTGGCTCCTGCCTGCTCTCGCTCTGGCTCTGGCCAGCTCTCGCTCTGGCTGTGGCCTGCCTTCGCCTTGGCTCCGGACTGCTCTCGCTCTGGCCTGCTTTCGCTCTGGCTTGGGCCTGTCCTTGCCTTGGCTCCGGCCTGCTCTCGCTCTAGCTCCGTACTGCCCTCACCCTGGCTCCGCTATGCCATAGCTCGGGCTCTGGCCTGCCCTCGCCTTGGCTCCATCCTGCTCTCGCCCTGGCTCCGACCTGCCCTCGCTCTGGCTCTGGCCTGCCCTCGCTCCGCCTACTCTCTCTCTGGCTCTGGCCTGCAGTCGCCCTGGCTCCGGCCTACTCTTGCTCTGGCCTGCTCTTGCTCTGGCTCTGGCCTCGCCTTGGCTCCAGCTTGCTCTCGCTCTCACTCTGGTCTGCCGTCGCCCTGGCCGCCTGCTCTGGCTCTAGCTCTGGCCTGCTCTCGCCCTGGCTCCGGCCTGCCCTCGCTCTGGCCTGCCCTCGCCTTGGCTCCGGACTGCTCTCCACCTCGCTCCAGCCTGCTCTCGCTCTGGCTTAGGCCTTCCCTCGCCCTGGCTCCAGCCTGCCCTAGCACTGGCTCCGGCCAGCCTTCGCCTAGGATCCGGCCAACACCTGCTCTGGCTCCGGCCTGCCTTCGCCATGGCTTCGGACTGTTCTCGCTCTGACCTGCTCTGGCTCTGGCCTGTCCTTGCCTTCGCCTTGGCTTCGGACTGCTCTCGCTCTGACCTGCTCTCGCTCTGGCCTGTCCTTGCCTTGGCTTCGGACTGCTCTCGCTCTGACCTGCTCTCGCTCTGGCCTGTCCTTGCCTTGGCTCCGGCCTGCTCTTGCTCTGGCCTACCCTGGCTCTGCCTCCGGCCAGCCCTCGCCTTGGCTCCGGCCAGCTCCTGCTCTGGCTCCAGCCTGCCCTCGCCTTGGCTTCGGCCTGCCCTCGTCCTGGCTCCGGCCTGGCCTCTCTCTGGCTCCGGCCTGCCCTCGCCCTGGCTCCATCCTGCTCTCGCTCTGGCTAGGGCCTGCCCTCGCAATAGCTCCAGCCTGACCTCGCCTTGGCTCCGGCCTGCTCTCGCTCTGGCTCCGGCCTGCCCTTGCCCTGTCTCCGGCCTGCTCTCGCTCTAGCTTGCCCTCGCCCTGGCTCCGGCATTCTCTCGCTCTGGTTTCGGCCTGCCCTCCCCTCGCCTTGGCTCCGGCCTGCTCTCGCTCTGGCCTGCCCTCACCCTGCTCTCTCTCTGGCTCTCGCCTGCCCTTGCCTTGGCTCCGGCCTGCTCTCTCTATGACTCTGGCCTGCCCTTGCCCTGGCTCCGGCCTGCCCTCGCCCTGGCTCCGGCCTGCCCTAGCCCTAGCTCCAACCTGCTCTCAGTCTGGCTCCGGCCTGCCCTCGCCTTGACTCCGGCCTGCTCACGCTCTGGCTCCGGCCTACCCTCGCCCTGTGTGCGGCCTGCTCTCGCTCTGGCCTGCCTTCGCCCTGGCTCCGGCATTCTCTCGCTCTGGTTTCGGCCTGACCTCGCTCTGGCCTGCCCTCGCACTGGCTCCGGCCTGCTCTCTCTCTGGCTCTGGCCTGCCCTTGCCTTGGCTCCGGCCTGCTCTATGACTCTGGACTGCCCTCGTCCTGGCTCCGGCCTGTCGTCTTCCTGGCTCCGGCCTGCTCTCGCTCTAGCTCTAGTGTACCCTCACCTTGGCTCCGGCCTGCTCTCACCTTGGCTCCGGCCTGCCCTCGCCCTGGCTCAGACCTGATCTTGGCTCTGGCTCTGGCCAGCCCTTGCCCTGGCTCCGGATGCTCTCGCCCTGGCTCCGACCTACTCTCGCTCTGGCACCGGCCTGCCCTCGCCCTGGATCCGGCCTGCTCTTGCTCTGGCTCCGGCCTGCCATCGCATTAGCTCCGGCCTGCTCTCGCCCTGGCTCCGGCCTGCCCTCGTCCTGGCTCCGGCCTGCCCTCGTCCTGGCTCCGACATGCTCTCTCCCTGGCTCCGGCCTGCTCTCTCCCTGGCTCCGGCCTGCCCTCGCCCTGGCTCCGGCTTGCCCTCGCTCTGGCTCCGGCTTGCCCTCGCTCTGGCTCCAGCCTGCCCTCGCCCTGGCTCCGGCCTGCTCTTGCTCTGGCTCTAGCCTGCCCTCGCCCTGGCTCTGGCCTGCTCTCACTCTGGCTCTGGCCTGTCCTTGCTCTGACCTGCTCTCGCTCTGGCGTGCCCTCGCCCTGGCTCCGGCCTGCTCTTGCTCTGGCTCTAGCCTGCCCTCGCCCTGGCTCTGGCCTGCTCTCACTCTAGCTCTGGCCTGTCCTTGCTCTGGCTCCGGCCAGCCCTCTCCTTGGCTCCAGCCTGCTCTTGCTCTGGCTCTGTCCTGCCCTCGCTCTGGTTCTAGCCTGACTTCGCCTTGGCTCCGGCCTACTCTCTCTCTGGCTCTGGCCTGCCCTTGCCTTGGCTCCGGACTGCTCTCGCTCTGGCACTGGCCTGTTCTCGCTCTGGCACTGGCCTGCTCTCCTTCTGGCTCTGGCCTGCCTTCACCTTGGCTCCGGCCAGCTCTCGCTCTGGCTCTGGTCTGCCCTCGCTTTGGCTCCAGCCTGCTCTCGCCCTGGTACTGGCCTGCCCTGCCTCTGCCTCTGGCCTGCCCTCGCCTTGGCTCCGGTCTGCTCTCGCCTTGGCACCGGTCTGCCCTTGCCCTGGCTGCTGCCTGCTATTGCTCTGGCTCCGACCTGCTCTCGCTCTGCCTCTGGCCTGCTCTCGCTCTGGATCTGGCCTGCCCTTGCCTCGGCACCGGCCTGCTCTCTCTCTGGCCTGCCCTCTCCTTGGCTCCGGCCTTCTCTCGCTCTGGCTCTCGCCTGCCCTAGCCTTGGCTCTGGCTTACTCTCGCTCTGGACTGGCCTGCCCTCGCCCTGGCTCCAGCCTGCTCTCGCCTTGGCTCCGGCCTCCTCTCGTTCAGAGTCAGGTCTTCCCTCGCCCTGGCTCCGGCCTGCTCTGGCTCTGGCCTGATCTCGCGCTGGCTCTGGCCTGCTCTCGCCCTGGCTCCGGCCTGCCCTCGCCCTGGCTCCGGCCTGCCCTCGTCCTGGCTCCGGCCTGCTCTGGCTCTAGCTCTGGCCTGCCCTCGCCTTGGCTCCGGTATGCTCTCGCTCTGGCTCCGGTCTGCCCTCGCTCTGGCTTCGGACTGCCCTCGCCCTGGCTCCGGCCAGCCCTTACTCAGGCTCCGGCCAGCCATCGCCTTGGCTCCGGCCAGCTCCTGCAATGGTTCCGGCCTGCCCTCGCCTTGGCTCCGGCCTGCTCTCGCCCTGCCCTCGCCCTGGCTCCAACCTGCCCTCGCCCTGGCTCCGGCCTGCCCTCTAACTGGCTCCGGCCTGCCCTCTAACTCGCTCCGGCCTGCCCTTGCCTTGGCTCCAGCCTGCTCTTGCCTTGACTCCGGCCTGCTCTCGCTCTGGTTCGGGCCTGCCTTTGCCTTGGCTCCGGCCTCCTCTCGCTCTGGATCAGGTCTACTCGCTTTCTGGCTCTGGTCTGCCCTTGCCTTGGCTCCGGACTTCTCTAGCTCTGGCACTGGCCTGCTCTCGTTCTGGCACTGGCCTGCTGTCGCTCTGGTACTGGCCTGGTCTCGCTCTGGCACTGGCCTGCTCTTGCTCTGGCACTGGCCTGCTCTCGCTCTGGCCTTCCCTCACCTTGGCTCTGGCCTGTTCTCACTCTTGCTCTGGCATGCCCTGGCTCTGCCTATGGCCTGCCCTCGCCTTGGTTCCGACCTGCTCTCGCTCTGGTTCTGGTCGGCCTTCTCCTTGGCTCCGGCCTGCTCTCGCTCTGGCTCAGGCCTACTCTCTCTCTGGCTCTGGCCTGCCCTTGCCTTGGCTCCGGACTGCTCTCGCTCAGGCACTGGCCTGCTCTCACTCTGGCCAGCTCTAGCTCTGGCTCTGGCCTGCCCTCACCTTGGCTCCGGCCTGCTCTCGCTCTGACTCTGGTCTGCCCTCGCCCTGACTCCGACCTGCTCTGGCTGTAGCTCTGGCATGCTCTCGTGCTGGCTCTGGCCTGCTCTCGCCCTGGCTCCGGCCTGCCCTCGTCCTGGCTCCCGCCTGCTCTCTCTCTGGCTCTGGCCTGCCCTCACCTTAGCTCCGGCCTGCTCTCGCCCTGGCTCTGGCCTGCCCTCGCCTTAGCTCCGGCCTGCTTTCGCCCTGGCTACGGCCTGCCCTCGTGCGGGCTCCGGCCTGCTCTCGCTCTGGTCTGACCTCGCCTTGGCTCCGACCTGCTCTCTCCCTGGCTCCGGCCTGCCCTCACCCTGGCTCCGGCCTGCCCTCACCCTGGCTCCGGCCTGCCCTCGCCATGGCTCTGGCCTGCTCTTGCTCTAGACTGCCCTCGCCCTGGCTCTGGCCTGCTCTCACTCTGGCTCTGGCCTGTCCTTGCTCTGGCTCCGGCCAGCCCTCTCCTTGGCTCCAGGCTGCTCTTGCTCTGTCCTGCCCTCGTCTTGACTCCGGTCTGCTCTCGCTCTGGTTCTAGTCTGACTTCGCCTTGGCTCCGGCCTGCTCTCGCTCTGGCTCAGGCCTACTCTCTCTCTGGCCTGCCCTTGCCTTGGCTCCGGACTGCTCTCGCTTTGGCACTGGCCTGCTCTCGCTCTGGCACTGGCCTGCTCTCCTTCTGGCTCTGGCCAGCCCTCACCTTGGCTCTGGCCTGCTCTCACTTTGGTACTGGCCTGCCCCGGCTCTGCCTCTGGCCTGCCCTCGCCTTGGCTCCGGTCTGCTCTCGCCCTGGCTGCTGCCTGCTATTGCTCTGGCTCCGGCCTGCTCTCGCTCTGCCTCTGGCTTGCTCTCGCTCTGGATCTGGCCTGCTCTCTCTCTGGCCTGCCCTCTGCTTGGCTCCGGCCATCTCTCGCTCTGGATCTCGCCTGCCCTAGTCTTGGCTCTGGCTTACTCTCGCTCTGGACTGGCCTGCCCTGGCTCCGGCCTGCTCTCGCCTTGGCTCCGGCCTCCTCTCGTTCTGATTCAGGTCTGCCCTCGCCCAGGCTCCGGCCTGCTCTGGCTCTAGCTCTGGCCTGCCCTCGCCTTGGCTCTGGCCTGCTATCACCCTGGCTCCAGTCTGCCTACGCTCTGGCTTCGGCCTGCCCTCGCCCTGGCTCCGGCCAGCCCTTACTCTGGCTCCGGCCAGCCATCGCCTTGGCTCCGGCCAGCTCCTGCAATGGTTCCGGCCTGTCCTCGCCCTGGCTCCGGCCTGCTCTCGCCCTGGCTCCGGCCTGCCCTCGCCCTGGCTCCGGCCTGCCCTCTAACTGGCTCCGGCCTGCCCTCGCTCTGGCTCCGGCCTGTCCTCGCTTTGGCTCCGGCCTGCCCTCGCCCTGGCCTGCTCTCACTGTGGCTCCGGCCTGCTCTCCTCTTGGCTCTGGCCTGCTCTCGCTCTGGCTCCGGCCTGCTCTCGCTCTGGCCTGCCCTCGTCCTGGTTCCGGCATTGTCTCGCTCTAGTTTCGGCCTGCCGTCTCCTTGGATCCGGCCTGCTCTCGCTCTGGCTCCGGCCTGCCCTCCCTCGCCTTGGCTCGCACTCTGGCTCTGACCTGCCTTTGCCTTGGCTTCGGCCTGCTCTCGCTCTGACTCTGGCCTGCCTTTGCCTTGGCTCCTGCATGCTCTCGTTCAGGCTCTGGCCTACTCTCGCTCTGGCCTGCCTTCGCCTTGGCTCCGGACTGCTCTTGCTCTGGCCTGCTCTTGCTCTGGCCTACCCTGGCTCTGCCTCTGGCCTGCCCTTGCCTTGTCTACGACCTGCTCTCGCTCTTGCTCCGTACTGGTCTCGCCCTGGCCCCGCAATGCCATAGCTCAGGCTCCGGCCTGCCCTCACCTTGGCTCCGTCCTGCTCTTGCCCTGGCTCCGACCTGCTCTTGCTCTGACTCTGGCCTGCCCTCGCCCTGGCTCCGGCCTACTCTCTCTCTGGCTCTCGCCTGCCCTCGCCCTGGCTCCGGCCTACTCTCGCTCTGGCCTCGCCTTGGCTCAGGCCTGCTCTCGCTCTCACTGTGGTCTGTCCTAGCCTTGGCCGCCTGCTCTGGCACTAGCTTTGGCCTGCTATCGCGCTAGCTCCGGCCTGCCCTCGTCCTGGCTCAAGCCTGCTCTTGCTCTGGCTCTGGCCTGCCCTCGTCTTGGCTCCGGCCTGCTCTCGCACTGGCTCCAGCCTGCTCTCGCTCTGGCTTCGGCCTTCCCTTGCCCTGGCTCCGGCCTGCCCTTGCCTTGGCTCCGGCCAGCACCTGCTCTTGCTCCGGCCTGCCTTCCTTCGCCTTGGCTCCTGCCTGCTCTCGCTCTGGCTCTGGCCAGCTCTCGCTCTGGCTGTGGCCTGCCTTCGCCTTGGCTCCGGACTGCTCTCGCTCTGGCCTGCTTTCGCTCTGGTTTGGGCCTGTCCTTGCCTTGGCTCCGGCCTGCTCTCGCTCTAGCTCCGTACTGCCCTCACCCTGGCTCCGCTATGCCATAGCTCGGGCTCTGGCCTGCCCTCGCCTTGGCTCCATCCTGCTCTCGCCCTGGCTCCGACCTGCCCTCGCTCTGGCTCTGGCCTGCCCTCGCTCCGCCTACTCTCTCTCTGGCTCTGGACTGCAGTCGCCCTGGCTCCGGCCTACTCTTGCTCTGGCCTGCTCTTGCTCTGGCTCTGGCCTCGCCTTGGCTCCAGCTTGCTCTCACTCTCACTCTGGTCTGCCGTCGCCCTGGCCGCCTGCTCTGGCTCTAGCTCTGGCCTGCTCTCGCCCTGGCTCCGGCCTGCCCTCGTCCTGGCTCCGGCCTGGTCTCGCTCTGGCCTGCCCTCGCCTTGGCTCCGGCCTGCTCTCCACCTCGCTCCAGCCTGCTCTCGCTCTGGCTTAGGCCTTCCCTCGCCCTGGCTCCAGCCTGCCCTAGCTCTGGCTCCGGCCAGCCTTCGCCTAGGATCCGGCCAACACCTGCTCTGGCTCCGGCCTGCCTTCGCCATGGCTTCGGACTGTTCTCGCTCTGACCTGCTCTGGCTCTGGCCTGTCCTTGCCTTCGCCTTGGCTTCGGACTGCTCTCGCTCTGACCTGCTCTCGCTCTGGCCTGTCCTTGCCTTGGCTTCGGACTGCTCTCGCTCTGACCTGCTCTCGCTCTGGCCTGTCCTTGCCTTGGCTCCGGCTTGCTCTTGCTCTGGCCTACCCTGGCTCTGCCTCCGGCCAGCCCTCGCCTTGGCTCCGGCCAGCTCCTGCTCTGGCTCCAGCCTGCCCTCGCCTTGGCTTCGGCCTGCCCTCGTCCTGGCTCCGGCCTGGCCTCTCTCTGGCTCCGGCCTGCCCTCGCCCTGGCTCCATCCTGCTCTCGCTCTGGCTAGGGCCTGCCCTCGCCCTGGCTCCAGCCTGACCTCGCCTTGGCTCCGGCCTGCTCTCGCTCTGGCTCCGGCCTGCCCTTGCCCTGTCTCCGGCCTGCTCTCGCTCTAGCTTGCCCTCGCCCTGGCTCCGGCATTCTCTCGCTCTGGTTTCGGCCTGTCCTCCCCTCGCCTTGGCTCCGGCCTGCTCTCGCTCTGGCCTGCCCTCGCCCTGCTCTCTCTCTGACTCTGGCCTGCCATTGCCTTGGCTCCGGCCTGCTCTCTCTATGACTCTGGCCTGCCCTTGCCCTGGCTCCGGCCTGCCCTCGCCCTGGCTCCGGCCTGCCCTAGCCCTAGCTCCAACCTGCTCTCAGTCTGGCTCCGGCCTGCCCTCGCCTTGACTCCGGCCTGCTCACGCTCTGGCTCCGGCCTACCCTCGCCCTGTGTGCGGCCTGCTCTCGCTCTGGCCTGCCCTCGCCCTGGCTCCGGCATTCTCTCGCTCTGGTTTCGGCCTGACCTCGCTCTGGCCTGCCCTCGCCCTGGCTCCGGCATTCTCTCGCTCTGGTTTCGGCCTGACCTCGCTCTGGCCTGCCCTCGCCCTGGCTCCGGCCTGCTCTCTCTGGCTCTGGCCTGCCCTTGCCTTGGCTCCGGCCTGCTCTATGACTCTGGACTGCCCTCGTCCTGGCTCCGGCCTGTCGTCTTCCTGGCTCCGGCCTGCTCTCGCTCTAGCTCTAGTGTACCCTCACCTTGGCTCCGGCCTGCTCTCACCTTGGCTCCGGCCTGCCCTCGCCCTGGCTCAGACCTGATCTTGGCTCTGGCTCTGGCCAGCCCTTGCCCTGGCTCCGGCCTGCTCTCGCCCTGGCTCCGACCTACTCTCGCTCTGGCACCGGCCTGCCCTCGCCCTGGATCCGGCCTGCTCTCGCCCTAGCTCCGGCCTGCTCTCTCTCTGGCTCTGGCCTGCCTTTGCCTTGGCTCCGGCATGCTCTATGACTCTAGCCTGCCCTTGCCCTGGCTCCTGCCTGCCCTCGCCCTGGCTTCGGCCTGCTCTCTCTCTCTG
The DNA here is from genome assembly GCF_046119375.1 of Phyllobates terribilis. NCBI lineage: Eukaryota > Metazoa > Chordata > Amphibia > Anura > Dendrobatidae > Phyllobates > Phyllobates terribilis. The sequence goes on along the minus strand of NW_027362898.1, from coordinate 3,780,635 downwards.
GCCTGCCTTTGCCTTGGCTCCGGCCTGTTCTCTCTATGACTCTGGCCTGCCCTCGTCCTGGCTCCGGCCTGTCCTCGTCCTGACTCCGGCCTGCTCTCAATCTGGCTCTGGTGTACCCGCCTTGGCTCCGGCCTGCTCTCGCTCTAGCTCCGGCCAGCCCTCGCCCTGGCTCCGGCCAGCCCTTGCCCTGGCTCCGGCCAGCCCTTGCCCTGGCTCCGGCCTGCTCTCGATTTGCCTCTGGCCTGCCTCGCCTTGGCTCCGGGCTAATCTCGCCTTGGCTCCGGCCTGCTCTCGCTCTACATCCGGACAGCCCTCGCCCTGGCTCCGGACTGCCCTTGCCTTGGCTCCGGACTGCTCTCGCCCTGGCTCCTGCCTGCTCTTGCTCTGGCCTGCCCTCACGCTGGCTCTGGCCTGCTCTCTATCTGGCTCTGGCCTGCTGTCGCTCTGGCCTTGAACTGTCTCCGGCCTGCTCTCGCCCTGGTTCCGGCCTGCCCTTGCCTTGGCTCCGGACTGCTCTCGCTCTGGCACTGGGCTGATCTCGCTTTGGCACTGGCCTGCACTCGTTCTGGCTCTGGCCTGTCCTCACCTTGGCTCCGGCCTGCTCTCGCTCTGGCCTGCTCTCGCTTTGGCTTTGGCCTGCCCTGGCTCTGGCCTGCTCTCGCCTTGGCACCGGTCTGCCCTCGCCCAGGCTCTGGCCTTCTCTCGCTCTGGCTCGCGCCTACCCTAGCCTTGGCTCTGGACTACTCTCGCTCTGGCTCGGGCCTGCTCTGGCTGTGGCTCTGGCATGCTCTCGCTCTGACCTGCCCTCTCGCTCGGACCATGGTCTGACCTTGCCTTGGCTCCGGCCTCCTCTCGCTCTGACTCTGGCCTGCCCTCGCCCTGGCTCCGGCCTGCTCTGGCTCTGTCCTGACCTCACCTTGGCTCCAGCCTGCTCTCTCCCAGGCTCCGGCCTGCCCTCGTCCTGGCTCCAGCCTGCTCTCGCTCTCGCCTGCCCTCGCTTTGGCTCCGGCTTGCTCTCGCCTTGGCTCCGGCCTGCTCTCGCACTAGCTCTGACCTGCTCTCGCTCTGCCTCTGTCCTGCCCTCGCCCTGGCTCCAGCCTACTCTAGCTCTGATTCTGGCCTGCCCTTGCCTTGGTTCCGGATTGCTCACTCTGGCACTGGCCTGCTCTCGATCTGGCTCTGGCCTGCCCTCGCCTTGGCTCTGACCTGCTCTTGCTCTGGCTCTAGCCTGCCCTCGCCTTGGCTCCGGCCTGCTCTCGCTCTGGCCTGCCCTGGCTCTGGCCTGCCCTCGCCTTGGCTCCAGCCAGCTCTCACCTTGGCTCCGGCCTGCTCTCGCTCTAGTTCCTGACTGCCCTTGCCCTGGCTCCGGCCTGCCATCGCTCTGGCTCCGGCCTGCTCTCGCTTTGATTCTGGCCCGCCCTCGCCCTGGCTCCGGCCTGCTCTCTCTCTGGCGCTGGCCAGCCCTCGCCCTGGCTCCGGCATACTCTCATTCTGGCTGTGGCCTGCTCTCGCTCTGGCTCTGGCCTGCCCTCACCCTGGCTCCGGCCTGCTCTTGCTCTGGCCTGCCCTCGTCTTGACTCCGGCCTGCTCTCGCTCGTTATGGCCAGCCTTCGCCTTGGCTCCGGCATGCTCTCGCTCTGGCGTAGGCCTGCTGTCGCTCTGGCTCTGTCTGGCCTGCCCTTACCTTGGCTCCGGACTGCTCTTGCTCTGGCCTGCTCTTGCTCTGGCCTGCCCTCACCCTGGCTCCGGCCTGCTTTTGCTCTGGCCTGCCCTTGCCTTGGCTCTGGCCTTCTATCGCTCTGGCTCTGGCCTGCCCTTGCCTTGGCTCTGGCCTACTCTTGCCTTGGCTCCGGCCTTCTCTCGCTCTGGCTCTGGCCTCGCCCTGACTCCGGCCGGCCCTTGCTCTGGCTCCGGCCTGCCCTCGCATTGGCTCTGGCCTGCCCTCGCAATGGCTCCGACCCGTTCTCGCTCTGGCCTACTCTCGCTTTGGCCTGCTCTCGCTCTGGCCTGCCCTTGCTCTAGCTCCGGCCTGCTCTCGCCCTGGCTCCGACCTGCTCTCGCTCTGGCCTGCCCTCGCTCTGGCTTCGGCCTGCTCTCTCTCTGGCTCTCGCCTGCCGATGCCTTGGCTCCGGCCTGCTATTCCTCTGGCTCTGGCCTGCCCTCGTCTTGACTCTGGCCTGATCTAGCTCTTGTTCTGGCCTGCTTTCGCCGTGGCTCCGGCCTGCTCTTGCTCTGGCCTGCCCTCGCTCTGGCCTCCCCTCGACTTGGCTCCGGCCTGCTCTCGCTCTGGCTCTGGCCTGCCCTCGCTTTGGCTCTGACCTGCTCTTGCTCTGGTTCTAGCCTGCCCTCGACTTGGCTCCGGCCTGCTCTCGCTCTAGTTCCTGACTGCCCTCGCCCTGGCTCCGGCCTGCCCTCGCCTTAGCTCCGGCCTGCTCTCGCCCTGGCTCCGGCCTGCTCTCGCTTTGGCTCTGGCCCGCCCTCGACCTGGCTCCGGCCTGCTCTCTCTCTTGCTCTGGCTTGCCCTCACCCTGGCTCCGGCATACTCTCACTCTGGCTGTGGCCTGCTCTCGCTCTGGCCTCGCCCTGTATCGGGCCTGCTCTAGCCCTTGTTCCAGCCTGCCCTTGCCTTGGCTCCAGCCTTCTCTCGCTCTGGAGTGCCCTTGCCTTGGCTCTGGCCTACTCTCGCTCTGGCTCTTGCTTGCCCTTGCCCTGGCTCCGGCCTGCTCTCGTTTGGTTCTGGCCTGCTCTCGCTCTGGCGTGCCCTCGCCTTGGCTCCGGCCTGCTCTTGCTCTGACTCTGGCCTGCCCTCGCCATGACTCCGTCCGGCCCTTGCTCTAGCTCCGGCCTGCCCTCGCATTGGCTTTGGCCTGCCCTCGCCCTGGCTCCGACCCGTTCTCGCTCTGGCCTACTCTCGCTTTGGCCTGCTCTCGCTCTGGTCTGCCCTTGCTCTAGCTCCGGCCTGCTCTCGCCCTGGCTCCGACCTGCTCTCGCTCTGGCCTGCCCTTGCTCTGGCTCCGGCCTGCTCTCTCTCTGGCTCTCGCCTGCCGATGCCTTGGCTCCGGCCTGCTATTCCTCTGGCTCTGGCCTGCCCTCGTCTTGACTCTGGCCTCATCTAGCTCTTGTTCTGGCCTGCTTTCGCCGTGGCTCCGGCCTGCTCTTGCTCTGGCCTGCCCTCGCTCTGGCCTCCCCTCGCCTTGGCTCCGGCCTGCTCTTGCTCTGGCCTGCCCTCGCTTTGGCTCTGACCTGCTCTTGCTCTAGCCTGCCCTCGACTTGGCTCCGGCCTGCTCTCGCTCTAGTTCCTGACTGCCCTCGCCCTGGCTCCGGCCTGCCCTCGCCTTAGCTCCGGCCTGCTCTCGCCCTGGCTCCGGCCTGCTCTCGCTTTGGCTCTGGCCCGCCCTCGACCTGGCTCCGGCCTGCTCTCTCTCTGGCCCGCCCTCACCCTGGCTCCGGCATACTCTCACTCTGGCTGTGGCCTGCTCTCGCTCTGGCCTCGAACTGTCTCCGGCCTGCTCTCTATCTGGCTCTGGCCTGCTCTCGCTCTGGCCTCGAACTGTCTCCGGCCTGCTCTCGACCTGGTTCCGGCCTTCTCTTGCTCTAGCTTGCCCTTGCCTTGGCTCTGGCCTACTCTTGCTCTGGCCTGCCCTCGCCCTGCTCTCGCTCTGGCGTGCTCTCGCTATGGCGTGCCCTCGCCTTAGCTCCGTCCTGCTGTCGCTGTGACTCTGGCCTGCCCTCACCCTGGCTCCGGCCTGCTCTGGATCTGGCTCTGGCCTGCCCTCTCCTTGGCTCCGGCCTGATCTCGCTCTGGACTGCCCTCGCCTTAGCTCCGGCCTGCTCTCGCCTTGGCTCTGGCTTGCTCTTGCTCTGGCTCCGGCCTGCTCTCTCCCTGGCTCCAGCCTGCCCTTGCTCTGACTCTGGCCAGCCCTCGCTTTGGCTCCGGCCTGCTCTCGCCCTGGCTCCGGTCTACTCTTGCTCTGGCCTGTCCTTGACCTGGCTACGGCCTGCTCTTGCTCTGGTTTGCCCTCGTCTTGACTCCGGCATGCTCTCGCTCTGGTTCTGGCCTGCCTTCGCCTTGGCTCCGGCCTTCTCTCGCTCTGGCTCTGGTCTGCCCTCGCCGAGGCTCCGGCCTGCCTCCGGCCTGTTTTCACTCTGGCTCTGGCCTACCCTCGCCTTGGCTCCGGCCTGTTCCCGCCTTAGCTACAGCCGGCTCTCGCTCTGGCGCCGGCATGCCCTCGCCCTGACTCTAGCCTGCCCTTGCTCTGGCTCCGGCCTGCTGATGAGAAAAGCTCACAGTCTGCAGGAAGAGGTCATCCGGGTGCCTCATGTTCTGGTGAGAAAGCTCATTGGGAGAAATGGTCGAGCCATGCAGATGATGGTCAAGAAGTCTGGTGTGGTGAAAGTAAGCAGTCCACGTGATCGTCAGGACTGGATACCAGACGAAGACGGCATGGTGTCATTCTCCGCGGTAGGAACAGAAGAAAGCCTGGAATATGTGCACATGCTGTTGGAGTACCGAGTGACCTACCTGCGAGAGGTGGAACAGTTAAATCTTGCTAGACTGCGAGTGGATAGACAGCATCATCTGAGTAGCAGAAGATGGCAGCCGTCTAGAAATTGTGAGGCTAGACAGAGAAAGGGCCCCCTAAATAACCGAACAGCTACAGCTGAAGTCAGGGAACTTTCAAGATGTCCTGAGAGTAGTGGGCGTGGGTTTAGAGGTAGTGAGACCTCCAGTAACTCAGGTTTGAGCAGCCCATACAAACGACTCAATAGAGGACGGGACAGTACAGAGTCAAACCGGACCTTAGATACCAGGGCATGTGAGTCGCACTGCTGTACTGGCCGCTGGGAGCGGGGGAGACCTGACAGGGTTTCGACTGACCGCTGGGAGCGGGGGAGACCTGACAAGGTTACAACCCGGAAATGTGACTTGACAAAGTCAGTGACAGTGACAAATGGTAGGTCCCTAAGGAATGGGCTAATGTCATTGACTAATGTTCCGGGGGCTGAGTAGCACAATTGGAAAGTACATGGTCTCGGTGTACCTCTGGCCTTCCCTCGCCCTGGATCCAGCCTGCTCTCTCTCTGGCTCTAGCCTGCCCTTGCCTTAGTTCCGGCCTGCTCTCGCTCTGACTCTGGCCTGCCCTCGCTACTGCCTGCCCTCATCCTTGCTCCGGCCCGCTCTCACTCTAGCTCTGACCTGCCCTCGCCTTGGCTCCGGCCTGCTCTCGCCCTGGCTCCGGCCTGCTCTCGCTCTGACCTGCTCTCGCTCTGGCCTGTCCTCGACCTGGCTCCGGCCTGCCCTTGCTCTGGCTCCGGCCTGCCCTTGCTCTGGCTAGCCCTCGCCTTGGCTCCGGCCTGCTCTCGCCCTGGCCTGCTCTTGCTCCCTTCCTCGGTGTTCCCTCCCCCCACTCCAGCCAGGGACAGGGACAGTCGTGACCATCTCAGGGGCATGCATATTGGTCGCCCTGCCCCATGGCAATGTGGTGTAATGCATGCAGGTGTCGGGGTCCTGATCCACACTCCATCCTTACCTGAGAGTGAGATATCACACCTCTGGGTGAGGTGCAATACCTCTGTAGCAACCGAGCCCTCGGGGTGCCACAGTTCCATTTATCTTCAGCCTAGGTGACGTATTGTGTAAGCTCCTAGGACAGGGTATATATTATTCTGTATGCCCTCAGGAGCAGCCTGTATTGTATATTAGATTGTAAGCTCGTAGGCAGGGCCGTGATGGTACCCTATCTACCACAAATTTTTAAGAGAATAATATGTCCTGCTCTTGCTCTGGCCTGCCCTCGTCTTGACTCCAGCCTGCTCTCGCTCGTTATGGCCAGCCTTCGCCTTGGCTCCGGCATGCTCTCGCTCTGGCGAAGGCCTGCTGTCGCTCTGGCTCTGTCTGGCCTGCCCTTGCCTTGGCTCCGGACTGCTCTTGGTCTGGCTCTGGCCTGCCCTCGCCCTGGCTCCAGCCTGTCTGGCCTTCTCTTGCTCTGGCCTGCCCTCGCCTTGGCTCTGGCCTTCTATCGCTCTGGCCACCTCTTGCCTTGGCTCTGGCCTACACTCGCCTTGGCTCCGGCCTGCTCTCGCCCTGGCTCTGGCCTGCCCTCGCCCTGACTCCGGCCTGCCCTTGCTCTGGCTCCGGCCTGCCCTCGCATTGGCTCTGGTCTGCTCTCGCCCTGGCTCCGACCCGCTCTTGCTCTGGCCTGCCCGCTCGCCCTGTCTCCGGCCTGCTCTCTCTCTGGCTCTGGCCTGCCCATGCCTTCTCCGGCCTGCTCTTCCTCTGGCTCTGGCCTGCCGTCGTCTTGACTCTAACCTGATCTTCTCGCTCTTCTCTGGCTCAGGCCTGCTCTCGCTCTGGCCTGCCCTAGCTCTGGCTCCGGACTGCTCTCGCTCTGGCCAGCTCTCGCTCTGGACTGCCCTCGCCTTGGCTCTGGCCTGCCCTCGCCTGGCTCCGGCCTGCTCTCTCTCTGGCCTGCCCTCGCCCTGGCTCCGGCCTACTCTCGCTCTGGCCTGCTCTCGCTGTGGCTCTGGCCTCACTCACCCTGTCTCCGGCCTGCTCTCGTCCTGGCTTCGGCCTGCCCTTGCCTTGGCTCTGGCCTTCTCTCGCTCTGGCCTGCCCTTGCCTTGGCTCTGGCCTACTCTCGCTCTGGCCTGCCCTCGCCCTGGCTCCGGCCTGCTCTCGCTCTGGCCTGCTCTCGCCTTGGCTCCGGCCTGCTCTCGCTCTGGCTCCGGCCTGCCCTCGCCCTGACTCCGGCCTGCCCTTGCTCTGGCTCCGGCCTGCTCTCGCCCTGGCTCCGACCTGCTCTTGCTCTGGCCTGCTCTCGCCCTGGCTCCGGCCTGCTCTCGCTCTGGCAATGGCCTGCCTTCGCCCTGGCTCCGGCCTGCTCTCTCTCTGGCTCTGGCCTGCCCTCGCCCTGGCTCTGGCCTACTCTCGCTCTGGCCTCGCCCTGTCTCCAGCCTGCTCTCGCCCTGGTTCTGGCCTGCCCTTGCCTTGGCTCTGGCCTTCGTATCGCTCTGGCTCTGGCTTGCCCTTGCCTTGGCTCTGGCCTACCCTCGCCTTGGCTCTGGCCTGCTCTCGCCTTGGCTCCGGCCTGCTTTTGCTCTGACTCTGGCCTGCCCTCGCCCTGGCTCTGGCCTACTCTCGCTCTGGCCTCGCCCTGTCTCCAGCCTGCTCTCGCCCTGGTTCCGGCCTGCCCTTGCCTTGGCTCTGGCCTTCGTATCGCTCTGGCTTGCCCTTGCCTTGGCTCTGGCCTACCCTCGCCTTGGCTCCGGCCTGCTCTCGCCTTGGCTCCAGCCTGCTCTTGCTCTGACTCTGGCCTGCCCTCGCCCTGACTCCGGCCTGCTCTGGATCTGGCTCAGGCACACTGTCCTCAGGGCCTTGGCTCCGGACTGCTCTCGCTCTGGCCTGCCCTCTCCTTGGCTCCGGGAGCCTACTCTCAATGATTTTATCAAAACAACACTAAGCAGCCCAGTAAGTGACACATTACTGGAATCAGTGCCTCTAACCCTACATTATGCTGCTCTCAGATTAGGTGGCAAAAACCTGATGACAGATTCCCTTTAAAGGAGCAGTAAACACAAAAAAAGTTTGCATTTCTCGCCTTGGCTCCGGCCTGCTCTCGCTCTGGCTCCGGCCAACCCTCGCCTTGGCTCCGGCCTGCTCTCGCCTTGGCTCTGGCCTGCTCTCTCCCTGGCTCCGGCCTGCCCTTGCTCTGACTCCGGCCTGCTCTCGCCCTGACTCCGGCCAGCTGTTGCTCTGGCCTGCCCTCGCCCTGGCTCTGGCCTGCCCTTGACTCCAGCCTGCTCTCGCTCTTCTTCTGGCCTGCCTTCGCCTTGGCTCCGGCCTGCTCTCGCTCTGGCCTGCCCTCCTTGGCTCTGGCCTGCTCTCGCTCTGGCCTGCCCTCGCCCTGTCTCCGGCCTGCTCTCTCTCTGGCCTGCCCTCGCCCTGGCCTGCTCTTGCTCTGGCCTCACCCTGTCTCCGGCCTGCTCTCGTCCTGGTTCAGAGCTGCCCTTGCCTTGGCTCCGGCCTTTTCTCGCCAGATCTGGCCTGTCCTTGCCTTGGCTCTGGCCTACTCTCGCTCTGGCCTGCCCTCGCCCTGGCTCCGGCCTGCTCTCGCTCTGGCTTCCCTCGCCTTGGATCCGGCCTGCTCTTGCTCTGTCTGGCCAGCCCTCGCCCTGGCTCCATCCGGCCTGCTCTGCTGGATCTGGCTCTGACCTGCCCTCGCCTTGGCTCCGGCCTGCTCTCGCCCTGGCTCCGGCCAGTCCTCAGCCTGGCTCCGGCCTGCCCTTGCTCTGGCTCCGGCCTGCCCTTGCTCTGGCTAGCCCTCGCCTTGGCTCCGGCCTGCTCTTGCTCTGGCCTGCCCTTGCCCTGATTCCATATAGGAAGCTATGTGGGGGCACATACTAGATTAGGAGGCTATGTGAGGGCTCATACTGAATGTAGGAGGTTATGTGGGGGTTCATACTGTATGTAGGAGGCTATGTGGGGGCTTATACTGTGTATAGGAGGCTATGTGAAGGCTCATCTTGTATATAAGAGGCTCCTTGGGGCTCACACTATATACAGGGAGGCTATGTGGGGGCTCCTGCTGTATATACAGAGGCTATGTGGTGCTCATGTGGTATATAGGAGGCTATTTGGGGCTCATACTGTAAATAGGAGGCTATATATATGGGACACACTGTATATGCAGGCTATGTGGGGCTCACACTGTATATATGGAGGCTGTGTGGGGGTTCGTACTGTATATGGGAGGTTATGTGGGGGCTCATACTGAATGTGGGAGGCTATTTGGGGGCTCAGACTGAATGTAGGAGGCTATGTGGGGGTTCATACTGTATATAGGAGGCTATATGGGGGCTCATACTGTATATAGGAGGCTATGTGAGGGCTCATATTGTTTATAGAGAGGCTATATGGGGCTCATACTATATATAGGGGGCTATGCTGGAGCTCATATTGTATATAGGAGATAACCGGGGCTCATACTATATAGGGTGGTCCAAAAGTAGGTGCACAGAAAGTGTAATAAGGTTATGAAGGGGGAGGTTTATCAAACATGGTGTAAAGTGAAACTGGCTCAGTTGCCCTTAGCAACCAATCAGATTCCACTTTTCATTCCTCACAGACAAAGTTTATAGTCGAAAACCAAAAAGTGTCAGTGATTTGAAAAATTACATAAGAGATGCATTTCAAGAAATTAATACCCAAAGAGACTTGTGCAAAAAAAATTTGTCGAAGCGTAAGAGGCAGACTTCAAAGCTGTGCAAATTGTAATGGAAAACAGTTTGAGCACCTGCGTTGATAAAATTTAAGGGCTTTTGCATTATTGTTCAGAATAAAATTTAATTGTCAATGTTATGCGTGTGTTAGTAAATATAATTTTATATATACAGTACAGACCAAAAGTTTGGACACACCTTCTCATTTAAAGATTTTTCTGTATTTTCATGACTATGAAAATTGTACATTCACACTGAAGGCATCAAAACTATGAATTAACACATGTGGAATTATATACTTAACAAAAAAGTGTGAAACAACTGAAAATATGTCTTATATTCTAGGTTCTTCAAAGTAGCCACCTTTTGCTTTGATGACTGCTTTGCACACTCTTGGCATTCTCTTGATGAGCTTCAAGAGGTAGTCACCGGAAATGGTCTTCCAACAATCTTGAAGGAGTTCCCAGAGATGCTTAGCAATTGTTGGCCCTTTTGCCTTCACTCTGCGGTCCAGCTCACCCCAAACCATCTCGATTGGGTTCAGGTCTGGTGACTGTGGAGGCCAGGTCATCTGGCGTAGCACCCCATCACTCTCCTTCTTGGTCAAATAGCCCTTACACAGCCTGGAGGTGTGTTTGGGGTCATTGTCCTGTTGAAAAAGAAATGATGGTCCAACTAAACGCAAACCGGATGGAATAGCATACCGCTGCAAGATGCTGTGGTCGCCATGCTGGTTCAGTATGCCTTCAATTTTGAATAAATCCCCAACAGTGTCACCAGCAAAGCACCCCCACACCATCACACCTCCTCCTCCATGCTTCATGGTGGGAACCATGCATGTAGAGTCCATCCGTTCACCTTTTCTGCGTTGCACAAAGACACGGTGGTTGGAACCTAAGATCTCAAATTTGGACTCATCAGACCAAAGCACAGATTTCCACTGGTCTAATGTCCATTCCTTGTGTTCTTTAGCCCAAACAAGTCTCTTCTGCTTGTTGCCTGTCTTTAGCAGTGGTTTTCTAGCAGCTATTTTACCATGAAGGCCTGCTGCACAAAGTCTCCTCTTAACAGTTGTTGTAGAGATGTGTCTGCTGCTAGAACTCTGTGTGGCATTGACCTGTTCTCTAATCTGAGCTGCTGTTAACCTGCGACTTCTGAGGCTGGTGAATCGGATAAACTTATCCTCTGAAGCAGAGGTGACTCTTGGTCTTCCTTTCCTGGGGCGGTCCTCATGTGAGCCAGTTTCTTTGTAGCACTTGATGGTTTTTGCAACTGCACTTGGGGACACTTTCAAAGTTTTCCCAATTTTTTGCACTGACTGACCTTCATTTCTTAAAGTAATGATGACCACTCGTTTTTCTTTACTTAGCTGCTTTTTTCTTGCCATAATACAAATTCTAACAGTCTATTCAGTAGGACTATCAGCTGTGTATCCACCAGACTTCTGCACAACACAACTGATGGTCCCAACCCCATTTATAAGGCAAGAAATCCCACTTATTAAACCTGACAGGGCACACCTGTGAAGTGAAAACCATTTCCGGTGACTACCTCTTGAAGCTCATCAAGAGAATGCCAAGAGTGTGCAAAGCAGTCATCAAAGCAAAAGGTGGCTACTTTGAAGAACCTAGAATATAAGACATATTTTCAGTTGTTTCACACTTTTTTGTTAAGTATATAATTCCACATGTGTTAATTCATAGTTTTGATGCCTTCAGTGTGAATGTACAATTTTCATAGTCATGAAAATACAGAAAAATCTTTAAATGAGAAGGTGTGTCCAAACTTTTGGTCTGTACTGTAAATCAAAATAAATGTTATTATTTTCTGTCCACCTACTTTTGGACCACCCTGTATATAGGGAGCTGTGTGTGAGCTTTTACGGTATTGAGGTGTGCAGTAGCCCTCTTTTCCTTCTGCTCCAATATGACCACAGGTAATATTTATCCATTGTGATTAGTGATGAGCGAACGTGCTCGCCACTACTCGGTACTCGCCGGAGCACCATGGTACTCGACAAGCTCGGCGAGTATTTCCGGGTTGCTCGGGCGGGCACTCGGGTCCACTCCCTGCATATTTGGCGCTTTTTAGAGAGCCAATGAACATGCAGGGATTGCCTGCCATGCACTGTAATGCCGTAGCCATGTTGGTTGTGGACATCACAGTGATTGGCTGGCCGTACAGCGTCATCAGGTCTATATCAGACCTGGCGCCGCCATGCTCGTCACAGTCACTCCGGATCAGACAGTGTAGGGAGAGCTGCTGCTTTCTCAGGGAGAGATTTGATCGTGTATTAGGTAGTGTAGGGAGAAAAACCGTACATTACACATATCCAACTTAACAAACAGTCCTTCTGAGGACTAATCCATCTGCAGAGATATCAGGCAGGCAGGGTGTATAGGCTGGCGGTGTATATAGCAGACTGCAGTGCATATAGTACAAGAGGCTCCATTCCAGTTCTGTCGGCTGCTGCTGTTAAATATTTCTGGAAATAGGCCCAGGTCTCAGGGGCCAGGAATAATTTTTTTTGCATCTTAATCCTCATCATTTGCTTAAAAAGCAATCCAGAGAACAAGGTTTTTCTGCACCATTTGCTTGTTGGCACTGCAGAATACAGCCAGGTCCTTTCCATATTACAGCGCTAAAAATCCATCTATTTAAAACTGTGTTTTCTCCGTCACACGGCTCACATATACGTTTTCAGAAAATACTGTCAATTCTGGCCTCCATTAGATTTTTTTTTCAGTGTGTCAGCAAAGTTTTTGACACTGGTTTGCTGTTCAAATCAGTTACCTACAGGCCTGGTATTTAAAACTGTGTTTTCTCCATCACACGGATTACATATTCGTTTTCAGAAAATACTGCCATTTCTGGCCTCCATTTAAAAAAAATTTCAGTGTGTCAGCAAAGTTTTTGGCACTGGTTTGCTGTTCAAAACGGTTACCTACAGGCCAGATATTAAAAACTGGGTTTTCTCCGTCACACGGATTACATATACGTTTTCAGAAAATACTGCCATTTCTGGCCTCCATTAAAAAAAAATTTCAGTGTGTCAGTGAAGCAATTGAAACCAGATTGCTGTTCAAAACGGTTACCTACAGGCCTGGTATTAAAAACTGTGTTTTCTCCGTCACACGGCTCACATATACGTTGTCAGAAAATACTGCCATTTCTGGCCTCCATTAAATTTTCTTTTCAGTGTGTCAGCAAAATTTTTGACACTGGTTTGCTGTTCAAAACAGTTACCTACAGGCCAGGTATTTAAAACTGTGTTTTCTCCATCACACGGATTACATATACGTTTTCAGAAAATACTGCCAATTCTGGTCTCCATGAAAAAATTTTTTCAGTGTGTCAGCAACGTTTTTGACACTGGTTTGCTGTTCAAAACAGTTACCTACAGGCCAGGTATTTAAAACTGTGTTTTCTCCATCACAAGGATTACATATACGTTTTCAGAAAATACTGCCGTTTCTGGCCTCCATTAAAAAATGTTTTCAGGGTGTCAGTGAAGCAATTGACACCAGATTGCTGTTCAAAATAGTTACCTACAGGCGAGGTATTTAAAACTGTGTTTTCTCCGTCACACGGCTCACATATATGTTGTCAGAAAATACTGCCATTTCTGGCCTCCATGAAAATTTTTTTTCAGTGTATCAGCAAAGTTTTTGACACTGGTTTGCTGTTCAAAACAGTTACCTACAGGCCTGGTATTAAAAACTGTGTTTTGCTTCGGCCTGCCCTCGCCTTGGCTCCGGCCTCCCCTCGCTCTGGAACCGGCCTGATCTCGCAATGGCTCTGGCCTGCCCTTGCCTTGGCTCTGGCCTGCCCTCGCTCTGGATCCGGCCTGATCTCGCAATGGCTCTGGCCTGCCCTTGCCTTGGCTCCGGGCTGCTCTTGCCCTGGCTCCAGCCTGCTCTCGCCTTGGCTCCGGCCTGCTCTCGCCTTGGCTCCGGCCTGCCCTCGCTCTGGCTCCGGCCTGATCTTGCTCTGGCCTGCCTTCGGCTCCGGACTGCTCTGGCTCTGGTTCTGGCCTGCCTTGGCCGTGGCTCCGGCCTGCTCTCTCTCTGGCTCTGTCCTGCCCTCGTCCTGGCTACGGCCTGCTCTCCCTCTGGTCTGCCCTTGCCTTGGCTCCGGCCTGCTCTCACCCTGGCTCCGGCTTGCTCTCTCTCTGGCCTGCCCTCGCCCTGGCTCCAGCCTGCTCTCGCTCTGGCCTGCCCTCGCCGAGGCTCCGGCCTGCTCTCGCTCTGGCTCCGGCCTGCTCTCACCCTGGCTCCGGCTTGCTCTCTCTCTGGCTCTGGCCTGCCCTCGCCCTGCTGTTTGCATGGATTTATATAGTGTGACCTAGTTGTCAAGCACTTTCCAAGTGATGCTATCGCCTGGAAAGCGCCTGTCAATCTGCATGCGGAAACGCATGTGGATCCGCATGTATTCTGCAGGAAAAACGCATGCACAATCTGCATGCGTTTTTTCTGCCAGGGAGATGCAGAAATGCTGCAGAAATTTTCTGCTTTATTTCTGCATCGTGGGCGCTCTCGCTATAGCTCTGGCCAGCTCTAGCTCTGTCTCTGGCCTGCCCTGGCCTTGGCTCTGGCCTACTCTCGCTTTGTATCTGGCTTGCCCTTGCCTTTGCTCCGGCCTTCTCTCGCTCTGGCTCTTGCCTGCTGTCGCCCTGGCTCCGGCCTGCCATCGTCCTGGCTCCGGTCTGTTCTTGCTCTGGCTATGGCCTGCCCTCGCCTTGGCACCGCCCTGCTCTCTCGCTCTGGCTCTGTCCTGTCCTCGCCCTGGCTCCGGCCTGCTCTCGCTCAGGCTCTGGGCTGCCGTCGCCCTGGCTCCGGCCTTCTCTCGCTCTGGCATGCCCTTGCCCTGGCTCTGGCCTGCTCCCGCTCTGGCCTGCTCTCGCCCTGGCTCAGGCCTGCCCTCGTCCTGGCTCCGGCCTTCCCTCGCCTTGGCTCCGGCCTGCTCTCGCTCTGGCTCGGTCCTGCCCTCGCCCTGGCTCCGGCCTGGTCTCGCTCAGGCTCTGGGCTGCCCTCGCTCTGGCTCCGGTCTGCCCTTGCCCTGCTCTGGCCTGCTCTTGCTTTGGCTCTGTCTTGCTCTTGCTCCGGCCTGCTCTAGCTCTGGTTCTAGCCCACCCTCGTCTTGGCTCCGGCTTGCTCTCGCTCTGGCTCTGGTCTGCCCTTGCCTTGGCTCTGGCCTACTCTCGCTTTGGCTCCGGCCTGCTCTCGCTCTAGCTCCGGACAGTGCTCGCCCTGGCTCCGGCTTGCCATCGCTCTGGCTCCGGCCTACCCTCGCCCTGGCTCCGCCCTGCCCTCGCTCTGGCTCCGGCCAGCCCTCTCCTTGGCTTCGGCCTGCCCTCGACCTGACTCCGGCCCGCCCTCGCTCTGGCATTGGCCTGTTCTCTCCTTGGCTCCGGCCTGCTCTTGCACTGGCTCCTGGCCTGCCCTCGCTCTGGCTCCGGCCTGCTCTCGCCTAGGCTCCGGCCTGCTCTCGCCCTGGCTACTAACTGCTCTCGCACTGGCTCCGGCCTGCTCTCGCACAGGCTCCGGTCTGCTATCTCTCTGGCTCCGGCCTGCCCTCGCTTTGGCTCATGCCTGCTCTCGCTCTGGCCTGCTCTCGCTCTGGATCCGGCCTGCCCTCGCTCTGGAACTGGCCTGCCCTCGCCCTGGCTCCAGCCTGCTCTCGCTCTAGCTCTGGCCTGTCCTCTCCTTGGCTCCGGCCTGCTCTCGCACTGGCTCCGGCCTGCCCTCGCCTTGGCTCCGGCCTGCTCTCGCCCTGGCTTCGGCCAGCTCTCACCCTGGCTAAGGCCTGCTATCTCTCTGGCTCCGGCCTGCCCTCGCCTTGGCTCCTGCTTGTTCTCGCCCTGCATCCGGACTGCTCTCGCCTTGGCTCCGGCCTGCTCTCGCCTTAGCTAAGGCCTGCTCTTGCCCTGGCTCCGACCTGCTCTCACCCTGGTTCTGGCCTGCTCTCGCCCTGGTTCCGGCCTGACCTTGCCTTGGCTCATGCTTGCTCACGCTCTGGCCAGCACTCGAGTTGGCTCCAGCCTGCTCTCGCTCTGGCTCCGGCCTGCCCTTGCCCTGGCTCCGGCCTGCCATCGCTCTGCCTCTGGCCTGCCCTCGTCTTAGCTCCGGCCTGCTCTCGCCCTGGCTCCGGCCTGCTCTCGCTTTAGCTCTGGCCCGCCCTCGCCCTGGCTCCGGCCTGCTCTCTCTCTGGCTCTGGCCTGCTCTCTCTCTGGCTCTGGCCTGCCCTCGCCCTGGCTCCGGCATACTCTCACACTGGCTGTGGCCTGCTCTCGCTCTGGCCTCGCCCAGTCTCGGGCCTGATTTAGCACTTGTTCCGGCCTGCCCTTGCCTTGGCTCCGGCCTGCTCTCGCTCTGACCTGCCCTTGCCTTGGCTCTGGCCTACTCTCGCTCTGGCTTTTGCCTGCCCTCACCCTGGCTCTGGCCTGCTCTCGCTCTGGCGTGCCCTCGCATTGGCTCTGGCCTCGCCCTGTCTCCGGCCTGCTCTCGCCCTGGTTCCGGCCTGTCCTCGCCTTGGCTCTGGCCTACCCTCGCTCTGGCTCCGGCCTGCCCTACACCTGAGGCTCTGGCCTTCTATCGCTCTGGCTCTGGCCTGCCCTCGCCTTGGCTCTGGCCTACCCTCGCCTTGGCTCTGGCCTGCTCTTGCCTTGGCTCCGGCCTGCTCTCGCTCTGGCTCCGGCCTGCCCTGACCCTGACTCCGGCCTGCCCTTGCTCTGGCTCCGGCCTGCCCTCGCATTGGCTCCGGCCTGCTCTCGCCCTGGCTCCGGCCTGCTCTGGCTCTGGCCTGCCCTTGCCCTGGATCCGGCCTGTTCTCTCTCTGGCTCTGGCCTGCCCATGCCTTGGCTCTGGCCTGCTCTTGCTCTGGCCTGCTCTGGATCTGGCTCTGGCCTGCCCTTGCCTTGGCTCCGGCCTTCTCTCGCTCTGGCAGGCCCTTGCCTTGGCTCTGGCCAACTCTCGCTCTGGCTCCTGCCTGCCCTCGCCCTGGCTCCGGCCTGCTCTCGCTCTGGCCTGCTCTCGCTCTGGCGTGCCCTCGCCTTGGCTCCGGCCTACTCTTGCTCTGACTCTGGCCTGCCCTCGCCCTGACTCCGGCCTGCTCTGGATCTGGCTCTGGCCTGCCCTCGCCTTGGTTCCGGCCTGCTCTCGCCCTGGCTCCGGCCTGCTCTCGGTCTGGCTCTGGCCTGCCCTCGCCTTTGCTTCGGCCTGATCTCACCTTGGCTCCGGCCTGCTCTCGCCCTGGCTCTGGCCTACTCTCGTTCTGGCCTGCTCTCGCTCTGGCCTCGCCCTGTCTCCGGCCTGCTCTCGCCCTGGTTCCGGCCTGCCCTTGCCTTGGCTCTGGCCTACCCTCGCCGTGGCTCCGGCCTGCTTTCGCCTTGGCTCCGGCCTCCTCTCACTCTGACACCGGCCTGCCCTCACCCTGACTCCGGCCTGCCCTCTCTCTGGCTCAGGCCTGCCCATGCCTTGGCTCCGGCCTGCTCTTCCTCTGGCTCTGGCCTGCCCTCGTATTGACTCTAGCCTGATCTCGCTCTTGTTCTGGCCTGCCTTCGCCATGGCTCCAGCCTGCTCTCGCTCTGGCTCAGGCCTGCTCTCGCTCTGGCTCAGGCCTGCTCTCGCTCTGGCTCTGGCCAGCCCTAGCTCTGGCTCCGGACTGCTCTCGCTCTGGCCTGCTCTCACTCAGTCTCTGGCCTGCCCTCGCCCTGGCTCCGGCATACTCTCGCTCTAGTTCTGACCTGCTCTCGCTCTGGCCTCGCCCTGTCTCCGGCCTGCTCTCGCCCTTGTTCCGGCCGGCCCTTGCCTTGGCTCCGGCCTTCTCTCGCTCTGGCTCTGGCCTGCCCTTGCCTTGGCTCTGGCCAACTCTCGCTATGGCTCTGGCCTGCCCTCGCCCTGGCTCCGGCCTGCTCTCGCTCTGGCTCTGACCTGCTCTCGCACTGGCTCTGGTGTGCCCTCGCCTTGGCTCCGGCCTGCTCTCGCCCTGACTCTGGCCTGCTCTGCATCTGGCTCTGGCCTGCCCTCGCCTTGGCTCCGGCCTGCTCTCGCTCTGGCTCCGGCCTGCTCTTGCTCTGGATCTGGCCGGCTCTTGCTCTGGCTCTGGCCTGCCCTTGTCTTGACTTCGGCCTGCTCTTGCCCTGGCTCTGACCTCCTCTCACTCTGGCCTGCACTCGCTCTGGCTCCGGCCTACTCTCTCTATAGCTCTCGCCTGTCCATGCCTTGGCTCCGGCCTGCTCTTCCTCTGGCTCTGGCCTGCCCTCGTCTTGACTCTGGCCTGATCTCGCTGTTGTTCTGGCCTGCCTTCGGCTTGGCTCCGGCCTGCTCTTGCTCTGGCTCAGGCCAGCTCTCGCTCTGGCCTGCCGTTGCCTTGGCTCCGGACTGCTCTCGCTCTGCGTCTGGCCTGCTCACACTCTGACCTCCCCTCGCCTTGGCTCCGGCCTGCTCTCGCTCTGGCCTGCCCTCGCCTTGGCTCCGACCTGCTCTTGCTCTGGCCAGCCCTCGCCTTGGCTCCGGCCTGCTCTTGCTCTGGCCTGCCCTGGCTCTGCCTCTGGCCTGCCCTCGCCTTGGCTCCGGCCAGCTCTCACCTTGGCTCCGTCCTGCTCTCGCTCTAGGTCCGGACTGCCCTTGCCCTGGCTCCGGCCTGCCATCGCTCTGGCTCTAGCCTGCCCTCGCCTAAGCTCCGGCCTGCTCTTGCCATGGCTCTGGCCTGCTCTCACTTTGGCTCTGGCCCGCCCTCGCCCTGGCTCCAGCCTGCTCTCTCTCTGGCTCTGGCCTGCCCACGCCCTAGCTCCGGCATACTCTCACTCTGGCTGTGGCCTGCTCTCGCTTTGGCCTCGCCCTGTCTCGGGCCTGCTCTAGCCCTTGTTCCGGCCTGCGCTTGCCTTGGCTCCGGCCTTCTATCGCTCTGGCTCTGGCCTGCCCTTGCCTTGGCTCTGTCCTACTCTCGCTCTGGCTCTTGCCTGCCCTCGCCCTGGCTCTGGCCTGCTCTCGCTCTGGTTCTGGCCTGCTCTCGCTCTGGGTCTGGCGTGCCCTCGCTTTGGCTCCGGCCTGCTCTGGATCTGGCTCTGGCCTGTCCTCGCTCTAGCTCCGGCCTGCCCTTGCTCTGGCTCCAGCCTGCTCTCGCCTTGGCTCCGGCCTGTCCTCGCCCTGGCTCCGGCCGGCCCTTGCTCTGGCTCCGGCCAGCCCTCGCCTTGGCTCCGGCCTGTCCTCGCCTTGGCTCCGGCCTGCCCTTGCTCTGGCTCCGGCCAGCCCTCGCCTTGGCTCCGGCCTGCTCTCGCCCTGGCTCCGGCCTGCCCTCGTCTTGACTCCGGCCTGTTCTCGCCCTTGTTCCGGTCTGCCCTTGCCTTGGCTCCGGCCTACTCTCGTTCTGGCTCTTGCCTGCCCTCGCTCTGGCTCCAGCCTGCTCTCGCTCTGGCGTGCCCTCGCCTTGGCTCCGGCCTGCTCTCGCTCTGACTCTGGCCTGCCCTCGCCCTGCTCTGGATCTGGCTCTGGCCTGCCCTCGCCTTGGCTCCGGCCTGCTC
Source organism: Phyllobates terribilis (assembly GCF_046119375.1). Classification (NCBI taxonomy): domain Eukaryota; kingdom Metazoa; phylum Chordata; class Amphibia; order Anura; family Dendrobatidae; genus Phyllobates; species Phyllobates terribilis. The sequence goes on along the minus strand of NW_027362898.1, from coordinate 3,761,893 downwards.
TCGGTCTGGCTCTGGCCTGCCCTCGTCTTGGCTCCAGCCTGCTCTCGCCTTGGCTCCGGCCTGCTCTCGCTCTGGTTCCGGCCTGCTCTTGCTCTGGCTCTGGCCTGCTCTTGCTCTGGCCTGCCCTCATCTTGACGCCAGCCTGTTCTCGCTCTTGTTCTGGCCTGCCTTCGTCTTGGCTCCGGCCTGCTCTCGCTCTGGCTCAGGCCTGCTTTCGCTCTGGCTCTGGCCTGCCCTTGCCTTGGCTCCGGACTGCTTTCTCTCTGGCTCTGGCCTGCTCTCGCTCTGGCTTGCACTCGCTTTGGCTATGGCCGGCTCTCGCCCTGGCTCCGGCCTGCTCTCACTCTGGTACTGGGCTGCCCTCGCCCTGGCTCTGGCCTGCTCTCTCTCTGGCTCTGACCTGCCTTTGTCTTGACTCCGGCCTGCTGTCACCCTGGCTCCGACCTGCTCTCGCTCTGGCCTGCCCTCGCCCTGGCTCCGGCCTGCCCATGCCTTGGCTCCGGCCTGCTCTTCCTCTGGCTCTGGCCTGCCCTCGTTTTGACTCTAGCCTGATCTCGCTCTTGTTCTGGCCTGCCTTCGCCTTGGCTCCAGCCGTCTCTCACTCTTGTTCTGGCTCTGGCCTCACCCTATCTCCGGCCTGCTCTCGCCCTGGTTCCGGCCTGCCCTTGCCTTGGCTCTGGCCTTCTATCGCTCTGGCCTGCCTTTGCCTTGGCTCTGGCCTACCCTCGCCTTGGCTCCGGCCTCCTCTTGCTCTGGCTCCGGCCTGCCCTCACCCTGACTCCGGCTTGCACTTGCATTGGCTCCGGCCAGCAATCGCCCTGCTCTCGATCTCGCTCTGGCCTGCCCTCGCCCTGGCTCCGGCCTGCTCTCTCTCTGGCTCTGGCCTGCCCATGCCTTGGCTCCGGCCTGCCCTCATCTTGACTCTAGCCTGATCTCGCTCTTGTCCTGCCCTGCCTTCGCCATGGCTCCAGCCTGTTCTTGCTCTGGCTCATGTGTGCTCTCGCTCTGGTTCTGGCCTGCCCTAGCTCTGGCTCCGGACTGCTCTCGCTCTGGCCTGCTCTCGCTCTGGCCTCCCCTCGCCCTGGCTCCGGTATACTCTCGCTCTGGTACTGACCTGCTCTGGCCTCGCCCTGTCTCCGGCCTGCTCTCACCCTTGTTCCGGCCTGCCCTTGCCTTGGCTCCAGCCTTCTCTCGCTCTGGCTCTGGCCTGCCCTTGCCTTGGCTCTGGCCTACTCTCGCTCTGGCCTGCCCTCGCCCTGGCTCCGGCCTGCTCTCACTCTGGCTCTGACCTGCTCTGGCTCTGGCGTGCCCTCGCCTTGGCTCTGGCCTGCTCTCGCTATGACTCTGGCCTGCCCTCGCCCTGACTCCGGCCTGCTCTGGATCTGGCTCTGGCCTGCCCTCGCCTTGGCTCCGGCCTGCTCTCACTCTGGCCAGCCCTCGCCTTGGCTCCGGCCTGCTCTCGCTCTGGTTCCGGCCAGCCCTCGCCTTGGCTCTGGCCTGCTCCCGTCCTGGCTCCGGCCTGCCTTTGCTCTGGCTCCGGCCAGCCTCGCCTTGACTAGAGCCTGCTCTCGCCCTGGCTCCGGCCTGCTCTTGCTCTGGCCGGCCCTCGCCCTGGCTCCGGCCTGCTCTCGCTCTGGTTCTGGACTGCCTTCCTTCGCCTTGGCTCCGGCCTGCCCTCGCTCTGGCTCAATCTTGTTACATCTGGCTCTGGCCTGCCCTTTCCTTGGCTCCGGACTGCTCTCGCTCTGGCCTACTCCTGCCTTGGCTCCGGACTGCTTTCGCTCTGGCTTTCTCTCGCTCTGGCTTGGGCCTGTCTTTGCCTTGGCTCCGGACTGCTCTCGCTCTGGCCTACTCTTGCTCTGGCCTACCCTGGCTCTGCCTCTGGCCTGGCTTTGCCTTGGCTCCAGCCTGCTCTCGCTCTAGCTCCGTAATGCCCTCACCCTGGCTCCGCTATGCCATAGCTCGGGCTCCGACCTGCTCTCGCCTTGGCTCCGTCCTGCTCTCGCCCTGGCTCCGACCGGCTCTCGCTCTGGCTCTGGCCTGCCCTCGCTCCGCCTACTCTCTCTGGCTCTGGCCTGCCGTCGCCCTGGCTCCGGCCTACTCTCGCTCTAGCTCTGGCCTGCTCTCGCTCTGGCCTCGAACTGTCTCCGGCCTGCTCTCGCCCTGGTTCCGGCCTGCCCTTGCCTTGGCTCCGGCAGTCTCTTGCTCTTGCTCTGGTCTGCCCTTGCCTTGGCTCTGGCCTACTCTTTCTCTGGCTCTGGCCTGCCCTCGCCCTGGCCCCGTCCTCCTCTCGCTCTGGCTCTGGCCTGCTCTCGCTCTGGCCTGCTCTCGCTCTGTGTTGCCCTCGCCTTGGCTCCGTCCTGCTCTCGCTCTGACTCTGGCCTGCCCTCGCCCTGGCTCTGGCCTGCTCTGGATCTGGCTCTGGCCTGCCTTCTCCTTGGCTACGGCCTTCTCTCGCCCTGGTTCCAGCCTGCTCTTGCTCTGGACTGCCCTCGCCTTGGCTCCGGCCTGCTCTCGCCTTGGCTCAGGCTTGCTGTTGCTCTGGCTCCGGCCAGCCCTCGCCCTGGCTCCGGCCTGCCCTCGCTCTGACTCTGGCCAGCCCTTGCCTTGGCTCCGGCCTGCTGTCGCCCTGGCTCTGGCCTGCCTTTGCCTTGGCTCTGGCCTACCCTCGCCTTGGCTCCGGCCTCCTCTTGCTCTGGCTCCGGCCTGCCCTCACCCTGACTCCGGCTTGCACTTGCATTGGCTCCGGCCAGCAATCGCCCTGCTCTCGATCTCGCTCTGGCCTGCCCTCGCCCTGGCTCCGGCCTGCTCTCTCTCTGGCTCTGGCCTGCCCATGCCTTGGCTCCGGCCTGCCCTCATCTTGACTCTAGCCTGATCTCGCTCTTGTCCTGGCCTGCCTTCGCCATGGCTCCAGCCTGTTCTTGCTCTGGCTCATGTGTGCTCTCGCTCTGGTTCTGGCCTGCCCTAGCTCTGGCTCCGGACTGCTCTCGCTCTGGCCTGCTCTCGCTCTGGCCTCCCCTCGCCCTGGCTCCGGTATACTCTCGCTCTGGTACTGACCTGCTCTGGCCTCGCCCTGTCTCCGGCCTGCTCTCACCCTTGTTCCGGCCTGCCCTTGCCTTGGCTCCAGCCTTCTCTCGCTCTGGCTCTGGCCTGCCCTTGCCTTGGCTCTGGCCTACTCTCGCTCTGGCCTGCCCTCGCCCTGGCTCCGGCCTGCTCTCACTCTGGCTCTGACCTGCTCTGGCTCTGGCGTGCCCTCGCCTTGGCTCTGGCCTGCTCTCGCTATGACTCTGGCCTGCCCTCGCCCTGACTCCGGCCTGCTCTGGATCTGGCTCTGGCCTGCCCTCGCCTTGGCTCCGGCCTGCTCTCACTCTGGCCAGCCCTCGCCTTGGCTCCGGCCTGCTCTCGCTCTGGTTCCGGCCAGCCCTCGCCTTGGCTCTGGCCTGCTCCCGTCCTGGCTCCGGCCTGCCTTTGCTCTGGCTCCGGCCAGCCTCGCCTTGACTAGAGCCTGCTCTCGCCCTGGCTCCGGCCTGCTCTTGCTCTGGCCGGCCCTCGCCCTGGCTCCGGCCTGCTCTCGCTCTGGTTCTGGACTGCCTTCCTTCGCCTTGGCTCCGGCCTGCCCTCGCTCTGGCTCAATCTTGTTACATCTGGCTCTGGCCTGCCCTTTCCTTGGCTCCGGACTGCTCTCGCTCTGGCCTGCTCCTGCCTTGGCTCCGGACTGCTTTTGCTCTGGCTTTCTCTCGCTCTGGCTTGGGCCTGTCTTTGCCTTGGCTCCGGACTGCTCTCGCTCTGGCCTACTCTTGCTCTGGCCTACCCTGGCTCTGCCTCTGGCCTGGCTTTGCCTTGGCTCCAGCCTGCTCTCGCTCTAGCTCCGTAATGCCCTCACCCTGGCTCCGCTATGCCATAGCTCGGGCTCCGACCTGCTCTCGCCTTGGCTCCGTCCTGCTCTCGCCCTGGCTCCGACCGGCTCTCGCTCTGGCCTGCCCTCGCTCCGCCTACTCTCTCTGGCTCTGGCCTGCCGTCGCCCTGGCTCCGGCCTACTCTCGCTCTAGCTCTGGCCTGCTCTCGCTCTGGCCTCGAACTGTCTCCGGCCTGCTCTCGCCCTGGTTCCGGCCTGCCCTTGCCTTGGCTCCGGCAGTCTCTTGCTCTTGCTCTGGTCTGCCCTTGCCTTGGCTCTGGCCCACTCTTTCTCTGGCTCTGGCCTGCCCTCGCCCTGGCCCCGTCCTCCTCTCGCTCTGGCTCTGGCCTGCTCTCGCTCTGGCCTGCTCTCGCTCTGTGTTGCCCTCGCCTTGGCTCCGTCCTGCTCTCGCTCTGACTCTGGCCTGCCCTCGCCCTGGCTCTGGCCTGCTCTGGATCTGGCTCTGGCCTGCCTTCTCCTTGGCTACGGCCTTCTCTCGCCCTGGCTCCAGCCTGCTCTTGCTCTGGACTGCCCTCGCCTTGGCTCCGGCCTGCTCTCGCCTTGGCTCAGGCTTGCTGTTGCTCTGGCTCCGGCCAGCCCTCGCCCTGGCTCCGGCCTGCCCTCGCTCTGACTCTGGCCAGCCCTTGCCTTGGCTCCGGCCTGCTGTCGCCCTGGCTCCGGCCTGCCCTCGCTCTGACTCTGGCCAGCCCTCGCCTTGGCTCCGGCCTGCTCTCGCTCTGGATCCGGCCTGCTCTTGCTCTGGATCTGGCCTGCCCTCGCCCTGGCTCCGGCCTGCTCTTGCTCTGGCTCTGGCCTGCCCTCGTCTTGACTTTGGCATGCTCTCGCTCTGGTTCTGGCCTGTCTTTGCCTTGGCTCCGGCCTGCAGTCGCTCTGGTTCAGGCCTACCCTTGCCTTGGCTCCGAACTGCTCTCGCTCGCTCTGGCTCTGGCGTGCTCTCGCCCTGGCTCCGGCCTGCAGTCGCTCTGGCTCAGGTCTGCTCTCGTTCTGGCTCAGGCCTGCCCTTGCCTTGGCTCCGGACTGCTCTCGCTCTGGCATGCTCTCGCTCTGGCAACCCCTCGCCTTGGCTCCGGCCTGCTCTCGCTCTGGCCTGCCCTCGCCTTGGCTCCGACCTGGTCTTACACTGGCTCTGGCCTGCCCTCGCCTTGGCTTCGGCCTGCTCTGGCTCTGGCCAGCCCTGGCTCTGCCCTCGCCTTGGCTTCAGCCAGCTCTCACCTTGGCTCCGGCCTGCTCTCGCTCTAGTTCCGGACTGCCTTGCCCTGGCTCCGGCCGGCTCTCGCTCTGGCCTACCCTCGCCTTGGCTCCGACCTGCTCTTACACTGGCTCTGGCCTGCCCTCGCCCTGGCCCCGGCCTGCTCTCGTTCTGGCCTGCTCTCGCTCTGTCGTGCCCTCGCTCCGTCCTGCTCTCGCTCTTACTCTGGCCTGCCCTCGCCCTGGCTCTGGCATGCTCTGGATCTGGCTCTGGCCTGCCTTCTCCATGGCTACGGCCTGCTCTCGCCCTGGCTCCGGCCTGCTCTTGATCTGGACTGCCCTCGCCTTGGCTCCGGCCTGCTCTCGCCTTGGCTCAGGCTTGCTCTTGCTCTGGCTCCGGCCTGCCCTCGCCCTGGCTCCGGCCTGCCCTCGCCCTGGCTCTGGCCAGCCCTCGCCTTGGCTCCGGCCTGCTCTCGCCCAGGATCTGGCCTGCCCTTGCTCTGGCCTGCCCTCGTCTTGACTTCGGCAAGCTCTCGCTCTGGTTCTGGCCTGTCTTCGCCTTGGCTCCGGGCTGCTCTCGCTCTGGTTCAGGCCAACTCTCGCTCTGGCCTACCCTTGCCTTGGCTCCGAACTGCTCTCGCTCGCTCTGGCTCTGGCGTGCTCTCGCCCTGGCTCCGGCCTGCTCTCGCTCTAGCCTGCTCTCGCCCTGGCTCCGGCCTGCTCTCGCTCTAGCTCCGGACTGCCCTCGCCCTGGCTCCGGCCTGCCATCGCTCTGGCTCCAGCCTGCCCTCGCCTTGGCTCCGGCCCACTCTCGTCCTGGCTCCGACCTGTTCTCGCTGTTTCCAGCCAACCCTCGCCAAGGCTCCGCCCTGCTCTCTCTCTGGCTCTGGCCTACTCTCGCTCTGGCTCTGGCCTGCCCTCGTCCTGGCTCCGGCCTGTTTTCACTCTGGCTCTGGCCTACCCTCGCCTTGGCTCCGGCCTGCTCTCGCCTTGGCTCCGACCTGCTCTCGCTCTGGCCTTCCCTAGCCCTGGCTCCGGCCTCCTCTCTCTCTGGCACTGGCCTGCCCTTGCCTTAGCTCCGACCTGCTCTCGCTCTGACTCTGGCCTGCCCTCGCCATGGCTACTGCCTGCCCTCATCCTTGCTCCGGCCTGCTCTGGCTCTGTCCAACCCTCACCTTGGCTCCGGCCTGCTCTCGCCTTGGCTCCAGCCTGCTCTCGCTCTGGCTCCGGCCTGCCCTCATCCTGACTCCTGCCTGCCCTTGCTCTGGCTCCGGCCTGCCCTCGCCCTGATTCCGGCCTGCCCTTGCTCTAGCTCCAGCCAGCCCTTGCATTGGCTCCGGCCTGCTCTAGCCTTGACTCCGACCTGCTCTCGCCCTGGCTCCGGCCTGCTCTCTCTCTGGCTCTGGCCTGCCCTCGTCCTTGCTCAGGCCTGCTCTCGTTCTGGTCTACCCTCGCCTTGGCTCCGGACTGCTCTTGCCGTGGCTCAGGCCTGCTCTCGCTCTGGCTCAGGCCTGCTCTCTCTCTGCCTCCGGCGTGCTCTCTCTCTGGCTCGGGCCAGCCCTTGCTCTAGCTCCGGCCGGCCCTCTCATTCGCTCCGGCCTGCTATAGCCCTGGCTCCGACCTGCTCTCGCTCTGGTCTGCCCTCTCTCTGTCTCCGGCCTGCTCTCTCTCTGGCTCTCGACTGCCGAAGCCTTGGCTCCGGCCTGCTCTTCCTCTGGCTCAGGCCAGCCCTCGTCTTGACTCTGGGCTGCTCTCGCTCTAGTTCCGGACTGCCCTTGCCCTGGCTCCGGCCTGCTCTCGCTCTGGCCTGCCCTCGCCTTGGCTCCGACCTGCTCTTACACTGGCTCTGGCCTGCCCTCGCCTTGGCTCCGGCCTTCTCTCGCTCTGGCTCTGGCCTGCCCTCGCTCTGGCTCCAGCCAGCTCTCACCTTGGCTCCGGCCTGCTCTCGCTCTAGTTCCGGACTGCCCTTTCCCTGGCTCCGGCCTGCCATCGCTCTGGCTCCGGCCTGCCCTCGCCTTAGCTCCGGCCTGCTCTCACCCTGGCTCCGGCCTGCTCTCGCTTTGGCTCTGGCCCACCCTCGCCTTGGCTGCGGCCTGCTCTCTCTCTGGCTCTGGCCTGCCCTCGTCCTGGCTCCGGCATACTCTCGCTCTGGCTCTAGCCTCGCCCTGTCTCAGGCCTACGCTAGCCCTTGTTCCGGCCTACCCTTGCCTTGGCTCCGGCCTTCTCTTGCTCTAGCTCGCGCCTGCCCTCGTCTTGGCACTGGCCCGCTCTCACTCTGACTCTGGCCTGCCCTCGCCCTGGCTCCGTCCTGCTCTGGATCTGGCTCTGGCCTGCCCTCGCCTTGGCTCCGGCCTGCTCTCGCCCTGGCTCCAGCCTGCTCTTGCTCTGGCCTGCCCTCGCCTTGGCTCCGGCCTGCTCTCGCTCTGGCTCCAGCCTGCCCTCGCTGTGGCTCCGGCCTGCCCTTGCTCTGGCTACGCCAGCCTTCGCCTTGGCTCCGGCCTGCTCTCGCCCTGGCTCCGGCCTTCTCTTGCTCTGGCTCTGGCCTGCCCTCGCCCTGGCTCCGGCCTGCTCTTGCTCTGGCCTGCCCTCGTCTTGACTCCGGACTGCTCTCGCTCTGGTTCTGGCCTGCCTTCGCCTTGGCTCCGGCATGCCCTCGCTCTGGCTGGCTCAAGCCTGCTCTAGCTCTGGCTCTGGCCTGCCCTGGCTCCAGACTGCTCTCGCTCTGGCCTGCTCTTGCTCTGGCCCGCCCTCGCCTTGGCTCCGGCCTGCTCTCGCTCTTGCCTGCCCTCGCCTTGGCTCCGACCTGCTCTTGCTCTCGCTCTGGCCTGCCCTCGCCTTGGCTCCGGCCTGCTCTCGCTCTGGCCCGCCCTGGCTCTGCTTCTGGGCTGCCCTCGCCTTGGCTCTGGCCTGCTGTCGCTCTGGCTCCGGCCTGCCCTCGCCCTAGCTCCGGCCTGCTCTCACTCTGCCTCCGGCCTAACCTCGCCTTGGCTCCGGCCTGCCCTCGCCCTTTATCCGGCCTGCTCTCGCTCTGGCCTGCCCTCGTCCTGACTCCGGCATTCTCTCGCTGTTGCACAGGCCTGCTCTCGATCTGGAACTGACATGCTCTCGCTCTGGCCTGCCCTCACCTTGACTCCGGCTTGCTCTCGCTCTGGCCTGTCCTCGCCTTGGCTCCAGACTTCTCTCGCTCTGGCTCTCGCCTGCGCTAGCCTTGGCTCTGGCCTACTTTCGCTCTCTCTGGCCTGCCCTTGCCCTGGCTCCGGCCTGATCGCGCTCTGGCCTGCCCTCGCCTTGGCTCCAGCCTGCTCTCGCTTTGACTCTGGTCTGCCCTCGCCCTGGCTCCGGATTGCCCTCGCCTTGGCTCCAGCCTGCTCTCGCTCTGACTCTGGTCTGCCCTCGCCCAGGCTCCGGCCTGCTATGGCTCTAGCTCTGTCCTGCCCTCGCCTTGGCTACGGCCTGCTCTCGCCCTGGCTCCGGCTTGCCCTCGTCCTAGCTCCGGCCTGCTCTCGCTCTGGCTCTGGCCTGCCCTCGCCCTTTCTCTGGCCTGCTCTCGCCCTGACTCCGGCATTCTCTCGCTCTTGCACTGGCCAGCTCTCGATCTGGAACTGACCTGCTCTCGTTCTGGCTCTGGCCTGCCCTCACCTTGTCTCCGGCTTGCTCTCGCTCTGGCCTGTCCTCGCCTTGGCTCCGGACTTCTCTCGCTCTGGCTCTCGCCTGCCCTAGCCTTGGCTCTGGCCTACTTTCACTCTCTCTGGCCTGCCCTTGCCCTGGCTCCGGCCTGATCTCGCTCTGGCCTGCCCTCGCCTTGGCTCCAGCCTGCTCTCGCTTTGACTCTGGTCTACCCTCGCCCAGGCTCCGGCCTGCTCTCGCTTTCCTCGCCCTGGCTCAGGCCTGCCCTCGCCTTGGCTCCGGCCTGCTCTCGCTCTGACTCCGGCCTGCTCTTGCCCTGGACTGCCCTTGCCTTAGCTCCGGCCTGCTCTCGCCTTCGCTCCCTGGCTCCGGCCTCCCCTTGCTCTGACTCTGGCCAGCCCTCGCCTTGGCTCCGGCCCGCCCTCGCCATGGCTCTGGCCTGCCCTCGCCCTGGCTCCGGCCTGCTTTTACTCTGGCTCTGGCCTGCCCTCATCTTGACTTTGGCATGCTCTCGCTCTGGTTCTGGCCAGCCCTAGCCTTGGCTCCGGACTGCTCTCGCTCGCTCTGGCTTGCTCTCGCTCTGGCCTGCCCATGCCTTGGCTCCGGCCTTCTCTGACTCTGGCCTGCCCTCTTCTTGACTCCGGCATGCTCTCGCTCTGGTTCTGGCCTGCCTTCGCCTTGGCTCCGGCCTGCTCTCGCTCTGGCTCTGGCCTGTCTTCGCATAGGCTCCGACCCGCTCTCGCCCTGGCTCCGGCCTGCTCTCGCTCTGGCCTGCCTTCGCCTTGGCTCCGGCCTTCTCTGACTCTGGCTCTAGCCTGCCCTCTTCTTGACTCCGGCATGCTCTCGCTCTGGTTCTGGCCTGCCTTCGCCTTGGCTCCGACCTGCTCTCGCTCTGGCTCTGGCCTGTCCTCGCATAGGCTCCGACCCGCTCTCGCCCTGGCTCCGGCCTGCTCTGGCTCTGGCCTGCCCTCTCCTTGGCTCCAGCCAGCTCTCACCTTGGCTCCGGCCTGCTCTCGCTCTAGTTCCGGACTGCCCTTGCCCTGGCTCCGGCCTGCCATCGCTCTGGCTCCGGCCTGCCCTCGCCTTAGCTCCGGCCTGCTCTCACCCTGGCTCCGGCCTGCTCTCGCTTTGGCTCTGGCCCGCCCTCGCCCTGGCTGCGGCCTGCTCTCTCTCTGGCTCTGGCCTGCCCTCGTCCTGGCTCCGGCATACTCTCACTCAGGCAGTGGCCTACTCTCGCTCTGGCTCTAGCCTCGCCCTGTCTCAGGCCTACGCTAGCCCTTGTTCCGGCCTACCCTTGCCTTGGCTCCGGCCTTCTCTTGCTCTGGCTCGCGCCTGCCCTCGTCTTGGCACCGGCCCGCTCTCACTCTGACTCTGGCCTGCCCTCGCCCTGGCTCCGTCCTGCTCTGGATCTGGCTCTGGCCTGCCCTCGCCTTGGCTCCGGCCTGCTCTCGCCCTGGCTCCAGCCTGCTCTTGCTCTGGCCTGCCCTCGCCTTGGCTCCGGCCTGTTCTCGCTCTGGCTCCAGCCTGCCCTCGCTGTGGCTCCGGCCTGCCCTTGCTCTGGCTACAGCCAGCCTTCACCTTGGCTCCGGCCTGCTCTCGCCCTGGCTCCGGCCTTCTCTTGCTCTGGCTCTGGCCTGCCCTCGCCCTGGCTCCGGCCTGATCTTGCTCTGGCCTGCCTTCGTCTTGACTCCGGACTGCTCTCGCTCTGGTTCTGGCCTGCCTTCGCCTTGGCTCCGGCATGCCCTCGCTCTGGCTGGCTCAAGCCTCCTCTAGCTCTGGCTCTGGCCTGCCCTGGCTCCAGACTGCTCTCGCTCTGGCCTGCTCTTGCTCTGGCCCGCCCTCGCCTTGGCTCCGGCCTGCTCTCGCTCTTGCCTGCCCTCGCCTTGGTTCCGACCTGCTCTTGCTCTCGCTCTGGCCTGCCCTCGCCTTGGCTCCGGCCTGCTCTCGCTCTGGCCCGCCCTGGCTCTGCTTCTGGGCTGCCCTCGCCTTGGCTCTGGCCTGCTGTCGCTCTGGCTCCGGCCTGCCCTCGCCCTAGCTCCGGCCTGCTCTCACTCTGCCTCCGGCCTGCCCTCGCCTTGGATCCGGCCTGCCCTCGCCCTTTCTCCGGCCTGCCCTTGCCCTGGCTCCGGCCTGATCACGCTCTGGCCTGCCCTCGCCTTGGCTCCAGCCTGCTCTCGCTTTGACTCTGGTCTGCCCTCGCCCTGGCTCCGGATTGCCCTCGCCTTGGCTCCAGCCTGCTCTCGCTCTGACTCTGGTCTGCCCTCGCCCAGGCTCCGGCCTGCTATGGCTCTAGCTCTGTCCTGCCCTCGCCTTGGCTACGGCCTGCTCTCGCCCTGGCTCCGGCTTGCCCTCGTCCTAGCTCCGGCCTGCTCTCGCTCTGGCTCTGGCCTGCCCTCGCCCTTTCTCCGGCCTGCTCTCGCTCTGGCCTGCTCTCGCCCTGACTCCGGCATTCTCTCACTCTTGCACTGGCCAGCTCTCGATCTGGAACTGACCTGCTCTCGTTCTGGCTCTGGCCTGCCCTCACTTTGTCTCCGGCTTGCTCTCGCTGACTTCTCTCGCTCTGGCTCTCGCCTGCCCTAGCCTTGGCTCTGGCCTACTTTCACTCTCTCTGGCCTGCCCTTGCCCTGGCTCCGGCCTGATCTCGCTCTGGCCTGCCCTCGCCTTGGCTCCAGCCTGCTCTCGCTTTGACTCTGGTCTACCCTCGCCCAGGCTCCGGCCTGCTCTCGCTTTCCTCGCTCTGGCTCCGGCCTGCCCTCGCCTTGGCTCCGACCTGCTTTCGCTCTGACTCCAGCCTGCTCTCGCCCTGGACTGCCCTTGCCTTAGCTCCGGCCTGCTCTCGCCTTGGCTCTGGCTTGCTCTTGCTCCGGCCTGCCCTCGCCCTGGCTCCGGCCTCCCCTTGCTCTGACTCTGGCCAGCCCTCGCCTTGGCTCCGGCCCGCCCTCGCCCTGGCTCCGGCCTGCTTTTACTCTGGCTCTGGCCTGCCCTCATCTTGACTTTGGTATGCTCTCGCTCTGGTTCTGGCCTGCCCTCGCCTTGGCTCCGGACTGCTCTCGCTCGCTCTGGCTTGCTCTCGCTCTGGCCTGCCCTTGCCTTGACTCCGGCCTTCTCTGACTCTGGCTCTGGCCTGCCCTCTTCTTGACTCCGGCATGCTCTCGCTCTGGTTCTGGCCTGCCTTCGCCTTGGCTCTGGCCTGCTCTCGCTCTGGCCGGTCCTCGCATAGGCTCCGACCCGCTCTCGCCCTGTCTCCGGCTTGCTCTCGCTCTGGCCTGTCCTCACCTTGGCTCCGGACTTCTCTCGCTCTGGCTCTCGACTGCCCTCGCCCTGGCTCCGGCCTCCCCTTGCTCTGACTCTGGCCAGCCCTCGCCTTGGCTCGGCCCTCCCTCGCCCTGGCTCCGGCCTGCTTTTACTCTGGCTCTGGCCTGCCCTCATCTTGACTTTGGCATGCTCTCGCTCTGGTTCTGGCCTGCCCTCGCCTTGGCTCCGGACTGCTCTCGCTCGCTCTGGCTCTGGCTTGCTCTCGCTCTGGCCTGCCCTTGCCTTGGCTCCGGCCTTCTCTGACTCTGGCTCTGGCCTGCCCTCTTCTTGACTCCGGCATGCTCTCGCTCTGGTTCTGGCCTGCCTTCGCCTTGGCTCCGGCCTGCTCTCGCTCTGGCCGGTCCTCGCATAGGCTCCGACCCGCTCTCGCCCTGGCTCCGGCCTACTCTCGCTCTGGCCTGCCGCCGCCTTGGCTCCGGCCTGCTCTTGCCCTGGCTCCGGCCTGTTCTCGCTCTGGCCTGCCCTCGCCTTGGCTCCGGCCTGCTCTCGCTGACTCTGGTCTGCCCTCGCCTAGGCTCCGGCCTGCTCTGGCTCTAGCTCTGTCCTGCCCTCGCCTTGGCTCCGGCCTGCGCTCGCCTTAGCTCCGGCATGCTCTCGCCCTGGCTCCGGCCTGCCCTCTAACTGGCTCCGGCCTGCCCTCCCTCTGGCTCCAGCCTGCCCTCACCCTGGCTCCGGCCTGCTCTTGCCTTGGCTCCGGCCTGCTCTCGCTCTGGCCTGTCCTCGCCTTGGCTCCGGACTTCTCTCACTCTGGCTCTCGCCTGCCTTAGCCTTGGCTCTGGCCTACTTTCGCTCTCTCTGGCCTGCCCTTGCACTGGCTCCGGCCTGATCTCGCTCTAGCCTGCCCTCGCCTTGGCTCCAGCCTGCTCTCGCTTTCCTCGCCCTGGCTCTGGCCTGCCCTCGCTCTGACTCTGGTCTGCCCTCGCCCAGGCTCCGGCCTGCTCTGGCTTTAGCAATGTCCTGCACTCGCCTTGGCTATGGCCTGCTCTCGACCTGGCTCCGGCTTGCCCTCGTCCTGCCTCCGGCGTGCTCTTGCTCTGGCCTGCCCTCTCCTTGGCTCCGGCCTGCTCTCGCCCTGGCTCCGGCCTGCTCTCGCTCTGGCTTCAGCCTGCCCTCGCCCTGCTCCGGCCTGCCCTTGCTCTGGCTCCGGCCAGCTCCTGTTCGGGCTCCGGCCAGCCCTCGCCTTGGCTCCAGCCTGCTCTTTCTTGCTCTGGCTCCGGCCTGCTCTCGCTCAAGCCTATTCTCTCTCTGGCCTGCCCTTGCCTTGGCTCCGGACTGTTCTCGCTCTGGCACTGGCCTGATCTCGCTCTGGCACTGGCCTGCTCTCATTCTGTCTCTGGCCTGCCGTCGCCTTGGCTCCGGCCTGCTCTTGCCCTGGCTCCGGCCTGATCTCGCTCTGGCCTGCCCTCGCCTTGGCTCCGGCCTGCTCTCGCTCTGACTCTGGTCTGCCCTCGCCCAGGCTCCGGCCTGCTCTGGCTCTAGCTGTGTCCGGCCCTCGCCTTGGCTCTGGCCTGCCCTCGCCTTAGCATGCCGGAGCTCTCGCCCTGGCTCCGGCCTGCCCTCTGACTGGCTCCGGCCTGCCCTCCCTCTGGCTCCAGCCTGCCCTCGCCCTGGCTCCGGCATGCTCTTGCCCTGGCTCCGGCCTGCTCTCACTCTGGCTCCAGCCTGCCCTTGCTCTGGCTTCGGCCAGCCCTCGCCTTGGCTCCAGCCTGCTCTTGTTCTGGCTCTGGCCTGCCCTCGTCTTGACTCCGGCCTGCTCTCGCTTTGGTTCTGGCCTGCCTTCGCCTAGGCTCCGGCCTGCTCTTGCTCTCGCTCGGCCGACTCTCTCTCTGGCTCTGGCCTGCCCTTGCCTTGGCTCCGGACTGCTCTCGCTCTGGCACTGGCCTGATCTCGCTCTGGCACTGGCCTGCTCTCGTTCTGGCTCTTGCCTGCCCTCACCTTGGTTCCGGCCTGCTTTCGCTCTGGCTCTGGCCTGCTGTCGCCTTGGCTCCAGCCTCCTCTCGCTCTGGCCTGCCCTGGCTCTGCTCAAGCCTGCCCTCGTCTTGGCTGCAGCCTGCCCTCGCCCTGGCTCCGGCCTGCTCTCGCTCTGGCCTGCTCTCGCTCTGGTTCATGCCTGCCCTTGCCTCGGCTCGGGCCTGCTCTCGCTCTGGCTCGGGCCTGCTCTCGCTCTGGCCTGCCTCTCCTTGGCTCCGGCCTTCTCTCGCTCTGGCTCACGCCTGCCCTCGTCTTGGCTCCGTCCTGCTCTCGCTCTGACTCTGGCCTGCCCTCGCCCTGGCTCCGTTCTGCTCTGGATCTGGCTCTGGCCTGCCCTGGCCTTGGCTCCGGCCTGCTGTTGCCCTGGCTTCAGCCTGCTCTCGCTCTGGCCTGCCCTCGCCTTGGCTCCGGCCTGCTCTCGCTCTGGCTCCAGCCTGCCCTCGCTGTGGCTCCAGCCTGCCCTTGCTCTGGCTACAGCCAGCTTACGCCTTGGCTCCGGCCTGCTCTCGCCCTGGCTCCGGCCTTCTCTTGCTCTGGATCTGGACTGCCCTCGCCCTGGCTCCGGCCTGCTCTTGCTCTGGCCTGCCCTCGTCTTGACTCCGGACTGCTCTCGCTCTGGTCTGCCTTCACCTTGGCCCCGGCATGCCCTCGCTCTGGCTCAAGCCTGCTCTGGCTCCAGACTGCTCTCGCTCTGGCTCTGGCCCGCACGCGCCTTGGCTCCGGCCTGCACTCGCCTTGGCTCCGGCCTGCTCTCGCTCTTGCCTGCCCTCGCCTTGGCTCCGACCTGCTCTTGCTCTCGCTCTGGCCTGTCCTCGCCTTGGCTCAGGCCAGCTCTCGCTCTGGCCCGCCCTGGCTCTGCTTCTGGCCTGCCCTCGCCTTGCCTCTGGCTTGCTCTCGCTCTGGCTCCGTCCGGCCTGCCCTCGCGCTGGCTCCGGCCTGCTCTCACTCTGCCTCCGGCCTGCCCTCGCCTTGGCTCCGGCCTGCTCTCGCTCTGGCTCCGGCCTGCTCTAGCTCTGGCTACGGCCTGCCCTCGCCCTTTCTCCGGACTGCTCTCGCTCTGGCCTGCCCTCGTCCTGACTCCGGCATTCTCTCGATGTTGCACAGGCCTACTCTCGATCTGGAACTGACCTACTCTCGCTCTGGCCTGCCCTCACCTTCTCTCCGGCTTGCTCTCGCTCTGGCTCTGGCCTGTCCTCGCCTTGGCTCCAGACTTCTCTCGCTCTGGCTCTCGCCTGCCCTAGCCTTGGCTCTGGCCTACTTTCGCTCTCTCTGGCCTGCCCTTGCCCTGGCTCCGGCCTGATCTTGCTCTGGCCTGCCCTCGCCTTGGCTCCAGCCTGCTCTTGCTTTGACTCTGGTCTGCCCTCTCCCTGGCTCCGGCCTGCCCTCGCCTTGGCTCCGGCCTGCTCTCGCTCTGACTCTGGTCTGCCCTCGCCCAGGCTCCGGCCTGCTATGGCTCTAGCTCTGTCCTGCCCTCGCCTTGGCTACGGCCTGCTCTCGCCCTGGCTCCGGCTTGCCCTCCTCCTGGCTCCGGCCTGCTCTCGCTCTGGCTCTGGCCTGCCCTCGACCTTTCTCCGGCCTGCTCTCGCCCTGACTCCAGCATTCTTTCGCTCTTGCACTGGCCTGCTCTCGATCTGGAACTGACCTGCTCTCGTTCTGGCTCTGGCCTGCCCTCACCTTGTCTCCGGCTTGCTCTCGCTCTGGCCTGTCCTCACCTTGGCTCCGGACTTCTCTCGCTCTGGCTCTCGCCTGCCCTAGCCTTGGCTCTGGCCTACTTTCGCTCTCTCTAGCCTGCTCTTGCCCTGGCTCCGGCCTGATCTCGCTCTGGCCTGCCCTCGCCTTGGCTCCAGCCAGCTCTCGCTTTGACTCTGGTCTGCCCTCGCCCAGGCTCCGGCCTGCTCTCGCTTTCCTCGCCCTGGATCCGGCCTGCCCTCGCCTTGGCTCCGGCCTGCTCTCGCTCTGACTCTGGTCTGCCCTCGCCCAGGCTCCGGCCTGCTCTGGCTTTAGCTCGATTCTGCCCTCACCTTGGCTACGGCCTGCCCTCATCCTGGCTCCGGCCTGCTCTTGCTCTGGCTCTGGCCTGCCCTCTCCTTGGCTCCGGCCTGTTCTCGCCCTGGCTCCGGCCTGCTCTCGCTCTGGCTTCAGCCTGCCCTCGCCCTGGCTCCGGCCTGCCCTTGCTCTGGCTCCGGCCTGCCCTTGCTCTGGCTCCGGCCAGCTCCTGTTCTGGCTCCGGCCAGCCCTCGCCTTGGCTCCAGCCTGCTCTTTCTTGCTCTGGCTCTGGCCTGCCCTCGTCTTGACTCCGGCCTGCTCTCGCTTTGGTTCTGGCCTGCCTTCGCCTTGGCTCCGGCCTGCTCTCGCTCAGGCCTATTCTCTCTCTGGCCTGCCCTTGCCTTGGCTCCGGACTGCTCTCGCTCTGGCACTGGCCTGATCTCGCTCTGGCACTGGCCTGCTCTCGTTCTGGCTCTTGCCTGCCATCACCTTAGCTCCGGCCTGCTCTCGCTGTGGCCTGCCGTCGCCTTGGCTCCGCCCTGCCCTCGCCCTGGCTCCGGCCTGCCCTCGACCTGGCTCTGGCCTGCCCTCGACCTGGCTCCGGCCTGCCCTCGCACTGGCTTTGGCCTGCCCACGCCCTGGCTCCGGCCTGCCCTCGACCTGGCTCCGGCCTGCCCTCGACCTGGCTCCGGCCTCCTCTTGCTCTGACTCTGGCCTGCCCTCGCCCTGGCTACGGCCTGCTCTGGCTCTGTCCTGCTCTCACCTTGGCTCCGGCCCGTTCTCTCCTAGGCTCCGGCCTGCCCTCGTCCTGGCTCCAGCCTGCTCTCGCTCTTGCCTGCCCTCGCTTTGGCTCTAGCCTACTCTCGCTCTGGCCTGCCCTCGTCCTGGCCCCGGCCTGCTCTGGCTCTGTCCTGCCCTCGTCCTGGCTCCGGCCTGCCCTCGCTTTGGCTCCGGCTTGCTCTCGCCTTGGCTTCGGCCTGCTCTCGCCCTGGCTCAGACCTGCTCTCGCTCTGGCTCTGTCCCGCCCTCGCCCTGGCTCCGGCCTGCTCTAGCTCTGGTTCTGGCCTGCCCTTGCCTTGGCTCCGGACTGCTCTCACTCTGGCACTGGGCTGCTCTCGCTCTGGATCTGGTCAGCCCTCCCTGCCATCGCTCTGGCTCTGGCCTGCCCTCGCGCTGGCTCCGGAATGCCCTCACCCTGGCTCCGACCTGCTCTGGCTCTGGCCTGCCCTTGCCTTTGCTCCGGACTGCTCTCGCTCTGGCCTGCTCTCGCCTTGGCTCCGGCCTGCCATAGCTCTGGCTCCGGCCTGCTCTCGCTCTCGTTCTGGCCTGCCCTTGCCTTGGCTCCGGACAGCTCTCACTCTGGCACTGGCCTGCTCTCGGTCTGGCTCTGGCCTGCCCTCACTGCCCTCGCTCTGGCCTCCCCTGGCTCCGGCCTGCCTTCACCCTGGCTCCGACCTGCTCTCGCTCTGGCCTGCCCTAGCCTTGGCTCCGACCTGCTCTCACTCTGGCTCCGGCCTGCCCTCACCTTGCCTCCGGCCTGCTCTGACTCTGCCTCTGGCCTGCCCTTGCCTTGGCTCTCGGGGGCTCTCGCTCTTACTCTGGCCTGCCCTCGCCCTGGCTCCGGCCTGCCCTCGTCCTTCCTCAGGCCTGCTCTCGTTCTGGTCTACCCTCGCCTTGGCTCCGGACTGCTCTCGCTCTGGCTCCGGCCTGACCTCGCCATGACTCCGGCCTGCCCTCGCCCTGAATCCGGCCTGCCCTTGCTCTGGCTCCGGCCTGCCCTCGCCCTGACTCCGGCCTGCCCTCGCCCTGACTCCGGCCTGCCCTCGCCCTGACTCCTGTCTGCCCTTGCTCTGGCTCCGGCCTACCCTCGCCCTGATTCCGGCCTGCGCTTGCTCTAGCTCCAGCCAGCCGTTGCATTGGCTCCGGCCTACTCTAGCCTTGACTTCGACCTGCTCTCGCCTTGGCTCCGGCCTGTTATCTCTCTGGCTCTGGCCTGCACATGCTTTGGCTCTCTCTCTGGCCTGCCCTTGCCTTAGCTCTGGCCGGCTCTCGCTCTGACTCTGGCCCACCCTCGCCTTGGCTCCGGCCTGCTCTTGCCTTGGCTCCGGTCTGCTCTCGCTCTGGCTCCGGCCTGCCCTCGCCCTGACTCCGGCCTGCCCTTGCTCTAGCACTCGCATTAGCTCCGGCCTGCTATCGCCCTGGCTCCGACCTGCTCTCGCACTGGCCTGCCCTCGCTCTGGCTCCGGAATGCTCTCTCTCTGGCTCTCGCCTGCCGATGCCTTGGCTCCGGCCTGCTCTTCCTCTGGCTCTGGCCTGCCCTCGTCTTGACTCTGGCCTGATCTCGCTCTTGTTCTGGCCTGCCTTCGACTTGGCTCCGGCCTGCTCTTGCACTGGCTCAGGCCTGCTCTCGCTCTGGCCTGCCTTTGCCTTGGCTCCGGGAGACTGCTCTCGCTCTGGCCTGCTCTCGCTCTGGCCTCCCCTCGCCTTGGCTCCGGCCCGCTCTCGCTCTAGCTCTGGCCTGCCCTCGCCTTGGCTCTAACCTGCACTTGCTCTGGCTCTAGCCAGCCCTCGCCTTGGCTCCGGCCTGCTCTCGCTCTGGCCTGCCCTGGCTCTGCCTCTGGCCTGCCCTCGCCTTGGCTCCAGCCAGCTCTCGCTCTAGTTCCGGACTGCCCTTGCCCTGGCTCCAGCCTGCCATCGTTCTGGCTCCGGCCTGCCCTCGCCTTAGATCCGGACTGCTCTCGCTTTGGCTCTGGCCCGCCATTGCCCTGGCTCCGGCCTGCTCTCTCTCTGGCTCTGGCCTGCCCTCACCCTGGCTCCGGCATACTCTCACTCTGGCTGTGGCCTGCTCTCGCTCTGGCCTCGCCCTGTCTCGGGCCTGCTCTGGCCCATGTTCCGGCCTGCCCTTGCCTTGGCTCCAGCCTTCTCTCGCTCTGGCTCTGACCTGCCCTTGCCTTGGCTCTGGCCTACTCTCGATCTGGCTCTTGCCTGCATTCGCCCTGGCTCCGGCCTGCTCTCGCTTTGGTTCTGGCCTGCTCTTGCTCTGGCTCTGGCCTCCCCTCGCCTTGGCTCCGGCCTGCTCTTGCTCTGACTGTGGCCTGCCCTCGCCCCTGACTCCGGCCTGCTCTGGATCTGGCTCTGGCCTGCCCTCGCCTTGGCTCCGGCCTGCTCTTGGTCTGGCTATGGTCTGCCCTCGCCTTGGATCCGGCCTGCTCTCGCCTTGGCTCCGGCCTGCTCTCGCTCTGGCTCCGGCCTGCCCTTGCTCTGGCCCCGGCCAGCTCTCGCCTTGGCTCCGGCCTTTTCTCGCCCTTGTTCCGGCCAGCCTTTGCCCTGGCTCTGGCCTGCTCTCGCTGTGGCTCTGGCCTGCCCTGGCTCTGCCTCTGGCATTCCCTCGCCTTGGCTCCGGGCTAATCTCGGCTTGGCTCCGGCCTGCTCTCGCTCTACATCCGGACTGCCCTCGCCCTGGCTCCGGACTGCTCTCGCCCTGGCTCCAGCCTGCTCTCGCCCTGGCTCCAGCCTGCCCTAGCCCTGGCTCCGGCCTACTTTCGCTCTGGTTCTGGCCTGCTCTCGCTCTGGCCTCGAACTGTCTCCGGCCTGCTCTCCCCCTGGCTCCGGCCTGCCCTTGCCTTGGCTCCGGCCTTCTCTTGCTCTAGCTCTGGCCAGCCCTTGCCTTGGCTCTGGCCTACTCTTGCTCTGGCCTGCCCTCGCCCTGGCCTGCTGTCGCTCTGGCCTGCTCTCGCTCTGGCGTGCCCTCGCCTTGGCTCCGTCCTGCTCTCACTGTGACTCTGGCCTGCCCTCGCCCTGGCTCCGGCCTGCCCTTACTCTGGCTCCGGCCAGCTCTCGCCTTGGCTCCGGCCTGCTCTCGCCCTGGCTCCAGCCTGCTCTTGATCTGGTCAGCCCTCGCCCTGGCTCCGGCCTACTCTTGCTCTTGCTCTGGCCCGCTCTTGCTCTGGTCTGGCCTCGTCTTGACTCCGGCCTGATCTCGCCCTTGTTCCGGCCAGCCTTTGCCCTGGCTCCGGCCTGCTCTCGCCCTGGCTCCGACCTACTCTCGCTCTGGCCTGCCCTGGCTCTGCCTCTGGCCTGCCCTCGCCTTGGCTCCGGGCTAATCTTGGCTTGGCTCCGGCCTGCTCTCGCTCTACATCCGAACTGCCCTCGCCCTGGCTCCGGACTGCCCTGGCCGTGGCTAAGGACTGCTCTCGCCCTGCCTCCTGCCTGCTCTCTATCTGGCTTTGGCCTGCCCTAGCCCTGGCTCCGGCCTACTTTCGCTCTGGCTCTGGCCTGCTCTCGCTCTGGCCTCGAACTGTCTCCGGCCTGCTCTCTCCCTGGGTCCGGCCTGCCCTTGCCTTGGCTCCGGCCTTCTCTTGCTCTAGCTCTGGCCTGCCCTTGCCTTGGCTCTGGCCTACTCTTGCTCTGGCCTGCCCTCGCTCTGGCCTGCTCTCGCTTTGGCGTGCCCTCGCCTTGGCTCTGTCCTGCTCTCACTGTGACTCTGGCCTGCCCTCGCCCTGGCTCCGGCCTGCTCTGGATCTGGCTCTGGCCTGCCCTCTCCTTGGCTCCGGCCTGCTCTCGCCCTGGATTGCCCTTGCCTTAGCTCCGGCCTGCTCTCGCCTTGGCTCTGGCTTGCTCTGGCTCCGGCCTGCCCTCGCCCTGGCTCCGGCCTCCCCTTGCTCTGACTCTGGCCAGCCCTCGCCTTGGCTCCGGCCCGCCCTCGCCCTGGCTCCGGCCTGCCCTCGCCCTGGCTCCGGCCTGCTTTTACTCTGGTTCTGGCCTGCCCTTGCCTTGGCTCCGGACTGCTCTCGCTCGCTCTGGCTTGCTCTCGCTCTGGCCTGCCCTTGCCTTGGCTCCGGCCTTCTCTGACCCTGGCTCTGGCCTGCCCTCTTCTTGACTCCGGCATGCTCTCGCTCTGGTTCTGGCCTGCCTTCGCCTTGGCTCCGGCCTGCTCTCGCTCTGGCTCTGGCCTGTCCTCGCATAGGCTCCGGCCCGCTCTCGCCCTGGCTCCGGCCTGCTTTCGCTCTGGCCTGCTCTCGCCCTGGCTCCGGCCTGCTCTCGCTCTAGCTCCGGACTGCCCTCGCCCTGGTTCCGGCCTGCCACCGCTCTGGCTCCGGCCTGCCCTCGCCTTGGTTCCGGCCTGTTCTCGCTCTGTTTCTGGCCTGCCCTCGCCCAGGCTCCGCCCTGCACTCTCTCCGGCTCTAGCCTACTGTCGCTCTGGCTCTGGCCTGTTCTCGCCCTGGTTCCGGCCTGACCTTGCCTTGGCTCCGGCCTTCTCTCGCTCTGGCCTGCCCTCGCTGAGGCTCCGGCCTGCTCTAGCTCTGGCCTGCCCTCGTCTTGGCTCCGGCCTGCTCTAGTCTTGGCTCCGGCCTGCCCTAGTCCTGGCTCTGGACTGTTTTCACTCTGGCTCTGGCCTACCCTCGCCTTGGCTCCGGCCTGTTCCCGCCTTAGCTCCGGCCGACTCTCGCTCTGGCTCCGGCATGACCTCGCCCTGACTCCGGCCTGCTCTCTCTCTGGCTCTGGCCGGCCCTTGCCTTAGCTCCGGCATGCTCTCATTCTGACTCTGGCCTGCCCTCATCCTTGCTCCGGCCTGCTCTCGCTCTGTCCTACCCTCACCTTGGCTCCGGCCTGCTCTCGCCTTGGCTCCAGCCTGCTTTCGCTCTGGCTCCGGCCTGCCCTCGCCCTGACTCCAGCCTGCCCTTGCTCTGGCTCCGGCCTGCCCTCACCCTGATTCCGGCCTGCCCTTACATTGGCTCCGGCCAGCCCTAGCCTTGACTCCGACCTGCTCTCGCCATGGCTCCGGCCTGCTCCCTCTCTGGCTCTGGCCTGCCCTTGCCTTGGCTCCGGCCTGCTCTTGCCTTGGCTCCGGCCTGCTCTCGCTCTGGCTCCGGCCTGCCCTCGCCCTGACTCCGGCCTGCCCTTGCTCTGGCTCCGGCCTGCCCTCGCCCTGACTACGGCCTGCCCTTGCTCTAGCTCCGGCCTGCCCTCGCATTAGCTCGGGTCTGCTCTCGCCCTGGCTCCGATCAGCTCTCGCTCTGGCCTGCCCTCGCTCTGGCTCCGGCCTGCTCTGGCTCTGGCCTGCCCTCGCTCTGGCTCCGGCCTGCTCTCTCTCTGGCTCTCACCTGCCGATGCCTTGGCTCCGGCCTGCTCTTCCTCTGGCTCCGGCCTGCCTTCGCCTTGGCTCCGGCCTGCTCTCGCCCTGGCTCCGACATGTTCTCGCTCTGTTTCTGGCCTGCCCTCGCCCAGGCTCCGCCCTGCTCTCTCTCTGGCTCTGGCCTACTCTCGCTCTGGACTGTTCTCGCCCTGGTTCCGGCCGGACCTTGCCTTGGCTCCGGCCTTCTCTCGCTCTGGCCTGCCCTCGCTGAGGCTCCGGCCTGCTCTCGCTCTGGCTCTGTCCTACCCTCACCTTGGCTCCGGCCTGCTCTCGCCCTGGCTCCAGCCTGCTTTCGCTCTGGCTCCAGCCTGCCCTCGCCCTGAAACAGCCTGCCCTTGCTCTGGCTCCGGCCTGCCCTCGCCCTGATTCCGGCCTGCCCTTGGCTTGGCTCCGGCCTTCTCTCGCTCTGGCTCTGGCCTGCCCTTGCTTTGGCTCTGGCCTACTCAAGCTCTGTCCTGCCCTCGCCCTGGCTCCGGCCTGCTCTCGCTCTGACCTGCTCTCGCTCTGGCGTGCCCTCACCTTGGCTCTGGCTTGCTCTCGCTCTGGCTCTGGCCTGCTCTCTCTCTGGCCTGCCCTTGCCTTGGCTCCAGCCTACTCTTGCCTTGGCTCCGGCCTGCTCTCGCTCTGGCCTCACTCACTGTAATGCACATGCCCGGGCTGATCGGCGTGTGCGTGTGATTCCACTGGACCGTGCCGGAGAGTGAATGCCTGGAGGGGCGTAACTAGGTATTCACCCGATCCGACCAGGGTCGCACGACGGCATACGACGCCAGTGCACCAAGGAGGAACCGAGCAGAGGGACCAGGTGCTACTCCAGGACAGACCCCGGACACGGCTGTTGACCCACACAGGGGAATACAGGAACAGACTGGTTAGGCTGGCACACAGACTGGTGGGAATAGGCAGGCACGACTGGTATGCAGGCAGGCGGGTATGCAGGCAGGGGGGTACAGGCAAGCACGGCTAGAGTGCAGACAGGAAGGCACTAGCAGGTAGGAACACAGGCGGGATAGGTCCCAGTACACACTGGGACTCTGGAACAGAACCACAGATGTGGCGGACAAACACAGCAGAGTGAGGCCGCCCAGAGAGGTGAGCGAGAGCAGGGCAGGACGAGACCGCCCGGAGCGGTGAGCAAGAGCAGAGCAGGACGAGACCGCCCGGAGCGGTAAGCAAGAGCAGAGCAGGACGAGACCGCCTGGAGCGGTGAGCAAGAGTAGAGCAGGACGAGGCCGCCTGGAGCGGTGAGCAAGGGTAGAGCAGGACGAGGCCGCCTGCAGCGGTGAGCAAGAGTAGAGCAAGACTGCCAGAGCAGTGAGCAAAAGGATAAGAGCGGAGCGAGACTGCCGGAGCAGTGAGCAAAAGGGTCAGAGCGGAGCAAGGCTGCCGGAGCAGTGAGCAAAAGGGTCAGAGCGGAGCAAGGCTGCCGGAGCAGCGAGCAAAAGGGTCGGAGCGGAGCAAGGCTGCCGGAGCAGCGAGCAAAAGGGTCAGAGCGGAGCAAGGCTGCCGGAGCAGTGAGCAAGGCAGAGCAGGCTAGAACCGCCGGAGCGGTGAGCAAGGCAGAGCAGGGGGGACAGAGCTCTGTTCACCACAAACTCACAAACGGGAGTACAGAGACAACAAGCAGGAATTAGGTACGAGTTCAGACTCTGCAGAAAAAGGAAAGGAACGGACATAGAGAAAAAACAGGTAAAAGATAGAACAGAGTTCAGACTGGAACTGAGTGTACGGAGGAGACCGACAATGCAGCGGAATACAGGAGCGGGTCTGGGAATACGGCCCCCAGAGAGGCGGGACGAACAGGCAAGGAGCGTGTTCAGACAGGACAGACAAGATACAGGAGCGGGTCTAGGTAATCGGCCCCTAGAAGGCGGGTGGAACAGGCTAGGAGCGTGTTCAGACAGGCCTGGAAATACAGCCTCCAGGATAGGCAGACAAGAGAACACAGACCGGGACCTGGCACCTTCAGAGTGAAAGAACACACTGAATGAAACACAATGCTCAGGCATGGGTTAATTGGAGCAGCTGGTTTAAATACCAGGTGACAGACAGCAATAGGCTGAGGACGCACAAGGGGTGTGCCCACAGCAGGTACAAGAAGCAGGAAGTGATCGGGCGCCGTCCTTAAGCAGCAGCACACAGAAGCAAACAGACAGCATGGAGGGAACAAAGAGAGACATTCTGGATTGGAGATCAAGTGCGCGCTCTTGCACAGTGGGAGATGGACCACTATGCAAGGACGCCGCCAGGTATGTTACACTCACCCTGTCTCCGGCCTGCTCTCGTCCTGGTTTCGGCCTGCCCTTGCCTTGGCTCTGGCCTACTCTCGCTCTGGCCTGCCCTCGCCCTGGCTCCGGCCTGCTCTCGCTCTGGCCTGCTCTCGCCTTGGCTCCAGCCTGCTCTCGCATTGGCTCCAGCCTGCTCTCGCTCTGGCCTGCTCTCGCCCTAGCTCCGGCCTGCTCGCTCTCTGGCTCTGGCCTGCCCTCGCCCTGGCTCTGGCCTACTCTCGCTCTGGCCTGCTCTCGCTCTGGACTCGCCCTGTCTCCGGCCTGCTCTCGCCCTGGTTCTGGCCTCACCTTGCCTTGGCTCTGGCCTTCTATCGCTCTGGCCTGCCCTTGCCTTGGCTCTGGCCTAACCTCGCCTTGGCTCCGGCCTGCTCTCGCTCTGGTTCCGGCCTGCCCTCGCGCGGACTCCAGACTGCCCTCGCCCTGGCTCCGACCTGCTCTCGCCCTGGCTCCGACCTGCCCATGCCTTGGCTCCGGCCTGCTCTTCCTCTGGCTCTGGCCTGCCCTCCTCTTGACTCCTCTAGCCTGATCTCCCTCTTGTTCTGCCCTGCCTTCCCCATGGCTCCAGCCGGCTCTCGCTGTGGCTCAGGCATGCTCTCGCTCTGGCCTGCCCTAGCTCTGGCTCCGGACTGCTCTCGCTCTGGCCTGCCCTCGCCCTGGCTCCGGCATACTCTCCCTCTGGTTCTGACCTGCTCTCGCTCTGGCCTCGCCCTGTCTCCGGCATGCTCTCTCCCTTGTTCCGGCCTGCCCTTGCCTTGGCTCCGGCCTTCTCTCGCTCTGGCCTGCCCTTGCCTTGGCTCTGGCCTGCCCTCGCCCTGGCTCCGGCCTTCTCTCGCTCTGGCTCTGGCCTGCTCTTGCCTTGGCTCTGGCCTACTCAAGCTCTGGCCTGCCCTCGCCTTGGCTCCGGCCTGCTCTCGCTCTGGCCTGCCGTCGCCCTGACTCCAGCCTGCTCTGGATCTGGCTCTGGCCTGCCCTCGCCTTGGCTCCGGCGCGCTCTCGCTCTGGCCTGCCCTCGCCTTGGCTCCGGCCACATCTCGCCTTGGCTCCGGCCTGCTCTCGCTTCGGCCAGCTCTCGCCTTGGCTCCGGCCTGCTCTCGCCCTGGCGTAGGCCAGCTGTCGCTCTGGCTCTGTCTGGCCTGCCCTTACCTTGCCTTCGGACTGCTCTTGCTCTGGCAATGGCCTGCCCTCGCCCTGGCTCCGGCCTGCTCTAGCTCTGGCCTGCTCTTGCTCTGGTCTGCCCTCGCCCTGGATCCGGCCTGCTCTTGCTCTGGCCGGCTCTTGCTCTGGCTCTGGCCTCGCCCTGTCTCCGGCCTGCTCTCGCCCTGGTTCCGGCCTGCCCTTGCCTTGGCTCTGGCCTACCCTCACCTTGGCTCCGGCCTGCTCTCGATCTGGCTCCGGCCTGCCCTCGCCCTGACTCCGGCCTGCCCCTCTGCAGGCCGCCCTGACTCCGGCCTGCCCCTCTGCAGGCCGCCCTGACTCCGGCCTGCCCCTCTGGCTCCGGCCTGCCCTCGCATTGGCTGGGGCCTGCTCTCGCCCTGGCTCCAACCCGTTCTCGCTCTGGCTCTGGCCTGCCCATGCCTTTGCTCCGGCCTGCTCTTCCTCTGGCCTGCACATGCCTTGGCTCTGGCCTGCCCTTGCCCTGGCTCCGGCCTGCTTTCGCTCTTGTTCTGGCCTGCCTTCGCCTTGGCTCCAGCCTGCTCTCGCTCTGGCTCAGGCCTGCTCTCGCTCTGGCCTGCCCTAGCTCTTGCTCCGGACTGCTCTCGCTCTGGCCTGCTATCGCTCTGGCTCTGGCCTGCCCTCTCTCGCCTTGGCTCTGGCCTGCTCTCGCTCTGGCCTGCCTCCGGCCTGCTCTCTCTCTGGCCTGCCGTCGCCCTGGCTCCGGCCTACTCTCGCTCTGGCCTGCTCTTGCTCTGGCCGGCTCTTGCTCTGGCTCTGGCCTCGCCCTGTCTCCGGCCTGCTCTCGCCCTGGTTCCGGCCTGCCGTTGCCTTGGCTCTGGCCTACCCTCACCTTGGCTCCGGCCTGCTCTCGATCTGGCTCCGGCCTGCCCTCGCCCTGACTCCGGCCAGCCCTCGCCCTGACTCCGGCCTGCCCCTCTGCAGGCCGCCCTGACTCCGGCCTGCCCCTCTGCAGGCCGCCCTGACTCCGGCCTGCCCTCGCATTGGCTCCGGCCTGCCCTCGCATTGGCCGGGGCCTGCCCTCGCTCTGGCTCCGACCCGTTCTCGCTCTGGCCTGCCCATGCCTTGGCTCCGGCCTGCTCTTCCTCTGGCTCTGGCCTGCCCATGCCTTGGCTCTGGCCTGCCCTTGCCCTGGCTCCGGCCTGCTCTCGCTCTTGTTCTCGCCTGCCTTCGCCTTGGCTCCAGCCTGCTCTGGCCTGCTATTGCTCTGGCTCTGGCCTGCCCTCTCTCGCCTTGGCTCTGGCCTGCTCTCGCTCTGGCCTGCCTCCGGCCTGCTCTCTCTCTGGCCTGCCGTCGCCCTGGCTCCGGCCTACTCTCGCTCTGACTCTGGCCTGCTCACGCTCTGGCCTCACTCACCCTGTCTCCGGCCTGCTCTCGTCCTGGTTTCAGCCTGCCCTTGCCTTGACTCTGGCCTTCTCTCGCTCTGGCCTGCCCTTGCCTTGGCTCTGGCCTACTCTCGCTCTGGCTTCTGGCCTGCCCTCGCCCTGGCTCCGGCCTGCTCTCGCTCTGGCCTGCTCTCGCTCTGGCGAGCCCTCGCCTTGGCTCCGGCCTGCTCTCGCTCTGTCTGGCCTGCCCTCGCCCTGGCTCCGGCCTGCTCTGGATCTGGCTCTGGACTGCCCTCGCCTTGGCTCCGGCCTGCTCTCGCCCTGGCTCCGACCTGCTCTCGCCCTGGCTCCGGCCTGCTCTCACTCTGGCTCCGGCCTGCTCTCACTCTGGCTCCGGCCTGTCCTCGCCCTGGCTCCGGCCTGCCCTTGCTCTGACTCCGGCTAGCCCTCGCCTTGGCTCCGGCCTACTCTCGCTCTGGCCTGCTCACGCTCTGGCCTCACTCACCCTGTCTCCGGCCTGCTCTCGTCCTGGTTTCAGCCTGCCCTTGCCTTGACTCTGGCCTTCTCTCGCTCTGGCCTGCCCTTGCCTTGGCTCTGGCCTACTCTCGCTCTGGCTTCTGGCCTGCCCTCGCCCTGGCTCCGGCCTGCTCTCGCTCTGGCCTGCTCTCGCTCTGGCGAGCCCTCGCCTTGGCTACGGCCTGCTCTCGCTCTGTCTGGCCTGCCCTCGCCCTGGCTCCGGCCTGCTCTGGATCTGGCTCTGGACTGCCCTCGCCTTGGCTCCGGCCTGCTCTCGCCCTGGCTCCGACCTGCTCTCGCCCTGGCTCCGACCTGCTCTCGCCCTGGCTCCGACCTGCTCTCGCCCTGGCTCCAGCCTGCTCTCACTCTGGCTCCGGCCTGCTCTCACTCTGGCTCCGGCCTGCCCTTGCTCTGACTCCGGCCTGCCCTCGCCTTGGCTCCGGCCTGCTCTCGCCCTGTCTCTGCCTGCTCTTGCTCTGGCTCTGGCCTGCCCTCGCCCTGGCTCCTGCCTGCTCTTGCTCTGGCTCTGGCCTGTTCTTGCTCTGGCTCCGGCCTGACCTCGTCTTGACTCCGGCCTGATCTCGCTCTTCTTCTTGCCTGCCTTCGCCTTGGCTCCGGCCCTGCTCTCGCCTTGGCGCTGGCCTACTTTCGCTCTAGCTTCGGACTGCCCTCGCCCTGGCTCTGGCCTGCCATCACTCTGACTCCGGCCTGCTCTTCGCCCTGGCTCTGGCCTGCCCTCGCCCTGGCCTGCCCTCGCTCTGGCTCCAGCCTACTCTCGCTCTGACCTCGCCCTGTCTCCGGCCTGCTCCCCCCCCTGGTTCCGGCCTGCCCTTGCCTTGGCTCCCTCCGGCTTTCTCTCGCTCTAGCTCTTGCCTGCCTTTTCCTTGGCTCTCGCCTACTCTCGCACTGGCTCCGGCCTGACTCTGGCCTGCCCCTCTGCAGGCCGCCCTGACTCCGGCCTGCCCCTCTTGCTCCGGCCTGCCCTCGCATTGGCTCCGGCCTGCCCTCGCATTGGCTCCGGCCTGCCCTCGCATTGGCTCCGGCCTGCTCTCGCCCGTGGCTCTGACCCGCTCTGGCTCTGGCCTGCCCTGGCCTGCTCTCTCTCTGGCTCTGGCCTGCCCATGCCTTGGCTCCGGCCTGCTCTTCCTCTGGCTCTGGCCTGCCCTCGTCTTGACTCTAACCGGATCTCGCTCTTGTTCTGGCCTACCTTCGCCTTGGCTCCAGCCTGCTCTCGCTCTGGCTCAGGCTTGCTCTCGCCAGATCTGGCTCTGGCCTGCCCTAGCTCTGGCTCCGGACTGCTCTCGCTCTGGTTCTGGCCTGCTAGCTCTGGCTCTGGCCTGCCCTCGCCTTGGCTCTGGCCTGCTCTCGCTCTGGCCTGCCCTCGTCTGTCTACGGCCTGCTCTCTCTCTGGCCTGCCCTCGCCCTGGCTCTGGCCTACTCTCGCTCTGGCCTGCTCTCGCTCTGGCCTCACTCACCCTGTCTCCGGCCTGCTCTCGTCCTGGTTTCGGCCTACCCTTGCCTTGACTCTGGCCTTCTCTCGCTCTGGCCTGCCCTAGCCTTGGCTATGGCCTACTCTCGCTCTGGCCTGCCCTCGCCCTGGCTCCGGCCTGCTCTCGCTTTGGCCTGCTCTCGCTCTGGCGTGCCCTCGCCTTGGCTCCGGCCTGCTCTCGCTCTGTCTGGCCTGCCCTCGCCCTGGCTCCGGCCTGCTCTGGATCTGGCTCTGGCCTGCCCTTACCTTGGCTCCGGCCTGCTCTCGCCCTGGCTCCGACCTGCTCTCGCCCTGGCTCCGACCTGCTCTCGCCCTGGCTCCGGCCTGCTCTCACCCTGGCTCCGGCCTGCCCTTGCTCTGGCCTGCCCTCGTCTTGACTCCGGCCTGATCTCGCTCTTCTTCTGGCCTGCCTTCGCCTTGGCTCCGGCCCTGCTCTCGCCTTGGCGCTGGCCTACTTTCGCTCTAGCTTCGGACTGCCCTCGCCTTGGCTCTGGCCTGCTCTTCGCCCTGGCCTGCCCTTGCCCTGTCCAGCCTACTCTCGCTCTGGCTCTGGCCTGCTCTCGCTCTGACCTCGCCCTGTCTCCGGCCTGCTCCCCCCCCTGGTTCCGGCCTGCCCTTGCCTTGGCTCCCTCCAGCCTTTTCTCGCTCTAGCTCTTGCCTGCCTTTGCCTTGGCTCTCGCCTACTCTCGCTCTGGCTCTGGCCTGTCCTCGCCCTGGCTCCGGCCTGCTCTTGCTCTGGAGTGCCTTCGCCATGGCTCCGGCCTGCTCTTGCTCTGCCTCTGGCCTGCTCTGGCTCTGGCCTGCCCTCGCCTTGGCTCCGGCCTGCTCTCGCCCTGGCTCTGGCTTGCCCTCGCCTTGGCTCCAGCCTGCTCTACCCTTGTCTCCGACCTGCTCTCGCTCTGTCTCCGGCCTGCCCTCGCCCTGGCTCCGGCCTGCCCTTGCTCTGGCTCCGGCCAGCCCTCGCCTTGGCTCCAGCCTGCTCTTGCTCTGGTCTGCCCTCGTCTTGACTCCGGCCTGCTCTCGCTCTGGTTCTGGCCAGCCTTCGCCTTGGCTCCGGCCTGCTCTCACTCTGGCTCAGGCCTACTCTCTCTCTGGCTCTGGCCTGCAAGTTACCTTGGCTCCGGACTTCTATCGCTCTGGCCTGCTCTCGTTCTGGCACTGGCCTGCTATCGTTCTGGCTCCGGCCTGCCCTCACCTTGGCTCCGGCCTGCTCTTCGCCCTGGCTCTGGCCTGCTCTCCCTGCCGGAGCCCTGGCTCCAGCCTACTCTCGCTCTGGCCTGCTCTCGCTCTGACCTCGCCCTGTCTCCGGCCTGCTCCCCCCCTGGCTCTGGCCTACTCTCGCTCTGGCTCTGGCCTGCCCTCGCCCTGGCTCCGGCCTGCTCTCGCTCTGGCATGCCCTCGCCTTGGCTGCGGCCTGCTCTCGCTCTGTCTGGCCTGCCCTCGCCCTGGCTCCGGCCTGCTCTGGATCTGGCTCTGGACTGCCCTCGCCTTGGCTCCGGCCTGCTCTCGCCCTGGCTCCGACCTGCTCTTGCCCTGGCTCCGGCCTGCTCTCACTCTGGCTCCGGCCTGTCCTCGCCTTGGCTCCGGCCTGCCCTTGCTCTGACTCCGGCTAGCCCTCGCCTTGGTTCCGGCCTGCTCTAGCCTGCTCTTGCTCTGGCTTTGGCCTGCCCTCGACCTGGCTCCTGCCTGCTCTTGCTCTGGCTCTGGCCTGCTCTTGCTCTGGCCTGCCCTCGTCTTGACTCCGGCCTGATCTCGCTCTTCTTCTGGCCTGCCTTCGCCTGGGCTCCGGCCCTGCTCTCGCCTTGGCGCTGGCCTACTTTCGCTCTAGCTTCGGACTGCCCTCGCCCTGGCTCTGGCCTACCATCGCTCTGACTCCGGCCTGCTCTTCGCCCTGGCTCTGGCCTGCTCTCCCTGCCGGAGCCCTGGCTCCAGCCTACTCTCGCTCTGGCCTGCTCTCGCTCTGACCTCGCCTTGTCTCCGGCCTGCTCCCCCCCCCTGGTTCTGGCCTGCCCTTGCCTTGGCTCTGGCCTACTCTCGCTCTGGCCTGCCCTCGCCCTGGCTCCGGCCTGCTCTCGCTCTGGCATGCCCTCGCCTTGGCTGCGGCCTGCTCTCGCTCTGTCTGGCCTGCCCTCGCCCTGGCTCCGGCCTGCTCTGGATCTGGCTCTGGACTGCCCTCGCCTTGGCTCCGGCCTGCTCTCGCCCTGGCTCCGACCTGCTCTTGCCCTGGCTCCGGCCTGCTCTCACTCTGGCTCCGGCCTGTCCTCGCCTTGGCTCCGGCCTGCCCTTGCTCTGACTCCGGCTAGCCCTCGCCTTGGTTCCGGCCTGCTCTTGCTCTGGCTTTGGCCTGCCCTCGACCTGGCTCCTGCCTGCTCTGGATCTGGCTCCGGCCTGCCCTCGCATTGGCTCCGGCCTGCTCTCGCCCTGGTTCCGACCTGCTCTCGCCCTGGCTCCGACCCGCTCTCGCTCTGGCCTGCCCTTGCCCTGGCTCCGACCCGCTCTCGCTCTGGCTCTGGCCTGCCCTTGCCCTGGCTCCAGCCTGCTCTCTCTCTGGCTCTGGCCTGCCCTCGTCTTGACTCTAACCTGATCTCGCTCTTGTTCTGGCCTGCCTTCGCCTTGGCTCCAGCCTGCTCTCGCTCTGGCTCAGGCTTGCTCTCGCTCTGGCCAGCCCTAGCTCTGGCTCCGGACTGCTCTCGCTCTGCCTGCTATCGCTCTGGCTCTGGCCTGCCCTTGCCTTGGCTCTGGCCTGCCCTTGCCTGGCTTCGGCCTGCTCTCTCTCTGGCCTGCCCTCGCCCTGGCTCTGGCCTACTCTCGCTCTGGCCTGCTCTCGCACTCGCTCTTGCCTCACTCACCCTGTCTCCGGCCTGCTCTCGTCCTGGTTTCGGCGTGCCCTTGCCTTGACTCTGGCCTTCTCTCGCTCTGGCCTGACATTGCCTTGGCTCTGGCCTGCCCTCGACCTGGCTCCTGCCTGCTCTTGCTCTGGCCTGCTCTTGCTCTGGCCTGCCCTCGTCTTGACTCCGGCCTGATCTCGCTCTTCTTCTGGCCTGCCTTCGCCTGGGCTCCGGCCCTGCTCTCGCCTTGGCGCTGGCCTACTTTCGCTCTAGCTTCGGACTGCCCTCGCCCTGGCTCTGGCCTACCATCGCTCTGACTCCGGCCTGCTCTTCGCCCTGGCTCTGGCCTGCTCTCCCTGCCCTCGCCCTGGCTCCAGCCTACTCTCGCTCTGGCCTGCTCTCGCTCTGACCTCGCCCTGTCTCCGGCCTGCTCCCCCCCCTGGTTCCGGCCTGCCCTTGCCTTGGCTCCCTCCGGCCTTCTCTCGCTCTAGCTCTTGCCTGCCTTTGCCTTGGCTCTCGCCTACTCTCGCTCTGGCTCTGGCCTGCCCTCGCCCTGACTCCGGCCAGCCCCTCTGTCTCCGGCCTGCCCTCGCATTGGCTCCGGCCTGCTCTCGCCCTGGCTCCGACCTGCTCTCGCCCTGGCTCCGACCCGCTCTCGCTCTGGCCTGCCCTTGCCCTGGCTCCGACCCACTCTCGCTCTGGCCTGCCCTTGCCCTGGCTCCAGCCTGCTCTCTCTCTGGCTCTGGCCTGCCCTCGTCTTGACTCTAACCTGATCTCACTCTTGTTCTGGCCTGCCTTCGCCTTGGCTCCAGCCTGCTCTCGCTCTGGCTCAGACTTGCTCTCACTCTGGCCAGCCCTAGCTCTGGCTCCGGACTGCTCTCGCTCTGCCTGCTATCGCTCTGTCTCTGGCCTGCCCTTGCCTTGGCTCTGGCCTGCTCTCGCTCTGGCCTGCCCTCGCCTGGCTTCGGCCTGCTCTCTCTCTGGCCTGCCCTGGCTCTGGCCTACTCTCGCTCTGGCCTGCTCTCGCACTCGCTCTGGCCTCACTCACCCTGTCTCCGGCCTGCTCTCGTCCTGGTTTCGGCGTGCCCTTGCCTTAACTCTGGCTTTCTCTCGCTCTGGCCTGACCTTGCCTTGGCTCTGGCCTACTCTCGCTCTGGCTCTGGCCTGCCCCCGCCCTGGCTCCGGCCTACTCTCGCTCTGGCCTGCTCTCGCTCTGGCGTGCCCTCGCCTTGGCTACGGCCTGCTCTCGCTCTGTCTGGCCAGCCCTCGCCCTGGCTCCGGCCTGCTCTCGCCCTGGCTTCGACCTGCTCTCGCCCTGGCTCCGACCTGCTCTCGCCCTGGCTCCGACCTGCTCTCGCCCTGGCTCCGACCTGCTCTCGCCCTGGCTCCGACCTGCTCTCGCCCTGGCTCCGGCCTGCTCTCGCCCTGGCTTAGGCCTGCTCTCACCCTGGCTCCGGCCTGCCCTTGCTCTCGCCTGTCCTTGTCTTGACTCCGGCCTGATCTCGCTCTTCTTCTGGCCTGCCTTCGCCTTGGCTCCGGCCCTGCTCTCGCCTTGGCGCTGGCCTACTTTCGCTCTAGCTCCGGACTGCCCTCGCCTTGGCTCTGGCCTGCCATCGCTCTGACTCCGGCCTGCTCTTCACCCTGGCCTGCCCTCGCCCAGTCCAGCCTACTCTCGCTCTGGCCTGCTCTCGCTCTGACCTCGCCCTGTCTCCGGCCTGCTCCCCCCCCTGGTTCCGGCCTGCCCTTGCCTTGGCTCCCTCCGGCCTTCTCTCGCTCTAGCTCTAGCCTGCCTTTGCCTTGGCTCTCGCCTACTCTCGCTCTGGCCTGTCCTCGCCATGGCTCTGGCCTGCTCTTGCTCTGACTATGGCCTGCCTCCGGCCTGCTCTGCCTCTGGCCTGCCCTCGCTCTGGCCTGCCCTCGCCTGGCTTCGGCCTGCTCTCGCCCTGGCTCTGGCCTACTCTCGCTCTGGCCTGCTCTCGCTCTGGCTCTGGCCTCACTCACCCTGTCTCCGGCCTGCTCTCGTCCTGGTTTCGGCCTGCCCTTGCCTTGACTCTGACCTTCTCTCGCTCTGGCCTGCCCTTGCCTTGGCTCTGGCCTACTCTCGCTCTGGCCTGCCCTCGCCCTGGCTCCGGCCTGCTCTCGCTCTGGCGTGCCCTCGCCTTGGCTACGGCCTGCTCTCGCTCTGTCTGGCCTGCCCTCGCCCTGGCTCCGGCCTGCTCTGGATCTGGCTCTGGCCTGCCCTCGCCTTGGCTCCGGCCTGCTCTCGCCCTGGCTCCGACCTGCTCTCGCCCTGGCTCCGACCTGCTCTCGCCCTGGCTCCGGCCTGCTCTCGCCCTGGCCCCGGCCTGCTCTCGCCCTGGCTCCGGCCTGCTCTCGCCCTGACTTAGGCCTGCTCTCGCCCTGGCTTAGGCCTGCTCTCACCCTGGCTCCGGCCTGCCCTTGCTCTCGCCTGCCCTCGTCTTGACTCCGGCCTGATCTCGCTCTTCTTCTGGCCTGCCTTCGCCTTGGCTCCGGCCCTGCTCTCGCCTTGGCGCTGGTCTACTTTCGCTCTAGCTTCGGACTGCCCTCACCTTGGCTCTGGCCTGCCATCGCTCTGACTCGGGCTTGCTCTTCGCCCTGGCCTGCCCTCGCCTTGTCCAGCCTACTCTCGCTCTGGCTCTGGCCTGCTCTCGCTCTGACCTCGCCCTGTCTCCGGCCTGCTCCCCCCCCTGGTTCCGGCATGCCCTTGCCTTGGCTCCCTCCGGCCTTCTCTCGCTCTAGCTCTAGCATGCCTTTGCCTTGGCTCTCGCCTACTCTCGCTCTGGCCTGTCCTCGCCCTGGCTCAGGCCTGCTCTTGCTCTGGCGTGCCTTCGCCATGGCTCCGGCCTGCTCTTGCTCTGACTATGGCCTGCCTCCGGCCTGCTCTGGCTCTGGCCTGCCCTTGCCTTGGCTCCGGCCTGCTCTCGCCTTGGCTCTGGCCTGCCCTCGCCTTGGCTCTAGCCTCCTCTACCCTTGTCTCCGACCTGCTCTCGCTCTGTGTCCGGCCTGCCCTCGCCCTGGCTCCGGCCTGCCCTTGATCTGGCTCCGGCCAGCCCTCGCCTTGGCTCTGGCCAGCTCCTGCTCTAGCTCCGGCCTGCTCTCGCCTTGGCTCCGGCCTGCTCTCGCCTTGGCTCCGGCCTACTCTCGCTCAGGCTCTGGCCTGCTCTTGCTCTGGAATGCTCTCGCTCTCACTCTGGTCTGCCCTCGCCCTGGAATGCTCTCGCGCTGGCTCTGGCCTGCTCTCGCCCTGGCTCCGGCCTGCACTCGTCCTAGCTCTGGCCTGCTCTCGCTCTGGCCTGCCCTCGTCTTGGCTCCGGCCTGCTCTCGCCCTGGCTCCAGCCTGCTCTCGCTCTGGCTTCGGCCTTCCCTCGCCCTGGCTCCGGCCTGCCCTAGTTCTGGCTCTGGCCAGCCCTCGCCCTGGCCAGCACCTGCTCTTGCTCGGGCCTGCCTTCGCCTTGGTTCCGGACTGCTCTCGCTCTGGCTCCGGCCTGCTCTCGCTCTGGCCTGCTCTTGCTCTGGCCTACCCTGGCTCTGCCTCTGGCCTGCCCTTGCCTTGGCTCCGGCCTGCTCTCGCTCTAGCTCCGTACTGCCCTCACACTGGCTCCACTATGCCATAGCTCAGGCTACGGCCTGCCTTGGCTCCGTCCTCGCCTTGGCTCCGACTTGCTACACACAGTAAAATTTGGTGGAGGTTCCATCATGCTTTGGGGCTGTGTGGCCAATGCCGGCACCGGGAATCTTGTTAAAGTTGAGGGACGCATGGATTACAGCTCTCGCTGTGGCTCTGGCCTGCCTTCGTCTTGGCCAGAACGAGATTTGGCCAGAGCCAAGGCAAGCCCAGAGCCAGAGAGAAAGAAGGCCGGAGCCATGGCAAGGGAAGCCCGAACCAGGGCGAGAGCAGGCCAGAGCCAGGGCGAGAGCAGGCCAGAGCCAAGGCGAAAGCAGGGCGAGGGCAGGCCAGAGCCAGAGTCAGATCAGGCCGGAGACAAGGCGACGGCAGGCCAGAGCCAGAGCAAGAGCAGGCCGGACGGAGCCAAGCAAGGGCAGGCCAGAGCCAAAGCGAGAGCTGTCCGGAGCCAAGGCAAGGGCAGGCCAGAGCCAGAGCGGGAGGAAGCCGCAGCAAAGGCAGGGGCAGGCCAGAGCCAGAGCGAGAGCAGGCCAGAGGCAGAGCGAGTGTAGGCCGGAGCCAGGGCAAGGGCAGGCCGGAGCCAGGGCAAGGGTAGGCCGGAGCCAGGGCAAGGGTAGGCCGGAGCCAGAGCGAGAGAAGGCCGGAGCCAAGGCAAGGGCAGGCCGGAACCAGGGCAAGAGCAAAACTATACCTGGCCATCACTAAGATTTCATTATGACATCATCACTGATGACATCACAATACACCCTCACTACTTACACAAGTGTTTACAGCCCCGGTGTCATTGTTGTCAGTGATTAGCTAGAGATAGTGATAAACTGATCGCGCTTGGATTTGATTGAAATGTCTGGAGTTCCTGCAGACAATCTTCAGGTGTTGGCACTACTTCAGGGGATTCTTACCAACTATGCCCCTGACATTGTGCTACCACTACCCGATGGCGTCCTTAGCTTTCCTTACCGGCTGGTTATGGAGCTTCCAGAGCCAGGGCGAGAGCAGGCCGGAGCCAGGGCGAGAGAAGGCCAGAGCCAGGGCAAGGGCAGGCCCGAGCCAGAGTCAGAGCAGGCCGGAGTCAAGGCGAGGGCAGGCAAGAGCCAGAGCGAGGGTAAGCCAGAGCCAGAGCGAGCTTGGGCAGGCTAGAGTCAGAGCGATAGCAGGCCGGAGCCAAGGCGAGAACATGCCGGAGCCAGGGAGAGGGCAGGCCAGAGCCAGAGAGAGGGCAGGCCGGAGACAAGGCGAGAGCAGGCCTGAGCCAAGGCGAGGGCAAGCCAGAGCGAGAGCAGGCCGGAGCCAGAGCAGGACGGAGCCAGAGCGAGAGCAGGCCGGAGCCAAGGCGAGGGCAGGCCAGAGCCAGATCCAGAGCAGGCCGGAGCCAGAGCGAGAGCAGGCCAGAGCCAGAACGAGAGCAGACCGGAGAGCCAAGTCGAGGACAGGCCAGAGCGAGAGTAGGCCAGAGCCAAGGCAAGGGCAGGCCAGAGCCAGAATGAGAGAAGGCCGGAGTCAAGGTAAGGGCATGCCGGAACCAGGGCGAGAACAGGCCGGAGCCAGGGCGAGGCCAGAGCGAGAGCAGGCCAGAGCCAGAGCGAGAGTAGGCTGGAGCCAGGGCGAGGGCAGGCCAAAGCCAAAAAGAGAGCAGGCCGGAGCCAGGGCGAGGGCAGGCCAGAGCCAGAGCGAGAGCAGGCCGGAGCCAAGGCGAGGGCAGGCCAGAGCAAGAGCGAGAGCAGGCCGGAGCCAGGGCAAGAGCAGGCCAGAGCCAAGGCGAGGGAAGGCCAGAGCCAGAGCGAGAACAGGCCAGAGCAAGAGCAGTCCGGAGCCAAGGCAAGGGCAGGCCAGAGCCAGAGCGAGAGAACTGGCCTCAGCCCTCTAGAGCTCTATAGAGCAGGCTGGAGCCAGGGCGAGGGCAGACTCTCAGAGCCAGAGCGAGAGCAGGCCAGAGCCAGAGCGAGATCAGGCTGGAGCCAGGGTGAGGGCAGGCCGGAGCCAGGGCGAGAGCAGGCCGGAGCCAGGGCGAGAGCAGGCCGGAGCCAAGGCGAGGGCAGGCCGGAGCCAGAGCAGGAGCTGGCCGGAGCCAAGGCGAGGGCTGCCCAGAGCGGAGCCAGGGCGAGGGCAGGCCGAAGCCAGAGCGAGAGCAGGCCAGAGCAAGGGCGAGAGCAGGCCGGAGCCAACGCGAAGGCAGACCAGAGTCAGAGCGAGAGCAGGCCGGAGCCAAGGAGAGGGCAGGCCGGAGCCAAGGCAAGGGCAGGCCGGAGCCAGAGCGAGGGCAGGTAGGAGCCAGAGCGAGAGCAGGCCGGAGTCAAGTTGAGGGCAGGCCAGATAGAGAGCAGACATGAGCCAAGGTAAGGACAGTTCGAGGCCAGAGCGAGAGCAGGCCAGAGCCAGAGCGAAAGTAGGCCGGAGCCAGGGCTAGGGCAGGCCAGAGCCAGATAGAGAGCAGGCCGGAGAAAGGGTGAGGGCAGTCCGGAGCCAGGGCGAGGGCAGTCCGGATTTAGAGCGAGAGCAGGCCGGAGCCAAGGCGAGATTAGCCCGGAGCCAAGGCGAGGGCAGGCCAGAGGCAGAGCCAGGGCAGGCCAGAGCGAGAGTAGGCAGGCTGGAACCAGAGCGAGAGCAGGCCGGAGCCAAGGCGAGAGCAGGTCGTATCCAGGGCGAGAACAGGCAGGAGCCAAGGAGAGGGCAGGCAGGAGCCAGAGAGATAGCAGGCCTCCGGAGCCAGGACGAGGGCAGGCCGGAGCCAGTGCGAGAGCAGGCCGGAGACAAGGAGAGGACAGGCCAGAGCCAGAGAGAGAGCAAGCAAGGGCGAGAGCAGGCCGGAGCCAAGGCAAGGGCAGGCCAGAGCGAGAGCAGGCCGGAGCAAGGGTGACGGCAGGCAGGCTAGAGCTAGAGCAAGAGCAGGCGGAACCAGGGCGAGAGCAGGCCGGAGCCAAGGTGAGGGCTGGCTGGAGCCAGAGCAAGGGCAGGGCGGAGCCAGGGCGAGGGCAGGCCGGAGGCAGAGCAAGAGCAGGCCGGAGCCAAGGCGAGAGAGAACAGGCGAGAGCCATAGCGAGAGCAGGCCGGAGCCAAAGCGAGGGCAGGTCGGAGCCAGGGCGAGGGCAGGCCAGAGTCAGAGCGATAGCAGGCTCCGCGGAGCCAAGGCGAGGGCACGCCACAGACAGAACGAGAGCAGACCGGAGCCAGGTCGAGGGCAGGCCAGAGCTAGAGCGAGAGTAGGCCAGAGCCAAGGCAAGGGCAGGCCAGAGCCAGAGCGAGAGAAGGCCGGAGTCAAAGCAAGGGCAGGCCAGAACCAGGGGGAGAACAGGCCGGAGCCAGGGTGAGGCCAGAGCCAGAGCGAGAGCAGGTCAGAGCCAGAGTAGGCCGGAGCCAGGGCAAGGGTAGCCAGAGCCAAAAAGAGAGCAGGCCGGAGCCAGGGCGAGGTCAGTCTGGAGCTAGAGCGAGAGCAGGCCGGAGCTAAGACAAGAGCAGGGCCGGAGCCAAGGCGAGGGCAGGCCAGAGGCAGAGCCAGGGCAGGCCAGAGCGAGAGCAGGCCGGAGCCAAGGCCCTGAGGGCAGGCCAGTGTCACACTGTCACAGAATACTGGAGGTAGGGGGCCTAAGCTGACCCTAAACTGGGGCCCTGACTAATCCCTCAACCTGGAGGTACTGTTAAAGGTACAGAGGTCCAGGCCGCCAGCGTAACCCCTACCTCCTGAGGATCCCTGCACTTCAGTAATCTAGTCCTGAGAAGGACCCCGATCACAACAATTGGGAACCAGAAATAATAT
The DNA here is from genome assembly GCF_046119375.1 of Phyllobates terribilis. NCBI lineage: Eukaryota > Metazoa > Chordata > Amphibia > Anura > Dendrobatidae > Phyllobates > Phyllobates terribilis. The sequence goes on along the minus strand of NW_027362898.1, from coordinate 3,722,735 downwards.
GCCCACACACAGTATTTAGACGAACGAGACAGTACAAGGGAAAAACCAAAACCACCTTGCATACAACTTCTACACAACTACAACAGAGGGAACACCAACGGGAAAGGAGATAAATGATAAAGCGAGGAAAGGGAAAAAACACTTCCAAATACACTTATCTCAGCAACTCCAAACACCACGATCCGCTCTGTAATTCTGAATGAAAAGCTTTCACCGACACCTCCCAAACAGACCTGCAGGAATATGAAGGAGTCTCACTACAGAAGTATTGATTGCAGCTGGGCGAGGCTGGACCTCAGCTAGCCCAGAGAGAGAGAGAATTAACTCCTTCACTGCCGAAAAAACACAAAGCACCAACAAGTCAGCTGCGAGAAGTCAGGCTGTGTACTCGTGACGATCTTCGTGGCAACACACCCGTGACAGTACCCCCCCTTCTACGAGGGGCCTCCGGACCCTCAGGGCCAGGTTTATTCGGGTGAGTCGTGTGGAAGGCCCGAACTAATCGGTCTGCGTTAATATCCGACGCAGGAACCCACATCCTCTCCTCAGGACCATACCCCTTCCGATGAACCAAGTACTGAAGGGACCGGCGATTAAAGCGTGAATCAATGACCCTCGATACCTGGAACTCCAAGTTACCATTGACAACCACAGGAGGGGGAGGTAAAGGTGACGGTACCACCGGCGCCACATACCTCTTAAGCAATGATCTGTGAAACACGTTGTGAATTTTAAACGTAGGGGGGAGGTCAAGACGGAATGCCACCGGATTAATAACAGAACTGATTCTGTACGGCCCGATGAACCTGGGACCCAGTTTCCAGGAGGGAACCTTAAGTTTAATATTCCTGGTAGACAACCATACCTGATCGTTCACACTTAGGTCCGGACCAGACACTCTCCTCCTATCAGCCATACGTTTGTATCGGTTCCCCATAGTATTCAGATTCTTCAGCACCCCTCTCCATACTGAAGCGAGAGATGAGGAAAATCGTTCCTCCTCCGGAACCCCCGAAGAGCCCCCCCTACTGAAAGTACAAAACTGGGGGTGAAAACCATATGCCCCAAAAAACGGGGACTTACCAGTGGACTCGCTCCGCCTATTATTGAGAGCAAACTCTGCCAGAGGTAGAAAAGAAGCCCAGTCCTCCTGGTTCTCTGACACAAAACACCGAAGATATGTCTCCAAGCTCTGGTTCATACGTTCCGTCTGACCATTGGTCTGAGGATGAAAAGCCGACGAGAATGACAAATGCATCCCCCGCCGTGCACAAAACGCCTTCCAGAACTTGGACACAAACTGAGACCCCCGATCAGACACCACCTCGGAGGGTACCCCGTGAAGCCTCACAATCTCCCCAATGAACACCTGCGCAAGAGTTTTAGCATTAGGGAGAGCCGGAAGAGCGATAAAATGTGCCATCTTGCTGAACCTGTCCACTACAACGAGTATGACCGTTTTACCCGAAGACGGAGGGAGGTCCGTAATAAAGTCCATAGACAGATGAGTCCAAGGACGCTCCGGGATCTTCAAAGGTAAAAGGGCCCCAGACGGACGGGTATGTGAGGTCTTAGAGCGCGCACAAACCCCACAGGACGCGACAAAAGTTACCACCTCTTTATGTAAGTTAGGCCACCAAAACCGACGCGAGAGGAGATCCACAGTTGCTTTACTCCCCGGGTGTCCTGCAAAAACTGAGTTATGGTGTGCCTCGATCACCTTTTGTCGCAACTGATCTGGAACGAACAGTCTCCCCGGAGGTCCAACAGGGGCGTCCCCCTGAGCCTCCAATATCTCCTCCTCCAGCTCAGAGCATACTGCCGAAACCACCACCCCCTCCTGAAGAATAGGAATCGGGTCGTCCGTATTCCCGGCCCCAGGGAAACTACGAGATAAGGCATCCGCCTTTACATTTTTAGACCCAGGACGATATGTAACGACGAAATTAAACCTGGTAAAAAACAATGACCACCTAGCTTGTCTGGGATTCAGACGTTTAGCGGACTCCAGATATAGCAGGTTCTTGTGATCGGTGATGACGGTGACCGGATGAACTGCCCCCTCCAAAAAATGGCGCCACTCCTCAAAAGCTAACTTAATGGCCAAGAGTTCCCTATTGCCGACATCGTAATTCCTCTCAGCGGACGACAATTTTTTAGAGAAAAAGGCGCACGGATGCCACTTACCAGGGGACGAACCCTGTGACAATACTGCTCCCACCCCTACCTCGGAAGCGTCTACCTCTACAAAGAATGGCTGAGACGCATCAGGTTGAATGAGTATGGGTGCCGAGGCAAAACATTTTTTCAAGGAGGAGAATGCTTGACAAGCCTTGTCAGACCACCTAGAAAAATCCGTCCCCTTTTTAGTCATGTCTGTGAGAGGCTTAACCATGGACGAGAAATTACGAATGAACTTCCGGTAATAGTTAGCAAACCCCAGGAAACGTTGTAGTGCCTTAAGATTCTCCGGCCGATCCCACTCAAGAACTGCCCGCACTTTCCCAGGGTCCATACGAAAACCGGACGCTGAAACCAGGAAGCCTAAAAACTGGAGTTCCTGTACGGCGAACACACACTTTTCCCACTTGGCATACAGTTTATTATCCCGCAAGATCTGTAACACCTGTCTAACGTGCTCCTGATGAGACACCAGATCCGGCGAGTAAATTAAGATATCATCCAGATATATGACAACAAACTGTCCCACCAGGTGGCGAAAAATATCATTAACAAAGTGTTGAAACACCGCCGGGGCATTAGTCAGACCGAATGGCATGACAAGGTTCTCATAATGCCCCTCCGGAGTGTTAAAAGCCGTCTTCCACTCATCCCCCTCCTTCATCCTAATCAGATTGTACGCCCCCCTGAGATCCAACTTAGAGAACCATTTGGCGCCCACGATCTGATTAAAGAGATCGGGAATAAGTGGGAGCGGATACGGATCTCGGACCGTAATCCGATTAAGTTCACGGAAATCCAGGCAAGGGCGTAGGCCTCCATCTTTCTTCTTAACAAAGAAGAACCCCGCGGCCACCGGTGAAGATGAAGGTCTAATATGCCCCTTAGCCAGACTTTCAGAAATATAATCCTTCATGGCCTGCCTCTCAGGACCAGAAAGGTTATACAACCTAGCTTTAGGTAACTTGGCCTCAGGGAGCAGTTTTACAGAACAGTCATACTCGCGATGAGGAGGTAGTTCCTGACACCCATTCTCCGAGAATACATCCTCAAAGTCCGCCAGAAATGGAGGTAAGACCCAAGGAGTAACCGCACCGATGACCGTGTTCATGCAGTTTTTATTACAGAATTTACTCCATTGGCTTATCTCTCTGGTTTGCCAATTAATAACCGGGTTATGCTTAGCTAACCAAGGAAGGCCCAACACTATAGGAGTGGGAAGACCCTCCAACACGTAGCAAGACAACAGTTCTTTATGTATTGCCCCCACTTGAAGTTTTACGCCATGCACAGCTTGCAAAAAACTTCCCTGACCGAGAGGCCTGGCATCGATCGAGAATATGGGGATGGGTTTAGCCAACTCACTCAATCGCATACCTTGAACCCGGGCAAACCGAGCATCAACCAGATTAGCCCCAGCCCCACTATCCAGAAGAACAGATATCCTCTCAGTTCTCGCACCCACCACCACCTCCGCCGGTACGAGAAACTGAGACGAACCTAGGGACGAAATACCTACTCCCAGATTGACGTCCACCACACAACCTGGGATCAACAGTTTTTTCGACGACTCTTTACTCTGCAAGGGACGGGATGGACACCCCCCAATAAAATGTCCCTTTTTCCCGCAGAGGAAACACCTTCCTGTCTTATGGCGCTCCACCGGTCCCCTTCCCCGAAATGATGTCCCTCCTAATTGCATAGGCTCCTCCGGACTGACCAGGGGAACCACCATATGAGGGGACCTTGTAGGAGGTGGAGACATTACAGGGGGTAGAGTTATCCCGCACCTCTCCCGAAGCCGTCTGTCAACGCGAATGGCAAGGGCCATAGCGGCTTCCAGTGACGCGGGAGAGTCATACTGTGCCAACACATCCTGTAATTTGTCGGATAAACCATGACAAAACTGGCTCCTAAGAGCCGGGTCATTCCACTGGGTGTCCGTGGCCCACCTACGGAACTCCGAACAGAATTCCTCCGCCGGACGATCTCCCTGCTGAATCCTACGTAACTTAGACTCAGCAAGGGAGATCCGATCTGGGTCATCATATACGAGTCCCAGAGCAGCGAAAAACCTATCCACTGACTGGAGAACCGGGGAGCTTGGGGGAAGAGAGAACGCCCAAGATTGTGGGTCCCCTTGTAGGAGCGAGATGACAATTCCCACCCTTTGTTCTTCGCTGCCCGATAACCGAGGCCGCAGCCGAAAGTACAATTTGCATGCCTCCCGGAAAACAAAAAACTTGTCCCGCCCCCCAGTGAACCTGTCAGGGAGAGCTACTTTAGGTTCTGGTCCGGCTTGCTCCAGAGGATGCAAAACCTTGGACCTAACGTCCGCCAGCCCCATGGACAAACTCTGCAACTGCCGAGCTAGACCGGCTACTGGATCCATGGTAGCTGGAGAAAAACTAAGTTGGTCGGTGAAAATGTCACACTGTCACAGAATACTGGAGGTAGGGGGCCTAAGCTGACCCTAAACTGGGGCCCTGACTAATCCCTCAACCTGGAGGTACTGTTAAAGGTACAGAGGTCCAGGCCGCCAGCGTAACCCCTACCTCCTGAGGATCCCTGCACTTCAGTAATCTAGTCCTGAGAAGGACCCCGATCACAACAATTGGGAACCAGAAATAATATGCCCACACACAGTATTTAGACGAACGAGACAGTACAAGGGAAAAACCAAAACCACCTTGCATACAACTTCTACACAACTACAACAGAGGGAACACCAACGGGAAAGGAGATAAATGATAAAGCGAGGAAAGGGAAAAAACACTTCCAAATACACTTATCTCAGCAACTCCAAACACCACGATCCGCTCTGTAAGTCTGAATGAAAAGCTTTCACCGACACCTCCCAAACAGACCTGCAGGAATATGAAGGAGTCTCACTACAGAAGTATTGATTGCAGCTGGGCGAGGCTGGACCTCAGCTAGCCCAGAGAGAGAGAGAATTAACTCCTTCACTGCCGAAAAAACACAAAGCACCAACAAGTCAGCTGCGAGAAGTCAGGCTGTGTACTCGTGACGATCTTCGTGGCAACACACCCGTGACAGCCAGAGCCAGAGCGAGAGCAGGCCGGAGCCAGGGTGACAGCAGGTCAGAGCTAGAGCAAGAGCAGGCGGAGCCAGGGCGAGAGCAGGCCGGAGCCAAGGTGAGGGCTGGCTGGAGCCAGAGCAAGGGCAGGCCGGAGCCAGGGCGAGGGCAGGCCGGAGGCAAGGAGAGAGCAGGCCGGAGCCAAGGCGAGGGCAGGCCAGAGCCAGAGCGAGAGCAGGTCGGAGCCAAGGCGAGGGCAGGCCAGAGCCAGAGCGAGAGCAGGTCGGAGCCAAGGCGAGGGCAGGCCAGAGGCTGAGACAGAGCAGGCCGGAGCTAGAGCAAGAGCAGGCGGAGCCAGGGCGAGAGCAGGCCGGAGCCAAGGTGAGGGCTGGCTGGAGCCAGATCAAGGGCAGGCCGGAGCCAGGGCGAGGGCAGGCCGGAGCCAGAGCAAGAGCAGGCCGGAGCCAAGGAGAGAGCAGGCCGGAGCCAAGGCGAGGACAGGCCGGAGCCAGGGCGAGAGCAGGCCGGAGCCAAGGCGAGGGCAGGCCAGAGCCAGATCCAGAGCAGGCCGGAGCCAGGGCGAGGGCAGGTCAGAGTCAGAGCGAGAGCAGGCCAGATCCAGAACGAGAGCTGACCGTAGCCAGGTCGAGGGCAGGACAGAGCTAGAGCGAGAGTAGGCCAGAGCCAAGGCAAGGGCAGGCCAGAGCCAGAGCGAGAGAAGGCCGGAGTCAAAGCAAGGGCAGGCCGGAACCAGGGCGAGAACAGGCCGGAGCCAGGGAGAGGCCAGATTGAGAGCAGGCCAGAGCCAGAGCGAGAGTAGGCCGGAGCCAGGGCGAGGGCAGGCCAGAGCCAAAAAGAGAGCAGGCCGGAGCCAGGGCGAGGGCAGTCCGGAGCTAGAGCGAGAGAAGGCCGGAGCTAAGGCGAGAGCAGGGCCGGAGCCAAGGCGAGGGCAGGCCAGAGGCTGAGCGAGAGCAGGCCGGAGCCAAGGCGAGGGCAGACCAGAGCCAGAGCAGGTCGGAGCCAAGGCGAGGGCAGGCCAGCGCCAGAGCGAGAGCAGGCCGGAGCCAAGGCGAGGGCAGACCAGAGCCAGAGCAGGTCGGAGCCAAGGCGAGGGCAGGCCAGAGCCAGAGCAAGGGCAGGCCGGAGCCAGGGCGAGGGTAGGCAGGAGCCAGAGCAAGAGCAGGCTGGAGCCAAGGCGAGAGCAGGCCGGAGCCAAGGCGAGGGCAGGCCAGAGCCAGAGCGAGAGCAGGCCGGAGCCAGGGCGAGAGCAGGCCGGAGCCAGGGCGAGAGCAGGCCGGAGACAAGGCGAGGGCAGGCCAGAGCCAGATCCAGAGCAGGCCGGAGCAAGGGCGAGGGCAGGCCCAGAGCAAGAGCAGGCCGGAGCCAAGGCGAGGGCACGCCAGAGCCAGAGCGAGAGCAGGCCAGAGCCAGAACGAGAGCTGACCGGAGCCAGGTCGAGGGCAGGCCAGAGCTAGAGTGAGAGTAGGCCAGAGCCAAGGCAAGGGCAGGCCAGAGCCAGAGTGAGAGAAGGCCGGAGTCAAAGCAAGGGCAGGCCGGAACCAGGGCGAGAAAAGGCCGGAGCCAGGGCAAGCCCATAGCCAGAGCGAGAGCAGGCCAGAGCGAGAGTAGGCCGGAGCCAGAGCAAGGGCAGGCCAGAGCCAAAAAGAGAGCAGGCCGGAGCCAGGGCGAGGGCAGTCCGGAGCTGGAGCGAGAGCAGGCCGGAGCTAAGGCGAGAGGCAGGGCCGGAGGCAAGGCGAGGGCAGGCCAGAGGCAGAGCCAGGGCAGGCCAGCGCCAGAGCGAGAGCAGGCCGGAGCCAAGGCGAGGGCAGGCCAGATCCAGAGCGAGAGCAGGTTGGAGCCAAGTCGAGGGCAGGCCAGAGCCAGAGCGAAAGCAGGCCAGAGCCAGAGCAAGAGGAGTCCGGAGCCAAGGAAAGGGAAGGCCACAGCCAGAGAGGTAGAGCAGGCTTGAGCCAGAGCCAAGGCGAAGGCAGGCCAGAACCAGAGCGAGAGCAGACCGGAGTCAAGAAGAGGGAAGGCTAGAGCAAGAGCAGGCCGGAGCCAGGGCGAGGGCAGGCCAGAACCAGAGAAAGAGCAGGCCGGAGCCAAGGCGAGGGCTGGCCAGAGCCAGAGTAAGGGCAGGCCGGAGCCAGGGCGAGGGCAGGCCGGAGCCAGAGCAATAGCAGGCCGGAGCCAAGGTGAGGGCAGGCCAAAGCCAGAGCGAGAGCAGGCCGGAGCCAAGGCGAGGGCAGGCCAGAGACAGATCCAGAGCAGACCGGATGCATTATGTAAGGACTCTGCAGCATTATTTAAGGACTCTGCTGTGGTATTTAAGGACTCTGCTGCATTATTTAAGGACTTTGCTGCATTAATTAAGGACTCTGCTGCTGTATTGAAGGACTCTGCTGCATTATTTAAAGACTGCAGCAGTATTTAAGGACTCTGCTGCTGCATTTAAGGACTCTGCTGCGGTATTTAAGGACTCTGCTGCGGTATTTAAGGACTCTGCTGCATTATTTAAGGACTTTGCTGCATTATTTCAGGACTCTGCTGCGGTATTTAAGGGCTCCTCTGCATTATTTAAGGACTTTGCTTCATTATTTAAGGACTCTGCTGCAGTATTTAAGGGCTCTGCTGCATTATTTAAGGACTTTGCTGCATTATTTAAGGACTCTGCTGCGGTATTTAAGGACCAGGGCGAGGGCAGGCCAGAGTCAGAGCGAGAGCAGGCCAGAGCCAGAGAAAGAGCAGGCCGGAGCCAGGGCGAGGGCAGGCCAGAGCCAGAGCGAGAGTAGGCCAGAGCCAAGGCAAGGGCAGGCCAGAGCCAGAGGGAGAGAAGGCCAGAGCCAAGGCAAGGGCAGGCCGGAACCAGGGCGAGACGAGACCGGAGACAGGGCGAGGCCAGAGCGAGAGCAGGCCAGAGCCAAAGCGATAGTAGGCCGGAGCCAGGGCCAGGGCAGGCCAGAGCCAGAGAGAGAGCAGGCCGGAGCCAGTGCGAGGGCAGGCCAGAGCCAGAGCGAGAGCAGGCCAGAGCCAGGGCAAGAGCAGGACAGAGCCAGAGTGAGAGCAGGCCAGAGCCAAGGCAAGGGCAGGCCAGAGCCAGGGCGAGAGCAAGCCGGAGCCAATGCGAGGGCAGGCCGGAGCCAGGGCGAGGGCATGCAGGAGCCAGAGCGAGAGCAGGCCGGAGCCAAGGCGAGAGCAGGCCGGAGCCAAGGCGAGGGTAGGCCAGAGCCAGGGCGAGGGCAGGTCAGAGTCAGAGCGAGAGCAGGCCGGAGCTAAGGCAAGGGCAGGCCAGAGCCAGAGAGAGAGCAGGCCGGAGCCAAGGCATGGGCAGGACAGAGCCAGAGAGAGAGCAGGCCGGAGCCAGGGCGAGGGCAGGCCAGAGCCAGAGCAGGTCAGAGGCAGAGCGAGAGCAGGTCGGAGGCAGGGCGAGAGCAGGCCGGAGCCAAAGCGAGAGCAGGACAGAGCCAGAGCGAGAGCAGGACAGAGCCAGAGCGAGAGCAGGACAGAGCCAGAGCGAGAGCAGGACAGAGCCAGAGCGAGAGCAGGACAGAGCCAGAGCGAGAGCAGGACAGAGCCAGAGCGAGAGCAGGACAGAGCCAGGGCAAAGGCAGGCCAGAGCCAGAGCGATAGCAGGCCGGAGCCAGGATATTTGAAAGCAAGCAAACCTCTAATATGGGCCATAGAAGTATGTATAGATTTACATTTCTATAACCTTTATGCCCATATTAGAGGTCTGATAAGTCCTAGGGGGTGACAGATTCCCTTTAATGCTTGTGTCGTGGTTGGCCTCTAGCCCGGTGTCTCATGTGTTGGGTTTGCCCACTCCGGGTCCTCCTGAAGGAGGAAGTAGGATTTCTCTTTTTATTTTGTGCTTTTGGCTTCTTGCCCAGTGATAGGGGCGGATCTCATCCTCTCAGGCCTAGCCCAACCCTAACCCTAGCCCTAACCCTAACCCCAACCCCAACCCTACCACAACCCTAAGCCTAGAGTTTATATTTTACGCTGTTTAGACAACTTTATTCTTCGAGTCAGTGCGATTACAGCGATACCAGAATCATATCGGGTTTTTATGATTGACAGCTGTCACACAATAAAAGACGCATTTTTTCGTAAAATCTAGTTTTTGCATCGCCATATTTTTAGAGCTATAATTTTTCCATATTTTGGCCGACAGAGTCATGTGACGTCTTGTTTTTTGCGGGATGAGTTGACGTTTTTATTGGTGCCATTTTCAGGCACGTGACATATTTTGATCGCTCTCTATTCCGATTAATGGGAGGCAGAATAAACAAAAACCAACAATTCAGGAATTGGTTTTTTTTTTTTTTTTTTTTTTTTTTATGCTGTTCCGCGTGTGGTAAAATTGATAAGGCAGCTTTATTCTTCGGGTCAGTACTTTTACAGTGGTACCACATTTATATCGATTTTCTACATTTTGGCGCTTTTACACAATAAAAGCTATTTTATAGAAAAAATAATTTTTTTGCATCGCTTTATTCTGAGAGCTATAACTTTTTTATTTTTAGGCTGATGGAGCTGTATGGCGGCTTGTTTTTTGCGGGACAAGATGACGTTTTCAGTGGTATCATTATTATTTATATTCGTCTTTTTGATCACGTGTTATTCCATTTTTTGTTTGGCGGTATGATGATAAAGCATTGTTTTTTGCTTTATTTTTTATTTATTTTTTTTACCATGTTCACTGAAGGGGCTAACTAGTGGGACAGTTTTATAGGTCAGGTCATTCCAGACGCGGCGATACCAAATGTGTGTACTTTTATTGTTTTTTTTTCATAATAATATTTATTGATGGGTACATTATATTTTTATTTTTGGTGGATTTTTTTTTTTTTTTTTCTTCACTTTCTGACACTTTTTTTACTTTTATTCTTTGCCCCACTATGGGACTTTCACTTTTTTTATTCTGATCGCCTGTATAGCATAGGGATGGAGCACCAGCCCTGTGCTATACAGGCTGTCAGCGCTGCAAATGCAGAAGATACTTTGGTCATGCACTGCGCATGCCAAAATATCTTACTGCTGTCTGGTGACCCAGATGTTGTCATGACGACATTGGGTCGTCATGGCAACATCCAGGAAGCCGCGGCAGACATCGCTGGACGCCGGCAGGAGAGGTGAGTATCCCGATCACCTCCCCTTGCCCCCGCAATGCTGCGATCAACTCAGCTGCGACAATCGGCTGAAACCCGGCGGCGATCGCGCCCGCACAACCTGTGTGCGGGCGCGATCGCAAAGACGTACTAATACGTATCAGGCTCTTAAGTCCCATGGCGCAGATACATATTAGTATGTCTTGAGCTTTAAAGGGGTTAAACTACAACTCCAATGTCAGCCCCTAATTCAATAGGAACCAAAGATCTGAGAACAGAGAATGATAATAAAATAATTTGTCCACATAAATGGCAAAACTACCCAAAAATGGAGCCCCATAAAGATGTCCCAAATTGACCTCCCCCACCCACCTAATATCAACTGATCGTCAGCAATTTCTCATTTAGACAAGGGGTTGTCCTGAAAATGTCTTATTACAGAGTGTTCCCGGCAATCCATGATAAATCCGGTGGATACATTATAAGTATACCAAAGCTTAAAAGTAAAGAGCTACTTACCTGGACTCGTTCTCTCTCAGCTGTCAGGTTATAGTGACACAAGATGGCAGCAGTGTAGAAATTTATACATTCTATTCCAATTGTGATGTCTATGATGTCATGTGCCTTGTGATGTCATAATAGCCATCACTGTCATTTCAAATTTACAACCGCAAGAAAAAGTTGATTTCATGGTTTAAGAAAAAATATGGTGGGTAATTGCAGCCTGTGATTATTTTACATATTGTTATTAATATTTGTCATGTCCTTCACTGCTGCCTCCTGCACTGCTTTTTATATACTGTTTATTTTAATAATGGACAATTCACAAGCCCTGCATGTAGAATATATAGTTAATGGCCTCTGTTGAATGACTAGATGCCTATTAGAGCAATAAGATATACTCTATGTCTACAATCTTTTGGCTGAGTCTAAGGGCTCATACTCATCTGCGTTTAAATCACACGAGTGCAATCTGATAAAAAAAATTGGATTGCACTCTGACTCTTGTTATTGAATGATTATGTGTTCATCTGTGATTTTTTTTTCCCAGCTCGGATCGAACGGAGACAAAAAAATCACAGCATGCTGCAAGTGGCTGCATATATCAGACGAGACTCGCCAATGCAAGTCAATGTGTGTGAGAAAAAAAAAGCACAGCAAACGGACCATGCTTATGCCATCCATATAGCGTCCATATAATACGCATCTATGTAACACCTTTCAGTGACTGTGGCGGCATCTCAGCACACAAATCCTGTATCTCAGATCTTTGTCTGGCCTTGTCTTCTGTGTTTTGGCCATCATGCCAACAAGACAAGGGTGATTGGGGCAAGAGACATGCTGGTGAGGGGGTTGTTGGCTGCCGTGATGCTGGTAATGGAGGTGGCTGCCAAGATGCTGGAACTGAAGGTGGCTGCCGTGATGGTGCCACTGTAGTTGGTGGTGGTTGCTGTGATGCTGTGACTGGAGGTGGTGGTGATGGCTGCTGTGATGCTGGTACTGGAGGTGGTGGTGATGGCTGCTGTGATGCTGGTACTGGAGGTGGTGGTGATTGCCGTGATGCTGGCACTGGAGGTGGTGGCTGCCGTGATGGTGGGTCTGCTGAGTGCCCTTCTTGGGGGGTCTAAAGACCGGGTTTGGTTGTCCTCAGAAAGTTGCTACCTTTCAAGGAATTAAAAGATGGCCATCGGTGAATTTGGTGGCGCAGCGGCAGACAAAACAATTTGGAGGGCAGCCCTGGTCTGCAGCCTCAATAAAAAGGGAACGTGCCTGAAATAACGGGCCAGGCTTAGACAAAAACTCTCATCATCATCACTCACAGGTATTCCCATGTCACGTACGCCAGTGATGGTGGGGCGGTAGTGATGCTGGCTTATTGGTGCATGAGGGGAGGTGTCGAGGGGCTGTGGTGTACTGGTGCTCTCCGCAGGCTCTTCTTCTTTCTGGCCCCCAGCTCCGGCCTCCATTTCAGATTCCTCTCTGGCTTCCAGCACCTCCGGGCTACAGGTATTTCCCTTTTTGGTCCAGTCAGATCTGTAAGGTTAGGGATGACAGAGAAAAAAGCATTTTTAATATGCAAAATAATAATCAAACCATTACAACAAATAAAACTGAAAAAGATAGCCACTTACGGGTGAAAATCTAGGACTAGGGTCAAAAACTGGAGCCGGTCATAATATAGGTATGGCCTTTCTTTTTAAGAGCCACATCACCACTCTTCCTACCCTGTTGTCGCTCGCGGCGGCACTGGTCCCGGCAACTGCTCCATAATCTTGTCACTACACCCACTGGAAAGAAAAGTGGAAGAGATTATATACAATTTTTATAGGTAAAGGATGCTGTATGTAATAACATGTATAGTGTGTATTCTAATATCACTGCTAGCAGGGGCTGGCTGGCAAATTTTAGCCTGGGGGCAAGCACACAGCAGTGGTCCATGAGTAGCGGCCCATCCTTAAAGGTCGTTTTCCCACAAACAATAGTATATTTTAATCAATAGGTCTTGGAGTAATAATAATTTCCACAATTGGATGTGATATAATAATGTTCCTGTGCTGAGATAATCTTATAAATGTGCCCCTGCTGTGTACTGTGTAATGGCTGTGTCTGACCGTGCAGGAACATGGTCTGATCATACCACATCTCCTGGGCAGGGGGGGAGAAAAAGAGGATACAGGCAGGATAGCAGGGGATCACAGAGGATTCTTTTTGTGAGTAAAACATTTCAATGCCTGTTTTTAAACAATATTTTAGCTCAAAGAAAGACTCAGCTGTGATCCCCTGCTGTAATGTATATATACTCTCTTTATATATAGATGATTAGCGTGCACACAGTCTGTAGGTCAAGGTGCAGGTACACGGGATGTGGAATCCCCAGAATCGGCGTAGATTAAATCACCGCACATTCTAGTTTCATGACGCAAACTAAAGTCTATTTGAAGACATGCAATAAGACACATTTAAGGTGCAGGGAATAATGCAACAGTAAATGAACGTTTTGACCCATCGTTTGCATCTTGAAACTAGAGTGTGCAGTGATTTAATCGATGCTATATACTCTTTTTCTCCCCCCCTGCCCAGTAGCTGTGGTATGATCAGACCATGTTCCTGCACAGTCAGACACAGCCATTACACAGTACACAGCAGGGGCACATTTATAACATTATCTCAGCACAGGGACATTTTATTTAAACACATCCAATTGTGGAAGTTATTATTATTCCAAGATCTATTGATTAAAATTTACTTTTATTCGCAGAAAACCCCTTTAACATGTTTATTACCAGCTGCTTCATAGGCTATACTCACAAAAACGTATGGTCTAAGTGCTGCCCGTGGAGAAAAATGACAGCACTTGGTCCAGTTCAGGTGAGCATTTAAAACTGGTAATACATAAGCATAATATGTACAATGTCTGACCACTACAACACGGATTTAGGTTGTTAGAGGTGTAATGCAAGTAATCCAAGGTACGCTGTGCTTTTCTACACTCCTAAACAGAGTAAGGCTAAGTGCCCACAATGCAGAAATGCTGAGAATTTTTCCAGAGCGTTTCTGCATCTCCCTGGCAGAAAAAACGCATGCGGATTCTATGAGTTTTCCTGCCAGGGACAAGCAGAAGTGAAGCGCTCTTCACATGCATTTCCGCATGCGGGTTGTCAAGAGCTTTGCAAGCGATTTTAGCATCACTTGGAAAGTGCTGGACAACTTGGTCACACTATATCAATCCATGCAACCGGTATGGATTTATATAGTGTGACCGTAAAAGAATGGTAAAAAAGAAATATTATACTTACCTTCTGACGGCCCCTGGCCTCCTTATCCGATGCGTCCGGTCTTCCCGGTGTCTCGCGGTTGTGTAAAAGGACCTGCCATGACGTCATTTAGTCATGTGACGGGTCAAGCGACCGCCGACGTCAGCGGTCGTGTGACCTGTCACATGACTAAATGACGTCATGGTAGGTCCTTTTAGACCATCATGAGCTGCCAGGAAGCCAGGACGCATCGCTATGGAGACCGGGGGCCATCAGAAGGTAAGTATAATGTATATATTTTATTTTAATTATTTTTTTTTACAGGTACTATGGTACCCGGGTCTGGAGGAGAGTCTCTTCTTCTCCAAATCCGGGTACCATGCGCACATTGAATCGCTAAATATCCGCATGTGCACATGTAGTTATGCGGATATTATGCAATTCAATGCAAGTCAATGGCGGCGAAAATGCTGCGATTACACAAAATAATTGGTAGTGCGGCGGATTTTTCCGCATTGATAATCCGCAGCGGAAATTTCCGCAGCATGTGCACAGCAGATGCGGATTATCATTGGGGAACATAGCAGACCTTCTACCAAGCGTTTTTTAAGCGTTTCTGCAGCGGAATTGCCGTTGCGGAAACACTTAAAAAACGCATAGTGGGCACACAGCCTAAAGGTGGCCACACATAAGCACAGGTCTGCCAGATAGATACCTAGGAATTATTATTTTGTGTATTATTTCCTACATACTTGATCGAGCAACTCATCAATGTAAAAGTCAACTCCACATTATAGTATATGATGTACGAGTCACTAATTATCATGTGTGTCCCATCTGATGTCTGTGCACACAGTGAACATATTATACCACATACAATACAATATACATAGGAGAATATATGACTGATATATAGAGATGAGCAACTTCATTTGCAGGACCCTGATCCAATGGTCAGATGAATATTCAGTGGCTGCTGGATAGGAGCCCTGACAGCCTCCTACCTGACACCATTCTCTTTCTCTTCCTTTGATTTGTAGCCAGGCACAAGGTCATGTATGTGTCACGCCAAAAAGATGACATCATGCAAAGACTATAATCAAAAGAGGAGTCAGAGATGCCGGCAGGCGGGAGGAGGCTCGCGGGGCTCTGGTCTGGTGGCCACAGACTACTGACGGGACTGTTTGACCAGTGTCCTGCGAATCAATTCGCTCATCTGTACTGGAATAAGATATATTATGACTACATACATCAGATATTACATACAGAATAGCATGTGACAGTTATATACCACACTATGAGCACAGACATCAGATATTACACCAGTGACATATTATCCTCTGTATAACATTGGATGCCTGTATCAAAGTCCATCACATCCAGTATACAGCATAATATGTGATGGTAAGCGATATACTGGGATACAGACATCACATATTCATACCTCTCAACTTTTGAAGAACAGAAAGGGGGACAGAAAGGTGCTATGCGCGGCAAATTTTGGCCTCGCCCCTGGTCACACCCCAATCCACGCCCATTTACCATTATCTTTCTCGTCCGGCAGGAGGAGTTGTCAGAGGGGCGCTGGTAGTGAGGGAAATTCAGCAGACGGCCGAGACTGCAAGGCCCAGACCCAAATCCAGGACTGTCCACTGTATCCAGGGCAGCTGGGACTAGAGATGAGCAGATGGATTCCGGGGCCTCCAGTCGGGGGTCCGGGTCAGTGCTACCTGGCGGCTGGACTGGAGGCCATGAGTCTCTTATCTTCCGGGGCAGTGCGGCCTCATCTGTGAGTCCTGCTCATCTCTTGTTGGGACCTGAGGGTTATTTTTTGTTCCCTCATTCACAGTCGGAGCCGCCAGAACTTTCTCATCTTTATGTAGATTCATTATACGACATCTGGCTTTCTTCTGGTGGCTCTTACTGTATATTGGGGGCTATGCGAGGGCTCATACCGTAGGTAGGGGTGGTGTGTGCTAATACTGTATGTACGGGGTTGTGTGGGCGCTCATACTGTATATAGGGGGATGTCAGCATACTTAAATCTGCTCAATATTAAGTGATAATATAAATATACAAAAAAATATAATTAATATGATAATATTAATATTGAGCTGAATTAATTTGAACCTATTGGTTCGGGCTCCACAACAGTCACGGTCTCTCACGTGGCCCCTTGGGAAAATTAATCTCCCACCCCTGCCTATTTCAAAGCGCTATGTTAAAAATCACACAGACATCATACACACAGCGGGCACAACCATCACACAGACATCATACACACAGCGGGCACAACCATCACACAGACATCATACACACAGCGGGCACAACCATCACACAGACATCATACACACAGCGGGCACAACCATCACACAGACATCACACACACAGCGGGCACAACCATCACACAGACATCATACACACAGCGGGCACAACCATCACACAGACATCATACACACAGCGGGCACAACCATCATACAGACATCATACACACAGCGGGCACAACCATCACACAGACATCACACACACAGCGGGCACAACCATCACACAGACATCATACACACAGCGGGCACAACCATCACACAAGCTTTTTTCTTAAGCTTTTTTCACTGTTTTCAGAACATTAACAATAAGAACATGGAAGAGTCCAGGAGCCATTTGGTGAGCTGCATATCCTGCTACATGTTCACAGACTTGCCAGTGGAAAAGCCAAACTTCACATGCCAGAAATGCAAGCTTGTGTCACTGTTGGAGGTAAAGTTGCGAAATCTAGAAGAGAGGTTAACTACCTTGAAAATCATTAAGGAAGGTGAAGAGTTCTTAGACAGAGCAGAATTATCTCTTCATGATTAAGAAAGAGAAGAAATTCGAACTGCACCTGACGAAACAGAGGAATGGAAGCATGTGACCCAGAGAAGCAGGAGGATCGAGAGGCAGTCAGCACCCATACTGCTCAGGAACCAGTACCAGGCTCTCACGCAGGAGAACCATGAAGAAATACAGCAAAATAAGACTTTGCCAGCAATGAATAACCTTGTAAGCCCTCAGAATCCTCCTGGATGGAGAAAGAAGAATGTTGTGAAGAAAAAACGGAGAGTGGTGGTCATGGGGGATTCCCTGTTAAGAGGAACAGAGGCCGCTATCTGCAGACCAGACATAACCTCAAGAGAAATGTGCGGTCTTCCAGGAGCAAAAATTAAAGATGTGTCTGACAGGATATCAAGACTCTTCAGACCTACAGATCACTACCCATTCCTGCTAATACATGTGGGGACAAATGACACCGCAAGAAAGGACCTGGAAACCATCTGCAGTGACTTTGAAGACTTAGGCAAGAAAGTGAAAGAATTGGGAGCGCAGGTGGTCTTCTCATCCATCCTCCCAGTGGATGGCCATGGAACAATGAGGTGGAATAAGATTCTACAGGTGAACAACTGGCTACGTCGATGGTGCCGTCAACAAGGATTTGGATTTCTGGATCACGGAATGAATTACCTATACGATGGACTACTTGCTAGAGATGGGGTGCACCTTACGAAGACTGGAAAACATGTATTTGGAAGTCGCCTTGCTACACTCATCAGAAGAGCTTTAAACTAGAACAATGTGGGAAGGGAAGCAAAAGGCCAGAAAAAGCCATACAGCTGACAAATACTATTGAGATCTCTGCTACTGGAAGTGGAAAGGAAGAACAAAGACAAAACAATTTAAATAATAAAAATATGGGAGGAAGAGAAACCAATCACAAACTAAAATGTTTTTATACAAATGCACAAAGCATGGGCAACAAACAAGGAGAATTGGAACTACTAATGCAGGAAAAGGAATATGATGTCATTGGAATCACTGAAACTTGGTGGGACGATACACATGATTGGAATAAAAGGCTAAAAGGATACAACTTATTTGCAAGAAACAGACTTGATAAACGAGGAGGAGGTGTTGCATTGTATGTTAGAAAAGCGTATATCTGCACAGAGATTGAAGCTTCAGAGACTGGGAGTTCTGTGGAAACTGTTTGGGTAAGAATACAAGGAGAGAACAACGGAAAGGACACCATTGTAGGCATTTACTACAGGCCACCTGGGCAAGCTGAAGATATGGATGAACTCTTTATGTATCAAATGACCAAGTTCTCCAAAAAATATGACGTAGTGGTCATGGGAGATTTCAACTATCCAGACATTTGTTGGGAATCTCTCTCAAGTAAAACTAACAGGTCAAGCAAATTCTTATCCTCTCTTGCTGACAACTTTATCTTCCAAAAGGTAGGGGAGAAAACAAGGGGATCTGCTACTTTGGATCTAATCCTTATAAACAGGGAGGAAATGGTTGAGGAGGTAAAGGTGGCTGGGACCCTAGGAGGCAGCGATCATGCTATTATAGAATTTTGGATAACTAGAGGAGGAAGACATGTGAAGACTCAGACTTCAAGGTTAGATTTTAGAAAGGCAGATTTTAAGAGACTCAGAAAGAGAATAGGAGGGATCCAATGGCTGGATGTCCTTAAGGACAAAAATGTCCAGGAAGGATGGGAAATTTTTAAAAATGAGATTCTCAAAGCACAATCGTTAACAATCCCGAAAAGTAGGAAGAATGGGAAGCATTTAAGGAAACCAGGATGGATGAACACAGAACTTAAACACATGCTAAAAAGAAAGAAAGAAATGTTTATTAAATGGAAAGAGGGAGGCATATCTAAAGAAGATTATAATGCAGTCTGCAGATCCTGCAGGGCACGTATCAGGTTAGCTAAAGCTGACAATGAATTAAGGCTTGCAAGAGATGTCAAAAGCAATAAAAAAGGATTTTGGGGGTATGTCAAAAGTAAAAGAAAAGTCAAAGATGCTATAGGATTTTTACAGGATGAAAATGGAGAAATGGTAAGAGAGGATGTTGAGAAGGCCGAACTTTTTAATTCCTATTTTGCATCTGTTTTCTCTCAGAAAGAAAATGTAACATCAACTGATCTTCACTGTCCTTTTAAAGGAATAGAGGAATCCAAGTTATCTGTAAACAGAAAGATTGTGAGGGAATATTTAGCTAACATAAATGAGTTCAAGTCTCCAGGTCCAGATGACTTACACCCCAGAGTACTGAAGGAGATCGTAGAAGAAATTTTAGAACCACTCTCCATAATCTTTGAAAATTCTTGGAGAACAGGAGAAGTCCCAGAAGACTGGAGAAGAGCAAATGTGGTTCCTATCTTCAAAAAGGGGAAGAAGGTGGACCCAGGGAACTATAGGCCGGTGAGTCTGACTTCTATACCAGGAAAGATATTTGAACAAATTATTAAACAACATGTATGTAAGTACATGGATAAGAATGAAGTGATTAACCAGAGTCAGCATGGGTTTGTAACTAACAAGTCATGTCAGACTAACTTAATTTCCTTCTATGACAGAATCACTGACTGGGTGGATCAGGGAAATGCTGTAGATATAGTATATCTTGACTTCAGCAAAGCATTTGACAAAGTATCTCACACCATCCTTATTGAAAAAATGACCAAGTATGCAATAGACCAGGCAACTGTTAGGTGGATTCATAACTGGCTTAGTGATCGGACTCAAAGGGTGGTTGTAAATGGCTTCACATCCAGCTGGATGAATGTCTCAAGTGGGGTACCACAGGGCTCTGTCCTGGGACCTGTATTGTTCAACATCTTTATCAATGATTTAGATGAAGGAATTGAGGGTAAACTGATTAAATTTGCTGATGACACAAAGCTAGGAGGGATAGCTAATACTAGAGAAGAGAGAGAGAGGATTCAAAAAGACCTAAATAAACTGGAGCAGTGGGCAGCAACCAACAGAATGGTTTTTAACAGGGAAAAATGCAAAGTACTACATCTGGGCAATAAAAATGAAAAAAGCATATACAGAATGGGAGGAATAGAACTAAGCAACAGTACATGTGAAAAAGACTTAGGTATACTAATAGATCATAGACTGAACATGAGTCAACAGTGTGATGCAGCAGCAAAAAAGGCAAATACAATTCTGGGATGTATTAACAGAAGCATACAGTCTAGATCACGTGAAGTCATTATCGGACTTTACTCCTCTTTGGTCAGACCTCATCTGGAATACTGTGTACAGTTTTGGGCACCACATTTTAAAAAAGACATAGACAAACTGGAGCAAGTTCAGAGAAGAGCGACCAGAATGGTGACTGGTCTGCAAACCATGTCCTATGAGGAACGGTTGCAGGATTTGGGAATGTTTAGCTTGCAAAAAAGAAGACTGAGAGGAGACTTAATAGCTATCTACAAATATGTCAAGGGCTGTCACATTGTAGAAGGATCATCTTTATTCTCATTTGCACAAGGAAAGACTAGAAGCAATGGGATGAAACTAAATGGGAGGAGACACAGATTAGATATTAGAAAAAACTTTTTGACAGTTAGGGTGATTAATGAGTGGAACAGGCTGCCACGAGAGGTGGTGAGTTCCCCTTCAATGGACGTCTTCAAACAGAGGCTGGACAGACATCTGTCTGAGATGATATAGTGAATCCTGCTTTGAGCAGGGGGTTGGACCAGATGACCCAGGAGGTCCCTTCCAACTCTACCATTCTATGATTCTATGATACACACAGCGGGAACAACCATCACACAGACATCATACACACAGCGGGCACAACCATCACACAGACATCATACACACAGCGGGCACAACCATCACACAGACATCATACACACAGCGGGCACAACCATCACACACACAGCGGGCACGCCATCACACAGACATCATACACACAGCGGGCACAACCATCACACAGACATCATACACACAGCGTGCACAACCATCACACAGACATCATACACACAGCGGGCACAACCATCACACAGACATCATACACACAGCGTGCACAACCATCACACAGACATCATACACACAGCGGGCACAACCATCACACAGACATCATACACACAGCGGGCACAACCATCACACAGACATCATACACAGCGGGCACAACCATCACACAGACATCATACACACATCGGGCACGCCATCACACAGACATCATACACACATCGGGCACAGACATCATACACACAGCGGGCACAACCATCACACAGACATCATACACA
This sequence comes from Phyllobates terribilis, assembly GCF_046119375.1. NCBI lineage: Eukaryota > Metazoa > Chordata > Amphibia > Anura > Dendrobatidae > Phyllobates > Phyllobates terribilis. The sequence goes on along the minus strand of NW_027362898.1, from coordinate 3,701,555 downwards.
ACCATCACACAGACATCATACACACAGCGGGCACAACCATCACACAGACATCATACACACAGCGGGCACAACCATCACACAGACATCATACACACAGCGGGCACAACCATCACACAGACATCATACACACAGCGGGCACAACCATCACACGGACATCATACACACAGCAGGCACAACCATCACACAGACATCATACACACAACGGGGCACAACCATCATACACACACATCATACACACAGCGGGCACAACCATCACACAGACATCATACACACAGCGGGCACAATCATCACACAGACATCATACACACAGCGGGCACAACCATCACACAGACATCATACACACAGCGGGCACAACCATCACACAGACATCGTACACACAGCGGGCACAACCATCGTACAGACATCATACACACAGCGGGCACAACCATCACACAGACATCATACACACAGCGTGCACAACCATCACACAGACATCATACACACAGCGGGCACAACCATCACACAGACATCATACACACAGCGGGCACAACCATCACACAGACATCATACACACAGCGTGCACAACCATCACACAGACATCATACACACACACATCATACACACAGTGGGCACAACCATCACACAGACATCATACACACAGCGGGCACAATCATCACACGGCGGGCACAACCATCACACACACATCACACAGACAGCGGGCACAACCATCACACAGACATCATACACACAGCGGGCACAACCATCACACAGACATCATACACACAGCGGGCACAACCATCACACAGACATCATACACACAGCGGGCACAACCATCACACAGACATCATACACACAGCGGGCACAACCATCACACAGACATCATACACACAGCGGGCACAACCATCATACAGACATCATACACACAGCGGGCACAACCATCACACAGACATCATACACACAGCGGGCACAACCATCACACAGACATCATACACACAGCGGGCACAACCATCACACAGACATCATACACACAATGGGAACAACCATCACACAGACATCATACACACAGCGGGCACAACCATCCCACAGACATCATACACACAGCGGGCACAACCATCACACAGACATCATACACACAGCGGGCACAACCATCACACAGACATCACACACACAGCGGGCACAACCATCACACAGACATCATACACACAGCGGGCACAACCATCACACAGACATCATACACACAGCGGGCACAACCATCACACAGACATCATACACACAGCGGGCACAACCATCACACAGACATCATACACACAGCGGGCACAACATGACATGTATATATTCCCTTCTTCTCCATCATGTCTCCAGTGGCAGTGGTGGGGCCTGGTGTTTGCAATCAGCAGCAGAGTATGGGCTGTACGCAGGAGAGCTGTCAGCCCTGCAGTGCCCCTAAATCCCCTTCCCATCCCCCCTAGTCCCGACTGCAGAGCTGCTGGTGACATTGCATGAGCCCCCTCCCATCCTGTAATAACAGCAGCCACAGATGGGAGAGGCTGCGGGTCTCCCCCTCACCTCAGGACCGCACCTTGTTGTCATGTCCTCCGCAGACTTGGCCCCGCCCCCTGACCCCTCACCTCCTCATGCTGTGCGGTCTCTGCACAGTAGAATTCCTCTGCCCTGATGCCGGGGAGGAGCAGAGAGCGGGAGGCGGAGCTACAAGGGGTCACACACAGCATGGAAAGCCTGCGTGTCTGGAGGAAAAGCCCAGTGCCCAGCAGCGCCCCTGCCGGGAGAAGAGCTGAGCCGGGCCGGGACTGAGCCCTCAAATCGGGACAGGCCCAGGGAATAGGGGAGGCTTGTTAGCTCTGGATATTATACCCGCCTCCTATTATCCTGTATATAATATGGGATGTCTGGGCCTATAGTATATATATTATACCACCTACAGGCTAATATGTAACTAGTGCACATTACACCTTGAGTACAGCCATTAGATATTACACCAGTCACTTCTTCTCCTCTGCACCATCTGATGTCTGTGCACAGTATATGACCTCCAGTATACAGGAGAATATGTGATGGGATATAGGACATACTGTTATACAGACATCAGGTGCTATATACTGGATAATAAATGATGGTATATATCAGGGGTGGGCAATTCATTTTCCAGAGGGGCCACATGAGAGAACGTAACTGTTGTGGGGGCCTGAACCAAAAGGCTGAAATTAGTTCTGCTCAATATTAATATTAACTACAATTCATATAAAATAATATTTATATCACTTAATATTGAGCAGAATTAAGTATGCCAACATCCCCCTATATACCGTATGAGCCCACACACAGCCCCCTGTATACAGTATGAGCCCACAAACATCCCCCTATATACCATATGAGCACACACACAGCCCCCTGTATACAGTATGAGCCCCCACACAGCTCCCCTATATACCATATGAGCACACACACAGCCCCCTGTATACAGTATGAGCCCCCACACAGCCCCCCTATATACCATATGAGCACACACAGCCCCCTGTATACAGTATGAGCCCACACACATCCCCCTATATACCATATGAGCACACACACAGCCCCCTGTATACAGTATGAGCCCACACAGCTCCCCTATATACCATATGAGCACACACACAGCCCCCTGTATACAGTATGAGCCCCCACACAGCCCCCCTATATACCATATGAGCACACACACAGCCCCCTGTATACAGTATGAGCCCCCACACAGCCCCCCTATATACCATATGAGCACACACACAGCCCCCTGTATACAGTATGAGCCCACACACAGCCCCCTATATACCATATGAGCACACACACAGCCCCCTGTATACAGTATGAGCCCACACACAGCCCCCCTATATACCATATGAGCACACACACAGCCCCCTGTATACAGTATGAGCCCACACACATCCCCCTATATACCATATGAGCACACACACAGCCCCCTGTATACAGTATGAGCCCCCACACAGCTCCCTATTTATTTATTTATTTTACTAACCATATTTTGCAGATTATAAAATGCACCGTATCATAAGACGCACCCCAAATTTTGGTGAGAAAAATAGGAAAAAAAATGTTTTTAATAAAATGGTGGTGCTTCTTATAGTCTGCTTTTACGGTAGATTACCCAGGGAAGGGGGCTGCTGTGGTGGAGCAGAGTCGCTGCTCCCGGAAGCTGGCAGCGGCAGGAGTGGGGTGATGTTGTGGACCCCAGGCTGGGAGGGGGATGTTCGACGATGAGCCGGGCTCCGTGCTTTCACAAAATGCCGGCGGATCCCCTGTACTTCCCGTGGTTTTCAATGCTGTAGACTTAGGGAAAATGGCCACCGGAGGCGGCACAAGCTTAGGTTGAGACCTCGGGAGAAAAGATCTCGGTGTCACGATCTCAATCCGCACATGCTCCGCCTCTGGTGGCCTTTTTTCCCCAAGTTCACCGCATTGAAAACCATGGAAAGTGCGGGGGCTCCTCCGACATTTTGTGAAAGCACAGAGCCCGTCGCACAGCCAGACACCCACCTTCCCAGCCTGGGGCCCGCAGCATCGCCTCACTCCTGCCGTCACCAGCTTCCTGCAGCAGCGACCCTAAAATGCCGCTCCCAAATGCCCCGGTAAACTACATTCAGATTATAAGACATACCCCCATTTTCCCAAAAATTTTTGGAGGAGACAAGTGCGTACTATAATCTGAAAAGTACAGTATATAGTGCTATTAATTCCACAGCAGATTACAGACATTATTCCTACATAAAGTATGCACCCCACATAGCCCCTATATACAGTGTAAGCCACCACATAGCCCTTATATACAGTGTGAGCCCTCATATTCCATCCTATATACAGTATTAGCCACCACATAGCCCCCTATATACCGTATGAGACCCACATAGCCTCCTATACATATTATGAGCCGCCACATAGCCTCTTTTGTACAGTATGAGCCCGCATATAGCCTCCTATATATAGTATGAGCCCCCTATGTACAGTATGAGTCCTCACATAGCCTCCTTTATACAGTATGAGCCCCCACATAGCCTTCTACTGTATACATATTATTAGCCACCACATAGCCTCCTATGTACAGTATGAGTCCCACATAGCCTCCTTTATACAATGTGAGTCCCCACATAGCCTCTCTATATATTGTCAGACCCCACGTGGCCTCTTATATACATTATGAGATAGCTTCTTATATACAGTGTGAGCCCCCACATAGTCTCTCTATATACAATATGAGCCCTCAAATAGCCTCCTATATACAGTATGATTCCCTCATAGCCTTCTATATACAGTGTAAGGCCCCACATAACCTCTTATATACAGTGTGAGGCCTCACATAGCCTCCAATATACAATGTGAGCCCTCACATAGCCTCCTATATACTATATGAGCCGTCACATAGCCTCCTATATACTATATGAGCCCTCACATAGCCTCCTATATACTATATGAGCCCTCACATAGCCTCCTATATACTATATGAGCCCTCACATAGCCTCCTATATACTATATGAGCCCTCACATAGCCTCCTATATACTATATGAGCCCTCACATAGCCTCCTATATACAGTATGAATCCTCACATAGCCTCCTATATACAGTATGAGTCCTCACATAGCCCCCTATATACAGTATGAGTCCTCACATAGCCCCCTATATGCAGGCACACATTCCATGCACATCCGAAAAAAAAAAAAGAAGACATACTCACCTCGCTCTCGTTCCCCCGCGGTCTGTTCTTTTCTCCGGTGCACTGACTCTCCACACAGCAGATGTGATGTCGTGATGTCATCATGTTTGCTGTGTCAGTCGCAAAAGCTGATCTGTGGAAGTAGGAGCCAGTGGCTCCGTCTTCCACCAATGTATTCACCACACTGCAGATAGCAGTGATATTGGGATAGGGGAGAGTATGGTGTGGCCCGTGCACCACAGTTTTCAGCCCTTCGGCTGTCTCAGTCCGCGGGCTGAACTTTGTAGTTACAGTATTATATATACCAGACATGGGTAGAGTTCAGATATACTATACACACATTACCTGTACATAACATCTGTTCACACAGTATACCACATGCATACAATATATATTAGAATACATGACTAGTATATAATATACTGTCACTATAGACATCTGATGTTGTATAGTAATGTGTATTCTTTTAAAACATCTGATGTGTGTATCACAGTAGATGATAGGCTAATCTGTATACTAGATGTGGTATATTATGTACAGGGATATAGACTGCACTGCAGCCTTGCAGCGCTGGGGTCCTGGGTTCAAATCCCACCAAGGACAACATCTGCAAGGAGTTTTTATGTTCTCCCCGTGTTTGCATGGGTTTCCTCCGGGTTCTCCGGTTTCCTCCCACACTCCAAAGACATACTGATAGGGAATCTAGATTGTGAGCCCCGATGGGGACAGCGACGATAATGTATGTAAAGCGCTGCGGAATATGTTAGCGCTATATAAAAATAAAGATTATTATTACTGAACACACCGGGACCTGCCTACAGGACCTCACATATTATATATGTGGCCATATAGTAGAATATGAGGTGCTGTAGGTTCAGCTGTAATCAGTCGGTGCAGGGTCTCGTATTGTGATGTCTGTGGTCTCTGCTGGGACTAAGTGTGATTTATTGCACCAGACTGAACTTTTTGCACTGACAGGAGGACCCTAATCTGCATGAAAGTTCAGCCTCCAGCAATAACTCACACGGAGCCCCAGCAGCTGGCCCTCTGATTGGACAATATAGAATCCTGGGTGGATTTATGAGAAGGTGAGCACAGTCCGCTTCCCCCTCACTGCAGACCTCCTGACCTCATACTGACTGAGACCACTGAAGTCTCCGATCCACAGGCTCCTGTCCGGCTGACTGAATCAGTTCCAGGTTCGCTGTGTGACGTCACTTCAGCAGACTCAGCCACACAGCGTGCAGGGGGTGTATCTGCATCTCTGCCATGTGGTCGGGTCGGCAGCTGAACATATTTAAAGGTACAGTGCAGTCCCCTGGCAGCCCTGAGCAGCTGCTTGGGAACTGGTCTGGGGGGGCATTTGCCCCTCTGCACCCCAGCCCAGCCCGCCCTTGACTGCTAGTATGATGGTGACTTTTCTTTGTCTTTTTTTTTGTGTTTATTCTGGCTTGCCAAATTTTCGCTTTTGGTGGCGATATGTTTTGGAAAAAAATTAGACACATAATGTTCTGGCTTCAATAGTTCTTTGTGTTAAACCTCACCTACAAAATAACCCATATTCAGACAATCCTAATATACCGTTTGTATTTGCCATACTTATATCGTCTTGAACCTGCTGTGAGCCGCCTTCCAAATTAGGATATAGTTGGCAGCAAATCTAGTTCCACGGACCGGCCATACCTACCAAACCCTCCGCACCATGGTGTATTTCTACCCTTTATTCCACTTCTCTCACTTACTCATGTTGCTGATCCCCCCACATTTTTCAGCACCCAGTCCTGGCCCTGATTACAGTTCTGCACCTTATTATAATTTGTAATGTTTATTTGCTTTATTTTGCATGTTTTGGCGCATGACAGAAATATTTCTTTTTGATCATTTTTTAAATAAATTAAGTTTGTTTTTTCCTATCTGCTTGTTTTATTCTTTGCCACCTTATACAAAAAGGTAGTTAAATGTAATGTTGAAGGATACAGTGGGTGCTGAAAGTATTCAGACCCCTTTACATTTTCACTCTTTGTTTCATTGCAGTCATTTGGTAAATTCTAAAAAGTTCATTTTTTTTCTCACTAAAGTGCACTCTGCACCCCATCTTGACTGAAATAAACAGAAATGTAGAAATTTTTGCAAACTTATTAAAAAAGAAAAACTGAAATATCACATGGTCATAAGTATTCAGACCCTTTGCTCAGACACTCATATTTAAGTCACATGCTGTCCATTTCCTTGTGATCCTCCTTGAGATGGTTCTACTCTTTAATTGGAGTCCAGCTGTGTTTAATTAAACTGATAGGACTTGATTTGGAAAGGCACACACCTGTCTATATAAGACCTCACAGCTCACAGTGCATGTCAGTCCAAATGAGAATCATGAACTCAAAGGAACTGCCCAAGGAGCTCAGAGACAGAATTGTGGCACGGCATAGATCTGACCAAGGTTACAAAAGAAGTTCTGCATTACTCATGGTTCCTAAGAGCACAGTGGGCTCCATAATCCTTAAATGGAAGAAGTTTGGGACCACCAGAAGTTTTCCTAGACCTGGCCGTCCAGCCAAACTGAGCAATCGTGGGAGAAAAGCCTTGGTGAGAGAGGTAAAGAAGAACCCCAAGATCACTGTGGCTGAGCTCCAGAGATGCAGCAGGGAGATGAGAGAAAGTTCCACAAAGTCAACTATCACTGCAGCCCTCCACCAATCAGGCCTTTATGGCAGAGTGGCCCGACAGAAGCCTCTCCTCAGTGCAAGACATATAAAAGCCCGCATAGAGTTTGCTCAAAAACACATGAAGGACTCCCAGACTATGAGAAAAATAAGATTCTCTGGTCTGACGAGACGAAGATAGAACTTTTTGGTGATAATTCTAAGCGGTATGTGTGGAGAAAACCAGGCACTGCTCATCACCTGCCCAATACAATCCCAACAGTGAAACATGGTGGTGGCAGCATCATACTATGGGGGTGTTTTTCAGCTGCAGGGAAAGGACGATGGTTGCAATTGAAGGAAACATGAATGCGGCCAAGTACAGAGATATCCTGGATGAAAATCTCTTCCAGAGTGCTCTGGACCTCAAAAGGAGTGGCTTCAGAACAACTCTGTGACCATTCTTGACTGGCCCAGCCAGAGCCCTGACCTAAACCCAATTGAGCTTCTCTGGAGAGACCTGCAAATGGCTGTCCACCAACGTTCGGCATCCAACCTGATGGAACTGGAGAGGATCTGCAAGGAAGAATGGCAGAGGATCCCCAAATCCAGGTGTGAAAAACTTGTTGCATCATTCCCAAGAAGACTCATGGCTGTACTAGATCAAAAGGGTGCTTTTACTCAATACTGAGCAAAGGGTCTGAATACTTATGACTATGTGATATTTCAGTTTTTCTTTATTAATAAATTTGCAAAGATTTCTACATTTCTGTTTTTTTTTCAGTCAACATGGGGTGCAGAGTGTACTTTCATGAGAAAAAAAATGAACTTTTTAGAATTTACCAAATGGCTGCAATGAAACAAAGAGTGAAAAATTTAAAGGGGTCGGAATACTTTCCTTACCCACTGTATATGATTTTCACAATAATCTTGGGGAAATTAAATTTATTAGAAAGATTTTGAGAAAGGGGGACTTCAAATACATAAGTAGAGCCATAGCAGTGATGACTTAGCCCAGGAACTTAGGACCTTATATTGTCTATTCATATATAGTTTAGTCTACATTTTGGCGTTGTTTTACATCCTTGCAAATTTAGGTGTTTATTTTTGAAAAAATGGGATGGGGTCCATTTAATTTTCTTAACAGCTGAGGGAAAGCAGTGGGCAATCTGGGAAGGGGCCGCTATTCATGGATCTTCCCAGCTTATTAATAACAGCTCACAGCTGTCTGCTTAGACTTTAATGGTATTAAAAAGGGGGTATCCCCCAAAAAATTATGTGGTGTCCCACCTAGTTTTAATAACCAGCAAAGGCTAAACAGACACCTGCAGGCTGATATTAAAAGGCTGGGAAGGGACCATGGATATTGGCCTCCTCCCTGACTAATAACATGAGCCCTCAGCCACCCCAGAAATTCTGGTGCTTATTCTCGGCTCTTCCCACTTGCCCTGGTGCATTGGCAAGTGGGGTAATGGTTTTGGGGTTGATGTCAGCTGTTTGATGTTTGCTGACATCAAGCCCAGGGGTTAGTAATGGAGAGGCGTGAATAAGACATCCCGATTACTAACGCCATTAGTTCAAGTAAAAAAACTCATACAGAGCAAAGACATTTCTTAAGTTCCACATAAAAATAAAAAAACAAAGTAATCCTCACCTGTCCGCAGATAATCCATACTGATGATGTCGAACAATGATCCCCAGATCTGCTACATCCGATTGGTGTGTTGAGCGGTTGCATGAGTATGCAACTGCTCAGCACGCCAGCTGGAACTCACTGACAGTAGCCTGAGGACGTTCCTGCAGTGACGAGCGATGCCGTCAATAAGGTTGCAACTTGAAAACGCTTTGCTATTTTCTTATAGCCTACTCTTGCTTTGTGGGCCTCCACCATTTTCATTTTCAGAGTGCTAGGCAGCTGCTTAGAAGAACCCATGGCTGCTGTTTTTTGGCACAAGGTTAGAGGAGGCTGGATTTTTATAAAGTTGGGAAATTTGTATCACCTGGCCTTTCCTAATGATAGTGAACAAGCCATAACCTTTAGGGTATGTGCAGATGGTCGGTGTTGGCTGCGCTTTGAACGCAGCATACTTTACGCTGCGTCCAAAGCGCTGCACGCAAGTGAATCCGCATGTGTTCAATGAACCATGCGGATTCACCACATCCTATACATTACAGTGATATAATTTCTCTTGCGGAGACTAGGGTCTCTGCAAGAGAAATTGACATGCTGCGGTCTGTGAAGACGCACTGCATGATCGTCTCCACGGGTGAGCTGCAGGAGCACGGAGACGCATAGTGGACATGGGATTTGTATAAATCCCATCCACTATGCTGTAACATCTGGCCGCTGCAGATTGCACGCAGCGCAAGTGTGCTGCATCCAATCTGCAGTGTTTACTGACCATGTGCACGCACTCTAACAGGCTAATTAAGGTCTGAAACCTTGGTCAAAGTTTTCTGAGCACACAAATCTCCAAGGGTGCCCAAACTTTTGCATCAGCCCATTTTCCTTTGTGTAATTTTTAAAATGTAAAAAATTACAAGATTTTTTTTTGCCTAAAATACAAAGGAAATGTGTCATCTTTAAGTTTAGCCCTTTTATAGAGATCATTTCATCTTCAACTTGCTTTACTGTTCACAATAACAGTAATTTTTTACCAAGGGGCCTAAACTTTTACGTGCCACTGTAAGAGAAACACATCGCTATTTACATTACTCGTAAAACCGCATGGCACTGTACACATAAAGGGATTATTGCCTTCAAGGGTAGGAATGCTGCAGAACAGTCCATCACTCTTACATTCCCTCTTTGGACATGGTCATCCTCGACCATTCTGGAACCTGGAAGACAACACACAGCATATACAGTGGGGGCCCTTGAAAACGCACACTGCAGCCGCAATACTCGCTGCCTCTGTCAGGCCTGAGGCTGTGGTACTAACCGTGGAGGAGTCATTGCTGGACATGATCTTCCCGCTGAGGGCTGAAATATTGGATGTGACATCTGGTCATCTGGTCAATGACTTTGTGGCACCCCTGAGGGTTCAGTCGCCACAGAGGTACTGCACCTCACCCAGAAGTGTGGCATCTCCTTCTCTCAGGTAAGAAGGAAGTACTGCCGGCGGCAAGGTGGCGCAGTGGTTAGCACTGCAGCCTTGCAGCGCTGGGGTCCTGGGTTCAAATCCCACCAAGGACAACATCTGCAAGGAGTTTGTATGTTCTCCCCGTGTTTGCATGGGTTTCCTCTGGGTTCTCTGGTTTCCTCCCACACTCCAAAGACATACTGATAGGGAATCTAGATTGTGAGCCCCGATGGGGACAGCGACAATAATGTATGTAAAGCGCTGCAGAATATGTTAGCGCTATATAAAGATTATTATTATTAAAGATTATTACTGCCCGGGACCCCAACACCTGCACTCAACACTGCACTACTCCAGGCCGGCTGGAAGGCCATTATGCAATTCTTTTGCTGCCCTGTCCCTGGCTGGAGTGGGGGGAACCAAGGAGAGGGGGAACCAGTAGTGGGTGTGGGTGGAGGACGTAGAACAGGGGAGCACTTAGAGAATAGATATAAAAAAGGAAGCCATCTTAGTTGGAGCAGTGCAGTTCAGCCAGTGAGTAGCAAGGAGAGGAGGGGAGCAGAGTCTCTTCAGGAGCTCTGCTCCATTGTGGGCCTAGTGAGAGAGGCCCAGGATTGGAGTGGGAGCAAGGGAGGAATGCTCCGGGAACAGAAGGGATCCCAGGGGGTACGGTGAGTGCAGGACGGCACCCATACGCCCGAATCTGCCAAGAATCAGAGGGATCAGGCCGCAGGAAGGGAACTGGTCCCTGGATCAGCCGTGTTACTCCAGGTCTCGGTTGGAAAAACCGGAGGCTTCTGCACTTCCATGGTGCAGTTGCCACAGCCTCACGCTAGTCGCCGTGAAGGGCATCAAGTAGGTCGGGGAACTCCAGGTTGCCCAGAAGGGACTTCAGAGCACCCGATCGGGACTGTGTGTGGGGAGCGCAGGGCAGGAGTGAGAAGACCTAGCGCGTGATGTCAGTCAAGGAAGGAACATAAGAAAGGGGGTCCCGTTAAGTGCTTCTAATCTACCTGAAGGAGTGCTGAACCCCTGCCTGGCAAATGCAGTGCGACGCGGGAGTCTGACACCTGGACAGTGTACCCGAGGAACCTAAAAAGAACTGTGAGTAAACTCGGATGACTGCACTCCACTGTCTCTGTCAGTTATTTCCATCACGCTACCGCGCCTGCACTACAACGCCCAGCATTACCATCTGCAACTACCCTGCCCCGGGGGCCCGCTCTGCCTGTGGGGAGCTGAAACATCCCAGCTGCCATCCCATCACCCCCGGAGGTCTGCAGCAGCGCCGGTATTCATTACCGGGAACCACAGGTGGCGTCACGAGACAAACTGTTAACAAACCCCCTTTTAAAAAGCGACCCCAGAGGATGGGCCCGGGAGCCGACTGCCGTGACATCCTACAAAGAAGGTAAAGGCCCGGGTACCAAGTTTCCCCCCATATCCCCCCTGGGCGGGTCAACTTCACCACCTCCTGGGTGCTCGAGTTGGGCCCTCACCCATTTCTCCCACTCCTTCTTACCCTCAATGACCTTCACCACCCATCTGGCCTTAACAGGGTCCAGGGCTGGTGTCTGTTCCATGTACTGCTGTGGCCAGGGGATGAGGGCTGTTTCCCAGGCTGATAACACTCCAGGACGCTGAGGTGTACTTACCACCAGGGCTGCCAGCATAGCTTTCAGTCAACCTGCCTGGTCGCAGGATCTTGGCCACGCTGACACTGCTGCCTCCGCCTTGGAATCGGGTTCTGGTTTTGGGGACTGCGGGCGAACCTTTGTCTTGAGGTCAGGCATTGGATCCTGGGCCTTCCCTGGACCTGGGTTGGTGCCTCTACTGATGACAGTTCACCCGGCTGCATCTCTTGCTCCAGCTGTGTCATCTTCCTTTTCCACTTGACCTTTCCGGGCACACCGCGGAGCACAATGCCATAGCACCAACCATCACTTTCAATAGGTAAACGGTAGCACTCCATCTTCTCTTGCCACTTTACCTCCTCACCAACAATGGTCCCAGCCCACTCTGCCGTGGGTGTGCTCTTACGTTGCTCTGCCCATTCTTGGGGGAGGCCACTTCTGGCTCACTTGCCCGTTTCCTGGGAGTCTCCACCCGTTCTCCCTTGGCTTGCTGCAATGGGCATGGTTTCTTTTTCTTCCACCGTGCCCTTCTTACGCACACGATGGGACGGGTCTGTCTCACTCTTTCGTGTCACTCACCGACATCTTGCAGTGTCTATCCATTAACCCTATCCTAAAGACTAAACCTATTATTCTCATCTTATCTCCTGTACCGTTGCTAAGCCACTTGACTATATGAACAGTACTTCGCTGTTATAAGTTTTGTCCAAATAGTGTATATACGAGTACTTATATATATCAGTTTATCATAGTGTAAAGCGTTAGAAGTTTCGCATTCCTAATTAGAAGATGTAGTGCATAGAAGGAATATCAATAAGATCCAGAAAGGAAACCTTTGGCACTGTAGATATGACACTTGAGATGCAGAGTAAATTCATTAGTACATTTATTCGCAACCAACATATAGTTTATCATATACTTATCTTTTTTTAAATCTTTAGATATTATTAATAAAGTGTTTAATTGAAAATATAATGAATAAGGTTAATGTCAGATGAAACACATTGATGAAATGATATGTAAAATTAGACTAAGAATGGAGTGGTAATGGTGGACATTAGGACCCTGCGCTCTCATGAGCAGCATAGCTGAGCTCAACGTTCCTTCCAGACACTGGTGGACTAAACGTGCACAGATACCGTATTACGGAGATCTCCCCTCCTTTATCAGTGGCACCAAGAATTTTATGTGACAGTAACTGGAGGTGGCTATGACCACTACGCATGTAGCCTTACAAGGTTGGTTTTATCTCGTCACATCTTGCATTCAGTGACACACTCCTTCCTGCTTTATTGCTGATGTTTAGGAGTACGGGGGCGACTTGCATAGTGACATGCTTCTGTACATGACACGGATGAGATGGTGTTTTGTTCCTACAGATGGCTGTGATCTCACCCGTACTATAGTGATGGAATACATCAGCCGCCCATCAGATGACAGCTGCAGTGATACAGAATGAGGGGATAGCACTTATGTTATCAGACATCAGCCACAACATGTGAGAACCGCTCATATGTTTAAAGGGAACAGAGAAGTCCACCATGTACGAGGGTGTGTCTTCAATAACCAATCACAGATCCATGGGCTCCAATCAGAAGGGGTTTTACACCGCAGGCAGTAGTAAAGGGCGCAATGTCCCGCATAGCAGCATTGGTGGTGCCAGACTGCTGTCATTCAGGTGACGCACACTGAAGCCCTGGTTCCTGATCTACAAGCTGCAGGGATATAGCAGAGCACATCCCATTCATAGCATGATGCTATCTGCTGAGGGACAATAGAAGACAACTACAGCACATCTAGCATCTCTGCTCAGCAGCGGGGGTGAGCTCCTGTGTTCTCTCCCTTCTATAGTACTGGTTCAGCACCACAGTGGTTGGCAGCTCTCCTCTGGGCACTACAGTCCTAGATTCAGCACCACAACGGTGGGCAGCTCTGATCTGGGCAGTACTGTCTAGATTCAGCACCACAGCAGTGGACAGCTTTTATATGGGAAGAACTGTCTAGATTCAGCACCACAGCAGTGGAGGGCTTGTAACCAGGACGTTAAAGTAACATTTGGTTCAATACCACAACGTTGGAGGGCAGTGCCATCCAGGTTCAGCACCACACTAGTGGACAGCTCTGGTGCTTCTGGATACAACAGTTTCAGCACTTCTACCTAGGACAGCTCCAGCATCTTCACCTCTACCTTGAAGGTCCCAGTGCCCGCCAGCCTGTCTATCAGCCGTGCCCGCCTGTCAACCGGCCGTGCTCATCCGCTGTGCCTTTCAGCTTCAGCCATCAGTCCCATGGGAGTCGCCTGCTCTCACAAGGTCGGTCACAGAGTGGCACCTGGTTCACCTTCCCGGTCCCTCCTTGGTTCACAGAGTCGACTAAGCCGCTGTGTGGCCAGGGTCGGTCCGGGTAGGCACTTAGTTACGCCCCTCTGATCCCTCCTTGCATCACAGCACAGAGGTTCCACCACCCGGATCCATAACAGAATACATTTTGTTATATAATAATTTTGTGTTCAAAGATCAATACTACCTACAGAAGAAAGAGGTGGCAATGGACGCGGCTTGGGCCCCATCTTACGCCAATCTCTCCTTGGGATTTTGGGAGTGTGAATACACCCGATTCCAGAACATTGAACATACGTCATTGGGATCAGTGATATCTTGGATGAGATTCATAGACGATGTGTTGTTTATTTTGCAGGGCTCCCATGAGGAACTTGAAAAATTCTTAAAATATCTCAATGACAATGCATTGAATATTAAGCTAACCCATCATATTGATCAAAAGAAAATTGATTTTCTGGATTTGGATATTCATGTTGATGACCATGGACAGTTGCATACAAATATTTATCGCAAGAATACTAGTGCCAATGCTTTCTTGCATGCCAAATCAGTCATCTGGCACATGTAATACAGGCAATGCCGTCTGGACAATTTATTAGGGCACATCGTATTTGTGACCAAAACAAAGCTTTTGAAGAATAGGCATGTGATATGACCAGTAGATACTTACAATGTAGTACAAAATGGAAATTATTCAGCAGGCCTACTATCGGGCCAAACAAGCCAATAGTCAATATCTTCTCATTACTAAAAAGAAAAAGGAATCTGATGGGCATGTTCGATTCATCACGAATTATCATTCGAGGTGGAAGGAAATTACTAATATCATCTCCAAATTTTGGCTAATTCTCCAACAGGATCAGACAATACTTCCTTTTCTATCAAATCGTCCATTGATTATGGCTAAAAGTAATAAGACACTACGTGATATACTAGTTCATAGTCATCATGTACCTGATACATCTTCATATACACTGCTCAAAAAAATAAAGGGAACACTCAAATAACACATCCTAGATCTGAATGAATGAAATATTCTCATTGAATACTTTGTTCTGTACAAAGTTGAATGTGCTGACAACAAAATCACACAAACATCATCAATGGAAATCAAATTTATTAACCAATGGAGGCCTGGATTTGGAGTGACCACCAAAATTAAAGTGGAAAAACACACTACAGGCTGATCCAACTTTGATGTAATGTCCTTAAAACAAGTCAAAATGAGGCTCAGTATTGTGTGTGGCCTCCACGTGCCTGTATGACCTCCCTACAACGCCTGGGCATGCTCCTGATGAGGCTCAGTATTGTGTGTGGCCTCCACGTGCCTGTATGACCTCCCTACAACGCCTGGGCATGCTCCTGATGAGGTTGCAGATGGTCTCCTGTGGGATCTCCTCCCAGACCTGGACTAAAGCATCCGCCAACTCCTGGACAGTCTGTGGTGCAACGTGACGTTGGTGGATGGAGCGAGACATGATGTCCCAGATGTACTCAATCGAATTCAGTTTGGGGAACGGGCGGGCCAGTCCGTAGCTTCAATGCGTTCATCTTGCAGGAGCTGCTGACACACTCCAGCCACATGAGGTCTGGCATTGTCCTGCATTAGGAGGAACCCAGGGCCATCCGCACCAGCATATGGTCTCACAAGAGGTCTGAGGATCTCATCTCGGTACCTAATGGCAGTCAGGCTACCTCTGGCAAGCACATGGAGGGCTGTGCGGCCCTCCAAAGAAATGCCACCCCACACCATTACTGATCTACTGCCAAACCGGTCATACTGAAGGATGTTGCAGGCAGCAGATCGCTCTCCACGGTGTCTCCAGACTCTGTCACGTCTGTCACATGTGCTCAGTGTGAACCTGCTTTCATCAGTGAAGAGCACAGGGTGCCAGTGGCGACTTTGCCAATCGTGGTGTTCTGTGGCAAATGCCAAGCATCCTGCACGGTGCTGGGCTGTGAGCACAACCCCCTTCTGTGGACGTCGGGCCCTCATACCACCTTCATGGAGTCGGTTTCTAACTGTTTCTGCATACACATGCACATTTGTGGCCTGCTGGAGGTCATTTTGCAGGGCTCTGCCAGTGCTCCTTCTGTTCCTCCTTGCACGAAGGCGGAGGTAGCAGTCCTGCTGCTGGGTTGTTGCCCTCCTACGGCCCCCTCCATGTCTCCTGGTGTACTGACCTGTCTCCTGGTAGCGCCTCCAGCCTCTGGACACTACACTGACAGACACAGCAAACCTTCTTGCCACAGCTCGCATTGATGTGCCACCCTGGATGAGCTGCACTACCTGAGCAATTTCTGTGGGTTGTAGAGTCCGTCTCAAGCTACCACAAGTGTGAAAGCACAACCAACATTCAAAAGTGACCAAAACATCAGCCCAGAAAGCATTGGTACTGAGATGTGGTCTGTGGTCCCCACCTGCAGAACCACTCCTTTATTGAGGGTGTCTTGATAATTGCCAATAATTTCCATCTATTGTCTATTCCATTTGCACAACAGCATGTGAAATTGATTGTCAATCAGTGTTGCTTCCTAAGTGGACAGTTTGATTTCACAAAAGTTTGATGTACTTGGAGTTATATTCTGTTGTTTAAGTGTTCCCTTTATTTTTTTGAGCAATGTATATTTGTCTCAAAAGGCCCCAAATGGGGCACATGGAAGTGTGGCAACTGCAAAGAGTGCAGATATATTGAAAAAACGAATACCTTTCAGGATTCGTTGGGTGAGTAGGCTTACAAGATTCTGTATTTCATTAATTGTAGAACATCTATGGTCATCTATCAAGCCACATGTTTCTGTGGACTCATCTATATTGGTATGACAACTCAGGAGCTTTGGAACACATCAAAAATATTAGGGCAGCGGAGAAAATCTGTCAAGATGAGGTGGGTGCTATTTCTCAACCTAAACCTTTGGCGAGACAGTTTCGGAATTGCTACCCTCATCAATGTCATCTCTTACGTGTCAAAGGGATTGCCCGTCTGTATCCTGGGAATAGGAGGGAAAATCTAGCCAAAAAGCTGGCCCAGATTGAACAAATAAATAATAAATAAAAAAGTAAATGGATCACCACTCTAAGAAGTATGACCCCCAGAGGGTTAAATGAACAGTGGGGATTTTCGAGTATTCTTTAAGTATACATTAGGATTTTTGATATATTCTCATCTTCAGTGTCTTGTCCTTATTATAAATCGAATAATATAATCAATATATATCATAGTGCATTTGATTGAATAAACATATATACATGTATTGTTGGCTTTATTGTACAGTACATATAGAGAGTTTATAGTGTGTTTATTCACTTTTACATATACACGTTATATAAGCAACAATATTGTGTATGCACGCATTAACTATATTATATACAGAACTTTTTCTATATTTCATACAATTCTATTTTGGCACGTATAATTATATTTAGACTTTGATGCTGACCCGCACTTTTTCCCTTTTCTAATATTGCTGCAGGGTCGCTGTGCGCCACACTGCGCATGCTCCGGTGTGCTCTCGTACCCGATACTGGAATGTTTTCATTGAACTGCGACCTTTGGTCGTGTTTCCCTGATGCACATTCGGTCGCAGACGGGACGGCTATCCGGACGCGTGGGACAGTAGAGGCGTCCGATAATATGGCGTCCTTGATTTGTAAGTAACCACAGCTGTAATCACCCTATAAAACATCGCCTCTTCCTCCTCCACCTCACTTCCTAATGAATCGGTAGCGAAACGTGCGTTGAAGCATGTGGAAGGGGTGATGATGTGCCTCTGGATAGTACGTGTGACGGGAGCTAGTTACCCCATCCGCAGATGTCCAATCTTCTTCTGTAGGCCCCTGACATGGAAAGGCTTTTCTTACACTGGGATAAATAAAATATGACTATCGCACAGTGTCTCCTAGATGAACTTAACTTTTATTCTCACAAGCAGTTTTTATAGAGAATCACACAGGCTATTTTTAACACCCATTGTTCTCACCAGATAATACCCACAGTAGGCTCCCAGACAGCAGTTATGCAACAACCCATTAATCAGCACATTGTCTGTTTGCCACTGCTAAGTGAGCACAGGAAGGTGGGGGCCAGGGGTGCTTCGGTCACATCACAAAATGTCCAATAATATGTAATCCACAATATTCACCCCAATTTATAACGTTATGTCCCATTAGCTGCATAGGCGCTACGACAACCCCCATGTGGCAAAATCTTGGGAGTACGGGGTTGATCTGTCACAATGCTCCCCCTTCCCGGACAGGATCAGCCTACCCAGTCTGCTCCCTGACGGATCAGCTGGAGGAGGTCCGCGATTTATGAGGTTGGTATCAGGTCAGTTTGTCGGCTTAGTTCATCGGCGTTACCATTTTGCTTGCCAGGTCTATAGTGGATGGTGAAGTCTAATGGTTGTAGCGCCAAACTCCACCGTAGTAGTCTGGCATTGTCCCCGGAGACCCGATTAAGCCATACCAGGGGGTTATGGTCCGTTATGAGGGAAAACTGTCTTCCATGCAAATATGGTTGGAGCTTCTTGGCAGCCCATTCTACTGCCAGGCATTCCTTTTCGAAGGCCGCATAGCTGACTTCTCGAGGCAGTAATTTCCGACTCAGATAAGCTATTGGGTGTTCTTGGCCGTCCGACCCGACTTGGCTCAGTACTGCCCCCAACCCAAACATAGATGCGTCTGTGTGAACAAGGAAACGTTTAGTTGTATCGGGTGCGGCCAATATCGGGGTATTTGTGAGGGCGTCCTTTAGCTGGCGGAAGGCTTCCTCACACTCGGGGGTCCAGGTTACCTGGCGGGGGAGGTTCTTATGTGTCAGATCAGTGAGGGGCTTGGCAATGGTGCTGTAGTTAGGGACAAATTTCCTATAATACCCCGCTGTCAATAGAAAGGCCATGACTTGGGTTTTAGTACGTGGGGTGGGCCACTTGGCTACCGCCTCAATCTTGGCGGGTTCCGGTCGTTGTTTTCCACCCCCCACCCAATGTCCTAAATACTGAACCTCTGCTTTGCCTACGTGACACTTGTTGGGGTTCAGGGTGATTCCGGCTTTGTGGATCCTATCCAACACTGTCTCTAGGTGATTTAGATGCTCATCCCATGTCGCGCTGTAGACGACGATGTCATCCAGGTAGGCACAAGCATAGTCCTGGAGACCATCCAGAAGCCAGTCAGCCAGCCTCTGGAAGGTCGCGGGGGCATTATTCATCCGAAATGGCATAACCCGAAACTGGAATAAGCCAAACTGGGTGACAAATGCAGACTTGGGAATAGCATCAGGACTTAGGGGGATCTGCCAATAGCCTTTGCATAGATCGATGGTTGTCAAATACTTTGCCCCAGCCAGCCTGTCTAACAACTCGTCCACACGCGGCATGGGATACGCATCCGTCACAGTTTTCTCATTTAGCTTGCGATAGTCTACACAAAACCGGGTAGTCCCATCTTTCTTAGGCACTAACACTACAGGGGACGCCCAGAGACTATCTGACTCCTCAATGACCCCTAAACGCAACATCTCCTGTATCTCTTGTCGCATCCCTTCTCGTACAGACTCCGGGACGCGGAAGGGGGATTGTCTCAGGGGGGTCTGATCTTGTGTCTCAACCTTGTGTTGTGCAAGTCGGGTGAACCCCGGTCTCTCTGAGAACATCCTCTGCCGCTGCCTCAGCAATGTCTCAGCCTGCTCTCTCTCCCGGGCCCCTAGGTTTTCTCCTAAGTGTACCTGGTCCCAGGTTTTCGACTGAGTCTTCTCACCTAAGACATCAGGCAAGGGGAGTCCGGCTAAATCCTCTGCTTCGGGTGCGCAGATGGCAGCTACATCTTCAGGGCACTCCCGGCAGGGCTTCAGCGTATTCACGTAGAACATGCGGATAACCCTGGGGTCGTCACAATCGGCGACATTGTAGGTGGTGTCAGCTATTTTCCCCACTACCCGGTAAGGCCCCTGCCATGCGGCCTGGAATTTGTTCTGCCTATCCGGTTCTAGTACCAGGACCTTCTGTCCTATCTCGAAGGTGCGTTCTCTAGCCCTCTGATCGTACCATACGCGCTGGCGTCAACTCCTGCAGGCGGTCCCGGAGTTCCAGCACGAAGGGCACGATAGGGGTTCCTGCTATGGTTTCCTCCCCTTCCCAGAGCTCTTGCACTAAGTCTAGGGGCCCCCTCACCCGCCTCCCATATAACAGTTCAAATGGGGAGAACCCCGTAGCTTTTTGGGGCACCTCCCGATAGGCGAACAGGAGGTGCGGCAAGAATTTCTCCCAGTCCCTGTAGGTCCGGGTGAACGTCCCAATGAGTTGTTTTAACGTTCCGTTAAAGCGCTCACACAACCCGTTGGTTTGCGGGTGGTATGGGGCGCTTCTAATGGACTTTACACCACACAGTCTCCACAGTTGGTTGGTCACCTCTGCCGTAAATTGGGTACCCTGATCCGAGATAATTTCCCGGGGAAATCCAACCCATGAGAAAACCTGGAGCAGGGCAGCCACCACCGTCTCTGCCAGTATGTTAGGTAAGGCAACCGCCTCTGGATGCCGCGTGGCGTAATCTATCACTGTCAATATATACCTTTTCCCTGACGGACTGGGTTTGGCTAACGGCCTTATCAGATCGACCGCTACTCAGCTAAATGGCTCCTCCACAATGGGAAGGGGGTGTAATTTGGCCTTGCAGCGATCTCCCCTCTTGCCAATGCGCTGGCAACTGTCACAGGTCTGGCAGTACTGACAAACATCATGGGATGCCCCTGGCCAGAAGAATTTTGGTGTCAGACGATGCCTGGTGCGGCTGACTCCGAGGTGCCCCGCCAAGAGTATGTCATGAGAGATTCGCAGCAACTCCTGCCTATACTTTTTGGGAACTACCAGCTGTAGTTTTACAGTGGGGCTCGTCCCTGAGTGAGTTTGCTCTGTAACCCTGTAGAGGAGTCCCTGATGCCATATAAACTGTTCACCTTCCAGTACCCCTCTCCCCTCTTATGCCTTCCCGCGATACCCCTGCAATGAGGGATCCTCTAGTACCTCCCTCCTAAATTCTGCTGGGGTGTCCCATGAAATGTGTCTGGCTATGGGAATACGTGAAGGGCTGTAGTGTCTTACCTGGGCCTCCTCCGAGTGTGATTCCGCCTCCGCAGCTCGAGCTTGTCTCCGGGTAGTCACAGGATATGTCTCAGCCAGGGGGGCGACCGAGAAGTAAGACAACATGGGCCCCAAGTCTTTTCCCAGCAGGACGTCTGCAGGCAAATCCTTCATCATGCCGACCTCGACAAGGCCATCCCCGACCCCCAGTTCAGTTGAATCTTGGCCTTGGGCAGTCAATGTATGGCTCCCCCTGCTACACGGCCCGCCTCTGTCCGACCCGTCTTTTGGTCTTGGGCGAGATGCGACTTCACAAGGGTCAGAGTAGCTCCGGAATCTCTTAATCCTTGCAGCCGTTTACCATTAATCCACACCGACTGTCGATGTTGTTGTCGATTATCCGCCTGGGTTGCCTGCACAGGGTCCACTTCATGCAGCACTCCCTCTATCTCTTCCATCCCATAATTAGCCATAGCCACCGATGCCGGGTCGGCTTTGCCTTGGTAGCAGTGTACAGCGGCCCGGTTGAAGGTAGTCGTTTCCGGTTTTGGCCACTGGGTGCACTGGGTCCGGTTGGAACAGTGTCTCTGCAGGTGACCCAGCTGATGGCAGGTGTGGCATTGCACCCCAGGAGGTCTCTGGTAGGCCAGGGTATTGGTGGGTCACCCGCCAAGCTTCTGTGGTTTAGGGGCCTCCAGACCCATGGGAGGGCCCCTTGAGACAGTTTTGGACCCTGACAATTGGGCCCTCCTGGCATCATAATGTTCATCGGTCAGCCATGCGGCCTCCTCAAGAGTCGTCGGTCCCGAAGCCATTCTTGCGTCTCGGGAGTTAACCCAGTGAAGAATCGTTCTAACACGATGAGCTGTAGGACGTCCTCCTTAGTGTCTGCTTTGCTACCTTGTACCCACTGTAGCAGTGACCGCCATAGTTTACAGGCCCATTCAGCATGGGTATCCGTTTCCCGTTTTGTGGTTTTGCGGAACTTTTGACGGTATGCCTCTGGTGTTAGTGCATACCCGGCCAAGATCACTTCTTTGACTCACTTATAGTCCATACAGTCCTTATCCGATACAGTGCGATAGGCATCCGCTGCCGGCCTGTCAGCTTGCTGGCCAGAATCTGGACCCAATCCTCCGGCTCCACTTTATGAAGGGTACACTACCGCTCAATGTCCTGCAGAAAGCCATCAATGTCTTCCTCTGCCTCCCCCAATGTCGGAAGGCATTGTATTGCATCTTTTTGTGGCTTACCCCTGCTGGTACCGGGGAGTAAGCCAGGGCTCCCCCTGCTCGCTGTATCTCCTCTCTCCGTTCTGCCATCTCCATCTTGGCTAGCTTTATCTTGGTCCGCTCTGCCATCTCCATCCTGGCTAGCTCCATCCGCTCTGCCCTCTCCATCTCCATCTTTTTATCCAGATCAGTACGCACATCAGCCATCACCTTATCTATGATCTGTACTGCCGGGTTGGGAGCATAAAGTGCCAGTCTGCTCTTTACCTCCCTCTGGAATTCAGTCTCTTCCACGTTCCCACTGGAGATTGTTGCGTTGTCGAGCTCCATAATGGCTGCTATCAAATCCGCTTTTGTTTTGTTGCTGGCGGTTAACCCTCGAGCTTCCACACGGTCCTTCAACGTATTCCTCTTTAGCTTCTGGTAGATGTCAAACCAGGGGAGGAGTCCTGAGGAGATAATTTGCATATTCCCACTGCATTTTGGGGTAAGTGAAGAGTCTCCGCGAGCTCAAAGAACACTGGATTTTGGCTGTTGGAGCTGAAAAGAGGACATCGGTAAACCGCGCGCCGGTAGGCGCGCGCATTTTGAAGCTTTTTTTTTACGCTTTTTTCACTGTTTTCAGAACATTAACAATAAGAACATGGAAGAGTCCAGGAGCCATTTGGTGAGCTGCATATCCTGCTACATGTTCACAGACTTGCCAGTGGAAAAGCCAGACTTCACATGCCAGAAATGCAAGCTTGTGTCCCTGTTGGAGGAAAAGTTGCGAAATCTAGAAGAGAGGTTAACTACCTTGAAAATCATTAAGGAAGGTGAAGAGTTCTTAGACAGAGCAGAATTATCTCTTCATGATTCAGAAAGAGAAGAAATTCGAACTGCACCTGACGAAACAGAGGAATGGAAGCATGTGACCCACAGAAGCAGGAGGATCGAGAGGCAGTCAGCACCCATATTGCTCAGGAATCAGTACCAGGCTCTCACACAGGAGAACCATGAAGAAATACAGCAAGATAAGACTTTGCCAGCAATGAATAACCTTGTAAGCCCTCAGAATCCTCCTGGATGGAGAAAGAAGAATGTTGTGAAGAAAAAACGGAGAGTGGTGGTCATGGGGGATTCCCTGTTAAGAGGAACAGAGGCCGCTATCTGCAGACCAGACATAACCTCAAGAGAAATTTGCTGTCTTCCAGGAGCAAAAATTAAAGATGTGTCTGACAGGATATCAAGACTCTTCAGACCTACAGATCACTACCCATTCCTGCTAATACATGTGGGGACAAATGACACCGCAAGAAAGGACCTGGAAACCATCTGCAGTGACTTTGAAGACTTAGGCAAGAAAGTGAAAGAATTGGGAGCGCAGGTGGTCTTCTCATCCATCCTCCCAGTGGATGGCCATGGAACAATGAGGTGGAATAAGATTCTACAGGTGAACAACTGGCTACGTCGATGGTGCCGTCAACAAGGATTTGGATTTCTGGATCACGGAATGAATTACCTATACGATGGACTACTTGCTAGAGATGGGGTGCACCTTACGAAGACTGGAAAACATGTATTTGGAAGTCGCCTTGCTACACTCATCAGAAGAGCTTTAAACTAGAACAATGTGGGAAGGGAAGCAAAAGGCCAGAAAAAGCCATACAGCTGACAAATACTATTGAGATCTCTGCTACTGGAAGTGGAAAAGAAGAACAAAGACAAAAAAATCTAAATAATAAAAATATGGGAGGAAGAGAAACCAATCACAAACTAAAATGTTTTTATACAAATGCACAAAGCATGGGCAACAAACAAGGAGAATTGGAACTACTAATGCAGGAAAAGGAATATGATGTCATTGGAATCACTGAAACTTGGTGGGACGATACACATGATTGGAATAAAAGGCTAAAAGGATACAACTTATTTGCAAGAAACAGACTTGATAAACGAGGAGGAGGTGTTGCATTGTATGTTAGAAAAGCGTATATCTGCACAGAGATTGAAGCTTCAGAGACTGGGAGTTCTGTGGAAACTGTTTGGGTAAGAATACAAGGAGAGAACAACGGAAAGGACACCATTGTAGGCATTTACTACAGGCCACCTGGGCAAGCTGAAGATATGGATGAACTCTTTATGTATCAAATGACCAAGTTCTCCAAAAAATATGACGTAGTGGTCATGGGAGATTTCAACTATCCAGACATTTGTTGGGAATCTCTCTCAAGTAAAACTAACAGGTCAAGCAAATTCTTATCCTCTCTTGCTGACAACTTTATCTTCCAAAAGGTAGGGGAGAAAACAAGGGGATCTGCTACTTTGGATCTAATCCTTATAAACAGGGAGGAAATGGTTGAGGAGGTAAAGGTGGCTGGGACCCTAGGAGGCAGCGATCATGCTATTATAGAATTTTGGATAACTAGAGGAGGAAGACATGTGAAGACTCAAACTTCAAGGTTAGATTTTAGAAAGGCAGATTTTAAGAGACTCAGAAAGAGAATAGGAGGGATCCAATGGCTGGATGTCCTTAAGGACAAAAATGTCCAGGAAGGATGGGAAATTTTTAAAAATGAGATTCTCAAAGCACAATCGTTAACAATCCCGAAAAGTAGGAAGAATGGGAAGCATTTAAGGAAACCAGGATGGATGAACACAGAACTTAAACACATGCTAAAAAGAAAGAAAGAAATGTTTATTAAATGGAAAGAGGGAGGCATATCTAAAGAAGATTATAATGCAGTCTGCAGATCCTGCAGGGCACGTATCAGGTTAGCTAAAGCTGACAATGAATTAAGGCTTGCAAGAGATGTCAAAAGCAATAAAAAAGGATTTTGGGGGTATGTCAAAAGTAAAAGAAAAGTCAAAGATGCTATAGGATTTTTACAGGATGAAAATGGAGAAATGGTAAGAGAGGATGTTGAGAAGGCCGAACTTTTTAATTCCTATTTTGCATCTGTTTTCTCTCAGAAAGAAAATGTAACATCAACTGATCTTCACTGTCCTTTTAAAGGAATAGAGGAATCCAAGTTATCAGTAAACAGAAAGATTGTGAGGGAATATTTAGCTAACATAAATGAGTTCAAGTCTCCAGGTCCAGATGAATTACACCCCAGAGTACTGAAGGAGATTGTAGAAGAAATTTTAGAACCACTCTCCATAATCTTTGAAAATTCTTGGAGAACAGGAGAAGTCCCAGAAGACTGGAGAAGAGCAAATGTTGTTCCTATCTTCAAAAAGGGGAAGAAGGTGGACCCAGGGAACTATAGGCCGGTGAGTCTGACTTCTATACCAGGAAAGATCTTTGAACAAATTATTAAACAACATGTATGTAAGTACATGGATAAGAATGAAGTGATTAACCAGAGTCAGCATGGGTTTGTAACTAACAAGTCATGTCAGACTAACTTAATTTCCTTCTATGACAGAATCACTGACTGGGTGGATCAGGGAAATGCTGTAGATATAGTATATCTTGACTTCAGCAAAGCATTTGACAAAGTATCTCACATCATCCTTATTGAAAAAATGACCAAGTATGCAATGGACCAGGCAACTGTTAGGTGGATTCATAACTGGCTTAGTGATCGGACTCAAAGGGTGGTTGTAAATGGCTTCACATCCAGCTGGATGAATGTCTCAAGTGGGGTACCACAGGGCTCCGTCCTGGGACCTGTATTGTTCAACATCTTTATCAATGATTTAGATGAAGGAATTGAGGGTAAACTGATTAAATTTGCTGATGACACAAAGCTAGGAGGGATAGCTAATACTAGAGAAGAGAGAGAGAGGATTCAAAAAGACCTAAATAAACTGGAGCAGTGGGCAGCAACCAACAGAATGGTTTTTAACAGGGAAAAATGCAAAGTACTACATCTGGGCAATAAAAATGAAAAAAGCATATACAGAATGGGAGGAATAGAGCTAAGCAACAGTACATGTGAAAAAGACTTAGGTATACTAATAGATCATAGACTGAACATGAGTCAACAGTGTGATGCAGCAGCAAAAAAGGCAAATACAATTCTGGGATGTATTAACAGAAGCATACAGTCTAGATCACGTGAAGTCATTATCGGTCTTTACTCCTCTTTGGTCAGACCTCATCTGGAATACTGTGTACAGTTTTGGGCACCACATTTTAAAAAAGACATCGACAAACTGGAGCAAGTTCAGAGAAGAGCGACCAGAATGGTGACTGGTCTGCAAACCATGTCCTATGAGGAACGGTTGCAGGATTTGGGAATGTTTAGCTTGCAAAAAAGAAGACTGAGAGGAGACTTAATAGCTGTCTACAAATATGTCAAGGGCTGTCACATTGTAGAAGGATCATCTTTATTCTCATTTGCACAAGGAAAGACTAGAAGCAATGGGATGAAACTAAATGGGAGGAGACACAGATTAGATATTAGAAAAAACTTTTTGACAGTTAGGGTGATTAATGAGTGGAACAGGCTGCCACGAGAGGTGGTGAGTTCCCCTTCAATGGACGTCTTCAAACAGAGGCTGGACAGACATCTGTCTGAGATGATCTAGTGAATCCTGCTTTGAGCAGGGGGTTGGACCAGATGACCCAGGAGGTCCCTTCCAACTCTACCATTCTATGATTCTATGATTCTATGATTCTATGATTCTTCCATTCAGTCCTTGGCTCCTGAAGAAGATGGACCGCATCCCACCGCTGCCACCAGTGTGACGGGAGCTAGTTACCCCATCCACAGATGTCTAATCTTCTTCTGTAGGCCCCTGACATGGAAAGGCTTTTCTTACACTGGGATATATAAAATATGACTATCGCACAGTGTCTCCAAGATGAACTTAACTTTTATTCTCACAAGCAGGTTTTATAGAGAATCACACAGGCTATTTTTAGCACCCATTGTTCTCACCAGATAATACCAACAGTAGGCTCCCAGACAGCAGTTATGCAACAACCCATTAATCAGCACATTGTCTGTTTGCCACTGCTAAGTGAGCACAGGAAGGTGGGGGCCAGGAGTGCTTCGGTCACATCACAAAATGTCCAACAATATGTGATCCACAATATTCACCCCACTTTATAACATTATGTCCCATTAGCTGCATAGGCGCTACGACAACCCCCATGTGGCAAAATCTTGGAGTACGGGGTTGATCCATCACAGTACGTAATAATATGCACAAATTAAACTTTTTATGAACTTATTTCTGTATTCTTTTTTGCATTATGACATTTGATATTGCATGGTGATCACTTTTACTGTTCATCATATGATTTGGATAGGCATAGTTACATATATATATAAATTTTCCTCTTTGCTTAAATAATGTAAATACATTTGGATATGCACATACATATATATACAGTACAGACCAAAAGTTTGGACACACCTCATTTAAAGATTTTTCTGTATTTTCATGCTTATGAAAATTGTACATTCACACTGAAGGCATCAAAACTGTGAATTAACACATGTGGAGTTATATAGTTAACAAAAAAGTGTGAAACAACTGAAAATATGTCTTATATTCTAGGTTCTTCAAAGTAGCCACCTTTTGCTTTGATGACTGCTTTGCACACTCTTGGCATTCTCTTGATGAGCTTCAAGAGGTAGTCACCAGAAATAGTTTTCACTTCAGGTTTAATAAGTGGGATTTCTTGCCTTATAAATGAGTTTGGGACCATCAGTTGTGTTGTGCAGAAGTCTGGTGGATACACAGCTGATAGTCATACTGAATAGACTGTTAGAATTTGTATTATGGCAAGAAAAAAGCAGCTAAGTAAAGAAAAACGAGTGGCCATCATTACTTTAAGAAATGAAGGTCAGTCAGTGCGAAAAATTGGGAAAACTTTCAAAGTGTCCCCAAGTGTAGTTGCAAAAACCATCAAGTGCTACAAAGATACTGGCTCACATGAGGACCGCCCCAGGAAATAAGACCAAGAGTCACCTCTGCTTCTGAGGATAAGTTTATCCGAGTCACTAGCTTCAGAAATCGCAGGTTAACAGCTGCTCAGATTAGAGACCAGGTCAATGCCACACAGAGTTCTAGCAGCAGACACATCTCTACAACAACTGTTAAGAGGAGACTTTGTGCAGCAGGCCTTCATGGTAAAATAGCTGCTAGGAAACCACTGCTAAGGACAGGCAACAAGCAGAAGAGACTTGTTTGGGCTAAAGAACACAAGGAATGGTCTGATGAGTGTAAATTTGAAATCTTTGGTTCCAACCACTGTGTCTTTGTGCGACACAGAAAAGGTGAACGGATGGACTCTACATGCCTGGTTCCCACCGTGAAGCATGGAGGAGGAGGTGTGATGGTGTGGGGGTGCTTTGCTGGTGTCACTGTTGGGGATTTATTCAAAATTGAAGGCATACTGAACCAGCATGTCTACCACAGCATCTTGCAGCGGCATGCTATTCCATCCGGTTTGTGTTTAGTTGGACCATCATTTATTTTTCAACAGGACAATGACCCCAAACACACCTCCAGGCTGTGTAAGGGCTATTTGACCAAGAAGGAGAGTGATGGGGTGCTACGCCAGATGACCGGGCCTCCACAGTCACCAGACCTGAACCCAATCGAGATGGTTTGGGGTGAGCTGGACCGCAGAGTGAAGGCAAAAGGGCCAACAAGTGCTAAGCATCTCTGGGAACTCCTTCAAGATTGTTGGAACACCATTTCTGGTGACTACCTCTTGAAGCTCATCAAGAGAATGCCAAGAGTGTGCAAAGCAGTCATCAAAGCAAAAGGTGGCTACTTTGAAGAACTTAGAATATAAGACATATTTTCAGTTGTTTCACACTTTTTTGTTAAGTATATAATTCCACATGTGTCAATTCATAGTTTTGATGCCTTCAGTGTGAATGTACAATTTTCATAGTCATGAAAATACAGAAAAATCTTTAAATGAGAAGGTGTGTCCAAACTTTTGGTCTGTACTGTATATTTCATCACACCTCAGTTACATCTACACGTCCCCCTTCAATATAGGGAATTGGGTCATGTGATCTCCAGCCTGACAACTATTCCAGTACATGCACTAATGTGTTGACAGGAAGTCAGTCTCTGACGTCATGTGATCTGTACGATGACCTCATTACCTATCAAATCCCTCCTGGCGGCTCAGACTCTTCCCCGCATACCGAGCTTCAGCTTCTTTGTCGTTCTGTACGTCCTCCCATGCAGATAAAGATATGTATGAAGACTTTTCTAAAATAAATCCTGTCTTTGCTGCCATAGCAGCCAATCATAGAGCAGCTTTCATTTAGTTTATATAAGTGAGCAGTGACATTGTAGGGGAGACCAGCTGAAGCTGCATCACATGAAGCATTATCAAACCTGTCTAAGGGTCTGTTCACATATTAAGTATTTGATTCAGAGATTTCTACACCATATCTGCATCTTTTGTAAGGAAAAATACAGTGGCAAAAACACGCGCTTTTGTCCAAATTTTTCCCCACTCATAAGTATGGGTGAAATCTGCAGGAAAAACATTGAAAGAATTGATATTCTGCAGATTTAACCCCTTCACAACATCCGCCGTACATGTACTGAGCAAGTTGGAAGCAAGTGTGTAAAGTGGGCTCACAGGGTGAGCCAGCCCCATACCCGGCAGGTGATGTCTGTGTATTACAGCCAGGACCTGCAGCTAACAATCGCGGGTGGAGCGCTGCTCTGACATACATAACACGCAACAGCATGCGTGCGTGTCATTCCCTCCGCCCATCGGTGAGCCTGTGATGTAATTGCGGGTCGGCGATGGGTTGTCATTATAGCCTGGTGTCAGCTGATGACCCCCGTGCCTGTCATTATGGAGCTCCTTTGAAACCCTGACTGTGGCCAGGCTTCAAAGGAGACTATGATTTCTGATATATACATCTTTGTATCTAGCACAGGCGATTGGACAATTGCGTCTTCAAGTCCCCTAAGGGGGCTAACAATTATAGTGAAAAATAAAAAAAATGTTTTGAAAAAAAAAAAATTAAAATATAGCTTTTATTAAACTTAATTAAAAATGTACGGATGCCCTGCATTTGGTTAGCTGCAGGGCATCTTTACATTTATCCATTTACCATAGATTTCCTGATGAACCAACATCTGGTGGAGAAACGCGTCGAGATACATTGGAAGACCGTACATGTGGACTGATAAGTATCATGGCCCATGAAATCTATACGTTGTTCAGTCTATAACTGTGCTTTTTTTAACACTAATGTTTATATTTGTGCTCACCATTCCATTATGAATTATTTGGATCTATTATTGTGACTTCTATCTGAGATCAGGATACCTTCTCGCTTGAGGTCAAGCTGAAGGGCTAAGGATTTACCGTATTTTTCGGACCATAAGGCGCACTTTTTTTCCCCAAAATTTGGAAGGAAAATTGGGGTGCATCTTATGGTCCGAACGTTACTTTACCGGTGGTGGTGGAGCGGGGATCACAGAGTCCTCCGGCGGCGGCAGAGGTGAGATGCTGCTGAAGCCGGGGCCTGTACCTGTGCTGGTGTCGGGTGGTGAAGCAGAGGAGCCGGGGCCTGTGCCGGGCTGTGAGTGGTGTCCAGCGGTGAGGCAGAGGAGCCGGGGCCTCTGCCGGGCTGTGAGCGGTGTCCGACGGTGCGGTAGAGCAGCGTGTGCTGCTTCCGGAGCTCCGGCGGCCATTTTCCTGTATATCTCTGCCTCACCACCGGATCCATTCACAGGTCCAGGCCTCAGGCAAGTTCACAGGCCCCAGGCCCGTCCACAGGCCCTAGGCAAGTCCACAGGCCCCAGGCAAGTCCACAGGCCCCAGGCCAGTCCACAGGCCTCAGGCCCCAGGCCAGTCTACAGGCCCCAGCCAGTCCACAGGCCCCAACCAGACACCGGCATTTCACCTCTTCTGCTGCCTCCGGGTTCCTGAGGCAAGGAACAGAGGGATCTGCGATCCTGATCCACCATCACTGCAACTCACAGCTGCTGCAGCACCGGCTTCATGTATCCAGGGTCCACAGCATTCCTCCACTTCCGCCGGGCCGGTTTCCTGAAGGACCCTGCCTCCTGCTCCACCACCCCCCCAGGTAAGATACCTAATCAGACTATAAGACGGACCCCATCTTATAAAAAATATTTTTTTTCCTATTTTCCACCCCAAAATTTGGGGTACGTCTTATGGTGCGGTGCGTCTTATAGTCCGAAAAATACGGTATATATGAATCAATGGGCATATTTGTCAGATGTCATATCTTGTATATATATCCGCATTCAAGCATATACAATATTATATTGCTGAATTGCTGCGCTTTATTCACATTTTGGACTCAAGATACTCTCCTACTCTTACATTGTATATTGTTTGCATACCCTGCAGACCTCGTTTTTATGTGGTTACAGTGGATGATTTATTTATATATATATATTTCTAATCCCGTTACTATCATACTAGCCCTGTGCTCTCCCTCTCTATTGGTGTTCAGGGACTTACAGGGACTTTTAGGGATAGACAACTTGTGAGTGGGGGCGCCATTGTCGTACAAATTCTAGGGTGCCAACCCCTGCGGTCAGCAATGGTCATCCTAGAGGACAATAGGAAATGACTAGTTCCTGTAGTATCATTGATATGTTATTATATTTATTCATTCCCGCTATTATCATATTACAGGTTGACGAACCTTCTGTTCCCATCCTGTACTTGCTCACCAAGGTCCATAGGAGTCTATAAGACCAATCCAACACTACACACTCCTGACCTATGGGAGGCAAGTATGCACCATAGTGCTGCCTCAGCAGGATCACGAGTGGGGGGAACCAAAAGTTAGGGGAACCATGTAGTGGGTGGAGGGTGTAGAACACACTTTTAGTTTGCACACATAGTTTCATATATAATGGCCAGCCATCTTAGAACAATGTTCTTTGATTGTGGCCTTCACAGCTGACAGTGGCCTGGACAGGAGAGGACTCAAAAGGGGAGAGTTAGGAACACTCTGAGGGTCCTGATCTAGGCACCTGAAGCCCTCATCCCTGGTGGCCGCAGTCATCCGTGAGGAACAGGGAGAAGCCTTGCGGCTGTGCTTGAAAACTGTGAGTAAAAGACCTGGAAGACTCTCCCTATGGCCTCCAGACTCTTTATTTCCACACTGCACCACACAGCATCTGAGTGACTCTGGACTACTCTCCCCATCCTCCTGTCACATCTGCCCTGAGGCCCAGCTCCGCCTGTGGGGAGTTATAACACCTCAAGCTGCTGTAACATGCAGCCTCAGAGGACTGCTAGCAGTGCTGGTGGCGCATCACCAGGCATCGCAGGTGGCGTAGTCATAATAACACCACTCGTTACACCAACACCGAATGCCCTTCATTTTTAATGTGACGGCCCTGGGCACGGAACGGGTCCGGTCCACGACTACATCCCCCTAACATCTGACCCTGCTCCGAGTATCCCCACCATCTTCCCAGGGCAGGGCTGTGAGCGTCACACTTGAATTTCACATGAATATGGATTATCCGCTGCTAGGTTTTTATCTATCAGGCTGGGGTTTGGATGAATCTCTTGTGGATTTTCTTATGATTCTTTTTGAATATGTAGCGTTGGCGTCTCTACCTCCTGCTGGGCAGAGACGCCGATCCACTCACCGCCGCGGTCCCGGTCCGACGTCCTCCTGCTCCCCTCCTACGTCAGCCCGAGCTGCGCGCACCGTGCGCAGTTCCCCGGGCACTGTGCTAAGGGCGCGCATGCACTCCCTCCCTCTTAAAGGGGCCGTGCGCGCCGTCCTAAAGAGTCCCCGGCCAATGGCCGGAGGACTTCCCCTATATAAGGCA
The DNA here is from genome assembly GCF_046119375.1 of Phyllobates terribilis. Classification (NCBI taxonomy): domain Eukaryota; kingdom Metazoa; phylum Chordata; class Amphibia; order Anura; family Dendrobatidae; genus Phyllobates; species Phyllobates terribilis. Next base: position 3,668,093 of record NW_027362898.1, on the reverse strand, counting down.
CCTCCTCCAAAATGGAGGTGCCTGTGCAAGATTGTTGTTTGTGTGCTTACACTCTCCTCAGTCCTCAGGTCCCAGTGCCCGCCAGCCTGTCTATCAGCTGTGCCCGCCTGTCTGTCTACTGGCTGTGCTCATCTGCTGTGCCTGTCAGCTTCAGCCATCAGTCCCGTGGGAGTCGCCTGCTCTCACAATGTCGGTTCCAGAGTGGCACCTGGTTCACCTTCCCGATCCCTCCTTGGTTCACGAAGTCGACTAAGCCACCATTTGGCCAGGGTCTGTCCGGGTATGCACTTAGTTACGCCCCTCTCATCCCTCCTTGCATCACAGCACAGAGGTTCCACCACCTGGATCCGTAACAGTTTGCACAGGCCATGGAATCCGGTGGCTCTCAGGCTCCTTTGCTCTCAGACCTGTACCAAGAGGTCTCTCACCAGAGATCCCAACAGGATACTATCATGTCCTATCTGCGGACAGTCAACTCCAGCCTGGACGTGCTGTCCACCCTGACTGTGTCAGCCTCTAACAAGCAACCCAGTGGCACTGTGGCACCCGGCTTAGGACCCCGGCTATTTGCTCCTCCACGTTTCGGTGGTGACCCCGCCCTATGTCGGGGCTTCATAAATCAGTGCTTGCTGCACTTTGAGGCTCTGGTGTCCACTTTTTGGGAGGGCCTTTCCGGATGGAGCAAGGATGAGCTAGCCGGTCATGACATACCTCCCTCTCTAGACAACCTGGTGTCATTAGCTACCCAAATTGACATCCATTTTCAGGAGCGTTCTAAGGAGACGACCTGGGAGAGAAGACCCCTGCGTCTCGCACCAACCTTCCAAAGGCCAGTCTCGCAACCAGCATTCCCCCCGGTGTCCTCTCCAGAGTCTATGCAAATAGACCAAGTTAAGACGGTCAAGTCTCGCCAGGAGATCCGCCTCGCCGAGGGGAGTTGCTTCTACTGTGGCAGTATAGAGCATCAAATCCGCTTCTGTCTGGTGAGACCGGGAAACTCCAGTGTCTAGGACCATTTGGAGAGGTCGCCCTAGGCAAAAGTTCTTCCTCTCCGCCCTTGACTCTGTCTGTCTCAGTTACCAGTGATAAGACCCGCTTCTTCGAGACTGCCTATCTGGATTCCAGAGCCGCTGGGAATCTCATTCAACAGGCCGTTGTGGAGCGTTATCAGATTCCTACCATACGTCTGGATGATCCTTTATTTTTTCCTCTGAGGATGGAAAGCTTCTCTCTGAGACCATCTTGTTTGTCACTGAGCCTGTAACCCTTCAGGTGAGAATGCTACATTCGGAGAAGATCTCCTTTTACGTGCTGTCTGGCCTCTCTCATCCCCTCTTGCTTGGCCTGCCTTGGTTATAGAGACATGAGCTCGTCCTGAATTGGAGCTTGGGTGAGGTGCTCCGTTGGGTTCAGGAATGTCATAAGTCTTGTCTGGTTCCGGTTCGTCCTGCTCGACCTCCGTCTATCCCAGCTAACCTACCTGGCCTGCCGGCACCCTACTGGTCATATGCGGACGACTTTGATAAAAAGGAGGCAGAGACACTACCACCTCATAGGTCGTATGATTTCCCCATTGACCTAATACCTGGTGCTTCACCTCCTTGCGGGCGAATCTACCCCTTGTCGCTGGCCGAGACCCGTTCTATGTCTGAATACATAGAGGAGAATCTTGCTAGGGGATTTATCCTGAAATCCACCTCTACGGCTGGAGCAGGATTCTTCTTCGTCAAGAAGAAAGACGGCTCTCTTCGTCCATGTATCGACTATAGGGGTCTAAACCAGATTACCATAAAAAATAAGTACCCCCTGCCTCTCATCTGGGAGCTGTTTGACTGCCTAAAAGGCGCGAAGATCTTCACTAAGCTCGATCTTCGTGGGGCGTACAATCTGGTCTGGATTCGCCAGGAAGAAGAGTAGAAGACGACATTCAACACTCGGGATGGTCAGTACGAGTACCGCGTAATGCCCTTCGGTCTCCGTAATGCTCCAGCCGTCTTCCAGGAGTTAGTAAACAACATCTTCCGAGATCTCCTGTATTCCTGCGTGGTGGTGTACCTGGATGATATCTTGGTGTTCTCCCCTGATCTGCCCTCTCACCGGAGGGATGTTCGTCAGGTACTACTGCGGCTTCGGAAGAATCGCCTGTATGTTAAGTACGAGAAGTGCCTCTTTGAGCAGACCTCCCTACCATTTCTGGGATATATCATCTCTGAGACCAGACTGCAGATGAATCCCGAGAAGGTGTCTGCCATCTTAAAGTGGCCCCGACCCGAGGGGTTGAAGGCTATTCAGCGGTTTCTGGGATTCACTAACTATTACCTCCTCTTCATTCCTCATTTCTCCTCCCGGACTGCTCTCATCTCTGCTCTCACCCGTAAAGGAGCAAATCCCAGGGAATGGACTTCTGATGCAGAAAATGCCTTTGTTTCTCTTAAGCAAGCCTTCTCCTCCGCACCAGTGCTACATCGTCCTGATTGCAATAAACAGTTCTTCCTGGAGGTTGATGCCTCTTCCTCCAGAGCCGGACCAGTGCTCACCCAGAAATCCTCGTCCGGGCGAATGGTGACCTGCGGCTTCTTCTCCAAACTCTTTTCTTCGTCCGAGCGCAATTACTCTATTGGAGATCGAGAACTGCTGGCCATCAAATTAGCGCTGGAGGAGTGGCGCTACTTGCTATAAGGGGCTCTTCACTCGGTGGTCATCTACACTGACCATAAAAGCCTCGCTTACTTGCAGACCGCCCAAAGACTAAATCCGCGTCAGGCCAGATGTTCTTTGTTCGTTTCTGCTTCTCTCTCTATTACCACCCAGCAGTCAAGAATAATAAAGCTGACGCTCTATCCCGCTCTTTTCTGTCTACCGACTAAGAGGAGGAGCCTCTACACATCATTGACCCCTCCAGAATAATGACTGTTGCTCCGCTTGACCTGTCTCATCTACCTCCTGGTAAGACCTTTGTAGCGGCTCAAGATCGCAAGAGGGTCTTACTCTCGGGTCATTCGTCCAAACTGACTGGTCATGCCGGCCAGAGGAAGACGCTTCTGCTCATTGCCCGACATTATTGGTAGCCCACCCTGTGCAAGGATGTTGCGGATTTTGTCGCAGCTTGTTCCTCTTGTGCCTGTAACAAGATACCTAGGCACCTTCCAGCTGGTCGTCTTCTTCCTCTTCTCGTGCCTTCTGCTCCTTGGCAACACATTGCGATAGACTTCATCACTGATCTCCCGGTATCTTCCGGTTCTACCGTCAGTTGGGTGGTCGCTGACCGCTTCTCCAAGATGGCTCACTTCATCCCTCTGCCTGGTCTTCCGTCTGCACCTGTGCTTGCTAAGGACTTCATCCATCACATTGTCGGGGTCGTAGCGACATTCCACTCGTCCTCCAGTCACTCCAAATTAAGGCTATGAGCATGGGTCAACCATTCAAAGAATGAGTCAGACAACAAGCTGGTTCAAACTCAGAGCATGCTCAGAGGCTACTGGCAAGCCACGATCTCAGCAATGTTCTGTCTTTATTTCCGCATGCACAAACCTAAATACACTACATAATGGGGAGGGGAAAGGGAGTGTTCAGGGCGGGGTAAGCCATAAATGTCTAGTATCCGGCCACTCCTGATTGGTCCACGTCTCCTTAACTCAGTCTCTGGGCAGACAACAGTCAGTTGATGTTTTGGTTTCATTTCTCTGAAACAGGTGCTTGGCTGATACCGGCGCCATCTTAGCATAAGTTTCGATCTAAGCAACACGTAGCAAGGAAAGCTTATTGTTATAAGACACAAAATGGTGGTTAATACATAAACAAAGCGTATAAAAGTATAAAAGTGGAAAAATATATATTCTCTCTTACCCTGACATTCCCCCCTAAACACTAAGCTTTCCCTTGCTTCGGGGCCTTTGAGACTGTCCATGTGTGGGGAGAGGGGAGGTGGATTTCTTCACCCAATCATCTTAGAAGCTGCCCCCTTATGGGACGCCCCCAAACAATTGAACCCTACCCTAAATGACACATGGAGTTCTCCCAACTGACCCTAAACTAGATCTCTCAATTGGACTCTGTCATGGGGGTCTGGTCAGGCTTATTTAAAGGAGTGTATTTCTCCATATCTTCCTTACTGGTATCATCATGTAACAGAGATGTGGTTTCTTTATTCAAAAAGGTCCCGGAGGTTGGGACAGCATTGTTTATAGCTTTCCTGTATAAGGGGACTATGCAGCATACCATGTCATTCCTGCGCAATTCACTATGTCACCGTAATCAAATCGATACGTCTGGATTTTTGCGTGAGTATCTACCCAAAATGTGGTAGCTGTCCACCCTGGGACAGACCGTAAGCATATGGAAAGGATATAGAAGAAGGTAGTCATCTTTTATAGGCTCGTTTTGTATCTCTTGCAGCGGGAGGCGTGAATCCAGGTGCTCTTGCCCTCAAGCTTCAGAGCTGTAGGAGTAGTCAGGATCACAGTGTAGGGGCCCTCAAATCTGGGTTGGAGACAGTCTTTCCGGACAAACTTCTTTACGTACACCAGGTCGCCTGGGGTGAAATCATGTACCGCATCACCTGTGGATTCTGGGAGAGAAGCAGATACTGTAGAGCGGGTGTTAGTCAATTCTTTAGACAGAGCAATCACAAATTTTACTACTCTATCATGTGTTTCAGACAACTCTTGGGGCCTAATTTCTCCTATTTTAGGTGGGGTCCCAAACAAAATTTCATAGGGAGTTAGCCCATGTTTAGCTTGTGGGGTGTGTCTGATATGATACAATACTATAGGGAGTAGGTCGGGCCAGGGGAGGGGATGATCTTGGGTCATTTTCAAGAGCTGGGTCTTGAGTGTGGAATTCATCCTTTCCACTTTGCCTGAACTGGCAGGATGGTATGGAGTGTGGAGGCCCAAATCTGTTCCCAACATGTTCCAAAGTTCTTTGTAGATATTTGCTGTGAAAGATGGTCCTTGATCCGATTCTATGACTTGGGGAACTCCAAATCTGCAGGCAATTTCAGTGATCAGTTTCTTGGCTGTGACTTTAGCAGTCATGTTGACAACCGGGTAGGCCTCGGGCCAGGCTGAGAACATATCCACGGCTACCAAAACGTACTCATATTTTCTTGCTTTAGGCATTTGGATATGGTCGACTTGTATTCTCTGCCAAGGGTAGTCTGGTTTAGCCAGGTGTTGGGGAGGGACCCGTGCCGTACACGTTGGGTTGCAGGTAGCGCAAACAGAGCAGGATTTTGAGTATGCAGTCACAGTGGAAGAGATTCCGGGTGCAAAGTACAGTTTCTTGATACATGCCAAGGCTTGATTCTTTCCTCTGTGTGTAGGCCCGTGAGCCCATGCTGCCACGGCTGAGTACATGCGCCTGGGCAAGCAAGGTTTTCCGTCCACTTGATAAAGAGTTGAGTCGACCTTTAAATCTTTGCGACCTGCCAGCATGGCTCCCGCCGCTTTCCATTGCTTGACTTTTTTAGTGGGGGTCTTCCTTTGTTCCTCACACAATTTTTCTTCAGGCATCCTGACCCCCCTGGATTCCACTCGTGTCTCCGCTGGACTTGTATGGTCTTCCGCCGGCTTTTCTTTGGCTCTTGCTCTAGTGAGCGTCACAGCTACGGTTTGCAGGGTCTCCCCCATCTCTTCTTCCTTTTCCTGCCACTTTGATGACACATTCTCCACTGCTGCAGTCTTGGCTGCTTGGTCAGCTAGGTGGTTGCCCCTGGCTTCCCTGGAATCTAGTCTTCCATGAGCCTTGACCTTGATAACAGCAACCTGAATGGGTAGTTCCAGGGCCTTCATTAGGGCCTTAATCCATGAGGCATGTTTCACTGGTGTACCTGCAGCTGTGATGAATCCTCTAGACTTCCACAAGAGTCCAAAATCATTGGAAATTCCATGTCCATACCTAGAATCGGTATATATGTTCGCCGTTGTTCCAGCTGCCAGGTGGCAGGCTTCTGTGAGAGCTACAAGTTCAGCTTCTTGTGCAGACATGTATGGTGGTAGAGCTTCAGCCTTGAGGACTGTTAGGTCTGTTGTGACAGCATATCCCGTGTGGAACCTCCCTTGAGGGTCTGCAAAACGGGATCCATCAGTCCATAGGTGAAAGGCAGGGTGTGCGAGCGGATGTGCCACCATATTCTCTGGAGCAGAAGTCTCTTCCTGCAAAAATTTTTATACAATCATGAGGTTCCACCAATGGACCTTCACCCTGTTCGTCTTCCCCCCTAGAAGGTGGAAGCAAAGTGGCAGGGTTGGACAGTCTCTGAGAAGGTGATTAGGGCTACCACATTCCCAACACAGTATGCGTCCTTCAGAATCACGAGATTGTCTCTTGTCTCTAGGTGGCCCCCTGTCATTTCTTCTGTCTTGTTTTCTATATGTGGGAGGAGTATCATCACCTGTGCCTTTAACCATTACCCACTTGATTCCATGTTGGTTGCCAGGGGTGGGTAGCTTTCTTGAGCTTGATATACCATGGCAGGAGCGGCTTTCTTCTTTGGCTTAGTATCCTTTTCCATTTTTAGCATGGCTTTTTGGAAAGCTTTGACAATATCCACCGCGTCGTTAAAAGAAGAAGAACGAATCTCGGGGCGTACCCTCAGAACGTCATCTCTGAGAGCGTCTTGTAGGCCATCTACTAGGGCCTGAACCAACAGGGCGGCCTGCGTCTTGACGTGAGGACTGTATCCGAGATCCTCAAAATGCATGCTGAGTCTTGCAGCATATCTTTCCACAGATTCATCAGGGTCTTGTTGAACATCTTGTACAGACCCAGCTTGATCTGACAAGCGATCCTGAGCCCAGGCTTTTAACTGTTTCATGTATTCTAGGCCGGATTCATACGTACTAAGGGGTCCTGCTTTTGTGGAATCCATGGCCTTTTGAAAGCTCTCCGTTTTCGGCTAAGTGAGCCTGGCATTCTGCAGCCAGAGTAGAACCAGCAGCAAGGGCAATTTTACGAGCCAATCCTCCAGCATGGCTCATACGGGTGTTTGCAGGGTTGACTATGGCCCCCACCCGATGTGTAAGGATGTCACCATAGCCTATTGACAGAGTGACAGGGCGTCCTGATGGGTCTACTAGATTCCGGGAGCTGCAGGGGTCCCAGACTTCTGAGGGGCTGGGGGGTGGTGCTCTTTCAGCAGTTGCTTGGAGCAAGGGCCGGAGTATGGGTAATGGATGTGGGGTGGAGGATGCCATAGGAGACGTATGGGGTAAAGGGGGGGGGCTGGAGTATCTTGAGCCCATTCCTCATCTGGCTCCGTATCGTCTTGAGTAACAGTATGTTGGCGGAGGGAGAGCAGTCTGGCCTGAAATTCTGGGGAGTTGAGGAGGATATCCCCAGAGTTATGGGCGACCCCCATGGGGAACAGAGGGAGCGCCTCAGCATCGTGGGCTGGAGCAGAGGCTATCACATTAGTTTCAGATGGGTGCTCTGGGACTGCGGGCTTTTCCACCCGTGCTGGCGGCTGGTAATAAGCACCGGACGGATCTAGTAGTGGATATAGGCCGGATTGGGGTTTCCCGGGCCTCCCACAACAAGTAAAAGGTGTAGTAAGATGGCCGTTGGAGGGAGGAGTTGGAGTGGGAGTGGGATTGTAAGGTGTAGTAAGATGGCCGTTGGAGGGAGGAGTTGGAGTGGGAGTGGGATTGTACTTGGAGGCAGGCTGGGCATCGTGCCATGGGCGGCCCGCCCCACAGACACAGCAGAACTTACCCCAGGGCGGGTTCTGCTCTCAGCACATACGACACGTCCATCCTTCCGATGATTTGGCGTCGGCGCCATTATAGGGTGGTGGCTGAGGGCTCGGTGTAGTGACAGGCATCAACAGGGTTACGGCCAATTTAGGGTCACATAACAAATCACATTCTGCAGCTTTCATGTATCCGAACAAAGGCTCGGCATTCTCTGTTCCCCCCTGCACCATCTACTTCTTTCCAGCCCTCAACCTTAACTCATTCGCTACTCTAAGATGTGTCTGAGCCTGGTGCAGGAGTCCTTCATCACTCAACTTCACTTATTTTGTATAACGCATTCCTTCTACACTGAAGGCTGAAGTCTGCCCGTACTGGGTAGTCTTATCATTTAATACAGATTCCTAACATTCTTAACAGCCTCCTTGCTTTCCCGTGACTCTACTAATTGGATGACTCCCACAGCACCATCCGGCAACTTGCCAAGTCTTTCAGATTTGAACATACGCAACATTTTCTTATAGAATGCAATGATCTGTCGCGACTCAGATCACTGGTGCAGTCCACAGGTCGCCACCCCTCAGTGTAGAGCACTCCTCAATACACTGGTGAGATAGAGAGACACCTCAATCTATCCCCTTCCCTAACCTTGAATGGCGACTTTACAGTGCGACTCACCACGGCACCCTGATTACAGGTCACCACCCGTCAGTGTAGAGCACTCCTCAATACACTGGTGAGATAGAGAGACACCTCAATCTATCTCCTTTCCTAACCTTGACTTTACAGCAGTCTCTGTGGTAGACGAAGAGCACTCCTCAATTCGTCACAGATTCTTTCTCACTTACACTACAATTCAGGGATGGCTTGGAATCGTCTATCAGTCACGGGAGGCAGCTATCTAAGAAAAGTACAGTGACCGGGGGAGGAGGAGGTGGTGTGCACACGAGCACGCGCAAGCATGCGACGTCACTCGGTCTCACAGTTGCTGGTACGGGACGTGGCGCGGGACGCCTGAGGTCTCACCACTCGACCGGTCACCCACCCAGATCCAAACTGATAATCCCACAGGAACTGCTGCGGCTGACACACAGGCAAGTGAGACATATAAAATACATCTCGACTTACCGTGTTCGATGGAGGTTGATCAGGCCTCAAATTCAGCCGCCGCGGTCACCACCAGGGAAGTCAGCAATATGGGTCCGGGAGGGCGGCGTACCGCTAGCCACGCCCCACGTTGGGCGCCATTTGTCGGGGTCGTAGCGACATTCCACTCGTCCTCCAGTCACTCCAAATTAAGGCTATGAGCATGGGTCAACCATTCAAAGAATGAGTCAGACAACAAGCTGGTTCAAACTCAGAACATTGCTGAGATCGTGGCTTGCCAGTAGCCTCTGAGCATGCTCTGAGTTTGAACCAGCTTGTTGTCTGACTCATTCTTTGAATGGTTGACCCATGCTCATAGCCTTAATTTGGAGTGACTGGAGGACGAGTGGAATGTCGCTACGACCCCGACAACATCTTTCGTCTCCACGGCTTACCCCTCCACATTGTCTCGTACCGAAGAGTTCAGTTCACTTCTCGCTTCTGGAGAGCCACGTGCAAGCTGCTGGATGTCTCTTTGGACTTTTCTTCAGCCTATCATTCTCAGTCCAAAGGTCAAGCGGAGCGTATTAATCAGATCCTTACCAGTTTTCTTCGGCATTTTGTCAACGCTCACCATAGCGATTGGGTAGAACTCCTGCCTTGGGCCGAGTTTTCTTATAACAACCATGTGAGTGAGTCCTCTGCTATGTCTCCTTTTTTTGTGGTTTACGGCCGACACCCCCGAATTCCTTTTCCTGTCTCCTCTTCAGTGGACAATACTTCCGCGGAGTCTCTTGTCAGTGAATTTTCGTGATTTGGGAAGACACTAGATCTGCGCTTCTTCAGTCCTCCGAGCGGATGAAGAAGCATGCTGATAAGAGACGTCTGGAACCGCCTCTATTTCGTCCGGGAGACAAGGTCTGGCTTTCCTCCAAATATGTCCGCCTCAAGATACCATCATACAAGTTGGGTCCGTGGTTTACCTAATGGCAGTCAGGCTACCTCTGACGAGCACATGGAGGGCTGTGCGGCCCTCCAAAGAAATGCTACCCCACACCATTACTGATCTACTGCCAAACTGGTCATGCTGAAGGATGTTGCAGGCAGAAGATCGCGCTCCACGGCGTCTCCAGACTCTGTCACGTCTGTCACATGTGCTCAGTGTGAACCTGCTTTCATCTGTGAAGAGCACAGGGCGCCAGTGGCGACTTTGCCAATCGTGGTGTTCTGTGGCAAATGCCAAGCATCCTGCACAGTGTTGGGCTGTGAGCACAACCCCCATCTGTGGACGTCGGGCCCTCATACCACCCTCATGGAGTTGGTTTCTAACCATTTGAGCAGACACATGCACATTTGTGGCCTTCTGGAGGTCATTTTGCAGGGCTCTAGCAGTGCTCCTTCTGTTCCTCCTTGCACAAAGGCGTAGGTAGCAGTCCTGCTGCTGGGTTGTTGCCCTCCTACGGCCCCCTCCATGTCTCCTGGTGTACTGGCTTGTCTCCTGGTAGCGCCTCCAGCCTCTGGACACTACACTGACAGACACAGCAAACCTTCTTGCCACAGCTCGCATTGATGTGCCATCCTGGATGAGCTGCACTACCTGAGCAACTTCTGTGGATTGTAGAGTCCGTCTCATGCTACTACAAGTGTGAAAGCACAACCAACATTCAAAAGTGACGAAAACATCAGCCCAGAAAGCATTGGTACTGAGATGTGGTCTGCGGTCCCCACCTGCAGAACCACTCCTTTATTGAGGGTGTCTTTATAATTGCCAATAATTTCCATCTATTATCTATTCCATTTGCACAACAGCATGTGAAATTGATTGTCAATCAGTGTTGCTTCCTAAGTGGACAGTTTGATTTCACAGAAGTTTGATTTACTTGGAGTTATATTCTGTTGTTTAAGTGTTCCCTTTATTTTTTTGAGCAATGTATATTTGGCTCAAAGGGCCCCAAATGGGGCACATGGAAGTGTGGCAACTGCAAAGAGTGCAGATATATTGAAAAAACGGATACCTTTCAGGATTCGATGGGTGAGTTGGTTTACAAGATTCTGTATTTCATTAATTGTAGAACATCTATGGTCATCTATCAAGCCACATGTTTCTGTGGACTCATCTATATTGGTATGACAACTCGGGAGCTTTGGAACACATCAAAAATATTAGGGCAGCGGAGAAAATCTGTCAAGATGAGGTGGGTGCTATTTCTCAACCTAAACCTTTGGCGAGACAGTTTCGGAATTGCTACCCTCATCAATGTCATCTCTTACGTGTCAAAGGGATTGCCCGTCTGTATCCTGAGAATAGGAGGGAAAATCTAGCCAAAAAGCTGGCCCAGATTGAACAAATAAATAATAAATAAAAAAGTAAATGGATCACCACTCTGAGAAGTATGACCCCCAGAGGGTTAAATGAACAGTGGGGATTTTCGAGTTTTCTTTAAGTATACACTAGGATTTTTGGTATATTCTCATCTTCAGTGTCTTGTCCTTATTATCAATCGAATCATATAATCAATATATATCATAGTGGATTTGATTGAATAAACATATATACATGTATTGTTGGCTTTATTGTATATATTAATGGTGGTTTATGAGTTAGTGGAGATATAAGTTTATGGGATAGGAGTTATTAGGGTGTGATCAATCTATATGTGCATATTAATTTTTATTATATCTTTCAGATTGGAGGACTGTTTGTATCATCATCGCCCGAACAGCCATACAGTTTCACATGTATTCCATCACTAAGTACAACATCAGATATATAGTTTTTGTATTATTCTCTCTAACATGACCACATCTCTTTTTCACATATATTTTATGCTTTTTTATTTTTCCTATATACACATATATAACTATCACTCACATACACTTACACATTGAATTAAGGATATTAAATTATCACATGGAGATAGCTTCTAGTATATTCATTCACCTCTATATATACACAAGGTAATTAGATGTATTCATTTGTATATGACATATTTTTATGGGTTCATACAAGAACCAACATTTTAATACATACACACATACTTTATTATGGTTGGCTTGTTTCCATCTTTGCTCTGTTTTAACCAGGTTGTGCTTTCGCTGTGTGTTATATTACGCATGCGCTGCATAGGATAATTAAGCAAACTATTCACCTATATCATATACATATAGAGAGTTTATAGTGTGTTTATTCACTTTTACATATACACATTATATAAGCAATAATATTGTGTATGCACGCATTAACTATATTATATATAGAACTTTTTCTATATTTCATACAATTCTATTTTGGCACGTATAATTATATTTAGACTTTGATGCTGACCCGCACTTTTGCCCTTTTCTAATATGGCTGCTGGGTCGCTGTGCGCCACACTGCGCATGCTCCGGTGTGCTCTCGTACCTGATACTGGGATGTTTTCATTGAACTGCGACCTTTGGTCGTGTTTCGGTGATGCACATTAGGTCGCAGACGGGACGGCTATCCGGACGCGTGGGACAGTAGAGGCGTCCGATAATATGGCGTCCTTGATTTGTAAGTAACCACAGCTGTAATCACCCTATGAAACATCGCCTCTTCCTCCTCCACCTCACTTCCTAATGAATCGGTAGCGAAACGTGCGTTGAAGCATGTGGAAGGGGTGATGATGTGCCTTTGGATAGTACGTAATAATATGCACAAATGTAACTTTTTATGAACTTATTTCTGTATTCTTTTTTGCATTATGACATTTGATATTGCATGGTGATCACTTTTACTGTTCATCCTATGATTTGGATAGGCATAGTTCCATACATATATAAATTTTCCTTTTTGCTTAAATAATTTAAATCCATTTGGATATGCACACATATATATATATATATATATATATATATATATATATATATATATCATGCACAATGCACTTTTTGGATAAAATTAATTTTATAAATAGCAGATTTTTGTGCATTAACAGTGGAATTATGTTTGGATATGTACAGACATAATACCGTATTGTTTGGACTATGAGACGCACATGACCATACAGTTATATGAAAAAGTTTGGGCACCCCTATTAATCTTAAGCCTAATGTTTTTTAAAAATTGGTGTTTTTGCAACAGCTATTTCAGTTTGATATATGTAATAACTGTTGGACACAGTAATGTTTCTGCCTTGAAATGAGGTTTATTGTACTAACAGAAAATGTGCAATCTGCATTCAAACAAAATTTGACAGGTGCATAAGTATGGGCACCCTTATCATTTTCTTGTTTTAAATACTCCTACCTACTTTTTACTGACGTACTAAGGCACTTTTTTTGGTTTTGTAACCTCATTGAGCTTTGAACTTCATAGCCAGGTGTATGCAATCATGAGAAAAGCTACTTAAAGTGGCCACTTGCAAGTTGTTCTCCTGTTTGAATCTCCTCTGAAGAGTGGCATCATGGGCTCCTCAAAACAACTGTCAAATGATCTGAAAACAAAGATTATTCAACATAGTTGTTCAGGGGAAGGATACAAAAAGCTGTCTCAGAGATTTAACCTGTCAGTTTCCACTGTGAGGAATATAGTAAGGAAATGAAAGAACACAGGGACAGTTCTTGTTAAGGCCAGAAGTGGCAGGCCAAGAAAAATATCAGAAAGGCAGAGGAGAAGAATGGCGAGATCAGTCAAGGACAATCCTCAGACCACCTCCAGAGAGCTGCAGCATCAACTTGCTGCAGATGGTGTCACTGTGCATCGGTCAACTATACAACGCACTTTGCACAAGGAGAAACTGTATGAGAGAGTGATGCGAAAGAAGCCGTTTCTGCAAGCACGCCACAAACAGAGTCGGCTGAGGTATGCAAAAGCACATTTGGAGAAGCCAATTTCTTTTTGGAAGAAGGTCCTGTGGACTGATGAAACCAAGATTGAGTTGTTTGGTCATACAAAAAGGCGTTATGCATGGCGGCAAAAAACCACAGCATTCCAAGAAAAACACTTGCTACCCACAGTAAAATTTGGTGGAGGTTCCATCATGCTTTGGGGCTGTGTGGCCAATGCCGGCACCGGGAATCTTGTTAAAGTTGAGGGACGCATGGATTCCACTCAGTATCAGCAGATTCTTGACAATAATGTTCAAGAATCAGTGATAAAGTTGAAGTTACGCAGGGGATGGATCTTTCAGCAAGACAATGATCCAAAACACCGCTCCAAATCTACTCAGGCATTCATGCAGAGGAACAATTACAATGTTCTGGAATGGCCATCCCAGTCCCCAGACCTGAATATCATTGAACATCTGTGGGATCATTTGAAGAGGGCTGTCCATGCTCGGCGACCATCAAACTTAACTGAACTGGAATTGTTTTGTAAAGAGGAATGGTCAAAAATACCTTCATCCAGGATCTAGGAACTCATTAAAAGCTACAGGAAGCGACTAGAGGCTGTTATTTTTGCAAAAGGAGGATCTACTAAATATTAATGTCACTTTTCTGGTGAGGTGCCCATACTTATGCACCTGTCAAATTTTGTTTGAATGCAGATTGCACATTTTCTGTTAGTACAATAAACCTCATTTCAAGGCAGAAACATTACTGTGTCCAACAGTTATTACATATATCAAACTGAAATAGCTGTTGCAAAAACACAAATTTTAAAAAAACATTAAGCTTAAGATTAATAGGGGTGCCCAAACTTTTTCATATAACTGTACTCTTGTTGCCTAATTTATAGATATAATTTTCTAGGTTTATATGATCATATTAGCCCTAATCTATTGCTCACTGTTGTTTCCAGGGACTTATAGGGACTTTGAGGGATAGACGACTTGTGAGTGGGGGCGCCATTGTCGTACTATATTTAGGGTGCCAACCCCTGCAGTCAGGAATGATCATCATAGGGGACAATAGGAGCAGACTAATTCTGCACATTCATTATTTTTCACTTTGATCTTCAGATTATTTCTTTGTATGGATAATTTTAATTATCTTTAATAAAGGTTGCATGTTAAGGGTTTTTTATGCAAATTATATGGTTATACCCTTTGTGTGATATGCTGTTAGTTGGTTAAAAAAATGTAAAAAAATAAAAAGTTCAAATCACCCCTCTTTGCCCCATTGAAAGTAAAGATATTAAAAAAAAAAATACACATATGTGGTATCGTTTTTTTAGTCCCTGCAGTTCCACAAAAATTAGACCACAGACAAAATAAAGTATAAATGTTGAGTGCCCAAGAACAATTGTGCCAAAGAGAAATAGCACGTTACAACGATATATAGATGGAATATATTTATGAATTAAAATAAATATTATTGAAAGTCAAAAAATGGGCAAAGGGTACCCAAACAAAGGTGGCACTTGGGGTAAGTATATGCATAATTGTTATTCCATTGATAGGGCCGTAGAATGAATATGCTCATTAGTGGTAAAATACCACAACTATATAATCAAACATAGGGTATGTACATAAGTAGGAATATGGGAAGTATATATCGTTTAAATAGCAGCAAAAAGTACTTTATGTACAACCCTAAAAATTTGGGGGGCCAAACTTCAGAATTTTTTCACCACTAAAATAATTAAAAACTGGAGATGTTGGGTATTGCCGTAATCGTATTGATGAGGAGAATAATATTGCAAGGTAATTTTTACTACAATATGTAAACACAATTCCCAAAAAACAATGTCATATTGCATTTCTTTTCCACAATTTCACTGCACTTGGAATTGTTTCCCTTTTTCCAGTACACTAGTGGTGAAATGAATGGTGTCAGTCAAAAGTAAAACTCGTCCCGCAAAAAAATAAGCCCTCAGATGTCTATGTGGACAAAAAAATTGTTATGGCTCTGGGAAGAAGGGGGTGAAAAAATAGAAACACAAAAGCGGAAATTAGCTGTGGAGTGAAGGGGTTAAGTCTGCACCAAATCTGCAAGTCACAAATAAGCAACATGTGAATGAGACTTCAGGATTTTCATTCACTTTGCTGGCATCTGGAAATCCTTCAGGTTTTGTGACAAATCTGCACTGAAAAAAAAAGCAGCATAAAGCATCGTGTGCACACAGCCTTACAGTAGGAGTGTCTATTTACCCATAACAACCAATCAGAAATCAGCTTTCATTTTACCAAAGCAGGTTGAGAAATGAAAGCTGAGCTCTGGTTGGTTGCTATGGACAACAAAGACAATGTAATGAACAGTTTTGATAAATAATGATGCTCTGAGACTCCACATTATACATCAGGGGACAGCAGCTCCATGTCACCGATCTATCACTGCTGTCAGGAGATGGGATCAAGAACAATTGATAAGAATCTAGCAATATGGGTGATGTGCTCCGCATTACAGGAACCATATAGGAGAAGAGCTCAATATGGCGGATAACGCAGACATGGCACATCTGCTACAGCAGGTACACAAGGCAGACACAAGGATTTCTAATTGTACGGCGTACGGTGCTGAGAAGCAACTGCAATACTCATGAAATAAACCTAAAAAGAGACGGACAATCCTTTACAAGTATCACTAGGATTATTATTATTCTTTATTATTATGGCGCCATTTATTCCCTGTGGCTTTACATGTGAGAAGGTGTATACATAGTAAAGACAAGTACAATAATCATGAACAATACAAGTTAGCGACTGGTCCAGGAGGAGAGAGGACCCTACCCGCGAGGGCCACAGTCTACAAAGGGATGGGTGAGGATACAGTAGGTGAGGGTAGAGCCTGTCATGCAGCGATGTGGTGGAGCGGTGGTTACTGCAGGGTGTAGGCTTGTCGGAAGAGGTCGGTCTTCATGTTCCTTCTGAAGGTTTCCACAGTAGGCGAGAGTCTGATGTGATGAGGTAGAGCTTTCCAGAGTAGGGGGGATGCACTGGAGACATCTTGTATGCGATTGTGGGAAGAGGCAATAAGAGGGGAGTAGAGAAGGAGATTGCAACATTCTAACATTTGCACAAATTTGGCAACTTTTTGGGACCGTTTTCTGCAGAAAGTCATTTAAGGGGTTGTCCACTACATGTCAACCCCTTCTGGAATGCTACAGTGCCCCAAATAAAGTAAAAACACTTCATATTTACCTCAGTGCCAACATCGTTGGAATGGCGCTATTCCAGGAGGTATGTGTTTTTTATTTTATTTGAGGCACTGCAGCACTTAAAGGTACTATGTCACCAAGGTTTTGAAACCTAATCTGAGATATAATATATATAGAGATATAGATATATAATATACAGAGATAAATGTTTCACTCATTGGGATGCTTGCTGTAGTTTTGATAAAATCACAGTTTTATCAGCAGGAGATTATCACTACTGCTGGCAGGTAGTTATCTATATTCATGAGCTCTGTATAACCCCACCCCCACCACTGATTAGGAGTTTTCTGACTATGCACAGGGTACACACACAGAAAGCTGCCAATCAGTGTTGTTAGCTGGGTTATACAGAGCTCAGCATTCAGAGAACTGGTAAATTTGTAGCAGAGAAAACTGTAATTTTGTCAAAATTATACCATGCAATCCAATGAATAGTACAAGCTTGGTAGAAGGGTCTCTGCCCCTATATCATGCTGCTCTCATATAGGGTACCATAAAACTGCTGCCAGATTCCCTTTGAAAAGGTGTCAGCATTTTCCATGTCTTGTGGTAAATTTCAGCAGAACTGAACCTGGACATTACACAATGAGAAGAACATTTCACCATGATTTTGGAACAGATAACTCTTGACCACTTTGTATTGGTAAACTGCCTATAACAACTATAATCATCTGCTCAAATATAAAACTGTTTTTTGTAATTTTTTATTATAAAGGTAGATTTGGAATCATTTTGGTGACTTTATCCCTGGATTACATGTGGAGGTATAAAACATGCACAATAACGTTCCCTATAATTACTAGTTACATTTCTCTTTTTACCTGAGCCTCCCACGTCTTCTTTCTTCTGGCTATTGGCCTGGATTGATGGTGTCTTTCCTTTCTCTGAACAGTCCAGGCTGATTCTTCTGTTCTTCGGTAATTTTCTCTGGACAATGATGTCTTCATCTGCTTGCGCCATCTCTGGGGTGGGAGACATCTTCCGTCCTGAGTCTGGTTTCTTCCTCTTTTTTCCCTTCCTTTGGGGCTTTTTGATAGAAGGCTTCTCATCAGCCGATGAGCCCAAATGTCTTCTGTTCTTCAATCCTTCACTCTGGGCAATGACGTCCTCATCCACTCGCTCCATCTCTGGGGTGGGAGACATCTTTCGTCCCGAGTCTTTTTTTTTACCCTTTCTTCCTCTCCATTTGGATTTTTTGATTGAAGACTCCTCATCAGCCGATGAGTCCAAGTGTCTTCTTTTTCTCTCTCTCTTCTTCCCTACAATCTCCTCTTTTTCCATATCATCGATTTGCTCACAGCCCGCAGACAACTTCTTCACTATCACCAGTCAACTCCAACTGTCACTTTCCTCAACTGTCAACTGAGCGCACAGGCACCTGGATGGAACTGGTCATGTGATCAGTAACTGACCAATAAGATTCCAAGGTATATGCTACAGTATAAGTATGGGAATCTATCAGTTTGATATAAGGGTCGTAATAAAATTAAATCTGTTTTTGTTCTACTGTTTTTAGTTAGTTGAAACTTTATCTTTTCCATTTCCATCACTTCAGTATTATCTCACAGATAATTTTAGGGCCCATTTTAACAATATGCTGTATTATTTATCCACATCAATGAACTACATACCTGACCATTGTACTTATTGAGAAACAGTTGAGATCTCTATATTATTTGTATCGAGTGGCTACAAACAAAGCAAACAAGATGAATTTCTCATCCACTGCTGTACTCAGCATAAGCAGCGGCAGAAATTACAAATGTTTGGTTTGATTGCTGTCTATGCAGAGCGCAGAAGTCTATGACAAACTCATTTTGACTTCAGTGCTATGTATAAGCAGTGACCAAGATGACAGAAAATGAGCAATAAATTATTGAAGGTAGCTCTACTCATGTGCAGTGCATATAAGCAGTGTTCATTCATTCTCTACTCATTTTCTGTTGTCCCAGTCTCTGTCTACGTAGAGGGAACCACTTGAGATGAGTTTGCCATAGGCTGTTGTGCTCTGCTTAGGCAGAGACTTATATGAGAAAGCTCACTTCATTATACTAAGCTTTGTAATTTCCATCTTTGCTTATGTAGACCAGCAGCCACTGGCAAACTCATCTCCCCTTCTGCGTTCTGCATAAATAGCGTTGGGTGGGCATTCGCTTTGCTACTCAACACGGTCTTCATTTATTACATAGAGCTGCTTTTATAGTTTTACATTTTTACTAACCCGAACTAGTGTTACAAGCAGGTCAAGAGACTGGTTTAGAATTAAGCTAATGGTTAGGGCTAGGAATAGGGCTAAGGTAATAACATTGTTCTATAAAAAATGTATTAAGAAAATAGAAAGCATACAAATAAAATAATGTATTGCGTTTTATATTTTTAAAATTCGAGAGATGACTTCAGCAAAAAACAGAAAAAAAATTAAGAAATGAAATTGCAAAGTATAATTACATCAGTATTTTCCTTAAATTACAATACACGTGCAATACTGGGCTTCTGGAAAGGACTCACGGAGTGCTATTGGTTCACGGGTTAGGGGGCATATACTTGTCTTGTCCTGGGTGCTCGCAACCCATGCTGTGACAGTGTGCTATCAGCAGAGTGCACAGCAACCAGCAAGTTTTTTAATTTACTTTTTTTTCTGCATTTTTTCATCTGTAGCCTAAAAGACAACAGGTAAATATTAAATGCACTACAAATATCAGGCTTTTTTATTGTGTGATAGCTCACTGTAGGTGTGTTTTTGAACAAGCCCTAATGAGTATGAGTATGCATATGATGATATGGTATGTGTTATAGTTTTTTTTCATGTATATGGTATATTTGTATGTATATTGGGGACTATTTGGGACTCACACTGTATATATGGAGGCTATGTGGGGTTCACACTGTATATATGGAGGCTATGAAGGGCTCACACTGTATAGATGGAGGCTATGTGGGGCTCACACTGTATATATGGAGGCTATGTGCGGTTCACACTGTATATATGGAGGCTATGTGCGGTTCACACTGTATATATGGAGGCTATGTGGGGTTCACACTGTATAGATGGAGGCTATGTGGGGCTCACACTGTATATATGAAGGTTATGTGGGGCTCATACTGTATATAGGAGCCCATGTGGAGGCTCATACTGTATATAGGGGGCTATGTTGGGGCTCAATCTGTATATACAGAGGCTATGTGGGGCTCATGCTATATATAGGAAGCTATGTGGGGGCACATACTAGATTAGGAGGCTATGTTAGGGCTCATACTGAATGTAGGAGGTTATGTGGGGGTTCATACTGTATGTAGGAGGCTATGTGGGGGCTTATACTGTGTATAGGAGGCTATGTGAAGGCTCATCTTGTATATAAGAGGATCCTTGGGGCTCACACTATATACAGGGAGGCTATGTGAGGGCTCCTGCTGTATATACAGAGGCTATGTGGTGCTCATGCGGTATATAGGAGGCTATGGGGGGCTTATGCTGTATATATGAGGCTATTTGGGGCTCATACTGTAAATAGGAGGCTATATATATGGGACACACTGTATATGCAGGCTATGTGGGGCTCACACTGTATATATGGAGGCTGTGTGGGGGTTCGTACTGTATATGGGAGGTTATGTGGGGGCTCATACTGAATGTGGGAGGCTATTTGGGGGCTCAGACTGAATGTAGGAGACTATGTGGGGGTTCATACTGTATATAGGAGGCTATATGGGGGCTCATACTGTATATAGGAGGCTATGTGAGGGCTCATATTGTTTATAGAGAGGCTATATGGGGCTCATACTATATATAGGGGGCTATGCTGGAGCTCATATTGTATATAGGAGATAACCGGGGCTCATACTATATAGGGTGGTCCAAAAGTAGGTGCACAGAAAGTGTAATAAGGTTATGAAGGGGGAGGTTTATCAAACATGGTGTAAAGTGAAACTGGCTCAGTTGCCCTTAGCAACCAATCAGATTCCACTTTTCATTCCTCACAGACAAAGTTTATAGTCGAAAACCAAAAAGTGTCAGTGATTTCAAAAATTACATAAGAGATGCATTTCAAGAAATTAATACACATTGCTCTGGCTCTGGCCTGCCCTCGACTTGGCTCCGGCCTGCACTCGCTCTGGCCTGCCCTCTCTTTGGCTCCGACCTGCTCTCGCTCTGGCCTGGCCTCGCCTTGGCTCCGGCCTGCTCTCGCTCTGGCCTGCCCTCGCCTTGGCTCCGGCCTGCTCTCGCTCTGGCCTGCCTTTGCCTTGTCTCCGGCCTGCCTTTGCTCCGGCCTGCTCTCACTCTGGCTCTAGCCTGCCTTCGCCTTGGCTCCGGGCTGCTCTCGCTCTGGCCTGCTCTTGCTCTGGCCTACCCTGGCTCTGCCTCTGGCCTGCCCTCGCCCTGGCTATGGCCTGCTCTCGCCTTGGCTCCAGCCTGCTCTCGCTCTAGCTCCGTCCTGCCCTCGCCCTGGCTCCACTATGCCACAGCTCGGGCTCCGGCCTGCCCTCGCCTTGGCTACGTCCTGCTCTCTCCCTGGCTCTGAACTGCTCTCTCTCTGGCTCTGGCCTGCCCTCGCCCTGGCTCCGGCCTGCTCTCTCTCTGGCTCTGGCCTGCCCTTGCCCTGGCTCCGGCCTACTCTCGCTCTGGCTCTTGCCTACTCTCGCTCTGGCTCTTGCCTCGCCCTGTCTCCGGCCTGCTCTCGCCCTGGTTCCGGCCTGCCCTTGCCTTGGCTCTGGCCTACCCTTGCTCTGGCTACGGCCTGCCCTCGCCCTGACTCCGGCCTGCCCTTGCTCTGGGTCCGGCCAGCCCTCGCATTGGCTCCGGCCTGCTCTCGCACTGCCTCCGACCTGCTCTCGCTCTGGCCTGCCCTCGCCCTGCTCTCTCTCTGGCTCTGGACTGCCCATGCCTTGGCTCCGGCCTGCTCTCTCTCTGGCTCTGGCCTGCCCTTGCCTTAGCTCCGGCCTTCTCTTGCTCTGACCTGCCCTCGCCCTGGCTCTGGCCTACCCTCGCCTTGGCTCTGGCCTACCCTCGCTCTGGCTCCTGCCTGCCCTCGCCCTGACTGCGGCCTGCCCTTGCTCTGGCTCCGGCCAGCCCTCGCATTGGCTCCGGCCTGCTCTCGCCCTGGCTCCGACCTGCCCTTGCCTTGGCTCTGGCCTGCTCTCGCTCTGGCTCTGTCCTGCCATCGCCTTGGCTCCGGCCTGCTCTCTCTCTGGCTCTGGCTTGCCCTTGCCCTGGCTTCGGCCTACTCTCGCTCTGGCTCTGGCCTGCTCTCGCTCTGGCCTCGCCCTGTCTCCGGCCTCCGCTCACCCTGGTTCCGGCCTGCCCTTGCCTTGGCTCTGGCCTTCTCTTGCTCTGGCCTGCCCTTGCCTTGGCTCTGGCCTACTCTCGCTCTGGCCTGCCATCGCCCTGGCTCCGGACTGCTCTCGCTCTGGCTCTGGTCTGCTCTCACTCTGGCGTGCCCTCGCTTTGGCTCCAGCCTGCTCTCGCTCTGACTCTGGCCTGCCCTCACCCTGGCTCCAGCCTGCTCTGGATCTTTCTCTGGCCTGCCCTCGCCTTGGCTCCAGCCTGCTCTCGCTCTGGCTTTGGCCTGCCCTCACCTTGGCTGCCGCCTGCTCTCGCCTTGACCCCGGCCTGCTCTTGCTCTGGGTCCAGCCTGCCCTCGTCCTGGCTCCGGCCTGCCCTTAAGCTGGCTCCGGCCAGCCCTCGAGGGCCTTGGCACCGACCAGCTCTTGCTTTGGCTCTGGCCTGCCCTCGCCCTGGCTCCGGACTGCTCCTGCTCTGGCCTGCCCTCGTCTTGACTCCGGTCTGCTCTCGCTCTGGTTCTGGCCTGCCTTCGCCTTGGCTCCGGCCTGCCCTCGCTCTGGCTCAAGCCTGCTCTACCTCTGGCTGTGGCCTGCCCTTTCCTTGGCTCCGGACTGCTCTGGCTCTGGCCTGCT
Organism: Phyllobates terribilis; assembly: GCF_046119375.1. Taxonomy (NCBI): domain Eukaryota; kingdom Metazoa; phylum Chordata; class Amphibia; order Anura; family Dendrobatidae; genus Phyllobates; species Phyllobates terribilis. The sequence goes on along the minus strand of NW_027362898.1, from coordinate 3,645,341 downwards.
TTTGCTCTGGATCTGGCCTGCCCTCGGCTTGGCTCCGGCCTGCACTCGCTCTGGCCTGCCCTCGCTTTGGCTCCGACCTGCTCTCGCTCTGGCCTGCCCTCGCCTTGGCTCCATCTCGCTCTGGCCTGCCCTCGCCTTGGCTCCGGCCTGCTCTCGCTCTGGCCTGCCTTTGCCTTGTCTCCGGGCTGCTCTCACTCTGGCTCTGGCCTGCCTTTGCTCCGGCCTGCTCTCGCTCTGGCTCTGGCCTGCTCTCGCTCTAGCCTGCCTTCGCCTTGGCTCCGGGCTGCTCTCGCTCTGGCCTGCTCTCGCTTTGGCTCTGGTCTGCCCTTGCCTTGGTTACGGCCTGCTCTCGCCTTGGCTCCAGCCTGCTCTCGCTCTAGCTCCGCCCTGCCCTCGCCGTTGCTCCACTATGCCACAGCTCGGGCTCCGGCCTGCCCATCGCCTTGGCTACGTCCTACTCTCTCCCTGGCTCTGAACTGCTCTCGCTCTGGCTCTGGCCTGCCCTCGCCCTGGCTCTGGCCTGCTCTCTCTCTGGCTCTGGCCTGCCCTTGCCCTGGCTCCGGCCTGCTCTCTCTCTGGCTCTGGCTTGCCCTGGCTTCGGCCTACTCTCGCTCTGGCTCTGGCCTGCTCTCGCTCTGGCCTCGCCCTGTCTTCGACCTCCTCTCACCCTGGTTCCGGCCTGCCCTTGCCTTGGCTCTGGCCTTCTCTTGCTCTGGCCTGCCCTTGCCTTGGCTCTGGCCTACTCTTGCTCTGGACTGCCCTGGTCTTGGCTCTGGCCTGCCCTCGCCTGGCTCCGGCCTGCCCTCACCCTGGCTCCGGCCTACTCTCGCCAGATCTGGCTCTGGCCTCACTCAGCCTATCTCCGACCTGCTCTCGTCCTGGTTTCGGCCTGCCCTTGCCTTGGCTCTAGCCTTCTCTCGCTCTGGCCTGCCCTTGCCTTGGCTCTGGCCTACTCTCGCTCTGGCCTGCCCTCACCCTGGCTCCGGCCTGCTCTCGCTCTGGCCTGCTCTCGCTCTGGCCTCCTCTCGCTCTGGCCTGCTCTCGCTCTGGCGTGCACTCGCTTTGTCTCCGGCCTGCTCTCGCTCTGACTCTGGCCTGCCCTCGCCCTGGCTCCAGCCTGCTCTGGATGTTTCTCTGGCCTGCCCTCGCCTTAGCTCTGGCCTGCTCTCGCTCTGGCTTTGGCCTGCCCTCACCTTGGCTCCGGCCTGCTCTCGCCTTGGCTCCGGCCTGCTTTTGCTCTGGCTCCAGCCTGTCCTCGTCCTGGCTCCGGCCTGCCCTTACTCTGGCTCCGGCCAGCCCTCGAGTGCCTTGGCTCCTGCCTGCTCTTGCTTTGGCTCTGGCCTGCCCTCGCCCTGGCTCCGGACTGCTCTTGCTCCGGCCTGCCCTCGCTCTGGCTCAAGCCTGCTCTACCTCTGGCTGTGGCCTGCCCTTTCCTTGGCTCCGGACTGCTCTCGCTCTGGCCTGCCCTCGCCTTGGCTCCGGCCTGCTCTCGCTCTGGCCTGCCTTTGCCTTGTCTCCGGCCTGCTCTCACTCTGGCTCTGGCCTGCCTTTGCCTTTGCTCCGGCCTGCTCTCGCTCTGGCTCTGGCCTGCTCTCGCTCTGGCTCTAGCCTGCCTTCGCCTTGGCTCCAGGCTGCTCTCGCCTTGGCTCCAGCCTGCTCTCGCTCTAGCTCCGCCCTGCCCTCGCCCAGGCTCCACTATGCCACAGCTCGGGCTCCGGCCTGCCCTCACCTTGGCTACGTCCTGCTCTCTCCCTGGCTCTGAACTGCTCTCGCTCTGGCTCTGGCCTGCCCTCGCCCTGCCTCCGGCCTGCTCTCTCTCTGGCTCTGGCCTGCCCTTACCCTGGCTCCGGCCTGCTCTCTCTCTGGCTTGCCCTTGCCCTGGCTTCGGCCTACTCTCGCTCTGGCCTCGCCCTGTCTCCGGCCTCCTCTCACCCTGGTTCCGGCCTGCCCTTGCCTTGGCTCTGGCCTACTCTCGCTCTGGCTCTGGCCTGCCCTCGCCCTGGCTCTGGCCTGCCCTCGCCCTGGCTCCGGCCTGCTCTTGCTCTGGCTCTGGCCTGCTCTCGCTCTGGCCTGCCCTCGCCCTGGCTCCAGCCTGCTCTGGATCTTTCTCTGGCCTGCCCTCGCCTTGGCTCCGGCCTGCTCTCGCTCTGGCTTTGGCCTGCCCTCACCTTGGCTGCGGCCTGCTCTTGCTCTGGCTCCAGCCTGCCCTCGTCCTGGCTCCGGCCTGCCCTTACTCTGGCTCCGGCGAGCCCTCGAGGGCCTTGGCTCCGGCCTGCTCTTGCTTTGGCTCTGGCCTGCCCTCGCCCTGGCTCCGGACTGCTCTTGCTCTGGCCTGCCCTCGTCTTGACTCCGGCCTGCCCTCGCTCTGGCTCAAGCCTGCTCTACCTCTGGCTGTGGCCTGCCCTTTCCTTGGCTCCGGACTGCTCTCGCTCTGGCTCTGGCCTGCTTTTGCTCTGGCTCTGGCCTGCCCTCGACTTGGCTCCGGCTTGCACTCGCTCTGGCTCTGGCCTGCCCTCGCTTCGGCTCCGACCTGCTCTCGCTCTGGCCTGCCCTCGCCTTGGCTCCGGCCTGCTCTCGCTCTGGCCTGCCCTCGCCTTGGCTCCGGCCTGCTCTGGCTCTGGCCTGCCTTTGCCTTGTCTCCGGCCTGCTCTCACTCTGGCTCTGGCCTGCCTTTGCCTTTGCTCCGGCCTGCTCTCGCTCTGGCTCTAGCCTGCCTTCGCCTTGGCTCCGGGCTGCTCTCTCTCTGGCCTGTCCTCGCTTTGGCTCTGGTCTGCCCTTGCCTTGGCTACGGCCTGCTCTCGCCTTGGCTCCAGCCTGCTCTCGCTCTAGCTCCGTCCTGCCCTCGCCCTGGCTCCACTATGCCACAGCTCGGGCTCCGGCCTGCCCTCGCCTTGGCTACATCCTGCTCTCTCCCTGGCTCTGAACTGCTCTCTCTCTGGCTCTGGCTTGCCCTCGCCCTGGCTCCGGCCTGCTCTCTCTCTGGCTCTGGCCTGCCCTTGCCCTGGCTCCGGCCTACTCTCGCTCTGGCTCTTGCCTCGCCCTGTCTCCGGCCTGCTCTCGCCCTGGTTCCGGCCTGCCCTTGCCTTGGCTCTGGCCTTCTCTATCTCTGGCTACGGCCTGCCCTCGCCCTGACTCCGGCCTGCCCTTGCTCTGAGTCCGGCCAGCCCTCACATTGGCTCCGGCCTGCTATCGCCCTGCCTCCACCTGCTCTCGTTCTGGCCTGCCCTCGCCCTGGCTCCGGCCTGCTCTCTCTCTGGCTCTGGCCTGCCCATGCCTTGGCTCCGGCCTGCTCACTCTCTGGCTCTGGCCTGCCCATGCCTTGGCTCCGGCCTTCTCTCGCTCTGACTCTGACCTGCCCTCGCCCTGGCCTACCCTCGCCTTGGCTCTGGCCTGCTCTCGCTCTGGCTCCTGCCTGCCCTCGCCCTGACTCCGGCCTGCCCTCGCATTGGCTCCGGCCTGCTCTCGCCCTGGCTCCGAAATGCTCTCTTTCTGGCTCTGGCCTGCCCTCGCTCTGGCTCTGTCCTGCCCTCGCCTTGGCTCCGGCCAGCTCTTGCCCTGTCTCCGGCCTCCTCTCGCCCTGGTTCCGGCCTGCCCTTGCCTTGGCTCTGGCCTTCTCTCGCTCTGGCCTGCCCTTGCCTTGGCTCTGGCCTACTCTCGCTCTGGCCTGCCCTCGCCCTGGCTCTGGCCTGCTCTCGCTCTGGCCTGCTCTCGCTCTGGCGTGCCCTCGCTTTGGCTCCGGCCTGCTCTCGCTCTGACTCTGGCCTGCCCTCGCCCTGGCTTCGGCCTGCTCTGGATCTGTCTCTGGCCTGCCCTCGCCTTGGCTCCAGCATGCTATCGCTCTGGCCTGCCCTCACCTTGGCTCCAGCCTGCTCTCGCCTTGGCTCCAGCCTGCTCTTGCTCTGGCTCCGGCCTGCTCTCGCTCTGACTCTGGCCTGCCCTCGCCCTGGCTCCGGGCTGCTCTGGATCTGTCTCTGGCCTGCCCTCGCCTTGGCTCCAGCATGCTATCGCTCTGGCCTGCCCTCACCTTGGCTCCAGCCTGCTCTCGCCTTGGCTCCAGCCTGCTCTTGCTCTGGCTCTGGCCTGCCCTCGCCCTGGCTCCGGACTGCTCTTGCTCTGGCCTGCCCTCGTCTTGACTCCGGCCTGCTCTCGCTCTGGTTCTGGCCTGCCTTCGCCTTGGCTCTGGCCTGCCCTCGCTCTGGCTCAAGCCTGCTCTAGAACCCAGTCACAGCTGTTGACCCACACCGGGGAATGCAGGAACAGGCAGGTTCGGCTGGCATACAGACAGGTGGGTACTGGCAGGCACGGCTGGTATGTTGACAGGTGGGTATTGGCAGGCACGGCTGGTATGCAGAAGGTGGGCACTGGCAGGCACGGCTGGCATGCAGACAGGCGGGTACTGGCAGGTAGGAACGCAGGCAGGATAGGGACCAGTACAGACGGGACACAGGAACGGAGCCGCAGGTGCGGTAGACAAGCAGAGCAGAGCAAAACCCACAGATGCGGTAGACAAGCAGAGCAGAGCAAAACCCGCAGATGCGGAAGACAAGCAGAGCAGAGCAAAACCCGCAGGTGCGGTAAACAAGCAGAGCAGAGCAAAACCCACAGATGCGGTAGACAAGCAGAGCAGAGCAAAACTTACTCTGGCTGTGGCCTGCCCTTTCCTTGGCTCCGGACTGCTCTCGCTCTGGCCTGCTTTCGCTCTGGCTCTGGCCTGCCCTCGACTTGGCTCCGGCCTGCTCTCGCTCTGGCCTGCCCTCGCCTTGGCTCCGGCCTGCTCTCGCCTTGGCTCCGGCCTGCTCTCGTGCTAGCTCTGGACTGCCTTTGCCTTGTCTCTGGCCTACTCTCACTCTGGCTCTGGCCTGCTCTCGCTCTGGCTCTGGTCTGCCCTTGTCTTGGCTCCGGCCTGCTCTAGCTCTGGCCTGCTCTTGCTCTGGCCTACCCTCGCCCTGGCTCCGGCCTGCTCTCTCTCTGGCTCTGGCCTGCCCTTGCCCTGGCTCCGGCCTACTCTCGCTCTGGCCTGCCCTTGCCTTGGCTCTGGCCTTCTCTATCTCTGGCTCCGGCCTGCCCTTGCCTTGGCTCTGGCCTACCCTTGCCTTGACTCCGGCCTGCTCTCGCCTTGGCTCCGGCCAGCTCTCGCTCTGGCTACTGCCTGCCCTCGGCCTGACCCCGGCCTGCCCTTGTTCTGGCTCCGGCCAGCCCTCGCATTGGCTCCGGCCCGCTCTCGCCCTGCCTCCGACCTGCTCTGGCTCTGGCCTGCCCTCGCCCGGGCTCCGGCCTGCTCTCTCTTTGGCTCTGGCCTGCCCATTGGCTCCGGCCTGCTCTCTCTCTGGCTCTGGCCTGCCCTTGCCTTAGCTCCGGCCTGCTCTCGCTCTGACTCTGACCTAGAATCATAGAATCATAGAATCATAGAATGGTAGAGTTGGAAGGGACCTCCTGGGTCATCTGGTCCAACCCCCTGCTCTCGCCGTGGCTCTGGCCTACCCTCACGTTGGCTCCGGCCTGCTCTCGCCTTGGCTCCGGCCTGCTCTCGCTCTGGCTCCTGCCTGCCCTCGCCCTGACTCCGGCCTGCCCTTGCTCTGGGTCCGGCCAGCCCTCGCATTGCCTCTTGCCTGCTCTCTCTCTGGCTCCGGCCTGCTCTCGCCCTGTCTCTTGCTTGCTCTCGCTCTGGCCAGTCTGGCCTGTCCTCTCCTTGGCTCCAGCCTACTCTCGCATTGGCTCCGGCCTGCCCTCGTCCTGGCTCTGGCCTGCTCTCGCTCTGTCCTGCTCTCGCCTTGGCTCCGTCCGGCCTGCTCTCGCCTTGGCTCCGGCCTGCTATCTCTATGGTTCCGGCCTGCCCTTGCCAAATTTGGCTCATGCCTGCTCTATATCTGGCCTGACCTCAACTTGGTTCCTACCTGTTCTTGCCCTTGTTCCGGCCTGCATTCGCCTTGGCTCCGGCCTGCTCTCTCTCTGGTTCCGGCCTGCCCTTGCTTGTCATGCCTGCTCTATATCTGGCCTGACCTCAACTTGGCTCTGGCCTGCTCTCGCTCTGGCCTGCCCTCGCTCTGGCTCCGGCCTACTCTCACTCTGGCCTGCCCTTGCCTTGGCTCTGGCCTTCTCTATCTCTGGCTCCGGCCTGACCTTGCCTTGGCTGTGGCCTACCCTTGCCTTGGCTGTGGCCTGCTCTCGCCTTGGCTCCGGCCTGCTCTCGTTCTGGCTAAGGCCTGCCCTCGCCCTGACTCCGACCTGCCCTTGCTCTGGCCCCGGCCAGCTCTCGCATTGGCACCGGCCTGCTCTCGCCCTGCCTCCGACCTTCTCTGGCTCTGGCCTGCCCTCGCCCTGGCTCCGGCCTGCTCTCTCTCTGGCTCTGGCCTGTCCATGCCTTGGCTCCGGCCTGCTCTCTCTCTGGCTCTGGCCTGCCCTTGCCTGAGCTCCGGCCTGCTCTCGCTCTGACTCTGACCTGCCCTCGCCCTGGCTCTGGCCTACCCTCACCTTGGATCCGGCCTGCTCTCGCCTTGGCTCCAGCCTGCTCTCGCTCTGGCTCCTGCCTGCCCTCGTCCTGACTCCGGCCTGCCCTTGCATTGGCTCTTGCCTGCCCTCGCCCTGGCTCCGACCTGCTCTCTCTCTGGCCTTGCCCTCGCCTTGGCTCCGGCCTGCTCTTGCCCTGGCTCCAGCATGCTCTCGCTCTGGCCTGCCCTCGCACTGGCTCTGGCCTGCTCTCTCTCTGGCTCTGGCCTGCCGTAGCTCCGGCCTACTCTCGCTCTGGCATCGCCCTGTCTCCGGCCTCCTCTCGCCCTGGTTCAGGCCTGCCCTTGCCTTGGCTCTGGCCTTCTCTCGCTCTGGCTCTCGCCTGCCCTTGCCTTGGCTCTGGTCTACTCTCGCTCTGGCTCTGGCCTGCTCTCGCTCTGGCCTGCTCTCGCTTTGGCTCCGGCCTGCTCTCGCTCTGGCTCTGGCCTGCCCTCGCCTGGCTCCAGAATGTTCTCGCCTTGGCTCCGGCCTGCTATCGCTCTGGCTCTAGCCTGCCCGAGCTCTCTCTGGCTTGCCCTCGCTCTGGCTCTTGCTTGCCCTCGCCTTGACCGGCCTGCTCTGACTCTGGCTCGGGCCTGCCCTCGCCCTGGCTCCGGACTGCTCTTGCCCTGGCTCCGGACTGCTCTCACTCTGGCTCCGGACTGCTCTCGCCCTGTCTCCGGACTGCTCTCGCCCTGGCTCTGGCCTGCTCTTGCCCTGGTTCCGGCGTGCCCTTGCCTTGGCTCTGGCCTTCTCTTGCTCTGGCTCTGGCCTGCCCTTGCCTTGGCTCTGCCCAACTCTCGCTCTGGCTCCGGCCTGCCCTTGCCCTGGCTCCGGCCTGCTCTCGGTCTGGCTCTGGCCTGCCCCTGTCTTTGCTCCGGCTTGCTTCCGCTCTGGCCTGCCCTCGCCTTGGCTCCGGACTGCTCTTGCTTTGGCTCTGGCCTGCCCTCGCTCTGGCTCTGGCCTGCCCTCGCCTTGTCTCCGGCCTGATCTGACTCTGGCCTGCCCTCGCCCTGCTCTCGCCTTGGCTCTGGCCTGCTCTCGCCCTGGCTCTGGCCTGCTCTCGCCCTGGCTCTGGCCTGCCCTCGCCCTGGCTCTGGCCTGCTCTCGCCCTGGCTCCGGCTGCCCTTGCCTTGGCTCCGGCCTTCTTTCTCTCTGGCTCTGGCCTTGGCTCTGGCCAAATCTCGCTCTGGCCAAGGCGAAGGCAGGCCAGAGCCACAGCGAGAGCAGGCCAGAGCCTGAGCGAGAGCAGGCTGGAGCCAAGGCAAAGGCAGGCCGGAGCCAGAGCGATAGCAGGCCGTAGCCATGGCAAAGGCAGGCCGGAGCCAAGGCGAGGGCAGGCCGAAACCAGAGCGAGAGAATGCCGGAGCCAGGGCGAGGGCAGGCCAGAGCAAGAGCAGGCCGGAGACAGGTCGAGGGCAGGCTAGAGCCAGAGATAGAGCAGGCCAGAGCGAGGGCAGGCCGGAGCCAGAGCCGGAGCTGGCCGCAGCCAAGGCGAGGGCTGGCCGGAGGCAGAGCCAGGGTAGGCCACAGCAAGAGCAGGCCGGAGCCAAGGCAAGGACAGGCCAGAGCCAGAGCGAGAGCAGGCCTGAGCGAGAGCAGTCCGAAGCCAAGGCGAAGGCAGGCCGGAGCCAGAGCAGGTACTGGCCGTATCCAAGGCGAGGGCTGGCCGGAGCCAGAGCAAGGGCAGGCCGGAGCTAGGGCGAGGGAAGGCCAAAGCCAGAGCGAGAGCAGGCTGGAGCCAGGGTGAGAGCAGACCGGACGGAGCTAAGGCGAGGGCAGGCCAGAGCGAGAGCAGTACAGAGCCAGGGCGAGGGCAGGCCAGAGCCAGGGCGAGAGCAGGCCAGAGCCAGGGCGAGAGCAGGCCAGAGCCAGGGCGAGAGCAGGCCAGAGCCAGGGCGAGAGCAGGCCAGAGCTAGAGCCAGAGCAGGCGGCCAGGGTGAGGGCAGACCAGAGTGAGAGCGAGAGCAGGCCGGAGCCAAGGCGAGGCCAGAGCGAGAGTAGGCCGGAGCCAGGGCGATGGCAGGCCAGAGCCAGAGAGAGAGTAGGCCGGAGCCAGGGCGAGGGCAGGCCAGAGCCAGGGCGAGAGCAGGACGGAGCCAAGGCGAGGGCAGGCCGGAGCCCGAGCTATGGCATAGCGGAGCCAGGGTGAGGGCAGTACGGAGCTAGAGCGAGAGCAGGCCGGAGCTAAGGCAAGGGCAGGCCAGAGGCAGAGCCAGGGTAGGCCAGAGCAAGAGCAGGCCACAGCGAGAGCAGGCCGGAGCCAAGGCAAGGACAGGCCCAAGCCAGAGAGAGCAGTCCGTTGCCAAGGCGAAGGCAGGCCAGAGCCAGAGCGAGAGCAGGCCAGAGCTGGAGCGAGAGCAGGCAGGAGCCAAGGCGAAGGCAGGCCGGGGCAAGAGGAGGTGTTGGCCGGAGCCAGGGCGAGGGCTGGCCGGAGACAGAACAAGGGCAGGCCAGAGCCAGGACGAGGGCAGGCCGGAGCCAGGACGAGGGCAGGCCGGAGCCAGGACGAGAGCAGGCTGGAGTCAGGGCGAGAGCAGGCCAGAGCGAGAGAGAGAGCAGGCCGGAGCCAGGACGAGTACAGGCCGGAGCCAGGGCGAGAGCAGGCCAGAGCCAGGGCGAGAGCAGGCCAGAGCCAGGGCGAGAGCAGGCCAGAGCCAGGGCGAGAGCAGGCCAGAGCCAGGGCGAGAGCAGGCCAGAGCCAGGGCGAGAGCAGGCCAGGGCGAGGGCAGACCAGAGTGAGAGCGAGAGCAGGCCGGAGCCAAGGCCAGGCCAGAGCAAGAGCAGGCCAGAGCCAGAGCGAGAGTAGACCGGAGCCAAGGCGAGGGGGAAGGGAGCTAGGGCATGCCGGAGCCAGATCAACGGCAGGCTGGAGCCAGGGCAAGGGCAGGCTGAAGCCATAGCGAAAGCAGGCCGGAGCCAGGGAGAGAGCAGGCCAGAGCCAAGGCGAGGGCAGTCTAGAGCCAGAGCGAAAGCAGGCCAGAGCCAGAGCAGTACGGAGCCAGAGCGAGATCAGGCCGGAGCCAGGGCGAGGGCAGGCCAGAGCAAGAGCAGGCCCTTGCCAAGGCGAGAGCAGGCCAGAGGCAAGGCCAGAGCCAGGGCAGGCCAGGCCGGAGCCAGAACGATAGCAGGCCAGTGCCAGAACAAGAGCAGGCCAGAGCGAGAGAAGTCCGGAGCCAAGGTAAGGGCAGGCCAGAGCCAGAGAGAGAGTAGGCCTGAGCCAGAGGTAGAGCAGGCCGGCCGGAGCCAAGTCGAAGGCAGGCCAGAACCAGAGCGAGAGCAGGCCGGAGTCATGACGAGGGCAGGCCAGAGCAAGAGCAGACTGGAGCCAAGGCGAGGGCTGGCCGGAGCAAGAGCAAGGGCAGGCCGGAGCCAGGGCAAGGGCAGGCCAGAGACAGAGCGAGAGCAGGTCGGAGACAAGGCTAGAGTAGGCTGGAGCCAAGGCGAGGGCAGGCCAGAGCCAGGGCGAGAGCAGGCCGGAGCCAAGGCGAGCCGGAGCCAGGGCGAGGCAGGCCAGAGTCAGAGCAAGAGCAGGCCGGAGCCATGGCGAAGGCAAGCCAGAGTGAGAGCAGGCCGAGGCCAAAGCGAGAGAGCAGTCCAGAGCCAGAGCGAGAGTAGGCTGGAGCCTGGGCGAGGGCAGGCCAGACCCAGAGAGAGAGCAGGCAGCAGGGCGAGGGCAGGCCAGAGCCAGGGCGAGGGTAGTCCGAAGGTAAAGCGAGAGTAGGCCGGCGCCAAGACGAGAGCAGGGCCGGAGCCAAGGTGAGGGCAGGCCAGAGGCAGAGCCAGGGCAGGCAAGAGCCAGAGCGAGAGCAGGCCGGAGCCAAGGCAAGGGCAGGCCAGAGCGAGAGCTGGTCAGAGCCAAGGTGAGGGCAGGCCAGAGACAGAGCGAGAGCAGGCTGGACCCAAGGCCAGATCCAGAGCGGGAGCAGGCCAGAGCGAGAGCAGTCTGGAGCCAAGGAAAGGACAGGCCGGAGCCAGATGTAGCAGGCTTGAGCCAGAGCGAGGGCAGGCCGGACGGAGCAAAGGCGAAGGAAGGCAGGCCAGAATCAGAGCGAGAGCAGGCCGGAGTCAAGACGAGGGCAGGCCAGAGTAAGAGCAGCCGGAGCCAGGGCGAGGGAGGGTAGGCCAGACGACAAATCAGCAGTATTGGCGCCAAATTTAATCACCGCTCTGCAGATTAGTCGCAACCACCGGCCGTGACCAATAAGCGATATTGGCGCCAAATTTAAACACCACTTCGCTGATTGGTCGCGGTGGCCGGCCGCCATTAGCAGGAGTGTTGCTGATTTCTTGTACCTTACCTGCTGCTGCTGGCTGTCCAGCAGCAGACTGAAAAGAGCAAGAGCAGGCCGGAGCCAGGGCGAAAGCAGGCCGGAGCCAGAGCAAGGGCAGGCCGGTGCCAGATCCAGAGCAGGACGGAGCCAGGGCGAGGGTAGGCCAGAGTGGCGAGAGCAGGCCGGATCCAAGGCAAGAGAGCAGGCCAGAGCCAGAGCGAGAGCAGGCCGGAGCCAGGGCAGGCCAGAGCGAGATTAGGCCAGAGCCAAGGCAAGGGCAGGCCAGAGCGAGAGAAGGCCGGAACCAGGAGGAGGGCAGGCCGGAGACAGGGCGAGGCCAGAGCCAGAGAGAGAGCGGGCCAGAGCCAGATAGAGAGTAGGCCAGAGCCAGATAGAGAGTAGGCCAGAGACAGGGCGAGGGCAGGCCAGAGCCAGAGAGAGAGCAGGCCGGAGCCAGAGAGAGAGCAGGCCGGAGCCAGAGAGAGAGCAGGCCGGAGCCAGTGCGAGGGCAGGCCAGAGCCAGGGCGAAGGCAGGCCAGAAGAAGAGTGAGAGCAGGCTGGAGTCAAGGGCAGGCCAGAGCCAGGGCGAGGGCAGGCCAGAGCAACAGCAGGCCGGAGCCAGGGCGAGAGCAGGCCGGAGTCAAGGCGAGGGCTGACCGGAGCCAGAGCAAGGGCAGGCCGGAGCCAGAGCAAGGGCAGGCCGGAGCCAGAGCAAGGGCAGGCCGGAGCCAGGGAGACAGCAGGCCAGAGCCAAGGCGAGAGCTGGCAGGAGCCAGAGCGAGAGCAGGCCGGAGCCAAGGCAAGAGCATAAGTCACATGACTGGTACAAGTCGTATGGTTCAGGACATTGCAGTCCAATTGAAGAAATCATTGCTTGATTACAATTCGGTTTTCCACACAATTTACCTCACACACATTATTTACACCAGTGCATTATTAATGGCCGTACAGAAGTAGGCCTCAAAAAGGCTGGGTTTATTGAGGTCTTGACAAGACCAGGTAATGAAGGGTTTATGAGAGCAGGCTCCCGGAGCCAAGGACAGGGCAGGACAGAGCCAGAGCGAGAGCAGTCCGGAGCCAAGGCCCTGAGGACAGTGTGCCAGAGCCAGATCCAGAGCAGGCCAGAGTCAGGGCGAGGGCAGGCCAGAGTCAGAGCAAGAGCAGGCCGGAGCCAAGGCTACGGCACGCCAGAGCGAGAGCAGGTTAGAGACAGAGCGAGAGCAGGCCGGAGCCAGGGCGTGGGCAGGCCAGAGCTTGAGTAGGCCAGAGCCAAGGCAAGGGCAGGCCGGAGCAAGGGCGAGAGCAGGCCGGAGACAGGGCGAGGCGAGAGCAGGTCAGAACCAGAGCGAGAGTATGCCAGAGCGAGAGCAGTCTGGAGCCGGAGCTAGGGCAAGCCAGAGCGATAGCAGGCCTGAGCCAGAGCGAAAGCCGGCTGGAGCCATGGGGAAGGCAGGGCAGAGCAAGAGGGAGATCAGGCTAGAGTCATGAGGAGGGCAGGCCAGAGCCAGAGGAAGAGCAGGCCGGAGAAGCCAAGGCATGGGCAGGCCAGAGCCAGGGCGAGGGCAGGCCGGAGCCAGGGCGAGAGCAGGCCGGAGCCAATGCGAGGGCAGTCCAGAGCCAGAGCAAGGCCAGGCCGGAGTCAAGGCGAGGGCATTCCGGAGCCAGAGCGAGAGCAGGCCGAAGCCAAGGCGAGAGCAGGCCGGAGCCAAGGCGAGGGTAGGCCAGAGCCAAGGCAAGGGCAAGCCAGAGCCAGAGCGATAGAAGGCCAGAGCCAAGGCAAGGGCAGGCCGGAACCAGGGCGAGAGCAGGCTGGAGACAGGGCGAGGCCAGAGACAGAGCGAGAGCAGGCCAGAGCGAGAGTAGGCCAGAGCCAGGGCGAGGGCAGGCCATTGCCAGAGAGAGAGCAGGCCGGAGCCAGGGCGAGAGCAGGCCAGAGCGAGAGCAGGTCGGAGCCAGGGCGAGAGCAGGCCGGAGCCAAAGGGAGGGCAGGCCTGAGCCAGATCAAGGGCAGGCTGGAGTCAGGGCGAGAGCAGGCCGGAGCCAATGCGAGAGCAGGCCGGAGCCAGAGCAAGGGCAGGCCGGAGTCATGGCGTGGCAGGCCAGAGCCAGGGCGAGAGCAGGCCGGAGCCAAGGCGAGAGTAGGCCAGAGCCAAGGCAAGGGCAGGCCAGAGCAAAAGCAGGCCGGAGCCAGGGCGAGGGCAGGCCAGAGCAAGAGAAGGCCAGAGCCAGAGCAAGAGCAGGCCGGAGCCAGGGCGAGGGCAGGCCAGAGCCAGAGGAAGAGCAGGCCGGAGCCAGGGCAAGGGCAGGCCAGAGCAAGAGCAGTCCGGAGCCAAGGCAAGGGCAGGCCAGACAAAGCCAGAGCGACAGCAGGCCTACGCCAGAGCGAGAGCATGCCGGAGCCAAGGCGAAGGCTGGCCATAACGAGCGAGAGCAGGCCGGAGCCAAGGCGAGGGCAGGCCGGGGCCAGAGCGGTGGCAGGCCGGAGCCAGGGCGAGGGCAGTCCGGAGCTAGAGCGAGAGCAGGCCGGAGCCAGGGCGAGAGCAGGCCGGAGCCAGGATGAGTGCAGGCCGAAGCCAAGGCGACAGTGGGCCGGAGCCTATGCGAGGACAGGCCAGAGCGAGAGCAGGCCGGAGCCAAGGCGAGAGCTGGCCGGAGCCAGAGCAAGGGCAGGCCGGAGCCAGGGCAAGGACAGGCCGGAGCCAAGGCGAGAGCAGGCCGGAGCCAAGGCTAGGGCAGGCTTGAGCCAGACCGAGAGCAGGCCGGAGCCAAGGCGAAGGCAAGCCAGAACCAGAGCGAGAGCATGCCGGAGTCAAGATGAGGGCAGGCCAGAGTCAGAGAAGGCCGGAGCCAAGGCAAGGGCAGGCCAGAGCCAGAGCGAGAGCAAGCCAGAGCGAGCGAGAGCAGTCCGGAGCGAAGGCAAGGGTAGGCCAGAGAGAGCATGCCTGAGCCAGAGCGAGAGCAGGCCAGAGCCAAGGCGAAGGCAGGCCAGAACCAGAGTGAGAGCATGCCGGAGTCAAGACGAGGGCAAACCAGAGCCAGAGCAAGAGCAGGCCGGAGCCAGGGCGAGGACAGGCTAGAGCCAGAGCAAGAGCAGGCCGGAGCCAGGGCGAGAGCAGGCCGGAGCCAAAGCGAGGGCTGGCCAGAGTCAGAGCAAGGGCAGGCAGGAAGGAGACAGGGAGAGGGCAGGCCGGAGCCAGAGCAAGAGCAAGCCAGAGCCAAGGCGAGAGCAGGCCGGAGCTAAGGCGAGGGCAGTCCAGAGCGAGATCAGGCCGGAGCCAGGGCGAGAGCAGGCCGTAGCCAAGGAGAGGGCAGGCCAGAGCCAGATCCAGAGCAGGCCAGTGCCAGGGTGAGGACAGGCCAGAGTCACAGCAAGAGCAGGACGGAGCTAAGGCGAGGGCACGCCAGAGCGAGAGCAGGCCGAGCCAGGGCGAGGGCAGGCCAGAGCCAGAGCAAGAGTAGGCCAGAGCCAAGGCAAGGGCAAGCCAGAGCTAGAGCAAGAGAAGGCCGGAGCCAAGGCAAGGGCAGGCCGGAGCCAAGGCAAGGGCAGGCCGGAACCAGGGCGAGAGGAGGCCGGAAACAGTTCGAGGCCAGAGCGAGAGCTGGCCAGAGCCAGAGCGAAAGTAGGCCGGAGCCAGGGCTAGGGCAGGTCAGAGCCAGATAGAGAGCAGGCCGGAGCCAGGGTGAGGGCAGGCCAGAGCCAGAGCGAGAGCAGGCAGGAGCCAGGGTGAGAGCAATCCGGAGCCAAGGCAAGGGCAGTCCGAAGCCAGTGCGAGGGCAGTACGGATGTAGAGCGAGAGCAGGCCGGAGTCAAGGCGAGATTAGCCCGGAGCCAAGGCGAGGGCAGGCCAGAGGCAGAGCCAGGGCAGACCAGAGCCAGAGCGAGAGCAGGTCGGAGCCAGAGCGAGAGCAGGACGGAGCTAGAGAAAGAGCAGGCCGGAGCCAGGGCAAAGGCTGGCCGGAACAAGGGCGAGAACAGGCCGGAGTCAAGACGAGGGCAGGCCAGAGCCAGAGCAAGAGTAGGCCAGAGCCAGAGCAAGAGCAGGCCGGAGCCAGGGCGAGGGCTGACCAGAGTCAGAGCAAGAGCAGGCCTGAGCCAGGGTGAGAGCAGGCCGGAGCCAAGGCGAGAGCTGGCCGGAGCCAGAGCAAGGGCAGGCCGGAGCCAGGGCGAGGACAGGCCGGAGCCAGAGCAAGGGCAGGCCGGAGCCAGGGCGAGGACAGGCCGGAGCCAAGGCGAGAGCAGGCCGGAGCCAAGGCTAGGGCAGGCTTGAGCCAGACCGAGAGCAGGCCGGAGCCAGGGCAAGAGCAGGCCGGAGCCAAGGCGAGGGCAAGCCAGAGTCAGAGCAAGAGCAGGTCGGAGCCAAGGCAAGGGCATGCCAGAGCCAGAGCAGGCAAGAACCAAAGCGAGAGCAGGCCGGAGCCAGGGCGAGGGCAAGCAAGAGCCAGAGCGAGAGTAGGCCAGAGCCAAGACAAGGGCACTCCAGAGCCAGAGCGAGAGAAGGCTGGA
Source organism: Phyllobates terribilis (assembly GCF_046119375.1). Classification (NCBI taxonomy): domain Eukaryota; kingdom Metazoa; phylum Chordata; class Amphibia; order Anura; family Dendrobatidae; genus Phyllobates; species Phyllobates terribilis. The sequence continues at coordinate 3,630,077 of NW_027362898.1, read as the reverse complement.
GCCAAGGCAAGGGCAGGCCGGAACAAGGGCTAGAGCAGGCCCGAGACAGGGCGAGGCCAGAGTCAGAGCGAGAGCAGGCCACAGGCAGAGTGAGAGTATGCCGGAGCCAGGGCGAGGGCGGGCCAGAGCCAGAGAGAGAGCAGGCCGGAGCCAGAGCGAGAGCAGGCTGGAGCCAAGGCGAAGGCAGGCCAGAACAAGAGCGAGATCAGGTTAGAGTCAAGACGAGGGCAGGCCAGAGGAAGAGCAGGCCGGAGCCAAGGCATGGGCAGGCCGGAGCCAGAGAGAGAGCAGGCCGGAGCCAGGGCGAGGGCAGGCCAGAGCAAGAGCGAGAGCGGGTCGGAGCCAGGGCGAGGGCAGGCCGGAGCCAATGCGAGGGCAGGCCGGAGCCAGAGCAAGGGCAGGCCGGAGTCAGGGCGAGGGCAGGCCAGAGCCAGGGCGAGAGTAGGCCAGAGCCAAGGCAAGGGCAGGCCAGAGCCAAGGCAAGGGCATGCCAGAGCGATACAAGGCCAGAGCCAAGGCAAGGGCAGGCCAGAGCAAGAGGAGGCCAGAGCCAGAGCAAAAGCAGGCCGGAGCCAGGGCGAGGGCAGGCCAGAGCAAGAGCAGGCCAGAGCCAGAGCAAGAACAGGCCAGCCAGGGAGAGGGCAGGCCAGAGCCAGAGCAGTCCGGAGCCAAGGAGAGGGCAGGCCAGAGACAGCAGGCCTACGTCAGAGCGAGAGCATGCCGGAGCCAAGGAGAAGGCTGGCCATAACGAGCGAGAGCAGGCCGGAGCCAAGGAGAAGGCTGGCCATAATGAGCGAGAGCAGGCCGGAGTCAAGACGAGGGCAGGCCAGAGCAAGAGCAGGCCAGAGCAAGGGCAGGCCGGAGCCAGAGCAAGGGCAGGCCAGAGCCAGAGCGAGAGCAGGCCAGAGCCAGGGCGAGAGCAGGCCGGAGCCAGGGCGAGAGCAGGCCGGAGGCAGAGCGAGAGCAGGCCGGAGCAAGGATGAATGAGGGCAGGCCAGAGGGCAGGAGCCAGGGTGAGAGCAATCCGGAGCCAAGGCAAGGGCAGTCCGATGCCAGTGCGAGGGCAGTACGGATGTAGAGCGAGAGCAGGCCGGAGTCAAGGTGAGATTAGCCCGGAGCCAAGGCGAGGGCAGGCCAGAGGCAGAGCCAGGGCAAACGAGAGCCAGAGCGAGAGTAGGTCGGAGCCAGAGCGAGAGCAGGCCGGAGCAAGGATGAATGAGGGCAGGCCAGAGGGCAGGAGCCAGGGTGAGAGCAATCCGGAGCCAAGGCAAGGGCAGTCCGATGCCAGTGCGAGGGCAGTACGGATGTAGAGCGAGAGCAGGCCGGAGTCAAGGTGAGATTAGCCCGGAGCCAAGGCGAGGGCAGGCCAGAGGCAGAGCCAGGGCAGACCAGAGCCAGAGCGAGAGTAGGTCGGAGCCAGAGCGAGAGCAGGACGGAGCCAGAGAAAGAGCAGGCCGGAGCCAGGGCAAAGGCTGGCCGGAACAAGGGCGAGAACAGGCCGGAGTCAAGACGAGGGCAGGCCAGAGCCAGAGCAAGAGCAGGCCAGAGCCAGAGCAAGACGAGGGCAGGCCAGAGCCAGAGCAAGAGCAGGCCAGAGCCAGAGCAAGAGCAGGCCGGAGCCAGGGCGAGGGCTGACCAGAGTCAGAGCAAGAGCAGGCCTGAGCCAGGGTGAGAGCAGGCCGGAGCCAAGGCGAGAGCTGGCCGGAGCCAGAGCAAGGGCAGGCCGGAGCCAGGGCGAGGACAGGCCGGAGCCAAGGCGAGGACAGGCCGGAGCCAAGGCGAGAGCAGGCCGGAGCCAAGGCTAGGGCAGGCTTGAGCCAGACCGAGAGCAGGCCGGAGCCAGGGCAAGAGCAGGCCGGAGCCAAGGCAAGGGCACGCCAGAGCCAGAGCAGGCAAGAACCAAAGTGAGAGCAGGCCGGAGCCAGGGCGAGGGCAAGCAAGAGCCAGAGCGAGAGTAGGCCAGAGCCAAGACAAGGGCACTCCAGAGCCAGAGCGAGAGAAGGCTGGAGCCAAGGCAAGGGCAGGCCGGAACAAGGGCTAGAGCAGGCCCGAGACAGGGCGAGGCCAGAGTCAGAGCGAGAGCAGGCCACAGGCAGAGTGAGAGTATGCCGGAGCCAGGGCGAGGGCGGGCCAGAGCCAGAGAGAAAGCAGGCCGGAGCCAGAGCGAGAGCAGGCTGGAGCCAAGGCGAAGGCAGGCCAGAACAAGAGCGAGATCAGGTTAGAGTCAAGACGAGGGCAGGCCAGAGCCAGAGGAAGAGCAGGCCGGAGCCAAGGCATGGGCAGGCCGTAGCCAGAGAGAGAGCAGGCCGGAGCCAGGGCGAGGGCAGGCCAGAGCAAGAGCGAGAGCGGGTCGGAGCCAGGGCGAGGGCAGGCCGGAGCCAATGCGAGGGCAGGCCGGAGCCAGAGCAAGGGCAGGCCGGAGTCAGGGCGAGGGCAGGCCAGAGCCAGGGCGAGAGTAGGCCAGAGCCAAGGCAAGGGCAGGCCAGAGCCAAGGCAAGGGCATGCCAGAGCGATACAAGGCCAGAGCCAAGGCAAGGGCAGGCCAGAGCAAGAGGAGGCCAGAGCCAGAGCAAAAGCAGGCCGGAGCCAGGGCGAGGGCAGGCCAGACTGGCAAGAGCAGGCCAGAGCCAGAGCAAGAACAGGCCAGCCAGGGCGAGGGCAGGCCAGAGCCAGAGCAGTCCGGAGCCAAGGCAAGGGCAGGCCAGAGACAGCAGGCCTACGTCAGAGCGAGAGCATGCCGGAGCCAAGGAGAAGGCTGGCCATAACGAGCGAGAGCAGGCCGGAGCCAAGGAGAAGGCTGGCCATAATGAGCGAGAGCAGGCCGGAGTCAAGACGAGGGCAGGCCAGAGCAAGAGCAGGCCAGAGCAAGGGCAGGCCGGAGCCAGAGCAAGGGCAGGCCGGAGCCAGGGCAAGGACAGGCCAGAGCCAGAGCGAGAGCAGGCCGGAGCCAGGGTGAGAGCAGGCCGGAGCCAGGGCGAGAGCAGGCCGGAGCCAGGGCGAGAGCAGGCCGGAGCCAGGGCGAGAGCAGGCCGGAGCCAAGGCGAGGGCAGGTCAGAGCCAGAGCGAGAGCAGGCCGGAGCAAGGATGAATGAGGGCAGGCCAGAGTCAGAGCGAGAGCAGGCCGGAGCTAAGGCAAGGGCAGGCCAGAGCCAGAGAGAGAGCAGGCCGGAGGCAGGGCGAGGGAAGGCCAGAGCGAGAGCAGGTCGGAGCCAGAGCAAGGGCAGGCTAGAGTCAGGGCGAGGGCATGCCGGAGCCAGAGAAAGAGAGCCGGCCGGAGCTAGGGCGGGAACAGGCCGGAGCCAAGGCGAGGTTAGGCCAGAGCCAGAGTAAAAACAGGCCGGAGCCAGGACGAGGGCAGGCCAGAACGAGAGCAGGCCGGAGCCTCGGCGAGGGCAAACCAGAGCCAGAGCGAGAGAAGGCCGGAGCCAAGGCAAGGTCAGGCCGTTACCAGGGCGAGAAAATAACCGGACACCATATGCATTCATGATATTACAGATTTATTGAAGTGCTTGTGCAATACGCCATAAGAAAAGGTTTCAAAGTGTAAGAAGCTAAAGAAGGGCATTAGGACAAGCATACAAAACATTCAAAAAGGATTGGATAAAAAATGGTGGCACAAGATTTTACCAAATTTCTTTAATGTTTAATACTCTGTCACCGATGTAAGTAAGTGACATGTGTCTGAAGAATGCGACCACCGATCTCAGTACAAGCAATGGTAGATAGGTTACTCGCTAGAGGCCCAGAGCGACAGTAGGCCAGAGCCAGAGAGAGAGTAGGGCGTTGACTGGGCGAGGGCAGGCCAGAAACAGAGCGAGAACAGGTCGGAGCCAGGGCGAGAGCAGGCCGGAGCCAAGGCGAGGGCAGGCCGGAGCCAGAGCAGGCCGGAGCCAGGGCGAGAGCAGGCCAGAGAAAGAGCGAGAGCAGGCCGGAGCCAGGAAAAGTGCAGGCCGGAGCCAGGGCGAGAGCGGGCCGGAGCCAGAGCAGTGGCAGGCCGGAACCAGGGCGAGGGCAGTCCAGAGCGAGAGCAGGCCGGAGCCAGGGCGAGAGCAGGCCAGAGAAAGAGCGAGAGCAGGCCGGAGCCAGGAAAAGTGCAGGCCGGAGCCAGGGCGAGAGCGGGCCGGAGCCTATGCGAGGACAGGCCAGAGCCAGAGCTAGAGCAGGCCGGAGCCAAGGCTTCATTGCTTATTATGAGACACAAATCTGATAATTACACTACTGCTGTAACGTCTGGCCTGCCCTCATCTTGACTCCGGCCTGCTCTCGCTCTTGCTATGGCCTGCCTTCGCCTTGGCTCCGGCCTGCTCTCGCTCTGGCGTAGGCCTGCTGTCGCTCTGGCTCTGTCTGTCCTGCCCTTGCCTTGCCTCCGGACTGCTCTTGCTCTGGTCTGCCCTCGCCCTGGCTCCGTCCTGCTCTTGCTCTGGCCTGCTCTTGCTCTGGCGTCGCCCTGTCTCCAGCCTGCTCTCGCCCTGGTTCCGGCCTGCCCTTGCCTTGGCTCTGGCCTTCTATCGCTCTGGCCTGCCCTCGCCTTGGCTCCGGCCTGCTCTCGCTTTGGCTCCGGCCTGCTCTCGCTCTGGCTCCGGCCTGCCCTCCCGGCCTGCCCTCGCCCTGGCTCCGACCCGCTCTCGCTCTGGCCTGCCCTCGCCCTGGCTCCGACATACGCTCTGGTTCTGACCTGCTCTCGCTCTGGCCTCGCCCTGTCTCCGGCCTGCTCTCGCCCTTGTTCCGGCCTGCCTTTGCCTTGGCTCCGGCCTTCTCTCACTCTGGCCTGCCCTTGCCTTGGCTCTGGCCTGCCCTCGCCCTGGCTCCGGCCTTCTCTCGCTCTGGCCTGCCCATGCCTTGGCTCTGGCCTGCTCTTCCTCTGGCTCTGGCCAGCCCTCGTCTTGACTCTGGCCTACTCTGACTCTGGCTCTGGCCTGCCCTCGCCCTGGCTCCGGCCTGCTCTCGCTCTGGCGTGCCCTCGCATTGGCTACGGCCTGCTCTCGCTCTGTCTGGCCTGCCCTTGCCCTGGCTCCGGCCTGCTCTGGATCTGGCTCTGGCCTGCCCTCACCTTGGCTCCGGCCTGCTCTCGCCCTGGCTCCGGCCTGCCCTCGCCTTGGCTCCGGCCTGCTCTCGCCCTGGCTCCGGCCTGCTCTCGCCCTGGCTCCGGCCTGCTCTCGCCCTGGCTCCGGCCTGCTCTCGCCCTGGCTCCGGCCTGCTCTCGCCCTGGCTCCGGCATGGCCTCGCCCTGGCTCCGGCCTGCCCTTGCTCTGACTCCGGCTAGCCCTCGCCTTGGCTCTCGCCCTGGCTCTGGCCTGCTCTTGCTCTGGCCTGCCCTCACCCTGGCTCCTGCCTGCTCTCCGTCTTGACTCCGGCCTGATCTCGCTCTTCTTCTGGCCTGCCTTCGCCTTGGCTCCGGCCCTGCTCTCGCCTTGGCGTTGGCCTACTTTCGCTCTAGCTTCGGACTACCCTCGCCATGGCTCTGGCCTGCCATCGCTCTGGCTGCGGCCTGCTCTTCGCCCTGGCTCCGGCCTGTTCTCGCTCTGGCCTCGCCCTGTCTCAGGCCTGCTCCCCCCTGGTTTCCGGCCTGCCCTTGCCTTGGCTCCGGCCTTCTCTCGCGCTAGCTCTTGCCTGCCTTTGCCTTGGCTCTCGCCTACTCTCGCTCTGGCCTGTCCTCGCCCTGGCTCCAGCCAGCTCTCGCTCTGGCCTGCCCTCGCTTTGGCTCAGGCTTGCTCTCGCCTTGGCTCAGGCTTGCTCTCGCCTTGGCTCCGGCCTGCTCTCGCCCTGGCTCCGGCCTGCTCTCACTCTGGCTCCGGCCTGTCCTCGCCCTGGCTCCGGCCTGCCCTTGCTCTGACTCCGGCTAGCCCTCGCCTTGGCTCCGGCCTGCTCTCGCCCTGGCTCTGGCCTGCTCTTGCTCTGGCTTGGGCCTGCCCTCGCCCTGGCTCTGGCCTGCTCTTGCTCTGGCTCTGTCGTCTTGACTCCGGCCTGATTTCACTCTTCTTCTGGCCTGCCCTTGCCTTGGCTCTGGCCTACTCTCGCTCTGGCCTGCCCTCGCCCTGGCTCCGGCCTGCTCTCGCTCTGGTGTGCCCTCGCCTTGGCAACGGCCTGCTCTCGCTCTGTCTGGCCTGCCCTCGCCCTGGCTCCAGCCTGCTCTGGATCTGGCTCTGGCCTGCTCTCGCCCTGGCTCCGACCTGCTCTCGCCCTGGCTCCGGCCTGCTCTCGCCCTGGCTCCGGCCTGCTCTCGACCTGGCTCCGTCTCGCCCTTGCTCTGGCCTGCCCTCGTCTTGACTCCGGCCTGATCTCGCTCTTCTTCTGGCCTGCCCTTCGCCTTGGCTCCGGCCCTGCACTCGCCTTAGCTCTGGCCTACTTGCGCTCTAGCTTCGGACTGCCCTCGCCTTGGCTCTGGCCTGCCATCGCTCTGACTCCGGCCTGCTCTTCGCCCTGGCCTGCCCTCGCCCTGTCCAGCCTACTCTCGCTCTGGCCTGCTTTCGCTCTGACCTCGCCCTGTCTCCGGCCTGCTCACCCCCCTGGTTCCGGCCTGCCCTTGCCTTGGCTCCCTCCGGCCTTCTCTCGCTGTAGCTCTTGCCTGCCTTTGCTCTCGCCTACTCTCGCTTGCCAGAGCGTGCCTTCGCCATGGCTCCGGCCTGCTCTTTCTCTGACTCTGGCCTGCCTCCGGCGTGCTCTGGCTCTGGCCTGCCCTCGCCTTGGCTCCGGCCTGCTCTCGCCCTGGCTCTGGCCTGCCCTCGCCTTGGCTCCAGCCTGCTCTTGCTCTGTCTCCGGCCTGCCCTCGCTCAGGGTCCGGCTCTTGCTCTGGTCTGCCCTCGTCTTGACTCCGGCCTACTCTCGCTCTGGTTCTGGCCAGCATTCGCCTTGGCTCTGGTCTGCTCTCGCTCTGGCTCAGGCCTACTCTCTCTCTGGCTCAGGCCTGCCCTGGCGACGTGCTCTCGCCTTGGCAAGGGCCTGCTTTTGCTCTGGCCTTCCCTCGCCCTGGCTCCGGCCTGCTCTCGCTCTGGCTCTGGACTGCTCTTGCTCTGGCCTGCTCTCGCTCTGGCTCTGGCCTGCTCTCGCTCTGGACTGCTCTTGCTCTGGCCTGCTCTCGCTATGGCTTCAGCCTGCCCTCGCCCTGGCTCCGGCCTGCCCTTGATCTGGCTCCGGCCAGCCCTCACCTTGGCTCCGGCCAGCTCCTGCTCTAGCTCCGGCCTCTGGCCTGCTCTTGCTCTGGCCTTGGCCGGATCCGGCCTGCTCTCGCTCTCACTCGGGTCTGCCCTCGCCCTGGCATGCTCTCGCGCTGGCTCTGGCCAGCTCTCACCCTGGCTCCGGCCTGCACTCGTCCTGGCTCTGGCCTGCACTCGTCCTGGCTCCGGCCTGCTCTCGCCCTGGCTCCAGCCTGCTCTCGCTCTGGCTTCGGCCTTCCCTCGTCCTGGCTCCGGCCTGCCCTTGTTCTGGCTCCGGCCAGCCCTCGACCTGGCCAGCACCTGCACTTGCTCCGGCCTGCCTTCGCCTTGGCTCCAGCCTGATCTTGCTCTGGCCTGCTCTCGCTCGGGCTCTGGCCTGCCTTCGCCTTGGCTCCGGACTGCTCTCGCTCTGGCCTGCTCTCGCTCTGGCTTGGGCCTGTCCTTGCCTTGGCTCCGGCCTGCTCTTGCTCTGGCCTAACCTGGCTCTGCCTCTGGCCTGCCCTTGCCTTGGCTCCGGCCTGCTCTCGCTCCGTACTGCCCTCACCCTGGCTCCGCTATGCCATAGTTTGGGCTATGGCCTGCCCACACCTTGGCTCCGTCCTGCTCTCGCCCTGGCTCTGGCCTGCCCTCGCCCTGGCACCGGTCTACTCTCTCTCTGGCTCTGGCCTGCCGTCGCCCTACTCTCGCTCTGGCCTCGCCTTGGCTCCGGCCTGCTCCCGCTCTCACTCTGGTCTGCCCTCACCCTGGCTGCCTGCTCTGGCTCTAGCTCTGGCCTGCTCTCGCCCTGGCTCCGGCCTGCCCTCGCCCTGGCTCCGGCCGGCCTGCTCTCGCCCTGGCTCCAGCCTGCCCTTGCTCTGGCTCTGGCCAGCCCTCGCCTTGGATACGGCCAGCACCTGCTCTGGCTCCGGCCTGCCCTTGCCTTGGCTTCGACCTGCTCTTGTGCTGGCTCCGGTCTGCCCTCGCCCTGGCTCCGGCCTGCTCTCGCCCTGGCTCCGGCCTGCTCTCGCCCTGGCTCCAGCCTGCCCTTGCTCTGGCTCTGGCCAGCCCTCGCCTTGGATACGGCCAGCACCTGCTCTGGCTCCGGCCTGCCCTTGCCTTGGCTTCGACCTGCTCTTGTGCTGGCTCCGGTCTGCCCTCGCCCTGGCTCCGGCCTGCTCTCGCCCTGGCTCCGGCCTGCTCTCGCCCTGGCTCTGGCCAGCTCTCACCCTGGCTCCGGCCTGCACTCGTCCTGGCTCTGGCCTGCACTCGTCCTGGCTCTGGCCTGCACTCGTCCTGGCTCCGGCCTGCTCTCGCCCTGGCTCCAGCCTGCTCTCGCTCTGGCTTCGGCCTTCCCTCGTCCTGGCTCCGGCCTGCCCTTGTTCTGGCTCCGGCCAGCCCTCGACCTGGCCAGCACCTGCACTTGCTCCGGCCTGCCTTCGCCTTGGCTCCAGCCTGATCTTGCTCTGGCCTGCTCTCGCTCGGGCTCTGGCCTGCCTTCGCCTTGGCTCCGGACTGCTCTCGCTCTGGCCTGCTCTCGCTCTGGCTTGGGCCTGTCCTTGCCTTGGCTCCGGCCTGCTCTTGCTCTGGCCTAACCTGGCTCTGCCTCTGGCCTGCCCTTGCCTTGGCTCCGGCCTGCTCTCGCTCCGTACTGCCCTCACCCTGGCTCCGCTATGCCATAGCTTGGGCTATGGCCTGCCCACACCTTGGCTCCGTCCTGCTCTCGCCCTGGCTCTGGCCTGCCCTCGCCCTGGCACCGGTCTACTCTCTCTCTGGCTCTGGCCTGCCGTCGCCCTACTCTCGCTCTGGCCTCGCCTTGGCTCCGGCCTGCTCCCGCTCTCACTCTGGTCTGCCCTCACCCTGGCTGCCTGCTCTGGCTCTAGCTCTGGCCTGCTCTCGCCCTGGCTCCGGCCTGCCCTCGCCCTGGCTCCGGCCGGCCTGCTCTCGCCCTGGCTCCAGCCTGCCCTTGCTCTGGCTCTGGCCAGCCCTCGCCTTGGATACGGCCAGCACCTGCTCTGGCTCCGGCCTGCCCTTGCCTTGGCTTCGACCTGCTCTTGTGCTGGCTCCGGTCTGCCCTCGCCCTGGCTCCGGCCTGCTCTCGCCCTGGCTCCGGCCTGCTCTCGCCCTGGCTCCAGCCTGCCCTTGCTCTGGCTCTGGCCAGCCCTCGCCTTGGATACGGCCAGCACCTGCTCTGGCTCCGGCCTGCCCTTGCCTTGGCTTCGACCTGCTCTTGTGCTGGCTCCGGTCTGCCCTCGCCCTGGCTCCGGCCTGCTCTCGCCCTGGCTCCGGCCTGCTCTCGCCCTGGCTCCGGCCTGCTCTCGCCCTGGCTCCGGCCTGCCCTCGCCCTGTCTCCGGCCTGCTCTTGCTCTGGCCTGCCCTTGCCCTGGCTCCGGCATTCTCTCGCTCTGGTACCATGGCTACGGCCTGCTATCGCTCTGGCTCCGGCCTGCCTTTGCCTTGGCTCCGGCCTGCTCTCGCTCAGGCTCTGGCCTGCTCTCGCTGTGGCTCTGGCCTGCCTTCGCCTTGGCCAGAAAGAGATTTGGCCAGAGCCAAGGCAAGCCCAGAGCCAGAGAGAAAGAAGGCCGGAGCCATGGCTAGGGCAGCCGGAACCAGGGCGAGAGCAGGCCAGAGCCAGGACGAGAGCAGGCCGGAGCCAAGGCGAAAGCAGGGCGAGGGCAGGCCAGAGCCAGAGTCAGATCAGGCCGGAGCAAAGGCAGGGGCAGGCCAGAGCGAGAGCAGGCCAGAGGCAGAGCGAGTGCAGGCCGGAGCCAGGGCAAGGGCAGGCCGGAGCCAGAGCGAGAGTTGGCCAGAGCCAAGGCAAGGGCAGGCCGGAGCCAGAGCAAGAGAAGGCCGGAGCCAGGGCGAGGGCAGTCCGGACCTAGAGCGAGAGCAGGCGGAGCTAAGACGAGAGCAGGGCCGGAGCCAAGGCGAGGGCAGGCCAGAGCCAGAGCAGGCCGGAGCCAAGGCAAGGGCAAGCCAGAGCCAGAGCAGGCCGGAGAAAAGGCAAGGGCAGGCCAGAGACAGAGCGAGAGCAGGCCGGAGCCAGGGCAAGGGCAGACCGGAGCCAGAGCGAGGGCAGGCCGGAGCCAGAGCGAGAGTAGGCCAGAGCCAAGGCAAGGGCAGGCCAGGACCAGAGCAAGAGAAGGCCGGAGCCAAGGCAAGGGCAGGCCGGAACCAGGGCGAAAGCAGGCCGGGGCCAGGGCGAGAGCACGCCGGAGCCAAGGCGAGAAAAGGCCGGAGCCAAGGAGAGAGCAGGCCAGAGCCAGAGGGAGAGAAGGCCGGAGCCAAGGCAAGGGCAGGCCAGAGCCAGGGCGAGAACAGGCCGGAGTCAAAGCAAGGGCAGACCGGAACCAGGGCGAGAACAGGCCGGAGCCACAGCGAAAGCAGGCCAGAGCCAGAGTAGGCTGGAGCCAGGGCAAGGGCAGGCCAGAGCCAAAAAGAGAGCAGGCCGGAGCCAGGGCGAGGGCAGTCCGGACCTAGAGCGAGAGCAGGCCGGAGCTAAGACGAGAGCAGGGCCGGAGCCAAGGCGAGGGCAGGCCAGAGGCAGAGCCAGGGCAGGCCAGAGCCAGAGCGAGAGCAGGCCGGAGCCAAGGCGAGGGCAGGCCAGAGACAGAGCGAGAGCAGGTCGGAGCCAAGGCGAGGGCAGGCCAGAGCCAGAGCGAGAGCAGGCTGGAGCCAGGGTGACGGCAGGCCAGAGCTAGAGCAAGAGCAGGCGGAGCCAGGGCGAGAGCAGGCCGGAGCCAAGGCGAGGGCTGGCTGGAGCCAGAGCAAGGGCAGGCCGGAGCCAGAGCAAGGGCAGGCCGGAGCCAGGGCGAGGGCAGGCCGGAGCCAAGGAGAGAGCAGGCCGGAGCCAAGGTGAGGGCAAGCCGCAGACAGAGAACTGGAGCCAGAGCAGGCCGGAGAGCCAAGGTAAGGGCAGGCTGGAACCAGAGCAAGAGCAGGCCGGAGCCAAGGCGAGAGCAGGTCGTATCCAGGGCGAGAACAGGCAGGAGCCAAGGTGAGGGCAGGCAGGAGCCATAGAGATAGCAGGCCAGAGCCAGAGCGAGAGCAGGCCGGAGCCAGGACGAGGGCAGGCCGGAGCCAGAGCAAGAGCAGGCCGGAGCCAGAGCAAGAGCAGGCCAGATCCAGGGCAAAAGCAGGCCGGAGCCCGTGCGAGGGCAGGCCGGAGCCATAGCGAGAGCAGGCCGGAGCCAAGGAGAGGGCAGGCCAGAGCCAAGGAGAGGGCAGGCCAGAGCCAGAGAGAGAGCAAGCCGGAGCAAGGGCGAGAGCAGGCGGGAGCCAAGGCAAGGGCAGGCCAGAGCCAGAGAGAGAGCAAGCCGGAGCAATGGCGAGAGAAGGCCGGAGCCAAGGCGAGAACAGGCCAGATCCAGGGCGAGAGCAGGCCGGAGCCCGTGCAAGGGCAGGCCAGAGCCAGAACGAGAGTAGGCCGGAGTCAGAGCAATGGCAGGCCGGATCCAGAGCGAGAGCAGGCCAGAGCAAGAGCGAGAGCAGGCCAGAGCCTGGGAGAAAGCAGGCCAGAGTGAGAGCAGGCGGAGCCCGTGCGAGGGCAGGTCGGTGCCATTGCGAGAGCAGGCCAGAGCCAAGGCGAGGGCAGGATAGAGCCAGAGAGAGAGGAAGCCGGAGCCAGGGCGAGAGCAGGCGGGAGCTAAGGCAAGGGCAGGCCAGAGTGAGAGCAGGCCGGAGCCAGGACAAAAGCAGTTCGGAACCAAGGCGAGGGCAGGCCAGAGACAGAGCGAGGGCAGGCCGGAGCCAGGTCGAGGGCAGGCCAGAGCCAGAGCGAGAGCAGGCCGGAGCCAGAGCGAGAGCAGGCTGGAGCAGAAGCGAGAGCAGGCCGGAGCCAAGGCGAGGGCAGGCCGGAGCCAGAGCGCTGGGGCCAGAGCCAGAGCAGGCCGGAGAGCCAAGGTAAGGGCAGGCTGGAAGCAGAGCAAGAGCAGGCCGGAGCCAAGGCGAGAGCAGGTCGTATCCAGGGCGAGAACAGGCAGGAGCCAAGGTGAGGGCAGGCCAGAGACAGAGCGAGAGCAGGTCGGAGCCAAGGCGAGGGCAGGCCAGAGCCAGAGCGAGAGCAGGCTGGAGCCAGGGTGACGGCAGGCCAGAGCTAGAGCAAGAGCAGGCGGAGCCAGGGCGAGAGCAGGCCGGAGCCAAGGCGAGGGCTGGCTGGAGCCAGAGCAAGGGCAGGCCGGAGCCAGAGCAACGGCAGGCCGGAGCCAGGGCGAGGGCAGGCCGGAGCCAGAGCAAGAGCAGGCCGGAGCCAAGGAGAGAGCAGGCCGGAGCCAAGGTGAGGGCAAGCCGCAGACAGAGAACTGGAGCCAGAGCAGGCCGGAGAGCCAAGGTAAGGGCAGGCTGGAACCAGAGCAAGAGCAGGCCGGAGCCAAGGCGAGAGCAGGTCGTATCCAGGGCGAGAACAGGCAGGAGCCAAGGTGAGGGCAGGCAGGAGCCATAGAGATAGCAGGCCAGAGCCAGAGCGAGAGCAGGCCGGAGCCAGGACGAGGGCAGGCCGGAGCCAGAGCAAGAGCAGGCCGGAGCCAGAGCAAGAGCAGGCCAGATCCAGGGCAAAAGCAGGCCGGAGCCCGTGCGAGGGCAGGCCGGAGCCATAGCGAGAGCAGGCCGGAGCCAAGGAGAGGGCAGGCCAGAGCCAGAGAGAGAGCAAGCCGGAGCAAGGGCGAGAGCAGGCGGGAGCCAAGGCAAGGGCAGGCCAGAGCCAGAGAGAGAGCAAGCCGGAGCAATGGCGAGAGAAGGCCGGAGCCAAGGCGAGAACAGGCCAGATCCAGGGCGAGAGCAGGCCGGAGCCCGTGCAAGGGCAGGCCAGAGCCAGAACGAGAGTAGGCCGGAGTCAGAGCAATGGCAGGCCGGATCCAGAGCGAGAGCAGGCCAGAGCAAGAGCGAGAGCAGGCCAGAGCCTGGGAGAAAGCAGGCCAGAGCGAGAGCAGGCGGAGCCCGTGCGAGGGCAGGTCGGTGCCATAGCGAGAGCAGGCCAGAGCCAAGGCGAGGGCAGGATAGAGCCAGAGAGAGAGGAAGCCGTAGCCAGGGCGAGAGCAGGCGGGAGCTAAGGCAAGGGCAGGCCAGAGTGAGAGCAGGCCGGAGCCAGGACAAAAGCAGTTCGGAACCAAGGCGAGGGCAGGCCAGAGACAGAGCGAGGGCAGGCCGGAGCCAGGTCGAGGGCAGGCCAGAGCCAGAGCGAGAGCAGGCCGGAGCCAGAGCGAGAGCAGGCTGGAGCAGAAGCGAGAGCAGGCCGGAGCCAAGGCGAGGGCAGGCCGGAGCCAGAGCGCTGGGGCCAGAGCCAGAGCAGGCCGGAGAGCCAAGGTAAGGGCAGGCTGGAAGCAGAGCAAGAGCAGGCCGGAGCCAAGGCGAGAGCAGGTCGTATCCAGGGCGAGAACAGGCAGGAGCCAAGGTGAGGGCAGGCAGGAGCCATAAAGATAGCAGGCCAGAGCCAGAGCGAGAGCAGGCCGGAGCCAGGACGAGGGCAGGCCGGAGCCAGTGCGAGAGCAGGCCGGAGACAAGGAGAGGACAGGCCAGAGCAAGGGCAGGCCTAAGCCAGGGCGAGGGCAGGCCGAAGACAGAGCGAGAACAGGCCGGAGCAAAGGCCAGAGCAGGCCGGAGCCAGGGCGAAGGCAGGCCAGAGCGAGAGTAGGCCAGAGCCAAGGCTAGGGCAGGCGCGTGCCAGAGCGAGAGCAGGCCGGAGCCGAGGCAAGGGGAGGCCAGAACCAGAGCGAGAGCAGGCCAGAGAGAGACCAGGCAGGAGCCAGAGCGAGAGCAGGCAGGAGCCAGGGAGAGGGCAGACCGGTGCCAAGGCGAGAGCAGGCCGGAGTCAAGGCAAGGGCAGGCCAGAGCCAGAGAGAGAGTAGGCGGCCTGAGCCAGAGCGAGAGCAGGCCGGAGCCAAGGCGAAGGCAGGCCAGAACCAGAGCGAGAGTAGGCCGGAGTCAAGACGAGGGCAGGCCAGAGCCAGAGCAAGAGCATGCTGGAGCCAAGGCGAGGGCAGGCCGGAGCCAGAGTAAGGGCAGGCATGAGCCAGAGTGAGAGCAGGCCGTAGCCAGGGAGAGGGCAGGCCGGAGCCAGAGGGAGAGCAGGCCGGAGCCAGAGGGAGAGCAGGCCGGAGCCAGAGGGAGAGCAGGCCGGAGCCAGAGCGAGAGCAGGCCGGAGCCAGTTAGAGGGCAGGCCGAAGCCAGGGCGAGAGCTGTCCAGAGCCAAGGCACCCCCTCAGACGCTCACCCCCTCACCCCTTCAGACGCTCACCCCCTCAGACGCTCACCCCCTCAGACGCTCACCCCCTCCTCCTCAGGCGCTCACCCCCTCAGACGCTCACCCCCTCAGACGCTTACCCCTTCACCCCCTCAGAAGCTCACCACCTCACCCCCTCAGACGCTCACCCCCTCAGACGCTCACCCCCTCCTCCTCAGGCGCTCACCCCCTCAGAACCTCACCCCCTCAGACGCTCACCCCCTCAGACGCTCACATCCCTCTCCCCCGAGGGCTTGCCGGAGCCAAAGCAAGGGCAGGCCGGAGCCAGGGCAGGCCGATGCCAGAGCAAGAGAAGGCCGGAGCCAGTTAGAGGGCAGGCCGGAGCCAGGGCGAGGGTAGGCCGGAGCCAGGGCGAGAGCAGGCCGGAGCCAAGGCGAAGGCAGGCCAGAACCAGAGCGAGAGCAGGCCGGAGTCAAGACGAGGGCAGGCCAAAGCCAGAGCAAGAGCATGCTGGAGCCAAGGCGAGGGCTGGCCGGAACCAGAGTAAGGGCAGGCATGAGCCAGAGTGAGGGCTGGCCCTAGCCAGGGAGAGGGCAGGCCGGAGCCAGAGGGAGAGCAGGCCGGAGCCAGAGGGAGAGCAGGCCGGAGCCAGAGCGAGAGCAGGCCGGAGCCAGTTAGAGGGCAGGCCGAAGCCAGGGCGAGAGCTGTCCAGAGCCAAGGCACCCCCTCAGACGCTCACCCCCTCACCCCTTCAGACGCTCACCCCCTCAGACGCTCACCCCCTCCTCCTCAGGCGCTCACCCCCTCAGACGCTCACCCGCTCAGACGCTTACCCCTTCACCCCCTCAGACGCTCACCACCTCACCCCCTCAGACGCTCACCCCCTCAGACGCTCACCCCCTCCTCCTCAGGCGCTCACCCCCTCAGAACCTCACCCCCTCAGACGCTCACCCCCTCAGACGCTCACATCCCTCACCCCCGAGGGCTTGCCGGAGCCAAAGCAAGGGCAGGCCGGAGCCAGGGCAGGCCGATGCCAGAGCAAGAGAAGGCCGGAGCCAGTTAGAGGGCAGGCCGGAGCCAGGGCGAGGGTAGGCCGGAGCCAGGGCGAGAGCAGGCCGGAGCCAAGGCGAAGGCAGGCCAGAACCAGAGCGAGAGCAGGCCGGAGTCAAGACGAGGGCAGGCCAAAGCCAGAGCAAGAGCATGCTGGAGCCAAGGCGAGGGCTGGCCGGAACCAGAGTAAGGGCAGGCATGAGCCAGAGTGAGGGCTGGCCCTAGCCAGGGAGAGGGCAGGCCGGAGCCAGAGGGAGAGCAGGCCGGAGCCAGGGCGAGGGCAGGCCAAAGACAGAGCGAGAACAGGCCGGAGCCAGGGCGAGAGGAGGCCGGAGCAAAGGCCAGAGCAGGCCGGAGCCAGAGCGAGAGTAGGCCAGAGCCAAGGCTAGGGCAGGCGCGAGCCAGAGAGAGAGCAGGCCGGAGCCGAGGCAAGGGGAGGCCAGAACCAGAGCGAGAGCAGGCCAGAGAGAGACCAGGCCGGAGCCAGAGCGAGAGCAGGCAGGAGCCAGGGAGACCGGTGCCAAGGCGAGAGCAGGCCGGATTCAAGGCAAGGGCAGGCCAGAGCCAGAGAGAGAGTAGGCGGCCTGAGCCAGAGCGAGAGCAGGCTGGAGCCAAGGCGAAGGCAGGCCAGAACCAGAGCGAGAGTAGGCCGGAGTCAAGACGAGGGCAGGCCAGAGCCAGAGCAAGAGCATGCTGGAGCCAAGGCGAGGGCAGGCCGGAGCCAGAGTAAGGGCAGGCATGAGCCAGAGTGAGAGCAGGCCGTAGCCAGGGAGAGGGCAGGCCGGAGCCAGAGGGAGAGTAGGCCGGAGCCAGGGCGAGGGCAGGCCGGAGCCAGTTAGAGGGCAGGCCGAAGCCAGGGCGAGAGCTGTCCAGAGCCAAGGCACCCCCTCAGACGCTCACCACCTCACCCCCTCAGACGCTCAACCCCTCAGACGCTCACCCCCTCAGACGCTCACCCCCCAGACGCTCACCCCCTCCTCCTCAGGCGCTCACCCCCTCAGACGCTCACCCCCTCAGACGCTCACCCCCTCCTCCTCAGGCGCTCACCCCCTCAGACGCTCACCCCCTCAGACGCTTACCCCCTCAGAACCTCACCCCCTCAGACGCTCACCCCCTCACCCCCTTTGACGCTCACCCCCTCAGACGCTCAGACGCTCACCCCCCCAGACGCTCACCCCCTCAGATGCTCACATCCCTCACCCCCGAGGGCTTGCCGGAGCCAAAGCAAGGGCAGGCCGGAGCCAGGGCAGGCCGATGCCAGAGCAAGAGAAGGCCGGAGCCAGTTAGAGGGCAGGCCGGAGCCAGGGCGAGGGTAAGCCGGAGCCAGGGCGAGAGCAGGCAGGAGCCAAGGCAGGCCAGAACCAGAGCGAGAGCAGGCCGGAGTCAAGACTAGGGCAGGCCAGAGCCAGAGCAAGAGCATGCTGGAGCCAAGGCGAGGGCTGGCCGGAACCAGAGTAAGGGCAGGCATGAGCCAGAGTGAGAGCTGGCCCTAGCCAGGGAGAGGGCAGGCCGGAGCCAGAGGGAGAGCAGGCCGGAGCCAGGGCGAGGGCAGGCCAGAGCCAGAGAGAGGGCAGGCCGGAGCCAGGGCGAGGGCAGGCTGATGCCAGAGCAAGAGAAGGCCGGAGCCAGTTAGAGGGCAGGCCGGAGCCAGGTCGAGGGTAGGCCGGAGCCAGGGCGAGAGCAGGCAGGAGCCTAGGCGAGGGCAGGCCGAAGCCAGAGCAGGAGCCGGCCGGAGCCAAGGCGAGGGCTGGCAGGAGCCAGAGCAAGGGCAGGTCGGAGCCAGGGCGAGTGCAGGCCGAAGCCAGAGCGAGAGCAGGCACGAGCCAGGGCGAGAGCAGATCGGAGCCAAGGCAAGGGCAGGCCAGAGCCAGTACGAGGGCAAACAGGAGCCAGGGGGAGAGCAGGCAGTAGCCAAGGCGAGGGCAGGACAGAGCCTAGCAAGAGCAGGCCGGAGCCAGAGTGAGAGCAGGCGGGAGCCAAGGCGAGGCAGGCCAGAGCCAGAGCAGGCCAGAGCCAGGGCGAGGGCAGGCCGGAGCCAGGGCGAAGGCAGGCCGGAGCCAGGGCGAGGGCAGGCCGGAGCCAGGGCGAGGGCAGGCGGCAGCCAGGGCGAGGGCAGGCGGCAGCCAGGGCGAGGGCAGGCGGCAGCCAGGGCGAGGGCAGGCCATAGCCAGGGCGAGGGCAGGCCGTAGCCAGGGCGAGAGCAGGCCGAAGCCAGGGCGAGAGCAGGCCGAAGCCAGAGCGAGAGCAGGCCGGAGCCAGGGCGAGAGCAGGCCGGAGCCAGGGCGAGAGCAGGCCGGATCCAAGGCGATGGCAGGCCGAAACCAGAGCGAGAGAATGCCGGAGCCAGGGCGAGAGCAGGCCAGATCGAGAGCAGGCCAGAGACAGGGCGAGGGCAGGCCGGAGCCAAGGCTAGGGCTGGCCAGAGCGAGAGCAGGCCGAAGCAAGAGCAAGAGCAGGCCGGAGCCAGGGCGAGAGCAGGCCGGAGCCAGGGCCCTCGAGGGCAGACCAGAGTCAGAGCGAGAGCAGGCTGGAGCCAAGAATAGGGCAGGCTGGAGCCAAGACGAGGGCAGGCCAGAGGCAGAGCCAGGGCAGGCCAGAGCCAGAGCGAAAGCAGGCCAGAGACAAGGCGAGGGAAGGCCAGATCAAGAGCGAGACCAGGCTGGAGACAAGGTGAGGGCAGGCCGGAGCCAGGGCGAGAGCAGGCCAGAGCCAGAGCAGGCAGAGCCAGAGCGAGATCAGGCAGAGCCAGAGCGAGATCAGGCCGGAGCCAGGGCGAGGGAAGGCCAGAGCCAGAGGGAGGGCATGCCAGAGCCAGTTAGAAGGTAGGCCGGAGCCAGGGCAGGCCGGAGCCAGGGCAAGAGCAGGCCGGAGCCAAGGCGGGGGCAGGCCGGAGCCAGAGAAGGAGCTGGCTGGTGCCAAGGCTAGGGCTGGCCAGAGCCAGAGCAAGGTCAGGCCGGAGCCAGGGCGAGAGCAGGCCGAAGCAAGAGCAAGAGCAGGCCGGAGCCAGGGCGAGAGCAGGCCGGAGCCAGGGCCCTCGAGGGCAGACCAGAGTGAGAGCGAGAGCAGGCCGGAGCCAAGAAGAGGGCAGGCTGGAGCCAAGGCGAGGGCAGGCCAGAGGCAGAGCCAGGGCAGGCCAGAGCCAGAGCGAGAGCAGGCCAGAGACAAGGCGAGGGAAGGCCAGATCAAGAGCGAGACCAGGCTGGAGACAAGGTGAGGGCAGGCCGGAGCCAGGGCGAGAGCAGGCCGGAGCCAGCGCAAGGTCAGGCCGGAGCCAGGGCGAGAGCAGGCCGGAGCAAAAGCAAGAGCAGGCCGGAGCCAAGGAGAGGGCAGGCCAGAGGCAGAGCCAGGGCAGGCAAGAGCCAGAGCGAGAGCAGGCCAGAGACAAGGCGAGGGAAGGCCAAAGCAAGAGCGAGACCAGGCTGGAGACAAGGTGAGGGCAGGCCAGAGCCAGAACGAGAGCAGGCTAGAGCCAGAGCGAGATCAGGCCGGAGCCAGGGCGAGGGAAGGCCAGAGCCAGAGGGAGGGCGTACCGGAGCCAGTTAGAAGGTAGGCCGGAGTCAGGGCGAGGGCAGGCCGGAGCCAGGGCGAGAGCAGGCCGGAGCCAAGGCGAGGGCAGGCCGGAGCCAAGGCGAGGGCAGGCCGGAGCCAGAGAAGGAGCTGGCCGGAGCCAAGGCTAGGGCTGGCCAGAGCCAGAGCAAGGTCAGGCTGGAGCCAGGGCGAGAGCAGGCCGAAGCAAGAGCAAGAGCAGGCCGGAGCCAGGGCGAGAGCAGGCCGGAGCCAGGGCCCTCGAGGGCAGACTAGAGTCAGAGCGAGAGCAGGCCGGAGCCAAGAATAGGGCAGGCTGGAGCCAAGGCGAGGGCAGGCCAGAGGCAGGCCAGAGCCAGAGCGAGAGTAGGCCAGAGACAAGGCGAGGGAAGGCCAGATCAAGAGCGAGACCAGGCTGGAGACAAGGTGAGGGCAGGCCGGAGCTAGGGCGAGAGCAGGCCGGAGCCAGAGCAAGGTCAGGCCGGAGCCAGGGCGAGAGCAGGCCGAAGCAAAAGCAAGAGCAGGCCGGAGCCAAGGAGAGGGCAGGCCGGAGCCAGAGGGAGAGCAGGCCGGAGACAAGGCGAGGGCAGTCCAGAGACAGAACGAGAGCAGACCAGTGCCAGAGCGAGAGAATGCCGGAGCCAGGGCGAGGGCAGGCCAGAGCAAGACCAGGCCGGAGACAGGGCGAGGGCAGTCCGGAGCTAGAGCGAGAGTAGGCAGGAGCCAGAGCAGGCCGGAGCCAAGGCGAGGGCAGGCCGGAGCCAGAGTGAGAGCAGGCCGGAGCCAGGGCGAGGGCAGGCCGGAGCCAGAGCGAGAGCAGGCCGGAGCCAGAGCGAGGACAGGCCGGAGCCAGGGCGAGGGCAGGCCGGAGCCAGGGCGAGGGCAGGCCGGAGCCACAGCGAGGGCATGCCGGAGCCAGGGCGGGAGCAGGCCGGAGACAAGGCGAGGGCAGGCCGGAGCCAAAGCAAGAGCTGGCCAGAGCCAAGGCGAGGGCTGGCCAGGGCCAGAGCAAGGGCAGGCCAGAGCCAGGGCGAGGGCAGGCCGGAGCCAGAGCGATGGCAGGCCGGAGCCAGGGCAAGGGCAGTCCGGAGCTAGAGCGAGAGCAGGGCCGGAGCCAAGGCGAGGGCAGGCCATAGCGAGAGCAGGTCGGAGCCAAGGCCCTGAGGGCAGGCCAGAGCCAGAGTGAGAGCAGGCCGGAGCCAAGTCGAGGGCAGGCCAGAGCGAGAGCAGGCCAGAGCCAGAGTGAGAGCAGTCCGGAGCCAAGGAAAGGGCAGGCCACAGCCAGAGACAGAGCAGGCCAAAGCCTGGGCGAGGGCAGGCCGGAGCCAGAGCGAGAGGAGGCCGGAGCCAGGGCGAGGGCAGGCCGGAGCCAGGGCGAGGGCAGGACAGAGCCAAGGTGAGGGCAGGCCAGAGCCAGAGCGAGAGCAGGCCAGAGCCAGAACGAGAGCAGGCCGAAGACAGGGCGAGGGCAGGCCAGAGCCAAAACGAGAGCAGGCCAGATTCAGGGCGAGAGCAGGCCGAAGCCAAGGCAAGGGCAGGCCAGAGCCAGAGCGAGAGCAGGCCGGAGCCAGAGCGAGAGCAGGCCGGAGCCAGGGCGAGAGCAGGCCGGAGCCAGGGCGAGAGCAGGCCGGAGCCAAAACGAGAGCAGGCCATATTCAGGGCGAGAGCAGGCCGAAGCCAAGGCAAGGGCAGGCGGGAGCCAGAGCGAGAGCAGGCCGGAGCCAGAGCGAGAGAAGGCCGGAGCCAGGGCGAGAGCAGGCCGGAGCCAGGGCGAGAGCAGGCCGGAGCCAGGGCGAGAGCAGGCCGGAGCCAGGGCGAGGGCAGGCCAGAGCCAGTGCGAAAGCAGGCCGGAGCCACAGCGAGAGTAGGACAGAGCCAGAGCGAGAGCAGGACAGAGCCAGGGCAAAGGCAGGCCAGAGCCAGAGCAGGCCGGAGCCAGGATATTTCAAAGCAAGCAGACCTCTAATATGGGCCATAGAAGTATGTATAGAATTACATTTCTATAACCTTTATACCCATATTAGAGGTCTGATAAGTCCTAGGGGGTAACAGATTCCCTTTAAAGCTTGTGTCGTGGTTGGCCTCTAGCCCGGTGTCTCATGTGTTGGGTTTGCCCACTCCGGGTCCTCCTGAAGGAGGAAGTAGGATTTCTCTTTTTATTTTGTGCTTTTGGCTTCTTGCCCAGTGATAGGGGCGGATCTCATCCTCTCAGGCCTAGCCCAACCCTAACCCTAGCCCTAACCCTAACCCCAACCCCAACCCTACCACAACCCTAAGCCTAGAGTTTATATTTTACGCCGTTTAGACAACTTTATTCTTTGAGTCAGTGCGATTACAGCGATACCAGAATCATATCGGGTTTTTATGATTGACAGCTGTCACACACTAAAAGACGCATTTTTTTGTAAAATCTAGTTTTGCATCGCCATATTTTGAGAGCTATAATTTTTCCATATTTTGGCCGACAGAGTCATGTGACGTCTTGTTTTTTGCGGGATGAGTTGACGTTGTTATTGGTGCCATTTTCAGGCACGTGACATATTTTGATCGCTCTCTATTCCGATTATTGGGAGGCAGAATAAACAAAAACCAACAATTCAGGAATTGTTTTTTTTTTTGTTTGATGCTGTTCCGCGTGTGGTAAAATTGATAAGGTAGCTTTATTCTTCGGGTCAGTACGTTTACAGTGGTACCACATTTATATCGATTTTATATGTTTTGGCGCTTTTACACAATAAAAGCTATTTTATAGAAAAAATATTTTTTTTGCATCGCTTTATTCTGAGAGCTATAACTTTTTTATTTTTCGGCTGATGGAGCTGTATGGCGGCTTGTTTTTTGCGGGACAAGATGATGTTTTCATTGGTATCATTATTATTTATATTCGTCTTTTTGATCGTGTGTTATTCCATTTTTTGTTTGGCGGTATGATGATAAAGCATTGTTTTTGCTTCATTTTTTTTTTTTTTTTACCATGTTCACTGAAGGGGCTAACTAGTGGAACAGTTTTATAGGTCAGGTCATTCCGGACGCGGCGATACCAAATATGTGTACTGTTATTGTTTATTTTTCATAATAATATTTATTGATGGGTACATTATATTTTTATTTTTGGTGGATTATTTTTTTATTTATTTTCTTCACTTTCTGACACTTTTTTTACCTTTATTCTTTGTCCCACTATGGGACTTTCACTTTTTTTATTCTGATCGCCAGTATACCATAGGGATGGAGCACCAGCCCTGTGCTATACAGGCTGTCAGCGCTGCAAATGCAGAAGATACTTTGGTCATGCACTGCGCATGCCAAAATATCTTCTAGCTGTCTGGTGACCCAGATGTTGTCATGACGACATCGGGTCGTCATGGCAACATCCAGGAAGCCGCGGCAGGGGGTGTGTGCGGGCGCGATCGCAAAGACGTACTAATACGTATCAGGCTCTTAAGTCCCATGGCGCAGATACATATTAGTATGTCTTGAGCTTTAAAGGGGTTAAACTACAACGCCAATGTCAGCCCCTAATTCAATAGGAACCAAAGATCTGAGAACAGAGAATGATAATAAAATAATTTGTCCACATAAATGGCAAAACTACCCAAAAATGGAGCCCCATAAAGATGTCCCAAATTGACATCCCCCACCCACCTAATATCAACTGATCGTCAGCAATTTCTCATTTAGACAAGGGGTTGTCCTGAAAATGTCTTATTACAGAGTGTTCCCGGCAATCCATGATAAATCCGGTGGATACATTATAAGTATACCAAAGCTTAAAAGTAAAGAGCGACTTACCTGGACTCGTCCTCTTCCAGCTGTCAGGTTATAGTGACACAAGATGGCAGCAGTGTAGAAATTTATACATTCTATTCCAATTGTGATGTCTATGATGTCATGTGCCTTGTGATGTCATAATAGCTATCACTGTCATTTCAAATTTACAACCGCAAGAAAAAGTTGATTTCATGGTTTAAGAAAAAATATGGTGGGTAATTGCAGCCTGTGATTATTTTACATATTGTTATTAATATTTGTCATGTCCTTCACTGCTGCCTCCTGCACTGCTTTTTATATACTGTTTATTTTAATAATGGACAATTCACAAGCCCTGCATGTAGAATATATAGTTAATGGCCTCTGTTGAATGACTAGATGCCTATTAGAGCAATAAGATATACTCTATGTCTACAATCTTTTGGCTGAGTCTAAGGGCTCATACTCATCTGCGTATAAATCACACGAGTGCAATCTGATAAAAAAAAAATTGGATTGCACTCTGACTCTTGTTATTGAATGATTATGTGTTCATCTGTGATTTTTTTTTCCCAGCTCGGATCGAACTGAGAAAAAAAATCACAGCATGCTGCAAGTGGCTGCATATATCAGACGAGACTCGCCAATGCAAGTCAATGTGTGCGAGAAAAAAAAAGCACAGCAAACGGACCATGCTTATGCCATCCATATAGCGTCCATATAATACGCATCTATGTAACACCTTTCAGTGACTGTGGCGGCATCTCAGCACACAAATCCTGTATCTCAGATCTTTGTCTGGCCTTGTCTTCTGTGTTTTGGCCATCATGCCAACAAGACAAGGGTGATTGGGGCAAGAGACATGCTGGTGAGGGGGTTGTTGGCTGCCGTGATGCTGGTAATGGAGGTGGCTGCCAAGATGCTGGCACTGGAGGTGGCTGCCGTGATGGTGCCACTGTAGTTGGTGGTGGTTGCTGTGATGCTGTGACTGGAGGTGGTGGTGATGGCTGCTGTGATGCTGGTACTGGAGGTGGTGGTGATTGCCGTGATGCTGGCACTGGAGGTGGTGGCTGCCGTGATGGTGGGTCTGCTGAGTGCCCTTCTTGGGGGGTCTAATGACCGGGTTTGGTTGTCCTCAGAAAGTTGCCACCTTTCAAGGAATTAAAAGATGGCCATCGGTGAATTTGGTGGCGCAGCGGCAGACAAAACAATTTGGAGGGCAGCCCTGGTCTGGAGCCTCAATAAAAAGGGAACGTGCCTGAAATAACGGGCCAGGCTTAGACAAAAACTCTCATCATCATCACTCACAGGTATTCCCATGTCACGTACGCCAGTGATGGTGGGGCGGTAGCGATGCTGGCTTATTGGTGCATGAGGGGAGGTGTCGAGGGGCTGTGGTGTACTGGTGCTCTCCGCAGGCTCTTCTTCTTTCTGGCCCCCAGCTCCGGCCTCCATTTCAAATTCCTTTCTGGCTTCCAGCACCTCCGAGCTACAGGTATTTCCCTTTTTGGTCCAGTCAGATCTGTAAGGTCAGGGATGATAGAGAAAAAAGCATTTTTAATATGCAAAATAATAATCAAACCATTACAACAAATAAAACTGAAAAAGATAGCCACTTACGGGTGAAAATCAAGGACTAGGGTCAAAAACTGGAGCCGGTCATAATATAGGTACAGTACAGACCAAAAGTTTGGACACACCTTCTCATTTAAAGATTTTTCTGTATTTTCATGATTTTGAAAATTGTACATTCACACTGAAGGCATCAAAACTATGAATTAACACATGTGGAATTATATACTTAACATAAAAGTGTGAAACAACTGAAAATATGTCTTATATTCCAGGTTCTTCAAAGTAGCCACCTTTTGCTTTGATG
Organism: Phyllobates terribilis; assembly: GCF_046119375.1. NCBI lineage: Eukaryota > Metazoa > Chordata > Amphibia > Anura > Dendrobatidae > Phyllobates > Phyllobates terribilis. The sequence continues at coordinate 3,605,566 of NW_027362898.1, read as the reverse complement.
ACTGCTTTGCACACTCATATAACAAATATATGCACTTGGTCCAGTTCAGGTGAGCATTTAAAACTGGTAATACATAAGCATAATATGTACAATGTCTGACCACTACAACACGGATTTAGGTTGTTAGAGGTGTAATGCAAGTAATCCAAGGTACGCTGTGCTTTTCTACACTCCTAAACAGAGTAAGGCTAAGTGCCCACAATGCAGAAATGCTGAGAATTTCTCCAGAGCGTTTCTGCATCTCCCTGGCAGAAAAAACGCATGCGGATTCTATGAGTTTTCCTGCCAGGGACAAGCAGAAGTGAAGCGCTCTTCACATGCATTTCCGCATGCGGGTTGTCAAGAGCTTTGCAAGCGATTTTAGCATCACTTGGAAAGTGCTTGACAACTTGGTCACACTATATCAATCCATGCAACCGGTATGGATTTATATAGTGTGACCGTAAAAGAATGGTAAAAAATAAATATTATACTTACCTTCTGACGGCCCCTGGTCTCCTTATCCGATGCGTCCGGTCTTCCCGGTGTCTCGCGGTTGTGTAAAAGGACCTGCCATGACGTCATTTAGTCATGTGACGGGTCAAGAAACCGTCGACGTCAGCGGTCGTGTGACCTGTCACATGACTAAATGACGTCATGGCAGGTCCTTTTAGACCATCATGAGCTGCCAGGAAGCCAGGACGCATCGCTATGGACACCGGGGGCCATCAGAAGGTAAGTATAATATATATTTTTTATTTTAATTATTTTTTTTTACAGGTACTATGGTACCCGGGTCTGGAGGAGAGTCTCTTCTTCTCCAAATCCGGGTACCATCCGCACATTGAATCGCTAAATATCCGCATGTGCACATGTAGTCATGCGGATATTATGCAATTCAATGCAAGTCAATGGCGGCGAAAACGCTGCGATTACACAAAATAATTGGTAGTGCGGCGGATTTTTCCGCATTGATAATCCGCAGCGGAAATTTCCGCAGCATGTGCACAGCAGATGCGGATTATCATTGGGGAACATAGCAGACCTTCTATCAAGCGTTTTTTAAGCGTTTCTGCAGCGGAATTGCCGTTGCGGAAACGCTTAAAAAACGCATAGTGGGCACACAGCCTAAAGGTGGCCACACATAAGCAAAGGTCTGCCAGATAGATACCTAGGAATTATTATTTTGTGTATTATTTCCTACATACTTGATCGAGCAAGTCATCAATGTAAAAGTCAACTCCACATTATAGTATATGATGTACGAGTCACTAATTATCATGTGTGTCCCATCTGATGTCTGTGCACACAGTGAACATATTATACCACATACAATACAATATACATAGGAGAATATATGACTGATATATAGAGATGAGCAACTTCATTTGCAGGACCCTGATCCAATGGTCAGATGAATATTCAGTGGCTGCTGGATAGGAGCCCTGACAGCCTCCTACCTGACACCATTCTCTTTCTCTTCCTTTGATTTGTAGCCAGGCACAATGTCATGTATGTGTCACGCCAAAAAGATGACATCATGCAAAGACTATAATCAAAAGAGGAGTCAGAGATGCCGGCAGGCGGGAGGAGGCTCGCGGGGCTCTGGTCTGGTGGCCACAGACTACTGACGGGACTGTTTGACCAGTGTCCTGCGAATCAATTCGCTCATCTCTACTGGAATAAGATATATTATGACTACATACATCAGATATTACATACAGAATAGCATGTGACAGTTATATACCACACTATGAGCACAGACATCAGATATTACACCAGTGACAGATTATCCTCTGTATAACATTGGATGCCTGTATCAAAGTCCATCACATCCAGTATACAGCATAATATGTGATGGTATGCGATATACTGGGATACAGACATCACATATTCATACCTCTCAACTTTTGAAGAACAGAAAGGGGGACAGAAAGGTGCTATGCGCGGCAAATTTTGGCCTCGCCCCTGGTCACACCCCAATCCACGCCCATTTACCATTATCTTTCTCGCCCGGCAGGAGGAGTTGTCAGAGGGGCGCTGGTAGTGAGGGAAATTCAGCAGACGGCCGAGACTGCAAGGCCCAGACCCAAATCCAGGACTGTCCACTGTATCCAGGGCAGCTGGGACTAGAGATGAGCAGATGGATTCCGGGGCCTCCAGTCGGGGGTCCGGGTCAGTGCTACCTGGCGGCTGGACTGGAGGCCATGAGTCTCTTATCTTCCGGGGCAGTGCGGCCTCATCTGTGAGTCCTGCTCATCTCTTGTTGGGACCTGAGGATTATTTTTTGTTCCCTCATTCACAGTCGGAGCCGCCAGAACTTTCTCATCTTTATGTAGATTCATTATACGACATCTGGCTTTCTTGTGGTGGCTCTTACTGTATATTGGGGGCTATGCGAGGGCTCATACTGTAGGTAGGGGTGGTGTGTGCTAATACTGTATGTACGGGGTAGTGTGGGGGCTCATACTGTATATAGGGGGATGTCAGCATACTTAAATCTGCTCAATATTAAGTGATAATATTAATTATATTTTTTTTGTATATTTATAAGTTAATATTAATATTGAGCTGAATTAATTTGAACCTATTGGTTCGGGCTCCACAACAGTCACGGTCTCTCACGTGGCCCCTTGGGAAAATTAATCTCCCACCCCTGCCTATTTCAAAGCGCTATGTTAAAAATCACACAGACATCATACACACAGGGGGCACAACCATCACACAGACATCATACACACAGCGGGCACAACCATCACACAGACATCATACACACAGCGGGCACAACCATCACACAGACATCATACACACAGCGGGCACAACCATCAGACAGACATCACACACACAGCGGGCACAACATGACATGTATATATTCCCTTCTTCTCCATCATGTCTCCAGTGGCAGTGGTGGGGCCTGGTGTTTGCAATCAGCAGCAGAGTATGGGCTGTACGCAGGAGAGCTGTCAGCCCTGCAGTGTCCCTAAATCCCCTTCCCATCCCCCCTAGTCCCGACTGCAGAGCTGCTGGTGACATTGCATGAGCCCCCTCCCATCCTGTAATAACAGCAGCCACAGATGGGAGAGGCTGCGGGTCTCCCCCCTCACCTCAGGACCGCACCTTGTTGTCATGTCCTCCGCAGACTTGGCCCCGCCCCCTGACCTCTCACCTCCTCATGCTGTGCGGTCTCTGCACAGTAGAATTCCTCTGCCCTGATGCCGGGGAGGAGCAGAGAGCGGGAGGCGGAGCTACAAGGGGTCACACACAGCATGGAAAGCCTGCGTGTCTGGAGGAAAAGCCCAGTGCCCAGCAACGCCCCTGCCGGGAGAAGAGCTGAGCCGGGCCGGGACTGAGCCCTCAAATCGGGACAGGCCCAGGGAATAGGGGAGGCTTGTTAGCTCTGGATATTATACCCGCCTCCTATTATCCTGTATATAATATGGTGTCACGCTGTCTCTGTATACTGGAGGTAGGGGGCCTAAGCTGACCCTAAGCTGGGGCCCTGACTAATCCCTCAACCTGGAGGTACTGTTAAAGGTACAGAGGTCCAGGCCGCCAGCGTAACCCCTACCTCCCGAGGATCCCTGCACCTAAGTAATCTAGTCCTGAGAAGGACCCCGATCACAACAAAAGAGGACAAGTAATAATATGCCCACACACAGTACTTAGACGAACGAGACAGTACAAGGGAAAAACCAAAACCACCTTGCATACAAAAACTACACAACAACAACAGAGGGAACACCAACGGGAAAGGAGATAAATGATAAAGCGAGGAAGGGAAAAAACACTCCAAATACACTTATCTCAGAAACTCCAAATACCACGATCCGCTCTGTTAGTCTGTATGAAATGCTTTCACCGACACTTCCCAAACAGACCAGCAGGCATTTGAAGGAGTCTCACTACAGCAACATTGATTGCAGCTGGGCGAGGCTGGACCTCGTCTAGCACAGAGAGAGAGAGAATTAACTCCCTCACTGCCGAAAACACAAAGCACCAAAAAGTCAGCTGCGAGAAGTCAGGCTGTGTAATCGTGACGATCTTCGTGGCGACACACCCGTGACAGTACCCCCCCTTCTACGAGGGGCCTCCGGACCCTCAGGGCCAGGTTTATCCGGGTGAGTCGTGTGGAAGGCCCGAACTAATCGGTCTGCGTTAATATCCGACGCAGGAACCCACATCCTCTCCTCAGGACCATACCCTTTCCAATGAACCAGGTACTGAAGGGACCGGCGATTAAAACGTGAATCGATGACCCTTGATACCTGGAACTCCAAGTTACCATTGACCACCACTGGAGGGGGAGGTAAAGGTGACGGTACCACCGGCGCCACATACCTCTTAAGCAACGATCTGTGGAACACGTTGTGAATTTTAAACATAGGGGGGAGGTCAAGACGGAATGCCACCGGATTAATAATAGAACTGATTCTGTACGGCCCGATGAACCTGGGACCCAGTTTCCAGGAGGGAACCTTAAGTTTAATATTCCTGGTAGACAACCATACCCGATCGTTCACACTTAGGTCCGGACCAGACACTCTCCTCCTATCAGCCATACGTTTGTATCGGTTCCCCATAGTATTCAGATTCTTCAGCACCCCTCTCCATACTGAAGCGAGTGATGAGGAAAATCGTTCCTCCTCAGGAACCCCCGAAGAGCCCCCCCTACTGAAAGTACAAAACTGGGGGTGAAAACCATATGCCCCAAAAAACGGGGACTTACCAGTGGACTCGCTCCGCCTATTATTAAGAGCAAACTCCGCCAGAGGTAAGAAAGAAGCCCAGTCCTCCTGGTTCTCTGACACAAAACACCGGAGATATGTCTCCAAGCTCTGGTTCATACGTTCCGTCTGACCATTGGTCTGAGGGTGAAAAGCCGATGAGAATGACAAATGCATCCCCCGCCGTGCACAAAACGCCTTCCAGAACTTGGACACAAACTGAGACCCCCGATCAGACACCACATCGGAGGGTACCCCGTGAAGCCTCACAATCTCCCCAATGAACACCTGCGCAAGAGTTTTAGCATTAGGGAGAGCCGGAAGAGCGATAAAATGTGCCATCTTGCTGAACCTGTCCACTACAACGAGTATGACCGTTTTACCCGAAGACGGAGGGAGGTCCGTAATAAAGTCCATAGACAGATGAGTCCAAGGACGCTCCGGGATCTTCAAAGGTAAGAGGGCCCCAGACGGACGGGTATGTGAGGTCTTAGAGCGCGCACAAACCCCACAGGACGCGACAAAAGTTACCACCTCCTTATGTAAGTTAGGCCACCAAAACCGACGCGAGAGGAGATCCACAGTTGCTTTACTCCCCGGGTGTCCTGCCAAAACTGAGTTATGGTGTGCCTCGATCACCTTTTGTCGCAACTGATCTGGAACAAACAGTCTCCCCGGAGGTCCAACAGGGGCGTCCCCCTGAGCCTCCAATACCTCCTCCTCCAGCTCAGAGCATACTGCCGAAACCACCACCCCCTCCTGAAGGATAGGAATCGGGTCGTCCGTATTCCCGGCCCCAGGGAAACTACGAGATAAGGCATCCGCCTTTACATTTTTTGACCCAGGACGATATGTAACGACAAAATTAAACCTGGTAAAAAACAATGACCACCTAGCTTGTCTGGGATTCAGACGTTTCGCGGACTCCAGATATAGCAGGTTCTTGTGATCGGTGATGACGGTGACCGGATGGACTGCCCCCTCCAAAAAATGGCGCCACTCCTCAAAAGCTAACTTAATGGCCAAGAGTTCCCTATTGCCGACATCGTAATTCCTCTCAGCGGACGACAATTTTTTAGAGAAAAAGGCGCACGGATGCCACTTACCAGGGGACGAACCCTGTGACAATACTGCTCCCACCCCTACCTCGGAAGCGTCTACCTCTACAATGAATGGCTGTGACGCATCAGGTTGAATGAGTATGGGTGCCGAGGCAAAACATTTTTTCAAGGAGGAGAATGCTTGACAAGCCTTGTCAGACCACCTAGAAAAATCCGTCCCCTTTTTAGTCATGTCTGTGAGAGGCTTAACCATGGACGAGAAATTACGAATGAACTTCCGGTATTAATTAGCAAACCCCAGGAAACGTTGTAGTGCCTTAAGATTCTCTGGCCGATCCCACTCAAGAACTGCCCGCACTTTCCCTGGGTCCATACGAAAACCGGACGCTGAAACCAGGAAGCCTAAAAACTGGAGTTCCTGTACGGCGAACACACACTTTTCCCATTTGGCATACAGATTATTATCCCGCAAGATCTGTAACACCTGCCTAACGTGCTCCTGATGAGACACCAGATCCGGCGAGTAAATTAAGATATCATCCAGATATATGACAACAAACTGTCCCACCAGGCGGCGAAAAATGTCATTAACAAAGTGTTGGAACACCGCCGGGGCATTAGTCAGACCGAATGGCATGACAAGGTTCTCATAATGCCCCTCCGGAGTGTTAAACGCCGTCTTCCACTCATCCCCCTCCTTCATCCTAATCAGATTGTACGCCCCCCTGAGATCCAACTTAGAGAACCATTTGGCGCCCACGATCTGATTAAAGAGATCGGGAATAAGTGGGAGTGGATACGGATCTCGGACCGTAATCCGATTAAGTTCACGGAAATCCAGGCAAGGGCGTAGGCCTCCATCTTTCTTCTTAACAAAGAAGAACCCCGCAGCCACCGGTGAAGATGAAGGTCTAATATGCCCCTTAGCCAGACTTTCTGAAATATAATCCTTCATGGCCTGCCTCTCAGGACCAGAAAGGTTATACAACCTAGCTTTAGGTAACTTGGCCTCAGGGAGCAGTTTTACAGAACAGTCATACTCGCGATGAGGAGGTAGTTCCTGACACCCTTTCTCCGAGAATACATCCTCAAAGTCCGCCAGAAATGGAGGTAAGACCCAAGGAGTAACCGCACCGATGACCGTGTTCATGCAGTTTTTATTACAGAATTTACTCCATTGGCTTATCTCTCTGGTTTGCCAATTAATAACTGGGTTATGCTTAGTTAACCAAGGAAGGCCCAACACTATAGGAGTGGGAAGACCCTCCAACACGTAGCAAGACAACAGTTCTTTATGTATCGCCCCCACTTGAAGTTTTACGTCATGCACAGCTTGCAAAAAACTTCCCTGACCGAGAGGCCTGGCATCGATCGAGAATATGGGGATGGGTTTAGCCAACTCACTCAATCGCATACCTTGAACCCGGGCAAACCGAGCATCAACCAGATTAGCCCCGGCCCCACTATCCAGAAGAACAGATATCCTCTCAGTTCTCGTACCCACCACCACCTCCGCCGGTACGAGAAACTGAGACGAACCTAGGGACGAAATACCTACTCCCAGATTGCCGTCCACCACACAACCTGGGATCAACAGTTTTCCGACGACTCTTCACTCTGCAAGGGACGGGATGGACACCCCCCAATAAAATGTCCCTTTCTCCCGCAGAAGAAACACCTTCCTGTCTTATGGCGCACCACCGGTCCCCTCCCCCGAAATGATGTCCCTCCTAATTGCATAGGCTCCTCTGGACTGACCAGGGGAACCACCATATGAGGGGACCTTGTAGGAGGTGGAGTCATCACAGGGGGTCGAGTTATCCCGCACCTCTCCCGAAGCCGTCTGTCAACGCGAATAGCCAGGGCCATAGCGGCTTCCAGTGACGCGGGAGAGTCATACTGTGCCAACACATCCTGTAATTTGTCGGATAAACCTTGACAAAACTGGCTCCTAAGAGCCGGGTCATTCCACTGGGTGTCCGTGGCCCACCTACGGAACTCCGAACAGAATTCCTCCGCCGGACGATCTCCCTGCTGGATCCTACGTAACTTAGACTCAGCAAGGGAGATCCGATCTGGGTCATCATATACGAGTCCCAGAGCAGCGAAAAACCTATCCACTGACTGGAGAGCCGGGGAGCCTGGGGGAAGAGAGAACGCCCAAGATTGTGGGTCCCCTTGTAGGAGCGAGATGACAATTCCCACCCTTTGTTCTTCACTCCCCGATGACCGAGGCCGCAGCCGAAAGTACAATTTGCATGCCTCCCGGAAAACAAAAAACTTGTCCCGCCCCCCAGTGAACCTGTCAGGGAGAGCTACTTTAGGTTCTGGTCCGGCTTGCTCCTGAGGATGCAAAACCTTGGACCTAACGTCCGCCAGCTCCATGGACAAACTCTGCAACTGCCGAGCTAGACCGGCTACTGGATCCATGGTAGCTGGAGAAAAACTAAGTGGGTCGGTGAAAATGTCACGCTGTCTCTGTATACTGGAGGTAGGGGGCCTAAGCTGACCCTAAGCTGGGGCCCTGACTAATCCCTCAACCTGGAGGTACTGTTAAAGGTACAGAGGTCCAGGCCGCCAGCGTAACCCCTACCTCCCGAGGATCCCTGCACCTAAGTAATCTAGTCCTGAGAAGGACCCCGATCACAACAAAAGAGGACAAGTAATAATATGCCCACACACAGTACTTAGACGAACGAGACAGTACAAGGGAAAAACCAAAACCACCTTGCATACAAAAACTACACAACTACAACAGAGGGAACACCAACGGGAAAGGAGATAAATGATAAAGCGAGGAAGGGAAAAAACACTCCAAATACACTTATCTCAGAAACTCCAAATACCACGATCCGCTCTGTTAGTCTGTATGAAATGCTTTCACCGACACTTCCCAAACAGACCAGCAGGCATTTGAAGGAGTCTCACTACAGCAACATTGATTGCAGCTGGGCGAGGCTGGACCTCGTCTAGCACAGAGAGAGAGAGAATTAACTCCCTCACTGCCGAAAACACAAAGCACCAAAAAGTCAGCTGCGAGAAGTCAGGCTGTGTAATCGTGACGATCTTCGTGGCGACACACCCGTGACATATGGGATGTCTGGGCCTATAGTATATATATTATACCACCTACTGGCTAATATGTAACTAGTGCACATTACACCTTGAGTACAGCCATTAGATATTACACCAGTCACTTCTTCTCCTCTGCACCATCTGATGTCTGTGCACAGTATATGACATCCAGTATACAGGATAATATGTGATGGGATATAGGACATACTGTTATACAGACATCAGGTGCTATATACTGGATAATAAATGATGGTATATATCAGGGGTGGGCAATTCATTTTCCAGAGGGGCCACATGAGAGAACGTAACTGTTGTGGGGGCCTGAACCAATAGGCTGAAAGGCTGAAATTAGTTCTGCTCAATATTAATATTAACTACAATTAATATAAAATAATATTTATATCACTTAATATTGAGCAGAATTAAGTATGCCAACATCCCCCTATATACCGTATGAGCCCACACACAGCCCCCCTATATACCGTATGAGCCCCCACACAGCCCCCCTATATACCATATGAGCACACACACAACCCCCTGTATACAGTATGAGCCCACACACAGCCCCCCTATATACCATATGAGCACACACATAGCCCCCTGTATACAGTATGAGCCCACACACAGCCCCCCTATATACCATATGAGCACACACATAGCCCCCTGTATACAGTATGAGCCCCCACACAGCCCCCCTATATACCATATGAGCACACACATAGCCCCCTGTATACAGTATGAGCCCACACACAGCCCCCCTATATACCATATGAGCACACACATAGCCCCCTGTATACAGTATGAGCCCCCACACAGCTCCCTATTTATTTATTTATTTTACTAACCATATTTTGCAGATTATAAAATGCACCGTATCATAAGACGCACCCCAAATTTTGGTGAGAAAAATAGGAAAAAAATGTTTTTAATAAAATGGTGGTGCTTCTTATAGTCTGCTTTTACGGTAGATTACCCAGGGAAGGGGGCTGCTGTGGTGGAGCAGATTCGCTGCTCCAGGAAGCTGGCAGCGGCAGGAGTGGGGTGATGCTGTGGACCCCAGGCTGGGAGGGGGATGTTCGACGATGAGCCGGGCTCCGTGCTTTCACAAAATGCCGGCGGATCCCCTGTACTTCCCGTGGTTTTCAATGCTGTAGACTTAGGGAAAATGGCCACCGGAGGCGGCACAAGCTTAGGTTGAGACCTCGGGAGACAAGATCTCGGTGTCACGATCTCAATCCGCACATGCGCTGCCTCTGGTGGCCTTTTTTCCCCAAGTTCACCGCATTGAAAACCATGGAAAGTGCGGGGGCTCCTCCGACATTTTGTGAAAGCACAGAGCCCGTCGCACAGCCAGACACCCACCTTCCCACATAGCCCCTATATACAGTGTAAGCCACCACATAGCCCTTATATACAGTGTGAGCCCTCATATTCCATCCTATATACAGTATTAGCCACCACATAGCCCCCTATATACCGTATGAGACCCACATAGCCTCCTATACATATTATGAGCCGCCACATAGCCTCCTTTGTACAGTATGAGCCCGCATATAGCCTCCTATATATAGTATCAGCCCCCTATGTACAGTATGAGTCCTCATAGCCTCCTTTATACGGTATGAGCCCCCACATAGCCTTCTACTGTATACATATTATTAGCCGCCACATAGCCTCCTATGTACAGTATGAGTCCCACATAGCCTCCTTTATACAATGTGAGTCCCCACATAGCCTCTCTATATATTGTCAGACCCCACGTGGCCTCTTATATACATTATGAGATCCGCATAGCTTCCTATATACAGTGTGAGCCCCCACATAGTCTCTCTATATACAATATGAGCCCTCAAATAGCCTCCTACATACAGTATGATTCCCTCATAGCCTTCTATATACAGTGTAAGGCCCCACATAACCTCTTATATACAGTGTGAGGCCTCACATAACCTCTAATATACAATGTGAGCCCTCACATAGCCTCCTATATACTATATGAGCCCTCACATAGCCTCCTATATACTATATGAGCCCTCACATAGCCTCCTATATACTATATGAGCCCTCACATAGCCTCCTATATACTATATGAGCCCTCACATGGCCTCCTATATACTATATGAGCCCTCACATAGCCTCCTATATACAGTATGAATCCTCACATAGCCCCCTATATGCAGGCACACATTCCATGCAGATACAAAAAAAAAAAAAGAAGACATACTCACCTCGCTCTCGTTCCCCCGCGGTCTGTTCTTTTCTCCGGTGCACTGACTCTCCACACAGCAGATGTGATGTCGTGATGTCATCATGTTTGCTGTGTCAGTCGCAAAAGCTGATCTGTGGAAGTAGGAGCCAGTGGCTCCGTCTTCCACCAATGTATTCACCACACTGCAGATAGCAGTGATATTGGGATAGGGGAGAGTATGGTGTGGCCCGTGCACCACAGTTTTCAGCCCTTCGGCTGTCTCAGTCCGCGGGCTGAACTTTGTAGTTACAGTATTATATATACCAGACATGGGTAGAGTTCAGATATACTATACACACATTACCTGTACATAACATCTGTTCACACAGTATACCACATGCATACAATATATATTAGAATACATGACTAGTATATAATATACTGTCACTATAGACATCTGATGTTGTATAGTAATGTGTATTTTTTTAAAACATCTGATGTGTGTATCACAGTAGATGATAGGCTAATCTGTATACTAGATGTGGTATATTATGTACAGGGATATACACTGCACTGCAGCCTTGCAGCGCTGGGGTCCTGGGTTCAAATCCCACCAAGGACAACATCTGCAAGGAGTTTGTATGTTCTCCCCGTGTTTGCGTGGGTTTCCTCCGGGTTCTCCGGTTTCCTCCCACACTCCAAAGACATACTGATAGGGAATCTAGATTGTGAGCCCCGATGGGGACAGCGACGATAATGTATGTAAAGCGCTGCGGAATATGTTAGCGCTATATAAAAATAAAGATTATTATTACTGAACACACCTGGACCTGCCTACAGGACCTCACATATTATATATGGGGCCATATAGTAGAATATGAGGTGCTGTAGGTTCAGCTGTAATCAGTCGGTGCAGGGTCTCGTATTGTGATGTCTGTGGTCTCTGCTGGGACTAAGTGTGATTTATTGCACCAGACTGAACTTTTTGCACTGACAGGAGGACCCTAATCTGCATGAAAGTTCAGCCTCCTGCAATAACTCACACGGAGCCCCAGCAGCTGGCCCTCTGATTGGACAATATAGAATCCTGGGTGGATTTATGAGAAGGTGAGCACAGTCCCGCTTCCCCCTCACTGCAGACCTCCTGACCTCATACTGACTGAGACCACTGAAGTCTCCGATCCACAGGCTCCTGTCCGGCTGACTGAATCAGTTCCAGGTTCGCTGTGTGACGTCACTTCAGCAGACTCAGCCACACAGCGTGCAGGGGGTGTATCTGCATCTCTGCCATGTGGTCGGGTCGGCAGCTGAACTTATTTAAAGGTACAGTGCAGTCCCCTGGCAGCCCTGAGCAGCTGCTTGGGAACTGGTCTGGGGGGGCATTTGCCCCTCTGCACCCCAGCCCAGCCCGCCCTTGACTGCTAGTATGATGGTGACTTTTCTTTGTCTTTTTTTTTTGTGTTTATTCTGGCTTGCCAAATTTTCGCTTTTGATGGCGATATGTTTTGGAAAAAAATTAGACACATAATGTTCTGGCTTCAATAGTTATTTGTGTTAAACCTCACCTACAAAATAACCCATATTCAGACAATCCTAATATACCGTTTGTATTTGCCATACTTATATCATCTTGAACCTGCTGTGAGCCGCCTTCCAAATTAGGATATAGTTGTCAGCAAATCTAGTTCCACGGACCGGCCATACCTACCAAACCCTCCGCACCATGGTGTATTTCTACCCTTTATTCCACTTCCCTCACTTACTCATGTTGCTGATCCCCCCACATTTTTCAGCACCCAGTCCTGGCCCTGATCACAGTTCTGCACCTTATTATAATTTGTAATGTTTATTTGCTTTATTTTGCATGTTTTGGCGCATGACAGAAATATTTCTTTTTGATCATTTTTTAAATAAATTAAGTTTGTTTTTTCCTATCTGCTTGTTTTATTCTTTGCCACCTTATACAAAAAGGTAGTTAAATGTAATGTTCAAGAATACACTGGGTACTGAAAGTGTTCAGGCCCCTTTACATTTTCACTCTTTGTTTCATTGCAGTCATTTGGTAAATTCTAAAAAGTTCATTTTTTTCTCACTAAAGTGCACTCTGCACCCCATCTTGACTGAAATAAACAGAAATGTAGAAATTTTTGCAAACTTATTAAAAAAGAAAAACTGAAATATCACATGGTCAAAAGTATTCTGACCCTTTGCTCAGACACTCATATTTAAGTCACATGCTGTCCATTTCCTTGTGATCCTCCTTGAGATGGTTCTACTCTTTAATTGGAGTCCAGCTGTGTTTAATTAAACTGGTAGGACTTGATTTGGAAAGGCACACACCTGTCTATATAAGACCTCACAGCTCACAGTGCATGTCAGTCCAAATGAGAATCATGAACTCGAAGGAACTGCCCAAGGAGCTCAGAGACAGAATTGTGGCAAGGCATAGATCTGGCCAAGGTTACAAAAGAAGTTCTGCATTACTCATGGTTCCTAAGAGCACAGTGGGCTCCATAATCCTTAAATGGAAGAAGTTTGGGACCACCAGAAGTCTTCCTAGACCTGGCCATCCAGCCAAACTGAGCAATCATGGGAGAAAAGCCTTGGTGAGAGAGGTAAAGAAGAACCCCAAGATCACTGTGGCTGAGCTCCAGAGATGCAGCAGGGAGATGAGAGAAAGTTCCACAAAGTCAACTATCACTGCAGCCCTCCACCAATCGGGCCTTTAAGGCAGAGTGGCCCGACAGAAGCCTCTCCTCAGTGCAAGACATATAAAAGCCCGCATAGAGTTTGCTCAAAAACACATGAAGGACTCCCAGACTATGAGAAAAATAAGATTCTCTGGTCTGATGAGACGAAGATAGAACTTTTTGGTGATAATTCTAAGCGGTATGTGTGGAGAAAACCAGGCACTGCTCATCACCTGCCCAATACAATCCCAACAGTGAAACATGGTGGTGGCAGCATCATACTATGGGGGTGTTTTTCAGCTGCAGGGAAAGGACGATGGTTGCAATTGAAGGAAACATGAATGCGGCCAAGTACAGAGATATCCTGGATGAAAATCTCTTCCAGAGTGCTCTGGACCTCAAACTTGGCCGAATGTTCACCTTCCAAGAAGACAATGACCCTAAGCACTAAGCTAAAATAACAAAGGAGTGGCTTCAGAACAACTCTGTGACCATTCTTGACTGGCCCAGCCAGAGCCCTGACCTAAACCCAATTGAGCATCTCTGGAGAGACCTGCAAATGGCTGTCCACCAACGTTCGGCATCCAACCTGATGGAACTGGAGAGGATCAGCAAGGAAGAATGGCCGAGGATCCCCAAATCCACGTGTGAAAAACTTGTTGCATCATTCCCAAGAAGACTTATGGCTGTACTAGCTCAAAAGGGTGCTTTTACTCAATACTGAGCAAAGGGTCTGAATACTTAGGACTATGTGATATTTCAGTTGTTCTTTATTAATAAATTTGCAAAGATTTCTACATTTCTGTTTTTTTTTCAGTCAAGATGGGGTGCAGAGTGCACTTTAATGAGAAAAAAAATGAACTTTTTAGAATTTACCAAATGGCTGCACTGAAACAAAGAGTGAAACATTTAAAGGGGTTGGAATACTTTCCTTACCCACTGTATATGATTTTCACAATAATCTTGGGGAAATTAAATTTATTAGAAAGATTTTGAGAAAGGGGGACTTCAAATACATAAGTAGGGCCATAGCAGTGATGACTTAGCCCAGGAACTTAGGACCTTATATTGTCTATTCATATATAGTTTAGTCTACATTTTGGCGTTGTTTTACATCCTTACAAATTTAGGTGTTTATTTTTGAAAAAATGGGATGGGGTCCATTTAATTTTCTTAAAAGCTGAGGGAAAGCAGTGGGCAATCTGGGAAGGGGCCGATATTCATGGATCTTCCCAGCTTATTAATAACAGCTCACAGCTGTCTGCTTAGCCTTTAATGGTATTAAAAAGGGGGTATCCCCCCAAAAATTATGTGGTGTCCCACCTAGTTTTAATAACCAGCAAAGGCTAAACAGACACCTGCAGGCTGATATTAAAAGGCTGGGAAGGGACCATGGATATTGGCCTCCTCCCTGACTAATAACATGAGCCCTCAGCCACCCCAGAAATTCTGATGCTTATTCTCGGCTCTCCCCACTTGCCCTGGTGCATTGGCAAGTGGGGTAATGGTTTTGGGGTTGATGTCAGCTGTTTGATGTTTGCTGATATCAAGCCCAGGGGTTAGTAATGGAGAGGCGTGAATAAGACATCCCGATTACTAACGCCATTAGTTCAAGTAAAAAAACTCACACAGAGCAAAGACCTTTGTTTGAACAAAACACTCAATGACCCTCTTTTACACATTTCTTAAGATCCACATAAAAATAAAAAAACAAAGTAATCCTCACCTGTCCGCAGATAATCCATACTGATGATGTCGAACAATGATCCCCAGATCTGCTACATCGGATTGGTGTGTTGAGTGGTTGCATGAGTATGCAACTGCTCAGCACGCCAGCTGGAACTCACTGACAGTAGCCTGAGGACGTTCCTGCAGTGACGAGCGATGCCGTCAATAAGGTTGCAACTTGAAAACGCTTTGCTATTTTCTTATAGCCTACTCTTGCTTTGTGGGCCTCCACCATTTTCATTTTCAGAGTGGTAGGCAGCTGCTTAGAAGAACCCATGGCTGCTGTTTTTTGGCACAAGGTTAGAGGAGGCTGGGTTTTTATAAAGTTGGGAAATTTGTATCACCTGGCCTTTCCTAATGATAGTGAACAAGCCATAACCTTTAGGGTATGTGCAGATGGTCGGTGTTGGCTGCGCTTTGAACGCAGCATACTTTATACTGCGTCCAAAGCGCTGCACGCAAGTGAATCCGCATGTGTTCAATGAACCATGCGGATTCACCACATCCTATACATTACAGTGATATAATTTCTCTTGCGGAGACTAGGGTCTCTGCAAGAGAAATTGACATGCTGCGGTCTGTGAAGACGCACTGCATGACCGTCTCCACAGGTGAGCTGCAGGAGCACGGAGACGCATAGTGGACATGGGATTTGTATAAATCCCATCCACTATGCTGTAACATCTGGCCGCTGCAGATTGCACGCAGCGCAAGTGTGCTGCATCCAATCCGCAGTGTTTACTGACCATGTGCACGCACTCTAACAGGCTAATTAAGGTCTGAAACCTTGGTCAAAGTTTTCTGAGCACACAAATCTCCAAGGGTGCCCAAACTTTTGCATCAGCCCATTTTCCTTTGTGTAATTTTTAAAATGTAAAAAATTACAAGATTTTTTCTTGCCTAAAATACAAAGGAAATGTGTCATCTTTAACTTTAGCCCTTTTATAGAGATCATTTCATCTTCAACTTGCTTTACTGTTCACAATAACAGTAATTTTTTACCAAGGGGCCTAAACTTTTACATGCCACTGTAAGAGAAACACATCGCTATTTACATTACTCGTAAAACTGCATGGCACTGTACACATAAAGGGATTATTGCCTTCAAGGGTAGGAATGCTGCAGAACAGTCCATCACTCTTACATTCCCTCTTTGGACATGGTCATCCTCGACCATTCTGGAACCTGGAAGACAACGCTCAGCATATACAGTGGGGGCCCTTGAAAACGCACACTGCAGCCGCAATACTCGCTGCCTCTGTCAGGCCTGAGGCTGTGGTACTAACCGTGGAGGAGCCATTGCTGGACATGATCTTCCCGCTGAGGGCTGAAATATTGGATGTGACATCTGGTCATCTGGTCAATGACTTTGTGGCACCCCTGAGGGTTCAGTCGCCACAGAGGTACTGCACCTCACCCAGAAGTGTGGCATCTCCTTCTCTCAGGTAAGGAGGAAGTACTGCCGGTGGCACGGTGGCACAGTGGTTAGCACTGCAGCCTTGCAGCGCTGGGGTCCTGGGTTCAAATCCCACCAAGGACAACATCTGCAAGGAGTTTGTATGTTCTCCCCGTGTTTGCATGGGTTTCTTCCGGTTTCCTCCCACACTCCAAAGACATACTGATAGGGTATCTAGATTGTGAGCCCCGATGGGGACAGCGACAATAATGTATGTAAAGCGCTGCAGAATTTGTTAGCGCTATATAAAGATTATTATTATTAAAGATTATTACTGCCCATGACCCCAACACCTGCACTCAACACTGCACTACTCCAGGCCGGCTGGAAGGCCATTATGCACTTCTTTTGCTGCCCTGTCCCTGGCTGGAGTTGGGGGAACCAAGGAGAGGGGGAACCAGTAGTGGGTGTGGGTGGAGGACGTAGAACAGGGGAGCACTTAGAGAATAGATATAAAAAAGGAAGCCATCTTAGTTGGAGCAGTGCAGTTGAGCCAGTGAGTAGCAAGGAGAGGAGGGGAGCAGAGTCTCTTCAGGAGCTCTGCTCCATTGTGGGCCTAGTGAGAGAGGCCCAGGAGAGGAGTGGGAGCAAGGGAGGAATGCTCCGGGAACAGAAGGGATCCCAGGGGGTACGGTGAGTGCAGGTCGGCACCCATACGCCCGAATCTGCCAAGAATCAGAAGGATCAGGGAAGGGATCAGAGGGAAGGGAACTGGTCCCTGGACCAGCCGTGTTACTCCAGGTCTCGGCTGGAAAAACCGGAGGCTTCTGCACTTCCATGGTGCAGTTGCCACAGCCTCACCCTAGTCGCCGTGAAGGGCATCAAGTAGGTCCGGGAACTCCAGGTTGCCCAGAAGGGTCTTCAGAGCACCCGATCGGGACTGTGTGTGGGGAGCGCAGGGCAGGAGTGAGAAGACCCAGCGCGTGAAGTCAGTCAAGGAAGGAACATAAGAAAGGGGGTCCCGTTAAGTGCTTCTAATCTACCTGAAGGAGTGCTGAACCCCTGCCTGGCAAACGCAGTGTGACGCGGGAGTCTGACACCTGGACAGTGTACCCGAGGAACCTAAAAAGAACTGTGAGTAAACTCGGATGACTGCACTCCACTGTCTCTGTCAGTTATTTCCATCACGCTACCGCGCCTACACTACAACGCCCAGCATTACCATCTGCAACTACCCTGCCCCGGGGGCCCGCTCCGCCTGTGGGGAGCAGAAACATCCCAGCTGCCATCCCATCACCCCCGGAGGTCTGCAG
This sequence comes from Phyllobates terribilis, assembly GCF_046119375.1. NCBI lineage: Eukaryota > Metazoa > Chordata > Amphibia > Anura > Dendrobatidae > Phyllobates > Phyllobates terribilis. Next base: position 3,587,412 of record NW_027362898.1, on the reverse strand, counting down.
CAGCGCCGGTGTTCATTACCGGGAACCACAGGTGGTGTCACGAGACAAACTGTTAACAAACCCCCTTTTAAAGAGCGACTCCAGAGGATGGGCCCGGGAGCCGACTGCCGTGACATCCTACAAAGAAGGTAAAGGCCCGGGTACCAAGTTTCCCCCTATATCCCCCCTGGGCGGGTCAACTTCACCACCTCCTGCGTGCTCGAGTTGGGCCCTCACCCATTTCTCCCACTCCTTCTTACCCTCAATGACCTTCACCACCCATCTGGCCTTAACGGGGTCCAGGGCTGGTGTCTTTTCCATGTACTGCTGTGGACAGGGGATGAGGGCTGTTTCCCAGGCTGATAACTCTCCAGGACGCTGAGGTGTACTTACCACCAGGGCTGCCAGCATAGCTTTCAGTCACCCTGCCTGGTCGCAGGATCTTGGCCACGCTGACACTGCTGCCTCCGCCTTGGAATCGAGTTCTGGTTTTGGGGACTGCGGGTGAACCTTTGTCTTGAGGTCAGGCATTGGATCCTGGGCCTTCCCTGGACCTTGGTTGGTGCCTCTACTGATGACAGTTCACCCGGCTGCATCTCTTGCTCCAGCTGCGTCATCTTCCATTTCCACTTGACCTTTCCGGGCACACCGCGGAGCACAATGCCGTAGCAACGACCATCACTTTCAATAGGTAAACCGTAGCACTCTATCTTCTCTTGCCACTTTACCTCACCAACAATGGTCCCAGCCCACTCTGCCGTGGGTGTGCTCTTACGTTGCTCTGCCCATTCTTGGGGGAGGCCACTTCTGGCTCACCTGCCCGTTTCCTGGGAGTCTCCACCCGTTCTCCCTTGGCTTGCTGCAATGGGCATGGTTTCTTTTTCTTCCACCGTGCCCTTCTTACGCACACGATGGGACGGGTCCGTCTCACTCTTTCGTGTCACTCACCGACATCTTGCAGTCTCTATCCATTAACCCTATCCTAAAGACTAAACCTATTATTCTCATCTTATCTCCTGTACCGTTGCTAAGCCACTTAACTATATGAACAGTACTTCGCTGTTATAAGTTTTGTCCAAATAGTGTATATACGAGTACTTATATATATCAGTTTATCATAGTGTAAAGCGTTAGAAGTTTCGCACTCCTAATTAGAAGATGTAGTGCATAGAAGGAAAATCAATAAGATCCAGAAAGGAAACCTTTGGCACTGTAGATATGACACTTGAGATGCAGAGTAAATTCATTAGTACATTTATTCGCAACTGACATATAGTTTATCATATACTTATCTTTTTTTAAATCTTTAGATATTATTAATAAAGTGTTTAGTTGAAAATATAATCAATAAGGTTAATGTCAGATGAAACACATTGATGAAATGATATGTAAAATTAGACTAAGAATGGAGTGGTAATGGTGGACATTAGGACCCTGCGCTCTCATGAGCAGCATAGCTGAGCTCAACGTTCCTTCCAGACACTGGTGGACTAAACGTGCACAGACACCGTATTACGGAGATCTCCCCTCCTTTATCAGTGGCACCAGGAATTTTATGTGACAGTAACTGGAGGTGGCTATGACCACTACGCATGTAGCCTTACAAGGTTGGTTTTATCTCGTCACATCTTGCATTCAGTGACACACTCCTTCCTGCTTTATTGCTGATGTTTAGGAGTACGGGGGCGACTTGCATAGTGACATGCTTCTGTACATGACACGGATGAGATGGTGTTTTGTTCCTACAGATGGCTGTGATCTCACCCGTACTATAGTGATGGAATACATCAGCCGCCCATCAGATGACAGCTGCAGTGATACAGAATGAGGGGATAGCACTTATGTTATCAGACATCAGCCACAACATGTGAGAACCGCTCATATGTTTAAAGGGAACAGACAAGTCCACCATGTACGAGGGTGTGTCTTCAATAACCAATCACAGATCCATGGGCTCCAATCAGAAGGGGTTTTACATCGCAGGCAGTAGTAAAGGGCGCAATGTGCCGCATAGCAGCATTGGTGGTGCCAGACTGCTGTCATTCAGGTGACGCACACTGAAGCCCTGATTCCTGATCTACAAGCCGCAGGAATATAGCAGAGCACATCCCATTCATAGCATGATGCTATCTGCTGAGGGACAATAGAAGACAGCTACAGCACATCTAGCATCTCTGCTCAGCAGCGGGGGTGAGCTCCTGTGTTCTCTCCCTTCTATAGTACTGGTTCAGCACCACAGTGGTTGGCAGCTCTCCTCTGGGCACTACAGTCCTAGATTCAGCACCACAACGGTGGGCAGCTCTGATCTGGGCAGTACTGTCTAGATTCAGCACCACAGCAGTGGACAGCTTTTATATGGGAAGAACTGTCTAGATTCAGCACCACAGCAGTGGATGGCTTGTAACCAGGACGTTATAGTAACATTTGGTTCAATACCACAACGTTGGAGGGCAGTGCCATCCAGATTCAGCACCACGCTAGTGGACAGCTCTGGTGCTTCTGGATACAACAGTTTCAGCACTTCTGCCTAGGACAGCTCCAGCATCTTCACCTCTACCTTGAAGGTCCCAGTGCCCGCCAGCCTGTCTGTCAGCCGTGCCCGCCTGTCAACCGGCCGTGCTCATCCGCTGTGCCTTTCAGCTTCAGCCATCAGTCCCATGGGAGTCGCCTGCTCTCACAAGGTCGGTCCCAGAGTGGCACCTGGTTCACCTTCCCGGTCCCTCCTTGGTTCACAGAGTCGACTAAGCCGCTGTGTGGCCAGGGTCGGTCCGGGTAGGCACTTAGTTACACCCCTCTGATCCCTCCTTGCATCACAGCACAGAGGTTCCACCACCCGGATTCATAACAGAATACATTTTGTAATATAATAATTTTGTGTTCAAAGATCAATACTACCTACAGAAGAAAGAGGTGTCAATGGCCGCGACTTGGGCCCCATCTTACGCCGATCTTTCCTTGGGATTTTGGGTGTGTGAATACATCCGATTCCAGAACATTGAACATACGTCATTGGGATCAGTGATATCTTGGATGAGATTCATAGACGATGTGTTGTTTATTTTGCAGGGCTCCCATGAGGAACTTGAAAAATTCTTAAAATATCTCAATGACAATGCATTGCATTGAATATTAAGCTAACCCATCATATTGATCAAAAGAAAATTGATTTTCCGTATTTGGATATTCATGTTGATGACCATGGACAGTTGCATACAAATATTTATCACAAGATTACTAGTGCCAATGCTTTCTTGCATGCCAAATCAGTCGTCTGGTACATGTAATACAGGCAATGCCGTCCGGACAATTTATTAGGGCACATCGTATTTGTGACCAAGACAAAGCTTTTGAAGAATAGGCATGTGATATGACCAGTAGATACTTACAACGTGGTACAAAATGGAAATTATTCAACAGGCCTACTATCGGGCCAAACACGCCAATAGACAATCTCTTCTCATTACTAAAAAGAAAAAGGAATCTGATGGGCATGTTCGATTCATCACGAATTATCATTCGAGGTGGAAGGAAATTACTAATATCATCTCCAAATTTGGGCTAATTCTCCAACAGGATCAGACAATACTTCCTTTTCTATCAAATCGTCCATTGATTATGGCTAAACGTAATAAGACACTACGTGATATACTAGTTCATAGTCATCATGTACCTGATACATCTTCATATACACTGCTCAAAAAAATAAAGGGAACACTCAAATAACACATCCTAGATCTGAATGAATGAAATATTCTCATTGAATACTTTGTTCTGTACAAAGTTGAGTGTGCTGACGACAAAATCACACAAACATCATCAATGGAAATCAAATTTATTAACCAATGGAGGCCTGGATTTGGAGTCACCCCCAAAATTAAAGTGGAAAAACACACTACAGGCTGATCCAACTTTGATGTAATGTCCTTAAAACAAGTCAAAATGAGTCTCAGTATTGTGTGTGGCCTCCACGTGCCTGTATGACCTCATTACAACGCCTGGGCATGCTCCTGATGAGGTTGCAGATGGTCTCCTGTGGGATCTCCTCCCAGAACTGGACTAAAGCATCCACCAACTCCTGGACAGTCTGTGGTGCAACGTGACGTTGGTGGATGGAGCGAGACATGATGTCCCAGATGTACTCAATCGGATTCAGGTCTGGGGAACGGGCAGGCCAGTCCATATCTTCAATGCGTTCATCTTGCAGGAGCTGCTGACACACTCCAGCCACATGAGGTCTGGCATTGTCCTGCATTAGGAGGAACCCAGGGCCATCCGCACCAGCATATGGTCTCACAAGAGGTCTGAGGATCTCATCTCGGTACCTAATGGCAGTCAGGCTACCTCTGGCAAGCACATGGAGGGCTGTGCGGCCCTCCAAAGAAATGCCACAACACATCATTACTGATCTACTGCCAAACCGGTCATGCTGAACGATGTTGCAGGCAGCAGATCGCTCTCCACGGCGTCTCCAGACTCTGTCACGTCTGTCACATGTGCTCAGTGTGAACCTGCTTTCATCTGTGAAGAGCACAGGGTGCCAGTGGCGACTTTGCCAATCGTGGTGTTCTGTGGCAAGTGCCAAGCATCCTGCACGGTGTTGGGCTGTGAGCACAACCCCCTTCTGTGGAAGTCGGGCCCTCATACCACCTTCATGGAGTCGGTTTCTAACCGTTTGTGCAGACACGTGCGCATTTGTGGCCTGCTGGAGGTCATTTTGCAGGGCTCTGGCAGTGCTCCTTCTGTTCCTCCTTGCACAAAGGCGGAGGTAGCAGTCCTGCTGCTGGGTTGTTGCCCTCCTACGGCTCCCTCCACGTCTCCTGGTGTACTGACCTGTCTCCTGGTAGCGCCTCCAGCCTCTGGACACTACACTGACAGACACAGCAAACCTTCTTGCCACAGCTCGCATTGATGTGCCATCCTGGATGAGCTGCACTACCTGAGCAATTTCTGTGGGTTGTAGAGTCCGTCTCAAGCTACCACAAGTGTGAAAGCACAACCAACATTCAAAAGTGACCAAAACATCAGCCCAGAAAGAATTGGTACTGAGATGTGGTCTGTGGTCCCCACCTGCAGAACCACTCCTTTATTGAGGGTGTCTTGATAATTGCCAATAATTTCCATCTATTGTCTATTCCATTTGCACAACAGCATGTGAAATTGATTGTCAATCAGTGTTGCTTACTAAGTGGACAGTTTGATTTCACAGAAGTTTGATGTACTTGGAGTTATATTCTGTTGTTTAAGTGTTCCCTTTATTTTTTTGAGCAATGTATATTTGTCTCAAAGGGCCCCAAATGGGGCACATGGAAGTGTGGCAACTGCAAAGAGTGCAGATATATTGAAAAAACGAATACCTTTCAGGATTCGATGGGTTAGCAGGCTTACAAGATTCTGTATTTCATTAATTGTAGAACATCTATGGTCATCTATCAAGCCACATGTTTCTGTGGACTCATCTATATTGGTATGACAACTCGGGAGCTTTGGAACACATCAAAAATATTAGGGCAGCGGAGAAAATCTGTCAAGATGAGGTGGGTGCTATTTCTCAACCTAAACCTTTGGCGAGACAGTTTCGGAATTGCTACCCTCATCAATGTCATCTCTTACGTGTCAAAGGGATTGCCCGCCTGTATCCTGGGAATAGGAGGGAAAATGTAGCCAAAAAGCTGGCCCAGATTGAACAAATAAATAATAAATAAAAAAGTAAATGGATCACCACTCTAAGAAGTATGACCCCCAGAGGGTTAAATGAACAGTGGGGATTTTCGAGTTTTCTTTAAGTATACACTAGGATTTTTGGTATATTCTCATCTTCAGTGTCTTGTCCTTATTATCAATCGAATAATATAATCAATATATATCATAGTGCATTTGATTGAATAAACATATATACATGTATTGTTGGCTTTATTGTACAGTACATATAGAGAGTTTATAGTGTGTTTATTCACTTTTACATATACACATTATATAAGCAACAATATTGTGTATGCACGCATTAACTTTATTATATATAGAACTTTTTCTATATTTCATACAATTCTATTTTGCACGTATAATTATATTTAGACTTTGATGCTGACCCGTACTTTTTCCCTTTTCTAATATGGCTGCAGGGTCGCTGTGCGCCACACTCCGGTGTGCTCTCGTACCCGATACTGGGATGTTTTAATTGAACTGCGACCTTTGGTCGTGTTTCGGTGATGCACATTCGGTCGCAGACGGGACGGCTATCCGGACGCGTGGGACAGTAGAGGCGTCCGATAATATGGCGTCCTTGATTTGTAAGTAACCACAGCTGTAATCACCCTATAAAACATCACCTCTTCCTCCTCCACCTCACTTCCTAATGAATCGGTAGTGAAACGTGCGTTGAAGCATGTGGAAGGGGTGATGATGTGCCTCTGGATAGTACGTGTGACGGGAGCTAGTTACCCCATCCGCAGATGTCCAATCTTCTTCTGTAGGCCCCTGACATGGAAAGGCTTTTCTTACACTGGGATAAATAAAATATGATTATCGCACAGTGTCTCCAAGATGAACTTAACTTTTATTCTCACAAGCAGGTTTTATAGAGAATCACACAGGCTATTTTTAACACCCATTGTTCTCACCAGATAATACCCACAGTAGGCTCCCAGACAGCAGTTATGCAACAACCCATTAATCAGCACATTGTCTGTTTGCCACTGCTAAGTGAGCACAGGAAGGTGGGGGCCAGGAGTGCTTCGGTCACATCACAAAATGTCCAATAATATGTGATCCACAATATTCATCCCACTTTATAACGTTATGTCCCATTAGCTGCATAGGCGCTACGACAACCCCCATGTGGCAAAATCTTGGGAGTACGGGGTTGATCTGTCACAATGCTCCCCCTTCCCGGACAGGATCGGTCTACCCAGTCTGCTCCCTAACGGATCAGCTGGAGGAGGTCCACGATTTATGAGGTTAGTAGCAGGTCAGTTTGTCGGCTTAGTTCATCGGCGTTACCATTTTGCTTGCCAGGTCTATAGTGGATGGTGAAGTCTAACGGTTGTAGCGCCAAACTCCACCGTAGTAGTCTGGCATTGTCCCCGGAGACCCGATTAAGCCATACCAGGGGGTTATGGTCCGTTATGAGGGAAAACTGTCTTCCATACAAATATGGTTGGAGCTTCTTGGCAGCCCATACTACTGCCAGGCATTCCTTTTCGACGGCCGCATAGCTGACTTCTCGAGGCAGTAATTTCCGACTCAGATAAGCTATTGGGTGTTCTTGGCCGTCCGGCCCGACTTGGCTCAGTACTGCCCCCAACCCAAACATAGATGCGTCTGTGTGAACAAGGAAACGTTTAGTTGTATTGGGTGCGGCCAATATCGGGGTATTTGTGAGAGCGTCCTTTAGCTGGCGGAAGGCTTCCTCACACTCGGGGGTCCAGGTTACCTGGCGGGGGAGGTTCTTATGTGTCAGATCAGTGAGGGGCTTGGCAATGCTACTGTAATTAGGGACAAATTTCCTATAATACCCCGCTGTCCCTAGAAAGGCCATGACTTGGGTTTTAGTACGTGGGGTGGGCCACTTGGCTACCGCCTCAATCTTGGCGGGTTCCGGGCGTTGTTTTCGACCCCCCCACCCAATGTCCTAAATACTGAACCTCTGCTTTGCCTACGTGACACTTGTTGGGGTTCAGGGTGATTCTGGCTTTGTGGATCCTATCCAATACTGTCTCTAGGTGATTTAGATGCTCATCCCATGTCGCGCTGTAGACGACGATGTCATCCAGGTAGGCACAAGCATAGTCCTGGAGACCATCCAGAAGCCAGTCAGCCAGCCTCTGGAAGGTCGCGGGGGCATTCTTCATCCCAAATGGCATAACCCGAAACTGGAATAAGCCAAACGGGGTGACAAATGCAGACTTGGGAATAGCATCAGGACTTAGGGGGATCTGCCAATTGCCTTTGCATAGATCGATGGTGGTCAAATACTTTGCCCCAGCCAGCCTGTCTAACAACGCGTCCACACGCGGCATGGGATACGCATCCGTCAAAGTTTTCTCATTTAGCTTGCGATAGTCTACACAAAACCGGGTAGTCCCATCTTTCTTAGGCACTAACACTACAGGGGACTCCCAGGGACTATCTGACTCCTCAATGACCCCTAAACGCAACATCTCCTGTATCTCTTGTCACATCCCTTCTCGTACAGACTCCGGGACGCGGAAGGGGGGTTGTCTCAGGGGGGTCTGATCTTGTGTCTCAACCTTGTGTTGTGCAAGTCGGGTGAACCCCGGTCTCTCTGAGAACATCCTCTGCCGCTGCCTCAGCAATGTCTCAGCCTGCTCTCTCTCCCGGGCACCTAGGTTTTCTCCTAAGTGTACCTGGTCCCAGGTTTTCGACTGAGTCTTCTCACCTAAGACATCAGGCAAGGGGAGTCCAGCTAAATCCTCTGCTTCGGGTGCGCAGATGGCAGCTACCTCTTCAGGGCACTCCTGGTAGGGCTTCAGCGTATTCACGTGGAAAATGCGGATAACCCTGGGGTCGTCACAATCGGCGACATTGTAGGTGGTGTCAGCTATTTTCCCCACTACCCGGTAAGGCCCCTGCCATGCGGCCTGGAATTTGTTCTGCCTAACCGGTTCTAGTACCAGGACCTTCTGTCCTATCTCGAAGGTGCGTTCTCTAGCCCTCTGATCGTACCATACGCGCTGGCGCCGTTGGGCCACCTGCATGTTCACACGCACAGCCTGAGTCAACTCCTGCAGGCGGTCCCGGAGTTCCAGCACGAAGGGCACGATAGGGGTTCCTGCTATGGTTTCCTCCCCTTCCCAGAGCTCTTGCACTAAGTCTAGGGGCCCCCTCACCCGCCTCCCATATAACAGTTCAAATGGGGAGAACCCCGTAGATTTTTGGGGCACCACCCGATAGGCGAACAGGAGGTGCGGCAAGAATTTCTCCCAGTCCCTGTAGGTCCGGGTGAACGTCCCAATGAGTTGTTTTAACGTTCCGTTAAAGCGCTCGCACAACCCGTTGGTTTGCGGGTGGTATGGGGCGCTTCTAATGGACTTTACACCACACAGTCTCCACAGTTGGCTGGTCACCTCTGCCGTAAATTGGGTTCCCTGATCCGAGATAATCTCCCGGGGAAATCCAACCCGTGAGAAAACCTGGAGCAGGGCAGCCACCACCGTCTCTGCCAGTATGTTAGGTAAGGCAACCGCCTCTGGATGCCGCGTGGCGTAATCTATCACTGTCAATATATACCTTTTCCCTGACGGACTGGGTTTGGCTAACGGCCTTATCAGATCGACCGCTACTCGGCTAAATGGCTCCTCCACAATGGGAAGGGGGTGTAATTTGGCCTTGCAGCAATCTCCCCTCTTGCCAATGCGCTGGCAACTGTCACAGGTCTGGCAGTACTGACGAACATCATGGGATGCCCCTGGCCAAAAGAAGTTTTGTGTCAGACGATGCCTGGTGCGGCTGACTCCGAGGTGCCCCGCCAAGAGTATGTCATGAGAGATTCGCAGCAACTCCTGCCTATACTTTTTGGGAACTACCAGCTGTAGTTTTACAGTGGGGCTCGTCCCTGAGTGAGTTTGCTCTGTAACCCTGTAGAGGAGTCCCTGATGCCATATAAACTGTTCACCTTCCAGTACCCCTCTCCCCTCTTATGCCTTCCTGCGATACCTCTGCAATGAGGGATCCTCTAGTACCTCCCTCCTAAATTCTGCTGGGGTGTCCCATGAAATGTGTCTGGCTATGGGAATACGTGAAGGGCTGTTGTGTCTTACCTGGGCCTCCTCCGAGTGTGATTCCGCCTCCGCAGCTCGAGCTTGTCTCCGGGTAGCCACAGGATATGTCTCAGCCAGGGGGGCGACCGAGAAGGAAGACAACATGGGCCCCAAGTCATTTCCCAGCAGGACGTCTGCAGGCAAATCCTTCATCATGCCGACCTCGACAAGGCCATCCCCGACCCCCCAGTTCAGGTGAATCTTGGCTTTGGCAGTCGATGTATGGCTCTCCCTGCTACACGGACCGCCACTGTCCGACCCGTCTTTTGGTCTTGGGCGAGATGTGTAAAATAATACTTTCTGTATTATTTTTCTCTACTGAGGACTTCGCAAAGTATCAATATCAAGATTTTCTTATAAAAAATGTATCTATTTATTCTTGAATTGTACATTAAAAAGAATCAGATTGCAGCAGGTACATACAATAATTAGTTATAAAGTAATTGTCCATTTGTCCATAATTAGCTTAATTGTTGAGATTCACCCATCTTTCCTTGGATCCTGGCTGGTAAATCACGTCTTTGTCCAGCACGTGTCCAGGCCTACATGTCATCTGCTTCTCAGCATGAAGATTCTTCTTCTGTGTCTTGTGGGGTGGGCAGAGCAAGAGAGCCCCCCTTTCTGTACCATGGTCTTTTATAGCCAGTCGTATGGCACACCTGTTCTACATATGGTAGTGAACTAAAAATACACACACAAATAGCGCATGTCAACTAGACACAATGGCTGATACATAGAACTCAGATTTAAGAATAAAATGAATATCCATAATTAATTATTTAACATTCCCCCCTTTTTGAGAATAAAAGGACTTTAACTGAAAATTCTCAAAAGAAGATACATTCATCAATCATTTTTTTCTTTCCTTCTTCCTTGGCAATATCAAATTTCCATAATAATAATAATAGTAATAATAGTATCAATATCTGATTATTGTTATATAATGATGTGAATTCATGTTATGGTAAGCCGTGACTAATATTCATTTAACATGTATAATTATACTTCCCTATATCTAAATTGAAGCAATCGCGGGTTCAATCGTCATCATCTGATGTCATCGGGTCGTCGTCTCGTCTTCTTCTTGGTTCTTTTATAACACAGTCTTTAGATGAAAACTCCTTTGAAATAAATGACAGCGTGTAGATATTGTACAGTCCATAATTGTGTTCATTATTGTGCAGTCCATAAACTGTACTCTTTATTAGAAAGATCACGTGTATCAATTGATAAGAAAACAAAGTCCATGGATGAAATGTAGCTTTAATATCTGTGCGATGTCACCTCGGCTTACGTTGGATATTCTGGAATCTTCCGTGTCGTCCGCACTGGTCTCGTGTCACTTTTGGAACAGATGTGACATCTTTGGTCAGTAAAGCAAGGGTTAACTTGACACTTCCCTGCTTTATATAGCACCATAACCAGTACTCAGTCCTTTATGTACAGGACACATATGCCAGGTATTACCTGCTCACCAGCTTTCATTGAAGCGTTGCAGGTGATAGGAAACCACTGGAACATGATGAAGCTTGAACACAACCCAGTTCATATAGGATCATCGTCCTCTGCCGTCCTGGTGATCAGTGGTGTGAATTGTATCTGACACAGTCTATTATAACACTCAGCATTCACACCTGTTACCTTCTGAGACTTCCGGATATTGGTTGCTTCTTCTTGTAACTTTTGAGAGTCTCTTTGATTTATAAATATGAAAAGTCTTTATTAAGATAGAATTCATAATTGCGATGTCTTGATTGAAGTCTTCATTCCCTAATCTGATACCAAATCTGGCAGTTTTTCCTAACCTATAATATCACAGCGTACCATAGCAATCAATAATATCCATCTAATTATCATCAAGATATTAAAATAAATTATGTTTGGAATAATAAACAATAATAGATAATAATTCATTATCAATCAAGTTCTCCATATGATAGATCATTTTTATGTCATAAGTGTAATTACCTTTTCCAACCCATAGGTGTCAGTGTGTTTTGAAACAACAAGTGTTTATATCTTTAGTAAACCAATAATATCAAAGAATGTATACTCCTGAACTAAAATGAATAAATATATGAATGTATGAATGAATGAATGAATGAATGAATTGTTGTGTTTACTCAAAAAAATTGAAACATTTTTCTTATATTAATTCATATCATCATTATATTTAATGAAGCAATATTCTTGTACTTGACATTACCCCATTAAATATTAATGTGTTTTCTCAATTGAAATATTGAACTGAATTAAAATCAAAAATTGAGAATTAAAAATGAAAAATGGAAAAATAAGAAAATAAGTAAGAATAAAATGTTTAAAATGAAAAATAAAATTAAGAAGAAAAATAAGAATAAAAATAAAAATAAGGCCTTTAAATTTTAATGACAAATGCAGAGTAATTATATTCTCCATAAAAAATACCCTTATATCTCTATTATCTGGATGATTTCGTATTTGTCATAACCTTGTATCACCAAAAAATTATTAAACTATGCAACTTTGCATGTAACACCCTTCTTAATTATATCATTGTACCTTATTATTGTTTCTTCTTTATTAAAATGTGTAAAAAATAAGTATTGATCAAAAGTGATTATGTAATCAGGATCAAAAACACATTTTCCCCCTTAATACCAAAAAATATTATTTTATAAAATTTATGTATATATCAGAACCAAATTAAAAATAATTATTCTTCTAGAAATATTGTGCATAAATTTCATATCGATGAGTAGCATAGATTTGTCTAAAGAGAGGTGTGTACCTATTTAGGTAACCATTAAAAATAATATCATAGTTATTCAAGAATATTATCATGTGGAAAATTATTCTAAATATAAATTTGCTTTGTAAACCATTTTGATGTGTGGTTGCCCTTATCCACTATTTGTTAAATCAAGAAATAATAATTATGAAATAAATATAGAAATATATATATTATGTAGATAATACCTAATTATGTATTATAATTTTTCTCAGAATTAAATATATTTGTGTACCTTCACATAAAGAAACATTTTTTTTTTCCAAACATACAAACATACGAGGCCTCTGTCACATCAATCACACTTAGCAGCTGCTGATTTACTCATCTGTCACCTTCACTCTGACATTCACAGATCTGTTCAACTCAAACATTCCACATATGAAGTTATAGATATATATATATTTAACCCAAAATTGTTGTATCCCAATTTATTAATGCGCATTGTCATATCAATTAAATATCTTAATATTCTTTGAATATTCCCCAAATACATATTATATAATATGAGGGTAAGTATTTGAAATTTCAAACACTTGAAAAAAACTCTTGACAGATTCTTTTTTCACTGGCTGCCCGGTCTTAAGTTACATCAGCTGGAAATAGAATGAATGGGATCTATACTATTAGCTCAAAGTTCAAAGGCCGCAGCTGTCACACGTCATGCTGTAAAGCTACAGGTTAAAACGAACACTTCATGCACAGAAAATATTAATTCATAAGTGCTACACATAATGATTAATAAGTATTACATATATATTATAGTCCAACTAGATATATTGTTATTGTTTTAAAATGTTATACACATAAAATCATGCAATTTTTCCACTTCCTGTGTGAATAAAGAAATAAATCCATTTTAGAGTTGTTTGATCAAATCCTGCTTTGGAATGAAACCTCTAAGGAAATATAAGAAAGTAAAATTAAATATCCAATTCATACAGAGACAGAATTATTTAAATATCTTATACATATATTGGTTGGTTCTAATGTAATTCAAAATATTGCTACTTAAATTTATATATGAAGTTCTAATTTATTAATTAATATATATATATTTTTTATAAATATATATATATAAATACAATTATACACAATCTCTACTTATGTCACGGAGTGCCTAAGCAGGAAAATACGAATATATGGCTAAGCAATATAGTAAAGAGTGTAACGGGTCCGGGAGGCGGAACCTCTGAGCTACTATACAAGGGGGCGGCCCTTGTAAGGGAGCGGGTGGCAGTCTCTGGATGAACGGACAGGGAGATACGGCAAGTGATCAGGGCAGTCTCTGGGTAAGGGGTAGGTACGACCTGTGATGGCAGAGCCTCCGGGTAGGCTAGCAGGCAGATGGTAGATTGGTGCTCCCAGGTGAGCAAGCGAGAGTCTCTGGAAAAGCAGGTGGTCACGGCACGTGACGGCGGAGCCTCCGGGCTGGCAGGCAGGCAGGTAACGGAGAAGCGCTCCCAGGTGAGCGGGCAAGAGTCTCTGGAATAGCTGGTGGTCACCGCACGAGACAACGGGACCTCCGGGCTGGCAAGCAGGCAGGTAACGGAGATGCGCTCCCAGGTGAGCGGGCAAGAGTCTCTGAGATAGCTGGTGGTCACAGCACGTGACAACGGAGCCTCCGGGCTGGCAAGCAGGCAGATAACGGAGAAGCGCTCCCAGGTGAGCGGGCAAGCTGGTCCATAGACAGACTGACCGGAGTAGTAAGGCAGACCGTCGGACCTCAGGCAAGCAGGCAGGTAGCTGATATGCGCTCCCAGGTGAGCGGGCAGGCTGGTCCTTAGACAGACTGACAGGAGTAGTAAGGCAGACCGTCGGACCTCAGACTGGCAGACAGGTAACAAGTATTCAGGCAGGAATCAGGCAGGTAACTGGCAGGTAACTGGCTACGGGACCTGAGGGCTGAAGCACAGGTGAGACACAGGTGCAAACAACATTGCTCGGGCACCTCCATTTTGGAGGAGGTGCCTTATATATGATGAAGTCCTCCGGCCATTGGCCGGGGACTCCTTAGGGCGGCGCGCGCGGCCCCTTTAAGAGGAGGGGAGCGCGCGCGCGCGCGCCCTAAGCACAGGGGCCGGGAAGGGACGCGCGCTGACAGCAGAGCGGGGAGAGGACGCCGGGCACGGAGCAGAGCGGTGAGGGGAGCAGCGTCCCTGCCTAGCAGAGGGCAGGGACGCCAGCGCTACAGTACCCCCCCCTTTAGGCCCCCCCTTTTTTAGGCCAGACAGAAATTTAGCTAGGATGAGAGGGGCATGGATGTTCTCCCGGGGCTCCCACGTTCTCTCCTCAGGACCAAACCCCTTCCAATCTACCAGAAAAAAGGTCTTTCCTCTTACCCTTTTGGTGGCAAGAATGTTCTCTACCTCAAACTCGTCCTCAGCAGAAACCGGAGCAGGAGGCGTACCTGTAGACTTGGAAAAAGAGTTAAGTACCACAGGTTTGAGGAGAGATACATGGAAGGAGTTAGGGATCCGTAAGTTGGCCGGGAGTTTCAATTTATAGGCCACCGGGTTGATCTGACTGATGACCTCCAGTGGGCCGATGAACCGAGGCCCTAACTTATAGGAAGGGATCTTGAGCCGGACATATTTGGACGAGAGCCAGACTTTATCCCCAGGGCGGAATTGAGGAGGGTCCAGACGTTTTTTGTCAGCGTGTCTTTTCATACGCTCGGATGACAGAAGGAGTGCGGACCGGGTACTCTCCCATATGGAGGAAAATTTGTTAACAAGAGATTCCGCAGCCGGATTGTCCGCCGAGGTGGAGACGGGAAACGGGATCCGAGGATGCTGACCGTAGACTACAAAAAACGGGGATTTGGAGGAAGACTCGCTCTCGTGATTGTTGTACGAGAATTCGGCCCATGGCAGGAGATCCACCCAGTCAGAATGGTGGGCATTAACGAAGTGCCGAAGGTAACTGGTCAGGTTCTGATTGATCCGCTCCACTTGACCATTAGACTGTGGGTGGTAAGCGGAGGAGAAGTCCAGGGTGACGTCCAGCAATTTACAAGTGGCTCTCCAGAAACGGGAAGTGAACTGTACCCCACGATCCGACACGATGTGACGGGGCAGGCCATGAAGACGGAAGATGTGGCGGATAAAGTCTTTAGCCAGCTCGGGTGCAGACGGAAGACCTGGCAGTGGAATGAAGTGAGCCATCTTGGAGAAGCGGTCAGCGACCACCCAAATGACCGTACAACCGGCAGAGACGGGCAGATCAGTAATGAAGTCCATCGCTATATGCTGCCAGGGGGCAGCAGGTACTGGCAGAGGTAGGAGGCGGCCGGCCGGCAGGTGTCTCGGAACTTTGTTGCGGGCGCAGGACACACAGGCAGAAACAAAGTCTATTACATCCTTGTGCAGGTTAGGCCACCAGTAGTGCCGGGTAATAAGCTGGAGGGTCTTTTTCTGACCGGCGTGGCCAGCTAGTTTAGACGAATGACCCCAGTGTAGGATCTTCTCCCGATCAGGTACTGGTACGAACGTCTTACCAGGAGGAAGACGATTTAGACTCACGGGAGCCACCTGCATTACTCTGGCGGGATCGATGATATGTTTCGGATCCTCCTCGAGATCAGACACCAGAAAGGATCGAGACAAGGCGTCCGCCTTGACGTTTTTGTCAGCCGGGCGAAAATGAAGGACAAAATCAAAACGAGCAAAAAACAAGGACCACCGGGCTTGGCGCGGGTTAAGTCTCTGGGCATGCTGGAGGTAAGCCAAGTTCTTGTGGTCAGTGTAAATTATTACCGGGTGAAGAGCCCCCTCGAGCAGGTAACGCCACTCCTCCAATGCCAGTTTGATGGCCAATAACTCTCGGTCTCCTATGGAATAGTTGCGCTCAGAGGAGGAGAAGAGTTTAGAGAAGAAGCCACAAGTTACCATCCTCCCGGAAGATGATTTTTGAGTAAGTACCGCTCCGGCTCCAGAGGAGGAGGCGTCAACTTCCAGGAAGAACTGCTTGTTGCCATCTGGGCGATGCAGCACCGGGGCGGAAGAGAAGGCCTGTTTAAGGGAAAGAAAGGCCTCCTCTGCTTCGGGTGGCCACTCTTTGGGATTAGTACCTTTACGGGTGAGCGCAGAAATTGGGGCCGTCCGGGAAGAGAAGTGTGGTATGAAGAGGCGGTAGTAGTTGGCGAAGCCCAGGAATCGCTGAATGGCCTTCAACCCCTCCGGTCGGGGCCATTTCTCGATGGCAGACAGTTTCTCAGGATCCATTTGTAGGCCGGTCTGAGAGATAATGTAGCCCAGAAACGGAAGCGAGGTCTGCTCAAAGAGGCACTTCTCAAATTTAGCGTAGAGATGGTTCTGCCTTAGCCTGAGCAGGACCTGACGAACGTCCCTCCGGTGAGTCTGGAGATCCGGAGAGAAGACCAAGATGTCGTCCAGGTACACCACTACGCAGGAGTAGAGAAGGTCCCGGAAGATGTCATTGACCAACTCTTGAAAGACGGCAGGAGCGTTACAGAGACCAAAGGGCATTACCAGGTATTCATAGTGGCCGTCCCGGGTGTTGAATGCCGTCTTCCATTCATCCCCCTGACGAATACGAACCAGGTTGTACGCCCCACGAAGGTCCAGTTTGGTGAAGATCCTAGCCCCCCTCAGACGATCAAATAATTCTGGAATGAGCGGAAGGGGGTACTTATTCTTCACCGTGATCAGGTTTAGGCCTCTATAGTCTATACAGGGACGGAGAGAGCCGTCCTTCTTTTTGACGAAAAAGAAGCCTGCTCCCGCCGGGGAGGTAGATTTCCGGATGAATCCTCTGGCCAGATTCTCCTCAATATATTCGGACATTGACCGGGTCTCAGCAGCGGATAAAGGATAGATACGCCCACGGGGAGGAGTAGTACCGGGTAGCAGATCGATGGGACAGTCGTATGGTCTATGTGGTGGTAATGTCTCTGCCTCCTTTTTATTAAAGACATCTGCATAAGACCAATAAGGAATCGGAAGTCCAGGTAGATTAGCTGGGGTAGGAGAGGGACGGACGGGATGGACGGGAACCAGGCAGGTTTTATGACAGTCTTGTCCCCAGCGAAGGACCTCTCCGGTTTGCCAGTCTAGCACGGGTGCATGTCTCTGGAGCCAGGGCAGACCTAGCAAGAGGGCGTGAGAGAGTCCAGGTAGAACATGAAAGGAGATACTTTCAGAATGCAGCATTCCCACCTGCAGGGTAATGGATTCGGTGATGAGTTGAATGGGGCGAGGTAAGAGGCCCCCATCCACGGCAGCGACAGACAAGGGTACAGCCAGAGGTTTGGTGGGGATGCGGTATTTCTCAACCAGGGACTGTGAAATAAGGTTCCCGGCTGCTCCAGAGTCAAGTTGGGCTAGTTCGAAATAACGGTTCTCCCCGTAGATGATCGAAACTGACAACAGCAGGGATGGAGAGGATTTATTCTTGTCTAGGTGGACCTCTCTGAGCGAACCTAGACACAGGCGTTTCCCGACCTCTCCGGGCAGGCACGGATCCGGTGCTCCTTACTGCCACAGTAGAAGCAGCTCCCCTCGGCACGGCGTGAGTCCTGACGGGTTTTGACCATCTTGGTCTGGTCGACCTGCATAGGCTCAGGAGAGTGTACCTGGGGAGAAATGGAGGGAATGACGGGTTTCTGGAAAGTAGGAGCTAAACGTGGAATCCTTCTCTCACGGGTGACCTCTTTGGCACGCTCCTGGAACCGTAGGTCAATCCGGGTGGCAAGAGTTATTAAGTTATCGAGAGTGGTAGGAATGTCCCGACCGGCAAGTTCATCTTTAATACGGCCGGACAGACCCTCCCAGAAGACGGAAACCAGAGCGTCGTTATCCCAGGCCAGCTCCGAGGCAAGGGTACGGAACCGTATGGCATATTGGCCCACGGTGAGACTCCCCTGACGGAGGCGTAGCAACGATGATGCAGATGAGGTCTTCCGTCCGGGTTCGTCGAAGACTTTCCGGAAAGCCGTGAGAAAAGCAGGCAAGTTGGACACCAGGGGGTCTCCTCTCTCCCATAGAGGATTCAGCCAGGCCAGGGCCTCCCCGGTGAGATGGGACATGATGAAGGCAATTTTGGCCCGGTCGGAGTTAAACTGGTAGGACAAAAGTTCAAAATGCAGGGTGCACTGATTTAAGAAGCCCCGAGCCTGGACGGGGTCGCCTCCGAAGCGAGGAGGTGCAGAAAGCCGGGGTCCGGGGTAGGATACCATAGTATTAGTGGGCAGCGGAGCTGCCGGATTGCAAGATATGGCACTGGCGGAGGTTGTTGGTGGATCAGACAGAGTGTTCAGGCGAGTATTAACATTCCGCAGGTGACCCAGGATGGCCTCCTGTTGGGACCTCTGACGGGACAGTTCTAGACAGAGGTCCGAGAGCGAGGGAGCTTGGGTGCCACCGGGTTCCATGGCCCGAGCAAACTGTAACGGGTCCGGGAGGCGGAACCTCTGAGCTACTATACAAGGGGGCGGCCCTTGTAAGGGAGCGGGTGGCAGTCTCTGGATGAACGGACAGGGAGATACGGCAAGTGATCAGGGCAGTCTCTGGGTAAGGGGTAGGTACGACCTGTGATGGCAGAGCCTCCGGGTAGGCTAGCAGGCAGATGGTAGATTGGTGCTCCCAGGTGAGCAAGCGAGAGTCTCTGGAAAAGCAGGTGGTCACGGCACGTGACGGCGGAGCCTCCGGGCTGGCAGGCAGGCAGGTAACGGAGAAGCGCTCCCAGGTGAGCGGGCAAGAGTCTCTGGAATAGCTGGTGGTCACCGCACGAGACAACGGGACCTCCGGGCTGGCAAGCAGGCAGGTAACGGAGATGCGCTCCCAGGTGAGCGGGCAAGAGTCTCTGAGATAGCTGGTGGTCACAGCACGTGACAACGGAGCCTCCGGGCTGGCAAGCAGGCAGATAACGGAGAAGCGCTCCCAGGTGAGCGGGCAAGCTGGTCCATAGACAGACTGACCGGAGTAGTAAGGCAGACCGTCGGACCTCAGGCAAGCAGGCAGGTAGCTGATATGCGCTCCCAGGTGAGCGGGCAGGCTGGTCCTTAGACAGACTGACAGGAGTAGTAAGGCAGACCGTCGGACCTCAGACTGGCAGACAGGTAACAAGTATTCAGGCAGGAATCAGGCAGGTAACTGGCAGGTAACTGGCTACGGGACCTGAGGGCTGAAGCACAGGTGAGACACAGGTGCAAACAACATTGCTCGGGCACCTCCATTTTGGAGGAGGTGCCTTATATATGATGAAGTCCTCCGGCCATTGGCCGGGGACTCCTTAGGGCGGCGCGCGCGGCCCCTTTAAGAGGAGGGGAGCGCGCGCGCGCGCGCCCTAAGCACAGGGGCCGGGAAGGGACGCGCGCTGACAGCAGAGCGGGGAGAGGACGCCGGGCACGGAGCAGAGCGGTGAGGGGAGCAGCGTCCCTGCCTAGCAGAGGGCAGGGACGCCAGCGCTACAAAGAGTATCTTTATTGAAAAAATATACATATAAATAAATAATCACAATATCATTACAGGTAATGGTGGCACAACATATGTAAGAAAAACATTCACAGAGACATAAATAAAACATACTTAAAACCAACCACCAGGTGTCGCCACAGAGTGCAGATACCGCATGCTTTATATAGCATTATGAGCAATAGCCATATCAATGAGTGTAATCATATATAATTAATGAGTGGCTAACAAATTTATCGACAGCACAGCCACCTAAAGATGTGCACCTTCATTATGTATGTATAGTATATAAAGAAATACCAAGAGAAGGAAATAACACATCGAACATATGATTCACCTTAATATTGCGGTCAAGACTGCACGCTGTGTCGCTCCCCGACGCGCGTTTCGGCGCTCCTGCCTTTTTCAAGGGGATAGCTCTATCCGGAGACATTTCCCCTATAAATACCCCCGCACAGGGGTGGGACCTGCCGCCAGTACCGGAACTCC
Source organism: Phyllobates terribilis (assembly GCF_046119375.1). Lineage (NCBI taxonomy): Eukaryota > Metazoa > Chordata > Amphibia > Anura > Dendrobatidae > Phyllobates > Phyllobates terribilis. The sequence continues at coordinate 3,566,962 of NW_027362898.1, read as the reverse complement.
ATGGTCATGTGACCGTTGTCATAGTAACATATAATGCCATCAACTGAGAATAGAGACGCAGTGAAAGGAAACCTAACGCTGATACCGGAAAAAAGGGGCGGTCATGTGACCGTAGTCATAATAGCACATGACGCTATCCATCATGCACTGGAATCCGGAAGTAACATGACCATGTGATCATTACCATGGCAGCGCATAGCACACATTATGCACCGCAACCCGGAAGCCACACAGCCATAGACCGTTACTATGGTAGCATAGAACGCTAGCCACTGCATCCTACGGGTAAACAAAACAAATAGACCATCATCATATGGCTATGAGGACATATGTATGTGACTAGGGCAGCACAAAAGATGCCTACCCTACAACTGACCCGAGAAAATACGCAAGATGCCACGCTGCAAGGGGACGACGGACTACATCAGCGTCGCAGCAGTTCCGGTACTGGCGGCAGGTCCCACCCCTGTGCGGGGGTATTTATAGGGGAAATGTCTCCGGATAGAGCTATCCCCTTGAAAAAGGCAGGAGCGCCGAAACGCGCGTCGGGGAGCGACACAGCGTGCAGTCTTGACCGCAATATTAAGGTGAATCATATGTTCGATGTGTTATTTCCTTCTCTTGGTATTTCTTTATATACTATACATACATAATGAAGGTGCACATCTTTAGGTGGCTGTGCTGTCGATAAATTTGTTAGCCACTCATTAATTATATATGATTACACTCATTGATATGGCTATTGCTCATAATGCTATATAAAGCATGCGGTATCTGCACTCTGTGGCGACACCTGGTGGTTGGTTTTAAGTATGTTTTATTTATGTCTCTGTGAATGTTTTTCTTACATATGTTGTGCCACCATTACCTGTAATGATATTGTGATTATTTATTTATATGTATATTTTTTCAATAAAGATACTCTTTACTATATTGCTTAGCCATATATTCGTATTTTCCTGCTTAGGCACTCCGTGACATATGTTATTTATACGAATGGCCTTATATACATAGTCCTCTGAATAGTTCCCATTATGGAGATACCTGTTATCTCCTGTATATATTTGTTTGGTAACTTTTTTTTCGGTTCTAATCTTCTCTCTAGCACAATCTCTACTTAGACAAGTGTATATATATATATATATATATATATATATATATATATATGAACTATTAGAAACTATGTAGCTACAATTTTACTGTATAAGATTATAAATAAATATTGAGACATTGTAACACTTCTATGCTACATTATAATTACAGTTTTCCTTAGCCACTCCCTAAACCAAATCTTCTGTCTCTCTCAAATATCTCCAGGAACGCCCTATTTAGGAAAGACATTTTTCTATCCTTCAAAACCTCAGAGAACTGTCTGTCCTTCTGTCCACATTCCATGATGTCACTGTGAGCCGGTCGTCTCACCTGACTCTGTTCATCAGTTTCAGCCATTTTCCTTTCTAGGGAAAAGTCACAGCTTTGCATTTTTAACTCTTTGTGTGGAGATATGGAGTTTTGAATTATCTGATATGGCTTATAACATATATGAAATCTTCTGCGTATTTGATAGAGTTCACTATGGGGATGACTCAGTCTAGGAGAGTTTGATATTGGCTTTTGGTAAGATTTTACCTTTTCTGGTTTTATAAAATTAACTTGATTTATTTTCTTTGCACGATTCTCATGTTTTCTAACAGAATCCAGCAACTGCACACATTTGAATAGGGATTCTTTTTGTGACGCTATAACTCTAGATACTGGATCTAGGAATTTGAATTTTTGTACAAAAGTTGTTATCATATCTTGTACTTTTCCATTTTTGATAAGAGCTTTATACAACCGTTCAAATATGGACATGAATGTATATGTACATTCCTTCCTACCAATCCTTAGTTTCTGCAGATCTTCTATGTTGGGAAAATCCTTTGTGACACAATACATCAAATATCTTAACCTGTCCGAATCATTTTCCCATCCATTAGGAGAGTCATTTTCACAGGGCATTAAATGTAAACGTCTGGACAATGTCACAGGAATCCATATTTTAAATAATTGATTCCTCTCCTCATTGGATAAATCAAACTTATCAGAGAAGCTCTCAAATATCTCTGAATTTCTACAGGCATGGATTTTGACATCATATTTTGGCATGATTTTGTATAGTTTTAGCAAATTTTTCCTCATTTTAATTTGTAGTTGAGCCTGGGTAATTCCTGAATTCTCTGATATTTTTAGTGGCCCTTGTACATCAGCTCCTCCTACGTCACTCACGTCTCCTCCCACATCACCTAGTATGTCGGTTTCTCGTATGTCAGTCATGTCTCCTCCCATGTCAGGTTTCTGTATGTCCGTCTCTTGGTCAGACCCAAGGTCACCTTCAGTTACAGACACGTGTCTTACTTCTTGTTCATTTTCCACATTACAGTCAGAATCAGTATCACCATCTGACACTATTCCTACACAATTTTTCTGCTTAGAAATCTCTAACACAAGACTATGAAAAAAATCTACCAAATGTAGAATATTTCTCAATTTCTGTTTGTCTCTATTTACCAATTTAGAAGTTAACTGTAAATTCTGCAATTCACATTCTTTGTATAAACTGAGCCACAAAACTTCTATGTCATCTCCTACATTAATTTTGAAATTAACATTACTTTGTTTAGCAAAAGAAGAAATTATATCCATATTTTGCTTACATTAAGATTCCTTGGCTTCTCTTTATCAGCACGTCCTGTCTTCAGTTCGTCTGATTCTGTTCCTTGTTAGTACCTCTGCCTCCCGTTAGTCCTCAGTCTGTAGGCTCCTTTCTGCTTCTCGTGATAAATTAGTGAATTTACTGACACGTGAACAACAGCTGTTCAGCTCGTCAGGACTTCCCCCCTTGTTCACGGGAAGAAATTCACTTACTTAATTTAAAAAAACGAAAAAACAGGACTGGCTGGCTCACCATTGTAAAATAATACTCTTCCTTGTATTATTTTTTCTACTGAGGACTTCTCAAAGTATCAATATCACGATATTCTTATAAAAAAATGTATCTATTTATTCTTGAATTGTCCATTAAAAATAATCAGATTGCAGCAGGTACATATAATAATTAGTTATAAAGTAATTGTCCATTTGTCCATAATTAGCTTAATTGTTGAGATTCACCCATCTTTCCTTGGATCCTGGCTGGTAAATCATGTCTTTGTCCAGCACGTGTCCAGGCCTACATGTCAGATACGTCTCAGCATGAAGATTCTTCTTGTGGGGTGGGAAGAGCAAGCGAGCCCCCCTTTCTGTACCATGGCTTTTATAGCCAGTCGTATGGCACACCTGTTGTACATATGGTAGTGAACCAAAAATACACACACAAATAGCGCATGTCAACTAGACACGATGGCTGATGCAATCCTTGTATAGAACTCAAATTTAAGAAAAATGTTTATCGATTATTAATTATTTAACAGCCAGAGCCAGAGAGAGAGCAGGCCGGAGCCAGGGCTAGGGCGGGCCAGAGTCAAAGCGAGAGCAGGCCGGAGCCAGGGCGAGAGCAGGCCGGAGCTAAGGCGAGGGCAGGCCGGAGCCAGAGCGATGGCAGGCCGGAGCCAGGGCAAGGGCAGTCCGGAACTAGAGCGAGAGCAGGCCGTAGCCAAGGTAAGAGCTGGCCGGAGCCAAGGCGAGGGCAGGCCAGAGGTAGAGCTAGGGCAGGCCAGAGCCAGAGCTAGAGCAGGCCGGAGCCAAGGCGAGGGCAAGCCAGAGCCAGAGCAAGAGCAGGTCGGAGCCAAGGCGAGGGCAGGCCAGAGACAGAGCAGGCCGGAGCCAAGGCGAGGGGAGGCCAGAGCGAGAGCAGGCCAGAGTGAGAGCAGGCCAGAGCCAAGGCGAGAGCAGGCCAGAGCCAAGGCAAGGGTAGGCCAGAGCCAAGGCAAGGGCAGGCCAGAGCCAGAGTGATAGAAGGCCAGAGTCAAGGCAAGGGCAGGCTGGAGACAGGGCGAGGCCAGAGCCAGAACAAGAGCGAGAGCAGGCTGGAGCCAAGGTGAATGAAGGCCAGAACAAGATCAGGCTAGAGTCAAGACGAGGGCAGTCCAGAGCCAGAGGAAGAGCAGGCCGGAGCCAAGGCATGGGCAGGCCAGAGCCAGAGAGAGAGCAGGCCGGAGCCAGGGCGAGGGCAGGCCAGAGCGAGAGCAGGTTAGAGCCAGGGCGAGAGCAGGCCGGAGCCAATGCGAGGGCAGGCCGGAGCCAGAGCAAGGGCAGGACGGAGTCAGGGCGAGGGCAGGCCGGAGTCAGGGCGAGGGCAGGCCGGAGGCAGAGCGAGAGCAGGCCAGAGCCAAGGCGAGAGCAGGCCGGAGCCAAGGCGAGGGTAGGCCAGAGCCAAGGCAAGGGCAGGCCCGAGCCAGAGCGATAGAAGGCCAGAGCCAAGGCAAGGGCAGGCCGGAACCAGGGCGAGAGCAGGCCGGAGACAGGGCGAGGCCAGAGCCAGAGCGAGAGCAGGCCAGAGCGAGAGCAGGCCAGAGCGAGAGTAGGCCGGAGCCAGGGCGAGGGCAGGCCAGAGAGAGAGCAGGCCGGAGCCAGAGCGAGGGCAGGCCAGTGCCAGAGCGAGAGCAGGCCGGAGCCAGGGCGACAGCAGGCCAAAGCCAAAGCGAGTGCAGGCCAGAGCCAGAGCGAGAGCAAGCCAGAGCCAGAGCAGGCCAGAGCGAGAGTAGGCCAGAGCCAAGGCAAGGGCAGGCCAGAGCCAGAGCGAGAGAAGGCCGGAGCCAAGGCAAAGGCAGGCCGAAACAAGGGCTAGATCAGGCCCGAGACAGGGCGTGGCCAGAGCGAGAGCAGACCACAGCCAGAGTGAGAGTATGCCGGAGCCAGGGCGAGGGCAGGCCAGAGCCAGAGAGAGAGCAGGCCGGAGCCAGGGCGAAGGCGGGCCAGAGCCAAAGCGAGAGCAGGCCGGAGCCAGGGCGAGAGCAGGCTGGAGATAAAGCGAGGGCAGGCCGGAGCCAGAGTGATGGCAGGCCGGAGCCAGGGCAAGGGCAGTCCGGAACTAGAGCGAGAGCAGGCCGGAGCCAAGGTGAGAGCTGGCCGGAGCCAAGGTGAGGGCAGGCCAGAGGCAGAGCCAGGGCAGGCCAGAGCCAGAGCAAGAGCAGGCCGGAGCCAAGGCGAGGGCAGGCCAAAGCAAGAGCAGGTCGGAGCCAAGGCGAGGGCAGGCCAGAGCCAGAGCGAGAGCAGGCCGGAGCCAAGGCGAGGGGAGGCCAGAGCGAGAGCAGGCCAGAGCCAGAGCGAGAGCAGTACGGAGCCAAGGCAAGGGCAGGCCAGAGCCAGAGCCAGAGCAGGCCTGAGCCAGAGCAAGAGCAGGTCGGAGCCAAGGCGAAGGCAGGCCAGAACATGAGCGAGATCAGGCCAGAGTCAAGACGAGGGCAGGTCAGAGCCAGAGGAAGAGCAGGCCGGTGCCAAGGCATGGGCAGGCGAGAGCCAGAGAGAGCGCAGGCCGGAGCCAGAGCGAGGGCAGGCCAGAGCGAGAGCAGGTCGGAGCCAGGGCTAGAGCAGGCCGGAGCTAATGCGAGGGCTGGCCTGAGCTAGAGCAAGGGCAGGCCGGAGTCAGGGCAAGGGCAGGCCGGAGTCAGAGCAAGGTCAGGCCGGAGTCAGGGCGAGGGCAGGCCAAAGCCTGAGCGAGAGCAGGCCCGAGCCAAGGCAAGAGCAGGCCGGAGCCAAGGCGAGAGTAGGCCAGAGCGAGAGCAGGCCTGAGCAAGGACGAGGGCAGGCCGGAGCCAGGGCGAGGGCAGGCCAGAGTCAGAGCGAGAGCCGGCCGGAGTTAAGGCAAGGGCAGGCGGGAGCCAAGGCATGGGCAGGCCAGAGCCAGAGAGAGAGCAGGCCGGATCCAATGCAAGGGCTGGCCGTAGCTAGAGCAGGGAGGCCGGAATCATGGTGAGGGCAGGCCTGAGCCAGAGCAAGGGCAGGCTGGAGTCAGGGCGAGGGCATGCCGCAGCCAGAGCAAGAGCCGGCCGGAGCTAAGGCGAGAGCAGGCCGGAGCCAAGGCGAGGGTAGGCCAGAGCCAGAGCGAGAGCCGGCCAGAGCCAGAGCGAGAGCCGGCCAGAGCCAGAGCAGGCCGGAGGCTCGGCGAGGGCAGGCCAGAGCGAGAGAAGGCCGGAGCCAAGGCAAGATCAGGCCGGAACCAGGGCGAGAGCAGTCTGGAGCCAGGGCGAGGGCAGGCAAAAGCCAGAGCGAGAGTAGGCCAGGGGGCATGGGCAGGCCAGAGCGAGAGAAGGCCGGAGCCAAGGCAAGGGCAGGACGGAACAAGGACTAGATCAGGCCCGAGACAGGGCGAGGCCAGAGCAAGAGCAGGCCACAGCCAGAGTGAGAGTATGCCGGAGTCAGGGTGAAGGCAGGCCAGAGAGAGAGCAGGCCGGAGCCAGGGCGAGGGCGGGACAGAGCCAAAGCGAGAGCCGGCCGGAGCCAGGTCAAGAGCAGGCCGGAGCTAAGGCGAGGGCAGGCTGGAGCCAGAGCGATGGCAGGCCGGAGCCAGGGCAAGGGCTGACCGGAACTAGAGCGAGAGCAGGCTGGAGCCAAGGTGAGAGCTGGCCGGAGCCAAGGCGAGGGCAGGCCAGAGGCAGAGCCAGGGCAGGCCAGAGCCAGAGCAAGAGCAGGCCGGAGCCAAGGCGAGGGCAGGTCAGAGCCAGAGCAAGAGCAGGTGGTAGCCAAAGCGAGGGCAGGCCAGAGCCAGAGCAGGCCGGAGCCAAGGCGAGGGGAGGCCAGAGCGAGAGCAGGCCAGAACCAGAGCGAGAGCAGGCCGGAGCCAGGGTGAGGGCAGGCAAAAGCAAGAGCAAGAGTAGGCCAGAGCCAAGGCAAGGGCAGGCCAGAGCCAGAGCGAGAGAAGGCCGGAGCCAAGGCAAGGGCAGGCCGGAACAAGGGCTAGATCAGGCCCGAGACAGAGCGAGGCCAGAGCGAGAGCAGGCCACAGCCAGAGTGAGAGCAGGCCGGAGCAAGGGCGAGGGCGGGCCAGAGCCAAAGCGAGAGCAGACCGGAGCCAGGACGAGAGCAGGCTGGAGCTAAGGCGAGGGCAGGCCGGAGCCAGAGCGATGGCAGGCCGGAGCCAGGGCAAGGGCAGTCCAGAACTAGAGCGAGAGCAGGCCGGAGCCAAGGTGAGAGCTGGCCGAAGCCAAGGTGAGGGCAGGCCAGAGGCAGAGCCAGGGCAGGCCAGAGCAAGAGCAGGCCGGAGCCAAGGCGAGGGCAGGCCAGAGTGAGAGCAGGTCGGAGCCAGGGCTAGAGCAGGCCGGAGCTAATGCGAGGGCTGGCCTGAGCTAGAGCAACAAGGGCAGGCCGGAGTCAGGGCAAGGGCAGGCCGGAGCCAGAGCAAGGGCAGGCCGGAGTCAGGGCAAGGGCAGGCCTGAGCCAGAGCGAGAGCAGGCGGGAGCCAAGGTGAATTCAGGCCAGAACCAGAGCGAGAGCATGCCGGAGTCAAGACGAGGGCAGGCCAGAGCAAGAGCAGGCTGGAGCCAGGGCAATGGCAGGCCAGAGCAAGAGCAGGCCGGAGCCAGGGCGAGAGCAGGCCGGAGCCAAGGCGAGGGCTGGCCAGAGTCAGAGCAAGGGCAGGCCGGAGCCAGGGTGAGGGCAGGCCGGAGCCAGAGCAAGAGCAAGCCAGAGCCAAGGCGAGAGCAGGCCGAAGCCAAGGCGAGCGCAGTCCAGAGCGAGAGCAGGCCGGAGCCAGGGCGAGAGAGCTGGCCGTAGCAAAAGAGAAGGCAGGCCAGAGCCAGATCCAGAGCAGGCCGGAGCCAGGGCGAGGGCAGGCCAGAGTCAGAGCGAGAGCAGGACGGAGCCAAGGCGAGGGCACGCCAGAGCGAGAGAAGGCCGGGGCCAGGGCGAGGGCAGGCCAGAGCCAGAGCAAGAGTAGGCCAGAGCCAAGGCAAGGGCAGGCCAGAGCAAGAGAAGGCCGGAGCCAAGGCAAGGGCAGGCTGTAACCAGGGCGAGAGCACGCCGGAGACAATTCGAGGCCAGAGCGAGAGCAGGCCAGAGCCAGAGCGAAAGTAGGCCGGAGCCATGGCTAGGGCAGGCCAGAGCCAGAGAGAGAGCAGGCTGGAGCCAGGCTGAGGGCAGGCCAGAGCCAGAGCGACAGCAGGCAGGAGCCAGGGCAAGAGCAGTCCAGGGCAAGGGCAGTCCGGATGTAGAGCGAGAGAGTGAGAGCAGGCCGGAGCCAAGGCGAGATTAGACCGAAGCCAAGGCGAGGGCAGGCTAGAGGCAGAGCCAGGGCAGGCCAGAGCCAGAGCGAGAGTAGGTCGGACCCAGGGCGAGAGCAGGCCAGAGCCAGGGTAAGGGCTGGTTAGAGCCAGGGCGAGGGCAGGCCGGAGCCAGAGCAAGAGCAGGCCGGAGCCAAGGTGAGAGCAGGCCGGAGCCAGGATGAGGACAGGCCGGAGCCAGGACAAGGGCAGGCCAGAGTCATAGAGAGCAGGCCGGAGCCAAGGCAAGGGCAGGCCAGAGCCAGAGAGAGAGCAGGCCGGAGCCATGGTGAGGGCTGGCCAGAGCGAGAGCAGTATGGAGCTAGGCCGAGTGCAGGCAGGAGCCAAGGCGAGGGCTAGCCGGAGCCAGAGCAAGGGCAGGCCGGATCTAGGGCAAGGGCGGGCCGGAGCCAGAGCGAGAGTAGGTCGGAGCCAGGGCGAGAGCAGGCCGGAACCAGGGCAAGGGCTGGCCGGAGCCAGAGCCAAGGGCAGGTCGGAGCCAGGGCGAGGGCTGGCCGGAGCCAGAGGAGGGCAGGCTGGAGCCAAGGTGAGAGCAGGCCGGAGCCAAGGCGAGGGTACCCCAGAGCGAGAGCAGGCCGGAACCAGTACGAGGACAGGCCAGAGTCATAGAGAGAGCAGGCCGGAGCCAAGGCAAGGGCAGGCAAGAGGCAGAGAGAGAGCAGGCCAGAGCCAGGGCGAAGGCAGGCCAGAGCGACAGCAGTTCGGAGCTAGGGCGAGAGCAGGCCGGAGCCAAGGCGAGGGATGGCCGGAGCCAGAGCGAGACCAGGCAGGAGCCAAGGCGAGAGCAGGATGGAGCCAAGGCGAGGGTAGGCCAAAGCGAGAGCAGGCCGGAGCCAGGACGAGGGCAGGCCGGAGCCAGGCGAGAGGAGGCCGCAGCCAAGGAGAGGGCATGCCAGAGCCAGAGCAGGCCGGAGCCAGGGCTAGGGCAGGCCATAGTAACAGCGAGGGCAGGCCAGAGCCAGAGCGAGAGTAGGCCAGGGACAAGGCAAGGGCAGGACAGAGCCAGAGCGAGAGAAGGATGGAGCCAAGGCAAGGGCAGGCCGGAACCAGGGCGAGAGCAGGCCGGAGCCAGGGCGAGGCTAGAGGCAGAGCGAGAGCAGGCCAGAGCCAAAGCGAGAGTAGGCCCGAGCCAGGGAGAGGGCAGGCCAGAGCCAGAGAGAGAGAAGGGCGAAGCCTGGGCGAGGGCAGGCCTGAGCCAGAGCGAAAGCAGGTCGGAGCCAGGTCGAGACCAGGCCGGAGCCAAGGCAAGGGCAGGCTGGGAGCCAGAGCGATGGCAAGCCGGATCCAGGGCCAGGGCAGTCCGTCGCTAGAGCGAGATCAGGCTGGAGCCACGGCGAGAGCAGGCCGGAGCCAAGGCGAGGGCAGGCCAGAGCCAGAGCAAAAGCAGGCTGGAGCCAGGACGAGGGCAGGCCGGAGCCAGAGTGATGGCAAGCCGGAGTGAGGACGCAGGCAGTCCGAAGCGAGAGCAGGCCGGAGCCAGGGCGAGAGCAGGCCGGAGCCAGAGTGAGAGCAGGCCGGAGCCAGGACGAGGGCAGGCCGGAGCCAGGGTGAGAGCAGGCCGGAGCCAAGGCGAGGACAGACCAGAGCCACAGCGACAGCAGGCCAGAGCAAGGGCAGGCCGGAGCCAGGGCGAGAGCAGGCCGGAGCCAGGGCGAGGACAGGATAGAGCGAGAGCAGCCCAGAGCCAGTTCGAGGGCAGGCCAGAGCCAGAGTAAGAGCAGGCCGGAGCCAAGGCGTGGGCAGGCAAGAGCCAGAGCGAGGGCAGGCCAGAGCCAGAGTGAGGGTAGGCCAGAGCCAGAGAGAGAGCAGGGCGGAGCCAAGCGAGGGCAGGCCAGAGCCAAATCGAGAGCAGTCCGGATCCAAGGCGAGGGCAGGCCAGAGCCAGAGCGAGAGTAAGCCGGAGCAAAGGCAAGGGCAGGCCAGAGCCATAGTGAGAGCAGGCCAGAGCCTGAGCAAGAGCAGGCCAGAGCCAGGGCGAGAGCAGGCCGGAGCCAGGGCAAGGGCAGGCCGGAGCCAGAGCGAGAGTTGGCCAGAGCCAAGGAAAGGGCAAGCCAGAGCGAGAGAAGGCCGGAGCCAAGACAAGGGCAGGCCGGAACCAGGGCGAGAGCAGGCAAGAGCCAGAGCGATGGCAAGCCGGACCCAGGGCGAGGCCAGTCCGGAGCTAGAGCGAGAGCAGGCCGGAGCCAGGATGAGGGCAGGCCGGAGCCAGGGCGAGGCCAGAGCGAGAGCAGGCCAGAGCCAGAGCGACAGTAGGCCGGAGCCAAGGCGAGGGCAGGCTGGAGCCTGGGCGAGGGCAGGCCAGGGCGAAAGCAGGTCGGAGCCAGGGCGAGAGCAGGCCGGAGCCAAGGCGAGGGCAGAGCGGAGCTAGAGCGATGGCAAGCTGGAGCCAGGGCGAGCGCAGTCCGGAGCTAGAGCGAGAGCAGGCCGGAGCCAAGGCGATGGCAGGCCAGAGCCAGAGCGAGAGCAGGCCGGAGCCAGGACGAGGGCAGGCCGAAGCCAGGGTGAGAGCAGGCCGGAGCCAGAGCGAGGGTAGGCCAGAGCCAGAGCGAGAGCAGGCCGGAGCCAAGCGAGAGTAAGCCGGAGCAAAGGCAAGGGCAGGCCAGAGCCAGAATGAGAGCAGGCCAGAGCCAGAGCGAGAGCAGGCCAGAGCCAGGGCGAGAGCAGGCCGGAGCCAGGGCAAGGGCAGGCCGGAGCCAGAGCGAGAGTTGGCCAGAGCCAAGGCAAGGGAAGGCCAGAGCGAGAGAAGGCCGGAGCCAAGACAAGGGCAGGCCGGAACCAGGGCGAGAGCAGGCAAGAGCCAGAGCGATGGCAAGCCGGACCCAGGGCGAGGCCAGTTCGGAGCTAGAGCGAAAGCAGGTCGGAGCCAGGACGAAGGCAGGCCGTAGCCTGGGCGAGGCCAGAGCGAGAGCATGCCAGAGCGAGAGTAGGCCGGAGCCAAGGCGAGGGCAGGCTGGAGCCTGGGCGAGGGCAGGCCAGGGCGAGAGCAGGTCGGAGCTAGGGCGAGAGCAGGCCGGAGCCAAGGCGAGGGCAGAACGGAGCCAGAGCGATGGGAAGCTGGAGCCAGGGCGAGCGCAGTCCGGAGCTAGAGCGAGAACAGGCCGGAGCTAGGGCGAGAGCAAGCCGGAGCCAAGGCGAGGGCAGGCCAGAGTCAGAGCGAGAGCAGGCCGGAGCCAGGACGAGGGCAGGCCGGAGCCAGGGTGAGAGCAGGCTGGAGCCAAGGAGAGGACAGGCCAGAGCCACAGCAAGAGCAGGCCGGAGCTACGGCGATGGCAGGCCAGAGTCAGAGAAGGCCGGAGCCAAGGAAAGGGCAGGCCAGAGCCAGAGCAGGCCAGAGCGAGAGCGGTCCGGAGCCAGAGCTAGGGCAGGCCAGAGCCAGAGCGAGAGCAGGCCTGAGCCAGAGCGAGAGCAGGCTGGAACCATGGCGAAGGCAGGCCAGAACAAGAGCGAGATCAGGCTAGAGTCAAGACGAGGGCAGGCAAGAGCCAGAGGAAGAGCAGGCCGGAGCCAAGGCATGGGCAGGCCAGAGCAAGAGCAAGAGCAGGTCGGAGCCAGGCCAAGAGCAGGCCGGAGACAATGCAAGGGTAGGCCGGAGTCAGGGCGAGGGCAGGCCGAAGCCAGAGTGAGAGCAGGCCAGAGGGAGCCAAGGCTAGGGTAGGCCAGAGCCAAGGCAAGGGCAGGCCAGAGCGATAGAAGGCCAGAGCCAAGGCAAGGGCAGGCCGGAACCAGGGCGAGAGCAGGTCGGAGACAGGGCGAGGCCAGAGCCAGAGAGAGAGCAGGCCAGAGCGAGAGTAGGCCACAGCCAGGGCGAGGGCAGGCCAGAGCCAGAGAGAGAGCAGGCCGGAGCCAAGGCGAGAGCAGGCCGGAGCCAAGGCGAGAGGAGGCTGGATCCAGAGCAAGAACATGCCGGAACCAGGGCGAGGGCAGGCCAGAGCCAGAGAGAGGGCAGGCTGGAGCCAGGGCGAGGGCAGGCTGGAGCCAGGGCGAGGGCAGGCCGGAGCCAGAGCGAGAGCAGGCCAGAGCCAAAGTGAGAGCAGGCCAGAGCCAAAGTGAGAGCAGGCCGGAGCCAAGGCGAGAGCAGGCCGGAGCCAAGGTGAGGGCAGGCCGGAACCAGCGCAAGAGCAGGCCAGAGCCTGGGCGAGAACAGGCCGAAGCCAAGGCGAGGACAGTCCAGAGCCAGAGCGAGAGCAGGCCAGAGCCAGGGCGAGGGCAGGCACGAGCCAGAGTCAGAGCAGGCCGGAGCCAAGGCGAGGGCAGGTAAGAGCCGGTATGAGGGCAGGCCAGAGCCAGAGCAAGCTCGGGCAGGCTAGAGCCAGAGAGATAGCAGGCCGGAGCCAAGGCGAGGGCAGGCCAGAGCCAAGGCGAGGGCAGGCCAGAGCCAGAGCGAGAGAAGGCCGGAGCCAAGGCGAGGGCAGGCCAGAGCAAGAGCGAGAGCAGGCCGGAGCAAAGGCAAGGGCCGGCCAGAGCGAGAGCAGGCCAGAGACAGAGCGAGAGCAGGCCGGAGCCAGAGCAAGGGCAGGCCGGAGCCAGAGCGAGAGTAGGCCAGAGCCAGACAGAGCGAGAGAAGGACGAAGCCAAGGCAAGGGCAGGCATGAACCAGGGCGAGAGCAGGCCGGGCCAGGTCGAGAGCAGGCCGGAGCAAAGGCGAGAACAAGCCGGAGCCAAGGCGAGAGAAGGCCGGATCCAGAGCGAGAGCAGGCCAGGGCGAGGGCAGGCCGGAGCCAGTGCAAGGGCAGGCCGGATCCAGATCGATGGCAGGCCGGAGCCAGAGCGAGAGCAGGCCAGAGCCAGAGTGAGAGCAGGCCGGAGCCTGGGCGAAAGCAGGCCGGAGCGAGAGCGGGCGGAGCCATGGCGAGGGCAGGCTGGAGCCAAGGCGAGGGCTGGCCAGAGCCAGAGCGAGAGCAGGCCGGAGCCAGAGGAAGGGCAGCTTGGAGCCAAAGCAAGAGTTGGCCAGAGCCAAGGCAAGGGCAGGCCAGAACCAGGGCGAGAGCAGGCCAGAGCCAGGGCGAGAGCATGTCGGAGCCAAGGCGAGAGCAGGCCGGAGCCAAGGCGAGAGGAGGCCGGATACAGAGCGAGAACATGCCGAAGGCAGAGCGAGAGTAGGCCAGATCCAGGGCGAAAGCAGGCCGGAGCCCGTGTGAGGGCAGGCCGGAGCCATAGCGAGAGAAGGCCGGAGCCAAGGCGAGGGCAGGCCGGAGCCAAGGCGAGAGCAGGCCGGAGCCAAGGTGAGGGCAGGCCGGAACCAGCGCAAGAGCAGGCCAGAGCCTGGGCGAGAACAGGCCGAAGCCAAGGCGAGGACAGTCCAGAGCCAGAGCGAGAGCAGGCCAGAGCCAGGGCGAGGGCAGGCACGAGCCAGAGTCAGAGCAGGCCGGAGCCAAGGCGAGGGCAGGTAAGAGCCGGTACGAGGGCAGGCCAGAGCCAGAGCAAGCTCGGGCAGGCTAGAGCCAGAGAGATAGCAGGCCGGAGCCAAGGCGAGGGCAGGCCAGAGCCAAGGCGAGGGCACGCCAGAGCCAGAGCGAGAGAAGGCCGGAGCCAAGGCGAGGGCAGGCCAGAGCAAGAGCGAGAGCAGGCCGGAGCAAAGGCAAGGGCCGGCCAGAGCGAGAGCAGGCCAGAGACAGAGCGAGAGCAGGCCGGAGCCAGAGCAAGGGCAGGCCGGAGCCAGAGCGAGAGTAGGCCAGAGCCAGACAGAGCGAGAGAAGGACGAAGCCAAGGCAAGGGCAGGCATGAACCAGGGCGAGAGCAGGCCGGGCCAGGTCGAGAGCAGGCCGGAGCAAAGGCGAGAACAAGCCGGAGCCAAGGCGAGAGAAGGCCGGATCCAGAGCGAGAGCAGGCCAGGGCGAGGGCAGGCCGGAGCCAGTGCAAGGGCAGGCCGGATCCAGATCGATGGCAGGCCGGAGCCAGAGCGAGAGCAGGCCAGAGCCAGAGTGAGAGCAGGCCGGAGCCTGGGCGAAAGCAGGCCGGAGCGAGAGCGGGCGGAGCCATGGCGAGGGCAGGCTGGAGCCAAGGCGAGGGCTGGCCAGAGCCAGAGCGAGAGCAGGCCGGAGCCAGGGGAAGGGCAGCTTGGAGCCAAAGCAAGAGTTGGCCAGAGCCAAGGCAAGGGCAGGCCAGAACCAGGGCGAGAGCAGGCCAGAGCCAGGGCGAGAGCATGTCGGAGCCAAGGCGAGAGCAGGCCGGAGCCAAGGCGAGAGGAGGCCGGATACAGAGCGAGAACATGCCGAAGGCAGAGCGAGAGTAGGCCAGATCCAGGGCGAAAGCAGGCCGGAGCCCGTGTGAGGGCAGGCCGGAGCCATAGCGAGAGAAGGCCGGAGCCAAGGCGAGGGCAGGCCAGAGCGAGAGCAAGCCGGAGCCAGGGGAAGAGCAGGCGGGAGGCAAGGCAACGGCAGGCCAGAGCGAGAGCAGGCCGGAGCCAGGGCGAGAGCAGGCTGGAGCCAAAGCGAGGGCAGGCCAGAGCCAGGGCGAGGGCAGGCCAGATCCAGAGCGACAGTAGGCCGGAGCCAGGGCGAGGGCAGGCTGGAGTCAGAGCGAGAGCAGGCCGGAGCCAAGGCGAGAGCAGGACTTAGCCAGAGCGAGGGCAGGCCGAAGCCAGAGCGAGAGCAAGCCGGAGCCAAGTTGATGTCAGGCTGTTAAATAATTAATTATGGATATTCATTTTTTCTTAAATCTGAGTTCTATACATCAGCCATCGTGTCTAGTTGACATGCGCTATTTGTGTGTATATTTTTAGTTCACTACCATATGTAGAACAGGTGTGCCATACGACTGGCTATAAAGGCCATGGTACAGAAAGGGGGGGCTCTCTTGCTCTTCTACCCCACAAGACACAGAAGGTTCATGCTGAGAAGCAGCTGACATGTAGGCCTAGACACGTGCTGGACAAAGACGTGATTTACCAGCCAGGATCCAAGGAAAGATGGGTGAATCTCAACAATTAAGCTAATTATGGACAAATGGACAATTACTTTATAACTAATTATTGTATGTACCTGCTGCAATCTGATTCTTTTTAATGGACAATCCAAGAATAAATCGATACATTTTTTTATACAAATATCGTGATATTGATACTTTGCGAAGTCCTCAGTAGAAAAAAATAATACAGAAAGAGTATTATTTTACAATGGTGAGCCAGCCAGTCCTGTTTTTTCGTTTTTTATAGTGAGTAAGTGAATTTCCTTTTTTTGAACAAAGGGGGGAAGTCCTGACGAGCTGAACAGCTGTTGTTCACGTGTCAGTAAATTCACTAATTTGTCACGAGAAGCAGAAAGAATCTACAGACTGAGGACTGACAGGAAGCAGAGGTACTAACAAGGAACAGAATCAGACGAACTGAAGACAGGACGTGCTGATAAAGAAAAGTTAAGGAATCTTAAGGTAAGCAAAATATGGATATAATTTCTTCTTTTGCTAAACAAAGTAATATTAATTTCAAAGTTAATGTAGGAGATGACATAGAAGTTTTGTGGCTCAGTTTATACAAAGAATGTGAATTGTAGAATTTACAGTTAACTTCTAAATTGGTAAATAGAGAGAAACACAAATTGCGGAATATTCTACATCTTGTACAAGTATTTCATAATTTTGTACTTGAAAGTTCTAAGCAGGAAAATTGTGTAGAAATAGTGTCAGATAGTGACAATGATTCTGACTGTAATGTGGAAAATGAACAAGAAGTAAGACACGTGTCTGTAACTGAAGGTGACCTTGGGTCTGACCAAGAGACGGACATACAGAAACCTGACATGGGAGGAGACATGACTGACATACGAGAAACCGACATATTAGGTGATGTGGGAGGAGACGTGAGTGACGTAGGAGGAATGGACGTACAAGAGCCACTAAAAATATCAGAGAATTCAGGAATTACCCAGGCTCAACTACAAATTAAAATGAGGAAAAATTTACTAAAACTATACAAAATCATGCCAAAATCTGATGTCAAAATCCATGCCTGTAGAAATTCAGAGATATTTGAGAGCTTCTCTGATAAGTTTGATTTATCCAATGAGGAGAGGAATCAATTATTTAAAATATGGATTCCTGTGACATTGTCCAGACGTTTACATTTAATGCCCTGTGAAAATGACTCTCCTAATGGATGGGAAAATGATTCGGACAGATTAAGATATTTGATTTATTGTGTCACAAAGGATTTTCCCAACATAGAAGATCTGCAGAAACTAAGGATTGGTAGGAAGGAATGTACATATACATTCATGTCCATATTTGAACGGTTGTACAAAGCTCTTATCAAAAATGGAAAAGTACAACATATGATAAAAACTTTTGTACAAAAATTCAAATTCCTAGATCCAGTATCTAGAGTTATAGCGTCACAAAAAGAATCCCTATTCAAATGGGTGCAGTTGCTGGATTCTGTTAGAAAACATGAGAATCGTGCAAAGAAAATAAATCAAGTTAATTTTATAAAACCAGAAAAGGTAAAATCTTACCAAAAGCCAATATCAAACTCTCCTAGACTGAGTCATCCCCATAGTGAACTCTATCAAATACGCAGGAGAGTTCATATATGTTATAAGCCATATAAAATGATTGAAAAATCAATCTCTTCACAGAATGAGTTATTTCTCAGTCAGAACTGTGATTCTCTAAAAAGGAAAATGGCTGAAACTGATGAACAGAGTCAGGTGAGACGACCGGCTCACAGTGACGTCATGGAATGTGGACAGAAGAACAGACAGTTCTCTGAGGTTTTGAAGGATAGAAAAATGTCTTTCCTAAATAGGGCGTTCCTGGAGATATTTGAGAGAGACAGAAGATTTGGTTTAGGGAATGGCTAAGGAAAAACTGTAATTATAATGTTGTATCAAAATGTTATACAATGTCTCAATATTTATTTATAATCTTATGCAGTAAAATTGTAGTTACATAGTTTCTAGTAGTTCATGTATGTATATATATATATATACACTTGTCTAAGTAGAGATTGTGTATAATTGTATTTATATATATGTTTATAAAATATATATATATATTAATTAATAAATTAGAACTTCATATATAAATTTAAGTAACAATATTTTGAATTACATTAGAACCAACCAATATATGTATAAGATATTTAAATAATTCTGTTTCTGTATGAATTTGATATTTAATTTTGTTTTTCTTATATTTCCTTAGAGTTTTCATTCCAAAGCAGGATTTGATCAAACAACTCTAAAATGGATTTATTTCTTTATTCACACAGGAAGTGGAAAAAATTGCATGATTTTATGAATATAACATTTTAAAATAATAACAATATAACTAGTTGGATTATTATGTGTAGCACTTATGAATTAATATTTTCTGTGCATGAAGTGTTCGTTTTAACCAGTAGCCTTTACAGCATGACGTGTGACAGCTGCGGCCTTTGAACTTTGAGCTAATAGTATAGATCCCATTCATTCTATTTTCAGCTGATGTAACTTAAGACCGGGCAGCCAGTGAGTAAAAAAAAAAAAGGAACCTAAGGACATTTCTATTTTTTTGCAAGACAAAAGTTTTTTTTTCAAGTGTTTGAAATTTCAAATACTTACACTCATATTATATAATATGTATTTGGGGAATATTCAAAGAAATATTGATATGACAATGCGCATTAATAAATTGGGATACAACAATTTTGGGTTAAATATATATATATATATATATAAAACTTCTTATGTGGAATGTTTGAGTTGAACAGATCTGTGAAGGTGACAGATGAGTAAATCAGCAGCTGCTAAGTGTGATTGATGTGACAGAGGCCTCGTACGTTTGTATGTTTGGAAAAAAAAATGTTTCTTTATGTGAAGGTACAAAAATATATTTAATTCTGAGAAAAATTATAATACATAATTAGGTATTATCTACATAATATATATACTTCTATATTTCTTTAATAATTATTATTTCTTGATTTAACTAATAGTGGATAAGGGCAACCACACATCAAAATGGTTTACAAAGCAAATTTATATTTAGAATAATTTTCCACATGATAATATTCTTGAGTAACTATGATATTATTTTTAATGGTTACCTAAATAGGTACACACCTCTCTTTAGACAAATCTATGCTACTCATCGATATGAAATTTAAGCACAATATTTCTAGAAGAATAATTATTTTTAATTTGGTTCTGATATATACATAAATTTTATAAAATAATATTTTTTGGTATTAAGGGGGAAAATGTGTTTTTGATCCTGATTACATAATCACTTTTGATCAATACTTATTTTTTACACATTTTAATAAAGAAGAAACAATAATAAGGTACAATGATATAATTAAGAAGGGTGTTACATGCAAAGTTGCATAGTTTAATAATTTAATATTTTTTGGTGATACAAGGTTATGACAAATATGAAATCATCCAGATAATGGAGATATAAGGGTATTTTTTATGGAGAATATAATTACTCTGCATTTGTCATTAAAATTTAAAGGCCTTATTTTTATTTTTATTCTTATTTTTCTTCTTAATTTTATTTTTCATTTTTAAAATTTTATTCTTACTTATTTTCTTATTTTTCCATTTTTCATTTTTAATTCTCAATTTTTGATTTTAATTCAGTTCAATATTTTAACTGAGAAAACACATTAATATTTAATAAAGTAATGTCTAATACAAGAGTATTGCTTCATTAAATATATATTGTTAAGGAAAAAAATGTTTACATTTTCTGAGTAAACACAACAATTCATTCATTCATTTATTCATTCATTCCTTCATACATTCATATATTTATTCATTTTGGTTCAGGAGTATACATTCTTTGATATTATTGGTTTAATAAAGATATAAACACTTGTTGTTTCAAAACACACTGACACCTATGGGTTGGAAAAGGTAATTACACCTATGGCATAAAAATGTTTTATCACATGGAGAACTACATTGAATTATTATCTATTATTGTTTATTATTCCAAACATAATTTATTTTAACGTTTTGATGATAATTAGATGGATATTATTGATTGCTATGGTACGCTGTGATATTATAGGTTAGGAAAAACTGCCAGATTTGGTATCAGATTAGGGAATGAAGACTTCAATCAAGGCACCGCAATTATGAATTCTATCTTAATAAAGACTTTTCATATTTATAAATCAAAGAGATTCCCAAAAGTTACAAGAAGAAGCAACTGATATCCGGACGTCTCAGAAGGTAACAGGTGTGAATGCTGAGTGATAATAGACTGTGTCCATTACATACAATACAATTCACACCACTGACCCCCAGGACGGCAGAGGACGATGATCCTATATGTACTGTGTTGTGCTCAAGTTTCATCACGTTCCAGTGGTTTCTCATCACCTGCAACGCTTCAATGAAAGCTGGTGAACAGGTAATACCTGGCATATGTGTCCTGTATATAAAGGACTGAGTTCTGGTTATGGTGCTATATAAAGCAGGGAAGTGTCAAGTTAACCCTTGCTTTACTGACCAAAGACGTCACATCTGTTCCAAAAGTGACACGAGACCAGTGCGGACGACACAGTGGATTCCAGAACTATCCAAAGACAACGTAAGCCCAGGTGACATCACACAGATATTAAAGCTACATTTCATCCATGGACTTCGTTTTCTTATCAGTTGACACATGATCTTTCTAATAAAGAGCACAGTTTATGGACTGCACAATAATGAACACAATTATGGACTGTACAATATCTACACGCTATAATTTATTTCAAAGGAGTTTTCATCTAAAGACTGTGTTATAAAAGAACCGAGGAGAAGATGAGACGACGACCCGATGACATCAGATGATGACGATTGGACCCGCGATTGCTTCAATTTAGATATAGGGAAGTATAATTATACATGTTAAATGAATATTAGTCACGGCTTACCATAACATGAATTCACATCATTATATAACAATAATCCGATATTATTATTATTATAATTATTATTATTATTATTATGGAAATTTAATGATATTGCCAAGGAAGAAGGAAAAATGATTGTTATCCTAATGATGAACCTATCTTCTTTTGAGGAATTTCAGTTGAACTCTGTCATCCTCAAAAAAGGGGGAAATGTTAAATGGTTAATTATGGAAATTCATTTGGAATGTTAATTAATAATCGATAATCATTTTTCTTAAATCTGAGTTCTATACATCAGCCATCGTGTCCCAATGATTAGATCAGGTCCCAATGATGTTAACCCTTTGCTATCTTCTAAATGCCGCGATCTATAGCGATCGCGGCATTTAGAAGATAGTGAGAGGAGAGGGGGTCGTCCACTTACCTCTCCGACGGCCCCCTGATGTCTGACAGGACCTGCCGTTGTCATGGCAGCCGGAGGTCAGATGACCGCTTCCGGGTCTGCCATGTACGGTGTCCTGCTAGACTCAGCCTGCAGCTGAAGTCTAGCAGGAGATAATGACAGTTTTAAACTGTCAGCAGAGCTCTCATGCAATGCAATACATGTCTATTGCATTGCATGAGAACAGTGATTAGAAAAATAAAAATTAATGTCCCATACAGGGACTAAGTAAAAATGTAAAAAAAAAGTCTAAAAAATGTTTTCAAACTGTTAAAAAAAAATCACAAAATAAATAAAAATAAATAAATAAAATATTAAACCAATAAATTCGTATTTTTATGCAAAAACAAAAAAAGTACACATATTTGGTATTGCCGCGTCTGAAACAACCCGATCTATAAAACTGTCACACTAATTAACTCCTTCTGTGCACACCATAATAAAAATATATAAAAAGCGGAGCAAAAAACTATGCTTTTTCATCATGTTGCCAAATAAAAAGTGGAATAAAATGCAATCAAAAAGCAAAATGGAAATAAAAAACGTCATCTTGTTCCGCAAAAAAAAAGCCACCATACAGCTCCATCAGCCAAAAAATAAAAAAGTTATAGCTCTCAGAATAAAGCGATGTAAAAAAAATATTTTTTCTATAAAATAGTTTTATTGTGTCAAAGCGCCAAAACATAAAAAAAGATATACGGTAAGTGTAGTATCGCTGTAAACGTACTGACCCGAAGAATAACGCTGTCTTATCAATTTTACCACACGCAGAACGGCATAAAAAAAAACTCAAAAAACAATTCCTGAATTGTTGGTTTTTGTTCATTTTACCTCCCAAAAAACGGAATAGAAAGCGATCAAAAAATGTCACGTACCCAAAAATGGTACCAATAAAAATGTCAACTCATCCCGCAAAAAACAAGCCCTCACATGATTCTGTCGGCCGAAATATGGAAAAAGTATAGCTCTCAAAATATGGCGATACTAAAACGATCGAGAAGGTTTGGGGTGAGCTGGACCGCAGAGTGAAGGCAAAAGGGCCAACAAGTGCTAAGCATCTCTGGGAACTCCTTCAAGATTGTTGGAACACCATTTCTGGTGACTACCTCTTGAAGCTCATCAAGAAAATGCCAAGAGTGTGAAAAGCAGTCATCAAAGCAAAAGGTGGCTACTTTGAAGAACCTAGAATATAAGACATATTTTCAGTTGTTTCACACTTTTTTGTTAACTATATAATTCCACATGTGTTAATTCATAGTTTTGATGCCTTCAGTGTGAATGTACAATTTTCATAAGCATGAAAATACAGAAAAATCTTTAAATGAGAAGGTGTGTCCAAACTTTTGGTCTGTACTGTATATATGTATGTGCATATCCAAATGTATTTACATTATTTAAGCAAAAAGGAAAATTTATATATGTATGGAACTATGCCTATCCAAATCATAGGATGAACAGTAAAAGTGCTCACCATGCAATATCAAATGTCATAATGCAAAAAAGAATACAGAAATAAGTTCATAAAAAGTTTAATTTGTACATATTATTACGTACTGTGATGGATCAACCCCGTACTCCAAGATTTTGCCACATGGGGGTTGTCGTAGCGCCTATGCAGCTAATGGGACATAATGTTATAAAGTGGGGTGAATATTGTGGATCACATATTGTTGGACATTTTGTGATGTGACTGAAGCACTCCTGGCCCCCACCTTCCTGTGCTCACTTAGCAGTGGCAAACAGACAATGTGCTGATTAATGGGTTGTTGCATAACTGCTGTCTGGGAGCCTACTGTGGGTATTATCTGGTGAGAACAATGGGTGCTAAAAATAGCCTTTGTGATTCTCTATAAAACCTGCTTGTGAGAATAAAAGTTAAGTTCATCTTGGAGACACTGTGCGATAGTCATATTTTATATATCCCAGTGTAAGAAAAGCCTTTCCATGTCAGGGGCCTACAGAAGAAGATTGGACATCTGTGGATGGGGTAACTAGCTCCCGTCACACTGGTGGCAGCGGTGGGATGCGGTCCATCTTCTTCAGGAGCCAAGGACTGAATGGAAGACATCTACCAGAAGCTAAAGAGGAATACGTTGAAGGACCTTGTGGAAGCTCGAGGGTTATCCGCCAGCAACAAAACAAAAGCGGATTTGATAGCAGCCATTATGGAGCTCGACAACGCAACAACCTCCAGTGGGAACGTGGAAGAGACTGAATTCCAGAGGGAGGTAAAGAGCAGACTGGCACTTTATGCTCCCAACCCGGCAGTACAGATCATAGATAAGGTGATGGCTGATGTGTTTACTGATCTGGATAAAAAGATAGAGATGGAGAGGGCAGAGCGGATGGAGCTAGCCAGGATGGAGATGGCAGAGCGGACCAAGATAGAGCTAGCCAAGATGGAGATGGCAGAACGGAGAGAGGAGATACAGTGAGCAGGGGGAGCCCTGGCTTCCTCCCCGGTACCAGCAGGGGTAAGCCACAAAAAGATCCAATACAATGCCTTCCGACATTGGGGGAGGCAGAGGAAGACATTGATGGCTTTCTGCAGGACATTGAGCGGCAGTGTACCCTTCATAAAGTGGAGCCGGAGGATTGGGTCCAGATACTGGCCAGCAAGCTGACAGGCCGGGCAGCGGATGCCTATCGCACTGTATCGGATAAGGACTGTATGGACTATAAGCGAGTCAAAGAAGTGATCTTGGCCCGGTATGCACTAACACCAGAGGCATACCGTCAAAAATTCTGCAAAACCACAAAACGGGAAACGGATACCCACGCTGAATGGGCCTGTAAACTATGGCGGTCACTGCTACAGTGGGTACAAGGTAGCAAAGCAGACACGAAGGAGGACATCCTACAGCTCATCGCGTTAGAACGATTCTTTACTGGGTTAACTCCCGAGACGCAAAAATGGCTTCGGGACCAACGACTCTTGAGGAGGCCGCATGGCTGACCGATGAACATTATGATGCCAGGAGGGTCCAATTGTCAGGGTCCAAAACTGTCTCAAGGGGCCCTCCCATGGGTCTGGATGCCCCTAAACCACAGAAGCTTGGCGGGGAACCCACCAATACCCCGGCCTACCAGAGTCCTTCTGGGGTGCGATGCCACACCTGCCATCAGCTGGGTCACCTGCAGAGACGCTGTCCCAACCGGACCCAGCGCACCCAGTGGCCAAAACCGGAAACGAATACCTTCAACCGGGCCGCTGTACACTGCTACCAAGGCGAAGCCGACCCGGCATCGGTGGCTATGGCTAATTATGGGATGGAAGAGATAGAGGGAGTGCTGCATGAAGTGGACCCTGTGCAGGCAGCCCAGGCGGATAATCGACAACAACATCGACAGTCGGTGTGGATTAATGGTAAACGGCTGCAAGGATTAAGAGATTCCGGAGCTACTCTGACCCTTGTGAAGTCGCATCTCGCCCAAGACCAAAAGACGGGTCGGACAGTGGTGGTCCGTGTAGCAGGGGGAGCCATACATCGACTGCCCACGGCCAAGATTCACCTGAACTGGGGGGTCGGGGATGGCCTTGTCGAGGTCGGCATGATGAAGGATTTGCCTGCAGACGTCCTGCTGGGAAATGACTTGGGGCCCATGTTGTCTTCCTTCTCGGTTGCCCCCCTGGCTCAGACATATCCTGTGACTACCCGGAGACAAGCTCGAGCTGCGGAGGGGGAATCACACTCGGAGGAGGCCCAGGTAAGACACTACAGCCCTTCACGTATTCCCATAGCCAGACTCATTTCATGGGACACCACAACAGAATTTAGGAGGGAGGTACTAGAGGATCCCTCATTGCAGGGGTATCGCGGGAAGGCATAAGAGGGGAGAGGGGTACTGGAAGGTGAAAAGTTTATATGGCATCAGGGACTCCTATACAGGGCTACAGAGCAAACTCACTCAGGGACGAGCCCCACTGTAAAACGACAGCTGGTAGTTCCCAAAAAGTATAGGCAGGAGTTGCTGCGAATCTCTCATGACATACCCTTGGCGGGGCACCTCGGAGTCAGCCGCACCAGGCATCGTCTGATGCAAAACTTCTTTTGGCCAGGGGTAACCCATGATGTTCGTCAGTACTGCCAGACCTGCGACAGTTGCCAGCGCATTGGCAAGAGGGGAGATTGCTGCAAGGCCAAATTACACCCCCTTCCCATTGTGGAGGAGCCATTTAGCCGAGTAGCGGTCGATCTGATAAGGCCGTTAGCCAAACCCAGTCCGTCAGGGAAAAGGTATATATTGACAGTGATAGATTACGCCACGCGGCATCCAGAGGCGGTTGCCTTACCTAACATACTGGCAGAGACGGTGGTGGCTGCCCTGCTCCAGGTTTTCTAACGGGTTGGATTTCCCCGGGAGATTATCTCGGATCAGGGCACCCAATTTACGGCAGAGGTGACCAGCCAACTGTGGAGACTGTGTGGTGTAAAGTCCATTAGAATGCCCCATACCACCCGCAAACCAACGGGTTGTGTGAGCGCTTTAACGGAACGTTAAAACAACTCATTGGGACGTTCACCCGGACCTACAGGGACTGGGAGAAATTCTTGCCGCACCTCCTGTTCGCCTATCGGGAGGTGCCCCAAAAAGCTACGGGGTTCTCCCCATTTGAACTGTTATATGGGAGGCGGGTGAGGGGGCCCCTAGACTTAGTGCAAGAGCTCTGGGAAGGGGAGGAAACCATAGCAGGAACCCCTATCGTGCCCTTCATGCTGGAACTCCGGGACCGCC
This sequence comes from Phyllobates terribilis, assembly GCF_046119375.1. Lineage (NCBI taxonomy): Eukaryota > Metazoa > Chordata > Amphibia > Anura > Dendrobatidae > Phyllobates > Phyllobates terribilis. The sequence continues at coordinate 3,541,761 of NW_027362898.1, read as the reverse complement.
TGCAGGAGTTGACTCAAGCTGTGCGTGTGAACATGCAGGCGGCCCAGCGGCGCCAGCGCATATGGTACGATCAGAGGGCTAGAGAACGCACCTTCGAGATAGGACAGAAGGTCCTGGTACTAGAACCGGTTAGGCTGAACAAATTCCAGGCCGCATAGCAGGGGCCTTACCGGGTAGTGGGGAAAATAGCCGACACCACCTACAATGTCGCCGATTGTGACGACCCCAAGGTTATCCTCATGTTCCACGTGAATATGCTGAAGCCCTACCGGGAGTGCCCTGAAGAGGTAGCTGCCATCTGCGCACCCGAAGCAGAGGATTTAGCCGGACTCCCCTTGCCTGATGTCTTAGGTGAGAGGACTCAGACGAAAACCTGGGACCAGGTACACTTAGGAGAAAACCTAGGGGCCCGGGAGAGAGAGCAGGCTGAGACATTGCTGAAGCAGCGGCAGAGGATGTTCTCAGAGAGACTGGGGTTCACCCGACTTGCGCAACACAAGGTTGAGACACAAGATCAGACCCCCTGAGACAAGCCCCCTTCCGCGTCCCGGAGTCTGTACGAGAAGGGATGCGACAAGAGAAACAGGAGATGTTGCGTTTAGGGGTCATTGAGGAGTCAGATAGTCCCTGGGCGTCCCCTGTAGTGTTAGTGCCTAAGAAAGATGGGACTACCCGGTTTTGTGTAGACTATCGCAAGCTAAATGAGAAAACTGTGACGGATGCGTATCCCATGCCGCGTGTGGACGAGTTGTTAGACCGGCTGGCTGGGGCAAAGTATTTGACCACCATCGATCTATGCAAAGGCTATTGGCAGATCCCCCTAAGTACTGATGCAATTCCCAAGTCTGCATTTGTCACCCCGTTTGGCTTATTCCAGTTTCGGGTTATGCCATTTGGGATGAAGAATGCCCCCGCGACCTTCCAGAGGCTGACTGACTGGCTTCTGGATGGTCTCCAGGACCATGCTTGTGCCTTTATTTATTATTTATTTATTCAATCTGGGCCAGCTTTTTGGCTAGATTTTCCCTCCTATTCCCAGGATACAGGCGGGCAATCCCTTTGACACGTAAGAGATGACATTGATGAGGGTATCAATTCCGAAACTGTCTCGCCAAAGGTTTAGGTTGAGAAATAGCACCCACCTTGACAGATTTTCTCCGCTGCCCTAATATTTTTGATGTGTTCCAAAGCTCCCGAGTTGTCATACCAATATAGATGAGTCCACAGAAACATGTGGCTTGATAGATGACCATAGATGTTCTACAATTAATGAAATACTGAATCTTGTAAGCCTACTCACCCATCGAATCCGGAAAGGTATTCATTTTTTCAATATATCTGCACTCTTTGCAGTTGCCACACTTCCATGTGCCCCATTTGGGGCCCTTTGAGACAAATATACATTGCTCAAAAAAATAAAGGGAACACTTAAACAACAGAATATAACTCCAAGTAAATCAAACTTCTGTGAAATCAAACTGTCCACTTAGGAAGCAACACTGATTGACAATCAATTTCACATGCTGTTGTGCAAATGGAATAGACAATAGATGGAAATTATTGGCAATTATCAAGACACCCTCAATAAAGGAGTGGTTCTGCAGGTGGGTACCACAGACCACATCTTAGTACCAATGCTTTCTGGGCTGATGTTTTGGTCATTTTTGAATGTTGGTTGTGCTTTCACACTTGTGGTTGCTTGAGACGGACTCTACAACCCACAGAAGTTGCTCAGGTAGTGCAGCTCATCCAGGACGGCACATCAATGCGAGCTGTGGCAAGAAGGTTTGCTGTGTCTGTCAGTGTAGTGTCCAGAGGCTGGAGGCGCTACCAGGAGACAGGACAGTACAACAGGAGACGTGGAGGGAGCCGTAGGAGGGCAACAACCCAGCAGCAGGACTGCTACCTCCGCCTTTGTGCAAGGAGGAACAGAAGGAGCACTGCCAGAACCCTGCAAAATGACCTCCAGCAGGCCACAAATGTGCATGTGTCTGCACACACAGTTAGAAACCGACTCCATGAAGGTGGTATGAGGGCCCGACCTCCACAGAAGGGGGTTGTGCTCACAGCCCAACACCATGCAGGATGCTTGGCGTTTGCCACAGAACACCACGATTGGCAAAGTCGCCACTGGCACCCTGTGCGCTTCACAGATGAAAGCAGGTTCACACTGAGCACATGTGACAGACGTGACAGAGTCTGGAGACGTCGTGGAGAGCGATCTGCTGCCTGCAACATCGTTCAGCATGACCGGTTTAGCAGTAGATCAGTAATGGTGTGGGGTGGCATTTCTTTGGAGGGCCGCACAGCCCTCCATGTGCTTGCCAGAGGTAGCCTGACTGCCATTAGGTACCGAGATGAGATCCTCAGACCTCTTGTGAGACCATATGCTGGTGCGGTTGGTCCTGGGTTCCTCCTAATGCAGGACAATGCCAGACCTCATGAGGCCTCAGCAGCTCCAGCAAGATGAAGGCATTGAAGCTACGGACTGGCCCGCCCGTTCCCCAGACCTGAATCCGATTGAGTACATCTGGGACATCATGTGTAAGGTGCCCCAGCGAGGTAGTCGTGGGCGAGCTGTAGTCCCCACTCGCTATGGCACCCTACAGACAATACGTTTCCTCCCTCTGAAGTGTGGCTGTGTATGTGGTGCTCTTCACTTACTTCAAGCCATCCGATCGTGGCTGTCTCCAGGCATTTCTCTTCTGGGACCAGGGCAGCAATAAATTCAGAGGACACGAGGTTCTTAACCAGAACTTGAACTTTACTTGGGGAAGAGGAATATTTACAGTATTTACAGGCAGATATAATGGATAAGGCCCGACAGGCTATCATCTCTCTCACAGTCACTGGCAACATCTTCAGCCCTGGTTCCCTCTTTAAGTGAAGCATCTCTGTGACTCTATCTCTAGTCCACGAGACTCTTCTGTAACGTTAACAGTGACCTGGATCAAATATCTCCCCCACGTCCTAGCCTGGAGTCCTATTTATCTTCTTCTGCTTCCTGCAGACTAGAAGTGCCTCGGGTCCTCACTACCTCTGATGAGTTTCTCCGACCAGCTAACAGGACTCTTGCTCTTGTGTGAGGAGACTTGCACAGTAGTGATCCCACTGTCTGAGGTTGTAGAGCTCCCGTCTACCCTAGCAGCCACTATAGTCAGGCTGCCCGCACGATTCCCTGTATTGTCTCTTAATGGCCTCTGGACACTAAAACAGAGGCTTTTTGCCAATGTGCCCACCCCCTGTGAGCTGTCATCACACAGCATTAACTCATCACTGCCTGCAACCCTGCTAGCAGACTCAACCTGACATCTGCACTCAGAACAGTGGCATCTTGTGGCTGTTTACAGGTACTGCAGCCCACAACGAATTATGCCAGGAACAAGCTCTATATCACTCAAGGCTTGATCCGGGCACTAAGTTCCCCCTTTACTCTACTGACCGGACCAGTAAAGCTAACACCTTAGCTTGGTCTACCAACAGTTCAGAGAGGTCTGACTTCAGGAACACTCCCTTTAACTATCTCAGTACCAAGGGAAGGCTACGCCCTTCCCCACTATTACATTACCCGACAATTTAATGTTGGTCGTCCCCGACCACACTAAACAATAAACACAAATCAGCAGCTATGACATTATATCACATTACTAAATTTTACTAAAACATTTTAGCAAACGACTGGTCCTGAGGTCATCTTCTTGGATGGAAGACCGGCCCTTCTCGGTTAAGGGCCCCGGAACAGCAATTCAGGACAGTCCATTATCAACTTTTCAGAGGTACCGGTCCTTCTTGGTAAGGACCCTGGAAACGCAATGTCCATGTCCATATTTTTAGGGCAGGCCAACACCTCAATAGCCCCCAATCTCCTTCGAGGGCTGCATTCTGAGGCACACAGTCACAGGTAACACCCTGTGAGTCTCTTTCTTCTTGGCCCTAGCGGGGGTCACCGGTTCTTCCTGCTAGGCCGCAAGTCTCTTAGGTTTGGAGGATATCCATCCTCAAGGTGTGCCTGAGCATTGTAAATTCCAGCAGAAAAAGGCGCAACAGGCGCAACAGCAAAAAAAAAAAATAAAAAGTAAAAAACAAAAGAGCAGCTCTCCTGGGCACACAACTTTTGGGTGCTGCTTAAGGCCTTCCTGGCCTGGGAGGTAGGGGAACAGTCCTCCATTTTTTTTTTTTCAACTTAAATCAACATGGGGCACTCCACCCCCACTGGGTAACAGTCCCAAACTGCAGACAGGACCTCCATCTATGGGTCCTAAAGAGGAAAGTGGAAGGTCAACGGACCTTTCAGCCAGCTCACTTCTTTCGGGCCTCCTTCCTTTCCTTCATTAAGGCGGCCCATGCTGTAGAGGAAGGTGGCTTCTTCCACCTCCAGGGCTGGTCAGGGTATTGGCTACGCCCGGGGTCCTCATCCGAGGAGGTGGCGCTGCCACAGCCAATTTGTGTGGGGCCGTAGCTAGTCACGGTGAAGTTGTGAACCTCCTGACTGACAGCAGCCTGAGTCCTTTCGGCGACTCCACGACTAACCGCCTTAGCCCCTTCTGGGTGTTTGGTGGTTGAGCCTACAGCCTCACTGGGAGAGTCAGCCCTACTACAACCCGGGACATCCTCCTCTTTTTCGACGCCATCTCCCCGCTGCTGGCGTCCGGACTCTTCTTCCTGTGGGATGCCGGCCTTGGGAGGGGACACGAATCCTCCAGGGGCTTCCCTAACCCGATGTTGCCGAGCCTCCCTCTCAGCTCTTCGCCGGAAGACCTGCCTGTCCTTTTCCAGGACGTCCTCCCATTTATATGGGCGGGTGACCGCAGCCGCGTACCACCCCCTTGCACATTCGCATTTCACAAAGTAAACAATCTCCCCTTCATGCAGGTTGTGGAGGCGATCGGGCAGGTATTCGCGTTTGACGGCTTCCTGGCTGACAAACACCTCATGCCCGGTCCACTCTTCCTTGAGGAACCCGTATCCCTCGCGGACACAGAACTCCACAACCCGCCCCTGGGTCTGGGAGTCCTCCACTGACTCCCTCCGCGCCACGTTGGACCCCTCTAACCAGCCTCTTAAGAAGGTGTCGGTCCACCGCCGCTGCTGCCGCGATGTCATCGAAGGGTCGCGGGTGGCCCACTGTGGACTTCCGGGCTTGGTGTACCGCTCTGTGGAGGGGGAATGTAGGGCCTCCAAGGCCAATGACCAAAAGCTCTCTTGCGGGGCCTTTCTTTTAGGGGGCTTCTCTTCTGCTCCGGCTCTTGAGGGCCTGAGGGCCTCTGTTGCCGCCGAGGCTGCTGGGGCAGGTTTTACAGGGGTGACCGGCCGCTGGGGCATGGACCACTCACCTTCCCTTAGCTCCGCTGCAACTATTGCTCCGGCCCCACCGGGATGTTCTCCTCCCTCAGCCGAGGGGGACGACTCCTCCGGTATCCGGCTCCAGCTCCATACACGAAGCTCATGAAGTAGCAGGCCCATCTCCGGATCGGGCCTAGTGGCCCACTGGACAGCCACTGGGGGTAAAGGCAACGGTTCGCGGGCAGCGCCCGCCGGCGAACGGCTTCCAGCCGCTGCTCCTGGGGTAATAATCTGCAGGGGTTCCAACTCTCCGCCGGTCTCTCGCACGCTGTTAGGCTCTGAGGCTGCCATTCTTACAGGACGTCCGCTGCCGGATCTCCTTCTCCTGACGGGTCGGACAGAAAATGGCGCCGGTCGCTTACCGGTGCGTCCAGCTCCACCTCTTCCTAGGCCGGCCTTCTGAAGCGACTGCCACGTCACTCTCGGCCGCTCCGCCTTCAGCAGCGCCCCCTCTCTGTGTGCGCTGATACTCACGGGGCCGGGCTTCACTTTACGCCGCGTCCTGTTCCTCTCTGGACGTCCCATCCTGGGACGCATCTTCACCACCGGGCCCATCCCTCTTTGGGCCGGAACTCGTAGGGGCTGGACATCTTTTCGCGCTCTCCAGCGCCGTCCACTCCCACGATAGGCGGTTCTTCTCCCGGACTTTACCGCCGTCGTCACCATCTTGGAATCCATGCTTCGGGCCGCCATCTTGGGCCGCTTGCCTTCCAACACTTTCTCCTCAGTGTTCTGCGTCGGCTCTTCCCTGCTTTCTTCATGCGAGGAGCTCGCATCCTGCCTACTACGCCAAATGTAAGGTGCCCCAGCGAGGTAGTCGTGGGCGAGCTGTAGTCCCCACTCGCTATGGCACCCTACAGACAATATGTGTCCTCCCTCTGAAGTGTGGCTGTGTATGTGGTGCTCTTCACTTACTTCAAGCCATCCGATCGCGGCTGTCTCCAGGCATTTCTCTTCTGGGACCAGGGCAGCAATAAATTCAGAGGACACGAGGTTCTTAACCAGAACTTGAACTTTACTTGGGGAAGAGGAATATTTACAGTATTTACAGGCAGATATAATGGATAAGGCCCGACAGGCTATCATCTCTCTCACAGTCACTGGCAACATCTTCAGCCCTGGTTCCCTCTTTAAGTGAAGCATCTCTGTGACTCTATCTCTAGTCCACGGGACTCTTCTGTAACATTAACAGTGACCTGGATCAAATATCTCCCCCACGTCCTAGCCTGGAGTCCTATTTATCTTCTTCTGCTTCCTGCAGACTAGAAGTGCCTCGGGTCCTCACTACCTCTGATAAGTATCTCCGACCAGCTAACAGGACTCTTGCTCTTGCGTGAGGAGACTTGCACAGTAGTGATCCCACTGTCTGAGGGTGTAGAGCTCCCGTCTACCCTAGCAGCCACTATAGTCAGGCTGCCCGCACGATTCCCCGTATTGTCTCTTAATGGCCTCTGGACACTAAAACAGAGGCTTTTTGCCAATGTGCCCACCCCCTGTGAGCTGTCATCACACAGCATTAACTCATCACTGCCTGCAACCCTGCTAGCAGACTCAACCTGACATCTGCACTCAGAACAGTGGCATCTTGTGGCTGTTTACAGGTACTGCAGCCCACAACGAATTATGCCAGGAACAAGCTCTATATCATGCAAGGCTTGATCCAGGCACTAAGTTCCCCCTTTACTCTACTGACCGGACCAGTAAAGCTAACCCCTTAGCTTGGTCTACCAACAGTTCAGAGAGGTCTGACTGTAGGAACACTCCCTTTAACTATCTCAGTACCAAGGGAAGGCTACGCCCTTCCCCACTATTACACATGTCTCGCTCCATCCACCAACGTCACGTTGCACCACAGACTGTCCAGGAGTTGGCGGATGCTTTAGTCCAGGTCTGGGAGGAGATCCCACAGGAGACCTTCTGCAACCTCATCAGGAGCATGCCCAGGCATTGTAAGGAGGTCATACAGGCACGTGGAGGCCACAAACAATACTGAGCCTCATTTTGACTTGTTTTAAGGACATTACATCAAAGTTGGATCAGCCTATAGTATGTTTTTCCACTTTAATTTTGGGGGTGACTCCAAATCCAGGCCTCCATTGGTTAATAAATTTGATTTCCATTGATGATGTTTGTATGATTTTGTTGTCAGCACATTCAACTTTGTACAGAACAAAGTATTCAATGAGAATATTTCATTCATTCAGATCTAGGATGTGTTATTTGAGTGTTCCCTTTATTTTTTTGAGCAGTGTATATGAAGATGTATCAAGTACATGATGACTATGAACTAGTACATCACGTAGTGTCTTATTACGTTTAGCCATAATCAATGGACGATTTGATAGAAAAGGAAGTATTGTCTGATCCTGTTGGAGAATTAGCCAAAATTTGGAGATGATATTAGTAATTTCCTTCCACCTCGAATGATAATTCGTGATGAATCGAACATGCCCATCAGATTCCTTTTTCTTTTTAGTAATGAGAAGATATTGTCTATTGGCGTGTTTGGCCCGATAGTAGGCCTGTTGAATAATTTCCATTTTGTACCACGTTGTAAGTATCTACTGGTCATATCACATGCCTATTCTTCAAAAGCTTTGTTTTGGTCACAAATACGATGTGCCCTAATAAATTGTCCGGACGGCATTGCCTGTATTACATGTGCCAGATGACTGATTTGGCATGAAAGAAAGCATTGACACTAGTAATCTTGTGATAAATATTTGTATGCAACTGTCCATGGTCATCAACATGAATATCCAAATACGGAAAATCAATTTTCTTTTGATCAATATGATGGGTTAGCTTAATATCAATGCATTGTCATTGAGATATTTTAAGAATTTTTCAAGTTCCTCATGGGAGCCCTGAAAAATAAACAACACATCGTCTATGAATCTCATCCAAGATATCACTGATCCCAATGATGTATGTTCAATGTTCTGGAATTGGATGTATTCACACTCCCAAAATCCCAAGGAGAGATTGGCGTAAGATGGGGCCCAAGCCACGGCCATTGCCACCTCTTTTTTCTGTAGGTAGTATTGATCTTTGAACACAAAATTATTATATAACAAAATGTATTCTGTTACGAATCTGGGTGATTGAACCTCTGTGCTGTGATGCAAGGAGGGATCAGAGGGGTGTAACTAAGTGCCTACCCGGACCGACCCTGGCCACACAGCGGCTTAGTCGACTCTGTGAACCAAGGAGGGACCGGGAAGGTGAACCAGGTGCCACTCTGGGACCGACCTTGTGAGAGCAGGCGACTCCCATGGGACTGATGGCTGAAGCTGAAAGACACAGCGGATGAGCACGGCCGGTTGACAGGCGGGCACGGCTGATAGACAGGCTGGCGGGCACTGGGACCTTCAAGGTAGAGGTGAAGATGCTGGAGCTGTCCTAGGCAGAAGTGCTGAAACTGTTGTATCCAGAAGCACCAGAGCTGTCCACTAGCGTGGTGCTGAATCTGGATGGCACTGCCCTCCAACGTTGTGGTATTGAACCAAATGTTACTACAATGTCCTGGTTACAAGCCGTCCACTGCTGTGGTGCTGAATCTAGACAGTTCTTCCCATATAAAAGCTGTCCACTGCTGTGGTGCTGAATCTAGACAGTACTGCCCAGATCAGAGCTGCCCACCGTTGTGGTGCTGAATCTAGGACTGTAGTGCCCAGAGGAGAGGTGCCAACCACTGTGGTGCTGAACCAGTACTATAGAAGGGAGAGAACACAGGAGCTCACCCCCGCTGCTGAGCAGAGATGTTAGATGTGCTGTAGCAGTCTTCTATTGTCCCTCAGCAGATAGCATCATGCTATGAATGGGATGTGCTCTGCTATATCCCTGCAGCTTGTAGATCAGGAACCAGGGCTTCAGTGTGCGTCACCTGAATGACAGCAGTCTGGCACCACCAATGCTGCTATACGGGACATTGCGCCCTTTACTACTGCCTGCGATGTAAAACCCCTTCTGATTGGAGCCCATGGATCTGTGATTGGTTATTGAAGACACACCCTCGTACATGGTGGACTTGTCTGTTCCCTTTAAACATATGAGCGGTTCTCACATGTTGTGGCTGATGTCTGATAACATAAGTGCTATCCCCTCATTCTGTATCACTGCAGCTGTCATCTGATGGGCGGCTGATGTATTCCATCACTATAGTACGGGTGAGATCACAGCCATCTGTAGGAACAAAACACCATCTCATCCGTGTCATGTACAGAAGCATGTCACTATGCAAGTCGCCCCCGTACTCCTAAACATCAGCAATAAAGCAGGAAGGAGTGTGTCACTGAATGCAAGATGTGACGAGATAAAACCAACCTTGTAAGGCTACATGCGTAGTGGTCATAGCCACCTCCAGTTACTGTCACATAAAATTCCTGGTGCCACTGATAAAGAAGGGGAGATCTCCGTAATACGGTATCTGTGCACGTTTAGTCCACCAGTGTCTGGAAGGAACGTTGAGCTCAGCTATGCTGCTCATGAGAGCGCAGGGTCCTAATGTCCACCATTACCACTCCATTCTTAGTCTAATTTTACATATCATTTCATCAATGTGTTTCATCTGACATTAACATTATTCATTATATTTTCAATTAAACACTTTATTAATAATATCTAAAGATTTTAAAAAAGATAAGTATATGATAAACTATATGTTGGTTGCGAATAAATGTACTAATGAATTTACTCTGCATCTCAAGTGTCATATCTACAGTGCCAAAGGTTTCCTTTCTGGATCTTATTGATATTCCTTCTATGCACTACATCTTCTAATTAGGAGTGTGAAACTTCTAATGCTTTACACTATGATAAACTGATATATATAAGTACTCGTATATACACTATTTGGACAAAACTTATAACAGCGAAGTACTGTTCATATAGTTAAGTGGCTTAGCAACGGTACAGGAGATAAGATGAGAATAATAGGTTTAGTCTTTAGGATAGGGTTAATGGATAGAGACTGCAAGATGTCGGTGAGTGACATGAAAGAGTGAGACGGACCCGTCCCATCGTGTGCGTAAGAAGGGCACGGTGGAAGAAAAAGAAACCATGCCCATTGCAGCAAGTCAAGGGAGAACGGGTGGAGACTCCCAGGAAACGGGCAGGTGAGCCAGAAGTGGCCTCCCCCAAGAATGGGCAGAGCAACGTAAGAGCACACCCACGGCAGAGTGGGCTGGGACCATTGTTGGTGAGGAGGTAAAGTGGCAAGAGAAGATGAAGTGCTACGGCATTGTGCTCCGCGGTGGGCCCGGAAAGGTCAAGTGGAAAAGGAAGATGACGCAGCTGGAGCAAGAGATGCAGCCGGGTGAACTGTCATCAGTAGAGGCACCAACGAAGGTTCAGGGAAGGCCCAGGAACCAATGCCTGACCTCAAGACAAAGGTTCACCCGCAGTCCCCAAAACCAGAACCCGATTCCAAGGCGGAGGCAGCAGTATCAGCGTGGCCAAGATCCTGCGACCAGGCAGGGTGACTGAAAGCTATGCTGGCAGCCCTGGTGGTAAGTACACCTCAGCGTCCTGGAGTGTTATCAGCCTGGGAAACAGCCCTCATCCCCCGGCCACAGCAGTACATGGAAGAGACACCAGCCCTGGACCCTGTTAAGGCCAGATGGGTGGTGAAGGTCATTGAGGGTAAGAAGGAGTGGGAGAAATGGGTGAGGGCCCAACTCGAGCACCCAGGAGGTGGTGAAGTTGACCCGCCCAGGGGGGAAATGGGGGGAAACTTGGTACCCGGGCCTTTACCTTCTTTGTAGGATGTCACGGCAGTCGGCTCCCGTGCCCATCCTCTGGGGTCGCTCTTTAAAAGGGGGTTTGTTAACAGTTTGTCTTTTGATGCCACCTGTGGTTCCCAGTAATGAATACCGGCGCTGCTGCAGACCTCCGGGGGTGATGGGATGGCAGCTGGGATGTTTCTGCTCCCCACAGGTGGAGCGGGTCCCCGGGGAAGGGTAGTTGCAGATGGTAATGCTGGGCGTTGTAGTGCAGGCGCGGTAGCGTGATGGAAATAACTGACAGAGACAGTGGAGTGCAGTCATCCGAGTTTACTCACAGTTCTTTTTAGGTTCCTCGGGTACACTGTCCAGGTGTCAGACTCCCGCGACGCACTGCGTTTGCCAGGCAGGGGTTCAGCAGTCCTTCAGGTAGATTAGAAGCACTTAACGGGACCCCCTTTCTTATGTTCCTTCCTTGACTGACTTCCCGCGCTGTGTCTTCTTACTCCTGCCCTGCGCTCCCCACACACAGTCCCGATCGGGTGCTCTGAAGTCCCTTCTGGGCAACCTGGAGTTCCCGGACCTACTTGATGCCCTTCACGGCGACTAGGGTGAGGCTGTGGCAACTGCACCATGGAAGTGCAGAAGCCTCCGGTTTTTCCAGCCGAGACCTGGAGTAACACGGCTGGTCCAGGGACCAGTTCCCTTCCTGCGGTCTGATCCCTCTGATTCTTGGCAGATTCGGGCGTATGGGTGCCGTCCTGCACTCACCGTACCCCCTGGGATCCATTCTGTTCCCGGAGAATTCCTCCCTTGCTCCCACTCCTCTCCTGGGCCTCTCTCACTAGGCCCACAATGGAGCAGAGCTCCTGAAGAGACTCTGCTCCCCTCCTCTCCTTGCTACTCACTGGCTGAACTGCACTGCTCCAACTAAGATGGCTTCCTTTTTTATATCTATTCTCTAAGTGCTCCCCTGTTCTACGTCCTCCACCCACACCCACTACTGGTTCCCCCTCTCCTTGGTTCCCCCCACTCCAGCCAGGGACAGGGCAGCAAAAGAAGTGCATAATGCCCTTCCAGCCGGCCTGGAGTAGTGCAGTGTTGAGTGCAGGTGTTGGGGTCCCGGGCAGAAATAATCTTTAATAATAATAATAATAATCTTTATATAGCGCAAACATATTCTGCAGTGCTTTACATACATTATTGTCGCTGTCCCCATCGGGGCACAATCTAGATTCCCTATCAGTATGTCTTTGGAGTGTGGGAGGAAACCGGAGAACCCAGAGGAAACCCACACAAACACGGGGAGAACATACAAACTCCTTGCAGATGTTGTCATTGGTGGGATTTGAACCCAGGACCCCAGCACTGCAAGGCTGCAGTGCTAACCACTGCGCCACCGTGCCGCCGGCAGTACTTCATCCTTACCTGAGAGAAGGAGATGCCACACTTCTGGGTGAGGTGCAGTACCTCTGTGGCGACTGAACCCTCAGGGGTGCCACAAAGTCATTGACCAGATGACCAGATGTCACATCCAATATTTCAGCCCTCAGCGGGAAGATCATGTCCAGCAATGACTCCTCCACGGTTAGTACCACAGCCTCAGGCCTGACAGAGGCAGCGAGTATTGCGGCTGCAGTGTGCGTTGTCAAGGGCCCCCACTGTATATGCTGTGCGTTGTCTTCCAGGTTCCAGAATGGTCGAGGATGACCATGTCCAAAGAGGGAATGTAAGAGTCATGGACTGTTCTGCAGCATTCCTACCCTTGAAGGCAATAATCCCTTTATGTGTACAGTGCCATGCGGTTTTACCAGTAATGTAAATAGCGATGTGTTTCTCTTACAGTGGCATGTAAAAGTTTAGGCCCCTTGGTAAAAAATGATTGTTATTGTGAACAGTAAAGCAAGTTGAAGATGAAATGATCTCTATAAAAGTGCTAAAGTTAAAGATGACACATTTCCTTTGTATTTTAGGCAAAAAAAAAATCTTGTAATTTTTTACATTTTAAAAATTACACAAAGGAAAATGGGCTGATGCAAAAGTTTGGGCACCCTTGGAGATTTGTGTGCTCAGAAAACTTTGACCAAGGTTTCAGACCTTAATTAGCCTGTTAGAGTGCGTGCACATGGTCAGTAAACACTGCGGATTGGATGCAGCACACTTGCGCTGCGTGCAATCTGCAGCGGCCAGATGTTACAGCATAGTGGATGGTATTTATACAAATCCCATGTCTACTATGTGTCTCCGTGCTCCTGCAGCTCACCCGTGGAGACGGTCATGCAGTGCGTCTTCACAGACCGCAGCATGTCAATTTCTCTTGCAGAGACCCTAGTCTCCGCAAGAGAAATTATATCACTGTAATGTATAGGATGTGGTGAATCCGCATGGTTCATTGAACACATGAAGATTCACTTGCGTGCAGCGCTTTGGACGCAGTATAAAGTATGCTGCGTTCAAAGCGCAGCCAACACCGACCATCTGCACATACCCTAAAGGTTATGGCTTGTTCACTATCATTAGGAAAGGCCAGGTGATACAAATTTCCCAACTTTATAAAAATCCAGCCTCCTCTAACCTTGTGCCAAAAAACAGCAGCCATGGGTTCTTCTAAGCAGCTGTCTAGCACTCTGAAAATGAAAATGGTGGAGGCCCACAAAGCAAGAGTAGGCTATAAGAAAATAGCAAAGCGTTTTCAAGTTGCAACCTTATTGACGGCATCGCTCGTCACTGCAGGAACGTCCTCAGGCTACTGTCAGTGAGTTCCAGCTGGCGTGCTGAGCAGTTGCATACTCATGCAACCGCTCAACACACCAATCCGATGTAGCAGATCTGGGGATCATTGTTCGACATCATCAGTATGGATTATCTGCGGACAGGTGAGGATTACTTTGTTTTTTTATTTTTATGTGGATCTTAAGAAATGTCTTTGCTCTGTGTGAGTTTTTTTACTTGAACTAATGGCGTTAGTAATCGGGATGTCTTATTCACGCCTCTCCATTACTAACCCCTGGGCTTGATGTCAGCAAACATCAAACAGCTGACATTAACCCCAAAACCATTACCCCACTTGCCAATGCACCAGGGCAAGTGGGAAGAGCCGAGAATAAGCACCAGAATTTCTGGGGTGGCTGAGGGCTCATGTTATTAGTCAGGGAGGAGGCCAATATCCATGGTCCCTTCCCAGCCTTTTAATATCAGCCTGCAGGTGTCTGTTTAGCCTTTGCTGGTTATTAAAACTAAGTGGGACACCACATAATTTTTTGGGGGATACCCCCTTTTTAATACCATTAAAGGCTAAGCAGACAGCTGTGAGCTGTTATTAATAAGCTGGGAAGATCCATGAATAGCGGCCCCTTCCCAGATTGCCCACTGCTTTCCCTCAGCTGTTAAGAAAATTAAATGGACCCCATCCCATTTTTTCAAAAATAAACACCTAAAATTGTAAGGATGTAAAACAACGCCAAAATGTAGACTAAACTATATATGAATAGACAATATAAGGTCCTAAGTTCCTGGGCTAAGTCATCACTGCTATGGCCCTACTTATGTATTTGAAGTCCCCCTTTCTCAAAATCTTTCTAATAAATTTAATTTCCCCAAGATTATTGTGAAAATCATATACAGTGGGTAAGGAAAGTATTCCAACCCCTTTAAATGTTTCACTCTTTGTTTCATTGCAGCCATTTGGTAAATTCTAAAAAGTTCATTTTTTTCACATTAAAGTACACTCTGCACCCCATCTTGACTGAAAAAAAAAACAGAAATGTAGAAATCTTTGCAAATTTATTAATAAAGAAAAACTGAAATATCACATAGTCATAAGTATTCAGACCCTTTGCTCAGTATTGAGTAAAAGCACCCTTTTGAGCTAGTACAGCCATGAGTCTTCTTGGGAATGATGCAACAAGTTTTTCACACCTGGATTTGGGGATCCTCTGCCATTCTTCCTTGCTGATCCTCTCCAGTTCCATCAGGTTGGATGCCGAACGTTGGTGGACAGCCATTTGCAGGTCTCTCCAGAGATGCTCAATTGGGTTTAGGTCAGGGCTCTGGCTGGTCCAGTCAAGAATGGTCACAGAGTTGTTCTGAAGCCACTCCTTTGTTATTTTAGCTTAGTGCTTAGGGTCATTGTCTTCTTGGAAGGTGAACATTCGGCCAAGTTTGAGGTCCAGAGCACTCTGGAAGAGATTTTCATCCAGGATATCTCTGTACTTGGCTGCATTCATGTTTCCTTCAATTGCAACCATCGTCCTTTCCCTGCAGCTGAAAAACACCCCCTTAGTATGATGCTGCCACCACCATGTTTCACTGTTGGGATGGTATTGGGCAGGTGATGAGCAGTGCCTGGTTTTCTCCACACATACCGCTTAGAATTATCACCAAAAAGTTCTATCTTCGTCTCATCAGACCAGAGAATCTTATTTTTCTCATAGTCTGGGAGTCCTTCATGTGTTTTTGAGCAAACTCTATGTGGGCTTTTATATGTCTTGCACTGAGGAGAGGCTTCTGTCGGGCCACTCTGCCATAAAGGCCCGATTGGTGGAGGGCTGCAGTGATAGTTGACTTTGTGGAACTTTCTCCCATCTCCCTGCTGCATCTCTGGAGCTCAGCCACAGTGATCTTGGGGTTCTTCTTTACCTCTCTCACCAAGGCTTTTCTCCCACGAT
The DNA here is from genome assembly GCF_046119375.1 of Phyllobates terribilis. Taxonomy (NCBI): domain Eukaryota; kingdom Metazoa; phylum Chordata; class Amphibia; order Anura; family Dendrobatidae; genus Phyllobates; species Phyllobates terribilis. The sequence continues at coordinate 3,526,028 of NW_027362898.1, read as the reverse complement.
TGCTCAGTTTGGCTGGACGGCCAGGTCTAGGAAGACTTCTGGTGGTCCCAAACTTCTTCCATTTAACGATTATGGAGCCCACTGTGCTCTTAGGAACCATGAGTAATGCAGAACTTCTTTTGTAACCTTGGCCAGATCTATGCCTTGCCACAATTCTGTCTCTGAGCTCCTTGGGCAGTTCCTTCGAGTTCATGATTCTCATTTGGACTGACATGCACTGTGAGCTGTGAGGTCTTATATAGACAGGTGTGTGCCTTTCCAAATCAAGTCCTACCAGTTTAATTAAACACAGCTGGACTCCAATTAAAGAGTAGAACCATCTCAAGGAGGATCACAAGGAAATGGACAGCATGTGACTTAAATATGAGTGTCTGAGCAAAGGGTCAGAATACTTATGACCATGTGATATTTCAGTTTTTCTTTTTTAATAAGTTTGCAAAAATTTCTACATTTCTGTTTATTTCAGTCAAGATGGGGTGCAGAGTGCACTTTAGTGAGAAAAAAATGAACTTTTTAGAATTTACCAAATGACTGCAATGAAACAAAGAGTGAAAATGTAAAGGGGTCTGAATACTTTCAGTACCCACTGTATCCTTGAACATTACATTTAACTACCTTTTTGTATAAGGTCGCAAAGAATAAAACAAGCAGATAGGAAAAAACAAACTTAATCTATTTAAAAAATGATCAAAAAGAAATATTTCTGTCATGCGCCAAAACATGCAAAATAAAGCAAATAAACATTACAAATTATAATAAGGTGCAGAACTGTAATCAGGGCCAGGACTGGGTGCTGAAAAATGTGGGGGGATCAGCAACATGAGTAAGTGAGGGAAGTGGAATAAAGGGTAGAAATACACCATGGTGCGGAGGGTTTGGTAGGTATGGCCGGTCCGTGGAACTAGATTTGCTGCCAACTATATCCTCATTTGGAAGGCGGCTCACAGCAGGTTCAAGATGATATAAGTATGGCAAATACAAACGGTATATTAGGATTGTCTGAATATGGGTTATTTTGTAGGTGAGGTTTAACACAAATAACTATTGAAGCCAGAACATTATGTGTCTAATTTTTTTCCAAAACATATCGCCACCAAAAGCGAAAATTTGGCAAGCCAGAATAAACACAAAAAAAAGACAAAGAAAAGTCACCATCATACTAGCAGTCAAGGGCGGGCTGGGCTGGGGTGCAGAGGGGCAAATGGCCCCCCAGACCAGTTCCCAAGCAGCTGCTCAGGGCTGCCAGGGGACTGCACTGTACCTTTAAATATGTTCAGCTGCCGACCCGACCACATGGCAGAGATGCAGATACACCCCCTGCACGCTGTGTGGCTGAGTCTGCTGAAGTGACGTCACACAGCGAACCTGGAACTGATTCAGTCAGCCGGACAGGAGCCTGTGGATCGGAGACTTCAGTGGTCTCAGGCAGTATGAGGTCAGGAGGTCTGCAGTGAGGGGGAAGCGGGACTGTGCTCACCTTCTCATAAATCCACCCAGGATTCTATATTGTCCAATCAGAGGGCCAGCTGCTGGGGCTCCGTGTGAGTTATTGCAGGAGGCTGAACTTTCATGCAGATTAGGGTCCTCCTGTCAGTGCAAAAAGTTCAGTCTGGTGCAATAAATCACACTTAGTCCCAGCAGAGACCACAGACATCACAATACGAGACCCTGCACCGACTGATTACAGCTGAACCTACAGCACCTCATATTCTACTATATGGCCCCATATATAATATGTGAGGTCCTGTAGGCAGGTCCAGGTGTGTTCAGTAATAATAATCTTTATTTTTATATAGCGCTAACATATTCCGCAGCGCTTTACATACATTATCGTCGCTGTCCCCATCGGGGCTCACAATCTAGATTCCCTATCAGTATGTCTTTGGAGTGTGGGAGGAAACCGGAGAACCCGGAGGAAACCCACGCAAACACGGGGAGAACATACAAACTCCTTGCAGATGTTGTCCTTAGTGGGATTTGAACCCAGGACCCCAGCACTGCAAGGCTGCAGTGCAGTGTATATCCCTGTACATAATATACCACATCTAGTATACAGATTAGCCTATCATCTACTGTGATATACACATCAGATGTTTTAAAAAAATACACATTACTATACAACATCAGATATCTATAGTGACCAGGGTCGGTCTGGGCTGGCGGGATACCGGGAAATTTCCCGGTGGGCCCCGCCCCCTGCTGCAGAGTAGAGGGGGGAGAAGAGAACAAAAAAAAATCCTGCGGTTTTAAGGGGCACGGGCCCTTTAAAAGCGCAGGCACAGTGTATGCAGGGACGCGCGCACGCAGCGTTCATTACCTGAACCACCGCGGCGCACGTCCCAGTGAAGCAGCTGAAGCTGCGTGTCTCCCTTCGCCGGCCGGCTTATGACGTCATCGTCATGCGCCTGCTGTGAAGGAGGCGCGCAACTCAGGAGAAGGAGGACACCGCACGGGATCGCAGGAAGGTAAGAGGTGTGTGTGTGTGTGTGTGTGTGTGTGTGTGTAATGGTCTGGACACACAAGGCGGGGGCCAGCAGGACACACAAGGGGGGGCCCAGCTGGACAGACCCACAAGGGGGGGCCCAGCTGGACAGACACACAAGGGGGGGCCAAGTTGGACAGACACACAAGGGGGGGGCCCAGCTGGACAGACACACAAGGGGGGGGCCCAGCTGGACAGACACACAAGGGAGGGCCCAGCTGGACAGACACACAAGGGGGGGCCAAGTTGGACAGACACACAAGGGGGGGGCCCAGCTGGACAGACACACAAGGGGGGGGCCCAGCTGGACAGACACACAAGGGGGGGCCAAGTTGGACAGACACACAAGGGGGGGGCCCAGCTGGACAGACACACAAGGGGGGGCCAAGTTGGTCAGACACACAAGGGGGGGCCCAGCTGGACAGACACACAAGGGGGGGGCCCAGCTGGACAGACACACAAGGGGGGGCCCAGCTGGACAGACACACAAGGGGGGGCCAAGTTGGACAGACACACCAGGGGGGGGCCCAGCTGGACAGACACACAAGGGGGGGCCCAGCTGGACAGACACACAAGGGGGGGCCCAGCTGGACAGACACACAAGGGGGGGCCCAGCTGGACAGACACACAAGGGGGGGCCCAGCTGGACAGACACACAAGGGGGGGCCCAGCTGGACAGACACACAAGGGGGGCCCAGCTGGACAGACACACAAGGGGGGCCCAGCTGGACAGACACACAAGGGGGGGCCAAGTTGGACAGACACACAAGGGGGGGGCCCAGCTGGACAGACACACAAGGGGGGGCCCAGCTGGACAGACACACAAGGGGGGGCCCAGCTGGACAGACACACAAGGGGGGGCACAGCTGGACAGACACACAAGGGGGGGCCCAGCTGGACAGACACACAAGGGGGGCCCAGCTGGACAGACACACAAGGGGGGGCCCAGTTGGACAGACACACAAGGGGGGGCCCAGCTGGACAGACACACGAGGGGGGGCCCAGCTGGACAGACACACGAGGGGGGGCCCAGCTGGACAGACACACGAGGGGGGGCCCAGCTGGACAGACACACGAGGGGGGGCCCAGCTGGACAGACACACGAGGGGGGGCCCAGCTGGACGGACACACGAGGGGGGGCCCAGCTGGACGGACACACGAGGGGGGGCCCAGCTGGACACACGAGGGGGGGCCAAGCTGGACACACGAGGGGGGAACCCTGGCTGGACACGCAAGGGGGGGGCCCTGGCTGGACACGTAAGGGGGGGAGCCTTGGCTGGACACGCAAGGGGGGAGCCCTGGCTGGACACGCAAGGGGGGGAGCCCTGATGGACACGCAAGGGAGGGGAGCCCTGGCTGGACACACAAGGGGGAGCCCTGGCAGGACACACAAGGGGGAACCAAGGTGGACCCAGGCAAAGGGGGGTGGGCAGGATGGGTATATGGGGGGCAGGCTGGACACATGGAGGCCAGGATGGATATATGGGGGGCAGGATGGATATATGGGGGGGGCAGGATGGATATATGGGGGGGCAAGATGGATATATGGAGGCCAGGATGGATATATGGGGGGGGCAAGCTGGACTTATGGAGGCCAGGATGGATATATGGGGGAGGGGGGGCAGGCTGAACACATGGAGGCCAGGATGGATATATGGGGGGGGGACAGGCTGGACACATGGGGGGCTAGGATGAATATGTGGGGGGGGCGGGCTCGATACACATGGGCTAGCATAAATATATGGAGGGGCACGCTGGATATATGGGGGGTGTCAGGATGGATATATGCAGGTGGTAAGGGCAGTATGGATATATGAGGGGAGAGGCTGGACACATGGAGGCCAGGATGAATATGTAGAGGGCAGGCTGGACACATGGAGGATATATGGGGGGGACATATGGGGGCGCAGGCTGGAAACATGGAGGCAAGGATGGATATGTGGGGGGGCAGACTGGCACATGGGGGGGCTAGGATGGGTATATGGGAGGGGGCAGGCTCGATACACATGTGCTAGGATAAATATATGGAGGGGTCACACTAGACAAATGGTGGCCAGAAGGGACATATGGGGGTGCCTGGCTAGACAAGGGACTTAATTACTGTTTGGGAGCCAGATTGAGGAACATACTTTATTAGTTTATGGTGACCAGTGGGGAACATTATTACTTTAGATTCCAATTATTATTACATTATTACTTCTGTAATATAATTTACTTTTTAGGAAATTGTTTTCCATGGGATGGGACAAAAGAGAGGTCCTGTTACTGTGCAGGACGGCACTATGTTGCTTTTTTTCTTCAACTGGTGTAGTGTAGAGGTCGGGGGGGGGAAAGTGGGAATATTCTCTAGAAGAGATCAGTTATTAATAACTGTGTGTTATTTTCTGCAGAGATGATTCCTGGCTGGAAGAAGTGATGGCTGTCTGTGCCAGATGAAGAAGAAAAGCGAAGATGAAGGACTTCACCTAGAGACATCACTGGTGAGTCAGTGTATTACATGTACACTTACACTACACACGTGGTCAAAATTGTTGGTACTCCTCGTTTAATGAAAGAAAAACCCACAATGGTCACAGAAATAACTTCAATCTGATAAATTACAAATTTTTGAAAATGAAGAGATGAAGGTCAGACATTGATTTTCGGCTTCCACAGAATTTAAAAAAAAATTAACCTCATGAAATCGGCCTGGACAGAAATGATGGTTCTTCTTCTTAACTTAATATTTTGTTGAACCTTTTGAGGCAATCACTGCAATCAAACGATTCCTGTAACTGTCAATGAGACTTCTGCGCCTCTCGACAGGTATTTTGGCCGACTCCTCATGAGCAAACTGCTCCAGTTGTCTCGTGTTTGAAGGTTGCCTTTTCCAGAATGCTTCAGCTCTTTCCAAAGATGCTCCATAGGATTTAGGTCAGGGCTCATAGAAGCCACTTCAGAATAGTCCAATGTTTTCCTCTTAGCCATTCTTGGGTGTTTTTAGCTGTGTGTGTTTTGGGTCATTATCCTGTTGCTAGACCTGCGACTGAGACCAAGCTTTCTGACACTGGGCAGCACATTTCTCTCTAGAATCCCTTGATAGTCTTGAGATTTCATTGTACCCTGCACAGATTCAAGACACCCTGTGCCAGGTGCAGCAAAGCAGCCCCAGAACATAACAGAGCCTCCACCATGTTTCACAGTAGGGACAGTGTTCTTTTCTTGATATGCTTCATTTTTCCATCTGTGAACATAGAGCTGATGTGCCTTGCCAAAAACTTCAATTTTTGTCTCATCTGTCCATAGTACATTCTCCCAGAAGCTTTGTGGCTTGTCAACATGTAGTTTGGCAAATTCCAGTCTGGCTTTTTTACTATTTTTTTTTTCAACAATGGTGTTCTCCTTGGTCGTCTTACATGAAGTTCACTTTGGATCAAACAACGGTGGATAGTACGATCTGACAATGATGTTCCTTGAGCTTGAAGTTCACCTTTAATCTCTTTAGAAGTTATTCTGGGCTCTTTTGTTACCATTCATATTATCCGTCTCTTTGATTTGTCATCAATTTTCCTCCTGCACCCACGTCCAGGGAGGTTGGCTACAGTCCCATGGATCTTAAATTTCTGAATAATATGTGCACCTGTAGTCACAGAAACATCAAGCTGCTTGGAGATGGTCTTATAACCTTTACCTTTTAACATGCTTTTCTATAATTTTCTTTCTAATCTCCTGAGACAGCTCTTTCCTTTGCTTCTTCTGGTCCATGTTGAGTGTGGTACACACCATGTCACCAAACAACACAGTGAGTATCTGTAGCCCTATATACAAGCACCGTGAGTATCTGTAGCCCTATATACAAGCACAGTGAGTATCTGTAACCCTATATACAGGCACAGTGAATATCTGTAACCCTATATACAGGCACAGTGAGTATCTGTAACCCTATATACAGGCACAGTGAGTATCTGTAACCCTATATACAGGCACAGTGAGTATCTGTAGCCCTATATACAGGCACAGTGAGTATCTGCAGCCCTATATATAGCACAGTGAGTATCTGTAGCCCTATATACAGGCCCACTGACTGATTACAAGATTGTAGACACCTGTGATGCTAATTAGTGGACACAACTTTATTTAACATGTCCCTTTTGTCACATTATTTTCAGGGGTACCATCATTTCTGTCCAGGCCGATTTCATGAGTTTAATTTTTTTTTTAAATTCAGTGGAAGCAGAAAAGCAATGTCTGACTTTCATTTTTTTATTCATTTTCATAGATTTTTAATTTATTATTACTTTTGTCAGATTCAAGTTATTTCTGTGACCATTGTGGGTTTTTCTTTCATTAAACGAGGGGTACCAACAATTCTGACCACGTGTGTATATAGTATATACAGAACCCCTGTGTATGTCACTGGTGATCACTATATTATGTATACACTATATACAGAGCTTCTGTGTATAATGTCACTTGTGACCACTGTATTACCTGTGCAATATATACAGAGCTCCTGTGTATAATGTCACTGGTGACCACTGTATTACCTGTACACTATATACAGAGCTCCTGTGTATAATGTCACTGGTGACCACTGTATTATCTGTACACTATATACAGAGCTCCTGTGTATAATGTCACTGGTGACCACTGTATTACCTGTGCACTATACACTATGTACAGAGCTCCTGTGTATAATGTCACTGGTGACCACTGTATTACCTGTACACTATATACAGAGCTCCTGTGTATAATGTCACTGGTGACCACTGTAATACCTGTACACTAAATACAGAGCTCCAGTGTATAATGTCACTGGTGATCACTGTATTACCTGTACACTGACACTCTCTACAGAGCTCCTGTGTATAATGTCACTGGTGAACCCTGTATTACCTGTACACTGACACTATATACTGAGCTCCAGTGTATAATGTCACTGGTGGTCACTGTATTACCTGTACACTGTACACTATATACAGAGCTCCTGTGTATAATGTCACTGGTGATCCCTGTATTACCTGTACACTGACACTATATACAGAGCTCCTGTGTATAATGTCACTGGTGATCCCTGTATTACCTGTACACTGACACTATATACAGAGCTCCTGTGTATAATGTCACTGGTGGTAATAACAGTGTTGTTAGTATTGTGGTTTGTATTCATGATCAGTATTGTAGTATTTGGTCACTTTGGGGTGGTAATATGTGGTCTGGTCATGGTGTGGCCGTATTTGTTCCTTGTATGTAGTATTATTCGGTCACTATGTGGTGGTAATATGTGATCTAGTCATGGTGTGGCGATATTTGTCTCTTTTGTATGTGGTATTATTGGTGTTGATATAGTGGACTGTGTTGTGTATGGCAGTCATTTTGTTCTTGCTGATATTAACTAGGAAAAGATTTTTTTCCATTAGGCCACAGCCCCACCATCAGTATTCGGTCAGTATTTTTTCTCAGGAGTAGCTGCCAAAACCAGGAGTGGGTGATAAATACAGGATTGGTGACTTGTTTCTATTATACCTTTTCTCTGATTGTTCCTCACCTGGTTTTGGCTCCCACTCCTGAGAAAAATTACTGACCAAATACTGATAGTGGGGCCGCAGCCTTAGAGATTAAATACTTGGACCAGAGCGGCAGAGATGCACTTACAGGGGTTCTCTGGTGAAAACAAGTAATCACCTCTCCACAGGATCAGTGATGATATTGATTGGTGGGGGTCTGACTGCTGGGACACAATCGGCAGAATGTGGAGCTTTTCTCCCCATTAGACTGGAGCGGCATGTGAGATGCGACCACTCATCCAGTCATTCCCTCAGTGACTGTGAGCGCTGCTCTTTTTTGGAAGCTGCATTTTAAAATGGGGATAAGTGTCCTGTCAGGGATGAAACTTCCCCATTCTTCTGATAGGTGCCTTTTCCAATGTTCGGACCCAAACGATCAATAAGTGATCACCGATCCTGTGGATCCCATGGATCGGTGATAACTTGTTTTAACCAAAGAAGCCCTTTAATGCAAACTACCGTAATTGTACATTCCAGTTATAGTGGTGCACAGTAGATGTGCAGGAGCCACCAGTCAATGCTCCACTATAACGGGGATAGCGGATAACAGATATTTGCATATGGCTGTAGGTGGGCCCCTAGAGTCAGTTCTCCCTGTGGGCCCCAGACACCCCAGTCCGACCCTGATAGTGACAGTATATTATATACTAGTCATGTATTCTAATATATATTGTATGCATGTGGTATACTGTGTGAACAGATGTTATGTACAGGTAATGTGTGTATAGAATGGAAGAGTTGGAAGGGACCTCCTGGGTCATCTGGTCCAACCCCCTGCTCAAAGCAGGATTCACTAAATCATCTCAGACAGATGTCTGTCCAGCCTCTGTTTGAAGACGTCCATTGAAGGGGAACTCACCACCTCTCGTGGCAGCCTGTTCCACTCATTAATCACCCTAACTGTCAAAAAGTTTTTTCTAATATCTAATCTGTGTCTCCTCCCATTTAGTTTCATCCCATTGCTTCTAGTCTTTCCCTGTGCAAATGAGAATAAAGATGATCCTTCTACAATGTGACAGCCCTTGACATATTTGTAGACAGCTATTAAGTCTCCTCTCAGTCTTCTTTTTTGCAAGCTAAACATTCCCAAATCCTGCAACCGTTCCTCATAGGACATGGTTTGCAGACCAGTCACCATTCTGGTCGCTCTTCTCTGAACTTGTTCCAGTTTGTCTATGTCTTTTTTAAAATGTGGTGCCCAAAACTGTACACAGTATTCCAGATGAGGTCTGACCAAAGAGGAGTAAAGACCGATAATGACTTCACGTGATCTAGACTGTATGCTTCTGTTAATACATCCCAGAATTGTATTTGCCTTTTTTGCTGCTGCATCACACTGTTGACTCATGTTCAGTCTATGATCTATTAGTATACCTAAGTCTTTTTCACATGTACTGTTGCTTAGCTCTATTCCTCCCATTCTGTATATGCTTTTTTCATTTTTATTGCCCAGATGTAGTACTTTGCATTTTTCCCTGTTAAAAACCATTCTGTTGGTTGCTGCCCACTGCTCCAGTTTATTTAGGTCTTTTTGAATCCTCTCTCTCTCTTCTCTAGTATTAGCTATCCCTCCTAGCTTTGTGTCATCAGCAAATTTAATCAGTTTACCCTCAATTCCTTCATCTAAATCATTGATGAAGATGTTGAACAATACAGGTCCCAGGACAGAGCCCTGTGGTATCCCACTTGAGACATTCATCCAGCTGGATGTGAAGCCATTTACAACCACCCTTTGAGTCCGATCACTAAGCCAGTTATGAATCCACCTAACAGTTGCCTGGTCCATTGCATACTTGGTCATTTTTTCAATAAGGATGTTGTGAGATACTTTGTCAAATGCTTTGCTGAAGTCAAGATATACTATATCTACAGCATTTCCCTGATCCACCCAGTCAGTGATTCTGTCATAGAAGGAAATTAAGTTAGTCTGACATGACTTGTTAGTTACAAACCCATGCTGACTCTGGTTAATCACTTCATTCTTATCCAGGTACTTACATACATGATGTTTAATAATTTGTTCAAAGATCTTTCCTGGTATAGAAGTCAGACTCACCGGCCTATAGTTCCCTGGGTCCACCTTCTTCCCCTTTTTGAAGATAGGAACAACATTTGCTCTTCTCCAGTCTTCTGGAACTTCTCCTGTTCTCCAAGAATTTTCAAAGATTATGGAGAGTGGTTCTAAAATTTCTTCTACGATCTCCTTCAGTACTCTGGGGTGTAATTCATCTGGACCTGGAGACTTGAACTCATTTATGTTAGCTAAATATTCCCTCACAATCTTTCTGTTTACAGATAACTTGGATTCTTCTATTCCTTTAAAAGGACAGTGAAAATCAGTTGATGTTACATTTTCTTTCTGAGAGAAAACAGATGCAAAATAGGAATTAAAAAGTTCGGCCTTCTCAACATCCTCTCTTACCATTTCTCCATTTTCATCCTGTAAAAATCCTATAGCATCTTTGACTTTTCTTTTACTTTTGACATACCCCCAAAATCCTTTTTTATTGCTTTTGACATCTCTTGCAAGCCTTAATTCATTGTCAGCTTTAGCTAACCTGATACGTGCCCTGCAGGATCTGCAGACTGCATTATAATCTTCTTTAGATATGCCTCCCTCTTTCCATTTAATAAACATTTCTTTCTTTCTTTCTTTTTAGCATGTGTTTAAGTTCTGTGTTCATCCATCCTGGTTTCCTTAAATGCTTCCCATTCTTCCTACTTTTCGGGATTGTTAACGATTGTGCTTTGAGAATCTCATTTTTAAAAATTTCCCATCCTTCCTGGACATTTTTGTCCTTAAGGACATCCAGCCATTGGATCCCTCCTATTCTCTTTCTGAGTCTCTTAAAATCTGCCTTTCTAAAATCTAACCTTGAAGTTTGAGTCTTCACATGTCTTCCTCCTCTAGTTATCCAAAATTCTATAATAGCATGATCGCTGCCTCCTAGGGTACCAGCCACCTTTACCTCCTCAACCATTTCCTCCCTGTTTATAAGGATTAGATCCAAAGTAGCAGATCCCCTTGTTTTCTCCCCTACCTTTTGGAAGATAAAGTTGTCAGCAAGAGAGGATAAGAATTTGCTTGACCTGTTAGTTTTACTTGAGAGAGATTCCCAACAAATGTCTGGATAGTTGAAATCTCCCATGACCACTACGTCATATTTTTTGGAGAACTTGGTCATTTGATACATAAAGAGTTCATCCATATCTTCAGCTTGCCCAGGTGGCCTGTAGTAAATGCCTACAATGGTGTCCTTTCCGTTGTTCTCTCCTTGTATTCTTACCCAAACAGTTTCCACAGAACTCCCAGTCTCTGAAGCATCAATCTCTGTGCAGATATACGCTTTTCTAACATACAATGCGACACCTCCTCCTCGTTTATCAATTCTGTTTCTTGCAAATAAGTTGTATCCTTTTAGCCTTTTATTCCAATCATGTGTATCGTCCCACCAAGTTTCAGTGATTCCAATGACATCATATTTCTTTTCCTGCATTAGTAGTTCCAATTCTCCTTGTTTGTTGCCCATGCTTTGTGCATTTGTATAAAAACATTTTAGTTTGTGATTGGTTTCTCTTCCTCCCATTGGTTTCTCTTCCTCCCATATTTTTATTTAGATTTTTTTGTCTTTGTTCTTTCTTTCCACTTCCAGTAGCAGAGATCTCAATAGTATTTGTCAGCTGTATGGCTTTTACTGGCCTTTTGCTTCCCTTCCCACATTGTTCTAGTTTAAAGCTCTTCTGATGAGTGTAGCAAGGCGACTTCCAAATACATGTTTTCCAGTCTTCGTAAGGTGCACCCCATCTCTAGCAAGTAGTCCATCGTATAGGTAATTCATCCCGTGATCCAGAAATCCAAATCCTTGTTGACGGCACCATCGACGTAGCCAGTTGTTCACCTGTAGAATCTTATTCCACCTCATTGTTCCATGGCCATCCACAGGGAGGATGGATGAGAAGACCACCTGCGCTCCCAATTCTTTCACTTTCTTGCCTAAGTCTTCAAAGTCACTGCAGATGGTTTCTAGGTCCTTTCTTGCGGTGTCATTTGTCCCCACATGTATTAGCAGGAATGGGTAGTGATCTGTAGGTCTGAAGAGTCTTGATATCCTGTCAGACACATCTTTAATTTTTGCTCCTGGAAGACAGCACATTTCTCTTGAGGTTATGTCTGGTCTGCAGATAGCGGCCTCTGTTCCTCTTAACAGGGAATCCCCCATGACCACCACTCTCCGTTTTTTCTTCACAACATTCTTCTTTCTCCATCCAGGAGGATTCTGAGGGCTTACAAGTATAGTATATCTGAACTCTACCCATGTCTGGTATATATAATACTGTAACTACAAAGTTCAGCACGCGGACTGAGACAGCCGAAGGGCTGAAAACTGTGGTGCACGGGCCACACCATACTCTCCCCTATCCCAATATCACTGCTATCTGCAGAGTGGTGAATACATTGGTGGAAGACGGAGCCACTGGCTCCTACTTCCACAGATCAGCTTTTGCGACTGACGCAGCCAACATGATGACATCACGACATCACATCTGCTGTGTGGAGAGTCAGTGCACCGGAGAAAAGAACAGACCGTGGGGGAACGAGAGCGAGGTGAGTATGTCTTCTTTTTTTTTTTTCGTATGTGCATGGAATGTGTGCCTGCATATAGGGGGCTATGTGAGGACTCATACTGTATATAGGAGGCTATGTGAGGGCTCATATAGTATATAGGAGGCTATGTGAGGACTCATACTGTATATAGGAGGCTATGTGAGGGCTCATATTGTATATAGAAGGCTATGTGAGGGCTCATATAGTATATAGGAGGCTATGTGAGGGCTCATATAGTATATAGGAGGCCATGTGAGGGCTCATATAGTATATAGGAGGCCATGTGAGGGCTCATATAGTATATAGGAGGCTATGTGAGGGCTCATATAGTATATAGGAGGCTATGTGAGGGCTCATATAGTATATAGGAGGCTATGTGAGGGCTCATATAGTATATAGGAGGCTATGTGAGGGCTCATATAGTATATAGGAGGCTATGTGAGGGCTCACATTGTATATTGGAGGCTATGTGAGGCCTCACACTGTATATAAGAGGTTATGTGGGGCCTTACACTGTATATAGAAGGCTATGAGGGAATCATACTGTATATAGGAGGCTATTTGAGTGCTCATATTGTATATAGAGAGACTATATGGGGGCTCACACTGTATATAGGAAGCTATGCGGATCTCATAATGTATATAAGAGGCCACGTGGGGTCTGACAATATATAGAGAGGCTATGTGGGGACTCACATTGTATAAAGGAGGCTATGTGGGACTCCTACTGTACATAGGAGGCTATGTGGCGGCTAATAATATGTATACAGTAGAAGGCTATGTGGGGGCTCATACTGTATAAAGGAGGCTATGTGAGGACTCATACTGTACATAGGGGGCTCATACTATATATAGGAGGCTATATGCGGGCTCATACTGTACAAAAGAGGCTATGTGGCGGCTCATAATATGTATAGGAGGCTATGTGGGTCTCATACGGTATATAGGGGGCTATGTGGTGGCTAATACTGTATATAGGATGGAATATGAGGGCTCACACTGTATATAAGGGCTATGTGGTGGCTTACACTGTATATAGGGGCTATGTGGGGTGCATACTGTATGTAGGAATAATGTCTGTAATCTGCTGTGGAATTAATAGCACTATACACTGTACTTTTCAGATTATAGTACGCACTTTTCTCCTCCAAAAATTTTTGGGAAAATGGGAGTACGTCTTATAATCTGAATGTAGTTTACCGGGGCATTTGGGAGCGGCATTTTAGGGTCGCTGCAGCAGGAAGCTGGTGACGGCAGGAGTGAGGCGATGCTGCGGGCCCCAGGCTGGGAAGGTGGGTGTCTGGCTGTGCGATGGGCTCTGTGCTTTCACAAAATGTCGGAGGAGCCCCCGCACTTTCCATGGTTTTCAATGCGGTGAACTTGGGGAAAAAAGGCCACCAGAGGCGGCGCATGTGCGGATTGAGATCGTGACACCGAGATCTTTACTCCCGAGGTCTCAACCTAAGCATGTGCCGCCTCCGGTGGCCATTTTCCCTAAGTCTACAGCATTGAAAACCACGGGAAGTACAGGGGATCCGCCGGCATTTTGTGAAAGCACGGAGCCCGGCTCATCGTCGAACATCCCCCTCCCGGCCTGGGGTCCACAGCATCACCCCACTCCTGCCGCTGCCAGCTTCCTGGAGCAGCGACTCTGCTCCACCACAGCAGCCCCCTTCCCTGAGTAATCTACCGTAAAAGCAGACTATAAGAAGCACCACCATTTTATTAAATACATTTTTTCCTATTTTTCTCACCAAAATTTGGGGTGCGTCTTATGATACGGTGCATTTTATAATCTGCAAAATATGGTTAGTAAAATAAATAAATAAATAGGGAGCTGTGTGGGGGCTCATACTGTATACAGGGGGCTGTGTGTGTGCTCATATGGTATATAGGGGGGCTGTGTGTGGGCTCATACTGTATACAGGGGGCTGTGTGTGTGCTCATATGGTATATAGGGGGGTTGTGTGGGGGCTCATACGGTATATAGGGGGCTGTGTGTGTGCTCATATGGTATATAGGGGAGCTGTGTGGGGGCTCATACTGTATACAGGGGGCTGTGTGTGTGCTCATATGGTATATAGGGGGATGTGTGTGGGCTCATATGGTATATAGGGGGGTTGTGTGGGGGCTCATACGGTATACAGGGGGCTGTGTGTGTGCTCATATGGTATATAGGGGGGCTGTGTGGGGGCTCATACTGTATACAGGGGGATGTGTGTGTGCTCATATGGTATATAGGGGAGCTGTGTGGGGGCTCATACTGTATACAGGGGGCTGTGTGTGTGCTCATATGGTATATAGGGGGATGTGTGTGGGCTCATACTGTATACAGGGGGCTGTGTGTGTGCTCATATGGTATATAGGGGGACTGTGTGTGGGCTCATACTGTATACAGGGGGCTGTGTGTGTGCTCATATGGTATATAGGGGAGCTGTGTGGGGGCTCATACTGTATACAGGGGGCTGTGTGTGTGCTCATATGGTATATAGGGGGATGTGTGTGGGCTCATACTGTATACAGGGGGCTGTGTGTGTGCTCATATGGTATATAGGGGGCTGTGTGTGTGCTCATATGGTATATAGGGGGGTTGTGTGGGGGCTCATACGGTATACAGGGGGCTGTGTGTGTGCTCATATGGTATATAGGGGAGCTGTGTGGGGGCTCATACTGTATACAGGGGGCTGTGTGTGTGCTCATATGGTATATAGGGGGATGTGTGTGGGCTCATACTGTATACAGGGGGCTGTGTGTGTGCTCATATGGTATATAGGGGGACTGTGTGTGGGCTCATACTGTATACAGGGGGCTGTGTGTGTGCTCATATGGTATATAGGGGAGCTGTGTGGGGGCTCATACTGTATACAGGGGGCTGTGTGTGTGCTCATATGGTATATAGAGGGGCTGTGTGTGTGCTCATATGGTATATAGGGGGGCTGTGTGGGGGCTCATACTGTATACAGGGGGCTATGTGTGTGCTCATATGGTATATAGTGGGGCTGTGTGTGGGCTCATACTGTATACAGGGGGCTGTGTGTGTGCTCATATGGTATATAGGGGGGCTGTGTGGGGGCTCATACTGTATACAGGGGGCTGTGTGTGTGCTCATATGGTATATAGGGGGGCTGTGTGGGGGCTCATACTGTATACAGGGGGCTGTGTGTGTGCTCATATGGTATATAGGGGAGCTGTGTGGGGGCTCATACTGTATACAGGGGGCTATGTGTGTGCTCATATGGAATATAGTGGGGCTGTGTGTGGGCTCATACTGTATACAGGGGGCTGTGTGTGTGCTCATATGGTATATAGGGGAGCTGTGTGGGGGCTCATACTGTATACAGGGGGCTGTGTGTGTGCTCATATGGTATATAGGGGGATGTGTGTGGGCTCATACTGTATACAGGGGGCTGTGTGTGTGCTCATATGGTATATAGGGGGGCTGTGTGTGGGCTCATACTGTACACAGGGGGCTATGTGTGGGCTCATATGGAATATAGTGGGGCTGTGTGTGGGCTCATACTGTATACAGGGGGCTGTGTGTGTGCTCATATGGTATATAGGGGAGCTGTGTGGGGGCTCATACTGTATACAGGGGGCTGTGTGTGTGCTCATATGGTATATAGGGGGATGTGTGTGGGCTCATACTGTATACAGGGGGCTGTGTGTGTGCTCATATGGTATATAGGGGAACTGTGTGTGTGCTCATACTGTATACAGGGGGCTGTGTGTGTGCTCATATGGTATATAGGGGGGCTGTGTGGGGGCTCATACGGTATATAGGGGGATGTTGGCATACTTAATTCTGCTCAATATTAAGTGATATAAATATTATTTTATATTAATTGTAGTTAATATTAATATTGAGCAGAACTAATTTCAGCCTTTCAGCCTATTGGTTCAGGCCCCCACAACAGTTACGATCTCTCATGTGGCCCCTCTGGAAAATGAATTGCCCACCCCTGATATATACCATCATTTATTATCCAGTATATAGCATCTGATGTCTGTATAACAGTATGTCCTATATCCCATCACATATTCTCCTGTATACTGGATGTCATATACTGTGCACAGACATCAGATGGTGCAGAGGAGAAGAAGTGACTGGTGTAATATCTAATGGCTGTACTCAAGGTGTAATGTGCACTAGTTACATATTAGCCTGTAGGTGGTATAATATATATACTATAGGCCCAGACATCCCATATTATATACAGGATAATAGGAGGCGGGTATAATATCCAGAGCTAACAAGCCTCCCCTATTCCCTGGGCCTGTCCCGATTTGAGGGCTCAGTCCCGGCCCGGCTCAGCTCTTCTCCCGGCAGGGGCGCTGCTGGGCACTGGGCTTTTCCTCCAGACACGCAGGCTTTCCATGCTGTGTGTGACCCCTTGTAGCTCCGCCTCCCGCTCTCTGCTCCTCCCCGGCATCAGGGCAGAGGAATTCTACTGTGCAGAGACCGCACAGCATGAGGAGGTGAGGGGTCAGGGGGCGGGGCCAAGTCTGCGGAGGACATGACAACAAGATGCGGTCCTGAGGTGAGGGGGAGACCCGCAGCCTCTCCCATCTGTGGCTGCTGTTATTACAGGATGGGAGGGGGCTCATGCAATGTCACCAGCAGCTCTGCAGTCGGGACTAGGGGGGATGGGAGGGGATTTAGGGACACTGCAGGGCTGACAGCTCTCCTGCGTACAGCCCATACTCTGCTGCTGATTGCAAACACCAGGCCCCACCACTGCCACTGGAGACATGATGGAGAAGAAGGGAATATATACATGTCATGTTGTGCCCGCTGTGTGTATGATGTCTGTGTGATGGTTGTGCCCGCTGTGTGTATGATGTCTGTGTGATGGTTGTGCCCGCTGTGTGTATGATGTCTGTGTGATGGTTGTGCCCGCTGTGTGTATGATGTCTGTGTGATGGTTGTGCCCGCTGTGTGTATGATGTCCGTGTGATGGTTGTGCCCGCTGTGTGTATGATGTCCGTGTGATGGTTGTGCCCACTGTGTGTATGATGTCTGTGTGATGGTTGCGCCCGTTGTGTGTATGATGTCCGTGTGATGGTTGTGCCTGCTGTGTGTATGATGTCTGTGTGATGGTTGTGCCCGCTGTGTGTGTGATGTCTGTGTGATGGTTGTGCCCGCTGTGTGTATGATGTCTGTGTGATGGTTGTGCCCGCTGTGTGTATGATGTCTGTGTGATGGTTGTGCCCGCTGTGTGTATGATGTCTGTGTGATGGTTGTGCCCGCTGTGTGTATGATGTCCGTGTGATGGTTGTGCCCGCTGTGTGTATGATGTCCGTGTGATGGTTGTGCCCGCTGTGTGTATGATGTCCGTGTGATGGTTGTGCCCGCTGTCTGTATGATGTCTGTGTGATGGTTGTGCCCGCTGTCTGTATGATGTCTGTGTGATGGTTGTGCCCGCTGTCTGTATGATGTCTGTGTGATGGTTGTGCCCGCTGTGTGTATGATGTCTGTGTGATGGTTGTGCCCGCTGTCTGTATGATGTCTGTGTGATGGTTGTGCCCGCTGTGTGTATGATGTCCGTGTGATGGTTGTGCCCGCTGTGTGTATGATGTCCGTGTGATGGTTGTGCCCGCTGTGTGTATGATGTCCGTGTGATGGTTGTGCCCGCTGTGTGTATGATGTCTGTGTGATGGTTGTGCCCGCTGTGTGTATGATGTCTGTGTGATGGTTGTGCCCGCTGTCTGTATGATGTCTGTGTGATGGTTGTGCCCGCTGTCTGTATGATGTCTGTGTGATGGTTGTGCCCGCTGTCTGTATGATGTCTGTGTGATGGTTGTGCCCGCTGTCTG
The DNA here is from genome assembly GCF_046119375.1 of Phyllobates terribilis. NCBI lineage: Eukaryota > Metazoa > Chordata > Amphibia > Anura > Dendrobatidae > Phyllobates > Phyllobates terribilis. The sequence continues at coordinate 3,507,580 of NW_027362898.1, read as the reverse complement.
TATGATGTCTGTGTGATGGTTGTGCCCGCTGTCTGTATGATGTCCGTGTGATGGTTGTGCCCGCTGTCTGTATGATGTCCGTGTGATGGTTGTGCCCGCTGTGTGTATGATGTCCGTGTGATGGTTGTGCCCGCTGTGTGTATGATGTCCGTGTGATGGTTGTGCCCGCTGTGTGTATGATGTCTGTGTGATGGTTGTGCCCGCTGTGTGTATGATGTCTGTGTGATGGTTGTGCCCGCTGTGTGTATGATGTCTGTGTGATGGTTGTGCCCGCTGTGTGTGTGATGTCTGTGTGATGGTTGTGCCCGCTGTGTGTATGATGGTTGTGTGATGGTTGTGCCCGCTGTGTGTATGATGTCTGTGTGATTTTTAACATAGCGCTTTGAAATAGGCAGGGGTGGGAGATTAATTTTCCCAAGGGGCCACGTGAGAGACCGTGACTGTTGTGGAGCCCGAACCAATAGGTTCAAATTAATTCAGCTCAATATTAATATTATCATATTAATTATATATTTTTTGTATATTTATATTATCACTTAATATTGAGCAGATTTAAGTATGCTGACATCCCCCTATATACAGTATGAGCCCCCACACAACCCCATACATACAGTATTAGCACAAACCACCCCTACCTACGGTATGAGCCCTCGCATAGCCCCCAATATACAGTAAGAGCCACCACAAGAAAGCCAGATGTCGTTTAATGAATCTACATAAAGATGAGAAAGTTCTGGCGGCTCCGACTGTGAATGAGGGAACAAAAAATAACCCTCAGGTCCCAACAAGAGATGAGCAGGACTCACAGATGAGGCCGCACTGCCCCGGAAGATAAGCGACTCATGGCCTCCAGTCCAGCCGCCAGGTAGCACTGACCCGGACCCCCGACTGGAGGCCCCGGAATCCATCTGCTCATCTCTAGTCCCAGCTGCCCTGGATACAGTGGACAGTCCTGGATTTGGGTCTGGGCCTTGCAGTCTCGGCCGTCTGCTGAATTTCCCTCACTACCAGCGCCCCTCTGACAACTCCTCCTGCCGGGCGAGAAAGATAATGGTAAATGGGCGTGGATTGGGGTGTGACCAGGGGCGAGGCCAAAATTTGCCGCGCATAGCACCTTTCTGTCCCCCTTTCTGTTCTCCAAAAGTTGAGAGGTATGAATATGTGATGTCTGTATCCCAGTATATCGCTTACCATCACATATTATGCTGTATACTGGATGTGATGGACTTTGATACAGGCATCCAATGTTATACAGAGGATAATATGTCACTGGTGTAATATCTGATGTCTGTGCTCATAGTGTGGTATATAACTGTCACATGCTATTCTGTATGTAATATCTGATGTATGTAGTCATAATATATCTTATTCCAGTACAGATGAGCGAATTGATTCGCAGGACACTGGTCAAACAGTCCCGTCAGTAGTCTGTGGCCACCAGACCAGAGCCCCGCGAGCCTCCTCCCGCCTGCCGGCATCTCTGACTCCTCTTTTGATTATAGTCTTTGCATGATGTCATCTTTTTGGCGTGACACATACATGACCTTGTGCCTGGCTACAAATCAAAGGAAGAGAAAGAGAATGGTGTCAGGTAGGAGGCTGTCAGGGCTCCTATCCAGCAGCCACTGAATATTCATCTGACCATTGGATCAGGGTCCTGCAAATGAAGTTGCTCATCTCTATATATCAGTCATATATTCTCCTATGTGTATTGTATTGTATGTGGTATAATATGTTCACTGTGTGCACAGACATCAGATGGGACACACATGATAATTAGTGACTCGTACATCATATACTATAATGTGGAGCTGACTTTTACATTGATGACTTGCTCGATCAAGTATGTAGGAAATAATACACAAAATAATAATTCCTAGGTATCTATCTGGCAGACCTGTGCTTATGTGTGGCCACCTTTAGGCTGTGTGCCCACTATGCGTTTTTTAAGCGTTTCCGCAACGGCAATTCCGCTGCAGAAACGCTTAAAAAACGCTTGGTAGAAGGTCTGCTATGTTCCCCAATGATAATCCGCATCTGCTGTGCACATGCTGCGGAAATTTCCGCTGCGGATTATCATTGCGGAAAAATCCGCCGCACTACCAATTATTTTGTGTAATCGCAGCGTTTTCACCGCCATTGACTTGCATTGAATTGCATAATATCCGCATGACTACATGTGCACATGCGGATATTTAGCGATTCAATGTGCGGATGGTACCCGGATTTGGAGAAGAAGAGACTCTCCTCCAGACCCGGGTACCATAGTACCTGTAAAAAAAAATAATTAAAATAAAAAATATACATTATACTTACCTTCTGATGGCCCCCGGTCTCCATAGTGATGCGTCCTGGCTTCCTGGCAGCTCATGATGGTCTAAAAGGACCTGCCATGACGTCATTTAGTCACGTGACAGGTCACGCGACCGCTGACGTCGGCGGTCGCTTGACCCGTCACATGACTAAATGACGTCATGGCAGGTCCTTTTACACAACCGTGAGACACCGGGAAGACCGGACGCATCGGATAAGGAGACCAGGGGCCGTCAGAAGGTAAGTATAATATTTATTTTTTACCATTCTTTTACGGTCACACTATATAAATCCATACCGGTTGCATGGATTTATATAGTGTGACCAAGTTGTCAAGCACTTTCCAAGTGATGCTAAAATCTCTTGCAAAGCTCTTGACAACCCGCATGTGGAAATGCATGTGAAGAGCGCTTCACTTCTGCTTGTCCCTGGCAGGAAAACTCATAGAATCCGCATGCGTTTTTTCTGCCAGGGAGATGCAGAAACGCTCTGGAAAAATTCTCAGCATTTCTGCATTGTGGGCACTTAGCCTTACTCTGTTTAGGAGTGTAGAAAAGCACAGCGTACCTTGGATTACTTGCATTACACCTCTAACAACCTAAATCCGTTTTGTAGTGGTCAGACATTGTACATATTATGCTTATGTATTACCAGTTTTAAATGCTCACCTGAACTGGACCAAGTGCTGTCATTTTTCTCCACGGGCAGCACTTAGACAATACGTTTGTGTGAATATAGCCTATGAAGCAGCTGGTAATAAACATGTTGAAGGGGTTTTCTGCGAACAAAAGTATATTTTAATCAATAGATCTTGGAATAATAATAACTTCCACAATTGGATGTGTTTAAATAAAATGTCCCTGTGCTGAGATAATGTTATAAATGTGCCCCTGCTGTGTACTGTGTAGTGGCTGTGTCTGACTGTGCAGGAACATGGTCTGATCATACCACAGCTACTGGGCAGGGGGGAGAAAAAGAGTATATAGCATCGATTAAATCACTGCACACTCTAGTTTCAAGATGCAAACGATGGGTCAAAACGTTCATTTACTGTTGCATTATTCCCTGCACCTTAAATGTGTCTTATTGCATGTCTTCAAATAGACTTTAGTTTGCGTCATGAAACTAGAATGTGCGGTGATTTAATCTACGCCGATTCTGGGGATTCCACATCCCGTGTACCTGCACCTTGACCTACAGACTGTGTGCACGCTAATCAGCTATATATAAAGAGAGTATATATACATTACAGCAGGGGATCACAGCTGAGTCTTTCTTTGAGCTAAAATATTGTTTAAAAACAGGCATTGAAATGTTTTACTCACAAAAAGAATCCTCTGTGATCCCCTGCTATCCTGCCTGTATCCTCTTTTTCTCCCCCCCTGCCCAGGAGATGTGGTATGATCAGACCATGTTCCTGCACGGTCAGACACAGCCATTACACAGTACACAGCAGGGGCACATTTATAAGATTATCTCAGCACAGGAACATTATTATATCACATCCAATTGTGGAAATTATTATTACTCCAAGACCTATTGATTAAAATATACTATTGTTTGTGGGAAAACGACCTTTAAGGATGGGCCGCTACTCATGGACCACTGCTGTGTGCTTGCCCCCAGGCTAAAATTTGCCAGCCAGCCCCTGCTAGCAGTGATATTAGAATACACACTATACATGTTATTACATGCAGCATCCTTTACCTATAAAAATTGTATATAATCTCTTCCACTTTTCTTTCCAGTGGGTGTAGTGACAAGATTATGGAGCAGTTGCCGGGACCAGTGCCGCCGCGAGCGACAACAGGGTAGGAAGAGTGGTGATGTGGCTCTTAAAAAGAAAGGCCATACCTATATTATGACCGGCTCCAGTTTTTGACCCTAGTCCTAGATTTTCACCCGTAAGTGGCTATCTTTTTCAGTTTTATTTGTTGTAATGGTTTGATTATTATTTTGCATATTAAAAATGCTTTTTTCTCTGTCATCCCTGACCTTACAGATCTGACTGGACCAAAAAGGGAAATACCTGTAGCCCGGAGGTGCTGGAAGCCAGAGAGGAATCTGAAATGGAGGCCGGAGCTGGGGGCCAGAAAGAAGAAGAGCCTGCGGAGAGCACCAGTACACCACAGCCCCTCGACACCTCCCCTCATGCACCAATAAGCCAGCATCGCTACCGCCCCACCATCACTGGCGTACGTGACATGGGAATACCTGTGAGTGATGATGATGAGAGTTTTTGTCTAAGCCTGGCCCGTTATTTCAGGCACGTTCCCTTTTTATTGAGGCTGCAGACCAGGGCTGCCCTCCAAATTGTTTTGTCTGCCGCTGCGCCACCAAATTCACCGATGGCCATCTTTTAATTCCTTGAAAGGTGGCAACTTTCTGAGGACAACAAAACCCGGTCATTAGACCCCCCAAGAAGGGCACTCAGCAGACCCACCATCACGGCAGCCACCACCTCCAGTGCCAGCATCACGGCAATCACCACCACCTCCAGTACCAGCATCACAGCAGCCATCACCACCACCTCCAGTCACAGCATCACAGCAACCACCACCAACTACAGTGGCACCATCACGGCAGCCACCTTCAGTGCCAGCATCTTGGCAGCCACCTCCATTACCAGCCAACAACCCCCTCACCAGCATGTCTCTTGCCCCAATCACCCTTGTCTTGTTGGCATGATGGCCAAAACACAGAAGACAAGGCCAGACAAAGATCTGAGATACAGGATTTGTGTGCTGAGATGCCGCCACAGTCACTGAAAGGTGTTACATAGATGCGTATTATATGGATGCTATATGGATGGCATAAGCATGGTCCGTTTGCTGTGCTTTTTTCTTCTCGCACACATTGACTTGCATTGGCGAGTCTCGTCTGATATATGCAGCCACTTGCAGCATGCTGTGATTTTTTTTTTCTCAGTTCGATCTGAGCTGGGAAAAAAAAAATCACAGATGAACACATAATCATTCAATAACAAGAGTCAGAGTGCAATCCAATTTTTTTTTATCAGATTGCACTCGTGTGATTTAAACGCAGATGAGTATGAGCCCTTAGACTCAGCCAAAAGATTGTAGACATAGAGTATATCTTATTGCTCTAATAGGCATCTAGTCATTCAACAGAGGCCATTAACTATATATTCTACATGCAGGGCTTGTGAATTGTCCATTATTAAAATAAACAGTATATAAAAAGCAGTGCAGGAGGCAGCAGTGAAGGACATGACAAATATTAATAACAATATGTAAAATAATCACAGGCTGCAATTACCCACCATATTTTTTCTTAAACCATGAAATCAACTTTTTCTTGCGGTTGTAAATTTGAAATGACAGTGATAGCTATTATGACATCACAAGGCACATGACATCATAGACATCACAATTGGAATAGAATGTATAAATTTCTACACTGCTGCCATCTTGTGTCACTATAACCTGACAGCTGGAAGAGGACGAGTCCAGGTAAGTAGCTCTTTACTTTTAAGCTTTGGTATACTTATAATGTATCCACCGGATTTATCATGGATTGCCGGGAACACTCTGTAATAAGACATTTTCAGCACAACCCCTTGTCTAAATGAGAAATTGCTGACTATAGGTGGGTGGGGGAGGTCAAGTTGGGACATCTTTATGGGGCTCCATTTTTGGGTTGTTTTGCCATTTATGTGGACAAATTATTTTATTATCATTCTCTGTTCTCAGATCTTTGGTTCCTATTGAATTAGGGGCTGACATTGGAGTTGTAGTTTAACCCCTTTAAAGCTCAAGACGTACTAATACGTATCTGCGCCATGGAACTTAAGAGCCTGATACGTATTAGTACGTCTTTGCGATCGCGCCCGCACACAGGTTGTGCGGGCGCGATCGCCGCCGGGTGTCAGCCGATTGTCGCAGCTGAGTCGATCGCAGCATTGCGGGGGCAAGGGGAGGTGATAGGGATACTCACCTCTCCTGCCGGCATCCAGCGATGTCTGCCGCGGCTTCCTGGATGTTGCCATGATGACCCGATGTCGTCATGACAACATCTGGGTCACCAGACAGCAGGAAGATATTTTGGCATGCGCAGTGCATGACCAAAGTATCTTCTGCATTTGCAGCGCTGACAGCCTGTATAGCACAGGGCTGGTGCTCCATCCCTATGCTATACAGGCGATCAGAATAAAAAAAGTGAAAGTCCCATTGTGGGACAAAGAATAAAAGTAAAAAAAGTGTCAGAAAGTGAAGAAAAAAAAAAAATTTAAAGAAATAATCCACCAAAAATAAAAATATAATGTACCCATCAATAAATATTATTATAAAAAAAAAAACAATAAAAGTACACATATTTGGTATCGCCGCGTCCGGAATGACCTGACCTATAAAATTGTCCCACTAGTTAGCCCCTTCAGTGAACATGGTAAAAAAAATAAATAAAAAATGAAGCAAAAAACAATGCTTTATCATCATACCGCCAAACAAAAAATGGAATAACATGCGATCAAAAAGACGAATATAAATAATAATGATACCACTGAAAACGTCATCTTGTCCCGCAAAAAACAAGCCGCCATACAGCTCCATCAGCCTAAAAATAAAAAAGTTATAGCTCTCAGAATAAAGCGATTCAAAAAAATTATTTTTTCTATAAAATAGCTTTTATTGTGTAAAAGCGCCAAAACATAGAAAATCGATATAAATGTGGTACCACTGTAAACGTACTGACCCAAAGAGTAAAGCTACCTTATCAATTTTACCACACGCGGAACAGCATCAAAAAAAAAAAAAAACAATTCCTGAATTGTTGGTTTTTGATTATTCTGCCTCCCAAAAATCGGAATAGAGAGTGATCAAAATATATCACGTGCCTGAAAATGGCACCAATAAAAACGTCAACTCATCCCGCAAAAAACAAGATGTCACATGACTCTGTCGACTAAAATATGGAAAAATTATAGCTCTCAAAATATGGCGATGTAAAACTAGATTTTACAAAAAAAATGCGTCTTTTAGTGTGTGACAGCTGTCAACCATAAAAACCCGATATGATTCTGGTATCGCTGTAATCGCACTGACTCGAAGAATAAAGTTGTCTAAACGGCGTAAAATATAAACTCTAGGGTTAGGGTTGTGGTAGGGTTAGGGTTGGGGTTGGGCTAGGCCTGAGAGGATGAGATCCGCCCCTATCACTGGGCAAGAAGCCAAAAGCACAAAATAAAAAGAGAAATCCTACTTCCTCCTTCAGGAGGACCCGGAGTGGGCAAACACATGAGACACCGGGCTAGAGGCCAACCACGACACAAGCTTTAACCCCTTAATAACATCTGACGTACTAATACGCGTCTGTGCCCTGGGACTTAAGAGCCAGACCCGTATTAGTACGTCATCGCGATCGCGCGCGCACACAGGCTGTGCGGGCGCGATCGCCGCCGGGTGTCAGCTGATTGTCACAGCTGACACCCGGTACTATGTGCAGGGAGCGGTCCTGCACCGCTCCCAGCACATTAACCCCCGCGATGCTGCGATCGAAGTCGATCGCGGCATTGCGGGGGCAAGGGGAGGTGATCGGCGATACTCACCTCCTCTTCCGGCTTCCAGCGCAGTCTGCAAAGGCTTCCCGGGTGTTGCCATGACGACCCGATGTCGTCATGACAACATCCGGGTCACCAGAGAGCAGGAAGATTGCTTGGACATGCGCAGTGCATCTTCAAGCAATCTTCACACTGTGCACTTCTGACAGCCTTCATGGCATAGGGATGATGCTCCATTCCTGTGCCATGCAGGCGATCAGAAAAAAAAAAGTGAAAGTCCCAGAGTGGGACAAAGTAATAAAGTGTATAAACTGTGTGAAAGTGGAAAAAAAAATAAAAAAAAAATGTGCAAAAATATTATAAAAAAATAAAAAAAATAATACACCAAAAATAAAAATATAATGTACCCATCAATAAATATTATTATAAAAAAAATAAAAAAAAAACAATAAAATTACACATATTTAGTATTGCCGCGTCCGGAACAACCTGACCTATAAAACTGTCCCACTAGTTAACCCCTTCAGTGAACACGGTAAAAAAAAAAAAAAAAACGAAGCAAAAAACAATGCTTTATCACCATACCGCCAAACAAAAAGTGGAATAACACGCGATCAAAAAGACGCATATAAATAAAAATGATACCGCTGAAAACGTCATCTCGTCCCGCAAAAAACAAGCCGCCATACAGCTCCATCAGCCGAAAAATAAAAAAGTTATAGCTCTCAGAATAAAGCGATACTAAAAAATATTTTTTTCTATAAAATAGCTTTTATTGTGTATAAGCGCCAAAACATAGAAAAATGATACAAATGTGGTACCGCTGTAAACGTACTGACCCGAAGAATAAAGCTACCTCATCAATTTTACCACATGCGGAACAGAATAAAAAAAAAAAAAAAAAAAAACAATTCCTGAATTGTTGGTTTTTGTTTATTCTGCCTCCCAAAAATTGGAATAGAAAGCGATCAAAAAATGTCACGTGCATGAAAATGGCACCAATAACAACGTCAAGTCATCCCGCAAAAAACGAGCTGTCACATGACTGTCTGCCAAAATCTGGAAAAATTATAGCTCTCAAAATATGGCGATGCAAAAACTAGATTTTACAAAAAATGCGTCTTTTAGTGTGTGACAGCTGTCAGTCATAAAAACCCCATATGATTCTGGCATTGCTGTAATCACACCGACCCGAAGAATAAAGTCGTCTAATCACTTATACCGCACAAGGAACGGCGTCAAAAATAAACTCTTGGGTTAGGATTGGGCTAGGGTTGTGCTGGGGCTAGGGTTGTGCTGGGGCTAGGGTTGTGCTAGGGTTAGGGCTGGGGTTGGGATTTTTTTCAAAAGTAAGAAAAAAAGATGACGATATGGCGACTAGTGTTGAGAGCAAGTGCTCGCTACTTGAGTTTGCATCGGGTGCTCTGGTATGCATTGAGTATCGTGGGTATTTGAGTGACATGCTCGAGTCTCTGCCCCATGTGCTTCGCGGCCAAAAAACTTTACGGGGATTGCCTGCCATGCACGAGCGATCCCCGCATGTTTTTTTTTGGGTGTCTAATAACCGTGAAACATGCAGAGCAGGGACTCGAGCATGTCACTCGAGCACACGCTGTACATGGTGCATACCTGAGTACCCGATGCAAACTCAAGTAGCGAGCACTTGCGCTCAAGAATAATGACAACTTATTCAATATGATGACCTAATGTAAACAAATTCTGTGCCGTACCTCTGGGTTCAAAATGTTCACTATACACCTTAATAAAATCCTTGAGGGGTATAGTTTCCAAAATGGGGACACTTGTGGGGGAGCTCCACTGTTTAGGCACATCACGGGCTCTCCAAACGCGACATGGTGTCCGCTAACAAATTGAATGGAAAATCGGCTCAAATTGTTAGCGGACGCCATGTTGCGTTTGGAGAGCCCCTGTGTGCCCAAACATTGGAGCTCCCCCACAAGTGACCCCATTTTGGAAACTAGACCCCCCAAGGCACCTATCTAGATGCATAGTGAGCACTTGGAATCCCCAGGATTCGTAAAAATGAAAAAGTGAAAAAAAAAACACTTTTTCATTTTTATGAATCAATTTGTAAAGCACCTGGGGTTCCAAGTGCTCACTATGAATCTAGATAGATGCCTTGGGGGGTCTAGTTTCCAAAATGGGGTCACTTGTGGGGGAGCTCCAATGTTTGGGCACACAGGGGATTTCTCAAAACGCAACATGGTGTCCGCTAATTATTCAAGCAAATTTTACAATCAAAAAGTCAAATGGCGCTCCTTCCCTTCCGAGCCCTACAGTGCGCCCAAACAGTGTTTTTTCCCCAAATATTGGGTATCTGCGTGCCCAGGGGAAATTGCACAACAAATTTTGGGGTCCATTTTTTCTTGTTACCCCTGTGAAAATAAAAAAAATTGGGTCTAAAGTAACATTTTTGTGAAAAAAGTTAAATGTTCATTTTTTTCTTCCACATTCAAAAAATTCCTATGAAGCACCTGAAGGGTTAAATAAGTTCTTGAATGTGGTTTTGAGCACCTTGAGGGGTGCAGTTTTTAGAATGGTGTCACTTTTGGGTATTTTCTGTCATAAAGACCTCTCAAAGTGACTTCAAATGTGATGTGGTCCCTAAAAAAATGGTTTTGTAAATTTTGTTGGAAAAATGAGAAATCGCTGGTCAACTTTTAACCCTTATAGCTCCCTAACAAAAAAAAATTTTGGTTCCAAAATTGTGCTGATGTAAAGTAGACATGTGGGAAATGTTATTTATTAACTCTTTTGTGTGACATATCGCTCTGATTTCAGGGCTTAAAAATTCAAATTTTGAAAATTGCAAAATTTTCAAAATTTTCGCCAAATTTCCGTTTTTTTCACAAATAAACGCAAGTGATATCGAAGAAATTTTTCCACAATCATGAAGTACAATATGTCACGAAAAAACAATCTCAGAATCAGGGGGATCTGTTGAAGCGTTCCAGAGTAATTACCTCATAAAGTGACAGTGGTCAGAATTGTAAAAATTGGCCCGGTCATTAACGTGCAAACCACCCGCGGGGCTTAAGGGGTTAAAGGGAATCTGTCACCCCCTAGGACTTATCAGACCTCTAATATGGGCATAAAGGTTATAGAAATGTAAATCTATACATACTTCTATGGCCCATATTAGAGGTCTGCTTGCTTTGAAATATCCTGGCTCCGGCCTGCTCTCGCTCTGGCTCTGGCCTGCCTTTGCCCTGGATCTGTCCTGCTCTCGCTCTGACTCTGGCCTGCTCTCGCACTGGCTCCGGCCTGCTCTCGCCTTGTCTCCGGCCTGCTCTCGCTCTGTCTCCGGCCTGCTCTCGCTCTGGCCTGCCCTTGCCTTGGCTTCGGCCTGCTCTCGCCCTGAATCTGGCCTGCTCTCATTTTGGCTCTGGCCTGCCCTCACCCTGGCTCCGGCCTGCTCTCGTTCTGGCTCTGGCCTGCACTCGCCCAGGCTCTGGCCTGCTCTGGCTCTGGCCTGCCCTCGCCCTGGTTCCGGCCTGCTCTGACTCTTGCCTTCCCCCGCGCCGTCTCTGGCCTGCCCTCGCTCTAGCTCTGGCCTGCCCTCGCCCTTGCTCCGGCCTGCTCTCGCCCTGGCTCCGTCCTGCCCTCGCCCTGGCTCCGTCCTGCCCTCGCCCTGGCTCCGGCCTGCTCTCGCTCTGGCTCCGGCCTGCTCTGGCTCTGGCTCCGGCCTGCTCTTGCTCTGGCTCCGGCCTGCCCTCGCTCTGGCTTTGGCCTGCCCTCGCCCTGGCTCCGGCCTGCTCTCGCTCTGGCCTGCCCTCGCCCTGGTTCCGGCGTGCTCTCGCTCTGGCTCTGGCCTGAACTCGCCCTGGTTCCAGCGTGCTCTCACTCTGGCTCTTGCCTGCCCTCGCCTTGGCTCCGGCCTGCTCTCGCTCTGGCTCTTGCCTACCCTCGCCTTGGCTCCGGCCTGCTCTCGCTCTTGCTCCGGCCTGCCCTCGACTCGGCTCCGGCCTGCTCTCTCCCTGGTTCTTTCCTGCTCTCGCCTTGGGACCGGTCTGCCCTCTCCCTGGCTCCTGCCTGCTCTCGCTCTGGCTCCGGCCTGCTCTCGCTCTGGCCTGCTCTCGCTCTGGTTCTGGCCTCCTCTTGCCTCGGCTCCGGCCTGCTCTCGCTCTGGCTCTGGCCTGCCCTCTCCTTGGCTCCGGCCTGCTCTCGCTCTAGCTCGCGCCTGCCCTAGTCTTGTCTCTGGCCTACTCTCTCTCTGGCTCTGGCCTGCCCTCGCACTGGTTCCGGCCTGCTCTCGCTCTGGCCTTCTCTCTCTCTGGCCTGCCCTCTCCTTGGCTCCGGCCTGCTCTGGTTCTGACTTTGATCTGCCCTCACCTTTGCTCCGGCCTCCTCTCGCCCTGGCTACGGCCTGTTCTCGCTCTGGCTTCGGCCTGCCCTCGCCCTGGCTTCGGCCTGCCCTTGCTCTGGCTTCGGCCTGCCCTTGCTCTGGCTCTGGCCAGCCCTCGCCTTGGCTCCGGCCTGCTCCTGCTCTGGCTCCGGCCTGCCCTCGCCTTGGCTCCGGCCTGCTCTCGCCCTAGCTCCGCTCTGCCCTCGCCCTGGCTCCGGCCTGCCCTGTATCTGGCTCCGGCCTGCCCTGGCTCCGGCCTGTTCTCGCCCTGGCTCCGGCCTGTTCTCGGTCTAGCTCTGGCCTGCCCTCGCCCTGGCTCCGGCCTGCTCTCACTCTGGCTCCGGGCTGCCCTCGCTCTGGCTCCGGCCTGCTCTCGCTCTGGCTCCGGCCTGCTCTCGCTCTGGCTCCGGCCTGCCCTCGCTCTGGCTCCGGCCTGCTCTCGCCCTGGCTCCGGCATTCTCTTGCTCTGGTTTCGGCCTGCCGTCGCCTTGGATCCGGCCTGCTCTCGCTCTGGCTCTGAACTGCTCTCCCTCTGGCTCTGGCCTGCCCTCGCCCTGGCTCCAGCCTGCTCTCTCTCTGGCTCTGGCCTGCCCTTGCCCTGGCTCTGGCCTACTCTCACTCTGGCTCTGGCCCCGCCCTTTCTCCTGCCTGCGCTCACCCTGGTTCCGGCCTGCCCTTGCCTTGGCTCTGGCCTACCCTCGCCTTGACTCCGGCCTGCTCTCGCCTTGGCTCTGGCCTGCTCTCGCTCTGGCTACTGCCTGCCCTCTCTCTGACTCCGGCTTGCCCTTGCTCTGGCTCCGGCCAGCCCTCGCATTGGCTCCGGCCTGCTCTCGCCCTGCCTCCGACCTGCTCTCGCTCTGGCTCTGGCCTGCCCTCGCCCTGGCTCCGGCCTGCTCTCTCTGGCTCTGGCTTGCCCATGCCTTGGCTCCGGCCTGCTCTCTCTGGCTCTGTCCTGCCCTTGCCTTAGCTCCGGCCTGCTCTCGCTTTGACTCTGACCTGCCCTTGCCCTGGCTCTGGACTACCCTCGCCTTGGCTCCAGCCTGCTCTCGCCTTGGCTCCGGCCTACTCTCTCTCTGGCTCCTGCCTGCCCTCGCCCTGACTCCGGCCTGCCCTCGCCCTGGCTCCGGCCTGCCCTTGCTCTGGCTCCGGCCTGCCCTTGCTCTGGCTCCGGCCTGCCCTTGCTCTGGCTCCGGCCTGCCGTTGCTCTGGCTCCGGCCAGCCCTCGCATTGGCTCCGGCCTGCTCTCGCCCTGGCTCCGACCTGCTCTCTCTCTGGCTCTGGCCTGCCCTTGCCTTGACTCTGGCTTGCTCTCGCTCTGGCTCTGTCTTGCCCTGGCTCCGGCCTGCTCTCGCTCTGGCTCTGGCCTGCCCTAGCCCTGGCTTCGGCCTACTCTCGCTCTGGCTCTTGCCTGCTCTCTCTCTGGCCTCGCCCTGTCTCCGGCCTCCTCTCGCCCTGGTTCCGGCCTGCCCTTGCCTTGGCTCTGGCCTTCTCTCGCTCTGGCTCTGGCCTGCCCTTGCCTTGGCTCTGGCCTACTCTCGCTCTGGCCTGCCCTCGCCCTGGCTCCGGCCTGCTCTCGCTCTGGCCTGCTCTCTCTCTGGCCTGCTCTCGCTCTGGCGTGCCCTCGCTTTGGCTCCGGCCTGCTCTCGCTCTGACTCTGGCCTGCCCTCGCCCTGGCTCCGGCCTGCTCTGGATCTGTCTCTGGCCTGCCCTCGCCATGGCTCCGGCCTGCTCTCGCTCTGGCTCTGGCCTGCCCTCACTTTGGCTCTGGCCTGCCCTCGCCTTGGCTCCGGCCTACTCTCGCCTTGGCTCCGGCCTGCTCTTGCTCTGGCTCCAGCCTGCCCTCGTCCTGGCTCCGGCCTGCTCTTGCTTTGGCTCTGGCCTGCCCTCGCCCTGGCTCCGGACTGCTCTTGCTCTGGCCTGCCCTCGTCTTGACTCCGGCCTGCTCTCGCTCTGGTTCTGGCCTGCCTTCGCCTTGGCTCCGGCCTGCCCTCGCTCTGGCTCAAGCCTGCTCTACCTCTGGCTGTGGCCTGCCCTTTCCTTGGCTCCGGACTGCTCTCGCTCTGGCTCTGGCCTGCTTTTGCTCTGGCTCTGGCCTGCCCTCGACTTGGTTCCGGCCTGCACTCGCTCTGGCTCTGGCCTGTCCTCGCTTTTCTCCGACCTGCTCTCGCTCTGGCCTGCCCTCGCTTTGGCTCCGGCCTGCTCTCGCTCTGGCCTGCCCTCGTCTTGGCTCCGGCCTGCTCTGGCTCTGGCTCTGGCCTGCCTTTGCTCCGGCCTGCTCTCGCTCTGGCTCTGGCCTGCTCTTTCTCTGGCTCTAGCCTGCCTTCTTCGCCTTGGCTCCGGGCTGCTCTCTCTCTGGCTCTGGCCTGCTCTCACTTTGGCTCTGGTCTGCCCTTGCCTGGGCTCCGGCCTGCTCTCGCTCTGGCCTGCTCTTGCTCTGGCCTACCCTGGCTCTGCCTCTGGCCTGCCCTCGCCTTGGCTGCGGCCTGCTCTCGCCTTGGCTCCAGCCTGCTCTCGCTCTAGCTCCGTCCTGCCCTCGCCCTGGCTCCACTATGCCAGAGCTCGGGCTCTGGCCTGCCCTCGCCTTGGCTACGTCCTGCTCTCTCCCTGGCTCTGAACTGCTCTCGCTCTGGCTTTGGCCTTCCCTCGCTCTGGCTCTGGCCTGTCCTTCCTTGCCTTGGCTCCGGACTGCTCTCGCTCTGGCTCTGGCCTGCTCTCGCTCTGGCCTTCCCTCGCCTTGGCTCTGGCCTGCTCGTGTCCTGGCTCCGGCCTGCTCGTGCCCTGGCTCCGGCCTGCTCTTGCCCTGGCTCCGGCCTGCTCTTGCACTGGCTCCGGTCTGCTCTCGCTCTGGCTCTGGCCTGCCCTCGCCCTGGCTCCGGCCTGCCGTCTCTCTGCCTCTGGCCTGCCCTCGCCATGGCGCTGGCCTCCTCTCGCCCTGGCTCCAGCCTGCTCTCGCTCTGGCCTGCCCTTGCCTTGGCTCTGGCCTGCTCTGGCTCTGGCCTCGCCCTGGCTCCGGCCTGTTTTCGCCCTGGTTCCGGCCTGCCCTTGCCTTGACTCCGTCCGGCCTTCTCTCGCTCTGGCTCTGGCCAGCCCTTGCCTTGGCTCTGGCCCACTCTCGCTCTGGCCTGCCCTCGACCTGGCTCTGGTCTGCTCTCGTTCTGGCTCTGGCCTGCTCTCGCTCTGGCGTGCCCTCGCCTTGGCTCCGGCCTGCTCCCGCTCTGACTCTGGCCTGCCCTCGCCCTGGCTCCGGCCTGCTTTGGATCTGGCTCTGGCCTGCCCTCGCCCTGGCTCCGGCCTGCTCTCTCCCTGGCTCCGGCCTGCTCTCGCTCTGGCTCCGACCTGCTCTCGCTCTGGCTCTGACCTGCCCTCGCCTTGGCTCCGGCCTGCTCTCGCCTTGGCTCCGGCCTGCTCTCGCCTTGGCTCTGGCCTGCTCTTGCTTTGGCTCCGGCCTGCCCTCGCCTTGGCTCCGGCCTGCCCTCGCCCTGGCTCCAGCCTGCCCTTGCTCTGGCTCCAGTCAGCCTTCACCTTGGCTTTGGCCTGCTCTCGCCCTGTCTCCGCCTGCTCTTGCTCTAGCTCTGGCCTGCCCTCATCCTGGATCCGGCCTGCTCCTCGCCCTTGCTCTTGCTTGCTCTGTCTGGCTCTTGCCTGTTCTTTCCTTGTCTCCGGCCTGCTCTCGCTCTGGCTCCGGCCGGCCCTCGTCCTGGCTCCGGCCTGCTCTCGCTCTGGCTCTGGCCTGCTATCTCTCTGGCTCCTGCCTGCCCTCGCCTTGGCTCCTGCCTGTTCTCGCCCTGGATACGACCTAGAGCCTTACCGACCTGCTCTCGCTCTGGTTCCAGCCTGCCCTTACCTTGGCTCATGCCTGCTCTCTATCTGGCCTGCCCTCAACTTGACTCCGGCCTGCTCTTGCTCTGGCTCCGGCCTGCCCTCGCTCTGGCCTGCCCTCGCCTTGGCTCCAGTGTGCTATCGCTCTGGCTCCAGCCTGCCCTCGCCCTGGCTCCGGCCTGCTCTGGCTCTGGCCTGCCCTCGCCCTGGCTCCGGCCTGCCGTCGCTCTGCCTCTGGCCTGCCCTCGCCATGGCTCCGGCCTCCTCTCGCCCTGGCTCCAGCCTGCTCTCACTCTGGCCTGCCCTTGCCTTGGCTCCGGCCTGCTCTCGCCCTGTCTCTTGCTTGCTCTCGCTCTGGCCTGTCCTCTCCTTGGCTCCGGCCTGCTCTCGCACTGGCTCCGGCCTGCTCTCGCACTGGCTCCGGCCTGCCCTTGTCCTGGCTCCGGCCTGCTCTCGCTCTGTCCTGCTCTCGCCCTGGGTCCGGCCTACTCTCGCCTTGGCTCCGTCCGGCCTGCTCTCGCCTTGGCTCCGGCCTATCTCTCTGGCTCCGGCCTGCCCTCGCCTTGGCTCCTACCTGTTCTTGCCCTGGTTCCGGCCTGCATTCTCCTTGGCTCCGGCCTGCTCTCTCTCTGGTTCCGGCCTGCCCTTGCTGTGCCTCATGCCTGCTCTATATCTGGTCTGACCTCAACTTGGCTCTGTCCTGCTCTAGCTCTGGCTCTGGCCTGCCCTCGCTCTGGCTCCGGCCTACTCTCGCTCCGGCTGTGGCCTACCCTCGCCTTGACTCCGGCCTGCTCTTGCCTTGCCTCCAGCCTGCTCTCGCTCTGGCTACGGCCTGCCCTCGCCCTGACTCCGGCCTGCCCTTGCTCTGGCTCCGGCCAGCTCTCGCATTGGCTCCGGCCTGCTCTCGCCCTGCCTCCGACCTTCTCTGGCTCTGGCCTGCCCTCGCCCTGGCTCCGGCCTGCTCTCTCTCTGGCTCTGGCCTGCCCATGCCTTGGCTCCGGCCTGCTATCTCTCTGGCTCTGGCCTGC
Source organism: Phyllobates terribilis (assembly GCF_046119375.1). NCBI lineage: Eukaryota > Metazoa > Chordata > Amphibia > Anura > Dendrobatidae > Phyllobates > Phyllobates terribilis. Next base: position 3,490,536 of record NW_027362898.1, on the reverse strand, counting down.
CCTTGACTTAGCTCCGGCCTGCTCTCGCTCTGACTCTGACCTGCCCTCGCCCTGGCTCTGGCCTACCCTCACGTTGGCCGGCCTGCTCTCGCCTTGGCTCCAGCCTGCTCTCGCCTTGGCTCCGGCCTGCTCTTGCTTTGGCTCCGGCTTGCCCTCGCCTTGGCTCCGGCCTGCCCTCGCCCTGGCTCCGGCCTGCCCTTGCTCTGGCTCCAGTCAGCCTTCACCTTGGCTTTGGCCTGCTCTCGCCCTGTCTCCGCCTGCTCTTGCTCTAGCTCTGGCCTGCCCTCATCCTGGATCCGGCCTGCTCCTCGCCCTTGCTCTTGCTTGCTCTGGCTCTTGCCTGTTCTTTCCTTGTCTCCGGCCTGCTCTCGCACTGGCTCCGGCCTGCCCTCGTCCTGGCTCCGGCCTGCTCTCGCTCTGACTCTGGCCTGCTATCTCTCTGGCTCCCCTCGTCCTGGCTCCGGCCTGCTCTCGCTCTGACTCTGGCCTGCTATCTCTCTGGCTCCTGCCTGCCCTCGCCTTGGCTCCTGCCCGTTCTCGCCCTGGATACGACCTAGAGCCTTACCGGCCTGCTCTCGCTCTGGTTCCAGCCTGCCCTTACCTTGGCTCATGCCTGCTCTATATCTGGCCTGCCCTCAACTTGACTCCGGCCTGCTCTTGCTCTGGCTCCGGCCTGCCCTCGCTCTGGCCTGCCCTCGCCTTGGCTCCAGTGTGCTATCGCTCTGGCTCCAGCCTGCCCTCGCCCTGGCTCCGGCCTGCTCTGGCTCTGGCCTGCCCTCGCCCTGGCTCCGGCCTGCCGTCGCTCTGCCTCTGGCCTGCCCTCGCCATTGTTCCGGCCTCCTCTCGCCCTGGCTCCAGCCTGCTCTTGCTCTGGCCTGCCCTTGCCTTGGCTCCGGCCTGCTCTCGCCCTGTCTCTTGCTTGCTCTCGCTCTGGCTCTGGCCTGTCCTCTTCTTGGCTCCGGCCTGCTCTCGCACTGGCTCCGGCCTGCCCTCGTCCTGGCTCCGGCCTGCTCTCGCTCTGTCCTGCTCTCGCCCTGGGTCCGGCCTACTCTCGCCTTGGCTCCGTCCGGCCCGCTCTCGCCTTGGCTCCGGCCTATCTCTCTGGCTCCGGCCTGCCCTCGCCTTGGCTCCTACCTGTTCTTGCCCTGGTTCCGGCCTGCATTCTCCTTGGCTCCGGCCTGCTCTCTCTCTGGTTCCGGCCTGCCCTTGCTGTGGCTCATGCCTGCTCTATATCTGGTCTGACCTCAACTTGGCTCTTCCTGCTCTAGCTCTGGCTCTGGCCTGCCCTCGCTCTGGCTCTGGCCTACTCTCGCTCCGGCCTGCCCCCTTGCCTTGGCTGTGGCCTACCCTCGCCTTGACTCCGGCCTGCTCTCGCCTTGCCTCCGGCCTGCTCTCGCTCTGGCTACGGCCTGCCCTCGCCCTGACTCCGGCCTGCCCTTGCTCTGGCTCCGGCCAGCTCTCGCATTGGCTCCGGCCTGCTCTCGCCCTGCCTCCGACCTTCTCTGGCTCTGGCTCTAGCCTGCCCTCGCCCTGGCTCCGGCCTGCTCTCTCTCTGGCTCTGGCCTGCCCATGCCTTAGCTCCGGCCTGCTATCTCTCTGGCTCTGGCCTGCCCTTGACTTAGCTCCGGCCTGCTCTCGCTCTGACTCTGACCTGCCCTCGCCCTGGCTCTGGCCTACCCTCACCTTGGCCGGCCTGCTCTCGCCTTGGCTCCAGCCTACTCTCGCTCTGGCTCCTGCCTGCCCTCGCTCTGGCTCCTGCCTGCCCTCGCCTTGACTCCGGCCTGCCCTTGCTCTGGCTCCGGCCAGCCCTCGCATTGGCTCTTGCCTGCTCTCGCCATAGCTCCGACCTGCTGTCTCTCTGGCTCTGGCCTGCCCTTGCCTTGGCTCTGGCCTGCCCTTGCCTTGGCTCTGGCCTGCTCTCGCTCTGGCTCTGTCCTGCCCTCGCCTTGGCTCCGGCCTGCTCTTGCCCTGGCTCCGGCATGCTCTCGCTCTGGCTCTGGCCTGCCCTCGCACTGGCTCTGGCCTGCTCTCTCTCTGGCTCTGGCCTGCCCTTGCCCTGTCTCCGGCCTGCTCTCGCTCTGGCTCTGGCCTGCTCTCTCTCTGGCCTCGCCCTGTCTCCGGCCTCCTCTCGCCCTGGTTCCGGCCTGCCCTTGCCTTGGCTTGGGCCTTCTCTCGCTCTGGCTCTCGCCTGCCCTTGCCTTGGCTCTGGCCTACGAGATCTCGCTCTGGCTCTGGCCTGCCCTCACCCTGGCTCCGTCCTGCTCTCGCTCTGGCCTGCTCTCGCTCTGGCGTGCCCTCACTTTGGCTCCGGCCTGCTCTCGCTCTGGCTCTGGCCTGCCCTCGCCCTGGCTCCGGAATGTTCTCGCCTTCGCTCCGGCTTGCTATCGCTCTGGCTCTAGCCTGCCCAAGCTCTCTCTGGCTCTGGCTTGCGCCTTGACTCCGGCCTGCTCTGACTCTGGCTCGGGCCAGCCCTTGCCCTGGCTCTGGCCTGCTCTCTCCCTGGCTGCGGCCTGTTCTCGCCCTGGCTCTGGCCTGCTCTCGCCCTGGCTCTGGCCTGCTCTTGCCCTGGTTCCGGCGTGCCCTTGCCTTTGGCTCTAGCCTTCTCTTGCTCTGGCTCTGGCCTGCCCTTGCCTTGGCTCTGGCCAACTCTCGCTCTGGCTCCGGCCTGCCCTTGCCCTGGCTCCGGCCTGCTCTCGCTCTGCCTCTGGCCTGCTCTCGCTCTGGCTCTGGCCTGCTCTCGCTCTGGCTCTGGCCTGCCCCTGACTTTGCTCCGGCTTGCTCCCGCTCTGGCTCTGGCCTGCCCTCTCCTTGGCTCCGGACTGCTCTCGCTTTGGCTCTGGCCTGCCCTTGCTTGGCTCCGTCTGGCCTGCTCTCGCTCTGGCACTGGCCTGCCCTCTCTCTGGCTCTGGCCTGCCCTCGCCTTGTCTCCGGTCTGATCTGACTCTGGCTCTGGCCTGCCCTCGCCCTGCTCTCGCCTTGACTCCGGCCTGCTCTCGCCCTGGCTCTGGCCTGCTCTCACCCTGGTTCCGGCTGCCCTTGCCTTGGCTCCGGCCTTCTTTCTCTCTGGCTCTGGCCTGCCCTTGCCTTGGCTCTGGCCAAATCTCGCTCTGGCCAAGTCGAAGGCAGGCCAGAGCCACAGCGAGAGCAGGCCAGAGCCTGAGCGAGAGCAGGCCGGAGCCAAGGCAAAGGCAGGCCGGAGCCAGAGCGATAGCAGGCCGTAGCCATGGCAAAGGCAGGCCGGACAGATCCAAGGCGAGGACAGGCCGAAACCAGAGCGAGAGAATGCCGAAGCCAGGGCGAGGGCAGGCCAGAGCGAGAGCAGGCCGGAGCCAGGGAAAGGGCAGGCCGGAGCCAGAGCGAGAGCAAGCCGGAGCCAGGGCGAGGGCAGGCCAGAGCCGGAGCTGGCCGCAGCCAAGGCGAGGGCTGGCCGGAGGCAGAGCCAGGGTAGGCCCGAGCAAGAGCAGGCCGGAGCCAAGGCAAGGACAACCAAAAGCGAGAGCAGTCCTGAGCGAGAGCAGTTCGAAGCCAAGGCGAAGGCAGGCCAGAGCAGGTGCTGGCCGTATCCAAGGCGAGGGCTGGCCGGAGCCAGAGCAAGGGCAGGCCGGAGCTAGGGCGAGGGAAGGCCTAAGCCAGAGCGAGAGCAGGCTGGAGCCAGGGCGAGAGCATGCTGGATGGAGCCAGAGCGAGAGCAGTTCGTAGCCAGGACGAGAGCAGGCCAGAGCCAGCGCGAGAGCAGGCCCGAGCAAGAGCCAGAGCAGGCGGCCAGGGTGAGGGCAGACCAGAGTGAGAGCGAGAGCAGGCCGGACGGCCAAGGCGAGGCCAGAGCAAGAGCAGGCCATAGCGAGAGTATGCCGGAGCCAGGGCGACGGCAGGCCAGAGCCAGAAAGAGAGTAGGCCAGAGCCATGGCGAGAGCAGGACGGAGCCAAGGCGAGGGCAGGCCGGAGCCCGAGCTATGGCATAGCGGAGCCAGGGTGAGGGCAGTACTTAGCTAGAGCGAGAGCAGGCCGGAGCTAAGGCAAGGACAGGCCAGAGGCAGAGAGCCAGGGTAGGCCAGAGCTAGAGCAGGCCAGAGCGAGAGCAAGCTGGAGCCAAGGCAAGGACAGGCCCAAGCCAGAGCGAGAGCAGGCCAGAGCAAGAGCAGTCCAGAGCCCAGGCGAAGGCAGGCCAGAGCCAGAGCGAGAGCAGGCCAGAGCGAGAGCAGGCAGGAGCCAAGGCGAAGGCAGGCCGGGGCAAGAGGAGGTGTTGGCCGGAGCCAAGATGAGGGCTGGCCAGAGCCAGAGCATACTGGAGCCAGGACGAGTGCAGGCCGGAGCCAGTGCGAGAGCAGGCCAGAGCCAGTGCGAGAGCAGACCAGGGCGAGGGCAGACCAGAGTGAGAGCGAGCGCAGGCCGGAGCCAAGAGCAGGCCAGAGCCAGAGCGAGAGTAGACCGGAGCCAAGGCGAGGGCAGACCGGAGCTAGGGAGAGAGCAGGCCAGAGCCAAGGCGAGGGTAGTCCAAAGCCAGAGCGAAAGCAGGCCAGAGTCAGAGCGAGAGTAGACCGGAGCCAAGACGAGGGCAGGCCGGAGCCAGATCAACGGCAGGCCGGAGCCAGGGCGAGGACAGGCTGAAGCCATAGCAAAAGCAGGCCGGAGCCAGGGAGAGAGCAGGCCAGAGCCAAGGCGAGGGCAGTCCAGAGCGAAAGCAGGCCAGAGCGAGAGCAGTCCGGAGCCAGAGCGAGATCAGACCGGAGCCAGGGCGAGGGCAGGCCAGAGCCAGAGCAAGAGCAGGGGAGGCAAGGCCAGAGCCAGGGCAGGGCGGGCCGGAGCCAGAACGATAGCAGGCCAGTGCCAGAACAAGAGCAGGCCAGAGCGAGAGAAGTCCGGAGCCAAGGTAAGGGCAGGCCAGAGCCAGAGAGAGAGTAGGCCTGAGCCAGAGCGAGAGCAGGCCGGAGCCAAGGCGAAGGCAGGCCAGAACCAGAGCGAGAGCAGGCTGGAGTCAAGACGAGGGCAGGCCAGAGCCAGACAGAGCAAGGGCAGGCCGGAGCCAGGGCGAGGGCAGGCCGGAGACAGAGCGAGAGCAGGTCGGAGACAAGGCTAGAGCAGACTGGAGCCAAGGCGAGGGCAGGCCAGAGCCAGGGCGAGAGCAGGCCGGAGCCAAGGCAAGGGCAGGCCGGAGCCATGGCGAAGGCACGCCAGAGCGAGAGCTGGCCGGAGACAGGGTGAGGCCAGAGCGAGAGAGCAGGGCGATGGCAGGCCAGAGCCAGAGCAAGAGCAGGGGAGGCAAGGCCAGAGCCAGGGCAGGGCGGGCCGGAGCCAGAACGATAGCAGGCCAGTGCCAGAACAAGAGCAGGCCAGAGCGAGAGAAGTCCGGAGCCAAGGTAAGGGCAGGCCAGAGAGAGAGTAGGCCTGAGCCAGAGCGAGAGCAGGCCGGAGCCACGGCGAAGGCAGGTCAGAACCAGAGCGAGAGCAGGCTGGAGTCAAGACGAGGGCAGGCCAGACCCAGAGCAAGGGCAGGCCGGAGACAGAGCGAGAGCAGGTCGGAGACAAGGCTAGAGTAGACTGGAGCCAAGGCGAGGGCAGGCCAGAGCCAGGGCGAGAGCAGGCCGGAGCCAAGGCGAGGGCAGGCCGGAGCCATGGCGAAGGCACGCCAGAGCGAGAGCTGGCCGTAGACAGGGTGAGACCAGAGCGAGAGAGCAGGGCGAGGCCAGAGCGAGAGAGCAGTCCAGAGCGAGAGTAGGCTGGAGCCTGGGCGAGGGCGACCAGAGCCAGAGAGAGAGCAGGTAGCAGGGCGAGGGCGACCAGAGCCAGAGAGAGAGCAGGTAGCAGGGCGAGGGCAGGCCAGAGCAAGAGCAGGCCGGAGCCAGGGCCAGGGCTGACCGGAGCCAGAGCAAGGGCACGAGGGCAGGCCGGAGCCAGAGCGATGGCAGACCAGAGCCAGGGCAAGGGCAGTCCGAAGCTAAAGCGAGAGTAGGCCGGCGCCAAGGCGAGAGCAGGGCCGGATCCAAGGCGAGGGCAGGCCAGAGCGAGAGCAGGCCGGAGCCAAGGCAAGCGCCGGCCAGAGCGAGAGCTGGTCGGAGCCAGAGGGCAGGCCGGACCCAAGGTGAGGGCAGGCCAGAGCCAGAGCGGGAGCCGGCCAGAGCGAGAGCAGTCTGGAGCCAAGGAAAGGGCAGGCCGGAGCCAGATGTAGCAGGCTTGAGCCAGAGCGAGGGCTGGCCAGAACCAGAGCGAGAGCAGGCCGGAGTCAAGACGAGGGCAGGCCAGAGTAAGAGCAGCCGGAGCCAGGGCGAGAGCAGCCGGAGCCAGGGCGAGGGTAGGCCAGACGACCAATCAGCAGTATTGGCGCCAAATTTAAACACCGCTTTACTGATTTGTCGCGGTGGCCGGCCGCCCTTAGCAGGAGTTACCTTACCTGCTGCTGCTTGCTGTCCAGCAGCAGACTGAAAAGAGCAAGAGCAGGCCGGATAGCCAGGGCGAGAGCAGGCCGGAGCCAGAGCAAGGGCTGGCCGGTGCCAGATCCAGAGCAGGACGGAACCAGGACGAGGGCAGGCCAGAGTGGCGAGAGCAGGCCGGAGCCAAGGCAAGAGAGCAGGCCAGAGCGAGAGCAGGGCGAGAGTAGGCCAGAGCCAAGGCAAGGGCAGGCCAGAGCGAGAGAAGGCCGGAACCAGGAGGTGGGCAGGCCGGAGACAGGGCGAGGCCAGAGCCAGATAGAGAGTAGGCCAGAGCCAGGGGCGAGGGCAGGCCAGAGCCAGAGAGAGAGCAGGCCGGAGTGCGAAGGCAGGCCAGAGCCAGGGCGAGAGCAGGCCGGACACAGGGCGAGGCCAGAGCAAGAGCAGGCCAGAGCAAGAGCTGACCAGAGCCAGAACAAGCGCAGGCCGGAGCCAGGGCGAGGGCAGGCCGGAGCCAGGGCGAGGGCAGGCCAGAGCAAGAGAAGTCCGGAGCCAAGGGCAGGCCAGACAGAGCCAGAGCGACAGCAGGCCTACGCCAGAGCGACAGCAGGCCTACGCCAGAGCGGGAGCAGGCCGGAGCCAAGGCGAAGGCAGGCCATAACAAGAGCGAGAGCAGGCTGGAGTTAAGACCCTCGGGCAGGCCAGAGCAAGAGCATGCCAGAGCAAGAGCAGGCCGGAATCAGGGCGAGGGCAGGCCAGAGCCAGAGCAAGAGCAGGCCGGAGCCAAGGCGAGGGTTAGCCGGAGCCAGAGCAAGGGCAGGCCGGAGCCAGAGCAAGGGCAGGCCGGAGCCAGGCTGAGGACTGGCCGGAGCCAGGGCGAGAGCAGGCCGGAGCCAAGGCGAGGGCAGGTCAGAGCCAGATCCAGCAGAGCAGGCCGGATGGAGCCAGGGCGAGGGCTGGCCAGACAGAGCAAGAGCAGGCCGGATCCAAGGTGAGGGAAGCCAGAGCGAGAGGAGGCCAGAGCCAGAGCGAGAGCAGGCCGGAGCCAGGGCGAGGGCAGGCCAGAGCGAGAGTAGGCCAGAGCCAAGTCAAGGACAGGCCAGATCTGGCGAGAAAAGGCCGGAGCCAAGGCAAGGGCAGCTCGGAACCAGGACGAGAGCAGGCCGGAGACAGGGTGAGGCCAGAGCAAGAGCAGGCCAGAGCCAGGGCGAGGGCAGGCCAGAGAGAGAGCAGGCCGGAGACAGGGCGAGGGCAGGCCAGAGCGAGAGCAGGCCAGAGCCAAGGAGGGCAGGCCAGAGCGAGAGCAGGCCGGAGCCAAGGCGAAGGCAGGCCAGAAGAAGAGCGAGAGCAGGCTGGAGTCAAGGGCAGGCCAGAGCCAGGGCGAGGGCAGGCCAGAGCAACAGCTGGCCGGAGTCAGGGCGAGAGCAGGCCGGAGTCAGAGCAAGGGCAGGCCGGAGCCAGGGAGAGAGCAGGCCAGAGCCAAGGCGAGGGCTGGCCAGAGCGAGAGCAGGCCGGAGCCAAGGCGAGAGTAGGCTCCCGGAGCCAAGGAGAGGGCAGGCCAGAGCGAGAGCAGTCCGGAGCCAAGGCCCTGAGGACAGTGTGCCTGAGCCAGATCCAGAGCAGGCCGGAGTCAGGGCGAGGGCAGGCCAGAGTCAGAGCAAGAGCAGGCCGGAGCCAAGGCCAGAGCAGGCCGGAGCCAGGGCGAGGGTAGGCCAGAGCCAAGGCAAGGGCAAGCCAGAGCGATACGAAAGCCAGAGCCAAGGCAAGGGCAGGCCGGAACCAGGGCGAGAGCAAGCTGGAGACAGGGCGAGGCCAGAGCGAGAGTAGGCCAGAGCCAGGGCGAGGGCAGGCCAGAGTCAGAGCAAAAGCAGGCCGGAGCCAAGGCGAGAGCAGGCCAGAGCCAAGGCGAGGGTAGGCCAGAGCCAAGGCAAGGGCAAGCCAGAGCCAGAGCGATACGAAGGCCAGAGCCTAGTCAAGGGCAGGCCGGAACCAGGGCGAGAGCAGGCTGGAGACAGGGCGAGGCCAGAGCGAGAGTAGGCCAGAGCCAGGGCGAGGGCAGGCCAGAGCCAGAGAGAGAACAGGCCGGAGCCAGGGCGAAGGCAGGCCATTGCCAGAGCGAGAGCAGGCCGGAGCCAGGGCGAGAGCAGGCCAGAGCAAGAGCAGGTCGGAGCCAGGGCGAGAGCAGGCCGGAGCCAGAGCAAGGGCAGGCCGGAGTCGGGGCGAGGGCAGGCCGGAGCCAAGGCGAGAGCAGGCCAGAGCGAGAGCAGGCCGAAGCCAGGGCGAGGGCAGGCCAGAGCGAGAGTAGGCCAGAGCCAAGGCAAGGGCAGGCCAGAGCGAGAGAAGGCCAGAGCCAAGGCAAGGGCAGGCCGAAGCCAGGACGAGAGCAGGTCGGAGACAGGGTGAGTGAGGCCAGAGCCAGAGCGAGAGTAGGCCGGAGCCAGGGCGAGGGCAGGCCAGAGAGAGAGCAGGCCGGAGCCAGGCGAGGGCAGGCCAGAGCCAAGGCGAGGGCAGTCCAGAGCGAGAGCTGGCCAGAGCGAGAGCAGTCCGGAGCCAGAGCTAGGGCATGCCAGAGCGAGAGCAGGCCTGAGCCAGAGAAGAGCGAGAAGATCAGGTTAGAGTCAAGACGAGGGCAGGCCAGAGCCAGAGGAAGAGCAGGCCGGAGAAGGCATGGGCAGGCCAGAGCCAGAGAGAGAGCAGGCCGGAGACAGGGCGAGCGGGCAGGCCAGAGCAAGAGCGGGTCGGAGCCAGGGCGAGAGCAGACCAGAGCCAATGCGAGGGCAGGCCGGAGCCAGAGCAAGGGCAGGCCGGAGTCAGGGCGAGGGCAGGCCAGAGCCAGGGCGAGAGCAGGCCGGAGCCAAGGCGAGTGTAGGCCAGAGCCAAGGCAAGAGCAGGCCAGAGCTAGAGCGATAGAAGGCCAGAGCCAAGGCGAGGGCAGGCCAGAGCAAGAGAAGGCCAGACAGGCCGGAGCCAGGGCGAGGGCAGGCCAGAGCCAGACCAAGAGCAGTCCGGAGCCAAGGCAAGGGCAGGCCAGACAGAGCCAGAGCGACAGCAGGCCTTCGCCAGAGCGAGAGCATGCCGGAGCCAAGGCGAAGGATGGCCATAACGAGCGAGAGCAGGCCGGAGTCAATACGAGGGCAGGCCAGAGCAAGAGCAGGCCATATTATTCTCTTAAAAAACTTGTGGTAGATAGGGTACCATCACGGCCCTGCCTACGAGCTTACAATCTAATATACAATACAGGCTGCTCCTGAGGGCATACAGAATAATGTATACCCTGTCCTAGGAGCTTACACAATACGTCACCTAGGCTGAAGATAAATGGAACTGTGGCACCCCGAGGGCTCGGTTGCTACAGAGGTATTGCACCTCACCCAGAGGTGTGATATCTCACTCTCAGGTAAGGATGGAGTGTGGATCAGGACCCCGACACCTGCATGCATTACACCACATTGCCGTGGGGCAGGGCGACCAATATGCATGCCCCTGAGATGGGCACGACAGTCCCTGTCCCTGGCTGGAGTGGGGGGAGGGAACACCGAGGAAGGGAGCAAGAGCAGGCCAGAGCCAGGGCGAGAGCAGGCCGGAGCCAAGGCGAGGGCTAGCCAGAGCCAGAGCAAGGGCAGGCCAGAGCAAGGGCAGGCCGGAGCCAGGGCGAGGACAGGCCAGAGCAAGAGCAGGCCGGAGCCAGGGTGAAAGCAGGCCGGAGCCAAGGCGAGGGCAGGTCAGAGCTAGAGTGAGAGCGGGCCGGAGCAAGGATGAGGGCAGGCAGTAGCGAGGGCAGGCCAGAGTCAGAGCGAGAGCAGGCTGGAGCTAAGGCAAGGGCAGGCTAGAGCCAGAGAGAGAGCAGGCTGGATCCAGGGCGAGGGAAGGCCAGAGGTACACCGAGACCATGTACTTTCCAATTGTGCTACTCAGCCCCCGGAACATTAGTCAATGACATTAGCCCATTCCTTAGGGACCTACCATTTGTCACTGTCTCCCCCGCTCCCAGCGGTCAGGCGAAACCCTGTCAGGTCTCCCCCGCTCCCAGCGGCCAATACAGCAGTGCGACTCACATGCCCTGGTATCTAAGGTCCGGTTTGACTCTGTACTGTCCCGTCCTCTATTGAGTCATTTGTATGGGCTGCTCAAACCTGAGTTACTGGAGGTCTCACTACCTCTAAACCCACGCCCACTACTCTCAGGACATCTTGAAAGTTCCCTGACTTCAGCTGTAGCTGTTCGGTTATTTAGGGGGCCCTTTCTCTGTCTAGCCTCACAATTTCTAGACGGCTGCCATCTTCTGCTACTCAGATGATGCTGTCTATCCACTCGCAGTCTAGCAAGATTTAACTGTTCCACCTCTCGCAGGTAGGTCACTCGGTACTCCAACTGCATGTGCACATATTCCAGGCTTTCTTCTGTTCCTACCGCGGAGAATGACACCATGCCGTCTTCGTCTGGTATCCAGTCCTGACGATCACGTGGACTGCTTACTTTCACCACACCAGACTTCTTGACCATCATCTGCATGGCTCGACCATTTCTCCCAATGAGCTTTCTCACCAGAACATGAGGCACCCGGATGACCTCTTCCTGCAGACTGTGACCTTTTCTCATCAGCAGGCCGGAGCCAGAGCAAGGGCAGGCTAGAGTCAGGGCAAGGGGAAGGCCGGAGCCAGAGCGAGAGCCGGCTGTAGCTAAGGCGGGAACAGGCCGGAGCCAAGGCGAGGGTAGGCCAGAGGCAGAGTGAAAACAGGCCGGAGCCAGGACGAGGGCAGGCCGGAGCCTCGGCGAGGGCAGACCAGAGCCAGAGCGAGAGAAGGCCGGAGCCAAGGCGAAGGCAGGCCAGAACCAGAGCGAGAGCATGCCGGAGTCAAGACGAGGGCAAACCAGAGCAAGAGCAGGCCGTAGCCAGGTCGAGGACAGGCCAGAGCAAGAGCAGGCCGGAGCCAGGGCGAGAGCAGGCCGGAGCCAAAGCGAGGGCTGGCCAGAGTCAGAACAAGGGCAGGCTGGAGCCAGGGAGAGAGCAGGCCGGAGCCAGAGCAAGAGCAAGCCAGAGCCAAGGCGAGAGCAGGCTGGAGCTAAGGCGAGGGCAGTCCAGAGCGAGATCAGGCCGGAGCCAAGGAGAGGGCAGGCCAGATCCAGAGCAGGCCGGAGCCAGGGTGAGGGCAGGCCAGAGTCACAGCGACAGCAGGACGGAGCTAAGGCGAGGGAACGCCATAGCGAGAGCACGCCAGAGCGAGAGCAGGGCGAGGGCAGGCCAGAGCCAGAGCAAGAGTAGGCCAGAGCCAAGGCAAGGGCAAGCTAGAGGAAGAGAAGGCCGGAGCCAAGGCAAGGGCAGGCCGGAACCAGGTCGAGAGCAGGCCGGAGACAGTTCGAGGCCAGAGCGAGAGCAGGCCAGAGCCAGATAGAGAGCAGGCCGGAGCCAGGGTGAGGGCAGGCCAGAGCCAGATAGAGAGCAGGCCGGAGTCAGGGTGAGGGCAGGCCAGAGCGAGAGCACGCAGGTGCCAGGGTGAGAGCAGTCCGGAGCCAAGGCAAGGGCAGTCCGGAGCCAGTGCGAGGGCAGTCCAGATGTAGAGCGAGAGCAGGCCGGAGCCAAGGCGAGATTAGCCCGGAGCCAAGGCGAGGGCAGGCCAGAGGCAGAGCCAGGGCAGGCCAGAGCGAGAGTAGGTCGGAGCCAGAGCGAGAGCAGGCCGGAGCCAGGGCAAAGGCTGGCCGGAACAAGGGCGAGAACAGGCCGGAGTCAAGACGAGGGCAGGACAGAGCAAGAGCAGGCCAGAGCAAGAGCTGGCCGGAGCCAGGGCGAGAGCAGGCCGGAGCCAAGGCAAGTGCTGGCCGGAGCCAAGGCGAGGGCAGGCTAGAGCCAGACCGAGAGCAGGCCGGAGCCAAGGCGAGGGCTGGCCAGATCCAGAGCAGGCCGGAGTCATGGCGAGGGCAGGCCAGAGTCAGAGCAAGAGCAGGCCGGAGCCAAGGCGAGGGCACGCCAGAGCGAGAGCAGGCCAGAACCAAAGCGAGAGCAGGCCGGAGCCAGGGCGAGGGCAAGCAAGAGCGAGAGTAGGCCAAAGCCAAGGCAAGGGCACGCCAGAGCGAGAGAAGGCTGGAGCCAAGGCAAGGGCAGGCTGGAATAAGGGCTAGAGCAGGCCCGATACAGGGCGAGGCCAGAGCGAGAGCAGGCCACAGCCAGAGTGAGAGTATGCCGGAGCCAGGGTGAGGGCGGGCCAGAGCCAGAGAGAGAGCAGGCCGGAGCCAGGTCGAGGGCGGGCCAGAGCCAAAGCGAGAGCAGGCCGGAGCCAGGGCGAGAGCAGGCCGGAGCTAAGGCGAGGGCAGGCCGGAGCCAGGGCGAGGGCAGTCAGGAACTAGAGCGAGAGCAGGCCGGAGCCAAGTCGAGGGCAGGCTAGAGCAAGAGCAGGTCAGAGCCAAAGCGAGGGCAGGCCAGAGCCAGAGCGAGAGCAGGCCGGAGCCAAGGCGAGGGTAGGCCAGAGCGAGGGCAGGCCAGAGCGAAAGCAGGCCAGAACAAGAGCTAGATCAGGCCAGAGTCAAGACGAGGGTAGGCCAGAGCCAGAGGAATAGCAGGCCGGAGCCAAGGCATCGGCAGGCGAGAGCCAGAGAGAGAGCAGGCCGGAGCCAGAGCAAGGGCAGGCCAGAGCGAGAGCAGGTCGTAGCCAGGGCGAGCGCAGGCCGGAGCTAGAGCAAGGGCAGGCCAGAGCGAGAGCAGGCCAAAGCGAGAGTAGGCCAGAGCAAGGGCCGGCCGGAGTCATGGCGAGGGCAGGCCAGAGTCAGAGCAAGAGCAGGCCGGAGCCAAGGCGAGGGCAGGCCAGAGCAAGAGCAGGCCGGAGCCAGGGTGAGGGCGGGCCAGAGCCAGAGAGAGAGCAGGCCGGAGCCAGGTCGAGGGCGGGCCAGAGCCAAAGCGAGAGCAGGCCGGAGCCAGGGCGAGAGCAGGGCAGGCCGGAGCCAGGGCGAGGGCAGTCAGGAACTAGAGCGAGAGCAGGCCGGAGCCAAGTCGAGGGCAGGCTAGAGCAAGAGCAGGTCAGAGCCAAAGCGAGGGCAGGCCAGAGCGAGAGCAGGCTGGAGCCAAGGCGAGGGGAGCCAGGGCGAGAGCAGGCCGGAGCTAGAGCAAGGGCAGGCCAGCGCGAGAGCAGGCCAAAGCGAGAACGGGTCGGAGCCAGGGCGAGGGCAGGCCAGAGCCAATGCGAGGGCAGGCCAGAGCCAGAGCAAGGGCCGGCCGGAGTCAGGGCGAGGCCAGAGCGAGAGAAGGCCGGAGCCAAGGCGAGAGTAGGCCAGAGCCAAGGCAAGGGCAGGCCAGAGCCAAGGCAAGGGCAGGCCAGAGCCAGAGCAAAAGCAGGCCGGAGCCAGGGTGAGGGCAGGCCAGAGCAAGAGCAGTCCGGAGCCAAGGCAAGGGCAGGCCAGACAGAGCCAGAGCGACAGCAGGCCTACGCCAGAGCGAGAGCATGCCGGAGCCAAGGCGAAGGCTGGCCATAACGAGCGAGAGCAGGCCGGAGTCAAGACGAGGGCGGGCCAGCGCCAGAGAGAGAGCAGGCCGGAGCCAGGTCGAGGGCGGGCCAGAGCCAAAGCGAGAGCAGGCCGGAGCCAGGGCGAGAGCAGGCCGGAGCTAAGGCGAGGGCAGGCCGGAGCCAGGGCGAGGGCAGTCAGGAACTAGAGCGAGAGCTGGCCGGAGCCAAGTCGAGGGCAGGCTAGAGCCAGAGCAAGAGCAGGTCAGAGCCAAAGCGAGGGCAGGCCAGAGCCAGAGCGAGAGCAGGCCGGAGCCAAGGCGAGGGGAGGCCAGAGCAAGAGCAGGCCGGAGCCACGATGAAAGCAGGCCAGAACAAGAGCTAGATCAGGCCAGAGTCCAGACGAGGGCAGGCCAGAGCCAGAGGAATAGCAGGCCGGAGCCAAGGCATCGGCAGGCGAGAGCCAGAGAGAGAGCAGGCCGGAGCCAGAGCGAGGGCAGGCCAGGGCGAGAGCAGGTCGGAGCCAGGGCGAGAGCAGGCCAGAGCTAGAGCAAGGGCAGGCCAGAGCGAGAGCAGGCCAAAGCGAGAACGGGTCGGAGCCAGGGCGAGGGCAGGCCAGAGCCGATGCGAGGGCAGGCCGGAGCCAGAGCAAGGGCCGGCCGGAGTCAGGGCGAGGCCAGAGCGAGAGAAGGCCAGAGCCAGAGCGAGAGAAGGCCGGAGCCAAGGCGAGAGTAGGCCAGAGCCAAGGCAAGGGCAGGCCAGAGCCAGAGCGATAGAAGGCCAGAGCCAAGGCAAGGGCAGGCCAGAGCCAGAGCAAAAGCAGGCCGGAGCCAGGGTGAGGGCAGGCCAGAGCAAGAGCAGTCCGGAGCCAAGGCAAGGGCAGGCCAGACAGAGCCAGAGCGACAGCAGGCCTACGCCAGAGCGAGAGCATGCCGGAGCCAAGGCGAAGGCTGGCCATAACGAGCGAGAGCAGGCCGGAGTCAAGACGAGGGCAGGCCAGAGCAAGAGCAGGCCGGAGCCAGGGTGAGGGCAGGCCAGAGCGAGAGCAGGCCACAGCCAGAATGAGAGTATGCCGGAGCCAGGCCGAGGGCTGGCCAGCGCCAGAGAGAGAGCAGGCCGGAGCCAGGGCGAGGGCGGGCCAGAATCAAAGCGAGAGCAGGCCAGAGCCAGAGCGATGGCAGGCCGGAGCCAGGGCAAGGGCAGTCAGGAACTAGAGCGAGAGCAGGCCGGAGCCAAGGTGAGAGCTGGCTGGAGCCAAGGCGAGGGCAGGCCAGAGTCAGAGCCAGGGCAGGCCAGAGCCAGAGCGAGAGCAGGCCGGAGCCAAGGCGAGGGCAGGCTATAGCCAGAGCAAGAGCAGGTCAGAGCCAAGGCGAGGGCAGGCCAGAGCCAGATCGAGAGCAGGCCAGTGCCAGATTGAGCAGTCCGGAGCCAAGGCAAGGGCAGGCCAGAATCAGAGCTAGAGTAGGCTGGCGCCAGGGCGAGGGCAGGACAGAGTCAGAGCGAGAGCAGGTCGGAGCCAGTGCGAGAGCAAGCCGGAGCCAATGCGAGGGCAGGCGAGAGCAGGCTGGAGCCAGGACGAGGGCAGGCCGGAGCCTGGGCGAGAGCAGGCTGGAGCCAAGGCGAGGTCAGGACAGAGCCAGAGCAAGCCGGAGCCAGGGCGAGGGCAGGCCAGAGTCAGAGCGAGAGGAGGCCGGAGCCAAGGCAAGGTCAGACCATGGTCCGAGCGAGAGGGCAGGTCAGAGCGAGAGCATGCCAGAGCCACAGCCAGAGCAGGCCCGAGCCAGAGCGAGAGTAGTCCAGAGCCAAGGCTAGGGTAGGCGCGAGCCAGAGCGAGAGAAGGCCAGAGTCTGGGCGAGGGCAGACCGGTGCCAAGGCGAGAGCAGGCCGGAGCCAAGACGAGGGCAGGCTTGAGCAGAGCCAGGGCAGGCCAGAGCGAGAGCAGGCCAGAGCCAGAGCGAGAGCAGGCCGGAGCCAAGATGAGGACAGGCCAGAGCCAGAACGAGAGCAGGCCAGTGCCAAAGCGAGATCAGCCCAGTGCCAGAGCGAGAGCAGTCCGGAGCCAAGGCAAGGGCAGGCCGGAACCAGGGCGAGAGCAGGCCGGAGACAGTTCGAGGCCAGAGCGAGAGCAGGCCAGAGCCAGATAGAGAGCAGGCCGGAGCCAGGGTGAGGGCAGGCCAGAGCAAGAGCAGGCAGGAGCCAGGGCGAGAGCAGTCCGGAGCCAAGGCAAGGGCAGTCCGGAGCCAGGGCGAGGGCTGTCCGGATGTAGAGCGAAAGCAGGCCGGAGCCAAGGCGAGATTAGCCCGGAGCCAAGGCGAGGCAGGCCAGAGGCAAATCGAGAGCAGGCCGGAGCCAGGGCAAGGGCTGGCCGGAGCCAGGGCGAGGGCTGGCCGGAGCTAGAGCGAGAGCAGGCCGGAGCCAAGGTGAGAGCAGGCCGGAGCCAAGGCAGGTACACCAGAGCCAGATTGAGAGCAGGCCGGAGCCAGGACGAGGACAGGCCGGAGCCAGGATGAGGAAAAGGCCAGAGTCATAGAGAGAACAGGCCGGAGCCAAGGCAAAGGCAGGCCAGAGAGAGAGAGCAGGCCGAAGCCAGGGCGAGGGCAGGCAGGAGTCAGGGCAAGGGCAGGCTAGAGTCATAGAGCAGGCCGGAGCCAAGGCAAAGGCAGGCCAGAGAGAGAGAGCAGGCCGGAGCTAGGGCGAGAGCAGGCCGGATCCAGGGCGAGGGCAGGCCGGTGCCAGAGCGAGAGTAGGTCGGAGCCAGGGCGAGAGCAGGCCGGAGCCAGGGCAAGGGCTGGCCAGAGCCAAGGTCAGGTCCGAGCCACGGCGAGGGCAGGCCGGAGCCAAGGTGAGAGCAGGCCGGAGCCAAGGTGAGGGTACACTAGAGCTAGAGCGAGAGCAGGCCGGAGCCAGGAAGAGGACAGGCCGGAGCCAGGACGAGGGCAGGCCAGAGTCATAGAGAGAGCAGGCCGGAGCCAAGGCAAGGGCAGGCCAGAGCCAGAGAGAGAGCAGGCCGGAGCCAGGGCGAGGGCAGGCCAGAGCGAGGTCAGGCCGAAACGAGAGCGAGAGAATGCCGGAGCCAGGGCGAGGGCAGGCCAGAGCGAGAGCAGGCCGCACACAGGGCGAGAGTAGGCCGGAGCCAGAGCGTGAGCAGGCCGGAGCCAGAGCGAGAGCAGGCCGGAGTCAAGGCGAGGGCAGGCCGGAGCCAGACTGAGAGCAGGTTGGAGCTAGGGCTAGGGCAGGCCGGAGCCAGGGCTAGGGCAGGCCGGAGCCAGGGCGAGGGCAGGCCGGAGCCAGGGCGAGGGCAGGCCAGAGTCATAGAGACAGCAGGCCGGAGCCAAGGCAAGGGCAGGCCAGAGCCAGAGAGAGAGCAGGGCGAGGGCAGGCCAGAGCGAGAGCAGGCCGGAGCCAAGGCGAGGGGAGGGCAGGCCGAAACCAGAGCGAGAGAATGCCGGAGCCAGGGCGAGGGCAAGCCAGAGCGAGAGCAGGCCGGAGACAGGGCAAGGGCAGGCCGGAGCCAGAGCGAGAGCAGGCCGGAGCCAAGGCGAGGTCAGGCTGGAGCCAGGGCGAGGGCAGGCCCTAGCCAGAGCAAGAGCAGGATGGAGCCAGGGCGAGGGCAGGCCGGAGCCAGAGAGAGGGCAGGCCGGAGCCAGGACGAGGGCAGGCCGAAGCCAAGGCGAGGGCAGGCTGGAGCCAGAGCAGGAGCTGGCCGGAGCCAAGGCGAGGGCTGGCCGGAGGCAGAGCCAGGGTAGGCCAGAGCAAGAGCAGGCCAGAGCAAGAGCAGGCCGGAGCCAAGGCAAGGACAGGCCAGAGCGAGAGCAGGTCAGAGCGAGAGCAGTCCGAAGCCAAGGCAAGGACAGGCCAGAGCGAGAGCAGGTCAGAGCGAGAGCAGTCCGAAGCCAAGGCGAAGGCAAGGACAGGCCAGAGCCAGAGCAGTTCAGAGCGAGAACAGTCCGAAGCCATGGCGAAGGCAGGCCGGAGCCAGAGCAGGTGTTGGCCGGATCCAAGGCGAAGGCTGGCCGGAGCCAGAGCTAGGGCAGGCTGGAGCCAGGGTGAGGGAAGGCCTAAGCCAGAGCGAGAGCAGGCTGGAGCGAGGTGGAGAGCAGGCCGGAGCCAAGGCGAGGGCAGGCCACAGCGAGACCAGGCCGGAGCCAGGACTAGGGCAGGCCGGAGCCAGGGCGAGAGCAGGCCAGAGCTAGAGCCAGAGCAGGCAGCCAGGGCGAGGGCAGACCAGAGTGAGAGCGAGAGCAAGCTGGAGCCAAGGCGAGGCCAGAGCCAGAGCAAGACCAGGCCAGAGCAAGAGTAGACTGGAGCCAGGGCGACTGCAGTCCAGAGCCAGAGAGAGAGTAGGCGGAGCGAGGGCAGGCCAGAGCGAGGGCAGGTCGGAGCCAGGGCGAGAGCAGGATGGAGCCAAGGCGAGGGCAGGCCAGAGCCCGAGCTATGGCATAGCGGAGCCAGGGTGAGGGCAGTACGGAGCTAGAGCGAGAGCAGGCCGGAGCCAAGGCAAGGGCAGGCCAGAGGCAGCCAGGGTAGGCCAGAGCAAGAGCAGGCCAGACCGAGAGCAGACCGGAGCCAAGGCAAGGACAGGCCCAAGCCAGAGCGAAAGCAGGCCAGAGCGAGAGCAGTCCGGAGCCAAGGCGAAGGCAGACCAGAGCGAGAGCTGGCCAGAGCCAGAGCGAGAGCAGGCAGGAGCCAAGGCGAAGGAAGGCAGGCCGGAGCAAGAGCAGGTGCTGGCCGGAGCCAAGGCGAGGGCTGGCTGGAGCCAGAGCAAGGGCAGGCCGGAGCCAGGGCGAGGGAAGGCCGAAGCCAGAGCGAGAGCAGGCTGGAGCCAGTGCGAGAGCAGGCCGGAGCCAAGACGAGGGCAGGCCAGAGCCAGAGCAAGAGCAGGCTTGAGCCAGGACGAGGGCAGGCCGGAGCCAGCGCGATAGCAGGCCAAAGCTAGTGCCAGAGCAGGCTGCCAGGGCTAGGACAGACCAGAGTGAGAGCGAGAGCAGGCCTGAGCCAAGGCGAGGCCAGAGTGAGAGTAGGCCGGAGCCAGGGCGAGGGCAGGCGAGAGCCAGAGAGAGAGTAGGCCGGAGCCAGGGCGAGGGCAGGCCAGAGTCAGAGCAAGAGCAGGTCGGAGCCAGGACAAGAGCAGGACGGAGCCAAGGTGAGGGCAGGCCGGAGCCTGAGCTATGGCATTGCGGAGCCAGGGCGAGACCAGTACGGAGCAAGAGCCAGAGCAGGTCGTAGCCAAGGCAAGGGCAGGCCAGAGGCAGAGCCAGGGTAGGCCAGAGCAAGAGCAGGCCAGAGCGAGAGCAGTCCGGAGCCAAGGCGAAGGCAGGCCAGAGCGAGAGCAGGCCAGAGCCTGAACGAGAGCATGCAGGAGCCAAGGCAAAGGCAGGCCAGAGTCAGAGCGAGAGCAGGCCGAAGCCAAGGCAAAGGCAGGTCAGAGCCAGAGTGCGAGCAGGCTGGAGCCAAGGCGAGGGAGGGCAGGCCGGAGCCAGAGCGAGAGCAGGCCGGATCCAAGGAGACGGCAGGCCGAAACTAGAGCGAGACAATGCCGGAACCAGGGCGAGGGCAGGCCAGAGCGAGAGCAGGCCGGAGCCAGAGCGAGAGCAGGCCAGAGCCAAGAGGAGGGCAGGCCGGAGCCACAGTGAGAGCAGGCCAGAGCCAGGGCGAGGGCAGGCCAGAGCCAAAGCGAGAGCAGGATGGAGCCAGGGCGAGGACAGGCCGGAGCCAGAGCGAGGGCAGGCCGGAGCCAGAGCGAGGGCAGGCCGGAGCCAGTTAGAGGGCAGGCCGGAGCCAGTTAGAGGGCAGGCCGGAGCCAGTTAGAGGGCAGGCCGGAGCCAGGGCGAGGGCAGGCCGGAGCCAGGGCGAGAGCAGGCCGGAGCCAAGGCGAGGACGGGCCGGAACCATTGCAGGAGCTGGCCGGAGCCAAGGCGATGGCTGGCCGGAGCCAGAGTAAGGGCTGGCCGGAGCCAGGGCGAGGGCAGGCCGAAGCCAGAGCGTAGGCAGACTGGAGCCAGGGTGAGAGCAGGCCAGAGCCAAGGCAAGGGCAGGCCAGAGCTAGAGCCAGAGCAGGCCGGAGCCTGGGCGAGGGCAGTCCTGAATCAGAACGAGAGGAGGCCGGAGCCAAGGCGAGAGCAGGCCGGAGCCAAGGCGAGGACGGGCCGGAACCATTGCAGGAGCTGGCCGGAGCCAAGGCGATGGCTGGCCGGAGCCAGAGTAAGGGCTGGCCGGAGCCAGGGCGAGGGCAGGCCGAAGCCAGAGCGTAGGCAGACTGGAGCCAGGGTGAGAGCAGGCCAGAGCCAAGGCAAGGGCAGGCCAGAGCTAGAGCCAGAGCAGGCCGGAGCCTGGGCGAGGGCAGTCCTGAATCAGAACGAGAGGAGGCCGGAGCCAAGGCGAGAGCAGGCCGGAGCCAGGGCAGGCCAGTCCAGAGCGAGAGTAAGCCAGAGCCAAGGCTAGGGCAGGCGAGAGCCAGAGCGAGAGATGGCCGGAGCCAAGCAGAGGGCAGGCCAGAGAGAGAGCAGGCCAGATCCAGAGCGAGAGCAAGCCAGAGGCAGAGCGAGAGCAGGCCGGAGCCAGAGCAATAGCAGGCAGCAGCCAGGGCGAGAGCAGACCGGCGCCAAGGCGAGGGCAGGCCAGAGGCAGAGCCAGGGCAGTCCAGTACCAAAGTGAGAGCAGGCCGGAGCCAAGGTGAGGGCTGGCCAGAGCCAGAAGGAGAGCAGGCCAGTGCCAGAGCGAGAGCAGGCCAGTGCCAAAGCGAGAGCAGTCCGGAGCCAAGGCAAGGGCAGGCCAGAGCCAGAGAGAGAGTAGGCCTGAGCCAGAGCGAGAGCAGGCCGGAGCCAAGGCGAAGTCAGACTAGAACCAGAACGAGAGCAGACCGGAGTCAAGACGAGGGCAGGACACAGCAAGAGCAGCCTGGAGCCAAGGAGAGGGCTGGCCGGAGCCAGAGCAGGGACAGGCCAGAGCCAGGGCGAGGGCAGGCTAGAGCAAGAGCAGGCCAGAGCCATGGCGAGGGCAGGCCGGAGCCAGGGTGAGGGCAGGCCGGAGCCAGGATGAGGGCAGGCCGGAGCCAGGGAGAGAGCAGGTCGGAGCCAAGGCGAGGTCAGACCAGAGCGAGAGCAGGCCGGAGCCCGCACGAGGGCAGGCCGTAGCCAGGGCGAGAGCAGGCCGGAGCTAAGGCGAGGGCAGGCCAGAGCCAGGGAGAGAGCAGGCCGGAGCTAAGGCGAGGGCAGGCCAGAGCCAGAGAGAGAGCAGGCGGGAGCCAGGACGAGGGCAGGCCGGAGCCAGGGCGAGAGCAGTCCAGAGCCAGCACGAGAGCATGCCAGAGCTACAGCCAGAGCAGGTCGGAGTCAGGGCGAGGGCAGACCAGAGTCAGAGCGAGAGCAGGCCGGAGCCAAGGTGAGGGCAGGCCAGAGCCAGAGCTAGAGCTGGCCAGAGTGAGAGCAGGCCAGTGCCTGAGCGAGAGCAGGCCAGTGCCAAAGCGAGAGCAGTCCGGAGCCAAGGCAAGGGCAGGCCAGAGCCAGAGAGAGAGTAGGCCTGAGCCAGAGCGAGAGCAGGCCGGAGCCAAGGCGAAGTCAGACTAGAACCAGAGCGAGAGCAGACCGGAGTCAAGACGCGGGCAGGACAGAGCAAGAGCAGCCTGGAGCCAAGGAGAGGGCTGGCCGGAGCCAGAGCAAGGACAGGCCAGAGCCAGAGTGAGAGCAGGCCAGAGCCAGGGCGAGGGCAGGCTAGAGCAAGAGCAGGCCAGAGCCAGGGCGAGGGCAGGCCGGAGCCAGGGCGAGGGCAGGCCGGAGCCAGCGTGAGGGCAGGCCGGAGCCAGGGTGAGGGCAGGCCGGAGCCAGGGAGAGAGCAGGTTGGAGCCAAGGCGAGGTCAGACCAGAGCGAGAGCAGGCCGGAGCCCGCACGAGGGCAGGCCGTAGCCAGGGCGAGAGCAGGCCGGAGCTAAGGCGAGGGCAGGCCAGAGCCAGGGCGAGAGCTGGCCGGAGCTAAGGCGAGGGCAGGCCAGAGCCAGAGAGAGAGCAGGCGGGAGCCAGGACGAGGGCAGGCCGGAGCCAGGGCGAGAGCAGGCCAGAGCCAGCACGAGAGCATGCCAGAGCTACAGCCAGAGCAGGTCGGAGTCAGGGCGAGGGCAGACCAGAGTCAGAGCGAGAGCAGGCCGGAGCCAAGGTGAGGGCAGGCCAGAGCCAGAGATAGAGCTGGCCAGAGTGAGAGCAGGCCAGTGCCTGAGCGAGAGCAGTCCGGAGCACAAGGCAAGGGCAGGCCAGAACCAGAGAGAGAGTAGGCCTGAGCCAGAGCGAGAGCAGGCCGGAGCCAAGGAGAAGGCAGGCCATAGGCAGAGCCAGGGCAGGCCAGAGCAAGAGAGAGAGCAGGCGGAAGCCAAGGCGATGGCAGGCCATAGCCAGAATGAGAACAGGCCAGAGCCAAGGTGAGGGCAGGCCAGAGCGAGAGCAGGCCAGTGCCAGAGCAAGAGCAGGCCAGTGCCAGAGCGAGAGCAGGCCAGTGCCAGAACGAGAGCAGGCCAGTGCCAGAGCTAGAGAAGTCCGGAGCCAAGGCAAGGGCAGACCAGAGCCAGAAAGCGAGTAGGCATGAGCCAGAGCGAGAGGAGGCCGGAGCCAAGGCAAAGGCAGGCCCGAACCAGAGCGAGAGCAGGCCGGAGTTAAGACGAGGGCAGGCCAGAGCCAGAGCAAGAGCAGGCTGGAGCCAAGGCAAGGGCAGGCCGGAGCCAGTTATAGGGCAGGCCGGAGCCAGGGTGAGGGCAGGCCGGAGCCAGGGCGAGGGCAGGGCGAGAGCAGGCCGGAGCCAAGTCGAGGGCAGGCCGGAACCATTGCAGGAGCTGGCCGGAGCCAAGGCGATGGCTGGCCGGAGCCTGAGTAAGGGCTGGCCGGAGCCAGGGCGAGGGCAGTCCGAAGCCAGAGCGAGGGCAGACCGGAGCCAGAGCGAGAGCAGACCGGAGCCAAGGCGAGTGCAGGCCAGAGCTAGAGCCAGAGCAGGCCGGAGCCAGGGTGAGGGCAGGCCGGAGCCAGGGCGAGGGCAGGCCGGAGCCAGGGCGAGAGCAGGCCAGAGCCAGCGCGAGAGCAGGCCAGAGCTAGTGCCAGAGCAGGCCGGAGCCAGGGCGAGGGAAGACCTGACTCAGAACGAGAGGAGGCCGGAGCCAAGGCGAGAGCAGGCTGGAGCCAGGGCGAGGGCAGGCCAGTCCAGAGCGAGAGTAAGCCAGAGCCAAGGCTAGGGCAGGCGAGAGCCAGAGCGAGAGAAGGCCGGAGCCAAGGAGAGGGCAGGCCAGAGAGAGAGCAGGCCGGTGCCGAGGCAAGGGCAGGCCAGATCCAGAGCGAGAGCAGGCCAGAGGCAGAGCGAGAGCAGGCCGGAGCCAGAGCACTATCAGGCAGCAGCCAGGGCGAGGGCAGACCGGTGCCAAGGCGAGAGCAGACCGGAGCCAAGGCGAGGGCAGGCCAGAGGCAGAGCCAGGGCAGGCCAGTACCAGGGCGAGAGCAGGCTGGAGCCAAAGCGAGGGCAGACCAGAGCGAGAGCTGACCGGAGCCAAGGTGAAGGCAGGCCAGAGCCAGAAGGAGAGCAGGCCAGTGCCAGAGCGAGAACAGGCCAGTGCCGGAGCGAGAGCAGTCCGGAGCCAAGGCAAGGGCAGGCCAGAGCCAGAGAGAGAGCAGGCCGGAGCCAAGGCGAAGTCAGGCTAGAACCAGAGCGAGGGCAGGACAGAGCCAGAGCAAGAGCAGGCTGGAGCCAAGGAGAGGGCTGGCCGGAGCCAGAGCAAGGACAGGCCAGAGCCAGAGTGAGAGCAGGCCAGAGCCAGAGTGAGAGCAGGCCAGAGCCAGGGCGAGGGCAGGCTAGAGCCAGAGCAACAGCAGGCCGGAGCCAGGGCGAGGGCACGCCAGAGCAAGAGCAGGTCAGAGCAAGGACAGGCCAGAGCCAGAGTGAGAGCAGGCCAGACCCAGGGCGAGGGCAGGCTAGAGCCAGAGCAAGAGCAGGCCGGAGCCAGGGCGAGGGCAGGCTGGAGCCAGACCGAGGGCAAGCCGGAGCCAGAGCGAGGGCAAGCCGGAGCCAGAGCGAGGGCAAGCCGGAGCCACGGCGAGGGCAGGCCGGAGCCAGGGCGAGGGCAGGCCGGAGCCAGGGAGAGAGCAGGCCGGAGCCAGAGAGAGAGCATGTCGGAGCCAAGGCGAGGTCAGGCCAGAGCGAGAGCAGGCCGGAGCCAGGACGAGGGCAGGCCGGAGCCAGGGCGAGAGCAGGCCGGAGCTAATGCGATGGCAGGCCGGAGCCAGAGCAAGAGCAAGCCGGAGCCAGGACGAGGGCAGGCCGGATCGAGGGCGACAGCAGGCCAGAGCCAGCACGAGAGCAGGCCAGAGCTACAGCCAGAGCAGGCCGGAGTCAGGGCGAGGGCAGACCAGAGTCAGAGAGAGGGCAGGCCAGAGCGAGAGCAGGCCAGAGCCAGAGTGAGAGAAGGCCAGTGCCTGAGCGAGAGCAGTCCGGAGCCAAGGCAAGGGCAGGCCAGAGCCAGAGAGAGAGTAGGCCTTAGCCAGAGCAAGAGCTGGCCGGAGCCAAGGAGAAGGCAGCCCAGACCCAGAGCGAGAGCAGGTCGGAACCAAGGCGAGGGCAGGCCATAGGCAGAGCCAGGGCAGGCCAGAGCAAGAGAGAGAGCAGGCCGGAGCCAAGGCGATGGCAGGCCAGAGTCAGAGTGAGAACAGGCCAGAGCCAAGGTGAGGGCAGGCCAGAGCGAGAGCAGGCCAGTGCCAGAGCGAGAGCAGGCCAGTGCCAGAGCGAGAGCAGGCCAGTGCCAGAACGAGAGCAGGCCAGTGCCAGAACTAGAGAAGTCCGGAGCCAAGGCAAGGGCAGGCCAGAGCCAGAGAGCGAGTAGGCCTGAGCCAGAGCGAGAGGAAGCCGGAGCCAAGGCAAAGGCAGGCCCGAAGCAGAGCGAGAGCAGGCCGGAGTCAAGACGAGGGCAGGCCAGAGCCAGAGCAAGAGCAGGCTGGAGCCAAGGCAAGGGCAGGCCGGAACAAGGGCGAGAACAGGCCGGAGTCAAGACGAGGGCAGGCCAGAGCAAGAGCAGGCCAGAGCAAGAGCAGGCCGGAGCCAGGGCGAGGGCAGGTCAGAGCCAGAGCAAGAGCAGGCTGGAGCCAAGGCAAGGGCAGGCCGGAACAAGGGCGAGAACAGGCCGGAGTCAAGACGAGGGCAGGCCAGAGCAAGAGCAGGCCGGAGCCAGGGCGAGGGCAGGCCAGAGCCAGAGCAAGAGCAGGCCGGAGCCAGGGCGAGAGCAGGCCGGAGCCAAGGCGAGGGCAGACCAGAGCAAGAGCAGGTCGGAGCCAAGGCGAGGGCAGGTCAGAGCCATAGCGAGAGCCAGCCAGATCCAGAGCAAGAGCAGGCCGGAGCCAGGGCGAGGGCAGGCCGGAGCCAGGGCGAGGGTAGGCCGGAGCCAGAGCGAGAGCAGGCCGGAGCCAAGGCGAGAGCAGGCCGGAGCCAAGGCGAGAGCAGGCCGGAGCCAAGGCGAGAGCAGGCCGGAGCCAAGGCGAGGGCTGGCCGTAGCCAGAGCGAGAGCAGGCCGGAGCCAAGGCGAGAGCAGGCCGGAGCCAAGGCGAGGGCGGGCCAGAGCCAGAGCGAGAGCAGGCCGTAGCCAAGGCGAGGGCAGGCCAGAGCCAGATCCAGAGCAGGCCAGAGTCATGGCGAGAGTAGGCCAGAGCCAAGGCGAGGGCACGCTAGAGCGAGAGCAGGTCAGAGCCAGAGCGAGTGTAGGCCTGAGCCAGAGCGAGAGTAGGCCAGAGCCAAGGCAAGGGCAGGCCAGAACCAGAACGAGAGAAGGCCGGAGCCAAGGCAAGGGCAGGCCGGAACATGGGCGAGAGCATTCCGGAGACAGGGCGAGGCCAGAGCCAGAGCGAGAGCTGGTCAGAACCTGAGCGAGAGTATGTCGGAGCCAGGGCGAGGGCTGGCCAGAGCCATAGCGAGAGCAGGCCAGAGCCAGAGCTAGAGCAGTCCGGAGCCAGAGCTAGGGCGGGCCAGAGCGAGAACAGGCCTGAGCCAGAGCGAGAGCAGGCTGAAGCCATGACGAAGGCAGGCCAGAACAAGAGCGAGATCAGGCTAGAGGGCAGGCCAGAGCCAGAGGAAGAGCATGCCGGAGCCAAGGCATGAGCAGGCCGGAGCCAGGGTGAGGGCAGGCCGGAGCCAGGGTGTGGGCAGGCCGGAGCCAGGGAGAGAGCAGGTTGGAGCCAAGGCGAGGTCAGACCAGAGCGAGAGCAGGCCGTAGCCAGGGCGAGAGCAGGCCGGAGCTAAGGCGAGGGCAGGCCAGAGCCAGGGCGAGAGCTGGCCGGAGCTAAGGCGAGGGCAGGCCAGAGCCAGAGAGAGAGCAGGCGGGAGCCAGGATGAGGGCAGGCCGGAGCCAGGGCGAGAGCAGGCCAGAGCCAGCACGAGAGCATGCCAGAGCTACAGCCAGAGCAGGTCGGAGTCAGGGTGAGGGCAGACCAGAGTCAGAGCGAGAGCAGGCCGGAGCCAAGGTGAGGGCAGGCCAGAGCCAGAGATAGAGCAAGCCAGAGTGAGAGCAGGCCAGTGCCTGAGCGAGAGCAGTCCGGAGCACAAGGCAAGGGCAGGCCAGAGCCAGAGAGAGAGTAGGCCTGAGCCAGAGCGAGAGCAGGCCGGAGCCAAGGAGAAGGCAGACCAGAACCAGAGCGAGAGCAGGTCGGAACCAAGTCGAGGGCAGGCCATAGGCAGAGCCAGGGCAGGCCAGAGCAAGAGAGAGAGCAGGCGGAAGCCAAGGCGATGGCAGGCCATAGCCAGAGTGAGAACAGGCCAGAGCCAAGGTGAGGGCAGACCAGAGCGAGAGCAGGCCAGTGCCAGAGCAAGAGCAGGCCAGTGCCAGAGCGAGAGCAGGCCAGTGCCAGAGCGAGAGCAGGCCAGTGCCAGAATGAGGGCAGGCCACTGCCAGAGCTAGAGAAGTCCGGAGCCAAGGCAAGGGCAGACCAGAGCCAGAAAGCGAGTAGGCATGAGCCAGAGCGAGAGGAGGCCGGAGCCAAGGCAAAGGCAGGCCCGAACCAGAGCGAGAGCAGGCCGGAGTTAAGACGAGGGCAGGCCAGAGCAAGAGCAGGCTGGAGCCAAGGCAAGGGCAGGCCGGAGCCAGTTATAGGGCAGGCCGGAGCCAGGGCGAGGGCAGGCCGGAGCCAGGGCGAGAGCAGGCCGGAGCCAAGTCGAGGGCAGGCCGGAACCATTGCAGGAGCTGGCCGGAGCCAAGGCGATGGCTGGCCGGAGCCTGAGTAAGGGCTGGCCGGAGCCAGGGCGAGGGCAGTCCGAAGCCAGAGCGAGGGCAGACCGGAGCCAGAGCGAGAGCAGACCGGAGCCAAGGCGAGGGCAGGCCAGAGCTAGAGCCAGAGCAGGCCGGAGCCAGGACGAGGGCAGGCCGGAGCCAGGGCGAGGGCAGGCCGGAGCCAGGGCGAGAGCAGGCCAGAGCCAGCGCGAGAGCAGGCCAGAGCTAGTGCCAGAGCAGGCCGGAGCCAGGGCGAGGGAAGACCTGACTCAGAACGAGAGGAGGCCGGAGCCAAGGCGAGAGCAGGCTGGAGCCAGGGCGAGGGCAGGCCAGTCCAGAGCGATAGTAAGCCAGAGCCAAGGCTAGGGCAGGCGAGAGAAGGCCGGAGCCAAGGAGAGGGCAGGCCAGAGAGAGAGCAGGCCGGTGCCGAGGCAAGGGCAGGCCAGATCCAGAGCGAGAGCAGGCCAGAGGCAGAGCGAGAGCAGGCCGGAGCCAGAGCACTATCAGGCAGCAGCCAGGGCGAGGGCAGACCGGTGCCAAGGCGAGAGCAGACCGGAGCCAAGGCGAGGGCAGGCCAGAGGCAGAGCCAGGGCAGGCCAGTACCAGGGCGAGAGCAGGCAGGAGCCAAAGCGAGGGCAGACCAGAGCCAGAGCGAGAGCTGGCCGGAGCCAAGGTGAAGGCAGGCCAGAGCCAGAAGGAGAGCAGGCCAGTGCCAGAGCGAGAACAGGCCAGTGCCGGAGCGAGAGCAGTCCGGAGCCAAGGCAAGGGCAGGCCAGAGCCAGAGAGAGAGCAGGCCGGAGCCAAGGCGAAGTCAGGCTAGAACCAGAGCGAGGGCAGGACAGAGCCAGAGCAAGAGCAGGCTGGAGCCAAGGAGAGGGCTGGCCGGAGCCAGAGCAAGGACAGGCCAGAGCCAGGGCGAGGGCAGGCTAGAGCCAGAGCAAGAGCAGGCCGGAGCCAGGGCGAGGGCACGCCAGAGCGAGAGCAGGTCAGAGCAAGGACAGGCCAGAGCCAGAGTGAGAGCAGGCCAGACCCAGGGCGAGGGCAGGCTAGAGCCAGAGCAAGAGCAGGCCGGAGCCAGGGCGAGAGCAGGCCGGAGCCAGGGCGAGAGCAGGCTGGAGCCAGAGCGAGGGCAAGCCGGAGCCAGAGCGAGGGCAAGCCGGAGCCACGGCGAGGGCAGGCCGGAGCCAGGGCGAGGGCAGGCCGGAGCCAGAGCGAGGGCAAGCCGGAGCCAGAGCGAGGGCAAGCCGGAGCCACGGCGAGGGCAGGCCGGAGCCAGGGCGAGGGCAGGCCGGAGCCAGGGAGAGAGCAGGCCGGAGCCAGGGAGAGAGCATGTCGGAGC
Organism: Phyllobates terribilis; assembly: GCF_046119375.1. NCBI lineage: Eukaryota > Metazoa > Chordata > Amphibia > Anura > Dendrobatidae > Phyllobates > Phyllobates terribilis. Next base: position 3,462,189 of record NW_027362898.1, on the reverse strand, counting down.
CAAGGCGAGGTCAGGCCAGAGCGAGAGCAGGCCGGAGCCAGGACGAGGGCAGGCCGGAGCCAGGACGAGGGCAGGCCGGAGCCAGGGCGAGAGCAGGCCGGAGCTAATGCGATGGCAGGCCAGAGCAAGAGCAGGCCGGAGCCAGGACGAGGGCAGGCCGGAGCGAGGGCGACAGCCGGCCAGAGCCAGCACGAGAGCAGGCCAGAGCTACAGCCAGAGCAGGCCGGAGTCAGGGCGAGGGCAGACCAGAGTCAGAGAGAGGGCAGGCCAGAGCGAGAGCAGGCCAGAGCCAGAGTGAGAGAAGGCCAGTGCCTGAGCGAGAGCAGTCCGGAGCCAATGCAAGGGCAGGCCAGAGCCAGAGAGAGAGTAGGCCTTAGCCAGAGCAAGAGCTGGCCGGAGCCAAGGAGAAGGCAGCCCAGACCCAGAGCGAGAGCAGGTCGGAACCAAGGCGAGGGCAGGCCATAGGCAGAGCCAGGGCATGCCAGAGCAAGAGAGAGAGCAGGCCGGAGCCAAGGCGATGGCAGGCCAGAGTCAGAGTGAGAACAGGCCAGAGCCAAGGTGAGGGCAGGCCAGAGCGAGAGCAGGCCAGTGCCAGAGCGAGAACAGGCCAGTGCCAGAGCGAGAGGAGGCCAGTGCCAGAACTAGAGAAGTCCGGAGCCAAGGCAAGGGCAGGCCAGAGCCAGAGAGCGAGTAGGCCTGAGCCAGAGCGAGAGGAAGCCGGAGCCAAGGCAAAGGCAGGCCCGAACCAGAGCGAGAGCAGGCCGGAGTCAAGACGAGGGCAGGCCAGAGCCAGAGCAAGAGCAGGCTGGAGCCAAGGCAAGGGCAGGCCGGAACAAGGGCGAGAAGAGGCCGGAGTCAAGACGAGGGCAGGCCAGAGCAAGAGCAGGCCAGAGCCAGAGCAAGAGCAGGCCGGAGCCAGGGCGAGGGCAGGCCAGAGCCAGAGCAAGAGCAGGCCGGAGCCAGGGCGAGAGCAGGCCGGAGCCAAGGCGAGGGCTGGCCGGAGCCAGAGCAAGGGCAGGCCGGAGCCAGGGCGAAAGCAGGCCGGAGCCAAGGCGAGGGCAGGCCAGAGCAAGAGCAGGTCGGAGCCAAGGCGAGGGCAGGTCAGAGCCATAGCGAGAGCCAGCCAGATCCAGAGCAAGAGCAGGCCGGAGCCAGGGCGAGGGCAGGCCGGAGCCAGGGCGAGGGCAGGCCGGAGCCAGAGCGAGAGCAGGCCGGAGCCAAGGCGAGAGCAGGCCGGAGCCAAGGCGAGAGCAGGCCGGAGCCAAGGCGAGGGCTGGCCGGAGCCAGAGCGAGAGCAGGCCGGAGCCAAGGCGAGAGCAGGCCAGAGCCAAGGCGAGGGCGGGCCAGAGCGAGAGCAGGCCGTAGCCAAGGCGAGGGCAGGCCCGAGCCAGATCCAGAGCAGGCCAGAGTCATGGCGAGCGCAGGCCAGAGCCAGAACGAGAGCAGGCCAGAGCCAGAGCTAGAGCAGTCCGGAGCCAGAGCTAGGGCGGGCCAGAGCGAGAACAGGCCTGAGCCAGAGCGAGAGCAGGCTGAAGCCATGACGAAGGCAGGCCAGAACAAGAGCGAGATCAGGCTAGAGGGCAGGCCAGAGCCAGAGGAAGAGCATGCCGGAGCCAAGGCATGAGCAGGCCGGAGCCAGGGCGAGGGCAGGCCAGAGCCAGGGCAAGAGCAGGCCGGAGCCAAGGCGAGAGCAGGCCGGAGCCAAGGCGATAAACGGGCTGCTGAAACTCAAGAACAGTCCCAAGCCCGACGTGAACAGCATGCGGAGTATCTGGCGTCTCAACGGGCTGCTGAAACTCCAGAACATTCCCAAGCTTGACGTCAGCAGCAAGCGACTTACATGGCGTCCCAAAGAGCCACTGAAACTTATGAAATGACCGAATCTCGCAGACGCACTGTTGCTGAAAGGACAGCACAGCGACGTCAAACATTTACAAGAAATACATGGATATTGTTTAATAAAGCAGCATTTGAGTATGACGAGACTCTTGATTATGAAACTTACAAGCTTATAAAAATAGAAGCAATGACCATAGATTGCAAATATTGCGGAGCTCTTAAGTGGAAAGAGGAAGCAGCAGGTATGTGTTGTTTGGGCGGGAAAGTAGCTCTTCCTTATATAGACGAGCCAGTTCAACCTTTAAAAGAGCTTTTCTCTATTGAAACTGATGAATCTCGCCTTTTTCTAAATAATATAAGAAAATACAACATGTGCTTTCATATGACGTCTTTTGGAGCAGATCAAATTGTCTTAATGTCAGGGTTTTGCCCGGATAGCAGGCCGGAGCCAAGGCGAGGGCTGGCCGGAGCCAGAGCGAGAGCAGGCAGGAGCCAAGGCGAGAGCAGGCAGGAGCCAAGGCAAGGGCGGGCCAGAGCCAGAGCGAGATCAGGACGTAGCCAAGGCGAGGGCAGGCCAGAGCCAGATCCAGAGCAGGCCAGAGTCATGGCGAGAGCAGGCCGGAGCCAAGGCGTGAGCTGGCCGGAGCCAGAGCGAGAGCAGGTCAGAGCCAGAGCGAGAGTAGGCCAGAACCAGAACGAGAGAAGGCCGGAGCCAAGGCAAGGGCAGGCCGGAACATGGGCGAGAGCCGGCCGGAGACAGGGCGAGGCCAGAGCGAGAGCAGGTCAGAACCTGAGTGAGAGTATGCCGGAGCCAGGGCGAGGGCTGGCCAGAGCCATAGCGAGAGCAGGCCAGAGCCAGAGCTAGAGCAGTCCGGAGCCAGAGCTAGGGCGGGCCTGAGCCAGAGCTAGGGCGGGCCTGAGCCAGAGCGAGAACAGGCCTGAGCCAGAGCGAGAGCAGGCTGGAGCCATGATGAAGGCAGGCCAGAACAAGAGCGAGATCAGGCTAGAGGGCCGGCCAGAGCCAGAGGAAGAGCAGGCCGGAGCCAAGGCATGGGCAGACAAGAGCCAGAGAAAGAGCAGGCCGGAGCCAGGGCGAGGACAGGCCAAAGCCAGAGCGAGAGCAGGTCGGAGCCAGGGCGAGAGCAGGCCGGAGCCAATGCGAGGGCAGGCCGGAGCCAGAGCGAGGGCAGGCCGGAGTCAGGGCGAGGGCAGGCCAGAGCGAGAGCAGGCCGGAGCCACGGCGATTGTAGGCCAGAGCCAAGGCAAGGGCATGCCAGAGCCAGAGCGATAGAAGGCCAGAGCCAAGGGAAGGGCAGGCCGGAACCAGGACGAGAGCAGGCCGGAGACAGGGCGAGGCCAGAGCGAGAGCAGGCTAGAGCGAGTGCAGGCCGGAGCCAAGGCGAGAGCAGGCCGGAGCCAAAGTGAGGGCCGGCCAGATCCAGAGCGAGAGCAGGCCGGAGCCAGAGCAATAGCAGGCAGCAGCCAGGGCGAGGGCAGACCGGTGCCAAGGCGAGAGCAGACCGGAGCCAAGGCGAGGGCAGGCCAGAGGAAGAGCCAGGGCAGGCCAGTACCAGAGCGAGAGCAGGCTGGAGCCAAAGCGAGGGCAGACCAGAGCCAGAGCAAGAGCAGGCCGGAGCCCAGGAGAGCAGGCCAGTGCCCGGGCGAGAGCAGGCCAGTGCCAGAGCGAGAGCAGTCTGGAGCCAAGGCAAGGGCAGGCCAGAGCCAGAGAGAGAGTAGGCCTGAGCCAGAGCAGGCTGGAGCCAAGGCGAAGTCAGGCTAGAACCAGAGCGAGAGCAGACCAGAGTCAAGACGAGGGCAGGACAGAGCAAGAGCAGGCTGGAGCCAAGGAGAGGGCTGGCCGGAGCCAGAGCAAGGACAGGCAAGAGCCAGAGTGAGAGCAGGCCAGGGCGAGGGCAGGCTAGAGCAAGAGCCGGCCGGAGCCAGGGCGAGGGCAGGCCGGAGCCAGAGCGAGGGCAAGGCGGAGCCAGGGCGAGGGCAGGCCGGAGCCAGGGCGAGGGCAGGCCGGAGCTAATGCAATGGCAGGCCAGAGCGAGAGCAGGCCGGAGCCAGGACGAGGGCAGGCCGGAGCCAGGGCGAGAGCAGGCCAGAGCCAGCACGAGAGCAGGCCAGAGCTACAGCCAGAGCAGGCCGGAGTCAGAGCGAGGGCAGGCCAGAGCCAGAGCAAGAGCATGCCAGAGCCAGAGTGAGAGCAGGCCAGTGCCTGAGCGAGAGCAGTCTGGAGCTAAGGCAAGGGCAGGCCAGAGCCAGAGAGAGAGTAGGCCTGAGCCAGAGTAAGAGCAGGCCGGAGCCAAGGAGAAGTCAGCCCAGAACCAGAGCGAGAGCAGGTCGGAACCAAGGCGAGGGCAGGCCATAGGCAGAGCCAGGGCATGCCAGAGCAAGAGAGAGAGCAGGCCGGAGCCAAGGCGATGGCAGGCCAGAGCCAAGGTGAGGGCAGGCCTGAGCGAGAGCAGGCCAGTGCCAGAGCGAGAGCAGGCCAGTGCCCGAACGAGAGCAGGCCAGTGCCAGAGCTAGAGAAGTCCGGAGCCAAGGGCAGGCCAGAGCCAGAGAGCGAGTAGGCCTGAGCCAGAGCGAGAGGAGGCCGGAGCCAAGGCAAAGGCAGGCCCGACCCAGAGCGAGAGCAGGCCGGAGTCAAGACGAGGGCAGGCCAGAGCAAGAGCAGGCTGGAGCCAAGGCAAGGGCAGGCCGGAACAAGGGCGAGAACAGGCCGGAGTCAAGACGAGAGCAGGCCAGAGCTAGAGCAAGAGCAGGCCGGAGCCAGGGCGAGGGCAGGCCAGAGCGAGAGCAGGCCTGAGCAACAGCAGGCCGGAGCCAAGGCAAGGGCAGGCCAGAGCGAGAGCAGGCCTGAGCAACAGCAGGCCGGAGCCAAGGCGAAGGCAGGCCAGAACAAGAGCGAGATCAGGCCAGAGTAAAGACGAGGGCAGGCCAGAGCCAGAGGAAGAGCAGGCCGGAGCCAAGGCATGGGCACGCGAGAGCCAGAGAGAGAGCAGGCCTGAGCCAGAGCGAGAGCAGGCCTGAGCAAGAGCAGGCCGGAGCCAAGGCGAAGGCAGGCCAGAACAAGAGCGAGAGCAGGTCAGAGCCAGGGCGAGAGCAGGCCGGGGTCAAGACAAGGGCAGGCCAGAGCAAGAGCCGGCCAGATCCAGAGCAAGAGCAGGCCGGAGCCAAGGCGAGGGCAGGCCAGAGCCAGGGCAAGAGCAGGCCGGAGCCAGAGCGAGAGCAGGCCGGAGCCAAGGCGAGAGCAGGCCGGAGCCAAGGCGAGAGCAGGCCGGAGCCAAGGCGAGGGCTGGCCGGAGCCAGAGCGAGAGCCGGCCGGAGCCAAGGCGAGAGCAGGCCGGAGCCAAGGCGAGGGCGGGCCAGAGCCAGAGCGAGAGCAGGCCATAGCCAAGGCGAGGGCAGGCCAGAGCCAGATCCAGAGCAGGCCAGAGTCATGGCGAGAGCAGGCCGGAGCCAAGGCGAGGGCACGCCAGAGCCAGAGCAAGAGCAGGCCGGAGCCAGGGCGAGAGCAGGCCAGAGCGAGAGTAGGCCAGAGCCAAGGCAAGGGCAGGCCAGAGCCAGAACGAGAGAAGGCCGGAGCCAAGGCAAGGGCTGGCCGGAACATGGGCGAGAACAGGCCGGAGACAGGGCGAGGCCAGAGCGAGAGCAGGTCAGAACCTGAGCGAGAGTATACCGGAGCCAGGGCGAGGGCTGGCCAGAGCCATAGCGAGAGCAGGCCAGAGCCAGAGCTAGAGCAGTCTGGAGCCAGAGTTAGGGCGGGCCTGAGCCAGAGCGAGAACAGGCCTGAGCCAGAGCGAGAGCAGGCTGGAGCCATGACGAAGGCAGGCCAGAACAAGAGTGAGATCAGGCTAGAGGGCAGGCCAGAGCCAGAGGAAGAGCAGGCCGGAGCCAAGGCATGGGCAGACAAGAGCAAGAGCGAGAGCAGGCTGGAGCCACGGCGAGAGTAGGCCAGAGCCAAGGCAAGGGCATGCCAGAGCCAGAGCGATAGAAGGCCAGAGCCAAGGGAAGGGCAGGCCGGAACCAGGGCGAGAGCAGGCCAGAGATAGGGCGAGGCCAGAGCGAGAGCAGGCTACAGCCAGAGTGAGAGTATGCCGGAGCCTGGGCGAGGACAGGCCAGAGCCAGAGAGAGAGCAGGCCGGAGCCAGGGCGAGGGCGGGCCCGAGCCAAAGCGAGAGCACCCCGGAGCCAGGGCGAGAGCAGGCCGGAGCTAAGGCGAGGGCAGGCCGGAGCCAGGGCAAGGGCAGTCCGGAACTAGAGCCAGAGCAGGCCGTAGCCAAGGTTATAGGTGGCCGGAGCCAAGGCGAGGGCAGTCCAGAGGCAGAGCCAGGGCAGGCCAGAGCCAGAGCGAGTGCAGGCCGGAGCCAAGGCGAGGGCAGGCCAGAGCAAGAGCAGGTCGGAGCCAAGGCGAGGGTAGGCCAAAGCCAGAGCAGGCCGGAGCCAAGGCGAGGGGAGGCCAGAGCGAGAGCAGGCCAGAGCGAGAGCAGGCCAGAGCCAAGGCAAGGGTAGGCCAGAGCCAGAGTGATAGAAGGCCAGAGTCAAGGCAAGGGCAGGCCGGAACCAGTGCGAGAGCAGGCCGGAGACAGGGTGAGGCCAGAGCCAGAACAAGAGCGAGAGCAGGCTGTAGCCAAGGTGAAGGCAGGCCAGAACAAGAGCGAGATCAGGCTAGAGTCAAGACGAGGGCAGTCCAGAGCCAGAGGAAGGGCAGGCCGGAGCCAAGGCATGGGCAGGCCAGAGAGAGAGCAGGCCGGAGCCAGGGCGAAGGCAGGCCAGAGCGAGGGCAGGCCAAAGCCAGAGCGAGAGCAGGTCGGAACCAGGGCGAGAGCAGGCCGGAGCCAATGCGAGGGCAGGCCGGAGCCAGAGCAAGGGCAGGCCGGAGTCAGGGCGAGGGCAGGCCGGAGGCAGAGCGAGAGCAGGCCGGAGCCAAGGCGAGAGCAGGCCGGAGCCAAGGCGAGGGTAGGCCAGAGCCAAGGCAAGGGCATGCCAGAGCGATAGAAGGCCAGAGCCAAGGCAAGGGCAGGCCGGAACCAGGGCGAGAGCAGGCCGGAGACAGGGCGATGCCAGAGCCAGAGCGAGAGCAGGCCAGAGCGAGAGTAGGCCAGAGCCAGGGCGAGGGCAGGCCAGAGAGAGAGCAGGCCACAGCCAGGGCAGGCCGGAGCCAGGGCGACAGCAGGCCAGAGCCAAAGCGAGTGCAGGCTAGAGCCAGAGCGAGAGCAGGCCAGAGCCAGAGAGAAAGCAGTCCGGAGCCAAGGCAAGGGCAGGCCAGAGCGAGAGCAGGCCGGAGACAAGGCGAAGACAGGCCAGAACAAGAGCGAGAACAGTCCGGAGTCAAGACTAGGGCAGGCCAGAGCCAGAGCTAGAGCAGGCCAGAGCCAGAGTAAGAGCAGGCGAGAGCCAGAGCTAGAGCAGGCCGGAGCCAGGGCGAGGGCAGGCCAGAGCGAGAGCAGGCCGGAGCCAGGGCGAGAGCAGGCCGGAGCCAAGGCGAGGGCTGGCCGGAGCCAGAGCAAGGGCAGGCCGGAACCAGGGCGAGGACAGGCCGGAGCCAGAGCGAGAGCAGGCCAGAGCGAGAGCAGGCCGGAGCCAAGACGAGAGCAGGCCGGACCCAAGGCGAGGGCATACCAGAGCGAGGGCAGGCAAGAGCCAGAGCGAGAGTAGGCCAGAGCCAAGGCAAGGGCCGGCCAGAGCCAGAGCGAGAGAAGGCCGGAGCCAAGGCAAGGGCAGGCCGTAATAAGGGCGAGAACAGGCCGGAGTCAAGACGAGGGCAGGTCAGAGCGAGAGCAGGCCGGAGCCAAGGAGAGGGCACGTCAGAGCGAGAGCAGGCCAGAACCAGAGCGACAGCAGGCCAGGGCGAGGGCAGGCAAGGGCCAGAGCGAGAGTAGGCCAGAGCCAAGGCAAGGGCAGGCCTGAGCGAGAGAAGGCAAGGGCAGGACGGAACAACGGCTAAAGCAGGCCAGAGACAGGGCGAGGCCAGAGCGAGAACAGGCCACAGCCAGAGTGAGAGTATGCCTGAGCCTGGGCGAGGGCAGTCCGGAACTAGAGCCAGAGCAGGCCGTAGCCAAGGTTAGAGCTGGCCGGAGCCAAGGCGAGGGCAGTCCAGAGGCAGAGCCAGGGCAGGCCAGAGCCAGAGCGAGTGCAGGCCGGAGCCAAGGCGAGGGCAGGCCAGAGCCAGAGCAAGAGCAGGTCGGAGCCAAGGTGACCGGAGCCAAGGCAAGGACAGGCCAGAGCGAGAGCAGTCCGAAGCCAAGGCGAAAGCAGGCCGGAGCCAGAGCAGGTGCTGGCCGTATCCAAGGCGAGGGCTGGCCGGAGCCAGAGCAAGAGCAGGCCGAGGGTAGGCCAAAGCCAGAGCAGGCCGGAGCCAAGGCGAGGGGAGGCCAGAGCGAGAGCAGGCCAGAGCGAGAGCAGGCCAGAGCCAAGGCAAGGGTAGGCCAGAGCCAAGGCAAGGGCAGGCCAGAGCCAGAGTGATAGAAGGCCAGAGTCAAGGCAAGGGCAGGCCGGAACCAGGGCGAGAGCAGGCCGGAGACAGGGCGAGGCCAGAGCCAGAACAAGAGCGAGAGCAGGCTGGAGCCAAGCTGAAGGCAGGCCAGAACAAGAGCGAGATCAGGCTAGAGTCAAGACGAGGGCAGTCCAGAGCCAGAGGAAGGGCAGGCCGGAGCCAAGGCATGGGCAGGCCAGAGCCAGAAAGAGAGCAGGCCAGAGCCAGGGCAGGCCAGAGCCAGAGCGAGGGCAGGCCAAAGCCAGAGCGAGAGCAGGTCGGAACCAGGGCGAGAGCAGGCCGGAGCCAATGCGAGGGCAGGCCGGAGGCAGAGCAAGGGCAGGCCGGAGTCAGGGCGAGGGCAGGCCGGAGGCAGAGCGAGAGCAGGCCGGAGCCAAGGCGAGAGCAGGCCGGAGCCAAGGCGAGGGTAGGCCAGAGCCAAGGCGAGGGTAGGCCAGAGCCAAGGCAAGGGCATGCCAGATCCAGAGCGATAGAAGGCCAGAGCCAAGGCAAGGGCAGGCCGGAACCAGGGCGAGAGCAGGCCGGAGACAGGGCGATGCCAGAGCGAGAGCAGGCCAGAGCGAGAGCAGGCCAGAGCGAGAGCAGGCCAGAGCGAGAGCAGGCCAGAGCGAGAGCAGGCCAGAGCGAGAGTAGGCCAGAGCCAGGGCGAGGGCAGGCCAGAGAGAGAGCAGGCCACAACCAGGGCAGGCCAGTGCCAGAGCGAGAGCAGGCCGGAGCCAGGGCGACAGCAGGCCAGAGCCAAAGCGAGTGCAGGCTAGAGCGAGAGCAGGCCAGAGCCAGAGAGAAAGCAGTCCGGAGCCAAGGCAAGGGCAGGCCAGAGCGAGAGCAGGCCGGAGACAAGGCGAAGGCAGGCCAGAGCGAGAGCAGGCCGGAGACAAGGCGAAGGCAGGCCAGAACAAGAGCGAGAACAGTCCGGAGTCAAAACTAGGGCAGGCCTGAGCCAGAGCTAGAACAGGCCAGAGCCAGAGTAAGAGCAGGCGAGAGCCAGAGCTAGAGCAGGCCAGAGCCAGGGCGAGGGCAGGCCAGAGCGAGAGCAGGCCGGAGCCAAGGCGAGAGCAGGCCGGAGCCAAGGCGAGAGCAGGCCGGAGCCAAGGCGAGGGCGGGCCAGAGCCAGATCGAGAGCAGGCCATAGCCAAGGCGAGGGCAGGCCAGAGCCAGATCCAGAGCAGGCCAGAGTCATGGCGAGAGCAGGCCGGAGCCAAGGCGAGGGCAGGCCAGAGCGAGAGTAGGCCAGAGCCAAGGCAAGGGCAGGCCAGAGCCAGAACGAGAGAAGGCCGGAGCCAAGGCAAGGGCAGGCCGGAACATGGGCGAGAACAGGCCGGAGACAGGGCGAGGCCAGAGCGAGAGCAGGTCAGAACCTGAGTGAGAGTATACCGGAGCCAGGGCGAGGGCTGGCCAGAGCCATAGCGAGAGCAGTCCAGAGCCAGAGCTAGAGCAGTCCGGAGCCAGAGTTAGGGCGGGCCTGAGCCAGAGCGAGAACAGGCCTGAGCCAGAGCGAGAGCAGGTTGGAGCCATGACGAAGGCAGGCCAGAACAAGAGTGAGATCAGGCTAGAGGGCAGGCCAGAGCCAGAGGAAGAGCAGGCCGGAGCCAAGGCATGGGCAGACAAGAGCAAGAGCGAGAGCAGGCTGGAGCCACGGCGAGGGTAGGCCAGAGCCAAGGCAAGGGCATGCCAGAGCCAGAGCGATAGAAGGCCAGAGCCAAGGGAAGGGCAGGCCGGAACCAGGGCGAGAGCAGGCCAGAGATAGGGCGAGGCCAGAGCGAGAGCAGGCCAGAACGAGAGTAGGCTGGAGCCAAGGCGAGAGCAGGCCGGAGCCAAAGCGAGTGCAGGCCAGAGCCAGGGCGAGAGCAGGCCGGAGCCAAGGCGAGTGCAGGCCGGAGTCAGTGCGAGGGCAGGCCAGAGTCAGAGCGAGAGCAGGCCGGAACCAAGGCGAAGGCACGCCAGAGCGAGAGCAGGCCAGGGCGAGGGTAGGCAAGAGCCAGAGCGAGAGTAGGCCAGAGATAAGGCAAGGGCCGGCTAGAGCGAGAGAAGGCCGGAGCCAAGGCAAGGGCAGGCCGGAACAAGGGCGAGAACAGGCCGGAGTCAAGACGAGGGCAGGCCAGAGCAAGAGCAGGCCGGAGTCAGGGCGAGGGCAGGCCAGAGTCCGAGCGAGAGCAGGCCGGAGCCAAGGCGAGGGCACGCCAGAGCGAGAGCAGGCCAGATCCAGAGCGACAGCAGGCCGGAGCCAGGGCGAGGGCAGGCCAGAGCGAAAGCAGGCCGGAGCCAGGGCGAGAGCAGGCCGGAGCCAAGGCGAGGGCTGGCCGGAGCCAGAGCAAGGGCAGGCCGGAACCAGGGCGAGGACAGGCCGGAGCCAGAGCGAGAGCAGGCCAGAGCGAGAGCAGGCCGCAGCCAAAACGAGAGCAGGCCGGAGCCAAGGCGAGGGCAGGCCAGAGCCAGACCGAGAGGAGGCCGGAGCCAGGGCGAGAGCAAGACGGTGCCAAGGCGAGGGCAGGCCAGAGCCAGATCCAGAGCAGGCCGCAGTCAGGGCGACGGCAGGCCAGAGTCAGATTGAGAGCAGGCCGGAGCCAAGGCGAGGGCATACCAGAGCGAGAGCAGGCCGGAGCCAGAGCGAGGGCAGGCAAGAGCCAGAGCGAGAGTAGGCCAGAGCCAAGGCAAGGGCCGGCCAGAGCGAGAGAAGGCCGGAGCCAAGGCAAGGGCAGGCCGAAATAAGGGCGAGAACAGGCCGGAGTCAAGACGAGGGCAGGCCAGAGCAAGAGCAGGCCGGAGTCAGGGCGAGGGCCGGCCAGAGTCAGAGCGAGAGCAGGCCGGAGCCAAGGAGAGGGCACGCCAGAGCGAGAGCAGGCCAGAACCAGAGCGACAGCAGGCCGGAGCCAGGGCGAGGGCAGGCAAGGGCCAGAGCGAGAGTAGGCCAGAGCCAAGGCAAGGGCAGGCCTGAGCGAGAGAAGGCAAGGGCAGGACGGAACAACGGCTAAAGCAGGCCCGAGACAGGGCGAGGCCAGAGCGAGAACAGGCCACAGCCAGAGTGAGAGTATGCCTGAGCCTGGGCGAGGGCAGGCCAGAGCCAGAGTGAGAGCAGGCCGGAGCCAGGGCGAGGGCGGGCCAGAGCCAAAGCAAGAGCAGGCCGTAGCTAAGGCGAGGGCAGGCTGGAGCCAGAGCAAGGGCAGTCCGGAACTAGAGCGAGAGCAGGCCGTAGCCAAGGCGAGGGCAGGCCAGAGCGAGAACAGGCCGGAGCAAAGGCGAGGGCAGGCCAGAGCGAGAGCAGGTCGGAGCCAAGGCGAGGGCAGGCCAGAGCCAGAGCAGGCCGGAGCCAAGGCGAGGGGAGGCCAGAGCGAGAGCAGGCCAGAGCGATAGCATGCCAGAGCCAAGGCGAGAGCAGGCCGGAGCCAAGGCAAGGGTAGGCCAGAGCCAAGGCAAGGGCAGGCCAGAGCCAGAGTGATAGAAGGCCAGAGTCAAGGCGAGAGCAGGCCGGAGACAGGGCGAGGCCAGAGCCAGAACAAGAGCGAGATCAGGCTGGAGCCAAGGTGAAGGTAGGCCAGAACAAGAGCGAGATCAGGCTAGAGTCAAGACGAGGGCATTCCAGAGCCAGAGGAAGAGCAGGCCGGAGCCAAGGCATGGGCAGGACAGAGTCAGAGAGAGAGCAGGCCGAAGCCAGGGCGAGGGCAGGCCAGAGCGAGAGCAGGTCGGAGCCAGGGCGAGAGCAGGCCGGAGGCAATGCGAGGCCAGGCCGGAGCCAGAGCAAGGGCAGGCCGGAGTCAGGGCGAGGGCAGGCCGGAGGCAGAGTGAGAGCAGGCCGGAGCCAAGGCGAGAGCAGGCCGGAGCCAAGGCAAGGGTATGTCAGAGCCAAGGCGAGAGCAGGCCGGAGACAGGGCGAGGCCAGAGCGAGAGTAGGCCAGAGCCAAGGCAAGGGCAGGCCAGAGCCAGAGCGAGAGAAGGCCGGAGCCAAGGCAAGGGCAGGCCGGAACAAGGGCTAGATCAGGCCCGAGACAGGGCGAGGCCAGAGCCAGAGCAGGCCACAGCCAGAGTGAGAGTATGCCGGAGCCAGGACGAGGGCAGGCCAGAGCCAGAGAGAGAGCAGGCCAGAGCCAGGGTGAGGGCGGGCCAGAGCCAAAGCGAGAGCAGGCCGGAGCCAGGGCGAGAGCAGGCCGGAGATAAGGCGAGGGCAGGCCGGAGCCAGAGCGATGGCAGGCCGGAGCCAGGGCAAGGGCAGTCCGGAACTAGAGCGAGAGCAGGCCGGAGCCAAGGCGAGGGCAGGCCAGAGCGAGAGCAGGCCGGAGCCAAGGCGAGGGCAGGCCAGAGCAAGAGCAGGTCGGAGCCAAGGTGAGGGCAGGCCAGTGCCAGAGCGAGAGCAGGCCGGAGCCAAGGCGAGGGGAGGCCAGAGCGAGAGCAGGCCGGAGCCAGGGCGAGAGCAGGCCGGAGATAAGGCGAGGGCAGGCCGGAGCCAGAGCGATGGCAGGCCGGAGCCAAGGCAAGGGCAGTCCGGAACTAGAGCGAGAGCAGGCCGGAGCCAAGGCGAGGGCGGGCCAGAGCGAGAGCAGGCCGGAGCCAAGGCGAGGGCAGGCCAGAGCAAGAGCAGGTCGGAGCCAAGGGCGAGAGCAGGCCAGAGCCAGCAGGAGAGCAGGCCAGAGCTACAGCCAGAGCATGCCGGAGTCAGGGCGATGGCAGACCAGAGTCAGAGTGAGGGCAGGCCAGAGCCAGAGTGAGAGCAGGCCAGTGCCTGAGCGAGAGCAGTCCGGAGCCAAGGCAAGGGCAGGCCAGAGCCAGAGAGAGAGTAGGCCTGAGCCAGAGCAAGAGCAGGCCGGAGCCAAGGAGAAAGCAGCCCAGAACCAGAGCGAGAGCAGGTCGGAACCAAGGCGAGGGCAGGCCATAGGCAGAGCCAGGGCATGCCAGAGCAAGAGAGAGAGCAGGCCGGAGCCAAGGTGATGGCAGGCCAGAGTCAGAGTGAGAACAGGCCAGAGCCAAGGTGAGGGCAGGCCAGAGCGAGAGCAGGCCAGTGCCAGAGCGAGAGCAGGCCAGTGCAAGAGCTAGAGAATTCCGGAGCCAAGGGCAGGCCAGAGCCAGAGAGCTAGTAGGCCTGAGCCAGAGCGAGAGGAGGCCGGAGCCAAGGCAAAGGCAGACCCGAACCAGAGCGAGAGCAGGCCGGATTCAAGACGAGGGCAGGCCAGAGCCAGAGCAAGAGCAGGCTGGAACCAAGGCAAGGGCAGGCCGGAACAAGGGTGAGAACAGGCCGGAGTCAAGACGAGGGCAGGCCAGAGCAAGAGCAGGCCAGAGCCAGAGCAAGAGCAGGCCGGAGCCAGGGCGAGGGCAGGCCAGAGCTAGAGCAGGCCGGAGCCAGGGCGAGAGCAGGCCGGAGCCAAGGCGAGGGCTGGCCGGAGCCAGCGCAAGGGCAGGGCGAGAGCAGACCGGAGCCAAGGCGAGGGCAGGCCAGAGCAAGAGCAGGTCGGAGCCAAGGCGAGGGCAGGTCAGAGCCAGAGCTAGAGCAGGCCGGAGCCAAGGCGAGGGAGGCCAGAGCGAGAGCAGGCCAGAGTGAAAGCAGTCCGGAGCCAAGGCAAGTGCAGGCCAGAGCCGGAGCGATAGCAGGCCTGAGCCAGAGCGAGAGCAGGCCTGAGCAAGAGCAGGCCGGAGCCAAGGCGAAGGCAGGCCAGAACAAGAGCGAGATCAGACCAGAGTAAAGACGAGGGCAGGCCAGAGCCAGTGGAAGAGCAGGCCGGAGCCAAGGCATGGGCAGGTGAGAGCCAGAGAGAGAGCAGGCCGGAGCCAGAGCGAGGGCAGGCCAGAGCGAGAGCAGGTCGGAGCTAATGCGAGGGCTGGCCGGAGCCAGGGCGAGAGCAGGCCGGAGCCAAGGCGAGGGCTGGCCAGAGTCAGAGCAAGGGCAGTCCGGAGCCAGGGTGAGGGCAGGCCGGAGCCAGAGCAAGAGCAAGCTAGAGTCAAGGCGAGAGCAGGCCGAAGCCAAGGCGAGGGCAGTCCAGAGCGAGAGCAGGCCGGAGCCAGGGCGAGAGAGCAGGCCGTAGCCAAGGAGAAGGCAGGCCAGAGCCAAATCTAGAGCAGGCCGGAGCCAGGGCGAGGACAGGCCAGATTCAGAGCGAGAGCAGGACGGAGCCAAGGCGAGGGCACGCCAGAGCGAAAGCAGGCCAGAGCGAGAGCAGGCCGGGGCCAGGGCGAGGGCAGGCCAGAGCAAGAGTAGGCCAGAGCCAAGGCAAGGGCAGGCCAGAGCAAGAGAAGGCCGGAGCCAAGGCAAGGGCAGGCCGGAACCAGGGCGAGAGCACGCCGTTGACAGTTCGAGGCCAAAGCCAGAGCGAGAGCAGACCAGAGCCAGAGCGAAACTAGGCCGGAGCCATGGCTAGGGCAGGGCAGGCCAGAGCCAGAGAGAGAGCAGGCTGGAGCCAGGGTGATGGCAGGCCAGAGCCAGAGCGACCGCAGGCAGGAGCCAGGGCGAGAGCAGTCCGGAGCCAAGGCAAGGGCAGTCCGGAGCCAGAGCGAAGGCAGTCCGGATGTAGAGCGAGAGAGCGAGAGCAGGCCGGAGCCAAGGCGAGATTAGACCGAAGCCAAGGCGAGGGCAGGCTAGAGGCAGAGCCAGGGCAGGCCAGAGCAAGAGTAGGTCGGACCCAGGGCGAGAGCAGGCCAGAGCCAGGGCAAGGGCTGGCCGGAGCCAGAGCAAGGGCAGGTTAGAGCCAGTGCGAGAGCAGGCCGTAGCCAAGGTGAGAGCAGGCCGGAGCCAAGGCGAGGGTACACCAGAGCCAGATCGAGAGCAGGCCGGAGCCAGGACAAGGGCAGGCCAGAGTCATAGAGAGAGCAGGCCGGAGCCAAGGCAAGGGCAGGCCAGAGCCACAGAGAGAGCAGGCCGGAGCCAGGGCGAGGGCTGGCCAGAGCGAGAGCAGTACGGAGCCAAGGCGAGGGCTAGCCGGAGCCAGAGCAAGGGCAGTCCGGATCTAGGGCGATGGCGGGCCGGAGCCAGAGCGAGAGTAGGTCGGAGCCAGAGCGAGAGCAGGCCGGAACCAGGGCAAAGGCTGGTCGGAGCCAGGGCGAGGGCTGGCCGGAGCCAGAGCGAGGGCAGGCCGGAGCCAAGGTGAGAGCAGGCCGGACCCAAGGCGAGGGTAGGCCAGAGCGAGAGCAGGCCTGAGCAAGGACGAGGGCAGGCCAGAGTCAGAGCGAGAGCTGGCCGGAGCTAAGGCTAGGGCAGGCCGGAGCCAAGGCATGGGCAGGCCAGAGCCAGAGATAGAGCAGGCCGGATCCAATGCAAGGGCTGGCCGTAGCTAAGGCGAGAGCAGGCCGAAGCCAAGGCGAGGGTAGGCCAGAGCGAGAGCCGGCCAGAGCGAGAGCAGGCCGGAGGCTCGGCGAGGGCAGGCCAGAGCCAGAGCGAGAGAAGGCCTGAGCCAAGGCAAGATCAGGCCGGAACCAGGGCGAGAGCAGGCTGGAGCCAGGGCGAGGGCAGGCAAAAGCCAGAGCGAGAGTAGGCCAGGGGGCATGGGCAGGCCAGAGCGAGAGAAGGCCGGAGCCAAGGCAAGAGCAGGACGGAACAAGGGCTAGATCAGGCCCGAGACAGGGCGAGGCCAGAGCGAGAGCAGGCCACAGCCAGAGTGAGAGTATGCCAGAGCCAGTGTGAGGGCAGGCCAGAGAAAGAGCAGGCCGGAGGCAGGGCGAGGGCGGGCCAGAGCCAAAGCGAGAGCCGGCCGGAGCCAGGGCAAGAGCAGGCCGGAGCTAAGGCGAGGGCAGGCCGGAGCCAGAGCGATGACAGGCCGGAGCCAGGGCAAGGGCTGTCCTGAACTAGAGCGAGAGCAGGCCGGAGCCAAGGTGAGAGCTGGCCGGAGCCAAGGCGAGGGCAGGCCAGAGGCAGAGCCAGGGCAGGCCAGAGCAAGAGCAGGCCAGAGCCAGAGCAAGAGCAGGTCGTAGCCAAGTCGAGGGCAGGCCAGAGCGAGAGCAGGCTGGAGCCAAGGCAAGGGGAGGCCAGAGCGAGAGCAGGCCAGAACCAGAGCGAGAGCAGGCCGGAACCAGGGCGATGGCAGGCAAAAGCAAGAGCGAGAGTAGGCCAGAGCCAAGGCAAGGGCAGGCCAAAGCCAGAGCGAGAGAAGGCCGTAGCCAAGGCAAGGGCAGGCCGGAACAAGGGCTAGATCAAGCCCGAGACAGAGCGAGGCCAGAGCGAGAGCAGGCCACAGTCAGAGTGAGAGTATGCCGGAGACAGGGCGAGGGCAGGCCAGAGCCAGAGAGAGAGCAGGCCGGAGCAAGGGCGAGGGCGGGCCAGAGCCAAAGCGAGAGCAGGCCGGAGCCAGGACGAGAGCAGGCCCGGCTAAGGCGAGGGCAAGCGGGAGCCAGAGCGATGGTAGGCCGCAGCCAGGGCAAGGGGCAAGGGCAAGGGGCAAGGGCAGTCCAGAACTAGAGCGAGACCAGGCCGGAGCCAAGGTGAGAGCTGGCCTGAGCTAGAGCAACAAGGGCAGGCCGGAGTCAGGGCAAGGTCAGGCCGGAGCCAGAGCAAGGGCAGGCCGGAGTCAGACCGAGGGCAGGCCAGAGCCAGAGCAAGAGCAGGCCGGAGCCAGGGCGATGGAAGGCCAGAGCAAGAGCAGGCCGGAGCCAAGGCAAGGGCAGGCCGGAGCCAAGGTGAGAGCAGGCCGGAGCCAAGGCGAGGGTACGCCAGAGCGAGAGCAGGCCGGAGCCAGGACGAGGACAGGCCAGAGTCATAGAGAGAGCAGGCCGGAGCCAAGGCAAGGGCAGGCCAGAGAGAGAGCAGGCCGGAGCCAGGGCGAGGGCAGGCCGGAG
This sequence comes from Phyllobates terribilis, assembly GCF_046119375.1. Classification (NCBI taxonomy): domain Eukaryota; kingdom Metazoa; phylum Chordata; class Amphibia; order Anura; family Dendrobatidae; genus Phyllobates; species Phyllobates terribilis. The sequence continues at coordinate 3,445,100 of NW_027362898.1, read as the reverse complement.
CCAGAGCGAGACCAGGCAGTAGCCAAGGCGAGAGCAGGACGGAGCAAAGGCGAGGGTAGGCCAAAGCGAGAGCAGGCCGGAGCCAGGACGAGGCAGGCCGGAGCCAGGCGAGAGGAAGCCGGAGCCAAGGAGAGGGCATGCCAGAACCAGAGCAGGCAGGAGCCAGGGCTAGGGCAGGCCAGAGTAACAGCGAGAGCAGGCCGGAGCCGAGGCGAGTGCAGGCCACAGCCAGAGCGAGAGAACGGCAGAGCCATGGTAAGCAGGCCAGAGCCTGAGCGAGAGCAGACCGGAGCCATGGCGAGGGCAGGCCAGAGCCTGAGCGAGAGTAGGCCAGGGACAAGGCAAGGGCAGGCCAGAGCCAGAGCGAGAGAAGGACAGAGCCAAGGCAAGGGCAGGCCTGAACCAGGGCGAGAGCAGGCCGGAGCCAGGGCAAGGCTAGAGGCAGAGCCAGAGCAGGCCAGAGCCAAAGCGAGAGTAGGCCCGAGCCAGGGAGAGGGCAGGCCAGAGCCAGAGAGAGAGAAGGGCGAAGCCTGGGCGAGGGCAGGCCTGAGCCAGAGCGAAAGCAGGTCGGAGCCAGGTCGAGACCAGGCCGGAGCCAAGGCAAGGGCAGGCTGGGAGCCAGAGCGATGGCAAGCCGGATCCAGGGCAAGGGCAGTCCGTAGCTAGAGCGAGAGCAGGCCGGAGCCACGGCGAGAGCAGGCCGGAGCCAAGGCGAGGACAGGCCGGAGCCAGAGCAAAAGCAGGCCGGAGCCAGGACGAGGGCAGGCCGGAGCCAGAGTGATGGCAAGCCGGAGCCAGGGCGCAGGCAGTCCGGAGCTAGAGCGAGAGCAGGCCGGAACCAGGGGGAGAGCAGGCCGGAGCCAAGGCGAGGGCAGGCCGGAGCCAAGGCGAGGGCAGGCCAGAGCCAGAGCGAGAGCAGGCCGGAGCCAGGACGAGGGCAGGCCGGAGCCAGGGTGAGAGCAGGCCGGAGCCAAGGCGAGGACAGACCAGAGCCACAGCGACAGCCGGCCAGAGCAAGGGCAGGCCGGAGCCAGGGCGAGAGCAGGCCGGAGCCAGGGCGAGGACAGGCCAGAGCGAGAGCAGCCCAGAGCCAGGTCGAGGGCAGGCCAGAGCCAGAGTAAGAGCAGGCCGGAGCCAAGGCGTGGGCAGGCCAGAGCCAGAGCGAGGGTAGGCCAGAGCTAGAGAGAGAGGAGGGCAGGCCAGAGCCAAATCGAGAGCAGTCCGGATCCAAGGCGAGGGCAGGCCAGAGCGAGAGTAAGCCGGAGCAAAGGCAAAGGCAGGCCAGAGCCAGAGTGAGAGCAGGCCAGAGCCTGAGCGAGAGCAGGCCAGAGCCAGGGCGAGAGCAGGCCGGAGCCAGGGCAAGGGCAGGCCGGAGCCAGAGCGAGAGTTGGCCAGAGCCAAGGCAAGGGCAGGCCAGACCCAGAGCGATAGAAGGCCGGAGCCAAGACAAGGGCAGTCCGGAACCAGGGCGAGAGCAGGCAAGAGCCAGAGCGATGGCAAGCCGGACCCAGGGCGACGCCAGATCCAAAGCAAGAGCCAGGGCGAGAGCAGGTCGGAGCCAGGGCGAGAGCAGGCTGGAGCCAAGGCGAGGGCAGAACGGAGCCAGAGCGATGGCAAGCTGGAGCCAGGGCGAGCGCAGTCCGGAGCTAGAGCGAGAGCAGGCCGGAGCTAGGGCAAGAGCAGGCCGGAGCCAAGGAGAGGGCAGGCCAGAGCCAGAGCGAGAGCAGGCCGGAGCCAGGACGAGGGCAGGCCGGAGCCAGGGTGAGAGCAGGCCGGAGCCAGAGCGAGGGTTGGCCAGAGCCAAGGCAGTGGCAGGCCGGAACCAGGGCGAGAGCAGGCAAGAGCCAGAGCGATGGCAAGCCGGACCCAGGGCGAGGCCAGTCCGGAGCTAGAGCGAGAGCAAGCCGGAGCCAAGCGAGCACAGGCCAGAGCCAAATCGAGAGCAGTCCGGATCCAAGGCGAGGGCAGGCCAGAGCGAGGGTAAGCTGGAGCAAAGGCAAGGGCAGGCCAGAGCCAGAGTGAGAGAAGGCCGGAGCCAAGGAAAGGGCAGGCCAGAGCCAGAGCAGGCCAGAGCCAGAGCTGTCCGGAGCCAGAGCTAGGGCAGGCCTGAGACAGAGGGAGAGCAGGCTGGAGCCATGGCGAAGGCAGGCCAGAACAAGAGCGAGATCAGGCTAGAGTCAAGACGAGGGCAGGCAAGAGCCAGAGGAAGAGCAGGCCGGAACCAAGGTATGCGTAGGCCAGAGCGAGAGCAGGTCGGAGCCAGGCCGAGAGCAGACCGGAGCCAATGCAAGGGTAGGCCGGAGTCAGGGCGAGGGCAGGCCGGAGCCAGAGTAAGAGGAGGCCGGAGCCAAGGCGAGGGTAGGCCAGAGCCAAGGCAAGGGCAGGCCAGAGCCAGAGCGATAGAAGGCCAGAGCCAAGGCAAGGGCAGGCCGGAACCAGGGCGAGAGCAGGCTGGAGACAGGGAGAGGCCAGAGCCAGAGAGAGAGCAGGCCAGAGTGAGAGTAGGCCAGAGCCAGGGCAGGCCAGAGCCAGAGAGAGAGCAGGCCGGAGCCAAGGCGAGAGCAGGCCGGAGCCAAGGCGAGAGGAGGCCGGATCCAGAGCAAGAACATGCCGGAACCAGGGCGAGGGCAGGCCAGAGCCAGAGAGAGGGTAGGCTGGAGCCAGGCCTGGCAAGGGTAGGCCGGAGCTAGGGCGAGAGCAGGCCGGAGCCAAGGCGAGGGATGGCCGGAGCCAGAGCAAGGGCAGGCCGGATCCAGAGCAAGGTCAGGGCGAGGGCAGGCCGGAGCCTGAGCGAGAGCAGGCCGGAGCCAAGGCGAGGGTAGGCCAGAGCGAGAGCAGGCCTGAGCAAGGACGAGGGCAGGCCGGAGCCAGGGCGAGGGCAGGCCAGAGTCAGAGCGAGAGCTGGCCGGAGCAAAGGCTAGGGCAGGCCGGAGCCAAGGCATGGGCAGGCCAGAGCCAGAGAGAGAGCAGGCCGGATCCAATGCAAGGGCTGGCCGTAGCTAAGGCGAGAGCAGGCCGAAGCCAAGGCGAGGGTAGGCCAGAGCGAGAGTCGGCCAGAGCGAGAGCAGGCCGGAGGCTCGGCGAGGGCAGGCCAGAGCGAGAGAAGGCCTGAGCCAAGACAAGATCAGGCCGGAACCAGGGCGAGAGCAGGCTGGAGCCAGGGCGAGGGCAGGCAAAAGCCAGAGCGAGAGTAGGCCAGGGGGCATGGGCAGGCCAGAGCGAGAGAAGGCCGCAGCCAAGGCAAGGGCAGGACGGAACAAGGGCTAGATCAGGCCCGAGACAGGGCGAGGCCAGAGCGAGAGCAGGTCACAGCCAGAGTGAGAGTATGCCAGAGCCAGGATGAGGGCAGGCCAGAGAAAGAGCAGGCCGGAGGAAGGGTGAGGGCGGGCCAGAGCCAAAGCGAGAGCAGGCCAGAGCCAGAGCAAGAGCAGGTCGTAGCCAAGTCGAGGGCGAGGCCAGGTCCAGAGCAAGAGCAGGCCAGATCGAGAGTAGGCTGGAGCCAAGGCGAGGGCAGGCTGGAGCCTGGGCGAGGGCAGGCCAGGGCGAGAGCAGGTCGGAGCCAGGGCGAGAGCAGGCCGGAGCCAGGGCGAGGGCAGAACGGAGCCAGAGCGATGGCAAGCTGGAGCCAGGGCGAGCGCAGTCCGGAGCTAGAGCGAGAGCAGGCCGGAGCCAAGGAGAGGGCAGGCCAGAGCCAGAGCGAGAGCAGGCCGGAGCCAGGACGAGGACAGGCCGGAGCCAGGGTGAGAGCAGGCCAGAGCGAGAGTAAGCCAGAGCCAAATCTAGAGCAGTCCGGATCCAAGGCGAGGGCAGGCCAGAGCGAGAGTAAGCTGGAGCAAAGGCAAGGGCAGGCCAGAGCCAGAGTGAGAGAAGGCCGGAGCCAAGGAAAGGGCAGGCCAGAGCCAGAGCAGGCCAGAGCTGTCCGGAGCCAGAGCTAGGGCAGGCCTGAGCCAGAGCAAGAGCAGGCTGGAGCCATGGCGAAGGCAGGCCAGAACAAGAGCGAGATCAGGCTAGAGTCAAGACGAGGGCAGTCAAGAGCCAGAGGAAGAGCAGGCCGGAGCCAAGGTATGCGTAGGCCAGAGCGAGAGCAGGTCGGAGCCAGGCCGAGAGCAGGCCGGAGCCAATGCAAGAGTAGGCCGGAGTCAGGGCGAGGGCAGGCCGGAGCCAGAGTAAGAGGAGGCCGGAGCCAAGGCGAGAGCAGGCCGGAGCCAAGGCGAGGGTAGGCCAGAGCCAAGGCAAGGGCAGGCCAGAGCCAGAGCGATAGAAGGCCAGAGCCAAGGCAAGGGCAGGCTGGAACCAGGGCGAGAGCAGGCTGGAGACAGGGCGAGGCCAGAGCCAGAGAGAGAGCAGGCCAGAGTGAGAGTAGGCCAGAGCCAGGGCGAGGGCAGTCCAGAGCCAGGGCGAGAGCAGGCCGGAGCCAAGGCGAGAGCAGGCCGGAGCCAAGGCGAGAGGAGGCCGGATCCAGAGCAAGAACATGCCGGAACCAGGGCGAGGGCCGGCCAGAGCCAGAGATAAAGTAGGCTGGAGCCAGGCCTGGCGAGGGTAGGCCGGAGCTAGGGCGAGAGCAGGCCGGAGCCAAGGCGAGGGATGGCCGGAGCCAGAGCAAGGGCAGGCCGGATCCAGAGCAAGGTCAGGCCGGAGTCAGGGCGAGGGCAGGCCGGAGCCTGAGCGAGAGCAGGCCGGAGCCAAGGCAAGAGCAGGCCGGAGCCAAGGCGAGGGTAGGCCAGAGCGAGGGCAGGCCTGAGCAAGGACGAGGTCAGGCCGGAGCCAGGGCGAGGGCAGGCCAGAGTCAGAGCGAGAGCCGGCCGGAGCTAAGGCTAGGGCAGGCCGGAGCCAAGGCATGGGCAGGCCAGAGCCAGAGATAGAGCAGGCCGGATCCAATGCAAGGGCTGGCCGTAGCTAAGGCGAGAGCAGGCCGAAGCCAAGGCGAGGGTAGGCCAGAGCGAGAGCCGGCCAGAGCGAGAGCAGGCCGGAGGCTCGGCGAGGGCAGGCCAGAGCCAGAGCAAGAGAAGGCCTGAGCCAAGGCAAGATCAGGACGGAACCAGGGCGAGAGTAGGCTGGAGCCAGGGCGAGGGCAGGCAAAAGCCAGAGCGAGAGTAGGCCAGGGGGCATGGGCAGGCCAGAGCGAGAGAAGGCCGGAGCCAAGGCAAGGGCAGGACGGAACAAGGGCTAGATCAGGCCCGAGACAGGGCGAGGCCAGAGCGAGAGCAGGCCACAGCCAGAGTGAGAGTATGCCAGAGGTGAGGGCAGGCCAGAGAAAGAGCAGGCCGGAGGCAGGGCGAGGGCGGGCCAGAGCCAAAGCGAGAGCCGGCCGGAGCCAGGGCAAGAGCAGGCCGGAGCTAAGGCGAGGGCAGGCCGGAGCCAGAGCGATGGCAGGCCGGAGCCAGGGCAAGGGCTGTCCTGAACTAGAGCGAGAGCAGGCTGGAGCCAAGGTGAGAGCTGGCCGGAGCCAAGGCGATGGCAGGCCAGAGGCAGAGCCAGGGCAGGCCAGAGCAAGAGCAGGCCAGAGCCAGAGCAAGAGCAGGTCGTAGCCAAGTCGAGGGCAGGCCGGAGCCAAGGCGAGGGGAGGTCAGAGCGAGAGCAGGCCAGAACCAGAGCGAGAGCAGGCCGGAACCAGGGCGAGGGCAGGCAAAAGCAAGAGCGAGAGTAGGCCAGAGCCAAGGCAAGGGCAGGCCAAAGCCTGAGCGAGAGAAGGCCGGAGCCAAGGCAAGGGCAGCCCGGAACAAGGGCTAGATCAGGCCCGAGACAGAGAGCGAGGCCAGAGCGAGAGCAGGCCACAGCCAGAGTGAGAGTATGCCGGAGACAGGGCGAGGGCAGGCCAGAGCCAGAGAGAGAGCAGGCCGGAGCAAGGGCGAGCGCGGGCCAGAGCCAAAGCGAGAGCAGGCCGGAGCCAGGTCGAGACCAGGCCGGAGCCAAGGCAAGGGCAGGCTGGGAGCCAGAGCGATGGCAAGCCGGATCCAGGGCAAGGGCAGTCCGTAGCTAGAGCGAGAACAGGCCGGAGCCACGGCGAGAGCAGGCCGGAGCCAAGGCGAGGGCAGGCCGGAGCCAGAGCAAAAGCAGGCCGGAGCCAGGACGAGGGCAGGCCGGAGCCAGAGTGATGGCAAGCCGGAGCCAGGGCGCAGGCAGTCCGGAGCTAGAGCGAGAGCAGGCCGGAGCCAGGGGGAGAGCAGGCCGGAGCCAAGGCGAGGGCAGGCCAGAGCGAGAGCAGGCCGGAGCCAGGGTGAGAGCAGGCCGGAGCCAAGGCGAGGACAGACCAGAGCCACAGCAACAGCCGGCCAGAGCAAGGGCAGGCCGGAGCCAGGGCGAATGCAGGCGGGAGCCAGGGCGAGGACAGGCCAGAGCGAGAGCAGCCCAGAGCCAGGTCGAGGGCAGGCCAGAGCCAGAGTAAGAGCAGGCCGGAGCCAAGGCGTGGGCAGGCCAGAGCCAGAGCGAGGGCAGGCCAGAGCCAGAGCGAGAGCAGGCCAGAGCCAAGCGAGGGCAGGCCAGAGCCAAATCGAGAGCAGTCCGGATCCAAGGCGAGGGCAGGCCAGAGCGAGAGTAAGCCGGAGCAAAGGCAAAGGCAGGCCAGAGCCAGAGCGAGAGCAGGCCAGAGCCTCAGCGAGAGCAGGCCAGAGCCTGAGCCAGAGCAGGCCAGAGCCAGGGCGAGAGCAGGCCGGAGCCAGGGCAAGGGCAGGCCAGAGCCAGAGCGAGAGTTGGCCAGAGCCAAGGCAAGGGCAGGCCAGACCCAGAGCGAGAGAAGGCCGGAGCCAAGACAAGGGCAGGCCGGAACCAGGGCGAGAGCAGGCAAGAGCCAGAGCGATGGCAAGCCGGACCCAGGGCGAGGCCAGTCCGGAGCTAGAGCGAGGGCAAGCCAGACCCAGGGCGAGGCCAGATCCAGAGCAAGAGCAGGCCAGAGCCAGAGCGAGAGTAGGCTGGAGCCAAGGCGAGGGCAGGCTGGAGCCTGGGCGAGGGCAGGCCAGGGCGAGAGCAGGTCGGAGCCAGGGCGAGAGCAGGCCGGAGCCAAGGCGAGGGCAGAACGGAGCCAGAGCGATGGCAAGCTGGAGCCAGGGCGAGCGCAGTCCGGAGCTAGAGCGAGAGCAGGCCGGAGCTAGGGCAAGAGCAGGCCGGAGCCAAGGAGAGGGCAGGCCAGAGCCAGAGCGAGAGCAGGCCGGAGCCAGGACGAGGACAGGCCGGAGCCAGGGTGAGAGCAGGCCGGAGCCAGAGCGAGGGTTGGCCAGAGCCAAGGCAGTGGCAGGCCGGAACCAGGGCGAGAGCAGGCAAGAGCCAGAGCGATGGCAAGCCGGACCCAGGGCGAGGCCAGTCCGGAGCTAGAGCGAGAGCAAGCCGGAGCCAAGCGAGGGCAGGCCAGAGCCAAATCGAGAGCAGTCCGGATCCAAGGCGAAGGCAGGCCAGAACAAGAGCGAGATCAGGCTAGAGTCAAGACGAGGGCAGGCAAGAGCCAGAGGAAGAGCAGGCCGGAGCCAAGGTATGCGTAGGCCAGAGCGAGAGCAGGTCGGAGCCAGGCCGAGAGCAGGCCGGAGCCAATGCAAGGGTAGGCCGGAGTCAGGGCGAGGGCAGGCCGGAGCCAGAGTAAGAGGAGGCCGGAGCCAAGGCGAGAGCAGGCCGGAGCCAAGGCGAGCGTAGGCCAGAGCCAAGGCGAGGGCAGGCCAGAGCCAGAGCGATAGAAGGCCAGAGCCAAGGCAAGGGCAGGCCGGAACCAGGGCGAGAGCAGGCTGGAGACAGGGCGAGGCCAGAGCCAGAGAGAGAGCAGGCCAGAGCGAGAGTAGGCCAGAGCCAGGGCGAAAGCAGGCCGGAGCGAGAGCGGGCGGAGCCATGGCGAGGGCAGGCCGGAGCCAGAGCGAGAGCAGGCCGGAGCCAGGGGAAGGGCAGGCCGGAGCCAAAGAAAGAGTTGGCCAGAGCCAAGGCAAGGACAGGCCAGAACCAGGGCGAGAGCTTGTCGGAGCCAGGGCGAGAGCATGTCGGAGCCAAGGCGAGAGCAGGCCGGAGCCAAGGCGAGAGGAGGCCGGATACAGAGCGAGAACATGCCGGAGCCAGAGCGAGAGTAGGCCAGATCCAGGGCGAAAGCAGGCTGGAGCCCGTACGAGGGCAAGCCGGAGCCATAGCGAGAGAAGGCCGGAGCCCGTGCGAGGGCAGGCCGGAGCCATAGCGAGAGAAGGCCGGAACCAAGGCGAGGGCAGGCCAGAGCGAGAGCAAGCCGGAGCCAGGGCCTGAGCAGGCGGGAGGCAAGGCAAGGGCAGGCCAGGGCAAGAGCAGGCTGGAGCCAGGGCGAGGGCAGGCCAGAGCCAGGGCGAGGGCAGGCCAGAGAAAGAGCGACAGTAGGCCGGAGCCAGGGCGAGGGCAGGCTGGAGCCAGAGCGAGAGCAGGCCGGACCCAAGGCGAGAGCAGGACTTAGCCAGAGCGAGGGCAGGCCGAAGCCAGAGCGAAAGCAAGCTGGAGCCAAGTTGATGTCAGGCCAGATCGAGAGCAGGCATGATCCAAAGCAAGGGCAGGCTGGAACCAGACCGAGAGCAGGCCGGAGCCAAGGCAAATGCAGGCCGGATCCAGGGCGAGAACAGGCAGGAGCCAAGGCGAGGGCAGGCCGGAGCCAGAGATATAGCAGGCCGGAGCCAAGGCGAGAGCAGGCCGGAGCCAGTGCGAGAGCAGGCCAGAGCCAGAGCGAGAGCAGGCCAGAGCCAGGACGAAGGCAGGCTGGAGCCAGTGCAAGAGCAGGCTGGAGCCAAGGAGAGGACAGGCCAAAGCCAGAGCGAGAGCAAGCAAGAGCCAGGTCGAGAGCAGGCAGTAGCCAAGACAAGGGCAGGCCAGAGCGAGAGCAGGCTGGAGCCAGGGCGAGAGGAGGCCGGAACTAAGGCGAGGGCAGGCCAGAGGCAGAGCGAGGGCAGGCAAGAGCCCGGGCGAGGGCAGGCCAGAGCGAGAGCAGGCCAGAGCCAAGGCAAGGGCAGGCCAGAGCCAGAGTGAGGGCAGGCTGGATCTAGAGCGAGAGCAGGCCGGAGCCAAGGCGAGGGCAGGCCAGAGCGAGAGCAGGCATGAGCCAAGGCAAGGGCAGGCCGGAACCAGGGCGAGAGCAGTCCGGAGCCAGGGCAAGAGCAGGCCGGAGCCAAGGCGAGGGCAGGCCAGAGCCAGGGCGAGGGCAGGCCAGAGCCAGAGAGAGAGTAGGCCGGAGCCAGGGCGATAGCAGGCTGGAGCCAGGGCGAGAGCAGGCCGGAGCCAAGTCGAGGGCAGGCCGGAGCCAGAGCGAGGGCAGGCCGGAGCCAGAGCGAGGGCAGGCCGGAGCCAGAGTGAGAGCAGGCCGGAGCCAAGTTGACGTCAGGCCAGATCGAAAGCAGGTATGATCCAAAGCAAGGTCAGGCTGGATCCAGGGCGAGAACAAGCAGGAGCCAAGGCGAAAGCAGGCCAGAGCCAGAGAGAGAGCAGACCGGAGCCAGGGTGAGAGCAGGCCGGAGCCAGGGTGAGAGCAGGCCGGAGCCAAGGTGAGGGCAGGCCGGAGCCAGAGCGATGGTTGGCCGGAGCCAGGGCGAGAGCAGGCCGGAACCAAGGCGAGAGCAGACCGGAGCCAAGGCGAGGGCAGGCCAGAAGTAGAGCGAGAGCAGGCCAGAGCCAAGGCGAGGGCAGACCAGAGCGATAGCAGGTCGGAGCCAAGGCGAGGGCAGACAAGAGCGAGAGCAGGCCGGAGCCAAGGCGAGGGCAGGCAAGAGCGAGAGCAAGCCAGAGCTAGAGCGAGAGCAGTCTGGAGCCAAGGCAAGGGCAGGCCAGAGCCAGAGCTAGAGCAGGCTTGAGCCAGAGCGAGGGGATGCCGGAGCCAAGGTGAAGGCAGGACAGAACCAGAGCGAGAGCAGGCTGGAGTCAAGAAGAGGGCAGGCCAGAGCAAGAGCAGGCCGGAGCAAGGCCGAGGGAAGGCCAGAGCCAGAGCAAGAGCAGGCCGGAGCCAGGGCGAGGGAAGGCCAGAGCCAGAGCAAGAGCAGGCTGGAGCCAGGGCGAGAGCAGGCCGGAGGCAAGGCGAGGGCTGGTCGGAGCCAGAGCAAGGGCAGGCCGGAGCCACAGCGAGGGCAGGCCGAAGCCTGAGCAAGAGCAGGCCGAAGCCAAGGCGAGGGCAGGCCAGAGCGAGAGCAGGCCAGAGCCAGGGCGAGAGCAGGCCGGAGCCAAGGCGAGGGCAGGCCAGAGCCAGATCCAGAGCCGGCCGGAGCCAGGGCGAGGGCAGGCCAGAGTCAGAGCGAGAGCAGGCCGGAGCCAGGGCGAGAGCAGGCCGGAGCCAGGGCGAGGGCAGGCCAGAGCCAGGGCGAGGGCAGGCCAGAGCGAGAGCAGGCTGGAGCCAGGTCGAGAGCAGGCAGTAGCCAAGACAAGGGCAGGCCAGAGCGAGAGCAGGCTGGAGCCAGGGCGAGAAGAGGCCAGAACTAAGGCGAGGGCAGGCCAGAGGCAGAGCGAGGGCAGGCCAGAGCCAGGGCGAGGGCAGCCCAGAGCCAGAGCGAGAGAAGGCCGGATCCAAGGCGAGGGCAGGCCGGAGCCAGAGTGAGGGCAGGCTGGATCCAGAGCGAGAGCAGGCCGGAGCCAAGGCGAGGGCAGGCCAGAGCGAGAGCAGGCATGAGCCAAGGCAAGGGCAGGTTGGAACCAGGGCGAGAGCAGTCCGGAGCCAGGGCGAGAGCAGGCCGGAGCCAAGGCGAGGGCAGGCCAGAGCCAGAGCGAGGGCAGACCGGAGCCAGGGCGAGGGCAGGCCAGAGCCAGAGCGAGAGTAGGCCGGAGCCAAGGCGAGTGCAGGCTGGAGCCAGGGCGAGGGCAGGCCGGAGCCAAGTTGACGTCAGGCCAGTTCGAGAGCAGGCATGATCCAAAGCAAGGTCAGGCTGGATCCAGGGCGAAAACAGGCAGGAGCCAAGGCGAGGGCAGGCCAGAGCCAGTGAGAAAGCAGGCTGGAGCCAGGGCGAGGGCAGGCCAGAGCGAGAGCAGGCCGGAGCCAGGGTGAGAGCAGGCCGGAGCCAAGGCGAGGGCAGGCCAGAGCCAGAGCTAGAGCTGACTTGAGCCAGAGCGAGGGGATGCCGGAGCCAAGGTGAAGGCAGGCCAGAACCAGACCGAGAGCAGGCTGGAGTCAAGATGAGGGCAGGCCAGAGCCAGATCCAGAGCATGCTGGAGCCAGGGCGAGGGCCGGCCAGAGTCAGAGCGAGAGAAGGCCAGAGCCAGGGCAAGAGCAGGCCGGAGCCAGGGCGAGTGCAGGCCAGAGCGAGAGCAGGCCGGAGCCAAGGCGAGGGCAGGCCAGAGGCAGATCCAGAGCAGGCCGGAGCCAGGGCGAGGACAGGCCTGAGTCAGAGCGAGAGTTGTTTAGAGCCGAGGCTAGGGCATGCCAGAGTGAGAGCAGGCAGGAGCCAAGGTAAGGGGAGGCCGGAACCAGGGCGAGAGCAGGCCGGAGCCAGGGCGAGGCCAGAGCCAGAGCGAGAGCAGGCCAGAGCCAAAGCGAGAGCAATTCGGAGCCAGGGCGAGGGCAAGCCAGAGCCAGAGAGAGAGCAAGCCGGAGCCAGGGTGAGAGCAGGCCAGAGCCAAGGCAAGGGCAGACCAGAGGGAGAGCAGGCTGGTGCCAGGACGAGGGCAGGACAGAGCCAGAGAGAGAGCAGGCCGGAGCCAAGGCGAGGGCAGACCAGAGGCAGATCCAGATCAGGCCGGAGCCAGGGCGAGGGCAGGCCAGAGTCAGAGCGAGAGCAGGCCGGAGCCAAGGCGAGGGCACGCCAGTGCCAGAGCGATGGCAGGCCGGAGCCAGGGCAAGGGCAGTCCGGAAGTACAGCGAGAGCAGGCCGGAAGCAAGGCGAGAGCAGGCCGGAGCCAAGGCGAGGGCAGGCCAGAGCCAGAGCGAGAGTAGGCTAGAGCCAAAGCGAGGGCAGGCCAGAGCAAGGGCAGGCCGGAGCCTGGGTGAGAGCAGGCCGGAGCCACGGCGAGGGCAGGACAGAGCCAGAGCAGGCCGGAGCCAGGGCGAGGGCAGGCCAGGGTCAGTGCGAGAGGAGGCCGGAGCCAAGGCGAGGGCATGCCAGAGCCAGAACAAGAGCAGGCCAGAGCCAGGGCGAGGGCAGGCCAGAGCCAGAGCGAGAGTAGTTTAGAGCCGAGGCTAGGGCAAGCCAGAGCCAGAGCGAGAACAGGCAGGAGCCAAGGTAAGGGGGGCCGGAACCAGGGTGAGAGCAGGCGGGAGCCAGGGCGAGAGCAGGAAATAGCCAGAGCGAGAGTAGGCCGGAGCCAGGGCGAGGGCAGGCCAGAGCCAGAGAGAGGGCAGGCCAGAGCCAGAGCGAGAGCAGTTCGGAGCCAGGACGAGAGCAGGACGGAGCTAAAGCGAGGGCAAGCCAGAGCCCGAGCTGTGGCATAGCGGAGCCAGGGCGAGGGCAGTACGGAGCTAGAGCTAGAGCAGGCCGGAGCCAAGGCGAGAGCAGACCGTAGCCAAGGCAAAGGCAGGCCAGAGGCAGAACCAGGGTAGGCCAGAGCAACAGCTGGCTAGGGCGAGAGCAGGCTGGAGCCAAGGGCAGGCCAGAGCGAGAGCAGGCCAGAGCCAAAGCGAGAGCAGGTCGGAGCCAGGGCGAGAGCAAGCCAGAGCCAGAGAGAGAGCAAGCCAGAGCCAGGGTGAGAGCAGGCCGAATCCAAGGCAAGGGCAGACCAGAGGGAGAGCAGGCCGGAGCCAGGACGAGGGCAGAACAGAGCCAGAGAGAGAGCAGGCCAGAGCCAAGGCTAGAGCAGACCAGAGGCAGATCCAGAGCAGGCCGGAGCCAGGGCGAGGGCAGGCCAGAGTCAGAGCGAGAGCAGGCCGGAGCCAAGGCGAGGGCAGGCCAGAAGCAGAGCCAGGGCAGGCTAGAGCGAGAGCAGGCCGGAGCCAAGGCGAGGGCAGGCAAGAGCGAGAGCGAGAGCTGGTCGGAGCCAGGGCGAGGGCAGTCCGGAGCTACAGCGAGAGCAGGCCAGAGCCAAGGCGAGAGCAAGCCGGAGCCTAAGCGAGGGCAGGCCAGAGCGAGAACAGGCTGGAGCCAGGACGAGGGCAGGCCGAGGCCTGGGCGAGAGCAGGCCGGAGCCAAGGTGAGGGCAGGACAGAGCCAGAGCAGGCCGGAGCCAGGTCGAGGGCTGGCCAGGGTCAGTGCGAGAGGAGGCCGGAGCCAAGGCGAGGGCATGCCAGAGCCAGAACAAGAGCAGACCGGAGCCAGGGCGAGGGCAGGCCAGAGCGAGAGTAGTTTAGAGCCGAGGCTAGGGCATGCCAGAGCCAGAGCGAGAGCAGGCAGGAGCCAAGGTAAGGGGAGGCCGGAGCGAGAGTGAGAGCAGGCCGGAGCCAGGGCGAGGGCGGACCTTAGCCAGAGCGAGAGCAAGCAGAAACCAGGGCGCATGCAGGCCGGAGCCAGGTCGAGGGCATGTCAGAGCCAGGCGAGGGCAGGCAGGAGCCAGAGCAGGAGCTGGCCGGAGCCAAGGCGAGGGCAGGCCAGAGCCAGAGCAAGGGCAGGCCGTAGCCAGGGCGAGGTCAGGCCGAAGCCAGAGCTAGAGCAGGCCGGAGCCAGGGCGATTGCAGGCCGGAGCCAAGGCAAGGTCAGACCAGAGTCCGAGCGAGAGCAGGCCGGAGCCAAGGAAAGGGCAGGCCAGAGCGAGAGCATGCCAGAGCCACAGCCAGAGCTGGCCCGAGCCAGAGCGAGAGTAGGCCAGAGCCAAGGGTAGGGCAGGCGTGAGCCAGAGCGACAGTAGTCCAGAACCACGGCAAGGGCAGGCCAGAGCCAGAGCGAGAGAAGGCCGGAGCCAAGGCAAAGGCAGCCAGGAACCAGGGCGAGAGCAGGCCGGAGGCAGAGCGAGAGCAGGCCAGAGCGAGGGCAGGCCAGAGCCAGAGCGAGAGCAGGCCACAGCCAGAGCGAGAGCAGGCCGGAGCCTCGGCGAGGGCAGGCCAGAGCCAAGGCCAGGGTAGGCCAGAGACAGAGCTAGAGCAGGCCAAAGCCATAGCGAGAGCAGGCCGGAGCCAGGGCGAGGGCAAGCCAGAGCCAGAGAGAGAGCAAGCCGGAGCCAGGGTGAGAGCAGGCCGGAGCCAAGGCAAGGGCAGACCAGAGGGAGAGCAGGCCGGAGCCAGGACGAGGGCAGGCCAGAGCCAAGGCGAGGGCAGGCCGGAGCGAGAGCAGGCCAGAGCCAGGGCGAGGGCAGGCCAGAGCTAGATCAGCCCAGAGCTAGGGCGAAGGCAGGACGGAACCAGAGCGAGAACAGGCCGGATCCAAGGCGAGGGCAGGCCAGAGCGCGATTAGGACGGAGCCAAGGCGAGGGCAGGCCAGAGCCAGAGTGATATCAGGCCGGAGCCAGAGCGAGTGCAGGCCGGAGCCAGGGCGAGGGCTGGCCGGAGCCAGAGCGAGAGCAGGCCGGAGCCATGGTCAAGGCAGGCCAGACCCAGAGCAAGAGCAGTCCGGAGCTAATGCGAAGGCAGGCCAGAGCCAGAGCAGGCCGGAGCCAGAGCGAGGGCAGGCCGGAGCCAAGGCAAGAGCAGGCCGGAGCCAAGGCAAGGGCAGGCCAGAGCCATTGCGAGATCAGGCCGAATCCAGAGCGAGGGCAGACCGGAGCCAAGGCGAGGGCAGGCCGAAGCAAGGGTGTGAGCAGGCAGGAGCGAGGGCGACGGCAGGCCGGAGCCAGGGCGAGAGCAGGCCAGAGCCAAGGCAAGGGCAGGCCGGAGCCAGGGCGAGGGCAGGCCAGAGCCACAGCGAGAGTAGGCCGGAGCCAAGGCGAAGGCATGCAAGACAGAGTGAGAGCAGGCCGGAGCCAGGGCGAGGGCAGGCCAGAGCCAGCGCGAGAGTAGGCCAGAGCCAAGGCAAGGGCAGGCCAGAGCAAGAGCGAGAGAACACAGTTTTAATTACCTGGCCTGTAGGTAACTGTTTTGAACAGCAAACCAGTGTCAAAAACTGTCCTGACACACTGAAAATTTTTTTTAATGGAGGCCAGAAATGGCAGTATTTTCTGAAAACGTATATGTAATCCGTGTGACGGAGAAAACACGGTTTTAAGTAGATGGATTTTTTGCGCTGTAATATGGAAAGGACCTGGCTGTATTCTGCAGTGCCAACAAGCAAATGGTGCAGAAAAACCGTGTTCTCTGGATTGCTTTTTAAGCAAATAAGGAGGTTTAAGAGGCAAAAAAAATTATTCCTGGCCCCTGAGACCTGGGCCTATTTCCAGAAATATTTAACAGCAGCCAACAGAACTGGAATGGAGCCTCTTGTGCTATATGCTCTGCAGTCTGCTATATACACCTCCTGCCTATACACCCTGCCTGCCTGATATATCTCTGCAGATGGATTAGTCCTCAGAAGGACTGTTTGTTAAGTTGGATATGTGTAATGTACGGTTTTTCTCCCTACACTACCTAATACACGATCAAATCTCTTCCTGACAAAGAAGCAGCTCTCCCTACACTGTCTGATCTGGAGTGACTGTGACGAGCATGGCGGCGCCAGGTCTGATATAGACCTGATGACGCTGTGCGGCCAGCCAATCACTGTAATGCCCACAACCAACATGGCTACGGTATTACAGCGCATGGCAGGCAATCCCTGCATGTTCATTGGCTCTCTAAAGAGCGCCAAACATGCAGGGAGGGGACCCGAGTTCCCGCCCGAGCAACCCGGAAATACTCGCCGAGCTTGTCGAGCACCATGGTGCTCCGGCGAGTACCGAGTAGTGGCGAGCACGTTCGCTCATCACTAATCACAATGGATAAATATTACCTGTGGTCATATTGGAGCAGAAGGAAAAGAGGGCTACTGCACACCTCAATACCGTAAAAGCTCACACACAGCTCCCTATATACAGGGTGGTCCAAAAGTAGGTGGACAGAAAATAATAACATTTATTTTGATTTATATATAAAATTATATTTACTAACACAAGCATAACATTGACAATTAAATTTTATTCTGAACAATAATGCAAAACCCCTTAAATTTTATCAACGCAGGTGCTCAAACTGTTTTCCATTACAATTTGCACAGCTTTGAAGTCTGCCTCTTACGCTTCGACAAACTTTTTTTGCACAAGTCTCTTTGGGTATTAATTTCTTGAAATGCATCTCTTATGTAATTTTTCAAATCACTGACACTTTTTGGTTTTCGACTATAAACTTTGTCTGTGAGGAATGAAAAGTGGAATCTGATTGGTTGCTAAGGGCAACTGAGCCAGTTTCACTTTACACCATGTTTGATAAACCTCCCCCTTCATAACCTTATTACACTTTCTGTGCACCTACTTTTGGACCACCCTATATAGTATGAGCCCCGGTTATCTCCTATATACAATATGAGCTCCAGCATAGCCCCCTATATATAGTATGAGCCCCATATAGCCTCTCTATAAACAATATGAGCCCTCACATAGCCTCCTATATACAGTATGAGCCCCCATATAGCCTCCTATATACAGTATGAGCCCCCATATAGCCTCCTATATACAGTATGAACCCCCATATAGCCTCCTACATTCAGTCTGAGCCCCCAAATAGCCTCCCACATTCAGTATGAGCCCCCACATAACCTCCCATATACAGTACGAACCCCCACACAGCCTCCATATATACAGTGTGAGCCCCACATAGCCTGCATATACAGTGTGTCCCATATATATAGCCTCCTATTTACAGTATGAGCCCCAAATAGCCTCATATATACAGCATAAGCCCCCCATAGCCTCCTATATACCGCATGAGCACCACATAGCCTCTGTATATACAGCAGGAGCCCCCACATAGCCTACCTGTATATAGTGTGAGCCCCAAGGAGCCTCTTATATACAAGATGAGCCTTCACATAGCCTCCTATACACAGTATAAGCCCCCACATAGCCGCCTACATACAGTATGAACCCCCACATAACCTCCTATATTCAGTATGAGCCCTCACATAGCCTCCTAATCTAGTATGTGCCCCCACATAGCTTCCTATATATAGCATGAGCCCCACATAGCCTCTGTATATACAGATTGAGCCCCAACATAGCCCCTTATATACAGTATGAGCCTCCACATGGGCTCCTATATACAGTATGAGCCCCACATAACCTTCATATATACAGTGTGAACCCCACATAGCCTCCATCTATACAGTGTGAGCCCTACATAGCCTCCATATATACAGTGTGAACCCCACATAGCCTCCATATATACAGTGTGAGTCCCAAATAGCCCCCAATATACATACAAATATACCATATACATGAAAAAAAACAATAACACATACTCACCATATCATCATATGCATACTCATACTCATTAGGGCTTGTTCAAAAACACACCTACAGTGAGCTATCACACAATAAAAAAGCCTGATGTTTGTAGTGCATTTAATATTTACCTGTTGTCTTTTAGGCTACAGATGAAAAAATGCAGAAAAAAAAAGTAAATTAAAAAACTTGCTGGTTGCTGTGCACTCTGCTGATAGCACACTGTCACAGCATGGGTTGCGAGCACCCAGGACAAGACAAGTATATGCCCCCTAACCCGTGAACCAATAGCACTCCGTGAGTCCTTTCCAAAAGCCCAGTATTGCACGTGTATTGTAATTTAAGGAAAATACTGATGTAATTATACTTTGCAATTTCATTTCTTAATTTTTTTTCTGTTTTTTGCTGAAGTCATCTCTCGAATTTTAAAAATATAAAACGCAATACATTATTTTATTTGTATGCTTTCTATTTTCTTAATACATTTTTTATAGAACAATGTTATTACCTTAGCCCTATTCCTAGCCCTAACCATTAGCTTAATCCTAAACCAGTCTCTTGACCTGCTTGTAACACTAGTTCGGGTTAGTAAAAATGTAAAACTATAAAAGCAGCTCTATGTAATAAATGAAGACCGTGTTGAGTAGCAAAGCGAATGCCCACCCAACGCTATTTATGCAGAACGCAGAAGGGGAGATGAGTTTGCCAGTGGCTGCTGGTCTACATAAGCAAAGATGGAAATTACAAAGCTTAGTATAATGAAGTGAGCTTTCTCATATAAGTCTCTGCCTAAGCAGAGCACAACAGCCTATGGCAAACTCATCTCAAGTGGTTCCCTCTACGTAGACAGAGACTGGGACAACAGAAAATGAGTAGAGAATGAATGAACACGGCTTATATGCACTGCACATGAGTAGAGCTACCTTCAATAATGTATTGCTCATTTTCTGTCATCTTGGTCACTGCTTATACATAGCACTGAAGTCAAAATGAGTTTGTCATAGACTTCTGCGCTCTGCATAGACAGCAATCAAAACAAACATTTGTCATTTCAGCCGCTGCTTATGCTGAGTACAGCAGTGGATGAGAAATTCATCTTGTTTGCTTTGTTTGTAGCCACTCGATACAAATAATATAGAGATCTCAACTGTTTCTCAATAAGTACAATGGTCAGGTATGTAGTTCATTTATGTGGATAAATAATAATACAGCATATTGTTAAAATGGGCCCTAAAATCCTAAAATTATCTGTGAGATAATACTGAAGTGATGGAAATGGAAAAGATAAAGTTTCAACTAACTAAAAACAGTAGAACAAAAACAGATTTAATTTTATTACAACCCTTATATCAAACTGATAGATTCCCATACTTATACTGTAGCATATACCTTGGAATCTTATTGGTCAGTTACTGATCACATGACCAGTTCCATCCAGGTGCCTGTGCGCTCAGTTGACAGTTGAGGAAAGTGACAGTTGGAGTTGACTGGTGATAGTGAAGAAGTTGTCTGCGGGCTGTGAGCAAATCTATGATATGGAAAAAGAGGAGATTGTAGGGAAGAAGAGAGAGAGAAAAAGAAGACACTTGGACTCATCGGCTGATGAGGAGTCTTCAATCAAAAAATCCAAATGGAGAGGAAGAAAGGGTAAAAAAAAAGACTCGGGACGAAAGATGTCTCCCACCCCAGAGATGGAGCGAGTGGATGAGGACGTCATTGCCCAGAGTGAAGGATTGAAGAACAGAAGACATTTGGGCTCATCGGCTGATGAGAAGCCTTCTATCAAAAAGCCCCAAAGGAAGGGAAAAAAGAGGAAAAAAACAGACTCAGGACGGAAGATGTCTCCCACCCCAGAGATGGCGCAAGCAGATGAAGACATCATTGTCCAGAGAAAATTACCGAAGAACAGAAGAATCAGCCTGGACTGTTCAGAGGAAGGAAAGACACCATCAATCCAGGCCAATAGCCAGAAGAAAGAAGACGTGGGAGGCTCAGGTAAAAAGAGAAATGTAACTAGTAATTATAGGGAACGTTATTGTGCATGTTTTATACCTCCACATGTAATCCAGGGATAAAGTCACCAAAATGACTCCAAATCTACCTTTATAATAAAAAATTACAAAAAACTGTTTTATATTTGAGCAGATGATTATAGTTGTTATAGGCAGTTTACCAATACAAAGTGGTCAGAGTTATCTGTTCCAAAATCATGGTGAAATGTTCTTCTCATTGTGTAATGTCCAGGTTCAGTTCTGCCGAAATTTACCACAAGACATGGAAAATGCTGACACCTTTTCAAAGGGAATCTGGCAGCAGTTTTATGGTACCCTATATGAGAGCAGCATGATATAGGGGCAGAGACCCTTCTACCAAGCATGTACTATTCATTGGATTGCATGGTATAATTTTGACAAAATCACAGTTTTCTCTGCTACAAATTTACCAGTTCTCTGAATGCTGAGCTCTGTATAACCCAGCTAACAACACTGATTGGCAGCTTTCTGTGTGTGTACCCTGTGCATAGTCAGAAAACTCCCAATCAGTGGTGGGGGTGGGGTTATACAGAGCTCATGAATATAGATAACTACCTGGCAGCAGTAGTGATAATCTCCTGCTGATAAAACTGTGATTTTATCAAAACTACAGCAAGCATCTCAATGAGTGAAACATTTATCTCTGTATATTATATATCTATATCTCTATATATATTATATCTCAGATTAGGTTTCAAAACCTTGGTGACATAGTACCTTTTAAGTGCTGCAGTGCCTCAAATAAAATAAAAAACACATACCTCCTGGAATAGCGCCATTCCAACGATGTTGGCACTGAGGTAAATATGAAGTGTTTTTACTTTATTTGGGGCACTGTAGCATTTCAGAAGGGGTTGACATGTAGTGGACAACCCCTTAAATGACTTTCTGCAGAAAACGGTCCCAAAAAGTTGCCAAATTTGTGCAAATGTTAGAATGTTGCAATCTCCTTCTCTACTCCCCTCTTCTTGCCTCTTCCCACAATCGCATACAAGATGTCTCCAGTGCATCCCCCCTACTCTGGAAAGCTCTACCTCATCACATCAGACTCTCGCCTACTGTGGAAACCTTCAGAAGGAACATGAAGACCGACCTCTTCCGACAAGCCTACACCCTGCAGTAACCACCGCTCCACCACATCGCTGCATGACAGGCTCTACCCTCACCTACTGTATCCTCACCCATCCCTTTGTAGACTGTGGCCCTCGCGGGTAGGGTCCTCTCTCCTCCTGGACCAGTCACTAACTTGTATTGTTCATGATTATTGTACTTGTCTTTACTATGTATACACCTTCTCACATGTAAAGCCACAGGGAATAAATGGCGCCATAATAATAAAGAATAATAATAATCCTAGTGATACTTGTAAAGGATTGTCCGTCTCTTTTTAGGTTTATTTCATGAGTATTGCAGTTGCTTCTCAGCACCGTACGCCGTACAATTAGAAATCCTTGTGTCTGCCTTGTGTACCTGCTGTAGCAGATGTGCCATGTCTGCGTTATCCGCCATATTGAGCTCTTCTCCTATATGGTTCCTGTAATGCGGAGCACATCACCCATATTGCTAGATTCTTATCAATTGTTCTTGATCCCATCTCCTGACAGCAGTGATAGATCGGTGACATGGAGCTGCTGTCCCCTGATGTATAATGTGGAGTCTCAGAGCATCATTATTTATCAAAACTGTTCATTACATTGTCTTTGTTGTCCATAGCAACCAACCAGAGCTCAGCTTTCATTTCTCAACCTGCTTTGGTAAAATGAAAGCTGATTTCTGATTGGTTGTTTGGGGAAATAGACACTCCTACTGTAAGGCTGTGTGCACACGATGCTTTATGCTGCTTTTTTTTTTCAGTGCAGATTTGTCACAAAACCTGAAGGATTTCCAGATGCCAGCAAAGTGAATGAGAATCCTGAAGTCTCATTCACACGTTGCTTATTTGTGACTTGCAGATTTGGTGCAGACTTAACCCCTTCACGCCACAGCTAATTTCCGCTTTTGTGTTTCTATTTTTTCACCCCCTTCTTCCCAGAGCCATAACAATTTTTTTGTCCACATAGACATATGAGGGCTTATTTTTTTGCGGGACGAGTTTTACTTTTGAATGACACCATTCATTTCACCACTAGTGTACTGGAAAAAGGGAAACAATTCCAAGTGCAGTGAAATTGTGCAAAAAAAATGCAATATGACATTGTTTTATGGGAATTGTGTTTACATATTGTAGTAAAAATGACCTTGCAATATTATTCTCCTCATCAATACGATTACGGCAATACCCAACATGTCCAGTTTTTAATTATTTTAGTGGTGAAAAAATTCTGAAGTTTGGCCCCCCAAATTTTTAGGGTTGTACATAAAGTACTTTTTGCTGCTATTTAAACGATATATACTTCCCATATTCCTACTTATGTACATACCCTATGTTTGATTATATAGTTGTGGTATTTTACCACTAATGAGCATATTCATTCTACTGCCCTATCAATGGAATAACAATTATGCATATACTTACCCAAGTGCCACCTTTGTTTGGGTACCCTTTGCCCATTTTTTGACTTTCAATAATATTTATTTTAATTCATAAATATATTTCATCTATATATCGTTGTAACGTGTTATTTCTCTTTGGCACAATTGTTCTTGGGCACTCAACATTTATACTTTATTTTGTCTGTGGTCTAATTTTTGTGGAACTGCAGGGACTAAAAAAACGATACCACATATGTGTATTTTTTTTTTTTATATCTTTACTTTCAATGGGGCAAAGAGGGGTGATTTGAACTTTTTATTTTTTTAACCAACTAACAGCGTATCAAACAAAGGGTATAACCATATAATTTGCATAAAAAACCCTTAACATGCAACCTTTATTAAAGATAATTAAAATTATCCATACAAAGAAATAATCTGAAGATCAAAGTGAAAAATAATGAATGTGCAGAATTAGTCTGCTCCTATTGTCCCCTATGATGATCATTCCTGACTGCAGGGGTTGGCACCCTAAATATAGTACGACAATGGCGCCCCCACTCACAAGTCGTCTATCCCTCAAAGTCCCTATAAGTCCCTGGAAACAACAGTGAGCAATAGATTAGGGCTAATATGATAATATAAACCTAGAAAATTATATCTATAAATTAGGCAACAAGAGTACAGTTATATGAAAAAGTTTGGGCACCCCTATTAATCTTAAGCTTAATATTTTTTTAAAATTTGTGTTTTTGCAACAGCTATTTCAGTTTGATATATGTAATAACTGTTGGACACAGTAATGTTTCTGCCTTGAAATGAGGTTTATTGTACTAACAGAAAATGTGCAATCTGCATTCAAACAAAATTTGACAGGTGCATAAGTATGGGCACCTCACCAGAAAAGTGACATTAATATTTAGTAGATCCTCCTTTTGCAAAAATAACAGCCTCTAGTCGCTTCCTGTAGCTTTTAATGAGTTCCTGGATCCTGGATGAAGGTATTTTTGACCATTCCTCTTTACAAAACAATTCCAGTTCAGTTAAGTTTAATGGTCGCCGAGCATGGACAGCCCTCTTCAAATGATCCCACAGATGTTCAATGATATTCAGGTCTGGGGACTGGGATGGTCATTCCAGAACATTGTAATTGTTCGTCTGCATGAATGCCTGAGTAGATTTGGAGCGGTGTTTTGGATCATTGTCTTGCTGAAAGATCCATCCCCTGCGTAACTTCAACTTTATCACTGATTCTTGAACATTATTGTCAAGAATCTGCTGATACTGAGTGGAATCCATGCGTCCCTCAACTTTAACAAGATTCCCGGTGCCGGCATTGGCCACACAGCCCCAAAGCATGATGGAACCTCCACCAAATTTTACTGTGGGTAGCAAGTGTTTTTCTTGGAATGCTGTGGTTTTTTGCTGCCATGCATAACGCCTTTTTGTATGACCAAACAACTCAATCTTGGTTTCATCAGTCCACAGGACCTTCTTCCAAAAAGAAATTGGCTTCTCCAAATGTGCTTTTGCATACCTCAGCCGACTCTGTTTGTGGCGTGCTTGCAGAAACGGCTTCTTTCGCATCACTCTCTCATACAGTTTCTCCTTGTGCAAAGTGCGTTGTATAGTTGACCGATGCACAGTGACACCATCTGCAGCAAGTTGATGCTGCAGCTCTCTGGAGGTGGTCTGAGGATTGTCCTTGACTGATCTCGCCATTCTTCTCCTCTGCCTTTCTGATATTTTTCTTGGCCTGCCACTTCTGGCCTTAACAAGAACTGTCCCTGTGTTCTTTCATTTCCTTACTATATTCCTCACAGTGGAAACTGACAGGTTAAATCTCTGAGACAGCTTTTTGTATCCTTCCCCTGAACAACTATGTTGAATAATCTTTGTTTTCAGATCATTTGACAGTTGTTTTGAGGAGCCCATGATGCCACTCTTCAGAGGAGATTCAAACAGGAGAACAACTTGCAAGTGGCCACTTTAAGTAGCTTTTCTCATGATTGCATACACCTGGCTATGAAGTTCAAAGCTCAATGAGGTTACAAAACCAAAAAAAGTGCTTTAGTACGTCAGTAAAAAGTAGGCAGGAGTATTTAAAACAAGAAAATGATAAGGGTGCCCATACTTATGCACCTGTCAAATTTTGTTTGAATGCAGATTGCACATTTTCTGTTAGTACAATAAACCTCATTTCAAGGCAGAAACATTACTGTGTCCAACAGTTATTACATATATCAAACTGAAATAGCTGTTGCAAAAACACCAATTTTTAAAAAACATTAGGCTTAAGATTAATAGGGGTGCCCAAACTTTTTCATATAACTGTATATCAGACGAGACTCGCCAATGCAAGTCAATGTGTGCGAGAAAAAAAAAGCACAGCAAACGGACCATGCTTATGCCATCCATATAGCGTCCATATAATACGCATCTATGTAACACCTTTCAGTGACTGTGGCGGCATCTCAGCACACAAATCCTGTATCTCAGATCTTTGTCTGGCCTTGTCTTCTGTGTTTTGGCCATCATGCCAACAAGACAAGGGTGATTGGGGCAAGAGACATGCTGGTGAGGGGGTTGTTGGCTGCCGTGATGCTGGTAATGGAGGTGGCTGCCAAGATGCTGGCACTGGAGGTGGCTGCCGTGATGGTGCTACTGTAGTTGGTGGTGGTTGCTGTGATGCTGTGACTGGAGGTGGTGGTGATGGCTGCTGTGATGCTGGTACTGGAGGTGGTGGTGATTGCCATGATGCTGGCACTGGAGGTCGTGGCTGCCTTGATGGTGGGTCTGCTGAGTGCCCTTCTTGGGGGGTCTAATGACCGGGTTTTGTTGTCCTCAGAAAGATGCCACCTTTCAAGGAATTAAAAGATGGCCATCGGTGAATTTGGTGGCGCAGCTGCAGACGAAACAATTTGGAGGGTAGCCCTGGTCTGCAGCCTCAATAAAAAGGGAACGTGCCTGAAATAACGGGCCAGGCTTAGACAAAAACTCTCATCGTCATCACTCACAGGTATTCCCATGTCACGTACGCCAGTGATGGTGGGGCGGTAGCGATGCTGGCTTATTGGTGCATGAGGGGAGGTGTCGAGGGGCTGTGGTGTACTGGTGCTCTCCGCAGGCTCTTCTTCTTTCTGGCCCCCAGCTCCGGCCTCCATTTCAGATTCCTCTCTGGCTTCCAGCACCTCCGAGCTACAGGTATTTCCCTTTTTGGTCCAGTCAGATCTGTAAGGTCAGGGATGACAGAGAAAAAAGCATTTTTAATATGCAAAATTATAATCAAACCATTACAACAAATAAAACTGAAAAAGATAGCCACTTACGGGTGAAAATCTAGGACTAGGGTCAAAAACTGGAGCCGGTCATAATATAGGTATGGCCTTTCTTTTTAAGAGCCACATCACCACTCTTCCTACCCTGTTGTCGCTCGCGGCGGCACTGGTCCCGGCAACTGCTCCATAATCTTGTCACTACACCCACTGGAAAGAAAAGTGGAAGAGATTATATACAATTTTTATAGGTAAAGGATGCTGTATGTAATAACATGTATAGTGTGTATTCTAATATCACTGCTAGCAGGGGCTGGCTGGCAAATTTTAGCCTGGGGGCAAGCACACAGCAGTGGTCCATGAGTAGCGGCCCATCCTTAAAGGTCGTTTTCCCACAAACAATAGTATATTTTAATCAATAGGTCTTGGAGTAATAATAATTTCCACAATTGGATGTGATATAATAATGTTCCTGTGCTGAGATAATCTTATAAATGTGCCCCTGCTGTGTACTGTGTAATGGCTGTGTCTGACCGTGCAGGAACATGTTCTGATCATACCACATCTCCTGGGCAGGGGGGGAGAAAAAGAGGATACAGGCAGGATAGCAGGGGATCACAGAGGATTCTGTTTGTGAGTAAAACATTTCAATGCCTGTTTTTAAACAATATTTTAGCTCAAAGAAAGACTCAGCTGTGATCCCCTGCTGTAATGTATATATACTCTCTTTATATATAGATGATTAGCGTGCACACAGTCTGTAGGTCAAGGTGCAGGTACACGGGATGTGGAATCCCCAGAATCGGCGTAGATTAAATCACCGCACATTCTAGTTTCATGATGCAAACTAAAGTCTATTTGAAGACATGCAATAAGACACATTTAAGGTGCAGGGAATAATGCAACAGTAAATGAACGTTTTGACCCATCGTTTGCATCTTGAAACTAGAGTGTGCAGTGATTTAATCGATGCTATATACTCTTTTGCTTCCTCCCCTGCCCAGTAGCTGTGGTATGATCAGACCATGTTCCTGCACAGTCAGACACAGCCATTACACAGTACACAGCAGGGGCACATTTATAACATTATCTCAGCACAGGGACATTTTATTTAAACACATCCAATTGTGGAAGTTATTATTATTCCAAGATCTATTGATTAAAATATACTTTTGTTCGCAGAAAACCCCTTCAACATGTTTATTACCAGCTGCTTCATAGGCTATATTCACACAAACGTATGGTCTAAGTGCTGCCCGTGGAGAAAAATGACAGCACTTGGTCCAGTTCAGGTGAGCATTTAAAACTGGTAATACATAAGCATAATATGTACAATGTCTGACCACTACAACACGGATTTAGGTTGTTAGAGGTGTAATGCAAGTAATCCAAGGTACGCTGTGCTTTTCTACACTCCTAAACAGAGTAAGGCTAAGTGCCCACAATGCAGAAATGCTGAGAATTTTTCCAGAGCGTTTCTGCATCTCCCTGGCAGAAAAAACGCATGCGGATTCTATGAGTTTTCCTGCCAGGGACAAGCAGAAGTGAAGCGCTCTTCACATGCATTTCCGCATGCGGGTTGTCAAGCGCTTTGCAAGCGATTTTAGCATCACTTAGAAAGTGCTGGAGAACTTGGTCACACTATATAAATCCATGCAACCGGTATGGATTTATATAGTGTGACCGTAAAAGAATGGTAAAAAATAAATATTATACTTACCTTCTGACGGCCCCTGGTCTCCTTATCCGATGCGTCCGGTCTTCCCGGTGTCTTGCGGTTGTGTAAAAGGACATCACACAGACATCATACACACAGCGGGCACAACCATCACACAGACATCATACACACAGCGGGCACAACCATCACACAGACATCATACACACAGCGGGCACAACATGACATGTATATATTCCCTTCTTCTCCATCATGTCTCCAGTGGCAGTGGTGGGGCCTGGTGTTTGCAATCAGCAGCAGAGTATGGGCTGTACGCAGGAGAGCTGTCAGCCCTGCAGTGTCCCTAAATCCCCTTCCCATCCCCCCTAGTCCCGACTGCAGAGCTGCTGGTGACATTGCATGAGCCCCCTCCCATCCTGTAATAACAGCAGCCACAGATGGGAGAGGCTGCGGGTCTCCCCCTCACCTCAGGACCGCACCTTGTTGTCATGTCCTCCGCAGACTTGGCCCCGCCCCCTGACCCCTCACCTCCTCATGCTGTGCGGTCTCTGCACAGTAGAATTCCTCTGCCCTGATGCCGGGGAGGAGCAGAGAGCGGGAGGCGGAGCTACAAGGGGTCACACACAGCATGGAAAGCCTGCGTGTCTGGAGGAAAAGCCCAGTGCCCAGCAGCGCCCCTGCCGGGAGAAGAGCTGAGCCGGGCCGGGACTGAGCCCTCAAATCGGGACAGGCCCAGGGAATAGGGGAGGCTTGTTAGCTCTGGATATTATACCCGCCTCCTATTATCCTGTATATAATATGGGATGTCTGGGCCTATAGTATATATATTATACCACCTACAGGCTAATATGTAACTAGTGCACATTACACCTTGAGTACAGCCATTAGATATTACACCAGTCACTTCTTCTCCTCTGCACCATCTTTTGTCTGTGCACAGTATATGACATCCAGTATACAGGAGAATATGTGATGGGATATAGGACATACTGTTATACAGACATCAGATGCTATATACTGGATAATAAATGATGGTATATATCAGGGGTGGGCAATTCATTTTCCAGAGGGGCCACATGAGAGAACGTAACTGTTGTGGGGGCCTGAACCAATAGGCTGAAAGGCTGAAATTAGTTCTGCTCAATATTAATATTAACTACAATTCATATAAAATAATATTTATATCACTTAATATTGAGCAGAATTAAGTATGCCAACATCCCCCTATATACCGTATGAGCCCCCACACAGCCCCCCTATATACCATATGAGCACACACACAGCCCCCTGTATACAGTATGAGCCCCCACACAGCCCCCCTATATACCATATGAGCACACACATAGCCCCCTGTATACAGTATGAGCCCCCACACAGCTCCCTATTTATTTATTTATTTTACTAACCATATTTTGCAGATTATAAAATGCACCGTATCATAAGACGCACCCCAAATTTTGGTGAGAAAAATAGGAAAAAAATGTTTTTAATAAAATGGTGGTGCTTCTTATAGTCTGCTTTTACGGTAGATTACCCAGGGAAGGGGGCTGCTGTGGTGGAGCAGAGTCGCTGCTCCAGGAAGCTGGCAGCGGCAGGAGTGGGGTGATGCTGTGGACCCCAGGCTGGGAGGGGGATGTTCGACGATGAGCCGGGCTCCGTGCTTTCACAAAATGCCGGCGGATCCCCTGTACTTCCCGTGGTTTTCAATGCTGTAGACTTAGGGAAAATGGCCACCGGAGGCGGCACATGCTTAGGTTGAGACCTCGGGAGACAAGATCTCGGTGTCACGATCTCAATCCGCACATGCGCCGCCTCTGGTGGCCTTTTTTCTCCAAGTTCACCGCATTGAAAACCATGGAAAGTGCGGGGGCTCCTCCGACATTTTGTGAAAGCACAGAGCCCGTCGCACAGCCAGACACCTACCTTCCCAGCCTGGGGCCCGCAGCATCGCCTCACTCCTGCCGTCACCAGCTTCCTGCAGCAGCAACCCTGAAATGCCGCTCCCAAATGCCCCGGTAAACTACATTCAGATTATAAGACGTACTCCCATTTTCCCAAAAATTTTTGGAGGAGAAAAGTGCGTACTATAATCTGAAAAGTACAGTATATAGTGCTATTAATTCCACAGCAGATTACAGACATTATTCCTACATACAGTATGCACCCCACATAGCTCCTATATACAGTGTAAGCCACCACATAGCCCTTATATACAGTGTGAGCCCTCATATTCCATCCTATATACAGTATTAGCCACCACATAGCCCCCTATATACCGTATGAGACCCACATAGCCTCCTATACATATTATGAGCCGTCACATAGCCTCCTTTGAACAGTATGAGCCCGCATATAGCCTCCTATATATAGTATGAGCCCCCTATGTACAGTATGAGTCCTCACATAGCCTCCTTTATACAGTATGAGCCCCCACATAGCCTTCTACTGTATACATATTATTAGCCGCCACATAGCCTCCTATGTACAGTATGAGTCCCACATAGCCTCCTTTATACAATGTGAGTCCCCACATAGCCTCTCTATATATTGTCAGACACCACGTGGCCTCTTATATACATTATGAGATCCGCATAGCTTCCTATATACAGTGTGAGCCCCCACATAGTCTCTCTATATACAATATGAGCCCTCAAATAGCCTCCTATATACAGTATGATTCCCTCATAGCCTTCTATATACAGTGTAAGGCCCCACATAACCTCTTATATACAGTGTGAGGCCTCACATAACCTCCAATATACAATGTGAGCCCTCACATAGCCTCCTATATACTATATGAGCCCTCACATAGCCTCCAATATACTATATGAGCCCTCACATAGCCTCCTATATACTATATGAGCCCTCACATAGCCTCCTATATACTATATGAGCCCTCACATAGCCTCCTATATACTATATGAGCCCTCACATAGCCTCCTATATACAGTATGAGTCCTCACATAGCCCCCTATATACAGGCACACATTCCATGCACATACGAAAAAAAAAAAAGAAGACATACTCACCTCGCTCTCGTTCCCCCGCGGTCTGTTCTTTTCTCCGGTGCACTGACTCTCCACACAGCAGATGTGATGTCGTGATGTCATCATGTTGGCTGTGTCAGTCGCAAAAGCTGATCTGTGGAAGTAGGAGCCAGTGGCTCCGTCTTCCACCAATGTATTCACCACACTGCAGATAGCAGTGATATTGGGATAGGGGAGAGTATGGTGTGGCCCGTGCACCACAGTTTTCAGCCCTTCGGCTGTCTCAGTCCGCGGGCTGAACTTTGTAGTTACAGTATTATATATACCAGACATGGGTAGAGTTCAGATATACTATACACACATTACCTGTACATAACATCTGTTCACACAGTATACCACATGCATACAATATATATTAGAATACATGACTAGTATATAATATACTGTCACTATAGACATCTGATGTTGTATAGTAATGTGTATTTTTTTTAAAACATCTGATGTGTGTATCACAGTAGATGATAGGCTAATCTGTATACTAGATGTGGTATATTATGTACAGGGATATACACTGCACTGCAGCCTTGCAGCGCTGGGGTCCTGGGTTCAAATCCCACCAAGGACAACATCTGCAAGGAGTTTGTATGTTCTCCCCGTGTTTGCGTGGGTTTCCTCCGGGTTCTCCGGTTTCCTCCCACACTCCAAAGACATACTGATAGGGAATCTAGATTGTGAGCCCCGATGGGGACAGCGACGATAATGTATGTAAAGCGCTGCGGAATATGTTAGCGCTATATAAAAATAAAGATTATTATTACTGAACACACCTGGACCTGCCTACAGGACCTCACATATTATATATGGGGCCATATAGTAGAATATGAGGTGCTGTAGGTTCAGCTGTAATCAGTCGGTGCAGGGTCTTGTATTGTGATGTCTGTGGTCTCTGCTGGGACTAAGTGTGATTTATTGCACCAGACTGAACTTTTTGCACTGACAGGAGGACCCTAATCTGCATGAAAGTTCAGCCTCCTGCAATAACTCACACGGAGCCCCAGCAGCTGGCCCTCTGATTGGACAATATAGAATCCTGGGTGGATTTATGAGAAGGTGAGCACAGTCCCGCTTCCCCCTCACTGCAGACCTGCTGACCTCATACTGACTGAGACCACTGAAGTCTCCGATCCACAGGCTCCTGTCCGGCTGACTGAATCAGTTCCAGGTTCGCTGTGTGACGTCACTTCAGCAGACTCAGCCACACAGCGTGCAGGGGGTGTATCTGCATCTCTGCCATGTGGTCGGGTCGGCAGCTGAACATATTTAAAGGTACAGTGCAGTCCCCTGGCAGCCCTGAGCAGCTGCTTGGGAATTGGTCTGGGGGGGCATTTGCCCCTCTGCACCCCAGCCCAGCCCGCCCTTGACTGCTAGTATGATGGTGACTTTTCTTTGTCTTTTTTTTGTGTTTATTCTGGCTTGCCAAATTTTCGCTTTTGGTGGCGATATGTTTTGGAAAAAAATTAGACACATAATGTTCTGGCTTCAATAGTTATTTGTGTTAAACCTCACCTACAAAATAACCCATATTCAGACAATCCTAATATACCGTTTGTATTTGCCATACTTATATCATCTTGAACCTGCTGTGAGCCGCCTTCCAAATGAGGATATAGTTGGCAGCAAATCTAGTTCCACGGACCGGCCATACCTACCAAACCCTCCGCACCATGGTGTATTTCTACCCTTTACTCCACTTCCCTCACTTACTCATGTTGCTGATCCCCCCACATTTTTCAGCACCCAGTCCTGGCCCTGATTACAGTTCTGCACCTTATTATAATTTGTAATGTTTATTTGCTTTATTTTGCATGTTTTGGCGCATGACAGAAATATTTCTTTTTGATCATTTTTTAAATAAATTAAGTTTGTTTTTTCCTATCTGCTTGTTTTATTCTTTGCCACCTTATACAAAAAGGTAGTTAAATGTAATTTTCAAGGATACAGTGGGTACTGAAAGTATTCAGACCCCTTTACATTTTCACTCTTTGTTTCATTGCAGTCATTTGGTAAATTCTAAAAAGTTCATTTTTTTTCTCACTAAAGTGCACTCTGCACCCCATCTTGACTGAAATAAACAGAAATGTAGAAATTTTTGCAAACTTATTAAAAAAGAAAAATTGAAATATCACATGGTCATAAGTATTCTGACCCTTTGCTCAGACACTCATATTTAAGTCACATGCTGTCCATTTCCTTGTGATCCTCCTTGAGATGGTTCTACTCTTTAATTGGAGTCCAGCTGTGTTTAATTAAACTGGTAGGACTTGATTTGGAAAGGCACACACCTGTCTATATAAGACCTCACAGCTCACAGTGCATGTCAGTCCAAATGAGAATCATGAACTCGAAGGAACTGCCCAAGGAGCTCAGAGACAGAATTGTGGCAAGGCATAGATCTGGCCAAGGTTACAAAAGAAGTTCTGCATTACTCATGGTTCCTAAGAGCACAGTGGGCTCCATAATCCTTAAATGGAAGAAGTTTGGGACCACCAGAAGTCTTCCTAGACCTGGCCGTCCAGCCAAACTGAGCAATCGTGGGAGAAAAGCCTTGATGAGAGAGGTAAAGAAGAACCCCAAGATCACTGTGGCTGAGCTCCAGAGATGCAGCAGGGAGATGGGAGAAAGTTCCACAAAGTCAACTATCACTGCAGCCCTCCACCAATCGGGCCTTTATGGCAGAGTGGCCCGACCGAAGCGTCTCCTCAGTGCAAGACATATAAAAGCCCACATAGAGTTTGTTCAAAAACACATGAAGGACTCCCAGACTATGAGAAAAATAAGATTCTCTGGTCTGATGAGACGAAGATAGAACTTTTTGGTGATAATTCTAAGCGGTATGTGTGGAGAAAACCAGGCACTGCTCATCACCTGCCCAATACAATCCCAACAGTGAAACATGGTGGTGGCAGCATCATACTATGGGGGTGTTTTTCAGCTGCAGGGAAAGGACGATGGTTGCAATTGAAGGAAACATGAATGCGGCCAAGTACATAGATATCCTGGATGAAAATCTCTTCCAGAGTGCTCTGGACCTCAAACTTGGCCGAATGTTCACCTTCCAAGAAGACAATGACCCTAAGCACTAAGCTAAAATAACAAAGGACTGGCTTCAGATCAACTCTGTGACCATTCTTGACTGGCCCAGCCAGAGCCCTGACCTAAACCCAATTGAGCATCTCTGGAGAGACCTGCAAATAGCTGTCCACCAACGTTCGGCATCCAACCTGATGGAACTGGAGAGGATCAGCAAGGAAGAATGGCAGAGGATCCCCAAATCCAGGTGTGAAAAACTTGTTGCATCATTCCCAAGAAGACTCATGGCTGTACTAGCTCAAAAGGGTGCTTTTACTCAATAGTGAGCAAAGGGTCTGAATACTTATGACTATGTGATATTTCAGTTTTTCTTTATTAATAAATTTGCAAAGATTTCTACATTTCTGTTTTTTTTTTCAGTCAAGATGGGGTGCAGAGTGTACTTTAATGAGAAAAATGAACTTTTTAGAATTTACCAAATGGCTGCACTGAAACAAAGAGTGAAAAATTTAAAGGGGTTGGAATACTTTCCTTACCCACTGTATATGATTTTCACAATAATCTTGGGGAAATTAAATTTATTAGAAAGATTTTGAGAAAGGGGGACTTCAAATACATAAGTAGGGCCATAGCAGTGATGACTTAGCCCAGGAACTTAGGACCTTATATTGTCTATTCATATATAGTTTAGTCTACATTTTGGCGTTGTTTTACATCCTTACAAATTTAGGTGTTTATTTTTGAAAAAATGGGATGGGGTCCATTTAATTTTCTTAACAGCTGAGGGAAAGCAGTGGGCAATCTGGGAAGGGGCCGCTATTCATGGATCTTCCCAGCTTATTAATAACAGCTCACAGCTGTCTGCTTAGCCTTTAATGGTATTAAAAAGGGGGTATCCCCCAAAAAATTATGTGGTGTCCCACCTAGTTTTAATAACCAGCAAAGGCTAAACAGACACCTGCAGGCTGATATTAAAAGGCTGGGAAGGGACCATGGATATTGGCCTCCTCCCTGACTAATAACATGAGCCCTCAGCCACCCCAGAAATTCTGGTGCTTATTCTCGGCTCTCCCCACTTGCCCTGGTGCATTGGCAAGTGGGGTAATGGTTTTGGGGTTGATGTCAGCTGTTTGATGTTTGCTGACATCAAACCAAGGGGTTAGTAATGGAGAGGCGTGAATAAGACATCCCGATTACTAACGCCATTAGTTCAAGTAAAAAAACTCACACAGAGCAAAGACCTTTGTTTGAACAAAACACTCAATGACCCTCTTTTACACATTTCTTAAGATCCACATAAAAATAAAAAAACAAAGTAATCCTCACCTGTCCGCAGATAATCCATACTGATGATGTCGAACAATGATCCCCAGATCTGCTACATCCGATTGGTGTGTTGAGCGGTTGCATGAGTATGCAACTGCTCAGCACGCCAGCTGGAACTCACTGACAGTAGCCTGAGGACGTTCCTGCAGTGATGAGCGATGCCGTCAATAAGGTTGCAACTTGAAAACGCTTTGCTATTTTCTTATAGCCTACTCTTGCTTTGTGGGCCTCCACCATTTTCATTTTCAGAGTGCTAGGCAGCTGCTTAGAAGAACCCATGGCTGCTGTTTTTTGGCACAAGGTTAGAGGAGGCTGGGTTTTTATAAAGTTGGGAAATTTGTATCACCTGGCCTTTCCTAATGATAGTGAACAAGCCATAACCTTTAGGGTATGTGCAGATGGTCGGTGTTGGCTGCGCTTTGAACGCAGCATACTTTATGCTGCGTCCAAAGCGCTGCACGCAAGTGAATCCGCATGTGTTCAATGAACCATGCGGATTCACCACATCCTATACATTACAGTGATATAATTTCTCTTGCGGAGACTAGGGTCTCTGCAAGAGAAATTGACATGCTGCGGTCTGTGAAGACGCACTGCATGACCGTCTCCACGGGTGAGCTGCAGGAGCACGGAGACGCATAGTGGACATGGGATTTGTATAAATACCTTCCACTATGCTGTAACATCTGGCCGCTGCAGATTGCACGCAGCGCAAGTGTGCTGCATCCAATCCGCAGTGTTTACTGACCATGTGCACGCACTCTAACAGGCTAATTAAGGTCTGAAACCTTGGTCAAAGTTTTCTGAGCACACAAATCTCCAAGGGTGCCCAAACTTTTGCATCAGCCCATTTTCCTTTGTGTAATTTTTAAAATGTAAAAAATTACAAGATTTTTTTTTGCCTAAAATACAAAGGAAATGTGTCATCTTTAACTTTAGCCCTTTTATAGAGATCATTTCATCTTCAACTTGCTTTACTGTTCACAATAACAATAATTTTTTACCAAGGGGCCTAAACTTTTACATGCCACTGTAAGAGAAACACATCGCTATTTACATTACTTGTAAAACCGCATGGCACTGTACACATAAAGGGATTATTGCCTTCAAGGGTAGGAATGCTGCAGAACAGTCCATCACTCTTACATTCCCTCTTTGGACATGGTCATCCTCGACCATTCTGGAACCTGGAAGACAACGCACAGCATATACCGTGGGGGCCCTTGAAAACGCACACTGCAGCCGCAATACTCGCTGCCTCTGTCAGGCCTGAGGCTGTGGTACTAACCGTGGAGGAGTCATTGCTGGACATGATCTTCCCGCTGAGGGCTGAAATATTGGATGTGACATCTGGTCATCTGGTCAATGACTTTGTGGCACCCCTGAGGGTTCAGTCGCCACAGAGGTACTGCACCTCACCCAGAAGTGTGGCATCTCCTTCTCTCAGGTAAGAAGGAAGCACTGCCGGCGGCAAGGTGGCGCAGTGGTTAGCACTGCAGCCTTGCAGCGCTGGGGTCCTGGGTTCAAATCCCACCAAGGACAACATCTGCAAGGAGTTTGTATGTTCTCCCCATGTTTGGGTGGGTTTCCTCTGGGTTCTCCAGTTTCCTCCCACACTCCAAAGACATACTGATAGGGAATCTAGATTGTGAGCCCCGATGGGGACAGCGACAATAATGTATGTAAAGCGCTGCAGAATATGTTAGCGCTATATAAAGATTATTATTATTAAAGATTATTACTGCCCGGGACCCCAACACCTGCACTCAACACTGCACTACTCCAGGCCGGCTGGAAGGGCATTATGCACTTCTTTTGCTGCCCTGTCCCTGGCTGGAGTGGGGGGAACCAAGGAGAGGGGGAACCAGTAGTGGGTGTGGGTGGAGGACGTAGAACAGGGGAGCACTTAGAGAATAGATATAAAAAAGGAAGCCATCTTAGTTGGAGCAGTGCAGTTCAGCCAGTGAGTAGCAAGGAGAGGAGGGGAGCAGAGTCTCATCAGGAGCTCTGCTCCATTGTGGGCCTAGTGAGAGAGGCCCAGGAGAGGAGTGGGAGCAAGGGAGGAATGCTCCGGGAACAGAAGGGATCCCAGGGGGTACGGTGAGTGCAGGACGGCACCCATACGCCCGAATCTGCCAAGAATCAGAGGGATCAGGCCGCAGGAAGGGAACTGGTCCCTGGATCAGCCGTGTTACTCCAGGTCTCGGCTGGAAAAACCGGAGGCTTCTGCACTTCCATGGGCAGTTGCCACAGCCTCACGCTAGTCGCCGTGAAGGGCATCAAGTAGGTCCGGGAACTCCAGGTTGCCCAGAAGGGACTTCAGAGCACCCGATCAGGACTGTGTGTGGGGAGCGCAGGGCAGGAGTGAGAAGACCCAGCGCGTGAAGTCAGTCAAAGAAGGAACATAAGAAAGGGGGTCCCGTTAAGTGCTTCTAATCTACCTGAAGGAGTGCTGAACCCCTGCCTGGCAAATGCAGTGCGACGCGGGAGTCTGACACCTGGACAGTGTACCCGAGGAACCTAAAAAGAACTGTGAGTAAACTCGGATGACTGCACTCCACTGTCTCTGTCAGTTATTTCCATCACGCTACCGCGCCTGCACTACAACGCCCAGCATTACCATCTGCAACTACCCTGCCCCGGGGGCCCGCTCTGCCTGTGGGGAGCTGAAACATCCCAGCTGCCATCCCATCACCCCCGGAGGTCTGCAGCAGCGCCGGTATTCATTACCGGGAACCACAGGTGGCGTCACGAGACAAACTGTTAACAAACCCCCTTTTAAAGAGCGACCCCAGAGGATGGGCCCGGGAG
The DNA here is from genome assembly GCF_046119375.1 of Phyllobates terribilis. NCBI lineage: Eukaryota > Metazoa > Chordata > Amphibia > Anura > Dendrobatidae > Phyllobates > Phyllobates terribilis. Next base: position 3,408,262 of record NW_027362898.1, on the reverse strand, counting down.
CCGACTGCCGTGACATCCTACAAAGAAGGTAAAGGCCCGGGTACCAAGTTTCCCCCCATATCCCCCCTGGGCGGGTCAACTTCACCACCTCCTGGGTGCTCGAGTTGGGCCCTCACCCATTTCTCCCACTCCTTCTTACCCTCAATGACCTTCACCACCCATCTGGCCTTAACAGGGTCCAGGGCTGGTGTCTGTTCCATGTACTGCTGTGGCCAGGGGATGAGGGCTGTTTCCCAGGCTGATAACTCTCCAGGACGCTGAGGTGTACTTACCACCAGGGCTGCCAGCATAGCTTTCAGTCAACCTGCCTGGTCGCAGGATCTTGGTCACGCTGACACTGCTTCCTCCGCCTTGGAATCGGGTTCTGGTTTTGGGGACTGCGGGCGAACCTTTGTCTTGAGGTCAGGCATTGGATCCTGGGCCTTCCCTGGACCTTGGTTGGTGCCTCTACTGATGACAGTTCACCCAGCTGCATCTCTTGCTCCAGCTGCGTCATCTTCCTTTTCCACTTGACCTTTCCGGGCACACCGCGGAGCACAATGCCGTAGCACCAACCATCACTTTCAATAGGTAAACCGTAGCACTCCATCTTCTCTTGCCACTTTACCTCCTCACCAACAATGGTCCCAGCCCACTCTGCCGTGGGTGTGCTCTTACGTTGCTCTGCCCATTCTTGGGGGAGGCCACTTCTGGCTCACCTGCCCGTTTCCTGGGAGTCTCCACCCGTTCTCCCTTGGCTTGCTGCAATGGGCATGGTTTCTTTTTCTTCCACCGTGCCCTTCTTATGCACACGATGGGACGGGTCCGTCTCACTCTTTCATGTCACTCACCGACATCTTGCAGTCTCTATCCATTAACCCTATCCTAAAGACTAAACCTATTATTCTCATCTTATCTCCTGTACCGTTGCTAAGCCACTTAACTATATGAACAGTACTTCGCTGTTATAAGTTTTGTCCAAATAGTGTATATACGAGTACTTATATATATCAGTTTATCATAGTGTAAAGCGTTAGAAGTTTAGCACTCCTAATTAGAAGATGTAGTGCATAGAAGGAATATCAATAAGATCCAGAAAGGAAACCTTTGGCACTGTAGATATGACACTTGAGATGCAGAGTAAATTCATTAGTACATTTATTCGCAACCAACATAGAGTTTATCATATACTTATCTTTTTTTAAATCTTTAGATATTATTAATAAAGTGTTTAATTGAAAATATAATGAATAAGGTTAATGTCAGATGAAACACATTGATGAAATGATATGTAAAATTAGACTAAGAATGGAGTGGTAATGGTGGACATTAGGACCCTGCGCTCTCATGAGCAGCATAGCTGAGCTCAACGTTCCTTCCAGACACTGGTGGACTAAACGTGCACAGATACCGTATTACGGAGATCTCCCCTCCTTTATCAGTGGCACCAGGAATTTTATGTGACAGTAACTGGAGGTGGCTATGACCACTACGCATGTAGCCTTACAAGGTTGGTTTTATCTCGTCACATCTTGCATTCAGTGACACACTCCTACCTGCTTTATTGCTGATGTTTAGGAGTACGGGGGCGACTTGCATAGTGACATGCTTCTGTACATGACACGGATGAGATGGTGTTTTGTTCCTACAGATGGCTGTGATCTCACCCGTACTATAGTGATGGAATACATCAGCCGCCCATCAGATGACAGCTGCAGTGATACAGAATGAGGGGATAGCACTTATGTTATCAGACATCAGCCACAACATGTGAGAACCGCTCATATGTTTAAAGGGAACAGACAAGTCCACCATGTACGAGGGTGTGTCTTCAATAACCAATCACAGATCCATGGGCTCCAATCAGAAGGGGTTTTACACCGCAGGCAGTAGTAAAGGGCGCAATGTCCCGCATAGCAGCATTGGTGGTGCCAGACTGCTGTCATTCAGGTGACGCACACTGAAGCCCTGATTCCTGATCTACAAGCTGCAGGGATATAGCAGAGCACATCCCATTCATAGCATGATGCTATCTGCTGAGGGACAATAGAAGACTGCTACAGCACATCTAGCATCTCTGCTCAGCAGCGGGGGTGAGCTCCTGTGTTCTCTCCCTTCTATAGTACTGGTTCAGCACCACAGTGGTTGGCAGCTCTCCTCTGGGCACTACAGTCCTAGATTCAGCACCACAACGGTGGGCAGCTCTGATCTGGGCAGTACTGTCTAGATTCAGCACCACAGCAGTGGACAGCTTTTATATGGGAAGAACTGTCTAGATTCAGCACCACAGCAGTGGACGGCTTGTAACCAGGACGTTATAGTAACATTTGGTTCAATACCACAACGTTGGAGGGCAGTGCCATCCAGGTTCAGCACCACGCTAGTGGACAGCTCTGGTGCTTCTGGATACAACAGTTTCAGCACTTCTACCTAGGACAGCTCCAGCATCTTCACCTCTACCTTGAAGGTCCCAGTGCCCGCCAGCCTGTCTATCAGCCGTGCCCGCCTGTCAACCGGCCGTGCTCATCCGCTGTGCCTTTCAGCTTCAGCCATCAGTCCCATGGGAGTCGCCTGCTCTCACAAGGTCGGTCCCAGAGTGGCACCTGGTTCACCTTCCCGGTCCCTCCTTGGTTCACGGAGTTGACTAAGCCGCTGTGTGGCCAGGGTCGGTCCGGGTAGGCACTTAGTTACGCCCCTCTGATCCCTCCTTGCATCACAGCACAGAGGTTCCACCACCCGGATCCGTAACAGAATACATTTTGTTATATAATAATTTTGTGTTCAAAGATCAATACTACCTACAGAAGAAAGAGGTGGCAATGGACGCGGCTTGGGCCCCATCTTACGCCAATCTTTCCTTGGGATTTTGGGAGTGTGAATACATCCGATTCCAGAACATTGAACATACGTCATTGGGATCAGTGATATCTTGGATGAGATTCATAGACGATGTGTTGTTTATTTTGCAGGGCTCCCATGAGGAACTTGAAAAATTCTTAAAATATCTCAATGACAATGCATTGAATATTAAGCTAACCCATCATATTGATCAAAAGAAAATTGATTTTCTGGATTTGGATATTCATGTTGATGACCATGGACAGTTGCATACAAATATTTATCGCAAGAATACTAGTGCCAATGCTTTCTTGCATGCCAAATCAGTCATCTGGCACATGTAATACAGGCAATGCCGTCTGGACAATTTATTAGGGCACATCGTATTTGTGACCAAAACAAAGCTTTTGAAGAATAGGCATGTGATATGACCAGTAGATACTTACAATGTAGTACAAAATGGAAATTATTCAGCAGGCCTACTATCGGGCCAAACAAGCCAATAGTCAATATCTTCTCATTACTAAAAAGAAAAAGGAATCTGATGGGCATGTTCGATTCATCACGAATTATCATTCGAGGTGGAAGGAAATTACTAATATCATCTCCAAATTTTGGCTAATTCTCCAACAGGATCAGACAATACTTCCTTTTCTATCAAATTGTCCATTGATTATGGCTAAAAGTAATAAGACACTACGTGATGTACTAGTTCATAGTCATCATGTACCTGATACATCTTCATATACACTGCTCAAATAAATAAAGGGAAAACTCAAATAACACATCCTAGATCTGAATGAATGAAATATTCTCATTGAATACTTTGTTCTGTACAAAGTTGAATGTGCTGACAACAAAATCACACAAACATCTTCAATGGAAATCAAATTTATTAACCAATGGAGGCCTGGATTTGGAGTCACCACCAAAATTAAAGTGGAAAAACACACTACAGGCTGATCCAACTTTGATGTAATGTCCTTAAAACAAGTCAAAATGAGGCTCAGTATTGTGTGTGGCCTCCACGTGCCTGTATGACCTCCCTACAACGCCTGGGCATGCTCCTGATGAGGTTGCAGATGGTCTCCTGTGGGATCTCCTCCCAGACCTGGACTAAAGCATCCGCCAACTCCTGGACAGTCTGTGGTGCAACGTGACGTTGGTGGATGGAGCGAGACATGATGTCCCAGATGTACTCAATCGAATTCAGTTTGGGGAACGGGCGGGCCAGTCCGTAGCTTCAATGCGTTCATCTTGCAGGAGCTGATGACACACTCCAGCCACATGAGGTCTGGCATTGTCCTGCATTAGGAGGAACCCAGGGCCATCCGCACCAGCATATGGTCTCACAAGAGGTCTGAGGATCTCATCTCGGTACCTAATGGCAGTCAGGCTACCTCTGGCAAGCACATGGAGGGCTGTGCGGCCCTCCAAAGAAATGCCACCCCACACCATTACTGATCTACTGCCAAACCGGTCATACTGAAGGATGTTGCAGGCAGCAGATCGCTCTCCACGGTGTCTCCAGACTCTGTCACGTCTGTCATATGTGCTCAGTGTGAACCTGCTTTCATCTGTGAAGAGCACAGGGCGCCAGTGGCGACTTTGCAATCGTGTTGTTCTGTGGCAAATGCCAAGCATCCTGCACGGTGTTGGGCTGTGAGCACAACCCCCTTCTGTGGACGTCGGGCCCTCATACCACCTTCATGGAGTCGGTTTCTAACTGTTTCTGCATACACATGCACATTTGTGGCCTGCTGGAGGTCATTTTGCAGGGCTCTGGCAGTGCTCCTTCTGTTCCTCCTTGCACGAAGGCGGAGGTAGCAGTCCTGCTGCTGGGTTGTTGCCCTCCTACGGCCCCATCCACGTCTCCTGGTGTACTGACCTGTCTCCTGGTAGCGCCTCCAGCCTTTGGACACTACACTGACAGACACAGCAAACCTTCTTGCCACAGCTCGCATTGATGTGCCATCCTGGATGAGCTGCACTACCTGAGCAATTTCTGTGGGTTGTAGAGTCCGTCTCAAGCTACCACAAGTGTGAAAGCACAACCAACATTCAAAAGTGACCAAAACATCAGCCCAGAAAGCATTGGTACTGAGATGTGGTCTGTGGTCCCCACCTGCAGAACCACTCCTTTATTGAGGGTGTCTTGATAATTGCCAATAATTTCCATCTATTGTCTATTCCATTTGCACAACAGCATGTGAAATTGATTGTCAATCAGTGTTGCTTCCTAAGTGGACAGTTTGATTTCACAGAAGTTTGATTTACTTGGAGTTATATTCTGTTGTTTAAGTGTTCCCTTTAATTTTTTGAGCAATGTATATTTGGCTCAAAGGGCCCCAAATGGGGCACATGGAAGTGTGGCAACTGCAAAGAGTGCAGATATATTGAAAAAACGGATACCTTTCAGGATTCGATGGGTGAGTAGGCTTACAAGATTCTGTATTTCATTAATTGTAGAACATCTATGGTCATCTATCAAGCCACATGTTTCTGTGGACTCATCTATATTGGTATGACAACTCGGGAGCTTTGGAACACATCAAAAATATTAGGGCAGCGGAGAAAATCTGTCAAGATGAGGTGGGTGCTATTTCTCAACCTAAACCTTTGGCAAGACAGTTTCGGAATTGCTACCCTCATCAATGTCATCTCTTACGTGTCAAAGGGATTGCACGTCTGTATCCTGGGAATAGGAGGGAAAATCTAGCCAAAAAGCTGGCCCAGATTGAATAAATAAATAATAAATAAAAAAGTAAATGGATCACCACTCTAAGAAGTATGACCCCCAGAGGGTTAAATGAACAGTGGGGATTTTCGAGTATTCTTTAAGTATACACTAGGATTTTTGGTATATTCTCATCTTCAGTGTCTTGTCCTTATTATAAATCGAATAATATAATCAATATATATCATAGTGCATTTGATTGAATAAACATATATACATGTATTGTTGGCTTTATTGTACAGTACATATAGAGAGTTTATAGTGTGTTTATTCACTTTTACATATACACATTATATAAGCAACAATATTGTGTATGCACGCATTAACTATATTATATACAGAACTTTTTCTATATTTCATACAATTCTATTTTGGCACGTATAATTATATTTACACTTTGATGCTGACCCGCACTTTTTCCCTTTTCTAATATGGCTGCAGGGTCGCTGTGCTCCACACTGCGCATGCTCCGGTGTGCTCTCGTACCCAATACTGGAATGTTTTCATTGAACTGCGACCTTTGGTCGTGTTTCCGTGATGCACATTCGGTCGCAGACGGGACGGCTATCCGGACGCGTGGGACAGTAGAGGCGTCCGATAATATGGCGTCCTTGATTTGTAAGTAACCACAGCTGTAATCACCCTATAAAACATCGCCTCTTCCTCCTCCACCTCACTTCCTAATGAATCGGTAGCGAAACGTGCGTTGAAGCATGTGGAAGGGGTGATGATGTGCCTCTGGATAGTACGTGTGACGGGAGCTAGTTACCCCATCCGCAGATGTCCAATCTTCTTCTGTAGGCCCCTGACATGGAAAGGATTTTCTTACACTGGGATAAATAAAATATGACTATCGCACAGTGTCTCCTAGATGAACTTAACTTTTATTCTCACAAGCAGGTTTTATAGAGAATCACACAGGCTATTTTTAACACCCATTGTTCTCACCAGATAATACCCACAGTAGGCTCCCAGACAGCAGTTATGCAACAACCCATTAATCAGCACATTGTCTGTTTGCCACTGCTAAGTGAGCACAGGAAGGTGGGGGCCAGGGGTGCTTCGGTCACATCACAAAATGTCCAATAATATGTAATCCACAATATTCACCCCAATTTATAACGTTATGTCCCATTAGCTGCATAGGCGCTACGACAACCCCCATGTGGCAAAATCTTGGGAGTACGGGGTTGATCTGTCACAATGCTCCCCCTTCCCGGACAGGATCAGCCTACCCAGTCTGCTCCCTGACGGATCAGCTGGAGGAGGTCCGCGATTTATGAGGTTGGTATCAGTTCAGTTTGTCGGCTTAGTTCATCGGCGTTACCATTTTGCTTGCCAGGTCTATAGTGGATGGTGAAGTCTAATGGTTGTAGCGCCAAACTCCACCGTAGTAGTCTGGCATTGTCCCCGGAGACCCGATTAAGCCATACCAGGGGGTTATGGTCCGTTATGAGGGAAAACTGTCTTCCATGCAAATATGGTTGGAGCTTCTTGGCAGCCCATTCTACTGCCAGGCATTCCTTTTCGAAGGCCGCATAGCTGACTTCTCGAGGCAGTAATTTCCGACTCAGATAAGCTCAGTACTGCCCCCAACCCAAACATAGATGCGTCTGTGTGAACAAGGAAACGTTTAGTTGTATCGGGTGCGGCCAATATCGGGGTATTTGTGAGAGCGTCCTTTAGCTGGCGGAAGGCTTCCTCACACTCGGGGGTCCAGGTTACCTGGCGGGGGAGGTTCTTATGTGTCAGATCAGTGAGGGGCTTGGCAATGCTGCTGTAGTTAGGGACAAATTTCCTATAATACCCCGCTGTCAATAGAAAGGCCATGACTTGGGTTTTAGTACGTGGGGTGGGCCACTTGGCTACCGCCTCAATCTTGGCGGGTTCCGGTCGTTGTTTTCCACCCCCCACCCAATGTCCTAAATACTGAACCTCTGCTTTGCCTACGTGACACTTGTTGGGGTTCAGGGTGATTCCGGCTTTGTGGATCCTATCCAATACTGTCTCTAGGTGATTTAGATGCTCATCCCATGTCGCACTGTAGACGACGATGTCATCCAGGTAGGCACAAGCATAGTCCTGGAGACCATCCAGAAGCCAGTCAGCCAGCCTCTGGAAGGTCGCGGGGGCATTATTCATCCGAAATGGCATAACCCGAAACTGGAATAAGCCAAACTGGGTGACAAATGCAGACTTGGGAATAGCATCAGGACTTAGGGGGATCTTCCAATAGCCTTTGCATAGATCGATGGTTGTCAAATACTTTGCCCCAGCCAGCCTGTCTAACAACTCGTCCACACGCGGCATGGGATACGCATCCGTCACAGTTTTCTCATTTAGCTTGCGATAGTCTACACAAAACCGGGTAGTCCCATCTTTCTTAGGCACTAACACTACAGGGGACGCCCAGAGACTATCTGACTCCTCAATGACCCCTAAACGCAACATCTCCTGTATCTCATGTCGCATCCCTTCTCGTACAGACTCCGGGACGCGGAAGGGGGGTTGTCTCAGGGGGGTCTGATCTTGTGTCTCAACCTTGTGTTGTGCAAGTCGGGTGAACCCCGGTCCCTCTGAGAACATCCTCTGCCGCTGCCTCAGCAATGTCTCAGCCTGCTCTCTCTCCCGGGCCCCTAGGTTTTCTCCTAAGTGTACCTGGTCCCAGGTTTTCGACTGAGTCTTCTCACCTAAGACATCAGGCAAGGGGAGTCCGGCTAAATCCTCTGCTTCGGGTGCGCAGATGGCAGCTACATCTTCAGGGCACTCCCGGCAGGGCTTCAGCGTATTCACGTAGAACATGCGGATAACCCTGGGGTCGTCACAATCGGCGACATTGTAGGTGGTGTCAGCTATTTTCCCCACTACCCGGTAAGGCCCCTGCCATGCGGCCTGGAATTTGTTCTGCCTAACCGGTTCTAGTACCAGGACCTTCTGTCCTATCTCGAAGGTGCGTTCTCTAGCCCTCTGATCGTACCATACGCGCTGGCGTCAACTCCTGCAGGCGGTCCCGGAGTTCCAGCACGAAGGGCACGATAGGGGTTCCTGCTATGGTTTCCTCCCCTTCCCAGAGCTCTTGCACTAAGTCTAGGGGCCCCCTCACCCGCCTCCCATATAACAGTTCAAATGGGGAGAACCCCGTAGCTTTTTGGGGCACCTCCCGATAGGCGAACAGGAGGTGCGGCAAGAATTTCTCCCAGTCCCTGTAGGTCCGGGTGAACGTCCCAATGAGTTGTTTTAACGTTCCGTTAAAGCGCTCACACAACCCGTTGGTTTGCGGGTGGTATGGGGCGCTTCTAATGGACTTTACACCACACAGTCTCCACAGTTGGCTGGTCACCTCTGCCGTAAATTGGGTATACTGATCCGAGATAATTTCCCGGGGAAATCCAACCCGTGAGAAAACCTGGAGCAGGGCAGCCACCACCGTCTCTGCCAGTATGTTAGGTAAGGCAACCGCCTCTGGATGCCGCGTGGTGTAATCTATCACTGTCAATATATACCTTTTCCCTGACGGACTGGGTTTGGCTAACGGCCTTATCAGATCGACCGCTACTCAGCTAAATGGCTCCTCCACAATGGGAAGGGGGTGTAATTTGGCCTTGCAGCGATCTCCCCTCTTGCCAATGCGCTGGCAACTGTCACAGGTCTGGCAGTACTGACAAACATCATGGGATGCCCCTGGCCAAAAGAAGTTTTGTGTCAGACGATGCCTGGTGCGGCTGACTCCGAGGTGCCCCGCCAAGAGTATGTCATGAGAGATTCGCAGCAACTCCTGCCTATACTTTTTGGGAACTACCAGCTGTAGTTTTACAGTGGGGCTCGTCCCTGAGTGAGTTTGCTCTGTAACCCTGTAGAGGAGTCCCTGATGCCATATAAACTGTTCACCTTCCAGTACCCCTCTCCCCTCTTATGCCTTCCCGCGATACCCCTGCAATGAGGGATCCTCTAGTACCTCCCTCCTAAATTCTGCTGGGGTGTCCCATGAAATGTGTCTGGCTATGGGAATACGTGAAGGGCTGTAGTGTCTTACCTGGGCCTCCTCCGAGTGTGATTCCGCCTCCGCAGCTCGAGCTTGTCTCCGGGTAGTCACAGGATATGTCTCAGCCAGGGGGGCAACCGAGAAGGAAGACAACATGGGCCCCAAGTCTTTTCCCAGCAGGACGTCTGCAGGCAAATCCTTCATTATGCCGACCTCAACAAGGCCATCCCCGACCCCCCAGTTCAGTTGAATCTTGGCCGTGGGCAGTCAATGTATGGCTCCCCCTGCTACACGGCCCGCCTCTGTCCGACCCGTCTTTTGGTCTTGGGCGAGATGCGACTTCACAAGGGTCAGAGTAGCTCCGGAATCTCTTAATCCTTGCAGCCGTTTACCATTAATCCACACCGACTGTCGATGTTGTTGTCGATTATCCGCCTGGGTTGCCTGCACAGGGTCCACTTCATGCAGCACTCCCTCTATCTCTTCCATCCCATAATTAGCCATAGCCACCGATGCCGGGTCGGCTTTGCCTTGGTAGCAGTGTACAGCGGCCCGGTTGAAGGTAGTCGTTTCCGGTTTTGGCCACTGGGTGCACTGGGTCCGGTTGGAACAGTGTCTCTGCAGGTGACCCAGCTGATGGCAGGTGTGGCATAGCACCCCAGGAGGTCTCTGGTAGGCCAGGGTATTGGTGGGTTCCCCGCCAAGCTTCTGTGGTTTAGGGGCCTCCAGACCCATGGGAGGGCCCCTTGAGACAGTTTTGGACCCTGACAATTGGGCCCTCCTGGCATCATAATGTTCATCGGTCAGCCATGCGGCCTCCTCAAGAGTCGTCGGTCCCGAAGCCATTCTTGCGTCTCGGGAGTTAACCCAGTGAAGAATCGTTCTAACACGATGAGCTGTAGGACGTCCTCCTTCGTGTCTGCTTTGCTACCTTGTACCCACTGTAGCAGTGACCGCCATAGTTTACAGGCCCATTCAGCATGGGTATCCGTTTCCCGTTTTGTGGTTTTGCGGAACTTTTGACGGTATGCCTCTGGTGTTAGTGCATACCGGGCCAAGATCACTTCTTTGACTCACTTATAGTCCATACAGTCCTTATCCGATACAGTGCGATAGGCATCCGCTGCCGGCCTGTCAGCTTGCTGGCCAGAATCTGGACCCAATCCTCCGGCTCCACTTTATGAAGGGTACACTACCGCTCAATGTCCTGCAGAAAGCCATCAATGTCTTCCTCTGCCTCCCCCAATGTCGGAAGGCATTGTATTGCATCTTTTTGTGGCTTACCCCTGCTGGTACCGGGGAGTAAGCCAGGGCTCCCCCTGCTCGCTGTATCTCCTCTCTCCGTTCTGCCATCTCCATCTTGGCTAGCTTTATCTTGGTCCGCTCTGCCATCTCCATCCTGGCTAGCTCCATCCGCTCTGCCCTCTCCATCTCCATCTTTTTATCCAGATCAGTACGCACATCAGCCATCACCTTATCTATGATCTGTACTGCCGGGTTGGGAGCATAAAGTGCCAGTCTGCTCTTTACCTCCCTCTGGAATTCAGTCTCTTCCACGTTCCCACTGGAGGTTGTTGCGTTGTCGAGCTCCATAATGGCTGCTATCAAATCCGCTTTTGTTTTGTTGCTGGCGGTTAACCCTCGAGCTTCCACACGGTCCTTCAACGTATTCCTCTTTAGCTTCTGGTAGATGTCTTCCATTCAGTCCTTGGCTCCTGAAGAAGATGGACCGCATCCCACCGCTGCCACCAGTGTGACGGGAGCTAGTTACCCCATCCACAGATGTCTAATCTTCTTCTCTAGGCCCCTGACATGGAAAGGCTTTTCTTACACTGGGATATATAAAATATGACTATCGCACAGTGTCTCCAAGATGAACTTAACTTTTATTCTCACAAGCAGGTTTTATAGAGAATCACACAGGCTATTTTTAGCACCCATTGTTCTCACCAGATAATACCAACAGTAGGCTCCCAGACAGCAGTTATGCAACAACCCATTAATCAGCATATTGTCTGTTCGCCACTGCTAAGTGAGCACAGGAAGGTGGGGGCCAGGAGTGCTTCGGTCACATCACAAAATGTCCAACAATATGTGATCCACAATATTCACCCCACTTTATAACATTATGTCCCATTAGCTGCATAGGCGCTACGACAACCCCCATGTGGCAAAATCTTGGAGTACGGGGTTGATCCATCACAGTACGTAATAATATGCACAAATTAAACTTTTTATGAACTTATTTCTGTATTCTTTTTTGCATTATGACATTTGATATTGCATGGTGATCACTTTTACTGTTCATCATATGATTTGGATAGGCATAGTTACATACATATATAAATTTTCCTCTTTGCTTAAATAATGTAAATACATTTGGATATGCACATACATATATATACAGTACAGACCAAAAGTTTGGACACACCTCATTTAAAGATTTTTCTGTATTTTCATGCTTATGAAAATTGTACATTCACACTGAAGGCATCAAAACTGTGAATTAACACATGTGGAATTATATAGTTAACAAAAAAGTGTGAAACAACTGAAAATATGTCTTATATTCTAGGTTCTTCAAAGTAGCCACCTTTTGCTTTGATGACAGCTTTGCACACTCTTGGTATTCTCTTGATGAGCTTCAAGAGGTAGTCACCAGAAATAGTTTTCACTTCACAGGTGTGCCCTGTCAGGTTTAATAAGTGGGATTTCTTGCCTTATAAATGGGTTTGGGACCATCAGTTGTGTTGTGCAGAAGTCTGGTGGATACACAGCTGATAGTCATACTGAATAGACTGTTAGAATTTGTATTATGGCAAGAAAAAAGCAGCTAAGTAAAGAAAAACGAGTGGCCATCATTACTTTAAGAAATGAAGGTCAGTCAGTGCGAAAAATTGGGAAAACTTTCAAAGTGTCCCCAAGTGTAGTTGCAAAAACCATCAAGTGCTACAAAGATACTGGCTCACATGACGACCGCCCCAGGAAAGAAGACCAAGAGTCACCTCTGCTTCTGAGGATAAGTTTATCCGAGTCACTAGCTTCAGAAATCGCAGGTTAACAGCTGCTCAGATTAGAGACCAGGTCAATGCCACACAGAGTTCTAGCAGCAAACACATCTCTACAACAACTGTTAAGAGGAGACTTTGTGCAGCAGGTCTTCATGGTAAAATAGCTGCTAGGAAACCACTGCTAAGGACAGGCAACAAGCAGAAGAGACTTGTTTGGGCTAAAGAACACAAGGAATGGACATTAGACCAGTGGAAATCTGTGCTTTGGTCTGATGAGTGTAAATTTGAAATCTTTGGTTCCAACCACTGTGTCTTTGTGCGACACAGAAAAGGTGAACGGATGGACTCTACATGCCTGGTTCCCACCGTGAAGCTTGGAGGAGGAGGTGTGATGGTGTGGGGGTGCTTTGCTGGTGTCACTGTTGGGGATTTATTCAAAATTGAAGGCATACTGAACCAGCATGTCTACCACAGCATCTTGCAGCGGCATGCTATTCCATCCGGTTTGTGTTTAGTTGGACCATCATTTATTTTTCAACAGGACAATGACCCCAAACACACCTCCAGGCTGTGTAAGGGCTATTTGACCAAGAAGGAGAGTGATGGGGTGCTACGCCAGATGACCGGGCCTCCACAGTCACCAGACCTGAACCCAATCGAGATGGTTTGGGGTGAGCTGGACCGCAGAGTGAAGGCAAAAGGGCCAACAAGTGCTAAGCATCTCTGGGAACTCCTTCAAGATTGTTGGAACACCATTTCTGGTGACTACCTCTTGAAGCTCATCAAGAGAATGCCAAGATTGTGCAAAGCAGTCATCAAAGCAAAAGGTGGCTACTGTGAAGAACCTAGAATATAAGACATATTTTCAGTTGTTTCACACTTTTTTGTTAAGTATATAATTCTACATGTGTTAATTCATAGTTTTGATGCCTTCAGTGTGAATGTACAATTTTCATAGTCATGAAAATACAGAAAAATCTTTAAATGAGAAGGTGTGTCCAAACTTTTGGTCTGTACTGTATATTTCATCACACCTCAGTTACATCTACACGTCCCCCTTCAATATAGGGAATTGGGTCATGTGATCTCCAGCCTGACAACTATTCCAGTACATGCACTAATGTGTTGACAGGAAGTCAGTCTCTGACGTCATGTGATCTGTACGATGACCTCATTACCTATCAAATCCCTCCTGGCGGCTCAGACTCTCCCCCGCATACCGAGCTTCAGCTTCTTTGTCGTTCTGTACGTCATCCCATGCAGATAAAGATATGCATGAAGACATTTCTAAAATAAATCCTGTCTTTGCTGCCATAGCAGCCAATCATAGAGCAGCTTTCATTTAGTTTATATAAGTGAGCAGTGACATTGTAGGGGAGACCAGCTGAAGCTGCATCACATGAAGCATTATCAAACCTGTCTAAGGGTCTGTTCACATATTAAGTATTTGATTCAGAGATTTCTACACCATATCTGCATCTTTTGTAAGGAAAAATACAGTGGCAAAAACACGCGCTTTTGTCCAAATTTTTCCCCACTCATAAGTATGGGTGAAATCTGCAGGAAAAACATTGAAAGAATTGATATTCTGCAGATTTAACCCCTTCACAACATCCGCCGTACATGTACTGAGCAAGTTGGAAGCAAGTGTGTAAAGCGGGCTCACAGGGTGAGCCAGCCCCATACCCGGCAGGTGATGTCTGTGTATTACAGCCAGGACCTGCAGCTAACAATCGCGGGTGGAGCGCTGCTCTGACATACATAACACGCAACAGCATGCGTGCGTGTCATTCCCTCCGCCCATCGGTGAGCCTGTGATGTAATTGCGGGTCGGCGATGGGTTGTCATTATAGCCTGGTGTCAGCTGATGACCCCCGTGCCTGTCATTATGGAGCTCCTTTGAAACCCTGACTGTGGCCAGGCTTCAAAGGAGACTATGATTTCTGATATATACATCTTTGTATCTAGCACAGGCGATTGGACAATTGCGTCTTCAAGTCCCCTAAGGGGGCTAACAATTATAGTGAAAAATAAAAAAAATGTTTTGAAAAAAAAAAAATTAAAATATAGCTTTTATTAAACTTAATTAAAAATGTAGGGATCAATGTAGGGATGCCCTGCATTTGGTTAGCTGCAGGGCATCTTTACATTTATCCATTTACCATAGATTTCCTGATGAACCAACATCTGGTGGAGAAACGCGTCGAGATACATTGGAAGACCGTACATGTGGACTGATAAGTATCATGGCCCATGAAATCTATACGTTGTTCAGTCTATAACTGTGCTTTTTTTAACACTAATGTTTATATTTGTGCTCACCATTCCATTATGAATTATTTGGATCTATTATTGTGACTTCTATCTGAGATCAGGATACCTTCTCGCTTGAGGTCAAGCTGAAGGGCTAAGGATTTACCGTATTTTTCGGACCATAAGGCGCACTTTTTTTCCCCAAAATTTGGAAGGAAAATTGGGGTGCATCTTATGGTCCGAACGTTACTTTACCGGTGGTGGTGGAGCGGGGATCGCAGAGTCCTCCGGCGGCGGCAGAGGTGAGATGCTGCTGAAGCCGGGGCCTGTACCTGTGCTGGTGTCGGGTGGTGAAGCAGAGGAGCCGGGGCCTGTGCCGGGCTGTGAGTGGTGTCCAGCGGTGAGGCAGAGGAGCCGGGGCCTCTGCCGGGCTGTGAGCGGTGTCCGACGGTGCGGTAGAGCAGCGTGTGCTGCTTCCGGAGCTCCGGCGGCCATTTTCCTGTATATCTCTGCCTCACCACCGGATCCATTCACAGGTCCAGGCCTCAGGCAAGTTCACAGGCCCCAGGCCCGTCCACAGGCCCTAGGCAAGTCCACAGGCCCCAGGCCAGTCCACAGGCCCCAGGCCAGTCCACAGGCCCCAGCCAGTCCACAGGCCCCAACCAGACACCGGCATTTCACCTCTTCTGCTGCCTCCGGGTTCCTGAGGCAAGGAACAGAGGGATCTGCGATCCTGATCCACCATCACTGCAACTCACAGCTGCTGCAGCACCGGCTTCATGTATCCAGGGTCCACAGCATTCCTCCACTTCTGCCGGGCCGGTTTCCTGAAGGACCCTGCCTCCTGCTCCACCACCCCCCCAGGTAAGATACCTAATCAGACTATAAGACGGACCCCATCTTATAAAAAATATTTTTTTTCCTATTTTCCACCCCAAAATTTGGGGTACGTCTTATGGTGCGGTGCGTCTTATAGTCCGAAAAATACGGTATATATGAATCAATGGGCATATTTGTCAGATGTCATATCTTGTATATATATCCGCATTCAAGCATATACAATATTATATTGCTGAATTGCTGCGCTTTATTCACATTTTGGACTCAAGATACTCTCCTACTCTTACATTGTATATTGTTTGCATACCCTGCAGACCTCGTTTTTATGTGGTTACAGTGGATGATTTATTTATATATATATATTTCTAATCCCGTTACTATCATACTAGCCCTGTGCTCTCCCTCTCTATTGGTGTTCAGGGACTTACAGGGACTTTTAGGGATAGACAACTTGTGAGTGGGGGCGCCATTGTCATACAAATTCTAGGGTGCCAACCCCTGCGGTCAGCAATGGTCATCCTAGAGGACAATAGGAAATGACTAGTTCCTGTAGTATCATTGATATGTTATTATATTTATTCATTCCCGCTATTATCATATTACAGGTTGACGAACCTTCTGTTCCCATCCTGTACTTGCTCACCAAGGTCCATAGGAGTCTATAAGACCCTCCGGGACAGCCCATTGTCTCAGTCAATGGGCGTCTATCTGAACCAATTTCTAGATTCTTGTATTACTATCTAAAACCGGTTGCTATGGAACTTCCACCTTTCATCAAAAACTGCGGAAATTTTACAGAGATTGGATAATATTCATGTTGGTTTAGATATGTTTCTATAATGTAGAACCATTATATACTTGTGTGGCGCCCCTGAGGGTTCGGTCGCCACAAGTGGGATACTGCAGCCTGTCAGCAGGTGTAGTGTTTCCTCACCCAGGTAAGGAAGGTGTACTATTCAGGACCCTGTCTTGCATCCAACACTACACACTCCTGACCTATGGGAGGCAAGTATGCACCATAGTGCTGCCTCAGCAGGATCACGAGTGGGGGGAACCAAAAGTTAGGGGAACCATGTAGTGGGTGGAGGGTGTAGAACACACTTTTAGTTTGCACACATAGTTTCATATATAATGGCCAGCCATCTTAGAACAATGTTCTTTGATTGTGGCCTTCACAGCTGACAGTGGCCTGGACAGGAGAGGACTCAAAAGGGGAGAGTTAGGAACACTCTGAGGGTCCTGATCTAGGCACCTGAAGCCCTCATCCCTGGTGGCCGCAGTCATCCGTGAGGAGCAGGGAGAAGCCTTGCGGCTGTGCTTGAAAACTGTGAGTAAAAGACCTGGAAGACTCTCCCTATGGCCTCCAGACTCTTTATTTCCACACTGCACCACACAGCATCTGAGTGACTCTGGACTACTCTCCCCATCCTCCTGTCACATCTGCCCTGAGGCCCAGCTCCGCCTGTGGGGAGTTATAACACCTCAAGCTGCCGTAACATGCAGCCTCAGAGGACTGCTAGCAGTGCTGGTGGCGCATCACCAGGCATCGCAGGTGGCGTAGTCATAATAACACCACTCGTTACACCAACACCGAATGCCCTTCATTTTTAACGTGACGGCCCTGGGCACGGAACGGGTCCGGTCCACGACTACATCCCCCTAACATCTGACCCTGCTCCGAGTACCCCCACCATCTTCCCAGGGCAGGGCTGTGAGCGTCACACTTGAATTTCACATGAATATGGATTATCCGCTGCTAGGTTTTTATCTATCAGGCTGGGGTTTGGATGAATCTCTTGTGGATTTTCTTATGATTCTTTTTGAATATGTAGCGTTGGCATCTCTACCTCCTGCTGGGCAGAGACGCCGATCCACTCACCGCCGCGGTCCCGGTCCGACGTCCTCCTGCTCCCCTCCTACGTTAGCCCGAGCTGCGCGCACCGTGCGCAGTTCCCCGGGCACTGTGCTCAGGGCGCGCATGCACTCCCTCCCTCTTAAAGGGGCCGTGCGCGCCGTCCTAAAGAGTCCCCGGCCAATGGCTGGAGGACTTCCCCTATATAAGGCACCTCCTCCAAAATGGAGGTGCCTGTGCAAGATTGTTGTTTGTGTGCTTACACTCTCCTCAGTCCTCAGGTCCCAGTGCCCGCCAGCCTGTCTATCAGCTGTGCCCGCCTGTCTGTCTACTGGCTGTGCTCATCTGCTGTGCCTGTCAGCTTCAGCCATCAGTCCCGTGGGAGTTGCCTGCTCTCACAATGTCGGTTCCAGAGTGGCACCTGGTTCACCTTCCCGATCCCTCCTTGGTTCACGAAGTCGACTAAGCCACCATTTGGCCAGGGTCTGTCCGGGTATGCACTTAGTTACGCCCCTCTCATCCCTCCTTGCATCACAGCACAGAGGTTCCACCACCTGGATCCGTAACAGTTTGCACAGGCCATGGAATCCGGTGGCTCTCAGGCTCCTTTGCTCTCAGACCTGTACCAAGAGGTCTCTCACCAGAGATCCCAACAGGATACTATCATGTCCTATCTGCGGACAGTCAACTCCAGCCTGGACGTGCTGTCCACCCTGACTGTGTCAGCCTCTAACAAGCAACCCAGTGGCACTGTGGCACCCGGCTTAGGACCCCGGCTATTTGCTCCTCCACGTTTCGGTGGTGACCCCGCCCTATGTCGGGGCTTCATAAATCAGTGCTTGCTGCACTTTGAGGCTCTGGTGTCCACTTTTTGGGAGGGCCTTTCCGGATGGAGCAAGGATGAGCTAGTCGGTCATGACATACCTCCCTCTCTAGACAACCTGGTGTCATTAGCTACCCAAATTGACATCCGTTTTCAGGAGCGTTCTAAGGAGACGACCTGGGAGAGAAGACCCCTGCGTCTCGCACCAACCTTCCAAAGGCCAGTCTCGCAACCAGCATTCCCCCCGGTGTCCTCTCCAGAGTCTATGCAAATAGACCAAGTTAAGACGGTCAAGTCTCGCCAGGAGATCCGCCTCGCCGAGGGGAGTTGCTTCTACTGTGGCAGTATAGAGCATCAAATCCGCTTCTGTCTGGTGAGACCGGGAAACTCCAGTGTCTAGGACCATTTGGAGAGGTCGCCCTAGGCAAAAGTTCTTCCTCTCCGCCCTTGACTCTGTCTGTCTCAGTTACCAGTGATAAGACCCGCTTCTTCGAGACTGCCTATCTGGATTCCAGAGCCGCTGGGAATCTCATTCAACAGGCCGTTGTGGAGCGTTATCAGATTCCTACCATACGTCTGGATGATCCTTTATTTTTTCCTCTGAGGATGGAAAGCTTCTCTCTGAGACCATCTTGTTTGTCACTGAGCCTGTAACCCTTCAGGTGAGAATGCTACATTCAGAGAAGATCTCCTTTTACGTGCTGTCTGGCCTCTCTCATCCCCTCTTGCTTGGCCTGCCTTGGTTATAGAGACATGAGCTCGTCCTGAATTGGAGCTTGGGTGAGGTGCTCCGTTGGGTTCAGGAATGTCATAAGTCTTGTCTGGTTCCGGTTCGTCCTGCTCGACCTCCGTCTATCCCAGCTAACCTACCTGGCCTGCCGGCACCCTACTGGTCGTATGCGGACGACTTTGATAAAAAGGAGGCAGAGACACTACCACCTCATAGGTCGTATGATTTCCCCATTGACCTAATACCTGGTGCTTCACCTCCTTGCGGGCGAATCTACCCCTTGTCGCTGGCCGAGACCCATGCTATGTCTGAATACATAGAGGAGAATCTTGCTAGGGGATTTATCCTGAAATCCACCTCTACGGCTGGAGCAGGATTCTTCTTCGTCAAGAAGAAAGACGGCTCTCTTCGTCCATGTATCGACTATAGGGGTCTAAACCAGATTACCATAAAAAATAAGTACCCCCTGCCTCTCATCTGGGAGCTGTTTGACTGCCTAAAAGGCGCGAAGATCTTCACTAAGCTCGATCTTCGTGGGGCGTACAATCTGGTCTGGATTCGCCAGGAAGAAGAGTAGAAGACGACATTCAACACTCGGGATGGTCAGTACGAGTACCGCGTAATGCCCTTCGGTCTCCGTAATGCTCCAGCCGTCTTCCAGGAGTTAGTAAACAACATCTTCCGAGATCTCCTGTATTCCTGCGTGGTGGTGTACCTGGATGATATCTTGGTGTTCTCCCCTGATCTGCCCTCTCACCGGAGGGATGTTCGTCAGGTACTACTGCGGCTTCGGAAGAATCGCCTGTATGTTAAGTACGAGAAGTGCCTCTTTGAGCAGACCTCCCTACCATTTCTGGGATATATCATCTCTGAGACCAGACTGCAGATGAATCCCGAGAAGGTGTCTGCCATCTTAAAGTGGCCCCGACCCGAGGGGTTGAAGGCTATTCAGCGGTTTCTGGGATTCACTAACTATTACCTCCTCTTCATTCCTCATTTCTCCTCCCGGACTGCTCTCATCTCTGCTCTCACCCGTAAAGGAGCAAATCCCAGGGAATGGACTTCTGATGCAGAAAATGCCTTTGTTTCTCTTAAGCAAGCCTTCTCCTCCGCACCAGTGCTACATCGTCCTGATTGCAATAAACAGTTCTTCCTGGAGGTTGATGCCTCTTCCTCCAGAGCCGGACCAGTGCTCACCCAGAAATCCTCGTCCGGGCGAATGGTGACCTGCGGCTTCTTCTCCAAACTCTTTTCTTCGTCCGAGCGCAATTACTCCATTGGAGATCGAGAACTGCTGGCCATCAAATTAGCGCTGGAGGAGTGGCGCTACTTGCTATAAGGGGCTCTTCACTCGGTGGTCATCTACACTGACCATAAAAGCCTCGCTTACTTGCAGACCGCCCAAAGACTAAATCCGCGTCAGGCCAGATGTTCTTTGTTCGTTTCTGCTTCTCTCTCTATTACCGCCCAGCAGTCAAGAATAATAAAGCTGACGCTCTATCCCGCTCTTTTCTGTCTACCGACTAAGAGGAGGAGCATCTACACATCATTGACCCCTCCAGAATAATGACTGTTGCTCCGCTTGACCTGTCTCATCTACCTCCTGGTAAGACCTTTGTAGCGGCTCAAGATCGCAAGAGGGTCTTACTCTCGGGTCATTCGTCCAAACTGACTGGTCATGCCGGCCAGAGGAAGACGCTTCTGCTCATTGCCCGACATTATTGGTAGCCCACCCTGTGCAAGGATGTTGCGGATTTTGTCGCAGCTTGTTCCTCTTGTGCCTGTAACAAGATACCTAGGCACCTTCCAGCTGGTCGTCTTCTTCCTCTTCTCGTGCCTTCTGCTCCTTGGCAACACATTGCGATAGACTTCATCACTGATCTCCCGGTATCTTCCGGTTCTACCGTCAGTTGGGTGGTCGCTGACCGCTTCTCCAAGATGGCTCACTTCATCCCTCTGCCTGGTCTTCCGTCTGCACCTGTGCTTGCTAAGGACTTCATCCATCACATTGTCGGGGTCGTAGCGACATTCCACTCGTCCTCCAGTCACTCCAAATTAAGGCTATGAGCATGGGTCAACCATTCAAAGAATGAGTCAGACAACAAGCTGCTTCAAACTCAGAGCATGCTCAGAGGTTACTGGCAAGCCACGATCTCAGCAATGTTCTGTCTTTATTTCCGCATGCACAAACCTAAATACACTACATAATGGGGAGGGGAAAGGGAGTGTTCAGGGCGGGGTAAGCCATAAATGTCTAGTATCCGGCCACTCCTGATTGGTCCACGTCTCCTTAACTCAGTCTCTGGGCAGACAACAGTCAGTTGATGTTTTGGTTTCATTTCTCTGAAACAGGTGCTTGGCTGATACCGGCGCCATCTTAGCATAAGTTTCGATCTAAGCAACACGTAGCAAGGAAAGCTTATTGTTATAAGACACAAAATGGTGGTTAATACATAAACAAAGCGTATAAAAGTATAAAAGTATAAAAGTGGAAAAATATATATTCTCTCTTACCCTGACATTCCCCCCTAAACACTAAGCTTTCCCTTGCTTCGGGGCCTTTGAGACTGTCCATGTGTGGGGAGAGGGGAGGTGGATTTCTTCACCCAATCATCTTAGAAGCTGCCCCCTTATGGGACGCCCCCAAACAATTGAACCCTACCCTAAATGACACATGGAGTTCTCCCAACTGACCCTAAACTAGATCTCTCAATTGGACTCTGTCATGGGGGGTCTGGTCAGGCTTATTTAAAGGAGTGTATTTCTCCATATCTTCCTTACTGGTATCATCATGTAACAGAGATGTGGTTTCTTGATTCAAAAAGGTCCCGGAGGTTGGGACAGCATTGTTTATAGCTTTCCTGTATAAGGGGACTATGCAGCATACCATGTCATTCCTGCGCAATTCACTATGTCACCGTAATCAAATCGATACGTCTGGATTTTTGCGTGAGTATCTACCCAAAATGTGGTAGCTGTCCACCCTGGGACAGACAGTAAGCATATGGAAAGGATATAGAAGAAGGTAGTCATCTTTTATAGGCTCGTTTTGTCTCTCTTGCAGCGGGAGGCGTGAATCCAGGTGCTCTTGCCCTCAAGCTTCAGAGCTGTAGGAGTAGTCAGGATCACAGTGTAGGGGCCCTCAAATCTGGGTTGGAGACAGTTTTTCCGGACAAACTTCTTTACGTACACCAGGTCGCCTGGGGTGAAATCATGTACCGCATCACCTGTGGATTCTGGGAGAGAAGCAGATACTGTAGAGCGGGTGTTAGTCAATTCTTTAGACAGAGCAATCACAAATTTTACTACTCTATCATGTGTTTCAGACAACTCTTGGGGCCTAATTTCTCCTATTTTAGGTGGGGTCCCAAACAAAATTTCATAGGGAGTTAGCCCATGTTTAGCTTGTGGGGTGTGTCTGATATGATACAATACTATAGGGAGTAGGTCGGGCCAGGGGAGGGGATGATCTTGGGTCATTTTCAAGAGCTGGGTCTTGAGTGTGGAATTCATCCTTTCCACTTTGCCTGAACTGGCAGGATGGTATGGAGTGTGGAGGCCCAAATCTGTTCCCAACATGTTCCAAAGTTCTTTGTAGATATTTGCTGTGAAAGATGGTCCTTGATCCGATTCTATGACTTGGGGAACTCCAAATCTGCAGGCAATTTCAGTGATCAGTTTCTTGGCTGTGACTTTAGCAGTCATGTTGACAACCGGGTAGGCCTCGGGCCAGGCTGAGAACATATCCACGGCTACCAAAACGTACTCATATTTTCTTGCTTTAGGCATTTGGATATGGTCGACTTGTATTCTCTGCCAAGGGTAGTCTGGTTTAGCCAGGTGTTGGGGAGGGACCCGTGCCGTACACGTTGGGTTGCAGGTAGCGCAGACAGAGCAGGATTTTGAGTATGCAGTCACAGTGGAAGAGATTCCGGGTGCAAAGTACAGTTTCTTGATACATGCCAAGGCTTGATTCTTTCCTCTGTGTGTAGGCCCGTGAGCCCATGCTGCCACGGCTGAGTACATGCGCCTGGGCAAGCAAGGTTTTCCGTCCACTTGATAAAGAGTTGAGTCGACCTTTAAATCTTTGCGACCTGCCAGCACGGCTCCCGCCGCTTTCCATTGCTTGACTTTTTCAGTGGGGGTCTTCCTTTGTTCCTCACACAATTTTTCTTCAGGCATCCTGACCCCCCTGGATTCCACTCTTGTCTCCGCTGGACTTGTATGGTCTTCCGCCGGCTGTTCTTTGGCTCTTGCTCTAGTGAGCGTCACAGCTACGGTTTGCAGGGTCTCCCCATCTCTTCTTCCTTTTCCTGCCACTTTGATGACACATTCTCCACTGCTGCAGTCTTGGCTGCTTGGTCAGCTAGGTGGTTGCCCCTGGCTTCCCTGGAATCTAGTCTTCCATGAGCCTTGACCTTGATAACAGCAACCTGAATGGGTAGTTCCAGGGCCTTCATTAGGGCCTTAATCCATGAGGCATGTTTCACTGGTGTACCTGCAGCTGTGATGAATCCTCTAGACTTCCGCAAGAGTCCAAAATCATTGCAAATTCCATGTCCATACCTAGAATTGGTATATATGTTCGCCGTTGTTCCAGCTGCCAGGTGGCAGGCTTCTGTGAGAGCTACAAGTTCAGCTTCTTGTGCAGACATGTATGGTGGAAAAGAAAACCTGACATATTTGGGCAATATTAACATAACAACTATGTACTCCATGATAGGTTGTATCTAAAATGACTGCCCATAGGGACTATACAAATAGGATCATCCTATAAATATACAAAGGGGAAGAGAGCTAGGCTCAAAAAGATGATACCTACACAAAACGTAATAAGTAGCATATATTTATTAGAGCATATATAAAGAACAATACAAAAATGGAGGTGCAAATACATACGTGAACAAACTCACAAGAGATAAAATGGCATGCACAATGAGAGAGAGGGCTCCATATAGGACATAGTAACAATTGTATAGAATAAATAATAGTAGTATCTAGTGTATATATACTTAGTAGAGATCACGTAAAAAAGATACACTGATTGTAAATATTCTCAGAGAGGAAGAAATTGCTTCTATAACAGTTACCTGAGATAGTAGCCCACGTGCATGCCAGCCCCGACGCGCGTTTCGGCAATGCGCCTTGACAAAGGCGCATTGCCGAAACGCGCGTCGGGGCTGGCATGCACGTGGGCTACTATCTCAGGTAACTGTTATAGAAGTAATTGCTTCCTCTCTGAGAATGTTTACAATCAGTGTATCTTTTTTACGTGATCTCTACTAAGTATATATACACTAGATACTACTATTATTTATTCTATACAATTGTTACTATGTCCTATATGGAGCCCTCTCTCTCATTGTGCACGCCATTTTATCTCTTGTGAGTTTGTTCACGTATGTATTTGCACCTCCATTTTTGTATTGTTCTTTATATATGCTCTAATAAATATATGCTACTTATTACGTTTTGTGTAGGTATCATCTTTTTGAGCCTAGCTCTCTTCCCCTTTAGACATGTATGGTGGTAGAGCTTCAGCCTTGAGGACTGTTAGGTCTGTTTTGACAGCATATCCCGTGTGGAACCTCCCTTGAGGGTCTGCGAAACGGGATCCATCAGTCCATAGGTGAAAGGCAGGGTGTGCGAGCGGATGTGCCACCATATTCTCTGGAGCAGAAGTCTCTTCCTGCAAAAATTTTTATACAATCATGAGGTTCCACCAATGGACCTTCACCCTGTTCGTCTTCCCCCCTAGAAGGTGGAAGCAAAGTGGCAGGGTTGGACAGTCTCTGAGAAGGTGATTAGGGCTACCACATTCCCAACACAGTATGCGTCCTTCAGAATCACGAGATTGTCTCTTGTCTCTAGGTGGCCCCCTGTCATTTCTTCTGTCTTGTTTTCTATATGTGGGAGGAGTATCATCACCTGTGCCTTTAACCATTACCCACTTGATTCCATGTTGGTTGCCAGGGGTGGGTAGCTTTCTTGAGCTTGATATACCATGGCAGGAGCGGCTTTCTTCTTTGGCTTAGTATCCTTTTCCATTTTTAGCATGGCTTTTTGGAAAGCTTTGACAATATCCACCGCGTCGTTAAAAGAAGAACGAATCTCGGGGCGTACCCTCAGAACGTCATCTCTGAGAGCGTCTTGTAGGCCATCTACTAGGGCCTGAACCAACAGGGCGGCCTGCGTCTTGACGTGAGGACTGTATCCGAGATCCTCAAAATGCATGCTGAGTCTTGCAGCATATCTTTCCACAGATTCATCAGGGTCTTGTTGAACATCTTGTACAGACCCAGCTTGATCTGACAAGCGATCCTGAGCCCAGGCTTTTAACTGTTTCATGTATTCTAGGCCGGATTCATACGTACTAAGGGGTCCTGCTTTTGTGGAATCCATGGCCTTTTGAAAGCTCTCCGTTTTCGGCTAAGTGAGCCTGGCATTCTGCAGCCAGAGTAGAACCAGCAGCAAGGGCAATTTTACGAGCCAATCCTCCAGCATGGCTCATACGGGTGTTTGCAGGGTTGACTATGGCCCCCACCCGATGTGTAAGGATGTCACCATAGCCTATTGACAGAGTGACAGGGCGTCCTGATGGGTCTACTAGATTCCGGGAGCTGCAGGGGTCCCAGACTTCTCAGGGGCTGGGGGGTGGTGCTCTTTCAGCAGTTGCTTGGAGCAAGGGCCGGAGTATGGGTAATGGATGTGGGGTGGAGGATGCCATAGGAGACGTATGGGGTAAAGGGGGGGGGGCTGGAGTATCTTGAGCCCATTCCTCATCTGGCTCCGTATCGTCTTGAGTAACAGTATGTTGGCGGAGGGAGAGCAGTCTGGCCTGAAATTCTGGGGAGTTGAGGAGGATATCCCCAGAGTTATGGGCGACCCCCATGGGGAACAGAGGGAGCGCCTCAGCATTGTGGGCTGGAGCAGAGGCTATCACATTAGTTTCAGATGGGTGCTCTGGGACTGCGGGCTTTTCCACCCGTGCTGGCGGCTGGTAATAAGCACCGGACGGATCTAGTAGTGGATATAGGCCGGATTGGGGTTTCCCGGGCCTCCCACAACAAGTAAAAGGTGTAGTAAGATGGCCGTTGGAGGGAGGAGTTGGAGTGGGAGTGGGATTGTAAGGTGTAGTAAGATGGCCGTTGGAGGGAGGAGTTGGAGTGGGAGTGGGATTGTACTTGGAGGCAGGCTGGGCATCGTGCCATGGGCGGCCCGCCCCACAGACACAGCAGAACTTCCCCCAGGGCGGGTTCTGCTCTCAGCACATACGACACGTCCATCCTTCCGATGATTTGGCGTCGGCGCCATTATAGGGTGGTGGCTGAGGGCTCGGTGTAGTGACAGGCATCAACAGGGTTACGGCCAATTTAGGGTCACATAACAAATCACATTCTGCAGCTTTCATGTATCCGAACAAAGGCTCGGCATTCTCTGTTCCCCCCTGCACCATCTACTTCTTTCCAGCCCTCAACCTTTAACTCATTCGCTACTCTAAGATGTGTCTGAGCCTGGTGCAGGAGTCCTTCATCACTCAACTTCACTTATTTTGTATAACGCATTCCTTCTACACTGAAGGCTGAAGTCTGCCCGTACTGGGTAGTCTTATCATTTAATACAGATTCCTAACATTCTTAACAGCCTCCTTGCTTTCCCGTGACTCTACTAATTGGATGACTCCCACAGCACCATCCGGCAACTTGCCAAGTCTTTCAGATTTGAACATACGCAACATTTTCTTATAAAATGCAATGATCTGTCGCGACTCAGATCACTGGTGCAGTCCACAGGTCGCCACCCCTCAGTGTAGAGCACTCCTCAATACACTGGTGAGATAGAGAGACACCTCAATCTATCCCCTTCCCTAACCTTGAATGGCGACTTTACAGTGCGACTCACCACGGCACCCTGATTACAGGTCACCACCCGTCAGTGTAGCGCACTCCTCAATACACTGGTGAGATAGAGAGACACCTCAATCTATCTCCTTTCCTAACCTTGACTTTACAGCAGTCTCTGTGGTAGACGAAGAGCACTCCTCAATTCGTCACAGATTCTTTCTCACTTACACTACAATTCAGGGATGGCTTGGAATCGTCTATCAGTCACGGGAGGCAGCTATCTAAGAAAAGTACAGTGACCGGGGGAGGAGGAGGTGGTGTGCACACGAGCACGCGCAGGCATGCGACGTCACTCGGTCTCACAGTTGCTGGTACGGGACGTGGCGCGGGACGCCTGAGGTCTCACCACTCGACCGGTCACCCACCCAGATCCAAACTGATAATCCCACAGGAACTGCTGCGGCTGACACACAGGCAAGTGAGACATATAAAATACATCTCGACTTACCGTGTTCGATGGAGGTTGATCAGGCCTCAAATTCAGCCGCCGCGGTCACCACCAGGGAAGTCAGCAATATGGGTCCGGGAGGGCGGCGTACCGCTAGCCACGCCCCACGTTGGGCGCCATTTGTCGGGGTCGTAGCGACATTCCACTCGTCCTCCAGTAAGGATCTGATTAATACGCTCCGCTTGACCTTTGGACTGAGAATGATAGGCTGAAGAAAAGTCCAAAGAGACATCCAGCAGCTTGCACGTGGCTCTCCAGAAGCGAGAAGTGAATTGAACTCTTCGGTACGAGACAATGTGGAGGGGTAAGCCGTGGAGACGAAAGATGTTGTCGGGGTCGTAGAACATTGCTGAGATCGTGGCTTGCCAGTAGCCTCTGAGCATGCTCTGAGTTTGAACCAGCTTGTTGTCTGACTCATTCTTTGAATGGTTGACCCATGCTCATAGCCTTAATTTGGAGTGACTGGAGGACGAGTGGAATGTCGCTACGACCCCGACAACATCTTTCGTCTCCACGGCTTACCCCTCCACATTGTCTCGTACCGAAGAGTTGCTACCCTCATCAATGTCATCTCTTACGTGTCAAAGGGATTGCCCGCCTGTATCCTGGGAATAGGAGGGAAAATCTAGCCAAAAAGCTGGCCCAGATTGAATAAATAAATAATAAATAAGAAAGTAAATGGATCACCACTCTAAGAAGTATGACCCCCAGAGGGTTAAATGAACAGTGGGGATTTTCGAGTTTTCTTTAAGTATACACTAGGATTTTTGGTATATTCTCATCTTCAGTGTCTTGTCCTTATAATCAATATATATCATAGTGGATTTGATTGAATAAACATATATACATGTATTGTTGGCTTTATTGTATATATTAATGGTGGTTTATGAGTTAGTGGAGATATAAGTTTATGGGATAGGAGTTATTAGGGTGGGATCAATCTATATGTGCATATTAATTTTTATTATATCTTTCAGATTGGAGGACTGTTTGTATCATCATCGCCCGAACAGCCATACAGTTTCACATGTATTCCATCACTAAGTACAACATCAGATATATAGTTTTTGTATTATTCTCTCTAACATGACCATATCTCTTTTTCACATATATTTTATGCTTTTTTATTTTTCCTATATACACATATATAACTATCACTCACATACACTTACACATTGAATTAAGGATATTAAATTATCACATGGAGATAGCTTCTAGTATATTCATTCACCTCTATATATACACAAGGTAATTAGATGTATTCATTTGTATATGACATATTTTTATGGGTTCATACAAGAACCAACATTTTAATACATACACACATAGTTTATTATGGTCGGCTTGTTTCCATCTTTGATCTGTTTTAACCAGGTTGTGCTTTCGCTGTGTGTTATATTACGCATGCGCTGCATAGGATAATTAAGCAAACTATTCACCTATATCATATACATATAGAGAGTTTATAGTGTGTTTATTCACTTTTACATATACACATTATATAAGCAATAATATTGTGTATGCACGCATTAACTATATTATATATAGAACTTTTTCTATATTTCATACAATTCTATTTTGGCACGTATAATTATATTTAGACTTTGATGGTGACCCGCACTTTTTCCCTTTTCTAATATGGCTGCAGGGTCGCTGTGCTCCACACTGCCCATGCTCCGGTGTGCTCTCCTACCCGATACTGGGATGTTTTCATTGAACTGCGACCTTTGGTCGTGTTTCGGTGATGCACATTCGGTCGCAGACGGGACGGCTATCCGGACGCGTGGGACAGTAGAGGCGTCCGATAATATGGCGTCCTTGATTTGTAAGTAACCACAGCTGTAATCACCCTATGAAACATCGCCTCTTCCTCCTCCACCTCACTTCCTAATGAATCGGTAGCGAAACATGCGTTGAAGCATGTGGAAGGGGTGATGATGTGCCTTTGGATAGTACGTAATAATATGCACAAATGTAACTTTTTATGAACTTATTTCTGCATTCTTTTTTGCATTATGACATTTGATATTGCATGGTGATCACTTTTACTGTTCATCCTATGATTTGGATAGGCATAGTTCCATACATATATAAATTTTCCTTTTTGCTTAAATAATTTAAATCCATTTGGATATGCACATATATATATATATATATATATATATATATATATATATCATGCACAATGCACTTTTTGGATAAAATTAATTTTATAAATAGCAGATTTTTGTGCATTAACAGTGGAATTATGTTTGGATATGTACAGACATAATACCGTATTGTTTGGACTATGAGACGCACATGACCATACAGTTATATGAAAAAGTTTGGGCACCCCTATTAATCTTAAGCCTAATGTTTTTTAAAAATTGGTGTTTTTGCAACAGCTATTTCAGTTTGATATATGTAATAACTGTTGGACAGAGTAATGTTTCTGCCTTGAAATGAGGTTTATTGTACTAACAGAAAATGTGAAATCTGCATTCAAACAAAATTTGACAGGTGCATAAGTATGGGCACCCTTATCATTTTCTTGTTTTAAATACTCCTACCTACTTTTTACTGACGTACTAAAGCACTTTTTTTGGTTTTGTAACCTCATTGAGCTTTGAACTTCATAGCCAGGTGTATGCAATCATGAGAAAAGCTACTTAAAGTGGCCACTTGCAAGTTGTTCTCCTGTTTGAATCTCCTCTGAAGAGTGGCATCATGGGCTCCTCAAAACAACTGTCAAATGATCTGAAAACAAAGATTATTCAACATAGTTGTTCAGGGGAAGGATACAAAAAGCTGTCTCAGAGATTTAACCTGTCAGTTTCCACTGTGAGGAATATAGTAAGGAAATGAAAGAACACAGGGACAGTTCTTGTTAAGGCCAGAAGTGGCAGGCCAAGAAAAATATCAGAAAGGCAGAGGAGAAGAATGGCGAGATCAGTCAAGGACAATCCTCAGACCACCTCCAGAGAGCTGCAGCATCAACTTGCTGCAGATGGTGTCACTGTGCATCGGTCAACTATACAACGCACTTTGCACAAGGAGAAACTGTATGAGAGAGTGATGCGAAAGAAGCCGTTTCTGCAAGCACGCCACAAACAGAGTCGGCTGAGGTATGCAAAAGCACATTTGGAGAAGCCAATTTCTTTTTGGAAGAAGGTCCTGTGGACTGATGAAACCAAGATTGAGTTGTTTGGTCATACAAAAAGGCATTATGCATGGCGGCAAAAAACCACAGCATTCCAAGAAAAACACTTGCTACCCACAGTAAAATTTGGTGGAGGTTCCATCATGCTTTGGGGCTGTGTGGCCAATGCCGGCACCGGGAATCTTGTTAAAGTTGAGGGACGCATGGATTCCACTCAGTATCAGCAGATTCTTGACAATAATGTTCAAGAATCAGTGATAAAGTTGAAGTTACGCAGGGGATGGATCTTTCAGCAAGACAATGATCCAAAACACCGCTCCAAATCTACTCAGGCATTCATGCAGAGGAACAATTACAATGTTCTGGAATGGCCATTCCAGTCCCCAGACCTGAATATCATTGAACATCTGTGGGATCATTTGAAGAGGGCTGTCCATGCTCGGCGACCATCAAACTTAACTGAACTGGAATTGTTTTGTAAAGAGGAATGGTCAAAAATACCTTCATCCAGGATCTAGGAACTCATTAAAAGCTACAGGAAGCGACTAGAGGCTGTTATTTTTGCAAAAGGAGGATCTACTAAATATTAATGTCACTTTTCTGGTGAGGTGCCCATACTTATGCACCTGTCAAATTTTGTTTGAATGCAGATTGCACATTTTCTGTTAGTACAATAAACCTCATTTCAAGGCAGAAACATTACTGTGTCCAACAGTTATTACATATATCAAACTGAAATAGCTGTTGCAAAAACACAAATTTTAAAAAAACATTAAGCTTAAGATTAATAGGGGTGCCCAAACTTTTTCATATAACTGTACTCTTGTTGCCTAATTTATAGATATAATTTTCTAGGTTTATATTATCATATTAGCCCTAATCTATTGCTCACTGTTGTTTCCAGGGACTTATAGGGACTTTGAGGGATAGACGACTTGTGAGTGGGGGCGCCATTGTCGTACTATATTTAGGGTGCCAACCCCTGCAGTCAGGAATGATCATCATAGGGGACAATAGGAGCAGACTAATTCTGCACATTCATTATTTTTCACTTTGATCTTCAGATTATTTCTTTGTATGGATAATTTTAATTATCTTTAATAAAGGTTGCATGTTAAGGGTTTTTTATGCAAATTATATGGTTATATCCTTTGTTTGATACGCTGTTAGTTGGTTAAAAAAATGTAAAAAAATAAAAAGTTCAAATCACCCCTCTTTGCCCCATTGAAAGTAAAGATATTAAAAAAAAAAATACACATATGTGGAATCGTTTTTTTAGTCCCTGCAGTTCCACAAAAATTAGACCACAGACAAAATAAAGTATAAATGTTGAGTGCCCAAGAACAATTGTGCCAAAGAGAAATAGCACGTTACAACGATATATAGATGGAATATATTTATGAATTAAAATAAATATTATTGAAAGTCAAAAAATGGGCAAAGGGTACCCAAACAAAGGTGGCACTTGGGGTAAGTATATGCATAATTGTTATTCCATTGATAGGGCAGTAGAATGAATATGCTCATTAGTGGTAAAATACCACAACTATATAATCAAACATAGGGTATGTACATAAGTAGGAATATGGGAAGTATATATCGTTTAAATAGCAGCAAAAAGTACTTTATGTACAACCCTAAAAATTTGGGGGGCCAAACTTCAGAATTTTTTCACCACTAAAATAATTAAAAACTGGACATGTTGGGTATTGCCGTAATCGTATTGATGAGGAGAATAATATTGCAAGGTAATTTTTACTACAATATGTAAACACAATTCCCAAAAAACAATGTCATATTGCATTTCTTTTCCACAATTTCACTGCACTTGGAATTGTTTCCCTTTTTCCAGTACACTAGTGGTGAAATGAATGGTGTCATTCAAAAGTAAAACTCGTCCCGCAAAAAAATAAGCCCTCATATGTCTATGTGGACAAAACAATTGTTATGGCTCTGGGAAGAAGGGGGTGAAAAAATAGAAACACAAAAGCAGAAATTAGCTGTGGCGTGAAGGGGTTAAGTCTGCACCAAATCTGCAAGTCACAAATAAGCAACGTGTGAATGAGACTTCAGGATTCTCATTCACTTTGCTGGCATCTGGAAATCCTTCAGGTTTTGTGACAAATCTGCACTGAAAAAAAAAGCAGCATAAAGCATCGTGTGCACACAGCCTTACAGTAGGAGTGTCTATTTACCCATAACAACCAATCAGAAATCAGCTTTCATTTTACCAAAGCAGGTTGAGAAATGAAAGCTGAGCTCTGGTTGGTTGCTATGGACAACAAAGACAATGTAATGAACAGTTTTGATAAATAATGATGCTCTGAGACTCCACATTATACATCAGGGGACAGCAGCTCCATGTCACCGATCTATCACTGCTGTCAGGAGATGGGATCAAGAACAATTGATAAGAATCTAGCAATATGGGTGATGTGCTCCGCATTACAGGAACCATATAGGAGAAGAGCTCAATATGGCGGATAACGCAGACATGGCACATCTGCTACAGCAGGTACACAAGGCAGACACAAGGATTTCTAATTGTACGGCGTACGGTGCTGAGAAGCAACTGCAATACTCATGAAATAAACCTAAAAACAGACGGACAATCCTTTACAAGTATCACTAGGATTATTATTATTCTTTATTATTATGGCGCCATTTATTCCCTGTCGCTTTACATGTGAGAAGGTGTATACATAGTAAAGACAAGTACAATAATCATGAACAATACAAGTTAGCGACTGGTCCAGGAGGAGAGAGGACCCTACCCGCGAGGGCCACAGTCTACAAAGGGATGGGTGAGGATACAGTAGGTGAGGGTAGAGCCTGTCATGCAGCGATGTGGTGGGGCGGTGGTTACTGCAGGGTGTAGGCTTGTCGGAAGAGGTCGGTCTTCATGTTCCTTCTGAAGGTTTCCACAGTAGGCGAGAGTCTGATGTGATGAGGTAGAGCTTTCCAGAGTAGGGGGATGCACTGGAGACATCTTGTATGCGATTGTGGGAAGAGGCAATAAGAGAGGAGTAGAGAAGGAGATTACAACATTCTAACATTTGCACAAATTTGGCAACTTTTTGGGACCGTTTTCTGCAGAAAGTCATTTAAGGGGTTGTCCACTACATGTCAACCCCTTCTGGAATGCTACAGTGCCCCAAATAAAGTAAAAACACTTCATATTTACCTCAGTGCCAACATCGTTGGAATGGCGCTATTCCAGGAGGTATGTGTTTTTTATTTTATTTGAGGCACTGCAGCACTTAAAGGTACTATGTCACCAAGGGTTTGAAACCTAATCTGAGATATAATATATATAGAGATATAGATATATAATATACAGAGATAAATGTTTCACTCATTGGGATGCTTGCTGTAGTTTTGATAAAATCACAGTTTTATCAGCAGGAGATTATCACTACTGCTGGCAGGTAGTTATCTATATTCATGAGCTCTGTATAACCCCACCCCCACCACTGATTGGGAGTTTTCTGACTATGCACAGGGTACACACACAGAAAGCTGCCAATCAGTGTTGTTAGCTGGGTTATACAGAGCTCAGCATTCAGAGAACTGGTAAATTTGTAGCAGAGAAAACTGTGATTTTGTCAAAATTATACCATGCAATCCAATGAATAGTACATGCTTGGTAGAAGGGTCTCTGCCCCTATATCATGCTGCTCTCATATAGGGTACCATAAAACTGCTGCCAGATTCCCTTTGAAAAGGTGTCAGCATTTTCCATGTCTTGTGGTAAATTTCGGCAGAACTGAACCTGGACATTACACAATGAGAAGAACATTTCACCATGATTTTGGAACAGATAACTCTGACCACTTTGTATTGGTAAACTGCCTATAACAACTATAATCATCTGCTCAAATATAAAACTGTTTTTTGTAATTTTTTATTATAAAGGTAGATTTGGAATCATTTTGGTGACTTTATCCCTGGATTACATGTGGAGGTATAAAACATGCACAATAACGTTCCCTATAATTACTAGTTACATTTCTCTTTTTACCTGAGCCTCCCACGTCTTCTTTCTTCTGGCTATTGGCCTGGATTGATGGTGTCTTTCCTTCCTCTGAACAGTCCAGGCTGATTCTTCTGTTCTTCGGTAATTTTCTCTGGACAATGATGTCTTCATCTGCTTGCACCATCTCTGGGGTGGGAGACATCTTCCGTCCTGAGTCTGGTTTCTTCCTCTTTTTTCCCTTCCTTTGGGGCTTTTTGATAGAAGGCTTCTCATCAGCCGATGAGCCCAAATGTCTTCTGTTCTTCAATCCTTCACTCTGGGCAATGACGTCCTCATCCACTCGCTCCATCTCTGGGGTGGGAGACATCTTTCGTCCCGAGTCTTTTTTTTTACCCTTTCTTCCTCTCCATTTGGATTTTTTGATTGAAGACTCCTCATCAGCCGATGAGTCCAAGTGTCTTCTTTTTCTCTCTCTCTTCTTCCCTACAATCTCCTCTTTTTCCATATCATAGATTTGCTCACAGTCCGCAGACAACTTCTTCACTATCACCAGTCAACTCCAACTGTCACTTTCCTCAACTGTCAACTGAGCGCACAGGCACCTGGATGGAACTGGTCATGTGATCAGTAACTGACCAATAAGATTCTAAGGTATATGCTACAGTATAAGTATGGGAATCTATCAGTTTGATATAAGGGTTGTAATAAAATTAAATCTGTTTTTGTTCTACTGTTTTTAGTTAGTTGAAACTTTATCTTTTCCATTTCCATCACTTCAGTATTATCTCACAGATAATTTTAGGATTTTAGGGCCCATTTTAACAATATGCTGTATTATTTATCCACATCAATGAACTACATACCTGACCATTGTACTTATTGAGAAACAGTTGAGATCTCTATATTATTTGTATTGAGTGGCTACAAACAAAGCAAACAAGATGAATTTCTCATCCACTGCTGTACTCAGCATAAGCAGCGGCTGAAATGACAAATGTTTGTTTTGATTGCTGTCTATGCAGAGCGCAGAAGTCTATGACAAACTCATTTTGACTTCAGTGCTATGTATAAGCAGTGACCAAGATGACAGAAAATGAGCAATAAATTATTGAAGGTAGCTCTACTCATGTGCAGTGCATATAAGCAGTGTTCATTCATTCTCTACTCATTTTCTGTTGTCCCAGTCTCTGTCTACGTAGAGGGAACCACTTGAGATGAGTTTGCCATAGGCTGTTGTGCTCTGCTTAGGCAGAGACTTATATGAGAAAGCTCACTTCATTATACTAAGCTTTGTAATTTCCATCTTTGCTTATGTAGACCAGCAGCCACTGGCAAACTCATCTCCCCTTCTGCGTTCTGCATAAATAGCGTTGGGTGGGCATTCGCTTTGCTACTCAACACGGTCTTCATTTATTACATAGAGCTGCTTTTATAGTTTTACATTTTTACTAACCCGAACTAGTGTTACAAGCAGGTCAAGAGACTGGTTTAGGATTAAGCTAATGGTTAGGGCTAGGAATAGGGCTAAGGTAATAACATTGTTCTATAAAAAATGTATTAAGAAAATAGAAAGCATACAAATAAAATAATGTATTGCGTTTTATATTTTTAAAATTCAAGAGATGACTTCAGCAAAAAACAGAAAAAAAATTAAGAAATGAAATTGCAAAGTATAATTACATCAGTATTTTCCTTAAATTACAATACACGTGCAATACTGGGCTTTTGAAAAGGACTCACGGAGTGCTATTGGTTCACGGGTTAGGGGGCATATACTTGTCTTGTCCTGGGTGCTCGCAACCCATGCTGTGACAGTGTGCTATCAGCAGAGTGCACAGCAACCAGCAAGTTTTTTAATTTACTTTTTTTTTCTGCATTTTTTCATCTGTAGCCTAAAAGACAACAGGTAAATATTAAATGCACTACAAACATCAGGCTTTTTTATTGTGTGATAGCTCACTGTAGGTGTGTTTTTGAACAAGCCCTAATGAGTATGAGTATGCATATGATGATATGGTGAGTATGTGTTATTGTTTTTTTCATGTATATGGTATATTTGTATGTATATTGGGGGCTATTTGGGACTCACACTGTATATATGGAGGCTATGTGGGGTTCACACTGTATATATGGAGGCTATGTAGGGCTCACACTGTATAGATGGAGGCTATGTGGGGTTCACACTGTATATATGGAGGCTATGTAGGGCTCACACTGTATAGATGGAGGCTATGTAGGGCTCACACTGTATAGATGGAGGCTATATGGGGCTCACACTGTATATATGAAGGTTATGTGGAGGTTCATACTGTATATAGGGGGCTATGTTGGGGCTCAATCTGTATATACAGAGGCTATGTGGGGCTCATGCTATATATAGGAAGCTATGTGGGGGCACATACTAGATTAGGAGGCTATGTGAGGGCTCATACTGAATGTAGGAGGTTATGTGGTGCTCATGCGGTATATAGGAGGCTATGGGGGGCTTATGCTGTATATATGAGGCTATTTGGGGCTCATACTGTAAATAGGAGGCTATATATATGGGACACACTGCATATGCAGGCTATGTGGGGCTCACACTGTATATATGGAGGCTGTGTGGGAGTTCGTACTGTATATGGGAGGTTATGTGGGGGCTCATACTGAATGTGGGAGGCTATTTGGGGGCTCAGACTGAATGTAGGAGGCTATATGGGGGTTCATACTGTATATAGGAGGCTATATGGGGGCTCATACTGTATATAGGAGGCTATGTGAGGGCTCATATTGTTTATAGAGAGGCTATATGGGGCTCATACTATATATAGGGGGCTATGCTGGAGCTCATATTGTATATAGGAGATAACCGGGGCTCATACTATATAGGGTGGTCCAAAAGTAGGTGCACAGAAAGTGTAATAAGGTTATGAAGGGGGAGGTTTATCAAACATGGTGTAAAGTGAAACTGGCTCAGTTGCCCTTAGCAACCGATTCCACTTTTCATTCCTCACAGACAAAGTTTATAGTCGAAAACCAAAAAGTGTCAGTGATTTGAAAAATTACATAAGAGATGCATTTCAAGAAATTAATACCCAAAGAGACTTGTGCAAAAAAAGTTTGTCGAAGCGTAAGAGGCAGACTTCAAAGCTGTGCAAATTGTAATGGAAAACAGTTTGAGCACCTGCGTTGATAAAATTTAAGGGGTTTTGCATTATTGTTCAGAATAAAATGTAATTGTTAATGTTATGCTTGTGTTAGTAAATATAATTTTATATATAAATCAAAATAAATGTTATTATTTTCTGTCCACCTACTTTTGGACCACCCTGTATATAGGGAGCTGTGTGTGAGCTTTTACGGTATTGAGGTGTGCAGTAGCCCTCTTTTCCTTCTGCTCCAATATGACCACAGGTAATATTTATCCATTGTGATTAGTGATGAGCGAACGTGCTCGCCACTACTCGGTACTCGCTGGAGCACCATGGTGCTCGACAAGCTCGGCGAGTATTTCCGGGTTGCTCGGGCGGGAACTCGGGTCCCCTCCCTGCATGTTTGGCGCTCTTTAGAGAGCCAATGAACATGCAGGGATTGCCTGCCATGCACTGTAATACCGTAGCCATGTTGGTTGTGGGCATTACAGTGATTGGCTGGCCGCACAGCGTCATCAGGTCTATATCAGACCTGGCGCCGCCATGCTCGTCACAGTCACTCCGGATCAGACAGTGTAGGGAGAGCTGCTTCTTTGTCAGGAAGAGATTTGATCGTGTATTAGGTAGTGTAGGGAGAAAAACCGTACATTACACATATCCAACTTAACAAACAGTCCTTCTGAGGACTAATCCATCTGCAGAGATATATCAGGCAGGCAGGGTGTATAGGCAGGAGGTGTATATAGCAGACTGCAGAGCATATAGCACAAGAGGCTCCATTCCAGTTCTGTTGGCTGCTGTTAAATATTTCTGGAAATAGGCCCAGGTCTCAGGGGCCAGGAATAATTTTTTTTGCCTCTTAAACCTCATTATTTGCTTAAAAAGCAATCCAGAGAACACGGTTTTTCTGCACCATTTGCTTGTTGGCACTGCAGAATACAGCCAGGTCCTTTCCATATTACAGCGCAAAAAATCCATCTACTTAAAACCGTGTTTTCTCCGTCACACGGATTACATATACGTTTTCAGAAAATACTGCCATTTCTGCCATTTTTTGATACTGGTTTGCTGTTCAAAACAGTTACCTACAGGCCAGGTAATTAAATCTGTGTTCTCTCGCTCTTGCTCTGGCCTGCCCTTGCCTTGGCTCTGGCCTACTCTCGCGCTGGCTCTGGCCTGCCCTCGCCCTGGCTCCGGCCTGCTCTCACTCTGTCTTGCATGCCTTCGCCTTGGCTCCGGCCTACTCTCGCTGTGGCTCTGGCCTGCCCTCGCCCTGGCTCCGGCCTGCCCTCGCCTTGGCTCTGGCCTGCTCTCGCCCTGGCTCCGGCCTGCCGTCGCCCTCGCTCCTGCCTGCTCACACCCTTGCTTCGGCCTGCCCTCGCCTTGGCTCCGGCCTGCCCTCGCTCTGGATTCGGCCTGATCTCGCAATGGCTCTGGCCTGCCCTTGCCTTGGCTCCGGCCTGCTCTTGCCTTGGCTCCGGCCTGCCCTCGCTCTGGCTCCGGCCTGCTCTGGCTCTGGCCTGCCTTCGCATTGGCTCCGGACTGCTCTTGCTCTGGGTCTGGCCTGCCTTGACCGTGGCTCCGGCCTGCTCTCGCTCTGGGTCCGGCCAGCCCTCGCCCTGGCTCCGGCCTGCACTCGCTCTGGCTCCGGCCTGATATCACTCTGGCTCTGGCCTGCCCTCGCCTTGGCTCCGTCCTAATCGCGCTCTGGCCTGCCCTCGCCTTGGATCCGGCCAGTTCTCGCTCTGGTTCCGTCCTGCCTTCGCCCTAGCTCTGGGCTGATCTAGCTCTGGCCTGCCCTCGCCCTGGCTCCGGCCTGCTCTCGCTCCGGCCTGCCCTCTCCTTGGCTCCGGCCTGCCCTCGTCCTGGCTCCGGCCTGCTCTCCCTCTGGTCTGCCCTTGCCTCGGCTCCGGCCTGCTCTCACCCTGGCTCCGGCTTGCTCTCTCTCGGGCTCTGGCTTGCCCTCGCTCTGGCTCCGGCCTGCTCTCGCTATGGCTCTGGCCTGCTCTAGCTCTGTCTCTGGCCTGCCCTGGCCTTGGCTCTGGCCTGCCCTCGCCGAGGCTCCGGCCTGCTCTCGCTCTGGCTGTGGCCTGCTCTCGCTCTGGCTCTGGCCTGCCCTCGCTCTGGCTCCGGCCTGCTCTCGCTCTGCCTCCGGCCTGCTCTCGCCCTGGTTCCGGGCTGCCTTTGCCTTGGCTCCGGCCTTCTCTCGCTCTGGCTCTGGCCTGCCCTTGCCTTGGTTCTGGACTACTCTCGCTCTGGCTCACGCCTGCCCTAGCCTTGGCTCTGGCCTACTCTCGCTCTGGCTCGGGCCTGCTCTGGCTGTGGCTCTGGCATGCTCTCGCTCTGGCCTGCCCTTTCCTTGGCTCCGGCCTGCTCTCGCTCGGACTCTGGTCTGACCTTGCCTTGGCTCCGGCCTGCAATCGCCCTGGCTCCGGCCTGCTCTAGCTCTGGCTTCGGCCTGACCTCGCCCTGGCTACGGCCTGCCCTTGCTCTGGCTCTGGCCTGCCCTCGCCTTGGCTCCGGCCAGCTCCTGCTCTGGCTCCTGCCTGCCCTCGCCTGGCTCTGACATGCCCTCGACCTGGCTCCGGCCTACTCTCGCTCTGGCCTGCTCTCGCTCTGGCTCTAGCCTCGCCCTGGCTCCGGCCTGCTCTCGCCCTGGTTCCGGCCTCCCCTTACCTTGGCTCCTGCCTGTTCTCGCTCTGGCTCTGGCATGCCCTAGCCTCGGCTCTAAATTACTCTCGCTCTGGCTCTGGCCTGCCCTCGCCCTGGCTCCGGCCTGCTCTTGTTCTGGCTCTGGCATGCCCTCGCCTTGGCTCCGGCCTCCTCTCGCACTGACCCTGGCCTGCCCTCGCCCTGGCTCCGGCCTGCTCTGGCTCTGTCCTGCCCTCGTCTTGGCTCCGGCCTGCTCTCACCCAGGCTCCGGCCTGCCCTTGCTCTGGCCTGCCCTCGCTTTGGCTCTAGCCTACTCTCGCTCTGGCTCTGGCCTGCCCTCGTCCTGGCTCCGGCCTGCTCTCGCTCTGGCATGCCCTCGCCTTTGCTTCGGCCTCCTCTCGCTCTGACTCTGGCCGGCCCTCGCCCTGGCTCCAGCCTGCTCTGGCTCTGTCCTGCCCTCGCCTTGGCTCCGGCCTGCTCTCGCCCAGGCCTCGGCCTGCCCTCGTCCTGGCTCCGGCCTGTTCTCGCTCTGGCCTGCCCTCGCTTAGGCTCCGGCTTGCTCTCGCCTTGGCTCCGGCCTGCTCTCGCTGTAGCTCCGGACTGCCCTCGCCCTGGCTCCGACCAGCTCTCGCTCTCGCTCTGGCTCTGGCCTGCCGTCGCCTTGGCTCTGGCCTGCTCTGGCTCTGCTCAAGCCTGCCCTCGTCTTCTCTCCAGCCTGCTCTCGCCTTGGCACCGGTCTGCCCTCGCCTTGGCACCGGTCTGCCCTCGCCCTGGCTCCTGCCTGCTCTCGCTCTAGCCTGCTCTCGCTCTGGTTTTTGCCTGCCCTAACCTCGGCTCCGGCCTGCTCTCGCTCTGGCCTGCCGTTTCCTTGGCTCCGGACTTCTCTCGCTCTGGCTCGCGCCTGCCCTAGCCTTGGCTCTGGCCTACTCTCGCTCTGGCTCGGGCCTGCTCTGGCTGTGCCTCTGGCATGCTCTCGCTCTGGCTCTAGCCTGCCCTATCCTTGGCTCCGGCCTGCTCTCGCTCAGACTCTGGTCTGACCTTGCCTTGGCTCCGGCCTGCAATCGCCCTGGCTCCGGCCTGCTCTAGCTCTGGCTTCGGCCTGACCTCGCCCTGGCTCCGGCCTGCCCTTGCTCTGGCCTTCCCTCTCCTTGGCTCCGGCCAGCTCCTGCTCTGGCTCCGGCCTGCCCTCGCCTTGGCTCCGGCCTGCTCTTGCCCGGGCTCCGGCCTGCCCTCGCCTGGCTCTGGCCTGCCCTCGACCTGGCTCCGGCATGCCCTCGCCCTGGCTCCGGCCTGCCTTCGCCCTGGCTTCTGCTTGCTCTCGCTCTGGCTAAGGCCTGCCCTCGCCCTGGCTCCGGCCTGCTCTCACTCTCGCTCCGGCCTGCCCTCGCCTTGTCTCCGGCCTGCTCTCGCTCTGGCTCCGGCCTGCTCTCGCTCTGACCTGCCCTCGCCCTGTCTCCGGCCTGCTCTCGCTTTGGCCTGCCCTCGCCCTGGCTCCGGCATTATCTCGCTCTGGTTTCGGCCTGCCGTCGCCTTGGATACGGCCTGCTCTCGCTTTGGCTCCGGCCAGCCCTCGCCTTGGCTCCGGCCTGCTCTCGCTCTGGCCTGCCTTTGCCTTGGCTCCGGCCTGCTCTCACTCTGGCCTGCTTTTGCCTTGGCTCCGGCCTGCTCTCACTCTGGCTCTGGCCTGCCTTCACCTTGGCTCCGACCTGCTCTCGCTTTGGCTCTGGCCTGCTTTCGCTCTGGCCTGCCCTTTTGGCTCCAGCCTGCTCTCGCCCTAGCCAGCTGTTACTCTGGCCTACCCTGGTTCTGCCTCTGGCCTGCCCTCGCCTTGGCTACGGCCTGCTCTCGCCTAGGCTCCGGCCTGCTCTCGCTCTAGCTCCGTACTGCCCTCACCCTGGCTCCGCTATGCCACAGCTCCGGCTCCGGCTTGCCCTCGCTTTAGCTCCGTCCTGCTCTCGCCCAGGCTCCGAACTGCTCTCACTCTGGCCTGCCCTCTCTCTGGCTCTGGCCTGCCCTCGCCCTGGCTCCGGCCTACTCTCGCTCTGGCTCTGGCCTGCTCTCGCTCTGGCTCTGGCCTGCTCTCACTCTGGCTCTGGCCTGCTCTCTCCCTGGTTCCGGCCTCCCCTTACCTTGGCTCCTGCCTACTCTCGCTCTGGCATGCCCTAGCCTCGGCTCTAAACAACTCTCGCTCTGGCTCTGGCCTGCCCTCGCCCTGGCTCCGGCCTGCTCTTGTTCTGGCTCTGGCATGCCCTCGCCTTGGCTCTGGCCTCCTCTCGCTCTGACCCTGACCTGCCCTCGCCCTGGCTCCGGTCTACTCTGGCTCTGTCCTGCCCTCGCCTTGGCTCCGGCCTGCTCTCGCCAAGGCTCCGGCCTGCCCTCGTCCTGGCTCCGGCCTGCTCTTGCTCTGGCCTGCCCTCGCTTTGGCTCTAGCCTACTCTCGCTCTGGCTCTGGCCTGCCCTCGTCCTGGCTCCGGCCTGCTCTCGCTCTGGCATGCCCTCGCCTTTGCTCCGGCCTCCTCTCGCTCTGACTCTGGCCGGCCCTCGCCCTGGCTCCGGCCTGCTCTGGCTCTGTCCTGCCCTCGCCTTGGCTCCGGCCTGCTCTGGCCCAGGCCTCGGCCTGCCCTCGTCCTGGCTCCGGCCTGTTCTCGCTCTGGCCTGCCCTCGCTTAGGCTCCGGCTTGCTCTCGCCTTGGCTCCGGACTGCTCTCGCGGTAGCTCCGGACTGCCCTCGCCCTGGCTCCGACCAGCTCTCGCTCTTGCCTGCCCTCGCCTTGGCTCTGGCCTGCTCTCGCTCTGGCCTGCCCTGGCTCTGCTTCTGGCCTGCCCTCGCCTTGGATCCGGCCTGCTCTCGCCTTGGCTCCGGCCTGCTCTCGCTGTAGCTCCGGACTGCCTTTGCCCTGGCTCCGGCCTGCCATCGCTCTGACTCAGGCCTGCCATCGCTCTGACTCAGGCCTGCCCTCGCCCTGGCTCCGGCCTGCTCTGGATCTGCCTCTGGCCTGCCCTCGCCTTGGCTCCGGCCTGCTCTCGCTCTGGCTCCGGCCTGCTCTCGCTCTGGCTCTGGCCTGCCCTCGCCCTGGCTCCGGCCTGCTCTCGCCCTGGCTGCGGCCTGCTCTCGCTCTGACTCAGGCCTGCCCTCGCCCTGGCTCCGGCCTGCTCTGGATCTGACTCTGGCCTGCCCTCGCCTTGGCTCCGGCCTGCTCT
Organism: Phyllobates terribilis; assembly: GCF_046119375.1. NCBI lineage: Eukaryota > Metazoa > Chordata > Amphibia > Anura > Dendrobatidae > Phyllobates > Phyllobates terribilis. The sequence goes on along the minus strand of NW_027362898.1, from coordinate 3,364,764 downwards.
CGCTCTGGCCTGCCTTTGCCTTGGCTCCGGCCTGCTCTCACTCTGGCCTGCTTTTGCCTTGGCTCCGGCCTGCTCTCACTCTGGCTCTGGCCTGCCTTCACCTTGGCTCCGACCTGCTCTCGCTTTGGCTCTGGCCTGCTTTCGCTCTGGCCTGCCCTTTTGGCTCCAGCCTGCTCTCGCCCTAGCCAGCTGTTACTCTGGCCTACCCTGGTTCTGCCTCTGGCCTGCCCTCGCCTTGGCTACGGCCTGCTCTCGCCTAGGTTCCGGCCTGCTCTCGCTCTAGCTCCGTACTGCCCTCACCCTGGCTCCGCTATGCCACAGCTCCGGCTCCGGCTTGCCCTCGCTTTAGCTCCGTCCTGCTCTCGCCCAGGCTCCGAACTGCTCTCACTCTGGCCTGCCCTCTCTCTGGCTCTGGCCTGCCCTCGCCCTGGCTCCGGCCTACTCTCGCTCTGGCTCTGGCCTGCTCTCGCTCTGGCTCTGGCCTGCTCTCACTCTGGCTCTGGCCTGCTCTCGCCCTGGTTCCGGCCTCCCCTTACCTTGGCTCCTGCCTGCTCTCGCTCTGGCATGCCCTAGCCTCGGCTCTAAACAACTCTCGCTCTGGCTCTGGCCTGCCCTCGCCCTGGCTCCGGCCTGCTCTTGTTCTGGCTCTGGCATGCCCTCGCCTTGGCTCTGGCCTCCTCTCGCTCTGACCCTGACCTGCCCTCGCCCTGGCTCCGGTCTGCTCTGGCTCTGTCCTGCCCTCGCCTTGGCTCCGGCCTGCTCTCGCCAAGGCTCCGGCCTGCCCTCGTCCTGGCTCCGGCCTGCTCTTGCTCTGGCCTGCCCTCGCTTTGGCTCTAGCCTACTCTCGCTCTGGCTCTGGCCTGCCCTCGTCCTGGCTCCGGCCTGCTCTCGCTCTGGCATGCCCTCGCCTTTGCTCCGGCCTCCTCTCGCTCTGACTCTGGCCGGCCCTCGCCCTGGTCCGGCCTGCTCTGGCTCTGTCCTGCCCTCGCCTTGGCTCCGGCCTGCTCTGGCCCAGGCCTCGGCCTGCCCTCGTCCTGGCTCCGGCCTGTTCTCGCTCTGGCCTGCCCTCGCTTAGGCTCCGGCTTGCTCTCGCCTTGGCTCCGGACTGCTCTCGCGGTAGCTCCGGACTGCCCTCGCCCTGGCTCCGACCAGCTCTCGCTCTTGCCTGCCCTCGCCTTGGCTCTGGCCTGCTCTCGCTCTGGCCTGCCCTGGCTCTGCTTCTGGCCTGCCCTCGCCTTGGATCCGGCCTGCTCTCGCCTTGGCTCCGGCCTGCTCTCGCTGTAGCTCCGGACTGCCTTTGCCCTGGCTCCGGCCTGCCATCGCTCTGACTCAGGCCTGCCATCACTCTGACTCAGGCCTGCCCTCGCCCTGGCTCCGGCCTGCTCTGGATCTGCCTCTGGCCTGCCCTCGCCTTGGCTCCGGCCTGCTCTCGCTCTGGCTCCGGCCTGCTCTCGCCCTGGCTCTGGCCTGCTCTCGCTCTGGCCTACCCTCGCCTTGGCTCCGGCCTGCTCTCGCCTTGGCTCCGGCCTGCTCTTGCTCTGGCTTCGGCCAGATCTCGCTGTGGCTCCGGCCTGCCCTTGCTCTGGCTCCGACCAGCCCTCGCCTTGCCTCCGGCCTGCTCTCGCCCTCGCTCCGGCCTGCTCTTGCTCTGACTCTGGCCTTTCCTCGCCCTGGCTCCGGCCTGCTCTTGCTCTGGCCTGCCCTCGTCTTGACTCCAGCCTGCTCTCGCTCTGGTTCTGGCCTGCCTTCACCTTGGCTCCGGCATCCCCTCGCTCTGGCTCAAGCCTGCTCTAGCTCTGGCTCTGGCCTGCCCTTGCCTTGGCTGGAGACTGCTCTTGCTCTGGCCTGCCCTCGCCTTGGCTCCGGCCTGCTCTCGCTCTGGCCTGCCCTCGCCTTGGCTCCGGCCTGCCCTCGCCTTGGCTCCGGCCTGCTCTCGCCCAGGCTCCGGCCTGCCCTCGTCCTGGCTCCGGCCTGCTCTTGCTCTGGCCTGCCCTCGCTTTCGCTCTAGCCTACTCTCGCTCTGGCTCTGGCCTGCCCTCGTCCTGGCTCCGGCCTGCTCTCGCTCTGGCATGCCCTCGCCTTTGCTACGGCCTCCTCTCGCTCTGACTCTGGCCTGCCCTCGCCTTGGCTCCGGCCTGCTCTGGCTCTGTCCTGCCCTCGCCTTGGCTCCGGCCTGCTCTTGCCCAGGCCTCGGCCTGCCCTCGTCCTGGCTCCGGCCTGTTCTCGCTCTGGCCTGCCCTCGCTTAGGCTCCAGCATGCTCTCGCCTTGGCTCCGGACTGCTCTCGCTGTAGCTCCGTAATGCCCTCGCCCTGGCTCCGACCAGCTCTCGCTCTTGCCTGCCCTCGCCTTGGCTCCGGCCTGCTCTCGCTCTGGCCTGCCCTGGCTCTGCTTCTGGCCTGCCCTCGTCTTGGCTCCGGCCTGCTCTCGCCTTGGCTCCGGCCTGCTCTCGCTGTAGCTCCAGACTGCCCTTGCCCTGGCTCCGGCCTGCCATCGCTCTGGCACTGGCGTGCCCTCGCCTTGGCTCCGGCCTGCTCTCGCTCTAACTCAGGCCTGCCCTCGCCCTGGCTCCGGCCTGCTCTGGATCTGCCTCTGGCCTGCCCTCGCCTTGGCTCCGGCCTGCTCTCGCTCTGGCCTGCACTCGCCCTGGCTCCGGCCTGCTCTCGCCTTGGCTCCGGCCTGCTCTCGCTCTGGCCTGCCCTCGCCTTGGCTCCGGCCTGCTCTCGCCTTGGCTCCGGCCTGCTCTTGCTCTGGCTTCGGCCCGCCCTCGCTGTGGCTACGGCCTGCCCTTGCACTGGCTCCGACCAGCCCTCGCCTTGCCTCCGGCCAGCTCTCGCCCTCGCTCCGGCCTGCTCTTGCTCTGGCCTTCCCTCGCCCTGGCTCCGGCCTGCTCTTGCTCTGGCCTGCCCTCGTCTTGACTCCAGCCTGCTCTCGCTCTGGTTCTGGCCTGCCTTCACCTTGGCTCCGGCATCCCCTCGCTCTGGCTCAAGTCAGCTCTAGCTCTGGCTCTGGCCTGCCCTCGCCTTGGCTCCGGCCTGCTCTCACCCTGGCTCCGGCCTGCTCTCGCTCTGGCCTGCCCTCGCCCTGGCTCCGGCCTGTTCTCGCCCTGGATCCAGCCTGACCTTGCTTTGGATCATGCCTGCTCTCGAACTGGCCTGACGTCAACTTGGGTCCGGCCTGCCCTCGCCCTGGCTCCAGCCTGCACTCGCCTTGGCTCCGGCCTACTCTCTCTCTGGCTCTGGCCTGCCCTCGCCCTGGCTCCGGTCTGCCCTCGCTCTGGCTCTGGCCTGCCCTCGCCTTGGCTCCGGCCTGCTCTCGCCCTGGCTCAGGACTGCTCTCGCCCTGGTTCCAACCTGCCCTTGCCTTGGCTCATGCCTGCTCTCGCTCTGGCCTGCCCTCGCCTTGGCTCCGGCCTGCCCTCGCCTTGGATCCGGCCTGCTCTCGCTCTGGCTCTGGGCTGCCCTCGCCCTGGCTCTGGCCTGCCCTCGCTCTACCTCTGGCCTGCCCTCGCCTTAGTTCCGGCCTCCTCTCGCCCTGGCTCCAGCCTGCTCTCGCTCTGGCCTGCCCTTGTCTTGGCTACTGCCTGCTCTCGACCTGGCTCCAGCCTGCTCTCGCTCTGGCTCTGGCCTGCCCTCGCCCTGGCTCTGGCCTGCCCTCGCCCTGGCTCCGGCCTGCTCTCGCCCTGGCTCCGGCCTGCTCTCGCCCTGGCTCCGGCCTGCTCTCGCTCTGACTCTGGCCTGCCCTCGCCCTGGCTCCGGCCTGCTCTGGATCTGGCTCTGGCCTGCCCTCGCCTTGGCTCCGGCCTGCTCTCGCCCTGGCTCTGGCCTGCTCTAGCTCTGGCCTGCCCTCGCCTTGGCTCCGGCCTGCTCTTGCTCAGGCTTCGGCCTGCCCTCGCTGTGGCTCCGGCCTGCCCTTGCTCTGGCTCCGACCAGCCCTCGCCTTGCCTCCGGCCTGCTCTCGCCCTGGCTCCAGCCTGCTCTTGCTCTGGCTCTGGCCTTCCCTCGCCCTGGCTCCGGTCTGCTCTTGCTCTGGCCTTCCCTCGGCCTTGCTCCGGCCTGCTCTTGCTCTGGCCTGCCCTCTTCTTGACTCCAGCCTGCTCTCGCTCTGGTTCTGGCCTGCCTTCACCTTGGCTCCGGCATCCCCTCGCTCTGGCTCAAGCCTGCTCTAGCTCTGGCTCTGGCCTGCCCTTGCCTTGGCTCCAGACTGCTCTCGCTCTAGCTCTGGCTTGCTCTAGCTCTTGCCTGCCCTCGCCTTGGCTCCGGCCTGCTATCGCTCTTGTCTGCCCTCGCCTTGGCTCCGACCTGCTATCGCTCTGGTCTGCCCTCGTCTTGGCTCTGGCCTGCTCTCGCTCTACTTCTGGCCTGCCCTCGCCTTGGCTCCGGTCTGCTCTCGCCTTGGTTCCGGCCTGCCCTCACCTTGGCTCCGGCCTGCTCTCACCCTGGCTCCGACCTGCTCTCACCCTGGCTCCGGTCTGCTCTCTCTCTGGATCTGGCCTGCTTTCGCCTTGGCTCCTGCTTGTTCTCGCCCTGGATCCAGCCTGACCTTGCTTTGGATCATGCCTGCTTTCGATCTGGCCTGACGTCAACTTGGCTCCGGCCTGCTCTCACTCTGGCTCTGGCCTGCCCTCGCTCTGGCTCCGGCCTGCCCTCGCCTTGGCTCCGGCCTGCTCTCGCCCTGGCTCCAGCCTGCTCTCGCCCTGGCTCCGGCCTACTCTCTCTCTGGCTCTGGCCTGCCCTCGCTCTGGCTCTGGCCTGCCCTCGCCTTGGCTCCGGCCTTCTCTTGCCCTGGCTCCGGACTGCTCTCGCCCTGGTTCCGGCCTGCCCTTGCCTTGGCTCATGCCTGCTCTCGCTCTGGCCTGCCCTCGCCTTGGCTCCGGCCTGCTCTCGCTCTAGATCCAGCCTGCCCTCACTCTGGCTCTGGCCTGCCCTTGCCTTGGCTCTGGCCTGCTCTCGCTCTGGCCTGCCCTCGCCCTGGCTCTTGCCTGCCCTCGCTCTGCCTCTGGCCTGCCCTCGCCTTAGTTCCGGCCACCTCTCGCCCTGGCTCCAGCCTGCTCTCGCTCTGGCCTGCCCTTGTCTTGGCTACTGCCTGCTCTCGACCTGGCTCTTGCTTGCTCTCGCTCTGTCTTTGGCCTGTCCTCTCCTTGGCTCCAGCCTGCTCTTGCACTGGCTCCAGCCTGCCTTCGTCCTGGCTCTGGCCTGCTCTCGCTCTGGCTCTGGCCTGCTCTCGCACTGGCTCCGGCCTGCTCTCGCCTTGGCTCCGGCCTGCTATATCTCTGGCTCCGGCCTGCCCTCGCCTTGGCTCCTGTCTGTTCTCGCCCTGGATCCGGCCTGCATTTGCCTTGGCTCCGGCCTGCTCTCGGTCTGGTTCCAGCCTGCCCTTGCTTTGGATCATGCCTGCTCTCGATCTGGCCTGACATCAACTTGGCTCCGGCTTGCTCTCGCTCTGGCTTCGGCCTGCCCTCGCTCTGGCTAAGTCCTGCTCTCGCCTTGGGTCCGGCCTGCTCTCGCTCTGGCTCCAGCCTGCCCTCGCCCTGGCTCCGGCCTACTGTCGCTCTTTCTCTGGCCTGCCCTGGCTCTGGCCTGCCCTCGCCTTGGCTCCAGCCTGCTCTCGCCCTGGCTCCGGCCTGCTCTCGCTCTGGCCTGCCCTTGCCTTGCCTCCCGCCTGCTCAGGCCCTGGCTCCGGCTTGCTCTCGCTCTGGCCTGCCCTCGCCTTGGCTCCGACCTTCTCTCGCTATGGCTCGGGCCTGCCCTCGCACGGGCTCCGGCCTTCTCTCGCTATGGCTCCGGCTTGCCCTCGCACGGGCTCCAGCCTGCTTTCGCCCTGGATCTGGCCTACTCTCGCTCTGGCTCCGGCATGTTCTCGCTCTGTATCCGGCCTCCTCTCGCCTTGGCTCCGGCCTGCTCTCGCCTTGGCTCCGACATGCTCTCGCCCTGGCTCCGACATGCTCTCGCCCTGGTTCTGGCCTGTCCTTGCCTTGGCTCTGGCCAACTCTTTCTTTGGCTCCGGCCTGCCCTTCCCCTGGCTCCGGCCTGCTCTCGCTCTGGCTCCGGCCAGCCCTTGCCTTGGCTCCAGCCTGCCCTCGCCATGGCTCCGCCCGCTCTCGCTCCGGCCTGCTTTCGCCTAGGCTCCGGCCTGCTCTCACTCTGGCTCTTGCCTGCTCTCGCTCTGGCTCCGGCCTGCCATCGATCTGGCTCCAGCCTGCCCTTGCACTGTCTCCGGCCTGCCCTCGACCTGGCTCCGGCCTGCTCTCGCTCTGGATCCGGCCTGCTCTCGCCTTGGCTCCGGCTTGTTCTCGCCTTGGCTCCGGACTGCTCTCGACCTGGTTCATGCCTGCCCTTGCTTTGGCTTCGTCCTTCTCTCGCTCTGTCTGGCTCTGGCCTGCCCTCGCCTTGGCTCTGGCCTACTCTCCCTCTGGCTCCGGCCTGCCCTTGCTCTGGCTCCGGCCTGCTCTCGCTCTGTCTCTGGCCTGCTCTCGCTCTGGCTGGCCCTTGCCTTTGCTCCGGCCTGCTCTCGCTCTTGCTCTGGCCTGCCCTCGCCATGGCTCTGGCCTTCTCTCGCTCTGGCTCTGGCCTACCCTCGTACCGGCTCTTACCTGCCCGAGCCTTGGCTCCGGCCTGCTCTGACTCTGGCTCGTGCCTGCCCTCGCCCTGGCTCTGGCCTTCTCTCGCTCTGGCTCTGCACTGTCCTCGCCTTGGCTTCGGCCTGTTCTTGCCCAGGCTCTGGCCTGCTCTCGCGCTGGTTCCGGCCTGCCCTCACCTTGGCTCCGGCCTGCTCTCGCCTTGGCTCCGGCCTGCTCTCGCTTTGGCTCTGGCCTGCTCTCGCTCTGGCTCCGGCCTGCCCTCGCTCTGGCTCCGGCCTACCCTCGCCCTGGCTCCGGCCAGCCCTCGCCAGGCCTGGCTCCGGCCTGCCCTCTCTCTGGCTCTGGCCTGCCCTCGCCCTGGTTCCGGCATGTTCTTGCTCTGGATCCGGCCTCCTCTCGCCTTGGCTCCGGCCTGCTCTCGCCTTGGCTCCGGCCTGCTCTTTCTCTGGCCTGCCCTCGCCCTGGCTCTGGCCTACTCTCGCTCTGGCCTGCTCTCTCTCTGGCTCTGGCCTCGCCCTGTCTCCAGCCTGCTCTCGCCCTGGTTCCGGCCTGCCCTTGCCTTGGCTCTGGCCTTCTATCGCTCTGGCTCTGGCCTGCCCTCGCCTTGGCTCTGGCCTACCCTCGCCTTGGCTCCGGCCTGCTCTCGCCTTGGCTCCGGCCTCCTCTTACTCTGGCTCCAGCCTGCCCTCGCCCTGACTCCGGCCTACCCTTGCATTGGATCCGGCCTGCTCTCGGCCTGGCTCCGACCTGCTCTCGCTCTGGCCTACGCATACCTTGGCTCCGGCCTGCTCTTCCTCTGGCTCTTGCCTGCCCTCGTCTTGACTCTAGCCTGATCTCGCTCTTGTTCTGGCCTGCCTTCACCATGGCTCCAGCCTGCTCTCGCTCTGGCTCAGGCCTGCCCTAGCTCTGTCTCCGGACAGTTCTGGCTCTGGCCTGCTCTGTCTCTGGCCTGCCCTTTCCTCGGCTCCGGCCTTCTCTCACTCTGGCTCTGGCCTGCCCTTGCCTTTGCTCCAGCTTACTCTCGCTCTGGCCTGCCCTCGCCTTGGATCCGGACTGCTCTCGATTTGGCTCTGGCCTGCTCTCGCTTGGCTCCGGCTTGCTCTCGCTCTAGCTCCGGACTGGCCTCGCCCTGGGTCCGGCTTGCCATCGCACTGGCTCTTGCCTGCTCTCGCCCTGGTTCCGGCCTGCCACTGCCTTGGCTCTGGCCAACCCTCGCTCTGGCTCCGGCCTGCTCTCACCCTGGCTCCGGCCTGCCCTCGTCCTGGCTCCGGCCTGCTCTCGCTCTGGCCTGCCCTCTCCTTGGCTCCGGCCTGCTCTTGCCCTAGCTCTGGCCTGCTCTCGCTCTAGCTCCGGACTGCGCTCGCCCTGGCTCCAGCTTGCCATCGCTCTGGCTCCGTTCTGCCCTCGCCTTGGCTCCGGCCTGCTCTCGTCCTGGCTCCGACCTGCTCTCGCCCTGGCCTGCCCTCGCCCAGGCTCCAGCCTGCCCTCGCCTTGGCTCCAGCCTACTCCAGCTCTGGCTCTGGCCTGCTCTTGCTCTGGATCTGGCCTCGCCCTGGGTCCGGCTTGCCCTCGCTCTAGCTCCGGACTGGCCTCGCCCTGGGTCCGGCTTGCCATCGCTCTGGCTCTTGCCTGCTCTCGCCCTGGTTCCGGCCTGCCCTTGTCTTGGCTCCGGCCTTCTCTCGCTCTGGGTCTGGCCTGCCCTTGCCTTGGCTCTGGCCAACTCTCGCTCTGGCTCCGGCCTGCCCTTGCCCTGGCTCCGGCCTGCTCTCGCCCTGGCTATGGCCTGCTCTCGCCCTGGCTATGGCCTGCTCTCGCTCAGGCTCTGGCCTGCTCTCACTCTGGCTCTGGCCTGCCTTTGCCTTTGCTCCGGCTTACTCTCGCTCTGGCCTGCCCTTGCCTTGGATCCGGACTGCTCTCGATTTGGCTCTGGCCTGCCCTCGCTTGGCTCTGGCCTGCTCTCGCTCTGGCTCTGGCCTGCCCTCGCTCTGGCTCTGGCCTGCCCTCGCTCTGGCTCTGGCCTGCCCACGCCTTGGCTCCGGCCTGCTCTTACTCTGGCTCTGGCCTGCCCTCGACCTGGCTCTGGGCTGCTCTCACTCTGGCCTGTCCTCGCCCTGGCTCCGGCCTGCTCTCGCCCTGGCTCCGGCCTGCCCTTGCTCTGGCCGGCTGTCGCTGTGGCTCTGGTGTGTCCTCGCCTTGGCTCCGGCCTGCTCTCACCCTGGCTCCGGCCTGCTCTCGCTCTGGCTCTGGCCTGCCCTCGCCTTGGCTCCGGCCTGCTCTCCCCCTGGCTCCGGCCTGCTCTCGCTCTAGCTCCGGACTGCCTGCGCCCTGGCTCCGGCTTGCCATCACTCTGGCTCCGGCCTGCCCTCGTCCTGGCTCCGGCCTGCTTTTTCTCTGGCTCCGGCCTGCCCTCGCCTTGGCTCCGGCCTGCTCTCGCCGTGGCTCCGGCCTGCTCTCGCTCTAGCTACGGACTGCCCTTGCCCTGGATCCGGCTTGCCATCGCTCTGGCTCCCAGCCTGCCCTTGCCTTGGCTCCGGCCTGGTCTCGACCTGGCTCCGACCTGCCTTCGCTGTGGCTCAGGCCTGCCCTCGCCCAGGCTTCGCCCTTCTCTCTCTCTGGCTCTGGCCTGCCCTCTCCCTGGCTCGGGCCTACTCTCGCTTTGGCTCTGGCCTGCTCTGGCTCTGCCTCTAGCCTCGCCCTGGCTCCGGCCTGCTCTCGCCCTGGTTCAGGCCTGCCCTTGCCTTGGCTCCGTCCTTCTCTCGCTCTGGCTCTGGCCTGCCCTTGCCTTGTCCCTGGCCTACTCTCGCTCAGGCTCTGGCCTGCACTCGCTCTAGCTACGGACTGCCCTTGCCCTGGATCCGGCTTGCCATCGCTCTGGCTCCGGCCTGCTCTTGCTCTGGCCTGCCATCGCCCTGGCTCCGGCCTGCTCTTGCTCTGGCTCTGGCCTGCCCTCGGCCTGACTCCAGCCTGCCCTTGCTCTGGCTCCGGCCTGACCTTGCCCTGACTCCGGCCTGCCCTTGTTGCTCTAGCTCAGGCCAGCTCTCACCTTGGCTCCGGCCTGGTCTCGCTCTAGTTCTGGACTGCCGTTGCCCTTGCCCCTTGCCCTGGCTCCGGCCTACCATCGCTCTGGCTCTGGCCTGCCCTCGCCTTAGCCGGGCCTGCTCTCGTCCTGGCTCCGGCCTGCCCTCGCTCTGTCTCTGGCATACTCTCACTCTGGCTGTGGCCTGCTCTCGCTCTGGCCTCGCTCTGTCTCGGGCCTGATCTAGCCCTTGTTCCGGCCTGCCCTTGCCTTGGCTCCGGCCTTCTCTCGCTCTGGCTTTGGCCTGCCCTTGCCTTGGCTCTGGCCTACTCTCGCTCTTGCTTTTGCCTGCCCTCGCCTTGGCTCCGGCCTGCTCTCGCTCTGGCTCTGGCCTGCCCTCGACTTGGCTATGACCTGCTCTTGCACTGGCCTGCTCTTGCTCTGGCCTGCCCTGGCTCTGCCACTGGCCTGCCCTCGCCTTGGCTCCGGCCAGCTCTCACCTTGGCTCCGGCCTGCTCTCGTTCTAGTTCAGGACAGCCCTTGCCCTGGCTCCGGCCTGCCATCGCTCTGGCTCCGGCCTGCCCTCGCCTTAGCTCTGGCCTGCTCTTGCCCTAGCTCCGGCCGGCTCTCGCTTTGGCTCTGGCCCGCCCTCGCCCTGCCTCCGGCCTGCTCTTTCTCTGGCCTGCCCTCACCCTGGCTCTGGCATACTCTCACTCTGGCTGTGGCCTGCTCTCGCTCTGGCCTCGCCCTGTCTCGGGCCTGATCTAGCCCTTGTTCCGTCCTGCCCTTGCCTTGGCTCCGGCCTTCTCTCGCTCTGGCGTGCCCATGCCCACTGGCCTACTCTCGCTCTGGCTTTTGCCTGCCCTCGCCCTGGCTCCAGCCTGCTCTCGCCCTGGTTCCGTCCTGATCTTGCCTTGGCTCAGGCCTTCTCTTGCTCTGGCTCTGGCATGCCCTCGCCGAGCCTCCGGCCTGCTCTCGCTCTGGCCTCGCCCTGTCTCGGGCCTGATCTAGCCCTTGTTCCTTCCTGCCCTTGCCTTGGCTCCGGCCTTCTCTCGCTCTGGCGTGCCCATGCCCCCTGGCCTACTCTCCCTCTGGCTTTTGCCTGCCCTCGCCCTGGCTCCATCCTGCTCTCGCCCTGGTTCCGTCCTGATCTTGCCTTGGCTCAGGCCTTCTCTTGCTCTGGCTCTGGCCTGCACTCGCCTCGGCTCCGGCCTGCTCTCGCTGTCACTCTGGCCTGCCCTAGCCCTGGCTCCTGCCTGCTCTGGTTCTGGCATGCCCTCTCCTTGGCTCCGGCTTCCTCTCGCCTGGCTCCGGCCTGCCTCGTCCTGGCTCCGGCCTGCTCTCGCTTTGGCCTACCCTCGCCTTTGCTCCGTCCTGCTCTCGCCTTGGCTACTGCCTGGTCTCGCTCTGGCTCCAGCCTGCCCTCGCCCTGGATCCGGCCTGCACTTGCTCTGGCTCCGGCCATCCCTCGCCTTGGCTCCAGCCTGCTCTCGCCCTAGCTCCGAACTGCTGTCGATCTGGCCTGCCCTCGCCCTGGCTCCGGCCTGCTCTCTCTCTGGCCTGCCCTTGCCTTGGCTCCGGCCTGCTCTCTCTATGACTCTGGCCTGTCCTCGTCCTGGCTCCGGCCTGCTCTCGCTCTGGCGTACCCTCGCCTTGGCTCCGGCCTGCTCTCACCTTGGCTCCGGCCTGCCCTTGCCTTGGCTCCGGCCTGCTCTCGCCCTGGCTCCGGCCTGCTCTTGCTCTGGCCTGCCATCGCCCTGGCTCCGGCCTGCTCTTGCTCTGGCTCTGGCCTGCCCTCGGCCTGACTCCGGCCTGCCCTTGCTCTGGCTCCGGCCTGACCTTGCCCTGACTCCGGCCTGCCCTTGTTGCTCTAGCTCAGGCCAGCTCTCACCTTGGCTCCGGCCTGGTCTCGCTCTAGTTCTGGACTGCCCTTGCCCTTGCCCCTTGCCCTGGCTCCGGCCTACCATCGCTCTGGCCTGCCCTCGCCTTAGCCGGGCCTGCTCTCGTCCTGGCTCCGGCCTGCCCTCGCCCTGTCTCCGGCATACTCTCACTCTGGCTGTGGCCTGCTCTCGCTCTGGCCTCGCTCTGTCTCGGGCCTGATCTAGCCCTTGTTCCGGCCTGCCCTTGCCTTGGCTCCGGCCTTCTCTCGCTCTGGCTTTGGCCTGCCCTTGCCTTGGCACTGGCCTACTCTCGCTCTTGCTTTTGCCTGCCCTCGCCCTGGATCCGGCCTGCTCTCGCTCTGGTTCTGGCCTGCTCTCGCTCTGACCTCCCCTCGCCTTGGCTCCGGCCTGCTCTCGCTCTGGCTCTGGCCTGCCCTCGACTTGGCTACGACCTGCTCTTGCTCTGGCCTGCTCTTGCTCTGGCCTGCCCTGGCTCTGCCTCTGGCCTGCCCTCGCCTTGGCTCCGGCCAGCTCTCACCTTGGCTCCGGCCTGCTCTCGCTCTAGTTCAGGACAGCCCTTGCCCTGGCTCCGGCCTGCCATCGCTCTGGCTCCAGCCTGCCCTCGCCTTAGCTCCGGCCTGCTCTTGCCCTGGCTCCGGCCGGCTCTCGCTTTGGCTCTGGCCCGCCCTCGCCCTGCCTCCGGCCTGCTCTTTCTCTGGCCTGCCCTCACCCTGGCTCTGGCATACTCTCACTCTGGCTGTGGCCTGCTCTCGCTCTGGCCTCGCCCTGTCTCGGGCCTGATCTAGCCCTTGTTCTGTCCTGCCCTTGCCTTGGCTCCGGCCTTCTCTCGCTCTGGCGTGCCCATGCCCCCTGGCCTACTCTCGCTCTGGCTTTTGCCTGCCCTCGCTCTGGCTCCAGCCTGCTCTCGCCCTGGTTCCGTCCTGATCTTGCCTTGGCTCAGGCCTTCTCTTGCTCTGGCTCTGGCCTGCCCTCGCCGAGCCTCCAGCCTGCTCTCGCTCTGGCCGGCTCTCGCTCTGGCCTACCCTTGCCTTGGCTTCGGCCTGCTCTCGCCTTAGCTACGGCCAGCCCTTGCATTGGATCCGGCCTGCTCTCTCTCTGGCTCTGGCCTGCCCATGCCTTGGCTCCGGCCTGCCCTAGCCTTAGCTCCGGCCGGCTCTCGCTTTGACTCTGGCCTGCCCTCGCCCTGGCTCCGGCCTGCCCTCGTCCTTGCTCAGGCCTGCTCTCGCTCTGGCCTACCCTCGCCTTGGCTCCGGCCTGCTCTTGCCTTGGCTCCGGCCTGCTCTCGCTCAGGCTCCGGCCTGCCCTCGCCCTGACTCTGGCCTGACCTTGCTCTGGATCCGGCCTGCCCTTGCTCTGGCTCCGGCCATCCCTCGCCTTGGCTCCGGCCTGCTCTCGCCCTAGCTCCGGCCTACCCTCGCCAGGCCTGGCTCCAGCCAACCCTCTCTCTGGCTCTGGCGTGCCCTCGCCCTGGTTCCGGCATGTTCTTGCTCTGGATCCGGCCTCCTCTCGCCTTGGCTCCGGCCTGCTCTCGCCTTGGCTCCGGCCTGCTCTCTCTCTGGCTCTGGACTGCCCTCGCCCTGGCTCTGGCCTACTCTCACTCTGGCCTGCTCTCTCTCTGGCTCTGGCCTCGCCCTGTCTCCAGCCTGCTCTCGCCCTGGTTCCGGCCTGCCCTTGCCTTGGCTCTGGCCTTCTATCGCTCTGGCTCTGGCCTGCCCTTGCCTTGGCTCCGGCCTACCCTCGCCTTTGCTCCGGCCTGCTCTCGCCTTGGCTCCGGCCTCCTCTTACTCTGGCTCCGGCCTGCCCTCGCCCTGACTCCGGCCTACCCTTGCATTGGCTCCGGCCTGCTCTCGGCCTGGCTCCGACCTGCTCTCGCTCTGGCCTACGCATACCTTGGCTCCGGCCTGCTCTTCCTCTGGCTCTTGACTGCCCTCGTCTTGACTCTAGTCTGATCTCGCTCTTGTTCTGGCCTGCCTTCGCCATGGCTCCAGCCTGCTCTCGCTCTGGCTCAGGCCTGCCCTAGCTCTGGCTCCGGACAGCTCTGGCCTGCTCTGGCTCTGGCCTGCCCTTTCCTTGGCTCCAGCCTTCTCTCACTCTGGCTCTGGCCTGCCCTTGCCTTTGCTCCAGCTTACTCTCGCTCTGGCCTGCCCTCGCCTTGGATCCGGACTGCTCTAGATTTGGCTCTGGCCTGCCCTCGCTTGGCTCCGGCTTGCTCTCGCTCTAGCTCCGGACTGGCCTCGCCCTGGGTCCGGCTTGCCATCGCTCTGGTTCTTGCCTGCTCTCGCCCTGGTTCCGGCCTGCTCTCGCTCTGGCTCCGGCCAACCCTCGCTCTGGCTCCGGCCTGCTCTCACCCTGGCTCCGGCCTGCCCTCGTCCTGGCTCCGACCTGCTCTCGCTCTGGCTCTGGCCTGCCCTCTCCTTGGCTCCGGCCTGCTCTTGCCCTAGCTCCGGCCTGCTCTCGCTCTAGCTCCGGACTGCGCTCGCCCTGGCTCCAGCTTGCCATCGCTCTGGCTCCGTTCTGCCCTCGCCTTGGCTCCGGCCTGCTCTCGCCCTGGCTCAGACCTGCTCTCGCCCTGGCCTGCCCTCGCCCAGGCTCCAGCCTGCCCTCGCCTTGGCTCCAGCCTACTCTCGCTCTGGCTCTGGCCTGCTCTTGCTCTGGACCTGGCCTCGCCCTCGACTTGGCTACGACCTGCTCTTGCTCTGGCTCTGGCCTGCTCTTGCTCTGGCCTGCCCTGGCTCTGCCTCTGGCCTGCCCTCGCCTTGGCTCCGGCCAGCTCTCACCTTGGCTCCGGCCTGCTCTCGCTCTAGTTCAGGACAGCCCTTGCCCTGGCTCCGGCCTGCCATCGCTCTGGCTCCGGCCTGCCCTCGCCTTAGCTCCGGCCTGCTCTTGCCCTGGCTCCGGCCGGCTCTCGCTTTGGCTCTGGCCCGCCCTCACCCTACCTCCGGCCTGCTCTTTCTCTGGCCTGCCCTCATCCTGGCTCTGGCATACTCTCACTCTGGCTGTGGCCTGCTCTCGCTCTGGCCTCGCCCTGTCTCGGGCCTGATCTAGCCCTTGTTCCGTCCTGCCCTTGCCTTGGCTCCGGCCTTCTCTCGCTCTGGCCTGCCCATGCCCCCTGGCCTACTCTCGCTCTGGCTTTTGCCTGCCCTCGCCCTGGCTCCAGCCTGCTCTCGCCCTGGTTCCGGCCTGATCTTGCCTTGGCTCAGGCCTTCTCTCGCTCTGGCCTGCCCTCGCCGAGCCTCCGGCCTGCTCTCGCTCTTGCCGGCTCTCGCTCTGGCCTACCCTCGCCTTGGCTTCGGCCTGCTCTCGCCTTAGCTACAGCCAGCCCTTGCATTGGATCCGGCCTGCTCTCTCTCTGGCTCTGGCCTGCTCATGCCTTGGCTCAGGCCTGCCCTAGCCTTAGCTCCGGACAGCTCTCGCTCTGACTCTGGCCTGCCCTCGCCCTGGCTCCGGCCTGCCCTCGTCCTTGCTCAGGCCTGCTCTCGCTCTGGCCTACCCTCGCCTTGGCTCCGGCCTGCTCTTGCCTTGGCTCCGGCCTGCTCTCCCTCAGGCTCCGGCCTGCCCTCGCCCTGACTCCGGCCTGACCTTGCTCTGGATCCGGCCTGCCCTTGCTCTGGCTCCGGCCATCCCTCGCCTTGGCTCCGGCCTGCTCTCGCCCTAGTTCCGGCCTACCCTTGCCAGGCCTGGCTCCAGCCTACCCTCTCTCTGGCTCTGGCCTGCCCTCGCCCTGGTTCCGGCATGTTCTTGCTCTGGATCCGGCCTCCTCTCGCCTTGGCTCCGGCCTCCTCTCGCATTGGCACCGGCCTGCTCTCTCTCTGGCTCTGTCCTGCCCTCGCCCTGGCTCTGGCCTACTCTCAATCTGGCCTGCTCTCTCTCTGGCTCTGGCCTCTCCCTGTCTCCAGCCTGCTCTCGCCCTGGTTCCGGCCTGCTCTTGCCTTGGCTCTGGCCTTCTATCGCTCTGTCTCTGGCCTGCCCTTGCCTTGGCTCTGGCCTACCCTCGCCTTGGCTCCGGCCTGCTCTCGCCTTGGCTCCGGCCTCCTCTTACTCTGGCTCCGGCCTGCCCTCGCCCTGACTCCGGCCTACCCTTGCATTGGCTCCGGCCTTCTCTCGGCCTGGCTCCGACCTGCTCTCGCTCTGGCCTACGCATACCTTGGTTCCGGCCTGCTCTTCCTCTGGCTCTTGCCTGCCCTCGTCTTGACTCTAGCCTGATCTCGCTCTTGTTCTGGCCTGCCTTCGCCATGGCTCCAGCCTGCTCTCCCTCTGGCTCAGGCCTGCCCTAGCTCTGGCTCCGGACAGCTCTGGCTCTGGCCTGCTCTGGCTCTGTCCTGCCCTTTTCTTGGCTCCGGCCTTCTCTCACACTGGCTCTGGCCTGCCCTTGCCTTTGCTCCAGCTTACTCTCGCTCTGGCCTGCCCTCGCCTTGAATCCGGACTGCTCTCGATTTGGCTCTGGCCTGCCCTCGCTTGGCTCCGGCTTGCTCTCGCTCTAGCTCCGGACTGGCCTCGCCCTGGGTCTGGCTTGCCATTGCTCTGGCTCTTGCGTGCTCTCGCCCTGGTTCCGGCCTGCCACTGCCTTGGCTCTGGCCAACCCTCGCTCTGGCTCCGGCCTGCTCTCACCCTGGCTCCGGCCTGCCCTCGTCCTGGCTCCGGCCTGCTCTCGCTCTGGCTCTGGCCTGCCCTCTCCTTGGCTCCGGCCTGCTCTTGCCCTAGCTCCGGCCTGCTCTCGCTCTAGCTCCGGACTGCGCTCGCCCTGGCTCCAGCTTGCCATCGCTCTGGCTCCGTTCTGCCCTCGTCTTGGCTCCGGCCTGCTCTCGCCCTGGCTCCGACCTGCTCTCGCCCTGGCCTGCCCTCGCCCAGGCTCCAGCCTGCCCTCGCCTTGGCTCCAGCCTACTCTCGCTCTGGCTCTGGCCTGCTCTTGCTTTGGATCTGGCCTCGCCCTGGGTCCGGCTTGCCATCGCTCTGGCTCTTGCCTGCTTTCGCCCTGGTTCCGGCCTGCCCTTGTCTTGGCTCCGGCCTTCTCTCACTCTGGGTCTGGCCTGCCCTTGCCTTGGCTCTGGCCAACTCTCGCTCTGGCTCCGGCCTGCCCTTGCCCTGGCTCCGGCCTGCTCTCGCCCTGGCTCTGGCCTGCTCTCGCTCAGGCTCTGGCCTGCTCTCACTCTGGCTCTGGCCTGCCTTTGCCTTTGCTCCCGCTTACTCTCGCTCTGGCCTGCCCTCGCCTTGGATCCGGACTGCTCTCGATTTGGCTCTGGCCTACCCTTGCTTGGCTCTGGCCTGCTCTCTCTCTGGCTCTGGCCTACCCTCGCTCTGGCTCTGGCCTGCCCTCGCTCTGGCTCTGGCCTGCCCACGCCTTGGCTCCGGCCTGCTCTTACTCTGGCTCTGGCCTGCCCTCGACCTGGCTCTGGGCTGCTCTCGCTCTGGCCTGTCCTCGCCCTGGCTCCGGCCTGCTCTCGCCCTGGCTCCGGCCTGCCCTTGCTCTGGCCGGCTGTCGCTGTGGCTCTGGTCTGTCCTCGCCTTGGCTCCGGCCTGCTCTCACCCTGGCTCCGGCCTGCCCTCGTCCTGGCTCCGGCCTGCTCTCGCTCTGGCTCTGGCCTGCCTTCGCCTTGGCTCCGGCCTGCCCTCGCCTTGGCTCCGGCCTGCTCTCCCCCTGGTTCCGGCCTGCTCTCGCTCTAGCTCCAGACTCCCTGCGCCCTGGCTCCGGCTTGCCATCACTCAGGCTCCGGCCTGCCCTCGTCCTGGCTCCGGCCTGCTTTTGCTCTGGCTCCGGCCTGCCCTCGCCTTGGCTCCGGCCTGCTCTCGCCGTGGCTCCGGACTGCCCTTGCCCTGGATCCGGCTTGCCATCGCTCTGGCTCCCAGCCTGCCCTTGCCTTGGCTCCGGCCTGCTCTCGATCTGGCTCCGACCTGCTTTCGCTCTGGCTCAGGCCTGCCCTCGCCCATGCTTCGCCCTTCTCTCTCTCTGGCTCTGGCCTGCCCTCTCCCTGGCTCGGGCCTACTCTCGCTTTGGCTCTGGCCTGCTCTGGCTCTGCCTCTAGCCTCGCCCTGGCTCCGGCCTGCTCTCGCCCTGGTTCAGGCCTGCCCTTGCCTTGGCTCCGTCCTTCTCTCGCTCTGGCTCTGGCCTGCCCTTGCGTTGTCCCTGGCCTACTCTCGCTCAGGCTCTGGCCTGCCTTCGCCATGGCTCCGGCCTGCTCTCGCTCAGGCTCTGGCCTGCTTACCATGGCTCTGCCCTTCTCTCGCTCTGGCTGTGGCCTGCACTCGCCTCGGCTCCGGCCTGCTCTCGCTGTTACTCTGGCCTGCCCTAGCCCTGGCTCCTGCCTGCTCTGGTTCTGGCATGCCCTCTCCTTGGCTCCGGCTTCCTCTCGCCTGGCTCCGGCCTGCCTCGTCCTGGCTCCGGCCTGCTCTCGCTTTGGCCTACCCTCGCCTTTGCTCCGTCCTGCTCTCGCCTTGGCTACTGCCTGGTCTCGCTCTGGCTCCGGCCTGCCCTCGCCCTGGATCCGGCCTGCACTTGCTCTGGCTCCGGCCATCCCTCGCCTTGGCTCCAGCCTGCTCTCGCCCTAGCTCCGAACTGCTGTCGCTCTGGCCTGCCCTCGCCCTTGCTCCGGCCTGCTCTCTCTCTGGCCTGCCCTTGCCTTGGCTCCGGCCTGCTCTCTCTATGACTCTGGCCTGTCCTCGTCCTGGCTCCGGCCTGCTCTCGCTCTGGCGTACCCTCGCCTTGGCTCCGGCCTGCTCTCACCTTGGCTCCGGCCTGCCCTTGCCTTGGCTCCGGCCTGCTCTTGCTCTGGCCTTCCATCGCCCTGGCTCCGGCCTGCTCTTGCTCTGGCCTGCCCTCGGCCTGACTCCGGCCTGCCCTTGCTCTGGCTCCGGCCTGACCTTGCCCTGACTCCGGCCTGCCCTTGTTGCTCTAGCTCAGGCCAGCTCTCATCTTGGCTCCGTCCTGGTCTCGCTCTAGTTCTGGACTGCCCTTGCCCCTTGCCCTTGCCCCTTGCCCTGGCTCCGGCCTACCATCGCTCTGGCTCCGTCCTGTTCTCGCTCTAGTTCTGGACTGCCCTTGCCCCTTGCCCTTGCCCCTTGCCCTGGCTCCGGCCTACCATCGCTCTGGCTCCGGCTTGCCCTCGCGTTAGCCGGGCCTGCTCTCGTCCTGGCTCCGGCCTGCTCTCGCTTTGGCTCTGGCCCGCCCTCGCCCTTGCTCCGGCCTGCTCTCTCTCTGGCTCTGGCCTGGCCTCGCCCTGTCTCCGGCATACTCTCACTCTGACTGTGGCCTGCTCTCGCTCTGGCCTCGCTCTGTCTCGGGCCTGATCTAGCCCTTGTTCCGGCCTGCCCTTGCCTTGGCTACGGCCTTCTCTCACTCTGGCTTTGGCCTGCCCTTGCCTTGGCTCTGTCCTACTCTCGCTCTTGCTTTTGCCTGCCCTCGCCCTGGTTCCGGCCTGCTCTCGCTCTGGTTCTGGCCTCCTCTCGCTCTGGCCTTCCCTTGCCTTGGCTCCGGCCTGCTCTCGCTCTGGCCTGCCCTCGACTTGGCTACGACCTGCTCTTGCTCTGGCTCTGGCCTGCTCTTGCTCTGGCTCTGGCCTGCCCTGGCTCTGCCTCTGGCCTGCCCTCGCCTTGGCTCTGGCCAGCTCTCACCTTGGCTCCGGCCTGCTCTCGCTCTAGTTCAGGACAGCCCTTTCCCTGGCTCCGGCCTGCCATCGCTCTGGCTCCGGCCTGCCCTCGCCTTAGCTCCGGCCTGCTCTTGCCCTGGCTCCGGCCGGCTCTCGCTTTGGCTCTGGCCCGCCCTCGCCCTGCCTCCGGCCTGCTCTTTCTCTGGCCTGCCCTCACCCTTGTTCTGGCATACTCTCACTCTGGCTGTGGCCTGCTCTCGCTCTGGCCTCGCCCTGTCTCGGGCCTGATCTAGCCCTTGTTCCGTCCTGCTCTTGCCTTGGCTCCGGCCTTCTCTTGCTCTGGCCTGCCCATGCCCCCTGGCCTACTCTCGCTCTGGCTTTTGCCTGCCCTCGCCCTGGCTCCAGCCTGCTCTCGCCCTGGTTCCGGCCTGATCTTGCCTTGGCTCAGGCTTTCTCTCGCTCTGGCTCTGGCTTGCCCTCGCCGAGCCTCCGGCCTGCTCTCGCTCTGGCCGCCTCTCGCTCTGGCCTACCCTCGCCTTGGCTTCGGCCTGCTCTCGCCTTAGCTACGGCCAGCCCTTGCATTGGATCCGGCCTGCTCTCTCTCTGGCTCTGGCCTGCCCATGCCTTGGCTCTGGCCTGCCCTAGCCTTAGCTCCGGCCAGCTCTCGCTCTGACTCTGGCCTGCCCTCGCCCTGGCTCCGGCCTGCCCTCGTCCTAGCTCAGGCCTGCTCTCGCTCTGGCCTACCCTCGCCTTGGCTCCGGCCTGCTCTTGCCTTGGCTCCGGCCTGCTCTCGCTCAGGCTGCGGCCTGCCCTCGCCCTGACTCCGGCCTGACCTTGCTCTGGATCCGGCCTGCCCTTGATCTGGCTCTGGCCATCCCTCGCCTTGGCTCCGGCCTGCTCTCGCCCTAGCTCCGAACTGCTGTCGCTCTGGCCTGCCCTCGCCCTGGCTCCGGCCTGCTCTCTCTCTGGCCTGCCCTTGCCTTGGCTCCGGCCTGCTCTCTCTATGACTCTGGCCTGTCCTCCTCCTGGCTCCGGCCTGCTCTTGCTCTGGCGTACCCTCGCCTTGGGTCCGGCCTGCTCTCACCTTGGCTCCGGCCTGCCCTCGCTCTGGCTCCGGCCAGCCCTCGCCCTGGCTCCGACCAGCCCTTGCCCTGGTTCCGGCCTGCTCTCACTCTGGCTCCGACCTAGTCTCGCTCTGGCTCCGGCCCGCCATCGCCCTACATCCGGCCTGCCCTTGCTCTGGCTCCGGCTAGCCCTCGCCTTGGCTCCGTACTGCTCTCGCTCTGGCCAGCCCTCGCCCTGGCTCCGGCCTGCTCTCTCTGTGGCTCTGGCCTGCCCTTGCCTTGGCTCCGGCCTGCCCTCTCTATGACTCTGGCCTGCCCTTGTCCTGGCTCCGGCCTGTCCTCGTCCTGCCTCCGGCCTGCTCTCGATCTGGCTCTGGTGTACCCTTGCCTTGGCTCCGGCCTGCTCTCACCTTGGCTACGGCCTGCTCTCGCACTGGCTCTAACCTGCCCTTGCTCTGGCTCCGGCCAGCCCTTGCCCTGGCTCTGGCCTGCTCTCGCCCTGGGTCAGACCTACTCTTGCTCTGGCCTGCCCTGGCTCTGCCTCTAGCCTGCCCTCGCCTTGGCTTCGGTCTAATCTCGCCTTGGCTCCGGCCTGCTCTCGCTCTCTCGCTCTACATCCGGACTGCCTTCGCTCTGGCTCCGGACTGCCCTTGCCTTGGCTCCGGACTGCTCTCGCCCTGGCTCCTGCCTGCGGTCGCTCTGGCCTGCCATCACCCTGGCTCCAGCCTGCTCTCTCTCTGGCTCTGGCCTGCCCTGCCCTAGCCATGGCTCCGGCCTAGTTTCGCTCTGGCTCTGGCCTGCTCTCGCTCTGGCTTTGGCCTCGAACTGTCAACGGCGTGCTCTCGCCCTGGTTCCGGCCTGCCCTTGCCTTGGCTCCGGCCTTCTCTTCCTCTGGCTCTGGCCTGCCCTTGCCTTGGCTCTGGCCTACTCTTGCTCTGGCCTGCCCTCGCCCTGGCCCCGGCCTGCTCTCGCTCTGGCCTGCTTTCGCTCTGGCGTGCCCTCGCCTTGGCTCCGTCCTGCTCTCGCTCTGACTCTGGCCTGCCCTCGCCCTGGCTCCGGCCTGCTCTGGATTTGGCTCTGGCCTGCCTTCTCCTTGGCTACGGCCTGCTCTCTCGCCCTGGCTCCGGCCTGCTCTCGCTCTGGACTGCCCTCGCCTTGGCTTCGGCCTGCTCTCGCCTTGACTCTGGCTTGCTCTTGCTCTGGCTCCGGCCTGCCCTCACCCTGGCTCCGGCCTGCCCTTGCTCTGACTCTGGCCAGCCCTCGCCTTGACTCCGGCCTGCTCTCGCCCTGGCTCCGGCCTGCCCTTGCTCTAGCTCAGGCCAGCCCTCGCATTAGCTCCGACCTGCTCTCGCTCTGGCCTGCCCTCGCTCTGGCTCCGGCCTGCTCTCTCTCTGGCTCTCGCCTGCCCATGCCTTGGCTGCGGCCTGCTCTTCCACTGGCTCTGGCCTGCCCTCGTCTTTACTCTGGCCTGATCTCGCTCTTGTTCTGGCCTGCCTTCGCCTTGGCTCCGGCCTGCTCTTGCTCAGGCCTGCTCTCGCTCTGGCTCAGGCCTGCTATCGCTCCGGCTCTGGCCTGCACTTGCCTTGGCTCCGGACTGCTTTCGCTCTGGCCTGCTCTGGCTCTGGCCTCCCCTCGCCTTGGCTCCGGCCTGCTCTAGCTCTGGCTCTGACCTGCCCTCGCCTTGGCTCCGACCTGCTCTTGCTCTGGCCTGCCCTCGCCTTGGCTCCGGTCTGCTCTCGCCCTGCCCTTGCGCTGGCTCCGGCCAGCCCTCGCCTTGGCTCCGGCCTGCTCTCGCCCTGGCTCCGGCCTGCTCTTGCTCTGGCCTGCCCTCGCCCTGGCTCCGGCCTGCTCTTGCTCTGGCTCTGGCCTGCTCTTGCTCTGGCCTGCCCTCGTCTTGACTCCGGCCTGTTCTCGCCCTTGTTCCGGCCTGCCCTTGCCTTGGCTCCAGCCTGCTCTTGCTCTGGCTCTGGCCTGCCCTCGTCTTGACTCCGGCCTGCTCTCGCTCTGGTTCGGGCCTGCCTTTGCCTTGGCTCCGGCCTCCTCTCGCTCTGGCTCAGGCCTACTAGCTCTCTGGCTCTGGCCTGCCCTTGGCTCCGGACTTGTCTAGCTCTGGCACTGGCCTGCTCTCGCTCTGGCACTGGCCTGCTCTCGCTCTGGCCTGCCCTCACCTTGGCTCTGGCCTGTTCTCACTCTGACTCTGGCCTGCCATCACCTTGGCTCCGGCCTGCTCTCTCTCTTGCTCTGGCATGCCCTGGCTCTGCCTATGGCCTGCCCTCGCCTTGGTTCCGACCTGCTCTCGCGCTGGTTCTGGGCTGCCTTCTCCTTGGCTCCGGCCTGCTCTTGCTCTGGCTCAGGCCTACTCTCTCTCTGGCTCTGGCCTGCCCTTGCCTTGGCTCCGGACTGCTCTCGCTCAGGCACTGGCCTGCTCTCACTCTGGCTCTGGCCTGCCCTCGCTCTGACTCTGGTCTGCCATCTCCCTGACTCTGGCCTGCTCTGGTTGTAGCTCTGGCCTGCTCTCGTGCTGGCTCTGGCCTGCTCTCGCCCTGGCTCCGGCCTGCCCTCGTCCTGGCTCCGGCCTGCTCTCGCTCTGGCCTGCCATCGCATTAGCTCCGGCCTGCTCTCACCCTGGCTCTGGCCTGCCCTCTTATTGGCTCCGGCCTGCTCTTGCTCTGGCCTGACCTCGCCTTGGCTCCGACCTGCTCTCTCCCTGGCTCCGGCCTGCCCTCGCCCTGGCTCTGGCCTTCCCTCGCCCTGGCTCTGGCCTGCTCTCACTCTGGCTCTGGCCTGTACTTGCTCTGGCTCCGGCAAGCCCTCTCCTTGGCTCCAGCCTGCTCTTGCTCTGGCTCTGTCCTGCCCTCGTCTTGACTCTGGTCTGCTCTCGCTCTGGTTCTAGCCTGACTTCGACTTGGCTCCAGCCTGCTCTCGCTCTGGCTCAGGCCTACTCTCTCTCTGGCTCTGGCCTGCCCTTGCCTTGGCTCCGGACTGCTCTCGCTCTGGCACTGCCCTGCTCTCGCCCTGGCAGTGGCCTGCTCTCCTTCTGGCTCTGGCCTGCCCTCACCTTGGCTCCGGCCTGCTCTCGTTCTGGTCTGCCCTCGCTTTGGCTCCAGCGTGCTCTCACTCTGGTACTGGCCTGCCCTGGCTCTGCCTCTGGCCTGCCCTCGCCTTGGCTCCGGTCTGCTCTCGCCTTGGCACCGGTCTGCCCTCGTATTGCTCTGGCTCCGGCCTGCTCTCGCTCTGCCTCTGGCCTGCTCTCACTCTGGATCTGGCCTGCCCTCGCTTTGGCTCCGGCCTGCTCTCGCCCTTGGCTCCGGCCTGCACTCGCTCTGGCCTGCTCTCGCCCTGGCTCTGGCCTACTCTTGTTCTGGGCTGCTCTCGCTCTGGCCTCGCCCTGTCTCTGGCCTGCATTCGCCCTGGTTCCGGCCTGCCCTTCCCTTGGCTCTGGCCTTCTATCGCTCTGGGTCTGGCATGCCCTTGCCTTGGCTCCGGCCTACCCTCGCCGTGGCTCCGACCTGCTCTTGCCCTGACTCCGGCCTGCCCTCGCATTGGCTCCGGCCTGCTCTCGCCCTGGCTCC
The DNA here is from genome assembly GCF_046119375.1 of Phyllobates terribilis. Lineage (NCBI taxonomy): Eukaryota > Metazoa > Chordata > Amphibia > Anura > Dendrobatidae > Phyllobates > Phyllobates terribilis. The sequence goes on along the minus strand of NW_027362898.1, from coordinate 3,341,053 downwards.
GACCTGCTCTCGCTCTAGCCTGCCCTCGCCCTGGCTCCGGCCTGCTCTTTCTCTGGCTCTTGTCTGCCCATGCCTTGCCTCCGGCCTGCTCTTCCTCTGGTTCTGGCCTGGCCTCTAGCCTGATCTCGCTATTGTTCTGGCCTGCCTTCGTCATGGCTCCAGCCTGCTCTCGCTCAGGCTCAGGCCTGTTCTCGCTCTGGCTCCGGCCTGCTCTCGCTCTGGCTCAGGCCTGTTCTCGCTCTGACTCAGGCCCGCCCTAGCTCTGGCTCCGGACTGCTCTAGCTCTGGCTCTGGCCTGCTCTCGCTATGGCTCTGGCCAGCCGTCGCCCTGGCTCCGGCATACTCTCGATCAGGTTCTGACCTGCTCTCGCTCTGGCTCTGGCTTCGCCCTGTCTCCGGCCGGCTCTCGCCCATGTTCCGACCTGCCCTTGCCTTGGCTCCGGCCTTCTCTCTTTCTGGTTCTGGCATGCCCTTGCCTTGGCTCTGGCCTACTCTCGCTCTGGCTCTGGCCTACTCTCGCTCTGGCTCTGGCCTGCCCTCGCTCTGGCTCTGACCTGCTCTCGCTCTGGCTCTGGCGTGCCCTCGCCTTGGCTCCGGCCTGCTCTCGCCATGACTCTGGCCTACTCTGGATCTGGCTCTGGCCTGCCCTCGCCTTGGCTACGGCCTGCTCTCGATCTGGCTCTGGCCCGCCCTCGCCTTGGCTCCTGCCTGCTCTCGCCTTGGCTTCGGCCTGCTCTCGCTCTGGCTCAGGCCAGCCCTCGCCTGGGCTCCGGCCTGCTCTCGCCTTGGCTCCGGCCTGCTCTCGCCTTGGCTCCGGCCTGCTCTCGCTCTGGCTCCGGCCTGCTCTTGCACTGGCTCTGGCCTGCCCTCGCCCTGGCTCCGGCCTGCTCTTGCTCTGGATCTGGCCGGCTCTTGCTCTGGCTCTGGCCTGCCTTTGTCTTGACTCCGGCCTGCTCTCGCCCTGGCTCTGACCTGCTCTCGCTCTGGCCTGCCCTCGCCCTGGCTCCGGCCTGCTCTTTCTCTGGCTCTTGTCTGCCCATGCCTTGGCTCCGGCCTGCTCTTCCTCTGGATCTGGCCTGCCGTCTAGCCTGATCTCGCTCTTGTTCTGGCCTGCCTTCGTCATGGCTCCAGCCTGCTCTCGCTCTGGCTCAGGCCTGTTCTCGCTCTGGCTCCGGACTGCTCTAGCTCTGGCTTTGGCCTGCTCTCGCTATGGCTCTGGCCAGCCCTCGCCCTGGCTCTGGCCAGCCCTCGACCTGGCTCCGGCATACTCTAGCTCAGGTTCTGACCAGCTCTCGCTCTGGCTCTGGCCTCGCCCTGTCTCCGGAATGCTCTCGCCCATGTTCCGTCCTGCCTTTGCCTTGGCTCCGGCCATCTCTCGCTCTGGCTCTGGCCTGCTCATGCCCCCTGGCCTACTCTCGCTCTGGCTTATGCCTGCCCTCGCCCTGGCTCCAGCCTGCTCTCGCCCTGATCTTGCCTTGGCTCCGACCTTCTCTCGCTCTGGCCTGACCTCGCCGAGCCTCCGGCCTGCTCTGGCTCTGGCCTACCCTCGCCTTGGCTCCGGCGTGCTCTCACCTTAGCTCCGGCTGGCTCTTGCTCTGGCTACGGCATGCCCTCGCCCTGACTCCGGCCTGCCCTTGCTCTAGCTACGGCCAGCCCTTGCATTGGATCCGGCCTGCTCTCTCTCTGGCTCTGGCCTGCCCATGCATTGGCTCCGGCCTGCCCTTGCCTTAGCTCCGGACGGCTCTCGCTCTGACTCTGGCCTGCCCTCGCCCTGGCTCCAGCCTACCCTCGTCCTTGCTCAGGCCTGGTCTAGCTCTGGCCTACCCTCGCCTTGGCTCCGGCCTGCTCTTGCCTTGGCTCCGGCTTGCTCTCGCTCAGGCTCCGGCCTGCCCTCGCCCTGACTCCGGCCTGACCTTGCTCTGGCTCCGGCCTGCCCTTGCCCTGACTCCGGCCTGCCCTTGCTCTAGCTCAGGCCAGCCCTCGCATTAGCTCCGGCCTGCTCTAGCCCTGGCTCCGACCTGCTCTCGCTCTGGCCTGCCCTCGCTCTGGCTCCAGCCTGCTCTCTCTCTGGCTCTGGCCTGCCCATGCCTTGGCTCCGGCCTGCCCTTGCCTTAGCTCCGGACGGCTCTCGCTCTGACTCTGTCCTGCCCTCGCCCTGGCTCCGGCCTACCCTCGTCCTTGCTCAGGCCTGGTCTAGCTCTGGCCTACCCTCGCCTTGGCTCCGGCCTGCTCTTGCCTTGGCTCCGGCTTGCTCTCGCTCAGGCTCCGGCCTGCCCTCGCCCTGACTCCGGCCTGACCTTGCTCTGGCTCCGGCCTGCCCTTGCCCTGACTCCGGCCTGCCCTTGCTCTAGCTCAGGCCAGCCCTCGCATTAGCTCCGGCCTGCTCTAGCCCTGGCTCCGACCTGCTCTCGCTCTGGCCTGCCCTCGCTCTGGCTCCAGCCTGCGCTCTCTCTGGCTCTCGCCTGCCCATGCCTTGGCACCGGCCTGATCTTCCTCTGGCTCTGGCCTGCCCTCGTCTTGACTCTGGCCTGATCTCGCTCTTGTTCTGGCCTGCCTTCGCCTTGGCTCCGACCAGCTCTTGCTCTGGCTCAGGCCTGCTCTTGCTCTGGCTCCGGCCTGCTCTCGCTCTGGCCTCCCCTCGCCTTGGCTCCGGCCTGCTCTCGCTCTGGCACTGGCCTGCCCTCGCCTTGGCTCCGACCTGCTCTTGCTCTGGCCTGCCCTCGCCTTGGCTCCGGCCTGCTCTCGCTCTAGTTCCGGACTGCCCTTGCCCTGGCTCTGGCCTGCCATCACTCTGGCTCTGGCCTGCCCTCGCCTTATCTCCGGCCTGCTCTCGCCCTGGCTCCGGTCTGCTCTCGCTCTGGCCTCCCTCGCCTTGGCTCCGGCCTGCTCTCGCTCTGGCACTGGCCTGCCTCGCCTTGGCTCCGACCTGCTCTTGCTCTGGCCTGCCCTCGCCTTGGCTCCGGCCTGCTCTCGCTCTGGCCCGCCCTCGCCTTGGCTCCGGCCTGCTCTCGCTCTAGTTCCGGACTGCCCTTGCCCTGGCTCCGGCCTGCCATCGCTCTGGCTCCGGCCTGCCCTCGCCTTATCTCCGGCCTGCTCTCGCTTTGGCTCTGGCCCGCCCTCGCCCTGGCTCTGGCCTGCTCTCTCTCTGGCTCTGGCCTGCCCTCGTCCTGGCTCCGGCATACTCTCACTCTGGCAGTGGCCTGCTCTGGCTCTGGCCTCGCCCTGTCTCGGGCCTGATCTAGCCCTTGTTCCGGCCTGCCCTTGCCTTGGCTCCGGCCTTCTCTCGCTCTGGCCTGCCCTTGCCTTGGCTCTGGCCTACTCTCGCTCTGGCCTGCTCTGGCTCTGGCCTGCTCTCTCTCTAGCTCTGGCCTGCACTTGCTTTGGCTCTGGCCTGCTGTCGCTCTGGCTCCGGCCTGCTCTCGCTCTGGCACTGGCCTGCCCTCGCTCTGGCTCTGGCCTGCTCTCTCTCTGGCCTGCCCTCGCGCTGGCTCTGGCCTACTCTCGCTCTGGCCTGCTCTCGGTCTGGCCTGCTCTCGCTCTGGCCTCGCCCTGTCTCCGGCCTGCTCTCGCCTTGGCTCTGGCCTACCCTTGCCTTGGCTCCGGCCTGCTCTCGCCTTGGCTCCGGCCTGCTCTCACTCTGCCTCCGGCCTGCCCTCGCGCTGACTCCGGCCTGCCCTTGCTCTGGCTCCGGCCTGGCCTCGCATTGCCTCCGGCCTGCTCTCGCCCTGGCTCCGACCTGCTCTCGCTCTGGCCTGCCCTCGCCCTGGCTCCGGCCTGCTATCTCTCTGACTCTGTCCTGCCCATGCCTTGGCTCTGGCCTGCTCTTCCTCTGGCTCTGGAATGCCCTCGTCTTGACTCTAGCCTGATCTCGCTCTTGTTCTGGCCTACCTTCACCTTGGCTCCAGCCTGATCTCGCTCTTGTTCTGGCTCTGGCCTCGCCCTGTCTCCGGCCTGCTCTTGCCTTGACTCTGGCCTTCTATCACTCTGGCTCTGGCCTGCCCTTGCCTTGGCTCTGGCCTACCCTTGCCTTGGCTCCGGCCTGCTCTCGCCTTGGCTCTGGCATGCTATCGCTCTGGCCTGCTCTCGCTCTGGCCTCCCCTCGCCTTGGCTCCGGCCTGCTCTGGCTCTGGCCTGCCCTCGCCTTGGCTCCGACCTGCTCTCGCTCTGGCCTGCCCTCGCCTTGGCTCCGGCCAGCTCTCACCTTGGCTACGGTCTGCTCTCGCTCTAGTTCTGGACTGCCCTTGCTCTGGCTCCAGCCTGCCCTCGCATTAGCTCCGGCCTGCTCTCACTCTGGCTCTGGCCTGCCCTCGCCCAGGCTCAGGCATACTCTCACTCTGACTGTGGCCTGTTCTCGCTCTGGCTCTGGCCTCGCCCTGTCTCGGGCCTGCTTTATCCGTTGTTCCGTCCTGCCCTTGCCTTCTCTTGCTCAGGCCTGCCGTTGCCTTGGCTCTGGCCTACTCTCGCTCTGGCCCTTGCCTGCCCTCGCCCTGGCTCCGGCCTGCTGTCGCTCTGGTTCTAGCCTGCTCTCGCTCTGGCGTGCCCTCTCCTTGGCTCCGGCCTGCTCTCGCTCTGACTCTGGCCGGCCCTCGCCCTGACTCCGGCCTGCTCTTGCTCTGGCTCTGGCCTGCCCTCGTCTTGACTCCGGCCTGTTCTCGCCCTTATTTCGGCCTGCCCTTGCCTTGGCTCCGGCCTTCTCTCGCTCTGGCTCTGGCCGGCCCTTGCCTTGGCTCTGGCCTACTCTCGCTCTGGCTCTTGCCTGCCCTCGCTCTGGCTCCGGCCTGCTCTCGCTCTGGTATGCCCTCGCCTTGGCTCCGGCCTGCTCTCAATCTGACTCTGGCCTGCCGTCGCCCTGACTGCGGCCTGCTCTGGATCTGGCTCTGGCCTGCCCTCGCCTTGGCACCGTCTTGCTCTCGCCCTGGCTCCGGCCTCCTCTCGGTCTGGCTCTGGCCTGCCCTCGCCTTGGCTCCGGCCTGCTCTCGTCTTGGCTGTGGCCTGCTCTCGCTCTGGCCTGCTCTCGCTCTGGCTCCGGCCTGTCCTCGCCCTGGTTCCGGCCTGCCCTTGCCCTGGCTCCGGCCTGCTCTCGCCCTGGCTCCGGCCTGCTCTCGCTCTGGCCTGCCCTCGCCCTGGCTCCGGCCTGCTGTCGCTCTGGATCTGGCCTGCTCTCGCTCTGGCGTGCCCTCGCCTTGGCTCCGGCCTGCTCTCGCTCGGACTCTGGCCTGCCCTCGCCCTGACTCCGGCCTGCTCTTGCTCTGGCCTGCCCTCGCCCTGACTCCGGCCTGCTCTCGCTCTAGCCGGCCCTTGCCTTGGCTCTGGCCTACTCTCACTCTGGCTCTTGCCTACCCTCGCCCTGGCCTGCTCTCGCTCTGGCATGCCTTCGCCTTGGTTCCGGCCTGCTCTCGCTCTGACTCTGGCCTGCCCTCGCACTGACTCCGGCCTGCACTCGCCTTGGCTCCGGCCTGCTCTCGCCCTGGCTCTGGCCTGCACTCGCTTTGGCTCCGGCCTGCTCTCGCCTTGGCTCCAGCCTGCTCTCGCTCTGGCCTCGCCCTGGTTCCGGCCTGCCCTTCCCTTGGCTCTGGCCTTCTATCGCTCTGGCTCTGGCATGCCCTTGCCTTGGCTCTGGCCTACCCTCGCCGTGGCTCCCGCCTGCTCTCGCTCTTGCTCTTGTCTGCCCATGCCTTGGCTCCGGCCTGCTCTTCCTCTGGCTCTGGCCTGCCCTCTAGCCTGATCTCACTCTTGTTCTGGCCTGCCTTCGTCATGGCTCCAGCCTGCTCTCGCTCTGGCTCAGGCCCGCCCTAACTCTGGCTCCAGACTGCTCTAGCTCTGGCTCTGGCCTGCTCTCGCTATGGCTCTGGCCATCCCTCGCCCTGGCTCCGGTATACTCTCGCTCAGGTTCTGACCTGCTCTCGCTCTGGCCTCGCCCTGTCTCCGGCCTGTTCTCGCCCATGCTCCGGCCTGCCCTTGACTTGGCTCCGGCCTTCTCTCGTTCTGGCTCTGGCCTACTCTCGCTCTGGCCTGCTGTCGCCCTGGCTCCGGCCTGCTCTTGCTCTGGCTCTGACCTGCTCTCGCTTTGGCTCTGGCGTGCCCTCGCCATGACTCTGGCCTGCTCTGGATCTGGCTCTGGCCTGCCCTCGCCTTGGCTATGGCCTGCTCTCGCTCTGGCTCTGGCCCGCCCTCGCCTTGGCTCCGGCCTGCTCTCATCTTGGCTCCGGCCTGCTCTCGCTCTGGCCTGCCCTCGCCCTGGCTCCGGCCTGCTCTAGCTCTGGCTCTTGCCTGCTCTTACTCTGGCTCTGGCCTGCTCTAGCTCTGGCTCAGGCCTGCCCTAGTCTTGACTCCGGACTGTTCTCGCTCTTGTTCTGGCCTGGCTTCGCCTTGTCTCCGGCCTGGTCTCGCTCTGGCCTGCCCTTGCCTTGGCTCCGGACTGCTTTCTCTCTGGCTCTGGCCTGCTCTCGCTCTGGCTCTAGCCTGCACTCGCTTTGGCTCTGGCCTGCTGTCGCCCTGGCTCCGGCCTGCTCTCGCTCTGGCACTGGCCTGCCCTGGCTGTGGCCTGCTCTCTCTCTGGCCTGCCCTCGCCCTGGCTCTGGCCTACTCTCGCTCTGGCCTGCTCTCGCTCTGGCCTGCTCTCGCTCTGGCCTGCTCTCGCTCTGGCCTGCTCTCGCTCTGGCATCGCCCTGTCTCCGGCCTGCTCTCGCCCTGGTTCCGGCCTGCCCTTGCCTTGGCTCTGGCCTTCTATCGCTCTGGATCTGGCATGCCCTTGCCTTGGCTCCGGCCTGCTCTCGCCTTGGCTCCGGCCTGCTCTCGCTCTGCCTCCGGCCTGCCCTCGCCCTGACTCCGGCCTGCCCTTGCATTGGCTCCGGCCTGCTCTCGCCCTGGTTCCGACCTGCTCTCGCTCTGGCTTTGGCCTGCCGTCGCTCTGCTCTGGCCTGCCCTCGCCCTGGCTCCAGCCTGCTCTCTCTCTGGCTCTGGCCTGCCCATGCCTTGGCTCCGGCCTGCCCTTCCTCTGGCTCTGGACTGCCCTCGTCTTGACTCTAGCCTGATCTCGCTCTTGTTCAGGCCTGCCTTCACCTTGGCTCCAGCCTGCTCTCGCTCTTGTTCTGGCTCTGGCCTCGCCCTGTCTCCGGCCTGCTCTCGCCCTGGTTCCGGCCTGCCCTTGCCTTGACTCTGGCCTTCTATCACTCTGGCTCTGGCCTGCCCTTGCCTTGGCTCTGGCCTACCCTTGCCTTGGCTCTGGCCTGCTCTCGCTCTGGCCTGCTCTCGCTCTGGCCTCCCCTCGCCTTGGCTCCGGCCTGCTCTGGCTTTGGCCTACCCTCGCCTTGGCTCCGACCTGCTCTTGCTCTGGCTCTGGCCTGCCCTCGCCTTGGCTCCGGCCTGCACTCGCTCTGGCTCTGGCCTGCCCTGGCTCTGCCTCTGGACTGCCCTCGCCTTGGCTCCGGCCAGCTCTAACCTTGGCTACGGCCTGCTCTGGCTCTAGTTCAGGACTGCCCTCGCCCAGGCTCAGGCATACTCTCACTCTGGCTGTGGCCTGTTCTCGCTCTGGCCTCGCCCTGTCTCGGGCCTGCTTTAGCTGTTGTTCCGTCCTGCCCTTGCCTTCTCTCGCTCAGGCCTGCCCTTGCCTTGGCTCTGGCCTAATCTCGCTCTGGCCCTTGCCTGCCCTCGCCCTGGCCTGCTGTCGCTCTGGTTCTGGCCTGCTCTCGCTCTGGCGTGCCCTCTCCTTGGCTCCGGCCTGCTCTCGCTCTGGCCTGCTCTCGCTCTGGCTCCGGCCTGTCCTCGCCCTGGTTCCGGCCTGCCCTTGCTCTGGCTCCGGCCAGCCCTCGTCTTGGCTCCGGCCTGCTCTCGCCCTGGCCTGCCCTCGCCCTGGCTCCGGCCTGCTCTAGCTCTGGCTCTCGCCTGCTCTTACTCTGGCTCTGGCCTGCTCTAGCTCTGGCTCTGGCCTGCCCTAGTCTTGACTCCGGACTGTTCTCGCTCTTGTTCTGGCCTGCCTTCGCCTTGTCTCCGGCCTGCTCTCGCTCTGGCCTGCCCTCGCCTTGGCTCCGGACTGCTTTCTCTCTGGCTCTGGCCTGCTCTCGCTCTGGCTCTAGCCTGCACTCGCTTTGGCTCTGGCCTGTTGTTGCCCTGGCTCCGGCCTATCCTGGCTGTGGCCTGCTCTCTCTCTGGCCTGCCCTCGCCCTGGCTTTGGCCTACTCTCGCTCTGGCCTGCTCTCGCTCTGGCCTGCTCTCGCTCTGGCCTGCTCTCGCTCTGGCATCGCCCTGTCTCCGGCCTGCTCTCGCCCTGGTTCCGGCCTGCCCTTGCCTTGGCTCTGGCCTTCTATCGCTCTGGCTCTGGCATGCCCTTGCCTTGGCTCTGGCCTACCCTCGCCTTGGCTCCGGCCTGCTCTCGCTCTGCCTCCGGCCTGCCCTCGCCCTGACTCCGGCCTGCCCTTGCTCTGGCTCCGGCCTGCCCTCGCATTGGCTCCGGCCTGCTCTCGCCCTGGTTCCGACCTGCTCTCGCTCTGGCTTTGGCCTGCCCTCGCTCTGGCTCTGGCCTGCCCTCGCCCTGGCTCCGGCCTGCTCTCTCTCTGGCTCTGGCCTGCCCATGCCTTGGCTCCGGCCTGCCCTTCCTCTGGCTCTGGACTGCCCTCGTCTTGACTCTAGCCTGATCTCGCTCTTGTTCTGGCCTGCCTTCACCTTGGCTCCAGCCTGGTCTCGCTCTTGTTCTGGCTCTGGCCTCGCCCTGTCTCCGGCCTGCTCTCGCCCTGGTTCCGGCCTGCCCTTGCCTTGACTCTGGCCTTCTATCACTCTGGCTCTGGCCTGCCCTTGCCTTGGCTCTGGCCTACCCTTGCCTTGGCTCTGGCCTGCTCTCGCTCTGGCCTGCTCTCGCTCTGGCCTCCCCTCGCCTTGGCTCCGGCCTGCTCTGGCTTTGGCCTACCCTCGCCTTGGCTCCGACCTGCTCTTGCTCTGGCTCTGGCCTGCCCTCGCCTTGGCTCCGGCCTGCACTCGCTCTGGCTCTGGCCTGCCCTGGCTCTGCCTCTGGACTGCCCTCGCCTTGGCTCCGGCCAGCTATAACCTTGGCTACGGCCTGCTCTGGCTCTAGTTCCGGACTGCCCTTGCCCTGGCTCCGGCCTGCCATCACTCTGGCTCCGGCCTGCCCTCGCCTTAGCTCCGGCATGCTCTCGCCCTGGCTCCGGGGTGCTCTCGCTTTGGCTCTTGCCCGCCCTCGCCCTGGCTCCGGCCTGCTCTCTCTCTGGCTCTGGCCTGCCCTCGCCCAGTCTCCGGCATACTCTCACTCTGGCTGTAGCCTGCTCTCGCTCTGGCCTCGCCCTGTCTCGGGCCTGATTTAGCCGCTGTTCCGGCCTGCCCTTGCCCTGGCTCTGGCCTTCTCTCGCTCTGGCTCTCGCCTGCCCTCGCCCTGGCTCCGGCCTGCTGTCGCTCTGGATCTGGCCTGCTCTCGCTCTGGCTCTGGCGTGCCCTCGCCTTGGCTCCGGCCTGCTCTCGCTCGGACTCTGGCCTGCCCTCGCCCTGACTTCGGCCTGCTCTTCCCTTGGCTCTGGCCTTCTATCGCTCTGGCTCTGGCATGCCCTTGCCTTGGCTCTGGCCTACCCTCGCCGTGGCTCCAGCCTGCTCTCGCTCTTGCTCTTGTCTGCCCATGCCTTGGCTCCGGCCTGCTCTTCCTCTGGCTCTGGCCTGCCCTCTAGCCTGATCTCACTCTTGTTCTGGCCTGCCTTCGTCATGGCTCCAGCCTGCTCTCGCTCTGGCTCAGGCCTGTTCTCGCTCTGGCTCAGGCCCGCCCTAACTCTGGATCCGGACTGCTCTAGCTCTGGCTCTGGCCTGCTCTCGCTATGGCTCTGGCCAGCCCTCGCCCTGGCTCCGGTATACTCTCGCTCAGGTTCTGACCTGCTCTCGCTCTGGCCTCGCCCTGTCTCCGGCCTGTTCTCGCCCATGTTCCGACCTGCCCTTGCCTTGGCTCCGGCCTTCTCTCGTTCTGGCTCTGGCCTGCCCTTGCCTTGGCCCTGGCCTACTCTCGCTCTGGCCTGCTCTCGCCCTGGCTCCGGCCTGCTCTCGCCCTGGTTCCAACCTGCTCTCGCTCTGGCTTTGGCCTGCCTTCGCTCTGGCTCTGGCCTGCCCTCGCCCTGGCTCCGGCCTGCTCTCTCTCTGGCTCTGGCCTGCCCATGCCTTGGCTCTGGCCTGCCCTTCCTCTGGCTCTGGACTGCCCTCGTCTTGACTCTAGCCTGATCTCGCTCTTGTTCTGGCCTGCCTTCACCTTGGCTCCAGCCTGCTCTCGCCCTTGTTCTGGCTCTGGCCTCGCCCTGTCTCCGGCCTGCTCTCGCCCTGGTTCCGGCCTGCCCTTGCCTTGACTCTGGCCTTCTATCACTCTGGCTCTGGCCTGCCCTTGCCTCTGGCCTGCTCTCGCTCTGGCCTGCTCTCGCTCTGTCCTCCCCTCGCCTTGGCTCCGGCCTGCTCTGGCTTTGGCCTACCCTCGCCTTGGCTCCGACCTGCTCTTGCTCTGGCCTGCCCTCGCCTTGGCTCCGGCCTGCACTCGCTCTGGCCTGCCCTGGCTCTGCCTCTGGACTGCCCTCGCCTTGGCTCCGGCCAGCTCTAACCTTGGCTACGGCCTGCTCTGGCTCTAGTTCCGGACTGCCCTTGCCCTGGCTCCGGCCTGCCATCACTCTGGCTCCGGCCTGCCCTCGCCTTAGCTCCGGCCTGCTCTCGCCCTGGCTCCGGGGTGCTCTCGCTTTGGCTCTTGCCCGCCCTCGCCCTGGCTCCGGCCTGCTCTCTCTCTGGCTCTGGCCTGCCCTCGCCCAGTCTCTGGCATACTCTCACTCTGGCTGTAGCCTGCTCTCGCTCTGGCCTCGCCCTGTCTCGGGCCTGCTTTAGCCGCTGTTCCGGCCTGCCCTTGCCTTGGCTCTGGCCTTCTCTCGCTCTGGCTCTGGCCTGCCCTTGCCTTGGCTCTGGCCTACTCTCGCTCTGGCTCTCGCCTGCCCTCGCCCTGGCTCCGGCCTGCTGTCGCTCTGGATCTGGCCTGCTCTCGCTCTGGCGTGCCCTCGCCTTGGCTCCGGCCTGCTCTCGCTCGGACTCTGGCCTGCCCTCGCCCTGACTCCGGCCTGCTCTTGCTCTGGCCTGCCCTCGTCTTGACTCCGGCCTGTTCTTGCCCTTGTTCCGGCCTGCCCTTGCCTTGGCTCCGGCCTTCTCTCGCTCTAGCCGGCCCTTGCCTTAGCTCTGGCCTACTCTCGCTCTGGCTCTTGCCTACCCTCGCCCTGGCCTGCTCTCGCTCTGGCGTGCCTTCGCCTTGGTTCCGGCCTGCTCTCGCTCTGACTCTGGCCTGCCCTCGCACTGACTCCGGCCTGCACTCGCCTTGGCTCCGGCCTGCTCTCGCCCTGGCTCTGGCCTGCACTCGCTTTGGCTCCGGCCTGCTCTCGCCTTGGCTCCAGCCTACTCTCGTTCTGGCCTGCTCTCGCTCTGGCCTCGCCCTATCTCTGGCCTGCTCTCGCCCTGGTTCCGGCTTGCCCTTCCCTTGGCTCTGGCCTTCTATCACTCTGGCTCTGGCATGCCCTTGCCTTGGCTCTGGCCTACCCTCGCCGTGGCTCCAGCCTGCTATCGCTCTTGCTCTTGTCTGCCCATGCCTTGGCTCCGGCCTGCTCTTCCTCTGGCTCTGGCCTGCCCTCTAGCCTGATCTCACTCTTGTTCTAGCCTGCCTTTGTCATGGCTCCAGCCTGCTCTCGCTGTGGCTCAGGCCTGTTCTCGCTCTGGCTCAGGCCCGCCCTAACTCTGGCTCCGGACTGCTCTAGCTCTGGCTCTGGCCTGCTCTCGCTATGGCTCTGGCCAGCCCTCGCCCTGGCTCCGGTATACTCTCGCTCAGGTTCTCACCTGCTCTCGCTCTGGCCTCGCCCTGTCTCCGGCCTGTTCTCGCCCATGTTCCGGCCTGCCCTTGCCTTGGCTCTGGCCTTCTCTCGTTCTGGCTCTGGCCTGCCCTTGCCTTGGCTCTGGCCTACTCTCGCTCTGGCCTGCTCTCGCCCTGGCTCCGGCCGGCTCTCGCTCTGGCTCTGACCTGCTCTCTCTCTGGCTCTGGCCTGCCCTCGCCCAGTCTCCGGCATACTCTCACTCTGGCTGTAGCCTGCTCTCGCTCTGGCCTCGCCCTGTCTCGGGCCTGCTTTAGCCGCTGTTCCGGCCTGCCCTTGCCTTGGCTCTGGCCTTCTCTCGCTCTGGCTCTGGCCTGCCCTTGCCTTGGCTCTGGCCTACTCTCGCTCTGGCTCTCGCCTGCCCTCGCCCTGGCTCCGGCCTGCTGTCGCTCTGGATCTGGCCTGCTCTCGCTCTGGCGTGCCCTCGCCTTGGCTCCGGCCTGCTCTCGCTCGGACTCTGGCCTGCCCTCGCCCTGACTGCGGCCTGCTCTTGCTCTGGCCTGCCCTCGTCTTGACTCCGGCCTGTTCTTGCCCTTGTTCCGGCCTGCCCTTGCCTTGGCTCCGGCCTTCTCTCGCTCTAGCCGGCCCTTGCCTTAGCTCTGGCCTACTCTCGCTCTGGCTCTTGCCTACCCTCGCCCTGGCCTGCTCTCGCTCTGGCGTGCCTTCGCCTTGGTTCCGGCCTGCTCTCGCTCTGACTCTGGCCTGCCCTCGCACTGACTCCGGCCTGCACTCGCCTTGGCTCCGGCCTGCTCTCGCCCTGGCTCTGGCCTGCACTCGCTTTGGCTCCGGCCTGCTCTCGCCTTGGCTCCAGCCTACTCTCGTTCTGGCCTGCTCTCGCTCTGGCCTCGCCCTATCTCTGGCCTGCTCTCGCCCTGGTTCCGGCTTGCCCTTCCCTTGGCTCTGGCCTTCTATCACTCTGGCTCTGGCATGCCCTTGCCTTGGCTCTGGCCTACCCTCGCCGTGGCTCCGTCTGCCCATGCCTTGGCTCCGGCCTGCTCTTCCTCTGGCTCTGGCCTGCCCTCTAGCCTGATCTCACTCTTGTTCTGGCCTGCCTTTGTCATGGCTCCAGCCTGCTCTCGCTGTGGCTCAGGCCTGTTCTCGCTCTGGCTCAGGCCCGCCCTAACTCTGGCTCCGGACTGCTCTAGCTCTGGCTCTGGCCTGCTCTTGCTATGGCTCTGGCCAGCCCTCGCCCTGGCTCCGGTATACTCTCGCTCAGGTTCTCACCTGCTCTCGCTCTGGCCTCGCCCTGTCTCCGGCCTGTTCTCGCCCATGTTCCGGCCTGCCCTTGCCTTGGCTTCGGCCTTCTCTCGTTCTGGCTCTGGCCTGCCCTTGCCTTGGCTCTGGCCTACTCTCGCTCTGGCCTGCTCTCGCCCTGGCTCCGGCCGGCTCTCGCTCTGGCTCTGACCTGCTCTTGCTCTGGCTCTGGCATGTCCTCGCCTTGGCTCCGGCCTGCTCTCGCCATGACTCTGGCCTGCTCTGGATCTGGCTCTGGCCTGCCCTCGCCTTGGCTATGGCCTGCTCTCGCTCTGGCTCTGGCCCGCCCTCGCCTTGGCTCCGGCCTGCTCTCGCCTTGGCTCCGGCCGGCTCTCGCTCTGGCTCCGTCCAGCTCTCGCCTTGGCTCCGGCCTGCTCTCGCCTTGGCTCCGGCCTGCTCTCGCCTTGGCTCCGGCCTGCTCTCGCCTTGGCTCCGGCCTGCTCTCGCTCTGGCTCCGGCCTGCTCTTGCCCTGGCTCTGGCCTGCCCTCGCCTTGGCTCCGGCCTGCTCTTGCTCTGGATCTGGCCGGCTCTTGCTCTGGCTCTGGCCTGCCCTTGTCTTGACCCCGGCCTGCTCTCGCCCTGCCTCTGACCTGCTCTCGCTCTTGTTCTGGTCTGCCTTCGCCTTGGCTCCGGTCTGCTCTTGCTCAGGCCTGCTCTCGCTCTGGCTCTGGCCTGCCCTTGCCTTGGCTCCAGACTGCTTTCGCTCTGGCCTGCTCTCGCTCTGGCCTCCCCTCGCCTTGGCTCCGGCCTGCTCTAGCTCTGGCTCTGACCTGCCCTCGCCTTGGCTCCGACCTGCTCTTGCTCTGGCCTGCCCTCGGCTTGGCTCCGGCCTGCTCTCGCCCTGCCCTTGCTCTGGCTTCGGCCAGCCCTCGCCTTGGCTCCGGCCTGCTCTCGCCCTGGCTCCGGCCTGCTCTTGCTCTGGCTCTGGCCTGCCCTCGCCCTTGCTCCGGCCTGCTCTTGCTCTGGCCTGCTCTTGCTCTGGCCTGCCCTCGTCTTGACTCCGGCCTCTTCTCGCCCTTGTTCCGGCCTGCCCTTGCCTTGGCTCCAGCCTGCTCTTGCTCAGGCTCTGGCCTGCCCTCGTCTTGACTCCGGCCTGCTCTCGCTCTGGTTCGGGCCTGCCTTTGCCTTGGCTCCGGCCTCCTCTCGCTCTGGCTCAGGCCTACTCGCTCTCTGGCTCTGGCCTTGGCTCCGGACTTCTCTAGCTCTGGCACTGGCCTGCTCTCGTTCGGGCACTGGCCTGCTCTCGCTCTGGCACTGGCCTGCTCTCGCTCTGGCCTTCCCTCACCTTGGCTCTGGCCTGCTCTCTCTCTTGCTCTGGCATGCCCTGGCTCTGCCTATGGCCTGCCCTCGCCTTGGTTCCGACCTGCTCTCGCTCTGGTTCTGGGCTGCCTTCTCCTTGGCTCCGGCCTGCTCTTGCTCTGGCTCAGGCCTACTCTCTCTCTGGCTCTGGCCTGCCCTTGCCTTGGCTCCAGACTGCTCTCGCTCAGGCACTGGCCTGCTCTCACTCTGGCTCTGGCATGCTCTCGCTCTGGCTCTGGCCTGCCCTCGCTCTGACTCTGGCCTGCCCTCGCCCTGACTCCGGCCTGATCTGGCTGTAGCTCTGGCCTGCCATCGGCTTGGCTCCGGCCTGCTCTCGCCCTGCCCTTGCTCTGGCTCCGGCCAGCCCTCGCCTTGGCTCCGGCCTGCTCTCGCCCTGGCTCCGGCCTGCTCTTGCTCTGGCTCTGGCCTGCCCTCGCCCTGGCTCCGGCCTGCTCTTGCTCTGGCCTGCTCTTGCTCTGGCCTGCCCTCGTCTTGACTCCGGCCTGTTCTCGCCCTTGTTCCGGCCTGCCCTTGCCTTGGCTCCAGCCTGCTCTTGCTCTGGCTCTGGCCTGCCCTCGTCTTGACTCCGGCCTGCTCTCGATCTGGTTCGGGCCTGCCTTTGCCTTGGCTCCGGCCTCCTCTCGCTCTGGCTCAGGCCTACTCGCTCTCTGGCTCTGGCCTGCCCTTGGCTCCGGACTTTTCTAGCTCTGGCACTGGCCTGCTCTCTTTCGGGCACCGGCCTGCTCTCGCTCTGGCACTGGCCTGCTCTCGCTCTGGCCTGCCCTCACCTTGGCTCTGGCCTGTTCTCACTCTGACTCTGGCCTGCCATCACCTTGGCTCCGGCCTGCTCTCTCTCTTGCTCTGGCATGCCCTGGCTCTGCCTATGGCCTGCCCTCGCCTTGGTTCCGACCTGCTCTCGCTCTGGTTCTGGGCTGCCTTCTCCTTGGCTCCGGCCTGCTCTTATTCTGGCTCAGGCCTACTCTCTCTCTGGCTCTGGCCTGCCCTTGCCTTGGCTCTAGACTGCTGTCGCTCAGGCACTGGCCTGCTCTCACTCTGGCTCTGGCATGCTCTCGCTCTGGCTCTGGCCTGCCCTCGCTCTGACTCTGGTCTGCCCTCGCCCTGACTCCGGCCTGCTCTGGCTGTAGCTCTGGCCTGCTCTCGTGCTGGCTCTGGCCTGCTCTCGCCCTGGCTCCGGCCTGCCCTCGTTGTGGCTCCGGCCTGCTCTCGCTCTGGCTCTGGCCTGCCATCGCATTAGCTCCGGCCTGCTCTCGCCCTGGCTCCGGCCTGCCCTCTTCCTGGCTCCGGCCTGCTCTCGCTCTGGCCTGCTCTCTCCCTGGCTCCGGCCTGCCCTCGCCCTGGCTCCGGCCTGCCCTCGCCCTGGCTCCGGCTTGCCCTCGCCCTGGCTCCGGCTTGCCCTCGCCCTGGCTCCGGCTGGCTCTTGCTCTGGCTCTAGCCTGCCCTCGCCCTGGCTCTGGCCTGCTCTCACTCTGGCTCTTGCCTGTCCTTGCTCTGGCTCCGGCCAGCCCTCTCCTTGGCTCCAGCCTGCTCTTGCTCTGGCTCTGTCCTGCCCTCGTCTTGACTCTGGTCTGCTCTCGCTCTGGTTCTAGCCTGACTTCGCCTTGGCTCCAGCCTGCTCTGGCTCTGGCTCAGGTCTACTCTCTCTCTGGCTCTGGCCTGCCCTTGCCTTGGCTCCGGACTGCTCTCGATCTGGCACTGGCCTGCTCTCGCCCGGGCACTGGCCTGCTCTCCTTGGCTCCGGCCTGCTCTCGCTCTGGCTCTGGTCTGCCTTCGCTTTGGCTCCAGCCTGCTCTCGCTCTGGTATTGGCCTGCCCTGGCTCTGCCTCTGGCCTGCCCTTGCCTTGGCTCCGGTCTGCTCTCGCCTTGGCACCGGTCTGCCCTCGCCCTGGCTGCTGCCTGCTATTGCTCTGGCTCCGGCCTGCTCTCGCCCTGCCTCTGGCCTCCTCTCGCTCTGGATCTGTCCGGCCCTCACTCCATTGGCTCCGGCCTGCTCTCGCCTTGGCTCCGGTCTGCACTCGCTCTAGCCTGCTCTCGCTCTGGCCTCGCCCTGTCTCCGGCCTGCTCTCGCCCTGGTTCCGGCCTGCCCTTCCCTTGGCTCTGGCCTTCTATCGCTCTGGCTCTGGCATGCCCTTGCCTTGGCTCTGGCCTACAATCGCCGTGGCTCTGGCCTGCCCTCGCCCTGGCTCCGGCCTGCTCATGCCTTGGCTCCAGCCTGCTCTTCCTCTGGCTCTGGCCTGCCCTCTAGCCTGATCTCGCTCTTGTTCTGGCCTGCCTTCGTCATGGCTTCAGCCTGCTCTCGCTCTGGCTCAGGCCTGCTCTCGCTCTGGCTCGCCCTAGCTCTGGCTCCGGACTGCTCTAGCTCTGGCTCTGGCCTGCTCTCGCTATGGCTCTGGCCAGCCCTCGCCCTGGCTCCGGCATACTCTCGCTCAGGTTCTGACCAGCTCTCGCTCTGGCTCTGGCCTCGCCCTGTCTCCGGAATGCTCTCGCCCATGTTCCGGCCTGCCCTTGCCTTGGCTCCGGCCTTCTCTCGTTCTGGTTCTGGCCTGCCCTTGCCTTGGCTCTGGCCTACTCTCGCTCTGGCTCAGGCCTGCCCTCGCTCTGGCTCTGACCTGCTCTCGCTCTGGCGTGCCCTCGCCTTGGCTCTGGCCTGCTCTCACCATGACACTGGCATGCTCTGGATCTGGCTCTGGCCTGCCCTCGCCTTAGCTACGGCCTGCTCTCGCTCTGGCTCTGGCCCGCCCTCGCCTTGGCTCCGGCCTGCTCTCGCCTTGGCTCCGGCCTGCTCTCGCTCTGGCCAGCCCTCGCCTTGGCTCCGGCCTGCTCTCGCCTTGGCTCCGGCCTGCTCTCGCTCTGGCTCCGGCCTGCTCTTGCCCTGGCTCCGGCCTGCCCTCGCCCTGGCTCCGGCCTGCTCTTGCTCTGGATCTGGCTGGCTCTCGCTATGGCTCTGACCTGTCCTCGCCTTGGCTCCGACCTGCTCTTTCTCTGGCTCTGGCCTGCCCTCGCCTTGGCTCCAGCCTGCTCTCGCCCTGGCTCCAGCCTGCCCTTGCTCTGGCTCCGGCCAGCCCTCGCCTTGGCTCCAGCCTGCTCTCGCCCTGGCTCCGGCCTGCTCTTGCTCTGGCTCTGGCCTGCCCTCGCCCTGGCTCCGGCCTGCTCTTGCTCTGGCTCTGGCCTGCTCTTGCTCTGGCCTGCCCTCGTCTTGACTCCGGCCTGTTCTCGCCCTTGTTCCGGCCTGCCCTTGCCTTGGCTCCAGCCTGCTCTTGCTCTGGCCTGCCCTCGTCTTGACTCTGGCCTGCTCTCGCTCTGGTTCGGGCCTGCCTTTGCCTTGGCTCCGGCTTCCTCTCGCTCTGGCTCAGGCCTACTCGCTCTCTGGCTCTGGCCTGCCCTTGCCTTGGCTCCGGACTTCTCTAGCTCTGGCACTGGCCTGCTCTCGTTCTGGCACTGGCCTGCTCTCGCTCTGGCACTGGCCTGCTCTCGCTCTGGCATTGGCCTGCTCTCGCTCTGGCCTGCCCTCACCTTGGCTCTGGCCTGTTCTCACTCTAACTCTGGCCTGCCATCGCCTTGGCTCCGGCCTGCTCTCTCTCTTGCTCTGGCCTGCCCTGGCTCTGCCTATGGCCTGCCCTCGCCTTGGTTCCGACCTGCTCTCGCTCTGGCTAAGGCCTACTTTCTCTCTGGCTCTGGCCTGCCCTTGCCTTGGCTCCGGACTGCTCTCGCTCAGGCACTGGCCTTCTCTCACTCTGGCTCTGGCCTGCTCTCGCTCTGGCCTACCCTCTCTCTGACTCTGGTCTGCCCTCGCCCTGACTCCGGCCTGCTCTGGCTGTAGTTCTGGCCTGCTCTCGTGCTGGCTCTGGCCTGCTGTCGCCCTGGCTTCGGCCTGTCCTCGTCCTGGCTCCGGCCTGCTCTTGCTCTGGCTCCGGCCTGCCATCGCATTAGCTCCGGCCTGCTCTCGCCCTGGCTCCGGCCTGCCCTCGTCCTGGCTCCGGCCTGCCCTCGTCCTGGCTCCGACATGCTCTCTCCCTGGCTCCGGCCTGCTCTCTCCCTGGCTCCGGCCTGCCCTCGCCCTGGCTCCGGCCTGCCCTCGCTCTGGCTCCGGCTTGCCCTCGCTCTGGCTCCAGCCTGCCCTCGCCCTGGCTCCGGCCTGCTCTTGCTCTGGCTCTAGCCTGCCCTCGCCCTGGCTCTGGCCTGCTCTCACTCTGGCTCTGGCCTGTCCTTGCTCTGACCTGCTCTCGCTCTGGCGTGCCCTCGCCCTGGCTCCGGCCTGCTCTTGCTCTGGCTCTAGCCTGCCCTCGCCCTGGCTCTGGCCTGCTCTCACTCTAGCTCTGGCCTGTCCTTGCTCTGGCTCCGGCCAGCCCTCTCCTTGGCTCCAGCCTGCTCTTGCTCTGGCTCTGTCCTGCCCTCGCTCTGGTTCTAGCCTGACTTCGCCTTGGCTCCGGCCTGCTCTCTCTCTGGCTCTGGCCTGCCCTTGCCTTGGCTCCGGACTGCTCTCGCTCTGGCACTGGCCTGTTCTCGCTCTGGCACTGGCCTGCTCTCCTTCTGGCTCTGGCCTGCCTTCACCTTGGCTCCGGCCAGCTCTCGCTCTGGCTCTGGTCTGCCCTCGCTTTGGCTCCAGCCTGCTCTCGCCCTGGTACTGGCCTGCCCTGCCTCTGCCTCTGGCCTGCCCTCGCCTTGGCTCCGGTCTGCTCTCGCCTTGGCACCGGTCTGCCCTTGCCCTGGCTGCTGCCTGCTATTGCTCTGGCTCCGACCTGCTCTCGCTCTGCCTCTGGCCTGCTCTCGCTCTGGATCTGGCCTGCCCTTGCCTCGGCACCGGCCTGCTCTCTCTCTGGCCTGCCCTCTCCTTGGCTCCGGCCTTCTCTCGCTCTGGCTCTCGCCTGCCCTAGCCTTGGCTCTGGCTTACTCTCGCTCTGGACTGGCCTGCCCTCGCCCTGGCTCCAGCCTGCTCTCGCCTTGGCTCCGGCCTCCTCTCGTTCAGAGTCAGGTCTTCCCTCGCCCTGGCTCCGGCCTGCTCTGGCTCTGGCCTGATCTCGCGCTGGCTCTGGCCTGCTCTCGCCCTGGCTCCGGCCTGCCCTCGCCCTGGCTCCGGCCTGCCCTCGCCCTGGCTCCGGCCTGCCCTCGTCCTGGCTCCGGCCTGCTCTGGCTCTAGCTCTGGCCTGCCCTCGCCTTGGCTCCGGTATGCTCTCGCTCTGGCTCCGGTCTGCCCTCGCTCTGGCTTCGGACTGCCCTCGCCCTGGCTCCGGCCAGCCCTTACTCAGGCTCCGGCCAGCCATCGCCTTGGCTCCGGCCAGCTCCTGCAATGGTTCCGGCCTGCCCTCGCCTTGGCTCCGGCCTGCTCTCGCCCTGCCCTCGCCCTGGCTCCGGCCTGCCCTCGCCCTGGCTCCGGCCTGCCCTCTAACTGGCTCCGGCCTGCCCTCTAACTCGCTCCGGCCTGCCCTTGCCTTGGCTCCAGCCTGCTCTTGCTCTGGCTCTGGCCTGCCCTCGTCTTGACTCCGGCCTGCTCTCGCTCTGGTTCGGGCCTGCCTTTGCCTTGGCTCCGGCCTCCTCTCGCTCTGGATCAGGTCTACTCGCTTTCTGGCTCTGGTCTGCCCTTGCCTTGGCTCCGGACTTCTCTAGCTCTGGCACTGGCCTGCTCTCGTTCTGGCACTGGCCTGCTGTCGCTCTGGTACTGGCCTGGTCTCGCTCTGGCACTGGCCTGCTCTTGCTCTGGCACTGGCCTGCTCTCGCTCTGGCCTTCCCTCACCTTGGCTCTGGCCTGTTCTCACTCTGGCTATGGCCTGCCATCGCCTTGGCTTCCGCCTGCTCTCTCTCTTGCTCTGGCATGCCCTGGCTCTGCCTATGGCCTGCCCTCGCCTTGGTTCCGACCTGCTCTCGCTCTGGTTCTGGTCGGACTTCTCCTTGGCTCCGGCCTGCTCTCGCTCTGGCTCAGGCCTACTCTCTCTCTGGCTCTGGCCTGCCCTTGCCTTGGCTCCGGACTGCTCTCACTCTGGCCAGCTCTAGCTCTGGCTCTGGCCTGCCCTCACCTTGGCTCCGGCCTGCTCTCGCTCTGGCTCCGGCCTGCTCTTGCCCTGGCTCCGGCCTGCCCTCGCCCTGGCTCCGGCCTGCTCTTGCTCTGGATCTGGCTGGCTCTCGCTATGGCTCTGACCTGTCCTCGCCTTGGCTCCGACCTGCTCTTTCTCTGGCTCTGGCCTGCCCTCGCCTTGGCTCCAGCCTGCTCTCGCCCTGGCTCCAGCCTGCCCTTGCTCTGGCTCCGGCCAGCCCTCGCCTTGGCTCCAGCCTGCTCTCGCCCTGGCTCCGGCCTGCTCTTGCTCTGGCTCTGGCCTGCCCTCGCCCTGGCTCCGGCCTGCTCTTGCTCTGGCTCTGGCCTGCTCTTGCTCTGGCCTGCCCTCGTCTTGACTCCGGCCTGTTCTCGCCCTTGTTCCGGCCTGCCCTTGCCTTGGCTCCAGCCTGCTCTTGCTCTGGCCTGCCCTCGTCTTGACTCTGGCCTGCTCTCGCTCTGGTTCGGGCCTGCCTTTGCCTTGGCTCCGGCTTCCTCTCGCTCTGGCTCAGGCCTACTCGCTCTCTGGCTCTGGCCTGCCCTTGCCTTGGCTCCGGACTTCTCTAGCTCTGGCACTGGCCTGCTCTCGTTCTGGCACTGGCCTGCTCTCGCTCTGGCACTGGCCTGCTCTCGCTCTGGCATTGGCCTGCTCTCGCTCTGGCCTGCCCTCACCTTGGCTCTGGCCTGTTCTCACTCTAACTCTGGCCTGCCATCGCCTTGGCTCCGGCCTGCTCTCTCTCTTGCTCTGGCCTGCCCTGGCTCTGCCTATGGCCTGCCCTCGCCTTGGTTCCGACCTGCTCTCGCTCTGGCTAAGGCCTACTTTCTCTCTGGCTCTGGCCTGCCCTTGCCTTGGCTCCGGACTGCTCTCGCTCAGGCACTGGCCTTCTCTCACTCTGGCTCTGGCCTGCTCTCGCTCTGGCCTACCCTCTCTCTGACTCTGGTCTGCCCTCGCCCTGACTCCGGCCTGCTCTGGCTGTAGTTCTGGCCTGCTCTCGTGCTGGCTCTGGCCTGCTGTCGCCCTGGCTCCGGCCTGTCCTCGTCCTGGCTCCGGCCTGCTCTTGCTCTGGCTCCGGCCTGCCATCGCATTAGCTCCGGCCTGCTCTCGCCCTGGCTCCGGCCTGCCCTCGTCCTGGCTCCGGCCTGCCCTCGTCCTGGCTCCGACATGCTCTCTCCCTGGCTCCGGCCTGCTCTCTCCCTGGCTCCGGCCTGCCCTCGCCCTGGCTCCGGCCTGCCCTCGCTCTGGCTCCGGCTTGCCCTCGCTCTGGCTCCAGCCTGCCCTCGCCCTGGCTCCGGCCTGCTCTTGCTCTGGCTCTAGCCTGCCCTCGCCCTGGCTCTGGCCTGCTCTCACTCTGGCTCTGGCCTGTCCTTGCTCTGACCTGCTCTCGCTCTGGCGTGCCCTCGCCCTGGCTCCGGCCTGCTCTTGCTCTGGCTCTAGCCTGCCCTCGCCCTGGCTCTGGCCTGCTCTCACTCTAGCTCTGGCCTGTCCTTGCTCTGGCTCCGGCCAGCCCTCTCCTTGGCTCCAGCCTGCTCTTGCTCTGGCTCTGTCCTGCCCTCGCTCTGGTTCTAGCCTGACTTCGCCTTGGCTCCGGCCTGCTCTCTCTCTGGCTCTGGCCTGCCCTTGCCTTGGCTCCGGACTGCTCTCGCTCTGGCACTGGCCTGTTCTCGCTCTGGCACTGGCCTGCTCTCCTTCTGGCTCTGGCCTGCCTTCACCTTGGCTCCGGCCAGCTCTCGCTCTGGCTCTGGTCTGCCCTCGCTTTGGCTCCAGCCTGCTCTCGCCCTGGTACTGGCCTGCCCTGCCTCTGCCTCTGGCCTGCCCTCGCCTTGGCTCCGGTCTGCTCTCGCCTTGGCACCGGTCTGCCCTTGCCCTGGCTGCTGCCTGCTATTGCTCTGGCTCCGACCTGCTCTCGCTCTGCCTCTGGCCTGCTCTCGCTCTGGATCTGGCCTGCCCTTGCCTCGGCACCGGCCTGCTCTCTCTCTGGCCTGCCCTCTCCTTGGCTCCGGCCTTCTCTCGCTCTGGCTCTCGCCTGCCCTAGCCTTGGCTCTGGCTTACTCTCGCTCTGGACTGGCCTGCCCTCGCCCTGGCTCCAGCCTGCTCTCGCCTTGGCTCCGGCCTCCTCTCGTTCAGAGTCAGGTCTTCCCTCGCCCTGGCTCCGGCCTGCTCTGGCTCTGGCCTGATCTCGCGCTGGCTCTGGCCTGCTCTCGCCCTGGCTCCGGCCTGCCCTCGCCCTGGCTCCGGCCTGCCCTCGTCCTGGCTCCGGCCTGCTCTGGCTCTAGCTCTGGCCTGCCCTCGCCTTGGCTCCGGTATGCTCTCGCTCTGGCTCCGGTCTGCCCTCGCTCTGGCTTCGGACTGCCCTCGCCCTGGCTCCGGCCAGCCCTTACTCAGGCTCCGGCCAGCCATCGCCTTGGCTCCGGCCAGCTCCTGCAATGGTTCCGGCCTGCCCTCGCCTTGGCTCCGGCCTGCTCTCGCCCTGCCCTCGCCCTGGCTCCGGCCTGCCCTCGCCCTGGCTCCGGCCTGCCCTCTAACTGGCTCCGGCCTGCCCTCTAACTCGCTCCGGCCTGCCCTTGCCTTGGCTCCAGCCTGCTCTTGCTCTGGCTCTGGCCTGCCCTCGTCTTGACTCCGGCCTGCTCTCGCTCTGGTTCGGGCCTGCCTTTGCCTTGGCTCCGGCCTCCTCTCGCTCTGGATCAGGTCTACTCGCTTTCTGGCTCTGGTCTGCCCTTGCCTTGGCTCCGGACTTCTCTAGCTCTGGCACTGGCCTGCTCTCGTTCTGGCACTGGCCTGCTGTCGCTCTGGTACTGGCCTGGTCTCGCTCTGGCACTGGCCTGCTCTTGCTCTGGCACTGGCCTGCTCTCGCTCTGGCCTTCCCTCACCTTGGCTCTGGCCTGTTCTCACTCTGGCTATGGCCTGCCATCGCCTTGGCTTCCGCCTGCTCTCTCTCTTGCTCTGGCATGCCCTGGCTCTGCCTATGGCCTGCCCTCGCCTTGGTTCCGACCTGCTCTCGCTCTGGTTCTGGTCGGACTTCTCCTTGGCTCCGGCCTGCTCTCGCTCTGGCTCAGGCCTACTCTCTCTCTGGCTCTGGCCTGCCCTTGCCTTGGCTCCGGACTGCTCTCACTCTGGCCAGCTCTAGCTCTGGCTCTGGCCTGCCCTCACCTTGGCTCCGGCCTGCTCTCGCTCTGACTCTGGTCTGCCCTCGCCCTGACTCCGACCTGCTCTGGCTGTAGCTCTGGCATGCTCTCGTGCTGGCTCTGGCCTGCTCTCGCCCTGGCTCCTGCCTGCCCTCGTCCTGGCTCCCGCCTGCTCTCTCTCTAGCTCTGGCCTGCCCTCACCTTAGCTCCGGCCTGCTCTCGCCCTGGCTCTGGCCTGCCCTCGCCTTAGCTCCGGCCTGCTTTCGCCCTGGCTACGGCCTGCCCTCGTGCGGGCTCCGGCCTGCTCTCGCTCTGGTCTGACCTCGCCTTGGCTCCGACCTGCTCTCTCCCTGGCTCCGGCCTGCCCTCACCCTGGCTCCGGCCTGCCCTCACCCTGGCTCCGGCCTGCCCTCGCCATGGCTCTGGCCTGCTCTTGCTCTAGCCTGCCCTCGCCCTGGCTCTGGCCTGCTCTCACTCTGGCTCTGGCCTGTCCTTGCTCTGGCTCCGGCCAGCCCTCTCCTTGGCTCCAGGCTGCTCTTGCTCTGTCCTGCCCTCGTCTTGACTCCGGTCTGCTCTCGCTCTGGTTCTAGTCTGACTTCGCCTTGGCTCCGGCCTGCTCTCGCTCTGGCTCAGGCCTACTCTCTCTCTGGCTCTGGCCTGCCCTTGCCTTGGCTCCGGACTGCTCTCGCTTTGGCACTGGCCTGCTCTCGCTCTGGCACTGGCCTGCTCTCCTTCTGGCTCTGGCCAGCCCTCACCTTGGCTCTGGCCTGCTCTCACTTTGGTACTGGCCTGCCCCGGCTCTGCCTCTGGCCTGCCCTCGCCTTGGCTCCGGTCTGCTCTCGCCCTGGCTGCTGCCTGCTATTGCTCTGGCTCCGGCCTGCCCTCGTCCTGGCTCCGGCCTGCTCTGGCTCTAGCTCTGGCCTGCCCTCGCCTTGGCTCCGGTATGCTCTCGCTCTGGCTCCGGTCTGCCCTCGCTCTGGCTTCGGACTGCCCTCGCCCTGGCTCCGGCCAGCCCTTACTCAGGCTCCGGCCAGCCATCGCCTTGGCTCCGGCCAGCTCCTGCAATGGTTCCGGCCTGCCCTCGCCTTGGCTCCGGCCTGCTCTCGCCCTGCCCTCGCCCTGGCTCCGGCCTGCCCTCGCCCTGGCTCCGGCCTGCCCTCTAACTGGCTCCGGCCTGCCCTCTAACTCGCTCCGGCCTGCCCTTGCCTTGGCTCCAGCCTGCTCTTGCTCTGGCTCTGGCCTGCCCTCGTCTTGACTCCGGCCTGCTCTCGCTCTGGTTCGGGCCTGCCTTTGCCTTGGCTCCGGCCTCCTCTCGCTCTGGATCAGGTCTACTCGCTTTCTGGCTCTGGTCTGCCCTTGCCTTGGCTCCGGACTTCTCTAGCTCTGGCACTGGCCTGCTCTCGTTCTGGCACTGGCCTGCTGTCGCTCTGGTACTGGCCTGGTCTCGCTCTGGCACTGGCCTGCTCTTGCTCTGGCACTGGCCTGCTCTCGCTCTGGCCTTCCCTCACCTTGGCTCTGGCCTGTTCTCACTCTGGCTATGGCCTGCCATCGCCTTGGCTTCCGCCTGCTCTCTCTCTTGCTCTGGCATGCCCTGGCTCTGCCTATGGCCTGCCCTCGCCTTGGTTCCGACCTGCTCTCGCTCTGGTTCTGGTCGGACTTCTCCTTGGCTCCGGCCTGCTCTCGCTCTGGCTCAGGCCTACTCTCTCTCTGGCTCTGGCCTGCCCTTGCCTTGGCTCCGGACTGCTCTCACTCTGGCCAGCTCTAGCTCTGGCTCTGGCCTGCCCTCACCTTGGCTCCGGCCTGCTCTCGCTCTGACTCTGGTCTGCCCTCGCCCTGACTCCGTCCTGCTCTGGCTGTAGCTCTGGCATGCTCTCGTGCTGGCTCTGGCCTGCTCTCGCCCTGGCTCCGGCCTGCCCTCGTCCTGGCTCCCGCCTGCTCTCTCTCTGGCTCTGGCCTGCCCTCACCTTAGCTCCGGCCTGCTCTCGCCCTGGCTCTGGCCTGCCCTCGCCTTAGCTCCGGCCTGCTTTCGCCCTGGCTACGGCCTGCCCTCGTGCGGGCTCCGGCCTGCTCTCGCTCTGGTCTGACCTCGCCTTGGCTCCGACCTGCTCTCTCCCTGGCTCCGGCCTGCCCTCACCCTGGCTCCGGCCTGCCCTCACCCTGGCTCCGGCCTGCCCTCGCCATGGCTCTGGCCTGCTCTTGCTCTAGCCTGCCCTCGCCCTGGCTCTGGCCTGCTCTCACTCTGGCTCTGGCCTGTCCTTGCTCTGGCTCCGGCCAGCCCTCTCCTTGGCTCCAGGCTGCTCTTGCTCTGTCCTGCCCTCGTCTTGACTCCGGTCTGCTCTCGCTCTGGTTCTAGTCTGACTTCGCCTTGGCTCCGGCCTGCTCTCGCTCTGGCTCAGGCCTACTCTCTCTCTGGCTCTGGCCTGCCCTTGCCTTGGCTCCGGACTGCTCTCGCTTTGGCACTGGCCTGCTCTCGCTCTGGCACTGGCCTGCTCTCCTTCTGGCTCTGGCCAGCCCTCACCTTGGCTCTGGCCTGCTCTCACTTTGGTACTGGCCTGCCCCGGCTCTGCCTCTGGCCTGCCCTCGCCTTGGCTCCGGTCTGCTCTCGCCCTGGCTGCTGCCTGCTATTGCTCTGGCTCCGGCCTGCTCTCGCTCTGCCTCTGGCTTGCTCTCGCTCTGGATCTGGCCTGCTTTCTCTCTGGCCTGCCCTCACTTTGGTACTGGCCTGCCCCGGCTCTGCCTCTGGCCTGCCCTCGCCTTGGCTCCGGTCTGCTCTCGCCCTGGCTGCTGCCTGCTATTGCTCTGGCTCCGGCCTGCTCTCGCTCTGCCTCCGGCCATCTCTCGCTCTGGATCTCGCCTGCCCTAGTCTTGGCTCTGGCTTACTCTCGCTCTGGACTGGCCTGCCCTGGCTCCGGCCTGCTCTCGCCTTGGCTCCGGCCTCCTCTCGTTCTGATTCAGGTCTGCCCTCGCCCTGGCTCCGGCCAGCCCTTACTCTGGCTCCGGCCAGCCATCGCCTTGGCTCCGGCCAGCTCCTGCAATGGTTCCGGCCTGTCCTCGCCCTGGCTCCGGCCTGCTCTCGCCCTGGCTCCGGCCTGCCCTCGCCCTGGCTCCGGCCTGCCCTCTAACTGGCTCCGGCCTGCCCTCGCTCTGGCTCCGGCCTGTCCTCGCCCTGGCTCCATCCTGCTCTCGCTTTGGCTCCAGCCTGCCCTCGCCCTGGCCTGCTCTCACTGTGGCTCCGGCCTGCTCTCCTCTTGGCTCTGGCCTGCTCTCGCTCTGGCTCCGGCCTGCTCTCGCTCTGGCCTGCCCTCGTCCTGGTTCCGGCATTGTCTCGCTCTAGTTTCGGCCTGCCGTCTCCTTGGATCCGGCCTGCTCTCGCTCTGGCTCCGGCCTGCCCTCCCTCGCCTTGGCTCCAGCCTGCTCGCACTCTGGCTCTGACCTGCCTTTGCCTTGGCTTCGGCCTGCTCTCGCTCTGACTCTGGCCTGCATTTGCCTTGGCTCCTGCATGCTCTCGTTCAGGCTCTGGCCTGCTCTCGCTCTGGCCTGCCTTCGCCTTGGCTCCAGACTGCTCTTGCTCTGGCCTGCTCTTGCTCTGGCCTACCCTGGCTCTGCCTCTGGCCTGCCCTTGCCTTGGCTACGACCTGCTCTTGCTCCGTACTGGTCTCGCCCTGGCCCCGCAATGCCATAGCTCAGGCTCCGGCCTGCCCTCACCTTGGCTCCGTCCTGCTCTTGCCCTGGCTCCGACCTGCTCTTGCTCTGACTCTGGCCTGCCCTCGCCCTGGCTCCGGCCTACTCTCTCTCTGGCTCTCGCCTGCCCTCGCCCTGGCTCTGGCCTACTCTCGCTCTGGCCTCGCCTTGGCTCAGGCCTGCTCTCGCTCTCACTGTGGTCTGTCCTAGCCTTGGCCGCCTGCTCTGGCACTAGCTTTGGCCTGCTATCGCGCTAGCTCCGGCCTGCCCTCGTCCTGGCTCAAGCCTGCTCTTGCTCTGGCTCTGGCCTGCCCTCGTCTTGGCTCCGGCCTGCTCTCGCACTGGCTCCAGCCTGCTCTCGCTCTGGCTTCGGCCTTCCCTTGCCCTGGCTCCGGCCTGCCCTTGCCTTGGCTCCGGCCAGCACCTGCTCTTGCTCCGGCCTGCCTTCCTTCGCCTTGGCTCCTGCCTGCTCTCGCTCTGGCTCTGGCCAGCTCTCGCTCTGGCTGTGGCCTGCCTTCGCCTTGGCTCCGGACTGCTCTCGCTCTGGCCTGCTTTCGCTCTGGCTTGGGCCTGTCCTTGCCTTGGCTCCGGCCTGCTCTCGCTCTAGCTCCGTACTGCCCTCACCCTGGCTCCGCTATGCCATAGCTCGGGCTCTGGCCTGCCCTCGCCTTGGCTCCATCCTGCTCTCGCCCTGGCTCCGACCTGCCCTCGCTCTGGCTCTGGCCTGCCCTCGCTCCGCCTACTCTCTCTCTGGCTCTGGCCTGCAGTCGCCCTGGCTCCGGCCTACTCTTGCTCTGGCCTGCTCTTGCTCTGGCTCTGGCCTCGCCTTGGCTCCAGCTTGCTCTCGCTCTCACTCTGGTCTGCCGTCGCCCTGGCCGCCTGCTCTGGCTCTAGCTCTGGCCTGCTCTCGCCCTGGCTCCGGCCTGCCCTCGTCCTGGCTCCGGCCTGGTCTCGCTCTGGCCTGCCCTCGCCTTGGCTCCGGCCTGCTCTCCACCTCGCTCCAGCCTGCTCTCGCTCTGGCTTAGGCCTTCCCTCGCCCTGGCTCCAGCCTGCCCTAGCACTGGCTTCGGCCAGCCTTCGCCTAGGATCCGGCCAACACCTGCTCTGGCTCCGGCCTGCCTTCGCCATGGCTTCGGACTGTTCTCGCTCTGACCTGCTCTGGCTCTGGCCTGTCCTTGCCTTCGCCTTGGCTTCGGACTGCTCTCGCTCTGACCTGCTCTCGCTCTGGCCTGTCCTTGCCTTGGCTTCGGACTGCTCTCGCTCTGACCTGCTCTCGCTCTGGCCTGTCCTTGCCTTGGCTCCGGCCTGCTCTTGCTCTGGCCTACCCTGGCTCTGCCTCCGGCCAGCCCTCGCCTTGGCTCCGGCCAGCTCCTGCTCTGGCTCCAGCCTGCCCTCGCCTTGGCTTCGGCCTGCCCTCGTCCTGGCTCCGGCCTGGCCTCTCTCTGGCTCCGGCCTGCCCTCGCCCTGGCTCCATCCTGCTCTCGCTCTGGCTAGGGCCTGCCCTCGCAATAGCTCCAGCCTGACCTCGCCTTGGCTCCGGCCTGCTCTCGCTCTGGCTCCGGCCTGCCCTTGCCCTGTCTCCGGCCTGCTCTCGCTCTAGCTTGCCCTCGCCCTGGCTCCGGCATTCTCTCGCTCTGGTTTCGGCCTGCCCTCCCCTCGCCTTGGCTCCGGCCTGCTCTCGCTCTGGCCTGCCCTCGCCCTGCTCTCTCTCTGGCTCTGGCCTGCCCTTGCCTTGGCTCCGGCCTGCTCTCTCTATGACTCTGGCCTGCCCTTGCCCTGGCTCCGGCCTGCCCTCGCCCTGGCTCCGGCCTGCCCTAGCCCTAGCTCCAACCTGCTCTCAGTCTGGCTCCGGCCTGCCCTCGCCTTGACTCCGGCCTGCTCACGCTCTGGCTCCGGCCTACCCTCGCCCTGTGTGCGGCCTGCTCTCGCTCTGGCCTGCCCTCGCCCTGGCATTCTCTCGCTCTGGTTTCGGCCTGACCTCGCTCTGGCCTGCCCTCGCACTGGCTCCGGCCTGCTCTCTCTCTGGCTCTGGCCTGCCCTTGCCTTGGCTCCGGCCTGCTCTCTCTATGACTCTGGACTGCCCTCGTCCTGGCTCCGGCCTGTCGTCTTCCTGGCTCCGGCCTGCTCTCGCTCTAGCTCTAGTGTACCCTCACCTTGGCTCCGGCCTGCTCTCACCTTGGCTCCGGCCTGCCCTCGCCCTGGCTCAGACCTGATCTTGGCTCTGGCCAGCCCTTGCCCTGGCTCCGGATGCTCTCGCCCTGGCTCCGACCTACTCTCGCTCTGGCACCGGCCTGCCCTCGCCCTGGATCCGGCCTGCTCTTGCTCTGGCTCCGGCCTGCCATCGCATTAGCTCCGGCCTGCTCTCGCCCTGGCTCCAGCCTGCCCTCGTCCTGGCTCCGGCCTGCCCTCGTCCTGGCTCCGACATGCTCTCTCCCTGGCTCCGGCCTGCTCTCTCCCTGGCTCCGGCCTACCCTCGCCCTGGCTCCGGCTTGCCCTCGCTCTGGCTCCGGCTTGCCCTCGCTCTGGCTCCAGCCTGCCCTCGCCCTGGCTCCGGCCTGCTCTTGCTCTGGCTCTAGCCTGCCCTCGCCCTGGCTCTGGCCTGCTCTCACTCTGGCTCTGGCCTGTCCTTGCTCTGACCTGCTCTCGCTCTGGCGTGCCCTCGCCCTGGCTCCGGCCTGCTCTTGCTCTGGCTCTAGCCTGCCCTCGCCCTGGCTCTGGCCTGCTCTCACTCTAGCTCTGGCCTGTCCTTGCTCTGGCTCCGGCCAGCCCTCTCCTTGGCTCCAGCCTGCTCTTGCTCTGGCTCTGTCCTGCCCTCGCTCTGGTTCTAGCCTGACTTCGCCTTGGCTCCGGCCTACTCTCTCTCTGGCTCTGGCCTGCCCTTGCCTTGGCTCCGGACTGCTCTCGCTCTGGCACTGGCCTGTTCTCGCTCTGGCACTGGCCTGCTCTCCTTCTGGCTCTGGCCTGCCTTCACCTTGGCTCCGGCCAGCTCTCGCTCTGGCTCTGGTCTGCCCTCGCTTTGGCTCCAGCCTGCTCTCGCCCTGGTACTGGCCTGCCCTGCCTCTGCCTCTGGCCTGCCCTCGCCTTGGCTCCGGTCTGCTCTCGCCTTGGCACCGGTCTGCCCTTGCCCTGGCTGCTGCCTGCTATTGCTCTGGCTCCGACCTGCTCTCGCTCTGCCTCTGGCCTGCTCTCGCTCTGGATCTGGCCTGCCCTTGCCTCGGCACCGGCCTGCTCTCTCTCTGGCCTGCCCTCTCCTTGGCTCCGGCCTTCTCTCGCTCTGGCTCTCGCCTGCCCTAGCCTTGGCTCTGGCTTACTCTCGCTCTGGACTGGCCTGCCCTCGCCCTGGCTCCAGCCTGCTCTCGCCTTGGCTCCGGCCTCCTCTCGTTCAGAGTCAGGTCTTCCCTCGCCCTGGCTCCGGCCTGCTCTGGCTCTGGCCTGATCTCGCGCTGGCTCTGGCCTGCTCTCGCCCTGGCTCCGGCCTGCCCTCGCCCTGGCTCCGGCCTGCCCTCGTCCTGGCTCCGGCCTGCTCTGGCTCTAGCTCTGGCCTGCCCTCGCCTTGGCTCCGGTATGCTCTCGCTCTGGCTCCGGTCTGCCCTCGCTCTGGCTTCGGACTGCCCTCGCCCTGGCTCCGGCCAGCCCTTACTCAGGCTCCGGCCAGCCATCGCCTTGGCTCCGGCCAGCTCCTGCAATGGTTCCGGCCTGCCCTCGCCTTGGCTCCGGCCTGCTCTCGCCCTGCCCTCGCCCTGGCTCCGGCCTGCCCTCGCCCTGGCTCCGGCCTGCCCTCTAACTGGCTCCGGCCTGCCCTCTAACTCGCTCCGACCTGCCCTTGCCTTGGCTCCAGCCTGCTCTTGCTCTGGCCTGCTCTCGTCTTGACTCCGGCCTGCTCTCGCTCTGGTTCGGGCCTGCCTTTGCCTTGGCTCCGGCCTCCTCTCGCTCTGGATCAGGTCTACTCGCTTTCTGGCTCTGGTCTGCCCTTGCCTTGGCTCCGGACTTCTCTAGCTCTGGCACTGGCCTGCTCTCGTTCTGGCACTGGCCTGCTGTCGCTCTGGTACTGGCCTGGTCTCGCTCTGGCACTGGCCTGCTCTTGCTCTGGCACTGGCCTGCTCTCGCTCTGGCCTTCCCTCACCTTGGCTCTGGCCTGTTCTCACTCTTGCTCTGGCATGCCCTGGCTCTGCCTATGGCCTGCCCTCGCCTTGGTTCCGACCTGCTCTCGCTCTGGTTCTGGTCGGCCTTCTCCTTGGCTCCGGCCTGCTCTCGCTCTGGCTCAGGCCTACTCTCTCTCTGGCTCTGGCCTGCCCTTGCCTTGGCTCCGGACTGCTCTCGCTCAGGCACTGGCCTGCTCTCACTCTGGCCAGCTCTAGCTCTGGCTCTGGCCTGCCCTCACCTTGGCTCCGGCCTGCTCTCGCTCTGACTCTGGTCTGCCCTCGCTCTGGCTAGGGCCTGCCCTCGCAATAGCTCCAGCCTGACCTCGCCTTGGCTCCGGCCTGCTCTCGCTCTGGCTCCGGCCTGCCCTTGCCCTGTCTCCGGCCTGCTCTCGCTCTAGCTTGCCCTCGCCCTGGCTCCGGCATTCTCTCGCTCTGGTTTCGGCCTGCCCTCCCCTCGCCTTGGCTCCGGCCTGCTCTCGCTCTGGCCTGCCCTCGCCCTGCTCTCTCTCTGGCTCTGGCCTGCCCTTGCCTTGGCTCCGGCCTGCTCTCTCTATGACTCTGGCCTGCCCTTGCCCTGGCTCCGGCCTGCCCTCGCCCTGGCTCCGGCCTGCCCTAGCCCTAGCTCCAACCTGCTCTCAGTCTGGCTCCGGCCTGCCCTCGCCTTGACTCCGGCTTGCTCACGCTCTGGCTCCGGCCTACCCTCGCCCTGTGTGCGGCCTGCTCTCGCTCTGGCCTGCCCTCGCCCTGGCTCCGGCATTCTCTCGCTCTGGTTTCGGCCTGACCTCGCTCTGGCCTGCCCTCGCACTGGCTCCGGCCTGCTCTCTCTCTGGCTCTGGCCTGCCCTTGCCTTGGCTCCGGCCTGCTCTCTCTATGACTCTGGACTGCCCTCGTCCTGGCTCCGGCCTGTCGTCTTCCTGGCTCCGGCCTGCTCTCGCTCTAGCTCTAGTGTACCCTCACCTTGGCTCCGGCCTGCTCTCACCTTGGCTCCGGCCTGCCCTCGCCCTGGCTCAGACCTGATCTTGGCTCTGGCTCTGGCCAGCCCTTGCCCTGGCTCCGGATGCTCTCGCCCTGGCTCCGACCTACTCTCGCTCTGGCACCGGCCTGCCCTCGCCCTGGATCCGGCCTGCTCTTGCTCTGGCTCCGGCCTGCCATCGCATTAGCTCCGGCCTGCTCTCGCCCTGGCTCCGGCCTGCCCTCGTCCTGGCTCCGGCCTGCCCTCGTCCTGGCTCCGACATGCTCTCTCCCTGGCTCCGGCCTGCTCTCTCCCTGGCTCCGGCCTGCCCTCGCCCTGGCTCCGGCTTGCCCTCGCTCTGGCTCCGGCTTGCCCTCGCTCTGGCTCCAGCCTGCCCTCGCCCTGGCTCCGGCCTGCTCTTGCTCTGGCTCTAGCCTGCCCTCGCCCTGGCTCTGGCCTGCTCTCACTCTGGCTCTGGCCTGTCCTTGCTCTGACCTGCTCTCGCTCTGGCGTGCCCTCGCCCTGGCTCCGGCCTGCTCTTGCTCTGGCTCTAGCCTGCCCTCGCCCTGGCTCTGGCCTGCTCTCACTCTAGCTCTGGCCTGTCCTTGCTCTGGCTCCGGCCAGCCCTCTCCTTGGCTCCAGCCTGCTCTTGCTCTGGCTCTGTCCTGCCCTCGCTCTGGTTCTAGCCTGACTTCGCCTTGGCTCCGGCCTACTCTCTCTCTGGCTCTGGCCTGCCCTTGCCTTGGCTCCGGACTGCTCTCGCTCTGGCACTGGCCTGTTCTCGCTCTGGCACTGGCCTGCTCTCCTTCTGGCTCTGGCCTGCCTTCACCTTGGCTCCGGCCAGCTCTCGCTCTGGCTCTGGTCTGCCCTCGCTTTGGCTCCAGCCTGCTCTCGCCCTGGTACTGGCCTGCCCTGCCTCTGGCCTGCCCTCGCCTTGGCTCCGGTCTGCTCTCGCCTTGGCACCGGTCTGCCCTTGCCCTGGCTGCTGCCTGCTATTGCTCTGGCTCCGACCTGCTCTCGCTCTGCCTCTGGCCTGCTCTCGCTCTGGATCTGGCCTGCCCTTGCCTCGGCACCGGCCTGCTCTCTCTCTGGCCTGCCCTCTCCTTGGCTCCGGCCTTCTCTCGCTCTGGCTCTCGCCTGCCCTAGCCTTGGCTCTGGCTTACTCTCGCTCTGGACTGGCCTGCCCTCGCCCTGGCTCCAGCCTGCTCTCGCCTTGGCTCCGGCCTCCTCTCGTTCAGAGTCAGGTCTTCCCTCGCCCTGGCCTGCTCTGGCCTGATCTCGCGCTGGCTCTGGCCTGCTCTCGCCCTGGCTCCGGCCTGCCCTCGCCCTGGCTCCAGCCTGCCCTCGTCCTGGCTCCGGCCTGCTCTGGCTCTAGCTCTGGCCTGCCCTCGCCTTGGCTCCGGTATGCTCTCGCTCTGGCTCCGGTCTGCCCTCGCTCTGGCTTCGGACTGCCCTCGCCCTGGCTCCGGCCAGCCCTTACTCAGGCTCCGGCCAGCCATCGCCTTGGCTCCGGCCAGCTCCTGCAATGGTTCCGGCCTGCCCTCGCCTTGGCTCCGGCCTGCTCTCGCCCTGCCCTCGCCCTGGCTCCGGCCTGCCCTCGCCCTGGCTCCGGCCTGCCCTCTAACTGGCTCCGGCCTGCCCTCTAACTCGCTCCGGCCTGCCCTTGCCTTGGCTCCAGCCTGCTCTTGCTCTGGCCTGCTCTCGTCTTGACTCCGGCCTGCTCTCGCTCTGGTTCGGGCCTGCCTTTGCCTTGGCTCCGGCCTCCTCTCGCTCTGGATCAGGTCTACTCGCTTTCTGGCTCTGGTCTGCCCTTGCCTTGGCTCCGGACTTCTCTAGCTCTGGCACTGGCCTGCTCTCGTTCTGGCACTGGCCTGCTGTCGCTCTGGTACTGGCCTGGTCTCGCTCTGGCACTGGCCTGCTCTTGCTCTGGCACTGGCCTGCTCTCGCTCTGGCCTTCCCTCACCTTGGCTCTGGCCTGTTCTCACTCTTGCTCTGGCATGCCCTGGCTCTGCCTATGGCCTGCCCTCGCCTTGGTTCCGACCTGCTCTCGCTCTGGTTCTGGTCGGCCTTCTCCTTGGCTCCGGCCTGCTCTCGCTCTGGCTCAGGCCTACTCTCTCTCTGGCTCTGGCCTGCCCTTGCCTTGGCTCCGGACTGCTCTCGCTCAGGCACTGGCCTGCTCTCACTCTGGCCAGCTCTAGCTCTGGCTCTGGCCTGCCCTCACCTTGGCTCCGGCCTGCTCTCGCTCTGACTCTGGTCTGCCCTCGCCCTGACTCCGACCTGCTCTGGCTGTAGCTCTGGCATGCTCTCGTGCTGGCTCTGGCCTGCTCTCGCCCTGGCTCCGGCCTGCCCTCGTCCTGGCTCCCGCCTGCTCTCTCTCTGGCTCTGGCCTGCCCTCACCTTAGCTCCGGCCTGCTCTCGCCCTGGCTCTGGCCTGCCCTCGCCTTAGCTCCGGCCTGCTTTCGCCCTGGCTACGGCCTGCCCTCGTGCGGGCTCCGGCCTGCTCTCGCTCTGGTCTGACCTCGCCTTGGCTCCGACCTGCTCTCTCCCTGGCTCCGGCCTGCCCTCACCCTGGCTCCGGCCTGCCCTCACCCTGGCTCCGGCCTGCCCTCGCCATGGCTCTGGCCTGCTCTTGCTCTAGCCTGCCCTCGCCCTGGCTCTGGCCTGCTCTCACTCTGGCTCTGGCCTGTCCTTGCTCTGGCTCCGGCCAGCCCTCTCCTTGGCTCCAGGCTGCTCTTGCTCTGTCCTGCCCTCGTCTTGACTCCGGTCTGCTCTCGCTCTGGTTCTAGTCTGACTTCGCCTTGGCTCCGGCCTGCTCTCGCTCTGGCTCAGGCCTACTCTCTCTCTGGCTCTGGCCTGCCCTTGCCTTGGCTCCGGACTGCTCTTGCTCTGGCTCTGGCCTGCTCTCGTCTTGACTCCGGCCTGCTCTCGCTCTGGTTCGGGCCTGCCTTTGCCTTGGCTCCGGCCTCCTCTCGCTCTGGATCAGGTCTACTCGCTTTCTGGCTCTGGTCTGCCCTTGCCTTGGCTCCGGACTTCTCTAGCTCTGGCACTGGCCTGCTCTCGTTCTGGCACTGGCCTGCTGTCGCTCTGGTACTGGCCTGGTCTCGCTCTGGCACTGGCCTGCTCTTGCTCTGGCACTGGCCTGCTCTCGCTCTGGCCTTCCCTCACCTTGGCTCTGGCCTGTTCTCACTCTTGCTCTGGCATGCCCTGGCTCTGCCTATGGCCTGCCCTCGCCTTGGTTCCGACCTGCTCTCGCTCTGGTTCTGGTCGGCCTTCTCCTTGGCTCCGGCCTGCTCTCGCTCTGGCTCAGGCCTACTCTCTCTCTGGCTCTGGCCTGCCCTTGCCTTGGCTCCGGACTGCTCTCGCTCAGGCACTGGCCTGCTCTCACTCTGGCCAGCTCTAGCTCTGGCTCTGGCCTGCCCTCACCTTGGCTCCGGCCTGCTCTCGCTCTGACTCTGGTCTGCCCTCGCCCTGACTCCGACCTGCTCTGGCTGTAGCTCTGGCATGCTCTCGTGCTGGCTCTGGCCTGCTCTCGCCCTGGCTCCGGCCTGCCCTCGTCCTGGCTCCCGCCTGCTCTCTCTCTGGCTCTGGCCTGCCCTCACCTTAGCTCCGGCCTGCTCTCGCCCTGGCTCTGGCCTGCCCTCGCCTTAGCTCCGGCCTGCTTTCGCCCTGGCTACGGCCTGCCCTCGTGCGGGCTCCGGCCTGCTCTCGCTCTGGTCTGACCTCGCCTTGGCTCCGACCTGCTCTCTCCCTGGCTCCGGCCTGCCCTCACCCTGGCTCCGGCCTGCCCTCACCCTGGCTCCGGCCTGCCCTCGCCATGGCTCTGGCCTGCTCTTGCTCTAGCCTGCCCTCGCCCTGGCTCTGGCCTGCTCTCACTCTGGCTCTGGCCTGTCCTTGCTCTGGCTCCGGCCAGCCCTCTCCTTGGCTCCAGGCTGCTCTTGCTCTGTCCTGCCCTCGTCTTGACTCCGGTCTGCTCTCGCTCTGGTTCTAGTCTGACTTCGCCTTGGCTCCGGCCTGCTCTCGCTCTGGCTCAGGCCTACTCTCTCTCTGGCTCTGGCCTGCCCTTGCCTTGGCTCCGGACTGCTCTCGCTTTGGCACTGGCCTGCTCTCGCTCTGGCACTGGCCTGCTCTCCTTCTGGCTCTGGCCAGCCCTCACCTTGGCTCTGGCCTGCTCTCACTTTGGTACTGGCCTGCCCCGGCTCTGCCTCTGGCCTGCCCTCGCCTTGGCTCCGGTCTGCTCTCGCCCTGGCTGCTGCCTGCTATTGCTCTGGCTCCGGCCTGCTCTCGCTCTGCCTCTGGCTTGCTCTCGCTCTGGATCTGGCCTGCTCTCTCTCTGGCCTGCCCTCTGCTTGGCTCCGGCCATCTCTCGCTCTGGATCTCGCCTGCCCTAGTCTTGGCTCTGGCTTACTCTCGCTCTGGACTGGCCTGCCCTGGCTCCGGCCTGCTCTCGCCTTGGCTCCGGCCTCCTCTCGTTCTGATTCAGGTCTGCCCTCGCCCAGGCTCCGGCCTGCTCTGGCTCTAGCTCTGGCCTGCCCTCGCCTTGGCTCTGGCCTGCTATCACCCTGGCTCCAGTCTGCCTACGCTCTGGCTTCGGCCTGCCCTCGCCCTGGCTCCGGCCAGCCCTTACTCTGGCTCCGGCCAGCCATCGCCTTGGCTCCGGCCAGCTCCTGCAATGGTTCCGGCCTGTCCTCGCCCTGGCTCCGGCCTGCTCTCGCCCTGGCTCCGGCCTGCCCTCGCCCTGGCTCCGGCCTGCCCTCGCCCTGGCTCCGGCCTGCCCTCGCTCTGGCTCCGGCCTGTCCTCGCTTTGGCTCCAGCCTGCCCTCGCCCTGGCCTGCTCTCACTGTGGCTCCGGCCTGCTCTCCTCTTGGCTCTGGCCTGCTCTCGCTCTGGCTCCGGCCTGCTCTCGCTCTGGCCTGCCCTCGTCCTGGTTCCGGCATTGTCTCGCTCTAGTTTCGGCCTGCCGTCTCCTTGGATCCGGCCTGCTCTCGCTCTGGCTCCGGCCTGCCCTCCCTCGCCTTGGCTCCAGCCTGCTCGCACTCTGGCTCTGACCTGCCTTTGCCTTGGCTTCGGCCTGCTCTCGCTCTGACTCTGGCCTGCCTTTGCCTTGGCTCCTGCATGCTCTCGTTCAGGCTCTGGCCTGCTCTCGCTCTGGCCTGCCTTCGCCTTGGCTCCGGACTGCTCTTGCTCTGGCCTGCTCTTGCTCTGGCCTACCCTGGCTCTGCCTCTGGCCTGCCCTTGCCTTGGCTACGACCTGCTCTCGCTCTTGCTCCGTACTGGTCTCGCCCTGGCCCCGCAATGCCATAGCTCAGGCTCCGGCCTGCCCTCACCTTGGCTCCGTCCTGCTCTTGCCCTGGCTCCGACCTGCTCTTGCTCTGACTCTGGCCTGCCCTCGCCCTGGCTCCGGCCTACTCTCTCTCTGGCTCTCGCCTGCCCTCGCCCTGGCTCCGGCCTACTCTCGCTCTGGCCTCGCCTTGGCTCAGGCCTGCTCTCGCTCTCACTGTGGTCTGTCCTAGCCTTGGCCGCCTGCTCTGGCACTAGCTTTGGCCTGCTATCGCGCTAGCTCCGGCCTGCCCTCGTCCTGGCTCAAGCCTGCTCTTGCTCTGGCCTGCCCTCGTCTTGGCTCCGGCCTGCTCTCGCACTGGCTCCAGCCTGCTCTCGCTCTGGCTTCGGCCTTCCCTTGCCCTGGCTCCGGCCTGCCCTTGCCTTGGCTCCGGCCAGCACCTGCTCTTGCTCCGGCCTGCCTTCCTTC
The DNA here is from genome assembly GCF_046119375.1 of Phyllobates terribilis. NCBI lineage: Eukaryota > Metazoa > Chordata > Amphibia > Anura > Dendrobatidae > Phyllobates > Phyllobates terribilis. The sequence goes on along the minus strand of NW_027362898.1, from coordinate 3,302,942 downwards.
GCCTTGGCTCCTGCCTGCTCTCGCTCTGGCCAGCTCTCGCTCTGGCTGTGGCCTGCCTTCGCCTTGGCTCCGGACTGCTCTCGCTCTGGCCTGCTTTCGCTCTGGCTTGGGCCTGTCCTTGCCTTGGCTCCGGCCTGCTCTCGCTCTAGCTCCGTACTGCCCTCACCCTGGCTCCGCTATGCCATAGCTCGGGCTCTGGCCTGCCCTCGCCTTGGCTCCATCCTGCTCTCGCCCTGGCTCCGACCTGCCCTCGCTCTGGCTCTGGCCTGCCCTCGCTCCGCCTACTCTCTCTCTGGCTCTGGCCTGCAGTCGCCCTGGCTCCGGCCTACTCTTGCTCTGGCCTGCTCTTGCTCTGGCTCTGGCCTCGCCTTGGCTCCAGCTTGCTCTCGCTCTCACTCTGGTCTGCCGTCGCCCTGGCCGCCTGCTCTGGCTCTAGCTCTGGCCTGCTCTCGCCCTGGCTCCGGCCTGCCCTCGTCCTGGCTCCGGCCTGGTCTCGCTCTGGCCTGCCCTCGCCTTGGCTCCGGCCTGCTCTCCACCTCGCTCCAGCCTGCTCTCGCTCTGGCTTAGGCCTTCCCTCGCCCTGGCTCCAGCCTGCCCTAGCTCTGGCTCCGGCCAGCCTTCGCCTAGGATCCGGCCAACACCTGCTCTGGCTCCGGCCTGCCTTCGCCATGGCTTCGGACTGTTCTCGCTCTGACCTGCTCTGGCTCTGGCCTGTCCTTGCCTTCGCCTTGGCTTCGGACTGCTCTCGCTCTGACCTGCTCTCGCTCTGGCCTGTCCTTGCCTTGGCTTCGGACTGCTCTCGCTCTGACCTGCTCTCGCTCTGGCCTGTCCTTGCCTTGGCTCCGGCTTGCTCTTGCTCTGGCCTACCCTGGCTCTGCCTCCGGCCAGCCCTCGCCTTGGCTCCGGCCAGCTCCTGCTCTGGCTCCAGCCTGCCCTCGCCTTGGCTTCGGCCTGCCCTCGTCCTGGCTCCGGCCTGGCCTCTCTCTGGCTCCGGCCTGCCCTCGCCCTGGCTCCATCCTGCTCTCGCTCTGGCTAGGGCCTGCCCTCGCCCTGGCTACAGCCTGACCTCGCCTTGGCTCCGGCCTGCTCTCGCTCTGGCTCCGGCCTGCCCTTGCCCTGTCTCCGGCCTGCTCTCGCTCTAGCTTGCCCTCGCCCTGGCTCCGGCATTCTCTCGCTCTGGTTTCGGCCTGCCCTCCCCTCGCCTTGGCTCCGGCCTGCTCTCGCTCTGGCCTGCCCTCGCCCTGCTCTCTCTCTGGCTCTGGCCTGCCATTGCCTTGGCTCCGGCCTGCTCTCTCTATGACTCTGGCCTGCCCTTGCCCTGGCTCCGGCCTGCCCTCGCCCTGGCTCCGGCCTGCCCTAGCCCTAGCTCCAACCTGCTCTCAGTCTGGCTCCGGCCTGCCCTCGCCTTGACTCCGGCCTGCTCACGCTCTGGCTCCGGCCTACCCTCGCCCTGTGTGCGGCCTGCTCTCGCTCTGGCCTGCCCTCGCCCTGGCTCCGGCATTCTCTCGCTCTGGTTTCGGCCTGACCTCGCTCTGGCCTGCCCTCGCCCTGGCTCCGGCATTCTCTCGCTCTGGTTTCGGCCTGACCTCGCTCTGGCCTGCCCTCGCCCTGGCTCCGGCCTGCTCTCTCTCTGGCTCTGGCCTGCCCTTGCCTTGGCTCCGGCCTGCTCTATGACTCTGGACTGCCCTCGTCCTGGCTCCGGCCTGTCGTCTTCCTGGCTCCGGCCTGCTCTCGCTCTAGCTCTAGTGTACCCTCACCTTGGCTCCGGCCTGCTCTCACCTTGGCTCCGGCCTGCCCTCGCCCTGGCTCAGACCTGATCTTGGCTCTGGCTCTGGCCAGCCCTTGCCCTGGCTCCGGCCTGCTCTCGCCCTGGCTCCGACCTACTCTCGCTCTGGCACCGGCCTGCCCTCGCCCTGGATCCGGCCTGCTCTCGCCCTAGCTCCGGCCTGCCTTTGCCTTGGCTCCGGCATGCTCTATGACTCTAGCCTGCCCTTGCCCTGGCTCCTGCCTGCCCTCGCCCTGGCTTCGGCCTGCTCTCTCTCTCTGGCCTGCCTTTGCCTTGGCTCCGGCCTGTTCTCTCTATGACTCTGGCCTGCCCTCGTCCTGGCTCCGGCCTGTCCTCGTCCTGACTCCGGCCTGCTCTCAATCTAGCTCTGGTGTACCCGCCTTGGCTCCGGCCTGCTCTCACCTTGGCTCCGGCCTGCTCTCGCTCTAGCTCCGGCCAGCCCTCGCCCTGGCTCCGGCCAGCCCTTGCCCTGGCTCCGGCCAGCCCTTGCCCTGGCTCCGGCCTGCTCTCGATTTGCCTCTGGCCTGCCTCGCCTTGGCTCCGGGCTAATCTCGCCTTGGCTCCGGCCTGCTCTCGCTCTACATCCGGACAGCCCTCGCCCTGGCTCCGGACTGCCCTTGCCTTGGCTCCGGACTGTTCTCGCCCTGGCTCCTGCCTGCTCTTGCTCTGGCCTGCCCTCACGCTGGCTCTGGCCTGCTCTCTATCTGGCTCTGGCCTGCTGTCGCTCTGGCCTTGAACTGTCTCCGGCCTGCTCTCGCCCTGGTTCCGGCCTGCCCTTGCCTTGGCTCCGGACTGCTCTCGCTCTGGCACTGGGCTGATCTCGCTTTGGCACTGGCCTGCTCTCGTTCTGGCTCTGGCCTGTCCTCACCTTGGCTCCGGCCTGCTCTCGCTCTGGCCTGCTCTCGCTTTGGCTTTGGCCTGCCCTGGCTCTGGCCTGCTCTCGCCTTGGCACCGGTCTGCCCTCGCCCAGGCTCTGGCCTTCTCTCGCTCTGGCTCGCGCCTACCCTAGCCTTGGCTCTGGACTACTCTCGCTCTGGTTCGGGCCTGCTCTGGCTGTGGCTCTGGCATGCTCTCGCTCTGACCTGCCCTCTCGCTCGGACCATGGTCTGACCTTGCCTTGGCTCCGGCCTCCTCTCGCTCTGACTCTGGCCTGCCCTCGCCCTGGCTCCGGCCTGCTCTGGCTCTGTCCTGACCTCACCTTGGCTCCAGCCTGCTCTCTCCCAGGCTCCGGCCTGCCCTCGTCCTGGCTCCAGCCTGCTCTCGCCTGCCCTCGCTTTGGCTCCGGCTTGCTCTCGCCTTGGCTCCGGCCTGCTCTCGCACTAGCTCTGACCTGCTCTCGCTCTGCCTCTGTCCTGCCCTCGCCCTGGCTCCAGCCTACTCTAGCTCTGATTCTGGCCTGCCCTTGCCTTGGTTCCGGATTGCTCACTCTGGCACTGGCCTGCTCTCGATCTGGCTCTGGCCTGCCCTCGCCTTGGCTCTGACCTGCTCTTGCTCTGGCTCTAGCCTGCCCTCGCCTTGGCTCCGGCCTGCTCTCGCTCTGGCCTGCCCTGGCTCTGGCCTGCCCTCGCCTTGGCTCCAGCCAGCTCTCACCTTGGCTCCGGCCTGCTCTCGCTCTAGTTCCTGACTGCCCTTGCCCTGGCTCCGGCCTGCCATCGCTCTGGCTCCGGCCTGCTCTTGCTTTGATTCTGGCCCGCCCTCGCCCTGGCTCCGGCCTGCTCTCTCTCTGGCGCTGGCCAGCCCTCGCCCTGGCTCCGGCATACTCTCATTCTGGCTGTGGCCTGCTCTCGCTCTGGCTCTGGCCTGCCCTCACCCTGGCTCCGGCCTGCTCTTGCTCTGGCCTGCCCTCGTCTTGACTCCGGCCTGCTCTCGCTCGTTATGGCCAGCCTTCGCCTTGGCTCCGGCATGCTCTCGCTCTGGCGTAGGCCTGCTGTCGCTCTGGCTCTGTCTGGCCTGCCCTTACCTTGGCTCCGGACTGCTCTTGCTCTGGCCTGCTCTTGCTCTGGTCTGCCCTCACCCTGGCTCCGGCCTGCTTTTGCTCTGGCCTGCCCTTGCCTTGGCTCTGGCCTTCTATCGCTCTGGCTCTGGCCTGCCCTTGCCTTGGCTCTGGCCTTCTCTCGCTCTGGCTCTGGCCTCGCCCTGACTCCGGCCGGCCCTTGCTCTGGCTCCGGCCTGCCCTCGCATTGGCTCTGGCCTGCCCTCGCAATGGCTCCGACCCGTTCTCGCTCTGGCCTACTCTCGCTTTGGCCTGCTCTCGCTCTGGCCTGCCCTTGCTCTAGCTCCGGCCTGCTCTCGCCCTGGCTCCGACCTGCTCTCGCTCTGGCCTGCCCTCGCTCTGGCTTCGGCCTGCTCTCTCTCTGGCTCTCGCCTGCCGATGCCTTGGCTCCGGCCTGCTATTCCTCTGGCTCTGGCCTGCCCTCGTCTTGACTCTGGCCTGATCTAGCTCTTGTTCTGGCCTGCTTTCGCCGTGGCTCCGGCCTGCTCTTGCTCTGGCCTGCCCTCGCTCTGGCCTCCCCTCGACTTGGCTCCGGCCTGCTCTCGCTCTGGCCTGCCCTCGCTTTGGCTCTGACCTGCTCTTGCTCTGGTTCTAGCCTGCCCTCGACTTGGCTCCGGCCTGCTCTCGCTCTAGTTCCTGACTGCCCTCGCCCTGGCTCCGGCCTGCCCTCGCCTTAGCTCCGGCCTGCTCTCGCCCTGGCTCCGGCCTGCTCTCGCTTTGGCTCTGGCCCGCCCTCGACCTGGCTCCGGCCTGCTCTCTCTCTTGCTCTGGCTTGCCCTCACCCTGGCTCCGGCATACTCTCACTCTGGCTGTGGCCTGCTCTCGCTCTGGCCTCGCCCTGTATCGGGCCTGCTCTAGCCCTTGTTCCAGCCTGTCCTTGCCTTGGCTCCAGCCTTCTCTCGCTCTGGAGTGCCCTTGCCTTGGCTCTGGCCTACTCTCGCTCTGGCTCTTGCTTGCCCTCGCCCTGGCTCCGGCCTGCTCTCGTTTGGTTCTGGCCTGCTCTCGCTCTGGCGTGCCCTCGCCTTGGCTCCGGCCTGCTCTTGCTCTGACTCTGGCCTGCCCTCGCCATGACTCCGTCCGGCCCTTGCTCTAGCTCCGGCCTGCCCTCGCATTGGCTTTGGCCTGCCCTCGCCCTGGCTCCGACCCGTTCTCGCTCTGGCCTACTCTCGCTTTGGCCTGCTCTCGCTCTGGTCTGCCCTTGCTCTAGCTCCGGCCTGCTCTCGCCCTGGCTCCGACCTGCTCTCGCTCTGGCCTGCCCTTGCTCTGGCTCCGGCCTGCTCTCTCTCTGGCTCTCGCCTGCCGATGCCTTGGCTCCGGCCTGCTATTCCTCTGGCTCTGGCCTGCCCTCGTCTTGACTCTGGCCTCATCTAGCTCTTGTTCTGGCCTGCTTTCGCCGTGGCTCCGGCCTGCTCTTGCTCTGGCCTGCCCTCGCTCTGGCCTCCCCTCGCCTTGGCTCCGGCCTGCTCTTGCTCTGGCCTGCCCTCGCTTTGGCTCTGACCTGCTCTTGCTCTGGCTCTAGCCTGCCCTCGACTTGGCTCCGGCCTGCTCTCGCTCTAGTTCCTGACTGCCCTCGCCCTGGCTCCGGCCTGCCCTCGCCTTAGCTCCGGCCTGCTCTCGCCCTGGCTCCGGCCTGCTCTCGCTTTGGCTCTGGCCCGCCATCGACCTGGCTCCGGCCTGCTCTCTCTCTGGCCCGCCCTCACCCTGGCTCCGGCATACTCTCACTCTGGCTGTGGCCTGCTCTCGCTCTGGCCTCGCCCTGTATCGGGCCTGCTCTAGCCCTTGTTCCAGCTTGCCCTTGCCTTGGCTCCAGCCTTCTCTCGCTCTGGCTCTGGAGTGCCCTTGCCTTGGCTCTGGCCTACTCTCGCTCTGGCTCTTGCTTGCCCTCGCCCTGGCTCCGGCCTGCTCTCGCTTTGGTTCTGGACTGCTCTCGCTCTGGCGTGCCCTCGCCTTGGCTCCGGCCTGCTCTTGCTCTGACTCTGGCCTGCCCTCGCCATGACTCCAGCCTGCTCTGGATCTGGCTCTGGCCAGCCCTCGCCTTGGCTCCGGCCTGCTCTTGCCCTGGCTCAGGCCTGCTCTCGGTCTGGCTCTAGCCTGCCCTCGCCTTGGCTCCGGCCAGCCCTCGCCTTGGCTCCGGCCTGCTCTCGCCCTGGCTCCGGCCAGCTCTTGCTCTGACTCTGGTCAGCCCTCGCCCTGGTTCGGCCTGCTCTTGCTCTGTCCTGCCCTCGTCTTGACTCCGGCCTGTTCTCGCCCTTGTTCCGGCCAGCCTTTGCCCTGGCTCCAGCCTGCTCTCGCTCTGGCTCCGACCTACTCTCGCTCTGGCTCTGGCCTGCCCTGGCTCTGCCTCTGGCCTGCCCTCGCCTTGGCTCCGGGCTAATCTCGCCTTGGCTCCGGCCTGCTCTCGCTCTACATCCGGATTGCCCTCGCACTGGCTCCGGACTGCCCTTGCCTTGGCTCCGGACTGCTCTCACCCTGGCTCCTGCGTGCTCTCGCTCTGTGGCCTGCCCTCACCCTGACTCCGGCCTGCTCTCTATCTGGCTCTGGCCTGCCCTCACCCTGGCTCCGGCCTGCTTTCTATCTGGCTCTGGCCTGCTCTCGCTCTGGCCTCGAACTGTCTCCGGCCTGCTCTCGACCTGGTTCCGGCCTTCTCTTGCTCTAGCTTGCCCTTGCCTTGGCTCTGGCCTACTCTTGCTCTGGCCTGCCCTCGCCCTGCTCTCGCTCTGGCGTGCTCTCGCTATGGCGTGCCCTCGCCTTAGCTCCGTCCTGCTGTCGCTGTGACTCTGGCCTGCCCTCACCCTGGCTCCGGCCTGCTCTGGATCTGGCTCTGGCCTGCCCTCTCCTTGGCTCCGGCCTGATCTCGCTCTGGACTGCCCTCGCCTTAGCTCCGGCCTGCTCTCGCCTTGGCTCTGGCTTGCTCTTGCTCTGGCTCCGGCCTGCTCTCTCCCTGGCTCCAGCCTGCCCTTGCTCTGACTCTGGCCAGCCCTCGCTTTGGCTCCGGCCTGCTCTCGCCCTGGCTCCGGCCTACTCTTGCTCTGGCCTGTCCTTGACCTGGCTACGGCCTGCTCTTGCTCTGGTTTGCCCTCGTCTTGACTCCGGCATGCTCTCGCTCTGGTTCTGGCCTGCCTTCGCCTTGGCTCCGGCCTTCTCTCGCTCTGGCTCTGGTCTGCCCTCGCCGAGGCTCCGGCCTGCCTCCGGCCTGTTTTCACTCTGGCTCTGGCCTACCCTCGCCTTGGCTCCGGCCTGTTCCCGCCTTAGCTACAGCCGGCTCTCGCTCTGGCGCCGGCATGCCCTCGCTCTGACTCTAGCCTGCCCTTGCTCTGGCTCCGGCCTGCTGATGAGAAAAGCTCACAGTCTGCAGGAAGAGGTCATCCGGGTGCCTCATGTTCTGGTGAGAAAGCTCATTGGGAGAAATGGTCGAGCCATGCAGATGATGGTCAAGAAGTCTGGTGTGGTGAAAGTAAGCAGTCCACGTGATCGTCAGCACTGGATACCAGACGAAGACGGCATGGTGTCATTCTCCGCGGTAGGAACAGAAGAAAGCCTGGAATATGTGCACATGCTGTTGGAGTACCGAGTGACCTACCTGCGAGAGGTGGAACAGTTAAATCTTGCTAGACTGCGAGTGGATAGACAGCATCATCTGAGTAGCAGAAGATGGCAGCCGTCTAGAAATTGTGAGGCTAGACAGAGAAAGGGCCCCCTAAATAACCGAACAGCTACAGCTGAAGTCAGGGAACTTTCAAGATGTCCTGAGAGTAGTGGGCGTGGGTTTAGAGGTAGTGAGACCTCCAGTAACTCAGGTTTGAGCAGCCCATACAAACGACTCAATAGAGGACGGGACAGTACAGAGTCAAACCGGACCTTAGATACCAGGGCATGTGAGTCGCACTGCTGTATTGGCCGCTGGGAGCGGGGGAGACCTGACAGGGTTTCGACTGACCGCTGGGAGCGGGGGAGACCTGACAAGGTTACAACCCGGAAATGTGACTTGACAAAGTCAGTGACAGTGACAAATGGTAGGTCCCTAAGGAATGGGCTAATGTCATTGACTAATGTTCCGGGGGCTGAGTAGCACAATTGGAAAGTACATGGTCTCGGTGTACCTCTGGCCTTCCCTCGCCCTGGATCCAGCCTGCTCTCTCTCTGGCTCTAGCCTGCCCTTGCCTTAGTTCCGGCCTGCTCTCGCTCTGACTCTGGCCTGCCCTCGCTACTGCCTGCCCTCATCCTTGCTCCGGCCCGCTCTCACTCTAGCTCTGACCTGCCCTCGCCTTGGCTCCGGCCTGCTCTCGCCCTGGCTCCGGCCTGCTCTCGCTCTGACCTGCTCTCGCTCTGGCCTGTCCTCGACCTGGCTCCGGCCTGCCCTTGCTCTGGCTCCGGCCTGCCCTTGCTCTGGCTAGCCCTCGCCTTGGCTCCGGCCTGCTCTCGCCCTGGCCTGCTCTTGCTCCCTTCCTCGGTGTTCCCTCCCCCCACTCCAGCCAGGGACAGGGACAGTCGTGCCCATCTCAGGGGCATGCATATTGGTCGCCCTGCCCCATGGCAATGTGTTGTAATGCATGCAGGTGTCGGGGTCCTGATCCACACTCCATCCTTACCTGAGAGTGAGATATCACACCTCTGGGTGAGGTGCAATACCTCTGTAGCAACCGAGCCCTCGGGGTGCCACAGTTCCATTTATCTTCAGCCTAGGTGACGTATTGTGTAAGCTCCTAGGACAGGGTATATATTATTCTGTATGCCCTCAGGAGCAGCCTGTATTGTATATTAGATTGTAAGCTCGTAGGCAGGGCCGTGATGGTACCCTATCTACCACAAATTTTTAAGAGAATAATATGTCCTGCTCTTGCTCTGGCCTGCCCTCGTCTTGACTCCAGCCTGCTCTCGCTCGTTATGGCCAGCCTTCGCCTTGGCTCCGGCATGCTCTCGCTCTGGCGAAGGCCTGCTGTCGCTCTGGCTCTGTCTGGCCTGCCCTTGCCTTGGCTCCGGACTGCTCTTGGTCTGGCTCTGGCCTGCCCTCGCCCTGGCTCCAGCCTGTCTGGCCTTCTCTTGCTCTGGCCTGCCCTCGCCTTGCCTCTGGCCTTCTATCGCTCTGGCTCTGGCCACCTCTTGCCTTGGCTCTGGCCTACACTCGCCTTGGCTCCGGCCTGCTCTCGCCCTGGCTCTGGCCTGCCCTCGCCCTGACTCCGGCCTGCCCTTGCTCTGGCTCCGGCCTGCCCTCGCATTGGCTCTGGTCTGCTCTCGCCCTGGCTCCGACCCGCTCTTGCTCTGGCCTGCCCGCTCGCCCTGTCTCCGGCCTGCTCTCTCTCTGGCTCTGGCCTGCCCATGCCTTCTCCGGCCTGCTCTTCCTCTGGCTCTGGCCTGCCCTCGTCTTGACTCTAACCTGATCTTCTCGCTCTTCTCTGGCTCAGGCCTGCTCTCGCTCTGGCCTGCCCTAGCTCTGGCTCCGGACTGCTCTCGCTCTGGCCAGCTCTCGCTCTGGACTGCCCTCGCCTTGGCTCTGGCCTGCCCTCGCCTGGCTCCGGCCTGCTCTCTCTCTGGCCTGCCCTCGCCCTGGCTCCGGCCTACTCTCGCTCTGGCCTGCTCTCGCTGTGGCTCTGGCCTCACTCACCCTGTCTCCGGCCTGCTCTCGTCCTGGCTTCGGCCTGCCCTTGCCTTGGCTCTGGCCTTCTCTCGCTCTGGCCTGCCCTTGCCTTGGCTCTGGCCTACTATCGCTCTGGCCTGCCCTCGCCCTGGCTCCGGCCTGCTCTCGCTCTGGCCTGCTCTCGCCTTGGCTCCGGCCTGCTCTCGCTCTGGCTCCGGCCTGCCCTCGCCCTGACTCCGGCCTGCCCTTGCTCTGGCTCTGGCCTGCTCTCGCCCTGGCTCCGACCTGCTCTTGCTCTGGCCTGCTCTCGCCCTGGCTCCGGCCTTCTCTCGCTCTGGCAATGGCCTGCCTTCGCCCTGGCTCCGGCCTGCTCTCTCTCTGGCTCTGGCCTGCCCTCGCCCTGGCTCTGGCCTACTCTCGCTCTGGCCTCGCCCTGTCTCCAGCCTGCTCTCGCCCTGGTTCCGGCCTGCCCTTGCCTTGGCTCTGGCCTTCGTATCGCTCTGGCTTGCCCTTGCCTTGGCTCTGGCCTACCCTCGCCTTGGCTCTGGCCTGCTCTCGCCTTGGCTCCGGCCTGCTTTTGCTCTGACTCTGGCCTGCCCTCGCCCTGGCTCTGGCCTACTCTCGCTCTGGCCTCGCCCTGTCTCCAGCCTGCTCTCGCCCTGGTTCCGGCCTGCCCTTGCCTTGGCTCTGGCCTTCGTATCGCTCTGGCTTGCCCTTGCCTTGGCTCTGGCCTACCCTCGCCTTGGCTCCGGCCTGCTCTCGCCTTGGCTCCAGCCTGCTCTTGCTCTGACTCTGGCCTGCCCTCGCCCTGACTCCGGCCTGCTCTGGATCTGGCTCAGGCACACTGTCCTCAGGGCCTTGGCTCCGGACTGCTCTCGCTCTGGCCTGCCCTCTCCTTGGCTCCGGGAGCCTACTCTCAATGATTTTATCAAAACAACACTAAGCAGCCCAGTAAGTGACACATTACTGGAATCAGTGCCTCTAACCCTACATTATGCTGCTCTCAGATTAGGTGGCAAAAACCTGATGACAGATTCCCTTTAAAGGAGCAGTAAACACAAAAAAAGTTTGCATTTCTCGCCTTGGCTCCGGCCTGCTCTCGCTCTGGCTCCGGCCAACCCTCGCCTTGGCTCCGGCCTGCTCTCGCCTTGGCTCTGGCCTGCTCTCTCCCTGGCTCCGGCCTGCCCTTGCTCTGACTCCGGCCTGCTCTCGCCCTGACTCCGGCCAGCTGTTGCTCTGGCCTGCCCTCGCCCTGGCTCTGGCCTGCCCTTGACTCCAGCCTGCTCTCGCTCTTCTTCTGGCCTGCCTTCGCCTTGGCTCCGGCCTGCTCTCGCTCTGGCCTGCCCTCCTTGGCTCTGGCCTGCTCTCGCTCTGGCCTGCCCTCGCCCTGTCTCCGGCCTGCTCTCTCTCTGGCCTGCCCTCGCCCTGGCCTGCTCTTGCTCTGGCCTCACCCTGTCTCCGGCCTGCTCTCGTCCTGGTTCAGAGCTGCCCTTGCCTTGGCTCCGGCCTTTTCTCGCCAGATCTGGCCTGTCCTTGCCTTGGCTCTGGCCTACTCTCGCTCTGGCCTGCCCTCGCCCTGGCTCCGGCCTGCTCTCGCTCTGGCTTCCCTCGCCTTGGATCCGGCCTGCTCTTGCTCTGTCTGGCCAGCCCTCGCCCTGGCTCCATCCGGCCTGCTCTGCTGGATCTGGCTCTGACCTGCCCTCGCCTTGGCTCCGGCCTGCTCTCACCCTGGCTCCGGCCAGTCCTCAGCCTGGCTCCGGCCTGCCCTTGCTCTGGCTCCGGCCTGCCCTTGCTCTGGCTAGCCCTCGCCTTGGCTCCGGCCTGCTCTTGCTCTGGCCTGCCCTTGCCCTGATTCCATATAGGAAGCTATGTGGGGGCACATACTAGATTAGGAGGCTATGTGAGGGCTCATACTGAATGTAGGAGGTTATGTGGGGGTTCATACTGTATGTAAGAGGCTATGTGGGGGCTTATACTGTGTATAGGAGGCTATGTGAAGGCTCATCTTGTATATAAGAGGCTCCTTGGGGCTCACACTATATACAGGGAGGCTATGTGGGGGCTCCTGCTGTATATACAGAGGCTATGTGGTGCTCATGTGGTATATAGGAGGCTATTTGGGGCTCATACTGTAAATAGGAGGCTATATATATGGGACACACTGTATATGCAGGCTATGTGGGGCTCACACTGTATATATGGAGGCTGTGTGGGGGTTCGTACTGTATATGGGAGGTTATGTGGGGGCTCATACTGAATGTGGGAGGCTATTTGGGGGCTCAGACTGAATGTAGGAGGCTATGTGGGGGTTCATACTGTATATAGGAGGCTATATGGGGGCTCATACTGTATATAGGAGGCTATGTGAGGGCTCATATTGTTTATAGAGAGGCTATATGGGGCTCATACTATATATAGGGGGCTATGCTGGAGCTCATATTGTATATAGGAGATAACCGGGGCTCATACTATATAGGGTGGTCCAAAAGTAGGTGCACAGAAAGTGTAATAAGGTTATGAAGGGGGAGGTTTATCAAACATGGTGTAAAGTGAAACTGGCTCAGTTGCCCTTAGCAACCAATCAGATTCCACTTTTCATTCCTCACAGACAAAGTTTATAGTCGAAAACCAAAAAGTGTCAGTGATTTGAAAAATTACATAAGAGATGCATTTCAAGAAATTAATACCCAAAGAGACTTGTGCAAAAAAAATTTGTCGAAGCGTAAGAGGCAGACTTCAAAGCTGTGCAAATTGTAATGGAAAACAGTTTGAGCACCTGCGTTGATAAAATTTAAGGGCTTTTGCATTATTGTTCAGAATAAAATTTAATTGTCAATGTTATGCGTGTGTTAGTAAATATAATTTTATATATACAGTACAGACCAAAAGTTTGGACACACCTTCTCATTTAAAGATTTTTCTGTATTTTCATGACTAAGAAAATTGTACATTCACACTGAAGGCATCAAAACTATGAATTAACACATGTGGAATTATATACTTAACAAAAAAGTGTGAAACAACTGAAAATATGTCTTATATTCTAGGTTCTTCAAAGTAGCCACCTTTTGCTTTGATGACTGCTTTGCACACTCTTGGCATTCTCTTGATGAGCTTCAAGAGGTAGTCACCGGAAATGGTCTTCCAACAATCTTGAAGGAGTTCCCAGAGATGCTTAGCAATTGTTGGCCCTTTTGCCTTCACTCTGCGGTCCAGCTCACCCCAAACCATCTCGATTGGGTTCAGGTCTGGTGACTGTGGAGGCCAGGTCATCTGGCGTAGCACCCCATCACTCTCCTTCTTGGTCAAATAGCCCTTACACAGCCTGGAGGTGTGTTTGGGGTCATTGTCCTGTTGAAAAATAAATGATGGTCCAACTAAACGCAAACCGGATGGAATAGCATACCGCTGCAAGATGCTGTGGTCGCCATGCTGGTTCAGTATGCCTTCAATTTTGAATAAATCCCCAACAGTGTCACCAGCAAAGCACCCCCACACCATCACACCTCCTCCTCCATGCTTCATGGTGGGAACCATGCATGTAGAGTCCATCCGTTCACCTTTTCTGCGTTGCACAAAGACACGGTGGTTGGAACCTAAGATCTCAAATTTGGACTCATCAGACCAAAGCACAGATTTCCACTGGTCTAATGTCCATTCCTTGTGTTCTTTAGCCCAAACAAGTCTCTTCTGCTTGTTGCCTGTCTTTAGCAGTGGTTTTCTAGCAGCTATTTTACCATGAAGGCCTGCTGCACAAAGTCTCCTCTTAACAGTTGTTGTAGAGATGTGTCTGCTGCTAGAACTCTGTGTGGCATTGACCTGGTCTCTAATCTGAGCTGCTGTTAACCTGCGACTTCTGAGGCTGGTGAATCGGATAAACTTATCCTCTGAAGCAGAGGTGACTCTTGGTCTTCCTTTCCTGGGGCGGTCCTCATGTGAGCCAGTTTCTTTGTAGCACTTGATGGTTTTTGCAACTGCACTTGGGGACACTTTCAAAGTTTTCCCAATTTTTTGCACTGACTGACCTTCATTTCTTAAAGTAATGATGACCACTCGTTTTTCTTTACTTAGCTGCTTTTTTCTTGCCATAATACAAATTCTAACAGTCTATTCAGTAGGACTATCAGCTGTGTATCCACCAGACTTCTGCACAACACAACTGATGGTCCCAACCCCATTTATAAGGCAAGAAATCCCACTTATTAAACCTGACAGGGCACACCTGTGAAGTGAAAACCATTTCCGGTGACTACCTCTTGAAGCTCATCAAGAGAATGCCAAGAGTGTGCAAAGCAGTCATCAAAGCAAAAGGTGGCTACTTTGAAGAACCTAGAATATAAGACATATTTTCAGTTGTTTCACACTTTTTTGTTAAGTATATAATTCCACATGTGTTAATTCATAGTTTTGATGCCTTCAGTGTGAATGTACAATTTTCATAGTCATGAAAATACAGAAAAATCTTTAAATGAGAAGGTGTGTCCAAACTTTTGGTCTGTACTGTAAATCAAAATAAATGTTATTATTTTCTGTCCACCTACTTTTGGACCACCCTGTATATAGGGAGCTGTGTGTGAGCTTTTATGGTATTGAGGTGTGCAGTAGCCCTCTTTTCCTTCTGCTCCAATATGACCACAGGTAATATTTATCCATTGTGATTAGTGATGAGCGAACGTGCTCGCCACTACTCGGTACTCGCCGGAGCACCATGGTGCTCGACAAGCTCGGCGAGTATTTCCGGGTTGCTCGGGCGGGCACTCGGGTCCACTCCCTGCATATTTGGCGCTTTTTAGAGAGCCAATGAACATGCAGGGATTGCCTGCCATGCACTGTAATGCCGTAGCCATGTTGGTTGTGGACATCACAGTGATTGGCTGGCCGTACAGCGTCATCAGGTCTATATCAGACCTGGCGCCGCCATGCTCGTCACAGTCACTCCGGATCAGACAGTGTAGGGAGAGCTGCTGCTTTCTCAGGGAGAGATTTGATCGTGTATTAGGTAGTGTAGGGAGAAAAACCGTACATTACACATATCCAACTTAACAAACAGTCCTTCTGAGGACTAATCCATCTGCAGAGATATCAGGCAGGCAGGGTGTATAGGCTGGCGGTGTATATAGCAGACTGCAGTGCATATAGTACAAGAGGCTCCATTCCAGTTCTGTCGGCTGCTGCTGTTAAATATTTCTGGAAATAGGCCCAGGTCTCAGGGGCCAGGAATAATTTTTTTTGCATCTTAATCCTCATCATTTGCTTAAAAAGCAATCCAGAGAACAAGGTTTTTCTGCACCATTTGCTTGTTGGCACTGCAGAATACAGCCAGGTCCTTTCCATATTACAGCGCTAAAAATCCATCTATTTAAAACTGTGTTTTCTCCGTCACACGGCTCACATATACGTTTTCAGAAAATACTGTCAATTCTGGCCTCCATTAGATTTTTTTTTCAGTGTGTCAGCAAAGTTTTTGACACTGGTTTGCTGTTCAAATCAGTTACCTACAGGCCTGGTATTTAAAACTGTGTTTTCTCCATCACACGGATTACATATTCGTTTTCAGAAAATACTGCCATTTCTGGCCTCCATTTAAAAAAAATTTCAGTGTGTCAGCAAAGTTTTTGGCACTGGTTTGCTGTTCAAAACGGTTACCTACAGGCCAGATATTAAAAACTGGGTTTTCTCCGTCACACGGATTACATATACGTTTTCAGAAAATACTGCCATTTCTGGCCTCCATTAAAAAAAAATTTCAGTGTGTCAGTGAAGCAATTGAAACCAGATTGCTGTTCAAAACGGTTACCTACAGGCCTGGTATTAAAAACTGTGTTTTCTCCGTCACACGGCTCACATATACGTTGTCAGAAAATACTGCCATTTCTGGCCTCCATTAAATTTTCTTTTCAGTGTGTCAGCAAAATTTTTGACACTGGTTTGCTGTTCAAAACAGTTACCTACAGGCCAGGTATTTAAAACTGTGTTTTCTCCATCACACGGATTACATATACGTTTTCAGAAAATACTGCCAATTCTGGTCTCCATGAAAAAATTTTTTCAGTGTGTCAGCAACGTTTTTGACACTGGTTTGCTGTTCAAAACAGTTACCTACAGGCCAGGTATTTAAAACTGTGTTTTCTCCATCACAAGGATTACATATACGTTTTCAGAAAATACTGCCGTTTCTGGCCTCCATTAAAAAATGTTTTCAGGGTGTCAGTGAAGCAATTGACACCAGATTGCTGTTCAAAATAGTTACTTACAGGCCAGGTATTTAAAACTGTGTTTTCTCCGTCACACGGCTCACATATATGTTGTCAGAAAATACTGCCATTTCTGGCCTCCATGAAAAATTTTTTTCAGTGTATCAGCAAAGTTTTTGACACTGGTTTGCTGTTCAAAACAGTTACCTACAGGCCTGGTATTAAAAACTGTGTTTTGCTTCGGCCTGCCCTCGCCTTGGCTCCGGCCTCCCCTCGCTCTGGAACCGGCCTGATCTCGCAATGGCTCTGGCCTGCCCTTGCCTTGGCTCTGGCCTGCCCTCGCTCTGGATCCGGCCTGATCTCGCAATGGCTCTGGCCTGCCCTTGCCTTGGCTCCGGGCTGCTCTTGCCCTGGCTCCAGCCTGCTCTCGCCTTGGCTCCGGCCTGCTCTCGCCTTGGCTCCGGCCTGCCCTCGCTCTGGCTCCGGCCTGATCTTGCTCTGGCCTGCCTTCGGCTCCGGACTGCTCTGGCTCTGGTTCTGGCCTGCCTTGGCCGTGGCTCCGGCCTGCTCTCTCTCTGGCTCTGTCCTGCCCTCGTCCTGGCTACGGCCTGCTCTCCCTCTGGTCTGCCCTTGCCTTGGCTCCGGCCTGCCCTCGCCCTGGCTCCAGCCTGCTCTCGCTCTGGCCTGCCCTCGCCGAGGCTCCGGCCTGCTCTCGCTCTGGCTGTGGCCTGCTCTCGCTCTGGCTCCGGCCTGCTCTCACCCTGGCTCTGGCTTGCTCTCTCTCTGGCTCTGGCTTGCTCTCTCTCTGGCTCTGGCCTGCCCTCGCCCTGCTGTTTGCATGGATTTATATAGAGTGACCTAGTTGTCAAGCACTTTCCAAGTGATGCTATCGCCTGGAAAGCGCCTGTCAATCTGCATGCGGAAACGCATGTGGATCCGCATGTATTCTGCAGGAAAAACGCATGCACAATCTGCATGCGTTTTTTCTGCCAGGGAGATGCAGAAATGCTGCAGAAATTTTCTGCTTTATTTCTGCATCGTGGGCGCTCTCGCTATAGCTCTGGCCAGCTCTAGCTCTGTCTCTGGCCTGCCCTGGCCTTGGCTCTGGCCTACTCTCGCTTTGTATCTGGCTTGCCCTTGCCTTTGCTCCGGCCTTCTCTCGCTCTGGCTCTTGCCTGCTGTCGCCCTGGCTCCGGCCTGCCATCGTCCTGGCTCCGGTCTGTTCTTGCTCTGGCTATGGCCTGCCCTCGCCTTGGCACCGCCCTGCTCTCTCGCTCTGGCTCTGTCCTGTCCTCGCCCTGGCTCCGGCCTGCTCTCGCTCAGGCTCTGGGCTGCCGTCGCCCTGGCTCCGGCCTTCTCTCGCTCTGGCATGCCCTTGCCCTGGCTCTGGCCTGCTCCCGCTCTGGCCTGCTCTCGCCCTGGCTCAGGCCTGCCCTCGTCCTGGCTCCGGCCTTCCCTCGCCTTGGCTCCGGCCTGCTCTCGCTCTGGCTCGGTCCTGCCCTCGCCCTGGCTCCGGCCTGGTCTCGCTCAGGCTCTGGGCTGCCCTCGCTCTGGCTCCGGTCTGCCCTTGCCCTGCTCTGGCCTGCTCTTGCTTTGGCTCTGTCTTGCTCTTGCTCCGGCCTGCTCTAGCTCTGGTTCTAGCCCACCCTCGTCTTGGCTCCGGCTTGCTCTCGCTCTGGCTCTGGTCTGCCCTTGCCTTGGCTCTGGCCTACTCTCGCTTTGGCTCCGGCCTGCTCTCGCTCTAGCTCCGGACAGTGCTCGCCCTGGCTCCGGCTTGCCATCGCTCTGGCTCCGGCCTACCCTCGCCCTGGCTCTGCCCTGCCCTCGCTCTGGCTCTGGCCAGCCCTCTCCTTGGCTTCGGCCTGCCCTCGACCTGACTCCGGCCCGCCCTCGCTCTGGCATTGGCCTGTTCTCTCCTTGGCTCCGGCCTGCTCTTGCACTGGCTCCCGGCCTGCCCTCGTCCGGGCTCTGGCCTGCTCTCGCTCTGGCTCCGGCCTGCTCTCGCCTAGGCTCCGGCCTGCTCTCGCCCTGGCTACTAACTGCTCTCGCACTGGCTCCGGCCTGCTGTCGCACAGGCTCCGGTCTGCTATCTCTCTGGCTCCGGCCTGCCCTCGCTTTGGCTCATGCCTGCTCTCGCTCTGGCCTGCTCTCGCTCTGGATCCGGCCTGCCCTCGCTCTGGAACTGGCCTGCCCTCGCACTGGCTCCAGCCTGCTCTCGCTCTAGCTCTGGCCTGTCCTCTCCTTGGCTCCGGCCTGCTCTCGCACTGGCTCCGGCCTGCCCTCGCCTTGGCTCCGGCCTGCTCTCGCCCTGGCTTCGGCCAGCTCTCACCCTGGCTAAGGCCTGCTATCTCTCTGGCTCCGGCCTGCCCTCGCCTTGGCTCCTGCTTGTTCTCGCCCTGCATCCGGACTGCTCTCGCCTTGGCTCCGGCCTGCTCTCGCCTTAGCTAAGGCCTGCTCTTGCCCTGGCTCCGACCTGCTCTCACCCTGGTTCTGGCCTGCTCTCACCCTGGTTCCGTCCTGACCTTGCCTTGGCTCATGCTTGCTCTCGCTCTGGCCAGCACTCGAGTTGGCTCCAGCCTGCTCTCGCTCTGGCTCCGGCCTGCCCTTGCCCTGGCTCCGGCCTGCCATCGCTCTGCCTCTGGCCTGCCCTCGTCTTAGCTCCGGCCTGCTCTCGCCCTGGCTCCGGCCTGCTCTCGCTTTAGCTATGGCCCGCCCTCGCCCTGGCTCCGGCCTGCTCTCTCTCTGGCTCTGGCCTGCTCTCTCTCTGGCTCTGGCCTGCCCTCGCCCTGGCTCCGGCATACTCTCACACTGGCTGTGGCCTGCTCTCGCTCTGGCCTCGCCCAGTCTCGGGCCTGATTTAGCACTTGTTCCGGCCTGCCCTTGCCTTGGCTCCGGCCTGCTCTCGCTCTGACCTGCCCTTGCCTTGGCTCTGGCCTACTCTCGCTCTGGCTTTTGCCTGCCCTCACCCTGGCTCTGGCCTGCTCTCGCTCTGGCGTGCCCTCGCCTTGGCTCTGGCCTACTCTCGCTCTGGCCTCGCCCTGTCTCCGGCCTGCTCTCGCCCTGGTTCCGGCCTGTCCTCGCCTTGGCTCTGGCCTACCCTCGCTCTGGCTCCGGCCTGCCCTACACCTGAGGCTCTGGCCTTCTATCGCTCTGGCTCTGGCCTGCCCTTGCCTTGGCTCTGGCCTACCCTCGCCTTGGCTCTGGCCTACCCTCGCCTTGGCTCTGGCCTGCTCTTGCCTTGGCTCCGGCCTGCTCTCGCTCTGGCTCCGGCCTGCCCTGACCCTGACTCCGGCCTGCCCTTGCTCTGGCTCCGGCCTGCCCTCGCATTGGCTCCGGCCTGCTCTCGCCCTGGCTCCGGCCTGCTCTGGCTCTGGCCTGCCCTTGCCCTGGATCCGGCCTGTTCTCTCTCTGGCTCTGGCCTGCCCATGCCTTGGCTCTGGCCTGCTCTTGCTCTGGCTCTGGATCTGGCTCTGGCCTGCCCTTGCCTTGGCTCCGGCCTTCTCTCGCTCTGGCAGGCCCTTGCCTTGGCTCTGGCCAACTCTCGCTCTGGCTCCTGCCTGCCCTCGCCCTGGCTCCGGCCTGCTCTCGCTCTGGCCTGCTCTCGCTCTGGCGTGCCCTCGCCTTGGCTCCGGCCTACTCTTGCTCTGACTCTGGCCTGCCCTCGCCCTGACTCCGGCCAGCTCTGGATCTGGCTCTGGCCTGCCCTCGCCTTGGTTCCGGCCTGCTCTCGCCCTGGCTCCGGCCTGCTCTCGGTCTGGCTCTGGCCTGCCCTCGCCTTCGCTTCGGCCTGATCTCACCTTGGCTCCGGCCTGCTCTCGCCCTGGCTCTGGCCTACTCTCGTTCTGGCCTGCTCTCGCTCTGGCTCTGGCCTCGCCCTGTCTCCGGCCTGCTCTCGCCCTGGTTCCGGCCTGCCCTTGCCTTGGCTCTGGCATGCCCTTGCCTTGGCTCTGGCCTACCCTCGCCGTGGCTCCGGCCTGCTTTCGCCTTGGCTCCGGCCTCCTCTCACTCTGACACCGGCCTGCCCTCACCCTGACTCCGGCCTGCCCTCTCTCTGGCTCAGGCCTGCCCATGCCTTGGCTCCGGCCTGCTCTTCCTCTGGCTCTGGCCTGCCCTCGTATTGACTCTAGCCTGATCTCGCTCTTGTTCTGGCCTGCCTTCGCCATGGCTCCAGCCTGCTCTCGCTCTGGCTCAGGCCTGCTCTCGCTCTGGCTCAGGCCTGCTCTCGCTCTGGCCAGCCCTAGCTCTGGCTCCGGACTGCTCTCGCTCTGGCCTGCTCTCACTCAGTCTCTGGCCTGCCCTCGCCCTGGCTCCGGCATACTCTCGCTCTAGTTCTGACCTGCTCTCGCTCTGGCCTCGCCCTGTCTCCGGCCTGCTCTCGCCCTTGTTCCGGCCGGCCCTTGCCTTGGCTCCGGCCTTCTCTCGCTCTGGCTCTGGCCTGCCCTTGCCTTGGCTCTGGCCAACTCTCGCTATGGCTCTGGCCTGCCCTCGCCCTGGCTCCGGCCTGCTCTCGCTCTGGCTCTGACCTGCTCTCGCACTGGCTCTGGTGTGCCCTCGCCTTGGCTCCGGCCTGCTCTCGCCCTGACTCTGGCCTGCTCTGCATCTGGCTCTGGCCTGCGCTCGCCTTGGCTCCGGCCTGCTCTCGCTCTGGCTCCGGCCTGCTCTTGCTCTGGATCTGGCCGGCTCTTGCTCTGGCTCTGGCCTGCCCTTGTCTTGACTTCGGCCTGCTCTTGCCCTGGCTCTGACCTCCTCTCACTCTGGCCTGCACTCGCTCTGGCTCCGGCCTGCTCTCTCTATAGCTCTCGCCTGTCCATGCCTTGGCTCCGGCCTGCTCTTCCTCTGGCTCTGGCCTGCCCTCGTCTTGACTCTGGCCTGATCTCGCTGTTGTTCTGGCCTGCCTTCGGCTTGGCTCCGGCCTGCTCTTGCTCTGGCTCAGGCCAGCTCTCGCTCTGGCCTGCCGTTGCCTTGGCTCCGGACTGCTCTCGCTCTGCGTCTGGCCTGCTCACACTCTGACCTCCCCTCGCCTTGGCTCCGGCCTGCTCTCGCTCTGGCCTGCCCTCGCCTTGGCTCCGACCTGCTCTTGCTCTGGCCAGCCCTCGCCTTGGCTCCGGCCTGCTCCGCCTTGGCTCCGGTCAGCTCTCACCTTGGCTCCGTCCTGCTCTCGCTCTAGGTCCGGACTGCCCTTGCCCTGGCTCCGGCCTGCCATCGCTCTGGCTCTAGCCTGCCCTCGCCTAAGCTCCGGCATGCTCTTGCCATGGCTCTGGCCTGCTCTCACTTTGGCTCTGGCCCGCCCTCGCCCTGGCTCCAGCCTGCTCTCTCTCTGGCTCTGGTCTGCCCACGCCCTAGCTCCGGCATACTCTCACTCTGGCTGTGGCCTGCTCTCGCTTTGGCCTCGCCCTGTCTCGGGCCTGCTCTAGCCCTTGTTCCGGCCTGCGCTTGCCTTGGCTCCGGCCTTCTATCGCTCTGGCTCTGGCCTGCCCTTGCCTTGGCTCTGTCCTACTCTCGCTCTGGCTCTTGCCTGCCCTCGCCCTGGCTCTGGCCTGCTCTCGCTCTGGTTCTGGCCTGCTCTCGCTCTGGGTCTGGCGTGCCCTCGCTTTGGCTCCGGCCTGCTCTGGATCTGGCTCTGGCCTGTCCTCGCTCTAGCTCCGGCCTGCCCTTGCTCTGGCTCCGGCCTGCTCTCGCCTTGGCTCCGGCCTGTCCTCGCCCTGGCTCCGGCCGGCCCTTGCTCTGGCTCCGGCCAGCCCTCGCCTTGGCTCCGGCCTGTCCTCGCCTTGGCTCCGGCCTGCCCTTGCTCTGGCTCCGGCCAGCCCTCGCCTTGGCTCCGGCCTGCTCTCGCCCTGGCTCCGGCCTGCCCTCGTCTTGACTCCGGCCTGTTCTCGCCCTTGTTCCGGTCTGCCCTTGCCTTGGCTCCGGCCTACTCTCGTTCTGGCTCTTGCCTGCCCTCGCTCTGGCTCCAGCCTGCTCTCGCTCTGGCGTGCCCTCGCCTTGGCTCCGGCCTGCTCTCGCTCTGACTCTGGCCTGCCCTCGCCCTGCTCTGGATCTGGCTCTGGCCTGCCCTCGCCTTGGCTCCGGCCTGCTCTCGGTCTGGCTCTGGCCTGCCCTCGTCTTGGCTCCAGCCTGCTCTCGCCTTGGCTCCGGCCTGCTCTCGCTCTGGTTCCGGCCTGCTCTTGCTCTGGCTCTGGCCTGCTCTTGCTCTGGCCTGCCCTCATCTTGACGCCAGCCTGTTCTCGCTCTTGTTCTGGCCTGCCTTCGTCTTGGCTCCGGCCTGCTCTCGCTCTGGCTCAGGCCTGCTTTCGCTCTGGCTCTGGCCTGCCCTTGCCTTGGCTCCGGACTGCTTTCTCTCTGGCTCTGGCCTGCTCTCGCTCTGGCTTGCACTCGCTTTGGCTATGGCCGGCTCTCGCCCTGGCTCCGGCCTGCTCTCACTCTGGCACTGGGCTGCCCTCGCCCTGGCTCTGGCCTGCTCTCTCTCTGGCTCTGACCTGCCTTTGTCTTGACTCCGGCCTGCTGTCGCCCTGGCTCCGACCTGCTCTCGCTCTGGCCTGCCCTCGCCCTGGCTCCGGCCTGCCCATGCCTTGGCTCCGGCCTGCTCTTCCTCTGGCTCTGGCCTGCCCTCGTTTTGACTCTAGCCTGATCTCGCTCTTGTTCTGGCCTGCCTTCGCCTTGGCTCCAGCCGTCTCTCACTCTTGTTCTGGCTCTGGCCTCACCCTATCTCCGGCCTGCTCTCGCCCTGGTTCCGGCCTGCCCTTGCCTTGGCTCTGGCCTTCTATCGCTCTGGCTCTGGCCTGCCTTTGCCTTGGCTCTGGCCTACCCTCGCCTTGGCTCCGGCCTCCTCTTGCTCTGGCTCCGGCCTGCCCTCACCCTGACTCCGGCTTGCACTTGCATTGGCTCCGGCCAGCAATCGCCCTGCTCTCGATCTCGCTCTGGCCTGCCCTCGCCCTGGCTCCGGCCTGCTCTCTCTCTGGCTCTGGCCTGCCCATGCCTTGGCTCCGGCCTGCCCTCATCTTGACTCTAGCCTGATCTCGCTCTTGTCCTGGCCTGCCTTCGCCATGGCTCCAGCCTGTTCTTGCTCTGGCTCATGTGTGCTCTCGCTCTGGTTCTGGCCTGCCCTAGCTCTGGCTCCGGACTGCTCTCGCTCTGGCCTGCTCTCGCTCTGGCCTCCCCTCGCCCTGGCTCCGGTATACTCTCGCTCTGGTACTGACCTGCTCTGGCCTCGCCCTGTCTCCGGCCTGCTCTCACCCTTGTTCCGGCCTGCCCTTGCCTTGGCTCCAGCCTTCTCTCGCTCTGGCTCTGGCCTGCCCTTGCCTTGGCTCTGGCCTACTCTCGCTCTGGCCTGCCCTCGCCCTGGCTCCGGCCTGCTCTCACTCTGGCTCTGACCTGCTCTGGCTCTGGCGTGCCCTCGCCTTGGCTCTGGCCTGCTCTCGCTATGACTCTGGCCTGCCCTCGCCCTGACTCCGGCCTGCTCTGGATCTGGCTCTGGCCTGCCCTCGCCTTGGCTCCGGCCTGCTCTCACTCTGGCCAGCCCTCGCCTTGGCTCCGGCCTGCTCTCGCTCTGGTTCCGGCCAGCCCTCGCCTTGGCTCTGGCCTGCTCCCGTCCTGGCTCCGGCCTGCCTTTGCTCTGGCTCCGGCCAGCCTCGCCTTGACTAGAGCCTGCTCTCGCCCTGGCTCCGGCCTGCTCTTGCTCTGGCCGGCCCTCGCCCTGGCTCCGGCCTGCTCTCGCTCTGGTTCTGGACTGCCTTCCTTCGCCTTGGCTCCGGCCTGCCCTCGCTCTGGCTCAATCTTGTTACATCTGGCTCTGGCCTGCCCTTTCCTTGGCTCCGGACTGCTCTCGCTCTGGCCTGCTCCTGCCTTGGCTCCGGACTGCTTTCGCTCTGGCTTTCTCTCGCTCTGGCTTGGGCCTGTCTTTGCCTTGGCTCCGGACTGCTCTCGCTCTGGCCTACTCTTGCTCTGGCCTACCCTGGCTCTGCCTCTGGCCTGGCTTTGCCTTGGCTCCAGCCTGCTCTCGCTCTAGCTCCGTAATGCCCTCACCCTGGCTCCGCTATGCCATAGCTCGGGCTCCGACCTGCTCTCGCCTTGGCTCCGTCCTGCTCTCGCCCTGGCTCCGACCGGCTCTCGCTCTGGCTCTGGCCTGCCCTCGCTCCGCCTACTCTCTCTGGCTCTGGCCTGCCGTCGCCCTGGCTCCGGCCTACTCTCGCTCTAGCTCTGGCCTGCTCTCGCTCTGGCCTCGAACTGTCTCCGGCCTGCTCTCGCCCTGGTTCCGGCCTGCCCTTGCCTTGGCTCCGGCAGTCTCTTGCTCTTGCTCTGGTCTGCCCTTGCCTTGGCTCTGGCCTACTCTTTCTCTGGCTCTGGCCTGCCCTCGCCCTGGCCCCGTCCTCCTCTCGCTCTGGCCTGCTCTCGCTCTGGCCTGCTCTCGCTCTGTGTTGCCCTCGCCTTGGCTCCGTCCTGCTCTCGCTCTGACTCTGGCCTGCCCTCGCCCTGGCTCTGGCCTGCTCTGGATCTGGCTCTGGCCTGCCTTCTCCTTGGCTACGGCCTTCTCTCGCCCTGGCTCCAGCCTGCTCTTGCTCTGGACTGCCCTCGCCTTGGCTCCGGCCTGCTCTCGCCTTGGCTCAGGCTTGCTGTTGCTCTGGCTCCGGCCAGCCCTCGCCCTGGCTCCGGCCTGCCCTCGCTCTGACTCTGGCCAGCCCTTGCCTTGGCTCCGGCCTGCTGTCGCCCTGGCTCCGGCCTGCCCTCGCTCTGACTCTGGCCAGCCCTCGCCTTGGCTCCGGCCTGCTCTCGCTCTGGATCCGGCCTGCTCTTGCTCTGGATCTGGCCTGCCCTCGCCCTGGCTCCGGCCTGCTCTTGCTCTGGCTCTGGCCTGCCCTCGTCTTGACTTTGGCATGCTCTCGCTCTGGTTCTGGCCTGTCTTTGCCTTGGCTCCGGCCTGCAGTCGCTCTGGTTCAGGCCTACCCTTGCCTTGGCTCCGAACTGCTCTCGCTCGCTCTGGCTCTGGCGTGCTCTCGCCCTGGCTCCGGCCTGCAGTCGCTCTGGCTCAGGTCTGCTCTCGTTCTGGCTCAGGCCTGCCCTTGCCTTGGCTCCGGACTGCTCTCGCTCTGGCATGCTCTCGCTCTGGCAACCCCTCGCCTTGGCTCCGGCCTGCTCTCGCTCTGGCTTGCCCTCGCCTTGGCTCCGACCTGGTCTTACACTGGCTCTGGCCTGCCCTCGCCTTGGCTTCGGCCTGCTCTGGCTCTGGCCAGCCCTGGCTCTGCCCTCGCCTTGGCTTCAGCCAGCTCTCACCTTGGCTCCGGCCTGCTCTCGCTCTAGTTCCGGACTGCCTTGCCCTGGCTCCGGCCGGCTCTCGCTCTGGCCTACCCTCGCCTTGGCTCCGACCTGCTCTTACACTGGCTCTGGCCTGCCCTCGCCCTGGCCCCGGCCTGCTCTCGTTCTGGCCTGCTCTCGCTCTGTCGTGCCCTCGCTCCGTCCTGCTCTCGCTCTGACTCTGGCCTGCCCTCGCCCTGGCTCTGGCATGCTCTGGATCTGGCTCTGGCCTGCCTTCTCCATGGCTACGGCCTGCTCTCGCCCTGGCTCCGGCCTGCTCTTGATCTGGACTGCCCTCGCCTTGGCTCCGGCCTGCTCTCGCCTTGGCTCAGGCTTGCTCTTGCTCTGGCTCCGGCCTGCCCTCGCCCTGGCTCCGGCCTGCCCTCGCCCTGGCTCTGGCCAGCCCTCGCCCTGGCTCCGGCCTGCTCTCGCCCTGGATCTGGCCTGCCCTCGCCCTGGCTCCGGCCTGCTCTTGCTCTGGCCTGCCCTCGTCTTGACTTCGGCAAGCTCTCGCTCTGGTTCTGGCCTGTCTTCGCCTTGACTCCGGGCTGCTCTCGCTCTGGTTCAGGCCAACTCTCGCTCTGGCCTACCCTTGCCTTGGCTCCGAACTGCTCTCGCTCGCTCTGGCTCTGGCGTGCTCTCGCCCTGGCTCCGGCCTGCTCTCGCTCTAGCCTGCTCTCGCCCTGGCTCCGGCCTGCTCTCGCTCTAGCTCCGGACTGCCCTCGCCCTGGCTCCGGCCTGCCATCGCTCTGGCTCCAGCCTGCCCTCGCCTTGGCTCCGGCCCGCTCTCGTCCTGGCTCCGACCTGTTCTCGCTGTTTCCAGCCAGCCCTCGCCAAGGCTCCGCCCTGCTCTCTCTCTGGCTCTGGCCTACTCTCGCTCTGGCTCTGGCCTGCCCTCGTCCTGGCTCCGGCCTGTTTTCACTCTGGCTCTGGCCTACCCTCGCCTTGGCTCCGGCCTGCTCTCGCCTTGGCTCCGACCTGCTCTCGCTCTGGCCTTCCCTAGCCCTGGCTCCGGCCTCCTCTCTCTCTGGCACTGGCCTGCCCTTGCCTTAGCTCCGACCTGCTCTCGCTCTGACTCTGGCCTGCCCTCGCCATGGCTACTGCCTGCCCTCATCCTTGCTCCGGCCTGCTCTGGCTCTGTCCAACCCTCACCTTGGCTCCGGCCTGCTCTCGCCTTGGCTCCAGCCTGCTCTCGCTCTGGCTCCGGCCTGCCCTCATCCTGACTCCTGCCTGCCCTTGCTCTGGCTCCGGCCTGCCCTCGCCCTGATTCCGGCCTGCCCTTGCTCTAGCTCCAGCCAGCCCTTGCATTGGCTCCGGCCTGCTCTAGCCTTGACTCCGACCTGATCTCGCCCTGGCTCCGGCCTGCTCTCTCTCTGGCTCTGGCCTGCCCTCGTCCTTGCTCAGGCCTGCTCTCGTTCTGGTCTACCCTCGCCTTGGCTCCGGACTGCTCTTGCCGTGGCTCAGGCCTGCTCTCGCTCTGGCTCAGGCCTGCTCTCTCTCTGCCTCCGGCGTGCTCTCTCTCTGGCTCGGGCCAGCCCTTGCTCTAGCTCCGGCCGGCCCTCTCATTCGCTCCGGCCTGCTCTAGCCCTGGCTCCGACCTGCTCTCGCTCTGGTCTGCCCTCTCTCTGTCTCCGGCCTGTTCTCTCTCTGGCTTTCGACTGCCGAAGCCTTGGCTCCGGCCTGCTCTTCCTCTGGCTCAGGCCAGCCCTCGTCTTGACTCTGGGCTGCTCTCGCTCTAGTTCCGGACTGCCCTTGCCCTGGCTCCGGCCTGCTCTCGCTCTGGCCTGCCCTCGCCTTGGCTCCGACCTGCTCTTACACTGGCTCTGGCCTGCCCTCGCCTTGGCTCCGGCCTTCTCTCGCTCTGGCTCTGGCCTGCCCTCGCTCTGGCTCCAGCCAGCTCTCACCTTGGCTCCGGCCTGCTCTCGCTCTAGTTCCGGACTGCCCTTTCCCTGGCTCCGGCCTGCCATCGCTCTGGCTCCGGCCTGCCCTCGCCTTAGCTCCGGCCTGCTCTCACCCTGGCTCCGGCCTGCTCTCGCTTTGGCTCTGGCCCACCCTCGCCTTGGCTGCGGCCTGCTCTCTCTCTGGCTCTGGCCTGCCCTCGTCCTGGCTCCGGCATACTCTCGCTCTGGCTCTAGCCTCGCCCTGTCTCAGGCCTACGCTAGCCCTTGTTGCGGCCTACCCTTGCCTTGGCTCCGGCCTTCTCTTGCTCTAGCTCGCGCCTGCCCTCGTCTTGGCACTGGCCCGCTCTCACTCTGACTCTGGCCTGCCCTCGCCCTGGCTCCGTCCTGCTCTGGATCTGGCTCTGGCCTGCCCTCGCCTTGGCTCCGGCCTGCTCTCGCCCTGGCTCCAGCCTGCTCTTGCTCTGGCCTGCCCTCGCCTTGGCTCCGGCCTGCTCTCGCTCTGGCTCCAGCCTGCCCTCGCTGTGGCTCCGGCCTGCCCTTGCTCTGGCTACGCCAGCCTTCGCCTTGGCTCCGGCCTGCTCTCGCCCTGGCTCCGGCCTTCTCTTGCTCTGGCCTGCCCTCGCCCTGGCTCCGGCCTGCTCTTGCTCTGGCCTGCCCTCGTCTTGACTCCGGACTGTTCTCGCTCTGGTTCTGGCCTGCCTTCGCCTTGGCTCCGGCATGCCCTCGCTCTGGCTGGCTCAAGCCTGCTCTAGCTCTGGCTCTGGCCTGCCCTGGCTCCAGACTGCTCTCGCTCTGGCCTGCTCTTGCTCTGGCCCGCCCTCGCCTTGGCTCCGGCCTGCTCTCGCTCTTGCCTGCCCTCGCCTTGGCTCCGACCTGCTCTTGCTCTCGCTCTGGCCTGCCCTCGCCTTGGCTCCGGCCTGCTCTCGCTCTGGCCCGCCCTGGCTCTGCTTCTGGGCTGCCCTCGCCTTGGCTCTGGCCTGCTGTCGCTCTGGCTCCGGCCTGCCCTCGCCCTAGCTTCGGCCTGCTCTCACTCTGCCTCCGGCCTAACCTCGCCTTGGCTCCGGCCTGCCCTCGCCCTTTATCCGGCCTGCTCTCGCTCTGGCCTGCCCTCGTCCTGACTCCGGCATTCTCTCGCTGTTGCACAGGCCTGCTCTCGATCTGGAACTGACATGCTCTCGCTCTGGCCTGCCCTCACCTTGACTCCGGCTTGCTCTCGCTCTGGCCTGTCCTCGCCTTGGCTCCAGACTTCTCTCGCTCTGGCTCTCGCCTGCGCTAGCCTTGGCTCTGGCCTACTTTCGCTCTCTCTGGCCTGCCCTTGCCCTGGCTCCGGCCTGATCGCGCTCTGGCCTGCCCTCGCCTTGGCTCCAGCCTGCTCTCGCTTTGACTCTGGTCTGCCCTCGCCCTGGCTCCGGATTGCCCTCGCCTTGGCTCCAGCCTGCTCTCGCTCTGACTCTGGTCTGCCCTCGCCCAGGCTCCGGCCTGCTATGGCTCTAGCTCTGTCCTGCCCTCGCCTTGGCTA
The DNA here is from genome assembly GCF_046119375.1 of Phyllobates terribilis. Taxonomy (NCBI): domain Eukaryota; kingdom Metazoa; phylum Chordata; class Amphibia; order Anura; family Dendrobatidae; genus Phyllobates; species Phyllobates terribilis. The sequence continues at coordinate 3,274,686 of NW_027362898.1, read as the reverse complement.
CGGCCTGCTCTCGCCCTGGCTCCGGCTTGCCCTCGTCCTAGCTCCGGCCTGCTCTCGCTCTGGCTCTGGCCTGCCCTCGCCCTAGCTCCGGCCTGCTCTCGCTCTGGCTCTGGCCTGCCCTCGCCCTAGCTCCGGCCTGCTCTCGCTCTGGCTCTGGCCTGCCCTCGCCCTTTCTCTGGCCTGCTCTCGCCCTGACTCCGGCATTCTCTCGCTCTTGCACTGGCCAGCTCTCGATCTGGAACTGACCTGCTCTCGTTCTGGCTCTGGCCTGCCCTCACCTTGTCTCCGGCTTGCTCTCGCTCTGGCCTGTCCTCGCCTTGGCTCCGGACTTCTCTCGCTCTGGCTCTCGCCTGCCCTAGCCTTGGCTCTGGCCTACTTTCACTCTCTCTGGCCTGCCCTTGCCCTGGCTCCGGCCTGATCTCGCTCTGGCCTGCCCTCGCCTTGGCTCCAGCCTGCTCTCGCTTTGACTCTGGTCTACCCTCGCCCAGGCTCCGGCCTGCTCTCGCTTTCCTCGCCCTGGCTCAGGCCTGCCCTCGCCTTGGCTCCGGCCTGCTCTCGCTCTGACTCCGGCCTGCTCTTGCCCTGGACTGCCCTTGCCTTAGCTCCGGCCTGCTCTCGCCTTCGCTCCCTGGCTCCGGCCTCCCCTTGCTCTGACTCTGGCCAGCCCTCGCCTTGGCTCTGGCCTGCCCTCGCCCTGGCTCCGGCCTGCTTTTACTCTGGCTCTGGCCTGCCCTCATCTTGACTTTGGCATGCTCTCGCTCTGGTTCTGGCCAGCCCTCGCCTTGGCTCTGGACTGCTCTCGCTCGCTCTGGCTTGCTCTCGCTCTGGCCTGCCCATGCCTTGGCTCCGGCCTTCTCTGACTCTGGCCTGCCCTCTTCTTGACTCCGGCATGCTCTCGCTCTGGTTCTGGCCTGCCTTCGCCTTGGCTCCGGCCTGCTCTCGCTCTGGCTCTGGCCTGTCTTCGCATAGGCTCCGACCCGCTCTCGCCCTGGCTCCGGCCTGCTCTCGCTCTGGCCTGCCTTCGCCTTGGCTCCGGCCTTCTCTGACTCTGGCTCTAGCCTGCCCTCTTCTTGACTCCAGCATGCTCTCACTCTGGTTCTGGCCTGCCTTCGCCTTGGCTCCGGCCTGCTCTCGCTCTGGCTCTGGCCTGTCCTCGCATAGGCTCCGACCCGCTCTCGCCCTGGCTCCGGCCTGCTCTGGCTCTGGCCTGCCCTCTCCTTGGCTCCAGCCAGCTCTCACCTTGGCTCCGGCCTGCTCTCGCTCTAGTTCCGGACTGCCCTTGCCCTGGCTCCGGCCTGCCATCGCTCTGGCTCCGGCCTGCCCTCGCCTTAGCTCCGGCCTGCTCTCACCCTGGCTCCGGCCTGCTCTCGCTTTGGCTCTGGCCCGCCCTCGCCCTGGCCGCGGCCTGCTCTCTCTCTGGCTCTGGCCTGCCCTCGTCCTGGCTCCGGCATACTCTCACTCAGGCTGTGGCCTACTCTCGCTCTGGCTCTAGCCTCGCCCTGTCTCAGGCCTACGCTAGCCCTTGTTCCGGCCAACTCTTGCCTTGGCTCCGGCCTTCTCTTGCTCTGGCTCGCGCCTGCCCTCGTCTTGGCACCGGCCCGCTCTCACTCTGACTCTGGCCTGCCCTCGCCCTGGCTCCGTCCTGCTCTGGATCTGGCTCTGGCCTGCCCTCGCCTTGGCTCCGGCCTGCTCTCGCCCTGGCTCCAGCCTGCTCTTGCTCTGGCCTGCCCTCGCCTTGGCTCCGGCCTGTTCTCGCTCTGGCTCCAGCCTGCCCTCGCTGTGGCTCCGGCCTGCCCTTGCTCTGGCTACGGCCAGCCTTCACCTTGGCTCCGGCCTGCTCTCGCCCTGGCTCCGGCCTTCTCTTGCTCTGGCTCTGGCCTGCCCTCGCCCTGGCTCCGGCCTGATCTTGCTCTGGCCTGCCCTCGTCTTGACTCCGGACTGCTCTCGCTCTGGTTCTGGCCTGCCTTCGCCTTGGCTCCGGCATGCCCTCGCTCTGGCTGGCTCAAGCCTCCTCTAGCTCTGGCTCTGGCCTGCCCTGGCTCCAGACTGCTCTCGCTCTGGCCTGCTCTTGCTCTGGCCCGCCCTCGCCTTGGCTCCGGCCTGCTCTCGCTCTTGCCTGCCCTCGCCTTGGTTCCGACCTGCTCTTGCTCTCGCTCTGGCCTGCCCTCGCCTTGGCTCCGGCCTGCTCTCGCTCTGGCCCGCCCTGGCTCTGCTTCTGGGCTGCCCTCGCCTTGGCTCTGGCCTGCTGTCGCTCTGGCTCCGGCCTGCCCTCGCCCTAGCTCCGGCCTGCTCTCACTCTGCCTCCGGCCTGCCCTCGCCTTGGATCCGGCCTGCTCTCGCCCTTTCTCCGGCCTGCTCTCGCTCTGGCCTGCCCTCGTCCTGACTCCGGCATTCTCTCGCTGTTGCACAGGCCTGCTCTCGATCTGGAACTAACCTGCTCTCGCTCTGGCCTGCCCTCACCTTGACTCCGGCTTGCTCTCGCTCTGGCCTGTCCTCGCCTTGGCTCCAGACTTCTCTCGCTCTGGCTCTCGCCTGCGCTAGCCTTGGCTCTGGCCTACTTTCGCTCTCTCTGGCCTGCCCTTGCCCTGGCTCCGGCCTGATCACGCTCTGGCCTGCCCTCGCCTTGGCTCCAGCCTGCTCTCGCTTTGACTCTGGTCTGCCCTCGCCCTGGCTCCGGATTGCCCTCGCCTTGGCTCCAGCCTGCTCTCGCTCTGACTCTGGTCTGCCCTCGCCCAGGCTCCGGCCTGCTATGGCTATAGCTCTGTCCTGCCCTCGCCTTGGCTACGGCCTGCTCTCGCCCTGGCTCCGGCTTGCCCTCGTCCTAGCTCCGGCCTGCTCTCGCTCTGGCTCTGGCCTGCCCTCGCCCTTTCTCCGGCCTGCTCTCGCTCTGGCCTGCTCTCGCCCTGACTCCGGCATTCTCTCACTCTTGCACTGGCCAGCTCTCGATCTGGAACTGACCTGCTCTCGTTCTGGCTCTGGCCTGCCCTCACTTTGTCTCCGGCTTGCTCTCGCTGACTTCTCTCGCTCTGGCTCTCGCCTGCCCTAGCCTTGGCTCTGGCCTACTTTCACTCTCTCTGGCCTGCCCTTGCCCTGGCTCCGGCCTGATCTCGCTCTGGCCTGCCCTCGCCTTGGCTCCAGCCTGCTCTCGCTTTGACACTGGTCTACCCTCGCCCAGGCTCCGGCCTGCTCTCGCTTTCCTCGCCCTGGCTCCGGCCTGCCCTCGCCTTGGCTCCGGCCTGCTTTCGCTCTGACTCCAGCCTGCTCTCGCCCTGGACTGCCCTTGCCTTAGCTCCGGCCTGCTCTCGCCTTGGCTCTGGCTTGCTCTTGCTCCGGCCTGCCCTCGCCCTGGCTCCGGCCTCCCCTTGCTCTGACTCTGGCCAGCCCTCGCCTTGGCTCCGGCCCGCCCTCGCCCTGGCTCCGGCCTGCTTTTACTCTGGCTCTGGCCTGCCCTCATCTTGACTTTGGTATGCTCTCGCTCTGGTTCTGGCCTGCCCTCGCCTTGGCTCCGGACTGCTCTCGCTCGCTCTGGCTTGCTCTCGCTCTGGCCTGCCCTTGCCTTGGCTCCGGCCTTCTCTGACTCTGGCTCTGGCCTGCCCTCTTCTTGACTCCGGCATGCTCTCGCTCTGGTTCTGGCCTGCCTTCGCCTTGGCTCTGGCCTGCTCTCGCTCTGGCCGGTCCTCGCATAGGCTCCGACCCGCTCTCGCCCTGTCTCCGGCTTGCTCTCGCTCTGGCTCCGGCTTGCTCTCGCTCTGGCCTGTCCTCGCCTTGGCTCCGGACTTCTCTCGCTCTGGCTCTCGACTGCCCTCGCCCTGGCTCCGGCCTCCCCTTGCTCTGACTCTGGCCAGCCCTCGCCTTGGCTCGGCCCTCCCTCGCCCTGGCTCCGGCCTGCTTTTACTCTGGCTCTGGCCTGCCCTCATCTTGACTTTGGCATGCTCTCGCTCTGGTTCTGGCCTGCACTCGCCTTGGCTCCGGACTGCTCTCGCTCGCTCTGGCTCTGGCTTGCTCTCGCTCTGGCCTGCCCTTGCCTTGGCTCCGGCCTTCTCTGACTCTGGCTCTGGCCTGCCCTCTTCTTGACTCCGGCATGCTCTCGCTCTGGTTCTGGCCTGCCTTCGCCTTGGCTCCGGCCTGCTCTCGCTCTGGCTCTGGCCGGTCCTCGCATAGGCTCCGACCCGCTCTCGCCCTGGCTCCGGCCTACTCTCGCTCTGGCCTGCCGTCGCCTTGGCTCCGGCCTGCTCTTGCCCTGGCTCCGGCCTGTTCTCGCTCTGGCCTGCCCTCGCCTTGGCTCCGGCCTGCTCTCGCTGACTCTGGTCTGCCCTCGCCTAGGCTCCGGCCTGCTCTGGCTCTAGCTCTGTCCTGCCCTCGCCTTGGCTCCGGCCTGCGCTCGCCTTAGCTCCGGCATGCTCTCGCCCTGGCTCCGGCCTGCCCTCTAACTGGCTCCGGCCTGCCCTACCTCTGGCTCCAGCCTGCCCTCACCTTGGCTCCGGCCTGCTCTTGCCTTGGCTCCGGCCTGCTCTCGCTCTGGCCTGTCCTCGCCTTGGCTCCGGACTTCTCTCACTCTGGCTCTCGCCTGCCTTAGCCTTGGCTCTGGCCTACTTTCGCTCTCTCTGGCCTGCCCTTGCACTGGCTCCGGCCTGATCTCGCTCTAGCCTGCCCTCGCCTTGGCTCCAGCCTGCTCTCGCTTTCCTCGCCCTGGCTCTGGCCTGCCCTCGCTCTGACTCTGGTCTGCCCTCGCCCAGGCTCCGGCCTGCTCTGGCTTTAGCAATGTCCTGCACTCGCCTTGGCTATGGCCTGCTCTCGACCTGGCTCCGGCTTGCCCTCGTCCTGCCTCCGGCGTGCTCTTGCTCTGGCCTGCCCTCTCCTTGGCTCTGGCCTGCTCTCGCCCTGGCTCCGGCCTGCTCTCGCTCTGGCTTCAGCCTGCCCTCGCCCTGCTCCGGCCTGCCCTTGCTCTGGCTCCGGCCAGCTCCTGTTCGGGCTCCGGCCAGCCCTCGCCTTGGCTCCAGCCTGCTCTTTCTTGCTCTGGCTCCGGCCTGCTCTCGCTCAAGCCTATTCTCTCTCTGGCTCTGGCCTGCCCTTGCCTTGGCTCCGGACTGTTCTCGCTCTGGCACTGGCCTGATCTCGCTCTGGCACTGGCCTGCTCTCATTCTGTCTCTGGCCTGCCGTCGCCTTGGCTCCGGCCTGCTCTTGCCCTGGCTCCGGCCTGATCTCGCTCTGGCCTGCCCTCGCCTTGGCTCCGGCCTGCTCTCGCTCTGACTCTGGTCTGCCCTCGCCCAGGCTCCGGCCTGCTCTGGCTCTAGCTGTGTCCGGCCCTTGCCTTGGCTCTGGCCTGCCCTCGCCTTAGCATGCCGGAGCTCTCGCCCTGGCTCCGGCCTGCCCTCTGACTGGCTCCGGCCTGCCCTCCCTCTGGCTCCAGCCTGCCCTCGCCCTGGCTCCGGCATGCTCTTGCCCTGGCTCCGGCCTGCTCTCACTCTGGCTCCAGCCTGCCCTTGCTCTGGCTTCGGCCAGCCCTCGCCTTGGCTCCAGCCTGCTCTTGTTCTGGCTCTGGCCTGCCCTCGTCTTGACTCCGGCCTGCTCTCGCTTTGGTTCTGGCCTGCCTTCGCCTAGGCTCCGGCCTGCTCTTGCTCTCGCTCGGCCGACTCTCTCTCTGGCTCTGGCCTGCCCTTGCCTTGGCTCCGGACTGCTCTCGCTCTGGCACTGGCCTGATCTCGCTCTGGCACTGGCCTGCTCTCGTTCTGGCTCTTGCCTGCCCTCACCTTGGTTCCGGCCTGCTTTCGCTCTGGCTCTGGCCTGCTGTCGCCTTGGCTCCAGCCTCCTCTCGCTCTGGCCTGCCCTGGCTCTGCTCAAGCCTGCCCTCGTCTTGGCTGCAGCCTGCCCTCGCCCTGGCTCCGGCCTGCTCTCGCTCTGGCCTGCTCTCGCTCTGGTTCATGCCTGCCCTTGCCTCGGCTCGGGCCTGCTCTCGCTCTGGCTCGGGCCTGCTCTCGCTCTGGCCTGCCTCTCCTTGGCTCCGGCCTTCTCTCGCTCTGGCTCACGCCTGCCCTTGTCTTGGCTCCGTCCTGCTCTCGCTCTGACTCTGGCCTGCCCTCGCCCTGGCTCCGTTCTGCTCTGGATCTGGCTCTGGCCTGCCCTGGCCTTGGCTCCGGCCTGCTGTTGCCCTGGCTTCAGCCTGCTCTCGCTCTGGCCTGCCCTCGCCTTGGCTCCGGCCTGCTCTCGCTCTGGCTCCAGCCTGCCCTCGCTGTGGCTCCAGCCTGCCCTTGCTCTGGCTACAGCCAGCTTACGCCTTGGCTCCGGCCTGCTCTCGCCCTGGCTCCGGCCTTCTCTTGCTCTGGATCTGGACTGCCCTCGCCCTGGCTCCGGCCTGCTCTTGCTCTGGCCTGCCCTCGTCTTGACTCCGGACTGCTCTCGCTCTGGCCTGCCTTCACCTTGGCCCCGGCATGCCCTCGCTCTGGCTCAAGCCTGCTCTGGCTCCAGACTGCTCTCGCTCTGGCTCTGGCCCGCACGCGCCTTGGCTCCGGCCTGCACTCGCCTTGGCTCCGGCCTGCTCTCGCTCTTGCCTGCCCTCGCCTTGGCTCCGACCTGCTCTTGCTCTCGCTCTGGCCTGTCCTCGCCTTGGCTCAGGCCAGCTCTCGCTCTGGCCCGCCCTGGCTCTGCTTCTGGCCTGCCCTCGCCTTGCCTCTGGCTTGCTCTCGCTCTGGCTCCGTCCGGCCTGCCCTCGCCCTGGCTCCGGCCTGCTCTCACTCTGCCTCCGGCCTGCCCTCGCCTTGGCTCCGGCCTGCTCTCGCTCTGGCTCCGGCCTGCTCTAGCTCTGGCTACGGCCTGCCCTCGCCCTTTCTCCGGACTGCTCTCGCTCTGGCCTGCCCTCGTCCTGACTCCGGCATTCTCTCGATGTTGCACAGGCCTACTCTCGCTCTGGCCTGCCCTCACCTTCTCTCCGGCTTGCTCTCGCTCTGGCTCTGGCCTGTCCTCGCCTTGGCTCCAGACTTCTCTCGCTCTGGCTCTCGCCTGCCCTAGCCTTGGCTCTGGCCTACTTTCGCTCTCTCTGGCCTGCCCTTGCCCTGGCTCCGGCCTGATCTTGCTCTGGCCTGCCCTCGCCTTGGCTCCAGCCTGCTCTCGCTTTGACTCTGGTCTGCCCTCTCCCTGGCTCCGGCCTGCCCTCGCCTTGGCTCCGGCCTGCTCTCGCTCTGACTCTGGTCTGCCCTCGCCCAGGCTCCGGCCTGCTATGGCTCTAGCTCTGTCCTGCCCTCGCCTTGGCTCCGGCTTGCCCTCCTCCTGGCTCCGGCCTGCTCTCGCTCTGGCTCTGGCCTGCCCTCGACCTTTCTCCGGCCTGCTCTCGCCCTGACTCCAGCATTCTTTCGCTCTTGCACTGGCCTGCTCTCGATCTGGAACTGACCTGCTCTCGTTCTGGCTCTGGCCTGCCCTCACCTTGTCTCCGGGTTGCTCTCGCTCTGGCCTGTCCTCACCTTGGCTCCGGACTTCTCTCGCTCTGGCTCTCGCCTGCCCTAGCCTTGGCTCTGGCCTACTTTCGCTCTCTCTAGCCTGCTCTTGCCCTGGCTCCGGCCTGATCTCGCTCTGGCCTGCCTTCGCCTTGGCTCCAGCCAGCTCTCGCTTTGACTCTGGTCTGCCCTCGCCCAGGCTCCGGCCTGCTCTCGCTTTCCTCGCCCTGGCTCCGGCCTGCCCTCGCCCTGGCTCCGGCCTGCTCTCGCTCTGACTCTGGTCTGCCCTCGCCCAGGCTCCGGCCTGCTCTGGCTTTAGCTCGATTCTGCCCTCACCTTGGCTACGGCCTGCCCTCATCCTGGCTCCGGCCTGCTCTTGCTCTGGCTCTGGCCTGCCCTCTCCTTGGCTCCGGCCTGTTCTCGCCCTGGCTCCGGCCTGCTCTCGCTCTGGCTTCAGCTTGCCCTCGCCCTGGCTCCGGCCTGCCCTTGCTCTGGCCTGCCCTTGCTCTGGCTCCGGCCAGCTCCTGTTCTGGCTCCGGCCAGCCCTCGCCTTGGCTCCAGCCTGCTCTTTCTTGCTCTGGCTCTGGCCTGCCCTCGTCTTGACTCCGGCCTGCTCTCGCTTTGGTTCTGGCCTGCCTTCGCCTTGGCTCCGGCCTGCTCTCGCTCAGGCCTATTCTCTCTCTGGCCTGCCCTTGCCTTGGCTCCGGACTGCTCTCGCTCTGGCACTGGCCTGATCTCGCTCTGGCACTGGCCTGCTCTCGTTCTGGCTCTTGCCTGCCATCACCTTAGCTCCGGCCTGCTCTCGCTGTGGCCTGCCGTCGCCTTGGCTCCGCCCTGCCCTCGCCCTGGCTCCGGCCTGCCCTCGACCTGGCTCTGGCCTGCCCTCGACCTGGCTCCGGCCTGCCCTCGCACTGGCTTTGGCCTGCCCACGCCCTGGCTCCGGCCTGCCCTCGACCTGGCTCCGGCCTGCCCTCGACCTGGCTCCGGCCTCCTCTTGCTCTGACTCTGGCCTGCCCTCGCCCTGGCTACGGCCTGCTCTGGCTCTGTCCTGCTCTCACCTTGGCTCCGGCCCGTTCTCTCCTAGGCTCCGGCCTGCCCTCGTCCTGGCTGCAGCCTGCTCTCGCTCTTGCCTGCCCTCGCTTTGGCTCTAGCCTACTCTCGCTCTGGCCTGCCCTCGTCCTGGCCCCGGCCTGCTCTGGCTCTGTCCTGCCCTCGTCCTGGCTCCGGCCTGCCCTCGCTTTGGCTCCGGCTTGCTCTCGCCTTGGCTTCGGCCTGCTCTCGCCCTGGCTCAGACCTGCTCTCGCTCTGGCTCTGTCCCGCCCTCGCCCTGGCTCCGGCCTGCTCTAGCTCTGGTTCTGGCCTGCCCTTGCCTTGGCTCCGGACTGCTCTCACTCTGGCACTGGGCTGCTCTCGCTCTGGATCTGGCCAGCCCTCCCTGCCATCGCTCTGGCTCTGGCCTGCCCTCGCGCTGGCTCCGGAATGCCCTCACCCTGGCTCCGACCTGCTCTGGCTCTGGCCTGCCCTTGCCTTTGCTCCGGACTGCTCTCGCTCTGGCCTGCTCTCGCCTTGGCTCCGGCCTGCCATAGCTCTGGCTCCGGCCTGCTCTCGCTCTGGCCTGCCCTTGCCTTGGCTCCGGACAGCTCTCACTCTGGCACTGGCCTGCTCTCGGTCTGGCTCTGGCCTGCCCTCACTGCCCTCGCTCTGGCCTCCCCTGGCTCCGGCCTGCCTTCACCCTGGCTCCGACCTGCTCTCGCTCTGGCCTGCCCTAGCCTTGGCTCCGACCTGCTCTCACTCTGGCTCCGGCCTGCCCTCACCTTGCCTCCGGCCTGCTCTGACTCTGCCTCTGGCCTGCCCTTGCCTTGGCTCTCGGGGGCTCTCGCTCTTACTCTGGCCTGCCCTCGCCCTGGCTCCGGCCTGCCCTCGTCCTTCCTCAGGCCTGCTCTCGTTCTGGTCTACCCTCGCCTTGGCTCCGGACTGCTCTCGCTCTGGCTCCGGCCTGACCTCGCCATGACTCCGGCCTGCCCTCGCCCTGAATCCGGCCTGCCCTTGCTCTGGCTCCGGCCTGCCCTCGCCCTGACTCCGGCCTGCCCTCGCCCTGACTCCGGCCTGCCCTCGCCCTGACTCCTGTCTGCCCTTGCTCTGGCTCCGGCCTACCCTCGCCCTGATTCCGGCCTGCCCTTGCTCTAGCTCCAGCCAGCCGTTGCATTGGCTCCGGCCTACTCTAGCCTTGACTTCGACCTGCTCTCGCCTTGGCTCCGGCCTGTTATCTCTCTGGCTCTGGCCTGCACATGCTTTGGCTCTCTCTCTGGCCTGCCCTTGCCTTAGCTCTGGCCGGCTCTCGCTCTGACTCTGGCCCACCCTCGCCTTGGCTCCGGCCTGCTCTTGCCTTGGCTCCGGTCTGCTCTCGCTCTGGCTCCGGCCTGCCCTCGCCCTGACTCCGGCCTGCCCTTGCTCTAGCACTCGCATTAGCTCCGGCCTGCTATCGCCCTGGCTCCGACCTGCTCTCGCACTGGCCTGCCCTCGCTCTGGCTCCGGAATGCTCTCTCTCTGGCTCTCGCCTGCCGATGCCTTGGCTCCGGCCTGCTCTTCCTCTGGCTCTGGCCTGCCCTCGTCTTGACTCTGGCCTGATCTCGCTCTTGTTCTGGCCTGCCTTCGACTTGGCTCCGGCCTGCTCTTGCACTGGCTCAGGCCTGCTCTCGCTCTGGCCTGCCTTTGCCTTGGCTCCGGGAGACTGCTCTCGCTCTGGCTCTGGCCTGCTCTCGCTCTGGCCTCCCCTCGCCTTGGCTCCGGCCCGCTCTCGCTCTAGCTCTGGCCTGCCCTCGCCTTGGCTCTAACCTGCACTTGCTCTGGCTCTAACGAGCCCTCGCCTTGGCTCCGGCCTGCTCTCGCTCTGGCCTGCCCTGGCTCTGCCTCTGGCCTGCCCTCGCCTTGGCTCCAGCCAGCTCTCGCTCTAGTTCCGGACTGCCCTTGCCCTGGCTCCAGCCTGCCATCGTTCTGGCTCCGGCCTGCCCTCGCCTTAGATCCGGACTGCTCTCGCTTTGGCTCTGGCCCGCCATCGCCCTGGCTCCGGCCTGCTCTCTCTCTGGCTCTGGCCTGCCCTCACCCTGGCTCCGGCATACTCTCACTCTGGCTGTGGCCTGCTCTCGCTCTGGCCTCGCCCTGTCTCGGGCCTGCTCTGGCCCATGTTCCGGCCTGCCCTTGCCTTGGCTCCAGCCTTCTCTCGCTCTGGCTCTGACCTGCCCTTGCCTTGGCTCTGGCCTACTCTCGATCTGGCTCTTGCCTGCATTCGCCCTGGCTCCGGCCTGCTCTCGCTTTGGTTCTGGCCTGCTCTTGCTCTGGCTCTGGCCTCCCCTCGGCTTGGCTCCGGCCTGCTCTTGCTCTGACTGTGGCCTGCCCTCGCCCCTGACTCCGGCCTGCTCTGGATCTGGCTCTGGCCTGCCCTCGCCTTGGCTCCGGCCTGCTCTTGGTCTGGCTATGGTCTGCCCTCGCCTTGGATCCGGCCTGCTCTCGCCTTGGCTCCGGCCTGCTCTCGCTCTGGCTCCGGCCTGCCCTTGCTCTGGCCCCGGCCAGCTCTCGCCTTGGCTCCGGCCTTTTCTCGCCCTTGTTCCGGCCAGCCTTTGCCCTGGCTCTGGCCTGCTCTCGCTGTGGCTCTGGCCTGCCCTGGCTCTGCCTCTGGCATTCCCTCGCCTTGGCTCCGGGCTAATCTCGGCTTGGCTCCGGCCTGCTCTCGCTCTACATCCGGACTGCCCTCGCCCTGGCTCCGGACTGCTCTCGCCCTGGCTCCAGCCTGCTCTCGCCCTGGCTCCAGCCTGCCCTAGCCCTGGCTCCGGCCTACTTTCGCTCTGGTTCTGGCCTGCTCTCGCTCTGGCCTCGAACTGTCTCCGGCCTGCTCTCCCCCTGGCTCCGGCCTGCCCTTGCCTTGGCTCCGGCCTTCTTTGCTCTAGCTCTGGCCAGCCCTTGCCTTGGCTCTGGCCTACTCTTGCTCTGGCCTGCCCTCGCCCTGGCCTGCTGTCGCTCTGGCCTGCTCTCGCTCTGGCGTGCCCTCGCCTTGGCTCCGTCCTGCTCTCACTGTGACTCTGGCCTGTCCTCGCCCTGGCTCCGGCCTGCCCTTACTCTGGCTCCGGCCAGCTCTCGCCTTGGCTCCGGCCTGCTCTCGCCCTGGCTCCAGCCTGCTCTTGATCTGGTCAGCCCTCGCCCTGGCTCCGGCCTACTCTTGCTCTTGCTCGCTCTTGCTCTGGTCTGGCCTCGTCTTGACTCCGGCCTGATCTCGCCCTTGTTCCGGCCAGCCTTTGCCCTGGCTCCGGCCTGCTCTCGCCCTGGCTCCGACCTACTCTCGCTCTGGCCTGCCCTGGCTCTGCCTCTGGCCTGCCCTCGCCTTGGCTCCGGGCTAATCTCGGCTTGGCTCCGGCCTGCTCTCGCTCTACATCCGAACTGCCCTCGCCCTGGCTCCGGACTGCCCTGGCCGTGGCTAAGGACTGCTCTCGCCCTGCCTCCTGCCTGCTCTCTATCTGGCTCTGGCCTGCCCTAGCCCTGGCTCCGGCCTACTTTCGCTCTGGCCTGCTCTCGCTCTGGCCTCGAACTGTCTCCGGCCTGCTCTCTCCCTGGGTCCGGCCTGCCCTTGCCTTGGCTCCGGCCTTCTCTTGCTCTAGCTCTGGCCTGCCCTTGCCTTGGCTCTGGCCTACTCTTGCTCTGGCCTGCCCTCGCTCTGGCCTGCTCTCGCTTTGGCGTGCCCTCGCCTTGGCTCTGTCCTGCTCTCACTGTGACTCTGGCCTGCCCTCGCCCTGGCTCCGGCCTGCTCTGGATCTGGCTCTGGCCTGCCCTCTCCTTGGCTCCGGCCTGCTCTCGCCCTGGATTGCCCTTGCCTTAGCTCCGGCCTGCTCTCGCCTTGGCTCTGGCTTGCTCTTGCTCTGGCTCCGGCCTGCCCTCGCCCTGGCTCCGGCCTCCCCTTGCTCTGACTCTGGCCAGCCCTCGCCTTGGCTCCGGCCCGCCCTCGCCCTGGCTCCGGCCTGCCCTCGCCCTGGCTCCGGCCTGCTTTTACTCTGGTTCTGGCCTGCCCTTGCCTTGGCTCCGGACTGCTCTCGCTCGCTCTGGCTTGCTCTCGCTCTGGCCTGCCCCTGCCTTGGCTCCGGCCTTCTCTGACCCTGGCTCTGGCCTGCCCTCTTCTTGACTCCGGCATGCTCTCGCTCTGGTTCTGGCCTGCCTTCGCCTTGGCTCCGGCCTGCTCTCGCTCTGGCTCTGGCCTGTCCTCGCATAGGCTCCGGCCCGCTCTCGCCCTGGCTCCGGCCTGCTTTCGCTCTGGCCTGCTCTCGCCCTGGCTCCGGCCTGCTCTCGCTCTAGCTCCGGACTGCCCTCGCCCTGGTTCCGGCCTGCCACCGCTCTGGCTCCGGCCTGCCCTCGCCTTGGTTCCGGCCTGTTCTCGCTCTGTTTCTGGCCTGCCCTCGCCCAGGCTCCGCCCTGCACTCTCTCCGGCTCTAGCCTACTGTCGCTCTGGCTCTGGCCTGTTCTCGCCCTGGTTCCGGCCTGACCTTGCCTTGGCTCCGGCCTTCTCTCGCTCTGGCCTGCCCTCGCTGAGGCTCCGGCCTGCTCTAGCTCTGGCCTGCCCTCGTCTTGGCTCCGGCCTGCTCTAGCTCTGGCCTGCCCTCGTCTTGGCTCCGGCCTGCCCTAGTCCTGGCTCTGGACTGTTTTCACTCTGGCTCTGGCCTACCCTCGCCTTGGCTCCGGCCTGTTCCCGCCTTAGCTCCGGCCGACTCTCGCTCTGGCTCCGGCATGACCTCGCCCTGACTCCGGCCTGCTCTCTCTCTGGCTCTGGCCGGCCCTTGCCTTAGCTCCGGCATGCTCTCATTCTGACTCTGGCCTGCCCTCATCCTTGCTCCGGCCTGCTCTCGCTCTGTCCTACCCTCACCTTGGCTCCGGCCTGCTCTCGCCTTGGCTCCAGCCTGCTTTCGCTCTGGCTCCGGCCTGCCCTCGCCCTGACTCCAGCCTGCCCTTGCTCTGGCTCCGGCCTGCCCTCACCCTGATTCCGGCCTGAACTTACATTGGCTCCGGCCAGCCCTAGCCTTGACTCCGACCTGCTCTCGCCATGGCTCCGGCCTGCTCCCTCTCTGGCTCTGGCCTGCTCGGCTCTGGCCTGCCCTTGCCTTGGCTCCGGCCTGCTCTTGCCTTGGCTCCGGCCTGCTCTCGCTCTGGCTCCGGCCTGCCCTCGCCCTGACTCCGGCCTGCCCTTGCTCTGGCTCCGGCCTGCCCTCGCCCTGACTACGGCCTGCCCTCGCATTAGCTCGGGTCTGCTCTCGCCCTGGCTCCGATCAGCTCTCGCTCTGGCCTGCCCTCGCTCTGGCTCCGGCCTGCTCTCGCTCTGGCCTGCCCTCGCTCTGGCTCCGGCCTGCTCTCTCTCTGGCTCTCACCTGCCGATGCCTTGGCTCCGGCCTGCTCTTCCTCTGGCTCCGGCCTGCCTTCGCCTTGGCTCCGGCCTGCTCTCGCCCTGGCTCCGACATGTTCTCGCTCTGTTTCTGGCCTGCCCTCGCCCAGGCTCCGCCCTGCTCTCTCTCTGGCTCTGGCCTACTCTCGCTCTGGACTGTTCTCGCCCTGGTTCCGGCCGGACCTTGCCTTGGCTCCGGCCTTCTCTCGCTCTGGCCTGCCCTCGCTGAGGCTCCGGCCTGCTCTCGCTCTGGCCTGCCCTCGTCCTGGCTCCGGCCTGCTTTCACTCTGGCTCTGGCCTACCCTCGCCTTGGCTCCGGCCTGTTCCTGCCTTAGCTCCGGCCGGCTCTCGCTCTGGCATACCCTCGCCCTGACTCTAGCCTGCCCTTGCTCTGCCTCCGGCCTGCTCTCGCCTTGGCTCCGACCTGCTCTCGCTCTGGCCTTCCCTCGCCCTGGCTCCGGCCTGCTCTCGCTCTGAATCTGGCCTGCCCTCGCCCTAGCTACTGCCTGCCTTCATCCTTGCTCCGGCTTGCTCTCGCTCTGGCTCTGTCCTACCCTCACCTTGGCTCCGGCCTGCTCTTGCCCTGGCTCCAGCCTGCTTTCGCTCTGGCTCCGGCCTGCCCTCGCCCTGAAACAGCCTGCCCTTGCACTGGCTCCGGCCTGCCCTCGCCCTGATTCCGGCCTGCCCTTGGCTTGGCTCCGGCCTTCTCTCGCTCTGGCTCTGGCCTGCCCTTGCTTTGGCTCTGGCCTACTCAAGCTCTGTCCTGCCCTCGCCCTGGCTCCGGCCTGCTCTCGCTCTGACCTGCTCTCGCTCTGGCGTGCCCTCACCTTGGCTCTGGCTTGCTCTCGCTCTGGCTCTGGCCTGCTCTCTCTCTGGCCTGCCCTTGCCTTGGCTCCAGCCTACTCTTGCCTTGGCTCCGGCCTGCTCTCGCTCTGGCCTCACTCACTGTAATGCACATGCCCGGGCTGATCGGCGTGTGCGTGTGATTCCACTGGACCGTGCCGGAGAGTGAATGCCTGGAGGGGCGTAACTAGGTATTCACCCGATCCGACCAGGGTCGCACGACGGCATACGACGCCAGTGCACCAAGGAGGAACCGAGCAGAGGGACCAGGTGCTACTCCAGGACAGACCCCGGACACGGCTGTTGACCCACACAGGGGAATACAGGAACAGACTGGTTAGGCTGGCACACAGACTGGTGGGAATAGGCAGGCACGACTGGTATGCAGGCAGGCGGGTATGCAGGCAGGGGGGTACAGGCAAGCACGGCTAGAGTGCAGACAGGAAGGCACTAGCAGGTAGGAACACAGGCGGGATAGGTCCCAGTACACACTGGGACTCTGGAACAGAACCACAGATGTGGCGGACAAACACAGCAGAGTGAGGCCGCCCAGAGAGGTGAGCGAGAGCAGGGCAGGACGAGACCGCCCGGAGCGGTGAGCAAGAGCAGAGCAGGACGAGACCGTCCGGAGCGGTAAGCAAGAGCAGAGCAGGACGAGACCGCCTGGAGCGGTGAGCAAGAGTAGAGCAGGACGAGGCCGCCTGGAGCGGTGAGCAAGGGTAGAGCAGGACGAGGCCGCCTGCAGCGGTGAGCAAGAGTAGAGCAAGACTGCCAGAGCAGTGAGCAAAAGGATAAGAGCGGAGCGAGACTGCCGGAGCAGTGAGCAAAAGGGTCAGAGCGGAGCAAGGCTGCCGGAGCAGTGAGCAAAAGGGTCAGAGCGGAGCAAGGCTGCCGGAGCAGCGAGCAAAAGGGTCGGAGCGGAGCAAGGCTGCCGGAGCAGCGAGCAAAAGGGTCAGAGCGGAGCAAGGCTGCCGGAGCAGTGAGCAAGGCAGAGCAGGCTAGAACCGCCGGAGCGGTGAGCAAGGCAGAGCAGGGGGGACAGAGCTCTGTTCACCACAAACTCACAAACGGGAGTACAGAGACAACAAGCAGGAATTAGGTACGAGTTCAGACTCTGCAGAAAAAGGAAAGGAACGGACATAGAGAAAAAACAGGTAAAAGATAGAACAGAGTTCAGACTGGAACTGAGTGTACGGAGGAGACCGACAATGCAGCGGAATACAGGAGCGGGTCTGGGAATACGGCCCCCAGAGAGGCGGGACGAACAGGCAAGGAGCGTGTTCAGACAGGACAGACAAGATACAGGAGCGGGTCTAGGTAATCGGCCCCTAGAAGGCGGGTGGAACAGGCTAGGAGCGTGTTCAGACAGGCCTGGAAATACAGCCTCCAGGATAGGCAGACAAGAGAACACAGACCGGGACCTGGCACCTTCAGAGTGAAAGAACACACTGAATGAAACACAATGCTCAGGCATGGGTTAATTGGAGCAGCTGGTTTAAATACCAGGTGACAGACAGCAATAGGCTGAGGACGCACAAGGGGTGTGCCCACAGCAGGTACAAGAAGCAGGAAGTGATCGGGCGCCGTCCTTAAGCAGCAGCACACAGAAGCAAACAGACAGCATGGAGGGAAGCCAGAGAGACATTCTGGATTGGAGATCAAGTGCGCGCTCTTGCACAGTGGGAGATGGACCACTATGCAAGGACGCCGCCAGGTATGTTACACTCACCCTGTCTCCGGCCTGCTCTCGTCCTGGTTTCGGCCTGCCCTTGCCTTGGCTCTGGCCTACTCTCGCTCTGGCCTGCCCTCGCCCTGGCTCCGGCCTGCTCTCGCTCTGGCCTGCTCTCGCCTTGGCTCCAGCCTGCTCTCGCATTGGCTCCAGCCTGCT
Source organism: Phyllobates terribilis (assembly GCF_046119375.1). Classification (NCBI taxonomy): domain Eukaryota; kingdom Metazoa; phylum Chordata; class Amphibia; order Anura; family Dendrobatidae; genus Phyllobates; species Phyllobates terribilis. Next base: position 3,258,113 of record NW_027362898.1, on the reverse strand, counting down.
CTCGCTCTGGCCTGCTCTCGCCCTAGCTCCGGCCTGCTCGCTCTCTGGCTCTGGCCTGCCCTCGCCCTGGCTCTGGCCTACTCTCGCTCTGGCCTGCTCTCGCTCTGGACTCGCCCTGTCTCCGGCCTGCTCTCGCCCTGGTTCTGGCCTCACCTTGCCTTGGCTCTGGCCTTCTATCGCTCTGGCCTGCCCTTGCCTTGGCTCTGGCCTAACCTCGCCTTGGCTCCGGCCTGCTCTCGCTCTGGTTCCGGCCTGCCCTCGCGCGGACTCCAGACTGCTCTCGCCCTGGCTCCGACCTGCCCATGCCTTGGCTCCGGCCTGCTCTTCCTCTGGCTCTGGCCTGCCCTCCTCTTGACTCCTCTAGCCTGATCTCCCTCTTGTTCTGCCCTGCCTTCCCCATGGCTCCAGCCGGCTCTCGCTCTGGCTCAGGCATGCTCTCGCTCTGGCCTGCCCTAGCTCTGGCTCCGGACTGCTCTCGCTCTGGCTCTGGCCTGCCCTCGCCCTGGCTCCGGCATACTCTCCCTCTGGTTCTGACCTGCTCTCGCTCTGGCCTCGCCCTGTCTCCGGCATGCTCTCTCCCTTGTTCCGGCCTGCCCTTGCCTTGGCTCCGGCCTTCTCTCGCTCTGGCCTGCCCTTGCCTTGGCTCTGGCCTGCCCTCGCCCTGGCTCCGGCCTTCTCTCGCTCTGGCTCTGGCCTGCTCTTGCCTTGGCTCTGGCCTACTCAAGCTCTGGCCTGCCCTCGCCTTGGCTCCGGCCTGCTCTCGCTCTGGCCTGCCGTCGCCCTGACTCCAGCCTGCTCTGGATCTGGCTCTGGCCTGCCCTCGCCTTGGATCCGGCGCGCTCTCGCTCTGGCCTGCCCTCGCCTTGGCTCCGGCCACATCTCGCCTTGGCTCCGGCCTGCTCTCGCTTCGGCCAGCTCTCGCCTTGGCTCCGGCCTGCTCTCGCCCTGGCATAGGCCAGCTGTCGCTCTGGCTCTGTCTGGCCTGCCCTTACCTTGCCTTCGGACTGCTCTTGCTCTGGCAATGGCCTGCCCTCGCCCTGGCTCCGGCCTGCTCTAGCTCTGGCCTGCTCTTGCTCTGGTCTGCCCTCGCCCTGGATCCGGCCTGCTCTTGCTCTGGCCGGCTCTTGCTCTGGCCTCGCCCTGTCTCCGGCCTGCTCTCGCCCTGGTTCCGGCCTGCCCTTGCCTTGGCTCTGGCCTACCCTCGCCTTGGCTCCGGCCTGCTCTCGATCTGGCTCCGGCCTGCCCTCGCCCTGACTCCGGCCTGCCCCTCTGCAGGCCGCCCTGACTCCGGCCTGCCCCTCTGCAGGCCGCCCTGACTCCGGCCTGCCCCTCTGGCTCCGGCCTGCCCTCGCATTGGCCGGGGCCTGCTCTCGCCCTGGCTCCGACCCGTTCTCGCTCTGGCTCTGGCCTGCCCATGCCTTTGCTCCGGCCTGCTCTTCCTCTGGCCTGCACATGCCTTGGCTCTGGCCTGCCCTTGCCCTGGCTCCGGCCTGCTCTCGCTCTTGTTCTGGCCTGCCTTCGCCTTGGCTCCAGCCTGCTCTCGCTCTGGCCTGCCCTAGCTCTTGCTCCGGACTGCTCTCGCTCTGGCCTGCTATCGCTCTGGCTCTGGCCTGCCCTCTCTCGCCTTGGCTCTGGCCTGCTCTCGCTCTGGCCTGCCTCCGGCCTGCTCTCTCTCTGGCCTGCCGTCGCCCTGGCTCCGGCCTACTCTCGCTCTGGCCTGCTCTTGCTCTGGCTGGCTCTTGCTCTGGCTCTGGCCTCGCCCTGTCTCCGGCCTGCTCTCGCCCTGGTTCCGGCCTGCCGTTGCCTTGGCTCTGGCCTACCCTCACCTTGGCTCCGGCCTGCTCTCGATCTGGCTCCGGCCTGCCCTCGCCCTGACTCCGGCCAGCCCTCGCACTGACTCCGGCCTGCCCCTCTGCAGGCCGCCCTGACTCCGGCCTGCCCCTCTGCAGGCCGCCCTGACTCCGGCCTGCCCTCGCATTGGCTCCGGCCTGCCCTCGCATTGGCCGGGGCCTGCCCTCGCTCTGGCTCCGACCCGTTCTCGCTCTGGCCTGCCCATGCCTTGGCTCCGGCCTGCTCTTCCTCTGGCTCTGGCCTGCCCATGCCTTGGCTCTGGCCTGCCCTTGCCCTGGCTCCGGCCTGCTCTCGCTCTTGCTCTCGCCTGCCTTCGCCTTGGCTCCAGCCTGCTCTGGCCTGCTATTGCTCTGGCTCTGGCCTGCCCTCTCTCGCCTTGGCTCTGGCCTGCTCTCGCTCTGGCCTGCCTCCGGCCTGCTCTCTCTCTGGCCTGCCGTCGCCCTGGCTCCGGCCTACTCTCGCTCTGGCTCTGGCCTGCTCACGCTCTGGCCTCACTCACCCTGTCTCCGGCCTGCTCTCGTCCTGGTTTCAGCCTGCCCTTGCCTTGACTCTGGCCTTCTCTCGCTCTGGCCTGCCCTTGCCTTGGCTCTGGCCTACTCTCGCTCTGGCTTCTGGCCTGCCCTCGCCCTGGCTCCGGCCTGCTCTCGCTCTGGCCTGCTCTCGCTCTGGCGAGCCCTCGCCTTGGCTCCGGCCTGCTCTCGCTCTGTCTGGCCTGCCCTCGCCCTGGCTCCGGCCTGCTCTGGATCTGGCTCTGGACTGCCCTCGCCTTGGCTCCGGCCTGCTCTCGCCCTGGCTCCGACCTGCTCTCGCCCTGGCTCCGGCCTGCTCTCACTCTGGCTCCGGCCTGCTCTCACTCTGGCTCCGGCCTGTCCTCGCCCTGGCTCCGGCCTGCCCTTGCTCTGACTCCGGCTAGCCCTCGCCTTGGCTCCGGCCTACTCCCGCTCTGGCCTGCTCACGCTCTGGCCTCACTCACCCTGTCTCCGGCCTGCTCTCGTCCTGGTTTCAGCCTGCCCTTGCCTTGACTCTGGCCTTCTCTCGCTCTGGCCTGCCCTTGCCTTGGCTCTGGCCTACTCTCGCTCTGGCTTCTGGCCTGCCCTCGCCCTGGCTCCGGCCTGCTCTCGCTCTGGCCTGCTCTCGCTCTGGCGAGCCCTCGCCTTGGCTACGGCCTGCTCTCGCTCTGTCTGGCCTGCCCTCGCCCTGGCTCCGGCCTGCTCTGGATCTGGCTCTGGACTGCCCTCGCCTTGGCTCCGGCCTGCTCTCGCCCTGGCTCCGACCTGCTCTCGCCCTGGCTCCGACCTGCTCTCGCCCTGGCTCCGACCTGCTCTCGCCCTGGCTCCAGCCTGCTCTCACTCTGGCTCCGGCCTGCTCTCACTCTGGCTCCGGCCTGCCCTTGCTCTGACTCCGGCCTGCCCTCGCCTTGGCTCCGGCCTGCTCTCGCCCTGTCTCTGCCTGCTCTTGCTCTGGCTCTGGCCTGCCCTCGCCCTGGCTCCTGCCTGCTCTTGCTCTGGCTCTGGCCTGTTCTTGCTCTGGCTCCGGCCTGACCTCGTCTTGACTCCGGCCTGATCTCGCTCTTCTTCTTGCCTGCCTTCGCCTTGGCTCCGGCCCTGCTCTCGCCTTGGCGCTGGCCTACTTTCGCTCTAGCTACGGACTGCCCTCGCCCTGGCTCTGGCCTGCCATCACTCTGACTCCGGCCTGCTCTTCGCCCTGGCTCTGGCCTGCCCTCGCCCTGGCCTGCCCTCGCTCTGGCTCCAGCCTACTCTCGCTCTGACCTCGCCCTGTCTCCGGCCTGCTCCCCCCCCTGGTTCCGGCCTGCCCTTGCCTTGGCTCCCTCCGGCCTTCTCTCGCTCTAGCTCTTGCCTGCCTTTTCCTTGGCTCTCGCCTACTCTCGCACTGGCTCCGGCCTGCCCTCGCCCTGACTCTGGCCTGCCCCTCTGCAGGCCGCCCTGACTCCGGCCTGCCCCTCTTGCTCCGGCCTGCCCTCGCATTGGCTCCGGCCTGCCCTCGCATTGGCTCCGGCCTGCCCTCGCATTGGCTCCGGCCTGCTCTCGCCCGTGGCTCTGACCCGCTCTGGCTCTGGCCTGCCCTGGCCTGCTCTCTCTCTGGCTCTGGCCTGCCCATGCCTTGGCTCCGGCCTGCTCTTCCTCTGGCTCTGGCCTGCCCTCGTCTTGACTCTAACCTGATCTCGCTCTTGTTCTGGCCTACCTTCGCCTTGGCTCCAGCCTGCTCTCGCTCTGGCTCAGGCTTGCTCTCGCCAGATCTGGCTCTGGCCTGCCCTAGCTCTGGCTCCGGACTGCTCTCGCTCTGGTTCTGGCCTGCTAGCTCTGGCTCTGGCCTGCCCTCGCCTTGGCTCTGGCCTGCTCTCGCTCTGGCCTGCCCTCGTCTGGCTACGGCCTGCTCTCTCTCTGGCCTGCCCTCGCCCTGGCTCTGGCCTACTCTCGCTCTGGCCTGCTCTCGCTCTGGCCTCACTCACCCTGTCTCCGGCCTGCTCTCGTCCTGGTTTCGGCCTACCCTTGCCTTGACTCTGGCCTTCTCTCGCTCTGGCCTGCCCTAGCCTTGGCTATGGCCTACTCTCGCTCTGGCTCTGGCCTGCCCTCGCCCTGGCTCCGGCCTGCTCTCGCTTTGGCCTGCTCTCGCTCTGGCGTGCCCTCGCCTTGGCTCCGGCCTGCTCTCGCTCTGTCTGGCCTGCCCTCGCCCTGGCTCCGGCCTGCTCTGGATCTGGCTCTGGCCTGCCCTTACCTTGGCTCCGGCCTGCTCTCGCCCTGGCTCCGACCTGCTCTCGCCCTGGCTCCGACCTGCTCTCGCCCTGGCTCCGACCTGCTCTCGCCCTGGCTCCGGCCTGCTCTCACCCTGGCTCCGGCCTGCCCTTGCTCTGGCCTGCCCTCGTCTTGACTCCGGCCTGATCTCGCTCTTCTTCTGGCCTGCCTTCGCCTTGGCTCCGGCCCTGCTCTCGCCTTGGCGCTGGCCTACTTTCGCTCTAGCTTCGGACTGCCCTCGCCTTGGCTCTGGCCTGCTCTTCGCCCTGGCCTGCCCTTGCCCTGTCCAGCCTACTCTCGCTCTGGCTCTGGCCTGCTCTCGCTCTGACCTCGCCCTGTCTCCGGCCTGCTCCCCCCCCTGGTTCCGGCCTGCCCTTGCCTTGGCTCCCTCCAGCCTTTTCTCGCTCTAGCTCTTGCCTGCCTTTGCCTTGGCTCTCGCCTACTCTCGCTCTGGCTCTGGCCTGTCCTCGCCCTGGCTCCGGCCTGCTCTTGCTCTGGAGTGCCTTCGCCATGGCTCCGGCCTGCTCTTGCTCTGCCTCTGGCCTGCTCTGGCTCTGGCCTGCCCTCGCCTTGGCTTCGGCCTGCTCTCGCCCTGGCTCTGGCTTGCCCTCGCCTTGGCTCCAGCCTGCTCTACCCTTGTCTCCGACCTGCTCTCGCTCTGTCTCCGGCCTGCCCTCGCCCTGGCTCCGGCCTGCCCTTGCTCTGGCTCCGGCCAGCCCTCGCCTTGGCTCCAGCCTGCTCTTGCTCTGGTCTGCCCTCGTCTTGACTCCGGCCTGCTCTCGCTCTGGTTCTGGCCAGCCTTCGCCTTGGCTCCGGCCTGCTCTCACTCTGGCTCAGGCCTACTCTCTCTCTGGCTCTGGCCTGCAAGTTACCTTGGCTCCGGACTTCTATCGCTCTGGCCTGCTCTCGTTCTGGCACTGGCCTGCTATCGTTCTGGCTCCGGCCTGCCCTCACCTTGGCTCCGGCCTGCTCTCGCTCTGGCCTGCCCTGGCTCTGGCCTTGCCTCCGGCGTTCTCTCGCCTTGGCAAGGGCCTGCTCTTGCTCTGGCTCTGGCCTGCTCTCGCTCTGGCTCTGGACTGCTCTCGCTCTGGCCTACTCTCGCTCTGGCCTGCCCTCTCCCTGGCTCCGGCCTGCTCTCGCTATGGCTTCAGCCTGCCCTCGCCCTGGCTCCCGCCTGCCCTTGATCTGGCTCCGGCCAGCCCTCGCCTTGGCTCCGGCCAGCTCCTGCTCTAGCTCCGGCCTGCTCGCCTTGGCTCCGGCCTACTCTCGCTCAGGCTCTGGCCTGCTCTTGCTCTGGCCAGGCCTTGGCCGGATCCGGCCTGCTCTCGCTCTCACTCTGGTCTGCCCTCGCCCTGGCATGCTCTCGCGCTGGCTCTGGCCTGCTCTCGCCCTGGCTCCGGCCTGCACTCCTCCTGGCTTCGGCCTGCTCTCGCTCTGGCCTGCCCTCGTCTTGGCTTCGGCCTGCTCTCGCCCTGGCTCCAGCCTGCTCTCGCTCTGGCTTCGGCCTTCCCTTGCCCTGGCTCCGGCCTGCCTTTTTTCTGGCTCCGGCCAGCCCTCGCCCTGGCCAGCACCTACTCTTGCTCCGTCCGGCCTGCCTTCGCCTTGGCTCCTGCCTGATCTCGCTCTGGCCTGCTCTCGCTCTGGCCTGCCTTCGGCTTGGCTCCGGACTGCTCTCGCTCTGGCCTGCTCTCGCTCTGGCTTGGGCCTGTCCTTGCCTTGGCTCCGGCCTGCTCTCGCTCTGGCCTGCTCTTGCTCTGGCCTACCCTGGCTCTGCCTCTGGCCTGCCCTTGCCTTGGCTCCGGCCTGCTCTCGCTCTAGCTCCGTACTGCCCTCACCCTGGCTCCGCTATGCCATAGCTCGGGCTACGGCCTGCCCTCTCCTTGGCTCCGTCCTGCTCTCGCCCTGGCACCGGCCTACTCTCTCTCTGGCTCTGGCCTGCCGTCGCCCTAGTTCCGGCCTACTCTCGCTCTGGCCTGCTCTTGCTCTGGTTCTGGCCTCGCCTTGGCTCCGGCCTGCTCTCGCTCTCACTCTGGTCTGCCCTCACCCTGGCTGCCTGCTCTAGCTCTGGCCTGCTCTCGCGCTGGCTCTGGCCTGCCCTCATCCTGGCTCCGGCCTGCCCTCGCCTTGGCTCCGGCCGGCCTGCTTTCACCCTGGCTCCAGCCTGCTCTCCCTCTGGCTTAGGCCTTCCCTCGCCCTAGCTCCGGCCAGCCCTTGCTCTGGCTCCGGCCAGCCCTCGACTTGGATACGGCCAGCACCTGCTCTGGCTCCGGCCTGCCTTCGCCTTGGCTTCGGACTGCTCTCGCTCCGGCCTGCTCTCACTCTGGCCTGTCCTTGCCTTGGCTCCGGCCTGCTCTTGCTCTGGCCTACCCTGGCTCTGCCTCCGGCCAGCCCTCGCCTTGGCACCGGCCTGCTCTCGCCTGCCCTCGCCCTGGCACCGGCCTACTTTCTCTCTGGCTCTGGCCTGCCGTCGCCCTAGTTCCGGCCTACTCTCGCTCTGGCTCTGGCCTGCTCTTGCTCTGGTTCTGGCCTCACCTTGGCTCTGGCCTGCTCTCGCTCTCACTCTGGTCTGCCCTCACCCTGGTTGCCTGCTCTGGCTCTAGCTCTGGCCTGCTCTCACGCTGGCTCTGGCCTCACTCACCCTGTCTCCGGCCTGCTCTCGTCCTGGTTTCGGCCTGCCCTTGCCTTGACTCTGGCCTTCTCTCGCCAGTAACGGAAAGCATACGGATAGATATTGTAGAGCATACAGATAGATAACGGAAAGCATACGAATAGATAACGGATAGATAATGGAGAGCATCCAACGGATAGATAACGGACAGCATACGGATATCTCCATATAAATCCCATTAGTTTCCATAGAACATGAATCAGCTGTTGTCATCCACATACAGGCCAGGAGTTCCACAGCTTTCCAGAATGTACTACGTCCCTCATCCTCCTCCCAGCTCTGGGGAACCCCCTTTGTTTTGCTAGCTCATCGTGACATCATAAAATCCTTCCAAAACCTAATGGGCGTGGTCAGCCAGGGCTGTCAACGTGGAGTCTATGGACTGACAGGTTATGGACAATGAATAACCGGAACTACACCTTGCAAATAGTTGCACCTGTTAGGTGCCCCCCAGACCACAGAACAAAAACCCGTGGAGGTCTCTGAAGTAGATAACAGATAGATAATGGAGAGCATACGGATAGATAACGGATAGATAATGGAGAGCATACGGATAGCATACGGATATCTGGCCTGCCCTTGCCTTGGCTCTGGCCTACTCTCGCTCTGGCTCTGGCCTGCCCTCGCCCTGGCTCCGGCCTGCTCTCGCTCTGGCATGCCCTCGCCTTGGCTGCGGCCTGCTCTCGCTCTGTCTGGCCTGCACTCGCCCTGGCTCCGGCCTGCTCTGGATCTGGCTCTGGACTGCCCTCGCCTTGGCTCCGGCCTGCTCTCGCCCTGGCTCCGACCTGCTCTTGCCCTGGCTCCGGCCTGCTCTCACTCTGGCTCCGGCCTGTCCTCGCCTTGGCTCCGGCCTGCCCTTGCTCTGACTCCGGCTAGCCCTCGCCTTGGTTCCGGCCTGCTCTAGCCTGCTCTTGCTCTGGCTTTGGCCTGCCCTCGACCTGGCTCCTGCCTGCTCTTGCTCTGGCCTGCTCTTGCTCTGGCCTGCCCTCGTCTTGACTCCGGCCTGATCTCGCTCTTCTTCTGGCCTGCCTTCGCCTGGGCTCCGGCCCTGCTCTCGCCTTGGCGCTGGCCTACTTTCGCTCTAGCTTCGGACTGCCCTCGCCCTGGCTCTGGCCTACCATCGCTCTGACTCCGGCCTGCTCTTCGCCCTGGCTCTGGCCTGCTCTCCCTGCCGGAGCCCTGGCTCCAGCCTACTCTCGCTCTGGCCTGCTCTCGCTCTGACCTCGCCCTGCTCCCCCCCCCGGTTCTGGCCTGCCCTTGCCTTGGCTCTGGCCTACTCTCGCTCTGGCTCTGGCCTGCCCTCGCCCTGGCTCCGGCCTGCTCTCGCTCTGGCATGCCCTCGCCTTGGCTGCGGCCTGCTCTCGCTCTGTCTGGCCTGCCCTCGCCCTGGCTCCGGCCTGCTCTGGATCTGGCTCTGGACTGCCCTCGCCTTGGCTCCGGCCTGCTCTCGCCCTGGCTCCGACCTGCTCTTGCCCTGGCTCCGGCCTGCTCTCACTCTGGCTCCGGCCTGTCCTCGCCTTGGCTCCGGCCTGCCCTTGCTCTGACTCCGGCTAGCCCTCGCCTTGGTTCCGGCCTGCTCTTGCTCTGGCTTTGGCCTGCCCTCGACCTGGCTCCTGCCTGCTCTGGATCTGGCTCCGGCCTGCCCTCGCATTGGCTCCGGCCTGCTCTCGCCCTGGTTCCGACCTGCTCTCGCCCTGGCTCCGACCCGCTCTCGCTCTGGCCTGCCCTTGCCCTGGCTCCGACCCGCTCTCGCTCTGGCTCTGGCCTGCCCTTGCCCTGGCTCCAGCCTGCTCTCTCTCTGGCTCTGGCCTGCCCTCGTCTTGACTCTAACCTGATCTCGCTCTTGTTCTGGCCTGCCTTCGCCTTGGCTCCAGCCTGCTCTCGCTCTGGCTCAGGCTTGCTCTCGCTCTGGCCAGCCCTAGCTCTGGCTCCGGACTGCTCTCGCTCTGCCTGCTATCGCTCTGGCTCTGGCCTGCCCTCGCCTTGGCTCTGGCCTGCCCTCGCCTGGCTTCGGCCTGCTCTCTCTCTGGCCTGCCCTCGCCCTGGCTCTGGCCTACTCTCGCTCTGGCCTGCTCTCGCACTCGCTCTTGCCTCACTCACCCTGTCTCCGGCCTGCTCTCGTCCTGGTTTCGGCGTGCCCTTGCCTTGACTCTGGCCTTCTCTCGCTCTGGCCTGACATTGCCTTGGCTCTGGCCTGCCCTCGACCTGGCTCCTGCCTGCTCTTGCTCTGGCCTGCTCTTGCTCTGGCCTGCCCTCGTCTTGACTCTGGCCTGATCTCGCTCTTCTTCTGGCCTGCCTTCGCCTGGGCTCCGGCCCTGCTCTCGCCTTGGCGCTGGCCTACTTTCGCTCTAGCTTCGGACTGCCCTCGCCCTGGCTCTGGCCTACCATCGCTCTGACTCCGGCCTGCTCTTCGCCCTGGCTCTGGCCTGCTCTCCCTGCCCTCGCCCTGGCTCCAGCCTACTCTCGCTCTGGCCTGCTCTCGCTCTGACCTCGCCCTGTCTCCGGCCTGCTCCCCCCCCTGGTTCCGGCCTGCCCTTGCCTTGGCTCCCTCCGGCCTTCTCTCGCTCTAGCTCTTGCCTGCCTTTGCTCTCGCCTACTCTCGCTCTGGCTCCGGCCTGCCCTCGCCCTGACTCCGGCCAGCCCCTCTGTCTCCGGCCTGCCCTCGCATTGGCTCCGGCCTGCTCTCGCCCTGGCTCCGACCTGCTCTCGCCCTGGCTCCGACCCGCTCTCGCTCTGGCCTGCCCTTGCCCTGGCTCCGACCCACTCTCGCTCTGGCCTGCCCTTGCCCTGGCTCCAGCCTGCTCTCTCTCTGGCTCTGGCCTGCCCTCGTCTTGACTCTAACCTGATCTCGCTCTTGTTCTGGCCTGCCTTCGCCTTGGCTCCAGCCTGCTCTCGCTCTGGCTTGCTCTCACTCTGGCCAGCCCTAGCTCTGGCTCCGGACTGCTCTCGCTCTGCCTGCTATCGCTCTGTCTCTGGCCTGCCCTTGCCTTGGCTCTGGCCTGCTCTCGCTCTGGCCTGCCCTCGCCTGGCTTCGGCCTGCTCTCTCTCTGGCCTGCCCTCGCCCTGGCTCTGGCCTACTCTCGCTCTGGCCTGCTCTCGCACTCGCTCTGGCCTCACTCACCCTGTCTCCGGCCTGCTCTCGTCCTGGTTTCGGCGTGCCCTTGCCTTAACTCTGGCTTTCTCTCGCTCTGGCCTGACCTTGCCTTGGCTCTGGCCTACTCTCGCTCTGGCTCTGGCCTGCCCCCGCCCTGGCTCCGGCCTACTCTCGCTCTGGCCTGCTCTCGCTCTGGCGTGCCCTCGCCTTGGCTACGGCCTGCTCTCGCTCTGTCTGGCCAGCCCTCGCCCTGGCTCCGGCCTGCTCTCGCCCTGGCTTCGACCTGCTCTCGCCCTGGCTCCGACCTGCTCTCGCCCTGGCTCCGACCTGCTCTCGCCCTGGCTCCGACCTGCTCTCGCCCTGGCTCCGGCCTGCTCTCGCCCTGGCTTAGGCCTGCTCTCACCCTGGCTCCGGCCTGCCCTTGCTTTCGCCTGTCCTTGTCTTGACTCCGGCCTGATCTCGCTCTTCTTCTGGCCTGCCTTCGCCTTGGCTCCGGCCCTGCTCTCGCCTTGGCGCTGGCCTACTTTCGCTCTAGCTCCGGACTGCCCTCGCCTTGGCTCTGGCCTGCCATCGCTCTGACTCCGGCCTGCTCTTCACCCTGGCCTGCCCTCGCCCAGTCCAGCCTACTCTCGCTCTGGCCTGCTCTCGCTCTGACCTCGCCCTGTCTCCGGCCTGCTCCCCCCCCTGGTTCCGGCCTGCCCTTGCCTTGGCTCCCTCCGGCCTTCTCTCGCTCTAGCTCTAGCATGCCTTTGCCTTGGCTCTCGCCTACTCTCGCTCTGGCCTGTCCTCGCCCTGGCTCAGGCCTGCTCTTGCTCTGGCGTGCCTTCGCCATGGCTCCGGCCTGCTCTTGCTCTGACTATGGCCTGCCTCCGGCCTGCTCTGGCTCTGGCCTGCCCTTGCCTTGGCTCTGGCGTGCCTTCGCCATGGCTCTGGCCTGCTCTTGCTCTGACTATGGCCTGCCTCCGGCCTGCTCTGCCTCTGGCCTGCCCTCGCTCTGGCCTGCCCTCGCCTGGCTTCGGCCTGCTCTCGCCCTGGCTCTGGCCTACTCTCGCTCTGGCCTGCTCTCGCTCTGGCTCTGGCCTCACTCACCCTGTCTCCGGCCTGCTCTCGTCCTGGTTTCGGCCTGCCCTTGCCTTGACTCTGACCTTCTCTCGCTCTGGCCTGCCCTTGCCTTGGCTCTGGCCTACTCTCGCTCTGGCCTGCCCTCGCCCTGGCTCCGGCCTGCTCTCGCTCTGGCGTGCCCTCGCCTTGGCTACGGCCTGCTCTCGCTCTGTCTGGCCTGCCCTCGCCCTGGCTCCGGCCTGCTCTGGATCTGGCTCTGGCCTGCCCTCGCCTTGGCTCCGGCCTGCTCTCGCCCTGGCTCCGACCTGCTCTCGCCCTGGCTCCGACCTGCTCTCGCCCTGGCTCCGGCCTGCTCTCGCCCTGGCTCCGGCCTGCTCTCGCCCTGACTTAGGCCTGCTCTCGCCCTGGCTTAGGCCTGCTCTCACCCTGGCTCCGGCCTGCCCTTGCTCTCGCCTGCCCTCGTCTTGACTCCGGCCTGATCTCGCTCTTCTTCGCCTTGGCCTTCGCCTTGGCTCCGGCCCTGCTCTCGCCTTGGCGCTGGTCTACTTTCGCTCTAGCTTCGGACTGCCCTCACCTTGGCTCTGGCCTGCCATCGCTCTGACTCGGGCTTGCTCTTCGCCCTGGCCTGCCCTCGCCTTGTCCAGCCTACTCTCGCTCTGGCTCTGGCCTGCTCTCGCTCTGACCTCGCCCTGTCTCCGGCCTGCTCCCCCCCCTGGTTCCGGCATGCCCTTGCCTTGGCTCCCTCCGGCCTTCTCTCGCTCTAGCTCTAGCATGCCTTTGCCTTGGCTCTCGCCTACTCTCGCTCTGGCCTGTCCTCGCCCTGGCTCAGGCCTGCTCTTGCTCTGGCGTGCCTTCGCCATGGCTCCGGCCTGCTCTTGCTCTGACTATGGCCTGCCTCCGGCCTGCTCTGGCTCTGGCCTGCCCTTGCCTTGGCTCCGGCCTGCTCTCGCCTTGGCTCTGGCCTGCCCTCGAATTGGCTCTAGCCTCCTCTACCCTTGTCTCCGACCTGCTCTCGCTCTGTGTCCGGCCTGCCCTCGCCCTGGCTCCGGCCTGCCCTTGATCTGGCTCCGGCCAGCCCTCGCCTTGGCTCTGGCCAGCTCCTGCTCTAGCTCCGGCCTGCTCTCGCCTTGGCTCCGGCCTGCTCTCGCCTTGGCTCCGGCCTACTCTCGCTCAGGCTCTGGCCTGCTCTTGCTCTGGAATGCTCTCGCTCTCACTCTGGTCTGCCCTCGCCCTGGAATGCTCTCGCGCTGGCTCTGGCCTGCTCTCGCCCTGGCTCCGGCCTGCACTCGTCCTAGCTCTGGCCTGCTCTCGCTCTGGCCTGCCCTCGTCTTGGCTCCGGCCTGCTCTCGCCCTGGCTCCAGCCTGCTCTCGCTCTGGCTTCGGCCTTCCCTCGCCCTGGCTCCGGCCTGCCCTAGTTCTGGCTCCGGCCAGCCCTCGCCCTGGCCAGCACCTGCTCTTGCTCGGGCCTGCCTTCGCCTTGGTTCCGGACTGCTCTCGCTCTGGCTCCGGCCTGCTCTCGCTCTGGCCTGCTCTTGCTCTGGCCTACCCTGGCTCTGCCTCTGGCCTGCCCTTGCCTTGGCTCCGGCCTGCTCTCGCTCTAGCTCCGTACTGCCCTCACACTGGCTCCACTATGCCATAGCTCAGGCTACGGCCTGCCTTGGCTCAGTCCTCGCCTTGGCTCCAACTTGCTACACACAGTAAAATTTGGTGGAGGTTCCATCATGCTTTGGGGCTGTGTGGCCAATGCCGGCACCGGGAATCTTGTTAAAGTTGAGGGACGCATGGATTACAGCTCTCGCTGTGGCTCTGGCCTGCCTTCGTCTTGGCCAGAACGAGATTTGGCCAGAGCCAAGGCAAGCCCAGAGCCAGAGAGAAAGAAGGCCGGAGCCATGGCAAGGGAAGCCGGAACCAGGGCGAGAGCAGGCCAGAGCCAGGGCGAGAGCAGGCCAGAGCCAAGGCGAAAGCAGGGCGAGGGCAGGCCAGAGCCAGAGTCAGATCAGGCCGGAGACAAGGCGACGGCAGGCCAGAGCGAGGGCAGGCCAGAGCCAGAGCAAGAGCAGGCCGGACGGAGCCAAGCAAGGGCAGGCCAGAGCCAAAGCGAGAGCTGTCCGGAGCCAAGGCAAGGGCAGGCCAGAGCCAGAGCGGGAGGAAGCCGCAGCAAAGGCAGGGGCAGGCCAGAGCCAGAGCGAGAGCAGGCCAGAGGCAGAGCGAGTGTAGGCCGGAGCCAGGGCAAGGGCAGGCCGGAGCCAGGGCAAGGGTAGGCCGGAGCCAGGGCAAGGGTAGGCCGGAGCCAGAGCGAGAGAAGGCCGGAGCCAAGGCAAGGGCAGGCCGGAACCAGGGCAAGAGCAAAACTATACCTGGCCATCACTAAGATTTCATTATGACATCATCACTGATGACATCACAATACACCCTCACTACTTACACAAGTGTTTACAGCCCCGGTGTCATTGTTGTCAGTGATTAGCTAGAGATAGTGATAAACTGATCGCGCTTGGATTTGATTGAAATGTCTGGAGTTCCTGCAGACAATCTTCAGGTGTTGGCACTACTTCAGGGGATTCTTACCAACTATGCCCCTGACATTGTGCTACCACTACCCGATGGCGTCCTTAGCTTTCCTTACCGGCTGGTTATGGAGCTTCCAGAGCCAGGGCGAGAGCAGGCCGGAGCCAGGGCGAGAGAAGGCCAGAGCCAGGGCAAGGGCAGGCCCGAGCCAGAGTCAGAGCAGGCCGGAGTCAAGGCGAGGGCAGGCAAGAGCCAGAGCGAGGGTAAGCCAGAGCCAGAGCGAGCTTGGGCAGGCTAGAGTCAGAGCGATAGCAGGCCGGAGCCAAGGCGAGAACATGCCGGAGCCAGGGAGAGGGCAGGCCAGAGCCAGAGAGAGGGCAGGCCGGAGACAAGGCGAGAGCAGGCCTGAGCCAAGGCGAGGGCAAGCCAGAGCGAGAGCAGGCCGGAGCCAGAGCAGGACGGAGCCAGAGCGAGAGCAGGCCGGAGCCAAGGCGAGGGCAGGCCAGAGCCAGATCCAGAGCAGGCCGGAGCCAGAGCGAGAGCAGGCCAGAGCCAGAACGAGAGCAGACCGGAGAGCCAAGTCGAGGACAGGCCAGAGCGAGAGTAGGCCAGAGCCAAGGCAAGGGCAGGCCAGAGCCAGAATGAGAGAAGGCCGGAGTCAAGGTAAGGGCATGCCGGAACCAGGGCGAGAACAGGCCGGAGCCAGGGCGAGGCCAGAGCGAGAGCAGGCCAGAGCCAGAGCGAGAGTAGGCTGGAGCCAGGGCGAGGGCAGGCCAAAGCCAAAAAGAGAGCAGGCCGGAGCCAGGGCGAGGGCAGGCCAGAGCCAGAGCGAGAGCAGGCCGGAGCCAAGGCGAGGGCAGGCCAGAGCAAGAGCGAGAGCAGGCCGGAGCCAGGGCAAGAGCAGGCCAGAGCCAAGGCGAGGGAAGGCCAGAGCCAGAGCGAGAACAGGCCAGAGCAAGAGCAGTCCGGAGCCAAGGCAAGGGCAGGCCAGAGCCAGAGCGAGAGAACTGGCCTCAGCCCTCTAGAGCTCTATAGAGCAGGCTGGAGCCAGGGCGAGGGCAGACTCTCAGAGCCAGAGCGAGAGCAGGCCAGAGCCAGAGCGAGATCAGGCCGGAGCCAGGGTGAGGGCAGGCCGGAGCCAGGGCGAGAGCAGGCCGGAGCCAGGGCGAGAGCAGGCCGGAGCCAAGGCGAGGGCAGGCCGGAGCCAGAGCAGGAGCTGGCCGGAGCCAAGGCGAGGGCTGCCCAGAGCGGAGCCAGGGCGAGGGCAGGCCGAAGCCAGAGCGAGAGCAGGCCAGAGCAAGGGCGAGAGCAGGCCGGAGCCAACGCGAAGGCAGACCAGAGTCAGAGCGAGAGCAGGCCGGAGCCAAGGAGAGGGCAGGCCGGAGCCAAGGCAAGGGCAGGCCGGAGCCAGAGCGAGGGCAGGTAGGAGCCAGAGCGAGAGCAGGCCGGAGTCAAGTTGAGGGCAGGCCAGATAGAGAGCAGACATGAGCCAAGGTAAGGACAGTTCGAGGCCAGAGCGAGAGCAGGCCAGAGCCAGAGCGAAAGTAGGCCGGAGCCAGGGCTAGGGCAGGCCAGAGTCAGATAGAGAGCAGGCCGGAGAAAGGGTGAGGGCAGTCCGGAGCCAGGGCGAGGGCAGTCCGGATTTAGAGCGAGAGCAGGCCGGAGCCAAGGCGAGATTAGCCCGGAGCCAAGGCGAGGGCAGCCCAGAGGCAGAGCCAGGGCAGGCCAGAGCGAGAGTAGGCAGGCTGGAACCAGAGCGAGAGCAGGCCTGAGCCAAGGCGAGAGCAGGTCGTATCCAGGGCGAGAACAGGCAGGAGCCAAGGAGAGGGCAGGCAGGAGCCAGAGAGATAGCAGGCCTCCGGAGCCAGGACGAGGGCAGGCCGGAGCCAGTGCGAGAGCAGGCCGGAGACAAGGAGAGGACAGGCCAGAGCCAGAGAGAGAGCAAGCAAGGGCGAGAGCAGGCCGGAGCCAAGGCAAGGGCAGGCCAGAGCGAGAGCAGGCCGGAGCAAGGGTGACGGCAGGCAGGCTAGAGCTAGAGCAAGAGCAGGCGGAACCAGGGCGAGAGCAGGCCGGAGCCAAGGTGAGGGCTGGCTGGAGCCAGAGCAAGGGCAGGGCGGAGCCAGGGCGAGGGCAGGCCGGAGGCAGAGCAAGAGCAGGCCGGAGCCAAGGCGAGAGAGAACAGGCGAGAGCCATAGCGAGAGCAGGCCGGAGCCAAAGCGAGGGCAGGTCGGAGCCAGGGCGAGGGCAGGCCAGAGTCAGAGCGATAGCAGGCTCCGCGGAGCCAAGGCGAGGGCACGCCACAGACAGAACGAGAGCAGACCGGAGCCAGGTCGAGGGCAGGCCAGAGCTAGAGCGAGAGTAGGCCAGAGCCAAGGCAAGGGCAGGCCAGAGCCAGAGCGAGAGAAGGCCGGAGTCAAAGCAAGGGCAGGCCAGAACCAGGGGGAGAACAGGCCGGAGCCAGGGTGAGGCCAGAGCGAGAGCAGGTCAGAGCCAGAGTAGGCCGGAGCCAGGGCAAGGGTAGCCAGAGCCAAAAAGAGAGCAGGCCGGAGCCAGGGCGAGGTCAGTCTGGAGCTAGAGCGAGAGCAGGCCGGAGCTAAGACGAGAGCAGGGCCGGAGCCAAGGCGAGGGCAGGCCAGAGGCAGAGCCAGGGCAGGCCAGAGCGAGAGCAGGCCGGAGCCAAGGCCCTGAGGGCAGGCCAGTGTCACACTGTCACAGAATACTGGAGGTAGGGGGCCTAAGCTGACCCTAAACTGGGGGCCCTGACTAATCCCTCAACCTGGAGGTACTGTTAAAGGTACAGAGGTCCAGGCCGCCAGCGTAACCCCTACCTCCTGAGGATCCCTGCACTTCAGTAATCTAGTCCTGAGAAGGACCCCGATCACAACAATTGGGAACCAGAAATAATATGCCCACACACAGTATTTAGACGAACGAGACAGTACAAGGGAAAAACCAAAACCACCTTGCATACAACTTCTACACAACTACAACAGAGGGAACACCAACGGGAAAGGAGATAAATGATAAAGCGAGGAAAGGGAAAAAACACTTCCAAATACACTTATCTCAGCAACTCCAAACACCACGATCCGCTCTGTAAGTCTGAATGAAAAGCTTTCACCGACACCTCCCAAACAGACCTGCAGGAATATGAAGGAGTCTCACTACAGAAGTATTGATTGCAGCTGGGCGAGGCTGGACCTCAGCTAGCCCAGAGAGAG
This sequence comes from Phyllobates terribilis, assembly GCF_046119375.1. Taxonomy (NCBI): domain Eukaryota; kingdom Metazoa; phylum Chordata; class Amphibia; order Anura; family Dendrobatidae; genus Phyllobates; species Phyllobates terribilis. The sequence continues at coordinate 3,240,956 of NW_027362898.1, read as the reverse complement.
AGAGAATTAACTCCTTCACTGCCGAAAAAACACAAAGCACCAACAAGTCAGCTGCGAGAAGTCAGGCTGTGTACTCGTGACGATCTTCGTGGCAACACACCCGTGACAGTACCCCCCCTTCTACGAGGGGCCTCCGGACCCTCAGGGCCAGGTTTATTCGGGTGAGTCGTGTGGAAGGCCCGAACTAATCGGTCTGCGTTAATATCCGACGCAGGAACCCACATCCTCTCCTCAGGACCATACCCCTTCCGATGAACCAAGTACTGAAGGGACCGGCGATTAAAGCGTGAATCAATGACCCTCGATACCTGGAACTCCAAGTTACCATTGACAACCACAGGAGGGGGAGGTAAAGGTGACGGTACCACCGGCGCCACATACCTCTTAAGCAATGATCTGTGAAACACGTTGTGAATTTTAAACGTAGGGGGGAGGTCAAGACGGAATGCCACCGGATTAATAACAGAACTGATTCTGTACGGCCCGATGAACCTGGGACCCAGTTTCCAGGAGGGAACCTTAAGTTTAATATTCCTGGTAGACAACCATACCTGATCGTTCACACTTAGGTCCGGACCAGACACTCTCCTCCTATCAGCCATACGTTTGTATCGGTTCCCCATAGTATTCAGATTCTTCAGCACCCCTCTCCATACTGAAGCGAGAGATGAGGAAAATCGTTCCTCCTCCGGAACCCCCGAAGAGCCCCCCCTACTGAAAGTACAAAACTGGGGGTGAAAACCATATGCCCCAAAAAACGGGGACTTACCAGTGGACTCGCTCCGCCTATTATTGAGAGCAAACTCTGCCAGAGGTAGGAAAGAAGCCCAGTCCTCCTGGTTCTCTGACACAAAACACCGAAGATATGTCTCCAAGCTCTGGTTCATACGTTCCGTCTGACCATTGGTCTGAGGATGAAAAGCCGACGAGAATGACAAATGCATCCCCCGCCGTGCACAAAACGCCTTCCAGAACTTGGACACAAACTGAGACCCCCGATCAGACACCACCTCGGAGGGTACCCCGTGAAGCCTCACAATCTCCCCAATGAACACCTGCGCAAGAGTTTTAGCATTAGGGAGAGCCGGAAGAGCGATAAAATGTGCCATCTTGCTGAACCTGTCCACTACAACGAGTATGACCGTTTTACCCGAAGACGGAGGGAGGTCCGTAATAAAGTCCATAGACAGATGAGTCCAAGGACGCTCCGGGATCTTCAAAGGTAAAAGGGCCCCAGACGGACGGGTATGTGAGGTCTTAGAGCGCGCACAAACCCACAGGACGCGACAAAAGTTACCACCTCTTTATGTAAGTTAGGCCACCAAAACCGACGCGAGAGGAGATCCACAGTTGCTTTACTCCCCGGGTGTCCTGCAAAAACTGAGTTATGGTGTGCCTCGATCACCTTTTGTCGCAACTGATCTGGAACGAACAGTCTCCCCGGAGGTCCAACAGGGGCGTCCCCCTGAGCCTCCAATATCTCCTCCTCCAGCTCAGAGCATACTGCCGAAACCACCACCCCCTCCTGAAGAATAGGAATCGGGTCGTCCGTATTCCCGGCCCCAGGGAAACTACGAGATAAGGCATCCGCCTTTACATTTTTAGACCCAGGACGATATGTAACGACGAAATTAAACCTGGTAAAAAACAATGACCACCTAGCTTGTCTGGGATTCAGACGTTTAGCGGACTCCAGATATAGCAGGTTCTTGTGATCGGTGATGACGGTGACCGGATGAACTGCCCCCTCCAAAAAATGGCGCCACTCCTCAAAAGCTAACTTAATGGCCAAGAGTTCCCTATTGCCGACATCGTAATTCCTCTCAGCGGACGACAATTTTTTAGAGAAAAAGGCGCACGGATGCCACTTACCAGGGGACGAACCCCGTGACAATACTGCTCCCACCCCTACCTCGGAAGCGTCTACCTCTACAAAGAATGGCTGAGACGCATCAGGTTGAATGAGTATGGGTGCCGAGGCAAAACATTTTTTCAAGGAGGAGAATGCTTGACAAGCCTTGTCAGACCACCTAGAAAAATCCGTCCCCTTTTTAGTCATGTCTGTGAGAGGCTTAACCATGGACGAGAAATTACGAATGAACTTCCGGTAATAGTTAGCAAACCCCAGGAAACGTTGTAGTGCCTTAAGATTCTCCGGCCGATCCCACTCAAGAACTGCCCGCACTTTCCCAGGGTCCATACGAAAACCGGACGCTGAAACCAGGAAGCCTAAAAACTGGAGTTCCTGTACGGCGAACACACACTTTTCCCACTTGGCATACAGTTTATTATCCCGCAAGATCTGTAACACCTGTCTAACGTGCTCCTGATGAGACACCAGATCCGGCGAGTAAATTAAGATATCATCCAGATATATGACAACAAACTGTCCCACCAGGTGGCGAAAAATATCATTAACAAAGTGTTGAAACACCGCCGGGGCATTAGTCAGACCGAATGGCATGACAAGGTTCTCATAATGCCCCTCCGGAGTGTTAAAAGCCGTCTTCCACTCATCCCCCTCCTTCATCCTAATCAGATTGTACGCCCCCCTGAGATCCAACTTAGAGAACCATTTGGCGCCCACGATCTGATTAAAGAGATCGGGAATAAGTGGGAGCGGATACGGATCTCGGACCGTAATCCGATTAAGTTCACGGAAATCCAGGCAAGGGCGTAGGCCTCCATCTTTCTTCTTAACAAAGAAGAACCCCGCGGCCACCGGTGAAGATGAAGGTCTAATATGCCCCTTAGCCAGACTTTCAGAAATATAATCCTTCATGGCCTGCCTCTCAGGACCAGAAAGGTTATACAACCTAGCTTTAGGTAACTTGGCCTCAGGGAGCAGTTTTACAGAACAGTCATACTCGCGATGAGGAGGTAGTTCCTGACACCCATTCTCCGAGAATACATCCTCAAAGTCCGCCAGAAATGGAGGTAAGACCCAAGGAGTAACCGCACCGATGACCGTGTTCATGCAGTTTTTATTACAGAATTTACTCCATTGGCTTATCTCTCTGGTTTGCCAATTAATAACCGGGTTATGCTTAGCTAACCAAGGAAGGCCCAACACTATAGGAGTGGGAAGACCCTCCAACACGTAGCAAGACAACAGTTCTTTATGTATTGCCCCCACTTGAAGTTTTACGCCATGCACAGCTTGCAAAAAACTTCCCTGACCGAGAGGCCTGGCATCGATCGAGAATATGGGGATGGGTTTAGCCAACTCACTCAATCGCATACCTTGAACCCGGGCAAACCGAGCATCAACCAGATTAGCCCCGGCCCCACTATCCAGAAGAACAGATATCCTCTCAGTTCTCGCACCCACCACCACCTCCGCCGGTACGAGAAACTGAGACGAACCTAGGGACGAAATACCTACTCCCAGATTGCCGTCCACCACACAACCTGGGATCAACAGTTTTTTCGACGACTCTTTACTCTGCAAGGGACGGGATGGACACCCCCCAATAAAATGTCCCTTTTTCCCGCAGAGGAAACACCTTCCTGTCTTATGGCGCTCCACCGGTCCCCTTCCCCGAAATGATGTCCCTCCTAATTGCATAGGCTCCTCCGGACTGACCAGGGGAACCACCATATGAGGGGACCTTGTAGGAGGTGGAGACATTACAGGGGGTAGAGTTATCCCGCACCTCTCCCGAAGCCGTCTGTCAACGCGAATGGCAAGGGCCATAGCGGCTTCCAGTGACGCGGGAGAGTCATACTGTGCCAACACATCCTGTAATTTGTCGGATAAACCATGACAAAACTGGCTCCTAAGAGCCGGGTCATTCCACTGGGTGTCCGTGGCCCACCTACGGAACTCCGAACAGAATTCCTCCGCCGGACGATCTCCCTGCTGAATCCTACGTAACTTAAACTCAGCAAGGGAGATCCGATCTGGGTCATCATATACGAGTCCCAGAGCAGCGAAAAACCTATCCACTGACTGGAGAACCGGGGAGCTTGGGGGAAGAGAGAACGCCCAAGATTGTGGGTCCCCTTGTAGGAGCGAGATGACAATTCCCACCCTTTGTTCTTTGCTGCCCGATAACCGAGGCCGCAGCCGAAAGTACAATTTGCATGCCTCCCGGAAAACAAAAAACTTGTCCCGCCCCCCAGTGAACCTGTCAGGGAGAGCTACTTTAGGTTCTGGTCCGGCTTGCTCCAGAGGATGCAAAACCTTGGACCTAACGTCCGCCAGCCCCATGGACAAACTCTGCAACTGCCGAGCTAGACCGGCTACTGGATCCATGGTAGCTGGAGAAAAACTAAGTTGGTCGGTGAAAATGTCACACTGTCACAGAATACTGGAGGTAGGGGGCCTAAGCTGACCCTAAACTGGGGCCCTGACTAATCCCTCAACCTGGAGGTACTGTTAAAGGTACAGAGGTCCAGGCCGCCAGCGTAACCCCTACCTCCTGAGGATCCCTGCACTTCAGTAATCTAGTCCTGAGAAGGACCCCGATCACAACAATTGGGAACCAGAAATAATATGCCCACACACAGTATTTAGACGAACGAGACAGTACAAGGGAAAAACCAAAACCACCTTGCATACAACTTCTACACAACTACAACAGAGGGAACACCAACGGGAAAGGAGATAAATGATAAAGCGAGGAAAGGGAAAAAACACTTCCAAATACACTTATCTCAGCAACTCCAAACACCACGATCCGCTCTGTAAGTCTGAATGAAAAGCTTTCACCGACACCTCCCAAACAGACCTGCAGGAATATGAAGGAGTCTCACTACAGAAGTATTGATTGCAGCTGGGCGAGGCTGGACCTCAGCTAGCCCAGAGAGAGAGAGAATTAACTCCTTCACTGCCGAAAAAACACAAAGCACCAACAAGTCAGCTGCGAGAAGTCAGGCTGTGTACTCGTGACGATCTTCGTGGCAACACACCCGTGACAGCCAGAGCCAGAGCGAGAGCAGGCCGGAGCCAGGGTGACGGCAGGTCAGAGCTAGAGCAAGAGCAGGCGGAGCCAGGGCGAGAGCAGGCCGGAGCCAAGGTGAGGGCTGGCTGGAGCCAGAGCAAGGGCAGGCCGGAGCCAGGGCGAGGGCAGGCCGGAGGCAAGGAGAGAGCAGGCCGGAGCCAAGGCGAGCGCAGGCCAGAGCCAGAGCGAGAGCAGGTCGGAGCCAAGGCGAGGGCAGGCCAGAGCCAGAGCGAGAGCAGGTCGGAGCCAAGGCGAGGGCAGGCCAGAGGCTGAGACAGAGCAGGCCGGAGCTAGAGCAAGAGCAGGCGGAGCCAGGGCGAGAGCAGGCCGGAGCCAAGGTGAGGGCTGGCTGGAGCCAGATCAAGGGCAGGCCGGAGCCAGGGCGAGGGCAGGCCGGAGCCAGAGCAAGAGCAGGCCGGAGCCAAGGAGAGAGCAGGCCGGAGCCAAGGCGAGGGCAGGCCAGAGCCAGAGCGAGAGGAGGCCGGAGCCAGGGCGAGAGCAGGCCGGAGCCAAGGCGAGGGCAGGCCAGAGCCAGATCCAGAGCAGGCCGGAGCCAGGGCGAGGGCAGGTCAGAGTCCGAGCGAGAGCAGGCCAGATCCAGAACGAGAGCTGACCGTAGCCAGGTCGAGGGCAGGACAGAGCTAGAGCGAGAGTAGGCCAGAGCCAAGGCAAGGGCAGGCCAGAGCCAGATCGAGAGAAGGCCGGAGTCAAAGCAAGGGCAGGCCGGAACCAGGGCGAGAACAGGCCGGAGCCAGGGAGAGGCCAGATTGAGAGCAGGCCAGAGCCAGAGCGAGAGTAGGCCGGAGCCAGGGCGAGGGCAGGCCAGAGCCAAAAAGAGAGCAGGCCGGAGCCAGGGCGAGGGCAGTCCGGAGCTAGAGCGAGAGAAGGCCGGAGCTAAGGCGAGAGCAGGGCCGGAGCCAAGGCGAGGGCAGGCCAGAGGCTGAGCGAGAGCAGGCCGGAGCCAAGGCGAGGGCAGACCAGAGCCAGAGCAGGTCGGAGCCAAGGCGAGGGCAGGCCAGCGCCAGAGCGAGAGCAGGCCGGAGCCAAGGCGAGGGCAGACCAGAGCCAGAGCAGGTCGGAGCCAAGGCGAGGGCAGGCCAGAGCCAGAGCAAGGGCAGGCCGGAGCCAGGGCGAGGGTAGGCAGGAGCCAGAGCAAGAGCAGGCTGGAGCCAAGGTGAGAGCAGGCCGGAGCCAAGGCGAGGGCAGGCCAGAGCCAGAGCGAGAGCAGGCCGGAGCCAGGGCGAGAGCAGGCCGGAGCCAGGGCGAGAGCAGGCCGGAGACAAGGCGAGGGCAGGCCAGAGCCAGATCCAGAGCAGGCCGGAGCAAGGGCGAGGGCAGGCCCAGAGCGAGAGCAGGCCGGAGCCAAGGCGAGGGCACGCCAGAGCCAGAGCGAGAGCAGGCCAGAGCCAGAACGAGAGCTGACCGGAGCCAGGTCGAGGGCAGGCCAGAGCTAGAGTGAGAGTAGGCCAGAGCCAAGGCAAGGGCAGGCCAGAGCCAGAGTGAGAGAAGGCCGGAGTCAAAGCAAGGGCAGGCCGGAACCAGGGCGAGAAAAGACCGGAGCCAGGGCAAGGCCATAGCCAGAGCGAGAGCAGGCCAGAGCGAGAGTAGGCCGGAGCCAGAGCAAGGGCAGGCCAGAGCCAAAAAGAGAGCAGGCCGGAGCCAGGGCGAGGGCAGTCCGGAGCTAGAGCGAGAGCAGGCCGGAGCTAAGGCGAGAGGCAGGGCCAGAGGCAAGGCGAGGGCAGGCCAGAGGCAGAGCCAGGGCAGGCCAGCGCCAGAGCGAGAGCAGGCCGGAGCCAAGGCGAGGGCAGGCCAGATCCAGAGCGAGAGCAGGTTGGAGCCAAGTCGAGGGCAGGCCAGAGCCAGAGCGAAAGCAGGCCAGAGCCAGAGCGAGAGGAGTCCGGAGCCAAGGAAAGGGAAGGCCACAGCCAGAGAGGTAGAGCAGGCTTGAGCCAGAGCCAAGGCGAAGGCAGGCCAGAACCAGAGCGAGAGCAGACCGGAGTCAAGAAGAGGGAAGGCTAGAGCAAGAGCAGGCCGGAGCCAGGGCGAGGGCAGGCCAGAACCAGAGAAAGAGCAGGCCGGAGCCAAGGCGAGGGCTGGCCAGAGCCAGAGTAAGGGCAGGCCGGAGCCAGGGCGAGGGCAGGCCGGAGCCAGAGCAATAGCAGGCCGGAGCCAAGGTGAGGGCAGGCCAAAGCCAGAGCGAGAGCAGGCCGGAGCCAAGGCGAGGGCAGGCCAGAGACAGATCCAGAGCAGACCGGATGCATTATGTAAGGACTCTGCAGCATTATTTAAGGACTCTGCTGTGGTATTTAAGGACTCTGCTGCATTATTTAAGGACTTTGCTGCATTAATTAAGGACTCTGCTGCTGTATTGAAGGACTCTGCTGCATTATTTAAAGACTGCAGCAGTATTTAAGGACTCTGCTGCTGCATTTAAGGACTCTGCTGCGGTATTTAAGGACTCTGCTGCATTATTTAAGGACTTTGCTGCATTATTTCAGGACTCTGCTGCGGTATTTAAGGGCTCCTCTGCATTATTTAAGGACTTTGCTTCATTATTTAAGGACTCTGCTGCAGTATTTAAGGGCTCTGCTGCATTATTTAAGGACTTTGCTGCATTATTTAAGGACTCTGCTGCGGTATTTAAGGACCAGGGCGAGGGCAGGCCAGAGTCAGAGCGAGAGCAGGCCAGAGCCAGAGAAAGAGCAGGCCGGAGCCAGGGCGAGGGCAGGCCAGAGCCAGAGCGAGAGTAGGCCAGAGCCAAGGCAAGGGCAGGCCAGAGCCAGAGGGAGAGAAGGCCAGAGCCAAGGCAAGGGCAGGCCGGAACCAGGGCGAGACGAGACCGGAGACAGGGCGAGGCCAGAGCGAGAGCAGGCCAGAGCCAAAGCGATAGTAGGCCGGAGCCAGGGCCAGGGCAGGCCAGAGCCAGAGAGAGAGCAGGCCGGAGCCAGTGCGAGGGCAGGCCAGAGCCAGAGCGAGAGCAGGCCAGAGCCAGGGCAAGAGCAGGACAGAGCCAGAGTGAGAGCAGGCCAGAGCCAAGGCAAGGGCAGGCCAGAGCCAGGGCGAGAGCAAGCCGGAGCCAATGCGAGGGCAGGCCGGAGCCAGGGCGAGGGCATACAGGAGCCAGAGCGAGAGCAGGCCGGAGCCAAGGCGAGAGCAGGCCGGAGCCAAGGCGAGGGTAGGCCAGAGCCAGGGCGAGGGCAGGTCAGAGTCAGAGCGAGAGCAGGCCGGAGCTAAGGCAAGGGCAGGCCAGAGCCAGAGAGAGAGCAGGCCGGAGCCAAGGCATGGGCAGGACAGAGCCAGAGAGAGAGCAGGCCGGAGCCAGGGCGAGGGCAGGCCAGAGCCAGAGCAGGTCAGAGGCAGAGCGAGAGCAGGTCGGAGGCAGGGCGAGAGCAGGCCGGAGCCAGAGCGAGAGCAGGACAGAGCCAGAGCGAGAGCAGGACAGAGCCAGAGCGAGAGCAGGACAGAGCCAGAGCGAGAGCAGGACAGAGCCAGAGCGAGAGCAGGACAGAGCCAGAGCGAGAGCAGGACAGAGCCAGAGCGAGAGCAGGACAGAGCCAGGGCAAAGGCAGGCCAGAGCCAGAGCGATAGCAGGCCGGAGCCAGGATATTTGAAAGCAAGCACACCTCTAATATGGGCCATAGAAGTATGTATAGATTTACATTTCTATAACCTTTATGCCCATATTAGAGGTCTGATAAGTCCTAGGGGGTGACAGATTCCCTTTAATGCTTGTGTCGTGGTTGGCCTCTAGCCCGGTGTCTCATGTGTTGGGTTTGCCCACTCCGGGTCCTCCTGAAGGAGGAAGTAGGATTTCTCTTTTTATTTTGTGCTTTTGGCTTCTTGCCCAGTGATAAGGGCGGATCTCATCCTCTCAGGCCTAGCCCAACCCTAACCCTAGCCCTAACCCTAACCCCAACCCCAACCCTACCACAACCCTAAGCCTAGAGTTTATATTTTACGCCGTTTAGACAACTTTATTCTTCGAGTCAGTGCGATTACAGCGATACCAGAATCATATCGGGTTTTTATGATTGACAGCTGTCACACAATAAAAGACGCATTTTTTCGTAAAATCTAGTTTTTGCATCGCCATATTTTTAGAGCTATAATTTTTCCATATTTTGGCCGACAGAGTCATGTGACGTCTTGTTTTTTGCGGGATGAGTTGACGTTTTTATTGGTGCCATTTTCAGGCACGTGACATATTTTGATCGCTCTCTATTCCGATTAATGGGAGGCAGAATAAACAAAAAACAACAATTCAGGAATTGTTTTTTTTTTTTTTTTTTTTTTTTTTATGCTGTTCCGCGTGTGGTAAAATTGATAAGGCAGCTTTATTCTTCGGGTCAGTACTTTTACAGTGGTACCACATTTATATCGATTTTCTACATTTTGGCGCTTTTACACAATAAAAGCTATTTTATAGAAAAAATAATTTTTTTGCATCGCTTTATTCTGAGAGCTATAACTTTTTTATTTTTAGGCTGATGGAGCTGTATGGCGGCTTGTTTTTTGCGGGACAAGATGACGTTTTCAGTGGTATCATTATTATTTATATTCGTCTTTTTGATCACGTGTTATTCCATTTTTTGTTTGGCGGTATGATGATAAAGCATTGTTTTTTGCTTTATTTTTTATTTATTTTTTTTACCATGTTCACTGAAGGGGCTAACTAGTGGGACAGTTTTATAGGTCAGGTCATTCCAGACGCGGCGATACCAAATGTGTGTACTTTTATTGTTTTTTTTTCATAATAATATTTATTGATGGGTACATTATATTTTTATTTTTGGTGGATTTTTTTTTTTTTTTTTTCTTCACTTTCTGACACTTTTTTTACTTTTATTCTTTGCCCCACTATGGGACTTTCACTTTTTTTATTCTGATCGCCTGTATAGCATAGGGATGGAGCACCAGCCCTGTGCTATACAGGCTGTCAGCGATGCAAATGCAGAATATACTTTGGTCATGCACTGCGCATGCCAAAATATCTTACTGCTGTCTGGTGACCCAGATGTTGTCATGACGACATTGGGTCGTCATGGCAACATCCAGGAAGCCGCGGCAGACATCGCTGGACGCCGGCAGGAGAGGTGAGTATCCCGATCACCTCCCCTTGCCCCCGCAATGCTGCGATCCACTCAGCTGCGACAATCGGCTGAAACCCGGCGGCGATCGCGCCCGCACAACCTGTGTGCGGGCGCGATCGCAAAGACGTACTAATACGTATCAGGCTCTTAAGTCCCATGGCGCAGATACATATTAGTATGTCTTGAGCTTTAAAGGGGTTAAACTACAACTCCAATGTCAGCCCCTAATTCAATAGGAACCAAAGATCTGAGAACAGAGAATGATAATAAAATAATTTGTCCACATAAATGGCAAAACTACCCAAAAATGGAGCCCCATAAAGATGTCCCAAATTGACCTCCCCCACCCACCTAATATCAACTGATCGTCAGCAATTTCTCATTTAGACAAGGGGTTGTCCTGAAAATGTCTTATTACAGAGTGTTCCCGGCAATCCATGATAAATCCGGTGGATACATTATAAGCATACCAAAGCTTAAAAGTAAAGAGCTACTTACCTGGACTCGTTCTCTCTCAGCTGTCAGGTTATAGTGACACAAGATGGCAGCAGTGTAGAAATTTATACATTCTATTCCAATTGTGATGTCTATGATGTCATGTGCCTTGTGATGTCATAATAGCTATCACTGTCATTTCAAATTTACAACCGCAAGAAAAAGTTGATTTCATGGTTTAAGAAAAAATATGGTGGGTAATTGCAGCCTGTGATTATTTTACATATTGTTATTAATATTTGTCATGTCCTTCACTGCTGCCTCCTGCACTGCTTTTTATATACTGTTTATTTTAATAATGGACAATTCACAAGCCCTGCATGTAGAATATATAGTTAATGGCCTCTGTTGAATGACTAGATGCCTATTAGAGCAATAAGATATACTCTATGTCTACAATCTTTTGGCTGAGTCTAAGGGCTCATACTCATCTGCGTTTAAATCACACGAGTGCAATCTGATAAAAAAAATTGGATTGCACTCTGATTCCTGTTATTGAATGATTATGTGTTCATCTGTGATTTTTTTTTCCCAGCTCGGATCGAACGGAGACAAAAAAATCACAGCATGCTGCAAGTGGCTGCATATATCAGACGAGACTCGCCAATGCAAGTCAATGTGTGTGAGAAAAAAAAAGCACAGCAAACGGACCATGCTTATGCCATCCATATAGCGTCCATATAATACGCATCTATGTAACACCTTTCAGTGACTGTGGCGGCATCTCAGCACACAAATCCTGTATCTCACATCTTTGTCTGGCCTTGTCTTCTGTGTTTTGGCCATCATGCCAACAAGACAAGGGTGATTGGGGCAAGAGACATGCTGGTGAGGGGGTTGTTGGCTGCCGTGATGCTGGTAATGGAGGTGGCTGCCAAGATGCTGGAACTGAAGGTGGCTGCCGTGATGGTGCCACTGTAGTTGGTGGTGGTTGCTGTGATGCTGTGACTGGAGGTGGTGGTGATGGCTGCTGTGATGCTGGTACTGGAGGTGGTGGTGATTGCCGTGATGCTGGCACTGGAGGTGGTGGCTGCCGTGATGGTGGGTCTGCTGAGTGCCCTTCTTGGGGGGTCTAAAGACCGGGTTTGGTTGTCCTCAGAAAGTTGCTACCTTTCAAGGAATTAAAAGATGGCCATCGGTGAATTTGGTGGCGCAGCGGCAGACAAAACAATTTGGAGGGCAGCCCTGGTCTGCAGCCTCAATAAAAAGGGAACGTGCCTGAAATAACGGGCCAGGCTTAGACAAAAACTCTCATCATCATCACTCACAGGTATTCCCATGTCACGTACGCCAGTGATGGTGGGGCAGTAGTGATGCTGGCTTATTGGTGCATGAGGGGAGGTGTCGAGGGGCTGTGGTGTACTGGTGCTCTCCGCAGGCTCTTCTTCTTTCTGGCCCCCAGCTCCGGCCTCCATTTCAGATTCCTCTCTGGCTTCCAGCACCTCCGAGCTACAGGTATTTCCCTTTTTGGTCCAGTCAGATCTGTAAGGTCAGGGATGACAGAGAAAAAAGCATTTTTAATATGCAAAATAATAATCAAACCATTACAACAAATAAAAGAAAAAGATAGCCACTTACGGGTGAAAATCTAGGACTAGGGTCAAAAACTGGAGCCGGTCATAATATAGGTACAGTACAGACCAAAAGTTTGGACACACCTTCTCATTTAAAGATTTTTCTGTATTTTCATGATTTTGAAAATTGTACATTCACACTGAAGGCATCAAAACTATGAATTAATACATGTGGAATTATATACTTAACAAAAAAGTGTGAAACAACTGAAAATATGTGAAAAGGGCCAACAAGTGCTAAGCATCTCTGGGAACTCCTTCAAGATTGTTGGAAGACCATTTCCAGTGACTACCTCTTGAAGCTCATCAAGAGAATGCCAAGATTGTGCAAAGCAGTCATCAAAGCAAAAAGTGGCTACTTTGAAGAACCTAGAATATAAGACATATTTTCAGTTCTTTCACACTTTTTTGTTAAGTATATAATTCCACATGTGTTACTTCATAGTTTTGATGCCTTCAGTGTGAATGTACAATTTTTATAGTCATGAAAATACAGAAAAACCTTTAAATGAGAAGGTGTGTCCAAACTTTTGGTCTGTACTGTATGGCCTTTCTTTTTAAGAGCCACATCAACACTCTTCCTACCCTGTTGTCGCTCGCGGCGGCACTGGTCCCGGCAACTGCTCCATAATCTTGTCACTACACCCACTGGAAAGAAAAGTGGAAGAGATTATATACAATTTTTATAGGTAAAGGATGCTGTATGTAATAACATGTATAGCGTGTATTCTAATATCACTGCTAGCAGGGGCTGGCTGGCAAATTTTTGCCTGGGGGCAAGCACACAGCAGTGGTCCATGAGTAGCGGCCCATCCTTAAAGGTCGTTTTCCCACAAACAATAGTATATTTTAATCAATAGGTCTTGGAGTAATAATAATTTCCACAATTGGATGTGATATAATAATGTTCCTGTGCTGAGATAATCTTATAAATGTGCCCCTGCTGTGTACTGTGTAATGGCTGTGTCTGACCGTGCAGGAACATGGTCTGATCATACCACATCTCCTGGGCAGGGGGGGAGAAAAAGAGGATACAGGCAGGATAGCAGGGGATCACAGAGGATTCTTTTTGTGAGTAAAACATTTCAATGCCTGTTTTTAAACAATATTTTAGCTCAAAGAAAGACTCAGCTGTGATCCCCTGCTGTAATGTATATATACTCTCTTTATATATAGATGATTAGCGTGCACACAGTCTGTAGGTCAAGGTGCAGGTACACGGGATGTGGAATCCCCAGAATCGGCGTAGATTAAATCACCGCACATTCTAGTTTCATGACGCAAACTAAAGTCTATTTGAAGACATGCAATAAGACACATTTAAGGTGCAGGGAATAATGCAACAGTAAATGAACGTTTTGACCCATCGTTTGCATCTTGAAACTAGAGTGTGCAGTGATTTAATCGATGCTATATACTCTTTTGCTTCCTCCCTGCCCAGTAGCTGTGGTATGATCAGACCATGTTCCTGCACAGTCAGACACAGCCATTACACAGTACACAGCAGGGGCACATTTATAACATTATCTCAGCACAGGGACATTTTATTTAAACACATCCAATTGTGGAAGTTATTATTATTCCAAGATCTATTGATTAAAATATACTTTTATTCGCAGAAAACCCCTTCAACATGTTTATTACCAGCTGCTTCATAGGCTATATTCACACAAACGTATTGTCTAAGTGCTGCCCGTGGAGAAAAATGACAGCACTTGGTCCAGTTCAGGTGAGCATTTAAAACTGGTAATACATAAGCATAATATGTACAATGTCTGACCACTACAACACGGATTTAGGTTGTTAGAGGTGTAATGCAAGTAATCCAAGGTACGCTGTGCTTTTCTACACTCCTAAACAGAGTAAGGCTAAGTGCCCACAATGCAGAAATGCTGAGAATTTTTCCAGAGCGTTTCCGCATCTCCCTGGCAGAAAAAACGCATGCGGATTCTATGAGTTTTCCTGCCAGGGACAAGCAGAAGTGAAGCGCTCTTCACATGCATTTCCGCATGCGGGTTGTCAAGCGCTTTGCAAGCGATTTTAGCATCACTTGGAAAGTGCTGGAGAACTTGGTCACACTATATAAATCCATGCAACCGGTATGGATTTATATAGTGTGACCGTAAAAGAATGGTAAAAAAGAAATATTATACTTACCTTCTGACAGCCCCTGGTCTCCTTATCCGATGCGTCCGGTCTTCCCGGTGTCTCGCGGTTGTGTAAAAGGACCTGCCATGACGTCATTTAGTCATGTGACGGGTCAAGCGACCGCCGACGTCAGCGGTCGTGTGACCTGTCACATGACTAAATGACGTCATGGTAGGTCCTTTTAGACCATCATGAGCTGCCAGGAAGCCAGGACGCATCGCTATGGAGACCGGGGGCCATCAGAAGGTAAGTATAATGTATATATTTTATTTTAATTATTTTTTTTTACAGGTACTATGGTACCCGGGTCTGGAGGAGAGTCTCTTCTTCTCCAAATCCGGGTACCATGCGCACATTGAATCGCTAAATATCCGCATGTGCACATGTAGTCATGCGGATATTATGCAATTCAATGCAAGTCAATGGCGGCGAAAATGCTGCGATTACACAAAATAATTGGTAGTGCGGCGGATTTTTCCGCATTGATAATCCGCAGCGGAAATTTACGCAGCATGTGCACAGCAGATGCGGATTATCATTGGGGAACATAGCAGACCTTCTACCAAGCGTTTTTTAAGCGTTTCTGCAGCGGAATTGCCGTTGCGGAAACACTTAAAAAACGCATAGTGGGCACACAGCCTAAAGGTGGCCACACATAAGCACAGGTCTGCCAGATAGATACCTAGGAATTATTATTTTGTGTATTATTTCCTACATACTTGATCGAGCAACTCATCAATGTAAAAGTCAACTCCACATTATAGTATATGATGTACGAGTCACTAATTATCATGTGTGTCCCATCTGATGTCTGTGCACACAGTGAACATATTATACCACATACAATACAATATACATAGGAGAATATATGACTGATATATAGAGATGAGCAACTTCATTTGCAGGACCCTGATCCAATGGTCAGATGAATATTCAGTGGCTGCTGGATAGGAGCCCTGACAGCCTCCTACCTGACACCATTCTCTTTCTCTTCCTTTGATTTGTAGCCAGGCACAAGGTCATGTATGTGTCACGCCAAAAAGATGACATCATGCAAAGACTATAATCAAAAGAGGAGTCAGAGATGCCGGTAGGCAGGAGGAGGCTCGCGGGGCTCTGGTCTGGTGGCCACAGACTACTGACGGGACTGTTTGACCAGTGTCCTGCGAATCAATTCGCTCATCTGTACTGGAATAAGATATATTATGACTACATACATCAGATATTACATACAGAATAGCATGTGACAGTTATATACCACACTATGAGCACAGACATCAGATATTACACCAGTGACATATTATCCTCTGTATAACATTGGATGCCTGTATCAAAGTCCATCACATCCAGTATACAGCATAATATGTGATGGTATGCGATATACTGGGATACAGACCACATATTCATACCTCTCAACTTTTGAAGAACAGAAAGGGGGACAGAAAGGTGCTATGCGTGGAAAATTTTGGCCTCGCCCCTGGTCACACTCCAATCCACGCCCATTTACCATTATCTTTCTCGTCCGGCAGGAGGAGTTGTCAGAGGGGCGCTGGTAGTGAGGGAAATTCAGCAGACGGCCGAGACTGCAAGGCCCAGACCCAAATCCAGGACTGTCCACTGTATCCAGGGCAGCTGGGACTAGAGATGAGCAGATGGATTCCGGGGCCTCCAGTCGGGGGTCCGGGTCAGTGCTACCTGGCGGCTGGACTGGAGGCCATGAGTCTCTTATCTTCCGGGGCAGTGCGGCCTCATCTGTGAGTCCTGCTCATCTCTTGTTGGGACCTGAGGATTATTTTTTGTTCCCTCATTCACAGTCGGAGCCGCCAGAACTTTCTCATCTTTATGTAGATTCATTATACGACATCTAGCTTTCTTCTGGTGGCTCTTACTGTATATTGGGGGCTATGCGAGGGCTCATACCGTAGGTAGGGGTGGTGTGTGCTAATACTGTATGTACGGGGTTGTGTGGGCGCTCATACTGTATATAGGGGGATGTCAGCATACTTAAATCTGCTCAATATTAAGTGATAATATAAATATACAAAAAAATATAATTAATATGATAATATTAATATTGAGCTGAATTAATTTGAACCTATTGGTTCGGGCTCCACAACAGTCACGGTCTCTCACGTGGCCCCTTGGGAAAATTAATCTCCCACCCCTGCCTATTTCAAAGCGCTATGTTAAAAATCACACAGACATCATACACACAGCGGGCACAACCATCACACAGACATCATACACACAGCGGGCACAACCATCACACAGACATCATACACACAGCGGGCACAACCATCACACAGACATCATACACACAGCGGGCACAACCATCACACAGACATCATACACACAGCGGGCACAACCATCACACAGACATCATACACACAGCGGGCACAACCATCACACAAGCTTTTTTCTTAAGCTTTTTTCACTGTTTTCAGAACATTAACAATAAGAACATGGAAGAGTCCAGGAGCCATTTGGTGAGCTGCATATCCTGCTACATGTTCACAGACTTGCCAGTGGAAAAGCCAAACTTCACATGCCAGAAATGCAAGCTTGTGTCACTGTTGGAGGTAAAGTTGCGAAATCTAGAAGAGAGGTTAACTACCTTGAAAATCATTAAGGAAGGTGAAGAGTTCTTAGACCGAGCAGAATTATCTCTTCATGATTAAGAAAGAGAAGAAATTCGAACTGCACCTGAGGAAACAGAGGAATGGAAGCATGTGACCCAGAGAAGCAGGAGGATCGAGAGACAGTCAGCACCCATACTGCTCAGGAACCAGTACCAGGCTCTCACGCAGGAGAACCATGAAGAAATACAGCAAAATAAGACTTTGCCAGCAATGAATAACCTTGTAAGCCCTCAGAATCCTCCTGGATGGAGAAAGAAGAATGTTGTGAAGAAAAAACGGAGAGTGGTGGTCATGGGGGATTCCCTGTTAAGAGGAACAGAGGCCGCTATCTGCAGACCAGACATAACCTCAAGAGAAATGTGCTCTCTTCCAGGAGCAAAAATTAAAGATGTGTCTGACAGGATATCAAGACTCTTCAGACCTACAGATCACTACCCATTCCTGCTAATACATGTGGGGACAAATGACACCGCAAGAAAGGACCTGGAAACCATCTGCAGTGACTTTGAAGACTTAGGCAAGAAAGTGAAAGAATTGGGAGCGCAGGTGGTCTTCTCATCCATCCTCCCAGTGGATGGCCATGGAACAATGAGGTGGAATAAGATTCTACAGGTGAACAACTGGCTACGTCGATGGTGCCGTCAACAAGGATTTGGATTTCTGGATCACGGAATGAATTACCTATACGATGGACTACTTGCTAGAGATGGGGTGCACCTTACGAAGACTGGAAAACATGTATTTGGAAGTCGCCTTGCTACACTCATCAGAAGAGCTTTAAACTAGAACAATGTGGGAAGGGAAGCAAAAGGCCAGAAAAAGCCATACAGCTGACAAATACTATTGAGATCTCTGCTACTGGAAGTGGAAAAGAAGAACAAAGACAAAACAATTTAAATAATAAAAATATGGGAGGAAGAGAAACCAATCACAAACTAAAATGTTTTTATACAAATGCACAAAGCATGGGCAACAAACAAGGAGAATTGGAACTACTAATGCAGGAAAAGGAATATGATGTCATTGGAATCACTGAAACTTGGTGGGACGATACACATGATTGGAATAAAAGGCTAAAAGGATACAACTTATTTGCAAGAAACAGACTTGATAAACGAGGAGGAGGTGTTGCATTGTATGTTAGAAAAGCGTATATCTGCACAGAGATTGAAGCTTCAGAGACTGGGAGTTCTGTGGAAACTGTTTGGGTAAGAATACAAGGAGAGAACAACGGAAAGGACACCATTGTAGGCATTTACTACAGGCCACCTGGGCAAGCTGAAGATATGGATGAACTCTTTATGTATCAAATGACCAAGTTCTCCAAAAAATATGACGTAGTGGTCATGGGAGATTTCAACTATCCAGACATTTGTTGGGAATCTCTCTCAAGTAAAACTAACAGGTCAAGCAAATTCTTATCCTCTCTTGCTGACAACTCTATCTTCCAAAAGGTAGGGGAGAAAACAAGGGGATCTGCTACTTTGGATCTAATCCTTATAAACAGGGAGGAAATGGTTGAGGAGGTAAAGGTGGCTGGGACCCTAGGAGGCAGCGATCATGCTATTATAGAATTTTGGATAACTAGAGGAGGAAGACATGTGAAGACTCAGACTTCAAGGTTAGATTTTAGAAAGGCAGATTTTAAGAGACTCAGAAAGAGAATAGGAGGGATCCAATGGCTGGATGTCCTTAAGGACAAAAATGTCCAGGAAGGATGGGAAATTTTTAAAAATGAGATTCTCAAAGCACAATCGTTAACAATCCCGAAAAGTAGGAAGAATGGGAAGCATTTAAGGAAACCAGGATGGATGAACACAGAACTTAAACACATGCTAAAAAGAAAGAAAGAAATGTTTATTAAATGGAAAGAGGGAGGCATATCTAAAGAAGATTATAATGCAGTCTGCAGATCCTGCAGGGCACGTATCAGGTTAGCTAAAGCTGACAATGAATTTGTCACGGGTGTGTTGCCACGAAGATCGTCACGAGTACACAGCCTGACTTCTCGCAGCTGACTTGTTGGTGCTTTGTGTTTTCTCGGCAGTGAAGGAGTTAATTCTCTCTCTCTCTGGGCTAGCTGAGGTCCAGCCTCGCCCAGCTGCAATCAATGCTTCGTTAGTGAGACTCCTTTATATTCCTGCAGGTCTGTTTGTGAGGTGTCGGTGAAAGCTTTTCATTCAGACTTACAGAGCGGATCGTGGTGTTTGGAGTTGCTGAGATAAGTGTATTTGAAAGTGTTATTTCCCTTTCCTCGCTTTATCATTTATCTCCTTTCCCGTTGGTGTTCCCTCTGTTGTAGTTTTGTTGAAGTTGTATGCAAGGTGGTTTTGGTTTTTCCCTTGTACTGTCTCGTTCGTCTAAATACTGTGTGTGGGCATATTATCGCTGGTTCCCAATTGTTGTGATCGGGGTCCTTCTCAGGACTAGATTACTGTGGTGCAGGGATCCTCAGGAGGTAGGGGTTACGCTGGCGGCCTGGACCTCTGTACCTTTAACAGTACCTCCAGGATGAGGGATTAGTCAGGGCCCCAGCTTAGGGTCAGCTTAGGCCCCCTACCTCCAGTATTCTGTGACAGTGTGACATTTTCACCGACCAACTTAGTTTTTCTCCAGCTACCATGGATCCAGTAGCCGGTCTAGCTCAGCAGTTGCAGAGTTTGTCCATGGGGCTGGCGGACGTTAGGTCCAAGGTTTTGCATCCTCTGGAGCAAGCCGGACCAGAACCTAAAGTAGCTCTCCCTGACAGGTTCACTGGGGGGCGGGACAAGTTTTTTGTTTTCCGGGAGGCATGCAAATTGTACTTTCGGCTGCGGCCTCGGTCATCGGGCAGTGAAGAACAAAGGGTGGGAATTGTCATCTCGCTCCTACAAGGGGACCCACAATCTTGGGCGTTCTCTCTTCCCCCTAGCTCCCCAGTTCTCCAGTCAGTGGATAGGTTTTTCGCTGCTTTGGGACTCGTATATGATGACCCAGATCGGATCTCCCTTGCTGAGTCTAAGTTACGTAGGATTCAGCAGGGAGATCGTCCGGCGGAGGAATTCTGTTCGGAGTTCCGTAGGTGGGCCACGGACACCCAGTGGAATGACCCGGCTCTTAGGAGCCAGTTTTGTCATGGTTTATCCGACAAATTACAGGATGTGTTGGCACAGTATGACTCTCCCGCGTCACTGGAAGCCGCTATGGCCCTTGCTATTCGCGTTGACAGACGGCTTCGGGAGAGGTGCGGGATAACTCTACCCCCTGTAATGTCTCCACCTCTTACAAGGTCCCCTCATATGGTGGTTCCCCTGGTCAGTCCGGAGGAGCCTATGCAATTAGGAGGGACATCATTTCGGGGAAGGGGACCGGTGGTGCGCCATAAGACAGGAAGGTGTTTCCTCTGCGGGAAAAAGGGACATTTTATTGGGGGGTGTCCATCCCGCCCCTTGCTGAGTAAAGAGTCGTCGAAAAAACTGTTGATCCCAGGTTGTGTGGTGGACGGCAATCTGGGAGTAGGTATTTCGTCCCTAGGTTCGTCTCAGTTTCTCGTACCGGCGGAGGTGGTGGTGGGTACGAGAACTGAGAGGATATCTGTTCTTCTGGATAGTGGGGCCGGGGCTAATCTGGTTGATGCTCGGTTTGCCCGGGTTCAAGGTATGCGATTGAGTGAGTTGGCTAAACCCATCCCCATATTCTCGATCGATGCCAGGCCTCTCGGTCAGGGAAGTTTTTTGCAAGCTGTGCATGGCGTAAAACTTCAAGTGGGGGCAATACATAAAGAACTGTTGTCTTGCTACGTGTTGGAGGGTCTTCCCACTCCTATAGTGTTGGGCCTTCCTTGGTTAGCTAAGCATAACCCTGTTATTAATTGGCAAACCAGAGAGATAAGCCAATGGAGTAAATTCTGTAATAAAAACTGCATGAACACGGTCATCGGTGCGGTTACTCCTTGGGTCTTACCTCCATTTCTGGCAGACTTTGAGGATGTATTCTCGGAGAATGGGTGTCAGGAACTACCTCCTCATCGCGAGTATGACTGTTCTGTAAAACTGCTCCCTGAGGCCAAGTTACCTAAAGCTAGGTTGTATAACCTTTCTGGTCCTGAGAGGCAGGCCATGAAGGATTATATTTCTGAAAGTCTGGCTAAGGGGCATATTAGACCTTCATCTTCACCGGTGGCCGCGGGGTTCTTCTTTGTTAAGAAGAAAGATGGAGGCCTACGCCCTTGCCTGGATTTCCGTGAACTTAATCGGATTACGGTCCGAGATCCGTATCCGCTCCCACTTATTCCCGATCTCTTTAATCAGATCGTGGGCGCCAAATGGTTCTCTAAGTTGGATCTCAGGGGGGCGTACAATTTGATTAGGATGAAGGAGGGGGATGAGTGGAAGACGGCTTTTAACACTCCGGAGGGGCATTATGAGAACCTTGTCATGCCATTCGGTCTGACTAATGCCCCGGCGGTGTTTCAACACTTTGTTAATGATATTTTTCGCCACCTGGTGGGACAGTTTGTTGTCATATATCTGGATGATATCTTAATTTACTCGCCGGATCTGGTGTCTCATCAGGAGCATGTTAGACAGGTGTTACAGATCTTGCGGGATAATAAACTGTATGCCAAGTGGGAAAAGTGTGTGTTCGCCGTACAGGAACTCCAGTTTTTAGGCTTCCTGGTTTCTGCGTCCGGTTTTCGTATGGACCCTGGGAAAGTGCGGGCAGTTCTTGAGTGGGATCGGCCGGAGAATCTTAAGGCACTACAACGTTTCCTGGGGTTTGCTAACTATTACTGGAAGTTCATTCGTAATTTCTCGTCCGTGGTTAAGCCTCTCACAGACATGACTAAAAAGGGGACGGATTTTTCTAGGTGGTCTGACAAGGCTTGTCAAGCATTCTCCTCCTTGAAAAAATGTTTTGCCTCGGCACCCATACTCATTCAACCTGATGCGTCTCAGCCATTCTTTGTAGAGGTAGACGCTTCCGAGGTAGGGGTGGGAGCAGTATTGTCACAGGGTTCGTCCCCTGGTAAGTGGCATCCGTGCGCCTTTTTCTCTAAAAAATTGTCGTCCGCTGAGAGGAATTACGATGTCGGCAATAGGGAACTCCTGGCCATTAAGTTAGCTTTTGAGGAGTGGCGCCATTTTTTGGAGGGGGCAGTTCATCCGGTCACCGTCATCACCGATCACAAGAACCTGCTATATCTGGAGTCCGCTAAACGTCTGAATCCCAGACAAGCTAGGTGGTCATTGTTTTTTACCAGGTTTAATTTCGTCGTTACATATCGTCCTGGGTCTAAAAATGTAAAGGCGGATGCCTTATCTCGTAGTTTCCCTGGGGCCGGGAATACGGACGACCCGATTCCTGTTCTTCAGGAGGGGGTGGTGGTTTCGGCAGTATGCTCTGAGCTGGAGGAGGAGATATTGGAGGCTCAGGGGGACGCCCCTGTTGGACCTCCGGGGAGACTGTTCGTTCCAGATCAGTTGCGACAAAAGGTGATCGAGGCACACCATAACTCAGTTTTTGCAGGACACCCGGGGAGTAAAGCAACTGTGGATCTCCTCTCGCGTCGGTTTTGGTGGCCTAACTTACATAAAGAGGTGGTAACTTTTGTCGCGTCCTGTGGGGTTTGTGCGCGCTCTAAGACCTCACATACCCGTCCGTCTGGGGCCCTCTTACCTTTGAAGATCCCGGAGCGTCCTTGGACTCATCTGTCTATGGACTTTATTACGGACCTCCCTCCGTCTTCGGGTAAAACGGTCATACTCGTTGTAGTGGACAGGTTCAGCAAGATGGCACATTTTATCGCTCTTCCGGCTCTCCCTAATGCTAAAACTCTTGCGCAGGTGTTCATTGGGGAGATTGTGAGGCTTCACGGGGTACCCTCCGAGGTGGTGTCTGATCGGGGGTCTCAGTTTGTGTCCAAGTTCTGGAAGGCGTTTTGAGCACGGCGGGGGATGCATTTGTCATTCTCGTCGGCTTTTCATCCTCAGACCAATGGTCAGACGGAACGTATGAACCAGAGCTTGGAGACATATCTTCGGTGTTTTGTGTCAGAGAACCAGGAGGACTGGGCTTCTTTCCTACCTCTGGCAGAGTTTGCTCTCAATAATAGGCGAAGCGAGTCCACTGGTAAGTCCCCGTTTTTTGGGGCATATGGTTTTCACCCCCAGTTTTGTACTTTCAGTAGGGGGGGCTCTTCGGGGGTTCCGGAGGAGGAACGATTTTCCTCATCTCTCGCTTCAGTATGGAGAGGGGTGCTGAAGAATCTGAATACTATGGGGAACCGATACAAACGTATGGCTGATAGGAGGAGAGTGTCTGGTCCGGACCTAAGTGTGAACGATCAGGTATGGTTGTCTACCAGGAATATTAAACTTAAGGTTCCCTCCTGGAAACTGGGTCCCAGGTTCATCGGGCCGTACAGAATCAGTTCTGTTATTAATCCGGTGGCATTCCGTCTTGACCTCCCCCCTACGTTTAAAATTCACAACGTGTTTCACAGATCATTGCTTAAGAGGTATGTGGCGCCGGTGGTACCGTCACCTTTACCTCCCCCTCCTGTGGTTGTCAATGGTAACTTGGAGTTCCAGGTATCGAGGGTCATTGATTCACGCTTTAATCGCCGGTCCCTTCAGTACTTGGTTCATTGGAAGGGGTATGGTCCTGAGGAGAGGATGTGGGTTCCTGCGTCGGATATTAACGCAGACCGATTAGTTCGGGCCTTCCACACGACTCACCCGGATAAACCTGGCCCTGAGGGTCCGGAGGCCCCTCGTAGAAGGGGGGGTACTGTCACGGGTGTGTTGCCACGAAGATCGTCACGAGTACACAGCCTGACTTCTCGCAGCTGACTTGTTGGTGCTTTGTGTTTTCTCGGCAGTGAAGGAGTTAATTCTCTCTCTCTCTGGGCTAGCTGAGGTCCAGCCTCGCCCAGCTGCAATCAATGCTTCGTTAGTGAGACTCCTTTATATTCCTGCAGGTCTGTTTGTGAGGTGTCGGTGAAAGCTTTTCATTCAGACTTACAGAGCGGATCGTGGTGTTTGGAGTTGCTGAGATAAGTGTATTTGAAAGTGTTATTTCCCTTTCCTCGCTTTATCATTTATCTCCTTTCCCGTTGGTGTTCCCTCTGTTGTAGTTTTGTTGAAGTTGTATGCAAGGTGGTTTTGGTTTTTCCCTTGTACTGTCTCGTTCGTCTAAATACTGTGTGTGGGCATATTATCGCTGGTTCCCAATTGTTGTGATCGGGGTCCTTCTCAGGACTAGATTACTGTGGTGCAGGGATCCTCAGGAGGTAGGGGTTACGCTGGCGGCCTGGACCTCTGTACCTTTAACAGTACCTCCAGGATGAGGGATTAGTCAGGGCCCCAGCTTAGGGTCAGCTTAGGCCCCCTACCTCCAGTATTCTGTGACAGTGTGACAGAATTAAGGCTTGCAAGAGATGTCAAAAGCAATAAAAAAGGATTTTGGGGGTATGTCAAAAGTAAAAGAAAAGTCAAAGATGCTATAGGATTTTTACAGGATGAAAATGGAGAAATGGTAAGAGAGGATGTTGAGAAGGCCGAACTTTTTAATTCCTATTTTGCATCTGTTTTCTCTCAGAAAGAAAATGTAACATCAACTGATCTTCACTGTCCTTTTAAAGGAATAGAGGAATCCAAGTTATCTGTAAACAGAAAGATTGTGAGGGAATATTTAGCTAACATAAATGAGTTCAAGTCTCCAGGTCCAGATGACTTACACCCCAGAGTACTGAAGGAGATCGTAGAAGAAATTTTAGAACCACTCTCCATAATCTTTGAAAATTCTTGGAGAACAGGAGAAGTCCCAGAAGACTGGAGAAGAGCAAATGTGGTTCCTATCTTCAAAAAGGGGAAGAAGGTGGACCCAGGGAACTATAGGCCGGTGAGTCTGACTTCTATACCAGGAAAGATATTTGAACAAATTATTAAACAACATGTATGTAAGTACATGGATAAGAATGAAGTGATTAACCAGAGTCAGCATGGGTTTGTAACTAACAAGTCATGTCAGACTAACTTAATTTCCTTCTATGACAGAATCACTGACTGGGTGGATCAGGGAAATGCTGTAGATATAGTATATCTTGACTTCAGCAAAGCATTTGACAAAGTATCTCACACCATCCTTATTGAAAAAATGACCAAGTATGCAATGGACCAGGCAACTGTTAGGTGGATTCATAACTGGCTTAGTGATCGGACTCAAAGGGTGGTTGTAAATGGCTTCACATCCAGCTGGATGAATGTCTCAAGTGGGGTACCACAGGGCTCTGTCCTGGGACCTGTATTGTTCAACATCTTTATCAATGATTTAGATGAAGGAATTGAGGGTAAACTGATTAAATTTGCTGATGACACAAAGCTAGGAGGGATAGCTAATACTAGAGAAGAGAGAGAGAGGATTCAAAAAGACCTAAATAAACTGGAGCAGTGGGCAGCAACCAACAGAATGGTTTTTAACAGGAAAAATGCAAAGTACTACATCTGGGCAATAAAAATGAAAAAAGCATATACAGAATGGGAGGAATAGAGCTAAGCAACAGTACATGTGAAAAAGACTTAGGTATACTAATAGATCATAGACTGAACATGAGTCAACAGTGTGATGCAGCAGCAAAAAAGGCAAATACAATTCTGGGATGTATTAACAGAAGCATACAGTCTAGATCACGTGAAGTCATTATCGGACTTTACTCCTCTTTGGTCAGACCTCATCTGGAATACTGTGTACAGTTTTGGGCACCACATTTTAAAAAAGACATAGACAAACTGGAGCAAGTTCAGAGAAGAGCGACCAGAATGGTGACTGGTCTGCAAACCATGTCCTATGAGGAACGGTTGCAGGATTTGGGAATGTTTAGCTTGCAAAAAAGAAGACTGAGAGGAGACTTAACAGCTGTCTACAAATATGTCAAGGGCTGTCACATTGTAGAAGGATCATCTTTATTCTCATTTGCACAAGGAAAGACTAGAAGCAATGGGATGAAACTAAATGGGAGGAGACACAGATTAGATATTAGAAAAAACTTTTTTGACAGTTAGGGTGATTAATGAGTGGAACAGGCTGCCACGAGAGGTGGTGAGTTCCCCTTCAATGGACGTCTTCAAACAGAGGCTGGACAGACATCTGTCTGAGATGATCTAGTGAATCCTGCTTTGAGCAGGGGGTTGGACCAGATGACCCAGGAGGTCCCTTCCAACTCTACCATTCTATGATTCTATGATACACACAGCGGGAACAACCATCACACAGACATCATACACACAGCGGGCACAACCATCACACAGACATCATACACACAGCGGGCACAACCATCACACAGACATCATACACACAGCGGGCACAACCATCACACACACAGCGGGCACGCCATCACACAGACATCATACACACAGCGGGCACAACCATCACACAGACATCATACACACAGCGGGCACAACCATCACACAGACATCATACACACAGCGGGCACAACCATCACACAGACATCATACACACGGCGGGCACAACCATCACACAGACATCATACACACAGCGGGCACAACCATCACACAGACATCATACACACAGCGTGCACAACCATCACACAGACATCATACACACAGCGGGCACAACCATCACACAGACATCATACACACAGCGGGCACAACCATCACACAGACATCATACACACAGCGGGCACAACCATCACACAGACATCATACACAGCGGGCACAACCATCACACAGACATCATACACACATCGGGCACGCCATCACACAGACATCATACACACATCGGGCACAACCATCACACAGACATCATACACACAGCGGGCACAACCATCACACAGACATCATACACACAGCGGGCACAACCATCACACAGACATCATACACACAGCGGGCACAACCATCACACAGACATCGTACACACAGCGGGCACAACCATCGTACAGACATCATACACACAGCGGGCACAACCATCACACAGACATCATACACACAGCGTGCACAACCATCACACAGACATCATACACACAGCGGGCACAACCATCACACAGACATCATACACACAGCGGGCACAACCATCACACAGACATCATACACACAGCGTGCACAACCATCACACAGACATCATACACACACACATCATACACACAGTGGGCACAACCATCACACAGACATCATACACACAGCGGGCACAATCATCACACGGCGGGCACAACCATCACACACACATCACACAGACAGCGGGCACAACCATCACACAGACATCATACACACAGCGGGCACAACCATCACACAGACATCATACACACAGCGGGCACAACCATCACACAGACATCACACAGACAGCGGGCACAACCATCACACAGACATCATACACACAGCGGGCACAACCATCATACAGACATCATACACACAGCGGGCACAACCATCACACAGACATCATACACACAGCGGGCACAACCATCACACAGACATCATACACACAGCGGGCACAACCATCACACAGACATCATACACACAGCGGGCACAACCATCACACAGACATCATACACACAGCGGGCACAACCATCACACAGACATCACACACACAGCGGGCACAACCATCACACAGACATCATACACACAGCGGGCACAACCATCACACAGACATCATACACACAGCGGGCACAACATGACATGTATATATTCCCTTCTTCTCCATCATGTCTCCAGTGGCAGTGGTGGGGCCTGGTGTTTGCAATCAGCAGCAGAGTATGGGCTGTACGCAGGAGAGCTGTCAGCCCTGCAGTGTCCCTAAATCCCCTTCCCATCCCCCCTAGTCCCGACTGCAGAGCTGCTGGTGACATTGCATGAGCCCCCTCCCATCCTGTAATAACAGCAGCCACAGATGGGAGAGGCTGCGGGTCTCCCCCTCACCTCAGGACCGCACCTTGTTGTCATGTCCTCCGCAGACTTGGCCCCGCCCCCTGACCCCTCACCTCCTCATGCTGTGCGGTCTCTGCACAGTAGAATTCCTCTGCCCTGATGCCGGGGAGGAGCAGAGAGCGGGAGGCGGAGCTACAAGGGGTCACACACAGCATGGAAAGCCTGCGTGTCTGGAGGAAAAGCCCAGTGCCCAGCAGCGCCCCTGCCGGGAGAAGAGCTGAGCCGGGCCGGGACTGAGCCCTCAAATCGGGACAGGCCCAGGGAATAGGGGAGGCTTGTTAGCTCTGGATATTATACCCGCCTCCTATTATCCTGTATATAATATGGGATGTCTGGGCCTATAGTATATATATTATACCACCTACAGGCTAATATGTAACTAGTGCACATTACACCTTGAGTACAGCCATTAGATATTACACCAGTCACTTCTTCTCCTCTGCACCATCTGATGTCTGTGCACAGTATATGACATCCAGTATACAGGAGAATATGTGATGGGATATAGGACATACTGTTATACAGACATCAGATGCTATATACTGGATAATAAATGATGGTATATATCAGGGGTGGGCAATTCATTTTCCAGAGGGGCCACATGAGAGAACGTAACTGTTGTGGGGGCCTGAACCAATAGGCTGAAAGGCTGAAATTAGTTCTGCTCAATATTAATATTAACTACAATTAATATAAAATAATATTTATATCACTTAATATTGAGCAGAATTAAGTATGCCAACATCCCCCTATATACCGTATGAGCCCACACACAGCCCCCTGTATGCAGTATGAGCCCACACATAGCCCCCTGTATACAGTATGAGCCCACACACAGCTCCCCTATATACCATATGAGCACACACACAGCCCCCCTATATACCATATGAGCACACACATAGCCCCCTGTATACAGTATGAGCCCCCACACAGCCCCCCTATATACCATATGAGCACACACAGCCCCCTGTATACAGTATGAGCCCCCACACAGCCCCCCTATATACCATATGAGCACACACAGCCCCCTGTATACAGTATGAGCCCACACACATCCCCCTATATACCATATGAGCACACACACAGCCCCCTGTATACAGTATGAGCCCCCACACAGCTCCCCTATATACCATATGAGCACACACACAGCCCCCTGTATACAGTATGAGCCCCCACACAGCCCCCCTATATACCATATGAGCACACACAGCCCCCTGTATACAGTATGAGCCCACACACATCCCCCTATATACCATATGAGCACACACACAGCCCCCTGTATACAGTATGAGCCCACACAGCTCCCCTATATACCATATGAGCACACACACAGCCCCCTGTATACAGTATGAGCCCCCACACAGCCCCCCTATATACCATATGAGCACACACACAGCCCCCTGTATACAGTATGAGCCCCCACACAGCCCCCCTATATACCATATGAGCACACACACAGCCCCCTGTATACAGTATGAGCCCACACACAGCCCCCTATATACCATATGAGCACACACACAGCCCCCTGTATACAGTATGAGCCCACACACAGCCCCCCTATATACCATATGAGCACACACACAGCCCCCTGTATACAGTATGAGCCCACACACATCCCCCTATATACCATATGAGCACACACACAGCCCCCTGTATACAGTATGAGCCCCCACACAGCTCCCTATTTATTTATTTATTTTACTAACCATATTTTGCAGATTATAAAATGCACCGTATCATAAGACGCACCCCAAATTTTGGTGAGAAAAATAGGAAAAAAAATGTTTTTAATAAAATGGTGGTGCTTCTTATAGTCTGCTTTTACGGTAGATTACCCAGGGAAGGGGGCTGCTGTGGTGGAGCAGAGTCGCTGCTCCCGGAAGCTGGCAGCGGCAGGAGTGGGGTGATGTTGTGGACCCCAGGCTGGGAGGGGGATGTTCGACGATGAGCCGGGCTCCGTGCTTTCACAAAATGCCGGCGGATCTCCTGTACTTCCCGTGGTTTTCAATGCTGTAGACTTAGGGAAAATGGCCACCGGAGGCGGCACATGCTTAGGTTGAGACCTCGGGAGAAAAGATCTCGGTGTCACGATCTCAATCCGCACATGCGCCGCCTCTGGTGGCCTTTTTTCTCCAAGTTCACCGCATTGAAAACCATGGAAAGTGCGGGGGCTCCTCCGACATTTTGTGAAAGCACAGAGCCCGTCGCACAGCCAGACACCCACCTTCCCAGCCTGGGGCCCGCAGCATCGCCTCACTCCTGCCGTCACCAGCTTCCTGCAGCAGCGACCCTAAAATGCCGCTCCCAAATGCCCCGGTAAACTACATTCAGATTATAAGACATACCCCCATTTTCCCAAAAATTTTTGGAGGAGACAAGTGCGTACTATAATCTGAAAAGTACAGTATATAGTGCTATTAATTCCACAGCAGATTACAGACATTATTCCTACATACAGTATGCACCCCACATAGCCCCTATATACAGTGTAAGCCACCACATAGCCCTTATATACAGTGTGAGCCCTCATATTCCATCCTATATACAGTATTAGCCACCACATAGCCCCCTATATACCGTATGAGACCCACATAGCCTCCTATACATATTATGAGCCGCCACATAGCCTCTTTTGTACAGTATGAGCCCGCATATAGCCTCCTATATATAGTATGAGCCCCCTATGTACAGTATGAGTCCTCACATAGCCTCCTTTATACAGTATGAGCCCCCACATAGCCTTCTACTGTATACATATTATTAGCCACCACATAGCCTCCTATGTACAGTATGAGTCCCACATAGCCTCCTTTATACAATGTGAGTCCCCACATAGCCTCTCTATATATTGTCAGACCCCACGTGGCCTCTTATATACATTATGAGATAGCTTCTTATATACAGTGTAAGGCCCACACATAGTCTCTCTATATACAATATGAGCCCTCAAATAGCCTCCTATATACAGTATGATTCCCTCATAGCCTTCTATATACAGTGTAAGGCCCCACATAACCTCTTATATACAGTGTGAGGCCTCACATAGCCTCCAATATACAATGTGAGCCCTCACATAGCCTCCTATATACTATATGAGCCCTCACATAGCCTCCTATATACTATATGAGCCCTCACATAGCCTCCTATATACTATATGAGCCCTCACATAGCCTCCTATATACTATATGAGCCCTCACATAGCCTCCTATATACTATATGAGCCCTCACATAGCCTCCTATATACAGTATGAATCCTCACATAGCCCCCTATATACAGGCACACATTCCATGCACATCCGAAAAAAAAAAAAGAAGACATACTCACCTTGCTCTCGTTCCCCCGCGGTCTGTTCTTTTCTCCGGTGCACTGACTCTCCACACAGCAGATGTGATGTCGTGATGTCATCATGTTGGCTGTGTCAGTCGCAAAAGCTGATCTGTGGAAGTAGGAGCCAGCGGCTCCGTCTTCCACCAATGTATTCACCACACTGCAGATAGCAGTGATATTGGGATAGGGGAGAGTATGGTGTGGCCCGTGTACCACAGTTTTCAGCCCTTCGGCTGTCTCAGTCCGCGGGCTGAACTTTGTAGTTACAGTATTATATATACCAGACATGGGTAGAGTTCAGATATACTATACACACATTACCTGTACATAACATCTGTTCACACAGTATACCACATGCATACAATATATATTAGAATACATGACTAGTATATAATATACTGTCACTATAGACATCTGATGTTGTATAGTAATGTGTATTCTTTTAAAACATCTGATGTGTGTATCACAGTAGATGATAGGCTAATCTGTATACTAGATGTGGTATATTATGTACAGGGATATAGACTGCACTGCAGCCTTGCAGCGCTGGGGTCCTGGGTTCAAATCCCACCAAGGACAACATCTGCAAGGAGTTTGTATGTTCTCCCCGTGTTTGCGTGGGTTTCCTCCGGGTTCTCCGGTTTCCTCCCACACTCCAAAGACATACTGATAGGGAATCTAGATTGTGAGCCCCGATGGGGACAGCGACGATAATGTATGTAAAGCGCTGCGGAATATGTTAGCGCTATATAAAAATAAAGATTATTATTACTGAACACACCTGGACCTGCCTACAGGACCTCACATATTATATATGGGGCCATATAGTAGAATATGAGGTGCTGTAGGTTCAGCTGTAATCAGTCGGTGCAGGGTCTCGTATTGTGATGTCTGTGGTCTCTGCTGGGACTAAGTGTGATTTATTGCACCAGACTGAACTTTTTGCACTGACAGGAGGACCCTAACCTGCATGAAAGTTCAGCCTCCTGCAATAACTCACACGGAGCCCCAGCAGCTGGCCCTCTGATTGGACAATATAGAATCCTGGGTGGATTTATGAGAAGGTGAGCACAGTCCCGCTTCCCCCTCACTGCAGACCTCCTGACCTCATACTGACTGAGACCACTGAAGTCTCCGATCCACAGGCTCCTGTCCGGCTGACTGAATCAGTTCCAGGTTCGCTGTGTGACGTCACTTCAGCAGACTCAGCCACACAGCGTGCAGGGGGTGTATCTGCATCTCTGCCATGTGGTCGGGTCGGCAGCTGAACATATTTAAAGGTACAGTGCAGTCCCCTGGCAGCCCTGAGCAGCTGCTTGGGAACTGGTCTGGGGGGGCATTTGCCCCTCTGCACCCCAGCCCAGCCCGCCCTTGACTGCTAGTATGATGGTGACTTTTCTTTGTCTTTTTTTTTGTGTTTATTCTGGCTTGCCAAATTTTCGCTTTTGGTGGCGATATGTTTTGGAAAAAAATTAGACACATAATGTTCTGGCTTCAATAGTTATTTGTGTTAAACCTCACCTACAAAATAACCCATATTCAGACAATCCTAATATACCGTTTGTATTTGCCATACTTATATCATCTTGAACCTGCTGTGAGCCGCCTTCCAAATTAGGATATAGTTGGCAGCAAATCTAGTTCCACGGACCGGCCATACCTACCAAACCCTCCGCACCATGGTGTATTTCTACCCTTTACTCCACTTCCCTCACTTACTCATGTTGCTGATCCCCCCACATTTTTCAGCACCCAGTCCTGGCCCTGATTACAGTTCTGCACCTTATTATAATTTGTAATGTTTATTTGCTTTATTTTGCATGTTTTGGCGCATGACAGAAATATTTCTTTTTGATCATTTTTTAAATAAATTAAGTTTGTTTTTTCCTATCTGCTTGTTTTATTCTTTGCCACCTTATACAAAAAGGTAGTTAAATGTAATGTTCAAGGATACAGTGGGTACTGAAAGTATTCAGACCCCTTTACATTTTCACTCTTTGTTTCATTGCAGTCATTTGGTAAATTCTAAAAAGTTCATTTTTTTTCTCACTAAAGTGCACTCTGCACCCCATCTTGACTGAAATAAACAGAAATGTAGAAATTTTTGCAAACTTATTAAAAAAGAAAAACTGAAATATCACATGGTCATAAGTATTCAGACCCTTTGCTCAGACACTCATATTTAAGTCACATGCTGTCCATTTCCTTGTGATCCTCCTTGAGATGGTTCTACTCTTTAATTGGAGTCCAGCTGTGTTTAATTAAACTGGTAGGACTTGATTTGGAAAGGCACACACCTGTCTATATAAGACCTCACAGCTCACAGTGCATGTCAGTCCAAATGAGAATCATGAACTCAAAGGAACTGCCCAAGAAGCTCAGAGACAGAATTGTGGCACGGCATAGATCTGACCAAGGTTACAAAAGAAGTTCTGCATTACTCATGGTTCCTAAGAGCACAGTGGGCTCCATAATCCTTAAATGGAAGAAGTTTGGGACCACCAGAAGTTTTCCTAGACCTGGCCGTCCAGCCAAACTGAGCAATCGTGGGAGAAAAGCCTTGGTGAGAGAGGTAAAGAAGAACCCCAAGATCACTGTGGCTGAGCTCCAGAGATGCAGCAGGGAGATGAGAGAAAGTTCCACAAAGTCAACTATCACTGCAGCCCTCCACCAATCAGGCCTTTATGGCAGAGTGGCCCGACAGAAGCCTCTCCTCAGTGCAAGACATATAAAAGCCCGCATAGAGTTTGCTCAAAAACACATGAAGGACTCCCAGACTATGAGAAAAATAAGATTCTCTGGTCTGATGAGACGAAGATAGAACTTTTTGGTGATAATTCTAAGCGGTATGTGTGGAGAAAACCAGGCACTGCTCATCACCTGCCCAATACAATCCCAACAGTGAAACATGGTGGTGGCAGCATCATACTATGGGGGTGTTTTTCAGCTGCAGGGAAAGGACGATGGTTGCAATTGAAGGAAACATGAATGCGGCCAAGTACAGAGATATCCTGGATGAAAATCTCTTCCAGAGTGCTCTGGACCTCAAACTTGGCCGAATGTTCACCTTCCAAGAAGACAATGACCCTAAGCACTAAGCTAAAATAACAAAGGACTGGCTTCAGAACAACTCTGTGACCATTCTTGACTGGCCCAGCCAGAGCCCTGACCTAAACCCAATTGAGCTTCTCTGGAGAGACCTGCAAATGGCTGTCCACCAACGTTCGGCATCCAACCTGATGGAACTGGAGAGGATCTGCAAGGAAGAATGGCCGAGGATCCCCAAATCCAGGTGTGAAAAACTTGTTGCATCATTCCCAAGAAGACTCATGGCTGTACTAGATCAAAAGGGTGCTTTTACTCAATACTGAGCAAAGGGTCTGAATACTTATGACTATGTGATATTTCAGTTTTTCTTTATTAATAAATTTGCAAAGATTTCTACATTTCTGTTTTTTTTTCAGTCAACATGGGGTGCAGAGTGTACTTTAATGAGAAAAAAAATGAACTTTTTAGAATTTACCAAATGGCTGCAATGAAACAAAGAGTGAAAAATGTAAAGGGGTCGGAATACTTTCCTTACCCACTGTATATGATTTTCACAATAATCTTGGGGAAATTAAATTTATTAGAAAGATTTTGAGAAAGGGGGACTTCAAATACATAAGTAGAGCCATAGCAGTGATGACTTAGCCCAGGAACTTAGGACCTTATATTGTCTATTCATATATAGTTTAGTCTACATTTTGGCGTTGTTTTACATCCTTGCAAATTTAGGTGTTTATTTTTGAAAAAATGGGATGGGGTCCATTTAATTTTCTTAACAGCTGAGGGAAAGCAGTGGGCAATCTGGGAAGGGGCCGCTATTCATGGATCTTCCCAACTTATTAATAACAGCTCACAGCTGTCTGCTTAGCCTTTAATGGTATTAAAAAGGGGGTATCCCCCAAAAAATTATGTGGTGTCCCACCTAGTTTTAATAACCAGCAAAGGCTAAACAGACACCTGCAGGCTGATATTAAAAGGCTGGGAAGGGACCATGGATATTGGCCTCCTCCCTGACTAATAACATGAGCCCTCAGCCACCCCAGAAATTCTGGTGCTTATTCTCGGCTCTTCCCACTTGCCCTGGTGCATTGGCAAGTGGGGTAATGGTTTTGGGGTTGATGTCAGCTGTTTGATGTTTGCTGACATCAAGCCCAGGGGTTAGTAATGGAGAGGCGTGAATAAGACATCCCGATTACTAACGCCATTAGTTCAAGTAAAAAAACTCATACAGAGCAAAGACATTTCTTAAGTTCCACATAAAAATAAAAAAACAAAGTAATCCTCACCTGTCCGCAGATAATCCATACTGATGATGTCGAACAATGATCCCCAGATCTGCTACATCCGATTGGTGTGTTGAGCGGTTGCATGAGTATGCAACTGCTCAGCACGCCAGCTGGAACTCACTGACAGTAGCCTGAGGACGTTCCTGCAGTGACGAGCGATGCCGTCAATAAGGTTGCAACTTGAAAACGCTTTGCTATTTTCTTATAGCCTACTCTTGCTTTGTGGGCCTCCACCATTTTCATTTTCAGAGTGCTAGGCAGCTGCTTAGATGAACCCATGGCTGCTGTTTTTTGGCACAAGGTTAGAGGAGGCTGGATTTTTATAAGGTTGGGAAATTTGTATCACCTGGCCTTTCCTAATGATAGTGAACAAGCCATAACCTTTAGGGTATGTGCAGATGGTCGGTGTTGGCTGCGCTTTGAACGCAGCATACTTTACGCTGCGTCCAAAGCGCTGCACGCAAGTGAATCCGCATGTGTTCAATGAACCATGCGGATTCACCACATCCTATACATTACAGTGATATAATTTCTCTTGCGGAGACTAGGGTCTCTGCAAGAGAAATTGACATGCTGCGGTCTGTGAAGACGCACTGCATGACCGTCTCCACGGGTGAGCTGCAGGAGCACGGAGACGCATAGTGGACATGGGATTTGTATAAATCCCATCCACTATGCTGTAACATCTGGCCGCTGCAGATTGCACGCAGCGCAAGTGTGCTGCATCCAATCTGCAGTGTTTACTGACCATGTGCACGCACTCTAACAGGCTAATTAAGGTCTGAAACCTTGGTCAAAGTTTTCTGAGCACACAAATCTCCAAGGGTGCCCAAACTTTTGCATCAGCCCATTTTCCTTTGTGTAATTTTTAAAATGTAAAAAATTACAAGATTTTTTTTTGCCTAAAATACAAAGGAAATGTGTCATCTTTAAGTTTAGCCCTTTTATAGAGATCATTTCATCTTCAACTTGCTTTACTGTTCACAATAACAGTAATTTTTTACCAAGGGGCCTAAACTTTTACGTGCCACTGTAAGAGAAACACATCGCTATTTACATTACTCGTAAAACCGCATGGCACTGTACACATAAAGGGATTATTGCATTCAAGGGTAGGAATGCTGCAGAACAGTCCATCACTCTTACATTCCCTCTTTGGACATGGTCATCCTCGACCATTCTGGAACCTGGAAGACAACACACAGCATATACAGAGGGGGCCCTTGAAAACGCACACTGCAGCCGCAATACTCGCTGCCTCTGTCAGGCCTGAGGCTGTGGTACTAACCGTGGAGGAGTCATTGCTGGACATGATCTTCCCGCTGAGGGCTGAAATATTGGATGTGACATCTGGTCATCTGGTCAATGACTTTGTGGCACCCCTGAGGGTTCAGTCGCCACAGAGGTACTGCACCTCACCCAGAAGTGTGGCATCTCCTTCTCTCAGGTAAGAAGGAAGTACTGCCAGCGGCAAGGTGGCGCAGTGGTTAGCACTGCAGCCTTGCAGCGCTGGGGTCCTGGGTTCAAATTCCCACCAAGGACAACATCTGCAAGGAGTTTGTATGTTCTCCCCGTGTTTGCGTGGGTTTCCTCTGGGTTCTCTGGTTTCCTCCCACACTCCAAAGACATACTGATAGGGAATCTAGATTGTGAGCCCCGATGGGGACAGCGACAATAATGTATGTAAAGCGCTGCAGAATATGTTAGCGCTATATAAAGATTATTATTATTAAAGATTATTACTGCCCGGGACCCCAACACCTGCACTCAACACTGCACTACTCCAGGCCGGCTGGAAGGCCATTATGCAATTCTTTTGCTGCCCTGTCCCTGGCTGGAGTGGGGGGAACCAAGGAGAGGGGGAACCAGTAGTGGGTGTGGGTGGAGGACGTAGAACAGGGGAGCACTTAGAGAATAGATATAAAAAAGGAAGCCATCTTAGTTGGAGCAGTGCAGTTCAGCCAGTGAGTAGCAAGGAGAGGAGGGGAGCAGAGTCTCTTCAGGAGCTCTGCTCCATTGTGGGCCTAGTGAGAGAGGCCCAGGATTGGAGTGGGAGCAAGGGAGGAATGCTCCGGGAACAGAAGGGATCCCAGGGGGTACGGTGAGTGCAGGACGGCACCCATACGCCCGAATCTGCCAAGAATCAGAGGGATCAGGCCGCAGGAAGGGAACTGGTCCCTGGATCAGCCGTGTTACTCCAGGTCTCGGCTGGAAAAACCGGAGGCTTCTGCACTTCCATGGTGCAGTTGCCACAGCCTCACGCTAGTCGCCGTGAAGGGCATCAAGTAGGTCGGGGAACTCCAGGTTGCCCAGAAGGGACTTCAGAGCACCCGATCGGGACTGTGTGTGGGGAGCGCAGGGCAGGAGTGAGAAGACCCAGCGCGTGAAGTCAGTCAAAGAAGGAACATAAGAAAGGGGGTCCCGTTAAGTGCTTCTAATCTACCTGAAGGAGTGCTGAACCCCTGCCTGGCAAATGCAGTGCGACGCGGGAGTCTGACAACTGGACAGTGTACCCGAGGAACCTAAAAAGAACTGTGAGTAAACTCGGATGACTGCACTCCACTGTCTCTGTCAGTTATTTCCATCACGCTACCGCGCCTGCACTACAACGCCCAGCATTACCATCTGCAACTACCCTGCCCCGGGGGCCCGCTCTGCCTGTGGGGAGCTGAAACATCCCAGCTGCCATCCCATCACCCCCGGAGGTCTGCAGCAGCGCCGGTATTCATTACCGGGAACCACAGGTGGCGTCACGAGACAAACTGTTAACAAACCCCCTTTTAAAAAGCGACCCCAGAGGATGGGCCCGGGAGCCGACTGCCGTGACATCCTACAAAGAAGGTAAAGGCCCGGGTACCAAGTTTCCCCCCATATCCCCCCTGGGCGGGTCAACTTCACCACCTCCTGGGTGCTCGAGTTGGGCCCTCACCCATTTCTCCCACTCCTTCTTACCCTCAATGACCTTCACCACCCATCTGGCCTTAACAGGGTCCAGGGCTGGTGTCTGTTCCATGTACTGCTGTGGCCAGGGGATGAGGGCTGTTTCCCAGGCTGATAACACTCCAGGACGCTGAGGTGTACTTACCACCAGGGCTGCCAGCATAGCTTTCAGTCAACCTGCCTGGTCGCAGGATCTTGGCCACGCTGACACTGCTGCCTCCGCCTTGGAATCGGATTCTGGTTTTGGGGACTGCGGGCGAACCTTTGTCTTGAGGTCAGGCATTGGATCCTGGGCCTTCCCTGGACCTGGGTTGGTGCCTCTACTGATGACAGTTCACCCGGCTGCATCTCTTGCTCCAGCTGTGTCATCTTCCTTTTCCACTTGACCTTTCCGGGCACACCGCGGAGCACAATGCCATAGCACCAACCATCACTTTCAATAGGTAAACGGTAGCACTCCATCTTCTCTTGCCACTTTACCTCCTCACCAACAATGGTCCCAGCCCACTCTGCCGTGGGTGTGCTCTTACGTTGCTCTGCCCATTCTTGGGGGAGGCCACTTCTGGCTCACCTGCCCGTTTCCTGGGAGTCTCCACCCGTTCTCCCTTGGCTTGCTGCAATGGGCATGGTTTCTTTTTCTTCCACCGTGCCCTTCTTACGCACACGATGGGACGGGTCTGTCTCACTCTTTCGTGTCACTCACCGACATCTTGCAGTGTCTATCCATTAACCCTACCCTAAAGACTAAACCTATTATTCTCATCTTATCTCCTGTACCGTTGCTAAGCCACTTGACTATATGAACAGTACTTCGCTGTTATAAGTTTTGTCCAAATAGTGTATATACGAGTACTTATATATATCAGTTTATCATAGTGTAAAGCGTTAGAAGTTTCGCATTCCTAATTAGAAGATGTAGTGCATAGAAGGAATATCAATAAGATCCAGAAAGGAAACCTTTGGCACTGTAGATATGACACTTGAGATGCAGAGTAAATTCATTAGTACATTTATTCGCAACCAACATATAGTTTATCATATACTTATCTTTTTTTAAATCTTTAGATATTATTAATAAAGTGTTTAATTGAAAATATAATGAATAAGGTTAATGTCAGATGAAACACATTGATGAAATGATATGTAAAATTAGACTAAGAATGGAGTGGTAATGGTGGACATTAGGACCCTGCGCTCTCATGAGCAGCATAGCTGAGCTCAACGTTCCTTCCAGACACTGGTGGACTAAACGTGCACAGATACCGTATTACGGAGATCTCCCCTCCTTTATCAGTGGCACCAGGAATTTTATGTGACAGTAACTGGAGGTGGCTATGACCACTACGCATGTAGCCTTACAAGGTTGGTTTTATCTCGTCACATCTTGCATTCAGTGACACACTCCTTCCTGCTTTATTGCTGATGTTTAGGAGTACGGGGGCGACTTGCATAGTGACATGCTTCTGTACATGACACGGATGAGATGGTGTTTTGTTCCTACAGATGGCTGTGATCTCACCCGTACTATAGTGATGGAATACATCAGCCGCCCATCAGATGACAGCTGCAGTGATACAGAATGAGGGGATAGCACTTATGTTATCAGACATCAGCCACAACATGTGAGAACCGCTCATATGTTTAAAGGGAACAGACAAGTCCACCATGTACGAGGGTGTGTCTTCAATAACCAATCACAGATCCATGGGCTCCAATCAGAAGGGGTTTTACACCGCAGGCAGTAGTAAAGGGCGCAATGTCCCACATAGCAGCATTGGTGGTGCCAGACTGCTGTCATTCAGGTGACGCACACTGAAGCCCTGGTTCCTGATCTACAAGCTGCAGGGATATAGCAGAGCACATCCCATTCATAGCATGATGCTATCTGCTGAGGGACAATAGAAGACAACTACAGCACATCTAGCATCTCTGCTCAGCAGCGGGGGTGAGCTCCTGTGTTCTCTCCCTTCTATAGTACTGGTTCAGCACCACAGTGGTTGGCAGCTCTCCTCTGGGCACTACAGTCCTAGATTCAGCACCACAACGGTGGGCAGCTCTGATCTGGGCAGTACTGTCTAGATTCAGCACCACAGCAGTGGACAGCTTTTATATGGGAAGAACTGTCTAGATTCAGCACCACAGCAGTGGAGGGCTTGTAACCAGGACGTTAAAGTAACATTTGGTTCAATACCACAACGTTGGAGGGCAGTGCCATCCAGGTTCAGCACCACGCTAGTGGACAGCTCTGGTGCTTCTGGATACTACAGTTTCAGCACTTCTACCTAGGACAGCTCCAGCATCTTCACCTCTACCTTGAAGGTCCCAGTGCCCGCCAGCCTGTCTATCAGCCGTGCCCGCCTGTCAACCGGCCGTGCTCATCCGCTGTGCCTTTCAGCTTCAGCCATCAGTCCCATGGGAGTCGCCTGCTCTCACAAGGTCGGTCACAGAGTGGCACCTGGTTCACCTTCCCGGTCCCTCCTTGGTTCACAGAGTCGACTAAGCCGCTGTGTGGCCAGGGTCGGTCCGGGTAGGCACTTAGTTACGCCCCTCTGATCCCTCCTTGCATCACAGCACAGAGGTTCCACCACCCGGATCCATAACAGAATACATTTTGTTATATAATAATTTTGTGTTCAAAGATCAATACTACCTACAGAAGAAAGAGGTGGCAATGGACGCGGCTTGGGCCCCATCTTACGCCAATCTCTCCTTGGGATTTTGGGAGTGTGAATACATCCGATTCCAGAACATTGAACATACGTCATTGGGATCAGTGATATCTTGGATGAGATTCATAGACGATGTGTTGTTTATTTTGCAGGGCTCCCATGAGGAACTTGAAAAATTCTTAAAATATCTCAATGACAATGCATTGAATATTAAGCTAACCCATCATATTGATCAAAAGAAAATTGATTTTCTGGATTTGGATATTCATGTTGATGACCATGGACAGTTGCATACAAATATTTATCGCAAGAATACTAGTGCCAATGCTTTCTTGCATGCCAAATCAGTCATCTGGCACATGTAATACAGGCAATGCCGTCTGGACAATTTATTAGGGCACATCGTATTTGTGACCAAAACAAAGCTTTTGAAGAATAGGCATGTGATATGACCAGTAGATACTTACAACGTAGTACAAAATGGAAATTATTCAGCAGGCCTACTATCGGGCCAAACAAGCCAATAGTCAATATCTTCTCATTACTAAAAAGAAAAAGGAATCTGATGGGCATGTTCGATTCATCACGAATTATCATTCGAGGTGGAAGGAAATTACTAATATCATCTCCAAATTTTGGCTAATTCTCCAACAGGATCAGACAATACTTCCTTTTCTATCAAATCGTCCATTGATTATGGCTAAA
Source organism: Phyllobates terribilis (assembly GCF_046119375.1). Classification (NCBI taxonomy): domain Eukaryota; kingdom Metazoa; phylum Chordata; class Amphibia; order Anura; family Dendrobatidae; genus Phyllobates; species Phyllobates terribilis. The sequence goes on along the minus strand of NW_027362898.1, from coordinate 3,199,169 downwards.
AGTAATAAGACACTACGTGATATACTAGTTCATAGTCATCATGTACCTGATACATCTTCATATACACTGCTCAAAAAAATAAAGGGAACACTCAAATAACACATCCTAGATCTGAATGAATGAAATATTCTCATTGAATACTTTGTTCTGTACAAAGTTGAATGTGCTGACAACAAAATCACACAAACATCATCAATGGAAATCAAATTTATTAACCAATGGAGGCCTGGATTTGGAGTGACCACCAAAATTAAAGTGGAAAAACACACTACAGGCTGATCCAACTTTGATGTAATGTCCTTAAAACAAGTCAAAATGAGGCTCAGTATTGTGTGTGGCCTCCACGTGCCTGTATGACCTCCCTACAACGCCTGGGCATGCTCCTGATGAGGCTCAGTATTGTGTGTGGCCTCCACGTGCCTGTATGACCTCCCTACAACGCCTGGGCATGCTCCTGATGAGGTTGCAGATGGTCTCCTGTGGGATCTCCTCCCAGACCTGGACTAAAGCATCCGCCAACTCCTGGACAGTCTGTGGTGCAACGTGACGTTGGTGGATGGAGCGAGACATGATGTCCCAGATGTACTCAATCGAATTCAGTTTGGGGAACGGGCGGGCCAGTCCGTAGCTTCAATGCGTTCATCTTGCAGGAGCTGCTGACACACTCCAGCCACATGAGGTCTGGCATTGTCCTGCATTAGGAGGAACCCAGGGCCATCCGCACCAGCATATGGTCTCACAAGAGGTCTGAGGATCTCATCTCGGTACCTAATGGCAGTCAGGCTACCTCTGGCAAGCACATGGAGGGCTGTGCGGCCCTCCAAAGAAATGCCACCCCACACCATTACTGATCTACTGCCAAACCGGTCATACTGAAGGATGTTGCAGGCAGCAGATCGCTCTCCACGGTGTCTCCAGACTCTGTCACGTCTGTCACATGTGCTCAGTGTGAACCTGCTTTCATCAGTGAAGAGCACAGGGTGCCAGTGGCGACTTTGCCAATCGTGGTGTTCTGTGGCAAATGCCAAGCATCCTGCACGGTGCTGGGCTGTGAGCACAACCCCCTTCTGTGGACGTCGGGCCCTCATACCACCTTCATGGAGTCGGTTTCTAACTGTTTCTGCATACACATGTGTAGCACCCTGAGGATTCGGCTGCTACAGGGGTATTGCACCTCAACCCAGAGGTGTGATATTCCACTCCCGGGTAAGGATGGAGTGTGGAACTGAGCTCGGTAGGCTGCATGCACTACACACATCCCATTTCCGAGGAACAGACCGACGGTACTCCCACTTAGAAATGTGCAGGTACGACCGAGTCTGTTCCTGGCTGGAGTGGGAGGGGGGTGGTACATCCCATGTAGTGTAGGGGCAGATACGGGGAGCAGTCTGGGTAGTGATAGGAGCTCATTGGGTGCTGGTCACCTGAGCTCACACATAGAGGGATATATAAGGTGGGCACCAACTAGAATCAGGGTCAGATGCAGAGAGTCAGTCAGTGACAGAGAACAAGTCAGGAGCAGACAGCAAGACAGCTGCAGAGGAGCAGACAGCAAGCAGAGGGGAAGTCAGCCTGCAGCAGGAAAGAGACCCTGAGTGAGAGAGGAGCAAAGAAGGAGTACCCAGAGGGGAAAACAGAGAGGACCCAAGAACCCAAATTAAAGCACCGGGTGAGGAGTCAGCAAAAGGGTACCGGAACCCAAACTGGTGGGGGTAAAAACAATCCCCAGCCAGAGACCGGAGACCGTGGGCAGCGTCTGCCACGGTCACCGATCACATCCACCCCGAAGGCACACCACATGAAGGGTCAGGGAACCCAGGGCCAAGGGTGTCCCAACAGAAGGCCCGAGGGAGCTGGACCTAGGTGGATCACTGGTGGGGACGGCTGAAGAAAGGACAGAGGGAGAGCTCAGGGTCACGCTCCGGACTTGTTTGGGGGTTGGCTGGATCCAGGACCTGGTGGACGCAGCACGGCTCGGGTGGTCACTAGCAGCTGGAGTGACCAGTACAACATCTGCAGTAAGTAAACACCCTTAACTGCACAACCCGACTCTGTCTTCACTGCCGTCTGCACTACACCACCACAACCCCCATCCTCTGCTCCTGTCCCCTCTGAGGCTATACCCCTCCCGTTGGGGGTTATCCCACCAAGCTGCGCACCCACCATCAGCCTCAGCGGACCCTGCTGCAGCGGCGGCCACAGTGACCGCATCACAACGGGTGGCGTAGTCGACACAAAAGAACTTTAGTAACATCTGTAGAACTGCCACATCACTCTGAGCTTGACGCCCTGGGCACGGGGCCGGGTCACAGCCGCTCGGAGACTACAACCCCCCATCTGATCCGGTGCCGGATATTCCCCTCAAAAAGGAATATGTCCCAGGGGGCGCGTCAACTTTGGCGTAGTCGGCAGGATTACGTGCCCGCAACACCCGGGTACTGCGTGCCTGAAGAAAAGTGCAAGTTTACCTCAGAAAGAAGTCTCCCGCCGGTTCCGGAGGGTCCACGCCATCGGACTCCATCACCAGTCGTTTCCCGCCGATTGTCCGCCATTTCCAACTTGTTCCCGCCATCTGCAGAGTTTCCCGCCACTGGGCGACGCTTCCCGCCAAAACCGCAGATTTCCCGCCTTGGAAGAGCAGCGGACGCCATTATGGGCGTGCCAAAGGAGGGCAAGAGGCCACCTCCCATCGTGGGCCGGGACAGAAAATGGCGCCAAAAGTGGAAACCGCCCCCACCAACAGAGACTGTGATGCTGGAGGTGTCTGTCAGCGTGAAAGAACTTCCCCTGGAGCTGACAGTCACCAAGTTGCCCCGGGACCGCCCTCGAAGTGGGAGGAGACGAAAGAAAAGAACGAAGATGGGTGCCGCCTGGAGCAGTCTGGAGCGAGCGCACCCGGAGGCAAGAGGTCTAATGAGGAGTAGCGGAGAAGCTCACCCGGAGATGGAGAGAAAGCAGAACAGCACCGGCCCGCTGGCCAGGAGTCTGCTAGAGACCGAGGAAGGAGGGCAGAGCAGCACCGGCCCGCTGGCCAGGAGCCTGCTGGAAGAAGAGCAGAGCAGCACCGACCCGATGGTCAGGAGCCTGCTAGAGTCCACAACCCCGCTAGGTCTAGCGGAGATCTTAGCGCAGCTCCCCCGAGACCGGGAGTGTGCACAAACTGCCTTGGAGGGCCTCGCAAGGAGGATGGCCCGGGTACAGCATGAGATACTGGCGGAGTGGAGCCGGGAGATGACCCAGCAAGCTGAGACCAGTCAACGGAGCACGCTACCCTGGAAGAGGAAGCAGACCGCCTCTGAGGATGGCGCGGGAGGACCCAAGGCCGGAGACGGCGCCGAGAAGGGAGCCGAACGCATGGAGGCAGGTAAAGGGGACGCCTATACCCCAAGCCGTGAAACCGCCCACCTGCCCCAGCTCCCCGTCGCAGAGCCCGAAAGTCCCCCTGCTGTGCCCGTAGCCGCCATGTCATCGCTATGGACTAGGCCCCGACCGGAAGCCGCCGCAGCGACCCCTGTGACGTCACGCGCCTCGACCCGGAGCGTGACAAAGCAGGAAATACCACCAGCCTGGTCGCAAGGCCTAGTACCCCCGGGCGCCGCATCACCAACAGCGCCCCCTACCTCCGCGGAGCCTCCGGCCTGGCCGCAAGGCCAGGTAGCCCAGGGCGCCGCCGTCCTAACGGTGCCCTTCACCTTCCAGGTGCCCCAGGCCTGGCCGCAAGGCCTGGGCAACCCGGGCGCCACCACCACCGCGCCCGCACCCGTAAAACCAAGGGTGCCACACCTGGGGGAGGACTTGTTCAGCCAGCTCACATGGCCGGACGGGAGGCCCTTCATCTGGCCCGAAGGATACCATGAGCTGGAGCGGCAACAAAGACTAGGGCCCTTGTGTGAGCCCCTGATCCCGGCTCCGAAGCCCGTGACTCGGGTCTCGCCTCCTTTAGAAGAAGCCCAATTCGTGTGGGACCCCACGGGAGAAGATTTGATGGGGTTCACCGGAGAAACTCGGGCAGTCGCAGCTGAGCGTACTGAGTGTTGTCGTCAGCAGCTAGCAGAGTTTGCGAGAGAACGGGAGGAGAGGCGGGTCAGAGAACAACAGGCCCAAATCCGGAGCGCGGAGCAGAAGAGCCGGACTAGGAGGAACCCCCGTGCAGCGCACTGTCCCCGCACCATCGGGACGGTGATAAAGTTCAACCCGCAGCATGGGTGGGGCTTTATTCGGGACCGTAACAACCGCGGTGACGTTTTTGTGACCCGCAGAGACGTCGAGTCCCACCTGCCGGAAGGTCACAAAGGCCGTGACCTCTACGTCGGAGATGAGGTCACTTTCACCCGGCACAAGTGTGCCAAAGGACCTTACGCCCTCCACGTACACCGCTTGACGGAGGAGGAGTTGCGGTACGGGGAGGAGGAGCCAGAGGACCCGGACGGGTCTGAAGCAACACAATATCACCAAGAAAAAGCAGGAGGGAGCCGTCGTTGAGGACGGGAGTAGAGACTGTATATAGTTGCCCGTCGGGGCACAGTGAACCGTTGCTGCTAAAATAGTCCCCGTTGGGACCAGTGAACTGTTACCCGTTTAACCCCTTAATCCCACAGGCTGAGGACTGTGAGCAGCCATTCCCTTCCCTCTACCTGGCCGAGGACTGAGAGCGGCCATATCCCCTGTATATAGTTGCGCGTCCTAAAGCGCCCCCTACCGGTTTTATAGAAAACCAGTTTTTCTAAGAGACTGTCGCACTTTTCCCGGACACACGTTGCACAGTGTCCGGAGGAGGAGGAACCAGGAGCCTGAGACGACGAGAAAGTTTTATCTGCTAAGATATGTTATTTATATAGTGTTTTATATGTTTATTATGTTTATATGAAAATTTTGTATGTTTTTGGTGTTATTTATGTCTTACAGCCCGAGGACGTGCTGTGATTTACCAGGGGGGAATGTAGCACCCTGAGGATTCGGCTGCTACAGGGGTATTGCACCTCAACCCAGAGGTGTGATATTCCACTCCCGGGTAAGGATGGAGTGTGGAACTGAGCTCGGTAGGCTGCATGCACTACACACATCCCATTTCCGAGGAACAGACCGACGGTACTCCCACTTAGAAATGTGCAGGTACGACCGAGTCTGTTCCTGGCTGGAGTGGGAGGGGGGTGGTACATCCCATGTAGTGTAGGGGCAGATACGGGGAGCAGTCTGGGTAGTGATAGGAGCTCATTGGGTGCTGGTCACCTGAGCTCACACATAGAGGGATATATAAGGTGGGCACCAACTAGAATCAGGGTCAGATGCAGAGAGTCAGTCAGTGACAGAGAACAAGTCAGGAGCAGACAGCAAGACAGCTGCAGAGGAGCAGACAGCAAGCAGAGGGGAAGTCAGCCTGCAGCAGGAAAGAGACCCTGAGTGAGAGAGGAGCAAAGAAGGAGTACCCAGAGGGGAAAACAGAGAGGACCCAAGAACCCAAATTAAAGCACCGGGTGAGGAGTCAGCAAAAGGGTACCGGAACCCAAACTGGTGGGGGTAAAAACAATCCCCAGCCAGAGACCGGAGACCGTGGGCAGCGTCTGCCACGGTCACCCATCACATCCACCCCGAAGGCACACCACATGAAGGGTCAGGGAACCCAGGGCCAAGGGTGTCCCAACAGAAGGCCCGAGGGAGCTGGACCTAGGTGGATCACTGGTGGGGACGGCTGAAGAAAGGACAGAGGGAGAGCTCAGGGTCACACTCCGGACTTGTTTGGGGGTTGGCTGGATCCAGGACCTGGTGGACGCAGCACGGCTCGGGTGGTCACTAGCAGCTGGAGTGACCAGTACAACATCTGCAGTAAGTAAACACCCTTAACTGCACAACCCGACTCTGTCTTCACTGCCGTCTGCACTACACCACCACAACCCCCATCCTCTGCTCCTGTCCCCTCTGAGGCTATACCCCTCCCGTTGGGGGTTATCCCACCAAGCTGCGCACCCACCATCAGCCTCAGCGGACCCTGCTGCAGCGGCGGCCACAGTGACCGCATCACAACGGGTGGCGTAGTCGACACAAAAGAACTTTAGTAACATCTGTAGAACTGCCACATCACTCTGAGCTTGACGCCCTGGGCACGGGGCCGGGTCACAGCCGCTCGGAGACTACAACCCCCCATCTGATCCGGTGCCGGATATTCCCCTCAAAAAGGAATATGTCCCAGGGGGCGCGTCACATGCACATTTGTGGCCTGCTGGAGGTCATTTTGCAGGGCTCTGCCAGTGCTCCTTCTGTTCCTCCTTGCACGAAGGCGGAGGTAGCAGTCCTGCTGCTGGGTTGTTGCCCTCCTACGGCCCCCTCCATGTCTCCTGGTGTACTGACCTGTCTCCTGGTAGCGCCTCCAGCCTCTGGACACTACACTGACAGACACAGCAAACCTTCTTGCCACAGCTCGCATTGATGTGCCACCCTGGATGAGCTGCACTACCTGAGCAATTTCTGTGGGTTGTAGAGTCCGTCTCAAGCTACCACAAGTGTGAAAGCACAACCAACATTCAAAAGTGACCAAAACATCAGCCCAGAAAGCATTGGTACTGAGATGTGGTCTGTGGTCCCCACCTGCAGAACCACTCCTTTATTGAGGGTGTCTTGATAATTGCCAATAATTTCCATCTATTGTCTATTCCATTTGCACAACAGCATGTGAAATTGATTGTCAATCAGTGTTGCTTCCTAAGTGGACAGTTTGATTTCACAAAAGTTTGATGTACTTGGAGTTATATTCTGTTGTTTAAGTGTTCCCTTTATTTTTTTGAGCAATGTATATTTGTCTCAAAAGGCCCCAAATGGGGCACATGGAAGTGTGGCAACTGCAAAGAGTGCAGATATATTGAAAAAACGAATACCTTTCAGGATTCGTTGGGTGAGTAGGCTTACAAGATTCTGTATTTCATTAATTGTAGAACATCTATGGTCATCTATCAAGCCACATGTTTCTGTGGACTCATCTATATTGGTATGACAACTCAGGAGCTTTGGAACACATCAAAAATATTAGGGCAGCGGAGAAAATCTGTCAAGATGAGGTGGGTGCTATTTCTCAACCTAAACCTTTGGCGAGACAGTTTCGGAATTGCTACCCTCATCAATGTCATCTCTTACGTGTCAAAGGGATTGCCCGTCTGTATCCTGGGAATAGGAGGGAAAATCTAGCCAAAAAGCTGGCCCAGATTGAACAAATAAATAATAAATAAAAAAGTAAATGGATCACCACTCTAAGAAGTATGACCCCCAGAGGTTTAAATGAACAGTGGGGATTTTCGAGTATTCTTTAAGTATACACTAGGATTTTTGATATATTCTCATCTTCAGTGTCTTGTCCTTATTATAAATCGAATAATATAATCAATATATATCATAGTGCATTTGATTGAATAAACATATATACATGTATTGTTGGCTTTATTGTACAGTACATATAGAGAGTTTATAGTGTGTTTATTCACTTTTACATATACACGTTATATAAGCAACAATATTGTGTATGCACGCATTAACTATATTATATACAGAACTTTTTCTATATTTCATACAATTCTATTTTGGCACGTATAATTATATTTACACTTTGATGCTGACCCGCACTTTTTCCCTTTTCTAATATTGCTGCAGGGTCGCTGTGCGCCACACTCCGGTGTGCTCTCGTACCCGATACTGGGATGTTTTCATTGAACTGCGACCTTTGGTCGTGTTTCCCTGATGCACATTCGGTCGCAGACGGGACGGCTATCCGGACGCGTGGGACAGTAGAGGCGTCCGATAATATGGCGTCCTTGATTTGTAAGTAACCACAGCTGTAATCACCCTATAAAACATCGCCTCTTCCTCCTCCACCTCACTTCCTAATGAATCGGTAGCGAAACGTGCGTTGAAGCATGTGGAAGGGGTGATGATGTGCCTCTGGATAGTACGTGTGACGGGAGCTAGTTACCCCATCCGCAGATGTCCAATCTTCTTCTGTAGGCCCCTGACATGGAAAGGCTTTTCTTACACTGGGATAAATAAAATATGACTATCGCACAGTGTCTCCTAGATGAACTTAACTTTTATTCTCACAAGCAGTTTTTATAGAGAATCACACAGGCTATTTTTAACACCCATTGTTCTCACCAGATAATACCCACAGTAGGCTCCCAGACAGCAGTTATGCAACAACCCATTAATCAGCACATTGTCTGTTTGCCACTGCTAAGTGAGCACAGGAAGGTGGGGGCCAGGGGTGCTTCGGTCACATCACAAAATGTCCAATAATATGTAATCCACAATATTCACCCCAATTTATAACGTTATGTCCCATTAGCTGCATAGGCGCTACGACAACCCCCATGTGGCAAAATCTTGGGAGTACGGGGTTGATCTGTCACAATGCTCCCCCTTCCCGGACAGGATCAGCCTACCCAGTCTGCTCCCTGACGGATCAGCTGGAGGAGGTCCGCGATTTATGAGGTTGGTATCAGGTCAGTTTGTCGGCTTAGTTCATCGGCGTTACCATTTTGCTTGCCAGGTCTATAGTGGATGGTGAAGTCTAATGGTTGTAGCGCCAAACTCCACCGTAGTAGTCTGGCATTGTCCCCGGAGACCCGATTAAGCCATACCAGGGGGTTATGGTCCGTTATGAGGGAAAACTGTCTTCCATGCAAATATGGTTGGAGCTTCTTGGCAGCCCATTCTACTGCCAGGCATTCCTTTTCGAAGGCCGCATAGCTGACTTCTCGAGGCAGTAATTTCCGACTCAGATAAGCTATTGGGTGTTCTTGGCCGTCCGACCCGACTTGGCTCAGTACTGCCCCCAACCCAAACATAGATGCGTCTGTGTGAACAAGGAAACGTTTAGTTGTATCGGGTGCGGCCAATATCGGGGTATTTGTGAGGGCGTCCTTTAGCTGGCGGAAGGCTTCCTCACACTCGGGGGTCCAGGTTACCTGGCGGGGGAGGTTCTTATGTGTCAGATCAGTGAGGGGCTTGGCAATGGTGCTGTAGTTAGGGACAAATTTCCTATAATACCCCGCTGTCAATAGAAAGGCCATGACTTGGGTTTTAGTACGTGGGGTTGGCCACTTGGCTACCGCCTCAATCTTGGCGGGTTCCGGTCGTTGTTTTCCACCCCCCACCCAATGTCCTAAATACTGAACCTCTGCTTTGCCTACGTGACACTTGTTGGGGTTCAGGGTGATTCCGGCTTTGTGGATCCTATCCAACACTGTCTCTAGGTGATTTAGATGCTCATCCCATGTCGCGCTGTAGACGACGATGTCATCCAGGTAGGCACAAGCATAGTCCTGGAGACCATCCAGAAGCCAGTCAGCCAGCCTCTGGAAGGTCGCGGGGGCATTATTCATCCGAAATGGCATAACCCGAAACTGGAATAAGCCAAACTGGGTGACAAATGCAGACTTGGGAATAGCATCAGGACTTAGGGGGATCTGCCAATAGCCTTTGCATAGATCGATGGTTGTCAAATACTTTGCCCCAGCCAGCCTGTCTAACAACTCGTCCACACGCGGCATGGGATACGCATCCGTCACAGTTTTCTCATTTAGCTTGCGATAGTCTACACAAAACCGGGTAGTCCCATCTTTCTTAGGCACTAACACTACAGGGGACGCCCAGAGACTATCTGACTCCTCAATGACCCCTAAACGCAACATCTCCTGTATCTCTTGTCGCATCCCTTCTCGTACAGACTCCGGGACGCGGAAGGGGGATTGTCTCAGGGGGGTCTGATCTTGTGTCTCAACCTTGTGTTGTGCAAGTCGGGTGAACCCCGGTCTCTCTGAGAACATCCTCTGCCGCTGCCTCAGCAATGTCTCAGCCTGCTCTCTCTCCCGGGCCCCTAGGTTTTCTCCTAAGTGTACCTGGTCCCAGGTTTTCGACTGAGTCTTCTCACCTAAGACATCAGGCAAGGGGAGTCCGGCTAAATCCTCTGCTTCGGGTGCGCAGATGGCAGCTACATCTTCAGGGCACTCCCGGCAGGGCTTCAGCGTATTCACGTAGAACATGCGGATAACCCTGGGGTCGTCACAATCGGCGACATTGTAGGTGGTGTCAGCTATTTTCCCCACTACCCGGTAAGGCCCCTGCCATGCGGCCTGGAATTTGTTCTGCCTATCCGGTTCTAGTACCAGGACCTTCTGTCCTATCTCGAAGGTGCGTTCTCTAGCCCTCTGATCGTACCATACGCGCTGGCGTCAACTCCTGCAGGCGGTCCCGGAGTTCCAGCACGAAGGGCACGATAGGGGTTCCTGCTATGGTTTCCTCCCCTTCCCAGAGCTCTTGCACTAAGTCTAGGGGCCCCCTCACCCGCCTCCCATATAACAGTTCAAATGGGGAGAACCCCGTAGCTTTTTGGGGCACCTCCCGATAGGCGAACAGGAGGTGCGGCAAGAATTTCTCACAGTCCCTGTAGGTCCGGGTGAACGTCCCAATGAGTTGTTTTAACGTTCCGTTAAAGCGCTCACACAACCCGTTGGTTTGCGGGTGGTATGGGGCGCTTCTAATGGACTTTACACCACACAGTCTCCACAGTTGGTTGGTCACCTCTGCCGTAAATTGGGTACCCTGATCCGAGATAATTTCCCGGGGAAATCCAACGCATGAGAAAACCTGGAGCAGGGCAGCCACCACCGTCTCTGCCAGTATGTTAGGTAAGGCAACCGCCTCTGGATGCCGCGTGGCGTAATCTATCACTGTCAATATATACCTTTTCCCTGACGGACTGGGTTTGGCTAACGGCCTTATCAGATCGACCGCTACTCAGCTAAATGGCTCCTCCACAATGGGAAGGGGGTGTAATTTGGCCTTGCAGCGATCTCCCCTCTTGCCAATGCGCTGGCAACTGTCACAGGTCTGGCAGTACTGACAAACATCATGGGATGCCCCTGGCCAAAAGAAGTTTTGTGTCAGACGATGCCTGGTGTGGCTGACTCCGAGGTGCCCCGCCAAGAGTATGTCATGAGAGATTCGCAGCAACTCCTGCCTATACTTTTTGGGAACTACCAGCTGTAGTTTTACAGTGGGGCTCGTCCCTGAGTGAGTTTGCTCTGTAACCCTGTAGAGGAGTCCCTGATGCCATATAAACTGTTCACCTTCCAGTACCCCTCTCCCCTCTTATGCCTTCCCGCGATACCCCTGCAATGAGGGATCCTCTAGTACCTCCCTCCTAAATTCTGCTGGGGTGTCCCATGAAATGTGTCTGGCTATGGGAATACGTGAAGGGCTGTAGTGTCTTACCTGGGCCTCCTCCGAGTGTGATTCCGCCTCCGCAGCTCGAGCTTGTCTCCGGGTAGTCACAGGATATGTCTCAGCCAGGGGGGCGACCGAGAAGTAAGACAACATGGGCCCCAAGTCTTTTCCCAGCAGGACGTCTGCAGGCAAATCCTTCATCATGCCGACCTCGACAAGGCCATCCCCGACCCCCAGTTCAGTTGAATCTTGGCCTTGGGCAGTCAATGTATGGCTCCCCCTGCTACACGGCCCGCCTCTGTCCGACCCGTCTTTTGGTCTTGGGCGAGATGCGACTTCACAAGGGTCAGAGTAGCTCCGGAATCTCTTAATCCTTGCAGCCGTTTACCATTAATCCACACCGACTGTCGATGTTGTTGTCGATTATCCGCCTGGGTTGCCTGCACAGGGTCCACTTCATGCAGCACTCCCTCTATCTCTTCCATCCCATAATTAGCCATAGCCACCGATGCCGGGTCGGCTTTGCCTTGGTAGTAGTGTACAGCGGCCCGGTTGAAGGTAGTCGTTTCCGGTTTTGGCCACTGGGTGCACTGGGTCCGGTTGGAACAGTGTCTCTGCAGGTGACCCAGCTGATGGCAGGTGTGGCATTGCACCCCAGGAGGTCTCTGGTAGGCCAGGGTATTGGTGGGTCACCCGCCAAGCTTCTGTGGTTTAGGGGCCTCCAGACCCATGGGAGGGCCCCTTGAGACAGTTTTGGACCCTGACAATTGGGCCCTCCTGGCATCATAATGTTCATCGGTCAGCCATGCGGCCTCCTCAAGAGTCGTCGGTCCCGAAGCCATTCTTGCGTCTCGGGAGTTAACCCAGTGAAGAATCGTTCTAACACGATGAGCTGTAGGACGTCCTCCTTCGTGTCTGCTTTGCTACCTTGTACCCACTGTAGCAGTGACCGCCATAGTTTACAGGCCCATTCAGCATGGGTATCCGTTTCTCGTTTTGTGGTTTTGCGGAACTTTTGACGGTATGCCTCTGGTGTTAGTGCATACCCGGCCAAGATCACTTCTTTGACTCACTTATAGTCCATACAGTCCTTATCCGATACAGTGCGATAGGCATCCGCTGCCGGCCTGTCAGCTTGCTGGCCAGAATCTGGACCCAATCCTCCGGCTCCACTTTATGAAGGGTACACTACCGCTCAATGTCCTGCAGAAAGCCATCAATGTCTTCCTCTGCCTCCCCCAATGTCGGAAGGCATTGTATTGCATCTTTTTGTGGCTTACCCCTGCTGGTACCGGGGAGTAAGCCAGGGCTCCCCCTGCTCGCTGTATCTCCTCTCTCCGTTCTGCCATCTCCATCTTGGCTAGCTTTATCTTGGTCCGCTCTGCCATCTCCATCCTGGCTAGCTCCATCCGCTCTGCCCTCTCCATCTCCATCTTTTTATCCAGATCAGTACGCACATCAGCCATCACCTTATCTATGATCTGTACTGCCGGGTTGGGAGCATAAAGTGCCAGTCTGCTCTTTACCTCCCTCTGGAATTCAGTCTCTTCCACGTTCCCACTGGAGATTGTTGCGTTGTCGAGCTCCATAATGGCTGCTATCAAATCCGCTTTTGTTTTGTTGCTGGCGGTTAACCCTCGAGCTTCCACACGGTCCTTCAACGTATTCCTCTTTAGCTTCTGGTAGATGTCAAACCAGGGGAGGAGTCCTGAGGAGATAATTTGCATATTCCCACTGCATTTTGGGGTAAGTGAAGAGTCTCCGCGAGCTCAAAGAACACTGGATTTTGGCTGTTGGAGCTGAAAAGAGGACATCGGTAAACCGCGCGCCGGTAGGCGCGCGCATTTTGAAGCTTTTTTTTTACGCTTTTTTCACTGTTTTCAGAACATTAACAATAAGAACATGGAAGAGTCCAGGAGCCATTTGGTGAGCTGCATATCCTGCTACATGTTCACAGACTTGCCAGTGGAAAAGCCAGACTTCACATGCCAGAAATGCAAGCTTGTGTCCCTGTTGGAGGAAAAGTTGCGAAATCTAGAAGAGAGGTTAACTACCTTGAAAATCATTAAGGAAGGTGAAGAGTTCTTAGACAGAGCAGAATTATCTCTTCATGATTCAGAAAGAGAAGAAATTCGAACTGCACCTGACGAAACAGAGGAATGGAAGCATGTGACCCACAGAAGCAGGAGGATCGAGAGGCAGTCAGCACCCATATTGCTCAGGAATCAGTACCAGGCTCTCACACAGGAGAACCATGAAGAAATACAGCAAGATAAGACTTTGCCAGCAATGAATAACCTTGTAAGCCCTCAGAATCCTCCTGGATGGAGAAAGAAGAATGTTGTGAAGAAAAAACGGAGAGTGGTGGTCATGGGGGATTCCCTGTTAAGAGGAACAGAGGCCGCTATCTGCAGACCAGACATAACCTCAAGAGAAATGTGCTGTCTTCCAGGAGCAAAAATTAAAGATGTGTCTGACAGGATATCAAGACTCTTCAGACCTACAGATCACTACCCATTCCTGCTAATACATGTGGGGACAAATGACACCGCAAGAAAGGACCTGGAAACCATCTGCAGTGACTTTGAAGACTTAGGCAAGAAAGTGAAAGAATTGGGAGCGCAGGTGGTCTTCTCATCCATCCTCCCAGTGGATGGCCATGGAACAATGAGGTGGAATAAGATTCTACAGGTGAACAACTGGCTACGTCGATGGTGCCGTCAACAAGGATTTGGATTTCTGGATCACGGAATGAATTACCTATACGATGGACTACTTGCTAGAGATGGGGTGCACCTTACGAAGACTGGAAAACATGTATTTGGAAGTCGCCTTGCTACACTCATCAGAAGAGCTTTAAACTAGAACAATGTGGGAAGGGAAGCAAAAGGCCAGAAAAAGCCATACAGCTGACAAATACTATTGAGATCTCTGCTACTGGAAGTGGAAAAGAAGAACAAAGACAAAAAAATCTAAATAATAAAAATATGGGAGGAAGAGAAACCAATCACAAACTAAAATGTTTTTATACAAATGCACAAAGCATGGGCAACAAACAAGGAGAATTGGAACTACTAATGCAGGAAAAGGAATATGATGTCATTGGAATCACTGAAACTTGGTGGGACGATACACATGATTGGAATAAAAGGCTAAAAGGATACAACTTATTTGCAAGAAACAGACTTGATAAACGAGGAGGAGGTGTTGCATTGTATGTTAGAAAAGCGTATATCTGCACAGAGATTGAAGCTTCAGAGACTGGGAGTTCTGTGGAAACTGTTTGGGTAAGAATACAAGGAGAGAACAACGGAAAGGACACCATTGTAGGCATTTACTACAGGCCACCTGGGCAAGCTGAAGATATGGATGAACTCTTTATGTATCAAATGACCAAGTTCTCCAAAAAATATGACGTAGTGGTCATGGGAGATTTCAACTATCCAGACATTTGTTGGGAATCTCTCTCAAGTAAAACTAACAGGTCAAGCAAATTCTTATCCTCTCTTGCTGACAACTTTATCTTACAAAAGGTAGGGGAGAAAACAAGGGGATCTGCTACTTTGGATCTAATCCTTATAAACAGGGAGGAAATGGTTGAGGAGGTAAAGGTGGCTGGGACCCTAGGAGGCAGCGATCATGCTATTATAGAATTTTGGATAACTAGAGGAGGAAGACATGTGAAGACTCAAACTTCAAGGTTAGATTTTAGAAAGGCAGATTTTAAGAGACTCAGAAAGAGAATAGGAGGGATCCAATGGCTGGATGTCCTTAAGGACAAAAATGTCCAGGAAGGATGGGAAATTTTTAAAAATGAGATTCTCAAAGCACAATCGTTAACAATCCCGAAAAGTAGGAAGAATGGGAAGCATTTAAGGAAACCAGGATGGATGAACACAGAACTTAAACACATGCTAAAAAGAAAGAAAGAAATGTTTATTAAATGGAAAGAGGGAGGCATATCTAAAGAAGATTATAATGCAGTCTGCAGATCCTGCAGGGCACGTATCAGGTTAGCTAAAGCTGACAATGAATTAAGGCTTGCAAGAGATGTCAAAAGCAATAAAAAAGGATTTTGGGGGTATGTCAAAAGTAAAAGAAAAGTCAAAGATGCTATAGGATTTTTACAGGATGAAAATGGAGAAATGGTAAGAGAGGATGTTGAGAAGGCCGAACTTTTTAATTCCTATTTTGCATCTGTTTTCTCTCAGAAAGAAAATGTAACATCAACTGATCTTCACTGTCCTTTTAAAGGAATAGAGGAATCCAAGTTATCAGTAAAGAGAAAGATTGTGAGGGAATATTTAGCTAACATAAATGAGTTCAAGTCTCCAGGTCCAGATGAATTACACCCCAGAGTACTGAAGGAGATTGTAGAAGAAATTTTAGAACCACTCTCCATAATCTTTGAAAATTCTTGGAGAACAGGAGAAGTCCCAGAAGACTGGAGAAGAGCAAATGTTGTTCCTATCTTCAAAAAGGGGAAGAAGGTGGACCCAGGGAACTATAGGCCGGTGAGTCTGACTTCTATACCAGGAAAGATCTTTGAACAAATTATTAAACAACATGTATGTAAGTACATGGATAAGAATGAAGTGATTAACCAGAGTCAGCATGGGTTTGTGTAACATACCTGGCGGCGTCCTTGCATGGTGGTCCATCTCCCACTGTGCAAGAGGGCGCACTTGATCTCCTGTCCAGAATGTCTCTCTGGCTTCCCTCCATGCTGTCTGTTTGTGTCTGTTTCTGCTGCTTAAGGGCGGCGCCCGATCACTTCCTGCCTTTTGTACCTGCTGTGGGTCACACCCCTTGTGCGTCCTCAGCCTATTGCTGTCTGTCACTTGGTATATAGCTCAGCAGCTCCCTTCTATCCCTGCCTGAGCATAGTGTTTCCTTCAGTGTGTGCTTGCACTCTGAAGGTGCCAGGTCCCGTCTCTTGTCTCCTGCTTTTTGTATCAGTTCCCGTGTCTGAACTGAGTCCTGTATGTCTCCTGCTTTGCGTTATCAGTTCCCGTGTCTGAACTGAGTCCTGTATGTCTCCTGCTTTGCGGTATCAGCTCCCGTGTCTGAACTGACTCCTTTCTGTGTTCTCTTGTCTGTCCTGTCTGAACACGCTCCTTGCCTGTTCGTCCCGCCTCTCTGGGGGCCGTATTCCCAGACCCGCTCCTGTATCCCTCTGCAGTGTCGGTCTCCTCCGTACACTCAGTTCCAGTCTGAACTCTCTCCTGTCCTTTACCTGTTTTGCCTCTATGTCCGTTCCCTTCCTTTTTCTGCAGAGTCTGAACTCGTACCTAACTCCTGCTTGTTGTCTCTGCAAGTACTGTGTGAGTATCTGGCTCTGTCTTTCCCTTCCTGTCTGTTCCGTGTGAACAGAGCCCTGTCCTCCCTGCTCAGCCTTGTCTGCACTCTAGCTGTGCTTGCCTGTAACCCTCTGCCTGTATTGTTCCTGAGTCCCGGTGTGTACTGGGTCCTATCCCGCCTGTGTTCCTACCTGCTAGTGCCTCCCTGTCTGCACTCTAGCTATGCTTGCCTTTACCCCCCTGCCTGCATACCCGCCTGCCTGCATACCAGTCGTGCCTGCCTATACCCTCCAGTCTGTGTGCCAGCCTACCAGCCTGTTCCTGTATTTCCCTGTGTGGGTCAACAGCCGTGTCCGGGGTCTGTCCTGGAGTAGCACCTGGTCCCTCTGCTCGGTTCCTCCTTGGTGCACTGGCGTCGTATGCCGTCGTGCGACCCTGGTCGGATCGGGTGAATACTTAGTCACGCCCCTCCAGGCATTCACTCTCCGGCACGGTCCAGTGGAATCACTACCAATCACACGCACACGCCGCTTAGCCCGGGCGTGTGCATAACAGCATGCTCAGGCCATGGTTCCCGTTGAGCCCCACGGCCTTCGCTCTTTGAGAAGTTTTTCCAGCGAATACATGCATTAAAATAAAATAAATAAATTTTTTTTTCCCCCTTTAGCTGAGTTCCAGGCGAATTACGCACCCGTCCAGATGGATCTATCAGCCCTCGTTCCTGCGGATCCACCACGTTACTATGGGGATCCAAGACAGTGTCGTGCATTTGTGAAGCAATGCATGCTACACTTTAAGGCCTACCCTCTCTATTTTCCTTCCGATTGGGCTAAAGTGGCCTTTATGATTGACTACCTAGCGGGTGATGCCTTGAAATGGGTCACCCCCCTATGGGAAGCATGGGATCCTGTCATCCTTGACCTGCAGGCCTTCCTGGTGGCCTTTCGTATGGTCTTCGAGGACCCTAACTCTGAAGCCCCTGCTGAAGCTTCACTTCCCAATATCCCGGAGCAGCCCCGACGGGTAATGTGTGTGGGTAGCGCAATAGTCCTCCAGCCCAATGAGACTACTGCCCACCCAGAATCCTCACAGGGTGACTACGCTTTCCGGAATACTTCTCTCAACCTCAAGAGGCAGTCCAGACGTGCTAGACTTAGAGGCAAGCCGTCACGCCAGGGTCTGTCCTCCCTGAGACCTCCTGACCCCAGCCTTGGAGTCCCTACTGAAGCTTCATCTCCCTGTATCCCGGAGAAACCCCAATGGGTAATGTGCGTGGGTAGTGCACCAGTTCTCCTGGCCGAAGAGACTTCTGCCCATCCAGACTCCACACAGGAGAACTTCCTGCACCCGGCATCAGATGCTTCTTTCTCTTTAACCGGTGTGCATGTCCAAGGATGCTCCAAAGCTGTGGTTACCTCAGAGTCTGTGCACCTCTACTACCTGGCGGAGGATCCCCTGTTGCCTCCTGAACCCTCCGGGATACCACTCGATGACAAATGGAGAGAGACTTCTCTACACTCGGTACTCAATACTTTGTCCGCTTCGTCCTGTGAGCCTGACAATGGGTACCCCAAAGTGGTAGTTACCTCCGAGTCTCTACACCCCTCCGACCAGGCGGAGGATCTCCAGTTGTCTCCTGAACCCTTCGGGGTGCTACCTGGTAGCGAAAGGACAGAGACTCTCCTATACTCTGTACCTGATACCTCGCTCGCTTCGTCCAGTGAGTCCAACTTAGTGTACTCCGAAGCAGAGGTTACTCCTGAGTCTCTACACCCCTCCGACCAGGCGGAGGACCTCCAGTTGTGTTCAGAATCCTTCGGGGTGCCACCTGGTGGTGAATGGACAGAGACTTTCCTATATCCTGGATCTGATACCTCGCTTGCTTCGTCCAGTGAGTCCGACCTAGTGTACTCTGAAGCAGAGGTTACCCGTGAGTCTCTACACCCCTCTGACCAGGCGGAGGACCGCCAGCTGTCTCCAGAACCCTTCGGGGTGCCACCTGGTGGTGAATGGACAGAGACTTTCCTATACTCGGTACCCGATACCTCGCCTGCTTCCTCCAGTGAGTCCGACCTAGTGTACTCTGAAGCAGAGGTTACCCGTGAGTCTCTACACCCCTCTGACCAGGCGGAGGACCGCCAGCTGTCTCCAGAACCCTTCGGGGTGCCACCTGGTGGTGAATGGACAGAGACTTTCCTATACTCGGTACCCGATACCTCGCCTGCTTCCTCCAGTGAGTCCGACCTAGTGTACTCTGAAGCAGTTGTTTTCTCTGAGCCTCTGCACTCTTCTGACCCGGCGGAGGACCTCCAGTTGTTTCCTGAATCCTCCGGGATACCACCAGATAACAAAGAGACAGTGACTTTTCCTCATTATGTACGTGATAACCCGTCTATTTCTTCCTGTGAGCTTGACAAGATGTACCTCGAAGCAGAGATTACCCTTAAGTCTCTGTCCCCCTCCAACCCAGTGAACGACTGGCCCTCGAATTCCCTGCGGAAGATTCTGGCAGGCCTGAAGAAGAGGGGGCGTAAGGGGGGAGGTACTGTAACATACCTGGCGGCGTCCTTGCATGGTGGTCCATCTCCCACTGTGCAAGAGGGCGCACTTGATCTCCTGTCCAGAATGTCTCTCTGGCTTCCCTCCATGCTGTCTGTTTGTGTCTGTTTCTGCTGCTTAAGGGCGGCGCCCGATCACTTCCTGCCTTTTGTACCTGCTGTGGGTCACACCCCTTGTGCGTCCTCAGCCTATTGCTGTCTGTCACTTGGTATATAGCTCAGCAGCTCCCTTCTATCCCTGCCTGAGCATAGTGTTTCCTTCAGTGTGTGCTTGCACTCTGAAGGTGCCAGGTCCCGTCTCTTGTCTCCTGCTTTTTGTATCAGTTCCCGTGTCTGAACTGAGTCCTGTATGTCTCCTGCTTTGCGTTATCAGTTCCCGTGTCTGAACTGAGTCCTGTATGTCTCCTGCTTTGCGGTATCAGCTCCCGTGTCTGAACTGACTCCTTTCTGTGTTCTCTTGTCTGTCCTGTCTGAACACGCTCCTTGCCTGTTCGTCCCGCCTCTCTGGGGGCCGTATTCCCAGACCCGCTCCTGTATCCCTCTGCAGTGTCGGTCTCCTCCGTACACTCAGTTCCAGTCTGAACTCTCTCCTGTCCTTTACCTGTTTTGCCTCTATGTCCGTTCCCTTCCTTTTTCTGCAGAGTCTGAACTCGTACCTAACTCCTGCTTGTTGTCTCTGCAAGTACTGTGTGAGTATCTGGCTCTGTCTTTCCCTTCCTGTCTGTTCCGTGTGAACAGAGCCCTGTCCTCCCTGCTCAGCCTTGTCTGCACTCTAGCTGTGCTTGCCTGTAACCCTCTGCCTGTATTGTTCCTGAGTCCCGGTGTGTACTGGGTCCTATCCCGCCTGTGTTCCTACCTGCTAGTGCCTCCCTGTCTGCACTCTAGCTGTGCTTGCCTTTACCCCCCTGCCTGCATACCCACCTGCCTGCATACCAGTCGTGCCTGCCTATACCCTCCAGTCTGTGTGCCAGCCTACCAGCCTGTTCCTGTATTTCCCTGTGTGGGTCAACAGCCGTGTCCGGGGTCTGTCCTGGAGTAGCACCTGGTCCCTCTGCTCGGTTCCTCCTTGGTGCACTGGCGTCGTATGCCGTCGTGCGACCCTGGTCGGATCGGGTGAATACTTAGTCACGCCCCTCCAGGCATTCACTCTCCGGCACGGTCCAGTGGAATCACTACCAATCACACGCACACGCCGCTTAGCCCGGGCGTGTGCATAACAGTTTGTAACTAACAAGTCATGTCAGACTAACTTAATTTCCTTCTATGACAGAATCACTGACTGGGTGGATCAGGGAAATGCTGTAGATATAGTATATCTTGACTTCAGCAAAGCATTTGACAAAGTATCTCACATCATCCTTATTGAAAAAATGACCAAGTATGCAATGGACCAGGCAACTGTTAGGTGGATTCATAACTGGCTTAGTGATCGGACTCAAAGGGTGGTTGTAAATGGCTTCACATCCAGCTGGATGAATGTCTCAAGTGGGGTACCACAGGGCTCCGTCCTGGGACCTGTATTGTTCAACATCTTTATCAATGATTTAGATGAAGGAATTGAGGGTAAACTGATTAAATTTGCTGATGACACAAAGCTAGGAGGGATAGCTAATACTAGAGAAGAGAGAGAGAGGATTCAAAAAGACCTAAATAAACTGGAGCAGTGGGCAGCAACCAACAGAATGTTTTTTAACAGGGAAAAATGCAAAGTACTACATCTGGGCAATAAAAATGAAAAAAGCATATACAGAATGGGAGGAATAGAGCTAAGCAACAGTACATGTGAAAAAGACTTAGGTATACTAATAGATCATAGACTGAACATGAGTCAACAGTGTGATGCAGCAGCAAAAAAGGCAAATACAATTCTGGGATGTATTAACAGAAGCATACAGTCTAGATCACGTGAAGTCATTATCGGTCTTTACTCCTCTTTGGTCAGACCTCATCTGGAATACTGTGTACAGTTTTGGGCACCACATTTTAAAAAAGACATCGACAAACTGGAGCAAGTTCAGAGAAGAGCGACCAGAATGGTGACTGGTCTGCAAACCATGTCCTATGAGGAACGGTTGCAGGATTTGGGAATGTTTAGCTTGCAAAAAAGAAGACTGAGAGGAGACTTAATAGCTGTCTACAAATATGTCAAGGGCTGTCACATTGTAGAAGGATCATCTTTATTCTCATTTGCACAAGGAAAGACTAGAAGCAATGGGATGAAACTAAATGGGAGGAGACACAGATTAGATATTAGAAAAAACTTTTTGACAGTTAGGGTGATTAATGAGTGGAACAGGCTGCCACGAGAGGTGGTGAGTTCCCCTTCAATGGACGTCTTCAAACAGAGGCTGGACAGACATCTGTCTGAGATGATCTAGTGAATCCTGCTTTGAGCAGGGGGTTGGACCAGATGACCCAGGAGGTCCCTTCCAACTCTACCATTCTATGATTCTATGATTCTATGATTCTATGATTCTTCCATTCAGTCCTTGGCTCCTGAAGAAGATGGACCGCATCCCACCGCTGCCACCAGTGTGACGGGAGCTAGTTACCCCATCCACAGATGTCTAATCTTCTTCTGTAGGCCCCTGACATGGAAAGGCTTTTCTTACACTGGGATATATAAAATATGACTATCGCACAGTGTCTCCAAGATGAACTTAACTTTTATTCTCACAAGCAGGTTTTATAGAGAATCACACAGGCTATTTTTAGCACCCATTGTTCTCACCAGATAATACCAACAGTAGGCTCCCAGACAGCAGTTATGCAACAACCCATTAATCAGCACATTGTCTGTTTGCCACTGCTAAGTGAGCACAGGAAGGTGGGGGCCAGGAGTGCTTCGGTCACATCACAAAATGTCCAACAATATGTGATCCACAATATTCACCCCACTTTATAACATTATGTCCCATTAGCTGCATAGGCGCTACGACAACCCCCATGTGGCAAAATCTTGGAGTACGGGGTTGATCCATCACAGTACGTAATAATATGCACAAATTAAACTTTTTATGAACTTATTTCTGTATTCTTTTTTGCATTATGACATTTGATATTGCATGGTGATCACTTTTACTGTTCATCATATGATTTGGATAGGCATAGTTACATATATATATAAATTTTCCTCTTTGCTTAAATAATGTAAATACATTTGGATATGCACATACATATATATACAGTACAGACCAAAAGTTTGGACACACCTCATTTAAAGATTTTTCTGTATTTTCATGCTTATGAAAATTGTACATTCACACTGAAGGCATCAAAACTGTGAATTAACACATGTGGAGTTATATAGTTAACAAAAAAGTGTGAAACAACTGAAAATATGTCTTATATTCTAGGTTCTTCAAAGTAGCCACCTTTTGCTTTGATGACTGCTTTGCACACTCTTGGCATTCTCTTGATGAGCTTCAAGAGGTAGTCACCAGAAATAGTTTTCACTTCAGGTTTAATAAGTGGGATTTCTTGCCTTATAAATGAGTTTGGGACCATCAGTTGTGTTGTGCAGAAGTCTGGTGGATACACAGCTGATAGTCATACTGAATAGACTGTTAGAATTTGTATTATGGCAAGAAAAAAGCAGCTAAGTAAAGAAAAACGAGTGGCCATCATTACTTTAAGAAATGAAGGTCAGTCAGTGCGAAAAATTGGGAAAACTTTCAAAGTGTCCCCAAGTGTAGTTGCAAAAACCATCAAGTGCTACAAAGATACTGGCTCACATGAGGACCGCCCCAGGAAATAAGACCAAGAGTCACCTCTGCTTCTGAGGATAAGTTTATCCGAGTCACTAGCTTCAGAAATCGCAGGTTAACAGCTGCTCAGATTAGAGACCAGGTCAATGCCACACAGAGTTCTAGCAGCAGACACATCTCTACAACAACTGTTAAGAGGAGACTTTGTGCAGCAGGCCTTCATGGTAAAATAGCTGCTAGGAAACCACTGCTAAGGACAGGCAACAAGCAGAAGAGACTTGTTTGGGCTAAAGAACACAAGGAATGGTCTGATGAGTGTAAATTTGAAATCTTTGGTTCCAACCACTGTGTCTTTGTGCGACACAGAAAAGGTGAACGGATGGACTCTACATGCCTGGTTCCCACCGTGAAGCATGGAGGAGGAGGTGTGATGGTGTGGGGGTGCTTTGCTGGTGTCACTGTTGGGGATTTATTCAAAATTGAAGGCATACTGAACCAGCATGTCTACCACAGCATCTTGCAGCGGCATGCTATTCCATCCGGTTTGTGTTTAGTTGGACCATCATTTATTTTTCAACAGGACAATGACCCCAAACACACCTCCAGGCTGTGTAAGGGCTATTTGACCAAGAAGGAGAGTGATGGGGTGCTACGCCAGATGACCGGGCCTCCACAGTCACCAGACCTGAACCCAATCGAGATGGTTTGGGGTGAGCTGGACCGCAGAGTGAAGGCAAAAGGGCCAACAAGTGCTAAGCATCTCTGGGAACTCCTTCAAGATTGTTGGAACACCATTTCTGGTGACTACCTCTTGAAGCTCATCAAGAGAATGCCAAGAGTGTGCAAAGCAGTCATCAAAGCAAAAGGTGGCTACTTTGAAGAACCTAGAATATAAGACATATTTTCAGCTGTTTCACACTTTTTTGTTAAGTATATAATTCCACATGTGTCAATTCATAGTTTTGATGCCTTCAGTGTGAATGTACAATTTTCATAGTTATGAAAATACAGAAAAATCTTTAAATGAGAAGGTGTGTCCAAACTTTTGGTCTGTACTGTATATTTCATCACACCTCAGTTACATCTACACGTCCCCCTTCAATATAGGGAATTGGGTCATGTGATCTCCAGCCTGACAACTATTCCAGTACATGCACTAATGTGTTGACAGGAAGTCAGTCTCTGACGTCATGTGATCTGTACGATGACCTCATTACCTATCAAATCCCTCCTGGCGGCTCAGACTCTTCCCCGCATACCGAGCTTCAGCTTCTTTGTCGTTCTGTACGTCATCCCACGCAGATAAAGATATGTATGAAGACTTTTCTAAAATAAATCCTGTCTTTGCTGCCATAGCAGCCAATCATAGAGCAGCTTTCATTTAGTTTATATAAGTGAGCAGTGACATTGTAGGGGAGACCAGCTGAAGCTGCATCACATGAAGCATTATCAAACCTGTCTAAGGGTCTGTTCACATATTAAGTATTTGATTCAGAGATTTCTACACCATATCTGCATCTTTTGTAAGGAAAAATACAGTGGCAAAAACACGCGCTTTTGTCCAAATTTTTCCCCACTCATAAGTATGGGTGAAATCTGCAGGAAAAACATTGAAAGAATTGATATTCTGCAGATTTAACCCCTTCACAACATCCGCCGTACATGTACTGAGCAAGTTGGAAGCAAGTGTGTAAAGTGGGCTCACAGGGTGAGCCAGCCCCATACCCCGCAGGTGATGTCTGTGTATTACAGCCAGGACCTGCAGCTAACAATCGCGGGTGGAGCGCTGCTCTGACATACATAACACGCAACAGCATGCGTGCGTGTCATTCCCTCCGCCCATCGGTGAGCCTGTGATGTAATTGCGGGTCGGCGATGGGTTGTCATTATAGCCTGGTGTCAGCTGATGACCCCCGTGCCTGTCATTATGGAGCTCCTTTGAAACCCTGACTGTGGCCAGGCTTCAAAGGAGACTATGATTTCTGATATATACATCTTTGTATCTAGCACAGGCGATTGGACAATTGCGTCTTCAAGTCCCCTAAGGGGGCTAACAATTATAGTGAAAAATAAAAAAAATGTTTTGAAAAAAAAAAAATTAAAATATAGCTTTTATTAAACTTAATTAAAAATGTACGGATGCCCTGCATTTGGTTAGCTGCAGGGCATCTTTACATTTATCCATTTACCATAGATTTCCTGATGAACCAACATCTGGTGGAGAAACGCGTCGAGATACATTGGAAGACCGTACATGTGGACTGATAAGTATCATGGCCCATGAAATCTATACGTTGTTCAGTCTATAACTGTGCTTTTTTTAACACTAATGTTTATATTTGTGCTCACCATTCCATTATGAATTATTTGGATCTATTATTGTGACTTCTATCTGAGATCAGGATACCTTCTCGCTTGAGGTCAAGCTGAAGGGCTAAGGATTTACCGTATTTTTCGGACCATAAGGCGCACTTTTTTTCCCCAAAATTTGGAAGGAAAATTGGGGTGCATCTTATGGTCCGAACGTTACTTTACCGGTGGTGGTGGAGCGGGGATCACAGAGTCCTCCGGCGGCGGCAGAGGTGAGATGCTGCTGAAGCCGGGGCCTGTACCTGTGCTGGTGTCGGGTGGTGAAGCAGAGGAGCCGGGGCCTGTGCCGGGCTGTGAGTGGTGTCCAGCGGTGAGGCAGAGGAGCCGGGGCCTCTGCCGGGCTGTGAGCGGTGTCCGACGGTGCGGTAGAGCAGCGTGTGCTGCTTCCGGAGCTCCGGCGGCCATTTTCCTGTATATCTCTGCCTCACCACCGGATCCATTCACAGGTCCAGGCCTCAGGCAAGTTCACAGGCCCCAGGCCCGTCCACAGGCCCTAGGCAAGTCCACAGGCCCCAGGCAAGTCCACAGGCCCCAGGCCAGTCCACAGGCCCCAGGCCCCAGGCCAGTCTACAGGCCCCAGCCAGTCCACAGGCCCCAACCAGACACCGGCATTTCACCTCTTCTGCTGCCTCCGGGTTCCTGAGGCAAGGAACAGAGGGATCTGCGATCCTGATGCACCATCACTGCAACTCACAGCTGCTGCAGCACCGGCTTCATGTATCCAGGGTCCACAGCATTCCTCCACTTCCGCCGGGCCGGTTTCCTGAAGGACCCTGCCTCCTGCTCCACCACCCCCCCAGGTAAGATACCTAATCAGACTATAAGACGGACCCCATCTTATAAAAAATATTTTTTTTCCTATTTTCCACCCCAAAATTTGGGGTACGTCTTATGGTGCGGTGCGTCTTATAGTCCGAAAAATACGGTATATATGAATCAATGGGCATATTTGTCAGATGTCATATCTTGTATATATATCCGCATTCAAGCATATACAATATTATATTGCTGAATTGCTGCGCTTTATTCACATTTTGGACTCAAGATACTCTCCTACTCTTACATTGTATATTGTTTGCATACCCTGCAGACCTCGTTTTTATGTGGTTACAGTGGATGATTTATTTATATATATATATTTCTAATCCCGTTACTATCATACTAGCCCTGTGCTCTCCCTCTCTATTGGTGTTCAGGGACTTACAGGGACTTTTAGGGATAGACAACTTGTGAGTGGGGGCGCCATTGTCGTACAAATTCTAGGGTGCCAACCCCTGCGGTCAGCAATGGTCATCCTAGAGGACAATAGGAAATGACTAGTTCCTGTAGTATCATTGATATGTTATTATATTTATTCATTCCCGCTATTATCATATTACAGGTTGACGAACCTTCTGTTCCCATCCTGTACTTGCTCACCAAGGTCCATAGGAGTCTATAAGACCCTCCGGGACAGCCCATTGTCTCAGTCAATGGGCGTCTATCTGAACCAATTTCTAGATTCTTGTATTACTATCTAAACCCGGTTGCTATGGAACTTCCACCTTTCATCAAAAACTGCGGAAATTTTACAGAGATTGGATAATATTCATGTTGGTTTAGATATGTTTCTATAATGTAGAACCATTATATACTTGTGTGGCGCCCCTGAGGGTTCGGTCGCCACAAGTGGGATACTGCAGCCTGTCAGCAGGTGTAGTGTTTCCTCACCCAGGTAAGGAAGGTGTACTAATCAGGACCCTGTCTTGCATCCAACACTACACACTCCTGACCTATGGGAGGCAAGTATGCACCATAGTGCTGCCTCAGCAGGATCACGAGTGGGGGGAACCAAAAGTTAGGGGAACCATGTAGTGGGTGGAGGGTGTAGAACACACTTTTAGTTTGCACACATAGTTTCATATATAATGGCCAGCCATCTTAGAACAATGTTCTTTGATTGTGGCCTTCACAGCTGACAGTGGCCTGGACAGGAGAGGACTCAAAAGGGGAGAGTTAGGAACACTCTGAGGGTCCTGATCTAGGCACCTGAAGCCCTCATCCCTGGTGGCCGCAGTCATCCGTGAGGAGCAGGGAGAAGCCTTGCGGCTGTGCTTGAAAACTGTGAGTAAAAGACCTGGAAGACTCTCCCTATGGCCTCCAGACTCTTTATTTCCACACTGCACCACACAGCATCTGAGTGACTCTGGACTACTCTCCCCATCCTCCTGTCACATCTGCCCTGAGGCCCAGCTCCGCCTGTGGGGAGTTATAACACCTCAAGCTGCCGTAACATGCAGCCTCAGAGGACTGCTAGCAGTGCTGGTGGCGCATCACCAGGCATCGCAGGTGGCGTAGTCATAATAACACCACTCGTTACACCAACACCGAATGCCCTTCATTTTTAATGTGACGGCCCTGGGCACGGAACGGGTCCGGTCCACGACTACATCCCCCTAACATCTGACCCTGCTCCGAGTATCCCCACCATCTTCCCAGGGCAGGGCTGTGAGCGTCACACTTGAATTTCACATGAATATGGATTATCCGCTGCTAGGTTTTTATCTATCAGGCTGGGGTTTGGATGAATCTCTTGTGGATTTTCTTATGATTCTTTTTGAATATGTAGCGTTGGCGTCTCTACCTCCTGCTGGGCAGAGACGCCGATCCACTCACCGCCGCGGTCCCGGTCCGACGTCCTCCTGCTCCCCTCCTACGTCAGCCCGAGCTGCGTGCACCGTGCGCAGTTCCCCGGGCACTGTGCTCAGGGCGCGCATGCACTCCCTCCCTCTTAAAGGGGCCGTGCGCGCCGTCCTAAAGAGTCCCCGGCCAATGGCCGGAGGACTTCCCCTATATAAGGCACCTCCTCCAAAATGGAGGTGCCTGTGCAAGATTGTTGTTTGTGTGCTTACACTCTCCTCAGTCCTCAGGTCCCAGTGCCCGCCAGCCTGTCTATCAGCTGTGCCCGCCTGTCTGTCTACTGGCTGTGCTCATCTGCTGTGCCTGTCAGCTTCAGCCATCAGTCCCGTGGGAGTCGCCTGCTCTCACAATGTCGGTTCCAGAGTGGCACCTGGTTCACCTTCCCGATCCCTCCTTGGTTCACGAAGTCGACTAAGCCACCATTTGGCCAGGGTCTGTCCGGGTATGCACTTAGTTACGCCCCTCTCATCCCTCCTTGCATCACAACACAGAGGTTCCACCACCTGGATCCGTAACAGTTTGCACAGGCCATGGAATCCGGTGGCTCTCAGGCTCCTTTGCTCTCAGACCTGTACCAAGAGGTCTCTCACCAGAGATCCCAACAGGATACTATCATGTCCTATCTGCGGACAGTCAACTCCAGCCTGGACGTGCTGTCCACCCTGACTGTGTCAGCCTCTAACAAGCAACCCAGTGGCACTGTGGCACCCGGCTTAGGACCCCGGCTATTTGCTCCTCCACGTTTCGGTGGTGACCCCGCCCTATGTCGGGGCTTCATAAATCAGTGCTTGCTGCACTTTGAGGCTCTGGTGTCCACTTTTTGGGAGGGCCTTTCCGGATGGAGCAAGGATGAGCTAGCCGGTCATGACATACCTCCCTCTCTAGACAACCTGGTGTCATTAGCTACCCAAATTGACATCCGTTTTCAGGAGCGTTCTAAGGAGACGACCTGGGAGAGAAGACCCCTGCGTCTCGCACCAACCTTCCAAAGGCCAGTCTCGCAACCAGCATTCCCCCCGGTGTCCTCTCCAGAGTCTATGCAAATAGACCAAGTTAAGACGGTCAAGTCTCGCCAGGAGATCCGCCTCGCCGAGGGGAGTTGCTTCTACTGTGGCAGTATAGAGCATCAAATCCGCTTCTGTCTGGTGAGACCGGGAAACTCCAGTGTCTAGGACCATTTGGAGAGGTCGCCCTAGGCAAAAGTTCTTCCTCTCCGCCCTTGACTCTGTCTGTCTCAGTTACCAGTGATAAGACCCGCTTCTTCGAGACTGCCTATCTGGATTCCAGAGCCGCTGGGAATCTCATTCAACAGGCCGTTGTGGAGCGTTATCAGATTCCTACCATACGTCTGGATGATCCTTTATTTTTTCCTCTGAGGATGGAAAGCTTCTCTCTGAGACCATCTTGTTTGTCACTGAGCCTGTAACCCTTCAGGTGAGAATGCTACATTCGGAGAAGATCTCCTTTTACGTGCTGTCTGGCCTCTCTCATCCCCTCTTGCTTGGCCTGCCTTGGTTATAGAGACATGAGCTCGTCCTGAATTGGAGCTTGGGTGAGGTGCTCCGTTGGGTTCAGGAATGTCATAAGTCTTGTCTGGTTCCGGTTCGTCCTGCTCGACCTCCGTCTATCCCAGCTAACCTACCTGGCCTGCCGGCACCCTACTGGTCATATGCGGACGACTTTGATAAAAAGGAGGCAGAGACACTACCACCTCATAGGTCGTATGATTTCCCCATTGACCTAATACCTGGTGCTTCACCTCCTTGCGGGCGAATCTACCCCTTGTCGCTGGCCGAGACCCGTTCTATGTCTGAATACATAGAGGAGAATCTTGCTAGGGGATTTATCCTGAAATCCACCTCTACGGCTGGAGCAGGATTCTTCTTCGTCAAGAAGAAAGACGGCTCTCTTCGTCCATGTATCGACTATAGGGGTCTAAACCAGATTACCATAAAAAATAAGTACCCCCTGCCTCTCATCTGGGAGCTGTTTGACTGCCTAAAAGGCGCGAAGATCTTCACTAAGCTCGATCTTCGTGGGGCGTACAATCTGGTCTGGATTCTCCAGGAAGAAGAGTAGAAGACGACATTCAACACTCGGGATGGTCAGTACGAGTACCGCGTAATGCCCTTCGGTCTCCGTAATGCTCCAGCCGTCTTCCAGGAGTTAGTAAACAACATCTTCCGAGATCTCCTGTATTCCTGCGTGGTGGTGTACCTGGATGATATCTTGGTGTTCTCCCCTGATCTGCCCTCTCACCGGAGGGATGTTCGTCAGGTACTACTGCGGCTTCGGAAGAATCGCCTGTATGTTAAGTACGAGAAGTGCCTCTTTGAGCAGACCTCCCTACCATTTCTGGGATATATCATCTCTGAGACCAGACTGCAGATGAATCCCGAGAAGGTGTCTGCCATCTTAAAGTGGCCCCGACCCGAGGGGTTGAAGGCTATTCAGCGGTTTCTGGGATTCACTAACTATTACCTCCTCTTCATTCCTCATTTCTCCTCCCGGACTGCTCTCATCTCTGCTCTCACCCGTAAAGGAGCAAATCCCAGGGAATGGACTTCTGATGCAGAAAATGCCTTTGTTTCTCTTAAGCAAGCCTTCTCCTCCGCACCAGTGCTACATCGTCCTGATTGCAATAAACAGTTCTTCCTGGAGGTTGATGCCTCTTCCTCCAGAGCCGGACCAGTGCTCACCCAGAAATCCTCGTCCGGGCGAATGGTGACCTGCGGCTTCTTCTCCAAACTCTTTTCTTCGTCCGAGCGCAATTACTCCATTGGAGATCGAGAACTGCTGGCCATCAAATTAGCGCTGGAGGAGTGGCGCTACTTGCTATAAGGGGCTCTTCACTCGGTGGTCATCTACACTGACCATAAAAGCCTCGCTTACTTGCAGACCGCCCAAAGACTAAATCCGCGTCAGGCCAGATGTTCTTTGTTCGTTTCTGCTTCTCTCTCTATTACCACCCAGCAGTCAAGAATAATAAAGCTGACGCTCTATCCCGCTCTTTTCTGTCTACCGACTAAGAGGAGGAGCCTCTACACATCATTGACCCCTCCAGAATAATGACTGTTGCTCCGCTTGACCTGTCTCATCTACCTCCTGGTAAGACCTTTGTAGCGGCTCAAGATCGCAAGAGGGTCTTACTCTCGGGTCATTCGTCCAAACTGACTGGTCATGCCGGCCAGAGGAAGACGCTTCTGCTCATTGCCCGACATTATTGGTAGCCCACCCTGTGCAAGGATGTTGCGGATTTTGTCGCAGCTTGTTCCTCTTGTGCCTGTAACAAGATACCTAGGCACCTTCCAGCTGGTCGTCTTCTTCCTCTTCTCGTGCCTTCTGCTCCTTGGCAACACATTGCGATAGACTTCATCACTGATCTCCCGGTATCTTCCGGTTCTACCGTCAGTTGGGTGGTCGCTGACCGCTTCTCCAAGATGGCTCACTTCATCCCTCTGCCTGGTCTTCCGTCTGCACCTGTGCTTGCTAAGGACTTCATCCATCACATTGTCGGGGTCGTAGCGACATTCCACTCGTCCTCCAGTCACTCCAAATTAAGGCTATGAGCATGGGTCAACCATTCAAAGAATGAGTCAGACAACAAGCTGGTTCAAACTCAGAGCATGCTCAGAGGCTACTGGCAAGCCACGATCTCAGCAATGTTCTGTCTTTATTTCCGCATGCACAAACCTAAATACACTACATAATGGGGAGGGGAAAGGGAGTGTTCAGGGCGGGGTAAGCCATAAATGTCTAGTATCCGGCCACTCCTGATTGGTCCACGTCTCCTTAACTCAGTCTCTGGGCAGACAACAGTCAGTTGATGTTTTGGTTTCATTTCTCTGAAACAGGTGCTTGGCTGATACCGGCGCCATCTTAGCATAAGTTTCGATCTAAGCAACACGTAGCAAGGAAAGCTTATTGTTATAAGACACAAAATGGTGGTTAATACATAAACAAAGCGTATAAAAGTATAAAAGTATAAAAGTGGAAAAATATATATTCTCTCTTACCCTGACATTCCCCCCTAAACACTAAGCTTTCCCTTGCTTCGGGGCCTTTGAGACTGTCCATGTGTGGGGAGAGGGGAGGTGGATTTCTTCACCCAATCATCTTAGAAGCTGCCCCCTTATGGGACGCCCCCAAACAATTGAACCCTACCCTAAATGACACATGGAGTTCTCCCAACTGACCCTAAACTAGATCTCTCAATTGGACTCTGTCATGGGGGTCTGGTCAGGCTTATTTAAAGGAGTGTATTTCTCCATATCTTCCTTACTGGTATCATCATGTAACAGAGATGTGGTTTCTTTATTCAAAAAGGTCCCGGAGGTTGGGACAGCATTGTTTATAGCTTTCCTGTATAAGGGGACTATGCAGCATACCATGTCATTCCTGCGCAATTCACTATGTCACCGTAATCAAATCGATACGTCTGGATTTTTGCGTGAGTATCTACCCAAAATGTGGTAGCTGTCCACCCTGGGACAGACCGTAAGCATATGGAAAGGATATAGAAGAAGGTAGTCATCTTTTATAGGCTCGTTTTGTCTCTCTTGCAGCGGGAGGCGTGAATCCAGGTGCTCTTGCCCTCAAGCTTCAGAGCTGTAGGAGTAGTCAGGATCACAGTGTAGGGGCCCTCAAATCTGGGTTGGAGACAGTCTTTCCGGACAAACTTCTTTACGTACACCAGGTCGCCTGGGGTGAAATCATGTACCGCATCACCTGTGGATTCTGGGAGAGAAGCAGATACTGTAGAGCGGGTGTTAGTCAATTCTTTAGACAGAGCAATCACAAATTTTACTACTCTATCATGTGTTTCAGACAACTCTTGGGGCCTAATTTCTCCTATTTTAGGTGGGGTCCCAAACAAAATTTCATAGGGAGTTAGCCCATGTTTAGCTTGTGGGGTGTGTCTGATATGATACAATACTATAGGGAGTAGGTCGGGCCAGGGGAGGGGATGATCTTGGGTCATTTTCAAGAGCTGGGTCTTGAGTGTGGAATTCATCCTTTCCACTTTGCCTGAACTGGCAGGATGGTATGGAGTGTGGAGGCCCAAATCTGTTCCCAACATGTTCCAAAGTTCTTTGTAGATATTTGCTGTGAAAGATGGTCCTTGATCCGATTCTATGACTTGGGGAACTCCAAATCTGCAGGCAATTTCAGTGATCAGTTTCTTGGCTGTGACTTTAGCAGTCATGTTGACAACCGGGTAGGCCTCGGGCCAGGCTGAGAACATATCCACGGCTACCAAAACGTACTCATATTTTCTTGCTTTAGGCATTTGGATATGGTCGACTTGTATTCTCTGCCAAGGGTAGTCTGGTTTAGCCAGGTGTTGGGGAGGGACCCGTGCCGTACACGTTGGGTTGCAGGTAGCGCAAACAGAGCAGGATTTTGAGTATGCAGTCACAGTGGAAGAGATTCCGGGTGCAAAGTACAGTTTCTTGATACATGCCAAGGCTTGATTCTTTCCTCTGTGTGTAGGCCCGTGAGCCCATGCTGCCACGGCTGAGTACATGCGCCTGGGCAAGCAAGGTTTTCCGTCCACTTGATAAAGAGTTGAGTCGACCTTTAAATCTTTGCGACCTGCCAGCATGGCTCCCGCCGCTTTCCATTGCTTGACTTTTTTAGTGGGGGTCTTCCTTTGTTCCTCACACAATTTTTCTTCAGGCATCCTGACCCCCCTGGATTCCACTCGTGTCTCCGCTGGACTTGTATGGTCTTCCGCCGGCTTTTCTTTGGCTCTTGCTCTAGTGAGCGTCACAGCTACGGTTTGCAGGGTCTCCCCCATCTCTTCTTCCTTTTCCTGCCACTTTGATGACACATTCTCCACTGCTGCAGTCTTGGCTGCTTGGTCAGCTAGGTGGTTGCCCCTGGCTTCCCTGGAATCTAGTCTTCCATGAGCCTTGACCTTGATAACAGCAACCTGAATGGGTAGTTCCAGGGCCTTCATTAGGGCCTTAATCCATGAGGCATGTTTCACTGGTGTACCTGCAGCTGTGATGAATCCTCTAGACTTCCACAAGAGTCCAAAATCATTGCAAATTCCATGTCCATACCTAGAATCGGTATATATGTTCGCCGTTGTTCCAGCTGCCAGGTGGCAGGCTTCTGTGAGAGCTACAAGTTCAGCTTCTTGTGCAGACATGTATGGTGGTAGAGCTTCAGCCTTGAGGACTGTTAGGTCTGTTGTGACAGCATATCCCGTGTGGAACCTCCCTTGAGGGTCTGCGAAACGGGATCCATCAGTCCATAGGTGAAAGGCAGGGTGTGCGAGCGGATGTGCCACCATATTCTCTGGAGCAGAAGTCTCTTCCTGCAAAAATTTTTATACAATCATGAGGTTCCACCAATGGACCTTCACCCTGTTCGTCTTCCCCCCTAGAAGGTGGAAGCAAAGTGGCAGGGTTGGACAGTCTCTGAGAAGGTGATTAGGGCTACCACATTCCCAACACAGTATGCGTCCTTCAGAATCACGAGATTGTCTCTTGTCTCTAGGTGGCCCCCTGTCATTTCTTCTGTCTTGTTTTCTATATGTGGGAGGAGTATCATCACCTGTGCCTTTAACCATTACCCACTTGATTCCATGTTGGTTGCCAGGGGTGGGTAGCTTTCTTGAGCTTGATATACCATGGCAGGAGCGGCTTTCTTCTTTGGCTTAGTATCCTTTTCCATTTTTAGCATGGCTTTTTGGAAAGCTTTGACAATATCCACCGCGTCGTTAAAAGAAGAAGAACGAATCTCGGGGCATACCCTCAGAACGTCATCTCTGAGAGCGTCTTGTAGGCCATCTACTAGGGCCTGAACCAACAGGGCGGCCTGCGTCTTGACGTGAGGACTGTATCCGAGATCCTCAAAATGCATGCTGAGTCTTGCAGCATATCTTTCCACAGATTCATCAGGGTCTTGTTGAACATCTTGTACAGACCCAGCTTGATCTGACAAGCGATCCTGAGCCCAGGCTTTTAACTGTTTCATATATTCTAGGCCGGATTCATACATACTAAGGGGTCCTGCTTTTGTGGAATCCATGGCCTTTTGAAAGCTCTCCGTTTTCGGCTAAGTGAGCCTGGCATTCTGCAGCCAGAGTAGAACCAGCAGCAAGGGCAATTTTACGAGCCAATCCTCCAGCATGGCTCATACGGGTGTTTGCAGGGTTGACTATGGCCCCCACCCGATGTGTAAGGATGTCACCATAGCCTATTGACAGAGTGACAGGGCGTCCTGATGGGTCTACTAGATTCCGGGAGCTGCAGGGGTCCCAGACTTCTGAGGGGCTGGGGGGTGGTGCTCTTTCAGCAGTTGCTTGGAGCAAGGGCCGGAGTATGGGTAATGGATGTGGGGTGGAGGATGCCATAGGAGACGTATGGGGTAAAGGGGGGGGGCTGGAGTATCTTGAGCCCATTCCTCATCTGGCTCCGTATCGTCTTGAGTAACAGTATGTTGGCGGAGGGAGAGCAGTCTGGCCTGAAATTCTGGGGAGTTGAGGAGGATATCCCCAGAGTTATGGGCGACCCCCATGGGGAACAGAGGGAGCGCCTCAGCATCATGGGCTGGAGCAGAGGCTATCACATTAGTTTCAGATGGGTGCTCTGGGACTGCGGGCTTTTCCACCCGTGCTGGCGGCTGGTAATAAGCACCGGACGGATCTAGTAGTGGATATAGGCCGGATTGGGGTTTCCCGGGCCTCCCACAACAAGTAAAAGGTGTAGTAAGATGGCCGTTGGAGGGAGGAGTTGGAGTGGGAGTGGGATTGTAAGGTGTAGTAAGATGGCCGTTGGAGGGAGGAGTTGGAGTGGGAGTGGGATTGTACTTGGAGGCAGGCTGGGCATCGTGCCATGGGCGGCCCGCCCCACAGACACAGCAGAACTTCCCCCAGGGTGGGTTCTGCTCTCAGCACATACGACACGTCCATCCTTCCGATGATTTGGCGTCGGCGCCATTATAGGGTGGTGGCTGAGGGCTCGGTGTAGTGACAGGCATCAACAGGGTTACGGCCAATTTAGGGTCACATAACAAATCACATTCTGCAGCTTTCATGTATCCGAACAAAGGCTCGGCATTCTCTGTTCCCCCCTGCACCATCTACTTCTTTCCAGCCCTCAACCTTTAACTCATTCGCTACTCTAAGATGTGTCTGAGCCTGGTGCAGGAGTCCTTCATCACTCAACTTCACTTATTTTGTATAACGCATTCCTTCTACACTGAAGGCTGAAGTCTGCCCGTACTGGGTAGTCTTATCATTTAATACAGATTCCTAACATTCTTAACAGCCTCCTTGCTTTCCCGTGACTCTACTAATTGGATGACTCCCACAGCACCATCCGGCAACTTGCCAAGTCTTTCAGATTTGAACATACGCAACATTTTCTTATAGAATGCAATGATCTGTCGCGACTCAGATCACTGGTGCAGTCCACAGGTCGCCACCCCTCAGTGTAGAGCACTCCTCAATACACTGGTGAGATAGAGAGACACCTCAATCTATCCCCTTCCCTAACCTTGAATGGCGACTTTACAGTGCGACTCACCACGGCACCCTGATTACAGGTCACCACCTGTCAGTGTAGAGCACTCCTCAATACACTGGTGAGATAGAGAGACACCTCAATCTATCTCCTTTCCTAACCTTGACTTTACAGCAGTCTCTGTGGTAGACGAAGAGCACTCCTCAATTCGTCACAGATTCTTTCTCACTTACACTACAATTCAGGGATGGCTTGGAATCGTCTATCAGTCACGGGAGGCAGCTATCTAAGAAAAGTACAGTGACCGGGGGAGGAGGAGGTGGTGTGCACACGAGCACGCGCAGGCATGCGACGTCACTCGGTCTCACAGTTGCTGGTACGGGACGTGGCGCGGGACGCCTGAGGTCTCACCACTCGACCGGTCACCCACCCAGATCCAAACTGATAATCCCACAGGAACTGCTGCGGCTGACACACAGGCAAGTGAGACATATAAAATACATCTCGACTTACCGTGTTCGATGGAGGTTGATCAGGCCTCAAATTCAGCCGCCGCGGTCACCACCAGGGAAGTCAGCAATATGGGTCCGGGAGGGCGGCGTACCGCTAGCCACGCCCCATGTTGGGCGCCATTTGTCGGGGTCGTAGCGACATTCCACTCGTCCTCCAGTCACTCCAAATTAAGGCTATGAGCATGGGTCAACCATTCAAAGAATGAGTCAGACAACAAGCTGGTTCAAACTCAGAACATTGCTGAGATCGTGGCTTGCCAGTAGCCTCTGAGCATGCTCTGAGTTTGAACCAGCTTGTTGTCTGACTCATTCTTTGAATGGTTAACCCATGCTCATAGCCTTAATTTGGAGTGACTGGAGGACGAGTGGAATGTCGCTACGACCCCGACAACATCTTTCGTCTCCACGGCTTACCCCTCCACATTGTCTCGTACCGAAGAGTTCAGTTCACTTCTCGCTTCTGGAGAGCCACGTGCAAGCTGCTGGATGTCTCTTTGGACTTTTCTTCAGCCTATCATTCTCAGTCCAAAGGTCAAGCGGAGCGTATTAATCAGATCCTTACCAGTTTTCTTCGGCATTTTGTCAACGCTCACCATAGCAATTGGGTAGAACTCCTGTCTTGGGCCGAGTTTTCTTATAACAACCATGTGAGTGAGTCCTCTGCTATGTCTCCTTTTTTTGTGGTTTACGGCCGACACCCCCGAATTCCTTTTCCTGTCTCCTCTTCAGTGGACAATACTTCCGCGGAGTCTCTTGTCAGTGAATTTTCGTGATTTGGGAAGACACTAGATCTGCGCTTCTTCAGTCCTCCGAGCGGATGAAGAAGCATGCTGATAAGAGACGTCTGGAACCGCCTCTATTTCGTCCGGGAGACAAGGTCTGGCTTTCCTCCAAATATGTCCGCCTCAAGATACCATCATACAAGTTGGGTCCGCGGTTTACCTAATGGCAGTCAGGCTACCTCTGACGAGCACATGGAGGGCTGTGCGGCCCTCCAAAGAAATGCTACCCCACACCATTACTGATCTACTGCCAAACTGGTCATGCTGAAGGATGTTGCAGTCAGAAGATCGCGCTCCACGGCGTCTCCAGACTCTGTCACGTCTGTCACATGTGCTCAGTGTGAACCTGCTTTCATCTGTGAAGAGCACAGGGCGCCAGTGGCGACTTTGCCAATCGTGGTGTTCTGTGGCAAATGCCAAGCATCCTGCACAGTGTTGGGCTGTGAGCACAACCCCCATCTGTGGACGTCGGGCCCTCATACCACCCTCATGGAGTTGGTTTCTAACCATTTGAGCAGACACATGCACATTTGTGGCCTTCTGGAGGTCATTTTGCAGGGCTCTAGCAGTGCTCCTTCTGTT
The DNA here is from genome assembly GCF_046119375.1 of Phyllobates terribilis. NCBI lineage: Eukaryota > Metazoa > Chordata > Amphibia > Anura > Dendrobatidae > Phyllobates > Phyllobates terribilis. The sequence goes on along the minus strand of NW_027362898.1, from coordinate 3,160,997 downwards.
CCTCCTTGCACAAAGGCGTAGGTAGCAGTCCTGCTGCTGGGTTGTTGCCCTCCTACGGCCCCCTCCATGTCTCCTGGTGTACTGGCTTGTCTCCTGGTAGCGCCTCCAGCCTCTGGACACTACACTGACAGACACAGCAAACCTTCTTGCCACAGCTCGCATTGATGTGCCATCCTGGATGAGCTGCACTACCTGAGCAACTTCTGTGGATTGTAGAGTCCGTCTCATGCTACTACAAGTGTGAAAGCACAACCAACATTCAAAAGTGACGAAAACATCAGCCCAGAAAGCATTGGTACTGAGATGTGGTCTGCGGTCCCCACCTGCAGAACCACTCCTTTATTGAGGGTGTCTTTATAATTGCCAATAATTTCCATCTATTATCTATTCCATTTGCACAACAGCATGTGAAATTGATTGTCAATCAGTGTTGCTTCCTAAGTGGACAGTTTGATTTCACAGAAGTTTGATTTACTTGGAGTTATATTCTGTTGTTTAAGTGTTCCCTTTATTTTTTTGAGCAATGTATATTTGGCTCAAAGGGCCCCAAATGGGGCACATGGAAGTGTGGCAACTGCAAAGAGTGCAGATATATTGAAAAAACGGATACCTTTCAGGATTCGATGGGTGAGTTGGTTTACAAGATTCTGTATTTCATTAATTGTAGAACATCTATGGTCATCTATCAAGCCACATGTTTCTGTGGACTCATCTATATTGGTATGACAACTCGGGAGCTTTGGAACACATCAAAAATATTAGGGCAGCGGAGAAAATCTGTCAAGATGAGGTGGGTGCTATTTCTCAACCTAAACCTTTGGCGAGACAGTTTCGGAATTGCTACCCTCATCAATGTCATCTCTTACGTGTCAAAGGGATTGCCCGTCTGTATCCTGAGAATAGGAGGGAAAATCTAGCCAAAAAGCTGGCCCAGATTGAATAAATAAATAATAAATAAAAAAGTAAATGGATCACCACTCTAAGAAGTATGACCCCCAGAGGGTTAAATGAACAGTGGGGATTTTCGAGTTTTCTTTAAGTATACACTAGGATTTTTGGTATATTCTCATCTTCAGTGTCTTGTCCTTATTATCAATCGAATCATATAATCAATATATATCATAGTGGATTTGATTGAATAAACATATATACATGTATTGTTGGCTTTATTGTATATATTAATGGTGGTTTATGAGTTAGTGGAGATATAAGTTTATGGGATAGGAGTTATTAGGGTGTGATCAATCTATATGTGCATATTAATTTTTATTATATCTTTCAGATTGGAGGACTGTTTGTATCATCGCCCGAACAGCCATACAGTTTCACATGTATTCCATCACTAAGTACAACATCAGATATATAGTTTTTGTATTATTCTCTCTAACATGACCACATCTCTTTTTCACATATATTTTATGCTTTTTTATTTTTCCTATATACACATATATAACTATCACTCACATACACTTACACATTGAATTAAGGATATTAAATTATCACATGGAGATAGCTTCTAGTATATTCATTCACCTCTATATATACACAAGGTAATTAGATGTATTCATTTGTATATGACATATTTTTATGGGTTCATACAAGAACCAACATTTTAATACATACACACATACTTTATTATGGTTGGCTTGTTTCCATCTTTGCTCTGTTTTAACCAGGTTGTGCTTTCGCTGTGTGTTATATTACACATGCGCTGCATAGGATAATTAAGCAAACTATTCACCTATATCATATACATATAGAGAGTTTATAGTGTGTTTATTCACTTTTACATATACACATTATATAAGCAATAATATTGTGTATGCACGCATTAACTATATTATATATAGAACTTTTTCTATATTTCATACAATTCTATTTTGGCACGTATAATTATATTTAGACTTTGATGCTGACCCGCACTTTTTCCCTTTTCTAATATGGCTGCAGGGTCGCTGTGCTCCACACTGCGCATGCTCCGGTGTGCTCTCGTACCTGATACTGGGATGTTTTCATTGAACTGCGACCTTTGGTCGTGTTTCGGTGATGCACATTAGGTCGCAGACGGGACGGCTATCCGGACGCGTGGGACACTAGAGGCGTCCGATAATATGGCGTCCTTGATTTGTAAGTAACCACAGCTGTAATCACCCTATGAAACATCGCCTCTTCCTCCTCCACCTCACTTCCTAATGAAATCGGTAGCGAAACGTGCGTTGAAGCATGTGGAAGGGGTGATGATGTGCCTTTGGATAGTACGTAATAATATGCACAAATGTAACTTTTTATGAACTTATTTCTGTATTCTTTTTTGCATTATGACATTTGATATTGCATGGTGATCACTTTTACTGTTCATCCTATGATTTGGATAGGCATAGTTCCATACATATATAAATTTTCCTTTTTGCTTAAATAATTTAAATCCATTTGGATATGCACACATATATATATATATATATATATATATATATATATCATGCACAATGCACTTTTTGGATAAAATTAATTTTATAAATAGCAGATTTTTGTGCATTAACAGTGGAATTATGTTTGGATATGTACAGACATAATACCGTATTGTTTGGACTATGAGACGCACATGACCATACAATTATATGAAAAAGTTTGGGCACCCCTATTAATCTTAAGCCTAATGTTTTTTAAAAATTGGTGTTTTTGCAACAGCTATTTCAGTTTGATATATGTAATAACTGTTGGACACAGTAATGTTTCTGCCTTGAAATGAGGTTTATTGTACTAACAGAAAATGTGCAATCTGCATTCAAACAAAATTTGACAGGTGCATAAGTATGGGCACCCTTATCATTTTCTTGTTTTAAATACTCCTACCTACTTTTTACTGACGTACTAAGGCACTTTTTTTGGTTTTGTAACCTCATTGAGCTTTGAACTTCATAGCCAGGTGTATGCAATCATGAGAAAAGCTACTTAAAGTGGCCACTTGCAAGTTGTTCTCCTGTTTGAATCTCCTCTGAAGAGTGGCATCATGGGCTCCTCAAAACAACTGTCAAATGATCTGAAAACAAAGATTATTCAACATAGTTGTTCAGGGGAAGGATACAAAAAGCTGTCTCAGAGATTTAACCTGTCAGTTTCCACTGTGAGGAATATAGTAAGGAAATGAAAGAACACAGGGACAGTTCTTGTTAAGGCCAGAAGTGGCAGGCCAAGAAAAATATCAGAAAGGCAGAGGAGAAGAATGGCGAGATCAGTCAAGGACAATCCTCAGACCACCTCCAGAGAGCTGCAGCATCAACTTGCTGCAGATGGTGTCACTGTGCATCGGTCAACTATACAACGCACTTTGCACAAGGAGAAACTGTATGAGAGAGTGATGCGAAAGAAGCCGTTTCTGCAAGCACGCCACAAACAGAGTCGGCTGAGGTATGCAAAAGCACATTTGGAGAAGCCAATTTCTTTTTGGAAGAAGGTCCTGTGGACTGATGAAACCAAGATTGAGTTGTTTGGTCATACAAAAAGGCGTTATGCATGGCGGCAAAAAACCACAGCATTCCAAGAAAAACACTTGCTACCCACAGTAAAATTTGGTGGAGGTTCCATCATGCTTTGGGGCTGTGTGGCCAATGCCGGCACCGGGAATCTTGTTAAAGTTGAGGGACGCATGGATTCCACTCAGTATCAGCAGATTCTTGACAATAATGTTCAAGAATCAGTGATAAAGTTGAAGTTACGCAGGGGATGGATCTTTCAGCAAGACAATGATCCAAAACACCGCTCCAAATCTACTCAGGCATTCATGCAGAGGAACAATTACAATGTTCTGGAATGGCCATCCCAGTCCCCAGACCTGAATATCATTGAACATCTGTGGGATCATTTGAAGAGGGCTGTCCATGCTCGGCGACCATCAAACTTAACTGAACTGGAATTGTTTTGTAAAGAGGAATGGTCAAAAATACCTTCATCCAGGATCTAGGAACTCATTAAAAGCTACAGGAAGCGACTAGAGGCTGTTATTTTTGCAAAAGGAGGATCTACTAAATATTAATGTCACTTTTCTGGTGAGGTGCCCATACTTATGCACCTGTCAAATTTTGTTTGAATGCAGATTGCACATTTTCTGTTAGTACAATAAACCTCATTTCAAGGCAGAAACATTACTGTGTCCAACAGTTATTACATATATCAAACTGAAATAGCTGTTGCAAAAACACAAATTTTAAAAAAACATTAAGCTTAAGATTAATAGGGGTGCCCAAACTTTTTCATATAACTGTACTCTTGTTGCCTAATTTATAGATATAATTTTCTAGGTTAATATGATCATATTAGCCCTAATCTATTGCTCACTGTTGTTTCCAGGGACTTATAGGGACTTTGAGGGATAGACGACTTGTGAGTGGGGGCGCCATTGTCGTACTATATTTAGGGTGCCAACCCCTGCAGTCAGGAATGATCATCATAGGGGACAATAGGAGCAGACTAATTCTGCACATTCATTATTTTTCACTTTGATCTTCAGATTATTTCTTTGTATGGATAATTTTAATTATCTTTAATAAAGGTTGCATGTTAAGGGTTTTTTATGCAAATTATATGGTTATATCCTTTGTTTGATACGCTGTTAGTTGGTTAAAAAAATGTAAAAAAATAAAAAGTTCAAATCACCCCTCTTTGCCCCATTGAAAGTAAAGATATTAAAAAAAAAAATACACATATGTGGTATCGTTTTTTTAGTCCCTGCAGTTCCACAAAAATTAGACCACAGACAAAATAAAGTATAAATGTTGAGTGCCCAAGAACAATTGTGCCAAAGAGAAATAACACGTTACAACGATATATAGATGGAATATATTTATGAATTAAAATAAATATTATTGAAAGTCAAAAAATGGGCAAAGGGTACCCAAACAAAGGTGGCACTTGGGGTAAGTATATGCATAATTGTTATTCCATTGATAGGGCAGTAGAATGAATATGCTCATTAGTGGTAAAATACCACAACTATATAATCAAACATAGGGTATGTACATAAGTAGGAATATGGGAAGTATATATCGTTTAAATAGCAGCAAAAAGTACTTTATGTACAACCCTAAAAATTTGGGGGGCCAAACTTCAGAATTTTTTCACCACTAAAATAATTAAAAACTGGAGATGTTGGGTATTGCCGTAATCGTATTGATGAGGAGAATAATATTGCAAGGTAATTTTTACTACAATATGTAAACACAATTCCCAGAAAACAATGTCATATTGCATTTCTTTTCCACAATTTCACTGCACTTGGAATTGTTTCCCTTTTTCCAGTACACTAGTGGTGAAATGAATGGTGTCATTCAAAAGTAAAACTCGTCCCGCAAAAAAATAAGCCCTCAGATGTCTATGTGGACAAAACAATTGTTATGGCTCTGGGAAGAAGGGGGTGAAAAAATAGAAGCACAAAAGCGGAAATTAGCTGTGGCGTGAAGGGGTTAAGTCTGCACCAAATCTGCAAGTCACAAATAAGCAACATGTGAATGAGACTTCAGGATTTTCATTCACTTTTCTGGCATCTGGAAATCCTTCAGGTTTTGTGACAAATCTGCACTGAAAAAAAAAGCAGCATAAAGCATCGTGTGCACACAGCCTTACAGTAGGAGTGTCTATTTACCCATAACAACCAATCAGAAATCAGCTTTCATTTTACCAAAGCAGGTTGAGAAATGAAAGCTGAGCTCTGGTTGGTTGCTATGGACAACAAAGACAATGTAATGAACAGTTTTGATAAATAATGATGCTCTGAGACTCCACATTATACATCAGGGGACAGCAGCTCCATGTCACCGATCTATCACTGCTATCAGGAGATGGGATCAAGAACAATTGATAAGAATCTAGCAATATGGGTGATGTGCTCCGCATTACAGGAACCATATAGGAGAAGAGCTCAATATGGCGGATAACGCAGACATGGCACATCTGCTACAGCAGGTACACAAGGCAGACACAAGGATTTCTAATTGTACGGCGTACGGTGCTGAGAAGCAACTGCAATACTCATGAAATAAACCTAAAAACAGACGACAATCCTTTACAAGTATCACTAGGATTATTATTATTCTTTATTATTATGGCGCCATTTATTCCCTGTCGCTTTACATGTGAGAAGGTGTATACATAGTAAAGACAAGTACAATAATCATGAACAATACAAGTTAGCGACTGGTCCAGGAGGAGAGAGGACCCTACCCGCGAGGGCCACAGTCTACAAAGGGATGGGTGAGGATACAGTAGGTGAGGGTAGAGCCTGTCATGCAGCGATGTGGTGGAGCGGTGGTTACTGCAGGGTGTAGGCTTGTCGGAAGAGGTCGGTCTTCATGTTCCTTCTGAAGGTTTCCACAGTAGGCGAGAGTCTGATGTGATGAGGTAGAGCTTTCCAGAGTAGGGGGGATGCACTGGAGACATCTTGTATGCGATTGTGGGAAGAGGCAATAAGAGGGGAGTAGAGAAGGAGATTGCAACATTCTAACATTTGCACAAATTTGGCAACTTTTTGGGACCGTTTTCTGCAGAAAGTCATTTAAGGGGTTGTCCACTACATGTCAACCCCTTCTGGAATGCTACAGTGCCCCAAATAAAGTAAAAACACTTCATATTTACCTCAGTGCCAACATCGTTGGAATGGCGCTATTCCAGGAGGTATGTGTTTTTTATTTTATTTGAGGCACTGCAGCACTTAAAGGTACTATGTCACCAAGGTTTTGAAACCTAATCTGAGATATAATATATATAGAGATATAGATATATAATATACAGAGATAAATGTTTCACTCATTGGGATGCTTGCTGTAGTTTTGATAAAATCACAGTTTTATCAGCAGGAGATTATCACTACTGCTGGCAGGTAGTTATCTATATTCATGAGCTCTGTATAACCCCACCCCCACCACTGATTGGGAGTTTTCTGACTATGCACAGGGTACACACACAGAAAGCTGCCAATCAGTGTTGTTAGCTGGGTTATACAGAGCTCAGCATTCAGAGAACTGGTAAATTTGTAGCAGAGAAAACTGTAATTTTGTCAAAATTATACCATGCAATCCAATGAATAGTACAAGCTTGGTAGAAGGGTCTCTGCCCCTATATCATGCTGCTCTCATATAGGGTACCATAAAACTGCTGCCAGATTCCCTTTGAAAAGGTGTCAGCATTTTCCAAGTCTTGTGGTAAATTTCAGCAGAACTGAACCTGGACATTACACAATGATAAGAACATTTCACCATGATTTTGGAACAGATAACTCTTGACCACTTTGTATTGGTAAACTGCCTCTAACAACTATAATCATCTGTTCAAATATAAAACTGTTTTTTGTAATTTTTTATTATAAAGGTAGATTTGGAATCATTTTGGTGACTTTATCCCTGGATTACATGTGGAGGTATAAAACATGCACAATAACGTTCCCTATAATTACTAGTTACATTTCTCTTTTTACCTGAGCCTCCCACGTCTTCTTTCTTCTGGCTATTGGCCTGGATTGATGGTGTCTTTCCTTTCTCTGAACAGTCCAGGCTGATTCTTCTGTTCTTCGGTAATTTTCTCTGGACAATGATGTCTTCATCTGCTTGCGCCATCTCTGGGGTGGGAGACATCTTCCGTCCTGAGTCTGGTTTCTTCCTCTTTTTTCCCTTCCTTTGGGGCTTTTTGATAGAAGGCTTCTCATCAGCCGATGAGCCCAAATGTCTTCTGTTCTTCAATCCTTCACTCTGGGCAATGATGTCCTCATCCACTCGCTCCATCTCTGGGGTGGGAGACATCTTTCGTCCCGAGTCTTTTTTTTTACCCTTTCTTCCTCTCCATTTGGATTTTTTGATTGAAGACTCCTCATCAGCCGATGAGTCCAAGTGTCTTCTTTTTCTCTCTCTCTTCTTCCCTACAATCTCCTCTTTTTCCATATCATAGATTTGCTCACAGTCCGCAGACAACTTCTTCACTATCACCAGTCAACTCCAACTGTCACTTTCCTCAACTGTCAACTGAGCGCACAGGCACCTGGATGGAACTGGTCATGTGATCAGTAACTGACCAATAAGATTCTAAGGTATATGCTACAGTATAAGTATGGGAATCTATCAGCTTGATATAAGGGTTGTAATAAAATTAAATCTGTTTTTGTTCTACTGTTTTTAGTTAGTTGAAACTTTATCTTTTCCATTTCCATCACTTCAGTATTATCTCACAGATAATTTTAGGATTTTAGGGCCCATTTTAACAATATGCTGTATTATTTATCCACATCAATGAACTACATACCTGACCATTGTACTTATTGAGAAACAGTTGAGATCTCTATATTATTTGTATCGAGTGGCTACAAAAAAGCAAACAAGATGAATTTCTCATCCACTGCTGTACTCTGCATAAGCAGCGGCTGAAATGACAAATGTTTGTTTTGATTGCTGTCTATGCAGAGCGCAGAAGTCTATGACAAACTCATTTTGACTTCAGTGCTATGTATAAGCAGTGACCAAGATGACAGAAAATGAGCAATAAATTATTGAAGGTAGCTCTACTCATGTGCAGTGCATATAAGCAGTGTTCATTCATTCTCTACTCATTTTCTGTTGTCCCAGTCTCTGTCTACGTAGAGGGAACCACTTGAGATGAGTTTGCCATAGGCTGTTGTGCTCTGCTTAGGCAGAGACTTATATGAGAAAGCTCACTTCATTATACTAAGCTTTGTAATTTCCATCTTTGCTTATGTAGACCAGCAGCCACTGGCAAACTCATCTCCCCTTCTGCGTTCTGCATAAATAGCGTTGGGTGGGCATTCGCTTTGCTACTCAACACGGTCTTCATTTATTACATAGAGCTGCTTTTATAGTTTTACATTTTTACTAACCCGAACTAGTGTTACAAGCAGGTCAAGAGACTGGTTTAGGATTAAGCTAATGGTTAGGGCTAGGAATAGGGCTAAGGTAATAACATTGTTCTATAAAAAATGTATTAAGAAAATAGAAAGCATACAAATAAAATAATGTATTGCGTTTTATATTTTTAAAATTCAAGAGATGACTTCAGCAAAAAACAGAAAAAAAATTAAGAAATGAAATTGCAAAGTATAATTACATCAGTATTTTCCTTAAATTACAATACACGTGCAATACTGGGCTTTTGAAAAGGACTCACGGAGTGCTATTGGTTCACGGGTTAGGGGGCATATACTTGTCTTGTCCTGGGTGCTCGCTACCCATGCTGTGACAGTGTGCTATCAGCAGAGTGCACAGCAACCAGCAAGTTTTTTAATTTACTTTTTTTTTCTGCATTTTTTCATCTGTAGCCTAAAAGACAACAGGTAAATATTAAATGCACTACAAACATCAGGCTTTTTTATTGTGTGATAGCTCACTGTAGGTGTGTTTTTGAACAAGCCCTAATGAGTATGAGTATGCATATGATGATATGGTGAGTATATGTTATTGTTTTTTTTCATGTATATGGTATATTTGTATGTATATTGGGGGCTATTTGGGACTCACACTGTATATATGGAGGCTATGTGGGGTTCACACTGTATATATGGAGGCTATGTAGGGCTCACACTGTATAGATGGAGGCTATGTGGGGTTCACACTGTATATATGGAGGCTATGTAGGGCTCACACTGTATAGATGGAGGCTATGTAGGGCTCACACTGTATAGATGGAGGCTATGTGGGGCTCACACTGTATATATGAAGGTTATGTGGAGGCTCATACTGTATATAAGGGGCTATGTTGGGGCTCAATCTGTATATACAGAGGCTATGTGGGGCTCATGCTATATATAGGAAGCTATGTGGGGGCACATACTAGATTAGGAGGCTATGTGAGGGCTCATACTGAATGTAGGAGGTTATGTGGGGGTTCATACTGTATGTAGGAGGCTATGTGGGGGCTTATACTGTGTATAGGAGGCTATGTGAAGGCTCATCTTGTATATAAGAGGCTCCTTGGGGCTCACACTATATACAGGTAGGCTATGTGGGGGCTCCTGCTGTATATACAGAGGCTATGTGGTGCTCATGCGGTATATAGGAGGCTATGGGGGGCTTATGCTGTATATATGAGGCTATTTGGGGCTCATACTGTAAATAGGAGGCTATATATATGGGACACACTGTATATGCAGGCTATGTGGGGCTCACACTGTATATATGGAGGCTGTGTGGGAGTTCGTACTGTATATGGGCTCATACTGAATGTGGGAGGCTATTTGGGGGCTCAGACTGAATGTAGGAGGCTATATGGGGGTTCATACTGTATATAGGAGGCTATATGGGGGCTCATACTGTATATAGGAGGCTATGTGAGGGCTCATATTGTTTATAGAGAGGCTATATGGGGCTCATACTATATATAGGGGGCTATGCTGGAGCTCATATTGTATATAGGAGATAACCGGGGCTCATACTATATAGGGTGGTCCAAAAGTAGGTGCACAGAAAGTGTAATAAGGTTATGAAGGGGGAGGTTTATCAAACATGGTGTAAAGTGAAACTGGCTCAGTTGCCCTTAGCAACCAATCAGATTCCACTTTTCATTCCTCACAGACAAAGTTTATAGTCGAAAACCAAAAAGTGTCCGTGATTTGAAAAATTACATAAGAGATGCATTTCAAGAAATTAATACCCAAAGAGACTTGTGCAAAAAAAGTTTGTCGAAGCGTAAGAGGCAGACTTCAAAGCTGTGCAAATTGTAATGGAAAACAGTTTGAGCACCTGCGTTGATAAAATTTAAGGGGTTTTGCATTATTGTTCAGAATAAAATGTAATTGTTAATGTTATGCTTGTGTTAGTAAATATAATTTTATATATAAATCAAAATAAATGTTATTATTTTCTGTCCACCTACTTTTGGACCACCCTGTATATAGGGAGCTGTGTGTGAGCTTTTACGGTATTGAGGTGTGCAGTAGCCCTCTTTTCCTTCTGCTCCAATATGACCACAGGTAATATTTATCCATTGTGATTAGTGATGAGCGAACGTGCTCGCCACTACTCGGTACTCGCCGGAGCACCATGGTGCTCGACAAGCTCGGCGAGTATTTCCGGGTTGCTCGGGCGGGAACTCGGGTCCCCTCCCTGCATGTTTGACGCTCTTTAGAGAGCCAATGAACATGCAAGGATTGCCTGCCATGCACTGTAATACCATAGCCATATTGGTTGTGGGCATTACAGTGATTGGCTGGCCGCACAGCGTCATCAGGTCTATATCAGACCTGGCGCCGCCATGCTCGTCACAGTCACTCCGGATCAGACAGTGTAGGGAGAGCTGCTTCTTTGTCAGGAAGAGATTTGATCGTGTATTAGGTAGTGTAGGGAGAAAAACCGTACATTACACATATCCAACTTAACAAACAGTCCTTCTGAGGACTAATCCATCTGCAGAGATATATCAGGCAGGCAGGGTGTATAGGCAGGAGGTGTATATAGCAGACTGCAGAGCATATAGCACAAGAGGCTCCATTCCAGTTCTGTTGGCTGCTGTTAAATATTTCTGGAAATAGGCCCAGGTCTCAGGGGCCAGGAATAATTTTTTTTGCCTCTTAAACCTCATTATTTGCTTAAAAAGCAATCCAGAGAACACGGTTTTTCTGCACCATTTGCTTGTTGGCACTGCAGAATACAGCCAGGTCCTTTCCATATTACAGCGCAAAAAATCCATCTACTTAAAACCGTGTTTTCTCCGTCACACGGATTACATATACGTTTTCAGAAAATACTGCCATTTCTGCCATTTTTTGATACTGGTTTGCTGTTCAAAACAGTTACCTACAGGCCAGGTAATTAAATCTGTGTTCTCTCGCTCTTGCTCTGGCCTGCCCTTGCCTTGGCTCTGGCCTACTCTCGCGCTGGCTCTGGCCTGCCCTCGCCCTGGCTCCGGCCTGCTCTCACTCTGTCTTGCATGCCTTCGCCTTGGCTCCGGCCTACTCTCGCTGTGGCTCTGGCCTGCCCTCGCCCTGGCTCCGGCCTGCCCTCGCCTTGGCTCTGGCCTGCTCTCGCCCTGGCTCCGGCCTGCCGTCGCCCTCGCTCCTGCCTGCTCACACCCTTGCTTCGGCCTGCCCTCGCCTTGGCTCCGGCCTGCCCTCGCTCTGGATTCGGCCTGATCTCGCAATGGCTCTGGCCTGCCCTTGCCTTGGCTCCGGCCTGCTCTTGCCTTGGCTCCGGCCTGCCCTCGCTCTGGCTCCGGCCTGCTCTGGCTCTGGCCTGCCTTCGCATTGGCTCCGGACTGCTCTTGCTCTGGGTCTGGCCTGCCTTGACCGTGGCTCCGGCCTGCTCTCGCTCTGGGTCCGGCCAGCCCTCGCCCTGGCTCCGGCCTGCACTCGCTCTGGCTCCGGCCTGATATCACTCTGGCTCTGGCCTGCCCTCGCCTTGGCTCCGTCCTAATCGCGCTCTGGCCTGCCCTCGCCTTGGATCCGGCCTGTTCTCGCTCTGGTTCCGTCCTGCCTTCGCCCTAGCTCTGGGCTGATCTAGCTCTGGCCTGCCCTCGCCCTGGCTCCGGCCTGCTCTCGCTCCGGCCTGCCCTCGCCTTGGCTCCGGCCTGCCCTCGTCCTGGCTCCGGCCTGCTCTCCCTCTGGTCTGCCCTTGCCTTGGCTCCGGCCTGCTCTCACCCTGGCTCCGGCTTGCTCTCTTTCGGGCTCTGGCTTGCCCTCGCCCTGGCTCCGGCCTGCTCTCGCTATGGCTCTGGCCTGCTCTAGCTCTTTCTCTGGCCTGCCCTGGCCTTGGCTCTGGCCTGCCCTCGCCGAGGCTCCGGCCTGCTCTCGCTCTGGCTGTGGCCTGCTCTCTCTCTGGCTCTGGCCTGCCCTCGCTCTGGCTCCGGCCTGCTCTCGCTCTGCCTCCGGCCTGCTCTCGCCCTGGTTCCGGGCTGCCTTTGCCTTGGCTCCGGCCTTCTCTCGCTCTGGCTCTGGCCTGCCCTTGCCTTGGTTCTGGACTACTCTCGCTCTGGCTCACGCCTGCCCTAGCCTTGGCTCTGGCCTACTCTCGCTCTGACTCGGGCCTGCTCTGGCTGTGGCTCTGGCATGCTCTCGCTCTGGCTCTGGCCTGCCCTTTCCTTGGCTCCGGCCTGCTCTCGCTCGGACTCTGGTCTGACCTTGCCTTGGCTCCGGCCTGCAATCGCCCTGGCTCCGGCCTGCTCTAGCTCTGGCTTCGGCCTGACCTCGCCCTGGCTACGGCCTGCCCTTGCTCTGGCTCTGGCCTGTTCTCGCTCTGGCCTGCCCTCGCTTAGGCTCCGGCTTGCTCTCGCCTTGGCTCCGGCCTGCTCTCGCTGTAGCTCCGGACTGCCCTCGCCCTGGCTCCGACTAGCTCTCGCTCTCGCTCTGGCTCTGGCCTGCCGTCGCCTTGGCTCTGGCCTGCTCTGGCTCTGCTCAAGCCTGCCCTCGTCTTCTCTCCAGCCTGCTCTCGCCTTGGCACCGGTCTGCCCTCGCCTTGGCACCGGTCTGCCGTCGCCCTGGCTCCTGCCTGCTCTCGCTCTAGCCTGCTCTCGCTCTGGTTTTTGCCTGCCCTAGCCTCGGCTCCGGCCTGCTCTCGCTCTGGCCTGCCGTTTCCTTGGCTCCGGACTTCTCTCGCTCTGGCTCGCGCCTGCCCTAGCCTTGGCTCTGGCCTACTCTCGCTCTGGCTCGGGCCTGCTCTGGCTGTGCCTCTGGCATGCTCTCGCTCTGGCTCTAGCCTGCCCTTTCCTTGGCTCCGGCCTGCTCTCGCTCAGACTCTGGTCTGACCTTGCCTTGGCTCCGGCCTGCAATCGCCCTGGCTCCGGCCTGCTCTAGCTCTGGCTTCGGCCTGACCTCGCCCTGGCTCCGGCCTGCCCTTGCTCTGGCCTTCCCTCTCCTTGGCTCCGGCCTGCTCTTGCCCGGGCTCCGGCCTGCCCTCGCCTGGCTCTGGCCTGCCCTCGACCTGGCTCCGGCATGCCCTCGCCCTGGCTCCGGCCTGCCTTCGCCCTGGCTTCTGCTTGCTCTCGCTCTGGCTAAGGCCTGCCCTCGCCCTGGCTCCGGCCTGCTCTCACTCTCGCTCCGGCCTGCCCTCGCCTTGTCTCCGGCCTGCTCTCGCTCTGGCTCCGGCCTGCTCTCGCTCTGACCTGCCCTCGCCCTGTCTCCGGCCTGCTCTCGCTTTGGCCTGCCCTCGCCCTGGCTCCGGCATTACCTCGCTCTGGTTTCGGCCTGCCGTCGCCTTGGATACGGCCTGCTCTCGCTTTGGCTCCGGCCAGCCCTCGCCTTGGCTCCGGCCTGCTCTCGCTCTGGCCTGCCTTTGCCTTGGCTCCGGCCTGCTCTCACTCTGGCCTGCTTTTGCCTTGGCTCCGGCCTGCTCTCACTCTGGCTCTGGCCTGCCTTCACCTTGGCTCCGACCTGCTCTCGCTTTGGCTCTGGCCTGCTTTCGCTCTGGCCTGCCCTTTTGGCTCCAGCCTGCTCTCGCCCTAGCCAGCTGTTACTCTGGCCTACCCTGGTTCTGCCTCTGGCCTGCCCTCGCCTTGGCTACGGCCTGCTCTCGCCTAGGCTCCGGCCTGCTCTCGCTCTAGCTCCGTACTGCCCTCACCCTGGCTCCGCTATGCCACAGCTCCGGCTCCGGCTTGCCGTCGCTTTAGCTCCGTCCTGCTCTCGCCCAGGCTCCGAACTGCTCTCACTCTGGCCTGCCCTCTCTCTGGCTCTGGCCTGCCCTCGCCCTGGCTCCGGCCTACTCTCGCTCTGGCTCTGGCCTGCTCTCGCTCTGGCTCTGGCCTGCTCTCACTCTGGCTCTGGCCTGCTCTCGCCCTGGTTCCGGCCTCCCCTTACCTTGGCTCCTGCCTGCTCCCGCTCTGGCATGCCCTAGCCTCGGCTCTAAACAACTCTCGCTCTGGCCTGCCCTCGCCCTGGCTCCGGCCTGCTCTTTTTCTGGCTCTGGCATGCCCTCGCCTTGGCTCTGGCCTCCTCTCGCTCTGACCCTGACCTGCCCTCGCCCTGGCTCCGGTCTGCTCTGGCTCTGTCCTGCCCTCGCCTTGGCTCCGGCCTGCTCTCGCCAAGGCTCCGGCCTGCCCTCGTCCTGGCTCCGGCCTGCTCTTCCTCTGGCCTGCCCTCGCTTTGGCTCTAGCCTACTCTCGCTCTGGCTCTGGCCTGCCCTCGTCCTGGCTCCGGCCTGCTCTCGCTCTGGCATGCCCTCGCCTTTGCTCCGGCCTCCTCTCGCTCTGACTCTGGCCGGCCCTCGCCCTGGCTCCGGCCTGCTCTGGCTCTGTCCTGCCCTCGCCTTGGCTCCGGCCTGCTCTGGCCCAGGCCTCGGCCTGCCCTCGTCCTGGCTCCGGCCTGTTCTTGCTCTGGCCTGCCCTCGCTTAGGCTCCGGCTTGCTCTCGCCTTGGCTCCGGACTGCTCTCGCGGTAGCTCCGGACTGCCCTCGCCCTGGCTCCGACCAGCTCTCGCTCTTGCCTGCCCTCGCCTTGGCTCTGGCCTGCTCTCGCTCTGGCCTGCCCTGGCTCTGCTTCTGGCCTGCCCTCGCCTTGGATCCGGCCTGCTCTCGCTGTAGCTCCGGACTGCCTTTGCCCTGGCTCCGGCCTGCCATCGCTCTGACTCAGGCCTGCCCTCGCCCTGGCTCCGGCCTGCTCTGGATCTGCCTCTGGCCTGCCCTCGCCTTGGCTCCAGCCTGCTCTCGCTCTGGCTCCGGCCTGCTCTCGCTCTGGCTCTGGCCTGCCCTCGCCCTGGCTCCGGCCTGCTCTCGCCCTGGCTGCGGCCTGCTCTCGCTCTGACTCAGGCCTGCCCTCGCCCTGGCTCCGGCCTGCTCTGGATCTGGCTCTGGCCTGCCCTCGCCTTGGCTCCGGCCTGCTCTCGCCCTGGCTCTGGCCTGCTCTCGCTCTGGCCTACCCTCGCCTTGGCTCCGGCCTGCTCTCGCCTTGGCTCCGGCCTGCTCTTGCTCTGCCTTCGGCCAGATCTCGCTGTGGCTCCGGCCTGCCCTTGCTCTGGCTCCAACCAGCCCTCGCCTTGCCTCCGGCCTGCTCTCGCCCTCGCTCCGGCCTGCTCTTGCTCTGACTCTGGCCTTTCCTCGCCCTGGCTCCGGCCTGCTCTTGCTCTGGCCTGCCCTCGTCTTGACTCCAGCCTGCTCTCGCTCTGGTTCTGGCCTGCCTTCACCTTGGCTCCGGCATCCCCTCGCTCTGGTTCAAGCCTGCTCTAGCTCTGGCTCTGGCCTGCCCTTGCCTTGGCTGCAGACTGCTCTTGCTCTGGCCTGCCCTCGCCTTGGCTCCGGCCTGCTCTCGCTCTGGCCTGCCCTCGCCTTGGCTCCGGCCTGCCCTCGCCTTGGCTCCGGCCTGCTCTCGCCCAGGCTCCGGCCTGCCCTCGTCCTGGCTCCGGCCTGCTCTTGCTCTGGCCTGCCCTCGCTTTCGCTCTAGCCTACTCTCGCTCTGGCTCTGGCCTGCCCTCGTCCTGGCTCCGGCCTGCTCTCGCTCTGGCATGCCCTCGCCTTTGCTACGGCCTCCTCTCGCTCTGACTCTGGCCTGCCCTCGCCTTGCCTCCGGCCTGCTCTGGCTCTGTCCTGCCCTCGCCTTGGCTCCGGCCTGCTCTTGCCCAGGCCTCGGCCTGCCCTCGTCCTGGCTCCGGCCTGTTCTCGCTCTGGCCTGCCCTCGCTTAGGCTCCAGCTTGCTCTCGCCTTGGCTCCGGACTGCTCTCGCTGTAGCTCCGTAATGCCCTCGCCCTGGCTCCGACCAGCTCCCGCTTTTGCCTGCCCTCGCCTTGGCTCCGGCCTGCTCTCGCTCTGGCCTGCCCTGGCTCTGCTTCTGGCCTGCCCTCGTCTTGGCTGCGGCCTGCTCTCGCCTTGGCTCCGGCCTGCTCTCGCTGTAGCTCCGGACTGCCCTTGCCCTGGCTCCGGCCTGCCATCGCTCTGGCACTGGCGTGCCCTCGCCTTGGCTCCGGCCTGCTCTCGCTCTGACTCAGGCCTGCCCTCGCCCTGGCTCCGGCCTGCTCTGGATCTGCCTCTGGCCTGCCCTCGCCTTGGCTCCGGCCTGCTCTCGCTCTGGCCTGCACTCGCCCTGGCTCCGGCCTGCTCTTGCCCTGGCTCTGGCCTTCTCTCGCTCTGACTCTGGCCGGCCCTCGCCCTGGCTCCAGCCTGCTCTGGATCTGGCTCTGGCCTGCCCTCGCCTTGGCTCCGGCCTGCTCTCGCTCTGGCCTGCCCTCGCCTTGGCTCCGGCCTGCTCTCGCCTTGGCTCCGGCCTGCTCTTGCTCTGGCTTCGGCCCGCCCTCGCTGTGGCTACAGCCTGCCCTTGCTCTGGCTCCGACCAGCCCTCGCCTTGCCTCCGGCCAGCTCTCGCCCTCGCTCCGGCCTGCTCTTGCTCTGGCCTTCCCTCGCCCTGGCTCCGGCCTGCTCTTGCTCTGGCCTGCCCTCGTCTTGACTCCAGCCTGCTCTCGCTCTGGTTCTGGCCTGCCTTCACCTTGGCTCCGGCATCCCCTCGCTCTGGCTCAAGTCAGCTCTAGCTCTGGCTCTGGCCTGCCCTCGCCTTGGCTCCGGCCTGCTCTCACCCTGGCTCCGGCCTGCTCTCGCTCTGGCCTGCCCTCGCCCTGGCTCCGGCCTGTTCTCGCCCTGGATCCAGCCTGACCTTGCTTTGGATCATGCCTGCTCTCGAACTGGCCTGATGTCAACTTGGCTCCGGCCTGTCCTCGCCCTGGCTCCAGCCTGCACTCGCCTTGGCTCCGGCCTACTCTCTCTCTGGCTCTGGCCTGCCCTCGCCCTGGCTCCGGTCTGCCCTCGCTCTGGCTCTGGCCTGCCCTCGCCTTGGCTCCGGCCTGCTCTCGCCCTGGCTCAGGACTGCTCTCGCCCTGGTTCCAACCTGCCCTTGCCATGGCTCATGCCTGCTCTCGCTCTGGCCTGCCCTCGCCTTGGCTCCGGCCTGCTCTCACTCTGGATCCAGCCTGCCCTCACTCTGGCTCCGGCCTGCCCTCGCCTTGGATCCGGCCTGCTCTCGCTCTGGCTCTGGGCTGCCCTCGCCCTGGCTCTGGCCTGCCCTCGCTCTGCCTCTGGCCTGCCCTCGCCTTAGTTCCGGCCTCCTCTCGCCCTGGCTCCAGCCTGCTCTCGCTCTGGCCTGCCCTTGTCTTGGCTACTGCCTGCTCTCGACCTGGCTCCAGCCTGCTCTCGCTCTGGCTCTGGCCTGCCCTCGCCCTGGCTCTGGCCTGCCCTCGCCCTGGCTCCGGCCTGCTCTCGCCCTGGCTCCGGCCTGCTCTCGCTTTGACTCTGGCCTGCCCTCGCCCTGGCTCCGGCCTGCTCTGGATCTGGCTCTGGCCTGCCCTCGCCTTGGCTCCGGCCTGCTCTCGCCCTGGCTCTGGCCTGCTCTCGCTCTGGCCTGCCCTAGCCTTGGCTCCGGCCTGCTCTTGCTCAGGCTTTGGCCTGCCCTCGCTGTGGCTCCGGCCTGCCCTTGCTCTGGCTCCGACCAGCCCTCGCCTTGCCTCCGGCCTGCTCTCGCCCTGGCTCCAGCCTGCTCTTGCTCTGGCTCTGGCCTTCCCTCGCCCTGGCTCCGGTCTGCTCTTGCTCTGGCTCTGGCCTTCCCTCGGCCTTGCTCCGGCCTGCTCTTGCTCTGACCTGCCCTCTTCTTGACTCCAGCCTGCTCTCGCTCTGGTTCTGGCCTGCCTTCACCTTGGCTCCGGCATCCCCTCGCTCTGGCTCAAGCCTGCTCTAGCTCTGGCTCTGGCCTGCCCTTGCCTTGGCTCCAGACTGCTCTCGCTCTAGCTCTGGCTTGCTCTCGCTCTTGCCTGCCCTCGCCTTGGCTCCGGCCTGCTCTTGCTCTTGTCTGCCCTCGCCTTGGCTCCGACCTGCTATCGCTCTGGTCTGCCCTCGCCTTGGCTCTGGCCTGCTCTCGCTCTACTTCTGGCCTGCCCTCGCCTTGGCTCCGGTCTGCTCTCGCCTTGGTTCCGGCCTGCCCTCACCTTGGCTCCGGCCTGCTCTCACCCTGGCTCCGACCTGCTCTCACCCTGGCTCCGGTCTGCTCTCTCTCTGGATCTGGCCTGCTTTCGCCTTGGCTCCTGCTTGTTCTCGCCCTGGATCCAGCCTGACCTTGCTTTGGATCATGCCTGCTTTCGATCTGGCCTGACGTCAACTTGGCTCCGGCCTGCTCTCACTCTGGCTCCGGCCTGCCCTCGCTCTGGCTCCGGCCTGCCCTCGCCTTGGCTCCGGCCTGCTCTCGCCCTGGCTCCAGCCTGCTCTCGCCCTGGCTCCGGCCTACTCTCTCTCTGGCTCTGGCCTGCCCTCGCCCTGGCTCCGGTCTGCCCTCGCTCTGGCTCTGGCCTGCCCTCGCCTTGGCTCCGGCCTGCTCTTGCCCTGGCTCCGGACTGCTCTCGCCCTGGTTCCGGCCTGCCCTTGCCTTGGCTCATGCCTGCTCTCGCTCTGGCCTGCCCTCGCCTTGGCTCCGGCCTGCTCTCGCTCTAGATCCAGCCTGCCCTCACTCTGGCTCTGGCCTGCCCTTGCCTTGGCTCTGGCCTGCTCTCGCTCTGGCCTGCCCTCGCCCTGGCTCTTGCCTGCCCTCGCTCTGCCTCTGGCCTGCCCTCGCCTTAGTTCCAGCCTCCTCTCGCCCTGGCTCCAGCCTGCTCTCGCTCTGGCCTGCCCTTGTCTTGGCTACTGCCTGCTCTCGACCTGGCTCTTGCTTGCTCTCGCTCTGGCTTTGGCCTGTCCTCTCCTTGGCTCCAGCCTGCTCTTGCACTGGCTCCAGCCTGCCTTCGTCCTGGCTCCGGCCTGCTCTCGCTCTGGCTCCGGCCAGCCCTCGCCTTGGCTCCAGACTGCCCTCGCCATGGCTCCGCCCGCTCTCGCTCCAGCCTGCTTTCGCCTAGGCTCCGGCCTGCTCTCACTCTGGCTCTTGCCTGCTCTCGCTCTGGCTTCGGCCTGCCATCGATCTGGCTCCAGCCTGCCCTTGCACTGTCTCCGGCCTGCCCTCGACCTGGCTCCGGCCTGCTCTCGCTCTGGATCCGGCCTGCTCTCGCCTTGGCTCCGGCTTGTTCTCGCTTTGGCTCCGGACTGCTCTCGACCTGGTTCATGCCTGCCCTTGCTTTGGCTTCGTCCTTCTCTCGCTCTGTCTGGCTCTGGCCTGCCCTCGCCTTGGCTCTGGCCTACTCTCCCTCTGGCTCCGGCCTGCCCTTGCTCTGGCTCCGGCCTGCTCTCGCTCTGTCTCTGGCCTGCTCTCGCTCTGGCTGGCCCTTGCCTTTGCTCCGGCCTGCTCTCGCTCTTGCTCTGGCCTGCCCTCGCCATGGCTCTGGCCTTCTCTCGCTCTGGCTCTGGCCTACCCTCGTACCGGCTCTTACCTGCCCGAGCCTTGGCTCCGGCCTGCTCTGACTCTGGCTCGTGCCTGCCCTCGCCCTGGCTCTGGCCTTCTCTCGCTCTGGCTCTGCACTGTCCTCGCCTTGGCTTCGGCCTGTTCTTGCCCAGGCTCTGGCCTGCTCTCGCGCTGGTTCCGGCCTGCCCTCACCTTGGCTCCGGCCTGCTCTCGCTTTGGCTCCGGCCTGCTCTCGCTTTGGCTCTGGCCTGCTCTCGCTCTGGCTCCGGCCTGCACTCGCTCTGGCTCCGGCCTACCCTCGCCCTGGCTCCGGCCAGCCCTCGCCCTGGCTCCGGCCTACCCTCGCCAGGCCTGGCTCCGGCCTGCCCTCTGTCTGGCTCTGGCCTGCCCTCGCCCTGGTTCCGGCATGTTCTTGCTCTGGATCCGGCCTCCTCTCGCCTTGGCTCCGGCCTGCTCTCGCCTTGGCTCCGGCCTGCTCTTTCTCTGGCTCTGGCCTGCCCTCGCCCTGGCTCTGGCCTACTCTCGCTCTGGCCTGTTCTCTCTCTGGCTCTGGCCTCGCCCTGTCTCCAGCCTGCTCTCGCCCTGGTTCCGGCCTGCCCTTGCCTTGGCTCTGGCCTTCTATCGCTCTGGCTCTGGCCTGCCCTCGCCTTGGCTCTGGCCTACCCTCGCCTTGGCTCCGGCCTGCTCTCGCCTTGGCTCCGGCCTCCTCTTACTCTGGCTCCGGCCTGCCCTCGCCCTGACTCCGGCCTACCCTTGCATTGGATCCGGCCTGCTCTCGTCCTGGCTCCGACCTGCTCTCGCTCTGGCCTACGCATACCTTGGCTCCGGCCTGCTCTTCCTCTGGCTCTTGCCTGCCCTCGTCTTGACTCTAGCCTGATCTCGCTCTTGTTCTGGCCTGCCTTCACCATGGCTCCAGCCTGCTCTCGCTCTGGCTCAGGCCTGCCCTAGCTCTGTCTCCGGACAGTTCTGGCTCTGGCCTGCTCTGGCTCTGGCCTGCCCTTTCCTCGGCTCCGGCCTTCTCTCACTCTGGCTCTGGCCTGCCCTTGCCTTTGCTCCAGCTTACTCTCGCTCTGGCCTGCCCTCGCCTTGGATCCGGACTGCTCTCGATTTGGCTCTGGCCTGCTCTCGCTTGGCTCCGGCTTGCTCTCGCTCTAGCTCCGGACTGGCCTCGCCCTGGGTCCGGCTTGCCATCGCTCTGGCTCTTGCCTGCTCTCGCCCTGGTTCCGGCCTGCCACTGCCTTGGCTCTGGCCAACCCTCGCTCTGGCTCCGGCCTGCTCTCACCCTGGCTCCGGCCTGCCCTCGTCCTGGCTCCGGCCTGCTCTCGCTCTGGCTCTGGCCTGCCCTCTCCTTGGCTCCGGCCTGCTCTTGCCCTAGCTCTGGCCTGCTCTCGCTCTAGCTCCGGATTGCGCTCGCCCTGGCTCCAGCTTGCCATCGCTCTGGCTCCGTTCTGCCCTCGCCTTGGCTCCGGCCTGCTCTCGCCCTGGCTCCGACCTGCTCTTGCCCTGGCCTGCCCTCGCCCAGGCTCCAGCCTGCCCTCGCCTTGGCTCCAGCCTACTCTAGCTCTGGCTCTGGCCTGCTCTTGCTCTGGATCTGGCCTCGCCCTGGGTCCGGCTTGCCCTCGCTCTAGCTCCGGACTGGCCTCGCCCTGGGTCCGGCTTGCCATCGATCTGGCTCTTGCCTGCTCTCGCCCTGGTTCCGGCCTGCCCTTGTCTTGGCTCCGGCCTTCTCTCGCTCTGGGTCTGGCCTGCCCTTGCCTTGGCTCTGGCCAACTCTCGCTCTGGCTCCGGCCTGCCCTTGCCCTGGCTCCGGCCTGCTCTCACCCTGGCTCTGGCCTGCTCTCGCTCAGGCTCTGGCCTGCTCTCACTCTGGCTCTGGCCTGCCTTTGCCTTTGCTCCGGCTTACTCTCGCTCTGGCCTGCCCTCGCCTTGGATCCGGACTGCTCTCGATTTGGCTCTGGCCTGCCCTCGCTTGGCTCTGGCCTGCTCTCGCTCTGGCCTGCCCTCGCTCTGGCTCTGGCCTGCTCTCGCTCTGGCTCTGGCCTGCCCACGCCTTGGCTCCGGCCTGCTCTTACTCTGGCTCTGGCCTGCCCTCGACCTGGCTCTGGGCTGCTCTCACTCTGGCCTGTCCTCGCCCTGGCTCCGGCCTGCTCTCGCCCTGGCTCCGGCCTGCCCTTGCTCTGGCCGGCTGTCGCTGTGGCTCTGGTCTGTCCTCGCCTTGGCTCCGGCCTGCTCTCACCCTGGCTCCGGCCTGCTCTCGCTCTGGCTCTGGCCTGCCCTCGCCTTGGCTCCGGCCTGCTCTCCCCCTGGCTCCGGCCTGCTCTCGCTCTAGCTCCGGACTGCCGGCTTGCCATCACTCTGGCTCCGGCCTGCCCTCGTCCTGGCTCCGGCCTGCTTTTTCTCTGGCTCCGGCCTGCCCTCGCCTTGGCTCCGGCCTGCTCTCGCCGTGGCTCCGGCCTGCTCTCGCTCTAGCTACGGACTGCCCTTGCCCTGGATCCGGCTTGCCATCGCTCTGGCTCCCAGCCTGCCCTTGCCTTGGCTCCGGCCTGGTCTCGACCTGGCTCCGACCTGCCTTCGCTCTGGCTCAGGCCTGCCCTCGCCCAGGCTTCGCCCTTCTCTCTCTCTGGCTCTGGCCTGCCCTCTCCCTGGCTCGGGCCTACTCTCGCTTTGGCTCTGGCCTGCTCTAGCTCTGCCTCTAGCCTCGCCCTGTCTCCGGTCTGCTCTCGCCCTGGTTCAGGCCTGCCCTTGCCTTGGCTCCGTCCTTCTCTCGCTCTGGCTCTGGCCTGCCCTTGCCTTGTCCCTGGCCTACTCTCGCTCAGGCTCTGGCCTGCACTCGCCATGGCTCCGGCCTGCTCTCGCTCTAGCTACGGACTGCCCTTGCCCTGGATCCGGCTTGCCATCGCTCTGGCTCCGGCCTGCTCTTGCTCTGGCTTGCCATCGCCCTGGCTCCGGCCTGCTCTTGCTCTGGCCTGCCCTCGGCCTGACTCCGGCCTGCCCTTGCTCTGGCTCCGGCCTGACCTTGCCCTGACTCCGGCCTGCCCTTGTTGCTCTAGCTCAGGCCAGCTCTCACCTTGGCTCCGGCCTGGTCTCGCTCTAGTTCTGGACTGCCGTTGCCCTTGCCCCTTGCCCTGGCTCCGGCCTACCATCGCTCTGGCTCTGGCCTGCCCTCGCCTTAGCCGGGCCTGCTCTCGTCCTGGCTCCGGCCTGCCCTCGCCCTGTCTCCGGCATACTCTCACTCTGGCTGTGGCCTGCTCTCGCTCTGGCCTCGCTCTGTCTCGGGCCTGATCTAGCCCTTGTTCCGGCCTGCCCTTGCCTTGGCTCCGGCCTTCTCTCGCTCTGGCTTTGGCCTGCCCTTGCCTTGGCTCTGGCCTACTCTCGCTCTTGCTTTTGCCTGCCCTCGCCCTGGTTCTGGCCTGCTCTCGCTCTGGTTCTGGCCTGCTCTCGCTCTGACCTCCCCTCGCCTTGGCTCCGGCCTGCTCTCGCTCTGGCTCTGGCCTGCCCTCGACTTGGCTATGACCTGCTCTTGCTCTGGCCTGCTCTTGCTCTGGCCTGCCCTGGCTCTGCCTCTGGCCTGCCCTCGCCTTGGCTCCGGCCAGCTCTCACCTTGGCTCCGGCCTGCTCTCGTTCTAGTTCAGGACAGCCCTTGCCCTGGCTCCGGCCTGCCATCGCTCTGGCTCCGGCCTGCCCTCGCCTTAGCTCTGGCCTGCTCTTGCCCTGGCTCCGGCCGGCTCTCGCTTTGGCTCTGGCCCGCCCTCGCCCTGCCTCCGGCCTGCTCTTTCTCTGGCCTGCCCTCACCCTGGCTCTGGCATACTCTCACTCTGGCTGTGGCCTGCTCTCGCTCTGGCCTCGCCCTGTCTCGGGCCTGATCTAGCCCTTGTTCCGTCCTGCCCTTGCCTTGGCTCCGGCCTTCTCTCGCTCTGGCGTGCCCATGCCCACTGGCCTACTCTCGCTCTGGCTTTTGCCTGCCCTCGCCCTGGCTCCAGCCTGCTCTCGCCCTGGTTCCGTCCTGATCTTGCCTTGGCTCAGGCCTTCTCTTGCTCTGGCTCTGGCCTGCCCTCGCCGAGCCTCCGGCCTGCTCTCGCTCTGGCCTCGCCCTGTCTCGGGCCTGATCTAGCCCTTGTTCCTTCCTGCCCTTGCCTTGGCTCCGGCCTTCTCTCGCTCTGGCGTGCCCATGCCCCCTGGCCTACTCTCGCTCTGGCTTTTGCCTGCCCTCGCCCTGGCTCCAGCCTGCTCTCGCCCTGGTTCCGTCCTGATCTTGCCTTGGCTCAGGCCTTCTCTTGCTCTGGCTCTGGCCTGCACTCGCCTCGGCTCCGGCCTGCTCTCGCTGTTACTCTGGCCTGCCCTAGCCCTGGCTCCTGCCTGCTCTGGTTCTGGCATGCCCTCTCCTTGGCTCCGGCTTCCTCTCGCCTGGCTCCGGCCTGCCTCGTCCTGGCTCCGGCCTGCTCTCGCTTTGGCCTACCCTCGCCTTTGCTCCGTCCTGCTCTCGCCTTGGCTACTGCCTGGTCTCGCTCTGGCTCCGGCCTGCCCTCGCCCTGGATCCGGCCTGCACTTGCTCTGGCTCCGGCCATCCCTCGCCTTGGCTCCAGCCTGCTCTCGCCCTAGCTCCGAACTGCTGTCGATCTGGCCTGCCCTCGCCCTGGCTCCGGCCTGCTCTCTCTCTGGCCTGCCCTTGCCTTGGCTCCGGCCTGCTCTCTCTATGACTCTGGCCTGTCCTCGTCCTGGCTCCGGCCTGCTCTCGCTCTGGCGTACCCTCGCCTTGGCTCCGGCCTGCTCTCACCTTGGCTCCGGCCTGCCCTTGCCTTGGCTCCGGCCTGCTCTCGCCCTGGCTCCGGCCTGCTCTTGCTTGGCCTGCCATCGCCCTGGCTCCGGCCTGCTCTTGCTCTGGCTCTGGCCTGCCCTCGGCCTGACTCCGGCCTGCCCTTGCTCTGGCTCCGGCCTGACCTTGCCCTGACTCCGGCCTGCCCTTGTTGCTCTAGCTCAGGCCAGCTCTCACCTTGGCTCCGGCCTGGTCTCGCTCTAGTTCTGGACTGCCCTTGCCCTTGCCCCTTGCCCTGGCTCCGGCCTACCCTCGCCTTAGCCGGGCCTGCTCTCGTCCTGGCTCCGGCCTGCCCTCGCCCTGTCTCCGGCATACTCTCACTCTGGCTGTGGCCTGCTCTCGCTCTGGCCTCGCTCTGTCTCGGGCCTGATCTAGCCCTTGTTCCGGCCTGCCCTTGCCTTGGCTCCGGCCTTCTCTCGCTCTGGCTTTGGCCTGCCCTTGCCTTGGCTCTGGCCTACTCTCGCTCTTGCTTTTGCCTGCCCTCGCCCTGGATCCGGCCTGCTCTCGCTCTGGTTCTGGCCTGCTCTCGCTCTGACCTCCCCTCGCCTTGGCTCCGGCCTGCTCTCGCTCTGGCCTGCCCTCGACTTGGCTACGACCTGCTCTTGCTCTGGCCTGCTCTTGCTCTGGCCTGCCCTGGCTCTGGCCTGCCCTGGCTCTGCCTCTGGCCTGCCCTCGCCTTGGCTCCGGCCAGCTCTCACCTTGGCTCCGGCCTGCTCTCGCTCTAGTTCAGGACAGCCCTTGCCCTGGCTTCGGCCTGCCATCGCTCTGGCTCCAGCCTGCCCTCGCCTTAGCTCCGGCCTGCTCTTGCCCTGGCTCCGGCCGGCTCTCGCTTTGGCTCTGGCCTGCCCTCGCCCTGCCTCCGGCCTGCTCTTTCTCTGGCCTGCCCTCACCCTGGCTCTGGCATACTCTCACTCTGGCTGTGGCCTGCTCTCGCTCTGGCCTCGCCCTGTCTCGGGCCTGATCTAGCCCTTGTTCCGTCCTGCCCTTGCCTTGGCTCCGGCCTTCTCTCGCTCTGGCGTGCCCATGCCCCCTGGCCTACTCTCGCTCTGGCTTTTGCCTGCCCTCGCCCTGGCTCCAGCCTGCTCTCGCCCTGGTTCCGTCCTGATCTTGCCTTGGCTCAGGCCTTCTCTTGCTCTGGCTCTGGCCTGCCCTCGCCGAGCCTCCAGCCTGCTCTCGCTCTGGCCGGCTCTCGCTCTGGCCTACCCTTGCCTTGGCATCGGCCTGCTCTCGCCTTAGCTACGGCCAGCCCTTGCATTGGATCCGGCCTGCTCTCTCTCTGGCTCTGGCCTGCCCATGCCTTGGCTCCGGCCTGCCCTAGCCTTAGCTCCGGCCGGCTCTCGCTTTGACTCTGGCCTGCCCTCGCCCTGGCTCCGGCCTGCCCTCGTCCTTGCTCAGGCCTGCTCTCGCTCTGGCCTACCCTCGCCTTGGCTCCGGCCTGCTCTTGCCTTGGCTCCGGCCTGCTCTCGCTCAGGCTCCGGCCTGCCCTCGCCCTGACTCTGGCCTGACTTTGCTCTGGATCCGGCCTGCCCTTGCTCTGGCTCCGGCCATCCCTCGCCTTGGCTCCGGCCTGCTCTCGCCCTAGCTCCGGCCTACCCTCGCCAGGCCTGGCTCCAGCCTACCCTCTCTCTGGCTCTGGCCTGCCCTCGCCCTGGTTCCGGCATGTTCTTGCTCTGGATCCGGCCTCCTCTCGCCTTGGCTCCGGCCTTCTCTCGCCTTGGCTCCGGCCTGCTCTCTCTCTGGCTCTGGACTGCCCTCGCCCTGGCTCTGGCCTACTCTCACTCTGGCCTGCTCTCTCTCTGGCTCTGGCCTCGCCCTGTCTCCAGCCTGCCCTTGCCTTGGCTCTGGCCTTCTATCGCTCTGGCTCTGGCCTGCCCTTGCCTTGGCTCCGGCCTACCCTCGCCTTGGCTCCGGCCTCCTCTTACTCTGGCTCCGGCCTGCCCTCGCCCTGACTCCGGCCTACCCTTGCATTGGCTCCGGCCTGCTCTCGGCCTGGCTCCGACCTGCTCTCGCTCTGGCCTACGCATACCTTGGCTCCGGCCTGCTCTTCCTCTGGCTCTTGACTGCCCTCGTCTTGACTCTAGCCTGATCTCGCTCTTGTTCTGGCCTGCCTTCGCCATGGCTCCAGCCTGCTCTCGCTCTGGCTCAGGCCTGCCCTAGCTCTGGCTCCGGACAGCTCTGGCCTGCTCTGGCTCTGGCCTGCCCTTTCCTTGGCTCCGGCCTTCTCTCACTCTGGCTCTGGCCTGCCCTTGCCTTTGCTCCAGCTTACTCTCGCTCTGGCCTGCCCTCGCCTTGGATCCGGACTGCTCTAGATTTGGCTCTGGCCTGCCCTCGCTTGGCTCCGGCTTGCTCTCGCTCTAGCTCCGGACTGGCCTCGCCCTGGGTCCGGCTTGCCATCGCTCTGGTTCTTGCCTGCTCTCGCCCTGGTTCCGGCCTGCCACTGCCTTGGCTCTGGCCAACCCTCGCTCTGGCTCCGGCCTGCTCTCACCCTGGCTCCGGCCTGCCCTCGTCCTGGCTCCGGCCTGCTCTCGCTCTGGCTCTGGCCTGCCCTCTCCTTGGCTCCGGCCTGCTCTTGCCCTAGCTCCGGCCTGCTCTCGCTCTAGCTCCGGACTGCGCTCGCCCTGGCTCCAGCTTGCCATCGCTCTGGCTCCGTTCTGCCCTCGCCTTGGCTCCGGCCTGCTCTCGCCCTGGCTCCGACCTGCTCTCGCCCTGGCCTGCCCTCGCCCAGGCTCCAGCCTGCCCTCGCCTTGGCTCCAGCCTACTCTCGCTCTGGCTCTGGCCTGCTCTTGCTTTGGATCTGGCCTCGCCCTGGGTCCGGCTTGCCATCGCTCTGGCTCTTGCCTGCTCTCGCCCTGGTTCCGGCCTGCCCTTGTCTTGGCTCCGGCCTTCTCTCGCTCTGGGTCTGGCCTGCCCTTGCCTTGGCTCTGGCCAACTCTCGCTCTGGCCTGCCCTTGCCCTGGCTCCGGCCTGCTCTCGCCCTGGCTCTGGCCTGCTCTCGCTCAGGCTCTGGCCTGCTCTCACTCTGGCTCTGGCCTGCCTTTGCCTTTGCTCCGGCTTACTCTCGCTCTGGCCTGCCCTCGCCTTGGATCCGGACTGCTCTCGATTTGGCTCTGGCCTGCCCTTGCTTGGCTCTGGCCTGCTCTCTCTCTGGCTCTGGCCTACCCTCGCTCTGGCTCTGGCCTGCCCTCGCTCTGGCTCTGGCCTGCCCACGCCTTGGCTCCGGCCTGCTCTTACTCTGGCTCTGGCCTGCCCTCGACCTGGCTCTGGGCTGCTCTCGCTCTGGCCTGTCCTCGCCCTGGCTCCGGCCTGCTCTCGCCCTGGCTCCGGCCTGCCCTTGCTCTGGCCGGCTGTCGCTGTGGCTCTGGTCTGTCCTCGCCTTGGCTCCGGCCTGCTCTCACCCTGGCTCCGGCCTGCCCTCGTCCTGGCTCCGGCCTGCTCTCGCTCTGGCTCTGGCCTGCCTTCGCCTTGGCTCCGGCCTGCCCTCGCCTTGGCTCCGGCCTGCTCTCCCCCTGGTTCCGGCCTGCTCTCGCTCTAGCTCCGGACTGCCTGCACCCTGGCTCCGGCTTGCCATCACTCTGGCTCCGGCCTGCCCTCGTCCTGGCTCCGGCCTGCTTTTGCTCTGGCTCCGGCCTGCCCTCACCTTGGCTCCGGCCTGCTCTCGCCGTGGCTCCGGATTGCCCTTGCCCTGGATCCGGCTTGCCATCGCTCTGGCTCCCAGCCTGCCCTTGCCTTGGCTCCGGCCTGCTCTCGATCTGGCTCCGACCTGCTTTCGCTCTGGCTCAGGCCTTCCCTCGCCCATGCTTCGCCCTTCTCTCTCTCTGGCTCTGGCCTGCCCTCTCCCTGGCTCGGGCCTACTCTCGCTTTGGCTCTGGCCTGCTCTGGCTCTGCCTCTAGCCTCGCCCTGGCTCCGTCCTTCTCTCGCTCTGGCTCTGGCCTGACCTTGCCTTGTCCCTGGCCTACTCTCGCTCAGGCTCTGGCCTGCCTTCGCCATGGCTCCGGCCTGCTCTCGCTCAGGCTCTGGCCTGCTTACCATGGCTCTGCCCTTCTCTCGCTCTGGCTGTGGCCTGCACTCGCCTCGGCTCCGGCCTGCTCTCGCTGTTACTCTGGCCTGCCATAGCCCTGGCTCCTGCCTGCTCTGGTTCTGGCATGCCCTCTCCTTGGCTCCGGCTTCCTCTCGCCTGGCTCCGGCCTGCCTCGTCCTGGCTCCGGCCTGCTCTCGCTTTGGCCTACCCTCGCCTTTGCTCCGTCCTGCTCTCGCCTTGGCTACTGCCTGGTCTCGCTGTGGCTCCGGCCTGCCCTCGCCCTGGATCCGGCCTGCACTTGCTCTGGCTCCGGCCATCCCTCGCCTTGGCTCCAGCCTGCTCTCGCCCTAGCTCCGAACTGCTGTCGCTCTGGCCTGCCCTCGCCCTGGCTCCGGCCTGCTCTCTCTCTGGCCTGCCCTTGCCTTGGCTCCGGCCTGCTCTCTCTATGACTCTGGCCTGTCCTCGTCCTGGCTCCGGCCTGCTCTCGCTCTGGCGTACCCTCGCCTTGGCTCCGGCCTGCTCTCACCTTGGCTCCGGCCTGCCCTTGCCTTGGCTCCGGCCTGCTCTTGCTCTGGCCTTCCATCGCCCTGGCTCCGGCCTGCTCTTGCTCTGGCCTGCCCTCGGCCTGACTCCGGCCTGCCCTTGCTCTGGCTCCGGCCTGACCTTGCCCTGACTCCGGCCTGCCCTTGTTGCTCTAGCTCAGGCCAGCTCTCACCTTGGCTCCGTCCTGGTCTCGCTCTAGTTCTGGACTGCCCTTGCCCTTGCCCCTTGCCCTTGCCCCTTGCCCTGGCTCCGGCCTACCATCGCTCTGGCTCCGTCCTGGTCTCGCTCTAGTTCTGGACTGCCCTTGCCCTTGCCCCTTGCCCTTGCCCCTTGCCCTGGCTCCGGCCTACCATCGCTCTGGCTCCGGCTTGCCCTCGCCTTAGCCGGGCCTGCTCTCGTCCTGGCTCCGGCCTGCTCTCGCTTTGGCTCTGGCCCGCCCTCGCCCTTGCTCCGGCCTGCTCTCTCTCTGGGTCTGGCCTGGCCTCGCCCTGTCTCCGGCATACTCTCACTCTGACTGTGGCCTGCTCTCGCTCTGGCCTCGCTCTGTCTCGGGCCTGATCTAGCCCTTGTTCCGGCCTGCCCTTGCCTTGGCTACGGCCTTCTCTCGCTCTGGCTTTGGCCTGCCCTTGCCTTGGCTCTGTCCTACTCTCGCTCTTGCTTTTGCCTGCCCTCGCCCTGGTTCCGGCCTGCTCTCGCTCTGGTTCTGGCCTGCTCTCGCTCTGGCCTCCCCTTGCCTTGGCTCCGGCCTGCTCTCGCTCTGGCCTGCCCTCGACTTGGCTACGACCTGCTCTTGCTCTGGCTCTGGCCTGCTCTTGCTCTGGCCTGCCCTGGCTCTGCCTCTGGCCTGCCCTCGTCTTGGCTCCGGCCAGCTCTCACCTTGGCTCCGGCTTGCTCTCGCTCTAGTTCAGGACAGCCCTTTCCCTGGCTCCGGCCTGCCATCGCTCTGGCTCCGGCCTGCCCTCGCCTTAGCTCCGGCCTGCTCTTGCCCTGGCTCCGGCTGGCTCTCGCTTTGGCTCTGGCCCGCCCTCGCCCTGCCTCCGGCCTGCTCTTTCTCTAGCCTGCCCTCACCCTTGTTCTGGCATACTCTCACTCTGGCTGTGGCCTGCTCTCACTCTGGCCTCGCCCTGTCTCGGGCCTGATCTAGCCCTTGTTCCGTCCTGCTCTTGCCTTGGCTCCGGCCTTCTCTCGCTCTGGCCTGCCCATGCCCCCTGGCCTACTCTCGCTCTGGCTTTTGCCTGCCCTCGCCCTGGCTCCAGCCTGCTCTCGCCCTGGTTCCGGCCTGATCTTGCCTTGGCTCAGGCCTTCTCTCGCTCTGGCTCTGGCCTGCCCTCGCCGAGCCTCCGGCCTGCTCTCGCTCTGGCCGGCTCTCGCTCTGGCCTACCCTCGCCTTGGCTTCGGCCTGCTCTCGCCTTAGCTACGGCCAGCCCTTGCATTGGATCCGGCCTGCTCTCTCTCTGGCTCTGGCCTGCCCATGCCTTGGCTCTGGCCTGCCCTAGCCTTAGCTCCGGCCAGCTCTCGCTCTGACTCTGGCCTGCCCTCGCCCTGGCTCCGGCCTGCCCTCGTCCTAGCTCAGGCCTGCTCTCGCTCTGGCCTACCCTCGCCTTGGCTCCGGCCTGCTCTTGCCTTGGCTCCGGCCTGCTCTCGCTCAGGCTGCGGCCTGCCCTCGCCCTGACCTTGCTCTGGATCCGGCCTGCCCTTGATCTGGCTCTGGCCATCCCTCGCCTTGGCTCCGGCCTGCTCTCGCCCTAGCTCCGAACTGCTGTCGCTCTGGCCTGCCCTCGCCCTGGCTCCGGCCTGCTCTCTCTCTGGCCTGCCCTTGCCTTGGCTCCGGCCTGCTCTCTCTATGACTCTGGCCTGTCCTCCTCCTGGCTCCGGCCTGCTCTTGCTCTGGCGTACCCTCGCCTTGGGTCCGGCCTGCTCTCACCTTGGCTCCGGCCTGCCCTCGCTCTGGCTCCGGCCAGCCCTCGCCCTGGCTCCGACCAGCCCTTGCCCTGGTTTCGGCCTGCTATCGCTCTGGCTCCGACCTAGTCTCGCTCTGGCTCCGGCCCGCCATCGCCCTACATCCGGCCTGCCCTTGCTCTGGCTCCGGCTAGCCCTCGCCTTGGCTCCGTACTGCTCTCGCTCTGGCCAGCCCTCGCCCTGGCTCCGGCCTGCTCTCTCTGTGGCTCTGGCCTGCCCTTGTCCTGGCTCCGGCCTGTCCTCGTCCTGCCTCCGGCCTGCTCTCGATCTGGCTCTGGTGTACCCTCGCCTTGGCTCCGGCCTGCTCTCACCTTGGCTACGGCCTGCTCTCGCACTGGCTCTAACCTGCCCTTGCTCTGGCTCCGGCCAGCCCTTGCCCTGGCTCTGGCCTGCTCTCGCCCTGGGTCCGACCTACTCTTGCTCTGGCCTGCCCTGGCTCTGCCTCTAGCCTGCCCTCGCCTTGGCTTCGGTCTAATCTCGCCTTGGCTCCGGCCTGCTCTCGCTCTCTCGCTCTACATCCGGACTGCCTTCGCTCTGGCTCCGGACTGCCCTTGCCTTGGCTCCGGACTGCTCTCGCCCTGGCTCCTGCCTGCGGTCGCTCTGGCCTGCCATCACCCTGGCTCTGGCCTGCCCTGCCCTAGCCATGGCTCCGGCCTAGTTTCGCTCTGGCTCTGGCCTGCTCTCGCTCTGGCTTTGGCCTCGAACTGTCAACGGCGTGCTCTCGCCCTGGTTCCGGCCTGCCCTTGCCTTGGCTCCGGCCTTCTCTTCCTCTGGCTCTGGCCTGCCCTTGCCTTGGCTCTGGCCTACTCTTGCTCTGGCCTGCCCTCGCCCTGGCCCCGGCCTGCTCTCCCTCTGGCCTGCTTTCGCTCTGGCGTGCCCTCGCCTTGGCTCCGTCCTGCTCTCGCTCTGACTCTGGCCTGCCCTCGCCCTGGCTCCGGCCTGCTCTGGATTTGGCTCTGGCCTGCCTTCTCCTTGGCTACGGCCTGCTCTCTCGCCCTGGCTCCGGCCTGCTCTCGCTCTGGACTGCCCTCGCCTTGGCTTCGGCCTGCTCTCGCCTTGACTCTGGCTTGCTCTTGCTCTGGCTCCGGCCTGCCCTCACCCTGGCTCCGGCCTGCCCTTGCTCTGACTCTGGCCAGCCCTCGCCTTGACTCCGGCCTGCTCTCGCCCTGGCTCCGGCCTGCCCTTGCTCTAGCTCAGGCCAGCCCTCGCATTAGCTCCGACCTGCTCTCGCTCTGGCCTGCCCTCGCTCTGGCTCCGGCCTGCTCTCTCTCTGGCTCTCGCCTGCCCATGCCTTGGCTCCGGCCTGCTCTTCCACTGGCTCTGGCCTGCCCTCGTCTTTACTCTGGCCTGCTCTCTCTCTTGCTCTGGCATGCCCTGGCTCTGCCTATGGCCTGCCCTCGCCTTGGTTCCGACCTGCTCTCGCGCTGGTTCTGGGCTGCCTTCTCCTTGGCTCCGGCCTGCTCTTGCTCTGGCTCAGGCCTACTCTCTCTCTGGCTCTGGCCTGCCCTTGCCTTGGCTCCGGACTGCTCTCGCTCAGGCACTGGCCTGCTCTCACTCTGGCTCTGGCCTGCCCTCGCTCTGACTCTGGTCTGCCATCGCCCTGACTCTGGCCTGCTCTGGCTGTAGCTCTGGCCTGCTCTCGTGCTGGCTCTGGCCTGCTCTCGCCCTGGCTCCGGCCTGCCCTCGTCCTGGCTCCGGCCTGCTCTCGCTCTGGCCTGCCATCGCATTAGCTCCGGCCTGCTCTCACCCTGGCTCTGGCCTGCCCTCTTACTGGCTCCGGCCTGCTCTTGCTCTGGCCTGACCTCGCCTTGGCTCCGACCTGCTCTCTCCCTGGCTCCGGCCTGCCCTCGCCCTGGCTCTGGCCTTCCCTCGCCCTGGCTCTGGCCTGCTCTCACTCTGGCTCTGGCCTGTACTTGCTCTGGCTCCGGCAAGCCCTCTCCTTGGCTCCAGCCTGCTCTTGCTCTGGCTCTGTCCTGCCCTCGTCTTGACTCTGGTCTGCTCTCGCTCTGGTTCTAGCCTGACTTCGACTTGGCTCCAGCCTGCTCTCGCTCTGGCTCAGGCCTACTCTCTCTCTGGCTCTGGCCTGCCCTTGCCTTGGCTCCGGACTGCTCTCGCTCTGGCACTGCCCTGCTCTCGCCCTGGCACTGGCCTGCTCTCCTTCTGGCTCTGGCCTGCCCTCACCTTGGCTCCGGCCTGCTCTCGTTCTGGTCTGCCCTCGCTTTGGCTCCAGCGTGCTCTCGCTCTGGTACTGGCCTGCCCTGGCTCTGCCTCTGGCCTGCCCTCGCCTTGGCTCCGGTCTGCTCTCGCCTTGGCACCGGTCTGCCCT
Source organism: Phyllobates terribilis (assembly GCF_046119375.1). NCBI lineage: Eukaryota > Metazoa > Chordata > Amphibia > Anura > Dendrobatidae > Phyllobates > Phyllobates terribilis. Next base: position 3,127,129 of record NW_027362898.1, on the reverse strand, counting down.
CGTATTGCTCTGGCTCCGGCCTGCTCTCGCTCTGCCTCTGGCCTGCTCTCACTCTGGATCTGGCCTGCCCTCGCTTTGGCTCCGGCCTGCTCTCGCCCTTGGCTCCGGCCTGCACTCGCTCTGGCCTGCTCTCGCCCTGACTCTGGCCTACTCTTGTTCTGGCCTGCTCTCGCTCTGGCCTCGTCCTGTCTCCGGCCTGCATTCGCCCTGGTTCCGGCCTGCCCTTCCCTTGGCTCTGGCCTTCTATCGCTCTGGCTCTGGCATGCCCTTGCCTTGGCTCCGGCCTACCCTCGCCGTGGCTCCGACCTGCTCTTGCCCTGACTCCGGCCTGCCCTCGCATTGGCTCCGGCCTGCTCTCGCCCTGGCTCCGACCTGCTCTCGCTCTAGCCTGCCCTCGCCCTGGCTCCGGCCTGCTCTTTCTCTGGCTCTTGTCTGCCCATGCCTTGCCTCCGGCCTGCTCTTCCTCTGGCTCTGGCCTGGCCTCTAGCCTGATCTCGCTATTGTTCTGGCCTGCCTTCGTCATGGCTCCAGACTGCTCTCGCTCAGGCTCAGGCCTGTTCTCGCTCTGGCTCCGGCCTGCTCTCGCTCTGGCTCAGGCCTGTTCTCGCTCTGGCTCAGGCCCGCCCTAGCTCTGGCTCCGGACTGCTCTAGCTCTGGCTCTGGCCTGCTCTCGCTATGGCTCTGGCCAGCCCTCGCCCTGGCTCCGGCATACTCTCGATCAGGTTCTGACCTGCTCTCGCTCTGGCTCTGGCTTCGCCCTGTCTCCGGCCGGCTCTCGCCCATGTTCCGGCCTGCCCTTGCCTTGGCTCCGGCCTTCTCTCGTTCTGGTTCTGGCATGCCCTTGCCTTGGCTCTGGCCTACTCTCGCTCTGGCTCTGGCCTACTCTCGCTCTGGCTCTGGCCTGCCCTCGCTCTGGCTCTGACCTGCTCTCGCTCTGGCTCTGGCGTGCCCTCGCCTTGGCTCCGGCCTGCTCTCGCCATGACTCTGGCCTGCTCTGGATCTGGCTCTGGCCTGCCCTCGCCTTGGCTACGGCCTGCTCTCGATCTGGCTCTGGCCTGCCCTCGCCTTGGCTCCTGCCTGCTCTCGCCTTGGCTTCGGCCTGCTCTCGCTCTGGCTCCGGCCAGCCCTCGCCTGGGCTCCGGCCTGCTCTCGCCTTGGCTCCGGCCTGCTCTCGCTCTGGCTCCGGCCTGCTCTTGCACTGGCTCTGGCCTGCCCTCGCCCTGGCTCCGGCCTGCTCTTGCTCTGGATCTGGCCGGCTCTTGCTCTGGCTCTGGCCTGCCTTTGTCTTGACTCCGGCCTGCTCTCGCCCTGGCTCTGACCTGCTCTCGCTCTGGCCTGCCCTCGCACTGGCTCAGGCCTGCTCTTTCTCTGGCTCTTGTCTGCCCATGCCTTGGCTCCGGCCTGCTCTTCCTCTGGATCTGGCCTGCCGTCTAGCCTGATCTCGCTCTTGTTCTGGCCTGCCTTCGTCATGGCTCCAGCCTGCTCTCGCTCTGGCTCAGGCCCGCCCTAGCTCTGGCTCCGGACTGCTCTAGCTCTGGCTCTGGCCTGCTCTCGCTATGGCTCTGGCCAGCTCTCGCCCTGGCTCTGGCCAGCCCTCGACCTGGCTCCGGCATACTCTAGCTCAGGTTCTGACCAGCTCTCGCTCTGGCTCTGGCCTCGCCGTGTCTCCGGAATGCTCTCGCCCATGTTCCGTCCTGCCCTTGCCTTGGCTCCGGCCATCTCTCGCTCTGGCTCTGGCCTGCCCATGCACCCTGGCCTACTCTCGCTCTGGCTTATGCCTGCCCTCGCCCTGGCTCCAGCCTGCTCTCGCCCTGGTTCCGGCCTGATATTGTCTTGGCTCCGACCTTCTCTCGCTCTGGCCTGACCTCGCCAAGCCTCCGGCCTGCTCTCGCTCTGGCTCTGGCCTACCCTCGCCTTGGCTCCGGCGTGCTCTCACCTTAGCTCCGGCTGGCTCTTGCTCTGGCTACGGCATGCCCTCGCCCTGACTCCGGCCTGCCCTTGCTCTAGCTACGGCCAGCCCTTGCATTGGATCCGGCCTTCTCTCTCTCTGGCTCTGGCCTGCCCATGCCTTGGCTCCGGCCTGCCCTTGCCTTAGCTCCGGATGGCTCTCGCTCTGACTCTGGCCTGCCCTCGCCCTGGCTCCGGCCTACCCTCGTCCTTGCTCAGGCCTGGTCTAGCTCTGGCCTACCCTCGCCTTGGCTCTGGCCTGCTCTTGCCTTGGCTCCGGCTTGCTCTCGCTCAGGCTCCGGCCTGCCCTCGCCCTGACTCCGGCCTGACCTTGCTCTGGCTCCGGCCTGCCCTTGCCCTGACTCCAGCCTGCCCTTGCTCTAGCTCAGGCCAGCCCTCGCATTAGCTCCGGCCTGCTCTAGCCCTGGCTCCGACCTGCTCTCGCTCTGGCCTGCCCTCGCTCTGGCTCCAGCCTGCTCTCTCTCTGGCTCTGGCCTGCCCATGCCTTGGCTCCGGCCTGCCCTTGCCTTAGCTCCGGACGGCTCTCGCTCTGACTCTGGCCTGCCCTCGCCCTGGCTCCGGCCTACCCTCGTCCTTGCTCAGGCCTGGTCTAGCTCTGGCCTACCCTCGCCTTGGCTCCAGCCTGCTCTTGCCTTGGCTCCGGCTTGCTCTCGCTCAGGCTCCGGCCTGCCCTCACCCTGACTCCGGCCTGACCTTGCTCTGGCTCCGGCCTGCCCTTGCCCTGACTCCGGCCTGCCCTTGCTCTAGCTCAGGCCAGCCCTCGCATTAGCTCCGGCCTGCTCTAGCCCTGGCTCCGACCTGCTCTCGCTCTGGCCTGCCCTCGCTCTGGCTCCAGCCTGCGCTCTCTCTGACTCTCGCCTGCCCATGCCTTGGCACCGGCCTGATCTTCCTCTGGCTCTGGCCTGCCCTCGTCTTGACTCTGGCCTGATCTAGCTCTTGTTCTGGCCTGCCTTCGCCTTGGCTCCGACCAGCTCTTGCTCTGGCTCAGGCCTGCTCTTGCTCTGGCTCCGGCCTGCTCTCGCTCTGGCCTCCCCTCGCCTTGGCTCTGGCCTGCTCTCGCTCTGGCACTGGCCTGCCCTCGCCTTGGCTCCGACCTGCTCTTGCTCTGGCCTGCCCTCGCCTTGGCTCCGGCCTGCTCTCGCTCTAGTTCCGGACTGCCCTTGCCCTGGCTCCGGCCTGCTATCACTCTGGCTCCGGCCTGCCCTCGCCTTATCTCCGGCCTGCTCTCGCCCTGGCTCCGGCCTGCTCTCGCTCTGGCCTCCCCTCGCCTTGGCTCCGGCCTGCTCTCGCTCTGGCACTGGCCTGCCTCGCCTTGGCTCCGACCTGCTCTTGCTCTGGCATGCCCTCACCTTGGCTCCGGCCTGCTCTCGCTCTGGCCCGCCCTCGCCTTGGCTCCGGCCTGCTCTCGCTCTAGTTCCGGACTGCCCTTGCCCTGGCTCCGGCCTGCCATCGCTCTGGCTCCGGCCTGCCCTCGCCTTATCTCCGGCCTGCTCTCGCCCTGGCTCCGGCCTGCTCTCGCTTTGGCTCTGGCCCGCCCTCGCCCTGGCTCTGGCCTGCTCTCTCTCTGGCTCTGGCCTGCCCTCGTCCTGGCTCCGGCATACTCTCACTCTGGCTGTGGCCTGCTCTGGCTCTGGCCTCGCCCTGTCTCGGGCCTGATCTAGCCCTTGTTCCGGCCTGCCCTTGCCTTGGCTCCGGCCTTCTCTCGCTCTGGCTCTGGCCTGCCCTTGCCTTGGCTCTGGCCTACTCTCGCTCTGGCCTGCTCTGGCTCTGGCCTGCTCTCTCTCTAGCTCTGGCCTGCACTTGCTTTGGCTCTGGCCTGCTGTCGCTCTGGCTCCGGCCTGCTCTCGCTCTGGCACTGGCCTGCCCTCGCTCTGGCTCTGGCCTGCTCTCTCTCTGGCCTGCCCTCGCGCTGGCTCTGGCCTACTCTCGCTCTGGCCTGCTCTCGCTCTGGCCTGCTCTCGCTCTGGCCTCGCCCTGTCTCCGGCCTGCTCTCGCCTTGGCTCTGGCCTACCCTTGCCTTGGCTCCGGCCTGCTCTCGCCTTGGCTCCGGCCTGCTCTCACTCTGCCTCCGGCCTGCCCTCGCCCTGACTCCGGCCTGCCCTTGCTCTGGCTCCGGCCTGGCCTCGCATTGCCTCCGGCCTGCTCTCGCCCTGGCTCCGACCTGCTCTCGCTCTGGCCTGCCCTCGCCCTGGCTCCGGCCTGCTATCTCTCTGACTCTGTCCTGCCCATGCCTTGGCTCCGGCCTGCTCTTCCTCTGGCTCTGGAATGCCCTCGTCTTGACTCTAGCCTGATCTCGCTCTTGTTCTGGCCTACCTTCACCTTGGCTCCAGCCTGATCTCGCTCTTGTTCTGGCTCTGGCCTCGCCCTGTCTCCGGCCTGCTCTCGCCTTGACTCTGGCCTTCTATCACTCTGGCTCTGGCCTGCCCTTGCCTTGGCTCTGGCCTACCCTTGCCTTGGCTCCGGCCTGCTCTCGCCTTGGCTCCGGCATGCTATCGCTCTGGCCTGCTCTCGCTCTGGCCTCCCCTCGCCTTGGCTCCGGCCTGCTCTGACTCTGGCCTGCCCTCGCCTTGGCTCCGACCTGCTCTCGCTCTGGCCTGCCCTCGCCTTGGCTCCGGCCTGCTCTCGCTCTAGCCTGCCCTCGCCTTGGCTCCGGCCAGCTCTCACCTTGGCTACGGCCTGCTCTCGCTCTAGTTCTGGACTGCCCTTGCTCTGGCTCCAGCCTGCCCTCGCATTAGCTCCGGCCTGCTCTTGCTTTGGCTCTGGCCCGCCCTCGCCCTGGCTCCGGCCTGCTCTCACTCTGGCTCTGGCCTGCCCTCGCCCAGGCTCAGGCATACTCTCACTCTGGCTGTGGCCTGTTCTCGCTCTGGCCTCGCCCTGTCTCGGGCCTGCTTTATCCGTTGTTCCGTCCTGCCCTTGCCTTCTCTTGCTCAGGCCTGCCGTTGCCTTGGCTCTGGCCTACTCTCGCTCTGGCCCTTGCCTGCCCTCGCCCTGGCTCCGGCCTGCTGTCGCTCTGGTTCTGGCCTGCTCTCGCTCTGGCGTGCCCTCTCCTTGGCTCCGGCCTGCTCTCGCTCTGACTCTGGCCGGCCCTCGCCCTGACTCCGGCCTGCTCTTGCTCTGGCTCTGGCCTGCCCTCGTCTTGACTCCGGCCTGTTCTCGCCCTTATTTCGGCCTGCCCTTGCCTTGGCTCCGGCCTTCTCTCGCTCTGGCTCTGGCCGGCCCTTGACTTGGCTCTGGCCTACTCTCGCTCTGGCTCTTGCCTGCCCTCGCTCTGGCTCCGGCCTGCTCTCGCTCTGGTATGCCCTCGCCTTGGCTCCGGCCTGCTCTCAATCTGACTCTGGTCTGCCGTCGCCCTGACTGCGGCCTGCTCTGGATCTGGCTCTGGCCTGCCCTCGCCTTGGCACAGTCTTGCTCTCGCCCTGGCTCCGGCCTCCTCTCGGTCTGGCTCTGGCCTGCCCTCGCCTTGGCTCCGGCCTGCTCTCGCCTTGGCTGTGGCCTGCTTTCGCTCTGGCCTGCTCTCGCTCTGGCTCCGGCCTGTCCTCGCCCTGGTTCCGGCCTGCCCTTGCTCTGGCTCCGGCCAGCCCTCGCCTTGGCTCCGGCCTGCTCTCGCCCTGGCTGCGGCCTGCTCTCGCTCTGGCCTGCCCTCGCCCTGGCTAAGGCCTGCTGTCGCTCTGGATCTGGCCTGCTCTCGCTCTGGCTCTGGCGTGCCCTCGCCTTGGCTCCGGCCTGCTCTCGCTCGGACTCTGGCCTGCCCTGGCCCTGACTCCGGCCTGCTCTTGCTCTGGCCTGCCCTCGTCTTGACTCCGGCCTGTTCTCGCCCTTGTTCCGGCCTGCCCTTGCCTTGGCTCCGGCCTTCTCTCGCTCTAGCCGGCCCTTGCCTTAGCTCTGGCCTACTCTCGCTCTGGCTCTTGCCTACCCTCGCCCTGGCCTGCTCTCGCTCTGGCATGCCTTCGCCTTGGTTCCGGCCTGCTCTCGCTCTGACTCTGGCCTGCCCTCGCACTGACTCCGGCCTGCACTCGCTTTGGCTCCGGCCTGCTCTCGCCCTGGCTCTGGCCTGCACTCGCTTTGGCTCCGGCCTGCTCTCGCCTTGGCTCCAGCCTGCTCTCGCTCTGGCCTCGCCCTGGTTCCGGCCTGCCCTTCCCTTGGCTCTGGCCTTCTATCGCTCTGGCTCTGGCATGCCCTTGTCTTGGCTCTGGCCTACCCTCGCCGTGGCTCCAGCCTGCTCTCGCTCTTGCTCTTGTCTGCCCATGCCTTGGCTCCGGCCTGCTCTTCCTCTGGCTCTGGCTTGCCCTCTAGCCTGATCTCACTCTTGTTCTGGCCTGCCTTCGTCATGGCTCCAGCCTGCTCTCGCTCTGGCTCAGGCCTGTTCTCGCTCTGGCTCAGGCCCGCCCTAACTCTGGCTCCGGACTGCTCTAGCTCTGGCTCTGGCCTGCTCTCGCTATGGCTCTGGCCAGCCCTCGCCCTGGCTCCGGTATACTCTCGCTCAGGTTCTGACCTGCTCTCGCTCTGGCCTCGCCCTGTCTCCGGCCTGTTCTCGCCCATGCTCCGGCCTGCCCTTGCCTTGGCTCCGGCCTTCTCTCGTTCTGGCTCTGGCCTACTCTCGCTCTGGCCTGCTCTCGCCCTGGCTCCGGCCTGCTCTTGCTCTGGCTCTGACCTGCTCTCGCTTTGGCTCTGGCGTGCCCTCGCCTTGGCTCCGGCCTGCTATCGCCATGACTCTGGCCTGCTCTGGATCTGGCTCTGGCCTGCCCTCGCCTTGGCTATGGCCTGCTCTCGCTCTGGCTCTGGCCCGCCCTCGCCTTGGCTCCGGCCTGCTCTCGCCTTGGCTCCGGCCTGCTCTCGCTCTGGCCTGCCCTCGCCCTGGCTCCGGCCTGCTCTAGCTCTGGCTCTCGCCTGCTCTTACTCTGGCTCTGGCCTGCTCTAGCTCTGGCTCAGGCCTGCCCTAGTCTTGACTCCGGACTGTTCTCGCTCTTGTTCTGGCCTGCCTTCGCCTTGTCTCCGGCCTGCTCTCGCTCTGGCCTGCCCTTGCCTTGGCTCCGGACTGCTTTCTCTCTGGCTCTGGCCTGCTCTCGCTCTGGCTCTAGCCTGCACTCGCTTTGGCTCTGGCCTGCTGTCGCCCTGGCTCTGGCCTGCTCTCGCTCTGGCACTGGCCTGCCCTGGCTGTGGCCTGCTCTCTCTCTGGCCTGCCCTCGCCCTGGCTCTGGCCTGCTCTCGCTCTGGCCTGCTCTCGCTCTGGCCTGCTCTCGCTCTGGCCTGCTCTCGCTCTGGCTCTGGCATGGCCCTGTCTCCGGCCTGCTCTCGCCCTGGTTCCGGCCTGCCCTTGCCTTGGCTCTGGCCTTCTATCGCTCTGGATCTGGCATGCCCTTGCCTTGGCTCTGGCCTACCCTCGCCTTGGCTCCGGCCTGCTCTCGCCTTGGCTCCGGCCTGCTCTCGCTCTGCCTCCGGCCTGCCCTCGCCCTGACTCCGGCCTGCCCTTGCATTGGCTCCGGCCTGCTCTCGCCCTGGTTCCGACCTGCTCTCGCTCTGGCTTTGGCCTGCCCTCGCTCTGGCTCTGGCCTGCCCTCGCCCTGGCTCCAGCCTGCTCTCTCTCTGGCTCTGGCCTGCCCATGCCTTGGCTCCGGCCTGCCCTTCCTCTGGCTCTGGACTGCCCTCGTCTTGACTCTAGCCTGATCTCGCTCTTGTTCTGGCCTGCCTTCACCTTGGCTCCAGCCTGCTCTCGCTCTTTTTCTGGCCTCGCCCTGTCTCCGGCCTGCTCTCGCCCTGGTTCCGGCCTGCCCTTGCCTTGACTCTGGCCTTCTATCACTCTGGCTCTGGCCTGCCCTTGCCTTGGCTCTGGCCTACCCTTGCCTTGGCTCTGGCCTGCTCTCGCTCTGGCCTGCTCTCGCTCTGGCCACCCCTCGCCTTGGCTCCGGCCTGCTCTGGCTTTGGCTTACCCTCGCCTTGGCTCCGACCTGCTCTTGCTCTGGCTCTGGCCTGCCCTCGCCTTGGCTCCGGCCTGCACTCGCTCTGGCTCTGGCCTGCCCTGGCTCTGCCTCTGGACTGCCCTCGCCTTGGCTCCGGCCAGCTCTAACCTTGGCTACGGCCTGCTCTGGCTCTAGTTCCGGACTGCCCTCGCCCAGGCTCAGGCATACTCTCACTCTGGCTGTGGCCTGTTCTCGCTCTGGCCTCGCCCTGTCTCGGGCCTGCTTTAGCTGTTGTTCCGTCCTGCCCTTGCCTTCTCTCGCTCAGGCCTGCCCTTGCCTTGGCTCTGGCCTAATCTCGCTCTGGCCCTTGCCTGCCCTCGCCCTGGCCTGCTGTCGCTCTGGTTCTGGCCTGCTCTCGCTCTGGCGTGCCCTCTCCTTGGCTCCGGCCTGCTCTCGCTCTGGCCTGCTCTCGCTCTGGCTCCGGCCTGTCCTCGCCCTGGCTCCGGCCAGCCCTCGCCTTGGCTCCGGCCTGCTCTCGCCCTGGCTCCGGCCTGCTCTCGCTCTGGCCTGCCCTCGCCCTGGCTCCGGCCTGCTCTAGCTCTGGCTCTCGCCTGCTCTTACTCTGGCTCTGGCCTGCTCTAGCTCTGGCTCTGGCCTGCCCTAGTCTTGACTTCGGACTGTTCTCGCTCTTGTTCTGGCCTGCCTTCGCCTTGTCTCCGGCCTGCTCTCGCTCTGGCCTGCCCTCGCCTTGGCTCCGGACTGCTTTCTCTCTGGCTCTGGCCTGCTCTCGCTCTGGCTCTAGCCTGCACTCGCTTTGGCTCTGGCCTGTTGTTGCCCTGGCTCCGGCCTACCCTGGCTGTGGCCTGCTCTCTCTCTGGCCTGCCCTTGCCCTGGCTCTGGCCTACTCTCGCTCTGGCCTGCTCTCGCTCTGGCCTGCTCTCGCTCTGGCCTGCTCTCGCTCTGGCATCGCCCTGTCTCCGGCCTGCTCTCGCCCTGGTTCCGGCCTGCCCTTGCCTTGGCTCTGGCCTTCTATCGCTCTGGCTCTGGCATGCCCTTGCCTTGGCTCTGGCCTACCCTCGCCTTGGCTCCGGCCTGCTCTCGCTCTGCCTCCGGCCTGCCCTCGCCCTGACTCCGGCCTGCCCTTGCTCTGGCTCCGGCCTGCCCTCGCATTGGCTCCGGCCTGCTCTCGCCCTGGTTCCGACCTGCTCTCGCTCTGGCTTTGGCCTGCCCTCGCTCTGGCTCTGGCCTGCCCTCGCCCTGGCTCCGGCCTGCTCTCTCTCTGGCTCTGGCCTGCCCATGCCTTGGCTCCGGCCTGCCCTTCCTCTGGCTCTGGACTGCCCTCGTCTTGACTCTAGCCTGATCTCGCTCTTGTTCTGGCCTGCCTTCACCTTGGCTCCAGCCTGGTCTCGCTCTTGTTCTGGCTCTGGCCTCGCCCTGTCTCCGGCCTGCTCTCGCCCTGGTTCCGGCATGCCCTTGCCTTGACTCTGGCCTTCTATCACTCTGGCTCTGGCCTGCCCTTGCCTTGGCTCTGGCCTGCTCTCGCTCTGGCCTGCTCTCGCTCTGGCCTCCCCTCGCCTTGGCTCCGGCCTGCTCTGGCTTTGGCCTACCCTCGCCTTGGCTCCGACCTGCTCTTGCTCTGGCTCTGGCCTGCCCTCGCCTTGGCTCCGGCCTGCACTCGCTCTGGCTCTGGCTTGCCCTGGCTCTGCCTCTGGACTGCCCTCGCCTTGGCTCCGGCCAGCTATAACCTTGGCTACGGCCTGCTCTGGCTCTAGTTCCGGACTGCCCTTGCCCTGGCTCCGGCCTGCCATCACTCTGGCTCCGGCCTGCCCTCGCCTTAGCTCCGGCATGCTCTCGCCCTGGCTCCGGGGTGCTCTCGCTTTGGCTCTTGCCCGCCCTCGCCCAGGCTCCGGCCTGCTCTCTCTCTGGCTCTGGCCTGCCCTCGCCCAGTCTCCGGCATACTCTCACTCTGGCTGTAGCCTGCTCTCGCTCTGGCCTCGCCCTGTCTCGGGCCTGCTTTAGCCGCTGTTCCGGCCTGCCCTTGCCTTGGCTCTGGCCTTCTCTCGCTCTGGCTCTCGCCTGCCCTCGCCCTGGCTCCGGCCTGCTGTCGCTCTGGATCTGGCCTGCTCTCGCTCTGGCTCTGGCGTGCCCTCGCCTTGGCTCCGGCCTGCTCTCGCTCGGACTCTGGCCTGCCCTCGCCCTGACTTCGGCCTGCTCTTGCTCTGGCCTGCCCTCGTCTTGACTCCGGCCTGTTCTCGCCCTTGTTCCGGCCTGCCCTTGCCTTGGCTCCGGCCTTCTCTCGCTCTAGCCGGCCCTTGCCTTAGCTCTGGCCTACTCTCGCTCTGGCTCTTGCCTACCCTCGCCCTGGCCTGCTCTCGCTCTGGCGTGCCTTCGCCTTGGTTCCGGCCTGCTCTCGCTCTGACTCTGGCCTGCCCTCGCACTGACTCCGGCCTGCACTCGCCTTGGCTCCGGCCTGCTCTCGCCCTGGCTCTGGCCTGCACTCGCTTTGGCTCCGGCCTGCTCTCGCCTTGGCTCCAGCCTACTCTCGTTCTGGCCTGCTCTCGCTCTGGCCTCGCCCTATCTCTGGCCTGCTCTCGCCCTGGTTCCGGCCTGCCCTTCCCTTGGCTCTGGCCTTCTATCGCTCTGGCTCTGGCATGCCTTTGCCTTGGCTCTGGCCTACCCTCGCCGTGGCTCCAGCCTGCTCTTGCTCTTGCTCTTGTCTGCCCATGCCTTGGCTCCGGCCTGCTCTTCCTCTGGCTCTGGCCTGCCCTCTAGCCTGATCTCACTCTTGTTCTGGCCTGCCTTCGTCATGGCTCCAGCCTGCTCTCGCTCTGGCTCAGGCCTGTTCTCGCTCTGGCTCACGCCCGCCCTAACTCTGGATCCGGACTGCTCTAGCTCTGGCTCTGGCCTGCTCTCGCTATGGCTCTGGCCAGCCCTCGCCCTGGCTCCGGTATACTCTCGCTCAGGTTCTGACCTGCTCTCGCTCTGGCCTCGCCCTGTCTCCGGCCTGTTCTCGCCCATGTTCCGACCTGCCCTTGCCTTGGCTCCGGCCTTCTCTCGTTCTGGCTCTGGCCTGCCCTTGCCTTGGCTCTGGCCTACTCTCGCTCTGGCCTGCTCTCGCCCTGGCTCCGGCCTGCTCTTGCCCTGGTTCCAACCTGCTCTCGCTCTGGCTTTGGCCTGCCCTCGCTCTTGCTCTGGCCTGCCCTCGCCCTGGCTCCGGCCTGCTCTCTCTCTGGCTCTGGCCTGCCCATGCCTTGGCTCCGGGGTGCCCTTCCTCTGGCTCTGGACTGCCCTCGTCTTGACTCTAGCCTGATCTTGCTCTTATTCTGGCCTGCCTTCACCTTGGCTCCAGCCTGCTCTCGCCCTTGTTCTGGCTCTGGCCTCGCCCTGTCTCCGGCCTGCTCTCGCCCTGGTTCCGGCCTGCCCTTGCCTTGACTCTGGCCTTCTATCACTCTGGCTCTGGCCTGCCCTTGCCTCTGGCCTGCTCTCGCTCTGGCCTCCCCTCGCCTTGGCTCCGGCCTGCTCTGGCCTTGGCCTACCCTCGCCTTGGCTCCGACCTGCTCTTGCTCTGGCCTGCCCTCGCCTTGGCTCCGGCCTGCACTCGCTCTGGCCTGCCCTGGCTCTGCCTCTGGACTGCCCTCGCCTTGGCTCCGGCCAGCTCTAAACTTGACTACGGCCTGCTCTGGCTCTAGTTCCGGACTGCCCTTGCCCTGGCTCCGGCCTGCCATCACTCTGGCTCCGGCCTGCCCTCGCCTTAGCTCCGGCCTGCTCTCGCCCTGGCTCCGGGGTGCTCTCGCTTTGGCTCTTGCCCGCCCTCGCCCTGGCTCCGGCCTGCTCTCTCTCTGGCCTGCCCTCGCCCAGTCTCCGGCATACTCTCACTCTGGCTGTAGCCTGCTCTCGCTCTGGCCTCGCCCTGTCTCGGGCCTGCTTTAGCCGCTGTTCCGGCCTGCCCTTGCCTTGGCTCTGGCCTTCTCTTGCTCTGGCTCTGGCCTGCCCTTGCCTTGGCTCTGGCCTACTCTCGCTCTGGCTCTCGCCTGCCCTCGCCCTGGCTCCGGTCTGCTGTCGCTCTGGATCTGGCCTGCTCTCGCTCTGGCGTGCCCTCGCCTTGGCTCCGGCCTGCTCTCGCTCGGACTCTGGCCTGCCCTCGCCCTGACTCCGGCCTGCTCTTGCTCTGGCCTGCCCTCGTCTTGACTCCGGCCTGTTCTTGCCCTTGTTCCGGCCTGCCCTTGCCTTGGCTCCGGCCTTCTCTCGCTCTAGCCGGCCCTTGCCTTAGCTCTGGCCTACTCTCGCTCTGGCTCTTGCCTACCCTCGCCCTGGCCTGCTCTCGCTCTGGCGTGCCTTCGCCTTGGTTCCGGCCTGCTCTCGCTCTGACTCTGGCCTGCCCTCGCACTGACTCCGGCCTGCACTCGCCTTGGCTCCGGCCTGCTCTCGCCCTGGCTCTGGCCTGCACTCGCTTTGGCTCCGTCCAGCTCTCGCCTTGGCTCCGGACTGCTCTAGCTCTGGCTCTGGCCTGCTCTCGCTATGGCTCTGCCCAGCCCTGGCCCTGGCTCCGGTATACTCTCGCTCAGGTTCTCACCTGCTCTCGCTCTGGCCTCGCCCTGTCTCCGGCCTGTTCTCGCCCATGTTCCGGCCTGCCCTTGCCTTGGCTCCGGCCTTCTCTCGTTCTGGCTCTGGCCTGCCCTTGCCTTGGCTCTGGCCTACTCTCGCTCTGGCCTGCTCTCGCCCTGGCTCCGGCCGGCTCTCGCTCTGGCTCTGACCTGCTCTTGCTCTGGCTCTGGCATGTCCTCGCCTTGGCTCCGGCCTGCTCTCGCCATGACTCAGGCCTGCTCTGGATCTGGCTCTGGCCTGCCCTCGCCTTGGCTATGGCCTGCTCTCGCTCTGGCCCGCCCTCGCCTTGGCTCCGGCCTGCTCTCGCCTTGGCTCCGGCCGGCTCTCGCTCTGGCTCCGTCCAGCTCTCGCCTTGGCTCCGGCCTGCTCTCGCCTTGGCTCCGGCCTGCTCTCGCCTTGGCTCCGGCCTGCTCTCGCCTTGGCTCCGGCCTGCTCTCGCTCTGGCTCCGGCCTGCTCTTGCCCTGGCTCTGGCCTGCCCTCGCCTTGGCTCCGGCCTGTTCTTGCTCTGGATCTGGCCGGCTCTTGCTCTGGCTCTGGCCTGCCCTTGTCTTGACCCCGGCCTGCTCTCGCCCTGGCTCTGACCTGCTCTCGCTCTTGTTCTGGCCTGCCTTCGCCTTGGCTCCGGTCTGCTCTTGCTCAGGCCTGCTCTCGCTCTGGCTCAGGCCTGCTCTCTCTCTGGCTCTCGCCTGCCCATGCCTTGGCTCCGGCCTGCTCTTCCTCTGGCTCTGGCCTGCCCTCGTCTTTACTCTGGCCTGATCTCGCTCTTGTTCTGGCCTGCCTTCGCCTTGGCTCCGGCCTGCTGTTGCTCAGGCCTGCTCTCGCTCTGGCTCTGGCCTGCCCTTGCCTTGGCTCCAGACTGCTTTCGCTCTGGCCTGCTCTCGCTCTGGCCTCCCCTCGCCTTGGCTCCGGCCTGCTCTAGCTCTGGCTCTGACCTGCTCTCGCCTTGGCTCCGACCTGCTCTTGCTCTGGCCTGCCCTCGGCTTGGCTCCGGCCTGCTCTCGCCCTGCCCTTGCTCTGGCTTCGGCCAGCCCTCGCCTTGGCTCCGGCCTGCTCTCGCCCTGGCTCCGGCCTGCTCTTGCTCTGGCCTGCCCTCGCCCTTGCTCCGGCCTGCTCTTGCTCTGGCCTGCTCTTGCTCTGGCCTGCCCTCGTCTTGACTCCGGCCTCTTCTCGCCCTTGTTCCGGCCTGCCCTTGCCTTGGCTCCAGCCTGCTCTTGCTCAGGCTCTGGCCTGCCCTCGTCTTGACTCCGGCCTGCTCTCGCTCTGGTTCGGGCCTGCCTTTGCCTTGGCTCCGGCCTCCTCTCGCTCTGGCTCAGGCCTACTCGCTCTCTGGCTCTGGCCTTGGCTCTGGACTTCTCTAGCTCTGGCACTGGCCTGCTCTCGTTCGGGCACTGGCCTGCTCTCGCTCTGGCACTGGCCTGCTCTCGCTCTGGCCTGCCCTCACCTTGGCTCTGGCCTGTTCTCACTCTGACTCTGGCCTGCCATCGCCTTGGCTCCGGCCTGCTCTCTCTCTTGCTCTGGCATGCCCTGGCTCTGCCTATGGCCTGCCCTCGCCTTGGTTCCGACCTGCTCTCGCTCTGGTTCTGGGCTGCCTTCTCCTTGGCTCCGGCCTGCTCTTGCTCTGGCTCAGGCCTACTCTCTCTCTGGCTCTGGCCTGCCCTTGCCTTGGCTCCAGACTGCTCTCGCTCAGGCACTGGCCTGCTCTCACTCTGGCTCTGGCATGCTCTCGCTCTGGCTCTGGCCTGCCCTCGCTCTGACTCTGGCCTGCCCTCGCCCTGACTCCGGCCTGATCTGGCTGTAGCTCTGGCCTGCCCTCGGCTTGGCTCCGGCCTGCTGTCGCCCTGCCCTTGCTCTGGCTCCGGCCAGCCCTCGCCTTGGCTCCGGTCTGCTCTCGCCCTGGCTCCGGCCTGCCCTCGTCGTGGCTCCGGCCTGCTCTCGCTCTGGCTCTGGCCTGCCATCGCATTAGCTCCGGCCTGCTCTCGCCCTGGCTCCGGCCTGCCCTCTTCCTGGCTCCGGCCTGCTCTCGCTCTGGCCTGCTCTCTCCCTGGCTCCGGCCTGCCCTCGCCCTGGCTCCGGCCTGCCCTCGCCCTGGCTCCGGCTTGCCCTCGCTCTGGCTCCAGCCTGCCCTCGCCCTGGCTCCGGCCGGCTCTTGCTCTGGCTCTAGCCTGCCCTTGCCCTGGCTCTGGCCTGCTCTCACTCTGGCTCTTGCCTGTCCTTGCTCTGGCTCCGGCCAGCCCTCTCCTTGGCTCCAGCCTGCTCTTGCTCTGGCTCTGTCCTGCCCTCGTCTTGACTCTGGTCTGCTCTCGCTCTGGTTCTAGCCTGACTTCGCCTTGGCTCCAGCCTGCTCTGGCTCTGGCTCAGGCCTACTCTCTCTCTGGCTCTGGCCTGCCCTTGCCTTGGCTCCGGCCAGCTCACGCCTTGGCTCCGGCCTGCTCTCGCCATGACTCTGGCCTGCTCTGGATCTGGCTCTGGCCTGCCCTCACCTTGGCTACGTCCTGATCTCGCTCTGGCCCGCCCTTGCCTTGGCTCCTGCCTGCTCTCGCCTTGGCTCCTGCCTGCTCTCGCTCTGGCTCCGGCCAGCCCTCGCCTTGGCTCCGGCCTGCTCTCGCCTTGGCTCCGGCCTGCTCTTGCCCTGGCTCTGGCCTGCCCTCGCCCTGGCTCCGGCCTGCTCATGCCTTGGCTCCGACCTGCTCTTCCTCTGGCTCTGGCCTGCCCTCTAGCCTGATCTCGCTCTTGTTCTGGCCTGCCTTCGTCATGGCTTCAGCCTGCTCTCGCTCTGGCTCAGGCCTGCTCTCGCTCTGGCTCGCCCTAGCTCTGGCTCCGGACTGCTCTAGCTCTGGCTCTGGCCTGCTCTCGCTATGGCTCTGGCCAACCCTCGCCCTGGCTCCGGCATACTCTCGCTCAGGTTCTGACCAGCTCTCGCTCTGGCCTCGCCCTGTCTCCGGAATGCTCTCGCCCATGTTCCGGCCTGCCCTTGCCTTGGCTCCGGCCTTCTCTCATTCTGGTTCTGGCCTGCCCTTGCCTTGGCTCTGGCCTACTCTCGCTCTGGCTCAGGCCTGCCCTCGCTCTGGCTCTGACCTGCTCTCGCTCTGGCGTGCCCTCGCCTTGGCTCTGGCCTGCTCTCGCCATGACTCTGGCCTGCTCTGGATCTGGCTCTGGCCTGCCCTCGCCTTGGCTACGGCCTGCTCTCGCTCTGGCTCTGGCCCGCCCTCGCCTTGGCTCCGGCCTGCTCTCGCCTTGTCTCCGGCCTGCTCTCGCTCTGGCCAGCCCTCGCCTTGGCTCCGGCCTGCTCTCGCCTTGGCTCCGGCCTGCTCTCGCTCTGGCTCCGGCCTGCTCTTGCCCTGGCTCCGGCCTGCCCTCGCCCTGGCTCCGGCCTGCTCTTGCTCTGGCTCTGACCTGTCCTCGCCTTGGCTCCGACCTGCTCTTGCTCTGGCTCTGGCCTGCCCTCGCCTTGGCTCCAGTCTGCTCTCGCCCTGGCTCCGGCCTGCCCTTGCTCTGGCTCCGGCCAGCCCTCGCCTTGGCTCCAGCCTGCTCTCGCCCTGGCTCCGGCCTGCTCTTGCTCTGGCTCTGGCCTGCCCTCGCCCTGGCTCCGGCCTGCTCTTGCTCTGGCTCTGGCCTGCTCTTGCTCTGGCCTGCCCTCGTCTTGACTCCGGCCTGTTCTCGCCCTTGTTCCGGCCTGCCCTTGCCTTGGCTCCAGCCTGCTCTTGCTCTGGCCTGCCCTCGTCTTGACTCTGGCCTGCTCTCGCTCTGGTTCGGGCCTGCCCTCGTCTTGACTCTGGCCTGCTCTCGCCCTGGTTCGGGCCTGCCTTTGCCTTGGCTCCGGCTTCCTCTCGCTCTGGCTCAGGCCTACTCGCTCTCTGGCTCTGGCCTGCCCTTGCCTTGGCTCCGGACTTCTCTAGCTCTGGCACTGGCCTGCTCTCGTTCTGGCACTGGCCTGCTCTCGCTCTGGCACTGGCCTGCTCTCGCTCTGGCCTGCCCTCACCTTGGCTCTGGCCTGTTCTCACTCTGACTCTGGCCTGCCATCGCCTTGGCTCCGGCCTGCTCTCTCTCTTGCTCTGGCCGGCCCTGGCTCTGCCTATGGCCTGCCCTCGCCTTGGTTCCGACCTGCTCTCGCTCTGGCTAAGGCCTACTTTCTCTCTGGCTCTGGCCTACCCTTGCCTTGGCTCCGGACTGCTCTCGCTCAGGCACTGGCCTTCTCTCACTCTGGCTCTGGCCTGCTCTCGCTCTGGCTCTGGCCTGCCCTCTCTCTGACTCTGGTCTGCCCTCGCCCTGACTCCGGCCTGCTCTGGCTGTAGCTCTGGCCGGCTCTCGTGCTGGCTCTGGCCTGCTGTCGCCCTGGCTCCGGCCTGTCCTCGTCCTGGCTCCGGCCTGCTCTTGCTCTGGCTCCGGCCTGCCATCGCATTACCTCCGGCCTGCTCTCGCCCTGGCTCCGGCCTGCCCTCGCCCTGGCTCCGGCCTGCCCTCGTCCTGGCTCCGGCCTGCCCTCGTCCTGGCTCCGACATGCTCTCTCCCTGGCTCCGGCCTGCCCTCGCCCTGGCTCCGGCTTGCCCTCGCTCTGGCTCCGGCTTGCCCTCGCTCTGGCTCCAGCCTGCCCTCGCCCTGGCTCCGGCCTGCTCTTGCTCTGGCTCTAGCCTGCCCTCGCACTGGCTCTGGCCTGCTCTCACTCTGGCTCTGGCCTGTCCTTGCTCTGACCTGCTCTCGCTCTGGCGTGCCCTCGCCCTGGCTCCGGCCTGCTCTTGCTCTGGCTCTAGCCTGCCCTCGCCCTGGCTCTGGCCTGCTCTCACTCTAGCTCTGGCCTGTCCTTGCTCTGGCTCCGGCCAGCCCTCTCCTTGGCTCCAGCCTGCTCTTGCTCTGGCTCTGTCCTGCCCTCGCTCTGGTTCTAGCCTGATTTCGCCTTGGCTCCGGCCTGCTCTCTCTCTGGCTCTGGACTGCCCTTGCCTTGGCTCCGGACTGCTCTCGCTCTGGCACTGGCCTGTTCTCGCTCTGGCACTGGCCTGCTCTCCTTCTGGCTCTGGCCTGCCTTCACCTTGGCTCCGGCCAGCTCTCGCTCTGGTCTGCCCTCGCTTTGGCTCCAGCCTGCTCTCGCCCTGGTACTGGCCTGCCCTGGCTCTGCCTCTGGCCTGCCCTCGCCTTGGCTCCGGTCTGCTCTCGCCTTGGCACCGGTCTGCCCTTGCCCTGGCTGCTGCCTGCTATTGCTCTGGCTCCGACCTGCTCTCGCTCTGCCTCTGGCCTGCTCTCGCTCTGGATCTGGCCTGCCCTTGCCTCGGCACCGGCCTGCTCTCTCTCTGGCCTGCCCTCTCCTTGGCTCCGGCCTTCTCTCGCTCTGGCTCTCGCCTGCCCTAGCCTTGGCTCTGGCTTACTCTCGCTCTGGACTGGCCTGCCCTCGCCCTGGCTCCGGCCTCCTCTCGTTCTGAGTCAGGTCTTCCCTCGCCCTGGCTCCGGCCTGCTCTGGCCTGATCTCGCGCTGGCTCTGGCCTGCTCTCGCCCTGGCTCCGGCCTGCCATCGCCCTGGCTCCGGCCTGCCCTCGTCCTGGCTCCGGCCTGCTCTGGCTCTAGCTCTGGCCTGCCCTCGCCTTGGCTCCGGTATGCTCTCGCTCTGGCTCCGGTCTGCCCTCGCTCTGGCTTCGGACTGCCCTCGCCCTGGCTCCGGCCAGCCCTTACTCAGGCTCCGGCCAGCCATCGCCTTGGCTCCGGCCAGCTCCTGCAATGGTTCCGGCCTGCCCTCGCCTTGGCTCCGGCCTGCTCTCGCCCTGCCCTCGCCCTGGCTCCGGCCTGCCCTCGCCCTGGCTCCGGCCTGCCCTCTAACTGGCTCCGGCCTGCCCTCTAACTGGCTCCGGCCTGCCCTTGCCTTGGCTCCAGCCTGCTCTTGCTCTGGCTCTGGCCTGCCCTCGTCTTGACTCCGGCCTGCTCTCGCTCTGGTTCGGGCCTGCCTTTGCCTTGGCTCCGGCCTCCTCTCGCTCTGGCTCAGGTCTACTCGCTTTCTGGCTCTGGTCTGCCCTTGCCTTGGCTCCGGACTTCTCTAGCTCTGGCACTGGCCTGCTCTCGTTCTGGCACTGGCCTGCTCTCGCTCTGGTACTGGCCTGGTCTCGCTCTGGCACTGGCCTGCTCTTGCTCTGGCACTGGCCTGCTCTCGCTCTGGCCTGCCCTCACCTTGGCTCTGGCCTGTTCTCATTCTGGCTATGGCCTGCCATCGCCTTGGCTTCCGCCTGCTCTCTCTCTTGCTCTGGCATGCCCTGGCTCTGCCTATGGCCTGCCCTCGCCTTGGTTCCGACCTGCTCTCGCTCTGGTTCTGGTCGGCCTTCTCCTTGGCTCCGGCCTGCTCTCGCTCTGGCTCAGGCCTACTCTCTCTCTGGCTCTGGCCTGCCCTTGCCTTGGCTCTGGACTGCTCTCGCTCAGGCACTGGCCTGCTCTCACTCTG
The DNA here is from genome assembly GCF_046119375.1 of Phyllobates terribilis. Classification (NCBI taxonomy): domain Eukaryota; kingdom Metazoa; phylum Chordata; class Amphibia; order Anura; family Dendrobatidae; genus Phyllobates; species Phyllobates terribilis. The sequence continues at coordinate 3,108,243 of NW_027362898.1, read as the reverse complement.
GCCAGCTCTAGCTCTGGCTCTGGCCTGCCCTCACCTTGGCTCCGGCCTGCTCTCGCTCTGACTCTGGTCTGCCCTCGCCCTGACTCCGACCTGCTCTGGCTGTAGCTCTGGCATGCTCTCGTGCTGGCTCTGGCCTGCTCTCGCCCTGGCTCCGGCCTGCCCTCGTCCTGGCTCCCGCCTGCTCTCTCTCTGGCTCTGGCCTGCCCTCACCTTAGCTCCGGCCTGCTCTCGCCCTGGCTCTGGCATGCCCTCGCCTTAGCTCCGGCCTGCTTTCGCCCTGGCTACGGCCTGCCCTCGTGCGGGCTCCGGCCTGCTCTCGCTCTGGTCTGACCTCGCCTTGGCTCCGACCTGCTCTCTCCCTGGCTCCGGCCTGCCCTCACCCTGGCTCCGGCCTGCCCTCGCCATGGCTCTGGCCTGCTCTTGCTCTAGCCTGCCCTCGCCCTGGCTCTGGCCTGCTCTCACTCTGGCTCTGGCCTGTCCTTGCTCTGGCTCCGGCCAGCCCTCTCCTTGGCTCCAGGCTGCTCTTGCTCTGTCCTGCCCTCGTCTTGACTCCGGTCTGCTCTCGCTCTGGTTCTAGTCTGACTTTGCCTTGGCTCCGGCCTGCTCTCGCTCTGGCTCAGGCCTACTCTCTCTCTGGCTCTGGCCTGCCCTTGCCTTGGCTCCGGACTGCTCTCGCTTTGGCACTGGCCTGCTCTCGCTCTGGCACTGGCCTGCTCTCCTTCTGGCTCTGGCCAGCCCTCACCTTGGCTCTGGCCTGCTCTCACTTTGGTACTGGCCTGCCCCGGCTCTGCCTGTGGCCTGCCCTCGCCTTGGCTCCGGTCTGCTCTCGCCCTGGCTGCTGCCTGCTATTGCTCTGGCTCCGGCCTGCTCTCGCTCTGCCTCTGGCTTGCTCTCGCTCTGGATCTGGCCTGCTCTCTCTCTGGCCTGCCCTCTGCTTGGCTCCGGCCATCTTTCGCTCTGGATCTCGCCTGCCCTAGTCTTGGCTCTGGCTTACTCTCGCTCTGGACTGGCCTGCCCTGGCTCCGGCCTGCTCTCGCCTTGGCTCCGGCCTCCTCTCGTTCTGATTCAGGTCTGCCCTCGCCCAGGCTCCGGCCTGCTCTGGCTCTAGCTCTGGCCTGCCCTCGCCTTGGCTCTGGCCTGCTCTCACCCTGGCTCCAGTCTGCCTACGCTCTGGCTTCGGCCTGCCCTCGCCCTGGCTCCGGCCAGCCCTTACTCTGGCTCCGGCCAGCCATCGCCTTGGCTCCGGCCAGCTCCTGCAATGGTTCCGGCCTGTCCTCGCCCTGGCTCCGGCCTGCTCTCGCCCTGGCTCCGGCCTGCCCTCGCCCTGGCTCCGGCCTGCCCTCGCCCTGGCTCCGGCCTGCCCTCTAACTGGCTCCGGCCTGCCCTCGCTCTGGCTCCGGACTGTCCTCGCCCTGGCTCCATCCTGCTCTCGCTTTGGCTCCAGCCTGTCCTTGCCCTGGCTCTGGCCTGCTCTCACTGTGGCTCCGGCCTGCTCTCCTCTTGGCTCTGGCCTGCTCTCGTTCTGGCTCCGGCCTGCTCTCGCTCTGGCCTGCCCTCGTCCTGGTTCCGGCATTGTCTCGCTCTAGTTTCGGCCTGCCGTCTCCTTGGATCCGGCCTGCTCTCGCTCTGGCTCCGGCCTGCCCTCCCTCACCTTGGCTCCAGCCTGCTCGCACTCTGGCTCTGACCTGCCTTTGCCTTGGCTTCGGCCTGCTCTCGCTCTGACTCTGGCCTGCCTTTGCCTTGGCTCCTGCATGCTCTCGTTCAGGCTCTGGCCTGCTCTCGCTCTGGCCTGCCTTCGCCTTGGCTCCGGACTGCTCTCGCTCTGGCCTGCTCTTGCTCTGGCCTACCCTGGCTTTGCCTCTGGCCTGCCCTTGCCTTGGCTACGACCTGCTCTCGCTCTTGCTCCGTACTGGTCTCGCCCTGGCCCCGCAATGCCATAGCTCAGGCTCCGGCCTGCCCTCACTTTGGCTCCGTCCTGCTCTTGCCCTGGCTCCGACCTGCTCTTGCTCTGACTCTGGCCTGCCCTCGCCCTGGCTCCGGCCTACTCTCTCTCTGGCTCTCGCCTGCCCTTGCCCTGGCTCCGGCCTACTCTCGCTCTGGCCTCGCCTTGGCTCAGGCCTGCTCTCGCTCTCACTCTGGTCTGTCCTAGCCTTGGCCGCCTGCTCTGGCACTAGCTTTGGCCTGCTATCGCGCTAGCTCCGGCCTGCCCTCGTCCTGGCTCAAGCCTGCTCTTGCTCTGGCTCTGGCCTGCCCTCGTCTTGGCTCCGGCCTGCTCTCGCACTGGCTCCAGCCTGCTCTCGCTCTGGCTTCGGCCTTCCCTTGCCCTGGCTCCGGCCTGCCCTTGCTCTGGCTCCGGCCAGCCCTCGCCTTGGCTCCGGCCAGCACCTGCTCTTGCTCCGGCCTGCCTTCCTTCGCCTTGGCTCCTGCCTGCTCTCGCTCTGGCCAGCTCTCGCTCTGGCTGTGGCCTGCCTTCGTCTTGGCTCCGGACTGCTCTCGCTTTGGCCTGCTTTCGCTCTGGCTTGGGCCTGTCCTTGCCTTGGCTCCGGTCTGCGTCTGGCCTGCTCTTGCTCTGGCCTACCCTGGCTCTGCCTCTGGCCTGCCCTTGCCTTGGCTCCGGCCTGCTCTCGCTCTAGCTCCGTACTGCCCTCACCCTGGCTCCGCTATGCCATAGCTCGGGCTCTGGCCTGCCCTCGCCTTGGCTCCATCCTGCTCTCGCCCTGGCTCCGACCTGCCCTCGCTCTGGCTCTGGCCTGCCCTCGCTCCGCCTACTCTCTCTCTGGCTCTGGCCTGCAGTCGCCCTGGCTCCGGCCTACTCTTGCTCTGGCCTGCTCTTGCTCTGGCCTCGCCTTGGCTCCAGCTTGCTCTCGCTCTCACTCTGGTCTGCCGTCGCCCTGGCCTCCTGCTCTGGCTCTAGCTCTGGCCTGCTCTCGCCCTGGCTCCGGCCTGCCCTCGTCCTGGCTCCGGCCTGGTCTCGCTCTGGCCTGCCCTCGCCTTGGCTCCGGCCTGCTCTCCACCTCGCTCCAGCCTGCTCTCGCTCTGGCTTAGGCCTTCCCTCGCCCTGGCTCCAGCCTGCCCTAGCTCTGGCTCCGGCCAGCCTTCGCCTAGGATCCGGCCAACACCTGCTCTGGCTCCGGCCTGCCTTCGCCATGGCTTCGGACTGTTCTCGCTCTGACCTGCTCTGGCCTGTCCTTGCCTTCGCCTTGGCTTCGGACTGCTCTCGCTCTGACCTGCTCTCGCTCTGGCCTGTCCTTGCCTTGGCTTCGGGCTGCTCTCGCTCTGACCTGCTCTCGCTCTGGCCTGTCCTTGCCTTGGCTCCGACCTGCTCTTGCTCTGGCCTACCCTGGCTCTGCCTCCGGCCAGCCCTCGCCTTGGCTCCGGCCAGCTCCTGCTCTGGCTCCAGCCTGCCCTCGCCTTGGCTTCGGCCTGCCCTCGTCCTGGCTCCGGCCTGGCCTCTCTCTGGCTCCGGCCTGCCCTCGCCCTGGCTCCATCCTGCTCTCGCTCTGGCTAGGGCCTGCCCTCGCCCTGGCTCCAGCCTGACCTCGCCTTGGCTCCGGCCTGCTCTCGCTCTGGCTCCGGCCTGCCCTTGCCCTGTCTCCGGCCTGCTCTCGCTCTAGCTTGCCCTCGCCCTGGCTCCGGCATTCTCTCGCTCTGGTTTCGGCCTGCCCTCCCCTCGCCTTGGCTCCGGCCTGCTCTCGCTCTGGCCTGCCCTCGCCCTGCTCTCTCTCTGGCTCTGGCCTGCCCTTGCCTTGGCTCCGGCCTGCTCTCTCTATGACTCTGGACTGCCCTTGCCCTGGCTCCGGCCTGCCCTCGCCCTGGCTCCGGCCTGCCCTAGCCCTAGCTCCAACCTGCTCTCAGTCTGGCTCCGGCCTGCCCTCGCCTTGACTCCGGCCTGCTCACGCTCTGGCTCCGGCCTACCCTCGCCCTGTGTGCGGCCTGCTCTCGCTCTGGCCTGCCCTCGCCCTGGCTCCGGCATTCTCTCGCTCTGGTTTCGGCCTGACCTCGCTCTGGCCTGCCCTCGCCCTGGCTCCGGCCTGCTCTCTCTCTGGCTATGGCCTGCCCTTGCCTTGGCTCCGGCCTGCTCTCTCTATGACTCTGGACTGCCCTCGTCCTGGCTCCGGCCTGTCGTCTTCCTGGCTCCGGCCTGCTCTCGCTCTAGCTCTAGTGTCCCCTCACCTTGGCTCCGGCCTGCTCTCACCTTGGCTCCGGCCTGCCCTCGCCCTGGCTCGGACCTGATCTTGGCTCTGGACAGCCCTTGCCCTGGCTCCGGCCTGCTCTCGCCCTGGCTCCGACCTACTCTCGCTCTGGCACCGGCCTGCCCTCGCCCTGGATCCGGCCTGCTCTCGCCCTAGCTCCGGCCTGCTCTCTCTCTCTGGCCTGCCTTTGCCTTGGCTCCGGCATGCTCTATGACTCTAGCCTGCCCTTGCCCTGGCTCCTGCCTGCCCTCGCCCTGGCTTCGGCCTGCTCTCTCTCTCTGGCCTGCCTTTGCCTTGGCTCCGGCCTGTTCTCTCTATGACTCTGGCCTGCCCTCGTCCTGGCTCCGGCCTGTCCTCGTCCTGGCTCCGGCCTGCTCTCAATCTGGCTCTGGTGTACCCGCCTTCGCTCCGACCTGCTCTCACCTTGGCTCCGGCCTGCTCTCGCTCTAGCTCCGGCCAGCCCTCGCCCTGGCTCCGGCCAGCCCTTGCCCTGGCTCCGGCCAGCCCTTGCCCTGGCTCCGGCCTGCTCTCGATTTGCCTCTGGCCTGCCTCGACTTGGCTCCGGGCTAATCTCGCCTTGGCTCCGGCCTGCTCTCGCTCTACATCCGGACAGCCCTCGCCCTGGCTCCGGACTGCCCTTGCCTTGGCTCCGGACTGCTCTCGCCCTGGCTCCTGCCTGCTCTTGCTCTGGCTCTGGCCTGCCCTCACGCTGGCTCCGGCCTGCTCTCTATCTGGCTTTGGCCTGCTCTCGCTCTGGCCTTGAACTGTCTCCGGCCTGCTCTCGCCCTGGTTCCGGCCTGCCCTTGCCTTGGCTCCGGACTGCTCTCGCTCTGGCACTGGGCTGATCTCGCTTTGGCACTGGCCTGCTCTCGTTCTGGCTCTGGCCTGTCCTCACCTTGGCTCCGGCCTGCTCTCGCTCTGGCCTGCCCTGGCTCTGCTCAAGCCTGCCCTCGTCTTGGCTCCGGCCTGCTCTCGCCTTGGCACCGGTCTGCCCTCGCCCAGGCTCTGGCCTTCTCTCGCTCTGGCTCGCGCCTACCCTAGCCTTGGCTCTGGACTACTCTCGCTCTGGCTCGGGCCTGCTCTGGCTGTGGCTCTGGCATGCTCTCGCTCTGACCTGCCCTCTCGCTCGGACCATGGTCTGACCTTGCCTTGGCTCCGGCCTCCTCTCGCTCTGACTCTGGCCTGCCCTCGCCCTGGCTCCGGCCTGCTCTGGCTCTGTCCTGACCTCACCTTGGCTCCAGCCTGCTCTCGCCCAGGCTCCGGCCTGCCCTCGTCCTGGCTCCAGCCTGCTCTCGCTCTCGCCTGCCCTCGCTTTGGCTCCGGCTTGCTCTCGCCTTGGCTCCGGCCTGCTCTCGCACTAGCTCTGACCTGCTCTCGCTCTGCCTCTGTCCTGCCCTCGCCCTGGCTCCAGCCTACTCTAGCTCTGATTCTGGCCTGCCCTTGCCTTGGCTCCGGACTGCTCACTCTGGCACTGGCCTGCTCTCGATCTGGCTCTGGCCTGCCCTCGCCTTGGCTCTGACCTGCTCTTGCTCTGGCTCTAGCCTGCCCTCGCCTTGGCTCCGGCCTGCTCTCGCTCTGGCCTGCCCTGGCTCTGGCCTGCCCTCGCCTTGGCTCCAGCCAGCTCTCACCTTGGCTCCGGCCTGCTCTCGCTCTAGTTCCTGACTGCCCTTGCCCTGGCTCCGGCCTGCCATCGCTCTGGCTCCGGCCTGCTCTCGCTTTGATTCTGGCCCGCCCTCGCCCTGGCTCCGGCCTGCTCTCTCTCTGGCGCTGGCCAGCCCTCGCCCTGGCTCCGGCATACTCTCATTCTGGCTGTGGCCTGCTCTGGCTCTGGCCTGCCCTCACCCTGGCTCCGGCCTGCTCTTGCTCTGGCCTGCCCTCGTCTTGACTCCGGCCTGCTCTCGCTCGTTATGGCCAGCCTTCGCCTTGGCTCCGGCATGCTCTCGCTCTGGCGTAGGCCTGCTGTCGCTCTGGCTCTGTCTGGCCTGCCCTTGCCTTGGCTCCGGACTGCTCTTGCTCTGGCCTGCCCTCACCCTGGCTCCGGCCTGCTTTTGCTCTGGCCTGCCCTTGCCTTGGCTCTGGCCTTCTATCGCTCTGGCTCTGGCCTGCCCTTGCCTTGGCTCTGGCCTACTCTTGCCTTGGCTCCGGCCTTCTCTCGCTCTGGCTCTGGCCTCGCCCTGACTCCGGCCGGCCCTTGCTCTGGCTTCGGCCTGCCCTCGCATTGGCTCTGGCCTGCCCTCGCCCTGGCTCCGACCCGTTCTCGCTCTGGCCTACTCTCGCTTTGGCCTGCTCTCGCTCTGGCCTGCCCTTGCTCTAGCTCCGGCCTGCTCTCGCCCTGGCTCCGACCTGCTCTCGCTCTGGCCTGCCCTCGCTCTGGCTTCGGCCTGCTCTCTCTCTGGCTCTCGCCTGCCGATGCCTTGGCTCCGGCCTGCTATTCCTCTGGCTCTGGCCTGCCCTCGTCTTGACTCTGGCCTGATCTAGCTCTTGTTCTGGCCTGCTTTCGCCGTGGCTCCGGCCTGCTCTTGCTCTGGCCTGCCCTCGCTCTGGCCTCCCCTCGACTTGGCTCCGGCCTGCTCTCGCTCTGGCCTGCCCTCACTTTGGCTCTGACCTGCTCTTGCTCTGGCTCTAGCCTGCCCTCGACTTGGCTCCGGCCTGCTCTCGCTCTAGTTCCTGACTGCCCTCGCCCTGGCTCCGGCCTGCCCTCGCCTTAGCTCCGGCCTGCTCTCGCCCTGGCTCAGGCCTGCTCTCGCTTTGGCTCTGGCCCGCCCTCGACCTGGCTCCGGCCTGCTCTCTCTCTTGCTCTGGCCCGCCCTCACCCTGGCTCCGGCATACTCTCACTCTGGCTGTGGCCTGCTCTCGCTCTGGCCTTGCCCTGTATCGGGCCTGCTCTAGCCCTTGTTCCAGCCTGCCCTTGCCTTGGCTCCAGCCTTCTCTCGCTCTGGCTCTGGAGTGCCCTTGCCTTGGCTCTGGCCTACTCTCGCTCTGGCTCTTGCTTGCCCTCGCCCTGGCTCCGGCCTGCTCTCGCTTTGGTTCTGGCCTGCTCTCGCTCTGGCGTGCCCTCGCCTTGGCTCCGGCCTGCTCTTGCTCTGACTCTGGCCTGCCCTCGCCATGACTCCATCCGGCCCTTGCTCTAGCTCCGGCCTGCCCTCGCCCTGGCTCCGACCCGTTCTCGCTCTGGCTCTGGCCTACTCTCGCTTTGGCCTGCTCTCGCTCTGGCCTGCCCTTGCTCTAGCTCCGGCCTGCTCTCGCCCTGGCTACGACCTGCTCTCGCTCTGGCCTGCCCTTGCTCTGGCTCCGGCCTGCTCTCTCTCTGGCTCTCGCCTGCCGATGCCTTGGCTCCGGCCTGCTATTCCTCTGGCTCTGGCCTACCCTCGTCTTGACTCTGGCCTGATCTAGCTCTTGTTCTGGCCTGCTTTCGCCGTGGCTCCGGCCTGCTCTTGCTCTGGCCTGCCCTCGCTCTGGCCTCCCCTCGCCTTGGCTCCGGCCTGCTCTCGCTCTGGCCTGCCCTCGCTTTGGCTCTGACCTGCTCTTGCTCTAGCCTGCCCTCGACTTGGCTCCGGCCTGCTCTCGCTCTAGTTCCTGACTGCCCTCGCCCTGGCTCCGGCCTGCCCTCGCCTTAGCTCCGGCCTGCTCTCGCCCTGGCTCCGGCCTGCTCTCGCTTTGGCTCTGGCCCGCCCTCGACCTGGCTCCGGCCTGCTCTCTCTCTGGCTCTGGCCCGCCCTCACCCTGGCTCCGGCATACTCTCACTCTGGCTGTGGCCTGCTCTCGCTCTGGCCTCGCCCTGTATCGGGCCTGCTCTAGCCCTTGTTCCAGCCTGCCCTTGCCCTGGCTCCAGCCTTCTCTCGCTCTGGCTCTGGAGTGCCCTTGCCTTGGCTCTGGCCTACTCTCGCTCTGGCTCTTGCTTGCCCTCGCCCTGGCTCCGGCCTGCTCTCGCTTTGGTTCTGGCCTGCTCTCGCTCTGGCGTGCCCTCGCCTTGGCTCCGGCCTGCTCCTGCTCTGACTCTGGCCTGCCCTCGCCATGACTCCAGCCTGCTCTGGATCTGGCTCTGGCCAGCCCTCGCCTTGGCTCCGGCCTGCTCTTGCCCTGGCTCAGGCCTGCTCTCGGTCTGGCTCTAGCCTGCCCTCGCCTTGGCTCCGGCCAGCCCTCGCCTTGGCTCCGGCCTGCTCTCGCCCTGGCTCCGGCCAGCTCTTGCTCTGACTCTGGTCAGCCCTCGCCCTGCTCTTGCTCTGGCCTGCTCTTGCTCTGTCCTGCCCTCGTCTTGACTCCGGCCTGTTCTCGCCCTTGTTCCGGCCAGCCTTTGCCCTGGCTCCAGCCTGCTCTCGCTCTGGCTCCGACCTACTCTCGCTCTGGCTCTGGCCTGCCCTGGCTCTGCCTCTGGCCTGCCCTCGCCTTGGCTCCGGGCTAATCTCGCCTTGGCTCCGGCCTGCTCTCGCTCTACATCCGGACTGCCCTCGCACTGGCTCCGGACTGCCCTTGCCTTGGCTCCGGACTGCTCTCACCCTGGCTCCTGCGTGCTCTCGCTCTGGCCTGCCCTCACCCTGACTCCGGCCTGCTCTCTATCTGGCTCTGGCCTGCCCTCACCCTGGCTCCGGCCTGCTCTCTATCTGGCTCTGGCCTGCTCTCGCCTCGAACTGTCTCCGGCCTGCTCTCGACCTGGTTCCGGCCTTCTCTTGCTCTAGCTTGCCCTTGCCTTGGCTCTGGCCTACTCTTGCTCTGGCCTGCCCTCGCCCTGCTCTCGCGTGCTCTCGCTATGGCGTGCCCTCGCCTTAGCTCCGTCCTGCTGTCGCTGTGACTCTGGCCTGCCCTCACCCTGGCTCCGGCCTGCTCTGGATCTGGCCTGCCCTCTCCTTGGCTCCGGCCTGATCTCGCTCTGGACTGCCCTCGCCTTAGCTCCGGCCTGCTCTCGCCTTGGCTCTGGCTTGCTCTTGCTCTGGCTCCGGCCTGCTCTCTCCCTGGCTCCAGCCTGCCCTTGCTCTGACTCTGGCCAGCCCTCGCTTTGGCTCCGGCCTGCTCTCGCCCTGGCTCCGGTCTACTCTTGCTCTGGCCTGTCCTCGACCTGGCTACGGCATGCTCTTGCTCTGGTTTGCCCTCGTCTTGACTCCGGCATGCTCTCGCTCTGGTTCTGGCCTGCCTTCGCCTTGCCTCCGGCCTGTTTTCACTCTGGCTCTGGCCTACCCTCGCCTTGGCTCCCGCCTGTTCCCGCCTTAGCTACAGCCGGCTCTCGCTCTGGCTCCGGCATGCCCTCGCCCTGACTCTAGCCTGCCCTTGCTCTGGCCTGCTGATGAGAAAAGCTCACAGTCTGCAGGAAGAGGTCATCCGGGTGCCTCATGTTCTGGTGAGAAAGCTCATTGGGAGAAATGGTCGAGCCATGCAGATGATGGTCAAGAAGTCTGGTGTGGTGAAAGTAAGCAGTCCACGTGATCGTCAGGACTGGATACCAGACGAAGACGGCATGGTGTCATTCTCCGCGGTAGGAACAGAAGAAAGCCTGGAATATGTGCACATGCTGTTGGAGTACCGAGTGACCTACCTGCGAGAGGTGGAACAGTTAAATCTTGCTAGACTGCGAGTGGATAGACAGCATCATCTGAGTAGCAGAAGATGGCAGCCGTCTAGAAATTGTGAGGCTAGACAGAGAAAGGGCCCCCTAAATAACCGAACAGCTACAGCTGAAGTCAGGGAACTTTCAAGATGTCCTGAGAGTAGTGGGCGTGGGTTTAGAGGTAGTGAGACCTCCAGTAACTCAGGTTTGAGCAGCCCATACAAACGACTCAATAGAGGACGGGACAGTACAGAGTCAAACCGGACCTTAGATACCAGGGCATGTGAGTCACACTGCTGTATTGGCCGCTGGGAGCGGGGGAGACCTGACAGGGTTTCGACTGACCGCTGGGAGCGGGGGAGACCTGACAAGGTTACAACCCGGAAATGTGACTTGACAAAGTCAGTGACAGTGACAAATGGTAGGTCCCTAAGGAATGGGCTAATGTCATTGACTAATGTTCCGGGGGCTGAGTAGCACAATTGGAAAGTACATGGTCTCGGTGTACCTCTGGCCTTCCCTCGCCCTGGATCCAGCCTGCTCTCTCTCTGGCTCTAGCCTGCCCTTGCCTTAGCTCCGGCCTGCTCTCGCTCTGACTCTGGCCTGCCCTCGCTACTGCCTGCCCTCATCCTTGCTCCGGCCCGCTCTCACTCTAGCTCTGACCTGCCCTCGCCTTGGCTCCGGCCTGCTCTCGCCCTGGCTCCGGCCTGCTCTCGCTCTGGCCTGTCCTTGACCTGGCTCCGGCCTGCCCTCGCCTTGGCTCCGGCCTGCTCTTGCTCCCTTCCTCGGTGTTCCCTCCCCCCACTCCAGCCAGGGACAGGGACAGTCGTGCCCATCTCAGGGGCATGCATATTGGTCGCCCTGCCCCACGGCAATGTGGTGTAATGCATGCAGGTGTCGGGGTCCTGATCCACACTCCATCCTTACCTGAGAGTGAGATATCACACCTCTGGGTGAGGTGCAATACCTCTGTAGCAACCGAGCCCTCGGGGTGCCACAGTTCCATTTATCTTCAGCCTAGGTGACGTATTGTGTAAGCTCCTAGGACAGGGTATACATTATTCTGTATGCCCTCAGGAGCAGCCTGTATTGTATATTAGATTGTAAGCTCGTAGGCAGGGCCGTGATGGTACCCTATCTACCACAAGTTTTTTAAGAGAATAATATGGCCTGCTCTTGCTCTGGCCTGCCCTCGTCTTGACTCCAGCCTGCTCTCGCTCGTTATGGCCAGCCTTCGCCTTGGCTCCGGCATGCTCTCGCTCTGGCGAAGGCCTGCTGTCGCTCTGGCTCTGTCTGGCCTGCCCTTGCCTTGGCTCCGGACTGCTCTTGGTCTGGCTCTGGCCTGCCCTCGCCCTGGCTCCGGCCTTCTCTTGCTCTGGCCTGCCCTCGCCTTGGCTCTGGCCTTCTATCGCTCTGGCTCTGGCCACCTCTTGCCTTGGCTCTGGCCTACACTCGCCTTGGCTCCGGCCTGCTCTCGCCCTGGCTCTGGCCTGCCCTCGCCCTGACTCCGGCCTGCCCTTGCTCTGGCTCCGGCCTGCCCTCGCATTGGCTCTGGTCTGCTCTCGCCCTGGCTCCGACCAGCTCTTGCTCTGGCCTGCCCGCTCGCCCTGTCTCCGGCCTGCTCTCTCTCTGGCCTGCCCATGCCTTCTCCGGCCTGCTCTTCCTCTGGCTCTGGCCTGCCCTCGTCTTGACTCTAACCTGATCTTCTCGCTCTTCTCTGGCTCAGGCCTGCTCTCGCTCTGGCCTGCCCTAGCTCTGGCTCCGGACTGCTCTCGCTCTGGCCAGCTCTCGCTCTGGACTGCCCTCGCCTTGGCTCTGGCCTGCCCTCGCCTGGCTCCGGCCTGCTCTCTCTCTGGCCTGCCCTCGCCCTGGCTCCGGCCTACTCTCGCTCTGGCCTGCTCTCGCTGTGGCTCTGGCCTCACTCACCCTGTCTCCGGCCTGCTCTCGTCCTGGCTTCGGCCTGCCCTTGCCTTGGCTCTGGCCTTCTCTCGCTCTGGCCTGCCCTTGCCTTGGCTCTGGCCTACTCTCGCTCTGGCCTGCCCTCGCCCTGGCTCCGGCCTGCTCTCGCTCTGGCCTGCTCTCGCCTTGGCTCCGGCCTGCTCTCGCTCCGGCCTGCCCTCGCCCTGACTCCGGCCTGCCCTTGCTCTGGCTCCGGCCTGCTCTCGCCCTGGCTCCGACCTGCTCTTGCTCTGGCCTGCTCTCGCCCTGGCTCCGGCCTGCTCTCGCTCTGGCAATGGCCTGCCTTCGCCCTGGCTCCGGCCTGCTCTCTCTCTGGCTCTGGCCTGCCCTCGCCCTGGCTCTGGCCTACTCTCGCTCTGGCCTCGCCCTGTCTCCAGCCTGCTCTCGCCCTGGTTCCGGCCTGCCCTTGCCTTGGCTCTGGCCTTCGTATCGCTCTGGCTTGCCCTTGCCTTGGCTCTGGCCTACCCTCGCCTTGGCTCTGGCCTGCTCTCGCCTTGGCTCCGGCCTGCTTTTGCTCTGACTCTGGCCTGCCCTCGCCCTGGCTCTGGCCTACTCTCGCTCTGGCCTCGCCCTGTCTCCAGCCTGCTCTCGCCCTGGTTCCGGCCTGCCCTTGCCTTGGCTCTGGCCTTCGTATCGCTCTGGCTTGCCCTTGCCTTGGCTCTGGCCTACCCTCGCCTTGGCTCCGGCCTGCTCTCGCCTTGGCTCCAGCCTGCTCTTGCTCTGACTCTGGCCTGCCCTCGCCCTGACTCCGGCCTGCTCTGGATCTGGCTCAGGCACACTGTCCTCAGGGCCTTGGCTCCGGACTGCTCTCGCTCTGGCCTGCCCTCTCCTTGGCTACGGGAGCCTACTCTCAATGATTTTATCAAAACAACACTAAGCAGCCCAGTAAGTGACACATTACTGGAATCAGTGCCTCTAACCCTACATTATGCTGCTCTCAGATTAGGTGGCAAAAACCTGATGACAGATTCCCTTTAAAGGAGCAGTAAACACAAAAAAAGTTTGCATTTCTCGCCTTGGCTCCGGCCTGCTCTCGCTCTGGCTCCGGCCAGCCCTCGCCTTGGCTCCGGCCTGCTCTCGCCTTGGCTCTGGCCTGCTCTCTCCCTGGCTCCGGCCTGCCCTTGCTCTGACTCCGGCCTGCTCTCGCCCTGACTCCGGCCAGCTGTTGCTCTGGCCTGCCCTCGCCCTGGCTCTGGCCTGCCCTTGACTCCAGCCTGCTCTCGCTCTTCTTCTGGCCTGCCTTCGCCTTGGCTCCGGCCTGCTCTCGCTCTGGCCTGCCCTCCTTGGCTCTGGCCTGCTCTCGCTCTGGCCTGCCCTCGCCCTGTCTCTGGCCTGCTCTCTCTCTGGCCTGCCCTCGCCCTGCTCTGGCCTCACCCTGTCTCCGGCCTGCTCTCGTCCTGGTTCAGAGCTGCCCTTGCCTTGGCTCCGGCCTTTTCTCGCCAGATCTGGCCTGTCCTTGCCTTGGCTCTGGCCTACTCTCGCTCTGGCCTGCCCTCGCCCTGGCTCCGGCCTGCTCTCGCTCTGGCTTCCCTCGTCTTGGATCCGGCCTGCTCTTGCTCTGTCTGGCCAGCCCTCGCCCTGGCTCCATCCGGCCTGCTCTGCTGGATCTGGCTCTGACCTGCCCTCACCTTGGCTCCGGCCTGCTCTCGCCCTGGCTCCGGCCAGTCCTCAGCCTGGCTCCGGCCTGCCCTTGCTCTGGCTTCGGCCTGCCCTTGCTCTGGCTCCGGCTAGCCCTCGCCTTGGCTCCGGCCTGCTCTTGCTCTGGCCTGCCCTCGCCCTGATTCCATATAGGAAGCTATGTGGGGGCACATACTAGATTAGGAGGCTATGTGAGGGCTCATACTGAATGTAGGAGGTTATGTGGGGGTTCATACTGTATGTAGGAGGCTATGTGGGGGCTTATACTGTGTATAGGAGGCTATGTGAAGGCTCATCTTGTATATAAGAGGCTCCTTGGGGCTCACACTATATACAGGGAGGCTATGTGGGGGCTCCTGCTGTATATACAGAGGCTATGTGGTGCTCATGTGGTATATAGGAGGCTATTTGGGGCTCATACTGTAAATAGGAGGCTATATATATGGGACACACTGTATATGCAGGCTATGTGGGGCTCACACTGTATATATGGAGGCTGTGTGGGGGTTCGTACTGTATATGGGAGGTTATGTGGGGGCTCATACTGAATGTGGGAGGCTATTTGGGGGCTCAGACTGAATGTAGGAGGCTATGTGGGGGTTCATACTGTATATAGGAGGCTATATGGGGGCTCATACTGTATATAGGAGGCTATGTGAGGGCTCATATTGTTTATAGAGAGGCTATATGGGGCTCATACTATATATAGGGGGCTATGCTGGAGCTCATATTGTATATAGGAGATAACCGGGGCTCATACTATATAGGGTGGTCCAAAAGTAGGTGCACAGAAAGTGTAATAAGGTTATGAAGGGGGAGGTTTATCAAACATGGTGTAAAGTGAAACTGGCTCAGTTGCCCTTAGCAACCAATCAGATTCCACTTTTCATTCCTCACAGACAAAGTTTATAATCGAAAACCAAAAAGTGTCAGTGATTTGAAAAATTACATAAGAGATGCATTTCAAGAAATTAATACCCAAAGAGACTTGTGCAAAAAAAATTTGTCGAAGCGTAAGAGGCAGACTTCAAAGCTGTGCAAATTGTAATGGAAAACAGTTTGAGCACCTGCGTTGATAAAATTTAAGGGCTTTTGCATTATTGTTCAGAATAAAATTTAATTGTCAATGTTATGCTTGTGTTAGTAAATATAATTTTATATATACAGTACAGACCAAAAGTTTGGACACACCTTCTCATTTAAAGATTTTTCTGTATTTTCAACACTATGAAAATTGTACATTCACACTGAAGGCATCAAAACTATGAATTAACACATGTGGAATTATATACTTAACAAAAAAGTGTGAAACAACTGAAAATATGTCTTATATTCTAGGTTCTTCAAAGTAGCCACCTTTTGCTTTAATGACTGCTTTGCACACTCTTGGCATTCTCTTGATGAGCTTCAAGAGGTAGTCACCGGAAATGGTCTTCCAACAATCTTGAAGGAGTTCCCAGAGATGCTTAGCACTTGTTGGCCCTTTTGCCTTCACTCTGCGGTCCAGCTCACCCCAAACCATCTCGATTGGGTTCAGGTCTGGTGACTGTGGAGGCCAGGTCATCTGGCGTAGCACCCCATCACTCTCCTTCTTGGTCAAATAGCCCTTACACAGCCTGGAGGTGTGTTTGGGGTCATTGTCCTGTTGAAAAAGAAATGATGGTCCAACTAAACGCAAACCGGATGGAATAGCATACCGCTGCAAGATGCTGTGGTCGCCATGCTGGTTCAGTATGCCTTCAATTTTGAATAAATCCCCAACAGTGTCACCAGCAAAGCACCCCCACACCATCACACCTCCTCCTCCATGCTTCATGGTGGGAACCATGCATGTAGAGTCCATCCGTTCACCTTTTCTGCGTTGCACAAAGACACGGTGGTTGGAACCTAAGATCTCAAATTTGGACTCATCAGACCAAAGCACAGATTTCCACTGGTCTAATGTCCATTCCTTGTGTTCTTTAGCC
The DNA here is from genome assembly GCF_046119375.1 of Phyllobates terribilis. Classification (NCBI taxonomy): domain Eukaryota; kingdom Metazoa; phylum Chordata; class Amphibia; order Anura; family Dendrobatidae; genus Phyllobates; species Phyllobates terribilis. The sequence continues at coordinate 3,092,947 of NW_027362898.1, read as the reverse complement.
CAAACAAGTCTCTTCTGCTTGTTGCCTGTCTTTAGCAGTGGTTTTCTAGCAGCTATTTTACCATGAAGGCCTGCTGCACAAAGTCTCCTCTTAACAGTTGTTGTAGAGATGTGTCTGCTGCTAGAACTCTGTGTGGCATTGACCTGGTCTCTAATCTGAGCTGCTGTTAACCTGCGACTTCTGAGGCTGGTGAATCAGATAAACTTATCCTCTGAAGCAGAGGTGACTCTTGGTCTTCCTTTCCTGGGGCGGTCCTCATGTGAGCCAGTTTCTTTGTAGCACTTGATGGTTTTTGCAACTGCACTTGGGGACACTTTCAAAGTTTTCCCAATTTTTTGCACTGACTGACCTTCATTTCTTAAAGTAATGATGACCACTCGTTTTTCTTTACTTAGCTGCTTTTTTCTTGCCATAATACAAATTCTAACAGTCTATTCAGTAGGACTATCAGCTGTGTATCCACCAGACTTCTGCACAACACAGTCCCAACCCCATTTATAAGGCAAGAAATCCCACTTATTAAACCTGACAGGGCACACCTGTGAAGTGAAAACCATTTCCGGTGACTACCTCTTGAAGCTCATCAAGAGAATGCCAAGAGTGTGCAAAGCAGTCATTAAAGCAAAAGGTGGCTACTTTGAAGAACCTAGAATATAAGACATATTTTCAGTTGTTTCACACTTTTTTGTTAAGTATATAATTCCACATGTGTTAATTCATAGTTTTGATGCCTTCAGTGTGAATGTACAATTTTCATAGTCATGAAAATACAGAAAAATCTTTAAATGAGAAGGTGTGTCCAAACTTTTGGTCTGTACTGTAAATCAAAATAAATATTATTTTCTGTCCACCTACTTTTGGACCACCCTGTATATAGGGAGCTGTGTGTGAGCTTTTACGGTATTGAGGTGTGCAGTAGCCCTCTTTTCCTTCTGCTCCAATATGACCACAGGTAATATTTATCCATTGTGATTAGTGATGAGCGAACGTGCTCGCCACTACTCGGTACTCGCCGGAGCACCATGGTGCTCGACAAGCTCGGCGAGTATTTCCGGGTTGCTCGGGCGGGCACTCGGGTCCACTCCCTGCATATTTGGCGCTCTTTAGAGAGCCAATGAACATGCAGGGATTGCCTGCCATGCACTGTAATGCCGTAGCCATGTTGGTTGTGGACATCACAGTGATTGGCTGGCCGTACAGCGTCATCAGGTCTATATCAGACCTGGCGCCGCCATGCTCGTCACAGTCACTCCGGATCAGACAGTGTAGGGAGAGCTGCTGCTTTCTCAGGGAGAGATTTGATCGTGTATTAGGTAGTGTAGGGAGAAAAACCGTACATTACACATATCCAACTTAACAAACAGTCCTTCTGAGGACTAATCCATCTGCAGAGATATCAGGCAGGCAGGGTGTATAGGCTGGCGGTGTATATAGCAGACTGCAGTGCATATAGTACAAGAGGCTCCATTCCAGTTCTGTCGGCTGCTGCTGTTAAATATTTCTGGAAATAGGCCCAGGTCTCAGGGGCCAGGAATAATTTTTTTTGCATCTTAATCCTCATCATTTGCTTAAAAAGCAATCCAGAGAACAAGGTTTTTCTGCACCATTTGCTTGTTGGCACTGCAGAATACAGCCAGGTCCTTTCCATATTACAGCGCTAAAAATCCATCTATTTAAAACTGTGTTTTCTCCGTCACACGGCTCACATATACGTTTTCAGAAAATACTGTCAATTCTGGCCTCCATTAGATTTTTTTTTCAGTGTGTCAGCAAAGTTTTTGACACTGGTTTGCTGTTCAAATCAGTTACCTACAGGCCTGGTATTTAAAACTGTGTTTTCTCCATCACACGGATTACATATTCGTTTTCAGAAAATACTGCCATTTCTGGCCTCCATTAAAAAAAAATTTCAGTGTGTCAGCAAAGTTTTTGGCACTGGTTTGCTGTTCAAAACGGTTACCTACAGGCCAGATATTAAAAACTGGGTTTTCTCCGTCACACGGATTACATATACGTTTTCAGAAAATACTGCCATTTCTGGCCTCCATTAAAAAAAAATTTCAGTGTGTCAGTGAAGCAATTGAAACCAGATTGCTGTTCAAAACGGTTACCTACAGGCCAGGTATTTAAAACTGTGTTTTCTCCGTCACACGGCTCACATATACGTTGTCAGAAAATACTGCCATTTCTGGCCTCCATTAAATTTTCTTTTCAGTGTGTCAGCAAAATTTTTGACACTGGTTTGCTGTTCAAAACAGTTACCTACAGGCCAGGTATTTAAAACTGTGTTTTCTCCATCACACGGCTCACATATACGTTTTCAGAAAATACTGCCAATTCTGGTCTCCATGAAAAAATTTTTTCAGTGTGTCAGCAACGTTTTTGACACTGGTTTGCTGTTCAAAACAGTTACCTACAGGCCTGGTATTAAAAACTGTGTTTTCTCCGTCACACGGCTCACATATACGTTGTCAGAAAATACTGCCATTTCTGGCCTCCATTAAATTTTCTTTTCAGTGTGTCAGCAAAATTTTTGACACTGGTTTGCTGTTCAAAACAGTTACCTACAGGCCAGGTATTTAAAACTGTGTTTTCTCCATCACACGGATTACATATACGTTTTCAGAAAATACTGCCAATTCTGGTCTCCATGAAAAAAATTTTTCAGTGTGTCAGCAAAGTTTTTGACACTGGTTTGCTGTTCAAAACAGTTACGTACAGGCCAGGTATTTAAAACTGTGTTTTCTCCATCACAAGGATTACATATACGTTTTCAGAAAATACTGCCGTTTCTGGCCTCCATTAAAAAATGTTTTCAGGGTGTCAGTGAAGCAATTGACACCAGATTGCTGTTCAAAATAGTTACCTACAGGCCAGGTATTTAAAACTGTGTTTTCTCCGTCACACGGCTCACATATATGTTGTCAGAAAATACTGCCATTTCTGGCCTCCATGAAAAATTTTTTTCAGTGTATCAGCAAAGTTTTTGACACTGGTTTGCTGTTCAAAACAGTTACCTACAGGCCTGGTATTAAAAACTGTTTTGCTTCGGCCTGCCCTCGCCTTGGCTCCGGCCTCCCCTCGCTCTGGAACCGGCCTGATCTCGCAATGGCTCTGGCCTGCCCTTGCTCTGGATCCGGCCTGATCTCGCAATGGCTCTGGCCTGCCCTTGCCTTGGCTCCGGCCTGCTCTTGCCCTGGCTCCAGCCTGCTCTCGCCTTGGCTCCGGCCTGCTCTCGCCTTGGCTCCGGCCTGCCCTCGCTCTGGCTCCGGCCTGATCTTGCTCTGGCCTGCCTTCGGCTCCGGACTGCTCTGGCTCTGGTTCTGGCCTGCCTTGGCCGTGGCTCCGGCCTGCTCTCTCTCTGGCTCTGTCCTGCCCTCGTCCTGGCTACGGCCTGCTCTCCCTCTGGTCTGCCCTTGACTTGGCTCCGGCCTGCTCTCACCCTGGCTCCGGCTTGCTCTCTCTCTGGCCTGCCCTCGCCCTGGCTCCAGCCTGCTCTCGCTCTGGCTCTGGCCTTGGCTCTGGCCTGCCCTCGCCGAGGCTCCGGCCTGCTCTCGCTCTGGCTGTGGCCTGCTCTCGCTCTGGCTCCGGCCTGCTCTCGCTCTGGCTCCGGCTTGCTCTCTCTCTGGCTCTGGCCTGCCCTCGCCCTGCTGTTTGCATGGATTTATATAGTGTGACCTACTTGTCAAGCACTTTCCAAGTGATGCTATCGCCTGGAAAGCGCCTGTCAATCTGCATGCGGAAACGCATGTGGATCCGCATGCATTCTGCAGGAAAAACGCATGCACAATCTGCATGCGTTTTTTCTGCCAGGGAGATGCAGAAATGCTGCAGAAATTTTCTGCTTTATTTCTGCATCGTGGGCGCTCTCGCTATAGCTCTGGCCAGCTCTAGCTCTGTCTCTGGCCTGCCCTGGCCTTGGCTCTGGCCTACTCTCGCTTTGTATCTGGCTTGCCCTTGCCTTTGCTCCGGCCTTCTCTCACTCTGGCTCTTGCCTGCTGTTGCCCTGGCTCCGGCCTGCCATCGTCCTGGCTCCGGTCTGTTCTTGCTCTGGCTATGGCCTGCCCTCGCCTTGGCACCGCCCTGCTCTCTCGCTCTGGCTCTGTCCTGTCCTCGCCCTGGCTCCGGCCTGCTCTCGCTCAGGCTCTGGGCTGCCGTCGCCCTGGCTCCGGCCTTCTCTCGCTCTGGCATGCCCTTGCCCTGGCTCTGGCCTGCTCCCGCTCTGGCCTGCTCTCGCCCTGGCTCAGGCCTGCCCTCGTCCTGGCTCCGGCCTTCCCTCGCCTTGGCTCCGGCCTGCTCTCGCTCTGGCTCGGTCCTGCCCTCGCCCTGGCTCCGGCCTGGTCTCGCTCAGGCTCTGGGCTACCCTCGCTCTGGCTCCGGTCTGCCCTTGCCCTGCTCTGGCCTGCTCTTGCTTTGGCTCTATCTTGCTCTTGCTCCGGCCTGCTCTAGCTCTGGTTCTGGCCCACCCTCGTCTTGGCTCCGGCTTGCTCTCGCTCTGGCTCTGGTCTGCCCTTGCCTTGGCTCTGGCCTACTCTCGCTTTGGCTCCGGCCTGCTCTCGCTCTAGCTCCGGACAGTGCTCGCCCTGGCTCCGGCTTGCCATCGCTCTGGCTCCGGCCTACCCTCGCCCTGGCTCCGCCCTGCCCTCGCTCTGGCTCCGGCCAGCCCTCTCCTTGGCTTCGGCCTGCCCTCGACCTGACTCCGGCCCGCCCTCGCTCTGGCATTGGCCTGTTCTCTCCTTGGCTCCGGCCTGCTCTTGCACTGGCTCCCGGCCTGCCCTCGTCCGGGCTCTGGCCTGCTCTCGCTCTGGCTCCGGCCTGCTCTCGCCTAGGCTCCGGCCTGCTCTCGCCCTGGCTACTAACTGCTCTCGCACTGGCTCCGGCCTGCTATCTCTCTGGCTCCGGCCTGCCCTCGCTTTGGCTCATGCCTGCTCTCGCTCTGGCCTGCTCTCGCTCTGGATCCGGCCTGCCCTCGCTCTGGAACTGGCCTGCCCTCGCCCTGGCTCCAGCCTGCTCTCGCTCTAGCTCTGGCCTGTCCTCTCCTTGGCTCCGGCCTGCTCTCGCACTGGCTCCGGCCTGCCCTCGCCTTGGCTCCGGCCTGCTCTCGCCCTGGCTTCGGCCAGCTCTCACCCTGGCTAAGGCCTGCTATCTCTCTGGCTCCGGCCTGCCCTCGCCTTGGCTCCTGCTTGTTCTCGCCCTGCATCCGGCCTGCTCTCGCCTTGGCTCCGGCCTGCTCTCGCCTTAGCTAAGGCCTGCACTTGCCCTGGCTCCGACCTGCTCTCACCCTGGTTCCGGCCTGCTCTCGCCCTGGTTCCGGCCTGACCTTGCCTTGGCTCATGCTTGCTCTCGCTCTGGCCAGCACTCAAGTTGGCTCCAGCCTGCTCTCGCTCTGGCTCCGGCCTGCCCTTGCCCTGGCTCCGACCTGCCATCGCTCTGCCTCCGGCCTGCCCTCGTCTTAGCTCCGGCCTGCTCTCGCCCTGGCTCCGGCCTGCTCTCGCTTTAGCTCTGGCCCGCCCTCGCCCTGGCTCCGGCCTGCTCTCTCTCTGGCTCTGGCCTGCTCTCTCTCTGGCTCTGGCCTGCCCTCGCCCTGGCTCCGGCATACTCTCACACTGGCTGTGGCCTGCTCTCGCTCTGGCCTCGCCCAGTCTCAGGCCTGATTTAGCCCTTGTTCCGGCCTGCCCTTGCCTTGGCTCCGGCCTGCTCTCGCTCTGACCTGCCCTTGCCTTGGCTCTGGCCTACTCTCGCTCTGGCTTTTGAATGCCCTCACCCTGGCTCTGGCCTGCTCTCGCTCTGGCGTGCCCTCGCCTTGGCTCTGGCCTACTCTCGCTCTGGCCTCGCCCTGTCTCCGGCCTGCTCTCGCCCTGGTTCCGGCCTGTCCTCGCCTTGGCTCTGGCCTACCCTCGCTCTGGCTCCGGCCTGCCCTACACCTGAGGCTCTGGCCTTCTATAGCTCTGGCTCTGGCCTGCCCTTGCCTTGGCTCTGGCCTACCCTCGCCTTGGCTCTGGCCTACCCTCGCCTTGGCTCTGGCCTGCTCTTGCCTTGGCTCCGGCCTGCTCTCGCTCTGGCTCCGGCCTGCCCTGACCCTGACTCCGGCCTGCCCTTGCTCTGGCTCCGGCCTGCCCTTGCATTGGCTCCGGCCTGCTCTCGCCCTGGCTCCGGCCTGCTCTGGCTCTGGCCTGCCCTTGCCCTGGCTCCGGCCTGTTCTCTCTCTGGCTCTGGCCTGCCCATGCCTTGGCTCTGGCCTGCTCTTGCTCTCACTCTGGCACTGGGCTGCCCTCGCCCTGGCTCTGGCCTGCTCTCTCTCTGGCTCTGACCTGCCTTTGTCTTGACTCCGGCCTGCTGTCACCCTGGCTCCGACCTGCTCTCGCTCTGGCCTGCCCTCGCCCTGGCTCCGGCCTGCCCATGCCTTGGCTCCGGACTGCTCTTCCTCTGGCTCTGGCCTGCCCTCGTTTTGACTCTAGCCTGATCTCGCTCTTGTTCTGGCCTGCCTTCGCCTTGGCTCCAGCCGTCTCTCACTCTTGTTCTGGCTCTGGCCTCACCCTATCTCCGGCCTGCTCTCGCCCTGGTTCCGGCCTGCCCTTGCCTTGGCTCTGGCCTTCTATCGCACTGGCTCTGGCCTGCCTTTGCCTTGGCTCTGGCCTACCCTCGCCTTGGCTCCGGCCTCCTCTTGCTCTGACTCCGGCCTGCCCTCACCCTGACTCCGGCTTGCACTTGCATTGGCTCCGGCCAGCAATCGCCCTGCTCTCGATCTCGCTCTGGTCTGCCCTCGCCCTGGCTCCGGCCTGCTCTCTCTCTGGCTCTGGCCTGCCCATGCCTTGGCTCCGGCCTGCCCTCATCTTGACTCTAGCCTGATCTCGCTCTTGTCCTGGCCTGCCTTCGCCATGGCTCCAGCCTGTTCTTGCTCTGGCTCATGTGTGCTCTCGCTCTGGTTCTGGCCTGCCCTAGCTCTGGCTCCGGACTGCTCTCGCTCTGGCCTGCTCTCGCTCTGGCCTCCCCTCGCCCTGGCTCCGGTATACTCTCGCTCTGGTACTGACCTGCCCTTGCCTTGGCTCCAGCCTTCTCTCGCTCTGGCTCTGGCCTGCCCTTGCCTTGGCTCTGGCCTACTCTCGCTCTGGCCTGCCCTCGCCCTGGCTCCGGCCTGCTCTCACTCTGGCTCTGACCTGCTCTGGCTCTGGCGTGCCCTCGCCTTGGCTCTGGCCTGCTCTCGCTATGACTCTGGCCTGCCCTCGCCCTGACTCCGGCCTGCTCTGGATCTGGCTCTGGCCTGCCCTCGCCTTGGCTCCGGCCTGCTCTCGCTCTGGCCAGCCCTCGCCTTGGCTCCGGCCTGCTCTCGCTCTGGTTCCGGCCAGCCCTCGCCTTGGCTCTGGCCTGCTCTCGTCCTGGCTCCGGCCTGCCTTTGCTCTGGCTCCGGCCAGCCTCGCCTTGACTAGAGCCTGCTCTCGCCCTGGCTCCGGCTGGCCCTCGCCCTGGCTCCGGCCTGCTCTCGCTCTGGTTCTGGACTGCCTTCCTTCGCCTTGGCTCCGGCCTGCCCTCGCTCTGGCTCAATCTTGTTACATCTGGCTCTGGCCTGCCCTTTCCTTGGCTCCGGACTGCTCTCGCTCTGGCCTGCTCCTGCCTTGGCTCCGGACTGCTTTCGCTCTGGCTTTCTCTCGCTCTGGCTTGGGCCTGTCTTTGCCTTGGCTCCGGACTGCTCTCGCTCTGGCCTACTCTTGCTCTGGCCTACCCTGGCTCTGCCTCTGGCCTGGCTTTGCCTTGGCTCCAGCCTGCTCTCGCTCTAGCTCCGTAATGCCCTCACCCTGGCTCCGCTATGCCATAGCTCGGGCTCCGACCTGCTCTCGCCTTGGCTCCGTCCTGCTCTCGCCCTGGCTCCGACCGGCTCTCGCTCTGGCTCTGGCCTGCCCTCGCTCCGCCTACTCTCTCTGGCTCTGGCCTGCTGTCGCCCTGGCTCCGGCCTACTCTCGCTCTAGCTCTGGCCTGCTCTCGCTCTGGCCTCGAACTGTCTCCGGCCTGCTCTCGCCCTGGTTCCGGCCTGCCCTTGCCTTGGCTCCGGCCTTCTCTTGCTCTTGCTCTGGTCTGCCCTTGCCTTGGCTCTGGCCTACTCTTTCTCTGGCTCTGGCCTGCCCTCGCCCTGGCCCCGTCCTCCTCTCGCTCTGGCTCTGGCCTGCTCTCGCTCTGGCCTGCTCTCGCTCTGTGTTGCCCTCGCCTTGGCTCCATCCTGCTCTCGCTCTGACTCTGGCCTGCCCTCGCCCTGGCTCTGGCCTGCCTTCTCCTAGGCTACGGCCTGCTCTCGCCCTGGCTCCAGCCTGCTCTTGCTCTGGACTGCCCTCGCCTTGGCTCCGGCCTGCTCTCGCCTTGGCTCAGGCTTGCTGTTGCTCTGGCTCCGGCCAGCCCTCGCCCTGGCTCCGGCCTGCCGTCGCTCTGACTCTGGCCAGCCCTTGCCTTGGCTCCGGCCTGCTGTCGCCCTGGCTCCGGCCTGCCCTCGCTCTGACTCTGGCCAGCCCTCGCCTTGGCTCCGGCCAGCTCTCGCTCTGGATCCGGCCTGCTCTTGCTCTGGATCTGGCCTGCCCTCGCCCTGGCTCCGGCCTGCTCTTGCTCTGGCTCTGGCCTGCCCTCGTCTTGACTTTGGCATGCTCTCGCTCTGGTTCTGGCCTGTCTTTGCCTTGGCTCCGGCCTGCAGTCGCTCTGGTTCAGGCCTACCCTTGTCTTGGCTCCGAACTGCTCTCGCTCGCTCTGGCTCTGGCGTGCTCTCGCCCTGGCTCCGGCCTGCAGTCGCTCTGGCTCAGGTCTGCTCTCGTTCTGGCTCAGGCCTGCCCTTGCCTTGGCTCCGGACTGCTCTCGCTCTGGCCTGCTCTCGCTCTGGCAACCCCTCGCCTTGGCTCCGGCCTGCTCTCGCTCTGGCCTGCCCTCGCCTTGGCTCCGACCTGGTCTTACACTGGCTCTGGCCTGCCCTCGCCTTGGCTTCGGCCTGCTCTGGCTCTGGCCAGCCCTGGCTCTGCCCTCGCCTTGGCTCCAGCCAGCTCTCACCTTGGCTCCGGCCTGCTCTCGCTCTAGTTCCGGACTGCCTTGCCCTGGCTCCGGCCGGCTCTCGCTCTGGCCTACCCTCGCCTTGGCTCCGACCTGCTCTTACACTGGCTCTGGCCTGCCCTCGCCCTGGCCCCGGCCTGCTCTCGTTCTGGCCTGCTCTCGCTCTGTCGTGCCCTCGCTCCGTCCTGCTCTCGCTCTGACTCTGGCCTGCCCTCGCCCTGGCTCTGGCATGCTCTGGATCTGGCTCTGGCCTGCTTTCTCCATGGCTACGGCCTGCTCTCGCCCTGGCTCCGGCCTGCTCTTGATCTGGACTGCCCTCGCCTTGGCTCCAGCCTGCTCTCGCCTTGGCTCAGGCTTGCTCTTGCTCTGGCTCCGGCCTGCCCTCGCCCTGGCTCCGGCCTGCCCTCGCCCTGGCTCTGGCCAGCCCTCGCCTTGGCTCCGGCCTGCTCTCGCCCTGGATCTGGCCTGCCCTCGCCCTGGCTCCGGCCTGCTCTTGCTCTGGCCTGCCCTCGTCTTGACTTCGGCAAGCTCTCGCTCTGGTTCTGGCCTGTCTTCGCCTTGGCTCCGGCCTGCTCTCGCTCTGGTTCAGGCCAACTCTCGCTCTGGCCTACCCTTGCCTTGGCTCCGAACTGCTCTCGCTCGCTCTGGCTCTGGTGTGCTCTCGCCCTGGCTCCGGCCTGCTCTCGCTCTGGCCTGCTCTCGTCCTGGCTCCGGCCTGCTCTCGCTCTAGCTCCGGACTGCCCTCGCCCTGGCTCCGGCCTGCCATCGCTCTGGCTCCAGCCTGCCCTCGCCTTGGCTCCGGCCCGCTCTCGTCCTGGCTCCGACCTGTTCTCGCTCTGTTTCCAGCCAGCCCTCGCCAAGGCTCCGCCCTGCTCTCTCTCTGGCTCTGGCCTACTCTCGCTCTGGCTCATAGAATCATAGAATCATAGAATGGTAGAGTTGGAAGGGACCTCCTGGGTCATCTGGTCCAACCCCCTGCTCAAAGCAGGATTCACTAGATCATCTCAGACAGATGTCTGTCCAGCCTCTGTTTGAAGACGTCCATTGAAGGGGAAGGGGAAGGCTCTGGCCTGCCCTCGTCCTGGCTCCGGCCTGTTTTCACTCTGGCTCTGGCCTACCCTCGCCTTGGCTCCGGCCTGCTCTCGCCTTGGCTCCGACCTGCTCTCGCTCTGGCCTTCCCTAGCCCTGGCTCCGGCCTCCTCTCTCTCTGGCACTGGCCTGCCCTTGCCTTAGCTCCGACCTGCTCTCGCTCTGACTCTGGCCTGCCCTCGCCATGGCTACTGCCTGCCCTCATCCTTGCTCCGGCCTGCTCTGGCTCTGTCCAACCCTCACCTTGGCTCCGGCCTGCTCTCGCCTTGGCTCCAGCCTGCTCTCGCTCTGGCTCCGGCCTGCCCTCATCCTGACTCCTGCCTGCCCTTGCTCTGGCTCCGGCCTGCCCTCGCCCTGATTCCGGCCTGCCCTTGCTCTAGCTCCAGCCAGCCCTTGCATTGGCTCCGGCCTGCTCTAGCCTTGACTCCGACCTGCTCTCGCCCTGGCTCCGGCCTGCTCTCTCTCTGGCTCTGGCCTGCCCTCGTCCTTGCTCAGGCCTGCTCTCGTTCTGGTCTACCCTCGCCTTGGCTCCGGACTGCTCTTGCCGTGGCTCAGGCCTGCTCTCGCTCTGGCTCAGGCCTGCTCTCTCTCTGCCTCCGGCGTGCTCTCTCTCTGGCTCGGGCCAGCCCTTGCTCTAGCTCTGGCCGGCCCTCTCATTCGCTCCGGCCTGCTCTAGCCCTGGCTCCGACCTGCTCTCGCTCTGGTCTGCCCTCTCTCTGTCTCCGGCCTGCTCTCTCTCTGGCTCTCGACTGCTGAAGCCTTGGCTCCGGCCTGCTCTTCCTCTGGCTCAGGCCAGCCCTCGTCTTGACTCTGGGCTACTCTCGCTCTAGTTCCGGACTGCCCTTGCCCTGGCTCCGGCCTGCTCTCGCTCTGGCCTGCCCTCGCCTTGGCTCCGACCTGCTCTTACACTGGCTCTGGCCTGCCCTCGCCTTGGCTCCGGCCTTCTCTCGCTCTGGCTCTGGCCTGCCCTCGCTCTGGCTCCAGCCAGCTCTCACCTTGGCTCCGGCCTGCTCTCGCTCTAGTTCCGGACTGCCCTTTCCCTGGCTCCGGCCTGCCATCGCTCTGGCTCCGGCCTGCCCTCGCCTTAGCTCCGGCCTGCTCTCACCCTGGCTCCGGCCTGCTCTCGCTTTGGCTCTGGCCCGCCCTCGCCCTGGTTGCGGCCTGCTCTCTCTCTGGCTCTGGCCTGCCCTCGTCCTGGCTCCGGCATACTCTCGCTCTGGCTCTAGCCTCGCCCTGTCTCAGGCCTACGCTAGCCCTTGTTCCGGCCTACCCTTGCCTTGGCTCCGGCCTTCTCTTGCTCTAGCTCGCGCCTGCCCTCGTCTTGGCACCGGCCCGCTCTCACTTTGACTCTGGCCTGCCCTCGCCCTGGCTCCGTCCTGCTCTGGATCTGGCTCTGGCCTGCCCTCGCCTTGGCTCCGGCCTGCTCTCGCCCTGGCTCCAGCCTGCTCTTGCTCTGGCCTGCCCTCGCCTTGGCTCCGGCCTGCTCTCGCTCTGGCTCCAGCCTGCCCTCGCTGTGGCTCCGGCCTGCACTTGCTCTGGCTACGGCCAGCCTTCGCCTTGGCTCCGGCCTGCTCTCGCCCTGGCTCCGGCCTTCTCTTGCTCTGGCTCTGGCCTGCCCTCGCCCTGGCTCCGGCCTGCTCTTGCTCTGGCCTGCCCTCGTCTTGACTCCGGACTGCTCTCGCTCTGGTTCTGGCCTGCCTTCGCCTTGGCTCCGGCATGCCCTCGCTCTGGCTGGCTCAAGCCTGCTCTAGCTCTGGCTCTGGCCTGCCCTGGCTCCAGACTGCTCTCGCTCTGGCCTGCTCTTGCTCTGGCCCGCCCTCGCCTTGGCTCCGGCCTGCTCTCGCTCTTGCCTGCCCTCGCCTTGGCTCCGACCTGCTCTTGCTCTCGCTCTGGGCTGCCCTCGCCTTGGCTCTGGCCTGCTCTCGCTCTGGCTCCGGCCTGCCCTCGCCCTAGCTCCGGCCTGCTCTCACTCTGCCTCCGGCCTGCCCTCGCCTTGGCTCCGGCCTACCCTCGCCCTTTCTCCGGCCTGCTCTCGCTCTGGCCTGCCCTCGTCCTGACTCCGGCATTCTCTCGCTGTTGCACAGGCCTGCTCTCGATCTGGAACTGACATGCTCTCGCTCTGGCCTGCCCTCACCTTGACTCCGGCTTGCTCTCGCTCTGGCCTGTCCTCGCCTTGGCTCCAGACTTCTCTCGCTCTGGCTCTCGCCTGCGCTAGCCTTGGCTCTGGCCTACTTTCGCTCTCTCTGGCCTGCCCTTGCCCTGGCTCCGGCCTGATCGCGCTCTGGCCTGCCCTCGCCTTGGCTCCAGCCTGCTCTCGCTTTGACTCTGGTCTGCCCTCGCCCTGGCTCCGGATTGCCCTCGCCTTGGCTCCAGCCTGCTCTCGCTCTGACTCTGGTCTGCCCTCGCCCAGGCTCCGGCCTGCTATGGCTCTAGCTCTGTCCTGCCCTCGCCTTGGCTACGGCCTGCTCTCGCCCTGGCTCCGGCTTGCCCTCGTCCTAGCTCCGGCCTGCTCTCGCTCTGGCCTGCCCTCGCCCTGGCCTGCCCTCGCCCTTTCTCTGGCCTGCTCTCGCCCTGACTCCGGCATTCTCTCGCTCTTGCACTGGCCAGCTCTCGATCTGGAACTGACCTGCTCTCGTTCTGGCTCTGGCCTGCCCTCACCTTGTCTCCGGCTTGCTCTCGCTCTGGCCTGTCCTCGCCTTGGCTCCGGACTTCTCTCGCTCTGGCTCTCGCCTGCCCTAGCCTTGGCTCTGGCCTACTTTCACTCTCTCTGGCCTGCCCTTGCCCTGGCTCCGGCCTGATCTCGCTCTGGCCTGCCCTCGCCTTGGCTCCAGCCTGCTCTCGCTTTGACTCTGGTCTACCCTCGCCCAGGCTCCGGCCTGCTCTCGCTTTCCTCGCCCTGGCTCCGGCCTGCCCTCGCCTTGGCTCCGGCCTGCTCTCGCTCTGACTCCGGCCTGCTCTCGCCCTGGACTGCCCTTGCCTTAGCTCCGGCCTGCTCTCGCCTTCGCTCTGGCTTGCTCTTGCTCTGGCTCCGGCCTGCCCTCGCCCTGGCTCCGGCCTCCCCTTGCTCTGACTCTGGCCAGCCCTCGCCTTGGCTCCGGCCCGCCCTCGCCATGGCTCTGGCCTGCCCTCGCCCTGGCTCCGGCCTGCTTTTACTCTGGCTCTGGCCTGCCCTCATCTTGACTTTGGCATGCTCTCGCTCTGGTTCTGGCCTGCCCTCGCCTTGGCTCCGGACTGCTCTCGCTCGCTCTGGCTTGCTCTCGCTCTGGCCTGCCCTTGCCTTGGCTCCGGCCTTCTCTGACTCTGGCCTGCCCTCTTCTTGACTCCGGCATGCTCTCGCTCTGGTTCTGGCCTGCCTTCGCCTTGGCTCCGGCCTGCTCTCGCTCTGGCTCTGGCCTGTCTTCGCATAGGCTCCGACCCGCTCTCGCCCTGGCTCCGGCCTGCTCTCGCTCTGGCCTGCCTTCGCCTTGGCTCCGGCCTTCTCTGACTCTGGCTCTGGCCTGCCCTCTTCTTGACTCCGGCATGCTCTCGCTCTGGTTCTGGCCTGCCTTCGCCTTGGCTCCGGCCTGCTCTCGCTCTGGCCTGTCCTCGCATAGGCTCCGAAGCGCTCTCGCCCTGGCTCCGGCCTGCTCTGGCTCTGGCCTGCCCTCTCCTTGGCTCCAGCCAGCTCTCACCTTGGCTCCGGCCTGCTCTCGCTCTAGTTCCGGACTGCCCTTGCCCTGGCTCCGGCCTGCCATCGCTCTGGCTCCGGCCTGCCCTCGCCTTAGCTCCGGCCTGCTCTCACCCTGGCTCCGGCCTGCTCTCGCTTTGGCTCTGGCCCGCCCTCGCCCTGGCTGCGGCCTGCTCTCTCTCTGGCTCTGGCCTGCCCTCGTCCTGGCTCCGGCATACTCTCACTCAGGCTGTGGCCTACTCTCGCTCTGGCTCTAGCCTCGCCCTGTCTCAGGCCTACGCTAGCCCTTGTTCCGGCCTACCCTTGCCTTGGCTCCGGCCTTCTCTTGCTCGCGCCTGCCCTCGTCTTGGCACCGGCCCGCTCTGGATCTGGCTCTGGCCTGCCCTCGCCTTGGCTCCGGCCTGCTCTCGCCCTGGCTCCAGCCTGCTCTTGCTCTGGCCTGCCCTCGCCTTGGCTCCGGCCTGCTCTCGCTCTGGCTCCAGCTTGCCCTCGCTGTGGCTCCGGCCTGCCCTTGCTCTGGCTACGGCCAGCCTTCACCTTGGCTCCGGCCTGCTCTCGCCCTGGCTCCGGCCTTCTCTTGCTCTGGCTCTGGCCTGCCCTCGCCCTGGCTCCGGCCTGCTCTTGCTCTGGCCTGCCCTCGTCTTGACTCCGGACTGCTCTCGCTCTGGTTCTGGCCTGCCTTCGCCTTGGCTCGGGCATGCCCTCGCTCTGGCTGGCTCAAGCCTGCTCTAGCTCTGGCTCTGGCCTGCCCTGGCTCCAGACTGCTCTCGCTCTAGCCTGCTCTTGCTCTGGCCCGCCCTCGCCTTGGCTCCGGCCTGCTCTCGCTCTTGCCTGCCCTCGCCTTGGTTCCGACCTGCTCTTGCTCTCGCTCTGGCCTGCCCTCGCCTTGGCTCCGGCCTGCTCTCGCTCTGGCCCGCCCTGGCTCTGCTTCTGGGCTGCCCTCGCCTTGGCTCTGGCCTGCTGTCGCTCTGGCTCCGGCCTGCCCTCGCCCTAGCTCCGGCCTGCTCTCACTCTGCCTCCGGCCTGCCCTCGCCTTGGATCCGGCCTGCCCTCGCCCTTTCTCCGGCCTGCTCTCGCTCTGGCCTGCCCTCGTCCTGACTCCGGCATTCTCTCGCTGTTGCACAGGCCTGCTCTCGATCTGGAACTGACCTGCTCTCGCTCTGGCCTGCCCTCACCTTGACTCCGGCTTGCTCTCGCTCTGGCCTGTCCTCGCCTTGGCTCCAGACTTCTCTCGCTCTGGCTCTCGCCTGCGCTAGCCTTGGCTCTGGCCTACTTTCGCTCTCTCTGGCCTGCCCTTGCCCTGGCTCCGGCCTGATCACGCTCTGGCCTGTCCTCGCCTTGGCTCCAGCCTGCTCTCGCTTTGACTCTGGTCTGCCCTCGCCCTGGCTCCGGATTGCCCTCGCCTTGGCTCCAGCCTGCTCTCGCTCTGACTCTGGTCTGCCCTCACCCAGGCTCCGGCCTGCTATGGCTCTAGCTCTGTCCTGCCCTCGCCTTGGCTACGGCCTGCTCTCGCCCTGGCTCCGGCTTGCCCTCGTCCTAGCTCCGGCCTGCTCTCGCTCTGGCTCTGGCCTGCCCTCGCCCTTTCTCCGGCCTGCTCTCGCTCTGGCCTGCTCTCGCCCTGACTCCGGCATTCTCTCACTCTTGCACTGGCCAGCTCTCGATCTGGAACTGACCTGCTCTCGTTCTGGCTCTGGCCTGCCCTCACTTTGTCTCCGGCTTGCTCTCGCTGACTTCTCTCGCTCTGGCTCTCGCCTGCCCTAGCCTTGGCTCTGGCCTACTTTCACTCTCTCTGGCCTGCCCTTGCCCTGGCTCCGGCCTGATCTCGCTCTGGCCTGCCCTTGCCTTGGCTCCGGCCTGCTCTCGATTTGACTCTGGTCTACCCTCGCCCAGGCTCCGGCCTGCTCTCGCTTTCCTCGCCCTGGCTCCGGCCTGCCCTCGCCTTGGCTCCGGCCTGCTCTCGCTCTGACTCCAGCCTGCTCTCGCCCTGGACTGCCCTTGCCTTAGCTCCGGCCTGCTCTCGCCTTGGCTCTGGCTACGGCCTGCCCTCGCCCTTTCTCCGGACTGCTCTCGCTCTGGCCTGCCCTCACCCTTTCTCCGGCCTGCTCTCGCTCTGGCCTGCCCTCGTCCTGACTCCGGCATTCTCTCGATGTTGCACAGGCCTACTCTCGATCTGGAACTGACCTACTCTCGCTCTGGCCTGCCCTCACCTTCTCTCCGGCTTGCTCTCGCTCTGGCCTGTCCTCGCCTTGGCTCCAGACTTCTCTCGCTCTGGCTCTCGCCTGCCCTAGCCTTGGCTCTGGCCTACTTTCGCTCTCTCTGGCCTGCCCTTGCCCTGGCTCCGGCCTGATCTTGCTCTGGCCTGATCTTGCTCTGGCCTGCCCTCGCCTTGGCTCCAGCCTGCTCTCGCTTTGACTCTGGTCTGCCCTCTCCCTGGCTCCGGCCTGCCCTCGCCTTGGCTCCAGCCTGCTCTCGCTTTGACTCTGGTCTGCCCTCGCCCAGGCTCCGGCCTGCTATGGCTCTAGCTCTGTCCTGCCCTCGCCTTGGCTACGGCCTGCTCTCGCCCTGGCTCCGGCTTGCCCTCCTCCTGGCTCCGGCCTGCTCTCGCTCTGGCCTGCCCTCGCCCTGACTCCAGCATTCTCTTGCTCTTGCACTGGCCTGCTCTCGATCTGGAACTGACCTGCTCTCGTTCTGGCTCTGGCCTGCCCTCACCTTGTCTCCGGCTTGCTCTCGCTCTGGCCTGTCCTCACCTTGGCTCCGGACTTCTCTCGCTCTGGCTCTCGCCTGCCCTAGCCTTGGCTCTGGCCTACTTTCGCTCTCTCTAGCCTGCTCTTGCCCTGGCTCCGGCCTGATCTCGCTCTGGCCTGCCCTCGCCTTGGCTCCAGCCAGCTTTCGCTTTGACTCTGGTCTGCTCTCGCCCAGGCTCCGGCCTGCTCTCGCTTTCCTCGCCCTGGCTCCGGCCTGCCCTCGCCTTGGCTCCGGCCTGCTCTCGCCTTGGCTCCGGCCTGCCCTCGCCCAGGCTCCGGCCTGCTCTGGCTTTAGCTCGATTCTGCCCTCGCCTTGGCTACGGCCTGCCCTCATCCTGGCTCCGGCCTGCTCTTGCTCTGGCTCTGGCCTGCCCTCTCCTTGGCTCCGGCCTGCTCTCGCCCTGGCTCCGGCCTGCTCTCGCTCTGGCTTCAGCCTGCCCTCGCCCTGGCTCCGGCCTGCCCTTGCTCTGGCTCCGGCCTGCCCTTGCTCTGGCTCCGGCCAGCTCCTGTTCTGGCTCCGGCCAGCCCTCGCTTTGGCTCCAGCCTGCTCTTTCTTGCTCTGGCCTGCCCTCGTCTTGACTCCGGCCTGCTCTCGCTTTGGTTCTGGCCTGCCTTCGCCTTGGCTCCGGCCTGCTCTCGCTCAGGCATATTCTCTCTCTGGCCTGCCCTTGCCTTGGCTCCGGACTGCTCTCGCTCTGGCACTGGCCTGATCTCGCTCTGGCACTGGCCTGCTCTCGTTCTGGCTCTTGCCTGCCCTCGCCCTGGCTCCGGCCTGCCCTCGACCTGGCTCTGGCCTGCCCTCGACCTGGCTCCGGCCTGCCCTCGCACTGGCTTTGGCCTGCCCTCGCCCTGGCTCCGGCCTGCCCTCGACCTAGCTCCGGCCTGCCCTCGACCTGGCTCCGGCCTGCCCTCGACCTGGCTCCGGCCTCCTCTTGCTCTGACTCTGGCCTGCCCTCGCCCTGGCTCCGGCCTGCCCTCGACCTGGCTCCGGCCTGCCCTCGTCCTGGCTCCAGCCTGCTCTCGCTCTTGCCTGCCCTCGCTTTGGCTCTAGCCTACTCTCGCTCTGGCCTGCCCTCGTCCTGGCCCCGGCCTGCTCTGGCTCTGTCCTGACCTCGCCTTGGCTCCGGCCTGCTCTCTCCCAGGCTCCGGCCTGCCCTCGTCCTGGCTCCGGCCTGCCCTCGCTTTGGCTCCGGCTTGCTCTCGCCTTGGCTTCGGCCTGCTCTCGCCCTGGCTCAGACCTGCTCTCGCTCTGGCTCTGTCCTGCCCTCGCCCTGGCTCCGGCCTGCTCTAGCTCTGGTTCTGGCCTGCCCTTGCCTTGGCTCCGGACTGCTCTCACTCTGGCACTGGGCTGCTCTCGCTCTGGATCTGGCCAGCCCTCCCTGCCATCGCTCTGGCCTGCCCTCGCGCTGGCTCCGGAATGCCCTCACCCTGGCTCCGACCTGCTCTGGCTCTGGCCTGCCCTTGCCTTTGCTCCGGACTGCTCTCGCTCTGGCCTGCTCTCGCCTTGGCTCCGGCCTGCCATAACTCTGGCTCCGGCCTGCTCTCGCTCTCGTTCTGGCCTGCCCTTGCCTTGGCTCCGGACAGCTCTCACTCTGGCACTGGCCTGCTCTCGGTCTGGCACTGGCCTGCCCTCCCTGCCCTCGCTCTGGCCTCCCCTGGCTCCGGCCTGCCTTCACCCTGGCTCCGACCTGCTCTCGCTCTGGCCTGCCCTAGCCTTGGCTCCGACCTGCTCTCACTCTGGCTCCGGCCTGCCCTCACCTTGCCTCCGGCCTGCTCTGACTCGGCCTCTGGCCTGCCCTTGCCTTGGCTCTCGGGGGCTCTCGCTCTTACTCTGGCCTGCCCTCGCCCTGGCTCCGGCCTGCCCTCGTCCTTCCTCAGGCCTGCTCTCGTTCTGGTCTACCCTCGCCTTGGCTCCGGACTGCTCTCGCTCTGGCTCCGGCCTGACCTCGCCATGACTCCGGCCTGCCCTCGCCCTGAATCCGGCCTGCCCTTGCTCTGGCTCCGGCCTGCCCTCGCCCTGACTCCGGCCTGCCCTCGCCCTGACTCCGGCCTGCCCTCGCCCTGACTCCTGTCTGCCCTTGCTCTGGCTCCGGCCTACCCTCGCCCTGATTCCGGCCTGCCCTTGCTCTAGCTCCAGCCAGCCGTTGCATTGGCTCCGGCCTACTCTAGCCTTGACTTCGACCTGCTCTCGCCTTGGCTCCGGCCTGTTATCTCTCTGGCTCTGGCCTGCACATGCTTTGGCTCTCTCTCTGGCCTGCCCTTGCCTTAGCTCTGGCCGGCTCTCGCTCTGACTCTGGCCCACCCTCGCCTTGGCTCCGGCCTGCTCTTGCCTTGGCTCCGGTCTGCTCTCGCTCTGGCTCCGGCCTGCCCTCGCCCTGACTCCGGCCTGCCCTTGCTCTAGCACTCGCATTAGCTCCGGCCTGCTATCGCCCTGGCTCCGACCTGCTCTCGCACTGGCCTGCCCTCGCTCTGGCTCCGGAATGCTCTCTCTCTGGCTCTCGCCTGCCGATGCCTTGGCTCCGGCCTGCTCTTCCTCTGGCTCTGGCCTGCCCTCGTCTTGACTCTGGCCTGATCTCGCTCTTGTTCTGGCCTGCCTTCGACTTGGCTCCGGCCTGCTCTTGCACTGGCTCAGGCCTGCTCTCGCTCTGGCCTGCCTTTGCCTTGGCTCCGGGAGACTGCTCTCGCTCTGGCTCTGGCCTGCTCTCGCTCTGGCCTCCCCTCGCCTTGGCTCCGGCCCGCTCTCGCTCTAGCTCTGGCCTGCCCTCGCCTTGGCTCTAACCTGCACTTGCTCTGGCTCTAGCCAGCCCTCGCCTTGGCTCCGGCCTGCTCTCGCTCTGGCCTGCCCTGGCTCTGCCTCTGGCCTGCCCTCGCCTTGGCTCCAGCCAGCTCTCGCTCTAGTTCCGGACTGCCCTTGCCCTGGCTCCAGCCTGCCATCGTTCTGGCTCCGGCCTGACCTCGCCTTAGATCCGGACTGCTCTCGCTTTGGCTCTGGCCCGCCATCGCCCTGGCTCCGGCCTGCTCTCTCTCTGGCTCTGGCCTGCCCTCACCCTGGCTCCGGCATACTCTCACTCTGGCTGTGGCCTGCTCTCGCTCTGGCCTCGCCCTGTCTCGGGCCTGCTCTGGCCCATGTTCCGGCCTGCCCTTGCCTTGGCTCCAGCCTTCTCTCGCTCTGGCTCTGACCTGCCCTTGCCTTGGCTCTGGCCTACTCTCGATCTGGCTCTTGCCTGCATTCGCCCTGGCTCCGGCCTGCTCTCGCTTTGGTTCTGGCCTGCTCTTGCTCTGGCTCTGGCCTCCCCTCGCCTTGGCTCCGGCCTGCTCTTGCTCTGACTGTGGCCTGCCCTCGCCCCTGACTCCGGCCTGCTCTGGATCTGGCTCTGGCCTGCCCTCGCCTTGGCTCCGGCCTGCTCTTGGTCTGGCTCTGGTCTGCCCTCGCCTTGGATCCGGCCTGCTCTCGCCTTGGCTCCGGCCTGCTCTCGCTCTGGCTCCGGCCTGCCCTTGCTCTGGCCCCGGCCAGCTCTCGCCTTGGCTCCGGCCTTTTCTCGCCCTTGTTCCGGCCAGCCTTTGCCCTGGCTCTGGCCTGCTCTCGCTGTGGCTCTGGCCTGCCCTGGCTCTGCCTCTGGCATTCCCTCGCCTTGGCTCCGGGCTAATCTCGGCTTGGCTCCGGCCTGCTCTCGCTCTACATCCGGACTGCCCTCGCCCTGGCTCCGGACTGCCCTGGCCGTGGCTAAGGACTGCTCTCGCCCTGCCTCCTGCCTGCTCTCTATCTGGCTCTGGCCTGCCCTAGCCCTGGCTCCGGCCTACTTTCGCTCTGGCTCTGGCCTGCTCTCGCTCTGGCCTCGAACTGTCTCCGGCCTGCTCTCTCCCTGGGTCCGACATGCCCTTGCCTTGGCTCCGGCCTTCTCTTGCTCTAGCTCTGGCCTGCCCTTGCCTTGGCTCTGGCCTACTCTTGCTCTGGCCTGCCCTCGCCCTGGCCTGCTCTCGCTTTGGCGTGCCCTCGCCTTGGCTCCGTCCTGCTCTCACTGTGACTCTGGCCTGCCCTCGCCCTGGCTCCGGCCTGCTCTGGATCTGGCTCTGGCCTGCCCTCTCCTTGGCTCCAGCCTGCTCTCGCCCTGGATTGCCCTTGCCTTAGCTCCGGCCTGCTCTCGCCTTGGCTCTGGCTTGCTCTTGCTCTGGCTCCGGCCTGCCCTCGCCCTGGCTCCGGCCTCCCCTTGCTCTGACTCTGGCCAGCCCTCGCCTTGGCTCCGGCCCGCCCTCGCCCTGGCTCCGGCCTGCCCTCGCCCTGGCTCCGGCCTGCTTTTACTCTGGTTCTGGCCTGCCCTCGCCTTGGCTCCGGACAGCTCTCGCTCGCTCTGGCTTGCTCTCGCTCTGGCCTGCCCTTGCCTTGGCTCCGGCCTTCTCTGACCCTGGCTCTGGCCTGCCCTCTTCTTGACTCCGGCATGCTCTCGCTCTGGTTCTGGCCTGCCTTCGCCTTGGCTCCGGCCTGCTCTCGCTCTGGCCTGTCCTCGCATAGGCTCCGGCCCGCTCTCGCCCTGGCTCCGGCCTGCTTTCGCTCTGGCCTGCTCTCGCCCTGGCTCCGGCCTGCTCTCGCTCTAGCTCCGGACTGCCCTCGCCCTGGTTCCGGCCTGCCACCGCTCTGGCTCCGGCCTGCCCTCGCCTTGGTTCCGGCCTGTTCTCGCTCTGTTTCTGGCCTGCCCTCGCCCAGGCTCCGCCCTGCTCTCTCTCCGGCTCTAGCCTACTGTCGCTCTGGCTCTGGCCTGTTCTCGCCCTGGTTCCGGCCTGACGTTGCCTTGGCTCCGGCCTTCTCTCGCTCTGGCCTGCCCTCGCTGAGGCTCCGGCCTGCTCTAGCTCTGGCCTGCCCTCGTCTTGGCTCCGGCCTGCCCTAGTCCTGCCTCTGGACTGTTTTCACTCTGGCTCTGGCCTACCCTCGCCTTGGCTCCGGCCTGTTCCCGCCTTAGCTCCGGCCGACTCTCGCTCTGGCTCCGGCATGACCTCGCCCTGACTCCGGCCTGCTCTCTCTCTGGCTTTGGCCGGCCCTTGCCTTAGCTCCGGCATGCTCTCATTCTGACTCTGGCCTGCCCTCGCCCTGGCTAGTGCCTGCCCTCATCCTTGCTCCGGCCTGCTCTCGCTCTGTCCTACCCTCACCTTGGCTCCGGCCTGCTCTCGCCTTGGCTCCAGCCTGCTTTCGCTCTGGCTCCGGCCTGCCCTCGCCCTGACTCCAGCCTGCCCTTGCTCTGGCTCCGGCCTGCCCTCACCCTTATTCCGGCCTGCCCTTACATTGGCTCCGGCCAGCACTAGCCTTGACTCCGACCTGCTCTCGCCATGGCTCCGGCCTGCTCCCTCTCTGGCTCTGGCCTGCTCGGCTCTGGCCTGCCCTTGCCTTGGCTCCGGCCTGCTCTTGCCTTGGCTCCGGCCTGCTCTCGCTCTGGCTCCGGCCTGCCCTCGCCCTGACTCCGGCCTGCCCTTGCTCTGGCTCCGGCCTACCCTCGCCCTGACTACGGCCTGCCCTTGCTCTAGCTCCGGCCTGCACTCGCATTAGCTCGGGTCTGCTCTCGCCCTGGCTCCGATCAGCTCTTGCTCTGGCCTGCCCTCGCTCTGGCTCCGGCCTGCTCTCGCTCTGGCCTGCCCTCGCTCTGGCTCCGGCCTGCTCTCTCTCTGGCTCTCACCTGCCGATGCCTTGGCTCCGGCCTGCTCTTCCTCTGGCTCCGGCCTGCCTTCGCCTTGGCTCCGGCCTGCTCTCGCCCTGGCTCCGACATGTTCTCGCTCTGTTTCTGGCCTGCCCTCGCCCAGGCTCCGCCCTGCTCTCTCTCTGGCTCTGGCCTACTCTCGCTGTGGACTGTTCTCGCCCTGGTTCCGGCCGGACCTTGCCTTGGCTCCGGCCTTCTCTCGCTCTGGCTCTGGCCTGCCCTCGCTGAGGCTCCGGCCTGCTCTCGCTCTGGCCTGCCCTCGTCCTGGCTCCGGCCTGCTTTCACTCTGGCTCTGGCCTACCCTCGCCTTGGCTCCGGCCTGTTCCTGCCTTAGCTCCGGCCGCCTCTCGCTCTGGCATACCCTCGCCCTGACTCTAGCCTGCCCTTGCTCTGCCTCCGGCCTGCTCTCGCCTTGGCTCCGACCTGCTCTCGCTCTGGCCTTCCCTCGCCCTGGCTCCGGCCTGATCTCGCTCTGAATCTGGCCTGCCCTCGCCCTAGCTACTGCCTTCCTTCATCCTTGCTCCGGCTTGCTCTCGCTCTGGCTCTGTCCTACCCTCACCTTGGCTCCCGCCTGCTCTCGCCCTGGCTCCAGCCTGCTTTCGCTCTGGCTCCGGCCTGCCCTCGCCCTGAAACAGCCTGCCCTTGCTCTGGCTCCGGCCTACCCTCGCCCTGATTCCGGCCTGCCCTTGGCTTGGCTCCGGCCTTCTCTCGCTCTGGCCTGCCCTTGCTTTGGCTCTGGCCTACTCAAGCTCTGTCCTGCCCTCGCCCTGGCTCCGGCCTGCTCTCGCTCTGACCTGCTCTCGCTCTGGCGTGCCCTCACCTTGGCTCTGGCTTGCTCCCGCTCTGGCTCTGGCCTGCCCTCGCCATGGCTCCGGCCTGCCCTCGCCTGGCTCCGGCCTGCTCTCTCTCTGGCCTGCCCTTGCCTTGGCTCCAGCCTACTCTTGCCTTGGCTCCGGCCTGCTCTCGCTCTGGCCTCACTCACTGTAATGCACATGCCCGGGCTGAGCGGCGTGTGCGTGTGATTCCACTGGACCGTGCCGGAGAGTGAATGCCTGGAGGGGCGTAACTAGGTATTCACCCGATCCGACCAGGGTCGCACAACGGCATACGACGCCAGTGCACCAAGGAGGAACCGAGCAGAGGGACCAGGTGCTACTCCAGGACAGACCCCGGACACGGCTGTTGACCCACACAGGGGAATACAGGAACAGACTGGTTAGGCTGTCACACAGACTGGTGGGAATAGGCAGGCACGACTGGTATGCAGGCAGGCGGGTATGCAGGCAGGGGGGTACAGGCAAGCACGGCTAGAGTGCAGACAGGAAGGCACTAGCAGGTAGGAACACAGGCGGGATAGGTCCCAGTACACACTGGGACTCTGGAACAGAACCACAGATGTGGCGGACAAACACAGCAGAGTGAGGCCGCCCAGAGAGGTGAGCGAGAGCAGGGCAGGACGAGACCGCCCGGAGCGGTGAGCAAGAGCAGAGCAGGACGAGACCGCCCGGAGCGGTAAGCAAGAGCAGAGCAGGACGAGACCGCCCGGAGCGGTGAGCAAGAGCAGAGCAGGACGAGACCGCCCGGAGCGGTGAGCAAGAGCAGAGCAGGACGAGACCGCCCGGAGCGGTGAGCAAGAGCAGAGCAGGACGAGACCGCCCGCAGGGGTGAGCAAGAGCAGAGCAGGACGAGACCGCCCGCAGCGGTGAGCAAGAGCAGAGCAGGACGAGACCGCCCGGAGCGGTGAGCAAGAGCAGAGCAGGACGAGACCGCCCGGAGCGGTGAGCAAGAGCAGAGCAGGACGAGGCCGCCCGGAGCGGTGAGCAAGAGCAGAGCAGGACGAGGCCGCCCGGAGCGGTGAGCAAGAGCAGAGCAGGACGAGGCCGCCTGGAGCGGTGAGCAAGAGCAGGACGAGACCGCCTGGAGCGGTGAGCAAGAGCAGAGCAGGATGAGACCGCCTGGAGCGGTGAGCAAGAGCAGAGCAGGACGAGACCGCCTGGAGCGGTGAGCAAGAGCAGAGCAGGACGAGACCGCCTGGAGCGGTGAGCAAGGGCAGAGCAGGACGAGACCACCTGGAGCGGTGAGCAAGAGTAGAGCAGGACGAGGCCGCCTGGAGCGGTGAGCAAGAGTAGAGCAGGACGAGGCCGCCTGGAGCGGTGAGCAAGGGTAGAGCAGGACGAGGCCGCCTGCAGCGGTGAGCAAGAGTAGAGCAAGACTGCCGGAGCAGTGAGCAAAAGGATAAGAGCAGAGCGAGACTGCCGGAGCAGTGAGCAAAAGGGTCAGAGCGGAGCAAGGCTGCCAGAGCAGTGAGCAAAAGGGTCAGAGCGGAGCAAGGCTGCTGGAGCAGCGAGCAAAAGGGTCAGAGCGGAGCAAGGCTGCCGGAGCAGTGAGCAAAAGGGTCAGAGCGGAGCAAGGCTGCCAGAGCAGTGAGCAAAAGGGTCAGAGCGGAGCAAGGCTGCTGGAGCAGCGAGCAAAAGGGTCAGAGCGGGGCAAGGCTGCCGGAGCAGCGAGCAAAAGGGTCAGAGCGGAGCAAGGCTGCCGGAGCAGAGAGCAAGGCAGAGCAGGCTAGAACCGCCGGAGCGGTGAGCAAGGCAGAGCAGGGGGGACAGGGCTCTGTTCACACGGAACAGACAGGAAGGGAAAGGCAGAGCCAGATACCTACAGGGTACTTGCAGTGAAGTAGCGAGTGGACCACAAACTCACAAACGGGAGTACAGAGACAACAAGCAGGAGTTAGGTACGAGTTCAGACTCTGCAGAAAAAGGAAAGGAACGGACATAGAGAAAAAACAGGTAAAAGATAGAAGAGAGTTCAGACTGGAACTGAGTTTGTGGAGGAGACCGACACTGCAGCGGAATACAGGAGCGGGTCTCGGAATACGGCCCCCAGAGAGGCGGGACGAACAGGCAAGGAGCGTGTTCAGACAGGACAGACAAGATACAGGAGCGGGTCTAGGTAATCGGCCCCTAGAAGGCGGGAGGAACAGGCTAGGAGCGTGTTCAGACAGGCCTGGAAATACAGCCTCCAGGATAGGCAGACAAGAGAACACAGACCGGGACCTGGCACCTTCAGAGTGAAAGCACACACTGAATGAAACACAATGCTCAGGCATGGGTTAATTGGAGCAGCTGGTTTAAATACCAGGTGACAGACAGCAATAGGCTGAGGACGCACAAGGGGTGTGCCCACAGCAGGTACAAGAAACAGGAAGTGATCGGGCACCGCCCTTAAGCAGCAGCACACAGAAGCAAACAGACAGCATGGAGGGAAGCCAGAGAGACATTCTGGATTGGAGATCAAGTGCGCGCTCTTGCACAGTGGGAGATGGACCACTATGCAAGGACGCCGCCAGGTATGTTACAGTACCCCCCCCCCTTACGCCCCCTCTTCTTCAGGCCTGCCAGAATCTTCCGCAGGGAATTCGAGGGCCAATCCTTCACTTCAAGGAGATCACTTCCACAGTCCACAGGAAAAACTGGTCTCATCTGGTTAGCTAGGATGCTACCTCCTTTCCAGCCATCCTCAGCAACAGACGAAACGGGTGGAGTACCAGGAACAGCACACAAGGAAGTCTCTCTCCACATATTTTCAGGTGGCACCCCAGAGGGTACAGGAGACAACTGGAAGTCCTCCACCGGGTTGGAGGGGAGCAGAGACTTGGGGGTAATCTCTGCTTCGAGGTACATCTTATCAAACTCACAGGAAGAAATAGACGGGTTATCAGGTACAGGATGAGGAAAAGTCACTGTCTCTTTGTTATCTGGTGGTACCCCGGAGGATTCAGGAAACAACTGGAGGTCCTCCGCCGGGTCAGAAGAGTGCAGAGTCTCGGAGAAAACATCTGCTTCAGAGTACACTAGGTCGGACTCACTGGACGAAGCAGGCGAGGTATCGGGTACCGAGTATTGGAAAGTCTCTGTCCATTCACCACCAGGTGGCACCCCGAAGGGTTCTGGAGACAACTGGAGGTCCTCCGCCTGGTCAGAGGGGTGTAGAGACTCATGGGTAACCTCTGCTTCAGAGTACACTAGGTCGGACTCACTGGACGAAGCAAGCGAGGTATCAGATCCAGGATATAGGAAAGTCTCTGTCCATTCACCACCAGGTGGCACCCCGAAGGGTTCTGGAGACAACTGGAGGCCCTCCGCCCGGTCGGAGAGGTGTAGAGACTCGGGAGTAACCTCTGCTTCGGAGTATACTAGGTTGGACTCACTGGACGAGGTATCAGGTACAGAGTATAGGAGAGTCTCTGTCCTTTCGCTACCAGGTAGCACCCCGAAGGGTTCTGGAGACAACTGGAGGTCCTCCGCCTGGTCGGAGGGGTGTAGAGACTCGGGGGTAACTACCACTTTGGGGTACCCATTGTCAGGCTCACAAGATGGAGCGGACAAAGTATCGAGTACCGGGTGTAGAGAAGTCTCTCTCCATTTGTCATCGAGTGGTATCCCGGAGGATTCAGGAGGCAACAGGGGGTCCTCCGCCAAGTAGTAGAGGTGAACAGACTCGGAGGTAATCACAGCTTCGGAGCATCCTTGGACATGCACACTGGTTAAAGTGGGTGACGCATCTGATGCCGGGTGCAGGAAGTTCTCCTGTGTGGAGTCTGGATAGGCAGTAGTCTCTTTGGGCAGGAGAACTGGTGCACTACCCACGCACATTACCCGTTGGGGCTTCTCAAAGGATACAGGGAGATGAAGCTTCAGTAGGGACTTCAAGGTTGGGGTCAGGAGGTCTCAGGGAGGACAGACCCTGGCGTGACGGCTTGTCTCTACGTCTAGCACGTCTGGACTGCCTCTTGAGGTTGTGAGAAGTATTCCGGAGAGCGTAGTCATCCTGTGTGGATTCTGGGTGGGCAGTAGTTTCTTCGGGCAGGAGGACTAGTGCGCTACCCACACACATTACCCGTCGGGGCTGCTCCGGGATATTGGGAAGCGAAGCTTCAGCAGGGCCTTCAGGGTTAGGGTCCTCGAAGACCATACGAAAGGCCACCAGGAAGGCCTGCAGGTCAAGGACGACAGGATCCCATGCTTCCCATAGGGGGGTGACCCATTTCAAGGCATCATCCGCTAGGTAGTCAATCATAAAGGCCACTTTAGCCCAATCGGAAGGAAAATAGAGAGGGTAGGCCTTGAAGTGTAGCATGCATTGCTCCACAAATGCACGACTTTGTTTTGGATCCCCAAAGTACCGTGGCGGATCCGCAGGAACGAGTGCAGAAAGATCCATCTGGACGGGTGCGTACTTCGCCTGGAACTCAGCTAAAGAAAAAAAATTTTTTATTTATTTTTAATGCACGTATTCACTGGAAAACGTCTCAGAGACCGAAGGCCATGGGGCTCAACGGGAACCATGGCCTGAGCATGCTGTAATGCACACGCCCGGGGGCTGAGCGGCGTGTGCGTGTGATTCCACTGGACCGTGCCGGAGAGTGAATGCCTGGAGGGGCGTAACTAGGTATTCACCCGATCCGACCAGGGTCGCACGACGGCATACGACGCCAGTGCACCAAGGAGGAACCGAGCAGAGGGACCAGGTGCTACTCCAGGACAGACCCCGGACACGGCTGTTGACCCACACAGGGGAATACAGGAACAGACTGGTTAGGCTGGCACACAGACTGGTGGGAATAGGCAGGCACGACTGGTATGCAGGCAGGCGGGTATGCAGGCAGGGGGGTACAGGCAAGCACGGCTAGACTGCAGACAGGAAGGCACTAGCAGGTAGGAACACAGGCGGGATAGGTCCCAGTACACACTGGGACTCTGGAACAGAACCACAGATGTGGCGGACAAACACAGCAGAGTGAGGCCGCCCAGAGAGGTGAGCGAGAGCAGGGCAGGACGAGACCGCCCGGAGCTGTGAGCAAGAGCAGAGCAGGACGAGACCGCCCGGAGCGGTGAGCAAGAGCAGAGCAGGACGAGACCGCCCGGAGCGGTGAGCAAGAACAGAGAAGGTCGAGACCGCCCGGAGCGGTGAGCAAGAGCAGAGCAGGACGAGACCGCCCGGAGCGGTGAGCAAGAGCAGAGCAGGACGAGGAAGCCTGGAGCGGTGAGCAAGAGCAGAGCAGGACGAGGCCGCCTGGAGCGGTGAGCAAGAGCAGAGCAGGACGAGGCCGCCTGGAGCGGTGAGCAAGAGCAGAGCAGGACGAGACCGCCTGGAGCGGCGAGCAAGAGCAGAGCAGGACGAGACCGCCTGGAGCGGTGAGCAAGAGCAGAGCAGGACGAGACCGCCTGGAGCGGTGAGCAAGAGCAGAGCAGGACGAGACCGCCTGGAGCGGTGAGCAAGAGCAGAGCAGGACGAGACCGCCTGGAGCGGTGAGCAAGAGCAGAGCAGGACGAGACCACCTGGAGCGGTGAGCAAGAGCAGAGCAGGACGAGACCGCCTGGAGCGGTGAGCAAGAGCAGAGCAGGACGAGACCGCCTGGAGCGGTGAGCAAGAGTAGAGCAGGTCGAGGCCGCCTGGAGCGGTGAGCAAGAGTAGAGCAGGACGAGGCCGCCTGGAGCGGTGAGCAAAAGTAGAGCAGGACGAGGCCGCCTGGAGCGGTGAGCAAGAGTAGAGCAAGACTGCCGGAGCAGTGAGCAAAAGGATAAGAGCGGAGCGAGACTGCCGGAGCAGTGAGCAAAAGGGTCAGAGCGGAGCAAGGCTGCCGGAGCAGTGAGCAAAAGGGTCAGAGCGGAGCAAGGCTGCCGGAGCAGCGAGCAAAAGGGTCGGAGCGGAGCAGCGAGCAAAAGGGTCAGAGCGGAGCAAGGCTGCCGGAGCAGTGAGCAAGGCAGAGCAGGCTAGAACCGCCGGAGCGGTGAGCAAGGCAGAGCAGGGGGGACAGAGCTCTGTTCACCACAAACTCACAAACGGGAGTACAGAGACAACAAGCAGGAGTTAGGTACGAGTTCAGACTCTGCAGAAAAAGGAAAGGAACGGACATAGAGAAAAAACAGGTAAAAGATAGAACAGAGTTCAGACTGGAACTGAGTGTACGGAGGAGACCGACACTGCAGCGGAATACAGGAGCGGGTCTGGGAATACGGCCCCCAGAGAGGCGGGACGAACAGGCAAGGAGCGTGTTCAGACAGGACAGACAAGATACAGGAGCGGGTCTAGGTAATCGGCCCCTAGAAGGCGGGTGGAACAGGCTAGGAGCGTGTTCAGACAGGCCTGGAAATACAGCCTCCAGGATAGGCAGACAAGAGAACACAGACCGGGACCTGGCACCTTCAGAGTGAAAGAACACACTGAATGAAACACAATGCTCAGGCATGGGTTAATTGGAGCAGCTGGTTTAAATACCAGGTGACAGACAGCAATAGGCTGAGGACGCACAAGGGGTGTGCCCACAGCAGGTACAAGAAGCAGGAAGTGATCGGGCGCCGTCCTTAAGAAGCACACAGAAGCAAACAGACAGCATGGAGGGAAGCCAGAGAGACATTCTGGATTGGAGATCAAGTGCGCGCTCTTGCACAGTGGGAGATGGACCACTATGCAAGGACGCCGCCAGGTATGTTACACTCACCCTGTCTCTGGACTGCTCTCGTCCTGGTTTCGGCCTGCCCTTGCCTTGGCTCTGGCCTACTCTCGCTCTGGCCTGCCCTCGCCCTGGCTCCGGCCTGCTCTCGCTCTGGCCTGCTCTCGCCTTGGCTCCGGCCTGCTCTCGCATTGGCTCCAGCCTGCTCTCGCCCTGGCTCCGACCTGCTCTCGCTCTGGCCTGCTCTCGCCCTAGCTCCGGCCTGCTCGCTCTCTGGCTCTGGCCTGCCCTCGCCCTGGCTCTGGCCTACTCTCGCTCTGGCCTGCTCTCGCTCTGGACTCGCCCTGTCTCCGGCCTGCTATCGCCCTGGTTCTGGCCTCACCTTGCCTTGGCTCTGGCCTTCTATCGCTCTGGCCTGCCCTTGCCTTGGCTCTGGCCTAACCTCGCCTTGGCTCCGGCCTGCTCTCGCTCTGGTTCCGGCCTGCCCTCGCGCGGACTCCAGACTGCCCTCGCCCTGGCCCTGGCTCCGACCTGCTCTCGCCCTGGCTCCGACCTGCCCATGCCTTGGCTCCGGCCTGCTCTTCCTCTGGCTCTGGCCTGCCCTCCTCTTGACTCCTCTAGCCTGATCTCCCTCTTGTTCTGCCCTGCCTTCCCCATGGCTCCAGCCGGCTCTCGCTCTGGCTCAGGCATGCTCTCGCTCTGGCCTGCCCTAGCTCTGGCTCCGGACTGCTCTCGCTCTGGCTCTGGCCTGCCCTCGCCCTGGCTCCGGCATACTCTCGCTCTGGTTCTGACCTGCTCTCGCTCTGGCCTCACCCTGTCTCCGGCATGCTCTCGCCCTTGTTCCGGCCTGCCCTTGCCTTGGCTCCGGCCTTCTCTCGCTCTGGCCTGCCCTTGCCTTGGCTCTGGCCTGCCCTCGCCCTGGCTCCGGCCTTCTCTCGCTCTGGCTCTGGCCTTGGCTCTGGCCTACTCAAGCTCTGGCCTGCCCTCGCCTTGGCTCCGGCCTGCTCTCGCTCTGGCCTGACGTCGCCCTGACTCCAGCCTGCTCTGGATCTGGCTCTGGCCTGCCCTCGCCTTGGCTCCGGCGCGCTCTCGCTCTGGCCTGCCCTCGCCTTGGCTCCGGCCAAATCTCGCCTTGGCTCCGGCCTGCTCTCGCATCGGCCAGCTCTCGCCTTGGCTCCGGCCTGCTCTCGCCCTGGCGTAGGCCAGCTGTCGCTCTGGCTCTGTCTGGCCTGCCCTTACCTTGCCTTCGGACTGCTCTTGCTCTGGCAATGGCCTGCCCTCGCCCTGGCTCCGGCCTGCTCTAGCTCTGGCCTGCTCTTGCTCTGGTCTGCCCTCGCCCTGGATCCGGCCTGCTCTCTCTCTGGCCTGCCGTCGCCCTGGCTCCGGCCTACTCTCGCTTTGGCCTGCTCACGCTCTGGCCTCACTCACCCTGTCTCCGGCCTGCTCTCGTCCTGGTTTCAGCCTGCCCTTGCCTTGACTCTGGCCTTCTCTCGCTCTGGCCTGCCCTTGCCTTGGCTCTGGCCTACTCTCGCTCTGGCTTCTGGCCTGCCCTCGCCCTGGCTCCGGCCTGCTCTCGCTCTGGCCTGCTCTCGCTCTGGCGAGCCCTCGCCTTGGCTACGGCCTGCTCTCGCTCTGTCTGGCCTGCCCTCGCCCTGGCTCCGGCCTGCTCTGGATCTGGCTCTGGACTGCCCTCGCCTTGGCTCCGGCCTGCTCTCGCCCTGGCTCCGACCTGCTCTCGCCCTGGCTCCGGCCTGCTCTCACTCTGGCTCCGGCCTGCTCTCACTCTGGCTCCGGCCTGTCCTCGCCCTGGCTCCGGCCTGCCCTTGCTCTGACTCCGGCTAGCCCTCGCCTTGGCTCCGGCCTACTCTCGCTCTGGCTCTGGCCTGCTCACGCTCTGGCCTCACTCACCCTGTCTCCGGCCTGCTCTCGTCCTGGTTTCAGCCTGCCCTTGCCTTGACTCTGGCCTTCTCTCGCTCTGGCCTGCCCTTGCCTTGGCTCTGGCCTACTCTCGCTCTGGCTTCTGGCCTGCCCTCGCCCTGGCTCCGGCCTGCTCTCGCTCTGGCCTGCTCTTGCTCTGGCGAGCCCTCGCCTTGGCTACGGCCTGCTCTCGCTCTGTCTGGCCTGCCCTCGCCCTGGCTCCGGCCTGCTCTGGATCTGGCTCTGGACTGCCCTCGCCTTGGCTCCGGCCTGCTCTCGCCCTGGCTCCGACCTGCTCTCGCCCTGGCTCCGGCCTGCTCTCACTCTGGCTCCGGCCTGCTCTCACTCTGGCTCCGGCCTGCCCTTGCTCTGGCTCTGGCCTGCCCTCGTCTTGACTCCGGCCTGATCTCGCTCTTCTTCTGGCCTGCCTTCGCCTTGGCTCCGGCCCTGCTCTCGCCTTGGCGCTGGCCTACTTTCGCTCTAGCTTCGGACTGCCCTCGCCTTGGCTCTGGCCTGCTCTTCGCCCTGGCCTGCCCTTGCCCTGTCCAGCCTACTCTCGCTCTGGCTCTGGCCTGCTCTCGCTCTGACCTCGCCCTGTCTCCGGCCTGCTCCCCCCCCTGGTTCCGGCCTGCCCTTGCCTTGGCTCCCTCCAGCCTTTTCTCGCTCTAGCTCTTGCCTGCCTTTGCCTTGGCTCTCGCCTACTCTCGCTCTGGCTCTGGCCTGTCCTCGCCCTGGCTCCGGCCTGCTCTTGCTTTGGCGTGCCTTCGCCATGGCTCCGGCCTGCTCTTGCTCTGCCTCTGGCCTGCTCTGGCTCTGGCCTGCCCTCGCCTTGGCTCCGGCCTGCTCTCGCCCTGGCTCTGGCTTGCCCTCTCCTTGGCTCCAGCCTGCTCTACCCTTGTCTCCGACCTGCTCTCGCTCTGTCTCCGGCCTGCCCTCGCCCTGGCTCCGGCCTGCCCTTGCTCTGGCTCCGGCCAGCCCTCGCCTTGGCTCCAGCCTGCTCTTGCTCTGGTCTGCCCTCGTCTTGACTCCGGCCTGCTCTCGCTCTGGTTCTGGCCAGCCTTCGCCTTGGCTCCGGCCTGCTCTCGCTCTGGCTCAGGCCTACTCTCTCTCTGGCTCTGGCCTGCAAGTTACCTTGGCTCCGGACTTCTATCGCTCTGGCCTGCTCTCGTTCTGGCACTGGCCTGCTATCGTTCTGGCTCCGGCCTGCTCTCGCTCTGGCCTGCCCTGGCTCTGGCCTTGCCTCCGGCGTTCTCTCGCCTTGGCAAGGGCCTGCTCTTGCTCTGGCTCTGGCCTGCTCTCGCTCTGGCTCTGGACTGCTCTCGCTCTGGCCTGCTCTCGCTCTGGCCTGCCCTCTCCCTGGCTCCGGCCTGCTCTCGCTATGGCTTCAGCCTGCCCTCGCCCTGGCTCCCGCCTGCCCTTGATCTGGCTCCGGCCAGCCCTCGCCTTGGCTCCGGCCAGCTCCTGCTCTAGCTCCGGCCTGCTCGCCTTGGCTCCGGCCTACTCTCGCTCAGGCTCTGGCCTGCTCTTGCTCTGGCCAGGCCTTGGCCGGATCCGGCCTGCTCTCGCTCTCACTCTGGTCTGCCCTCGCATGCTCTCGCGCTGGCTCTGGCCTGCTCTCGCCCTGGCTCCGGCCTGCACTCCTCCTGGCTTCGGCCTGCTCTCGCTCTGGCCTGCCCTCGTCTTGGCTTCGGCCTGCTCTCGCCCTGGCTCCAGCCTGCTCTCGCTCTGGCTTCGGCCTTCCCTTGCCCTGGCTCCGGCCTGCCTTTTTTCTGGCTCCGGCCAGCCCTCGCCCTGGCCAGCACCTACTCTTGCTCCGTCCGGCCTGCCTTCGCCTTGGCTCCTGCCTGATCTCGCTCTGGCCTGCCTTCGGCTTGGCTCCGGACTGCTCTCGCTCTGGCTCTGGCCTGTCCTTGCCTTGGCTCCGGCCTGCTCTCGCTCTGGCCTGCTCTTGCTCTGGCCTACCCTGGCTCTGCCTCTGGCCTGCCCTTGCCTTGGCTCCGGCCTGCTCTCGCTCTAGCTCCGTACTGCCCTCACCCTGGCTCCGCTATGCCATAGCTCAGGCTACGGCCTGCCCTCTCCTTGGCTCCGTCCTGCTCTCGCCCTGGCACCGGCCTACTCTCTCTCTGGCTCTGGCCTGCCGTCGCCCTAGTTCCGGCCTACTCTCGCTCTGGCCTGCTCTTGCTCTGGTTCTGGCCTCGCCTTGGCTCCGGCCTGCTCTCGCTCTCACTCTGGTCTGCCCTCACCCTGGCTGCCTGCTCTAGCTCTGGCCTGCTCTCGCGCTGGCTCTGGCCTGCTCTTGCTCTGGCCTACCCTGGCTCTGCCTCCGGCCAGCCCTCGCCTTGGCACCGGCCTGCTCTCGCCTGCCCTCGCCCTGGCACCGGCCTACTTTCTCTCTGGCTCTGGCCTGCCGTCGCCCTAGTTCCGGCCTACTCTCGCTCTGGCCTGCTCTTGCTCTGGTTCTGGCCTCACCTTGGCTCTGGCCTGCTCTCGCTCTCACTCTGGTCTGCCCTCACCCTGGTTGCCTGCTCTGGCTCTAGCTCTGGCCTGCTCTCGCGCTGGCTCTGGCCTCACTCACCCTGTCTCCGGCCTGCTCTCGTCCTGGTTTCGGCCTGCCCTTGCCTTGACTCTGGCCTTCTCTCGCCAGTAACGGAAAGCATACGGATAGATATTGTAGAGCATACAGATAGATAACGGAAAGCATACGAATAGATAACGGATAGATAATGGAGAGCATCCAACGGATAGATAACGGACAGCATACGGATATCTCCATATAAATCCCATTAGTTTCCATAGAACATGAATCAGCTGTTGTCATCCACATACAGGCCAGGAGTTCCACAGCTTTCCAGAATGTACTACGTCCCTCATCCTCCTCCCAGCTCTGGGGAACCCCCTTTGTTTTGCTAGCTCATCGTGACATCATAAAATCCTTCCAAAACCTAATGGGCGTGGTCAGCCAGGGCTGTCAACGTGGAGTCTATGGACTGACAGGTTATGGACAATGAATAACCGGAACTACACCTTGCAAATAGTTGCACCTGTTAGGTGCCCCCCAGACCACAGAACAAAAACCCGTGGAGGTCTCTGAAGTAGATAACAGATAGATAATGGAGAGCATACGGATAGATAACGGATAGATAATGGAGAGCATACGGATAGCATACGGATATCTGGCCTGCCCTTGCCTTGGCTCTGGCCTACTCTCGCTCTGGCTCTGGCCTGCCCTCGCCCTGGCTCCGGCCTGCTCTCGCTCTGGCATGCCCTCGCCTTGGCTGCGGCCTGCTCTCGCTCTGTCTGGCCTGCACTCGCCCTGGCTCCGGCCTGCTCTGGATCTGGCTCTGGACTGCCCTCGCCTTGGCTCCGGCCTGCTCTCGCCCTGGCTCCGACCTGCTCTTGCCCTGGCTCCGGCCTGCTCTCACTCTGGCTCCGGCCTGTCCTCGCCTTGGCTCCGGCCTGCCCTTGCTCTGACTCCGGCTAGCCCTCGCCTTGGTTCCGGCCTGCTCTAGCCTGCTCTTGCTCTGGCTTTGGCCTGCCCTCGACCTGGCTCCTGCCTGCTCTTGCTCTGGCTCTGGCCTGCTCTTGCTCTGGCCTGCCCTCGTCTTGACTCCGGCCTGATCTCGCTCTTCTTCTGGCCTGCCTTCGCCTGGGCTCCGGCCCTGCTCTGGCCTTGGCGCTGGCCTACTTTCGCTCTAGCTTCGGACTGCCCTCGCCCTGGCTCTGGCCTACCATCGCTCTGACTCCGGCCTGCTCTTCGCCCTGGCTCTGGCCTGCTCTCCCTGCCCTCGCCCTGGCTCCAGCCTACTCTCGCTCTGACATGCTCTCGCTCTGACCTCGCCCTGTCTCCGGCCTGCTCCCCCCCCCTGGTTCTGGCCTGCCCTTGCCTTGGCTCTGGCCTACTCTCGCTCTGGCTCTGGCCTGCCCTCGCCCTGGCTCCGGCCTGCTCTCGCTCTGGCATGCCCTCGCCTTGGCTGCGGCCTGCTCTCGCTCTGTCTGGCCTGCCCTCGCCCTGGCTCCGGCCTGCTCTGGATCTGGCTCTGGACTGCCCTCGCCTTGGCTCCGGCCTGCTCTCGCCCTGGCTCCGACCTGCTCTTGCCCTGGCTCCGGCCTGCTCTCACTCTGGCTCCGGCCTGTCCTCGCCTTGGCTCCGGCCTGCCCTTGCTCTGACTCCGGCTAGCCCTCGCCTTGGTTCCGGCCTGCTCTGGCCTGCTCTTGCTCTGGCTTTGGCCTGCCCTCGACCTGGCTCCTGCCTGCTCTTGCTCTGGCCTGCCCTCGTCTTGACTCCGGCCTGATCTCGCTCTTCTTCTGGCCTGCCTTCGCCTGGGCTCCGGCCCTGCTTTCGCCTTGGCGCTGGCCTAATTTCGCTCTAGCTTCGGACTGCCCTCGCCCTGGCTCTGGCCTACCATCGCTCTGACTCTGGCCTGCTCTTTGCCCTGGCTCTGGCCTGCTCTCCCTGCCCTCGCCCTGGCTCCAGCCTACTCTCGCTCTGGCCTGCTCTCGCTCTGACCTCGCCCTGTCTCCGGCCTGCTCCCCCCCCTGGTTCTGGCCTGCCCTTGCCTTGGCTCTGGCCTACTCTCGCTCTGGCCTGCCCTCGCCCTGGCTCCGGCCTGCTCTCGCTCTGGCATGCCCTCGCCTTGGCTGCGGCCTGCTCTCGCTGTCTGGCCTGCCCTCGCCCTGGCTCCGGCCTGCTCTGGATCTGGCTCTGGACTGCCCTCGCCTTGGCTCCGGCCTGCTCTCGCCCTGGCTCCGACCTGCTCTAGCCCTGGCTCCGGCCTGCTCTCACTCTGGCTCCGGCCTGTCCTCGCCTTGGCTCCGGCCTGCCCTTGCTCTGACTCCGGCTAGCCCTCGCCTTGGCTCCGGCCTGCTCTGGCCTGCTCTTGCTCTGGCTTTGGCCTGCCCTCGACCTGGCTCCTGCCTGCTCTGGATCTGGCTCCGGCCTGCCCTCGCATTGGCTCCGGCCTGCTCTCGCCCTGGTTCCGACCTGCTCTCGCCCTGGCTCCGACCCGCTCTCGCTCTGGCCTGCCCTTGCCCTGGCTCCGACCCGCTCTCGCTCTGGCCTGCCCTTGCCCTGGCTCCAGCCTGCTCTCTCTCTGGCTCTGGCCTGCCCTCGTCTTGACTCTAACCTGATCTCGCTCTTGTTCTGGCCTGCCTTCGCCTTGGCTCCAGCCTGCTCTCGCTCTGGCTCAGGCTTGCTCTCGCTCTGGCCAGCCCTAGCTCTGGCTCCGGAGTGCTCTCGCTCTGCCTGCTATCGCTCTGGCTCTGGCCTGCCCTCGCCTTGGCTCTGGCCTACTCTCGCTCTGGCCTGCCCTCGCCTGGCTTCGGCCTGCTCTCTCTCTGGCCTGCCCTCGCCCTGGCTCTGGCCTACTCTCGCTCTGGCCTGCTCTCGCACTCGCTCTGGCTCTGGCCTCACTCACCCTGTCTCCGGCCTGCTCTCGTCCTGGTTTCGGCGTGCCCTTGCCTTGACTCTGGCCTTCTCTCGCTCTGGCCTGACATTGCCTTGGCTCTGGCCTGCCCTCGACCTGGCTCCTGCCTGCTCTTGCTCTGGCTCTGGCTTGCTCTTGCTCTGGCCTGCCCTCGTCTTGACTCCGGCCTGATCTCGCTCTTCTTCTGGCCTGCCTTCGCCTGGGCTCCGGCCCTGCTCTCGCCTTGGCGCTGGCCTACTTTCGCTCTAGCTTCGGACTGCCCTCGCCCTGGCTCTGGCCTACCATCGCTCTGACTCCGGCCTGCTCTTCGCCCTGGCTCTGGCCTGCTCTCCCTGCCCTCGCCCTGGCTCCAGCCTACTCTCGCTCTGGCCTGCTCTCGCTCTGACCTCGCCCTGTCTCCGGCCTGCTCCCCACCCTGGTTCCGGCCTGCCCTTGCCTTGGCTCCCTCCGGCCTTCTCTCGCTCTAGCTCTTGCCTGCCTTTGCCTTGGCTCTCGCCTACTCTCGCTCTGGCTCCGGCCTGCCCTCGCCCTGACTCCGGCCAGCCCCTCTGTCTCCGGCCTGCCCTTGCATTGGCTCCGGCCTGCCCTCGCATTGGCTCCGGCCTGCTCTCGCCCTGGCTCCGACCTGCTCTCGCCCTGGCTCCGACCCGCTCTCGCTCTGGCCTGCCCTTGCCCTGGATCCGACCCGCTCTCGCTCTGGCCTGCCCTTGCCCTGGCTCCAGCCTGCTCTCTCTCTGGCTCTGGCCTGCCCTCGTCTTGACTCTAACCTGATCTCGCTCTTGTTCTGGCCTGCCTTCGCCTTGGCTCCAGCCTGCTCTAGCTCTGGCTCAGGCTTGCTCTCGCTCTGGCCAGCCCTAGCTCTGGCTCCGGACTGCTCTCGCTCTGCCTGCTATCGCTCTGGCTCTGGCCTGCCCTTGCCTTGGCTCTGGCCTGCTCTCGCTCTGGCCTGCCCTCGCCTGGCTTCGGCCTGCTCTCTCTCTGGCCTGCCCTCGCCCTGGCTCTGGCCTACTCTCGCTCTGGCCTGCTCTCGCACTCGCTCTGGCCTCACTCACCCTGTCTGCGGCCTGCTCTCGTCCTGGTTTCGGAGTGCCCTTGCCTTAACTCTGGCCTTCTCTCGCTCTGGCCTGACCTTGCCTTGGCTCTGGCCTACTCTCGCTCTGGCCTGCCCTCGCCCTGGCCTACTCTCGCTCTGGCCTGCTCTCGCTCTGGCGTGCCCTCGCCTTGGCTACGGCCTGCTCTCGCTCTGTCTGGCCAGCCCTCGCCCTGGCTCCGGCCTGCTCTCGCCCTGGCTTCGACCTGCTCTCGCCCTGGCTCCGACCTGCTCTCGCCCTGGCTCCGACCTGCTCTCGCCCTGGCTCCGACCTGCTCTCGCCCTGGCTCCGGCCTGCTCTCGCCCTGGCTTAGGCCTGCTCTCACCCTGGCTCCGGCCTGCCCTTGCTCTCGCCTGTCCTCGTCTTGACTCCGGCCTGATCTCGCTCTTCTTCTGGCCTGCCTTCGCCTTGGCTCCGGCCCTGCTCTCGCCTTGGCGCTGGCCTACTTTCGCTCTAGCTCCGGACTGCCCTCGCCTTGGCTCTGGTCTGCCATCGCTCTGACTCCGGCCTGCTCTTCACCCTGGCCTGCCCTCGCCCAGTCCAGCCTACTCTCGCTCTGGCCTGCTCTCGCTCTGACCTCGCCCTGACCTCGCCCTGTCTCCGGCCTGCTCCCCCCCCTGGTTCCGGCCTGCCCTTGCCTTGGCTCCCTCCGGCCTTCTCTCGCTCTAGCTCTAGCCTGCCTTTGCCTTGGCTCTCGCCTACTCTCGCTCTGGCTCTGGCCTGTCCTCGCCCTGGCTCCGGCCTGCTCTTGCTCTGGCGTGCCTTCGCCATGGCTCTGGCGTGCCTTCGCCATGGCTCTGGCCTGCTCTTGCTCTGACTATGGCCTGCCTCCGGCCTGCTCTGCCTCTGGCCTGCCCTCGCTCTGGCCTGCCCTCGCCTGGCTTCGGCCTGCTCTCGCCCTGGCTCTGGCCTACTCTCGCTCTGGCCTGCTCTCGCTCTGGCTCTGGCCTCACTCACCCTGTCTCCGGCCTGCTCTCGTCCTGGTTTCGGCCTGCCCTTGCCTTGACTCTGACCTTCTCTCGCTCTGGCCTGCCCTTGCCTTGGCTCTGGCCTACTCTCGCTCTGGCTCTGGCCTGCCCTCGCCCTGGCTCCGGCCTGCTCTCGCTCTGGCGTGCCCTCGCCTTGGCTACGGCCTGCTCTCGCTCTGTCTGGCCTGCCCTCGCCCTGGCTCCGGCCTGCTCTGGATCTGGCTCTGGCCTGCCCTCGCCTTGGCTCCGGCCTGCTCTCGCCCTGGCTCCGACCTGCTCTCGCCCTGGCTCCGGCCTGCTCTCGCCCTGGCTCCGGCCTGCTCTCGCCCTGGCTCCGGCCTGCTCTCGCCCTGGCTCCGGCCTGCTCTCGCCCTGGCTTAGGCCTGCTCTCACCCTGGCTCCGGCCTGCCCTTGCTCTCGCCTGCCCTCGTCTTGACTCCGGCCTGATCTCGCTCTTCTTCTGGCCTGCCTTCGCCTTGGCTCCGGCCCTGCTCTCGCCTTGGCGCTGGTCTACTTTCGCTCTAGCTTCGGACTGCCCTCACCTTGGCTCTGGCCTGCCATCGCTCTGACTCGGGCCTGCTCTTCGCCCTGGCCTGCCCTCGCCTTGTCCAGCCTACTCTCGCTCTGGCTCTGGCCTGCTCTCGCTCTGACCTCGCCCTGTCTCCGGCCTGCTCCCCCCCCTGGTTCCGGCCTGCCCTTGCCTTGGCTCCCTCCGGCCTTCTCTCGCTCTAGCTCTAGCATGCCTTTGCCTTGGCTCTCGCCTACTCTCGCTCTGGCCTGTCCTCGCCCTGGCTCCGACCTGCTCTTGCTCTGGCGTGCCTTCGCCATGGCTCCGGCCTGCTCTTGCTCTGACTATGGCCTGCCTCCGGCCTGCTCTGGCTCTGGCCTGCCCTTGCCTTGGCTCCGGTCTGCTCTCGCCCTGGCTCTGGCCTGCCCTCGCCTTGGCTCTAGCCTCCTCTACCCTTGTCTCCGACCTGCTCTCGCTCTGTGTCCGGCCTGCCCTCGCCCTGGCTCCGGCCTGCCCTTGATCTGGCTCCGGCCAGCCCTCGCCTTGGCTCTGGCCAGCTCCTGCTCTAGCTCCGGCCTGCTCTCGCCTTGGCTCCGGCCTGCTCTCGCTCAGGCTCTGGCCTGCTCTTGCTCTGGAATGCTCTCGCTCTCACTCTGGTCTGCCCTCGCCCTGGAATGCTCTCGCGCTGGCTCTGGCCTGCTCTCGCCCTGGCTCCGGCCTGCACTCGTCCTAGCTCTGGCCTGCTCTCGCTCTGGCCTGCCCTCGTCTTGGCTCCGGCCTGCTCTCGCCCTGGCTCCAGCCTGCTCTCGCTCTGGCTTCGGCCTTCCCTCGCCCTGGCTCCGGCCTGCCCTAGTTCTGGCTCCGGCCAGCCCTCGCCCTGGCCAGCACCTGCTCTTGCTCGGGCCTGCCTTCGCCTTGGCTCCTGCCTGATCTCGCTCTGGCCTGCTCTCGCTCTGGCTCTGGTCTGCTCTCGCTCTGGCCTGCCTTCACCTTGGCTCCGGACTGCTCTCGCTCTGGCTCCGGCCTGCTCTCGCTCTGGCCTGCTCTTGCTCTGGCCTATCCTGGCTCTGCCTCTGGCCTGCCCTTGCCTTGGCTCCAGCCTGCTCTCGCTCTAGCTCCGTACTGCCCTCACCCTGGCTCCACTATGCCATAGCTCAGGCTACGGCCTGCCTTGGCTCCGTCCTCGCCTTGGCTCCGACTTGCTACACACAGTAAAATTTGGTGGAGGTTCCATCATGCTTTGGGGCTGTGTGGCCAATGCCGGCACCGGGAATCTTGTTAAAGTTGAGGGACGCATGGATTACAGCTCTCGCTGTGGCTCTGGCCTGCCTTCGTCTTGGCCAGAACGAGATTTGGCCAGAGCCAAGGCAAGCCCAGAGCCAGAGAGAAAGAAGGCCGGAGCCATGGCAAGGGAAGCCGGAACCAGGGCGAGAGCAGGCCAGAGCCAGGGCGAGAGCAGGCCAGAGCCAAGGCGAAAGCAGGGCGAGGGCAGGCCAGAGCCAGAGTCAGATCAGGCCGGAGACAAGGCGACGGCAGGCCAGAGCCAGAGCGAGGGCAGGCCAGAGCCAGAGCAAGAGCAGGCCGGACGGAGCCAAGCAAGGGCAGGCCAGAGCCAAAGCGAGAGCTGTCCGGAGCCAAGGCAAGGGCAGGCCAGAGCCAGAGCGGGAGGAAGCCGCAGCAAAGGCAGGGGCAGGCCAGAGCCAGAGCGAGAGCAGGCCAGAGGCAGAGCGAGTGTAGGCCGGAGCCAGGGCAAGGGCAGGCCGGAGCCAGGGCAAGGGTAGGCCGGAGCCAGGGCAAGGGTAGGCCGGAGCCAGAGCGAGAGAAGGCCGGAGCCAAGGCAAGGGCAGGCCGGAACCAGGGCAAGAGCAAAACTATACCTGGCCATCACTAAGATTTCATTATGACATCATCACTGATGACATCACAATACACCCTCACTACTTACACAAGTGTTTACAGCCCCGGTGTCATTGTTGTCAGTGATTAGCTAGAGATAGTGATAAACTGATCGCGCTTGGATTTGATTGAAATGTCTGGAGTTCCTGCAGACAATCTTCAGGTGTTGGCACTACTTCAGGGGATTCTTACCAACTATGCCCCTGACATTGTGCTACCACTACCCGATGGCGTCCTTAGCTTTCCTTACCGGCTGGTTATGGAGCTTCCAGAGCCAGGGCGAGAGCAGGCCGGAGCCAGGGCGAGAGAAGGTCAGAGCCAGGGCAAGGGCAGGCCCGAGCCAGAGTCAGAGCAGGTCGGAGTCAAGGCGAGGGCAGGCAAGAGCCAGAGCGAGGGTAAGCCAGAGCCAGAGCGAGCTTGGGCAGGCTAGAGTCAGAGCGATAGCAGGCCGGAGCCAAGGCGAGAACATGCCGGAGCCAGGGAGAGGGCAGGCCAGAGCCAGAGAGAGGGCAGGCCGGAGACAAGGCGAGAGCAGGCCTGAGCCAAGGCGAGGGCAAGCCAGAGCCAGAGCAAGAGCAGGCCGGAGCCAGAGCAGGCCGGAGCCAGAGCGAGAGCAGGCCGGAGCCAAGGCGAGGGCAGGCCAGAGCCAGATCCAGAGCAGGCCGGAGCCAGAGCGAGAGCAGGCCAGAGCCAGAACGAGAGCAGACCGGAGAGCCAAGTCAAGGACAGGCCAGAGCGAGAGTAGGCCAGAGCCAAGGCAAGGGCAGGCCAGAGCCAGAATGAGAGAAGGCCGGGGTCAAGGTAAGGGCATGCCGGAACCAGGGCGAGAACAGGCCGGAGCCAAGGCGAGGGCAGGCCGGAGCCAGAGCAGGAGCTGGCCGGAGCCAAGGCGAGGGCTGCCCAGAGCGGAGCCAGGGCGAGGGCAGGCCGAAGCCAGAGCGAGAGCAGGCCGGAGCAAGGGCGAGAGCAGGCCGGAGCCAAGGCGAAGGCAGACCAGAGTCAGAGCGAGAGCAGGCCGGAGCCAAGGAGAGGGCAGGCCGGAGCCAAGGCAAGGGCAGCCCGGAGCCAGAGCGAGGGCAGGTAGGAGCCAGAGCGAGAGCAGGCCGGAGTCAAGTTGAGGGCAGGCCAGATAGAGAGCAGGCATGAGCCAAGGT
This sequence comes from Phyllobates terribilis, assembly GCF_046119375.1. Taxonomy (NCBI): domain Eukaryota; kingdom Metazoa; phylum Chordata; class Amphibia; order Anura; family Dendrobatidae; genus Phyllobates; species Phyllobates terribilis. The sequence goes on along the minus strand of NW_027362898.1, from coordinate 3,050,329 downwards.
AAGGACAGTTTGAGGCCAGAGCGAGAGCAGGCCAGAGCCAGAGCGAAAGTAGGCCGGAGCCAGGGCTAGGGCAGGCCAGAGCCAGATAGAGAGCAGGCCGGAGAAAGGGTGAGGGCAGTCCGGAGCCAGGGCGAGGGCAGTCCGGATTTAGAGCGAGAGCAGGCCGGAGCCAAGGCGAGATTAGCCCGGAGCCAAGGCGAGGGCAGGCCAGAGGCAGAGCCAGGGCATGCCAGAGCGAGAGTAGGCAGGCTGGAACCAGAGCGAGAGCAGGCCGGAGCCAAGGCGAGAGCAGGTCGTATCCAGGGCGAGAACAGGCAGGAGCCAAGGAGAGGGCAGGCAGGAGCCAGAGAGATAGCAGGCCTCCGGAGCCAGGACGAGGGCAGGCCGGAGCCAGTGCGAGAGCAGGCCGGAGACAAGGAGAGGACAGGCCAGAGAGAGAGCAAGCAAGGGCGAGAGCAGGCCGGAGCCAAGGCAAGGGCAGGCCAGAGCGAGAGCAGGCCGGAGCAAGGGTGACGGCAGGCTAGAGCTAGAGCAAGAGCAGGCGGAACCAGGGCGAGAGCAGGCCGGAGCCAAGGTGAGGGCTGGCTGGAGCCAGAGCAAGGGCAGGCCGGAGCCAGGGCGAGGGCAGGCCGGAGGCAGAGCAAGAGCAGGCCGGAGCCAAGGCGAGAGAGAACAGGCGAGAGCGATAGCGAGAGCAGGCCGGAGCCAAAGCGAGGGCAGGTCGGAGCCAGGGCGAGGGCAGGCCAGAGTCAGAGCGATAGCAGGCTCCGCGGAGCCAAGGCGAGGGCACGCCACAGACAGAACGAGAGCAGACCGGAGCCAGGTCGAGGGCAGGCCAGAGCTAGAGCGAGAGTAGGCCAGAGCCAAGGCAAGGGCAGGCCAGAGCCAGAGCGAGAGAAGGCCGGAGTCAAAGCAAGGGCAGGCCAGAACCAGGGGGAGAACAGGCCGGAGCCAGGGTGAGGCCAGAGCCAGAGCGAGAGCAGGCCAGAGCCAGAGTAGGCCGGAGCCAGGGCAAGGGTAGCTAGAGCCAAAAAGAGAGCAGGCCGGAGCCAGGGCGAGGGCAGTCTGGAGCTAGAGCGAGAGCAGGCCGGAGCTAAGACGAGAGCAGGGCCGGAGCCAAGGCGAGGGCAGGCCAGAGGCAGAGCCAGGGCAGGCCAGAGCGAGAGCAGGCCGGAGCCAAGGCGAGGGCAGGCCAGAGCCAGAGCGAGAGCAGGCCGGAGCCAGGGTGACGGCAGGTCAGAGCTAGAGCAAGAGCAGGCGGAGCCAGGGCAAGAGCAGGCCGGAGCTAAGGTGAGGGCTGGCTGGAGCCAGAGCAAAGGCAGGCCGGAGCCAGGGCGAGGGCAGGCCGGAGCCAAGGAGAGAGCAGGCCGGAGCCAAGGCGAGGGCAGGCCAGAGCCAGAGCGAGAGCAGGTCGGAGCCAAGGCGAGGGCAGGCCAGAGCCAGAGCGAGAGCAGGTCGGAGCCAAGGCGAGGGCAGGCCAGAGGCTGAGACAGAGCAGGCCGGAGCTAGAGCAAGAGCAGGCGGAGCCAGGGCGAGAGCAGGCCGGAGCCAAGGTGAGGGCTGGCTGGAGCCAGATCAAGGGCAGGCCGGAGCCAGGGCGAGGGCAGGCCGGAGCCAGAGCAAGAGCAGGCCGGAGCCAAGGAGAGAGCAGGCCGGAGCCAAGGCGAGGGCAGGCCAGAGCCAGAGCGAGAGGAGGCCGGAGCCAGGGCGAGAGCAGGCCGGAGCCAAGGCGAGGGCAGGCCAGAGCCAGATCCAGAGCAGGCCAGAGCCAGGGCGAGGGCAGGTCAGAGTCAGAGCGAGAGCAGGCCAGATCCAGAACGAGAGCTGACCGTAGCCAGGTCGAGGGCAGGACAGAGCTAGAGCGAGAGTAGGCCAGAGCCAAGGCAAGGGCAGGCCAGAGCCAGAGCGAGAGAAGGCCGGAGTCAAAGCAAGGGCAGGCCGGAACCAGGGCGAGAACAGGCCGGAGCCAGGGAGAGGCCAGATTGAGAGCAGGCCAGAGCCAGAGCGAGAGTAGGCCGGAGCCAGGGCGAGGGCAGGCCAGAGCCAAAAAGAGAGCAGGCCGGAGCCAGGGCGAGGGCAGTCCGGAGCTAGAGCGAGAGAAGGCCGGAGCTAAGGCGAGAGCAGGGCCGGAGCCAAGGCGAGGGCAGGCCAGAGGCTGAGCCAGGGCAGGCCAGCGCCAGAGCGAGAGCAGGCCGGAGCCAAGGCGAGGGCAGGCCAGAGCCAGAGCAGGTCGGAGCCAAGGCGAGGGCAGTCCAGAGCCAGAGCAAGGGCAGGCCGGAGCCAGGGCGAGGGTAGGCAGGAGCCAGAGCAAGAGCAGGCTGGAGCCAAGGCGAGAGCAGGCCGGAGCCAAGGCGAGGGCAGGCCAGAGCGAGAGCAGGCCGGAGCCAGGGCGAGAGCAGGCCGGAGACAAGGCGAGGGCAGGCCAGAGCCAGATCCAGAGCAGGCCGGAGCAAGGGCGAGGGCAGGCCCAGAGCGAGAGCAGGCCGGAGCCAAGGCGAGGGCACGCCAGAGCCAGAGCGAGAGCAGGCCAGAGCCAGAACGAGAGCTGACCGGAGCCAGGTCGAGGGCAGGCCAGAGCTAGAGTGAGAGTAGGCCAGAGCCAAGGCAAGGGCAGGCCAGAGCCAGAGTGAGAGAAGGCCGGAGTCAAAGCAAGGGCAGGCCGGAACCAGGGCGAGAAAAGGCCGGAGCCAGGGCAAGGCCATAGCCAGAGCGAGAGCAGGCCAGAGCGAGAGTAGGCCGGAGCCAGAGCAAGGGCAGGCCAGAGCCAAAAAGAGAGCAGGCCGGAGCCAGGGCGAGGGCAGTCCGGAGCTAGAGCGAGAGCAGGCCGGAGCTAAGGCGAGAGGCAGGGCCGGAGGCAAGGCGAGGGCAGGCCAGAGGCAGAGCCAGGGCAGGCCAGCGCCAGAGCGAGAGCAGGCCGGAGCCAAGGCGAGGGCAGGCCAGATCCAGAGCGAGAGCAGGTTGGAGCCAAGTCGAGGGCAGGCCAGAGCCAGAGCGAAAGCAGGCCAGAGCCAGAGCGAGAGGAGTCCGGAGCCAAGGAAAGGGAAGGCCACAGCCAGAGAGGTAGAGCAGGCTTGAGCCAGAGCCAAGGCGAAGGCAGGCCAGAACCAGAGCGAGAGCAGACCGGAGTCAAGAAGAGGGAAGGCTAGAGCAAGAGCAGGCCGGAGCCAGGGCGAGGGCAGGCCAGAACCAGAGAAAGAGCAGGCCGGAGCCAAGGCGAGGGCTGGCCAGAGCCAGAGTAAGGGCAGGCCGGAGCCAGGGCGAGGGCAGGCCGGAGCCAGAGCAATAGCAGGCCGGAGCCAAGGTGAGGGCAGGCCAAAGCCAGAGCGAGAGCAGGCCGGAGCCAAGGCGAGGGCAGGCCAGAGACAGATCCAGAGCAGACCGGATGCATTATGTAAGGACTCTGCAGCATTATTTAAGGACTCTGCTGTGGTATTTAAGGACTCTGCTGCATTATTTAAGGACTTTGCTGCATTAATTAAGGACTCTGCTGCTGTATTGAAGGACTCTGCTGCATTATTTAAAGACTGCAGCGGTATTTAAGGACTCTGCTGCTGCACTTAAGGACTCTGCTGCACTATTTAAGGACTCTGCTGCATAATTTAAGGACTCTGCTGCGGTATTTAAGGACTCTGCTGCATTATTTAAGGACTCTGCTGCATTATTTAAGGACTTTGCTGCATTATTTCAGGACTCTGCTGCGGTATTTAAGGGCTCCTCTGCATTATTTAAGGACTTTGCTTCATTATTTAAGGACTCTGCTGCAGTATTTAAGGGCTCTGCTGCATTATTTAAGGACTTTGCTGCATTATTTAAGGACTCTGCTGTGGTATTTAAGGACCAGGGCGAGGGCAGGCCAGAGTCAGAGCGAGAGCAGGCCGGACGGAGCCAAAGCGAGGACACGCCAGAGCCAGAGCGAGAGCAGGCCAGAGCCAGAGCGAGAGCAGGCCAGAGCCAGAGAAAGAGCAGGCCGGAGCCAGGGCGAGGGCAGGCCAGAGGAAGAGCGAGAGTAGGCCAGAGCCAAGGCAAGGGCAGGCCAGAGCCAGAGGGAGAGAAGGCCAGAGTCAAGGCAAGGGCAGGCCGGAACCAGGGCGAGAGGAGACCGGAGACAGGGCGAGGCCAGAGCGAGAGCAGGCCAAAGCCAAAGCGATAGTAGGCCGGAGCCAGGGCCAGGGCAGGCCAGAGCCAGAGAGAGAGCAGGCCGGAGCCAGTGCGAGGGCAGGCCAGAGCCAGAGCGAGAGCAGGCCAGAGCCAGGGCAAGAGCAGGACAGAGCCAGAGTGAGAGCAGGCCAGAGCCAAGGCAAGGGCAGGCCAGAGCCAGGGCGAGAGCAGGCCGGAGCCAATACGAGGGCAGGCCGGAGCCAGGGCGAGGGCATGCAGGAGCCAGAGCGAGAGCAGGCCGGAGCCAAGGCGAGAGCAGGCCGGAGCCAAGACGAGGGTAGGCCAGAGCCAGGGCGAGGGCAGGTCAGAGTCAGAGCGAGAGCAGGCCGGAGCTAAGGCAAGGGCAGGCCAGAGCCAGAGAGAGAGCAGGCCGGAGCCAAGGCATGGGCAGGACAGAGCCAGAGAGAGAGCAGGCCGGAGCCAGGGCGAGGGCAGGCCAGAGCCAGAGCAGGTCGGAGGCAGAGCGAGAGCAGGTCGGAGGCAGGGCGAGAGCAGGCCGGAGCCAGAGCGAGAGCAGGACAGAGCCAGAGCGAGAGCAGGACAGAGCCAGAGCGAGAGCAGGACAGAGCCAGAGTGAGAGCAGGACAGAGCCAGGGAAAGGCAGGCCAGAGCCAGAGCGAGAGCAGGCCGGAGCCAGGATATTTGAAAGCAAGCAAACCTCTAATATGGGCCATAGAAGTATGTATAGATTTACATTTCTATAACCTTTATGCCCATATTAGAGGTCTGATAAGTCCTAGGGGATGACAGATTCCCTTTAATGCTTGTGTCGTGGTTGGCCTCTAGCCCGGTGTCTCATGTGTTGGGTTTGCCCACTCCGGGTCCTCCTGAAGGAGGAAGTAGGATTTCTCTTTTTATTTTGTGCTTTTCGCTTCTTGCCCAGTGATAGGGGCGGATCTCATCCTCTCAGGCCTAGCCCAACCCTAACCCTAGCCCTAACCCTAACCCCAACCCCAACCCTACCACAACCCTAAGCCTAGAGTTTATATTTTACGCTGTTTAGACAACTTTATTCTTCGAGTCAGTGCGATTACAGCGATACCAGAATCATATCGGGTTCTTATGATTGACAGCTGTCACACACTAAAAGATGCATTTTTTCGTAAAATCTAGTTTTTGCATCGCCATATTTTTAGAGCTATAATTTTTCCATATTTTGGCCGACAGAGTCATGTGACGTCTTGTTTTTTGCGGGATGAGTTGACGTTTTTATTGGTGCCATTTTCAGGCACGTGACATATTTTGATCGCTCTCTATTCCGATTAATGGGAGGCAGAATAAACAAAAAACAACAATTCAGGAATTGTTTTTTTTTTGTTTTTTTTATGCTGTTCCGCGTGTGGTAAAATTGATAAGGCAGCTTTATTCTTCGGGTCAGTACTTTTACAGTGGTATCACATTTATATCGATTTTCTACATTTTGGCGCTTTTACACAATAAAAGCTATTTTATAGAAAAAATAATTTTTTTGCATCGCTTTATTCTGAGAGCTATAACTTTTTTATTTTTAGGCTGATGGAGCTGTATGGCGGCTTGTTTTTTGCGGGACAAGATGACGTTTTCAGTGGTATCATTATTATTTATATTCGTCTTTTTGATCGCGTGTTATTCCATTTTTTGTTTGGCGGTATGATGATAAAGCATTGTTTTTTGCTTTATTTTTTATTTATTTTTTTTACCATGTTCACTGAAGGGGCTAACTAGTGGGACAGTTTTATAGGTCAGGTCATTCCAGACGCGGCGATACCAAATGTGTGTACTTTTATTGTTTTTTTTTCATAATAATATTTATTGATGGGTACATTATATTTTTATTTTTGGTGGATTTTTTTTTTTTTTTTTTCTTCACTTTCTGACACTTTTTTTACTTTTATTCTTTGTCCCACTATGGGACTTTCACTTTTTTTATTCTGATCGCCTGTATAGCATAGGGATGGAGCACCAGCCCTGTGCTATACAGGCTGTCAGCGATGCAAATGCAGAATATACTTTGGTCATGCACTGCGCATGCCAAAATATCTTACTGCTGTCTGGTGACCCAGATGTTGTCATGACGACATTGGGTCGTCATGGCAACATCCAGGAAGCCGCGGCAGACATCGCTGGACGCCGGCAGGAGAGGTGAGTATCCCGATCACCTCCCCTTGCCCCCGCAATGCTGCGATCAACTCAGCTGCGACAATCGGCTGAAACCCGGCGGCGATCGCGCCCGCACAGCCTGTGTGCGGGCGCGATCGCAAAGACGTACTAATACGTATCAGGCTCTTAAGTCCCATGGCGCAGATACGTATTAGTACGTCTTGAGCTTTAAAGGGGTTAAACTACAACTCCAATGTCAGCCCCTAATTCAATAGGAACCAAAGATCTGAGAACAGAGAATGATAAAATCATTTGTCCACATAAATGGCAAAACTACCCAAAAATGGAGCCCCATAAAGATGTCCCAACTTGTCCTCCCCCACCCACCTAATATCAACTGATCGTCAGCAATTTCTCATTTACACAAGGGGTTGTCCTGAAAATGTCTTATTACAGAGTGTTCCCGGCAATCCATGATAAATCCGGTGGATACACTATAAGTATACCAAAGCTTAAAAGTAAACAGCTACTTACCTGGACTCGTTCTCTCTCAGCTGTCAGGTTATAGTGACACAAGATGGCAGCAGTGTAGAAATTTATACATTCTATTCCAATTGTGATGTCTATGATGTCATGTGCCTTGTGATGTCATAATAGCTATCACTGTCATTTCAAATTTACAACCGCAAGAAAAAGTTGATTTCATGGTTTAAGAAAAAATATGGTGGGTAATTGCAGCCTGTGATTATTTTACATATTGTTATTAATATTTGTCATGTCCTTCACTGCTGCCTCCTGCACTGCTTTTTATATACTGTTTATTTTAATAATGGACAATTCACAAGCCCTGCATGTAGAATATATAGTTAATGGCCTCTGTTGAATGACTAGATGCCTATTAGAGCAATAAGATATACTCTATGTCTACAATCTTTTGGCTGAGTCTAAGGGCTCATACTCATCTGCGTTTAAATCACACGAGTGCAATCTGATAAAAAAAATTGGATTGCACTCTGACTCTTGTTATTGAATGATTGTGTGTTCATCTGTGATTTTTTTTTTCCAGCTCGGATCGAACTGAGAAAAAAAAATCACAGCATGCTGCAAGTGGCTGCATATATCAGACGAGACTCGCCAATGCAAGTCAATGTGTGCGAGAAAAAAAAAGCACAGCAAACGGACCATGCTTATGCCATCCATATAGCGTCCATATAATACGCATCTATGTAACACCTTTCAGTGACTGTGGCGGCATCTCAGCACACAAATCCTGTATCTCAGATCTTTGTCTGGCCTTGTCTTCTGTGTTTTGGCCATCATGCCAACAAGACAAGGGTGATTGGGGCAAGAGACATGCTGGTGAGGGGGTTGTTTGCTGCCGTGATGCTGGTAATGGAGGTGGCTGCCAAGATGCTGGAACTGAAGGTGGCTGCCGTGATGGTGCCACTGTAGTTGGTGGTGGTTGCTGTGATGCTGTGACTGGAGGTGGTGGTGATGGCTGCTGTGATGCTGGTACTGGAGGTGGTGGTGATTGCCGTGATGCTGGCACTGGAGGTGGTGGCTGCCGTGATGGTGGGTCTGCTGAGTGCCCTTCTTGGGGGGTCTAAAGACCGGGTTTGGTTGTCCTCAGAAAGTTGCTACCTTTCAAGGAATTAAAAGATGGCCATCGGTGAATTTGGTGGCGCAGCGGCAGACAAAACAATTTGGAGGGCAGCCCTGGTCTGCAGCCTCAATAAAAAGGGAACGTGCCTGAAATAACAGGCCAGGCTTAGACAAAAACTCTCATCATCATCACTCACAGGTATTCCCATGTCACGTACGCCAGTGATGGTGGGGCGGTAGCGATGCTGGCTTATTGGTGCATGAGGGGAGGTGTCGAGGGGCTGTGGTGTACTGGTGCTCTCCGCAGGCTCTTCTTCTTTCTGGCCCCCAGCTCCGGCCTCCATTTCAGATTCCTCTCTGGCTTCCAGCACCTCCGGGCTACAGGTATTTCCCTTTTTGGTCCAGTCAGATCTGTAAGGTCAGGGATGACAGAGAAAAAAGCATTTTTAATATGCAAAATAATAATCAAACCATTACAACAAATAAAAGAAAAAGATAGCCACTTACGGGTGAAAATTTAGGACTAGGGTCAAAAACTGGAGCCGGTCATAATATAGTTACAGTGCAGACCAAAAGTTTGGACAAACCTTCTCATTTAAAGATTTTTCTGTATTTTCATGATTTTGAAAATTGTACATTCACACTGAAGGCATCAAAACTATGAATTAACACATGTGGAATTATATACTTAACAAAAAAGTGTGAAACAACTGAAAATATGTGAAAAGGGCCAACAAGTGCTAAGCATCTCTGGGAACTCCTTCAAGATTGTTGGAACACCATTTCCAGTGACTACCTCTTGAAGCTCATCAAGAGAATGCCAAGAGTGTGCAAAGCAGTCATCAAAGCAAAAAGTGGCTACTTTGAAGAACCTAGAATATAAGACATATTTTCAGTTCTTTCACACTTTTTTGTTAAGTATATAATTCCACATGTGTTAATTCATAGTTTTGATGCCTTCAGTGTGAATGTACAATTTTCATAGTCATGAAAATACAGAAAAACCTTTAAATGAGAAGGTGTGTCCAAACTTTTGGTCTGTACTGTATGGCCTTTCTTTTTAAGAGCCACATCACCACTCTTCCTACCCTGTTGTCGCTCGCGGCAGCACTGGTCCCGGCAACTGCTCCATAATCTTGTCACTACACCCACTGGAAAGAAAAGTGGAAGAGATTCTATACAATTTTTATAGGTAAAGGATGCTGTATGTAATAACATGTATAGTGTGTATTCTAATATCACTGCTAGCAGGGGCTGGCTGGCAAATTTTTGCCTGGGGGCAAGCACACAGCAGTGGTCCATGAGTAGCGGCCCATCCTTAAAGGTCGTTTTCCCACAAACAATAGTATATTTTAATCAATAGGTCTTGGAGTAATAATTATTTCCACAATTGGATGTGATATAATAATGTTCCTGTGCTGAGATAATCTTATAAATGTGCCCCTGCTGTGTACTGTGTAATGGCTGTGTCTGACCGTGCAGGAACATGGTCTGATCATACCACATCTCCTGGGCAGGGGGGGGGGGAAAGAGGATACAGGCAGGATAGCAGGGGATCACAGAGGATTCTTTTTGTGAGTAAAACATTTCAATGCCTGTTTTTAAACAATATTTTAGCTCAAAGAAAGACTCAGCTGTGATCCCCTGCTGTAATGTATATATACTCTCTTTATATATAGATGATTAGCGTGCACACAGTCTGTAGGTCAAGGTGCAGGTACACGGGATGTGGAATCCCCAGAATCGGCGTAGATTAAATCACCGCACATTCTAGTTTCATGACGCAAACTAAAGTCTATTTGAAGACATGCAATAAGACACATTTAAGGTTCAGGGAATAATGCAACAGTAAATGAACGTTTTGACCCATCGTTTGCATCTTGAAACTAGAGTGTGCAGTGATTTAGGCTATATTCACAAAAACGTATGGTCTAAGTGCTGCCCGTGGAGAAAAATTACAGCACTTGGTCCAGTTCAGGTGAGCATTTAAAACTGGTAATACATAAGCATAATATGTACAATGTCTGACCACTACAACACGGATTTAGGTTGTTAGAGGTGTAATGCAAGTAATCCAAGGTACGCTGTGCTTTTCTACACTCCTAAACAGAGTAAGGCTAAGTGCCCACAATGCAGAAATGCTGAGAATTTTTCCAGAGCGTTTCTGCATCTCCCTGGCAGAAAAAACGCATGCGGATTCTATGAGTTTTCCTGCCAGGGACAAGCAGAAGTGAAGCGCTCTTCACATGCATTTCCGCATGCGGGTTGTCAAGCGCTTTGCAAGCGATTTTAGCATCACTTGGAAAGTGCTTGACAACTTGGTCACACTATATCAATCCATGCAACCGGTATGGATTTATATAGTGTGACCGTAAAAGAATGGTAAAAAAGAAATATTATACTTACCTTCTGACGGCCCCTGGTCTCCTTATCCGATGCGTCCGGTCTTCCCGGTGTCTCGCGGTTGTGTAAAAGGACCTGCCATGACGTCATTTAGTCATGTGACGGGTCAAGCGACCGCCGACGTCAGCGGTCGTGTGACCTGTCACATGACTAAATGACGTCATGGTAGGTCCTTTTACACAACCGCGAGACACCGGGAAGACCGGACGCATCGCTATGGAGACCGGGGCCATCAGAAGGTAAGTATAATGTATATATTTTATTTTAATTATTTTTTTTTACAGGTACTATGGTACCCGGGTCTGGAGGAGAGTCTCTTCTTCTCCAAATCCGGGTACCATGCGCACATTGAATCGCTAAATATCCGCATGTGCACATGTAGTCATGCGGATATTATGCAATTCAATGCAAGTCAATGGCGGCGAAAACGCTGCGATTACACAAAATAATTGGTAGTGCGGCGGATTTTTCCGCATTGATAATCCGCAGCGGAAATTTCCGCAGCATGTGCACAGCAGATGCGGATTATCATTGGGGAACATAGCAGACCTTCTTCAAGCGTTTTTTAAGCGTTTCTGCAGCGGAATTGCCGTTGCGGAAACGCTTAAAAAACGCATAGTGGGCACACAGCCTAAAGGTGGCCACACATAAGCACAGGTCTGCCAGATAGATACCTAGGAATTATTATTTTGTGTATTATTTCCTACATACTTGATCGAGCAAGTCATCAATGTAAAAGTCAACTCCACATTATAGTATATGATGTACGAGTCACTAATTATCATGTGTGTCCCATCTGATGTCTGTGCACACAGTGAACATATTATACCACATACAATACAATATACATAGGAGAATATATGACTGATAGATAGAGATGAGCAACTTCATTTGCAGGACCCTGATCCAATGGTCAGATGAATATTCAGTGGCTGCTGGATAGGAGCCCTGACAGCCTCCTACCTGACACCATTCTCTTTCTCTTCCTTTGATTTGTAGCCAGGCACAATGTCATGTATGTGTCACGCCAAAAAGATGACATCATGCAAAGACTATAATCAAAAGAGGAGTCAGAGATGCCGGCAGGCGGGAGGAGGCTCGCGGGGCTCTGGTCTGGTGGCCACAGACTACTGACGGGACTGTTTGACCAGTGTCCTGCGAATCAATTCGCTCATCTGTACTGGAATAAGATATATTATGACTACATACATCAGATATTACATACAGAATAGCATGTGACAGTTATATACCACACTATGAGCACAGACATCAGATATTACACCAGTGACATATTATCCTCTGTATAACATTGGATGCCTGTATCAAAGTCCATCACATCCAGTATACAGCATAATATGTGATGGTAAGCGATATACTGGGATACAGACATCACATATTCATACCTCTCAACTTTTGAAGAACAGAAAGGGGGACAGAAAGGTGCTATGCGCGGCAAATTTTGGCCTCGCCCCTGGTCACACCCCAATCCACGCCCATTTACCATTATCTTTCTCGCCCGGCAGGAGGAGTTGTCAGAGGGGCGCTGGTAGTGAGGGAAATTCAGCAGACGGCCGAGACTGCAAGGCCCAGACCCAAATCCAGGACTGTCCACTGTTTCCAGGGCAGCTGGGACTAGAGATGAGCAGATGGATTCCGGGGCCTCCAGTCGGGCGTCCAGGTCAGTGCTACCTGGCGGCTGGACTGGAGGCCATGAGTCTCTTATCTTCCGGGGCAGTGCGGCTTCATCTGTGAGTCCTGCTCATCTCTTGTTGGGACCTGAGGGTTATTTTTTGTTCCCTCATTCACAGTCGGAGCCGCCAGAACTTTCTCATCTTTATGTAGATTCATTATACGACATCTGGCTTTCTTGTGGTGGCTCTTACTGTATATTGGGGGCTATGCGAGGGCTCATACTGTAGGTAGGGGTGGTGTGTGCTAATACTGTATGTACGGGGTTGTGTGGGGGCTCATACTGTATATATTGGGATGTCAGCATACTTAAATCTGCTCAATATTAAGTGATAATATAAATATACAAAAAAATATAATTAATATGATAATATTAATATTGAGCTGAATTAATTTGAACCTATTGGTTCGGGCTCCACAACAGTCACGGTCTCTCACGTGGCCCCTTGGGAAAATTAATCTCCCACCCCTGCCTATTTCAAAGCGCTATGTTAAAAATCACACAGACATCATACACACAGCGGGCACAACCATCACACAGACATCATACACACAGCGGGCACAACCATCACACAGACATCATACACACAGCGGGCACAACCATCACACAGACATCATACACACAGCGGGCACAACCATCACACAGACATCATACACACAGCGGGCACAACCATCACACAGACATCATACACACAGCGGGCACAACCATCACACACACATCATACACACAGCGGGCACAACCATCACACAGACATCATACACACAGCGGGCACAACCATCACACGGACATCATACACACAGCGGGCACAACCATCACACGGACATCACACACACAGCGGGCACAACCATCACACAGACATCACACACACAGCGGGCACAACCATCACACAGACATCACACACACAGCGGGCACAACCATCCCACACACATCATACACACAGCGGGCACAACCATCACACGGACATCATACACACAGCGGGCACAACCATCACACAGACATCATACACACAGCGTGCACAACCATCACACAGACATCATACACACAGCGGGCACAACCATCACACAGACATCATACACACAGCGGGCACAACCATCACACAGACATCATACACACAGCGGGCACAACCATCACACAAGCTTTTTTTTTTAAGCTTTTTTCACTGTTTTCAGAACATTAACAATAAGAACATGGAAGAGTCCAGGAGCCATTTGGTGAGCTGCATATCCTGCTACATGTTCACAGACTTGCCAGTGGAAAAGCCAAACTTCACATGCCAGAAATGCAAGCTTGTGTCACTGTTGGAGGTAAAGTTGCGAAATCTAGAAGAGAGGTTAACTACCTTGAAAATCATTAAGGAAGGTGAAGAGTTCTTAGACAGAGCAGAATTATCTCTTCATGATTAAGAAAGAGAAGAAATTCGAACTGCACCTGACGAAACAGAGGAATGGAAGCATGTGACCCAGAGAAGCAGGAGGATCGAGAGGCAGTCAGCACCCATACTGCTCAGGAACCAGTACCAGGCTCTCACGCAGGAGAACCATGAAGAAATACAGCAAAATAAGACTTTGCCAGCAATGAATAACCTTGTAAGCCCTCAGAATCCTCCTGGATGGAGAAAGAAGAATGTTGTGAAGAAAAAACGGAGAGTGGTGGTCATGGGGGATTCCCTGTTAAGAGGAACAGAGGCCGCTATCTGCAGACCAGACATAACCTCAAGAGAAATGTGCTGTCTTCCAGGAGCAAAAATTAAAGATGTGTCTGACAGGATATCAAGACTCTTCAGACCTACAGATCACTACCCATTCCTGCTAATACATGTGGGGACAAATGACACCGCAAGAAAGGACCTGGAAACCATCTGCAGTGACTTTGAAGACTTAGGCAAGAAAGTGAAAGAATTGGGAGCGCAGGTGGTCTTCTCATCCATCCTCCCAGTGGATGGCCATGGAACAATGAGGTGGAATAAGATTCTACAGGTGAACAACTGGCTACGTCGATGGTGCCGTCAACAAGGATTTGGATTTCTGGATCACGGAATGAATTACCTATACGATGGACTACTTGCTAGAGATGGGGTGCACCTTACGAAGACTGGAAAACATGTATTTGGAAGTCGCCTTGCTACACTCATCAGGAGAGCTTTAAACTAGAACAATGTGGGAAGGGAAGCAAAAGGCCAGAAAAAGCCATACAGCTGACAAATACTATTGAGATCTCTGCTACTGGAAGTGGAAAGGAAGAACAAAGACAAAACAATTTAAATAATAAAAATATGGGAGGAAGAGAAACCAATCACAAACTAAAATGTTTTTATACAAATGCACAAAGCATGGGCAACAAACAAGGAGAATTGGAACTACTAATGCAGGAAAAGGAATATGATGTCATTGGAATCACTGAAACTTGGTGGGACGATACACATGATTGGAATAAAAGGCTAAAAGGATACAACTTATTTGCAAGAAACAGACTTGATAAACGAGGAGGAGGTGTTGCATTGTATGTTAGAAAAGCGTATATCTGCACAGAGATTGAAGCTTCAGAGACTGGGAGTTCTGTGGAAACTGTTTGGGTAAGAATACAAGGAGAGAACAACGGAAAGGACACCATTGTAGGCATTTACTACAGGCCACCTGGGCAAGCTGAAGATATGGATGAACTCTTTATGTATCAAATGACCAAGTTCTCCAAAAAATATGACGTAGTGGTCATGGGAGATTTCAACTATCCAGACATTTGTTGGGAATCTCTCTCAAGTAAAACTAACAGGTCAAGCAAATTCTTATCCTCTCTTGCTGACAACTTTATCTTCCAAAAGGTAGGGGAGAAAACAAGGGGATCTGCTACTTTGGATCTAATCCTTATAAACAGGGAGGAAATGGTTGAGGAGGTAAAGGTGGCTGGGACCCTAGGAGGCAGCGATCATGCTATTATAGAATTTTGGATAACTAGAGGAGGAAGACATGTGAAGACTCAGACTTCAAGGTTAGATTTTAGAAAGGCAGATTTTAAGAGACTCAGAAAGAGAATAGGAGGGATCCAATGGCTGGATGTCCTTAAGGACAAAAATGTCCAGGAAGGATGGGAAATTTTTAAAAATGAGATTCTCAAAGCACAATCGTTAACAATCCCGAAAAGTAGGAAGAATGGGAAGCATTTAAGGAAACCAGGATGGATGAACACAGAACTTAAACACATGCTAAAAAGAAAGAAAGAAATGTTTATTAAATGGAAAGAGGGAGGCATATCTAAAGAAGATTATAATGCAGTCTGCAGATCCTGCAGGGCACGTATCAGGTTAGCTAAAGCTGACAATGAATTAAGGCTTGCAAGAGATGTCAAAAGCAATAAAAAAGGATTTTGGGGGTATGTCAAAAGTAAAAGAAAAGTCAAAGATGCTATAGGATTTTTACAGGATGAAAATGGAGAAATGGTAAGAGAGGATGTTGAGAAGGCCGAACTTTTTAATTCCTATTTTGCATCTGTTTTCTCTCAGAAAGAAAATGTAACATCAACTGATCTTCACTGTCCTTTTAAAGGAATAGAGGAATCCAAGTTATCTGTAAACAGAAAGATTGTGAGGGAATATTTAGCTAACATAAATGAGTTCAAGTCTCCAGGTCCAGATGACTTACACCCCAGAGTACTGAAGGAGATCGTAGAAGAAATTTTAGAACCACTCTCCATAATCTTTGAAAATTCTTGGAGAACAGGAGAAGTCCCAGAAGACTGGAGAAGAGCAAATGTGGTTCCTATCTTCAAAAAGGGGAAGAAGGTGGACCCAGGGAACTATAGGCCGGTGAGTCTGACTTCTATACCAGGAAAGATCTTTGAACAAATTATTAAACAACATGTATGTAAGTACATGGATAAGAATGAAGTGATTAACCAGAGTCAGCATGGGTTTGTAACTAACAAGTCATGTCAGACTAACTTAATTTCCTTCTATGACAGAATCACTGACTGGGTGGATCAGGGAAATGCTGTAGATATAGTATATCTTGACTTCAGCAAAGCATTTGACAAAGTATCTCACACCATCCTTATTGAAAAAATGACCAAGTATGCAATGGACCAGGCAACTGTTAGGTGGATTCATAACTGGCTTAGTGATCGGACTCAAAGGGTGGTTGTAAATGGCTTCACATCCAGCTGGATGAATGTCTCAAGTGGGGTACCACAGGGCTCTGTCCTGGGACCTGTATTGTTCAACATCTTTATCAATGATTTAGATGAAGGAATTGAGGGTAAACTGATTAAATTTGCTGATGACACAAAGCTAGGAGGGATAGCTAATACTAGAGAAGAGAGAGAGAGGATTCAAAAAGACCTAAATAAACTGGAGCAGTGGGCAGCAACCAACAGAATGGTTTTTAACAGGGAAAAATGCAAAGTACTACATCTGGGCAATAAAAATGAAAAAAGCATATACAGAATGGGAGGAAAAGAGCTAAGCAACAGTACATGTGAAAAAGACTTAGGTATACTAATAGATCATAGACTGAACATGAGTCAACAGTGTGATGCAGCAGCAAAAAAGGCAAATACAATTCTGGGATGTATTAACAGAAGCATACAGTCTAGATCACGTGAAGTCATTATCGGTCTTTACTCCTCTTTGGTCAGACCTCATCTGGAATACTGTGTACAGTTTTGGGCACCACATTTTAAAAAAGACATAGACAAACTGGAGCAAGTTCAGAGAAGAGCGACCAGAATGGTGACTGGTCTGCAAACTATGTCCTATGAGGAACGGTTGCAGGATTTGGGAATGTTTAGCTTGCAAAAAAGAAGACTGAGAGGAGACTTAATAGCTGTCTACAAATATGTCAAGGGCTGTCACATTGTAGAAGGATCATCTTTATTCTCATTTGCACAAGGAAAGACTAGAAGCAATGGGATGAAACTAAATGGGAGGAGACACAGATTAGATATTAGAAAAAACTTTTTGACAGGGTGATTAATGAGTGGAACAGGCTGCCACGAGAGGTGGTAAGTTCCCCTTCAATGGACGTCTTCAAACAGAGGCTGGACAGACATCTGTCTGAGATGATCTAGTGAATCCTGCTTTGAGCAGGGGGTTGGACCAGATGACCCAGGAGGTCCCTTCCAACTCTACCATTCTATGATTCTTTGATACACACAGCGGGCACAACCATCACACAGACATCATACACACAGCGGGCACAACCATCACACAGACATCATACACACAGCGGGCACAACCATCACACAGACATCATACACACAGCGGGCACAACCATCACACACACAGCGGGCACGCCATCACACAGACATCATACACACAGCGGGCACAACCATCACACAGACATCATACACACAGCGTGCACAACCATCACACAAACATCATACACACAGCGGGCACAACCATCACACAGACATCATACACACAGCGGGCACAACCATCACACAGACATCATACACACAGTGTGCACAACCATCACACAGACATCATACACACAGCGGGCACAACCATCACACAGACATCATACACACAGCGGGCATAACCATCACACAGACATCATACACAGCGGGCACAACCATCATACAGACATCACACACACAGCGGGCACAACCATCACACGGACATCATACACACAGAGGGCACAACCATCACACAGACATCATACACACAGCGGGCACAACCATCACACAGACATCATACACACACATCATACACACAGTGGGCACAACCATCACACGGACATCATCATACACACAGCGGGCACAACCATCACACAGACATCATACACACAGCGGGCACAATCATCACACAGACATCATACACACAGCGGGCACAACCATCACACACACATCATACACACAGCGGGCACAACCATCACACAGACAGCGGGCACAACCATCACACAGACATCATACACACAGCGGGCACAACCATCACACAGACATCATACACACAGCGGGCACAACCATCACACGGACATCATACACACAGCGGGCACAACCATCACACAGACATCATACACACAGCGGGCACAACCATCACACAGACATCACACAGACAGCGGGCACAACCATCACACAGACATCATACACACAGCGGGCACAACCATCATACAGACATCATACACACAGCGGGCACAACCATCACACGGACATCATACACACAGCGGGCACAACCATCACACGGACATCATACACACAGCGGGCACAACCATCACACGGACATCATACACACAGCGGGCACAACCATCACACAGACATCATACACACAGCGGGCACAACATGACATGTATATAGTCCCTTCTTCTCCATCATGTCTCCAGTGGCAGTGGTGGGGCCTGGTGTTTGCAATCAGCAGCAGAGTATGGGCTGTACGCAGGAGAGCTGTCAGCCCTGCAGTGCCCCTAAATCCCCTTCCCATCCCCCCTAGTCCCGACTGCAGAGCTGCTGGTGACATTGCATGAGCCCCCTCCCATCCTGTAATAACAGCAGCCACAGATGGGAGAGGCTGCGGGTCTCCCCCTCACCTCAGGACCGCACCTTGTTGTCATGTCCTCCGCAGACTTGGCCCCGCCCCCTGACCCCTCACCTCCTCATGCTGTGCGGTCTCTGCACAGTAGAATTCCTCTGCCCTGATGCCGGGGAGGAGCAGAGAGCGGGAGGCGGAGCTACAAGGGGCCACACACAGCATGGAAAGCCTGCGTGTCTGGAGGAAAAGCCCAGTGCCCAGCAGCGCCCCTGCCGGGAGAAGAGCTGAGCCCTCAAATCGGGACAGGCCCAGGGAATAGGGGAGGCTTGTTAGCTCTGGATATTATACCCGCCTCCTATTATCCTGTATATAATATGGGATGTCTGGGCCTATAGTATATATATTATACCACCTACAGGCTAATATGTAACTAGTGCACATTACACCTTGAGTACAGCCATTAGATATTACACCAGTCACTTCTTCTCCTCTGCACCATCTGATGTCTGTGCACAGTATATGACATCCAGTATACAGGAGAATATGTGATGGGATATAGGACATACTGTTATACAGACATCAGATGCTATATACTGGATAATAAATGATGGTATATATCAGGGGTGGGCAATTCATTTTCCAGAGGGGCCACATGAGAGAACGTAACTGTTGTGGGGGCCTGAACCAATAGGCTGAAAGGCTGAAATTAGTTCTGCTCAATATTAATATTAACTACAATTAATATAAAATAATATTTATATCACTTAATATTGAGCAGAATTAAGTATGCCAACATCCCCCTATATACCGTATGAGCCCCCACACAGCCCCCCTATATACCATATGAGCACACACACAGCCCCCTGTATACAGTATGAGCCCACACACAGCCCCCTATATACCATATGAGCACACACACAGCCCCCTGTATACAGTATGAGCCCCCACACAGCTCCCCTATATACCATATGAGCACACACACAGCCCCCCTATATACCATATGAGCACACACACAGCCTCCTGTATACAGTATGAGCCCACACACAGCCCCCTATATACCATATGAGCACACACACAGCCCCCTGTATACAGTATGAGCCCCCACACAGCTCCCCTATATACCATATGAGCACACACACAGCCCCCTGTATACAGTATGAGCCCCCACACAGCCCCCCTATATACCATATGAGCACACACACAGCCCCCTGTATACAGTATGAGCCCCCACACAGCCCCCCTATATACCATATGAGCACACACACAGCCCCCTGTATACAGTATGAGCCCACACACAGCCCCCTATATACCATATGAGCACACACACAGCCCCCTGTATACAGTATGAGCCCACACACAGCCCCCCTATATACCATATGAGCACACACACAGCCCCCTGTATACAGTATGAGCCCCCACACAGCTCCCCATTTATTTATTTATTTTACTTACCATATTTTGCAGATTATAAAATGTACCGTATCATAAGACGCACCCCAAATTTTGGTGAGAAAAATAGGAAAAAAAATGTTTTTAATAAAATGGTGGTGCTTCTTATAGTCTGCTTTTACGGTAGATTACCCAGGGAAGGGGGCTGCTGTGGTGGAGCAGAGTCGCTGCTCCAGGAAGCTGGCAGCGGCAGGAGTGGGGTGATGCTGTGGACCCCAGGCTGGGAGGGGGATGTTCGACGATGAGCTGGGCTCCGTGCTTTCACAAAATGCCGGCGGATCCCCTGTACTTCCCGTGGTTTTCAATGCTGTAGACTTAGGGAAAATGGCCACCGGAGGCGGCACAAGCTTAGGTTGAGACCTCGGGAGACAAGATCTCGGTGTCACGATCTCAATCCGCACATGCGCCGCCTCTGGTGGCCTTTTTTCCCCAAGTTCACCGCATTGAAAACCATGGAAAGTGCGGGGGCTCCTCCGACATTTTGTGAAAGCACAGAGCCCGTCGCACAGCCAGACACCCACCTTCCCAGCCTGGGGCCCGCAGCATCGCCTCACTCCTGCCGTCACCAGCTTCCTGCTGCAGCGACCCTAAAATGCCGCTCCCAAATGCCCCGGTAAACTACATTCAGATTATAAGACATACCCCCATTTTCCCAAAAATTTTTGGAGGAGACAAGTGCGTACTATAATCTGAAAAGTACAGTATATAGTGCTATTAATTCCACAGCAGATTACAGACATTATTCCTACATACAGTATGCACCCCACATAGCCCCTATATACAGTGTAAGCCACCACATAGCCCTTATATACAGTGTGAGCCCTCATATTCCATCCTATATACAGTATTAGCCACCACATAGCCCCCTATATACCGTATGAGACCCACATAGCCTCCTATACATATTATGAGCCGCCACATAGCCTCTTTTGTACAGTATGAGCCCGCATATAGCCTCCTATATATAGTATGAGCCCCCTATGTACAGTATGAGTCCTCACATAGCCTCCTTTATACAGTATGAGCCCCCACATAGCCTTCTACTGTATACATATTATTAGCCGCCACATAGCCTCCTATGTACAGTATGAGTCCCACATAGCCTCCTTTATACAATGTGAGTCCCCACATAGCCTCTCTATATATTGTCAGACCCCACGTGGCCTCTTATATACATTATGAGATAGCTTCTTATATACAGTGTGAGCCCCCACATAGTCTCTCTATATACAATATGAGCCCTCAAATAGCCTCCTATATACAGTATGATTCCCTCATAGCCTTCTATATACAGTGTAAGGCCCCACATAACCTCTTATATACAGTGTGAGGCCTCACATAGCCTCCAATATACAATGTGAGCCCTCACATAGCCTCCTATATACTATATGAGCCCTCACATAGCCTCCTATATACTATATGAGCCCTCACATAGCCTCCTATATACTATATGAGCCCTCACATAGCCTCCTATATACTATATGAGCCCTCACATAGCCTCCTATATACTATATGAGCCCTCACATAGCCTCCTATATACTATATGAGCCCTCACATAGCCTCCTATATACAGTATGAATCCTCACATAGCCCCCTATATACAGGCACACATTCCATGCACATCCAAAAAAAAAAAAAGAAGACATACTCACCTCGCTCTCGTTCCCCCGCGGTCTGTTCTTTTCTCCGGTGCACTGACTCTCCACACAGCAGATGTGATGTCGTGATGTCATCATGTTTGCTGTGTCAGTCGCAAAAGCTGATCTGTGGAAGTCGGAGCCAGAGGCTCCGTCTTCCACCAATGTATTCACCACACTGCAGATAGCAGTGATATTGGGATAGGGGAGAGTATGGTGTGGCCCGTGCACCACAGTTTTCAGCCCTTCGGCTGTCTCAGTCCGCGGGCTGAACTTTGTAGTTACAGTATTATATATACCAGACATGGGTAGAGTTCAGATATACTATACACACATTACCTGTACATAACATCTGTTCACACAGTATACCACATGCATACAATATATATTAGAATACATGACTAGTATATAATATACTGTCACTATAGACATCTGATGTTGTATAGTAATGTGTATTCTTTTAAAACATCTGATGTGTGTATCACAGTAGATGATAGGCTAATCTGTATACTAGATGTGGTATATTATGTACAGGGATATACACTGCACTGCAGCCTTGCAGCGCTGGGGTCCTGGGTTCAAATCCCACCAAGGACAACATCTGCAAGGAGTTTGTATGTTCTCCCCGTGTTTGCGTGGGTTTCCTCCGGGTTCTCCGGTTTCCTCCCACACTCCAAAGACATACTGATAGGGAATCTAGATTGTGAGCCCCGATGGGGACAGCGACGATAATGTATGTAAAGCGCTGCGGAATATGTTAGCGCTATATAAAAATAAAGATTATTATTACTGAACACACCTGGACCTGCCTACAGGACCTCACATATTATATATCGGGCCATATAGTAGAATATGAGGTGCTGTAGGTTCAGCTGTAATCAGTCGGTGCAGGGTCTCGTATTGTGATGTCTGTGGTCTCTGCTGGGACTAAGTGTGATTTATTGCACCAGACTGAACTTTTTGCACTGACAGGAGGACCCTAATCTGCATGAAAGTTCAGCCTCCTGCAATAACTCACACGGAGCCCCAGCAGCTGGCCCTCTGATTGGACAATATAGAATCCTGGGTGGATTTATGAGAAGGTGAGCACAGTCCCGCTTCCCCCTCACTGCAGACCCCCTGACCTCATACTGACTGAGACCACTGAAGTCTCCGATCCACAGGCTCCTGTCCGGCTGACTGAATCAGTTCCAGGTTCGCTGTGTGACGTCACTTCAGCAGACTCAGCCACACAGCGTGCAGGGGGTGTATCTGCATCTCTGCCATGTGGTCGGGTCGGCAGCTGAACATATTTAAAGGTACAGTGCAGTCCCCTGGCAGCCCTGAGCAGCTGCTTGGGAACTGGTCTGGCGTGGCATTTGCCCCTCTGCACCCCAGCCCAGCCCGCCCTTGACTGCTAGTATGATGGTGACTTTTCTTTGTCTTTTTTTTTGTGTTTATTCTGGCTTGCCAAATTTTCGCTTTTGATGGCGATATGTTTTGGAAAAAAATTAGACACATAATGTTCTGGCTTCAATAGTTATTTGTGTTAAACCTCACCTACAAAATAACCCATATTCAGACAATCCTAATATACCGTTTGTATTTGCCATACTTATATCATCTTGAACCTGCTGTGAGCCGCCTTCCAAATTAGGATATAGTTGGCAGCAAATCTAGTTCCACGGACCGGCCATACCTACCAAACCCTCCGCACCATGGTGTATTTCTACCCTTTACTCCACTTCCCTCACTTACTCATGTTGCTGATCCCCCCACATTTTTCAGCACCCAGTCCTGGCCCTGATTACAGTTCTGCACCTTATTATAATTTGTAATGTTTATTTGCTTTATTTTGCATGTTTTGGCACATGACAGAAATATTTCTTTTTGATCATTTTTTAAATAAATTAAGTTTGTTTTTTCCTATCTGCTTGTTTTATTCTTTGCCACCTTATACAAAAAGGTAGTTAAATGTAATGTTCAAGAATACAGTGGGTACTGAAAGTATTCAGACCCCTTTACATTTTCACTCTTTGTTTCATTGCAGTCATTTGGTAAATTCTAAAAAGTTCATTTTTTTTCTCACTAAAGTGCACTCTGCACCCCATCTTGACTGAAATAAACAGAAATGTAGAAATTTTTGCAAACTTATTAAAAAAGAAAAACTGAAATATCACATGGTCATAAGTATTCAGACCCTTTGCTCAGACACTCATATTTAAGTCACATGCTGTTCATTTCCTTGTGATCCTCCTTGAGATGGTTCTACTCTTTAATTGGAGTCCAGCTGTGTTTAATTAAACTGGTAGGACTTGATTTGGAAAGGCACACACCTGTCTATATAAGACCTCACAGCTCACAGTGTATGTCAGTCCAAATGAGAATCATGAACTCGAAGGAACTGCCCAAGGAGCTCAGAGACAGAATTGTGGCAAGGCATAGATCTGACCAAGGTTACAAAAGAAGTTCTGCATTACTCATGGTTCCTAAGAGCACAGTGGGCTCCATAATCCTTAAATGGAAGAAGTTTGGGACCACCAGAAGTCTTCCTAGACCTGGCCGTCCAGCCAAACTGAGCAATCGTGGGAGAAAAGCCTTGGTGAGAGAGGTAAAGAAGAACCCCAAGATCACTGTGGCTGAGCTCCAGAGATGCAGCAGGGAGATGAGAGAAAGTTCCACAAAGTCAACTATCACTGCAGCCCTCCACCAATCGGGCCTTTATGGCAGAGTGGCCCGACAGAAGCCTCTCCTCAGTGCAAGACATATAAAAGCCCGCATATAGTTTGCTCAAAAACACATGAAGGACTCCCAGACTATGAGAAAAATAAGATTCTCTGGTCTGATGAGACGAAGATAGAACTTTTTGGTGATAATTCTAAGCGGTATGTGTGGAGAAAACCAGGCACTGCTCATCACCTGCCCAATACAATCCCAACAGTGAAACATGGTGGTGGCAGCATCATACTATGGGGGTGTTTTTCAGCTGCAGGGAAAGGACGATGGTTGCAATTGAAGGAAACATGAATGTGGCCAAGTACAGAGATATCCTGGATGAAAATCTCTTCCAGAGTGCTCTGGATCTCAAACTTGACCGAATGTTCACCTTCCAAGAAGACAATGACCCTAAACACTAAGCTAAAATAACAAAGGAGTGGCTTCAGAACAACTCTGTGACCATTCTTGACTGGCCCAGCCAGAGCCTTGACCTAAACCCAATTGAGCATCTCTGGAGAGACTTGCAAATGGCTGTCCACCAACGTTCAGCATCCAACCTGATGGAACTGGAGAGGATCAGCAAGGAAGAATGGCAGAGGATCCCCAAATCCAGGCGTGAAAAACTTGTTGCATCATTCCCAGGAAGACTCATGGCTGTACTAGCTCAAAAGGGTGCTTTTACTCAATACTGAGCAAAGGGTCTGAATACTTATGACCATGTGATATTTCAGTTTTTCTTTATTAATAAATTTGCAAAGATTTCTACATTTCTGTTTTTTTTTCAGTCAAGATGGGGTGCAGAGTGCACTTTAATGAGAAAAAAAAGGAACTTTTTAGAATTTACCAAATGGCTGCACTGAAACAAAGAGTGAAACATTTAAAGGGGTCGGAATACTTTCCTTACCCACTGTATATGATTTTCACAATAATCTTGGGGAAATTAAATTTATTAGAAAGATTTTGAGAAAGGGGGACTTCAAATACATAAGTAGGGCCATAGCAGTGATGACTTAGCCCAGAAACTTAGGACCTTATATTGTCTATTCATATATAGTTTAGTCTACATTTTGGCGTTGTTTTACATCCTTACAAATTTAGGTGTTTATTTTTGAAAAAATGGGATGGGGTCCATTAAATTTTCTTAACAGCTGAGGGAAAGCAGTGGGCAATCTGGGAAGGGGCCGCTATTCATGGATCTTCCCAGCTTATTAATAACAGCTCACAGCTGTCTGCTTAGCCTTTAATGGTATTAAAAAGGGGGTATCCCCAAAAAAATTATGTGGTATCCCACCTAGTTTTAATAACCAGCAAAGGCTAAACAGACACCTGCAGGCTGATATTAAAAGGCTGGGAAGGGACCATGGATATTGGCCTCCTCCCTGACTAATAACATGAGCCCTCAGCCACCCCAGAAATTCTGGTGCTTATTCTCGGCTCTCCCCACTTGCCCTGGTGCATTGGCAAGTGGGGTAATGGTTTTGGGGTTGATGTCAGCTCTTTGATGTTTGCTGACATCAAGCCCAGGGGTTAGTAATGGAGAGGCGTGAATAAGACATCCCGATTACTAACGCCATTAGTTCAAGTAAAAAAACTCACACAGAGCAAAGACCTTTGTTTGAACAAAACACTCAATGACCCTCTCTTACACATTTCTTAAGATCCACATAAAAATAAAAAAACAAAGTAATCCTCACCTGTCCGCAGATAATCCAAACTGATGATGTCGAACAATGATCCCCAGATCTGCTACATCCGATTGGTGTGTTGAGCGGTTGCATGAGTATGTAACTGCTCAGCACGCCAGCTGGAACTCACTGACAGTAGCCTGAGGACGTTCCTGCAGTGACGAGCGATGCCGTCAATAAGGTTGCAACTTGAAAACGCTTTGCTATTTTCTTATAGCCTACTCTTGCTTTGTGGGCCTCCACCATTTTCATTTTCAGAGTGCTAGGCAGCTGCTTAGAAGAACCCACGGCTGCTGTTTTTTGGCACAAGGTTAGAGGAGGCTGGGTTTTTATAAAGTTGGGAAATTTGTATCACCTGGCCTTTCCTAATGATAGTGAACAAGCCATAACCTTTAGGGTATGTGCAGATGGTCAGTGTTGGCTGCGCTTTGAACGCAGCATACTTTATACTGCGTCCAAAGCGCTGCACGCAAGTGAATCCGCATGTGTTCAATGAACCATGCGGATTCACCACATCCTATACATTACAGTGATATAATTTCTCTTGCGGAGACTAGGGTCTCTGCAAGAGAAATTGACATGCTGCGGTCTGTGAAGACGCACTGCATGACCGTCTCCACGGGTGAGCTGCAGGAGCACGGAGACGCATAGTGGACATGGGATTTGTATAAATCCCATCCACTATGCTGTAACATCTGGCCGCTGCAGATTGCACGCAGCGCAAGTGTGCTGCATCCAATCCGCAGTGTTTACTGACCATGTGCACGCACTCTAACAGGCTAATTAAGGTCTGAAACCTTGGTCAAAGTTTTCTGAGCACACAAATCTCCAAGGGTGCCCAAACTTTTGCATCAGCCCATTTTCCTTTGTGTAATTTTTAAAATGTAAAAACTTAAAAGATTTTTTTTTGCCTAAAATACAAAGGAAATGTGTCATCTTTAACTTTAGCCCTTTTATAGAGATCATTTCATCTTCAACTTGCTTTACTGTTCACAATAACAGTAATTTTTTACTAAGGAGCCTAAACTTTTACATGCCACTGTAAGAGAAACACATCGCTATTTACATTACTCGTAAAACCGCATGGCACTGTACACATAAAGGGATTATTGCCTTCAAGGGTAGGAATGCTGCAGAACAGTCCATCACTCTTACATTCCCTCTTTGGACATGGTCGACCATTCTGGAACCTGGAAGACAACGCACAGCATATACAGTGGGGGCCCTTGAAAACGCACCCTGCAGCCGCAATACTCGCTGCCTCTGTCAGGCCTGAGGCTGTGGTACTAACCGTGGAGGAGTCATTGCTGGACATGATCTTCCCGCTGAGGGCTGAAATATTGGATGTGACATCTGGTCATCTGGTCAATGACTTTGAGGCACCCCTAAGGGTTCAGTCGCCACAGAGGTACTGCACCTCACCCAGAAGTGTGGCATCTCCTTCTCTCAGGTAAGGAGGAAGTACTGCCGGCGGCACGGTGGCGCAGTGGTTAGCAGTGCAGCCTTGCAGCGCTGGGGTCCTGGGTTCAAATCCCACCAAGGACAACATCTGCAAGGAGTTTGTATGTTCTCCCCATGTTTGCGTGGGTTTCCTCCGCTTTCCTCCCGCACCCCAAAGACATACTGATAGGGAATCTAGATTGTGAGCCCGATGGGGACAGCGACAATAATGTATGTAAAGTGCTGTGGAATATGTTAGCGCTATATAAAGATTATTATTAATAAAGATTATTACTGCCCGGGACCGCAACACCTGCACTCAACACTGCACTACTCCAGGCCGGCTGGAAGGGCATTATGCACTTCTTTTGCTGCCCTGTCCTTGGCTGGAGTGGGGGGAACCAAGGAGAGGGGGAACCAGTAGTGGGTGTGTGTGGAGGACGTAGAACAGGGGAGCACTTAGAGAATAGATATAAAAAAGGAAGCCATCTTAGTTGGAGCAGTGCAGTTCAGCCAGTGAGTAGCAAGGAGAGGAGGGGAGCAGAGTCTCTTCAGGAGCTCTGCTCCATTGTGGGCCTAGTGAGAGAGGCCCAGGAGAGGAGTGGGAGCAAGGGAGGGAACAGAAGGGATCCCAGGGGGTACGGTGAGTGCAGGACGGCACCCATGCGCCCGAATCTGCCAAGAATCAGAGGGATCAGGCCGCAGGAAGGGAATTGGTCCCTGGACCAGCCGTGTTACTCCAGGTCTCGGCTGGAAAAGCCGGATGCTTCTGCACTTCCATGGTGCAGTTGCCACAGCCTCACCCTAGTCGCCGTGAAGGGCATCAAGTAGGTCCGGGAACTCCAGGTTGCCCAGAAGGGACTTCAGAGCACCCGATCGGGACTGTGTGTGGAGAGCGCAGGGCAGGAGTCAGAAGACCCAGCGCGTGAAGTCAGTCAAGGAAGGAACATAAGAAAGGGGGTCCCGTTAAGTGCTTCTAATCTACCTGAAGGAGTGCTGAACCCCTGCCTGGCAAACGCAGTGTGACGCGGGAGTCTGACACCTGGACAGTGTACCCGAGGAACCTAAAAAGAACTGTGAGTAAACTCGGATGACTGCACTCCACTGTCTCTGTCAGTTATTTCCATCACGCTAGCGCGCCTGCACTACAACGCCCAGTATTACCATCTGCAACTACCCTGCCCCAGGGGCCCGCTCCGCCTGTGCGGAGCAGAAACATCCCAGCTGCCATCCCATCACCCCCGGAGGTCTGCAGCAGCGCCGGTATTCATTACCGGGAACCATAGGTGGCGTCACGAGACAAACTGTTAACAAACCCCCTTTTAAAGAGCGACCCCAGAGGATGGGCCCGGGAGCCGACTGCCGTGACATCCTACAAAGAAGGTAAAGGCCCGGGTACCAAGTTTCTCCCTATATCCCCCCTGGGCGGGTCAACTTCACCACCTCCTGGGTGCTCGAGTTGGGCCCTCACCCATTTCCCCCACTCCTTCTTACCCTCAATGACCTTCACCACCCATCTGGCCTTAACGGGGTCCAGGGCTGGTGTCTCTTCCATGTACTGCTGTGGCCAGGGGATGAGGGCTGTTTCCCAGGCTGATAACACTCCAGGACGCTGAGGTGTACTTACCACCAGGGCTGCCAGCATAGCTTTCAGTCACCCTGCCTGGTCACAGGATCTTGGCCACGCTGACACTGCTGCCTCCGCCTTGGAATCGAGTTCTGGTTTTGGGGACTGCGGGCGAACCTTTGTCTTGAGGTCAGGCATTGGATCCTGGGCCTTCCCTGGACCTTAGTTGGTGCCTCTACTGATGACAGTTCACCCGGCTGCATCTCTTGCTCCAGCTGCGTCATCTTCCTTTTCCACTTGACCTTTCCGGGAACACCGCGGAGCACAATGCCGTAGCACCGACCATCACTTTCAATAGGTAAACCGTAGCACTCCATCTTCTCTTGCCACTTTACCTCCTCACCAACAATGGTCCCAGCCAACTCTGCCGTGGGTGTGCTCTTACGTTGCTCTGCCCATTCTTGGGGGAGGCCACTTCTGGCTCACCTGCCCGTTTCCTGGGAGTCTCCACCCGTTCTCCCTTGACTTGCTGCAATGGGCATGGTTTCTTTTTCTTCCACCGTGCCCTTCTTACGCACACGATGGGACGGGTCCGTCTCACTCTTTCGTGTCACTCACCGACATCTTGCAGTCTCTATCCATTAACCCTATCCTAAAGACTAAACCTATTATTCTCATCTTATCTCCTGTACCGTTGCTAAGCCACTTAACTATATGAACAGTACTTCGCTATTATAAGTTTTGTCCAAATAGTGTATATACGAGTACTTATATATATCAGTTTATCATAGTGTAAAGCGTTAGAAGTTTCGTACTCCTAATTAGAAGATGTAGTACATAGAAGGAATATCAATAAGATCCAGAAAGGAAACCTTTGGCACTGTAGATATGACACTTGAGATGCAGAGTAAATTCATTAGTACATTTATTCGCAACCGACATATAGTTTATCATATACTTATCTTTTTTTAAATCTTTCGATATTATTAATAACGTGTTTAATTGAAAATATAATGAATAAGGTTAATGTCAGATGAAACACATTGATGAAATGATATGTAAAATTAGACTAAGAATGGAGTGGTAATGGTGGACATTAGGACCCTGCGCTCTCATGAGCAGCATAGCTGAGCTCAACGTTCCTTCCAGACACTGGTGGACTAAACGTGCACAGATACCGTATTACGGAGATCTCCCCTCCTTTATCAGTGGCACCAGGAATTTTATGTGACAGTAACTGGAGGTGGCTATGACCACTACGCATGTAGCCTTACAAGGTTGGTTTTATCTCGTCACATCTTGCATTCAGTGACACACTCCTTCCTGCTTTATTGCTGATGTTTAGGAGTACGGGGGCGACTTGCATAGTGACATGCTTCTGTACATGACACGGATGAGATGGTGTTTTGTTCCTACAGATGGCTGTGATCTCACCCGTACTATAGTGATGGAATACATCAGCCGCCCATCAGATGACAGCTGCAGTGATACAGAATGAGGGGATAGCACTTATGTCATCAGACATCAGCCACAACATGTGAGAACCGCTCATATGTTTAAAGGGAACAGACAAGTCCACCATGTACGAGGGTGTGTCTTCAATAACCAATCACAGATCCATGGGCTCCAATCAGAAGGGGTTTTACATCGCAGGCAGTAGTAAAGGGCGCAATGTCCCGCATAGCAGCATTGGTGGTGCCAGACTGCTGTCATTCAGGTGACGCACACTGAAGCCCTGGTTCCTGATCTACAAGCTGCAGGGATATAGCAGAGCACATCCCATTCATAGCATGATGCTATCTGCTGAGGGACAATAGAAGACTGCTACAGCACATCTAGCATCTCTGCTCAGCAGCGGGGGTGAGCTCCTGTGTTCTCTCCCTTCTATAGTACTGGTTCAGCACCACAGTGGTTGGCAGCTCTCCTCTGGGCACTACAGTCCTAGATTCAGCACCACAACGGTGGGCAGCTCTGATCTGGGCAGTACTGTCTAGATTCAGCACCACAGCAGTGGACAGCTTTTATATGGGAAGAACTGTCTAGATTCAGCACCACAGCAGTGGACGGCTTGTAACCAGGACGTTATAGTAACATTTGGTTCAATACCACAACGTTGGAGGGCAGTGCCATCCAGGTTCAGCACCACGCTAGTGGACAGCTCTGGTGCTTCTGGATACAACAGTTTCAGCACTTCTACCTAGGACAGCTCCAGCATCTTCACCTCTACCTTGAAGGTCCCAGTGCCCGCCAGCCTGTCTATCAGCCGTGCCCGCCTGTCAACCGGCCGTGCTCATCCGCTGTGCCTTTCAACTTCAGCCATCAGTCCCATGGGAGTCGCCTGCTCTCACAAGGTCGGTCCCAGAGTGGCACCTGGTTCACCTTCCCTGTCCCTCCTTGGTTCACAGAGTTGACTAAGCCGCTGTGTGGCCAGGGTCGGTCCGGGTAGGCACTTAGTTACGCCCCTCTGATCCCTCCTTGCATCACAGCACAGAGGTTCCACCACCCGGATTCGTAACAGAATACATTTTGTTATATAATAATTTTGTGTTCAAAGATCAATACTACCTACAGAAGAAAGAGGTGGCAATGGCCGCGGCTTGGGCCCCATCTTACGCCAATCTCTCCTTGGGATTTTGGGAGTGTGAATACATCCGATTCCAGAACATTGAACATACGTCATTGGGATCAATGATATCTTGGATGAGATTCATAGACGATGTGTTGTTTATTTTGCAGGGCTCCCATGAGGAACTTGAAAAATTCTTAAAATATCTCAATGACAATGCATTGAATATTAAGCTAACCCATCATATTGATCAAAAGAAAATTGATTTTCTGGATTTGGATATTCATGTTGATGACCATGGACAGTTGCATACAAATATTTATCGCAAGAATACTAGTGCCAATGCTTTCTTGCATGCCAAATCAGTCATCTGGTACATGTAATACAGGCAATGCCGTCCGGACAATTTATTAGGGCACATCGTATTTGTGACCAAGACAAAGCTTTTGATGAATAGGCATGTGATATGACCAGTAGATACTTACAACGTAGTACAAAATGGAAATTGTTCAACAGGCCTACTATCGGGCCAAACACGCCAATAGATAATATCTTCTCATTACTAAAAAGAAAAAGGAATCTGATGGGCACGTTCGATTCATCACGAATTATCATTCGAGGTGGAAGGAAATTACTAATATCATCTCCAAATTTTGGCTAATTCTCCAACAGGATCAGACAATACTTCCTTTTCTATCAAATCGTCCATTGATTATGGCTAAACATAATAAGACACTACGTGATGTACTAGTTCATAGTCATCTTATACCTGATACATCTTCATATACACTGCTCAAAAAATAAAGGGAACACTCAAATAACACATCCTAGATCTGAATGAATGAAATATTCTCATTGAATACTTTGTTCTGTACAAATTTGAATGTGCTGACAACAAAATCACACAAACATCATCAATGGAAATCAAATTTATTAACCAATGGAGGCCTGGATTTGGAGTCACCCCCAAAATTAAAGTGGAAAAACACACTACAGGCTGATCCAACTTTGATGTAATGTCCTTAAAACAAGTCAAAATGAGGCTCAGTATTGTTTGTGGCCTCCATATGCCTGTATGACCTCCTTACAATGCCTGGGCATGCTCCTGATGAGGCTCAGTATTGTGTGTGGCCTCCACGTGCCTGTATGACCTCATTACAACGCCTGGGCATGCTCCTGATGAGGTTGCAGATGGTCTCCTGTGGGATCTCCTCCCAGACCTGGACTAAAGCATGCGCCAACTCCTGGACAGTCTGTGGTGCAACGTGACGTTGGTGGATGGAGCGAGACATGATGTCCCAGATGTACTCAATCGGATTCAGGTCTGGGGAACGGACGGGCCAGTCCGTAGCTTCAATGCGTTCATCTTGCAGGAGCTGCTGACACACTCCAGCCACATGATGTCTGGCATTGTCCTGCATTAGGAGGAACCCAGGGCCAACCGCACCAGCATATGGTCTCACAAGAGGTCTGAGGATCTCAT
The DNA here is from genome assembly GCF_046119375.1 of Phyllobates terribilis. Taxonomy (NCBI): domain Eukaryota; kingdom Metazoa; phylum Chordata; class Amphibia; order Anura; family Dendrobatidae; genus Phyllobates; species Phyllobates terribilis. The sequence goes on along the minus strand of NW_027362898.1, from coordinate 3,017,419 downwards.
CTCGGTGCCTAATGGCAGTAAGGCTACCTCTGGCAAGCACATGGAGGGCTGTGCGGCCCTCCAAAGATATGCCACCCCACACCATTACTGATCTACAGCCAAACCGGTCATGCTGAATGATGTTACAGGCAGCAGATCGCTCTCCACGGCGTCTCCAGACTCTGTCACGTCTGTCACATGTGCTCAGTGTGAACCTGCTTTCATCTGTGAAGAGCACAGGGTGCCAGTGGCGACTTTGCCAATCGTGGTGTTCTGTGGCAAATGCCAAGCATCCTGCACGGTGTTGGGCTGTGAGCACAACCCCCATCTGTGGACGTCGGGCCCTCATACCACCTTCATGGAGTCGGTTTCTAACTGTTTGTGCAGACACATGCACATTTGTGGCCTGCTGGAGGTCATTTTGCAGGGCTCTGGCAGTGCTCCTTCTGTTCCTCCTTGCACAAAGGCAGAGGTAGCGGTCCTGCTACTGGGTTGTTGCCCTCCTACGGCTCCCTCCACGTCTCCTGGTGTACTGACCTGTCTCCTGGTTGAGCCTCCAGCCTCTGGACACTACACTGACAGACACAGCAAACCTTCTTGCCACAGCTCGCATTGATGTGCCATCCTGGATGAGCTGCACTACCTGAGCAATTTCTGTGGGTTGTAGAGTCCGTCTCAAGCTACCACAAGTGTGAAAGCACAACCAACATTCAAAAGTGACCAAAACATCAGCCCAGAAAGCATTGCTACTGAGATGTGGTCTGTGGTCCCCTCCTTTATTGAGGGTGTCTTGATAAATGCCAATAATTTCCATGTATTGTCTATTCCATTTGCACAACAGCATGTGAAATTGATTGTCAATCAGTGTTGCTTCCTAAGTGGACAGTTTGATTTCACAGAAGTTTGATTTACTTGGAGTTATATTCTGTTGTTTAAGTGTTCCCTTTATTTTTTTGAGCAATGTATATTTGGCTCAAAGGGCCCCAAATGGGGCATATGGAAGTGTGGCAACTGCAAAGCATGCAGATACAGTTATATGAAAAAGTTTGGGCAGCCCTATTAATCTTAAGCTTAATGTTTTATAAAAATTGGTATTTTTGCAACAGCTATTTCAGTTTGATATATGTAATAACTGTTGGACACAGTAATGTTTCTGCCTTGAAATGAGGTTTATTGTACTAACAGAAAATGTGCAATCTGCATTCAAGCAAAATTTGACAGGTGCATAAGTATGGGCACCTCACCAGAAAAGTGACATTAATATTTAGTAGATCCTCCTTTTGCAAAAATAACAGCCTCTAGTCGCTTCCTGTAGCTCTTAATGATTTCCTGGATCCTGGATGAAGGTATTTTTGATCATTCCTCTTTACAAAACAATTCCAGTTCAGTTAAGTTTGATGGTCGCCTAGCATGGACAGCCCTCTTTAAATGATCCCACAGATGTTCAATGATATTCAGGTCTGGGGACTGGGATGGCCATTCCAGAACATTGTAATTGTTCCTCTGCATGAATGCCTGAGTAGATCTGGAGCGGTGTTTTGGATCATTGTCTTGCTGAAAGATCCATCCCCTGCGTAACTTCAACTTTCTCACTGATTCTTGAACATTATTGTCAAGAATCTGCTGATACTGAGTGGAATCCATGCGTCCCTCAACTTTAACAAGATTCCCGGTGCCGACATTGGCCACACAGTGTTAGAACCTTGCTGTTAGGTTTTTTTTCTTTTGCTGGTCACATGACCTTGTTTGCCTATTTAATCCTGCTCCTCCCTTCTGGCTTTGCTGGACTTCATTGTATATCTACTTTCTAGCTAGCCTGTGCTCTGTGTCTTGCTCTGTTAGTTTGCTTGGTTTACTGACCTCTATGTTCTTTATATTTTGTTTGTTCGTCTGTCTGCTACTATTTCAGTTAGGAGGTGTCCCATATTCCTCCCAGTCCTTAGTACTTGTAGGGATTCCTCCCCCACATCTATAGGTCTTCGTACAGACTAGCTTAAGACTTTAGCAGGTCTGATCGCAGGATCAGGTTCCCTGTTACATCGTAGGGATTCAGCTGAGTTCTATCGTAGGGACAGATCTCCTCTCTTTCCTTAGCTCTGGTAGCAGAACATAACAGTAAGTCCAGCCAGCAAATTCTCTAAGGAAAGATTTTTCTGTTCCATCATGGTGTCGGTTCAGGATTTGGCTCATCGCCTGCAGGGACTCTCTCTGGAAGTGACCGAGCTCCGTCAGCACGTGAGTAACTGTTCTGGAGCACATTTCTTGGAGCCTAAGGTATGTTTGCCGGATTTATTTTTTGGTGAACATCGAGAATTTTTTTCATTTAAAAATGCTTGCTTATTGTATTTTCGTTTGAGACCCAAGTCCTCTGGGGATGAATCCCAGCGCGTAGGGTTCATAATGTCACTTTTGCGCAAAGAGCCTCAGGAGTGGGCCTTTTCTTTGCAACCTAGTGATACATGCTTCAGATCAGTGGATAGTTTTTTTTCTGCTTTAGGACTATTATATGATGATCCTGACCGTGTCGCATCAGCTGAGACTGAGTTGAGACGTTTAAAACAAGGATCAGGTAATGTCGAAAAATATTGTACACATTTTCGTCGTTGGTCCACTCAAACAGGGTGGAACGATTCTGCTCTGAAAAGTCTATTTCTTGCTGGGCTCAGTGAAAGGGTTAAAGACCTGCTAATTGCTTATCCTACACCTGAGGATTTGCAACAGGCTATGCAATTAGCTATACGGGTGGATAGAAGACTGCGTGCTAGGGTTAATGAGAGCAAATCCTCTGCTATGTCAGTTTCTGGTTATGATAATGTGTGTACTAACAGTGGTGAACCGATGGAGATTGGATCGGTGGCACCTCGCTCTCAAGAAAAAGACCGTCGTTTTTCGCAAGGCTTGTGTTTCTATTGTGGAAAATCTGGTCATTTGATTAAAGGCTGTGAGCTTCGTATGAAGAAAGAAAAAAAAATGGTCAGTCACGCCCGTATTGCCTGTTTAAATTCCAAGGGTATATTTTTAGCTGCTTCCACGATTGCTCAGGAAAAATTAATGGAATTTCGGGTGTTTGTTGATTGCGGGTCTACACTGAATGTAATTGATGGGGGATTCGTGGAAAAACTCAATTTAAAACCTGAACCTTTATCATCCCCCATTGCTGTGGTTTCTGTGGATGGCTCCCCTTTGAAGAATATTACTCTCAAGGTCAGTGAATTTCCTCTCACTATTAATGGTGTTCACCATGAGAAATTGGATTTGGTAGTGTTGAATAACTTGCCTTCTCCAGTAATATTGGGTTTGCCCTGGTTAAAATTTCACAATCCTGTACTGGATTGGTCTACCAGTGAAATTAAATCCTGGAGCCATAAATGTTATGACAAGTGTTGTAACGGGCGTATTGCAGCTTTGGATAGGGGAGAATTGCCTGTTCCTATTCAGGATTTTTGGAGAGTTTTTTCTGAGAAGGAATCGCAGGTTTTGCCTCCCCATAGAGACTATGATTGTTCTATTGAATTTGTCCCTGGAGCGACTCTTCCTAAAAGTCGTTTATTTAACCTTACTATTCCTGAGAGGAAGGCTTTGGAGGAATACATACAGACAAGTTTGGCCGCCGGTCACATTAGGCCCTCTAAGTCTCCTGTGGCGGTTGGATTTTTTTTTGTAAAAAAAAAAGGACGGCGGTTTACGTCCTTGTCTGGATTTTCGTGAGATTAACAAAATTACTGTACGCAATCCTTACCCACTGCCATTGATTCCTGATCTGTTTAACCAGTTATTGGGGGCCAAGTGGTTCTCTAAAATTGACCTTAAGGGGGCATACAATCTGTTGCGCATGAAGGAGGGTGATGAATGGAAGACTGCTTTTAACACTCCTGTGGGTCATTTTGAGAATCTGGTTATGCCTTTTGGTCTTACTAATGCTCCTGCATTTTTTCAGAATCTGATTAATGACATCCTTAGACCTTTGATCGGTAAATATGTGGTTGTGTATTTGGATGACATTTTGATTTATTCGCCAGATCTGGAGTCTCATTGGCGGAGCGTGCGTGAGGTATTACAGTTATTAATGGACAATTCGCTTTTTGCTAAGCTGGAGAAATGTGAGTTCGCTGTACAGAGAATTAGTTTTTTGGGCTACATTATCTCCAGCAAAGGTTTTGAGATGGATCCGGTTAAGGTTCAGGCTGTGCAGGAATGGCCTAGGCCTATTGGTTTGAAATCGATACAGAGGTTTTTGGGTTTCGCCAATTACTATAGAAAATTCATAAAAAAATTTTCTAGTATTGTCAAACCTCTGACTGATCTCACCAGGAAAGGTGCTGATGCGGTTCAGTGGTCTTCTGAGGCCATTGAAGCTTTTGTGTATCTCAAGGAGAGGTTCACCTCTGCTCCCATCCTTATGCAGCCTGATGTTACTAGGCCGTTTTTGGTTGAGGTTGATGCTTCCTCTGTGGGGGTTGGCGCAGTATTGTCTCAGGATAACGGGGATGGATTACATCCCTGTGCCTTTTTTTCAAAAAAATTTTCGGAGACTGAATTGAATTACGATATTGGTAATCGGGAATTATTGGCTATTAAACTCGCATTTGAACACTGGCGCCACTTCTTGGAAGGTGCGGAATTTCCCGTTCAGGTTCTTACGGATCATAAAAATCTGATATATCTTGACGCTGCCAAGCGCCTGAATGCCCGTCAGGCTAGGTGGGCACTGTTTTTCTCGCGGTTTAATTTCTCCGTTACTTACATCCCTGGTACTAAGAATGTTAAGGCGGATGCCTTGTCTCGCAGTTTTTCTCCCATAGTCGGTGCTGAGAAAGAGGAAAACATTTTACAAGAAGGTGTTGTGATAGCTGCTTTAGACTCCGTTTTGGAAGATGAGATTCTTAAAGCTCAGGAGAATGCCCCATCTAACACTCCTCATGGGAGGTTGTTTGTGCCTGGGACCTTTAGGAGAGATTTGTTTGTTGAGTGTCACGAATCTCGGTTGGCAGGTCATCCCGGAATCTCTGAGACCAAGAGACTGGTGGGTCGCAGTTTTTGGTGGCCTGGATGGCAGAAGGAAGTCATTAAGTGGGTACGCCAATGTACTGTATGTGCTAGATCTAAGTCCTCACATACTCCTGCTGCGGGGTTGCTTTGTCCTTTGGAGGTCCCCAGTGCTCCTTGGACACATTTGGCTATGGACTTTATAACTGACCTTCCCCCCTCTGAGGGTTTTACTGTCATCTGGGTGGTCGTGGACCGTTTTAGTAAGATGTGTCACTTGGTTCCCTTCATCAAACTGCCCTGCGCTAAAACTCTCGCTAAGGCCTTTGTCAAGGAAATTGTCAGACTTCATGGCGTTCCTACTGACATTGTTTCTGATAGGGGTCCTCAGTTCGTGGCTCGTTTTTGGCGTGCCTTTTGTGACAGGTTGGGAATTCATTTGTCGTTTTCGTCCGGATATCATCCTGAATCTAATGGCCAGACAGAAAGGAAAAACCAGGATGTTGAGCAGTTCTTGCGTTGTTTTGTGGCAGACAATCAAGAGGGGTGGTCTGAGTTTCTGCCACTTGCCGAATTTGCTCTGAACAATCATACATCTTCTTCTGCTGGTTGTTCGCCTTTTTTTTGTTGTTCTGGGAGACATCCGTCGTTTGGGTCGTTCTCCAAGTTGGGATCTGCCGTGCCTGAGGAGGAGAATTTTTCTGGTGATTTGGAAAGAGTTTGGACGGATGTGCGTGGTAATCTTCAGGAGGCCAACAGAAAATCTAAAGACTACTTTGATAGGAAACGACAGGAGGTTTTGTTCGCTGTTGGTGACATGGTTTGGTTGTCCTCTAGGAATCTGCGGTTGAGGATTCCTTCTAAGAAATTGGGTCCCAAGTTTGTAGGGCCCTTTAAGGTGCTTCAGGTTGTCAACCAATCTGCTGTTAGGTTGGAGGTTCCTACCTCCTGGAGAATTAATCCGGTCTTTCATGTCTCTCTGTTAAAAAAAGCTGTTGTGTCGGATGGTGACGCCTCTGCCTCTGTTCCTCCGGTGGTGGAGGACGGGGAATATGAAATTTCTCGCATCCTTGACTCTAGACGGTATAGAGGTAGTTTGCAGTATCTTGTGGCCTGGAAAGGTTTCGGACCCGAGGATAACTCTTGGGTGAGGTCAGATGATGTTTCCGCGTCCAGACTTATCAGAGCGTTTCACAGGAGATTTCCTGATAAGCCTGGTCCTAGGGGATCCGGAGGATCCTCTTAGAAGGGGGGGTACTGTTAGAACCTTGCTGTTAGGTTTTTTTTCTTTTGCTGGTCACATGACCTTGTTTGCCTATTTAATCCTGCTCCTCCCTTCTGGCTTTGCTGGACTTCATTGTATATCTACTTTCTAGCTAGCCTGTGCTCTGTGTCTTGCTCTGTTAGTTTGCTTGGTTTACTGACCTCTATGTTCTTTATATTTTGTTTGTTCGTCTGTCTGCTACTATTTCAGTTAGGAGGTGTCCCATATTCCTCCCAGTCCTTAGTACTTGTAGGGATTCCTCCCCCACATCTATAGGTCTTCGTACAGACTAGCTTAAGACTTTAGCAGGTCTGATCGCAGGATCAGGTTCCCTGTTACATCGTAGGGATTCAGCTGAGTTCTATCGTAGGGACAGATCTCCTCTCTTTCCTTAGCTCTGGTAGCAGAACATAACACACAGCCCCAAAGCATGATGGACCCTCCACCAAATTTTACTGTGGGTAGCAAGTGTTTTTCTTGGAATGCTGTGTTTTTTTGCCGCCATGCATAACGCCTTTTTGTATGACCAAACAACTCAATCTTGGTTTCATCAGTCCACAGGACCTTCTTCCAAAAAGAAATTGGCTTCTCCAAATGTGCTTTTGCATACCTCAGCCGACTCTGTTTGTGGCGTGCTTGCAGAAACGGCTTCTTTCGCATCACTCTCCCATACAGCTTCTCCTTGTGCAAAGTGCGTTGTATAGTTGACCGATGCACAGTGACACCATCTGCAGCAAGTTGATGCTGCAGCTCTCTGGAGGTGGTCTGAGGATTGTCCTTGACTGATCTCACCATTCTTCTTCTCTGCCTTTCTGATGTTTTTCTTGGCCTGCCACTTCTGGCCTTAACAAGAACTGTCCCTGTGTTCTTCCATTTCCTTACTATGTTCCTCACAGTGGAAACTGACAGGTTAAATCTCTGAGACAGCTTTTTGTATCCTTCCCCTGAACAACTATGTTGAATAATCTTTGTTTTCAGATCATTTGACAGTTGTTTTGAGGAGCCCATGAAGCCACTCTTCAGAGGAGATTCAAACAGGAGAACAACTTGCAAGTGGCCACTTTAAGTAGCTTTTCTCATGATTGCATACACCTGGCTATGAAGTTCAAAGCTCAATGAGGTTACAAAACCAAAAAAAGTGCTGTAGTAAGTCAGTAAAAAGTAGGTAGGAGTATTTAAAACAAGAAAATGATAAGGGTGCCCATACTTATGCACCTGTCAAATTTTGTTTGAATGCAGAGTGCACATTTTCTGTTAGTACAATAAACCTCATTTCAAGGCAGAAACATTACTGTGTCCAACAGTTATTACATATATCAAACTGAAATAGCTGTTGCAAAAACACCAATTTTTATAAAACATTAAGTTTAAGATTAATAGGGGTGCCCAAACTTTTTCATATAACTGTATATTGAAAAAACGGATACCTTTCAGGATTCGATGGGTGAGTAGGCTTACAAGATTCTGTATTTCATTAATTGTAGAACATCTATGGTCATCTATCAAGCCACATGTTTCTGTGGACTCATCTATATTGGTATGACAACTCGGGAGCTTTGGAACACATCAAAAATATTAGGGCAGCGGAGAAAATCTGTCAAGATGAGGTGGGTGCTATTTCTCAACCTAAACCTTTGGCGAGACAGTTTCGGAATTGCTACCCTCATCAATGTCATCTCTTACGTGTCAAAGGGATTGCACGTCTGTATCCTGGGAATAGGAGGGAAAATCTAGCCAAAAAGCTGGCCCAGATTGAATAAATAAATAATAAATAAAAAAGTAAATGGATCACCACTCTAAGAAGTATGACCCCCAGAGGGTTAAATGAACAGTGGGGATTTTCGAGTATTCTTTAAGTATACACTAGGATTTTTGGTATATTCTCATCTTCAGTGTCTTGTCCTTATTATCAATCGAATCATATAATCAATATATATCATAGTGCATTTGATTGAATAAACATATATACATGTATTGTTGGCTTTATTGTACAGTACATATAGAGAGTTTATAGTGTGTTTATTCACTTTTACATATACACATTGTATAAGCAGAAATATTGTGTATGCACGCATTAACTATATTATATATAGAACTTTTTCTATATTTCATACAATTCTATTTTGGCACGTATAATTATATTTAGACTTTGATGCTGACCCGCACTTTTTCCCTTTTCTAATATGGCTGCAGGGTCGCTGTGCGCCACACTGCGCATGCTCCGGTGTGCTCTCCTACCCGATACTGGGATGTTTTCATTGAACTGCGACCTTTGGTCATGTTTCAGTGATGCACATTCGGTCGCAGACGGGACGGCTATCCGGACGCGTGGGACAGTAGAGTCGTCCGATAATATGGCGTCCTTGATTTGTAAGTAACCACAGCTGTAATCACCCTATAAAACATCGACTCTTCCTCCTCCACCTCACTTCCTAATGAATCGGTAGCGAAACGTGCGTTGAAGCATGTGGAAGGGGTGATGATGTGCCTCTGGATAGTACATGTGACGGGAGCTAGTTACCCCATCCGCAGATGTCCAATCTTCTTCTGTAGGCCCCTGACATGGAAAGGCTTTTCTTACACTGGGATAAATAAAATATGACTATCGCACAGTGTCTCCAAGATGAACTTAACTTTTATTCTCACAAGCAGGTTTTATAGAGAATCACACAGGCTATTTTTAACACCCATTGTTCTCACCGGATAATACCCACAGTAGGCTCCCAGACAGCAGTTATGCAACAACCCATTAATCAGCACATTGTCTGTTTGCCACTGCTAAGTGAGCACAGGAAGGTGGGGGCCAGGAGTGCTTCGGTCACATTACAAAATGTCCAATAATATGTGATCCACAATATTCACCCCACTTTATAACGTTATGTCCCATTAGCTGCATAGGCGCTACGACAACCCCGATGTGGCAAAATCTTGGGAGTACGGGGTTGATCTGTCACAATGCTCCCCCTTCCCGGACAGGATCGACCTACCCAGTCTGCTCCCCGACGGATCAGCTGGAGGAGGTCCACGATTTATGAGGTTGGTAGCAGGTCAGTTTGTCGGCTTAGTTCATCGGCGTTACCATTTTGCTTGCCAGGTCTATAGTGGATGGTGAAGTCTAACGGTTATAGCGCCAAACTTCACCGTAGTAGTCTGGCATTGTCCCCGGAGACCCGATTAAGCCATACCAGGGGGTTATGGTCCGTTATGAGGGAAAACTGTCTTCCATACAAATATGGTTGGAGCTTCTTGGCAGCCCATACTACTGCCAGGCATTCCTTTTCGACGGCCGCATAGCTGACTTCTCAAGGCAGTAATTTCCGACTCAGATAAGCTATTGGATTTTCTTGGCCGTCCGGCCCGACTTGGCTCAGTACTGCCCCCAACCCAAACATAGATGCGTCTGTGTGAACAAGGAAACGTTTAGTTGTATCGGGTGCGGCCAATATCGGGGTATTTGTGAGAGCGTCCTTTAGCTGGCGGAATGCTTCCTCACACTCGGGGGTCCAGGTTACCTGGCGGGGGAGGTTCTTATGTGTCAGATCAGTGAGGGGCTTGGCAATGCTGCTGTAATTAGGGACAAATTTCCTATAATACCCCGCTGTCCCTAGAAAGGCCATGACTTGGGTTTTAGTACGTGGGGTGGGCCACTGGGCTACCGCCTCAATTTTGGCGGGCTCCGGTCATTGTTTTCCAACCCCAACCCAATGTCCTAAATACTGAAGCTCTGCTTTGCCTACGTGACACTTGTTGGGGTTCAGGGTGATTCCGGCTTTGTGGATCCTATCCAATACTGTCTCTAGGTGATTTAGATGCTCATCCCATGTCGCGCTGTAGACGACGATGTCATCCAGGTAGGCACAAGCATAGTCATGGAGACCATCCAGAAGCCAGTCAGCCAGCCTCTGAAAGGTCGCGGGGGCATTCTTCATCCCAAATGGCATAACCCGAAACTGGAATAAGCCAAACGGGGTGACAAATGCAGACTTGGGAATAGCATCAGGACTTAGGGGGATCTGCCAATAGCCTTTGCATAGATCGATGGTGGTCAAATACTTTGCCCCAGCAATCCTGTCTAGCAACTCGTCCACACGCGGCATGGGATACGCATCCGTCACAGTTTTCTCATTTAGCTTGCGATAGTCTACACAAAACCGGGTAGTCCCATCTTTCTTAGGCACTAACACTACAGGGGACGCCCAGGGACTATCTAACTCCTCAATGACCCCTAAACGCAACATCTCCTGTATCTCTTGTCACATCCCTTCTCGTACAGACTCCGGGACGCGGAAGGGGGGTTGTCTCAGGGGGGTCTGATCTTGTGTCTCAACCTTGTGTTGTGCAAGTCGGGTGAACCCCGGTCTCTCTGAGAACATCCTCTGCCGCTGCCTCAGCAATGTCTCAGCCTGCTCTCTCTCCCGGGCCCCTAGGTTTTCTCCTAAGTGTACCTGGTCCCAGGTTTTCGACTGAGTCTTCTCACCTAAGACATCAGGCAAGGGGAGTCCGGCTAAATCCTCTGCTTCGGGTGCGCAGATGGCAGCTACCTCTTCAGGGCACTCCCAGTAGGGCTTCAGCGTATTCACGTGGAACATGCGGATAACCCTGGGGTCGTCACAATCGACGACATTGTAGGTGGTGTCGGCTATTTTCCCCACTACCCGGTAAGGCCCCTGCCATGAGGCCTGGAATTTGTTCTGCCTAACCGGTTCTAGTACTAGGACCTTCTGTCCTATTTCAAAGGTGCGTTCTCTAGCCCTCTGATCGTACCATACGCGCTGGCGCCGTTGGGCCGCCTGCATGTTCACACGCACAGCCTGAGTCAACTCCTGCAGGCGGTCCCGGAGTTCCAGCACGAAGAGCACGATAGGGGTTCCTGCTATGGTTTCCTCCCCTTCCCAGAGCTCTTGCACTAAGTCTAGGGGCCCCCTCGCCCACCTCCCATATAACAGTTCAAATGGGGAGAACCCCGTAGATTTTTGGGGCACCTCCCGATAGGCGAACAGGAGGTGCGGCAAGAATTTCTCCCAGTCCCTGTAGGTCCGGGTGAACGTCCCAATGAGTTGTTTTAACGTTCCGTTAAAGCGCTCACACAACCCGTTGGTTTGCGGGTGGTATGGGGCGCTTCTAATGGACTTTACACCACACAGTCTCCACAGTTGGCTGGTCACCTCTGCCGTAAATTGGGTGCCCTGATCCGAGATAATCTCCCGGGGAAATCCAACCCGTGAGAAAACCTGGAGCAGGGCAGCCACCACCGTCTCTGCCAGTATGTTAGGTAAGGCAACCGCCTCTGGATGCCTCGTAGCGTAATCTATCACAGTCAATATATACCTTTTCCCTGACGGACTGGGTTTGGCTAACGGCCTTATCAGATCGACCGCTACTCGGCTAAATGGCTCCTCCACAATGGGAAGGGGGTGTAATTTGGCCTTGCAGCGATCTACCCTCTTGCCAATGCGCTGGGAACTGTCACAGGTCTGGCAGTACTGACGAACATCATGGGATGCCCCTGGCCAAAAGAAGTTTTGTGTCAGACGATGCCTGGTGCGGCTGACTCCAAGGTGCCCCGCCAAGAGTATGTCATGAGAGATTCGCAGCAACTCCTGCCTATACTTTTTGGGAACTACCAGCTGTAGTTTTACAGTGGGGCTCGTCCCTGAGTGAGTTTGCTCTGTAACCCTGTAGAGGAGTCCCTGATGCCATATAAACTGTTCGCCTTCCAGTACCCCTCTCCCCTCTTATGCCTTCCCGCGATACCCCTGCAATGAGGGATCCTCTAGTACCTCCCTCCTAAATTCTGCTGGGGTGTCCCATGAAATGTGTCTGGCTATGGGAATACGTGAAGAGCTGTAGTGTCTTACCTGGGCCTCCTCCGAGTGTGATTCCGCCTCCGCAGCTCGAGCTTGTCTCCGGGTAGTCACAGGATATGTCTCAGCCAAGGGAGCGACCGAGAAGGAAGACAACATGGGCCCCAAGTCATTTCCCAGCAGGACGCCTACAGGCAAATCCTTCATCATGCCGACCTCGACAAGGCCATCCCCGACCCCCCAGTTCAGGTGAATCTTGGCCGTGGGCAGTCGATGTATGGCTCCCCCTGCTACACGGATCGCCACTGTCCGACCCGTCTTTTGGTCTTGGGCGAGATGCGACTTCACAAGGGTCAGAGTAGCTCCGGAACCTCTTAATCCTTGCAGCCGTTTACCATTAATCCACACCGACTGTCGATGTTGTTGTCGATTATCCGCCTGGGCTGCCTGCACAGGGTCCACTTCATGCAGCACTCCCTCTATCTCTTCCATCCCATAATTAGCCATTGCCACCGATGCCGGGTCGGCTTCGCCTTGGTAGCAGTGTACAGTGGCCCGATTGAAGGTAGTCGTTTCCGGTTTTGGCCACTGGGTGCGCTGGGTCCGGTTGGGACAGTGTCTCTGCAGGTGACCGAGCTGATGGCAGGTGTGGCATCGCACCCCAGGAGGACTCTGGTAGGCCGAGGTATTGGTGGGTCCTCCGCCAAGCTTCTGTGGTTTAGGGGCCTCCAGACCGATGGGAGGGCCCCTTGAGACAGTTTTGGACCCTGACAATTGGGCCCTCCTGGCATCATAATGTTCATCGGTCAGCCATGCGGCCTCCTCAAGAGTCGTCGGTCCCGAAGCCATTCTTGCGTCTCGGTAGTTAACCCAGTAAAGAATCGTTCTAACGCGATGATCTGTAGGACGTCCTCCTTCGTGTCTGCTTTGCTACCTTGTACCCACTGTAGCAGTGACCGCCATAGTTTACAGGCCCATTCAGCATGGGTATCCGTTTCCCGTTTTGTGGTTTTGCGGAACTTTTGACAGTATGCCTCTGGTGTTAGTGCATACCGGGCCAAGATCACTTCTTTGACTCGCTTATAGTCCATACAGTCCTTATCCGATACAGTGCGATAGGCATCCGCTGCCCGGCCTGTCAGCTTGCTGGCCAGAATCTGGACCCAATCCTCCGGCTCCACTTTATGAAGGGTACACTGCCGCTCAATGTCCTGCAGAAAGCCATCAATGTCTTTCTCTGCCTCCCCCAATGTCGGAAGGCATTGTATTGGATCTTTTTGTGGCTTACCCCTGCTGGTACGGGGGAGGAAGCCAGGGCTCCCCCTGCTCGCTGTATCTCCTCTCTCCGTTCTGCCATCTCCATCTTGGCTAGCTCTATCTTGGTCCGCTCTGCCATCTCCATCCTGGCTAGCTCCATCCGCTCTGCCCTCTCCATCTCCATCTTTTTATCCAGATAAGTACGCACATCAGCCATCACCTTATCTATGATCTGTACTGCCGGGTTGGGAGCATAAAGTGCCAGTCTGCTCTTTACCTCCCTCTGGAATTCAGTCTCTTCCACGTTCCCACTGGAGGTTGTTGCGTTGTCGAGCTCCATAATGGCTGCTATCAAATCCGCTTTTGTTTTGTTTCTGGCGGTTAACCCTCGAGCTTCCACAAGGTCCTTCAACGTATTCCTCTTTAGCTTCTGGTAGATGTCTTCCATTCAGTCCTTGGTTCCTGAAGAAGATGGACCGCATCCCACCTCTGCCACCAGTGTGACGGGAGCTAGTTACCCCATCCACAGATGTCCAATCTTCTTCTGTAGGCCCCTGACATGGAAAGGCTTTTCTTACACTGGGATATATAAAATATGACTATCGCACAGTGTCTCCAAGATGAACTTAACTTTTATTCTCGCAAGCAGGTTTTATAGAGAATCACAAAGGCTATTTTTAGCACCCATTGTTCTCACCAGATAATACCCACAGTAGGCTCCCAGACAGCAGTTATGCAACAACCCATTAATCAGCACATTGTCTGTTTGCCACTGCTAAGTGAGCACAGGAAGGTGGGGGCCAGGAGTGCTTCGGTCATATCACAAAATGTCCAACAATATGTGATCCACAATATTCACCCCACTTTATAACATTATGTCCCATTAGCTGCATAGGCGCTACGACAACCCCCATGTGGCAAAATCTTGGAGTACGGGGTTGATCCATCACAGTACGTAATAATATGCAGAAATTAAACTTTTTATGAACTTATTTCTGTACTCTTTTTTGCATTATGACATTTGATATTGCATGGTGATCACTTTTACTGTTCATCCTATGATTTGGATAGGCATAGTTCCATACATATATAAATTTTCCTTTTTGCTTAAATAATGTAAATACATTTGGATATGCACATACATACAGTACAGACCAAAAGTTTGGACACACCTTCTCATTTAAAGATTTTTCTGTATTTTCATGCTTATGAAAATTGTACATTCACACTGAAGGCTTCAAAACTATGAATTAACACATGTGGAATTATATAGTTAACAAAAAAGTGTGAAACAACTGAAAATATGTCTTATATTCTAGGTTCTTCAAAGTAGCCACCTTTTGCTTTGATGACTGCTTTGCACACTCTTGGTATTCTCTTGATGAGCTTCAAGAGGTAGTCACCGGAAATGGTTTTCACTTCACAGGTGTGCCCTGTCAGGTTTAATAAGTGGGATTTCTTGCCTTATAAATGGGTTTGGGACCATCAGTTGTGTTGTACAGAAGTCTGGTGGATACACAGCTGAGAGTCCTACTGAATAGACTGTTAGAATTTGTATTATGGCAAGAAAAAAGCAGCTAAGTAAAGAAAAACGAGTGGCCATCATTACTTTATGAAATGAAGGTCAGTCAGTGCGAAAAATTGGCAAAACTTTCAAAGTGTCCCCAAGTGCAGTTGCAAAAACCATCAAGTGCTACAAAGATACTGGCTCACATGAGGACCGCCCCGGGAAAGAAGACCAAGAGTCACCTCTGCTTCTGAGGATAAGTTTATTCGAGTCACCAGCCTCAGAAATCGCAGGTTAACAGCAGCTCAGATTAGAGACCAGGTCAATGCCACACAGAGTTCTAGCAGCAGACACATCTCTACAACAACTGTTAAGAGGAGACTTTGTGCAGCAGGCCTTCATGGTAAAATAGCTGCTAGGAAACCACTGCTAAGGACAGGCAACAAGCAGAAGAGACTTGTTTGGGCTAAAGAACACAAGGAATGGACATTAGACCAGTGGAAATCTGTGTTTTTGTCTCATGAGTCCAAATTTGAGATCTTTGGTTCCAACCACTGTGTCTTTGTGCGACGCAGAAAAGGTGAACGGATGGACTCTACATGCCTGGTTCCCACCGTGAAGCATGGAGGAGGAGGTGTGATGGTGTGGTGGTGCTTTGCTGGTGACACTGTTGGGGATTTATTCAAAATTGAAGGCATACTGAAACAGCATGTCTACCACAGCATCTTGCAACGGCATGCTATTCCATCCGGTTTGTGTTTAGTTGGACCATCATTTATTTTTCAACAGGACAATGACCCCAAACACACCTCCAGGCTGTGTAAGGGCTATTTGACCAAGAAGGAGAGTGATGGGGTGCTACGCCAGATGACCTGGCCTCCACAGTCACCAGACCTGAACCCAATCGAGAAGGTTTGGGGTGAGCTGGACACAGAGTGAAGGCAAAAGGGCCAACAAGTGTTAAGCATCTCTGGGAACTCCTTCAAGATTGTTGGAACACCCTTTCTGGTGACTACCTCTTGAAGCTCATCAAGAGAATGCCAAGAGTGTGCAAAGCAGTCATCAAAGCAAAAGGTGGCTACTTTGAAGAACCTAGAATATAAGACATATTTTCAGTTGTTTCACACTTTGTTGCTAACTATATAATTCCACATGTGTTAATTCATAGTTTTGATGCCTTCAGTGTGAATGTACAATTTTCATAGTCATGAAAATACAGAAAAATCTTTAAATGAGAAGGTGTGTCCAAACTGTTGGTCTGTACTGTATATATATATATATATATATATATATATATATATATATATATATATATATATATATATATATATACAGTTATATGAAAAAGTTTGGGCACCCCTATTAATCTTAAGCTTAATGTTTTTTAAAAATTGGTGTTTTTGCAACAGCTATTTCAGTTTGATATATGTAATAACTGTTGGACACAGTAATGTTTCTGCCTTGAAATGAGGTTTATTGTACTAACAGAAAATGTGCAATCTGCATTCAAACAAAATTTGACAGGTGCATAAGTATGGGCACCTCACCAGAAAAGTGACATTAATATTTAGTAGATCCTCCTTTTGCAAAAATAACAGCCTCTATTCGCTTCCTGTAGCTTTTAATGAGTTCCTAGATCCTGGATGAAGGTATTTTTGACCATTCCTCTTTATAAAACAATTCCAGTTCAGTTAAGTTTGATGGTCGCTGAGCATGGACAGCCCTCTTCAAATGATCCCACAGATGTTCAATGATATTCAGGTCTGGGGACTGGGATGGCCATTCCAGAACATTGTAATTGTTCCTCTGCATGAATGCCTGAGTAGATTTGGAGCGGTGTTTTGGATCATTGTCTTGCTGAAAGATCCATCCCCTGCGTAACTTCAACTTTCTCACTGATTCTTGAACATTATTGTCAAGAATCTGCTGATACTGAGTGGAATCTATGCGTCCCTCAACTTTAACAAGATTCCCTGTGCCGGCATTGGCCATACAGCCCCAAAGCATGATGGAACCACCACCAAATTTTACTGTGGGTAGCAAGTGTTTTTCTTGGAATGCCGTGTTTTTTTGTCGCCATGCATAATGCCTTTTTGTATGACCAAACAACTCAATCTTGGTTTCATCAGTCCACAGGACCTTCTTCCAAAAGTAAATTGGCTTCTCCAAATGTGCTCTTGCATACCTCTGCTGACTCTGTTTGTGGCATTCTTGCAGAAACTGCTTCTTTCGCATCACTCTCCCATACAGTTTCTCCTTGTGCAAAGTGCGTTGTATAGTTGACCAATGCACAGTGACACCATCTGCAGCAAGTTGATGCTGCAGCTCTCTGGAGGTGGTCTGAGGATTGTCCTTGACTGATCTCACCATTCTTCTTCTCTGCCTTTCTGATGTTTTTCTTGGCCTGCCACTTCTGGCCTTAACAAGAACTGTCCCTGTGTTCTTCCATTTCCTTACTATGTTCCTCACAGTGGAAACTGACAGGTTAAATCTCTGAGACAGCTTTTTGTATCCTTCCCCTGAACAACTATGTTGAATAATCTTTGTTTTCAGATCATTTGACAGTTGTTTTGAGGAGCCCATGATGCCACTCTTCAGAGGAGATTCAAACAGGAGAACAACTTGCAAGTGGCCACTTTAAGTAGCTTTTCTCATGATTGCATACACCTGGCTATGAAGTTCAAAGCTCAATGAGGTTACAAAACCAAAAAAAGTGCTTTAGTACGTCAGTAAAAAGTAGGTAGGAGTATTTAAAACAAGAAAATGATAAGGGTGCCCATACTTATGCACCTGTCAAATTTTGTTTGAATGCAGAGTACACATTTTCTGTTAGTACAATAAACCTCATTTCAAGGCAGAAACATTACTGTGTCCAACAGTTATTACATATATCAAACTGAAATAGCTGTTGCAAAAACACCAATTTTTAAAAACATTAAGCTTAAGATTAATAGGGGTGCCCAAACGTTTTCATATAACTGTATATATATATATATATATATATATATATATATATATATATATATTTATATTTATATATATATGTAACGGAACAGGTGATGAAAAACTGTTCCACGGTGCAAGGATCGGAGGGTCGTAACTAGGTGCCTCACAGAATCCGACCTTAGATATACGGCAGCTTAACGACTCCGTGATCCAAGGAGGGACGAGGAAGGTGAGCCAGGTGCTACTCCAGTACTGACCTCGGATGATTGGCAGCTGATTCCCAGAGACAGGAGGCAGACACAGACTGATACCACTGATGGACAGGCAAGAGGTTTTGGCCGATAGACAAGCAGGCGGGCATGGCTGATAGACAGGCAGGCGAGCACGGCTGATAGACAGGCTTGTGGGCACGGCTGATAGGCAGGCGGGCATGGCTGATAGGCAGGCAGGTGGGCACGGCTGATAGAAAGGCAGACAGGTGGGTACATGTACTGGGACCAGGAACTAAAGAGAGTGTTAACAACAAACAAACTAAGTTGCACAAGCACCTCCATATTGGAGGAGGTGCCTTAAATAGCCAGAGTCCTCCGGCCATTGGCCGGGGACACTTTAGGATGGTGCGCGCTGTCCCTTTAAGAGGAGGGGAGCGCACGCACACCTTAAGCACAGTGCCCAGGCATCTGTGCACTGTGCGCGCGTGCCGGGCTGAGTCAGCGTGGAGAGAGGGGGGCCCTCCGGCGTCTCTGCCGGGGAAAGAGGGTAGGAGGCAGAGACGCCGAAGCTACAGTACCCCTCTTTATGCCCCCTCGTTTTTTAGGCCTGCAAGAAATTTCTCCAGGAGGAGAGGGGTATGGATGTTCTCTCTGGGTTCCCTGGATCTCTTCTCAAAACCAAACCCCTTCCAATCTACAAGAGAAAAGGTCTTTACTCTTACCCTCTTGGTAGCCAGGATACTCTCTACTTCAAAAACGTCTGCAGTGCTGACAGGAGCAGGAGTAGTTCCCGAATCTTTGGAAAATGGACTAGATGTTTAAGGAGAGACACATTAATTTACGACCTATGCCGTAATAGTATGGCACAGGTCATATTCCCCTGTTTAGCGCAGGCTCTGGCGTTGAGCCCGCACTAAATCGGGCACATGTCAGCTGATCTATACAGCTGACATGTGCCCGCAACAGCCACGAGTGGAATCGCAATCCACCTGCAGCTGTTAACTAGTTAAATGCCACTGTCAATCTCTGACAGCGGCATTTAACATCGCCAAGCCGGAGGCGCATCACTTTCCCCGCCCATCAGTGACCCTGTCACATGATTGCGGGTCACCGATGGGTTGGCATGACAACCAGAGATTTGCAGGAGACCTCTGTGGCTCTCATGTCCAGATTGCTATGAGCGCCGCCCAGTGGTCGGGGCTCATAGCACGTGAGCAAATCTGCTACATAGAGGCGATCTGATCATCGCCTCTATGTAGCAGAGCCGATCAGGCAAGTGCTGCTTTTAGTCTCCCATGGAGACCATTGAAGCAATCAAAAAGTTTAAAAAAAATGTTTAAACATATTAAAAAAAAAATAAATAAAAGTTTAAAACACCCCCCTTTCGCCCCAATTCAAAGTAAAACAATAAAAAAAAAATCACACATACACATATTTGGTATCGCTGTGTTCAGAATCGCCCAATCTATCAAAATGAAAAAATAATTAATCCGATCAGTAAACGGCGTAATGAGAAAAAAATTCTAAACTCCAGAACTAAGTTTTTTGGTCGCCGCAACATTGCAATGATGTTGTTTAAGCTTTTACTTGTTTAGGGGATTCTTTTTTACTTGTGCGTCCATAGGTTTTTGGCCCAGTCTGGTTTCGCAGTTTTTCTTATGTGTTTGTTATTTTTTAGTGTGTGCTTTAGGGAGAAGCCTGGAATACTCGGGATTGTCTCTGTGGAGCAGTGGCTCCATTTCATCTTACAGACAGAGTGCCAACCTCTGCAGTCAGGTAGGGATGTTTTTATAAGGGCTTTCACAATAATATCTTTGTATGCCATTATCCCTGTAGCAGCATACTATTTGTTCCAGTAGCGTAGCTACCGGAGGGGCAGAGGGGGCTGTCGCCCCGGGCCCCACACTCTGAGGGGGCCCACCCGGAGCTACACTATTGTAACTGTAGCTGTGTCACCCCAGGCCTGGATGCCACAAATAATAAAGGCTGTGTCTGAGAGCAGGAGGGAGGTTCCCTGGTTAGGGACAATTAGAACACAGCACCTCCTGTCCCAGGCCAGTAGGGGGAGCTGGCTGCCCCTATAAAAGCTGGTACTGGGGGCAGGGTTAGGGAGAACTGGACAACCTAGCTCAGGAGTGAGACTAGTCCCAGAGGAGGAGGGACAGTTCAGCTGTAGCTGAGGAGATCGTGAGGCAGTGGAGGAACTGCCAGCCAGGGACGTAAGGCGCGGAGAGCCTGTCCTGGCCGAGAGAGACCACCTAACTGGACATTGGCGTCCGAGGCTGTTAGGATTCTAAGTCCTGCAGCAGATAACCAGCCCGCAAGGGATTTTATATCCTTTGGCTTAAGAAGCCTGGAGGCTCCGCCACAGCAGAAGGGACCAGCAAGGCCAAGAGAGGCCCAAGGTAAAAAGGCATTCAAGTTGCAAGCCATATGGGCGAGAATACACGGTACGCTCAGGAACGTGGGCTATTATACCACGAAAAGGGAAATAGTCAGGAAGAGCCTAGTGAGCACGGTAGGCCTACACCCTCACCCTGACCAGAAGGGCTTCCCGCTTGTTCTCAGACGTCCAGGCCCCCTCCTAGTCGGGACAGTTGTTGGGTCACTACCATCTGTTTCAATAAAGACCCTAAACTGTTTAAGTGGACTCTGCAGTCTGACTATTGCGACCGGAATTACAACTCCCAACATCCACCTACACTGCCCTGGGGCTACACTCCTCCCGTGGGGAGTTGTACTACTCTGTGCTGCACACCCACATCTGCCCCAGAGGTCTGCCTTGCAGCGGCGGTTATCCCTGACCGCAATCCACGGGTGGCGTAGTCGGACATTCAAAACACTGATAAATAGACCGCCGCAATTTGGTCTGACCACCGTGAGCCACATGATCGGGTTGCCACTACTACCCCCAGCATCGTACAGAAGGCTCGGTCCGGGTACCCCACGGCCCAGGGGGCGAGTCATAGCGGCGTGAGCAGGGTCGGACTGGGGTGCCTAGGGCCCACCAGGGGAACTAACTCTAGGGGCCCACACTACAGCCCACCATAAACATTTTTATTACTTGTTATGCTTTTCTATAATATACTATAATTACATGATTGGCCGCGCTGTGGAGCACCAAGTGGCAGGACTTTGTTCGAACAGTCATTCTGTACTGCCAGAGTCCCTTTAATGGTAACCTGTCACCTTGAAAAACACTATTTATCTGCAGATATAGGGGTAATCTGCAGGTAAATAGGGTTTAAAGCCTGGTTAGATGGCTTATTGGAAAAGCGTTGGCTACACGGAGAAAATTACATTTTATTCTCCCTGCCGCCACTCGCTTCCCGTTATTGGGTCGGTGCAAGGAGGGAGACATTACAGTCACCGCGAACTACAAAGTGAGGGTGCTGTTATAATGTCCGGCACCTTGATTGTGACACTTCCATGGAGCCCAACCTCAGGCTGTTTGAGCTTACCTAACAAACAGGCAATTCCTGCATGTGTTGCGTCTGTCTACCGCCGCAAAACATGCTACCCCGGGGACTCGAGCATATTAGCAGAGCACTATAATATACTCGGATAACACCCAAGCATGCTGGGATCACGCCTTATCCGACCACGCTCGCTCAGCACTAGTTGCCAGGTGCTGCTGCCATGTTAGTCATTCAAAGGGCCCGCGACCACTTTTTTTTTTTTTTTTAAATTCTTCTCTGCAGGGGGCCCACCGGGAAATTTCCCGGCACCCCGCCATGAAAGTCTGAGCCTGGGCGTGAGCAGCACGCTGCTACAGTTACACTCCGGGCAGAGCAGGGAGACTCGATGTCCCTGCACTGCTTGGCGGCCGCTATGGGCCCCTTGAGCAGGAGGGGTGCCCCCGGTGCCAGCATCGTGCCCCCCCACCATTCACCACAACCGCGAGCTCAGTGATGGGAGAGGGAGCGACCTCTGTGTCTGAGCACCCGGCCCGCTGTGCTGAAGATGTGTACCGGCCGGGCGCTCAGAGCAGCGGGGGAACCAGGAGGAGAGAGAGGTGAGTATTGTGCTTATTTATTTATTTTTTCTTATGGGGGATTATGCTACAGACTTCCTAGGGGGTGGGGGGATTATGCTACAGACAGCCTATGGGGGGTGGGGGATTATGCTACTGACTGCCTATGTGAGGGTGGGGGGCTTATGCTGCAGACTGCCTATAGGGGGGGTGGGGGGATTATTCTACAGACTGCCTATGGGAGTGGGGAGATTATACTAAAGACTGTCTATGGGGTTTGGGGGGAATTATGCTGCAGACTGACTTTGAGGGAGTGGGAGGATTATTCTACAGACTGCCTATGGGGTTTGGGGGGAATTATGCTGCAGACTGCCTATGGGGGGTGGGGGGAATTATGCTACAGACTGCCTATGGGGGGTGGGGGATTATGCTACAGACTGCCTGTTGGGGGTTTATGCTGCAGACTGCCTATGGGGGGTGGGGGGATTACGCTACAGACTGCCTATGGGGTGGGTGGGGGGATTATGCTACAGACCGCCTATAGGGGGTGGAGGGATTATGCTACAGACTGTCTATGGGGGGTGGGGAAATTATGTTACAGACTGCCTATTTGGGGGTGGGGGGATTATGCTACAGACTGCCTATGGGGGGTGTGAGGAATTTGCTACAGACTGCCTATGGGGGGTGGGGGGATTATGCTACAGACTTCCTATGGGGGGATTATCCTGCAAACTCTTCCTCTGGGGAGTGCACTATACTTTATTGTGGATTGTCTGGTGCATTATACTATATGGAGGTTATTTATACAGTGTGGGAGATTATTTGTGGTCTTTTCACAGTGTAGGGACCATCATACAGTGTGGGAGATAATGTGGGGTCTTTGTATATTGAGGAGGCCATCATACAGTGTGGGAGATAATGTGGGGTCTTTGTGCAGTGTGGGGGCCATAATACAGTGTGGGAGATAATGTGGGGTCTTTACACAGTGTGAGAGCCATCATACAGTGTGGGGGATAATGTGGGGTCTTTACACAGTGTGAGAGCCATCATACAGTGTGGGGGATAATGTGGGGTCTTTTCACAGTGTGGGGGCTATCATACAGTGTGGGAGATAATGTGGGGTCTTTGCACAGTGTGGGGGCCATCATACAGTGTGGGAGATAATGTGGGGTCTTTGCACAGTGTGGGGGCCATCATACAGTATGGGAGATAATGTGGGGTCTTTGCACAATGTGGAGTCCATCATACACTGTGTGTTGGGTACTATACAGTGAGGGGGTATTATACTGTGTATAGGAGAGCATCATACTGTGTATAGGAGAGCATCATACTGTGTATAGGGGAGCTGTGCATGGGGGGAGACTCAGGACATTATTAAATGTTAATTGGGCACTTATCGTTATAGGGTAACTCAGGTTATTGTGACTGTCAGGGGAGCACACAGAGGGCATTATTACTTTCTAGGGGGCAAAATGTGTCACTGTTTTCTAGGGCACTTGCACACGGCATTACTATATTCTAGAGGGTTGCTTTACCATTTTGAGAGCACACAGAAGGTGCAGTAATATGGTCATGTAGAGCAAAAGAGGCTCAGTATAGAGGTATCAGCAGGAAGAGGTGTTTGTGCAGGTTGGGAATAGATGGGGACAGGGCCTGAAATGTAAGAAGTCAAATGTGTCTTTGTTATGATCTCTGCAGACCTGAGACTCTGAGTCCTGGATGGAGAAGTCGTTGTGTCGGTCTGGGCCAGATGGAAAAGACGGGAAAAGTGAACAATTTAATCAGAAAGAACATCAGCTGTAAGTTACTATATATAACTGTGCTGTGATCTCTTATATGTTCTGCAGGACTGGTATCTAGCAATATGTCACCATATGGCGGTAATAGCAGTGCTGGTCTTTGTATAGAGATTATTTTCAGTAACAGCGCTGTCCTCTGCTGAGGTTCTCCTACATCCACTGTCTGGGTGCGCCACTATTTTTGTAATCAGGGTTACCTGATTAGGGGCCCACTCAGAAGTTTTGCCCCCCCCCTGAACCAAAACCCTAGCTACACCTCTGATTTGATCATATATAAGCCCTGCTTACTGTCATTTAACAGTCATACATTACATACAGTTAGATCCAGAAATATTTGGACAGTGACTGAATCTTTGTGATTTGAGCTCTACATGCCACTATTTTTTATTTAAAATGAAACAACTGAGATGCAATTGAAGATGTAACCTCAACTGATCTTCACTGTCCTTTTAAAGGAATAGAAGAATCCAAGTTATCTGTAAACAGAAAGATTGTGAGGGAATATTTAGCTAACATAAATGAGTTCAAGTCTCCAGGTCCAGATGAATTACACCCCAGAGTACTGAAGGAGATCGTAGAAGAAATTTTAGAACCACTCTCCATAATCTTTGAAAATTCTTGGAGAACAGGAGAAGTCCCAGAAGACTGGAGAAGAGCAAATGTTGTTCCTATCTTCAAAAAGGGGAAGAAGGTGGACCCAGGGAACTATAGGCCGGTGAGTCTGACTTCTATACCAGGAAAGATCTTTGAACAAATTATTAAACATCATGTATGTAAGTACCTGGATAAGAATGAAGTGATTAACCAGAGTCAGCATGGGTTTGTAACTAACAAGTCATGTCAGACTAACTTAATTTCCTTCTATGACAGAATCACTGACTGGGTGGATCAGGGAAATGCTGTAGATATAGTATATCTTGACTTCAGCAAAGCATTTGACAAAGTATCTCACACCATCCTTATTGAAAAAATGACCAAGTATGCAATGGACCAGGCAACTGTTAGGTGGATTCATAACTGGCTTAGTGATCGGACTCAAAGGGTGGTTGTAAATGGCTTCACATCCAGCTGGATGAATGTCTCAAGTGGGATACCACAGGGCTCTGTCCTGGGACCTGTATTGTTCAACATCTTCATCAATGATTTAGATGAAGGAATTGAGGGTAAACTGATTAAATTTGCTGATGACACAAAGCTAGGAGGGATAGCTAATACTAGAGAAGAGAGAGAGAGGATTCAAAAAGACCTAAATAAACTGGAGCTGTGGGCAGCAACCAACAGAATGGTTTTTAACAGGGAAAAATGCAAAGTACTACATCTGGGCAATAAAAATGAAAAAAGCATATACAGAATGGGAGGAATAGAGCTAAGCAACAGTACATGTGAAAAAGACTTAGGTATACTAATAGATCATAGACTGAACATGAGTCAACAGTGTGATGCAGCAGCAAAAAAGGCAAATACAATTCTGGGATGTATTAACAGAAGCATACAGTCTAGATCACGTGAAGTCATTATCGGTCTTTACTCCTCTTTGGTCAGACCTCATCTGGAATACTGTGTACAGTTTTGGGCACCACATTTTAAAAAAGACATAGACAAACTGGAACAAGTTCAGAGAAGAGCGACCAGAATGGTGACTGGTCTGCAAACCATGTCCTATGAGGAACGGTTGCAGGATTTGGGAATGTTTAGCTTGCAAAAAAGAAGACTGAGAGGAGACTTAATAGCTGTCTACAAATATGTCAAGGGCTGTCACATTGTAGAAGGATCATCTTTATTCTCATTTGCACAGGGAAAGACTAGAAGCAACGGGATGAAACTAAATGGGAGGAGACACAGATTAGATATTAGAAAAAACTTTTTGACAGTTAGGGTGATTAATGAGTGGAACAGGCTGCCACGAGAGGTGGTGAGTTCCCCTTCAATGGACGTCTTCAAACAGAGGCTGGACAGACATCTGTCTGAGATGATTTAGTGAATCCTGCTTTGAGCAGGGGGTTGGACCAGATGACCCAGGAGGTCCCTTCCAACTCTACCATTCTATGATTCTATGATTCTATGATTCTATGAAGTGTAGACTTTCAGGTTCAATTAAAGGGTTTGAACAAAATTATCCTGTGAAATGTTTAGGAATTGCAACCATTTTTCTACATAGCCTCCTCATTTCAAGGCCACAAAAGTAGTTGGATAAATTAACTTTACCATAAATAAAATGTTCATTATTAATACTTTGTAGAGAATCCTCTGCATGCAATGACTGCCTGAGGTCTGGAAGTTATGGACGTCACCAAATGCTGGGTTTCCTCCTATTTGATGCTTTGCCAGGCCTTTACTGCAGCTGACTTCAGGTGTAGCTTGTTTGTGGGTCTTTCTCCCTTAAATTTTGTATTAAAGGGGTTTTCCCACAAATAAAGTACATTTTAATTAATAGATCTTGGAATAAAAATAACTTCCACAATTGAATGTGTTTAAAAAAAATGTCCCTGTGCTGAGATAATCTTATAAATGTGCCCCTGCTGTGTACTGTGTAACGGCTGTGTCTGACTGTGCAGGAACCTGGTCTAATCATACCACATCTCCTGGGCCGGCATTATGGGGGAGCACTTTGGGCGGTTGACCATGGCCCGCACTCTACCATAGGCCCCGAGCGATATTAGCAGCAGGCCACACAATCGCTATGGGGCCCGTGATTCGGAGGTGGGACCCGGTGCCAGCTGTCCACTCCTTCCCCCATCATTCTCCCTCAGCATCTGATGTCTGAGTCAGTGGGTCCAATGCCATCACTTCATCGCGCCGCATTGTGCCGGGCAGTGGAGTACTATATGTACTGTATGGAGGTCTGTTGGGTGTGCATTATAGTATATGTACTGTATGCAGGATTATGAGATGTGCGCTATACTATATGTCCTATACTGAGGACTATGGGGTGTGCATTATACTGTATGTACTGTATGGAAGACTATGGGGTGTGCATTATACTGTATAGAGGACTATGGTGGGTGCATTATACTATATGCACTGTATGAAGAACTATGGGTGTGCATTAAACTGTATGGAGGACGAAGGGGAGTGTAGTATACTGTATGGAGGACTATGGGGTGTGCATTATATTGCATGTACTGTATGGAGGACTATGGATTGTTCATTATACTGTATGGAGGACTATGGGGTGTGCATTATACTGTATGTACTTTATGGAGGACTATAGGGTGGGCATTATACTATATGAAGGACTATGGGGGTGCATTATACTATATAGGAGGTAATATGGGGCCCATTATACTATATGGAAGGCAATGTGGGCACCATTATATTATTTGGAGGGCTATGTGGAGACCATTATAATGTTTGTAGGGCTGTGTGGAAGCCAATTACACTGAAGGGCTGCGTGGGGTCCATTATACTATTTCTCTGTATGTAACAGCTCTGTCCATGCATGTGTTGGTATGTATGTGCTCTGTCCATGCATGTGTCAGTATGTATGTGCTCCGTACATGCATGTGTTGGTAGGTATGTGCTCCGTCCATGCATGTGTTTGTATTTATGTGTTGCATCCAAGCATGAGTCTGTATGTATGTGCTCCATATATGCATGCGTCTTTATGTAGGTGCTCTGTTTACATGTATCTGTATGTACGTACGTGCCTGTAAATATGTGCTCTGTGTATACATTTATGTGTATGTGATATGTGTATATACATGTGTGTAACATGCAGTTTGTGTATACGTGTGTGTCACATACTGTGTGTTTAGCATCCACATTTATAAATACCAGTAGCACAGACAGGAGAAAATAGGTGTAAACATCAGCAATCGCCCAGTGAACGAGCAAAATGCAACCTATTGTTTATGCCAGAACCGAAATCATTGTTCTCAGCAGCTCATTGCCTAGTGCAAACTGCAGATGGGCTGCTGATAACATTATATGTATGGGGACAGATTGATCTATTAGTGATTGTTCTGTGCCCATGATTTTTCCTCACCCAGTGTAAAGAGGCCGGGAAACAAGCACCGAAGGACTTCAGAATTGCTGATAGCACTCATTTAATGGCCTGAACTCAACCTATGTAAATGCAATGTAAATGTTTCTGTGTGATGGTGCAATATGTTATCATCTGGAGCTCCACGTTGTCTAAAACCGGCCCTTCTCCTTAGCAGGGGAGGAAGTAAAAGAGTATACAGACAGGACAGCAAATGATTCTTTTTGTGAGGCAAAACATTTCACTGACTGTTATTAAGCAAAGTTTTACCTGGAAGAAAGATTCATTTGTGATACTGTAACGGGTCTGGGAGGCGGAACCTCTGAGCTACTATACAAGGGGGCGGTCCTTGTAAGGGAGCGGGTGGCGACCAGGGAAGACGGGCAGGCAGTCACAGCAGGTGACCAGGGCAGTCTCTGGGTGAACGGACAGGAGGTCACGGCAAGTGACCGGGGCAGTCTCTGGATGAACGGGCAGGAGGTCACGGCAAGTGACCGGGGCAGTCTCTGGGTAAAGGGTTGGTACGACCTGTGACGGCTGAGCCTCCAGGTAGGCAAGCAGGCAGATGGTAGACGTGAGCTCCCAGGTGAGCAGGCGAGAGTCTCTGGATAAGCGGGTGGTCACAGCATGTGACGGCGGAGCCTCCAGGTAGACCAACAGACAGGCAGCAGATGAGCGCTCCCAGGTGAGCGGGCAGGAGTCTCTGGACAGGCGGGTGGTCACAGCACGTGACGGCGGAGCCTCCAGGTAGGCTAGCAGACAGGCAGCAGATGAGCGCTCCCAGGTGAGCGGGCAGGAGTCTCTGGACAGGCGGGTGGTCACAGCACGTGACGGCGGAGCCTCCAGGTAGGCTAGCAGGCAGGTAGCAGATGTGCGCTCCCAGGTGAGCGGGCAAGCTGGTCCATAGACAGACTGACAGGAGTTGGAAGGCAGATCGTCGGACCTCAGGCTAGCAGGCAGGTAGCAGATGTGCGCTCCCAGGTGAGCGGGCAAGCTGGTCCTTAGACAGATTGACAGGAGTCAGAAGGCAGACCGTCGGACCTCAGGCTAGCAGGCAGGTAGCAGAATATCAGGCAGCAATCAGACAGCAAACTGGCAGGAATCTGGCAGGTAACTGGCAGGTAACTGGCAACGGGACCTGAGGGCTGAAGCAGAGTAGGGAACAGTGCAACAACATTGCTCGGGCACCTCCATTTTGGAGGAGATGCCTTATATATGGTGAAGTCCTCCGGCCATTGGCCGGGGACTCCTTAGGACGGCGCGCGCGGCCCCTTTAAGAGGGAGGGAGCGCGCGCGCGCCCTAAGCACCATGGCCGGGAAGGAGCGCGCGCTGCCAGCAGAGCGGGAGGAGGACGCCGGACCCGGAGCGGAGGGGTGAGGGGAACAGCGTGCCTGCCTAGCAGAGGGCAGGGACGCCGGCGCTACAGTACCCCCCCCTTTAGGCCCCCCCTTTTTTAGGCTAGACAGAAATTTAGCAAGGATGAGAGGGGCATGGATGTTCTCCCGGGGCTCCCACGTTCTCTCTTCAGGACCAAACCCCTTCCAATCTACTAGAAAAAAGGTTTTTCCTCTTACCCTTTTGGTGGCAAGAATGTTCTCTACCTCAAACTCGTCTTCAGCAGAAACCGGAGCAGGAGGCGTACCTGTAGACTTGGAAAAAGAGTTAAGTACCACGGGTTTGAGGAGAGATACATGGAAGGAGTTAGGGATCCGCAAGTTGGCCGGGAGTTTCAATTTATAGGCCACCGGGTTGATCTGTTTGATAACCTCCAGTGGGCCGATGAACCGAGGCCCTAACTTGTAAGAAGGAATCTTGAGCCGGACATATTTAGATGAGAGCCAGACTTTATCTCCAGGACGAAATTGTGGAGGATCCAGGCGTTTCTTGTCAGCGTGTCTTTTCATCCGCTCGGACGACTGAAGGAGTGCGGATCGGGTACTCTCCCAAATGGAGGAAAATTTGCTAACGAGAGATTCCGCAGCCGGGTTGTCCACAGAGGTGGAGACAGGAAAAGGGATCCGAGGATGCTGACCGAAGACTACAAAAAACGGGGATTTGGAGGAAGATTCGCACTCGTGGTTATTGTAAGAGAACTCGGCCCATGGCAGGAGATCCACCCAGTCAGAATGGTGGGCATTAACGAAGTGCCGGAGGTAACTGGTCAGGTTCTGATTGATCCGCTCCACTTGACCATTGGACTGTGGGTGGTAAGCGGAGGAGAAGTCCAGGGTGACGTCTAGCAGTTTACAAGTGGCTCTCCAGAAGCGTGAGGTGAACTGTACCCCACGATCCGACACGATGTGGAGGGGCAGTCTATGAAGACGGAAAATGTGGTGGATAAAGTTTTTTGCCAGCTCGGGTGCAGACGGGAGGCCTGGCAGGGGAACGAAATGAGCCATCTTGGAAAAGCGGTCAGCGACCACCCAAATGACCGTACAACTGGCAGAGACGGGGAGATCAGTTATAAAGTCCATTGCTATATGCTGCCAGGGGGCAGCAAGTACTGGAAGCGGAAGGAGGCGACCGGCTGGCAGATGTCTCGGAACCTTGTTGCGAGCGCAGGACACACAGGCAGAAACAAAGTCTATTACGTCCTTGTGCAGGGTAGGCCACCAGTAGTGCCGGGTAATAAGCTGGAGGGTCTTTTTCTGACCGGCGTGGCCAGCTAGTTTAGACGAGTGACCCCAGTGTAGGATCTTCTCCCGATCAGGTACTGATACGAACGTCTTACCGGGAGGGAGACGATTTAGACTCACGGGGGCCACCTGCATTACTCTGGCGGGATCGATAATGTGTTTTGGTTCCTCCTCGAGATCAGACACCAGAAAGGATCGGGACAAGGCGTCCGCCTTGATGTTTTTGTCAGCCGGGCGAAAATGAAGAACAAAATCAAAGCGAGCAAAAAACAAGGACCACCGAGCTTGGCGAGGGTTAAGTCTCTGGGCATGCTGGAGGTAAGCCAGGTTCTTGTGGTCAGTGTAAATTATTACCGGGTGAAGAGCCCCTTCGAGCAGGTAACGCCACTCCTCCAATGCCAGCTTGATGGCCAATAACTCTCGATCTCCTATGGAATAGTTGCGCTCAGAAGAGGAGAAGAGTTTGGAGAAGAAGCCACAAGTTACCATTCTCCCGGAAGACGATTTTTGGGTAAGTACCGCTCCGGCTCCAGAGGAGGAGGCGTCAACCTCCAGGAAGAACTGCTTGTTGCCATCTGGGCGATGCAGCACCGGGGCGGAAGAGAAGGCCTGTTTTAAGGAAAGAAAGGCCTCCTCTGCTTCGGGCGGCCACTCTCTGGGATTAGTGCCCTTACGGGTGAGCGCGGAAATTGGGGCAGTCCGGGAAGAGAAGTGCGGTATGAAGAGGCGGTAGTAGTTGGCGAAGCCCAGGAACCGCTGAATGGCCTTCAACCCCTCCGGTCGAGGCCACTTCTCGATGGCAGACAGTTTCTCAGGATCCATTCGTACGCCAGTCTGAGAAATTATGTAGCCCAAAAACGGAAGCGAGGTCTGCTCAAAGAGGCACTTCTCATATTTAGCGAAGAGGTGGTTCTGCCTGAGCCTGAGCAGGACCTGACGAACATCCCTCCGGTGAGTCTGGAGATCCGAAGAGAAGACCAAGATGTCGTCCAGGTACACCACCACGCAGGAGTAGAGAAGGTCCCGGAAGATGTCATTGACCAACTCTTGAAAGACGGCGGGAGTGTTACAGAGACCGAAGGGCATTACCAGATATTCGTAGTGGCCATCCCGGGTGTTGAATGTCGTCTTCCATTCATCCCCCTGACGGATACGGACCAGGTTGTACGCCCCACGAAGGTCCAGTTTGGTGAAGATTCTAGCCCCCCTCAGACGATCAAATAATTCCGGAATGAGCGGAAGGGGGTACTTATTCTTCACCGTGATCTGGTTTAGGCCTCTATAGTCTATGCAGGGACGGAGAGAGCCGTCCTTCTTTTTAACAAAGAAGAAGCCTGCTCCCGCCGGGGAGGTAGATTTCCGGATAAATCCCCGGGCCAGATTCTCCTCAATATACTCGGACATAGACCGGGTCTCAGCAGCGGACAATGGGTAAATACGCCCACGGGGAGGAGTAGTACCGGGTAACAGGTCGATAGGGCAGTCGTATGGTCTATGAGGGGGAAGTGTCTCTGCCTCCTTTTTATTAAAGACATCAGCATATGACCAATAAGGAATAGGAAGTCCAGGTAGATTAGCTGGGGTAGGAGAAGGACGGACGGGATGGACGGGAACCAGACAAGTCTTATGACAGTCCTGTCCCCAGCGAAGGACTTCTCCGGTCTGCCAGTCAAGCACGGGTGCATGTCTCTGGAGCCAAGGTAGGCCTAGCAAGAGGGCGTGAGAGAGTTCAGGCAGAACATGAAAGGAGATACTCTCAGAATGCAGCATTCCCACCTGCAGAGTGATGGATTCAGTGATGAGTTGGATGGGACGTGGTAAGAGGCCCCCATCCACGGCAGCAACAGACAAGGGTACAGCCAGAGGTTTGGTGGGGATGCGGTATTTCTCTACCAGGGACTGTGAAATAAGATTCCCGGCTGCTCCAGAGTCAAGTTGGGCTAGTTCAAAATAACGGTTCTCCCCGCAGACGATTGAGACTGACAGCAGCAGAGATGGAGAGGATTTATTCTTGTCTAGGTCGACCTCTCTGAGCGAACCTAGACACAGGCGTTTCCCGACCTCTCCGGGCAGGTACGGATCCGGTGCTCCTTACTGCCACAGTAGAAGCAGCTCCCCTCGGCACGGCGTAAGTCCTGACGGGTTTTGACCATCTTGGTCTGGTCGACCTGCATAGGCTCAGGAGGGTGTACCTGGGGAGAAACGGAGGAAGTGACGGGTTTCTGGAAAGTAGGAGCTAGACGTGGAAACCTCCTCTCACGGGTGACCTCTTTGGCACGCTCCTGGAACCGTAGGTCAATCCGGGTGGCAAGAGTTATTAGGTCATCGAGAGTGGAAGGAATGTCCCGACCGGCGAGTTCATCTTTAATACGGCCGGACAGACCCTCCCAGAAGACAGATACCAGAGCGTCGTTATCCCAGGCCAGCTCCGAGGCAAGGGTACGGAACCGTATGGCATATTGGCCCACGGTGAGACTTCCCTGACGGAGGCGTAGCAGAGATGATGCGGATGAGGTCTTCCGTCCGGGTTCGTCGAAGACTTTCCGGAAAGCCGTGAGAAAGGCAGGCAAGTCGGACACCAGGGGGTCTCCTCTCTCCCATAGAGGATTTAGCCAGGCCAGGGCCTCCCCGGTGAGATGGGACATGATGAAGGCAATTTTGGCCCGGTCGGAGTTAAGCTGGTGGGACAGGAGTTCAAAGTGCAGGGTGCACTGATTTATGAAGCCCCGAGCCTGAGCGGAGTCGCCTCCGAAGCGAGGAGGTGCAGAAAGCCGGGGTCCGGGGTAGGATACCATGGTATTGGTGGGCAGCGGAGCTGCCGGACTGCGAGTCATGGCACTGGCGGTGGTTGCTGGAGGAGCAGTCAGAGTGTCCAGGCGAGAATTGACATTCTGCAGGTGACCCAGGATGGACTCCTGTTGGGACCTCTGACGGGACAGTTCATGACACAGGTCCGATAGCGAGGGAGCTTGGGTGCCACCGGGTTCCATGGCCCGAACAAACTGTAACGGGTCTGGGAGGCGGAACCTCTGAGCTACTATACAAGGGGGCGGTCCTTGTAAGGGAGCGGGTGGCGACCAGGGAAGACGGGCAGGCAGTCACAGCAGGTGACCGGGGCAGTCTCTGGGTGAACGGACAGGAGGTCACGGCAAGTGACCGGGGCAGTCTCTGGATGAACGGGCAGGAGGTCATGGCAAGTGACCGGGGCAGTCTCTGGGTAAAGGGTTGGTACGACCTGTGACGGCTGAGCCTCCAGGTAGGCAAGCAGGCAGATGGTAGACGTGAGCTCCCAGGTGAGCAGGCGAGAGTCTCTGGATAAGCGGGTGGTCACAGCATGTGACGGCGGAGCCTCCAGGTAGACCAACAGACAGGCAGCAGATGAGCGCTCCCAGGTGAGCGGGCAGGAGTCTCTGGACAGGCGGGTGGTCACAGCACGTGACGGCGGAGCCTCCAGGTAGGCTAGCAGACAGGCAGCAGATGAGCGCTCCGAGGTGAGCGGGCAGGAGTCTCTGGACAGGCGGGTGGTCACAGCACGTGACGGCGGAGCCTCCAGGTAGGCTAGCAGGCAGGTAGCAGATGTGCGCTCCCAGGTGAGCGGGCAAGCTGGTCCATAGACAGACTGACAGGAGTTGGAAGGCAGACCGTCGGACCTCAGGCTAGCAGGCAGGTAGCAGATGTGCGCTCCCAGGTGAGCGGGCAAGCTGGTCCTTAGACAGACTGACAGGAGTCGGAAGGCAGACCGTCGGACCTCAGGCTAGCAGGCAGGTAGCAGAATATCAGGCAGGAATCAGACAGCAAACTGGCAGGAATCTGGCAGGTAACTGGCAGGTAACTGGCAACGGGACCTGAGGGCTGAAGCAGAGTAGGGAACAGTGCAACAACATTGCTCGGGCACCTCCATTTTGGAGGAGGTGCCTTATATATGGTGAAGTCCTCCGGCCATTGGCCGGGGACTCCTTAGGGCGGCGCGCGCGGCCCCTTTAAGAGGGAGGGAGCGCGCGCGCGCCCTAAGCACCGTGGCCGGGAAGGAGCGCGCGCTGCCAGCAGAGCGGGAGGAGGACGCCGGACCCGGAGCGGAGGGGTGAGGGGAACAGCGTCCCTGCCTAGCAGAGGGCAGGGACGCCGGCGCTACAGATACTATGCTGTAATGTCTGTATACTCTTTTGCTTCCTCCCCTGCCCAGGAGCTGTGGTATGTTCCTGCACGGTCAGACACAGCCATTACACAGTACATAGTATGGGCACATTTATAAGATTATCTCCGCACAGAAACATTTTTTTGAGACACATCCAATTGTGGAACTTCTTAGAATTCAAAGATCAATTGATTAAAATGTTGATTCAAATTAACTTTGTGGAAAAACGCCTTTAAACCCTTCACAAACTTGGACGTATCCATACATCCTGGCTGGGAAGGGTTCCCGACCTTGAATTTATGTATACGTCCTGGCGAAAATGCGGCACTGTGACCGAGCGCACTGTGATCACACAAAGGTGCCTGCTGATTCTGACAGGACACTCGTCACCACGGTGCCGCCCCCGCAACTACAGTCACTGTGATTGACTTTTCAATTCTGAACAGCCAATCACAGCTATTTTAGAGTTTCATGCCATGAAAATGCCTGAAACATTAAAGTCCAGGTACGATCGGTGCTTTAACCACTTCGCGCCAGAGCCTGTTTTTGCCTTCGTGACCAGGCCAATTTTTTCAATTCTGACCACTGTCACTTTATGAGGTAATAGTCTGAAACGCTTCAATGGATTCCCCTGATTCTGAGATTGTTTTTTGTGACTTATTGTACTTCATGATAGTGGTAAAATTTCTTCGATATCACTTGCATTTATTTGTGAAAAAATCGGAAATTTGGCCAAAATTTTGAAAATTTTGCAATTTTCAAACTTTGAATTTTCATGTCCTTAAATCAGAGGGATATGTCACACAAAATAGTTAATAAATAACATTTCCCACATGTCTACTTTACATCAACACAATTTTGGAACCAACTTTTTTTTTGTTAGAAAGTTCTAAGGGTTAAAAGTTGACCAGCGATTTCTCATTTTTCCAACAAAATTTACAAAACCATTTTTTTAGGGACCACATCTTATTTGAAGTGACTTTGAGGGGCCTTTATGACCGAAAATACCCAAAAGTGACACCATTCTAAATACTGCGCCCCTCAAGATGCTCAAAACCACATTCAAAAAGTTTATTAACCGGTTTCAGGTGCGCCACGGGAATTTTTGGAATGTGGAAGAAAACAATGAACATTTAACTTTTTTTCACAAAAATATTACTTTAGACCCAATTTTTTTATTTTCACAAGGGTAACAGGAAAAAATGGAATACTCAATTTGTAGTGCAATTTCTCATGAGCACGCTGATACCCCATATGTGAGGGAAAACCACTGTTTGGGCGCACTGCAGGGTTCGGAAGGGAAGGAGCGTCATTAGACTTTTTGAATGTAAAATTTGTTTGAATAATTAGCGGACGCCATGTTGCGTTTGGAGAGCCCCTGATGTGCCTAATCAGTGGAAACCCCCCACTTTTTGATCGCATTTTATTCCACTTTTTATTTGGCGACATGATGAAAAAGCATAGTTTTTTGCTCCATTTTTTATTTATTTTTATTATAGTGTGCACAGAAGGAGTTAATTAGTGTGACAGTTTTATAGATCGGGTTGTTTCGGATGCGGCGATACCAAATATGTGTACTTTTTTTGTTTTTGCATAAAAATACGGATTTATTGGATTAATATTTTATTTATTTATTTTTATTTATTTTGTGATTTTTTTTAACAGTTTGAAAACATTTTTTAGACTTTTTTTTTACATTTTTACTTAGTCCCTGTATGGGACATTAACTTTTTATTTTTCTAATCACTGTTCTCATGCAATGCAATAGACATGTATTGCATTGCATGAGAGTTCTGCTGATAGTTTAAAACTGTCATTATCTCCTGCTAGACTTCAGCTGCAGGCTGAGTCTAGCAGGATACCGTACATGGCAGACCCGGAGGCGGTCATCTGACCTCCGGCTGCCATGACAACGGCAGGTCCTGTCAGACATCAGGGGGCCGTCGGAGAGGTAAGTGGACGACCCCCTCTCCTCTCACTATCTTCTAAATGCCGCGATCGCTATAGATCGCGGCATTTAGAAGATAGCAAAGGGTTAACATCATTGGGACCTGATCTAATCAGGTCCCGATGATGTTCCCTATCAGAGCTGTCGCTCTGCACCACACCCGCAGCGCTTGCAGGACCCTGGGGGTCCTGAGCGCTGCGGGACCACGGACCATTTATAAACGTCGGCACTGCACAGAGCCCAGCAAGCGCCGACGTTTATATACAGTGGGCGGTCAGGAAGCGGTTAACAGCACTGATCATAGCCAGGTGCTAGGAGACCACAGCGTCAGCAGCCACAGCACTTATTGGAACAATCAGATGATTGTACCAATCAGTGAGCAGAGACACGGTCTGATCTCTGTTAGAACTCTCCTGTTAGGTTTTTTTTAGCTTGCTGGTCACATGACCATTTTTGCCTATTTAATCCGGCTCCGCCCTCCTGGCCTTGCTGGACTTCATTGTATTTACTACTCTTAAGCTAGCTTGGTGCTCTGTTGCCGTTCTCTGTTAGTTTTGCTAGGTCTTCTGACCTCTATGCTTTTTGTTGTGTGTTTTTCTTTGACTGCTACTATTTCTGCTAGGAGGTGTCCAACTTATCCCAGTCCCTAGTTCTTGTAGGGATCCCTCCCTCACATCTATAGGTCTTCGTACAGACTAGCCGAGGACTTTAGCGGGTCTGATCGCAGGATCAGGTTCCCCGTTACATCGTAGGGATCTAGTTTAGTTCTATTGTAGGGACAGATCTCTTGTCTTTCCTTAGTCTCTGTAGCAGATCATAACAGTAAGTCCAGCCCTAAAAGAAAAAAAAAAATTTTCTCTAAGGAAAGACCTCCAGTTTTCCATCATGGTCTCGGTTCAAGATTTGGCTCAATGCTTGCAGGGACTCTCTCTGGAGGTGGCCAAGCTCCAACAACACGTGAGTAGCTGTTCTGGAGCACATTTTGTGGAACCAAAGGTACGTCTGCCTGATTTATTTTTTGGCGAACAACAAGATTTTTTTTCTTTTAAAAATGCTTGTTTATTGTATTTTCGTTTGAGACCCGGATCCTCTGGTGATGAATCACAGCGCATAGGGTTCATAATGTCACTTTTGCGCAAAGATCCTCAGGGATGGGCCTTCTCTCTCCAACCTAGTGATCCGTGCTTTAGATCATTGGATAGTTTTTTTTCTGCTTTGGGTTTGTTGTACGATGATCCTGATCGTGTCTCATCTGCTGAGTCTGAATTGAGACGTTTGAGGCAGGGATCAGGTAATGTGGAAAAATATTGTTCTCACTTCCGTCGGTGGTCTGCCCAGGTGGGGTGGAACGATTCAGCTTTGAAAAGCTTGTTTCTTGCAGGGCTAGGTGAAAGAGTTAAGGATTTACTGATTGCTTATCCCACACCTGGAAACTTGCAGGAGGCAATGCAATTAGCTATACGGGTGGACAGGAGACTGCGTGCAAGGGTTAATGAGAGCAAATCCTCTGCTATGTCAGCTCCGAGTCCTGAGAGGGTCTGTGCTGACAATGGAGAGCCGATGGAGATTGGGGCGATGGCACCCCGCTCTCAGGAAAAAGACCGCAGGCTTTCTGAAGGCTTGTGCTTCTATTGCGGAAATTCTGGTCATTTTATTAAGAACTGTGTGCTTCGTATGAAGAAAGAAAAAAAAATGGTCAGTCATGCACGTATTGCCTGTTTAAATTCTAAGGGAGTATTCCTATTTGCTACTACCGCTGCTCAGGATGAATTAATTGAATTTCGGGTATTTGTGGATTGTGGTTCTACTCTGAATGTGATTGATGGGGGATTCTTGGAAAAACTTAGATTAGAACCTAAAACTTTGTCATCCCCTATTGCTGTGTTACTCATAAGGTCTGTGAATTTCCCCTCACTATTAATGGTATTCATCAAGAGAATTTGGATTTGGTGGTATTGGATAATTTGCCTTCTCCAGTAATATTGGGGTTACCCTGGTTAAAATTGCACAATCCTGTACTGGATTGGTCTACCAATGAAATTAAGTCCTGGAGCCCTAAGTGTTATGACAAGTGTTGTAACGGACGTATTGCTGCGGTGGAAAAAGGGGAATTACCTGTACCTATTCAGGATTTTTGGAGAGTTTTTTCTGAGGAGGAGTCACAAATTTTGCCTCCCCATAGAGACTATGATTGTACCATTGAATTTGTCCCTGGAGCGACTCTTCCTAAAAGTCGTTTATTTAATCTTACTATTCCTGAGAGAAAGGCTTTGGAGGAATACATACAGACAAGCTTGGCCGCCGGTCACATTAGGCCTTCCAAGTCTCCTGTGGCTGTTGGATTTTTTTTTGTAAAAAAAAAAGATGGCGGTTTACGTCCTTGTCTGGACTTTCGTGAGATTAATAAAATTACTGTACGCAATCCTTACCCACTGCCATTGATTCCTGATTTATTTAACCAGTTAGTGGGGGCCAAGTGGTTCTCTAAAATTGATCTCCGGGGGGCATACAATTTGTTGCGCATGAAGGAGGGTGATGAATGGAAGACTGCTTTTAACACTCCTGTGGCTCATTTTGAGAATCTGGTGATGCCTTTTGGTCTTACCAATGCTCCAGCATTTTTTCAGAATCTTATTAATGACATCCTTAGACCTTTAATCGGCAAAAATGTGGTTGTGTATTTGGATGACATTCTGATTTATTCGCCTGATCTGGAGTCTCATTGGCGGAGCGTACGTGAGGTATTACAGTTATTAATGGACAATTCGCTTTTTGCTAAGCTGGAGAAATGTGAGTTCGCTGTACAGAGAATTAGTTTTTTGGGCTACATTATCTCCAGTGAAGGTTTTGAGATGGATCCGGTTAAAGTTCAAGCTGTGCAGGAATGGCCTAGGCCTATTGGTTTGAAATCGATACAGAGGTTTTTTGGGTTTCGGCAATTATTAAAGAAAATTCATAAAAAAAATTTCTATTATTGTCAAACCGCTGACCGATCTCACCAGGAAAGGTGCTAATGCGGTTCAGTGGACTTCTGAGGCCATTGAAGCTTTTGTGTTTCTAAAGGAGAGGTTCACCTCTGCTCCCATCCTTATGCAGCCTGATGTGACTAAGCCGTTTTTGGTTGAGGTTGATGCTTCTTCGGTGGGGGTCGGTGCAGTGTTGTCTCAGGAAAACAAGGATGGAGTACATCCCTGTGCCTTTTTTTCGAAAAAATTTTCTGAGACTGAACTTAATTACGATATTGGTAATCGGGAATTGCTGGCGATTAAACTCGCATTTGAACACTGGCGTCACCTCTTGGAAGGTGCTGAATTTCCCATTCAGGTTTTCACTGATCATAAAAATCTGATCTATCTTGATGCTGCCAAGCGCTTGAATGCCCGTCAGGCTAGGTGGGCACTTTTTTTCTCGCGGTTTAATTTTTCCGTTACTTACATCCCGGGTACCAAGAATGTTAAAGCGGATGCTTTGTCTCACAGCTTTTCTCCCATGGTCGGTGTTGAGGAGGAAGAGGAGAGCATTTTACAAGAAGGTGTTGTGATTGCTGCTTTGGACTCCGTTTTGGAGGATGAGATTCTTAAAGCTCAGGAGAATGCTCCATCTAACACTCCCCATGGGAGGTTGTTTGTGCCTAGGACCTTTAGGAGAGATTTGTTTGTTGAGTGTCATGAGTCTCGGTTGGCAGGTCATCCAGGAATTTCTGAGACCAAGAGACTTGTGGGTCGCAGTTTTTGGTGGCCTGGATGGCAGAAGGAAGTCATTAAGTGGGTGCGCCAATGTACTGTGTGTGCTAGATCCAAGTCTTCGCATGCTCCTGCTGCGGGGTTGCTTTGCCCTCTGGAGGTTCCTAGTGCACCTTGGACACATCTGGCTATGGACTTTATTACTGACCTTCCCCCCTCTGAAGGTTTCACGGTCATCTGGGTGGCCGTGGACCGTTTTAGCAAGATGTGTCACTTGGTTCCCTTCATCAAACTGCCTTGCGCTAAGACACTCGCTAAGGCCTTTGTCAAGGAAATTGTCAGACTACATGGTGTTCCTACTGACATTGTTTCTGATAGGGGACCTCAGTTCGTGGCTCCTTTTTGGCGTGCCTTTTGTGACAGGTTGGGAGTTCATTTGTCGTTTTCATCCGGATATCATCCTGAGTCTAATGGCCAGACAGAAAGGAAGAACCAGGATGTTGAGCAGTTCTTGCGTTGTTTTGTGGCAGACAATCAAGAGGGGTGGTCTGAGTTTCTGCCACTTGCTGAATTTGCTCTTAACAACCATACATCCTCTTCTGCTGGGTGTTCGCCTTTTTTTTGTTGTTCTGGGAGACATCCGTCTTTTGGGTCATTCTCCAAATTGGTTTCGGCTGTGCCTGAGGAGGAGAGTTTTTCCGGTGATTTGGAGAGAGTTTGGACGGATGTGCGTGGTAATCTTCAGGAGGCTAACAAAAAATCTAAGAGGTACTTTGATAGGAAACGGCAAGAGGTTTTGTTTGCTGTTGGTGACATGGTTTGGTTGTCCTCTAAGAATCTGCGATTGAGGATTCCTTCTAAAAAATTGGGTCCCAAGTTCATAGGGCCCTTTAAGGTGCTTCAGATAGTTAACCAATCTGCTGTTAGGTTGGAGGTTCCTACGTCCTGGAAGATTAACCCGGTGTTTCATGTTTCTCTGTTGAAAAAAGCTGATGTGTCGGATGGTGACGCCTCTGCCACTGTTCCTCCGGTGGTGGAGGACGGGGAATATGAAATTTCCCGCATCCTAAATTCTAGACGGTATAGAGGGAGTTTGCAGTAT
Organism: Phyllobates terribilis; assembly: GCF_046119375.1. Lineage (NCBI taxonomy): Eukaryota > Metazoa > Chordata > Amphibia > Anura > Dendrobatidae > Phyllobates > Phyllobates terribilis. The sequence goes on along the minus strand of NW_027362898.1, from coordinate 2,976,205 downwards.
CTCGTCGCTTGGAAGGGTTTTCGGACCTGAGGATAACTCATGGGTGAGGGCGGATGATGTTTCTGCTTCCAGACTTGTCAGAGCTTTTCACAGGAGGTTTCCTGGTAAGCCTGGGCCTAGGGGATCCGGAGGATCCTCTTAGAAGAGGGGGTACTGTTAGAACTCTCCTGTTAGGTTTTTTTTAGTTTGCTGGTCACATGACCATTTTTGCCTATTTAATCCGGCTCCGCCCTCCTGGCCTTGCTGGACTTCATTGTATTTACTACTCTTGAGCTAGCTTGGTGCTCTGTTGCCGTTCTCTGTTAGTTTTGCTAGGTCTTCTGACCTCTATGCTTTTTGTTGTGTGTTTTTTTTTGACTGCTACTATTTCTGCTAGGAGGTGTCCAACTTATCCCAGTCCCTAGTTCTTGTAGGGATCCCTCCCTCACAACTATAGGTCTTCGTACAGACTAGCCGAGGACTTTAGCGGGTCTGATCGCAGGATCAGGTTCCCCGTTACATCGTAGGGATCTAGTTTAGTTCTATTGTAGGGACAGATCTCCTGTCTTTCCTTAGTCTCTGTAGCAGATCATAACAATCTCACAGTGACCGCTTAGCCTCATTACAGCTTGTAGGCATTGCAGAGCAGTCACTGTGTCATTCTGTTGCTGATCTGCTGGGCCTTCTGGTACCACAGACTTTTTAAAGCCTGTGACATCACGTCCTCTGCTGCTGCTGCTACTGCTAGAAGAAAGAAGATGATCCTGATCCGTTTCTGACCTGTACCTGTCCCCTGTTTTTTCTAACCCACCCAAATACCCTTCACCATCTTTACCCCCTCTCTCTAACCCCTTCCCCACTCCCACTTCTGCCGCCGAGCTTTGATCAGTATTTGATCGCCTATCAGTAGTTGATCTTTCTATTTTTGGCAGTTTCTTTGTGCGTTCTACAGTCGCTGAGCACTGATCAGTGACACACATCACTGATCAGAGTCCGTGCTCGCTTTTGGCCAGGACTTTTTTTCCTGTTCATTTTCTCTCCTCCCCCCGTTTGTACCACCTCCATGCGTGTGTCCTGCAGCCAGTGAGCCACTGATCGGTCATGCACATCACTGATCATCATCTGTGCTTGCTTTTGGCCAGGACTTTTTTTTTTCCCTGTTCATTTTTCCCCCATTTTGCACCACATCTGTGCGTGCCTCCTACAACTTACAGGCTTCCACTGAAGGAAAACTCACCACCTCTCATGGCAGCCTGTTCTACTCGTTAATCACCCTCACTGTCGAAACGTTTTTTCTAATATGTAATCTGTACCGTCTCCCATTCTGTTTCATCCGATTGCTTGTGCCTTTCTTTGTGCAAATGAGAATGTAGCTGAGCCCTCTACAGTGTGATAGGCCTTGAGATATTTGTAAACAGCTATTAAGTCTCCTCTCAGTCTTCTCTTTTGCAAGCTAAACATTCCCAAATCCTCTAACCGTTCCTCATACCATTCCTCATAGTGAGGGAGAGGATGCCACCTTCCTTTATTCTCCCCCTCCTATTCCTCAAGAGATACCGAACTGCCATGCAAACTCCCCATGACCGCAAATGAGCCACCGCCCACCATTAGTGACCCCCTACAAACTTCACCCCCGAAGATTACAAAATACAGATTCCTGATTTTGTGGTGCAATTAGGAATTGAATTTGACACTACCAGCCTCACAGAAATCAACTTTTTCAAAGTCTTTTTCTCTGAGGATTTTGTAAACCTCACGGTGCCCCAGACAAATTTATATGCCCAAAATTTTTGGCCCAAAACTCCACTTCATCATTTTCTAACTGGACTCCCATAAATGCAGTAGAAATGATGGGGCATTGTTCTTCATATGAGGATTGTGTAGAACCCAGAACTTTGGCAATATTGGAGTGTTGATGTTTCACATGGCTATGACTTGTAAACGCTTTGAGTCCATTCATAAATTTTTGCATTACAACTAGTGATGAGCGAGTATGTTCTGTTAACCCTTTTGGCGAGCATGCTCGGTGCTATGTTTGAATCACTCCTGTGTGCATGATTTGCGACTGTTTGACAACTTTAATACATGTGAGGAATGTGTAAGAAATAGACATTCCTTACATGTACTAAAGCTGTCAAACAGTCGCAAATCATGCACACGGGAGTGATTCAAACATAACACCGAGCAGCTGTAACTACTCGGTGCTCGGCCCGAGCATACTCGCCGAAAGGGTTAACAGAACATACTCGCTCATCACTAATTACAACGATTATGCACAGCGTCCACCCCGAGATGACCCCAACTTTGACCGACTTTTCAAAGTTCAGCCGGTCATTGATCACTTCAGCAATAAGTTTGCTGAAGTTTACATTCCCCAAAGTGACATCTGTGTGGATGAGTTCATAATACTGAAATGTAGGGGAGGCTCAAATTCCAGCAATACCTACCCAGTAAGAGGGCCAGGTACGGAATTAAACTCTACAAGCTGTGTGAGAGTACCTCAGGGTTCACCCACAGATTTAGGGTTTATGAAGGGAAGGACACCTGGATTCAATCCTCTGAATGCCCCCCTGTCCTGGGAATGGGTAGGAGAATTGTGTGGGATTTGGTTCATCCACTGCGGGATCAAAGTTATCACCTCTACATAGATAACTTTTATACCAGCATCCCTCTCTTCATATTCCTGTCTGCCAGAGGTACCGCAGTATTTGGTACTGTCCGCAAAATTCAGAGAGGACTCCCTAAGTCACTAATTGGGCAGCTGCTCAGAAAAGGTGAGAGTAGAGCCCACAGTAACGACAACATGCTGGTGGGATATCCTTTTCTAGACCACCGTACATGGTGATGGCAGCACCCCCACAGCTGTACAAGGTATTTATACACAGGTCCGCAAACCAGACTGTGTACTGAACAATAAAAATGTGGGGGAAGTTGATCTGTAAGACTATTTTAACAATTCTGTCACCTGCATGCCCATAGTAATAGGTTTAAAATATCCCAGGGGGTGACAGATTCCCTTCAAGAAAGGCTGTATAATGCTTTATGTTTTATTTCTTTATTTTACTAATTTATATAGCGCCATTAATTCCACAGCACTTTACAGACATTATGGGCACTGTCCCCATTGGGGCTCACAATCTAGATTCACTATCAGTATGTCTTTGGAGTGTGGGAGGAAACTGGAGAACCCAGAGGAAACCCACCCAAACATGGGGAGAACATACAAACTCCTTGCAGATGTTGTTCTTGGTGGGATTTAAACCTAGGACCCCAGTGCTGCAAGGCTGCAGTGCTAACCACTGAGCCACAGTGCTGCCCCGTAGGGCTGTATAATGCTATATGAAAGTTTTCCTGCCTAATTTGAATATGATTTTTTATGAGTCTAGGTCTAGCTGAAGTCATCAAATGCTATTTTAACCCCTTAACAACATTTGTCGTACTAATACGCGTCTGTGCCCTGGGACTTAAGAGCCAGACCCGTATTAGTACGTCATGGCGATCGCGCACGCACACAGGCTGTGCGGGCGCAATCGACGCTGGGTGTCAGCTGATTGTCACAGCTGACACCTGGTACTATGTGCAGGGAGCGGTCACGCACCGCTCCCAGCACATTAACCCCCGCGATGCTGCGATCGAAGTCGATCGCAGCATTGCGGTGGCAAGGGGAGGTGATCGCAGATACTCACCTCCTCTTCCGGCTTCCAGCGCTGTCTGCCGTGGCTTCCAGGATGTTTCCATGACGACCCAATGTCGTCATGACAACATCCGGGTCACCAGACAGCAGGAAGATTTTTTGGACATGCGCAGTGCATCTCCAAACAATCTTCTCCCTGTCCAGCGCTGACAGCCTGCATGGCACAGGGATGGTGCTGCATTGCTGTGCCATGCAGGCGATCAGAGAAAAATAAGTGAAAGTCCCATAGTGGGACAAAGTAATAAAGTATAAAAACTATCAGAAAGTGAAAAAAAAATTAAAAAAAATTGCAAAAATATGGAAAAAATAAATAAAAAAAACAATCCACCAAAAATAAAAATATAATGTACCCATCAATAAATATTATTATAAAAAAAAAAAAAAAAAAAACAATAAAAGTACACATATTTGGTATTGCCGCGTCCGGAACAACCTGACCTATAAAACTGTCCCACTAGTTAACCCTTTCTGTGAGCACGGTAAAAAAAAAACAAAAAAAAACGAAGCAAAAAACAATGCTTTATCACCATACCGCCAAACAAAAAATGGAATAACACGCGATCAAAAAGACAAATATAAACACAAATGGTACCGCTGAAAACATCATCTCGTCCCACAAAAAACAATCCGCCATAAAGCTCCATCAGCCGAAAAATAAAAAAGTTATAGCTCTCAGAATAAAGCTATGCTAAAAAATTATTTTTTCTATAAAATTGCTTTTATTATGTAAAAGTGCAAAACATAGAAAAACGATATAAGGCTGAGTTCACACGATGCGTTTTTCATGCGTTTCCGCGGCGTTTTTGCAGTTGCGTAAACGCCGCGGAAACGCATGAAAAACGCATGGTAGAAGGGCAGCAATGTTCCCCAATTGAAATCCGCATGTGCTGTGCCCATGATGCGGATTTTTCCGCAGCGTAAGCGCTGCGCTCAAATATCCGCAGCATGTCAATTAATTTTGCGGAAACGCTGCTTTTTTTGGCGCCATTGACTTGCATTAGACCGCATGGAATCCGCATCACTGTATATGTTGATGCGCTTTTCATGCGGTCTAATGTGCGGATGGTACCCGGGTGTGGATGAGAGGACTCTCATCCAGACCCAGGTACCATTTAAAAAAAAAGAATAAAATAAAAAATATATACATACTCACCTTCTGACGGCAGGCGCAGCGCTCCTGCTTGGTTCCCCGCACTTTGCGGTTGAATGAAAAAGGACCTTCGCTGACGTCAGAGTCATGTGACGGGTCACGTGACGCTGACGTCGGCAGGTCCTTCATTTTTCACTGCCGGTAGCCGGGACCGAGCGAAGCAGGACACCGGGGGCCATCAGAGGGTAAAGTATATATTTATTTTTTATTTTTTGACATTCACACACTATATAAATCCATGCCGGCTGCATGGATTTATATAGTGTGAAGTTGACAAGCACTTTCCAAGTGATGCTAAAATCGCTTGGGAAGCGCTTGTCAACCCGCATGCAGAAATGAAAGTGAAGACCGCTTCATTTCCGCATGTCCCTGGCAGGAAACCGCATGTACAATCCGCATGCGTTTTTTCCTGCCAGGGAGATGCAGAAATGCTCAGGAAAAAATCCTGAGCATTTCTGCATCGTGTGCACATACCCTAAATGTGGTACCGCTGTAAACGTACTAACCCGAAGAATAAAGCTGTCTTATCAATTTTACCATACGCGGAACAGAGTAAAAAAAAAAAAAAAAACAATTCCTGAATTGTTGGTTTTTGTTTATTCTGCCTCCCAAAAATCGGAATAGAAAGCGATCAAAAAATGTCACGTGCCTGAAAATGGCACCAATAACAACGTCAACTCATCCCGCAAAAAATGTGCCGTCACATGACTGTCTGCCAAAATCTGGAAAAATTATAGCTCTTAAAATATGGCGATGCAAAAACTAGATTTTAAAAAAAATGCGTCTTTTAGTGTGTGACAGCTGTCAGTCGTAAAAACCCCATATGATTCTGGTATTGCTGTAAGCACACCGACCCGAAGAATAAAGTAGTCTAATCACTTATACCACACGAGGAATGGCGTAAAAAGTAAACTCTTGGGTTAGGATTGGGCTAGGGTTAGGGCTGGGTTTGGGGTTAGTGTTGTGATGGGGATGGGATTTTTTTCAAAAGTAAGAAAAAAAGATGACGATATGGCGACTAGTGTTGAGCGCAAGTGCTCGCTACTTGAGTTTGCATCGGGTGCTCTGGTATGCATTGAGTATCGTGGGTATTTGAGTGACATGCTCGAGTCTTCGCCCCATATGCTTCGTGGCCAAAAAAACTTTGCGGGGATTGCCTGCCATGCACGAGCGATCCCCGCATGTTTTTTTTTGGGTGTCTAATAACCGTGAAACATGCGGAGCATACCTGAGTACCCGATGCAAACTCAAGTAGCGAGCACTTGCGCTCAAGACTAATGACAACTTATTCAATATGATGACCTAATGTTATCAAATTCTGTGTCGTATCTCTGGGTTCAAAATGTTCACTATAAACCTTAATAAAATCCTTGAGGGGTATAGTTTCCAAAATGGGGTCACTTGTGAGGGAGCTCCAATGTTTGGGCACACAGGGGCTCTCCAAACGCAACATGGCATCCGCTAATTATTCAAGCAAATTTTACAATCAAAAAGTCAAATGGCGCTCCTTCCCTTCCGAGCCCTGCCGTGCGCCCAAACAGCGTTTTTTCCCCACATATGGGGTATCTGCGTGCCCAGGGGAAATTGCACAACAAATTTTGGGGTCCATTTTTTCTTGTTACCCCTGTGAAAATAAAAAAAATTGGGTCTAAAGTAACATTTTTGTGAAAAAGTTACATGTTCATTTTTTTCTTCCACATTGCAAAAATTCCTGTGAAGCACCTGAAGGGTTAATAAAGTTCTTGAATGTGGTTTTGAGCACCTTGAGGGGTGCAGTTTTTAGAATGGTGTCACTTTTGGGTATTTTCTGTTATAAAGACCTCTCAAAGTGACTTCAAATGTGATGTGGTCCCTAAAAAAATGGTTTTGTAAATTTTGTTGGAAAAATGAGAAATCGCTGGTCAACTTTTAACCCTTATAGCTCCCTAAGAAAAAAAAATTTCGGTTCCAAAATTGTGCTGATGTAAAGTAGACATGTGGGAAATGTTTTTTAACTCTTTTGTGTGACATATCTCTCTGATTTAAGGGTATAAAAATTCAAATTTTGAAAATTGCAAAATTTTACCACTATCATGAAGTACAATATGTCCCGAAAAAAAAATCTCAGAATCAGGGGGATCCGTTGAAGCGTTCCAGAGTAATTACCTCATAAAGTGACAGTGGTCAGAATTGTAAAAATTGGCCTGGTCATTAACGTGCAAACCACCCTCGGGGGTTAAGGGGTTAAAGTTGAGAATTAGACAGCCATTTGACATTGATTCTCACGATAATTACACCAGTTTCATCAGATTTAAGAGACATAATTAATGAGTTTTGCAGTGCGCAATGTGAAAGTGGCTAACAGATCAACTTTTAAGGTGTACTCCCATCTGAGACATTTGTGTCTGTAGAATATGCCATGAATGTCAGATAAATGCCATTTTCACATTTGTACTTCACACCTTTTTTCAGAATGGGTGTTCCCTATACTGCTTTTACATCTATTCCGGAACTCCCATGGAAATCAATAATGAGGAGCACGAATATTCATGGCCATCTCTCTATTCATTGGAAATTGGAGTGCATCTATCAGACAGTGATGACATATCCTGTGGATAGGCAATAAACTAATTATGGTACAAATACCCTCTCCCCAGATACAGCATGAGGCCGCACGTAGCTCTCTAGATGCAGCATGAGGCCGCACGGCGCTTCCCAGAAACAGCATGAGGCCGAACGATGCTCCCTAGAAACAGCAGGAGGCCGCACGGCGCTCCCCAGATACAGCATGAGGCCGCATGGTGCTCCCCAGATACAGCATAAGGCCGGACGGCGCTCCCAGATACAGCATGAGGCCGCACGGAGCTCCCAAGATACAGCATGAGGCCGCACGGCGCTCCCCAGATACAGCATGAGGCCGCACGGCGCTTCCCAGATACAGCATGAGGCCGCACGGCGCTTCTCAGATACAGCATGAGGCCGAATGATGCTCCATAGAAACAGCAGGAGGCCGCACGGCACTCCCCAGATACAGCATGAGGCAGCATGGTGCTCCCCAGATACAGCATAAGGCCAGACGTAGCTCTCTGGATGCAGCATGAGGCCGCACAGTGCTCCCCAGATACAGCATGAGGCCGCTCGTAGCTCTCTAGATGCAGCATGAGGAGCGCACAGTGCTCCCCAGATACAGCATGAGGCCACACGGCGCTTCCCAGATACAGCATGAGGCCGAACGATGCTCCCTAGAAACAGCGGGAGGCCGCACGGTGCTCCCCAGATACAGCATGAGGCCGCACGGTGCTCCCCAGATACAGCATAAGGCCGGATGGCGCTCCCCAGATACAGCATGAGGCCGCACGGAGCTCCCCAGATACAGCATGAGGCTACACCGTGCTCCGCAGATACAGCATGAGGCCGCAAGGAGCTCCCCAGATACAGCAGGAGGCCGCACGGCGTTCCCCAGATACAGCATGAGGCTTTACGGCGCTCCCCAGATAAAGCAGGAGGCTGCACAGCGTTCCCCAGATACAGTATGAGGCTGCACGGCGCTCCCCAGATACAGGAGGCCGCACGGCGCTCCCCAGATACAGAATGAGGCTGCACAGTGCTCCCCAAATACAGCATGAGGTCGCATGGCGCTCTGCAGACACAACATGAAGTCGCATGTCGCTCCCCAGATACAGCATGAGGCCGCACGGCGTTCCCCAGATACAGCATGAGGCTGTACGGCGCTCCCCAGATAAAGCAGGAAGCCGCACGGCGTTCCCCAGATACAGTATGAGGCTGCACTGCGCTCCCCAGATACAGCAGGAGGCCGCACGGCACTCCCCAGATACAGAATGAGGCTGCACGGCGCTCCCCAGATACAGCATTAGGTCGCATGGCGCACTGCAGACACAACATGAAGTCGCATGTCGCTCTCCAGATAAAGCAGGAGGCCGCACGGCGTTCCACAGATACAGAATGAGGCTGCACGGCGCTCCCCAGATACAGCATGAGGTCGCATGGCGCTCTGCAGACACAACATGAAGTCTCATGTCGCTCCCCAGATACAGCATGAGGCCGCACGGCACTCCCCAGATACAGCAGGAGGCCGCACGGCGTTCCCCAGATACAGCATGAGGCTGTACGTCGCTCCCCAGATAAAGCAGGAAGCCGCACGACGTTCCCCAGATACAGTATGAGGCTGCACGGCGCTCCCCAGATACAGCAGGAGGTCGCATGGCGCTCTGCAGACACAACAGGAAGTCGCATGTCGCTCCCCAGATACAGCATGAGGCCGCACGGCGTTCCCCAGATACAGCATGAGGCCACACGGCGCTCCCCAGATGCAGCAGGAGGCCGCACGGCGTTCCCCAGAGACAGCATGAGGCTGTACGGCGCTCCCCAGATAAAGCAGGAGGCCGCACGGCGTTCCCCAGATACAGTATGAGGCTGCATGGCGCTCCCCAGATACAGCAGGAGGCCGCACGGCGCTCCCCAGATACAGAATGAGGCTGCACGGCGCTCCCCAGATACAGCATGAGGTCGCATAGCGCTCTGCAGACACAACATGAAGTCGCATGTCGCTCCCCAGATACAGCATGAGGCCGCACGGTGCTCCCCAGATACAGCATGAGGCCACACATAGCACCCTATATACAATATGTACACAGACAGTCACGCACACACACGGTCATTCACATGCAGATACGCACAAGCACTCACGTATACACATTCAGACTTGCACGTATATGGGTCCCAGAAATGTGCACACGCACAAACATATGCAGACATATGCAAAGCACAACAAGAACAAAAAACGATCACAGGCCACAATACATATTAATGAAATTAATCTTTATTTATTAAAAAAAAATAACAAGCCTACAACCTGCAGTAAGCACCGCTCCACCATACTGCTGCACGACCAGCTCTACCCTCACCTACTATTTCCTCACCCATTCGTCGTAGATTGTGAGCCCTCGCGGGCAGGATCCTCTCTCCTCCTGTACCAGTCGCTAACTTGTTTTGTTAAAATTATTGTAAGTGTTTTTGCTATGTATACCCCATTTCACATGTAAAGAGCCATGGAATAAATGGCGCTATAATAATAATAAATAATAATAAAAATAATAAACAGGCAATGGAAGAAAATGTGCACAGTGCAAATGGCTATGTGAATAAAGGACGCGCAGCCGTGGAGACATAATTCTTGGTAATATCAATATAACAATACAAACATATGTGTTTGCCCCCTCCATATCATGAAATCATAACCATGCTAATACACAATAATGCATCCTACAGTCGCCGAGTGCTCATCAGTGACACACATTACTGATCAGCGTCCGTGCTCACTTTTGGCCTGGACTTTTTTTCCTGTTCATTTTTTTTCCCTGTTTTGCACCACATCCATGCGTGCGTCCTCACTGTCAAAAAGTTTTTTTTAATATCTAATCTGTATCTTCTCCCATTCAGTTTCATCCCATTGCTTCCAGTCTTTCTTTGGGAAAATGAGAATATAGCTGATCCCTCTACAATGTGAGAGGCCTTGAGATTTTCGTAGACAGCTAGTAAGTCTCCTCTCAGTTATCTCTTTTGCAAGCTAAACATTCCTAAATCCTCTAACAGTTCCTCATACCATTTCCTATAGTGAGGGAGAGGATGCCACCTTCCTTCCTTTTCCACCCTCCTATAACTCAAGTGATACCGAACTGCCACGCAGACTCCCCAGGACAGCAAATGAGCCAGCGCCCACTGTCAGTGACCCCTTATAAACCTCACCCCCGAAGATTACGAAACATAAATTACTGATTTTGTGGCGCAATCGGGAATCCAATTTGATACTACCGGCCTCACAGAAATCAACTTTTTCAAAGTCTTTTTCTCTGAGAATTTTGTAAACCTCATGGTGCCCCAGCCAAATTTATATGGCCCAAAACTCCACTTCATCATTTTCTAACTGGACTCCCATAGATGCAGTAGAAATGATGGGGCCTTGTTTTTTACATGGGGATAGTGACGATCCCAGAACTTCAGCAATATTGGAGTGTTGATGTTCCACCTTTGTGACCTGTAAACGCTTTGAGTCCATCCACAAATTTTTGCATTACAGCGATAATAATGCACAGCGTCCACCCCGAGATGACCTCAACTTTTACCGACTTTTCAAAGTTCAGCCGGTCATTGATCACTTCAGCAATGAGTTTGCTGAAGTCTACATTCCCCAAAGTGACATCTGTGTGGATGAGTCTCTAATACATTTCAAGGGGAGGCTCAAATTCTGGCAATACCTACCTAGGGCAAGGTACGGAATTAAACTCTACAAGCTGTGCGAGAGTACATCAGGGTACACCCACAGATTTAGGGTTTATGAAGGGAAGGACACCCGGATTCAATCCCCTGAATGCCCCCCGTCCTGGGAGTGAGTAGGGAAATTGTGTGGGATTTGGTGCACCCACTGCTGGTTCAAAGTTATCACTGCTACATAGAAAACTTTTATACCAGCATCCATCTCTTCATATTCCTTTCTGCTAGAGCTACCACAGTATTTAGTACTGTCTGAAAAACTCAGAGAGGACTTCTAAGGTCATTAATTGGGCAGCTGCTCAGAAAGGGTGAGAGCAGAGCCCACAGTAACGACAACATGCTGATGGGATATCCTTTTCTTGTACATGGTGATGGCAGCACCCCCACCACTGTATGAGGTACTTATACACAGGTCCGCAAACCAGACTGTGTACTGGGGTACAATAAAAATATGGGGGGAGTTGATCTGTCTGATCAAGTCCTCAACCTCTACAGTGCCATGCCGAAAGCTAGTTGTGGCCCCTGAATCCCGAGCCTGCGCCCTGCAATAGTGCGATTATACTTACCTTTTCCGCCCTTCAATGGGCATTTGCTTCATAGTTCTTCTGCACAGGCGCCTGCGAGTCACTGCTACTGAAGGGTGGAAAAGGTAAACATAATCGTGCCATTGCAGGCCCACAACTACATGTCACATGGCACTGTGCTGCTGATGGGAGGGAGATGGTATGCAAATGAACACCAGAGGCAGGAGTTTTCTTCCAGGCACCACCACAGAGTCCGGAAGAACTCATTAACATAAAGGATTAAAAGATGATTCATGAAAAACAAGACAGCAGCTATGAGGCATACAGGTAAGACTATTTTAACAATTCTGTCACTTGTATGCCCATAGTAATAGGTTTAAAACGTCCCAGGGGGTGACAGATTCCCTTCAAGAAAAGCTGTATAATGCTATGTGAAAGTTTTCCTGCCTAATTTGAAAATGATTTGTTATGAGTCTAGATCTAGCTGAAGTCATAAAATGCTCTTTTACATTTGAGAATTAGACAGCCATTTGATATTGATTTTCATGAATATTACACCAGTTTCATTAGATTTAAAAGACATAATTAATGAGTTTTGCAGTGCGTAATGTGAAAGATGCTAACAGATCCACTTTTAAGGAGTATTTCCATCTTAGACATTTGCGTCCACAGAATATGCCATGAATGTCTGACAAATGCCATTTTCACATTTGTACTTCACACCTTTTTTCATAATGGCTGTTCCCTATCCTGCTTTTACATCTATTCCTTAACTCCCATGGAAATTAATGAAGAGGACCACAAATATTCATGGCCATCTCTCTTTTTATTGGAAATTGGAGTGCATCTATCAGACAGTGATGACATATCCTGTGGATAGGCAATAACTACTTATGGTGGAAATACCCTTTTATTAGACTGTTTAGTGTTTAAAGGAGTTTTCTATGAGTTGAAAAATTCTTAACCTGAAATGTTTTTGTGTTGAAAATAATTTCACTGCATTTTCTCTTGCTTTGATGATTTTTTTCTGGTCCCAATATCCCGGGCACATGCCACTCATTTCCTTTCACGTTTGTGGTGTTGTTGCCAGTTCAGCTTACTGCAATTGTAACTTTACACTGTAAAGGAAAAGATGAAAGGTGTCGGTAGTTCCGCGCTCCTAGGTTAGAACAGATTATATAGAATCCAGGACTTGTGTTGTGGATTTATTCTTTTGACAAGCTAAAAACAGACACGTTTCGTGGACGTCCCGTCCACTTCATCAAGTTCATAGCTTAAGAGATGTTAACAGCAGAGAACGTATATACACATGGAAAGTGGAAAAAACTGGCTCCAAGGCACCAGCAACCGTTTTCATTTAAAAATTAAACCTTTACATATTCCTTAAAAAAGTGTCTATTAGCGTCATTAAGAGAACAATTATAAAAAAGTAATGAGAATTGTATAAAATTGAAATAAAAATTGAAACGTCTTCTACATAAGTTCCATGATGTAAAAATAAAATATATTTTTGTGTATGATGATTCGAACCCGTTATCTCTTGGTACCCTATACCATATAGAGACAACATCCATGGTCAGTACCTCTAGACCGTGGAAGTATCTGATATTGGTGGACGTTGTTTAGCTGCCTTTTTAAGAAGGATATAGTTATAAGATGGTACTAACAAGGAAGACATGATTGTAGAAAAATGTATATTTATAGTGAAACACTGACAAGTGTATGCACATGCATCCAACATTGCCCATATCCCTATCACTGAGTCAATTGGATAGATGATATACAAACTGGACACATTGAAACCATGGGGTTTAAATGAGGTTACACTGCCCAAATCCTGGCAAGCCAGCGGAAGGGTGAGTCTCTGTAATTTGCCCCATCTTGTGTAGTTGTTGAGACTGTTTTGCATGTTATTGATTGTTGGTGGTTCTATAAATTATTGCCACACTGTTTACCATCACCCTGTGTTGTCTGAGTAATGTTCTACCCATTGTAAAAGAGAGTGGGCATTCAGTGGTATGAGCCCTTGTCCATGCAATCTTTCTAAAGACCACCGGGCTAGCGGACAAGAGCACCCACTGACCCCCATGTTTTCACACTGTCCCTGATCTGTGATATGCAGGGACTTTAATGGAGGAGACTACACTTGGGTTACAGAGCAGTAGCTGATGATGCTAGCCCTATCCCATGTACAACATGTAATTGATAATGCGGTACATATTGGGGCAGTGACATTGGTCTGAGAAATCCATATGAAAGATGGCCATAACATCACTGTCATGATGGGAAAGAATCGGCAGCGAGATCATGTGACTCAGATTCCCACAAAAAAAAAATCGGATTAACTCTTAATTCCCAGCTGTTTGTAACATTCACTACAACAGTCCAAAATCAAAATAATAGTGACAGCAGAATGAACAGAATATAAAGAATACACCGACACAATGAATAGAGTTCATTAATTTTTATTCTTATCTATTATCCAATTTAGTTTTATTTAATCATCCAGTGCCATTTTTAGATTTGCTGCATAAAAAGGATGTGAACCAGAGGAAGGCAAAACAACCCCATATGTGGGGAAAAATTCCTTCCTGACCCCACATACTGGCGATCGGCTAATCCCTGGTTCACTGCAGTGTCAGCTCTGGATGGGGCCCTGTCACACCTTTACATGGAATATTTCATGCATATCTAATATATATGTTTGTCTTATTTTTATATTTAGACTATTTAAAGCGTATGTCTAACTAAGGGCAGCTTACACTGGTTGATTATTGAGAATTGGTGCTTCTTTCCTATACTTATTATTACATACCTATGCTTATCCTTTCTTACATAAACTTTTCCTTACTTACCTATGCTCATCCATTTTTATTTTTTTAATTGAATGCTAAATATAGTTATCCTTTTTTAACAGTACTTATCCTTTTTTACCTATACTAATTCTTTCCTATCTATACTTCTCCTTTTTACCTATACTTTTTTAATTACATTTTAAATATGCTTCTCCTTTCTTACCTATATTTGTCCTTTTTTTAATTATACTTATCCTTTCTTACTTCTACTTACCTCTAATTATCCTTCATTACATATACTTTCATATACATAGCCTTTTTAATATATATTTATACTTTTTTACTCATACCTATCCTTATCTACCAATATTTATCATTACTTACCTATGCTTATCCTTTTTTTATTGATCAGATGTTAGATATACTTATTATTCTTTACCAGTAATTCTCCTTATATATACTTATATTTTCTTACCTAGTCTTATCCTTTCCTGCCTGTATTTTTATCTTAACTAGACTGATCTTTTTTTCCTATAATTATCTTTTCTTACCTATATTTAGCTACACTTATCCTTTTTACTTCTACTTATCCTTTTTTATGCATACTTATCTTTTGTTACATATGCTTATCATTTCTTCCCTGTATTTATCTATACTTATCATTTTTTCCTATATTTACCTATACTTATTCTTTCCTACCTATATTTACTTATAATTATCCTTTTTTGCCCTTTCTTACCTATACTTATCATTTTTACTTATACTTATCCTCTCTTACCTATATTTACCTATTCTTATAATTTCTTACCAATACTTACCTATAGTTTTTCTTTCTTACCTATATTTATCTTTTTTTCCTATACTTATCCTCTTGTACCTACACTTATCCTTACTTATCTATTCTTATATTAACCTATACTTTTTTACCTATACTTATCTTTTCTTATCTTTTCTTACTTATACTTATTCTTTCTTATGTATTTTTATCTATATTTATCACTTATAGTTATCGATGGGGAGGTCCCTGATGATGTTGGATATCCGATCTTCTGCTCTTCTCTGCATGATCTTCTGGAAGCTCAGGTATGCAGCTTGCTCTGATATTATTGAGCAGGTGTCTTGTTGAGGGTTTTCTAGTTGACAAATGAAAACCCTCTGAACACGGCCTGGTCCTCTGGTGTTATAGATAATGTAGCCTCTGCAGCTTGGATCTTGTCAAGCTTAAAAGCACGGAACTTTGGTTTAGGCTTAGTTGGCTATAGAAAAGATGCAGAAAAAGTCATGGTGAAAATTGGTGACTAATTAAAATAGTCTTGACTTGAAGTATAGAAAAAAAATTGCTCAATATTAAGGAACGTTTTGAAATGTAAATGTAATATTGTAGAGACAAAACCATCACAACAAGCATTGCAGCTCAAGTTTAGTCACTTCAGTGCGATTTATCCATTTACTTCCAGTTATTTGGGTATTTTGCTTGTCTTTGGTTTTTCTCTGTCTAGTGGCCTTATGTGAACATGCATTTACATTTTGCATGCACATCAATTTACGTTTCAGTTCAGATTCCCAGGTTTTTTCTTTGTAGTTTAGTGTGCTTTAGTGCATATAAAGGTGTGGCCACCCTTTGTCTGAGCTGAAAGCTTCATTCTGCCTCTCAGGTCTATGTTTCTACTAGGGGTTCAGTCTCTCTGCCCTTATCCATATGTATGTCACTTGACAAATGGTAAGGCTTTAATATTAGAGTTAGGACTGTCCCATAAGGGTTACCGTGACATGGTGGGATGGCCTTTACATTATTTTGATCAAAATTATGTTAACTAAATACTCTTTATTATTTATCATTATTTTTGCATTGTGCGATTTATCCATTTACTTTCAGTTATTTGGGTATTTTGCTTGTCTTTGGTTTTTCTCTGTCTAGTGGCCTTATGTGAACATGCATTTACATTTTGCATGCACATCAATTTACGTTTCAGTTCAGACTCCCAGGTTTTTTCTCTGTATTTTAGCTTGCTTTAGTGCATATAAGGGTGTGGCTGCCCTTTGTCTGAGCTGAAAGGTTCATTCTGCCTCTCAGGTCAATGTTTCTACTAGGGGTTCAGTCTCTCTGCCCTTATCCATATGCATGTCACTTGACAAATGGTAAGGTTTTAATATTAGAGTTAGGACTGTCCCATAAGGGTCACCCTGACATGGTGGGATGGCTTTTGCATTATTTTGATCAAAATTATGTTAACTAAATACCCTTTATTATTTATCATTATTTTTGCACTGTGCAATTTATCCATTTACTTCCAGTTATTTGGGTATTTTGCTTGTCTTTGGTTTTTCTCTGTAAATGTAATATTGTAGAGACAAAACCAGCACAACAAGCATTGCAGCTCAAGTTTAGTCACTTCAGTGAGCTGCAGTGCCACTAATTATCTCTATGGCCAATCATACTCCTGTCTCATCATATATAGGATGCAGAATTATGTGCAGGTAATAGGCAATAGCTTAAGTATGGTTAGAATGAGAAGTTTTTAAATAAGTACAATCTGTACTTATATCACTTCAACGCTGAACACTTTGATCTGTTAACAGACTCTTCCAAATTGGGACAGCTCCATCAGTTCTGTTTTTTGACAAAATTGGTTCATATTTGTTGTTTTATTTTTCTTCTGGTCAAAATCAGCAGTGGAGACTATAAAAAGGAGAATTATTGTTGAAAAATGCAAACTAATTTTCTTTAGATTCACTTCCATGTCTGCCTGAAAAATTATCAAAACATTGTGGTCCTTATGGAGAACTCATTTCAATTTTTTTTAGCCAAGGATCTTCTCTAGCTCCAGCTACAGATGCCTATGCAATTCTTTTGCCAGATTAAATGACTTGCACCTGACAGAACATATAACTAGTTAATTATTTGCGTATAGCCTGCAAAAGAGTCTGAAAGAAGTGCAATACTATAGACTAGACATGCACCATTAATAAATTACATTTTCCAGCCCGATCATTTATAATAGTAATGTAAACATTAACGTAGTCCAAATTATTTTCCAACCCTGATATTAACCCCTTTACAACCCAAGGTGGTTTGCACGTTAATGACCAGGCCAATTTTTACAATTCTGACCACTGTCACTTTATGAGGTAATTACTCTGGAACGCTTCAACGGATCCCCCTGATTATGAGAATGTTTTTTCGTGACATATTGTACTTCATGTTTGTGGTAAAATTTCTTCAATATCACTTGCGTTTATTTGTGAAAAAAATGGAAATTTAGCGAAAATTTTGAAAATTTTGCAATTTTCAAAATTTGAATTTTTATGCCCTTAAATCAGAGAGATAGGTCACACAAAATAGTTAATAAAGAACATTTCCCACATGCATACTTTACATCAGCACAATTTTGGAACCAACATTTTTTTTTATTGGGGAGCTATAAGGGTTAAAAGTTGACCAGTGATTTCTCATTTTTCCAATAAAATTTACAAAACCATTTTTTTAGGGACCACATCATATTTAAAGTCACTTTGAGGTGTCTTTATGACAGAAAATACCCAAAAGTGACACCATTCTAAAAACTGCACCCCTCAATGTGCTCAAAACCACATTCAAGAACTTTATTAACCCTTCAGGTGCTTCACAGGAATTTTTGGAATGTGGAAGAAAAAAATTAACATTTAACTTATTTTACAAAAATGTTACTTTAGACCCATTTTTTTTCTTTTTGCAGGGGTAACAGGAAAAAATGGACCCCAAAATTTGTTGTGCAATTTCTCCTGAGTAAGCAGATACCCCATATGTGAGGAAAAACCACTGTTTGGGCGCACGGCAGGGTTCGGGAAACTTATCTAGATGTGTGGTGAGCACCTTGAACCCCCAGGTGCTTCACAGAAGTTTATAACATTTAGCCGTAAAAATAAAATTTTCACATTTTTCCCACAAAAATGTTTTTCAGCCCCCACTTTTGCATTTTCATAAGGGTAACAGGAGAAATTGCACCATGCAGTTTGTTGTGCAATTTCTCCTGAGTAAGCAGATACCCCATATGTGGGGGAAAACCACTGTTTGGGCGCACGGCAGGGTTCGGAAGGGAAGGAGTGCCATTTGACTTTTTGAATGAAAAATTTGCTTGAATAATTATCGGACGCCATGTTGCATTTGGGGAGCCCCTGATGTGCCTAAACAGTGGAAACACCCCACAAGTGACACCATTTTGGAAACTAGACCCCTCAGGGAACTTATCTAGATGTGTGGTGAGCACCTTGATCCCCCAAGTCCTTTACAGAAGTTTATAAGATGGAGCCGTGAAAATAAAAAAATCAAACTTTTTCCACAAAAATGATGTTTTAGCCCCAATTTTTTTATTTTCACAAGGGTAAGAGAGGAAAATGGACCCCAAAAACGTTTTTGCAATTTCTCCTGAGTACGCCAATACCCCATATGTGGGGAAAATACAGTGTTTGGCGCACTGCAGAGTTCAGAAGGGAAGGAGCACTGTGTGGCTTTTTGAACGCAAAATCGGCTGGAATCGAGAGCGGGCGCCATGTCGCGTTTGGAGAGCCCCTGATGTGCCTAAATAGTTGAAACCCCCACAAAGTGACCCCATTTTGGAAACTACACCCCTCAAGGATTTTATCAAGGGGTATAGTGAACATTTTGAGCCAAGAGATACGACACAGAATTTGATGACATTAGGTCATCATATTGAATAAGTTGTTACTAGTCTTGAGCGCAAGTGCTCGCTACTTGAGTTTGCATCGGGTACTCAGGTATGCACCATGTATCACGGGTGCTCAAGTGACATGCTCGAGTCCCCATCCTGTATGTTTCACGGTTATTAGACACCCCAAAAAAACATACGGGGATTGCTCGTGCATGGCAGGCAATCCCCGCAAGGTTTTTTTGGCCGCGAACCATATGGAGCGGAGACTCGAGCACTCGCGATACTCAATGCATACCCGAGCACCCGATGCAAACTCAAGTAGCGAGCACTTGCGTTCAACACTAGTTGCCATATCGTCATTTTTTTTTTTTTTTTTACTTTTGAAAGAAAAAACAACCGTAACCCTACCCTAGCCCAGCCCTGACCCCAACCCTAACATTAGCAAATCCCTAACCCCAACCCCAGCACTAGCGTTTATTTTTTACGCCGTTCCTAGTGCGGTATAAGTGATTAGCCGACCTTATTCTTTGGGTCGGTTCGACTACAGAGATACCAGAATGATATCAGGTTTTTATGATTGACAGCTGTCACACACTAAAAGACTCATATTTTGTAAAATCTAGTTTTTGCGTATTTTGAGAGCTATAATTTTTCTATATTTTGGCCGAAAGAGTTATGTGACAGCTTGTTTTTTGCGGGATGAGTTGACGGTTTTATTGGTGCCATTTTCAGGCATGTAATATTTTTTGATCGCTTTATATTCCAGCTTTTGGGAGGCAGAATAAACAAAAACCAACAATTCAGGAATTTTTTTTTTTTTTTACATTTTTTATTCTACTCCGCGAGTGGTAAAATTGATAAGGTAGCTTTATTCTTCTGGTCAGTACGTTTACAGCGGTACCACATTTATATCGTTTTTCTATGTTTTGGCGCTTTTACACAATAAAAGCTATTTTATAGAAAAAAATATTTTTTTGCATTGCTTGATTCTGAGAGCTATAACTTTTTGATTTTTCGGATGATGGAGCTGGGTGGCGGCTTGTTTTTTGCGGGACAAGATGCCGTTTTCAGTGGTACCATTTTTATTTATATTTGTCTTTTTGATCACGTTTTATTCCATTTTTGTTTGGCGGTATGATGATAAAGCATTATTTTTCGCTTCGTTTTTTATTTCTTTTTTTTACCATGTTCACTGAAAGGGTTAACTAGTGGGACAATTTTATAGGTCAGGTCGTTCCGGATGTGGCCATACCAAATATGTGTACTATTGGTTTTTTTTGTTTTTTCATAATAATATTTATTGATGGGTACATTATATTTTTATTTTTGGTGGATTATTATTTTTTTTTCATATTTTTACAATTTTTTTAAAAAATTATTTTCACTTTCTGAGAGTTTTTTTAGTTTTTTACTTTGTCCCACTCTGGGACTTTCACTTTTTTTATTCTGATCGCCTGCATAGCATAGGGATGGAGCACCATCCCTGTGCTATGCAGGCAGTCAGTGCTGCACTGCGCATGACCAAAAAATCTTCCTGCTGTCTGGTGACCCGGATGTTGTCATGACGACATCGGGTTGTCATGGCAACACTCGGGAAGCCACGGCAGACAGCACTGGAGGCCGGAAGAGGAGGTGAGTATTGCGATCACCTCCCCTTAGCCACCGCAATGCTGCGATCGACTTCGGGACCGCTCCCTGCACATAGTATCGGGTGTCAGCTGTAACAATCAGGTGAAACCCGGTGGCGATCGCGCCCGCACAGCCTGTGTGCGCGCGCGATCGCGATGACGTACTAATACGGGTCAGGCTCTTAAGTCCCAGGGCACAGATGCGTATTAGTACGTCATGGGCTTTAAAGGGGTTAAACATAATGTATCACAGAGCCAAAAGCGTGGAAGATTGTGGGAGAGTATCTTATTCAGATCCATGTGACAATTCTGTACATATACTTACTACATGGATGTATGGTGGGGCCATCCTAAGAGCTTCCACTGAGACCCAATCAATTCGCTGGAAGAAGAGGTGTTCTCGGATGTTACCATTGACTCCTAATCTCTGGACAGGATCTTCCTGGAGGAGCTGTTCAATGATGTCCTTGGCTCCGGAGGATGATTCATCAAAGAGTGAGGGATGGTAGTTACTAGAGATAAGCGTTGTTCTACTCGAACTGTTCGCCAATCTCAAATTCGAGCTGTTTTGGGCGGTGTTCGAGCCGTTCGGCGAACACGAACGATTTGAGAAAAATTCGGCTGTTCGAGGTTATGTTCGATAACTGTTCGTGCACCAAAATCATAACTGGATTTTTTCTCAGTAATGATGAAAATTAATGTTAATACGCAGTTTGAGTGTACAGCGGGGTGGGGGGAGGGGCAGGGGATGGATCTCTGCAGGAATAATGAAGATCTCCATTTTTTTTTCTCTTTCCCGCATTTACAGTGGGGAGGTGCAATCTGTCAGCCTATCAGCAGCGCACACACGGAGCGAAGTGCTTTTTTCACACAAGCAAGGGCATGTGTCATTGGCAGTGTATGTCACATGTCCTTGCCCTATAAGACCAAGCCATTTTCCCCGTCGCCACCATTTTCTCACTGCTGCAGCTGCGTGTTAGACGGCACCGCTGTTGCTGTGTGCGCTATACCTTGTTAATTTCAAGCCAATTTTCGCACAAATCTACAGATAGCTTGGGAGTAGGGAATAGTTGTGATTGCAGTCCTTTTAAGGACTAGGTTACAGCATTTCCTACGACTTTTATCAGGCAGGTCTGTGCTCTTAAATAGATAGATTGTGGGAGTAAAGACTAATTGTAATTGCAGTCCTTTTCAGGACTAGGTTACATTAGTTCCTATCAGTTTTTGCCAGGCAGGTCTGTGCCAGTGCTGTGCAAGTTTTTTTCACAGCATTTGGCTGAATCTAGCAAAGCTAATCCTTTTTGGCCTATTGCAGAGTGTGTTAGTCAGTGGAGTAGCCTATCTGTGTTGCAAGATATACCACCTGTGTATAGAATACCAATTTTTTTACTGCACCTAGTGAAGTAAAATCTTTTGGGCATAGCATCATTCTATTAGTCCATCTATACTGACCTCCATCAGCTTGCAAATTAAAAATATTTTTTATCTGCATCCAGCTCTGAAAAAATATTTGGCCTTCTAGCAGTGTGTGGGACTTTCTCTATTAGTCCATCTATACTGACCTCCATCAGGTTGCAATTTAAAAATAATTTTTTGTCTGCATCTAGCTCTGAAAAAATATTTGGCCTTCTAGCAGTGTGTGGGACTTTCTCTATTAGTCCATCTATACTGACCTCCATCAGGTTGCAAACTGAATATATTTTTTTTCTGCATCTACCTCTGAAAAAATATTGGGCTTCTAGCTGTGTGTGGGACTTGTTCTATTAATCCATCTATACAGACCTCCATCAGGTTGCAAACTGAATATAATTTTTTTCTGCATCTACCTCTGAAAAAATATTTGGGCTTCTAGCTGTGTGTGGGACTTGTTCTATTAGTCCATCTATACTGACCTCCATCAGGTTGCAAACTGAAAATAATTTTTTGTCTGCATCTAGCTCTGAAAAAATATTTGGCCTTCTAGCAGTGTGTGGGACTTGTTCTATTAGTCCATCTATACTGACCTCCATCAGGTTGCAAATTAAAAATAATTTTTATCTGCATCTACCTCTGAAAAA
Organism: Phyllobates terribilis; assembly: GCF_046119375.1. Classification (NCBI taxonomy): domain Eukaryota; kingdom Metazoa; phylum Chordata; class Amphibia; order Anura; family Dendrobatidae; genus Phyllobates; species Phyllobates terribilis. The sequence goes on along the minus strand of NW_027362898.1, from coordinate 2,953,459 downwards.
ATATTTGGGCTTCTAGCTGTGTGTGGGACTTGTTCTATTAGTCCATCTATACTGACCTCCATCAGGTTGCAAACTGAATATAATTTTTTTCTGCATCTAGCTCTGAAAAAATATTTGGCCTTCTAGCAGTGTGTGGGACTTTCTCTATTAGTCCATCTATACTGACCTCCATCAGGTTGCAAATTAAAAATAATTTTTATCTGCATCCAGCTCTGAAAAAATATTTGGCCTTCTAGCAGTGTGTGGGACTTTCTCTATTAGTCCATCTATACTGACCTTCATCAGGTTGCAAATTAAAAATAATTTTTTGTCTGCATCTAGCTCTGAAAAAATATTTGGCCTTCTAGCAGTGTGTGGGACTTTCTCTATTAGTCCATCTATACTGACCTCCATCAGGTTGCAAACTGAATATATTTTTTTTCTGCATCTACCTCTGAAAAAATATTTGGGCTTCTAGCTGTGTGTGGGACTTTCTCTATTAGTCCATCTATACTGACCTCCATCAGGTTGAAAATTGAATATAATTTTTTTCTGCATCTAACCCAGCCAATAGTTTTGGCCTAATACCACAGTTTGGCCACTCAGCTCTGCTCGGTTCCCATCCATTGTTTTTTTGTGCAAACAACTCCAGAGTTGTGAATTAGTTAACCACCAAAATGAGTGGAAAAAGGCCTGCTGCTGGTGGAAAGGGGAATAGGCGTGTTGGGAAGGGGAAAAAAGGTTGTGTCCGTGGGGTAGGTGTTAAAGCAACAGTAACATCTGCAGAAGAAAGACCATCTTCCAGCCAAACTAAAATGTCTACTTCTTTTAGCGGACAATGTGATAAGATCCTTTTCTTACGGCCACGCCAATCGCTACAAATTCCAGATGAGGCACAAAAACAGCAGGTGCTTCAACGGATATCAAGTGCTCCTTTAAGTGGGCTCTCCTCCACATCAACTTCAACATCACAAATACTCCAGTCCTCAAAGGTGTCACCCCAATCGCACTTGCTTCCTCACAGCTCCCAAATCTCCAGCTGCCCGTCTGAGTATGAGGTAGAACAGATGGTTGAGTCTGCAGAGCTGTTTACTCATACTATAGCCTGGGAATCAGAGGTCGACTCCAGCGCTTCTGTGAATCCAGACGAGGAAATGATCTGCACTGATGCCCAGAATCTTTATGAATCGGATCCAGGACCAGACGCAGAAGGTTCTGACCATAATGTAGACCCTCATTCCCAAACTGTAACTCCTGTTGGTGGAGACAATGAGGAAGACGATGATGAGACTCAAATACCTGATTGGAGCGACAACTTTAGTTTTTTGTCAGGGCAGGAACAGGTTGGCTCTGAGGACGACGGGTGTGATAACGCACAGGGTGATGATGATGAGGTTGGAGATCCCACTTACTGTCAACCCACAGTCAGCCAAGAGATGAGGTCAGCAGAGGAGGTGGAGGAAGATGCTAGTGACGACGAGGTCAGGTTGCGCCTTCCTGGACAGAGACGTAGTACTGGAAGCACGTCAACAACTGCATCCTCAAACACAACTCTGCCTCTCACCACAAGTCGTGGTGGCTCTTCAGGTCGCATGGGTGCTAAGCCTTGCATAGCCTGGGCATTTTTTCAGATCGATAAAGATGACCCAACTCGTGTTATCTGTAACATTTGTCAGCAAAAGCTAAGTAGAGGCCAAAAAATACATAGTTTGAGTACTTCATGCATGAACCGGCACATGGACATGAAGCATAAGTTGCAATGGGAAGCTCAGTGTGCTACAATGCGGCCAAGCCGGCCGGGCCAACCACCGTCTGCCATATCTTGTGCATCCGCGGCCTCTTCATCCTCTGTGACTGGGGGGACAGCAGTCACACCTGTTTTGGGGCGCAGACCTGCCACCTCTTTACCCGCAGCAGCCAGCGTGATTGGCAGGTCATCATTTTCTTTGGAGGTGGTAACACCAGCTGGTGTTGAGCGCTGTCCGACATCGATAGCACCACCTTTGGATCAAGGCAACCTAACATGTCCGCCTGCATCTTCCTCACAGACCGTCAGTTTGCCGGGGACACCCTTATCAACCCCGTCTAAGCACAATAGCCAGCCCTCGGTCCCTCAGATGTGGACAAGTAAAAGACCATTTCCTCCTAGCCATGAGAAAGCTAAGAGGTTGAATTTCACCATCTGCAAGCTCTTGGCTACAGAAATGCTGCCTTTCCGCCTGGTGGACACAGAGGATTTTCGAGACCTTATGTCCGTCGCAGTGCCCCAGTACCAGATGCCCAGTCGGCACTACTTCTCAAAGAAAGGTGTGCCTGCGCTCCACCAGCATGTCGCACACAACATCACCGCTTCTTTGAGAAACTCTGTGTGTGACAGGGTGCATTTCACCACAGACACTTGGACGAGTAGGCATGGACAGGGGCGTTACATGTCGCTGACTGGGCACTGGGTAACTATGGTGACAGCAGGACAAGGGGCTGCTGTCCAAGTCTTGCCGTCCCCACGAGTTGTGCGTCAATCCTCTTTATGTCAAAGTTCCTCAACTGCTTCTGCCTCCTCAACCTCCTCTCGGTCTTCCACCTGCACCCAAAGCCTGTCTGGTCATGCCACAAGCTTTCTAACTGCGCAGAAGGGATCCTGCACACCTCCTTACTATGCTGGCAGTAGGGCTCAACGTCATCAGGCGGTTTTTACTTTGAAATGTCTGGGAAATGTGAGTCACACAGCTGAGGAGTTGTGGTCAGCTCTGGAGAACCAATTTCATGAATGGTTGTCTCCACTGGACCTGAAACCAGGGAAGGCCGTGTGCAACAATGCTGCAAACCTGGGTGCGGCCCTTCGCCGGGGCAATGTCACACACGTGCCTTGTATGGCTCACGTGTTGAACCTGGTTGTCCAGCAATTTTTAGCCCACTATCCCAGACTAGATGGCCTTCTGCAGAGGGCACGGTCGCTGTGTGCTCACTTCCGCCGTTCGCATCCCGCAGCTCAGCGACTTACATCTCTACAGAAGTCGTTGGGCCTGCCACTTCACCGGCTAAAATGCGATGTGCCTACCCGGTGGAATTCAACTCTGCACATGTTGCAGCGACTGTGGCAGCACCGACAAGCCCTGGTGCAATACGTTCTGACGTATAGCCTGGGCCAACGAGATCCGGAGGTGGGGCAAATCACGCTGGAGGAGTGGTCTCAGATCAGGGACCTATGCACCCTTCTGCACAGTTTTGAAATGGCGACGAAGATGTTTAGTGCTGACGATGCCATTATCAGCATGACTATTCCGGTGATTTACATGCTGGAGCACATGTTAAACAGAATTCGGAGTCAGGTGGTGGCACAAGAGGAGGTGGAGGAAGTAGAGGAGGAGGAGTTGTATGCGGAAGGGCTAACATCTGCAAGGTCCAGACGGTCGGCAGCACCAAGGCGGCAGGCATGTGAGGGTGGGGGAGATGGTTTTACCAGGGCGCATGGTAGCAGCCAAACTAGTGAGGAAGGTGCAGGAGCCCAGGAAGAAGTGGAGGACGAACTGATGGAAGACTCATCAGATGAGGGAGACCTTGATCACATTTCTGTTGTGCGAGGTTGGGGGGAGAGGACAGAGGAAGGAAGCATGATTGTTACCTCGCCACCAACACAACAGGGACTTGGTGCTCCTGGATGCGCAACACACATGAGTGCCTTCTTGCTGCACTACCTGCAACATGACCCTCGAATTGTGAGAATTAGAAATAATCCTGACTACTGGGTTGCCACACTGTTAGATCCCCGGTACAAAAGTAAATTTGCAGAAATTATTCCTGCCATAGAAAGGGATGCACGCATGCAGGAGTATCAGCAGAGACTGTTGCAGAATCTTACATGTGCTTTTCCACAAAACACCAGTGGTGCACTTAGTGAATCTCACAGTTCCAACTTGCCAACCGTGGGACCGTCAAGTGTTCAGCACTCAAACCGTAACAGAACCACAGTATCTGCTGGTAACATCAATTTTGCGGAATCATTTCACCACTTTTTTAGCCCATCCTTTGCAAGGCCACAGGAGACAAGAAGTCTGACACATAGTCAACGCCTAGAGACGATGGTACAGGAGTATCTCAAAGTAAACATTCAAGCCATGACTGTGTCACTGGACCCTTGCTCTTTTTGGGCTTCCAATCTGGATAAATGGCCGGAGCTAGCCACTTACGCCTTGGAGATCTTGTCATGCCCCGCAGCCAGCGTTCTGTCTGAACGTGTGTTCAGCGCTGCTGGTGGTGTGCTGACAGATAAGCGCACGCGGCTCTCCACTGATAATGTAGAGAGACTCACGTTCATAAAGATGAACAAATCATGGATCCGAAAAGACTTTTCTACCCCTGTGTCATCCTGGGGAGAGTAAAAGCTTGATGATTGGTTAAAATCACCCTACCAACCGTTTTAAGCTTTCAAATTATTAATCATGTTTATCTGTATCTTGACTGGAAAATAATTTGGGCTTTGTAGCAGTGTGCAGCACTGATCCTATTAGGCCATCTATACTAAGCTCCACCAGATTTAAAATTAATAATAATTTTTAGCTGCATCTAGCCCGGAAAATAATTTTGGGGCTCCGATATGCGCAAGACACATAAGTGCCTTCTTGCTGCACTACCTGCAACATGACCCTCATATTGTCAGAATTCGAAGTAATCATGACTACTTGGTTGCCACACTCTTAGATCCCCCAAACTTTTCGATCAACCTTTTCATTTTAATAAAGACCAAAAAAATGGTCATTTTTGAAATTATAAGCATTAGCAGGTTATTAGAAACTGAAATCAAACAGTTTTCAACTCAAAACTTTATTCTAGGTGATGTTACATTTTCACATAGGACCCCTTGTTCGAAAGGAGCTTCTGAACTCTCTCGTCCATTGAATTTGTCAGGTTTTGGATGGTTTCTGCTTCAATTGTTTTGCATGAGGACAGAATACCCTCCCAGAGCTGTTGCTTAGATGTGAACTGCCTCCCGCCATCATAGACACTCCTTTTGATGATGCTCCAGAGGTTCTGAATGGGGTAGAGGTCAGGGGAGCATGGGGGTCACACCATAAGTTTGTCCCCTTTTATGCCCATATCAGCCAGAGATGCAGATGTTTTATGTGCAGCATGAGATGGTGCATTATCATGCAAAAAAATGATCTTGCTGTGAAATACATGGTTCTTCTTCTTGAACCATGGCAGGAAGTGCTGTTTGAGAAAATCCACATACATTATGGAGTTCATCTTTAGCGCCTTCAGGGATCCTAAAGGGGCCGACAATCTCTCTCCCCATGATTCCAGCCCAAAACATTACTCCACCTCCTCCTTGTTGGCGCTGTAGCCGTGTTTGCGTGGGGTGTCCATCAACCAGCCATCCTCCACTCCATCCATCTGGACCATCGAGCGCTGCACGGCACTCATCCGTGAACAAAACAGTTTTGAAATCAGTCTTCATGTAATGTTTGGCCCACTGGAGCCGTTTCTGCTTGTGTGACGTGGATAGAGGAGGTCGACAGGATGGCATATGCACAGCTGCAAACCTCTGAAGGACCCTGCATCTTGTTGTTCGGGGGACGTTGGAGGCACCAGCAGCTTCAAAAACGTGTCTGCTGCTATGACAAGGCTTTTTTGCCGCTGCTCTTTTAACCTGACGTAATTGCCTGTAGGAAAGAGTCCTCAATTTGCCCTTATCAGCACGCACACGTGTGTACTGTGAATCAGCTACATACTTCTTGATTGCCAAGACACTTCATCCTGATCATCGCACAATGTTGATTGTAGTCATGCCTTGACCTAAACACTCCACAATTTGTTGCTTCTCAGCAGCCGACACATCCTTTTTCTTTCCCATTTTGGCAGAAAATGTAGGCTGCTTAATAATGTGAGACAGCCTTCTTAAGTAGCCTTGCCTTTCATTGGACACACCTGCCAAACTAATTAGCACAGGTGTCTGCAATTGCTTACAGTGATATAAAGAGCCCTGATACACATCACCATCAATGAGTTTAACTGACAAACAAACAAATTCTTCCCTTATCACTCCTAAACACTTTTTGCATAATAATTTGGAACACAGTGTACATGTGCTTTTCCACAAAACACCAGTGGTTCACGTAGTGAATCTTACAGTTCTAACTTGCCAACCGTGGTCTGTATGGAGTTGTTCAATAAAGGGCCCAAAATTAAGATAACATAGATGGGAGAGGTCTCTATGAATAGGAATTCCTAAGTATTTGATACCCTGTGAGGGCCAGGCAAAGGGAAAGTTGGACTGGATGGAATCCTATATGGATTTGGGGAGGGAGACATCGAGGGCCTCAGACTTCGCTGTATTGATTTTAAAATTTGACCATGTAACAAAGTGATCTATTTCAGCCATAACAGCATGGATGGATATATGTGATTGAGTGATATATACTAGTACATCATCAGCAAATAGAGAGCACTTGTACTCGGTGCCTCCCACCTCAATCCACCTAATATTGGGGTTATGGCGAATTGATGAGAGCAGGTGCTCCGTCACTAGGATGTATAAGAGAGGGGACAGAGGACATCCCTGCCTTGTCCCATTGGTGATTGTGAAAGGTGATGAAAATGTTCTGATGCACCCCCTGGGCCTTGGGACACCCGGAGCTGGACCCTTTTTGGTGGATGCTGGTGGTTGTAGTCTTCGTGGCGGCGACCCGGTTCCGTGGCTCAGGGTGGTCAAACCAGTGGCGGAACTATTTATGTGGTTTTGATGTTTAAATGTCCGACTACGCCACCCGTGGATTGCGGTCAGAGTGAACCGCCGCTGCAGGGCAGACCGCTGAGGCTGGTGTTGTGGGTGCAGCAGAGCGTAGCATAACTCCCCACGGGAGGAGTATAGCCTCAGGGCAGTGTATGCGGAGGATGGGGGTGATGGTGCAGGGCAGCAGCAGTAACGACACGGAGTCAGTGATGCAGTCCAGGGCCTTTACTCACAGTTCTTATTATCCAGACCACGTCTGCAGGTAACGGCTGCCCACGTCGTACTGTTCTCACCAGGTGAGGGGCTCAGACAACTCCCAGATAACTTTGGAGCGCTTCACAGGACCCCCTTTGTGTGTCCTTTGTCTGGCCTTTATTACCAACCCTTCTGCATCTTCCTCACAGACCGGCAGTTTGCCGGGGACACCCTTATCAACCCCGTCTAAGCACAATAGCCAGCCCTCGGTCCCTCAGATGTGGACAAGTAAAAGACAAGTTCCTCCTAGCCATGAGAAAGCTAAGAGGTTGAATTTCACCATCTGCAAGCTCTTGGCTACAGAAATGCTGCCTTTCCGCCTGGTGGACACAGAGGATTTTCGAGACCTTATGTCCGTCGCAGTGCCCCAGTACCAGATGCCCAGTCGGCACTACTTCTCAAAGAAAGGTGTGCCTGCGCTCCACCAGCATGTCGCACACAACATCACCGCTTCTTTGAGAAACTCTGTGTGTGACAGGGTGCATTTCACCACAGACACTTGGACGAGTAGGCATGGACAGGGGCGTTACATGTCGCTGACTGGGCACTGGGTAACTATGGTGACAGCAGGACAAGGGGCTGCTGTCCAAGTCTTGCCGTCCCCACGAGTTGTGCGTCAATCCTCTTTATGTCAAAGTTCCTCCACTGCTTCTGCCTCCTCAACCTCCTCTCGGTCTTCCACCTACACCCAAAGCCTGTCTGGTCATGCCACAAGCTTTCTAACTGCGCAGAAGGGATCCTGCACACCTCCTTACTATGCTGGCAGTAGGGCTCAACGTCATCAGGCGGTTTTTACTTTGAAATGTCTGGGAAATGTGAGTCACACAGCTGAGGAGTTGTGGTCAGCTCTGGAGAACCAATTTCATGAATGGTTGTCTCCACTGGACCTGAAACCAGGGAAGGCCGTGTGCAACAATGCTGCAAACCTGGGTGCGGCCCTTCGCCGGGGCAATGTCACACACGTGCCTTGTATGGCTCACGTGTTGAACCTGGTTGTCCAGCAATTTTTAGCCCACTATCCCAGACTAGATGGCCTTCTGCAGAGGGCACGGTCGCTGTGTGCTCACTTCCGCCATTCGCATCCCGCAGCTCAGCGACTTACATCTCTACAGAAGTCGTTGGGCCTGCCACTTCACCGACTAAAATGCGATGTGCCTACCCGGTGGAATTCAACTCTGCACATGTTGCAGCGACTGTGGCAGCACCGACAAGCCCTGGTGCAATACGTTCTGACGTATAGCCTGGGCCAACGAGATCCGGAGGTGGGGCAAATCACGCTGGAGGAGTGGTCTCAGATCAGGGACCTATGCACCCTTCTGCACAGTTTTGAAATGGCGACGAAGATGTTTAGTGCTGACGATGCCATTATCAGCATGACTATTCCGGTGATTTACATGCTGGAGCACATGTTAAACAGAATTCGGAGTCAGGTGGTGGCACAAGAGGAGGTGGAGGAAGTAGAGGAGGAGGAGTTGTATGCGGAAGGGCTAACATCTGCAAGGTCCAGACGGTCGGCAGCACCAAGGCGGCAGGCATGTGAGGGTGGGGGAGATGGTTTTACCAGGGCGCATGGTAGCAGCCAAACTAGTGAGGAAGGTGCAGGAGCCCAGGAAGAAGTGGAGGACGAACTGATGGAAGACTCATCAGATGAGGGAGACCTTGATCACATTTCTGTTGTGCGAGGTTGGGGGGAGAGGACAGAGGAAGGAAGCATGATTGTTACCTCGCCACCAACACAACAGGGACTTGGTGCTCCTGGATGCGCAACACACATGAGTGCCTTCTTGCTGCACTACCTGCAACATGACCCTCGAATTGTGAGAATTAGAAATAATCCTGACTACTGGGTTGCCACACTGTTAGATCCCCGGTACAAAAGTAAATTTGCAGAAATTATTCCTGCCATAGAAAGGGATGCACGCATGCAGGAGTATCAGCAGAGACTGTTGCAGAATCTTACATGTGCTTTTCCACAAAACACCAGTGGTGCACTTAGTGAATCTCACAGTTCCAACTTGCCAACCGTGGGACCGTCAAGTGTTCAGCACTCAAACCGTAACAGAACCACAGTATCTGCTGGTAACATCAATTTTGTGGAATCATTTCACCACTTTTTTAGCCCATCCTTTGCAAGGCCACAGGAGACAAGAAGTCTGACACATAGTCAACGCCTAGAGACGATGGTACAGGAGTATCTCAAAGTAAACATTCAAGCCATGACTGTGTCACTGGACCCTTGCTCTTTTTGGGCTTCCAATCTGGATAAATGGCCGGAGCTAGCCACTTACGCCTTGGAGATCTTGTCATGCCCCGCAGCCAGCGTTCTGTCTGAACGTGTGTTCAGCGCTGCTGGTGGTGTGCTGACAGATAAGCGCACGCGGCTCTCCACTGATAATGTAGAGAGACTCACGTTCATAAAGATGAACAAATCATGGATCCGAAAAGACTTTTCTACCCCTGTGTCATCCTGGGGAGAGTAAAAGCTTGATGATTGGTTAAAATCACCCTACCAACCGTTTTAAGCTTTCAAATTATTAATCATGTTTATCTGTATCTTGACTGGAAAATAATTTGGGCTTTGTAGCAGTGTGCAGCACTGATCCTATTAGGCCATCTATACTAAGCTCCACCAGATTTAAAATTAATAATAATTTTTAGCTGCATCTAGCCCGGAAAATAATTTTGGGGCTCCGATATGCGCAAGACACATAAGTGCCTTCTTGCTGCACTACCTGCAACATGACCCTCATATTGTCAGAATTCGAAGTAATCATGACTACTTGGTTGCCACACTCTTAGATCCCCCAAACTTTTCGATCAACCTTTTCATTTTAATAAAGACCAAAAAAATGGTCATTTTTGAAATTATAAGCATTAGCAGGTTATTAGAAACTGAAATCAAACAGTTTTCAACTCAAAACTTTATTCTAGGTGATGTTACATTTTCACATAGGACCCCTTGTTCGAAAGGAGCTTCTGAACTCTCTCGTCCATTGAATTTGTCAGGTTTTGGATGGTTTCTGCTTCAATTGTTTTGCATGAGGACAGAATACCCTCCCAGAGCTGTTGCTTAGATGTGAACTGCCTCCCGCCATCATAGACACTCCTTTTGATGATGCTCCAGAGGTTCTGAATGGGGTAGAGGTCAGGGGAGCATGGGGGTCACACCATAAGTTTGTCCCCTTTTATGCCCATATCAGCCAGAGATGCAGATGTTTTATGTGCAGCATGAGATGGTGCATTATCCTGCAAAAAAATGATCTTGCTGTGAAATACATGGTTCTTCTTCTTGAACCATGGCAGGAAGTGCTGTTTGAGAAAATCCACATACATTATGGAGTTCATCTTTAGCGCCTTCAGGGATCCTAAAGGGGCCGACAATCTCTCTCCCCATGATTCCAGCCCAAAACATTACTCCACCTCCTCCTTGTTGGCGCTGTAGCCGTGTTTGCGTGGGGTGTCCATCAACCAGCCATCCTCCACTCCATCCATCTGGACCATCGAGCGCTGCACGGCACTCATCCGTGAACAAAACAGTTTTGAAATCAGTCTTCATGTAATGTTTGGCCCACTGGAGCCGTTTCTGCTTGTGTGAAGTGGATAGAGGAGGTCGACAGGATGGCATATGCACAGCTGCAAACCTCTGAAGGACCCTGCATCTTGTTGTTCGGGGGACGTTGGAGGCACCAGCAGCTTCAAAAACTTGTCTGCTGCTATGACAAGGCTTTTTTGCCGCTGCTCTTTTAACCTGACGTAATTGCCTGTAGGAAAGAGTCCTCAATTTGCCCTTATCAGCACGCACACGTGTGTACTGTGAATCAGCTACATACTTCTTGATTGCCAAGACACTTCATCCTGATCATCGCACAATGTTGATTGTAGTCATGCCTTGACCTAAACACTCCACAATTTGTTGCTTCTCAGCAGCCGACACATCCTTTTTCTTTCCCATTTTGGCAGAAAATGTAGGCTGCTTAATAATGTGAGACAGCCTTCTTAAGTAGTCTTGCCTTTCATTGGACACACCTGCCAAACTAATTAGCACAGGTGTCTGCAATTGCTTACAGTGATATAAAGAGCCCTGACACACATCACCATCAATGAGTTTAACTGACAAACAAACAAATTCTTCCCTTATCACTCCTAAACACTTTTTGCATAATAATTTGGAACACAGTGTACATGTGCTTTTCCACAAAACACCAGTGGTTCACGTAGTGAATCTTACAGTTCTAACTTGCCAACCGTGGTCTGTATGGAGTTGTTCAATAAAGGGCCCAAAATTAAGATAACATAGATGGGAGAGGTCTCTATGAATAGGAATTCCTAAGTATTTGATACCCTGTGAGGGCCAGGCAAAGGGAAAGTTGGACTGGATGGAATCCTATATGGATTTGGGGAGGGAGACATCGAGGGCCTCAGACTTCGCTGTATTGATTTTAAAATTTGACCATGTAACAAAGTGATCTATTTCAGCCATAACAGCATGGATGGATACAGTTATATGAAAAAGTTTGGGCACCCCTATTAATCTTAAGCTTAATGTTTTTTAAAAATTGGTGTTTTTGCAACAGCTATTTCAGTTTGATATATGTAATAACTGTTGGACACAGTAATGTTTCTGCCTTGAAATGAGGTTTATTGTACTAACAGAAAATGTGCAATCTGCATTCAAACAAAATTTGACAGGTGCATAAGTATGGGCACCCTTATCATTTTCTTGTTTTAAATACTCCTACCTACTTTTTACTGACGCACTAAAGCACTTTTTTTGGTTTTGTAACCTCATTGAGCTTTGAACTTCATAGCCAGGTGTATGCAATCATGAGAAAAGCTACTTAAAGTGGCCACTTGCAAGTTGTTCTCCTGTTTGAATCTCCTCTGAAGAGTGGCATCATGGGCTCCTCAAAACAACTGTCAAATGATCTGAAAACAAAGATTATTCAACATAGTTGTTCAGGGGAAGGATACAAAAAGCTGTCTCAGAGATTTAACCTGTCAGTTTCCACTGTGAGGAACATAGTAAGGAAATGGAAGAACACAGGGACAGTTCTTGTTAAGGCCAGAAGTGGCAGGCCAAGAAAAACATCAGAAAGGCAGAGAAGAAGAATGGTGAGATCAGTCAAGGACAATCCTCAGACCACCTCCAGAGAGCTGCAGCATCAACTTGCTGCAGATGGTGTCACTGTGCATTGGTCAACTATACAACGCACTTTGCACAAGGAGAAGCTGTATGGGAGAGTGATGCGAAAGAAGCCGTTTCTGCAAGCACGCCACAAACAGAGTCAGCAGAGGTATACAAAAGCACATTTGGAGAAGCCAATTTCTTTTTGGAAGAAGGTCCTGTGGACTGATGAAACCAAGATTGAGTTGTTTGGTCATACAAAAAGGCGTTATGCATGGCGGCAAAAAAACACGGCATTCCAAGAAAAACACTTGCTACCCACAGTAAAATTTGGTGGAGGTTCCATTATGCTTTGGGGCTGTGTGGCCAATGCCGGCACCGGGAATCTTGTTAAAGTTGAGGGACGCATGGATTCCACTCAGTATCAGCAGATTCTTGACAATAATGTTCAAGAATCAGTGATAAAGTTGAAGTTACGCAGGGGATGGATCTTTCAGCAAGACAATGATCCAAAACACCGCTCCAAATCTACTCAGGCATTCATGCAGAGGAACAATTGCAACGTTCTGGAATGGCCATCCCAGTCCCCAGACCTGAATATCATTGAACATCTGTGGGATCATTTGAAAAGGGCTGTCCATGCTCGGCGACCATCAAACTTAACTGAATTGGAATTGTTTTGTAAAGAGGAATGGTCAAAAATACCTTCATCCAGTATCCAGGAACTCATTAAAAGCTACAGGAAGTGACTAGAGGCTGTTATTTTTGCAAAAGGAGCATCTACTAAATATTAATGTCACTTTTCTGGTGAGGTGCCCATACTTATGCACCTGTCAAATTTTGTTTGAATGCAGATTGCACATTTTCTGTCAGTACAATAAACCTCATTTCAAGGCAGAAACATTACTGTGTCCAACAGTTATTACATATATCAAACTGAAATAGCTGTTGCAAAAACACCAATTTTTAAAAAACATTAAGCTTAAGATTAATAGGGGTGCCCAAACTTTTTCATATAACTGTATATGTGATTGAGTGATATATACTAGGACATCATCAGCAAATAGAGAGCACTTGTACTCGGTGCCTCCCACCTCAATCCACCTAATATTGGGGTTATGGCGAATTGATGAGAGCAGGTGCTCCGTCACTAGGATGTATAAGAGAGGGGACAGAGGACATCCCTGCCTTGTCCCATTGGTGATTGTGAAAGGTGATGAAAATGTTCTGATGCACCCCCTGGGCCTTGGGACACCCGGAGCCGGACCCTTTTTGGTGGATGCTGGTGGTTGTAGTCTTCGTGGCGGCGACCCGGTTCCGTGGCTCAGGGTGGTCAAACCAGTGGCGGAACTATTTATGTGGTTTTGATGTTTAAATGTCCGACTACGCCACCCGTGGATTGCGGTCAGAGTGAACCGCCGCTGCAGGGCAGACCGCTGAGGCTGGTGTTGTGGGTGCAGCAGAGCGTAGCATAACTCCCCACGGGAGGAGTATAGCCTCAGGGCAGTGTATGCGGAGGATGGGGGTGATGGTGCAGGGCAGCAGCAGTAACGACACGGAGTCAGTGATGCAGTCCAGGGCCTTTACTCACAGTTCTTATTATCCAGACCACGTCTGCAGGTAACGGCTGCCCACGTCGTACTGTTCTCACCAGGTGAGGGGCTCAGACAACTCCCAGATAACTTTGGAGCGCTTCACAGGACCCCCTTTGTGTGTCCTTTGTCTGGCCTTTATTACCAACCCTTCTGCATCTTCCTCACAGACCGGCAGTTTGCCGGGGACACCCTTATCAACCCCGTCTAAGCACAATAGCCAGCCCTCGGTCCCTCAGATGTGGACAAGTAAAAGACAATTTCCTCCTAGCCATGAGAAAGCTAAGAGGTTGAATTTCACCATCTGCAAGCTCTTGGCTACAGAAATGCTGCCTTTCCGCCTGGTGGACACAGAGGATTTTCGAGACCTTATGTCCGTCGCAGTGCCCCAGTACCAGATGCCCAGTCGGCACTACTTCTCAAAGAAAGGTGTGCCTGCGCTCCACCAGCATGTCGCACACAACATCACCGCTTCTTTGAGAAACTCTGTGTGTGACAGGGTGCATTTCACCACAGACACTTGGACGAGTAGGCATGGACAGGGGCGTTACATGTCGCTGACTGGGCACTGGGTAACTATGGTGACAGCAGGACAAGGGGCTGCTGTCCAAGTCTTGCCGTCCCCACGAGTTGTGCGTCAATCCTCTTTATGTCAAAGTTCCTCCACTGCTTCTGCCTCCTCAACCTCCTCTCGGTCTTCCACCTGCACCCAAAGCCTGTCTCGTCATGGCACAAGCTTTCTAACTGCGCAGAAGGGATCCTGCACACCTCCTTACTATGCTGGCAGTAGGGCTCAACGTCATCAGGCGGTTTTTACTTTGAAATGTCTGGGAAATGTGAGTCACACAGCTGAGGAGTTGTGGTCAGCTCTGGAGAACCAATTTCATGAATGGTTGTCTCCACTGGACCTGAAACCAGGGAAGGCCGTGTGCAACAATGCTGCAAACCTGGGTGCGGCCCTTCGCCGGGGCAATGTCACACACGTGCCTTGTATGGCTCACGTGTTGAACCTGGTTGTCCAGCAATTTTTAGCCCACTATCCCAGACTAGATGGCCTTCTGCAGAGGGCACGGTCGCTGTGTGCTCACTTCCGCCGTTCGCATCCCGCAGCTCAGCGACTTACATCTCTACAGAAGTCGTTGGGCCTGCCACTTCACCGGCTAAAATGCGATGTGCCTACCCGGTGGAATTCAACTCTGCACATGTTGCAGCGACTGTGGCAGCACCGACAAGCCCTGGTGCAATACGTTCTGACGTATAGCCTGGGCCAACGAGATCCGGAGGTGGGGCAAATCACGCTGGAGGAGTGGTCTCAGATCAGGGACCTATGCACCCTTCTGCACAGTTTTGAAATGGCGACGAAGATGTTTAGTGCTGACGATGCCATTATCAGCATGACTATTCCGGTGATTTACATGCTGGAGCACATGTTAAACAGAATTCGGAGTCAGGTGGTGGCACAAGAGGAGGTGGAGGAAGTAGAGGAGAAGGAGTTGTATGCGGAAGGGCTAACATCTGCAAGGTCCAGACGGTCGGCAGCACCAAGGCGGCAGGCATGTGAGGGTGGGGGAGATGGTTTTACCAGGGCGCATGGTAGCAGCCAAACTAGTGAGGAAGGTGCAGGAGCCCAGGAAGAAGTGGAGGACGAACTGATGGAAGACTCATCAGATGAGGGAGACCTTGATCACATTTCTGTTGTGCGAGGTTGGGGGGAGAGGACAGAGGAAGGAAGCATGATTGTTACCTCGCCACCAACACAACAGGGACTTGGTGCTCCTGGATGCGCAACACACATGAGTGCCTTCTTGCTGCACTACCTGCAACATGACCCTCGAATTGTGAGAATTAGAAATAATCCTGACTACTGGGTTGCCACACTGTTAGATCCCCGGTACAAAAGTAAATTTGCAGAAATTATTCCTGCCATAGAAAGGGATGCACGCATGCAGGAGTATCAGCAGAGACTGTTGCAGAATCTTACATGTGCTTTTCCACAAAACACCAGTGGTGCACGTAGTGAATCTCACAGTTCCAACTTGCCAACCGTGGGACCGTCAAGTGTTCAGCACTCAAACTGTAACAGAACCACAGTATCTGCTGGTAACATCAATTTTGCGGAATCATTTCACCACTTTTTTAGCCCATCCTTTGCAAGGCCACAGGAGACAAGAAGTCTGACACATAGTCAACGCCTAGAGACGATGGTACAGGAGTATCTCAAAGTAAACATTCAAGCCATGACTGTGTCACTGGACCCTTGCTCTTTTTGGGCTTCCAATATGGATAAATGGCCGGAGCTAGCCACTTACGCCTTGGAGATCTTGTCATGCCCCGCAGCCAGCGTTCTGTCTGAACGTGTGTTCAGCGCTGCTGGTGGTGTGCTGACAGATAAGCGCACGCGGCTCTCCACTGATAATGTAGAGAGACTCACGTTCATAAAGATGAACAAATCATGGATCCGAAAAGACTTTTCTACCCCTGTGTCATCCTGGGGAGAGTAAAAGCTTGATGATTGGTTAAAATCACCCTACCAACCGTTTTAAGCTTTCAAATTATTAATCATGTTTATCTGTATCTTGACTGGAAAATAATTTGGGCTTTGTAGCAGTGTGCAGCACTGATCCTATTAGGCCATCTATACTAAGCTCCACCAGATTTAAAATTAATAATAATTTTTAGCTGCATCTAGCCCGGAAAATAATTTTGGGGCTCCGATATGCGCAAGACACATAAGTGCCTTCTTGCTGCACTACCTGCAACATGACCCTCATATTGTCAGAATTCGAAGTAATCATGACTACTTGGTTGCCACACTCTTAGATCCCCCAAACTTTTCGATCAACCTTTTCATTTTAATAAAGACCAAAAAAATGGTCATTTTTGAAATTATAAGCATTATCAGGTTATTAGAAACTGAAATCAAACAGTTTTCAACTCAAAACTTTATTCTAGGTGATGTTACATTTTCACATAGGACCCCTTGTTCGAAAGGAGCTTCTGAACTCTCTCGTCCATTGAATTTGTCAGGTTTTGGATGGTTTCTGCTTCAATTGTTTTGCATGAGGACAGAATACCCTCCCAGAGCTGTTGCTTAGATGTGAACTGCCTCCCGCCATCATAGACACTCCTTTTGATGATGCTCCAGAGGTTCTGAATGGGGTAGAGGTCAGGGGAGCATGGGGGTCACACCATAAGTTTGTCCCCTTTTATGCCCATATCAGCCAGAGATGCAGATGTTTTATGTGCAGCATGAGATGGTGCATTATCATGCAAAAAAATGATCTTGCTGTGAAATACATGGTTCTTCTTCTTGAACCATGGCAGGAAGTGCTGTTTGAGAAAATCCACATACATTATGGAGTTCATCTTTAGCGCCTTCAGGGATCCTAAAGGGGCCGACAATCTCTCTCCCCATGATTCCAGCCCAAAACATTACTCCACCTCCTCCTTGTTGGCGCTGTAGCCGTGTTTGCGTGGGGTGTCCATCAACCAGCCATCCTCCACTCCATCCATCTGGACCATCGAGCGCTGCACGGCACTCATCCGTGAACAAAACAGTTTTGAAATCAGTCTTCATGTAATGTTTGGCCCACTGGAGCCGTTTCTGCTTGTGTGAAGTGGATAGAGGAGGTCGACAGGATGGCATATGCACAGCTGCAAACCTCTGAAGGACCCTGCATCTTGTTGTTCGGGGGACGTTGGAGGCACCAGCAGCTTCAAAAACTTGTCTGCTGCTATGACAAGGCTTTTTTGCCGCTGCTCTTTTAACCTGACGTAATTGCCTGTAGGAAAGAGTCCTCAATTTGCCCTTATCAGCACGCACACGTGTGTACTGTGAATCAGCTACATACTTCTTGATTGCCAAGACACTTCATCCTGATCATCGCACAATGTTGATTGTAGTCATGCCTTGACCTAAACACTCCACAATTTGTTGCTTCTCAGCAGCCGACACATCCTTTTTCTTTCCCATTTTGGCAGAAAATGTAGGCTGCTTAATAATGTGAGACAGCCTTCTTAAGTAGTCTTGCCTTTCATTGGACACACCTGCCAAACTAATTAGCACAGGTGTCTGCAATTGCTTACAGTGATATAAAGAGCCCTGACACACATCACCATCAATGAGTTTAACTGACAAACAAACAAATTCTTCCCTTATCACTCCTAAACACTTTTTGCATAATAATTTGGAACACAGTGTACATGTGCTTTTCCACAAAACACCAGTGGTTCACGTAGTGAATCTTACAGTTCTAACTTGCCAACCGTGGTCTGTATGGAGTTGTTCAATAAAGGGCCCAAAATTAAGATAACATAGGTGGGAGAGGTCTCTATGAATAGGAATTCCTAAGTATTTGATACCCTGTGAGGGCCAGGCAAAGGGAAAGTTGGACTGGATGGAATCCTATATGGATTTGGGGAGGGAGACATCGAGGGCCTCAGACTTCGCTGTATTGATTTTAAAATTTGACCATGTAACAAAGTGATCTATTTCAGCCATAACAGCATGGATGGATATATGTGATTGAGTGATATATACTAGTACATCATCAGCAAATAGAGAGCACTTGTACTCGGTGCCTCCCACCTCAATCCACCTAATATTGTGGTTATGGCGAATTGATGAGAGCAGGTGCTCCGTCACTAGGATGTATAAGAGAGGGGACAGAGGACATCCCTGCCTTGTCCCATTGGTGATTGTGAAAGGTGATGAAAATGTTCTGATGCACCCCCTGGGCCTTGGGACACCCGGAGCCGGACCCTTTTTGGTGGATGCTGGTGGTTGTAGTCTTCGTGGCGGCGACCCGGTTCCGTGGCTCAGGGTGGTCAAACCAGTGGCGTAACTATTTATGTGGTTTTGATGTTTAAATGTCCGACTACGCCACCCGTGGATTGCGGTCAGAGTGAACCGCCGCTGCAGGGCAGACCGCTGAGGCTGGTGTTGTGGGTGCAGCAGAGCGTAGCATAACTCCCCACGGGAGGAGTATAGCCTCAGGGCAGTGTATGCGGAGGATGGGGGTGATGGTGCAGGGCAGCAGCAGTAACGACACGGAGTCAGTGATGCAGTCCAGGGCCTTTACTCACAGTTCTTATTATCCAGACCACGTCTGCAGGTAACGGCTGCCCACATCGTACTGTTCTCACCAGGTGAGGGGCTCAGACAACTCCCAGATAACTTTGGAGCGCTTCACAGGACCCCCTTTGTGTGTCCTTTGTCTGGCCTTTCTTACCAACCCTTCTGTCCGGCTGCCTCGGGCCTCCTCTTGGTAAACTTGGCGCCAGTTTCCCTGACCCTATGTGCTGCCCTCCTAGCGTGTGTAGCGAGGGGCTGTGCCACATAAAATGTCACAGCCTCCGGTTTCTAGCTGAGGGTCGTTTCCTGCCTCCACTAGTTTCGGGGACCGGTCTCCCCCTTTGGCCTGACCCCTCCATGCAGGTGGATTCGGGCGTGCGGTGGCGACTCGCCCGTCCGCACCCCTGGGATCCCTTCGTTCCTCGTTCCTGGAGCCTTCTCCGCTCCTCTTCCTTCCTTCTCCCTCTTCCAGGCCTGGGCCTCTGTTACTAGGCCCGCCTCCGGAGCAGAGCTCATGCAGAGCCCCTGCTCCCTGCCACTTCTGCTCAGACTTCTCTGCACTGAACTAAGATGGTGCCCACCTTTTATACTCCCTTCTCAATGCACCCAGGAACTGCTTCCTCCCTGCTCCTGCACTCCAGGGTTCCCCTTCCTCAGTGTTCCCTCCCCCCACTCCAGCCAGGGACAGGGACTGTCGTGCCCATCTCAGGGGCATATTGGTCGCCCTGCCCCACGGCAATGTGGTGTAATGCATGCAGGTGTCGGGTCCTGATCCACACTCCATCCTTACCTGAGAGTGAGATATCACACCTCTGGGTGAGGTGCAATACCTCTGTAGCAACCGAGCCCTCAGGGTGCTACAGTTCCATTTATCTTCAGGCCTAGGTGACATATTGCGATACAGGGCCGTGATTTTGGCTATAAAAGGGTCCCCTAGACCCCTACCCCAAGCTTTTTAAGAGAATCATATATGGCGTGCCACGAGACTCTATGGAATGCTTTCTCAGCATCCAACGAGAGTATCTAATTACAAATTTTTAACTGCATCTAGGCCAGGAAATACTTTGTGCCTAGTAGCAGTGTCTGCTAGTCAGCGGATTATCCCGGCTGTTAAGCAAGCTACACCACCTGTAGTTTGGACACTTAATTTTTTCAAAGGAAATGCTTCGGGACCACGGGATACTCAGTGAAGAGCATCAGGAGGCACCCCAAGGCATAGGGGCTGGGACTGGCAGTAGGATGCCTTGCGGTGGACAGCCGAGCTCGATCCTTATAAAAGCTTTTTAACTGCAGCAGCTTTAGTGGACGCTACTGGAGCTGGAATTACGCGGCTGCTGGCATGAGACTTGCCCTCCAATAGATCCTTGTAAATGGATTTAAAGTGTATTCATTCAAATTAGAGAGACAATTTAAATTAAAAAGCTTAGAGCTGCCTCCACCACAGGGGGGCTCGCTCGACCCACCAGCGGACAGGCACCAGTATTGGGAGAGGGGGGCTGGCCGTCAGGGTTCACCGCGGCTCTGGCACAAACCCGGCGACACGGAGGTGGCACGGGCAGGAGCGGACTGAACGTGTCGGCTTCTCACTTTTTGGATTTTAGAAGGGCATGACATGCCTATATCTGTGTCTCCCCCTCCTTTTACTCCTCCACCTCTTTTCTTTTCTCATGACTATATGTACTTGTCACTTTTCCATGTGTTAGTTGTGTCTTCTGAGCAGTTTGTCAGCTTTTGGACACCTTTGAAGGTGTTTTCTATGTGTTTCTATGTGTTTTTGTTTGCCTGCCATTGGTTTTAACGGTGTTCGAAGGTGTTCGACGAACAGTTCGGCGAACACACGGGTGTTCGACGAACCGAACCGAACTCGAACACTACGGGGGTGGCTCAACACTAGTAGTTACACTCACTGGTAAGCATTTCGTTTAAGATGACTCCAAACGAGTACCAGTCTACTCCGGCGTTATACTCCTCCTTGTCCATGATCTGCCATAGAGAAGCATTGTTAGTAGTGCTACCTCTTGTATATCACCGTTCTTACACGTCACTCATATTGTTATGTGATTCTATATTAAATGACAGTAAGTCTTACTACTTAATCAAGAGACAAAAAGGATCTTTCAGAATTATGCTCCATAAATGAAATTAATAAATGATATGAAAAATCAGAATGAATGTAATATATACGATTGTGACAATGCTCAGCTCAGTGTGCTACCAGCTCAAACTTTAACCCCTTCAAAATTGGGCGATTTTCAGTTTTTCCTCCCTTCTTACAAGAGCCATAACTTTTTTATTTTTCCATCCACATAACCGTATGAGGGCTTGTTTATTGCAGGATGAGCAGTAGTTTTGAATGACGCCATTCATTTTATCATATGATGCACTTGAAAGTGGTAAAAAAATTCCAAGCATGTTAAAATTGCAAAAAAAGTGTAATTTTACAATTTTTGTTTTATTTACCATGTTAACTATATGTTAAATCTGACCTGGCTTTATGATTATCCAGGTGAGTACAATTACGCAGATACCAAACACATGATGACATTTTTATTGATATCATTTTGAGGCAGATACAATGTTTTGATCACCTTTTATTGCATTTTATTACAATGTTGCGGCGGCCAAAAAAACTTAATTCTGGTGTTTTGATTTTTTCTTTGTTACGTCGTTTACTGATCAGATTAATTTTATATTTTGAGTGATCAGACTTTTACAAACACAGCAATACAGAGATACCAGATATGTGTATTTTTATTTTTTTTATTGTTTTATTTTTAATGGGGCAAAAGGGGGGTGATTTGAACTTTTCTGTATTTTTTAGTTTCCTTATATTTTTAAAAACATTTTTTTTTACTTTTTTTCCGACATTTATCAGTTCCCTTAGGGGAATTGAAGCTTTGACTGTCTGACTGCTGATGCACAGCTATGTATAGCTAAAATTACAATCTCCTATGAATGCCAGCTAAACGGTGGCCTTCACAGGAGTACTGTCATGACAAGCACGGAGATCTTCAGCGACCCCCGAATGCCATGGTAACCCATCAGCACCCCGTGATCATGTCAGGGGCGCACCGATGGGCATGTAGAAAAACGCGCCCCCCCGCCAGCCATGTTAAATGCCACTGTCAGAGATTGACAGCGAGATCTAACATGTTAATGGCTGCAGGCGGAGTAGTGTTACACCAGCAGCTGTTAAAGATTAAATCAACCATCATCCGCAGGAAAAGATGCGGGCTCGGCGTGCGACCTCGCATCAAAGGCAGGGACATGACATATGACCGACATGTACGCCATATGTCATGAAGGGGTTAAGGAGCGATCTGTGACATAGCTGATAATACTGAGGTGGCGGCTTGTCTTGTATTATATACACAGAGCAGCTTAGTCCGATGTACTTGATATTTCAGATACTTGTTATCTAATAAATGTAATAAGTGCACATAAAATAATAGATTTTCCTGTATCATTATTGCACATGTTATTGCCACTTTAGGACATCTCTGGTCCGGATAACTCAGCATTACACCTGGTTGGTCATAGTTCACCATCCATGTAGACATGCAGGCTAGGAGGAATAGGAGACGATGCTCCTCCCATTTGGCGATTGTGCGGCTCACAGTAGTGAAGCACTCAGAGGTCACACATTTTTCCCTGTTCTGTGGATGGGTGATATATTGAAAATACTTCCAATGGATTTCTAGTGCTCTAATATTGATAACCAGAACAGGTCATCAATATAAGATTGGTGGGGCCAACGCCCGGCAGTCCCACTGATTAACTGTTATTTCCTCCGCCAGTGGTTGGATATAACCAATAAACAGACATCACAGCACCGGTCACTGGTTAGTGGCGGCTGCTGGTACTACAGATTAGCCCCTATGGAAAGAAACACGGGCTGATCTGCATTTCTTGGCACTGACCACTAAACAGTACAGAGGTGCGATGTTCTGCTCTGTTTCCATCAGGTTGCAGCCAGGGGTAAGAACAGCTGATCAGTGTGATCCGATCCTCAATGATTTTATATTGATGAACTCGCCGAAATAAAGCTCATCAATGTGAAAGTATCCGGAATCCTTCTAAATACAACAGATAAAAGCGTTCTATTCTCCCCTCAGGAGCCGTGTAACCCATGGTCCCAGCGAAAGTGGTGGCTGTCCGCTCTCCGTGCATGTTCTCAAGTGCAAGACCGTAATCCGTGATCTTAATGTGGCCGTATCAGTCACCAGGAGGTTCTCGGGCTTCAGCTCTCTGTAAGAAAAAGAAAATGAACCTGAGTAAGTGTTCTTCTTCTATCTGTGGTGAAATGATGATATAGGAGAATAAACCTATTTTCTCTCCCTGCTGTACTTTCCTCTGAGATAACTCCTTTACTATATGCCCTGTACCACCGCAGGGATCACTGTATTCCATGTGACCGCCGCTCATCTGCAGCTTCCTGACAGTGATACCATATAGGACTACTAGACACCAGCTACAGGCATCAGTCTGCAGGTCACCAGGGTGGAGGGACTGACTGCAGCTGAGCTTTAAAGGGGTTTTCCCATCAATAAAAGGTAATTTTAATCAATAGATTATAGAATAATAATAATTTTCACAATTGGATGTGATTAAATAAAATGTTCCTGTGCTTATCAGCAAATGATTATTTCTTTGAAGTAAAACATTGTTTAAAAAAAAACCAGGCTGAGTGTGATCTGACAAAACATCGGATATCACTGGAACCAATATTATTTAATGGGCTCGTGTACATGTCTGATTTTTTTCCTTGGACCAATTGCAGAATGCCCAAGTTGGATCCAATCAACGGATCACACTCGGCCATGCAAGTCTATGAGTCCATGGAAAACATCGGACTGCACTCGGATGACATCTGAGTGCAGGCCGATTTCCACAGACTGACAGAATGGAAAAGATGGAGACATTTTTTTTTCCATCTTCTCCACATCAGAATAAATTGGATCACACTATGATCAAATTCTTTTCAGAGTTTAATCAAAATGTGATTTGTATAATGGTCTGGATTCTCTTAGATGAGAGAATATACGCTGGTGTGACTCAGCCTCACACTGACTACATTACCTGTGGATGACGCCCTTAGAATGGAGGAACTGGATCCCACACACTAGTTCGGCGGCATAGAATCTGACAAAGAGAAAATGAATAAGTATCAGATCCCACAGATTGTAAACTTGGGAATTCATATGAGTCAATAGGAGCATTATTCTATATTATTCCCTCTATGTGACTGCCGAATCGTGATGGTGTAAACAGTGCACAATGTCAATATTGCAGTCTCGAGAATGCACGTATGCAAATTACATACTTATGATTAGATGCCGACTATACTCCTGCACGTCTCTCAATTCTCTCCTATTTGAAGAAGCCGGGTGAGACTAGTTGGCATGTGATCACAAGTATGAAAATTGTACCCGTAATCACAGGATCGCCCACCTGAACGGGGTATACAGGGAAATCTTGACTGTGTGCGCATTGCATACTTTCACAATTTGTCAGTCTGCAGTCACATAGAGAGACTGCTGATTTTTCTTCTGAGACTGGACAACTCCTTAAACACATTACCTGGCACTGGTGATGTCAAGCGGCCCCTTCCTGTGTAGAAGTTGGTAAAAGTCCCCGCAGCTCATGTATTCCATACCAAGAAAAACATTCATCTGTAACATGGAACATTAGCATTTATTATACAGTAAAGACAAATACACATTTCACTACTTGAAGGGGTTTTCCATCCAAGAAAGTTAAAGCATATTGGTAAGATATGTAGTCACTCAATACAAAAGGTGGCCTAACTGCTGTGACCCCTAAAATTCTAAACAATGATATCTAATATATAAATACATGTAGAAATTCTTGTTTCAGCCAATGTTTGGTAATTATTTTTCTTTTAATTATAGACATAGGCCCAGATTCATAATTTGAATAGTTTTAATCACTTTCCTTTTTGGTCTTGTGGTATTTGTTGCTGACTTTTGGTGCCAAATTCTTCAAAATGGCGCACACAATTCAAGAATTTGGTACAAAGGAAAAAATGCTCGTTTTCTGCCTTGAAGTGTTTTTTGCAACTTTTTGGCCCCAAAAATCACACATTTTCGAATAGGTCCAAAAATATGGCAAAAAAACTGGCATACTCAAAAAATACGCCAAAGGGGATTGAAATTAAGACTGCGTCATATTTGCAACTTAAAAAAATCACAATTGATGAATCAGGTAAAAACATCTGGAATCACTAAACTCTGCCCACAAAGTGAAAAAAAGCAGAAAAGCTGATACAAAATAGACTGCAAAAAAGGCGCAAATAGAGTAATGAATTGGGTGCAAATAAAAAAAAGGCAAAAACACACAAAACCAGACAAAAACCAGACGTAAAGGCAATGATGAATCAAAGCCTTAATCTTATCTCTCTGCTTTGTATAGGGCTGCCATACAGTAACTGTTTTCTGTGTATCCCGCTTCCCAAAAAGTGGAATTAAAGATAGTTATAAAGTGTTGTGTACTCCCAAATAATACCAACGTAAAGCGCAAGCTGCGCAAAAAAACAGCTGTTAACAACAACAATGTTATGAGTCTTGTAAAACACCAACACAAAAAAATGTTTTTGTTTTGTTTTATTTTTTCAGTATGCTAATGTAGTAAAACATAAAAATCATATAAATCTGGTTTCACCATTATCATAAAAGTTATCATATTATGTAAGTGCCATAAAACCCTCAAAATACCAGCAAACTTGCTATTTTTTTCAATCCAACCTATAAAAAATGCAGACACCTTATCCAATACAATGTGCACTCTATAACGGTGCAGTTAAAAATACTACGCTTCATGCAAAATTAAATATAGACCTTCAAAGAACTACGGTGACAGAAGAATAGAAAAGTCACAGCTTTTAGACTGCGGAGATGAAAAAACAACTGAAAATGCTGCTCTCTTACAGCCTCTGCTGCTTCTTTATGGGGATAAAGGGGTTGTTCAGGTTAGGAAAAAATTGCTTTTCTTCCAGAAAAAAGTGCTTCTGTCCATGAGCTGTGCCTGGTATTTCAGCTCAGCCACATTCAAGACTATACAGAGCCATTTTGGTCTGAACATCAATACCCCCTCTATATCACCTCTGTAGAGTTTGTCTCTGGCAGAGGTATTGGCCATTGATCAGTGAAGCTTGGTTGCATTCAGTGACATTTCTTAAAGGAGTTTTCCACTCTCATGATGTACCTAGCATTAGAATAGGTCATTAATATCAGATTGGTGGGGTCCGATCAGCTGTTACCATCTCCACCAAAAGCCGGATGTAAACAGTGTACGGAGCTAACAAGGTTTAGTGGTCGCTCTTGGTACTGCAGGACAGCTCCTATTCAGACGAATAGGTCATCAACATCAAAGTAGTGGCAAGACCTTTCAGCACTAAGCAGTCACAATTCTACCTTGGTCTGGAATCCAAAGTCCGCGTGGACGAGGAAGGGGCTTCCAGATGCCAGCTGAAGAACTCGCCTCTCCACCATCACATCCAGCCTATCACCTCCGGCTAGCAGGGCTCTTTTGCTGATGATCTTAACAGCAAATTCTTGATGGGTTATAGTATCTTCCGCCATCAGGACCTTTCCAAAGCTTCCGAAGCCGAGCACATGGTGGAATAATAATGTCTCCTTGATGGAATGAGAGATTGTGCCGGAGCTGGATGGCCGAACACCACTGCATCCTATCAGGGGAGAAAAATGACAAATATCACAATAAATCTAACATTTACAGGCCATTATTCAAACTGAGGAAATCTTCTGTTCTAAGTAAAGCTTGTATTTCATTTTATGACTTGTGTTAATGGATTTTATTAATACGCAACTTAGTATTCCTGTAAGCAATCTACATAGGTTTGTCTGATAGAGAGAAGTTATAAAATGATTATTTCCATTATACACTTGGCTGTGATGAGGTTGATCAATATGAACATCTAAAGGGTTTTTCCATAATGACACTTATCACTAGAGACAAATCGCATGGATTTTACCGAGACATTCGATTTAGAGTGAATTTATTCTCTGCAAATTCAATTTCCTTTATTAAGCTCTGGGATACTGGGGTATGGGAAGACTCCTAAAGCATAGTAAAGGTAAGATGTCGAAAAAAAAAGACCGAAAAAAACTAATATTCACCTCACTTCTCACCTTTTCCACTCTCTGACCTTCAAGGTTCTTGGCCCTGCTCCTTACCGCCATTGTGCGCTGATGGAACCCGGTCATCTTCACACTAGGCCAGGACTTCCGGCCATAACTAGGCCTGGGATGTCCCTGCGCATGCAAAGAAATGTCCTGGGCCTACTAGCAGCTGGAATTCCTGGTCCAGAGTCATGAAGCAAGTGATGATGTTACGACATGTGCCATGACCTTACGACAAGCACTCTAGACCAGGACTTCCAGACACAGGGACTTCCAGGGTCTACTCACAACCTAGCGGGAAGATGTGTCAGTGCACAGTCATGGTAAGTAAAGGAGTTGAGGACCGTACTGGGGACCACGAGCAACAGAGACATTCGTTTTTTAACCTTTTGTATAGTTCAACAAGATGGTGGCGACCATTTTGCTGAATTCCTACAGAGCAAACTACAAAAAATATGTAAAAGAATACAGATTTTTTGTAAAAGTCAACTTCACTTGAATAAATTCTCCCAACTCTAATTATCACCTATATTATTCTGGGACCCTTATGATCACTAGAACAGGACATCTGCAGGTGACCTGCGTGTGTGTGTGTGGTGGGGGGGGTTGATAGGGTGATGGTGAAACATGCATATTGTTATTTTCAACTCAATATTTATGGGACTGACGGAAACAGCAAAGTGCTACAGTATTCTGCTGGCAACTGTAGATGGGAGATCTGAAAAGATGTTTCACCATGTTGTACCTCTCTGTAGGGCTCTAGCAGCAGTTTACTGTTAACAGTGCTAACAAATGCTTTCTGGGAGTTCCCTAAGACTAGGCATATGGACGGGCATGTGGATGGGCATCAGGAAGGATGCTACAACTGTCTCTCCAGAGCAGAGATGTGGTAAAGCACTTACTGCAGAATGCCAAGAGCATTTCAGAGTCACAGAATTCCCAAAAATCGGAAGCATTATACCCCAGATTAAAGCTACATTTTCTCAGTCACAATGCAGCTAAAAACTTTAATTTGTAGACCGACCTGCTGATAGTCTTCTTTTTAGAAAATCACTCTAGCAATTTTTTTTCCATATACAAAGATTACTTGCCATCAGTATTCTAGCTGTTTAACCAGTTTACAACCAGTCTGTTTCCCCCCATTCCTGTCATACATGCACATTTAAGGGCCCTAAAAAGAATGTTCTCGCTTAGATATTTAAAAGTTTTGCCTTTTTTTTGCAATACATGGGGCTTAATTTTCAATGCATTTTTATATTATTTTTTTCTTTGCTTATGACGCGCCCCCAGGGCCGTGGGGTACTCTGCAGCCGGGCCTCTTGTCGCTGCTGGCGGGGGATATCATGGTGGCTGGCCCGGTCCATGACCCACGGCGGTCAGTGCAAAAAGGGGATATAATTGTTAGGGACAGTTCGTGACGCCACCTGTGGTGCCTGGTGAGGATCACCAGCGCTGCAGCAGTCCTCTGAGGCAGGTGTTAGGGCAGCTTGAGATGGAACGGCTCCCCACAGGTGGAGCAGGCCTCAGGGCAGTGAAATGAGAGCGTGGGTTGCGCTGGGCGTTGTAGTGCAGGGATCGGAATGGTGCCAGTGAAAGAAGGGACGGAGGCAGTACAGTGCAGTCATCCAAGATTTTTACTCACAGTTCTTTAGACGGTCCACAGGTGCACTGTACAGGTGCAAGCCTCCCACGTCGCACTGCGTTCACCGGGCAGGGGTTCAGTCCTTCCTCAGGCAGCTTGGGAGTACCTGGCAGAACCCCACTTTCTTGTGTGCCTTTCTAGACCGACTTCACGCTGGGTCTTTCTCCCTCCTGCCCTGAGCTTCCCCACTCTGTATCCTATTCGGGTACTCTGAAGCCCCTCCTGTCCGTCGGAGTTGCACAGACCTGCTTGACCTTACTTGGATTGGAATGGGGGTTTTGACTACTGGCTATAGAAGCCAGAAGCCTCTGGTTTTTCCAGCCGAGGCTTGAAGCTGCACGACTGGGCCAGGGGCCGGCCCCCTTCTTGCGGCCTAGATCCTCCTGACACTTGGCAGGTTCGGGGTGTACGGGTGCCGCCTGCACTCGCCGTACCCCCTAAGATCCCTTCTGCAGAATGGAGCTTACTCCCTGCTCCCCTCCTGGGCCTCTGAGACTAGGCCCTGCTTGGGGAGCAGAGCTCTGACTGAGACTCTGCTCCCTGACAGTCGTCCTCTGACTGAACACACTCTCTAAGATGGCTTCTCTATTTATACCTCCTTCTACAAGTGCTTCCTCTAACTACTTCCTCCACCCACACCCACTACTGGTTTCCCCTACCTTTGGTTCCCCCCACTCCAGCCAGGGACAGGGCTCAGCAGAAAACTACATTGCGTCTTGCCCCTCCTGCTGGCCTGGAGCAGTGTAGTGTTGGATGCAGGTGTTTGGGGTTCCGTGCAGCACTCCCTCCTTACCTGAGTGAAGGGAGACACCACACCTCGGGGTGAGGTGCAGTACTGCAGTACCTTTGTGGCAACTGAACCCTAAGGGGCGCCACACTTATATCAGGGGAAAAATGTAACTAAAAATAGGAAATGTGTCTATTTTTCACTTTATTTAAACAAAGGACAAGTAAAACATTTCAAATTGCATTCCCCTTTACATAGAAATGATTTTTAGATATTGAACGTATTTTTCTTTTCAATGGAGGCAGGGCTAGATACAGTGATTCAGACTGGCTGGGTCTCTTTTTTTAGTTTTTTCATTATTTATGCTTTTTTTTTCTATTTTATTTTTGCGTTTTTCATGTATTGTTTCATATATTTTACACACTCTGCCCCCCTTAAGGCCTTAAAAGACCTTACAACCCAGCAGCTCTTGTTCCTTCCCTACAGCTAGCGATCACATGTTTCCTGGATCTGGAGGAGGCAGCATGGTAATTGCTTCCTAATTTCTTGTTAATCTGTAACACAAGTGCTGGTATAGCACTGTGAATACAGCCAAACAGATGGTAAGTCTGAGCATGCTCGTTACTCGAGATTTACGAGCATGCTGAAGATACTATGTGTTCACCCGAGATGCTCATCGAAAAGGTTAACAGAACATACTCGCTCATCACTAATGGTAAGTATGGTAATAAGCCATGTATTGCCTTATGTCTGGGTAGTCTGGCTGTGTACAGCACTCCCTCACTCACAGATTCACGATCTTGTACAAGCTGCTTACAATCCACTGACGTTTTAGAACGTCAATGCAGAGTAATGAGTGGACTGTCCAGAAATTATAATCTATGGGTCATCCAGAAGTACAGTGCAGACCAAAAGTTTGGACACACTTTCTCATTTAAAGATTTTTCTGTATTTTCATGACTTTGAAAATTGTACATTCACACTGAAGGCATCAAAACTATGAATTAACACATATGGAATTATATACTTAACAAAAAAGTGTGAAACAACTGAAAATATGTCTTATATTCTAGGTTCTTCAAAGTAGCCACCTTTTGCTTTGATGACTGCTTTGCACACTCTTGGCATTCTCTTGATGAGCTTCAAGAAGTAGTCACCGGAAATGGTTTTCACTTCACAGGTGTGCCCTGTCAGGTTTAATAAGTGGGATTTCTTGCCTTATAAATGGGGTTGGGACCATCAGTTTTGTTGTGCAGAAGTCAGGTGGATACACAGCTGATTGTCCTACTGAATAAACTGTTAGAATTTGTATTATGGCAAGAAAAAAGCAGCTAAGTAAAGAAAAACGAGTGGTCATCATTACTTTAAGAAATGAAGGTCAGTCAGTCCGAAAAATTGGGCAAACTTTGAATGTGTCCCCAAGTGCAGTTGCAAAAAACATCAAGCGCTACAAAGAAACTGGCTCACATGAGGACCACCCCAGGAAAGGAAGACCAAGAGTCACCTCTGCTTCTGAGGATAAGTTTATCCGAGTCACTAGCCTCAGAAATCGCAGGTTAACAGCAGTTCAGATTAGAGACCAGGTCAATGCCACACAGAGTTCTAGCAGCAGACACATCTCTACAACAACTGTTAAGAGGAGACTTTGTGCAGCAGGCCTTCATGGTAAAATAGCTGCTAGGAAACCACTGCTAAGGACAGGCA
The DNA here is from genome assembly GCF_046119375.1 of Phyllobates terribilis. Lineage (NCBI taxonomy): Eukaryota > Metazoa > Chordata > Amphibia > Anura > Dendrobatidae > Phyllobates > Phyllobates terribilis. Next base: position 2,922,469 of record NW_027362898.1, on the reverse strand, counting down.
ACAAGCCGAAGAGACTTGTTTGGGCTAAAGAACACAAGCAATGGACATTAGACCAGTGGAAATCTTTGCTTTGGTCTGATGAGTCCAAATTTGAGATCTTTGGTTCCAACCACCATATCTTTGTGCGATGCAGAAAAGGTGAACGTATGGACTCTACATGCCTGGTTCCCACCGTGAAGCATGGAGGAGGAGGTGTGATGGTGTGGGGGTTCTTTGCTGGTGACACTGTTGGGGATTTATTAAAAATTGAAGGCATACTGAACCAGTATGGCTACCGCAGCATCTTGCAGCAGCATGCTATTCCATCCGGTTTGCGTTTAGTTGGACCATCATTTATTTTTCAACAGGACAATGACCCCAAACACACCTCCAGGCTGTGTAAGGGCTATTTGACCAAGAAGGAGAGTGATGGGATCCTACGCCAGATGACCTAGCCTCCACAGTCACCAGACCTGAACCCAATCGAGATGGTTTGGGGTGAGCTGGACCGCAGAGTGAAAGCAAAAGGGCCAACAAGTGCTAAGCATCTCTGGGAACTCCTTCAAGATTGTTGGAAGACCATTTCCAGTGACTACCTCTTGAAGCTCATCAAGAGAATGCCAAGAGTGTGCAAAGCAGTCATCAAAGCAAAAGGTGGCTACTTTGAAGAACCTAGAATATAAGACATATTTTCAGTTGTTTAACACTTTTTTGTTAAGTATATAATTCCACATGTGTTAATTCATAGTTTTGATGCCTTCAGTGTGAATGTACAATTTTCATAGTCATGAAAATACAGAAAAATCTTTAAATGAGAAGGTGTGTCCAAACTTTTGGTCTGTACTGTATATTTCATCACACCTCAGTTACATCTACACATCCCCCTTCAATATAGGGAAATGGGTCATGTGATCTCCAGCCTGACAACTATTCCAGTACATGCACTAATGTGTTGACAGGAAGTCAGTCTCTGACGTCATGTGATCTGTACGATGACCTCATTACCTATCAAATCCCTCCTGGCGGCTCAGACTCTCCCCCGCATACCGAGCTTCAGCTTCTTTGTCGTTCTGTACGTCATCCCATGCAGATAAAGATATGCATGAAGACTTTTCTAAAATAAATCCTGTCTTTGCTGCCATAGCAGCCGATCATAGAGCAGCTTTCATTTAGTTTATATAAGTGAGCAGTGACATTGTAGGGGAGACCAGCTGAAGCTGCATCACATGAAGCATTATCAAACCTGTCTAAGGGTCTGTTCACATATTAAGTATTTGATTCAGAGATTTCTACACCATATCTGCATCTTTTGTAAGGAAAAATAAAGTGGCAAAAACACGCGCTTTTGTCCAAATTTTTCCCCACTCTTAAGTATGGGTGAAATCTGCAGGAAAACATTGAAAGAATTGATATTCTGCAGATTTAACCCCTTCACAACATCCGCCGTACATGTACTGAGCAAGTTGGAAGCAAGTGTGTAAAGCGGGCTCACAGGGTGAGCCAGCCCCATACCCGGCAGGTGATGTCTGTGTATTACAGCCAGGACCTGCAGCTAACAATCGCGGGTGGAGCGCTGCTCTGACATACATAACACGCAACAGCATGCGTGCGTGTCATTCCCTCCGCCCATCGGTGAGCCTGTGATGTAATTGCGGGTCGGCGATGGGTTGTCATTATAGCCTGGTGTCAGCTGATGACCCCCGTGCCTGTCATTATGGAGCTCCTTTGAAACCCTGACTGTGGCCATGCTTAAAAGGAGACTATGATTTCTGATAAATACATCTTTGTATCTAGCACAGGCGATTGGACAATTGCGTCTTCAAGTCCCCTAAGGGGGCTAACAATTATAGTGAAAAATAAAAAAAATGTTTTGAAAAAAAAAAATTAAAATATAGCTTTTATTAAACTTAATTAAAAATGTAGGGATCAATGTAGGGATGCCCTGCATTTGGTTAGCTGCAGGGCATCTCTACATTTATCCATTTACCATAGATTTCCTGATGAACCAACATCTGGTGGAGAAATGCGTCGAGATACATTGGAAGACCGTACATGTGGACTGATAAGTATCATGGCCCATGAAATCTATACGTTGTTCAGTCTATAACTGTGCTTTTTTTTAACACTAATGTTTACAGTGCCTACAAGTAGTATTCAACCCCCTGCAGATTTAGCTGGTTGACACATGCGGAATTAACTTGGCATTGTGACATTTGTACTGTAGATCAGCCTGGAAGTGGGAAATGCACTGCAGCAAATATTGTTTGTTTTTTTTTTCTTTTTTTTTTTTTTTAAAACGTTAAAAGTTAATTCAGAGTGTCATTTATTATTCAACCCCTCAAACCACAAGAATTCTGTTTGGTCCCCCTAAAGTATTAAGAAGTAGTTCAGGCACCAAGAATAATGAGCTTCACATGTGTGGATTAAAGATCTCTTTTGCCAGCCTTTTCTGACTATTTAAGACCCTCCCCAAACTTGTGAACAGCACTCAGACATGGTCAACATGGGAAAGATAAAGGAGCATTCCAAGGCCATCAGAGACAAGATCGTGGAGGGTCACAAAGCTGGCAAGGGGTACAAAACCCTTTCCAAGGAGTTGGGCCTACCTGTCTCCACTGTTGGGAGCATCATCCGTAAGTGGAAGGCTTATGGAACTACTGTTAGCCTTCCACGGCCTGGACAGCCTTTGAAAATGTCCTCCCGTGCCGAGGCCAGGCTTGTCCGAAGAGTCAAGGCTAACCCAAGGACAACAAGGAAGGAGCTCCGGGAAGATCTCATGGCAGTGGGGACATTGGTTTCAGTCAATACCATAAGTAACGTACTCCACCGCAATGGTCTCCGTTCCAGACGTAAGGTACCTTTACTTTCAAAGCGTCATGTCAAGGCTCGTCTACAGTTTGCTCATGATCACTTGGAGGACTCTGAGACAGACTGGTTCAAGGTTCTATGGTCTGATGAGACCAAGATCGAGATCTTTGGTGCCAACCACACACGTGACGTTTGGAGACTGGATGGCACTGCATATAACCCCAAGAATACCATCCCTACAGTCAAGCATGGTGGTGGCAGCATCATGCTGTGGGGCTGTTTCTCAGCCAAGGGGCCTGGCCATCTGGTCCGCAGCCATGGGAAGATGGATAGCACGGCCTACCTGGAGATTTTGGCCAAGAACCTCCGCTCCTCCATCAAGGATCTTAAGATGGGTCGTAATTTCATCTTCCAACAAGACAACGACCCAAAGCACACAGCCAAGAAAACCAAGGCCTGGTTCAAGAGGGAAAAAGTCAAGGTGTTGGAGTGGCCTAGTCAGTCTCCTGACCTTAACCCAATTGAAAACTTGTGGAAGGAGCTCAAGAATAAAGTCCACATGAGACACCCAAAGAACCTAGATAACTTGGAGAAGATCTGCATGGAGGAGTGGGCCAAGATAACTCCATAGACCTGTGCCGGCCTGATCAGGTCTTATAAAAGACGATTATTAGCTGTAATTGCAAACAAGGGTTATTCCACAAAATATTAAACATAGGGGTTGTATAATAATTGACCCACACTTTTATGTTTAAAGTTTAATAAAATTCAACTGAGCAACATTACTTTTTGGTTTGTAAGATTTATGCTTCTGTTCATGAATCCTACTCTCGTTTGCAGTTTGAAGGCTCTAACTTATTTGCATCTTATCAAATCAGCTAAATCTGCAGGGGGTTGAATACTACTTGTAGGCACTGTATATTTGTGCTCACCATTCCATTATGAATTATTTGGATCTATTATTGTGACTGCTATCTAAGATCAGGATAGCTTCTCGCTTGAGGTCAAGCTGAAGGGCTAAGGATTTACCGTATTTTTCGGACCATAAGGCGCACTTTTTTTCCCCAAAATTTGGAAGGAAAATTGGGGTGCATGTTATGGTCCGAACGTTACTTTACCGGTGGCGGTGGAGCGGGGATCGCAGGGTCCTCCGGCGGCGGCAGAGGTGAGATGCTGCTGAAGCCGGGGCCTGTACCTGTGCTGGTGTCGGGTGGTGAAGCAGAGGAGCCGGGGCCTGTGCCGGGCTGTGAGTGGTGTCCGGCGGTGAGGCAGAGGAGCTGGGGCCTCTGTCGGGCTGTGAGCGGTGTCCGACGGTGTGGTAGAGCAGCGTGTGCTGCTTCCGGAGCTCCGGCGGCCATTTTCCTGTAGATCTCTGCCTCACCGCCAGACCCATTCACAGGTCCAGGCCTCAGGCAAGTTCACAGGCCCCAGGCCCGTCCACAGGCCCTAGGCAAGTCCACAGGCCCCAGGCAAGTCTACAGGCCCCAGGCCCCAGGCCAGTCCACAGGCCCCAGCCGGTCCACAGGCCCCAACCAGACACTGGCATTTCACCTCTTCTGCTGCCTCCGGGTTCCTGAGGCAAGGAACAGAGGGATCTGCGATCCTGATCCACCATCACCGCAACTCACAGCTGCTGCAGCACCGGCTTCATGTATCCAGGGTCCGCAGCATTCCTCCACTTCCGCCGGGCCGGTTTCCTGAAGGATCCTGCCTCCTGCTCCACCACCCCCCCAGGTAAGATACCTAATCAAACTATAAGACGGACCCCATCTTATAAAAAATATTTTTTTTCCTATTTTCCACCCCAAAATTTGGGGTGCGTCTTATGGTCCGGTGCGTCTTATAGTCCGAAAAATACGGTATATATGAATCAATGGGCATATTTGTCAGATGTCATATCTTGTATATATATCCGCATTCAAGAATGTACAATATTATATTGCTGCCTTGCTGCGCTTTATTTACATTTTGGACTCGAGATACTCTCCTACTCTTACATTGTATATTGTTTGCATACCCTGCCGACCTCGTTTTTATGTAGTTACAGTGGATGATTTATTTATATATATATATATTTCTAATCCCGTTACTATCATACTAGCCCTGTGCTCTCCCTCTCTATTAGTGTTCAGGGACTTACAGGGACTTTTAGGGATAGACAAAGTGAGTGGGGGCGCCATTGTCGTACAAATTCTAGGGTGCCAACCCCTGCGGTCAGCAATGGTCACCCTAGAGGACAATAGGAGATGACTAGTTCCTGTAGTATCATAGATATGTTATTATATTTATTTATTCCCGCTATTATCATATTACAGGTTCACGAACCTTCTGTTCCCATCCTGTACTTGCTCACAAAGGTCCATAGGAGTCTATAAGACCCTCCGGGACAGCCCATTGTCTCAGTCAATGGGCGTCTATCTGAACCAATTTCTAGATTCTTGTATTACTATCTAAAACCGGTTGCTATGGAACTTCCACCTTTCATCAAAAACTGCGGAAATTTTACAGAGATTGGATAATATTCATGTTGGTTTAGATATGTTTCTCATTACATGTGATGTAGAACCATTATATATTTCTGTGGCGCCCCTGAGGGTTCGGTCGCCACAAGGGGGATACTGCAGCCTGTCAGCAGGTGTAGTGTTTCCTCACCCAGGTAAGGAAGGTGTACTAAGCAGGACCCTGTCTTGCATCCAACACTACACACTCCTGACCTATGGGAGGCAAGTATGCACCATAGTGCTGCCTCAGCAGGATCACGAGTGGGGGGAACCAAAAGTTAGGGGAACCATGTAGTGGGTGGATGGTGTAGAACACAATTTTAGTTTGCACACATAGTTTCATATATAATGGTCAACCATCTTAGAACAATGTTCTTTGATTGTGGCCTTCACAGCTGACAATGGCCTTGTGTAGGAGCCTGCAGGGTGCTGAAGATGCACGGTCCTCGTGCTCTGACCTCGACACGAGGAGCGGGGACGAGTTAACAGAGTCTCTACCCCGGTCAAGTTCCCTTGCTTAAGAAGGTCAGGAGCTATAGTGGAGCTCCATAGCAAAAGGATCCCAGGGAGCACGGACGGAGCGGCGTACGCCACCTGTACTCTTATTTCTGGCCAGCCAGAGGGACTCCTGCTGCAAGAGGGGTACCGGCCCCCGATATCTGACTTTGCCACTTTAAGTCTCTGTCAGTGGATCCCGTCGCGGGACGGACGCAGCAGCAATTGCCGCCGTGCCCCAAATCTGTGGATAGTCCAGAGGGATACCCAGCCTTACTCTACACACGGACAGGAGAGGACTCAAAAGGGGAGAGTTAGGAACACTCTGAGGGTCCTGATCTAGGCATCTGAAGCACTTGGGTGCGCTGAGCCCTCATCCCTGGTGGCCGAAGTCATCCGTGAGGAGCAGGGAGAAGCCTTGCGGCTGTGCTTGAAAACTGTGAGTAAAAGACCTGGAAGACTATCCCTATGGCCTCCGGACTCTATTTCCACACTGCACCACACAGCATCTGAGTGACTCTAGACTACTCTCCCCATCCTCCTATCACATCTGCCCTGAGGCCCAGCTCCGCCTGTGGGGAGTTATAACACCTCAAGCTGCCTTAACATCCAGCCTCAGAGGTCTGCTAGCAGCGCTGGTGGCGCATCACCAGGCACCGCAGGTGGCGTAGTCATAATAACACCACTTGTTACACCAACACCGAATGCCCTTCATTTTTAATGTGACGGCCCTGGGCACGGAACGGGTCCGGTCCACGACTACATCCCCCTAACATCTGACCTGGCTCCGAGTACCCCCACCATCTTCCCAGGGCAGGGCTGTGAGCGTCACACTTGAATTTCACATGAATATGGATTATCCGCTACTAGGTTTTTTTCTATCAGGCTGGGGTTTGGATGAATCTCTTGTGGATTTTCTTATGATTCTTTTTGAATATGTAGCGTCGGCATCTCTACCTCCTGCTGGGCAGAGACGCCGATCCCCTCACCGCCGCGGTCCTGGTCCGACGTCCTCCTGCTCCCCTCCTACGTCAGCCCGGGGTGCGCGCACCGTGCGCAGTTCCCCGGGCACTGTGCTCAGGGCGCGCATGCACTCCCTCCCTCTTAAAGGGGCCGTGCGCACCGCCCTAAAGAGTCCCCGGCCAAAGGCCGGAGGACTTCCCCTATATAAGGCACCTCCTCCAAAATGGAGGTGCCTGTGCAAGATTGTTGTTTGTGTGCTTACACTCTCCTCAGTCCTCAGGTCCCAGTGCCCGCCAGCCTGTCTATCAGCTGTGCCCGCCTGTCTGTCTACTGGCTGTGCTCATCTGCTGTGCCTGTTAGCTTCAGCCATCAGTCCCGTGGGAGTCGCCTGCTCTCACAATGTCGGTCCCAGAGTGGCACCTGGTTCACCTTCACGATCCCTCCTTGGTTCACGAAGTCGACTAAGCCACCATGTGGCCAGGGTCGGTCCGGGTATGCACTTAGTTACGCCCCTCTCATCCCTCCTTGCATCACAGCACAGAGGTTCCACCACCTGGATCCGTAACAGTTTGCACAGGCCATGGAATCCGGTGGCTCCCAGGCTCCTTTGCTCTCAGACCTGTATCAAGAGGTCTCTCGCCAGAGATCCCAACAGGATACTATCATGTCCTATCTGCGGACAGTCAACTCCAGCCTGGACGTGCTGTCCACCCCGACTGTGTCCGCCTCTAACCAAGCAACCCAGTGGCACTGTGGCATCCAGCTTAGGACCCCGGCTATCTGCTCCTCCACGTTTCGGTGGTGACCCCGCCCTATGTCGGGGCTTCATAAATCAGTGCTTTCTGCACTTTGAGGCTCTGGTGTCCACTTTTTGGGAGGGCCTTTCCGGATGGAGCAAGGATGAGCTAGCCGGTCATGACATACCTCCCTCTCTAGACGACCTGGTGTCATTAGCTACCCAAATTGACATCCGTTTTCAGGAGCGTTCTAAGGAGACGACCAGGGAGAAAAGACCCCTGCGTCTCGCACCAACCTTCCAAAGGCCAGTCTCGCAACCAGCATTCCCCCCGATGTCCTCTCCAGAGTCTATGCAAATAGACCAAGTTAAGACGGTCAAGTCTCGCCAGGAGATCCGCCTCGCCGAGGGGAGTTGCTTCTACTGTGGCAGTATAGAGCATCAAATCCGCTCCTGTCTGGGACCGTTTGGAGAGGTCGCCCTAGGCAAAAGTTCTTCCTCTCAGTCCTTGACTCTGTCTGTCTCAGTTACCAGTGATAAGACCCGCTTCTTCGAGACTGCCTATCTGGATTCCAGAGCCGCTGGGAATCTCATTCAACAGGCCGTTGTGGAGCGTTATCAGATTCCTACCATACGTCTGGATGATCCTTTATTTTTTCCTCTGAGGATGGAAAGCTTCTCTCTCAGACCATCTTGTTTGTCACTGAGCCTGTAACCCTTCAGGTGAGAATGCTACATTCGGAGAAGATCTCCTTTTACGTGCTGTCCGGCCTCTCTCATCCCCTCTTGCTTGGCCTGCCTTGGTTATAGAGACATGAGCTCGTCCTGAATTGGAGCTCAGGTGAGGTGCTCCGTTGGCTTCAGGAATGCCATAAGTCTTGTCTGGTTCCGGTTCGTCCTGCTCGACCTCCGTCTATCCCAGCTAACCTACCTGGCCTGCCGGCACCCTACTGGTCATATGCGGACGACTTTGATAAAAAGGAGGCAGAGACACTACCACCTCATAGGCTGTATGATTTCCCCATAGACCTAATATCTGGTGCTTCACCTCCTTGCGGGCGAATCTACCCCTTGTCGCTGGCCGAGACCCGTGCTATGTCTGAATACATAGAGGAGAATCTTGCTAGGGGATTTATCCTGAAATCCACCTCTACGGCTGGAGCAGGATTCTTCTTCGTCAAGAAGAAAGACGGCTCTCTTCATCCATGTATCGACAATAGGGGTCTAAACCAGATTACCATAAAAAATAAGTACCCCCTGCCTCTCATCTCGGAGCTGTTTGACCGCCTAAAAGGCGCGAAGATCTTCACTAAGCTCGATCTTCGTGGGGCGTACAATCTGGTCCAGATTCGCCAGGGAGACGAGTAGAAGACGACATTCAACACTCGGGATGGTCAGTATGAGTACCGCGTAATGCACTTCGGTCTCTGTAATGCTCCAGCCATCTTCCAGGAGTTAGTAAACAACATCTTCCGAGATCTCCTGTATTCCTGCGTGGTGGTGTACCTGGACGATATCTTGGTGTTCTCCCCTGATCTGCCCTCTCACCGGAGGGATGTTCGTCAGGTACAACTGCGGCTTCGGAAGAATCGCCTGTATGTTAAGTACGAGAAGTGCCTCTTTGAGCAGACCTCCCTACCATTTCTTGGATATATCATCTCTGAGACCAGACTGCAGATGAATCCCGAGAAGGTGTCTGCCATCTTAAAGTGGCCCCGACCCGAGGGGTTGAAGGCTATTCAGCGGTTTCTGGGATTCACTAACTATTACCTCCTCTTCATTCCTCATTTCTCCTCCCGGACTGCTCCCATCTCTGCTCTCACCCGTAAAGGAGCAAATCCCAGGGAATGGACTTCTGAGGCAGAAAATGCCTTTGTTTCTCTTAAGCAAGCCTTCTCCTCCGCACCAGTGCTACATCGTCCTGATTGCAATAAACAGTTCTTCCTGGAGGTTGATGATTCTTCCTCCAGAGTCGGAGCAGTACTCACCCAGAAATCCTCGTCCGGGCGAATGGTGACCTGCGGCTTCTTCTCCAAACTCTTTTCTTCGTCCGAGCGCAATTACTCCATTGGAGATCGAGAACTGCTGGCCATCAAATTAGCGCTGGAGGAGTGGCGCTACTTGCTATAAGGGGCTCTGCACTCGGTGGTCATCTACACTGACCATAAAAACCTCGCTTACTTGCAGACCGCCCAAAGACTAAATCCGCGTCAGGCCAGATGTTCTTTGTTCTTTGCTCGTTTCTGCTTCTCTCTCTATTACCGCCCAGCAGTCAAGAATATTAAAGCTGACGCTCTATCCCGCTCTTTTCTGTCTACCGACTAAGAGGAGGAGCCTCTACACATCATTGACCCCTCCATAATAATGACTGTTGCTCCGTTTGACCTGTCTCATCTACCTCCTGGTAAGACCTTTGTAGCGGCTCAAGATCGCAAGAGGGTCTTACTCTCGGGTCATTCGTCCAAACTGGCTGGTCATGCCGGCCAGAGGAAGACGCTTCTGCTCATTGCCCGACATTATTGGTAGCCCACCCTGTGCAAGGATGTTGCGGATTTTGTCGCGGCTTGTTCCTCTTGTGCCTGTAACAAGATACCTAGGCACCTTCCAGCTGGTCGTCTTCTTCCTCTTCCCGTGCCTTCTGCTCCTTGGCAACACATTGCGATGGACTTCATCACTGATCTCCCGGTATCTTCCGGTTCTACCGTCAGTTGGGTGGTCGCTGACCGCTTCTCCACGATTGCTCACTTCATCCCTCTGCCTGGTCTTCCGTCTGCACCTGTGCTTGCTAAGGACTTCATCCATCACATCTTTCATCTCCACGGCTTACCCCTCCACATTGTCTCGTACCGAAGAGTTCAGTTCACTTCTCGCTTCTGGAGAGCCACGTGCAAGCTGCTGGATCTATCTTTGGACTTTTCTTCGGCCTATCATTCTCAGTCCAATGGTCAAGCGGAGCGTATTAATCAGATCCTTACCAGTTTTCTTCGGCATTTTGTCAACGCTCACCATAGCGATTGGGTAGAACTCCTGCCTTGGGCCGAGTTTTCTTATAACAACCATGTGAGTGAGTCCTCTGCTATGTCTCCTTTATTTGTTGTTTACGGCCGACACCCCAGAATTCCTTTTCCTGTCTCCTCTTCAGTGGACAATACTTCCGCGGAGTCTCTTGTCAGTGAATTTTCGTGATTTGGGAAGACACTAGATCTGCGCTTCTTAAGTCCTCCGAGTGGATGAAGAAGCATGCTGATAAGAGACGTCTGGAACCGCCTCTATTTCGTCCGGGAGACAAGGTCTGGCTTTCCTCCAAATATGTCCGCCTCAAGATACCATCATACAAGTTGGGTCCGCGGTTTATCGATCCTTTAGCGATTCTGAGCCAAATAAATCCAGTGGCGTATTAGCTAAAACTCCCTGCCTCCTTACGGATTCCCAATTCCTTTCACATGTCTCTCCTCAAGCCTGTTGTCCTTAATCCTTTATCTGACTATCCAGGTACCACTCCAGCTCCAATCTCCGCTGAGGACGTCTTTGAAGTAGAGAACATTTTGGCCATCAAGAGGGTAAGAGGAAAGACTTTCTTTCTTGTGGATTGGAAGGGGTTTGGTCCTGAGGAGAGGTCTTGGGAGCCCAGGGAGAACATTCATGCCCCTCGTCTTCTAGAAAAATTTCTTGCGGGCCTAAAGAGGGGCATAAAGGGGGGGGTACTGCCGGGCAGAGACGTCGATCCCCTCACCGCCGCGGTAACGGTCCGGCGTCCTCCAGCTCCACCCAGCTTCTGCCCGGGGTGTGCGCACCGCACGCAGTTCCTCGGGCACTGTGCTAAGGGTGCGCGAGAGTGCACTCCCTCCCTCTTAAAGGGGCCGCGCGCGCCGTCCTAAAGAGTCCCCGGCCAATTTCCGGAGGACTACCCCTATTTAAGGCACCTCCTCCAAATGGAGGTGCCTGTGCAAGATTGTTGTTTGTGTGCTAACACTCTCCTCAGTCCTCAGGTCCCAGTGCCTGCCAGCCTGTCTATCAGCCGTGCCCGCCTGTCTACTGGCCGTGCTCATCCGCAGCTTCAGCCATCAGTCCCATGGGAGTCGCCTGCTTTCACAAGATCGGTCCCAGAGTGGCACCTGGTTCACCTTCCCGGTTCCTCCTTAGTTCACGGAGTCGACTAAGCGGCTGTGTGGCCAGGGTCGGTAAGGGTAGGCACTTAGTTACGCCCCTCTGATCCCTCCTTGCATCACAGCACATAGGTTCCACCACCCGGATCCGTAACAGAATACATTTTGTAACATAATAATTTTGTGTTCAAAGATCGATACTACCTACAGAAGAAAGAGGTGGCAATGGCCGCGGCTTGGGCCCCATCTTACGCCAATCTCTCCTTGGGATTTTGGGAGTGTGAATACATCTGATTCCAGAACATTGAACATACGTCGATGGGATCAGTGATATCTTGGATGAGATTCATAGACGATGTGTTGTTTATTTTGCAGGGCTCCCATGAGGAACTTGAAAAATTCTTAAAATATCTAAATGACAATGCATTCAATATTAAGCTAACCCATCATATTGATCAAAAGAAAATTGATTTTCTGGATTTGGATATTCATGTTGATGACCATGGACAGTTGCATACAAATATTTATCGCAAGAATACTAGTGCCAATGCTTTCTTCCATGCCAAATCAGTCGTCTGGCACATGTAATACAGGCAATGCCGTCCGGACAATTTATTAGGGCACATCGTATTTGTGACCAAGACAAAGCTTTTGAAGAATAGGCATGTGATATGACCAGTAGATACTTACAACGTGGTACAAAATGGAAATTATTCAACAGGCCTACTATCGGGCCAAACACGCCAATAGACAATCTCTCCTTATTACTAAAAAGAAAAAGGAATCTGATGGGCATGTTCGATTCATCACGAATTATCATTCGAGGTGGAAGGAAATTACTAATATCTCCAAATTTGGGCTAATTCTCCAACAGGATCAGACAATACTTCCTTTTCTATCAAATCGTCCATTGATTATGGCTAAACGTAATAAGACACTACGTGATATACTAGTTCATTGTCATCATGTACCTGATACATCTTCACATACACTGCTCAAAAAAATAAAGGGAACACTCAAATAACACATCCTAGATCTGAATGAATGAAATATTCTCATTGAATACTTTGTTCTGTACAAAGTTGAATGTGCTGACAACAAAATCACACAAACATCATAAATGGAAATCAAACTTATTAACCAATGGAGGCCTGGATTTGGAGTCACCCCCAAAATTAAAGAGGAAAAACACACTACAGGCTGATCCAACTTTGATGTAATGTCCTTAAAACAAGTCAAAATGAGGCTCAGTATTGTGTGTGGCCTCCACGTGCCTGTATGACCTCCCTACAACGCCTGGGCATGCTCCTGATGAGGTTGCAGATGGTTTCCTGTGGGATCTCCTCCCAGACCTGGACTAAAGCATCCGCCAACTCTTGGACAGTCTGTGGTGCAACGTGACGTTGGTGGATGGAGCGAGACATGATGTCCCAGATGTACTCAATCGGATTCAGGTCTGGGGAATGGACGGGCCAGTCCATAGCTTCAATGCCTTCATCTTGCAGGAATTGCTGACACACTCCAACCACATGAGGTCTGGCATTGTCCTGCATTAGGAGGAACCCAGGGCCAACCGCACCAGCATATGGTCTCACAAGAGGTCTGAGGATCTCATCTCGGTACCTAATGGCAGTCAGGCTACCTCTGACGAGCACAGGGAGGGCTGTGCGGCCCTCCAAAGAAATGCCACCCCACTCCATTACTAATCTACTGACAAACCGGTCATGCTGAAGGATGTTGCAGGCAGCAGATCGCTCTCCACGGCGTCTCCAGACTCACGTCTGTCACATGTGCTCAGTGTGAACCTGCTTTCATCTGTGAAGAGCACAGGGCGCCAGTGGTGACTTTGCCAATCATGGCGTTCTGTGGCAAATGCCAAGCATCCTGCACAGTGTTGGGCTGTGAGCACAACCCCCATCTGTGGACGTCGGGCCCTCATACCACCCTCATGGAGTCGGTTTCTAACCATTCGTGCAGACACATGCACTTTTGTGGCCTGCTGGAGGTCATTTTGCAGGGCTCTAGTAGTGCTCCTTCTGTTCCTCCTTGCACAAAGGCGTAGGTAGCAGTCCTGCTGCTGGGTTGTTGCCCTTCTACGGCCCCCTCCATGTCTCCTGGTGTACTGGCTTGTCCCCTGGTAGCGCCTCCAGCCTCTGGACACTACACTGACAGACACAGCAAACCTTCTTGCCACAGCTCGCATTGATGTGCCATCCTGGATGAGCTGCACTACCTGAGCAACTTCTGTGGGTTGTAGGGTCCGTCTCATGCTACTACAAGTGTGAAAGCACAACCAACATTCAAAAGTGACGAAAACATCAGCCCAGAAAGCATTGGTACTGAGATGTGGTCTGCGGTCCTCACCTGCTGAACCACTCCTTTATTGAGGGTGTCTTTATAATTGCCAATCATTTCCATCTATTGTCTATTCCATTTGCACAACAGCATGTGAAATTGATTGTCAATCAGTGTTGCTTCCTAAGTGGACAGTTTGATTTCACAGAAGTTTGATTTACTTGGAGTTATATTCTGTTGTTTAAGTGTTCCCTTTATTTTTTTGAGCAATGTATATTTGGCTCAAAGGGCCCCAAATTTGGCACATGGAAGTGTGGCAACTGCAAAGAGTGCAGATATATTGAAAAAACGGATACCTTTCAGGATTCGATGGGTGAGCAGGCTTACAAGATTCTGTATTTCATTAATTGTAGAACATCTATGGTCATCTATCAAGCCACGTGTTTCTGTGGACTCATCGATATTGGTATGACAACTCGGGAGCTTTGGAACACATCAAAAATATTAGGGCAGTGGAGAAAATCTGTCAAGATGAGGTGGGTGCTATTTCTCAACCTAAACCTTTGGCGAGACAGTTTCGGAATTGCTACCCTCATCAATGTCATCTCTTACGTGTCAAAGGGATTGCCCGTCTGTATCCTGGGAATAGGAGGGAAAATCTAGCCAAAAAGCTGGCCCAGATTGAACAAATAAATAATAAATAAAAAAGTAAATGGATCACCACTCTAAGAAGTATGACCCACAGAGGGTTAAATGAACAGTGGGGATTTTCGAGTTTTCTTTAAGTATACACTAGGATTTTTGGTATATTCTCATCTTCAGTGTCTTGTCCTTATTATCAATCGAATAATATAATCAATATATATCATAGTGGATTTGATTGAATAAACATATATACATGTATTGTTGGCTTTATTGTATATATTAATGGTGGTTTATGAGTTAGTGGAGATATACGTTTATGGGATAGGAGTTATTAGGGTGTGATCAATCTATATGTGCATATTAATTTGTATTATATCTTTCAGATTGGAGGACTGTTTGTATCATCATCGCCCGAACAGCCATACAGTTTCACATGTATTCCATCACTAAGTACAACATCAGATATATAGTTTTTGTATTATTCTCTCTAACATGACCACATCTCTTTTTCATATATATTTTATTATTATATTTTATGCTTTTTTATTTTTCCTATATACACATATATAACTATCACTCACATACACTTACACATTGAATTAAGGATATTAAATTATCACATGGAGATAGCTTCTAGTATATTCATTCACCTCTATATATACACAAGGTAATTAGATGTATTCATTTGTATATGACATATTTTTATGGGTTCATACAAGGACCAACATTTTAATACATACACACATAGTTTATTATGGTCGGCTTGTTTCCATCTTTGCTCTGTTTTAACCAGGTTGTGCTTTCGCTGTGTGTTATATTACGCATGCGCTGCATAGGATAATTAAGCAAACTATTCACCTATATCATATACATATAGAGAGTTTATAGTGTGTTTATTCACTTTTACATATACACATTATATAAGCAATAATATTGTGTATGCACGCATTAACTATATTATATATAGAACTTTTTCCATATTTCATACAACTCTATTTTGGCACGTATAATTATATTTAGACTTTGATGGTGACCCGCACTTTTTCCCTTTTCTAATATGGCTGCAGGGTCGCTGTGCGCCACACTGCGCATGCTCCGGTGTGCTCTCGTACCCGATACTGGGATGTTTTCGTTGAACTGCGACCTTTGGTCGTGTTTCGGTGATGCACATTAGGTCGCAGACGGGACGGCTATCCGGACGCGTGGGACACTAGAGGCGTCCGATAATATGGCGTCCTTGATTTGTAAGTAACCACAGCTGTAATCACCCTATGAAACATCGCCTCTTCCTCCTCCACCTCACTTCCTAATGAATCGGTAGCGAAACGTGCGTTGAAGCATGTGGAAGGGGTGATGATGTGCCTTTGGACAGTACGTAATAATATGCACAAATTTAACTTTTTATGAACTTATTTCTGTATTCTTTTTTGCATTATGACATTTGATATTGCATGGTGATCACTTTTACTGTTCATCCTATGATTTGGATAGGCATAGTTCCATACATATATAAATTTTCCTTTTTGCTTAAATAATTTAAATCCATTTGGATATGCACATATATATATATATATATATATATATATATATATCATGCACAATGCACTTTTTGGATAAAATTCATTTTATAAATAGCAGATTTTTCTGCATTAACAGTGGAATTATGTTTGGATATGTACAGACATAATACCGTATTGTTTGGACTATGAGATGCACCTGTCCATAGGACGCACCTGGGTTTTAGAGGAGGAAAATAGAAAAAAAATGTGGTCATGATGCACTGTTAAGGGGGAGAGCATCTGCTGCTGACACTGTTATAGGGGTAATGTCCCCCAATTCTGTTAATATCACCCATCCTTGTATATATGCCCCCCCCCTTCCTATTATAAGTGGCCCCACACCCATCCTGGCAAGCATGGCATCCTAATCCCCCATCCTGGTATGCATATCACCCCTTTCCCCCCTCCTGGTATGCATGGCACTCCAATTCCCCATCCTGGTATGCATGGAACCTTCAACCCCATCCTGGTATGCATGGTACCCCTCCATCATGGTTGGCATGGCACACCTCCATCCTGGTATGTATGGCATCTTTCCATTTTGGTATGCATGGCACCCCTCCATCCTGGTTTGCATAGCACCCTTAATCCCCACCCTGGTATGCATGGCACCCTTGATCTCCATCATGGTATGCAAGGCACCCCTCATCCTGGTATGCATGGCACCCATCCATCCTGGTATGCATGGCATGCCTGATCCCCATCCTGGTATGCATTGCACCCCTCATCCTGGTATGCATGGCATCCCTCATCCTTATCCTGGTATGCATGGTACCCCTCATCCATATCCTGGTATGCATGGCACCCCTCACCTGGTATGCATGGCACCCCTAATCCTTATCCTGGTATGCATGGCACCCCTCATCCCTATCCTGGTATGCATGGTATCCCTCATCCTTATCCTGGTATGCATGGCACCCCTCATCCCTATCCTGGTATGCATGGTATCCCTCTTCCTGGCATGCATAGCACTCCTCATCCCAATCCTGGTATGCATGGCACCCTTCATCCCTATCCTGGCATGCATGGCACCCCAATCACCCATCCTGGTATGCATGGCACCCCTCATCCCTATCCTGGTATACAAAGCCCCCCCTCATCCCTCTTCCTGGTATGCTTGACTCCCCTCATCCCTCTTCCAGGTATGCATGGCACCCCTCATCCCTATATTGGTATGCACAAAAGAAATAAACACTTCTACTCACCTTCCTCCCCTCTACTCCATCGCTGCGTCCTGTTTGCCAGCACTGATCTCACCGTATGAGCCGTGCATGACTGCTATGCGCCCTCACAAATAGAGATGAACTGCGGGAATAGTCACTGCTCCCACGCCGGGACTGTGTGCGTGGGGATCAGGAACTTCATTCTCCTTAATAGCCGACACATAGTGTAGCCGCAGCGCGGCTCCTGCTGCTGCCAGGCAATCAATTGCATTTGCTCGCTATTAGAGAGCATAAAAATTCACCCCTCTCCACGGCCATGGGCAGGCACACACGATCGCCCGGCCGCAGCAGGAGCTGTGCTGCAGCTGCACTGTGTGGCGGCTAGTAAGGAAAATTAATATTCAGTGCTCCACACGCCCATGGGCGTGGGGAGCAGTGAATATTCATTTTCTTTAGTAGCGGGCACAGTGTAGGCTACAGCAGGCGGCTCCTTCCTCCTGTGCCCCGCTCCTCCGCTGCTGCCGCTCCCCCCACACCCCTCACCAGCCACAGTATATATACAGTACAGACCAAAAGTTTGGACACACCTTCTCATTTAAACATTTTTCTGTATTTTCATTACTATGAAAATTGTACATTCACACTGAAGGCATCAAAACTATGAATTAACACATGTGGAATTATATACTTAACAAAAAAGTGTGAAACAACTCAAAATATGTCTTATATTCTAGGTTCTTCAAAGTAGCCACCTTTTGCTTTGATGACACAGCTGATAGTCCTACTGAATAGACTGTTAGAATTTGTATTATGGCATGAAAAAGCAGCTAAGTAAAGAAAAACGAGTGGCCATCATTACTTTAAGAAATGAAGGTCAGTCAGTCCGAAAAATTGGGTAAACTTTGGAAGTGTCCCCAAGTGCAGTTGCAAAAACCATCAAGCACTACAAAGAAACTGGCTCACATGAGGACCGCCCCAGGAAAGGAAGACCAAGAGTCACCTCTGCTTCTGAGGGTAAGTTTATTCGAGTCACCAGCCTCAGAAATCGCAGGTTAACAGCAGCTCAGATTAGAGACCAGGTCAATGCCACACAGAGTTCTAGCAGCAGACATATCTCTACAATAACTGTTAGGAGGAGACTTTGTGCAGCAGGCCTTCATGGTAAAATAACTGCTAAGAAATCACTGCTAAGGACAGGCAACAAGCAGAAGAGACTTGTTTGGGCTAAAGAACACAAGGAATGGACATTAGACCAGTGGAAATCTGTGCTTTGGTCTGATGAGTCCAAATTTGAGATCTTTGGTTCCAACCACCGTGTCTTTGTGCGACGCAGAAAAGGTGAACGGATGGACTCTACATGCCTGATTCCCACCGTGAAGCATGGAGGAGGAGGTGTGATGATGTGGGGGTGCTTTGCTGGTGACACTGTTGGGGATTTATTCAAAATTGAAGGCATACTGAACCAGCATGGCTACCACAGCATCTTGCAGCGGCATGCTATTCCATACGGTTTGAGTTTAGTTGGACCATCATTTATTTTTCAACAGGACAATGACCCCAAACACACCTCCAGGCTGTGTAAGGGCTATTTGACCAATAAAGAGAGTGATGGGGTGCTACGCCAGATGACCTGGCCTCCACAGTCACCAGACCTGAACCCAATCGAGATGGTTTGGGGTGAGCTGGACCGTAGAGTAAAGGCAAAAGGGCCAACAAGTGCTAAGCATCTCTGGGAGCTCCTTCAAGATTGTTGGAAGACCATTTCCGGTGACTACCTCTTGAAGCTCATCAAGAGAATGCCAAGAGTGTGCAAAGCAGTCATCAAAGCAAAAGGTGGCTACTTTGAAGAACCTAGAATATAAGACATATTTTCAGTTGTTTCACACTTTTTTTTTTTTTGTATATATACATACCCCACATTCAGACTATAAGACGTACCCCCCCCACTTTCCTCTAAAATTTTGTCTTATAGTCCGAAAATACGGTATATAACATGCATTATGCATATTTCTTGGATTATATCCATTGGATGAATAGTATTTTTTTTGGACATAGAAATACCGCATTTTTCGGACTATAAGACGCACCGGACTATAAGATGCACCTAGGTTTTAGAGGAGGAAAATAAAAAAAACTGTAAGCAAAAAATGTGTTCATGATGCACTTTTAAGGGGGAGGGGGTCTTCTGCTGACACTGGTATAGGGGTAATGTCCCCCAATTCTGACAATATCCCCCATCCTGGTATATATGCCCCCCCCTTCTTTTTATACGTGGTCCCCATCCCCATCCTGGTATGCCTGGAATCTCTCCATCCTGGTATGCATGGCACCCCTCATCCTTATCCTGGTATGCATGGCACCCCTCATCCCTATCCTGGTATGCATGGCACCCCTCATCCCCATCCTGGTATGCATGGCACAGCAATCCCCATCTTGGTATGCCTGGCACCCCTCATCCCCATCCTGGTATGCATGGCACCCCTCATCCCTGTCCTGGTATGCATGGCACCCCTCATCCCTGTCCTGGTATGCATGGCACCCCTAATCCTTATCCTGGTATGCATGGCGCCCCTAATCCCTATCCTGGTATGCATGGCACCCCTCATCCTTATCCTGGCATGTATGGCCCCTCATCCTTATCCTGGTATGTATGGCCCCCTCATCTTTATCCTGTTATGTCTGCTCCCCTCAGCGTTATCCTGGTATGCATGGCACCCCTCATCCTTACCCTTGTATGTATGGCCCCCTCATCCTTATCCTAGTATGCATGGTCCCCCTAATCCCCACCAGGCTGCACATAAAAAAATAAACACTCCTACTCACCTTTCTTCTCTCCTCAAGCGCAGCGTCACTGCCATGCACGGCTCACAAGGAGAGAGATCAGCTGCCGGAAGTCACTGCTCCCCACACCGGGACTGTGTGCGCGGGGAGCAGTGACTTCATGCTCCTTAATATCCGCCACACAGCGTAGCCGCAGCACGGCTCCTGCTGCTGCCGGGCTATTGCGTGTGCCAGCTTATTAAAAGACATGAATATTCACCCCTCCCCACGCCCATGGGCATGGAGAGAGGTTTAATATTCATGCCCTTTTACAGCGGGCACAGGCGATTCCGGCATCAGCAGGAGCCGCGCTGCGGCTACACTGTGTGCCACTATTAAGGAGCATGAATATTCAGTGCTCCCCACGCCCCATGGGGGTGAGGAGCAGTGAATATTAATTTTCTTTAGCAGCGGGGACAGTGTAGGCAGCAGCGGGAGGCAGCTGCCTCCTGTGCCCCGCTCCTCCGCCGCTACCACTCCCCCCGTACCCCACACAATGTATATACAGTACAGACCAAAAGTTTGGACATACCTTCTCATTTAAAGATTTTTCTGTATTTTCATGACTATGAAAATTGTACATTCACACTGAAGGCATCAAAACTATGAATTAACACATGTGGAATTATATACTTAACAAAAAAATGTGAAACAACTGAAAATATGTCTTATATTCTAGGTTCTTCAAAGTAGCCACCTTTTGCTTTGATGACTGCTTTGCACACTCTTGGCATTCTCTTGATGAGCTTCAAGTGGTAGTCACCGGAAATGGTTTTCACTTCACAGGTGTGCCCTGTCAGGTTTAATAAGAGGGATTTCTTGCCTTATAAATGGGGTTGGGACCATCAGTTGTGTTGTGCAGAAGTCTGGTGGATACACAGCTGATAGTCCTATGTTAGAATTTGTATTATGGCAAGAAAAATGCAGCTAAGTAAAGAAAAACAAGTGGCCATCATTACTTTAAGAAATGAAGGTCAGTCAGTCCGAAAAATTGGGAAAACTTTGAAAGTGTCCCCAAGTGCAGTTGCAAAAACCATCAAGCACTACAAAGAAACTAGCTCACATGAGGACCGCCCCAGGATAGGAAGACCAAGAGTCACCTCCGCTTCTGAGGCTAAGTTTATCTGAGTCACCAGCCTCAGAAATCGCAGGTTAACAGCAGCTCAGATTAGAAACCAGGTCAATGCCACACAGAGTTCTAGGAGCAGACACATCTCTTCAACAACTGTTAAGAAGAGACTTTGTGCAGCAGGCCTTCATGGTAAAATAGCTGCTAGGAAACCACTGCGAAGGACAGGCAACAAGCAGAAGAGACTTGTTTGGGCTAAAGAACACAAGGAATGGACATTAGACCAGTGGGAATCTGTGCTTTGGTCTGATGAGTCCAAATTTGAGATCTTTGGTTCCAACCGTGTCTTTGTGCAATGCAGAAAAGGTGAACAGATGGACTCTACATGCCTGGTTCCCACCGTGAAGCATGGAGGAGGAGGTGTGATGGTGTGGGGGTGCTTTGCTGGTGATACTGTTGGGGATTTATTCAAAATTGAAGGCATACTGAACCAGCATGGCTACCACAGCATCTTGCAGTGGCATGCTATTCCATCCGGTTTGCGTTTATTTGGACCATCATTTATTTTTCAACAGGACAATGACCCCAAACACACCTCCAGGCTGTGTAAGGGCTATTTGACCAAGAAAGAGAGTGATGGGGTGCTATGCGAGATGACCTGGCCTCCACAGTCACCAGACCTGAACCCAATCGAGATGGTTTGGGGTGAGCTGGACCGCAGAGTGAAGGCAAAGGGGCCAACAAGTGCTAAGCATCTCTGGGAACTCCTTCAAGATTGTTTGAAGACCATTTCCAGTGACTACCTCTTGAAGCTCATCAAGAGAATGCCAAGAGTGTGCAAAGCAGTCATCAAAGCAAAAGGTGGCTACTTTGAAGAACCTAGAATATAAGACATATTTTCAGTTGTTTCACACTTTTTTGTTAAGTATATAATTCCACATGTGTTAATTCATAGTTTTGATGCCTTCAGAGTGAATGTTCAATTTTCATAGTCAAGAAAATACAGAAAAATCTATAAATGATAAGGTGTGTCCAAACTTTTGGTCTGTATTGTATATACCTCCCCAACATTTGGACTATAAGACGCACCCCCTTTTATGCCCATAGCAGCCAGAGATGCAGATGTGTTATGTGCAGCATGAGACGGGGCATTATCATGCATGAAAATGATCTTGCTGCGGAATGCACGGTTCTTCTTCTTGAACCATGGAAGGAAGTGCTGTTTGAGAAACTCAGCATACATTATGGAGTTCATCTTTACCCCTTCAGGGATCCTAAAAGGTCCGACAATCTCTCTCCCCATGATTCCAGCCCAAAACATTACTCCACCTCCTCCTTGTTAGCGCCGTAGCCATGTTTGCATGGGGTGTCCATCAACCAGCCATCCTCCACTCCATCCATCTGGACCATCGAGATCATTTCATGCATGATAATGCCCCGTCTCATGCTGCACATAACACATCTGCATCTCTGGCTGCTATGGGCATAAAAGGGGACAAACTTATGGTGTGGCAGCCATGCTCCCCTGACCTCAACCCCATTGAGAACCTCTGGAGCATCATCAAAAGGAGTGTCTATGATGGCGGGAGGCAGATCACATCTAAGCAATAGCTCTGGGAGGGTATTCTGTCCTCATGCAAAACAATTAAAGCAGAAACCATCCAAAACCTGACAAATTCAATGGACGAGAGAGTTCAGAAGCTCATTTCGAACAAGGGATCCTATGTGCAAATGTAACATCACCTAGAATAAAGTTTTGAGTTGAAAACTGTTTGATTTCAGTTTGTAATAACCTGCTAATGCTTAGAATTTCAAAAATGACCATTTTTTTGTTCTTTATTAAAATGAAAAGGTTGAAAACTCTGCTTTGCATAATAATTTGGAACATGCATTTTGAGTATTTTATTTTTTAAAAAATATACTGTTATCATAGGCAGTTTGTACAAAAACCTTTCAATTGTACTCTAATAGTTATTTGACTGGAAAATTACAATGACTGCAATTCATATAGGTAATTTGGGAAAATCTGAGAAAATATTATTTGCATAATAATTTGGAACACAGTGTAAACTTGATTATGATGTAATGTATAATAAAATTCTATGCAATTTATCATATATTGACCTTTTTGAATTGGTATTCCCTGTATGTAGCATGGAGTGCACACTCATCTCCTTCGCCCTGTAACATAATTTTATTCCTTTCCACCCTTTTCTTTCCCCTCCACATAATTTTTTATAACACGTATAACATGTTTTGTGTTTTTAATCGATTTAATAAAGAGATACATATTTTACAATATACTCTTGTTGCCTAATTTATAGATATAGTTTTCTAGGTTTATATTATCATATTAGCCCTAATCTATTGCTCACTGTTGTTTCCAGGGACTTATAGGGACTTTGAGGGATAGACGACTTGTGAGTGGGGGCGCCATTGTCGTACTATATTTAGGGTGCCAACCCCTGCAGTCAGGAATGATCATCATAGGGGACAATAGGAGCAGACTAATTCTGCACATTCATTATTTTTCACTTTGATCTTCAGATTATTTCTTTGTGTGGATAATTTTAATTATCTTTAATAAAGGTTGCATGTTAAGGGTTTTTTATGCAAATTATATGGTTATACCCTTTGTTTGATACGCTGTTAGTTGGTTAAAAAAATGTAAAAAACTAAAAAGTTCAAATCACCCCTCTTTGCCCCATTGAAAGTAAAGATATAAAAAAAAAATACACATGTGGTATCGTTTTTTTAGTCCCTGCAGTTCCACAAAAATTAGACCACAGACAAAATAAAGTATAAATGTTGAGTGTCCAAGAACAATTGTGCCAAAGAGAAATAACACGTTACAACAATATATAGATGGAATATATTTATGAATTAAAATAAATAATAATGAAAGTCAAAAAATGGGCAAAGGGTACCCAAACAAAGGTGGCACTTGGGGTAAGTATATGCATAATTGTTATTCCATTGATAGGGCAGTAGAATGAATATGCTCATTAGTGGTAAAATACCACAACTATATAATCAAACATAGGGTATGTACATAAGTAGGAATATGGGAAGTATATATCGTTTAAATAGCAGCAAAAAGTACTTTATGTACAACCCTAAAAATTTGGGGGGCCAAACTTCAGATTTTTTTCACCACTAAAATAATTAAAACCTGGACATGTTGGGTATTGCCGTAATCGTATTGATGAGGAGAATAATATTGCAAGGTAATTTTTACTACAATATGTAAACACAATTCCCAAAAAACAATGTCATATTGCATTTCTTTTCCACAATTTCACTGCACTTGGAATTGTTTCCCTTTTTCCAGTACACTAGTGGTGAAATGAATGGTGTCAGTCAAAAGTAAAACTCGTCCCGCAAAAAAATAAGCCCTCATATGTCTATGTGGACAAAAAAATTGTTATGGCTCTGGGAAGAAGGGGGTGAAAAAATAGAAACACAAAAGCGGAAATTAGCTGTGGCGTGAAGGGGTTAAGTCTGCACCAAATCTGCAAGTCACAAATAAGCAACGTGTGAATGAGACTTCAGGATTCTCATTCACTTTGCTGGCATCTGGAAATCCTTCAGGTTTTGTGACAAATCTGCACTGAAAAAAAAAGCAGCATAAAGCATCGTGTGCACACAGCCTTACAGTAGGAGTGTCTATTTACCCATAACAACCAATCAGAAATCAGCTTTCATTTTACCAAAGCAGGTTGAGAAATGAAAGCTGAGCTCTGGTTGGTTGCTATGGACAACAAAGACAATGTAATGAACAGTTTTGATAAATAATGATGCTCTGAGACTCCACATTATACATCAGGGGACAGCAGCTCCATGTCACCGATCTATCACTGCTGTCAGGAGATGGGATCAAGAACAATTGATAAGAATCTAGCAATATGGGTGATGTGCTCCGCATTAAAGGAACCATATAGGAGAAGAGCTCAATATGGCGGATAACGCAGACATGGCACATCTGCTACAGCAGGTACACAAGGCAGACACAAGGATTTCTAATTGTACGGCGCACGGTGCTGAGAAGCAACTGCAATACTCATGAAATAAACCTAAAAAGAGACAGACAATCCTTTACACGTATCACTAGGATTATTATTATTCTTTATTATTATGGCGCCATTTATTCCCTGTCGCTTTACATGTGAGAAGGTGTATACATAGTAAAGACAAGTACAATAATCATGAACAATACAAGTTAGCGACTGGTCCAGGAGGAGAGAGGACCCTACCCGCGAGGGCCACAGTCTACAAAGGGATGGGTGAGGATACAGTAGGTGAGGGTAGAGCCTGTCATGCAGCGATGTGGTGGAGCGGTGGTTACTGCAGGGTGTAGGCTTGTCGGAAGAGGTCGGTCTTCATGTTCCTTCTGAAGGTTTCCACAGTAGGCGAGAGTCTGATGTGATGAGGTAGAGCTTTCCAGAGTAGGGGGGATGCACTGGAGACATCTTGTATGCGATTGTGGGAAGAGGCAATAAGAGGGGAGTAGAGAAGGAGATTGCAACATTCTAACATTTGCACAAATTTGGCAACTTTTTGGGACCGTTTTCTGCAGAAAGTCATTTAAGGGGTTGTCCACTACATGTCAACCCCTTCTGGAATGCTACAGTGCCCCAAATAAAGTAAAAACACTTCATATTTACCTCAGTGCCAACATCGTTGGAATGGCGCTATTCCAGGAGGTATGTGTTTTTTATTTTATTTGAGGCACTGCAGCACTTAAAGGTACTATGTCACCAAGGTTTTGAAACCTAATCTGAGATATAATATATATAGAGATATAGATATATAATATACAGAGATAAATGTTTCACTCATTGGGATGCTTGCTGTAGTTTTGATAAAATCACAGTTTTATCAGCAGGAGATTATCACTACTGCTGCCAGGTAGTTATCTATATTCATGAGCTCTGTATAACCCCACCCCCACCACTGATTGGGAGTTTTCTGACTATGCACAGGGTACACACACAGAAAGCTGCCAATCAGTGTTGTTAGCTGGGTTATACAGAGCTCAGCATTCAGAGAACTGGTAAATTTGTAGCAGAGAAAACTGTGATTTTGTCAAAATTATACCATGCAATCCAATGAATAGTACATGCTTGGTAGAAGGGTCTCTGCCCCTATATCATGCTGCTCTCATATAGGGTACCATAAAACTGCTGCCAGATTCCCTTTGAAAAGGTGTCAGCATTTTCCATGTCTTGTGGTAAATTTCAGCAGAACTGAACCTGGACATTACACAATGATAAGAACATTTCACCATGATTTTGGAACAGATAACTCTGACCACTTTGTATTGGTAAACTGCCTATAACAACTATAATCATCTGCTCAAATATAAAACTGTTTTTTGTAATTTTTTATTATAAAGGTAGATTTGGAATCATTTTGGTGACTTTATCCCTGGATTACATGTGGAGGTATAAAACATGCACAATAACGTTCCCTATAATTACTAGTTACATTTCTCTTTTTACCTGAGCCTCCCACGTCTTCTTTCTTCTGGCTATTGGCCTGGATTGATGGTGTCTTTCCTTCCTCTGAACAGTCCAGGCTGATTCTTCTGTTCTTCGGTAATTTTCTCTGGACAATGATGTCTTCATCTGCTTGCGCCATCTCTGGGGTGGGAGACATCTTCCGTCCTGAGTCTGGTTTCTTCCTCTTTTTTCCCTTCCTTTGGGGCTTTTTGATAGAAGACTTCTCATCAGCCGATGAGCCCAAATGTCTTCTGTTCTTCAATCCTTCACTCTGGGCAATGACGTCCTCATCCTCTCGCTCCATCTCTGGGGTGGGAGACATCTTTCGTCTCGAGTCTTTTTTTTTACCCTTTCTTCCTCTCCATTTGGATTTTTTGATTGAAGACTCCTCATCAGCCGATGAGTCCAAGTGTCTTCTTTTTCTCTCTCTCTTCTTCCCTACAATCTCCTCTTTTTCCATATCATCGATTTGCTCACAGTCCGCAGACAACTTCTTCACTATCACCAGTCAACTCCAACTGTCACTTTCCTCAACTGTCAACTGAGCGCACAGACACCTGGATGGAACTGGTCATGTGATCAGTAACTGACCAATAAGATTCCAAGGTACAGTGCCTACAAGTAGTATTCAACCCCCTGCAGATTTAGCTGGTTGACACATGCAGAATTAACTTGGCATTGTGACATTTGTACTGTAGATCAGCCTGGAAGTGGGAAATGCACTGCAGCAAATTTTTTTTTTTTTTTTTAAAACGTTAAAAGTTAATTCAGAGTGTCATTTATTATTCAACCCCTCAAACCACAAGAATTCTGTTTGGTCCCCCTAAAGTATTAAGAAGTAGTTCAGGCACCAAGAATAATGAGCTTCACATGTGTGGATTAAAGATCTCTTTTGCCAGCCTTTTCTGACTATTTAAGACCCTCCCCAAACTTGTGAACAGCACTCAGACATGGTCAACATGGGAAAGACAAAGGAGCATTCCAAGGCCATCAGAGACAAGATCGTGGAGGGTCACAAGGCTGGCAAGGGGTACAAAACCCTTTACAAGGAGTTGGGCCTACCTGTCTCCACTGTTGGGAGCATCATCCGTAAGTGGAAGGCTTATGGAACTACTGTTAGCCTTCCACGGCCAGGACAGCCTTTGAAAGTGTCCTCCCGTGCCGAGGCCAGGCTTGTCCGAAGAGTCAAGGCTAACCCAAGGACAACAAGGAAGGAGCTCTGGGAAGATCTCATGGCAGTGGGGACATTGGTTTCAGTCAATACCATAAGTAACGTACTCCACCGCAATGGTCTCCGTTCCAGACGAGCCCGTAAGGTACCTTTACTTTCAAAACGTCATGTCAAGGCTCGTCTACAGTTTGCTCATGATCACTTGGAGGACTCTGAGACAGACTGGTTCAAGGTTCTATGGTCTGATGAGACCAAGATCGAGATCTTTGGTGCCAACCACACACGTGACGTTTGGAGACTGGATGGCACTGCATACGACCCCAAGAATACCATCCCTACAGTCAAGCATGGTGGTGGCAGCATCATGCTGTGGGGCTGTTTCTCTGCCAAGGGGCCTGGCCATCTGGTCCGCATCCATGGGAAGATGGATAACACAGCCTACCTGGAGATTTTGGCCAAGAACCTCCGCTCCTCCATCAAGGATCTTAAGATGGGTCGTAATTTCATCTTCCAACAAGACAACGACCCAAAGCACACAGCCAAGAAAACCAAGGCCTGGTTCAATAGGGAAAAAGTCAAGGTGTTGGAGTGGCCTAGTCAGTCTCCTGACCTTAACCCAATTGAAAACTTGTGGAAGGAGCTCAAGAATAAAGTCCACATGAGACACCCAAAGAACCTAGATAACTTGGAGAAGATCTGCATGGAGGAGTGGGCCAAGATAACTCCACAGACCTGTGCCGGCCTGATCAGGTCTTATAAAAGACGATTATTAGCTGTAATTGCAAACAAGGGTTATTCCACAAAATATTAAACATAGGGGTTGTATAATAATTGACCCACACTTTTATGTTTAAAATTTAATAAAATTCAACTGAGCAACATAACTTTTTGGTTTGTAAGATTTATGCTTCTGTTCATAAAACCTACTCTCGTTTGCAGTTTGAAGGCTCTAACTTATTTGCATCTTATCAAACCAGCTAAATCTGCAGGGGGTTGAATACTACTTGTAGGCACTGTATATGCTACTGTATAAGTATGGGAATCTATCAGTTTGATATAAGGGTTGTAATAAAATTAAATCTGTTTTTGTTCTACTGTTTTTAGTTAGTTGAAACTTTATCTTTTCCATTTCCATCACTTCAGTATTATCTCACAGATAATTTTAGGATTTTAGGGCCCATTTTAACAATATGCTGTATTATTTATCCACATCAATGAACTACATACCTGACCATTGTACTTATTGAGAAACAGTTGAGATCTCTATATTATTTGTATCGAGTGGCTACAAACAAAGCAAACAAGATGAATTTCTCATCCACCGCTGTACTCAGCATAAGCAGCGGCTGAAATTAGAAATGTTTGTTTTGATTGCTGTCTATGCAGAGCGCAGAAGTCTATGACAAACTCATTTTGACTTCAGTGCTATGTATAAGCAGTGACCAAGATGACAGAAAATGAGCAATAACTTATTGAAGGTAGCTCTACTCATGTGCAGTGCATATAAGCAGTGTTCATTCATTCTCTACTCATTTTCTGTTGTCCCAGTCTCTGTCTACGTAGAGGGAACCACTTGAGATGAGTTTGCCATAGGCTGTTGTGCTCTGCTTAGGCAGAGACTTATATGAGAAAGCTCACTTCATTATACTAAGCTTTGTAATTTCCATCTTTGCTTATGTAGACCAGCAGCCACTGGCAAACTCATCTCCCCTTCTGCGTTCTGCATAAATAGCGTTGGGTGGGCATTCGCTTTGCTACTCAACACGGTCTTCATTTATTACATAGAGCTGCTTTTATAGTTTTACATTTTTACTAACCCGAACTAGTGTTACAAGCAGGTCAAGAGACTGGTTTAGGATTAAGCTAATGGTTAGGGCTAGGAATAGGGCTAAGGTAATAACATTGTTCTATAAAAAATGTATTAAGAAAATAGAAAGCATACAAATAAAATAATGTATTGCGTTTCATATTTTTAAAATTCGAGAGATGACTTCAGCAAAAAACAGAAAAAAAATTAAGAAATGAAATTGCAAAGTATAATTACATCAGTATTTTCCTTAAATTACAATACACGTGCAATACTGGGCTTTTGGAAAGGACTCACGGAGTGCTATTGGTTCACGGGTTAGGGGGCATATACTTGTCTTGTCCTGGGTGCTCGCAACCCATGCTGTGACAGTGTGCTATCAGCAGAGTGCACAGCAACCAGCAAGTTTTTTAATTTACTTTTTTTTTTCTGATTTTTTTCATCTGTAGCCTAAAAGACAACAGGTAAATATTAAATGCACTACAAACATCAGGCTTTTTTATTGTGTGATAGCTCACTGTAGGTGTGTTTTTGAACAAGCCCTAATGAGTATGAGTATGCATATGATGATATGGTATGTGTTATTGTTTTTTTTCATGTATATGGTATATTTGTATGTATATTGGGGGCTATTTGGGACTCACACTGTATATATGGAGGCTATGTGGGGTTCACACTGTATATATGGAGGCTATGTAGGGCTCACACTGTATAGATTGAGGCTATGTGGGGCTCACACTGTATATATGAAGGTTATGTGGGGCTCATACTGTATATAGGAGCCCATGTGGAGGCTCATACTGTATATAGGGGGCTATGTTGGGGCTCAATCTGTATATACAGAGGCTATGTGGGGCTCATGCTATATATAGGAAGCTATGTGAGGGCACATACTAGATTAGGAGGCTATGTGAGGGCTCATACTGAATGTAGGAGGTTATGTGGGGGTTCATACTGTATGTAGGAGGCTATGTGGGGGCTTATACTGTGTATAGGAGGCTATGTGAAGGCTCATCTTGTATATAAGAGGCTCCTTGGGGCTCACACTATATACAGGGAGGCTATGTGGGGGCTCCTGCTGTATATACAGAGGCTATGTGGTGCTCATGCGGTATATAGGAGGCTATTTGGGGCTCATACTGTAAATAGGAGGCTATATATATGGGACACACTGTATATGCAGGCTATGTGGGGCTCACACTGTATATATGGAGGCTGTGTGGGGGTTTGTACTGTATATGGGAGGTTATGTGGGGGCTCATACTGAATGTGGGAGGCTATTTGGGGGCTCAGACTGAATGTAGGAGGCTATGTGGGGGTTCATACTGTATATAGGAGGCTATATGGGGGCTCATACTGTATATAGGAGGCTATGTGAGGGCTCATATTGTTTATAGAGAGGCTATATGGGGCTCATACTATATATAGGGGGCTATGCTGGAGCTCATATTGTATATAGGAGATAACCGAGGCTCATACTATATAGGGTGGTCCAAAAGTAGGTGCACAGAAAGTGTAATAAGGTTATGAAGGGGGAGGTTTAGCAAACATGGTGTAAAGTGAAACTGGCTCAGTTGCTCTTAGCAACCAATCAGATTCCACTTTTCATTCCTCACAGACAAAGTTTATAGTCAAAAACCAAAAATTGTCAGTGATTTGAAAAATTACATAAGAGATGCATTTCAAGAAATTAATACCCAAAGAGACTTGTGCAAAAAAAGTTTGTCAAAGCGTAAGAGGCCGACTTCAAAGCTGTGCAAATTGTAATGGAAAACAGTTTGAGCACCTGCGTTGATAAAATTTAAGGGGCTTTTGCATTATTGTTCAGAATAAAATGTAATTGTCAATGTTATGCTTGTGTTAGTAAATATAATTTTATATATAAATCAAAATAAATGTTATTATTTTCTGTCCACCTACTTTTGGACCACCCTGTATATAGGGAGCTGTGTGTGAGCTTTTACGGTATTGAGGTGTGCAGTAGCCCTCTTTTCCTTCTGCTCCAATATGACCACAGGTAATATTTATCCATTGTGATTAGTGATGAGCGAACGTGCTCGCCACTACTCGGTACTCGCCGGAGCACCATGGTGCTCGACAAGCTCGGCGAGTATTTCCGGGTTGCTCGGGCGGGAACTCGGGTCCCCTCCCTGCATGTTTGGCGCTCTTTAGAGAGCCAATGAACATGCAGGGATTGCCTGCCATGCACTGTAATGCCGTAGCCATGTTGGTTGTGGGCATTACAGTGATTGGCTGGCCGCACAGCGTCATCAGGTCTATATCAGACCTGGCGCCGCCATGCTCGTCACAGTCACTCCGGATCAGACAGTGTAGGGAGAGCTGCTGCTTTGTCAGGGAGAGATTTGATCGTGTATTAGGTAGTGTAGGGAGAAAAACCGTACATTACACATATCCAACTTAACAAACAGTCCTTCTGAGGACTAATCCATCTGCAGAGATATATCAGGCAGGCAGGGTGTATAGGCAGGCGGTGTATATAGCAGACTGCAGTGCATATAGCACAAGAGGCTCCATTCCAGTTCTGTCGGCTGCTGCTGTTAAATATTTCTGGAAATAGGCCCAGGTCTCAGGGGCCAGGAATAATTTTTTTTGCATCTTAATCCTCATCATTTGCTTAAAAAGCAATCCAGAGAACACGGTTTTTCTGCACCATTTGTTTGTTGGCACTGCAGAATACAGCCAGGTCCTTTCCATATTACAGCGCTAAAAATCCATCTATTCAAAACTGTGTTTTCTCCGTCACACGGCTCACATATACGTTTTCAGAAAATACTGCCATTTCTGGCCTCCATTAAATTTTTTTTTCAGTGTGTCAGCAAAGTTTTTGACACTGGTTTGCTGTTCAAATCAGTTACCTACAGGCCAGGTATTTAAAACTGTGTTTTCTCCGTCACACGGATCACATATACGTTGTCAGAAAATACTGCCATTTCTGGCCTCCATTAAAAAAAAAATTTCAGTGTGTCAGCAAAGTTTTTGGCACTGGTTTGCTGTTCAAAACAGTTACCTACAGGCCTGGTATTAAAAACTGTGTTTTCTCCGTCACACGGAGTACATATACGTTTTCAGAAAATAGCAGTTTCTGGCCTCCATTAAAAAAAAATGTCAGTGTGTCAGTGAAGCAATTGACACCAGATTGCTGTTCAAAATAGTTACCTACAGGCCAGGTATTTAAAACTGTGTTTTCTCCGTCACACGGATCACGTATAACAGAGACTTGGCTAGACGATAGCTACGACTGGGCCGTAAATTTATTAGATTATAGTTTATTTAGAAGGGACCGGAAACAGGGGAAAGGCGGAGGAGTCTGCTTATATGTAAAGTCATGTCTAAAGCCCAGACTAAGGGAAGATATAGGAGAGGGAGAAGAGGGGGTCGAGTCCATGTGGGTAGAGATAGAGGGGGCAAAAATAATAATAAAATATTACTGGGGGTCTGCTATAAGCCACCTAATATAACAGAGGAGAATGAGAATCTGCTATTAGGACAAATAGACAAAGTAGCAAAACATAATGAAGTGATTGTAATGGGGGATTTCAACTACCCGGATATTGACTGGGAAACAGAAACCTGTAGATCTCAGAAAGGTAAAAGGTTCTTGACAAATATTAAGGATAATTATCTCTCCCAACTAGTGCAGGAACCAACGAGAGGGAAGGCCGTGTTGGACTTAATATTGACTAATAGGCCTGATAGAATAACTGAGGTACAGATAGGGGGGCACCTAGGTAATAGCGACCATAATATTATCGACTTCAAAATGCCCTTCAGTAGGGTTATCAATAAGGGAACAACAAAAACATTAAACTTTAGGAGGGCGAAGTTTGATCAGCTGATAGAAAACCTTCAACTTATTGACTGGGACAAAGTACTTAATCAATGGAATACGAATAGTAAATGGGAAACCTTCAAAAGAATTCTGAATACTCAGTGCGAGAGATATATACCGTATGGGAATAAAAGGGCCCGAAATAAGAGGAAACCAATATGGTTGAACAAGAACGTAAAAGGGGCGTTAAATAGCAAAAAAGAGGCATTCAAGAGATTAAAACAGGAAAACAGTAAGGAGGCACTAATGTGTTACAAGGAAAAAACGAGAACCTGTAAAAAACAAATAAAAATAGCGAAGGAGGAAACAGAGAAACGTATTGCTAGGGAAAGTAGATCAAATCCCAAACTGTTCTTTACGTATATAAATAGTAAAAGGATTAAATCGGATAATATTGGACCGATAAAAAGTGATGAAGGCAAAATCATAGAGAAAGATGAGGATAAAGCTAATCTATTAAATAATTTTTTTTCGACAACTTTCACAAAGGAAATAGAACTAACAGGAGAAATGGGAAGTGACAAGCTTAATCCTCCACTAAGTATGACTAATCTAACCCAAGCTGGGGTACAGAAACGCCTCAGTAACATTAAAATAAACAAATCACCAGGACCTGATGGCATACACCCACGGGTACTAAGGGAACTAAGTAATGTGATAGACAGACCGTTATATCTTATATTTAAGGACTCTGTTGAGACTGGGTCTGTGCCACTTGATTGGCGACAGGCAAATGTTGTGCCAATATTCAAAAAGGGAGCAAAAAGTGATGGCGGAAACTATCGGCCGGTGAGTCTGACGTCCGTTGTGGGCAAAATTTTTGAAAGCTTCATTAAAGAGGCAATTACGGAGCATCTTGATGCTAATAATCTTTTAATCCCGAACCAACATGGATTCATGAGGAATCGCTCCTGCCAAACAAACCTGATTGACTTCTACGAGGAGGTTAGCTCTCGAGTAGATCAGGGGGAACCAGTGGATGTCGTGTATCTCGACTTCTCAAAAGCGTTCGATAGCGTGCCACATAATAGGTTGGTATACAAAATGAGAATGATGGGGCTGGGGGAAAATGTCTGCAAGTGGGTAGCTAACTGGCTAAAGGATAGAAGGCAGAGGGTGGTTATAAATGGAATATACTCAGATTGGGTAAGCGTCACTAGTGGGGTACCACAGGGGTCTGTACTAGGCCCAATGTTATTTAATATCTTTATTAACGACATAGTCAACGGGATAAATAGTAAAATATCAATATTTGCAGATGACACAAAGTTATGTAAAACAATTAATACAAAAGAGGACAGTGCAGACCTACAGAGGGATTTGGATAAGCTGGGTAGGTGGAGCATTAAATGGCAAATGAGGTTTAACGAGGAGAAATGTAAGGTCATACATATGGGAAGGAAAAATGGAAGTCACCAGTACTCACTGAATGGGAAATCATTGGGGAATTCAGAGATGGAGAAGGACTTGGGCATCTTGATTGATAGCAAACTAAAATTGGAGTGCCCAAAGTCAGGCTGCTGCTGTAAGGGCAAACAGGGTAATGGGATGTATCAGAAGAGGTATAGCTGCAAAGGATGAGAACATTGTTCTTCCACTGTACAAAGCACTGGTCAGACCACACTTGGAATACTGTGCTCAGTTATGGGCCCCAATATATAGAAAGGATATAAATGAGCTTGAAAAGGTACAAAGGAGGGCAACAAAATTAATAAAGGGAATGGAGGGACTGCAATACCCAGAGAGCCTGGAAAAAAGAAGGTTGAGGGGGACATAATAAATGTGTACAAATATGTTAGGGGACAGTATAGAGATCTTGCCCGGGATTTGTTCAAAAGGAGGGATATTACGGTAACAAGAGGGCACTCACTAAGACTGGAAGAGAAAAGGTTTCAGCACCAGCATAGGAAGGGGTTCTTTACAGTAAGAGCAGTGAGAATATGGAATTCACTGAGTGAGGAGACGGTAATGTCAAATTCACTACACCAGTTCAAGCGGGGACTGGATACATTTCTAGATACCAGGCAGATTTCAGCGTATACTTAAAATAAAATAAAATAGTAGGTTGATACAGGGATTTATTCTGACTGCTGGTTTCAGAGTCGGGAGGGAATTTTTCCTCAGGTGAAGATTGACTAAATCATTTGGGGCTTTTGCCCTCCTCTGGATCAACTTTAGCAATTACAGAACTAACAGGTCGAACTTGATGGACGCAAGTCTTTATTCGGCTTTACAAACTATGTTACTATGTTACTATGTATACGTTGTCAGAAAATACTGCCATTTCTGGCCTCCATGAAATTTTTTTTCAGTGTGTCAGTAAAGTTTTTGACACTGGTTTGCTGTTCAAAACAGTTAACTACAGGCCAGGTATTTAAAACTGTGTTTTCTCCATCACACGGATTACATATACGTTTTCAGAAAATACTGCCATTTCTGGCCTCCATTAAAAAAAAATTTCAGTGTGTCAGGACAGTTTTTGACACTGGTTTGCTGTTCAAAACAGTTACCTACAGGTCAGGTATTTAAAACGGTGTTTTCTCCATCACACGGATCACATATAAGTTTTCAGAAAATACTGCCATTTCTGGCCCCCCATTAAAAAAAAATTTCAGTGTGTCAGCAAAGTTTTTGACACTGGTTTGCTGTTCAAAACAGTTACCTACAGGCCTGGTATTAAAAAGTGTGTTTTGCTTCGGCCTGCCCTCGCCTTGGCTCCGGCCTGCCCTCGCTCTGGATCCGGCCTGATCTCGCAATGGCTCTGGCCTGCCCTTGCCTTGGCTCCGGCCTGCTCTTGCCCTGGCTCCAGCCTGCTCTCGCCTTGGCTCTGGCCTGCCCTCGCTCTGACTCCGGCCTGCCCTCTCCTTGGCTCCGGCCTGCTCTTGCTCTGGCTCTGGCCTGCCTTCGCATTGGCTCCGGACTGCTCTTGCTCTGGTTCTGGCCTGACTTGGCCGTGGCTCCGGCCTTCTCTCGCTCTGGCTCCGGCCAGCCCTCGCCCTGGCTCCGGCCTGCACTCGCTCTGGCTCCGGCCTGATATTACTCTGGCTCTGGCCTGCCCTCGCCTTGGATGCGGCCTGTTCTCGCTCTGGTTCCGTCCTGCCCTCGCCCTAGCTCTGGCCTGATCTCGCTCTGGCTCTGGTCTGCCCTCGCCCTGGCTCCGGCCTGCTCTCGCTCTGGCCTGCCCTTGTCTTGGCTCCGGCCTGCTCTCTCTCTGGCTCTGTCCTGCCCTCGTCCTGGCCTGCCCTCGTCTTGGCTCCGGCCTGCTCTCTCTCTGGCTCTGTCCTGCCCTCGTCCTGGCTCCAGCCTGCTCTCCCTCTCGTCTGCCCTTGCCTTGGCTCCGGCCTGCTCTCACCCTGGCTCCGGCTTGCTCTCTCTGTGGCTCTGGCCTGCCCTCGCCCTGGCTCCGGCCTGCTATCGCTCTGTCTCTGGCCTGCCCTGGCCTTGGCTCTGGCCTGCCCTCGCCGAGGCTCCGGCCTGCTCTCGCTCTGGCTCCGGCCTGCTCTCACCCTGGCTCCGGCTTGCTCTCTCTCTGGCTCTGGCCTGCCCTCGCCCTGGCTCTGGCCTGCTCTCGCTATAGCTCTGGCCTGCCCTGGCCTTGGCTCTGGCCTTCTCTCGCTCTGGCTCTGGCCTGCCCTTGCCTTGGCTCTGGCCTACTCTCGCTCTGGCTCTGGCCTGCCCTCGCCTTGGCTCCGGCATGCTCTCGCCCTGGTTCCGGGCTGCCTTTGCCTTGGCTCCGGCCTTCTCTCGCTCTGGCTCTGGCCTGCCCTTGCCTTGGCTCTGGCCTACTCTCGCTCTGGCTCTGGCCTGCCCTCGCCTTGGCTCCGGCCTGCTCTCGCCATGGCTCCGGCCTGCTCTCGCTCAGGCTCTGGGCTGCCATCGCCCTGGCTCCGGCCTTCTCTCGCTGTGGCTCTGGCCTGCTCTCGCCCTGACTCAGGCCTGCCCTCGTCCTGGCTCCGGCCTGCTCTTGCTCTGGCCTGCCCTCGCCTTGGCTCCAGCCTGCTCTCACTCTGGCTCGGGCCTGCCCTCGCTCTGGCTCTGGCCTACTCTCGCTCTGGGCTGCCCTCGCCTTGGCTCCGGCCTGCTCTCCCTCTGGCTCCGGCCTGCCCTTGCCCTGGCTCTGGCTTGCTCGCGATCTGGCTCAGGCCTGCTCTCGCTTTGGTTCTGGCCTGCCCTTGCCTTTGCTCCGGCCTGCTCTCGCTCTGGCCTGCCCTCGCCTTGGCTCCGGCCTGCTCTCGCTCTGGCCAGCCCTAGCCTTGGCTACGGCCTTCTTTCGCTCTGACTCTGGCCTGCCCTTGCCTTGGCTCTGGCCAACTCTAGCTTTGGCTTTGGAGTGCCCTCGCCTTGTCTCCGGCCTGCTCTCGCTCTGGCCTGCCCTCGCCTTGGCTCCAGCCTTCAATCGCTCTGCTCTGGCCTGCCCTTGCCTTGGCTCTGGCCTACTCTCGCTTTGTATCTGGCTTGCCCTTGCCTTTGCTCCGGCCTTCTCTCGCTCTGGCTCCGGCCTGCCATTGTCCTGGCTCCGGCCTGTTCTCGCTCTGGCTATTTCCTGCCCTCGCCTTGGCTCCGGCCTGCTCTCTCGCTCTGTCTCTCCTGCCCTCGCCCTGGCTCAGGCCTGCCCTCGTCCTGGCTCCGGCCTGCTCTTGCTCTGGCCTGCCCTCGCCTTGGTTCCGGCCTGCTCTCG
Source organism: Phyllobates terribilis (assembly GCF_046119375.1). NCBI lineage: Eukaryota > Metazoa > Chordata > Amphibia > Anura > Dendrobatidae > Phyllobates > Phyllobates terribilis. Next base: position 2,884,323 of record NW_027362898.1, on the reverse strand, counting down.
CTCTGGCTCGGTCCTGCCCTCGCCCTGGCTCCGGCCTGGTCTCGCTCAGTCTCTGGGCTGCCCTCGCTCTGGCTCCAGTCTGCCCTTGCCCTGGCTCTGGCCTGCTCTCGCTCTGGCTATGGCCTGCTCTTGCTTTGGCTCTGACCTGCCCTTGCCTTTGCTCCGGCCTGCTCTAGCTCTGGTTCTGGCCCGCACTCGTCTTGGCTCCGGCCTGCTCTCGCTCTGGCTCTGGTCTGCCCTTGCCTTGGCTCTGGCCTACTCTTTGGCTTTGGCTCCGGCTTGCCATCGCTCTGGCTCCGGTCTGCCCTCGCCCTGGCTCCGCCCTGCCCTCGCTCTGGCTCCGGCCAGCCCTTGCCTTGGCTTCGGCCTGCCCTCGACCTGGCTCCGGCCCGCCCTCGCTCTGGCTTTGGCCTGCTTGGCTCTGGCCTGCTCTTGGACTGGCTCAGGCCTGCCCTCGTCCGGGCTCTGGCCTGCTCTCGCTCTGGCTCTGTCCTGCTCTCGCACTGGTTCCGGCCTGCTCTCGACTAGGCTCATGCCTGCTCTCGCTCTGGCCTGCCCTCGCCTAGGCTCCGGACTGCTCTCGCCCTGGCTCCGGACTGCTCTCACACTGGCTCCGGCCTGCTCTCGCACTGTCTCCGGCCTGCTCTCACACTGACTCCGGCCTGCTATCTCTCTGGCTCCGGCCTGCCCTCGCACTGACTACGGCCTGCTATCTCTCTGGCTCCGGCCTGCCCTCGCTTTGGCTCATGCCTGCTCTCGCTCTGGCCTGCCCTCGCCTTGGCTCCGGCCTGCTCTCGCTCAGGATCCGGCCTGCCCTCGCTCTGGAACTGGCCTGCCCTCGCCCTGGCTCCGGCCTGCTCTCGCACTGGCTCCGGCCTGCCCTCGCCTTGGCTCCGGCCTGCTCTCGCCCTGGCTCCGGCCAGCTCTCACCCTGGCTAAGGCCTGCTATCTCTCTGGCTCCGGCCTGCCCTCGCCTTGGCTCCTGCTTGTTCTCGCCTTGGCTCCGGCCTGCTCTCGCCTTAGCTCCGGCCTGCTCTCGCCCTGGTTCCGGCCTGCTCTCGCCCTGGTTCCGGCCTGACCTTGCCTCGGCTCATGCTTGCTCTCGCTCTGGCCAGCACTCGACTTGGCTACAGCCTGCTCTCGCTCTGGCTCCGGCCTGCCATCGCTCTGGCTCCGGCCTGCCCTCATCTTAGCTCGGGCCTGCTCTCGCCCTGGCTCCGGCCTGCTCTCGCTATGGCTCTGGCCCGCCTTCGCCCTGGCTCAGGCCTGCTCTCTCTCTGGCTCTGGCCTGCCCTCGTCCTGGCTCCGGCATACTCTCACACAGGCTGTGGCCTGCTCTCGCTCTGGCCTCGCCCAGTCTCGGGCCTGATCTAGCCCTTGTTCCAGCCTGCCCTTGCCTTGGCTCGGCCTGCTCTCGCTCTGCCTGCCCTTGCCTTGGCTCTGGCCTACTCTCGCTCTGGCTTTTGCCTGCCCTCGCGCTGGCTCCGGCCTGCTCTCACTCTGGTTCTGGCCTGCTCTCGCTCTGGCGTGCCCTCGCCTTGGCTCCTGCCTGCTCTCGCTCTGACTCTGGCCTGCCATCACCCTGACTCCGGCCTGCTCTGGATCTGGCTCTGGCCTGCCCTCGCCTTGGCTCCGGCCTGCTCTCGCCTTGGCTCCGGCCTGCTCTCTCTCTGGCTCCGACCTGTCCTCGCCCTGGCTCTGGCCTGCCCTTGCTCTGGCTCCCGCCAGCCCTCGCCTTGGCTACGGCCTGCTCTCGCCCTGGCTCCGGCCTGCTCTTGCTCTGGCCTGCCCTCGCCCTGGCTCCGGCCTGCTCTTGCTCTGGCCTGCTCTAGCTCTGGCTCTGGCCTGCCCTCGTCATGACTCCGGCCTGTTCTCGCCCTTGTTCTGGCCTGCCCTTGCCTTGGCTCCGGCCTTCTCTCGCTCTGGCTCTGGCCGGCCCTTGCCTTGGCTCTGGCCTACTCTCGCTCTGGCTCTTGCCTGCCCTCGCCCAGGCTCTGGCCTGCTCTCGCTCTGGCGTGCCCTCGCCTTGGCTCCAGCCTGCTCTCACTCTGACTCTGGCCTGCCTCGCCCTGGTTCCAGCCTGCCCTTGCTCTGGCTCCGGCCAGCCCTCGCCTTGGCTCCGGCCAGCTCTCGCCCTGGCTCCGGCCTGGTCTTGCTCTGGCCTGCCCTCGCCCTGGCTCCGGCCTGCTCTCGCCCTGGCTCCGGCCTGCTCTCGGTCTGGCTCTGGCCTGCCCTCGCCTTGGCTCCGGCCTGCTCTCGCTCTGGCTCCTACCTGTCCTCGCCCTGGCTCCGGCCTACCCTTGCTCTGGCTCCCGCCAGCCCTCGCCTTGGCTACGGACTGCTCTCGCCCTGGCTACGGCCTGCTCTTGCTCTGGCCTGCCCTCGCCCTGGCTCCGGCCTGCTCTTGCTCTGGCCTGCTCTAGCTCTGACTCTGGCCTGCCCTCTTCTTGACTCCGGCCTGTTCTCGCCCTTGTTCCGGCCTGCCCTTGCCTTGGCTCCGGCCTTCTCTCGCTCTGGCTCTGGCCGGCCCTTGCCTTGGCTCTGGCCTACTCTCGCTCTGGCTCTTGCCTGGCGTCGCCCTGGCTCCGGCCTGCTCTCGCTCTGGCCTGCTCTCGCTTTGGCCTCCCCTCGCCTTGGCTCCGGCCAGCTCTGGCTCTGGCCTGCCCTCGCCTTGGCTCCGACCTGCTCTTGCTCTGGCCTGCCCTCGCCTTGGCTCTGGCCTGCTCTCGCTCTGGCCTGCCCTGCCTCTGCCTCTGGCCTGCCCTCGCCTTGGCTCCGGCCAGCTCTCACCTTGGCTAAGGCCTGCTCTCGCTCTAGTTCTGGACTGCCCTTGCCCTGGCTCCGGCCTGCCATCGCTCTGGCTCCGGCCTGCCCTCTCCTTAGCTCCGGCCAGCTCTCGCCCTGGCTCCGGCCTGCTCTCGCTTTGGATCATGCCTGCCCTCGCCCTGGCTCCGGCATACTCTCACTCTACCTGTGGCCTGGTCTCGCTTTGGCCTCGCTCTGTCTCGGGCCTGCTCTAGCCCTTGTTCCGGCCTGCCCTTGCCTTGGCTCCGGCCTTCTATCGCTCTGGCCTGCCCTTGCCTTGTCTCTGTCCTACTCTCGCTCTGGCTCTTGCCTGCCCTCGACCTGGCTCTGGCCTGCTCTCGCTCTGGTTCTGGCCTGCTCTCGCTCTGGAGTACCCTCGCCTTGGCTCCGGCCTGCTCTCACTCTGACTCTGGCCTGCCCTCGCCCTGACTCCGGCCTGCTCTGGATCTGGCTCTAGCCTGCCCATGCCTTGGCTCCGGCCTGCTCTCGCCATGGCTCCGGCCTGCTCTCGGTCTGGCTCTGGCCTGCCCTCGCCTTGGCTCCGGCCTGCTCTCTCTCTGGCTCCGGCCTGTCCTCGCCCTGGCTTCGGCCTGCCCTCGCCCTGGCTCCGGCCTGCCCTTGCTCTGGCTCCGGCCAGCCCTCGCCTTGGCTCCGGCCTGCCCTCGCCCTGGCTCCGGCCTGCTCTTGCTCTAGCCTGCTCTTGCTCTGGCTCTGGCCTGCCCTCGTCTTGTCTCCGGCCTGTTCTCGCCCTTGTTCCGGTCTGCCCTTGCCTTGGCTCCGGCCTTCTCTCGCTCTGGCTCTGGCCTGCCCTTCCCTTGGCTCTGGCCTACTCTCGCTCTGGCTCTTGCCTGCCCTCGCCCTGGCTCCAGCCTGCTCTGGCCTTCTCTCGCTCTGGCGTGCCCTCGCCTTGGCTCCGGCCTGCTCTCGCCCTGACTCCGGCCTGCCCTCGCCCTGACTCCGGCCTGCTCTGGATCTGGCTCTGGCCTGCCCTCGCCTTGGCTCCGGCCTGCTCTCGGTCTGGCTCTGGCCTGTCCTCTCCTTGGCTCCAGCCTGCTCTCGCCTTGGCTCCGGCCTGCTCTCGCTCTGGTTCCGGCCTGCCCTTGCTCTGGCCTGACCTCGCCCTGGCTCCGGACTGCTCTTGCTCTGGCTCTGGCCTGCTCTTGCTCTGGCTCTGGCCTGCCCTCATCTTGACGCCGGCCTGTTCTCGCTCTTGTTCTGGCCTGCCTTCGCCTTGGCTCCGGCCTGCTCTCGCTCTGGCCTGCTTTCGCTCTGGCTCTGGCCTGACCTTGCCTTGGCTCCGGACTGCTTTCTCTCTGGCTCTGGCCTGCTCTCGCCCTGGCCTGCACTCGCTTTGGCTATGGCCGGCTCTCGCCCTGGCTCCGGCCTGCTCTCGCTCTGGCACTGGGCTGCCCTCGCGCTGGCTCCGGTCTGCTCTCTCTCTGGCTCTGGCCTGCCCTCGCCATGGCTCTGGCCTACTCTAGCTCTGGCCTCGCCCTGGTTCCGGCCTGCTCTTGCCTTGGCTCTGGCCTTCTATCGCTCTGGCTCTGGCCTACCCTTGCCTTGGCTCTGGCCTACCCTCGCCTTGGCTCCGGCCTGCTCTCGCCTTGGCTCCGGCCTGCTCTCGCCCTGACTCCGGCTTGCCCTTGCTCTGGCTCCGGCCTGAACTCGCATTGGCTATGGCCTGCTCTCGCCCTGGCTCCGACCTGCTCTCGCTCTGGCCTGCCCTCATCCTGGCTCCGGCCTGCTCTCTCTCTGGCTCTGGCCTGCCCATGCCTTGGCTCTGGCCTGCTCTTCCTCTGGCTCTGGCATGCCCTCGTTTTGACTCTAGCCTGATCTTGCTCTTGTTCTGGCCTGCCTTCGCCTTGGCTCCAGCCGGCTCTCGCTCTTTTTCTGGCTCTGGCCTCGCCCTATCTCTGGCCTGCTCTCGCCTTGGTTCCGGCCTGCCCTTGCATTGGCTCTGGCCTTCTATCGTTCTAGCTCTGGCCTGCCCTTGCCTTGGCTCTGGCCTACCCTCGCCTTGGCTCCGGCCTGCTCTCGCCTTGGCTCCGGCCTCCTCTTGCTCTGGCTCCGGCCTGCCCTCGCCCTGACTCCGGCGTGCACTTGCATTGGCTCCGGCCAGCCCTCGCCCTGCTCTCGATCTCGCTCTGGCCTGCCCTCGCCCTGGCTCCGGCCTGCTCTCTCTCTGGCTCTGGCCTGCCCATGCCTTGGCTTCGGTCTGCCCTCGTCTTGACTCTAGCCTGATCTCGCTCTTGTCCTGGCCTGCCTTCGCCATGGCTCCAGCCTGCTCTCGCTCTGGCTCAGGCCTGCTCTCGCTCTGGTTCTGGCCTGCCCTAGCTCTGGCTCCGGACTGCTCTCGCTCTGGCTCTGGCCTGCTCTCGCTCTGGCCTGCCCTCGCCCTGGCTCCGGTATACTCTCGCTCTGGTTCTGACCTGCTCTGGCTCTGGCCTCGCCCTGTCTCCGGCCTGCTCTCGCCCTTGTTCCGGCCTGCCCTTGTCTTGGCTCCGGCCTTATCTCGCTCTGGCCTGCCCTTGCCTTGGCTCTGGCCTACTCTCGCTCTGGCCTGCCCTCACTCTGGCTCTGACCTGCTCTCGCTCTGGCGTGCCCTCGCCTTGGCTCCGGCCTGCTCTCGCTATGACTCTGGCCTGCCCTCGCCCTGACTCCGGCCTGCTCTGGATCTGGCTCTGGCCTGCCCTCTCCTTGGCTCTGGCCTGCTCTCGCTCTGGCCTGCCCTCGCATTGGCTCCGGCCTGCTCTCGCTCTGGCTCCGGCCAGCCCTCGCCTTGGCTCCGGCCTGCTCCCGCCTTGGCTCCGGCCTGCTCTCGCCCTGGCTCCGGCCTGCCTTTGCTCTGGCTCCGGTCAGCCCTCGCCTTAGCTCCGGCCTGCTCTCGCCTTGGCTCCCTCCGACTTGCTCTTGCTCTGGCCTGCCCTCGCCCTGGCTCCGGCCTGCTCTTGCTCTGGATCTGGCCGGCTTTAGCTCTGGCCTGCCCTTGTCTTGACTCCGGCCTGCTCTTGCTTTTCTTCTGGCCTGCCTTCGCCTTGGCGCCGGCCTGCCTTTGCACTGGCTCAAGCCTGCTACATCAGGCTCCGGCCTGCCCTTGCTCTGTCTCCGGCCAGCCTCGCCTTGACTCCAGACTGCTCTCGCCTTGGCTCCGGCCTGCTCTTGCTCTGGTCTGCCCTCGCCCTAGCTCCGGCCTGCTCTCGCTCTGGTTCTGGCCTGCCTTCCTTAGCCTTGGCTCCGGCCTGCCCTCGCTCTGGCTCAAGCCTGCTAATCTGGCTCTGGCCTGCCCTTTCCTTGGCTCCGGACTGCTCTCGCTCTGGCCTGCTCCTGCCTTGGCTCCAGACTGCTTTCGCTCTGGCTTGCTCTCGCTCTGGCTTGGGCGTGTCTTTGCCTTGGCTCCGGCCTGCTCTCGCTCTGGCCTACTCTTGCTCTGGCCTACCCTGGCTCTGTCTCTGGCCTGGATTTGCCTTGGCTCCAGCCTGCTCTCGCTCTAGCTCCGTACTGCCCTCACCCTGGCTCCGCTATGCCATAGCTCGGGCTCCGGCCTGTTCTCGCCTTCGCTCCGTCCTGCTCTCGCCCTGGCTCTGACCTGCCCTCGCTCCGCCTACTCTCTCTCTTTCTTTGGCCTGCCGTCGCCCTGGCTCTGGCCTACTCTCGCTCTGGCTCTGGCCTGCTCTCGCTCTGGCCTCGAACTGTCTCCAGCCTGCTCTCGCCCTGGTTCCGGCCTGCCCTTGCCTTGGCTCCGGCCTTCTCTTGCTCTGGCCTGCCCTTGCCTTGGCTCTGGCCTACTCTTGGTCTGGCTCTGGCCTGCCCTCGCCCTGGCCCCGGCCTGCTCTCGCTCTGGCCTGCTCTCGCTCTGTCGTGCCCTCGCCTTGGCTCCGTCCTGCTCTCGCTCTGACTCTGGCCTGCCCTCGCCCTGGCTCTGGCCTGCTCTGGATCTTGCTTTGGCCTGCTCTCGCCCTGGTTCCGGCCTGCTCTTGCTCTGGCCTGCCCTTTCCTTGGCTCCGGACTGCTCTCGCTCTGGCCTGCTCCTGCCTTGGCTCCCCGGACTGCTTTCGCTCTGGCTTGCTCTCGCTCTGGCTTGGGCCTGTCTTTGCCTTGGCTCCGGCCTGCTCTCGCTCTGGCCTACTCTTGCTCTGGCCTACCCTGGCTCTGTCTCTGGCCTGGATTTGCCTTGGCTCCAGCCTGCTCTCGCTCTAGCTCCGTACTGCCCTCACCCTGGCTCCGCTATGCCATAGCTCGGGCTCCGGCCTGCTCTCGCCTTCGCTCCGTCCTGCTCTCGCCCTGGCTCTGATCTGCTCTCGCTTTGGCCTGCCCTCCCTCCGCCTACTCTCTCTCTGGCTCTGGCCTGCCGTCGCTCTGGTTCTGGCCTACTCTCGCTCTGGCTCTGGCCTGCTCTCGCTCTGGCCTCGAACTGTCTGCGGCCTGCTCTCGCCCTGGTTCCGGCCTGCCCTTGCCTTGGCTCCGGCCTTCTCTTGCTCTGGCCTGCCCTTGCCTTGGCTCTGGCCTACTCTTGCTCTGGCTCTGGCCTGCCCTCGCCCTGGCCCCGGCCTGCTCTCGCTTTGGCTCTGGCCTGCTCTCGCTCTGTCGTGCCCTCGCCTTGGCACCGTCCTGCTCTCGCTCTGACTCTGGCCTGCCCTCGCCCTGGCTCTGGCCTGCTCTGGATCTGGCCTGCTCTCGCCCTGGCTCCGGCCTGCTCTTGCTCTGGCCTGCCCTTTCCTTGGCTCCGGACTGCTCTCGCTCTGGCCTGCTCCTGCCTTGGCTCCGGACTGCTTTCGCTCTGGCTTGCTCTCGCTCTGGTTGGGCCTGTCTTTGCCTTGGCTCCGGCCTGCTCTCGCTCTGACCTACTCTTGCTCTGGCCTACCCTGGCTCTGTCTCTGGCCTGGCTTTGCCTTGGCTCCAGCCTGCTCTCGCTCTAGCTCCGTACTGCCCTCACTCTGGCTCAGCTATGCCATAGCTCGGGCTCCGGCAAGCTCTCGCCTTCACTCCGTCCTGCTCTCGCCCTGGCTCTGACCTGCTCTCGCTCTGGCCTGCCCTCACTCCGCCTACTCTCTCTCTGGCTCTGGCCTGCCGTCGCCCTGGCTCTGGCCTGCTCTCGCTCTGGCCTTGAACTGTCTCCGGCCTGCTCTCGCCCTGGTTCCGGCCTGCCCTTGCCTTGGCTCCGGCCTTCTCTTGCTCTGGCTCTGGCCTGCCCTTGCCTTGGCTCTGGCCTACTCTTGCTCTGGCTCTGGTCTGCTCTCGCCCTGGCCCCGGCCTGCTCTCGCTCTGGCCTGCTTTTGCTCTGTCGTGCCCTCGCCTTGGCTCCGTCCTGCTCTCGCTCTGACTCTGGCCTGCCCTCGCCCTGGCTCTGGCCAGCTCTGGATCTGGCTCTGGCCTGCTCTCGCCCTGGCTCCGGCCTGCTCTTGCTCTGTACTGCCCTCTCCTTGGCTCCAGCCTGCTCTCGCCTTGGCTCAGGCTTGCTCTTGCTCTGGCTCCGGCCAGCCCTCGCCCTGGCTCCGGCCTGCCCTTGCTCTGACTCTGGCAAGCCCTCGCCTTGGCTCCGGCCTGCTCTTGCTCTGGCCTGCCCTCGTCTTGACTCCGGCATGCTCTCGCTCTGGTTCTGGCCAGTCTTCGCCTTGGCTCCGGCCTGCTCTCGCTCTGGTTCAGGCCTGCTCTCACTCTGGCTCTGGCCTACCCTTGCCTTGGCTCTGAACTGCTCTCGCTCGCTCTGGCTCTGGCTTGCTCTGGCTCTGGCCTGCCCTTGCCTTGGCTCCGGCCTTCTCTGACTCTGGCTCTGGTCTGCCCTCGTCTTGACTCCGGCATGCTCTCGCTCTGTTTCTGGCCTGCCTTCGCCTTGGCTCCGGCCTGTCCTCGCATTGGTTCCGGCCCGCTCTCGCCCTGGCTCCGGCCTGCACTCGTCCTGGCTCCGGCCTGCTCTCGCTCTGTCCTGCTCTCGCCCTGTCTCCGGCCTGCTCTCGCTCTAGCTCCGGACTGCCCTCGCCCTGGTTCCAGCCTGCTCTCGTCCTGGCTCCGACCTGTTCTCGCTCTGTTTCTAGCCTGCCCTCGCTCAGGCTCCGCTCTGCTCTCTCTGGCTCTGGCCTACTCTCGCTCTGGCCTGTTCTCGCCTTGGCTCAGGCCTTCTCTCGCTCTGGCCTGCCCTCGCCGAGGATCCGGCCTGCTCTCGCTCTGGCCGACTCTCGCTCTGGCCTGCCCTCGTCCTGGCTCCGGCCTGTTTTCACTCTGGCTCTGGCCTACCCTCGCCTTTGCTCCGGCCTGCTCTCGCCTTAGCTCTGGCCGGCTCTCGCTCTCGCTCCGGCATGCCCTCGCCCTGACTCCAGCCTGCCCTTGCTCTGGTTGGGGCCTACTCTCGCCTTGGCTCCGACCTGCTCTCGCTCTGGCCTTCCCTCGCCCTGGCTCCGGACTCCTATCTCTCTGGCTCTGGCCTGCCCTAGCCTTAGCTCCGGCCTCCTCTCGCTCTGACTTTGGCCTGCCCTCGCCCTGGCTACTGCCTGCCCTCATCATTGCTCCGGCCTGCTCTCGCTCTGGCTCTGTCCTACCCTCACCTTGGCTCCGGCCTGCTCTGCCTTGGCTCCAGCCTGCTCTCGCTCGGGCTCCGGCCTGCCCTCACCCTGACTCCTGCCTGCCATCACCCTGGCTCCTGCCTGCCCTTCCTCTGGCTCCGGCCTGCCCTCGCCCTGATTCCGGCGTGCCCTTGCTCTAGCTCCAGCCAGTCCTTGCATTGGCTCTGGCCTGCTCTAGCCTTGACTCCGACCTGCTTTCGAACTGGCTCCGGCCTGCTCTCTCTCTGGCTCTGGCCTGCCCATGCCTTGGCTCCAGCCTGCTCTCGCTCTGACCTACTCTTGCTCTGGCCTACCCTGGCTCTGTCTCTGGCCTGGCTTTGCCTTGGCTCCAGCCTGCTCTCGCTCTAGCTCCGTACTGCCCTCACTCTGGCTCAGCTATGCCATAGCTCGGGCTCTGGCAAGCTCTCGCCTTCGCTCCGTCCTGCTCTCGCCCTGGCTCTGACCTGCTCTCGCTCTGGCCTGCCCTCGCTCCGCCTACTCTCTCTCTGGCTCTGGCCTGCCGTCGCCCTGGCTCTGGCCTGCTCTCGCTCTGGCCTTGAACTGTATCCGGCCTGCTCTCGCCCTGGTTCTGGCCTGCCCTTGCCTTGGCTCCGGCCTTCTCTTGCTCTGGCTCTGGCCTGCCCTTGCATTGGCTCTGGCCTACTCTTCCTCTGGCTCTGGCCTGCTCTCGCCCTGGCCCCGGCCTGCTCTCGCTCTGGCCTGCTCTCGCTCTGTCGTGCCCTCGCCTTGGCTCCGTCCTGCTCTCGCTCTGACTCTGGCCTGCCCTCGCCCTGGCTCTGGCCAGCTCTGGATCTGGCTCTGGCCTGCTCTCGCCCTGGCTCCGGCCTGCTCTTGCTCTGGCCTGCCCTCTCCTTGGCTCCAGCCTGCTCTCGCCTTGGCTCAGGCTTGCTCTTGCTCTGGCTCCGGCCCGCCCTCGCCCTGGCTCCGGCCTGCCCTTGCTCTGATTCTGGCAAGCCCTCGCCTTGGCTCCGGCGTGCTCTTGCTCTGGCCTGCCCTCGTCTTGACTCCGGCATGCTCTCGCTCTGGTTCTGGCCAGTCTTCGCCTTGGCTCCGGCCTGCTCTCGCTCTGGTTCAGGCCTGCTCTCGCTCTGGCTCTGGCCTACCCTTGCCTTGGCTCTGAACTGCTCTCGCTCGCTCTGGCTCTGGCTTGCTCTCGCTCTGGCCTGCCCTTGCCTTGGCTCCGGCCTTCTCTGACTCTGGCTCTGGTCTGCCCTCGTCTTGACTCCGGTATGCTCTCGCTCTGGTTCTGGCCTGCCTTCGCATTGGCTCCGGCCTGCTCTCGCTCTGGCCTGTCCTCGCATTGGCTCCGGCCCGCTCTCGCCCTGGCTCTGGCCTGCACTCGTCCTGGCTCCGGCCTGCTCTCGCTCTGGCCTGCTCTCGCCCTGTCTCCGGCCTGCTCTCGCTCTAGCTCCAGACTGCCCTCGCCCTGGTTCCAGCCTGCCATTGCTCTGGCTCCGGCCTGCCCTCGCTTTGGCTCCGGCCTGCTCTCGTCCTGGCTCCGACCTGTTCTCGCTCTGTTTCTAGCCTGCCCTCGCTCAGGCTCCGCCCTGCTCTCTCTGGCTCTGGCCTACTCTCGCTCTGGCTCTGGCCTGTTCTCGCCTTGGCTCAGGCCTTCTCTCGCTCTGGCCTGCCCTCGCTGAGGATCCGGCCTGCTCTCGCTCTGGCCGACTCTCGCTCTGGCCTGCCCTCGTCCTGGCTCCGGCCTGTTTTCACTCTGGCTCTGGCCTACCCTCGCCTTCGCTCCGGCCTGCTCTCGCCTTAGCTCTGGCCGGCTCTCGCTCTGGCTCAGGCATGCCCTCGCCCTGACTCCAGCCTGCCCTTGCTCTGGTTGGGGCCTACTCTCGCCTTGGCTCCGACCTGCTCTCGCTCTGGCCTTCCCTCGCCCTGGCTCCGGCCTCCTCTCTCTCTGGCTCTGGCCTGCCCTACCTAGCCTTAGCTCCGGCCTCCTCTCGCTCTGACTTTGGCCTGCCCTCGCCCTGGCTACTGCCTGCCCTCATCCTTGCTCCGGCCTGCTCTCGCTCTGGCTCTGTCCTACCCTCACCTTGGCTCCGGCCTGCTCTGCCTTGGCTCCAGCCTGCTCTCGCTCGGGCTCCGGCCTGCCCTCACCCTGACTCCTGCCTGCCATCACCCTGGCTCCTGCCTGCCCTTCCTCTGGCTCCGGCCTGCCCTCGCCCTGATTCCGGCGTGCCCTTGCTCTAGCTCCAGCCAGTCCTTGCATTGGCTCTGGCCTGCTCTAGCCTTGACTCCGAACTGCTTTCGAACTGGCTCCGGCCTGCTCTCTCTCTGGCTCTGGCCTGCCCATGCCTTGGCTCCGGCCTGCTCTCTCTCTGGCCGGCTCTCGCCTTGGCTCCGGCCTGCCCTCGCCCTGGCTCCGGCATGCCCTCGTCCTTGCTCCGGCCTGCTCTCGTCCTTGCTCAGGCCTGCTCTCATTCTGGTCTACCCTCGCCTTGGCTCCGGCCTGCTCTTGCCTTGGCTCAGGCCTGCTCTCGCTCTGGCTCAGGCCTGCTCTCTCTCTGGCTCTGGCCTGCTCTCTCTCTGGCTCGGGCCTGCCCTTGCTCTAGCTCCGGCCGGCCCTTGCATTCGCTCCGGCCTGCTCTCGACCTGGCTCCGACCTGCTCTCGCTCTGGCCTGCCCTCGCTCTGTCTCCGGCCTGCTCTCTCTCTGGCTCTCGCCTGCCGATGCCTTGGCTCTGGCCTGCTCTTCCTCTGGCGCGGGCCTGCCCTCGTCTTGACTCTGGACTGATCTCGCTCTTGTTCTGGCCTGCCTTCGCCTTGGCTCCGGCCTGCTCTTGCTCTGGCTCCGGCCTGCTCTCGCTTTGGCTCTGGCCCGCCCTCGCGCTGGCTCCGGCCTGCTCTCTCTCTGGCTCTGGCCTGCACTCGCCCTGGCTCCGGCATACTCTCACTCTGACTGTGGCCTACTCTCGCTCTGGCTCTGGCCTCGCCCTGTCTCAGGCCTGCTCTTGCCCTTGTTCCGGCCTACCCTTGCCTTGGCTCTGGCCTTCTCTCGCTCTGGCTCTGGCCTGCCCTTGCCTTGGCACTGGCCTACTCTCGCTCTGGCTCTTGCCTGCCCTCGCCCTAGCTCCGGCCTGCTCTCGCTTTGGTTCACGCCTGCTCTCGCTCTGACTCTGGCCTGCCCTCGCCCTGACTCCAGCCTACTCTGGATCTGGCTCCGGCCTGCCCTCGCCTTGGCTCCGGCCTGCTCTTGCCCTGGCTCCGGCCTGCTCTTGTTCTGGCCTGCCCTCGACCTGGCTCCGGCCTGCTCTTGCTCTGGCCTGCCCTCGTCCTTCCTCAGGCCTGCTCTCGTTCTGGTCTACCCTCGCATTCGCTCCGGCCTGCTCTCGCCCTGGCTCCGACCTGCTCTCGCTCTGGCCTGCCCTCGCTCTGTCTCCGGCCTGCTCTCTCTCTGGCTCTCGCCTGCCGATGCCTGGGCTCCGGCCTGCTCTTCCTCTGGCTCTGGCCTTCACTCGTCTTGACTCTGGCCTGATCTCGCTCTTGTTCTGGCCTGCCTTCACCTTGGCTCCGGCCTGCTCTTGCTCTGGCTCCGGCCTGCTCTCGTGCTGGCTCCGGCCTGCTCTCTCTCTGGCTCTGGCCTGCCCTCGCCCTGGCTCCGGCATACTCTCACTCTGGCTGTGGCCTACTCTCGCTCTGGCCTCGCCCTGTCTCAGGCCTGCTCTTGCCCTTGTTCCGGCCTACCCTTGCCTTGGCTCCAGCCTTCTCTCGCTCTGGCTCTGGCCTGCCCTTGCCTTGGCTCTGGCCTACTCTCGCTCTGGCTCTTGCCTGCCCTCGCCCTGGTTAAGGCCTGCTCTCGCTTTGGTTCTGGCCTGCTCTCGCTCTGACTCTGGCCTGCCCTCGCCCTGACTCCAGCCTACTCTGGATCTGGCTCCGGCCTGCTCTTGCACCGGCTCCGGCCTGCTCTTGCTTTGGCCTGCCCTCGACCTGGCTCCGGCCTGCTCTTGCTCTGGCCTGCCCTCGTCTTGACTCCGGCCAGCTCTGGCTCTGGTTCTGGCCTGCCCTTGCCTTGACACAGGCCTTCTCTGGCTCTGACTCTGGCCTGCCCTTGACTTGGCTCTGAACTACTCTCGCTCTGGCTCGGGCCTGACCTCGCCCTGGCTCCAGTCTGCTCTCGCTCTGGCCTGCTCTCGCTCTGGCGTGCCCTCGTCTTGGCTCCGGCCTGCTCTCGCTCTGACTCTGGCCTGCCCTCGCCTTGGCTTCGTCCTGCTCTGGATCTGGCTCTGGCCTGCCCTCACCTTGGCTCCGGCCTGCTCTCGCCCTGGCTCCAGCCTGCTCTCGCTCTGGCCTGCCCTCGCCCTGGCTCCGGCCTGCTCTCTCTCTGGCTCTGGCCTGCCCTCGCCCTGGCTCCGGCATACTCTCACTCTGGCTGTGGCCTGCCTACTCTCGCTGTGGCTCTGGCCTCGCCCTGTCTCAGGCCTGCTCTAGCCCTTGTTCCGGCCTACCCTTGCCTTGGCTCCGGCCTTCTCTCGATCTGGCTCCGGCCTGCTCTCGCTTTGGCTCTGGCCCGCCCTCGCGCTGGCTCCGGCCTGCTCTCTCTCTCTGGCTCTGGCCTGCACTCGCCCTGGCTCCGGCATACTCTCACTCTGACTGTGGCCTACTCTCGCTCTGGCCTCGCCCTGTCTCAGGCCTGCTCTTGCCCTTGTTCCGGCCTACCCTTGCCTTGGCTACGGCCTTCTCTCGCTCTGGCTCTGGCCTGCCCTTGCCTTGGCACTGGCCTACTCTCGCTCTGGCTCTTGCCTGCCCTCGCCCTGGCTCCGGCCTGTTCTCGCTTTGGTTCTGGCCTGCTCTCGCTCTGACTCTGGCCTGCCCTCGCCCTGACTCCAGCCTACTCTGGATCTGGCTCCGGCCTGCCCTCGCCTTGGCTCCGGCCTGCTCTTGCCCTGGATCCGGCCTGCTCTTGTTCTGGCCTGCCCTCGACCTGGCTCCGGCCTGCTCTTGCTCTGGCCTGCCCTCGTCCTTCCTCAGGCCTGCTCTCGTTCTGGTCTACCCTCGCATTCGCTCCGGCCTGCTCTCGCCCTGGCTCCGACCTGCTCTCGCTCTGGCCTGCCCTCGCTCTGTCTCCGGCCTGCTCTCTCTCTGGCTCTCGCCTGCCGATGCCTGGGCTCCGGCCTGCTCTTCCTCTGGCTCTGGCCTACCCTCGTCTTGACTCTGGCCTGATCTCGCTCTTCTTCTGGCCTGCCTTCGCCTTGGCTCTGGCCTGCCCTCGCCCTGGCTCCGGCATACTCTCACTCTGGCTGTGGCCTACTCTCGCTCTGGCTCTGGCCTCGCCCTGTCTCAGGCCTGCTCTTGCCCTTGTTCCGGTCTACCCTTGCCTTGGCTCTGGCCTACTCTCGCTCTGGCTCTTGCCTGCCCTCGCCCTGGCTAAGGCCTGCTCTCGCTTTGGTTCTGGCCTGCTCTCGCTCTGACTCTGGCCTGCCCTCGCCCTGACTCCAGCCTACTCTGGATCTGGCTCCGGCCTGCTCTTGCACCGGCTCCGGCCTGCTCTTGCTTTGGCCTGCCCTCGACCTGGCTCCGGCCTGCTCTTGCTCTGGCCTGCCCTCGTCTTGACTCCGGCCAGCTCTGGCTCTGGTTCTGGCCTGCCCTTGCCTTGACACAGGCCTTCTCTCGCTCTGACTCTGGCCTGCCCTTGACTTGGCTCTGGACAACTCTCGCTCTGGCTCGGGCCTGACCTCGCCCTGGCTCCAGTCTACTCTCGCTCTGGCCTGCTCTCGCTCTGGCGTGCCCTCGTCTTGGTTCCGGCCTGCTCTCGCTCTGACTCTGGCCTACTCTCGCCTTGGCTTCGTCCTGCTCTGGATCTGGCTCTGGCCTGCCCTCACCTTGGCTCCGGCCTGCTCTCGCCCTGCCTGGCTCCAGCCTGCTCTCGCTCTGGCCTGCCCTCGCCCTGGCTCCGGCATACTCTCACTCTGGCTGTGGCTTGCCTACTCTCGCTGTGGCTCTGGCCTCGCCCTGTCTCAGGCCTGCTCTAGCCCTTGTTCCGGCCTACCCTTGAAATGGCTCCGGCCTTCTCTCGCTCTGGCTCTGGCCTGCCCTTGCCTTGGCTCCGGCCTACTCTCGTTCTGGCTCTTGCCTGCCCTCGCCCTGGCTCCGGCCTGCTCTCGCTTTGGTTCTGGCCTGCTCTCACTCTGGCGTGCCCTCGCCTTGGCTCCGAACTGCTCTCGCTCTGACTCTGGCCTGCCCTCGCCCTGACTCCAGCCTACTCTGGATCTGGCTCTGGCCTGCCCTCGCCTTGGCTCCGGCCTGCTCTCGCCCTGGCTCCGGCCTGCTCTTGCTCTGGCCTGCCCTCGACCTGGCTCCGGCCTGTTCTTGCTCTGGCCTGCCCTCGTCTTGACTCCGGCCTGCTCTCGCTCTGGTTCTGGCCTGCCCTCGTCTTGAATCTGGCCAGCTCTGGCTCTGGTTCTGGCCTGCCCTTACCTTGACTCCGGCCTTCTCTCGCTCTGACTCTGGCCTGCCCTTGACTTGGCTCTGGACTAGTCTCGCTGTGGCCTGCCCTCGCCCTGGCTCCGGTCTGCTCTCGCTCTGGCGTGCCCTCGTCTTGGCTCCGGCCTGCTCTCGCTCTGACTCTGGCATGCCCTCGCCCTGGCTCCGTCCTGCTCTGGATGTGGCTATGGCCTGCCCTCGCCCTGGCTCCAGCCTGCTCTCGCTCTGGCCTGCCCTCGCCTTGGCTCCGGCCTACTCTCGCCTTGGCTCCAGCCTGCCCTCGCTGTGGCTCCGGCCTGCCCTTGCTCTGGCTACGGCCAGGCTTTGCCTTGGCTCCGGCCTGCTCTCGCCCTGGCTCCGGCCTTCTCTTGCTCTGACCTGCCCTCGTCTTGACTCCGGACTGCTCTCGCTCTGGCTCTGGCCTGCCTTCGCCTTGGCTCCGGCATGCCCTCGCTTTGGCTCAAGCCTGCTCTACCTCTGGCTCTGGCCTGCCCTGGCTCCAGACTGCTCTCGCTCTGGCTCTGGCCTGCTCTCGCTCTGACTCTGGCCCGCCCTCGCCTTGGCTCCGGCCTGCTCTCACTCTTGCCTGCCCTCGCCTTGTCTCCGACCTGCTTTTGCTCTCGCTCTGGCCTGCACTCGCCTTGGCTCCGGCCTGCTCTCGCTCTGGCCCGCCCTGGCTCTGCTTCTGGCCTGCCCTCGCCTTGCTCTGGCCTGCTCTCGCTCTGGCTCCGGCCTGCCTTCGCCATGGCTCCGGCCTGCTCTCACGCTGCCTCCGGCCTCCCCTCGTCTTGGCTCCGGCCTGCTCTCGCTCTGGCCTGCCCTCGCCCTTTTTCCGGCCTGCTCTCGCTCTGGCTTGCCCTCGTCCTGACTCCGGCATTCTCTCGCTGTTGCACAGGCCTGCTCTCGATCTGGAACTGACCTGCTCTCGCTCTGGCCTGCCCTCACCTGGTCTCCGGCTTGCTCTCGCTCTGGCTCTGGCCTGTCCTCGCCTTGGCTCCAGACTTCTCTCGCTCTGGCTCTCGCCTGCCCTAGCCTTGGCTCTGGCCTACTTTCGCTCTCTCTGGCCTGCCCTTGGCCTGGCTCCGGCCTGATCTCGCTCTGGCCTGCCCTCGCTTTGACTCTGGTCTGCCCTCGCCCTGGCTCCGGCCTGCCCTCGCCTTGGCTCCGGCCTGCTCTCGCTCTGACTCCGGCCTGCTCTGGCTCTAGCTCTGTCCTGCCCTCGCCTTGGCTACGGCCTGCTCTTGCCCTGGCTCCGGCTTGGCCTCGTCTTGGCTCCGGCCTGCTCTCGCTCTGGCCTGCCCTCGCCCTTTCTCCAGCCTGCTCTCGCTCTGGCCTGCTCCCGCCCTGACTCCGGCATTCTGTCGCTCTTGCACTGGCCTGCTCTCGATCTGGAACTGACCTGCTCTCGTTCTGGCTCTGGCCTGCCCTCACCTTGTCTCCGGCTTGCTCTCGCTCTGGCTCTGGCCTGTCCTCGCCTTGGCTCCGGACTTCTCTCGCTCTGGCTCTCGCCTGCCCTAGCCTTGGCTCTGGCCTACTTTTGCTCTCTCTGGCCTGCCCTTGCCCTGGCTCCGGCCTGATCTCGCTCTGGCCTGCCCTCGCCTTGGCTCCAACCTGCTCTCGCTTTCCTCGCCCTGGCTCTGGCCTGCCCTCACCTTGACTCCGGCCTTCTCTCGCTCTGACTCTGGTCTGCACTCGCCCAGGCTCCGGCCTGCTCTGGCTTTAGCTCTGTCCTGCCCTCGCCTTGGCTACGGCCTGCTCTCGACCTGGCTCCGGCTTGCCCTCATCCTGGCTCCAGCCAGCTCTTGCTCTGGCTCTGGCCTGCCCTCGCCCTGACTCCAGCCTACTCTGGATCTGGCTCTGGCCTGCCCTCGCCTTGGCTCCGGCCTGCTCTCGCCCTGGCTCCGGCCTGCTCTTGCTCTGGCCTGCCCTCGACCTGGCTCCGGCCTGTTCTTGCTCTGGCCTGCCCTCGTCTTGACTCCTGCCTGCTCTCGCTCTGGTTCTGGCTTGCCCTCGTCTTGAATCTGGCCAGCTCTGGCTCTGGTTCTGGCCTGCCCTTACCTTGACTCCGGCCTTCTCTCGCTCTGACTCTGGCCTGCCCTTGACTTGGCTCTGGACTACTCTCGCTGTGGCCTGCCCTCGCCCTGGCTCCGGTCTGCTCTCGCTCTGGCTTGCTCTCGCTCTGGCGTGCCCTCGTCTTGGCTCCGGCCTGCTCTCGCTCTGACTCTGGCATGCCCTCGCCCTGGCTCCGTCCTGCTCTGGATGTGGCTCCGGCCTGCTCTCGCTCTGGCCTGCCCTCGCCTTGGCTCCGGCCTACTCTCGCCTTGGCTCCAGCCTGCCCTCGCTGTGGCTCCGGCCTGCCCTTGCTCTGGCTACGGCCAGGCTTTGCCTTGGCTCCGGCCTGCTCTCGCCCTGGCTCCGGCCTTCTCTTGCTCTGACCTGCCCTCGTCTTGACTCCGGACTGCTCTCGCTCTGGTTCTGGCCTGCCTTCGCCTTGGCTCCGGCATGCCCTCGCTTTGGCTCAAGCCTGCTCTCGCTCTGGCTCTGGCCTGCTCTCGCTCTGGCCCGCCCTCGCCTTGGCTCCGGCCTGCTCTTGCTCTTGCCTGCCCTCGCCTTGTCTCCGACCTGCTTTTGCTCTCGCTCTGGCCTGCACTCGCCTTGGCTCCGGCCTGCTCTCGCTCTGGCCCGCCCTGGCTCTGCTTCTGGCCTGCCCTCGCCTTGCTCTGGCCTGCTCTCGCTCTGGCTCCGGCCTGCCTTCGCCATGGCTAGGGCCTGCTCTCACGCTGCCTCCGGCCTGCCCTCGCCTTGGCTCCGGCCTGCTCTCGCTCTGGCCTGCCCTCGCCCTTTTTCCGGCCTGCTCTCGCTCTGGCTTGCCCTCGTCCTGACTCCGGCATTCTCTCGCTGTTGCACAGGCCTGCTCTCGATCTGGAACTGACCTGCTCTCGCTCTGGCCTGCCCTCACCTGGTCTCCGGCTTGCTCTCGCTCTGGCTCTGGCCTGTCCTCGCCTTGGCTCCAGACTTCTCTCGCTCTGGCTCTCGCCTGCCCTAGCCTTGGCTCTGGCCTACTTTCGCTCTCTCTGGCCTGCCCTTGGCCTGGCTCCGGCCTGATCTCGCTCTGGCCTGCCCTCGCTTTGACTCTGGTCTGCCCTCGCCCTGGCTCCGGCCTGCCCTCGCCTTGGCTCCGGCCTGCTCTCGCTCTGACTCTGGTCTGCCCTCGCCCAGGCTCCGGCCTGCTCTGGCTCTAGCTCTGTCCTGCCCTCGCCTTGGCTACGGCCTGCTCTCGCCCTGGCTCCGGCTTGCTCTCGTCTTGGCTCCGGCCTGCTCTCGCTCTGGCCTGCCCTCGCCCTTTCTCCAGCCTGCTCTCACTCTGGCCTGCTCCCGCCCTGACTCCGGCATTCTCTCGCTCTTGCACTGGCCTGCTCTCGATCTGGAACTGACCTGCTCTCGTTCTGGCTCTGGCCTGCCCTCACCTTGTCTCCGGCTTGCTCTCGCTCTGGCTCTGGCCTGTCCTCGCATTGGCTCCGGACTTCTCTCGCTCTGGCTCTCGCCTGCCCTAGCCTTGGCTCTGGCCTGCTCTTGCTCTGCCTCTGGCCTGCCCTCGTCTTGACTCCGGCATGCTCTCGCTCTGGTTCTGGCCTGCCCTCGCCTTGGCTCCGGCCTGCTCTCGCTCAGACTCTGGCCTACCCTTGCCTTGGCTCCGGACTGCTCTCTCTCGCTCTGGCTTGCTCTCGCTCTGGCCTGCCCTTGCCTTGGCTCCGGCCTTCTCTGACTCTGGCTCTGGCCTGCCCTCGTCTTGACTCCGGCATACTCTCGCTCTGGATCTGGCCTGCCTTCGCCTTGGCTCCGGCCTGCTCTCGCTCTGGCCTATCCTCGCATAGGCTCCGGCCCGCTGTCGCCCTGGCTCCGGCCTGCTCTCGCTCTGGCCTGCTCTCGCCCTGGCTCCGGCCTGCTCTCGCTCTAGCTCCGGACTGCCCTCGCCCTGGCTCCGGCCTGCCACCGCGCTGGCTCCGGCCTGCCCTCGCCTTGGCTCCGGCCTGCCCTCGCCCTGGCTTCGACCTGTTCTTGCTCTGTTTCCGGCCTGCCCTCGCCCAGGCTCCGCCCTGCTCTCTCTCTGGCTCTGGCCTACTCTCGCTCTGGCCTGTTCTCGCCCTGGTTCCGGCCTGACCTTGCCTTGGCTCCGGCCTTCTCTCGCTCTGGCTCTGGCCTGCCCTCGCTGAGCCTCCGGCCTGCTCTCGCCTGCCCTCGTCCTGGCTCCGGCCAGCCCTCGTCCTGGCTCCGGCCTGTTTTCACTCTGGCTCTGGCCTACCCTCGCCTTGGCTCCGGCCTTTTCCCGCCTTAGCTCCGGCCGGCTCTCGCTCTGGCTCCGGCATGCCCTCGCCCTGACTCTAGCCTGCACTTGCTCTGGCTCCGGCCTGCTCTCGCCTTGGCTCCGACCTGCTCTCGCTCTGGCCTTCCCTCGACCTGGCTCCGGCCTGCTCTCGCTCTGGCTCCGGCCTGCCCTCGCCCTGACTCCGGCCTGCTCTCGCTCTGACTCTGGCCTGCCCTCGCCCTGGCTACTGCCTGCCCTTGCTCTAGCTCCGGCCTGCCCTCGCATTAGCTCCGGCCTGCTCTCGCCCTGGCTCCGACCTGCTCTCGCTCTGGCCTGCCCACGCTCTGGCTCCGGCCTGCTCTCTCTCTCGCTCTGGCCTGCCCTCGTCCTGGCTCCGGCCTGTTTTCACTCTGGCTCTGGCCTACCCTCGCCTTGGCTCCGGCCTGTTCCCGCCTTAGCTCCGGCCGGCTGTCGCTCTGGCTCCGGCATGCCCTCGCCCTGACTCTAGCCTGCTCTTGCTCGGGCTCCGGCCTGATCTCGCCTTGGCTCCGACCTGCTCTCGCTCTGGCCTTCCCTCGCCCTGGCTACGGCCTGCTCTCTCTCTGGCTCTGGCCTGCCATTGCCTTAGATCCGGCCTGTTCTCGCTCTGACTCTGGCCTGCCCTAGCCCTGGCTACTGCCTGCCTTCATCCTTGCTCCGGCCTGCAATCACTCTGGCTCTGTCCTACCCTAACCTTGGCTCCGGCCTGCTCTCGCCTTGGCTCCAGCCTGCTTTCGCTCTGGCTCCGGCCTGCCCTCGCCCTGACTCCAGCCTGCCCTTGCTCTGGCTCCGGCCTGCCCTTGCCCTGATTCCGGCCTGCCCTTGCTCTAGCTCCCGCCAGCCCTTGCATTGGCTCCGGACTGCTCTAGCCTTGACTCTGACCTGCTCTCGCCCTGGCTCCGGCCTGCTCTCTCTGGCTCTGGCCTGCTCTCTCTCCGGCTCTGGCCTGCCCTTGCCTTGGCTCCGGCCTGCTCTTGCCTTGGCTCCTACCTGCTCTCGCTCCGGCCTGCCCTCGCCCTGACTCCGGCCTGCCCTTGCTCTGGCTCCGGCCTGCCCTCGCCCTGACTCCAGCCTGCCCTTGCTCTAGCTCCGGCCTGCCCTCGCATTAGCTCCGGCCTGCTCTCGCCCTGGCTCCGACCTGCTCTCGCTCTGGCCTGCCCTCGCTCTGGCTCCGGCCTGCTCTCTCTCTGGCTCTCGCCTGCCGATGCCTTGGCTCCTGCCTGCTCTCTCTCTGGCTCTGGCCTGCCCTCGCCCTGGCTCCAGCATACTCTCACTCTGGATGTGGCCTGCTCTCGCTCTGGCCTCGCCCTGTCTCGGGCCTGCTCTAGCCCTTGTTCCGGCCTGCCCTTGCCTTGGCACCGGCCTTCTCTCGCTCTGGCCTGCTCTTGCCTTGGCTCTGGCCTGCTCTCGCTCTGGCGTGCCCTCGCCTTGGCTCCGGCCAGCTCTCGCTCTGACTCTGGCCTGCCCTCACCCTGACTCCAGCCAGCTCTGGATCTGGCTCTGGCCTGCCTTCGCCTTGGCTCTGGCCTGCTCTCGCCCTGGCTCCGGCCTGATCTCGGTCTGGCTCTGGCCTGCCCTCGCCTTGGCTCCGGCCTGCTCTCGCCTTGGCTCCGGCCTGCTCTCGCTCTGGCTCCGGCCTGTCCTCGCCCTCGCTCCGGCCTGCCCTTGCTCTGGCTCCTACCAGCTCTGGCCTTGGCTCCGGCCTGCTCTCGCCCTGGCTCCGGCCTGCTCTTGCTCTGGCCTGACCTCGCCCTGGCTCCGGACTGCTCTTGCTCTGGCCTGCCCTCGTCTTGACTCCGGCCTGTTCTTTCCCTTGTTCCGGCCTGCCCTTGCCTTGGCTCCGGCCTTCTCTCGCTCTGGCCTGCCCTTGCCTTGGCTCTGGCCTACTCTGGCTGTGGCTCTTGCCTGCACTCGCCCTGGCTCCGGCCAGCTCTCGCTCTGGCGCTCCCTCGCCTTGGCTCCAGCCTGCTCTCGCTCTGACTCTGGCCTGCCCTCGCCCTGACTCCGGCCTGCTCTGGATCTGGCTCTGGCCTGCGCTAGCCTTGGCTCCGGCCTTCTCTCGCCCTGGCTACGGCCTGCTCTCGGTCTGGCTCTGGCCTGCCCTCGCCTTGGCTCCGGCCTGCTCTCGCTCTGGCTCCGGCCTGTCCTCGACCTGGTTCCGGCCTGCCCTAGCTCTGGCTCCGGCCAGCCCTCGCCTTGGCTCTGGCCTGCTCTCTCCCTGGCTCCGGCCTGCTCTCGCTCCGGCCTTCCCTCGCTCTGGCTCCGGCCTGCTCTTGCTCTGGCCTTCCCTCGTCTTGACTCCGGCCTGTTCTCGCTCTTGTTCTGGCCTGCCTTCGCCTTGGCTCCGGCCTGCTCTCGCACTTGCTCAGGCCTGCTTTCGCTCTGGCCTGCCCTTGCCTTGGCTCCGGACAGCTTTCTCTCTGGCTCTGGCCTGCTCTCGCCCTGGCTCTGGCCTGCTCTTGCTCTGTCCTGCCCTCGCCCTGGCTCCGGCCTGCTCTTGCTCTGGATCTTGCAGGATCTTGCTCTGGCTCTAGCCTCCCCTCGTTTTGACTCCGGCCTGTTATCCCCCTTGTTCCAGCCTGCCCTTGCCTTGGCTCCGTCTGGGTGTGGCTGCTCTCTGATTGGTGGAAAATCTGGGTGTGGCTGCTCTGTGATTGGTCAGCATTATGACCTCACAGTGGCGATGACTCATACCTCCTGGGTGGTTCTTCTGGGCGGTTCTGTTTTCTGACTGGTGGAAATTCTAATCAGCATTATGACCTCACAGTGGCCGTGACTCATTTCATGGACTGTTCTATCTGGGTGACTTGAAACATGCCGATCTCTGATTGGTCCGGCCTTCTCTCGCTCTGGCCTACCCTTGCGTTGGCTCTGGCCTACTCTGGCTCTGGCTCTTGCCTGCACTTGCCCTGGCTCTGGCCTGCTCTCACTCTGGCGCACCCTCGCCTTGGCTCCGGCCTGCTCTCGCTCTGACTCAGGCCTGCCCTCGCCCTGACTCCAGCCTGCTCTGGATCTGGGTCTGGCCTGCCCTCGCCTTGGCTCCGGCCTGCTCTCGCCCTGGCTCCGGCCTGCTCTCGGTCTGGCTCTGGACTGCCCTTGCCTTGGCTCCGGCCTGCTCTCGCTCTGGCTCCGGCCTGTCCTAGCTCTGGCTAAGGCCAGGCCTCGCCTTGGCTCCGGCCTGCTCTCTCCCTAGCTCCGGCCTCCTCTCGCTCTGGCTCTGGTCTGCCCTCGCTCTGGCTCCGGCCTGCTCTTGCTCTGGCCTTCCCTCGTCTTGACTCTAACCTGATCTCGCTCTTGTTCTAGCCTGCCTTCGCCTTGGCTCCAGCCTGCTCTCGCTGTGGCTCAGGCCTGCTCTGGCTCTGGCCTGCCCTAGCTCTGGCTCCGGACTGCTCTCGCTCTGGCCTGCTATCGTTCTGGCTCTGGCCTGCTCTCGCCTAGCTCCGGCCTGCCCTCGCCCTGGCTCCGGCCGACTCTCGCTCTGGCCTGCTCTCGCTCAGGCTCTGGCCTCACTCACCCTGTCTCCGGCCTGCTACTGTCCTGGTTTCGTTCTGCCCTTGCCTTGACTCTGGCCTTCTCTCGCTCTGGCCTGCCCCTGCCTTGGCTCTGGCCTACTCTCGCTCTGGCCTGCCCTCGTCCTGACTCCGGCCTGCTCTCGCTCTGGCCTGATTTCGCTCTGGTGTTCCCTCGCCTTGGCTACGGCCTGCTCTCGCTCTGTCTGGCCTGCCCTCGCCCTGGCTCCGGCCTGCTCTGGATCTGGCTCTGGCCTGCCCTCGTCTTGGCTCCGGCCTGCTCTCGCCCTGGCTCCGACCTGCTTTCGCCCTGACTCCGTCCTGCTCTCACTCTGGCTCCGGCCTGTCCTCGCCCTGGCTCCGGCCTGCCATTGCTCTGACTCCGGCTAGCCCTCGCCTTGGCTCTGGCCTTCTCTCGCCCTGGCTCTGGCCTGCTCTTGCTCTGGCTTTGGCCTGCCCTCGCCCTGGCTCCTGCCTGCTCTTGCTCTGGCCATCTGGCCTGCTCTTGCTCTGGCCTGGCCTCGTCTTGACTCTGGCCTGATCTCGCTCTTCTTCTGTCCAGCCTTCGCCTTGGCTCCGGCCCTGCTCTCGCCTTGGCGCTGGCCTACTTTCACTCTAGCTTCGGACTGCCCTCGCTCTGGCTCTGGCCTGCTCTCGTTCTGACTCCGGCCTGCTTTTCGCCCTGGCCCCGGCCTGCTCTCGCCCTGGCCTGCCCTCGCCCAGGCTCCAGCCTACTCTCGCTCTGGCCTGCTCTCGCTCTGGCCTCACCCTGTCTCCGGCCTGCTCCCCCCACTGGTTCCGGCCTGCCCTTGCCTTGGCTCTGGCCTTCTCTCGCTCTAGCTCTTGCCTGCCTTTGCCTTGGCTCTCGCCTACTCTCGCTCTGGCCTGTCCTCGCCCTAGCTCCGGCCTGCTCTCGCTCTGGCGTGCCTTTGCCATGGCTCCGGCCTGATCTTTCTCTGACTCTGGCCTGCCTCGCCCTGGCTCCGGCCTGCTCTGGCTCGGGCCTGCCCTCGCCCTGGCACTGGCCTGCCCTCGCCTTGGCTCCAGCCTGATCTACCCTTGTCTCCGACCTGCTCTCGCGCTGTCTCCGGCCTGCCCTCGCCCTGGCTCCGGCATACGCTCTGGTTCTGACCTGCTCTCGCTCTGGCCTCACCCTGTCTCCGGCCTGCTCTCGCCCTTGTTCCGGCCTGCCCTTGCCTTGGCTTCGGCCTTCTCTCGCTCTGGCTCTGGCCTGCCCTTGCCTTGGCTCTGGCCTGCCCTCGCCCTGGCTCCGGCCTTCTCTCGCTCTGGCCTGCCCTTGCCTTGGCTCTGGCCTACTCAAGCTCTGGCCTGCCCTCGCCTTGGCTACAGCCTGCTCTCGCTCTGTCCTGCCCTCGCCCTGACTCCGGCCTGCTCTGGATCTGGCTCTGGCCTGCCCTCGCCTTGGCTCCGGCCCACTCTCGCCCTGGCCTGCGCTCGCCTTGGCTCCGCCAAAAATCTCGCCTTGGCTCCGGCCTAATCTCGCCTTGGCTCCGTCCTGCTCTCGCCTTGGCTCCGGCCTGCTCTCGACCTGGCTCCGGCCTGCCCTTGCTCCGGCTCCGGTCAGCCCTCGCCCTGGCTGCGGCCTGCTCTTGCTCTGGCTCCGGCCTGCTCTCGCCCTGGCTCCGGCCTGCTCTTGCTCTGGCCTGCCCTCGCCCTGGCTCCGGCCTGCTCTTGCTCTGGATCTGGCCGGCTCTTGCTCTGGCCTGCCCTTGTCTTGACTCCAGCCTGCTCTCGCTCTTCTTCTGGCCTACCTTCGCCTTGGCTCCGGACTGCTCTCGCTCTGGCTCTGGCCTAGTCTCGCTCTGGCTATGGCCTGCCCTCGCCTTGGCTCTGGCCTACTCTCGCTCTGGCCTCACCCTGTCTCCGGCCTGCTCTTGTCCTGGTTCCGGCCTGCCCTTGCCTTGGCTCCGGCCTTCTGTCGCTCTGGCCTGCCCTTGCCTTGGCTCTGGCCTACTCTTGCTCTGGCCTGCCCTTGCCCAGGCTCCGGCCTGCTCTCGCTCTGGCCTCCTCTCGCTCTGGCGTGCCATCGCCTTGGCTCCGGCCTGCTCTCGCTCTGTCTGGCCTGCCCTCTCGCCATGGCTCCGGCCTGCTCTGGATCTGGCTCTAACCTGCCCTCGCCTTGGCTCCGGCCTGCTCTCACTCTGCCTCCGGCCTGCTCTCGTTCTGGCCTGTGCTCGCCCTGGCTCCGGCCTGCCCTTGCTCTGGCTCCGGCTGGCCCTCGCCTTGGCTCCGGCCTGCTCCCGCCCTTGCTCTGGCCTGCTCTTGCTCTGGCTCTGGCCTGCCCTCGCCCTGGCTCTGGCCTGCTCTTGCTCTGGCCTGCTCTTGCTCATAGGTCTCTGTGCTACAATCCACTTCAGCTGAATGTGGGTCTGAGGACGCACATCCAGTTGAAGTTTGTGCTGGCGTCAGCAGGCCCCCACCCGCATGGGCCCGGTTGCGACCTCTGTGACCACGGTTGTTATGCCCCTGAATACAGCAGAGCTGCACATGCTCAGACTCCACTCGTTTCAGAGACACATTCTCGGGATCGGTTCTTACAAATAAATGTTATTACGTGGAAAGTTCTACAGCATTTAAGGAGGTCTGCAGTGAGGGGGAAGCGGGACTGTGCTCACCTTCTCATAAATTCACCCAGGATTCTATATTGTCCAATCAGAGCTGCTGGGGCTCCGTGTGAGTTATTGCAGGAGGCTGAACTTTCATGCAGATTAGGGTCCTCCTGTCAGTGCAAAAAGTTCAGTCTGGTGCAATAAATCACACTTAGTCCCAGCAGAGACCACAGACATCACAAT
The DNA here is from genome assembly GCF_046119375.1 of Phyllobates terribilis. Classification (NCBI taxonomy): domain Eukaryota; kingdom Metazoa; phylum Chordata; class Amphibia; order Anura; family Dendrobatidae; genus Phyllobates; species Phyllobates terribilis. Next base: position 2,857,866 of record NW_027362898.1, on the reverse strand, counting down.
AGAAGACCCTGCACCGACTGATTACAGCTGAACCTACAGCACCTCATATTCTACTATATGGCCCCATATATAATATGTGAGGTCCTGTAGGCAGGTCCAGGTGTGTTCAGTAATAATAATCTTTATTTTTATATAGCGCTAACATATTCCGCAGCGCTTTACATACATTATCGTCGCTGTCCCCATCGGGGCTCACAATCTAGATTCCCTATCAGTATGTGTTTGGAGTGTGGGAGGAAACCGGAGAACCCGGAGGAAACTCACGCAAACACGGGGAGAACATACAAACTCCTTGCAGATGTTGTCCTTGGTGGGATTTGAACTCAGGACCCCAGCGCTGCAAGGCTGCAGTGCGGTGTATATCCCTGTACATAATATACCACATCTAGTATACAGATTAGCCTATCATCTACTGTGATACACACATCAGATGTTTTAAAAAAAATACACATTACTATACAACATCAGATGTCTATAGTGACAGTATATTATATACTAGTCATGTATTCTAATATATATTGTATGCATGTGGTATACTGTGTGAACAGATGTTATGTACAGGTAATGTGTGTATAGTATATCTGAACTCTACCCATGTCTGGTATATATAATACTGTAACTACAAAGTTCAGCCCGCGGACTGAGACAGCCGAAGGGCTGAAAACTGTGGTGCACGGGCCTCACCATACTCTCCCCTATCCCAATATCACTGCTATCTGCAGTGTGGTGAATACATTGGTGGAAGACGGAGCCTCGGTTGTTACGCCCCTGAATACAGCAGAGCTGCACATGCTCAGACTCCACTCGTTTCAGAGACATATTCTCGGGATCGGTTCTTACAAATAAATGTTATTACATGGAAAGTTCTACAGCATCTAATACACTTTCTGTATCAATTCTTCAAGGTTTCTAAGATCTCTGCTTGCTGTCCTAGCACAGGAACCTTCATTGCTTATTATGAGACACAAATCTGATAATTACACTACTGCTGTAACGTCTGGCCTGCCCTCGTCTTGACTCCGGCCTGCTCTCGCTCTTGTTATGGCCTGCCTTCGCCTTGGCTCCGGCCTGCTCTCGCTCTGGCGTAGGCCTGCTGTCGCTCTGGCTCTGTCTGGCCTGCCCTTGCCTTGCCTCCGGACTGCTCTTGCTCTGGCCTGCCCTCGCCCTGGCTCCGGCCAGATGAGGGGCGGAGCCAGCAGCGATATGAGGGGCGCTCACAGCACTGACAGGAGCAGGTGTGTGTGCAGCCCGTTCCTCTGCTGTGGGTGTTGTGGTGTGTGAGCTTCGCCGTGTATATAATATACACATATACATATATATATATATACAGAGTTGAAATCAGAAGTTTCCATACACTGTATAAATAGACACATCTGCAGGTTATTCTCAAAATCTGACATGAAATCAGAATAAATCTTTCCCATTTTAGGTCAATGAGGATTACCATCATTTTTAATATTTTCCAAATGCCAGAATAATGGGAGAGAGAATGTTTTAGGACATTTTTACTACTTACTGCTAAGTCAAAAGTTTACCTCTTTCCCTCTCCTCATTCATTGGGAGTGGGGCGCGGAGGATGCTGGGTGGGGCGCGCGGGGTAACCCCCGCCCACAGCCCAGCATCCACCGCGGGGTCCGCGACACTAATGTCACCCCTCATTTGACGTGACATCAGCGGAAGAAAGAGCCGGCTGCAGCCGGGGGGTCACGTGATGCCTGTGAGTGGCGCTATCGCCAGTGCCTCCTACAGGAAATCAACCCCACATGATGCTGCCACCCCCGTGTTTCACAGTTGGGATGGTGTTCTTTTATGGAGACATGTCCCGTGGTCTGATGAAACTAAAATTGAACTTTTTGGGCATAGTGACCATCGTTACTTTTGGAAGAAAAAAGGAGAAGCTTGGAAGCCTAAGAACACCATCCCAACTGTGAAACACGGGGGTGGCAGCATTATGTGGGGTTGATTTCCTGTAGGAGGGACTGGCGATAGCGCCACTCACAGGCATCACGTGACCCCCCGGCTGCAGCCGGCTCTTTCTTCCGCTGATGTCACGTCAAATGAGGGGTGACATTAGTGTCGCGGACCCCGCGGTGGATGCTGGGCTGTGGGCAGGGGTTACCCCGCGCGCCCCACCCAGCATCCTCCGCGCCCCACTCCCAATGAATGAGGAGAGGGAAAGAGGTAAACTTTTGACTTAGCAGTAAGTAATAAAAATGTTCTAAAACATTCTCTCTCTCTCCCATTATTCTGGCATTTGGCAAATATTAAAAATGATGGTAATCCTAATTGACCTAAAATGGGAAAGATTTATTCTGATTTCATGTCAGATATTGAGAAAAACCTGCAGATGTGTCTATTTATACAGTGTATGGAAACTTCTGATTTCAACTCTGTATATATATATATATGTATATGTGTATATTATATACACGGCGAAGCTCACACACCACAACACCCACAGCAGAGGAACGGGCTGCACACACACCTGCTCCTGTCAGTGCTGTGAGCGCCCCTCATATCGCTGCTGGCTCCGCCCCTCACTGGCCTTCTCTTGCTCTGGTCTGCCCTCGCCTTGTCCGGCCAGCTCTTGCTCTAGCTCTGGCCTGCTCTTGCTCTGGCCTGCTCTTGCTCTGCCCTCGCCCTGGCTCCGGCCTGCTCTTGCTCTGGCCTCGCCCTGTCTCCGGCCTGCTCTCGCCCTGGTTCCGGCCTGCCCTTGCCTTGGCTCTGGCCTTCTATCGCTCTGGCCTGCTCTTGCCTTGGCTCTGGCCTCTAACTTGCCAACCGTGATCTGTATGGAGTTGTTCAATAAAGGGCCCAAAATTAAGATAACATAGACGGGAGAGGTCTCTATGAATAGGAATTCCTAAGAATTTGATACCCTGTGAGGGCCAGGCAAAGGGAAAGTTGGACTGGATGGAATCCTGTATGGATTTGGGGAGGGAGACATTGAGGGCCTCAGACTTCGCTGTATTGATTTTAAAATTTGACCATGTAACAAAGTGATCTATTTCAGCCATAACAGCAGGGATGGATATATGTGATTGAGTGATATATACTAGGACATCATCAGCAAATAGAGAGGACTTGTACTCGGTGCCTCCCACCTCAATCCACCTAATATTGGGGTTATGGCGAATTGATGAGAGAGCACGTGCTACGTCACTAGGATGTATAAGAGAGGGGACAGAGGACATCCCTGCCTTGTCCCATTGGTGATTATGAAAGGTCCTCGCCTTGGCTCCAGCCTGCTCTCGCCTTGGCTCCGGCCTGCTCTCGCACTGGCTCCGGCCTGCCCTCGCCCTGACTCCGGCCTGCCCCTCTGCAGGCCGCCCTGACTCAGGCCTGCCCCTCTGGCTCCGGCCTGCCCTCGTATTGGCCGGGGCCTGCTCTCGCCCTGGCTCCGACCCGCTCGCGCTCTGGCCTGCCCTTGCCCTTGGCTTGCCCTCCTCTTGACTCTAACCTGATCTCGCTCTTGTTCTGGCCTGCCTTCGCCTTGGCTCCAGCCTGCTCTCGCTCTGGCTCAGGCCTGCTCTGGCTCTGGCCTGCCCTAGCTCTGGCTCCGGACTGCTCTCGCTCTGGACTGCTATCGCTCTGGCCTGCCCTCGACTTGGCTGTGGCCTGCTCTCGCTCTGGCCAGCCCTCGCCTGGCTCCGGCCTGCTCTCTCTCTGGCCTGCCCTCGCCCTGGCTCCGGCCTACTCTCGCTTTGGCTCTGGCCTCACTCACCCTGTCTCCGGCCTGCTCTCGTCCTGGTTTCGGCCTGCCCTTGCCTTGACTCTGGCCTTCTCTCGCTCTGGCCTGCCCTTGCCTTAGCTCTGGCCTACTCTCGCTCTGGCCTGCTCTCGCTCTGGCGTGTCCTCGCCTTGGCTATGGCCTGCTCTCGCTCTGTCTGGCCTGCCCTCGCCCTGGCTCCGGCCTGCTCTGGAACTGGCTCTGGACTGCCCTCGCCTTTGCTCCGGCCTGCTCTCGCCCTGGCTCCGACCTGTTCTCGCCCTGGCTCCGGCCTGCTCTCACTCTGGCTCCGGCCTGTCCTCGCTCTGACTCCGGCTAGCCCTCGCCTTGGCTTCGGCCTGCTCTCGCCCTGGCTCTGGCCTGCTCTTGCTCTGGCTTGCCCTCGCCCTGGCTCCTGCCTGCTCTTGCTCTGGCCTGCCCCCGTCTTGACTCCGGCCTGATCTCGCTCTTCTTCTGGCCAGCCTTCGCCTTGGCTCCGGCCCTGCTCTCGCCTTGGCGCTGGCCTACTTTCGCTCTGGCCTGCTCTCGCTCTGGCGTGCCCTAGGCTTGGCTACGGCCTGCTCTCGCTCTGGCTCCGGCCTGCTCTGGATCTGGCTCTGGACTGCCCTCGCCTCGACTCCGGCCTGCTCTCGCCCTGGCTCTGGCCTGCTCTTGCTCTGGCCTGCCCTCGCCCTGGCTCCTGCCTGCTCTTGCTCTGGCCGGCTCTTGCTCTGGCTCCGGCCTGCCCTCGTCTTGACTCCGGCCTGATCTCGCTCTTCTTCTGGCCTGCCTTCGCCTTGGCTCCGGCCCTGCTCTCGCCTTGGCGCTGGCCTACTTTCGCTCTAGCTTCGGACTGCCCTCGCCCTGGCTCTGGCCTGCCATCGCTCTGACTCCGGCCTGCTCTTCGCCCTGGCTCTGGCCTGCCCTCGCAATCAGAGGTGTCTTCTCTCTCTCGTACTTTGGAGGAATTGACCGCTGCAGCTGCTCTCCCACTTCCTCCAGATGTCAATGATGTCTGTAGGAGAGGAAAGTGAAGCCAGCGCTGAATGTCACGCCAAAGATGGCTGCCCTCCTATTATATAAATCTCACTATAACTCCACCACCAGCCTATCACATTCCTAGTTCCACATACCTCCATATCAAACCCTGTAATAAACCCTTCATTACCTGGTCTTGTCAGGACCTCAATAAACCCAGCCTTTTTGAGGCCTAGTTCTGTACGGCCATAATGTGTGAGGTAAATTGTGTGGAAAACCGGATTGTAATCAAGCAATGATTTCTTCAATTGGACTGCAATGTCCTGAACCATACGACTTGTCATGTGACTTATCAGAGTGGGGACGGCGACCTCCGGCAGCAGAGTGGGGACGGCGACCTCCGGCAGCAGAGTGGGGACGGCGACCTCCGGCAGCAGAGTGGGGACGGCGACCTCCGGCAGCAGAGTGGGGACGGCGACCTCCGGCAGCAGAGTGGGGACAGCGACCCCCGGCCACACACAGTGGAGACGGCGACCCCCGGCCGCAGAGTGGGGACGGCGACCTCCGGCAGCAGAGTGGGGACGGCGACCTCCGGCAGCAGAGTGGGGACGGCGACCTCCGGCAGCAGAGTGGAGACGGCGACCTCCGGCAGCAGAGTGGAGACGGCGACCCCAGGACTACAGCCATATTGGCCAAAGCTGTGATATCACAGAGGCACATACCAGCATGTGGAAGCATGGCGACATAGCGATGACATCACAATGGCAGGTGCCGGAATGAGCCCTGGCCTGTCCTCGGGCCCTGGCTCCAGCCTACTCTTGCTCTAGCTCTGGCCTGCTCTCGCTCTGACCTCGCCCTGTCTCCGGCCTGCTCCCCCCCCCTGGTTCCGGCCTGCCCTTGCCTTGGCTCCCTCCGGCCTTCTCTCGCTCTAGCTCTTGCCTGCCTTTGCTCTCGCCTACTCTCGCTCTGGCTCCGGCCTGCCCTCGCCCTGACTCCGGCCTGCCCCTCTGCAGGCCGCCCTGACTCCAGCCTGCCCCTCTGGCTCCGGCCTGACCTCGCATTGGCTCCGGCCTGCTCTCGCCCTGGCTCCGACCCGCTCTCGCTCTGGCCTGCCCTTGCCCTGGCTCCGGCCTGCTCTCTCTCTGGCTCTGGCCTGCCCATGCCTTGGCTCCGGCCTGCTCTTCCTCTGGCCTGCCCTCATCTTGACTCTAACCTGATCTCGCTCTTGTTCTGGCCTGCCTTCGCCTAGGCTCCAGCCCGCTCTCGCTCTGGCTCAGGCCTGCTCTCGCTCTGGCCTGCCCTAGCTCTGGCTCCGGACTGCTCTCGCTCTGGCCTGCTATCGCTCTGGCCTGCCCTCGCCTTGGCTCTGGCCTGCTCTCGCTCTGGCCTGCCCTCGCCTGGCTCCGGCCTGCTCTCTCTCTGGCCTGCCCTCGCCCTGGCTCCGGCCTACTCTCGCTCTGGCCTGCTCTCGCTCTGGCTCTGGCCTCACTCACCCTGTCTAAGGCCTGCTCTCGTCCTGGTTTCGGCCTGCCCTTCCCTTGGCTCTGGCCTACTCTCGCTCTGGCCTGCCCTCCTCGCCCTGGCTTCGGCCTGCTCTCTCGCTCTGGCCTGCTCTCGCTCTGGCGTGCCCTCGCCTTGGCTACGGCCTGCTCTCGCTCTGTCTGGCCTGCCCTCGCCCTGGCTCCGGCCTGCTCTCGCTCTGGCACCGGCCTGCCTTTGATCTGGCTCCGGCCAGCTCCAGTTCTAGCTCCGGCCTGCTCTCGCCTTGGCTCCGGCCTACTCTCGCTCAGGCTCTGGCCTGCTCTTGCTCTGGCCTGGCCTTGGCCAGATCCGGCCTGCTCTCGCTCTCACTCTGGTCTGCCCTCGCCCTGCAGGGCCTGCTCTCGCGCTGGTTCTGGCCTGCTCTCACCCTGGTTCCGGCCTGCCCTCGTCCTGGCTCCGGCCTGCTCTCGCTCTGGCTCTGGCCTGCCCTCGTCTTGGCTCCGGCCTGCTCTCGCCCTGGCTCCAGCCTGCTCTCGCTCTGGCTTCGGTCGGCTTCCCTCGCCCTGGCTCCGGCCAGCCCTCGCCCTGGCTCCTGCCTGCTCTCGCTCTGGCCTGCTCTCGCTCTGGCCTGCCTTCGCCTTGGCTCCGGACTGCTCTCGCTCTGGCCTGCTCTCGCTCTGGCTTGGGCCTGTCTTTGCCTTGGCTCCGGCCTGCTCTCGCTCTGGCCTACCCTGGCTCTGCCTCTGGCCTGCCCTTGCCTTGGCTCCGGCCTGCTCTCGCTCTAGCTCCGTACTGCCCTCACCCTGGCTTCGCTATGCCATAGCTCAGGCTACGGCCTGCCCTCGCCTTGGCTCCGTCCTGCTCTCGCCCTGGCTCTGGCCTACTCTCTCTCTGGCCTGCCGTCGCCCTAGTTCCGGCCTACTCTCGCTCTGGCCTGCTCTAGCTCTGGTTCTGGCCTCGCCTTGGCTCCGGCCTGCTCTCGCTCTCACTCTGGTCTGCCCTCACCCTGGCTGCCTGCTCTGGCTCTAGCTCTGGCCTGCTCTCGCGCTGGCTCCGGCCTGCCCTCGCCTTGGCTCCGGCCAGCCTGCTCTCGCCCTGGCTCCAGCCTGCTCTCGCTCTGGCTTAGGCCTTCCCTCGCCCTAGCTCCGGCCTGCCCTTGCTCTGGCTCCGGCCAGCCCTCGCCTTGGATACGGTCAGCACCTGCTCTGGCTCCGGCCTGCCTTCGGACTGTTCTCGCTCTGGCCTGCTCTCGTTCTGGCCTGTCCTTGCCTTGGCTCCGGCCTGCTCTTGCTCTGGCCTACCCTGGCTCTGCCTCTGGCCAGCCCTCGCCTTGGCTCCGTACTGCTCTCGCCCTGGCACCGGCCTACTCTCTCTCTGGCTCTGGCCTCCCGTCGCCCTAGTTCCGGCCTACTCTCGCTCTGGCCTGCTCTCGTCCTGGCTCTGGCCTGCCCTCGTCCTGGCTCCGGCCTGCCCTCGCCTTGGCTCCGGCCTGCTCTCACTCCGGCCTGCCCTTGCTCTGGCTCCGGCCAGCCCTCGCCTTGGATACGGCCAGCACCTGCTCTGGTTCGCCCTGGCTTCGGACTGCTCTCGCTCTGGCCTGTCCTTGCCTTGGCTCTGGCCTGCCCTCGCCCTGGCTCTGGCCTGCTCTCGCTCTGGCCTGCCCTCGCCCTGGCTCCGGCCTGCCCTCGTTCTGGCTCCGGCCTGCTCTCGCTCTGGCTCCGGCCTGCCCTCGCCCTGTCTCCGGCCTGCTCTTCCTCTGGCCTGCCCTTGGCCCTGCCTCTGGCATTCTCTCGCTCTGGTATCGGGCCTGCCCTCGCCTTGGCTCCGGCCTGCCTTTGCCATGGCTACGGCCTGCTATCGCTCTGGCTCCGGACTGCCTTTGCCTTGGCTCCGGCCTGCTCTCGCTCAGGCTCTGGCCAGCTCTCGCTGTGGCTCTGGCCTGCCTTCGCCTTGGCCACAACCAGATTTGGCCAGAGCCAAGGCAAGGGTAACCCAGAGCCAGAGAGAAAGAAGGCCGGAGCCATGGCAAGGGCAGCCGGAACCAGGGCGAGAGCAGGCCGGAGCCAAGGCGAAAGCAGGGCGAGGGCAGGCCAGAGCCAGAGTCAGATCAGGCCGGAGACAAGGTGAGGGCAGGCCAGAGCCAGAGCAAGAGCAGGCCGGACGGAGCCAAGCAAGGGCAGGCCAGAACCAAAGCGAGAGCAGTCCGGAGCCAAGGCGAGGGCAGGCCAGAGCCAGAGCGGGAGCAAGCCGGAGCAAAGGTAGGGGCAGGCCAGAGCCAGAGCGAGAGCAGGCCAGAGGCAGAGTGAGTGCAGGCCGGAGCCAGGGCAAGGGCAGGCCGGGAGCCCGAGAGAGAGTTGGCCAGAGCCAAGGCAAGGGCAGGCCGGAGCCAGAGCAAGAGAAGGCCTGAGCCAAGGCAAGGGCAGGCCGGAACCAGGGCAAGAGCAGGCCAGAGCCAGGGCGAGAGCAGGCCAGAGCCAGGGCGAGAGCAGGCCAGAGCCAGGGCGAGAGCAGGCCGGAGCCAGGGCAAGAGCAGGCCGAAGCCAGGGCAAGGGCAGGCCCGAGCCAGAGTCAAAGCAGGCAGGAGTCAAGGCGAGGGCAGGCAAGAGCCAGAGCGAGGGCAAGCCAGAGCCAGAGCCAGCGAGGGCAGGCTAGAGTCAGAGCGATAGCAGGCCGGAGCAAGGCGAGAACATGCCGGAGCCAGGGCGAGGGCAGGCCAGAGCCAGAGAGAGGGCAGGCAGGAGCCAGGGCGAGGGCAGGCTGGAGCCAGAGCGAGAGCAGGCCAGAGCCAAAGCGAGAGCAGGCTGGAGCCAAGGCGAGAGCAGGCCGGAGTCAAGGCGAGGGCAGGCCGAAACAAGCGCGAGAGCAGGCTGGAGCCAAGGCGAGGACAGGCCAGAGTGAGAGCAGGCCGGAGCCAAGGCGAGGGCAGGCAAGGGCCAGAGCCACAGCGAGCTCGGGCAGGCTAGAGCCAGAGCGATAGCAGGCCGGAGCCAAAGAGAGGGCAGGCCAGACAGAGCCAGAGCGAGAGCAGGCCGGAGCCAAGGCAAGGGCAAGCCAGAGCCAGAGCGAGAGCAGGCCGGAGCAAAGGCAAGGGCAGGCCAGAGACAGAGCGAGAGCAGGCCGGAGTCAGGGCACGGGCAGGCCGGAGCCAGAGCGAGAACAGGCCCTCGAGAGCAGGCCGGAGTCAAAGCGAGGGCAGGCAAGAGCCAGAGCGAGGGCAAGCCAGAGCCAAAGCGAGCTCGGGAAGGCTAGAGCCAGAGCGATAGCAGGCCGGAGCCAAGGCGAGAGCATGCCGGAGTCAGGGCGAGGGCAGGCCAGAGCCAGAGAGAGGGCAGGCCAGAGCCAGAGCGAGAACAGGCCCTCGAGAGCAGGCCCGAGCCAGAGTCAGAGCAGGCCGGAGTCAAGGCGAGGGCAGGCAAGAGCCAGAGCGAGGGCAAGCCAGAGCCAAAGCGAGCTCGGGAAGGCTAGAGCCAGAGCGATAGCAGGCCGGAGCCAGGGCGAGAGCAGGCCGAAGCCAGGGCAAGGGCAGGCCCGAGCCAGAGTCAAAGCAGGCAGGAGTCAAGGCGAGGGCAAGCAAGAGCCAGAGCGAGGGCAAGCCAGAGCCAGAGCCAGCTCGGGCAGGCTAGAGTCAGAGCGATAGCAGGCCGGAGCAAGGCGAGAACATGCCGGAGCCAGGGCGAGGGCAGGCCAGAGCCAGAGAGAGGGCAGGCAGGAGCCAGGGCGAGGGCAGGCTGGAGCCAGAGCGAGAGCAGGCCAGAGCCAAAGCGAGAGCAGGCCGGAGCCAAGGCGAGAGCAGGCCGGAGTCAAGGCGAGGGCAGGCCGAAACAAGCGCGAGAGCAGGCTGGAGCCAAGGCGAGGACAGGCCAGAGTGAGAGCAGGCCGGAGCCAAGGCGAGGGCAGGCAAGGGCCAGAGCCACAGCGAGCTCGGGCAGGCTAGAGCCAGAGCGATAGCAGGCCGGAGCCAAAGAGAGGGCAGGCCAGAGCGAGAGCGAGAGCATGCCGGAGCCAAGGCAAGGGCAAGCCAGAGCGAGAGCAGGCCGGAGCAAAGGCAAGGGCAGGCCAGAGACAGAGCGAGAGCAGGCCGGAGTCAGGGCACGGGCAGGCCGGAGCCAGAGCGAGAACAGGCCCTCGAGAGCAGGCCCGAGCCAGAGTCAGAGCAGGCCGGAGTCAAGGCGAGGGCAGGCAAGAGCCAGAGCGAGGGCAAGCCAGAGCCAAAGCGAGCTCGGGAAGGCTAGAGCCAGAGCGATAGCAGGCCGGAGCCAAGGCGAGAGCATGCCGGAGCCAGGGTGAGGGCAGGCCAGAGCCAGAGAGAGGGCAGGCCAGAGCCAGAGCGAGAACAGGCCCTCGAGAGCAGGCCCGAGCCAGAGTCAGAGCAGGCCGGAGTCAAGGCGAGGGCAGGCAAGAGCCAGAGCGAGGGCAAGCCAGAGCCAAAGCGAGCTCGGGAAGGCTAGAGCCAGAGCGATAGCAGGCCGGAGCCAAGGCGAGAGCATGCCGGAGCCAGGGCGAGGGCAGGCCAGAGCCAGAGAGAGGGCAGGCCAGAGCCAGAGAGAGGGCAGGCCAGAGCCAGAGAGAGGGCAGGCTGGAGCCAGGGTGAGGGCAGGCCGGAGCCAGAGCCAAAGCGAGAGCAGGTCGGAGCCAAGGCTAGAGCAGGCCGGAATCAAGGCGAGGGCAGGCCGAAACCAGCGCGAGAGCAGGCCGGCCGGAGCCTGGGCGAGAGCAGGCCGGAGCCAAGGCGAGGACAGGCCAGAGCGAGAGCAGGCCGGAGCCAGGGCGAGGGCAGGCCCGAGCCAGAGTCAGAGCAGGCCGGAGCCAAGGCGAGGGCAGGCAAGGGACAGAGCTCGGGCAGGCCAGAGCCAAAGCGAGCTCGGGCAGGCTAGAGCCAGAACGATAGCAGGCCGGAGCCAAGGCGAGGGCAGGCCAGAGCCAGAGCGAGAGCAGGCCGGAGCCAAGGCAAGGGCAAGCCAGAGCCAGAGCGAGAGCAGGCCGGAGCAAAGGCCAGAGACAGTGCGAGAGCAGGCTGGAGCCAGGGCAAGGGCAGTCCGGAGCCAGAGCGAGAGTAGGCCAGAGCCAAGGCAAGGGCAGGCCAGAACCAGAACAAGAGAAGGCCAGAGCCAAGGCAAGGGCAGGCCGGAACCAGGGCGAGAGCAGGCCGGGGCCAGGGCGAGAGCACGCCGGAGCCAAGGCGAGAACAGGCCGGAGCCAAGGCGAGAGCAGGCCGGATCCAGAGCGAGGGCAGGCCGGAGCCAGTGCAAGGGCAGGCCGGAGCCAGTGCAAGGGCAGGCCAGAGCCTGAGCGATGGCAGGCTGGAGCCAGAGGGAGAGCAGGCCAGAGCAAGAGCGAGAGCAGGCCGGAGCCTGAGCGAGAGCAGGCCAGAGCGAGAGCAGGCGGAGCCATGGCGAAGGCAGGCCAGAGCCAAGGCGAGGGCAGGCCGGAGCCAGAGCGAGAGATGGCCGGAGCCAAGCCAAGGGCAGGCCAGTACCAGGGTGAGAGCAGGCCGGAGCCAGGGCGAGAGCAGGCCGGAGCCAAGGCGAGAGCAGGCCGGAGCCAAGGCGAAAGGAGGCCGGATACAGAGAGAGGACATGCCGGAGCCAGGGCGAGGACAGGCCAGAGCCAGAGAGAGGGCAGGCTGGAGCCAGGGTGAAGGCAGGACGGAGCCAGAGCAAGACCAGGCCAGATCCAGGGCGAAAGCAGGCCGGAGCCCGTGCGAGGGCAGGCCGGAGCCATAGCGAGAGCAGGCCGGAGCCAAGGTGAGGGCAGGCCAGAGCCAGAGAGAGAGCAAGCCGGAGCAAGGGCGAAAGCAGACGGGAGCCAAGGCAAGGGCAGGCCAGAGCCAGAGAGAGAGCAAGCCGGAGCAAGGGGCGAGAGAAGGCCAGAGCCAAGGAGAGAGCAGGCCAGATCCAGGGCGAGAGCAGGCCGGAGTCCGTGCGAGGGCAGGCCAGAGCCAGAACGAGAGTAGGCCAGAGCCAGAGCAATGGCAGGCCGGATCCAGAGCGAGAGCAGGCCAGAGCAAGAGCGAGAGCAGGCCAGAGCCTGGGCGAGAGCAGGCCAGAGCGAGAGCAGGTGGAGCCATGGTGAGGGCAGGCCGGAGCCAAGGCGAGGGCTGGCCAGAGCGAGAGCAGGCCGGAGCCAAGGAGAGGACAGGCCGGAGCCAAGGCGAGGGCAGGCCAGAGGCAGAGCCAGGGCAGGCCAGAGACAGAGCGAGAGCAGGCGAGAGACAAGGCGAGGGAAGGCCAAAGCAAGAGCGAGACCAGGCTGGAGACAACGCGAGGGCAGGCCAGAGCCAGAACGAGAGCAGGCCAGAGCCAGAGCGAGAGCAGGCCAGAGCCAGAGCAAGATAAGGCCGGAGCCAGGGCGAGGGAAGGCGGGAGCCAGAGCGAGGGCATGATGGAGTCAGTTCGAAGGCAGGCCGGAGCCAGGGCGAGGGCAGGCCGGAGCCAGGGCGAGAGCAGGCCGGAGCCAAGGTGAGGGCAGGCCGGAGCCAGAGAAGGAGCTGGCCGGAGCCAAGGCGAGGGCTGGCCAGAGCCAGAGCAAGGTCAGGCCGGAGCCAGAGCGAGAGCAGGTCGAAACAAGAGCAAGAGCAGGCCGGAGCCAGGGCGAGAGCAGGCTGGAGACAAGGCGAGGGCAGACCAGAGTCAGAGCGAGAGCAGGCCAGAGCCAAGGAGAGGGCAGGCAGGAGCCAAGGCGAGGTGGGCATTATAAAGAGGGGGGGTGACTGCATGGGGCATTAATTATATGGGGAGTGATATCCTGCATGGGGGGAATTATATGGGGGAGGTGACATCCTGCATGGGGCATTATATAGGGGGAGAGGTGACATCCTGCATGGGGTATTATAAAGAGGGGGGGTGACATCCTGCATGGGGCATTATATGGGGAGGGCAGGCCAGAGGCAGAGCCAGGGCAGGCCAGAGCCAGAACGAGAGCAGGCCAGAGCCAGAGCGAGGTCAGGCCGGACCCAGGGCGAGGGCAGGCCGGAGCCAGGGCGAGAGCAGGCTGGAGCATGGGCGAGAGCAGGCCGGAGCCAAGGCGAGGGCAGGCCGAAGCCAGAGCAGGTGCTGGCCTTCTGGAGCCAAGGCGAGGGCTGGCCAGAGCAAGGGCAGGCCAGAGCCAGGGCGAAGGCAGGCCGAAGCCAGAGCGAGAGGAGGCCGGAGCCAGGGTGAGAGCAGGCCGGAGCCAAGGCGAGGGTAGACCAGAGTCAGAGCGAGAGCAGGCCGGAGCCAAGGAGAGGGCAGGCCGGAGCCAAAGCGAGAGCAGGCCGGAGCCAAGGCGAGAGCAGGCCGGAGTCAAGGCAAGGGCAGGCCGAAACAAGCGCGAGAGCAGGCTGGAGCCAAGGCGAGGACAGCCCAGAGTGAGAGCAGGCCGGAGCCAAGGCGAGGGCAGGCAAGGGCCAGAGCCACAGCGAGCTCGGGCAGGCTAGAGCCAGAGCGATAGCAGGCCGGAGCCAAAGAGAGGGCAGGCCAGAGCCAGAGCGAGAGCATGCCGGAGCCAAGGCAAGGGCAAGCCAGAGCCAGAGCGAGAGCAGGCCGGAGCAAAGGCAAGGGCAGGCCAGAGACAGAGCGAGAGCAGGCCGGAGTCAGGGCACGGGCAGGCCGGAGCCAGAGCGAGAACAGGCCCTCGAGAGCAGGCCCGAGCCAGAGTCAGAGCAGGCCGGAGTCAAGGCGAGGGCAGGCAAGAGCCAGAGCGAGGGCAAGCCAGAGCCAAAGCGAGCTCGGGAAGGCTAGAGCCAGAGCGATAGCAGGCCGGAGCCAAGGCGAGAGCATGCCGGAGCCAGGGCGAGGGCAGGCCAGAGCCAGAGAGAGGGCAGGCCAGAGCCAGAGCGAGAACAGGCCCTCGAGAGCAGGCCCGAGCCAGAGTCAGAGCAGGCCGGAGTCAAGGCGAGGGCAGGCAAGAGCCAGAGCGAGGGCAAGCCAGAGCCAAAGCGAGCTCGGGAAGGCTAGAGCCAGAGCGATAGCAGGCCGGAGCCAAGGCGAGAGCATGCCGGAGCCAGGGCGAGGGCAGGCCAGAGCCAGAGAGAGGGCAGGCCAGAGCCAGAGAGAGGGCAGGCCAGAGCCAGAGAGAGGGCAGGCTGGAGCCAGGGTGAGGGCAGGCCGGAACCAGAGCCAAAGCGAGAGCAGGCCGGAGCCAAGGCTAGAGCAGGCCGGAATCAAGGCGAGGGCAGGCCGAAACCAGCGCGAGAGCAGGCTGGCCGGAGCCTGGGCGAGAGCAGGCCGGAGCCAAGGCGAGGACAGGCCAGAGCGAGAGCAGGCCGGAGCCAGGGCGAGGGCAGGCCCGACACAGAGTCAGAGCAGGCCGGAGCCAAGGCGAGGGCAGGCAAGGGACAGAGCTCGGGCAGGCCAGAGCCAAAGCGAGCTCGGGCAGGCTAGAGCCAGAACGATAGCAGGCCGGAGCCAAGGCGAGGGCAGGCCAGAGCCAGAGCGAGAGCAGGCCGGAGCCAAGGCAAGGGCAAGCCAGAGCCAGAGCGAGAGCAGGCCGGAGCAAAGGCAAGGGAAGGCCAGAGACAGTGCGAGAGCAGGCTGGAGCCAGGGCAAGGGCAGTCCGGAGCCAGAGCGAGAGTAGGCCAGAGCCAAGGCAAGGGCAGGCCAGAACCAGAACAAGAGAAGGCCGGAGCCAAGGCAAGGGCAGGCCGGAACCAGGGCGAGAGCAGGCCGGGGCCAGGGCGAGAGCACGCCAGAGCCAAGGCGAGAACAGGCCGGAGCCAAGGCGAGAGCAGGCCGGATCCAGAGCGAGGGCAGGCCGGAGCCAGTGCAAGGGCAGGCCGGAGCCAGTGCAAGGGCAGGCCAGAGCCTGAGCGATGGCAGGCTGGAGCCAGAGGGAGAGCAGGCCAGAGCAAGAGCGAGAGCAGGCCGGAGCCTGAGCGAGAGCAGGCCAGAGCGAGAGCAGGCGGAGCCATGGCGAAGGCAGGCCAGAGCCAAGGCGAGGGCAGGCCGGAGCCAGAGCGAGAGATGGCCGGAGCCAAGCCAAGGGCAGGCCAGTACCAGGGTGAGAGCAGGCCGGAGCCAGGGCGAGAGCAGGCCGGAGCCAAGGCGAGAGCAGGCCGGAGCCAAGGCGAAAGGAGGCCGGATACAGAGAGAGGACATGCCGGAGCCAGGGCGAGGACAGGCCAGAGCCAGAGAGAGGGCAGGCTGGAGCCAGGGTGAAGGCAGGACGGAGCCAGAGCAAGACCAGGCCAGATCCAGGGCGAAAGCAGGCCGGAGCCCGTGCGAGGGCAGGCCGGAGCCATAGCGAGAGCAGGCCGGAGCCAAGGTGAGGGCAGGCCAGAGCCAGAGAGAGAGCAAGCCGGAGCAAGGGCGAAAGCAGACGGGAGCCAAGGCAAGGGCAGGCCAGAGCCAGAGAGAGAGCAAGCCGGAGCAAGGGGCGAGAGAAGGCCAGAGCCAAGGAGAGAGCAGGCCAGATCCAGGGCGAGAGCAGGCCGGAGTCCGTGCGAGGGCAGGCCAGAGCCAGAACGAGAGTAGGCCGGAGCCAGAGCAATGGCAGGCCGGATCCAGAGCGAGAGCAGGCCAGAGCAAGAACGAGAGCAGGCCAGAGCCTGGGCGAGAGCAGGCCAGAGCGAGAGCAGGTGGAGCCATGGTGAGGGCAGGCCGGAGCCAAGGCGAGGGCTGGCCAGAGCGAGAGCAGGCCGGAGCCAAGGAGAGGACAGGCCGGAGCCAAGGCGAGGGCAGGCCAGAGGCAGAGCCAGGGCAGGCCAGAGACAGAGCGAGAGCAGGCGAGAGACAAGGCGAGGGAAGGCCAAAGCAAGAGCGAGACCAGGCTGGAGACAACGCGAGGGCAGGCCAGAGCCAGAACGAGAGCAGGCCAGAGCCAGAGCGAGAGCAGGCCAGAGCCAGAGCAAGATAAGGCCGGAGCCAGGGCGAGGGAAGGCGGGAGCCAGAGCGAGGGCATGATGGAGTCAGTTAGAAGGCAGGCCGGAGCCAGGGCGAGGGCAGGCCGGAGCCAGGGCGAGAGCAGGCCGGAGCCAAGGTGAGGGCAGGCCGGAGCCAGAGAAGGAGCTGGCCGGAGCCAAGGCGAGGGCTGGCCAGAGCCAGAGCAAGGTCAGGCCGGAGCCAGAGCGAGAGCAGGTCGAAACAAGAGCAAGAGCAGGCCGGAGCCAGGGCGAGAGCAGGCTGGAGACAAGGCGAGGGCAGACCAGAGTCAGAGCGAGAGCAGGCCAGAGCCAAGGAGAGGGCAGGCAGGAGCCAAGGCGAGGTGGGCATTATAAAGAGGGGGGGTGACATCCTGCATGGGGCATTAATTATATGGGGAGTGATATCCTGCATGGGGGGAATTATATGGGGGAGGTGACATCCTGCATGGGGCATTATATAGGGGGAGAGGTGACATCCTGCATGGGGTATTATAAAGAGGGGGGGTGACATCCTGCATGGGGCATTATATGGGGAGGGCAGGCCAGAGGCAGAGCCAGGGCAGGCCAGAGCCAGAACGAGAGCAGGCCAGAGCCAGAGCGAGGTCAGGCCGGAGCCAGGGCGAGGGCAGGCCGGAGCCAGGGCGAGAGCAGGCTGGAGCATGGGCGAGAGCAGGCCGGAGCCAAGGCGAGGGCAGGCCGAAGCCAGAGCAGGTGCTGGCCTTCTGGAGCCAAGGCGAGGGCTGGCCAGAGCAAGGGCAGGCCGGAGCCAGGGCGAAGCCAGAGCGAGAGGAGGCCGGAGCCAGGGTGAGAGCAGGCCGGAGCCAAGGCGAGGGTAGACCAGAGTCAGAGCGAGAACAGGCCGGAGCCAAGGAGAGGGCAGGCCGGAGCCAAGGCGAGGGCAGGCCAGAGGCAGAGCCAGGGCAAGCCAGAGCGAGAGCAGGCCAGAGACAAGGCGAGGGAAGGCCTAAGCAAGAGCGAGACCAGGCTGGAGACAAGGGCAGGCCAGAGCCAGAACGAGAGCAGGCCAGAGCCAGAGCGAGAGCAGGCCAGAGCCAGAGCGAGATCAGGCCGGAGCCAGGGCGAGGGAAGGCCGGAGCCAGAGCGAGGGCATGCCGGACCCAGTTAGAAGGCAGGCCGGAGCCAGGGCGAGAGCAGGCCGGAGCCAGAGAAGGAGCTGGCCAGAGCCAAGGCGAGGGCTGGCCAGAGCCAGAGCAAGGTCAGGCCGGAGCCAGGGCGAGAGCAGGCCGAAGCAAGAGCAAGAGCAGGCCGGAGCCAGGGTGAGAGCAGGCCGGAGCCAAGGCCCTCGAGGGCAGACCAGAGTCAGAGCGAGAGCAGGCCGGAGCCAAGAAGAGGGCAGGCCGGAGCCACAGCGAGAGCAGGCCAGAGGCAGAGCCAGGGCAGGCCAGATCCAGAGCGAGAGTGGGCCGGATCCAGGGCGAGGGCAGGCCAGAGCCAGAAAGAGAGCAGGCCAGAGCCAAGGCAAGGGCAGGCCAGAGCCAGAGAGAGAGCAGGTCGGAGCCAGGGCGAGAGCAGGCTGGAGCCAATGCGAGGGTTGGCCAGAACCAGAGCATGGGCAGGCCGGAGTCAGGGAGAGGGCAGGCCGGAGCCAGAGCGAGAGCAGGCCAGAGCCAAGGCGAGAGCAGGCCGGAGCCAAGGCGAGAGCAGGCCGGAGCCAAGGCGAGGGTAGGCCAGAGCCAGGGCGAGGGCAGGTCAGAGTCAGAGCGAGAGTAGGCTGGAGCCAAGGCGAAGGCAGGCCAGAAAAAGAGCGAGAGAGATCAGGCCAGCGTCAAGACGAGGGCAGGCCAGAGCCAGAGGAAGAGCAGGCCGGAGCCAAGGCATGGGCAGGCCAGAGCCAGAGAGAGAGCAGGCCGGAGTGAGGGCGGGGGCAGGCCAGAGCCAGAGCGAGAGCAGGTCAGAGGCAGGGAGAGAGCAGGCCGGAGCCAATGCGAGGTCTGGCCGAAGCCAGAGCGAGGGCAGGCCGGAGTCAGGGCGAGGGCAGGCCGGAGCCAGAGTGAGAGCAGGCCGGAACCAGGGCGAAGGCAAGCCAGAGCCAAGGCGAGAGCAGGAAAGAGCCAGGGAGAGAGCAGGCCGGAGCAGAGTTGAGGGCAGGCCGGAGCAAGAGTGAGAGCAGGCCGGAGCCGAGGCGAGGGTAGGCAAGAGCCAGAGAGAGAGCAGGTCAGAGCCAGGGCGAGAGCAGGCTGGAGCCAATGCGAGGGTTGGCCGGAGCCAGAGCAAGGGCAGGCCGGAGCCAGAGCGAGAGCAGGTCAGAGCCAAGGCGAGAGCAGGCCGGAACCAGGGCGAGAGTAGACCGGAGCCAAGGCGAGGGCAGGCCAGAGCCAGTGCGAGAGCAGGCCGGAGCCAGAGGGAGAGCAGGACAGAGCCAGAGCGAGAGCAGGACAGAGCCAGGGCAAAGCCAGGCCAGAGCGAGAGCAGGCCAGAGCCAGGATATTTCAAAGCAAGCAGACCTCTAATATGGGTCATAGAAGTATGTATAGATTTACATTTCTATAACTTTATGCCCATATTAGAGGTCTGATAAGTCCTAGGGAGTGACAGATTCCCTTTAAAGCTTGTGTTGTGGTTGGCCTCTAGCCCGGTGTCTCATGTGTTGGGTTTGCCCACTCCGGGTCCTCCTGAAGGAGGAAGTAGGATTTCTCATTTTATTTTGTGCTTTTGGCTTCTTGCCCAGTGATAGGGGCGGATCTCATCCTCTCAGGCCTAGCCCAACCCTAACCCTAGCCCTAACCCTAACCCTAGAGTTTATATTTTACGCCGTTTAGACAACTTTATTCTTCGAGTCAGTGCGATTACAGCGATACCAGAATCATATCGGGTTTTTATGATTGACAGCTGTCACACACTAAAAGACGCATTTTTTCGTAAAATCTAGTTTTTGCATCGCCATATTTTGAGAGCTATAATTTTTCCATATTTTGGCCGACAGAGTCATGTGACGTCTTGTTTTTTGCGGGATGAGTTGACGTTTTTATTGGTGCCATTTTCAGGCACGTGACATATTTTGATCGCTCTCTATTCCGATTAATGGGAGGCAGAATAATCAAAAAACAACAATTCAGGAATTGTTTTTTTGTTTTTTTTTATGCTGTTCCGCGTGTGGTAAAATTGATAAGGTAGCTTTATTCTTCGGGTCAGTACATTTACAGTGGTACCACATTTATATCGATTTTCGATGTTTTGGCGCTTTTACACAATAAAAGCTATTTTATAGAAAAAATAATTTTTTTGCATCGCTTTATTCTGAGAGCTATAACTTTTTTATTTTTCGGCTGATGAAGCTGTATGGCGGCTTGTTTTTTGCGGGACAAGATGACGTTTTCAGTGGTATGATTATTATTTAAATTCGTCTTTTTGATCGCGTGTTATTCCATTTTTTGTTTGGCGGTATGATGATAAAGCATTGTTTTTTGCTTCATTTTTTTTTTTTTTTTTTTTTACCATGTTCACTGAAGGGGCTAACTAGTGGGACAGTTTTATAGGTCAGGTCATTCCGGACGCGGCGATACCAAATATGTGTACTTTTATTGGTTTTTTTTTTCATAATAATATTTATTGATGGGTACATTATATTTTTATTTTTGGTGGATTATTTATTTTTTTTTTTTTATTTTCTTCACTTACTGACACTTTTTTTACTTTTATTCTTTGTCCCACTATGGGACTTTCACTTTTTTT
Organism: Phyllobates terribilis; assembly: GCF_046119375.1. NCBI lineage: Eukaryota > Metazoa > Chordata > Amphibia > Anura > Dendrobatidae > Phyllobates > Phyllobates terribilis. Next base: position 2,838,166 of record NW_027362898.1, on the reverse strand, counting down.
ATTCTGATCGCCTGTATAGCATAGGGATGGAGCACCAGCCCTGTGCTATACAGGCTGTCAGCGCTGCAAATGCAGAAGATACTTTGGTCATGCACTGCGCATGCCAAAATATCTTCCTGCTGTCTGGTGACCCAGATGTTGTCATGACGACATTGGGTCGTCATGGCAACATCCAGGAAGCCGCGGCAGACATCGCTGGACGCCGGCAGGAGAGGTGAGTATCCCGATCACCTCCCCTTGCCCCCGCAATGCTGCGATCGACTCAGCTGCGACAATCGGCTGAAACCTGAGCTTTAAAGGGGTTAAACTACAACTCAAATGTCAGCCCCTAATTCAATAGGAACCAAAGATCTGAGAACAGAGAATGATAATAAAATAATTTGTCCACATAAATGGCAAAACTACCCAAAAATGGAGCCCCATAAAGATGTCCCAACTTGACCTCCACCACCCACCTATCGCCAGCAATTTCTCATTTAGACAAGGGGTTGTCCTGAAAATGTCTTATTACAGAGTGTTCCCGGCAATCCATGATAAATCCGGTGGATACATTATAAGTATACCAAAGCTTAAAAGTAAAGAGCTACTTACCTGGACTCGTCCTCTTCCAGCTGTCAGGTTATAGTGACACAAGATGGCAGCAGTGTAGAAATTTATACATTCTATTCCAATTGTGATGTCTATGATGTCATGTGCCTTGTGATGTCATAATAGCTATCACTGTCATTTCAAATTTACAATGGCAAGAAAAAGTTGATTTCATGGTTTAAGAAAAAATATGGTGGGTAATTGCAGCCTGTGATTATTTTACATATTGTTATTAATATTTGTCATGTCCTTCACTGCTGCCTCCTGCACTGCTTTTTATATACTGTTTATTTTAATAATGGACAATTCACAAGCCCTGCATGTAGAATATATAGTTAGTGGCCTCTGTTGAATGACTAGATGCCTATTAGAGCAATAAGATATACTCTATGTCTACAATCTTTTGGCTGAGTCTAAGGGCTCATACTCATCTGCGTTTAAATCACACAAGTGCAATCTGATAAAAAAAAATTGGATTGCACTCTGACTCTTGTTATTGAATGATTATGTGTTCATCTGTGATTTTTTTTTTCCCAGCTCGGATCGAACTGAGACAAAAAAATCACAGCATGCTGCAAGTGGCTGCATATATCAGACGAGACTCGCCAATGCAAGTCAATGTGTGCGAGAAAAAAAAAGCACAGCAAACGGACCATGCTTATGCCATCCATATAGCGTCCATATAATACGCATCTATGTAACACCTTTCAGTGACTGTGGCGGCATCTCAGCACACAAATCCTGTATCTCAGATCTTTGTCTGGCCTTGTCTTCTGTGTTTTGGCCATCATGCCAACAAGACAAGGGTGACTGGGGCAAGAGACATGCTGGTGAGGGGGTTGTTGGCTGCCGTGATGCTGGTAATGGAGGCGGCTGCCAAGATGCTGGCACTGGAGGTGGTGGTGATGGCTGCTGTGATGCTGGTACTGGATGGTGGGTCTGCTGAGTGCCCTTCTTGGGGGGTCTAATGACTGGGTTTGGTTGTCCTCAGAAAGTTGCCAGGATTGTGCAAAGCAGTCATCAAAGCAAAAGGTGGCTACTTTGAAGAACCTAGAATATAAGACATATTTTCAGTTGTTTCACACTTTTTTGTTAAGTATATAATTCCACATGTGTTAATTCATAGTTTTGATGCCTTCAGTGTGAATGTACAATTTTCATAGTCAAGAAAATACAGAAAAATCTTTAAATGAGAAGGTGTGTCCAAACTTTTGGTCTGTACTGTACGGCCTTTCTTTTTAAGAGCCACATCACCACTCTTCCTACCCTGTTGTCGCTCGTGGCAGCACTGGTCCCGGCAACTGCTCCATAATCTTGTCACTACACCCACTGGAAAGAAAAGTGGAAGAGATTATATACAATTTTTATAGGTAAAGGATGCTGTATGTAATAACATGTATAGCGTGTATTCTAATATCACTGCTAGCAGGGGCTGGCTGGCAAATTTTAGCCTGGGGGCAAGCACACAGCAGTGGTCCATGAGTAGCGGCCCATCCTTAAAGGTCATTTTCCCACAAACAATAGTATATTTTAATCAATAGGTCTTGGAGTAATAATAATTTCCACAATTGGATGTGATATAATAATGTTCCTGTGCTGAGATAATCTTATAAATGTGCCCCTGCTGTGTACTGTGTAATGGCTGTGTCTGACCGTGCAGGAACATGGTCTGATCATACCACATCTCCTGGGCAGGGGGGGAGAAAAAGAGGATACAGGCAGGATAGCAGGGGATCACAGAGGATTCTTTTTTTGAGTAAAACATTTCATTGCCTGTTTTTAAACAATATTTTAGCTCAAAGAAAGACTCAGCTGTGATCCCCTGCTGTAATGTATATATACTCTCATTATATATAGATGATTAGCGTGCACACAGTCTGTAGGTCAAGGTGCAGGTACACGGGATGTGGAATCCCCAGAATCGGCGTAGATTAAATCACCGCACATTCTAGTTTCATGATGCAAACTAAAGTCTATTTGAAGACATGCAATAAGACACATTTAAGGTGCAGGGAATAATGCAACAGGAAATGAACGTTTTGACCCATCGTTTGCATCTTGAAACTAGAGTGTGCAGTGATTTAATCGATGCTATATACTCTTTTGCTTCCCCCCCTGCCCAGTAGCTGTGGTATGATCAGACCATGTTCCTGCACAGTCAGACACAGCCATTACACAGTACACAGCAGGGGCACATTTATAACATTATCTCAGCACAGGGACATTATTATATCACATCCAATTGTGGAAGTTATTATTATTCCAAGATCTATTGATTAAAATATACTTTTGTTCGCAGAAAACCCCTTCAACATGTTTATTACCAGCTGCTTCATAGGCTATATTCACACAAACGTATTGTCTAAGTGCTGCCCGTGGAGAAAAATGACAGCACTTGGTCCAGTTCAGGTGAGCATTTAAAACTGGTAATACATAAGCATAATATGTACAATGTCTGACCACTACAACACGGATTTAGGTTGTTAGAGGTGTAATGCAAGTAATCCAAGGTACGCTGTGCTTTTCTACACTCCTAAACAGAGTAAGGCTAAGTGCCCACAATGCAGAAATGCTGAGAATTTTTCCAGAGCGTTTCTGCATCTCCCTGGCAGAAAAAACGCATGCGGATTCTATGAGTTTTCCTGCCAGGGACAAGCAGAAGTGAAGCGCTCTTCACATGCATTTCCGCATGCGGGTTGTCAAGCGCTTTGCAAGCGATTTTAGCATCACTTGGAAAGTGCTGGAGAACTTGGTCACACTATATAAATCCATGCAACCGGTATGGATTTATATAGTGTGACCGTAAAAGAATGGTAAAAAATAAATATTATACTTACCTTCTGACGGCCCCTGGTCTCCTTATCCGATGCGTCCGGTCTTCCCGGTGTCTTGCGGTTGTGTAAAAGGACCTGCCATGACGTCATTTAGTCATGTGACGGGTCAAGCGACCGCCGACGTCAGCGGTCGCGTGACCTGTCACGTGACTAAATGACGTCATGGCAGGTCCTTTTAGACCATCATGAGCTGCCAGGAAGCCAGGACGCATCGCTATGGAGACCGGGGGCCATCAGAAGGTAAGTATAATGTATATTTTTTATTTTAATTCTTTTTTTTTTACAGGTACTATGGTACCCGGGTCTGGAGGAGAGTCTCTTCTTCTCCAAATCCGGGTACCATCCGCACATTGAATCGCTAAATATCTGCATGTGCACATGTAGTCATGCGGATATTATGCAATTCAATGCAAGTCAATGGCGGCGAAAACGCTGCGATTACACAAAATAATTGGTAGTGCGGCGGATTTTTCCGCATTGATAATCCGCAGCGGAAATTTCCGCAGCATGTGCACAGCAGATGCGGATTATCATTGGGGAACATAGCAGACCTTCTACCAAGCGTTTTTTAAGCGTTTCTGCAGCGGAATTGCCGTTGTGGAAACGCTTAAAAAACGCATAGTGGGCACACAGCCTAAAGGTGGCCACACATAAGCACAGGTCTGCCAGATAGATACCTAGGAATTATTATTTTGTGTATTATTTCCTACATACTTGATCGAGCAAGTCATCAATGTAAAAGTCAACTCCACATTATAGTATATGATGTACGAGTCACTAATTATCATGTGTGTCCCATCTGATGTCTGTGCACACAGTGAACATATTATACCACATACAATACAATATACATAGGAGAATATATGACTGATATATAGAGATGAGCAACTTCATTTGCAGGACCCTGATCCAATGGTCAGATGAATATTCAGTGGCTGCTGGATAGGAGCCCTGACAGCCTCCTACCTGACACCATTCTCTTTCTCTTCCTTTGATTTGTAGCCAGGCACAATGTCATGTATGTGTCACGCCAAAAAGATGACATCATGCAAAGACTATAATCAAAAGAGGAGTCAGAGATGCCGGCAGGCGGGAGGAGGCTCGCGGGGCTCTGGTCTGGTGGCCACAGACTACTGACGGGACTGTTTGACCAGTGTCCTGCGAATCAATTCGCTCATCTGTACTGGAATAAGATATATTATGACTACATACATCAGATATTACATACAGAATAGCATGTGACAGTTACAGTTATATGAAAAAGTTTGGGCACCCCTATTAATCTTAAGCTTAATGTTTTTTTAAAATTTGTGTTTTTGCAACAGCTATTTCAGTTTGATATATGTAATAACTGTTGGACACAGTAATGTTTCTGCCTTGAAATGAGGTTTATTGTACTAACAGAAAATGTGCAATCTTCATTCAAACAAAATTTGACAGGTGCATAAGTATGGGCACCTCACCAGAAAAGTGACATTAATATTTAGTAGATCCTCCTTTTGCAAAAATAACAACCTCTAGTCGCTTCCTGTAGCTCTTAATGATTTCCTGGATCCTGGATGAAGGTATTTTTGACCATTCCTCTTTACAAAACAATTCCAGTTCAGTTAAGTTTGATGGTCGCCGAGCATGGACAGCCCTCTTCAAATGATCCCACAGATGTTCAATGATATTCAGGTCTGGGGACTGGGATGGCCATTCCAGAACATTGTAATTGTTCCTCTGCATGAATGCCTGAGTAGATTTGGAGCGGTGTTTTGGATCATTGTCTTGCTGAAAGATCCATCCCCTGCGTAACTTCAACTTTATCACTGATTCTTGAACATTATTGTCAAGAATCTGCTGATACTGAGTGGAATCCATGCGTCCCTCAACTTTAACAAGATTCCCGGTGCCGGCATTGGCCACACAGCCCCAAAGCATGATGGAACCTCCACCAAATGTTACTGTGGGTAGCAAGTGTTTTTCTTGGAATGCTGTGGTTTTTTGCCGCCATGCATAACGCCTTTTTGTATGACCAAACAACTCAATCTTGGTTTCATCAGTCCACAGGACCTTCTTCCAAAAAGAAATTGGCTTCTCCAAATGTGCTTTTGCATACCTCAGTCGACTCTGTTTGTGGCGTGCTTGCAGAAACGGCTTCTTTCGCATCACTCTCTCATACAGTTTCTCCTTGTGCAAAGTGCGTTGTATAGTTGACCGATGCACAGTGACACCATCTGCAGCAAGTTGATGCTGCAGCTCTCTGGAGGTGGTCTGAGGATTGTCCTTGACTGATCTCGCCATTCTTCTCCTCTGCCTTTCTGATATTTTTCTTGGCCTGCCACTTCTGGCCTTAACAAGAACTGTCCCTGTGTTCTTTCATTTCCTTACTATATTCCTCACAGTGGAAACTGACAGGTTAAATCTCTGAGACAGCTTTTTGTATCCTTCCCCTGAACAACTATGTTGAATAATCTTTGTTTTCAGATCATTTGACAGTTGTTTTGAGGAGCCCATGATGCCACTCTTCAGAGGAGATTCAAACAGGAGAACAACTTGCAAGTGGCCACTTTAAGTAGCTTTTCTCATGATTGCATACACCTGGCTATGAAGTTCAAAGCTCAATGAGGTTACAAAACCAAAAAAAGTGCTTTAGTACGTCAGTAAAAAGTAGGTAGGAGTATTTAAAACAAGAAAATAATAAGGGTGCCCATACTTATGCACCTGTCAAATTTTGTTTGAATGCAGATTGCACATTTTCTGTTAGTACAATAAACCTCATTTCAAGGCAGAAACATTACTGTGTCCAACAGTTATTACATATATCAAACTGAAATAGCTGTTGCAAAAACACCAATTTTTAAAAAACATTAGGCTTAAGATTAATAGGGGTGCCCAAACTTTTTCATATAACTGTATATACCACACTATGAGCACAGACATCAGATATTACACCAGTGACATATTATCCTCTGTATAACATTGGATGCCTGTATCAAAGTCCATCACATCCAGTATACAGCATAATATGTGATGGTATGCGATATACTGGGATACAGACATCACATATTCATACCTCTCAACTTTTGAAGAACAGAAAGGGGGACAGAAAGAGGCTATGCGCGGCAAATTTTGGCCTCGCCCCTGGTCACACCCCAATCCACGCCCATTTACCATTATCTTTCTCGCCCGGCAGGAGGAGTTGTCAGAGGGGCGCTGGTAGTGAGGGAAATTCAGCAGACGGCCGAGACTGCAAGGCCCAGACCCAAATCCAGGACTGTCCACTGTATCCAGGGCAGCTGGGACTAGAGATGAGCAGATGGATTCCGGGGCCTCCAGTCGGGGGTCCGGGTCAGTGCTACCTGGCGGCTGGACTGGAGGCCATGAGTCTCTTATCTTCCGGGGCAGTGCGGCCTCATCTGTGAGTCCTGCTCATCTCTTGTTGGGACCTGAGGGTTATTTTTTGTTCCCTCATTCACAGTCGGAGCCGCCAGAACTTTCTCATCTTTATGTAGATTCATTATACGACATCTGGCTTTCTTGTGGTGGCTCTTACTGTATATTGGGGGCTATGCGAGGGCTCATACTGTAGGTAGGGGTGGTGTGTGCTAATACTGTATGTACGGGGTTGTGTGGGGGCTCATACTGTATATAGGGGGATGTCAGCATACTTAAATCTGCTCAATATTAAGTGATAATATAAATATACAAAAAATATATAATTAATATGATAATATTAATATTGAGCTGAATTAATTTGAACCTATTGGTTCGGGCTCCACAACAGTCACGGTCTCTCACGTGGCCCCTTGGGAAAATTAATCTCCCACCCCTGCCTATTTCAAAGCGCTATGTTAAAAATCACACAGACATCATACACACAGCGGGCACAACCATCACACAGACATCATACACACAGCGGGCACAACCATCACACAGACATCATACACACAGCGGGCACAACCATCACACAGACATCACACACACAGCGGGCACAACCATCACACAGACATCACACACACAGCGGGCACAACCATCACACAGACATCACACACACAGCGGGCACAACCATCACACAGACATCACACACACAGCGGGCACAACCATCACACAGACATCACACACACAGCGGGCACAACCATCACACGGACATCACACACACAGCGGGCACAACCATCACACGGACATCACACACACAGCGGGCACAACCATCACACGGACATCACACACACAGCGGGCACAACCATCACACAGACATCATACACACAGCGGGCACAACCATCACACAGACATCACACACACAGCGGGCACAACCATCACACAGACATCACACACACAGCGGGCACAACCATCACACAGACATCACACACACAGCGGGCACAACCATCACACAGACATCACACAGACATCACACACACAGCGGGCACAACCATCACACAGACATCACACACACAGCGGGCACAACCATCACACAGACATCACACACACAGCGGGCAAAACCATCACACAGACATCATACACACAGCGGGCACAACCATCATACAGACATCATACACACAGTGGGCACAGACATCATACACACAGCGGGCACAACCATCACACAGACATCATACACACAGCAGGCACAACCATCACACGGACATCATACACACAACGGGCACAACCATCACACGGACATCATACACACAGCGGGCGCAATCATCACACGGACATCATACACACAGCGGGCGCAACCATCACACGGACATCATACACACAGCGGGCGCAACCATCACACGGACATCATACACACAGCGAGCGCAACCATCACACGGACATCATACACACAGCGGGCACAACCATCACACGGACATCATACACACAGCGGGCACAACCATCACACGGACATCATACACACAGCGGGCACAACCATTACACGGACATCATACACACAACGGGCACAACCATCACACGGACATCATACACACAGCAGGCACAACCATCACACAGACATCATACACACAGCAGGCACAACCATCACACGGACATCATACACACAACGGGGCACAACCATCACACAGACATCATACACACAGCGGGCACAACCATCACACGGACATCATACACACAGCGGGCACAACCATCACACGGACATCATACACACAGCGGGCACAACCATCACACAGACATCATACACACAGCGGGCACAACCATCACACAGACATCATACACACAGCGGGCACAACCATCACACAGACATCATACACACAGCAGGCACAACCATCACACGGACATCATACACACAGCGGGCACAACCATCACACAGACATCACACACACAGCGGGCACAACCATCACACAGACATCATACACACAGCGGGCACAACCATCACACAGACATCATACACACAGCAGGCACAACCATCACACGGACATCATACACACAGCGGGCACAACCATCACACAGACATCATACACACAGCGGGCACAACCATCACACAGACATCATACACACAGCGGGCACAACCATCACACAGACATCATACACACAGCAGGCACAACCATCACACGGACATCATACACACAGCGGGCACAACCATCACACGGACATCATACACACAGCGGGCACAACCATCACACGGACATCATACACACAGCAGGCACAACCATCACACAGACATCATACACACAGCGGGCACAACCATCACACGGACATCATACACACAGCGGGCACAACCATCACACGGACATCATACACACAGCGGGCACAACCATCACACAGACATCATACACACAGCGGGCACAACCATCACACAGACATCATACACACAGCGGGCACAACCATCACACAGACATCATACACACAGCAGGCACAACCATCACACGGACATCATACACACAGCGGGCACAACCATCACACAGACATCACACACACAGCGGGCACAACCATCACACAGACATCATACACACAGCGGGCACAACCATCACACAGACATCATACACACAGCAGGCACAACCATCACACGGACATCATACACACAGCGGGCACAACCATCACACAGACATCATACACACAGCGGGCACAACCATCACACAGACATCATACACACAGCGGGCACAACCATCACACAGACATCATACACACAGCAGGCACAACCATCACACGGACATCATACACACAGCGGGCACAACCATCACACGGACATCATACACACAGCGGGCACAACCATCACACGGACATCATACACACAGCAGGCACAACCATCACACAGACATCATACACACAGCGGGCACAACCATCACACAGACATCATACACACAGCGGGCACAACCATCACACAGACATCATACACACAGCGGGCACAACATGACATGTATATATTCCCTTCTTCTCCATCATGTCTCCAGTGGCAGTGGTGGGGCCTGGTGTTTGCAATCAGCAGCAGAGTATGGGCTGTACGCAGGAGAGCTGTCAGCCCTGCAGTGTCCCTAAATCCCCTTCCCATCCCCCCTAGTCCCGACTGCAGAGCTGCTGGTGACATTGCATGAGCCCCCTCCCATCCTGTAATAACAGCAGCCACAGATGGGAGAGGCTGCGGGTCTCCCCCTCACCTCAGGACCGCACCTTGTTGTCATGTCCTCCGCAGACTTGGCCCCGCCCCCTGACCCCTCACCTCCTCATGCTGTGCGGTCTCTGCACAGTAGAATTCCTCTGCCCTGATGCCGGGGAGGAGCAGAGAGCGGGAGGCGGAGCTACAAGGGGTCACACACAGCATGGAAAGCCTGCGTGTCTGGAGGAAAAGCCCAGTGCCCAGCAGCGCCCCTGCCGGGAGAAGAGCTGAGCCGGGCCGGGACTGAGCCCTCAAATCGGGACAGGCCCAGGGAATAGGGGAGGCTTGTTAGCTCTGGATATTATACCCGCCTCCTATTATCCTGTATATAATATGGGATGTCTGGGCCTATAGTATATATATTATACCACCTACAGGCTAATATGTAACTAGTGCACATTACACCTTGAGTACAGCCATTAGATATTACACCAGTCACTTCTTCTTCTCTGCACCATCTGATGTCTGTGCACAGTATATGACATCCAGTATACAGGAGAATATGTGATGGGATATAGGACATACTGTTATACAGACATCAGATGCTATATACTGGATAATAAATGATGGTATATATCAGGGGTGGGCAATTCATTTTCCAGAGGGGCCACATGACAGAACGTAACTGTTGTGGGGGCCTGAACCAATAGGCTGAAAGGCTGAAATTAGTTCTGCTCAATATTAATATTAACTACAATTAATATAAAATAATATTTATATCACTTAATATTGAGCAGAATTAAGTATGCCAACATCCCCCTATATACCGTATGAGCACACACAGCCCCCTGTATACAGTATGAGCCCCCACACAGCTCCCCTATATACCATATGAGCACACACACAGCCCCCTGTATACAGTATGAGCCCCCACACAGCCCCCCTATATACCATATGAGCACACACACAGCCCCCCTATATACCATATGAGCACACACACAGCCCCCTGTATACAGTATGAGCACACACACAGCCCCCCTATATACCATATGAGCACACACATAGCCCCCTGTATACAGTATGAGCCCCCACACAGCTCCCTATATACCATATGATCACACACACAGCCCCCTGTATACAGTATGAGCCCACACACAGCCCCCCTATATACCATATGAGCACACACACAGCCCCCTGTATACAGTATGAGCCCACACACAGCCCCCCTATATACCATATGAGCACACACACAGCCCCCTGTATACAGTATGAGCACACACACAGCCCCCTGTATACAGTATGAGCCCCCACACAGCTCCCTATTTATTTATTTATTTTACTAACCATATTTTGCAGATTATAAAATGCACCGTATCATAAGACGCACCCCAAATTTTGGTGAGAAAAATAGGAAAAAAATGTTTTTAATAAAATGGTGGTGCTTCTTATAGTCTGCTTTTACGGTAGATTACCCAGGGAAGGGGGCTGCTGTGGTGGAGCAGAGTCGCTGCTCCAGGAAGCTGGCAGCGGCAGGAGTGGGGTGATGCTGTGGACCCCAGGCTGGGAGGGGGTTGTTCGACGATGAGCCGGGCTCCGTGCTTTCACAAAATGCCGGCGGACCCCCTGTACTTCCCGTGGTTTTCAAAGCTGTAGACTTAGGGAAAATGGCCACCGGAGGCGGCACATGCTTAGGTTGAGACCTCGGGAGACAAGATCTCGGTGTCACGATCTCAATCCGCACATGCGCCGCCTCTGGTGGCCTTTTTTCTCCAAGTTCACCGCATTGAAAACCATGGAAAGTGCGGGGGCTCCTCCGACATTTTGTGAAAGCACAGAGCCCGTCGCACAGCCAGACACCCACCTTCCCAGCCTGGGGCCCGCAGCATCGCCTCATTCCTGCCGTCACCAGCTTCCTGCAGCAGCGACCCTAAAATGCCGCTCCCAAATGCCCCGGTAAACTACATTCAGATTATAAGACGTACCCCCATTTTCCCAAAAATTTTGGAGGAGAAAAGTGCGTACTATAATCTGAAAAGTACAGTATATAGTGCTATTAATTCCACAGCAGATTACAGACATTATTCCTACATACAGTATGCACCCCACATAGCCCCTATATACAGTGTTAGCCACCACATAGCCCTATACAGTGTGAGCCCTCATATTCCATCCTATATACAGTATTAGCCACCACATAGCCCCTATATACCGTATGAGACCCACATAGCCTCCTATACATATTATGAGCCGCCACATAGCCTCTTTTGTACAGTATGAGCCCGCATATAGCCTCCTATATATAGTATGAGCCCCCTATGTACAGTATGAGTCCTCATAGCCTCCTTTATACAGTATGAGCCCCCACATAGCCTTCTACTGTATACATATTATTAGCCGCCACATAGCCTCCTATGTACAGTATGAGTCCCCCATAGCCTCCTTTATACAATGTGAGTCCCCACATAGCCTCCTATATACTATATGAGCCCTCACATATCCTCCTACAGTATATACTATATGAGCCCTCACATAGCCTCCTATATACTATATGAGCCCTCACATAGCCTCCTATATACTACATGAGCCCTCACATAGCCTCCTATATACTATATGAGCCCTCACATAGCCTCCTATATACTATATGAGCCCTCACATAGCCTCCTATATACTATATGAGCCCTCACATAGCCTCCTATATACTATATGAGCCCTCACATAGCCTCCTATATACAGTATGAGTCCTCACATAGCCCCCTATGTGCAGGCACACATTCCATGCACATACGAAAAAAAAAAAGAAGACATACTCACCTCGCTCTCGTTCCCCCGCGGTCTGTTCTTTTCTCCGGTGCACTGACTCTCCACACAGCAGATGTGATGTCGTGATGTCATCATGTTGGCTGTGTCAGTCGCAAAAGCTGATCTGTGGAAGTAGGAGCCAGTGGCTCCGTCTTCCACCAATGTATTCACCACACTGCAGATAGCAGTGATATTGGGATAGGGGAGAGTATGGTGTGGCCCGTGCACCACAGTTTTCAGCCCTTCGGCTGTCTCAGTCCGCGGGCTGAACTTTGTAGTTACAGTATTATATATACCAGACATGGGTAGAGTTCAGATATACTATACACACATTACCTGTACATAACATCTGTTCACACAGTATACCACATGCATACAATATATATTAGAATACATGACTAGTATATAATATACTGTCACTATAGACATCTGATGTTGTATAGTAATGTGTATTTTTTTTAAAACATCTGATGTGTGTATCACAGTAGATGATAGGCTAATCTGTATACTAGATGTGGTATATTATGTACAGGGATATACACTGCACTGCAGCCTTGCAGCGCTGGGGTCCTGGGTTCAAATCCCACCAAGGACAACATCTGCAAGGAGTTTGTATGCTCTCCCCATGTTTGCGTGGGTTTCCTCCGGGTTCTCCGGTTTCCTCCCACACTCCAAAGACATACTGATAGGGAATCTAGATTGTGAGCCCCGATGGGGACAGCGACGATAATGTATGTAAAGCGCTGCGGAATATGTTAGCGCTATATAAAAATAAAGATTATTATTACTGAACACACCTGGACCTGCCTACAGGACCTCACATATTATATATGGGGCCATATAGTAGAATATGAGGTGCTGTAGGTTCAGCTGTAATCAGTCGGTGCAGGGTCTCGTATTGTGATGTCTGTGGTCTCTGCTGGGACTAAGTGTGATTTATTGCACCAGACTGAACTTTTTGCACTGACAGGAGGACCCTAATCTGCATGAAAGTTCAGCCTCCTGCAATAACTCACACGGAGCCCCAGCAGCTGGCCCTCTGATTGGACAATATAGAATCCTGGGTGGATTTATGAGAAGGTGAGCACAGTCCGCTTCCCCCTCACTGCAGACCTGCTGACCTCATACTGACTGAGACCACTGAAGTCTCCGATCCACAGGCTCCTGTCCGGCTGACTGAATCAGTTCCAGGTTCGCTGTGTGACGTCACTTCAGCAGACTCAGCCACACAGCGTGCAGGGGGTGTATCTGCATCTCTGCCATGTGGTCGGGTCGGCAGCTGAACATATTTAAAGGTACAGTGCAGTCCCCTGGCAGCCCTGAGCAGCTGCATGGGAACTGGTCTGGGGGGGCATTTGCCCCTCTGCACCCCAGCCCAGCCCGCCCTTGACTGCTAGTATGATGGTGACTTTTCTTTGTCTTTTTTTTTGTGTTTATTCTGGCTTGCCAAATTTTCTCTTTTGGTGGCGATATGTTTTGGAAAAAAATTAGACACATAATGTTCTGGCTTCAATAGTTATTTGTGTTAAACCTCACCTACAAAATAACCCATATTCAGACAATCCTAATATACCGTTTGTATTTGCCATACTTATATCATCTTGAACCTGCTGTGAGCCGCCTTCCAAATTAGGATATAGTTGGCAGCAAATCTAGTTCCACGGACCGGCCATACCTACCAAACCCTCCGCACCATGGTGTATTTCTACCCTTTACTCCACTTCCCTCACTTACTCATGTTGCTGATCCCCCCACATTTTTCAGCACCCAGTCCTGGCCCTGATTACAGTTCTGCACCTTATTATAATTTGTAATGTTTATTTGCTTTATTTTGCATGTTTTGGCGTATGACAGAAATATTTCTTTTTGATCATTTTTTAAATAAATTAAGTTTGTTTTTTCCTATCTGCTTGTTTTATTCTTTGCCACCTTATACAAAAAGGTAGTTAAATGTAATGTTCAAGGATACAGTGGGTACGGAAAGTATTCAGACCCCTTTACATTTTCACTCTTTGTTTCATTGCAGTCATTTGGTAAATTCTAAAAAGTTCATTTTTTTTCTCACTAAAGTGCACTCTGCACCTCATCTTGACTGAAATAAACAGAAATGTAGAATTTTTTGCAAACTTACTAAAAAAGAAAAACTGAAATATCACATTGTCATAAGTATTCTGACCCTTTGCTCAGACACTCATATTTAAGTCACATGCTGTCCATTTCCTTGTGATCCTCCTTGAGATGGTTCTACTCTTTAATTGGAGTCCAGCTGTGTTTAATTAAACTGATAGGACTTGATTTGGAAAGGCACACACCTGTCTATATAAGACCTCACAGCTCACAATGCATGTCAGTCCAAATGAGAATCATGAACTCAAAGGAACTGCCCAAGGAGCTCAGAGACAGAATTGTGGCAAGGCATAGATCTGGCCAAGGTTACAAAAGAAGTTCTGCATTACTCATGGTTCCTAAGAGCACAGTGGGCTCCATAATCCTTAAATGGAAGAAGTTTGGGACCACCAGAAGTCTTCCTAGACCTGGCCGTCCAGCCAAACTGAGCAATCGTGGGAGAAAAGCCTTGGTGAGAGAGGTAAAGAAGAACCCCAAGATCACTGTGGCTGAGCTCCAGAGATGCAGCAGGGAGATGGGAGAAAGTTCCACAAAGTCAACTATCACTGCAGCCCTCCACCAATTGGGCCTTTATGGCAGAGTGGCCCGACAGAAGCCTCTCCTCAGTGCAAGACATATAAAACCCCACATAGAGTTTGCTCAAAAACACATGAAGGACTCCCAGACTATGAGAAAAATAAGATTCTCTGGTGTGATAAGACGAGGATAGAACTTTTTGGTGATAATTCTAAGCGGTATGTGTGGAGAAAACCAGGCACTACTCATCACCTGCCCAATACAATCCCAACAGTGAAACATGGTGGTGGCAGCATCATACTATGGGGGTGTTTTTCAGCTGCAGGGAAAGTACGATGGTTGCAATTGAAGGAAACATGAATGCGGCCAAGTACAGAGATATCCTGGATGAAAATCTCTTCCAGAGTGCTCTGGACCTCAAACTTGGCCGAATGTTCACCTTCCAAGAAGACAGTGACCCTAAGCACTAAGCTAAAATAACAAAGGAGTGGCTTCAGAACAACTCTGTGACCATTCTTGACTTGCCCAGCCAGAGCCCTGACCTAAACCCAATTGAGCATCTCTGGAGAGACCTGCAAATGGCTGTCCACCAACGTTCGGCATCCAACCTGATGGAACTGGAGAGGATCTGCAAGGAAGAATGGCAGAGGATCCCCAAATCCAGGTGTGAAAAACTTGTTGCATCATTCCCAAGAAGACTCATGGCTGTACTAGCTCAAAAGGGTGCTTTTACTCAATACTGAGCAAAGGGTCTGAATACTTATGACTATGTGATATTTCAGTTTTTCTTTATTAATAAATTTGCAAAGGCTTCTACATTTCTGTTTTTTTTTCAGTCAAGATGGGGTGCAGAGTGCACTTTAATGAGAAAAAAAATTAACTTTTTAGAATTTACCAAATGGCTGCACTGAAACAAAGAGTGAAACATTTAAAGGGGTTGGAATACTTTCCTTACCCACTGTATATGATTTTCACAATAATCTTGGGGAAATTAACTTTATTAGAAAGATTTTGAGAAAGGGGGACTTCAAATACATAAGTAGGGCCATAGAAGTGATGACTTAGCCCAGGAACTTAGGACCTTATATTGTCTATTCATATATAGTTTAGTCTACATTTTGGCGTTGTTTTACATCCTTACAAATTTAGGTGTTTATTTTTGAAAAAATGGGATGGGGTCCATTTAATTTTCTTAACAGCTGAGGGAAAGCAGTGGGCAATCTGGGAAGGGGCCGCTATTCATGGATCTTCCCAGCTTATTAATAACAGCTCACAGCTGTCTGCTTAGCCTTTAATGGTATTAAAAAGGGGGTATCCCCCAAAAAATGATGTGGTGTCCCACCTAGTTTTAATAACCAGCAAAGGCTAAACAGACACCTGCAGGCTGATATTAAAAGGCTGGGAAGGGACCATGGATATTGGCCTCCTCCCTGACTAATAACATGAGCCCTCAGCCACCCCAGAAATTCTGGTGCTTATTCTCGGCTCTTCCCACTTGCCCTGGTGCATTGGCAAGTGGGGTAATGGTTTTGGGGTTGATGTCAGCTGTTTGATGTTTGCTGACATCAAGCCCAGGGGTTAGTAATGGAGAGGCGTGAATAAGACATCCCGATTACTAACGCCATTAGTTCAAGTAAAAAAACTCACACAGAGCAAAGACATTTCTTAAGATCCACATAAAAATACAAAAACAAAGTAATCCTCACCTGTCCGCAGATAATCCATACTGATGATGTCGAACAATGATCCCCAGATCTGCTACATCCGATTGGTGTGTTGAGCGGTTGCATGAGTATGTAACTGCTCAGCACGCCAGCTGGAACTCACTGACAGTAGCCTGAGGACGTTCCTGCAGTGACGAGCGATGCCGTCAATAAGGTTGCAACTTGAAAACGCTTTGCTATTTTCTTATAGCCTACTCTTGCTTTGTGGGCCTCCACCATTTTCATTTTCAGAGTGCTAGGCAGCTGCTTAGAAGAACCCATGGCTGCTGTTTTTTGGCACAAGGTTAGAGGAGGCTGGGTTTTTATAAAGTTGGGAAATTTGTATCACCTGGCCTTTCCTAATGATAGTGAACAAGCCATAACCTTTATGGTATGTGCAGATGGTCGGTGTTGGCTGCGCTTTGAACGCAGCATACTTTATGCTGCGTCCAAAGCGCTGCACGCAAGTGAATCCGCATGTGTTCAATGAACCATGCGGATTCACCACATCCTATACATTACAGTGATATAATATCTCTTGCGGAGACTAGGGTCTCTGCAAGAGAAATTGACATGCTGCGGTCTGTGAAGACGCACTGCATGACCGTCTCCACGGGTGAGCTGCAGGAGCACGGAGACGCACAGTGGACATGGGATTTGTATAAATACCTTCCACTATGCTGTAACATCTGGCCGCTGCAGATTGCACGCAGCGCAATTGTGCTGCATCCAATCCGCAGTGTTTACTGACCATGTGCACGCACTCTAACAGGCTAATTAAGGTCTGAAACCTTGGTCAAAGTTTTCTGAGCACACAAATCTCCAAGGGTGCCCAAACTTTTGCATCAGCCCATTTTCCTTTGTGTAATTTTTAAAATGTAAAAAATTACAAGATTTTTTCTTGCCTAAAATACAAAGGAAATGTGTCACCTTTAACTTTAGCCCTTTTATAGAGATCATTTCATCTTCAACTTGCTTTACTGTTCACAATAACAATAATTTTTTACCAAGGGGCCTAAACTTTTACATGCCACTGTAAGAGAAACGCATCGCTATTTACATTACTCGTAAACCCGCATGGCACTGTACACATAAAGGGATTATTGCCTTCAAGGGCAGGAATGCTGCAGAACAGTCCATCACCCTTACATTCCCTCTTTGGACATGGTCATCCTCGACCATTCTGGAACCTGGAAGACAAAACACAGCATATACAGTGGGGGCCCTTGAAAACGCACACTGCAGCCACAATACTCGCTGCCTCTGTCAGGCCTGAGGCTGTGGTACTAACCGTGGAGGAGTCATTGCTGGACATGATCTTCCCGCTGAGGGCTGAAATATTGGATGTGACATCTGGTCATCTGGTCAATGACTTTGTGGCACCCCTGAGGGTTCAGTCGCCACAGAGGTACTGCACCTCACCCAGAAGTGTGGCATCTCCTCTCAGGTAAGGAGGAAGTACTGCCGGCGGCACGGTGGCGCAGTGGTAAGCACTGCAGCCTTGCAGTGCTGGGGTCCTGGGCTCAAATCCCACCAAGGACAACATCTGCAATGAGTTTGTATGCTCTCCCCGTGTTTGCGTGGGTTTCCTCCGGGTTCTCCGGTTTCCTCCCACACTCCAAAGACATACTGATAGGGAATCTAGATTGTGAGCCCCGATGGGGACAGCGACAATAATGTATGTAAAGCGCTGCGGAATAAAGATTATTATTATTAAAGATTATTACTGCCCGGGACCCCAACACTGCACTACTCCAGGCCGGCTGGAAGGGCAATATGCACTTCTTCTGCTGCCCTGTCCCTGGCTGGAGTGGGGAACCAAGGAGAGGGGGAACCAGTAGTGGGTGTGGGTGGAGGACGTAGAACAAGGGAGCACTTAGAGAATAGATATAAAAAAGGAAGCCATCTTAGTTGGAGCAGTGCAGTTCAGCCAGTGAGTAGCAAGGAGAGGAGGGGAGCAGAGTCTCTTCAGGAGCTCTGCTCCATTGTGGGTCTAGTGAGAGAGGCCCAGGAGAGGAGTGGGAGCAAGGGAGGAATGCTCCGGGAACAGAAGGGATCCCAGGGGGTACGGTGAGTGCAGGACGGCACCATACGCCCGAATCTGCCAAGAATCAGAGGGATCAGGCCGCAGGAAGGGAACTGGTCCCTGGACCAGCCGTGTTACTCCAGGTCTCGGCTGGAAAAACCGGAGGCCTCTGCACTTCCATGGTGCAGTTGCCACAGCCTCACCCTGCCGTGAAGGGCATCAAGTAGGTCCGGGAACTCCAGGTTGCCCAGAAGGGACTTCAGAGCACCCGATCGGGACTGTGTGTGGGGAGCGCAGGGCAGGAGTGAGAAGACCCAGCGCGTGAAGTCAGTCAAGGAAGGAACATAAGAAAGGGGGTCCCGTTAAGTGCTTCTAATCTACCTGAAGGAGTGCTGAACCCCTGCCTGGCAAACGCAGTGCGACGCGGGAGTCTGACACCTGGACAGTGTACCCGAGGAACCTAAAAAGAACTGTGAGTAAACTCGGATGACTGCACTCCACTGTCTCTGTCAGTTATTTCCATCATGCTACCGCGCCTGCACTACAACGCCCAGCATTACCATCTGCAACTACCCTGCCCCGGGGGCCCGCTCCGCCTGTGGGGAGCAGAAACATCCCAGCTGCCATCCCATCACCCCCGGAGGTCTGCAGCAGCGCCGGTATTCATTACCGGGAACCACAGGTGGCGTCACGAGACAAACTGTTAACAAACCCCCTTTTAAAGAGCGACCCCAGAGGATGGGCCCGGGAACCGACTGCCGTGACATCCTACAAAGGAGGTAAAGGCCCGGGTACCAAGTTTCCCCCTATATCCCCCCTGGGCGGGTCAACTTCACCACCTCCTGGGTGCTCGAGTTGGGCCCTCACCCATTTCTTCCACTCCTTCTTACCCTCAATGACCTTCACCACCCATCTGGCCTTAACGGGGTCCAGGGCTGGTGTCTCTTCCATGTACTGCTGTGGCCAGGGAATGAGGGCTGGTTCCCAGGCTGCTAACACTCCAGGACGCTGAGGTCTACTTACCACCAGGGCTGCCAGCATAGCTTTCAGTCACCCTGCCTGGTCGCAGGATCTTGGCCACGCTGACACTGCTGCCTTCGCCTTGGAATCGGGTTCTGGTTTTGGGGACTGCGGGCGAACCTTTGTCTTGAGGTCAGGCATTGGATCCTGGGCCTTCCCTGGACCTTGGTTGGTGCCTCTACTGATGACAGTTCACCCAGCT
The DNA here is from genome assembly GCF_046119375.1 of Phyllobates terribilis. Taxonomy (NCBI): domain Eukaryota; kingdom Metazoa; phylum Chordata; class Amphibia; order Anura; family Dendrobatidae; genus Phyllobates; species Phyllobates terribilis. Next base: position 2,817,840 of record NW_027362898.1, on the reverse strand, counting down.
GCATCTCTTTCTCCAGCTGCGTCATCTTCCTTTTCCACTTGACCTTTCCGGGCCCACCGCGGAGCACAATGCCGTAGCACTCCATCTTCTCTTGCCACTTTACCTCCTCACCAACAATGGTCCCAGCCCACTCTGCCGTGGGTGTGCTCTTACGTTGCTCTGCCCATTCTTGGGGGAGGCCACTTCTGGCTCACCTGCCCGTTTCCTGGGAGTCTCCACCCGTTCTCCCTTGGCTTGCTGCAATGGGCATGGTTTCTTTTTCTTCCACCGTGCCCTTCTTACGCACACGATGGGACGGGTCCGTCTCACTCTTTCGTGTCACTCACCGACATCTTGCAGTCTCTATCCATTAACCCTATCCTAAAGACTAAACCTATTATTCTCATCTTATCTCCTGTACCGTTGCTAAGCCACTTAACTATATGAACAGTACTTCGCTGTTATAAGTTTTGTCCAAATAGTGTATATACGAGTACTTATATATATCAGTTTATCATAGTGTAAAGCGTTAGAAGTTTTGCACTCCTAATTAGAAGATGTAGTGCATAGAAGGAATATCAATAAGATCCAGAAAGGAAACCTTTGGCACTGTAGATATGACACTTGAGATGCAGAGTAAATTCATTAGTACATTTATTCACAACCGACATAGAGTTTATCATATACTTATCTTTTTTTAAATCTTTAGATATTATTAATAAAGTGTTTAATTGAAAATATAATGAATAAGGTTAATGTCAGATGAAACACATTGATGAAATGATATGTAAAATTAGACTAAGAATGGAGTGGTAATGGTGGACATTAGGACCCTGCGCTCTCATGAGCAGCATAGCTGAGCTCAACGTTCCTTCCAGACACTGGTGGACTAAACGTGCACAGATACCGTATTACGGAGATCCCCCCTCCTTTATCAGTGGCACCAGGAATTTTATGTGACAGTAACTGGAGGTGGCTATGACCACTACACATGTAGCCTTATGTAGCGTCGGCGTCCCTGCCTCCTGTTAGGCAGGGACGCCGTTCCCCTCACTTCTCCGCTCCGTGCCCGGCGGCTTTCTCCCGCTCTGCTGGCAGCGCGCGCTGCTTCCCGACCTCCATGCTTAAGGTGCGCGCTCCCCCTCTCTTAAAGGGGCCGCGCGCGTCGTCCTAAGGAGTCCCTGGCCAATGGCCGGAGGACCTCACCATATATAAGGCACCTCCTCCAAAATGGAGGTGCCCGAGCAATGTTGTTGCAAAGCCTTTCAACTATGCTTCAGCCTTCAGGTCCCTTTACCAGTTACCCGCCAGATCTCTGCTTGATACCTACCTGATTCCTGTCTATCTGCTTGCATTCCTGCGGTCCGACAGTCTGCCTTCCAACACCTGTCAGTCAGTCTATGGATCTGCCCGCCCGCTCACCTGGGAGCGCTCACCTGCTACCTGCCTGCTAGCCTACCTGGAGGCTCTGCCGTCACTTGCCGTGACCACCTGCCTGACCAGAGACTCTTGCCCGCTCACCTGGGAGCGTCCACCTGCTACCTGTCTGCTAGCCTACCTGGAGGCTCTGCCGTCACTTGCCGTGACCACCTGCCTGTCCAGAGACTCTTGCCCGCTCACCTAGGAGCGCCTACCTGCTACCTGCCTGCTAGCCTACCTGGAGGCTCAGCCGTCACCTGCCGTGACCACCTGCCAGTCTAGAGACTCTTACCCTGCTGTCACTTGCCGTGACCATCCGCCTGTCAAGAGACTGTCCCCGTCACTTGCCGTGACCTCCTGCCCGCCTTCCCTGGGAGCCACCCGCTTCCTTACAAGGACTGCCCCTGTGTATAGTTGCTCTGAGGTTCCACCTCCCAGACCCGTTACACCTTACAAGGTTAGTTTTATCTCGTCACATCTTGCATTCAGTGACACACTCCTTCCTGCTTTATTGCTGATGTTTAGGAGTACGGGGGCGACTTGCATAGTGACATGCTTCTGTACATGACACGGATGAGATGGTGTTTTGTTCCTACAGATGGCTGTGATCTCACCCGTACTATAGTGATGGAATACATCAGCCGCCCATCAGATGACAGCTGCAGTGATACAGAATGAGGGGATAGCACTTATGTTATCAGACATCAGCCACAACATGTGAGAACCGCTCATATGTTTAAAGGGAACAGACAAGTCCACCATGTACGAGGGTGTGTCTTCAATAACCAATCACAGATCCATGGGCTCCAATCAGAAGGGGTTTTACATCGCAGGCAGTAGTAAAGGGCGCAATGTCCCGCATAGCAGCATTGGTGGTGCCAGACTGCTGTCATTCAGGTGACGCACACTGAAGCCCTGATTCCTGATCTACAAGCCGCAGGGATATAGCAGAGCACATCCCATTCATAGCATGATGCTATCTGCTGAGGGACAATAGAAGACAACTACAGCACATCTAGCATCTCTGCTCAGCAGCGGGGGTGAGCTCCTGTGTTCTCTCCCTTCTATAGTACTGGTTCAGCACCACAGTGGTTGGCAGCTCTCCTCTGGGCACTACAGTCCTAGATTCAGCACCACAACGGTGTGCAGCTCTGATCTGGGCAGTACTGTCTAGATTCAGCACCACACCAGTGGACAGCTTTTATATGGGAAGAACTGTCTAGATTCAGCACCACAGCAGTGGACGGCTTGTAACCAGGACGTTATAGTAACATTTGGTTCAATACCACAACGTTGGAGGGCAGTGCCATCCAGATTCAGCACCACGCTAGTGGACAGCTCTGGGGCTTCTGGATACAACAGTTTCAGCACTTCTACCTAGGACAGCTCCAGCATCTTCACCTCTACCTTGAAGGTCCCAGTGCCCGCCAGCCTGTCTATCAGCCGTGCCCGCCTGTCAACCGGCCGTGCTCATCCGCTGTGCCTTTCAGCTTCAGCCATCAGTCCCATGGGAGTCGCCTGCTCTCACAAGGTCGGTCCCAGAGTGGCACCTGGTTCACCTTCCCGGTCCCTCCATGGTTCACAGAGTCGACTAAGCCGCTGTGTGGCCAGGGTCGGTCCGGGTAGGCAATTAGTTACGCCCCTCTGATCCCTCCTTGCATCACAGCACAGAGGTTCCACCACCCGGATTCATAACAGAATACATTTTGTTATATAATAATTTTGTGTTCAAAGATCAATACTACCTACAGAAGAAAGAGGTGGCAATGGCCGCGGCTTGGGCCCCATCTTATGCCAATCTCTCCTTGGGATTTTGGGAGTGTGAATACATCCGATTCCAGAACATTGAACATACGTCATTGGGATCAATGATATCTTGGATGAGATTCATAGACGATGTGTTGTTTATTTTGCAGGGCTCCCATGAGGAACTTGAAAAATTCTTAAAATATCTAAATGACAATGCATTGAATATTAAGCTAACCCATCATATTGATCAAAAGAAAATTGATTTTCTGGATTTGGATATTCATGTTGATGACCATGGACAGTTGCATACAAATATTTATCACAAGATTACTAGTGCCAATGCTTTCTTGCATGCCAAATCAGTCGTCTGGCACATGTAATACAGGCAGTGCCGTCCGGACAATTTATTAGGGCACATCGTATTTGTGACCAAAACAAAGCTTTTGAAGAATAGGCATGTGATATGACCAGTAGATACTTACAACGTGGTACAAAATGGAAATTATTCAACAGGCCTACTATCGGGCCAAACACGCCAATAGACAATATCTTCTCATTACTAAAAAGAAAAAGGAATCTGATGGGCATGTTCGATTCATCACGAATTATCGTTCGAGGTGGAAGGAAATTACTAATATCATCTCCAAATTTTGGCTAATTCTCCAACAGGATCAAACAATACTTCCTTTTCTATCAAATTGTCCATTGATTATGGCTAAACGTAATAAGACACTACGTGATGTACTAATTCATAGTCATCATGTACCTGATACATCTTCATATACACTGCTCAAAAAAATAAAGGGAACACTCAAATAACACATCCTAGATCTGAATGAATGAAATATTCTCATTGAATACTTTGTTCTGAATGTGTTGACAACAAAATCACACAAACATCATCAATGGAAATCAAATTTATTAACCAATGGAGTCCTGGATTTGGAGTCACCCCCAAAATTAAAGTGGAAAAACACACTACAGGCTGATCCAACTTTGATGTAATGTCCTTAAAACAAGTCAAAATGAGGCTCAGTATTGTGTGTGGCCTCCATGTGCCTGTATGACCTCATTACAACGCCTGGGCATGCTCCTGATGAGGTTGCAGATGGTCCCCTGTGGGATCTCCTCCCAGACCTGGACTAAAGCATCCGCCAACTCCTGGACAGTCTGTGGTGCAACGTGACGTTGGTGGATGGAGCGAGACATGATGTCCCAGATGTACTCAATCGGATTCAGGTCTGGGGAACGTGCGGGCCAGTCCTTAGCTTCAATGCCTTCATCTTGCAGGAGCTGCTGACACACTCCAGCCACATGAGGTCTGGCATTGTCCTGCATTAGGAGGAACCCAGGGCCAACCGCACCAGCATATGGTCTCACAAGAGGACTGAGGATCTCATCTCGGTAGATAATGGCAGTCAGGCTACCTCTGGCAAGCACATGGAGGGCTGTGCGGCCCTCCAAAGAAATGCCACCCCACACCATTACTGATCTACTGCCAAACCGGTCATGCTGAAGGATGTTGCAGGCAGCAGATCGCTCTACACGGCGTCTCCAGACTCTGTCACGTCTGTCACATGTGCTCAGTGTGAACCTGCTTTCATCTGTGAAGAGCACAGGGTGCCAGTGGCGACTTTGCCAATCGTGGTGTTCTGTGGCAAATGCCAAGCATCCGGTTTCTAACTGTTTGTGCAGACACATGCACATTTGTGGCCTGCTGGAGGTCATTTTGCTGGGCTCTGGCAGTGCTCCTTCTGTTCCTCCTTGCACAAAGGCGGAGGTAGCGGTCCTGCTGCTGGGTTGTTGCCCTCCTACGGCTCCCTCCACGTCTCCTGGTGTACTGGCCTGTCTCCTGGTAGCGCCTCCAGCCTCTGGACACTACACTGACAGACACAGCAAACCTTCTTGCCACAGCTCGCATTGATGTGCCATCCTGGATGAGCTGCACTACCTGAGCAATTTCTGTGGGTTGTAGAGTCCGTCTCAAGCTACCACAAGTGTGAAAGCACAACCAACATTCAAAAGTGACGAAAACATCAGCCCAGAAAGCATTGGTACTGAGATGTGGTCTGTGGTCCCCACCTGCAGAACCACTCCTTTATTGAGGGTGTCTTGATAATTGCCAATAATTTCCATCTATTGTCTATTCCATTTGCACAACAGCATGTGAAATTGATTGTCAATCAGTGTTGCTTCCTAAGTGGACAGTTTGATTTCACAGAAGTTTGATGTACTTGGAGTTATATTCTGTTGTTTAAGTGTTCCCTTTATTTTTTTGAGCAATGTATATTTGTCTCAAAGGGCCCCAAATGGGGCACAAGGAAGTGTGGCAACTGCAAAGAGTGCAGATATATTGAAAAAGCGGATACATTTAAGGATTCGATGGGTGAGCAGGCTTACAAGATTCTGTATTTCATTAATTGTAGAACATCTATGGTCATCTATCAAGCCACATGTTTCTGTGGACTCCTCTATATTGGTATGACAACTCGGGAGCTTAGGAACACATCAAAAATATTAGGGCAGCGGAGAAAATCTGTCAAGGTGGGTGCTATTTCTCAACCTAAACCTTTGGCGAGACAGTTTCGGAATTGCTACCCTCATCAATGTCATCTCTTACGTGTCAAAGGGATTGCCCGTCTGTATCCTGGGAATAGGAGGGAAAATCTAGCCAAAAAGCTGGCCCAGATTGAATAAATAAATAATAACTAAAAAAGTAAATGGATCACCACTCTAAGAAGTATGACCCCCAGAGGTTTAAATGAACAGTGGGGATTTTCGAGTTTTCTTTAAGTATACACTAGGATTTTTGGTATATTCTCATCTTCAGTGTCTTGCCCTTATTATCAATCGAATAATATAAACAATATATATCATAGTGCATTTGATTGAATAAACATATATACATGTATTGTTGGCTTTTTTGTACAGTACATATAGAGAGTTTATAGTGTGTTTATTCAGTTTTACATATACACATTATATAAGCAACAATATTGTGTATGCACGCATTAACTATATTATATATAGAACTTTTTCTATATTTCATACAATTCTCTTTTTGCACGTATAATTATATTTAGACTTTGATGCTGACCCGCACTTTTTCCCTTTTCTAATATGGCTGCAGGGTCGCTGTGCGCCACACTGCGCATGCTCCGGTGTGCTCTCGTACCCGATACTGGGATGTTTTGATTGAACTGCGACCTTTGGTCGTGTTTCGGTGATGCACATTCGGTCACAGACGGGACGGCTATCTGGACGCGTGGGACAGTAGAGGCATCCGATAATATGGCGTCCTAGATTTGTAAGTAACCACAGCTGTAATCACCCTATAAAACATCGCCTCTTCCTCCTCCACCTCACTTCCTAATGAATCGGTAGCGAAACGTGCGTTGAAGCATGTGGCAGGGGTGATGATGTGCCTCTGGATAGTACGTGTGATGGGAGCTAGTTACCCCATCCGCAGATGTCCAATCTTCTTCTGTAGGCCCCTGACATGGAAAGGCTTTTCTTACACTGGGATAAATAAAATATGACTATCGCACAGTGTCTCCGAGATGAACTTAACTTTTATTCTCACAAGCAGGTTTTATAGAGAATCACACAGGCTATTTTTAACACCCATAGTTCTCACCAGATAATACCCACAGTAGGCTCCCAGACAGCAGTTATGCAACAACACATTAATCAGCACATTGTCTGTTTGCCACTGCTAAGTGAGCACAGGAAGGTGGGGGCCAGGAGTGCTTCGGTCACATCACAAAATGTCCAATAATATGTGATCCACAATATTCACCCCACTTTATAACGTTATGTCCCATTAGCTGCATAGGCGCTACGACAACCCCCATGTGGCAAAATCTTGGGAGTACGGGGTTGATCTGTCACAATGCTCCCCCTTCCCGGACAGGATCGGCCTACCCAGTCTGCTCCCTGACGGATCAGCTGGAGGAGGTCCACGATTTATGAGGTTGGTAGCAGGTCAGTTTGTCGGCTTTGTTTATCGTCGTTACCATTTTGCTTGCCAGGTCTATAGTGGAAGGTGAAGTCTAACGGTTGTAGCGCCAAACTCCACCTTAGTAGTCTGGCATTGTCCCCGGAGACCCGATTAAGCCATACCAGGGGGTTATGGTCCGTTATGAGGGAAAACTGTCTTCCATACAAATATGGTTGGAGCTTCTTGGCAGCCCATACTACTGCCAGGCATTCCTTTTCGACGGCCGCATAGCTGACTTCTCGAGGCAGTAATTTCCGACTCAGATAAGCTATTGGGTGTTCTTGGCCATCCGGCCCGACTTGGCTCAGTACTGCCCCCAACCAAAACATAGATGCGTCTGTGTGAACAAGGAAACGTTTAGTTGTATCGGGTGCGGCCAATATCGGGGTATTTGTGAGAGTGTCCTTTAGCTGGCGGAAGGCTTCCTCACACTCGGGGATCCAGGTTACCTGGTGGGGGAGGTTCTTATGTGTCAGATCAGTGAGGGGCTTGGCAATGCTGCTGTAATTAGGGACAAATTTCCTATAATACCCCGCTGTCCCTAGAAAGGCCATGACTTGGGTTTTAGTGCGTGGGGTGGGCCACTTGGCTACCGCCTCAATCTTGGCGGGTTCCGGTCGTTGTTTTCCACTCCCCACCCAATGTCCTAAATACTGAACCTTTGCTTTGCCTACGTGACACTTGTTGGGGTTCAGGGTGATTCCTGCTTTGTGGATCCTATCCAATACTGTCTCTAGGTGATTTAGATGCTCATCCCATGTCGCGCTGTAGACGACGATGTCATCCAGGTTGGCACAAGCATAGTCCTGGAGACCATCCAGAAGCCAGTCAGCCAGCCTCTGGAAGGTCACGGGGGCATTCTTCATCCCAAATGGCATAACCCGAAACTGGAATAAGCCAAACGGGGTGACAAATGCAGACTTGGGAATAGCATCAGGACTTAGGGGGATCTGCCAATAGCCTTTGCATAGATCGATGGTGGTCAAATACTTTGCCCCAGCCAGCCTGTCTAACAACTCGTCCACACGCGGCATGGGATACGCATCCGTCACAGTTTTCTCATTTAGCTTGCGATAGTCTACACAAAACTGGGTAGTCCCATCTTTCTTAGGCACTAACACTACAGGGGACACCAAGGGACTATCTGACTCCTCAATGACCCCTAAACGCAACATCTCCTGTATCTCTTGTCGCATCCCTTCTCGTACAGACTCCGGGACGCGGAAGGGGGGTTGTCTCAGAGGGGTCTGATCTTGTGTCTCAACCTTGTGTTGTGCAAGTCGGGTGAACCCCGGTCTCTCTGAGAACATCCTCTGCCGCTGCCTCAGCAATATCTCAGCCTGCTCTCTCTCCCGGGCCCCTAGGTTTTCTCCTAAGTGTACCTGGTCCCAGGTTTTCGACTGAGTCTTCTCACCTAAGACATCAGGCAAGGGGAGTCCGGCTAAATCCTCTGCTTCGGGTGCGCAGATGGCAGCTACCTCTTCAGGGCACTCCCGGTAGGGCTTCAGCGTATTCACGTGGAACATGCGGATAACGCTGGGGTCGTCACAATCGGCGACATTGTAGGTGGTGTCGGCTATTTTCCCCACTACCCGGTAAGGCCCCTGCCATGCGGCCTGGAATTTGTTCTGCCTAACCGTTTCCAGTACCAGGACCTTCTGTCCTATCTCGAAGGTGCGTTCTCTAGCCCTCTGATCGTATCATACGCGCTGGCGCCGTTGGGCCGCCTGCATGTTCACACGCACAGCCTTAGTCAACTCCTGCAGGCGGTCCCGGAGTTCCAGCACGAAGGGCACAATAGGGGTTCCTGCTATGGTTTCCTCCCCTTCCCAGAGCTCTTGCACTAAGTCTAGGGGCCTCCTCACCCGCCTCCCATATAACAGTTCAAATGGGGAGAACCCCGTAGATTTTTGGGGCACCACCCGATAGGCGAACAGGAGGTGCGGCAAGAATTTCTCCCAGTCCCTGTAGGTCCGGGTGAACGTCCCAATGAGTTGTTTTAACGTTCCGTTAAAGCGCTCACACAACCCATTGGTTTGCGGGTGGTATGGGGCGCTTCTAATGGACTTTACACCACACAGTCTCCACAGTTGGCTGGTCACCTCTGCCGTAAATTGGGTGCCCTGATCTGAGATAATCTCCCGGGGAAATCCAACCCGTGAGAAAACCTGGAGCAGGGCAGCCACCACCGTCTCTGCCAGTACGTTAGGTAAGGCAACCGCCTCTGGATGCCGCGTGGCATAATCTATCACTGTCAATATATACCTTTTCCCTGACGGACTGGGTTTGGCTAACGGCCTTATCAGATCGACCGCTACTCGGCTAAATGGCTCCTCCACAATGGGAAGGGGGTGTAATTTGGCCTTGCAGCGATCTCCCCTCTTGCCAATGCGCTGGCAACTGTCACAGGTCTGGCAGTACTGACGAACATCATGGGATGCCCCTGGCCAAAAGAAGTTTTGTGTCAGACGATGCCTGGTGCGGCTGACTCCGAGGTGCCCCGCCAAGAGTATGTCATGAGAGATTCGCAGCAACTCCTGCCTATACCTTTTGGGAACTACCAGCTGTAGTTTTACAGTGGGGCTCGTCCCTGAGTGAGTTTGCTCTGTAACCCTGTAGAGGAGTCCCTGATGCCATATAAACTGTTCACCTTCCAGTACCCCTCTCCCCTCTTATGCCTTCCCGCGATACCCCTGCAATGAGGGATCCTCTAGTACCTACCTCCTAAATTCTGCTGGGGTGTCCCATGAAATATGTCTGGCTATGGGAATACATGAAGGGCTGTAGTGTCTTACCTGGGCCTCCTCCGAGTGTGATTCCGCCTCCGCAGCTCGAGCTTGTCTCCGGGTAGTCACTGGATATGTCTCAGCCAGGGGGGCGACCGAGAAGGAAGACAACATGGGCCCCAAGTCATTTCCCAGCAGGACGTCTGCAGGCAAATCCTTCATCATGCCGACCTCGACAAGGCCATCCCCGACCCCCCAGTTCAGGTGAATCTTGGCCGTGGGCAATCGATGTATGGCTCCCCCTGCTACACGGACCGCCACTGTCCGACCCGTCTTTTGGTCTTGGGCAAGATGCGACTTCACAAGGGTCAGAGTAGCTCTGGAATCTCTTAATCCTTGCAGCCGTTTACCATTAATCCACACCGACTGTCGATGTTGTTGTCGATTATCCGCCTGGGCTGCCTGCACAGGGTCCACTTCAAGCAGCACTCCCTCTATCTCTTCCATCCCATAATTAGCCATAGCCACCGATGCCGGGTCGGCTTCGCCTTGGTAGCAGTGTACAGTGGCCCGGTTGAAGGTAGTCGTTTCCGGTTTTGGCCACTGGGTGCGCTGGGTCCGGTTGGGACAGTGTCTCTGCAGGTGACCCAGCTGATGGCAGGTGTGGCATCGCACCCCAGGAGGACTCTGGTAGGCCGGGGTATTGGTGGGTCCCCCGCCAAGCTTCTGTGGTTTAGGGGCCTCCAGACCCATGGGAGGGCCCCTTGAGACAGTTTTGGACCCTGACAATTGGACCCTCCTGGCATCATAATGTTCATCGGTCAGCCATGCTTCCTCCTCAAGAGTCGTCGGTCCCGAAGCCATTCTTGCGTCTCGGGAGTTAACCCAGTAAAGAATTTTTCTAACGCGATGAGCTGTAGGACGTCCTCCTTCGTGTCTGCTTTGCTACCTTGTACCCACTGTAGCAGTGACCGCCATAGTTTACAGGCCCATGCAGCATGGGTATCCTTTTCCCGTTTTGTGGTTTTGCGGAACTTTTGACGGTATGCCTCTGGTGTTAGTGCATACCGGGCCAAGATCACTTCTTTGACTCGCTTATAGTCCATACAGTCCTTATCCGATACAGTGCGATAGGCATCCGCTGCTCGACCTGTCAGCTTGCTGGCCAGAATCTGGACCCAATCCTCCGGCTACACTTTATGAAGGGTACACTGCCGCTCAATGTCCTGCAGAAAGCCATCAATGTCTTCCTCTGCCTCCCCCAATGTCGGAAGGCATTGTATTGGATCTTTTTGTGGCTTACCCCTGCTGGTACCGGGGAGGAAGCCAGGGCTCCCCCTGCTCGCTGTATCTCCTCTCTCTGTTCTGCCATCTCCATCTTGGCTAGCTCTATCTTGGTCCGCTCTGCCATCTCCATCCTGGCTAGCTCCATCCTCTCTGCCCTCTCCATCTCCATCTTTTTATCCAGATCAGTACGCACATCAGCCATCACCTTATCTATGATCTGTACTGCCGGGTTGGGAGCATAAAGTGCCAGTCTGCTCTTTACCTCCCTCTGGAATTCAGTCTCTTCCACGTTCCCACTGGAGGTTGTTGCGTTGTTGAGCTCCATAATGGCTGCTATCAAATCCGCTTTTGATTTGTTGCTGGCGGTTAACCCTCGAGCTTCCACAAGGTCCTTCAACGTATTCCTCTTTAGCTTCTGGTAGATGTCTTCCATTCAGTCCTTGGCTCCTGAAGAAGATGGACCGCATCCCACCGCTGCCACCAGTGTGACGGGAGCTAGTTACCCCATCCACAGATGTCCAATCTTCTTCTGTAGGCCCCTGACATGGAAAGGCTTTTCTTACACTGGGATATATAAAATATGACTATCGCACAGTGTCTCCAAGATGAACTTAACTTTTATTCTCACAAGCAGGTTTTATAGAGAATCACACAGGCTATTTTTAGCACCCATTGTTCTCACCAGATAATACCCACAGTAGGCTCCCAGACAGCAGTTATGCAACAACCCATTAATCAGCACATTGTCTGTTTGCCACTGCTAAGTGAGCACAGGAAGGTGGGGGCCAGGAGTGCTTCGGTCACATCACAAAATGTCCAATAATATGTGATCCACAATATTCACCCCACTTTATAACGTTATGTCCCATTAGCTGCGTAGGCGCTACGACAACCCCCATGTGGCAAAATCTTGGGCGTACGGGGTTGATCTGTCACAATGCTCCCCCTTCCCGGACAGGATCGGCCTACCCAGTCTGCTCCCTGACGGATCAGCTGGAGGAGGTCCACGATTTATGAGGTTGGTAGCAGGTCAGTTTGTCGGCTTTGTTTATCGTCGTTACCATTTTGCTTGCCAGGTCTATAGTGGATGGTGAAGTCTAACGGTTGTAGCGCCAAACTCCACCTTAGTAGTCTGGCATTGTCCCCGGAGACCCGATTAAGCCATACCAGGGGGTTATGATCCGTTATGAGGGAAAACTGTCTTCCATACAAATATGGTTGGAGCTTCTTGGCAGCCCATACTACTGCCAGGCATTCCTTTTCGACGGCCGCATAGCTGACTTCTCGAGGCAGTAATTTCCGACTCAGATAAGCTATTGGGTGTTCTTGGCCGTCCGGCCCGACTTGGCTCAGTACTGCCCCCAACCAAAACATAGATGCGTCTGTGTGAACAAGGAAACGTTTAGTTGTATCGGGTGCAGCCAATATCGGGGTATTTGTGAGAGTGTCCTTTAGTTGGCGGAAGGCTTCCTCACACTCGGGGGTCCAGGTTACCTGGTGGGGGAGGTTCTTATGTGTCAGATCAGTGAGGGGCTTGGCAATGCTGCTGTAATTAGGGACAAATTTCCTATAATACCCCGCTGTCCCTAGAAAGGCCATGACTTGGGTTTTAGTGCGTGGGGTGGGCCACTTGGCTACCGCCTCAATCTTGGCGGGTTCCGGTCGTTGTTTTCCACCCCCCACCCAATGTCCTAAATACTGAACCTTTGCTTTGCCTATGTGACACTTGTTGGGGTTCAGGGTGATTCCTGCTTTGTGGATCCTATCCAATACTGTCTCTAGGTGATTTAGATGCTCATCCCATGTCGCGCTGTAGACGACGATGTCATTCAGGTTGGCACAAGCATAGTCCTGGAGACCAGCCAGAAGCCAGTCAGCCAGCCTCTGGAAGGTCATGGGGGCATTCTTCATCCCAAATGGCATAACCCGAAACTGGAATAAGCCAAACGGGGTGACAAATGCAGACTTGGGAATAGCATCAGGACTTAGGGGGATCTGCCAATAGCCTTTGCATAGATCGATGGTGGTCAAATACTTTGCCCCAGCCAGCCTGTCTAACAACTCGTCCACACGCGGCATGGGATACGCATCCGTCACAGTTTTCTCATTTAGCTTGCGATAGTCTACACAAAACCGGGTAGTCCCATCTTTCTTAGGCACTAACACTACAGGGGACACCCAGGGACTATCTGACTCCTCAATGACCCCTAAACGCAACATCTCCTGTATCTCTTGTCGCATCCCTTCTCGTACAGACTCCGGGACGAGGAAGGGGGGTTGTCTCAGAGGGGTCTGATCTTGTGTCTCAACCTTGTGTTGTGCAAGTCGGGTGAACCCCGGTCTCTCTGAGAACATCCTCTGCCGCTGCCTCAGCAATATCTCAGCCTGCTCTCTCTCCCGGGCCCCTAGGTTTTCTCCTAAGTGTACCTGGTCCCAGGTTTTCGACTGAGTCTTCTCACCTAAGACATCAGGCAAGGGGAGTCCGGCTAAATCCTCTGCTTCGGGTGCGCAGATGGCAGCTACCTCTTCAGGGCACTCCCGGTAGGGCTTCAGCGTATTCACGTGGAACATGCGGATAACGCTGGGGTCGTCACAATCGGCGACATTGTAGGTGGTGTCGGCTATTTTCCCCACTACCCGGTAAGGCCCCTGCCATGCGGCCTGGAATTTGTTCTGCCTAACCGGTTCCAGTACCAGGACCTTCTGTCCTATCTCGAAGGTGCGTTCTCTAGCCCTCTGATCGTATCATACGCGCTGGCGCCGTTGGACCGCCTGCATGTTCACACGCACAGCCTTAGTCAACTCCTGCAGGCGGTCCCGGAGTTCCAGCACGAAGGGCACAATAGGGGTTCCTGCTATGGTTTCCTCCCCTTCCCAGAGCTCTTGCACTAAGTCTAGGGGCCTCCTCACCCGCCTCCCATATAACAGTTCAAATGGGGAGAACCCCGTAGATTTTTGTGGCACCACCCGATAGGCGAACAGGAGGTGCGGCAAGAATTTCTCCCAGTCCCTGTAGGTCCGGGTGAACTTCCCAATGAGTTGTTTTAACGTTCCGTTAAAGCGCTCACACAACCCATTGGTTTGCGGGTGGTATGGGGCGCTTCTAATGGACTTTACACCACACAGTCTCCACAGTTGGCTGGTCACCTCTGCCGTAAATTGGGTGCCCTGATCCGAGATAATCTCCCGGGGAAATCCAACCCGTGAGAAAACCTGGAGCAGGGCAGCCACCACCGTCTCTGCCAGTATGTGAGGTAAGGCAACCGCCTCTGGATGCCGCGTGGCATAATCTATCACTGTCAATATATACCTTTTCCCTGACGGACTGGGTTTGGCTAACGGCCTTATCAGATCGACCGCTACTCGGCTAAATGGCTCCTCCACAATGGGAAGGGGGTGTAATTTGGCCTTGCAGCGATCTCCCCTCTTGCCAATGCGCTGGCAACTGTCACAGGTCTGGCAGTACTGACGAACATCATGGGATGCCCCTGGCCAAAAGAAGTTTTGTGTCAGACGATGCCTGGTGCGGCTGACTCCGAGGTGCCCCGCCAAGAGTATGTCATGAGAGATTCGCAGCAACTCCTGCCTATACCTTTTGGGAACTACCAGCTGTAGTTTTACAGTGGGGCTCGTCCCTGAGTGAGTTTGCTCTGTAACCCTGTAGAGGAGTCCCTGATGCCATATAAACTGTTCACCTTCCAGTACCCCTCTCCCCTCTTATGCCTTCCCGCGATACCACTGCAATGAGGGATCCTCTAGTACCTCCCTCCTAAATTCTACTGGGGTGTCCCATGAAATGTGTCTGGCTATGGGAATACATGAAGGGCTGTAGTGTCTTACCTGGGCCTCCTCCGAGTGTGATTCCGCCTCCGCAGCTCGAGCTTGTCTCCGGGTAGTCACTGGATATGTCTCAGCCAGGGGGGCAACCGAGAAGGAAGACAACATGGGCCCCAAGTCATTTCCCAGCAGGACGTCTGCAGGCAAATCCTTCATCATGCCGACCTCGACAAGGCCATCCCCGACCCCCCAGTTCAGGTGAATCTTGGCCGTGGGCAGTCGATGTATGGCTCCCCCTGCTACACGGACCGCCACTGTCCGACCCGTCTTTTGGTCTTGGGCGAGATGCAACTTCACAAGGGTCAGAGTAGCTCTGGAATCTCTAAATCCTTGCAGCCATTTACCATTAATCCACACCGACTGTCGATGTTGTTGTCGATTATCCGCCTGGGCTGCTTGCACAGGGTCCACTTCATGCAGCACTCCCTCTATCTCTTCCATCCCATAATTAGCCATAGCCACCGATGCCGGGTCGGCTTCGCCTTGGTAGCAGTGTACAGTGGCCCGGTTGAAGGTAGTCGTTTCCGGTTTTGGCCACTGGGTGCGCTGGGTCCGGTTGGGACAGTGTCTCTGCAGGTGACCCAGCTGATGGCAGGTGTGGCATCGCACCCCAGGAGGACTCTGGTAGGCCGGGGTATTGGTGGGTCCCCCGCCAAGCTTCTGTGGTTTAGGGGCCTCCAGACCCATGGGAGGGCCCCTTGAGACAGTTTTGGACCCTGACAATTGGACCCTCCTGGCATCATAATGTTCATCGGTCAGCCATGCTTCCTCCTCAAGAGTCGTCGGTCCCGAAGCCATTCTTGCGTCTTGGGAGTTAACCCAGTAAAGAATTTTTCTAACGCGATGAGCTGTAGGACGTCCTCCTTCGTGTCTGCTTTGCTACCTTGTACCCACTGTAGCAGTGACCGCCATAGTTTACAGGCCCATGCAGCCTGGGTATCCTTTTCCCGTTTTGTGATTTTGCGGAACTTTTGACGGTATGCCTCTGGTGTTATGTGATCCACAATATTCACCCCACTTTATAACATTATGTCCCATTAGCTGCATAGGCGCTACGACAACCCCCATGTGGCAAAATCCTGGAGTACGGGGTTGATCCATCACGGTACGTAATAATATGCACAAATTAAACTTTTTATGAACTTATTTCTGTATTCTTTTTTGCATTATGACATTTGATATTGCATGGTGATCACTTTTACTGTTTATTCTATGATTTGGATAGGCATAGTTCCATACATATATAAATTTTCCTTTTTGCTTAAATAATGTAAATACATTTGGATATGCACATACATATATACAGTACAGACCAAAAGTTTGGACACACCTTCTTATTTAAAGATTTTTCTGTATTTTCATGCTTATGAAAATTGTACATTCACACTGAAGGCATCAAAACTATGAATTAACACATGTGGAATTATATAGTTAACAAAAAAGTGTGAAACAACTGAAAATATGTCTTATATTCTAGGTTCTTCAAAGTAGCCACCTTTTGCTTTGATGACTGCTTTTCACACTCTTGGCATTCTCTTGATGAGCTTCAAGAGGTAGTAACCGGAAACGGTTTTCACTTCACAGGTGTGCCCTGTCAGGTTTAATAAGTGGGATTTCTTGCCTTATAAATGGGTTTGGGACCATCAGTTGTGTTGTGCAGAAGTCTGGTGGATACACAGCTGATAGTCCTACTGAATAGACTGTTAGAATTTGTATTATGGCAAGAAAAAAGCAGCTAAGTAAAGAAAAACGAGTGGCCATCATTACTTTAAGAAATGAAGGTCAGTCAGTGCGAAAAATTGGGAAAACTTTCAAAGTGTCCCTAAGTGCAGTTGCAAAAACCATCAAGTGCTACAAAGATACTGGCTCACATGAGGACCGTCCCAGGAAAGAAGACCAAGAGTCACCTCTGCTTCTGAGGATAAGTTTATCCGAGTCACCAGCCTCAGAAATCGCAGGTTAACAGCAGCTCAGATTAGAGACCAGGTCAATGCCACACAGAGTTCTAGCAGCAGACACATCTCTACAACAACTGTTAAGAGGAGACTTTGTGCAGCTGGCCTTCATGGTAAAATAGCTGCTAGGAAACCACTGCTAAGGACAGGCAACAAGCAGAAGAGACTTGTTTGGGCTAAAGAACACAAGGAATGGACATTAGACCAGTGGAAATCTGTGCTTTGGTCTGATGAGTCCAAATTTGAAATCTTTGGTTCCAACCACTGTGTCTTTGTGCGACACAGAAAAGGTGAACGGATGGACTCTACATGCCTGGTTCCCACCGTGAAGCATGGAGGAGGAGGTGTGATGGTGTGGGGGTGCTTTGCTGGTGACACTGTTGGGGATTTATTCAAAATTGAAGGCATACTGAACCAACATGGCTACCCCAGCATCTTGCAGCGGCATGCTATTCCATCCGGTTTGTGTTTAGTTGGACCATCATTTATTTTTCAACAGGACAATGACCCCAAACACACCTCCAGGCTGTGTAAGGGCTATTTGACCAAGAAGGAGAGTTATGGGGTGCTACGCCAGATGACCTGGCCTCCACAGTCACCAGACCTGAACCTAATCGAGAAGGGTTGGGGTGAGCTGGACCGCAGAGTGTAGGCAAAAGGGCCAACAAGTGCTAAGCATCTCTGGGAACTCCTTCAAGATTGTTGGAACACCATTTCTGGTGACTACCTCTTGAAGCTCATCAAGAGAATGCCAAGAGTGTGCAAACCAGTCATCAAAGCAAAAGGTGGCTACTTTGAAGAACCTAAAATATAAGACATATTTTCAGTTGTTTCCCACTTTGTTGTTAACTATATAATTCCACATATGTTAATTCATAGTTTTGATGCCTTCAGTGTGAATGTACAATTTTCATAGTCATGAAAATACAGAAAAATCTTTAAATGAGAAGGTGTGTCCAAACTGTTGGTCTGTACTGTGTGTGTATATATATATATATATATATATATATATATATATATATATATATATATATGTAACGGGGCAGGTGATGAAAGAACTGTTCCACGGTGCAAGGATCGGAGGGTCGTAACTAGGTGCCTCACCGAATCCGACCTTAGATATACGGCAGCTTAACGACTCCGTGATCCAAGGAGGGACGAGGAAGGTGAACCAGGTGCTACTCCAGTACTGACCTCGGATGATTGGCAGCTGATTCCCAGAGACAGGAGGCAGACACAGACTGATACCACTGATGGACAGGCAAGAGGTTTCGGCCGATAGACAAGCAGGCGGGCATGGCTGATAAACAGGCAGGCGGGCACGGCTGATAGACAGGCTGGTGGGCACGGCTGATAGGCAGGCGGGCATGGCTGATAGGCAGGCAGGTGGGCACGGCTGATAGAAAGGCAGACAGGTGGGTACATGTACTGGGACCAGGAACTAAACAGAGTGTTAACCACAAACAAACTAAGTTCCACAAGCACCTCCATATTGGAGGAGGTGCCTTAAATAGCCAGAGTCCTCCGGCCATTGGCCGCGGACACTTTAGGATGGTGCGCGCTGTCCCTTTAAGAGGAGGGGAGCGCACGCACACCTTAAGCACAGTGCCCAGGCATCTGTGCACTGTGCGCACGCCGGGCTGAGTCAGCGTGGAGAGAGGGGGGCCCTCCGGCGTCTCTGCCGGGGAAAGAGGGTAGGAGGCAGAGACGCCGAAGCTACAGTACCCCCCTTTATGCCCCCTCGTTTTTTAGGCCTGCAAGAAATTTCTCCAGGAGGAGAGGGGTATGGATGTTCTCTCTGGGTTCCCAGGATCTCTTCTCAAAACCAAACCCCTTCCAATCTACAAGAGAAAAGGTCTTTACTCTTACCCTCTTGGTAGCCAGGATACTCTCTACTTCAAAAACGTCTGCAGTGCTGACAGGAGCAGGAATAGTTCCCGAATCTTTGGAAAATGGACTAGATGTTTAAGGAGAGACACATTAATTTACGACCTATGCCGTAATAGTATGGCACAGGTCATATTCCCCTGTTTAGCGCAGGCTCTGGCGTTGAGCCCGCACTAAATCGGGCACATGTCAGCTGATCTATACAGCTGACATGTGCCCGCAACAGCCACGAGTGGAATCGCAATCCACCTGCAGCTGTTAACAAGTTAAATGCCACTGTCAATCTCTGACAGCGGCATTTAACATCACCAAGCCAGAGGCGCATCACTTTCCCCGCCCATCGGTGACCCTGTCACATGATTGCGGGTCACCGATGGGTTGGCATGACAACCAGAGATTTGCAGGAGACCTCTGTGGCTCTCATGTCCAGATTGCTATGAGCGCCGCCCAGTGGTCGGGGCTCATAGCACGTGAGCAAATCTGCTACATAGAGGCGATCTGATCATCGCCTGTATGTAGCAGAGCCGATCAGGCAAGTGCTGCTTTTAGTCTCCCATGGAGACCATTGAAGCAATCAAAAAGTTTAAAAAAAAATGTTTAAACATATTAAAAAAATAAAAAAATAAAAGTTTAAAACACCCCCCTTTCGCCCCAATTCAAAGTAAAACAATAAAAAAAAATCACACATACACATATTTGGTATCACTGTGTTCAGAATCGCCCAATCTATCAAAATAAAAAAATAATTAATCCGATCAGTAAACGGCGTAATGAGAAAAAAATTCTAAACTCCAGAACTACGTTTTTTGGTCGCCGCAACATTGCAATGATGTTGTTTAAGCTTTTACTTGTTTAGGGGATTCTTTTTTACTTGTGCGTCCATAGGTTTTTGGCCCAGTCTGGTTTCGCAGTTTTTCTTATGTGTTTGTTATTTTTTAGTGTGTGCTTTAGGGAGAAGCCTGGAATACTCGGGACTGTCTCTGTGGAGCAGTGACTCCATTTCATCTTACTGACAGAGTGCCAACCTCTGCAGTCAGGTAGGGATGTTTTTATAAGGACTTTCACAATTATATCTTTGTATGCCATTATCCCTGTAGCAGCATACTATTTGTTCCAGTAGCGTAGCTACCGGGGGGGCAGAGGGGGCTGTCGCCCCGGGCCCCACACTCTGAGGGGGCCCACCCGGAGCTACACTATTGTAACTGTAGCTGTGTCACCCCAGGCCTGGATGCCACAAATAATAAAGGCTGTGTCTGAGAGCAGGAGGAAGGTTCCCTGGTTAGGGACAATTAGCACACAGCACCTCCTGTCCCAGGCCAGTAGGGGGAGCTGGCTGCCCCTATAAAAGCTGGAACTGGGGGCAGGGTTAGGGAGAACTGGACGACCTAGCTCAGGAGTGAGACTAGTCCCAGAGGAGGAGGGACAGTTCAGCTGTAGCTGAGGAGGTCGTGAGGCAGTGGAGGAACTGCCAGCCAGGGACGTAAGGCGCGGAGAGCCTGTCCTGGCCGAGAGAAACCACCTAACTGGACATTGGCATCCGAGGCTGTTAGGATTCTAAGTCCTGCAGCAGATAACCAGCCCGCAAGGGATTTTATATCCTTTGGCCTAAGAAGCCCGGAGGCTCCGCCACAGCAGAAGGGACCAGCAAGGCCAAGAGAGGCCCAAGGTAAAAAGGCACCCAAGTTGCAAGCCATACGGGCGAGAATACACGGTACGCTCAGGAACGTGGGCTATTATACCACGAAAAGGGAAATAGTCAGGAAGAGCCTAGTGAGCACGGTAGGCCTACACCCTCACCCTGACCAGAAGGACTTCCCGCTTGTTTTCAGACGTCCAGGCCCCCTCCTAGTCGGGACAGTTGTTGGGTCACTACCATCTGTTTCAATAAAGACCCTAAACTATTTAAGTGGACTCTGCAGTCTGACTATTGCGACCGGAATTACAACTCCCAACATCCACCTACACTGCCCTGGGGCTACACTCCTCCCATGGGGAGTTGTACTACTCTGTGCTGCACACCCACATCTGCCCCAGTGGTCTGCCTTGCAGCGGCGATTATCCCTGACCGCAATCCACGGGTGGCGTAGTCGGACATTCAAAACACTGATAAATAGACCGCCGCAATGTGGTCTGACCACCCTGAGCCACATGATCGGGTTGCCACTACTACCCCCAGCATCGTACAGAAGGCTCGGTTCCGGGTACCCCACGGCCCAGGGGGCGAGTCATAGCGGCATGAGCAGGGTCGGACTGGGGTGCCTAGGGCCCACCAGGGGAACTGACTCTAGGGGCCCACACTACAGCCTGGTGCTGCTGCCATGTTAGTCATTCAAAGGGCCCGCGACCACTTATTTTTTTTTTTTTTCTCTGCAGGGGGCCCAGGGCCCACCGGGAAATTTCCCGGCACCCCACCATGAAAGTCTGAGCCTGGGCGTGAGCAGCACGCTGCTACAGTTACACTCCGGGCAGAGCAGGGAGACTCGATGTACCTGCACTGCCTGGCGGCCGCTATGGGCCCTTGAGCAGGAGGGGTGCCCCCGGTGCCAGCATCGGGCCCCCCCACCATTCACCACAACCGCAAGCTCAGTGATGGGAGAGGGAGCGACCTCTGTGTCTGAGCACCCGGCCCACTGTGCTGAAGATGTGTACCGGTCGGGCGCTCAGAGCAGCGGGGGAACCAGGAGGAGAGAGAGGTGAGTATTGTGCTTATTTATTTATTTATTTTTTCTTATGGGGGGATTATGCTACAGACTGCCTATGGGGGTGGGGGGATTATGCTACAGACTGCCTATGGGGGGTGGGGGGATTATGCTACAGATAGCCTATGGGAGGGTGGGGGGATTATGCTGCAGACTGCCTATAGGGGGGGTGGGGGGATTATTCTACAGACTGCCTATGGGGGTGGGGAGATTATGCTAAAGACTGTCTATGAGGTTTGGGGGGAATTATGCTGCAGACTGACTATGAGGGAGTGGGAGAATTATTCTACAGACTGCCTATGGGGGATGGGGGGATTATGCTACAGACTGCCTATGGGGGGTGGGGGGAATTATGCTACAGACTGCCTATGGGGGGTGGGGGATTATGCTGCAGACTGCCTATGGGGGGTGGGGGATTATGCTACAGACTGCCTATGGGAGGGAGGTGGGATTATGCTGCAGACTGCCTATAGGGGGGGTGGGGGGATTATGCTACAGACTGCCTATGGGGGTGGGGAGATTATGCTAAAGACTGTCTATGGGGTTTGGGGGGAATTATGCTGCAGACTGACTATGAGGGAGTGGGAGGATTATTCTACAGACTGCCTATGGGGGATGGGGGGATTATGCTACAGACTGCCTATGGGGGGTGGGGGGAATTATGCTACAGACTGCTTATGGGGGGTGGGGGATTATGCTACAGACTGCCTGTTGGGGGTTTATGCTGCAGACTGCCTATAGGGGGTGGGGGGATTACGCTACAGACTGCCTATGGTGTGGGTGGAGGAATTATGCTACAGACCACCTATAGGGGGTGGGGGATTATGCTACAGACTGTCTATGGGTGGTGGGGAAATTATGTTACAGACTGCCTATTTGGGGGTGGGGGGATTATGCTACAGACTGCCTATGGGGAGGTGTGAGGAATTTGCTACAGACTGCCTATGGGGGGTGGGGGGATTATGCTACAGACTTCCTATGGGGGGGATTATCCTGCAAACTCTTCCTCTGGGGAGTGCACTATACTTTATTGTGGATTGTCTGGTGCATTATACTATATGGAGGTTATTTATACAGTGTGGGGATTACAATTAGGGTCATACAGTGTGGGAGATTATTTGGGGTCTTTTCACAGTGTAGGGGACATCATACAGTGTGGGAGATAATGTGGGGTCTTTGCACAGTGTGGGGGCCATCATACAGTGTGGGAGATAATGTGGGGTCTTTGCACAGTGTGGGGGCCATCATACAGTATGGGAGATAATGTGGGGTCTTTGCACAATGTGGAGTCCATCATACAGTGTTGAAGACATCAGTTTGGAGACTACTAAAGGGTCAGTATACTGTGTGTTGGGTACTATACAGTGAGGGGGCATTATACTGTGTATAGCGGAGCATCATACTGTGTATAGGGGAGCTGTGCATGGTAGGAGACTCAGGACATTATTAAATGTTAAGTGGGCACTTATCTTTATAGGGTAACTCAGGTTATTGTGACTATCAGGGGAGCACACAGAGGGCATTATTACTTTCTAGGGGGCAAAATGTGTCACTGTTTTCTAGGGCACTTGCACACGGCATTACTATATTCTAGAGGGTTGCTTTACCATTTTGAGAGCACACAGAAGGTGCAGTAATATGGTCATGTAGAGCAAAAGAGGCTCAGTATTGAGGTATCAGCAGGAAGAGGTGTTTGTGCAGGTTGGGAATAGATGGGGACAGGGCCTGAAATGTAAGAAGTCAAATGTGTCTTTGTTATGATCTCTTTAGACCTGAGACTCTGAGTCCTGGATGGAGAAGTCGTTGTGTTGGTCTGGGCCAGATGGAAAAGACGGGAAAAGTGAACAATTTAATCAGAAAGAACATCAGCTGTAAGTTACTATATATAACTGTGCTGTGATCTCTTATATGTTCTGCTGGACTGGTATCTAGCAATATGTCACCATATGGCGGTAATAGCAGTGCTGCTCTTTGTATAGAGATTATTTTCAGTAACAGCGCTGTCCTCTGCTGAGGTTCTCCTACATCCACTGTCTGGGTGCGCCACTATTTTTGTAATCAGGGTTACCTGATTAGGGGCCCACTCAGAAGTTTTGCCCCCCCCCTGAACCAAAACCCTAGCTACACCTCTGATTTGATCATATATAAGCCCTGCTTACTGTCATTTAACAGTCATACATTACATACAGTTAGATCCAGAAATATTTGGACAGTGACTGAATCTTTGTGATTTGAGCTCTACATGCCACTATTTTTTATTTAAAATGAAACAACTGAGATGCAATTGAAGTGTAGACTTTCAGGTTCAATTAAAGGGTTTGAACAAAATTATCCTGTGAAATGTTTAGGAATTGCAACCATTTTTCTACATAGCCTCCTCATTTCAAGGCCACAAAAGTAGTTGGATAAATTAACTTTACCATAAATAAAATGTTCATTATTAATACTTTGTAGAGAATCCTCTGCAGGCAATGACTGCCTGAGGTCTGGAAGCTATGGACGTCACCAAATGCTGGGTTTCCTCCTATTTGATGCTTTGCCAGGCCTTTACTGCAGCTGACTTCAGGTGTAGCTTGTTTGTGGGTCTTTCTCCCTTAAATTTTGTATTAAAGGGGTTTTCCCACAAATAAAGTACATTTTAATTAATAGATCTTGGAATACAAATAAGTTCCACAATTGGATGTATTTAAAAAAATGTTCCTGTGCTGAGATAATCTTATAAATGTGCCCCTGCTGTGTACTGAGTAACGGCTGTGTCTGACTGTGCAGGAACCTGGTCTAATCATACCACATCTCCTGGGCCGGCATTATGGGGGAGCACTTTGGGCGGTTGACCATGGCCCGCACTCTACCATAGGCCCTGAGTGATATTAGCAGCAGGCCACACAATCTCTATGGGGCCCGTGATTCGGAGGTGGGACCCGGTGCCAGCTGTCCACTCCTTTCCCCATCATTCTCCCTCAGCATCTGATGTCTGAGCCAGTGGGCGCAATGCCATCACTTCATCGCGCCGCATTGTGCCGGGCAGTGGAGTACTATATGTACATTATGGAGGTCTGTTGGGTGTGCATTATAGTATATGTATTGTATGGAGGATTATGAGATATGCGTTATACTATATGTTCTATACTGAGGACTATGGGGTGTGCATTATACTGTATGTACTGTATGGAAGACTATGGGGTGTGCATTATACTGTATAGAGGACTATGGTGGGTGCATTATACTATATGCACTGTATGAAGAACTATGGGTGTGCATTAAACTGTATGGAGGACGAAGGGGAGTGTAGTATACTGTATGGAGGACTATGGGGTGTGCATTATATTGCATGTACTGTATGGAGGACTATGGATTGTTCATTATACTGTATGGAGGACTATGGGGTGTGCATTATACTGTATGTACTTTATGGAGGACTATAGGGTGGGCATTATACTATATGAAGGACTATGGGGGTGCATTATACTATATAGGAGGTAATATGGGGCCCATTATACTATATGGAAGGCAATGTGGGCACCATTATATTATTTGGAGGGCTATGTGGAGACCATTATAATATTTGGAGGGGCATTATAAGATTTAAAGGGCTATGTGGGGTCATTCATTATAATATTTGAAGGGCTATTTGAGGGTCATTATACTATATGGAGGACTATGTGGGAGCCTTTATACTTTATGAAGGGCTATGTGGGAGCCTTTATACTTTATGCAAGCATTTATACAGGGTGAAGGTTTGTGTGGGGTTTATCACACTGTGGAGGGCTGTGTGAGAGCCATTATACTGTTTGTAGGGCTGTGTGGAAGCCAATTACACTGAAGGGCTGCGTGGGGTCCATTATACTATGTCTCTGTATGTAACAGCTCTGTCCATGCATGTGTTGGTATGTATGTGCTCTGTCCATGCATGTGTCTGTATGTATGTGCTCCGTACATGCATGTGTTGGTAGTATGTGCTCCGTCCATGCATGTGTTTGTATTTATGCGTTGCATCCAAGCATGAGTCTGTATGTATGTGCTCCATATATGCATGCGTCTTTATGTAGGTGCTCTGTTACATGTATCTGTATGTACGTACGTGCCTGTAAATATGTGCTCTGTGTATACATTTATGTGTATGTGATATGTGTATATACATGTGTGTAACATGCAGTTTGTGTATACGTGTGTGTCACATACTGTGTGTTTAGCATCCACATTTATAAATACCAGTAGCACAGACAGGAGAAAATAGGTGTAAACATCAGCAATCGCCCAGTGAACGAGCAAAATGCAACCTATTGTTTATGCCAGAACCGAAATCATTGTTCTCAGCAGCTCATTGCCTAGTGCAAACTGCAGATGTGCTGCTGATAACATTATATGTATGGGGACAGATTGATCTATTAGTGATTGTTCTGTGCCCATGATTTTTCCTCACCCAGTGTAAAGAGGCCGGGAAACAAGCACCGAAGGACTTCAGAATTGCTGATAGCACTCATTTAACGGCCTGAACTCAACCTATGTAAATGCAATGTAAATGTTTCTGTGTGATGGTGCAATATGTTATCATCTGGAGCTCCACTTTGTCTAAAACCGGCCCTTCTCCTCAGCAGGGGAGGAAGTAAAAGAGTATACAGACAGGACAGCAAATGATTCTTTTTGTGAGG
This sequence comes from Phyllobates terribilis, assembly GCF_046119375.1. Lineage (NCBI taxonomy): Eukaryota > Metazoa > Chordata > Amphibia > Anura > Dendrobatidae > Phyllobates > Phyllobates terribilis. Next base: position 2,791,650 of record NW_027362898.1, on the reverse strand, counting down.
CAAAACATTTCACTGACTGTTATTAAGCAAAGTTTTACCTGGAAGAAAGATTCATTTGTGATACTATGCTGTAATGTCTGTATACTCTTTTGCTTCCTCCCTTGCCCAGGAGCTGTGGTATGTTCTTGCACGGTCAGACACAGCCATTACACAGTACATAGTATGGGCACATTTATAAGATTATCTCCGCACAGAAACATTTTTTTGAAACACATCCAATTGTGGAACTTCTTTGAATTCAAAGATCAATTGATTAAAATGTTGATTCAAATTAACTTTGTTTGTGGGAAATCCCCTTTAAACCCTTCACAAACTTGGACGTATCCATACATCCTGGCTGGGAAGGGTTCCCGACCTTGAATTTATGGATACGTCCTGGCGAAAATGCGGCACTGTGACCGAACGCACTGTGATCACACAAAGGTGCCTGCTGATTCTGACAGGACACTCGTCACCACGGAGCCGCCCCCGCAACTACAGTCACTGTGATTGACTTTTCAATTCTGAACAGCCAATCACAGCTATTTTAGAGTTTCATGCCATGAAAATGCCTGAAACATTAAAGTCCAGTTACGATCGGTGCTTTAACCACTTCGCGCCAGAGCCTGTTTTTGCCTTCGTGACCAGGACAATTTTTTCAATTCTGACCACTGTCACTTTATGAGGTAATAGCTCTGAAACACTTCAACGGATTCCCCTGATTCTGAGAATGTTTTTTTTGTGACATATTGTACTTCATTATAGTGGTAAAATTTCTTCGATATCTCCTGCATTTATTTGTGAAAAAATCAGAAATTTGGCCAAAATTTTGAAAATTTTGCAATTTTCAAACTTTGAATTTTCATGTCCTTAAATCAGAGGGATATATCACACAAAATAGTTAATAAATAACATTTCCCACATGTCTACTTTACATCAACACAATTTTGGAACCAACTTTTTTTTTTGTTAGAACGTTCTAAGGGTTAAAAGTTGACCAGCGTTTTCTCATTTTTCCAACAAAATTTACAAAACCATTTTTTTAGGGACCACATCTTATTTGAAGTGACTTTGAGGGGCCTTTATGACAGAAAATACCCAAAAGTGACACCATTCTAAATACTGCGCCCCTCAAGATGCTCAAAACCACATTCAAAAAGTTTATTAACCGGTTTCAGGTGCGCCACGGGAATTTTTGGAATGTGGAAGAAAACAATGAACATTTAACTTTTTTTCACAAAAATATTACTTTAGACCCAATTTTTTTATTTTCACAAGGGTAACAGGAAAAAATGGAATACACAATTTGTAGTGCAATTTCTCATGAGCGCGCTGATACCCCATATGTGAGGGAAAATCACTGTTTGGGCGCACTGCAGGGTTCGGAAGGGAAGCAGCGCCATTAGACTTTTTGAATGTAAAATTTGTTTGAAGAATTAGTGGACGCCATGTTGCTTTTGGAGAGCCCCTGATGTGCCTAATCAGTGGAAACCCCCCACTTTTTGATCGCATTTTATTCCACTTTTTATTTGGCGACATGATGAAAAAGCATAGTTTTTTGCTCCGTTTTTTATTTATTTTTATTACGGTGTGCACAGAAGGAGTTAATTAGTGTGACAGTTTTATAGATCGGGTTGTTTCGGACGCGGCAATACCAAATATGTGTACTTTTTTTGTTTTTGCATAAAAATACGGATTTATTGGTTTAATATTTTATTTATTTTTATTTATTTTGTGATTTTTTTTAACAGTTTGAAAACATTTTTTAGACTTTTTTTTTTACATTTTTACTTAGTCCCTGTATGGGACATTAATTTTTATTTTTCTAATCACTGTTCTCATGCAATGCAATAGACATGTATTGCATTGCATGAGAGCTCTGCTGATAGTTTATCACTGTCATTATCTCCTGCTAGACTTCAGCTGCAGGCTGAGTCTAGCAGGATACCGTACATGGCAGACCCCCTCTCCTCTCACTATCTTCTAAATGCCGCGATCGCTATAGATCGCAGCATTTAGAAGATAGCAAAGGGTTAACATCATTGGGACCTGATCTAATCAGGTCCCGATGATGTTCCCTATCAGAGCTGTTGCTCTGCACTGCACCCGCAGCACTTGCAGGACCCTGGGGGTCCTGAGCGCTGCGGGACCACGGACCATTTATAAACGTCGGCACTGCACAGAGCCCAGCCAGCGCCGACGTTTATATACAGTGAGCGGTCAGGAAGCGGTTAACAGCACTGATCATAGCCAGGTGCTAGGAGACCACAGCGTCAGCAGCCACAGCACTGATTGGAACAACCAGGGGAGGAGTCCTGAGGAGATAATTTGCATATTCCCACTGCATTTTGGGGTAAGTGAAGAGTCTCTGCGAGCTCAAAGAACACTGGATTTTGGCTGTTGGAGCTGAAAAGAGGACATCGGTAAACCAGGGGAGGAGTCCTGAGGAGATAATTTGCATATTCCCACTTCATTTTGGGGTAAGTGAAGAGTCTCCGCGAGCTCAAAGAACACTGGATTTTGGCTGTTGGAGCTGAAAAGAGGACATCGGTAAACCAGGGGAGGAGTCCTGAGGAGATAATTTGCATATTCCCACTTCATTTTGGGGTAAGTGAAGAGTCTCCGCGAGCTCAAAGAACACTGGATTTTGGCTGTTGGAGCTGAAAAGAGGACATCGGTAAACCGCGCGCCGGTAGGCGCGCGCATTTTGAAGCTTTTTTTTTAAGCTTTTTTCACTGTTTTCAGAACATTAACAATAAGAACATGGAAGAGTCCAGGAGCCATTTGGTGAGCTGCATATCCTGCTACATGTTCACAGACTTGCCAGTGGAAAAGCCAAACTTCACATGCCAGAAATGCAAGCTTGTGTCCCTGTTGGAGGAAAAGTTGCGAAATCTAGAAGAGAGGTTGACTACCTTGAAAATCATTAAGGAAGGTGAAGAGTTCTTAGACAGAGCAGAATTATCTCTTCATGATTCAGAAAGAGAAGAAATTCGAACTGCACCTGAGGAAACAGAGGAATGGAAGCATGTGACCCACAGAAGCAGGAGGATCGAGAGGCAGTCAGCACCCATACTGCTCAGGAACCAGTACCAGGCTCTCTCGCAGGAGAACCATGAAGAAATACAGCAAGATAAGACTTTGCCAGCAATGAATAACCTTGTAAGCCCTCAGAATCCTCCTGGATGGAGAAAGAAGAATGTTGTGAAGAAAAAACGGAGAGTGGTGGTCATGGGGGATTCCCTGTTAAGAGGAACAGAGGCCGCTATCTGCAGACCAGACATAACCTCAAGAGAAATGAGCTGTCTTCCAGGAGCAAAAATTAAAGATGTGTCTGACAGGATATCAAGACTCTTCAGATCTACAGATCACTACCCATTCCTGCTAATACATGTGGGGACAAATGACACCGCAAGAAAGGACCTGGAAACCATCTGCAGTGACTTTGAAGACTTAGGCAAGAAAGTGAAAGAATTGGGAGCGCAGGTGGTCTTCTCATCCATCCTCCCAGTGGATGGCCATGGAACAATGAGGTGGAATAAGATTCTACAGGTGAACAACTGGCTACGTCGATGGTGCCGTCAACAAGGATTTGGATTTCTGGATCACGGAATGAATTACCTATACGATGGACTACTTGCTAGAGATGGGGTGCACCTTACGAAGACTGGAAAACATGTATTTGGAAGTCGCCTTGCTACACTCATCAGGAGAGCTTTAAACTAGAACAATGTGGGAAGGGAAGCAAAAGGCCAGAAAAAGCCATACAGCTGACAAATACTATTGAGATCTCTGCTACTGGAAGTGGAAAGGAAGAACAAAGACAAAACAATTTAAATAATAAAAATATGGGAGGAAGAGAAACCAATCACAAACTAAAATGTTTTTATACAAATGCACAAAGCATGGGCAACAAACAAGGAGAATTGGAACTACTAATGCAGGAAAAGGAATATGATGTCATTGGAATCACTGAAACTTGGTGGGACGATACACATGATTGGAATAAAAGGCTAAAAGGATACAACTTATTTGCAAGAAACAGACTTGATAAACGAGGAGGAGGTGTCGCATTGTATGTTAGAAAAGCGTATATCTGCACAGAGATTGAAGCTTCAGAGACTGGGAGTTCTGTGGAAACTGTTTGGGTAAGAATACAAGGAGAGAACAACGGAAAGGACACCATTGTAGGCATTTACTACAGGCCACCTGGGCAAGCTGAAGATATGGATGAACTCTTTATGCATCAAATGACCAAGTTCTCCAAAAAATATGACGTAGTGGTCATGGGAGATTTCAACTATCCAGACATTTGTTGGGAATCTCTCTCAAGTAAAACTAACAGGTCAAGCAAATTCTTATCCTCTCTTGCTGACAACTTTATCTTCCAAAAGGTAGGGGAGAAAACAAGGGGATCTGCTACTTTGGATCTAATCCTTATAAACAGGGAGGAAATGGTTGAGGAGGTAAAGGTGGCTGGGACCCTAGGAGGCAGCGATCATGCTATTATAGAATTTTGGATAACTAGAGAAGGAAGACATGTGAAGACTCAAACTTCAAGGTTAGATTTTAGAAAGGCAGATTTTAAGAGACTCAGAAAGAGAATAGGAGGGATCCAATGGCTGGATGTCCTTAAGGACAAAAATGTCCAGGAAAAATGGGAAATTTTTAAAAATGAGATTCTCAAAGCACAATCGTTAACAATCCCGAAAAGTAGGAAGAATAGGAAGCATTTAAGGAAACCAGGATGGATGAACACAGAACTTAAACACATGCTAAAAAGAAAGAAAGAAATGTTTATTAAATGGAAAGAGGGAGGCATATCTAAAGAAGATTATAATGCAGTCTGCAGATCCTGTAGGGCACGTATCAGGTTAGCTAAAGCTGACAATGAATTAAGGCTTGCAAGAGATGTCAAAAGCAATAAAAAAGGATTTTGGGGTTATGTCAAAAGTAAAAGAAAAGTCAAAGATGCTATAGGATTTTTACAGGATGAAAATGGAGAAATGGTAAGAGAGGATGTTGAGAAGGCCAAACTTTTTAATTCCTATTTTGCATCTGTTTTCTCTCAGAAAGAAAATGTAACATCAACTGATCTTCACTGTCCTTTTAAAGGAATAGAAGAATCCAAGTTATCTGTAAACAGAAAGATTGTGAGGGAATATTTAGCTAACATAAATGAGTTCAAGTCTCCAGGTCCAGATGAATTACACCCCAGAGTACTGAAGGAGATCGTAGAAGAAATTTTAGAACCACTCTCCATAATCTTTGAAAATTCTTGGAGAACAGGAGAAGTCCCAGAAGACTGGAGAAGAGCAAATGTTGTTCCTATCTTCAAAAAGGGGAAGAAGGTGGACCCAGGGAACTATAGGCCGGTGAGTCTGACTTCTATACCAGGAAAGATCTTTGAACAAATTATTAAACAACATGTATGTAAGTACATGGATAAGAATGAAGTGATTAACCAGAGTCAGCATGGGTTTGTAACTAACAAGTCATGTCAGGCTAACTTAATTTCCTTCTATGACAGAATCACTGACTGGGTGGATCAGGGAAATGCTGTAGATATAGTATATCTTGACTTCAGCAAAGCATTTGACAAAGTATCTCACACCATCCTTATTGAAAAAATGACCAAGTATGCAATGGACCAGGCAACTGTTAGGTGGATTCATAACTGGCTTAGTGATAGGACTCAAAGGTTGGTTGTAAATGGCTTCACATCCAGCTGGATGAATGTCTCAAGTGGGGTACCACAGGGCTCTGTCCTGGGACCTGTATTGTTCAACATCTTTATCAATGATTTAGATGAAGGAATTGAGGGTAAACTGATTAAATTTGCTGATGACACAAAGCTAGGAGGGATAGCTAATACTAGAGAAGAGAGAGAGAGAGGATTCAAAAAGACCTAAATAAACTGGAGCAGTGGGCAGCAACCAACAGAATGGTTTTTAACAGGGAAAAATGCAAAGTACTACATCTGGGCAATAAAAATGAAAAAAGCATATACAGAATGGGAGGAATAGAGCTAAGCAACAGCACATGTGAAAAAGACTTAGGTATACTAATAGATCATAGACTGAACATGAGTCAACAGTGTGATGCAGCAGCAAAAAAGGCAAATACAATTCTGGGATGTATTAACAGAAGCATACAGTCTAGATCACGTGAAGTCATTATCGGTCTTTACTCCTCTTTGGTCAGACCTCATCTGGAATACTGTGTACAGTTTTGGGCACCACATTTTAAAAAAGACATAGACAAACTGGAGCAAGTTCAGAGAAGAGCGACCAGAATGGTGACTGGTCTGCAAACCATGTCCTATGAGGAACGGTTGCAGGATTTGGGAATGTTTAGCTTGCAAAAAAGAAGACTGAGAGGAGACTTAATAGCTGTCTACAAATATCTCAAGGGCTGTCACATTGTAGAAGGATCATCTTTATTCTCATTTGCACAAGGAAAGACTAGAAGCAATGGGATGAAACTAAATGGGAGGAGACACAGATTAGATATTAGAAAAAACTTTTTGACAGTTAGGGTGATTAATGAGTGGAACAGGCTGCCACGAGAGGTGGTGAGTTCCCCTTCAATGGACGTCTTCAAACAGAGGCTGGACAGACATCTGTCTGAGATGATTTAGTGAATCCTGCTTTGAGCAGGGTGTTGGACCAGATGACCCAGGAGGTCCCTTCCAACTCTACCATTCTATGATTCTATGATTCTATAATCAGATGATTGTACCAATCAGTGAGCAGAGACACGGTCTGATCTCACAGTGACCGCTTAGCCTCTTACAGCTTGTAGGCATTGCAGAGCAGTCACTGTGTCATTCTGTTGCTGATTTGCTGGGCCTTCTGGTACCGCAGACTTTCTAAAGCCTGTGACATCACGTCCTCTGCTTCTGCTACTGCTAGAAGAAAGAAGATGATCCTGCTCCGTTTCTGACCTGTACCTGTCCCCTGTTTTTTCTAACCCACCCAAATACCCTTCACCATCTTTACCCCCTCTCTCTAACCCCTTCCCCACTCCCACTTCTGCCGCCGAGCTTTGATCAGTATTTGATCGCCGATCAGTAGTTGATCTTTCTATTTTTGGCAGTTTCTTTGTGCGTCCTACAGTCGCTGAGCGCTGATCAGTGACACACATCACTGATCAGAGTCCGTGCTCGCTTTTGGCCAGGACTTTTTTTCCTGTTCATTTTCTCTCCTCCCCCCCTTTGTACCACCTCCATGCGTGTGTCCTGCAGCCAGTGAGCCACTGATCGGTGATGCACATCACTGATCATCATCTGTGCTTGCTTTTGGCCAGGACTTTTTTTTTCTCTGTTCATTTTTTCCCCCATTTTGCACCACATCCGTGCGTGCCTCCTACAACTTACAGGCTTCCACTGAAGGAAAACTCACCACCTCTCATGGCAGCCTGTTCTACTCGTTAATCACCCTCACTGTTGAAACGTTTTTTCTAATATGTAATCTGTACCGTCTCCCATTCTGTTTCATCCGATTGCTTGTAGCCTTTCTTTGTGCAAATGTAGCTGAGCCCTCTACAGTGTGATAGGCCTTGAGATATTTGTAAACAGCTATAAAGTCTCCTCTCAGTCTTCTCTTTTGCAAGCTAAACATTCCCAAATCCTCTAACCGTTCCTCATACCATTCCTCATAGTGAGGGAGAGGATGCCACCTTCCTTTATTCTCCCCCTCCTTTTCCTCAAGAGATACCGAACTGCCATGCAAACTCCCCATGACCGCAAATGAGCCACCGCCCACCATTAGTGACCCCCTACGAACTTCACCCCCGAAGATTACAAAATACAGATTCCTGATTTTGTGGTGCAATTAGGAATTGAATTTGACACTACCAGCCTCACAGAAATCAACTTTTTCAAAGTCTTTTTCTCTGAGGATTTTGTAAACCTCGTGGTGCCCAAGACAAATTTATATGCCCAAAATTTTTGGCCCAAAACCCCACTTCATCATTTTCTAACTGGACTCCCATAAATGCAGTAGAAATGATGGGGCATTGTTCTTCATATGAGGATTGTGTAGAACCCAGAACTTCGGCAATATTGGAGTGTTGATGTTTCACATGGCTATGACTTGTAAACGCTTTGAGTCCATCCACAAATTTTTGCATTACAACTAGTGATGAGCGAGTATGTTCTGTTAACCCTTTTGGCGAGTATGCTCGGTGTTATGTTTGAATCACTCCCGTGTGCATGATTTGCGACTGTTTGACAACTTTAATACATGTGAGGAATGTGTAAGAAATAGACATTCCTTACATGTACTAAAGCTGTCAAACAGTCGCAAATCATGCACACGGGAGTGATTCAAACATAACACCGAGCAGCTGTAACTACTAGGTGCTCGGCCCGAGCATACTCGCCGAAAGGGTTAACAGAACATACTCGCTCATCACTAATTACAACGATTATGCACAGCGTCCACCCCGAGATGACCCCAACTTTGACCGACTTTTCAAAGTTCAGCCGGTCATTGATCACTTCAGCAATAAGTTTGCTGAAGTTTACATTCCCCAAAGTGACATCTGTGTGGATGAGTTCATAATACTGAAATGTAGGGGAGGCTCAAATTCCAGCAATACCTACCCAGTAAGAGGACCAGGTACGGAATTAAACTCTACAAGCTGTGTGAGAGTACCTCAGGGTTCACCCACAGATTTAGGGTTTATGAAGGGAAGGACACCTGGATTCAATCCTCTGAATGCCCCCCCTGTCCTGGGAATGGGTAGGAGAATTGTGTGGGATTTGGTTCATCCACTGCGGGATCAAAGTTATCATCTCTACATAGATAACTTTTATACCAGCATCCCTCTCTTCATATTCCTGTCTGCCAGAGCTACCGCAGTATTTGGTACTTTCCGCAAAATTCAGAGAGGACTCCCTAAGTCACTAATTGGGCAGCTGCTCAGAAAAGGTGAGAGCAGAGCCCACAGTAACGACAACATGCTGGTGGGATATCCTTTTCTTGACCACCGTACATGGTGATGGCAGCACCCCCACAGCTGTACAAGGTATTTATACACAGGTCCGCAAACCAGACTGTGTACTGAACAATAAAAATGTGGGGGAAGTTGATCTGTAAGACTATTTTAACAATTCTGTCACCTGCATGCCCATAGTAATAGGTTTAAAATATCCCAGGGGGTGACAGATTCCCTTCAAGAAAGGCTGTATAATGCTTTATGTTTTATTTCTTTATTTTACTAATTTATATAGCGCCATTAATTCCACAGCACTTTACAGACATTATGGGCACTGTCCCCATTGGGGCTCACAATCTAGATTCCCTATCAGTATGTCTTTAGAGTGTGGGAGGAAACTGGTGCTCACTATGCATCTCGATAGGTGCCTTGGGGTGTCTAGTTTCCAAAATGGGGTCACTTGTGGGGGAGCTCCAATGTTTGGGCACACAGGGGCTCTCCAAACGCAACATGGTGTCCGCTAACAATTTGAGCCGATTTTCCATTCAATTTGTTAGGGGATACCATGTTGCATTTGGAGAGTCCCTGTGTGCCCAAACATTGGAGCTCCCCCACAAGTGACCCCATTTTGGAATCTAGACCCCCCAAGGCACCTATCTAGATGCATAGTGAGCACTTGGAACCCCTAGGTGCTTCACAAATTGATTCGTAAAAATGAAAAAGTGAAAAAAAAAACAATTTTTCATTTTTACGAATCAATTTGTGAAGCACCTGGGGGTTCCAAGTGCTCACTATGCATCTAGATAGGTGCCTTGGGGGGTCTAGTTTCCAAAATGGGGTCACTTGTGGGGGAGCTCCAATGTTTGGACACACAGGGGCTCTCCAAACGCAACATGGCGTCCGCTAATTATTCAAGCAAATTTTACAATCAAAAAGTTAAATGGCGCTCCTTCCCTTCCGAGCCCTGCCGTGCGCCCAAACAGTGTTTTTTCCCCACATATGGGGTATTTGCATGCCCAGGGGAAATTGCACAACAAATTTTGGGGTCCATTTTTTCTTGTTACCCCTGTGAAAATAAAAAAAATTGTGTCTAAAGTAACAATTTTGTGAAAAAAGTTAAATGTTCATTTTTTTCTTCCACATTCCAAAAATTCCTGTGAAGCACCTGAAGGGTTAATAAAGTTCTTGAATGTGGTTTTGAGCACCTTGAGGGGTGCAGTTTTTAGAATGGTGTCACTTTTGGGTATTTTCTGTCATAAAGACCTCTCAAAGTGACTTCAAATGTGATGTGGTCCCTAAAAAAATGGTTTTGTAAATTTTGTTGGAAAAATGAGAAATCGCTGGTCAACTTTTAACCCTTATAGCTCCCTAACAAAAAAAAATTTTGGTTCCAAAAGTGTGCTGATGTAAAGTAGACATGTGGGAAATGTTATTTATTAACTCTTTTGTGTGACATATCTCTCTGATTTAAGGGCATAAAAATTAAAATTTTGAAAATTACAAAATTTTCAAAATTTTCGCCAAATTTCCATTTTTTTCACAAATAAACGCAAGTGATATCGAAGAAATTTTACCACAATCATGAAGTACAATATGTCACGAAAAAAAATCTCAGAATCAGGGGGATCCGTTGAAGCGTTCCAGAGTAATTACCTCATAAAGTGACAGTGGTCAGAATTGTAAAAATTGGCCTGGTCATTAACGTGCAAACCACCCCTGGGGGTTAAGGGGTTAAAGTTGAGAATTAGACAGCCATTTGATATTGATTTTCATGAATATTACACCAGTTTCATCAGATTTAAGAGACATAATTAATGAGTTTTGCAGTGCGTAATGTGAAAGTGGCTAACAGATCAACTTTTAAGGTGTACTCCCATCTTAGACATTTGTGTCTGTAGAATATGCCATGAATGTCAGATAAATGCCATTTTCACATTTGTACTTCACACCTTTTTTCAGAATGGGTGTTCCCTATACTGCTTTTACATCTATTCCGGAACTCCCATGGAAATCAATAATGAGGAGCACGAATATTCATGGATATCTCTCTATTCATTGGAAATTGGAGTGCATCTATCAGACAGTGATGACATATCCTGTGGATAGGCAATAAACTATTTATGGTACAAATACCCTCTCCCCAGATACAGCATGAAGCCGCACGTAGCTCTCTAGATGCAGCATGAGGCCGCACAGTGCCCCCCAGATACAACATGAGGCCGCACGGCGCTTCCCAGATACAGCATGAGGCCGAACGATGCTCCCTAGAAACAGCAGGAGGCCGCACGGCGCTCCCCAGATACAACATGAAGCCGTACGGTGCTCCCCACATACAGCATGAGGCCGCACGGAGCTCCCCAGATACAGCATGAGGCCGCACGGCGCTCCCCAGATACAGCATGAGGCTACACGGTGCTCCCCAGATACAGCATGAGGCCGCAAGGAGCTCCCCAGATACAGCAGGAGGCCGCACGGCTCTTCCCAGATACAACATGAGGCCGAACGATGCTCCCTAGAAACAGCAGGAGGCCGCACGGCGCTCCCCAGATACAACATGAAGCCGTACGGTGCTCCCCATATACAGCATGAGGCCGCACGGAGCTCCCCAGATACAGCATGAGGCCGCACGGCGCTCCCCAGATACAGCATGAGGCTACACGGTGCTCCGCAGATACAGCATGAGGCCGCAAGGAGCTCCCCAGATACAGCAGGAGGCTGCACGGCGTTCCCCAGATACAGCATGAGGCTGTACGGCGCTCCCCAAATAAAGCAGGAGGCCGCACGGCGTTCCCCAGATACAGTATGAGGCTGCACGGCGCTCCCCAGATACAGCAGGAGGCCGCACGGCGCTCCCCAGATACAGAATGAGGCTGAACGGTGCTCCCCAGATACAGCATGAGGTCGCATGGCGCTCTGCAGACACAGCATGAGGCCGCACGGCGCTCCCCAGATACAGCAGGAGGCCGCACGGCGTTCCCCAGATACAGCAGGAGGCTGTACGGCGCTCCCCAGATAAAGCAGGAGGCCGCACGGCGTTCCACAGATACAGAATGAGGCTGCACGGTGCTCCCCAGATACAGCATGAGGTCGCATGGCGCTCTGCAGACACAACATGAAGTCGCAGGTCGCTCCCCAGATACAGCATGAGGCCACACGGAGCTCCCCAGATACAGCATGAGGCCGCACGGCGCTCCCCAGATACAGCATGAGGCTACACGGTGCTCCGCAGATACAGCATGAGGCCGCAAGGAGCTCCCCAGATACAGCAGGAGGCCGCACGGCGTTCCCCACATACAGCATGAGGCTGTACGGCGCTCCAAAGATAAAGCAGGAGGCCGCACGGCGTTCCCCAGATACAGTATGAGGCTGCACGGCGCTCCCCAGATACAGCAGGAGGCCGCACGGCGCTCCCCAGATACAGAATGAGGCTGCACTGTGCTCCCCAGATACAGCATGAGGTCGCATGGCGCTCTGCAGACACAACATGAAGTCGCATGTCGCTCCCCAGATACAGCATGAGGCCGCATGGCACTCCCCAGATTCAGCAGGAGGCCGCACGGCGTTCCCCAGATACAGCATGAGGCTGTACGGCGCTCCCCAGATACAGCAGGAGGCCGCACGGCGTTCCCCAGATACAGAATGAGGCTGCACGGCGCTCCCCAGATACAGCATGAGGTCGCATGGCGCTCTGCAGACACAACATGAAGTCGCATGTCGCTCCCCAGATACAGCATGAGGCCGCATGGCACTCCCCAGATTCAGCAGGAGGCCGCACGGCGTTCCCCAGATACAGCATGAGGCTGTACGGCGCTCCCCAGATACAGCAGGAGGCCGCACGGCGTTCCCCAGATACAGAATGAGGCTGCACGGCGCTCCCCAGATACAGCATGAGGTCGCATGGCGCTCTGCAGACACAACATGAAGTCGCATGTCGCTCCCCAGATACAGCATGAGGCCGCACGGCGCTCCCCAGATACAGCAGGAGGCCGCACGGCGTTCCCCAGATACAGTATGAGGCTGCACGGCGCACCCCAGATACAGCAGGAGGTCGCATGGCGCTCTGCAGACACAACATGAAGCCACATGTCGCTCCCCAGATACAGCATGAGGACGCGAGGCGCTCCCCAGATACAGCAGGAGGCCGCACGGCGTTCCCCAGATACAGCATGAGGCTGTACGGCGCTCCCCAGATAAAGCAGGAGGCCGCACGGCGTTCCCCAGATACAGTATGAGGCTGCACGGCGCTCCCCAGAAACAGCAGGAGGCCGCACGGCGCTCCCCAGATACAGAATGAGGCTGCACGGTGCTCCCCAGATACAGCATGAGGTCGCATGGTGCTCTGCAGACACAACATGAAGTCGCATGTCGCTCCCTAGATACAGCATGAGGCCGCATGGCGCTCCCCAGATACAGCAGGAGGCCGCACGACGTTCCCCAGATACAGTATGAGGCTGGACGGCGCTCCCCAGATACAGCAGGAGGCCGCACGGCGCTCCCCAGATACAGAATGAGGCTGCACGGGGCTCCCCAGATACAGCATAAGGTCGCATGGCGCTCTGCAGACACAACATGAAGTCGCATGTCGCTCCCCAGATACAGCATGAGGCCGCACGGGGCTCCCCAGATACAGCATGAGGCCGCACATAGCACCCTATATACAATATGTACACAGACAGTCACGCACACACACGGTCATTCTCATGCAGATACGCACAAGCACTCACGTATACACATGCAGACTTGCACGTATATGGGTCACAGAAATGTGCACACACACAAACATATGCAGACATATGCAAAGCACAACAAGAATAAAAAACGATCACAGGCCACAATATATATTAATGAAATTAATCTTTATTTATTAAAAAAAAATAACAAGCCTACAACCTGCAGTAACCACCGCTCCACCATACTGCTGCACGACCAGCTCTATCCTCACCTACTGTTTCCTCACCCATTCGTCGTAGATTGTGAGCCCTCGCGGGCAGGATCCTCTCTCCTCCTGTACCAGTCGCTAACTTGTTTTGTTAAAATTATTATAAGTGTTTTTGCTATGTATACCCCATTTCACATGTAAAGAGTCATGGAATAAATGGCGCTATAATAATAATAAATAATAATAAAAATAATAAACAGGCAATGGAAGAAAATGTGCACAGTGCAAATGGCTATGTGAATAAAGGACGCGCAGCCGTGTAGACATAAATCTTGGTAATATCAATATAACAATACATACATATGTGTTTGCCCCCTCCATATCATGAAATCATAACCATGCTAATACACAATAATGCATCCTACAGTCGCCGAGTGCTCATCAGTGACGCACATCACTGATCAGCGTCCTTGCTCACTTTTGGCCTGGACTTTTTTTCCTGTTCATTTTCTCTCCTTCCCCCCTTTGCACCACCTCCATGCGTGTGTCCTGCAGCCAGTGAACCACTGATCAGTGACGCACATCACTGATCAGCGTCTGTGCTCGCTTTTGGCCAGGACTTTTTTTCCCTGTCCATTTTTTTTCCCTGTTTTGCACCACATCCATGCGTGCGTCCTCACTGTCAAAAAGTTTTTTTTCAATATCTAATCTGTATCTTCTCCCATTCAGTTTCATCCCATTGCTTCTAGTCTTTCTTTGTGAAAATGAGAATATACCTGATCCCTCTACAATGTGAGAGGCCTTGAGATTTTCGTAGACAGATAGTAAGTCTCCTCTCAGTTATCTCTTTTGCAAGCTAAACATTCCTAAATCCTCTAACAGTTCCTCATACCATTTCCTATAGTGAGGGAGAGGATGCCACCATCCTTCCTTTTCCACCCTCCTATAACTCAAGTGATACCGAACTGCCACGCAGACTCCCCAGGACAGCAAATGAGCCAGCGCCCACTGTCAGTGACCCCTTATAAACCTCACCCCCGAAGATTACGAAACATAAATTCCTGATTTTGTGGCGCAATCGGGAATCCAATTTGACACTACCGGCCTCACAGAAATCAACTTTTTCAAAGTCTATTTCTCTGAGAATTTTGTAAACCTCATGGTGCCCCAGACAAATTTATATGGCCCAAAACCCCACTTCATCATTTTCTAACTGGACTTCCATAGATGCAGTAGAAATGATGGGGCCTTGTTTTTTACATGGGGATAGTGACGATCCCAGAACTTCAGCAATATTGGAGTGTTGATGTTCCACCTGTGTGACCTGTAAACGCTTTGAGTCCATCCACAAATTTTTGCATTACAACGATAATAATGCACAGCGTCCACCCCGAGATGACCTCAACTTTTACCGACTTTTTAAAGTTCAGCCGGTCATTGATCACTTCAGCAATGGGTTTGCTGAAGTGTACATTCCCCAAAGTGACATCTGTGTGGATGAGTCTCTAATACATTTCAAGGGGAGGCTCAAATTCTGGCAATACCTATCTAGGGCAAGGTACGGAATTAAACTCTACAAGCTGTGCGAGAGTACATCCGGGTACACCCACAGATTTAGGGTTTATGAAGGGAAGGACACCCGGATTCAATCCCCTGAATGCCCCCCGTCCTGGGAGTGAGTAGGGAAATTGTGTGGGATTTGGTGCACCCACTGTTGGTTCAAAGTTATCACTGCTACATAGAAAACTTTTATACCAGCATCCATCTCTTCATATTCCTTTCTGCTAGAGCTACCACAGTATTTAGTACTGTCTGAAAAACTCAGAGAGGACTACTAAGGTCACTAATTGGGCAGCTGCTCAGAAAGGGTGAGAGCAGAGCCCAATTTAGCAACAACATGCTGGTGGGATATCCTTTTCTTGTACATGGTGATGGCAGCACCCCCACCACTGTATGAGGTACTTATACACAGGTCCGCAAACCAGACTGTGTACTGGGGTACAATAAAAATATGGGGGGAGTTGATCTGTCTGATCAAGTCCTCAACCTCTACAGTGCCATTCCGAAAGCTAGTTGTGGCCCCTGAATCCCGAGCCTGCGCCCTGCAATAGTGCGATTATACTTACCTTTTCCGCCCTTCAATGGGCATTTGCTTCATAGTTCTTCTGCACAGGCGCCTGCGAGTCACTGCTACTGAAGGGTGGAAAAGGTAAACATAATCGTGCCATTGCAGGCCCACAACTACATGTCACATGGCACTGTGCTGTTGATGGGAGGGAGGTGGTATGCAAATGAACACCAGAGGCAGGAGTTTTCTTCCAGGCACCACCACAGAGTCTGGAAGAACTCATTAACATAAAGGATTAAAAGATGATTTATAAAAAACAAGACAGCAGCTATGAGGCATACAGGTAAGACTATTTTAACAATTCTGTCACTTGTATGCCCATAGTAATAGGTTTAAAACGTCCCAGGGGGTGACAGATTCCCTTCAAGAAAAGCTGTATAATGCTATGTGAAAGTTTTCCTGCCTAATTTGAAAATGATTTGTTATGAGTCTAGATCTAGCTGAAGTCATAAAATGCTCTTTTACATTTGAGAATTAGACAGCCATTTGATATTGATTTTCATGAATATTACACCAGTTTCATCAGATTTAAAAGACATAATTAATGAGTTTTGCAGTGCGTAATGTGAAAGCTGCTAACAGATCAACTTTTAAGGAGTATTTCCATCTTAGACATTTGCGTCCACAGAATATGCCATGAATGTCTGACAAATGCCATTTTCACATTTGTACTCCACACCTTTTTTCATAATGGGTGTTCCCTATCCTGCTTTTACATCTATTCCGTAACTCCCATGGAAATTAATGAAGAGGACCACAAATATTCATGGCCATGTCTCTTTTTATTGGAAATTGGAGTGCATCTATCAGACAGTGATGACATATCCTGTGGATAGGCAATAACTTCTTAAGGTTGAAATACCCTTTTATTAGACTGTTGAGTGTTTAAAGGGGTTTTCTATGAGTTGAAAAATTCTTAACCTGAAAAGTTTTTGTGTTGAAAATAATTTCACTGCATTTTCTCTTGCTTTGATGATTTTTTTCTGGTCCCAAAATCCTCGGCACATGCCACTCATTTGCTTTCACGTTTGTGGTGTTGTTGCCAGTTCAGTTTACTGCAATTATAACTTTACACTCTAAAGGAAAAGATGAAAGGTGTCGGTAGTTCCGCGCTCCTAGGTTAGAATAGATTATATAGAATCCAGGACTTGTGTTGTGGATTTATTCTTTTGACAAGCTAAAGATAGACACATTTCGTGGACGTCCCGTCCACTTCATCAAGTTCATAGCTTAAGAGATGTTAACAGCAGAGAACGTATATACACATGGAAAGTGAAAAAAACTGGCTCCAAGGCACCAGCAACCGTTTTCATTTAAAAATTAAACCTTTACATATTCCTTAAAAAAGTGTCTATTAGCGTCATTAAGAGAACAATTTTAAAAAAGTAATGAGAATTGTATAAAATTGAAATAAAAATTGAAACGTCTTCTACATAAGTTCCATGATGTAAAAATAAAATATTTTTTTGTGTATGATGACTCGAACCCGTTATCTCTTGGTACCCTATACCATATAAAGACAACATCCTTGGTCAGTACCTCTAGACCGTGGAAGTATCTGATAGTTGGTGGACGTTGTTTAGCTGCCTTTTTAAGAAGGATATAATCATAAGATGGTACTAACAAAGGAGACATGATTGTAGAAAAATGTATATTTATAGTGAAAAACTGACAAGTGTATGCACATGCATCCAACATTGCCCATATCCCTATCACTGAGTCAATTGGAAAGATGATATACAAACTGGACATATTGAAACCACGGGGTTTAAATGAGGTTACACTGCCCAATTCCTGGCAAGCCAGCGGAAGGGTGAGTCTCTGTAATTTGCCCCATCTTGTGTAGTTGCTGAGACTGTTTTATATGTTATTGATTGTTGGTGTTTCAATAAATTATTGCCACACTGTTTACCATCACCCTGTGTTGTCTGAGTAATGTTCTACCCATGGTAAAAGAGAGTGGGCGTTCAGTGGTATGAGCCCTTGTCCATGCAATCTTTCTAAAGACCACCGGGCTAGCGGACAAGAGCACCCACTGACCCCTGTGTTTTCACACTGTCCCTGATCTGTGATATGCAGGGACTTTAATGGAGGAGACTACATTTGGGTTACAGAGCAGTAGCTGATGATGCTAGCCCTATCCTATGTACAACATGTAATTGATAATGTGGTGCATATTGGGGCAGTGACATTGGTCTGAGAAATCCATATGAAAGATAACATCACTGTCATGATGGGAAAGAATCGGCAGCGAGATCATGTGACTCAGATTCCCGCAAAAAAAAAATCGGATTAACTCTTAATTCCCTACTGTTTGTAACATTCACTACAACAGTCGAAAATCAAAATAATAGTGACAGCAGAATGAGCAGAATATAAAGAATACACCGACACAATGAATAGAGTTCATTAATTTTTATTCTTATCTATTATCCAATTTAGTTTTATTTAATCATCCAGTGCCATTTTTAGATTTGCTGCATAAAAAGGATGTGAACCAGAGGAAGGCAAAACAACCCCATGTGTGGGGAAAAATTCCTTCCTGACCCCACATACTGACGATTGGCTAATCCCTGGTTCACTGCAGTGTCAGCTCTGGATGGGGCCCTGTCACACCTTTACATGGAATATTTCATACATATCTAATACAGTGCCTACAAGTAGTATTCAATCCCCTGCAGATTTAGCTGGTTGACACATGCGGAATTAACTTGGCATTGTGACATTTGTACTGTAGATCAGCCTGGAAGTGGGAAATGCACTGCAGCAAATTTTTTTTTTTTTAAACGTAAAAAGTTAATTCAGAGTATCATTTATTATTCAACCCCTCAAACCACAAGAATTCTGTTTGGTCCCCCTAAAGTATTAAGAAGTAGTTCAGGCACCAAGAATAATGAGCTTCACATGTGTGGATTAAAGATCTCTTTTGCCAGCCTTTTCTGACTATTTAAGACCCTCCCCAAACTTGTGAACAGCACTCAGACATGGTCAACATGGGAAAGACAAAGGAGCATTCCAAGGCCATCAGAGACAAGATCGTGGAGGGTCACAAGGCTGGCAAGGGGTACAAAACCCTTTCCAAGGAGTTGGGCCTACCTGTCTCCACTGTTGGAAGCATCATCCGTAAGTGGAAGGCTTATGGAACTACTGTTAGCCTTCCACGGCCAGGACAGCCTTTGAAAGTGTCCTCCCGTGCCGAGGCCAGGCTTGTCCGAAGAGTCAAGGCTAACCCAAGGACAACAAGGAAGGAGCTCCGGGAAGATCTCATGGCAGTGGGGACATTGGTTTCAGTCAATACCATAAGTAACGTACTCCACCGCAATGGTCTCCGTTCCAGACGAGCCCGTAAGGTACCTTTACTTTCAAAGCGTCATGTCAAGGCTCGTCTACAGTTTGCTCATGATCACTTGGAGGACTCTGAGACAGACTGGTTCAAGGTTCTATGGTCTGATGAGACCAAGATCGAGATCTTTGGTGCCAACCACACACGTGACGTTTGGAGACTGGATGGCACTGCATACGACCCCAAGAATACCATCCCTACAGTCAAGCATGGTGGTGGCAGCATCATGCTGTGGGGCTGTTTCTCTGCCAAGGGGCCTGGCCATCTGGTCCGCATCCATGGGAAGATTGATAGCACGGCCTACCTGGAGATTTTGGCCAAGAACCTCCGCTCCTCCATCAAGGATCTTAAGATGGGTCGTAATTTCATCTTCCAACAAGACAACGACCCAAAGCACACAGCCAAGAAAACCAAGGCCTGGTTCAACAGGGAAAAAGTCAAGGTGTTGGAGTGGCCTAGTCAGTCTCCTGACCTTAACCCAATTGAAAACTTGTGGAAGGAGCTCAAGAATAAAGTCCACATGAGACACCCAAAGAACCTAGATAACTTGGAGAAGATCTGCATGGAGGAGTGGGCCAAGATAACTCCACAGACCTGTGCCGGCCTGATCAGGTCTTATAAAAGACGATTATTAGCTGTAATTGCAAACAAGGGTTATTCCACAAAATATTAAACATAGGGGTTGTATAATAATTGACCCACACTTTTATGTTTAAAATTTAATAAAATTCAACTGAGCAACATAACTTTTTGGTTTGTAAGATTTATGCTTCTGTTCATAAAACCTACTCTCGTTTGCAGTTTGAAGGCTCTAACTTATTTGCATCTTATCAAACCAGCTAAATCTGCAGGGGGTTGAATACTACTTGTAGGCACTGTATATATGTTTGTCTTATTTTTATATTTAGACTATTTAAAGCGTATGTCTAACTAAGGGCGGCTTACACTGGTTGATTATTGAGAATTGGTGCTTCTTTCCTATACTTATTATTACATACTTATGCTTATCCTTTCTTACATAAACTTCTCTTTACTTACCTATGCTCATCCATTTTTATTTTTTTAATTGAATGCTAAATATAGTTATCCTTTTTTAACAGTACTTATCCTTTTTTACCTATACTAATTCTTTCCTATCTATACTTCTCCTTTTTACCTAGACTTTTTTAATTACATTTTAAATATGCTTCTCCTTTCTTACCTATATTTTTCCTTTTTTAATTATACTTATCCTTTCTTACTTCTACTTACCTCTAATTATCCTTCATTACATATACTTTCATATACATAGCCTTTTTAATATATATTTATACTTTTTTACTCATACCTATCCTTATCTACCAATATTTATCATTACTTACCTATGTTTATCCTTTTTTTATTGATCGGATGTTATACTTATTCTTTTTTACCAGTAATTATCCTTACATATACTTATATTTTCTTACCTAGACTTATCCTTTCCTGCCTATATTTTTATCTTAACTAGACTGATCTTTTTTTTCCTATAATTATCTTTTCTTACCTATATTTAGCTACTTATCCTTTTTACTTCTACTTATCCTTTTTTATGCATACTTATTTTTTGTTACCTATGCTTATCATTTCTTTCCTGTATTTATCTATACTTGTCATTTTTTCCTATATTTACCTATACTTATTCTTTCCTACCTATATTTACTTATAATTATCCTTTTTTGCCCTTTCTTACCTATACTTATCATTTTTACTTATACTTATCCTCTCTTACCTATATTTACCTATTCTTATAATTTCTTACCAATACTTACCTATAGTTATTCTTTCTTACCTATATTTATCTTTTTTTCCTATACTTATCCTCTTGTACCTACACTTATCCTTACTTATCTATTCTTATATTTACCTATACTTTTTTACCTATACTTATCTTTTCATATCTTTTCTTACTTATACTTATTCTTTCTTACGTATTTTTATCTATATTTATCACTTATAGTTATCGATGGGGAGGTCCCTGATGAAGTTGGACATCCGATCTTCTGCTCTTCTCTGCATGATCTTCTGGAAGCTCAGGTATGCAGCTTGCTCTGATATTATTGAGCAGGAGTCTTGTTGAGGGTTTTCTAGTTGACAAATGAAAACCCTCCGAACACGGCCTGGTCCTCTGGTGTTATAGATAATGTAGCCTCTGCCGCTTGGATCTTGTCAAGCTTAAAAGCATGGAACTTTGGTTTAGGCTTAGTTGGCTATAGAAAAGATGCAGAAAAAGTCATGGTGAAAATTGGTGACTAATTAAAATAGTCTTGACTTGAAGTATAGAAAAAAAATTGCTCAATATTAAGGAACGTTTTGAAATGTAAATGTAATATTGTAGAGACAAAACCATCACAACAAGCATTGCAGCTCAAGTTTAGTCACTTCAGTGCGATTTATCCATTTACTTCCAGTTATTTGGGTATTTTGCTTGTCTTTGGTTTTTCTCTGTCTAGTGGCCTTATGTAAACATGCATTTACATTTTACATGCACATCAATTTACGCTTCAGTTCAGATTCCCAGGTTTTTTCTTTGTAGTTTAGTGTGCTTTAGTGCATATAAAGGTGTGGCCGCCCTTTGTCTGAGCTGAAAGCTTCATTTTGCCTCTCAGGTCTATGTTTCTACTAGGGGTTCAGTCTCTCTGCCCTTATCCATATGTATGTCACTTGACAAATGGTAAGGTTTTAATATTAGAGTTAGGACTGTCCCATAAGGGTTACTGTGACATGGTGGGATGGCTTTTACATTATTTTGATCAAAATTATGTTAACTAAAGACCCTTTATTATTTATCATTATTTTTGCATTGTGTGATTTATCCATTTACTTCCAGTTATTTGGGTATTTTGCTTGTCTTTGGTTTTTCTCTGTCTAGTGGCCTTATGTGAACATGCATTTACATTTTGCATGCACATCAATTTACGTTTCAGTTCAGACTCCCAGGTTTTTTCTTTGTATTTTAGTTTGCTTTAGTGCATATAAGGGTGTGGCTGCCCTTTGTCTGAGCTGAAAGGTTCATTCTGCCTCTCAGGTCTATGTTTCTACTAGGGGTTCAGTCTCTCTGCCCTTATCCATATGCATGTCACTTGACAAATGGTAAGGTTTTAATATTAGAGTTAGGACTGTCCCATAAGGGTTACCGTGACATGGTGGGATGGCTTTTACATTACTTTGATCAAAATTATGTTAACTAAATACCCTTTATTATTTATCATTATTTTTGCACTGTGTTATTTGGGTATTTTGCTTGTCTTTGGTTTATCTCTTTAAATGTAATATTGTAGAGACAAAACAAGCACAACAAGCATTGCAGCTCAAGTTTAGTCACTTCAGTGAGCTGCAGTGCCACTAATTATCTCTATGGCCAATCATACTCCTGTCCCATCATATATAGGATGCAGAATTATGTGCAGGTAATAGGCAATAGCTTAAGTATGGTTAGAATGAGAAGTTTTTAAATAAGTACAATCTGTACTCATATCACTTCAACGCTGAACGCTTTGATCTGTTAACAGACTCTTCCAAATTGGGACAGCTCCATCAGTTCTGTTTTTTGACAAAATTGGTTCATATTTGTTGTTTTATTTTTCTTCTGGTCAAAATCAGCAGTGGAGACTATAAAAAGGAGAATTATTGTTGAAAAATGCAAACTGATTTTCTTTAGATTCACTTCCATGTCTGCCTGAAAAATTATCAAAACATTGTGGTCCTTATGGAGAACTCATTTCAATTTTTTTTAGCCAAGGATCTTCTCTTTCTCCAGCTACAGATGCCTATGCAATTCTTTTGCCAGATTAAATGACTTGCACCTGACAGAACATATAACTAGTTAATTATTTGCGTATAGGCTGCAAAAAAGTCTGAAAGAAGTGCAATACTATAGACTAGACATGCACCATTAATAAATTACATTTTCCAGCCCGATCATTTATAATAGTAATGTAAACATTAACGTAGTCCAAATTATTTTCCAACCCTGATATTAACCCCTTTACAATCCAAGGTGGTTTGCACGTTAATGACCAGGCCAATTTTTACAATTCTGACCACTGTCACTTTATGAGGTAATTACTCTGGAACGCTTCAACGGATCCCCCTGATTATGAGAATGTTTTTTCGTGACATATTTTACTTCATGTTTGTGGTAAAATTTCTTCAATATCACTTGCGTTTATTTGTGAAAAAACGGAAATTTAGCAAAAATTTAGCAATTTTCAAAATTTGAATTTTTATGCCCTTAAATCAGAGAGATATGTCACAGAAAATAGTTAATAAATAACATTTCCCACATGCATACTTTACATCAGCACAATTTTGGAACCAACATTTTTTTTTATTGGGGAGCTATAAGGGTTAAAAGTTGACCAGTGATTTCTCATTTTTCCAATAAAATTTACAAAACCATTTTTTAGGGACCTCATCATATTTAAAGTCACTTTGAGGGGTCTTTATGACAGAAAATACCCAAAAGTGACACCATTCTAAAAACTGCACCCCTCAAGGTGCTCAAAATCACATTCAAGAACTTTATTAACACTTCAGGTACTTCACAGGAATTTTTGGAATGTGGAAGAAAAAAATTAACATTTAACTTATTTTACAAAAATGTTACTTTAGACCCATTTTTTTTTCTTTTTGCAGGGGTAACAGGAAAAAATGGACCCTAAAATTTGTTGTGCAATTTCTCCTGAGTAAGCAGATACCCCATATGTGAGGAAAAACCACTGTTTGGGCGCACGGCAGGGTTCGGGGAACTTATCTAGATGTGTGGTGAGCACCTTGAACCCCCAGGTGCTTCACAGAAGTTTATAACATTGAGCCGTAAAAATAAAATTTTCACATTTTTCCCACAAAAATGTTTTTCAGCCCCCACTTTTGCATTTTCATAAGGGTAACAGGAGAAATTGCACCATGCAGTTTGTTGTGCAATTTCTCCTGAGTAAGCAGATACCCCATATGTGGGGGGAAAACCACTGTTTGGGTGCACGGCAGAGTTTGGAAGGGATGGAGCGCCATTTGACTTTTTGAATGTAAAATTTGCTTGAATAATTAGCGGACGCCATGTTGCATTTGGGGAGCCCCTGATGTGCCTAAACAGTGGAAATCCCCCACAAGTGACACCATTTTGGAAACTAGACCCCTCAGGGAACTTATCTAGATGTGTGGTGAGCACCTTGAACCCCCAAGTCCTTTACAGAAGTTTATAAGATGGAGCCGTGAAAATAAAAAAATCAAACTTTTTCCACAAAAATGATGTTTTAGCCCCAATTTTTTTATTTTCACAAGGGTAAGAGGAGAAAATGGACCCCAAAAACGTTTGTGCAATTTCTCCTGAGTACGCCAATTCCCCATATGTGGGGAAAATACAGTGTTTGGGCGCACGGCAGAGTTCAGAAGGGAAGGAGCACTGTGTGACTTTTTCAACGCAAAATCGGCTGGAATCGAGAGCGGACGCCATGTTGCGTTTAGAGAGCCCCTGATGTGCCTAAATAGTTGAAACCCCCCCCAAGTGACCCCATTTTGGAAACTACACCCCTCAAGGATTTTATCAAGGGGTATAGTGAACGTTTTGAGCCCAGAGATACGACACAGAATTTGATGACATTAGGTCATCATATTGAATAAGTTGTCACTAGTCTTGAGCGCAAGTGCTCGCTACTTGAGTTTGCATCGGGTACTCAGGTATGCACCATGTATCACGGGTGCTCAAGTGACATGCTCGAGTCCCCGTCCTGTATGTTTTACGGTTATTAGACACCCCAACAAAACATACGGGGATTGCTCGTGCATGGCAGGCAATCCCCGCAAGGTTTTTTTGGCCGAGAAGCATATGGAGCAGAGACTCGAGCACTTGCGATACTCAATGCATACCCGAGCACCCGATGCAAACTCAAGTAGCGAGCACTTGCATTCAACACTAGTTGCCATATCGTCATCTTTTTTTTTTTTTTTTTACTTTTGAAAAAAAAAACAACCCTAACCCTACCCTAGCCCAGCCCTGACCCCAACCCTAACATTAGCACAACCCTAACCCCAACCCCAGCCCTAGCGTTTATTTTTTACGCCGTTCCTAGTGCGTTATAAGTGATTAGACAACCTTATTCTTTGGGTCGGTTCGACTACAGAGACACCAGAATGATATCGGGTTTTTATGATTGACAGCTGTCACACACTAAAAGACTCATATTTTGTAAAATCTCGTTTTTGCATATTTTGAGAGCTATAATTTTTCTATATTTTGGCCGAAAGAGTTATGTGACAGCTTGTTTTTTGCGGGATGAGTTGACGTTTTTATTGGTGCCATTTTCAGGCATGTGATATTTTTTGATCGCTTTCTATTCCAGCTTTTGGGAGGCAGAATAAACAAAAACCAACAATTCAGGAATTGTTTTTTTTTTTTAATTTTTATTCTACTCCGCGAGTGGTAAAATTGATAAGGCAGCTTTATTCTTCTGGTCAGTACGTTTACAGCGGTACCACATTTATATTGTTTTTCTATGTTTTGGCGCTTTTACACAATATAAGCTATTTTATAGAAAAAATTATTTTTTTGCATCGCTTTATTCTGAGAGCTATAACTTTTTTATTTTTCGGCTGATGGAGCTGTATGGCGGCTTGTTTTTTGCGGGACAAGATGATGTTTTCAGTGGTACCATTTTTATTTATATTCGTCTTTTTGATCACGTGTTATTCCATTTTTTGTTTGGCGGTATGATGATAAAGCATTATTTTTTGCTTCATTTTTTATTTCTTTTTTTTACCGTGTTCACTGAAGGGGTTAACTAGTGGGACAATTTTATAGGTCAGGTCGTTCCAGACGCGGCCATACCAAATATGTGTACTATTGTTTTGTTTGTTTTGTTTCATAATAATATTTATTGATGGGTACATTATATTTTTATTTTTGGTGGATTCTTTTTTTTATTTTTTTTAATATTTTTTAAATTTTTTTTTAAATTATTTTCACTTTCTGAGAGTTTTTTAGTTTTTTACTTTGTCCCACTCTGGGACTTTCACTTTTTTTATTCTGATCGCCTGCATAGCATTGGGATGGAGCACCAGCCCTGTGCTATGCAGGCAGTCAGTGCTGCACAGAGAGAAGATTGTTTGGTCATGCACTGCGCATGACCAAAAAATCTTCCTGCTGTCTGGTGACCCGGATGTTGTCATGACGACATTGGGTCGTCATGGCAACACCCGGGAAGCCACGGCAGACAGCACTGGAGGCCGGAAGAGGAGGTGAGTATTACGATCACCTCCCCTTAGCCACCGCAATGCTGCGATCAACTTCGGGACCGCTCCCCGCACATAGTACCGGGTGTCAGCTGTAACAATCAGCTGACACCCGGCGGCGATCGCGCCCGCACAGCCTGTGTGCGCGCGCGATCGCGATGACGTACTAATACGAGTCAGGCTCTTAAGTCCCAGGGCACAGACGCGTTTTAGTACGTCATGGGATTTAAAGGGGTTAAACATAATGTATCACAGAGCCAAAAGCGTAGAAGATTGTGGGAGAGTATCTTATTCAGATCCATGTGACAATTCTGTACATATACTTACTACATGGATGTATGGTGGGGCCATCCTAAGGGCTTCCACTGAGACCCCATCAATTCGCTGGAAGAAGGGGTGTTCTCGGATGTTACCATTGACTCCTAATCTCTGGACAGGATCTTCCTGGAGGAGCTGTTCAATGATGTCCTTGGCGCCGGAGGATGATTCATCAAAGAGTGAGGGATGGTAGTTACACTCACTGGTAAGCATTTCGTTAAAGATGACTCCAAACGAGTACCAGTCTACTCCGGCGTTATACTCCTCCTTGTCCATGATCTGCCATAGAGAAGCATTATTAGTAGAGCTACCTCTTGTATATCACCGTTCTTACATGTCACTCATATTGTTATGTGATTCTATATTAAATGACAGTAAGTCTTACTACTTAATCAAGAGACAAAAAGGATCTTTCATAATTATGCTCCATAAATGAAATTAATAAATGATATGAAAAATCAGAATGAATGTAATATATACGATTGTGACAATGCTCAGCTCAGTGTGCTACCAGCTCAAACTTTAACCCCTTCAAAATTGGGCGATTTTCAGTTTTTCCTCCCTTCTTACAAGAGCCATAACTTTTTTATTTTTCCATCCACATAACCGTATGAGGGCTTGTTTATTGC
Organism: Phyllobates terribilis; assembly: GCF_046119375.1. Taxonomy (NCBI): domain Eukaryota; kingdom Metazoa; phylum Chordata; class Amphibia; order Anura; family Dendrobatidae; genus Phyllobates; species Phyllobates terribilis. The sequence continues at coordinate 2,764,183 of NW_027362898.1, read as the reverse complement.
AGGATGAGCAGTAGTTTTGAATGACGCCATTCATTTTATCATGTGATGCACTTGAAAGTGGTAAAAAAATTCCAAGCATGTTAAAATTGCAAAAAAAGTGTAATTTTACAATTTTTGTTTTATTTACCATGTTAACTATATGTTAAATCTGACCTGGCTTTATGATTATCCAGGTGAGTACAATTACGCAGAAACCAAACACATGATGACATTTTTATTGATATCATTTTGAGGCAGATACAATGTTTTGATCACCTTTTATTGCATTTTATTACAATGTTGCGGCGGCCAAAAAAACTTAATTCTGGTGTTTTGATTTTTTCTTTGTTACGTCGTTTACTGATCAGATTAATTTTATATTTTGAGTGATCAGACTTTTACAAACACAGCAATACAGAGATACCAGATATGTGTATTTTTATTTTTTTTAATTGTTTTATTTTTAATGGGGCAAAAGGGGGGTGATTTGAACTTTTCTGTATTTTTTAGTTTCCTTATATTTTTAAAAACATTTTTTTTTAGTTTTTTTCCTATATTCATCAGTTGCCTTAGGGGAATTGAAGCTTTGACTGTCTGACTGCTGATGCACAGCTATGTATAGCTAAAATTACAATCTCCTATGAATGCCAGCTAAACGGTGGCCTTCACAGGAGTACTGTCATGACAAGCACGGAGATCTTCAGCGACCCCCGAATGCCATGGTAACCCATCAGCACCCCGTGATCATGTCAGGGGCGCACCGATGGGCATGTAGAAAAACGCGCCCCCCCGCCAGCCATGTTAAATGCCACTGTCAGAGATTGACAGCGAGATCTAACATGTTAATGGCTGCAGGCGGAGTAGTGTTACACCAGCAGCTGTTAAAGATTAAATCAACCATCATCCGCAGGAAAAGATGCGGGCTCGGCGTGCGACCTCGCATCAAAGGCAGGGACATGACATATGACCGACATGTACGCCATATGTCATGAAGGGGTTAAGGAGCAATCTGTGACATAGCTGATAATACTGAGGTGGCGGCTTGTCTTGTATTATATACACAGAGCAGCTTAGTCCGATGTACTTGATATTTCAGATACTTGTTATCTAATAAATGTAATAAGTGCACATAAAATAATAGATTTTCCTGTATCATTATTACACATGTTATTGCCACTTTAGGACATCTCTGGTCCGGATAACTCATCATTACACCTGGTTGGTCATAGTTCACCATCCATGTAGACATGCAGGCTAGGAGGAATAGGAGACGATGCTCCTCCCATTTGGCGATTGTGCGGCTCACAGTAGTGAAGCACTCAGAGGTCACACATTTTTCCCTGTTCTGTGGATGGGTGATATATTGAAAATACTTTCAATGGATTTCTAGTGCTCTAATATTGATAACCAGAACAGGTCATCAATATAAGATTGGTGGGGGCCAACGCCCGGCAGTCCCACTGATTAACTGTTATTTCCTCCGCCAGTGGTTGGATATAACCAATAAACAGACATCACAGCACCGGTCACTGGTTAGTGGCGGCTGCTGGTACTACAGATTAGCCCCTATTGAAAGAAACACGGGCTGATCTGCATTTCTTGGCACTGACCACTAAACAGTACAGAGGTGCGATGTTCTGCTCTGTTTCCATCAGGTTGCAGCCAGGGGTAAGAACAGCTGATCAGTGTGATCCGATCCTCAATGATTTTATATTGATGAACTCGCCGAAATAAAGCTCATCAATGTGAAAGTATCCGGAATCCTTCTAAATACAACAGATAAAAGCGTTCTATTCTCCCCTCAGGAGCCGTGTAACCCATGGTCCCAGCGAAAGTGGTGGCTGTCCGCTCTCCGTGCATGTTCTCAAGTGCAAGACCGTAATCCGTGATCTTAATGTGGCCGTATCAGTCACCAGGAGGTTCTCGGGCTTCAGGTCTCTGTAAGAAAAAGAAAATGAACCTGAGTAAGTGTTCTTCTTCTATCTGTGGTGAAATGATGATATAGGAGAATAAACCTATTTTCTCTCCCTGCTGTACTTTCCTCTGAGATAACTCCTTTACTATATGCCCTGTACCACCGCAGGGATCACTGTATTCCATGTGACCGCCGCTCATCTGCAGCTTCCTGACAGTGATACCATATAGGACTACTAGACACCAGCTACAGGCATCAGTCTGCAGGTCACCAGGGTGGAGGGACTGACTGCAGCTGAGCTTTAAAGGGGTTTTCCCATCAATAAAAGGTAATTTTAATCAATAGATTTTAGAATAATAATAATTTTCACAATTGGATGTGATTAAATAAAATGTTCCTGTGCTTATCAGCAAATGATTATTTCTTAGAAGTAAAACATTGTTTAAAAAAAAACCAGGCTGAGTGTGATCTGACAAAACATCAGATATCACTGGAACCAATATTATTTAATGGGCTCGTGTACATGTCTGATTTTTTTCCTTGGACCAATTGCAGAATGCCCAAGTTGGATCCAATCAACGGATCACACTCGGCCCTAGCAAGTCTATGAGTCCATGGAAAACATCGGACTGCACTCGGATAACATCTGAGTGCAGGCCGATTTCCACAGACTGACAGAATGGAAAAGATGGAGACATTTTTTTTCCATCTTCTCCACATCAGAATAAATTGGATCACACTATGATCAAATTCTTTTCAGAGTTTAATCAAAATGTGATTTGTATAATGGTCTGGATTCTCTTAGATGACAGAATATACGCTGGTGTGACTCAGCCTCACACTGGCTACATTACCTGTGGATGACGCCCTTAGAATGGAGGAACTGGATCCCACACACTAGTTCGGCGGCATAGAATCTGACAAAGAGAAAATGAATAAGTATCAGATCCCACAGATTGTAAACTTGGGAATTCATATGAGTCAATAGGAGCATTATTCTATATTATTCCCTCTATGTGACTGCCGAATCGTGATGGTGTAAACAGCGCACAATGTCAATGTTGCAGTCTCGAGAATGCACGTATGCAAATTACATACTTATGATTAGATGCCGACTATACTCCTGCACGTCTCTCAATTCTCTCCTATTTGAAGAAGCCGGGTGAGACTAGTTGGCATGTGATCACAAGTATGAAAATTGTACCCGTAATCACAGGATCGCCCACCTGAACGGGGTATGCAGGGAAATCTTGACTGTGTGCACGTTGCATACTTTCACAATTTGTCAGTCTGCAGTCACATAGAGAGACTGCTGATTTTTCTTCTGAGACTGGACAACTCCTTAAACACATTACCTGGCACTGGTGATGTCAAGCGGCCCCTTCCTGTGTAGAAGTTGGTAAAAGTCCCCGCAGCTCATGTATTCCATACCAAGAAAAACATTCATCTGTAACATGGAACATTAGCATTTATTATACAGTAAAGACAAATACACATTTCACTACTTGAAGGGGTTTTCCATCCAAGAAAGTTAAAGCATATTGGTAAGATATGTAGTCACTCAATACAAAAGGTGGCCTAACTGCTGTGACCCCTAAAATTCTAAACAATGATATCTAATATATAAATACATGTAGAAATTCTTGTTTCAGCCAATGTTTGGTAATTATTTTTCTTTTAATTATAGACATAGGCCCAGATTCATAATTTGAATAGTTTTAATCACTTTCCTTTTTGGTCTTGTGGTATTTGTTGCTGACTTTTGGTGCCAAATTCTTCAAAATGGCGCACACAATTCAAGAATTTGGTACAAAGGAAAAAATGCTCGTTTTCTGCCTTGAAGTGTTTTTTGCAACTTTTTGGCCCCAAAAATCACACATTTTCGAATAGGTCCAAAAATATGGCAAAAAACCTGGCATACTCAAAAAATACGCCAAAGGGGATTGAAATTAAGACTGCGCCATATTTGCAACTTAAAAAAATCACAATTGATGAATCAGGTAAAAACATCTGGAATCACTAAACTCTGCCCACAAAGTGAAAAAAAGCAGAAAAGCTGATACAAAATAGACTGCAAAAAAGGCGCAAGTAGAGTAATGAATTGGGTGCAAATAAAAAAAAGGCAAAAACGCACAAAACCAGACAAAAACCAGACGTAAAGGCAATGATGAATCAAAGCCTTAATCTTATCTCTCTGCTTTGTATAGGGCTGCCATACAGTAACTGTTTTCTGTGTATCCCGCTTCCCAAAAAGTGGAATTAAAGATAGTTATAAAGTGTTGTGTACTCCCAAATAATACCAACGTAAAGCGCAAGCTGTGCAAAAAAACAGCTGTTAACAACAACAATGTTATGAGTCTTGTAAAACACCAACACAAAAAAATGTTTTTTGTTTTGTTTTATTTTTTCAGTATGCTAATGTAGCAAAACATAAAAATCATATAAATCTGGTTTCACCATTATCATAAAAGTTATCATATTATGTAAGTGCCATAAAACCCTCAAAATACCAGCAAACTTGCTATTTTTTTCAATCCAACCTATAAAAAATGCAGACACCTTATCCAATACAATGTGCACTCTATAACGGTGCAATTAAAAATACTACGCTTCATGCAAAATTAAATATAGACCTTCAAAGAACTACGGTGACAGAAGAATAGAAAAGTCACAGCTTTTAGACTGCGGAGATGAAAAAACAACTGAAAATGCTGCTCTCTTACAGCCTCTGCTGCTTCTTTATGGGGATAAAGGGGTTGTTCAGGTTAGGAAAAAATTGCTTTTCTTCCAGAAAAAAAGTGCTTCTGCCCATGAGCTGTGCCTGGTATTTCAGCTCAGCCACATTCAAGACTATACAGAGCCATTTTGGTCTGAACATTAATACCCCCTCTATATCACCTCTGTAGAGTTTGTCTCTGGCAGAGGTATTGGCCATTGATCAGTGAAGCTTGGTTGCATTCAGTGACATTTCTTAAAGGAGTTTTCCACTCTCATGATGTACCTAGCATTAGAATAGGTCATTAATATCAGATTGGTGGGGTCCGATCAGCTGTTACCATCTCCACCAAAAGCCGGATGTAAACAGTGTACGGAGCTAACAAGGTTTAGTGGTCGCTCTTGGTACTGCAGGACAGCTCCTATTCAGACGAATAGGTCATCAACATCAAAGTAGTGGCAAGACCTTTCAGCAGTAAGCAGTCACAATTCTACCTTGGTCTGGAATCCAAAGTCCGCGTGGACGAGGAAGGGGCTTCCAGATGCCAGCTGAAGAACTCACCTCTCCACCATCACATCCAGCCTATCACCTCCGGCTAGCAGGGCTCTTTTGCTGATGATCTTAACAGCAAATTCTTGATGGGTTATAGTATCTTCCGCCATCAGGACCTTTCCAAAGCTTCCGAAGCCGAGCACATGGTGGAATAATAATCTCTCCTTGATGGAATGAGAGATTGTGCCGGAGCTGGATGGCCGAACACCACTGCATCCTATCAGGGGAGAAAAATGACAAATATCACAATAAATCTAACATTTACAGGCCATTATTCAGACTGAGGAAATCTTCTGTTCTAAGTAAAGCTTGTATTTCATTTTATGACTTGTGTTAATGGATTTTATTAATACGCAACTTAGTATTCCTGTAAGCAATCTACATAGGTTTGTCTGATAGAGAGAAGTTATAGAATGATTATTTCCATTATACACTTGGCTGTGATGAGGTTGATCAATATGAACATCTAAAGGGTTTTTCCATAATGACACTTATCACTAGCGACAAATCGCATGGATTTTACCGAGACATTCGATTTAGAGTGAATTTATTCTCTGCAAATTCAATTTCCTTTATTAAGCTCTGGGATACTGGGGTATGGGAAGACTCCTAAAGCATAGTAAAGGTAAGATGTCGAAAAAAAAGACCGAAAAAAACTAATATTCACCTCACTTCTCACCTTTTCCGCTCTCTGACCTTCAAGGTTCTTGGCCCTGCTCCTTACCGCCATTGTGCGCTGATGGAACCCGGTCATCTTCACACTAGGCCAGGACTTCCGGCCATAACTCGGCCTGGGATGTCCCTGCGCATGCAAAGAAATGTCCTGGGCCTACTAGCAGCTGGAATTCCTGGTCCAGAGTCATGAAGCAAGTGATGATGTTACGACATGTGCCATGACCTTACGACAAGCACTCTAGACCAGGACTTCCAGACACAGGGACTTCCAGGGTCTACTCACAACCTAGCGGGAAGATGTGTCAGTGCACAGTCATGGTAAGTAAAGGAGATGAGGACTGTACTGGGGACCACGAGCAGCAGAGACATTCGTTTTTTAACCTTTTGTATAGTTCAACAAGATGGTGGCGACCATTTTGCTGAATTCCTACAGAGCAAACTACAAAAAATATGTAAAAGAATACAGATTTTTTGTAAAAGTCAACTTCACTTGAATAAATTCTCCCAACTCTAATTATCACCTATATTATTCTGGGACCCTTATGATCACTAGAACAGGACATCTGCAGGTGACCTGCGTGTGTGTGTGTGGTGGGGGGGGGGTTGATAGGGTGATGGTGAAACATGCATATTGTTATTTTCAACTCAATATTTATGGGACTGACGGAAACAGCAAAGTGCTACAGTATTCTGCTGGCAACTGTAGATGGGAGATCTGAAAAGATGTTTCACCATGTTGTACCTCTCTGTAGGGCTCTAGCAGCAGTTTACTGTTAACAGTGCTAACAAATGCTTTCTGGGAGTTCCCTAAGACTAGGCATATGGACGGGCATGTGGATGGGCATCAGGAAGGATGCTACAACTGTCTCTCCAGAGCAGAGATGTGGTAAAGCACTTACTGCAGAATGCCAAGAGCATTTCAGAGTCACAGAATTCCCAAAAATCGGAAGCATTATACCCCAGATTAAAGCTACATTTTCTCAGTCACAATGCAGCTAAAAACTTTAATTTGTAGACCGACCTGCTGATAGTCTTCTTTTTAGAAAATCACTCTAGCAATTTTTTTTCCATATACAAAGATTACTTGCCATCAGTATTCTAGCTGTTTAACCAGTTTACAACCAGTCTGTTTCCCCCCCATTCCTGTCATACATGCACATTTAAGGGCCCTAAAAAGAATGTTCTCGCTTAGATATTTAAAAGTTTTGCCTTTTTTTTTTTGCAATACATGGGGCTTAATTTTCAATGCATTTTTATATGAATTTTTTCTTTGCTTATGACGCGCCCCCAGGGCCGTGGGGTACTCAGCAGCCGGGCCTCTTGCCGCTGCTGGCGGGGGATATCATGGTGGCTGGCCCGGTCCATGACCCACGGCGGTCAGTGCAAAAAGGGGATATAATTGTTAGGGACAGTTCGTGACGCCACCTGTGTTGCCTGGTGAGGATCACCAGCGCTGCAGCAGTCCTCTGAGGCAGGTGCTAGGGCAGCTTGAGATGGAACGGCTCCCCACAGGTGGAGCAGGCCTCAGGGCAGTGAAATGAGAGCGTGGGTTGCGCTGGGCGTTGTAGTGCAGGAATCGGAATGGTGCCAGTGAAAGAAGGGACAGAGGCAGTACAGTGCAGTCATCCAAGATTTTTACTCACAGTTCTTTAGACGGTCCACAGGTGCACTGTACAGGTGCAAGCCTCCCACATCGCACTGCGTTCACCGGGCAGGGGTTCAGTCCTTCCTCAGGCAGCTTGGGAGTACCTGGCAGAACCCCACTTTCTTGTGTGCCTTTCTAGACCGACTTCACGCTGGGTCTTTCTCCCTCCTGCCCTGAGCTTCCCCACTCTGTATCCTATTCGGGTACTCTGAAGCCCTTCCTGTCCGTCTGAGTTGCACAGACCTGCTTGACCTTACTTGGATTGGAATGGGGGTTTTGACTACTGGCTATAGAAGCCAGAAGCCTCCGGTTTTTCCAGCCGAGGCTTGAAGCTGCACGACTGGGCCAGGGGCCGGCCCCCTTCTTGCGGCCTAGATCCTCCTGACACTTGGCAGGTTCGGGGTGTACGGGTGCCGCCTGCACTCGCCGTACCCCCTAGGATCCCTTCTGCAGAATGGAGCTTACTCCCTGCTCCCCTCCTGGGCCTCTGAGACTAGGCCCTGCTTGGGGAGCAGAGCTCTGACTGAGACTCTGCTCCCTGACAGTCCTCCTCTGACTGAACACACTCTCTAAGATGGCTTCTCTATTTATACCTCCTTCTACAAGTGCTTCCTCTAACTACTTCCTCCACCCACACCCACTACTGGTTCCCCCTACCTTTGGTTCCCCCCACTCCAGCCAGGGACAGGGCTCAGCAGAAAACTACATTGCGTCTTGCCCCTCCTGCTGGCCCGGAGCAGTGTAGTGTTGGATGCAGGTGTTTGGGGTTCCGTGCAGCACTCCCTCCTTACCTGAGTGAAGGGAGACACCACACCTCGGGGTGAGGTGCAGTACTGCAGTACCTTTGTGGCAACTGAACCCTAAGGGGCGCCACACTTATATCAGGGGAAAAATGTAAATAAAAATAGGAAATGTGTCTATTTTTCACTTTATTTAAACAAAGGACAAGTAAAACATTTCAAATTGCATTCCCCTTTACATAGAAATGATTTTTAGATATTGAACGTATTTTTCTTTTCAATGGAGGCAGGGCTAGATACAGTGATTCAGACTGGCTGGGTCTCTTTTTTTACTTTTTTCATTATTTATGCTTTTTTTTCTATTTTATTTTTGCTTTTTTCATTTATTGTTTCATATATTTTACACACTCTGTCCCCCATAAGGCCTTAAAAGACCTTACAACCCAGCAGCTCTTGTTCCTTCCCTACAGCTAGCGATCACATGTTTCCTGGATCTGGCGGAGGCAGCATGGTAATTGCTTCCTAATTTCTTGTTAATCTGTAACACAAGTGCTGGTATAGCACTGTGAATACAGCCAAACAGATGGTAAGTCTGAGCATGCTCGTTACTCGAGATTTACGAGCCTGCTGAAGATACTATGTGTTCACCCGAGATGCTCATCGAAAAGGTTAACAGAACATACTCGCTCATCACTAATGGTAAGTATGGTAATAAGCCATGTATTGCCTTATGTCTTGTAAGTCTGGCTGTGTACAGCACTCCCCCACTCACAGATTCACGATCTTGTACAAGCTGCTTACAATCCACTGACGTTTTAGAACGTCAATGCAGAGTAATGAGTGGACTGTCCAGAAATTATAATCTATGGGTCATCCAGAAGTACAGTACAGACCAAAAGTTTGGACACACCTTCTCATTTAAAGATTTTTCTGTATTTTCATGACTTTGAAAATTGTACATTCACACTGAAGGCATCAAAACTATGAATTAACACATGTGGAATTATATACTTAACAAAAAAGTGTGAAACAACTGAAAATATGTCTTATATTCTAGGTTCTTCAAAGTAGCCACCTTTTGCTTTGATGACTGCTTTGCACACTCTTGGCATTCTCTTGATGCGCTTCAAGTGGTAGTCACCGGAAATGGTTTTCACTTCACAGGTGTGCCCTGTCAGGTTTAATAAGAGTGATTTCTTGCCTTATAAATGGGGTTGGGACCATCAGTTGTGTTGTGCAGAAGTCTGGTGGATACACAGCTGATAGTCCTACTGAATAGACTGTTAGAATTTGTATTATGGCAAGAAAAAAGCAGCTAAGTAAAGAAAAATGAGTGGCCATCATTACTTTAAGAAATGAAGGTCAGTCAGTGCGAAAAATTGGGAAAACTTTGAAAGTGTCCCCAAGTGCAGTTGCAAAAACCATCAACCGCTACAAAGAAACTGGCTTACATGAGGACCGCCCCAGGATAGGAAGACCAAGAGTCACCTACGCTTCTGAGGCTAAGTTTATCTGAGTCACCAGCCTCAGAAATCGCAGGTTAACAGCAGCTCAGATTAGAGACCAGGTCAATGCCACACAGAGTTCTAGCAGCAGACACATCTCTTCAACAACTGTTAAGAGGAGACTTTGTGCAGCAGGCCTTCATGGTAAAATAGCTGCTAGGAAACCACTGCTAAGGACACGCAACAAGCAGAAGAGACTTGTTTGGGCTTAAGAACACAAGGAATGGACATTAGACCAGTGGAAATCTGTGCTTTGGTCTGATGAGTCCAAATTTGAGATCTTTGGTTCCAACCACCGTGTCTTTGTGCAATGCAGAAAAGGTGAACAGATGGACTCTACATGCCTGGTTCCCACCGTGAAGCATGGAGGAGGAGGTGTGATGGTTTGGGGGTGCTTTGCTGGTGACACTGTTGGGGATTTATTCAAAATTGAAGGCATACTGAACCAGCATGTCTACCACAGCATCTTGCAGCGGCATGCTATTCCATCCGGTTTGCGTTTAGTTGGACCATCATTTATTTTTCAACAGGACAATGACCCCAAACACACCTCCAGGCTGTGTAAGGGCTATTTGACCAAGAAAGAGAGTGATGGGGTGCTATGCGAGATGACCTGGCCTCCACAGTCACCAGACCTGAACCCAATCGAGAAGGTTTGGGGTGAGCTGGACCGCAGTGAAGGCAAAAGGGCCAACAAGTGCTAAGCATCTCTGGGAACTGTTTCAAGATTGTTGGAACACCATTTCTGGGGACTACCTCTTGAAGCTCATCAAGAGAATGCCAAGAGTGTGCAAAGCAGTCATCAAAGCAAAAGGTGGCTACTTTGAAAAACCTAGAATATAAGACATATTTTCAGTTGTTTCACACTTTTTTGTTAAGCATATAATTCCACGTGTTAATTCATAGTTTTGATGCCTTCAGTGTGAATGTTCAATTTTCATAGTCAAGAAAATACATAAAAATCTATAAATGAGGTGTGTCCAAACTTTTGGTCTGTATTGTATATACCCCCCAACATTTGGACTATAAGACGCACCCCCTTTTATGCCCATAGCAGCCAGAGATGCAGATGTGTTATGTGCAGCATGAGATGGGGCATTATCATGCATGAAATTGATCTTGCTGCGGAATGCACGGTTCTTCTTCTTGAACCATGGAAGGAAGTGCTGTTTGAGAAACTCAACATACATTATGGAGTTCATCTTTACCCCTTCAGGGATCTTAAAAGGGCCGACAATCTCTCTCCCCATGATTCCAGCCCAAAACATTACTCCACCTCCTCCTTGTTAGCGCCGTAGCCGTGTTTGCATGGGGTGTCCATCAACCAGCCATCCTCCACTCCATCCATCTGGACCATCGAGATCATTTCATGCATGATAATGCCCCGTCTCATGCTGCACATAACACATCTGCATCTCTGGCTGCTATGGGCATGAAAGGGGACAAACTTATGGTGTGGCAGCCATGCTCCCCTGACCTCAACCCCATTGAGAACCTCTGGAGCATCATCAAAAGGAGTGTCTATGATGGCGGGAGGCAGTTCACATCTAAGCAACAGCTCTGGGAGGGTATTCTGTCCTCATGCAAAACAATTGAAGCAGAAACCATCCAAAACCTGACAAATTCAATGGACGAGAGAGTTCAGAAGCTCATTTCGAACAAGGGGTCCTATGTGCAAATGTAACATCACCTAGAATAAAGTTTTGAGTTGAAAACTGTTTGATTTCAGTTTGTAATAACCTGCTAATGCTTATAATTTCAAAAATGACCATTTTTTTGTTCTTTATTAAAATGAAAAGGTTGAAAACTCTGCTTTGCATAATTTGGAACATGCATTTTGAGTATTTTATTTTTTTTAAAATATACTGTTATCATAGACAGTTTGTACAAAAACCTTTCAATTGTACTTTAATAATTATTTGACTGGAAAATTACAATGACTGCAATTCATATAGGTAATTTGGGAAAATCTGAGAAAATATTATTTGCATAATAATTTGAAACACAGTGTAAACTTGATTATGATGTAATGTATAATAAAATTCTATGCAATTTATCATATATTGACCTTTTTGAATTGGTGCACACTCATCTCCTTCGCCCTGTAACATAATTTTATTCCTTTCCACCCTTTTCTTTCCCCTCCACATAATTTTTTATAACACGTATAACATGTTTTGTGTTTTTTATCGATTTAATAAAGAGATACATATTTTACAATATACTCTTGTTGCCTAATTTATAGATATAATTTTCTAGGTTTATATTATCATATTAGCCCTAATCTATTGCTCACTGTTGTTTCCAGGGACTTATAGGGACTTTGAGGGATAGACGACTTGTGAGTGGGGGCGCCATTGTCGTACTATATTTAGGGTGCCAACCCCTGCAGTCAGGAATGATCATCATAGGGGACAATAGGAGCAGACTAATTCTGCACATTCATTATTTTTCACTTTGATCTTCAGATTATTTCTTTGTATGGATAATTTTAATTATCTTTAATAAAGGTTGCATGTTAAGGGTTTTTTATGCAAATTATATGGCTATACCCTTTGTTTGATATGCTGTTAGTTGGTTAAAAAAATGTAAAAAACTAAAAAGTTCAAATCACCCCTCTTTGCCCCATTGAAAGTAAAGATATTAAAAAAAAATAAACATATGTGGAATCGTTTTTTTAGTCCCTGCAGTTCCACAAAAATTAAACCACAGACAAAATAAAGTATAAATGTTGAGCGCCCAAGAACAATTGTGCCAAAGAGAAATAGCACGTTACAACGATATATAGATGGAATATATTTATGAATTAAAATAAATAATAATGAAAGTCAAAAAATGGGCAAAGGGTACCCAAACAAAGGTGGCACTTGGGGTAAGTATATGCATAATTGTTATTCCATTGATAGGGCAGTAGAATGAATATGCTCATTAGTGGTAAAATACCACAACTATATAATCAAACATAGGGTATGTACATAAGTAGGAATATGGTAAGTATATATCGTTTAAATAGCAGCAAAAAGTACTTTATGTACAACCCTAAAAATTTGGGGGGCCAAACTTCAGAATTTTTTCACCACTAAAATAATTAAAAACTGGACATGTTGGGTATTGCCGTAATCGTATTGATGAGGAGAATAATATTGCAAGGTAATTTTTACTACAATATGTAAACACAATTCCCATAAAACAATGTCATATTGCATTTCTTTTCCACAATTTCACTGCACTTGGAATTGTTTCCCTTTTTCCAGTACACTAGTGGTGAAATGAATGGTGTCATTCAAAAGTAAAACTCGTCCCGCAAAAGAATAAGCCCTCATATGTCTATGTGGACAAAAAAATTGTTATGGCTCTGAGAAGAAGGGGGTGAAAAAATAGAAAGACAAAAGCGGAAATTAGCTGTGGCGTGAAGGGGTTAAGTCTGCACCAAATCTGCAAGTCACAAATAAGCAACGTGTGAATGAGACTTCAGGATTCTCATTCACTTTGCTGGCATCTGGAAATCCTTCAGGTTTTGTGACAAATCTGCACTGAAAAAAAAAGCAGCATAAAGCATCGTGTGCACACAGCCTTACAGTAGGAGTGTCTATTTACCCATAACAACCAATCAGAAATCAGCTTTCATTTTACCAAAGCAGGTTGAGAAATGAAAGCTGAGCTCTGGTTGGTTGCTATGGACAACAAAGACAATGTAATGAACAGTTTTGATAAATAATGATGCTCTGAGACTCCACATTATACATCAGGGGACAGCAGCTCCATGTCACCGATCTATCACTGCTGTCAGGAGATGGGATCAAGAACAATTGATAAGAATCTAGCAATATGGGTGATGTGCTCCGCATTACAGGAACCATATAGGAGAAGAGCTCAATATGGCGGATAACGCAGACATGGCACATCTGCTACAGCAGGTACACAAGGCAGACACAAGGATTTCTAATTGTACGGCGTACGGTGCTGAGAAGCAACTGCAATACTCATGAAATAAACCTAAAAAGAGACAGACAATCCTTTACACGTATCACTAGGATTATTATTATTCTTTATTATTATGGCGCCATTTATTCCCTGTCGCTTTACATGTGAGAAGGTGTATACATAGTAAAGACAAGTACAATAATCATGAACAATACAAGTTAGCGACTGGTCCAGGAGGAGAGAGGACCCTACCCGCGAGGGCCACAGTCTACAAAGGGATGGGTGAGGATACAGTAGGTGAGGGTAGAGCCTGTCATGCAGCGATGTGGTGGAGCGGTGGTTACTGCAGGGTGTAGGCTTGTCGGAAGAGGTCGGTCTTCATGTTCCTTCTGAAGGTTTCCACAGTAGGCGAGAGTCTGATGTGATGAGGTAGAGCTTTCCAGAGTAGGGGGGATGCACTGGAGACATCTTGTATGCGATTGTGGGAAGAGGCAATAAGAGGGGAGTAGAGAAGGAGATTGCAACATTCTAACATTTGCACAAATTTGGCAACTTTTTGGGACCGTTTTCTGCAGAAAGTCATTTAAGGGGTTGTCCACTACATGTCAACCCCTTCTGGAATGCTACAGTGCCCCAAATAAAGTAAAAACACTTCATATTTACCTCAGTGCCAACATCGTTGGAATGGCGCTATTCCAGGAGGTATGTGTTTTTTATTTTATTTGAGGCACTGCAGCACTTAAAGGTACTATGTCACCAAGGTTTTGAAACCTAATCTGAGATATAATATATATAGAGATATAGATATATAATATACAGAGATAAATGTTTCACTCATTGGGATGCTTGCTGTAGTTTTGATAAAATCACAGTTTTATCAGCAGGAGATTATCACTACTGCTGCCAGGTAGTTATCTATATTCATGAGCTCTGTATAACCCCACCCCCACCACTGATTGGGAGTTTTCTGACTATGCACAGGGTACACACACAGAAAGCTGCCAATCAGTGTTGTTAGCTGGGTTATACAGAGCTCAGCATTCAGAGAACTGGTAAATTTATAGCAGAGAAAACTGTGATTTTGTCAAAATTATACCATGCAATCCAATGAATAGTACATGCTTGGTAGAAGGGTCTCTGCCCCTATATCATGCTGCTCTCATATAGGGTACCATAAAACTGCTGCCAGATTCCCTTTGAAAAGGTGTCAGCATTTTCCATGTCTTGTGGTAAATTTCAGCAGAACTGAACCTGGACATTACACAATGATAAGAACATTTCACCATGATTTTGGAACAGATAACTCTGACCACTTTGTATTGGTAAACTGCCTATAACAACTATAATCATCTGCTCAAATATAAAACTGTTTTTTGTAATTTTTTATTATAAAGGTAGATTTGGAATCATTTTGGTGACTTTATCCCTGGATTACATGTGGAGGTATAAAACATGCACAATAACGTTCCCTATAATTACTAGTTACATTTCTCTTTTTACCTGAGCCTCCCACGTCTTCTTTCTTCTGGCTATTGGCCTGGATTGATGGTGTCTTTCCTTCCTCTGAACAGTCCAGGCTGATTCTTCTGTTCTTCGGTAATTTTCTCTGGACAATGATGTCTTCATCTGCTTGCGCCATCTCTGGGGTGGGAGACATCTTCCGTCCTGAGTCTGGTTTCTTCCTCTTTTTTCCCTTCCTTTGGGGCTTTTTGATAGAAGGCTTCTCATCAGCCGATGAGCCCAAATGTCTTCTGTTCTTCAATCCTTCACTCTGGGCAATGACGTCCTCATCCACTCGCTCTATCTCTGGGGTGGGAGACATCTTTCGTCCCGAGTCTTTTTTTTTACCCTTTCTTCCTCTCCATTTGGATTTTTTGATTGAAGACTCCTCATCAGCCGATGAGTCCAAGTGTCTTCTTTTTCTCTCTCTCTTCTTCCCTACAATCTCCTCTTTTTCCATATCATCGATTTGCTCACAGCCCGCAGACAACTTCTTCACTATCACCAGTCAACTCCAACTGTCACTTTCCTCAACTGTCAACTGAGCGCACAGGCACCTGGATGGAACTGGTCATGTGATCAGTAACTGACCAATAAGATTCCAAGGATATGCTACAGTATAAGTATGGGAATCTATCAGTTTGATATAAGGGTTGTAATAAAATTAAATCTGTTTTTGTTCTACTGTTTTTAGTTAGTTGAAACTTTATCTTTTCCATTTCCATCACTTCAGTATTATCTCACAGATAATTTTAGGATTTTAGGGCCCATTTTAACAATATGCTGTATTATTTATCCACATCAATGAACTACATACCTGACCATTGTACTTATTGAGAAACAGTTGAGATCTCTATATTATTTGTATCGAGTGGCTACAAACAAAGCAAACAAGATGAATTTCTCATCCACTGCTGTACTCAGCATAAGCAGCGGCTGAAATGACAAATGTTTGTTTTGATTGCTGTCTATGCAGAGCGCAGAAGTCTATGACAAACTCATTTTGACTTCAGTGCTATGTATAAGCAGTGACCAAGATGACAGAAAATGAGCAATACATTATTGAAGGTAGCTCTACTCATGTGCAGTGCATATAAGCAGTGTTCATTCATTCTCTACTCATTTTCTGTTGTCCCAGTCTCTGTCTACGTAGAGGGAACCACTTGAGATGAGTTTGCCATAGGCTGTTGTGCTCTGCTTAGGCAGAGACTTATATGAGAAAGCTCACTTCATTATACTAAGCTTTGTAATTTCCATCTTTGCTTATGTAGACCAGCAGCCACTGGCAAACTCATCTCCCCTTCTGCGTTCTGCATAAATAGCGTTGGGTGGGCATTCGCTTTGCTACTCAACACGGTCTTCATTTATTACATAGAGCTGCTTTTATAGTTTTACATTTTTACTAACCCGAACAAGTGTTACAAGCAGGTCAAGAGACTGGTTTAGGATTAAGCTAATGGTTAGGGCTAGGAATAGGGCTAAGGTAATAACATTGTTCTATAAAAAATGTATTAAGAAAATAGAAAGCATACAAATAAAATAATGTATTGCGTTTTATATTTTTAAAATTCGAGAGATGACTTCAGCAAAAAACAGAAAAAAAATGAAGAAATAAAATTGCAAAGTATAATTACATCAGTATTTTCCTTAAATTACAATACACGTGCAATACTGGGCTTTTGGAAAGGACTCACGGAGTGCTATTGGTTCACGGGTTAGGGGGCATATACTTGTCTTGTCCTGGGTGCTCGCAACCCATGCTGTGACAGTGTGCTATCAGCAGAGTGCACAGCAACCAGCAAGTTTTTTAATTTACTTTTTTTTTCTGCATTTTTTTCATCTGTAGCCTAAAAGACAACAGGTAAATATTAAATGCACTACAAACATCAGGCTTTTTTATTGTGTGATAGTGACGCGCCCCTGGGCCTACTTGGTGTAGCGTTGCGCACGCGGGGACTACCCGGAGCCGGGCCTGTTGGGGGGAGTAGTCTTGTGGCGGTGACCCGGTCCGTGCCCAGGGAGTCAAACTGTGTGGCTGAGTAGTAGCAGTAGATATTGGACGACTACGCCACCCGTTGAATGCAGCTATGGAGCTGCTGCTGCAGGGCAGACCGCTGAGGCCGGTGGTACGATTGTGCAGCGTAGGTGGTATAACCCCCAACGGGAGGGGTATGGCCTCAGGGCTGCCGACGTGGATGATGGGGGTAGCAGGAACCACTCAGAGACGATGCAGTGTAGTTCAGGGTCTTTACTGGTGATAAAGATAGACCCTCCCGGAGTACTGGCTAGCGATCGGGGCCTGGTCAGTCTTTGAGCAGATGGGATTTCCCCTGGCCAGGCGGAGTTGTAGGCCTCCCCAACTAATTGTACTCTTCTGGCTACCTTGCTAGAGGCGGGTAAAAGTAGCCCACGTCCCTGAGTGTACCGTGTGGTGCTCACCCGTATGACCGGTGACTCGGGGCCTTCTAGTGGCTTCCGCTCCACGATGGCGGTGCTGGTCCCACGCGTGTGACCGTGCCTTCGGGTTTCTTGGCCAGAGGACCTGAAATCCCCTGCCGGTCGGTTTCTGCTGCTGGGTAAGGATTAGTCCCCACAGCCTCGGACTCCGGGTCCGGTGGTAACTCTTCAATCAGGGCGAGCTCTACAGCTGCCAGCCCCTGATTCCTTTTAGCACGACTTCCCCAGAGCTCCTGATCTCTCTTTCCTATAGCTGCTTCTCCTCTTCTCTCTGTACTCTTTCTCTCTAACCCTGCCTCAGCCCCAAGTTCTTCCCCTCCCAGCACTGGGCAGGAGGTGTGGCATGCATAGGATTCCTGACCAAGAGACCTCCCACCTGCTCTCAGACGTAATATCTCTATTACTGTGGCAACCAGACCCCTGGGGTGTCACATTCCCCCCTAGTAAAATTTAGTACTCCGGGACTAAACATATTTTTGTAACATAACAAATTACAAACAGAAACAACGCAATAAAGAAAAACATTAGGATGGTCACGGCGTGTCCGCAACCGGGTGCAGTTTTTGAGAAAACAAGGGTGTCCATTTCACCAAAACAGGGAGACGTAACCAGGCAGGGGTCTGTCCTGCCCCGAGTCCTTAACAGTCTTTTAGTCCGTCCTGGGTTACGCTCCAACTATATGCAAAAAGGATTCCCGGTAAATCCACCAAAGACTCCTACAAATAACTAGAAACACAAAATTATACACAAGCAACAATAAACAGGTAAACATTAATAAAATAGCTTGAACATTTAGATCCTCCACCGTATGGGCAACTGGCCTCTAGTGACCCTAGTGGACCTACGGAGCTGGCTGACTGGTCCTGTGCTACAGGGTATAGGAGCTGTCAAGGGTAAACTGGGCAGCCGTCTACGGACTCTTTGGCTCACTAGGGGTATGGCAGGCTCACTATAAGCAGAGGGTTGATTCTCCTGGTCTGCTTGTGTGGGGTCTTCTGCCTCCTGGACCGGCTGTTCTTCCAGCTCTACCTGTGTCTCCGTAGGCACTTGGGATGCTGGTTGGAGGAACGTGAGGACGGGTACCACAACAGCACCATTGACTTGAGTCCAAGACCGAGGGAAGTCTCCGAGCACAGTACTAACCATATCTTCCCTTTCCTCTACGGGTCGAGGGTCTTCTTGTTCCTCTTCAGGGTTCCGTAGCTGTTCAGGACACTTCTTCAGGTGATCCCGGGATACAATGGCTGTGGTTTCCCCTCCGTCTTTACTGATTGTACAGATCTTTGGGTTGTCGTGGCTTGAGGGCAGTACGGTGTACGGGTCCTTCTCCCACTGGTCGTCCAACTTGTGGAGCCGTCTTTTCCTCTTCAAGACCTGCTCTCCGGGCACCAGGGGAACAGCGGGAGCATACTGGTTGTAAGTTTTCTCTTGTCTTTCCCTAACTTGACAGAGACTTCGCTCCACGCTCTCCTGTACTTTCCGGTACTGCTGCTGCCTCTCTGTGTCCCAGTCTGCTTCTTGTGAAGTGTCCTCGGGTGTCAGGACTCCCATCTCCAGATCAACAGGAAGCTTACCAGGTCTTGCCCTCATTAGGTAAGCCGGGGTACAGTTGGTGGAACCTACAGGGATGTGGTTGTATAGGTCCACCAGGTCGGGCAGCTTTTCAGGCCACAGACTACGTTCTTCCAGGGGCAATGTTTTCAGAAGATCTATCACCACCTGGTTCATTTTCTCACAAAGTCCATTAGTTTGCGGGTGATAGGGTGTTGTTCTAATCTTCCGGCAGCCATACAGGGTGCAGAACTCCTGGAAGACTTCTGCTTCAAAGGCAGGCCCCTGGTCCGTCAGCACCTGCTCCGGGTATCCGTGCGGACGGCAGAAGTGCTGCTGGAAGGCTCTAGCTGCTGTTTGAGCCGTTAAGTCCTTGACGGGGACGACAACCAAGAACCGGGAGTAGTGATCCACGATGGTTAACGCGTAGACGTAGCCACTTCTGCTTGGGGTCAGTTTTACATGATCCAAGGCTACCAGTTCCAACGGCTGTCTGGTGATGATGGACTGCAGGGGAGTCCTCTGGCTGGCACGGTCCCTCCTTCTTAGGTTGCATGGGCCACAGTCTCTGCACCACCTCTCGATGGTTCCTCTCATGCCTACCCAATGGAACCGCCCGCGCAGCAGGAACTCCAGCTTCTTCCATCCGAAGTGCCCAGCTCCGTCGTGGTATGCCTCCATCACCATAGCTGCGTCTCTTCTTGGCACCACTACTTGCCAGATTAGTTCATGCGTCCGGGAGTTAACCATTCTGCGGCACAACTTCCCCTTGTAAAGGAACAGTCGACTCTTCTCAGCCCACAGTTGCTTGGCTTCCTCCGGAGCGTCTGGGTCAAGGCGTGCATCTGGCCGAGTCAGCATCTCCTTTACCAGTCGGACGGCAGGGTCACTGTCTTGCGTCTCCGCCCAGTTGTAATGAGGTAATGGGTTGAACGTAGCGGATTGCTTACTCCTTACACGGTGGGAATACTGGATAGTCCCATGACGGTGGAACGCGGGGAGTTCAACTTCTTCCAGTTCCTCTGAATCTTCCCCTACGTCCGGTAGGTTCGGCATCCTGGACAGGGCGTCCGCGTTGGTATTGGAGCGTCCTGCCCGGTATTTGATTGTAAACTCATAGTTGGACAAGCGGGCCATCCATCTCTGCTCTAGGGCACCGAGTCTTGCAGTGTCCAGGTGTGTCAACGGGTTGTTATCCGTGTACACGGTGAACCGGGAAGCAGCGAGGTAGTGCTTAAAGCGTTCGGTGACTGCCCACACCATTGCCAGGAACTCTAGCTTAAATGAGCTGTAATTCTCAGGGTTTCTTTCGGTGGGTCGCAGTTTTCGGCTGGCGTAAGCAATTACCCGTTCCTTCCCCTGCTGGATCTGGGACAGTACGGCTCCTAGCCCGATGTTACTGGCGTCGGTGTAGAGGATAAAGGGCTGGCTATAATCAGGGTACGCCAGGATTTCATCCCCCGTGAGGGCCATCTTCAGCTGGCGGAAGGACTCTTCTTCCAGCTTCTCCCATCTGAAGGGTGGCTTCTGGTTCTTGGCCTTCCTGGACTGGCCTATCAGGAGGTCCTGCATAGGAGCTGCCTTTTTGGTGAAACCGGGAATGAACCTTCGGTAGTAGCCTACCAACCCGAGGAACTGCCTCACTTCCTTTACGCTGGAGGGGCTTGGCCATTCCTTAATTGCGGTGATCTTATCAGGGTCGGGAGCCACTCCGTCAGCACTCACCACGTGTCCCAGGTACTGCACCTTTGGCTTCAGGAGGTGACACTTGGAGGGTTTCACCTTTAGGCCGTAACTTGCCAGAGCTTCGAACACTTCCGCCAGGTGTTTCAGGTGGTCCTCGTAGGTCCTGGAATAGACGATGACATCGTCCAGGTATAACAGGACCGTCTCAAAGTTTCGGTGTCCCAGACAGCATTCCATCAATCGCTGGAAGGTTCCTGGTGCGTTGCAGAGTCCGAACGGCATGCAGGTAAACTCGCTAAGTCCCATCGGGGTGGTGAATGCGGTCTTCTCCCGGTCCGCCTCTGCTACAGGAACCTGCCAGTACCCGCTAGTGAGATCCAAGGTGGAGAAGAAGTTAGCAGATTTTAAAGCAGCCAAAGACTCCTCTATTCTTGGTAAGGGGTACGCATCTTTGTGTGTGATACGGTTAATTTTCCGGTAATCTACACACATTCTCATGGTGTTGTCTTTCTTTTTGACCAAGACTAGTGGAGCTGCCCAGGGGCTACAGCTATCCCTAATTACCCCAGCCTCCTTCATGTCTCTAAGCATCCCCTTGGCGTGTTGGTAGTGTGCAGGGGGTACGGGTCGATACCTCTCTTTTATGGGAGGATGGTCCCCCTTGACTCGCCCGAAGTCTAACGGGTGTTTACTAAACACTCTCTCGTACTCTCGAACCACCCGGTAGACTCCCTGTTTCTGGTGGGAGGGAGTGGAGTCAGTACCCAAATGTAGTTGCTGACACCAATCCTCCATTATTTTCGTAGAGCCGTTACCTTCCTCCGGGTGAGATGGAGGCAAGGGTTCCACAGACTGTATAGAATTTTGGTTGATAGTATATAATTTGGCTAGCGTAGCATACCGGGGCAGGTATACTTCCCTTTTCCCGATATTTATTATACGAACGGGCACCCTCCCATGGCGTACATCAACTACCCCCCGTGCTGTCAAAATGGTGGGCCTACTGTCTGAGTAGACTGGTTCTACCATGGCCTGGTAATCTCTACCTCTCAGACCAATAGCTGCCCGGCACCAAATCATCATTTCACTTTTCGGGGGCATGGCAATAGGGAAAGGGTCACACATTCTTACGCTACCAATCTCACCACCGGAGAGTTCCACCTGTTGCCGTCGCATCAGTGCCCGGATCTCTTTCTGGAGCACTCGCTGCTGGCCGGAGCTGGCGTTTTTGGCAACCTGCTGTAAAATGAAAATCACCTCTGCAAGACAATTTTCAATCACATTAGTTCCTAGAGTTATCTTTGGGTGACTCTCGCGCTTGTCAATGTCTACAATGATCAATCCCTGTGCTGCCAGTTCGACTCTACCGATTTTAATGGTCATTTCTTTAAATCCGATCTGTGGCACGGGCTGACCATTGCTGGCGATGATACTCAGGTCGTCGTCTGGGTAGCGGGTTATGTCCGAATCATTCCAGTACTGCTTGAAGAGCACGTACGGGATGGTGGTGACCTGTGACCCGGTGTCCAGTAGGGCACTCATAGGGATGCCATCCAGTACCACAGGCAAGACTGGACGTCCTCCCACATATTTGTCGCGCCAGTTCGATGGGCCTGGTGATCTTTTTCCTGGGGGTTGGCCCTCTACCCCAGGTTGTGCCAGTTTAAAGGACAGTACCTTGCCATATGTCCGGGTTGATTGCAGCGGCGGCAGATGGGTTGTCCGTCCTCGTTGTATCGGTCGCTGGGTCTTCCTCTGGCCGGTGGGGTCCTCCTTGGTCGACGCCACGGGATGTCCTCCGGTCCGGATGCCAGCTGGATCTTCCCTGGAGTGGAAACCTGTAAAGACTGCACAGTTCGGGTTAGCGCAGCAACGCTTTTAGCTAGCTCTTGGACCTGATGGTGCAGGTCCGGAGCCGGGTCATTGTTCAAAGCCTGCGCATCAGCCCCCACAGGCCCTGCCGACAAGGGCGCCGCCTCCTGGTGGTAAGTGATAGCTGGGCGCCTGTGGGTCACAACGCCACCCGGTGCCGGTTCTCGGAGCACCCGGATGGCTCTGTCCTTGAACTGTGCAAAGTCCAGATGAGGATCCTGTAAGGCTATGGCCCGCAACTGGGTTCGGTGGACATTGCAATATAGTCCCTCTATAAATTGCTCGGTCAACAGCCTGTCCTCGTTTCCCACGCTGTCAGGGTCGGTCTGCTTAATGGCTCTCAGGGCCTCTTGTAGGTTTAGTGCATAGTCCCTTATACTCTCATGTGCTCGCTGCTTGCACCCATAGAATCTAAGCTTAATCTCGGATGAGGTGCGGGTATCAAAGGTGTCCCTCAGCCGGGTTAGTATCCCTGCGACAGTCCTCCTCCCAGGTGGCCAGGACTTTACCTCCCTTTGGGCTGCCCCGGTTAGTTGGGCCACCAGGATGCTCACTTTTTGCTCTTCTGTGAGGGAGTACACCTGGAAGAGGCTATCCAGCTTTTCTTTAAAGTCATTCAGGGTATGTGACTCCCCTGAGTACTGGGGTAGCCAGGCTGCTCCCGGGATATAGGGCATGGTGAAAGGCATGACTGCAGCAGCGGTGGCGCTGGCGGGGGTTGAGACAGTGAAGCTCTCCTCCGTATCCGACATCTTTCTCCCCCCCTAGTGGACCGTGGCCTACCTTGCGATGATCCTCTTCCGTAGGCCGCGGCTCCGCAGTCGATCGTCAGGGTCGAGGACCTTCCGTCGCGCTCCTGTGATGTCGGCGTCTGCTGGGCTCCTTCCAGGACCTTACGCAACGTCCGGACATGAGGCGGGGCTTCAGTTCTCGCGCGCTTTCGGAGTCCACGCCCCTCTTCTTCCCGCGCGGCGTCTTCAAGATGGCGTCCAACGGCGGGAAAACTCCACGGATGGCGGGAAGAAGGCAGAAGATGGCGCCGGATGGCGGGAAAACTTCGCGGATGGCGGGAAGAAGGTAGAAGATGGCGCCGGATGGCGGGAATCTTCACCACTGGTAAGTTTGAACAGTCTTTTTCAGGCACGCAGTACCCGGTGGTTGCGGGCACGAAATCCTGCCGACTACGCCAAAAGTTGACGTGCCCCTGGGCCTACTTGGTGTAGCGTTGCGCACGCGGGGACTACCCGGAGCCGGGCCTGTTGGGGGGAGTAGTCTTGTGGCGGTGACCCGGTCCGTGCCCAGGGAGTCAAACTGTGTGGCTGAGTAGTAGCAGTAGATATTGGACGACTACGCCACCCGTTGAATGCAGCTATGGAGCTGCTGCTGCAGGGCAGACCGCTGAGGCCGGTGGTACGATTGTGCAGCGTAGGTGGTATAACCCCCAACGGGAGGGGTATGGCCTCAGGGCAGCTGACGTGGATGATGGGGGTAGCAGGAACCACTCAGAGACGATGCGGTGTAGTTCAGGGTCTTTACTGGTGATAAAGATAGACCCTCCCGGAGTACTGGCTAGCGATCGGGGCCTGGTCAGTCTTTGAGCAGATGGGATTTCCCCTGGCCAGGCGGAGTTGTAGGCCTCCCCAACTAATTGTACTCTTCTGGCTACCTTGCTAGAGGCGGGTAAAAGTAGCCCACGTCCCTGAGTGTACCGTGTGGTGCTCACCCGTATGGCCGGTGACTCGGGGCCTTCTAGTGGCTTCCGCTCCACGATGGCGGTGCTGGTCCCACGCGTGTGACCGTGCCTTCGGGTTTCTTGGCCAGAGGACCTGAAATCCCCTGCCGGTCGGTTTCTGCTGCTGGGTAAGGATTAGTCCCCACAGCCTCGGACTCCGGGTCCGGTGGTAACTCTTCAATCAGGGCGAGCTCTACAGCTGCCAGCCCCTGATTCGTTTTAGCACGACTTCCCCAGAGCTCCTGATCTCTCTTTCCTATAGCTGCTTCTCCTCTTCTCTCTGTACTCTTTCTCTCTAACCCTGCCTCAGCCCCAAGTTCTTCCCCTCCCAGCACTGGGCAGGAGGTGTGGCATGCATAGGATTCCTGACCAAGAGACCTCCCACCTGCTCTCAGACGTAATATCTCTATTACTGTGGCAACCAGACCCCTGGGGTGTCACAATAGCTCACTGTAGGTGTGTTTTTGAACAAGCCCTAATGAGTATGAGTATGCATATGATGATATGGTGAGTATGTGTTATGAGGCTATTTGGGACTCACACTGTATATATGGAGGCTATGTGGGGTTCACACTGTATATATGGAGGCTATGTAGGGCTCACACTGTATAGATGGAGGCTATGTGGGGCTCACACTGTATATATGAAGGTTATGTGGGGCTCATACTGTATATAGGAGCCCATGTGGAGGCTCATACTGTATATAGGGGGCTATGTTGGGGCTCAATCTGTATATACAGAGGCTATGTGGGGCTCATGCTATATATAGGAAGCTATGTGGGGGCACATATTAGATTAGGAGGCTATGTGAGGGCTCATACTGAATGTAGGAGGTTATGTGGGGGTTCATACTGTATGTAGGAGGCTATGTGGGGGATTATACTGTGTATAGGAGGCTATGTGAAGGCTCATCTTGTATATAAGAGGCTCCTTGGTGCTCACACTATATACAGGGAGGCTATGTGGGGGCTCCTGCTGTATATACAGAGGCTATGTGGTGCTCATGCGGTATATAGGAGGCTATGGGGGGCTTATGCTGAGGCTATTTGGGGCTCATACTGTAAATAGGAGGCAATATATATGGGACACACTGTATATGCAGGCTATGTGGGGCTCACACTGTATATATGGAGGCTGTGTGGGGGTTCGTACTGTATATGGGAGGTTATGTGGGGGCTCATACTGAATGTGGGAGGCTATTTGGGGGCTCAGACTGAATGTAGGAGGCTATGTGGGGGTTCATACTGTAAATAGGAGGCTATATGGGGGCTCATACTGTATATAGGAGGCTATGTGAGGGCTCATATTGTTTATAGAGAGGCTATATGGGGCTCATACTATATATAGGGGGCTGCTATGTTGCAGCTCATATTGTATATAGGAGATAACCGGGGCTCATACTATATTACTATATAGGGTGGTCCAAAAGTAGGTGCACAGAAAGTGTAATAAGGTTATGAAGGGGGAGGTTTATCAAACATGGTGTAAAGTGAAACTGGCTCAGTTGCCCTTAGCAACCAATCAGATTCCACTTTTCATTCCTCACAGACAAAGTTTATAGTCGAAAACCAAAAATTGTCAGTGATTTGAAAAATTACATAAGAGATGCATTTCAAGAAATTAATACCCATTGCTCTGGCCTGCCCTCGACGTGGATCCGGCCTGCACTCGCTCTGGCTCTGGCCTGCCCTCGCTTTGGCTCCGACCTGCTCTCACTCTGGCCTGCCCTCGCCTTGGCTCCGGCCTGCTCTCGCTCTGGCCTGCCCTCGCCTTGACTCCGGCCTGCTCTCGCTCTGGCTCTGGCCTGCCTTTGCCTTGTCTCCAGCCTGCTCTCACTCTGGCTCTGGCCTGCCTTTGCCTTTGCTCCGGCCTGCTCTCGCTCTGGCTCTGGCCTGCTCTCGCTCTGGCTCTAGGCTGCCTTCGCCTTGGCTCCGGGCTGCTCTTGCTCTGGCTCTGGCCTGCTCTCGCTTTGGCTCTGGTCTGCCCTTGCCTTGGCTCCGGCCTGCTCTCGCTCTGGCCTGCTCTTGCTCTGGCCTACCCTGGCTCTGCCTCTGGCCTGCCCTCGCCCTGGCTACGGCCTGCTCTCGCTCTAGCTCCGTCCTGTCCTCGCCCTGGCTCCACTATGCCACAGCTCGGGCTCCGGCCTGCCCTCGCCTTGGCTACGTCCTGCTCTCTTCCTGGCTCTGAACTGCTCTCGCTCTGGCTCTGGCCTGCCCTCGCCCTGGCTCCGGCCTGCTCTCTCTCTGGCTCTGGCCTGCCCTTGCCCTGGCTCCGGCCTACTCTCGCTCTGGCTCTTGCCTCGCCCTGTCTCCGGCCTGCTCTCGCCCTGGTTCCGGCCTGCCCTTGCCTTGGCTCTGGCCTGCCCTTGCCTTGGCTCTGGCCTACCCTTGCTCTGGGTCCGGCCAGCCCTCGCATTGGCTCCGGCCTGCTCTCGCCCTG
Organism: Phyllobates terribilis; assembly: GCF_046119375.1. Classification (NCBI taxonomy): domain Eukaryota; kingdom Metazoa; phylum Chordata; class Amphibia; order Anura; family Dendrobatidae; genus Phyllobates; species Phyllobates terribilis. Next base: position 2,737,295 of record NW_027362898.1, on the reverse strand, counting down.
CCTCCGACCTGCTCTCGCTCTGGCCTGCCCTCGCCCTGGCTCCAGCCTGCTCTCTCTCTGGCTCTGGCCTGCCCATGCCTTGGCTCCGGGCTGCTCTCTCTCTGGCTCTGGCCTGCCCTTGCCTTAGCTCCGGCCTTCTCTTGCTCTGACCTGCCCTCGCCCTGGCTCTGGACTACCCTCGCCTTGGCTCTGGCCTGCTCTCGCTCTGGCTCCTGCCTGCCCTCACCCTGACTCCGGCCTGCCCTTGCTCTGGCTCCGGCCAGCCCTCGCATTGGCTCCGGCCTGCTCTCGCCCTGGCTCCGACCTGCTCTCTCTCTGGCTCTGGCCTGCGCTTGCCTTGGCGCTGGCCTGCTCTCGCTCTGGCTCTGTCCTGCCCTCGCCTTGGCTCCGGCCTGCTCTTGCCCTGGCTCCGGCCTGCTCTCTCTCTGGCTCTGGCTTGCCCTGGCTTCGGCCTACTATCGCTCTGGCCTCGCCCTGTCTCCGGCCTCCTCTCACCCTGGTTCCGGCCTGCCCTTGCCTTGGCTCTGGCCTTCTCTTGCTCTGGCCTGCCTTTGCCTTGGCTCTAGCCTACTCTCGCTCTGGCCTGCCCTCGCCCTGGCTCCGGCCTGCTCTCGCTCTGGCCTGCTCTCGCTCTGGCTCTGGTCTGCTCTCGCTCTGGCCTGCCCTCGCTTTGGCTCCGACCTGCTCTCGCTCTGGCCTGCCCTCGCCTTGGCTCCGGCCTGCTCTCGCTCTGGCCTGCCCTCGCCTTGGCTCCGGCCTGCTCTCGCTCTGGCTCTAGCCTGCCATTGCCTTGTCTCCGGCCTGCTATCACTCTGGCTCTGGCCTGCCTTTGCCTTTGCTCCGGCCTGCTCTCTCTCTGGCCTGCTCTCGCTCTGGCTCTAGCCTGCCTTCGCCTTGGCTCCGGGCTGCTCTCGCTCTGGCCTGCTCTCGCTTTGGCTCTGGTCTGGCCTTGCCTTGGCTACGGCCTGCTCTCGCCTTGGCTCCAGCCTGCTCCCGCTCTAGCTCCGTCCTGCCCTCGCCCTGGCTCCACTATGCCACAGCTCGGGCTCCGGCCTGCCCTCGCCTTGCAAACGTCCTGCCCTCTCCCTGGCTCTGAACTGCTCTCGCTCTGGCTCTGGCCTGCCCTCGCCCTGGCTCCAGCCTGCTCTCTCTCTGGCTCTGGCCTGCCCTTGCCATGACTCCGGCCTGCTCTCTCTCTGGCTCTGGCTTGCTCTGGCTTCGGCCTACTCTCGCTCTGGCTCTGGCCTGCTCTCGCTCTGGCCTCGCCCTGTCTCCGGCCTCCTCTCACCCTGGTTCCGGCATGCCCTTGCCTTGGCTCTGGCCTTCTCTTGCTCTGGCCTGCCCTTGCCTTGGCTCTGGCCTACTCTCGCTCTGGCCTGCCCTCGTCCTGGCTCCGGCCTGCTCTCGTTCTGGCCTGCTCTCGCTTTGGCTCCGGCCTGCTCTCGCTCTGACTCTGGCCTGCCTTCGCCCAGGCTCCAGCCTGCTCTGGATCTTTCTCTGGCCTGCCCTCGCCTTGGCTCCGGCCTGCTCTCGCTCTGGCTTTGGCCTGCCCTCACCTTGGCTCCGGCCTGCTCTCTCTCGCCTTGGCTCCGGCCTGCTCTTGCTCTGGCTCCAGCCTGCCCTCGTCCTGGCTCCGGCCTGCCCTTACTCTGGCTCCGGCCAGCCCTCGAGGGCCTTGGCTCTGGCCTGCCCTCGCCCTGGCTCCGGACTGCTCTTGCTCTGGCCTGCCCTCGCCTTGGCTCTGGCCTGCCCTCGCTCTGGCTCAAGCCTGCTCTACCTCTGGCTGTGGCCTGCCCTTTCCTTGGCTCCAGACTGCTCTCGCTCTGGCCTGCTTTTGCTCTGGCTCTGGCTTGCCCTCGACTTGGCTCCGGCCTGCACTCGCTCTGGCTCTGGCCTACCCTCGCTTTGTCTCCGACCTGCTCTCGCTCTGGCCTGCCCTTTCGCCTCGGCTTCGGCCTGCTCTCGCTCTGGCCTGCCCTCGCCTTGGCTCCGGCCTGCTCTCGCTCTGGCCTGCCTTTGCCTCGTCTCCGGCCTGCTCTCACTCTGGCTCTGGCCTGCCTTTGCCTTTGCTCCGGCCTGCTCTCGCTCTGCCTGCCTTTGCCTTGGCTCCGGGCTGCTCTCGCTTTGGCTCTGGTCTGCCCTTGCCTTGGCTACGGCCTGCTCTCGCCTAGGCTCCAGCCTGCTCTCGCTCTAGCTCCGTCCTGCTCTCGCCCTGGCTCCACTATGCCACAGCTCGGGCTCCGGCCTGCCCTCGCCTTGGCTACGTCCTGCTCTTTCCCTGGCTCTGAACTGCTCTCGCTCTGGCCTGCCCTCGCCCTGGCTCCGGCCTGCTCTTTCTCTGGCTCTGGCCTGCCCTTGCCCTGGCTCCGATCTGCTCTCTCTGGCTTGCCCTTGCCCTGGCTTCGGCCTACTCTCGCTCTGGCTGTAGCCTCGCCCTGTCTCCGGCCTCCTCTCACCCTGGTTCCGGCCTGCCCTTGCCTTGGCTCTGGTCTTCTCTTGCTCTGGCCTACTCTCGCTCTGGCCTGCCCTCGCCCTGGCTCCGGCCTGCTCTCTCTCTGGCTCTGGCCTGCCCTTGCCCTGGCTCCGGCCTGCTCTCTCTCTGGCTCTGGCTTGCCCTGGCTTCGGCCTACTCTCGCTCTGGCTCTGGCCTGCTCTCGCTCTGGCCTCGCCCTGTCTCTGGCCTCCTCTCACCCTGGTTCCGGCCTGCCCTTGCCTTGGCTCTGGCCTTCTCTTGCTCTGGCCTGCCCTTGCCTTGGCTCTGGCCTGCCCTCGCCCTGGCTCCGGCCTGCTCTCGCTCTGGCCTGCTCTCGCTCTGGCCTGCTCTCGCTCTGGCGTGCACTCGCTTTGGCTCCGGCCTGCTCTCGCTCTGACTCTGGCCTGCCCTCGCCCTGGCTCCAGCCTGCTCTGGATCTTTCTCTGGCCTGCCCTCGCCTTGGCTCCGGCCTGCTCTCGCTCTGGCTTTGGCCTGCCCTCACCTTGGCTCCGGCCTGCTCTTGCTCTGGCTCCAGCCTGCCCTCGTCCTGGCTCCGGCCTGTCCTTACTCTGGCTCCGGCCAGCCCTCGAGGGCCTTGGCTCCGGCCTGCTCTTGCTTTGGCTCTGGCCTGCTCTCGCCCTGGCTCCGTACTGCTCTTGCTCTGGCCTGCCCTCGCCTTGGCTCTGGCCTGCCCTCGCTCTGGCTCAAGCCTGCTCTACCTCTGGCTGTGGCATGCCCTTTCCTTGGCTCCGGACTGCTCTCGCTCTGGCCTGCTTTTGCTCTGGCTCTGGCCTGCCCTCGACTTGGCTCCGGCCTGCACTCGCTCTGGCTCTGGCCTGCCCTCGCTTTGGTTACGATCTGCTCTCGATCCGGGCTTCCCTCGCCTTGGCTCCGGCCTGCTCTCGCTCTGGCCTGCCCTCGCCTTGGCTCCGGCCTGCTCTCGCTCTGCCTCTGTCTTGTCTCCGGCCTGCTCTCACTTTGGCTCTGGCCTGCCTTTGCTCCGGCCTGCTCTCGCTCTGGCTCTAACCTGCCTTCGCCTTGGCTCCGGGCTGCTCTCGCTCTGGCCTGCTCTCGCTTTGGCTCTGGTCTGCCCTTGCCTTGGCTACGGCCTGCTCTCGCCTTGGCTCCGTCCTGCCCTCGCCCTGGCTCCACTATGCAACAGCTCGGGCTCCGGACTGCCCTCGCCTTGGCTACGTCCTGCTCTCTCCCTGGCTCTGAACTGCTCTCGCTCTGGCTCTGGCCTGCCCTCGCCCTGGCTCCGGCCTGCTCTCGCCCTGGCTCCGGCCTGCTCTTTCTCTGGCTCTGGCCTGCCCATGCCCTGGCTCCGACCTGCTCTCTCTCTGGCTCTGGCTTGCCCTTGCTTTGGCCTACTCTCGCTCTGGCATGCTCTCGCTCTGGCCTCGCCCTGGCTCTGGCCTCCTCTCACCCTGGTTCCGGCCTGCCCTTGCCTTGGCTCTGGCCTTCTCTAGCTCTGGCCTACTCTCGCTGTGGCCTGCTCTCGCTCTGGCCTGCTCTCGCTCTGGCCTGCTCTCGCTCTGGCGTGCCCTCGCTTTGGCTCCGGCCTGCTCTCGCTCTGACTCTGGCCTGCCTTTGCCCTGGCTCCAGCCTGCTCTGGATCTTTCTCTGGCCTGCCCTCGCCTTGGCTCCGGCCTGCTCTCGCTCTGGCTTTGGCCTGCCCTCACCTTGGCTCCGGCCTGCTCTCGCCTTGGCTCCGGCCTGCTCTTGCTCTGGCTCCAGCCTGCCCTCGTCCTGGCTCCGGCCTGTCCTTACTCTGGCTCCGGCCAGCCCTCGAGGGCCTTGGCTCCGGCCTGCTCTTGCTTTGGCTCTGGCCTGCTCTCGCCCTGGCTCCGTACTGCTCTTGCTCTGGCCTGCACTCGCCTTGGCTCTGGCCTGCCCTCGCTCTGGCTCAAGCCTGCTCTACCTCTGGCTGTGGCCTGCCCTTTCCTTGGCTCCGGACTGCTCTCGCTCTGGCCTGCTTTTGCTCTGGCTCTGGCCTGCCCTCGACTTGGCTCCGGCCTGCACTCGCTCTGGCTCTGGCCTGCCCTCGCTTTGGTTACGATCTGCTCTCGATCCGGGCTTCCCTCGCCTTGGCTCCGGCCTGCTCTCGCTCTGGCCTGCCCTCGCCTTGGCTCCGGCCTGCTCTCGCTCTGGCTCTGGCCTGCCTTTGTCTTGTCTCCGGCCTGCTCTCACTTTGGCTCTGGCCTGCCTTTGCTCCGGCCTGCTCTCGCTCTGGCTCTAACCTGCCTTCGCCTTGGCTCCGGGCTGCTCTCGCTCTGGCCTGCTCTCGCTTTGGCTCTGGTCTGCCCTTGCCTTGGCTACGGCCTGCTCTCGCCTTGGCTCCGTCCTGCCCTCGCCCTGGCTCCACTATGCAACAGCTCGGGCTCCGGACTGCCCTCGCCTTGGCTACGTCCTGCTCTCTCCATGGCTCTGAACTGGTCTCGCTCTGGCTCTGGCCTGCCCTCGCCCTGGCTCCGGCCTGCTCTTTCTCTGGCTCTGGCCTGCCCATGCCCTGGCTCCGACCTGCTCTCTCTCTGGCTCTGGCTTGCCCTTGCTTTGGCCTACTCTCGCTCTGGCATGCTCTCGCTCTGGCCTCGCCCTGGCTCTGGCCTCCTCTCACCCTGGTTCCGGCCTGCCCTTGCCTTGGCTCTGGCCTTCTCTAGCTCTGGCCTACTCTCGCTCTGGCCTGCCCTCGCCCTGGCTCCGGCCTGCTCTCGCTCTGGCCTGCTCTCGCTCTGGCGTGCCCTCGCTTTGGCTCCGGCCTGCTCTCGCTCTGACTCTGGCCTGCCTTTGCCCTGGCTCCAGCCTGCTCTGGATCTTTCTCTGGCGTGCCCTCGCCTTGGCTCCGGCCTGCTCTCGCTCTGGCTTTGGCCTGCCCTCACCTTGGCTCCGGCCTGCTCTCGCTTTGGCTCCGGCCTGCTCTTGCTCTGGCTCCAGCCTGCCCTCGTCCTGGCTCCGGCCAGCCCTCGAGGGCCTTGTCTCCTGCCTGCTCTTGCTTTGGCTCTGGCCTGCCCTCGCCCTGGCTCAGGACAGCTCTTGCTCTGGCCTGCCCTCATCTTGACTCCGGCCTGCTCTCGCTCTGGTTCTGGCCTGCCTTCGCCTTGGCTCCGGCCTGCCCTCGCTCTGGCTCAAGCCTGCTCTACCTCTGGCTGTGGCCTGCCCTTTCCTTGGCTCCGGACTGCTCTCGCTCTGGCTCTGGCCTGCTTTTGCTCTGGCCTGCCCTCGACTTGGCTCCGGCTTGCACTCGCTCTGACTCTGGCCTGCCCTCGCCCTGGTTCCGGCCTGCCCTTGCCTTGGCTCTGGCCTTCTCTATCTTTGGCTCCGGCCTGCCCTTGCCTTGACTCCGGCCTGCGTCTTGCCTTGGCTAAGGCCTGCTCTCGCTCTGGCTACGGCCTGCCCTCGCCCTGACTCCGGCCAGCCCTTCCTTGCTCTGGGTCCGGCCTGCCCTCGCCTTGGCTCCGGCCTGCTCTCGCTCTGGCCTGCCTTTGCCTTGTCTCCGGCCTGCTCTCGCTCTGGCCTGCTCTCGCTCTGGCTCAAGCCTGCCTTCGCCTTGGCTCCGGGCTGCTCTCGCTCTGGCCTGCTCTCTCTTTGGCTCTGGTCTGCCCTTGCCTTGGCTACGGCCTGCTCTTGCCTTGGCTCCAGCCTGCTCTTGCTCTAGCTCCGTCCTGCCCTCGCCCTGGCTCCACCATGCCACAGCTCGTGCTCCGGCCTGCCCTCGCCTTGGCTACATCCTGCTCTCTCCCTGGCTCTGAACTGCTCTCGCTCTGGCCTGCCCTCGCCCTGGCTCCGGCCTGCTCTTTCTCTGGCTCTAGCCTGCCCTTCCCCTGGCTCCGACTTGCTCTCTCTCTGGCTCTGGCTTGCCCTTGCTTCGGCCTACTCTCGCTCTGGCCTGCTCTCGCTCTGGCCTCGCCCTGTCTCCGGACTCCTCTCACCCTGGTTCCGGCCTGCCCTTGCCTTGGCTCTGGCCTTCTCTTGCTCTGGCCTACTCTCGCTCTGGCCTGCCCTCGCCCTGGCTCCGGCCTGCTCTCGCTCTGGCCTGCTCTCGCTCTGGCCTGTTCTCGCTCTGGCGTGCCCTCGCTTTGGCTCCGGCCTGTTCTCGCTCTGACTCTGGCCTGCCCTCGCCCTGGCTCCAGCCTGCTCTGGATCTTTCTCTGGCCTGCCCTCGCCTTGGCTCCGGCCTGCTCTCGCTCTGGCTTTGGCCTGCCCTCACCTTGGCTCCGGCCTGCTCTCGCCTTGGCTCCGGCCTGCTCTTGCTCTGGCTCCAGCCTGCCCTCGTCCTGGCTCCGGCCTGCCCTTACTCTGGCTCCGGCCAGCCCTCGAGGGCGTTGGCTCCGGCCTGCTCTTGTTTTGGCTCTGGCCTGCCCTCGCCCTGGCTCCGGCCTGCCCTTACTCTGGCTCCGGCCAGCCCTCGAGGGCCTTGGCTCCGGCCTGCTCTTGCTTTGGCTCTGGCCTGCCCTCGCCTTGGCTCCGGCCTGCTCTCGCTCTGGCTTTGGCCTGCCCTCACCTTGGCTCCGGCCTGCTCTTGCTCTGGCTCCAGCCTGCCCTCGTCCTGGCTCCGGCCTGCCCTTACTCTGGCTCCGGCCAGCCCTCGAGGGCCTTGGCTCTGGCCTGCCCTCGCCCTGGCTCCGGACTGCTCTTGCTCTGGCCTGCCCTCGCCTTGGCTCCGGCCTGCCCTCGCTCTGGCTCAAGCCTGCTCTACCTCTGGCTTTGGCCTGCCCTTTCCTTGGCTCCATACTACTCTCGTTCTGGCTCTGGCCTGCTTTTGCTCTGGCTTGCCCTCGACTTGGCTCCGGCCTGCACTCGCTCTGGCTCTGGCCTACCCTCGCTTTGGCTCCGACCTGCTCTCGCTCTGGCCTGCCCTCTCGCCTCGGCTTCGGCCTGCTCTCGCTCTGGCCTGCCCTCGCCTTGGCTCCGGCCTGCTCTCGCTCTGGCTCTGGCCTGCCTTTGCCTTGTCTCCGGCCTGCTCTCACTCTGGCTCTGGCCTGCCTTTGCTCCGGCCTGCTCTCGCTCTGCCTGCCTTTGCCTTGGCTCCGGGCTGCTCTCGCTTTGGCTCTGGTCTGCCCTTGCCTTGGCTACGGCCTGCTCTCGCCTAGGCTCCAGCCTGCTCTCGCTCTAGCTCCATCCTGCTCTCGCCCTGGCTCCACTATGCCACAGCTCGGGCTCCGGCCTGCCCTCGCCTTGGCTACGTCCTGCTCACTCCCTGGCTCTGAACTGCTCTCGCTCTGGCCTGCCCTCGCCCTGGCTCCGGCCTGCTCTTTCTCTGGCTCTGGCCTGCCCTTGCCCTGGCTCCGATCTGCTCTCTCTCTGGCTTGCCCTTGCCCTGGCTTCGGCCTACTCTCGCTCTGGCTCTAGCCTCGCCCTGTCTCCGGCCTCCTCTCACCCTGGTTCCGGCCTGCCCTTGCCTTGGCTCTGGTCTTCTCTTGCTCTGGCCTACTCTCGCTCTGGCCTGCCCTCGCCCTGGCTCCGGCCTGCTCTCTCTCTGGCTCTGGCCTGCCCTTGCCCTGGCTCCGGCCTGCTCTCTCTCTGGCTTGCCCTGGCTTCGGCCTACTCTCGCTCTGGCTCTGGCCTGCTCTCGCTCTGGCCTCGCCCTGTCTCTGGCCTCCTCTCACCCTGGTTCCGGCCTGCCCTTGCCTTGGCTCTGGCCTTCTCTTGCTCTGGCCTGCCCTTGCCTTGGCTCTGGCCTACTCTCGCTCTGGCCTGCCCTCGCCCTGGCTCCGGCCTGCTCTCGCTCTGGCCTGCTCTCACTCTGGCCTGCTCTCGCTCTGGCCTGCTCTCGCTTTGGCTCCGGCCTGCTCTCGCTCTGACTCTGGCCTGCCCTCGCCCTGGCTCCAGCCTGCTCTGTATCCTTCTCTAGCCTGCCCTCGCCTTGGCTCCGGCCTGCTCTCGCTCTGGCTTTGGCCTGCCCTCACCTTGGCTCCGGCCTGCTCTTGCTCTGGCTCCAGCCTGCCCTCGTCCTGGCTCCGGCCTGCCCTTACTCTGGCTCCGGCCAGCCCTCGAGAGCCTTGGCTCCGGCCTGCTCTTGCTTTGGCTCTGGCCTGCTCTCGCCCTGGCTCCGTACTGCTCTTGCTCTGGCCTGCCCTCGCCTTGGCTCTGGCCTGCCCTCGCTCTGGCTTAAGCCTGCTCTACCTCTGGCTGTGGCCTGCCCTTTCCTTGGCTCCGGACTGCTCTCGCTCTGGCCTGCTTTTGCTCTGGCTCTGGCCTGCCCTCGACTTGGCTCCGGCCTGCCCTTACTCTGGCTCCGGCCAGCCCTCGAGGGCCTTGGCTCCGGCCTGCTCTTGCTTTGGCTCTGGCCTGCCCTCGCCCTGGCTCCGGACTGCTCTTGCTCTGGCCTGCCCTCGTCTTGACTCCGGCCTGCTCTCGCTCTGGTTCTGGCCTGCCTTCGCCTTGGTTCCGGCCTGCCCTCGCTCTGGCTCAAACCTGCTCTACCTCTGGCTGTGGCCTGCCCTTTCCTTGGTTCAGGACTGCTCTCGCTCTGGCCTGCTTTTGCTCTGGCTCTGGCCTGCCCTCGACTTGGCTCCGGCTTGCACTCGCTCTGGCTCTGGCCTGCCCTCGCTTTGGCTCCGACCTGCTCTCGCTCTGGCCTGCCCTCGCCTTGGCTCCGGACTGCTCTCGCTCTGGCCTGCCCTGCTCTCGCTCTGGCCTGCCTTTGCCTTGTCTCCGGCCTGTTCTCACTCTGGCTCTGGCCTGCCTTTGCTCTGGCCTGCTCTCGCTCTGGCCTGCTCTCGCTCTGGCTCTAGCCTGCCTTCGCCTTGGCTCCGGGCTGCTCTCGCTCTGGCCTGCTCTCGCTTTGGCTCTGGTCTAACCTTGCCTTGGCTACGGCCTGCTCTCGCCTTGGCTCCAGCCTGCTCCCGCTCTAGCTCCGTCCTTCCCTCGCCCTGGCTCCACTATGCCACAGCTCGGGCTCCGGCCTGCCCTCGCCTTGGCTACGTCCTGCTCTCTCCCTGGCTCTGAACTGCTCTCGCTCTGGCTCTGGCCTGCCCTCGCCCTGGCTCCGGACTGCTCTCTCTCTGGCTGTGGCTCGCTCTGTCTCCGGCCTCCTCTCACCCTGGTTCCGGCCTGCCCTTGCCTTGGCTCTGGCCTTCTCTTGCTCTGGCCTGCCCTTGCCTTGGCTCTGGCCTACTCTCGCTCTGGCCTGCCCTCGCCCTGGCTCCGGCCTGCTCTCACTCTGGCTCTGGCGTGCACTCGCTTTGGCTCCGGCCTGCTCTCGCTCTGACTCTGGCCTGCCTTCGCCCTGGCTCCAGCCTGCTCTGGATCTTTCTCTGGCCTGCCCTCGCCTTGGCTCCGGCCTGCTCTCGCTCTGGCTTTGGCCTGCCCTCACCTTGGCTCCGGCCTGCTCTTGCTCTGGCTCCAGCCTGCCCTTGTCCTGGCTCCGGCCTGCCCTTACTCTGGCTCCGGCCAGCCCTCGAGGGCCTTGGCTCCGGCCTGCTCTTGCTTTGGCTCTGGCCTGCCCTCGCCCTGGCTCCGGACTGCTCTTGCTCTGGCCTGCCCTCGTCTTGACTCCGGCCTGCTCTCGCTCTGGTTCTGGCCTGCCTTTGCCTTGTCTCCGGCCTGCTCTCACTCTGGCTCTGGCCTGCCTTTGCTCCGGCCTGCTCTCGCTCTGGCTCTAGCCTGCCTTCGCCTTGGCTCCGGGCTGCTCTCGCTCTGGCCTGCTCTTGCCTTGGCCGTATGTGTTCGTGTCCTGAAGAACAACATACATGTTGGTAAATTATTTTTGAGTGGCCTGATGGTGCAAAATATTTACACGCTTGTCAATTGGTGAGATGGCAACTCTCTTTCCTTTACTATTCATGTTGTGCCCCAAATATTTCATACAATGTGGGTCAGAATGGTACTTTTTGATGGCAAGAAGATAAATAGTGTCCATTGATGCGAAATTGGAATAAAGCACTGATCAATGGATGAAAAGAGTAGTAATGCAATTCACAAAAATTGGACTATGGTGAAAAACATTTAGAGAAGGTGGAAACCAGCTATTTAACACCTCATAAAGAATGGCCATTTCTTCAAGAAGAACAAGTCTTTTAAGATGTTTTCAACTTCTCTAAAGCTGGAATACCATGATAAGACAATGGAAGAATGTCTCATCATTGGATAAAAAGACGATGGCGCAATATGCAACTGTTGAACTTTAGAAAAACAATTAGTAAGTACTGGAGAACACCTATTTGCAGATCTAGCCTTTATAGATACGGCCTGCTCTCGCCTTGGCTCCAGCCTACTCTCGCTCTAGCTCCGTCCTGTCCTCGCCCTGGCTCCACTATGCCACAGCTCGGGCTCCGGCCTGCCCTCGCCTTGGCTACGTCCTGCTCTCTCCCTGGCTCTGAACTACTCTCTCTCTGGCTCTGGCCTGTCCTCACCCTGGCTCCGGCCTGCTCTCTCTCTGGCCTGTCCTTGCCCTGGCTCCGGCCTACTCTCGCTCTGGCTCTTGCCTCGCCCTGTCTCCGGCCTGCTCTCGCCCTGGTTCCGGCCTGCCCTTGCCTTGGCTCTGGACTTCTCTATCTCTGGCTCCGGCCTGCCCTTGCCTTGACTCCGGCCTGCGTCTCGCCTTGGCTCCGGCCTGCTCTCGCTCTGGCTACGGCCTGCCCTCGCCCTGACTCCGGCCAGCCCTTGCTCTGGGTCCGGCCAGCCCTCGCATTTCCGGCCTGCTCTCGCCCTGCCTCCGACCTGCTCTCGCTCTGGCCTGCCCTCACCCTGGCTCCGGCCTGCTCTCTCTCTGGCTCTGGCCTGCCCATGCCTTGGCTCCGGTCTGCTCTCTATCTCTGGCTCTGGCCTGCCCTTGCCTTAGCTCCGGCCTTCTCTCGCTCTGACTCTGACCTGCCCTCGCCCTGGCCTACCCTCGGCTTGGCTCTGGCCTGCTCTCGCTCTGGCTCCTGCCTGCCCTCGCCCTGACTCCGGCCTGCCCTTGCTTTTGCTCCGGCCAGCCCTCGCATTGGCTCCGGCCTGCTCTCTCTCTGGCTCTGGCCTGCCCTTGCCTTGGCTCTGGCCTGCTATCGCTCTGGCTCTGTCATGCCCTCACCTTGGCTCCGGCCTGCTCTTGCCCTGGCTCCGGCCTGCTCTCTCTCTGGCTCTGGCTTGCCCTTGCCCTGGCTTCGGCCTACTCTCGCTCTGGCTCTGGCCTGCTCTCGCTCTGGCCTCGCCCTGTCTCCGGCCTCCTCTCGCCCTGGTTCCGGCCTGCCCTTGCCTTGGCTCTGGCCTTCTCTCGCTCTGGCCTGCCCGTGCCTTGGCTCTGGCCTACTCTCGCTCTGGCCTGCCCTCGCCCTGGCTCTGGCCTGCTCTCGCTCTGGCCTGCTCTCGCTTTGGCTCCGGCCTGCTCTCGCTCTGACTCTGGCCTGCCCTCGCCCTGGCTCCGGCCTGCTCTCTCTCTGGCTCTGGCCTGCCCATGCCTTGGCTCCGGTCTGCTCTCTATCTCTGGCTCTGGCCTGCCCTTGCCTTAGCTCCGGCCTTCTTTCGCTCTGACTCTGACCTGCCCTCGCCCTGGCCTACCCTCGCCTTGGCTCTGGCTCCTGCCTGCCCTCGCCCTGAGTCCGGCCTGCCCTTGCTCTGGCTCCGGCCAGCCATCGCATTGGCTCCGGCCTGCTCTCGCCCTGGCTCCGACCTGCTCTCTCTCTGGCTCTGGCCTGCCCTTGCCTTGGCTCTGGCTTGCTCTCGCTCTCCGGCCTGCTCTTGCCCTGGCTCCGGCCTGCTCTCTCTCTGGCTCTGGCTTGCCCTTGCCCTGGCTTCGGCCTACTCTCGCTCTGGCCTGCTCTCGCTCTGGCCTCGCCCTGTCTCCGGCCTCCTCTCGCCCTGGTTCCGGCCTGCCCTTGCCTTGGCTCTGGCCTTCTCTCGCTCTGGCCTGCCCTTGCCTTGACTCTGGCCTACTCTCGCTCTGGCTCTGGCCTGCTCTCGCTCTGGCCTGCTCTCGCTTTGGCTCCAGCCTGCTCTCGCTCTGACTCTGGCCTGCCCTCGCCCTGGCTCCGGCCTGCTCTGGATCTGTCTCTGGCCTGCCCTCGCCTTGGCTCCGGCCTGCTCTCGCTCTCTGGCCTGTCCTCACCTTGGCTCCAGCCTGCTCTCGCCTTGGCTCCAGCCTGCTCTTGCTCCGGCCTGCCCTCGCCCTGGCTCCGGCCTACCTTACACTGGCTCCGGCCAGCCCTCGTCTTGGCTCCGGCCTGCTCTTGCTCTGGCTCCGGACTGCTCTTGCTCTGGCCTGCCCTCGTCTTGACTCCGGCCTGCTCTTGCTCTGGTTCTGGCCTCCCTTCGCCTTGGCTCTGGCCTGCCCTCGCTCTGGCTCAAGCCTGCTCTAGACCCCAGTCACAGCTGTTGACCCACATCGGGGAATGCAGGAACAGGCAGGTTCGGCTGGCATACAGACAGGTGGGTATTGGCAGGCACGGCTGGTATGTTGACAGGTGGGTATTGGCAGGCACGGCTGGTATGCAGAAGGTGGGCACTGGCAGGCACGGCTGGCATGCAGACAGGTGGGCACTGGCAGGCACGGCTGGCATGCAGACAGGCGGGTACTGGCAGGTAGGAACGCAGGCAGGATAGGGACCAGTACAGACGGGACACAGGAACGGAGCCGCAGGTGCAGTAGACAAGCAGAGCAGAGCAAAACCCGCAGATGCAGTAGACAAGCAGAGCAGAGCAAAACCCGCAGATGCGATAGACAAGCAGAGCAGAGCAAAACCCGCAGATGCGGTAGACAAGCAGAGCAGAGCAAAACTTACTCTGGCTGTGGCCTGCCCTTTCCTTTGCTCCGGACTGCTCTCGCTCTCTGCTTTCGCTCTGCCTCTGGCCTGCCCTCGACTTGGCTCCGGCCTGCTCTCGCCTTGGCTCCGGCCTGCTCTCGCTCTGGCCTGCCCTCGCCTTGGCTCCGGCCTCCTCTCGCGCTAGCTCTGGCCTGCCTTTGCCTTGTCTCTGGCCTACTCTCACTCTGGCTCTGGCCTGCTCTCGCTCTGCAGAGTCTGCCCTTGCCTTGGCTCCGGCCTGCTCTCGCTCTGGCCTGCTCTTGCTCTGGCCTACCCTGGCTCTGCCTCTGGCCTGCCCTCGCCTTGGCTACGGCCTGCTCTCGCCTTTGCTCCGGCCTGCTCTCGCTCTAGCTCCGTACTGCCCTCGCCCTGGCTCCACTATGCCACAGCTCGGGCTCCGGCCTGCCCTCGCCTTGGCTACGTCCTGCTCTCTCCCTGGCTCTGAACTGCTCTCTCTCTGGCTCTGGTCTACCCTCGCCCTGGCTCCGGCCTGCTCTCTCTCTCGCTCTGGCTTGCCCTTGCCTTGGCTCTGGCCTTCTCTATCTCTGGCTCCGGCCTGCCCTTGCCTTGGCTCTGGCCTACCCTCGCCTTGACTCCGGCCTGCTCTCGCCTTGGCTCCGGCCTGCTCTCGCTACTGCCTGCCCTCGGCCTGACTCCGGCCTGCCCTTGCTCTGGCTCCGGCCAGCCCTCGCCCTGCCTCCGAATTCCTATGGCTCTGGCCTGCCCTCGCCCTGGCTCCGGCCTGCTCTCTCTCTGGCTCTGGCCTGCCCTCGCCCTGGCTCCGACCTCCTCTAGCTCTGGCCTGCTCTCGCTCTGACTCTGACCTGCCCTCGCCCTGGCTCTGGCCTACCCTCACCTTGGCTCCGGCCTGCTCTCGCCCTGGCTCCGACCTGCTCTCTCTGGCTCCGGCCTGCTCTCGCCCTGTCTCTTGCTTGCTCTCGCTCTGGCCAGTCTGGCCTGTCCTCTCCTTGGCTTCAGCCTGCCCTCGTCCTGGCTCCGGCCTGCTCTTGCTCTGTCCTGCTCTCGCCCTGGGTCCGGCCTGCTCTCGCCTTGGCTAAGTCCGGCCTGCTCTCGCCTTGGGTCCGGCCTGCTATCTCTCTGGTTCCGGCCTGCCCTTGCTTTGGCTCATGCCTGCTCTATAGATCTCTTGCTGACAACTTTATCTTCCAAAAGGTAGGGGAGAAAACAAGGGGATCTGCTACTTTGGATCTAATCCTTATAAACAGGGAGGAAATGGTTGAGGAGGTAAAGGTGGCTGGGACCCTAGGAGGCAGCGATCATGCTATTATAGAATTACAGTGTGTGTGTGTGTGTGTGTGTGTGTGTGTGTGTCATATACAGTGTGTGTGTGTCATATACAGTGTGTGTGTGTGTGTGTCATATACAGTGTGTGTGTGTGTGTCATATACAGTGTGTGTGTGTCATATACAGTCTGTGTGTGTGTGTGTCATATAGTCTGTGTGTGTGCGTGTGGCATCTGTTTGTGCGTGTGTGTGTGTGGCATATACAGTCTGTGTGTGCGTGTGTGTGGCATATACAGTCTGTGTGTGTGTGTGTGTGTGACTTGGCTCCTACCTGTTCTTGCCCTGGTTCCGGCCTGCATTCGCCTTGGCTCCGGCCTGCTCTCTCTGGTTCCGGCCTGCCCTTGCTTTGGCTCATGCTTGCTCTATATCTGGCCTGACCTCAACTTGGCTCTGGCCTGCTCTCGCTCTGGCCTGCCCTCGCTCTGGCTCCGGCCTACTCTCACTCTGGCCCGCCCTTGCCTTGGCTCTGGCCTTCTCTATCTCTGGCTCCGGCCTGCCCTTGCCTTGGCTGTGGCCTACCCTTGCCTTGGCTGTGGCCTGCTCTCGCCTTGGCTCCGGCCTGCTCTCGTTCTGGCTACAGCCTGCCCTCGCCCTGACTCCGGCCTGCCTTTGCTCTGGCCCCGGCCAGCTCTCGCCCTGCCTCCGACCTTCTCTGGCTCTGGCCTGCCCTCGCCCTGCTCTCTCTCTGGCTCTGGCCTGCCCATGCCTTGGCTCCGGCCTGCTCTCTCTCTGGCTGGCCCTTGCCTGAGCTCCAGCCTGCTCTCGCTCTGACTCAGACCTTCCCTCACCTTGGCTCCGGCCTGCTCTCGCCTTGGCTCCAGCCTGCTCTCGCTCTGGCTCCTGCCTGCGCTCGTCCTGACTCCGGCCTGCCCTTGCATTGGCTCTTGCCTGCTCTCGCCCTGGCTCCGACCTGCTCTCTCTCTGGCCTTGCCTTGGCTCTGGCCTGCTCTCGCTCTGTCCTGCCCTCGCCTTGGCTCCAGCCTGCTCTTGCCCTGGCTCCGGCATGCTCTCGCTCTGGCTCGGGCCTGCCCTTGCACTGGCTCTGGCCTGCTCTCTCTCTGGCTCTGGCCTGCCCTTGCACTGGCTCTGGCCTGCTCTCTCTCTGGCTCTGGCCTGCCCTTGCCCTGGCTCCGGCCTACTCTCGCTCTGGCTCTGGCCTCGCCCTGTCTCCTGTCTCCTCTCGCCCTGGTTCCGGCCTGCCCTTGCCTTGGCTCTGGCCTTCTCTCGCTCTGGCTCTCGCCTGCCCTTGCCTTGGCTCTGGCCTACTCTCGCTCTGGCCTGCCCTCGGCCTGGCTCCGGCCTGCTCTCGCTCTGGCGTGCCCTCGCTTTGGCTCCGGCCTGCTCTCGCTCTGGCCTGCCCTCGCCTGGCTCCGGAATGTTCTCGCCTTGGCTCCGGCCTGCTATCGCTCTGGCTCTAGCCTGCCCAAGCTCTCTCTGGCTCTGGCTTGCCCTCGCTCTGGCTCTTGCCTGCCCTCGCCTGTTCTGACTCTGGCTCGGGCCTGCCCTCGCCCTGGGTCCGGCCTGCTCTCGCCCTGGCTCCGGCCTGCTCTCGCCCTGGCTCCGGCCTGCTCTTGCCCTGGCTCTGGCCTGCTCTTGCCCTGGTTCCGGCGTGCCCTTGCCTTGGCTCTGGCCTTCTCTTGCTCTGGCTCTGGCCTGCCCTTGCCTTGGCTCTGCCCAACTCTCGCTCTGGCTCCGGCCTGCCCTTGCCCTGGCTCCGGCCTGCTCTCGCTCTGGCCTGCCCCTGCCTTTGCTCCGGCTTGCTCCCGCTCTGGCTCTGGTCTGCCCTCGCCTTGGCTCCGGACTGCTCTCGCTTTGGCTCTAGCCTGCCCTCGCCTTGTCTCCGGCCTGCCCTCGCCTTGTCTCCGGCCTGATCTGACTCTGGCTCTGGCCAGCCCTCGCCCTGCTCTCGCCTTGGCTCTGGCCTGCACTCGCCCTGGCTCTGGCCTGCTCTCGCCCTGGTTCCGGCTGCCCTTGCCTTGGCTCCGGCCTTCTTTCTCTCTGGCTCTGGCCTGCCCTTGCCTTGGCTCTGGCCAAATCTCGCTTTGGCCAAGGCGAAGGCAGGCCAGAGCCACAGCAAGAGCAGGCCAGAGCCTTAGCGAGAGCAGGCCGGAGCCAAGGCAAAGGCAGGCTGGAGCCAGAGCGATAGCAGGCCGTAGCCATGGCAAAGGCAGGCCGGAGCCAAGGCGAGGGCAGGCCGAAACCAGAGCGAGAGAATGCCAGAGCCAGGGCGAGGGCAGACCAGGGCGAGGGCAGGCCAGAGCAAGAGCAGGCCGGAGACAGGTCGAGGGCAGGCCGGAGCCAGAGCGAGGGCAGGCCGGAGCCAGGGCAAGGGCAGGCCAGAGCCAGAGCGAGAGCAGGCCGGAGCCAGGGCGAGGGCAGCCGGAGCCAGAGCCGGAGCTGGCCACAGCCAAGGCGAGGGCTGGCCGGAGGCAGAGCCAGGGTCGGCCACAGCAAGAGCAGGCCGGAGCCAAGGCAAGGACAGGCCAGAGCCAGAGCGAGAGCAGGCCTGAGCGAGAGCAGTCCGAAGCCAAGGCAAAGGCAGGCCGGAGCCAGAGCAGGTGCTGGCCATATCCAAGGCGAGGGCTGGCCGGAGCCAGAGCAAGGGCAGGCCGGAGCTAGGGCGAGGGAAGGCCTAAGCCAGAGCGAGAGCAGGCTGGAGCCAGAGCGAGAGCAGGCCGGACGGAGCCAAGGCGAGGGCAGGCCACAGCCAGAGCGAGAGCAGTCCGGAGAAAGGACGAGGGCAGGCCGGAGCCAGGGCGAGAGCAGGCCAGAGCCAGGGCGAGAGCAGGCCAGAGCCAGGGCGAGAGCAGGCGGCCAGGGTGAGGGCAGACCAGAGTGAGAGCGAGAGCAGGCCGGAGCCAAGGCGAGGCCAGAGCCAGAGCAAGAGCAGGCCAGAGCCAGAGCGAGAGTAGGCCGGAGCCAGGGCGACGGCAGGCCAGAGCCAGAGAGAGAGTAGGCCGGAGCCAGGGCGAGGGCAGGCCAGAGCCAGGGCGGACGGAGCCAAGGTGAGGGCAGGCCGGAGCCCGAGCTATGGCATAGCGGAGCCAGGGTGAGGGCAGTACGGAGCTAGAGCGAGAGCAGGCCGGAGCTAAGGCAAGGGCAGGCCAGAGGCAGAGCCAGGGTAGGCCAGAGCAAGAGCAGGCCACAGTGAGAGCAGGCCGGAGCCAAGGCAAGGACAGGCCGGAGCCAAGGCAAGGACAGGCCCAAGCCAGAGCGAGAGCAGTCCGGAGCCAAGGCAAAGGCAGGCCAGAGCCAGAGCGAGAGCAGGCCAGAGCCAGAGCGAGAGCAGGCAGGAGCCAAGGCGAAGGCAGGCCAGGGCAAGAGGAGGTGTTGGCCGGAGCCAGGGCGAGGGCTGGCCGGAGCCAGAACAAGGGCAGGCCGGAGCCAGAACAAGGGCAGGTCGGAGCCAGGGCGAGGGCAGGCCGAAGCCAGAGCGAGAGCAGGCTGGAGCCAGGGCAAGAGTAGGCCGGAGCCAAGATGAGGGCAGGCCAGAGCCAGAGCGAGAGCAGGCCGGAGCCAGGACGAGTGCAGGCCAGAGCCAGCGCGAGAGCAGGCCAGGGCGAGGGCAGACCAGAGTGAGAGCGAGAGCAGGCCGGAGCCAAGGCCAGGCCAGAGCAAGAGCAGGCCAGAGCCAGAGCGAGAGTAGACCGGAGCCAAGGCGAGGGCAGGCCGGAGCTAGGGCTTGCCGGAGCCAGATCAACGGCAGGCCGGAGCAAGGGCAAGAGCAGGCTGAAGCCATAGCGAAAGCAGGCCGGAGCCAGGGAGAGAGCAGGCCAAAGCCAAGGCGAGGGCAGTCTAGAGCCAGACAGAGCGAAAGCAGGCCAGAGCCAGAGCAATCCGGAGCCAGAGCGAGATCAGGCCGGAGCCAGGGTGAGGGCAGGCCAGAGCCAGAGCAAGAGCAGGCCCTTGCCAAGGCGAGAGCAGGCTGGAGGCAAGGCCAGAGCCAGGGCAGGCCAGGCCAGAGCCAGAACGATAGCAGGCCAGTCCAGAACAAGAGCAGGCCAGAGCGAGAGAAGTCCGGAGCCAAGGTAAGGGCAGGCCAGAGCCAGAGAGAGAGTAGGCCTGAGCCAGAGGTAGAGCAGGCCGGAGCCAAGTCGAAGGCAGGCCAGACAGAACCAGAGCGAGAGCAGGCCGGAGTCAAGACGAGGGCAGGCCAGAGCCAGAGCAAGAGCAGGCTGGAACCAAGACGAGGGCTGGCCGGAGCCAGAGCAAGGGCAGGCCGGAGCCAGGGCAATGGCAGGTCGGAGACAAGGCTAGAGCAGGCTGGAGCCAAGGCGAGGGCAGGCCAAAACCAGGGCGAGAGCAGGCCGGAGCCAAGGCGAGCCGGAGCCAGGGTGAGGCAGGCCAGGGTCAGAGCAAGAAGAGGCCGGGGCTATGGCGAAGGCACGCCAGAGTGAGAGCAGGCCGAGGCCAGAGCGAGAGAGCAGTCCAGAGCCAGAGCGAGAGTAGGCTGGAGCCTGGGCGAGGGCAGGCCAGAGCCAGAGAGAGAGCAGGCAGCAGGGCGAGGGCAGGCCAGATCCAGGGCGAGGGTAGTCCGAAGCTAAAGCGAGAGTAGGCCGGCGCCAAGACGAGAGCAGGCCAGAGGCAGAGCCAGGGCAGGCAGGAGCCAGAGCGAGAGCAGGCCGGAGCCAAGGCAAGGGCAGGCCAGAGCGAGAGCTGGTCGGAGCCAAGGCGAGGGCAGGCCAGAGACAGAGCGAGAGCAGGCTGGACCCAAGGCCAGATGCAGAGCGGGAGCAGGCCAGAGCGAGAGCAGTCTGGAGCCAAGGAAAGGGCAGGCCGGAGCTAGATGTAGCAGGCTTGAGCCAGAGCGAGGGCAGGCCGGAGCAAAGGCGAAGGAAGGCAGGCCAGAACCAGAGCGAGAGCAGGCCGGAGTCAAGACGAGGGCAGGCCAGAGTAAGAGCAGCCGGAGCCAGGGCGAGGGTAGGCCAGACGACCAATCAGCAGTATTGGCGCCAAATTTAATCACCGCTCTGCAGATTAGTCGCAACCACCGGCCGTGACCAACAAGCGATATTGGCGCCAAATTTAAACACCACTTCGCTGATTGGTCGCAGTTGCCGGCCGCAACTAATCAGCATTATTGGCGCCAAATTTAAACACCGCTTTACTGATTTGTCGCGGTGGCCGGCAGCCCTTAGCAGGAGTGTTGCTGATTACTTGTACCTTACCTGCTGCTGCAGGCTGTCCAGCAGAAGACTGAAAAGAGCAAGAGCAGGCCGGAGCTAGGGCGAGGGCAGGCCAGAGCCAGAGCGAGAGTAGGCCAGAGCTAAGGCAAGGCCAGAGAGAGAGCAGGTCGGAGCCAGGGCGAGAGCAGGCTGGAGACTGGGCGAGGCCAGAGACAGAGCGAGAGCAGGCCAGAGCGAGAGCAGGCCGGAGCCAGGGCGAGAGCAGGCCAGAGCGAGAGCAGGTCGGAGCCAGGGCGAGAGCAGGCCAGAGCCAAAGCGAGGGCAGGCCGGAGCCAGAGCAAGGGCAGGCCGGAGTCAGGGCGAGGGCAGGCCGGAGCCAGAGCGAGAGCAGGCCGGAGCCAGGGCAAAGGCTGGCCGGAACAAGGGCGAGAACAGGTAGGAGTCAAGACAAGGGCAGGCCAGAGCCAGAGAAAGAGCAGGCCAGAGCCAGAGCAAGAGCAGGCCGGAGCCAGGGCGAGGGCTGACCAGAGTCAGAGCAAGAGCAGGCGGGAGCCAGGGTGAGAGCAGGCGGGAGCCAGGGCGAGAGCAAGCAAGAGCCAGAGCGAGAGTAGGCCAGAGCCAAGGCAAGGGCACTCCAGAGCCAGAGCGAGAGAAGGCTGGAGCCAAGGCAAGGGCAGGCCGGAACAAGGGCTAGAGCAGGCCCGAGACCGGGCGAGGCCAGAGCCAGAGCGAGAGCAGGCCACAGCCAGAGTGAGAGTATGCCGGAGCCAGGGCGAGGGTGGGCCAGAGACAGAGAGAGAGCAGGCCGCAGCCAGTTCGAGGGCGGGCCAGAGCCAAAGCGAGAGAAGGCCGGAGCCAGGGCGAGAGCAGGCCGGAGCTAAGGCGAGGGCAGGCCGGAGCAATAGCGATGGCAGGCTCCGGAGCCAGGGCAAGGGCAGTCAGGAACTAGAGCGAGAGCAGGCCGGAGTCAAGGTGAGAGCTGGTTGGAGCCAAGTCGAGGGCAGGCCAGAGGCAGAGCCAGGGCAGGCCAGAGTCAGAGCGAGAGCAGGCCGGAGCCAAGGCGAGGGCAGGCTAGAGCCAGAGCAAGAGCAGGTCAGAGCCAAGGCGAGGGCAGGCCAGAGCCAGAGCGAGAGCAGGCCGGAGCCAAGGCGAGGGGAGGGCAGAGCGAGAGCAGGCCAGAGCAAGAGCAGGCCGGAGCCAAGGCGAAAGCATGCCAGAACAAGAGCGAGATCAGGCCAGAGTCAAGACGAGGGCAGGCCAGAGCCAGAGGAAGAGCAGGCCAGAGCCAAGGCATCGGCAGGCGAGAGCCAGAGAGAGAGCAGGCCGGAGCCAGAGCGAGGGCAGGCCAGAGCGAGAACAGGTCGGAGCCAGGGCGAGAGCAGGCCGGAGCTAATGCGAGGGCAGGCCGGAGCTAGAGCAAGGGCAGGCCAGAGCCAGAGCGAAAGTAGGCCAGAGCCAGGGCGAGGGCAGGCCAGAGCCAGAGAGAGAGCAGTCCGGAGCCAGGGCGAAGGCAGGCCATTGCCAGAGCGAGAGCAGGCCGGAGCCAGGGCGAGAGCAGGCCAGAGCCAGAGCGAGAGCAGGTCGGAGCCAGGGCGAGAGCAGGCCGGAGCCAATGCAAGGGCAGGCCGGAGCCAGAGCAAGGGCAGGCCAGAGCGAGAGCAGGTCGGAGCCAGGGCGAGAGCAGGCCGGAGCTAATGCGAGGGCAGGCCGGAGCAAGAGCAAGGGCAGGCCAGAGCCAGAGCGAGAGCAGGCCAGAGCGAGAGTAGGCCAGAGCCAGGGCGAGGGCAGGCCAGAGCCAGAGAGAGAGTAGGCCGGAGCCAGGGCGAAGGCAGGCCATTGCCAGAGTGAGAGCAGGTCGGAGCCAGGGCGAGAGCAGGCCAAAGGAAGAGCGAGAGCGGGTCGGAGCCAGGGCGAGGGCAGGCCGGAGCCAATGCGAGGGCAGGCTGGAGCCAGAGCAAGGGCAGGCCGGAGTCAGGGCGAGGGCAGGCCGGAGCCAAGGCGAGAGTAGGCCAGAGCCAAGGCAAGGGCAGGCCAGAGCGATACAAGGCCAGAGCCAAGGCAAGGGCAGGCCAGAGCAAGAGGAGGCCAGAGCCAGAGCAAAAGCAGGCCGGAGCCAGGGCGAGGGCAGGCCAGAGCAAGAGCAGGCCAGAGCCAGAGCAAGAGCAGGCCGGAGCCAGGGCGAGGGCAGGCCAGAGCCAGAGCAGTCCAGAGCCAAGGCAAGGGCAGGCCAGAGACAGCAGGCCTACGCCAGAGCGAGAGCATGCCGGAGCCAAGGCGAAGGCTGGCCATAATGAGCGAGAGCAGGCCGGAGTCAAGACGAGGGCAGGCCAGAGCAAGAGCAGGCTGGAGCCAGGGTGAGGGCAGGGCGAGAGCAGGCCGGAGCCAAGGCGAGGTCTAGCCAGAGCCAGAGCAAGGGCAGGCCGGAGAAAGAGCAAGGGAAGGCCGGAGCCAGGGAGAGAGCATGCCGGAGCCAGGGCGAGAGCAGGCCGGAGCCAAGGCGAGGGCAGGTCAGAGCCAGAGCGAGAGCAGGCCGGAGCAAGGATGAATGAGGGCAGGCAGTAGAGTAGCCAGGGCGAGGGCAGGCCAGAGTCAGAGCGAGAGCAGGCCGGAGCTAAGGCAAGGGCAGGCCAGAGCCAGAGAGAGAGCAGGCCGGAGGCAGGGCGAGGGAAGGCCAGAGCGAGAGCAGGTAGGAGCCAAGGCGAGAGCAGGCCGGAGACAGAGCAAGGGCGGGCTAGAGTCAGGCAAGGGCATGCTGGAGCCAGAGCGAGAGCCGGCCGGAGCTAAGGCGGGAACAGGCCGGAGCCAAGGCGAGGTTAGGCCAGAGCCAGAGTAAAAACAGGCCGGAGCCAGGACGAGGGTAGGCCAGAGCGAGAGCAGGCCGGAGCCTCGGCGAGGGCAGACCAGAGCCAGAGCGAGAGAAGGCCGGAGCCAAGGCAAGGTCAGGCCGTTACCAGGGCGAGAACAGGCCAGAGGCCCAGAGCGACAGTAGGCCAGAGCCAGAGAGAGAGTAGGGCGGAGACTGGGCGAGGGCAGGCCAGAAACAGAGCGAGAACAGGTCGGAGACTGGGCGAGAGCAGGCCGGAGCCAAGGCGAGGGCAGGCCGGAGCCAGAGCGGTGGCAGGCCGGAGCCAGGGCGAGGGCAGTCCGGGGCGAGGGCAGTCCGGAGCGAGAGCAGGCCGGAGCTAGGGCGAGAGCAGGCCAGAGAAAGAGCGAGAGCAGGCCGGAGCCAGGACGAGTGCAGGCCGGAGCCAGAGCGAGAGCGGGCCGGAGCCTATGCGAGGACAGGCCAGAGCCAGAGCGAGAGCAGGCCGGAGCCAAGGCTTCATTGCTTATTATGAGACACAAATCTGATAATTACACTACTGCTGTAACGTCTGGCCTGCCCTCATCTTGACTCCGGCCTGCTCTCGCTCTTGTTATGACCTGCCTTCGCCTTGGCTCTGGCCTGCTCTCGCTCTGGCGTAGGCCTGCTGTCGCTCTGGCTCTGTCTGGCCTGCCCTTGCCTTGCCTCCGGACTGCTTTTGCTCTGGCCTTGGCCGGCCCTCGCCCTGGCTCCGGCCTGTTCTTCCTCTGGCCTGCTCTGCCCTGGCTCCGGCCTGCTCTTGCTCTGGCGTCGCCCTGTCTCCAGCCTGCTCTCGCCCTGGTTCCGGCCTGCCCTTGCCTTAGCTCTGGCCTTCTATCGCTCTGGCCTGCCCTTGCCTTGGCTCCGGCCTGTTCTCGCTCTGGCTCCGGCCTGCCCTCCCGGCCTGCCCCTCTGGCTCCGGCCTGCCCTCGCATTGGCTCCGGCCTGCCCTCCCATTGGCTCCGGCCTGCTCTCGCCCTGGCTCCGACCCGCTCTCGCTCTGGCCTGCCCTTGCCCTGGCTCCGGCCTGCTCTCTCTCTGGCCTGCCCATGCCTTGGCTTCGGCCTGCTCTTCCTCTGGCCTGCCCTCCTCTTGACTCTAACCTGATCTCGCTCTTGTCTTCGCCTTGGCTCCAGCCTGCTCTCGCTCTGGCTCAGGCCTGCTCTCGCTCTGGCCTGCCCTAGCTCTGGCTCCGGAC
This sequence comes from Phyllobates terribilis, assembly GCF_046119375.1. NCBI lineage: Eukaryota > Metazoa > Chordata > Amphibia > Anura > Dendrobatidae > Phyllobates > Phyllobates terribilis. The sequence continues at coordinate 2,713,631 of NW_027362898.1, read as the reverse complement.
TGCTCTGGCTCTGGCCTGCTCTCGCTCTGGCCTACCCTCGCCCTGGCTTCGGCATACTCTCGCTCTGGTTCTGACCTGCTCTCGCTCTGGCCTCGCCCCGTCTCCGGCCTGCTCTCGCCCTTGTTCTGGCCTGCCCTTGCCTTGGCTCCGGCCTTCTCTCACTCTGGCCTGCTCTTGCCTTGGCTCTGGCCTGCCCTCGCCCTGGCTCCGGCCTTCTCTCGCTCTGGCCTGCCCATGCCTTGGCTCCGCCTGCTCTTCCTCTGGCCTGCCCTCGTTTTGACTCTAACCTGATCTCGCTCTTGTTCTGGCCTGCCTTCGCCTTGGCTCCAGCCTGCTCTCGCTCTGGCTCAGGCCTGCTGTCGCTCTGGCCTCACTCACCCTGTCTCCGGCCTGCTCTCATCCTGGTTTCGGCCTGCCCTTGCCTTGACTCTGGCCTACTCTGGCTCTGGCCTGCCCTCGCCCTGGCTCCGGCCTGCTCTGGATCTGGCCTGCCCTCGCCTTGGCTCCGGCCTGCTCTCGCCCTGGCTCCAGCCTGCTCTCACTCTGGCTCCGGCCAGCTCTCACCCTTGTTCCGGCCTGCCCTTGCCTTGGCTCCGGCCTTCTCTCGCTCTGGCCTGCCCTTGCCTTGGCTCTGGCCTGCCCTCGGGCTTTCTCTCGCTCTGGCCTGCCCTTGCCTTGGCTCTGGCCTGACCCAATTTCCACCTCCATTTGCTGAAATGCAGCCCCAAACTTACAGGACCCTCCACCATGCTTATGCATCACTATTGCCCACAGACACTCATTATTGTACTGCTCTCCAGCCCTTCAGTGAACATAATCTCTTCTGTAATAACAACATTTTTCATATTTTGACTCAACCGTCCAGAGCACATCCTGCCAATTTTCTACCCCCTGGTTCCTCTGTTTTAATGCATAGTTGAGTCACTTGGCCTTGTTTTGATGTGGAAGATATGGCTTTTTCGCCACAATTCTGCTATGAAGACCACTTCTGGCCAGTCTTCTCTGAACAGTAGATGAGTGAAGCTGAGTCCCACTGGTTGCTGCCAGTTCTGAGCTGATGGCACTGCTGGACATCTTCCGCTTTTGAAGGAAAGTAACCATAATGTGTCATACATCTGCTGCACTAAGTTTCCTTGGCCGACCACTGCAGCTACTGACCTCAACGTTGCACATTTTATTGTGCTTCTTCATAAGTGCTTGAATGACACATCTTGAACCCTCAATCTGCTTTGAATTTGTGCCTTAGAGACCTTGCTGATGTAGTATAACTTCCTTGTGTATTCTTGCTCAGTCTTGCCATGGAGTATGACCAGACACCTAATAACTGTATTATTACAAAATCCTTGACTTTGCGCAGGTGTACCTAGAAGAATTGATGCTGTTTTAAAGCGAAAAGTTGGCCACACCAAATATTGATTGGATCTAGATATTTCGTTTGTTCATTCACTTGTATTTTGTAAATTGATTAAATAGATCATTAACATTTCTATTTTTGAAGCGTTCTTACTTTACAGCATTTTTTCTACACCTTTCTAAAAATTATTTTTATGTGATTGTGTCTTTTATTTGCTCATTAATAATCTGATATATCTTTTGGTATTTTGTGTATAGTTGTTTTTTTGCTGTTGGGGTAAATTGTAGGATATTGATACATCACTGGTGAGAGGTCAGTATAGAGATCAGTACTACACCCAGATCACCAGGACATAGACCGACCGGTGATATCACTGTATATACATCACTGGGGAGAGGTCAGTATATGATTAGTACTACACCCAGATCACCAGGACATAGAGCGGTGATATCACTGTATATACATCACTGGGGAGAGGTCAGTATAGTGGAAGTTGGGGGCGGGCAGTGGGAGAGTCGGATATATAGGGAAAAGTGCGGGAAAACCGCCATTCCCTGAGGAGCAGCAGAGAGAATTACCTGGAGAAATGGAGTCCGTAGAATCCCTGATGGTCCAGCTGAGAGACGTCGCCCGGTCACGCAGAGATGGATGGCTGGAGGCCCAGCTGTCTGCTTTGCTGGGAGCAGCCGAAAATCTGGAGGCGCCGTCAGGAGCGAGGAGAAGGAGCAGGAGGACCAAGCTCCCGGAGAGACTGTCACCGGAGGTAACCACGTGCAATAGGCGCAGGCTCCAGAGCCCCTGCGGGAAGCGAGCGTGATGGTGCGGTCCCGTCCCGCCACGCTCGCCCCGGCAGGAATCCACCTAGCCGGCCTGCTGGCGCTGCACAGCGTGGAGCGCGGCCCACTGCGGGATCAGCGTTGCCGGAGCCGGAGGTCCATGCCCCGGCTTGCGCACCGCAGCTGGGCCGCACAGGCCAGCTATTATTCGTGGTGGGGGCCAAACTTCCAGTAGATCGAGGGAGCAGCACAGCAAGCGGCAGGATATCACTGTATATACATCGCTGGGGAGAGGTCAGTATAGTGATCAGTACGAGTGGTTTCCTGATCCTTTGATTGTAGGAATGAGTGGTTGGTTACATGTGCTAATAAATTAGGACAAAACGTAGGAAATTTAGGAAAAAACAACATCTCAGCAGTAATAACATGCTGATTGTGATGATGTCATGAAGATTACTTGAATTTCCGCTGTCTTATCGCTCGCTGTACTGTGACATCACTGTCTATTATCTCTGCTGTGACATCACTGTCTATTATCGCTGTACTGTGACATCACTGTCTAATCTCTGATGTGATATCACTGTCTATTATCTCTGTACTGTGACATCACTGTCTATTTATCTCTGTACTGTGACATCACTGTCTATTATCTCTGCTGTGACATCACTGTCTATTATCTCTGTGCTGTGACATCACTATTATCTATCTCTCTGCTGTGACATGACTGTCTATTATCCCTGTACCACATCACTGTCTTCTCGCCTTGGCTCCAGCCTGCTCTCGCTCTGGCCTGCCCTCGCCCTGACTCCGGCCTGCTCTGGATCTGGCCAGCTCTCGTTCTGGCCTGCCCTCGCCTTGGTTCCGGCCAAATCTCGCCTTGGCTCTGGCCTGCTCTCTCTCACCTTGGCTCCGGCCTGCTCTCGCCCTGCCCTCGCCCTGGCTCCGGCCTACTCTCGCTCTGGCTCTGGCCTGCTCTCGCTCTGACTCTGGCCTCACTCACCCTGTCTCCGGCCTGCTCTCGTCCTGCCCTTGCCTTGGCTCTGGCCTACTCTCGCTCTGGACTACCCTCGCCCTGGCTCCGGCCTGCTCTCGCTCTGGCGTGCCCTCACCTTGGCTACGGGCCTGCTCTCGCTCTGTCTGGCCTGCCCTCGCCCTGGCTCCGGCCTGCTCAGGATCTGGCTCTGGACTGCCCTCGCCTTGGCTCCGGCCTGCTCTCGCCCTGGCTCCGACCTGCTCTCGCCCTGGCTCCGGCCTGCTCTCGCCCTGGCTCCGGCCTGTCCTCGCCCTGGCTCCGGCCTGCCCTTGCTCTGACTCCGGCAAGCCCTCGCCTTGGCTCCGGCCTGCTCTCGCCCTGGCTCTGGCCTGCCCTCGCCCCGGCTCCTGCCTGCTCTTGCTCTGGCCTGCTCTTGCTTTGGCTCTGTCGTCTTGACTCCGGCCTGATCTCGCTCTTCTTCTGGCCTGCCTTCGCCTTGGCTCCGGCCCTGCTCTCGCCTTGGCGCTGGCCTACTTTCGCTCTGACTCCGGCCTGCTCTTCGCCCTGGCTCTGGCCTGCCCTCGCCCTGGCTCCAGCCTACTCTCGCTCTGGCTCTGGCCTGCTCTCGCTCTGACCTCGCCCTGTCTCCGGCCTGCTCCCCCCCCTGTCCGGGCAGCCCTTGCCTTGGCTCCCTCCGGCCTGCTCTCGCTCTAGCTCTTGCCTGCCCTCGCCCTGACTCCGGCCTGCCCCTCTTCAGGCCGCCCTGACTCCGGCCTGCCCCTCTGGCTCCAGCCTGCCCTCGCATTGGCTCCGGCCTGCTCTCTTGCCCTGGCTCCGACCCGCTCTCGCTCTGGCCTGCGCTGCTGGCTCTCCGGCCTGCTCTCTCTCTGGCTCTGGCCTGCCCAAGCCTTGGCTCCGGCTTGCTCTTCCTCTGGCTCTGGCCTGCCCTCGTCTTGACTCTAACCTGATCTCGCTCTTTTTCTGGCCTGCCTTCGCCTTGGCTCCAGCCTGCTCTCTCTCTGGCTCAGGCCTGCTCTCGCTCTGGCCTGCCCTAGCTCTGGCTCCGGACTGCTCTCGCTCTGGCCTGCCCTCGCCTTGGCTCTGGCCTGCTCTCGCTCTGGCCTGCCCTCGCCTGGCTCCGGCCTGCTCTCTCTCTGGCCTGCCCTCACCCTGACTCCTCTCGCTCTGGCTCTGGCCTGCTCTCGCTCTGGCCTCACTCACCCTGTCTCCGGCCTGCTCTCGTCCTGGTTTCGGTCTGCCTTTGCCTTGGCTCTGGCCTGCTCTCGCTCTGGCCTGCCCTTGCCTTGGCTCTGGCCTACTCTCGCTCTGGCTCTGGCCTGCTCTCGCTCTGGCGTGCCCTCGCCTTGGCTACGGCCTGCTCTCGCTCTGTCTGGCCTGCCCTCGCCCTGCTCTGGATCTGGCACTGGCCTGCTCTCGCCCTGGCTCCGGCCTGCTCTCACCCTGGCTCCGGCCTGCCCTTGCTCTGGCTCTGGCCTGCCCTCATCTTGGCTCCGGCTCTGCTCTTGCCTTAGCACTGGCCTACTTTCGCTCTAGCTTCGGAGTGCCCTCGCCTTGGCTCTGGCCTGCCATCGCTCTGACTCCGGCCTGTTCTTCGCCCTGGCCTGCCCTCGCCCTGTCCAGCCTACTCTCGCTCTGGCCTGCTCTCGCTCTGACCTCGCCCTGTCTCCGGCCTGCTCCCCGCCCTGGTTCCGGCCTGCCCTTGCCTTGGCTCCCTCCGGCCTTCTCTCGCTCTAGCTCTTGCCTGCCTTTGCTCTCGCCTACTCTCGCTCTGGCTCTGGCCTGTCCTCGCCCTGGCTCCGGCCTGCTCTTGCTCTGGCGTGCCTTCGCCATGGCTCCGGCCTGCTCTTGCTCTGACTCTGGCCTGCCTCCAGCGTGCTCTGGCTCTGGCCTGCCCTCGCCTTGGCTCCGGCCTGCTCTCGCCCTGGCTCTGGCCTGCCCTCGCCTTGTCTCCGACCTGCTCTCGCTCTGTCTCCGGCCTGCCCTCGCCCTGGCTCCGGCCTGCCCTTGCTCTGGCTCCGGCCAGTCCTCGCCTTGGCTCCAGCCTGCTCTTGCTCTGGTCTGCCCTCGTCTTGACTCCGGCCTGCTTTCGCTCTGGTTCTGGCCAGCATTCGCCTTTGCTCCGGCCTGCTCTCGCTATGGCTCAGGCCTACTCTCTCTCTGGCTCTGGCCTGCCCTGGCGGCGTGCTCTCGCCTTGGCAAGGGCTCTTGCTCTGGCCTTCCCTCGCCCTGGCTCCGGCCTGCTCTCGCTCTGGACTGCTCTCGCTCTGGCCTGCTCTCGCTCTGGCCTGCTCTCGCTCTGGCCTGCTCTCGCTCTGGCCTGCTCTCTCCCTGGCTCCTGCCTGCTCTCGCTATGGCTTCAGCCTGCCCTCGCCCTGGCCAGCCCTCGCCTTGGCTCCGGCCAGCTACTGCTCTAGCTCCGGCCTGCTCTCGCTCAGGCTCTGGCCTGCTCTTGCTCTGGCCTGGGCCGGATCCGGCCTGCTCTCGCTCTCACTCTGGTCTGCCCTTGCCCTGGCATGCTCTCGCCCTGGCTCTGGCCTGCTCTCGCCCTGGCTTCGGCCTGCACTCGTCCTGGCTCTGGCCTGCTCTCGCTCTGGCCTGCCATCGTCTTGGCTCCGGCCTGCTCTCGCCCTGGCTCCAGCCTGCTCTCGCTCTGGCTTCGGCCTTCCCTCGCCCTGGCTCCGGCCTGCCCTTGTTCTGGCTCCGGCCAGCCCTCGCCCTGGCCAGCACCTGCTCTTGCTCCGGCCTGCCTTCGCCTTGGCTCCTGCCTGATCTCGCCCTGGCCTGCTCTCGCCTTGGCTCCGGACTGCTCTCGCTCTGGCCTGCTCTTGCTCTGGCCTACCCTGGCTCTGCCTCTGGCCTTCCCTTGCCATGGCTCCGGCCTGCTCTCGCTCTAGTTCCGTACTGCCCTCACCCTGGCTCCGCTATGCCATAGCTTGGGCTATGGCCTGCCCTCGCCATGGCTCCGTCCTGCTCTCGCCCTGGCTCTGGCCTGCCCTCGCCCTGGCACCGGCCTACTCTCTCTCTGGCTCTGGCCTTCCGTCGCCCTAGTTCCGGCCTACTCTCGCTCTGGCCTGCTCTTGCCCTGGTTCTGGCCTCGCCTTGGCTCCGGCCTGCTCTCGCTCTCACTCTGGTCTGCCCTCACCCTGGCTGCCTGCTCTGGCCTGCTCTCGCCCTGGCTCCGGCCTGCCCTCGCCTTGGGCCTGCCCTCGCCTTGGCTCCGGCCGGCCTGCTCTCGCCCTGGCCAGCCCTCCCTCGCCTTGGATACGGCCAGCACCTGCTCTGGCTCGGGCCTGCCTTCTCGCCTTGGCTTCGGACTGCTCTCGCTCTGGCCTGTCCTTGCCTTGGCTCCGGCCTGCTCTTGCTCTGGCCTACCCTGGCTCTGCCTCCGGCCAGCCCTCGCCTTGGCTCCGTCCTGCTCTCGCCCTGGCCTGCCCTCGTCCTGGCACCGGCCTACTCTCTCTCTGGCTCTGGCCTGCCGTCGCCCTAGTTCCGGCCTACTCTCGCTCTGGCCTGCTGTTGCTCTGGTTCTGGCCTGCCTTGGCTCCGGCCTGCTCTCGCTCTCACTCTGGTCTGCCCTCACCCTGGCTGCCTGCTCTGGTTCTAGCTCTGGCTTGCTCTCGCGCTGGCTCTGGCCTGCTCTCGCCCTGGCTCCGGCCTGCCCTCGTCCTGGCTCCGGCCTGCCCTCGTCCTGGCTCCGGCCGGCCTGCTCTCGCCCTGGCTCCAGCCTGCTCTCACTCTGGCTTAGGCCTTCCCTCGCCCTAGCTCCGGCCTGCCCTTGCTCCGGCCAGCCCTCGTCTTGGATACGGCCAGCACCTGCTCTGGCTCCGGCCTGCCTTCGCCTTGGCTTCGGACTGCTCTCGCTCTGGCCTGCTCTCGCTCTGGCTCTGGCCTGTCCCTGCCTTGGCTCCGGCCTGCTCTTGCTCTGGCCTACCCTGGCTCTGCCTCCGGCCTGCCCTCACCTTGGCTTCGACCTGTTCTTGCCCTGGCTCCGGTCTGCCCTCGCTCTGGCTCCGGCCTGCCCTCGCCCTGGCTCCGGCCTGCCCTCGCCCTGGCTCCGGCCTGCCCTCGCCCTGGCTCCGGCCTGCCCTCGCCCTGGCTCCGGCCTGCTCTCGCCCTGGCTCCGGCCTGCCCTCGCTCTGGCTCCGGCCTGCCCTTGCCCTGTCTCCGGCCTGCTCTCGCTCTAGCCTGCCCTCGCCCTGGCTCCGGCATTCTCTCGCTCTGGTATCGGCCTGCCCTCGCCTTGGCTCCGGCCTGCCTTTGCCATGGCTACGGCCTGCTATCGCTCTGGCTCCGGCCTGCCTTTGCCTTGGCTCCGGCCTGCTCTCGCTCAGGCTCTGGCCTGCTCTCGCTGTGGCTCTGGCCTGCCTTCACCTTGGCCAGAACGAGATTTGGCCAGAGCCAAGGCAAGCCCAGAGCCAGAGAGAAGGAAGGCCGGAGCCATGGCTAGGGCAGCCGGAACCAGGGCGAGAGCAGGCCAGAGCCAGGGCGAGAGCAGGCCGGAGCCAAGGCGAAAGCAGGGCGAAGGCAGGCCCGAGCCAGAGTCAGAGCAGGCCGGAGCCAAGGCGAGGGCAGGCAAGGGCCAGAGCTCGGGCAGGCCAGAGCCAAAGCGAGCTCGGGCAGGCTAGAGCCAGAGCGATAGCAGGCCGGAGCCAAAGCGAGGGCAGGCCAGAGCCAGAGCGAAAGCAGGCCGGAGCCAAGGCAAGGGCAAGCCAGAGCCAGAGCGAGAGCAGGCCGGAGCAAAGGCAAGGGCAGGCCAGAGACAGAGCGAGAGCAGGCCGTAGTCAGGGAAAGGGCAGGCCGGAGCCAGAGCGAGAGTAGGCCAGAGCCAAGGCAAGGGCAGGCCAGGACCACAGCAAGAGAAGGCCGGAGTCAAGGCAAGGGCAGGCCGGAACCAGGGAGAGAGCAGGCCGGGGCCAGGGCGAGAGCACGCCGGAGCCAAGGCGAGAACAGGCCGGAGCCAAGGCGAGAGCAGGCCCGAGCAGGCCGGAGTCAAGGCGAGGGCAGGCAAGAGCCAGAGCGAAGGCAAGCCAGAGCCAAAGGGAGCTCGGGCAGGCTACAGCCAGAGCGATAGCAGGCCGGAGCCAAGGCGAGAGCATGCCGGAGCCAGGGCGAGGGCAGGCCAGAGGCCCCAGAGCGAGAGCAGGCCGGAGTCAAGGCAAGGGCAGGCCAGAGCCAGAGAGAGAGTAGGCGGCCTGAGCCAGAGCGAGAGCAGGCCGGAGCCAAGGCGAAGGCAGGCCAGAACCAGAGCGAGAGAAGGTCGGAGTCAAGACGAGGGCAGGCCAGAGCCAGAGCATGCTGGAGCCAAGGCGAGGGCTGGCCGGAGCCAGAGTAAGGGCAGGCATGAGCCAGAGTGAGAGCAGGCCGTAGCCAGGGAGAGGGCAGGCCGTAGCCAGGGAGAGGGCAGGCCGGAGACAGGGAGAGGGCAGGCCGGAGCCAGGGCGGGGGCAGGCCGGAGCCAGAGCGAGGGCAGGCCGGAGCTAGTAAGAGGGCAGGCCGGAGCCAGTAAGAGGGCAGGCCGCAGCCAGGACGAGAGCTGTCCAGAGCCAAGGCGAGGGCTTGCCGGAGCCAAAGCAACGGCAGGCCGGAGCCAGGGCGAGGGCAGGCAGATGCCAGGGCGAGGGTAGGCCGGAGCCAGGACGAGAGCTGGCCGGAGCCAAGGCGAAGGCAGGCCATAACCAGAGCGAGAGCAGGCCGGAGTCAAGACGAGGGCAGGCCAGAGCCAGAGCAAGAGCATGCTGGAGCCAAGGCGAGGGCTGACCGGAGCCAGAGGAAGGGCAGGCATGAGCCAGAGTGAGAGCTGGCCGTAGCCAGGGAGAGGGCAGGCCGGAGCCAGAGGGAGAGCAGGCCGGAGCCAGGGCGAGGGCAGGCCGGAGCCAGAGCGAGGGCAGGCCGGAGGCAGGGCGAGGGCAGGCTGATGCCAGAGCAAGAGAAAGCCGGAGCCAGTTAGAGGGCAGGCCGGAGCCAGGGCGAGGGTAGGCCGGAGCCAGGGCGAGAGCAGGCCGGAGCCAAGGCGAGGGCAGGCCAAAGCCAGAGCAGGAGCCGGCCGGAGCCAAGGCGAGGGCAGTCCGGAGCTAGAGCGAGAGCAGGGCCGGAGCAAAGGCGAGGGCAGGTCAGAGGCAGAGCCAAGGCAGGCCAGAGCGAGAGCAGGCCGGAGCCAAGGCGAGGGCAGGCCATAGCGAGAGCAGGTCGGAGCCAAGGCCCTGAGGGCAGGCCAGAGCCAGAGTGAGAGCAAGCCGGAGCCAAGTCGAGGGCAGGCCAGAGCCAGAGCGAGGGCAGGCCAGAGCCAGAGTGAGAGCAGTCCGGAGCCAAGGAAAGGGCAGGCCACAGCCAGAGGTAGAGCAGGCTTGAGCCAGAGCGAGGGCAGGCCGGAGCCAGAGGGAGAGCAGGCCGGAGCCAGGGCGAGAGCAGGCCGGAGCCAGGGCGAGGGCAGGCCGGAGCCAGGGCGCGGGCAGGCCGGAGCCAGGGCGAGGGCAGGCCGGAGCCAAGGCGAGGGCAGGCCGGAGCAAGGGCGAGGGCAGGCCAGAGACGGCGCGAGGGTAGGCCAGAGACGGCGCGAGGGCAGGCCAGAGACGGCGCGAGGGCAGGCCAGAGACGGCGCGAGGGCAGGCCAGAGACGGCGCGAGGGCAGGCCAGAGACGGCGCGAGGGCAGGCCAGAGACGGCGCGAGGGCAGGCCAGAGACGGCGCGAGGGAAGGCAAGAGTCAGAGCAGGCCGGAGCCAGGGCAAGGGCAGGCCAAAGCCTGGGCAAGGGCAGGCCAAAGCCAGAGCGAGTGTTAGAACCTTGCTGTTAGGTTTTTTTTCCTTTGCTGGTCACATGACCTTGTTGGCCTATTTAGTCCTGCTCCGCCCTTCTGGCTTTGCTGGACTTCATTGTATATCTACTTTCTAGCTAGCCTGTGCTCTGTATCTAGCTCTGTTAGTTTGCTTGGTCTACGGACCTCTATGTTCTATCTATTTTGTTTGTTCGTCTGTCTGCTACTATTTCTGTTAGGAGGTGTCCCATATTCCTCCCAGTCCTTAGTACTTGTAGGGATTCCCTCCCCACATCTATAGGTCTTCGTACAGACTAGATTAGGACTTTAGCAGGTCTGATCGCAGGATCAGGTTCCCTGTTACATCGTAGGGATTCAGCTGAGTCTTATAGTAGGGACAGATCTCCTCTCTTTCCTTAGCTTTTGTAGCAGAACATAACAGTAAGTCCAGCCAGCAAATTCTCTAAGGAAAGATTTTTCTGTTCCATCATGGTGTCGGTTCAGGATTTGACTCATCGCCTGCAGGGACTCTCTCTGGAGGTGGCCGAGCTCCGTCAGCACGTGAGTAACTGTCCTGGAGCACATTTCTTGGAGCCTAAGGTATGTTTGCCGGATTTGTTTTTTTGGTGAACACCGAGAATTTTTTTCATTTAAAAATGCTTGCTTATTGTATTTTCGTTTGAGACCTAAGTCCTCTGGGGATGAATCCCAGCGCGTAGGGTTCATAATGTCACCTTTGCGCAAAGAGCCTCAGGAGTGGGCCTTTTCTTTGCAACCTAGTGATTCATGCTTCAGATCAGTGGATAGTTTTTTTTCTGCTTTGGGACTATTATATGATGATCCTGACCGTGTCGCATCAGCTGAGACTGAGTTGAGACGTCTAAAACAAGGATCGGGTAATGTGGAAAAATATTGTACACATTTTCGTCGTTGGTCCACTCAAACAGGGTGGAACGATTCTGCTCTGAAAAGTCTATTTCTTGCTGGGCTCAGTGAAAGGGTTAAAGACCTGCTAATTGCTTATCCTACACCTGAAGATTTGCAACAGGCTATGCAATTAGCTATACGGGTGGATAGAAGACTGCGTGCTAGGGTTAATGAGAGCAAATCCTCTGCTATGTCAGTTTCTGGTTATGATAATGTGTGTACTAACAGTGGTGAACCGATGGAGATTGGATCGGTGGCACCTCGCTCTCAAGAAAAAGACCGTCGTTTTTCGCAAGGCTTGTGTTTCTATTGCGGAAAATCTGGTCATTTGATTAAAGGCTGTGAGCTTCGTATGAAGAAAGAAAAAAAAATGGTCAGTCACGCCCGTATTGCCTGTTTAAATTCCAAGGGTATATTTTTAGCTGCTTCCACGATTGCTCAGGAAAAATTAATGGAATTTCGGGTGTTTGTTGATTGCGGGTCTACACTGAATGTAATTGATGGGGGATTCGTGGAAAAACTCAATTTAAAACCTGAACCTTTGTCATCCCCCATTGCTGTGGTTTCTGTGGATGGCTCCCCTTTGAAGAATATTACTCTCAAGGTCAGTGAATTTCCTCTCACTATTAATGGTGTTCACCATGAGAAATTGGATTTGGTAGTGTTGAATAACTTGCCTTCTCCAGTAATATTGGGTTTGCCCTGGTTAAAATTTCACAATCCTGTACTGGATTGGTCTACCAGTGAAATTAAATCCTGGAGCCATAAATGTTATGACAAGTGTTGTAACGGGCGTATTGCAGCTTTGGATAGGGGAGAATTGCCTGTTCCTATTCAGGATTTTTGGAGAGTTTTTTCTGAGAAGGAATCGCAGGTTTTGCCTCCCCATAGAGACTATGATTGTTCTATTGAATTTGTCCCTGGAGCGACTCTTCCTAAGAGTCGTTTATTTAACCTTACTATTCCTGAGAGGAAGGCTTTGGAGGAATACATACAGACAAGCTTGGCCGCCGGTCACATTAGGCCCTCTAAGTCTCCTGTGGCGGTTGGATTTTTTTTTGTAAAAAAAAAGGACGGCGGTTTACGTCCTTGTCTGGATTTTCGTGAGATTAACAAAATTACGGTGCGCAATCCTTACCCACTGCCATTGATTCCTGATCTGTTTAACCAGTTATTGGGGGCCAAGTGGTTCTCTAAAATTGACCTTAAGGGGGCATACAATCTGTTGCGCATGAAGGAGGGTGATGAATGGAAGACTGCTTTTAACACTCCTGTGGGTCATTTTGAGAATCTGGTTATGCCTTTTGGTCTTACTAATGCTCCTGCATTTTTTCAGAATCTGATTAATGACATCCTTAGACCTTTGATCGGTAAAAATGTGGTTGTGTATTTGGATGACATTTTGATTTATTCGCCAGATCTGGAGTCTCATTGGCGGAGCGTGCGTGAGGTATTACAGTTATTAATGGACAATTCGCTTTTTGCTAAGCTGGAGAAATGTGAGTTCGCTGTACAGAGAATTAGTTTTTTGGGCTACATTATCTCCAGCAAAGGATTTGAGATGGATCCGGTTAAGGTTCAGGCTGTGCAGGAATGGCCTAGGCCTATTGGTTTGAAATCGATACAGAGGTTTTTGGGTTTCGCCAATTACTATAGAAAGTTCATAAAAAATTTTTCTAGTATTGTCAAACCTCTGACTGATCTCACCAGGAAAGGTGCTGATGTGGTTCAGTGGTCTTCTGAGGCCATTGAAGCTTTTGTGTATCTCAAGGAGAGGTTCACCTCTGCTCCCATCCTTATGCAGCCTGATGTTACTAGGCCGTTTTTGGTTGAGGTTGATGCTTCCTCTGTGGGGGTTGGCGCAGTATTGTCTCAGGATAACGGGGATGGATTACATCCCTGTGCCTTTTTTTCAAAAAAATTTTCGGAGACTGAATTGAATTACGATATTGGTAATCGGGAATTATTGGCTATTAAACTCGCATTTGAACACTGGCGCCACTTCTTGGAAGGTGCGGAATTTCCCGTTCAGGTTCTTACGGATCATAAAAATCTGATATATCTTGATGCTGCCAAGCGCCTGAATGCCCGTCAGGCTAGGTGGGCACTGTTTTTCTCGCGGTTTAATTTCTCCGTTACTTACATCCCTGGTACTAAGAATGTTAAGGCGGATGCCTTGTCTCGCAGTTTTTCTCCCATAGTCGGTGCTGAGAAAGAGGAAAACATTTTACAAGAAGGTGTTGTGATAGCTGCTTTAGACTCCGTTTTGGAAGATGAGATTCTTAAAGCTCAGGAGAATGCCCCATCTAACACTCCTCATGGGAGGTTGTTTGTGCCTGAGACCTTTAGGAGAGATTTTTTTGTTGAGTGTCACGAATCTCGGTTGGCAGGTCATCCCGGAATCTCTGAGACCAAGAGACTGGTGGGTCGCAGTTTTTGGTGGCCTGGATGGCAGAAGGAAGTCATTAAGTGGGTGCGCCAATGTACTATATGTGCTAGATCTAAGTCCTCACATACTCCTGCTGCGGGGTTGCTTTGTCCTTTGGAGGTCCCCAGTGCTCCTTGGACACATTTGGCTATGGACTTTATAACTGACCTTCCCCCCTCTGAGGGTTTTACTGTCATCTGGGTGGTCGTGGACCGTTTTAGCAAGATGTGTCACTTGGTTCCCTTCGTCAAACTGCCCTGCGCTAAAACTCTCGCTAAGGCCTTTGTCAAGGAAATTGTCAGACTTCATGGCGTTCCTACTGACATTGTTTCTGATAGGGGTCCTCAGTTCGTGGCTCGTTTTTGGCGTGCCTTTTGTGACAGGTTGGGAATTCATTTGTCGTTTTCGTCCGGATATCATCCTGAATCTAATGGCCAGACAGAAAGGAAAAACCAGGATGTTGAGCAGTTCTTGCGTTGTTTTGTGGCAGACAATCAAGAGGGGTGGTCTGAGTTTCTGCCACTTGGCGAATTTGCTCTGAACAATCATACATCTTCTTCTGCTGGTTGTTCGCCTTTTTTTTGTTGTTCTGGGAGACATCCGTCGTTTGGGTCGTTCTCCAAGTTGGGATCTGCCGTGCCTGAGGAGGAGAATTTTTCCGGTGATTTGGAAAGAGTTTGGACGGATGTGCGTGGTAATCTTCAGGAGGCCAACAGAAAATCTAAAGACTACTTTGATAGGAAACGACAGGAGGTTTTGTTCGCTGTTGGTGACATGGTTTGGTTGTCCTCTAGGAATCTGCGGTTGAGGATTCCTTCTAAGAAATTGGGTCCCAAGTTTGTAGGGCCCTTTAAGGTGCTTCAGGTTGTCAACCAATCTGCTGTTAGGTTGGAGGTTCCTACCTCCTGGAGAATTAATCCGGTCTTTCATGTCTCTCTGTTAAAAAAAGCTGTTGTGTCGGATGGTGACGCCTCTGCCTCTGTTCCTCCGGTGGTGGAGGACGGGGAATATGAAATTTCTCGCATCCTTGACTCTAGACGGTATAGAGGTAGTTTGCAGTATCTTGTGGCCTGGAAAGGTTTCGGACCCGAGGATAACTCTTGGGTGAGGTCAGATGATGTTTCCGCGTCCAGACTTATCAGAGCGTTTCACAGGAGATTTCCTGATAAGCCTGGTCCTAGGGGATCCGGAGGATCCTCTTAGAAGGGGGGGTACTGTTAGAACCTTGCTGTTAGGTTTTTTTTTCCTTTGCTGGTCACATGACCTTGTTGGCCTATTTAGTCCTGCTCCGCCCTTCTGGCTTTGCTGGACTTCATTGTATATCTACTTTCTAGCTAGCCTGTGCTCTGTATCTAGCTCTGTTAGTTTGCTTGGTCTACGGACCTCTATGTTCTATCTATTTTGTTTGTTCGTCTGTCTGCTACTATTTCTGTTAGGAGGTGTCCCATATTCCTCCCAGTCCTTAGTACTTGTAGGGATTCCCTCCCCACATCTATAGGTCTTCGTACAGACTAGATTAGGACTTTAGCAGGTCTGATCGCAGGATCAGGTTCCCTGTTACATCGTAGGGATTCAGCTGAGTCTTATAGTAGGGACAGATCTCCTCTCTTTCCTTAGCTTTTGTAGCAGAACATAACAGCGAGAGCAGGCCGGAGCCAGGGCGAGGGCAGGCCGGAGCTAGAGCGAGGGCAGGACAGAGCCAAGGCGAGGGCAGGACAGAGCCAAGGTGAGGGCAGGCCAGAGCGAGAGCAGGCCAGAGCCAGAACGAGAGCAGGCCGGAGCCAGGGCGAGGGCAGGCCAGAGCCAGAGAGAGAGCAGCCCGGAGCCAGGGCGAAGGCAGGCCATTGCCAGAGCGAGAGCAGGCCGGAGCCAGGGCAAGGGCAGGCCAGAGCCAGAGAGAGAGCAGGCCGGAGCCAGGGCGAAGGCAGGCCATTGCCAGAGCGAGAGCAGGCCGGAGCCAGGGCAAGGGCAGGCCAGAGACAGAGCAGGCCAAAGCCTGGGCGAGGGCAGGCCAGAGCCAGAGCGAGAGCAGGCCGGAGCCAGGGCGAGGGCAGGCCGGAGCTAGAGCGAGGGCAGGCCGGAGCCAGAGCGAGAGCAGGCCGGAGCCAGGGCGAGGGCAGGCCGGAGCCAGGGCGAGGGCAGGACAGAGCCAAGGTGAGGGCAGGCCAGAGCCAGAGCGAGAGCAGGCCAGAGCCAGAACGAGAGCAGGCCGGAGCCAGGGCGAGGGCAGGCCAGAGCCAAAAAGAGAGCAGGCCAGATTCAGGGCGAGAGCAGGCCGAAGCCAAGGCAAGGGCAGGCCAGAGCCAGAGCGAGAGCAGGCCGGAGCCAGAGCGAGAGCAGGAAGGAGCCAGAGCGAGAGCAGGAAGGAGCCAGAGCGAGAGCAGGCCGGAGCCAGGGCGAGGGCAGGCTAGAGCCAAAACGAGAGCAGGCCAGATTCAGGGCGAGAGCAGGCCGAAGCCAAGGCAAGGGCAGGCCGGAGCCAGAGCGAGAGCAGGCCGGAGCCAAGGCGAGAGTAGGCCGGAGCAAAGGCGAGGGCAGGCCAGAGCCAGTGCGAGAGCAGGCCGGAGCCAGAGCGAGAGCAGGACAGAGCCAGAGCGAGAGCAGAACAGAGCCAGAGCGAGAGCAGGACAGAGCCAGAGCGAGAGCAGGACAGAGCCAGAGCGAGAGCAGGACAGAGCCAGAGCGAGAGCAGGACAGAGCCAGAGCGAGAGCAGGACAGAGCCAGAGCGAGAGCAGGACAGAGCCAGGGCAAAGGCAGGCCAGAGCTAGAGCCAAAGCAGGCCGGAGCCAGGATATTTCAAAGCAAGCAGACCTCTAATATGGGCCATAGAAGTATGTATAGAATTACATTTCTATAACCTTTATACCCATATTAGAGGTCTGATAAGTCCTAGGGGGTGACAGATTCCCTTTAAAGCTTGTGTCGTGGTTGGCCTCTAGACCGGTGTCTCATGTGTTGGGTTTGCCCACTCCGGGTCCTCCTGAAGGAGGAAGTAGGATTTCTCTTTTTATTTTGTGCTTTTGGCTTCTTGCCCAGTGATAGGGGCGGATCTCATCCTCTCAGGCCTAGCTCAACCTTAACCCTAGCCCTAACCCTAACCCCAACCCCAACCCTACCACAACCCTAAGCGTAGAGTTTATATTGTACGCCGTTTAGACAACTTTATTCTTCGAGTCAGTGCGATTACAGCGATACCAGAATCATATCGGGTTTTTATGATTGACAGCTGTCACACACTAAAAGACGCATTTTTTCGTAAAATCTAGTTTTTGCATCGCCATATTTTGAGAGCTATAATTTTTCCATATTTTGGCAGACAGAGTCATGTGATGTCTTGTTTTTTGCGGGATGAGTTGACGTTTTTATTGGTGCCATTTTCAGGCACGTGACATATTTTGATCGCTCTCTATTCCGATTATTGGGAGGCAGAATAAACAAAAACCAACAATTCAGGAATTGTTTTTTTTTTTTTTTTTGATGCTGTTCCGCGTGTGGTAAAATTGATAAGGTAGCTTTATTCTTCGGGTCAGTACGTTTACAGTGGTACCACATTTATATCGATTTTATATGTTTTGGCGCTTTTACACAATAAAAGCTATTTTATAGAAAAAAAAAATTTTTTGCATCGCTTTAATCTGAGAGTTATAACTTTTTTATTTTTCGGCTGATGGAGCTGTATGGCGGCTTGTTTTTTGCAGGACAAGGTGACGTTTTCAGTAGTATCATTATTATTTATATTCGTCTTTTTGATCGCGTGTTATTCCATTTTTTGTTTGGCGGTATGATGATAAAGCATTGTTTTTTGCTTCTTTTTTTTTTTTTTTTTTTTTTACCATGTTCACTGAAGGGGCTAACTAGTGGGACAGTTTTATAGGTCAGGTCATTCCGGACGCGGCGATACCAAATATGTGTACTTTTATTGTTTTTTTTTTCATAATAATATTTATTGATGGGAACATTATATTTTTATTTTTGGTGGATTATTTTTTTTATTTATTTTTTTTTATTTTCTTCACTTTCTGACACTTTTTTTTACTTGTATTCTTTGTCCCACTATGAGACTTTCACTTTTTTTATTCTGATCGCCTGTATAGCATAGGGATGGAGCACCAGCCCTGTGCTATACAGACTGTCAGCGCTGCAAATGCAGAAGATACTTTGGTCATGCACTGCACATGCCAAAATATCTTCTTGCTGTCTGGTGACCCAAATGTTGTCATGACGACATCGGGCCGTCATGGCAACATCCAGGAAGCCGCGGCAGACATCGCTGGACGCCGGCAGGAGAGGTGAGTATCCCGATCATTTCCCCTTGCCCCGGCAATTCTGCGATCGACTCAGCTGCGACAATCGGCTGACACCCGGCGGCGATCGCGCCCGCACTAATACGTATCTGCGCCATGGGACTTAAGAGGCTGATACGTATTAGTATGTCTTGAGCTTTAAAGGGGTTAAACTACAACTCCAATGTCAGCCCCTAATTCAATAGGAACCAAAGATCTGAGAACAGAGAATGATAATAAAATAATTTGTCCACATAAATGGCAAAACTACCCAAAAATGGAGCCCCATAAAGATGTCCCAACTTGACCTCCCCCACCCACCTAATATCAACTGATCGTCAGCAATTTCTCATTTAGACAAGGGGTTGTCCTGAAAATGTCTTATTACAGAGTGTTCCCGGCAATCCATGATAAATCCGGTGGATACATTATAAGTATACCAAAGCTTAAAAGTAAAGAGCTACTTACCTGGACTCGTTCTCTCTCAGCTGTCAGGTTATAGTGACACAAGATGGCAGCAGTGTAGAAATTTATACATTCTATTCCAATTGTGATGTCTATGATGTCATGTGCCTTGTGATGTCATAATAGCTATCACTGTCATTTCAAATTTACAACCGCAAGAAAAAGTTGATTTCATGGTTTAAGAAAAAATATGGTGGGTAATTGCAGCCTGTGATTATTTTACATATTGTTATTAATATTTATCATGTCCTTCACTGCTGCCTCCTGCACTGCTTTTTATATACTGTTTATTTTAATAATGGACAATTCACAAGCCCTGCATGTAGAATATATAGTTAATGGCCTCTGTTGAATGACTAGATGCCTATTAGAGCAATAAGATATACTCTATGTCTACAATCTTTTGGCTGAGTCTAAGGGCTCATACTCATCTGCGTTTAAATCACACGAGTGCAATCTGATAAAAAAAATTGGATTGCACTCTGACTCTTGTTATTGAATGATTATGTGTTCATCTGTGATTTTTTTTTCCCAGCTCGGATCGAACGGAGACAAAAAAATCACAGCATGCTGCAAGTGGCTGCATATATCAGACGAGACTCGCCAATGCAAGTCAATGTGTGCGAGAAAAAAAAAGCACAGCAAACGGACCATGCTTATGCCATCCATATAGCGTCCATATAATACGCATCTATGTAACACCTTTCAGTGACTGTGGCGGCATCTCAGCACACAAATCCTGTATCTCAGATCTTTGCCTGGCCTTGTCTTCTGTGTTTTGGCCATCATGCCAACAAGACAAGGGTGATTGGGGCAAGAGACATGCTGGTGAGGGGGTTGTTGGCTGCCGTGATGCTGGTAATGGAGGTGGCTGCCAAGATGCTGGCACTGGAGGTGGCTGCTGTGATGGTGCCACTGTAGTTGGTGGTGGTTGCTGTGATGCTGTGACTGGAGGTGGTGGTGATGGCTGCTGTGATGCTGGTACTGGAGGTGGTGGTGATTGCCGTGATGCTGGCACTGGAGGTGGTGGCTGCCGTGATGGTGGGTCTGCTGAGTGCCCTTCTTGGGGGGTCTAATGACCGGGTTTTGTTGTCCTCAGAAAGTTGCCACCTTTCAAGGAATTAAAAGATGGCCATTGGTGAATTTGGAGGCGCAGCGGCAGACAAAACAATTTGGAGGGCAGCCCTGGTCTGGAGCCTCAATAAAAAGGGAACGTGCCTGAAATAACGGGCCAGGCTTAGACAAAAACTCTCATCATCATCACTCACAGGTATTCCCATGTCACGTACGCCAGTGATGGTGGGGCGGTAGCGATGCTGGCTTATTGGTGCATGAGGGGAGGTGTCGAGGGGCTGTGGTGTACTGGTGCTCTCCGCAGGCTCTTCTTCTTTCTGGCCCCCAGCTCCGGTCTCCATTTCAGATTCCTCTCTGGCTTCCACCACCTCCGAGCTACAGGTATTTCCCTTTTTGGTCCAGTCAGATCTATAAGGTCAGGGATGACAGAGAAAAAAGCATTTTTAATATGCAAAATAATAATCAAACGATTACAACAATGGGTGAAAATCTAGGACTAGGGTCAAAAACTGGAGCCGGTCATAATATAGGTATGGCCTTTCTTTTTAAGAGCCACATCACCACTCTTCCTACCCTGTTGTCGCTCGCGGCGGCACTGGTCCCGGCAACTGCTCCATAATCTTGTCACTACACCCACTGGAAAGAAAAGTGGAAGAGATTATATACAATTTTTATAGGTAAAGGATGCTGTATGTAATAACATGTATAGTGTGTATTCTAATATCACTGCTAGCAGGGGCTGGCTGGCAAATTTTAGCCTGGGGGCAAGCACACAGCAGTGGTCCATGAGTAGCGGCCCATCCTTAAAGGTCGTTTTCCCACAAACAATAGTATATTTTAATCAATAGATCTTGGAGTAATAATAATTTCCACAATTGGATGTGATATAATAATGTTCCTGTGCTGAGATAATCTTATAAATGTGCCCCTGCTGTGTACTGTGTAATGGCTGTGTCTGACCGTGCAGGAACATGGTCTGATCATACCACATCTCCTGGGCAGGGGGGGAGAAAAAGAGGATACAGGCAGGATAGCAGGGGATCACAGAGGATTCTTTTTGTGAGTGAAACATTTCAATGCCTGTTTTTAAACAATATTTTAGCTCAAAGAAAGACTCAGCTGTGATCCCCTGCTGTAATGTATATATACTCTCTTTATATATAGATGATTAGCGTGCACACAGTCTGTAGGTCAAGGTGCAGGTACACGGGATGTGGAATCCCCAGAATCGGCGTAGATTAAATCACCGCACATTCTAGTTTCATGACACAAACTAAAGTCTATTTGAAGACATGCAATAAGACACATTTAAGGTGAAGGGAATAATGCAACAGTAAATGAACGTTTTGACCCATCGTTTGCATCTTGAAACTAGAGTGTGCAGTGATTTAATCGATGCTACAGTCATATGAAAAAGTTTGGGCACCCCTATTAATCTTAAGCTTAATGTTTTATAAAAATTGGTGTTTTTGCAACAGATATTTCAGTTTGATATATGTAATAACTGTTGGACACAGTAATGTTTCTGCCTTGAAATGAGGTTTATTGTACTAACAGAAAATGTGCAACATGCAGAGGAACAATTACAATGTTCTGGAATGGCCATCCCAGTCCCCAGACCTGAATATCATTGAACATCTGTGGGATCATTTGAAGAGGGCTGTCCATGCTCGGCGACCATCAAACTTAACTGAACTGGAATTGTTTTGTAACGAGGAATGGTCAAAAATACCTTCATCCAGGATCTAGGAACTCATTAAAAGCTACAGGAAGCGACTAGAGGCTGCTATTTTTGCAAAAGGAGGATCTACTAAATATTAATGTCACTTTTCTGGTGAGGTGCCCATACTTATGCACCTGTCAAATTTTGTTTGAATGCAGATTGCACATTTTCTGTTAGCACAATAAACCTCATTTCAAGGCAGAAACATTACTGTGTCCAACAGTTATTACATATATCAAACTGAAATAGCTGTTGCAAAAACACCAATTTTTATAAAACATTAAGCTTAAGATTAATAGGGGTGCCCAAACTTTTTCATATGACTGTATATACTCTTTTGCTTCCCCCCCTGCCCAGGAGATGTGGTATGATCAGACCATGTTCCTGCACAGTCAGACACAGCCATTACACAGTACACAGCAGGGGCACATTTATAACATTATCTCAGCACAGGAATATTTTATTTAAACACATCCAATTGTGGAAGTTATTATTATTCCAAGATCTATTGATTAAAATATACTTTTATTCGCAGAAAACCCCTTCAACATGTTTATTACCAGCTGCTTCATAGGCTATATTCACACAAACGTATTGTCTAAGTGCTGCCCGTGGAGAAAAATGACAGCACTTGGTCCAGTTCAGGTGAGCATTTAAAACTGGTAATACATAAGCATAATATGTACAATGTCTGACCACTACAAAACGGATTTAGGTTGTTAGAGGTGTAATGCAAGTAATCCAAGGTACGCTGTGCTTTTCTACACTCCTAAACAGAGTAAGGCTAAGTGCCCACAATGCAGAAATGCTGAGAATTTTTCCAGAGCGTTTCCGCATCTCCCTGGCAGAAAAAACGCATGCGGATTCTATGAGTTTTCCTGCCAGGGACAAGCAGAAGTGAAGGGCTCTTCACATGCATTTCCGCATGCGGGTTGTCAAGAGCTTTGCAAGCGATTTCAGCATCACTTGGAAAGTGCTTGACAACTTGGTCACACTATATAAATCCATGCAACCGGTATGGATTTATATAGTGTGACCGTACACATAAGCACAGGTCTGCCAGATAGATACCTATGAATTATTATTTTGTGTATTATTTCCTACATACTTGATCGAGCAAGTCATCAATGTAAAAGTCAACTCCACATTATAGTATATGATGTACGAGTCACTAATTATCATGTGTGTCCCATCTGATGTCTGTGCACACAGTGAACATATTATACCACATACAATACAATATACATAGGAGAATATATGACTGATATATAGAGATGAGCAACTTCATTTGCAGGACCCTGATCCAATGGTCAGATGAATATTCAGTGGCTGCTGGATAGGAGCCCTGACAGCCTCCTACCTGACACCATTCTCTTTCTCTTCCTTTGATTTGTAGCCAGGCACAATGTCATGTATGTGTCACGCCAAAAAGATGACATCATGCAAAGACTATAATCAAAAGAGGAGTCAGAGATGCCGGCAGGCGGGAGGAGGCTCGCGGGGCTCTGGTCTGGTGGCCACAGACTACTGACGGGACTGTTTGACCAGTGTCCTGCGAATCAATTCGCTCATCTGTACTGGAATAAGATATATTATGACTACATACATCAGATATTACATACAGAATAGCATGTGACAGTTATATACCACACTATGAGCCAGGGGCGGACACAGACTGTAGTGGGCCCCTGTGCAAGAAATTTTGGGGGGCCCTCCCTGCCCTTCATAAGGCAACAAAGTTATGTAAACATAACCCCCCATGTGCATCTCTCACCCCCCCATGTGCAGCTCTCATCCCACCCATGTGCAGCTCTCACCCCCCGTGCATCTCTCATCCCCCCCATGTGCATCTCCCATCCCCCCATGTGCATCTCTCATCCCCCCATGTGCATCTCTCATCCCCCCATGTGCATCTCTCACCCCCCATGTGCATCTCTCATCCGCCCCATGTGCATCTCTCATCCGCCCCATGTGCATCTCTCACCCCCCCATGTGCATCTCTCACCCCCCCATGTGCATCTCTCACCCCCCCATGTGCATCTCTCACCCCCCCATGTGCATCTCTCATCCGCCCCATGTGCATCTCTCATCCGCCCCATGTGCATCTCTCACCCCCCCATGTGCATCTCTCACCCCCCCATGTGCATCTCTCACCCCCCCATGTGCATCTCTCACCCCCCCATGTGCATCTCTCACCCCCCCATGTGCATCTCTCACCCCCCCATGTGCATCTCTCACCCCCCCATATGCATCTCTCACCCCCCCATGTGCATCTCTCACCCCCCCATGTGCATCTCTCACCCCCCCATATGCATCTCTCACCCCCCCATGTGCATCTCTCACCCCCACCATGTGCATCTCTCATCCCCCCGTGCATCTCTGATTCCCCCCACTCCTAGTTAATTAATTGTATTTAAAAAAAATAAAACTTGTTATACTTACCCCCATGCAATCCCTGCAGAATCCTGGCGCTCGTCCACGTCGCTGCCACCAGGTTCTCCTGACGTTCGGCCATGTGACGGCGCCACATACATAGCCATCAGCTTTTGTTTTGGCCAAAAGATTTTTAAAGCCGCCACCACGATAAGGTAGACTCTTCTGGGCGGGCCCTACTCTAACCTATTAAAATTTTCTTAAAATATCCAATACTCTTTTTAGATATATTTTTATTTAGTTTTCTTTAAGGGAATGTGTCATATACATTTTTTTTTTAAATGACCAATAATACCACATACAGGGAATACCGCCACACCATGACCAGACCACATATTACCACAACATAGTGACTGAATAATACCACACAGAAGGGAGAAAAACTGCCACACCATGACCAGACCACATATTACCACTAAATTACTAATATTACCACCACATTACTAATATTACCATAAGTGTCATTATACACGGGAGCTCTATACATGGTATGTATAACGTAAGTGTCCAGGTAATCTAGTGATCACCAGTGAAATTATACACAGGAGCTCTGTATATAGTGTCAGTGTACAGGTAATACAGTGATCACCAGTGACATTATACACAGGAGCTCTGTATATAGTGTACAGGTAATACAGTGATCATCAGTGACATTATACACAGGAGCTCTGTATATAGTGTCAGTGTACAGGTAATACAGGGATCACCAGTGACATTATACACAGGAGCTCTGTATATAGTGTCAGTGTACAGGTAATACAGTGATCACCAGTGAAATTATACACAGGAGCTCTGTATATAGTGTACAGGTAATACAGTGATCATCAGTGACATTATACACAGGAGCTCTGTATATAGTGTCAGTGTACAGGTAATACAGTGATCACCAGTGACATTATACACAGGAGCTCTGTATATAGTGTCAGTGTACAGGTAATACAGTGATCACCAGTGACATTATACACAGTGTACATGTAATAGACTGACTCACCGGTGACGTCTCTAGGTGAAGTCCTTCATCTTCGCTTTTCTCCTTCATCCAGCACAGACCGCCATCACGTCTTCCAGCCAGGACTCGTCTCTGCATAAAATAACACAGTTATCTAGAGCACATTCCCCAACTTCTACATTACGCAGCTGAATACAGACG
Organism: Phyllobates terribilis; assembly: GCF_046119375.1. Lineage (NCBI taxonomy): Eukaryota > Metazoa > Chordata > Amphibia > Anura > Dendrobatidae > Phyllobates > Phyllobates terribilis. The sequence goes on along the minus strand of NW_027362898.1, from coordinate 2,689,271 downwards.
TGCATCCACCATCAATATATGGTTAGTTATTATGCAACCTACCATTCCAAATATAAATTGTAATCCACCACTGTGCCCCCATTAACTGTAAATAGGCACTTAATATATAATTTAATTAGAACCTCTACTCTTTCCGCCAATTTGTTACCAGTCACACTCCTGCATCCGCAACGCCCCCTACTCTATACTTCCTGCTCCCCGCATTCAATATTTACATGCACCCCCTGCCCCAATTCATTATATCATGTCCGTGCTCTCCCCACCCCATCATCATTTATCATTTACTCTCCCCCACCCCACATTCGTTATGTGCAGCTCATTATCCCCCTACTCCCAATTCCCCCATGTGCAGCTCTCAAACCCCCCCATGTGCAGCTCACATCCCCCCCCATGTGCACATCTCTCACCCCCTCCCCCACATGTGCCCCTCTCTCATCCCCCTCCCCCACATGTGCCTCTCTCATCCCCCTCCCCCACATGTGCCCCTCCCTCATCCCCCTCCACCACATGTGCACCTCTCTCATCCCCCTCCACCACATGTGCACCTCTCTCATCCCCCCCCCACACATGTGCATCTCCCATCCCCCCCCCACCACATGTGCATCTCCCATCTCCCCCCCCACACATGTTCATCTCCCATCTCCCCCCCCCACACATGTGCATCTCCCATCTCCGCCCCCCACACATGTGCATCTCCCATCTCCCCCCACACACACATGTGCATCTCCCATCTCCCCCCACACACACATGTGCATCTCCCATCTCCCCCCCCACACATGTGCATCTCCCATCTCCCCCCCCACACATGTGCATCTCCCATCTCCCCCCCCACACATGTGCATCTCCCATCTCCCCCCCCACACATGTGCATCTCCCATCTCCCCCCCACACACATGTGCATCTCCCATCTCCCCCCCCACACACATGTGCATCTCCCATCCCCCCCCACACACATGTGCATCTCCCATCTCCCCCCCCACACATGTGCATCTCCCATCTCCCCCCCACACACATGTGCATCTCCCATCTCCCCCCCACACACATGTGCATCTCCCATCTCCCCCCCACACACATGTGCATCTCCCATCTCCCCCCCCACACACATGTGCATCTCCCATCCCCCCCCACACACATGTGCATCTCCCATCTCCCCCCCCCACACACATGTGCATCTCCCATCCCCCCGCACACACATGTGCATCTCCCATCTCCCCCCCCACACACATGTGCATCTCCCATCTCCCCCCCCACACACATGTGCATCTCCCATCCCCCCCCCACACACACACACATGTGCATCTCCCATCTCCCCCCCACACACACACATGTGCATCTCCCATCCCCCCCACACACACACACACATGTGCATCTCCCATCTCCCCCCCACACACACACACACACACACACATGTTCATCTCCCATCTCTCCACTCCTAGTTAATTGTATTTTAAAAAAAATAAAACTTGTTATACTTACCCCCATGCGATCCCTGCAGAATCCTGGCGCTCGTCCAAATCACTGACAGCAGGTTCTCCTGACTTCCGGCCATGTGACGGCACCGTCACATGACCGGAAGTCAGGGGAATCATGAAGGCGCTGCTGCAACAGCGCAGCTCAGCGCTGAAATGTCCCGGATCCGGCGCATAGCATGGGGCCGGGGGCCCCATGAGGAGAGAGACGCACAAGAGGGGGGCCCCCGAGGGGGCCCCTACCGGCCGGGCCCCATACTGGAGTCAGGGCAGTCATGCCCTGATGGCGGCCCTGCTGGAGGCTGGAGGGGCCCCCTCTCCCTCGGGGCCCCCGTTCAATGAACCGGCTGCACGGGCGGTAGTTCCGCCCCTGCTATGAGCACAGACATCAGATATTACACCAGTGACAGATTATCCTCTGTATAACATTGGATGCCTGTATCAAAGTCCATCACATCCAGTATACAGCATAATATGTGATGGTAAGCGATATACTGGGATACAGACATCAGATATGCTATGCGCGGCAAATTTTGGCCTCGCCCCTGGTCACACCCCAATCCACGCCCATTTACCATTATCTTTCTCGCCCGGCAGGAGGAGTTGTCAGAGGGGCGCTGGTAGTGAGGGAAATTCAGCAGACGGCCGAGACTGCAAGGCCCAGACCCAAATCCAGGACTGTCCACTGTATCCAGGGCAGCTGGGACTAGAGATGAGCAGATGGATTCCGGGGCCTCCAGTCGGGCGTCCAGGTCAGTGCTACCTGGCGGCTGGACTGGAGGCCATGAGTCTCTTATCTTCCGGGGCAGTGCGGCCTCATCTGTGAGTCCTGCTCATCTCTTGTTGGGACCTGAGGGTTATTTTTTGTTCCCTCATTCACAGTCGGAGCCGCCAGAACTTTCTCATCTTTATGTAGATTCATTATACGACATCTGGCTTTCTTGTGGTGGCTCTTACTGTATATTGGGGGCTATGCGAGGGCTCATACTGTAGGTAGGGGTGGTGTGTGCTAATACTGTATGTACGGGGTTGTGAGGGGACTCATACTGTATATAGGGGGATGTCAGCATACTTAAATCTGCTCAATATTAAGTGATAATATAAATATACAAAAATATATAATTAATATGTTAATATTAATATTGAGCTGAATTAATTTGAACCTATTGGTTCGGACTCCACAACAGTCACGGTCTCTCATGTGGCCCCTTGGGAAAATTAATCTCCCACCCCTGCCTATTTCAAAGCGCTATGTTAAAAATCACACAGACATCATACACACAGCGGGCACAACCATCACACAGACATCATACACACAGCGGGCACAACCATCACACAGACATCATACACACAGCGGGCACAACCATCACACAGACATCATACACACAGCGGGCACAACCATCACACGGACATCATACACACAGCGGGCACAACCATCACACGGACATCATACACACAGCGGGCACAACCATCACACGGACATCATACACACAGCGGGCACAACCATCACACAGACAACACACACACAGCGGGCACAACCATCACACAGACATCACACACACGGCGGGCACAACCATCACACAGACATCACACACACAGCGCGCACAACCATCACACAGACATCACACACAGCGGGCACAACCATCACACAGACATCATACACACAGCGGGCACAACCATCACACAGACATCACACACACAGCGGGCACAACCATCACACAGACATCACACACACAGCGGTCACAACCATCACACAGACGTCACACACACAGCGGAAACAACCATCACACAGACATCATACACACAGCGGGCACAACCATCACACAGACATCATACACACAGCGGGCACAACCATCACACAGACATCATACACACAGCGGGCACAACCATCACACAGACATCATACACACAGCGGGCACAACCATCACACAGACATCATACACACAGCGGGCACAACCATCACACAGACATCACACACAGCGGGCACAACCATCACACAGACATCACACACAGCGGGCACAACCATCACACAGACATCACACACAGCGGGCACAACCATCACACAGACATCACACACAGCGGGCACAACCATCACACAGACATCACACACACGGCGGGCACAACCATCACACAGACATCACACACACAGCGGGCACAACCATCACACAGACATCACACACACAGCGGGCACAACCATCACACACACAGCGGGCACAACCATCACACAGACATCATACACACAGCGGGCACAACCATCACACAGACATCATACACACAGCGGGCACAACCATCACACGGACATCATACACACAGCGGACACAACCATCACACGGACATCATACACACAGCGGGCACAACCATCACACAGACATCATACACACAGTGGACACAACCATCACACAGACATCATACACACAGCGGGCACAACCATCACACAGACATCATACACACAGCGGACACAACCATCACACAGACATCATACACACAGCGGGCACAACCATCACACGGACATCAAACACACAGCGGGCACAACCATCACACGGACATCAAACACACAGCGGGCACAACCATCACACAGACATCATACACACAGCGGGCACAACCATCACACGGACATCACACACACAGCGGGCACAACCATCACACAGATGGCACAACCATCACACAGACATTACACACACAGCGGGCACAACCATCACACAGACATCACACACACAGCGGGCACAACCATCACACAGACATCATACACACAGCGGGCAAAACCATCACACAGACATCATACACACAGCGGGCACAACCATCACACAGACATCACACACACGGCGGGCACAACCATCACACAGACATCACACACACAGCGGGCACAACCATCACACAGACATCACACACACAGCGGGCACAACCATCACACACACAGCGGGCACAACCATCACACAGACATCATACACACAGCGGGCACAACCATCACACAGACATCATACACACAGCGGGCACAACCATCACACGGACATCATACACACAGCGGACACAACCATCACACGGACATCATACACACAGCGGGCACAACCATCACACAGACATCATACACACAGTGGACACAACCATCACACAGACATCATACACACAGCGGGCACAACCATCACACAGACATCATACACACAGCGGACACAACCATCACACAGACATCATACACACAGCGGGCACAACCATCACACGGACATCAAACACACAGCGGGCACAACCATCACACGGACATCAAACACACAGCGGGCACAACCATCACACAGACATCATACACACAGCGGGCACAACCATCACACGGACATCACACACACAGCGGGCACAACCATCACACAGATGGCACAACCATCACACAGACATTACACACACAGCGGGCACAACCATCACACAGACATCACACACACAGCGGGCACAACCATCACACAGACATCACACACAGCGGGCACAACCATCACACAGACATCACACACACGGCGGGCACAACCATCACACAGACATCACACACACGGCGGGCACAACCATCACACAGACATCATACACACAGCGGGCACAACCATCACACGGACATCACACACACAGCGGGCACAACCATCACACAGATGGCACAACCATCACACAGACATCACACACACAGCGGGCAAAACCATCACACAGACATCATACACACAGCGGGCACAACCATCACACGGACATCACACACACAGCGGGCACAACCATCACACGGACATCACACACACAGCGGGCACAACCATCACACGGACATCATACACACAGCGGGCACAACCATCACACGGACATCATACACACAGCGGGCACAACCATCACACATACATCATACACACAGCGTGCACAACCATCACACAGACATCATACACACAGCGGGCACAACCATCACACAGAAATCATACACACAGCGGGCACAACCATCACACAGACATCATACACACAGCGTGCACAACCATCACACAGACATCATACACACAGCGGGCACAACATGACATGTATATATTCCCTTCTTCTCCATCATGTCTCCAGTGGCAGTGGTGGGGCCTGGTGTTTGCAATCAGCAGCAGAGTATGGGCTGTACGCAGGAGAGCTGTCAGCCCTGCAGTGTCCCTAAATCCCCTTCCCATCCCCCCTAGTCCCGACTGCAGAGCTGCTGGTGACATTGCATGAGCCCCCTCCCATCCTGTAATAACAGCAGCCACAGATGGGAGAGGCTGCGGGTCTCCCCCTCACCTCAGGACCGCACCTTGTTGTCATGTCCTCCGCAGACTTGGCCCCGCCCCCTGACCCCTCACCTCCTCATGCTGCGCGGTCTCTGCACAGTAGAATTCCTCTGCCCTGATGCCGGGGAGGAGCAGAGAGCGGGAGGCGGAGCTACAAGGGGTCACACACAGCATGGAAAGCCTGCGTGTCTGGAGGAAAAGCCCAGTGCCCAGCAGCGCCCCTGCCGGGAGAAGAGCTGAGCCGGGCCGGGACTGAGCCCTCAAATCGGGACAGGCCCAGGGAATAGGGGAGGCTTGTTAGCTCTGGATATTATACCCGCCTCCTATTATCCTGTATATAATATGGGATGTCTGGGCCTATAGTATATATATTATACCACCTACAGGCTAATATGTAACTAGTGCACATTACACCTTGAGTACAGCCATTAGATATTACACCAGTCACTTCTTCTCCTCTGCACCATCTGATGTCTGTGCACAGTATATGACATCCAGTATACAGGAGAATATGTGATGGGATATAGGACATACTGTTATACAGACATCAGATGCTATATACTGGATAATAAATGATGGTATATATCAGGGGTGGGCAATTCATTTTCCAGAGGGGCCACATGAGAGAACGTAACTGTTGTGGGGGCCTGAACCAATAGGCTGAAAGGCTGAAATTAGTTCTGCTCAATATTAATATTAACTACAATTAATATAAAATAATATTTATATCACTTAATATTGAGCAGAATTAAGTATGCCAACATCCCCCTATATACCGTATGAGCCCACACACAGCCCCCCTATATACCATATGAGCCCACACACATCCCCCTGTATACAGTATGAGCCCACACACATCCCCCTATATACCGTATGAGCCCACACACAGCCCCCTGTATACAGTATGAGCCCCCACACAGCCCCCCTATATACCATATGAGCACACACACAGCCCCCTGTATACAGTATGAGCCCACACACAGCCCCCTATATACCATATGAGCACACACACAGCCCCCTGTATACAGTATGAGTCCACACACATCCCCCTATATACCGTATGAGCACACACACATCCCCCTATATACCGTATGAGCACACACACAGCCCCCTGTATACAGTATGAGCCCCCACACAGCTCCCCTATATACCATATGAGCACACACACAGCCCCCTGTATACCGTATGAGCCCACACACAGCCCCCCTATATACCATATGAGCACACACATAGCCCCCTGTATACAGTATGAGCCCCCACACAGCCCCCCTATATACCATATGAGCACACACACAGCCCCCTGTATACAGTATGAGCCCCCACACAGCCCCCCTATATACCATATGAGCACACACATAGCCCCCTGTATACAGTATGAGCCCCCACACAGCTCCCCTATATACCATATGAGCACACACAGCCCCCTGTATACAGTATGAGCCCCCACACAGCTCCATATTTATTTATTTATTTTACTAACCATATTTTGCAGATTATAAAATGCACCGTATCATAAGACGCACCCCAAATTTTGGTGAGAAAAATAGGAAAAAAATGTTTTTAATAAAATGGTGGTGCTTCTTATAGTCTGCTTTTACGGTAGATTACCCAGGGAAGGGGGCTGCTGTGGTGGAGCAGAGTCGCTGCTCCAGGAAGCTGGCAGCGGCAGGAGTGGGGTGATGCTGTGGACCCCAGGCTGGGAGGGGGATGTTCGACGATGAGCCGGGCTCCGTGCTTTCACAAAATGCCAGCGGATCCCCTGTACTTCCCGTGGTTTTCAATGCTGTAGACTTAGGGAAAATGGCCACCGGAGGCGGCACATGCTTAGGTTGAGACCTCGGGAGACAAGATCTCGGTGTCACGATCTCTATCCGCACATGCGCCGCCTCTGGTGGCCTTTTTTCCCCAAGTTCACCGCATTGAAAACCATGGAAAGTGCGGGGGCTCCTCCGACATTTTGTGAAAGCACAGAGCCCGTCGCACAGCCAGACACCCACCTTCCCAGCCTGGGGCCCGCAGCATCGCCTCATTCCTGCCGTCACCAGCTTCCTGCAGCAGCGACCCTAAAATGACGCTCCCAAATGCCCCAGTAAACTACATTCAGATTATAAGACGTACCCCCATTTTCCCAAAAATTTTGGAGGAGAAAAGTGCGTACTATAATCTGAAAAGTACAGTGTATAGTGCTATTAATTCCACAGCAGATTACAGACATTATTCCTACATACAGTATGCACCCCACATAGCCCTTATATACAGTGTTAGCCACCACATAGCCCTTATATACAGTGTGAGCCCTCATATTCCATCCTATATACAGTATTAGCCACCACATAGCCCCTATATACCGTATGAGACCCACCTAGCCTCCTATACATATTATGAGCCGCCACATAGCCTCCTTTATACAGTATGAGCCCCCACATAGCCTTCTACTGTATACATATTATTAGCCGCCACATAGCCTCCTATGTACAGTATGAGTCCCACATAGCCTCCTTTATACAATGTGAGTCCCCACATAGCCTCTCTATATATTGTCAGACCCCACGTGGCCTCTTATATACATTATGAGATCCGCATAGCTTCCTATATACAGTGTGAGCCCCCACATAGTCTCTCTATATACAATATGAGCCCTCAAATAGCCTCCTATATACAGTATGATTCCCTCATAGCCTTCTATATACAGTGTAAGGCCCCACATAACCTCTTATATACAGTGTGAGGCCTCACATAACCTCCAATATGCAATGTGAGCCCTCACATAGCCTCCTATATACTATATGAGCCCTCACATATCCTCCTACAGTATATAGTATATGAGCCCTCACATAGCCTCCTATATACTATATGAGCCCTCACATAGCCTCCTATATACTATATGAGCCCTCACATAGCCTCCTATATACTACATGAGCCCTCACATAGCCTCCTATATACTATATGAGCCCTCACATAGCCTCCTATATACAGTATGAGTCCTCACATAGCCCCCTATATACTATATGAGCCCTCACATAGCCTCCTATATACTACATGAGCCCTCACATAGCCTCCTATATACTATATGAGCCCTCACATAGCCTCCTATATACAGTATGAGTCCTCACATAGCCTCCTATATACTATATGAGCCCTCACATAGCCTCCTATATACTATATGAGCCCTCACATAGCCTCCTATATACTATATGAGCCCTCACATAGCCTCCTATATACTATATAAGCCCTCACATAGCCTCCTATATACAGTATGAGTCCTCACATAGCCCCCTATATGCAGGCACACATTCCATGCACATACGAAAAAAAAAAAGAAGACATACTCACCTCGCTCTCGTTCCCCCGCGGTCTGTTCTTTTCTCCGGTGCACTGACTCTCCACACAGCAGATGTGATGTCGTGATGTCATCATGTTGGCTGTGTCAGTCGCAAAAGCTGATCTGTGGAAGTAGGAGCCAGTGGCTCCGTCTTCCACCAATGTATTCACCACACTGCAGATAGCAGTGATATTGGGATAGGGGAGAGTATGGTGTGGCCCGTGCACCACAGTTTTCAGCCCTTCGGCTGTCTCAGTCCGCGGGCTGAACTTTGTAGTTACAGTATTATATATACCAGACATGGGTAGAGTTCAGATATACTATACACACATTACCTGTACATAACATCTGTTCACACAGTATACCACATGCATACAATATATATTAGAATACATGACTAGTATATAATATACTGTCACTATAGACATCTGATGTTGTATAGTAATGTGTATTTTTTTAAAACATCTGATGTGTGTATCACAGTAGATGATAGGCTAATCTGTATACTAGATGTGGTATATTATGTACAGGGATATACACTGCACTGCAGCCTTGCAGCGCTGGGGTCCTGGGTTCAAATCCCACCAAGGACAACATCTGCAAGGAGTTTGTATGTTCTCCCCGTGTTTGCGTGGGTTTCCTCCGGGTTCTCCGGTTTCCTCCCACACTCCAAAGACATACTGATAGGGAATCTAGATTGTGAGCCCCGATGGGGACAGCGACGATAATGTACGTAAAGCGCTGCGGAATATGTTAGCGCTATATGAAAATAAAGATTATTATTACTGAACACACCTGGACCTGCCTACAGGACCTCACATATTATATATGGGGCCATATAGTAGAATATGAGGTGCTGTAGGTTCAGCTGTAATCAGTCGGTGCAGGGTCTTGTATTGTGATGTCTGTGGTCTCTGCTGGGACTAAGTGTGATTTATTGCACCAGACTGAACTTTTTGCACTGACAGGAGGACCCTAATCTGCATGAAAGTTCAGCCTCCTGCAATTACTCACACGGAGCCCCAGCAGCTGGCCCTCTGATTGGACAATATAGAATCCTGGGTGGATTTATGAGAAGGTGAGCACAGTCCCGCTTCCCCCTCACTGCAGACCTCCTGACCTCATACTGACTGAGACCACTGAAGTCTCCGATCCACAGGCTCCTGTCCGGCTGACTGAATCAGTTCCAGGTTCGCTGTGTGACGTCACTTCAGCAGACTCAGCCACACAGCGTGCAGGGGGTCTATCTGCATCTCTGCCATGTGGTCGGGTCGGCAGCTGAACATATTTAAAGGTACAGTGCAGTCCCGTGGCAGCCCTGAGCAGCTGCTTGAGAACTGGTCTGGGGGGGCATTTGCCCCTCTACCCCCCAGCCCAGCCCGCCCTTGGCTGCTAGTATGATGGTGACTTTTCTTTGTCTTTTTTTTGTGTTTATTCTGGCTTGCCAAATTTTCGCTTTTGGTGGCGATATGTTTTGGAAAAAAATTAGACACATAATGTTCTGGCTTCAATAGTTATTTGTGTTAAACCTCAGCTACAAAATAACCCATATTCAGACAATCCTAATATACCGTTTGTATTTGCCATACTTATATCATCTTGAACCTGCTGTGAGCCGCCTTCCAAATTAGGATATAGTTGGCAGCAAATCTAGTTCCACGGACCGGCCATACCTACCAAACCCTCCGCACCATGGTGTATTTCTACCCTTTATTCCACTTCCCTCACTTACTCATGTTGCTGATCCCCCCACATTTTTCAGCACCCAGTCCTGGCCCTGATTACAGTTCTGCACCTTATTATAATTTGTAATGTTTATTTGTTTTATTTTGCATGTTTTGGCGCATGACAGAAATATTTCTTTTTGATCATTTTTTAAATAAATTAAGTTTGTTTTTTCCTATCTGCTTGTTTTATTCTTTGCCACCTTATACAAAAAGGTAGTTAAATGTAATGTTGAAGGATACAGTGGGTACTGAAAGTATTCAGACCCCTTTACATCTTCACTCTTTGTTTCATTGCAGTCATTTGGTAAATTCTAAAAAGTTCATTTTTTTTCTCACTAAAGTGCACTCTGCACCCCATCTTGACTGAAATAAACAGAAATGTAGAATTTTTTGCAAACTTACTAAAAAAGAAAAACTGAAATAACACATTGTCATAAGTATTCTGACCCTTTGCTCAGACACTCATATTTAAGTCACATGCTGTCCATTTCCTTGTGATCCTCCTTGAGATGGTTCTACTCTTTAATTGGAGTCCAGCTGTGTTTAATTAAACTGATAGGACTTGATTTGGAAAGGCACACACCTGTCTATATAAGACCTCACAGCTCACAATGCATGTCAGTCCAAATGAGAATCATGAACTCGAAGGAACTGCCCAAGGAGCTCAGAGACAGAATTGTGGCAAGGCATAGATCTGGCCAAGGTTACAAAAGAAGTTCTGCATTACTCATGGTTCCTAAGAGCACAGTGGGCTCCATAATCCTTAAATGGAAGAAGTTTGGGACCACCAGAAGTCTTCCTAGACCTGGCCGTCCAGCCAAACTGAGCAATCGTGGGAGAAAAGCCTTGGTGAGAGAGGTAAAGAAGAACCCCAAGATCACTGTGGCTGAGCTCCAGAGATGCAGCAGGGAGATGGGAGAAAGTTCTACAAAGTCAACTATCACTGCAGCCCTCCACCAATTGGGCCTTTATGGCAGAGTGGCCCGACAGAAGCCTCTCCTCAGTGCAAGACATATAAAACCCCACATAGAGTTTGCTCAAAAACACATGAAGGACTCCCAGACTATGAGAAAAATAAGATTCTCTGGTGTGATGAGACGAGGATAGAACTTTTTGGTGATAATTCTAAGCGGTATGTGTGGAGAAAAGCAGGCACTACTCATCACCTGCCCAATACAATCCCAACAGTGAAACATGGTGGTGGCAGCATCATACTATGGGGGTGTTTTTCAGCTGCAGGGAAAGGACGATGGTTGCAATTGAAGGAAACATGAATGCGGCCAAGTACAGAGATATCCTGGATGAAAATCTCTTCCAGAGTGCTCTGGACCTCAAACTTGGCCGAATGTTCACCTTCCAAGAAGACAGTGACCCTAAGCACTAAGCTAAAATAACAAAGGAGTGGCTTCAGAACAACTCTGTGACCATTCTTGACTGACCCATCCAGAGCCCTGACCTAAACCCAATTGAGCTTCTCTGGAGAGACCTGCAAATGGCTGTCCACCAACGTTCGGCATCCAACCTGATGGAACTGGAGAGGATCTGCAAGGAAGAATGGCAGAGGATCCCCAAATCCAGGTGTGAAAAACTTGTTGCATCATTCCCAAGAAGACTCATGGCTGTACTAGCTCAAAAGGGTGCTTTTACTCAATACTGAGCAAAGGGTCTGAATACTTATGACTATGTGATATTTCAGTTTTTCTTTATTAATAAATTTGCAAAGATTTCTACATTTCTGTTTTTTTTTCAGTCAAGATGGGGTGCAGAGTGCACTTTAATGAGAAAAAAAATGAACTTTTTAGAATTTACCAAATGGCTGCACTGAAACAAAGAGTGAAAAATTTAAAGGGGTCTGAATACTTTCCTTATCCACTGTATATGATTTTCACAATAATCTTGGGGAAATTAACTTTATTAGAAAGATTTTGAGAAAGGGGGACTTCAAATACATAAGTAGGGCCATAGCAGTGATGACTTAGCCCAGGAACTTAGGACCTTATATTGTCTATTCATATATAGTTTAGTCTACATTTTGGCGTTGTTTTACATCCTTACAAATTTAGGTGTTCATTTTTGAAAAAATGAGATGGGGTCCATTTAATTTTCTTAACAGCTGAGGGAAAGCAGTGGGCAATCTGGGAAGGGGCCGCTATTCATGGATCTTCCCAGCCTATTAATAACAGCTCACAGCTGTCTGCTTAGCCTTTAATGGTATTAAAAAGGGGGTATCCCCCAAAAAATTATGTGGTGTCCCACCTAGTTTTAATAACCAGCAAAGGCTAAACAGACACCTGCAGGCTGATATTAAAAGGCTGGGAAGGGACCATGGATATTGGCCTCCTCCCTGACTAATAACATAAGCCCTCAGCCACCCCAGAAATTCTGGTGCTTATTCTCGGCTCTTCCCACTTGCACTGGTGCATTGGCAAGTGGGGTAATGGTTTTGGGGTTGATGTCAGCTGTTTGATGTTTGCTGACATCAAGCCCAGGGGTTAGTAATGGAGAGGCGTGAATAAGACATCCCGATTACTAACACCATTAGTTCAAGTAAAAAAACTCACACAGAGCAAAGACATTTCTTAAGATCCACATAAAAATACAAAAACAAAGTAATCCTCACCTGTCCGCAGATAATCCATACTGATGATGTCGAACAATGATCCCCAGATCTGCTACATCCGATTGGTGTGTTGAGCGGTTGCATGAGTATGCAACTGCTCAGCACGCCAGCTGGAACTCACTGACAGTAGCCTGAGGACGTTCCTGCAGTGACGAGCGATGCCGTCAATAAGGTTGCAACTTGAAAACGCTTTGCTATTTTCTTATAGCCTACTCTTGCTTTGTGGGCCTCCACCATTTTCATTTTCAGAGTGCTAGGCAGCTGCTTAGAAGAACCCATGGCTGCTGTTTTTTGGCACAAGGTTAGAGGAGGCTGGGTTTTTATAAAGTTGGGAAATTTGTATCACCTGGCCTTTCCTAATGATAGTGAACAAGCCATAACCTTTAGGGTATGTGCAGATGGTCGGTGTTGGCTGCGCTTTGAACGCAGCATACTTTATGCTGCGTCCAAAGCGCTGCACGCAAGTGAATCCGCATGTGTTCAATGAACCATGCGGATTCACCACATCCTATACATTACAGTGATATAATTTCTCTTGCGGAGACTAGGGTCTCTGCAAGAGAAATTGACATGCTGCGGTCTGTGAAGACGCACTGCATGACCGTCTCCACGGGTGAGCTGCAGGAGCACGGAGACGCACAGTGGACATGGGATTTGTATAAATACCATCCACTATGCTGTAACATCTGGCCGCTGCAGATTGCACGCAGCGCAATTGTGCTGCATCCAATCCGCAGTGTTTACTGACCATGTGCACGCACTCTAACAGGCTAATTAAGGTCTGAAACCTTGGTCAAAGTTTTCTGAGCACACAAATCTCCAAGGATGCCCAAACTTTTGCATCAGCCCATTTTCCTTTGTGTAATTTTTAAAATGTAAAAAATTACAAGATTTTTTCTTGCCTAAAATACAAAGGAAATGTGTCATCTTTAACTTTAGCCCTTTTATAGAGATCATTTCATCTTCAACTTGCTTTACTGTTCACAATAACAATAATTTTTTACCAAGGGGCCTAAACTTTTACATGCCACTGTAAGAGAAACACATCGCTATTTACATTACTCATAAAACCGCATGGCACTGTACACATAAAGGGATTATTGCCTTCAAGGGTAGGAATGCTGCAGAACAGTCCATCACTCTTACATTCCCTCTTTGGACATGGTCATCCTCGACCATTCTGGAACCTGGAAGACAACGCACAGCATATACAGTGGGGGCCCTTGAAAACGCACACTGCAGCCGCAATACTCGCTGCCTCTGTCAGGCCTGAGGCTGTGGTACTAACCGTGGAGGAGTCATTGCTGGACATGATCTTCCCGCTGAGGGCTGAAATATTGGATGTGACATCTGGTCATCTGGTTAATGACTTTGTGGCACCCCTGAGGGTTCAGTCGTCACAGAGGTACTGCACCTCACCCAGAAGTGTGGCATCTCCTCTCAGGTAAGGAGGAAGTACTGCCGGCGGCACGGTGGCGCAGTGGTAAGCACTGCAGCCTTGCAGTGCTGGGGTCCTGGGCTCAAATCCCACCAAGGACAACATCTGCAATGAGTTTGTATGCTCTCCCCGTGTTTGCGTGGGTTTCCTCCGGGTTCTCCGGTTTCCTCCCACACTCCAAAGACATACTGATAGGGAATCTAGATTGTGAGCCCCGATGGGGACAGCGACAATAATGTATGTAAAGCGCTGCGGAATAAAGATTATTATTATTAAAGATTATTACTGCCCGGGACCCCAACACTGCACTACTCCAGGCCGGCTGGAAGGGCAATATGCACTTCTTCTGCTGCCCTGTCCCTGGCTGGAGTGGGGAACCAAGGAGAGGGGGAACCAGTAGTGGGTGTGGGTGGAGGACGTAGAACAAGGGAGCACTTAGAGAATAGATATAAAAAAGGAAGCCATCTTAGTTGGAGCAGTGCAGTTCAGCCAGTGAGTAGCAAGGAAAGGAGGGGAGCAGAGTCTCTTCAGGAGCTCTGCTCCATTGTGGGTCTAGTGAGAGAGGCCCAGGAGAGGAGTGGGAGCAAGGGAGGAATGCTCCGGGAGCAGAAGGGATCCCAGGGGGTACGGTGAGTGCAGGACGGCACCCATACGCCCGAATCTGCCAAGAATCAGAGGGATCAGGCCGCAGGAAGGGAACTGGTCCCTGGACCAGCCGTGTTACTCCAGGTCTCGGCTGGGAAAACCGGAGGCTTCTGCACTTCCATGGTGCAGTTGCCACAGCCTCACCCTGCCGTGAAGGGCATCAAGTAGGTCCGGGAACTCCAGGTTGCCCAGAAGGGACTTCAGAGCACCCGATCGGGACTGTGTGTGGGGAGCGCAGGGCAGGAGTGAGAAGACCCAGCGCGTGAAGTCAGTCAAGGAAGGAACATAAGAAAGGGGGTCCCGTTAAGTGCTTCTAATCTACCTGAAGGAGTGCTGAACCCCTGCCTGGCAAACGCAGTGCGACACGGGAGTCTGACACCTGGACAGTGTACCCGAGGAACCTAAAAAGAACTGTGAGTAAACTCGGATGACTGCACTCCACTGTCTCTGTCAGTTATTTCCATCATGCTACCGCGCCTGCACTACAACGCCCAGCATTACCATCTGCAACTACCCTGCCCCGGGGGCCCGCTCCGCCTGTGAGGAGCAGAAACATCCCAGCTGCCATCCCATCACCCCCGGAGGTCTGCAGCAGCGCCGGTATTCATTACCGGGAACCACAGGTGGCGTCACGAGACAAACTGTTAACAAACCCCCTTTTAAAGAGCGACCCCAGAGGATGGGCCCGGGAACCGACTGCCGTGACATCCTACAAAGGAGGTAAAGGCCCGGGTACCAAGTTTCCCCCTATATCCCCCCTGGGCGGGTCAACTTCACCACCTCCTGGGTGCTCGAGTCGGGCCCTCACCCATTTCTTCCACTTCTTCTTACCCTCAATGACCTTCACCACCCATCTGGCCTTAACGGGGTCCAGGGCTGGTGTCTCTTCCATGTACTGCTGTGGCCAGGGAATGAGGGCTGGTTCCCAGGCTGATAACACTCCAGGACGCTGAGGTCTACTTACCACCAGGGCTGCCAGCATAGCTTTCAGTCACCCTGCCTGGTCGCAATATCTTGGCCACGCTGACACTGCTGCCTTCGCCTTGGAATCGGGTTCTGGTTTTGGGGACTGCGGGCGAACCTTTGTCTTGAGGTCAGGCATTGGATCCTGGGCCTTCCCTGGACCTTGGTTGGTGCCTCTACTGATGACAGTTCACCCAGCTGCATCTCTTTCTCCAGCTGCGTCATCTTCCTTTTCCACTTGACCTTTCCGGGCCCACCGCGGAACACAATGCCGTAGCACTCCATCTTCTCTTGCCACTTTACCTCCTCACCAACAATGGTCCCAGCCCACTCTGCCGTGGGTGTGCTCTTACGTTGCTCTGCCCATTCTTGGGGGAGGCCACTTCTGGCTCACCTGCCCGTTTCCTGGGAGTCTCCACCCGTTCTCCCTTGGCTTGCTGCAATGGGCATGGTTTCTTTTTCTTCCACCGTGCGCTTCTTACGCACACGATGGGACGGGTCCGCCTCACTCTTTCGTGTCACTCACCGACATCTTGCAGTCTCTATCCATTAACCCTATCCTAAAGACTAAACCTATTATTCTCATCTTATCTCCTGTACCGTTGATAAGCCACTTAACTATATGAACAGTACTTCGCTGTTATAAGTTTTGTCCAAATAGTGTATATACGAGTACTTATATATATCAGTTTATCATAGTGTAAAGCGTTAGAAGTTTCGCACTCCTAATTAGAAGATGTAGTGCATAGAAGGAAAATCAATAAGATCCAGAAAGAAAACCTTTGGCACTGTAGATATGACACTTGAGATGCAGAGTAAATTCATTAGTACATTTATTCACAACCGACATATAGTTTATCATATACTTATCTTTTTTTAAATCTTTAGATATTATTAATAAAGTGTTTAATTGAAAATATAATGAATAAGGTTAATGTCAGATGAAACACATTGATGAAATGATATGTAAAATTAGACTAAGAATGGAGTGGTAATGGTGGACATTAGGACCCTGCGCTCTCATGAGCAGCATAGCTGAGCTCAACGTTCCTTCCAGACACTGGTGGACTAAACGTGCACAGATACCGTATTACGGAGATCTCCCCTCCTTTATCAGTGGCACCAGGAATTTTATGTGACAGTAACTGGAGGTGGCTATGACCACTACGCATGTAGCCTTATGTAGCGTCGGCGTCCCTGCCTCCTGTTAGGCAGGGACGCCGTTCCCCTCACTTCTCCGCTCCGTGCCCGGCGGCTTTCTCCCGCTCTGCTTCCAGCGCGCGCTGCTTCCCGACCTCCGTGCTTAAGGCGCGCGCTCCCCCTCTCTTAAAGGGGCCGCGCGCGTCGTCCTAAGGAGTCCCCGGCCAATGGCCGGAGGACCTCACCATATATAAGGCACCTCCTCCAAAATGGAGGTGCCCGAGCAATGTTGTTGCAAAGCCTTTCAACTCTGCTTCAGCCTTCAGGTCCCTTTACCAGTTACCTGCCAGATCTCTGCTTGATACCTACCTGATTCCTGTCTATCTGCTTGCATTCCTGCGGTCCGACAGTCTGCCTTACAACACCTGTCAGTCAGTCTATGGATCTGCCCGCCCGCTCACCTGGGAGCGCTCACCTGCTACTTGCCTGCTAGCCTACCTGGAGGCTCTGCCGTCACTTGCCGTGACCACCTGCCTGACCAGAGACTCTTGCCCGCTCACCTGGGAGCATCCACCTGCTACCTGTCTGCTAGCCTACCTGGAGGCTCTGCCGTCACTTGCCGTGACCACCTGCCTGTCCAGAGACTCTTGCCCGCTCACCTAGGAGCGCCTACCTGCTACCTGCCTGCTAGCCTACCTGGAGGCTCAGCCGTCACCTGCCGTGACCACCTGCCAGTCTAGAGACTCTTACCCTGCTGTCACTTGCCGTGTCCATCCGCCTGTCAAGAGACTGTCCCCGTCACTTGCCGTGACCTCCTGCCCTTCTACCCAGAGACTGTCCCTGTCACTTGCCGTGACTACCTGCCCGCCTTCCCTGGGAGCCACCCGCTTCCTTACAAGGACTGCCCCTGTGTATAGTTGCTCTGAGGTTCCACCTCCCAGACCCGTTACACCTTACAAGGTTAGTTTTATCTCGTCACATCTTGCATTCAGTGACACACTCCTTCCTGCTTTATTGCTGATGTTTAGGAGTACGGGGGCGACTTGCATAGTGACATGCTTCTGTACATGACACGGATGAGATGGTGTTTTGTTCCTACAGATGGCTGTGATCTCACCCGTACTATAGTGATGGAATACATCAGCTGCCCATCAGATGACAGCTGCAGTGATACAGAATGAGGGGATAGCACTTATGTTATCAGACATCAGCCACAACATGTGAGAACCGCTCATATGTTTAAAGGGAACAGACGAGTCCACCATGTACGAGGGTGTGTCTTCAATAACCAATCACAGATCCATGGGCTCCAATCAGAAGGGGTTTTACATCGCAGGCAGTAGTAAAGGGTGCAATGTCCCGCATAGCAGCATTGGTGGTGCCAGACTGCTGTCATTCAGGTGACGCACACTGAAGCCCTGATTCCTGATCTACAAGCCGCAGGGATATAGCAGAGCACATCCCATTCATAGCATGATGCTATCTGCTGAGGGACAATAGAAGACTGCTACAGCACATCTAGCATCTCTGCTCAGCAACGGGGGTGAGCTCCTGTGTTCTCTCCCTTCTATAGTACTGGTTCAGCACCACAGTGGTTGGCAGCTCTCCTCTGGGCACTACAGTCCTAGATTCAGCACCACAACGGTGGGCAGCTCTGATCTGGGCAGTACTGTCTAGATTCAGCACCACAGCAGTGGACAGCTTTTATATGGGAAGAACTGTCTAGATTCAGCACCACAGCAGTGGACGGCTTGTAACCAGGACGTTATAGTAACATTTGGTTCAATACCACAACGTTGGAGGGCAGTGCCATCCAGATTCAGCACCACGCTAGTGGACAGCTCTGGGGCTTCTGGATACAACAGTTTCAGCACTTCTACCTAGGACAGCTCCAGCATCTTCACCTCTACCTTGAAGGTCCTAGTGCCCGCCAGCCTGTCTATCAGCCGTGCCCGCCTGTCAACCGGCCGTACTCATCCGCTGTGCCTTTCAGCTTCAGCCATCAGTCCCATGGGAGTCGCCTGCTCTCACAAGGTCGGTCCCAGAGTGGCACCTGGTTCACCTTCCCGGTCCCTCCATGGTTCACAGAGTCGACTAAGCCGCTGTGTGGCCAGGGTCGGTCCGGGTAGGCACTTAGTTACGCCCCTCTGATCCCTCCTTGCATCACAGCACAGAGGTTCCACCACCCGGATCCGTAACAGAATACATTTTGTTATATAATAATTTTGTGCTCAAAGATCAATACTACCTACAGAAGAAAGAGGTGGCAATGGCCGCGGCTTGGGCCCCATCTTATGCCAATCTCTCCTTGGGATTTTGGGAGTGTGAATACATCCGATTCCAGAACATTGAACATACGTCATTGGGATCAATGATATTTTGGATGAGATTCATAGACGATGTGTTGTTTATTTTGCAGGGCTCCCATGAGGAACTTGAAAAATTCTTAAAATATCTAAATGACAATGCATTGAATATTAAGCTAACCCATCATATTGATCAAAAGAAAATTGATTTTCTGGATTTGGATATTCATGTTGATGACCATGGACAGTTGCATACAAATATTTATCACAAGATTACTAGTGCCAATGCTTTCTTGCATGCCAAATCAGTCATCTGGCACATGTAATACAGGCAATGCCGTCCGGACAATTTATTAGGGCACATCGTATTTGTGACCAAAACAAAGCTTTTGAAGAATAGGCATGTGATATGACCAGTAGATACTTACAACGTGGTACAAAATGGAAATTATTCAACAGGCCTACTATCGGGCCAAACACGCCAATAGACAATATCTTCTCATTACTAAAAAGAAAAAGGAATCTGATGGGCATGTTCAATTCATCACGAATTATAATTCGAGGTGGAAGGAAATTACTAATATCATCTCCAAATTTTGGCTAATTCTCCAACAGGATCAAACAATACTTCCTTTTCTATCAAATTGTCCATTGATTATGGCTAAACGTAATAAGACACTACGTGATGTACTAGTTCATAGTCATTATGTACCTGATACATCTCCATATACACTGCTCAAAAAAATAAAGGGAACACTCAAATAACACATCCTAGATCTGAATGAATGAAATATTCTCATTGAATACTTTGTTCTGAATGTGCTGACAACAAAATCACACAAGCATCATCAATGGAAATCAAATTTATTAACCAATGGAGGCCTGGATTTGGAGTCACCCCCAAAATTAAAGTGGAAAAACACACTACAGGCTGATCCAACTTTGATGTAATGTCCTTAAAACAAGTCAAAATGAGGCTCAGTATTGTGTGTGGCCTCCATGTGCCTGTATGACCTCATTACAACGCCTGGGCATGCTCCTGATGAGGTTGCAGATGGTCCCCTGTGGGATCTCCTCCCAGACCTGGACTAAAGCATCCACCAACTCCTGGACAGTCTGTGGTGCAACGTGACGTTGGTGGATGGAGCGAGACATGATGTCCCAGATGTACTCAATCGGATTCAGGTCTGGGGAACGTGCGGGCCAGTCCGTAGCTTCAATGCCTTCATCTTGCAGGAGCTGCTGACACACTCCAGCCACATGAGGTCTGGCATTGTCCTGCATTAGGAGGAACCCAGGGCCAACCGCACCAGCATATGGTCTCACAAGAGGACTGAGGATCTCATCTCGGTACCTAATGGCAGTCAGGCTACCTCTGGCAAGCACATGGAGGGCTGTGCGGCCCTCCAAAGAAATGCCACCGCACACCATTACTGATCTACTGCCAAACCGCTCATGCTGAAGGATGTTGCAGGCAGCAGATCTCTCTACACGGCGTCTCCAGACTCTGTCACGTCTGTCACATGTGCTCAGTGTGAACCTGCTTTCATCTGTGAAGAGCACAGGGTGCCAGTGGCGACTTTGCCAATCGTGGTGTTCTGTGGCAAATGCAAAGCATCCGGTTTCTAACTGTTTGTGCAGACGCATGCACATTTGTGGCCTGCTGGAGGTCATTTTGCAGGGCTCTGGCAGTGCTCCTTCTGTTCCTCCTTGCACAAAGGCGGAGGTAGCGGTCCTGCTGCTGGGTTGTTGCCCTCCTACGGCTCCCTCCACGTCTCCTGGTGTACTGACCTGTCTCCTGGTAGCGCCTCCAGCCTCTGGACACTACACTGACAGACACAGCAAACCTTCTTGCCACAGCTCGCATTGATGTGCCATCCTGGATGAGCTGCACTACCTGAGCAATTTCTGTGGGTTGTAGAGTCCGTCTCAAGCTACCACAAGTGTGAAAGCACAGCCAACATTCAAAAGTGACGAAAACATCAGCCCAGAAAGCATTGGTACTGAGATGTGGTCTGTGGTCCCCACCTGCAGAACCACTCCTTTATTGAGGGTGTCTTGATAATTGCCAATAATTTCCATCTATTGTCTATTCCATTTGCACAACAGCATGTGAAATTGATTGTCAATCAGTGTTGCTTCCTAAGTGGACAGTTTGATTTCACAGAAGTTTGATGTACTTGGAGTTATATTCTGTTGTTTAAGTGTTCCCTTTATTTTTTTGAGCAATGTATATTTGTCTCAAAGGGCCCCAAATGGGGCACATGGAAGTGTGGCAACTGCAAAGAGTGCAGATATATTGAAAAAACGGATACATTTAAGGATTCGATGGGTGAGCAGGCTTACAAGATTCTGTATTTCATTAATTGTAGAACATCTATGGTCATCTATCAAGCCACATGTTTCTGTGGACTCCTCTATATTGGTATGACAACTCGGGAGCTTTGGAACACATCAAAAATATTAGGGCAGCAGAGAAAATCTGTCAAGGTGGGTGCTATTTCTCAACCTAAACCTTTGGCGAGACAGTTTCGGAATTGCTACCCTCATCAATGTCATCTCTTACGTGTCAAAGGGATTGCCCGCCTGTATCCTGAGAATAGGAGGGAAAATCTAGCCAAAAAGCTGGCCCAGATTGAATAAATAAATAATAACTAAAAAAGTAAATGGATCACCACTCTAAGAAGTATGACCCCCAGAGGGTTAAATGAACAGTGGGGATTTTCGAGTTTTCTTTAAGTATACACTAGGATTTTTGGTATATTCTCATCTTCAGTGTCTTGTCCTTATTATCAATCGAATAATATAATCAATATATATCATAGTGCATTTGACTGAATAAACATATATACATGTATTGTTGGCTTTTTTGTACAGTACATATAGAGAGTTTATAGTGTGTTTATTCACTTTTACATATACACATTATATAAGCAATAATATTGTGTATGCACACATTAACTATATTATATATAGAACTTTTTCTATATTTCATACAATTCTCTTTTTGCACGTATAATTATATTTAGACTTTGAAGCTGACCCGCACTTTTTCCCTTTTCTAATATGGCTGCAGGGTCGCTGTGCGCCACACTGCGCATGCTCCGGTGTGCTCTCGTACCCGATACTGGGATGTTTTGATTGAACTGCGACCTTTGGTCGTGTTTCGGTGATGCACATTCGGTCGCAGACGGGACGGCTATCTGGACGCGTGGGACAGTAGAGGCATCCGATAATATGGCGTCCTAGATTTGTAAGTAACCACAGCTGTAATCACCCTATAAAACATCGCCTCTTCCTCCTCCACCTCACTTCCTAATGAATCGGTAGCGAAACGTGCGTTGAAGCATGTGGCAGGGGTGATGATGTGCCTCTGGATAGTACGTGTGATGGGAGCTAGTTACCCCATCCGCAGATGTCCAATCTTCTTCTGTAGGCCCTTGACATGGAAAGGCTTTTCTTACACTGGGATAAATAAAATATGACTATCGCACAGTGTCTCCAAGATGAACTTAACTTTTATTCTCACAAGCAGGTTTTATAGAGAATCACACAGGCTATTTTTAACACCCATAGTTCTCACCAGATAATACCCACAGTAGGCTCCCAGACAGCAGTTATGCAACAACACATTAATCAGCACATTGTCTGTTTGCCACTGCTAAGTGAGCACAGGAAGGTGGGGGCCAGGAGTGCTTCGGTCACATCACAAAATGTCCAATAATATGTGATCCACAATATTCACCCCACTTTATAACGTTATGTCCCATTAGCTGCATAGGCGCTACGACAACCCCCATGTGGCAAAATCTTGGGAGTACGGGGTTGATCTGTCACAATGCTCCCCCTTCCCGGACAGGATCGGCCTACCCAGTCTGCTCCCTGACGGATCAGCTGGAGGAGGTCCACGATTTATGAGGTTGGTAGCAGGTCAGTTTGTCGGCTTTGATTATCGTCGTTACCATTTTGCTTGCCAGGTCTATAGTGGAAGGTGAAGTCTAACGGTTGTAGCGCCAAACTCCACCTTAGTAGTCTGGCATTGTCCCCGGAGACCCGATTAAGCCATACCAGGGGGTTATGGTCCGTTATGAGGGAAAACTGTCTTCCATACAAATATGGTTGGAGCTTCTTGGCAGCCCATACTACTGCCAGGCATTCCTTTTCGACGGCCGCATAGCTGACTTCTCGAGGCAGTAATTTCCGACTCAGATAAGCTATTGGGTGTTCTGGGCCATCCGGCCCGACTTGGCTCAGTACTGCCCCCAACCAAAACATAGATGCGTCTGTGTGAACAAGGAAACGTTTAGTTGTATCGGGTGCGGCCAATATCGGGGTATTTGTGAGAGTGTCCTTTAGCTGGCGGAAGGCTTCCTCACACTTGGGGGTCCAGGTTACCTGGTGGGGGAGGTTCTTATGTGTCAGATCAGTGAGGGGCTTGGCAATGCTGCTGTAATTAGGGACAAATTTCCTATAATACCCCGCTGTCCCTAGAAAGGCCATGACTTGGGTTTTAGTGCGTGGGGTGGGCCACTTGGCTACCGCCTCAATCTTGGCGGGTTCCGGTCGTTGTTTTCCACTCCCCACCCAATGTCCTAAATACTGAACCTTTGCTTTGCCTACGTGACACTTGTTGGGGTTCAGGGTGATTCCTGCTTTGTGGATCCTATCCAATACTGTCTCTAGGTGATTTAGATGCTCATCCCATGTCGCGCTGTAGACGACGATGTCATCCAGGTTGGCACAAGCATAGTCCTGGAGACCATCCAGAAGCCAGTCAGCCAGCCTCTGGAAGGTCACGGGGGCATTCTTCATCCCAAATGGCATAACCCGAAACTGGAATAAGCCAAACGGGGTGACAAATGCAGACTTGGGAATAGCATCAGGACTTAGGGGGATCTGCCAATAGCCTTTGCATAGATCGATGGTGGTCAAATACTTTGCCCCAGCCAGCCTGTCTAACAACTCGTCCACACGCGGCATGGGATACGCATCCGTCACAGTTTTCTCATTTAGCTTGCGATAGTCTACACAAAACCGGGTAGTCCCATCTTTCTTAGGCACTAACACTACAGGGGACACCCAGGGACTATCTGACTCCTCAATGACCCCTAAACGCAACATCTCCTGTATCTCTTGTCGCATCCCTTCTCGTACAGACTCCGGGACGCGGAAGGGGGGTTGTCTCAGAGGGGTCTGATCTTGTGTCTCAACCTTGTGTTGTGCAAGTCGGGTGAACCCCGGTCTCTCTGAGAACATCCTCTGCCGCTGCCTCAGCAATATCTCAGCCTGCTCTCTCTCCCGGGCCCCTAGGTTTTCTCCTAAGTGTACCTGGTCCCAGGTTTTCGACTGAGTCTTCTTGTTATGTTCTGCTACCAGAGCTAAGGAAAGAGAGGAGATCTGTCCCTACGATAGAACTCAGCTTAATCCCTACGATGTAACAGGGAACCTGATCCTGCGATCAGACCTGCTAAAGTCCTAAGCTAGTCTGTACGGAGACCTATAGATGTGGGGAAGGAATCCCTACAAGTACTAAGGACTGGGAGGAATATGGGACACCTCCTAACAGAAATAGTAGCAGACAGACGAACAAACAAAATATATAGAACATAGAGGTCAGTAGACCAAGCAAACTAACAGAGCAAGACACAGAGCACAGGCTAGCTAGAAAGTAGATATACAATGAAGTCCAGCAAAGCCAGAAGGGCGGAGCAGGATTAAATAGGCCAACAAGGTCATGTGACCAGCAAAGGAAAAAAAAACTAAGAGCAAGGTTCTAACAGTACCCCCCCTTCTAAGAGGATCCTCCGGATCCCCTAGGACCAGGCTTATCAGGAAATCTCCTGTGAAACGCTCTGATAAGTCTGGACGCGGAAACATCATCCGACCTCACCCAAGAGTTATCCTCGGAACTGAAACCTTTCCAGGCCACAAGATACTGCAAACTACCTCTATACCGTCTAGAGTTAAGGATGCGAGAAATTTCATATTCCCCGTCCTCCACCACCGGAGGAACAGAGGCAGAGGCGTCACAATCCGATACAACAGCTTTTTTCAACAGAGAGACATGAAATACCGGATTAATTCTCCAGGAGGTAGGAACCTCCAACCTAACAGCAGATTGGTTGACAACCTGAAGCACCTTAAAGGGCCCTACAAACTTGGGACCCAATTTCTTTGAAGGAATCCTCAACCGCAGATTCCTAGAGGACAACCAAACCATGTCACCAACAGCGAACAAAACCTCCTGTCGTTTCCTATCAAAGTAGTCTTTAGATTTTCTGTTGGCCTCCTGAAGATTACCACGCACATCCGTCCAAACTCTCTCCAAATCACCGGAAAAATTCTCCTCCTCAGGCACGGCAGATCCCAACTTGGAGAACGACCCAAACGACGGATGTCTCCCAGAACAACAAAAAAAAGGCGAACAACCAGCAGAAGAAGATGTATGATTGTTCAGAGCAAATTCAGCAAGTGGCAGAAACTCAGACCACCCCTCTTGATTGTCTGCCACAAAACAACGCAAGAACTGCTCAACATCCTGGTTTTTCCTTTCTGTCTGGCCATTAGATTCAGGATGATATCCGGACGAGAACGACAAATGAACTCCCAACCTATCACAAAAGGCACGCCAAAAACGAGCCACGAACTGAGGACCCCTATCAGAAACAATGTCAGTAAGAACGCCATGAAGTCTGACAATTTCCTTGACAAAGGCCTTAGCGAGAGTTTTAGCGCAGGGCAGTTTTACGAAAGGAACCAAGTGACACATCTTGCTAAAACGGTCCACGACCACCCAGATGACAGTAAAACCCTCAGAGGGGGGAAGGTCAGTTATAAAGTCCATAGCCAAATGTGTCCAAGGAGCACTGGGAACCTCCAAAGGACAAAGCAACCGCCGGGGCAGGAGTATGTGAGGACTTAGATCTAGCACATATAGTACATTGACGCACCCACTTAATGACTTCCTTCTGCCATCCAGGCCACCAAAAACTGCGACCCACCAGTCTCTTGGTCTCAGAGATTCCGGGATGACCTGCCAACCGAGATTCGTGACACTCAACAAACAAATCTCTCCTAAAGGTCCCAGGCACAAACAACCTCCCATGAGGAGTGTTAGAAGGGGCATTCTCCTGTGCTTTAAGAATCTCATTTTCCAAAACGGAGTCCAAAGCAGCTATCACAACACCTTCTTGTAAAATGTTCTCCTCTTTCTCAGCACCGACTATGGGAGAAAAACTGCGAGACAAGGCATCCGCCTTAACATTCTTAGTACCAGGGATGTAAGTAATGGAGAAATTAAACCGCGAGAAAAACAGTGCCCACCTAGCCTGACGGGCATTCAGGCGCTTGGCAGCATCAAGATATATCAGATTTTTATGATCCGTAAGAACCTGAACGGGAAATTCCGCACCTTCCAAGAAGTGGCGCCAGTGTTCAAATGCGAGTTTAATAGCCAATAATTCCCGATTACCAATATCGTAATTCAGTTCAGTCTCCGAAAATTTTTTTGAAAAAAAGGCACAGGGATGTAATCCATCCCCGTTATCCTGAGACAATACTGCGCCAACCCCCACAGAGGAAGCATCAACCTCAACCAAAAACGGCCTAGTAACATCAGGCTGCATAAGGATGGGAGCAGAGGTGAACCTCTCCTTGAGATACACAAAAGCTTCAATGGCCTCA
This sequence comes from Phyllobates terribilis, assembly GCF_046119375.1. Classification (NCBI taxonomy): domain Eukaryota; kingdom Metazoa; phylum Chordata; class Amphibia; order Anura; family Dendrobatidae; genus Phyllobates; species Phyllobates terribilis. The sequence continues at coordinate 2,661,708 of NW_027362898.1, read as the reverse complement.
GAAGACCACTGAACCGCATCAGCACCTTTCCTGGTGAGATCAGTCAGAGGTTTGACAATACTAGAAAAATTTTTTATGAATTTTCTATAGTAATTGGCGAAACCCAAAAACCTCTGTATCGATTTCAAACCAATAGGCCTAGGCCATTCCTGCACAGCCTGAACCTTAACCGGATCCATCTCAAAACCTTTGCTGGAGATAATGTAGCCCAAAAAACTAATTCTCTGTACAGCGAACTCACATTTCTCCAGCTTAGCAAAAAGCGAATTGTCCATTAATAACTGTAATACCTCACGCACGCTCCGCCAATGAGACTCCAGATCCGGCGAATAAATCAAAATGTCATCCAAATACACAACCACATTTTTACCGATCAAAGGTCTAAGGATGTCATTAATCAGATTCTGAAAAAATGCAGGAGCATTAGTAAGACCAAAAGGCATAACCAGATTCTCAAAATGACCCACAGGAGTGTTAAAAGCAGTCTTCCATTCGTCACCCTCCTTCATGCGCAACAGATTGTATGCCCCCTTAAGGTCAATTTTAGAGAACCACTTGGCCCCCATTAACTGGTTAAACAGATCAGGAATCAATGGCAGTGGGTAAGGATTGCGTACAGTAATTTTGTTAATCTCACGAAAATCCAGACAAGGACGTAAACCGCCGTCCTTTTTTTTTACAAAAAAAAATCCAACCGCCACAGGAGACTTAGAGGGCCTAATGTGACCGGCGGCCAAACTTGTCTGTATGTATTCCTCCAAAGCCTTCCTCTCAGGAATAGTAAGGTTAAATAAACGACTTTTAGGAAGAGTCGCTCCAGGGACAAATTCAATAGAACAATCATAGTCTCTATGGGGAGGCAAAACCTGCGATTCCTTCTCAGAAAAAACTCTCCAAAAATCCTGAATAGGAACAGGCAATTCTCCCCTATCCAAAGCTGCAATACGCCCGTTACAACACTTGTCATAACATTTATGGCTCCAGGATTTAATTTCACTGGTAGACCAATCCAGTACAGGATTGTGAAATTTTAACCAGGGCAATCCCAATATTACTGGAGAAGGCAAATTATCCAATACCACCAAATCCAATTTCTCATGGTGAACACCATTAATAGTGAGAGGAAATTCACAGACCTTGAGAGTAATATTCTTCAAAGGGGAACCATCCACAGAAACCACAGCAATGGGGGATGATAAAGGTTCAGGTTTTAAATTGAGTCTTTCCACGAATCCCCCATCAATAACATTCAGAGTAGACCCACAATCGACAAACACCCGAAATTCCATTAATTTTTCCTGAGCAATCGTGGAAGCAGCTAAAAATACACCCTTGGAATTTAAACAGGCAATACGGGCATGACTGACCATTTTTTTTTCTTTCTTCATGCGAAGCTCACAGCCTTTAATCAAATGACCAGATTTTCCGCAATAGAAACACAAGCCTTCAAAAAATCGACGGTCTTTTTCTTGAGAGCGAGGTGCCACCGATCCAATCTCCATCGGTTCACCACTGTTAGTACACACATTCTCATAACCAGAAACTGACATAGCAGAGGATTTGCTCTCATTAACCCTTGCACACAGTCTTCTATCCACCCGTATAGCTAATTGCATAGCCTGTTGCAAATCTTCAGGTGTAGGATAAGCAATTAGCAGGTCTTTAACCCTTTCACTGAGCCCAGCAAGAAATAGACTTTTCAGAGCAGAATCGTTCCACCCTGTTTGAGTAGACCAACGACGGAAATGAGTACAATATTTTTCCACATTACCTGATCCCTGTTTTAAACGTCTCAACTCAGTCTCAGCTGATGCGACACGGTCAGGATCATCATATAATAGTCCCAAAGCAGAAAAAAAACTATCCACTGATCTGAAGCATGTATCACTAGGTTGCAAAGAAAAGGCCCACTCCTGAGGCTCTTTGCGCAAAAGTGACATTATGAACCCTACGCGCTGGGATTCATCCCCAGAGGACTTAGGTCTCAAACGAAAATACAATAAGCAAGCATTTTTGAATGAAAAAAATTCTCGGTGTTCACCAAAAAATAAATCCGGCAAACATACCTTAGGCTCCAAGAAATGTGCTCCAGGACAGTTACTCACGTGCTGACGGAGCTCGGCCACCTCCAGAGAGAGTCCCTGCAGGCGATGAACCAAATCCTGAACCGACACCATGATGGAACAGAAAAATCTTTCCTTAGAGAATTTGCTGGCTGGACTTACTGTTATGTTCTGCTACCAGAGCTAAGGAAAGAGAGGAGATCTGTCCCTACGATAGAACTCAGCTTAATCCCTACGATGTAACAGGGAACCTGATCCTGCGATCAGACCTGCTAAAGTCCTAAGCTAGTCTGTACGGAGACCTATAGATGTGGGGAAGGAATCCCTACAAGTACTAAGGACTGGGAGGAATATGGGACACCTCCTAACAGAAATAGTAGCAGACAGACGAACAAACAAAATATATAGAACATAGAGGTCAGTAGACCAAGCAAACTAACAGAGCAAGACACAGAGCACAGGCTAGCTAGAAAGTAGATATACAATGAAGTCCAGCAAAGCCAGAAGGGCGGAGCAGGATTAAATAGGCCAACAAGGTCATGTGACCAGCAAAGGAAAAAAAAACTAAGAGCAAGGTTCTAACACTTCTCACCTAAGACATCAGGCAAGGGGAGTCCGGCTAAATCCTCTGCTTCGGGTGCGCAGATGGCAGCTACCTCTTCAGGGCACTCCCGGTAGGGCTTCAGCGTATTCACGTGGAACATGCGGATAACGCTGGGGTCGTCACAATCGGCGACATTGTAGGTGGTGTCGGCTATTTTCCCCACTACCCGGTAAGGCCCCTGCCATGCGGCCTGGAATTTCTTCTGCCTAACCGGTTCCAGTACCAGGACCTTCTGTCCTATCTCGAAGGTGCGTTCTCTAGCCCTCTGATCGTATCATACGCGCTGGCGCCGTTGGGCCGCCTGCATGTTCACACGCACAGCCTTAGTCAACTCCTGCAGGCGGTCCCGGAGTTCCAGCACGAAGGGCACAATAGGGGTTCCTGCTATGGTTTCCTCCCCTTCCCAGAGCTCTTGCACTAAGTCTAGGGGCCTCCTCACCCGCCTCCCATATAACAGTTCAAATGGGGAGAACCCCGTAGATTTTTGGGGCACCACCCGATAGGCGAACAGGAGGTGCGGCAAGAATTTCTCCCAGTCCCTGTAGGTCCGGGTGAACGTCCCAATGAGTTGTTTTAACGTTCCGTTAAAGCGCTCACACAACCCATTGGTTTGCGGGTGGTATGGGGCGCTTCTAATGGACTTTACACCACACAGTCTCCACAGTTGGCTGGTCACCTCTGCCGTAAATTGGGTGCCCTGATCCGAGATAATCTCCCAGGGAAATCCAACCCGTGAGAAAACCTGGAGCAGGGCAGCCACCACCGTCTCTGCCAGTATGTTAGGTAAGGCAACCGCCTCTGGATGCCGCGTGGCATAATCTATCACTGTCAATATATACCTTTTCCCTGACGGACTGGGTTTGGCTAACGGCCTTATCAGATCGACTGCTACTCGGCTAAATGGCTCCTCCACAATGGGAAGGGGGTGTAATTTGGCCTTGCAGCGATCTCCCCTCTTGCCAATGCGCTGGCAACTGTCACAGGTCTGGCAGTACTGACGAACATCATGGGATGCCCCTGGCCAAAAGAAGTTTTGTGTCAGACGATGCCTGGTGCGGCTGACTCCGAGGTGCCCCGCCAAGAGTATGTCATGAGAGATTCGCAGCAACTCCTGCCTATACCTTTTGGGAACTACCAGCTGTAGTTTTACAGTGGGGCTCGTCCCTGAGTGAGTTTGCTCTGTAACCCTGTAGAGGAGTCCCTGATGCCATATAAACTGTTCACCTTCCAGTAACCCTCTCCCCTCTTATGCCTTCCCGCGATACCCCTGCAATGAGGGATCCTCTAGTACCTCCCTCCTAAATTCTGCTGGGGTGTCCCATGAAATGTGTCTGGCTATGGGAATACATGAAGGGCTGTAGTGTCTTACCTGGGCCTCCTCCGAGTGTGATTCCGCCTCCGCAGCTCGAGCTTGTCTCCGGGTAGTCACTGGATGTGTCTCAGCCAGGGGGGCGACCGAGAAGGAAGACAACATGGGCCCCAAGTCATTTCCCAGCAGGACGTCTGCAGGCAAATCCTTCATCATGCCGACCTCGACAAGGCCATCCCCGACCCCCCAGTTCAGGTGAATCTTGGCCGTGGGCAGTCGATGTATGGCTCCCCCTGCTACACGGACCGCCACTGTGCGACCCGTCTTTTGGTCTTGGGCGAGATGCAACTTCACAAGGGTCAGAGTAGCTCTGGAATCTCTTAATCCTTGCAGCCATTTACCATTAATCCACACCGACTGTCGATGTTGTTGTCGATTATCCGCCTGGGCTGCCTGCACAGGGTCCACTTCATGCAGCACTCCCTCTATCTCTTCCATCCCATAATTAGCCATAGCCACCGATGCCGGGTCAGCTTCGCCTTGGTAGCAGTGTACAGTGGCCCGGTTGAAGGTAGTCGTTTCCGGTTTTGGCCACTGGGTGCGCTGGGTCCGGTTGGGACAGTGTCTCTGCAGGTGACCCAGCTGATGGCAGGTGTGGCATCGCACCCCAGGAGGACTCTGGTAGGCCGGGGTATTGGTGGGTCCCCCGCCAAGCTTCTGTGGTTTAGGGGCCTCCAGACCCATGGGAGGGCCCCTTGAGACAGTTTTGGACCCTGACAATTGGACCCTCCTGGCATCATAATGTTCATCGGTCAGCCATGCTTCCTCCTCAAGAGTCGTCGGTCCCGAAGCCATTCTTGCGTCTCGGGAGTTAACCCAGTAAAGAATTTTTCTAACGCGATGAGCTGTAGGACGTCCTCCTTCGTGTCTGCTTTGCTACCTTGTACCCACTGTAGCAGTGACCGCCATAGTTTACAGGCCCATGCAGCATGGGTATCCGTTTCCCGTTTTGTGATTTTGCGGAACTTTTGACGGTATGCCTCTGGTGTTAGTGCATACTGGGCCAAGATCACTTCTTTGACTCGCTTATGGTCCATACAGTCCTTATCCGGTACAGTGCGATAGGCATCCGCTGCCCGGCCTGTCAGCTTGCTGGCCAGAATCTGGACCCAATCCTCCGGCTCCACTTTATGAAGGGTACACTGCCGCTCAATGTCCTGCAGAAAGCCATTAATGTCTTCCTCTGCCTCCCCCAATGTCGGAAGGCATTGTATTGGATCTTTTTGTGGCTTACCCCTGCTGGTACCGGGGAGGAAGCCAGGGCTCCCCCTGCTCGCTGTATCTCCTCTCTCTGTTCTGCCATCTCCATCTTGGCTAGCTCTATCTTGGTCCGCTCTGCCATCTCCATCCTGGCTAGCTCCATCCGCTCTGCCCTCTCCATCTCCATCTTTTTATCCAGATCAGTACGCACATCAGCCATCACCTTATCTATGATCTGTACTGCCGGGTTGGGAGCATAAAGTGCCAGTCTGCTCTTTACCTCCCTCTGGAATTCAGTCTCTTCCACGTTCCCACTGGAGGTTGTTGCGTTGTTGAGCTCCATAATGGCTGCTATCAAATCCGCTTTTGTTTTGTTGCTGGCGGTTAACCCTCGAGCTTCCACAAGGTCCTTCAACGTATCCCTCTTTAGCTTCTGGTAGATGTCTTCCATTCAGTCCTTGGCTCCTGAAGAAGATGGACCGCATCCCACCGCTGCCACCAGTGTGACGGGAGCTAGTTACCCCATCCACAGATGTCCAATCTTCTTCTGTAGGCCCCTGACATGGAAAGGCTTTTCTTACACTGGGATATATAAAATATGACTATCGCACAGTGTCTCCAAGATGAACTTAACTTTTATTCTCACAAACAGGTTTTATAGAGAATTACACAGGCTATTTTTAGCACCCATTGTTCTCACCAGATAATACCCACAGTAGGCTCCCAGACAGCAGTTATGCAACAACCCATTAATCAGCACATTGTCTGTTTGCCACTGCTAAGTGAGCACAGGAAGGTGGGGGCCAGGAGTGCTTCGGTCACATCACAAAATGTCCAACAATATGTGATCCACAATATTCACCCCACTTTATAACATTATGTCCCATTAGCTGCATAGGCGCTACGACAACCCCCATGTGGCAAAATCCTGGAGTACGGGGTTGATCTGTAGCACCCTGAGGATTCGGCTGCTACAGGGGTATTGCACCTCAACCCAGAGGTGTGATATTCCACTCCCGGGTAAGGAAGGAGTGTGAAACTGAGCTCGGTAGGCTGCATGCACTACACACATCCCATTTCCGAGGAGCAGACCGACGGTACTCCCACTTAGAAATGTGCAGGTACGACCGAGTCTGTTCCTGGCTGGAGTGGGAGGGGGGTGGTACATCCCAAGTAGTGTAGGGGCAGATAGGGGGAGCAGCCTGGGTAAGGATAGGAGCTCATTGGGTGCTGGTCACCTGAGCTCACACATAGAGGGTGTATATAAGGTGGGCACCAACTAAGAACAGGGTCAGTTGCAGAGAGAAAGTCAGCGAGCGGAGGAGAAGAGAGACCCAGAGTGAGAGAGGAGAAAGAGAGACCCAGAGGGGGAAACAGAAGAAAAGGACTCCAAGAACCCAAATCCAATCCCCGGGTGAAGAGTCGGCACAGGGTACCGGAACCCAAGCTGGTGGGGGCAAAAACACTCCCCAGCCAGAGACCGGAGACCGTGGGCAGCGTTTGCCACGGTCACCCACCACATCCACCACGAAGGCATACCACGTGGAGGGTCAGGGAACCCAAGGCCAAGGGTCTCCCAACAGAAGGCCCGAGGGAGCTGGACCTGGGTGGATCAATAGTGGGGACGGCCAGAGAAAGGACAGAAGGAGAGCTCAGGGTCACGCTCCGGACTTATTTGGGGGTTGGCTGGATCCGGAACCTGGTGGACGCAGCACGGCTCGGGAGGTCACTCAAAGCTGGAGTGACCGGAACATCAGCAGTGAGTAAACATCCTAAACTGCATAACCCGACTCTGTCTCTGATTGCCGTCTACACTGCTTCACCACAACTCCCATCCTCTGCACCTGATCCCCCTGAGGCTATACCCCACCCGTTGGGGGTTATACCATCAATAGCTGCACCTTCACCACCAGCCTCAGCGGACCCTGCTGCAGCGGCGGCCACAGTGACCGCAATACAACGGGTGGCGTAGTCGACATTAAGAACTTATTAACATCTGTAGGACTGCCACATACAACTGAGTTTGACACCCTGGGCACGGACCGGGTCACAGCCACTCGGAAGACTACAACTCCCATCTGATCCGGCTCCGGATATTCCCCCTAAAGAATATGGCCCAGGGGGCGCGTCAACTTTGGCGTAGTCGGCAGGATTACGTGCCCGCAACACCCGGGTACTGCGTGCCTGAAGAAAAGTGCAAGTTTACCTCAAAAAGAAGTCTCCTGCCGGTTCCGGAGGGTCCCCGCCATCGGACCCCATCACCAGTCGATTCCCGCCGGGTGTCCGCCATTAACAACTTTTTCCCGCCATCTGCAGAGTTTCCCGCCACTGGGAAGCGGTTCCCGCCATTTCCAAGGATTTCCCGCCTTGCCAGAGCGGACGCCATTATGGGCGTGCCAGAGGGTGGCGAGAGGCCACCTCCCATCGTGGGCCAGGACCGAAAATGGCGCCAAAAGTGGAAACCGCCCCCACCAACAGAGACTGTGATGCTAGAGGTGTCTGTCAGCGTGAAAGAACCGCCCCTGGAGCTGACAGTCACCCAGTGGCCCCGGGACCGCCCTCGAAGTGGGAGGAGATGAAAGAAAAGAACGAAGATGGGTGCCGCCTGGAGCAGTCTGGAGCGAGCGCACCCGGAGGCAGGAAGCCTGGAGAAGAGTAGCGGAGGAGCTCACCCGGAGATGGCGAGAGAGCAGAGCAGCACCGGCCCGCTGGCCAGGAGCCTGCTGGAAGAGGAGCAGAGCAGCACCGACCCGTTGGTCAGGAGCCTGCTGGAAACCACGACCCCACTAGGCCTAGTGGAGGTCCTTGCACAGCTCCCCCGAGACCGGGAGTGTGCACAGACTGCCCTGGAGGGCCTCGCACGGAGGATGGCCCGGGTACAGCGAGAGACATTGGCGGAGTGGAGCCGAGAGATGGCCCAGCAAACCAAGACCAGGAGCACGCCAGCCAAGATGAGGAGACAGACCGCCTCTGAGGATGGCGCGGGAGGACCCAAGGCCGGAGACGGCGCCGAGAAGGGAGCCGAACGCATGGAGGCAGGTAAAGGGGACGTCTATACCCCAAACCGGGACACCGCTTACCTGCCCCAGCTCCCCGTCGCAGAGCCCGGAAGTCCCCCTGCTGTGCCCGAAAACGCCATGTCACCGACGCAGACTAGGCCCCAACCGGAAGCCGCCGCCGCGACCCCTGTGACGCCATGCGCACCGACCCCGAGCGTGGCAAAACAGGAAGTAACACCAGCCTGGTCGCAGGGCCTAGAATTCCCGGGCGTTGCATCACCAACAGCGCCCCCTACCTCCGCGGAGCCTCCGGCCTGGCCGCAAGGCCAGGTAGCCCAGGGCGCCGCCGTCCTAACGGTGCCCTTCACCTTCCAGGTGCCCCAGGCCTGGCCGCAAGGCCTGGGCAACCCGGGCGCCACCACCACCGCGCCCGCGCCCGTAAAACCAAGAGTGCCGCATCTGGGAGAGGACCTGTACGAAGCCAAAGGTAACCATAAAGCAAGAGCAGGAGGACGTCGTCGCTAAGGACAGCGAAGCAGAAGCTGTATATAGTTGCCCGTCGGGGCACAGTAAACTGAAACCGTGAACTGAAACTGAAACTGAAACTGTTGCTGTTGCTAATATAGTCCCCGTTGGGACCAGCATGTGTGAACTGTTTACCCGTATTTCCCTTAATTCCCACTGACCGAGGACTGAGAGCGGTCATTCCTCCCTAATATCTGGCCGAGGACTGAGAGCGGCCATATCCTTGTATATAGTTGCGCGTCCTAAAGCGCCCCCTACCGGTTTTCCAGGAAAACCAGTTTTCCAGAGAGACTGTCGCACTTTACCCGGTCACACGTTGCACAGTGACCGGAGGAGGAGCCAGAGGCGACGAGAATGTTTTATATTGAAATATATATATATAATGTTTTATATGTTTTATATGTTTATGCAAAAATTTGTATGTTTTTGGTGTTATGTCTTACAGCCCGAGGACGTGCTGTGATTTACCAGGGGGGAATGTAGCACCCTGAGGATTCGGCTGCTACAGGGGTATTGCACCTCAACCCAGAGGTGTGATATTCCACTCCCGGGTAAGGAAGGAGTGTGAAACTGAGCTCGGTAGGCTGCATGCACTACACACATCCCATTTCCGAGGAGCAGACCGACGGTACTCCCACTTAGAAATGTGCAGGTACGACCGAGTCTGTTCCTGGCTGGAGTGGGAGGGGGGTGGTACATCCCAAGTAGTGTAGGGGCAGATAGGGGGAGCAGCCTGGGTAAGGATAGGAGCTCATTGGGTGCTGGTCACCTGAGCTCACACATAGAGGGTGTATATAAGGTGGGCACCAACTAAGAACAGGGTCAGTTGCAGAGAGAAAGTCAGCGAGCGGAGGAGAAGAGAGACCCAGAGTGAGAGAGGAGAAAGAGAGACCCAGAGGGGGAAACAGAAGAAAAGGACTCCAAGAACCCAAATCCAATCCCCGGGTGAAGAGTCGGCACAGGGTACCGGAACCCAAGCTGGTGGGGGCAAAAACACTCCCCAGCCAGAGAGCGGAGACCGTGGGCAGCATTTGCCACGGTCACCCACCACATCCACCACGAAGGCATACCACGTGGAGGGTCAGGGAACCCAAGGCCAAGGGTCTCCCAACAGAAGGCCCGAGGGAGCTGGACCTGGGTGGATCAATAGTGGGGACGGCCAGAGAAAGGACAGAAGGAGAGCTCAGGGTCACGCTCCGGACTTATTTGGGGGTTGGCTGGATCCGGAACCTGGTGGACGCAGCACGGCTCGGGAGGTCACTCAAAGCTGGAGTGACCGGAACATCAGCAGTGAGTAAACATCCTAAACTGCATAACCCGACTCTGTCTCTGATTGCCGTCTACACTGCTTCACCACAACTCCCATCCTCTGCACCTGATCCCCCTGAGGCTATACCCCACCCGTTGGGGGTTATACCATCAATAGCTGCACCTACACCACCAGCCTCAGCGGACCCTGCTGCAGCGGCGGCCACAGTGACCGCAATACAACGGGTGGCGTAGTCGACATTAAGAACTTATTAACATCTGTAGGACTGCCACATACAACTGAGTTTGACACCCTGGGCACGGACCGGGTCACAGCCACTCGGAAGACTACAACTCCCATCTGATCCGGCTCCGGATATTCCCCCTAAAGAATATGGCCCAGGGGGCGCGTCAGATCCATCACAGTACGTAATAATATGCACAAATTAAACTTTTTATGAACTTATTTCTGTATTCTTTTTTGCATTATGACATTTGATATTGCATGGTGATCACTTTTACTGTTCATTCTATGATTTGGATAGGCATAGTTCCATACATATATAAATTTTCCTTTTTGCTTAAATAATGTAAATACATTTGGATATGCACATACATATATACAGTACAGACCAAAAGTTTGGACACACCTTCTTATTTAAAGATTTTTCTGTATTTTCATACATTCACACTGAAGGCATCAAAACTATGAATTAACACATGTGGAATTATATAGTTAACAAAAAAGTGTGAAACAACTGAAAATATGTCTTATATTCTAGGTTCTTCAAAGTAGCCACCTTTTGCTTTGATGACTGCTTTTCACACTCTTGGCATTCTCTTGATGAGCTTCAAGAGGTAGTCACCGGAAATGGTTTTCACTTCACAGGTGTGCCCTGTCAGGTTTAATAAGTGGGATTTCTTGCCTTATAAATGGGTTTGGGACCATCAGTTGTGTTGTGCAGAAGTCTGGTGGATACACAGCTGATAGTCCTACTGAATAGACTGTTAGAATTTGTATTATGGCAAGAAAAAAGCAGCTAAGTAAAGAAAAACGAGTGGCCATCATTACTTTAAGAAATGAAGGTCAGTCAGTGCGAAAAATTGGGAAAACTTTCAAAGTGTCCCTAAGTGCAGTTGCAAAAACCATCAAGTGCTACAAAGATACTGGCTCACATGAGGACCGCCCCAGGAAAGAAGACCAAGAGTCACCTCTGCTTCTGAGGATAAGTTTATCCGAGTCACCAGCCTCAGAAATCGCAGGTTAACAGCAGCTCAGATTAGAGACCAGGTCAATGCCACACAGAGTTTTAGCAGCAGACACATCTCTACAACAACTGTTAAGAGGAGACTTTGTGCAGCTGGCCTTCATGGTAAAATAGCTGCTAGGAAACCACTGCTAAGGACAGGCAACAAGCAGAAGAGACTTGTTTGGGCTAAAGAACACAAGGAATGGACATTAGACCAGTGGAAATCTGTGCTTTGGTCTGATGAGTCCAAATTTGAAATCTTTGGTTCCAACCACTGTGTCTTTGTGCGACACAGAAAAGGTGAACGGATGGACTCTACATGCCTGGTTCCCACCGTGAAGCATGGAGGAGGAGGTGTGATGGTGTGGGGGTGCTTTGCTGGTGACACTGTTGGGGATTTATTCAAAATTGAAGGCATACTGAACCAGCATGGCTACCACAGCATCTTGCAGCGGCATGCTATTCCATCCGGTTTGTGTTTAGTTGGACCATCATTTATTTTTCAACAGGACAATGACCCCAAACACACCTCCAGGCTGTGTAAGGGCTATTTGACCAAGAAGGAGAGTTATGGGGTGCTACGCCAGATGACCTGGCCTCCACAGTCACCAGACCTGAACCCAATCGAGAAGGGTTGGGGTGAGCTGGACCGCAGAGTGTAGGCAAAAGGGCCAACAAGTGCTAAGCATCTCTGGGAACTCCTTCAAGATTGTTGGAACACCATTTCTGGTGACTACCTCTTGAAGCTCATCAAGAGAATGCCAAGAGTGTGCAAAGCAGTCATCAAAGCAAAAGGTGGCTACTTTGAAGAACCTAGAATATAAGACATATTTTCAGTTGTTTCACACTTTGTTGTTAACTATATAATTCCACATGTGTTAATTCATAGTTTTGATGCCTTCAGTGTGAATGTACAATTTTCATAGTCATGAAAATACAGAAAAATCTTTAAATGAGAAGGTGTGTCCAAACTGTTGGTCTGTACTGTGTGTGTATATATATATATATATATATATATATATATATATACAGTACATATATATATATATATATATATATATATATATATATATATGTAACGGGGCAGGTGATGAAAGAACTGTTCCACGGTGCAAGGATCGGAGGGTCGTAACTAGGTGCCTCACCAAATCCGACCTTAGATATACGGCAGCTTAACGACTCCGTGATCCAAGGAGGGACGAGGAAGGTGAACCAGGTGCTACTCCAGTACTGACCTCGGATGATTGGCAGCTGATTCCCAGAGACAGGAGGCAGACACAGACTGATACCACTGATGGACAGGCAAGAGGTTTCGGCCGATAGACAAGCAGGCGGGCATGGCTGATAGACAGGCAGGCGGGCACGGCTGATAGACAGGCTGGTGGGCACGGCTGATAGGCAGGCGGGCATGGCTGATAGGCAGGCAGGTGGGCACGGCTGATAGAAAGGCAGAGAGGTGGGTACATGTACTGGGACCAGGAACTAAACAGAGTGTTAACCACAAACAAACTAAGTTGCACAAGCACCTCCATATTGGAGGAGGTGCCTTAAATAGCCAGAGTCCTCCGGCCATTGGCCGGGGACACTTTAGGATGGTGCGCGCTGTCCCTTTAAGAGGAGGGGAGCGCACGCACACCTTAAGCACAGTGCCCAGGCATCTGTGCACTGTGTGCGCGTGCCGGGCTGAGTCAGCGTGGAGAGAGGGGGGCCCTCCGGCGTCTCTGCCGGGGAAAGAGGGTAGGAGGCAGAGACGCCGAAGCTACAGTACCCCCCTTTATGCCCCCTCGTTTTTTAGGCCTGCAAGAAATTTCTCCAGGAGGAGAGGGGTATGGATGTTCTCTCTGGGTTCCCAGGATCTCTTCTCAAAACCAAACCCCTTCCAATCTACAAGAGAAAAGGTCTTTACTCTTACCCTCTTGGTAGCCAGGATACTCTCTACTTCAAAAACGTCTGCAGTGCTGACAGGAGCAGGAGTAGTTCCCGAATCTTTGGAAAATGGACTAGATGTTTAAGGAGAGACACATTAATTTACGACCTATGCCGTAATAGTATGGCACAGGTCATATTCCCCTGTTTAGCGCAGGCTCTGGCGTTGAGCCCGCACTAAATCGGGCACATGTCAGCTGATCTATACAGCTGACATGTGCCGCAACAGCCACAAGTGGAATCGCAATCCACCTGCAGCTGTTAACTAGTTAAATGTCACTGTCAATCTCTGACAGCGGCATTTAACATCGCCAAGCCGGAGGCGCATCACTTTCCCCGCCCTGTCACATGATTGCGGGTCACCGATGGGTTGGCATGACAACCAGAGATTTGCAGGAGACCTCTCTGGCTCTCATGTCCAGATTGCTATGAGCGCCGCCCAGTGGTTGGGGCTCATAGCACGTGAGCAAATCTGCTACATAGAGGCGATCTGATCATAGCCTGTATGTAGCAGAGCCGATCAGACAAGTGCTGCTTTTAGTCTCCCATGGAGACCATTGAAGCAATCAAAAAGTTAAAAAAAAAATGTTTAAACATATTAAAAAAATAAAAAAATAAAAGTTTAAAACACCCCCCTTTCGCCCCAATTCAAAGTAAAACAATAAAAAAAAATCACACATACACATATTTGGTATCGCTGTGTTCAGAATAGCCCAATCTATCAAAATAAAAAAATAATTAATCCGATCAGTAAACGGCGTAACGAGAAAAAAATTCTAAACTCCAGAACTACGTTTTTTGGTCGCCGCAACATTGCAATGATGTTGTTTAAGCTTTTACTTGTTTAGGGGATTCTTTTTTACTTGTGCGTCCATAGGTTTTTAGCCCAGTCTGGTTTCGCAGTTTTTCTTATGTGTTTCTTATTTTTTAGTGTGTGCTTTAGGGAGAAGCCTGGAATACTCGGGATTGTCTCTGTGGAGCAGTGGCTCCATTTCATCTTACAGACAGAGTGCCAACCTCTGCAGTCAGGTAGGGATGTTTTTATAAGGACTTTCACAATTATATCTTTGTATGCCATTATCCCTGTAGCAGCATACTATTTGTTCCAGTAGCGTAGCTACCGGGGGGGCAGAGGGGGCTGTCGCCCCGGGCCCCACACTCTGAGGGGGCCCACCCGGAGCTACACTATTGTAACTGTAGCTGTGTCACCCCAGGCCTGGATGCCACAAATAATAAAGGCTGTGTCTGAGAGCAGGAGGGAGGTTCCCTGGTTAGGGACAATTAGCACACAGCACCTCCTGTCCCAGGCCAGTAGGGGGAGCTGGCTGCCCCTATAAAAGCTGGAACTGGGGGCAGGGTTAGGGAGAACTGGACGACCTAGCTCAGGAGTGAGACTAGTCCCAGAGGAGGAGGGACAGTTCAGCTGTAGCTGAGGAGGTCGTGAGGCAGTGGAGGAACTGCCAGCCAGGGACGTAAGGCGCGGAGAGCCTGTCCTGGCCGAGAGAAACCACCTAACTGGACATTGGCATCCGAGGCTGTTAGGATTCTAAGTCCTGCAGCAGATAACCAGCCCGCAAGGGATTTTATATCCTTTGGCCTAAGAAGCCCAGAGGCTCCGCCACAGCAGAAGGGACCAGCAAGGCCAAGAGAGGCCCAAGGTAAAAAGGCACCCAAGTTGCAAGCCATACGGGCGAGAATACACGGTACGCTCAGGAACGTGGGCTATTATACCACGAAAAGGGAAATAGTCAGGAAGAGCCTAGTGAGCACGGTAGGCCTACACCCTCACCCTGACCAGAAGGACTTCCCGCTTGTTTTCAGACGTCCAGGCCCCCTCCTAGTCAGGACAGTTGTTGGGTCACTACCATCTGTTTCAATAAAGACCCTAAACTATTTAAGTGGACTCTGCAGTCTGACTATTGCGACCGGAATTACAACTCCCAACATCCACCTACACTGCCCTGGGGCTACACTCCTCCCATGGGGAATTGTACTACTCTGTGCTGCACACCCACATCTGCCCCAGCGGTCTGCCTTGCAGCGGCGGTTATCCCTGACCGCAATCCACGGGTGGCGTAGTCGGACATTCAAAACACTGATAAATAGACCGCCGCAATTTGGTCTGACCACCCTGAGCCACATGATCGGGTTGCCACTACTACCCCCAGCATCGTACAGAAGGCTCGGTTCCGGGTACCCCACGGCCCAGGGGGCGAGTCATAGCGGCGTGAGCAGGGTCGGACTGGGGTGCCTAGGGCCCACCAGGGGAACTGACTCTAGGGGCCCACACTACAGCCTGGTGCTGCTGCCATGTTAGTCATTCAAAGGGCCCGCGACCACTTATTTTTTTTTTTTCTCTGCAGGGGGCCCAGGGCCCACCGGGAAATTTCCCGGCACACCACCATGAAAGTCTGAGCCTGGGCGTGAGCAGCACGCTGCTACAGTTACACTCCGGGCAGAGCAGGGAGACTCGATGTCCCTGCACTGCCTGGCGGCCGCTATGGGGCCCTTGAGCAGGAGGGGTGCCCCCGGTGCCAGCATGGGGCCCCCCCACCATTCACCACAACCGCAAGCTCAGTGATGGGAGAGGGAGCGACCTCTGTGTCTGAGCACCCGGCCCACTGTGCTGAAGATGTGTACCGGCCGGGCGCTCAGAGCAGCGGGGGAACCAGGAGGAGAGAGAGGTGAGTATTGTGCTTATTTATTTATTTATTTTTTCTTATGGGGGGATTATGCTACAGACTGCCTATGGGGGTGGGGGGATTATGCTACAGACTGCCTATGGGGGGTGGGGGGATTATGCTACAGATAGCCTATGGGAGGGTGGGGGGATTATGCTGCAGACTGCCTATAGGGGGGGTGGGGGGATTATTCTACAGACTGCCTATGGGGGTGGGGAGATTATGCTAAAGACTGTCTATGAGGTTTGGGGGGAATTATGCTGCAGACTGACTATGAGGGAGTGGGAGAATTATTCTACAGACTGCCTATGGGGGATGGGGGGATTATGCTACAGACTGCCTATGGGGGGTGGGGGGAATTATGCTACAGACTGCCTATGGGGGGTGGGGGATTATGCTGCAGACTGCCTATGGGGGGTGGGGGATTATGCTACAGACTGCCTATGGGAGGGAGGGGGGATTATGCTGCAGACTGCCTATAGGGGGGGTGGGGGGATTATGCTACAGACTGCCTATGGGGGTGGGGAGATTATGCTAAAGACTGTCTATGGGGTTTGGGGGGAATTATGCTGCAGACTGACTATGAGGGAGTGGGAGGATTATTCTACAGACTGCCTATGGGGGATGGGGGGATTATGCTACAGACTGCCTATGGGGGGTGGGGGGAATTATGCTACAGACTGCCTATGGGGGGTGGGGGATTATGCTACAGACTGCCTGTTGGGGGTTTATGCTGCAGACTGCCTATAGGGGGTGGGGGGATTACGCTACAGACTGCCTATGGTGTGGGTGGAGGAATTATGCTACAGACCGCCTATAGGGGGTGGGGGATTATGCTACAGACTGTCTATGGGTGGTGGGGAAATTATGTTACAGACTGCCTATTTGGGGGTGGGGGGATTATGCTACAGACTGCCTATGGGGAGGTGTGAGGAATTTGCTACAGACTGCCTATGGGGGGTGGGGGGATTATGCTACAGACTTCCTATGGGGGGGATTATCCTGCAAACTCTTCCTCTGGGGAGTGCACTATACTTTATTGTGGATTGTCTGGTGCATTATACTATATGGAGGTTATTTATACAGTGTGGGGATTACAATTAGGGTCATACAGTGTGGGAGATTATTTGGGGTCTTTTCACAGTGTAGGGGACATCATACAGTGTGGGAGATAATGTGGGGTCTTTGCACAGTGTGGGGGCCATCATACAGTGTGGGAGATAATGTGGGGTCTTTGCACAGTGTGGGGGCCATCATACAGTATGGGAGATAATGTGGGGTCTTTGCACAATGTGGAGTCCATCATACAGTGTTGGAGACATCAGTTTGGAGACTACTAAAGGGTCAGTATACTGTGTGTTGGGTACTATACAGTGAGGGGGCATCATACTGTGTATAGCGGAGCATCATACTGTGTATAGGGGAGCTGTGCATGGTAGGAGACTCAGGACATTATTAAATGTTAAGTGGGCACTTATCGTTATAGGGTAACTCAGGTTATTGTGACTATCAGGGGAGCACACAGAGGGCATTATTACTTTCTAGGGGGCAAAATGTGTCACTGTTTTCTAGGGCACTTGCACACGGCATTACTATATTCTAGAGGGTTGCTTTACCATTTTGAGAGCACACAGAAGGTGCAGTAATATGGACATGTAGAGCAAAAGAGGCTCAGTATTGGGGTATCAGCAGGAAGAGGTGTTTGTACAGGTTGGGAATAGATGGGGACAGGGCCTGAAATGTAAGAAGTCAAATGTGTCTTTGTTATGATCTCTTTAGACCTGAGACTCTGAGTCCTGGATGGAGAAGTCGTTGTGTCGGTCTGGGCCAGATGGAAAAGACGGGAAAAGTGAACAAGTGCTGGTCTTTGTATAGAGATTATTTTCAGTAACAGCGCTGTCCTCTGCTGAGGTTCTCCTACATCCACTGTCTGGGTGCGCCACTATTTTTGTAATCAGGGTTACCTGATTAGGGGCCCACTCAGAAGTTTTGCCCCCCCCTGAACCAAAACCCTAGCTACACCTCTGATTTGATCATATATAACATATATAAGCCCTGCTTACTGTCATTTAACAGTCATACATTACATACAGTTAGATCCAGAAATATTTGGACAGTGACTGAATCTTTGTGATTTGAGCTCTACATGCCACTATTTTTTATTTAAAATGAAACAACTGAGATGCAATTGAAGTGTAGACTTTCAGGTTCAATTAAAGGGTTTGAACAAAATTATCCTGTGAAATGTTTAGGAATTGCAACCATTTTTCTACATAGCCTCCTCATTTCAAGTCCGCAAAAGTAGTTGGATAAATTAACTTTACCATAAATAAAATGTTCATTATTAATACTTTGTAGAGAATCCTCTGCAGGCAATGACTGCCTGAGGTCTGGAAGTTATGGACGTCACCAAATGCTGGGTTTCCTCCTATTTGATGCTTTGCCAGGCCTTTACTGCAGCTGACTTCAGGTGTAGCTTGTTTGTGGGTCTTTCTCCCTTAAATTTTGTATTAAAGGGGTTTTCCCACAAATAAAGTACATTTTAATTAATAGATCTTGGAATAAAAATAAGTTCCACAATTGGATGTGTTTAAAAAAATGTCCCTGTGCTGAGATAATGTTATAAATGTGCCCCTGCTGTGTACTGAGTAACGGCTGTGTCTGACTGTGCAGGAACCTGGTCTGATCATACCACATCTCCTGGGCCGGCATTATGGGGGAGCACTTTGGGCGGTTGACCATGGCCCGCACTCTACCATAGGCCCCGAGCGATATTAGCAGCAGGCCACACAATCGCTATGGGGCCCGTGATTCGGAGGTGGGACCCGGTGCCAGCTGTCCACTCCTTTCCCCATCATTCTCCCTCAGCATCTGATGTCTGAGCCAGTGGGCGCAATGCCATCACTTCATCGTGCCGCATTGTGCCGGGCAGTGGAGTACTATATGTACAGTATGGAGGTCTGTTGGGTGTGCATTATAGTATATGTATTGTATGGAGGATTATGAGATATGCGTTATACTATATGTTCTATACTGAGGACTATGGGGTGTGCATTATACTGTATAGAGGACTATGGTGGATGCATTATACTATATGCACTGTATGAAGAACTATGGGTGTGCATTAAACTGTATGGAGGACGAAGGGGAGTGTAGTATACTGTATGGAGGACTATGGGGTGTGCATTATATTGCATGTACTGTATGGAGGACTATTGATTGTTCATTATACTGTATGGAGGACTATGGGGTGTGCATTATACTGTATGTACTTTATGGAGGACTATAGGGTGGGCATTATACTATATGAAGGACTATGGGGGTGCATTATACTATATAGGAGGTAATATGGGGCCCATTATACTATATGGAAGGCAATGTGGGCACCATTATATTATTTGGCTGGCTATGTGGAGACCATTATAATATTTGGAGGGGCATTATAAGATTTAAAGGGCTATGTGGGGTCATTCATTATAATATTTGAAGGGCTATTTGAGGGTCATTATACTATATGGAGGACTATGTGGGAGCCTTTATACTTTATGAAGGGCTATGTGGGAGCCTTTATACTTTATGCAAGCATTTATACAGGGTGAAGGTTTGTGTGGGGTTCATCATACTGTGGAGGGCTGTGTGAGAGCCATTATACTGTTTGTAGGGCTGTGTGGAAGCCAATTACACTGAAGGGCTGCGTGGGGTCCATTATACTATGTCTCTGTATGTAACAGCTCTGTCCATGCATGTGTTGGTATGTATGTGCTCTGTCAATGCATGTGTCTGTATGTATCTGCTCCGTACATGTATGTGTTGGTAGGTATGTGCTCCGTCCATACATGTGTTTGTATTTATGTGTTGCATCCAAGCATGAGTCTGTATGTATGTGCTCCATATATGCATGCGTCTTGATGTAGGTGCTCTGTTTACATGTATCTGTATGTACGTACGTGCCTGTAAATATGTGCTCTGTGTATACATTTATGTGTATGTGATATGTGTATATACATGTGTGTAACATGCAGTTTGTGTATACGTGTGTGTCACATACTGTGTGTTTAGCATCCACATTTATAAATACCAGTAGCACAGACAGGAGAAAATAGGTGTAAACATCAGCAATCGCCCAGTGAACGAGCAAAATGCAACCTATTGTTTATGCCAGAACCGAAATCATTGTTCTCAGCAGCTCATCGCCTAGTGCAAACTGCAGATGTGCTGCTGATAACATTATATGTATGGGGACAGATTGATCTATTAGTGATTGTTCTGTGCCCATGATTTTTCCTCACCCAGTGTAAAGAGGCCGGGAAACAAGCACCGAAGGACTTCAGAATTGCTGATAGCACTCATTTAACGGCCTGAACTCAACCTATGTAAATGCAATGTAAATGTTTCTGTGTGATGGTGCAATATGTTATCATCTGCAGCTCCGCGTTGTCTAAAACCGGCCCTTCTCCTCAGCAGGGGAGGAAGTAAAAGAGTATACAGACAGGACAGCAAATGATTCTTTTTGTGAGGCAAAACATTTCACTGACTGTTATTAAGCAAAGTTTTACCTGGAAGAAAGATTCATTTGTGATACTATGCTGTAATGTCTGTATACTCTTTTGCTTCCTCCCCTGCCCAGGAGCTGTGGTATGTTCCTGCACGGTCAGACACAGCCATTACACAGTACATAGTATGGGCACATTTATAAGATTATCTCCGCACAGAAACATTTTTTTGAAACACATCCAATTGTGGAACTTCTTTGAATTCAAAGATCAATTGATTAAAATGTTGATTCAAATTAACTTTGTTTGTGGGAAATCCCCTTTAAACCCTTCACAAACTTGGACGTATCCATACATCCTGGCTGGGAAGGGTTCCCGACCTTGAATTTATGGATACGTCCTGGCGAAAATGCGGCACTGTGACCGAACGCACTGTGATCACACAAAGGTGCCTGCTGATTCTGACAGGACACTCGTCACCACGGTGCCGCCCCCGCAACTACAGTCACTGTGATTGACTTTTCAATTCTGAACAGCCAATCACAGCTATTTTAGAGTTTCATGCCATGAAAATGCCTGAAACATTAAAGTCCAGGTACGATCGGTGCTTTAACCACTTCGCGCCAGAGCCTGTTTTTGCCTTCGTGACCAGGCCAATTTTTTCAATTCTGACCACTGTCACTTTATGAGGTAATAGCTCTGAAACGCTTCAACGGATTCCCCTGATTCTGAGAATGTTTTTTTTGTGACATATTGTACTTCATTATAGTGGTAAAATTTCTTCGATATCTCTTGCATTTATTTGTGAAAAAATCAGAAATTTGGCCAAAATTTTGAAAATTTTGCAATTTTCAAACTTTGAATTTTCATGTCCTTAAATCAGAGGGATATGTCACACAAAATAGTTAATAAATAACATTTCCCACATGTCTACTTTACATCAACACAATTTTGGAACCAACTTTTTTTTTTGTTAGAACGTTCTAAGGGTTAAAAGTTGACCAGCGTTTTCTCATTTTTCCAACAAAATTTACAAAACCATTTTTTAGGGACCACATCTTATTTGAAGTGACTTTGAGGGGCCTTTATGACAGAAAATACCCAAAAGTGACACCATTCTAAATACTGCGCCCCTCAAGATGCTCAAAACCACATTCAAAAAGTTTATTAACCGGTTTCAGGTGCGCCACGGGAATTTTTGGAATGTGGAAGAAAACAATGAACATTTAACTTTTTTTCACAAAAATATTACTTTAGACCCAATTTTTTTATTTTCACAAGGGTAACAGGAAAAAATGGAATACACAATTTGTAGTGCAATTTCTCATGAGCGCGCTGATACCCCATATGTGAGGGAAAACCACTGTTTGGGCGCACTGCAGGGTTCGGAAGGGAAGCAGCGCCATTAGACTTTTTGAATGTAAAATTTGTTTGAAGAATTAGCGGACGCCATGTTGCTTTTGGAGAGCCCCTGATGTGCCTAATCAGTGGAAACCCCCCACTTTTTGATCGCATTTTATTCCACTTTTTATTTGGCGACATGATGAAAAAGCATAGTTTTTTGCTCCGTTTTTTATTTATTTTTATTACGGTGTGCACAGAAGGAGTTAATTAGTGTGACAGTTTTATAGATCGGGTTGTTTCGGACGCGGCAATACCAAATATGTGTACTTTTTTTGTTTTTGCATAAAAATACGGATTTATTGGTTTAATATTTTATTTATTTTTATTTATTTTGTGATTTTTTTTAACAGTTTGAAAACATTTTTTAGACTTTTTTTTTACATTTTTCCTTAGTCCCTGTATGGGACATTAATTTTTATTTTTCTAATCACTGTTCTCATGCAATGCAATAGACATGTATTGCATTGCATGAGAGCTCTGCTGATAGTTTATCACTGTCATTATCTCCTGCTAGACTTCAGCTGCAGGCTGAGTCTAGCAGGATACCGTACATGGCAGACCCCCTCTCCTCTCACTATCTTCTAAATGCCGCGATCGCTATAGATCGCAGCATTTAGAAGATAGCAAAGGGTTAACATCATTGGGACCTGATCTAATCAGGTCCCGATGATGTTCCCTATCAGAGCTGTTGCTCTGCACCGCACCCGCAGCACTTGCAGGACCCTGGGGGTCCTGAGCGCTGCGGGACCACGGACCATTTATAAACGTCGGCACTGCACAGAGCCCAGCCAGCGCCGACGTTTATATACAGTGGGCGGTCAGGAAGCGGTTAACAGCACTGATCATAGCCAGGTGCTAGGAGACCACAGCGTCAGCAGCCACAGCACTGATTGGAACAACCAGGGGAGGAGTCCTGAGGAGATAATTTGCATATTCCCACTGCATTTTGGGGTAAGTGAAGAGTCTCCGCGAGCTCAAAGAACACTGGATTTTGGCTGTTGGAGCTGAAAAGAGGACATCGGTAAACCAGGGGAGGAGTCCTGAGGAGATAATTTGCATATTCCCACTTCATTTTGGGGTAAGTGAAGAGTCTCCGCGAGCTCAAAGAACACTGGATTTTGGCTGTTGGAGCTGAAAAGAGGACATCGGTAAACCGCGCGCCGGTAGGCGCGCGCATTTTGAAGCTTTTTTTTTAAGCTTTTTTCACTGTTTTCAGAACATTAACAATAAGAACATGGAAGAGTCCAGGAGCCATTTGGTGAGCTGCATATCCTGCTACATGTTCACAGACTTGCCAGTGGAAAAGACAAACTTCACATGCCAGAAATGCAAGCTTGTGTCCCTGTTGGAGGAAAAGTTGCGAAATCTAGAAGAGAGGTTGACTACCTTGAAAATCATTAAGGAAGGTGAAAAGTTCTTAGACAGAGCAGAATTATCTCTTCATGATTCAGAAAGAGAAGAAATTCGAACTGCACCTGAGGAAACAGAGGAATGGAAGCATGTGACCCACAGAAGCAGGAGGATCGAGAGGCAGTCAGCACCCATACTGCTCAGGAACCAGTACCAGGCTCTCTCGCAGGAGAACCATGAAGAAATACAGCAAGATAAGACTTTGCCAGCAATGAATAACCTTGTAAGCCCTCAGAATCCTCCTGGATGGAGAAAGAAGAATGTTGTGAAGAAAAAACGGAGAGTGGTGGTCATGGGTGATTCCCTGTTAAGAGGAACAGAGGCCGCTATCTGCAGACCAGACATAACCTCAAGAGAAATGTGCTGTCTTCCAGGAGCAAAAATTAAAGATGTGTCTGACAGGATATCAAGACTCTTCAGACCTACAGATCACTACCCATTCCTGCTAATACATGTGGGGACAAATGATACCGCAAGAAAGGACCTGGGAACTATCTGCAGTGACTTTGAAGACTTAGGCAAGAAAGTGAAAGAATTGGGAGCGCAGGTGGTCTTCTCATCCATCCTCCCAGTGGATGGCCATGGAACAATGAGGTGGAATAAGATTCTACAGGTGAACAACTGGCTACGTCGATGGTGCCGTCAACAAGGATTTGGATTTCTGGATCACGGAATGAATTACCTATACGATGGACTACTTGCTAGAGATGGGGTGCACCTTACGAAGACTGGAAAACATGTATTTGGAAGTCGCCTTGCTACACTCATCAGGAGAGCTTTAAACTAGAACAATGTGGGAAGGGAAGCAAAAGGCCAGAAAAAGCCATACAGCTGACAAATACTATTGAGATCTCTGCTACTGGAAGTGGAAAGGAAGAACAAAGACAAAATAATTTAAATAATAAAAATATGGGAGGAAGAGAAACCAATCACAAACTAAAATGTTTTTATACAAATGCACAAAGCATGGGCAACAAACAAGGAGAATTGGAACTACTAATGCAGGAAAAGGAATATGATGTCTTTGGAATCACTGAAACTTGGTGGGACGATACACATGATTGGAATAAAAGGCTAAAAGGATACAACTTATTTGCAAGAAACAGACTTGATAAACGAGGAGGAGGTGTCGCATTCTATGTTAGAAAAGCGTATATCTGCACAGAGATTGAAGCTTCAGAGACTGGGAGTTCTGTGGAAACTGTTTGGGTAAGAATACAAGGAGAGAACAACGGAAAGGACACCATTGTAGGCATTTACTACAGGCCACCTGGGCAAGCTGAAGATATGGATGAACTCTTTATGCATCAAATGACCAAGTTCTCCAAAAAATATGACGTAGTGGTCATGGGAGATTTCAACTATCCAGACATTTGTTGGGAATCTCTCTCAAGTAAAACTAACAGGTCAAGCAAATTCTTATCCTCTCTTGCTGACAACTTTATCTTCCAAAAGGTAGGGGAGAAAACAAGGGGATCTGCTACTTTGGATCTAATCCTTATAAACAGGGAGGAAATGGTTGAGGAGGTAAAGGTGGCTGGGACCCTAGGAGGCAGCGATCATGCTATTATAGAATTTTGGATAACTAGAGAAGGAAGACATGTGAAGACTCAAACTTCAAGGTTAGATTTTAGAAAGGCAGATTTTAAGAGACTCAGAAAGAGAATAGGAGGGATCCAATGGCTGGATGTCCTTAAGGACAAAAATGTCCAGGAAGGATGGGAAATTTTTAAAAATGAGATTCTCAAAGCACAATCGTTAACAATCCCGAAAAGTAGGAAGAATAGGAAGCATTTAAGGAAACCAGGATGGATGAACACAGAACTTAAACACATGCTAAAAAGAAAGAAAGAAATGTTTATTAAATGGAAAGAGGGAGGCATATCTAAAGAAGATTATAATGCAGTCTGCAGATCCTGCAGGGCACGTATCAGGTTAGCTAAAGCTGACAATGAATTAAGGCTTGCAAGAGATGTCAAAAGCAATAAAAAAGGATTTTGGGGTTATGTCAAAAGTAAAAGAAAAGTCAAAGATGCTATAGGATTTTTACAGGATGAAAATGGAGAAATGGTAAGAGAGGATGTTGAGAAGGCCAAACTTTTTAATTCCTATTTTGCATCTGTTTTCTCTCAGAAAGAAAATGTAACATCAACTGATCTTCACTGTCCTTTTAAAGGAATAGAAGAATCCAAGTTATCTGTAAACAGAAAGATTGTGAGGGAATATTTAGCTAACACAAATGAGTTCAAGTCTCCAGGTCCAGATGAATTACACCCCAGAGTACTGAAGGAGATCATAGAAGAAATTTTAGAACCACTCTCCATAATCTTTGAAAATTCTTGGAGAACAGGAGAAGTCCCAGAAGACTGGAGAAGAGCAAATGTTCCTATCTTCAAAAAGGGGAAGAAGGTGGACCCAGGGAACTATAGGCCGGTGAGTCAGACTTCTATACCAGGAAAGATCTTTGAACAAATTATTAAACAACATGTATGTAAGTACATGGATAAGAATGAAGTGATTAACCAGAGTCAGCATGGGTTTGTAACTAACAAGTCATGTCAGACTAACTTAATTTCCTTCTATGACAGAATCACTGACTGGGTGGATCAGGGAAATGCTGTAGATATAGTATATCTTGACTTCAGCAAAGCATTTGACAAAGTATCTCACACCATCCTTATTGAAAAAATGACCAAGTATGCAATGGACCAGGCAACTGTTAGGTGGATTCATAACTGGCTTAGTGATCGGACTCAAAGGGTGGTTGTAAATGGCTTCACATCCAGCTGGATGAATGTCTCAAGTGGGGTACCACAGGGCTCCGTCCTGGGACCTGTATTGTTCAACATCTTTATCAATGATTTAGATGAAGGAATTGAGGGTAAACTGATTAAATTTGCTGATGACACAAAGCTAGGAGGGATAGCTAATACTAGAGAAGAGAGAGAGAGGATTCAAAAAGACCTAAATAAACTGGAGCAGTGGGCAGCAACCAACAGAATGGTTTTTAACAGGGAAAAATGCAAAGTACTACATCTGGGCAATAAAAATGAAAAAAGCATATACAGAATGGGAGGAATAGAGCTAAGCAACAGCACATGTGAAAAAGACTTAGGTATACTAATAGATCATAGACTGAACATGAGTCAACAGTGTGATGCAGCAGCAAAAAAGGCAAATACAATTCTGGGATGTATTAACAGAAGCATACAGTCTAGATCACGTGAAGTCATTATCGGTCTTTACTCCTCTTTGGTCAGACCTCATCTGGAATACTGTGTACAGTTTTGGGCACCACATTTTAAAAAAGACATAGACAAACTGGAGCAAGTTCAGAGAAGAGCGACCAGAATGGTGACTGGTCTGCAAACCATGTCCTATGAGGAACGGTTGCAGGATTTGGGAATGTTTAGCTTGCAAAAAAGAAGACTGAGAGGAGACTTAATAGCTGTCTACAAATATCTCAAGGGCTGTCACATTGTAGAAGGATCATCTTTATTCTCATTTGCACAAGGAAAGACTAGAAGCAATGGGATGAAACTAAATGGGAGGAGACACAGATTAGATATTAGAAAAAACTTTTTGACAGTTAGGGTGATTAATGAGTGGAACAGGCTGCCACGAGAGGTGGTGAGTTCCCCTTCAATGGACGTCTTCAAACAGAGGCTGGACAGACATCTGTCTGAGATGATTTAGTGAATCCTGCTTTGAGCAGGGGGTTGGACCAGATGACCCAGGAGGTCCCTTCCAACTCTACCATTCTATGATTCTATGATTCTATGATTCTATAATCAGATGATTGTACCAATCAGTGAGCAGAGACACGGTCTGATCTCACAGTGACCGCTTAGCCTCATTACAGCTTGTAGGCATTGCAGAGCAGTCACTGTGTCATTCTGTTGCTGATTTGCTGGGCCTTCTGGTACCGCAGACTTTTTAAAGCCTGTGACATCACGTCCTCTGCTGCTGCTACTGCTAGAAGAAAGAAGATGATCCTGCTCCATTTCTGACCTGTACCTGTCCCCTGTTTTTTCTAACCCACCCAAATACCCTTCACCATCTTTACCCCCTCTCTCTAACCCCTTCCCCACTCCCACTTCTGCCGCCGAGCTTTGATCAGTATTTGATCGCCGATCAGTAGTTGATCTTTCTATTTTTGGCAGTTTCTTTGTGCGTCCTACAGTCGCTGAGCGCTGATCAGTGACACACATCACTGATCAGAGTCCGTGCTCGCTTTTGGCCAGGACTTTTTTTCCTGTTCATTTTCTCTCCTCCCCCCCTTTGTACCACCTCCATGCATGTGTCCTGCAGCCAGTGAGCCACTGATCGGTGATGCACATCACTGATCATCATCTGTGCTTGCTTTTGGCCAGGACTTCTTTTTTTCCCTGTTCATTTTTTCCCCCATTTTGCACCACATCCGTGCGTGCCTCCTACAACTTACAGGCTTCCACTGAAGGAAAACTCACCACCTCTCATGGCAGCCTGTTCTACTCGTTAATCACCCTCACTGTTGAAACATTTTTTCTAATATGTAATCTGTACCGTCTCCCATTCTGTTTCATCCGATTGCTTGTAGCCTTTCTTTGGGCAAATGAGAATGTAGCTGAGCCCTCTACAGTGTGATAGGCCTTGAGATATTTGTAAACAGCTATTAAGTCTCCTCTCAGTCTTCTCTTTTGCAAGCTAAACATTCCCAAATCCTCTAACCGTTCCTCATACCATTCCTCATAGTGAGGGAGAGGATGCCACCTTCCTTTATTCTCCCCCTCCTATTCCTCAAGAGATACCGAACTGCCATGCAAACTCCCCATGACCGCAAATGAGCCACCGCCCACCATTAGTGACCCCCTACGAACTTCACCCCCGAAGATTACAAAATACAGATTCCTGATTTTGTGGTGCAATTAGGAATTGAATTTGACACTACCAGCCTCACAGAAATCAACTTTTTCAAAGTCTTTTTCTCTGAGGATTTTGTAAACCTCGTGGTGTCCAAGACAAATTTATATGCCCAAAATTTTTGGCCCAAAACCCCACTTCATCATTTTCTAACTGGACTCCCATAAATGCAGTAGAAATGATGGGGCATTGTTCTTCATATGAGGATTGTGTAGAACCCAGAACTTCGGCAATATTGGAGTGTTGATGTTTCACATGGCTATGACTTGTAAACGCTTTGAGTCCATCCACAAATTTTTGCATTACAACTAGTGATGAGCGAGTATGTTCTGTTAACCCTTTTGGCGAGTATGCTCGGTGTTATGTTTGAATCACTCCCGTGTGCATGATTTGCGACTGTTTGACAACTTTAATACATGTGAGGAATGTGTAAGAAATAGACATTCCTTACATGTACTAAAGCTGTCAAACAGTCGCAAATCATGCACACGGGAGTGATTCAAACATAACACCGAGCAGCTGTAACTACTAGGTGCTCGGCCCGAGCATACTCGCCGAAAGGGTTAACAGAACATACTCGCTCATCACTAATTACAACGATTATGCACAGCGTCCACCCCGAGATGACCCCAACTTTGACCGACTTTTCAAAGTTCAGCCGGTTATTGATCACTTCAGCAATAAGTTTGCTGAAGTTTACATTCCCCAAAGTGACATCTGTGTGGATGAGTTCATAATACTGAAATGTAGGGGAGGCTCAAATTCCAGCAATACCTACCCAGTAAGAGGGCCAGGTACGGAATTAAACTCTACAAGCTGTGTGAGAGTACCTCAGGGTTCACCCACAGATTTAGGGTTTATGAAGGGAAGGACACCTGGATTCAATCCTCTGAATGCCCCCCCTGTCCTGGGAATGGGTAGGAGAATTGTGTGGGATTTGGTTCATCCACTGCGGGATCAAAGTTATCACCTCTACATAGATAACTTTTATACCAGCATCCCTCTCTTCATATTCCTGTCTGCCAGAGCTACCGCAGTATTTGGTACTTTCCGCAAAATTCAGAGAGGACTCCCTAAGTCACTAATTGGGCAGCTGCTCAGAAAAGGTGAGAGCAGAGCCCACAGTAACGACAACATGCTGGTGGGATATCCTTTTCTTGACCACCGTACATGGTGATGGCAGCACCCCCACAGCTGTACAAGGTATTTATACACAGGTCCGCAAACCAGACTGTGTACTGAACAATAAAAATGTGGGGGAAGTTGATCTGTAAGACTATTTTAACAATTCTGTCACCTGCATGCCCATAGTAATAGGTTTAAAATATCCCAGGGGGTGACAGATTCCCTTCAAGAAAGGCTGTATAATGTTTTATGTTTTATTTCTTTATTTTACTAATTTATATAGCGCCATTAATTCCACAGCACTTTACAGACATTATGGGCACTGTCCCCATTGGGGCTCACAATCTAGATTCCCTATCAGTATGTCTTTGGAGTGTGGGAGGAAACTGGTGCTCACTATGCATCTAGAAAGGTGCCTTGGGGTGTCTAGTTTCCAAAATGGGGTCACTTGTGGGGGAGCTCCAATGTTTGGGCACACAGGGGCTCTCCAAACGCAACATGGTGTCCGCTAACAATTTGAGCCGATTTTCCATTCAATTTGTTAGGGGATTCCATGTTGCATTTGGAGAGTCCCTGTGTGCCCAAACATTGGAGCTCCCCCACAAGTGACCCCATTTTGGAAACTAGACCCCCCAAGGCACCTATCTAGATGCATAGTGAGCACTTGGAACCCCTAGGTGCTTCACAAATTGATTCGTAAAAATGAAAAAGTGAAAAAAAAAAAACACTTTTTCATTTTTATGAATCAATTTGTGAAGCACCTGGGGGTTCCAAGTGCTCACTATGCATCTAGATAGGTGCCTTGGGGGGTCTAGTTTCCAAAATGGGGTCACTTGTGGGGGAGTTCCAATGTTTGGGCACACAGGGGCTCTCCAAACGCAACATGGCGTCCGCTAATTATTCAAGCAAATTTTACAATCAAAAAGTCAAATGGCGCTCCTTCCCTTCCGAGCCCTGCCGTGCGCCCAAACAGTGTTTTTTCCCCACATATGGGGTATTTGCATGCCCAGGGGAAATTGCACAACAAATTTTGGGGTCCATTTTTTCTTGTTACCCCTGTGAAAATAAAAAAAATTGTGTCTAAAGTAACAATTTTGTGAAAAAAGTTAAATGTTCATTTTTTTCTTCCACATTCCAAAAATTCCTGTGAAGCACCTGAAGGGTTAATAAAGTTCTTGAATGTGGTTTTGAGCACCTTGAGGGGTGTAGTTTTTAGAATGGTGTCACTTTTGGATATTTTCTGTCATAAAGACCTCTCAAAGTGACTTCAAATGTGATGTGGTCCCTAAAAAAATGGTTTTGTAAATTTTGTTGGAAAAATGAGAAATCGCTGGTCAACTTTTAACCCTTATAGCTCCCTAACAAAAAAAAATTTTGGTTCCAAAAGTGTGCTGATGTAAAGTAGACATGTGGGAAATGTTATTTATTAACTCTTTTGTGTGACATATCTCTCTGATTTAAGGGCATAAAAATTCAAATTTTGAAAATTACAAAATTTTCAAAATTTTCGCCAAATTTCCGTTTTTTTCACAAATAAACACAAGTGATATCGAAGAAATTTTACCACAATCATGAAGTACAATATGTCACGAAAAAAAATCTCAGAATCAGGGGGATCCGTTGAAGCGTTCCAGAGTAATTACCTCATAAAGTGACAGTGGTCAGAATTGTAAAAATTGGCCTGGTCATTAACGTGCAAACCACCCTCGGGGGTTAAGGGGTTAAAGTTGAGAATTAGACAGCCATTTGATATTGATTTTCATGAATATTACACCAGTTTCATCAGATTTAAGAGACATAATTAATGAGTTTTGCAGTGCGTAATGTGAAAGTGGCTAACAGATCAACTTTTAAGGTGTACTCCTATCTGAGACATTTGTGTCTGTAGAATATGCCATGAATGTCAGATAAATGCCATTTTCACATTTGTACTTCACACCTTTTTTCAGAATGGGTGTTCCCTATACTGCTTTGACATCTATTCCGTAACTCCCATGGAAATCAATAATGAGGAGCACGAATATTCATGGCTATCTCTCTATTCATTGGAAATTGGAGTGCATCTATCAGACAGTGATGACATATCCTGTGGATAGGCAATAAACTATTTATGGTACAAATACCCTCTCCCCAGATACATCATGAGGCCGCACGTAGCTCTCTAGATGCAGCATGAGGCCGCACAGTGCCCCCCAGATACAACATGAGGCCGCACGGCGCTTCCCAGATACAGCATGAGGCCGAACGATGCTCCCTAGAAACAGCAGGAGGCCGCACGGCGCTCCCCAGATACAACATGAAGCCGTACGGTGCTCCCCAGATACAGCATGAGGCCGCACGGAGCTCCCCAGATACAGCATGAGGCCGCACGGCGCTCCCCAGATACAGCATGAGGCTACACGGTGCTCCGCAGATACAGCATGAGGCCGCAAGGAGTTCCCCAGATACAGCAGGAGGCTGCACGGCGTTCCCCAGATACAGCATGAGGCTGTACAGCGCTCCCCAAATAAAGCAGGAGGCCGCACGGCGTTCCCCAGATACAGTATGAGGCTGCACGGCGCTCCCCAGATACAGCAGGAGGCCGCACGGCGCTCCCCAGATACAGGATGAGGCTGAACGGTGCTCCCCAGATACAGCATGAGGTCGCATGGCGCTCTGCAGACACAACATGAAGTCGCAGGTCGCTCCCCAGATACAGCATGAGACCACACGGAGCTCGCCAGATACAGCATGAGGCCGCACAGCGCTCCCCAGATACAGCATGAGGCTACACGGTGCTCCGCAGATACAGCATGAGGCCGCAAGGAGCTCCCCAGATATAGCAGGAGGCCGCACGGCGTTCCCCTCATACAGCATGAGGCTGTACGGCGCTCCAAAGATAAAGCAGGAGGCCGCACGGCGTTCCCCAGATACAGTATGAGGCTGCACGGCGCTCCCCAGATACAGCAGGAGGTCGCACGGCGCTCCCCAGATACAGAATGAGGCTGCACTGTGCTCCCCAGATACAGCATGAGGTCGCATGGCGCTCTGCAGACACAACATGAAGTCGCATGTCGCTCCCCAGATACAGCATGAGGCCGCATGGCACTCCCCAGATTCAGCAGGAGGCCGCACGGCGTTCCCCAGATACAGCATGAGGCTGCACGGCGCTCCCCAGATACAGCAGGAGGCCGCACGGCGTTCCCCAGATACAGAATGAGGCTGCACGGCGCTCCCCAGATACAGCATGAGGCCGCACGGCGTTCCCCAGATACAGCATGAGGTCGCATGGCGCTCTGCAGACACAACATGAAGTCGCATGTCGCTCCCCAGATACAGCATGAGGCCGCACGGCGCTCCCCAGATACAGCAGGAGGCCGCACGGCGTTCCCCAGATACAGTATGAGGCTGCACGGCGCACCCCAGATACAGCAGGAGGTCGCATGGCGCTCTGCAGACACAACATGAAGCCAGATGTCGCTCCCCAGATACAGCATGAGGACGCGAGGCGCTCCCCAGATACAGCAGGAGGCCGCACGGCGTTCCCCAGATACAGCATGAGGCTGTACGGCGCTCCCCAGATAAAGCAGGAGGCCGCACGGCGTTCCCCAGATACAGTATGAGGCTGCACGGCGCTCCCCAGAAACAGCAGGAGGCCGCACGGTGCTCCCCAGATACAGAATGAGGCTGCACGGTGCTCCCCAGATACAGCATGAGGTCGCATGGCGCTCTGCAGACACAACATGATGTCGCATGTCGCTCCCTAGATACAGCATGAGGCCGCATGGCGCTCCCCAGATACAGCAGGAGGCCGCACGACGTTCCCCAGATACAGTATGAGGCTGCACGGCGCTCCCCAGATACAGCAGGAGGCCACACGGCGCTCCCCAGATACAGAATGAGGCTGCACGGCGCTCCCCAGATACAGCATGAGGTCGCATGGCGCTCTGCAGACACAACATGAAGTCACATGTCGCTCCCCAGATACAGCATGAGGCCGCACGGGGCTCCCCAGATACAGCATGAGGCCGCACATAGCACCCTATATACAATATGTACACAGACAGTCACGCACACACACGGTCATTCACATGCAGATACGCACAAGCACTCACGTATACACATGCAGACTTGCACGTATATGGATCACAGAAATGTGCACACACACAAACATATGCAGACATATGCAAAGCACAACAAGAATAAAAATCGATCACAGGCCACAATACATATTAATGAAATTAATCTTTATTTATTAAAAAAAAATAACAAGCCTGCAACCTGCAGTAACCACCGCTCCACCATACTGCTGCACGACCAGCTCTACCCTCACCTACTGTTTCCTCACCCATTCGTCGTAGATTGTGAGCCCTCGCGGGCAGGATCCTCTCTCCTCCTGTACCAGTCGCTAACTTGTTTTGTTAAAATTATTATAAGTGTTTTTGCTATGCATACCCCATTTCACATGTAAAGAGCCATGGAATAAATGGCGCTATAATAATAATAAATAATAATAAAAATAATAAACAGGCAATGGAAGAAAATGTGCACAGTGCAAATGGCTATGTGAATAAAGGACGCGCAGCCGTGTAGACATAAATCTTGGTAATATCAATATAACAATACATACATATGTATTTGCCCCCTCCATATCATGAAATCATAACCATGCTAATACACAATAATGCATCCTACAGTCGCCGAGTGCTCATCAGTGACACACATCACTGATCAGCGTCCTTGCTCACTTTTGGCCTGGACTTTTCTTCCTGTTCATTTTCTCTCCTTCCCCCCTTTGCACCACCTCCATGCGTGTGTCCTGCAGCCAGTGAACCACTGATCAGTGACGCACATCACTGATCAGCGTCTGTGCTCGCTTTTGGCCAGGACTTTTTTTCCCTGTCCATTTTTTTTCCCTGTTTTGCACCACATCCATGCGTGCGTCCTCACTGTCAAAAAGTTTTTTTTCAATATCTAATCTGTATCTTCTCCCATTCAGTTTCATCCCATTGCTTCTAGTCTTTCTTTGTGAAAATGAGAATATAGCTGATCCCTCTACAATGTGAGAGGCCTTGAGATTTTCGTAGACAGATAGTAAGTCTCCTCTCAGTTATCTCTTTTGCAAGCTAAACATTCCTAAATCCTCTAACAGTTCCTCATACCATTTCCTATAGTGAGGGAGAGGATGCCACCATCCTTCCTTTTCCACCCTCCTATAACTCAAGTGATACCGAACTGCCACGCAGACTCCCCAGGACAGCAAATGAGCCAGCGCCCACTGTCAGTGACCCCTTATAAACCTCACCCCCGAAGATTACGAAACATAAATTCCTGATTTTGTGGCGCAATCGGGAATCCAATTTGACACTACCGGCCTCACAGAAATCAACTTTTTCAAAGTCTTTTTCTCTGAGAATTTTGTAAACCTCATGGTGCCCCAGACAAATTTATATGGCCCAAAACCCCACTTCATCATTTTCTAACTGGACTCCCATAGATGCAGTAGAAATGATGGAGCCTTGTTTTTTACATGGGGATAGTGACGATCCCAGAACTTCAGCAATATTGGAGTGTTGATGTTCCACCTGTGTGACCTGTAAACGCTTTGAGTCCATCCACAAATTTTTGCATTACAACGATAATAATGCACAGCGTCCACCCCGAGATGACCTCAACTTTTACCGACTTTTTAAAGTTCAGCCGGTCATTGATCACTTCAGCAATGAGTTTGCTGAAGTGTACATTCCCCAAAGTGACATCTGTGTGGATGAGTCTCTAATACATTTCAAGGGGAGGCTCAAATTCTGGCAATACCTATCTAGGGCAAGGTACGGAATTAAACTCTACAAGCTGTGCGAGAGTACATCCGGGTACACCCACAGATTTAGGGTTTATGAAGGGAAGGACACCCGGATTCAATCCCCTGAATGCCCCCCGTCCTGGGAGTGAGTAGGGAAATTGTGTGGGATTTGGTGCACCCACTGCTGGTTCAAAGTTATCACTGCTACAGAGAAAACTTTTATACCAGCATCCATCTCTTCATATTCCTTTCTGCTAGAGCTACCACAGTATTTAGTACTGTCTGAAAAACTCAGAGAGGACTACTAAGGTCACTAATTGGGCAGCTGCTCAGAAAGGGTGAGAGCAGAGCCCAATTTAGCCACAACATGCTGGTGGGATATCCTTTTCTTGTACATGGTGATGGCAGCACCCCCACCACTGTATGAGGTACTTATACACAGGTCCGCAAACCAGACTGTGTACTGGGGTACAATAAAAATATGGGGGGAGTTGATCTGTCTGATCAAGTCCTCAACCTCTACAGTGCCATTCCGAAAGCTAGTTGTGGCCCCTGAATCCCGAGCCTGCGCCCTGCAATAGTGCGATTATACTTACCTTTTCCGCCCTTCAATGGGCATTTGCTTCATAGTTCTTCTGCACAGGCGCCTGCGAGTCACTGCTACTGAAGGGTGGAAAAGGTAAACATAATCGTGCCATTGCAGGCCCACAACTACATGTCACATGGCACTGTGCTGTTGATGGGAGGGAGGTGGTATGCAAATGAACACCAGAGGCAGGAGTTTTCTTCCAGGCACCACCACAGAGTCTGGAAGAACTCATTAACATAAAGGATTAAAAGATGATTTATAAAAAACAAGACAGCAGCTATGAGGCATGCAGGTAAGACTATTTTAACAATTCTGTCACTTGTATGTGACGCGCCCCCTGGGCCAGTGCTGTTTAGGGAATACCCGGAGCCGGATCAGATGGGGGTTGTAGTCTCCGAGTGGCGGCGACCCGGTCCGTGCCCAGGGTGTCAAACTCCGTGTGTGGCAGTCTTTACAGATGTTGTTAGTGTTCTTAGTGTCGACTACGCCACCCGTTGATTTGCGGTCAATACGGCCGCCGCTGCAGCAGGGTCCGCTGAGGCTGGTGGTGTGTGTGCAGCTTCCGGTAGTATAACCCCCAACGGGAGGGGTATAGCCTCAGGGGGTCAGGTGTAGAGGATGGTGGTAGTGGTGGTGCAGTGTGGATGGTAAGAAGACTCAGAGTCGGGCTGTGCAGTTCAGGGTTTTTACTTACTGCTGTTCTGTTGGTCACTCTGGCCTTGAGTGACCGCCCGAGCCGTGCTGCGTCCACCAGGTCCTGGTCTCGGCCAACCCCCAAGCAATTCTGGAGCGTGGTCCTGAGCTCCCTTTCTGACTGTCCTCTCTACTGGCCTTTCTCACCAGGGGTCCACTTATGTCCGGCTCCCTCGGGTCTCCTATTGGGTGCACCTCTTCGGGGTTCCCTGACCCTATACCTGGTGTGCCTTCCTTGTGGACTTGGTGAGGGGCTGCTCCACATGTAATGTCGCAGCCTCCGGTTCTTAGTTGAGGGTTGTTTCCTTCCTCCACTAATTTGGGATCCGGTTCCCTTGCGTGCCAACCCTTCACCCTTCTGGTCTAATTCTGGGTTCTTGGGGTTCCTTCTTCTCCCCCTCTGGGTCCTTCTCTCCTCCTCTCTCTCTTCTCTCTGCAGGCGCTCCTGGACCTCTCTCAGGACTGATTGACTCTCTACAGAAGACTGACTGACCCTCTACAGAAGACTGACTGACCCTGATCTAAGATGGTTCCCACCTTATATACTCCCTCTATGTGTGAGCTCAGGTGACCAGCACCCAATGAGCTCCTAGCATTACCCAGACTGCTCCCCCTATCTGCCCCTACACTACTGGGATGTTCCACCCCCCTCCCACTCCAGCCAGGGACAGACACTGTCGTACCTGCACATATTCCTAGTGGGAGTACCATCGGTCTGTCCCCCGGAAATGGGATGTATGTAGTGTATGCAGCTAACTGAGCTCAGTTCCACACTCCATCCTTACCCGGGAGTGGAATACCACACCTCTGGCTTGAGGTGCAATACCCCTGTAGCAGCCGAATCCTCAGGGTGCTACATTCCCCCCTGGTAAATCACAGCACGTCCTCGGGCTGTAAGAGAACAAAACATCCACAAACATACAAAATTTTTATAACAACATAAACATATAAAACTTTATATATATATCATCAGCAATAAACATGTCATATAAAACTTTTCATAAATAACATTCTTGTAAACTTTTCTTGTTCCAACGGGGACATATTTAAAGCAGCAACAGTTCACTGTACCCCGACGGGTAACTATTTACAGTCTCTTTACCGTACTTTAACGACGGCGTCCTCCTGCTCCTTCTTTGTCTTCAGACCCGTCCGGGTCCTCTTGCTCCTCCTCACACCGCAGCTCCTCCTCCGTCAGGCGATGTACATGGAGGGCGTAGGGTCCTTTGGCACACTTGTGCCGGGTGAACGTGACCTCGTCCCCTACGTACAGGTCACGACCTCTGTGTCCCTCCGGCAGATGGCTTTCTACGTCTCTGCGGGTTACAAAGACGTCGCCGGGGGTATGATGGTCTCTTATGAAGCCCCACCCATGCTGCAGGTTGAATTTAATCACAGTCCCGGTGGTACGGGGACCATGAGCTGCACGGGGGTTCCTCCTGGTCCGGCTCTTCTGCCCTGCGCTCTGTTCCTGCAGCCGCTGCTCACGGATCCGCCTCTCTTTCCGCTCTTGCTCAAAGGCTGCCAACTGCTGGCGGCAGCACTCCACTCGCTCTACTGCGGCTGCCCGCGTTTCTTGAGTGAACCCCATGAGGTCTCCTCCGGTGGGGTCCCACTCGAATTGTGCTTCTTCTAGCGGGAGCGGGGTTCTCCTGACGGGCTTCGAAGCCGGAATCAGGGGCTCGCACAGGGGCCTTGCTCTTTGGAGTTCCAGTTGGTAGTACTCCTGGGGCCATACAAAGGGCTGCCCATCCGGGCACGTGTGCTGGGCAAATAGATCTTCGCCCAGGTGCGGCACTCGAGATGTTGAGGGCGCGTTGATGGTAGCGGCGCCCGGGTCGACCAGGCCTTGCGACCAGGCTTGGGGCACCCTAAAGGTAAAGGGCACCGTAAGGACGGCGGCGCCCGGGGGTACTCGGCCCTGCGACCAGGCCGGTGGCTCCGCGGAGGTAGGGGGCGCTGTTGGAATTGCGGCGCCCGGAGGTACTAG
Organism: Phyllobates terribilis; assembly: GCF_046119375.1. NCBI lineage: Eukaryota > Metazoa > Chordata > Amphibia > Anura > Dendrobatidae > Phyllobates > Phyllobates terribilis. The sequence goes on along the minus strand of NW_027362898.1, from coordinate 2,623,458 downwards.
ACCTTGCGACCAGGCCGGTGGTATTTCCTGCTTCGCCGCGCTCAGGGTTGAGGCGCGTGACGTCACAGGGGTCGCGGCCGCGGCTTCTGCTTGAGGCCTAGTCTGGCACGGTGACGATGCAGCGACGGGCACGGCAGGGGGAATTTCGGGCTCTGCGACGGGGAGCTGGGACAGGTACACGGTTTCTCGGCTCGGGGTAGAGACGTCCCCTTTACCTGCCTCCGTCCGTTCAGCTCCCTTCTCGGCGTCGTCTCCTGCCTTCATTCCTCCTGCGCCATCCTCAGAGGCGGTCTGTCTCCTCGTCTCGGGTGGCGTGCTCCGCTGACGGGTTCCGGTCTGCTGGGCCATCTCACGGCTCCACTCCGTCAGCGTGTCTTGCTGCACCTGGGCCATCCTCCGTGCGAGGCCCTCCAGCGCGGTCTGTGCACACTCCCGGTCTCGGGGGAGCTGTGCTAGGATCTCCACTAAGCCTAGTGGGGTTGTTGCTTGCAGCAGGCTCCTGACCACTGGGTCGGTGCTGCCTGTCTCTCCCTCCATCTCCGGGTACGCTCTCTCTGGACTCCTCTCCAGACTTCTTGTCTCCGGGTGCGCTCCCTCTGGACTCCTCCAGGCTGCACCCATCTTCGCTCCTTTGTTCTGTCTCCGCCCACATTGAGGGTGGTCCCGGGGCAACTTAGTGATTGTCAGTTCCAGGGGCAGTTCTCTCACGCTGATGGACACTTCCAGCATCACAGTCTCTGTTGGTGGGCGCGGTTTCCGCTTTTGGCGCCATTCTTCGACCTGGCCCACGATGGGAGGTGGCCTTTTGCCACCCTCTGGCACGCCCATAATGGCGTCCGCTCTTCCAAGGCGGGAAATCTTTGGAAATGGCGGGAATCGTCTCCCAGTGGCGGGAAACTCCATGGATGGCGGGAAAAAGCTGCAAATGGCGGACAACCGGCGGGAAACGACCTGTGATGGGGTCCGTTGGCGGGGACCCTCCGGAACCGGCGGGAGACTTCTTTTTGAGGTAACGGTGAACTTTTCTTCAGGCACGCAGTACCCGGTTGTTGCGGGCACGTGATCCTGCCGACTACGCCAAAGTTGACGCGCCCCCTGGGCCAGTGCTGTTTGGGGAATACCCGGAGCCGGATCAGATGGGGGTTGTAGTCTCCGAGTGGCGGCGACCCGGTCTGTGCCCAGGGTGTCAAACTCCGTGTGTGGCAGTCTTTACAGATGTTGTTAGTGTTCTTAGTGTCGACTACGCCACCTGTTGATTTGCGGTCAATACGGCCGCCGCTGCAGCAGGGTCCGCTGAGGCTGGTGGTGTGTGTGCAGCTTCCGGTAGTATAACCCCCAACGGGAGGGGTATAGCCTCAGGGGGTCAGGTGTAGAGGATGGTGGTGGTGGTGGTGCAGTGTGGATGGTAAGAAGACTCAGAGTCGGGCTGTGCAGTTCAGGGTTTTTACTTACTGCTGTTCTGTTGGTCACTCTGGCCTTGAGTGACCGCCCGAGCCGTGCTGCGTCCACCAGGTCCTGGTCTCGGCCAACCCCCAAGCAATTCTGGAGCGTGGTCCTGAGCTCCCTTTCTGACTGTCCTCTCTACTGGCCTTTCTCACCAGGGGTCCACTTATGTCCGGCTCCCTCGGGTCTCCTATTGGGTGCACCTCTTCGGGGTTCCCTGACCCTATACCTGGTGTGCTTTCCTTGTGGACTTGGTGAGGGGCTGCTCCACATGTAATGTCGCAGCCTCCGGTTCTTAGTTGAGGGTTGTTTCCTTCCTCCACTAATTTGGGATCCGGTTCCCTTGCGTGCCAACCCTTCACCCTTCTGGTCTAATTCTGGGTTCTTGGGGTTCCTTCTTCTCCCCCTCTGGGTCCTTCTCTCCTCCTCTCTCTCTTCTCTCTGCAGGCACTCCTGGACCTCTCTCAGGACTGACTGACTCTCTACAGAAGACTGACTGACCCTCTACAGAAGACTGACTGACCCTGATCTAAGATGGTTCCCACCTTATATACTCCCTCTATGTGTGAGCTCAGGTGACCAGCACCCAATGAGCTCCTAGCATTACCCAGACTGCTCCCGCTATCTGCCCCTACACTACTGGGATGTTCCACCCCCCTCCCACTCCAGCCAGGGACAGACACTGTCGTACCTGCACATATTCCTAGTGGGAGTACCATCGGTCTGTCCCCCGGAAATGGGATGTATGTAGTGTATGCAGCTAACTGAGCTCAGTTCCACACTCCATCCTTACCCGGGAGTGGAATACCACACCTCTGGCTTGAGGTGCAATACCCCTGTAGCAGCCGAATCCTCAGGGTGCTACATATGCCCATAGTAATAGGTTTAAAACGTCCCAGGGGGTGACAGATTCCCTTCAAGAAAAGCTGTATAATGCTATGTGAAAGTTTTCCTGCCTAATTTGAAAATGATTTGTTATGAGTCTAGATCTAGCTGAAGTCATAAAATGCTCTTTTAAATTTGAGAATTAGACAGCCATTTGATATTGATTCTCATGAATATTACACCAGTTTCATCAGATTTAAAAGACATAATTAATGAGTTTTGCAGTGCGTAATGTGAAAGCTGCTAACAGATCAACTTTTAAGGAGTATTTCCATCTTAGACATTTGCGTCCACAGAATATGCCATGAATGTCTGACAAATGCCATTTTCACATTTGTACTCCACACCTTTTTTCATAATGGGTGTTCCCTATCCTGCTTTTACATCTATTCCGTAACTCCCATGGAAATTAATGAAGAGGACCACAAATATTCATGGCCATGTCTCTTTTTATTGGAAATTGGAGTGCATCTATCAGACAGTGATGACATATCCTGTGGATAGGCAATAACTTCTTAAGGTTGAAATACCCTTTTATTAGACTGTTGAGTGTTTAAAGGGGTTTTCTATGAGTTGAAAAATTCTTAACCTGAAAAGTTTTTGTGTTGAAAATAATTTCACTGCATTTTCTCTTGCTTTGATGATTTTTTTCTGGTCCCAAAATCCTGGGCACATGCCACTCATTTGCTTTCAAGTTTGCGGTGTTGTTGCCAGTTCAGTTTACTGCAATTATAACTTTACACTCTAAAGGAAAAGATGAAAGGTGTCGGTAGTTCCTAGCTAGGTTAGAATAGATTATATAGAATCCAGGACTTGTGTTGTGGATTTATTCTTTTGACAAGCTAAAGATAGACACATTTCGTGGACGTCCCGTCCACTTCATCAAGTTCATAGCTTAAGAGGTGTTAACAGCAGAGAACGTATATACACATGGAAAGTGAAAAAAACTGGCTCCAAGGCACCAGCAACCGTTTTCATTTAAAAATTAAACCTTTACATATTCCTTAAAAAAGTGTCTATTAGCGTCATTAAGAGAACAATTTTAAAAAAGTAATGAGAATTGTATAAAATTGAAATAAAAATTGAAACGTCTTCTACATAAGTTCCATGATGTAAAAATAAAATATTTTTTTGTGTATGATGATTCGAACCCGTTATCTCTTGGTACCCTATACCATATAAAGACAACATCCTTGGTCAGTACCTCTAGACCGTGGAAGTATCTGATAGTTGGTGGATGTTGTTTAGCTGCCTTTTTAAGAAGGATATAATCATAAGATGGTACTAACAAGGGAGACATGATTGTAGAAAAATGTATATTTATAGTGAAAAACTGACAAGTGTATGCACATGCATCCAACATTGCCCATATCCCTATCACTGAGTCAATTGGATAGATGATATACAAACTGGACATATTGAAACCACGGGGTTTAAATGAGGTTACACTGCCCAAATCCTGGCAAGCCAGCGGAAGGGTGAGTCTCTGTAATTTGCCCCATCTTGTGTAGTTGCTGAGACTGTTTTATATGTTATTGATTGTTGGTGTTTCAATAAATTATTGCCACACTGTTTACCATCACCCTGTGTTGTCTGAGTAATGTTCTACCCATGGTAAAAGAGAGTGGGCGTTCAGTGGTATGAGCCCTTGTCCATGCAATCTTTCTAAAGACCACCGGGCTAGTGGACAAGAGCACCCACTGACCCCTGTGTTTTCACACTGTCCCTGATCTGTGATATGCAGGGACTTTAATGGAGGAGACTACATTTGGGTTACAGAGCAGTAGCTGATGATGCTAGCCCTATCCTATGTACAACATGTAATTGATAATGTGGTGCATATTGGGGCAGTGACATTGGTCTGAGAAATCCATATGAAAGATGGCCATAACATCACTGTCATGATGGGAAAGAATCGGCAGCGAGATCATGTGACTCAGATTCCCGCAAAAAAAAAAATCGGATTAACTCTTAATTCCCTACTGTTTGTAACATTCACTACAACAGTCGAAAATCAAAATAATAGTGACAGCAGAATGAGCAGAATATAAAGAATACACCGACACAATGAATAGAGTTCATTAATTTTTATTCTTATCTATTATCCAATTTAGTTTTATTTAATCATCCAGTGCCATTTTTGGATTTGCTGCATAAAAAGGATGTGAACCAGAGGAAGGCAAAACAACCCCATGTGTGGGGAAAAATTCCTTCCTGACCCCACATACTGGCGATCGGCTAATCCCTGGTTCACTGCAGTGTCAGCTCTGGATGGGGCCCTGTCACACCTTTACATGGAATATTTCATACATATCTAATATATATGTTTGTCTTATTTTTATATTTAGACTATTTAAAGCGTATGTCTAACTAAGGGCGGCTTACACTGGTTGATTATTGAGAATTGGTGCTTCTTTCCTATACTTATTATTACATACTTATGCTTATCCTTTCTTACATAAACTTCTCTTTACTTACCTATGCTCATCCATTTTTATTTTTTTAATTGAATGCTAAATATAGTTATCCTTTTTTAACAGTACTTATCCTTTTTTACCTATACTAATTCTTTCCTATCTATACTTCTCCTTTTTACCTAGACTTTTTTAATTACATTTTAAATATGCTTCTCCTTTCTTACCTATATTTTTCCTTTTTTAATTATACTTATCCTTTCTTACTTCTACTTACCTCTAATTATCCTTCATTACATATACTTTCATATACATAACCTTTTTAATATATATTTATACTTTTTTACTCATACCTATCCTTATCTACCAATATTTATCATTACTTACCTATGTTTATCCTTTTTTTATTGATCGGATGTTAGATATACTTATTCTTTTTTACCAGTAATTATCCTTACATATACTTATATTTTCTTACCTAGACTTATCCTTTCCTGCCTATATTTTTATCTTAACTAGACTGATCTTTTTTTTCCTATAATTATCTTTTCTTACCTATATTTAGCTACTTATCCTTTTTACTTCTACTTATCCTTTTTTATGCATACTTATTTTTTGTTACCTATGCTTATCATTTCTTTCCTGTATTTATCTATACTTGTCATTTTTTCCTATATTTACCTATACTTATTCTTTCCTACCTATATTTACTTATAATTATCCTTTTTTGCCCTTTCTTACCTATACTTATCATTTTTACTTATACTTATCCTCTCTTACCTATATTTACCTATTCTTATAATTTCTTACCAATACTTACCTATAGTTATTCTTTCTTACCTATATTTATCTTTTTTCCTATACTTATCCTCTTGTACCTACACTTATCCTTACTTATCTATTCTTATATTTACCTATACTTTTTTACCTATACTTATCTTTTCATATCTTTTCTTACTTATACTTATTCTTTCTTACGTATTTTTATCTATATTTATCACTTATAGTTATCGATGGGGAGGTCCCTGATGATGTTGGACATCCGATCTTCTGCTCTTCTCTGCATGATCTTCTGGAAGCTCAGGTATGCAGCTTGCTCTGATATTATTGAGCAGGAGTCTTGTTGAGGGTTTTCTAGTTGACAAATGAAAACCCTCCGAACACGGCCTGGTCCTCTGGTGTTATAGATAATGTAGCCTCTGCCGCTTGGATCTTGTCAAGCTTAAAAGCATGGAACTTTGGTTTAGGCTTAGTTGGCTATAGAAAAGATGCAGAAAAAGTCATGGTGAAAATTGGTGACTAATTAAAATAGTCTTGACTTGAAGTATAGAAAAAAAATTGCTCAATATTAAGGAACGTTTTGAAATGTAAATGCAATATTGTAGAGACAAAACCATCACAACAAGCATTGCAGCTCAAGTTTAGTCACTTCAGTGCGATTTATCCATTTACTTCCAGTTATTTGGGTATTTTGCTTGTCTTTGGTTTTTCTCTGTCTAGTGGCCTTATGTAAACATGCATTTACATTTTACATGCACATCAATTTACGCTTCAGTTCAGATTCCCAGGTTTTTTCTTTGTAGTTTAGTGTGCTTTAGTGCATATAAAGGTGTGGCCGCCCTTTGTCTGAGCTGAAAGCTTCATTCTGCCTCTCAGGTCTATGTTTCTACTAGGGGTTCAGTCTCTCTGCCCTTATCCATATGTATGTCACTTGACAAATGGTAAGGTTTTAATATTAGAGTTAGGACTGTCCCATAAGGGTTACTGTGACATGGTGGGATGGCTTTTACATTATTTTGATCAAAATGATGTTAACTAAAGACCCTTTATTATTTATCATTATTTTTGCATTGTGTGATTTATCCATTTACTTCCAGTTATTTGGGTATTTTGCTTGTCTTTGGTTTTTCTCTGTCTAGTGGCCTTATGTGAACATGCATTTGTTAGAACCTTGCTCTTAGGTTTTTTTTCCTTTGCTGGTCACATGACCTTGTTGGCCTATTTAATCCTGCTCCGCCCTTCTGGCTTTGCTGGACTTCATTGTATATCTACTTTCTAGCTAGCCTGTGCTCTGTGTCTTGCTCTGTTAGTTTGCTTGGTCTTCTGACCTCTATGTTCTATATATTTTGTTTGTTCGTCTGTCTGCTACTATTTCTGTTAGGAGGTGTCCCATATTCCTCCCAGTCCTTAGTACTTGTAGGGATTCCTTCCCCACATCTATAGGTCTCCGTACAGACTAGCTTAGGACTTTAGCAGGTCTGATCGCAGGATCAGGTCCCCTGTTACATCGTAGGGATTAAGCTGAGTTCTATCGTAGGGACAGATCTCCTCTCTTTCCTTAGCTCTGGTAGCAGAACATAACAGTAAGTCCAGCCAGCAAATTCTCTAAGGAAAGATTTTTCTGTTCCATCATGGTGTCGGTTCAGGATTTGGTTCATCGCCTGCAGGGACTCTCTCTGGAGGTGGCCGAGCTCCGTCAGCACGTGAGTAACTGTCCTGGAGCACATTTCTTGGAGCCTAAGGTATGTTTGCCGGATTTATTTTTTGGTGAACACCGAGAATTTTTTTCATTCAAAAATGCTTGCTTATTGTATTTTCGTTTGAGACCTAAGTCCTCTGGGGATGAATCCCAGCGCGTAGGGTTCATAATGTCACTTTTGCGCAAAGAGCCTCAGGAGTGGGCCTTTTCTTTGCAACCTAGTGATACACGCTTCAGTTCAGTGGATAGTTTTTTTTCTGCTTTGGGACTATTATATGATGATCCTGACCGTGTCGCATCAGCTGAGACTGAGTTGAGACGTTTAAAACAGGGATCAGGTAATGTGGAAAAATATTGTACTCATTTCCGTCGTTGGTCTACTCAAACAGGGTGGAACGATTCTGCTCTGAAAAGTCTATTTCTTGCTGGGCTCAGTGAAAGGGTTAAAGACCTGCTAATTGCTTATCCTACACCTGAAGATTTGCAACAGGCTATGCAATTAGCTATACGGATGGATAGAAGACTGCGTGCAAGGGTTAATGAGAGCAAATCCTCTGCTATGTCAGTTTCTGGTTATGAGAATGTGTGTACTAACAGTGGTGAACCGATGGAGATTGGATCGGTGGCACCTCGCTCTCAAGAAAAAGACCGTCGATTTTCTGAAGGCTTGTGTTTCTATTGCGGAAAATCTGGTCATTTGATTAAAGGCTGTGAGCTTCGTATGAAGAAAAAAAAAAAAAAAGGTCAGTCACGCCCGTATTGCCTGTTTAAATTCCAAGGGTATATTTTTAGCTGCTTCCACGATTGCTCAGAAAAAATTAATGGAATTTCGGGTGTTTGTTGATTGCGGGTCTACTCTGAATGTAATTGATGGGGGATTCGTGGAAAGACTCAATTTAAAACCTGAACCTTTGTCATCCCCCATTGCTGTGGTTTCTGTGGATGGTTCCCCTTTGAAGAATATTACTCTCAAGGTCTGTGAATTTCCTCTCACTATTAATGGTGTTCACCATGAGAAATTGGATTTGGTAGTGTTGAATAACTTGCCTTCTCCAGTAATATTGGGATTGCCCTGGTTAAAATTTCACAATCCTGTACTGGATTGGTCTACCAGTGAAATTAAATCCTGGAGCCATAAATGTTATGACAAGTGTTGTAACGGGCGTATTGCAGCTTTGGATAGGGGAGAATTGCCTGTTCCTATTCAGGATTTTTGGAGAGTTTTTTCTGAGAAGGAATCGCAGGTTTTGCCTCCCCATAGAGACTATGATTGTTCTATTGAATTTGTCCCTGGAGCGACTCTTCCTAAAAGTCGTTTATTTAACCTTACTATTCCTGAGAGGAAGGCTTTGGAGGAATACATACAGACAAGTTTGGCCGCCGGTCACATTAGGCCCTCTAAGTCTCCTGTGGCGGTTGGATTTTTTTTTGTAAAAAAAAAGGACGGCGGTTTACGTCCTTGTCTGGATTTTCGTGAGATTAACAAAATTACTGTACGCAATCCTTACCCACTGCCATTGATTCCTGATCTGTTTAACCAGTTAATGGGGGCCAAGTGGTTCTCTAAAATTGACCTTAAGGGGGCATACAATCTGTTGCGCATGAAGGAGGGTGACGAATCGAAGACTGCTTTTAACACTCCTGTGGGTCATTTTGAGAATCTGGTTATGCCTTTTGGTCTTACTAATGCTCCTGCATTTTTTTCAGAATCTGATTAATGACATCCTTAGACCTTTGATCGGCAAAAATGTGGTTGTGTATTTGGATGACATTTTGATTTATTCGCCGGATCTGGAGTCTCATTGGCGGAGCGTGCGTGAGGTATTACAGTTATTAATGGACAATTCGCTTTTTGCTAAGCTGGAGAAATGTGAGTTCGCTGTACAGAGAATTAGTTTTTTGGGCTACATTATCTCCAGCAAAGGTTTTGAGATGGATCCGGTTAAGGTTCAGGCTGTGCAGGAATGGCCTAGGCCTATTGGTTTGAAATCGATACAGAGGTTTTTGGGTTTCGCCAATTACTACAGAAAATTCATAAAAAATTTTTCTAGTATTGTCAAACCTCTGACTGATCTCACCAGGAAAGGTGCTGATGCGGTTCAGTGGTCTTCTGAGGCCATTGAAGCTTTTGTGTATCTCAAGGAGAGGTTCACCTCTGCTCCCATCCTTATGCAGCCTGATGTGACTAGGCCGTTTTTGGTTGAGGTTGATGCTTCCTCTGTGGGGGTTGGCGCAGTATTGTCTCAGGATAACGGGGATGGATTACATCCCTGTGCCTTTTTTTCAAAAAAATTTTCGGAGACTGAACTGAATTACGATATTGGTAATCGGGAATTATTGGCGATTAAACTCGCATTTGAACACTGGCGCCACTTCTTGGAAGGTGCGGAATTTCCCGTTCAGGTTCTTACGGATCATAAAAATCTGATATATCTTGATGCTGCCAAGCGCCTGAATGCCCGTCAGGCTAGGTGGGCACTGTTTTTCTCGCGGTTTAATTTCTCCGTTACTTACATCCCTGGTACTAAGAATGTTAAGGCGGATGCCTTGTCTCGCAGTTTTTCTCCCATAGTCGGTGCTGAGAAAGAGGAGAACATTTTACAAGAAGGTGTTGTGATAGCTGCTTTGGACTCCGTTTTGGAAAATGAGATTCTTAAAGCACAGGAGAATGCCCCTTCTAACACTCCTCATGGGAGGTTGTTTGTGACTGGGACCTTTAGGAGAGATTTGTTTGTTGAGTGTCACGAATCTCGGTTGGCAGGTCATCCCGGAATCTCTGAGACCAAGAGACTGGTGGGTCGCAGTTTTTGGTGGCCTGGATGGCAGAAGGAAGTCATTAAGTGGGTGCGTCAATGTACTATATGTGCTAGATCTAAGTCCTCACATACTCCTGCTGCGGGGTTGCTTTGTCCTTTGGAGGTTCCCAGTGCTCCTTGGACACATTTGGCTATGGACTTTATAACTGACCTTCCCCCCTCTGAGGGTTTTACTGTCATCTGGGTGGTCGTGGACCGTTTTAGCAAGATGTGTCACTTGGTTCCTTTCGTCAAACTGCCCTGCGCTAAAACTCTCGCTAAGGCCTTTGTCAAGGAAATTGTCAGACTTCATGGCGTTCCTACTGACATTGTTTCTGATAGGGGTCCTCAGTTCGTGGCTCGTTTTTGGCGTGCCTTTTGTGATAGGTTGGGAGTTCATTTGTCGTTCTCGTCCGGATATCATCCTGAATCTAATGGCCAGACAGAAAGGAAAAACCAGGATGTTGAGCAGTTCTTGCGTTGTTTTGTGGCAGACAATCAAGAGGGGTGGTCTGAGTATCTGCCACTTGCTGAATTTGCTCTGAACAATCATACATCTTCTTCTGCTGGTTGTTCGCCTTTTTTTTGTTGTTCTGGGAGACATCCGTCGTTTGGGTCGTTCTCCAAGTTGGGATCTGCCGTGCCTGAGGAGGAGAATTTTTCCGGTGATTTGGAGAGAGTTTGGACGGATGTGCGTGGTAATCTTCAGGAGGCCAACAGAAAATCTAAAGACTACTTTGATAGGAAACGACAGGAGGTTTTGTTCGCTGTTGGTGACATGGTTTGGTTGTCCTCTAGGAATCTGCGGTTGAGGATTCCTTCAAAGAAATTGGGTCCCAAGTTTGTAGGGCCCTTTAAGGTGCTTCAGGTTGTCAACCAATCTGCTGTGAGGTTGGAGGTTCCTACCTCCTGGAAAATTAATCCGGTATTTCATGTCTCTCTGTTGAAAAAAGCTGTTGTATCGGATTGTGACACCTCTGCCTCTGTTCCTCCGGTGGTGGAGGACGGGGAATATGAAATTTCTCGCATCCTTAACTCTAGACGGTATAGAGGTAGTTTGCAGTATCTTGTGGCCTGGAAAGGTTTCGGTCCCGAGGATAACTCTTGGGTGAGGTCGGATGATGTTTCCGCGTCCAGACTTATCAGAGCGTTTCACAGGAGATTTCCTGATAAGCCTGGTCCTAGGGGATCCGGAGGATCCTCTTAGAAGGGGGGGTACTGTTAGAACCTTGCTCTTAGGTTTTTTTTCCTTTGCTGGTCACATGACCTTGTTGGCCTATTTAATCCTGCTCCGCCCTTCTGGCTTTGCTGGACTTCATTGTATATCTACTTTCTAGCTAGCCTGTGCTCTGTGTCTTGCTCTGTTAGTTTGCTTGGTCTTCTGACCTCTATGTTCTATATATTTTGTTTGTTCGTCTGTCTGCTACTATTTCTGTTAGGAGGTGTCCCATATTCCTCCCAGTCCTTAGTACTTGTAGGGATTCCTTCCCCACATCTATAGGTCTCCGTACAGACTAGCTTAGGACTTTAGCAGGTCTGATCGCAGGATCAGGTCCCCTGTTACATCGTAGGGATTAAGCTGAGTTCTATCGTAGGGACAGATCTCCTCTCTTTCCTTAGCTCTGGTAGCAGAACATAACAGCATTTACATTTTGCATGCACATCAATTTACGTTTCAGTTCAGACTCCCAGGTTTTTTCTTTGTATTTTAGTTTGCTTTAGTGCATATAAGGGTGTGGCTGCCCTTTGTCTGAGCTGAAAGGTTCATTCTGCCTCTCAGGTCTATGTTTCTACTAGGGGTTCAGTCTCTCTGCCCTTATCCATATGCATGTCACTTGACAAATGGTAAGGTTTTAATATTAGAGTTAGGACTGTCCCATAAGGGTTACCGTGACATGGTGGGATGGCTTTTACATTACTTTGATCAAAATTATGTTAACTAAATACCCTTTATTATTTATCATTATTTTTGCACTGTGTTATTTGGGTATTTTGCTTGTCTTTGGTTTATCTCTTTAAATGTAATATTGTAGAGACAAAACCAGCACAACAAGCATTGCAGCTCAAGTTTAGTCACTTCAGTGAGCTGCAGTGCCACTAATTATCTCTATGGCCAATCATACTCCTTTCTCATCATATATAGGATGCAGAATTATGTGCAGGTAATAGGCAATAGCTTAAGTATGGTTAGAATGAGAAGTTTTTAAATAAGTACAATGTGTACTTATATCACTTCAACGCTGAACGCTTTGATCTGTTAACAGACTCTTCCAAATTGGGACAGCTCCATCAGTTCTGTTTTTTGACAAAATTGGTTCATATTTGTTGTTTTATTTTTCTTCTGGTCAAAATCAGCAGTGGAGACTATAAAAAGGAGAATTATTGTTGAAAAATGCAAACTGATTTTCTTTAGATTCACTTCCATGTCTGCCTGAAAAATTATCAAAACATTGTGGTCCTTATGGAGAACTCATTTCAATTTTTTTTAGCCAAGGATCTTCTCTATCTCCAGCTACAGATGCCTATGCAATTCTTTTGCCAGATTAAATGACTTGCACCTGACAGAACATATAACTAGTTAATTATTTGCGTATAGGCTGCAAAAAAGTCTGAAAGAAGTGCAATACTATAGACTAGACATGCACCATTAATAAATTACATTTTCCAGCCCGATCATTTATAATAGTAATGTAAACATTAACGTAGTCCAAATTATTTTCCAACCCTGATATTAACCCCTTTACAATCCAAGGTGGTTAGCACGTTAATGACCAGGCCAATTTTTACAATTCTGACCACTGTCACTTTATGAGGTAATTACTCTGGAACGCTTCAACGGATCCCCCTGATTATGAGAATGTTTTTTCGTGACATATTTTACTTCATGTTTGTGGTAAAATTTCTTCAATATCACTTGGGTTTATTTGTGAAAAAACGGAAATTTAGCAAAAATTTTGCAATTTTCAAAATTTGAATTTTTATGCCCTTAAATCAGAGAGATATATCACAGAAAATAGTTAATAAATAACATTTCCCACATGCATACTTTACATCAGCACAATTTTGGAACCAACATTTTTTTTTATTGGGGAGCTATAAGGGTTAAAAGTTGACCAGTGATTTCTCATTTTTCCAATAAAATTTACAAAACCATTTTTTAGGGACCTCATCATATTTATAGTCACTTTGAGGGGTCTTTATGACAGAAAATACCCAAAAGTGACACCATTCTAAAAACTGCACCCCTCAAGGTGCTCAAAATCACATTCAAGAACTTTATTAACCCTTCAGGTACTTCACAGGAATTTTTGGAATGTGGAAGAAAAAAATTAACATTTAACTTATTTTACAAAAATGTTACTTTAGACCCATTTTTTTTTCTTTTTGCAGGGGTAACAGGAAAAAATGGACCCCAAAATTTGTTGTGCAATTTCTCCTGAGTAAGCAGATACCCCATATGTGAGGAAAAACCACTGTTTGGGCGCACGGCAGGGTTCGGGGAACTTATCTAGATGTGTGGTGAGCACCTTGAACCCCCAGGTGCTTCACAGAAGTTTATAACATTGAGCCATAAAAATAAAATTTTCACATTTTTCCCACAAAAATGTTTTTCAGCCCCCACTTTTGCATTTTCATAAGGGTAACAGGAGAAATTGCACCATGCAGTTTGTTGTGCAATTTCTCCTGAGTAAGCAGATACCCCATATGTGGGGGGAAAACCACTGTTTGGGCGCACGGCAGAGTTTGGAAGGGATGGAGCGCCATTTGACTTTTTGAATGTAAAATTTGCTTGAATAATTAGCGGACGCCATGTTGCATTTGGGGAGCCCCTGATGTGCCTAAACAGTGGAAATCCCCCACAAGTGACACCATTTTGGAAACTAGACCCCTCAGGGAACTTATCTAGATGTGTGGTGAGCACCTTGAACCCCCAAGTCCTTTACAGAAGTTTATAAGATGGAGCCGTGAAAATAAAAAAATCAAACTTTTTCCACAAAAATGATGTTTTAGCCCCAATTTTTTTATTTTCACAAGGGTAAGAGGAGAAAATGGACCCCAAAAACGTTTGTGCAATTTCTCCTGAGTACGCCAATTCCCCATATGTGGGGAAAATACAGTGTTTGAGCGCACGGCAGAGTTCAGAAGGGAAGGAGCACTGTGTGACTTTTTCAACGCAAAATCGGCTGGAATCGAGAGCGGACGCCATGTTGCGTTTAGAGAGCCCCTGATGTGCCTAAATAGTTGAAACCCCCCCCAAGTGACCCCATTTTGGAAACTACACCCCTCAAGGATTTTATCAAGGGGTATAGTGAACGTTTTGAGCCCAGAGATACGACACAGAATTTGATGACATTAGGTCATCATATTGAATAAGTTGTCACTAGTCTTGAGCGCAAGTGCTCGCTACTTGAGTTTGCATCGGGTACTCAGGTATGCACCATGTATCACGGGTGCTCAAGTGACATGCTCGAGTCCCCGTCCTGTATGTTTCACGGTTATTAGACACCCCAAAAAAACATACGGGGATTGCTCGTGCATGGCAGGCAATCCCCGCAAGGTTTTTTTGGCCGAGAAGCATATGGAGCAGAGACTCGAGCACTTGCGATACTCAATGCATACCCGAGCACCCGATGCAAACTCAAGTAGCGAGCACTTGCATTCAACACTAGTTGCCATATCGTCATCTTTTTTTTTTTTTTTACTTTTGAAAAAAAAACCAACCCTAACCCTACCCTAGCCCAGCCCTGACCCCAACCCTAACATTAGCACAACCCTAACCCCAACCCAAGCCCTAGCGTTTATTTTTTACGCCGTTCCTAGTGCGTTATAAGTGATTAGACAACCTTATTCTTTGGGTCGGTTCGACTACAGAGATACCAGAATGATATCGGGTTTTTATGATTGACAGCTGTCACACACTAAAAGACTCATATTTTGTAAAATCTCGTTTTTGCATATTTTGAGAGCTATAATTTTTCTATATTTTGGCCGAAAGAGTTATGTGACAGCTTGTTTTTTGCGGGATGAGTTGACATTTTTATTGGTGCCATTTTCAGGCATGTGATATTTTTTGATCGCTTTCTATTCCAGCTTTTGGGAGGCAGAATAAACAAAAACCAACAATTCAGGAATTGTTTTTTTTTTAAAATTTTTATTCTACTCCGCGAGTGGTAAAATTGATAAGGCAGCTTTATTCTTCTGGTCAGTACGTTTACAGCGGTACCACATTTATATTGTTTTTCTATGTTTTGGCGCTTTTACACAATATAAGCTATTTTATAGAAAAAATTATTTTTTTGCATCGCTTTATTCTGAGAGCTATAACTTTTTGATTTTTCGGATGATGGAGCTGTATGGCAGCTTGTTTTTTGCGGGACAAGATGATGTTTTCAGTGGTACCATTTTTATTTATATTCGTCTTTTTGATCACGTGTTATTCCATTTTTTGTTTGGCGGTATGATGATAAAGCATTATTTTTTGCTTCATTTTTTATTTCTTTTTTTTACCGTGTTCACTGAAGGGGTTAACTAGTGGGACAATTTTATAGGTCAGGTCGTTCCAGACGCGGCCATACCAAATATGTGTACTATTGTTTTGTTTGTTTTGTTTCATAATAATATTTATTGATGGGTACATTATATTTTTATTTTTGGTGGATTCTTTTTTTTATTTTTTTTAATATTTTTTAAATTTTTTTTTTTATTATTTTCACTTTCTGAGAGTTTTTTAGTTTTTTACTTTGTCCCACTCTGGGACTTTCACTTTTTTTATTCTGATCGCCTGCATAGCATTGGGATGGAGCACCAGCCCTGTGCTACGCAGGCAGTCAGTGCTGCACAGAGAGAAGATTGTTTGGTCATGTACTGCGCATGACCAAAAAATCTTCCTGCTGTCTGGTGACCCGGATGTTGTCATGACGACATCGGGTCGTCATGGCAACACCCGGGAAGCCACGGCAGACAGGACTGGAGGCCGGAAGAGGAGGTGAGTATTGCGATCACCTCCCCTTAGCCACCGCAATGCTGCGATCAACTTCGGGACCGCTCCCCGCACATAGTACCGGGTGTCAGCTGTAACAATCAGCTGACACCCGGCGGCGATCGCGCCCGCACAGCCTATGTGCGCACGCGATCGCGATGACGTACTAATACGAGTCAGGCTCTTAAGTCCCAGGGCACAGACGCGTTTTAGTACGTCATGGGCTTTAAAGGGGTTAAACATAATGTATCACAGAGCCAAAAGCGTAGAAGATTGTGGGAGAGTATCTTATTCAGATCCATGTGACAATTCTGTACATATACTTACTACATGGATGTATGGTGGGGCCATCCTAAGGGCTTCCACTGAGACCCCATCAATTCGCTGGAAGAAGGGGTGTTCTCGGATGTTACCATTGACTCCTAATCTCTGGACAGGATCTTCCTGGAGGAGCTGTTCAATGATGTCCTTGGCGCCGGAGGATGATTCATCAAAGAGTGAGGGATGGTAGTTACACTCACTGGTAAGCATTTCGTTAAAGATGACTCCAAACGAGTACCAGTCTACTCCGGCGTTATACTCCTCCTTGTCCATGATCTGCCATAGAGAAGCATTATTAGTAGTGCTACCTCTTGTATATCACCGTTCTTACATGTCACTCATATTGTTATGTGATTCTATATTAAATGACAGTAAGTCTTACTACTTAATCAAGAGACAAAAAGGATCTTTCATAATTATGCTCCATAAATGAAATTAATAAATGATATGAAAAATCAGAATGAATGTAATATATACGATTGTGACAACGCTCAGCTCAGTGTGCTACCAGCTCAAACTTTAACCCCTTCAAAATTGGGCGATTTTCAGTTTTTCCTCCCTTTTTATAAGAGCCATAACTTTTTTATTTTTCCATCCACATAACCGTATGAGGGCTTGTTTATTGCAGGATGAGCAGTAGTTTTGAATGACGCCATTCATTTTATCATGTGATGCACTTGAAAGTGGTAAAAAAATTCCAAGCATGTTAAAATTGCAAAAAAAGTGTAATTTTACAATTTTTGTTTTATTTACCATGTTAACTATATGTTAAATCTGACCAGGCAATATGATTATCCAGATGAGTACAATTACGCAGATACCAAACACATGATGACATTTTTATTGATATCATTTTGAGGCAGATACAATGTTTTGATCACCTTTTATTGCATTTTATTACAATGTTGCGGCGGCCAAAAAAACTTAATTCTGGTGTTTTGATTTTTTCTTTGTTACGTCGTTTACTGATCAGATTAATTTTATATTTTGAGTGATCAGACTTTTACAAACACAGCAATACAGAGATACCAGATATGTGTATTTTTATTTTTTTTATTGTTTTATTTTTAATGGGGCAAAAGGGGGGTGATTTGAACTTTTCTGTATTTTTTAGTTTCCTTATATTTTTAAAAACATTTTTTTTTACTTTTTTTCCGACATTTATCAGTTCCCTTAGGGGAATTGAAGCTTTGACTGTCTGACTGCTGATGCACAGCTATGTATAGCTAAAATTACAATCTCCTATGAATGCCAGCTAAACGGTGGCCTTCACAGGAGTACTGTCATGACAAGCACGGAGATCTTCAGCGACCCCCGAATGCCATGGTAACCCATCAGCACCCCGTGATCATGTCAGGGGCGCACCGATGGGCATGTAGAAAAACGCGCCCCCCCGCCAGCCATGTTAAATGCCACTGTCAGAGATTGACAGCGAGATCTAACATGTTAATGGCTGCAGGCGGAGTAGTGTTACACCAGCAGCTGTTAAAGATTAAATCAACCATCATCCGCAGGAAAAGATGCGGGCTCGGCGTGCGACCTCGCATCAAAGGCAGGGACATGACATATGACCGACATGTACGCCATATGTCATGAAGGGGTTAAGGAGCGATCTGTGACATAGCTGATAATACTGAGGTGGCGGCTTGTCTTGTATTATATACACAGAGCAGCTTAGTCCGATGTACTTGATATTTCAGATACTTGTTATCTAATAAATGTAATAAGTGCACATAAAATAATAGATTTTCCTGTATCACTATTGCACATGTTATTGCCACTTTAGGACATCTCTGGTCCGGATAACTCAGCATTACACCTGGTTGGTCATAGTTCACCATCCATGTAGACATGCAGGCTAGGAGGAATAGGAGACGATGCTCCTCCCATTTGGCGATTGTGCGGCTCACAGTAGTGAAGCACTCAGAGGTCACACATTTTTTCCCTGTTCTGTGGATGGGTGATATATTGAAAATACTTTCAATGGATTTCTAGTGCTCTAATATTGATAACCAGAACAGGTCATCAATATAAGATTGGTGGGGCCAACGCCCGGCAGTCCCACTGATTAACTGTTATTTCCTCCGCCAGTGGTTGGATATAACCAATAAACAGACATCACAGCACCGGTCACTGGTTAGTGGCGGCTGCTGGTACTACAGATTAGCCCCTATAGAAAGAAACACGGGCTGATCTGCATTTCTTGGCACTGACCACTAAACAGTACAGAGGTGCGATGTTCTGCTCTGTTTCCATCAGGTTGCAGCCAGGGGTAAGAACAGCTGATCAGTGTGATCCGATCCTCAATGATTTTATATTGATGAACTCGCCGAAATAAAGCTCATCAATGTGAAAGTATCCGGAATCCTTCTAAATACAACAGATAAAAGCCTTCTATTCTCCCCTCAGGAGCCGTGTAACCCATGGTCCCAGCGAAAGTGGTGGCTGTCCGCTCTCCGTGCATGTTCTCAAGTGCAAGACCGTAATCCGTGATCTTAATGTGGCCGTATCAGTCACCAGGAGGTTCTCGGGCTTCAGGTCTCTGTAAGAAAAAGAAAATGAACCTAAGTAAGTGTTCTTCTTCTATCTGTGGTGAAATGATGATATAGGAGAATAAACCTATTTTCTCTCCCTGCTGTACTTTCCTCTGAGATAACTCCTTTACTATATGCCCTGTACCACCGCAGGGATCACTGTATTCCATGTGACCGCCGCTCATCTGCAGCTTCCTGACAGTGATACCATATAGGACTACTAGACACCAGCTACAGGCATCAGTCTGCAGGTCACCAGGGTGGAGGGACTGACTGCAGCTGAGCTTTAAAGGGGTTTTCCCATCAATAAAAGGTAATTTTAATCATTCGATTTTAGAATAATAATAATTTTCACAATTGGATGTGATTAAATAAAATGTTCCTGTGCTTATCAGCAAATGATTATTTCTTTGAAGTAAAACATTGTTTAAAAAAAACCAGGCTGAGTGTTATCTGACAAAACATCGGATATCACTGGAACCAATATTATTTAATGGGCTCGTGTACATGTCTGATTTTTTTCCTTGGACCAATTGCAGAATGCCCAAGTTGGATCCAATCAACGGATCACACTCGGCCATGCAAGTCTATGAGTCCATGGAAAACATCAGACTGCACTCGGATGACATCTGAGTGCAGGCCGATTTCCACAGACTGACAGAATGGAAAAGATGGAGACATTTCTTTTTCCATCTTCTTCACATCAGAAAAAATTGGATCACACTATGATCAAATTCTTTTCAGAGTTTAATCAAAATGTGATTTGTATAATGGTCTGGATTCTCTTAGATGAGAGAATATACGCTGGTGTGACTCAGCCTCACACTGACTACATTACCTGTGGATGACGCCCTTAGAATGGAGGAACTGGATCCCACACACTAGTTCGGCGGCATAGAATCTGACAAAGAGAAAATGAATAAGTATCAGATCCCACAGATTGTAAACTTGGGAATTCATATGAGTCAATAGGAGCATTATTCTATATTATTCCCTCTATGTGACTGCCGAATCGTGATGGTGTAAACAGCGCACAATGTCAATATTGCAGTCTCGAGAATGCACGTATGCAAATTACATACTTATGATTAGATGCCGACTATACTCCTGCACGTCTCTCAATTCTCTCCTATTTGAAGAAGCCGGGTGAGACTAGTTGGCATGTGATCACAAGTATGAAAATTGTACCCGTAATCACAGGATCGCCCACCTGAACGGGGTATACAGGGAAATCTTGACCGTGTGCACGTTGCATACTTTCACAATTTGTCAGTCTGCAGTCACATAGAGAGACTGCTGATTTTTCTTCTGAGACTGGACAACTCCTTAAACACATTACCTGGCACTGGTGACGTCAAGCGGCCCCTTCCTGTGTAGAAGTTGGTAAAAGTCCCCGCAGCTCATGTATTCCATACCAAGAAAAACATTCATCTGTAACATGGAACATTAGCATTTATTATACAGCAAAGACAAATACACATTTCACTACTTGAAGGGGTTTTCCATCCAAGAAAGTTAAAGCATATTGGTAAGATATGTAGTCACTCAATACAAAAGGTGGCCTAACTGCTGTGACCCCTAAAATTCTAAACAATGATATCTAATATATAAATACATGTAGAAATTCTTGTTTCAGCCAATGTTTGGTAATTATTTTTCTTTTAATTATAGACATAGGCCCAGATTCATAATTTGAATAGTTTTAATCACTTTCCTTTTTGGTCTTGTGGTATTTGTTGCTGACTTTGGTGCCAAATTCTTCAAAATGGCGCACACAATTCAAGAATTTGGTACAAAGGAAAAAATGCTCGTTTTCTGCCTTGAAGTGTTTTTTGCAACTTTTTGGCCCCAAAAATCACACATTTTCGAATAGGTCCAAAAATATGGCAAAAAAACCTGGCATGCTCAAAAAATACGCCAAAGGGGATTGAAATTAAGACTGCGTCATATTTGCAACTTAAAAAAATCACAATTGATGAATCAGGTAAAAACATCTGGAATCACTAAACTCTGCCCACAAAGTGAAAAAAAGCAGAAAAGCTGATACAAAATAGACTGCAAAAAAGGCGCAAATAGAGTAATGAATTGGGTGCAAATAAAAAAAAGGCAAAAACGCACAAAACCAGACAAAAACCAGACGTAAAGGCAATGATGAATCAAAGCCTTAATCTTATCTCTCTGCTTTGTATAGGGCTGCCATACAGTAACTGTTTTCTGTGTATCCCGCTTCCCAAAAAGTGGAATTAAAGATAGTTATAAAGTGTTGTGTACTCCCAAATAATACCAACGTAAAGCGCAAGCTGTGCAAAAAAACAGCTGTTAACAACAACAATGTTATGAGTCTTGTAAAACACCAACACAAAAAAATGTTTTTGTTTTGTTTTATTTTTTCAGTATGCTAATGTAGCAAAACATAAAAATCATATAAATCTGGTTTCACCATTATCATAAAAGTTATCATATTATGTAAGTGCCATAAAACCCTCAAAATACCAGCAAACTTGCTATTTTTTTCAATCCAACCTATAAAAAATGCATACACCTTATCAAATACAATGTGCACTCTATAACGGTGCAGTTAAAAATACTACGCTTCATGCAAAATTAAATATAGACCTTCAAAGAACTACGGTGACAGAAGAATAGAAAAGTCACAGCTTTTAGACTGCGGAGATGAAAAAACAACTGAAAATGCTGCTCTCTTACAGCCTCTGCTGCTTCTTTATGGGGATAAAGGGGTTGTTCAGGTTAGGAAAAAATTGCTTTTCTTCCAGAAAAAAAGTGCTTCTGCCCATGAGCTGTGCCTGGTATTTCAGCTCAGCCACATTCAAGACTATACAGAGCCATTTTGGTCTGAACATTAATACCCCCTCTATATCACCTCTGTAGAGTTTGTCTCTGGCAGAGGTATTGGCCATTGATCAGTGAAGCTTGGTTGCATTCAGTGACATTTCTTAAAGGAGTTTTCCACTCTCATGATGTACCTAGCATTAGAATAGGTCATTAATATCAGATTGGTGGGGTCCGATCAGCTGTTACCATCTCCGCCAAAAGCCGGATGTAAACAGTGTACGGAGCTAACAAGGTTTAGTGGTCGCTCTTGGTACTGCAGGACAGCTCCTATTCAGACGAATAGGTCATCAACATCAAAGTAGTGGCAAGACCTTTCAGCACTAAGCAGTCACAATTCTACCTTGGTCTGGAATCCAAAGTCCGCGTGGACGAGGAAGGGACTTCCAGATGCCAGCTGAAGAACTCGCCTCTCCACCATCACATCCAGCCTATCACCTCCGGCTAGCAGGGCTCTTTTGCTGATGATCTTAACAGCAAATTCTTGATGGGTTATAGTATCTTCCGCCATCAGGACCTTTCCAAAGCTTCCGAAGTCGAGCACATGGTGGAATAATAATCTCTCCTTGATGGAATGAGAGATTGTGCCGGAGCTGGATGGCCGAACACCACTGCATCCTATCAGGGGAGAAAAATGACAATATCGCAATAAATCTAACATTTACAGGCCATTATTCAGACTGAGGAAATCTTCTGTTCTAAGTAAAGCTTGTATTTCATTTTATGACTTGTGTTAATGGATTTTATTAATACGCAACTTAGTATTCCTGTAAGCAATCTACATAGGTTTGTCTGATAGAGAGAAGTTCTAGAATGATTATTTCCATTATACACTTGGCTGTGATGAGGTTGATCAATATGAACATTTAAAGGGTTTTTCCATAATGACACTTATCACTAGAGACAAATCGCATGGATTTTACCGAGACATTCGATTTAGAGTGAATTTATTCTCTGCAAATTCAATTTCCTTTATTAAGCTCTGGGGTACTGGGGTATGGAAAGACTCCTAAAGCATAGTAAAGGTAAGATGTCGAAAAAAAAGACCGAAAAAACTAATATTCACCTCACTTCTCACCTTTTCCGCTCTCTGACCTTCAAGGTTCTTGGCCCTGCTCCTTACCGCCATTGTGCGCTGATGGAACCCGGTCATCTTCACACTAGGCCAGGACTTCCGGCCATAACTAGGCCTGGGATGTCCCTGCGCATGCAAAGAAATGTCCTGGGCCTACTAGCAGCTGGAATTCCTGGTCCAGAGTCATGAAGCAAGTGATGATGTTACGACATGTGCCATGACCTTACGACAAGCACTCTAGACCAGGACTTCCAGACACAGGGACTTCCAGGGTCTACTCACAACCTAGCGGGAAGATGTGTCAGTGCACGGTCATGGTAAGTAAAGGAGTTGAGGACTGTACTGGGGACCACGAGCAGCAGAGACATTCGTTTTTTAACCTTTTGTATAGTTCAACAAGATGGTGGCGACCATTTTGCTGAATTCCTACAGAGCAAACTAGAATATGTAAAAGAATACTGATTTTTTGTAAAAGTCAACTTCACTTGAATAAATTCTCCCAACTCTAATTATCACCTATATTATTCTGGGACCCTTATGATCACTAGAACAGGACATCTGCAGGTGACCTGCGTGTGTGTGGTGGGGGGGGGGTTGATAGGGTGATGGTGAAACATGCATATTGTTATTTTCAACTCAATATTTATGGGACTGACGGAAACAGCAAAGTGCTACAGTATTCTGCTGGCAACTGTAGATGGGAGATCTGAAAAGATGTTTCACCATGTTGTACCTCTCTGTAGGGCTCTAGCAGCAGTTTACTGTTAACAGTGCTAACAAATGCTTTCTGGGAGTTCCCTAAGACTAGGCATATGGACGGGCATGTGGATGGGCATCAGGAAGGATGCTACAACTGTCTCTCCAGAGCAGAGATGTGGTAAAGCACTTACTGCAGAATGCCAAGAGCATTTCAGAGTCACAGAATTCCCAAAAATCGGAAGCATTATACCCCAGATTAAAGCTACATTTTCTCAGTCACAATGCTGCTAAAAACTTTAATTTGTAGACCGACCTGCTGATAGTCTTCTTTTTAGAAAATCACTCTAGCAATTTTTTTCCATATACAAAGATTACTTGCCATCAGTATTCTAGCTGTTTAACCAGTTTACAACCAGTCTGTTTCCCCCCATTCCTGTCATACATGCACATTTAAGGGCCCTAAAAAGAATGTTCTCGCTTAGATATTTAAAAGTTTTGCCTTTCTTTTTTGCAATACATGGGGCTTAATTTTCAATGCATTTTTATATTATTTTTTTTTTGCTTATGACGCGCCCCCAGGGCCGTGGGGTACTCGGCAGCCGGGCCTCTTGTCGCTGCTGGCGGGGGATATCATGGTGGCTGGCCCGGTCCATGACCCACAGCGGTCAGTGCAAAAAGGGGATATAATTGTTAGGGACAGTTCGTGACGCCACCTGTGGTGCCTGGTGAGGATCACCAGCGCTGCAGCAGTCCTCTGAGGCAGGTGCTAGGGCAGCTTGAGATGGAACGGCTCCCCACAGGTGGAGCAGGCCTCAGGGCAGTGAAATGAGAGCGTGGGTTGCGCTGGACGTTGTAGTGCAGGGATCGGAATGGCGCTGGTGAAAGAATGGACGGAGGCAGTACAGTGCAGTCATCCAAGATTTTTACTCACAGTTCTTTAGATGGTCCACAGGTGCACTGTACAGGTAGGTGCAAGCCTCCCACGTCGCACTGCGTTCACCGGGCAGGGGTTCAGTCCTTCCTCAGGCAGCTTGGGAGTACCTGGCAGAACCCCACTTTCTTGTGTGCCTTTCTAGACCGACTTCACGCTGGGTCTTTCTCCCTCCTGCCTTGAGCTTCCCCACTCAGTATCCTATTCGGGTACTCTGAAGCCCCTCCTGTCCGTCGGAGTTGCACAGACCTGCTTGACCTTACTTGGATTGGAATGGGGGTTTTGACTACTGGCTGTAGAAGCCAGAAGCCTCCGTTTTTTCCAGCTGAGGCTTGAAGCTGCACGACTGGGCCAGGGGCCGGCCCCCTTCTTGCGGCCTAGATCCTCCTGACACTTGGCAGGTTCGGGGTGTACGGGTGCCCCCTGCACTCGCCGTACCCCCTAGGATCCCTTCTGCAGAATGGAGCTTACTCCCTGCTCCCCTCCTGGGCCTCTGAGACTAGGCCCTGCTTGGGGAGCAGAGCTCTGACTGAGACTCTGCTCCCTGACAGTCGTCCTCTGACTGAACACACTCTCTAAGATGGCTTCTCTATTTATACCTCCTTCTACAAGTGCTTCCTCTAACTACTTCCTCCACCCACACCCACTACTGGTTCCCCCTACCTTTGGTTCCCCCCACTCCAGCCAGGGACAGGGCTCAGCAGAAAACTACATTGCGTCTTGCCCCTCCTGCTGGCCTGGAGCAGTGTAGTGTTGGATGCAGGTGTTTGGGGTTCCGTGCAGCACTCCCTCCTTACCTGAGTGAAGGGAGACACCACACCTCGGGGTGAGGTGCAGTACTACAGTACCTTTGTGGCAACTGAACCCTAAGGGGCGCCACACTTATATCAGGGGAAAAATGTAAATAAAAATAGGAAATGTGTCTATTTTTCACTTTATTTAAACAAAGGACAAGTAAAACATTTCAAATTGCATTCCCCTTTACATAGAAATGATTTTTAGATATTGAACGTATTTTTCTTTTCAATGGAGGCAGGGCTAGATACAGTGATTCAGACTGGCTGGGTCTCTTTTTTTAGTTTTTTCATTATTTATGCTTTTTTTTTCTATTTTATTTTTGCTTTTTTCATTTAATGTTTCATATATTTTACACACTCTGCCCCCCATAAGGCCTTAAAAGACCTTACAACCCAGCAGCTCTTGTTCCTTCCCTACAGCTAGCGATCACATGTTTCCTGGATCTGGAGGAGGCAGCATGGTAATTGCTTCCTAATTTCTTGTTAATCTGTAACACAAGTGCTGGTATAGCACTGTGAATACAGCCAAACAGATGGTAAGTCTGAGCATGCTCGTTACTCGAGATTTACGAGCATGCTGAAGATACTATGTGTTCACCCGAGATGCTCATCGAAAAGGTTAACAGAACATACTCGCTCATCACTAATGGTAAGTATGGTAATAAGCCATGTATTGCCTTATGTCTGGGTAGTCTGGCTGTGTATAGCACTCCCCCACTCACAGATTCACGATCTTGTACAAGCTGCTTACAATCCACTGACGTTTTAGAACGTCAATGCAGAGTAATGAGTGGACTGTCCAGAAATGTATAATCTATGGGTCATCCAGAAGAACTGTATATTTCATCACACCTCAGTTACATCTACACGTCCCCCTTCAATATAGGGAATTGGGTCATGTGATCTCCAGCCTGACAACTATTCCAGTACATGCACTAATGTGTTGACAGGAAGTCAGTCTCTGACATCATGTGATCTGTACGATGACCTCATTACCTATCAAATCCCTCCTGGCGGCTCAGACTCTTCCCCGCATACTGAGCTTCAGCTTCTTTGTCGTTCTGTACTAGAGATGAGCGGTGTTCGACTAGAACTGTTCGCCAATCTCAAATTCGAGCTGTTTTGGGCAGTGTTCGAGTTGTTCGACGAACCCGAACGATTTGCAAAAAATTCGGCTGTTCGAGGTTATATTCGATAACTGTTCGTGCACCAAAAGCGTGTCCTGCATGTCTGGCGCTATTTAGAGCACCAATCATGCAGGGATTGTCTGCCACTCACTGTAATGCCACAGCCATGGTGGTTGTGGCATTACAGTGATTGCCCAAATCGATGGGAACAGTGCCAACAGTGAAACATGAAAAGCCGGCAATTCAGCAGCGGCATACACCGGTACCCGACAATTTAGAACCGAAAGAATAGAGCTTCACACATAGATTAGATAGATAGAAACATGTCAGCCACATATATATGAAGTACAGTGACAGTGTTGCTTACTGTACTTGTCATTTAGTGTAAAGGATTTATCAAAAAAAATAATAGTGTTTTCATGCACCGTCTCTTTAAAAAAGCCGGCCGGCAATTCAGCAGTGGTACCCGACAATTTGGAATAGAAAGAATAGAGAATCACACATAGATTAGATAGATAGAAACATGTCAGTCACATATATATGAAGTACAGTGACAGTGTTGCTTACTGTACTTGTCATTTAGTGTAAAGGATTTATTTAAAAAAATAATAGTGTTTTCATGCACTGTCTCTTTAAAAAAGCCGGCCGGCATTTCAGCATCTGTACCCGACAATTTAGAATAGAAGGAATAGAGCATCACACATAGATTAGATAGATAGAAACATGTCAGTCACATATATAAGAAGTACAGTGATAGTGTTGATTACTGTACTTGTCATTTAGTGTTAAAATAAAGGATTTATTTAAAAAAAAAAATTGGCGTGGGGTTCCCCGTAATTTTAGGCTCTAGCGAAGGTTAAGCAGACGGCTGGGGCAGATGTTTGAAGCCTGGGAAGGGGGTAATACCCACGGAGCTTCCCAGGCTACTAATATCAGCCCCCAGCGGAATACCTAGCCTTTACTAGCTATTAAAATGGGGGACCCCCCCAAAAAAATGACGTGGGGTCCCCCCTATTTTAATAGCTAGCAAAGGCTAGGCAGACAGCTGGGGGCTGATATTAATAGCCCAGGAAGGGTGCCATGAATATTGGCCCCCTCCCAGGCTAGAAACACCAGCCGTCAGCCGCCCCAGAAATGGCGCATCCATCCATAGGATGCGCCAATTCTGGCACTTAGCCTCGCTCTTCCACGCTGCCCTGTAGCGGTGGCAGTGGGGTAATAGGGCTGGGGTTGATGTCAGCTTATAATGTCAGCTGACATCAAGCCCAGGTTAGTAATGGAGAGGCGTCTATAAGACACCCCCATTACTAACCCCATAGTGAAAGTTAAAAGAAAACACAAACACCCAGAATAAAATCCTTTAATTGAAATAAAGACACAATCCTTTATTGTTCTAAATTAAACCATAATTACCACCACGCCCATTCCAGCTGAAGCCAACGATCTCCTGCAATAAAAGTAAAATAATAAAGCAACCTCATCCTTACCTTTCCATGGTTCCCACGACAGCTTCAGCTCTGCTACATTGAGATGACAGGCTGGACCGCAGCAGAACGCTGCCATCCAGCCTGTCATCCCGCAGACACTGAGAAGCGCAGGATGAGGTTGCTTTATTATTTTACTTTTATTGCAGGAGATCGTTGGCTTCAGCTGGAATGGGCGTGACGGTAAGTATGGTTTAATTTAGAACAATAAAGAATTGTGTGTTTATTTCAATTAAAGGACTTTTTTTCTGGGTGTTGTGTTTTTTTTAAATACTTTACTAGAAATTCATAGTGGTCATGTCTAATATTGGCGTGACCCCATGAATTTCGGGCTTAGGGCCAGCTGATAATGCCAAGCTGGCCTTAACCCCTTTATTACCCAGTGAGCCACCGCACCAGGGCCCTGGATGAGTTGGGTTCAGCGCCAGAAGATGGCGCTTCTATGAACGCGCCATTTTCCGGGGTGGCTGCGGACTGCAATTTGCAGCTGGGGGGACCCAGAAAGCTTGGGCCTCCCTGCGCTGTAGATTCCAGCCCCCTGCTGCCTAGTTGTACCTGGCTGGACACAAAAATAGGGCGAAGCCCCACGTATTTTTTTTTTTTTTAATTATTTCATGAAATTCATGAAATAATTAAGAAAAAAAGGGCTTCCCTATATTGTTGTGTCCGGCCAGGTACAAATAGGCAGCTGGTGGTTGGGGGCAGCCCGTTCCTGCCTGCTGTACCTGGCTGGACACAAATATAGTGCGAAGCCCCACGTCAATTTTTTTTAAAATTATTTCATGAAACTAGATGGTGGCCCGATTCTAACGCATCGGGTATTCTAGAATATGTATGCGGCAGACCCGGCGCAATCAGCAGAGCGGTGTTTAAATTTGGCGCCAAAATCGCTGACTGGTCGCGGCCAGCAACCGCGACCAATCAGCAAAGCGGTGTTGAAATTTGGCGACTATATCACTGATTGGTCACGGCCGGCGGTCGCGACTAATCAGCAGAGCGGGGTTTAAATTTTGCGCCAATAATGCTGATAGGTTGTGGTCGCGACCAATCAGCAAAGCGGTGTTTAAATTTGGCGCCAATAATGGTGATTGGTCACGACCTCGACCATTCTGCAGAGCGGTGTTTAAATTTGGCGGCAACAATGTTGAATAGTCGCGGCCGGCGGTCACGACCAATCAGCAGAGCGGGGTTTAAATTTGGCGCCAATAATGCTGATTGGTCACAATTGCCGGCCGCGACCAATCAGCAGAGCGGTGTTTAAATTTGGCGTCAAAATCGCTGATTGGTCGCGGAAGGCAACTGTGACCAATCAGCAGAGCGGGGTTTAAATTTGGCGCCAATACTGCTGATTGGTCGCGGCCGGCA
This sequence comes from Phyllobates terribilis, assembly GCF_046119375.1. Lineage (NCBI taxonomy): Eukaryota > Metazoa > Chordata > Amphibia > Anura > Dendrobatidae > Phyllobates > Phyllobates terribilis. The sequence continues at coordinate 2,594,279 of NW_027362898.1, read as the reverse complement.
ACCGTGACCAATCAGCCGAGCAGGGTTTAAATTTGGCGCCAATACTACTGATTGGTCGCGGACGGCGACCGCGATCAATCAGCAGAGCGGTGTTTAAATTTGGCGCCAATAATGCTGATTAGTCGCGGCCGGCATCCGCGACCAATTAGCAGAGCGGGGTTTAAATTTGGCGCCAATCTCGCTGATTGGTCGCGGCTGGAGTCCGCGACCAATCAGCAGAGCGTTGTTTAAATTTGGCGCCAAGCTCGCTGATTGGTCGCGGCCGCTATTTAAATGTGGCGCCCAAATCGGTGATTGGTCGCGGGCAGCGTCCGCGACCAATCAGCAGAGCGGTGTTTAACTTTAGCGCCAAGATCACTGATTGGTCGCGTGCGGAGAGCGCGACCAATCAGCTAATCGTATTGGTGAGGACCGGGGAGCGCCGCTGCCTGGTCGGATACTTCCATTGCGAGAAGCCGGGAGATGAGCGACTGCTCGCAGCAGAAGTATCCCGACCCGCAGCGCCGCTCCCCGGTCCTCCCTTCACACCCTAGCCGCTGATGTCCCCACAGTATCCGCATGGTGTTACAAAGATCCGGACATTTGTGTTAAAAATCGCTGATTGGTCGCGGGCGCTGCCCGCGACCAATCACCGATTTGGGCGCCAAATTTAAATATCGGCCGCAACCAATCACCAATCTTGGCTCCACATTTAAACACCGCTGTGCTGATTGGTCGCCGACGCTGGGCGCGACCAATCACCGATTTTGGTGCCACATTTAAATAGCGTCCGCGACCAATCAGTACAGCGGTGTTTAAATGTGGAGCCAAGATGGGTGATTGGTCGTGGAGGATATTTAAATTTGGCGCCCAAATCGGTGATTGGTCGCGGGCAGCGCCAGCGACCAATCAGCGATTTTTAACACAAATGTCCGGACCTTTGTAACACCATGCGGATACTGTGGGGACATCAGCGGCTAGGGTGTGAAGGGAGGACCGGGGAGCGGCGCTGCGGGTTGGGATACTTCTGCTGCGAGCGCCCGCTCATCTCCCGGGTTCTCGCAGCGGAAGTATCCGCACAGGCAGCGCCGCTGACATCCATGCGGCAAGGGCGTGAAGGGAGGACCGGGGAGCGGCGCTGACATCCAATTGGTCGCGGCTGCTATTTAAATGTGCGGCACAAATCGGTGATTGGTCGCCGTCTTGACCGCGACCAATCACTGATCTTGCCGCCAAAGTTAAACACTACTGTGCTGATTGGTCGCGGACGCTGCCCGCGACCAATCACAGATTTGTGCGCCAAATTTAAATATCGGCCGCCACCAATCACCGATCTTGGATCCACATTTAAACAACGCTGTGCTGATTGGTCGCGGCCGATATTTAAATGTGGCGCCCAAATCGGTGATTGGTCGCGGTCTTGGCGCGCGACCAATCACTGATCTTGCCGCCAAAGTTAAACACTACCGTGCTGATTGGTCGCGGACGCTGCCCGCGACCAATCACCGATTTGTGCGCCAAATTTAAATATCAGCCTCATGCACGTCACTGACAGCGTGGGAAAATTCTCCTGCACTCAGCGCTTCAGCGTGAGAATTCTCCCACGCTGTCAGTGACGTACATGAGGTGAGCTGAGTTCATTGGACATGACCTCGGCTCATCTTTATGCCGTCACAGCCAGACACTGAGGAGCGCAAGCATGCCTGCGCTTCTCAGTGTCTGAGGGATGACAGGCTGGATGACAGCTTTCTGCTGCGGTCCAGCCTGTCATGTGAATGTAGCAGAGCTGGAGCCGTCCTGGGAACCATGGAAAGGTAAGGATGATGTTGGTTTATTATTTTACTTTTATTGCAGGAGATCGTTGGCTTCAGCTGGAATGGGCGTGATGGTAAGTATGGTTTAATTTAGAACAATAAAGAATTGTGTGTTTATTTCAATTAAAGGACTTTATTCTGGGTGTTTGTGTTTTTTTTTTTAACTTTGACTATGTGGTTAGTAATGGGGGTGTCTTATAGACGCCTCTCCATTACTAACCTGGGCTTGATGTCAGCTGGCATTATAAGCTGACATCAACCCCAGCCCTATTACCCCCTGCCACCGCTACAGGGCAGCGTGGAAGAGCGAGGCTAAGTGCCAGAGTTGGCGCATCCTATGGATGCGCCATTTCTGGGGCGGCTGACGGCTGGTGTTTCTAGCCTGGGAGGGGGGCAATATTCATGGTACCCTTCCTGGGCTATTAATATCAGCCCGCAGCTGTCTGCCTAGCCTTTTCTAGCTATTAAAATAGGGGGGACCCCACGTCATTTTTTTGGGGGGGTCCCCCATTTTAATAGCTAGTAAAGGCTAGGTATTCAGCTGGGGGCTCATATTAGTAGCCTGGGAAGCTCCATGAGTATTACCCCCTTCCCAGGCTTCAAACATCTGCCCCAGCCGTGTGCTTAACCTCCGCTAGAGACTAAAATTACGGGGACCCCCACGCCAATTTTTTTTTTAATAAATCCTTTATTTTAACACTAAATGATAAGTACAGTAATCAACACTGTCACTGTACTTATTATATATGTGACTGACATGTTTCTATCTATCTAATCTATGTGTGATGCTCTATTCTGTCTGTTATAAATTGTCGGGTACAGATGCTGAATTGCCGGCCGGCTTTTTTAAAGAGACGGTGCACGAAAACACTATAATTTTTTTAAATAAATCCTTTACACTAAATGACAAGTACAGTAACCAACACTATCACTGTACTTATTATATATGTGATTGGCATGTTTATATCTATCTATGTGTGATGCTCTATTCTTTCTGTTATAAATTGTCGGGTACCGCTGCTGAATTGCCGGCCGGCTTTTTTAAAGAGACAGTGCATGAAAACACTATTATTTTTTTAAATAAATCCTTTACACTAAATGACAAGTACAGTAAGCAACACTGTCACTGTACTTCTTATATGTGTGACTGACATGTTTCTATCTATCTAATCTATGTGTGAGGCTCTATTCCTTCTTGTCTAAATTGTCGGGTACCGGTGTATGCCGCTGCTGAATTGCCGGCCGGCTTTTTTAAAGAGAGCGTCTTCTGAGCAGTTTGTCAGCTTTTGGACACCTTTGAAGGTGTTTTCTATGTGTTTCTATGTGTTTTTGTTTGCCTGCCATTGGTTTTAACGGTGTTCGACGGTGTTCTAAGGTGTTCGACGAACAGTTCGACGAACAGTTCCTCGAACATCCCGGTGTTCGACGAACCGAACCCGAACACTACGGGGGTGGCTCAACACTATTCTGTACGTCATCCCATGCAGATAAAGATATGTATGAAGACTTTTCTAAAATAAATCCTGTCTTTGCTGCCATAGCAGCCGATCATAGAGCAGCTTTCATTTAGTTTATATAAGTGAGCAGTGACATTGTAGGGGAGACCAGCTGAAGCTGCATCACATGAAGCATTATCAAACCTGTCTAAGGGTCTGTTCACATATTAAGTATTTGATTCAGAGATTTCTACACCATATCTGCATCTTTTGTAAGGAAAAATCCAGTGGCAGAAACACGCGCTTTTGTCCAAATTTTTCCCCGCTCATAAGTATGGCTGAAATCTGCAGGAAAAACATTGAAAGAATTGATATTCTGCAGATTTAACCCCTTCACAACATCCGCCGTACATGTACTGAGCAAGTTGGAAGCAAGTGTGTAAAGCGGGCTCACAGGGTGAGCCAGCCCCATACCCGGCAGGTGATGTCTGTGTATTACAGCCAGGACCTGCAGCTAACAATCGCGGGTGGAGCGCTGCTCTGACATGCATAACACGCAACAGCATGCGTGCGTGTCATTCCCTCTGCCCATCGGTGTGCCTGTGATGTAATTGCGGGTCGGCGATGGGTTGTCATTATAGCCTGGTGTCAGCTGATGACCCCTGTGCCTGTCATTATGGAGCTCCTTTGAAACCCTGACTGTGGCCAGGCTTCAAAGGAGACTATGATTTCTGATATATACATCTTTGTATCTAGCACAAACGATTGGACAATTGCGTCTTCAAGTCCCCTAAGGGGGCTAACAATTATAGTGAAAAATAAAAAAAAATGTTTTGAAAAAAAAATAATTTAAATATAGCTTTTATTAAACTTAATTAAAAATGTAGGGATCAATGTAGGGATGCCCTGCATTTGGTTAGCTGCAGGGCATCGCTACATTTATCCATTTACCATAGATTTCCTGATGAACCAACATCTGGTGGAGAAATGCGTCGAGATACATTGGAAGACCGTACATGTGGACTGATAAGTATCATGGCCCATGAAATCTATACGTTGTTCAGTCTATAACTGTGCTTTTTTTTTTTAACACTAATGTTTATATTTGTGCTCACCATTCCATTATGAATTATTTGGATCTATTATTGTGACTTCTATCTGAGATCAGGATAGCTTCTCGCTTGAGGTCAAGCTGAAGGGCTAAGGATTTACCGTATTTTTTGGACCATAAGACGCACTTTTTTTCCCCAAAATTTGGAAGGAAAATGGGGGTGCGTCTTATGGTCCGAACGTTACTTTACCGGTGGTGGTGGAGCGGGGATCGCAGGGTCCTCCGGCGGCGGCAGAGGTGAGATGCTGCTGAAGCCGGGGCCTGTACCTGTGCTGGTGTCGGGTGGTGAAGCACAGGAGCCGGGGCCTGTGCTGGGCTGTAAGTGGTGTCCGGCGGTGAGGCAGAGGAGCCGGGGCCTCTGCCGGGCTGTGAGCGGTGTCTGACGGTGCGGCAGAGCAGCGTGTGCTGCTTCCGGAGCTCCGGCGGCCATTTTCCTGTAGATCTCTGCCTCACCGCCGGACCCATTCACAGGTCCAGGCCTCAGGCAAGTTCACAGGCCCCAGGCCCGTCCACAGGCCCTAGGCAAGTCCACAAGCCCCAGGCCAGTCCACAGGCCCCAGCCGGTCCACAGGCCCCAACCAGACACCGGCATTTCACCTCTTCTGCTGCCTCTGGGTTCCTGATGCAGGGAACAGAGGGATCTGCGATCCTGATCCACCATCACCGCAACTCACAGCTGCTGCAGCACCGGCTTCATGTATCCAGGGTCCGCAGCATTCCTCCACTTCCGCCGGGCCGGTTTCCTGAAGGACCCTGCCTCCTGCTTCACCACCCCCCCAGGTAAGATACCTAATCAGACTATAAGACGGACCTCATCTTATAAAAAATATTTTTTTTTCCTATTTTCCACCCCAAAATTTGGGGTGCGTCTTATGGTCCGGTGCGTCTTATAGTCCGAAAAATGCGGTATATATGAATCAATGGGCATATTTGTCAGATGTCATATCTTGTATATATATCCGCATTCAAGCATGTACAATATTATATTGCTGCCTTGCTGCACTTTATTCACATTTTGGACTCGAGATACTCTCCTACTCTTACATTGTATATTGTTTGCATACCCTGCAGACCTCATTTTTATGTAGTTACACTGGATGATTTATTTATATATATATATTTCTAATCCCGTTACTATTATACTAGCCCTGTGCTCTCCCTCTCTATTGGTGTTCAGGGACTTACAGGGACTTTTAGGGATAGACGACTTGTGAGTGGGGGCGCCATTGTCGTACAAATTCTAGGGTGCCAACCCCTGCGGTCAGGAATGGTCACCCTAGAGGACAATAGGAGATGACTAGTTCCTGTAGTATCATTGATATGTTATTATATTTATTCATTCCCGCTATTATCATATTACAGGTTGACGAACCTTCTGTTCCCATCCTGTATTTGCTCACCAAGGTCCATAGGAGTCTATAAGACCCTCCGGGACAGCCCATTGTCTCAGTCAATGGGCGTCTATATGAACCAATTTCTAGATTCTTGTATTACTATCTAAAACCGGTTGCTATGGAACTTCCACCTTTCATCAAAAACTGCGGAAATTTTACAGAGATTGGATAATATTCATGTTGGTTTAGATATGTTTCTCATTACATGTGATGTAGAACCATTATATACTTGAATTTCACATGAATATGGATTATCCGCTACTAGGTTTTTTTCTATCAGGCTGGGGTTTGGATGAATCTCTTGTGGATTTTCTTGTGATTCTTTTTGAATATGTAGCATCGGCGTCTCTGCCTCCTGCTGGGCAGAGACGCCGATCCCCTCACCGCCGCGGTCCCGGTCCGACGTCCTCCTGCTCCCCTCCTGCGTCAGCCCGGGGTGCGCGCACCGTGCGCAATTCCCCGGGCACTGTGCTCAGGGCGCGCATGCACTCCCTCCCTCTTAAAGGGGCCGTGTGCGCCGTCCTAAAGAGTCCCCGGTCAATGGCCGGAGGACTTCCCCTATATAAGGCCACCTCATCCAAAATGGAGGTGCCTGTGCAAGATTGTTGTTTGTGTGCTTACACTCTCCTCAGTCCTCAGGTCCCAGTGCCCGCCAGCCTGTCTATCAGCTGTGCCCGCCTGTCTGTCTACTGGCTGTGCTCATCTGCTGTGCCTGTCAGCTTCAGCCATCAGTCCAGTGGGAGTCGCCTGCTCTCACAATGTCGGTCCCAGAGTGGCACCTGGTTCACCTTCCCGGTCCCTCCTTGGTTCACGAAGTCGACTAAGCCACCATGTGGCCAGGGTCGGTCCGGGTATGCACTTAGTTATGCCCCTCTCGTCCCTCCTTGCATCACAGCACAGAGGTTCCACCACCTGGATCCGTAACAGTTTGCACAGGCCATGGAATCCGGTGGCTCCCAGGCTCCTTTGCTCTCAGACCTGAACCAAGAGGTCTCTCGCCAGATATCCCAACAGGATACTATCATGTCCTATCAGCGGACAGTCAACTCCAGCCTGGACGTGCTGTCCACCCTGACTGTGTCCGCCTCTAACCAAGCAACCCAGTGGCGCTGTGGCACCCGGCTTAGGACCCCGGCTATCTGCTCCTCCACGTTTCGGTGGTGACCCCGCCCTATGTCGGGGCTTCATAAATCAGTGCTTGCTGCACTTTGAGGCTCTGGTGTCCACTTTTTGGGAGGGCCTTTCCGGATGGAGCAAGGATGAGCTAGCCGGTCATGACATACCTCCCTCTCTAGACGACCTGGTGTCATTAGCTACCCAAATTGACATCCGTTTTCAGGAGCGTTCTAAGGAGACGACCTGGGAGAGAAGACCCCTGCGTCTCGCACCAACCTTCCAAAGGCCAGTCTCGCAACCAGCATTCCCCCCGGTGTCCTCTCCAGAATCTATGCAAATAGACCAAGTTAAGACGATCAAGTCACGCCGGGAGATCCGCCTCGCTGAGGGGAGTTGCTTCTACTGTGGCAGTATAGAGCATCAAATCCGCTCCTGTCCGGTGAGACCGGGAAACTCCAGTGTCTAGGACCGTTTGGAGAGGTCGCCCTAGGCAAAAGTTCTTCCTCTCCGCCCTTGACTCTGTCTGTCTCAGTTACCAGTGATAAGACCCGCTTCTTCGAGACTGCCTATCTGGATTCCAGAGCCGCTGGGAATCTCATTCAACAGGCCGTTGTGGAGCGTTATCAGATTCCTACCATACGTCTGGATGATCCTTTATTTTTTCCTCTGAGGATGGAAAGCTTCTCTCTGAGACCATCTTGTTTGTCACTGAGCCTGTAACCCTTCAAGTGAGAATGCTACATTCGGAGAAGATCTCCATTTACGTGCTGTCCGGCCTCTCTCATCCCCTCTTGCTTGGCCTGCCTTGGTTATAGAGACATGAGCTCGTCCTGAATTGGAGCTCAGGTGAGGTTGGGTTCAGGAATGTCATAAGTCTTGTCTGGTGTCGGTTCGTCCTGCTCGGCCTCCGTCTATCCCAGCTAACCTACCAGGCCTGCCGGCACCCCACTGGTCATATGCGGACGACTTTGATAAAAAGGAGGCAGAGAAACTACCACCTCATAGGCCGTATGATTTCCCCATCGACCTAATACCTGGTGCTTCACCTCCTTGCGGGCGAATCTACCCCTTGTCGCTGGCCGAGACCCGTGCTATGTCTGAATACATAGAGGAGAATCTTGCTAGGGGATTTATCCTGAAATCCACCTCTACGGCTGGAGCAGGATTCTTCTTTGTCAAGAAGAAAGAGGCTCTCTTTGTCCATGTATCGACTATAGGGGTCTAAACCAGATTACCATAAAAAATAAGTACCCCCTGCCTCTCATCTCGGAGCTGTTTGACCGCGTAAAAGCCGCGAAGATCTTCACTAAGCTCGATCTTCGTGGGGCGTACAATCTGGTCCGGATTCGCCAGGGAGACGAGTAGAAGACGACATTCAACACTCAGGATGGCCAGTACGAGTACCGCGTAATGCCCTTCGGTCTCTGTAATGCTCCAGCCGTCTTCCAGGAGTTAGTAAACGACATCTTCCGAGATCTCCTGTATTCCTGCATGGTAGTGTACCTGGACGATATCTTGGTGTTCTCCCCTGATCTGCCCTCTCACCGGAGGGATGTTCGTCAGGTACTACTGCGGCTTCGGAAGAATCACCTGTATGTTAAGTACGAGAAGTGCCTCTTTGAGCAGACCTCCCTACCATTTCTGGGATATTTCATCTCTGAGACCGGACTGCAGATGGATCCCGAGAAGGTGTCTGCCATCTTAAAGTGGCCCCGACCCGAGGGGTTGAAGGCTATTCAGCGGTTTCTGGGATTCACTAACTATTACCTCCTCTTCATTCCTCATTTCTCCTCCCGGACTGCTCCCATCTCTGCACTCACCCGTAAAGGAGCAAATCCCAGGGAATGGACTTCTGAGGCCGAAAATGCCTTTGTTTCTCTTAAGCAAGCCCTCTCCTCCGCACCAGTGCTACATTGGCCTGATTGCAATAAATAGTTCTTCCTGGAGGTTGATGCCTCTTCCTCCAGAGCCGGAGCAGTGCTCACCCAGAAATGCTCGTCCGGGCGAATGGTGACCTGCGGCTTCTTCTCCAAACTCTTTTCTTCGTCCGAACGCAATTACTCCATTGGAGATTGAGAACTGCTGGCCATCAAATTAGCGCTGGAGGAGTGGCGCTACTTCCTATAAGGGGCTCTGCACTCGGTGGTCATCTACACTGACCATAAAAACCTCGCTTACTTGCAGACCGCCCAAAGACTAAATCCGCGTCAGGCCAGATGTTCTTTGTTCTTTGCTCATTTCTGCTTCTCTCTCTATTACCGCTCAGCAGTCAAGAATATTAAATCTGATGCTCTATCCCGCTCTTTTCTGTCTACCGACTAAGAGGAGAAGCCTCTACACATCATTGACCCCTCCAGAATAATGACTGTTGCTCTGTTTGACCTGTCTCATCTACCTCCTGGTAAGACCTTTGTAGCAGTTCAAGATCGCAAGAGGGTCTTACTCTCGGGTCATTTGTCCAAACTGGCTGGTCATGCCGGCCAGAGGAAGACGCTTCTGCTCATTGCCCGACATTATTGGTAGCCCACCCTGCGCAAGGATGTTGCGGATTTTATCACGGCTTGTTCCTCTTGTACCCGTAACAAGATACCTAGGCACCTTCCAGCTGGTCGTCTTCTTCCTCCTCCCCTGCCTTCTGCTCCTTGGCAACACATTGCGATGGACTTCATCACTGATCTGCCGGTATCTTCCGGTTCTACCGTCAGTGGGTGGTCGCTGACCGCTTCTCCAAGATGGCTCACTTCATCCCTCTGCCTGGTCTTCCATCTGCACCTGTGCTTGCTAAGGACTTCATCCATTACATCTTTCGTCTCCACGGCATACCCCTCCACATTGTCTCGTACCGAAGAGTTCAGTTCACTTCTCGCTTCTGGAGAGCCACATGCAAGCTGCTGGATGTTTCTTTGGACTTTTCTTCGGCCTATCATTCTCAGTCCAATGGTCAAGCGGAGCGTATTAATCAGATCCTTACCAGTTTTCTTCGGCATTTTGTCAACGCTCACCATAGCGATTGGGTGGAACGCCTGCCTTGGGCCGAGTTTTCTTATAACAACCATATGAGTTAGTCCTCTGCTATGTCTCCTTTTTTTGTGGTTTACGGCCAACAACCCCAAATTCCTTTTCCTGTCTCCTCTTCAGTGGACAATACTTCCGCGGAGTCTCTTGTCAGTGAATTTTCGGTGATTTGGGAAGACACTAGATCTGCGCTTCTTCAGTCCTCCGAGCGGATGAAGAAGCATGCTGATAAGAGACGTCTGGAACCGCCTCTACTTCGTCCGGGAGACAAGGTCTGGCTTTCCTCCAAATATGTCCGCCTCAAGATACCATAATACAAGTTGGGTCCGCAGTTTATCGATCCTTTAGCGATTCTGAGCCAAATAAATCCAGTGGCGTATTAGCTAAAACTCCCTGCCTCCTTACGGATTCCCAATTCCTTTCACGTGTCTCTCCTCAAGCCTGTTGTCCTTAATCCTTTATCTGACTATCCAGGTACCACTCCAGCTCCAATCTCCGCTGAGGACATCTTTGAAGTAGAGAACATTTTGGCCATCAAGAGGGTAAGAGGAAAGACTTTCTTTCTTGTGGATTGTAAGGGGTTTGTTCCTGAGGAGAGGTCTTGGGAGCCCAAGGAGAACATTCATGCCCCTCGTCTTCTAGAAAAATTTCTTGCGGGCCTAAAGAAGATGGGCATAAAGGGGGGGGTTACTGCCGGGCAGAGACGTCGATCCCCTCACCGCCGCGGTCCCGGTCCGGCGTCCTCCAGCTCCCCCCAGCTTCTGCCCAGGGTGTGCGCACCGCATGCAGTTCCTCGGGCACTGTGCTAAGGGTGCGCGAGAGTGCACTCCCTCCCTCTTAAAGGGGCCGCGCGCGCTGTCCTAAAGAGTCCCCAGCCAATTTCCGGAGGACTACCCCTATATAAGGCACCTCCTCCAAAATGGAGGTGCCTGTGCAAGATTGCTGTTTGTGTGCTAACACTCTCCTCAGTCCTCAGGTCCCAGTGCCTGCCAGCCTGTCTATCAGCCATGCCCGCCTGTCTACCGGCCGTGCTCATCCGCAGCTTCAGCCATCAGTCCCATGGGAGTCGCCTGCTCTCACAAGGTCAGTCCCAGAGTGGCACCTAGTTCACCTTCCCGGTTCCTCCTTAGTTCACGGAGTCGACTAAGCCGCTGTGTGGCCAGGGTCGGTCCGGGTAGGCACTTAGTTACGCCCCTCTGATCCCTCCTTGCATCACAGCACAGAGGTTCCACCACCCGGATCCGTAACAGAATACATTTTGTTACATAATAATTTTGTGTTCAAAGATCGATACTACCTACAGAAGAAAGAGGTGGCAATGGCCGCGGCTTGGGCCCCATCTTACGCCAATCTCTCCTTGGGATTTTGGGAGTGTGAATACATCCGATTCCAGAACATTGAACATATATCATTGGGATCAATGATATCTTGGATGAGATTCATAGACGATGTGTTGTTTATTTTGCAGGGCTCCCATGAGGAACTTGAAAAATTCTTAAAATATCTCAATGACAATGCATTGAATATTAAGCTAATTCATCATATTGATCAAAAGAAAACTGATTTTCTGGATTTGGATATTCATGTTGATGACCATGGACAGTTGCATACAAATATTTATCGCAAGAATACTAGTGCCAATGCTTTCTTGCATGCCAAATCAGTCATCTGGCACATGTAATACAGGCAATGCCGTCCGGACAATTTATTAGGGCACATCGTATTTGTGACCAAGACAAAGCTTTTGAAGAATAGGCATGTGATATGACCAGTAGATACTTATAACGTGGTACAAAATGGAAATTATTCAACAGGCCTACTATCGGGCCAAACACGCCAATAGACAATCTCTTATTACTAAAAAGAATAAGGAATCTGATGGGCATGTTCGATTCATCACGAATTATCATTCGAGGTGGAAGGAAATTACTAATATCTCCAAATTTGGGCTAACTCTCCAACAGGATCAAACAATACATCCTTTTCTATCAAATCGTCCATTGATTATGGCTAAACGTAATAAGACACTACGTGATATACTAGTTCATAGTCATCTTGTACTTGATACATCTTCATATACACTGCTCAAAAAAATAAAGGGAACACTCAAATAACACATCCTAGATCTGAATGAATGAAATATTCTCATTGAATACTTTGTTCTGCACAAAGTTGAATGTGCTGACAACAAAATCACACAAACATCATAAAAGGAAATCAAACTTATTAACCAATGGAGGCCTGGATTTGGAGTCACCCCCAAAATTAAAGTGGAAAAACACACTACAGGCTGATCCAACTTTGACGTAATGTCCTTAAAACAAGTCAAAATGAGGTTCAGTATTGTGTGTGGCCTCCACGTGCCTGTATGACCTCCCTACAACGTCTGGGCATGCTCCTGATGAGGTTGCAGATGGTTTCCTGTGGGATCTCCTCCCAGACCTGGACTAAAGTATCCGCCAACTCTTGGACTGTCTGTGGTGCAACGTGACTTTGGTGGATGGAGCGAGACATGATGTCCCAGATGTACTCAATCGGATTCAGGTCTGGGGAACGGACGGGCCAGTCCATAGCTTCAATGCCTTCATCTTGCAGGAATTGCTGACACACTCCAGCCACATGAGGTCTGCCATTATCCTGCATTAGGAGGAACCCAGGGCAAACCGCACCAGCATATGGTCTCACAAGAGGTCTGAGGATCTCATCTCGGTACCTAATGGCAGTCAAGCTACCTCTGACGAGTACATGGAGGGCTGTGCGGCCCTCCAAAGAAATGCCACCCCACACCATTACTGATCTACTGCCAAACCGGTCATGCTGAAGGATGTTGCAGGCAGCAGATCGCTCTCCACGGCGTCTCCAGACTCTGTCACGTCTTTCACATGTGCTCAGTGTGAACCTGCTTTCATCTGTGAAAAGCACAGGGCGCCAGTGGCGACTTTGCCAATCGTGGAGTTCTGTGGCAAATGCCAAGCATCCTGCACGGTGTTGGGCTGTGAGCACAACCCCCATCTGTGGACGTCGGGCCCTCTTACCACCCTCATGGAGTCGGTTTCTAACCATTTGTGCAGACACATGCACATTTGTGGCCTGCTGGAGGTCATTCTGCAGGGCTCTGGCAGTGCTCCTTCTGTTCCTCCTTGCACAAAGGCGTAGGTAGCAGTCCTGCTGATGGGTTGTTGCCCTCCTACGGCCCCATCCATGTCTCCTGGTGTACTGGCTTGTCTCCCGGTAGTGCCTCCAGCCTCTGGACACTACACTGACAGACAGAGCAAACCTTCTTGCCACAGCTCGCATTGATGTGCCATCCTGGATGAGCTGCACTACCTGAGCAACTTCTGTGGGTTGTAGACTCCGTCTCATGCTACTACAAGTGTGAAAGCACAACCAACATTCAAAAGTGACGAAAACATCAGCCCAGAAAGCATTGGTACTGAGATGTGGTCTGCGGTCCCCACCTGCAGAACCACTCCTTTATTGAGGGTGTCCTTATAATTGCCAATAATTTCCATCTATTGTCTATTCCATTTGCACAACAGCATGAGAAATTGATTGTCAATCAGTGTTGCTTCCTAAGTGGACAGTTTGATTTCACAGAAGTTTGATGTACTTGGAGTTATATTCTGTTGTTTAAGTGTTCCCTTTATTTTTTTGAGCAATGTATATTTGTCTCAAAGGGCCCCAAATGGGGCACATGGAAGTGTGGCAACTGCAAAGAGTGCAGATATATTGAAAAAACGGATACCTTTCAGGATTCGATGGGTGAGTAGGCTTACAAGATTCTGTATTTCATTAATTGTAGAACATCTATGGTCATCTATCAAGCCACATGTTTCTGTGGACTCCTCTATATTGGTATGACAACTCGGGAGCTTTGGAACACATCAAAAATATTAGGACAGCGGAGAAAATCTGTCAAGATGAGGTGGCTGCTATTTCTCAACCTAAACCTTTGGCGAGACAGTTTCGGAATTACTACCTTCATCAATGTCATCTCTTATGTGTCAAAGGGATTGCCCGTCTGTATCCTGGGAATAGGAGGGAAAATCTAGCCAAAAAGCTGGCCTAGATTGAATAAATAAATAATAAATAAAAAAGTAAATGGATCACCACTCTAAGAAGTATGACCCCCAGAGGGTTAAATGAACAGTGGGGACTTTCGAGTTTTCTTTAAGTATACACTAGGATTTTTGGTATATTCTCATCTTCAGTGTCTTGTCCTTATTATCAATCGAATCATATAATCAATATATATCATAGTGCATTTGATTGAATAAACATATATACATGTATTGTTGGCTTTATTGTATATATTAATGGTGGTTTATGAGTTAGTGGAGATATACGTTTATGGGATAGGAGTTATTAGGGTGTGATCAATCTATATGTGCATATTAATTTTTATTATATCTTTCAGATTGGAGGACTGTTTGTATCATCATCGCCCGAACAGCCATACAGTTTCACATGTATTCCATCACTAAGTACAACATCAGATATATAGTTTTTGTATTATTCTCTCTAACATGACCACATCTCTTTTTCATATATATTTTATTATTATATTTTATGCTTTTTTATTTTTCCTATATACACATATATAACTATCACTCACATACACTTACACATTGAATTAAGGATATTAAATTATCACATGGAGATAGCTTCTAGTATATTCATTCACCTCTATATATACACAAGGTAATTAGATGTATTCATTTGTATATGACATATTTTTATGGGTTCATACAAGAACCAACATTTTAATACATACACACATAGTTTATTATGGTTGGCTTGTTTCCATCTTTGCTCTGTTTTAACCAGGTTGTGCTTTCGCTGTGTGTTATATTACGCATGCGCTGCATAGGATAATTAAGCAAACTATTCACCTATATCATATACATATAGAGAGTTTATAGTGTGTTTATTCATTTTTACATATACACATTATATAAGCAGTAATATTGTGTATGCACGCATTAACTATATTATATAGAACTTTTTCTATATTTCATACAATTCTATTTTGGCACGTATAATTATATTTAGACTTTGATGCTGACCCGCACTTTTGCCCTTTTCTAATATGGCTGCAGGGTCGCTGTGCCCCACACTGCGCATGCTCCGGTGTGCTCTCGTACCCGATACTGGGATGTTTTCGTTGAACTGCGACCTTTGGTCGTGTTTCGTTGATGCACATTCGGCCGCAGACGGGACGGCTATCCGGACGCGTGGGACAGTAGAGGCGTCCGATAATATGGCGTCCTTGATTTGTAAGTAACCACAGCTGTAATCACCCTATAAAACATCGCCTCTTCCTCCTCCACCTCACTTCCTAATGAATCGGTAGCGAAACGTGCGTTGAAGCATGTGGAAGGGGTGATGATGTGCCTTTGGATAGTACGTAATAATATGCACAAATGTAACTTTTTATGAACTTATTTCTGTATTCTTTTTTGCATTATGACATTTGATATTGCATGGTGATCACTTTTACTGTTCATCCTATGATTTGGATAGGCATAGTTCCATACATATATAAATTTTCCTTTTTGCTTAAATAATTTAAATCCATTTGGATATGCACACACATATATATATATATATAACATGCACAATGCACTTTTTGGATAAAATTCATTTTATAAATAGCAGATTTTTGTGCATTAACAGTGGAATTATGTTTGGATATGTACAGACATAGTACCGTATTGTTTGGACTATGAGACGCACCTGACCATAGGACGCACCTGGCTTTTAGAGGAGAAAAATAGAAAAAAAAATGTGGTCATGATGCACTGTTAAGGGGGAGAGCGTCTGCTGCTGACACTGTTATAGGGGTAATGTCCCCCAATTCTGTTAATATCACCCATCCTTGTATATATCCCCCCCCCTTCTTATTTGGCCCCACACCCATCCTGGCAAGCATGGCATCCCAATCCCCCATCCTGGTATGCATATCACCCCTTTCCCCCCTCCTGGTATGCATGGCACTCCAATTCCCCATCCTGGTATGCATGGAACCTTCAACCCCATCCTGGTATGCATGGTAGCCCTCCATCATGGTTGGCATGGCACACCTCCATCCTGATATGCATGGCATCTTTCCATTCTGGTATGCATGGCACCCCTCCATCCTGGTTTGCATGGCACCCTTAATCCCCATCCTGGTATGCATGGCACCCCTCATCCTGGTATGCATGGCACCCATCCATCCTGGTATGCATGGCATGCCTGATCCCCATCCTGGTATGCATTGCACCCCTCATCCTGGTATGCATGGCATCCCTCATCCTTATCCTGGTATGCATGGTACCCCTCATCCATATCCTGGTATGCATGGCACCCCTCAACCTGGTATGCATGGCACCCCTAATCCTTATCCTGGTATGCATGGCACCCCTCATCCCTATCCTGGTATGCATGGTATCCCTCATCCTTATCCTGGTATGCATGGCACCCCTCATCCCTATCCTGGTATGCATGGTATCCCTCTTCCTGGCATGCATAGCACTCCTCATCCCAATCCTGGTATGCATGGCATCCTTCATCCCTATCCTGGTATGCATGGCACCCCAATCACCCATCCTGGTATGCATGGCACCCCTCATCCCTATCCTGGTATACAAAGTCCCCCTCATCCCTCTTCCTGGTATGCTTGACACCCCTCATCCCTCTTCCAGGTTTGCATGGCACCCCTCATCCCTATATTGGTATGCACAAAAGAAATAAACACTTCTACTCACCTTCCTCCCCTCTGCTCCATCGCTGCGTCCTGTTTGCCAGCACTGATCTCACCGTGTGAGCCGTGCATGACTGCTATGTGCCCTCACAAATAGAGATGAACTGCGGGAATAGTCACTGCTCCCACGCCGGGACTGTGTGCGTGGGGGATCAGGAACTTCATTCTCCTTAATAGCTGGCACACAGTGTAGCCGCAGCGCAGCTCCTGCTGCTGCCAGGCAATCGCATTTGCTCGCTATTAGAGAGCATAAAAATTCACCCCTCTCCATGGCCATGGGCAGGCACACGCGATCGCCCGGCCGCAGCAGGAGCTGTGCTGCGGCTGCACTGCGTGCCGGCTACTAAGGAAAATTAATATTCAGTGCTCCACACGCCCATGGGCGTGGGGAGCAGTGAATATTCATTTTCTTTAGTAGCGGGCACAGTGTAGGCTACAGCAGGCGGCTCCTTCCTCCTGTGCCCCGCTCCTCCGCTGCTGCCACTCCCCCCACACCCCTCACCAGCCACAGTATATATACAGTACAGACCAAAAGTTTGGACACACGTTCTCATTTAAAGATATTTCTGTATTTCCATTACTATGAAAATTGTACATTCACACTGAAGGCATCAAAACTATGAATTAACACATGTGGAATTATATACTTAACAAAAAAGTGTGAAACAACTGAAAATATGTCTTATATTCTAGGTTCTTCAAAGTTGCCACCTTTTGCTTTGATGACTGCTTTGCACACTCTTGGCATTTTCTTGATGAGCTTCAAGAGGTAGTCACCGGAATTGGTTTTCACTTCACAGGTGTGCCCTGTCAGGTTTAATAAGTGGGATTTCTTGCCTTATACATGGGGTTTGGGACCATCAGTTGTGTTGTGCAGAAGTCTGGTGGATACACAGCTGATAGTCCTACTGAATAGACTGTTAGAATTTGCATTATGGCAAGAAAAAAACAGCTAAGTAAAGAAAAACGAGTGGCCATCATTACTTTAAGAAATGAAGGTCAGTCCGAAAAATTGGGAAAACTTTGAAAGTGTCCCCAAGTGCAGTTGCAAAAACCATCAAGCGCTACAAAGAAACTGGCTCACATGAGGACCGCCCCAGGAAAGGAAGACCAAGAGTCACCTCTGCTTCCGAGGCTAAGTTTATCTGAGTCACCAGCCTCAGAAATCGCAGGTTAACAGCAGCTCAGATTAGAGACCAGGTCAATGCCACACAGAGTTCTAGCAGCAGACATATCTCTACAATAACTGTTGAGAGGAGACTTTGTGCAGCAGGCCTTCATGGTAAAATAACTGCTAGGAAACCACTGCTAAGGACAGGCAACAAGCAGAAGAGACTTGTTTGGGCTAAAGAACACAAGGAATGGACATTAGACCAGTGGAAATCTGTGCTTTGGTCTGATGAGTCCAAATTTGAGATCTTTGGTTCCAACCACCGTGTCTTTGTGCAATGCAGAAAAGGTGAACAGATGGACTCTACATGCCTGGTTCCCACCGTGAAGCATGGAGGAGGAGGTGTGATGGTGCTTTGCTGGTGACACTGTTGGGGATTTATTCAAAATTGAAGGCATACTGAACCAGCATGGCTACCACAGCATCTTGCAGCGGCATGCTATTCCATCTGGTTTGCGTTTAGTTGGACCATCATTTATTTTTCAACAGGACAATGACCCCAAACACACCTCCAGGCTGTGTAAGGGCTATTTGACCAAGAAAGAGAGTGATGGGGTGCTATGCGAGATGACCTGGCCTCCACAGTCACAAGACCTGTACCCAATCGAGATGGTTTGGGGTGAGCTGGACCGCAGAGTGAATGCAAAGGGGCCAACAAGTGCTAAGCATCTCTGGGAACTCCTTCAAGATTGTTGAAAGACCATTTCCAGTGACTACCTCTTGAAGCTCATCAAGAGAATGCCAAGAGTGTGCAAAGCAGTCATCAAAGCAAAAGGTGTCTACTTTGAAGAACCTAGAATATAAGACATATTTTCAGTTGTTTCACACTTTTTTGTTAAGTATATAATTCCACATGTGTTAATTCATAGTTGTAATGCCTTCAGTGTGAATGTTCAATTTTCATAGTCAAGAAAATACAGAAAAATCTATAAATGAGGTGTGTCCAAACTTTTGGTCTGCACTGTATATACCCCCCCAACATTTGGGCTATAAGACGCACCCCCTTTTATGCCCATAGCAGCCAGAGATGCAGATGTGTTATGTGCAGCATGAGACGGGGCATTATCATGCATGAAAATGATCTTGCTGTGGAATGCACGGTTCTTCTTCTTGAACCATGGAAGGAAGTGCTGTTTGAGAAACTCAACATACATTATGGAGTTCATCTTTACCCCTTCAGGGATCCTAAAAGGGCCGACAATCTCTCTCCCCATTATTCCAGCCCAAAACATTACTCCACCTCCTCCTTGTTAGCGCCGTAGCCGTGTTTGCATGGGGTGTCCATCAACCAGCCATCCTCCACTCCATCCATCTGGACCATCGAGATCATTTCATGCATGATAATGCCCCGTCTCATGCTGCACATAACACATCCGCATCTCTGGCTGCTATGGGCATAAAAGGGGACAAACTTATGGTGTGGCAGCCATGCTCCCTGACCTCAACCCCATTGAGAACCTCTGGAGCATCATCAAAAGGAGTGTCTATGATGGCGGGAGGCAGTTCACATCTAAGCAACAGCTCTGGGAGGGTATTCTGTCCTCATGCAAAACAATTAAAGCAGAAACCATCCAAAACCTGACAAATTCAATGGACGAGAGAGTTCAGAAGCTCATTTCGAACAAGGGGTCCTATGTGCAAATGTAACATCACCTAGAATAAAGTTTTGAGTTGAAAACGGTTTGATTTCAGTTTGTAATAACCTGCTGATGCTTATAATTTCAAAAATGACCATTTTTTTGTTCTTTATTAAAATGAAAAGGTTGAAAACTCTGCTTTGCATAATAATTTGGAACATGCATTTTGAGTGCAGTTTGAGTATTTTATTTTTTAAAAATATACTGTTATCATAGGCAGCTTGTACAAAAACCTTTCAATTGTACTCTAATAGTTATTTGACTGGAAAATTACAATGACTGCAATTCATATAGGTAATTTGGGAAAATCTGAGAAAATATTATTTGCATAATAATTTGGAACACAGTGTAAACTTGATTATGATGTAATGTATAATAAAATTCTATGCAATTTATCATATATTGACCTTTTTGAATTGGTGTTCCCTGTATGTAGCATGGAGTGCACACTCATCTCCTTCGCCCTGTAACATAATTTTATTCCTTTCCACCCTTTTCTTTCCCCTCCACATAATTTTTTATAACAAGTATAACATGTTTTGTGTTTTTAATCGATTTAATAAAGAGATACATATTTTACAATATACTCTTGTTGCCTAATTTATAGATATAATTTTCTAGGTTTATATTATCATATTAGCCCTAATCTATTGCTCACTGTTGTTTCCAGGGACTTATAGGGACTTTGAGGGTTAGATGACTTGTGAGTGGGGGCGCCATTGTCGTACTATATTTAGGGTGCCAACCCCTGCAGTCAGGAATGATCATCATAGGGGACAATAGGAGCAGACTAATTCTGCACATTCATTATTTTTCACGTTGATCTTCAGATTATTTCTTTGTATGGATAATTTTAATTATCTTTAATAAAGGTTGCATGTTAAGGGTTTTTTATGCAAATTATATGGTTATACCCTTTGTTTGATACGCTGTTAGTTGGTTAAAAAATGTAAAAAAATATAAAGTTCAAATCACCCCTCTTTGCCCCATTGAAAGTAAAGATATTAAAAAAAAAATACACATATGTGGAATCGTTTTTTTAGTCCCTGCAGTTCCACAAAAATTAGACCACAGACAAAATAAAGTATAAATATAAGAACAATTGTGCCAAAGAGAAATAACACGTTACAACGATATATAGATGGAATATATTTATGAATTAAAATAAATAATAATGAAAGTCAAAAAATGGGCAAAGGGTACCCAAACAAAGGTGGCACTTGGGGTAAGTATATGCATAATTGTTATTCCATTGATAGGGCAGTAGAATGAATATGCTCATTAGTGGTAAAATACCACAACTATATAATCAAACATAGGGTATGTACATAAGTAGGAATATGGGAAGTACATATCGTTTAAATAGCAGCAAAAAGTACTTTATGTACAACCCTAAAAATTTGGGGGGCCAAACTTCAGAATTTTTTCACCACTAAAATAATTAAAAACTGGACATGTTGGGTATTGCCGTAATCGTATTGATGAGGAGAATAATATTGCAAGGTAATTTTTACTACAATATGTAAACACAATTCCCAAAAAACAATGTCATATTGCATTTCTTTTCCACAATTTCACTGCACTTGGAATTGTTTCCCTTTTTCCAGTACACTAGTGGTGAAATGAATGGTGTCATTCAAAAGTAAAACTCGTCCCGCAAAAAAATAAGCCCTCAGATGTCTATGTGGACAAAAAAATTGTTATGGCTCTGGGAAGAAGGGGGTGAAGAAATAGAAACACAAAAGCGGAAATTAGCTGTGGCGTGAAGGGGTTAAGTCTGCACCAAATCTGCAAGTCACAAATAAGCAACGTGTGAATGAGACTTCAGGATTCTCATTCACTTTGTTGGCATCTGGAAATCCTTCAGGTTTTGTGACAAATCTGCACTGAAAAAAAAAGCAGCATAAAGCATCGTGTGCACACAGCCTTACAGTAGGAGTGTCTATTTACCCAAAACAACCAATCAGAAATCAGCTTTCATTTTACCAAAGCAGGTTGAGAAATGAAAGCTGAGCTCTGGTTGGTTGCTATGGACAACAAAGACAATGTAATGAACAGTTTTGATAAATAATGATGCTCTGAGACTCCACATTATACATCAGGGGACAGCAGCTCCATGTCACCGATCTATCACTGCTGTCAGGAGATGGGATCAAGAACAATTGATAAGAATCTAGCAATATGGGTGATGTGCTCCGCATTACAGGAACCATATAGGAGAAGAGCTCAATATGGCGGATAACGCAGACATGGCACATCTGCTACAGCAGGTACACAAGGCAGACACAAGGATTTCTAATTGTACGGCGTACGGTGCTGAGAAGCAACTGCAATACTGATGAAATAAACCTAAAAAGAGACGGACAATCCTTTACAAGTATCACTAGGATTATTATTATTCTTTATTATTATGGCGCCATTTATTCCCTGTCGCTTTACATGTGAGAAGGTGTATACATAGTAAAGACAAGTACAATAATCATGAACAATACAAGTTAGTGACTGGTCCAGGAGGAGAGAGGACCCTACCCGCGAGGGCCACAGTCTACAAAGGGATGGGTGAGGATACAGTAGGTGAGGGTAGAGCCTGTCATGCAGCGATGTGGTGGAGCGGTGGTTACTGCAGGGTGTAGGCTTGTCGGAAGAGGTCGGTCTTCATGTTCCTTCTGAAGGTTTCCACAGTAGGCGAGAGTCTGATGTGTTGAGGTAGAGCTTTCCAGAGTAGGGGGGATGCACTGGAGACATCTTGTATGCGATTGTGGGAAGAGGCAATAAGAGGGGAGTAGAGAAGGAGATTGCAACATTCTAACATTTGCACAAATTTGGCAACTTTTTGGGACCGTTTTCTGCAGAAAGTCATTTAAGGGGTTGTCCACTACATGTCAACCCCTTCTGGAATGCTACAGTGCCCCAAATAAAGTAAAAACACTTCATATTTACCTCAGTGCCAACATCGTTGGAATGGCGCTATTCCAGGAGGTATGTGTTTTTTATTTTATTTGAGGCACTGCAGCACTTAAAGGTACTATGTCACCAAGGTTTTGAAACCTAATCTGAGATATATATAGAGATATAGATATATAATATACAGAGATAAATGTTTCACTCATTGGGATGCTTGCTGTAGTTTTGATAAAATCACAGTTTTATCAGCAGGAGATTATCACTACTGCTGCCAGGTAGTTATCTATATTCATGAGCTCTGTATAACCCCACCCCCACCACTGATTGAGAGTTTTCTGACTATGCACAGGGTACACACACAGAAAGCTGCCAATCAGTGTTGTTAGCTGGGTTATACAGAGCTCAGCATTCAGAGAACTGGTAAATTTGTAGCAGAGAAAACTGTGATTTTGTCAAAATTATACCATGCAATCCAATGAATAGTGCATGCTTGGTAGAAGGGTCTCTGCCCCTATATCATGCTGCTCTCATATAGGGTACCATAAAACTGCTGCCAGATTCCCTTTGAAAAGGTGTCAGCATTTTCCATGTCTTGTGGTAAATTTCAGCAGAACTGAACCTGGACATTACACAATGAGAAGAACATTTCACCATGATTTTGGAACAGATAACTCTGACCACTTTGTATTGGTAAACTGCCTATAACAACTATAATCATCTGCTCAAATATAAAACTGTTTTTTGTAATTTTTTATTATAAAGGTAGATTTGGAATCATTTTGGTGACTTTATCCCTGGATTACATGTGGAGGTATAAAACATGCACAATAACGTTCCCTATAATTACTAGTTACATTTCTCTTTTTACCTGAGCCTCCCACGTCTTCTTTCTTCTGGCTATTGGCCTGGATTGATGGTGTCTTTCCTTCCTCTGAACAGTCCAGGCTGATTCTTCTGTTCTTCGGTAATTTTCTCTGGACAATGATGTCTTCATCTGCTTGCGCCATCTCTGGGGTGGGAGACATCTTCCGTCCTGAGTCTGGTTTCTTCCTCTTTTTTCCCTTCCTTTGGGGCTTTTTGATAGAAGGCTTCTCATCAGCCGATGAGCCCAAATGTCTTCTGTTCTTCAATCCTTCACTCTGGGCAATGACGTCCTCATCCACTCGCTTCATCTCTGGGGTGGGAGACATCTTTCGTCCCGAGTCTTTTTTTTTACCCTTTCTTCCTCTCCATTTGGATTTTTTGATTGAAGACTCCTCATCAGCCGATGAGTCCAAGTGTCTTCTTTTTCTCTCTCTCTTCTTCCCTACAATCTCCTCTTTTTCCATATCATCGATTTGCTCACAGCCCGCAGACAACTTCTTCACTATCACCAGTCAACTCCAACTGTCACTTTCCTCAACTGTCAACTGAGCGCACAGGCACCTGGATGGAACTGGTCATGTGATCAGTAACTGACCAATAAGATTCCAAGGATATGCTACAGTATAAGTATGGGAATCTATCAGTTTGATATAAGGGTTGTAATAAAATTAAATCTGTTTTTGTTCTACTGTTTTTAGTTAGTTGAAACTTTATCTTTTCCATTTCCATCACTTCAGTATTATCTCACAGATAATTTTAGGATTTTAGGGCCCATTTTAACAATATGCTGTATTATTTATCCACATCAATGAACTACATACCTGACCATTGTACTTATTGAGAAACAGTTGAGATCTCTATATTATTTGTATCGAGTGGCTACAAACAAAGCAAACAAGATGAATTTCTCATCCACTGCTGTACTCAGCATAAGCAGCGACTGAAATGACAAATGTTTGTTTTGATTGCTGTCTATGCAGAGCGCAGAAGTCTATGACAAACTCATTTTGACTTCAGTGCTATGTATAAGCAGTGACCAAGATGACAGAAAATGAGCAATAACTTATTGAAGGTAGCTCTACTCATGTGCAGTGCATATAAGCAGTGTTCATTCATTCTCTACTCATTTTCTGTTGTCCCAGTCTCTGTCTACGTAGAGGGAACCACTTGAGATGAGTTTGCCATAGGCTGTTGTGCTCTGCTTAGGCAGAGACTTATATGAGAAAGCTCACTTCATTATACTAAGCTTTGTAATTTCCATCTTTGCTTATGTAGACCAGCAGCCACTGGCAAACTCATCTCCCCTTCTGCGTTCTGCATAAATAGCGTTGGATGGGCATTCGCTTTGCTACTCAACACGGTCTTCATTTATTACATAGAGCTGCTTTTATAGTTTTACATTTTTACTAACCCGAACAAGTGTTACAAGCAGGTCAAGAGACTGGTTTAGGATTAAGCTAATGGTTAGGGCTAGTAATAGGGCTAAGGTAATAACATTGTTCTATAAAAAATGTATTAAGAAAATAGAAAGCATACAAATAAAATAATGTATTGCGTTTTATATTTTTAAAATTCGAGAGATGACTTCAGCAAAAAACAGAAAAAAAATGAAGAAATAAAATTGCAAAGTATAATTACATCAGTATTTTCCTTAAATTACAATACACGTGCAATACTGGGCTTTTGGAAAGGACTCACGGAGTGCTATTGGTTCACGGGTTAGGGGGCATATACTTGTCTTGTCCTGGGTGCTCGCAACCCATGCTGTGACAGTGTGCTATCAGCAGAGTGCACAGCAACCAGCAAGTTTTTTAATTTACTTTTTTTTTCTGCATTTTTTCATCTGTAGCCTACAAGACAACAGGTAAATATTAAATGCACTACAAACATCAGGCTTTTTTATTGTGTGATAGTGACGCGCCCCTGGGCCTACTTGGTGTAGCGTTGCGCACGCGGGGACTACCCGGAGCCGGGCCTGTTGGGGGGAGTAGTCTTGTGGCGGTGACCCGGTCCGTGCCCAGGGAATCAAACTGTGTAGCTGAGTAGTAGCAGTAGATATTGGACGACTACGCCACCCGTTGAATGCAGCTATGGAGCTGCTGCTGCAGGGCAGACCGCTGAGGCCGGTGGTACGATTGTGCAGCGTAGGTGGTATAACCCCCAACGGGAGGGGTATGGCCTCAGGGCAGCCGACGTGGATGATGGGGGTAGCAGGAACCACTCAGAGACGATGCGGTGTAGTTCAGGGTCTTTACTGGTGATAAAGATAGACCCTCCCGGAGTACTGGCTAGCGATCGGGGCCTGGTCAGTCTTTGAGTAGATGGGATTTCCCCTGGCCAGGCGGAGTTGTAGGCCTCCCCAACTAATTGTACTCTTCTGGCTACCTTGCTAGAGGCGGGTAAAAGTAGCCCACGTCCCTGAGTGTACCGTGTGGTGCTCACCCGTATGGCCGGTGACTCGGGGCCTTCTAGTGGCTTCCGCTCCACGATGGCGGTGCTGGTCCCACGCGTGTGACCGTGCCTTCGGGTTTCTTGGCCAGAGGACCTGAAATCCCCTGCCGGTCGGTTTCTGCTGCTGGGTAAGGATTAGTCCCCACAGCCTCGGACTCCGGGTCCGGTGGTAACTCTTCAATCAGGGCGAGCTCTACAGCTGCCAGCCCCTGATTCCTTTTAGCACGACTTCCCCAGAGCTCCTGATCTCTCTTTCCTATAGCTGCTTCTCCTCTTCTCTCTGTACTCTTTCTCTCTAACCCTGCCTCAGCCCCAAGTTCTTCCCCTCCCAGCACTGGGCAGGAGGTGTGGCATGCATAGGATTCCTGACCAAGAGACCTCCCACCTGCTCTCAGACGTAATATCTCTATTACTGTGGCAACCAGACCCCTGGGGTGTCACATTCCCCCCTAGTAAAATTTAGTACTCCGGGACTAAACATATTTTTGTAACATAACAAATTACAAACAGAAACAACGCAATAAAGAAAAACATTAGGATGGTCACGGCGTGTCCGCAACCGGGTGCAGTTTTTGAGAAAACAAGGGTGTCCATTTCACCAAAACAGGGAGACGTAACCAGGCAGGGGTCTGTCCTGCCCCGAGTCCTTAACAGTCTTTTAGTCCGTCCTGGGTTACGCTCCAACTATATGCAAAAAGGATTCCCGGTAAATCCACCAAAGACTCCTACAAATAACTAGAAACACAAAATTATACACAAGCAACAATAAACAGGTAAACATTAATAAAATAGCTTGAACATTTAGATCCTCCACCATATGGGCAACTGGCCTCTAGTGACCCTAGTGGACCTACGGAGCTGGCTGACTGGTCCTGTGCTACAGGGTATAGGAGCTGTCAAGGGTAAACTGGGCAGCCGTCTACGGACTCTTTGGCTCACTAGGGGTATGGCAGGCTCACTATAAGCAGAGGGTTGATTCTCCTGGTCTGCTTGTGTGGGGTCTTCTGCCTCCTGGACCGGCTGTTCTTCCAGCTCTACCTGTGTCTCCGTAGGCACTTGGGATGCTGGTTGGAGGAACGTGAGGACGGGTACCACAACAGCACCATTGACTTGAGTCCAAGACCGAGGGAAGTCTCCGAGCACAGTACTAACCATATCTTCCCTTTCCTCTACGGGTCGAGGGTCTTCTTGTTCCTCTTCAGGGTTCCGTAGCTGTTCAGGACACTTCTTCAGGTGATCCCGGGATACAATGGCTGTGGTTTCCCCTCCGTCTTTACTGATTGTACAGATCTTTGGGTTGTCGTGGCTTGAGGGCAGTACGGTGTACGGGTCCTTCTCCCACTGGTCGTCCAACTTGTGGAGCCGTCTTTTCCTCTTCAAGACCTGCTCTCCGGGCACCAGGGGAACAGCGGGAGCATACTGGTTGTAAGTTTTCTTTTGTCTTTCCCTAGCTTGACAGAGACTTCGCTCCACGCTCTCCTGTACTTTCCGGTACTGCTGCTGCCTCTCTGTGTCCCAGTCTGCTTCTGGTGAAGTGTCCTCGGGTGTCAGGACTCCCATCTCCAGATCAACAGGAAGCTTACCAGGTCTTGCCCTCATTAGGTAAGCCGGGGTACAGTTGGTGGAACCTACAGGGATGTGGTTGTATAGGTCCACCAGGTCGGGCAGCTTTTCAGGCCACAGACTACGTTCTTCAAGGGGCAATGTTTTCAGAAGATCTATCACCACCTGGTTCATTTTCTCACAAAGTCCATTAGTTTGCGGGTGATAGGGTGTTGTTCTAATCTTCCGGCAGCCATACAGGGTGCAGAACTCCTGGAAGACTTCTGCTTCAAAGGCAGGCCCCTGGTCCGTCAGCACCTGCTCCGGGTATCCGTGCGGACGGCAGAAGTGCTGCTGGAAGGCTCTAGCTGCTGTTTGAGCCGTTAAGTCCTTGACGGGGACGACAACCAAGAACCGGGAGTAGTGATCCACGATGGTTAACGCGTAGACGTAGCCACTTCTGCTTGGGGTCAGTTTTACATGATCCAAGGCTACCAGTTCCAACGGCTGTCTGGTGATGATGGACTGCAGGGGAGTCCTCTGGCTGGCACGGTCCCTCCTTCTTAGGTTGCATGGGCCACAGTCTCTGCACCACCTCTCGATGGTTCCTCTCATGCCTACCCAATGGAACCGCCCGCGCAGCAGGAACTCCAGCTTCTTCCATCCGAAGTGCCCAGCTCCGTCGTGGTATGCCTCCATCACCATAGCTGCGTCTCTTCTTGGCACCACTACTTGCCAGATTAGTTCATGCGTCCGGGAGTTAACCATTCTGCGGCACAACTTCCCCTTGTAAAGGAACAGTCGACTCTTCTCAGCCCACAGTTGCTTGGCTTCCTCCGGAGCGTCTGGGTCAAGGCGTGCATCTGGCCGAGTCAGCATCTCCTTTACCAGTCGGACGGCAGGGTCACTGTCTTGCGTCTCCGCCCAGTTGTAATGAGGTAATGGGTTGAACGTAGCGGATTGCTTACTCCTTACACGGTGGGAATACTGGATAGTCCCATGACGGTGGAACGCGGGGAGTTCAACTTCTTCCAGTTCCTCTGAATCTTCCCCTACGTCCGGTAGGTTCGGCATCCTGGACAGGGCGTCCGCGTTGGTATTGGAGCGTCCTGCCCGGTATTTGATTGTAAACTCATAGTTGGACAAGCGGGCCATCCATCTCTGCTCTAGGGCACCGAGTCTTGCAGTGTCCAGGTGTGTCAACGGGTTGTTATCCGTGTACACGGTGAACCGGGAAGCAGCGAGGTAGTGCTTAAAGCGTTCGGTGACTGCCCACACCATTGCCAGGAACTCTAGCTTAAATGAGCTGTAATTCTCAGGGTTTCTTTCGGTGGGTCGCAGTTTTTGGCTGGCGTAAGCAATTACCCGTTCCTTCCCCTGCTGGATCTGGGACAGTACGGCTCCTAGCCCGATGTTACTGGCGTCGGTGTAGAGGATAAAGGGCTGGCTATAATCAGGGTACGCCAGGATTTCATCCCCCGTGAGGGCCATCTTCAGCTGGCGGAAGGACTCTTCTTCCAGCTTCTCCCATCTGAAGGGTGGCTTCTGGTTCTTGGCCTTCCTGGACTGGCCTATCAGGAGGTCCTGCATAGGAGCTGCCTTTTTGGTGAAACCGGGAATGAACCTTCGGTAGTAGCCTACCAACCCGAGGAACTGCCTCACTTCCTTTACGCTGGAGGGGCTTGGCCATTCCTTAATTGCGGTGATCTTATCAGGGTCGGGAGCCACTCCGTCAGCACTCACCACGTGTCCCAGGTACTGCACCTTTGGCTTCAGGAGGTGACACTTGGAGGGTTTCACCTTTAGGCCGTAACTTGCCAGAGCTTCGAACACTTCCGCCAGGTGTTTCAGGTGGTCCTCGTAGGTCCTGGAATAGACGATGACATCGTCCAGGTATAACAGGACCGTCTCAAAGTTTCGGTGTCCCAGACAGCATTCCATCAATCGCTGGAAGGTTCCTGGTGCGTTGCAGAGTCCGAACGGCATGCAGGTAAACTCGCTAAGTCCCATCGGGGTGGTGAATGCGGTCTTCTCCCGGTCCGCCTCTGCTACAGGAACCTGCCAGTACCCGCTAGTGAGATCCAAGGTGGAGAAGAAGTTAGCAGATTTTAAAGCAGCCAAAGACTCCTCTATTCTTGGTAAGGGGTACGCATCTTTGTGTGTGATACGGTTAATTTTCCGGTAATCTACACACATTCTCATGGTGTTGTCTTTCTTTTTGACCAAGACTAGTGGAGCTGCCCAGGGGCTACAGCTATCCCTAATTACCCCAGCCTCCTTCATGTCTCTAAGCATCCCCTTGGCGTGTTGGTAGTGTGCAGGGGGTACGGGTCGATACCTCTCTTTTATGGGAGGATGGTCCCCCTTGACTCGCCCGAAGTCTAACGGGTGTTTACTAAACACTCTCTCGTACTCTCGAACCACCCGGTAGACTCCCTGTTTCTGGTGGGAGTGGAGTCAGTACCCAAATGTAGTTGCTGACACCAATCCTCCATTATTTTCGTAGAGCCGTTACCTTCCTCCGGGTGAGATGGAGGCAAGGGTTCCACAGACTGTATAGAATTTTGGTTGATAGTATATAATTTGGCTAGCGTAGCATACCGGGGCAGGTATACTTCCCTTTTCCCGATATTTATTATACGAACGGGCACCCTCCCATGGCGTACATCAACTACCCCCCGTGCTGTCAAAATGGTGGGCCTACTGTCTGAGTAGACTGGTTCTACCATGGCCTGGTAATCTCTACCTCTCAGACCAATAGCTGCCCGGCACCAAATCATCATTTCACTTTTCGGGGGCATGGCAATAGGGAAAGGGTCACACATTCTTAAGCTACCAATCTCACCACCGGAGAGTTCCACCTGTTGCCGTCGCATCAGTGCCCGGATCTCTTTCTGGAGCACTCGCTGCTGGCCGGAGCTGGCGTTTTTGGCAACCTGCTGTAAAATGAAAATCACCTCTGCAAGACAATTTTCAATCACATTAGTTCCTAGAGTTATCTTTGGGTGACTCTCGCGCTTGTCAATGTCTACAATGATCAATCCCTGTGCTGCCAGTTCGACTCTACCGATTTTAATGGTCATTTCTTTAAATCCGATCTGTGGCACGGGCTGACCATTGCTGGCGATGATACTCAGGTCGTCGTCTGGGTAGCGGGTTATGTCCGAATCATTCCAGTACTGCTTGAAGAGCACGTACGGGATGGTGGTGACCTGTGACCCGGTGTCCAGTAGGGCACTCATAGGGATGCCATCCAGTACCACAGGCAAGACTGGACGTCCTCCCACATATTTGTCGCGCCAGTTCGATGGGCCTGGTGATCTTTTTCCTGGGGGTTGGCCCTCTACCCCAGGTTGTGCCAGTTTAAAGGACAGTACCTTGCCATATGTCCGGGTTGATTGCAGCGGCGGCAGATGGGTTGTCCGTCCTCGTTGTATCGGTCGCTGTGTCTTCCTCTGGCCGGTGGGGTCCTCCTTGGTCGACGCCACGGGATGTCCTCCGGTCCGGATGCCAGCTGGATCTTCCCTGGAGTGGAAACCTGTAAAGACTGCACAGTTCGGGTTAGCGCAGCAACGCTTTTAGCTAGCTCTTGGACCTGATGGTGCAGGTCCGGAGCCGGGTCATTGTTCAAAGCCTGCGCATCAGCCCCCACAGGCCCTGCCGACAAGGGCGCCGCCTCCTGGTGGTGATAGCTGGGCGCCTGTGGGTCACAACGCCACCCGGTGTCGGTTCTCGGAGCACCCGGATGGCTCTGTCCTTGAACTGTGCAAAGTCCAGATGAGGATCCTGTAAGGCTATGGCCCGCAACTGGGTTCGGTGGACATTGCAATATAGTCCCTCTATAAATTGCTCGGTCAACAGCCTGTCCTCGTTTCCCACGCTGTCAGGGTCGGTCTGCTTAATGGCTCTCAGGGCCTCTTGTAGGTTTAGTGCATAGTCCCTTATACTCTCATGTGCTCGCTGCTTGCACCCATAGAATCTAAGCTTAATCTCGGATGAGGTGCGGGTATCAAAGGTGTCCCTCAGCCGGGTTAGTATCCCTGCGACAGTCCTCCTCCCAGGTGGCCAGGACTTTACCTCCCTTTGGGCTGCCCCGGTTAGTTGGGCCACCAGGATGCTCACTTTTTGCTCTTCTGTGAGGGAGTACACCTGGAAGAGGCTATCCAGCTTTTCTTTAAAGTCATTCAGGGTATGTGACTCCCCTGAGTACTGGGGTAGCCAGGCTGCTCCCGGGATATAGGGCATGGTGAAAGGCATGACTGCAGCAGCGGTGGCGCTGGCGGGGGTTGAGGCAGTGAAGCTCTCCTCCGTATCCGACATCTTTCTCCCCCCCTAGTGGACCGTGGCCTACCTTGCGATGATCCTCTTCCGTAGGCCGCGGCTCCGCAGTCGATCGTCAGGGTCGAGGACCTTCCGTCGCGCTCCTGTGACGTCGGCGTCTGCTGGGCTCCTTCCAGGACCTTACGCAACGTCCGGACATGAGGCGGGGCTTCAGTTCTCGCGCGCTTTCGGAGTCCAAGCCCCTCTTCTTCCCGCGCGGCGTCTTCAAGATGGCGTCCAACGGCGGGAAAACTCCACGGATGGCGGGAAGAAGGCAGAAGATGGCGCCGGATGGCAGGAAAACTTCGCGGATGGCGGGAAGAAGGTAGAAGATGGCGCCGGATGGCGGGAATCTTCACCACTGGTAAGTTTGAACAGTCTTTTTCAGGCACGCAGTACCCGGTGGTTGCGGGCACGAAATCCTGCCGACTACGCCAAAAGTTGACGCGCCCCTGGGCCTACTTGGTGCAGCGTTGCGCACGCGGGGACTACCCGGAGCCGGGCCTGTTGGGGGGAGTAGTCTTGTGGCGGTGACCCGGTCCGTGCCCAGGGAGTCAAACTGTGTAGCTGAGTAGTAGCAGTAGATATTGGACGACTACGCCACCCGTTGAATGCAGCTATGGAGCTGCTGCTGCAGGGCAGACCGCTGAGGCCGGTGGTACGATTGTGCAGCGTAGGTGGTATAACCCCCAACGGGAGGGGTATGGCCTCAGGGCAGCCGACGTGGATGATGGGGGTAGCAGGAACCACTCAGAGACGATGCGGTGTAGTTCAGGGTCTTTACTGGTGATAAAGATAGACCCTCCCGGAGTACTGGCTAGCGATCGGGGCCTGGTCAGTCTTTGAGTAGATGGGATTTCCCCTGGCCAGGCGGAGTTGTAGGCCTCCCCAACTAATTGTACTCTTCTGGCTACCTTGCTAGAGGCGGGTAAAAGTAGCCCACGTCCCTGAGTGTACCGTGTGGTGCTCACCCGTATGGCCGGTGACTCGGGGCCTTCTAGTGGCTTCCGCTCCACGATGGCGGTGCTGGTCCCACGCGTGTGACCGTGCCTTCGGGTTTCTTGGCCAGAGGACCTGAAATCCCCTGCCGGTCGGTTTCTGCTGCTGGGTAAGGATTAGTCCCCACAGCCTCGGACTCCGGGTCCGGTGGTAACTCTTCAATCAGGGCGAGCTCTACAGCTGCCAGCCCCTGATTCCTTTTAGCACGACTTCCCCAGAGCTCCTGATCTCTCTTTCCTATAGCTGCTTCTCCTCTTCTCTCTGTACTCTTTCTCTCTAACCCTGCCTCAGCCCCAAGTTCTTCCCCTCCCAGCACTGGGCAGGAGGTGTGGCATGCATAGGATTCCTGACCAAGAGACCTCCCACCTGCTCTCAGACGTAATATCTCTATTACTGTGGCAACCAGACCCCTGGGGTGTCACAATAGCTCACTGTAGGTGTGTTTTTGAACAAGCCCTAATGAGTATGAGTATGCATATGATGATATGGTGAGTATGTGTTATTGTTTTTTTTCATGTATGGTATAGTTGTATGTATATTGGAGGCTATTTGGGACTCACACTGTATATATGGAGGCTATGTGGGGTTCACACTGTATATATGGAGGCTATGTAGGGCTCACACTGTATAGATGGAGGCTATGTGGGGCTCACACTGTATATATGAAGGTTATGTGGGGCTCATACTGTATATAGGAGCCCATGTGGAGGCTCATACTGTATATAGGGGGCTATGTTGGGGCTCAATCTGTATATACAGAGGCTATGTGGGGCTCATGCTATATATAGGAAGCTATGTGGGGGCACATATTAGATTAGGAGGCTATGTGAGGGCTCATACTGAATGTAGGAGGTTATGTGGGGGTTCATACTGTATGTAGGAGGCTATGTGGGGGATTATACTGTGTATAGGAGGCTATGTGAAGGCTCATCTTGTATATAAGAGGCTCCTTGGTGCTCACACTATATACAGGGAGGCTATGTGGGGGCTCCTGCTGTATATACAGAGGCTATGTGGTGCTCATGCGGTATATAGGAGGCTATGGGGGGCTTATGCTGAGGCTATTTGGGGCTCATACTGTAAATAGGAGGCAATGTATATGGGACACACTGTATATGCAGGCTATGTGGGGCTCACACTGTATATATGGAGGCTGTGTGGGGGTTCGTACTGTATATGGGAGGTTATGTGGGGGCTCATACTGAATGTGGGAGGCTATTTGGGGGCTCAGACTGAATGTAGGAGGCTATGTGGGGGTTCATACTGTAAATAGGAGGCTATATGGGGGCTCATACTGTATATAGGAGGCTATGTGAGGGCTCATATTGTTTATAGAGAGGCTATATGGGGCTCATACTATATATAGGGGGCTGCTATGTTGCAGCTCATATTGTATATAGGAGATAACCGGGGCTCATACTATATTACTATATAGGGTGGTCCAAAAGTAGGTGCACAGAAAGTGTAATAAGGTTATGAAGGGGGAGGTTTATCAAACATGGTGTTAAGTGAAACTGGCTCAGTTGCCCTTAGCAACCAATCAGATTCCACTTTTCATTCCTCACAGACAAAGTTTATAGTCGAAAACCAAAAATTGTCAGTGATTTGAAAAATTACATAAGAGATGCATTTCAAGAAATTAATACCCATTGCTCTGGCCTGCCCTCGATGTGGATCCAGCCTGCACTCGCTCTGGCTCTGGCCTGCCCTCGCTTTGGCTCCGACCTGCTCTCACTCTGGCCTGCCCTCGCCTTGGCTCCGGCCTGCTCTCGCTCTGGCCTGTCCTCGCCTTGACTCCGGCCTGCTCTCGCTCTGGCTCTGGCCTGCCTTTGCCTTGTCTCCAGCCTGCTCTCACTCTGGCTCTGGCCTGCCTTTGCCTTTGCTCCGGCCTGCTCTCGCTCTGGCTCTGGCCTGCTCTCGCTCTGGCTCTAGGCTGCCTTCGCCTTGGCTCCGGGCTGCTCTTGCTCTGGCCTGCTCTCGCTTTGGCTCTGGTCTGCCCTTGCCTTGGCTCCGGCCTGCTCTCGCTCTGGCCTGCTCTTGCTCTGGCCTACCCTGGCTCTGCCTCTGGCCTGCCCTCGCCCTGGCTACGGCCTGCTCTCGCCTTGGCTCCAGTCTGCTCTCGCTCTAGCTCCGTCCTGTCCTCGCCCTGGCTCCACTATGCCACAGCTCGGGCTCCGGCCTGCCCTCGCCTTGGCTACGTCCTGCTCTCTTCCTGGCTCTGAACTGCTCTCGCTCTGGCCTGCCCTCGCCCTGGCTCCGGCCTGCTCTCTCTCTGGCTCTGGCCTGCCCTTGCCCTGGCTCCGGCCTACTCTCGCTCTGGCTCTTGCCTCGCCCTGTCTCCGGCCTGCTCTCGCCCTGGTTCCGGCCTGCCCTTGCCTTGGCTCTGGCCTGCCCTTGCCTTGGCTCTGGCCTACCCTTGCTCTGGGTCCGGCCAGCCCTCGCATTGGCTCCGGCCTGCTCTCGCCCTGCCTCCGACCTGCTCTCGCTCTGGCCTGCACTCGCCCTGGCTCCAGCCTGCTCTCTCTCTGGCTCTGGCCTGCCCATGCCTTGGCTCCGGGCTGCTCTCTCTCTAGCTCCGGCCTTCTCTTGCTCTGACCTGCCCTCGCCCTGGCTCTGGACTACCCTCGCCTTGGCTCTGGCCTGCTCTCGCTCTGGCTCCTGCCTGCCCTCACCCTGACTCCGGCCTGCCCTTGCTCTGGCTCCGGCCAGCCCTCGCATTGGCTCCGGCCTGCTCTCGCCCTGGCTCCGACCTGCTCTCTCTCTGGCCTGCGCTTGCCTTGGCTCTGGCCTGCTCTCGCTCTGGCTCTGTCCTGCCCTCGCCTTGGCTCCGGCCTGCTCTCTCTCTGGCTCTGGCTTGCCCTGGCTTCGGCCTACTCTCGCTCTGGCCTCGCCCTGTCTCCGGCCTCCTCTCACCCTGGTTCCGGCCTGCCCTTGCCTTGGCTCTGGCCTTCTCTTGCTCTGGCCTGCCTTTGCCTTGGCTCTAGCCTACTCTCGCTCTGGCCTGCCCTCGCCCTGGCTCCGGCCTGCTCTCGCTCTGGCCTGCTCTCGCTCTGGCTCTGGTCTGCTCTCGCTCTGGCCTGCCCTCGCTTTGGCTCCGACCTGCTCTCGCTCTGGCCTGCCCTCGCCTTGGCTCCGGCCTGCTCTCGCTCTGGCCTGCCCTCGCCTTGGCTCCGGCCTGCTCTCGCTCTGGCTCTAGCCTGCCATTGCCTTGTCTCCGGCCTGCTATCACTCTGGCTCTGGCCTGCCTTTGCCTTTGCTCCGGCCTGCTCTCTCTCTGGCCTGCTCTCGCTCTGGCTCTAGCCTGCCTTCGCCTTGGCTCCGGGCTGCTCTCGCTCTGGCCTGCTCTCGCTTTGGCTCTGGTCTGGCCTTGCCTTGGCTACGGCCTGCTCTCGCCTTGGCTCCAGCCTGCTCCCGCTCTAGCTCCGTCCTGCCCTCGCCCTGGCTCCACTATGCCACAGCTCGGGCTCCGGCCTGCCCTCGCCTTGCAAACGTCCTGCCCTCTCCCTGGCTCTGAACTGCTCTCGCTCTGGCCTGCCCTCACCCTGGCTGCAGCCTGCTCTCTCTCTGGCTCTGGCCTGCCCTTGCCATGGCTCCGGCCTGCTCTCTCTCTGGCTCTGGCTTGCTCTGGCTTCGGCCTACTCTCGCTCTGGCTCTGGCCTGCTCTCGCTCTGGCCTCGCCCTGTCTCCGGCCTCCTCTCACCCTGGTTCCGGCATGCCCTTGCCTTGGCTCTGGCCTTCTCTTGCTCTGGCCTGCCCTTGCCTTGGCTCTGGCCTACTCTCGCTCTGGCTCTGGCCTGCCCTCGTCCTGGCTCCGGCCTGCTCTCGTTCTGGCCTGCTCTCGCTTTGGCTCCGGCCTGCTCTCGCTCTGACTCTGGCCTGCCTTCGCCCTGGCTCCAGCCTGCTCTGGATCTTTCTCTGGCCTGCCCTCGCCTTGGCTCCGGCCTGCTCTCGCTCTGGCTTTGGCCTGCCCTCACCTTGGCTCCGGCCTGCTCTCGCCTTGGCTCCGGCCTGCTCTTGCTCTGGCTCCAGCCTGCCCTCGTCCTGGCTCCGGCCTGCCCTTACTCTGGCTCCGGCCAGCTCTCACCCTGGTTCCGGCCTGCCCTTGCCTTGGCTCTGGCCTTCTCTTGCTCTGGCCTGCCTTTGCCTTGGCTCTAGCCTACTCTCGCTCTGGCCTGCCCTCGCCCTGGCTCCGGCCTGCTCTCGCTCTGGCCTGCTCTCGCTCTGGTCTGCTCTCGCTCTGGCCTGCCCTCGCTTTGGCTCCGACCTGCTCTCGCTCTGGCCTGCCCTCGCCTTGGCTCCGGCCTGCTCTCGCTCTGGCCTGCCCTCGCCTTGGCTCCGGCCTGCTCTCGCTCTGGCTCTAGCCTGCCATTGCCTTGTCTCCGGCCTGCTATCACTCTGGCTCTGGCCTGCCTTTGCCTTTGCTCCGGCCTGCTCTCTCTCTGGCCTGCTCTCGCTCTGGCTCTAGCCTGCCTTCGCCTTGGCTCCGGGCTGCTCTCGCTCTGGCCTGCTCTCGCTTTGGCTCTGGTCTGGCCTTGCCTTGGCTACGGCCTGCTCTCGCCTTGGCTCCAGCCTGCTCCCGCTCTAGCTCCGTCCTGCCCTCGCCCTGGCTCCACTATGCCACAGCTCGGGCTCCGGCCTGCCCTCGCCTTGCAAACGTCCTGCCCTCTCCCTGGCTCTGAACTGCTCTCGCTCTGGCCTGCCCTCACCCTGGCTCCAGCCTGCTCTCTCTCTGGCTCTGGCCTGCCCTTGCCATGGCTCCGGCCTGCTCTCTCTCTGGCTCTGGCTTGCTCTGGCTTCGGCCTACTCTCGCTCTGGCTCTGGCCTGCTCTCGCTCTGGCCTCGCCCTGTCTCCGGCCTCCTCTCACCCTGGTTCCAGCATGCCCTTGCCTTGGCTCTGGCCTTCTCTTGCTCTGGCCTGCCCTTGCCTTGGCTCTGGCCTACTCTCGCTCTGGCTCTGGCCTGCCCTCGTCCTGGCTCCGGCCTGCTCTCGTTCTGGCCTGCTCTCGCTTTGGCTCTGGCCTGCTCTCGCTCTGACTCTGGCCTGCCTTCGCCCTGGCTCCAGCCTGCTCTGGATCTTTCTCTGGCCTGCCCTCGCCTTGGCTCCGGCCTGCTCTCGCTCTGGCTTTGGCCTGCCCTCACCTTGGCTCCGGCCTGCTCTCGCCTTGGCTCCGGCCTGCTCTTGCTCTGGCTCCAGCCTGCCGTCGTCCTGGCTCCGGCCTGCCCTTACTCTGGCTCCGGCCAGCCCTCGAGGGCCTTGGCTCCGGCCTGCTCTTGTTTTGGCTCTGGCCTGCCCTCGCCCTGGCTCCGGCCTGCCCTTACTCTGGCTCCGGCCAGCCCTCGAGGGCCTTGGCTCCGGCCTGCTCTTGCTTTGGCTCTGGCCTGCCCTCGCCTTGGCTCCGGCCTGCTCTCGCTCTGGCTTTGGCCTGCCCTCACCTTGGCTCCGGCCTGCTCTTGCTCTGGCTCCAGCCTGCCCTCGTCCTGGCTCCGGCCTGCCCTTACTCTGGCTCCGGCCAGCCCTCGAGGGCCTTGGCTCCGGCCTGCTCTTGTTTTGGCTCTGGCCTGCCCTCGCCCTGGCTCCGGCCTGCCCTTACTCTGGCTCCGGCCAGCCCTCGAGGGCCTTGGCTCCGGCCTGCTCTTGCTTTGGCTCTGGCCTGCCCTCGCCTTGGCTCCGGCCTGCTCTCGCTCTGGCTTTGGCCTGCCCTCACCTTGGCTCCGGCCTGCTCTTGCTCCAGCCTGCCCTCGTCCTGGCTCCGGCCTGCCCTTACTCTGGCTCCGGCCAGCCCTCGAGGGCCTTGGCTCTGGCCTGCCCTCGCCCTGGCTCCGGACTGCTCTTGCTCTGGCCGGCTCCGGCCTGCCCTCGCTCTGGCTCAAGCCTGCTCTACCTCTGGCTTTGGCCTGCCCTTTCCTTGGCTCCATACTACTCTCGCTCTGGCTCTGGCCTGCTTTTGCTCTGGCTCTGGCTTGCCCTCGACTTGGCTCCGGCCTGCACTCGCTCTGGCTCTGGCCTACCCTCGCTTTGGCTCCGACCTGCTCTCGCTCTGGCCTGCCCTCTCGCCTCGGCTTCGGCCTCCTCTCGCTCTGGCCTGCCCTCGCCTTGGCTCCGGCCTGCTCTCGCTCTGGCTCTGGCCTGCCTTTGCCTTGTCTCCGGCCTGCTCTCACTCTGGCTCTGGCCTGCCTTTGCTCCGGCCTGCTCTCGCTCTGCCTGCCTTTGCCTTGGCTCCGGGCTGCTCTCGCTTTGGCTCTGGTCTGCCCTTGCCTTGGCTACGGCCTGCTCTCGCCTAGGCTCCAGCCTGCTCTCGCTCTAGCTCCGTCCTGCTCTCGCCCTGGCTCCACTATGCCACAGCTCGGGCTCCGGCCTGCCCTCGCCTTGGCTACGTCCTGCTCTCTCCCTGGCTCTGAACTGCTCTCGCTCTGGCCTGCCCTCGCCCTGGCTCCGGCCTGCTCTTTCTCTGGCTCTGGCCTGCCCTTGCCCTGGCTCCGATCTGCTCTCTCTCTGGCTCTGGCTTGCCCTTGCCCTGGCTTCGGCCTACTCTCGCTCTGGCTCTAGCCTCGCCCTGTCTCCGGCCTCCTCTCACCCTGGTTCCGGCCTGCCCTTGCCTTGGCTCTGGTCTTCTCTTGCTCTGGCCTACTCTCGCTCTGGCTCTGGCCTGCCCTCGCCCTGGCTCCGGCCTGCTCTCTCTCTGGCTCTGGCCTGCCCTTGCCCTGGCTCCGGCCTGCTCTCTCTCTGGCTCTGGCTTGCCCTGGCTTCGGCCTACTCTCGCTCTGGCCTGCTTTCGCTCTGGCCTCGCCCTGTCTCTGGCCTCCTCTCACCCTGGTTCCGGCCTGCCCTTGCCTTGGCTCTGGCCTTCTCTTGCTCTGGCCTGCCCTTGCCTTGGCTCTGGCCTACTCTCGCTCTGGCCTGCCCTCGCCCTGGCTCCGGCCTGCTCTCGCTCTGGCCTGCTCTCGCTCTGGCGTGCACTCGCCTTGGCTCCGGCCTGCTCTCGCTCTGGCCTGCCCTTGCCTTGGCTCTGGCCTACTCTCGCTCTGGCCTGCCCTCGCCCTGGCTCCGGCCTGCTCTCGCTCTGGCCTGCTCTCGCTCTGGCGTGCACTCGCCTTGGCTCCGGCCTGCTCTCGCTCTGGCTTTGGCCTGCCCTCACCTTGGCTCCGGCCTGCTCTCGCCTTGGCTCCGGCCTGCCCTCGTCCTGGCTCCGGCCTGCCCTTACT
The DNA here is from genome assembly GCF_046119375.1 of Phyllobates terribilis. Classification (NCBI taxonomy): domain Eukaryota; kingdom Metazoa; phylum Chordata; class Amphibia; order Anura; family Dendrobatidae; genus Phyllobates; species Phyllobates terribilis. The sequence continues at coordinate 2,554,578 of NW_027362898.1, read as the reverse complement.
CTGGCTCCGGCCAGCCCTCGAGAGCCTTGGCTCCGGCCTGCTCTTGCTTTGACTCTGGCCTGCTCTCGCCCTGGCTCCGTACTGCTCTTGCTCTGGCCTGCCCTCGCTCTGGCTGTGGCCTGCCCTTTCCTTGGCTCCGGACTGCTCTCGCTCTGGCCTGCTTTTGCTCTGGCTCTGGCCTGCCCTCGACTTGGCTCCGGCCTGCACTCGCTCTGGCTCTGGCCTGCCCTCGCTTTGGTTACGATCTGCTCTCGATCCGGGCTTCCCTCGCCTTGGCTCCGGCCTGCTCTCGCTCTGGCCTGCCCTCGCCTTGGCTCCGGCCTGCTCTCGCTCTGGCCTGCCTTTGTCTTGTCTCCGGCCTGCTCTCACTCTGGCTCTGGCCTGCCTTTGCTCCGGCCTGCTCTCGCTCTGGCTCTAGCCTGCCTTCGCCTTGGCTCCGGGCTGCTCTCGCTTTGGCTCTGGTCTGCCCTTGCCTTGGCTACGGCCTGCTCTCGCCTTGGCTCCGTCCTGCCCTCGCCCTGGCTCCACTATGCAACAGCTCGGGCTCCGGACTGCCCTCGCCTTGGCTACGTCCTGCTCTCTCCCTGGCTCTGAACTGCTCTCGCTCTGGCCTGCCCTTGCCCTGGCTCCGGCCTGCTCTTTCTCTGGCTCTGGCCTGCCCATGCCCTGGCTCCGACCTGCTCTCTCTCTGGCTCTGGCTTGCCCTTGCTTTGGCCTACTCTCGCTCTGGCCTCGCCCTGGCTCTGGCCTCCTCTCACCCTGGTTCCGGCCTGCCCTTGCCTTGGCTCTGGCCTTCTCTAGCTCTGGCCTACTCTCGCTCTGGCCTGCCCTCGCCCTGGCTCCGGCCTGCTCTCGCTCTGGCCTGCTCTCGCTCTGGCCTGCTCTCGCTCTGGCGTGCCCTCGCTTTGGCTCCGGCCTGCTCTCGCTCTGACTCTGGCCTGCCTTTGCCCTGGCTCCAGCCTGCTCTGGATCTTTCTCTGGCCTGCCCTCGCCTTGGCTCCGGCCTGCTCTCGCTCTGGCTTTGGCCTGTCCTCACCTTGGCTCCGGCCTGCTCTCGCTTTGGCTCCGGCCTGCTCTCGCTTGGCTCCGGCCTGCTCTTGCTCTGGCTCCAGCCTGCCCTCGTCCTGGCTCCGGCCAGCCCTCGAGGGCCTTGTCTCCGGCCTGCTCTTGCTTTGGCTCTGGCCTGCCCTCGCCCTGGCTCAGGACAGCTCTTGCTCTGGCCTGCCCTCGTCTTGACTCCGACCTGCTCTCGCTCTGGTTCTGGCCTGCCTTCGCCTTGGCTCCGGCCTGCCCTCGCTCTGGCTCAAGCCTGCTCTACCTCTGGCTGTGGCCTGCCCTTTCCTTGGCTCCGGACTGCTCTCGCTCTGGCTCTGGCCTGCTTTTGCTCTGGCCTGCCCTCGACTTGGCTCCGGCTTGCACTCGCTCTGACTCTGGCCTGCCCTCGCCCTGGTTCCGGCCTGCCCTTGCCTTGGCTCTGGCCTTCTCTATCTTTGGCTCCGGCCTGCCCTTGCCTTGACTCCGGCCTGCGTCTTGCCTTGGCTAAGGCCTGCTCTCGCTCTGGCTACGGCCTGCCCTCGCCCTGACTCCGGCCAGCCCTTCTTTGCTCTGGGTCCGGCCTGCCCTCGCCTTGGCTCCGGCCTGCTCTCGCTCTGGCCTGCCCTTGCCTTGTCTCCGGCCTGCTCTCGCTCTGGCTCTGGCCTGCTCTCGCTCTGGCTCTAGCCTGCCTTCGCCTTGGCTCCGGGCTGCTCTCGCTCTGGCCTGCTCTCTCTTTGGCTCTGGTCTGCCCTTGCCTTGGCTACGGCCTGCTCTCGCCTTGGCTCCAGCCTGCTCTCGCTCTAGCTCCGTCCTGCCCTCGCCCTGGCTCCACCATGCCACAGCTCGTGCTCCGGCCTGCCCTCGCCTTGGCTACGTCCTGCTCTCTCCCTGGCTCTGAACTGCTCTCGCTCTGGCCTGCCCTCGCCCTGGCTCCGGCCTGCTCTTTCTCTGGCTCTGGCCTGCCCTTGCCCTGGCTCCGACTTGCTCTCTCTCTGGCTTGCCCTTGCCCTGGCTTCGGCATACTCTCGCTCTGGCCTGCTCTCGCTCTGGCCTCGCCCTGTCTCCGGCCTCCTCTCACCCTGGTTCCGGCCTGACCTTGCCATGGCTCTGGCCTTCTCTTGCTCTGGCCTACTCTCGCTCTGGCCTGCCCTCGCCCTGGCTCCGGCCTGCTCTCGCTCTGGCCTGCTCTCGCTCTGGCCTGCTCTCGCTCTGGCGTGCCCTCGCTTTGGCTCCGGCCTGCTCTCGCTCTGACTCTGGCCTGCCCTCGCCCTGGCTCCAGCCTGCTCTGGATCTTTCTCTGGCCTGCCCTCGCCTTGGCTCCGGCCTGCTCTCGCTCTGGCCTGCCCTCACCTTGGCTCCGGCCTGCTCTCGCCTTGGCTCCGGCCTGCTCTTGCTCTGGCTCCAGCCTGCCCTCGTCCTGGCTCCGGCCTGCCCTTACTCTGGCTCCGGCCAGCCCTCGAGGGCCTTGGCTCCGGCCTGCTCTTGCTTTGGCCTGCCCTCGCCCTGGCTCCGGACTGCTCTTGCTCTGGCCTGCCCTCGTCTTGACTCCGGCCTGCTCTCGCTCTGGTTCTGGCCTGCCTTCGCCTTGGTTCCGGCCTGCCCTCGCTCTGGCTCAAACCTGCTCTACCTCTGGCTGTGGCCTGCCCTTTCCTTGGTTCAGGACTGCTCTCGCTCTGGCCTGCTTTTGCTCTGGCTCTGGCCTGCCCTCGACTTGGCTCCGGCTTGCACTCGCTCTGGCTCTGGCCTGCCCTCGCTTTGGCTCCGACCTGCTCTCGCTCTGGCCTGCCCTCGCCTTGGCTCCGGACTGCTCTCGCTCTGGCCTGCCTTTGCCTTGTCTCCGGCCTGTTCTCACTCTGGCTCTGGCCTGCCTTTGCTCTGGCCTGCTCTCGCTCTGGCCTGCTCTCGCTCTGGCTCTAGCCTGCCTTCGCCTTGGCTCCGGGCTGCTCTCGCTCTGGCCTGCTCTCGCTTTGGCTCTGGTCTGCCCTTGCCTTGGCTACGGCCTGCTCTCGCCTTGGCTCCAGCCTGCTCCCGCTCTAGCTCCGTCCTTCCCTCGCCCTGGCTCCACTATGCCACAGCTCGGGCTCCGGCCTGCCCTCGCCTTGGCTACGTCCTGCTCTCTCCCTGGCTCTGAACTGCTCTCGCTCTGGCCTGCTCTCTCTATGGCTCCGGCCTGCTCTCTCTCTGGCTGTGGCTCGCTCTGTCTCCGGCCTCCTCTCACCCTGGTTCCGGCCTGCCCTTGCCTTGGCTCTGGCCTTCTCTTGCTCTGGCCTGCCCTTGCCTTGGCTCTGGCCTACTCTCGCTCTGGCCTGCCCTCGCCCTGGCTCCGGCCTGCTCTCGCTCTGGCTCTGGCGTGCACTCGCTTTGGCTCCGGCCTGCTCTCGCTCTGACTCTGGCCTGCCTTCGCCCTGGCTCCAGCCTGCTCTGGATCTTTCTCTGGCCTGCCCTCGCCTTGGCTCCGGCCTGCTCTCGCTCTGGCTTTGGCCTGCCCTCACCTTGGCTCCGGCCTGCTCTTGCTCTGGCTCCAGCCTGCCCTTGTCCTGGCTCCGGCCTGCCCTTACTCTGGCTCCGGCCAGCCCTCGAGGGCCTTGGCTCCGGCCTGCTCTTGCTTTGGCTCTGGCCTGCCCTCGCCCTGGCTCCGGACTGCTCTTGCTCTGGCCTGCCCTCGTCTTGACTCCGGCCTGCTCTCGCTCTGGTTCTGGCCTGCCTTTGCCTTGTCTCCGGCCTGCTCTCACTCTGGCTCTGGCCTGCCTTTGCTCCGGCCTGCTCTCGCTCTGGCCTGCTCTCGCTCTGGCTCTAGCCTGCCTTCGCCTTGGCTCCGGGCTGCTCTCGCTCTGGCCTGCTCTTGCCTTGGCCGTATGTGTTCGTGTCCTGAAGAACAACATACATGTTGGTAAATTATTTTTGAGTGGCCTGATGGTGCAAAATATTTACACGCTTGTCAATTGGTGAGATGGCAACTCTCTTTCCTTTACTATTCATGTTGTGCCCCAAATATTTCATACAATGTGGGTCAGAATGGTACTTTTTGATGGCAAGAAGATAAATAGTGTCCATTGATGCGAAATTGGAATAAAGCACTGATCAATGGATGAAAAGAGTAGTAATGCAATTCACAAAAATTGGACTATGGTGAAAAACATTTAGAGAAGGTGGAAACCAGCTATTTAACACCTCATAAAGAATGGCCATTTCTTCAAGAAGAACAAGTCTTTTAAGATGTTTTCAACTTCTCTAAAGCTGTAATACCATGATAAGACAATGGAAGAATGTCTCATCATTGGATAAAAAGACGATGGCGCAATATGCAACTGTTGAACTTTAGAAAAACAATTAGTAAGTACTGGAGAACACCTATTTGCAGATCTAGCCTTTATAGATACGGCCTGCTCTCGCCTTGGCTCCAGCCTACTCTCGCTCTAGCTCCGTCCTGCCCTCGCCCTGGCTCCACTATGCCACAGCTCGGGCTCCGGCCTGCCCTCGCCTTGGCTACGTCCTGCTCTCTCCCTGGCTCTGAACTACTCTCTCTCTGGCTCTGGCCTGTCCTCGCCCTGGCTCCGGCCTGCTCTCTCTCTGGCCTGTCCTTGCCCTGGCTCCGGCCTACTCTCGCTCTGGCTCTTGCCTCGCCCTGTCTCCGGCCTGCTCTCGCCCTGGTTCCGGCCTGCCCTTGCCTTGGCTCTGGACTTCTCTATCTCTGGCTCCGGCCTGCCCTTGCCTTGACTCCGGCCTGCGTCTCGCCTTGGCTCCGGCCTGCTCTCGCTCTGGCTACGGCCTGCCCTCGCCCTGACTCCGGCCAGGCCTTGCTCTGGGTCCGGCCAGCCCTCGCATTTCCGGCCTGCTCTCGCCCTGCCTCCGACCTGCTCTCGCTCTGGCCTGCCCTCACCCTGGCTCCGGCCTGCTCTCTCTCTGGCTCTGGCCTGCCCATGCCTTGGCTCCGGTCTGCTCTCTATCTCTGGCTCTGGCTTGCCCTTGCCTTAGCTCCGGCCTTCTCTCGCTCTGACTCTGACCTGCCCTCGCCCTGGCCTATCCTCGGCTTGGCTCTGGCCTGCTCTCGCTCTGGCTCCTGCCTGCCCTCGCCCTGACTCCGGCCTGCCCTTTCTTTTGCTCCGGCCAGCCCTCGCATTGGCTCCGGCCTGCTCTCGCCCTGGCTCCGACCTGCTCTCTCTCTGGCTCTGGCCTGCCCTTGCCTTGGCTCTGTCCTGCTATCGCTCTGGCTCTGTCATGCCCTCACCTTGGCTCCGGCCTGCTCTTGCCCTGGCTCCGGCCTGCTCTCTCTCTGGCTTGCCCTTGCCCTGGCTTCGGCCTACTCTCGCTCTGGCTCTGGCCTGCTCTCGCTCTGGCCTCGCCCTGTCTCCGGCCTCCTCTCGCCCTGGTTCCGGCCTGCCCTTGCCTTGGCTCTGGCCTTCTCTCGCTCTGGCCTGCCCGTGCCTTGGCTCTGGCCTACTCTCGCTCTGGCTCTGGCCTGCCCTCGCCCTGGCTCTGGCCTGCTCTCGCTCTGGCCTGCTCTCGCTTTGGCTCCGGCCTGCTCTCGCTCTGACTCTGGCCTGCCCTCGCCCTGGCTCCGGCCTGCTCTCTCTCTGGCTCTGGCCTGCCCATGCCTTGGCTCCGGTCTGCTCTCTATCTCTGGCTCTGGCCTGCCCTTGCCTTAGCTCCGGCCTTCTTTCGCTCTGACTCTGACCTGCCCTCGCCCTGGCCTACCCTCGCCTTGGCTCTGGCCTGCTCTCGCTCTGGCTCCTGCCTGCCCTCGCCCTGACTCCGGCCTGCCCTTGCTCTGGCTCCGGCCAGCCATCGCATTGGCTCCGGCCTGCTCTCGCCCTGGCTCCGACCTGCTCTCTCTCTGGCTCTGGCCTGCCCTTGCCTTGGCTCTGGCTTGCTCTCGCTCTGTCATGCCCTCACCTTGGCTCCGGCCTGCTCTTGCCCTGGCTCCGGCCTGCTCTCTCTCTGGCTCTTGCTTGCCCTTGCCCTGGCTTCGGCCTACTCTCGCTCTGGCCTGCTCTCGCTCTGGCCTCGCCCTGTCTCCGGCCTCCTCTCGCCCTGGTTCCGGCCTGCCCTTGCCTTGGCTCTGGCCTTCTCTCACTCTGGCCTGCCCTTGCCTTGACTCTGGCCTACTCTCGCTCTGGCCTGCTCTCGCTCTGGCCTGCTCTCGCTTTGGCTCCGGCCTGCTCTCGCTCTGACTCTGGCCTGCCCTCGCCCTGGCCTGCTCTGGATCTGTCTCTGGCCTGCCCTCGCCTTGGCTCCGGCCTGCTCTCGCTCTCTGGCCTGCCCTCACCTTGGCTCCAGCCTGCTCTCGCCTTGGCTCCAGCCTGCTCTTGCTCCGGCCTGCCCTCGCCCTGGCTCCGGCCTACCTTACACTGGCTCCGGCCAGCCCTCGCCTTGGCTCCGGCCTGCTCTTGCTCTGGCTCCGGACTGCTCTTGCTCTGGCCTGCCCTCGTCTTGACTCCGGCCTGCTTTCGCTCTGGTTCTGGCCTCCCTTCGCCTTGGCTCTGGCCTGCCCTCGCTCTGGCTCAAGCCTGCTCTAGACCCCAGTCACAGCTGTTGACCCACACCGGGGAATGCAGGAACAGGCAGGTTCGGCTGGCATACAGACAGGTGGGTATTGGCAGGCACGGCTGGTATGTTGACAGTTGGGTATTGGCAGGCACGGCTGGTATGCAGAAGGTGGGCACTGGCAGGCACGGCTGGCATGCAGACAGGTGGGCACTGGCAGGCACGGCTGGCATGCAGACAGGCGGGTACTGGCAGGTAGGAACGCAGGCAGGATAGGGACCAGTACAGACGGGACACAGGAACGGAGCCGCAGGTGCAGTAGACAAGCAGAGCAGAGCAAAACCCACAGATGCGGTAGACAAGCAGAGCAGAGCAAAACCCGCAGATGCGGAAGACAAGCAGAGCTGAGCAAAACCCGCAGGTGCGGTAAACAAGCAGAGCAGAGAAAAACCCGCAGATGCGGTAGACAAGCAGAGCAGAGCAAAACCCGCAGATGCAGTAGACAAGCAGAGCAGAGCAAAACCCGCAGATGCGATAGACAAGCAGAGCAGAGCAAAACCCGCAGATGCGGTAGACAAGCAGAGCAGAGCAAAACTTACTCTGGCTGTGGCCTGCCCTTTCCTTTGCTCCGGACTGCTCTCGCTCTGGCCTGCTTTCGCTCTGCCTCTGGCCTGCCCTCGACTTGGCTCCGGCCTGCTCTCGCCTTGGCTCCGGCCTGCTCTCGCTCTGGCCTGCCCTCGCCTTGGCTCCGGCCTCCTCTCGCGCTAGCTCTGGCCTGCCTTTGCCTTGTCTCTGGCCTACTCTCACTCTGGCCTGCTCTCGCTCTGCAGAGTCTGCCCTTGCCTTGGCTCCGGCCTGCTCTCGCTCTGGCCTGCTCTTGCTCTGGCCTACCCTGGCTCTGCCTCTGGCCTGCCCTCGCCTTGGCTACGGCCTGCTCTCGCCTTTGCTCCGGCCTGCTCTCGCTCTAGCTCCGTACTGCCCTCGCCCTGGCTCCACTATGCCACAGCTCGGGCTCCGGCCTGCCCTCGCCTTGGCTACGTCCTGCTCTCTCCCTGGCTCTGAACTGCTCTCTCTCTGGCTCTGGTCTACCCTCGCCCTGGCTCCGGCCTGCTCTCTCTCTGGCTCTGGCCTGCCCTTGCCCTGGCTCCGGCCTACTCTCGCTCTGGCTTGCCCTTGCCTTGGCTCTGGCCTTCTCTATCTCTGGCTCCGGCCTGCCCTTGCCTTGGCTCTGGCCTACCCTCGCCTTGACTCCGGCCTGCTCTCGCTACTGCCTGCCCTCGGCCTGACTCCGGCCTGCCCTTGCTCTGGCTCCGGCCAGCCCTCGCCCTGCCTCCGAATTCCTATGGCTCTGGCCTGCCCTCGCCCTGGCTCCGGCCTGCTCTCTCTCTGGCTCTGGCCTGCCCTCGCCCTGGCTCCGACCTCCTCTAGCTCTGGCCTGCTCTCGCTCTGACTCTGACCTGCCCTCGCCCTGGCTCTGGCCTACCCTCACCTTGGCTCCGGCCTGCTCTCGCCTTGGCTCCGGCCTGCTCTCGCTCTGGCTCCTGCCTGCCCTCGCCCTGACTCCGGCCTGCCCTTGCTCTGGCTCCGGCCAGCCCTCGCATTGGCTCTTGCCTGCTCTCGCCCTGGCTCCGACCTGCTCTCTCTGGCTCCGGCCTGCTCTCGCCGTCTCTTGCTTGCTCTCGCTCTGGCCAGTCTGGCCTGTCCTCTCCTTGGCTCCAGCCTGCCCTCGTCCTGGCTCCGGCCTGCTCTTGCTCTGTCCTGCTCTCGCCCTGGGTCCGGCCTGCTCTCGCCTTGGCTAAGTCCGGCCTGCTCTCGCCTTGGGTCCGGCCTGCTATCTCTCTGGTTCCGGCCTGCCCTTGCTTTGGCTCATGCCTGCTCTATAGATCTCTTGCTGACAACTTTATCTTCCAAAAGGTAGGGGAGAAAACAAGGGGATCTGCTACTTTGGATCTAATCCTTATAAACAGGGAGGAAATGGTTGAGGAGGTAAAGGTGGCTGGGACCCTAGGAGGCAGCGATCATGCTATTATAGAATTACAGTGTGTGTGTGTGTGTGTGTGTGTGTGTGTGTGTGTGTGTGTGTGTCATATACAGTGTGTGTGTGTGTCATATACAGTGTGTGTGTGTGTGTGTGTCATATACAGTGTGTGTGTGTGTGTGTGTGTCATATACAGTGTGTGTGTGTCATATACAGTCTGTGTGTGTGTGTGTGTCATATACAGTCTGTGTGTGTGTGTGTGTGTGCGTGTGGCATCTGTTTGTGCGTGTGGCATATACAGTCTGTGTGTGCGTGTGTGTGGCATATACAGTCTGTGTGTGTGTGTGTGTGTGACTTGGCTCCTACCTGTTCTTGCCCTGGTTCCGGCCTGCATTCGCCTTGGCTCCGGCCTGCTCTCTCTGGTTCCGGCCTGCCCTTGCTTTGGCTCATGCTTGCTCTATATCTGGCCTGACCTCAACTTGGCTCTGGCCTGCTCTCGCTCTGGCCTGCCCTCGCTCTGGCTCCGGCCTACTCTCACTCTGGCCTGCCCTTGCCTTGGCTCTGGCCTTCTCTATCTCTGGCTCCGGCCTGCCCTTGCCTTGGCTGTGGCCTACCCTTGCCTTGGCTGTGGCCTGCTCTCGCCTTGGCTCCGGCCTGCTCTCGTTCTGGCTACGGCCTGCCCTCGCCCTGACTCCGGCCTGCCTTTGCTCTGGCCCCGGCCAGCTCTCGCCCTGCCTCCGACCTTCTCTGGCTCTGGCCTGCCCTCGCCCTGCTCTCTCTCTGGCTCTGGCCTGCCCATGCCTTGGCTCCGGCCTGCTCTCTCTCTGGCTGGCCCTTGCCTGAGCTCCAGCCTGCTCTCGCTCTGACTCAGACCTGCCCTCACCTTGGCTCCGGCCTGCTCTCGCCTTGGCTCCAGCCTGCTCTCGCTCTGGCTCCTGCCTGCCCTCGTCCTGACTCCGGCCTGCCCTTGCATTGGCTCTTGCCTGCTCTCGCCCTGGCTCCGACCTGCTCTCTCTCTGGCCTTGCCTTGGCTCTGGCCTGCTCTCGCTCTGGCTCTGTCCTGCCCTCGCCTTGGCTCCAGCCTGCTCTTGCCCTGGCTCCGGCATGCTCTCGCTCTGGCTCTGGCCTGCCCTTGCACTGGCTCTGGCCTGCTCTCTCTCTGGCTCTGGCCTGCCCTTGCCCTGGCTCCGGCCTACTCTCGCTCTGGCCTCGCCCTGTCTCCTGTCTCCTCTCGCCCTGGTTCCGGCCTGCCCTTGCCTTGGCTCTGGCCTTCTCTCGCTCTGGCTCTCGCCTGCCCTTCCCTTGGCTCTGGCCTACTCTCGCTCTGGCCTGCCCTCGGCCTGGCTCCAGCCTGCTCTCGCTCTGGCGTGCCCTCGCTTTGGCTCCGGCCTGCTCTCGCTCTGGCCTGCCCTCGCCTGGCTCCGGAATGTTCTCGCCTTGGCTCCGGCCTGCTATCGCTCTGGCTCTAGCCTGCCCAAGCTCTCTCTGGCTCTGGCTTGCCCTCGCTCTGGCTCTTGCCTGCCCTCGCCTGTTCTGACTCTGGCTCGGGCCTGCCCTCGCCCTGGGTCCGGCCTGCTCTCTTCCTGGCTCCGGCCTGCTCTCGCCCTGGCTCCGGCCTGCTCTTGCCCTGGCTCTGGCCTGCTCTTGCCCTGGTTCCGGCGTGCCCTTGCCTTGGCTCTGGCCTTCTCTTGCTCTGGCTCTGGCCTGCAAGGCTCTGCCCAACTCTCGCTCTGGCTCCGGCCTGCCCTTGCCCTGGCTCCGGCCTGCTCTCGCTCTGGCCTGCCCCTGCCTTTGCTCCGGCTTGCTCCCGCTCTGGCTCTGGTCTGCCCTCGCCTTGGCTCCGGACTGCTCTCGCTTTGGCTCTAGCCTTGTCTCCGGCCTGCCCTCGCCTTGTCTCCGGCCTGATCTGACTCTGGCTCTGGCCAGCCCTCGCCCTGCTCTTGCCTTGGCTCTGGCCTGCACTCGCCCTGGCTCTGGCCTGCTCTCGCCCTGGTTCCGGCTGCCCTTGCCTTGGCTCCGGCCTTCTTTCTCTCTGGCTCTGGCCTGCCCTTGCCTTGGCTCTGGCCAAATCTCGCTTTGGCCAAGGCGAAGGCAGGCCAGAGCCACAGCAAGAGCAGGCCAGAGCCTGAGCGAGAGCAGGCCGGAGCCAAGGCAAAGGCAGGCTGGAGCCAGAGCGATAGCAGGCCGTAGCCATGGCAAAGGCAGGCCGGAGCCAAGGCGAGGGCAGGCCAAAACCAGAGCGAGAGAATGCCAGAGCCAGGGCGAGGGCAGACCAGGGCGAGGGCAGGCCAGAGCAAGAGCAGGCCGGAGACAGGTCGAGGGCAGGCCGGAGCCAGAGCGAGGGCAGGCCGGAGCCAGGGCAAGGGCAGGCCAGAGCCAGAGCGAGAGCAGGCCGGAGCCAGGGCGAGGGCAGCCGGAGCCAGAGCCGGAGCTGGCCACAGCCAAGGCGAGGGCTGGCCGGAGGCAGAGCCAGGGTCGGCCACAGCAAGAGCAGGCCGGAGCCAAGGCAAGGACAGGCCAGAGCCAGAGCGAGAGCAGGCCTGAGCGAGAGCAGTCCGAAGCCAAGGCAAAGGCAGGCCAGAGCCAGAGCAGGTGCTGGCCATATCCAAGGCGAGGGCTGGCCGGAGCCAGAGCAAGGGCAGGCCGGAGCTAGGGCGAGGGAAGGCCTAAGCCAGAGCGAGAGCAGGCTGGAGCCAGAGCGAGAGCAGGCCGGACGGAGCCAAGGCGAGGGCAGGCCAGAGCCAGAGCGAGAGCAGTCCGGAGAAAGGACGAGGGCAGGCCGGAGCCAGGGCGAGAGCAGGCCAGAGCCAGGGCGAGAGCAGGCCAGAGCTAGAGCCAGCGCAGGCGGCCAGGGTGAGGGCAGACCAGAGTGAGAGCGAGAGCAGGCCGGAGCCAAGGCGAGGCCAGAGCCAGAGCAAGAGCAGGCCAGAGCCAGAGCGAGAGTAGGCCGGAGCCAGGGCGACGGCAGGCCAGAGCCAGAGAGAGAGTAGGCCGGAGCCAGGGCGAGGGCAGGCCAGAGCCAGGGCGGACGGAGCCAAGGCGAGGGCAGGCCGGAGCCCGAGCTATGGCATAGCGGAGCCAGGGTGAGGGCAGTACGGAGCTAGAGCGAGAGCAGGCCGGAGCTAAGGCAAGGGCAGGCCAGAGGCAGAGCCAGGGTAGGCCAGAGCAAGAGCAGGCCACAGTGAGAGCAGGCCGGAGCCAAGGCAAGGACAGGCCGGAGCCAAGGCAAGGACAGGCCCAAGCCAGAGCGAGAGCAGTCCGGAGCCAAGGCAAAGGCAGGCCAGAGCGAGAGCAGGCCAGAGCCAGAGCGAGAGCAGGCAGGAGCCAAGGCGAAGGCAGGCCAGGGCAAGAGGAGGTGTTGGCCGGAGCCAGGGCGAGGGCTGGCCGGAGCCAGAACAAGGGCAGGCCGGAGCCAGAACAAGGGCAGGCCGGAGCCAGAACAAGGGCAGGCCGGAGCCAGAACAAGGGCAGGTCGGAGCCAGGGCGAGGGCAGGCTGGAGCCAGGGCAAGAGTAGGCCGGAGCCAAGATGAGGGCAGGCCAGAGCCAGAGCGAGAGCAGGCCGGAGCCAGGACGAGTGCAGGCCAGAGCCAGCGCGAGAGCAGGCCAGGGCGAGGGCAGACCAGAGTGAGAGCGAGAGCAGGCCGGAGCCAAGGCCAGGCCAGAGCAAGAGCAGGCCAGAGCCAGAGCGAGAGTAGACCGGAGCCAAGGCGAGGGCAGGCCGGAGCTAGGGCTTGCCGGAGCCAGATCAACGGCAGGCCGGAGCAAGGGCAAGAGCAGGCTGAAGCCATAGCGAAAGCAGGCCGGAGCCAAGGAGAGAGCAGGCCAAAGCCAAGGCGAGGGCAGTCTAGAGCCAGACAGAGCGAAAGCAGGCCAGAGCCAGAGCAATCCGGAGCCAGAGCGAGATCAGGCCGGAGCCAGGGTGAGGGCAGGCCAGAGCCAGAGCAAGAGCAGGCCCTTGCCAAGGCGAGAGCAGGCTGGAGGCAAGGCCAGAGCCAGGGCAGGCCAGGCCAGAGCCAGAACGATAGCAGGCCAGTCCAGAACAAGAGCAGGCCAGAGCGAGAGAAGTCCGGAGCCAAGGTAAGGGCAGGCCAGAGCCAGAGAGAGAGTAGGCCTGAGCCAGAGGTAGAGCAGGCCGGAGCCAAGTCGAAGGCAGGCCAGAACCAGAGCGAGAGCAGGCCGGAGTCAAGACGAGGGCAGGCCAGAGCCAGAGCAAGAGCAGGCTGGAACCAAGACGAGGGCTGGCCGGAGCCAGAGCAAGGGCAGGCCGGAGCCAGGGCAATGGCAGGTCGGAGACAAGGCTAGAGCAGGCTGGAGCCAAGGCGAGGGCAGGCCAAAACCAGGGCGAGAGCAGGCCGGAGCCAAGGCGAGCCGGAGCCAGGGCGAGGCAGGCCAGGGTCAGAGCAAGAACAGGCCGGGGCTATGGCGAAGGCACGCCAGAGTGAGAGCAGGCCGAGGCCAGAGCGAGAGAGCAGTCCAGAGCCAGAGCGAGAGTAGGCTGGAGCCTGGGCGAGGGCAGGCCAGAGCCAGAGAGAGAGCAGGCAGCAGGGCGAGGGCAGGCCAGATCCAGGGCGAGGGTAGTCCGAAGCTAAAGCGAGAGTAGGCCGGCGCCAAGACGAGAGCAGGCCAGAGGCAGAGCCAGGGCAGGCAGGAGCCAGAGCGAGAGCAGGCCGGAGCCAAGGCAAGGGCAGGCCAGAGCGAGAGCTGGTCGGAGCCAAGGCGAGGGCAGGCCAGAGACAGAGCGAGAGCAGGCTGGACCCAAGGCCAGATGCAGAGCGGGAGCAGGCCAGAGCGAGAGCAGTCTGGAGCCAAGGAAAGGGCAGGCCGGAGCTAGATGTAGCAGGCTTGAGCCAGAGCGAGGGCAGGCCGGAGCAAAGGCGAAGGAAGGCAGGCCAGAACCAGAGCGAGAGCAGGCCGGAGTCAAGACGAGGGCAGGCCAGAGTAAGAGCAGCCGGAGCCAGGGCGAGGGTAGGCCAGACGACCAATCAGCAGTATTGGCGCCAAATTTAATCACCGCTCTGCAGATTAGTCGCAACCACCGGCCGTGACCAACAAGCGATATTGGCGCCAAATTTAAACACCACTTCGCTGATTGGTTGCGGTTGCCGGCCGCAACTAATCAGCATTATTGGCGCCAAATTTAAACACCGCTTTACTGATTTGTCGCGGTGGCCGGCAGCCCTTAGCAGGAGTGTTGCTGATTACTTGTACCTTACCTGCTGCTGCAGGCTGTCCAGCAGAAGACTGAAAAGAGCAAGAGCAGGCCGGAGCTAGGGCGAGGGCAGGCCAGAGCCAGAGCGAGAGTAGGCCAGAGCCAAGGTAAGGCCAGAGAGAGAGCAGGTCGGAGCCAGGGCGAGAGCAGGCTGGAGACTGGGCGAGGTCAGAGACAGAGTGAGAGCAGGCCAGAGCGAGAGCAGGCCGGAGCCAGGGCGAGAGCAGGTCGGAGCCAGGGCGAGAGCAGGCCAGAGCCAAAGCGAGGGCAGGCCGGAGCCAGAGCAAGGGCAGGCCGGAGTCAGGGCGAGGGCAGGCCGGAGCCAGAGCGAGAGCAGGCCGGAGCCAGGGCAAAGGCTGGCCGGAACAAGGGCGAGAACAGGTAGGAGTCAAGACAAGGGCAGGCCAGAGCCAGAGAAAGAGCAGGCCAGAGCCAGAGCAAGAGCAGGCCGGAGCCAGGGTGAGAGCAGGCGGGAGCCAGGGCGAGAGCAAGCAAGAGCCAGAGCGAGAGTAGGCCAGAGCCAAGGCAAGGGCACTCCAGAGCCAGAGCGAGAGAAGGCTGGAGCCAAGGCAAGGGCAGGTCGGAACAAGGGCTAGAGCAGGCCCGAGACAGGGCGAGGCCAGAGCCAGAGCGAGAGCAGGCCACAGCCAGAGTGAGAGTATGCCGGAGCCAGGGCGAGGGTGGGCCAGAGACAGAGAGAGAGCAGGCCGGAGCCAGTTCGAGGGCGGGCCAGAGCCAAAGCGAGAGAAGGCCGGAGCCAGGGCGAGAGCAGGCCGGAGCTAAGGCGAGGGCAGGCCGGAGCAATAGCGATGGCAGGCTCCGGAGCCAGGGCAAGGGCAGTCAGGAACTAGAGCGAGAGCAGGCCGGAGTCAAGGTGAGAGCTGGTTGGAGCCAAGTCGAGGGCAGGCCAGAGGCAGAGCCAGGGAAGGCCAGAGTCAGAGCGAGAGCAGGCCGGAGCCAAGGCGAGGGCAGGCTAGAGCCAGAGCAAGAGCAGGTCAGAGCCAAGGCGAGGGCAGGCCAGAGCCAGAGCGAGAGCAGGCCGGAGCCAAGGCGAGGGGAGGGCAGAGCGAGAGCAGGCCAGAGCAAGAGCAGGCCGGAGCCAAGGCGAAAGCAGGCCAGAACAAGAGCGAGATCAGGCCAGAGTCAAGACGAGGGCAGGCCAGAGCCAGAGGAAGAGCAGGCCAGAGCCAAGGCATCGGCAGGCGAGAGCCAGAGAGAGAGCAGGCCAGAGCCAGAGCGAGGGCAGGCCAGAGCGAGAACAGGTCGGAGCCAGGGCGAGAGCAGGCCGGAGCTAATGCGAGGGCAGGCCGGAGCTAGAGCAAGGGCAGGCCAGAGCCAGAGCGAAAGTAGGCCAGAGCCAGGGCGAGGGCAGGCCAGAGCCAGAGAGAGAGCAGTCCGGAGCCAGGGCGAAGGCAGGCCATTGCCAGAGCGAGAGCAGGCCGGAGCCAGGGCGAGAGCAGGTCGGAGCCAGAGCGAGAGCAGGTCGGAGCCAGGGCGAGAGCAGGCCGGAGCCAATGCAAGGGCAGGCCGGAGCCAGAGCAAGGGCAGGCCAGAGCGAGAGCAGGTCGGAGCCAGGGCGAGAGCAGGCCGGAGCTAATGCGAGGGCAGGCCGGAGCAAGAGCAAGGGCAGGCCAGAGCCAGAGCGAGAGCAGGCCAGAGCAAGAGTAGGCCAGAGCCAGGGCGAGGGCAGGCCAGAGCCAGAGCGAGAGCGGGTCGGAGCCAGGGCGAGGGCAGGCCGGAGCCAATGCGAGGGCAGGCTGGAGCCAGAGCAAGGGCAGGCCGGAGTCAGGGCGAGGGCAGGCCGGAGCCAAGGCGAGAGTAGGCCAGAGCCAAGGCAAGGGCAGGCCAGAGGCAGAGCGATACAAGGCCAGAGCCAAGGCAAGGGCAGGCCAGAGCAAGAGGAGGCCAGAGCCAGAGCAAAAGCAGGCCGGAGCCAGGGCGAGGGCAGGCCAGAGCAAGAGCAGGCCAGAGCCAGAGCAAGAGCAGGCCGGAGCCAGGGCGAGGGCAGGCCAGAGCCAGAGCAGTCCAGAGCCAAGGCAAGGGCAGGCCAGAGACAGCAGGCCTACGCCAGAGCGAGAGCATGCCGGAGCCAAGGCGAAGGCTGGCCATAATGAGCGAGAGCAGGCCGGAGTCAAGACGAGGGCAGGCCAGAGCAAGAGCAGGCTGGAGCCAGGGTGAGGGCAGGGCGAGAGCAGGCCGGAGCCAAGGCGAGGTCTAGCCAGAGCCAGAGCAAGGGCAGGCCGGAGCTAGAGCAAGGGCAGGCCGGAGCCAGGGAGAGAGCATGCCGGAGCCAGGGCGAGAGCAGGCCGGAGCCAAGGCGAGGGCAGGTCAGAGCCAGAGCGAGAGCAGGCCGGAGCAAGGATGAATGAGGGCAGGCAGTAGAGTAGCCAGGGCGAGGGCAGGCCAGAGTCAGAGCGAGAGCAGGCCGGAGCTAAGGCAAGGGCAGGCCAGAGCCAGAGAGAGAGCAGGCCGGAGGCAGGGCGAGGGAAGGCCAGAGCGAGAGCAGGTAGGAGCCAAGGCGAGAGCAGGCCGGAGACAGAGCAAGGGCGGGCTAGAGTCAGGCAAGGGCATGCTGGAGCCAGAGCAAGAGCCGGCCGGAGCTAAGGCGGGAACAGGCCGGAGCCAAGGCGAGGTTAGGCCAGAGCCAGAGTAAAAACAGGCCGGAGCCAGGACGAGGGTAGGCCAGAGCGAGAGCAGGCCGGAGCCTCGGCGAGGGCAGACCAGAGCCAGAGCGAGAGAAGGCCGGAGCCAAGGCAAGGTCAGGCCGTTACCAGGGCGAGAACAGGCCAGAGGCCCAGAGCGACAGTAGGCCAGAGCCAGAGAGAGAGTAGGGCGGAGACTGGGCGAGGGCAGGCCAGAAACAGAGCGAGAACAGGTCGGAGACTGGGCGAGAGCAGGCCGGAGCCAAGGCGAGGGCAGGCCGGAGCCAGAGCGGTGGCAGGCCGGAGCCAGAGCGAGGGCAGTCCGGAGCGAGAGCAGGCCGGAGCTAGGGCGAGAGCAGGCCAGAGAAAGAGCGAGAGCAGGCCGGAGCCAGGACGAGTGCAGGCCGGAGCCAGAGCGAGAGCGGGCCGGAGCCTATGCGAGGACAGGCCAGAGCCAGAGCGAGAGCAGGCCGGAGCCAAGGCTTCATTGCTTATTATGAGACACAAATCTGATAATTACACTACTGCTGTAACGTCTGGCCTGCCCTCATCTTGACTCCGGCCTGCTCTCGCTCTTGTTATGGCCTGCCTTCACCTTGGCTCTGGCCTGCTCTCGCTCTGGCGTAGGCCTGCTGTCGCTCTGGCTCTGTCTGGCCTGCCCTTGCCTTGCCTCCGGACTGCTTTTGCTCTGGCCTTGGCCGGCCCTCGCCCTGGCTCCGGCCTGTTCTTCCTCTGGCCTGCTCTGCCCTGGCTCCGGCCTGCTCTTGCTCTGGCGTCGCCCTGTCTCCAGCCTGCTCTCGCCCTGGTTCCGGCCTGCCCTTGCCTTAGCTCTGGCCTTCTATCGCTCTGGCTCTGGCCTGCCCTTGCCTTGGCTCCGGCCTGCTCTCGCTCTGGCTCCGGCCTGCCCTCCCGGCCTGCCCCTCTGGCTCCGGCCTGCCCTCGCATTGGCTCCGGCCTGCCCTCCCATTGGCTCCGGCCTGCTCTCGCCCTGGCTCCGACCCGCTCTCGCTCTGGCCTGCCCTTGCCCTGGCTCCGGCCTGCTCTCTCTCTGGCCTGCCCATGCCTTGGCTTCGGCCTGCTCTTCCTCTGGCCTGCCCTCCTCTTGACTCTAACCTGATCTCGCTCTTGTCTTCGCCTTGGCTCCAGCCTGCTCTCGCTCTGGCTCAGGCCTGCTCTCGCTCTGGCCTGCCCTAGCTCTGGCTCCGGACTGCTCTCGCTCTGGCCTGCTCTCGCTCTGGCCTACCCTCGCCCTGGCTTCGGCATACTCTCGCTCTGGTTCTGACCTGCTCTCGCTCTGGCCTCACCCCGTCTCCGGCCTGCTCTCGCCCTTGTTCTGGCCTGCCCTTGCCTTGGCTCCGGCCTTCTCTCACTCTGGCCTGCTCTTGCCTTGGCTCTGGCCTGCCCTCGCCCTGGCTCCGGCCTTCTCTCGCTCTGGCCTGCCCATGCCTTGGCTCCGCCTGCTCTTCCTCTGGCCTGCCCTCGTTTTGACTCTAACCTGATCTCACTCTTGTTCTGGCCTGCCTTCGCCTTGGCTCCAGCCTGCTCTCGCTCTGGCTCAGGCCTGCTGTCGCTCTGGCCTCACTCACCCTGTCTCCGGCCTGCTCTCATCCTGGTTTCGGCCTGCCCTTGCCTTGACTCTGGCCTGCCCTTGCCTTGGCTCTGGCCTACTCTGGCTCTGGCCTGCCCTCGCCCTGGCTCCGGCCTGCTCTGGATCTGGCCTGCCCTCGCCTTGGCTCCGGCCTGCTCTCGCCCTGGCTCCAGCCTGCTCTCACTCTGGCTCCGGCCAGCTCTCACCCTTGTTCCGGCCTGCCCTTGCCTTGGCTCCGGCCTTCTCTCGCTCTGGCCTGCCCTTGCCTTGGCTCTGGCCTGCCCTCGGGCTTTCTCTCGCTCTGGCCTGACCCAATTTCCACCTCCATTTGCTGAAATGCAGCCCCAAACTTACAGGACCCTCCACCATGCTTATGCATCACTATTGCCCACAGACACTCATTATTGTACTGCTCTCCAGCCCTTCAGTGAACATAATCTCTTCTGTAATAACAACATTTTTCATATTTTGACTCAACCGTCCAGAGCACATCCTGCCAATTTTCTACCCCCTGGTTCCTCTGTTTTAATGCATAGTTGAGTCACTTGGCCTTGTTTTGATGTGGAAGATATGGCTTTTTCGCCACAATTCTGCTATGAAGACCACTTCTGGCCAGTCTTCTCTGAACAGTAGATGAGTGAAGCTGAGTCCCACTGGTTGCTGCCAGTTCTGAGCTGATGGCACTGCTGGACATCTTCCGCTTTTGAAGGAAAGTAACCATAATGTGTCATACATCTGCTGCACTAAGTTTCCTTGGCCGACCACTGCAGCTACTGACCTCAACGTTGCACATTTTATTGTGCTTCTTCATAAGTGCTTGAATGACACATCTTGAACCCTCAATCTGCTTTGAAATTTGTGCCTTAGAGACCTTGCTGATGTAGTATAACTTCCTTGTGTATTCTTGCTCAGTCTTGCCATGGAGTATGACCAGACACCTAATAACTGTATTATTACAAAATCCTTGACTTTGCGCAGGTGTACCTAAAAGAATTGATGCTGTTTTAAAGCGAAAAGTTGGCCACACCAAATATTGATTGGATCTAGATATTTAGTTTGTTCATTCACTTGTATTTTGTAAATTGATTAAATAGATCATTAACATTTCTATTTTTGAAGCGTTCTTACTTTACAGCATTTTTTCTACACCTTTCTAAAAATTATTTTTATGTGATTGTGTCTTTTATTTGCTCATTAATAATCTGATATATCTTTTGGTATTTTGTGTATAGTTGTTTTTTTGCTGTTGGGGTAAATTGTAGGATATTGATACATCACTGGTGAGAGGTCAGTATAGAGATCAGTACTACACCCAGATCACCAGGACATAGACCGACCGGTGATATCACTGTATATACATCACTGGGGAGAGGTCAGTATATGATTAGTACTACACCCAGATCACCAGGACATAGAGCGGTGATATCACTGTATATACATCACTGGGGAGAGGTCAGTATAGTGGAAGTTGGGGGCGGGCAGTGGGAGAGTCGGATATATAGGGAAAAGTGCGGGAAAACCGCCATTCCCTGAGGAGCAGCAGAGAGAATTACCTGGAGAAATGGAGTCCGTAGAATCCCTGATGGTCCAGCTGAGAGACGTCGCCCGGTCACGCAGAGATGGATGGCTGGAGGCCCAGCTGTCTGCTTTGCTGGGAGCAGCCGAAAATCTGGAGGCGCCGTCAGGAGCGAGGAGAAGGAGCAGGAGGACCAAGCTCCCGGAGAGACTGTCACCGGAGGTAACCACGTGCAATAGGCGCAGGCTCCAGAGCCCCTGCGGGAAGCGAGCGTGATGGTGCGGTCCCGTCCCGCCACGCTCGCCCCGGCAGGAATCCACCTAGCCGGCCTGCTGGCGCTGCACAGCGTGGAGCGCGGCCCGCTGCGGGATCAGCGTTGCCGGAGCCGGAGGTCCATGCCCCGGCTTGCGCACCGCAGCTGGGCCGCACAGGCTAGCTATTATTCGTGGTGGGGGCCAAACTTCCAGTAGATCGAGGGAGCAGCACAGCAAGCGGCAGGATATCACTGTATATACATCGCTGGGGAGAGGTCAGTATAGTGATCAGTACGAGTGGTTTCCTGATCCTTTGATTGTAGGAATGAGTGGTTGGTTACATGTGCTAATAAATTAGGACAAAACGTAGGAAATTTAGGAAAAAACATCTCAGCAGTAATAACATGCTGATTGTGATGATGTCATGAAGATGACTTGAATTTCCGCTGTCTTATCGCTCGCTGTACTGTGACATCACTGTCTATTATCTCTGCTGTGACATCACTGTCTATTATCGCTGTACTGTGACATCACTGTCTAATCTCTGATGTGATATCACTGTCTATTATCTCTGTACTGTGACATCACTGTCTATTTATCTCTGTACTGTGACATCACTGTCTATTATCTCTGCTGTGACATCACTGTCTATTATCTCTGTGCTGTGACATCACTATTATCTATCTCTCTGCTGTGACATGACTGTCTATTATCCCTGTACCACATCACTGTCTTCTCGCCTTGGCTCCAGCCTGCTCTCGCTCTGGCCTGCCCTCGCCCTGACTCCGGCCTGCTCTGGATCTGGCCAGCTGTCGTTCTGGCCTGCCCTCGCCTTGGCTCCGGCCAAATCTCGCCTTGGCTCTGGCCTGCTCTCTCTCACCTTGGCTCCGGCCTGCTCTCGCCCTGCCCTCGCCCTGGCTCCGGCCTACTCTCGCTCTGGCTCTGGCCTGCTCTCGCTCTGACTCTGGCCTCACTCACCCTGTCTCCGGCCTGCTCTCGTCCTGGTTTCGGCCTGCCCTTGCCTTGGCTCTGGCCTACTCTCGCTCTGGACTGCCCTCGCCCTGGCTCCGGCCTGCTCTCGCTCTGGCGTGCCCTCACCTTGGCTACGGGCCTGCTCTCGCTCTGTCTGGCCTGCCCTCGCCCTGGCTCCGGCCTGCTCAGGATCTGGCTCTGGACTGCCCTCGCCTTGGCTCCGGCCTGCTCTCGCCCTGGCTCCGACCTGCTCTCGCCCTGGCTCCGGCCTGCTCTCGCCCTGGCTCCGGCCTGTCCTCGCCCTGGCTCCGGCCTGCCCTTGCTCTGACTCCGGCAAGCCCTCGCCTTGGCTCCGGCCTGCTCTCGCCCTGGCTCTGGCCTGCTCTTGCTCTGGCTTTGGCCTGCCCTCGCCCCGGCTCCTGCCTGCTCTTGCTCTGGCCTGCTCTTGCTTTGGCTCTGTCGTCTTGACTCCGGCCTGATCTCGCTCTTCTTCTGGCCTGCCTTCGCCTTGGCTCCGGCCCTGCTCTCGCCTTGGCGCTGGCCTACTTTCGCTCTGACTCCGGCCTGCTCTTCGCCCTGGCTCTGGCCTGCCCTCGCCCTGGCTCCAGCCTACTCTCGCTCTGGCTCTGGCCTGCTCTCGCTCTGACCTCGCCCTGTCTCCGGCCTGCTCCCCCCCCTGTCCGGGCAGCCCTTGCCTTGGCTCCCTCCGGCCTGCTCTCGCTCTAGCTCTTGCCTGCCCTCGCCCTGACTCCGGCCTGCCCCTCTTCAGGCCGCCCTGACTCCGGCCTGCCCCTCTGGCTCCAGCCTGCCCTCGCATTGGCTCCGGCCTGCTCTCTTGCCCTGGCTCCGACCCGCTCTCGCTCTGGCCTGCGCTGCTGGCTCTCCGGCCTGCTCTCTCTCTGGCTCTGGCCTGCCCAAGCCTTGGCTCCGGCCTGCTCTTCCTCTGGCTCTGGCCTGCCCTCGTCTTGACTCTAACCTGATCTCGCTCTTTTTCTGGCCTGCCTTCGCATTGGCTCCAGCCTGCTCTCTCTCTGGCTCAGGCCTGCTCTCGCTCTGGCCTGCCCTAGCTCTGGCTCCGGACTGCTCTCGCTCTGGCCTGCCCTCGCCTTGGCTCTGGCCTGCTCTCGCTCTGGCCTGCCCTCGCTCTGGCCTGCCCTCGCCTGGCTCCGGCCTGCTCTCTCTCTGGCCTGCCCTCACCCTGACTCCTCTCGCTCTGGCCTGCTCTCGCTCTGGCCTCACTCACCCTGTCTCCGGCCTGCTCTCGTCCTGGTTTCGGCCTGCCTTTGCCTTGGCTCTGGCCTGC
Source organism: Phyllobates terribilis (assembly GCF_046119375.1). NCBI lineage: Eukaryota > Metazoa > Chordata > Amphibia > Anura > Dendrobatidae > Phyllobates > Phyllobates terribilis. Next base: position 2,532,596 of record NW_027362898.1, on the reverse strand, counting down.
TCTCGCTCTGGCCTGCCCTTGCCTTGGCTCTGGCCTACTCTCGCTCTGGCTCCGGCCTGCTCTCGCTCTGGCGTGCCCTCGCCTTGGCTACGGCCTGCTCTCGCTCTGTCTGGCCTGCCCTCGCCCTGGCTCCGGCCTGCTCTGGATCTGGCCTGCTCTCGCCCTGGCTCCGGCCTGCCCTTGCTCTGGCTCTGGCCTGCCCTCATCTTGGCTCCGGCCCTGCTCTTGCCTTAGCACTGGCCTACTTTCGCTCTAGCTTCGGACTGCCCTCGCCTTGGCTCTGGCCTGCCATCGCTCTGACTCCGGCCTGTTCTTCGCCCTGGCCTGCCCTCGCCCTGTCCAGCCTACTCTCGCTCTGGCCTGCTCTCGCTCTGACCTCGCCCCGTCTCCGGCCTGCTCCCCGCCCTGGTTCCGGCCTGCCCTTGCCTTGGCTCCCTCCGGCCTTCTCTCGCTCTAGCTCTTGCCTGCCTTTGCTCTCGCCTACTCTCGCTCTGGCTCTGGCCTGTCCTCGCCCTGGCTCCGGCCTGCTCTTGCTCTGGCGTGCCTTCGCCATGGCTCCGGCCTGCTCTTGCTCTGACTCTGGCCTGCCTCCAGCGTGCTCTGGCTCTGGCCTGCCCTCGCCTTGGCTCCGGCCTGCTCTCGCCCTGGCTCTGGCCTGCCCTCGCCTTGTCTCCGACCTGCTCTCGCTCTGTCTCCGGCCTGCCCTCGCCCTGGCTCCGGCCTGCCCTTGCTCTGGCTCCGGCCAGTCCTCGCCTTGGCTCCAGCCTGCTCTTGCTCTGGTCTGCCCTCGTCTTGACTCCGGCCTGCTTTCGCTCTGGTTCTGGCCAGCATTCGCCTTTGCTCCGGCCTGCTCTCGCTATGGCTCAGGCCTACTCTCTCTCTGGCTCTGGCCTGCCCTGGCGGCGTGCTCTCGCCTTGGCAAGGGCTCTTGCTCTGGCCTTCCCTCGCCCTGGCTCCGGCCTGCTCTCGCTCTGGACTGCTCTCGCTCTGGCCTGCTCTCGCTCTGGCCTGCTCTCTCCCTGGCTCCGGCCTGCTCTCGCTATGGCTTCAGCCTGCCCTCGCCCTGGCCAGCCCTCGCCTTGGCTCCGGCCAGCTACTGCTCTAGCTCCGGCCTGCTCTCGCTCAGGCTCTGGCCTGCTCTTGCTCTGGCCTGGCCTTGGCCGGATCCGGCCTGCTCTCGCTCTCACTCTGGTCTGCCCTCGCCCTGGCATGCTCTCGCCCTGGCTCTGGCCTGCTCTCGCCATGGCTTCGGCCTGCACTCGTCCTGGCTCTGGCCTGCTCTCGCTCTGGCCTGCCATCGTCTTGGCTCCGGCCTGCTCTAGCCCTGGCTCCAGCCTGCTCTCGCTCTGGCTTCGGCCTTCCCTCGCCCTGGCTCCGGCCTGCCCTTGTTCTGGCTCCGGCCAGCCCTCGCCCTGGCCAGCACCTGCTCTTGCTCCGGCCTGCCTTCGCCTTGGCTCCTGCCTGATCTCGCCCTGGCCTGCTCTCGCCTTGGCTCCGGACTGCTCTCGCTCTGGCCTGCTCTTGCTCTGGCCTACCCTGGCTCTGCCTCTGGCCTTCCCTTGCCTTGGCTCCGGCCTGCTCTCGCTCTAGTTCCGTACTGCCCTCACCCTGGCTCCGCTATGCCATAGCTTGGGCTATGGCCTGCCCTCGCCATGGCTCCGTCCTGCTCTCGCCCTGGCTCTGGCCTGCCCTCGCCCTGGCACCGGCCTACTCTCTCTCTGGCTCTGGCCTTCCGTCGCCCTAGTTCCGGCCTACTCTCGCTCTGGCCTGCTCTTGCCCTGGTTCTGGCCTCGCCTTGGCTCCGGCCTGCTCTCGCTCTCACTCTGGTCTGCCCTCACCCTGGCTGCCTGCTCTGGCTCTAGCTCTGGCCTGCTCTCGCCCTGGCTCCGGCCTGCCCTCGCCTTGGCTCCGGCCGGCCTGCTCTCGCCCTGGCCAGCCCTCCCTCGCCTTGGATACGGCCAGCACCTGCTCTGGCTCGGGCCTGCCTTCTCGCCTTGGCTTCGGACTGCTCTCGCTCTGGCTCTGGCCTGTCCTTGCCTTGGCTCCGGCCTGCTCTTGCTCTGGCCTACCCTGGCTCTGCCTCCGGCCAGCCCTCGCCTTGGCTCCGTCCTGCTCTCGCCCTGGCCTGCCCTCGTCCTGGCACCGGCCTACTCTCTATCTGGCTCTGGCCTGCCGTCGCCCTAGTTCCGGCCTACTCTCGCTCTGGCTCTGGCCTGCTGTTGCTCTGGTTCTGGCCTGCCTTGGCTCCGGCCTGCTCTCGCTCTCACTCTGGTCTGCCCTCACCCTGGCTGCCTGCTCTGGTTCTAGCTCTGGCTTGCTCTCGCGCTGGCTCTGGCCTGCTCTCGCCCTGGCTCCGGCCTGCCCTCGTCCTGGCTCCGGCCTGCCCTCGTCCTGGCTCCGGCCGGCCTGCTCTCGCCCTGGCTCCAGCCTGCTCTCACTCTGGCTTAGGCCTTCCCTCGCCCTAGCTCCGGCCTGCCCTTGCTCCGGCCAGCCCTCGTCTTGGATACGGCCAGCACCTGCTCTGGCTCCGGACTGCTCTCGCTCTGGCCTGTCCCTGCCTTGGCTCCGGCCTGCTCTTGCTCTGGACTACCCTGGCTCTGCCTCCGGCCTGCCCTCACCTTGGCTTCGACCTGTTCTTGCCCTGGCTCCGGTCTGCCCTCGCTCTGGCTCCGGCCTGCCCTCGCCCTGGCTCCGGCCTGCCCTCGCCCTGGCTCCGGCCTGCTCTCGCCCTGGCTCCGGCCTGCTCTCGCCCTGGCTCCGGCCTGCCCTCGCTCTGGCTCCGGCCTGCCCTCACCCTGTCTCCGGCCTGCTCTCGCTCTAGCCTGCCCTCGCCCTGGCTCCGGCATTCTCTCGCTCTGGTATCGGCCTGCCCTCGCCTTGGCTCCGGCCTGCCTTTGCCATGGCTACGGCCTGCTATCGCTCTGGCTCCGGCCTGCCTTTGCCTTGGCTCCGGCCTGCTCTCGCTGAGGCTCTGGCCTGCTCTCGCTGTGGCTCTGGCCTGCCTTCACCTTGGCCAGAACGAGATTTGGCCAGAGCCAAGGCAAGCCCAGAGCCAGAGAGAAGGAAGGCCGGAGCCATGGCTAGGGCAGCCGGAACCAGGGCGAGAGCAGGCCAGAGCCAGGGCGAGAGCAGGCCTTAGCCAAGGCGAAAGCAGGGCGAAGGCAGGCCCGAGCCAGAGTCAGAGCAGGCCGGAGCCAAGGCGAGGGCAGGCAAGGGCCAGAGCTCGGGCAGGCCAGAGCCAAAGCGAGCTCGGGCAGGCTAGAGCCAGAGCGATAGCAGGCCGGAGCCAAAGCGAGGGCAGGCCAGAGCCAGAGCGAAAGCAGGCCGGAGCCAAGGCAAGGGCAAGCCAGAGCCAGAGCGAGAGCAGGCCGGAGCAAAGGCAAGGGCAGGCCAGAGACAGAGCGAGAGCAGGCCGTAGTCAGGGAAAGGGCAGGCCGGAGCCAGAGCGAGAGTAGGCCAGAGCCAAGGCAAGGGCAGGCCAGGACCACAGCAAGAGAAGGCCGGAGTCAAGGCAAGGGCAGGCCGGAACCAGGGAGAGAGCACGCCGGAGCCAAGGCGAGAACAGGCCGGAGCCAAGGCGAGAGCAGGCCCGAGCAGGCCGGAGTCAAGGCGAGGGCAGGCAAGAGCCAGAGCGAAGGCAAGCCAGAGCCAAAGGGAGCTCGGGCAGGCTACAGCCAGAGCGATAGCAGGCCGGAGCCAAGGCGAGAGCATGCCGGAGCCAGGGCGAGGGCAGGCCAGAGGCCCCAGAGCGAGAGCAGGCCGGAGTCAAGGCAAGGGCAGGCCAGAGCCAGAGAGAGAGTAGGCGGCCTGAGCCAGAGCGAGAGCAGGCCGGAGCCAAGGCGAAGGCAGGCCAGAACCAGAGCGAGAGAAGGTCGGAGTCAAGACGAGGGCAGGCCAGAGCCAGAGCATGCTGGAGCCAAGGCGAGGGCTGGCCGGAGCCAGAGTAAGGGCAGGCATGAGCCAGAGTGAGAGCAGGCCGTAGCCAGGGAGAGGGCAGGCCGGAGACAGGGAGAGGGCAGGCCGGAGCCAGGGCGGGGGCAGGCCGGAGCCAGAGCGAGGGCAGGCCGGAGCTAGTAAGAGGGCAGGCCGGAGCCAGTAAGAGGGCAGGCCGCAGCCAGGGCGAGAGCTGTCCACAGCCAAGGCGAGGGCTTGCCGGAGCCAAAGCAACGGCAGGCCGGAGCCAGGGCGAGGGCAGGCCGATGCCAGGGCGAGGGTAGGCCGGAGCCAGGACGAGAGCAGGCCGGAGCCAAGGCGAAGGCAGGCCATAACCAGAGCGAGAGCAGGCCGGAGTCAAGACGAGGGCAGGCCAGAGCCAGAGCAAGAGCATGCTGGAGCCAAGGCGAGGGCTGACCGGAGCCAGAGGAAGGGCAGGCATGAGCCAGAGTGAGAGCTGGCCGTAGCCAGGGAGAGGGCAGGCCGGAGCCAGAGGGAGAGCAGGCCGGAGCCAGGGCGAGGGCAGGCCGGAGCCAGAGCGAGGGCAGGCCGGAGGCAGGGCGAGGGCAGGCTGATGCCAGAGCAAGAGAAAGCCGGAGCCAGTTAGAGGGCAGGCCGGAGCCAGGGCGAGGGTAGGCCGGAGCCAGGGCGAGAGCAGGCCGGAGCCAAGGCGAGGGCAGGCCAAAGCCAGAGCAGGAGCCGGCCGGAGCCAAGGCGAGGGCAGTCCGGAGCTAGAGCGAGAGCAGGGCCGGAGCAAAGGCGAGGGCAGGTCAGAGGCAGAGCCAAGGCAGGCCAGAGCGAGAGCAGGCCGGAGCCAAGGCGAGGGCAGGCCATAGCGAGAGCAGGTCGGAGCCAAGGCCCTGAGGGCAGGCCAGAGCCAGAGTGAGAGCAAGCCGGAGCCAAGTCGAGGGCAGGCCAGAGCCAGAGCGAGGGCAGGCCAGAGCCAGAGTGAGAGCAGTCCGGAGCCAAGGAAAGGGCAGGCCACAGACAGAGGTAGAGCAGGCTTGAGCCAGAGCGAGGGCAGGCCGGAGCCAGAGGGAGAGCAGGCCGGAGCCAGGGCGAGAGCAGGCCGGAGCCAGGGCGAGAGCAGGCCGGAGCCAGGGCGAGAGCAGGCCGGAGCCAGGGCGAGGGCAGGCCGGAGCCAGGGCGAGGGCAGGCCGGAGCAAGGGCGAGGGCAGGCCGGAGCAAGGGCGAGGGCAGGCCAGAGACGGCGCGAGGGTAGGCCAGAGACGGCGCGAGGGTAGGCCAGAGACGGCGCGAGGGCAGGCCAGAGACGGCGCGAGGGCAGGCCAGAGACGGCGCGAGGGCAGGCCAGAGACGGCGCGAGGGCAGGCCAGAGACGGCGCGAGGGCAGGCCAGAGACGGCGCGAGGGCAGGCCAGAGACGGCGCGAGGGCAGGCCAGAGACGGCGCGAGGGCAGGCCAGAGACGGCGCGAGGGCAGGCCAGAGACGGCGCGAGGGCAGGCCAGAGACGGCGCGAGGGAAGGCAAGAGTCAGAGCAGGCCGGAGCCAGGGCAAGGGCAGGCCAAAGCCTGGGCAAGGGCAGGCCAAAGCCAGAGCGAGAGCAGGCCGGAGCCAGGGCGAGTGCAGACCGGAGCTAGAGCGAGGGCAGGACAGAGCCAAGGCGAGGGCAGGACAGAGCCAAGGTGAGGGCAGGCCAGAGCGAGAGCAGGCCAGAGCCAGAACGAGAGCAGGCCGGAGCCAGGGCGAGGGCAGGCCAGAGCCAGAGAGAGAGCAGCCCGGAGCCAGGGCGAAGGCAGGCCATTGCCAGAGCGAGAGCAGGCCGGAGCCAGGGCAAGGGCAGGCCAGAGCCAGAGAGAGAGCAGGCCGGAGCCAGGGCGAAGGCAGGCCATTGCCAGAGCGAGAGCAGGCCGGAGCCAGGGCAAGGGCAGGCCAGAGACAGAGCAGGCCAAAGCCTGGGCGAGGGCAGGCCAGAGCCGGAGCGAGAGCAGGCCGGAGCCAGGGCGAGGGCAGGCCGGAGCTAGAGCGAGGGCAGGCCGGAGCCAGAGCGAGAGCAGGCCGGAGCCAGGGCGAGGGCAGGCCGGAGCCAGGGCGAGGGCAGGACAGAGCCAAGGTGAGGGCAGGCCAGAGCCAGAGCGAGAGCAGGCCAGAGCCAGAACGAGAGCAGGCCGGAGCCAGGGCGAGGGCAGGCCAGAGCCAAAAAGAGAGCAGGCCAGATTCAGGGCGAGAGCAGGCCGAAGCCAAGGCAAGGGCAGGCCAGAGCCAGAGCGAGAGCAGGCCGGAGCCAGAGCGAGAGCAGGAAGGAGCCAGAGCGAGAGCAGGAAGGAGCCAGAGCGAGAGCAGGAAGGAGCCAGGGCGAGGGCAGGCTAGAGCCAAAACGAGAGCAGGCCAGATTCAGGGCGAGAGCAGGCCGAAGCCAAGGCAAGGGCAGGCCGGAGCCAGAGCGAGAGCAGGCCGGAGCCAAGGCGAGAGTAGGCCGGAGCAAAGGCGAGGGCAGGCCAGAGCCAGTGCGAGAGCAGGCCAGAGCCAGAACGAGAGCAGGCCGGAGCCAGGGCGAGGGCAGGCCAGAGCCAAAAAGAGAGCAGGCCAGATTCAGGGCGAGAGCAGGCCGAAGCCAAGGCAAGGGCAGGCCAGAGCCAGAGCGAGAGCAGGCCGGAGCCAGAGCGAGAGCAGGAAGGAGCCAGAGCGAGAGCAGGAAGGAGCCAGAGCGAGAGCAGGCCGGAGCCAGGGCGAGGGCAGGCTAGAGCCAAAACGAGAGCAGGCCAGATTCAGGGCGAGAGCAGGCCGAAGCCAAGGCAAGGGCAGGCCGGAGCCAGAGCGAGAGCAGGCCGGAGCCAAGGCGAGAGTAGGCCGGAGCAAAGGCGAGGGCAGGCCAGAGCCAGTGCGAGAGCAGGCCGGAGCCACAGCGAGAGCAGGACAGAGCCAGAGCGAGAGCAGGACAGAGCCAGAGCGAGAGCAGGACAGAGCCAGAGCGAGAGCAGGACAGAGCCAGAGCGAGAGCAGGACAGAGCCAGAGCGAGAGCAGGACAGAGCCAGAGCGAGAGCAGGACAGAGCCAGGGCAAAGGCAGGCCAGAGCTAGAGCCAAAGCAGGCCGGAGCCAGGATATTTCAAAGCAAGCAGACCTCTAATATGGGCCATAGAAGTATGTATAGAATTACATTTCTATAACCTTTATACCCATATTAGAGGTCTGATAAGTCCTAGGGGGTGACAGATTCCCTTTAAAGCTTGTGTCGTGGTTGGCCTCTAGACCGGTGTCTCATGTGTTGGGTTTGCCCACTCCGGGTCCTCCTGAAGGAGGAAGTAGGATTTCTCTTTTTATTTTGTGCTTTTGGCTTCTTGCCCAGTGATAGGGGCGGATCTCATCCTCTCAGGCCTAGCTCAACCTTAACCCTAGCCCTAACCCTAACCCCAACCCCAACCCTACCACAACCCTAAGCGTAGAGTTTATATTTTACGCCGTTTAGACAACTTTATTCTTCGAGTCAGTGCGATTACAGCGATACCAGAATCATATCGGGTTTTTATGATTGACAGCTGTCACACACTAAAAGACGCATTTTTTCGTAAAATCTAGTTTTTGCATCGCCATATTTTGAGAGCTATAATTTTTCCATATTTTGGCAGACAGAGTCATGTGACGTCTTGTTTTTTGCGGGATGAGTTGACGTTTTTATTGGTGCCATTTTCAGGCACGTGACATATTTTGATCGCTCTCTATTCCGATTATTGGGAGGCAGAATAAACAAAAACCAACAATTCAGGAATTGTTTTTTTTTTTTTTTGATGCTGTTCCGCGTGTGGTAAAATTGATAAGGTAGCTTTATTCTTCGGGTCAGTACGTTTACAGTGGTACCACATTTATATCGATTTTATATGTTTTGGCGCTTTTACACAATAAAAGCTATTTTATAGAAAAAAAAAATTTTTTGCATCGCTTTAATCTGAGAGCTATAACTTTTTTATTTTTCGGCTGATGGAGCTGTATGGCGGCTTGTTTTTTGCGGGACAAGGTGAATATATTATTTATATTCGTCTTTTTGATCGCGTGTTATTCCATTTTTTGTTTGGCGGTATGATGATAAAGCATTGTTTTTTGCTTCATTTTTTTTTTTTTTTTTTTTTTTTACCATGTTCACTGAAGGGGCTAACTAGTGGGACAGTTTTATAGGTCAGGTCATTCCGGACGCGGCGATACCAAATATGTGTACTTTTATTGGGTTTTTTTTCATAATAATATTTATTGATGGGTATATTATATTTTTATTTTTGGTGGATTATTTTTTTTATTTTTTTTTTTTTATTTTCTTCACTTTCTGACACTTTTTTTACTTGTATTCTTTGTCCCACTATGAGACTTTCACTTTTTTTTATTCTGATCGCCTGTATAGCATAGGGATGGAGCACCAGCCCTGTGCTATACAGACTGTCAGCGCTGCAAATGCAGAAGATACTTTGGTCATGCACTGCACATGCCAAAATATCTTCTTGCTGTCTGGTGACCCAAATGTTGTCATGACGACATCGGGCCGTCATGGCAACATCCAGGAAGCCGCGGCAGACATCGCTGGACGCCGGCAGGAGAGGTGAGTATCCCGATCATTTCCCCTTGCCCCGGCAATGCTGCGATCGACTCAGCTGCGACAATCGGCTGACACCCGGCGGCGATCGCGCCCGCACAGCCTGTGTGCGGGCGCGATCGCAAAGACGTACTAATACGTATCAGCCTCTTAAGTCCCATGGCGCAGATACGTATTAGTACGTCTTGAGCTTTAAAGGGGTTAAACTACAACTCAAATGTCAGCCCCTAATTCAATAGGAACCAAAGATCTGAGAACAGAGAATGATAATAAAATAATTTGTCCACATAAATGGCAAAACTACCCAAAAATGGAGCCCCATAAAGATGTCCCAACTTGACCTCCCCCACCCACCTATCGTCAGCAATTTCTCATTTAGACAAGGGGTTGTCCTGAAAATGTCTTATTACAGAGTGTTCCCGGCAATCCATGATAAATCCGGTGGATACATTATAAGTATACCAAAGCTTAAAAGTAAAGAGCTACTTACCTGGACTCGTCCTCTTCCAGCTGTCAGGTTATAGTGACACAAGATGGCAGCAGTGTAGAAATTTATACATTCTATTCCAATTGTGATGTCTATGATGTCATGTGCCTTATGATGTCATAATAGCTATCACTGTCATTTCAAATTTACAACCGCAAGAAAAAGTTGATTTCATGGTTTAAGAAAAAATATGGTGGGTAATTGCAGCCTGTGATTATTTTACATATTGTTATTAATATTTGTCATGTCCTTCACTGCTGCCTCCTGCACTGCTTTTTATATACTGTTTATTTTAATAATGGACAATTCACAAGCCCTGCATGTAGAATATATAGTTAATGGCCTCTGTTGAATGACTAGATGCCTATTAGAGCAATAAGATATACTCTATGTCTACAATCTTTTGGCTGAGTCTAAGGGCTCATACTCATCTGCGTTTAAATCACACGAGTGCAATCTGATAAAAAAAATTGGATTGCACTCTGACTCCTGTTATTGAATGATTATGTGTTCATCTGTGATTTTTTTTTCCCAGCTGGGATCGAACGGAGACAAAAAAATCACAGCATGCTGCAAGTGGCTGCATATATCAGACGAGACTCGCCAATGCAAGTCAATGTGTGCGAGAAAAAAAAAGCACAGCAAACGGACCATGCTTATGCCATCCATATAGCGTCCATATAATACGCATCTATGTAACACCTTTCAGTGACTGTGGCGGCATCTCAGCACACAAATCCTGTATCTCAGATCTTTGCCTGGCCTTGTCTTCTGTGTTTTGGCCATCATGCCAACAAGACAAGGGTGATTGGGGCAAGAGACATGCTGGTGAGGGGGTTGTTGGCTGCCGTGATGCTGGTAATGGAGGTGGCTGCCAAGATGCTGGCACTGGAGGTGGCTGCCGTGATGGTGCCACTGTAGTTGGTGGTGGTTGCTGTGATGCTGTGACTGGAGGTGGTGGTGATGGCTGCTGTGATGCTGGTACTGGAGGTGGTGGTGATTGCCGTGATGCTGGCACTGGAGGTGGTGGCTGCCGTGATGGTGGGTCTGCTGAGTGCCCTTCTTGGGGGGTCTAATGACCGGGTTTTGTTGTCCTCAGAAAGTTGCCACCTTTCAAGGAATTAAAAGATGGCCATTGGTGAATTTGGAGGCGCAGCGGCAGACAAAACAATTTGGAGGGCAGCCCTGGTCTGCAGCCTCAATAAAAAGGGAACGTGCCTGAAATAACGGACCAGGCTTAGACAAAAACTCTCATCATCATCACTCACAGGTATTCCCATGTCACGTACGCCAGTGATGGTGGGGCGGTAGCGATGCTGGCTTATTGGTGCATGAGGGGAGGTGTCGAGGGGCTGTGGTGTACTGGTGCTCTCCGCAGGCTCTTCTTCTTTCTGGCCCCCAGCTCCGGCCTCCATTTCAGATTCCTCTCTGGCTTCCAGCACCTCCGGGCTACAGGTATTTCCCTTTTTGGTCCAGTCAGATCTGTAAGGTCAGGGATGACAGAGAAAAAAGCATTTTTAATATGCAAGATAATAATCAAACGATTACAACAAATAAAACTGAAAAAGATAGCCACTTACGGGTGAAAATCTAGGACTAGGGTCAAAAACTGGAGCCGGTCATAATATAGGTATGGCCTTTCTTTTTAAGAGCCACATCACCACTCTTCCTACCCTGTTGTCGCTCGCGGCGGCACTGGTCCCGGCAACTGCTCCATAATCTTGTCACTACACCCACTGGAAATAAAAGTGGAAGAGATTATATACAATTTTTATAGGTAAAGGATGCTGTATGTAATAACATGTATAGTGTGTATTCTAATATCACTGCTAGCAGGGGCTGGCTGGCAAATTTTAGCCTGGGGGCAAGCACACAGCAGTGGTCCATGAGTAGCGGCCCATCCTTAAAGGTCGTTTTCCCACAAACAATAGTATATTTTAATCAATAAGTCTTGGAGTAATAATAATTTCCACAATTGGATGTGATATAATAATGTTCCTGTGCTGAGATAATCTTATAAATGTGCCCCTGCTGTGTACTGTGTAATGGCTGTGTCTGACCGTGCAGGAACATGGTCTGATCATACCACATCTCCTGGGCAGGGGGGGGAGAAAAAGAGGATACAGGCAGGATAGCAGGGGATCACAGAGGATTCTTTTTGTGAGTAAAACATTTCAATGCCTGTTTTTAAACAATATTTTAGCTCAAAGAAAGACTCAGCTGTGATCCCCTGCTGTAATGTATATATACTCTCTTTATATATAGATGATTAGCGTGCACACAGTCTGTAGGTCAAGGTGCAGGTACACGGGATGTGGAATCCCCAGAATCGGCGGAGATTAAATCACCGCACATTCTAGTTTCATGATGCAAACTAAAGTCTATTTGAAGACATGCAATAAGACACATTTAAGGTGCAGGGAATAATGCAACAGTAAATGAACGTTTTGACCCATCGTTTGCATCTTGAAACTAGAGTGTGCAGTGATTTAATCGATGCTATATACTCTTTTGCTTCCTCCCCTGCCCAGTAGCTGTGGTATGATCAGACCATGTTCCTGCACAGTCAGACACAGCCATTACACAGTACACAGCAGGGGCACATTTATAACATTATCTCAGCACAGGGACATTTTATTTAAACACATCCAATTGTGGAAGTTATTATTATTACAAGATCTATTGATTAAAATATACTTTTATTCGCAGAAAACCCCTTCAACATGTTTATTACCAGCTGCTTCATAGGCTATATTCACACAAACGTATTGTCTAAGTGCTGCCCGTGGAGAAAAATGACAGCACTTGGTCCAGTTCAGGTGAGCATTTAAAACTGGTAATACATAAGCATAATATGTACAATGTCTGACCACTACAACACGGATTTAGGTTGTTAGAGGTGTAATGCAAGTAATCCAAGGTACGCTGTGCTTTTCTACACTCCTAAACAGAGTAAGGCTAAGTGCCCACAATGCAGAAATGCTGAGAATTTTTCCAGAGCGTTTCTGCATCTCCCTGGCAGAAAAAACGCATGCGGATTCTATGAGTTTTCCTGCCAGGGACAAGCAGAAGTGAAGCGCTCTTCACATGCATTTCCGCATGCGGGTTGTCAAGCGCTTTGCAAGCGATTTTAGCATCACTTGGAAAGTGCTTGACAACTTGGTCACACTATATAAATCCATGCAACCGGTATGGATTTATATAGTGTGACCGTACACATAAGCACAGGTCTGCCAGATAGATACCTAGGAATTATTATTTTGTGTATTATTTCCTACATACTTGATCGAGCAAGTCATCAATGTAAAAGTCAACTCCACATTATAGTATATGATGTACGAGTCACTAATTATCACGTGTGTCCCATCTGATGTCTGTGCACACAGTGAACATATTATACCACATACAATACAATATACATAGGAGAATATATGACTGATATATAGAGATGAGCAACTTCATTTGCAGGACCCTGATCCAATGGTCAGATGAATATTCAGTGGCTGCTGGATAGGAGCCCTGACAGCCTCCTACCTGACACCATTCTCTTTCTCTTCCTTTGATTTGTAGCCAGGCACAATGTCATGTATGTGTCACGCCAAAAAGATGACATCATGCAAAGACTATAATCAAAAGAGGAGTCAGAGATGCCGGCAGGCGGGAGGAGGCTCGCGGGGCTCTGGTCTGGTGGCCACAGACTACTAACGGGACTGTTTGACCAGTGTCCTGCGAATCAATTCGCTCATCTGTACTGGAATAAGATATATTATGACTACATACATCAGATGTTACATACAGAATAGCATGTGACAGTTATATACCACACTATGAGCACAGACATCAGATATTACACCAGTGACAGATTATCCTCTGTATAACATTGGATGCCTGTATCAAAGTCCATCACATCCAGTATACAGCATAATATGTGATGGTAAGCGATATACTGGGATACAGACATCACATATTCATACCTCTCAACTTTTGAAGAACAGAAAGGGGGACAGAAAGATGCTATGCGTGGAAAATTTTGGCCTCGCCCCTGGTCACACCCCAATCCACGCCCATTTACCATTATCTTTCTCGCCCGGCAGGAGGAGTTGTCAGAGGGGCGCTGGTAGTGAGGGAAATTCAGCAGACGGCCGAGACTGCAAGGCCCAGACCCAAATCCAGGACTGTCCACTGTATCCAGGGCAGCTGGGACTAGAGATGAGCAGATGGATTCCGGGGCCTCCAGTCGGGGGTCCGGGTCAGTGCTACCTGGCGGCTGGACTGGAGGCCATGAGTCTCTTATCTTCCGGGGCAGTGCGGCCTCATCTGTGAGTCCTGCTCATCTCTTGTTGGGACCTGAGGGTTATTTTTTGTTCCCTCATTCACAGTCGGAGCCGCCAGAACTTTCTCATCTTTATGTAGATTCATTATACGACATCTGGCTTTCTTGTGGTGGCTCTTACTGTATATTGGGGGCTATGTGAGGGCTCATACCGTAGGTAGGGGTGGTGTGTGCTAATACTGTATGTACGGGGTTGTGTGGGGGCTCATACTGTATATAGGGGGATGTCAGCATACTTAAATCTGCTCAATATTAAGTGCTAATATAAATATACAAAAAAAATATAATTAATAAGTTAATATTAATATTGAGCAGAATTAATTTGAACCTATTGGTTCGGGCTCCACAACAGTCACGGTCTCTCACGTGGCCCCTTGGGAATATTAATCTCCCACCCCTGCCTATTTCAAAGCGCTATGTTAAAAATCACACAGACATCATACACACAGCGGGCACAACCATCACACAGACATCACACACACAGCGGGCACAACCATCACACAGACATCACACACACAGCGGGCACAACCATCACACAGACATCATACACAGAGCGGGCACAACCATCACAAGGACATCATACACACAGCAGGCACAACCATCACACACACAGCGGGCACAACCATCACACAGACATCATACACACAGCGGGCACAACCATCACACAGACATCACACACACAGCGGGCACAACCATCACACAGACATCATACACACAGCGGGCACAACCATCACACAGACATCATACACACAGCGGGCACAACCATCACACAGACATCAGACACACAGCGGGCACAACCATCACACAGACAACATACACACAGCGGGCACAACCATCACACAGACAACATACACACAGCGGGCACAACCATCACACAGACATCATACACACAGCGGGCACAACCATCACACAGACATCATACACACAGCGGGCACAACCATCACACAGACATCATACACACAGCGGGCACAACCATCACACAGACATCATACACACAGCGGGCACAACCATCACACAGACATCATACACACAGCGGGCACAACCATCACACAGACATCACACACACAGCGGGCACAACCATCACACAGACATCACACACACAGCGGGCACAACCATCACACAGACATCACACACACAGCGGGCCCAACCATCACACGGACATCACACACACAGCGGGCACAACCATCACACAGACATCATACACACAGCGGGCACAACCATCACACGGACATCACACACACAGCGGGCCCAACCATCACACGGACATCATACACACAGCGGGCACAACCATCACACGGACATCACACACACAGCGGGCCCAACCATCACACGGACATCACACACACAGCGGGCACAACCATCACACAGACATCATACACACAGCGGGCACAACCATCACACAGACATCATACACACAGCGGGCACAACCATCACACAGACATCATACACACAGCGGGCACAACCATCACACAGACATCATACACACAGCGGGCACAACCATCACACAGACATCACACACACAGCGGGCACAACCATCACACGGACATCACACACACAGCGGGCCCAACCATCACACGGACATCACACACACAGCGGGCACAACCATCACACAGACATCATACACACAGCGGGCACAACCATCACACAGACATCATACACACAGCGGGCACAACCATCACACAGACATCATACACACAGCGGGCACAACCATCACACAGACATCACACACACAGCGGGCACAACCATCACACAGACATCACACACACAGCGGGCCCAACCATCACACGGACATCACACACACAGCGGGCCCAACCATCACACGGACATCACACACACAGCGGGCCCAACCATCACACGGACATCATACACACAGCGGGCCCAACCATCACACGGACATCATACACACAGCGGGCACAACCATCACACGGACATCATACACACAGCGGGCACAACCATCACACGGACATCATACACACAGCGGGCACAACCATCACACGGACATCATACACACAGCGGGCACAACCATCACACGGACATCATACACACAGCGGGCACAACCATCACACGGACATCATACACACAGCGGGCACAACCATCACACGGTCATCATACACACAGCGGGCACAACCATCACACAGACATCACACACACAGCGGGCACAACCATCACACAGACATCACACACACAGCGGGCACAACCATCACACAGACATCACACACACAGCGGGCACAACCATCACACAGACATCACACACAGCGGGCACAACCATCACACAGACATCATACACACAGCGGGCACAACCATCACACACACAGCGGGCACAACCATCACACAGACATCACACACACAGCGGGCACAACCATCACACAGACATCATACACACAGCGGGCACAACCATCACACAGACATCATACACACAGCGGGCCCAACCATCACACGGACATCATACACACAGCGGGCCCAACCATCACACGGACATCATACACACAGCGGGCCCAACCATCACACGGACATCATACACACAGCGGGCACAACCATCACACAGACATCATACACACAGCGGGCACAACCATCACACAGACATCATACACACAGCGGGCACAACCATCACACGGACATCATACACACAGCGGGCACAACCATCACACGGACATCATACACACAGCGGGCACAACCATCACACGGACATCATACACACAGCGGGCACAACCATCACACGGACATCATACACACAGCGGGCACAACCATCACACGGACATCATACACACAGCGGGCACAACCATCACACGGACATCATACACACAGCGGGCACAACCATCACACAGACATCATACACACAGCGGGCACACCCATCACACAGACATCACACACACAGCGGGCACACCCATCACACACACAGCGGGCACAACCATCACACAGACATCACACACACAGCGGGCACAACCATCACACAGACATCACACACAGCGGGCACAACCATCACACAGACATCATACACACAGCGGGCACAACCATCACACAGACAGCGGGCACAACCATCACACAGACATCACACACACAGCGGGCACAACCATCACACAGACATCACACACACAGCGTGCACAACCATCACACAGACATCACACACACAGCGTGCACAACCATCACACAGACATCACACACACAGCGTGCACAACCATCACACAGACATCATACACACAGCGGGCACAACCATCACACAGACATCATACACACAGCGGGCACAACCATCACACAGACATCATACACACAGCGGGCACAACCATCACACAGACATCATACACACAGCGGGCACAACCATCACACAGACATCATACACACAGCGGGCACAACCATCACACAGACATCACACACACAGCGGGCACAACCATCACACAGACATCACACACACAGCGGGCACAACCATCACACAGACATCACACACACAGCGGGCACAACCATCACACAGACATCACACACACAGCGGGCCCAACCATCACACGGACATCACACACACAGCGGGCACAACCATCACACGGACATCATACACACAGCGGGCACAACCATCACACAGACATCATACACACAGCAGGCACAACCATCACACAGACATCACACACACAGCGGGCCCAACCATCACACGGACATCATACACACAGCGGGCACAACCATCACACAGACATCATACACACAGCGGGCACAACCATCACACAGACATCATACACACAGCGGGCACAACCATCACACAGACATCATACACACAGCGGGCACAACCATCACACAGACATCACACACACAGCGGGCACAACCATCACACAGACATCACACACACAGCGGGCCCAACCATCACACAGACATCACACACACAGCGGGCCCAACCATCACACGGACATCACACACACAGCGGGCACAACCATCACACGGACATCATACACACAGCGGGCACAACCATCACACAGACATCATACACACAGCGGGCACAACCATCACACAGACATCACACACACAGCGGGCACAACCATCACACAGACATCACACACACAGCGGGCACAACCATAACACAGACATCATACACACAGCGGGCACAACCATCACACAGACATCATACACACAGCGGGCACAACCATCACACAGACATCATACACACAGCGGGCACAACCATCACACAGACATCATACACACAGCGGGCACAACCATCACACAGACATCACACACACAGCGGGCCCAACCATCACACAGACATCACACACACAGCGGGCCCAACCATCACACGGACATCACACACACAGCGGGCACAACCATCACACAGACATCATACACACAGCGGGCACAACCATCACACAGACATCATACACACAGCGGGCACAACCATCACACAGACATCACACACACAGCGGGCACAACCATCACACAGACATCACACACACAGCGGGCACAACCATCAC
This sequence comes from Phyllobates terribilis, assembly GCF_046119375.1. Lineage (NCBI taxonomy): Eukaryota > Metazoa > Chordata > Amphibia > Anura > Dendrobatidae > Phyllobates > Phyllobates terribilis. The sequence continues at coordinate 2,514,859 of NW_027362898.1, read as the reverse complement.
ACAGACATCACACACACAGCGGGCCCAACCATCACACGGACATCACACACACAGCGGGCCCAACCATCACACGGACATCACACACACAGCGGGCCCAACCATCACACGGACATCACACACACAGCGGGCCCAACCATCACACGGACATCATACACACAGCGGGCCCAACCATCACACGGACATCATACACACAGCGGGCACAACCATCACACGGACATCATACACACAGCGGGCACAACCATCACACGGACATCATACACACAGCGGGCACAACCATCACACGGACATCATACACACAGCGGGCACAACCATCACACGGACATCATACACACAGCGGGCACAACCATCACACGGACATCATACACACAGCGGGCACAACCATCACACGGTCATCATACACACAGCGGGCACAACCATCACACAGACATCACACACACAGCGGGCACAACCATCACACAGACATCACACACACAGCGGGCACAACCATCACACAGACATCACACACACAGCGGGCACAACCATCACACAGACATCACACACAGCGGGCACAACCATCACACAGACATCATACACACAGCGGGCACAACCATCACACACACAGCGGGCACAACCATCACACAGACATCACACACACAGCGGGCACAACCATCACACAGACATCATACACACAGCGGGCACAACCATCACACAGACATCATACACACAGCGGGCACAACCATCACACAGACATCATACACACAGCGGACACAACCATCACACAGACATCATACACACAGCGGGCCCAACCATCACACGGACATCATACACACAGCGGGCCCAACCATCACACGGACATCATACACACAGCGGGCCCAACCATCACACGGACATCATACACACAGCGGGCCCAACCATCACACGGACATCATACACACAGCGGGCCCAACCATCACACGGACATCATACACACAGCGGGCCCAACCATCACACGGACATCATACACACAGCGGGCCCAACCATCACACGGACATCATACACACAGCGGGCCCAACCATCACACGGACATCATACACACAGCGGGCACAACCATCACACAGACATCATACACACAGCGGGCACAACCATCACACAGACATCATACACACAGCGGGCACAACCATCACACGGACATCATACACACAGCGGGCACAACCATCACACGGACATCATACACACAGCGGGCACAACCATCACACGGACATCATACACACAGCGGGCACAACCATCACACGGACATCATACACACAGCGGGCACAACCATCACACGGACATCATACACACAGCGGGCACAACCATCACACGGACATCATACACACAGCGGGCACAACCATCACACAGACATCATACACACAGCGGGCACACCCATCACACAGACATCACACACACAGCGGGCACACCCATCACACACACAGCGGGCACAACCATCACACAGACATCACACACACAGCGGGCACAACCATCACACAGACATCACACACAGCGGGCACAACCATCACACAGACATCATACACACAGCGGGCACAACCATCACACAGACAGCGGGCACAACCATCACACAGACATCACACACACAGCGGGCACAACCATCACACAGACATCACACACACAGCGGGCACAACCATCACACAGACATCACACACACAGCGGGCACAACCATCACACAGACATCACACACACAGCGTGCACAACCATCACACAGACATCACACACACAGCGTGCACAACCATCACACAGACATCATACACACAGCGGGCACAACCATCACACAGACATCATACACACAGCGGGCACAACCATCACACAGACATCATACACACAGCGGGCACAACCATCACACAGACATCATACACACAGCGGACACAACCATCACACAGACATCACACACAGCGGGCACAACCATCACACAGACATCACACACAGCGGGCACAACCATCACACAGACATCACACACAGCGGGCACAACCATCACACAGACATCACACACACGGCGGGCACAACCATCACACAGACATCACACACACGGCGGGCACAACCATCACACAGACATCACACACACGGCGGGCACAACCATCACACAGACATCACATACACAGCGGGCACAACCATCACACAGACATCATACACACAGCGGGCACAACCATCACACAGACATCATACACACAGCGGACACAACCATCACACGGACATCATACACACAGCGGACACAACCATCACACAGACATCATACACACAGCGGGCACAACCATCACACAGACATCATACACACAGCGGACACAACCATCACACAGACATCATACACACAGCGGGCACAACCATCACACAGACATCATACACACAGCGGACACAACCATCACACAGACATCATACACACAGCGGGCACAACCATCACACGGACATCAAACACACAGCGGGCACAACCATCACACAGACATCATACACACAGCGGGCACAACCATCACACAGACATCACACACACGGCGGGCACAACCATCACACAGACATCATACACACAGCGGGCACAACCATCACACGGACATCACACACACAGCGGGCACAACCATCACACAGATGGCACAACCATCACACAGACATCACACACACAGCGGGCACAACCATCACACAGACATCACACACACAGCGGGCACAACCATCACACAGACATCACACACAGCGGGCACAACCATCACACAGACATCACACACAGCGGGCACAACCATCACACAGACATCACACAGACATCACACACACGGCGGGCACAACCATCACACAGACATCACACACACAGCGGGCACAATCATCACACAGACATCACACACACAGCGGGCACAACCATCACACAGACATCATACACACAGCGGGCAAAACCATCACACAGACATCATACACACAGCGGGCACAACCATCACACAGACATCATACACACAGCGGGCACAACCATCACACAGACATCATACACACAGCGGGCACAACCATCACACGGACATCATACACACAGCGGACACAACCATCACACAGACATCATACACACAGCGGGCACAACCATCACACAGACATCATACACACAGCGGACACAACCATCACACAGACATCACACACACAGCGGGCACAACCATCACACAGACATCACACACACAGCGGGCACAACCATCACACAGACATCATACACACAGCGGGCACAACCATCACACAGACATCACACACCCAACGGGCACAACCATCACACAGACATCACACACACAGCGGGCACAACCATCACACGGACATCACACACACAGCGGGCACAACCATCACACGGACATCACACACACAGCGGGCACAACCATCACACGGACATCATACACACAGCGGGCACAACCATCACACATACATCATACACACAGCGGGCGCAACCATCACACAGACATCATACACACAGCGGGCACAACCATCACACAGACATCATACACACAGCGGGCACAACCATCACACAGACATCACGCACCCAACGGGCACAACCATCACACAGACATCACGCACCCAACGGGCACAACCATCACACAGACATCACACACACAGCGGGCACAACCATAACACACACAGCGGGCACAACCATCACACGGACATCATACACACAGCGGGCACAACCATCACACGGACATCATACACACAGCGGGCACAACCATCACACATACATCATACACACAGCGGGCGCAACCATCACACAGACATCATACACACAGCGGGCACAACCATCACACAGACATCATACACACGGCGGGCACAACCATCACACAGACATCACACACACGGCGGGCACAACCATCACACAGACATCACACACACAGCGGGCACAACCATCACACAGACATCACACACACAGCGGGCACAACCATCACACAGACATCACACACACAGCGGGCACAACCATCACACAGATGGCACAACCATCACACAGACATCACACACACAGCGGGCACAACCATCACACAGACATCACACACACAGCGGGCACAACCATCACACAGACATCATACACACAGCGGACACAACCATCACACAGACATCATACACACAGCGGGCACAACCATCACACAGACATCACACACACAGCGGGCACAACCATCACACAGACATTATACACACAGCGGGCACAACCATCACACGGACATTATACACACAGCGGGCACAACCATCACACGGACATCATACACACAGCGGGCACAACCATCACACAGACATCATACACACAGCGGGCACAACCATCACACGGACATCATACACACAGCGGGCACAACCATCACACAGACATTATACACACAGCGGGCACAACCATCACACGGACATTATACACACAGCGGGCACAACCATCACACGGACATTATACACACAGCGGGCACAACCATCACACGGACATCATACACACAGCGGGCACAACCATCACACAGACATCATACACACAGCGGGCACAACCATCACACAGACATCATACACACAGCGGGCACAACCATCACACAGACATCATACACACAGCGGGCACAACCATCACACAGACATCATACACACAGCGGGCACAACCATCACACGGACATCATACACACAGCGGGCACAACCATCACACAGACATCATACACACAGCGGGCACAACCATCACACGGACATTATACACACAGCGGGCACAACCATCACACGGACATCATACACACAGCGGGCACAACCATCACACGGACATCATACACACAGCGGGCACAACCATCACACAGACATCATACACACAGCGGGCACAACCATCACACAGACATCATACACACAGCGGGCACAACCATCACACAGACATCATACACACAGCGGGCACAACCATCACACAGACATCATACACACAGCGGGCACAACATGACATGTATATATTCCCTTCTTCTCCATCATGTCTCCAGTGGCAGTGGTGGGGCCTGGTGTTTGCAATCAGCAGCAGAGTATGGGCTGTACGCAGGAGAGCTGTCAGCCCTGCAGTGTCCCTAAATCCCCCTCCCATCCCCCCTAGTCCCGACTGCAGAGCTGCTGGTGACATTGCATGAGCCCCCTCCCATCCTGTAATAACAGCAGCCACAGATGGGAGAGGCTGCGGGTCTCCCCCTCACCTCAGGACCGCACCTTGTTGTCATGTCCTCCGCAGACTTGGCCCCGCCCCCTGACCCCTCACCTCCTCATGCTGTGCGGTCTCTGCACAGTAGAATTCCTCTGCCCTGATGCCGGGGAGGAGCAGAGAGCGGGAGGCGGAGCTACAAGGGGTCACACACAGCATGGAAAGCCTGCGTGTCTGGAGGAAAAGCCCAGTGCCCAGCAGCGCCCCTGCCGGGAGAAGAGCTGAGCCGGGCCGGGACTGAGCCCTCAAATCGGGACAGGCCCAGGGAATAGGGGAGGCTTGTTAGCTCTGGATATTATACCCGCCTCCTATTATCCTGTATATAATATGGGATGTCTGGGCCTATAGTATATATATTATACCACCTACAGGCTAATATGTAACTAGTGCACATTACACCTTGAGTACAGCCATTAGATATTACACCAGTCACTTCTTCTCCTCTGCACCATCTGATGTCTGTGCACAGTATATGACATCCAGTATACAGGAGAATATGTGATGGGATATAGGACATACTGCTATACAGACATCAGATGCTATATACTGGATAATAAATGATGGTATATATCAGGGGTGGGCAATTCATTTTCCAGAGGGGCCACATGAGAGAACGTAACTGTTGTGGGGGCCTGAACCAATAGGCTGAAAGGCTGAAATTAGTTCGGCTCAATATTAATATTAACTACAATTAATATAAAATAATATTTATATCACTTAATATTGAGCAGAATTAAGTATGCCAACATCCCCCTATATACCGTATGAGCCCACACACAGCCCCCCTATATACCATATGAGCACACACACAGCCCCCTGTATACAGTATGAGCCCCCACACAGCTCCCCTATATACCATATGAGCACACACACAGCCCCCTGTATACAGTATGAGCCCACACACATCCCCCTATATACCATATGAGCACACACACAGCCCCCTGTATACAGTATGAGCCCACACACAGCCCCCCTATATACCATATGAGCACACACATAGTCCCCTGTATACAGTATGAGCCCACACACATCCCCCTATATACCATATGAGCACACACACAGCCCCCTGTATACAGTATGAGCCCCCACACAGCTCCATATTTATTTATTTATTTTACTAACCATATTTTGCAGATTATAAAATGCACCGTATCATAAGACGCACCCCAAATTTTGGTGAGAAAAATAGGAAAAAAATGTTTTTAATAAAATGGTGGTGCTTCTTATAGTCTGCTTTTACGGTAGATTACCCAGGGAAGGGGGCTGCTGTGGTGGAGCAGAGTCGCTGCTCCAGGAAGCTGGCAGCGGCAGGAGTGGGGTGATGCTGTGGACCCCAGGCTGGGAGGGGGATGTTCGACGATGACCCGGGCTCCGTGCTTTCACAAAATGCCAGCGGATCCCCTGTACTTCCCGTGGTTTTCAATGCTGTAGACTTAGGGAAAATGGCCACCGGAGGCGGCACATGCTTAGGTTGAGACCTCGGGAGACAAGATCTCGGTGTCACGATCTCAATCCGCACATGCGCCGCCTCTGGTGGCCTTTTTTCCTCAAGTTCACCGCATTGAAAACCATGGAAAGTGCGGGGGCTCCTCCGACATTTTGTGAAAGCACAGAGCCCGTCGCACAGCCAGACACCCACCTTCCCAGCCTGGGGCCCGCAGCATCGCCTCACTCCTGCCGTCACCAGCTTCCTGCAGCAGCGACCCTAAAATGCCGCTTCCAAATGCCCCAGTAAACTACATTCAGATTATAAGACGTACCCCCATTTTCCCAAAAATTTTGGAGGAGAAAAGTGCGTACTATAATCTGAAAAGTACAGTGTATAGTGCTATTAATTCCACAGCAGATTACAGACATTATTCCTACATACAGTATGCACCCCACATAGCCCTTATATACAGTGTTAGCCACCACATAGCCCTTATATACAGTGTGAACCCTCATATTCCATCCTATATACAGTATTAGCCACCACATAGCCCCTATATACCGTATGAGACCCACCTAGCCTCCTATACATATTATGAGCCGCCACATAGCCTCCTTTGTACAGTATGAGCCCACATATAGCCTCCTATATATAGTATGAGCCCCCTATGTACAGTATGAGTCCTCACATAGCCTCCTTTATACAGTATGAGCCCCCACATAGCCTTCTACTGTATACATATTATTAGCCGCCACATAGCCTCCTATGTACAGTATGAGTCCCACATAGCCTCCTTTATACAATGTGAGTCCCCACATAGCCTCTCTATATATTGTCAGACCCCACGTGGCCTCTTATATACATTATGAGATCCGCATAGCTTCCTATATACAGTGTGAGCCCCCACATAGTCTCTCTATATACAATATGAGCCCTCAAATAGCCTCCTATATACAGTATGATTCCCTCATAGCCTTCTATATACAGTGTAAGGCCCCACATAACCTCTTATATACAGTGTGAGGCCTCACATAACCTCCAATATGCAATGTGAGCCCTCACATAGCCTCCTATATACTATATGAGCCCTCACATATCCTCCTACAGTATATAGTATATGAGCCCTCACATAGCCTCCTATATACTACATGAGCCCTCACATAGCCTCCTATATACTACATGAGCCCTCACATAGCCTCCTATATACTACATGAGCCCTCACATAGCCTCCTATATACTATATGAGCCCTCACATAGCCTCCTATATACTATATGAGCCCTCACATAGCCTCCTATATACTATATGAGCCCTCACATAGCCTCCTATATACAGTATGAGTCCTCACATATCCCCCTATATGCAGGCACACATTCCATGCACATACGAAAAAAAAAAAGACATACTCACCTCGCTCTCGTTCCCCCGCGGTCTGTTCTTTTCTCCGGTGCACTGACTCTCCACACAGCAGATGTGATGTCGTGATGTCATCATGTTTGCTGTGTCAGTCGCAAAAGCTGATCTGTGGAAGTAGGAGCCAGTGGCTCCGTCTTCCACCAATGTATTCACCACACTGCAGATAGCAGTGATATTGGGATAGGGGAGAGTATGGTGTGGCCCGTGCACCACAGTTTTCAGCCCTTCGGCTGTCTCAGTCCGCGGGCTGACCTTTGTAGTTACAGTATTATATATACCAGACATGGGTAGAGTTCAGATATACTATACACACATTACCTGTACATAACATCTGTTCACACAGTATACCACATGCATACAATATATATTAGAATACATGACTAGTATATAATATACTGTCACTATAGACATCTGATGTTGTATAGTAATGTGTATTTTTTTAAAACATCTGATGTGTGTATCACAGTAGATGATAGGCTAATCTGTATACTAGATGTGGTATATTATGTACAGGGATATACACTGCACTGCAGCCTTGCAGCGCTGGGGTCCTGGGTTCAAATCCCACCAAGGACAACATCTGCAAGGAGTTTGTATGTTCTCCCCGTGTTTGCGTGGGTTTCCTCCGGGTTCTCCGGTTTCCTCCCACACTCCAAAGACATACTGATAGGGAATCTAGATTGTGAGCCCCGATGGGGACAGCGACGATAATGTACGTAAAGCGCTGCGGAATATGTTAGCGCTATATGAAAATAAAGATTATTATTACTGAACACACCTGGACCTGCCTACAGGACCTCACATATTATATATGGGGCCATATAGTAGAATATGAGGTGCTGTAGGTTCAGCTGTAATCAGTCGGTGCAGGGTCTTGTATTGTGATGTCTGTGGTCTCTGCTGGGACTAAGTGTGATTTATTGCACCAGACTGAACTTTTTGCACTGACAGGAGGACCCTAATCTGCATGAAAGTTCAGCCTCCTGCAATAACTCACACGGAGCCCCAGCAGCTGGCCCTCTGATTGGACAATATAGAATCCTGGGTGAATTTATGAGAAGGTGAGCACAGTCCCGCTTCCCCCTCACTGCAGACCTCCTGACCTCATACTGACTGAGACCACTGAAGTCTCCGATCCACAGGCTCCTGTCCGGCTGACTGAATCAGTTCCAGGTTCGCTGTGTGACGTCACTTAAGCAGACTCAGCCACACAGCGTGCAGGGGGTGTATCTGCATCTCTGCCATGTGGTCGGGTCGGCAGCTGAACATATTTAAAGGTACAGTGCAGTCCCCTGGCAGCCCTGAGCAGCTGCTTGGGAACTGGTCTGGGGGGGCATTTGCCCCTCTGCCCCCCAGCCCAGCCCGCCCTTGACTGCTAGTATGATGGTGACTTTTCTTTGTCTTTTTTTTTTGTGTTTATTCTGGCTTGCCAAATTTTCGCTTTTGGTGGCGATATGTTTTGGAAAAAAATTAGACACATAATGTTCTGGCTTCAATAGTTCTTTGTGTTAAACCTCACCTACAAAATAACCCATATTCAGACAATCCTAATATACCGTTTGTATTTGCCATACTTATATCATCTTGAACCTGCTGTGAGCCGCCTTCCAAATTAGGATATAGTTGGCAGCAAATCTAGTTCCACGGACCGGCCATACCTACCAAACCCTCCGCACCATGGTGTATTTCTACCCTTTATTCCACTTCCCTCACTTACTCATGTTGCTGATCCCCCCACATTTTTCAGCACCCAGTCCTGGCCCTGATTACAGTTCTGCACCTTATTATAATTTGTAATGTTTATTTGCTTTATTTTGCATGTTTTGGCGCATGACAGAAATATTTCTTTTTGATCATTTTTTAAATAAATTAAGTTTGTTTTTTCCTATCTGCTTGTTTTATTCTTTGCCACCTTATACAAAAAGGTAGTTAAATGTAATGTTCAAGGATACAGCGGGTACGGAAAGTATTCAGACCCCTTTACATCTTCACTCTTTGTTTCATTGCAGTCATTTGGTAAATTCTAAAAAGTTCATTTTTTTTCTCACTAAAGTGCACTCTGCACCCCATCTTGACTGAAATAAACAGAAATGTAGAATTTTTTGCAAACTTACTATAAAAGAAAAACTGAAATATCACATTGTCATAAGTATTCTGACCCTTTGCTCAGACACTCATATTTAAGTCACATGCTGTCCATTTCCTTGTGATCCTCCTTGAGATGGTTCTACTCTTTAATTGGAGTCCAGCTGTGTTTAATTAAACTGATAGGACTTGATTTGGAAAGGCACACACCTGTCTATATAAGACCTCACAGCTCACAATGCATGTCAGTCCAAATGAGAATCATGAACTCGAAGGAACTACCCAAGGAGCTCAGAGACAGAATTGTGGCAAGGCATAGATCTGGCCAAGGTTACAAAAGAAGTTCTGCATTACTCTTGGTTCCTAAGAGCACAGTGGGCTCCATAATCCTTAAATGGAAGAAGTTTGGGACCACCAGAAGTCTTCCTAGACCTGGCCGTCCAGCCAAACTGAGCAATCGTGGGAGAAAAGCCTTGGTGAGAGAGGTAAAGAAGAAACCCAAGATCACTGTGGCTGAGCTCCAGAGATGCAGCAGGGAGATGGGAGAAAGTTCCACAAAGTCAACTATCACTGCAGCCCTCCACCAATTGGGCCTTTATGGCAGAGTGGCCCGACAGAAGCCTCTCCTCAGTGCAAGACATATAAAACCCCACATAAGAGTTTGCTCAAAAACACATGAAGGACTCCCAGACTATGAGAAAAATAAGATTCTCTGGTGTGATGAGACGAGGATAGAACTTTTTGGTGATAATTCTAAGCGGTATGTGTGGAGAAAACCAGGCACTACTCATCACCTGCCCAATACAATCCCAACAGTGAAACATGGTGGTGGCAGCATCATACTATGGGGGTGTTTTTCAGCTGCAGGGAAAGGACGATGGTTGCAATTGAAGGAAACATGAATGCGGCCAAGTACAGAGATATCCTGGATGAAAATCTCTTCCAGAGTGCTCTGGACCTCAAACTTGGCCGAATGTTAACCTTCCAAGAAGACAGTGACCCTAAGCACTAAGCTAAAATAACAAAGGAGTGGCTTCAGAACAATTCTGTGACCATTCTTGACTGACCCATCCAGAGCCCTGACCTAAACCCAATTGAGCTTCTCTGGAGAGACCTGCAAATGGCTGTCCACCAACGTTCGGCATCCAACCTGATGGAACTGGAGAGGATCTGCAAGGAAGAATGGCAGAGGATCCCCAAATCCAGGTGTGAAAAACTTGTTGCATCATTCCCAAGAAGACTCATGGCTGTACTAGCTCAAAAGGGTGCTTTTACTCAATACTGAGCAAAGGGTCTGAATACTTATGACTATGTGATATTTCAGTTTTTCTTTATTAATAAATTTGCAAAGATTTCTACATTTCTGTTTTTTTTTCAGTCAAGATGGGGTGCAGAGTGCACTTTAATGAGAAAAAAAATGAACTTTTTAGAATTTACCAAATGGCTGCACTGAAACAAAGAGTGAAAAATTTAAAGGGGTCTGAATACTTTCCTTACCCACTGTATATGATTTTCACAATAATCTTGGGGAAATTAACTTTATTAGAAAGATTTTGAGAAAGGGGGACTTCAAATACATAAGTAGGGCCATAGCAGTGATGACTTAGCCCAGGAACTTAGGACCTTATATTGTCTATTCATATATAGTTTAGTCTACATTTTGGCGTTGTTTTACATCCTTACAAATTTAGGTGTTCATTTTTGAAAAAATGGGATGGGGTCCATTTAATTTTCTTAACAGCTGAGGGAAAGCAGTGGGCAATCTGGGAAGGGGCCGCTATTCATGGATCTTCCCAGCTTATTAATAACAGCTCACAGCTGTCTGCTTAGCCTTTAATGGTATTAAAAAGGGGGTATCCCCCAAAAAATTATGTGGTGTCCCACCTAGTTTTAATAACCAGCAAAGGCTAAACAGACACCTGCAGGCTGATATTAAAAGGCTGGGAAGGGACCATGGATATTGGCCTCCTCCCTGACTAATAACATGAGCCCTCAGCCACCCCAGAAATTCTGGTGCTTATTCTCGGCTCTTCCCACTTGCACTGGTGCATTGGCAAGTGGGGTAATGGTTTTGGGGTTGATGTCAGCTGTTTGATGTTTGCTGACATCAAGCTCAGGGGTTAGTAATGGAGAGGCGTGAATAAGACATCCCGATTACTAACGCCATTAGTTCAAGTAAAAAAACTCACACAGAGCAAAGACATTTCTTAAGATCCACATAAAAATACAAAAACAAAGTAATCCTCACCTGTCCGCAGATAATCCATACTGATGATGTCGAACAATGATCCCCAGATCTGCTACATCCGATTGGTGTGTTGAGCGGTTGCATGAGTATGCAACTGCTCAGCACGCCAGCTGGAACTCACTGACAGTAGCCTGAGGACGTTCCTGCAGTGACGAGCGATGCCGTCAATAAGGTTGCAACTTGAAAACGCTTTGCTATTTTCTTATAGCCTACTCTTGCTTTGTGGGCCTCCACCATTTTCATTTTCAGAGTGCTAGGCAGCTGCTTAGAAGAACCCATGGCTGCTGTTTTTTGGCACAAGGTTAGAGGAGGCTGGGTTTTTATAAAGTTGGGAAATTTGTATCACCTGGCCTTTCCTAATGATAGTGAACAAGCCATAACCTTTAGGGTATGTGCAGATGGTCGGTGTTGGCTGCGCTTTGAACGCAGCATACTTTATGCTGCGTCCAAAGCGCTGCACGCAAGTGAATCCGCATGTGTTCAATGAACCATGCGGATTCACCACATCCTATACATTACAGTGATATAATTTCTCTTGCGGAGACTAGGGTCTCTGCAAGAGAAATTGACATGCTGCGGTCTGTGAAGACGCACTGCATGACCGTCTCCACGGGTGAGCTGCAGGAGCACGGAGACGCACAGTGGACATGGGATTTGTATAAATACCATCCACTATGCTGTAACATCTGGCCGCTGCAGATTGCACGCAGCGCAATTGTGCTGCATCCAATCCGCAGTGTTTACTGACCATGTGCACGCACTCTAACAGGCTAATTAAGGTCTGAAACCTTGGTCAAAGTTTTCTGAGCACACAAATCTCCAAGGGTGCCCAAACTTTTGCATCAGCCCATTTTCCTTTGTGTAATTTTTAAAATGTAAAAAATTACAAGATTTTTTCTTGCCTAAAATACAAAGGAAATGTGTCATCTTTAACTTTAGCCCTTTTATAGAGATCATTTCATCTTCAACTTGCTTTACTGTTCACAATAACAATAATTTTTTACCAAGGGGCCTAAACTTTTACATGCCACTGTAAGAGAAACACATCGCTATTTACATTACTCATAAAACCGCATGGCACTGTACACATAAAGGGATTATTGCCTTCAAGGGTAGGAATGCTGCAGAACAGTCCATCACTCTTACATTCCCTCTTTGGACATGGTCATCCTCGACCATTCTGGAACCTGGAAGACAACACACAGCATATACAGTGGGGGCCCTTGAAAACGCACACTGCAGCCGCAATACTCGCTGCCTCTGTCAGGCCTGAGGCTGTGGTACTAACCGTGGAGGAGTCATTGCTGGACATGATCTTCCCGCTGAGGGCTGAAATATTGGATGTGACATCTGGTCATCTGGTCAATGACTTTGTGGCACCCCTGAGGGTTCAGTCGCCACAGAGGTACTGCACCTCACCCAGAAGTGTGGCATCTCCTCTCAGGTAAGGAGGAAGTACTGCCGGCGGCACGGTGGCGCAGTGGTAAGCACTGCAGCCTTGCAGTGCTGGGGTCCTGGGCTCAAATCCCACCAAGGACAACATCTGCAATGAGTTTGTATGCTCTCCCCGTGTTTGCGTGGGTTTCCTCCGGGTTCTCCGGTTTCCTCCCACACTCCAAAGACATACTGATAGGGAATCTAGATTGTGAGCCCCGATGGGGACAGCGACAATAATGTATGTAAAGCGCTGCGGAATAAAGATTATTATTATTAAAGATTATTACTGCCCGGGACCCCAACACTGCACTACTCCAGGCCGGCTGGAAGGGCAATATGCACTTCTTCTGCTGCCCTGTCCCTGGCTGGAGTGGGGAACCAAGGAGAGGGGGAACCAGTAGTGGGTGTGGGTGGAGGACGTAGAACAAGGGAGCACTTAGAGAATAGATATAAAAAAGGAAGCCATCTTAGTTGGAGCAGTGCAGTTCAGCCAGTGAGTAGCAAGGAAAGGAGGGGAGCAGAGTCTCTTCAGGAGCTCTGCTCCATTGTGGGTCTAGTGAGAGAGGCCCAGGAGAGGAGTGGGAGCAAGGGAGGAATGCTCCGGGAGCAGAAGGGATCCCAGGGGGTACGGTGAGTGCAGGACGGCACCCATACGCCCGAATCTGCCAAGAATCAGAGGGATCAGGCCGCAGGAAGGGAACTGGTCCCTGGACCAGCCGTGTTACTCCAGGTCTCGGCTGGGAAAACCGGAGGCTTCTGCACTTCCATGGTGCAGTTGCCACAGCCTCACCCTGCCGTGAAGGGCATCAAGTAGGTCCGGGAACTCCAGGTTGCCCAGAAGGGACTTCAGAGCACCCGATCGGGACTGTGTGTGGGGAGCGCAGGGCAGGAGTGAGAAGACCCAGCGCGTGAAGTCAGTCAAGGAAGGAACATAAGAAAGGGGGTCCCGTTAAGTGCTTCTAATCTACCTGAAGGAGTGCTGAACCCCTGCCTGGCAAACGCAGTGCGACGCGGGAGTCTGACACCTGGACAGTGTACCCGAGGAACCTAAAAAGAACTGTGAGTAAACTCGGATGACTGCACTCCACTGTCTCTGTCAGTTATTTCCATCATGCTACCGCGCCTGCACTACAACGCCCAGCATTACCATCTGCAACTACCCTGCCCCGGGGGCCCGCTCCGCCTGTGGGGAGCAGAAACATCCCAGCTGCCATCCCATCACCCCCGGAGGTCTGCAGCAGCGCCGGTATTCATTACCGGGAACCACAGGTGGCGTCACGAGACAAACTGTTAACAAACCCCCTTTTAAAGAGCGACCCCAGAGGATGGGCCCGGGAACCGACTGCCGTGACATCCTACAAAGGAGGTAAAGGCCCGGGTACCAAGTTTCCCCCTATATCCCCCCTGGGCGGGTCAACTTCACCACCTCCTGGGTGCTCGAGTCGGGCCCTCACCCATTTCTTCCACTCCTTCTTACCCTCAATGACCTTCACCACCCATCTGGCCTTAACGGGGTCCAGGGCTGGTGTCTCTTCCATGTACTGCTGTGGCCAGGGAATGAGGGCTGGTTCCCAGGCTGATAACACTCCAGGACGCTGAGGTCTACTTACCACCAGGGCTGCCAGCATAGCTTTCAGTCACCCTGCCTGGTCGCAGGATCTTGGCCACGCTGACACTGCTGCCTTCGCCTTGGAATCGGGTTCTGGTTTTGGGGACTGCGGGCGAACCTTTGTCTTGAGGTCAGGCATTGGATCCTGGGCCTTCCCTGGACCTTGGTTGGTGCCTCTACTGATGACAGTTCACCCAGCTGCATCTCTTTCTCCAGCTGCGTCATCTTCCTTTTCCACTTGACCTTTCCGGGCCCACCGCGGAACACAATGCCGTAGCACTCCATCTTCTCTTGCCACTTTACCTCCTCACCAACAATGGTCCCAGCCCACTCTGCCGTGGGTGTGCTCTTACGTTGCTCTGCCCATTCTTGGGGGAGGCCACTTCTGGCTCACCTGCCCGTTTCCTGGGAGTCTCCACCCGTTCTCCCTTGGCTTGCTGCAATGGGCATGGTTTCTTTTTCTTCCACCGTGCGCTTCTTACGCACACGATGGGACGGGTCCGTCTCACTCTTTCGTGTCACTCACCGACATCTTGCAGTCTCTATCCATTAACCCTATCCTAAAGACTAAACCTATTATTCTCATCTTATCTCCTGTACCGTTGCTAAGCCACTTAACTATATGAACAGTACTTCGATGTTATAAGTTTTGTCCAAATAGTGTATATACGAGTACTTATATATATCAGTTTATCATAGTGTAAAGCGTTAGAAGTTTCGCACTCCTAATTAGAAGATGTAGTGCATAGAAGGAATATCAATAAGATCCAGAAAGGAAACCTTTGGCACTGTAGATATGACACTTGAGATGCAGAGTAAATTTATTAGTACATTTATTCACAACCGACATAGAGTTTATCATATACTTATCTTTTTTTAAATCTTTAGATATTATTAATAAAGTGTTTAATTGAAAATATAATGAATAAGGTTAATGTCAGATGAAACACATTGATGAAATGATATGTAAAATTAGACTAAGAATGGAGTGGTAATGGTGGACATTAGGACCCTGCGCTCTCATGAGCAGCATAGCTGAGCTCAACGTTCCTTCCAGACACTGGTGGACTAAACGTGCACAGATACCGTATTACGGAGATCTCCCCTCCTTTATCAGTGGCACCAGGAATTTTATGTGACAGTAACTGGAGGTGGCTATGACCACTACGCATGTAGCCTTATGTAGCGTCGGCGTCCCTGCCTCCTGTTAGGCAGGGACGCCGTTCCCCTCACTTCTCCGCTCCGTGCCCGGCGGCTTTCTCCCGCTCTGCTTCCAGCGCGCGCTGCTTCCCGACCTCCGTGCTTAAGGCGCGCGCTCCCCCTCTCTTAAAGGGGCCGCGCGCGTCGTCCTAAGGAGTCCCCGGCCAATGGCCGGAGGACCTCACCATATATAAGGCACCTCCTCCAAAATGGAGGTGCCCGAGCAATGTTGTTGCAAAGCCTTTCAACTCTGCTTCAGCCTTCAGGTCCCTTTACCAGTTACCTGCCAGATCTCTGCTTGATACCTACCTGATTCCTGTCTATCTGCTTGCATTCCTGCGGTCCGACAGTCTACCTTACAACACCTGTCAGTCAGTCTATGGATCTGCCCGCCCGCTCACCTGGGAGCGCTCACCTGCTACTTGCCTGCTAGCCTACCTGGAGGCTCTGCCGTCACTTGCCGTGACCACCTGCCTGACCAGAGACTCTTGCCCGCTCACCTGGGAGCATCCACCTGCTACCTGTCTGCTAGCCTACCTGGAGGCTCTGCCGTCACTTGCCGTGACCACCTGCCTGTCCAGAGACTCTTGCCCGCTCACCTAGGAGTGCCTACCTGCTACCTGCCTGCTAGCCTACCTGGAGGCTCAGCCGTCACCTGCCGTGACCACCTGCCAGTCTAGAGACTCTTACCCTGCTGTCACTTGCCGTGTCCATCCGCCTGTCAAGAGACTGTCCCCGTCACTTGCCGTGACCTCCTGCCCTTCTACCCAGAGACTGTCCCTGTCACTTGCCGTGACTACCTGCCCGCCTTCCCTGGGAGCCACCCGCTTCCTTACAAGGACTGCCCCTGTGTATAGTTGCTCTGAGGTTCCACCTCCCAGACCCGTTACACCTTACAAGGTTAGTTTTATCTCGTCACATCTTGCATTCAGTGACACCCTCCTTCCTGCTTTATTGCTGATGTTTAGGAGTACGGGGGCGACTTGCATAGTGACATGCTTCTGTACATGACACGGATGAGATGGTGTTTTGTTCCTACAGATGGCTGTGATCTCACCCGTACTATAGTGATGGAATACATCAGCTGCCCATCAGATGACAGCTGCAGTGATACAGAATGAGGGGATAGCACTTATGTTATCAGACATCAGCCACAACATGTGAGAACCGCTCATATGTTTAAAGGGAACAGACGAGTCCACCATGTACGAGGGTGTGTCTTCAATAACCAATCACAGATCCATGGGCTCCAATCAGAAGGGGTTTTACATCGCAGGCAGTAGTAAAGGGCGCAATGTCCCGCATAGCAGCATTGGTGGTGCCAGACTGCTGTCATTCAGGTGACGCACACTGAAGCCCTGATTCCTGATCTACAAGCCGCAGGGATATAGCAGAGCACATCCCATTCATAGCATGATGCTATCTGCTGAGGGACAATAGAAGACTGCTACAGCACATCTAGCATCTCTGCTCAGCAGCGGGGGTGAGCTCCTGTGTTCTCTCCCTTCTATAGTACTGGTTCAGCACCACAGTGGTTGGCAGCTCTCCTCTGGGCACTACAGTCCTAGATTCAGCACCACAACGGTGGGCAGCTCTGATCTGGGCAGTACTGTCTAGATTCAGCACCACACCAGTGGACAGCTTTTATATGGGAAGAACTGTCTAGATTCAGCACCACAGCAGTGGACGGCTTGTAACCAGGACGTTATAGTAACATTTGGTTCAATACCACAACGTTGGAGGGCAGTGCCATCCAGATTCAGCACCACGCTAGTGGACAGCTCTGGGGCTTCTGGATACAACAGTTTCAGCACTTCTACCTAGGACAGCTCCAGCATCTTCACCTCTACCTTGAAGGTCCTAGTGCCCGCCAGCCTGTCTATCAGCCGTGCCCGCCTGTCAACCGGCCGTACTCATCCGCTGTGCCTTTCAGCTTCAGCCATCAGTCCCATGGGAGTCGCCTGCTCTCACAAGGTAGGTCCCAGAGTGGCACCTGGTTCATCTTCCCGGTCCCTCCATGGTTCACAGAGTCGACTAAGCCGCTGTGTGGCCAGGGTCGGTCCGGGTAGGCACTTAGTTACGCCCCTCTGATCCCTCCTTGCATCACAGCACAGAGGTTCCACCACCCGGATCCGTAACAGAATACATTTTGTTATATAATAATTTTGTGCTCAAAGATCAATACTACCTACAGAAGAAAGAGGTGGCAATGGCCGCGGCTTGGGCCCCATCTTATGCCAATCTCTCCTTGGGATTTTGGGAGTGTGAATACATCCGATTCCAGAACATTGAACATACGTCATTGGGATCAATGATATCTTGGATGAGATTCATAGACGATGTGTTGTTTATTTTGCAGGGCTCCCATGAGGAACTTGAAAAATTCTTAAAATATCTAAATGACAATGCATTGAATATTAAGCTAACCCATCATATTGATCAAAAGAAAATTGATTTTCTGGATTTGGATATTCATGTTGATGACCATGGACAGTTGCATACAAATATTTATCACAAGATTACTAGTGCCAATGCTTTCTTGCATGCCAAATCAGTCATCTGGCACATGTAATACAGGCAATGCCGTCCGGACAATTTATTAGGGCACATCGTATTTGTGACCAAAACAAAGCTTTTGAAGAATAGGCATGTGATATGACCAGTAGATACTTACAACGTGGTACAAAATGGAAATTATTCAACAGGCCTACTATCGGGCCAAACACGCCAATAGACAATATCTTCTCATTACTAAAAAGAAAAAGGAATCTGATGGGCATGTTCGATTCATCACGAATTATCATTCGAGGTGGAAGGAAATTACTAATATCATCTCCAAATTTTGGCTAATTCTCCAACAGGATCAAACAATACTTCCTTTTCTATCAAATTGTCCATTGATTATGGCTAAACGTAATAAGACACTACGTGATGTACTAGTTCATAGTCATCATGTACCTGATACATCTTCATATACACTGCTCAAAAAAATAAAGGGAACACTCAAATAACACATCCTAGATCTGAATGAATGAAATATTCTCATTGAATACTTTGTTCTGAATGTGCTGACAACAAAATCACACAAGCATCATCAATGGAAATCAAATTTATTAACCAATGGAGGCCTGGATTTGGAGTCACCCCCAAAATTAAAGTGGAAAAACACACTACAGGCTGATCCAACTTTGATGTAATGTCCTTAAAACAAGTCAAAATGAGGCTCAGTATTGTGTGTGGCCTCCATGTGCCTGTATGACCTCATTACAACGCCTGGGCATGCTCCTGATGAGGTTGCAGATGGTCCCCTGTCGGATCTCCTCCCAGACCTGGACTAAAGCATCCGCCAACTCCTGGACAGTCTGTGGTGCAACGTGACGTTGGTGGATGGAGCGAGACATGATGTCCCAGATGTACTCAATCGGATTCAGGTCTGGGGAACGTGCGGGCCAGTCCGTAGCTTCAATGCCTTCATCTTGCAGGAGCTGCTGACACACTCCAGCCACATGAGGTCTGGCATTGTCCTGCATTAGGAGGAACCCAGGGCCAACCGCACCAGCATATGGTCTCACAAGAGGACTGAGGATCTCATCTCGGTACCTAATGGCAGTCAGGCTACCTCTGGCAAGCACATGGAGGGCTGTGCGGCCCTCCAAAGAAATGCCACCCCACACCATTACTGATCTACTGCCAAACCGGTCATGCTGAAGGATGTTGCAGGCAGCAGATCTCTCTACACGGCGTCTCCAGACTCTGTCACGTCTGTCACATGTGCTCAGTGTGAACCTGCTTTCATCTGTGAAGAGCACAGGGTGCCAGTGGCGACTTTGCCAATCGTGGTGTTCTGTGGCAAATGCCAAGCATCCGGTTTCTAACTGTTTGTGCAGACACATGCACATTTGTGGCCTGCTGGAGGTCATTTTGCAGGGCTCTGGCAGTGCTCCTTCTGTTCCTCCTTGCACAAAGGCGGAGGTAGCGGTCCTGCTGCTGGGTTGTTGCCCTCCTACGGCTCCCTCCACATCTCCTGGTGTACTGACCTGTCTCCTGGTAGCGCCTCCAGCCTCTGGACACTACACTGACAGACACAGCAAACCTTCTTGCCACAGCTCGCATTGATGTGCCATCCTGGATGAGCTGCACTACCTGAGCAATTTCTGTGGGTTGTAGAGTCCGTCTCAAGCTACCACAAGTGTGAAAGCACAGCCAACATTCAAAAGTGACGAAAACATCAGCCCAGAAAGCATTGGTACTGAGATGTGGTCTGTGGTCCCCACCTGCAGAACCACTCCTTTATTGAGGGTGTCTTGATAATTGCCAATAATTTCCATCTATTGTCTATTCCATTTGCACAACAGCATGTGAAATTGATTGTCAATCAGTGTTGCTTCCTAAGTGGACAGTTTGATTTCACAGAAGTTTGATGTACTTGGAGTTATATTCTGTTGTTTAAGTGTTCCCTTTATTTTTTTGAGCAATGTATATTTGGCTCAAAGGGCCCCAAATGGGGCACATGGAAGTGTGGCAACTGCAAAGAGTGCAGATATATTGAAAAAACGGATACCTTTCAGGATTCGATGGGTGAGTAGGCTTACAAGATTCTGTATTTCATTAATTGTAGAACATCTATGGTCATCTATCAAGCCACATGTTTCTGTGGACTCCTCTATATTGGTATGACAACTCGGGAGCTTTGGAACACATCAAAAATATTAGGGCAACAGAGAAAATCTGTCAAGGTGGGTGCTATTTCTCAACCTAAACCTTTGGCGAGACAGTTTCGGAATTGCTACCCTCATCAATGTCATCTCTTACGTGTCAAAGGGATTGCCCGTCTGTATCCTGGGAATAGGAGGGAAAATCTAGCCAAAAAGCTGGCCCAGATTGAACAAATAAATAATAAATAAAAAAGTAAATGGATCACCACTCTAAGAAGTATGACCCCCAGAGGTTTAAATGAACAGTGGGGATTTTCGAGTTTTCTTTAAGTATACACTAGGATTTTTGGTATATTCTCATCTTCAGTGTCTTGTCCTTATTATCAATCGAATAATATAATCAATATATATCATTGTGCATTTGACTGAATAAACATATATACATGTATTGTTGGCTTTTTTGTACAGTACATATAGAGAGTTTATAGTGTGTTTATTCACTTTTACATATACACATTATATAAGCAATAATATTGTGTATGCACGCATTAACTATATTATATATAGAACTTTTTCTATATTTCATACAATTCTCTTTTTGCACGTATAATTATATTTAGACTTTGAAGCTGACCCGCACTTTTTCCCTTTTCTAATATGGCTGCAGGGTCGCTGTGCGCCACACTGCGCATGCTCCGGTGTGCTCTCGTACCCGATACTGGGATGTTTTGATTGAACTGCGACCTTTGGTCGTGTTTCGGTGATGCACATTCGGTCGCAGACGGGACGGCTATCTGGACGCGTGGGACAGTAGAGGCATCCGATAATATGGCGTCCTAGATTTGTAAGTAACCACAGCTGTAATCACCCTATAAAACATCGCCTCTTCCTCCTCCACCTCACTTCCTAATGAATCGGTAGCGAAACGTGCGTTGAAGCATGTGGCAGGGGTGATGATGTGCCTCTGGATAGTACGTGTGATGGGAGCTAGTTACCCCATCCGCAGATGTCCAATCTTCTTCTGTAGGCCCCTGACATGGAAAGGCTTTTCTTACACTGGGATAAATAAAATATGACTATCGCACAGTGTCTCCAAGATGAACTTAACTTTTATTCTCACAAGCAGGTTTTATAGAGAATCACACAGGCTATTTTTAACACCCATAGTTCTCACCAGATAATACCCACAGTAGGCTCCCAGACAGCAGTTATGCAACAACCCATTAATCAGCACATTGTCTGTTTGCCACTGCTAAGTGAGCACAGGAAGGTGGGGGCCAGGAGTGCTTCAGTCACATCACAAAATGTCCAATAATATGTGATCCACAATATTCACCCCACTTTATAACGTTATGTCCCATTAGCTGCATAGGCGCTACGACAACCCCCATGTGGCAAAATCTTGGGAGTACGGGGTTGATCTGTCACAATGCTCCCCCTTCCCGGACAGGATCGGCCTACCCAGTCTGCTCCCTGACGGATCAGCTGGAGGAGGTCCACGATTTATGAGGTTGGTAGCAGGTCAGTTTGTCGGCTTTGATTATCGTCGTTACCATTTTGCTTGCCAGGTCTATAGTGGAAGGTGAAGTCTAACGGTTGTAGCGCCAAACTCCACCTTAGTAGTCTGGCATTGTCCCCGGAGACCCGATTAAGCCATACCAGGGGGTTATGGTCCGTTATGAGGGAAAACTGTCTTCCATACAAATATGGTTGGAGCTTCTTGGCAGCCCATACTACTGCCAGGCATTCCTTTTCGACGGCCGCATAGCTGACTTCTCGAGGCAGTAATTTCCGACTCAGATAAGCTATTGGGTGTTCTTGGCCATCCGGCCCGACTTGGCTCAGTACTGCCCCCAACCAAAACATAGATGCGTCTGTGTGAACAAGGAAACGTTTAGTTGTATCGGGTGCGGCCAATATCGGGGTATTTGTGAGAGTGTCCTTTAGCTGGCGGAAGGCTTCCTCACACTTGGGGGTCCAGGTTACCTGGTGGGGGAGGTTCTTATGTGTCAGATCAGTGAGGGGCTTGGCAATGCTGCTGTAATTAGGGACAAATTTCCTATAATACCCCGCTGTCCCTAGAAAGGCCATGACTTGGGTTTTAGTGCGTGGGGTGGGCCACTTGGCTACCGCCTCAATCTTGGCGGGTTCCGGTCGTTGTTTTCCACTCCCCACCCAATGTCCTAAATACTGAACCTTTGCTTTGCCTACGTGACACTTGTTGGGGTTCAGGGTGATTCCTGCTTTGTGGATCCTATCCAATACTGTCTCTAGGTGATTTAGATGCTCATCCCATGTCGCGCTGTAGACGACGATGTCATCCAGGTTGGCACAAGCATAGTCCTGGAGACCATCCAGAAGCCAGTCAGCCAGCCTCTGGAAGGTCACGGGGGCATTCTTCATCCCAAATGGCATAACCCGAAACTGGAATAAGCCAAACGGGGTGACAAATGCAGACTTGGGAATAGCATCAGGACTTAGGGGGATCTGCCAATAGCCTTTGCATAGATCGATGGTGGTCAAATACTTTGCCCCAGCCAGCCTGTCTAACAACTCGTCCACACGCGGCATGGGATACGCATCCGTCACAGTTTTCTCATTTAGCTTGCGATAGTCTACACAAAACCGGGTAGTCCCATCTTTCTTAGGCACTAACACTACAGGGGACACCCAGGGACTATCTGACTCCTCAATGACCCCTAAACGCAACATCTCCTGTATCTCTTGTCGCATCCCTTCTCGTACAGACTCCGGGACGCGGAAGGGGGGTTGTCTCAGAGGGGTCTGATCTTGTGTCTCAACCTTGTGTTGTGCAAGTCGGGTGAACCCCGGTCTCTCTGAGAACATCCTCTGCCGCTGCCTCAGCAATATCTCAGCCTGCTCTCTCTCCCGGGCCCCTAGGTTTTCTCCTAAGTGTACCTGGTCCCAGGTTTTCGACTGAGTCTTCTTGTTATGTTCTGCTACCAGAGCTAAGGAAAGAGAGGAGATCTGTCCCTACGATAGAACTCAGCTTAATCCCTACGATGTAACAGGGAACCTGATCCTGCGATCAGACCTGCTAAAGTCCTAAGCTAGTCTGTACGGAGACCTATAGATGTGGGGAAGGAATCCCTACAAGTACTAAGGACTGGGAGGAATATGGGACACCTCCTAACAGAAATAGTAGCAGACAGACGAACAAACAAAATATATAGAACATAGAGGTCAGTAGACCAAGCAAACTAACAGAGCAAGACACAGAGCACAGGCTAGCTAGAAAGTAGATATACAATGAAGTCCAGCAAAGCCAGAAGGGCGGAGCAGGATTAAATAGGCCAACAAGGTCATGTGACCAGCAAAGGAAAAAAAAACTAAGAGCAAGGTTCTAACAGTACCCCCCCTTCTAAGAGGATCCTCCGGATCCCCTAGGACCAGGCTTATCAGGAAATCTCCTGTGAAACGCTCTGATAAGTCTGGACGCGGAAACATCATCCGACCTCACCCAAGAGTTATCCTCGGAACCGAAACCTTTCCAGGCCACAAGATACTGCAAACTACCTCTATACCGTCTAGAGTTAAGGATGCGAGAAATTTCATATTCCCCGTCCTCCACCACCGGAGGAACAGAGGCAGAGGCGTCACAATCCGATACAACAGCTTTTTTCAACAGAGAGACATGAAATACCGGATTAATTCTCCAGGAGGTAGGAACCTCCAACCTAACAGCAGATTGGTTGACAACCTGAAGCACCTTAAAGGGCCCTACAAACTTGGGACCCAATTTCTTTGAAGGAATCCTCAACCGCAGATTCCTAGAGGACAACCAAACCATGTCACCAACAGCGAACAAAACCTCCTGTCGTTTCCTATCAAAGTAGTCTTTAGATTTTCTGTTGGCCTCCTGAAGATTACCACGCACATCCGTCCAAACTCTCTCCAAATCACCGGAAAAATTCTCCTCCTCAGGCACGGCAGATCCCAACTTGGAGAACGACCCAAACGACGGATGTCTCCCAGAACAACAAAAAAAAGGCGAACAACCAGCAGAAGAAGATGTATGATTGTTCAGAGCAAATTCAGCAAGTGGCAGAAACTCAGACCACCCCTCTTGATTGTCTGCCACAAAACAACGCAAGAACTGCTCAACATCCTGGTTTTTCCTTTCTGTCTGGCCATTAGATTCAGGATGATATCCGGACGAGAACGACAAATGAACTCCCAACCTATCACAAAAGGCACGCCAAAAACGAGCCACGAACTGAGGACCCCTATCAGAAACAATGTCAGTAGGAACGCCATGAAGTCTGACAATTTCCTTGACAAAGGCCTTAGCGAGAGTTTTAGCGCAGGGCAGTTTGACGAAAGGAACCAAGTGACACATCTTGCTAAAACGGTCCACGACCACCCAGATGACAGTAAAACCCTCAGAGGGGGGAAGGTCAGTTATAAAGTCCATAGCCAAATGTGTCCAAGGAGCACTGGGAACCTCCAAAGGACAAAGCAACCGCCGGGGCAGGAGTATGTGAGGACTTAGATCTAGCACATATAGTACATTGACGCACCCACTTAATGACTTCCTTCTGCCATCCAGGCCACCAAAAACTGCGACCCACCAGTCTCTTGGTCTCAGAGATTCCGGGATGACCTGCCAACCGAGATTCGTGACACTCAACAAACAAATCTCTCCTAAAGGTCCCAGGCACAAACAACCTCCCATGAGGAGTGTTAGAAGGGGCATTCTCCTGTGCTTTAAGAATCTCATTTTCTAAAACGGAGTCCAAAGCAGCTATCACAACACCTTCTTGTAAAATGTTCTCCTCTTTCTCAGCACCGACTATGGGAGAAAAACTGCGAGACAAGGCATCCGCCTTAACATTCTTAGTACCAGGGATGTAAGTAACGGAGAAATTAAACCGCGAGAAAAACAGTGCCCACCTAGCCTGACGGGCATTCAGGCGCTTGGCAGCATCAAGATATATCAGATTTTTATGATCCGTAAGGACCTGAACGGGAAATTCCGCACCTTCCAAGAAGTGGCGCCAGTGTTCAAATGCGAGTTTAATAGCCAATAATTCCCGATTACCAATATCGTAATTCAGTTCAGTCTCCGAAAATTTTTTTGAAAAAAAGGCACAGGGATGTAATCCATCCCCGTTATCCTGAGACAATACTGCGCCAACCCCCACAGAGGAAGCATCAACCTCAACCAAAAACGGCCTAGTAACATCAGGCTGCATAAGGATGGGAGCAGAGGTGAACCTCTCCTTGAGATACACAAAAGCTTCAATGGCCTCAGAAGACCACTGAACCGCATCAGCACCTTTCCTGGTGAGATCAGTCAGAGGTTTGACAATACTAGAAAAATTTTTTATGAATTTTCTATAGTAATTGGCGAAACCCAAAAACCTCTGTATCGATTTCAAACCAATAGGCCTAGGCCATTCCTGCACAGCCTGAACCTTAACCGGATCCATCTCAAAACCTTTGCTGGAGATAATGTAGCCCAAAAAACTAATTCTCTGTACAGCGAACTCACATTTCTCCAGCTTAGCAAAAAGCGAATTGTCCATTAATAACTGTAATACCTCACGCACGCTCCGCCAATGAGACTCCAGATCCGGCGAATAAATCAAAATGTCATCCAAATACACAACCACATTTTTACCGATCAAAGGTCTAAGGATGTCATTAATCAGATTCTGAAAAAATGCAGGAGCATTAGTAAGACCAAAAGGCATAACCAGATTCTCAAAATGACCCACAGGAGTGTTAAAAGCAGTCTTCCATTCGTCACCCTCCTTCATGCGCAACAAATTGTATGCCCCCTTAAGGTCAATTTTAGAGAACCACTTGGCCCCCATTAACTGGTTAAACAGATCAGGAATCAATGGCAGTGGGTAAGGATTGCGTACAGTAATTTTGTTAATCTCACGAAAATCCAGACAAGGACGTAAACCGCCGTCCTTTTTTTTTACAAAAAAAAATCCAACCGCCACAGGAGACTTAGAGGGCCTAATGTGACCGGCGGCCAAACTTGTCTGTATGTATTCCTCCAAAGCCTTCCTCTCAGGAATAGTAAGGTTAAATAAACGACTTTTAGGAAGAGTCGCTCCAGGGACAAATTCAATAGAACAATCATAGTCTCTATGGGGAGGCAAAACCTGCGATTCCTTCTCAGAAAAAACTCTCCAAAAATCCTGAATAGGAACAGGCAATTCTCCCCTATCCAAAGCTGCAATACGCCCATTACAACACTTGTCATAACATTTATGGCTCCAGGATTTAATTTCACTGGTAGACCAATCCAGTACAGGATTGTGAAATTTTAACCAGGGCAATCCCAATATTACTGGAGAAGGCAAGTTATTCAACACTACCAAATCCAATTTCTCATGGTGAACACCATTAATAGTGAGAGGAAATTCACAGACCTTGAGAGTAATATTCTTCAAAGGGGAACCATCCACAGAAACCACAGCAATGGGGGATGATAAAGGTTCAGGTTTTAAATTGAGTCTTTCCACGAATCCCCCATCAATAACATTCAGAGTAGACCCACAATCGA
Organism: Phyllobates terribilis; assembly: GCF_046119375.1. Classification (NCBI taxonomy): domain Eukaryota; kingdom Metazoa; phylum Chordata; class Amphibia; order Anura; family Dendrobatidae; genus Phyllobates; species Phyllobates terribilis. Next base: position 2,487,101 of record NW_027362898.1, on the reverse strand, counting down.
CAAACACCCGAAATTCCATTAATTTTTCCTGAGCAATCGTGGAAGCAGCTAAAAATACACCCTTGGAATTTAAACAGGCAATACGGGCATGACCGACCATTTTTTTTTCTTTCTTCATACGAAGCTCACAGCCTTTAATCAAATGACCAGATTTTCCGCAATAGAAACACAAGCCTTCAAAAAATCGACGGTCTTTTTCTTGAGAGCGAGGTGCCACCGATCCAATCTCCATCGGTTCACCACTGTTAGTACACACATTCTCATAACCAGAAACTGACATAGCAGAGGATTTACTCTCATTAACCCTTGCACGCAGTCTTCTATCCACCCGTATAGCTAATTGCATAGCCTGTTGCAAATCTTCAGGTGTAGGATAAGCAATTAGCAGGTCTTTAACCCTTTCACTGAGCCCAGCAAGAAATAGACTTTTCAGAGCAGAATCGTTCCACCCTGTTTGAGTAGACCAACGACGGAAATGAGTACAATATTTTTCCACATTACCTGATCCTTGTTTTAAACGTCTCAACTCAGTCTCAGCTGATGCGACACGGTCAGGATCATCATATAATAGTCCCAAAGCAGAAAAAAAACTATCCACTGATCTGAAGCATGTATCACTAGGTTGCAAAGAAAAGGCCCACTCCTGAGGCTCTTTGCGCAAAAGTGACATTATGAACCCTACGCGCTGGGATTCATCCCCAGAGGACTTAGGTCTCAAACGAAAATACAATAAGCAAGCATTTTTGAATGAAAAAAATTCTCGGTGTTCACCAAAAAATAAATCCGGCAAACATACCTTAGGCTCCAAGAAATGTGCTCCAGGACAGTTACTCACGTGCTGACAGAGCTCGGCCACCTCCAGAGAGAGTCCCTGCAGGCGATGAACCAAATCCTGAACCGACACCATGATGGAACAGAAAAATCTTTCCTTAGAGAATTTGCTGGCTGGACTTACTGTTATGTTCTGCTACCAGAGCTAAGGAAAGAGAGGAGATCTGTCCCTACGATAGAACTCAGCTTAATCCCTACGATGTAACAGGGAACCTGATCCTGCGATCAGACCTGCTAAAGTCCTAAGCTAGTCTGTACGGAGACCTATAGATGTGGGGAAGGAATCCCTACAAGTACTAAGGACTGGGAGGAATATGGGACACCTCCTAACAGAAATAGTAGCAGACAGACGAACAAACAAAATATATAGAACATAGAGGTCAGTAGACCAAGCAAACTAACAGAGCAAGACACAGAGCACAGGCTAGCTAGAAAGTAGATATACAATGAAGTCCAGCAAAGCCAGAAGGGCGGAGCAGGATTAAATAGGCCAACAAGGTCATGTGACCAGCAAAGGAAAAAAAAACTAAGAGCAAGGTTCTAACACTTCTCACCTAAGACATCAGGCAAGGGGAGTCCGGCTAAATCCTCTGCTTCGGGTGCGCAGATGGCAGCTACCTCTTCAGGGCACTCCCGGTAGGGCTTCAGCGTATTCACGTGGAACATGCGGATAACGCTGGGGTCGTCACAATCGGCGACATTGTAGGTGGTGTCGGCTATTTTCCCCACTACCCGGTAAGGCCCCTGCCATGCGGCCTGGAATTTGTTCTGCCTAACCGGTTCCAGTACCAGGACCTTCTGTCCTATCTCGAAGGTGCGTTCTCTAGCCCTCTGATCGTATCATACGCGCTGGCGCCGTTGGGCCGCCTGCATGTTCACACGCACAGCCTTAGTCAACTCCTGCAGGCGGTCCCGGAGTTCCAGCACGAAGGGCACAATAGGGGTTCCTGCTATGGTTTCCTCCCCTTCCCAGAGCTCTTGCACTAAGTCTAGGGGCCTCCTCACCCGCCTCCCATATAACAGTTCAAATGGGGAGAACCCCGTAGATTTTTGGGGCACCACCCGATAGGCGAACAGGAGGTGCGGCAAGAATTTCTCCCAGTCCCTGTAGGTCCGGGTGAACGTCCCAATGAGTTGTTTTAACGTTCCGTTAAAGCGCTCACACAACCCATTGGTTTGCGGGTGGTATGGGGCGCTTCTAATGGACTTTACACCACACAGTCTCCACAGTTGGCTGGTCACCTCTGCCGTAAATTGGGTGCCCTGATCCGAGATAATCTCCCGGGGAAATCCAACCCATGAGAAAACCTGGAGCAGGGCAGCCACCACCGTCTCTGCCAGTATGTTAGGTAAGTCAACCGCCTCTGGATGCCGCGTGGCATAATCTATCACTGTCAATATATACCTTTTCCCTGACGGACTGGGTTTGGCTAACGGCCTTATCAGATCGACTGCTACTCGGCTAAATGGCTCCTCCACAATGGGAAGGGGGTATAATTTGGCCTTGCAGCGATCTCCCCTCTTGCCAATGCGCTGGCAACTGTCACAGGTCTGGCAGTACTGACGAACATCATGGGATGCCCCTGGCCAAAAGAAGTTTTGTGTCAGACGATGCCTGGTGCGGCTGACTCCGAGGTGCCCCGCCAAGAGTATGTCATGAGAGATTCGCAGCAACTCCTGCCTATACCTTTTGGGAACTACCAGCTGTAGTTTTACAGTGGGGCTCGTCCCTGAGTGAGTTTGCTCTGTAACCCTGTAGAGGAGTCCCTGATGCCATATAAACTGTTCACCTTCCAGTACCCCTCTCCCCTCTTATGCCTTCCCGCGATACCCCTGCAATGAGGGATCCTCTAGTACCTCCCTCCTAAATTCTGCTGGGGTGTCCCATGAAATGTGTCTGGCTATGGGAATACATGAAGGGCTGTAGTGTCTTACCTGGGCCTCCTCCGAGTGTGATTCCGCCTCCGCAGCTCGAGCTTGTCTCCGGGTAGTCACTGGATGTGTCTCAGCCAGGGGGGCGACCGAGAAGGAAGACAACATGGGCCCCAAGTCATTTCCAAGCAGGACGTCTGCAGGCAAATCCTTCATCATGCCGACCTCGACAAGGCCATCCCCGACCCCCCAGTTCAGGTGAATCTTGGCCGTGGGCAGTCGATGTATGGCTCCCCCTGCTACACGGACCGCCACTGTCCGACCCGTCTTTTGGTCTTGGGCGAGATGCAACTTCACAAGGGTCAGAGTAGCTCTGGAATCTCTTAATCCTTGCAGCCATTTACCATTAATCCACACCGACTGTCGATGTTGTTGTCGATTATCCGCCTGGGCTGCCTGCACAGGGTCCACTTCATGCAGCACTCCCTCTATCTCTTCCATCCCATAATTAGCCATAGCCACCGATGCCGGGTCAGCTTCGCCTTGGTAGCAGTGTACAGTGGCCCGGTTGAAGGTAGTCGTTTCCGGTTTTGGCCACTGGGTGCGCTGGGTCCGGTTGGGACAGTGTCTCTGCAGGTGACCCAGCTGATGGCAGGTGTGGCATCGCACCCCAGGAGGACTCTGGTAGGCCGGGGTATTGGTGGGTCCCCCGCCAAGCTTCTGTGGTTTAGGGGCCTCCAGACCCATGGGAGGGCCCCTTGAGACAGTTTTGGACCCTGACAATTGGACCCTCCTGGCATCATAATGTTCATCGGTCAGCCATGCTTCCTCCTCAAGAGTCGTTGGTCCCGAAGCCATTCTTGCGTCTCGGGAGTTAACCCAGTAAAGAATTTTTCTAACGCGATGAGCTGTAGGACGTCCTCCTTCGTGTCTGCTTTGCTACCTTGTACCCACTGTAGCAGTGACCGCCATAGTTTACAGGCCCATTCAGCATGGGTATCCGTTTCCCGTTTTGTGATTTTGCGGAACTTTTGACGGTATGCCTCTGGTGTTAGTGCATACTGGGCCAAGATCACTTCTTTGACTCGCTTATGGTCCATACAGTCCTTATCCGATACAGTGCGATAGGCATCCGCTGCCCGGCCTGTCAGCTTGCTGGCCAGAATCTGGACCCAATCCTCCGGCTCCACTTTATGAAGGGTACACTGCCGCTCAATGTCCTGCAGAAAGCCATCAATGTCTTCCTCTGCCTCCCCCAATGTCGGAAGGCATTGTATTGGATCTTTTTGTGGCTTACCCCTGCTGGTACCGGGGAGGAAGCCAGGGCTCCCCCTGCTCGCTGTATCTCCTCTCTCTGTTCTGCCATCTCCATCTTGGCTAGCTCTATCTTGGTCCGCTCTGCCATCTCCATCCTGCCTAGCTCCATCCGCTCTGCCCTCTCCATCTCCATCTTTTTATCCAGATCAGTACGCACATCAGCCATCACCTTATCTATGATCTGTACTGTCGGGTTGGGAGCATAAAGTGCCAGTCTGCTCTTTACCTCCCTCTGGAATTCAGTCTCTTCCACGTTCCCACTGGAGGTTGTTGCGTTGTTGAGCTCCATAATGGCTGCTATCAAATCCGCTTTTGTTTTGTTGCTGGCGGTTAACCCTCGAGCTTCCACAAGGTCCTTCAACGTATCCCTCTTTAGCTTCTGGTAGATGTCTTCCATTCAGTCCTTGGCTCCTGAAGAAGATGGACCGCATCCCACCGCTGCCACGAGTGTGACGGGAGCTAGTTACCCCATCCACAGATGTCCAATCTTCTTCTGTAGGCCCCTGACATGGAAAGGCTTTTCTTACACTGGGATATATAAAATATGACTATCGCACAGTGTCTCCAAGATGAACTTAACTTTTATTCTCACAAACAGGTTTTATAGAGAATCACACAGGCTATTTTTAGCACCCATTGTTCTCACCAGATAATACCCACAGTAGGCTCCCAGACAGCAGTTATGCAACAACCCATTAATCAGCACATTGTCTGTTTGCCACTGCTAAGTGAGCACAGGAAGGTGGGGGCCAGGAGTGCTTCGGTCACATCACAAAATGTCCAACAATATGTGATCCACAATATTCACCCCACTTTATAACATTATGTCCCATTAGCTGCATAGGCGCTACGACAACCCCCATGTGGCAAAATCCTGGAGTACGGGGTTGATCCATCACAGTACGTAATAATATGCATGGTGATCACTTTTACTGTTCATTCTATGATTTGGATAGGCATAGTTCCATACATATATAAATTTTCCTTTTTGCTTAAATAATGTAAATACATTTGGATATGCACATACATATATACAGTACAGACCAAAAGTTTGGACACACCTTCTTATTTAAAGATTTTTCTGTATTTTCATGCTTATGAAAATTGTACATTCACACTGAAGGCATCAAAACTATGAATTAACACATGTGGAATTATATAGTTAACAAAAAAGTGTGAAACAACTGAAAATATGTCTTATATTCTAGGTTCTTCAAAGTAGCCACCTTTTGCTTTGATGACTGCTTTTCACACTCTTGGCATTCTCTTGATGAGCTTCAAGAGGTAGTCACCGGAAATGGTTTTCACTTCACAGGTGTGCCCTGTCAGGTTTAATAAGTGGGATTTCTTGCCTTATAAATGGGTTTGGGACCATCAGTTGTGTTGTGCAGAAGTCTGGTGGATACACAGCTGATAGTCCTACTGAATAGACTGTTAGAATTTGTATTATGGCAAGAAAAAAGCAGCTAAGTAAAGAAAAACGAGTGGCCATCATTACTTTAAGAAATGAAGGTCAGTCAGTGCGAAAAATTGGGAAAACTTTCAAAGTGTCCCTAAGTGCAGTTGCAAAAACCATCAAGTGCTACAAAGATACTGGCTCACATGAGGACCGCCCCAGGAAAGAAGACCAAGAGTCACCTCTGCTTCTGAGGATAAGTTTATCCGAGTCACCAGCCTCAGAAATCGCAGGTTAACAGCAGCTCAGATTAGAGACCAGGTCAATGCCACACAGAGTTCTAGCAGCAGACACATCTCTACAACAACTGTTAAGAGGAGACTTTGTGCAGCTGGCCTTCATGGTAAAATAGCTGCTAGGAAACCACTGCTAAGGACAGGCAACAAGCAGAAGAGACTTGTTTGGGCTAAAGAACACAAGGAATAGACATTAGACCAGTGGAAATCTGTGCTTTGGTCTGATGAGTCCAAATTTGAAATCTTTGGTTCCAACCACTGTGTCTTTGTGCGACACAGAAAAGGTGAACGGATGGACTCTACATGCCTGGTTCCCACCGTGAAGCATGGAGGAGGAGGTGTGATGGTGTGGGGGTGCTTTGCTGGTGACACTGTTGGGGATTTATTCAAAATTGAAGGCATACTGAACCAGCATGGCTACCACAGCATCTTGCAGCGGCATGCTATTCCATCCGGTTTGTGTTTAGTTGGACCATCATTTATTTTTCAACAGGATAATGACCCCAAACACACCTCCAGGCTGTGTAAGGGCTATTTGACCAAGAAGGAGAGTTATGGGGTGCTACGCCAGATGACCTGGCCTCCACAGTCACCAGACCTGAACCCAATCGAGAAGGGTTGGGGTGAGCTGGACCGCAGAGTGTAGGCAAAAGGGCCAACAAGTGCTAAGCATCTCTGGGAACTCCTTCAAGATTGTTGGAACACCATTTCTGGTGACTACCTCTTGAAGCTCATCAAGAGAATGCCAAGAGTGTGCAAAGCAGTCATCAAAGCAAAAGGTGGCTACTTTGAAGAACCTAGAATATAAGACATATTTTCAGTTGTTTCACACTTTGTTGTTAACTATATAATTCCACATGTGTTAATTCATAGTTTTGATGCCTTCAGTGTGAATGTACAATTTTCATAGTCATGAAAATACAGAAAAATCTTTAAATGAGAAGGTGTGTCCAAACTGTTGGTCTGTACTGTGTGTGTGTGTATATATATATATATATACAGTATATATATATATATATATATATATATGTAACGGGGCAGGTGATGAAAGAACTGTTCCACGGTGCAAGGATCGGAGGGTCGTAACTAGGTGCCTCACCAAATCCGACCTTAGATATACGGCAGCTTAACGACTCCGTGATCCAAGGAGGGACGAGGAAGGTGAACCAGGTGCTACTCCAGTACTGACCTCGGATGATTGGCAGCTGATTCCCAGAGACAGGAGGCAGACACAGACTGATACTACTGATGGACAGGCAAGAGGTTTCGGCCGATAGACAAGCAGGCGGGCATGGCTGATAGACAGGCAGGCGGGCACGGCTGATAGACAGGCTTGTGGGCACGGCTGATAGGCAGGCGGGCATGGCTGATAGGCAGGCAGGTGGGCACGGCTGATAGAAAGGCAGACAGGTGGGTACATGTACTGGGACCAGGAACTAAACAGAGTGTTAACCACAAACAAACTAAGTTGCACAAGCACCTCCATATTGGAGGAGGTGCCTTAAATAGCCAGAGTCCTCCGGCCATTGGCCGGGGACACTTTAGGATGGTGCGCGCTGTCCCTTTAAGAGGAGGGGAGCGCACGCACACCTTAAGCACAGTGCCCAGGCATCTGTGCACTGTGTGCGCGTGCCGGGCTGAGTCAGCGTGGAGAGAGGGGGGCCCTCCGGCGTCTCTGCCGGGGAAAGAGGGTAGGAGGCAGAGACGCCGAAGCTACAGTACCCCTCTTTATGCCCCCTCGTTTTTTAGGCCTGCAAGAAATTACTCCAGGAGGAGAGGGGTATGGATGTTCTCTCTGGGTTCCCTGGATCTCTTCTCAAAACCAAACCCCTTCCAATCTACAAGAGAAAAGGTCTTTACTCTTACCCTCTTGGTAGCCAGGATACTCTCTACTTCAAAAACGTCTGCAGTGCTGACAGGAGCAGGAGTAGTTCCCGAATCTTTGGAAAATGGACTAGATGTTTAAGGAGAGACACATTAATTTACGACCTATGCCGTAATAGTATGGCACAGGTCATATTCCCCTGTTTAGCGCAGGCTCTGGCGTTGAGCCCGCACTAAATCGGGCACATGTCAGCTGATCTATACAGCTGACATGTGCCCGCAACAGCCACAAGTGGAATCGCAATCCACCTGCAGCTGTTAACTAGTTAAATGTCACTGTCAATCTCTGACAGCGGCATTTAACATCGCCAAGCCGGAGGCGCATCACTTTCCCCGCCCTGTCACATGATTGCGGGTCACCGATGGGTTGGCATGACAACCAGAGATTTGCAGGAGACCTCTCTGGCTCTCATGTCCAGATTGCTATGAGCGCCGCCCAGTGGTTGGGGCTCATAGCACGTGAGCAAATCTGCTACATAGAGGCGATCTGATCATCGCCTGTATGTAGCAGAGCCGATCAGGCAAGTGCTGCTTTTAGTCTCCCATGGAGACCATTGAAGCAATCAAAAAGTTAAAAAAAAAATGTTTAAACATATTAAAAAAATAAAAAAATAAAAGTTTAAAACACCCCCCTTTCGCCCCAATTCAAAGTAAAACAATAAAAAAAAATCACACATACACATATTTGGTATTGCTGTGTTCAGAATCGCCCAATCTATCAAAATAAAAAAATAATTAATCCGATCAGTAAACGGCGTAACGAGAAAAAAATTCTAAACTCCAGAACTACGTTTTTTGGTCGCCGCAACATTTCAATGATGTTGTTTAAGCTTTTACTTGTTTAGGGGATTCTTTTTTACTTGTGCGTCCATAGGTTTTTAGCCCAGTCTGGTTTCGCAGTTTTTCTTATGTGTTTGTTATTTTTTAGTGTGTGCTTTAGGGAGAAGCCTGGAATACTCGGGATTGTCTCTGTGGAGCAGTGACTCCATTTCATCTTACTGACAGAGTGCCAACCTCTGCAGTCAGGTAGGGATGTTTTTATAAGGACTTTCACAATTATATCTTTGTATGCCATTATCCCTGTAGCAGCATACTATTTGTTCCAGTAGCGTAGCTACCGGGGGGGCAGAGGGGGCTGTCGCCCCGGGCCCCACACTCTGAGGGGGCCCACCCGGAGCTACACTATTGTAACTGTAGCTGTGTCACCCCAGGCCTGGATGCCACAAATAATAAAGGCTGTGTCTGAGAGCAGGAGGGAGGTTCCCTGGTTAGGGACAATTAGCACACAGCACCTCCTGTCCCAGGCCAGTAGGGGGAGCTGGCTGCCCCTATAAAAGCTGGAACTGGGGGCAGGGTTAGGGAGAACTGGACGACCTAGCTCAGGAGTGAGACTAGTCCCAGAGGAGGAGGGACAGTTCAGCTGTAGCTGAGGAGGTCGTGAGGCAGTGGAGGAACTGCCAGCCAGGGACGTAAGGCGCGGAGAGCCTGTCCTGGCCGAGAGAAACCACCTAACTGGACATTGGCATCCGAGGCTGTTAGGATTCTAAGTCCTGCAGCAGATAACCAGCCCGCAAGGGATTTTATATCCTTTGGCCTAAGAAGCCCGGAGGCTCCGCCACAGCAGAAGGGACCAGCAAGGCCAAGAGAGGCCCAAGGTAAAAAGGCACCCAAGTTGCAAGCCATACGGGCGAGAATACACGGTACGCTCAGGAACGTGGGCTATTATACCACGAAAAGGGAAATAGTCAGGAAGAGCCTAGTGAGCACGGTAGGCCTACACCCTCACCCTGACCAGAAGGACTTCCCGCTTGTTTTCAGACGTCCAGGCCCCCTCCTAGTCAGGACAGTTGTTGGGTCACTACCATCTGTTTCAATAAAGACCCTAAACTATTTAAGTGGACTCTGCAGTCTGACTATTGCGACCGGAATTACAACTCCCAACATCCACCTACACTGCCCTGGGGCTACACTCCTCCCATGGGGAATTGTACTACTCTGTGCTGCACACCCACATCTGCCCCAGGGGTCTGCCTTGCAGCGGCGGTTATCCCTGACCGCAATCCACGGGTGGCGTAGTCGGACATTCAAAACACTGATAAATAGACCGCCGCAATTTGGTCTGACCACCCTGAGCCACATGATTGGGTTGCCACTACTACCCCCAGCATCGTACAGAAGGCTCGGTTCCGGGTACCCCACGGCCCAGGGGGCGAGTCATAGCGGCGTGAGCAGGGTCGGACTGGGGTGCCTAGGGCCCACCAGGGGAACTGACTCTAGGGGCCCACACTACAGCCTGGTGCTGCTGCCATGTTAGTCATTCAAAGGGCCCGCGACCACTTATTTTTTTTTTTTTTCTCTGCAGGGGGCCCAGGGCCCACCGGGAAATTTCCCGGCACCCCACCATGAAAGTCTGAGCCTGGGCGTGAGCAGCACGCTGCTACAGTTACACTCCGGGCAGAGCAGGGAGACTCGATGTCCCTGCACTGCCTGGCGGCCGCTATGGGGCCCTTGAGCAGGAGTTGTGCCCCCGGTGCCAGCATCGGGCCCCCCCACCATTCACCACAACCGCAAGCTCAGTGATGGGAGAGGGAGCGACCTCTGTGTCTGAGCACCCGGCCCACTGTGCTGAAGATGTGTACCGGCCGGGCGCTCAGAGCAGCGGGGGAACCAGGAGGAGAGAGAGGTGAGTATTGTGCTTATTTATTTATTTTTTCTTATGGGGGGATTATGCTACAGACTGCCTATGGGGGTGGGGGGATTATGCTACAGACTGCCTATGGGGGGTGGGGGGATTATGCTACAGATAGCCTATGGGAGGGTGGGGGGATTATGCTGCAGACTGCCTATAGGGGGGGTGGGGGGATTATTCTACAGACTGCCTATGGGGGTGGGGAGATTATGCTAAAGACTGTCTATGAGGTTTGGGGGGAATTATGCTGCAGACTGACTATGAGGGAGTGGGAGAATTATTCTACAGACTGCCTATGGGGGATGGGGGGATTATGCTACAGACTGCCTATGGGGGGTGGGGGGAATTATGCTACAGACTGCCTATGGGGGGTGGGGGATTATGCTGCAGACTGCCTATGGGGGGTGGGGGATTATGCTACAGACTGCCTATGGGAGGGAGGGGGGATTATGCTGCAGACTGCCTATAGGGGGGGTGGGGGGATTATGCTACAGACTGCCTATGGGGGTGGGGAGATTATGCTAAAGACTGTCTATGGGGTTTGGGGGGAATTATGCTGCAGACTGACTATGAGGGAGTGGGAGGATTATTCTACAGACTGCCTATGGGGGATGGGGGGATTATGCTACAGACTGCCTATGGGGGGTGGGGGAAATTATGCTACAGACTGCCTATGGGGGGTGGGGGATTATGCTACAGACTCCCTGTTGGGGGTTTATGCTGCAGACTGCCTATAGGGGGTGGGGGGATTACGCTACAGACTGCCTATGGTGTGGGTGGAGGAATTATGCTACAGACCGCCTATAGGGGGTGGGGGATTATGCTACAGACTGTCTATGGGTGGTGGGGAAATTATGTTACAGACTGCCTATTTGGGGGTGGGGGGATTATGCTACAGACTGCCTATGGGGAGGTGTGAGGAATTTGCTACAGACTGCCTATGGGGGGTGGGGGGATTATGCTACAGACTTCCTATGGGGGGGATTATCCTGCAAACTCTTCCTCTGGGGAGTGCACTATACTTTATTGTGGATTGTCTGGTGCATTATACTATATGGAGGTTATTTATACAGTGTGGGGATTACAATTAGGGTCATACAGTGTGGGAGATTATTTGGGGTCTTTTCACAGTGTAGGGGACATCATACAGTGTGGGAGATAATGTGGGGTCTTTGCACAGTGTGGGGGCCATCATACAGTGTGGGAGATAATGTGGGGTCTTTGCACAGTGTGGGGGCCATCATACAGTATGGGAGATAATGTGGGGTCTTTGCACAATGTGGAGTCCATCATACAGTGTTGGAGACATCAATTTGGAGACTACTAAAGGGTCAGTATACTGTGTGTTGGGTACTATACAGTGAGGGGGCATTATACTGTGTATAGCGGAGCATCATACTGTGTATAGGGGAGCTGTGCATGGTAGGAGACTCAGGACATTATTAAATGTTAAGTGGGCACTTATCGTTATAGGGTAACTCAGGTTATTGTGACTATCAGGGGAGCACACAGAGGGCATTATTACTTTCTAGGGGTCAAAATGTGTCACTGTTTTCTAGGGCACTTGCACACGGCATTACTATATTCTAGAGGGTTGCTTTACCATTTTGAGAGCACACAGAAGGTGCAGTAATATGGACATGTAGAGCAAAAGAGGCTCAGTATTGGGGTATCAGCAGGAAGAGGTGTTTGTGCAGGTTGGGAATAGATGGGGACAGGGCCTGAAATGTAAGAAGTCAAATGTGTCTTTGTTATGATCTCTTTAGACCTGAGACTCTGAGTCCTGGATGGAGAAGTCGTTGTGTCGGTCTGGGCCAGATGGAAAAGACGGGAAAAGTGAACAAGTGCTGCTCTTTGTATAGAGATTATTTTCAGTAACAGCGCTGTCCTCTGCTGAGGTTCTCCTACATCCACTGTCTGGGTGCGCCACTATTTTTGTAATCAGGGTTACCTGATTAGGGGCCCACTCAGAAGTTTTGCCCCCCACTGAACCAAAACCCTAGCTACACCTCGGATTTGATCATATATAAGCCCTGCTTACTGTCATTTAACAGTCATACATTACATACAGTTAGATCCAGAAATATTTGGACAGTGACTGAATCTTTGTGATTTGAGCTCTACATGCCACTATTTTTTATTTAAAATGAAACAACTGAGATGCAATTGAAGTGTAGACTTTCAGGTTCAATTAAAGGGTTTGAACAAAATTATCCTGTGAAATGTTTAGGAATTGCAACCATTTTTCTACATAGCCTCCTCATTTCAAGTCCGCAAAAGTAGTTGGATAAATTAACTTTACCATGAATAAAATGTTCATTATTAATACTTTGTAGAGAATCCTCTGCAGGCAATGACTGCCTGAGGTCTGGAAGTTATGGACGTCACCAAATGCTGGGTTTCCTCCTATTTGATGCTTTGCCAGGCCTTTACTGCAGCTGACTTCAGGTGTAGCTTGTTTGTGGGTCTTTCTCCCTTAAATTTTGTATTAAAGGGGTTTTCCCACAAATAAAGTACATTTTAATTAATAGATCTTGGAATAAAAATAACTTCCACAATTGGATGTGTTTAAAAAAAATGTCCCTGTGCTGAGATAATCTTATAAATGTGCCCCTGCTGTGTACTGTGTAACGGCTGTGTCTGACTGTGCAGGAACCTGGTCTAATCATACCACATCTCCTGGGCCGGCATTATGGGGGAGCACTTTGGGCGGTTGACCATGGCCCGCACTCTACCATAGGCCCCGAGCGATATTAGCAGCAGACCACACAATCTCTATGGGGCCCGTGATTCGGAGGTGGGACCCGGTGCCAGCTGTCCACTCCTTTCCCCATCATTCTCCCTCAGCATCTGATGTCTGAGCCAGTGGGCGCAATGCCATCACTTCATCGCGCCGCATTGTGCCGGGCAGTGGAGTACTATATGTACAGTATGGAGGTCTGTTGGGTGTGCATTATAGTATATGTATTGTATGGAGGATTATGAGATATGCGTTATACTATATGTTCTATACTGAGGACTATGGGGTGTGCATTATACTGTATAGAGGACTATGGTGGATGCATTATACTATATGCACTGTATGAAGAACTATGGGTGTGCATTAAACTGTATGGAGGACGAAGGGGAGTGTAGTATACTGTATGGAGGACTATGGGGTGTGCATTATATTGCATGTACTGTATGGAGGACTATGGATTGTTCATTATACTGTATGGAGGACTATGGGGTGTGCATTATACTGTATGTACTTTATGGAGGACTATAGGGTGGGCATTATACTATATGAAGGACTATGGGGGTGCATTATACTATATAGGAGGTAATATGGGGCCCATTATACTATATGGAAGGCAATGTGGGCACCATTATATTATTTGGCTGGCTATGTGGAGACCATTATAATATTTGGAGGGGCATTATAAGATTTAAAGGGCTATGTGGGGTCATTCATTATAATATTTGAAGGGCTATTTGAGGGTCATTATACTATATGGAGGACTATGTGGGAGCCTTTATACTTTATGAAGGGCTATGTGGGAGCCTTTATACTTTATGCAAGCATTTATACAGGGTGAAGGTTTGTGTGGGGTTCATCATACTGTGGAGGGCTGTGTGAGAGCCATTATACTGTTTGTAGGGCTGTGTGGAAGCCAATTACACTGAAGGGCTGCGTGGGGTCCATTATACTATGTCTCTGTATGTAACAGCTCTGTCCATGCATGTGTTGGTATGTATGTGCTCTGTCAATGCATGTGTCTGTATGTATGTGCTCCGTACATGTATGTGTTGGTAGGTATGTGCTCCGTCCATACATGTGTTTGTATTTATGTGTTGCATCCAAGCATGAGTCTGTATGTATGTGCTCCATATATGCATGCGTCTTTATGTAGGTGCTCTGTTTACATGTATCTGTATGTACGTACGTGCCTGTAAATATGTGCTCTATGTATACATTTATGTGTATGTGATATGTGTATATACATGTGTGTAACATGCAGTTTGTGTATACGTGTGTGTCACATACTGTGTGTTTAGCATCCACATTTATAAATACCAGTAGCACAGACAGGAGGAAATAGGTGTAAACATCAGCAATCGCCCAGTGAACGAGCAAAATGCAACCTATTGTTTATGCCAGAACCGAAATCATTGTTCTCAGCAGCTCATCGCCTAGTGCAAACTGCAGATGTGCTGCTGATAACATTATATGTATGGGGACAGATTGATCTATTAGTGATTGTTCTGTGCCCATGATTTTTCCTCACCCAGTGTAAAGAGGCCGGGAAACAAGCACCGAAGGACTTCAGAATTGCTGATAGCACTCATTTAACGGCCTGAACTCAACCTATGTAAATGCAATGTAAATGTTTCTGTGTGATGGTGCAATATGTTATCATCTGCAGCTCCGCGTTGTCTAAAACCGGCCCTTCTCCTCAGCAGGGGAGGAAGTAAAAGAGTATACAGACAGGACAGCAAATGATTCTTTTTGTGAGGCAAAACATTTCACTGACTGTTATTAAGCAAAGTTTTACCTGGAAGAAAGATTCATTTGTGATACTATGCTGTAATGTCTGTATACTCTTTTGCTTCCTCTCCTGCCCAGGAGCTGTGGTATGTTCCTGCACGGTCAGACACAGCCATTACACAGTACATAGTATGGGCACATTTATAAGATTATCTCCGCACAGAAACATTTTTTTGAAACACATCCAATTGTGGAACTTCTTTGAATTCAAAGATCAATTGATTAAAATGTTGATTCAAATTAACTTTGTTTGTGGGAAAACCCCTTTAAACCCTTCACAAACTTGGACGTATCCATACATCCTGGCTGGGAAGGGTGCCCGACCTTGAATTTATGGATACGTCCTGGCGAAAATGCGGCACTGTGACCGAGCGCACTGTGATCACACAAAGGTGCCTGCTGATTCTGACAGGACACTCGTCACCACGGTGCCGCCCCCGCAACTACAGTCACTGTGATTGACTTTTCAATTCTGAACAGCCAATCACAGCTATTTTAGAGTTTCATGCCATGAAAATGCCTGAAACATTAAAGTCCAGGTACGATCGGTGCTTTAACCACTTCGCGCCAGAGCCTGTTTTTGCCTTCGTGACCAGGCCAATTTTTTCAATTCTGACCACTGTCACTTTATGAGGTAATAGCTCTGAAACGCTTCAACGGATTCCCCTGATTCTGAGAATGTTTTTTTTGTGACATATTGTACTTCATTATAGTGGTAAAATTTCTTCGATATCTCTTGCATTTATTTGTGAAAAAATCAGAAATTTGGCCAAAATTTTGAAAATTTTGCAATTTTCAAACTTTGAATTTTCATGTCCTTAAATCAGAGGGATATGTCACACAAAATAGTTAATAAATAACATTTCCCACATGTCTACTTTACATCAACACAATTTTGGAACCAACTTTTTTTTTTGTTAGAACGTTCTAAGGGTTAAAAGTTGACCAGCGTTTTCTCATTTTTCCAACAAAATTTACAAAACCATTTTTTAGGGACCACATCTTATTTGAAGTGACTTTGAGGGGCCTTTATGACAGAAAATACCCAAAAGTGACACCATTCTAAATACTGCGCCCCTCAAGATGCTCAAAACCACATTCAAAAAGTTTATTAACCGGTTTCAGGTGCGCCACGGGAATTTTTGGAATGTGGAAGAAAACAATGAACATTTAACTTTTTTTCACAAAAATATTACTTTAGACCCAATTTTTTTATTTTCACAAGGGTAACAGGAAAAAATGGAATACACAATTTGTAGTGCAATTTCTCATGAGCGCGCTGATACCCCATATGTGACGGAAAACCACTGTTTGGGCGCACTGCAGGGTTCGGAAGGGAAGCAGCGCCATTAGACTTTTTGAATGTAAAATTTGTTTGAAGAATTAGCGGACGCCATGTTGCTTTTGGAGAGCCCCTGATGTGCCTAATCAGTGGAAACCCCCCACTTTTTGATCGCATTTTATTCCACTTTTTATTTGGCGACATGATGAAAAAGCATAGTTTTTTGCTCCGTTTTTTATTTATTTTTATTACGGTGTGCACAGAAGGAGTTAATTAGTGTGACAGTTTTATAGATCGGGTTGTTTCGGACGCGGCAATACCAAATATGTGTACTTTTTTTGTTTTTGCATAAAAATACGGATTTATTGGATTAATATTTTATTTATTTATTTTTATTTATTTTGTGATTTTTTTTAACAGTTTGAAAACATTTTTTAGACTTTTTTTTACATTTTTACTTAGTCCCTGTATGGGACATTAATTTTTATTTTTCTAATCACTGTTCTCATGCAATGCAATAGACATGTATTGCATTGCATGAGAGCTCTGCTGATAGTTTATCACTGTCATTATCTCCTGCTAGACTTCAGCTGCAGGCTGAGTCTAGCAGGATACCGTACATGGCAGACCCCCTCTCCTCTCACTATCTTCTAAATGCCGCGATCGCTATAGATCGCAGCATTTAGAAGATAGCAAAGGGTTAACATCATTGGGACCTGATCTAATCAGGTCCCGATGATGTTCCCTATCAGAGCTGTTGCTCTGCACCGCACCCGCAGCACTTGCAGGACCCTGGGGGTCCTGAGCGCTGCGGGACCACGGACCATTTATAAACGTTTATATACGCCGACGTTTATATACAGTGGGCGGTCAGGAAGCGGTTAACAGCACTGATCATAGCCAGGTGCTAGGAGACCACAGCGTCAGCAGCCACAGCACTGATTGGAACAACCAGGGGAGGAGTCCTGAGGAGATAATTTGCATATTCCCACTGCATTTTGGGGTAAGTGAAGAGTCTCCGCGAGCTCAAAGAACACTGGATTTTGGCTGTTGGAGCTGAAAAGAGGACATCGGTAAACCAGGGGAGGAGTCCTGAGGAGATAATTTGCATATTCCCACTTCATTTTGGGGTAAGTGAAGAGTCTCCGCGAGCTCAAAGAACATTGGATTTTGGCTGTTGGAGCTGAAAAGAGGACATCGGTAAACCGCGCGCCGATAGGCGCGCGCATTTTGAAGCTTTTTTTTTAAGCTTTTTTCACTGTTTTCAGAACATTAACAATAAGAACATGGAAGAGTCCAGGAGCCATTTGGTGAGCTGCATATCCTGCTACATGTTCACAGACTTGCCAGTGGAAAAGACAAACTTCACATGCCAGAAATGCAAGCTTGTGTCCCTGTTGGAGGAAAAGTTGCGAAATCTAGAAGAGAGGTTGACTACCTTGAAAATCATTAAGGAAGGTGAAAAGTTCTTAGACAGAGCAGAATTATCTCTTCATGATTCAGAAACAGAAGAAATTCGAACTGCACCTGAGGAAACAGAGGAATGGAAGCATGTGACCCACAGAAGCAGGAGGATCGAGAGGCAGTCAGCACCCATACTGCTCAGGAACCAGTACCAGGCTCTCTCGCAGGAGAACCATGAAGAAATACAGCAAGATAAGACTTTGCCAGCAATGAATAACCTTGTAAGCCCTCAGAATCCTCCTGGATGGAGAAAGAAGAATGTTGTGAAGAAAAAACGGAGAGTGGTGGTCATGGGGGATTCCCTGTTAAGAGGAACAGAGGCCGCTATCTGCAGACCAGACATAACCTCAAGAGAAATGTGCTGTCTTCCAGGAGCAAAAATTAAAGATGTGTCTGACAGGATATCAAGACTCTTCAGACCTACAGATCACTACCCATTCCTGCTAATACATGTGGGGACAAATGATACCGCAAGAAAGGACCTGGGAACTATCTGCAGTGACTTTGAAGACTTAGGCAAGAAAGTGAAAGAATTGGGAGCGCAGGTGGTCTTCTCATCCATCCTCCCAGTGGATGGCCATGGAACAATGAGGTGGAATAAGATTCTACAGGTGAACAACTGGCTACGTCGATGGTGCCGTCAACAAGGATTTGGATTTCTGGATCACGGAATGAATTACCTATACGATGGACTACTTGCTAGAGATGGGGTGCACCTTACGAAGACTGGAAAACATGTATTTGGAAGTCGCCTTGCTACACTCATCAGGAGAGCTTTAAACTAGAACAATGTGGGAAGGGAAGCAAAAGGCCAGAAAAAGCCATACAGCTGACAAATACTATTGAGATCTCTGCTACTGGAAGTGGAAAGGAAGAACAAAGACAAAATAATTTAAATAATAAAAATATGGGAGGAAGAGAAACCAATCACAAACTAAAATGTTTTTATACAAATGCACAAAGCATGGGCAACAAACAAGGGGAATTGGAACTACTAATGCAGGAAAAGGAATATGATGTCTTTGGAATCACTGAAACTTGGTGGGACGATACACATGATTGGAATAAAAGGCTAAAAGGATACAACTTATTTGCAAGAAACAGACTTGATAAACGAGGAGGAGGTGTCGCATTGTATGTTAGAAAAGCGTATATCTGCACAGAGATTGAAGCTTCAGAGACTGGGAGTTCTGTGGAAACTGTTTGGGTAAGAATACAAGGAGAGAACAACGGAAAGGACACCATTGTAGGCATTTACTACAGGCCACCTGGGCAAGCTGAAGATATGGATGAACTCTTTATGCATCAAATGACCAAGTTCTCCAAAAAATATGACGTAGTGGTCATGGGAGATTTCAACTATCCAGACATTTGTTGGGAATCTCTCTCAAGTAAAACTAACAGGTCAAGCAAATTCTTATACTCTCTTGCTGACAACTTTATCTTCCAAAAGGTAGGGGAGAAAACAAGGGGATCTGCTACTTTGGATCTAATCCTTATAAACAGGGAGGAAATGGTTGAGGAGGTAAAGGTGGCTGGGACCCTAGGAGGCAGCGATCATGCTATTATAGAATTTTGGATAACTAGAGAAGGAAGACATGTGAAGACTCAAACTTCAAGGTTAGATTTTAGAAAGGCAGATTTTAAGAGACTCAGAAAGAGAATAGGAGGGATCCAATGGCTGGATGTCCTTAAGGACAAAAATGTCCAGGAAGGATGGGAAATTTTTAAAAATGAGATTCTCAAAGCACAATCGTTAACAATCCCGAAAAGTAGGAAGAATAGGAAGCATTTAAGGAAACCAGGATGGATGAACACAGAACTTAAACACATGCTAAAAAGAAAGAAAGAAATGTTTATTAAATGGAAAGAGGGAGGCATATCTAAAGAAGATTATAATGCAGTCTGCAGATCCTGCAGGACACGTATCAGGTTAGCTAAAGCTGACAATGAATTAAGGCTTGCAAGAGATGTCAAAAGCAATAAAAAAGGATTTTGGGGTTATGTCAAAAGTAAAAGAAAAGTCAAAGATGCTATGGGATTTTTACAGGATGAAAATGGAGAAATGGTAAGAGAGGATGTTGAGAAGGCCAAACTTTTTAATTCCTATTTTGCATCTGTTTTCTCTCAGAAAGAAAATGTAACATCAACTGATCTTCACTGTCCTTTTAAAGGAATAGAAGAATCCAAGTTATCTGTAAACAGAAAGATTGTGAGGGAATATTTAGCTAACACAAATGAGTTCAAGTCTCCAGGTCCAGATGAATTACACCCCAGAGTACTGAAGGAGATCATAGAAGAAATTTTAGAACCACTCTCCATAATCTTTGAAAATTCTTGGAGAACAGGAGAAGTCCCAGAAGACTGGAGAAGAGCAAATGTTCCTATCTTCAAAAAGGGGAAGAAGGTGGACCCAGGGAACTATAGGCCGGTGAGTCTGACTTCTATACCAGGAAAGATCTTTGAACAAATTATTAAACAACATGTATGTAAGTACATGGATAAGAATGAAGTGATTAACCAGAGTCAGCATGGGTTTGTAACTAACAAGTCATGTCAGACTAACTTAATTTCCTTCTATGACAGAATCACTGACTGGGTGGATCAGGGAAATGCTGTAGATATAGTATATCTTGACTTCAGCAAAGCATTTGACAAAGTATCTCACACCATCCTTATTGAAAAAATGACCAAGTATGCAATGGACCAGGCAACTGTTAGGTGGATTCATAACTGGCTTAGTGATCGGACTCAAAGGGTGGTTGTAAATGGCTTCACATCCAGCTGGATGAATGTCTCAAGTGGGGTACCACAGGGCTCCGTCCTGGGACCTGTATTGTTCAACATCTTTATCAATGATTTAGATGAAGGAATTGAGGGTAAACTGATTAAATTTGCTGATGACACAAAGCTAGGAGGGATAGCTAATACTAGAGAAGAGAGAGAGAGGATTCAAAAAGACCTAAATAAACTGGAGCAGTGGGCAGCAACCAACAGAATGGTTTTTAACAGGGAAAAATGCAAAGTACTACATCTGGGCAATAAAAATGAAAAAAGCATATACAGAATGGGAGGAATAGAGCTAAGCAACAGCACATGTGAAAAAGACTTAGGTATACTAATAGATCATAGACTGAACATGAGTCAACAGTGTGATGCAGCAGCAAAAAAGGCAAATACAATTCTGGGATGTATTAACAGAAGCATACAGTCTAGATCACGTGAAGTCATTATCGGTCTTTACTCCTCTTTGGTCAGACCTCATCTGGAATACTGTGTACAGTTTTGGGCACCACATTTTAAAAAAGACATAGACAAACTGGAGCAAGTTCAGAGAAGAGCGACCAGAATGGTGACTGGTCTGCAAACCATGTCCTATGAGGAACGGTTGCAGGATTTGGGAATGTTTAGCTTGCAAAAAAGAAGACTGAGAGGAGACTTAATAGCTGTCTACAAATATCTCAAGGGCTGTCACATTGTAGAAGGATCATCTTTATTCTCATTTGCACAAGGAAAGACTAGAAGCAATGGGATGAAACTAAATGGGAGGAGACACAGATTAGATATTAGAAAAAACTTTTTGACAGTTAGGGTGATTAATGAGTGGAACAGGCTGCCACGAGAGGTGGTGAGTTCCCCTTCAATGGACGTCTTCAAACAGAGGCTGGACAGACATCTGTCTGAGATGATTTAGTGAATCCTGCTTTGAGCAGGGGGTTGGACCAGATGACCCAGGAGGTCCCTTCCAACTCTACCATTCTATGATTCTATGATTCTATGATTCTATAATCAGATGATTGTACCAATCAGTGAGCAGAGACACGGTCTGATCTCACAGTGACCGCTTAGCCTCATTACAGCTTGTAGGCATTGAAGAGCAGTCACTGTGTCATTCTGTTGCTGATCTGCTGGGCCTTCTGGTACCGCAGACTTTTTAAAGCCTGTGACATCACGTCCTCTGCTGCTGCTACTGCTAGAAGAAAGAAGATGATCCTGCTCCATTTCTGACCTGTACCTGTCCCCTGTTTTTTCTAACCCACCCAAATACCCTTCACCATCTTTACCCCCTCTCTCTAACCCCTTCCCCACTCCCACTTCTGCCGCCGAGCTTTGATCAGTATTTGATCGCCGATCAGTAGTTGATCTTTCTATTTTTGGCAGTTTCTTTGTGCGTCCTACAGTCGCTGAGCGCTGATCAGTGACACATATCACTGATCAGAGTCCGTGCTCGCTTTTGGCCAGGACTTTTTTTCCTGTTCATTTTCTCTCCTCCCCCCCTTTGTACCACCTCCATGCATGTGTCCTGCAGCCAGTGAGCCACTGATCGGTGATGCACATCACTGATCATCATCTGTGCTTGCTTTTGGCCAGGACTTCTTTTTTTCCCTGTTCATTTTTTCCCCCATTTTGCACCACATCCGTGCGTGCCTCCTACAACTTACAGGCTTCCACTGAAAGAAAACTCACCACCTCTCATGGCAGCCTGTTCTACTCGTTAATCACCCTCACTGTTGAAACGTTTTTTCTAATATGTAATCTGTACCGTCTCCCATTCTGTTTCATCCGATTGCTTGTAGCCTTTCTTTGGGCAAATGAGAATGTAGCTGAGCCCTCTACAGTGTGATAGGCCTTGAGATATTTGTAAACAGCTATTAAGTCTCCTCTCAGTCTTCTCTTTTGCAAGCTAAACATTCCCAAATCCTCTAACCGTTCCTCATACCATTCCTCATAGTGAGGGAGAGGATGCCACCTTCCTTTATTCTCCCCCTCCTATTCCTCAAGAGATACCGAACTGCCATGCAAACTCCCCATGACCGCAAATGAGCCACCGCCCACCATTAGTGACCCCCTACGAACTTCACCCCCGAAGATTACAAAATACAGATTCCTGATTTTGTGGTGCAATTAGGAATTGAATTTGACACTACCAGCCTCACAGAAATCAACTTTTTCAAAGTCTTTTTCTCTGAGGATTTTGTAAACCTCGTGGTGTCCAAGACAAATTTATATGCCCAAAATTTTTGCCCCAAAACCCCACTTCATCATTTTCTAACTGGACTCCCATAAATGCAATAGAAATGATGGGGCATTGTTCTTCATATGAGGATTGTGTAGAACCCAGAACTTCGGCAATATTGGAGTGTTGATGTTTCACATGGCTATGACTTGTAAACGCTTTGAGTCCATCCACAAATTTTTGCATTACAACTAGTGATGAGCGAGTATGTTCTGTTAACCCTTTTGGCGAGTATGCTCGGTGTTATGTTTGAATCACTCCCGTGTGCATGATTTGCGACTGTTTGACAACTTTAATACATGTGAGGAATGTGTAAGAAATAGACATTCCTTACATGTACTAAAGCTGTCAAACAGTCGCAAATCATGCACACGGGAGTGATTCAAACATAACACCGAGCAGCTGTAACTACTAGGTGCTCGGCCCGAGCATACTCGCCGAAAGGGTTAACAGAACATACTCGCTCATCACTAATTACAACGATTATGCACAGCGTCCACCCCGAGATGACCCCAACTTTGACCGACTTTTCAAAGTTCAGCCGGTCATTGATCACTTCAGCAATAAGTTTGCTGAAGTTTACATTCCCCAAAGTGACATCTGTGTGGATGAGTTCATAATACTGAAATGTAGGGGAGGCTCAAATTCCAGCAATACCTACCCAGTAAGAGGGCCAGGTACGGAATTAAACTCTACAAGCTGTGTGAGAGTACCTCAGGGTTCACCCACAGATTTAGGGTTTATGAAGGGAAGGACACCTGGATTCAATCCTCTGAATGCCCCCCCTGTCCTGGGAATGGGTAGGAGAATTGTGTGGGATTTGGTTCATCCACTGCGGGATCAAAGTTATCACCTCTACATAGATAACTTTTATACCAGCATCCCTCTCTTCATATTCCTGTCTGCCAGAGCTACCGCAGTATTTGGTACTTTCCGCAAAATTCAGAGAGGACTCCCTAAGTCACTAATTGGGCAGCTGCTCAGAAAAGGTGAGAGCAGAGCCCACAGTAACGACAACATGCTGGTGGGATATCCTTTTCTTGACCACCGTACATGGTGATGGCAGCACCCCCACAGCTGTACAAGGTATTTATACACAGGTCCGCAAACCAGACTGTGTACTGAACAATAAAAATGTGGGGGAAGTTGATCTGTAAGACTATTTTAACAATTCTGTCACCTGCATGCCCATAGTAATAGGTTTAAAATATCCCAGGGGGTGACAGATTCCCTTCAAGAAAGGCTGTATAATGCTTTATGTTTTATTTCTTTATTTTACTAATTTATTTAGCGCCATTAATTCCACAGCACTTTACAGACATTATGGGCACTGTCCCCATTGGGGCTCACAATCTAGATTCCCTATCAGTATGTCTTTGGAGTGTGGGAGGAAACTGGTGCTCACTATGCATCTAGAAAGGTGCCTTGGGGTGTCTAGTTTCCAAAATGGGGTCACTTGTGGGGGAGCTCCAATGTTTGGGCACACAGGGGCTCTCCAAACGCAACATGGTGTCCGCTAACAATTTGAGCCGATTTTCCATTCAATTTGTTAGGGGATTCCATGTTGCATTTGGAGAGTCCCTGTGTGCCCAAACATTGGAGCTCCCCCACAAGTGACCCCATTTTGGAAACTAGACCCCCCAAGGCACCTATCTAGATGCATAGTGAGCACTTGGACCCCCTAGGTGCTTCACAAATTGATTCGTAAAAATGAAAAAGTGAAAAAAAAAAAACACTTTTTCATTTTTACGAATCAATTTGTGAAGCACCTGGGGGTTCCAAGTGCTCACTATGCATCTAGATAGGTGCCTTGGGGGGTCTAGTTTCCAAAATGGGGTCACTTGTGGGGGAGTTCCAATGTTTGGGCACACAGGGGCTCTCCAAACGCAACATGGCGTCCGCTAATTATTCAAGCAAATTTTACAATCAAAAAGTCAAATGGCGCTCCTTCCCTTCCGAGCCCTGCCGTGCGCCCAAACAGTGTTTTTTCCCCACATATGGGGTATTTGCATGCCCAGGGGAAATTGCACAACAAATTTTGGGGTCCATTTTTTCTTGTTACCCCTGTGAAAATAAAAAAAATTGTGTCTAAAGTAACAATTTTGTGAAAAAAGTTAAATGTTCATTTTTTTCTTCCACATTCCAAAAATTCCTGTGAAGCACCTGAAGGGTTAATAAAGTTCTTGAATGTGGTTTTGAGCACCTTGAGGGGTGCAGTTTTTAGAATGGTGTCACTTTTGGGTATTTTCTGTCATAAAGACCTCTCAAAGTGACTTCAAATGTGATGTGGTCCCTAAAAAAATGGTTTTGTAAATTTTGTTGGAAAAATGAGAAATCGCTGGTCAACTTTTAACCCTTATAGCTCCCTAACAAAAAAAAATTTTGGTTCCAAAAGTGTGCTGATGTAAAGTAGACATGTGGGAAATGTTATTTATTAACTCTTTTGTGTGACATATCTCTCTGATTTAAGGGCATAAAAATTCAAATTTTGAAAATTACAAAATTTTCAAAATTTTCGCCAAATTTCCGTTTTTTTCACAAATAAACACAAGTGATATCGAAGAAATTTTACCACAATCATGAAGTACAATATGTCACGAAAAAAAATCTCAGAATCAGGGGGATCCGTTGAAGCGTTCCAGAGTAATTACCTCATAAAGTGACAGTGGTCAGAATTGTAAAAATTGGCCTGGTCATTAACGTGCAAACCACCCTCGGGGGTTAAGGGGTTAAAGTTGAGAATTAGACAGCCATTTGATATTGATTTTCATGAATATTACACCAGTTTCATCAGATTTAAGAGACATAATTAATGAGTTTTGCAGTGCGTAATGTGAAAGTGGCTAACAGATCACCTTTTAAGGTGTACTCCTATCTGAGACATTTGTGTCTGTAGAATATGCCATGAATGTCAGATAAATGCCATTTTCACATTTGTACTTCACACCTTTTTTCAGAATGGGTGTTCCCTATACTGCTTTGACATCTATTCCGTAACTCCCATGGAAATCAATAATGAGGAGCACGAATATTCATGGCTATCTCTCTATTCATTGGAAATTGGAGTGCATCTATCAGACAGTGATGACATATCCTGTGGATAGGCAATAAACTATTTATGGTACAAATACCCTCTCCCCAGATACAGCATGAGGCCGCACGTAGCTCTCTAGATGCAGCATGAGGCTGCACAGTGCTCCCCAGATACAGCATGAGGCCGCACGGTGCTCTCTAGATGCAGCATGAGGCCGCACAGTGCCCCCCAGATACAACATGAGGCCGCACGGCGCTTCCCAGATACAGCATGAGGCCGAACGATGCTCCCTAGAAACAGCAGGAGGCCGCACGGCGCTCCCCAGATACAACATGAAGCCGTACGGTGCTCCCCAGATACAGCATGAGGCCGCACGGAGCTCCCCAGATACAGCATGAGGCCGCACGGCGCTCCCCAGATACAGCATGAGGCTACACGGTGCTCCCCAGATACAGCATGAGGCCGCAAGGAGCTCCCCAGATACAGCAGGAGGCCGCACGGCTCTTCCCAGATACAATATGAGGCCGAACGATGCTCCCTAGAAACAGCAGGAGGCTGCACGGCGCTCCCCAGATACAACATGAAGCCGTACGGTGCTCCCCAGATACAGCATGAGGCCGCACGGAGCTCCCCAGATACAGCATGAGGCCGCACGGCGCTCCCCAGATACAGCATGAGGATACACGGTGCTCCGCAGATACAGCATGAGGCCGCAAGGAGCTCCCCAGATACAGCAGGAGGCTGCACGGCGTTCCCCAGATACAGCATGAGGCTGTACGGCGCTCCCCAAATAAAGCAGGAGGCCGCACGGCGTTCCCCAGATACAGTATGAGGCTGCACGGCGCTCCCCAGATACAGCAGGAGGCCGCACGGCGCTCCCCAGATACAGAATAAGGCTGAACGGTGCTCCCCAGATACAGCATGAGGTCGCATGGCGCTCTGCAGACACAGCATGAGGCCGCACGGCGCTCCCCAGATACAGCAGGAGGCCGCACGGCGTTCCCCAGATACAGCAGGAGGCTGTACGGCGCTCCCCAGATAAAGCAGGAGGCCGCACGGCGTTCCACAGATACAGAATGAGGCTGCACGGTGCTCCCCAGATACAGCATGAGGTCGCATGGCGCTCTGCAGACACAACATGAAGTCGCAGGTCGCTCCCCAGATACAGCATGAGGCCACACGGAGCTCCCCAGATACAGCATGAGGCCGCACGGCGCTCCCCAGATACAGCATGAGGCTACACGGTGCTCCGCAGATACAGCATGAGGCCGCAAGGAGCTCCCCAGATATAGCAGAAGGCCGCACGGCATTCCCCACATGCAGCATGAGGCTGTACGGCGCTCCAAAGATAAAGCAGGAGGCCGCACGGCGTTCCCCAGATACAGTATGAGGCTGCACGGCGCTCCCCAGATACAGCAGGAGGCCGCACGGCGCTCCCCAGATACAGAATGAGGCTGCACTGTGCTCCCCAGATACAGCATGAGGTCGCATGGCGCTCTGCAGACACAACATGAAGTCGCATGTCGCTCCCCAGATACAGCATGAGGCCGCATGGCACTCCCCAGATTCAGCAGGAGGCCGCACGGCGTTCCCCAGATACAGCATGAGGCTGTACGGCGCTCCCCAGATACAGCAGGAGGCCGCACGGCGTTCCCCAGATACAGAATGAGGCTGCGCGGCGCTCCCCAGATACAGCATGAGGCCGCACGGCGTTCCCCAGATACAGCATGAGGTCGCATGGCGCTCTGCAGACACAACATGAAGTCGCATGTCGCTCCCCAGATACAGCATGAGGCCGCACGGCGCTCCCCAGATACAGCAGGAGGCCGCACGGCGTTCCCCAGATACAGTATGAGGCTGCACGGGGCACCCCAGATACAGCAGGAGGTCGCATGGCGCTCTGCAGACACAACATGAAGCCACATGTCGCTCCCCAGATACAGCATGAGGACGCGAGGCGCTCCCCAGATACAGCAGGAGGCCGCACGGCGTTCCCCAGATACAGCATGAGGCTGTACGGCGCTCCCCAGATAAAGCAGGAGGCCGCACGGCGTTCCCCAGATACAGTATGAGGCTGCACGGCGCTCCCCAGAAACAGCAGGAGGCCGCACGGCGCTCCCCAGATACAGAATGAGGCTGCACGGTGCTCCCCAGATACAGCATGAGGTCGCATGGCGCTCTGCAGACACAACATGAAGTCGCATGTCGCTCCCTAGATACAGCATGAGGCCGCATGGCGCTCCCCAGATACAGCAGGAGGCCGCACGACGTTCCCCAGATACAGTATGAGGCTGCACGGCGCTCCCCAGATACAGCAGGAGGCCGCACGGCGCTCCCCAGATACAGAATGAGGCTGCACGGCGCTCCCCAGATACAGCATGAGGTCGCATGGCGCTCTGCAGACACAGCATGAAGTCGCATGTCGCTCCCCAGATACAGCATGAGGCCGCACGGGGCTCCCCAGATACAGCATGAGGCCGCACATAGCACCCTATATACAATATGTACACAGACAGTCACGCACACACACGGTCATTCACATGCAGATACGCACAAGCACTCACGTATACACATGCAGACTTGCACGTATATGGGTCACAGAAATGTGCACACACACAAACATATGCAGACATATGCAAAGCACAACAAGAATAAAAATCACAGGCCACAATATATATTAATGAAATTAATCTTTATTTATTAAAAAAAAATAACAAGCCTGCAACCTGCAGTAACCACCGCTCCACCATACTGCTGCACGACCAGCTCTACCCTCACCTACTGTTTCCTCACCCATTCGTCGTAGATTGTGAGCCCTCGCGGGCAGGATCCTCTCTCCTCCCGTACCAGTCGCTAACTTGTTTTGTTAAAATTATTGTAAGTGTTTTTGCTATGTATACCCCATTTCACATGTAAAGAGCCATGGAATAAATGGCGCTATAATAATAATAAATAATAATAAAAATAATAAACAGGCAATGGAAGAAAATGTGCACAGTGCAAATGGCTATGTGAATAAAGGACGCGCAGCCGTGTAGACATAAATCTTGGTAATATCAATATAACAATGCATACATATGTATTTGCCCCCTCCATATCATGAAATCATAACCATGCTAATACACAATAATGCATCCTACAGTCGCCGAGTGCTCATCAGTGACACACATCACTGATCAGCGTCCTTGCTCACTTTTGGCCTGGACTTTTTTTCCTGTTCATTTTCTCTCCTTCCCCCCTTTGCACCACCTCCATGCGTGTGTCCTGCAGCCAGTGAACCACTGATCAGTGACGCACATCACTGATCAGCGTCTGTGCTCGCTTTTGGCCAGGACTTTTTTTCCCTGTCCATTTTTTTTCCCTGTTTTGCACCACATCCATGCGTGCGTCCTCACTGTCAAAAAGTTTTTTTTCAATATCTAATCTGTATCTTCTCCCATTCAGTTTCATCCCATTGCTTCTAGTCTTTCTTTGTGAAAATGAGAATATAGCTGATCCCTCTACAATGTGAGAGGCCTTGAGATTTTCGTAGACAGATAGTAAGTCTCCTCTCAGTTATCTCTTTTGCAAGCTAAACATTCCTAAATCCTCTAACAGTTCCTCATACCATTTCCTATAGTGAGGGAGAGGATGCCACCATCCTTCCTTTTCCACCCTCCTATAACTCAAGTGATACCGAACTGCCACGCAGACTCCCCAGGACAGCAAATGAGCCAGCGCCCACTGTCAGTGACCCCTTATAAACCTCACCCCCGAAGATTACGAAACATAAATTCCTGATTTTGTGGCGCAATCGGGAATCCAATTTGACACTACCGGCCTCACAGAAATCAACTTTTTCAAAGTCTTTTTCTCTGAGAATTTTGTAAACCTCATGGTGCCCCAGACAAATTTATATGGCCCAAAACCCCACTTCATCATTTTCTAACTGGACTCCCATAGATGCAGTAGAA
Source organism: Phyllobates terribilis (assembly GCF_046119375.1). Taxonomy (NCBI): domain Eukaryota; kingdom Metazoa; phylum Chordata; class Amphibia; order Anura; family Dendrobatidae; genus Phyllobates; species Phyllobates terribilis. Next base: position 2,457,538 of record NW_027362898.1, on the reverse strand, counting down.
ATGATGGGGCCTTGTTTTTTACATGGGGATAGTGACGATCCCAGAACTTCAGCAATATTGGAGTGTTGATGTTCCACCTGTGTGACCTGTAAACGCTTTGAGTCCATCCACAAATTTTTGCATTACAACGATAATAATGCACAGCGTCCACCCCGAGATGACCTCAACTTTTACCGACTTTTTAAAGTTCAGCCGGTCATTGATCACTTCAGCAATGAGTTTGCTGAAGTGTACATTCCCCAAAGTGACATCTGTGTGGATGAGTCTCTAATACATTTCAAGGGGAGGCTCAAATTCTGGCAATACCTATCTAGGGCAAGGTACGGAATTAAACTCTACAAGCTGTGCGAGAGTACATCCGGGTACACCCACAGATTTAGGGTTTATGAAGGGAAGGACACCCGGATTCAATCCCCTGAATGCCCCCCGTCCTGGGAGTGAGTAGGGAAATTGTGTGGGATTTGGTGCACCCACTGCTGTTTCAAAGTTATCACTGCTACATAGAAAACTTTTATACCAGCATCCATCTCTTCATATTCCTTTCTGCTAGAGCTACCACAGTATTTAGTACTGTCTGAAAAACTCAGAGAGGACTACTAAGGTGACTAATTGGGCAGCTGCTCAGAAAGGGTGAGAGCAGAGCCCAATTTAGCCACAACATGCTGGTGGGATATCCTTTTCTTGTACATGGTGATGGCAGCACCCCCACCACTGTATGAGGTACTTATACACAGGTCCGCAAACCAGACTGTGTACTGGGGTACAATAAAAATATGGGGGGAGTTGATCTGTCTGATCAAGTCCTCAACCTCTACAGTGCCATTCCGAAAGCTAGTTGTGGCCCCTGAATCCCGAGCCTGCGCCCTGCAATAGTGCGATTATACTTACCTTTTCCGCCCTTCAATGGGCATTTGCTTCATAGTTCTTCTGCACAGGCGCCTGCGAGTCACTGCTACTGAAGGGTGGAAAAGGTAAACATAATCGTGCCATTGCAGGCCCACAACTACATGTCACATGGCACTGTGCTGTTGATGGGAGGGAGGTGGTATGCAAATGAACACCAGAGGCAGGAGTTTTCTTCCAGGCACCACCACAGAGTCTGGAAGAACTCATTAACATAAAGGATTAAAAGATGATTTATAAAAAACAAGACAGCAGCTATGAGGCATGCAGGTAAGACTATTTTAACAATTCTGTCACTTGTATGTGACGCGCCCCCTGGGCCAGTGCTGTTTGGGGAATACCCGGAGCCGGATCAGATGGGGGTTGTAGTCTCCGAGTGGCGGCGACCCGGTCCGTGCCCAGGGTGTCAAACTCCGTGTGTGGCAGTCTTTACAGATGTTGTTAGTGTTCTTAGTGTCGACTACGCCACCCGTTGATTTGCGGTCAATACGGCCGCCGCTGCAGCAGGGTCCGCTGAGGCTGGTGGTGTGTGTGCAGCTTCCGGTAGTATAACCCCCAACGGGAGGGGTATAGCCTCAGGGGGTCAGGTGTAGAGGATGGTGGTGGTGGTGGTGCAGTGTGGATGGTAAGAAGACTCAGAGTCGGGCTGTGCAGTTCAGGGTTTTTACTTACTGCTGTTCTGTTGGTCACTCTGGCCTTGAGTGACCGCCCGAGCCGTGCTGCGTCCACCAGGTCCTGGTCTCGGCCAACCCCCAAGCAATTCTGGAGCGTGGTCCTGAGCTCCCTTTCTGACTGTCCTCTCTACTGGCCTTTCTCACCAGGGGTCCACTTATGTCCGGCTCCCTCGGGTCTCCTATTGGGTGCACCTCTTCGGGGTTCCCTGACCCTATACCTGGTGTGCCTTCCTTGTGGACTTGGTGAGGGGCTGCTCCACATGTAATGTCGCAGCCTCTGGTTCTTAGTTGAGGGTTGTTTCCTTCCTCCACTAATTTGGGATCCGGTTCCCTTGCGTGCCAACCCTTCACCCTTCTGGTCTAATTCTGGGTTCTTGGGGTTCCTTCTTCTCCCCCTCTGGGTCCTTCTCTCCTCCTCTCTCTCTTCTCTCTGCAGGCGCTCCTGGACCTCTCTCAGGACTGACTGACTCTCTACAGAAGACTGACTGACCCTCTACAGAAGACTGACTGACCCTGATCTAAGATGGTTCCCACCTTATATACTCCCTCTATGTGTGAACTCAGGTGACCAGCACCCAATGAGCTCCTAGCATTACCCAGACTGCTCCCGCTATCTGCCCCTACACTACTGGGATGTTCCACCCCCCTCCCACTCCAGCCAGGGACAGACACTGTCGTACCTGCACATATTCCTAGTGGGAGTACCATCGGTCTGTCCCCCGGAAATGGGATGTATGTAGTGTATGCAGCTAACTGAGCTCAGTTCCACACTCCATCCTTACCCGGGAGTGGAATACCACACCTCTGGCTTGAGGTGCAATACCCCTGTAGCAGCCGAATCCTCAGGGTGCTACATATGCCCATAGTAATAGGTTTAAAACGTCCCAGGGGGTGACAGATTCCCTTCAAGAAAAGCTGTATAATGCTATGTGAAAATTTTCCTGCCTAATTTGAAAATGATTTGTTATGAGTCTAGATCTAGCTGAAGTCATAAAATGCTCTTTTACATTTGAGAATTAGACAGCCATTTGATATTGATTCTCATGAATATTACACCAGTTTCATCAGATTTAAAAGACATAATTAATGAGTTTTGCAGTGCGTAATGTGAAAGCTGCTAACAGATCAACTTTTAAGGAGTATTTCCATCTTAGACATTTGCGTCCACAGAATATGCCATGAATGTCTGACAAATGCCATTTTCACATTTGTACTCCACACCTTTTTTCATAATGGGTGTTCCCTATCCTGCTTTTACATCTATTCCGTAACTCCCATGGAAATTAATGAAGAGGACCACAAATATTCATGGCCATGTCTCTTTTTATTGGAAATTGGAGTGCATCTATCAGACAGTGATGACATATCCTGTGGATAGGCAATAACTTCTTAAGGTTGAAATACCCTTTTATTAGACTGTTGAGTGTTTAAAGGGGTTTTCTATGAGTTGAAAAATTCTTAACCTGAAAAGTTTTTGTGTTGAAAATAATTTCACTGCATTTTCTCTTGCTTTGATGATTTTTTTCTGGTCCCAAAATCCTGGGCACATGCCACTCATTTGCTTTCAAGTTTGCGGTGTTGTTGCCAGTTCAGTTTACTGCAATTATAACTTTACACTCTAAAGGAAAAGATGAAAGGTGTCGGTAGTTCCTAGCTCCTAGGTTAGAATAGATTATATAGAATCCAGGACTTGTGTTGTGGATTTATTCTTTTGACAAGCTAAAGATAGACACATTTCGTGGACGTCCCGTCCACTTCATCAAGTTCATAGCTTAAGAGATGTTAACAGCAGAGAACGTCTATACACATGGAAAGTGAAAAAAACTGTCTCCAAGGCACCAGCAACCGTTTTCATTTAAAAATTAAACCTTTACATATTCCTTAAAAAAGTGTCTATTAGCGTCATTAAGAGAACAATTTTAAAAAAGTAATGAGAATTGTATAAAATTGAAATAAAAATTGAAACGTCTTCTACATAAGTTCCATGATGTAAAAATAAAATATTTTTTTGTGTATGATGATTCGAACCCGTTATCTCTTGGTACCCTATACCATATAAAGACAACATCCTTGGTCAGTACCTCTAGACCGTGGAAGTATCTGATAGTTGGTGGACGTTGTTTAGCTGCCTTTTTAAGAAGGATATAATCATAAGATGGTACTAACAAGGGAGACATGATTGTAGAAAAATGTATATTTATAGTGAAAAACTGACAAGTGTATGCACATGCATCCAACATTGCCCATATCCCTATCACTGAGTCAATTGGATAGATGATATACAAACTGGACATATTGAAACCACGGGGTTTAAATGAGGTTACACTGCCCAAATCCTGGCAAGCCAGCGGAAGGGTGAGTCTCTGTAATTTGTCCCATCTTGTGTAGTTGCTGAGACTGTTTTATATGTTATTGATTGTTGGTGTTTCAATAAATTATTGCCACACTGTTTACCATCACCCTGTGTTGTCTGAGTAATGTTCTACCCATGGTAAAAGAGAGTGGGCGTTCAGTGGTATGAGCCCTTGTCCATGCAATCTTTCTAAAGACCACCGGGCTAGCGGACAAGAGCACCCACTGACCCCTGTGTTTTCACACTGTCCCTGATCTGTGATATGCAGGGACTTTAATGGAGGAGACTACATTTGGGTTACAGAGCAGTAGCTGATGATGCTAGCCCTATCCTATGTACAACATGTAATTGATAATGTGGTGCATATTGGGGCAGTGACATTGGTCTGAGAAATCCATATGAAAGATGGCCATAACATCACTGTCATGATGGGAAAGAATCGGCAGCGAGATCATGTGACTCAGATTCCCGCAAAAAAAAAAAATCGGATTAACTCTTAATTCCCTACTGTTTGTAACATTCACTACAACAGTCGAAAATCAAAATAATAGTGACAGCAGAATGAGCAGAATATAAAGAATACACCGACACAATGACTAGAGTTCATTAATTTTTATTCTTATCTATTATCCAATTTAGTTTTATTTAATCATCCAGTGCCATTTTTAGATTTGCTGCATATAAAGGATGTGAACCAGAGGAAGGCAAAACAACCCCATGTGTGGGGAAAAATTCCTTCCTGACCCCACATACTAGCGATCGGCTAATCCCTGGTTCACTGCAGTGTCAGCTCTGGATGGGGCCCTGTCACACCTTTACATGGAATATTTCATACATATCTAATATATATGTTTGTCTTATTTTTATATTTAGACTATTTAAAGCGTATGTCTAACTAAGGGCGGCTTACACTGGTTGATTATTGAGAATTGGTGCGTCTTTCCTATACTTATTATTACATACTTATGCTTATCCTTTCTTACATAAACTTCTCTTTACTTACCTATGCTCATCCATTTTTATTTTTTTAATTGAATGCTAAATATAGTTATCCTTTTTTAACAGTACTTATCCTTTTTTACCTATACTAATTCTTTCCTATCTATACTTCTCCTTTTTACCTAGACTTTTTTAATTACATTTTAAATATGCTTCTCCTTTCTTACCTATATTTTTCCTTTTTTAATTATACTTATCCTTTCTTACTTCTACTTACCTCTAATTATCCTTCATTACATATACTTTCATATACATAACCTTTTTAATATATATTTATACTTTTTTACTCATACCTATCCTTATCTACCAATATTTATCATTACTTACCTATGTTTATCCTTTTTTTATTGATCGGATGTTAGATATACTTATTCTTTTTTACCAGTAATTATCCTTACATATACTTATATTTTCTTACCTAGACTTATCCTTTCCTGCCTATATTTTTATCTTAACTAGACTGATCTTTTCTTTCCTATAATTATCTTTTCTTACCTATATTTAGCTACTTATCCTTTTTACTTCTACTTATCCTTTTTTATGCATACTTATTTTTTGTTACCTATGCTTATCATTTCTTTCCTGTATTTATCTATACTTGTCATTTTTTCCTATATTTACCTATACTTATTCTTTCCTACCTATATTTACTTATAATTATCCTTTTTTGCCCTTTCTTACCTATACTTATCATTTTTACTTATACTTATCCTCTCTTACCTATATTTACCTATTCTTATAATTTCTTACCAATACTTACCTATAGTTATTCTTTCTTACCTATATTTATCTTTTTTTCCTATACTTATCCTCTTGTACCTACACTTATCCTTACTTATCTATTCTTATATTTACCTATAATTTTTTACCTATACTTATCTTTTCATATCTTTTCTTACTTATACTTATTCTTTCTTACGTATTTTTATCTATATTTATCACTTATAGTTATCGATGGGGAGGTCCCTGATGATGTTGGACATCCGATCTTCTGCTCTTCTCTGCATGATCTTCTGGAAGCTCAGGTATGCAGCTTGCTCTGATATTATTGAGCAGGAGTCTTGTTGAGGGTTTTCTAGTTGACAAATGAAAACCCTCCGAACACGGCCTGGTCCTCTGGTGTTATAGATAATGTAGCCAGCCTCTGCCGCTTGGATCTTGTCAAGCTTAAAAGCATGGAACTTTGGTTTAGGCTTAGTTGGCTATAGAAAAGATGCAGAAAAAGTCATGGTGAAAATTGGTGACTAATTAAAATAGTCTTGACTTGAAGTATAGAAAAAAAATTGCTCAATATTAAGGAACGTTTTGAAATGTAAATGCAATATTGTAGAGACAAAACCATCACAACAAGCATTGCAGCTCAAGTTTAGTCACTTCAGTGCGATTTATCCATTTACTTCCAGTTATTTGGGTATTTTGCTTGTCTTTGGTTTTTCTCTGTCTAGTGGCCTTATGTAAACATGCATTTACATTTTACATGCACATCAATTTACGCTTCAGTTCAGATTCCCAGGTTTTTTCTTTGTAGTTTAGTGTGCTTTAGTGCATATAAAGGTGTGGCCGCCCTTTGTCTGAGCTGAAAGCTTCATTCTGCCTCTCAGGTCTATGTTTCTACTAGGGGTTCAGTCTCTCTGCCCTTATCCATATGTATGTCACTTGACAAATGGTAAGGTTTTAATATTAGAGTTAGGACTGTCCCATAAGGGTTACTGTGACATGGTGGGATGGCTTTTACATTATTTTGATCAAAATGATGTTAACTAAAGACCCTTTATTATTTATCATTATTTTTGCATTGTGTGATTTATCCATTTACTTCCAGTTATTTGGGTATTTTGCTTGTCTTTGGTTTTTCTCTGTCTAGTGGCCTTATGTGAACATGCATTTGTTAGAACCTTGCTCTTAGGTTTTTTTTCCTTTGCTGGTCACATGACCTTGTGGCCTATTTAATCCTGCTCCGCCCTTCTGGCTTTGCTGGACTTCATTGTATATCTACTTTCTAGCTAGCCTGTGCTCTGTGTCTTGCTCTGTTAGTTTGCTTGGTCTTCTGACCTCTATGTTCTATATATTTTGTTTGTTCGTCTGTCTGCTACTATTTCTGTTAGGAGGTGTCCCATATTCCTCCCAGTCCTTAGTACTTGTAGGGATTCCTTCCCCACATCTATAGGTCTCCGTACAGACTAGCTTAGGACTTTAGCAGGTCTGATCGCAGGATCAGGTCCCCTGTTACATCGTAGGGATTAAGCTGAGTTCTATCGTAGGGACAGATCTCCTCTCTTTCCTTAGCTCTGGTAGCAGAACATAACAGTAAGTCCAGCCAGCAAATTCTCTAAGGAAAGATTTTTCTGTTCCATCATGGTTTCGGTTCAGGATTTGGTTCATCGCCTGCAGGGACTCTCTCTGGAGGTGGCCGAGCTCCGTCAGCACGTGAGTAACTGTCCTGGAGCACATTTCTTGGAGCCTAAGGTATGTTTGCCGGATTTATTTTTTGGTGAACACCGAGAATTTTTTTCATTCAAAAATGCTTGCTTATTGTATTTTCGTTTGAGACCTAAGTCCTCTGGGGATGAATCCCAGCGCGTAGGGTTCATAATGTCACTTTTGCGCAAAGAGCCTCAGGAGTGGGCCTTTTCTTTGCAACCTAGTGATACATGCTTCAGTTCAGTGGATAGTTTTTTTTCTGCTTTGGGACTATTATATGATGATCCTGACCGTGTCGCATCAGCTGAGACTGAGTTGAGACGTTTAAAACAGGGATCAGGTAATGTGGAAAAATATTGTACTCATTTCCGTCGTTGGTCTACTCAAACAGGGTGGAACGATTCTGCTCTGAAAAGTCTATTTCTTGCTGGGCTCAGTGAAAGGGTTAAAGACCTGCTAATTGCTTATCCTACACCTGAAGATTTGCAACAGGCTATGCAATTAGCTATACGGGTGGATAGAAGACTGCGTGCAAGGGTTAATGAGAGCAAATCCTCTGCTATGTCAGTTTCTGGTTATGAGAATGTGTGTACTAACAGTGGTGAACCGATGGAGATTGGATCGGTGGCACCTCGCTCTCAAGAAAAAGACCGTCGATTTTCTGAAGGCTTGTGTTTCTATTGCGGAAAATCTGGTCATTTGATTAAAGGCTGTGAGCTTCGTATGAAGAAAAAAAAAAAAAAAAGGTCAGTCACGCCCGTATTGCCTGTTTAAATTCCAAGGGTATATTTTTAGCTGCTTCCACGATTGCTCAGAAAAAATTAATGGAATTTCGGGTGTTTGTTGATTGCGGGTCTACTCTGAATGTAATTGATGGGGGATTCGTGGAAAGACTCAATTTAAAACCTGAACCTTTATCATCCCCCATTGCTGTGGTTTCTGTGGATGGTTCCCCTTTGAAGAATATTACTCTCAAGGTCTGTGAATTTCCTCTCACTATTAATGGTGTTCACCATGAGAAATTGGATTTGGTAGTGTTGAATAACTTGCCTTCTCCAGTAATATTGGGATTGCCCTGGTTAAAATTTCACAATCCTGTACTGGATTGGTCTACCAGTGAAATTAAATCCTGGAGCCATAAATGTTATGACAAGTGTTGTAACGGGCGTATTGCAGCTTTGGATAGGGGAGAATTGCCTGTTCCTATTCAGGATTTTTGGAGAGTTTTTTCTGAGAAGGAATCGCAGGTTTTGCCTCCCCATAGAGACTATGATTGTTCTATTGAATCTGTCCCTGGAGCGACTCTTCCTAAAAGTCGTTTATTTAACCTTACTATTCCTGAGAGGAAGGCTTTGGAGGAATACATACAGACAAGTTTGGCCGCCGGTCACATTAGGCCCTCTAAGTCTCCTGTGGCGGTTGGATTTTTTTTTGTAAAAAAAAAGGACGGCGGTTTACGTCCTTGTCTGGATTTTCGTGAGATTAACAAAATTACTGTACGCAATCCTTACCCACTGCCATTGATTCCTGATCTGTTTAACCAGTTAATGGGGGCCAAGTGGTTCTCTAAAATTGACCTTAAGGGGGCATACAATCTGTTGCGCATGAAGGAGGGTGACGAATGGAAGACTGCTTTTAACACTCCTGTGGGTCATTTTGAGAATCTGGTTATGCCTTTTGGTCTTACTAATGCTCCTGCATTTTTTCAGAATCTGATTAATGACATCCTTAGACCTTTGATCGGCAAAAATGTGGTTGTGTATTTGGATGACATTTTGATTTATTCGCCAGATCTGGAGTCTCATTGGCGGAGCGTGCGTGAGGTATTACAGTTATTAATGGACAATTCGCTTTTTGCTAAGCTGGAGAAATGTGAGTTCGCTGTACAGAGAATTAGTTTTTTGGGCTACATTATCTCCAGCAAAGGTTTTGAGATGGATCCGGTTAAGGTTCAGGCTGTGCAGGAATGGCCTAGGCCTATTGGTTTGAAATCGATACAGAGGTTTTTGTGTTTCGCCAATTACTACAGAAAATTCATAAAAAATTTTTCTAGTATTGTCAAACCTCTGACTGATCTCACCAGGAAAGGTGCTGATGCGGTTCAGTGGTCTTCTGAGGCCATTGAAGCTTTTGTGTATCTCAAGGAGAGGTTCACCTCTGCTCCCATCCTTATGCAGCCTGATGTGACTAGGCCGTTTTTGGTTGAGGTTGATGCTTCCTCTGTGGGGGTTGGCGCAGTATTGTCTCAGGATAACGGGGATGGATTACATCCCTGTGCCTTTTTTTCAAAAAAATTTTCGGAGACTGAACTGAATTACGATATTGGTAATCGGGAATTATTGGCGATTAAACTCGCATTTGAACACTGGCGCCACTTCTTGGAAGGTGCGGAATTTCCCGTTCAGGTTCTTACGGATCATAAAAATCTGATATATCTTGATGCTGCCAAGCGCCTGAATGCCCGTCAGGCTAGGTGGGCACTGTTTTTCTCGCGGTTTAATTTCTCCGTTACTTACATCCCTGGTACTAAGAATGTTAAGGCGGATGCCTTGTCTCGCAGTTTTTCTCCCATAGTCGGTGCTGAGAAAGAGGAGAACATTTTACAAGAAGGTGTTGTGATAGCTGCTTTGGACTCCGTTTTGGAAAATGAGATTCTTAAAGCACAGGAGAATGCCCCTTCTAACACTCCTCATGGGAGGTTGTTTGTGCCTGGGACCTTTAGGAGAGATTTGTTTGTTGAGTGTCACGAATCTCGGTTGGCAGGTCATCCCGGAATCTCTGAGACCAAGAGACTGGTGGGTCGCAGTTTTTGGTGGCCTGGATGGCAGAAGGAAGTCATTAAGTGGGTGCGTCAATGTACTATATGTGCTAGATCTAAGTCCTCACATACTCCTGCTGCGGGGTTGCTTTGTCCTTTGGAGGTTCCCAGTGCTCCTTGGACACATTTGGCTATGGACTTTATAACTGACCTTCCCCCCTCTGAGGGTTTTACTGTCATCTGGGTGGTCGTGGACCGTTTTAGCAAGATGTGTCACTTGGTTCCTTTCGTCAAACTGCCCTGCGCTAAAACTCTCGCTAAGGCCTTTGTCAAGGAAATTGTCAGACTTCATGGCGTTCCTACTGACATTGTTTCTGATAGGGGTCCTCAGTTCGTGGCTCGTTTTTGGCGTGCCTTTTGTGATAGGTTGGGAGTTCATTTGTCGTTCTCGTCCGGATATCATCCTGAATCTAATGGCCAGACAGAAAGGAAAAACCAGGATGTTGAGCAGTTCTTGCGTTGTTTTGTAGCAGACAATCAAGAGGGGTGGTCTGAGTTTCTGCCACTTGCTGAATTTGCTCTGAACAATCATACATCTTCTTCTGCTGGTTGTTCGCCTTTTTTTTGTTGTTCTGGGAGACATCCGTCGTTTGGGTCGTTCTCCAAGTTGGGATCTGCCGTGCCTGAGGAGGAGAATTTTTCCGGTGATTTGGAGAGAGTTTGGACGGATGTGCGTGGTAATCTTCAGGAGGCCAACAGAAAATCTAAAGACTACTTTGATAGGAAACGACAGGAGGTGTTGTTCGCTGTTGGTGACATGGTTTGGTTGTCCTCTAGGAATCTGCGGTTGAGGATTCCTTCAAAGAAATTGGGTCCCAAGTTTGTAGGGCCCTTTAAGGTGCTTCAGGTTGTCAACCAATCTGCTGTTAGGTTGGAGGTTCCTACCTCCTGGAAAATTAATCTGGTATTTCATGTCTCTCTGTTGAAAAAAGCTGTTGTATCGGATTGTGACACCTCTGCCTCTGTTCCTCCGGTGGTGGAGGACGGGGAATATGAAATTTCTCGCATCCTTAACTCTAGACGGTATAGAGGTAGTTTGCAGTATCTTGTGGCCTGGAAAGGTTTCGGTCCCGAGGATAACTCTTGGGTGAGGTCGGATGATGTTTCCGCGTCCAGACTTATCAGAGCGTTTCACAGGAGATTTCCTGATAAGCCTGGTCCTAGGGGATCCGGAGGATCCTCTTAGAAGGGGGGGTACTGTTAGAACCTTGCTCTTAGGTTTTTTTTCCTTTGCTGGTCACATGACCTTGTTGGCCTATTTAATCCTGCTCCGCCCTTCTGGCTTTGCTGGACTTCATTGTATATCTACTTTCTAGCTAGCCTGTGCTCTGTGTCTTGCTCTGTTAGTTTGCTTGGTCTTCTGACCTCTATGTTCTATATATTTTGTTTGTTCGTCTGTCTGCTACTATTTCTGTTAGGAGGTGTCCCATATTCCTCCCAGTCCTTAGTACTTGTAGGGATTCCTTCCCCACATCTATAGGTCTCCGTACAGACTAGCTTAGGACTTTAGCAGGTCTGATCGCAGGATCAGGTCCCCTGTTACATCGTAGGGATTAAGCTGAGTTCTATCGTAGGGACAGATCTCCTGTCTTTCCTTAGCTCTGGTAGCAGAACATAACAGCATTTACATTTTGCATGCACATCAATTTACGTTTCAGTTCAGACTCCCAGGTTTTTTCTTTGTATTTTTGTTTGCTTTAGTGCATATAAGGGTGTGGCTGCCCTTTGTCTGAGCTGAAAGGTTCATTCTGCCTCTCAGGTCTATGTTTCTACTAGGGGTTCAGTCTCTCTGCCCTTATCCATATGCATGTCACTTGACAAATGGTAAGGTTTTAATATTAGAGTTAGGACTGTCCCATAAGGGTTACCGTGACATGGTGGGATGGCTTTTACATTACTTTGATCAAAATTATGTTAACTAAATACCCTTTATTATTTATCATTATTTTTGCACTGTGTTATTTGGGTATTTTGCTTGTCTTTGGTTTATCTCTTTAAATGTAATATTGTAGAGACAAAACCAGCACAACAAGCATTGCAGCTCAAGTTTAGTCACTTCAGTGAGCTGCAGTGCCACTAATTATCTCTATGGCCAATCATACTCCTTTCTCATCATATATAGGATGCAGAATTATGTGCAGGTAATAGGCAATAGCTTAAGTATGGTTAGAATGAGAAGTTTTTAAATAAGTACAATGTGTACTTATATCACTTCAACGCTGAACGCTTTGATCTGTTAACAGACTCTTCCAAATTGGGACAGCTCCATCAGTTCTGTTTTTTGACAAAATTGGTTCATATTTGTTGTTTTATTTTTCTTCTGGTCAAAATCAGCAGTGGAGACTATAAAAAGGAGAATTATTGTTGAAAAATGCAAACTGATTTTCTTTAGATTCACTTCCATGTCTGCCTGAAAAATTATCAAAACATTGTGGTCCTTATGGAGAACTCATTTCAATTTTTTTTAGCCAAGGATCTTCTCTATCTCCAGCTACAGATGCCTATGCAATTCTTTTGCCAGATTAAATGACTTGCACCTGACAGAACATATAACTAGTTCATTATTTGCGTATAGGCTGCAAAAAAGTCTGAAAGAAGTGCAATACTATAGACTAGACATGCACCATTAATAAATTACATTTTCCACATGTGGTGGGGGGGAGATGGGAGATGCACATGTGTGGGGGGGGGAGTTGGGAGATGCACATGTGGGGGGGGATGAGAGAGGTGCACATGTGGTGGAGGGGGATGAGAGAGGTGCACATGTGGTGGAGGGGGATGAGAGAGGGGCACATGTGGGGGAGGGGGACGAGAGGGGCACATGTGGGGGAGGGGGATGAGAGAGGGGCGGAACTACCGCCCGTGCAGCCGGTTCATTGAACGGGGGCCCCGAGGGAGAGGGGGCCCCTCCAGCCTCCAGCAGGGCCGCCATCAGGGCATGACTGCCCTGACTCCAGTATGGGGCCCGGCCGGTAGGGGCCCCCTCGGGGGCCCCCCTCTTGTGCGTCTCTCTCCTCATGGGGCCCCCATGCTATGCGCCGGGTCCGGGACATTTCAGCGCTGAGCTGCGCTGTTGCAGCAGCGCCTTCATGATTCCCCTGACTTCCGGTCATGTGACGGTGCCGTCACATGGCTGGAAATCAGGAGAACCTGCTGTCAGCGATTTGGACGAGCGCCAGGATTCTGCAGGGATCGCATGGGGGTAAGTATAACAAGTTTTATTTTTTTTTAAATACAATTAACTAGGAGTGGAGAGATGGGAGATGCACATGTGTGTGTGTGTGTGTGTGTGTGGGGGAGATGGGAGATGCACATGTGTGTGTGTGGGGGGGGAGATGGGAGATGCACATGTGTGTGGGGGGGGGATGGGAGATGCACATGTGTGTGTGGGGGGGAGATGGGAGATGCACATGTGTGTGGGGGGGAGATGGGAGATGCACATGTGTGTGTGGGGGGAGATGGGAGATGCACATGTGTGGGGGGGGAGATGGGAGATGCACATGTGTGGGGGGGGATGGGAGATGCACATGTGGTGGGGGGGAGATGGGAGATGCACATGTGTGGGGGGGGGAGTTGGGAGATGCACATGTGGGGGGGGATGAGAGAGGTGCACATGTGGTGGAGGGGGATGAGAGAGGTGCACATGTGGTGGAGGGGGATGAGAGAGGGGCACATGTGGGGGAGGGGGACGAGAGGGGCACATGTGGGGGAGGGGGATGAGAGAGGGGCACATGTGGGGGAGGGGGTGAGAGATGTGCACATGGGGGGATGAGAGCTGCACATGGGGGAGTTTGAGAGCTGCACATGGGGGAATTGGGAGTAGGGGGATAATGAGCTGCACATAACGAATGTGGGGTGGGGGAGAGTAAATGATAAATGATGATGGGGTGGGGAGAGCACGGACATGATATAATGAATTGGGGCAGGGGGTGCATGTAAATATTGAATGCGGGGAGCAGGAAGTATAGAGTAGGGGGCGTTGCGGATGCAGGAGTGTGACTGGTAACAAATTGGCGGAAAGAGTAGAGGTTCTAATTAAATTATATATTAAGTGCCTATTTACAGTTAATGGGGGCACAGTGGTGGATTACAATTTATATTTGGAATGGTAGGTTGCATAATAACTAACCATATATTGTTGGTGGATGCACGTCTGTATTCAGCTGCGTAATGTAGAAGTTGGGGAATGTGCTCTAGATAACTGTGTTATTTTATGCAGTGATGAGTCCTGGCTGGAAGACGTGATGGCGGTCTGTGCTGGATGAAGGAGAAAAGCGAAGATGAAGGACTTCACCTAGAGACGTCACCGGTGAGTCAGTCTATTACATGTACACTGTGTATAATGTCACTGGTGATCACTGTATTACCTGTACACTGACACTATATACAGAGCTCCTGTGTATAATGTCACTGGTGATCACTGTATTACCTGTACACTGACACTATATACAGAGCTCCTGTGTATAATTTCACTGGTGATCACTGTATTACCTGTACACTGACACTATATACAGAGCTCCTGTGTATAATGTCACTGGTGATCCCTGTATTACCTGTACACTGACACTATATACAGAGCTCCTGTGTATAATGTCACTGATGATCACTGTATTACCTGTACACTATATACAGAGCTCCTGTGTATAATGTCACTGGTGATCACTGTATTACCTGTACACTGACACTATATACAGAGCTCCTGTGTATAATTTCACTGGTGATCACTAGATTACCTGGACACTTACGTTATACATACCATGTATAGAGCTTCCGTGTATAATGACACTTATGGTAATATTAGTAATGTGGTGGTAATATTAGTAATGTAGTGGTAATATGTGGTCTGGTCATGGTGTGGCAGTTTTTCTCCCTTCTGTGTGGTATTATTCGGTCACTATGTTGTGGTAATATGTGGTCTGGTCATGGTGTGGCGGTATTCCCTGTATGTGGTATTATTGGTCATTTAAAAAAAAATGTATATGACACATTCCCTTAAAGAAAACTAAATAAAAATATATCTAAAAAGAGTATTGGATATTTTAAGAAAATTTTAATAGGTTAGAGTAGGGCCCGGCCAGAAGAGTCTACCTTATCGTGGTGGCGGCTTTAAAAATCTTTTGGCCAAAACAAAAGCTGATGGCTATGTATGTGGCGCCGTCACATGGCCGAACGTCAGGAGAACCTGGTGGCAGCGACGTGGACGAGCACCAGGATTCTGCAGGGATTGCATGGGGGTAAGTATAACAAGTTTTATTTTTTTTTAAATACAATTAATTAACTAGGAGTGGGGGAAATCAGAGATGCACGGGGGGGATGAGAGATGCACATGGGGGGGTGAGAGATGCACATGGGGGGGTGAGAGATGCACATGGGGGGGTGAGAGATGCACATGGGGGGGTGAGAGATGCACATGGGGGGGTGAGAGATGCACATGGGGGGGATGAGAGATGCACATGGGGGGGATGAGAGATGCACATGGGGGGATGAGAGATGCACATGGGGGGATGAGAGATGCACGGGGGGTGAGAGCTGCACATGGGGGGTTATGTTTACATAACTTTGTTGCCTTATGAAGGGCAGGGGGGGCCCCCCAAAATTTCTTGCACAGGGGCCCACTACAGTCTGTGTCCGCCCCTGCATTAACGTAGTCCAAATTATTTTCCAACCCTGATATTAACCCCTTTACAATCCAAGGTGGTTAGCACGTTAATGACCAGGCCAATTTTTACAATTCTGACCACTGTCACTTTATGAGGTAATTACTCTGGAACGCTTCAACGGATCCCCCTGATTATGAGAATGTTTTTTCGTGACATATTTTACTTCATGTTTGTGGTAAAATTTCTTCAATATCACTTGGGTTTATTTGTGAAAAAACGGAAATTTAGCAAAAATTTTGCAATTTTCAAAATTTGAATTTTTATGCCCTTAAATCAGAGAGATATGTCACACAAAATAGTTAATAAATAACATTTCCCACATGCATACTTTACATCAGCACAATTTTGGAACCAACATTTTTTTTTATTGGGGAGCTATAAGGGTTAAAAGTTGACCAGTGATTTCTCATTTTTCCAATAAAATTTACAAAACCATTTTTTAGGGACCTCATCATATTTATAGTCACTTTGAGGGGTCTTTATGACAGAAAATACCCAAAAGTGACACCATTCTAAAAACTGCACCCCTCAAGGTGCTCAAAATCACATTCAAGAACTTTATTAACCCTTCAGGTACTTCACAGGAATTTTTGGAATGTGGAAGAAAAAAATTAACATTTAACTTATTTTACAAAAATGTTACTTTAGACCCATTTTTTTTTCTTTTTGCAGGGGTAACAGGAAAAAATGGACCCCAAAATTTGTTGTGCAATTTCTCCTGAGTAAGCAGATACCCCATATGTGAGGAAAAACCACTGTTTGGGCGCACGGCAGGGTTCGGGGAACTTATCTAGATGTGTGGTGAGCACCTTGAACCCCCAGGTGCTTCACAGAAGTTTATAACATTGAGCCATAAAAATAAAATTTTCACATTTTTCCCACAAAAATGTTTTTCAGCCCCCACTTTTGCATTTTCATAAGGGTAACAGGAGAAATTGCACCATGCAGTTTGTTGTGCAATTTCTCCTGAGTAAGCAGATACCCCATATGTGGGGGGAAAACCACTGTTTGGGTGCACGGCAGAGTTTGGAAGGGATGGAGCGCCATTTGACTTTTTGAATGTAAAATTTGCTTGAATAATTAGCGGACGCCATGTTGCATTTGGGGAGCCCCTGATGTGCCTAAACAGTGGAAATCCCCCACAAGTGACACCATTTTGGAAACTAGACCCCTCAGGGAACTTATCTAGATGTGTGGTGAGCACCTTGAACCCCCAAGTCCTTTACAGAAGTTTATAAGATGGAGCCGTGAAAATAAAAAAATCAAACTTTTTCCACAAAAATGATGTTTTAGCCCCAATTTTTTTTATTTTCACAAGGGTAAGAGGAGAAAATGGACCCCAAAAACGTTTGTGCAATTTCTCCTGAGTACGCCAATTCCCCATATGTGGGGAAAATACAGTGTTTGAGCGCACGGCAGAGTTCAGAAGGGAAGGAGCACTGTGTGACTTTTTCAACGCAAAATCGGCTGGAATCGAGAGCGGACGCCATGTTGCGTTTAGAGAGCCCCTGATGTGCCTAAATAGTTGAAACCCCCCCCAAGTGACCCCATTTTGGAAACTACACCCCTCAAGGATTTTATCAAGGGGTATAGTGAACGTTTTGAGCCCAGAGATACGACACAGAATTTGATGACATTAGGTCATCATATTGAATAAGTTGTCACTAGTCTTGAGCGCAAGTGCTCGCTACTTGAGTTTGCATCGGGTACTCAGGTATGCACCATGTATCACGGGTGCTCAAGTGACATGCTCGAGTCCCCGTCCTGTATGTTTCACGGTTATTAGACACCCCAAAAAAACATACGGGGATTGCTCGTGCATGGCAGGCAATCCCCGCAAGGTTTTTTTGGCCGAAAAGCATATGGAGCAGAGACTCGAGCACTTGCGATACTCAATGCATACCCGAGCACCCGATGCAAACTCAAGTAGCGAGCACTTGCATTCAACACTAGTTGCCATATCGTCATCTTTTTTTTTTTTTTTTACTTTTGAAAAAAAAACCAACCCTAACCCTACCCTAGCCCAGCCCTGACCCCAACCCTAACATTAGCACAACCCTAACCCCAACCCAAGCCCTAGCGTTTATTTTTTACGCCGTTCCTAGTGCGTTATAAGTGATTAGACAACCTTATTCTTTGGGTCGGTTCGACTACAGAGACACCAGAATGATATCGGGTTTTTATGATTGACAGCTGTCACACACTAAAAGACTCATATTTTGTAAAATCTCGTTTTTGCATATTTTGAGAGCTATAATTTTTCTATATTTTGGCCGAAAGAGTTATGTGACGGCTTGTTTTTTGTGGGATGAGTTGACGTTTTTATTGGTGCCATTTTCAGGCATGTGATATTTTTTGATCGCTTTCTATTCCAGCTTTTGGGAGGCAGAATAAACAAAAACCAACAATTCAGGAATTGTTTTTTTTTTTAAATTTTTATTCTACTCCGCGAGTGGTAAAATTGATAAGGCAGCTTTATTCTTCTGGTCAGTACGTTTACAGCGGTACCACATTTATATTGTTTTTCTATGTTTTGGCGCTTTTACACAATATAAGCTATTTTATAGAAAAAATTATTTTTTTGCATCGCTTTATTCTGAGAGCTATAACTTTTTGATTTTTCGGATGATGGAGCTATATGGCAGCTTGTTTTTTGCGGGACAAGATGACGTTTTCAGTGGTACCATTTTTATTTATATTCGTCTTTTTGATCACGTGTTATTCCATTTTTTGCTTGGCGGTATGATGATAAAGCATTATTTTTTGCTTCATTTTTTATTTCTTTTTTTTACCGTGTTCACTGAAGGGGTTAACTAGTGGGACAATTTTATAGGTCAGGTCGTTCCAGACGCAGCCATACCAAATATGTGTACTATTGTTTTGTTTGTTTTGTTTCATAATAATATTTATTGATGGGTACATTATATTTTTATTTTTGGTGGATTCTTTTTTTTATTTTTTTTAATATTTTTACAATTTTTTTTTAATTATTTTCACTTTCTGAGAGTTTTTTTAGTTTTTTACTTTGTCCCACTCTGGGACTTTCACTTTTTTTATTCTGATCGCCTGCATAGCATAGGGATGGAGCACCAGCCCTGTGCTACGCAGGCAGTCAGTGCTGCACAGAGAGAAGATTGTTTGGTCATGCACTGCGCATGACCAAAAAATCTTCCTGCTGTCTGGTGACCCGGATGTTGTCATGACGACATCGGGTCGTCATGGCAATACCCGGGAAGCCACGGCAGACAGGACTGGAGGCCGGAAGAGGAGGTGAGTATTGCGATCACCTCCCCTTAGCCACCGCAATGCTGCGATCAACTTCGGGACCGCTCCCCACACATAGTACCGGGTGTCAGCTGTAACAATCAGCTGACACCCGGCGGCGATCGCGCCCGCGCAGCCTGTGTGCGCACGCGATCGCGATGACGTACTAATACGAGTCAGGCTCTTAAGTCCCAGGGCACAGACGCGTTTTAGTACGTCATGGGCTTTAAAGGGGTTAAACATAATGTATCACAGAGCCAAAAGCGTAGAAGATTGTGGGAGAGTATCTTATTCAGATCCATGTGACAATTCTGTACATATACTTACTACATGGATGTATGGTGGGGCCATCCTAAGGGCTTCCACTGAGACCCCATCAATTCGCTGGAAGAAGGGGTGTTCTCGGATGTTACCATTGACTCCTAATCTCTGGACAGGATCTTCCTGGAGGAGCTGTTCAATGATGTCCTTGGCGCCGGAGGATGATTCATCAAAGAGTGAGGGACGGTAGTTACACTCACTGGTAAGCATTTCGTTTAAGATGACTCCAAACGAGTACCAGTCTACTCCGGCGTTATACTCCTCCTTGTCCATGATCTGCCATAGAGAAGCATTATTAGTAGAGCTACCTCTTGTATATCACCGTTCTTACATGTCACTCATATTGTTATGTGATTCTATATTAAATGACAGTAAGTCTTACTACTTAATCAAGAGACAAAAAGGATCTTTCATAATTATGCTCCATAAATGAAATTAATAAATGATATGAAAAATCAGAATGAATGTAATATATACGATTGTGACAACGCTCAGCTCAGTGTGCTACCAGCTCAAACTTTAACCCCTTCAAAATTGGGCGATTTTCAGTTTTTCCTCCCTTCTTACAAGAGCCATAACTTTTTTATTTTTCCATCCACATAACCGTATGAGGGCTTGTTTATTGCAGGATGAGCAGTAGTTTTGAATGACGCCATTCATTTTATCATGTGATGCACTTGAAAGTGGTAAAAAAATTCCAAGCATGTTAAAATTGCAAAAAAAGTGTAATTTTACAATTTTTGTTTTATTTACCATGTTAACTATATGTTAAATCTGACCTGGCTTTATGATTATCCAGGTGAGTACAATTACACAGATACCAAACACATGATGACATTTTTATTGATATCATTTTGAGGCAGATACAATGTTTTGATCACCTTTTATTGCATTTTATTACAATGTTGCGGCGGACAAAAAAACTTAATTCTGGTGTTTTGATTTTTTCTTTACTGATCAGATTAATTTTAGATTTTGAGTGATCGGACTTTTACAAACACAGCAATACAGAGATACCAGATATGTGTATTTTTATTTTTTTTAATTGTTTTATTTTTAATGGGGCAAAAGGGGGGTGATTTGAACTTTTCTGTATTTTTTAGTTTCCTTATATTTTTAAAAACATTTATTTAAACTTTTTTTCCTATATTTATCAGTTCCCTTAGGGGAATTGAAGCTTTGACTGTCTGACTGCTGATGCACAGCTATGTATAGCTAAAATTACAATCTCCTATGAATGCCAGCTAAACGGTGGCCTTCACAGGAGCACTGTCATGACAAGCACGGAGATCTTCAGCGACCCCCGAATGCCATGGTAACCCATCAGCACCCCGTGATCATGTCAGGGGCGCACCGATGGGCATGTAGAAAAACGCGCCCCCCCGCCAGCCATATTAAATGCCACTGTCAGAGATTGACAGCGAGATCTAACATGTTAATGGCTGCAGGCGGAGTAGTGTTACACCAGCAGCTGTTAAAGATTAAATCAACCATCATCCGCAGGAAAAGATGCGGGCTCGGCGTGCGACCTCGCATCAAAGGCAGGGACATGACATATGACCGACATGTACGCCATATGTCATGAAGGGGTTAAGGAGCGATCTGGGACATAGCTGATAATACTGAGGTGGCGGCTTGTCTTGTATTATATACACAGAGCAGCTTAGTCCGATGTACTTGATATTTCAGATACTTGTTATCTAATAAATGTAATAAGTGCACATAAAATAATAGATTTTCCTGTATCATTATTACACATGTTATTGCCACTTTAGGACATCTCTGGTCCGGATAACTCAGCATTACACCTGGTTGGTCATAGTTCACCATCCATGTAGACATGCAGGCTAGGAGGAATAGGAGACGATGCTCCTCCCATTTGGCGATTGTGCGGCTCAAGGTAGTGAAGCACTCAGAGGTCACACATTTTTTCCTGTTCTGTGGATGGGTGATATATTGAAAATACTTTCAATGGATTTCTAGTGCTCTAATATTGATAACCAGAACAGGTCATCAATATAAGATTGGTGGGGTCAACGCCCGGCAGTCCCACTGATTAACTGTTATTTCCTCCGCCAGTGGTTGGATATAACCAATAAACAGACATCACAGCACCGGTCACTGGTTAGTGGCGGCTGCTGGTACTACAGATTAGCCCCTATTGAAAGAAACACGGGCTGATCTGCATTTCTTGGCACTGACCACTGAACAGTACAGAGGTGCGATGTTCTGCTCTGTTTCCATCAGGTTGCAGCCAGGGGTAAGAACAGCTGATCAGTGTGATCCGATCCTCAATGATTTTATATTGATGAACTCGCCGAAATAAAGCTCATCAATGTGAAAGTATCCGGAATCCTTCTAAATACAACAGATAAAAGCCTTCTATTCTCCCCTCAGGAGCCGTGTAACCCATGGTCCCAGCGAAAGTGGTGGCTGTCCGCTCTCCGTGCATGTTCTCAAGTGCAAGACCGTAATCCGTGATCTTAATGTGGCCGTATCAGTCACCAGGAGGTTCTCGGGCTTCAGGTCTCTGTAAGAAAAAGAAAATGAACCTGAGTAAGTGTTCTTCTTCTATCTGTGGTGAAATGATGATATAGGAGAATAAACCTATTTTCTCTCCCTGCTGTACTTTCCTCTGAGATAACTCCTTTACTATATGCCCTGTACCACCGCAGGGATCACTGTATTCCATGTGACCGCCGCTCATCTGCAGCTTCCTGACAGTGATACCATATAGGACTACTAGACACCAGCTACAGGCATCAGTCTGCAGGTCACCAGGGTGGAGGGACTGACTGCAGCTGAGCTTTAAAGGGGTTTTCCCATCAATAAAAGGTAATTTTAATCAATAGATTTTAGAATAATAATAATTTTCACAATTGGATGTGATTAAATAAAATGTTCCTGTGCTTATCAGCAAATGATTATTTCTTTGAAGTAAAACATTGTTTAAAAAAAAAACAGGCTGAGTGTGATCTGACAAAACATCAGATATCACTGGAACCAATATTATTTAATGGGCTCGTGTACATGTCCGATTTTTTTCCTTGGACCAATTACAGAATGCCCAAGTTGGATCCAATCAACGGATCACACTCGGCCATGCAAGTCAATGAGTCCATGGAAAACATCGGACTGCACTCGGATGACATCTGAGTGCAGGCCGATTTCCACAGACTGACAGAATGGAAAAGATGGAGACATTTCTTTTTCCATCTTCTCCACATCAGAAAAAATTGGATCACACTATGATCAAATTCTTTTCAGAGTTTAATCAAATTGTGATTTGTATAATGGTCTGGATTCTCTTAGATGAGAGAATATACGCTGGTGTGACTCAGCCTCACACTGGCTACATTACCTGTGGATGACGCCCTTAGAATGGAGGAACTGGATCCCACACACTAGTTCGGCGGCATAGAATCTGACAAAGAGAAAATGAATAAGTATCAGATCCCACAGATTGTAAACTTGGGAATTCATATGAGTCAATAGGAGCATTATTCTATATTATTCCCTCTATGTGACTGCCGAATCGTGATGGTGTAAACAGCGCACAATGTCAATATTGCAGTCTCGAGAATGCACGTATGCAAATTACATACTTATGATTATATGCCGACTATACTCCTGCACGTCTCTCAATTCTCTCCTATTTGAAGAAGCCGGGTGAGACTAGTTGGCATGTGATCACAAGTATGAAAATTGTACCTGTAATCACAGGATCGCCCACCTGAACGGGGTATGCAGGGAAATCTTGACCGTGTGCACGTTGCATACTTTCACAATTTGTCAGTCTGCAGTCACATAGAGAGACTGCTGATTTTTCTTCTGAGACTGGACAACTCCTTAAACACATTACCTGGCACTGGTGATGTCAAGCGGCCCCTTCCTGTGTAGAAGTTGGTAAAAGTCCCCGCAGCTCATGTATTCCATACCAAGAAAAACATTCATCTGTAACATGGAACATTAGCATTTATTATACAGTAAAGACAAATACACATTTCACTACTTGAAGGGGTTTTCCATCCAAGAAAGTTAAAGCATATTGGTAAGATATGTAGTCACTCAATACAAAAGGTGGCCTAACTGCTGTGACCCCTAAAATTCTAAACAATGATATCTAATATATAAATACATGTAGAAATTCTTGTTTCAGCCAATGTTTGGTAATTATTTTTCTTTTAATTATAGACATAGGCCCAGATTCATAATTTGAATAGTTTTAATCACTTTCCTTTTTGGTCTTGTGGTATATGTTGCTGACTTTTGGTGCCAAATTCTTCAAAATGGCGCACACAATTCAAGAATTTGGTACAAAGTAAAAAATGCTCGTTTTCTGCCTTGAAGTGTTTTTGCAACTTTTTGGCCCCAAAAATCACACATTTTCGAATAGGTCCAAAAATATGGCAAAAAACCTGGCATACTCAAAAAATACGCCAAAGGGGATTGAAATTAAGACTGCGTCATATTTGCAACTTAAAAAAATCACAATTGATGAATCAGGTAAAAACATCTGGAATCACTAAACTCTGCCCACAGAGTGAAAAAAAGCAGAAAAGCTGATACAAAATAGACTGCAAAAAAGGCGCAAATAGAGTAATGAATTGGGTGCAAATAAAAAAAAGGCAAAAACACACAAAACCAGACAAAAACCAGACGTAAAGGCAATGATGAATCAAAGCCTTAATCTTATCTCTCTGCTTTGTATAGGGCTGCCATACAGTAACTGTTTTCTGTGTATCCCGCTTCCCAAAAAGTGGAATTAAAGATAGTTATAAAGTGTTGTGTACTCCCAAATAATACCAACGTAAAGCGCAAGCTGTGCAAAAAAACAGCTGTTAACAACAACAATGTTATGAGTCTTGTAAAACACCAACACAAAAAAATGTTTTTGTTTTGTTTTATTTTTTCAGTATGCTAATGTAGCAAAACATAAAAATCATATAAATCTGGTATCACCATTATCATAAAAGTTATCATATTATGTAAGTGCCATAAAACCCTCAAAATACCAGCAAACTTGCTATTTTTTTCAATCCAACCTATAAAAAATGCATACACCTTATCAAATACAATGTGCACTCTATAACGGTGCAGTTAAAAATACTACGCTTCATGCAAAATTAAATATAGACCTTCAAAGAACTACGGTGACAGAAGAATAGAAAAGTCACAGCTTTTAGACTGCGGAGATGAAAAAACAACTGAAAATGCTGCTCTCTTACAGCCTCTGCTGCTTCTTTATGGGGATAAAGGGGTTGTTCAGGTTAGGAAAAAATTGCTTTTCTTCCAGAAAAAAAGTGCTTCTGCCCATGAGCTGTGCCTGGTATTTCAGCTCAGCCACATTCAAGACTATACAGAGCCATTTTGGTCTGAACATTAATACCCCCTCTATATCACCTCTGTAGAGTTTGTCTCTGGCAGAGGTATTGGCCATTGATCAGTGAAGCTTGGTTGCATTCAGTGACATTTCTTAAAGGAGTTTTCCACTCTCATGATGTACCTAGCATTAGAATAGAATAGCATTAGAATAGGTCATTAATATCAGATTGGTAGGGTCCGATCAGCTGTTACCATCTCCACCAAAAGCCGGATGTAAACAGTGTACGGAGCTAACAAGGTTTAGTGGTCGCTCTTGGTACTGCAGGACAGCTCCTATTCAGACGAATAGGTCATCAACATCAAAGTAGTGACAAGACCTTTCAGCACTAAGCAGTCACAATTCTACCTTGGTCTGGAATCCAAAGTCCGCGTGGACGAGGAAGGGGCTTCCAGATGCCAGCTGAAGAACTCGCCTCTCCACCATCACATCCAGCCTATCACCTCCGGCTAGCAGGGCTCTTTTGCTGATGATCTTAACAGCAAATTCTTGATGGGTTATAGTATCTTCCGCCATCAGGACCTTTCCAAAGCTTCCGAAGCCGAGCACATGGTGGAATAATAATCTCTCCTTGATGGAATGAGAGATTGTGCCGGAGCTGGATGGCCGAACACCACTGCATCCTATCAGGGGAGAAAAATGACAAATATCACAATAAATCTAACATTTACAGGCCATTATTCAGACTGAGGAAATCTTCTGTTCTAAGTAAAGCTTGTATTTCATTTTATGACTTGTGTTAATGGGTTTTATTAATACGCAACTTAGTATTCCTGTAAGCAATCTACATAGGTTTGTCTGATAGAGAGAAGTTATAAAATGATTATTTCCATTATACACTTGGCTGTGATGAGGTTGATCAATATGAACATCTAAAGGGTTTTTCCATAATGACACTTATCACTAGCGACAAATCGCATGGATTTTACCGAGACATTCGATTTAGAGTGAATTTATTCTCTGCAAATTCAATTTCCTTTATTAAGCTCTGGGATACTGGGGTATGGGAAGACTCCTAAAGCATAGTAAAGGTAAGATGTCGAAAAAAAAGACCGAAAAAAACTAATATTCACCTCACTTCTCACCTTTTCCGCTCTCTGACCTTCAAGGTTCTTGGCCCTGCTCCTTACCGCCATTGTGCGCTGATGGAACCCGGTCATCTTCACACTAGGCCAGGACTTCCGGCCATAACTCGTCCTGGGATGTCCCTGCGCATGCAAAGAAATGTCCTGGGCCTACTAGCAGCTGGAATTCCTGGTCCAGAGTCATGAAGCAAGTGATGATGTTACGACATGTGCCATGACCTTACGACAAGCACTCTAGACCAGGACTTCCAGACACAGGGACTTCCAGGGTCTACTCACAACCTAGCGGGAAGATGTGTCAGTGCACGGTCATGGTAAGTAAAGGAGTTGAGGACCGTACTGGGGACCACGAGCAACAGAGACATTCGTTTTTTAACCTTTTGTATAGTTCAACAAGATGGTGGCGACCATTTTGCTGAATTCCTACAGAGCAAACTACAATATGTAAAAGAATACAGATTTTTTGTAAAAGTCAACTTCACTTGAATAAATTCTCCCAACTCTAATTATGATCACTAGAACAGGACATCTGCAGGTGACCTGCGTATGTGTGTGTGGTGGGGGGGGGGTTGATAGGGTGATGGTGTAACATGCATATTGTTATTTTCAACTCAATATTTATGGGACTGACGGAAACAGCAAAGTGCTACAGTATTCTGCTGGCAACTGTAGATGGGAGATCTGAAAAGATGTTTCACCATGTTGTACCTCTCTGTAGGGCTCTAGCAGCAGTTTACTGTTAACAGTGCTAACAAATGCTTTCTGGGAGTTCCCTAAGACTAGGCATATGGACGGGCATGTGGATGGGCATCAGGAAGGATGCTACAACTGTCTCTCCAGAGCAGAGATGTGGTAAAGCACTTACTGCAGAATGCCAAGAGCATTTCAGAGTCACAGAATTCCCAAAAATCGGAAGCATTATACCCCAGATTAAAGCTACATTTTCTCAGTCACAATGCAGCTAAAAACTTTAATTTGTAGACCGACCTGCTGATAGTCTTCTTTTTAGAAAATCACTCTAGCAATTTTTTTTCCATATACAAAGATTACTTGCCATCAGTATTCTAGCTGTTTAACCAGTTTACAACCAGTCTGTTTCCCCCCCATTCCTGTCATACATGCACATTTAAGGGCCCTAAAAAGAATGTTCTCGCTTAGATATTTAAAAGTTTTGCCTTTTTTTTGCAATACATGGGGCTTAATTTTCAATGCATTTTTATATGAATTTTTTCTTTGCTTATGACGCGCCACCAGGGCCGTGGGGTACTCAGCAGCCGGGCCTCTTGTCGCTGCTGGCGGGGGATATCATGGTGGCTGGCCCGGTCCATGACCCACAGCGGTCAGTGCAAAAAGGGGATATAATTGTTAGGGACAGTTCGTGACGCCACCTGTGGTGCCTGGTGAGGATCACCAGCGCTGCAGCAGTCCTCTGAGGCAGGTGCTAGGGCAGCTTGAGATGGAACGGCTCCCCACAGGTGGAGCAGGCCTCAGGGCAGTGAAATGAGAGCGTGGGTTGCGCTGGGCGTTGTAGTGCAGGGATCGGAATGGCGCCGGTGAAAGAAGGGACGGAGGCAGTACAGTGCAGTCATCCAAGATTTTTACTCACAGTTCTTTAGACGGTCCACAGGTGCACTGTACAGGTGCAAGCCTCCCACGTCGCACTGCGTTCACCGGGCAGGGGTTCAGTCCTTCCTCAGGCAGCTTGGGAGTACCTGGCAGAACCCCACTTTCTTGTGTGCCTTTCTAGACCGACTTCACGTTGGGTCTTTCTCCCTCCTGCCCTGAGCTTCCCCACTCTGTATCCTATTCGGGTACTCTGAAGCCCCTCCTGTCCGTCGGAGTTGCACAGACCTGCTTGACCTTACTTGGATTGGAATGGGGGTTTTGACTACTGGCTATAGAAGCCAGAAGCCTCCGGTTTTTCCAGCCGAGGCTTGAAGCTGCACGACTGGGCCAGGGGCCGGCCCCCTTCTTGCGGCCTAGATCCTCCTGACACTTGGCAGGTTTGGGGTGTACGGGTGCCGCCTGCACTCGCCGTACCCCCTAGGATCCCTTCTGCAGAATGGAGCTTACTCCCTGCTCCCCTCCTGGGCCTCTGAGACTAGGCCCTGCTTGGGGAGCAGAGCTCTGACTGAGACTCTGCTCCCTGACAGTCGTCCTCTGACTGAACACACTCTCTAAGATGGCTTCTCTATTTATACCTCCTTCTACAAGTGCTTCCTCTAACTACTTCCTCCACCCACACCCACTACTGGTTTCCCCTACCTTTGGTTCCCCCCACTCCAGCCAGGGACAGGGCTCAGCAGAAAACTACATTGCGTCTTGCCCCTCCTGCTGGCCTGGAGCAGTGTAGTGTTGGATGCAGGTGTTTGGGGTTCCGTGCAGCACTCCCTCCTTACCTGAGTGAAGGGAGACACCACACCTCGGGGTGAGGTGCAGTACTGCAGTACCTTTGTGGCAACTGAACCCTAAGGGGTGCCACACTTATATCAGGGGAAAAATGTAACTAAAAATAGGAAATGTGTCTATTTTTCACTTTATTTAAACAAAGGACAAGTAAAACATTTCAAATTGCATTCCTCTTTACATAGAAATGATTTTTAGATATTGAACGTATTTTTCTTTTCAATGGAGGCAGGGCTAGATACAGTGATTCAGACTGGCTGGGTCTCTTTTTTTACTTTTTTCATTATTTATGCTTTTTTTTCTATTTTATTTTTGCTTTTTTCATTTATTGTTTCATATATTTTACACACTCTGCCCCCCTTAAGGCCTTAAAAGACCTTACAACCCAGCAGCTCTTGTTCCTTCCCTACAGCTAGCGATCACATGTTTCCTGGATCTGGCGGAGGCAGCATGGTAATTGCTTCCTAATTTCTTGTTAATCTGTAACACAAGTGCTGGTATAGCACTGTGAATACAGCCAAACAGATGGTAAGTCTGAGCATGCTCGTTACTCGAGATTTACGAGCCTGCTGAAGATACTATGTGTTCACCCGAGATGCTCATCGAAAAGGTTAACAGAACATACTCGCTCATCACTAATGGTAAGTATGGTAATAAGCCATGTATTGCCTTATGTCTGGGAAGTCTGGCTGTGTACAGCACTCCCTCACTCACAGATTCACGATCTTGTACAAGCTGCTTACAATCCACTGACGTTTTAGAACGTCAATGCAGAGTAATGAGTGGACTGTCCAGAAATTATAATCTATGGGTCATCCAGAAGTACAGTGCAGACCAAAAGTTTGGACACACTTTCTCATTTAAAGATTTTTCTGTATTTTCATGACTTTGAAAATTGTACATTCACACTGAAGGCATCAAAACTATGAATTAACACATGTGGAATTATATACTTAACAAAAAAGTGTGAAACAACTGAAAATATGTCTTATATTCTAGGTTCTTCAAAGTAGCCACCTTTTGCTTTGATGACTGCTTTGCACACTCTTGGCATTCTCTTGATGAGCTTCAAGAAGTAGTCACCGGAAATGGTTTTCACTTCACAGGTGTGCCCTGTCAGGTTTAATAAGTGGGATTTCTTGCCTTATAAATGGGGTTGGGACCATCAGTTTTGTTGTGCAGAAGTCAGGTGGATACACAGCTGATTGTCCTACTGAATAAACTGTTAGAATTTGTATTATGGCAAGAAAAAAGCAGCTAAGTAAAGAAAAACGAGTGGTCATCATTACTTTAAGAAATGAAGGTCAGTCAGTCCGAAAAATTGGGCAAACTTTGAATGTGTCCCCAAGTGCAGTTGCAAAAAACATCAAGCGCTACAAAGAAACTGGCTCACATGAGGACCACCCCAGGAAAGGAAGACCAAGAGTCACCTCTGCTTCTGAGGATAAGTTTATCCGAGTCACTAGCCTCAGAAATCGCAGGTTAACAGCAGTTCAGATTAGAGACCAGGTCAATGCCACACAGAGTTCTAGCAGCAGACACATCTCTACAACAACTGTTAAGAGGAGACTTTGTGCAGCAGGCCTTCATGGTAAAATAGCTGCTAGGAAACCACTGCTAAGGACAGGCAACAAGCCGAAGAGACTTGTTTGGGCTAAAGAACACAAGCAATGGACATTAGACCAGTGGAAATCTTTGCTTTGGTCTGATGAGTCCAAATTTGAGATCTTTGGTTCCAACCACCATATCTTTGTGCGATGCAGAAAAGGTGAACGTATGGACTCTACATGCCTGGTTCCCACCGTGAAGCATGGAGGAGGAGGTGTGATGGTGTGGGGGTTCTTTGCTGGTGACACTGTTGGGGATTTATTAAAAATTGAAGGCATACTGAACCAGCATGGCTACCGCAGCATCTTGCAGCAGCATGCTATTCCATCCGGTTTGCGTTTAGTTGGACCATCATTTATTTTTCAACAGGACAATGACCCCAAACACACCTCCAGGCTGTGTAAGGGCTATTTGACCAAGAAGGAGAGTGATGGGATCCTACGCCAGATGACCTAGCCTCCACAGTCACCAGACCTGAACCCAATCGAGATGGTTTGGGGTGAGCTGGACCGCAGAGTGAAAGCAAAAGGGCCAACAAGTGCTAAGCATCTCTGGGAACTCCTTCAAGATTGTTGGAAGACCATTTCCAGTGACTACCTCTTGAAGCTCATCAAGAGAATGCCAAGAGTGTGCAAAGCAGTCATCAAAGCAAAAGGTGGCTACTTTGAAGAACCTAGAATATAAGACATATTTTCAGTTGTTTAACACTTTTTTGTTAAGTATATAATTCCACATGTGTTAATTCATAGTTTTGATGCCTTCAGTGTGAATGTACAATTTTCATAGTCATGAAAATACAGAAAAATCTTTAAATGAGAAGGTGTGTCCAAACTTTTGGTCTGTACTGTATATTTCATCACACCTCAGTTACATCTACACATCCCCCTTCAATATAGGGAAATGGGTCATGTGATCTCCAGCCTGACAACTATTCCAGTACATGCACTAATGTGTTGACAGGAAGTCAGTCTCTGACGTCATGTGATCTGTACGATGACCTCATTACCTATCAAATCCCTCCTGGCGGCTCAGACTCTCCCCCGCATACCGAGCTTCAGCTTCTTTGTCGTTCTGTACGTCATCCCATGCAGATAAAGATATGCATGAAGACTTTTCTAAAATAAATCCTGTCTTTGCTGCCATAGCAGCCGATCATAGAGCAGCTTTCATTTAGTTTATATAAGTGAGCAGTGACATTGTAGGGGAGACCAGCTGAAGCTGCATCACATGAAGCATTATCAAACCTGTCTAAGGGTCTGTTCACATATTAAGTATTTGATTCAGAGATTTCTACACCATATCTGCATCTTTTGTAAGGAAAAATAAAGTGGCAAAAACACGCGCTTTTGTCCAAATTTTTCCCCACTCATAAGTATGGGTGAAATCTGCAGGAAAACATTGAAAGAATTGATATTCTGCAGATTTAACCCCTTCACAACATCCGCCGTACATGTACTGAGCAAGTTGGAAGCAAGTGTGTAAAGCGGGCTCACAGGGTGAGCCAGCCCCATACCCGGCAGGTGATGTCTGTGTATTACAGCCAGGACCTGCAGCTAACAATCGCGGGTGGAGCGCTGCTCTGACATACATAACACGCAACAGCATGCGTGCGTGTCATTCCCTCCGCCCATCGGTGAGCCTGTGATGTAATTGCGGGTCGGCGATGGGTTGTCATTATAGCCTGGTGTCAGCTGATGACCCCCGTGCCTGTCATTATGGAGCTCCTTTGAAACCCTGACTGTGGCCATGCTTCAAAGGAGACTATGATTTCTGATAAATACATCTTTGTATCTAGCACAGGCGATTGGACAATTGCGTCTTCAAGTCCCCTAAGGGGGCTAACAATTATAGTGAAAAATAAAAAAAATGTTTTGAAAAAAAAAAATTAAAATATAGCTTTTATTAAACTTAATTAAAAATGTAGGGATCAATGTAGGGATGCCCTGCATTTGGTTAGCTGCAGGGCATCTCTACATTTATCCATTTACCATAGATTTCCTGATGAACCAACATCTGGTGGAGAAATGCGTCGAGATACATTGGAAGACCGTACATGTGGACTGATAAGTATCATGGCCCATGAAATCTATACGTTGTTCAGTCTATAACTGTGCTTTTTTTTAACACTAATGTTTACAGTGCCTACAAGTAGTATTCAACCCCCTGCAGATTTAGCTGGTTGACACATGCGGAATTAACTTGGCATTGTGACATTTGTACTGTAGATCAGCCTGGAAGTGGGAAATGCACTGCAGCAAATATTGTTTTTTTTTTTTTTCTTTTTTTTTTTTTTTAAAACGTTAAAAGTTAATTCAGAGTGTCATTTATTATTCAACCCCTCAAACCACAAGAATTCTGTTTGGTCCCCCTAAAGTATTAAGAAGTAGTTCAGGCACCAAGAATAATGAGCTTCACATGTGTGGATTAAAGATCTCTTTTGCCAGCCTTTTCTGACTATTTAAGACCCTCCCCAAACTTGTGAACAGCACTCAGACATGGTCAACATGGGAAAGATAAAGGAGCATTCCAAGGCCATCAGAGACAAGATCGTGGAGGGTCACAAAGCTGGCAAGGGGTACAAAACCCTTTCCAAGGAGTTGGGCCTACCTGTCTCCACTGTTGGGAGCATCATCCGTAAGTGGAAGGCTTATGGAACTACTGTTAGCCTTCCACGGCCTGGACAGCCTTTGAAAATGTCCTCCCGTGCCGAGGCCAGGCTTGTCCGAAGAGTCAAGGCTAACCCAAGGACAACAAGGAAGGAGCTCCGGGAAGATCTCATGGCAGTGGGGACATTGGTTTCAGTCAATACCATAAGTAACGTACTCCACCGCAATGGTCTCCGTTCCAGACGTAAGGTACCTTTACTTTCAAAGCGTCATGTCAAGGCTCGTCTACAGTTTGCTCATGATCACTTGGAGGACTCTGAGACAGACTGGTTCAAGGTTCTATGGTCTGATGAGACCAAGATCGAGATCTTTGGTGCCAACCACACACGTGACGTTTGGAGACTGGATGGCACTGCATATAACCCCAAGAATACCATCCCTACAGTCAAGCATGGTGGTGGCAGCATCATGCTGTGGGGCTGTTTCTCAGCCAAGGGGCCTGGCCATCTGGTCCGCAGCCATGGGAAGATGGATAGCACGGCCTACCTGGAGATTTTGGCCAAGAACCTCCGCTCCTCCATCAAGGATCTTAAGATGGGTCGTAATTTCATCTTCCAACAAGACAACGACCCAAAGCACACAGCCAAGAAAACCAAGGCCTGGTTCAAGAGGGAAAAAGTCAAGGTGTTGGAGTGGCCTAGTCAGTCTCCTGACCTTAACCCAATTGAAAACTTGTGGAAGGAGCTCAAGAATAAAGTCCACATGAGACACCCAAAGAACCTAGATAACTTGGAGAAGATCTGCATGGAGGAGTGGGCCAAGATAACTCCATAGACCTGTGCCGGCCTGATCAGGTCTTATAAAAGACGATTATTAGCTGTAATTGCAAACAAGGGTTATTCCACAAAATATTAAACATAGGGGTTGTATAATAATTGACCCACACTTTTATGTTTAAAGTTTAATAAAATTCAACTGAGCAACATTACTTTTTGGTTTGTAAGATTTATGCTTCTGTTCATGAATCCTACTCTCGTTTGCAGTTTGAAGGCTCTAACTTATTTGCATCTTATCAAATCAGCTAAATCTGCAGGGGGTTGAATACTACTTGTAGGCACTGTATATTTGTGCTCACCATTCCATTATGAATTATTTGGATCTATTATTGTGACTGCTATCTAAGATCAGGATAGCTTCTCGCTTGAGGTCAAGCTGAAGGGCTAAGGATTTACCGTATTTTTCGGACCATAAGGCGCACTTTTTTTCCCCAAAATTTGGAAGGAAAATTGGGGTGCATGTTATGGTCCGAACGTTACTTTACCGGTGGCGGTGGAGCGGGGATCGCAGGGTCCTCCGGCGGCGGCAGAGGTGAGATGCTGCTGAAGCCGGGGCCTGTACCTGTGCTGGTGTCGGGTGGTGAAGCAGAGGAGCCGGGGCCTGTGCCGGGCTGTGAGTGGTGTCCGGCGGTGAGGCAGAGGAGCCGGGGCCTCTGTCGGGCTGTGAGCGGTGTCCGACGGTGTGGTAGAGCAGCGTGTGCTGCTTCCGGAGCTCCGGCGGCCATTTTCCTGTAGATCTCTGCCTCACCGCCAGACCCATTCACAGGTCCAGGCCTCAGGCAAGTTCACAGGCCCCAGGCCCGTCCACAGGCCCTAGGCAAGTCCACAGGCCCCAGGCAAGTCTACAGGCCCCAGGCCCCAGGCCAGTCCACAGGCCCCAGCCGGTCCACAGGCCCCAACCAGACACTGGCATTTCACCTCTTCTGCTGCCTCCGGGTTCCTGAGGCAAGGAACAGAGGGATCTGCGATCCTGATCCACCATCACCGCAACTCACAGCTGCTGCAGCACCGGCTTCATGTATCCAGGGTCCGCAGCATTCCTCCACTTCCGCCGGGCCGGTTTCCTGAAGGATCCTGCCTCCTGCTCCACCACCCCCCCAGGTAAGATACCTAATCAGACTATAAGACGGACCCCATCTTATAAAAAATATTTTTTTTCCTATTTTCCACCCCAAAATTTGGGGTGCGTCTTATGGTCCGGTGCGTCTTATAGTCCGAAAAATACGGTATATATGAATCAATGGGCATATTTGTCAGATGTCATATCTTGTATATATATCCGCATTCAAGAATGTACAATATTATATTGCTGCCTTGCTGCGCTTTATTTACATTTTGGACTCGAGATACTCTCCTACTCTTACATTGTATATTGTTTGCATACCCTGCCGACCTCGTTTTTATGTAGTTACAGTGGATGATTTATTTATATATATATATATTTCTAATCCCGTTACTATCATACTAGCCCTGTGCTCTCCCTCTCTATTAGTGTTCAGGGACTTACAGGGACTTTTAGGGATAGACAACTTGTGAGTGGGGGCGCCATTGTCGTACAAATTCTAGGGTGCCAACCCCTGCGGTCAGCAATGGTCACCCTAGAGGACAATAGGAGATGACTAGTTCCTGTAGTATCATAGATATGTTATTATATTTATTTATTCCCGCTATTATCATATTACAGGTTCACGAACCTTCTGTTCCCATCCTGTACTTGCTCACAAAGGTCCATAGGAGTCTATAAGACCCTCCGGGACAGCCCATTGTCTCAGTCAATGGGCGTCTATCTGAACCAATTTCTAGATTCTTGTATTACTATCTAAAACCGGTTGCTATGGAACTTCCACCTTTCATCAAAAACTGCGGAAATTTTACAGAGATTGGATAATATTCATGTTGGTTTAGATATGTTTCTCATTACATGTGATGTAGAACCATTATATATTTCTGTGGCGCCCCTGAGGGTTCGGTCGCCACAAGGGGGATACTGCAGCCTGTCAGCAGGTGTAGTGTTTCCTCACCCAGGTAAGGAAGGTGTACTAATCAGGACCCTGTCTTGCATCCAACACTACACACTCCTGACCTATGGGAGGCAAGTATGCACCATAGTGCTGCCTCAGCAGGATCACGAGTGGGGGGAACCAAAAGTTAGGGGAACCATGTAGTGGGTGGATGGTGTAGAACACAATTTTAGTTTGCACACATAGTTTCATATATAATGGTCAACCATCTTAGAACAATGTTCTTTGATTGTGGCCTTCACAGCTGACAATGGCCTTGTGTAGGAGCCTGCAGGGTGCTGAAGATGCACGGTCCTCGTGCTCTGACCTCGACACGAGGAGCGGGGACGAGTTAACAGAGTCTCTACCCCGGTCAAGTTCCCTTGCTTAAGAAGGTCAGGAGCTATAGTGGAGCTCCATAGCAAAAGGATCCCAGGGAGCACGGACGGAGCGGCGTACGCCACCTGTACTCTTATTTCTGGCCAGCCAGAGGGACTCCTGCTGCAAGAGGGGTACCGGCCCCCGATATCTGACTTTGCCACTTTAAGTCTCTGTCAGTGGATCCCGTCGCGGGACGGACGCAGCAGCAATTGCCGCCGTGCCCCAAATCTGTGGATAGTCCAGAGGGATACCCAGCCTTACTCTACACACGGACAGGAGAGGACTCAAAAGGGGAGAGTTAGGAACACTCTGAGGGTCCTGATCTAGGCATCTGAAGCACTTGGGTGCGCTGAGCCCTCATCCCTGGTGGCCGAAGTCATCCGTGAGGAGCAGGGAGAAGCCTTGCGGCTGTGCTTGAAAACTGTGAGTAAAAGACCTGGAAGACTATCCCTATGGCCTCCGGACTCTATTTCCACACTGCACCACACAGCATCTGAGTGACTCTAGACTACTCTCCCCATCCTCCTATCACATCTGCCCTGAGGCCCAGCTCCGCCTGTGGGGAGTTATAACACCTCAAGCTGCCTTAACATCCAGCCTCAGAGGTCTGCTAGCAGCGCTGGTGGCGCATCACCAGGCACCGCAGGTGGCGTAGTCATAATAACACCACTTGTTACACCAACACCGAATGCCCTTCATTTTTAATGTGACGGCCCTGGGCACGGAACGGGTCCGGTCCACGACTACATCCCCCTAACATCTGACCTGGCTCCGAGTACCCCCACCATCTTCCCAGGGCAGGGCTGTGAGCGTCACACTTGAATTTCACATGAATATGGATTATCCGCTACTAGGTTTTTTTCTATCAGGCTGGGGTTTGGATGAATCTCTTGTGGATTTTCTTATGATTCTTTTTGAATATGTAGCGTCGGCATCTCTACCTCCTGCTGGGCAGAGACGCCGATCCCCTCACCGCCGCGGTCCTGGTCCGACGTCCTCCTGCTCCCCTCCTACGTCAGCCCGGGGTGCGCGCACCGTGCGCAGTTCCCCGGGCACTGTGCTCAGGGCGCGCATGCACTCCCTCCCTCTTAAAGGGGCCGTGCGCACCGCCCTAAAGAGTCCCCGGCCAAAGGCCGGAGGACTTCCCCTATATAAGGCACCTCCTCCAAAATGGAGGTGCCTGTGCAAGATTGTTGTTTGTGTGCTTACACTCTCTTCAGTCCTCAGGTCCCAGTGCCCGCCAGCCTGTCTATCAGCTGTGCCCGCCTGTCTGTCTACTGGCTGTGCTCATCTGCTGTGCCTGTTAGCTTCAGCCATCAGTCCCGTGGGAGTCGCCTGCTCTCACAATGTCGGTCCCAGAGTGGCACCTGGTTCACCTTCACGATCCATCCTTGGTTCACGAAGTCGACTAAGCCACCATGTGGCCAGGGTCGGTCCGGGTATGCACTTAGTTACGCCCCTCTCATCCCTCCTTGCATCACAGCACAGAGGTTCCACCACCTGGATCCGTAACAGTTTGCACAGGCCATGGAATCCGGTGGCTCCCAGGCTCCTTTGCTCTCAGACCTGTACCAAGAGGTCTCTCGCCAGAGATCCCAACAGGATACTATCATGTCCTATCTGCGGACAGTCAACTCCAGCCTGGACGTGCTGTCCACCCCGACTGTGTCCGCCTCTAACCAAGCAACCCAGTGGCACTGTGGCATCCAGCTTAGGACCCCGGCTATCTGCTCCTCCACGTTTCGGTGGTGACCCCGCCCTATGTCGGGGCTTCATAAATCAGTGCTTTCTGCACTTTGAGGCTCTGGTGTCCACTTTTTGGGAGGGCCTTTCCGGATGGAGCAAGGATGAGCTAGCCGGTCATGACATACCTCCCTCTCTAGACGACCTGGTGTCATTAGCTACCCAAATTGACATCCGTTTTCAGGAGCGTTCTAAGGAGACGACCAGGGAGAAAAGACCCCTGCGTCTCGCACCAACCTTCCAAAGGCCAGTCTCGCAACCAGCATTCCCCCCGATGTCCTCTCCAGAGTCTATGCAAATAGACCAAGTTAAGACGGTCAAGTCTCGCCAGGAGATCCGCCTCGCCGAGGGGAGTTGCTTCTACTGTGGCAGTATAGAGCATCAAATCCGCTCCTGTCTGGGACCGTTTGGAGAGGTCGCCCTAGGCAAAAGTTCTTCCTCTCAGTCCTTGACTCTGTCTGTCTCAGTTACCAGTGATAAGACCCGCTTCTTCGAGACTGCCTATCTGGATTCCAGAGCCGCTGGGAATCTCATTCAACAGGCCGTTGTGGAGCGTTATCAGATTCCTACCATACGTCTGGATGATCCTTTATTTTTTCCTCTGAGGATGGAAAGCTTCTCTCTCAGACCATCTTGTTTGTCACTGAGCCTGTAACCCTTCAGGTGAGAATGCTACATTCGGAGAAGATCTCCTTTTACGTGCTGTCCGGCCTCTCTCATCCCCTCTTGCTTGGCCTGCCTTGGTTATAGAGACATGAGCTCGTCCTGAATTGGAGCTCAGGTGAGGTGCTCCGTTGGCTTCAGGAATGCCATAAGTCTTGTCTGGTTCCGGTTCGTCCTGCTCGACCTCCGTCTATCCCAGCTAACCTACCTGGCCTGCCGGCACCCTACTGGTCATATGCGGACGACTTTGATAAAAAGGAGGCAGAGACACTACCACCTCATAGGCTGTATGATTTCCCCATAGACCTAATACCTGGTGCTTCACCTCCTTGCGGGCGAATCTACCCCTTGTCGCTGGCCGAGACCCGTGCTATGTCTGAATACATAGAGGAGAATCTTGCTAGGGGATTTATCCTGAAATCCACCTCTACGGCTGGAGCAGGATTCTTCTTCGTCAAGAAGAAAGACGGCTCTCTTCATCCATGTATCGACAATAGGGGTCTAAACCAGATTACCATAAAAAATAAGTACCCCCTGCCTCTCATCTCGGAGCTGTTTGACCGCCTAAAAGGCGCGAAGATCTTCACTAAGCTCGATCTTCGTGGGGCGTACAATCTGGTCCAGATTCGCCAGGGAGACGAGTAGAAGACGACATTCAACACTCGGGATGGTCAGTATGAGTACCGCGTAATGCACTTCGGTCTCTGTAATGCTCCAGCCATCTTCCAGGAGTTAGTAAACGACATCTTCCGAGATCTCCTGTATTCCTGCGTGGTGGTGTACCTGGACGATATCTTGGTGTTCTCCCCTGATCTGCCCTCTCACCGGAGGGATGTTCGTCAGGTACAACTGCGGCTTCGGAAGAATCGCCTGTATGTTAAGTACGAGAAGTGCCTCTTTGAGCAGACCTCCCTACCATTTCTTGGATATATCATCTCTGAGACCAGACTGCAGATGAATCCCGAGAAGGTGTCTGCCATCTTAAAGTGGCCCCGACCCGAGGGGTTGAAGGCTATTCAGCGGTTTCTGGGATTCACTAACTATTACCTCCTCTTCATTCCTCATTTCTCCTCCCGGACTGCTCCCATCTCTGCTCTCACCCGTAAAGGAGCAAATCCCAGGGAATGGACTTCTGAGGCAGAAAATGCCTTTGTTTCTCTTAAGCAAGCCTTCTCCTCCGCACCAGTGCTACATCGTCCTGATTGCAATAAACAGTTCTTCCTGGAGGTTGATGATTCTTCCTCCAGAGTCGGAGCAGTACTCACCCAGAAATCCTCGTCCGGGCGAATGGTGACCTGCGGCTTCTTCTCCAAACTCTTTTCTTCGTCCGAGCGCAATTACTCCATTGGAGATCGAGAACTGCTGGCCATCAAATTAGCGCTGGAGGAGTGGCGCTACTTGCTATAAGGGGCTCTGCACTCGGTGGTCATCTACACTGACCATAAAAACCTCGCTTACTTGCAGACCGCCCAAAGACTAAATCCGCGTCAGGCCAGATGTTCTTTGTTCTTTGCTCGTTTCTGCTTCTCTCTCTATTACTGCCCAGCAGTCAAGAATATTAAAGCTGACGCTCTATCCCACTCTTTTCTGTCTACCGACTAAGAGGAGGAGCCTCTACACATCATTGACCCCTCCATAATAATGACTGTTGCTCCGTTTGACCTGTCTCATCTACCTCCTGGTAAGACCTTTGTAGCGGCTCAAGATCGCAAGAGGGTCTTACTCTCGGGTCATTCGTCCAAACTGGCTGGTCATGCCGGCCAGAGGAAGACGCTTCTGCTCATTGCCCGACATTATTGGTAGCCCACCCTGTGCAAGGATGTTGCGGATTTTGTCGCGGCTTGTTCCTCTTGTGCCTGTAACAAGATACCTAGGCACCTTCCAGCTGGTCGTCTTCTTCCTCTTCCCGTGCCTTCTGCTCCTTGGCAACACATTGCGATGGACTTCATCACTGATCTCCCGGTATCTTCCGGTTCTACCGTCAGTTGGGTGGTCGCTGACCGCTTCTCCACGATTGCTCACTTCATCCCTCTGCCTGGTCTTCCGTCTGCACCTGTGCTTGCTAAGGACTTCATCCATCACATCTTTCATCTCCACGGCTTACCCCTCCACATTGTCTCGTACCGAAGAGTTCAGTTCACTTCTCGCTTCTGGAGAGCCACGTGCAAGCTGCTGGATCTATCTTTGGACTTTTCTTCGGCCTATCATTCTCAGTCCAATGGTCAAGCGGAGCGTATTAATCAGATCCTTACCAGTTTTCTTCGGCATTTTGTCAACGCTCACCATAGCGATTGGGTAGAACTCCTGCCTTGGGCCGAGTTTTCTTATAACAACCATGTGAGTGAGTCCTCTGCTATGTCTCCTTTATTTGTTGTTTACGGCCGACACCCCAGAATTCCTTTTCCTGTCTCCTCTTCAGTGGACAATACTTCCGCGGAGTCTCTTGTCAGTGAATTTTCGTGATTTGGGAAGACACTAGATCTGCGCTTCTTAAGTCCTCCGAGTGGATGAAGAAGCATGCTGATAAGAGACGTCTGGAACCGCCTCTATTTCGTCCGGGAGACAAGGTCTGGCTTTCCTCCAAATATGTCCGCCTCAAGATACCATCATACAAGTTGGGTCCGCGGTTTATCGATCCTTTAGCGATTCTGAGCCAAATAAATCCAGTGGCGTATTAGCTAAAACTCCCTGCCTCCTTACGGATTCCCAATTCCTTTCACATGTCTCTCCTCAAGCCTGTTGTCCTTAATCCTTTATCTGACTATCCAGGTACCACTCCAGCTCCAATCTCCGCTGAGGACGTCTTTGAAGTAGAGAACATTTTGGCCATCAAGAGGGTAAGAGGAAAGACTTTCTTTCTTGTGGATTGGAAGGGGTTTGGTCCTGAGGAGAGGTCTTGGGAGCCCAGGGAGAACATTCATGCCCCTCGTCTTCTAGAAAAATTTCTTGCGGGCCTAAAGAGGGGCATAAAGGGGGGGGTACTGCCGGGCAGAGACGTCGATCCCCTCACCGCCGCGGTAACGGTCCGGCGTCCTCCAGCTCCACCCAGCTTCTGCCCGGGGTGTGCGCACCGCACGCAGTTCCTCGGGCACTGTGCTAAGGGTGCGCGAGAGTGCACTCCCTCCCTCTTAAAGGGGCCGCGCGCGCCGTCCTAAAGAGTCCCCGGCCAATTTCCGGAGGACTACCCCTATTTAAGGCACCTCCTCCAAATGGAGGTGCCTGTGCAAGATTGTTGTTTGTGTGCTAACACTCTCCTCAGTCCTCAGGTCCCAGTGCCTGCCAGCCTGTCTATCAGCCGTGCCCGCCTGTCTACTGGCCGTGCTCATCCGCAGCTTCAGCCATCAGTCCCATGGGAGTCGCCTGCTTTCACAAGATCGGTCCCAGAGTGGCACCTGGTTCACCTTCCCGGTTCCTCCTTAGTTCACGGAGTCGACTAAGCGGCTGTGTGGCCAGGGTCGGTAAGGGTAGGCACTTAGTTACGCCCCTCTGATCCCTCCTTGCATCACAGCACATAGGTTCCACCACCCGGATCCGTAACAGAATACATTTTGTAACATAATAATTTTGTGTTCAAAGATCGATACTACCTACAGAAGAAAGAGGTGGCAATGGCCGCGGCTTGGGCCCCATCTTACGCCAATCTCTCCTTGGGATTTTGGGAGTGTGAATACATCTGATTCCAGAACATTGAACATACGTCGATGGGATCAGTGATATCTTGGATGAGATTCATAGACGATGTGTTGTTTATTTTGCAGGGCTCCCATGAGGAACTTGAAAAATTCTTAAAATATCTAAATGACAATGCATTCAATATTAAGCTAACCCATCATATTGATCAAAAGAAAATTGATTTTCTGGATTTGGATATTCATGTCGATGACCATGGACAGTTGCATACAAATATTTATCGCAAGAATACTAGTGCCAATGCTTTCTTGCATGCCAAATCAGTCGTCTGGCACATGTAATACAGGCAATGCCGTCCGGACAATTTATTAGGGCACATCGTATTTGTGACCAAGACAAAGCTTTTGAAGAATAGGCATGTGATATGACCAGTAGATACTTACAACGTGGTACAAAATGGAAATTATTCAACAGGCCTACTATCGGGCCAAACAAGCCAATAGACAATCTCTCCTTATTACTAAAAAGAAAAAGGAATCTGATGGGCATGTTCGATTCATCACGAATTATCATTCGAGGTGGAAGGAAATTACTAATATCTCCAAATTTGGGCTAATTCTCCAACAGGATCAGACAATACTTCCTTTTCTATCAAATCGTCCATTGATTATGGCTAAACGTAATAAGACACTACGTGATATACTAGTTCATTGTCATCATGTACCTGATACATCTTCACATACACTGCTCAAAAAAATAAAGGGAACACTCAAATAACACATCCTAGATCTGAATGAATGAAATATTCTCATTGAATACTTTGTTCTGTACAAAGTTGAATGTGCTGACAACAAAATCACACAAACATCATAAATGGAAATCAAACTTATTAACCAATGGAGGCCTGGATTTGGAGTCACCCCCAAAATTAAAGAGGAAAAACACACTACAGGCTGATCCAACTTTGATGTAATGTCCTTAAAACAAGTCAAAATGAGGCTCAGTATTGTGTGTGGCCTCCACGTGCCTGTATGACCTCCCTACAACGCCTGGGCATGCTCCTGATGAGGTTGCAGATGGTTTACTGTGGGATCTCCTCCCAGACCTGGACTAAAGCATCCGCCAACTCTTGGACAGTCTGTGGTGCAACGTGACGTTGGTGGATGGAGCGAGACATGATGTCCCAGATGTACTCAATCGGATTCAGGTCTGGGGAATGGACGGGCCAGTCCATAGCTTCAATGCCTTCATCTTGCAGGAATTGCTGACACACTCCAACCACATGAGGTCTGGCATTGTCCTGCATTAGGAGGAACCCAGGGCCAACCGCACCAGCATATGGTCTCACAAGAGGTCTGAGGATCTCATCTCGGTACCTAATGGCAGTCAGGCTACCTCTGACGAGCACAGGGAGGGCTGTGCGGCCCTCCAAAGAAATGCCACCCCACTCCATTACTAATCTACTGACAAACCGGTCATGCTGAAGGATGTTGCAGGCAGCAGATCGCTCTCCACGGCGTCTCCAGACTCTGTCACGTCTGTCACATGTGCTCAGTGTGAACCTGCTTTCATCTGTGAAGAGCACAGGGCGCCAGTGGTGACTTTGCCAATCATGGCGTTCTGTGGCAAATGCCAAGCATCCTGCACAGTGTTGGGCTGTGAGCACAACCCCCATCTGTGGACGTCGGGCCCTCATACCACCCTCATGGAGTCGGTTTCTAACCATTCGTGCAGACACATGCACTTTTGTGGCCTGCTGGAGGTCATTTTGCAGGGCTCTAGTAGTGCTCCTTCTGTTCCTCCTTGCACAAAGGCGTAGGTAGCAGTCCTGCTGCTGGGTTGTTGCCCTTCTACGGCCCCCTCCATGTCTCCTGGTGTACTGGCTTGTCCCCTGGTAGCGCCTCCAGCCTCTGGACACTACACTGACAGACACAGCAAACCTTCTTGCCACAGCTCGCATTGATGTGCCATCCTGGATGAGCTGCACTACCTGAGCAACTTCTGTGGGTTGTAGGGTCCGTCTCATGCTACTACAAGTGTGAAAGCACAACCAACATTCAAAAGTGACGAAAACATCAGCCCAGAAAGCATTGGTACTGAGATGTGGTCTGCGGTCCTCACCTGCTGAACCACTCCTTTATTGAGGGTGTCTTTATAATTGCCAATCATTTCCATCTATTGTCTATTCCATTTGCACAACAGCATGTGAAATTGATTGTCAATCAGTGTTGCTTCCTAAGTGGACAGTTTGATTTCACAGAAGTTTGATTTACTTGGAGTTATATTCTGTTGTTTAAGTGTTCCCTTTATTTTTTTGAGCAATGTATATTTGGCTCAAAGGGCCCCAAATTTGGCACATGGAAGTGTGGCAACTGCAAAGAGTGCAGATATATTGAAAAAACGGATACCTTTCAGGATTCGATGGGTGAGCAGGCTTACAAGATTCTGTATTTCATTAATTGTAGAACATCTATGGTCATCTATCAAGCCACGTGTTTCTGTGGACTCATCGATATTGGTATGACAACTCGGGAGCTTTGGAACACATCAAAAATATTAGGGCAGTGGAGAAAATCTGTCAAGATGAGGTGGGTGCTATTTCTCAACCTAAACCTTTGGCGAGACAGTTTCGGAATTGCTACCCTCATCAATGTCATCTCTTACGTGTCAAAGGGATTGCCCGTCTGTATCCTGGGAATAGGAGGGAAAATCTAGCCAAAAAGCTGGCCCAGATTGAACAAATAAATAATAAATAAAAAAGTAAATGGATCACCACTCTAAGAAGTATGACCCACAGAGGGTTAAATGAACAGTGGGGATTTTCGAGTTTTCTTTAAGTATACACTAGGATTTTTGGTATATTCTCATCTTCAGTGTCTTGTCCTTATTATCAATCGAATAATATAATCAATATATATCATAGTGGATTTGATTGAATAAACATATATACATGTATTGTTGGCTTTATTGTATATA
This sequence comes from Phyllobates terribilis, assembly GCF_046119375.1. Classification (NCBI taxonomy): domain Eukaryota; kingdom Metazoa; phylum Chordata; class Amphibia; order Anura; family Dendrobatidae; genus Phyllobates; species Phyllobates terribilis. Next base: position 2,412,808 of record NW_027362898.1, on the reverse strand, counting down.
TTAATGGTGGTTTATGAGTTAGTGGAGATATACGTTTATGGGATAGGAGTTATTAGGGTGGGATCAATCTATATGTGCATATTAATTTGTATTATATCTTTCAGATTGGAGGACTGTTTGTATCATCATCGCCCGAACAGCCATACAGTTTCACATGTATTCCATCACTAAGTACAACATCAGATATATAGTTTTTGTATTATTCTCTCTAACATGACCACATCTCTTTTTCATATATATTTTATTATTATATTTTATGCTTTTTTATTTTTCCTATATACACATATATAACTATCACTCACATACACTTACACATTGAATTAAGGATATTAAATTATCACATGGAGATAGCTTCTAGTATATTCATTCACCTCTATATATACACAAGGTAATTAGATGTATTCATTTGTATATGACATATTTTTATGGGTTCATACAAGAACCAACATTTTAATACATACACACATAGTTTATTATGGTCGGCTTGTTTCCATCTTTGCTCTGTTTTAACCAGGTTGTGCTTTCGCTGTGTGTTATATTACGCATGCGCTGCATAGGATAATTAAGCAAACTATTCACCTATATCATATACATATAGAGAGTTTATAGTGTGTTTATTCACTTTTACATATACACATTATATAAGCAATAATATTGTGTATGCACGCATTAACTATATTATATATAGAACTTTTTCCATATTTCATACAATTCTATTTTGGCACGTATAATTATATTTAGACTTTGATGCTGACCCGCACTTTTTCCCTTTTCTAATATGGCTGCAGGGTCGCTGTGCGCCACACTGCGCATGCTCCGGTGTGCTCTCGTACCCGATACTGGGATGTTTTCGTTGAACTGCGACCTTTGGTCGTGTTTCGTTGATGCACATTAGGTCGCAGACGGGACGGCTATCCGGACGCGTGGGACACTAGAGGCGTCCGATAATATGGCGTCCTTGATTTGTAAGTAACCACAGCTGTAATCACCCTATGAAACATCGCCTCTTCCTCCTCCACCTCACTTCCTAATGAATCGGTAGCGAAACGTGCGTTGAAGCATGTGGAAGGGGTGATGATGTGCCTTTGGACAGTACGTAATAATATGCACAAATTTAACTTTTTATGAACTTATTTCTGTATTCTTTTTTGCATTATGACATTTGATATTGCATGGTGATCACTTTTACTGTTCATCCTATGATTTGGATAGGCATAGTTCCATACATATATAAATTTTCCTTTTTGCTTAAATAATTTAAATCCATTTGGATATGCACATATATATATATATATATATATATATATATATATATATATATATATATATCATGCACAATGCACTTTTTGGATAAAATTCATTTTATAAATAGCAGATTTTTCTGCATTAACAGTGGAATTATGTTTGGATATGTACAGACATAATACCGTATTGTTTGGACTATGAGATGCACCTGTCCATAGGACGCACCTGGGTTTTAGAGGAGGAAAATAGAAAAAAAATGTGGTCATGATGCACTGTTAAGGGGGAGAGCATCTGCTGCTGACACTGTTATAGGGGTAATGTCCCCCAATTCTGTTAATATCACCCATCCTTGTATATATGCCCCCCCCCTTCCTATTATAAGTGGCCCCACACCCATCCTGGCAAGCATGGCATCCTAATCCCCCATCCTGGTATGCATATCACCCCTTTCCCCCCTCCTGGTATGCATGGCACTCCAATTCCCCATCCTGGTATGCATGGAACCTTCAACCCCATCCTGGTATGCATGGTACCCCTCCATCATGGTTGGCATGGCACACCTCCATCCTGGTATGTATGGCATCTTTCCATTTTGGTATGCATGGCACCCCTCCATCCTGGTTTGCATAGCACCCTTAATCCCCACCCTGGTATGCATGGCACCCTTGATCTCCATCATGGTATGCAAGGCACCCCTCATCCTGGTATGCATGGCACCCATCCATCCTGGTATGCATGGCATGCCTGATCCCCATCCTGGTATGCATTGCACCCCTCATCCTGGTATGCATGGCATCCCTCATCCTTATCCTGGTATGCATGGTACCCCTCATCCATATCCTGGTATGCATGGCACCCCTCACCTGGTATGCATGGCACCCCTAATCCTTATCCTGGTATGCATGGCACCCCTCATCCCTATCCTGGTATGCATGGTATCCCTCATCCTTATCCTGGTATGCATGGCACCCCTCATCCCTATCCTGGTATGCATGGTATCCCTCTTCCTGGCATGCATAGCACTCCTCATCCCAATCCTGGTATGCATGGCACCCTTCATCCCTATCCTGGCATGCTTGACTCCCCTCATCCCTCTTCCAGGTATGCATGGCACCCCTCATCCCTATATTGGTATGCACAAAAGAAATAAACACTTCTACTCACCTTCCTCCCCTCTACTCCATCGCTGCGTCCTGTTTGCCAGCACTGATCTCACCGTATGAGCCGTGCATGACTGCTATGCGCCCTCACAAATAGAGATGAACTGCGGGAATAGTCACTGCTCCCACGCCGGGACTGTGTGCGTGGGGATCAGGAACTTCATTCTCCTTAATAGCCGACACATAGTGTAGCCGCAGCGCGGCTCCTGCTGCTGCCAGGCAATCAATTGCATTTGCTCGCTATTAGAGAGCATAAAAATTCACCCCTCTCCACGGCCATGGGCAGGCACACGCGATCGCCCGGCCGCAGCAGATGCTGTGCTGTGGCTGCACTGTGTGCCGGCTAGTAAGGAAAATTAATATTCAGTGCTCCACACGCCCATGGGCGTGGGGAGCAGTGAATATTCATTTTCTTTAGTAGCGGGCACAGTGTAGGCTACAGCAGGCGGCTCCTTCCTCCTGTGCCCTGCTCCTCCGCTGCTGCCGCTCCCCCCACACCCCTCACCAGCCACAGTATATATACAGTACAGACCAAAAGTTTGGACACACCTTCTCATTTAAACATTTTTCTGTATTTTCATTACTATGAAAATTGTACATTCACACTGAAGGCATCAAAACTATGAATTAATACATGTGGAATTATATACTTAACAAAAAAGTGTGAAACAACTCAAAATATGTCTTATATTCTAGGTTCTTCAAAGTAGCCACCTTTTGCTTTGATGACACAGCTGATAGTCCTACTGAATAGACTGTTAGAATTTGTATTATGGCATGAAAAAGCAGCTAAGTAAAGAAAAACGAGTGGCCATCATTACTTTAAGAAATGAAGGTCAGTCAGTCCGAAAAATTGGGTAAACTTTGGAAGTGTCCCCAAGTGCAGTTGCAAAAACCATCAAGCACTACAAAGAAACTGGCTCACATGAGGACCGCCCCAGGAAAGGAAGACCAAGAGTCACCTCTGCTTCTGAGGGTAAGTTTATTCGAGTCACCAGCCTCAGAAATCGCAGGTTAACAGCAGCTCAGATTAGAGACCAGGTCAATGCCACACAGAGTTCTAGCAGCAGACATATCTCTACAATAACTGTTAGGAGGAGACTTTGTGCAGCAGGCCTTCATGGTAAAATAACTGCTAAGAAATCACTGCTAAGGACAGGCAACAAGCAGAAGAGACTTGTTTGGGCTAAAGAACACAAGGAATGGACATTAGACCAGTGGAAATCTGTGCTTTGGTCTGATGAGTCCAAATTTGAGATCTTTGGTTCCAACCACCGTGTCTTTGTGCGACGCAGAAAAGGTGAACGGATGGACTCTACATGCCTGATTCCCACCGTGAAGCATGGAGGAGGAGGTGTGATGATGTGGGGGTGCTTTGCTGGTGACACTGTTGGGGATTTATTCAAAATTGAAGGCATACTGAACCAGCATGGCTACCACAGCATCTTGCAGCGGCATGCTATTCCATACGGTTTGAGTTTAGTTGGACCATCATTTATTTTTCAACAGGACAATGACCCCAAACACACCTCCAGGCTGTGTAAGGGCTATTTGACCAATAAAGAGAGTGATGGGGTGCTACGCCAGATGACCTGGCCTCCACAGTCACCAGACCTGAACCCAATCGAGATGGTTTGGGGTGAGCTGGACCGTAGAGTAAAGGCAAAAGGGCCAACAAGTGCTAAGCATCTCTGGGAGCTCCTTCAAGATTGTTGGAAGACCATTTCCGGTGACTACCTCTTGAAGCTCATCAAGAGAATGCCAAGAGTGTGCAAAGCAGTCATCAAAGCAAAAGGTGGCTACTTTGAAGAACCTAGAATATAAGACATATTTTCAGTTGTTTCACACTTTTTTTTTTTTTGTATATATACATACCCCACATTCAGACTATAAGACGTACCCCCCCCCACTTTCCTCTAAAATTTTGTCTTATAGTCCGAAAATACGGTATATAACATGCATTATGCATATTTCTTGGATTATATCCATTGGATGAATAGTATTTTTTTTGGACATAGAAATACCGCATTTTTCGGACTATAAGACGCACCGGACTATAAGATGCACCTAGGTTTTAGAGGAGGAAAATAAAAAAAACTGTAAGCAAAAAATGTGTTCATGATGCACTTTTAAGGGGGAGGGGGTCTTCTGCTGACACTGGTATAGGGGTAATGTCCCCCAATTCTGACAATATCCCCCATCCTGGTATATATGCCCCCCCCTTCTTTTTATACGTGGTCCCCATCCCCATCCTGGTATGCCTGGAATCTCTCCATCCTGGTATGCATGGCACCCCTCATCCTTATCCTGGTATGCATGGCACCCCTCATCCCTATCCTGGTATGCATGGCACCCCTCATCCCCATCCTGGTATGCATGGCACAGCAATCCCCATCTTGGTATGCCTGGCACCCCTCATCCCCATCCTGGTATGCATGGCACCCCTCATCCCTGTCCTGGTATGCATGGCACCCCTCATCCCTGTCCTGGTATGCATGGCACCCCTAATCCTTATCCTGGTATGCATGGCGCCCCTAATCCCTATCCTGGTATGCATGGCACCCCTCATCCTTATCCTGGCATGTATGGCCCCTCATCCTTATCCTGGTATGTATGGCCCCCTCATCTTTATCCTGTTATGTCTGCTCCCCTCAGCGTTATCCTGGTATGCATGGCACCCCTCATCCTTACCCTTGTATGTATGGCCCCCTCATCCTTATCCTAGTATGCATGGTCCCCCTAATCCCCACCAGGCTGCACATAAAAAAATAAACACTCCTACTCACCTTTCTTCTCTCCTCAAGCGCAGCGTCACTGCCATGCACGGCTCACAAGGAGAGAGATCAGCTGCCGGAAGTCACTGCTCCCCACACCGGGACTGTGTGCGCGGGGAGCAGTGACTTCATGCTCCTTAATATCCGCCACACAGCGTAGCCGCAGCACGGCTCCTGCTGCTGCCGGGCTATTGCGTGTGCCAGCTTATTAAAAGACATGAATATTCACCCCTCCCCACGCCCATGGGCATGGAGAGAGGTTTAATATTCATGCCCTTTTACAGCGGGCACAGGCGATTCCGGCATCAGCAGGAGCCGCGCTGCGGCTACACTGTGTGCCACTATTAAGGAGCATGAATATTCAGTGCTCCCCACGCCCCATGGGGGTGAGGAGCAGTGAATATTAATTTTCTTTAGCAGCGGGGACAGTGTAGGCAGCAGCGGGAGGCAGCTGCCTCCTGTGCCCCGCTCCTCCGCCGCTACCACTCCCCCCGTACCCCACACAATGTATATACAGTACAGACCAAAAGTTTGGACATACCTTCTCATTTAAAGATTTTTCTGTATTTTCATGACTATGAAAATTGTACATTCACACTGAAGGCATCAAAACTATGAATTAACACATGTGGAATTATATACTTAACAAAAAAATGTGAAACAACTGAAAATATGTCTTATATTCTAGGTTCTTCAAAGTAGCCACCTTTTGCTTTGATGACTGCTTTGCACACTCTTGGCATTCTCTTGATGAGCTTCAAGTGGTAGTCACCGGAAATGGTTTTCACTTCACAGGTGTGCCCTGTCAGGTTTAATAAGAGGGATTTCTTGCCTTATAAATGGGGTTGGGACCATCAGTTGTGTTGTGCAGAAGTCTGGTGGATACACAGCTGATAGTCCTATGTTAGAATTTGTATTATGGCAAGAAAAATGCAGCTAAGTAAAGAAAAACGAGTGGCCATCATTACTTTAAGAAATGAAGGTCAGTCAGTCCGAAAAATTGGGAAAACTTTGAAAGTGTCCCCAAGTGCAGTTGCAAAAACCATCAAGCACTACAAAGAAACTAGCTCACATGAGGACCGCCCCAGGATAGGAAGACCAAGAGTCACCTCCGCTTCTGAGGCTAAGTTTATCTGAGTCACCAGCCTCAGAAATCGCAGGTTAACAGCAGCTCAGATTAGAAACCAGGTCAATGCCACACAGAGTTCTAGGAGCAGACACATCTCTTCAACAACTGTTAAGAAGAGACTTTGTGCAGCAGGCCTTCATGGTAAAATAGCTGCTAGGAAACCACTGCGAAGGACAGGCAACAAGCAGAAGAGACTTGTTTGGGCTAAAGAACACAAGGAATGAACATTAGACCAGTGGGAATCTGTGCTTTGGTCTGATGAGTCCAAATTTGAGATCTTTGGTTCCAACCGTGTCTTTGTGCAATGCAGAAAAGGTGAACAGATGGACTCTACATGCCTGGTTCCCACCGTGAAGCATGGAGGAGGAGGTGTGATGGTGTGGGGGTGCTTTGCTGGTGATACTGTTGGGGATTTATTCAAAATTGAAGGCATACTGAACCAGCATGGCTACCACAGCATCTTGCAGTGGCATGCTATTCCATCCGGTTTGCGTTTATTTGGACCATCATTTATTTTTCAACAGGACAATGACCCCAAACACACCTCCAGGCTGTGTAAGGGCTATTTGACCAAGAAAGAGAGTGATGGGGTGCTATGCGAGATGACCTGGCCTCCACAGTCACCAGACCTGAACCCAATCGAGATGGTTTGGGGTGAGCTGGACCGCAGAGTGAAGGCAAAGGGGCCAACAAGTGCTAAGCATCTCTGGGAACTCCTTCAAGATTGTTTGAAGACCATTTCCAGTGACTACCTCTTGAAGCTCATCAAGAGAATGCCAAGAGTGTGCAAAGCAGTCATCAAAGCAAAAGGTGGCTACTTTGAAGAACCTAGAATATAAGACATATTTTCAGTTGTTTCACACTTTTTTGTTAAGTATATAATTCCACATGTGTTAATTCATAGTTTTGATGCCTTCAGAGTGAATGTTCAATTTTCATAGTCAAGAAAATACAGAAAAATCTATAAATGATAAGGTGTGTCCAAACTTTTGGTCTGTATTGTATATACCTCCCCAACATTTGGACTATAAGACGCACCCCCTTTTATGCCCATAGCAGCCAGAGATGCAGATGTGTTATGTGCAGCATGAGACGGGGCATTATCATGCATGAAAATGATCTTGCTGCGGAATGCACGGTTCTTCTTCTTGAACCATGGAAGGAAGTGCTGTTTGAGAAACTCAGCATACATTATGGAGTTCATCTTTACCCCTTCAGGGATCCTAAAAGGTCCGACAATCTCTCTCCCCATGATTCCAGCCCAAAACATTACTCCACCTCCTCCTTGTTAGCGCCGTAGCCATGTTTGCATGGGGTGTCCATCAACCAGCCATCCTCCACTCCATCCATCTGGACCATCGAGATCATTTCATGCATGATAATGCCCCGTCTCATGCTGCACATAACACATCTGCATCTCTGGCTGCTATGGGCATAAAAGGGGACAAACTTATGGTGTGGCAGCCATGCTCCCCTGACCTCAACCCCATTGAGAACCTCTGGAGAATCATCAAAAGGAGTGTCTATGATGGCGGGAGGCAGATCACATCTAAGCAACAGCTCTGGGAGGGTATTCTGTCCTCATGCAAAACAATTAAAGCAGAAACCATCCAAAACCTGACAAATTCAATGGACGAGAGAGTTCAGAAGCTCATTTCGAACAAGGGATCCTATGTGCAAATGTAACATCACCTAGAATAAAGTTTTGAGTTGAAAACTGTTTGATTTCAGTTTGTAATAACCTGCTAATGCTTATAATTTCAAAAATGACCATTTTTTTGTTCTTTATTAAAATGAAAAGGTTGAAAACTCTGCTTTGCATAATAATTTGGAACATGCATTTTGAGTATTTTATTTTTTTTAAAATATACTGTTATCATAGGCAGTTTGTACAAAAACCTTTCAATTGTACTCTAATAGTTATTTGACTGGAAAATTACAATGACTGCAATTCATATAGGTAATTTGGGAAAATCTGAGAAAATATTATTTGCATAATAATTTGGAACACAGTGTAAACTTGATTATGATGTAATGTATAATAAAATTCTATGCAATTTATCATATATTGACCTTTTTGAATTGGTATTCCCTGTATGTAGCATGGAGTGCACACTCATCTCCTTCGCCCTGTAACATAATTTTATTCCTTTCCACCCTTTTCTTTCCCCTCCACATAATTTTTTATAACACGTATAACATGTTTTGTGTTTTTAATCGATTTAATAAAGAGATACATATTTTACAATATACTCTTGTTGCCTAATTTATAGATATAGTTTTCTAGGTTTATATTATCATATTAGCCCTAATCTATTGCTCACTGTTGTTTCCAGGGACTTATAGGGACTTTGAGGGATAGACGACTTGTGAGTGGGGGCGCCATTGTCGTACTATATTTAGGGTGCCAACCCCTGCAGTCAGGAATGATCATCATAGGGGACAATAGGAGCAGACTAATTCTGCACATTCATTATTTTTCACTTTGATCTTCAGATTATTTCTTTGTATGGATAATTTTAATTATCTTTAATAAAGGTTGCATGTTAAGGGTTTTTTATGCAAATTATATGGTTATACCCTTTGTTTGATACGCTGTTAGTTGGTTAAAAAAATGTAAAAAACTAAAAAGTTCAAATCACCCCTCTTTGCCCCATTGAAAGTAAAGATATAAAAAAAAAATACACATGTGGTATCGTTTTTTTAGTCCCTGCAGTTCCACAAAAATTAGACCACAGACAAAATAAAGTATAAATGTTGAGTGTCCAAGAACAATTGTGCCAAAGAGAAATAACACGTTACAACGATATATAGATGGAATATATTTATGAATTAAAATAAATAATAATGAAAGTCAAAAAATGGGCAAAGGGTACCCAAACAAAGGTGGCACTTGGGGTAAGTATATGCATAATTGTTATTCCATTGATAGGGCAGTAGAATGAATATGCTCATTAGTGGTAAAATACCACAACTATATAATCAAACATAGGGTATGTACATAAGTAGGAATATGGGAAGTATATATCGTTTAAATAGCAGCAAAAAGTACTTTATGTACAACCCTAAAAATTTGGGGGGCCAAACTTCAGATTTTTTTCACCACTAAAATAATTAAAACCTGGACATGTTGGGTATTGCCGTAATCGTATTGATGAGGAGAATAATATTGCAAGGTAATTTTTACTACAATATGTAAACACAATTCCCAAAAAACAATGTCATATTGCATTTCTTTTCCACAATTTCACTGCACTTGGAATTGTTTCCCTTTTTCCAGTACACTAGTGGTGAAATGAATGGTGTCATTCAAAAGTAAAACTCGTCCCGCAAAAAAATAAGCCCTCATATGTCTATGTGGACAAAAAAATTGTTATGGCTCTGGGAAGAAGGGGGTGAAAAAATAGAAACACAAAAGCGGAAATTAGCTGTGGCGTGAAGGGGTTAAGTCTGCACCAAATCTGCAAGTCACAAATAAGCAACGTGTGAATGAGACTTCAGGATTCTCATTCACTTTGCTGGCATCTGGAAATCCTTCAGGTTTTGTGACAAATCTGCACTGAAAAAAAAAGCAGCATAAAGCATCGTGTGCACACAGCCTTACAGTAGGAGTGTCTATTTACCCATAACAACCAATCAGAAATCAGCTTTCATTTTACCAAAGCAGGTTGAGAAATGAAAGCTGAGCTCTGGTTGGTTGCTATGGACAACAAAGACAATGTAATGAACAGTTTTGATAAATAATGATGCTCTGAGACTCCACATTATACATCAGGGGACAGCAGCTCCATGTCACCGATCTATCACTGCTGTCAGGAGATGGGATCAAGAACAATTGATAAGAATCTAGCAATATGGGTGATGTGCTCCGCATTACAGGAACCATATAGGAGAAGAGCTCAATATGGCGGATAACGCAGACATGGCACATCTGCTACAGCAGGTACACAAGGCAGACACAAGGATTTCTAATTGTACGGCGTACGGTGCTGAGAAGCAACTGCAATACTGATGAAATAAACCTAAAAAGAGACGGACAATCCTTTACACGTATCACTAGGATTATTATTATTCTTTATTATTATGGCGCCATTTATTCCCTGTCGCTTTACATGTGAGAAGGTGTATACATAGTAAAGACAAGTACAATAATCATGAACAATACAAGTTAGCGACTGGTCCAGGAGGAGAGAGGACCCTACCCGCGAGGGCCACAGTCTACAAAGGGATGGGTGAGGATACAGTAGGTGAGGGTAGAGCCTGTCATGCAGCGATGTGGTGGAGCGGTGGTTACTGCAGGGTGTAGGCTTGTCGGAAGAGGTCGGTCTTCATGTTCCTTCTGAAGGTTTCCACAGTAGGCGAGAGTCTGATATGTTGAGGTAGAGCTTTCCAGAGTAGGGGGGATGCACTGGAGACATCTTGTATGCGATTGTGGGAAGAGGCAATAAGAGGGGAGTAGAGAAGGAGATTGCAACATTCTAACATTTGCACAAATTTGGCAACTTTTTGGGACCGTTTTCTGCAGAAAGTCATTTAAGGGGTTGTCCACTACATGTCAACCCCTTCTGGAATGCTACAGTGCCCCAAATGAAGTAAAAACACTTCATATTTACCTCAGTGCCAACATGGTTGGAATGGCGCTATTCCAGGAGGTATGTGTTTTTTATTTTATTTGAGGCACTGCAGCACTTAAAGGTACTATGTCACCAAGGGTTTGAAACCTAATCTGAGATATAATATATATATAGAGATATAGATATATAATATACAGAGATAAATGTTTCACTCATTGGGATGCTTGCTGTAGTTTTGATAAAATCACAGTTTTATCAGCAGGAGATTATCACTACTGCTGCCAGGTAGTTATCTATATTCATAAGCTCAGTATAACCCCACCCCCACCACTGATTGGGAGTTTTCTGACTATGCACAGGGTACACACACAGAAAGCTGCCAATCAGTGTTGTTAGCTGGGTTATACAGAGCTCAGCATTCAGAGAACTGGTAAATTTGTAGCAGAGAAAACTGTGATTTTGTCAAAATTATACCATGCAATCCAATGAATAGTACATGCTTGGTAGAAGGGTCTCTGCCCCTATATCATGCTGCTCTCATATAGGGTACCATAAAACTGCTGCCAGATTCCCTTTGAAAAGGTGTCAGCATTTTCCAAGTCTTGTGGTAAATTTCGGCAGAACTGAACCTGGACATTACACAATGATAAGAACATTTCACCATGATTTTGGAACAGATAACTCTGACCACTTTGTATTGGTAAACTGCCTATAACAACTATAATCATCTGCTCAAATATAAAACTGTTTTTTGTAATTTTTTATTATAAAGGTAGATTTGGAATCATTTTGGTGACTTTATCCCTGGATTACATGTGGAGGTATAAAACATGCACAATAACGTTCCCTATAATTACTAGTTACATTTCTCTTTTTACCTGAGCCTCCCACGTCTTCTTTCTTCTGGCTATTGGCCTGGATTGATGGTGTCTTTCCTTCCTCTGAACAGTCCAGGCTGATTCTTCTGTTCTTCGGTAATTTTCTCTGGACAATGATGTCTTCATCTGCTTGCGCCATCTCTGGGGTGGGAGACATCTTCCGTCCTGAGTCTGGTTTCTTCATCTTTTTTCCCTTCCTTTGGGGCTTTTTGATAGAAGGCTTCTCATCAGCCGATGAGCCCAAATGTCTTCTGTTCTTCAATCCTTCACTCTGGGCAATGACGTCCTCATCCACTCGCTCCATCTCTGGGGTGGGAGACATCTTTCGTCCCGAGTCTTTTTTTTTACCCTTTCTTCCTCTCCATTTGGATTTTTTGATTGAAGACTCCTCATCAGCCGATGAGTCCAAGTGTCTTCTTTTTCTCTCTCTCTTCTTCCCTACAATCTCCTCTTTTTCAATATCATAGATTTGCTCACAGTCCGCAGACAACTTCTTCACTATCACCAGTCAACTCCAACTGTCACTTTCCTCAACTGTCAACTGAGCGCACAGGCACCTGGATGGAACTGGTCATGTGATCAGTAACTGACCAATAAGATTCCAAGGTATATGCTACAGTATAAGTATGGGAATCTATCAGTTTGATATAAGGGTTGTAATAAAATTAAATCTGTTTTTGTTCTACTGTTTTTAGTTAGTTGAAGCTTTATCTTTTCCATTTCCATCACTTCAGTATTATCTCACAGATAATTTTAGGATTTTAGGGCCCATTTTAACAATATGCTGTATTATTTATCCACATCAATGAACTACATACCTGACCATTGTACTTATTGAGAAACAGTTGAGATCTCTATATTATTTGTATCGAGTGGCTACAAACAAAGCAAACAAGATGAATTTCACATCCACTGCTGTACTCAGCATAAGCAGCGGCAGAAATTAGAAATGTTTGTTTTGATTGCTGTCTATGCAGAGCGCAGAAGTCTATGACAAACTCATTTTGACTTCAGTGCTATGTATAAGCAGTGACCAAGATGACAGAAAATGAGCAATAACTTATTGAAGGTAGCTCTACTCATGTGCAGTGCATATAAGCAGTGTTCATTCATTCTCTACTCATTTTCTGTTGTCCCAGTCTCTGTCTACGTAGAGGGAACCACTTGAGATGAGTTTGCCATAGGCTGTTGTGCTCTGCTTAGGCAGAGACTTATATGAGAAAGCTCACTTCATTATACTAAGCTTTGTAATTTCCATCTTTGCTTATGTAGACCAGCAGCCACTGGCAAACTCATCTCCCCTTCTGCGTTCTGCATAAATAGCGTTGGGTGGGCATTCGCTTTGCTACTCAACACGGTCTTCATTTATTACATAGAGCTGCTTTTATAGTTTTACATTTTTACTAACCCGAACTAGTGTTACAAGCAGGTCAAGAGACTGGTTTAGGATTAAACTAATGGTTAGGGCTAGGAATAGGGCTAAGGTAATAACATTGTTCTATAAAAAATGTATTAAGAAAATAGAAAGCATACAAATAAAATAATGTATTGCGTTTTATATTTTTAAAATTCGAGAGATGACTTCAGCAAAAAACAGAAAAAAAATGAAGAAATGAAATTGCAAAGTATAATTACATCAGTATTTTCCTTAAATTACAATACACGTGCAATACTGGGCTTTTGGAAAGGACTCACGGAGTGCTATTGGTTCACGGGTTAGGGGGCATATACTTGTCTTGTCCTGGGGGCTCGCAACCCATGCTGTGACAGTGTGCTATCAGCAGAGTGCACAGCAACCAGCAAGTTTTTTAATTTACTTTTTTTTTCTGCATTTTTTCATCTGTAGCCTAAAAGACAACAGGTAAATATTAAATGCACTACAAACATCAGGCTTTTTTATTGTGTGATAGCTCACTGTAGGTGTGTTTTTGAACAAGCCCTAATGAGTATGAGTATGCATATGATGATATGGTATGTGTTATTGTTTTTTTTCATGTATATGGTATATTTGTATGTATATTGGGGGCTATTTGGGACTCACACTGTATATATGGAGGCTATGTGGGGTTCACACTGTATATATGGAGGCTATGTAGGGCTCACACTGTATAGATGGAGGCTATGTGGGGCTCACACTGTATATATGAAGGTTATGTGGGGCTTATACTGTATATAGGAGCCCATGTGGAGGCTCATACTGTATATAGGGGGCTATGTTGGGGCTAAATCTGTATATACAGAGGCTATGTGGGGCTCATGCTATATATAGGAAGCTATGTGGGGGCACATACTAGATTAGGAGGCTATGTGAGGGCTCATACTGAATGTAGGAGGTTATATGGGGGTTCATACTGTATGTAGGAGGCTATGTGGGGGCTTATACTGTGTATAGGAGCTATGTGAAGGCTCATCTTGTATATAAGAGGCTCCTTGGGGCTCACACTATATACAGGGAGGCTATGTGGGGGCTCCTGCTGTATATACAGAGGCTATGTGGTGCTCATGCGGTATATAGGAGGCTATGGGGGGCTTATGCTGTATATATGAGGCTATTTGGGGCTCATACTGTAAATAGGAGGCAATATATATGGGACACACTGTATATGCAGGCTATGTGGGGCTCACACTGTATATATGGAGGCTGTGTGGGGGTTCGTACTGTATATGGGAGGTTATGTGGGGGCTCATACTGAATGTGGGAGGCTATTTGGGGGCTCAGACTGAATGTAGGAGGCTATGTGGGGGTTCATACTGTAAATAGGAGGCAATATGGGGGCTCATACTGTATATAGGAGGCTATGTGAGGGCTCATATTGTTTATAGAGAGGCTATATGGGGCTCATACTATATATAGGGGGCTGCACTATATTCAATTACAATCCTTGTTATGTGCACATTCTGCTGTGTTTTTTTCTGCTCCTCATTTACTCTGTGTGCTACTATGCCCAAAATAGATACTTTTACTGAGATACATATATATGTGTGTATACCTTATATGTGCGCATTTGCACTTTACTATATAATTTTCGATGTGCACATCCATCACTCCATTTACCGTACTTCATAGATTTCTAAGATATAGCAGATTCATTTTAGGGAGATATATATGTCTGTTATATATTTTTAGCACGTTACTTACTTTGTGAGTTCCCACAGCAGATTACGCTCTTCATATGTGACTATATGGCCAGTAACTATATACATATCTATTCATACAATTGTACCTTTGTAGCTTCCATTCGTACATGTTTTTTATGCCTTTATTTGTCATTGTTTGTATGCATTATGTGTGTGCGCCTGTTTCCTACATTACAACTGCATACCTTTTGGGTTTCTAATAAAGTTTTTTTACCATCTCTATATGACCATTTTTTATTATTAACCATTTTTTCATTTTTTCTTTTTTTTGGTTCTGTATTTTTATGGTCCAAGTACCATTTCTAGCATTTATATGTGTTTCATACCACTGTTACATGCATTGACATTGATATTATATATATGTATATGTTGGAGCTCATATTGTATATAGGAGATAACCGGGGCTCATACTATATAGGGTGGTCCAATAAGGTTATGAAGGGGGAGGTTCATCAAACATGGTGTAAAGTGAAACTGGCTCAGTTGCCCTTAGCAACCAATCAGATTCCACTTTTCATTCCTCACAGACAAAGTTTATAGTCGAAAACCAAAAAGTGTCAGTGATTTGAAAAATTACATAAGAGATGCATTTCAAGAAATTAATACCCATTGCTCTGGCTCTGGCCTGCCCTCGACATGGCTCCGGCCTGCCCTCTCTTTGGCTCCGACCTGCTCTCGCTCTGGCCTGGCCTCGCCTTGGCTCCGGCCAGCTCTCGCTCTGGCCTGCCTTCGCCTTGGCTGTAGCCTGCTCTCGCTCTGGCCTGCCTTTGCCTTGTCTCTGGCCTGCTCTCACTCTGGCTCTGGCCTGGCATTGCTCCGGCCTGCTCTCGCTCTGGCTCTAGCCTGCCTTCGCCTTGGCTCCGGGCTGCTCTCGCTCTGGCCTGCTCTCGCTTTGGCTCTGGTCTGCCCTAGCCTTGGCTCCGGCCTGCTCTCGCTCTGGCCTACCCTGGCTCTGCCTCTGGCCTGCCCTCGCCCTGGCTACGGCCTGCTCTCGCCTTGGCTCCAGCCTGCTCTCGCTCTAGCTCCGTCCTGCCCTCGCCCTGGCTCCACTATGCCACAGCTCGGGCTCCGGCCTGCCCTCGCCTTGGCTACGTCCTGCTCTCTTCCTGGCTCTAAACTGCTCTCGCTCTGGCTCTGAACTGCTCTCACTCTGGCCTGCCCTCGCCCTGGCTCCGGCCTGCTCTCTCTCTGGCTCTGGCCTGCCCTTGCCCTGGCTCCGGCCTACTCTCGCTCTGGCTCTTGCCTCGCCCTGTCTCCGGCCTGCTCTCGCCCTGGTTCCGGACTGCCCTTGCCTTGGCTCTGGCCTTCTCTATCTCTGGCTCGGGCCTGCCGTTGCCTTGGCTCTGGCCTACCCTCGCTCTGGCTACGGCCTGCCCTCGCCCTGACTCCGGCCTGCCCTTGCTCTGGCTCCGGCCTGCTCTCGCCCTGCCTCCGACCTGCTCTCGCTCTGGCCTGCCCTCGCCCTGGCTCCGGCCTGCTCTCTCTCTGGCTCTGGCCTGCCCATGCCTTGGCTCCGGCCTGCTCTCTCTCTGGCCTGCCCTTGCCTTAGCTCCGGCCTTCTCTTGCTCTGACCTGCCCTCGCCCTGGCTCTGGCCTACCCTCGCCTTGGCTCTGGCCTGCTCTCGCTCTGGCTCCTGCCTGCCCTCGCCCTGACTGTGGCCTGCGCTTGCTCTGGCTCCGGCCAGCCCTCGCATTGGCTCCGGCCTGCTCTCGCCCTGGCTCTGGCCTGCCCTTGCCGTGGCTCTGGCCTGCTCTCGCTCTGGCTCTGTCCTGCCCTCGCCTTGGCTCCGGCCTGCTCTCTCTCTGGCTCTGGCTTACCCTTGCCCTGGCTTCGGCCTACTCTCGCTCTGGCTCTGGCCTGCTCTCGCTCTGGCCTCGCCCTGTCTCCGGCCTCCTCTCACCCTGGTTCTGGCCTGCCCTTGCCTTGGCTCTGGCCTTCTCTTGCTCTGGCCTGCCCTTGCCTTGGCTCTGGCCTACTCTCACTCTAGCCTGCCCTCGCCCTGGCTCCGGCCTGCTCTCGCTCTGGCTCTGGTCTGCTCTCGCTCTGGCGTGCCCTCGCTTTGGCTCCGGCCGGCTGTCGCTCTGGCCTGCCCTCACCCTGGCTCCAGCCTGCTCTGGATCTTTCTCTGGCCTGCCCTCGCCTTGGTTCCGGCCTGCTCTCGCTCTGGCTTTGGCCTGCCCTCACCTTGGCTGCGGCCTGCTCTCGCCTTGGCCCCGGCCTGCTCTTGCTCTGGCTCCAGCCTGCCCTCGTCCTGGCTCCGGCCAGCCCTCGAGGGCCTTGGCACCGGCCAGCTCTTGCTTTGGCTCTGGCCTGCCCTCGCCCTGGCTCCGGACTGCTCTTGCTCTGGCCTGCCCTCGTCTTGACTCCGGCCTGCTCTCGCTCTGGTTCTGGCCTGCCTTCGCCTTGGCTCCGGCCTGCCCTCGCTCTGGCTCAAGCCTGCTCTACCTGTGGCTGTGGCCTGCCCTTTCCTTGGCTCCGGACTGCTCTCGCTCTGGCTCGGCCTTCTTTTGCTCTGGATCTGGCCTGCCCTCGGCTTGGCTCCGGCCTGCACTCGCTCTGGCCTGCTCTCGCTTTGGCTCCGACCTGCTCTCGCTCTGGCCTGCCCTAGCCTTGGCTCCGTCTCGCTCTGGCCTGCCCTCGCCTTGGCTCCGGCCTGCTCTCGCTCTGGCTCTGGCCTGCCTTTGCCTTGTCTCCGGCCTGCTCTCACTCTGGCTCTGGCCTGCCTTTGCTCCGGCCTGCTCTCGCTCTGGCTCTGGCCTGCTCTGGCTCTGGCTCTAGCCTGCCTTCGCCTTGGCTCCGGGCTGCTCTCGCTCTGGCTCTGGCCTGCTCTCGCTTTGGCTCTGGGCTGCTCTCTCTCTGGCTCTGGCCTGCTCTCGCTTTGGCTCTGGTCTGCCCTATCCTTGGTTACGGCCTGCTCTCGCCTTGGCTCCAGCCTGCTCTCGCTCTAGCTCCGTCCTGCCCTCACCGTGGCTCCACTATGCCACAGCTCGGGCTCCGGCCTGCCCTCGCCTTGGCTACGTCCTGCTCTCTCTCTGGCTCTGGCCTGCCCTTGCCCTGGCTCCGGCCTGCACTCTCTCTGGCTCTGGCCTGCCCTTGCCCTGGCTCCGGCCTGCTCTCTCTCTGGCTCTGGCCTGCCCTTGCCCTGGCTCCGGCCTACTCTCGCTCTGGCTCTTGCCTCGCCCTGTCTCCGGCCTGCTCTCGCCCTGGTTCCGGACTGCCCTTGCCTTGGCTCTGGCCTTCTCTATCTCTGGCTCGGGCCTGCCGTTGCCTTGGCTCTGGCCTACCCTCGCTCTGGCTACGGCCTGCCCTCGCCCTGACTCCGGCCTGCCCTTGCTCTGGCTCCGGCCTGCTCTCGCCCTGCCTCCGACCTGCTCTCGCTCTGGCCTGCCCTCGCCCTGGCTCCGGCCTGCTCTCTCTCTGGCTCTGGCCTGCCCATGCCTTGGCTCCGGCCTGCTCTCTCTCTGGCCTGCCCTTGCCTTAGCTCCGGCCTTCTCTTGCTCTGACCTGCCCTCGCCCTGGCTCTGGCCTACCCTCGCCTTGGCTCTGGCCTGCTCTCGCTCTGGCTCCTGCCTGCCCTCGCCCTGACTGCGGCCTGCCCTTGCTCTGGCTCCGGCCAGCCCTCGCATTGGCTCCGGCCTGCTCTCGCCCTGGCTCTGGCCTGCCCTTGCCGTGGCTCTGGCCTGCTCTCGCTCTGGCTCTGTCCTGCCCTCGCCTTGGCTCCGGCCTGCTCTCTCTCTGGCTCTGGCTTACCCTTGCCCTGGCTTCGGCCTACTCTCGCTCTGGCTCTGGCCTGCTCTCGCTCTGGCCTCGCCCTGTCTCCGGCCTCCTCTCACCCTGGTTCCGGCCTGCCCTTGCCTTGGCTCTGGCCTTCTCTTGCTCTGGCCTGCCCTTGCCTTGGCTCTGGCCTACTCTCACTCTGGCCTGCCCTCGCCCTGGCTCCGGCCTGCTCTCGCTCTGGCTCTGGTCTGCTCTCGCTCTGGCGTGCCCTCGCTTTGGCTCCGGCCGGCTGTCGCTCTCGCCTGCCCTCACCCTGGCTCCAGCCTGCTCTGGATCTTTCTCTGGCCTGCCCTCGCCTTGGTTCCGGCCTGCTCTCGCTCTGGCTTTGGCCTGCCCTCACCTTGGCTGCGGCCTGCTCTCGCCTTGGCCCCGGCCTGCTCTTGCTCTGGCTCCAGCCTGCCCTCGTCCTGGCTCCGGCCAGCCCTCGAGGGCCTTGGCACCGGCCAGCTCTTGCTTTGGCTCTGGCCTGCCCTCGCCCTGGCTCCGGACTGCTCTTGCTCTGGCCTGCCCTCGTCTTGACTCCGGCCTGCTCTCGCTCTGGTTCTGGCCTGCCTTCGCCTTGGCTCCGGCCTACCCTCGCTCTGGCTCAAGCCTGCTCTACCTGTGGCTGTGGCCTGCCCTTTCCTTGGCTCCGGACTGCTCTCGCTCTGGCTCTGGCCTTCTTTTGCTCTGGATCTGGCCTGCCCTCGGCTTGGCTCCGGCCTGCACTCGCTCTGGCCTGCTCTCGCTTTGGCTCCGACCTGCTCTCGCTCTGGCCTGCCCTAGCCTTGGCTCCGTCTCGCTCTGGCCTGCCCTCGCCTTGGCTCCGGCCTGCTCTCGCTCTGGCTCTGGCCTGCCTTTGCCTTGTCTCCGGCCTGCTCTCACTCTGGCTCTGGCCTGCCTTTGCTCCGGCCTGCTCTCGCTCTGGCTCTGGCCTGCTCTGGCTCTGGCTCTAGCCTCCCTTCGCCTTGGCTCCGGGCTGCTCTCGCTCTGGCCTGCTCTCGCTTTGGCTCTGGGCTGCTCTCTCTCTGGCTCTGGCCTGCTCTCGCTTTGGCTCTGGTCTGCCCTATCCTTGGTTACGGCCTGCTCTCGCCTTGGCTCCAGCCTGCTCTCGCTCTAGCTCCGTCCTGCCCTCACCGTGGCTCCACTATGCCACAGCTCGGGCTCCGGCCTGCCCTCGCCTTGGCTACGTCCTGCTCTCTCTCTGGCTCTGGCCTGCCCTTGCCCTGGCTCCGGCCTGCTCTCTCTCTGGCTCTGGCCTGCCCTTGCCCTGGCTCCGGCCTGCTCTCTCTCTGGCTCTGGCTTGCCCTGGCTTCGGCCTACTCTCGCTCTGGCCTGTTCTCGCTCTGGCCTCGCCCTGTCTTCGGCCTCCTCTCACCCTGGTTCCGGCCTGCCCTTGCCTTGGCTCTGGCCTTCTCTTGCTCTGGCCTGCCCTTGCCTTGGCTCTGGCCTACTCTCGCTCTGGCCTGCCCTTGCCCTGGCTCCGGCCTGCTCTCGCTCTGGCCTGCTCTTGCTCTGGCTCTGGCCTGCTCTGGCTCTGGCGTGCACTCGCTTTGTCTCCGGCCTGCTCTCGCTCTGACTCTGGCCTGCCCTCGCCCTGGCTCCAGCCTGCTCAGGATGTTTCTCTGGCCTGCCCTCGCCTTAGCTCTGGCCTGCTCTCGCTCTGGCTTTGGCCTGCCCTCACCTTGGCTCCGGCGTGCTCTCGCCTTGGCTCCGGCCTGCTCTTGCTCTGGCTCCAGCCTGTCCTCGTCCTGGCTCCGGCCTGCCCTTACTCTGGCTCCGGCCAGCCCTCGAGGGTCTTGGCTCCTGCCTGCTCTTGCTTTGGCTCTGGCCTGCCCTCGCCCTGGCTCCGGACTGCTCTTGCTCTGGCCTGCCCTCGCCTTGGCTCCGGCCTGCCCTCGCTCTGGCTCAAGCCTGCTCTACCTCTGGCTGTGGCCTGCCCTTTCCTTGGCTCCGGACTGCTCTCTCTCTGGCTCTGGTCTGCCCTTGCCTTGGTTACGGCCTGCTCTCGCCTTGGCTCCAGCCTGCTCTCGCTCTAGCTCCGTCCTGCCCTCGCCGTGGCTCCACTATGCCACAGCTCGGGCTCCGGCCTGCCCTCGCCTTGGCTACATCCTGCTCTCTCCCTGGCTCTGAACTGCTCTCGCTCTGGCCTGCCCTCGCCCTGGCTCCGGCCTGCTCTCGCTCTGGCCTGCTCTCGCTCTGGCCTGCTCTGGCTCTGGCGTGCACTCGCTTTGTCTCCGGCCTGCTCTCGCTCTGACTCTGGCCTGCCCTCGCCCTGGCTCCAGCCTGCTCAGGATGTTTCTCTGGCCTGCCCTCGCTCTGGCTTTGGCCTGCCCTCACCTTGGCTCCGGCGTGCTCTCGCCTTGGCTCCGGCCTGCTCTTGCTCTGGCTCCAGCCTGTCCTCGTCCTGGCTCCGGCCTGCCCTTACTCTGGCTCCGGCCAGCCCTCGAGGGTCTTGGCTCCTGCCTGCTCTTGCTTTGGCTCTGGCCTGCCCTCGCCCTGGCTCCGGACTGCTCTTGCTCTGGCCTGCCCTCGCCTTGGCTCCGGCCTGCCCTCGCTCTGGCTCAAGCCTGCTCTACCTCTGGCTGTGGCCTGCCCTTTCCTTGGCTCCGGACTGCTCTCTCTCTGGCTCTGGTCTGCCCTTGCCTTGGTTATGGCCTGCTCTCGCCTTGGCTCCAGCCTGCTCTCGCTCTAGCTCCGTCCTGCCCTCGCCGTGGCTCCACTATGCCACAGCTCGGGCTCCGGCCTGCCCTCGCCTTGGCTACATCCTGCTCTCTCCCTGGCTCTGAACTGCTCTCGCTCTGGCCTGCCCTCGCCCTGGCTCCGGCCTGCTCTCTCTCTGGCTCTGGCCTGCCCTTGCCCTGGCTCCAGCCTGCTCTCTCTCTGGCTTGCCCTGGCTTCGGCCTACTCTCGCTCTGGCTCTGGCCTGCTCTCGCTCTGGCCTCGCCCTGTCTTCGGCCTCCTCTCACCCTGGTTCCGGCCTGCCCTTGCTTTGGCTCTGGCCTTCTCTTGCTCTGGCCTGCCCTTGCCTTGGCTCTGGCCTACTCTCGCTCTGGCCTGCCCTTGCCCTGGCTCCGGCCTGCTCTCGCTCTGGCCTGCTCTTGCTCTGGCTCTGGCCTGCTCTGGCGTGCACTCGCTTTGTCTCCGGCCTGCTCTCGCTCTGACTCTGGCCTGCCCTCGCCCTGGCTCCAGCCTGCTCAGGATGTTTCTCTGGCCTGCCCTCGCCTTAGCTCTGGCCTGCTCTCGCTCTGGCTTTGGCCTGCCCTCACCTTGGCTCCGGCGTGCTCTCGCCTTGGCTCCGGCCTGCTCTTGCTCTGGCTCCAGCCTGTCCTCGTCCTGGCTCCGGCCTGCCCTTACTCTGGCTCCGGCCAGCCCTCGAGGGTCTTGGCTCCTGCCTGCTCTTGCTTTGGCTCTGGCCTGTCCTCGCCCTGGCTCCGGACTGCTCTTGCTCTGGCCTGCCCTCGCCTTGGCTCCGGCCTGTCCTCGCTCTGGCTCAAGCCTGCTCTACCTCTGGCTGTGGCCTGCCCTTTCCTTGGCTCCGGACTGCTCTCTCTCTGGCTCTGGCCTGCTCTCGCTTTGGCTCTGGTCTGCCCTTGCCTTGGTTACGGCCTGCTCTCGCCTTGGCTCCAGCCTGCTCTCGCTCTAGCTCCGTCCTGCCCTCGCCGTGGCTCCACTATGCCACAGCTCGGGCTCCGGCCTGCCCTCGCCTTGGCTACATCCTGCTCTCTCCCTGGCTCTGAACTGCTCTCGCTCTGGCCTGCCCTCGCCCTGGCTCCGGCCTGCTCTCTCTCTGGCTCTGGCCTGCCCTTGCCCTGGCTCCAGCCTGCTCTCTCTCTGGCTTGCCCTGGCTTCGGCCTACTCTCGCTCTGGCTCTGGCCTGCTCTCGCTCTGGCTTCGCCCTGTCTTCGGCCTACTCTCACCCTGGTTCCGGCCTGCCCTTGCTTTGGCTCTGGCCTTCTCTTGCTCTGGCCTGCCCTTGCCTTGGCTCTGGCCTACTTCGCTCTGGCCTGCCCTCGCCCTAGCTCCGGCCTGCTCTCGCTCTGGCCTGCTCTCGCTCTGGCCTGCTCTCGCTCTGGCGTGCACTCGCTCTGGCGTGCACTCGCTTTGTCTCCGGCCTGCTCTCGCTCTGACTCTGGCCTGCCTTCGCCCTGGCTCCAGCCTGCTCTGGATGTTTCTCTGGCCTGCCCTCGCCTTAGCTCTGGCCTGCTCTCGCTCTGGCTTTGGCCTGCCCTCACCTTGGCTCCGGCGTGCTCTCGCCTTGGCTCCGGCCTGCTCTTGCTCTGGCTCCAGCCTGTCCTCGTCCTGGCTCCGGCCTGCCCTTACTCTGGCTCCGGCCAGCCCTTGAGGGCCTTGGCTCCTGCCTGCTCTTGCTTTGGCTCTGGCTTGCCCTCGCCCTGGCTCCGGACTGCTCTTGCTCTGGCCTGCCCTCGCCTTGGCTCCGGTCTGCCCTCGCTCTGGCTCAAGCCTGCTCTACCTCTGGCTGTGGCCTGCCCTTTCCTTGGCTCCGGACTGCTCTCACTCTGGCTCTGGCCTGCCTTTGCCTTTGCTCCAGCCTGCTCTCGCTCTGGCTCTGGCCTACTCTCGCTCTGGCTCTAGCCTGCCTTCGCCTTGGCTCCAGGCTGCTCTCGCCTTGGCTCCAGCCTGCTCTCGCTCTAGCTCCGTCCTGCCCTCGGCCCTGGCTCCACTATGCCACAGCTCGGGCTCCGGCCTGCCCTCGCCTTGGCTACGTCCTGCTCTCTCCCTGGCTCTGAACTGCTCTCGCTCTGGCCTGCCCTCGCCCTGGCTCCGGCCTGCTCTCTCTCTGGCTCTGGCCTGCCCTTGCCCTGGCTCCGGCCTGCTCTCTCTCTGGCTCTGGCCTGCCCTTGCCCTGGCTTCGGCCTACTCTCGCTCTGGCTCTTGCCTGCTCTCGCTCTGGCCTCGCCCTGTCTCCGGCCTCCTCTCACCCTCGTTCCGGCCTGCCCTTGCCTTGGCTCTGGCCTTCTCTTGCTCTGGCTCTGGCCTGCCCTTGCCTTGGCTCTGGCCTACTCTCGCTCTGGCTCTGGCCTGCCCTCGCCCTGGCTCCGGCCTGCCCTCGTCCTGGCTCCGGCCTGCCCTTACTCTGGCTCCGGCCAGCCCTCGAGGGCCTTGGCTCCGGCCTGCTCTTGCTTTGGCTCTGGCCAGCCTTTGCCCTGGCTCCGGACTGCTCTTGCTCTGGCCTGCCCTCGTCTTGACTCCGGCCTGCTCTCGCTCTGGTTCTGGCCTGCCTTCGCCTTGGCTCCGGCCTGCTCTACCTCTGGATGTGGCCTGCCCTTTCCTTGGCTCCGGACTGCTCTCGCTCTGGCCTGCTTTTGCTCTGGCTCTGGCCTGCCCTCGACTTGGCTCCGGCTTGCACTCGCTCTGGCTCTGGACTGCCCTCGCTTTGGCTCCGACCTGCTCTCGCTCTGGCCTGCCCTCGCCTTGGCTCCGGCCTGCTCTCGCTCTGGCCTGCCCTCGCCTTGGCTCCGGCCTGCTCTGGCTCTGGTCTGCCTTTGCCTTGTCTCTGGCCTGCTCTCACTCTGGCTCTGGCCTGCCTTTCTCTTGCTCTGGCTCTAGCCTGCCTTCGTCTTGGCTCCGGGCGGCTCTCGCTCTGGCCTTCCCTCGCATTGGCTCTGGTCTGCCCTTGCCTTGGCTACGGCCAACTCTCGCCTTGGCTCCAGCCTGCTCTCGCTTTAGCTCCGTCCTGCCGTCGCCCTGGCTCCACTATGCCACAGCTCGGGCTCCGGTCTGCCCTCGCCTTGGCTACGTCCTGCTCTCTCCCTGGCTCTGAACTGCTCTCTCTCTGGCCTGCCCTGGCTCCGGCCTGCTCTCTCTCTGGCTCTGGCCTGCCCTTGCCCTGGCTCCGGCCTACTCTCGCTCTGGCTCTTGCCTCGCCCTGTCTCCGGCCTGCTCTCGCCCTGGTTCCGGCCTGCCCTTGCCTTGGCTCTGGCCTTCTCTATCTCTGGCTCCGGCCTGCCCTTGACTTGGCTCTGGCCTCCGGCCAGCTCTCGCTCTGGCTATGGCCTGCCCTCGCCCTGACTCCGGCCTGCCCTTGCTCTGGGTCCGGCCAGCCCTCACATTGGCTCCGGCCTGCTCTCGCCCTGCCTCCGACCTGTTCTCGCTCTGGCCTGCCCTCGCCCTGGCTCCGGCCTGCTCTCTCTCTGGCTCTGGCCTGCCCATGCCTTGGCTCCGGCCTGCTCTCTCTCTGGCTCTGGCCTGCCCATGCCTTAGCTCCGGCCTTCTCTCGCTCTGACTCTGACCTGCCCTCGCCCTGGCCTACCCTCGCCTTGGCTCTGGCCTGCTCTCGCTCTGGCTCCTGCCTGCCCTCGCCCTGACTCCGGCCTGCCCTTGCTCTGGCTCCGGCCAGCCCTCGCATTGGCTCCGGCCTGCTCTCGCCCTGGCTCCGGCCTGCTCTCGCCCTGGCTCCGGCCAGCCCTCGCATTGGCTCCGGCCTGCTCTCGCCCTGGCTCCGGCCTGCTCTCGCCCTGGCTCCGAAATGCTCTCTTTCTGGCTCTGGCCTGCCCTTGCCTTGGCTCTGGCCTGCTCTCGCTCTGGCTCTGTCCTTCCCTCGCCTTGGCTCCGGCCTGCTCTCTCTCTGGCTCTGGCTTGCCCTTGCCCTGGCTTCGGCCTACTCTCGCTGTGGCCTGCTCTCGCTCTGGCCTCGCCCTGTCTCCGGCCTCCTCTCGTCATGGTTCCGGCCTGCTCTTACCTTGGCTCTGGCCTTCTCTCGCTCTGGCCTGCGCTTGTCTTGGCTCTGGCCTACTCTCGCTCTGGCCTGCCCTCGCCCTGGCTCTGGTCTGCTTTCGCTCTGGCGTGCCCTCGCTTTGGCTCCGGCCTGCACTCGCTCTGACTCTGGCCTGCCCTCGCCCTGGCTCCGGCCTGCTCTGGATCTGTCTCTGGCCTGCCCTCGCCTTGGCTCCAGCATGCTATCGCTCTGGCCTGCCCTCACCTTGGCTCCAGCCTGCTCTCGCCTTGGCTCCAGCCTGCTCTTGCTCTGGCTCCGGCCAGCCCTCGCCCTGGCTCTGGCCTGCCCTTACTCTAGCTCCGGCCAGCCCTTGTCCTGGCTCTGGCCTGCCCTCGGCCTGGCTCCGGACTGCTCTTGCTCTGGCCTGCCCTCGTCTGGACTCCGGCCTGCTCTCGCTCTTGCTCTGGCCTGCCCTCGTCTTGACTCCGGCCTGCTCTCGCTCTGGTTCTGGCCTGCCCTTGCCCTGGCTCCGGCCTACTCTCGCTCTGGCTCTTGCCTCGCCCTGTCTCCGGCCTGCTCTCGCCCTGGTTCCGGCCTGCCCTTGCCTTGGCTCTGGCCTTCTCTATCTCTGGCTCCGGCCTGCCCTTGACTTGGCTCTGGCCTCCGGCCAGCTCTCGCTCTGGCTATGGCCTGCCCTCGCCCTGACTCCGGCCTGCCCTTGCTCTGGGTCCGGCCAGCCCTCACATTGGCTCCGGCCTGCTCTCGCCCTGCCTCCGACCTGCTCTCGCTCTGGCCTGCCCTCGCCCTGGCTCCGGCCTGCTCTCTCTCTGGCTCTGGCCTGCCCATGCCTTGGCTCCGGCCTGCTCTCTCTCTGGCTCTGGCCTGCCCATGCCTTAGCTCCGGCCTTCTCTCGCTCTGACTCTGACCTGCCCTCGCCCTGGCCTACCCTCGCCTTGGCTCTGGCCTGCTCTCGCTCTGGCTCCTGCCTGCCCTCGCCCTGACTCCGGCCTGCCCTTGCTCTGGCTCCGGCCAGCACTCGCATTGGCTCCGGCCTGCTCTCTCCCTGGCTCCGGCCTGCTCTCGCCCTGGCTCCGAAATGCTCTCTTTCTGGCTCTGGCCTGCCCTTGCCTTGGCTCTGGCCTGCTCTCGCTCTGTCCTTCCCTCGCCTTGGCTCCGGCCTGCTCTTGCCCTGGCTCCGGCCTGCTCTCTCTCTGGCTTGCCCTTGCCCTGGCTTCGGCCTACTCTCGCTGTGGCCTGCTCTCTCTCGCTCTGGCCTCGCCCTGTCTCCGGCCTCCTCTCGCCCTGGTTCCGGCCTGCTCTTACCTTGGCTCTGGCCTTCTCTCGCTCTGGCCTGCGCTTGTCTTGGCTCTGGCCTACTCTCGCTCTGGCCTGCCCTCGCCCTGGCTCTGGTCTGCTCTCGCTCTGGCATGCCCTCGCTTTGGCTCCGGTCTGCTCTCGCTCTGACTCTGGCCTGCCCTCGCCCTGGCTCCGGCCTGCTCTGGATCTGTCTCTGGCCTGCCCTCGCCTTGGCTCCAGCATGCTATCGCTCTGGCCTGCCCTCACCTTGGCTCCAGCCTGCTCTCGCCTTGGCTCCAGCCTGCTCTTGCTCTGGCTCTGGCCAGCCCTCGCCCTGGCTCTGGCCTGCCCTTACTCTAGCTCCGGCCAGCCCTTGTCCTGGCTCTGGCCTGCCCTCGCCCTGGCTCCGGACTGCTCTTGCTCTGGCCTGCCCTCGTCTTGACTCCGGCCTGCTCTCGCTCTGGTTCTGGCCTGCCTTCGCCTTGGCTCTGGCCTGCCCTCGCTCTGGCTCAAGCCTGCTCTAGACCCCAGTCACAGCTGTTGACCCACACCGGGGAATGCAGGAACAGGCAGGTTTGGCTGGCATACAGACAGGTGGGTACTGGCAGGCACGGCTGGTATGTTGACAGGTGGGTATTGGGCAGGCACGGCTGGTATGCAGAAGGTGGGACTGGCAGGCACGGCTGGCATGCAGACAGGTGGGCACTGGCAGGCACGGCTGGCATACAGACAGGCGGGTACTGGCAGGTAGGAACGCAGGCAGGATAGGGACCAGTACAGACAGGACACAGGAAAGGAGCCGCAGGTGCGGTAGACAAGCAGAGCAGAGCAAAACCCACAGATGCGGTAGACAAGCAGAGCAGAGCAAAACCCGCAGATGCGGAAGACAAGCAGAGCAGAGCAAAACCCGCAGGTGCGGTAAACAAGCAGAGCAGAGAAAAACCCGCAAATGCGGTAGACAAGCAGAGCAGAGCAAAACCTGCAGATGCAGTAGACAAGCAGAGCAGAGCAAAACCCGCAGATGCGATAGACAAGCAGAGCAGAGCAAAACCCACAGATGCGGTAGACAAGCAGAGCAGAGCAAAACTTACTCTGGCTGTGGCCTGCCCTTTCCTTGGCTCCGGACTGCTGTCGCTCCGGACTGCTCTCGCTCTGGCCTGCCCTCGACTTGGCTCCGGCCTGCTCTCGCTCTGGCCTGCCCTCGCCTTGGCTCCGGCCTGCTCTCGCTCTGGCCTGCCCTCGCCTTGGCTCCGGCCTGCTCTCGCCTTGGCTCCGGCCTGCTCTCGCTCTGGCTATTGCCTGCCCTCGGCCTGACTCCGGCCTGCCCTTGCTCTGGCTCCTTTTGTCTTGTCTCTGGCCTACTCTCACTCTGGCTCTGGCCTGCTCTCGCTCTGGCTCTGGTCTGCCCTTGCCTTGGCTCCGGCCTGCTCTAGCTCTGGCCTGCCCTTGCTCTGGCCTACCCAAGCTGGCTCTGCCTCTGGCCTGCCCTCGCCTTGGCTACGGCCTGCTCTCGCCTTTGCTCCGGCCTGCTCTCGCTCTAGCTCCGTACGGCCCTCGCCCTGGCTCCACTATGCCACAGCTCGGGCTCCGGCCTGCCCTCGCCTTGGCTACGTCCTGCTCTCTCCCTGGCTCTGAACTGCTCTCTCTCTGGCTCTGGCCTACCCTTGCCCTGGCTCCGGCCTGCTCTCTCTCTGGCTCTGGCCTGCCCTTGCCCTGGCTCCGGCCTACTCTCGCTCTGGCCTGCCCTTGCCTTCTTGGCTCTGGCCTTCTCTATCTCTGGCTCCGGCCTGCCCTTGCCTTGGCTCTGGCCTACCCTCGCCTTGACTCCGGCCTGCTCTCGCCTTGGCTCCGGCCTGCTCTCGCTCTGGCTATTGCCTGCCCTCGGCCTGACTCCGGCCTGCCCTTGCTCTGGCTCCGGCCAGCCCTCACATTGGCTACGGCCCGCTCTCGCCCTGCCTCCGACCTGCTCTGGCTCTGGCTTGGCCTGCCCTCGCCCTGGCTCCGGCCTGCTCTCTCTCTGGCTCTGGCCTGCCCATTGGCTCCGGCCTGCTCTCTCTCTGGCCTGCCCTTGCCTTAGCTCCGGCCTGCTCTCGCTCTGACTCTGACCTGCCCTCACCCTGGCTCTGGCCTACCCTCACCTTGGCTCCGGCCTGCTCTCGCCTGGGCTCCGGCCTGCTCTCGCTCTGGCTCCTGCCTGCCCTCGCCCTGACTCCGGCCTGCCCTTGCTCTGGCTCCGGCCAGCCCTCGCATTGCCTCTTGCCTGCTCTCTCTCTGGCTCCAGCCTGCTCTCGCACTGGCTCCGGCCTGCCCTCGTCCTGGCTCTGGCCTTGGCTCCGTCCGGCCTGCTCTCGCCTTGGCTCCGGCCTGCTCTCGCCTTGGCTCCGGCCTGCTATCTCTATGGTTCCGGCCTGCCCTTGCTTTGGCTCATGCGTGCTCTATATCTGGCCTGACCTCAACTTGGCTCCTACCTGTTCTTGCCCTTGTTCTGGCCTGCATTCGCCTTGGCTCCGGCCTGCTCTCTCTCTGGTTCCGGACTGCCCTTGCTTTGGCTCATGCCTGCTCTATATCTGGCCTGATCTCAACTTGGCTCTGGCCTGCTCTCGCTCTGGCCTGCCCTCGCTCTGGCTCCGGCCTACTCTCACTCTGGCCTGCCCTTGCCTTGGCTCTGGCCTTCTCTATCTCTGGCTCCGGCCTGCCCTTGCCTTGGCTGTGGCCTACCCTTGCCTTGGCTGTGGCCTGCCCTCGCCCTGATTCCGACCTGCCCTTGCTCTGGCCCCGGCCAGCTCTCGCATTGGCTCTGGCCTGCTCTCGCCCTGCCTCCGACCTTCTCTGGCTCTGGCCTGCCCTCGCCCTGGCTCCGGCCTGCTCTCTCTCTGGCTCTGGCCTGCCCATGCCTTGGCTCCGGCCTGCTCTCTCTCTGGCTCTGGCCTGCCCTTGCCTGAGCTCCGGCCTGCTCTCGCTCTGACTCTGACCTGCCCTCGCCCTGGCTCTGGCCTACCCTCACCTTGGCTCCGGCCTGCTCTCGCCTTGGCTCCAGCCTGCTCTCGCTCTGGCTCCTGCCTGCCCTCGTCCTGACTCCGGCCTGCCCTTGCATTGGCTCTTGCCTGCTCTCGCCCTGGCTCCGACCTGCTCTCTCTGGCCTTGCCTTGGCTCTGGCCTGCTCTCGCTCTGGCTCTGTCCTGCCCTTGCCTTGGCTCCGGCCTGCTCTTGCCCTGGCTCCGGCATGCTCTCGCTCTGGCTCTGGCCTGCCCTCGCACTGGCTCTGGCCTGCTCTCTCTCTGGCTCTGGCCTGCCCTTGCCCTGGCTCCGGCCTACTCTCGCTCTGGCATCGCCCTGTCTCCGGCCTCCTCTCGCCCTGGTTCCGGCCTGCCCTTGCCTTGGCACTGGCCTTCTCTCGCTCTGGCTCTCGCCTGCCCTTGCCTTGGCTCTGGTCTACTCTGGCTCTGGCCTGCTGTCGCTCTGGCCTGCTCTCGCTTTGGCTCCGGCCTGCTCTCGCTCTGGCCTGCCCTCGCCTGGCTCCGGAATGTTCTCGCCTTGGCTCCGGCCTGCTATCGCTCTGGCTCTAGCCTGCCCGAGCTCTCTCTGGCTCTGGCTTGCCCTCGCTCTGGCTCTTGCCTGCCCTCGCCTTGACCGGCCTGCTCTGACTCTGGCTCGGGCCTGCTCTCGCCCTGGCTCCGGCATGCTCTTGCCCTGGCTCCGGCCTGCTCTCGCCCTGGCTCTGGCCTGCTCTCGCCCTGGCTCTGGCCTGCTCTTGCCCTGGCTCTGGCCTGCTCTTGCCCTGGTTCCGGCGTGCCCTTGCCTTGGCTCTGGCCTTCTCTTGCTCTGGCTCTGGCCTGCCCTTGCCTTGGCTCTGCCCAACTCTCGCTCTGGCTCAGGCCTGCCCTTGCCCTGGCTCCGGCCTGCTCTCGGTCTGCCTCTGGCCTGCTCTTGCTCTGGCCTGCCCCTGTCTTTGCTCTGGCTTGCTTCCGCTCTGGCCTGCCCTCGCCTTGGCTCCGGACTGCTCTCGCTTTGGCTCTGGCCTGCCCTCTCTCTGGCCTGCCCTCGCCTTGTCTCCGGCCTGATCTGACTCTGGCTCAGGCCTGCCCTCGCCCTGCTCTCGCCTTGGCTCTGGCCTGCTCTCGCCCTGGCTCTGGCCTGCTCTCGCCCTGGTTCCGGCCTGCTCTCGCCCTGGTTCCGGCTGCCCTTGCCTTGGCTCCGGCCCTCTTTCTCTTTGGCTTTGGCCTTGGCTCTGGCCAAATCACGCTCTGGCCAAGGCGAAGGCAGGCCAGAGCCACAGCGAGAGCAGGCCAGAGCCTGAGCGAGAGCAGGCTGGAGCCAAGGCAAAGGCATGTCGGAGCCAGAGCGATAGCAGGCCGTAGCCATGGCAAAGGCAGGCCGGAGCCAAGGCGAGGGCAGGCCGAAACCAGAGCGAGAGAATGCCGGAGCCAGGGCGAGGGCAGGCCAGAGCAAGAGCAGGCCGGAGACAGGTCGAGGGCTGGCCGGAGGCAGAGCCAGGGTAGGCCACAGCAAGAGCAGGCCGGAGCCAAGGCAAGGACAGGCCAGAGCCAGAGCAGGCATGAGCGAGAGCAGTCCGAAGCCAAGGCGAAGGCAGGCCGGAGCCAGAGCAGGTGCTGGCCGTATCCAAGGCGAGGCCTAGCCGGAGCCAGAGCAAGGGCAGGCCGGAGCTAGGGCGAGGGAAGGCCTAAGCCAGAGCGAGAGCAGGCCTGAGCCAGGGTGAGAGCAGGCCGGACGGAGCCAAGGCGAGGGCAGGCCAGAGCCAGAGCGAGAGCAGTCCGGAGCCAGGACGAGGGCAGGCCGGAGCCAGGGCGAGAGCAGGCCAGAGCCAGGGCGAGAGCAGGCCAGAGCTAGAGCCAGAACAGGCGGCCAGGGTGAGGGCAGACCAGAGTGAGAGCGAGAGCAGGCCGGAGCCAAGGCGAGGCCAGAGCCAGAGCGAGAGTAGGCCGGAGCCAGGGCGAGGGCAGGCCAGAGCCAGGGCGAGAGCAGGACGGAGCCAAGGCGAGGGCAGGCCGGAGCCCGAGCTATGGCATAGCGGAGCCAGGGTGAGGGCAGTACGGAGCTAGAGCGAGAGCAGGCCGGAACTAAGGCAAGGGCAGGCCAGAGGCAGAGCCAGGGTAGGCCAGAGCAAGAGCAGGCCACAGCGAGAGCAGGCCGGAGCCAAGGCAAGGACAGGCCCAAGCCAGAGCGAGAGCAGTCCGGTGCCAAGGCGAAGGCAGGCCAGAGGCAGAGCGAGAGGAGGCCAGAGCCGGAGCGAGAGCAGGCAGGAGCCAAGGCGAAGGCAGGCCGGGGCAAGAGGAGGTGTTGGCCGGAGCCATGGCTCCGGCTGGCTGGAGCCAGAACAAGGGCAGGCCGGAGCCAGGACGAGGGCAGGCCGAAGCCAGACCGAGAGTAGGCTGGAGTCAGGGCGAGAGCAGGCAGGAGCCAGGACGAGTGCAGGCCGGAGCCAGGGCGAGAGCAGGCCAGAGCCAGCGCGAGAGCAGGCCAGAGCCAGCGCGAGAGCAGGCCAGGGCGAGGGCAGACCAGAGTGAGAGCGAGAGCAGGCCGGAGCCAAGGCCAGGCCAGAGCAAGAGCAGGCCAGAGCCAGAGCGAGAGTAGACCGGAGCCAAGGCGAGGGCAGGCCGGAGCTAGGGCTTGCCGGAGCCAGATCAACGGCAGGCCGGATCCAGGGCAAGGGCAGGCTGAAGCCATAGTGAAAGCAGGCCGGAGCCAGGGAGAGAGCAGGCCAGAGCCAAGGCGAGGGCAGTCTAGAGCCAGAGCGAAAGCAGGCCAGAGCCAGAGCAGTCCGGAGCCAGAGCGAGATCAGGCCGGAGCCAGGGCGAGGGCTGGCCAGAGCCAGAGCAAGAGCAGGCCCTTGCCAAGGCGAGAGCAGGCCAGAGGCAAGGCCAGAGCCAGGGCAGGCCAGGCCGGAGCCAGAAGGATAGCAGGCCAGTGCCAGAACAAGAGCAGGCCAGAGAGAGAGAAGTCCGGAGCCAAGGTAAGGGCAGGCCAGAGCCAGAGAGAGAGTAGGCCTGAGCCAGAGGTAGAGCAGGCCGGAGCCAAGTCGAAGGCAGGCCAGAACCAGAGCGAGAGCAGGCCGGAGTCAAGACGAGGGCAGGCCAGAGCCAGAGCAAGAGCAGGCTGGAGCCAAGGCGAGGGCTGGCCGGAGCAAGAGCAAGGGCAGGCCGGAGCCAGGGCAAGGGCAGGTCGGAGACAAGGCTAGAGTAGGCTGGAGCCAAGGCGAGGGCAGGCCAGAGCCAGGGTGAGAGCAGGCCGAGCCAAGGCGAGCCGGAGCCAGGGCGAGGCAGGCCAGAGTCAGAGCAAGAGCAGGCCAGAGCCATGGCGTAGGAACGCCAGAGTGAGAGCAGGCCGAGGCCAGAGCGAGAGAGCAGTCCAGAGCCAGAGCGAGAGTAGGCTGGAGCCTGGGCGAGGGCAGGCCAGACCCAGAGAGAGAGCAGGCAGCAGGGCGAGGGCAGGCCAGAGCCAGGGCGAGGGTAGTCCGAAGGTAAAGCGAGAGTAGGCCGGCACCAAGACGAGAGCAGGGCCGGAGCCAAGGTGAGGGCAGGCCAGAGGCAGAGCCAGGGCAGGCAAGAGCCAGAGCAAGAGCAAGCCAGAGCCAAGGCGAGAGCAGGCCGGAGCTAAGGCGAGGGCAGTCCAGAGCGAGATCAGGCCGGAGCCAGGGCGAGAGCAGGCCGTAGCCAAGGAGAGGGCAGGCCAGAGCCAGATCCAGAGCAGGTCAGAGTCACAGCGAGAGCAGGACGGAGCTAAGGCGAGGGCACGCCAGAGCGAGAGCAGGCCAGAGCGAGAGCAGGCCGGGCCAGGGCGAGGGCAGGCCAGAGCCAGAGCAAGAGTAGGCCAGAGCCAAGGCAAGGGCAAGCCAGAGCTAGAGCAAGAGAAGGCCGGAGCCAAGGCAAGGGCAGGCCGGAAACCAGGGCGAGAGCAGGCCGGAGACAGTTCGAGGCCAGAGACAGAGCGAGAGCTGGCCAGAGCCAGAGCGAAAGTAGGCCGGAGCCAGGGCTAGGGCAGGCCAGAGCCAGATAGAGAGAGCAGGCCGGAGCCAGGGTGAGGGCAGGCCAGAGCCAGAGCGAGAGCAGGCAGGAGCCAGGGTGAGAGCAGTCCGGAGCCAAGGCAAGGGCAGTCCGAAGCCAGTGCGAGGGCAGTACGGATGTAGAGCGAGAGCAGGCCGGAGTCAAGGCGAGATTAGCCCGGAGCTAAGGCGAGGGCAGGCCAGAGGCAGAGCCAGGGCAGGCCAGAGCCAGAGCGAGAGTAGGTCGGAGCTAGAGCGAGAGCAGGACGGAGCCAGAGCGAGAGCAGGCCGGAGCCAGGGCAAAGGCTGGCCGGAACAAGGGCGAGAACAGGTCGGAGTCAAGACGAGGGCAGGCCAGAGCCAGAGCAAGAGCAGGCCAGAGCCAGAGCAAGAGCAGGCCGGAGCCAGGGCGAGGGCTGACCAGAGTCAGAGCAAGAGCAGGCCTGAGCCAGGGTGAGAGCAGGCCGGAGCCAAGGCGAGAGCTGGCCAGAGCCAGAGCAAGGGCAGGCAGGAGCCAGGACGAGGACAGGCCGGAGCCAAGGCGAGAGCAGGCCGGAGCCAAGGCAAGGGCAGGCTTGAGCCAGACCGAGAGCAGGCCGGAGCCAGGGCAAGAGCAGGCCGGAGCCAAGGCGAGGGCAAGCCAGAGTCAGAGCAAGAGCAGGCCGGAGCCAAGGCAAGGGCACGCCAGAGCCAGAGCAGGCCAGAACCAAAGCGAGAGCAGGCCGGAGCCAGGGCGAGGACAAGCAAGAGCCAGAGCGAGAGTAGGCCAGAGCCAAGGCAAGGGCACTCCAGAGCCAGAGCGAGAGAAGGCTGGAGCCAAGGCAAGGGCAGGCCGGAACAAGGGCTAGAGCAGGCCCGAGACAGGGCGAGGCCAGAGCCAGAGCGAGAGCAGGCCACAGGCAGAGTGAGAGTATGCCGGAGCCAGGGCGAGGGCGGGCCAGAGCCAGAGAGAGAGCAGGCCGGAGCCAGGTCGAGGGCGGGCCAGAGCCAAAGCGAGAGAAGGCCGGAGCCAGGGCGAGAGCAGGCCGGAGCTAATGCGAGGGCAGGCCGGAGCCAGATCGATGGCAGGCTCCGGAGCCAGGGCAAGGGCAGTCAGGAACTAGAGCGAGAGCAGGCCGGAGCCAAGGTGAGAGCTGGCTGGAGCCAAGTCGAGGGCAGGCCAGAGGCAGAGCCAGGGCAGGCCAGAGTCAGAGCGAGAGCAGGCCGGAGCCAAGGCGAGGGCAGGCTAGAGCCAGAGCAAGAGCAGGTCAGAGCCAAGGCGAGGGTAGGCCAGAGCCAGAGCGAGAGCAGGCCGGAGCTAAGGCGAGGGGAGGCCAGAGCGAGAGCAGGCCAGAGCAAGAGCAGGCCGGAGCCAAGGCGAAAGCAAGCCAGAACAAGAGCGAGATCAGGCCAGAGTCAAGACGAGGGCAGGCCAGAGCCAGTGGAAGAGCAGGCCGGAGCCAAGGCATCGGCAGGCGAGAGCCAGAGAGAGAGCAGGTCGGAGCCAGAGCGAGGGCAGGCCAGAGCGAGAGCAGGTCGGAGCCAGGGCGAGAGCAGGCCGGAGCTAATGCGAGGGCAGGCCGGAGCAAGAGCAAGGGCAGGCCAGAGCCAGAGAGAGAGCAGGCCAGAGCGAGAGTAGGCCAGAGCCAGGGCGAGGGCAGGCCAGAGCCAGAGAGAGAGCAGGCCGGAGCCAGGGCGAAGGCAGGCCATTGCCAGCGAGAGCAGGCCGGAGCCAGGGCGAGAGCAGGCCAGAGCCAGAGCGAGAGCAGGTCGGAGCCAGGGCAAGAGCAGGCCGGAGCCAAAGCAAGGGCAGGCCAGAGCGAGAGCAGGTCGGAGCCAGGGCGAGAGCAGGCCGGAGCTAATGCGAGGGCAGGCCGGAGCTAGAGCAAGGGCAGGCCAGAGGCAGAGCGAGAGCAGGCCAGAGCGAGAGTAGGCCAAAGCCAGGGCGAGGGCAGGTCAGAGCCAGAGAGAGAGCAGGCCGGAGCCAGGGCGAAGGCAGGCCATTGCCAGAGAGAGAGAAGGTCGGAGCCAGGGCGAGAGCAGGCCAGAGCCAATGCGAGGGCAGGCCGGAGCCAGAGCAAGGGCAGGCCGGAGTCAGGGCGAGGGCAGGCCGGAGCCAGAGCGAGAGCAGGCTGGAGCCAAGGTGAGAGCAGGCCAGAGCGAGAGCAGGCCGGAGCCAGGGCGAGGGCAGGCCAGAGCAAGAGAAGGCCAGAGCCTAGCTAGGCAAGGGCAGGCCGAAACCAGGACGAGAGCAGGCCGGAGACAGGGTGAGTGAGGCCAGAGCAAGAGTAGGCCGGAGCCAGGGTGAGGGCAGGCCAGAGAGAGAGCAGGACGGAGCCAGGGCGAGGGTAGGCCAGAGTGGAAAGAGCAGGCCGGATCCAAGGCAAGAGAGCAGGCCAGAGCCAAAGCGAGAGCAGGCCGGAGCCAGGGCGAGGGCAGGCCAGAGCGAGAGTAGGCCAGAGACAAGGCAAGGGCAGGCCAGAGCCAGAGCGAGAGAAGGCCGGAACCAGGAGGAGGGCAGGCCGGAGACAGGGTGAGGCCAGAGCCAGAGAGAGAGCGGGCCAGAGCCAGATAGAGAGTAGGCAAGAGACAGGGCGAGGGCAGGCCAGAGCCAGAGAGAGAGCAGGCCGGAGCCAGTGCGAGGGCAGGCCAGAGCCAGGGTGAGAGCAGGCCGGAGACAGGGCGAGAGCAGGCCGGAGACAGGGCGAGAGCAGGCCGGAGACAGGGCGAGAGCAGGCCGGAGACAGGGCGAGGCCAGAGCCAGAGCAAGAGCAGGCCAGAGCAAGAGCAGGCCAGAGCCAGAGAAAGAGCAGGCCGGAGCCAGAGAAAGAGCAGGCCGGAGCCAGAGAAAGAGCAGGCCGGAGCCAGGGCGAGGGCAGGCCAGAGCAAGAGCAGGCCAGAGCCAGAACAAGAGCAGGCCAGAGCCAGAGCGACAGCAGGCCTACGCCGGAGCGGTAGCAGGCCGGAGCCAAGGCGAAGGCAGGCCATAACAAGAGCGAGAGCAGGCTGGAGTCAAGATGAGGGCAGGCCCGAGCAAGAGCATGCCAGAGCAAGAGCAGGCCGGAGCCAGGGTGAGGGCAGGCCAGAGCCAGAGCAAGAGCAGGCCAGAGCCACGGCGAGAGCAGGCCGGAGCCAAGGCGAGGGCTAGCCGGAGCAGAACAAGGGCAGGCCGGAGCCAGAGCAAGGGCAGGCTGGAACCAGAGCAAGGGCAGGCCAGAGCCAGGGCGAGGACAGGCCAGAGCCAGAGCGAGAACAGGCCGGAGCCAGGGCGAGAGCAGGCCGGAGCCAAGGCGAGGGCAGGTCAGAGCCAGATCCAGAGCAGGCCGGAGCCAGGGCGAGGGCAGGCCAGACAGAGCCTGAGCAGGCCGGAGCCAAGGCGAGGGAACCCCAGAGCGAGAGGAGGCCAGAGTGAGAGCAGGCCAGAGCCAAGGCGAAGGCAGGCCAGAACCAGAGTGAGAGCATGCCGGAGTCAAGACGAGGGCAAACCAGAGCCAGAGCAAGAGCAGGCCGGAGCCAGGGCGAGGACAGGCTAGAGCCAGAGCAAGAGCAGGCCAGAGCCAGGGCGAGAGCAGGCCGGAGCCAAAGCGAGGGCTGGCCAGAGTCAGAGCAAGGGCAGGCAGGAGACAGGGAGAGGGCAGGCCGGAGCCAGAGCAAGAGCAAGCCAGAGCCAAGGCGAGATCAGGCCGGAGCCAGGGCGAGAGCAGGCCGTAGCCAAGGAGAGGGCAGGCCAGAGCCAGATCCAGAGCAGGCCAGTGCCAGGGTGAGGGCAGGCCAGAGTCACAGTGAGAGCAGGACGGAGCTAAGGCGAGGGCACGCCAGAGCGAGAGCAGGCCAGAGCGAGAGCAGGCCGGGCCAGGGCGAGGGCAGGCCAGAGCCAGAGCAAGAGTAGGCCAGAGCCAAGGCAAGGGCAAGCCAGAGCTAGAGCAAGAGAAGGCCGAAGCCAAGGCAAGGGCAGGCCGGAAACCAGGGCGAGAGCAGGCCGGAGACAGTTCGAGGCCAGAGCCAGAGCGAGAGCTGGCCAGAGCCAGAGCGAGAGCAGGCAGGAGCCAGGGTGAAAGCAGTCCGGAGCCAAGGCAAGGGCAGTCCGAAGCCAGTGCGAGGGCAGTACCGATGTAGAGCGAGAGCAGGCCGGAGTCAAGGCGAGATTAGCCCGGAGCCAAGGCGAGGGCAGGCCAGAGGCAGAGCCAGGGCAGGCCAGAGCCAGAGCGAGAGTAGGTCAGAGCTAGAGCGAGAGCAGGCCGGAGCCAGAGCGAGAGCAGGCCGGAGCCAGGGCAAAGGCTGGCCGGAACAAGGGCGAGAACAGGTCGCAGTCAAGACGAGGGCAGGCCAGAGCCAGAGCAAGAGCAGGCCGGAGCCAGGGCGAGGGCTGACCAGAGTCAGAGCAAGAGCAGGCCTGAGCCAGGGTGAGAGCAGGCCGGAGCCAAGGCGAGAGCTGGCCAGAGCCAGAGCAAGGGCAGGCCGGAGCCAGGGCGAGGACAGGCCGGAGCCAAGGCGAGAGCAGGCCGGAGCCAAGGCAAGGGCAGGCTTGAGCCAGACCGAGAGCAGGCCGGAGCCAGGGCAAGAGCAGGCCGGAGCCAAGGCGAGGGCAAGCCAGAGTCAGAGCAAGAGCAGGCCGGAGCCAAGGCAAGGGCACGCCAGAGCCAGAGCAGGCCAGAACCAAAGCGAGAGCAGGCCGGAGCCAGGGCGAGGGCAAGCAAGAGCCAGAGCGAGAGTAGGCCAGAGCCAAGGCAAGGGCACTCCAGAGCCAGAGAGAGAGAAGGCTGGAGCCAAGGCAAGGGCAGGCCGGAACAAGGGCTAGAGCAGGCCCGAGACAGGGCGAGGCCAGAGCGAGAGCAGGCCACAGGCAGAGTGAGAGTATGCCGGAGCCAGGGCGAGGGCGGGCCAGAGCCAGAGAGAGAGCAGGCCGGAGCCAGGTCGAGGGAGGGCCAGAGCCAAAGCGAGAGAAGGCCGGAGCCAGGGCGAGAGCAGGCCGGAGCTAATGCGAGGGCAGGCCGGAGCCAGATCGATGGCAGTCTCCGGAGCCAGGGCAAGGGCAGTCAGGAACTAGAGCGAGAGCAGGCCGGAGCCAAGGTGAGAGCTGGCTGGAGCCAAGTCGAGGGCAGGCCAGAGGCAGAGCCAGGGCAGGCCAGAGTCAGAGCGAGAGCAGGCCGGAGCCAAGGCGAGGGCAGGCTAGAGCCAGCGCAAGAGCAGGTCAGAGCCAAGGCGAGGGTAGGCCAGAGCCAGAGCGAGAGCAGGCCGGAGCTAAGGCGAAAGGAGGCCAGAGCGAGAGCAGGCCAGAGCCAGAGCAAGAGCAGGCCGGAGCCAAGGCGAAAGCAAGCCAGAACAAGAGCGAGATCAGGCCAGAGTCAAGACGAGGGCAGGCCAGAGCCAGTGGAAGAGCAGGCCGGAGCCAAGGCATCGGCAGGCGAGAGCCAGAGAGAGAGCAGGCCGGAGCCAGAGCGAGGGCAGGCCAGAGCGAGAGCAGGTCGGAGCCAAGGCGAGAGCAGGCCGGAGCTAATGCGAGGGCAGGCCGGAGCAAGAGCAAGGGCAGGCCAGAGCCAGAGAGAGAGCAGGCCAGAGCGAGAGTAGGCCAGAGCCAGGGCGAGGGCAGGCCAGAGCCAGAGAGAGAGCAGGCCGGAGCCAGGGCGAAGGCAGGCCATTGCCAGCGAGAGCAGGCCGGAGCCAGGGCGAGAGCAGGCCAGAGCCAGAGCGAGAGCAGGTCGGAGCCAGGGCGAGAGCAGGCCGGAGCCAATGCGAGGGTAGGCCGGAGCCAGAGGAAGGGCAGGCCAGAGCGAGAGCAGGTCGGAGCCAGGGCGAGAGCAGGCCGGAGCTAGAGCGAGGGCAGGCCAGAGCCAGAGCGAGAGCAGGCCAGAGCGAGAGTAGGCCAGAGCCAGGGCGAGGGCAGGTCAGAGCCAGAGAGAGAGCAGGCCGGAGCCAGGGCGAAGGCAGGCCATTGCCAGAGCGAGAGCAGGTCGGAGCCAGGGCGAGAGCAGGCCAGAGCCAATGCGAGGGCAGGCCGGAGCCAGGGCAAGGGCAGGCCGGAGTTAGGGCGAGGGCAGGCCGGAGCCAGAGCGAGAGCAGGCCGGAGCCAAGGCGAGAGCAGGCCAGAGCGAGAGTAGGCCGGAGCCAGGGCGAGGGCAGGCCAGAGCGAGAGAAGGCCAGAGCATAGCTAGGCAAGGGCAGGCCGAAACCAGGACGAGAGCAGGCCGGAGACAGGGTGAGTGAGGCCAGAGCAAGAGTAGGCCGGAGCCAGGGTGAGGGCAGGCCAGAGAGAGAGCAGGCCGGAGCCAGGCGAGGGCAGGCCAGAGCGAGAGGGAGAGCAGGCCAGAACCAAGGCGAGGGCAGTCCAGAGCCAGAGCGAGAGCAGGCCAGAGCCAGAGCGAGAGCAGTCCGGAGCCAGAGCTAGGGCAGGCCAGAGCGAGAGCAGGCCTGAGCCAGAGCGAGAGCAGGCTGGAGCCAAGGAAAAGGCAGGCCAGAACAAGAGCGAGATCAGGTTAGAGTCAAGACGAGGGCAGGCCAGAGCCAGAGGAAGAGCAGGCCGGAGCCAAGGCATGGGCAGGCCGGAGCCAGGGCGGGGACAGGCCGGAGTCAAGGCGAGAACAGGCCGGAGCCAAGGCTAGGGCAGGCTTGAGCCAGACCGAGAGCAGGCCGGAGCCAGGGCAAGAGCAGGCCGGAGCCAAGGCGAGGGCAAGCCAGAGTCAGAGCAAGAGCAGGCCGGAGCCAAGGCAAGGGCACGCCAGAGCCAGAGCAGGCCAGAACCAAAGCGAGAGCAGGCCGGAGCCAGGGCGAGGGCAAGCAAGAGCCAGAGCGAGAGTAGGCCAGAGCCAAGGCAAGGGCACTCCAGAGCCAGAGGGAGAGAAGGCTGGAGCCAAGGCAAGGGCAGGCCGGAACAAGGGCTAGAGCAGGCCCGAGACAGGGCGAGGCCAGAGCGAGAGCAGGCCACAGGCAGAGTGAGAGTATGCCGGAGCCAGGGCGAGGGCGGGCCAGAGCCAGAGAGAGAGCAGGCAGAAGCCAGGTCGAGGGCGGGCCAGAGCCAAAGCGAGAGAAGGCCGGAGCCAGGGCGAGAGCAGGCCGGAGCTAATGCGAGGGCAGGTCGGAGCCAGATCGATGGCAGGCTCCGGAGCCAGGGCAAGGGCAGTCAGGAACTAGAGCGAGAGCAGGCCGGAGCCAAGGTGAGAGCTGGCTGGGGCCAATTCGAGGGCAGGCCAGAGGCAGAGCCAGGGCAGGCCAGAGTCAGAGCGAGAGCAGGCCGGAGCCAAGGCGAGGGCAGGCTAGAGCCAGAGCAAGAGCAGGTCAGAGCCAAGGCGAGGGTAGGCCAGAGCCAGAGCGAGAGTAGGCCGGAGCTAAGGCGAGGGGAGGCCAGAGCGAGAGCAGGCCAGAGCCAGAGCAAGAGCAGGCCGGAGCCAAGGCGAAAGCAGGCCAGAACAAGAGCGAGATCAGGCCAGAGTCAAGACGAGGGCAGGCCAGAGCCAGTGGAAGAGCAGGCCGGAGCCAAGGCATCGGCAGGCGAGAGCCAGAGAGAGAGCAGGCCGGAGCCAGAGCGAGAGCAGGTCGGAGCCAGGGCGAGAGAAGGCCGGAGCTAATGCGAGGGCAGGCCGGAGCAAGAGCAAGGGCAGGCCAGAGCCAGAGAGAGAGCAGGCCAGAGCGAGAGTAGGCCAGAGCCAGGGCGAGGGCAGGCCAGAGCCAGAGAGAGAGCAGGCCGGAGCCAGGGCGAAGGCAGGCCATTGCCAGCGAGAGCAGGCCGGAGCCAGGGCGAGAGCAGGCCAGAGCCAGAGCGAGAGCAGGTCGGAGCCAGGGCGAGAGCAGGCCGGAGCCAAAGCAAGGGCAGGCC
Organism: Phyllobates terribilis; assembly: GCF_046119375.1. Lineage (NCBI taxonomy): Eukaryota > Metazoa > Chordata > Amphibia > Anura > Dendrobatidae > Phyllobates > Phyllobates terribilis. Next base: position 2,371,389 of record NW_027362898.1, on the reverse strand, counting down.
AGAGCGAGAGCAGGTCGGAGCCAGGGCGAGAGCAGGCCGGAGCTAATGCGAGGGCAGGCCGGAGCTAGAGCAAGGGCAGGCCAGAGGCAGAGCGAGAGCAGGCCAGAGCGAGAGTAGGCCAAAGCCAGGGCGAGGGCAGGTCAGAGCCAGAGAGAGAGCAGGCCGGAGCCAGGGCGAAGGCAGGCCATTGCCAGAGAGAGAGAAGGTCGGAGCCAGGGCGAGAGCAGGCCAGAGCCAATGCGAGGGCAGGCCGGAGCCAGAGCAAAGGCAGGCCGGAGTCAGGGCGAGGGCAGGCCGGAGCCAGAGTGAGAGCAGGCTGGAGCCAAGGCGAGAGCAGGCCAGAGCGAGAGCAGGCCGGAGCCAGGGCGAGGGCAGGCCAGAGCGAGAGAAGGCCAGAGCCTAGCTAGGCAAGGGCAGGCCGAAACCAGGACGAGAGCAGGCCGGAGACAGGGTGAGTGAGGCCAGAGCAAGAGTAGGCCGGAGCCAGGGTGAGGGCAGGCCAGAGAGAGAGCAAGCCGGAGCCAGGCGAGGGCAGGCCAGAGCGAGAGCGAGAGCAGGCCAGAGCCAAGGCAAGGGCAGTCCAGAGCCAGAGCAAGAGCAGGCCAGAGCCAGAGCGAGAGCAGTCTGGAGCCAGAGCTAGGGCAGGCCAGAGCGAGAGCAGGCCTGAGCCAGAGCGAGAGCAGGCTGGAGCCAAGGAAAAGGCAGGCCAGAACAAGAGCGAGATCAGGTTAGAGTCAAGACGAGGGCAGGCCAGAGCCAGAGGAAGAGCAGGCCGGAGCCAAGGCATGGGCAGGCCGGAGCCAGAGAGAGAGCAGGCCGGAGCCAGGGCGAGGGCATGCCAGAGCAAGAGCGAGAGCGGGTCGGAGCCAGGGCGAGGGCAGGCCGGAGCCAATGCGAGGGCAGGCCGGAGCCAGAGCAAGGGCAGGCCGGAGTCAGGGCGAGGGCAGGCCAGAGCCAGAGCGAGAGCAGGCCGGAGCCAAGGCGAGAGTAGGCCAGAGCCAAGGCAAGGGCAGGCCAGAGCCAGAGCGATACAAGGCCAGAGCCAAGGCAAGGGCAGGCCAGAGCAAGAGGAGGCCAGAGCCAGAGCAAAAGCAGGCCGGAGCCAGGGCGAGGGCAGGCCAGAGCAAGAGCAGGCCAGAGCCAGAGCAAGAACAGGCCAGAGCCAGGGCGAGGGCAGGCCAGAGCCAGAGCAGTCCGGAGCCAAGGCAAGGGCAGGCCAGAGACAGCAGGCCTACGTCAGAGCGAGAGCATGCCGGAGCCAAGGTGAAGGCTGGCCATAACGAGCGAGAGCAGGCCGGAGTCAAGACGAGGGCAGGCCAGAGCAAGAGCAGGCCAGAGCAAGAGCAGGCCGGAGCCAAGGCGAGGACTAGCCAGAGCCAGAGCAAGGGCAGGCCGGAGCCAGAGCAAGGGCAGGCCGGAGCCAGGGCAAGGACAGGCCAGAGCCAGAGCGAGAGTAGGCCAGAGCCAGAGCGAGAGTAGGCCGGAGCCAGGGCGAGAGCAGGCCGGAGCCAGGGCGAGAGCAGGCCGAAGCCAGGGCGAGAGCAGGCCGGAGCCAAGGCGAGGGCAGGTCAGAGCCAGAGCGAGAGCAGGCCGGAGCAAGGATGAATGAGGGCAGGCCAGAGTCAGAGCGAGAGCAGGCCGGAGCTAAGGCAAGGGCAGGCCAGAGCCAGAGAGAGAGCAGGCCAGAGGCAGGGCGAGGGAAGGCCAGAGCGAGAGCAGGTCGGAGCCAAGGCGAGAGCAGGCCGGAGCCAGAGCAAGTGCAGGCTAGAGTCAGGGCGAGGGCATGCCGGAGCCAGAGAAAGAGAGCCGACCGGAGCTAAGGCGGGAACAGGCCGGAGCCAAGGCGAGGTTAGGCCAGAGCCAGAGTAAAAACAGGCCGGAGCCAGGACGAGGGCAGGCCAGAGCGAGAGCAGGACGGAGCCTCGGCGAGGGCAAACCAGAGCCAGAGCGAGAGAAGGCTGGAGCCAAGGCAAAGTCAGGCCGTTACCAGGGCGAGAACAGGCCAGAGGCCCAGAGCGACAGTAGGCCAGAGCCAGAGAGAGTAGGGCGGAGACTGGGCAAGGGCAGGCCAGAAACAGAGCGAGAACAGGTCGGAGCCAGGGCGAGAGCAGGCCGGAGCCAAGGCGAGGGCAGGCCGGAGCCAGGGCGAGGGCAGTCCGGAGCGAGAGCAGGCCGGAGCCAGGGCGAGAGCAGGCCAGAGAAAGAGCGAGAGCAGGCCGGAGCCAGGACGAGTGCAGGCCGGAGCCAGGGCGAGAGCGGGCCGGAGCCTATGCGAGGACAGGCCAGAGCCAGAGCGAGAGCAGGCCGGAGCCAAGGCTTCATTGCTTATTATGAGACACAAATCTGATAATTACACTACTGCTGTAACGTCTGGCCTGCCCTCATCTTGACTCCGGCCTGCTCTCGCTCTTGTTATGGCCTGCCTTCGCCTTGGCTCCGGCCTGCTCTCGCTCTGGCGTAGGCCTGCTGTCGCTCTGGCTCTGTCTGGCATGCCCTTGCCTTGCCTCCGGACTGCTCTTGCTCTGGCTCTGGCCTGCCCTCGCCCTGGCTCCGGCCTGCTCTTGCTCTGGTCTGCCCTCGCCCTGGCTCCGACCTGCTCTTGCTCTGGCCTGCTCTTGCTCTGGCGTCGCCCTGTCTCCAGCCTGCTCTCGCCCTGGTTCCGGCCTGCCCTTGCCTTGGCTCTGGCCTTCTATCGCACTGGCTCTGGCCTGCCCTTGCCTTGGCTCTGGCCTACTCTCGCCTTGGTTCCGGCCTGCCCTCTCATTGGCTCCGGCCTGCCCTCCCGGCCTGCCCCTCTGGCTCCGGCCTGCCCTCGCCCTGGCTCCGACCCGCTCTCGCTCTGGCCTGCCCTTGCCCTGGCTCCGGCCTGCTCTCTCTCTGGCTCTGGCCTGCAAATGCCTTGGCTCCGGCCTGCTCTTCCTCTGGCCTGCCCTCCTCTTGACTCTAACCTGATCTCGCTCTTGTCTTCGCCTTGGCTCCAGCCTGCTCTCGCTCTGGCTCAGGCCTGCTCTCGCTCTGGCCTGCCCTATCTCTGGCTCCGGACTGCACTCGCTCTGGCCTGCCCTCGCCCTGCCTCCGACATACTCTCGCTCTGGTTCTGACCTGCTCTCGCTCTGGCCTCGCCCTGTCTCCGGCCTGCTCTCGCCCTTGTTCCGGCCTGCCCTTGCCTTGGCTCCGGCCTTCTCTCGCTCTGGCCTGCCCATGCCTTGGCTCCGGCCTGCTCTTCCTCTGGCTCTGGCCTGCCCTCGTCTTGACTCTGGCCTACTCTGACTCTGGCCTGCCCTCGCCCTGGCTCCGGCCTGCTCTCGCTCTGGCCTGCTCTCGCTCTGGCGTGCCCTCGCATTGGCTACGGCCTGCTCTCGCTCTGTCTGGCCTGCCCTCGCCCTGGCTCCGGCCTGCTCTGGATCTGGCTTTGGCCTGCCCTCGCCTTGGCTCTGACCTGCTCTCGCCCTGGCTCCAGCCTGCTCTCGCCCTGGCTCCGGCCTGCTCTCACTCTGGCTCCGGCCTGGCCTCGCCCTGGCTCCGGCCTGCCCTTGCTCTGACTCCGGCTAGCCCTCGCCTTGGCTCTTGCCTGCTCTCGCCATGGCTCTGGCCTGCTCTTGCTCTGGCTTTGGCCTGCCCTCACCCTGGCTCCTGCCTGCTCTTGCTCTGGCCTGCCCTCGTCTTGACTCCGGCCTGATCTCGCTCTTCTTCTGGCCTGCCTTCGCCTTGGCTCCGGCCCTGCTCTCACCTTGGCGCTGGCCTACTTTCGCTCTAGCTTTGGACTGCCCTCGCCATGGCTCTGGCCTGCCATCGCTCTGACTCCGGCCTGCTCTTCGCCCTGGCTCCGGCCTGCTCTCGCTCTGGCCTCGCCCTGTCTCCGGCCTGCTCCCCCCCTGGTTCCAGCCTGCCCTTGCCTTGGTTCCGGCCTTCTCTCGCTCTAGCTCATGCCTGCCTTTGCCTTGCAAGCCTCTCGCCTACTCTCGCTCTGGCCTGTCCTCGCCCTGGTTCCAGCCTGCTCTCGCTCTGGCCTGCCCTCGCTTTGGCTCAGGCTTGCTCTCGCCTTGGCTCCGGCCTGCTCTCGTCCCGGCTCCGGCCTGCTCTCACTCTGGCTCCGGCCTGTCCTCGCCCTGGCTCCGGCCTGCCCTTGCTCTGACTCCAGCTAGCCCTCGCCTTGGCTCCGGCCTGCTCTCGCCCTGACTCTGGCCTGCTCTTGCTCTGGCTTTGGCCTGCCCTCACCCTGGCTCTGGCCTGCTCTTGCTCTGGCTCTGTGTCTTGACTCCGGCCTGATTTCACTCTTCTTCTGGCCTGCCTTCGCCTTGGCTCCGGCCCTGCTCTCGCCTTGGCGCTGGCCTACTTTCGCTCTAGCTTCAGACTGCCCTCGCCCTGGCTCTGGCTTGCCATCGCTCTGACTCCGGCCTGCTCTTCGCCCTGGCTCTGGCCTGCCCTCGCCCTGGCCTGCCCTAGCCCTGGCTCCAGCCTACTCTCGCTCAGGCTCTGGCCTGCTCTCATTCTGACCTCGCCCTGTCTCCGGCCTGCTCCCCCCCCTGTCCGACCTGCCCTTGCCTTGGCTCCCTCCGGCCAGCTCTCGCTCTAGCTCTTGCCTGCCCTCGCCCTGACTCTGGCCTGCCCCTCTGCAGGCCGCCCTGACTCCGGCCTGCCCTCGCATTGGCTCCGGCCTGCTCTCTCGCCCTGGCTCCGACCCGCTCTCGCTCTGGCCTGCCCTTGCCCTGGCTCTCCGGCCTGCTCTCTCTCTGGCCTGCCCATGCCTTGGCTCCGGTCTGCTCTCGCTCTGGCTCAGGCCTGCTCTCGATATGGCTCTGGCCTGCCCTAGCTCTGGCTCCGGACTGCTCTCGCTCTGGCCTGCTATCGCTCTAGCTCTGGCCTGCCCTCGCCTGGCTCCGGCCTGCTCTCTCTCTGGCCTGCCCTCGCCCTGGCTCCGGCCTACTCTCGCTCTGGCCTCACTCACCCTGTCTCCGGCCTGATCTCGTCCTGGTTTCGGCCTGCCCTTGCCTTGACTCTGGCCTTCTCTCGCTCTGGCCTGCCCTTGCCTTGGCTCTGGCCTACTCTCGCTCTGGCTCTGGCCTGCCCTCGCTCTGACTCCGGCCTGCTCTCGCTCTGGTGTGCCCTCGCCTTGGCTACGGCCTGCTCTCGCTCTGTCTGGCCTGCCCTCGCCCTGGCTCCGGCCTGCTCTGGATCTGGCTCTGGCCTGCTCTCGCCCTGGCTCCGACCTGCTCTCGCCCTGGCTCCGGCCTGCTTTCGCCCTGGCTCCGGCTCTCATCCTGGCTCCGGCCTGCCCTTGCTCTGGCCTGCCCTCGTCTTGACTCCGGCCTGATCTCGCTCTTCTTCTGGCCTGCCCTTCGCCTTGGCTCCGGCCCTGCACTCGCCTTAGCGCTGGCCTGCCATCGCTCTGACTGCGGCCTGCTCTTCGCCCTGGCCTGCCCTCGCCCTGTCCAGCCTACTCTCGCTCTGGCCTGCTTTCGCTCTGACCTCGCCCTGTCTCCGGCCTGCTCCCCCCCTGGTTCCGGCCTGCCCTTGCCTTGGCTCCCTCTGGCCTTCTCTCGCTGTAGCTCTTGCCTGCCTTTGCTCTCGCCTACTCTCGCTCTGGCCTGTCCTCGCCCTGGCTCCGGCCTGCTCTTGCCAGAGCGTGCCTTCGCCATGGCTCCGGCCTGCTCTCTCTCTGACACTGGCCTGCCTCCGGCGTGCTCTGGCTCTGTCCTGCCCTCGCCTTGGCTCCGGCCTGCTCTCGCCCTGGCTCTGGCCTGCCCTCGCCTTGGCTCCAGCCTGCTCTTGCTCTGTCTCCGGCCTGCCCTCGCCCTGGCTCCGGCCTGCCCTTGCTCTGGTCTGCCCTCGTCTTGACTCCGGCCTGCTCTCGCTCTGGTTCTGGCCAGCATTCGCCTTGGCTCCGGTCTGCTCTCGCTCTGGCTCAGGCCTACTCTCTCTCTGGCTCTGGCCTGCCCTGGCGGCGTGCTCTCGCCTTGGCAAGGGCCTGCTTTTGCTCTGGCCTTCCCTTGCCCTGGCTCCGGCCTGCTCTCGCTCTGGCTCTGGACTGCTCTCGCTCTGGCCTGCTCTGGCTCTGGCCTGCCCTCGCCTTGGCTCTGGCCTGCTCTCTCCCTGGCTCCGGCCTGCTCTCGTCCTGGCTCTGGCCTGCTCTCACTCTGGCTCTGGGCTACCCTCGTCTTGGCTCCGGCCTGCTCTCGCCCTGGCTCCAGCCTGCTCTCTCTCTGGCTTCGGCCTTCCCTCGTCCTGGCTCCGGCCTGCCCTTGTTCTGGCTCCGGCCAGCCCTCGACCTGGCCAGCACCTGCACTTGCTCCGGCCTGCCTTCGCCTTGGCTCCTGCCTGATCTCGCTCTGGCCTGCTCTCGCTCTGGCCTGCTCTCGCTCTGGCTCTGGCCTGCCTTCGCCATGGCTCCGGACTGCTCTCGCTCTGGCCTGCTCTCGCTCTGGCTTGGGCCTGTCCTTGCCTTGGCTCCGGCCTGCTCTTGCTCTGGCCTGCTCTTGCTCTGGCCTACCCTGGCTCTGCCTCTGGCCTGCCCTTGCCTTGGCTCCGGCCTGCTCTCGCTCCGTACTGCCCTCACCCTGGCTCCGCTATGCCATAGCTTGGGCTATGGCCTGCCCTCGCCTTGGCTCCGTCCTGCTCTCGCCCTGGCTCTGGCCTGCCCTCGCCCTGGCACCGGCGTACTCTCTCTCTGGCTCTGGCCTGCCGTCGCCCTACTCTCGCTCTGGCTCTGGCCTGCTCTTGCTCTGGTTCTGGCCTCGCCTTGGCTCCGGCCTGCTCTCGCTCTCACTCTGGTCTGCCCTCACCCTGGCTGACTGCTCTGGCTCTAGCTCTGGCCTGCTCTCGCGCTGGCTCTGACCTGCCCTCGTCCTGGCTCCGGCCTGCCCTCGTCTTGGCTCCGGCCGGCCTGCTCTCGCCCTGGCTCCAGCCTGCTCTCGCTCTGGCTTAGGCCTTCCCTCGCCATAGCTCCGGCCTGCCCTTGCTCTGGCTCCGGCCAGCCCTCGCCTTGGATACATACGGCCAGCACCTGCTCTGGCTCCGGCCTGCCTTCGCCTTGGCTTCGGACTGCTCTCGCTCTGGCCTGTCCTTGCCTTGGCTCCGGCCTGCTCTTGCTCTGGCCTACCCTGGCTCTGCCTCCGGCCAGCCCTCGCCTTTGCTCCGGCCAAGCTCCGGCACTGGCTCCGGCCTGCCCTCGCCTTGGCTTCGATCTGCTCTTGTGCTGGCTCCGGTCTGCCCTCGCTCTGGCTCCGGCCTGCCCTCGCCCTGGCTCCGGCCTGCTCTCGCCCTGGCTCCGGCCTGCTCTCGCCCTGGCTCCGGCCTGCTCTCGCCCTGGCTCCATCCTGCTCTCGCTTTGGCTCCGGCCTGCCCTCGCCCTGGCTCCGGCCTGCTCTCACTCTGGCTCCGGCCTGCCCTCCTCTTGGCTCTGGCCTGCTCTCGCTCTGGCCTGCCCTAGCCCTGTCTTCGGCCTGCTCTCGCTCTGGCCTGCCCTCGCCCTGGTTCCGGCATTCTCTCGCTCTGGTTTCGGCCCGCCGTCTCCTTGGATCCGGCCTGCTCTCGCTCTGGCTCCGGCCTGCCCTCCCTCGCCTTGGCTCCAGCCTGCTCTCACTCTGGCTCTGGCCTGCCTTTGCCTTGGCTCCGGCCTGCCCTCGCCCTGGCTCCGGCCTGCTCTCACTCTGGCTCCGACCTGCCCTCCTCTTGGCTCTGGCCTGCTCTCGCTCTGGCCTGTCCTTGCCTTGGCTCCGGCCTGCTCTTGCTCTGGCCTGCCCTCGCCCTGGCTCCGGCATTCTCTCGCTCTGGTATCGGCCTGCCCTCGCCTTGGCTCCGGCCTGCCTTTGCCATGGCTACGGCCTGCTATCGCTCAGGCTCTGGCCTGCTCTCGCTGTGGCTCTGGCCTGCCTTCGCCTTGGCCAGAACGAGATTTGGCCAGAGCCAAGGCAAGCCCAGAGCCAGAGAGAAAGAAGGCCGGAGCCATGGCTAGGGCAGCCGGAACCAGGGCGAGAGCAGGCCAGAGCCAGGGCGAGAGCAGGCCAGAGCCAGGGCGAAAGCAGGGCGAGGGCAGGCCAGAGCCAGAGTCAGATCAGGCCGGAGACAAGGCGAGGGCAGGCCAGAGCCAGAGCGAGGGCAGGCCAGAGCCAGAACAAGAGCAGACCGGACGGAGCCAAGCAAGGGCAGGCCAGAGCCAAAGCGAGAGCAGTCCGTAGCCAAGGAGAGGGCAGGCCAGAGCCAGAGCGGGAGCAAGCCGGAGCAAAGGCAGGGGCAGGCCAGAGCGAGAGCAGGCCAGAGGCAGAGCGAGAGCAGGCCGGAGCCAGGGCAAGGGCAGGCCGGAGCCAGAGCGAGAGTTGGCCAGAGCCAAGGCAAGGGCAGGCCGGAGCCAGAGCAAGAGAAGGCCGGAGACAAGGCAAGGGCAGGCCGAAACCAGGGCGAGAGCAGGCCAGAGCCAGGGCGAGAGCAGGCCAGAGCCAGGGCAGAGCAGGCCAGAGCCAGGGCAAGAGCAGGCCAGAGCCAGGGCGAGAGCAGGCCAGAGCCAGGGCAAGAGTAGGCCGGAGCCAGGGCAAGGGCAGGCCAGAGCCAGGGCAAGGGCAGGCCCGAGCCAGAGTCAGAGCAGGCCGGAGTCAAGGCAAAGGCAGGCAAGAGCCAGAGCGAGGGCAAGCCAGAGACAGAGCGAGCTCGGGCAGGCTAGAGTCAGAAGGATAGCAGACCGGAGCCAAGGTGAGAACATGCCGGAGCGAGGGCAGGCCAGAGCCAGAGAGAGGGCAGCCTGGAGACAGGGCGAGGGCAGGCTGGAGCCAGGGCGAGGGCAGGCCGGAGCCAGAGCGAGAGCAGGCCAGAGCCAAAGGGAGAGCAGGTCGGAGCCAAGGCGAGAGCAGGCCGGAGCCAGGGCGAGGGCAGGCCCGAGCCAGAGTCAGAGCAGGCCGGAGCCAAGGCGAGGGCAGGCAAGGGCAAGAGCGAGGGCAGGCCAGAGCCAAAGCGAGCTCGGGCAGGCTAGAGCCAGAGCGATAGCAGGCCGGAGCCAAGGCGAGGGCAGGCCAGAGCCAGAGCGAGAGAAGGCCGGAGCCAAGGCAAGGGCAAGCCAGAGCCATAGCAGGCCAGAGCAAAGGCAAGGGCAGGCCAGAGACAGAGCGAGAGCAGGCCGGAGCCAGGGCAAGGGCAGGCCGGAGCCAGAGCGAGGGCAGGCCGGAGCCAGAGCGAGAGTAGGCCAGAGCCAAGGCAAGGGCAGGCCAGGACCAGAGCAAGAGAAGGCCGGAGCCAAGGCAAGGGCAGGCCGGAACCAGGGCGAAAGCAGGCCGGGGCCAGGGCGAGAGCACGCCGGAGCCAAGGCGAGAACAGGCCGGAGCCAAGGAGAGAGCAGGCCGGAGCCAGAGTCAGAGCAGGCCGGAGTCAAGGCGAGGGTAGGCAAGAGCCAGAGCGAGGGCAAGCCAGAGCCAAAGCGAGCTCGGGCAGGCTAGAGCCAGAGCGATAGCAGGCCGGAGCCAAGGCGATAACATGCCGGAGCCAGGGCGAGGGCAGGCCAGATCCAGGGCGAGAGAAGGCCGGAGCCAAGGCGAGAGCACGCCGGAGCCAAGGCGAGAACAGGCCGGAGACAAGGCGAGAACAGGCCGGAGCCAAGGCGAGAGCAGGCCCGAGCCAGAGTCAGAGCAGGCCGGAGTCAAGGCGAGGGCAGGCAAGAGCCAGAGAGAGGGCAAGCCAGAGCCAAAGCGAGCTCGGGCAGGCTACAGCCAGAGCAATAGCAGGCCGGAGACAAGGCGAGAGCATGCCGGAGCCAGGACGAGGGCAGGCCGGAGCCAGTGCGAGAGGAGGCCGGAGACAAGGAGAGGACAGGCCAGAGGCAGAGCGAGAGCAAGCAAGAGCAAGGGCGAGAGCAGGCCGGAGCCAAGGCAAGGGCAGGCCAGAGCGAGAGCAGGCCGGAGCCAGGGTGACGGCAGGCCAGAGCTAGAGCAAGAGCAGGCGGAGCCAGGGCGAGAGCAGGCCGGAGCCAAGGTGAGGGCTGGTTGGAGCCAGAGCGAGAGCAGGCCGGAGCCAAGGCGAGAGAGAGCAGGCCGGAGCCAAGGCGAGGGCAGACGAGAGCCAGAGCGAGAGCAGGCCGGAGCCAGGGCGATAGCAAGCCGGAGCCAAAGCGAGGGCAGGCCAGAGCCAGATCCAGAGCAGGTCGGAGCCAGGGCGAGGGCAGGCCAGAGTCAGAGCGAGAGCAGGCCGGAGCCAAGGCGAGGGCACGCCAGAGCTAGAACGAGAGCTGACCGGAGCCAGGTCGAGGGCAGGCCAGAGCTTGAGCGAGAGTAGGCCGGAGTCAAAGCAAGGGCAGGCCGGAACAAGGGTGAGAACAGGCCGGAGCCAGAGCCAGAGCGAAAGCAGGCCAGACAGAGCCAGAGTAGGACGGAGCCAGGGCAAGGGCAGGCCAGAGCCAAAAAGAGAGCAGGACGGAGCCAGGGCGAGGGCAGTCCGGAGCTAGAGCGAGAGCAGGCCAGAGCTAAGACGAGAGCACGGCCGGAGCCAAGGCGAGGGCAGGCCGGAGCCAAGACGAGGGCAGGCCAGAGGCAGAGCAGGGCAGGCCAGAGCCAGAGCGAAAGCAGGCCGGAGCAAAGGCGAGGGCAGGCCAGAGCCAGAGCGAGAGCAGGTCGGAGCCAAGGCGAGGGCAAGCCAGAGCCAGAGCGAGAGCAGGCTGGAGCCAGGGTGACGGCAGGCCAGAGCTAGAGCAAGAGCAGGCGGAGCCAGGGGGAGAGCAGGCCGGAGCCAAGGCGAGGGCTGGCTGGAGCCAGAGCAAGGACAGGCCGGAGCCAGGGCGAGGTCAGGCCGGAGCCAGAGCAAGAGCAGGCCGGAGCCAAGGAGAGAGCAGGCCGGATCCAGGGCAAGGGCAGGCCGGAGCCAGAGCGAGAGAGGGCCGGAGCGAAAGCAAGGGCAGGTCAGTATCAGGGTGAGAGCAGGCCAGAGCCAGGGCGAGAGCAGGCTGGAACCAAGGCGAGAGCAGGCCGGAGCCAAGGCGAGAGGAGGCCGGATACAGAGCGAGGACATGCCGCAGCCAGGGCGAGGGCAAGCCAGAGCCAGAGAGAGGGCAGGCTGGAGCCAGGGTGAAGGCAGGCCGGAGCCAGAGCAAGAGCAGGCCAGATCCAGGGAAAAAGCAAGCCGGAGCCCGTGCGAAGGCAGGCCAGAGCCATAGCGAGAGCAGGCCGGAGCCAAGTAGAGGGCAGGCCAGAGCCAGAGAGAGAGCAAGCCGGAGCAAGGGCGAGAGCAGGCGGGAGCCAAGGAGAGGGCAGGCCAGAGCCAGAGAGAGAGCAAGCCGGAGCAATGGCGAGAGAAGGCCGGAGCCAAGGCGAGAGCAGGCCAGATCCAGGGCGAGAGCAGGCCGGAGCCCGTGCGAGGGCAGGCCAGAGCCAGAACGAGAGTAGTCCGGAGCCAGAGCAATGGCAGGCCGGATCCAGAGCGAGAGCAGGCCAGAGCAAGAGCGAGAGCAGGCCAGAGCAAGAGCGAGAGCAGGCCAGAGCCTGGGCGAAAGCAGGCCAGAGCGAGAGCAGGCGGAGCCCGTGCGAGGGCAGGTCGGTGCCATAGCGAGAGCAGGCCAGAGCCAAGGCGAGGGCAGGCTAGAGCCAGAGAGAGAGGAAGCCGAAGCCAGGGCGAGAGCAGGCGGGAGCTAAGGCAAGGGCAGGCCAGAGCGAGAGCAGGCCGGAGCCAGGGCAAGAGCAGTTCGGAGCCAAGGCGAGGGCAGGCCAGAGACAGAGCGAGGGCAGGCCGGAGCCAGGTCGAGGGCAGGCCAGAGCCAGAGCAAGAGCAGGCCGGAGCCAGGGTGAGGGCAGGCTGGAGCAGAAGCGAGAGCAGGCCGGAGCCAAGGCGAGGGCAGGCCGGAGACAGAGCGCTGGAGCCAGAGCCAGAGGAGGCCGGAGAGCCAAGGTAAGGGCAGGCTGGAACCAGAGCAAGAGCAGGCCGGAGCCAAGGCAAGAGCAGGACGTATCCAGGGCGAGAACAGGCAGGAGCCAAGGTGAGGGCAGGCAGGAGCCATAGAGATAGCAGGCGAGAGCCAGAGCGAGAGCAGGCCGGAGCCAGGACGAGGGCAGGCCGGAGCCAGTGCGAGAGCAGGCCGGAGACAAGGAGAGGACAGGCCAGAGCCAGAGCGAGAGCAAGCAAGAGCAAGGGCGAGAGCAGGCCAGAGCCAAGGCAAGGGCAGGCCAGAGCGAGAGCAGGCCGGAGCCAGGGTGAGGGCAGGCCAGAGCCAGAGCGAGATCAGGCCGGAGCCAGGGTGAGGGCAGGCCGGAGCCAGGGCGAGAGCAGGCCGGAGCCAGGGCGAGAGCAGGCCGGAACCAAGGCGAGGGCAGGCCGGAGCCAGAGCAGGAGCTGGCCAGAGCCAAGGCGAGGGCTGCCCAGAGCCAGAGCAAGGGCAGGCCGGAACCAGGGCGAGGGCAGGCCGAAGCCAGAGCGAGAGCAGGCCGGAGCAAGGGCGAGAGCAGGCCGGAGCCAAGGCGAGGACAGACCAGAGTCAGAGCGAGAGCAGGCGGGAGCCAAGGAGAGGGCACGCCGGAGCCAAGGCGAGGGCAGGCCGAAGCCAGAGCGAGGGCAGGCCGGAGCCAGAGCGAGAACAGGCAGGAGCCAAGGAGAGGGCAGGCCAGATAGAGAGCAGGCATGAGCCAAGGTAATAAGGGCAGGCTGGAACCAAAGCGAGAGCAGGCCGGAGCCAAGGCGAGAGCAGGTCGTATCCAGGGCGAGAACAGGCAGGAGCCAAGGAGAGGGCAGGCAGGAGCCAGAGAGATAGCAGGCCGGAGCCAGGACGAGGGCAGGCCGGAGCCAGTGCGAGAGCAGGCCGGAGACAAGGAGAGGACAGACCAGAGCCAGAGAGAGAGCAAGCAAGAGCAAGGGCGAGAGCAGGCCGGAGCCAAGGCAAGGGCAGGCCAGAGCGAGAGCAGGCCGGAGCCAGGGTGACGGCAGGCCAGAGCTAGAGAAAGAGCAGGCGGAGCCAAAGCGAGAGCAGGCCGGAGCCATGGCGAGAGAGAGCAGGCCAGAGCCAAGGCGAGGGCAGGCGAGAGCCAGAGCGAGAGCAGGCCGGAGCCAGGGCGAGAGCAGGCCGGAGCCAAAGCGATGGCAGGCCAGAGCCAGATTCAGAGCAGGTCGGAGCCAGGGCGAGGGCAGGCCAGAGTCAGAGCGAGAGCAGGCCAGAGCCAAGGCGAGGGCACGCCAGAGCCAGAACCAGAGCTGACCGGAGCCAGGTCGAGGGCAGGCCAGAGCTAGAGCGAGAGTAGGCCAGAGCCAAGGCAAGGGCAGGCCAGAGCCAGAGCGAGAGAAGGCCGGAGTCAAAGCAAGGGCAGGCAGGAACCAGGGCGAGAACAGGCCGGAGCCAGGGCGAGGCCAGAGCCACAGCGAAAGCAGGCCAGAGCCAGAGTAGGCCGGAGCCAGGGCAAGGGCAGGCCAGAGCCAAAAAGAGAGCAGGCCGGAGCCAGGGCGAGGGCAGTCTGGAGCTAGAGCGAGAGCAGGCCGGAACTAAGACGAGAGCAGGGCCAGAGCTAAGGCAAGGGCAGGCCAGAGGCAGAGCCAGGGCAGGCCAGAGCCAGAGCGAGAGCAGGCCGGAGCCAAGGCGAGGGCAGGCCAGAGCCAAAACAAGAGCAGGTCGGAGCCAAAGCGAGGGCAGGCCAGAGCCAGAGCGAGAGCAGGCTGGAGCCAGGGTGATGGCAGGCCAGAGCTAGAGCAAGAGCAGGCGGAGCCAGGGCGAGAGCAGGCCGGAGCCAAGGCGAGGGCTGGCTGGAGCCAGAGCAAGGGCAGGCCGGAGGCAGGGCGAGGGCAGGCCGGAGCCAGAGCAAGAGCAGGCCGGAGCCAAGGAGAGAGCAGGCCGGAGCCAAAGTGAGGGCAGGCCGGAGACAGAGAACTGGAGCCAGAGCCAGAGCAGGCCGGAGAGCCAAGGTAAGGGCAGGCTGGAACCAGAGCAAGAGCAGGACGGAGCCAAGGCGAGAGCAGGTCGTATCCAGGGCGAGAACAGGCAGGAGCCAAGGTGACGGCAGGCAGGAGCCATAGAGATAGCAGGCCAGAGCCAGAGCGAGAGCAGGCCGGAGCCAGGACGAGGGCAGGCTGGAGCCAGAGCAATAGCAGGCCGGAGCCAGAGCAAGAGCAGGCCGGAGCCAGAGCAAGAGCAGGCCAGATCCAGGGCAAAAGCAGGCCGGAGCCCGTGCGAGGCCAGGCTGGAGCCATAGCGAGAGCAGGCCGGAGCCAGGGTGAGGGCAGGCCGGAGCCAGGGCGAGAGCAGGCCGGAGCCAGGGCGAGAGCAGGCCGGAACCAAGGCGAGGGCAGGCCGGAGCCAGAGCAGGAGCTGGCCGGAGCCAAGGCGAGGGCTGCCCAGAGCCAGAGCAAGGGCAGGCCGGAGCCAGGGAGAGGGCAGGCCGAAGCCAGAGCGAGAGCAGGCCGGAGCAAGGGAGAGAGCAGGCCGGAGCCAAGGCGAGGACAGACCAGAGTCAGAGCGAGAGCAGGCGGGAGCCAAGGAGAGGGCACGCCGGAGCCAAGGCGAGGGCAGGCCGGAGCCAGAGCGAGGGCAGGCCGGAGCCAGAGCGAGAACAGGCAGGAGCCAAGGAGAGGGCAGGCCAGATAGAGAGCAGGCATGAGCCAAGGTAAGGGCAGGCTGGAACCAGAGCGAGAGCAGGCCGGAGCCAAGGCGAGAGCAGGTCGTATCCAGGGCGAGAACAGGCAGGAGCCAAGGAGAGGGCAGGCAGGAGCCAGAGAGATAGCAGGCCGGAGCCAGGACGAGGGCAGGCCGGAGCCAGTGCGAGAGCAGGCCGGAGACAAGGAGAGGACAGGCCAGAGCCAGAGAGAGAGCAAGCAGGAGCAAGGGCGAGAGCAGGCCGGAGCCAAGGCAAGGGCAGGCCACAGCGAGAGCAGGCCGGAGCCAGGGTGACGGCAGGCCAGAGCTAGAGAAAGAGCAGGCGGAGCCAAAGCGAGAGCAGGCCGGAGCCATGGCGAGAGAGAGCAGGCCAGAGCCAAGGCGAGGGCAGGCGAGAGCCAGAGCGAGAGCAGGCCGGAGCCAGGGCGAGAGCAGGCCGGAGCCAAAGCGATGGCAGGCCAGAGCCAGATTCAGAGCAGGTCGGAGCCAGGGCGAGGGCAGGCCAGAGTCAGAGCGAGAGCAGGCCGGAGCCAAGGCGAGGGCACGCCAGAGCCAGAATCAGAGCTGACCGGAGCCAGGTCGAGGGCAGGCCAAAGCTAGAGCGAGAGTAGGCCAGAGCCAAGGCAAGGGCAGGCCAGAGCCAGAGCGAGAGAAGGCCGGAGTCAAAGCAAGGGCAGGCAGGAACCAGGGCGAGAACAGGCTGGAGCCAGGGCGAGGCCAGAGCCACAGCGAAAGCAGGCCAGAGCCAGAGTAGGCCGGAGCCAGGGCAAGGGCAGGCCAGAGCCAAAAAGAGAGCAGGCCGGAGCCAGGGCGAGGGCAGTCCGGAGCTAGAGCGAGAGCAGGCCAGAGCTAAGACGAGAGCAGGGCCGGAGCTAAGGCGAGGGCAGGCCAGAGGCAGAGCCAGGGCAGGCCAGAGCGAGAGCAGGCCGGAGCCAAGGCGAGGGCAGGCCAGAGCCAGAGAGAGAGCAGGTCGGAGCCAAAGCGAGGGCAAGCCAGAGCCAGAGCGAGAGCAGGCAGGAGCCAGGGTGACGGCAGGCCAGAGCTAGAGCAAGAGCAGGCGGAGCCAGGGCGAGAGCAGGCCGGAGCCAAGGCGAGGGCTGGCTGGAGCCAGAGCAAGGGCAGGCCGGAGAGCCAAGGTAAGGGCAGGCTGGAACCAGAGCAAGAGCAGGCCGGAGCCAAGGCGAAAGCAGGTCGTATCCAGGGAAAGAACAGGCAGGAGCCAAGGTGAGGGCAGGCAGGAGCCATAGAGATAGCAGGCCAGAGCCAGAGCGAGAGCAGGCCGGAGCCAGGACGAGGGCAGGCCGGAGCCAGAGCAAGAGCAGGCCGGAGCCAGAGCAAGAGCAGGCCGGAGCCAGAGCAAGAGCAGGCCAGATCCAGGGCAAAAGCAGGCCGGAGCCCGTGCGAGGGCAGGCTGGAGCCATAGCGAGAGCAGGCCGGAGCCAAGGAGAGGGCAGGCCAGAGCCAGAGAGAGAGCAAGCCGGAGCAAGGGCGAGAGCAGGCGGGAGCCAAGGCAAGGGCAGGCCAGAGCCAGAGAGAGAGCAAGCCGGAGCAATGGCGAGAGAAGGCCGGAGCCAAGGCGAGAACAGGCCAGATCCAGGGCGAGAGCAGGCCGGAGCCCGTGCGAGGGAAGGCCAGAGCCAGAACTAGAGTAGGCCGGAGCCAGAGCAATGGCAGGCCGGATTCAGAGCGAGAGCAGGCCAGAGCAAGAGAGAGAGCAGGCCAGAGCCTGGGCGAAAGCAGGCCAGAGCGAGAGCAGGCGGAGCCCGTGCGAGGGTAGGTCGGTGCCATAGCGAGAGCAGGCCAGAGCCAAGGCGAGGGCAGGCTAGAGCCAGAGAGAGAGGAAGCCGGAGCCAGGGCGAGAGCAGGCGGGAGCTAAGGCAAGGGCAGGCCAGAGTGAGAGCAGGCCGGAGCCAGGGCAAAAGCAGTTCGGAGCCAAGGCGAGGGCAGGCCAGAGACAGAGCGAGGGCAGGCCGGAGCCAGGTCGAGGACAGGCCAGAGGCAGAGCGAGAGCAGGCCGGAGCCAGGGAGAGGGCAGGCTGGAGTAGAAGCGAGAGCAGGCCGGAGCCAAGGCGAGGGCAGGCCGGAGCCAGAGCCAGAGCAGGCCGGAGAGCCAAGGTAAGGGCAGGCTGGAACCAGAGCAAGAGCAGGCCGGAGCCAAGGCGAGAGCAGGTTGTATCCAGGGCGAGAACAGGCAGGAGCCAAGGTGAGGGCAGACAGGAGCCATAAAGATAGCAGGCCAGAGCCAGAGCGAGAGCAGGCCGGAGACAAGGAGAGGACAGGCAAGAGCCAGAGCGAGAGCAAGCAAGAGCAAGGGCAAGAGCAGGCCGGAGCCAAGGCAAGGGCAGGCCAGAGCGAGAGCAGGCCGGAGCCAGGGTGACAGCAGGCCAGAGCTAGAGAAAGAGCAGGTGGAGCCAGAGCGAGAGCAGGCCGGAGCCAAGGCGAGAGAGAGCAGGCCGGAGCCAAGGAGAGGGCAGGCGAGAGCCAGAGCGAGAGCAGGCCGGAGCCAGGGCGAGAGCAGGCCGGAGCCAAAGCGATGGCAGGCCAGAGCCAGATTCAGAGCAGGTCGGAGCCAGGGCGAGGGCAGGCCAGAGTCAGAGCGAGAGCAGGCCGGAGCCAAGGCGAGGGCACGCCAGAGCCAGAACCAGAGCTGACCGGAGCCAGGTCGAGGGCAGGCCAGAGCTAGAGCGAGAGTAGGCCAGAGCCAAGGCAAGGGCAGGCCAGAGCCAGAGCGAGAGAAGGCCGGAGTCAAAGCAAGGGCAGGCCGGAACCAGGGCGAGAACAGGCCGGAGCCAGGGCGAGGCCAGAGCCACAGCGAAAGCAGGCCAGAGCCAGAGTAGGCCGGAGCCAGGGCAAGGGCAGGCCAGAGCCAAAAAGAGAGCAGGCCGGAGCCAGGACGAGGGCAGTCCGGAGCTAGAGCGAGAGCAGGCCGGAGCTAAGACGAGAGCAGGGCCGGAGCCAAGGCGAGGGCAGGCCAGAGGCAGAGCCAGGGCAGGCCAGAGCCAAAGCGAGAGCAGGCCGGAGCCAAGGCGAGGGCAGGCCAGAGCGATAGCAGGTCGGAGCCAAGGCGAGGCCAGGCCAGAGCCAGAGCGAGAGCAGGCTGGAGCCAGGGTGACGGCAGGCCAGAGCTAGAGAAAGAGCAGGCGGAGCCAGGGCGAGAGCAGGCCAGAGCCAAGGCGAGGGCTGGCTGGAGCCAGAGCGAGGGCGGGCCGGAGCCAGGGCGAGGGCAGGCCGGAGCCAGAGCAAGAGCAGGCCGGAGCCAAGGAGAGAGCAGGCCGGAGCCAAGGTGAGGGCAGGCCGGAGACAGAGAACTGGAGCCAGAGCCAGAGCAGGCCGGAGAGCCAAGGTAAGGGCAGGCTGGAACCAGAGCAAGAGCAGGCCGGAGCCAAGGCGAGGGCAGGCCAGAGACAGAGCGAGGGCAGGCCGGAGCCAGGTCGAGGACAGGCCAGAGCGAGAGCAGGCCGGAGCCAGGGAGAGGGCAGGCTGGAGTAGAAGCGAGAGCAGGCCGGAGCCAAGGCGAGGGCAGGCCGGAGCCAGAGCGCTGGAGCCGGAGCCAGAGCAGGCCGGAGAGCCAAGGTAAGGGCAGGCTGGAACCAGAGCAAGAGCAGGCCGGAGCCAAGGCGAGAGCAGGTCGTATCCAGGGCAAGAACAGGCAGGAGCCAAGGTGAGGGCAGACAGGAGCCATAAAGATAGCAGGCCAGAGCCAGAGCGAGAGCATGCCGGAGCCAGGACGAGGGCAGGCCGGAGCCAGTGCGAGAGCAGGCCGGAGACAAGGAGAGGACAGGCAAGAGCCAGAGCGAGAGCAAGCAAGAGCAAGGGCGAGAGCAGGCCGGAGCCAAGGCAAGGGCAGGCCAGAGCAAGAGCAGGCCGGAGCCAGGGTGACAGCAGGCCAGAGCTAGAGAAAGAGCAGGTGGAGCCAGAGCGAGAGCAGGCCGGAGCCAAGGCGAGAGAGAGCAGGCCGGAGCCAAGGAGAGGGCAGGCGAGAGCCAGAGCGAGAGCAGGCCGGAGCCAGGGCGAGAGCAGGCCGGAGCCAAAGCGATGGCAGGCCAGAGCCAGATTCAGAGCAGGTCGGAGCCAGGGCGAGGGCAAGCCAGAGTCAGAGCGAGAGCAGGCCGGAGCCAAGGCGAGGGCACGCCAGAGCCAGAACCAGAGCTGACCGGAGCCAGATCGAGGGCAGGCCAGAGCTAGAGCGAGAGTAGGCCAGAGCCAAGGCAAGGGCAGGCCAGAGCCAGAGCGAGAGAAGGCCGGAGTCAAAGCAAGGGCAGGCCGGAACCAGGGCGAGAACAGGCCGGAGCCAGGGCGAGGCCAGAGCCACAGCGAAAGCAGGCCAGAGCCAGAGTAGGCCGGAGCCAGGGCAAGGGCAGGCCAGAGCCAAAAAGAGAGCAGGCCGGAGCCAGGGCGAGGGCAGTCCGGAGCTAGAGCGAGAGCAGGCCGGAGCTAAGACGAGAGCAGGGCCGGAGCCAAGGCGAGGGCAGGCCAGAGGCAGAGCCAGGGCAGGCCAGAGCCAGAGCGAGAGCAGGCCGGAGCCAAGGCGAGGGCAGGCCAGAGCGAGAGCAGGTCGGAGCCAAGGCGAGGCCAGGCCAGAGCCAGAGCCAGAGCAGGCTGGAGCCAGGGTGACGGCAGGCCAGAGCTAGAGAAAGAGCAGGCGGAGCCAGGGCGAGAGCAGGCCGGAGCCAAGGCGAGGGCTGGCTGGAGCCAGAGCGAGGGCAGGCCGGAGCCAGGGAGAGGGCAGGCCGGAGCCAGAGCAAGAGCAGGCCGGAGCCAAGGAGAGAGCAGGCCGGAGCCAAGGTGAGGACAGGCCGGAGACAGAGAACTGGAGCCAGAGCCAGAGCAGGCCGGAGAGCCAAGGTAAGGGCAGGCTGGAACCAGAGCAAGAGCAGGCCGGAGCCAAGGCGAGAGCAGGTCGTATCCAGGGCGAGAACAGGCAGGAGCCAAGGTGAGGGCAGGCAGGAGCCATAGAGATAGCAGGCCGGAGCCAGGACGAGGGCAGGCCGGAGCCAGAGCAAGAGCAGGCCAGATCCAGAGCAAAAGCAGGCTGGAGCCCGTGCGAGGGCAGGCCGGAGCCATAGCGAGAGCAGGCCGGAGCCAAGGAGAGGGCAGGCCAGAGCCAGAGAGAGAGCAAGCCGGAGCAAGGGCGAGAGCAGGCGGGAGCCAAGGCAAGGGCAGGCCAGAGCCAGAGAGAGAGCAAGCCGGAGCAATGGCGAGAGAAGGCCGGAGCCAAGGCGAGAACAGGCCAGATCCAGGGCGAGAGCAGGCCGGAGCCCGTGCGAGGGAAGGCCAGACCAGAACTAGAGTAGGCCGGAGCCAGAGCAATGGCAGGCCGGATTCAGAGCGAGAGCAGGCCAGAGCAAGAGCGAGAGCAGGCCAGAGCCTGGGCGAAAGCAGGCCAGAGCGAGAGCAGGCGGAGCCCGTGCGAGGGTAGGTCGGTGCCATAGCGAGAGCAGGCCAGAGCCAAGGCGAGGGCAGGCTAGAGCCAGAGAGAGAGGAAGCCGGAGCCAGGGCGAGAGCAGGCGGGAGCTAAGGCAAGGGCAGGCCAGAGTGAGAGCAGGCCGGAGCCAGGGCAAAAGCAGTTCGGAGCCAAGGCGAGGGCAGGCCAGAGACAGAGCGAGGGCAGGCCGGAGCCAGGTCGAGGACAGGCCAGAGCCAGAGCGAGAGCAGGCCGGAGCCAGGGAGAGGGCAGGCTGGAGTAGAAGCGAGAGCAGGCCGGAGCCAAGGCGAGGGCAGGCCGGAGCCAGAGCGCTGGAGCCAGAGCCAGAGCAGGCCGGAGAGCCAAGGTAAGGGCAGGCTGGAACCAGAGCAAGAGCAGGCCGGAGCCAAGGCGAGAGCAGGTTGTATCCAGGGCGAGAACAGGCAGGAGCCAAGGTGAGGGCAGACAGGAGCCATAAAGATAGCAGGCCAGAGCCAGAGCGAGAGCAGGCCGGAGCCAGGACGAGGGCAGGCCGGAGCCAGTGCGAGAGCAGGCCGGAGACAAGGAGAGGACAGGCAAGAGCCAGAGCGAGAGCAAGCAAGAGCAAGGGCGAGAGCAGGCCGGAGCCAAGGCAAGGGCAGGCCAGAGCGAGAGCAGGCCGGAGCCAGGGTGACAGCAGGCCAGAGCTAGAGAAAGAGCAGGTGGAGCCAGAGCGAGAGCAGGCCGGAGCCAAGGCGAGAGAGAGCAGGCCGGAGCCAAGGAGAGGGCAGGCGAGAGCCAGAGCGAGAGCAGGCCGGAGCCAGGGCGAGAGCAGGCCGGAGCCAAAGCGATGGCAGGCCAGAGCCAGATTCAGAGCAGGTCGGAGCCAGGGCGAGGGCAGGCCAGAGTCAGAGCGAGAGCAGGCCGGAGCCAAGGCGAGGGCACGCCAGAGCCAGAACCAGAGCTGACCGGAGCCAGGTCGAGGGCAGGCCAGAGCTAGAGCGAGAGTAGGCCAGAGCCAAGGCAAGGGCAGGCCAGAGCCAGAGCGAGAGAAGGCCGGAGTCAAAGCAAGGGCAGGCCGGAACCAGGGCGAGAACAGGCCGGAGCCAGGGCGAGGCCAGAGCCACAGCGAAAGCAGGCCAGAGCCAGAGTAGGCCGGAGCCAGGGCAAGGGCAGGCCAGAGCCAAAAAGAGAGCAGGCCGGAGCCAGGGCGAGGGCAGTCCGGAGCTAGAGCGAGAGCAGGCCGGAGCTAAGACGAGAGCAGGGCCGGAGCCAAGGCGAGGGCAGGCCAGAGGCAGAGCCAGGGCAGGCCAGAGCCAGAGCGAGAGCAGGCCGGAGCCAAGGCGAGGGCAGGCCAGAGCGAGAGCAGGTCGGAGCCAAGGCGAGGCCAGGCCAGAGCCAGAGCCAGAGCAGGCTGGAGCCAGGGTGACGGCAGGCCAGAGCTAGAGAAAGAGCAGGCGGAGCCAGGGCGAGAGCAGGCCGGAGCCAAGGCGAGGGCTGGCTGGAGCCAGAGCGAGGGCTGGCCGGAGCCAGGGCGAGGGCAGGCCAGAGCCAGAGCAAGAGCAGGCCGGAGCCAAGGAGAGAGCAGGCCGGAGCCAAGGAGAGAGCAGGCCGGAGCCAAGGTGAGGGCAGGCCGGAGCCAAGGTGAGGGCAGGCCGGAGACAGAGAACTGGAGCCAGAGCCAGAGCAGGCCGGAGAGCCAAGGTAAGGGCAGGCTGGAACCAGAGCAAGAGCAGGCCGGAGCCAAGGCGAGAGCAGGTCGTATCCAGGGCGAGAACAGGCAGGAGCCAAGGTGAGGGCAGGCAGGAGCCATAGAGATAGCAGGCCGGAGCCAGGACGAGGGCAGGCCGGAGCCAGAGCAAGAGCAGGCCAGATCCAGAGCAAAAGCAGGCTGGAGCCCGTGCGAGGGCAGGCCGGAGCCATAGCGAGAGCAGGCCGGAGCCAAGGAGAGGGCAGGCCAGAGCCAGAGAGAGAGCAAGCCGGAGCAAGGGCGAGAGCAGGCGGGAGCCAAGGCAAGGGCAGGCCAGAGCCAGAGAGAGAGCAAGCCGGAGCAATGGCGAGAGAAGGCCGGAGCCAAGGCGAGATCGGAGCCAAGGCGAGGGCAGGCCAGAGCCAGAGCGAGAGCAGGCTGGAGCCAGGGTGACGGCAGGCCAGAGCTAGAGCAAGAGCAGGCGGAGCCAGGGAGAGAGCAGGCCGGAGCCAAGGCGAGGGCTGGCTGGAGCCAGAGCAAGAGCAGGCCGGAGCCAAGGAGAGAGCAGGCTGGAGCCAAGGTGAGGGCAGGCCGTAGACAGAGAACTGGAACCAGAGCAAGAGCAGGCCGGAGCCAAGGCGAGAGCAGGTCGTATCCAGGGCGAGAACAGGCAGGAGCCAAGGTGAGGGCAGGCAGGAGCCATAGAGATAGCAGGCCGGAGCCAGAGCGAGAGCAGGCCGGAGCCAGGACGAGGGCAGGCCGGAGCCAGAGCAAGAGCAGGCCAGATCCAGAGCAAAAGCAGGCTGGAGCCCGTGCGAGGGCAGGCCGGAGCCATAGCGAGAGCAGGCCGGAGCCAAGGAGAGGGCAGGCCAGAGCCAGAGAGAGCAAGCCGGAGCAAGGGCGAGAGCAGGCGGGAGCCAAGGCAAGGGCAGGCCAGAGCCAGAGAGAGAGCAAGCCGGAGCAATGGCGAGAGAAGGCCAGAGCCAAGGCGAGATCGGAGCCAAGGCGAGGGCAGGCCAGAGCCAGAGCGAGAGCAGGCTGGAGCCAGGGTGACGGCAGGCCAGAGCTAGAGCAAGAGCAGGCGGAGCCAGGGAGAGAGCAGGCCGGAGCCAAGGCGAGGGCTGGCTGGAGCCAGAGCAAGGGCAGGCCGGAGCCAGACCAAGAGCAGGCCGGAGCCAAGGTGAGGGCAGGCCGGAGACAGAGAACTGGAACCAGAGCAAGAGCAGGCCGGAGCCAAGGAGAGAGAAGGTCGTATCCAGGGCGAGAACAGGCAGGAGCCAAGGTGAGGGCAGGCAGGAGCCATAGAGATTGTCCTAATTTATTACCACATATATACCACTCATTCCTACAATCAAAGGATCAGGAAACCACTCTGAAATCAATATCCTACAATTTACCCCAACAGCAAAAAAACAACTATACACAAAATACTAAAAGATATATCAGATTATTAATGAGCAAATAAAAGACACAATCACATAAAAATAATTTTTAGAAAGGTGTAGAAAAAATGCTGTGAGCAGGCCAGAGCCAGAGCGAGAGCAGGCCGGAGCCAGGACGAGGGCAGGCCGGAGCCAGAGCAAGAGCAGGCCGGAGCCAGAGCAAGAGCAGGCCAGATCCGGGGCAAAAGCAGGCCGCAGCCCGTGCGAGGGCAGGCCGGAGCCATAGCGAGAGCAGGCCGGAGCCAAGGAGAGGGCAGGCCAGAGCCAGAGAGAGAGCAAGCCGGAGCAAGGGCGAGAGCAGGCGGGAGCCAAGGCAAGGGCAGGCGAGAGCCAGAGAGAGAGCAAGCCGGAGCAATGGCGAGAGAAGGCCGGAGCCAAGGCGAGAACAGGCCAGATCCAGGGCGAGAGCAGGCCGAAGCCCGTGCGAGGGCAGGCCAGAGCCAGAACGAGAGTAGGCCGGAGCCAGAGCAATGGCAGGCCGGATCCAGAGCGAGAGCAGGCCAGAGCAAGAGAGAGAGCAGGCCAGAACCTGGGCGAAAGCAGGCCAGAGCGAGAGCTGGCGGAGCCCGTGCGAGGGCAGGTCGTTGCCATAGCGAGAGCAGGCCAGAGCCAAGGCGAGGGCAGGATAGAGCCAGAGAGAGAGGAAGCCGGAGCCAGGGCGAGAGCAGGCGGGAGCTAAGGCAAGGGCAGGCCAGAGTGAGAGCAGGCCGGAGCCAGGGCAAAAGCAGTTCGGAGCCAAGGCGAGGGCAGGCCAGAGACAGAGCGAGGGCAGGCCGGAGCCAGGTCGAGGGCAGGCCAGAGCCAGAGCGAGAGCAGGCCGGAGCCAGGGCGAGGGCAGGCTGGAGCAGAAGAGAGAGCAGGCCGGAGCCAAGGCGAGGGCAGGCCGGAGCCAGAGCGCTGGAGCCAGAGCCAGAGCAGGCCGGAGAGCCAAGGTAAGGGCAGGCTGGAACCAGAGCAAGAGCAGGCTGGAGCCAAGGCGAGAGCAGGTCGTATCCAGGGCGAGAACAGGCAGGAGCCAAGGTGAGGGCAGGCAGGAGCCATAAAGATAGCAGGCCAGAGCCAGAGCGAGAGCAGGCCGGAGCCAGGACGAGGGCAGGCCAGAGCCAGTGCGAGAGCAGGCCGGAGACAAGGAGAGGACAGGCCAGAGCCAGAGTGAGAGCAAGCAAGAGCAAGAGCGAGAGCAGGCCGGAGCCAAGGCAAGGGCAGGCCAGAGCGAGAGCGAGAGCAGGCCGGAGCCAGGGCGAGGGCAGTCCGGAGCTAGAGCGAGAGCAGGCCGGAGCTAAGACGAGAGCAGGGCCGGAGCCAAGGCGAGGGCAGGCCAGAGGCAGAGCCAGGGCAGGCCAGAGCCAGAGCGAGAGCAGGCCGGAGCCAAAGCGTGGGCAGGCCAGAGCCAGAGCGAGAGCAGGTCGGAGCCAAGGCGAGGGCAGGCCAGAGCCAGAGCGAGAGCAGGCTGGAGTCAGGGTGACGGCAGGCCAGAGCTAGAGCAAGAGCAGGCGGAGCCAGGGCGAGAGCAGGCCGGAGCCAAGGCGAGGGCTGGCTGGAGCCAGAGCAAGGGCAGGCCGGAGCCAGGGCGAGGGCAGGCAGGAGCCAGAGCAAGAGCAGGCCGGAGCCAAGGCGAGAGCAGGTCGTATCCAGGGCGAGAACAGGCAGGAGCCAAGGTGAGGGCAGGCAGGAGCCATAAAGATAGAAGGCCAGAGCCAGAGCCAGAGCAGGCCGGAGCCAGGACGAGGACAGGCCGGAGCCAGTGCGAGAGCAGGCCGGAGACAAGGAGAGGACAGGCCAGAGTGAGAGCAAGCAAGAGCAAGGGCGAGAGCAGGCCGGAGCAAAGGCAAGGGCAGGCCAGAGCGAGAGAAGGCCTGAGTCAAGACGAGAGAGAGCAGGCCGGAGCCAAGGCGAGGGCAGGCGAGAGCCAGAGCGAGAGCAGGCCGGAGCCAGGGCGAGGGCAGTCCGGAGCTAGAGCGAGAGCAGGCTGGAGCTAAGACGAGAGCAAGGCCGGAGCCAAGGCGAGGGCAGGCCAGAGGCAGAGCCAGAGCCAGAGCGAGAGGAGGCCGGAGCCAAGGTGAGGGCAGGCCAGAGCCAGAGCGAGAGCAGGTCGGAGCCAAGGCGAGGGCAGGTCGGAGCCAAGGCGAGGGCAGGCCAGAGCCAGAGAGAGAGCAGGCTGGAGCCAGGGTGACGACAGGCCAGAGCTAGAGCAAGAGCAGGCGGAGCCAGGGCGAGAGCAGGCCGGAGCCGAGGCGAGGGCTGGCTGGAGCCAGAGCGAGGGCAGGCCGGAGCCAGGGCAGGCCGGAGCCAGAGCAAGAGCAGGCCGGAGCCAAGGCGAGGGCAGGCGAGAGCCAGAGCGAGAGCAGGCCGGAGCCAGGGCGAGGGCAGTCCGGAGCTAGAGCGAGAGCAGGCCGGAGCTAAGACGAGAGCAGGGCCGGAGCCAAGACGAGAGCAGGGCCGGAGCCAAGGCGAGGGCAGGCCAGAGGCAGAGCCAGGGCAGGCCAGAGCCAGAGCGAGAGCAGGCCGGAGCCAAGGCGTGGGAGGCCAGAGCCAGAGCGAGAGCAGGTCGGAGCCAAGGCGAGGGCAGGCCAGAGCCAGTGCAAGATCAGGCTGGAGTCAGGGTGACGGCAGGCCAGAGCTAGAGCAAGAGCAGGCGGAGCCAGGGCGAGAGCAGGCCGGAGCCAAGGCGAGGGCTGGCTGGAGCCAGAGCGAGGGCAGGCCGGAGCTAGGGCGAGGGCAGGCCGGAGCCAGAGCAAGAGCAGGCCGGAGCCAAGGAGAGAGCAGGCCGGAGCCAAGGTGAGGGCAGGCCGGAGACAGAGAACTGGAGCCAGAGCCAGAGCAGGCCGGAGAGCCAAGGTAAGGGCAGGCTGGAACCAGAGCAAGAGCAGGCCGGAGCCAAGGCGAGAGCAGGTCGTATCCAGGTCGAGAACAGGCAGGAGCCAAGGTGAGGGCAGGCAGGAGCCATAAAGATAGAAGGCCAGAGCCAGAGCGAGAGCAGGCCGGAGCCAGGACGAGGGCAGGCCGGAGCCAGTGCGAGAGCAGGCCGGAGACAAGGAGAGGACAGGCCAGAGCCAGAGTGAGAGCAAGCAAGAGCAAGGGCGAGAGCAAGGCGAGAGCAGGCCTGAGCCAAGGCGAGAGAGAGCAGGCCGGAGCCAAGGCGAGGGCAGGCGAGAGCCAGAGCGAGAGCAGGCCGGAGCCAGGGCGAGGGCAGTCCGGAGCTAGAGCGAGAGCAGGCTGGATCTAAGACGAGAGCAGGGCCGGAGCCAAGGCGAGGGCAGGCCAGAGGCAGAGCCAGAGCGAGAGGAGGCCGGAGCCAAGGCGAGGGCAGGCCAGAGACAGAGCGAGAGCAGGTCGGAGCCAAGGCGAGGGCAGGTCGGAGCCAAGGCGAGAGCAGGCCAGAGCCAGAGAGAGAGCAGGCTGGAGCCAGGGTGACGGCAGGCCAGAGCTAGAGCAAGAGCAGGCGGAGCCAGGGCGAGAGCAGGCCGGAGCCACGGCGAGGGCTGGCTGGAGCCAGAGCGAGGGCAGGCCGGAGCCAGGGCAGGCCGGAGCCAGAGCAAGAGCAGGCCGGAGCCAAGGAGAGAGCAGGCCGGAGCCAAGGAGAGAGCAGGCCGGAGCCAAGGCGAGGGCAGACCAGAGACAGAGCGAGAGCAGGTCGGAGCCAAGGCGAGGGCAGGCCAGAGCCAGAGCGAGCAGGTCGGAGCCCGTGCGAGGGCAGGCCAGAGCCAGAACGAGAGTAGGCCGGAGCCAGAGCAATGGCAGGCCGGATCCAGAGCGAGAGCAGGCCAGACGAAGAGCGAGAGCAGGCCAGAACCTGGGCGAAAGCAGGCCAGAGCGAGAGCAGGCGGAGCCCGTGCGAGGGCAATTCGGTGCCATAGCGAGAGCAGGCCAGAGCCAAGGCGAGGGCAGGATAGAGCCAGAGAGAGAGGAAGCCGGAGCTAGGGCGAGAGCAGGCGGGAGGTAAGGCAAGGGCAGGCCAGAGTGAGAGCAGGCCGGAGCCAGGGCAAAAGCAGTTCGGAGCCAAGGCGAGGGCAGGCCAGAGACAGAGCGAGGGCAGGCCGGAGTCAGGCCGAGGGCAGGCCAGAGCCAGAGCAGGCCGGAGCCAGGGCGAGGGCAGGCTGGAGCAGAAGAGAGAGCAGGCCGGAGCCAAGGCGAGGGCAGGCCGGAGCCAGAGCGCTGGAGCCAGAGCCAGAGCAGGCCGGAGAGCCAAGGTAAGAGCAGGCTGGAACCAGAGCAAGAGCAGGCCGGAGCCAAGGCGAAAGCAGGTCGTATCCAGGGCGAGAACAGGCAGGAGCCAAGGTGAGGGCAGGCAGGAGCCATAAAGAAAGCAGGCCAGAGCCAGAGCGAGAGCAGGCCGGAGCCAGGACGAGGGCAGGCCGGAGCCAGTGCGAGAGCAGGCCGGAGACAAGGAGAGGACAGGCCAGAGCCAGAGTGAGAGCAAGCAAGAGCAAGGGCGAGAGCAGGCCGGAGCCAAGGCAAGGGCAGGCCAGAGCGAGAGCAGGCTGTAGCCAAGGTGAGGGCAGGCCGGAGCCAGGGCGAGGGCAGGCCAGAGACAGAGCGAGAGCAGTTCAGAGCCAGGGAGAGAGCAGGACGTAGCCAAGGCGAGGGTAGGCCGGAGCCCGAGCTGTGGCATAGTGGAGTCAAGTCGAGGGCAGGCCAGAGCGAGAGCAGGCCAGAGCCAGAGCGAGAGCAGGCCGAAGCAAAGGCAGGCCAAAGCCAGAGTGAGTGCAGGCCGGAGCCAAGGCAAAGGCAGGCCAGAGCGAGAGCAGGCTGGAGCCAAGGTGAGGGCAGGCTGGAGCCAGAGCGAGAGCAGGCCGGATCCAAGGCGACGGCAGGCCGAAACCAGAGCGAGAGAATGCTGGAGCCAGGGCGAGAGCAGGCCAGAGACAGGGCGAGGGCAGCCCGGAGCCAGAGTGAGAGCAGGCCGGAGCCAGGACGGAGCTAGACCGAGAAAGAACAGGCCGGAGACAGGGCAAGGGCAGGCCGGAGCAAGAGCGAGGGCAGGCCGGAGCAAGAGCGAGGGCAGGCCGGAGCCAGTTACAGGGCAGGCCGGAGCCAGGGCGAGGGCAGGCCGGAGCCAGGGCGAGAGCAGGCCGGAGCCAAGGCGAGGGCAGGCCGGAGACAGAGTAGGAGCAGGCCGGAGCCAAGCCGAGGGCTGGCCAGAGCAAGGGCAGGCCTAAGCCAGGGCGAGGGCAGGCCGAAGACAGAGCGAGAACAGGCCGGAGCCAGGGCGAGAGGAGGCCGGAGCAAAGGCCAGAGCAGGCCGGAGCCAGGGCGAAGGCAGGCCAGAGCCAGAGCGAGAGTAGGCCAGAGCCAAGGCTAGGGCAGGCGCGAGCCAGAGCGAGAGCAGGCCGGAGCCGAGGCAAGGGGAGGCCAGAACCAGAGCGAGAGCAGGCCAGAGAGAGACCAGGCGGGAGCCAGAGCGAGAGCAGGCAGGAGCCAGGGAGAGGGCAGACCGGTGCCAAGGCGAGAGCAGGCCGGAGCCAAGGCGAGGGCAGGCTAGAGGCCTCAGAGCGAGAGCAGGCCGTAGCCAGGGAGAGGGCAGGCCGGAGCCAGAGGGAGAGCAGGCCGAAGCCAGAGGGAGAGCAGGCCGAAGCCAGAGGGAGAGCAGGCCGGAGCCAGGGCGAGGGCAGGCCGGAGCCAGTTAGAGGGCAGGCCGAAGCCAGGGCGAGAGCTGTCCAGAGCCAAGGCACCACCTCAGTCGCTCACCCCCTCAGTCGCTCACCCCCTCAGACGCTCACCCCCTCAGACGCTCACCACCTCACCCCCTCAGACGCTCACCCCCTGAGACGCTCACCGCCTCACCCCCTCAGACGCTCACCCACTCAGACGCTCACCCCCTCCCCCTCAGGCGCTCACCCCCTCAGACGCTCACCCCATCAGACGCTTACCCCCTCAGAACCTCACCCCCTCATACGCTCACCCCCTCAGACGCTCACCCCCTCACCCCCTTTGACGCTCATCCCCTCAGACGCTCACCCCCTGAGACGCTCAGACGCTCACCCCCCCAGACACTCACCTCCTCAAACGCTCACCTCCTCAGACGCTCACATCCCTCACCCCCGAAGGCTTGCCGGAGCCAAAGCAAGGGCAGGCCGGAGCCAGGGCAGGCCGATGCCAGAGCAAGAGAAGGCCGGAGCCAGTTAGAGGGCAGGCCGGAGCCAGGGCGAGGGTAGGCCGGAGCCAGGGCGAGAGCAGGCCGGAGCCAAGGCGAAGGCAGGCCAGAACCAGAGCGAGAGCAGGCCGGAGTCAAGACGAGGGCAGGCCAGAGCCAGAGCAAGAGCATGCTGGAGCCAAGGCGAGGGCTGGCCGGAACCAGAGTAAGGGCAGGCATGAGCCAGAGTGAGAGCTGGCCCTAGCCAGGGAGAGGGCAGGCCGGAGCCAGAGGGAGAGCAGGCCGGAGCCAGGGCGAGGGCAGGCCGGAGCCAGGGCGAGGGCAGGCTGATGCCAGAGCAAGAGAAGGCCGGAGCCAGTTAGAGGGCAGGCCGGAGCCAGGGCGAGGGTAGGCCGGAGCCAGGGCGAGAGCAGGCAGGAGCCAAGGCGAGGGCAGGCCGAAGCCAGAGCAGGAGCCGGCAGGAGCCAAGGCGAAAGCTGGCAGGAGCCAAGGCGAGGGCAGGCCAGAGGCCTCAGAGCGAGAGCAGGCCGGAGTCAAGGCGAGGGTAGGCCAGAGCCAAGGCAAGGGCAGGCCAGAGCCAGAGATAAAGAAGGCCAGAGCCAAGGCAAGGGCAGGCCGGAACCAGGGCGAGAGCAGGCCGGAGACAGGGCGAGGCCAGAGCCAGAGCGAGAGCAGGCCGGAGCCAGGGCAAGGGCAGGCCAGAGACAGAGCGAGAGCAGTTCAGAGCCAGGGAGAGAGCAGGACGTAGCCAAGGCGAGGGTAGGCCGGAGACCGAGCTGTGGCATAGTGGAGTCAAGTCGAGGGCAGGCCAGTTAGAGGGCAGGCCGGAGCCAGGGCGAGGGTAGGCCGGAGCCAGGGCGAGAGCAGGCAGGAGCCAAGGCGAGGGCAGGCCGAAGCCAGAGCAGGAGCCGGCAGGAGCCAAGGCGAAAGCTGGCAGGAGCCAGAGCAAGGGCAGGTCGGAGCCAGGGCGAGTGCAGGCCGAAGCCAGAGCGAGAGCAGGCACGAGCCAGGGCGAGAGCAGATCGGAGCCAAGGCAAGGGCAGGCCAGAGCCAGTACGAGGGCAAACAGGAGCCAGGTGGAGAGCAGGCCGTAGCCAAGGGGAGGGGAAGGGCAGAGCCTAGCAAGAGCAGGAAGGAGCCAGAGCGAGATCAGGCCGGAGCCAGGGCGAGGGCAGGCCG
This sequence comes from Phyllobates terribilis, assembly GCF_046119375.1. Taxonomy (NCBI): domain Eukaryota; kingdom Metazoa; phylum Chordata; class Amphibia; order Anura; family Dendrobatidae; genus Phyllobates; species Phyllobates terribilis. The sequence continues at coordinate 2,341,062 of NW_027362898.1, read as the reverse complement.
GAGCCAGTTAGAGGGCAGGCGGCAGCCAGGGCGAGGGCAGGCTGGAGCCAGGGCGAGGGCAGGCCAGAGCCAGAGCGAGATCAGACCGGAGCCAGGGCGAGGGCAGGCCGGAGCCAGTTAGAGGGCAGGCGGCAGCCAGGGCGAGGGCAGGCTGGAGCCAGCGCGAGGGCAGGCCGGAGCCAGGGCGAGGGCAGGCCGAAACCAGAGCGAGAGAATGCCGGAGTCAGGGCGAGAGCAGGCCAGATCGAGAGCAGGCCAGAGACAGGGCGAGGGCAGGCCGGAGCCAGAGCGAGAGCAGCCGGAGCCAAGGCGATGGCAGGCCGGAGCCAGAGAGAGAGCAGGCCGGAGCCAGGACGAGGGCAGGTTGGAGCTAGACCGAGAGAGAACAGGCCGGAGACAGGGCAAGGGCAGGCCGGAGCAAGAGCGAGAACAGGCCGGAGCCAGGGCGAGAGGAGGCCGGAGCAAAGGCCAGAGCAGGCGCGAGCCAGGGCGAAGGCAGGACAGAGCCAGAGCGAGAGTAGGCCAGAGCCAAGGCTAGGGCAGGCGCGAGCCAGAGCGAGAGCAGGCCGGAGCCGAGGCAAGGGGAGGCCAGAACCAGAGCGAGAGCAGGCCAGAGAGACCAGGCCGGAGCCAGAGCGAGAGCAGGCAGGAGCCAGGGAGAGGGCAGACCGGTGAAAAGGCGAGAGCAGGCCGGAGCCAAGGCGAGGGCAGGCCAGAGGCCCCAGAGCGAGAGCAGGCCGGAGTCAAGGCAAGGGCAGGCCAGAGCCAGAGAGAGAGTAGGCGGCCTGAGCCAGAGCGAGAGCAGGCCGGAGCCAAGGCGAAGGCAGGCCAGAACCAGAGCGAGAGTAGGCCGGAGTCAAGATGAGGGCAGGCCAGAGCCAGAGCAAGAGCATGCTGGAGCCAAGGCGAGGGCTGGCCGGAGCCAGAGTAAGGGCAGGCATGACCAGAGTGAGAGCAGGCCGTAGCCAGGGAGAGGGCAGGCCGGAGCCAGGGCGAGGGCAGGCCGGAGCCAGAGCGAGGGCAGGCCGGAGCCAGTTAGAGGGCAGGCCGCAGCCAGGGCGAGAGCTGTCCAGAGCCAAGGCGAGGGCTTGTCGGAGCCAAATCAAGGGCAGGCCGGAGCCAGGGCGAGGGCAGGCCGATGCCAGAGCAAGAGAAGGCCGGAGCCAGTTAGAGGGCAGGCCGGAGCCAGGGCGAGGGTAGGCCGGAGCCAGGGCGAGGGCAGGCCGGAGCCAAGGCGAAGGCAGGCTAGAACCAGAGCGAGAGCAGGCCGGAGTCAAGAAGAGGGCAGGCCAGAGCCAGAGCAAGAGCATGCTGGAGCCAAGGCGAGGGCAGGCATGAGCCAGAGTGAGAGTTGGCCGAAGCCAGGGAGAGGGTAGGCCGGAGCCAGAGGGAGAGCAGGCCGGAGCCAGGGCGAGGGCAAGCTGATGCCAGAGCAAGAGAAGGCCGGAGCCAGTTAGAGGGCAGGCCGGAGCCAGGGCGAGGGTAGGCCGGAGCCAGGGCGAGAGCAGGCAGGAGCCAAGGCGAGGGCAGGCCGAAGCCAGAGCAGGAGCCGGCCGGAGCCAAGGCGAGGGCTGGCAGGAGCCAGAGCAAGGGCAGGTCGGAGCCAGGACGAGTGCAAGCCGAAGCCAGAGCGAGAGCAGGCACGAGCCAGGGCGAGAGCAGATCGGAGCCAAGGCAAGGGCAGGCCAGAGCCAGTACGAGGGCAAACAGGAGCCAGGGGGAGAGCAGGCCGTAGCCAAGGCGAGGGCAGGACAGAGCCTAGCAAGAGCAGGCCGGAGCCAGAGTGAGAGCAGGCGGGAGCCAAGGCGAGGCAGGCCAGAGCCAGAGCAGGTCAGAGCCAGAGCGAGATCAGGCCGGAGCCAGGGCGAGGGCAGGCCGGAGCCAGTTAGAGGGTAGGCGGCAGCCAGGGCGAGGGCAGGCTGGAGCCAGGGCGAGGGCAGGCCAGAGCGAGATCAGACCGGAGCCAGGGCGAGGGCAGGCCGGAGCCAGTTAGAGGGCAGGCGGCAGCCAGGGCGAGGGCAGACTGGAGCCAGGGCGAGGGCAGGCCGGAGCCAGGGCGAGGACAGGCCGGAGCCAGAGCGAGGGCAGGCCGGAGCCAGGGCGAGGGCAGGCTGATGCCAGAGCAAGAGAAGGTCGGACCCAGTTAGAGGGCAGGCCGGAGCAAGAGCGAGGGCAGGCCGGAGCAAGAGCGAGGGCAGGCCGGATCCAGTTACAGGGCAGGCGGGAGCCAGGGCGAGGGCAGGCCGGAGCCAGGGCGAGGGCAGGCCGGAGCCAGGGCGAGGGCAGGCCGGAGCCAGGGCGAGGGCAGGCCGGAGCCAGGGCGAGAGCAGGCCGGAGCCAGGGCGAGAGCAGGCCGGAGACAGAGCAGGAGCTGGCCGGAGCCAAGCCGAGGGCTGGCCAGAGCAAGGGCAGGCCGAAGACAGAGCGAGAACAGGCCGGAGCCAGGGCGAGAGGAGGCCGGAGCAAAGGCCAGAGCAGGCCGGAGCCAGGGCGAAGGCAGGCCGGAGCGAGAGTAGGCCAGAGCCAAGGCTAGGGCAGACGCGAGCCAGAGCGAGAGCAGGCTGGAGCCGAGGCAAGGGGAGGCCAGAACCAGAGCGAGAGCAGGCCAGAGAGAGACCAGGCCGGAGCCAGAGCGAGAGTAGGCAGGAGCCAGGGAGAGGGCAGACCGGTGCCAAGGCGAGAGCAGGCCGGAGCCAAGGCGAGGGCAGGCCAGAGGCCTCAGAGCGAGAGCAGGCCGGAGTCAATGCGAGGGTAGGCCAGAGCCAAGGCAAGGGCAGGCCAGAGCCAGAGATAAAGAAGGCCAGAGCCAAGGCAAGGGCAGGCCGGAACCAGGGCGAGAGCAGGCCGGAGACAGGGCGAGGCCAGAGCCAGATCGAGAGCAGGCCGGAGCCAGGGCAAGGGCAGGCCAGAGACAGAGCGAGAGCAGTTCAGAGCCAGGGAGAGAGCAGGACGTAGCCAAGGCGAGGGTAGGCCGGAGACCGAGCTGTGGCATAGTGGAGTCAAGTCGAGGGCAGGCCAGAGCGAGAGCAGGCCAGAGCCAGAGCGAGAGCAGGCCGAAGCAAAGGCAGGCCAAAGCCAGAGTGAGTGCAGGCCGGAGCCAAGGCAAAGGCAGGCCAGAGCGAGAGCAGGCTGGAGCCAAGGTGAGGGCAGGCTGGAGCCAGAGCGAGAGCAGGCCGGATCCAAGGCGACGGCAGGCCGAAACCAGAGCGAGAGAATGCTGGAGCCAGGGCGAGAGCAGGTCAGATCGAGAGCAGGCCAGAGACAGGGCGAGGGCAGCCCGGAGCCAGAGTGAGAGCAGGCCGGAGCCAGGACGGAGCTAGACCGAGAGAGAACAGGCCGGAGACAGGGCAAGGGCAGGCCGGAGCAAGAGCGAGGGCAGGCCGGAGCAAGAGCGAGGGCAGGCCGGATCGAGTTACAGGGCAGGCGGGAGCCAGGGCGAGGGCAGACTGGAGCCAGGGCGAGGGCAGGCCGGAGCCAGGGCGACAGCAGGCCGGAGCCAGGGCGACAGCAGGCCGGAGACAGAGCAGGAGCTGGCCGGAGCCAAGCCGAGGGCTGGCCAGAGCAAGGGCAGGCCTAAGCCAGGGCGAGGGCAGGCCGAAGACAGAGCGAGAACAGGCCGGAGCCAGGGCGAGAGGAGGCCAGAGCCAGAGCGAGAGTAGGCCAGAGCCAAGGCTAGGGCAGGCGTGAGCCAGAGCGAGAGCAGGCCGGAGCCGAGGCAAGGGGAGGCCAGAACCAGAGCGAGAGCAGGCCAGAGAGAGACCAGGCCGGAGCCAGAGCGAGAGCAGGCAGGAGCCAGGGAGAGGGCAGACCGGTGCCAAGGCGAGAGCAGGCCGGAGCCAAGAGCGAGAGCAGGCCGGAGTCAAAGCAAGGGCAGGCCAGAGCCAGAGAGAGAGTAGGCGGCCTGAGCCAGAGCGAGAGCAGGCCGGAGCCAAGGCGAAGGCAGGCCAGAACCAGAGTGAGAGTAGGCCGGAGTCAAGACGAGGGCAGGCCAGAGCCAGAGCAAGAGCATGCTGGAGCCAAGGCGAGGGCAGGCCGGAGCCAGAGTAAGGGCAGGCATGAGCCAGAGTGAGAGCAGGCCGTAGCCAGAGCGAGTGCAGGCCGAAGCTAGAGCGAGAGCAGGCACGAGCCAGGGCGAGAGCAAATCAGAGCCAAGGCAAGGGCAGGCCAGAGCCAGTACGAGGGCAAACAGGAGCCAGGGGGAGAGCAGGCCGTAGCGAAGGCGAGGGCAGGACAGAGCCTAGCAAGAGCAGGCCGGAGCCAGAGTGAGAGCAGGCGGGAGCCAAGGCGAGGCAGGCCAGAGCCAGAGCAGGCCAGAGCCAGAGCGAGATCAGGCCGGAGCCAGGGCGAGGGCAGGCCGGAGCCAGTTAGAGGGCAGGCGGCAGCCAGGGCGAGGGCAGGCTGGAGCCAGGGCGAGGGCAGGCTGGAGCCAGGGCGAGGGCAGGCCAGAGCCAGAGCGAGATCAGACCGGAGCCAGGGCGAGGGCAGGCCGGAGCCAGCTAGAGGGCAGGCGGCAGCCAGGGCGAGGGCAGGCTGGAGCCAGGGCGAGGGCAGGCCGAAGCCAGAGCGAGAGCAGGCCGGAGCCAGGGCGAGAGCAGGCCGGAGCGAGAGCGAGAGCAGGCCGGATCCAAGGCAACGGCAGGCCGAAACCAGAGCGAGAGAATGCCGGAGCCAGGGCGCGAGCAGGCCAGATCGAGAGCAGGCCAGAGACAGGGCGAGGGCAGGCCGGAGCCAGAGCGAGAGCAGCCGGAGCCAAGGCGAGGGCAGCCCGGAGCCAGAGTGAGAGCAGGCCGGAGCCAGGACGAGGGCAGGTCGGAGCTAGACCGAGAGAGAACAGGCCGGAGACAGGGCAAGGGCAGGCCGGAGCAAGAGCGAGGGCAGGCCGGAGCAAGAGCGAGGGCAGGCCGAAGCAAGAGCGAGGGCAGGCCGGAGCCAGTTACAGGGCAGGCCGGAGCCAGGGCGAGGGCAGGCGGGAGCCAGGGCGAGAGGAGGCCGGAGCCAAGGCAAGGGCAGGCCGGAGACAGAGCAGGAGCTGGCCGGAGCCAAGCAGAGGGCTGGCCAGAGCAAGAGCAGGCCTAAGCCAGGGCGAGGGGAGGCCGAAGCCAGAGCGAGAACAGGCCGGAGCCAGGGCGAGAGGAGGCCGGAGCAAAGGCCAGAGCAGGCCGGAGCCAGGGCGAAGGCAGGCCAGAGCCAGAGCGAGAGTAGGCCAGAGCCAAGGCTAGGGCAGGCGCGAGCCAGAGCGAGAGCAGGCCGGAGCCGAGGCAAGGGGAGGCCAGAACCAGAGCGAGAGCAGGCCAGAGAGAGACCAGGCCGGAGCCAGAGCGAGAGCAGGCAGGAGCCAGGGAGAGGGCAGACCGGTGCCAAGGCGAGAGCAGGCCGGAGCCAAGGCGAGGGCAGGCCAGAGGCCCCAGAGCGAGAGCAGGCCGGAGTCAAGGCAAGGGCAGGTCAGAGCCAGAGAGAGAGTAGGCGGCCTGAGCCAGAGCGAGAGCAGGCCGGAGCCAAGGCGAAGGCAGGCCAGAACCAGAGAGAGAGTAGGCCGGAGTCAAGACGAGGGCAGGCCAGAGCCAGAGCAAGAGCATGCTGGAGCCAAGGCGAGGGCTGGCCGGAGCCAGAGTAAGGGCAAGCATGACCAGAGTGAGAGCAGGCCGTAGCCAGGGAGAGAGCAGGCCGGAGCCAGAGGGAGAGCAGGCCGGAGCCAGGGCGAGGGCAGGCCGGAGCCAGAGCGAGGGCAGGGCGGAGCCAGTTAGAGGGCAGGCCGGAGTCAAGGCGAGGGCAGGCCGCAGTCAGGGCGAGAGCTGTCCAGAGCCAAGGCGAGGGCTTGCCGGAGCCAAAGCAAGGGCAGGCCGGAGCCAGGGCGAGAGCAGGCCGATGCCAGAGCAAGAGAAGGCCGGAGCCAGTTAGAGGGCAGGCCGGAGCCAGGGCGAGGGTAGGCGGGAGCCAGGGCGAGGGCAGGCCGGAGCCAAGGCGAAGGCAGGCCAGAACCAGAGCGAGAGCAGGCCGGAGTCAAGAAGAGGGCAGGCCAGAGCCAGAGCAAGAGCATGCTGGAGCCAAGGCGAGGGCAGGCATGAGCCAGAGTGAGAGCTGGCCGTAGCCAGGGAGAGGGCAGGCCGGAGCCAGAGGGAGAGCAGGCCGGAGCCAGGGCGAGGGCAGGCGGGAGCCAGAGCGAGGGCAGGCGGGAGCCAGAGCGAGGGCAGGCCGGAGCCAGGGCGAGGGCAGGCTGATGCCAGAGCAAGAGAAGGCCGGAGCCAGTTAGAGGGCAGGCCGGAGCCAGGGCGAGGGTAGGCCGGAGCCAGAGCGAGAGCAGGCCGGAGCCAAGGCGAGGGCAGGCCGAAGCCAGAGCAGGAGCCGGCCGGAGCCAAGGCGAGGGCTTGCCGGAGCCAAAGCAAGGGCAGGCCGGAGCCAGGGCGAGGGCAGGCCGATGCCAGAGCAAGAGAAGGCCGGAGCCAGTTAGAGGGCAGGCCGGAGCCAGGGCGAGGGTAGGCGGGAGCCAGGGCGAGGGCAGGCCGGAGCCAAGGCGAAGGCAGGCCAGAACCAGAGCGAGAGCAGGCCGGAGTCAAGAAGAGGGCAGGCCAGAGCCAGAGCAAGAGCATGCTGGAGCCAAGGCGAGGGCAGGCATGAGCCAGAGTGAGAGCTGGCCGTAGCCAGGGAGAGGGCAGGCCGGAGCCAGAGGGAGAGCAGGCCGGAGCCAGAGGGAGAGCAGGCCGGAGCCAGGGCGAGGGCAGGCGGGAGCCAGAGCGAGGGCAGGCCGGAGCCAGGGCGAGGGCAGGCTGATGCCAGAGCAAGAGAAGGCCGGAGCCAGTCAGAGGGCAGGCCGGAGCCAGGGCGAGGGTAGGCCGGAGCCAGGGCGAGAGCAGGCCGGAGCCAAGGCGAGGGCAGGCCGAAGCCAGAGCAGCAGCCGGCCGGAGCCAAGGCGAGGGCTGGCAGGAGCCAGAGCAAGGGCAGGTCGGAGCCAGGGCGAGTGCAGGCCGAAGCCAGAGCGAGAGCAGGCACGAGCCAGGGCGAGAGCAGATCGGAGCCAGAGCGAGATCAGGCCGGAGCCAGGGCGAGGGCAGGCCAGAGCCAGTTAGAGGGCAGGCGGCAGCCAGGGCGAGGGCAGGCCAGAGCCAGGGCGAGGGCAAGCCAGAGCGAGATCAGGCCGGAGCCAGGGCGAGGGCAGGCGGCAGCCAGGGCGAGGGCAGGCGGCAGCCAGGGCGAGGGCAGGCCGTAGCCAGGGCGAGGGCAGGCCGTAGCCAGGGCGAGGGCAGGCCGAAGCCAGAGCGAGAGCAGGCCGGAGCCAGGGCGAGAGCAGGCCGGAGCCAAGGCGAGGGCAGACCAGAGTCAGAGTGAGAGCAGGCCGGAGCCAAGGAGAGGGCAGGCCGGAGCCAAGGCGAGGGCAGGCCAGAGGCAGAGCCAGGGCAGGCAAGAGCCAGAGCGAGAGCAGGCCAGAGACAAGGCGGGGGAAGTCCAAAGCAAGAGCGAGACCAGGCTGGAGACAAGGTGAGGGCAGGCCAGAGCCAGAACGAGAGCAGGCCAGAGCCAGAGAGAGAGCAGGCCAGACAGAGCCAGAGCGAGATCACGCCGGCGGAGCCAGAGCGAGAGCAGGCCGGAGCCAGGGCGAGGGCAGGCCAGAGCCATAGCGAGGGCATGCCGGAGCCAGGGCGAGAGCAGGCCGGAGACAAGGCGAGGGCAGGCCGGAGCCAAAGCAAGAGCTGGCCGGAGCCAAGGCGAGGGCTGGCCAGGGCCAGAGCAAGGGCAGGACAGAGCCAGGGCGAGGGCAGGCCAAAGCCACAGCGAGAGCAGGCCGGAGCCAGAGCGATGGCAGGCCGGAGCCAGGGCGAGGGCAGTCCGGAGCTAGAGCGAGAGCAGGGCCGGAGCCAAGGCGAGGGCAGGCCAGAGGCAGAGCCAAGGCAGGCCAGAGCGAGAGCAGGCCGGAGCCAAGGCGAGGGCAGGCCATAGCGAGAGCAGGTCGGAGCCAAGGCCCTGAGGGCAGGCCAGAGCCAGAGTGAGAGCAGGCCGGAGCCAAGTCGAGGGCAGGCCAGAGCGAGAGCAGGCCAGAGCCAGAGTGAGAGCAGTCCGGAGCCAAGGAAAGGGCAGGCCACAGCCAGAGACAGAGCAGGCCAAAGCCTGGGCGAGGGCAGGCCAGAGCCAGAGCGAGAGCAGGCCGGAGCCAGGGCGAGGGCAGGCCGGAGCTAGAGCGAGGGCAGGCCGGAGCCAGAGCGAGAGCAGGCCGGAGCCAGAGCGAGAGCAGGCCGGAGCCAGGGAGAGGGCAGGCCAGAGCCAGGGCGAGGGCAGGACAGAGCCAGAGCGAGAGCAGGCCAGAGCCAGAACGAGAACAGCCCGAAGCCAGGGCGAGGGCAGGCCAGAGCCAAAAAGAGAGCAGGCCAGATTCAGGGCGAGAGCAGGCCGAAGCCAAGGCAAGGGCAGGCCAGAGCCAGAGCGAGAGCAGGAAGGAGCCAGAGCGAGAGCAGGCCGGAGCCAGGGCGAGGGCAAGCTAGAGCCAAAACGAGAGCAGGCCAGATTCAGGGCAGGAGCAGGCCGAAGCCAAGGCAAGGGCAGGCCAGAGCCAGAGCGAGAGCAGGCCGGAGCCAGGGCGAGAGTAGGCCGGAGCAAAGGCGAGGGCAGGCCAGAGCCAGTGCGAGAGCAGGCCGGAGCCACAGCGAGAGCAGGACAGAGCCAGAGCGAGAGCAGGACAGAGTCAGAGCGAGAGCAGGACAGAGCCAGAGCGAGAGCAGGACAGAGCCAGAGCGAGAGCAGGACAGAGCCAGAGCGAGAGCAGGACAGAGCCAGAGCGAGAGCAGGACAGAGCCAGAGCGAGAGCAGGACAGAGCCAGAGCGAGAGCAGGACAGAGCCAGAGCGAGAGCAGGACAGAGCCAGAGCGAGAGCAGGACAGAGCCAGAGCGAGAGCAGGACAGAGCCAGAGCGAGAGCAGGACAGAGCCAGAGCGAGAGCAGGCAGGAGCCAGAGCGAGATCAGGCAGGAGCCAGGGCGAGGGCAGGCCGGAGCCACTTAGAGGGCAGGCCGGAGCCACTTAGAGGGCAGGCCGGAGCCACTTAGAGGGCAGGCGGCAGCCAGGGCGAGAGCAGGCCGGAGCCAAGGTGAGGGCAGACCAGAGTCAGAGTGAGAGCAGGCCGGAGCCAAGGAGAGGGTAGGCCGGAGCCAAGGCGAGGGCAGGCCAGAGGCAGAGCCTGGGCACGCAAGAGCCAGAGCGAGAGCAGGCCGGAGCCAAGGCGAGGGCAGGCCATAGCGAGAGCAGGTCGGAGCCAAGGCCCTGAGGGCAGGCCAGAGCCAGAGTGAGAGCAGGCCGGAGCCAAGTCGAGGGCAGGCCAGAGCGAGAGCAGGCCAGAGCCAGAGTGAGAGCACTCCGGAGCCAAGGAAAGGGCAGGCCACAGCCAGAGACAGAGCAGGTCAAAGCCTGGGCGAGGGCAGGCCAGAGCCAGAGCGAGAGCAGGCCGGAGCCAGAGCGAGGGCAGGCCGGAGGTAGAGCGAGGGCAGGCCGGAGCCAGAGCGAGAGCAGGCCGGAGCCAGGGCGAGGGCAGGCCGGAGCCAGGGCGAGGGCAGGACAGAGCCAAGGTGAGGGCAGGCCAGAGCCAGAGCGAGAGCAGGCCAGAGCCAGAACGAGAGCAGCCCGAAGCCAGGGCGAGGGCAGGCCAGAGCCAAAACGAGAGCAGGCCAGATTCAGGGCGAGAGCAGGCCGAAGCCAAGGCAAGGGCAGGCCAGAGCCAGAGCAGGCCGGAGCCAGAGCGAGAGCAGGAAGGAGCCAGAGCGAGGGCAGGCTAGAGCCAAAACGAGAGCAGGCCAGATTCAGGGCGAGAGCAGGCCGAAGCCAAGGCAAGGGCAGGCCGGAGCCAGAGCGAGAGCAGGCCGGAGCCAGGGCGAGAGCAGGCCGGAGCCAGGGCGAGAGTAGGCCGGAGCAAAGGCGAGGGCAGGCCAGAGCCAGAGCGAGAGCAGGCCGGAGCCACAGTGAGAGCAGGACAGAGCCAGAGTGAGAGCAGGACAGAGCCAGAGTGAGAGCAGGACAGAGCCAGAGTGAGAGCAGGACAGAGACAGAGCGAGAGCAGGACAGAGCCAGGGCAAAGGCAGGCCAGAGCCAGAGCACGCCGGAGCCAGGATATTTCAAAGCAAGCAGACCTCTAATATGGGTCATAGAAGTATGTATAGAATTACATTTCTATAACCTTTATACCCATATTAGAGGTCTGATAAGTCCTAGGGGGTAACAGATTCCCTTTAAAGCTTGTGTCGTGGTTGGCCTCTAGCCCGGTGTCTCATGTGTTGGGTTTGCCCACTCCGGGTCCTCCTGAAGGAGGAAGTAGGATTTCTCTTTTTATTTTGTGCTTTTGGCTTCTTGCCCAGTGATAGGGGCGGATCTCATCCTCTCAGGCCTAGCCCAACCCTAACCCTAGCCCTAACCATAACCCCAACCCCAACCCTAACCCTACCACAACCCTAAGCCTAGAGTTTATATTTTACGCCGTTTAGACAACTTTATTCTTCGAGTCAGTGCGATTACAGCGATACCAGAATCATATCGGGCTTTTATGATTGACAGCTGTCACACACTAAAAGATGCATTTTTTCGTAAAATCTAGTTTTTGCATCGCCATATTTTGAGAGCTATAATTTTTCCATATTTTGGCCGACAGAGTCATGTGACGTCTTGTTTTTTGCGGGAAGAGTTGACGTTTTTATTAGTGCCATTTTCAGGCACGTGACATATTTTGATCGCTCTCTATTCCGATTATTGGGAGGCAGAATAAACAAAAACCAACAATTCAGGAATTGTTGTTTTTTTTTTTTGATGCTGTTCCGCGTGTGGTAAAATTGATAAGGTAGCTTTATTCTTCTGGTCAGTACGCTTACAGTGGTACCACATTTATATCGATTTTCTATGTTTTGGCGCTTTTACACAATAAAAGCTATTTTATAGAAAAAATAATTTTTTTGCATCGCTTTATTCTGAGAGCTATAACTTTTTTATTTTTCGGCTGATGGAGCTGTATGGCGGCTTGTTTTTTGCGGGACAAGATGACGTTTTCAGTGGTATCATTATTATTTATATTCGTCTTTTTGATCGTGTGTTATTCCATTTTTTGTTTGGCGGTATGATGATGAAGCATTTTTTTTGCTTCATTTTTTTTTTTTTTTTTACCATGTTCACTGAAGGGGCTAACTAGTGGGAGTTTTATAGGTCAGGTCATTCCGGACGCGGCGATACCAAATATGTGTACTGTTATTGTTTTTTTTTTCATAATAATATTTATTGATGGGTACATTATATTTTTATTTTTGGTGGATTATTTTTTTATTTATTTTCTTCACTTTCTGACACTTTTTTTACTTTTATTCTTTGTCCCACTATGGGACTTTCACTTTTTTTATTCTGATCGCCTGTATAGCATAGGGATGGAGCACCAGCCCTGTGCTATACAGGCTGTCAGCGCTGCAAATGCAGAATATACTTTGGTCATGCACTGCGCATGCCAAAATATCTTCCTGCTGTCTGGTGATCGAGATGTTGTCATGACGACATTGGGTCGTCATGGCAACATCCAGGAAGCCGCGGCAGACATCGCTGGACGCCGGCAGGAGAGGTGAGTATCCCGATCACCTCCCCGTGCCCCCGCAATGCTGCGATCGACTCAGCTGCGACAATCGGCTGAAACCCGGCGGCGATCGCGCCCGCACAGCCTGTGTGCGGGCGCGATCGCAAAGACGTACTAATACGTATCAGGCTCTTAAGTCCCATGGCGCAGATACGTATTAGTACGTCTTGAGCTTTAAAGGGGTTAAACTACAACTCCAATGTCAGCCCCTAATTCAATAGGAACCAAAGATCTGAGAACAGAGAATGATAATAAAATAATTTGTCCACATAAATGGCAAAACTACCCAAAAATGGAGCCCCATAAAGATGTCCCAACTTGACCTCCCCCACCCACCTATCGTCAGCAATTTCTCATTTAGACAAGGGGTTGTCCTGAAAATGTTTTATTACAGAGTGTTCCCGGCAATCCATGATAAATCCGGTGGATACATTATAAGTATACCAAAGCTTAAAAGTAAAGAGCTACTTACCTGGACTCGTCCTCTTCCAGCTGTCAGGTTATAGTGACACAAGATGGCAGCAGTGTAGAAATTTATACATTCTATTCCAATTGTGATGTCTATGATGTCATGTGCCTTGTGATGTCATAATAGCCATCACTGTCATTTCAAATTTACAACCGCAAGAAAAAGTTGATTTCATGGTTTAAGAAAAAATATGGTGGGTAATTGCAGCCTGTGATTATTTTACATATTGTTATTAATATTTGTCATGTCCTTTACTGCTGCCTCCTGCACTGCTTTTTATATACTGTTTATTTTAATAATGGACAATTCACAAGCCCTGCATGTAGAATATATAGTTAATGGCCTCTGTTGAATGACTAGATGCCTATTAGAGCAATAAGATATACTCTATGTCTACAATCTTTTGGCTGAGTCTAAGGGCTCATACTCATCTGCGTTTAAATCACACGAGTGCAATCTGATAAAAAAAATTGGATTGCACTCTGACTCTTGTTATTGAATGATTATGTGTTCATCTGTGATTTTTTTTTTCCCAGCTCGGATCGAACTGAGAAAAAAAAATCACAGCATGCTGCAAGTGGCTGCATATATCAGACGAGACTCGCCAATGCAAGTCAATGTGTGCGAGAAAAAAAAAGCACAGCAAATGGACCATGCTTATGCCATCCATATAGCGTCCATATAATACGCATCTATGTAACACCTTTCAGTGACTGTGGCGGCATCTCAGCACACAAATCCTGTATCTCAGATCTTTGTCTGGCCTTGTCTTCTGTGTTTTGGCCATCATGCCAACAAGACAAGGGTGATTGGGGCAAGAGACATGCTGGTGAGGGGGTTGTTAGCTGCTGTGATGCTGGTAATGGAGGTGGCTGCCAAGATGCTGGCACTGAAGGTGGCTGCCGTGATGGTGCCACTGTAGTTGGTGGTGGTTGCTGTGATGCTGTGACTGGAGGTGGTGGTGATGGCTGCTGTGATGCTGGTACTGGAGGTGGTGGTGATTGCCGTGTTGCTGGCACTGGAGGTGGTGGCTGCCGTGATGGTGGGTCTGCTGAGTGCCCTTCTTGGGGGGTCTAATGACCGGGTTTGGTTGTCCTCAGAAAGTTGCCACCTTTCAAGGAATTAAAAGATGGCCATCGGTGAATTTGGTGGCGCAGCGGCAGACAAAACAATTTGGAGGGCAGCCCTGGTCTGCAGCCTCAATAAAAAGGGAACGTGCCTGAAATAACAGGCCAGGCTTAGACAAAAACTCTCATCATCATCACTCACAGGTATTCCCATGTCACGTACGCCAGTGATGGTGGGGCGGTAGCGATGCTGGCTTATTGGTGCATGAGGGGAGGTGTCGAGGGGCTGTGGTGTACTGGTGCTCTCCGCAGGCTCTTCTTCTTTCTGGCCCGCAGCTCCGGCCTCCATTTCATATTCCTCTCTGGCTTCCAGCACCTCCGAGCTACAGGTATTTCCCTTTTTGGTCCAGTCAGATCTGTAAGGTCAGGGATGACAGAGAAAAAAGCATTTTTAATATGCAAAATAATAATCAAACCATTACAACAAATAAAACTGAAAAAGATAGCCACTTACGGGTGAAAATCTAGGACTAGGGTCAAAAACTGGAGCCGGTCATAATATAGGTACAGTACAGACCAAAAGTTTGGACAAACCTTCTCATTTAAAGATTTTTCTGTATTTTCATGATTTTGAAAATTGTACATTCACACTGAAGGCATCAAAACTATGAATTAACACATGTGGAATTATATACTTAACAAAAAAGTGTGAAACAACTGAAAAGATGTCTTATATTCTAGGTTCTTCAAAGTAGCCACCTTTTGCTTTGATGACACAGCTGATAGTCCTACTGAATAGACTGTTAGAATTTGTATTATGGCAAGAAAAAAGCAGCTAAGTAAAGAAAAACGAGTGGCCATCATTACTTTAAGAAATGAAGGTCAGTCAGTCCGAAAAATTGGGCAAACTTTGAAAGTGTCCCCAAGTGCAGTTGCAAAAACCATCAAGCGCTACAAAGAAACTGGCTCACATGAGGATCGCCACAGGAAAGGAAGACCAAGAGTCACCTCTGCTTCTGAGGATAAGTTTATCCGAGTCACCAGCCTCAGAAATCGCAGGTTAACAGCAGCTCAGATTAGAGACCAGGTCAATGCCACACAGAGTTCTATAGCAAACACATCTCTACAACAACTGTTAATAGGAGACTTTGTGCAGCTGGCCTTCATGGTAAAATAGCTGCTAGGAAACCACTGCTAAGGACAGGCAACAAGCAAAAGAGACTTGTTTGGGCTAAAGAACACAAGGAATGGACATTAGACCAGTGGAAATCTGTGCTTTGGTCTGATGAGTCCAAATTTGAGATCTTTGGTTCCAACCACCGTGTCTTTGTGCGACGCAGAAAAGGTGAATGGATGGTTCCCACCGTGAAGCATGGAGGAGGAGGTGTGATGGTGTGGGGGTGCTTTGCTGGTGACACTGTTGGGGATTTATTCAAAATTGAAGGCATACTGAGTCAGCATGGCTACCACAGCATCTTGCAGCGGCATGCTCTTCCATCCGGTTTGCGTTTAGTTGGACCATCATTTATTTTTCAACAGGACAATGACCCCAAACACACCTCCAGGCTGTGTAAGGGCTATTTGACCAAGAGCGAGAGTGATGGGATCCTATGCCAGATGACCTGGCCTCCACAGTCACCAGACCTGAACTCAATCGAGATGGTTTGGGGTGAGCTGGACCGCAGAGTGAAGGCAAAAGGGACAACAAGTGCTAAGCATCTCTGGGAACTCCTTCAAGATTGTTGGAAGACCATTTCCAGTGACTACCTCTTGAAGCTCATCAAGAGAATGCCAAGAGTGTGCAAAGCAGTCATCAAAGCTAAAGGTGGATACTTTGAAGAACCTAGAATATAAGACATATTTTCAGTTGTTTCACACTTTTTTGTTAAGTATATAATTCCACATGTGTTAATTCATAGTTTTGATGCCTTCAGTGTGAATGTGCAATTTTCATAGTCATAAAAATACAGAAAAATCTTTAAATGAGAAGGTGTGTCCAAACTTTTGGTCTGTACTGTATGGCCTTTCTTTTTAAGAGCCACATCACCACTCTTCCTACCCTGTTGTCGCTCGCGGCGGCACTGGTCCCGGCAACTGCTCCATAATCTTGTCACTACACCCACTGGAAAGAAAAGTGGAAGAGATTATATACAATTTTTATAGGTGAAGGATGCTGTATGTAATAACATGTATAGCGTGTATTCTAATATCACTGCTAGCAGGGGCTGGCTGGCAAATTTTAGCCTGGGGGCAAGCACACAGCAGTGGTCCATGAGTAGCGGCCCATCCTTAAAGGTCGTTTTCCCACAAACAATAGTATATTTTAATCAATAGGTCTTGGAGTAATAATAATTTCCACAATTGGATGTGATATAATAATGTTCCTGTGCTGAGATAATCTTATAAATGTGCCCCTGCTGTGTACTGTGTAATGGCTGTGTCTGACCGTGCAGGAACATGGTCTGATCATACCACATCTCCTGGGCAGGGGGGGAGAAAAAGAGGATACAGGCAGGATAGCAGGGGATCACAGAGGATTCTTTTTGTGAGTAAAACATTTCAATGCCTGTTTTTAAACAATATTTTAGCTCAAAGTAAGACTCAGCTGTGATCCCCTGCTGTAATGTATATATACTCTCTTTATATATAGATGATTAGCGTGCACACAGTCTGTAGGTCAAGGTGCAGGTACACGGGATGTGGAATCCCCAGAATCGGCGGAGATTAAATCACCGCACATTCTAGTTTCATGACGCAAACTAAAGTCTATTTGAAGACATGCAATAAGACACATTTAAGGTGCAGAGAATAATGCAACAGTAAATGAACGTTTTGACCCATCGTTTGCATCTTGAAACTAGAGTGTGCAGTGATTTAATCGATGCTATATACTCTTTTTCTCCCCCCCTGCCCAGTAGCTGTGGTATGATCAGACCATGTTCCTGCACAGTCAGACACAGCCATTACACAGTACACAGCAGGGGCACATTTATAACATTATCTCAGCACAGGGACATTATTATATCACATCCAATTGTGGAAGTTATTATTATTCCAAGATCTATTGATTAAAATATACTTTTATTCGCAGAAAACCCCTTCAACATGTTTATTACCAGCTGCTTCATAGGCTATATTCACACAAACGTATTGTCTAAGTGCTGCCCGTGGAGAAAAATGACAGCACTTGGTCCAGTTCAGGTGAGCATTTAAAACTGGTAATACATAAGCATAATATGTACAATGTCTGACCACTACAAAACGGATTTAGGTTGTTAGAGGTGTAATGCAAGTAATCCAAGGTACGCTGTGCTTTTCTACACTCCTAAACAGAGTAAGGCTAAGTGCCCACAATGCAGAAATGCTGAGAATTTTTCCAGAGCGTTTCTGCATCTCCCTGCAAGTCAATGGCGGCGTTTTTTAAGCGTTTCTGCAGCGGAATTACCGTTGCGGAAACGCTTAAAAAACGCATAGTGGGCACACAGCCTAAAGGTGGCCACACATAAGCACAGGTCTGCCAGATAGATACCTAGGAATTATTATTTTGTGTATTATTTCCTACATACTTGATCGAGTAAGTCATTAATGTAAAAGTCAACTCCACATTATAGTATATGATGTACGAGTCACTAATTATCATGTGTGTCCCATCTGATGTCTGTGCACACAGTGAACATATTATACCACATACAATACAATATACATAGGAGAATATATGACTGATATATAGAGATGAGCAACTTCATTTGCAGGACCCTGATCCAATGGTCAGATGAATATTCAGTGGCTGCTGGATAGGAGCCCTGACAGCCTCCTACCTGACACCATTCTCTTTCTCTTCCTTTGATTTGTAGCCAGGCACAATGTCATGTATGTGTCACGCCAAAAAGATGACATCATGCAAAGACTATAATCAAAAGAGGAGTCAGAGATGCCGGCAGGCGGGAGGAGGCTCGCAGGGCTCTGGTCTGGTGGCCACAGACTACTGACAGGACTGTTTGACCAGTGTCCTGCGAATCAATTCGCTCATCTGTACTGGAATAAGATATATTATGACTACATACATCAGATATTACATACAGAATAGCATGTGACAGTTATATACCACACTATGAGCACAGACATCAGATATTACACCAGTGACATATTATCTTCTGTATAACATTGGATGCCAGTATCAAAGTCCATCACATCCAGTATACAGCATAATATGTGATGGTAAGCGATATACTGGGATACAGACATCACATATTCATACCTCTCAACTTTTGAAGAACAGAAAGGGGGACAGAAAGATGCTATGCGTGGCAAATTTTGGCCTCGCCCCTGGTCACACCCCAATCCACGCCCATTTACCATTATCTTTCTCGCCCGGCAGGAGGAGTTGTCAGAGGGGCGCTGGTAGTGAGGGAAATTCAGCAGACGGCCGAGACTGCAAGGCCCAGACCCAAATCCAGGACTGTCCACTGTATCCAGGGCAGCTGGGACTAGAGATGAGCAGATGGATTCCGGGGCCTCCAGTCGGGCGTCCGGGTCAGTGCTACCTGGCGGCTGGACTGGAGGCCATGAGTCTCTTATCTTCCGGGGCAGTGCGGCCTCATCTGTGAGTCCTGCTCATCTCTTGTTGGGACCTGAGGGTTATTTTTTGTTCCCTCATTCACAGTCGGAGCCGCCAGAACTTTCTCATCTTTATGTAGATTCATTATACGACATCTGGCTTTCTTGTGGTGGCTCTTACTGTATATTGGGGGCTATGCGAGGGCTCATACTGTAGGTAGGGGTGGTGTGTGCTAATACTGTATGTACGGGGTTGTGTGGGGGCTCATACTGTATATAGGGGGATGTCAGCATACTTAAATCTGCTCAATATTAAGTGATAATATAAATATACAAAAAATATATAATTCATATGTTAATATTAATATTGAGCTGAATTAATTTGAACCTATTGGTTCGGGCTCCACAACAGTCACGGTCTCTCACGTGGCCCCTTGGGAAAATTAATCTCCCACCCCTGCCTATTTCAAAGCGCTATGTTAAAAATCACACAGACATCATACACACAGCGGGCACAACCATCACACAGACATCATACACACAGCGGGCACAACCATCACACAGACATCATACACACAGCGGGCACAACCATCACACAGACATCATACACACAGCGGGCACAACCATCACACGGACATCACACACACAGCGGGCACAACCATCACACAGACATCACACACACAGCGAGCACAACCATCACACAGACATCACACACACAGCGGGCACAACCATCACACAGACATCACACACACAGCGGGCACAACCATCATACACACAGCGGGCACAACCATCACACAGACATCACACACAGCGGGCACAACCATCACACAGACATCACACACACAGCGGGCACAACCATCACACAGACATCACACACACAGCGGGCACAACCATCACACAGACATCACACACACAGCGGGCACAACCATCACACAGACATCACACACACAGCGGGCACAACCATCACACAGACATCATACACACAGCGGGCACAACCATCACACAGACATCACACACACAGCGGGCACAACCATCACACAGACATCACACACACAGCGGGCACAACCATCACACAGACATCACACACACAGCCGGCACAACCATCATACACACAGCGGGCACAACCATCACACAGACATCACACACAGCGGGCACAACCATCACACGGACATCATACACACAGCGGGCACAACCATCACACGGACATCATACACACAGCGGGCACAACCATCACACAGACATCATACACACAGCGGGCACAACCATCACACAGACATCATACACACAGCGGGCACAACCATCACACAGACATCATACACACAGCGGGCACAACCATCACACAGACATCATACACACAGCGGGCACAACCATCACACAGACATCACACACACAGCGGGCACAACCATCACACGGACATCACACACACAGCGGGCACAACCATCACACGGACATCACACGCACAGCGGGCACAACCATCACACGGACATCACACACACAGCGGGCACAACCATCACACGGACATCACACACACAGCGGGCACAACCATCACACGGACATCACACACACAGCGGGCACAACCATCACACGGACATCACACACACAGCGGGCACAACCATCACACAGACATCACACACACAGCGGGCACAACCATCACACAGACATCACACACACAGCGAGCACAACCATCACACAGACATCACACACACAGCGGGCACAACCATCACACAGACATCACACACACAGCGGGCACAACCATCACACAGACATCACACACACAGCGGGCACAACCATCACACAGACATCACACACACAGCGGGCACAACCATCACACAGACATCACACACACAGCGGGCACAACCATCACACAGACATCATACACACAGCGGGCACAACCATCACACAGACATCACACACACAGCGGGCACAACCATCACACAGACATCACACACACAGCGGGCACAACCATCACACAGACATCACACACACAGCCGGCACAACCATCATACACACAGCGGGCACAACCATCACACAGACATCACACACAGCGGGCACAACCATCACACGGACATCATACACACAGCGGGCACAACCATCACATGGACATCATACACACAGCGGGCACAACCATCACACAGACATCATACACACAGCGGGCACAACCATCACACAGACATCAGAGACACAGCGGGCACAACCATCACACAGACATCATACACACAGCGGGCACAACATGACATGTATATATTCCCTTCTTCTCCATCATGTCTCCAGTGGCAGTGGTGGGGCCTGGTGTTTGCAATCAGCAGCAGAGTATGGGCTGTACGCAGGAGAGCTGTCAGCCCTGCAGTGTCCCTAAATCCCCTTCCCATCCCCCCTAGTCCCGACTGCAGAGCTGCTGGTGACATTGCATGAGCCCCCTCCCATCCTGTAATAACAGCAGCCACAGATGGGAGAGGCTGCGGGTCTCCCCCTCACCTCAGGACCGCACCTTGTTGTCATGTCCTCCGCAGACTTGGCCCCGCCCCCTGACCCCTCACCTCCTCATGCTGTGCGGTCTCTGCACAGTAGAATTCCTCTGCCCTGATGCCGGGGAGGAGCAGAGAGCGGGAGGCGGAGCTACAAGGGGTCACACACAGCATGGAAAGCCTGCGTGTCTGGAGGAAAAGCCCAGTGCCCAGCAGCGCCCCTGCCGGGAGAAGAGCTGAGCCAGGCCGGGACTGAGCCCTCAAATCGGGACAGGCCCAGGGAATAGGGGAGGCTTGTTAGCTCTGGATATTATACCCGCCTCCTATTATCCTGTATATAATATGGGATGTCTGGGCCTATAGTATATATATTATACCACCTACAGGCTAATATGTAACTAGTGCACATTACACCTTGAGTACAGCCATTAGATATTACACCAGTCACTTCTTCTCCTCTGCACCATCTGATGTCTGTGCACAGTATATGACATCCAGTATACAGGAGAATATGTGATGGGATATAGGACATACTGTTATACAGACATCAGATGCTATATACTGGATAATAAATGATGGTATATATCAGGGGTGGGCAATTCATTTTCCAGAGGGGCCACATGAGAGAACGTAACTGTTGTGGGGGCCTGAACCAATAGGCTGAAAGGCTGAAATTAGTTCTGCTCAATATTAATATTAACTACAATTAATATAAAATAATATTTATATCACTTAATATTGAGCAGAATTAAGTATGCCAATATCCCCCTATATACCGTATGAGCACACACACAGCCCCCTGTATACAGTATGAGCCCCCACACAGCTCCCCTATATACCATATGAGCACACACATAGCCCCCTGTATACAGTATGAGCCCACACACAGCCCCCCTATATACCATATGAGCACACACATAGCCCCCTGTATACAGTATGAGCCCCCACACAGCTCCCCTATATACCATATGAGCACACACACAGCCCCCTGTATACAGTATGAGCCCCCACACAGCCCCCCTATATACCATATGAGCACACACATAGCCCCCTGTATACAGTATGAGCCCCCACACAGCTCCTCTATATACCATATGAGCACACACACAGCCCCCTGTATACAGTATGAGCCCCCACACAGCCCCCCTATATACCATATGAGCACACACACAGCCCCCTGTATACAGTATGAGCCCACACACAGCCCCCCTATATACCATATGAGCCCACACACAGCCCCCCTATATACCATATGAGCCCACACACAGCCCCCTGTATACAGTATGAGCCCACACACAGCCCCCCTATATACCATATGAGCACACACATAGCCCCCTGTATACAGTATGAGCCCACACACATCCCCCTATATACCATATGAGCACACACACAGCCCCCTGTATACAGTATGAGCCCCCACACAGCCCCCCTATATACCATATGAGCCCACACACAGCCCCCCTATATACCATATGAGCCCACACACAGCCCCCCTATATACCATATGAGCCCACACACAGCCCCCCTATATACCATATGAGCCCACACACAGCCCCCTGTATATAGTATGAGCCCACACACAGCCCCCCTATATACTATATGAGCACACACATAGCCCCCTGTATACAGTATGAGCCCCCACACAGCTTCCCTATATACCATATGAGCCCACACACAGCCCCCCTATATACCATATGAGCCCACACACAGCCCCCCTATATACCATATGAGCACACACACAGCCCCCTGTATACAGTATGAGCCCACACACAGCCCCCCTATATACCATATGAGCACACACATAGCCCCCTGTATACAGTATGAGCCCCCACACAGCTCCCTATTTATTTATTTATTTTACTTACCATATTTTGCAGATTATAAAATGCACCGTATCATAAGACGCACCCCAAATTTTGGTGAGAAAAATAGGAAAAAAATGTTTTTAATAAAATGGTGGTGCTTCTTATAGTCTGCTTTTACGGTAGATTACCCAGGGAAGGGGGCTGCTGTGGTGGAGCAGAGTCGCTGCTCCAGGAAGCTGGCAGCGGCAGGAGTGGGGTGATGCTGTGGACCCCAGGCTGGGAGGGGGACGTTCGACGATGAGCCGGGCTCCGTGCTTTCACAAAATGCCGGCGGATCCCCTGTACTTCCCGTGGTTTTCAATGCTGTAGACTTAGGGAAAATGGCCACCGGAGGCAGCACATGCTTAGGTTGAGACCTCGGGAGACAAGATCTCGGTGTCACGATCTCAATCCGCACATGCGCCGCCTCTGGTGGCCTTTTTTCCCCAAGTTCAAGGCATTGAAAACCATGGAAAGTGCGGGGGCTCCTCCGACATTTTGTGAAAGCACAGAGCCCGTCGCACAGCCAGACACCTACCTTCCCAGCCTGGGGCCCGCAGCATCGCCTCACTCCTGCCGTCACCAGCTTCCTGCAGCAGCGACCCTAAAATGCCACTCCCAAATGCCCCGGTAAACTACATTCAGATTATAAGACGTACCCCCATTTTCCCAAAAATTTTTGGAGGAGAAAAGTGCGTACTATAATCTGAAAAGTACAGTATATAGTGCTATTAATTCCACAGCAGATTACAGACATTATTCCTACATACAGTATGCACCCCACATAGCCCCTATATACAGTGTAAGCTACCACATAGCCCTTATATACAGTGTGAGCCCTCATATTCCATCCTATATACAGTATTAGCCACCACATAGCCCCCTATATACCGTATGAGACCCACATAGCCTCCTATACATATTATGAGCCGCCACATAGCCTCCTTTGTACAGTATGAGCCCGCATATAGCCTCCTATATATAGTATGAGCCTCCTATGTGCAGTATGAGTCCTCATAGCCTCCTTTATACAATATGAGCCCCCACATAGCCTTCTACTGTATACATATTATTAGCCGCCACATAGCCTCCTATGTACAGTATGAGTCCCACATAGCCTCATTTATACAATGTGAGTCCCCATATAGCCTCTCTATATATTGTCAGACCCCACGTGGCCTCTTATATACATTATGAGATCCGCATAGCTTCCTATATACAGTGTGAGCCCCCACATAGTCTCTTTATATACAATATGAGCCCTCAAATAGCCTCCTATATACAGTATGATTCCCTCATAGCCTTCTATATACAGTGTAAGGCCCCACATAACCTCTTATATACAGTGTGAGGCCTCACATAGCCTCCAATATACAATGTGAGCCCTCACATGGCCTCCTATATACTATATGAGCCCTCACATAGCCTCCTATATACTATATGAGCCCTCACATAGCCTCCTATATACTATATGAGCCCCCACATAGCCTCCTATATACTATATGAGCCCTCACATAGCCTCCTATATACTATATGAGCCCTCACATAGCCTCCTATAAACTATATGAGCCCTCACATAGCCTCCTATATACTATATGAGCCCTCACATAGCCTCCTATATACAGTATGAGTCCTCACATAGCCCCCTATATGCAGGCACACATTCCATGCAGATACGAAAAAAAAAAAAGAAGACATACTCACCTCGCTCTCGTTCCCCCGCGGTCTGTTCTTTTCTCCGGTGCACTGACTCTCCACACAGCAGATGTGATGTCGTGATGTCATCATGTTGGCTGTGTCAGTCGCAAAAGCTGATCTGTGGAAGTAGGAGCCAGTGGCTCCGTCTTCCACCAATGTATTCACCACACTGCAGATAGCAGTGATATTGGGATAGGGGAGAGTATGGTGTGGCCCGTGCACCACAGTTTTCAGCCCTTCAGCTGTCTCAGTCCGCGGGCTGAACTTTGTAGTTACAGTATTATATATACCAGACATGGGTAGAGTTCAGATATACTATACACACATTACCTGTACATAACATCTGTTCACACAGTATACCACATGCATACAATATATATTAGAATACATGACTAGTATATAATATACTGTCACTATAGACATCTGATGTTGTATAGTAATGTGTATTTTTTTAAAACATCTGATGTGTGTATCACAGTAGATGATAGGCTAATCTGTATACTAGATGTGGTATATTATGTACAGGGATATACACTGCACTGCAGCCTTGCAGCGTTGGGGTCCTGGGTTCAAATCCCACCAAGGACAACATCTGCAAGGAGTTTGTATGTTCTCCCCGTGTTTGCGTGGGTTTCCTCCGGGTTCTCTGGTTTCCTCCCACACTCCAAAGACATACTGATAGGGAATCTAGATTGTGTGCCCCGATGGGGACAGCGACGATAATGTATGTAAAGCGCTGCGGAATATGTTAGCGCTATATAAAAATAAAGATTATTATTACTGAACACACCTGGACCTGCCTACAGGACCTCACATATTATATATGGGGCCATATAGTAGAATATGAGGTGCTGTAGGTTCAGCTGTAATCAGTCGGTGCAGGGTCTTGTATTGTGATGTCTGTGGTCTCTGCTGGGACTAAGTGTGATTTATTGCACCAGACTGAACTTTTTGCACTGACAGGAGGACCCTAATCTGCATGAAAGTTCAGCCTCCTGCAATAACTCACACGGAGCCCCAGCAGCTGGCCCTCTGATTGGACAATATAGAATCCTGGGTGGATTTATGAGAAGGTGAGCACAGTCCCGCTTCCCCCTCACTGCAGACCTCCTGACCTCATACTGACTGAGACCACTGAAGTCTCCGATCCACAGGCTCCTGTCCGGCTGACTGAATCAGTTCCAGGTTCGCTGTGTGACGTCACTTCAGCAGACTCAGCCACACAGCGTGCAGGGGGTGTATCTGCATCTCTGCCATGTGGTCGGGTCGGCAGCTGAACATCTTTAAAGGTACAGTGCAGTCCCCTGGCAGCCCTGAGCAGCTGCTTGGGAACTGGTCTGGGGGGGGCATTTGCCCCTCTGCACCCCAGCCCAGCCCGCCCTTGACTGCTAGTATGATGGTGACTTTTCTTTGTCTTTTTTTTTTGTGTTTATTCTGGCTTGCCAAATTTTCGCTTTTGATGGCGATATGTTTTGGAAAAAAATTAGACACATAATGTTCTGGCTTCAATAGTTATTTGTGTTAAACCTCACCTACAAAATAACCCATATTCAGACAATCCTAATATACCGTTTGTATTTGCCATACTTATATCATCTTGAACCTGCTGTGAGCCGCCTTCCAAATTAGGATATAGTTGGCAGCAAATCTAGTTCCACGGACCGGCCATACCTACCAAACCCTCCGCACCATGGTGTATTTCTACCCTTTACTCCACTTCCCTCACTTACTCATGTTGCTGATCCCCCCACATTTTTCAGCACCCAGTCCTGGCCCTGATTACAGTTCTGCACCTTATTATAATTTGTAATGTTTATTTGTTTTATTTTGCATGTTTTGGCGCATGACAGAAATATTTCTTTTTGATCATTTTTTAAATAAATTAAGTTTGTTTTTTCCTATCTGCTTGTTTTATTCTTTGCCACCTTATACAAAAAGGTAGTTAAATGTAATGTTCAAGGATACAGCGGGTACGGAAAGTATTCAGACCCCTTTACATTTTCACTCTTTGTTTCATTGCAGTCATTTGGTAAATTTTAAAAAGTTCATTTTTTTTTCTCACTAAAGTGCACTCTGCACCCCATCTTGACTGAAATAAACAAATGTAGAAATTTTTGCAAACTTATTAAAAAAGAAAAACTGAAATATCACATGGTCATAAGTATTCTGACCCTTTGCTCAGACACTCATATTTAAGTCACATGCTGTCCATTTCCTTGTGATCCTCCTTGAGATGGTTCTACTCTTTAATTGGAGTCCAGCTGTGTTTAATTAAACTGGTAGGACTTGATTTGGAAAGGCACACACCTGTCTATATAAGACCTCACAGCTCACAGTGCATGTCAGTCCAAATGAGAATCATGAACTCGAAGGAACTGCCCAAGGAGCTCAGAGACAGAATTGTGGCAAGGCATAGATCTGGCCAAGGTTACAAAAGAAGTTCTGCATTACTCATGGTTCCTAAGAGCACAGTGGGCTCCATAATCCTTAAATGGAAGAAGTTTGGGACCACCAGAAGTCTTCCTAGACCTGGCCGTCCAGCCAAACTGAGCAATCGTGGGAGAAAAGCCTTGGTGAGAGAGGTAAAGAAGAACCCCAAGATCACTGTGGCTGAGCTCCAGAGATGCAGCAGGGAGATGAGAGAAAGTTCCACAAAGTCAACTATCACTGCAGCCCTCCACCAATCGGGCCTTTAAGGCAGAGTGGCCCGACAGAAGCCTCTCCTCAGTGCAAGACATATAAAAGCCCACATGAAGGACTCCCAGACTATGAGAAAAATAAGATTCTCTGGTCTGATGAGACGAAGATAGAACTTTTTGGTGATAATTCTAAGCGGTATGTGTGGAGAAAACCAGGCACTGCTCATCACCTGCCCAATACAATCCCAACAGTGAAACATGGTGGTGGCAGCATCATACTATGGGGGTGTTTTTCAGCTGCAGGGAAAGGACGATGGTTGCAATTGAAGGAAACATGAATGCGGCCAAGTACAGAGATATCCTGGATGAAAATCTCTTCCAGAGTGCTCTGGACCTCAAACTTGGCCGAATGTTCACCTTCCAAGAAGACAATGACCCTAAGCACTAAGCTAAAATAACAAAGGACTGGCTTCAGAACAACTCTGTGACCATTCTTGACTGGCCCAGCCAGAGCCCTGACCTAAACCCAATTGAGCATCTCTGGAGAGACCTGCAAATGGCTGTCCACCAACGTTCGGCATCCAACCTGATGGAACTGGAGAGGATCAGCAAGGAAGAATGGCAGAGGATCCCCAAATCCAGGTGTGAAAAACTTGTTGCATCATTCCCAAGAAGACTTGTGGCTGTACTAGCTCAAAAGGGTGCTTTTACTCAATACTGAGCAAAGGGTCTGAATACTTATGACTATGTGATATTTCAGTTGTTCTTTATTAATAAATTTGCAAAGATTTCTACATTTCTGTTTTTTTTTTCAGTCAAGATGGGGTGCAGAGTGGACTTTAATGAGAAAAAAAAGAACTTTTTAGAATTTACCAAATGGCTGCACTGAAACAAAGAGTGAAAAATGTAAAGGGGTTGGAATACTTTCCTTACCCACTGTATATGATTTTCACAATAATCTTGGGGAAATTAAATTTATTAGAAAGATTTTGAGAAAGGGGGACTTCAAATACATAAGTAGGGCCATAGCAGTGATGACTTAGCCCAGGAACTTAGGACCTTATATTGTCTATTCATATATAGTTTAGTCTACATTTTGGCGTTGTTTTACATCCTTACAAATTTAGGTGTTTATTTTTGAAAAAATGGGATGGGGTCCATTTAATTTTCTTAACAGCTGAGGGAAAGCAGTGGACAATCTGGGAAGGGGCCGCTATTCATGGATCTTCCCAGCTTATTAATAACAGCTCACAGCTGTCTGCTTAGCCTTTAATGGTATTAAAAAGGGGGTATCCCCCCAAAAATTATGTGGTGTCCCACCTAGTTTTAATAACCAGCAAAGGCTAAACAGACACCTGCAGGCTGATATTAAAAGGCTGGGAAGGGACCATGGATATTGGCCTCCTCCCTGACTAATAACATGAGCCCTCAGCCACCCCAGAAATTCTGATGCTTATTCTCGGCTCTCCCCACTTGCCCTGGTGCTTTGGCAAGTGGGGTAATGGTTTTGGGGTTGATGTCAGCTGTTTGATGTTTGCTGATATCAAGCCCAGGGGTTAGTAATGGAGAGGCGTGAATAAGACATCCCGATTACTAACGCCATTAGTTCAAGTAAAAAAACTCACACAGAGCAAAGACATTTGTTTGAACAAAACACTCAATGACCCTCTTTTACACATTTCTTAAGATCCACATAAAAATAAAAAAACAAAGTAATCCTCACCTGTCCGCAGATAATCCATACTGATGATGTCGAACAATGATCCCCAGATCTGCTACATCGGATTGGTGTGTTGAGCGGTTGCATGAGTATGTAACTGCTCAGCACGCCAGCTGGAACTCACTGACAGTAGCCTGAGGACGTTCCTGCAGTGACGAGCGATGCCGTCAATAAGGTTGCAACTTGAAAACGCTTTGCTATTTTCTTATAGCCTACTCTTGCTTTGTGGGCCTCCACCATTTTCATTTTCAGAGTGCTAGGCAGCTGCTTAGAAGAACCCATGGCTGCTGTTTTTGGCACAAGGTTAGAGGAGGCTGGGTTTTTATAAAGTTGGGAAATTTGTATCACCTGGCCTTTCCTAATGATAGTGAAGAAGCCATAACCTTTAGGGTATGTGCAGATGGTCAGTGTTGGCTGCGCTTTGAACGCAGCATACTTTATGCTGCGTCCAAAGCGCTGCACGCAAGTGAATCCGCATGTGTTCAATGAACCATGCAGATTCACCACATCCTATACATTACAGTGATATAATTTCTCTTGCGGAGACTAGGGTCTCTACAAGAGGAATTGACATGCTGCGGTCTGTGAAGACGCACTGCATGACCGTCTCCACGGGTGAGCTGCAGGAGCACGGAGACGCATAGTGGACATGGGATTTGTATAAATACCATCCACTATGCTGTAACATCTGGCCTCTGCAGATTGCACGCAGCGCAAGTGTGCTGCGTCCAATCCGCAGTGTTTACTGACCATGTGCACGCACTCTAACAGGCTAATTAAGGTCTGAAACCTTGGTCAAAGTTTTCTGAGCACACAAATCTCCAAGGGTGCCCAAACTTTTGCATCAGCCCATTTTCCTTTGTGTAATTTTTAAAATGTAAAAAATTACAAGATTTTTTCTTGCCTAAAATACAAAGGAAATGTGTCATCTTTAACTTTAGCCCTTTTATAGAGATCATTTCATCTTCAACTTGCTTTACTGTTCACAATAACAGTAATTTTTTACCAAGGGGCCTAAACTTTTACATGCCACTGTAAGAGAAACACATCGCTATTTACATTACTCGTAAAACCGCATGGCACTGTACACATAAAGGGATTATTGCCTTCAAGGGCAGGAATGCTGCAGAACAGTCCATCACTCTTACATTCCCTCTTTGGACATGATCATCCTCGACCATTCTGGAACCTGGAAGACAACGCTCAGCATATACAGTGGGGGCCCTTGAAAACGCACACTGCAGCCGCAATACTCGCTGCCTCTGTCAGGCCTGAGGCTGTGGTACTAACCGTGGAGGAGTCATTGCTGGACATGATCTTCCCGCTGAGGGCTGAAATATTGGATGTGACATCTGGTCATCTGGTCAATGACTTTGTGGCACCCCTGAGGGTTCAGTCGCCACAGAGGTACTGCACCTCACCCAGAAGTGTGGCATCTCCTTCTCTCAGGTAAGGAGGAAGTACTGCCGGCGGCACGGTGGCACAGTGGTTAGCACTGCAGCCTTGCAGCGCTGGGGTCCTGGGTTCAAATCCCACCAAGGACAACATCTGCAAGGAGTTTGTATGTTCTCCCCGTGTTTGCATGGGTTTCCTCCCACACTCCAATGACATACTGATAGGGTATCTAGATTGTGAGCCCCGATGGGGACAGCGACAATAATGTATGTAAAGCGCTGCAGAATTTGTTAGCGCTATATAAAGATTATTATTATTAAAGATTATTACTGCCCGGGACCCCAACACCTGCACTCAACACTGCACTACTCCAGGCCGGCTGGAAGGGCATTATGCACTTCTTTTGCTGCCCTGTCCCTGGCTGGAGTTGGGGGAACCAAGGAGAGGGGGAACCAGTAGTGGGTGTGGGTGGAGGACGTAGAACAGGGGAGCACTTAGAGAATAGATATAAAAAAGGAAGCCATCTTAGTTGGAGCAGTGCAGTTGAGCCAGTGAGTAGCAAGGAGAGGAGGGGAGCAGAGTCTCTTCAGGAGCTCTGCTCCATTGTGGGCCTAGTGAGAGAGGCCCAGGAGAGGAGTGGGAGCAAGGGAGGAATGCTCCGGGAACAGAAGGAATCCCAGGGGGTACGGTGAGTGCAGGTCGGCACCCATACGCCCGAATCTGCCAAGAATCAGAGGGATCAGGGAAGGGATCAGAGGGAAGGGAACTGGTCCCTGGACCAGCCGTGTTACTCCAGGTCTCGGCTGGAAAAACCGGAGGCTTCTGCACTTCCATGGTGCAGTTGCCACAGCCTCACCCTAGTCGCCGTGAAGGGCATCAAGTAGGTCCGGGAACTCCAGGTTGCCCAGAAGGGTCTTCAGAGCACCCGATCGGGACTGTGTGTGGGGAGCGCAAGGCAGGAGTGAGAAGACCCAGCGCGTGAAGTCAGTCAAGGAAGGAACATAAGAAAGGGGGTCCCGTTAAGTGCTTCTAATCTACCTGAAGGAGTGCTGAACCCCTGCCTGGCAAACGCAGTGTGACGCGGGAGTCTGACACCTGGACAGTGTACCCGAGGAACCTAAAAAGAACTGTGAGTAAACTCGGATGACTGCACTCCACTGTCTCTGTCAGTTATTTCCATCACGCTACCGCGCCTACACTACAACGCCCAGCATTACCATCTGCAACTACCCTGCCCCGGGGGCCCGCTCCGCCTGTGGGGAGCAGAAACATCCCAGCTGCCATCCCATCACCCCCGGAGGTCTGCAGCAGCGCCGGTGTTCATTACCGGGAACCACAGGTGGTGTCACGAAACAAACTGTTAACAAACCCCCTTTTAAAGAGCGACCCCAGAGGATGGGCCCGGGAGCCGACTGCCGTGACATCCTACAAAGAAGGTAAAGGCCCGGGTACCAAGTTTCCCCCTATATCCCCCCTGGGCGGGTCAACTTCACCACCTCCTGCGTGCTCGAGTTGGGCCCTCACCCATTTCTCCCACTCCTTCTTACCCTCAATGACCTTCACCACCCATCTGGCCTTAACGGGGTCCAGGGCTGGTGTCTCTTCCATGTACTGCTGTGGCCAGGGGATGAGGGCTGTTTCCCAGGCTGATAACTCTCCAGGACGCTGAGGTGTACTTACCACCAGGGCTGCCAGCATAGCTTTCAGTCACCCTGCCTGGTCGCAGGATCTTGGCCACGCTGACACTGCTGCCTCCGCCTTGGAATCGAGTTCTGGTTTTGGGGACTGCGGGCGAACCTTTGTCTTGAGGTCAGGCATTGGATCCTGGGCCTTCCCTGGACCTTGGTTGGTGCCTCTACTGATGACAGTTCACCCGGCTGCATCTCTTGCTCCAGCTGCGTCATCTTCCATTTCCACTTGACCTTTCCGGGCACACCGCGGAGCACAATGCCGTAGCAACGACCATCACTTTCAATAGGTAAACGGTAGCACTCCATCTTCTCTTGCCACTTTACCTCCTCACCAACAATGGTCCCAGCCCACTCTGCCGTGGGTGTGCTCTTACGTTGCTCTGCCCATTCTTGGGGGAGGCCACTTCTGGCTCACCTGCCCGTTTCCTGGGAGTCTCCACCCGTTCTCCCTTGGCTTGCTGCAATGGGCATGGTTTCTTTTTCTTCCACCGTGCCCTTCTTACGCACACGATGGGACGGGTCCGTCTCACTCTTTCGTGTCACTCACCGACATCTTGCAGTCTCTATCCATTAACCCTATCCTAAAGACTAAACCTATTATTCTCATCTTATCTCCTGTACCGTTGCTAAGCCACTTAACTATATGAACAGTACTTCGCTGTTATAAGTTTTGTCCAAATAGTGTATATACGAGTACTTATATATATCAGTTTATCATAGTGTAAAGCGTTAGAAGTTTCGCACTCCTAATTAGAAGATGTAGTGCATAGAAGGAATATCAATAAGATCCAGAAAGAAAACCTTTATCACTGTAGATATGACACTTGAGATGCAGAGTAAATTCATTAGTACATTTATTCGCAACTGACATATAGTTTATCATATACTTATCTTTTTTTAAATCTTTAGATATTATTAATAAAGTGTTTAGTTGAAAATATAATCAATAAGGTTAATGTCAGATGAAACACATTGATGAAATGATATGTAAAATTAGACTAAGAATGGAGTGGTAATGGTGGACATTAGGACCCTGCGCTCTCATAAGCAGCATAGCTGAGCTCAACGTTCCTTCCAGACACTGGTGGACTAAACGTGCACAGATACCGTATTACGGAGATCTCCCCTCCTTTATCAGTGGCACCAGGAATTTTATGTGACAGTAACTGGAGGTGGCTATGACCACTACGCATGTAGCCTTACAAGGTTGGTTTTATCTCGTCACATCTTGCATTCAATGACACACTCCTTCCTGCTTTATTGCTGATGTTTAGGAGTACGGGGGCGACTTGCATAGTGACATGCTTCTGTACATGACACGGATGAGATGGTGTTTTGTTCCTACAGATGGCTGTGATCTCACCCGTACTATAGTGATGGAATACATCAGCCGCCCATCAGATGACAGCTGCAGTGATACAGAATGAGGGGATAGCACTTATGTTATCAGACATCAGCCACAACATGTGAGAACCGCTCATATGTTTAAAGGGAACAGACAAGTCCACCATGTACGAGGGTGTGTCTTCAATAACCAATCACAGATCCATGGGCTCCAATCAGAAGGGGTTTTACATCGCAGGCAGTAGTAAAGGGCGCAATGTCCCGCATAGCAGCATTGGTGGTGCCAGACTGCTGTCATTCAGGTGACGCACACTGAAGCCCTGATTCCTGATCTACAAGCCGCAGGGATATAGCAGAGCACATCCCATTCATAGCATGATGCTATTTGCTGAGGGACAATAGAAGACTGCTACAGCACATCTAGCATCTCTGCTCAGCAGCGGGGGTGAGCTCCTGTGTTCTCTCCCTTCTATAGTACTGGTTCAGCACCACAGTGGTTGGCAGCTCTCCTCTGGGCACTACAGTCCTAGATTCAGCACCACAACGGTGGGCAGCTCTGATCTGGGCAGTACTGTCTAGATTCAGCACCACAGCAGTGGACAGCTTTTATATGGGAAGAACTGTCTAGATTCAGCACCACAGCAGTGGACGGCTTGTAACCAGGACGTTATAGTAACATTTGGTTCAATACCACAACGTTGGAGGGAAGTGCCATCCAGGTTCAGCACCACGCTAGTGGACAGCTCTGGGGCTTCTGGATACAACAGTTTCAGCACTTCTACCTAGGACAGCTCCAGCATCTTCACCTCTACCTTGAAGGTCCCAGTGCCCGCCAGCCTGTCTATCAGCCGTGCCCGCCTGTCAACCGGCCGTGCTCATCCGCTGTGCCTTTCAGCTTCAGCCATCAGTCCCATGGGAGTCGCCTGCTCTCACAAGGTCGGTCCCAGAGTGGCACCTGGTTCACCTTCCCGGTCCCTCCTTGGTTCACAGAGTCGACTAAGCCGCTGTGTGGCCAGGGTCGGTCCGGGTAGGCACTTAGTTACACACCTCTGATCCCTCCTTGCATCACAGCACAGAGGTTCCACCACCCGGATTCATAACAGAATACATTTTGTAATATAATAATTTTGTGTTCAAAGATCAATACTACCTACAGAAGAAAGAGGTGTCAATGGCCGCGGCTTGGGCCCCATCTTACGCCAATCTTTCCTTGGGATTTTGGGTGTGTGAATACATCCGATTCCAGAACATTGAACATATGTCATTGGGATCAATGATATCTTGGATGAGATTCATAGACGATGTGTTGTTTATTTTGCAGGGCTCCCATGAGGAACTTGAAAAATTCTTAAAATATCTCAATGACAATGCATTGAATATTAAGCTAACCCATCATATTGATCAAAAGAAAATTGATTTTCCGTATTTGGATATTCATGTTGATGACCATGGACAGTTGCATACAAATATTTATCACAAGATTACTAGTGCCAATGCTTTCTTGCATGCCAAATCAGTCATCTGGTACATGTAATACAGGCAATGCCATCCGGACAATTTATTAGGGCACATCGTATTTGTGACCAAAACAAAGCTTTTGAAGAATAGGCATGTGATATGACCAGTAGATACTTACAACGTGGTACAAAATGGAAATTATTCAACAGGCCTACTATCGGGCCAAACACGCCAATAGACAATCTCTTCTCATTACTAAAAAGAAAAAGGAATCTGATGGGCATGTTCGATTCATCACGAATTATCATTCGAGGTGGAAGGAAATTACTAATATCATCTCCAAATTTGGGCTAATTCTCCAACAGGATCAGACAATACTTCCTTTTCTATCAAATCGTCCATTGATTATGGCTAAACGTAATAAGACACTACGTGATATACTAGTTCATAGTCATCATGTACCTGATACATCTTCATATACACTGCTCAAATAAACAAAGGGAACACTCAAATAACACATCCTAGATCTGAATGAATGAAATATTCTCATTGAATACTTTGTTCTGTACAAAGTTGAGTGTGCTGACGACAAAATCACACAAACATCATCAATGGAAATCAAATTTATTAACCAATGGAGGCCTGGATTTGGAGTCACCCCCAAAATTAAAGTGGAAAAACACACTACAGGCTGATCCAACTTTGATGTAATGTCCTTAAAACAAGTCAAAATGAGGCTCAGTATTGTGTGTGGCCTCCACGTGCCTGTATGACCTCCTTACAACGCCTGGGCATGCTCCTGATGAGGTTGCAGATGGTCTCCTGTGGGATCTCCTCCCAGACCTGGACTAAAGCATCCACCAACTCCTGGACAGTCTGTGGTGCAACGTGACGTTGGTGGATGGAGCGAGACATGATGTCCCAGATGTACTCAATCGGATTCAGGTCTGGGGAACGGGCAGGCCAGTCCATAGCTTCAATGCGTTCATCTTGCAGGAGCTGCTGACACACTCCAGCCACATGAGGTCTGGCATTGTCCTGCATTAGGAGGAACCCAGGGCCATCCGCACCAGCATATGGTCTCACAAGAGGTCTGAGGATCTCATCTCGGTACCTAATGGCAGTCAGGCTACCTCTGGCAAGCACATGGAGGGCTGTGTGGCCCTCCAAAGAAATGCCACCCCACATCATTACTGATCTACTGCCAAACCGGTCATGCTGAACGATGTTGCAGGCAGCAGATCGCTCTCCACGGCGTCTCCAGACTCTGTCACGTCTGTCACATGTGCTCAGTGTGAACCTGCTTTCATCTGTGAAGAGCACAGGGTGCCAGTGGCGACTTTGCCAATCGTGGTGTTCTGTGGCAAATGCCAAGCATCCTGCACGGTGTTGGGCTGTGAGCACAACCCCCTTCTGTGGACGTCGGGCCCTCATACCACCTTCATGGAGTCGGTTTCTAACCGTTTGTGCAGACACGTGCGCATTTGTGGCCTGCTGGAGGTCATTTTGCAGGGCTCTGGCAGTGCTCCTTCTGTTCCTCCTTGCACAAAGGCGGAGGTAGCAGTCCTGCTGCTGGGTTGTTGCCCTCCTACGGCTCCCTCCACGTCTCCTGGTGTACTGACCTGTCTCCTGGTAGCGCCTCCAGCCTCTGGACACTACACTGACAGACACAGCAAACCTTCTTGCCACAGCTCGCATTGATGTGCCATCCTGGATGAGCTGCACTACCTGAGCAATTTCTGTGGGTTGTAGAGTCCGTCTCAAGCTACCACAAGTGTGAAAGCACAACCAACATTCAAAAGTGACCAAAACATCAGCCCAGAAAGAATTGGTACTGAGATGTGGTCTGTGGTCCCCACCTGCAGAACCACTCCTTTATTGAGGGTGTCTTGATAATTGCCAATAATTTCCATCTATTGTCTATTCCATTTGCACAACAGCATGTGAAATTGATTGTCAATCAGTGTTGCTTCCTAAGTGGACAGTTTGATTTCACAGAAGTTTGATTTACTTGGAGTTATATTCTGTTGTTTAAGTGTTCCCTTTATTTTTTTGAGCAATGTATATTTGTCTCAAAGGGCCCCAAATGGGGCACATGGAAGTGTGGCAACTGCAAAGAGTGCAGATATATTGAAAAAACGAATACCTTTCAGGATTCGATGGGTGAGTTGGCTTACAAGATTCTGTATTTCATTAATTGTAGAACATCTATGGTCATCTATCAAGCCACATGTTTCTGTGGACTCCTCCATATTGGTATGACAACTCGGGAGCTTTGGAACACATCAAAAATATTAGGGCAGCGGAGAAAATCTGTCAAGATGAGGTGGGTGCTATTTCTCAACCTAAACCTTTGGCGAGACAGTTTCGGAATTGCTACCCTCATCAATGTCATCTCTTACGTGTCAAAGGGATTGCACGTCTGTATCCTGGGAATAGGAGGGAAAATCTAGCCAAAAAGCTGGCCCAGATTGAACAAATAAATAATAAATAAAAAAGTAAATGGATCACCACTCTAAGAAGTATGACCCCCAGAGGTTTAAATGAACAGTGGGGATTTTCAAGTTTTCTTTAAGTATACACTAGGATTTTTGGTATATTCTCATCTCTTGTCCTTATTATAAATCGAATAATATAATCAATATATATCATAGTGCATTTGATTGAATAAACATATATACATGTATTGTTGGCTTTATTGTACAGTACATATAGAGAGTTTATAGTGTGTTTATTCACTTTTACATATACACATTATATAAGCAATAATATTGTGTATGCACGCATTAACTTTATTATATATAGAACTTTTTCTATATTTCATACAATTCTATTTTGGCACGTATAATTATATTTAGACTTTGATGCTGACCCGTACTTTTTCCCTTTTCTAATATGGCTGCAGGGTCGCTGTGCGCCACACTCAGGTGTGCTCTCGTACCCGATACTGGGATGTTTTAATTGAACTGCGACCTTTGGTCGTGTTTCGGTGATGCACATTCGGTCGCAGACGGGACGGCTATCCGGACGCGTGGGACAGTAGAGGCGTCCGATAATATGGCGTCCTTGATTTGTAAGTAACCACAGCTGTAATCACCCTATAAAACATCACCTCTTCCTCCTCCACCTCACTTCCTAATGAATCGGTAGTGAAACGTGCGTTGAAGCATGTGGAAGGGGTGATGATGTGCCTCTGGATAGTACGTGTGACGGGAGTTAGTTACCCCATCCGCAGATGTCCAATCTTCTTCTGTAGGCCCCTGACATGGAAAGGCTTTTCTTACACTGGGATAAATAAAATATGATTATCGCACAGTGTCTCCAAGATGAACTTAACTTTTATTCTCACAAGCAGGTTTTATAGAGAATCACACAGGCTATTTTTAACACCCATTGTTCTCACCAGATAATACCCACAGTAGGCTCCCAGACAGCAGTTATGCAACAACCCATTAATCAGCACATTGTCTGTTTGCCACTGCTAAGTGAGCACAGGAAGGTGGGGGCCAGGAGTGCTTCGGTCACATCACAAAATGTCCAATAATATGTGATCCACAATATTCACCCCACTTTATAACGTTATGTCCCATTAGCTGCATAGGCGCTACGACAACCCCCATGTGGCAAAATCTTGGGAGTACGGGGTTGATCTGTCACAATGCTCCCCCTTCCCGAACAGGATCGGCCTACCCAGTCTGCTCCCTGAAGGATCAGCTGGAGGAGGTCCACGATTTATGAGGTTAGTAGCAGGTCAGTTTGTCGGCTTAGTTCATCGGCGTTACCATTTTGCTTGCCAGGTCTATAGTGGATGGTGAAGTCTAACGGTTGTAGCGCCAAACTCCACCGTAGTAGTCTGGCATTGTCCCCGGAGACCCGATTAAGCCATACCAGGGGGTTATGGTCCGTTATGAGGGAAAACTGTCTTCCATACAAATATGGTTGGAGCTTCTTGGCAGCCCATACTACTGCCAGGCATTCCTTTTCGACGGCCGCATATCTGACTTCTCGAGGCAGTAATTTCCGACTCAGATAAGCTATTGGGTGTTCTTGGCCGTCCGGCCCGACTTGGCTCAGTACTGCCCCCAACCCAAACATAGATGCGTCTGTGTGAACAAGGAAACGTTTAGTTGTATCGGGTGCGGCCAATATCGGGGTATTTGTGAGAGCGTCCTTTAGCTGGCGGAAGGCTTCCTCACACTCGGGGGTCCAGGTTACCTGGCGGGGGAGGTTCTTATGTGTCAGATCAGTGAGGGGTTTGGCAATGCTGCTGTAATTAGGGACAAATTTCCTATAATACCCCGCTGTCCCTAGAAAGGCCATGACTTGGGTTTTAGTACGTGGGGTGGGCCACTTGGCTACCGCCTCAATCTTGGCGGGTTCCGGGCGTTGTTTTCGACCCCCCCACCCAATGTCCTAAATACTGAACCTCTGCTTTGCCTACGTGACACTTGTTGGGGTTCAGGGTGATTCCGGCTTTGTGGATCCTATCCAATACTGTCTCTAGGTGATTTAGATGCTCATCCCATGTCGCGCTGTAGACGACGATGTCATCCAGGTAGGCACAAGCATAGTCCTGGAGATCATCCAGAAGCCAGTCAGCCAGCCTCTGGAAGGTCGCGGGGGCATTCTTCATCCCAAATGGCATAACCCGAAACTGGAATAAGCCAAACGGGGTGACAAATGCAGACTTGGGAATAGCATCAGGACTTAGGGGGATCTTCCAATTGCCTTTGCATAGATCGATGGTGGTCAAATACTTTGCCCCAGCCAGCCTGTCTAACAACGCGTCCACACGCGGCATGGGATACGCATCCGTCAAAGTTTTCTCATTTAGCTTGCGATAGTCTACACAAAACCGGGTAGTCCCATCTTTCTTAGGCACTAACACTACAGGGGACTCCCAGGGACTATCTGACTCCTCAATGACCCCTAAACGCAACATCTCCTGTATCTCTTGTCACATCCCTTCTCGTACAGACTCCGGGACGCGGAAGGGGGGTTGTCTCAGGGGGGTCTGATCTTGTGTCTCAACCTTGTGTTGTGCAAGTCGGGTGAACCCCGGTCTCTCTGAGAACATCCTCCGCCGCTGCCTCAGCAATGTCTCAGCCTGCTCTCTCTCCCGGGCACCTAGGTTTTCTCCTAAGTGTACCTGGTCCCAGGTTTTCGACTGAGTCTTCTCACCTAAGACATCAGGCAAGGGGAGTCCAGCTAAATCCTCTGCTTCGGGTGCGCAGATGGCAGCTACCTCTTCAGGGCACTCCTGGTAGGGCTTCAGCGTATTCACGTGGAAAATGCGGATAACCCTGGGGTCGTCACAATCGGCGACATTGTAGGTGGTGTCAGCTATTTTCCCCACTACCCGGTAAGGCCCCTGCCATGCGGCCTGGAATTTGTTCTGCCTAACCGGTTCTAGTACCAGGACCTTCTGTCCTATCTCGAAGGTGCGTTCTCTAGCCCTCTGATCGTACCATACGTGCTGGCGCCGTTGGGCCACCTGCATGTTCACACGCACAGCCTGAGTCAACTCCTGCAGGCGGTCCCGGAGTTCCAGCACGAAGGGCAGGATAGGGGTTCCTGCTATGGTTTCCTCCCCTTCCCAGAGCTCTTGCACTAAGTCTAGGGGCCCCCTCACCCGCCTCCCTTATAACAGTTCAAATGGGGAGAACCCCGTAGATTTTTGGGGCACCACCCGATAGGCGAACAGGAGGTGCGGCAAGAATTTCTCCCAGTCCCTGTAGGTCCGGGTGAACGTCCCAATGAGTTGTTTTAACGTTCCGTTAAAGCGCTCACACAACCCGTTGGTTTGCGGGTGGTATGGGGCGCTTCTAATGGACTTTACACCACACAGTCTCCACAGTTGGCTGGTCACCTCTGCCATAAATTGGGTGCCCTGATCCGAGATAATCTCCCGGGGAAATCCAACCCGTGAGAAAACCTGGAGCAGGGCAGCCACCACCGTCTCTGCCAGTATGTCAGGTAAGGCAACCGCCTCTGGATGCCGCGTGGCGTAATCTATCACTGTCAATATATACCTTTTCCCTGACGGACTGGGTTTGGCTAACGGCCTTATCAGATCGACCGCTACTCGGCTAAATGGCTCCTCCACAATGGGAAGGGGGTGTAATTTGGCCTTGCAGCAATCTCCCCTCTTGCCAATGCGCTGGCAACTGTCACAGGTCTGGCAGTACTGACGAACATCATGGGATGCCCCTGGCCAAAAGAAGTTTTGTGTCAGACGATGCCTGGTGCGGCTGACTCCGAGGTGCCCCGCCAAGAGTATGTCATGAGAGATTCGCAGCAACTCCTGCCTATACTTTTTGGGAACTACCAGCTGTAGTTTTACAGTGGGGCTCGTCCCTGAGTGAGTTTGCTCTGTAACCCTGTAGAGGAGTCCCTGATGCCATATAAACTGTTCACCTTCCAGTACCCCTCTCCCCTCTTATGCCTTCCCGCGATACCCCTGCAATGAGGGATCCTCTAGTACCTCCCTCCTAAATTCTGCTGGGGTGTCCCATGAAATGTGTCTGGCTATGGGAATACGTGAAGGGCTGTAGTGTCTTACCTGGGCCTCCTCCGAGTGTGATTCCGCCTCCGCAGCTCGAGCTTGTCTCCGGGTAGTCACAGGATATGTCTCAGCCAGGGGGGCGACTGAGAAGGAAGACAACATGGGCCCCAAGTCATTTCCCAGCAGGACGTCTGCAGGCAAATCCTTCATCATGCCGACCTCGACAAGGCCATCCCCGACCCCCCAGTTCAGGTGAATCTTGGCTTTGGCAGTCGATGTATGGCTCTCCCTGCTACACGGACCGCCACTGTCCGACCCGTCTTTTGGTCTTGGGCGAGATGTGTAAAATAATACTTTCTGTATTATTTTTCTCTACTGAGGACTTCGCAAAGTATCAATATCAAGATTTTCTTATAAAAAAATGTATCTATTTATTCTTGAATTGTACATTAAAAAGAATCAGATTGCAGCAGGTACATACAATAATTAGTTATAAAGTAATTGTCCATTTGTCCATAATTAGCTTAATTGTTGAGATTCACCCATCTTTCCTTGGATCCTGGCTGGTAAATCACGTCTTTGTCCAGCACGTGTCCAGGCCTACATGTCATCTGCTTCTCAGCATGAAGATTCTTCTTCTGTGTCTTGTGGGGTGGGCAGAGCAAGAGAGCCCCCCTTTCTGTACCATGGTCTTTTATAGCCAGTCGTATGGCACACCTGTTCTACATATGGTAGTGAACTAAAAATACACACACAAATAGCGCATGTCAACTAGACACAATGGCTGATACATAGAACTCAGATTTAAGAATAAAATGAATATCCATAATTAATTATTTAACATTCCCCCCTTTTTGAGAATAAAAGGACTTTAACTGAAAAATCTCAAAAGAAGATACATTCATCAATCATTTTTTCTTTCCTTCTTCCTTGGCAATATCAAATTTCCATAATAATAATAATAGTAATAATAGTATCAATATCTGATTATTGTTATATAATGATGTGAATTCATGTTATGGTAAGCCGTGACTAATATTCATTTAACATGTATAATTATACTTCCCTATATCTAAATTGAAGCAATCGCGGGTCCAATCGTCATCGTCTGATGTCATCGGGTCGTCGTCTCGTCTTCTTCTTGGTTCTTTTATAACACAGTCTTTAGATGAAAACTCCTTTGAAATAAATTACAGCGTGTAGATATTGTACAGTCCATAATTGTGTTCATTATTGTGCAGTCCATAAACTGTGCTCTTTATTAGAAAGATCATGTGTCAATTGATAAGAAAACAAAGTCCATGGATGAAATGTAGCTTTAATATCTGTGCGATGTCACCTGGACTTACGTTGGATCGTCTTTGGAATCTTCCGTGTCGTCCGCACTGGTCTCGTGTCACTTTTGGAACAGATGTGACATCTTTGGTCAGTAAAGCAAGGGTTAACTTGACACTTCCCTGCTTTATATAGCACCATAACCAGTACTCAGTCCTTTATGTACAGGACACATATGCCAGGTATTACCTGCTCACCAGCTTTCATTGAAGCGTTGCAGGTGATAAGAAACCACTGAAACGTGATGAAACTTGAACACAACACAGTTCATATAGGATCATCGTCCTCTGCCGTCCTGGTGATCAGTGGTGTGAATTGTATCTGACACAGTCTATTATCACTCAGCATTCACACCTGTTACCTTCTGAGACGTCCGGATATCAGTTGCTTCTTCTTGTAACTTTTGAGAATCTCTTTGATTTATAAATATGAAAAGTCTTTATTAAGATAGAATTCATAATTGCGATGTCTTGATTGAAGTCTTCATTCCCTAATCTGATACCAAATCTGGCAGTTTTTCCTAACCTATAATATCACAGCGTACCATAGCAATCAATAATATCCATCTAATTATTATCAAAACATTAAAATAAATTATGT
This sequence comes from Phyllobates terribilis, assembly GCF_046119375.1. Lineage (NCBI taxonomy): Eukaryota > Metazoa > Chordata > Amphibia > Anura > Dendrobatidae > Phyllobates > Phyllobates terribilis. The sequence goes on along the minus strand of NW_027362898.1, from coordinate 2,298,695 downwards.
TTGGAATAATAAACAATAATAGATAGTAATTCAATCAAGTTCTCCATGTGATAAAATATTTTTGTGTCATAGGTGTAATTACCTTTTCCAACCCATAGGTGTCAGTGTGTTTTGAAACAACAAGTGTTTATAGCTTTATTAAACCAATAATACCAAAGAATGTATACTCCTGAACTAAAATGAATAAATATATGAATGTATGAAGGAATGAATGAATGAATTGTTGTGTTTACTCAAAAAAAATTGAAACATTTTCTTATATTAATTCATATCATCATTATATTTAATGAAGCAATATTCTTGTATTTGACATTACCCCATTAAATATTAATGTGTTTTCTCAATTAAAATATTGAACTGAATTAAAATCAAAAATTGAGAATTAAAAATGAAAAATGGAAAAATAAGAAAATAAGAAAATAAGTAAGAATAAAATTTTAAAAATGAAAAATAAAATTAAGAGTAAAAATAAGAATAAAAACAAAAATAAGGCCTTTAAATTTTAATGACAAATGCAGAGTAATTATATTCTCCATAAAAAATACCCTTATATCTCCATTATCTGGATGATTTCATATTTGTCATAACCTTGTATCACCAAAAAATTATTAAACTATGCAACTTTGCATGTAACACCCTTCTTAATTATACCATAGTACCTTATTATTATTTTACCTTTATTAAAATGTGTGAAAAATAAGTATTGATCACAAGTGATTATGTAATCAGGATCAAAAACACATTTTCCCCTTTAATACCAAAAATATTATTTTATAAAATAATTTATGTATATATCAGAACCAAATTAAAAATAGTTATTCTTTTATAAATATTTTGCATAAATTTCATATCGATGAGTAGCATAGATTTGTCTAAAGAGAGGTGTGTACCTATTTAGGTAACCATTAAAAATAATATCATAGTTACTCAAGAATATTATCATGTGGAAAATTATTCTAAATATAAATTTGCTTTGTAAACCATTTTGATGTGTGGTTGCTCTTATCCACTATTAGTTAAATCAAGAAATAATAATTATTAAAGAAATATAGAAATATATATATACGTTGATAATACTTAATTATGTATCATAATTTTCTCAGAATTAAATATATTTTTGTACCTTCACATAAACATTTTTTTTTCTCAAACATACAAACATACGAGGCCTCTGTCACATCAATCACACTTAGCAGCTGCTGATTTACTCATCTGTCACATTCACACATCTGTTCAACTCAAACATTCCACATATGAAGTTTTAGATATATATATATTTAACCCAAAATTGTTGTATCCCAATTTATTAATGCGCATTTAATATCTTAATATTTCTTTGAATATTCCCCAAGTACATATTATATAATATGAGAGTAAGTCACTGGAATTTCAGACACTTGAAAAAACTCTTGACTTAGATTCTTTTTTCACTGGCTGCCCGGTCTTAAGTTACATCAGCAGAAAATAGAATGAATGGGATCTATACTATTAGCTCAAAGTTCAAAGGCCGCAGCTGTCACACGTCATGCTGTAAAGCTACTTTAATTAGCACGAACACTTCATGCACAGAAAATATTAGCAACACAAAAGAATTAATAAGTATTACATCTATATTATAGTCCAACTAGATATATTGTTATTATTTTAAAATGTTATACACATAAAATCATGCAATTTTTCCACTTCCTGTGTGAATAAAGAAATAAATCCATTTTAGAGTTCTTTGATCAAATCCTGCTTTGGAATGAAAACTCTAAGGAAATATAAGAAAATAAAATTAAATATCAAATTCATACAGAAACAGAATTATTTAAATATCTTATACATATATTGGTTGGTTCTAATGTAATTCAAAATATTGTTACTTAAATTTATATATAAAGTTCTAATTTATTAATTAATATATATATATATATTATAAATATATATATATAAATACAATTATACACAATCTCTACTTAAACAAGTATATATATATATATACAGTACAGACCAAAAGTTTGGACACACCTTCTCATTTAAAGATTTTTCTGTATTTTCATGACTATGAAAATTGTACATTTACACTGAAGGCATCAAAACTATGAATTAACACATGTGGAATTATATACTTAACAAGAAAGTGTGAAACAACTGAAAATATGTCTTATATTCTAGGTTCTTCAAAGTAGCCACCATTTGCTCTGATGACTGCTTTGCACACTCTTGGCATTCTCTTGATGAGCTTCAAGAGGTAGTCACCGGAAATGGTTTTCACTTCACAGGTATGCCCTGTCAGGTTTAATAAGTGGGATTTCTTGCTTTATAAATGGGGTTGGGACCATCAGTTGTGTTGTGCAGAAGTCTGGTGGATACACAGCTGATAGTCCTACTGAATAGACTGTTAGAATTTGTATTATGGAAAGAAAAAAGAAGCTAAGTAAAGAAAAACGAGTGGCCATCATTACTTTAAGAAATGAAGGTCAGTCAGTGCGAAAAATTGGGAAAACTTTGAAAGTGTCCCCAAATGCAGTTGCAAAAACCATCAAGCGCTACAAAGAAACTGGCTCACATGAGGACCGCCCCAGGAAAGGAAGACCAAGAGTCACCTCTGCTTCTGAGGATAAGTTTATCCGAGTCAGCAGCCTCAGAAATCGCAGGTTAACAGCAGCTCAGATTAGAGACCAGGTCAATGCCACACAGAGTTCTAGCAGCAGACACATCTCTTCAACAACTGTTAAGAGGAGACTTTGTGCAGCCGGCCTTCATGGTAAAATAGCTGCTAGGAAACCACTGCTAAGGACAGGCAACAAGTAGAAGAGACTTGTTTGGGCTAAAGAACACAAGGAATGGACATTAGACCAGTGGAAATCTGTGCTTTGGTCTGATGAGTCCAAATTTGAGATCTTTGGTTCCAACCACCGTGTCTTTGTGCGACGCAGAAAAGGTGAAGGGATGGACTCTACATGCCTGGTTCCCACCTTGAAGCATGGAGGAGGAGGTGTGATGGTGTGGGGGTGCTTTGCTGGTGACACTGTTGGGCATTTATTCAAAATTACTGGCATACTGAACCAGCATGGCTACCACAGCATCTTGCAGCGGCATGCTATTCCATCCATTTTGCGTTTAGTTGGACCATCATTTATTTTTCAACAGGACAATGACCCCAAACACACCTCCAGGCTGTGTAAGGGCTATTTGACCAAGAAGGAGAGTGATGGTGTGCTACGCCAGATGACCTGGCCTCCACAGTCACCAGTCCTGAACCGAATCGAGATGGTTTGAGGTGAGCTGGACCGCAGAGTGAAGGCAAAAGGGCCAACAAGTGCTAAGCATCTCTGGGAACTCCTTCAAGATTGTTGGAAGACCATTTCCGGTGACTACCTCTTGAAGCTCATCAAGAGAATGCCAAGAGTGTGCAAAGCAGTCATCAAAGCAAAAGGTGGCTACTTTGAAGAACCTAGAATATAAGACATATTTTCAGTTGTTTCACACTTTTTTGTTAAGTATATAATTCCACATGTGTTAATTCATAGTTTTGATGCCTTCAGTGTGAATGTACAATTTTCATAGTCATGAAAATACAGAAAAATCTTTAAATGAGAAGGTGTGTCCAAACTTTTGGTCTGTACTGTATATATATATATATATATATATATGAACTATTAGAAACTATGTAACTACAATTTTACTGTATAAGATTATAAATAAATATTGAGACATTGTATAACATTTCTGTGCTACATTTTGATACATTATAATTACAGTTTTTCCTTAGCCACTCCCTAAACCAAATCTTCTGTCTCTCTCAAATATCTCCAGGAACGCCCTATTTAGGAAAGACATTTTTCTATCCTTCAAAACCTCAGAAAACTGCCTGTTCTTCAGTCTACATTCCATGACGTCACTGGGAGCTGGTCGTCTCACCTGACTCTGTCCATCAGTTTCAGCCATTTTCCTTTTTAGAGAATCACAGTTCTGACTGAGAATTAACTCTTTCTGTGGAGAGATGGACCTTTGCACTGGCTGATATGGCTTATAACAGATATGAAATCTCCTGCGTATTTGATAGAGTTCACTATGGGGATGACTCAGTCTAGGAGAGGTTGATATTGGTTTTTGGTAAGATTTTACCTTTCCTGGTTTTATAAATTTAACTTGATTTATTTTCTTTTCACGATTCTCATGTTTTCTAAGAGAATCCAGCAACTGCGCCCATTTGAATAGGGATTCTTTTTGTGAGGCTATAACTCTAGATACTGGATCTAGGAATTTGAATTTTTGTACAAAAGTTGTTATCATATGTTGTACTTTTCCATTTTTGATGAGAGCTTTGTACAACTGTTCAAATATGGACATGAATGTATATGTACATTCCTTCCTACCAATCCTTAGTTTCTGCAGATCTTCTATGTTGAGAAAATCCTTTGTGACACAATAAATCAAATATTTTAACCTGTCCAAATCATTTTCCCATCCATTAGGAGAGTAACATCTGGACAATGTCACAGGAATCCATATTTTAAATAATTGATTCCTCTCCTCATTGGATAAATCAAACTTATCAGAAAAGCTCTCATATGTCTCTGAATTTCTACAGGCATGGATTTTGACATCATATTTTGGCATGATTTTGTATAATTTCAGCAAATTTTTCCTCATTTTAATTTGTAGTTGAGCCTGGGTAATTCCTGAATTCTCTGATATTTTTAGTGGCCCTTGTACATCAGCTCCTCCTACGTCACTCACGTCTCCTCCCACATCACCTAGTATGTCGGTTTCTCGTATGTCAGTCATGTCTCCTCCCATGTCAGGTTTCTGTATGTCCGTCTCTTGGTCAGACCCAAGGTCACCTTCAGTTACAGACACGTGTCTCAAATCTTGTTCATTTTCCACATTACAGTCAGAATCATTGTCACTATCTGACACTTCTTCTACTCAATTTTCCTGCTTAGACCTTGAAAGTACAAAATCATGAAATACCTGTACAAGATGTAGAATATTCCGCAATTTGTGTTTCTCTCTATTTACCAATTTAGAAGTTAACTGTAAATTCTGCAATTCACATTCTTTGTATAAACTGAGCCACAAAACGTCTACGTCATTTCCTACATTAACTTTGAAATTAATATTACTTTGTTTAGCAAAAGAAGAAATTATAACCAGATTTTGCTTACCTTAAGATTCTGTAGATTCTTTCTGCTTCTCGTGACAAACTAGTGAATTTACTGACACGTGAACATCAGCTGTTCAGCTCGTCAGGACTTCCCCCCTTGTTCACGGAAGAAATTCACTTACTTAATTTAAAAAACGAAAAAACAGGACTGGCTGGCTCACCATTGTAAAATAATATTCTTTTCTGTATTATTTTTTCTACTGAGGACTTCTCAAAGTATCAATATCACGATATTCTTATAAAAAAAATGTATCAATATATTCTTGGATTGTCCATTAAAAAGAATCAAATTTCAGCAGGTACATACAATAATTAGTTATAAAGTAATTGTCCATTTGTCCATAATTAGCTTAATGGTTGAGATTCACCCATCTTTCCTTGGATCCTGGCTGGTAAATCATGTCTTTATCCAGCACGTGTCCAGGCCTACATGTCAGATACTTCTCAGCATGAAGATTCTTGTGTCTTGTGGGGTGGGAAGAGAAAGAGAGCCCTCCCTTTCTGTACCATGGGCTTTTATAGCCAGTCGTATGGCACACCTGTTCTATATATGGTAGTGAACTAAAAATATACACACAAATAGCGCATGTCAAGTAGACACGATGGCTGAGGCATAGAACTCAGATTTAAGAAAAATGATTATCGATTATTAATTATTTAACAGTGACACAGCTACAATTACAATAGTGTAGCTCTGGGTGGGCCCCCTCAGAGTGTGGGGCCCGGGGCGACAGCCCCCTCTGCCCCCCCGGTAGCTACGCTACTGGAACAAATAGTATGCTGCTACAGGGATAATGGCATACAAAGATATAATTGTGAAAGCCCTTATAAAAACATCTCTACCTGACTGCAGAGGTTGGCACTCTGTCTGTAAGATGAAATGGAGCCACTGCTCCACAGAGACAATCCCGAGTATTCCAGGCTTCTCCCTAAAGCACACACTAAAAAATAACAAACACATAAGAAAAACTGCGAAACCAGACTGGGCCAAAAACCTATGGATGCACAAGTAAAAAAGAATCCCCTAAACAAGTAAAAGCTTAAACAACATCATTGCAATGTTGCGACGACCAAAAAACGTAGTTCTGGAGTTTAGAATTTTTTTCTCATTACGCCGTTTACTGATCGGATTAATTATTTTTTTATTTTGATAGATTGGGCGATTCTGAACACAGCGATACCAAATATGTGTATGTGTGATTTGTTTTTTATTGTTTTACTTTGAATTGGGGCGAAAGGGGGGTGTTTTAAACTTTTATTTTTTTATTTTTTTAATATGTTTAAACATTTTTTTTAAACTTTTTGATTGCTTCAATGGTCTCCATGGGAGACTAAAAGCAGCACTTGCCTGATCGGCTCTGCTACATATAGGCGATGATCAGATCGCCTCTTTGTAGAAGATTTGCTCACGTGCTATGAGCCCCGACCACTGGGCGGCGCTCATAGCAATCTGGACATGAGAGCCATAGAGGTCTCCTGCAAATCTCTGGTTGTCATGCCAACCCATCGGTGACCCACAATCATGTGACAGGGTCACCGATAGGCGGGGAAAGTGATGCGCCTCCGGCTTGGTGATGTTAAATGCCGCTGTCAGAGATTGACAGTGGCATTTAACTAGTTAACAGCTGCAGGTGGATTGCGATTTCACTCGTGGCTGTTGCGGGCATATGTCAGCTGTATAGGTCAGCTGACATGTGCCCGATTTAGTGCGGGCTCAACGCCAGAGCCTGCGCTAAACAGGGGAATATGACCTGTGCCATACTATTACGGCATAGGTCGTAAATTAATGTGTCTCTCCTTAAACATCTAGTCCATTTTCCAAAGATTCGGGAACAACTCCTGCTCCTGTCAGCACTGCAGACGTTTTTGAAGTAGAGAGTATCCTGGCTACCAAGAGGGTAAGAGTAAACACCTTTTCTCTTGTAGATTGGAAGGGGTTTGGTTTTGAGAAGAGATCCTGGGAACCCAGAGAGAACATCCATACCCCTCTCCTCCTGGAGAAATTTCTTACAGGCCTAAAAAAGGAGGGGGCATAAAGGGGGGTACTGTAGCTTCGGCGTCTCTGCCTCCTACCCTCTTTCCCCGGCAGAGACGCCGGAGGGCCCCCCTCTCTCCACGCTAACTCAGCCCGGCACGCACGCACAGTGCACAGATGCCTGGGCACTGTGATTAAGGTGTGCGTGCGCTCCCCTCCTCTTAAAGGGACCGTGCGCACCATCCTAAAGTGTCCCCGGCCAATGACCTGAGGACTCTGGCTATTTAAGGCACCTCCTCCAATATGGAGGTGCTTGTGCAACTTAGTTTGTTTGTGGTTAACACTCTCTCTAGTTCCTGGTCCCAGTACATGTACCCACCTGTCTGCCTTTCTATCAGCCGTGCCCACCTGCCTGCCTATCAGCCATGCCCGCCTGCCTATCAGCCGTGCCCACCAGCCTGTCTATCAGCCGTGCCCGCCTGCCTGTCTATCAGCCATGCCCGCCTGCCTATCAGCCGTGCCCACCAGCCTGTCTATCAGCCGTGCCCGCCTGCCTGTCTATCAGTCATGCCCGCCTGCTTGTCTATCGGCCGAAACCTCTTGCCTGTCCAGCAGTGGTATCAGTCTGTGTCTGCCTCCTGTCTCTGGGAATCAGCTGCCAATCATCCGAGGTCAGTACTGGAGTAGCACCTGGTTCACCTTCCTCGTCCCTCCTTGGATCTCGGAGTCGTTAAGCTGCCGTATATCTAAGGTCGGATTCGGTGAGGCACCTAGTTACGACCCTCCGATCCTTGCACCGTGGAACAGTTCTTTCATCACCTGCCCCGTTACATATATATATATATATATATATATATATATATATATATATATATACTGTATATATATATATATATATATACACACAAACAGTACAGACAAACAGTTTGGACACACCTTCTCATTTAAAGATTTTTCTGTATTTTCATGACTATGAAAATTGTACATTCACACTGAAGGCATCAAAACTATGAATTAACACATGTGGAATTATATAGTTAACAACAAAGTGTGAAACAACTGAAAATATGTCTTATATTCTAGGTTCTTCAAAGTAGCCACCTTTTGCTTTGATGACTGCTTTGCACACTCTTGGCATTCTCTTGATGAGCTTCAAGAGGTAGTCACCAGAAATGGTGTTCCAACAATCTTGAAGGAGTTCCCAGAGATGCTTAGCACTTGTTGGCCCTTTTGCCTTCACTCTGCGGTCCAGCTCACCCCAAACCTTCTCGATTGGGTTCAGGTCTGGTGACTGTGGAGGCCAGGTCATCTGGCGTAGCACCCCATCACTCTCCTTCTTGGTCAAATAGCCCTTACACAGCCTGGAGGTGTGTTTGGGGTCATTGTCCTGTTGAAAAATAAATGATGGTCCAACTAAACACAAACCGGATGGAATAGCATGCCGCTGCAAGATGCTGTGGTAGACATGCTGGTTCAGTATGCCTTCAATTTTGAATAAATCCCCAACAGTGTCACCAGCAAAGCACCCCCACACCATCATACCTCCTCCTCCATGCTTCACGGTGGGAACCAGGCATGTAGAGTCCATCCGTTCACCTTTTCTGTGTCGCACAAAGACACAGTGGTTGGAACCAAAGATTTCAAATTTGGACTCATCAGACCAAAGCACAGATTTCCACTGGTCTAATGTCCATTCCTTGTGTTCTTTAGCCCAAACAAGTCTCTTTTGCTTGTTGCCTGTCCTTAGCAGTGGTTTCCTAGCAGCTATTTTACCATGAAGACCTGCTGCACAAAGTCTCCTCTTAACAGTTGTTGTAGAGATGTGTCTGCTGCTAGAACTCTGTGTGGCATTGACCTGGTCTCTAATCTGAGCTGCTGTTAACCTGCGATTTCTGAGTCTAGTGACTCGGATAAACTTATCCTCAGAAGCAGAGGTGACTCTTGGTCTTCTTTCCTGGGGCGGTCGTCATGTGAGCCAGTATCTTTGAAGCACTTGATGGTTTTTGCAACTGCACTTAGGGACACTTTGAAAGTTTTCCCAATTTTTCGCACTGACTGACCTTCATTTCTTAAAGTAATGATGGCCACTCGTTTTTCTTTACTTAGCTGCTTTTTTCTTGCCATAATACAAATTCTAACAGTCTATTCAGTAGGACTATCAGCTGTGTATCCACCAGACTTCTGCACAACACAACTGATGGTCCCAAACCCATTTATAAGGCAAGAAATCCCACTTATTAAACCTGACAGGGCACACCTGTGAAGTGAAAACCATTTCCGGTGACTACCTCTTGAAGCTCATCAAGAGAATGCCAAGAGTGTGAAAAGCAGTCATCAAAGCAAAAGGTGGCTACTTTGAAGAACCTAGAATATAAGACATATTTTCAGTTGTTTCACACTTTGTTGTTAACTATATAATTCCACATGTGTTAATTCATAGTTTTGATGCCTTCAGTGTGAATGTACAATTTTCATAAGCATAAAAATACAGAAAAATCTTTAAATGAGAAGGTGTGTCCAAACTTTTGGTCTGTACTGTATATATGTATGTGCATATCCAAATGTATTTACATTATTTAAGCAAAAAGGAAAATTTATATATGTATGGAACTATGCCTATCCAAATCATAGGATGAACAGTAAAAGTGATCACCATGCAATATCAAATGTCATAATGCAAAAAAGAATACAGAAATAAGTTCATAAAAAGTTTAATTTGTGCATATTATTACGTACTGTGATGGATCAACCCCGTACTCCAAGATTTTGCCACATGGGGGTTGTCGTAGCGCCTATGCAGCTAATGGGACATAATGTTATAAAGTGGGGTGAATATTGTGGATCACATATTGTTGGACATTTTGTGATGTGACCGAAGCACTCCTGGCCCCCACCTTCCTGTGCTCACTTAGCAGTGGCAAACAGACAATGTGCTGATTAATGGGTTGTTGCATAACTGCTGTCTGGGAGCCTACTGTGGGTATTATCTGGTGAGAACAATGGGTGCTAAAAATAGCCTGTGTGATTCTCTATAAAACCTGCTTGTGAGAATAAAAGTTAAGTTCATCTTGGAGACACTGTGCGATAGTCATATTTTATATATCCCAGTGTAAGATAAGCTTTTCCATGTCAGGGGCCTACAGAAGAACATTGGACATCTGCGGATGGGGTAACTAGCTCCCATCACACTGGTGGCAGCGGTGGGATGCGGTCCATCTTCTTCAGGAGCCAAGGACTGAATGGAAGACATCTACCAGAAGCTAAAGAGGAATACGTTGAAGGACCTTGTGGAAGCTCGAGGGTTAACCGCCAGCAACAAAACCAAAGTGGATTTGATAGCAGCCATTATGGAGCTCAACAACGCAACAACCTCCAGTGGGAACGAGGAAGAGACTGAATTCCAGAGGGAGGTAAAGAGCAGACTGGCACTTTATGCTCCCAACCCGGCAGTACAGATCATAGATAAGGTGATGGCTGATGTGCGTACTGATCTAGATAAAAAGATGGAGATGGAGAGGGCAGAGCGGATGGAGCTAGCCAGGATGGAGATGGCAGAGCGGACCAAGATAGAGCTAGCCAAGATGGAGATGGCAGAACGGAGAGAGGAGATACAGCGAGCAGGGGGAGCCCTGGCTTCCTCCCCGGTACCAGCAGGGGTAAGCCACAAAAAGATCCAATACAATGCCTTCCGATATTGGGGGACGAAGAGGAAGACATTGATGGCTTTCTTCAGGACATTGAGCGGCAGTGTACCCTTCATAAAGTGGAGCCGGAGGATTGGGTCCAGATTCTGGCCAGCAAGCTGACAGGCTGGGCAGCGGATGCCTATCGCACTGTATCGGATAAGGACTGTATGGACTATAAGCGAGTCAAAGAAGTGATCTTGGCCCGGTATGCACTAACACCTGAGGCATACCGTCAAAAGTTCCGCAAAACTACAAAACGGGAAACGGATACCCATGCTGAAAGGGCCTGTAAACTATGGCGGTCACTGCTACAGTGCGTACAAGGTAGCAAAGCAGACACGAAGGAGGACGGCCTACAGCTCATCGCGTTAGAAAGATTCTTTACTGGGTTAACTCCCGAGACGCAAGAATGGCTTCGGGACCGACGACTCTTGAGGAGGCCGCATGGCTGACCGATGAACATTATGATGCCAGGAGGGCCCAATTGTCAGGGTCCAAAACTGTCTCAAGGGGCCCTCCCATGGGTCTGGAGGCCCCTAAACCACAGAAGCTTGGCGGGGGACCCACCAATACCCCGGCCTACCAGAGTCCTCCTGGGGTGCGATGCCACACCTGCCATCAGCTGGGTCACCTGAAGAGACACTGTCCCAACCGGACCCAGCGCACCCAGTGGCCAAAACCAAAAACGACTACCTTCAACCGGGCCGCTGTACACTGCTACCAAGGTGAAGCCGACCTGGCATCGGTGTCTATGGCTAATTATGGGATGGAAGAGATAGAGGGAGTGCTGCATGAACTGGACCCTGTGCAGTCAGCCCAGGCGGATAATCGACAACAACATCGACAGTCGGTGTGGATTAATGGTAAACGGCTGCAAGGATTAAGAGATTCCGGAGCTACTCTGACCCCTGTGAAGTCGCATCTCGACCAAGACCAAAAGACGGGTCGGACAGTGGCGATCCGTGTAGCAGGGGGAGCCATACATTGACAGCCCACGGCCAAGATTCACCTGAACTGGGGGGTCGGGGATGGCCTTGTCGAGGTCGGCATGATGAAGGATTTGCCTGCAGACGTCCTGCTGGGAAATGACTTGGGGCCCATGTTGTCTTCCTTCTCGGTCGCCCCCCTGGCTGAGACATATCCTGTGACTACCCGGAGACAAGCTCGAGCTGCGGAGGCGGAATCACACTCGGAGGAGGCCCAGGTAAGACACTACAGCCCTTCACGTATTCCCATAGCCAGACACATTTCATGGGACACCCCAGCAGAATTTAGGAGGGAGGTACTAGAGGATCCCTCATTGCAGGGGTATCGCGGGAAGGCATAAGAGGGGAGAGGGGTACTGGAAGGTGAACAGTTTATATGGCATCAGCGACTCCTCTACAGGGTTACAGAGCAAACTCACTCAGGGACGAGCCCCACTGTAAAACTACAGCTAGTAGTTCCCAAAAAGTATAGGCAGGAGTTGCTGCGAATCTCTCATGACATACTCTTGGCGGGGCACCTCGGAGTCAGCCGCACCAGGCATCGTCTGACACAAAACTTCTTTTGGCCAGTGGCATCCCATGATGTTCGTCAGTACTGCCAGACCTGTGACAGTTGCCAGCGCATTGGCAAGAGGGGAGATCGCTGCAAGGCCAAATTATACCCCCTTCCCATTGTGGAGGAGCCATTTAGCCGAGTAGAGGTCGATCTGATAAGGCCGTTAGCCAAACCCAGTCCATCAGGGAAAAGGTATATATTGACAGTGATAGATTACGCCATGCGGCATCCAGAGGCAGTTGCCTTACCTAACATACTGGCAGAGACGGTGGTGGCTGCCCTGCTCCAGGTTTTCTCACGGGTTGGATTTCCCCGGGAGATTATCTCGGATCAGGGCACCCAATTTACGGCAGAGGTGACCAGCCAACTGTGGAGACTGTGTGGTGTAAAGTCCATTAGAAGTGCCCCATACCACCCGCAAACCAACGGGTTGTGTGAGCGCTTTAACGGAACATTAAAACAACTCATTGGGACGTTCACCCGGACCTACAGGGACTGGGAGAAATTCTTGCCGCACCTCCTGTTCGCCTATCGGGTGGTGCCCCAAAAATCTACGGGGTTCTCCCCATTTGAACTTTTATATGGGAGGCGGGTGAGGGGGCCCCTAGACTTAGTGCAAGAGATCTGGGAAGGGGAGGAAACCAAAGCAGGAACCCCTATCGTGCCCTTCGTGCTGGAACTCCGTGACCGCCTGCAGGAGTTGACTCAGGCTGTGCGTGTGAACATGCAGGCGGCCCAACGGCGCCAGCGCATATGGTACGATCAGAGGGCTAGAGAACGCACCTTCGAGATAGGACAGAAGGTCCTGGTACTAGAACCGGTTAGGCAGAACAAATTCCAGGCCGCATGGCAGGGGCCTTACCGCGTAGTGGGGAAAATAGCCGACACCACCTACAATGTCGCCGATTGTGACGACCCCAGGGTTATCCGCATGTTCCACGTGAATACGCTGAAGCCCTACCGGGAGTGCCCTGAAGAGGTAGCTGCCATCTGCGCACCCGAAGCAGAGGATTTAGCCGGACTCCCCTTGCCTGATGTCTTAGGTGAGAAGACTCAGTCGAAAACCGGGGACCAGGTACACTTAGGCGAAAACCTAGGGGCCCGGGAGAGAGAGCAGGCTGAGACATTGCTAAGGCAGCGGCAGAGGATGTTCTCAGAGAGACCAGGGTTCACCCGACTTGCACAACACAAGGTTGAGACACAAGATCAGACCCCCCTGAGACAACCCCCCTTCCGCGTCCCGGAGTCTGTATGAGAAGGGATGCGACAAGAGATACAGGAGATGTTGCGTTTAGGGGTCATTGAGGAGTTAGATAGTCCATGGGCGTCCCCTGTAGTGTTAGTGCCTAAGAAAGATGGGACTACCCAGTTCTGTGTAGACTATCGCAAGCTAAATGAGAAAACTGTGACGGATGCGTATCCCATGCCGCGTGTGGACGAGTTGTTAGACAGGCTGGCTGGGGCAAAGTATTTGACCACCATCGATCTATGCAAAGGCTATTGGCAGATCCCCCTAAGTCCTGATGCTATTCCCAAGTCTGCATTTGTCACCCCGTTTGGCTTATTCCAGTTTCGGGTTATGCCATTTGGGATGAAGAATGCCCCCGCGACCTTCCAGAGGCTGGCTGACTGGCTTCTGGATGGTCTCCAGGACTATGCTTGTGCCTACCTGGATGACATCGTCGTCCACAGCGCGACATGGGATGAGCATCTAAATCACCTAGAGACAGTATTGGATAGGATCCACAAAGCCGGAATCACCCTGAACCCCAACAAGTGTCACGTAGGCAAAGCAGAGATTCAGTATTTAGGACATTGGGTGGGGGGTGGAAAACAACGACCGGAACCCGCCAAGATTGAGGCGGTAGCCAAGTGACCCACCCCACGTACTAAAACCCAAGTCATGGTCTTTCTAAAGACAGAGGGGTATTATAGGAAATTTGTCCCTAATTACAGCAGCATTGCCAAGCCCCTCACTGATCTGACACATAAGAACCTCCCCCGCCAGGTAACCTGGACCCCCGAGTGTGAGGAAGCCTTCCGCCAGCTAAAGGACGCTCTCACAAATACCCCGATATTGGCCGCACCCGATACAACTAAACGTTTCCTTGTTCACACAAACGCATCTATGTTTGGGTTGGGGGCAGTACTGAGCCAAGTCGGTCCGGAAGGCCAAGAACACCCAATAGCTTATCTGAGTCGGAAATTACTGCCTCGAGAAGTCAGCTATGCGGCCGCCGAAAAGGAATGCCTGGCAGTAGTATGGGCTGCCAAGAAGCTCCAACCATATTTGTATGGAAGACAGTTTTCCCTCATAACGGACCATAACTCCCTGGCATGGCTTAATCGGGTCTCCGGGGACAATGCCAGACTACTACGGTGGAATTTGGCGCTACAACCGTTAGACTTCACCATCCACTATAGACCTGGCAAGCAAAATGGTAACGCCGATGAACTAAGCCGACAAACTGACCTGCTACCAACCTCATAAATCGTGGACCTCCTCCAGCTGATCCGTCAGGGAGCAGACTGGGTAGGCTGATACTGTCCGGAAGGGGGAGCATTGTGACAGATCAACCCCGTACTCCCAAGATTTTGCCACATGGGGGTTGTCGTAGCGCCTATGCAGCTAATGGGACATAACGTTATAAAGTGGGGTGAATATTGTGGATCACATATTATTGGACATTTTGTGATGTGACCGAAGCACTCCTGGCCCCCACCTTCCTGTGCTCACTTAGCAGTGGCAAACAGACAATGTGCTGATTAATGGGTTGTTGCATAACTGCTGTCTGGGAGCCTACTGTGGGTGTTATCTGGTGAGAACAATGGGTGTTAAAAATACAAGCAAAACCTGCTTGTGAGAATAAAAGTTAAGTTCATCTTGGAGACACTGTGCGATAGTCATATTTTATTTAACCCAGTGTAAGAAAAGCCTTTCCATGTCAGGGGCCTACAGAAGAAGATTGGACATCTGCGGATGGGGTAACTAGCTCCCGTCACATGTACTATCCAAAGGCACATCATCACCCCTTCCACATGCTTCAACGCTCGTTTCGCTACCGATTCATTAGGAAATGAGGTGGAGGAGGAAGAGGCGATGTTTTATAGGGTGATTACAGCTGTGGTTACTTACAAATCAAGGACGCCATATTATCGGACTCCTCTACTGTCCCACGCGTCCGGATAGCCGTCCTGTCTGCGACCGAATGTGCATCACCGAAACACGACCAAAGGTCGCAGTTCAATGAAAACATCCCAGTATCGGGTACGAGAGCACACCGGAGCATGCGCAGTGTGGCGCACAGCGACCCAGCAGCCATATTAGAAAAGGGAAAAAGTGCGGGTCAGCATCAAAGTCTAAATATAATTATACGTGCCAAAATAGAATTGTATGAAATATAGAAAAAGTTCTATATAATATAGTTAATGCGTGCATACACAATATTGTTGCTTATACAGTTATATGAAAAAGTTTGGGCACCCCTATTAATCTTAAGCTTAATGTTTTTTAAAAATTGGTGCATTTGCAACAGCTATTT
The DNA here is from genome assembly GCF_046119375.1 of Phyllobates terribilis. Classification (NCBI taxonomy): domain Eukaryota; kingdom Metazoa; phylum Chordata; class Amphibia; order Anura; family Dendrobatidae; genus Phyllobates; species Phyllobates terribilis. Next base: position 2,282,795 of record NW_027362898.1, on the reverse strand, counting down.
CAGTTTGATATATGTAATAACTGTTGGATACAGTAATGTTTCTGCCTTGAAATGAGGTTTATTGTACTAACAGAAAATGTGCAATCTTCATTCAAACAAAATTTGACAGGTACATAAGTATGGGCACCTCACCAGAAAAGTGACATTAATATTTAGTAGATCCTCCTTTTGCAAAAATAACAGCCTCTAGTCGCTTCCTGTAGCTTTTAATGAGTTCCTGGATCCTGGATGAAGGTATTTTTGACCATTCCTCTTTACAAAACAATTCCAGTTCAGTTAAGTCTGATGGTCGCTGAGCATGGACAGCCCTCTTCAAATGATCCCACAGATGTTCAATGATATTCAGGTCTGGGGACTGGGATGGCCATTCCAGAACATTGTAATTGTTCCTCTGCATGAATGCCTGAGTAGATTTGGAGCGGTGTTTTGGATCATTGTCTTGCTGAAAGATCCATCCCCTGCGTAACTTCAACTTTATCACTGATTCTTGAACATTATTGTTAAGAATCTGCTGATACTGAGTGGAATCCATGCGTCCCTCAACTTTAACTAGATTCCCGGTGCCGGCATTGGCCACACAGCCCCAAAGCATGATGGAACCTCCACCAAATTTTACTGTGGGTAGCAAGTGTTTTTCTTGGAATGCTGTGGTTTTTTGCCGCCATGCATAACGCCTTTTTGTATAACCAAACAACTCAATCTTGGTTTCATCAGTCCACAGGACCTTCTTCCAAAAAGAAATTGGCTTCTCCAAATGTGCTTTTGCATACCTCAGCCGACTCTGTTTGTGGCGTGCTTGCAGAAACGGCTTCTTTCGCATCACTCTCCCATACAGCTTCTCCTTGTGCAAAGTGCGTTGTATAGTTGACCCATGCACAGTGACACCATCTGCAGCAAGTTGATGCTGCAGCTCTCTGGAGGTGGTCTGAGGATTGTCCTTGACTGATCTCACCATTCTTCTCCTCTGCCTTTCTGATGTTTTTCTTGGCCTGCCACTTCTGGCTTTAACAAGAACTGTCCCTGTGTTTTTCCATTTCCTTACTATGTTCCTCACAGTGGAAACTGACAGGTTAAATCTCTGAGACAGCTTTTTGTATCCTTCCCCTGAACAACTATGTTGAATAATCTTTGTTTTAAGATCATTTGACAGTTGTTTTGAGGAGCCCATAATGCCACTCTTCAGAGGAGATTCAAACAGGAGAACAACTTGCAAGTGGCCACTTTAAGTAGCTTTTCTCATGATTGCATACACCTGGCTATGAAGTTCAAAGCTCAATGAGGTTACAAAACCAAAAAAAGTGCTTTAGTACGTCAGTAAAAAGTAGGTAGGAGTATTTAAAACAAGAAAATGATAAGGGTGCCCATACTTATGCACCTGTCAAATTTTGTTTGAATGCAGATTGCACATTTTCTGTTAGTGCAATAAACCTCATTTCAAGGCAGAAACATTACTGTGTCCAACAGTTATTACATATATCAAACTGAAATAGCTGTTGCAAAAACACCAATTTTTAAAAAACATTAAGCTTAAGATTAATAGGGGTGCCCAAACTTTTTCATAGAACTATATAATGTGTATATGTAAAAGTGAATAAACACACTATAAACTCTCTATATGTACTGTACAATAAAGCCAGCAATACATGTATATATGTTTATTCAATCAAATGCACTATGATATATATTGATTATATTATTTGATTGATAATAAGGACAAGACACTGAAGATGAGAATATACCAAAAATCCTAGTGTATACTTAAAGAAAACTCGAAAATCCCCACTGTTCATTTAAACCTCTGGGGGTCATACTTCTTAGAGTGGTGATCCATTTACTTTTTTATTTATTATTTATTTATTCATTTTCCCTCCTATTCCCAGGATACAGGCGGGCAATCCCTTTGACACATAAGAGATGACATTGATGTGGGTAGCAATTCCGAAACTGTCTCGCCAAAGGTTTAGGTTGAGAAATAGCATCCACCTCATCTTGACAGATTTTCTCAGCTGCCCTAATATTTTTGATGTGTTCCTAAGCTCCCGAGTTGTCATACCAATATAGAGGAGGCCACAGAAACATGTGGCTTGATAGATGACCATAGATGTTCTACAATTAATGAAATACAGAATCTTGTAAGCCTACTCACCCATCGAATCCTGAAAGGTATTCGTTTTTTCAATATATCTGCACTCTTTGCAGTTGCCACACTTCCATGTGGCCCTTTGAGACAAATATACATTGCTCAAAAAAATAAAGGGAACACTTAAACAACAGAATATAACTCCAAGTTAATCAAACTTCTGTGAAATCAAACTGTCCACTTCGGAAGCAACACTGATTGACAATCAATTTCACATGCTGTTGTGCAAATGGAATAGACAATAGATGGAAATTATTGGCAATTATCAAGACACCCTCAATAAAGGAGTGGTTCTGCAGGTGGGGACCACAGACCACATCTCAGTACCAATGCTTTCTGGGCTGATGTTTTGGTCACTTTTGAATGTTGGTTGTGCTTTCACACTTGTGGTAGCTTGAGACGGACTCTACAACCCACAGAAATTGCTCAGGTAGTGCAGCTCATCCAGGATGGCACATCAATGCGAGCTGTGGAAAGAAGGTTTGCTGTGTCTGTCAGTGTAGTGTCCAGAGGCTGGAGGCGCTACCAGGAGACAGGTCAGTACACCAGGAGACGTGGAGGGAGCCGTAGGAGGGCAACAACCCAGCAGCAGGACTGCTACCTCCTCCTTTGTGCAAGGAGGAACAGAAGGAGCACTGCCAGAGCCCTGCAAAATGACCTCCAGCAGGCCACAAATGTGCATGTGTCTGCACAAACAGTTAGAAACCGACTCCATGAAGGTGGTATGAGGGCCCGACGTCCACAGATGGGGGTTGTGCTCACAGCCCAACAACGTGCAGGATGCTTGGCATTTGCCACAGAACACCACGATTGGCAAAGTCGCCACTGGCACCCTGTGCTCTTCACAGATGAAAGCAGGTTCACACTGAGCACATGTGACAGACGTGACAGAGTCTGGAGACGCCGTGGAGAGCGATCTGCTGCCTGCAACATCATTCAGCATGACCGGTTTGGCAGTAGATCAGTAATGGTGTGGGGTGGCATTTCATTGGAGGGCCGCACAGCCCTCCATGTGCTTGCCAGATGTAGCCTGACTGCCATTAGGTACCGAGATGAGATCCTCAGACCTCTTGTGAGACCATATGCTGGTGCGGTTGGCCCTGGGTTCCTCCTAATGCAGGACAATGCCAGACCTCATGTGGCTGGAGTGTGTCAGCAGCTCCTGCAAGATGAACGCATTGAAGCTACGGACTGGCCCGCCCGTTCCCCAGACCTGAATCCGATTGAGTACATCTTGGACATCATGTCTCGCTCCATCCTCCAACGTCACGTTGCACCACATACCGTCCAGGAGTTGGCGGATGCTTTAGTCCAGGTATGGGAGGAGATCCCACAGGAGACCACCTGCAACCTCATCAGGAGCATGCCCAGGCGTTGTAGAGAGGTCATACAGGCACGTGGAGGCCACAAACAATACTGAGCCTCATTTTGACTTGTTTTAAGGACATTACATCAAAGTTGGATCAGCCTGTAGTGTGTTTTTCCACTTTAATTTTGGGGGTGACTCCAAATCCAGGCCTCCATTGGTTAATAAATTTGATTTCCATTGATGATGTTTGTGTGATTTTGTTGTCAGCACATTCAACTTTGTACAGAACAAAGTATTCAATGAGAATATTTCATTCATTCAGATCTAGGATGTGTTATTTGAGTGTTCCCTTTATTTTTTTGAGCAGAGTATATGAAGATGTATCAGGTACATGATGACTATGAACTAGTACATCACGTAGTGTCTTATTACATTTAGCCATAATCAATGGACGATTTAATAGAAAAGGAAGTATTGTCTGATCCTGTTGGAGAATTAGCCAAAATTTGGAGATGATATTAGTAATTTCCTTCCACCTCGAATGATAATTCGTGATGAATCGAACATGCCCATCAGATTCCTTTTTCTTTTTAGTAATGAGAAGATATTGTCTATTGGCGTGTTTGGCCCGATAGTAGGCCTGTTGAATAATTTCCATTTTGTACCACGTTGTAAGTATCTACTGGTCATATCACATGCCTATTCTTCAAAAGCTTTGTTTTGGTCACAAATACGATGTGCCCTAATAAATTGTCCGGACGGCATTGCCTGTATTACATGTGCCAGATGACTGATTTGGCATGCAAGAAAGCATTGGCACTAGTAATCCTGTGATAAATATTTGTATGCAACTGTCCATGGTCAACAACATGAATATCCAAATACGGAAAATCAATTTTCTTTTGATCAATATGATGGGTTAGCTTAATATTCAATGCATTGTCATTTAGATATTTTAAGAATTTTTCAAGTTCCTCATGGGAGCCCTGCAAAATAAACAACACATCGTCTATGAATCTCATCCAAGATATCACTGATCCCAATGACGTATGTTCAATGTTCTGGAATCGGATGTATTCACACTCCCAAAATCCCAAGGAGAGATTGGCGTAAGATGGGGCCCAAGCCGCGGCCATTGCCACCTCTTTCTTCTGTAGGTAGTATTGATCTTTGAACACAAAATTATTATATAACAAAAGGTATTCTGTTATGAATCCGGGTGGTGGAACCTCTGTGCTGTGATGCAAGGAGGGATCAGAGGGGCGTAACTAAGTGCCTACCCGGACCGACCCTGGCCACACAGCGGCTTAGTCGACTCTGTGAACCAAGGAGGGACCGGGAAGGTGAACCAGGTGCCACTCTGGGACCGACCTTGTGAGAGCAGGCGACTCCCATGGGACTGATGGCTGAAGCTGAAAGGCACAGCGCATGAGCACGGCCGGTTGACAGGCGGGCACGGCTGATAGACAGGCTGGCGGGCACTGGGACCTTCAAGGTAGAGGTGAAGATGCTGGAGCTGTCCTAGGTAGAAGTGCTGAAACTGTTGTATCCAGAAGCACCAGAGCTGTCCACTAGCGTGGTGCTGAATCTGGATGGCACTGCCCTCCAACGTTGTGGTATTGAACCAAATGTTACTATAACGTCCTGGCTATAAGCCGTCCACTGCTGTGGTGCTGAATCTAGACAGTACTGCCCAGATCAGAGCTGCCCACCGTTGTGGTGCTGAATCTAGGACTGTAGTGCCCAGAGGAGAGCTGCCAACCACTGTGGTGTTGAACCAGTACTATAGAAGGGAGAGAACACAGGAGCTCACCCCCGCTGCTGAGCAGAGATGCTAGATGTGCTGTAGTAGTCTTCTATTGTCCCTCAGCAGATAGCATCATGCTATGAATGGGATGTGCTCTGCTATATCCCTGCAGCTTGTAGATCAGGAACCAGGGCTTCAGTGTGCGTCACCTGAATGACAGCAGTCTGGCACCACCAATGCTGCTATGCGGGACATTGCGCCCTTTACTACTGCCTGCGATGTAAAACCCCTTCTGATTGGAGCCCATGGATCTGTGATTGGTTATTGAAGACACACCCTCGTACATGGTGGACTTGTCTGTTCCCTTTAAACATATGAGCAGTTCTCACATGTTGTGGCTGATGTCTGATAACATAAGTGCTATCCCCTCATTCTGTATCACTGCAGCTGTCATCTGATGGGCGGCTGATGTATTCCATCACTATAGTACGGGTGAGATCACAGCCATCTGTAGGAACAAAACACCATCTCATCCGTGTCATGTACAGAAGCATGTCACTATGCAAGTCGCCCCCGTACTCCTAAACATCAGCAATAAAGCAGGAAGGAGTGTGTCACTGAATGCAAGATGTGACGAGATAAAACCAACCTTGTAAGGCTACATGCGTAGTGGTCATAGCCACCTCCAGTTACTGTCACATAAAATTCCTGGTGCCACTGATAAAGGAGGGGAGATCTCCGTAATACGGTGTCTGTGCACGTTTAGTCCACCAGTGTCTGGAAGGAACGTTGAGCTCAGCTATGCTGCTCATGAGAGCGCAGGGTCCTAATGTCCACCATTACCACTCCATTCTTAGTCTAATTTTACATATCATTTCATCAATGTGTTTCATCTGACATTAACCTTATTCATTATATTTTCAATTAAACACTTTATTAATAATATCTAAAGATTTAAAAAAAGATAAGTATATGATAAACTATATGTCGGTTGCGAATAAATGTACTAATGAATTTACTCTGCATCTCAAGTGTCATATCTACAGTGCCAAAGGTTTTCTTTCTGGATCTTATTGATATTCCTTCTATGCACTACATCTTCTAATTAGGAGTGCGAAACTTCTAACGCTTTACACTATGATAAACTGATATATATAAGTACTCGTATATACACTATTTGGACAAAACTTATAACACCGAAGTACTGTTCATATAGTTAAGTGGCTTAGCAACGGTACAGGAGATAAGATGAGAATAATAGGTTTAGTCTTTAGGATAGGGTTAATGGATAGAGACTGCAAGATGTCGGTGAGTGACACGAAAGAGTGAGACGGACCCGTCCCATCGTGTGCGTGAGAAGGGCACGGTGGAAGAAAAAGAAACCACGCCCATTGCAGCAAGCCAAGGGAGAACGGGTGGAGACTCCCAGGAAACGGGCAGGTGAGCCAGAAGTGGCCTCCCCCAAGAATGGGCAGAGCAACGTAAGAGCACACCCATGGCAGAGTGGGCTGGGACCATTGTTGGTGAGGAGGTAAAGTGGCAAGAGAAGATAGAGTGCTACGGTTTACCTATTGAAAGTGATGGTCGGTGCTACGGCATTGTGCTCCGCGGTGTGCCCGGAAAGGTTAAGTGGAAAAGGAAGATGACACCGCTGGAGCAAGAGATGCAGCCGGGTGAACTGTCATCAGTAGAGGCACCAACCAAGGTCCAGGGAAGGCCCAGGATCCAATGCCTGACCTCAAGACAAAGGTTCGCCCGCAGTCCCCAAAACCAGAACTCGATTCCAAGGCGGAGGCAGCAGTAGTGTCAGCGTGGCCAAGATCCTGCGACCAGGCAGGGTGACTGAAAGCTATGCTGGCAGCCCTGGTGGTAAGTACACCTCAGCGTCCTGGAGAGTTATCAGCCTGGGAAACAGCCCTCATCCCCTGGCCACAGCAGTACATGGAAGAGACACCAGCCCTGGACCCCGTTAAGGCCAGATGGGTGGTGAAGGTCATTGAGGGTAAGAAGGAGTGGGAGAAATGGGTGAGGGCCCAACTCGAGCACGCAGGAGGTGGTGAAGTTGACCCGCCCAGGGGGGATATAGGGGGAAACTTGGTACCCGGGCCTTTACCTTCTTTGTAGGATGTCACGGCAGTCGGCTCCCAGGCCCATCCTCTGGGGTCGCTCTTTAAAAGGGGGTTTGTTAACAGTTTGTCTCGTGACGCCACCTGTGGTTCCCGGTAATGAACACCGGCGCTGCTGCAGACCTCCGGGGGTGATGGGATGGCAGCTGGGATGTTTCTGCTCCCCACAGGCGGAGCGGGCCCCCGGGGCAGGGTAGTTGCAGATGGTAATGCTGGGCGTTGTAGTGCAGGCGCGGTAGCGTGATGGAAATAACTGACAGAGACAGTGGAGTGCAGTCATCCGAGTTTACTCACAGTTCTTTTTCGGTTCCTCGGGTACACTGTCCAGGTGTCAGACTCCCGCGTCACACTGCGTTTGCCAGGCAGGGGTTCAGCACTCCTTCAGGTAGATTAGAAGCACTTAACGGGACCCCCTTTCTTATGTTCCTTCCTTGACTGACTTCCCGCGCTGTGTCTTCTTACTCCTGCCCTGCGCTCCCCACACACAGTCCCGATCGGGTGCTCTGAAGTCCCTTCTGGGCAACCTGGAGTTCCCGGACCTACTTGATGCCCTTCACGGCGACTAGGGTGAGGCTGTGGCAACTGCACCATGGAAGTGCAGAAGCCTCCGGTTTTTCCAGCCGAGACCTGGAGTAACACGGCTGGTCCAGGGACCAGTTCCCTTCCCTCTGATCCCTTCCCTGATCCCTCTGATTCTTGGCAGATTCGGGCGTATGGGTGCCGTCCTGCACTCACCGTACCCCCTGGGATCCCTTCTGTTCCCTGAGCATTCCTCCCTTGCTCCCACTCCTCTCCTGGGCCTCTCTCACTAGGCCCACAATGGAGCAGAGCTCCTGAAGAGACTCTGCTCCCCTCCTCTCCTTGTTACTCACTGGCTGAACTGCACTGCTCCAACTAAGATGGCTTCCTTTTTTATATCTATTCTCTAAGTGCTTCCCTGTTCTACGTCCTCCACCCACACCCACTACTGGTTCCCCCTCTCCTTGGTTCCCCCCACTCCAGCCAGGGACAGGGCAGCAAAAGAAGTGCATAATGCCCTTCCAGCCGGCCTGGAGTAGTGCAGTGTTGAGTGCAGGTGTTGGGGTCCCGGGCAGTAATAATCTTTAATAATAATAATCTTTATATAGCGCTAACAAATTCTGCAGCGCTTTACATACATTATTGTCGCTGTCCCCATCGGGGCTCACAATCTAGATACCCTATCAGTATGTCTTTGGAGTGTGGGAGGAAACCGGAGGAAACCCACGCAAACACGGGGAGAACATACAAACTCCTTGCAGATGTTGTCCTTGGTGGGATTTGAACCCAGGACCCCAGCGCTGCAAGGCTGCAGTGCTAACCACTGCGCCACCATGCCGCCGGCAGTACTTCCTCCTTACCTGAGAGAAGTAGATGCCACACTTCTGGGTGAGGTGCAGTACCTCTGTGGCGACTGAACCCTCAGGGGTGCCACAAAGTCATTGACCAGATGACCAGATGTCACATCCAATATTTCAGCCCTCAGCGGGAAGATCATGTCCAGCAATGACTCCTCCACGGTTAGTACCACAGCCTCAGGCCTGACAGAGGCAGCGAGTATTGCGGCTGCAGTGTGCGTTTTCAAGGGCCCCCACTGTATATGCTGTGCGTTGTCTTCCAGGTTCCAGAATGGTCGAGGATGACCATGTCCAAAGAGGGAATGTAAGAGTCATGGACTGTTCTGCAGCATTCCTACCCTTGAAGGCAATAATCCCTTTATGTGTGCAGTGCCATGCGGTTTTACGAGTAATGTAAATAGCGATGTGTTTCTCTTACAGTGGCATGTAAAAGTTTAGGCCCCTTGGTAAAAAATTACTGTTATTGTGAACAGTAAAGCAAGTTGAAGATGAAATGATCTCTATAAAAGGGCTAAAGTTAAAGATGACACATTTCCTTTGTATTTTAGGCAAGAAAAAATCTTGTAATTTTTTACATTTTAAAAATTACACAAAGGAAAATGGGCTGATGCAAAAGTTTGGGCACCCTTGGAGATTTGTGTGCTCAGAAAACTTTGACCAAGGTTTCAGACCTTAATTAGCCTGTTAGAGTGCGTGCACATGGTCAGTAAACACTGCGGATTGGATGCAGCACACTTGCGCTGCGTGCAATCTGCAGCGGCCAGATGTTACAGCATAGTGGATGGGATTTATACAAATCCCATGTCCACTATGCGTCTGACGCGCCCTCTGGGCCAGTGCTGTTAGGGATACCCGGAGCCGGATCAGATGGGGGTTGTAGTCTCCGAGTGGCTGTGACCCGGTCCGTGCCCAGGGTGTCAAGCTCAGTGTGTGGCAGTCCTTATGATGTTACTAGATGTTCTTTTGTGTCGACTACGCCACCCGTTGATTTGCGGTCAAAAGGCCGCCGCTGCAGCAGGGTCCACTGAGGCTGGTGATGTGTGTGCAGCTTAGGTAGTATAACCCCCAACGGGAGGGGTATAGCCTCAGGGGGTCAGCCGTGGAGGATGGTGGTTGTGAAGGTGCAGCAAGGAGACTCAGAGGCATAAAATGCAGTTCCAGGGTTTTACTTACTGGTGTTGCTCGGGTCACTGTGTACAGCAGTGACCACCCAAGCCGTGCTGCGTCCACCAGGTCCTGGACTCGGTCAACTCCCAGGCAACTCCGGAGTGTGGTCCTGAGCTCCTTTCTGTCTCTCCCTTCTTCTGGCCGTTCCCACCAGGGATCCACCTAAGTCCGCCTCCCTCGGGCCTCTTGTTGGTCAAGCCTCCTCTGGGCTCCCTGACCCTATTCTTGGTCTGCCTTCCGGGTGGATTTAGTGGGTGATCGTGGCAGATCCTGCCCACGACCTCCGGTTCCTGGCTAAGGTGTGCTGTAGCCTCTGCCAGCTTGGGATCCGGTACCCTGTTGCCGACCCTTCACCCTATTAGCTCTCTTATGGGCTCTTGGGGTCCCCTCTGCGCCTCTGGGTCTCTCTCTCTTCTCCTCTGCTCTGCTTCTCAGGCTCTCAGACAGACTGTCTGACTGGCTCACAGGCTGACTGACTGACTGGCGTCTCACAGACTGACTCTGATCTAAGATGGTGCCCACCTTATATACTCCCTCTATGTGTGAGCTCAGGTGACCAGCACCCAATGAGCTCCTAGCTTTACCCAGGCTGCTCCCCCTATCTGCCCCTACACTACTGGGATGTTCCACCCCCCTCCCACTCCAGCCAGGAACAGACTCTGTTGTACCTGCACATTTCTCTAGTGGGAGTACCATCGGTCTGTTCCCCGGAAATGGGATGTGTGTAGTGCATGCAGCCTACTAGCTCAGTTCCACACTCCATCCTTACCCGGGAGTGGAATATCACACCTCTGGGTTGAGGTGCAATACCCCTGTAGCAGCCGAATCCTCAGGGTGCTACACGTCTCCGTGCTCCTGCAGCTCACCCGTGGAGACGGTCATGCAGTGCGTCTTCACAGACCGCAGCATGTCAATTATATCACTGTAATGTATAGGATGTGGTGAATCCGCATGGTTCATTGAACATATGCGGATTCACTTGCGTGCAGTGCTTTGGACGCAGCATAAAGTATGCTGCGTTCAAAGCGCAGCCAACACCGACCATCTGCACATACCCTAAAGGTTATGGCTTCTTCACTATCATTAGGAAAGGCCAGGTGATACGAATTTCCCAACTTTATAAAAACCCAGCCTCCTCTAACCTTGTGCCAAAAAACAGCAGCCATGGGTTCTTCTAAGCAGCTGCTTAGCACTCTGAAAATGAAAATGGTGGAGGCCCACAAAGCAAGAGTAGGCTATAAGAAAATAGCAAAGCGTTTTCAAGTTGCAACCTTATTGACGGCATCGCTCGTCACTGCAGGAACGTCCTCAGGCTACTGTCAGTGAGTTCCAGCTGGCGTGCTGAGCAGTTACATACTCATGCAACCGCTCAACACACCAATCGGATGTAGCAGATCTGGGGATCATTGTTCGACATCATCAGTATGGATTATCTGCGGACAGGTGAGGATTACTTTGTTTTTTTATTTTTATGTGGATCTTAAGAAATGTGTAAAAGAGGGTCATTGAGTGTTTTGTTCAAACAAATGTCTTTGCTCTGTGTGAGTTTTTTTACTTGAACTAATGGCGTTAGTAATCGGGATGTCTTATTCACACCTCTCCATTACTAACCCCTGGGCTTGATGTCAGCAAACATCAAACAGCTGACATCAACCCCAAAACCATTACCCCACTTGCCAATGTACCAGGGCAAGTGGGAAGAGCCGAGAATAAGCACCAGAATTTCTGGGGTGGCTGAGGGCTCATGTTATTAGTCAGGGAGGAGGCCAATATCCATGGTCCCTTCCCAGCCTTTTAATATCAGCCTGCAGGTGTCTGTTTAGCCTTTGCTGGTTATTAAAACTAGGTGGGACACCACATCATCTTTTGGGGGATACCCCCTTTTTAATACCATTAAAGGCTAAGCAGACAGCTGTGAGCTGTTATTAATAAGCTGGGAAGATCCATGAATAGCGGCCCCTTCCCAGATTGCCCACTGCTTTCCCTCAGCTGTTAAGAAAATTAAATGGACCCCATCCCATTTTTTCAAAAATAAATACCTAAATTTGTAAGGATGTAAAACAACGCCAAAATGTAGACTAAACTATATATGAATAGAAAATATAAGGTCCTAAGTTCCTGGGCTAAGTCATCACTGCTATGGCCCTACTTATGTATTTGAAGTCCCCCTTTCTCAAAATCTTTCTAATAAATTTAATTTCCCCAAGATTATTGTGAAAATCATATACAGTGGGTAAGGAAAGTATTCCGACCCCTTTAAATTTTTCACTCTTTGTTTCAGTGCAGCCATTTGGTAAATTCCAAAAAGTTATTTTTTTTCTCATTAAAGTACACTCTGCACCCCATCTTGACTGAAAAAAACCCAGAAATGTAGAAATCTTTGCAAATTTATTAATAAAGAAAAACTGAAATATCACATAGTCATAAGTATTCAGACCCTTTGCTCAGTATTGAGTAGAAGCACCCTTTTGAGCTAGTACAGCCATGAGTCTTCTTGGGAATGATGCAACAAGTTTTTCACACGTGGATTTGGGGATCCTCTGCCATTCTTCCTTGCTGATCCTCTCCAGTTCCATCAGGTTGGATGCCGAACGTTGGTGGACAGCCATTTGCAGGTCTCTCCAGAGATGCTCAATTGGGTTTAGGTCAGGGCTCTGGCTGGGCCAGTCAAGAATGGTCACAGAGTTGTTCTGAAGCCACTCCTTTGTTATTTTAGCTTAGTGCTTAGGGTCATTGTCTTCTTGGAAGGTGAACATTCGGCCAAGTTTGAGGTCCAGAGCACTCTGGAAGAGATTTTCATCCAGGATATCTCTGTACTTGGCCGCATTCATGTTTCCTTCAATTGCAACCATCGCCCTTTCCCTGCAGCTGAAAAACAACCCCATAGTATGATGCTGCCACCACCATGTTTCACTGTTGGGATTGTATTGGGCAGGTGATGAGCAGTGCCTGGTTTTCTCCACACATACCGCTTAGAATTATCACCAAAAAGTTCTATCTTCGTCTCATCAGACCAGAGAATCTTATTTTTCTCATAGTCTGGGAGTCCTTCATGTGTTTTTGAACAAACTCTATGTGGGCTTTTATACGTCTTGCACTGAGGAGAGGCTTCTGTCGGGCCACTCTGCCATAAAGGCCCGATTGGTGGAGGGCTGCAGTGATAGTTGACTTTGTGGAACTTTCTCCCATCTCCCTACTGCATCTCTGGAGCTCAGCCACAGTGATCTTGGGGTTCTTCTTTACCTCTCTCACCAAGGCTTTTTTCCCACGGTTGCTCAGTTTGGCTGGACGGCCAGGTCTAGGAAGACTTCTGGTGGTCCCAAACTTCTTCCATTTAAGGATTATGGAGCCCACTGTGCTCTTAGGAACCATGAGTAACGCAGAACTTCTTTTGTAACCTTGGTCAGATCTATGCCTTGCCACAATTCTGTCTCTGAGCTCCTTGGGCAGTTCCTTCGAGTTCATGATTCTCATTTGGACTGACATGCTCTCTGAGCTGTGAGGTCTTATATAGAGAGGCGTGTGCCTTTCCAAATCAAGTCCTACCAGTTTAATTAAACACAGCTGGACTCCAATTAAAGAGTAGAACCATCTCAAGGAGGATCACAAGGAAATAGACAGCATGTGACTTAAATATGAGTGTCTGAGCAAAGGGTCAGAATACTTATGACCATGTGATATTTCAGTTTTTCTTTTTTAATAAGTTTGCAAAAATTTCTACATTTCTATTTATTTCGGTCAAGATGGGGTGCAGAGTGCACTTTAGTGAGAAAAAAAAAAGAACTTTTTAGAATTTACCAAATGACTGCAATGAAACAAAGAGTGAAAATGTAAAGGGGTCTGAATACTTTCCGTACCCGCTGTATCCTTGAATATTACATTTAACTACCTTTTTGTATAAGGTGGCAAAGAATAAAACAAGCAGATAGGAAAAAACAAACTTAATTTATTTAAAAAATGATCAAAAAGAAATATTTCTGTCATGCGCCAAAACATGCAAAATAAAGCAAATAAACATTACAAATTATAATAAGGTGCAGAACTGTAATCAGGGCCAGGACTGGGTGCTGAAAAATGTGGGGGGATCAGCAACATGAGTAAGTGAGGGAAGTGGAGTAAAGGGTAGAAATACACCATGGTGCGGAGGGTTTGGTAGGTATGGCCGGTCCGTGGAACTAGATTTGCTGCCAACTATATCCTAATTTGGAAGGCGGCTCACAGCAGGTTCAAGATGATATAAGTATGGCAAATACAAACGGTATATTAGGATTGTCTGAATATGGGTTATTTTGTAGGTGAGGTTTAACACAAAGAACTATTGAAGCCAGAACATTATGTGTCTAATTTTTTTCCAAAACATATCGCCACCAAAAGCGAAAATTTGGCAAGCCAGAATAAACACAAAAAAAAAAGACAAAGAAAAGTCACCATCATACTAGCAGTCAAGGGCGGGCTGGGTTGGGGTGCAGAGGGGCAAATGCCCCCCAGACCAGTTCCCAAGCAGCTGCTCAGGGCTGCCAGGGGACTGCACTGTACCTTTAAATATGTTCAGCTGCCGACCCGACCACATGGCAGAGATGCAGATACACCCCCTGCACGCTGTGTGGCTGAGTCTGCTGAAGTGACGTCACACAGCGAACCTGGAACTGATTCAGTCAGCCGGACAGGAGCCTGTGGATCGGAGACTTCAGTGGTCTCAGTCAGTATGAGGTCAGGAGGTCTGCAGTGAGGGGGAAGCGGACTGTGCTCACCTTCTCATAAATCCACCCAGGATTCTATATTGTCCAATCAGAGGGCCAGCTGCTGGGGCTCCGTGTGAGTTATTGCAGGAGGCTGAACTTTCATGCAGATTAGGGTCCTCCTGTCAGTGCAAAAAGTTCAGTCTGGTGCAATAAATCACACTTAGTCCCAGCAGAGACCACAGACATCACAATACGAGACCCTGCACCGACTGATTACAGCTGAACCTACAGCACCTCATATTCTACTATATGGCCCCATATATAATATGTGAGGTCCTGTAGGCAGGTCCAGGTGTGTTCAGTAATAATAATCTTTATTTTTATATAGCGCTAACATATTCCGCAGCGCTTTACATACATTATCGTCGCTGTCCCCATCGGGGCTCACAATCTAGATTCCCTATCAGTATGTCTTTGGAGTGTGGGAGGAAACCGGAGAACCCAGAGGAAACCCACGCAAACACAGGGAGAACATACAAACTCCTTGCAGATGTTGTCCTTGGTGGGATTTGAACCCAGGACCCCAGCGCTGCAAGGCTGCAGTGCAGTGTATATGCCTGTACATAATATACCACATCTAGTATACAGATTAGCCTATCATCTACTGTGATACACACATCAGATGTTTTAAAAAAATACACATTACTATACAACATCAGATGTCTATAGTGACAGTATATTATATACTAGTCATGTATTCTAATATATATTGTATGCATGTGGTATACTGTGTGAACAGATGTTATGTACAGGTAATGTGTGTATAGTATATCTGAACTCTACCCATGTCTGGTATATATAATACTGTAACTACAAAGTTCAGCCCGCGGACTGAGACAGCCGAAGGGCTGAAAACTGTGGTGCACGGGCCTCACCATACTCTCCCCTATCCCAATATCACTGCTATCTGCAGTGTGGTGAATACATTGGTGGAAGACGGAGCCACTGGCTCCTACTTCCACAGATCAGCTTTTGCGACTGACACAGCCAACATGATGACATCACGACATCACATCTGCTGTGTGGAGAGTCAGTGCACCGGAGAAAAGAACAGACCGCGGGGGAACGAGAGCGAGGGGAGTATGTCTTCTTTTTTTTTTTTCGTATGTGCATGGAATGTGTGCCTGCATATAGGGGGCTATGTGAGGACTCATACTGTATATAGGAGGCTATGTGAGGGCTCATATAGTATATAGGAGGCTATGTGAGGGCTCATATAGTATATAGGAGGCTATGTGAGGGCTCATATAGTATATAGGAGGCTATGTGAGGGCTCATATAGTATATAGGAGGCTATGTGAGGGCTCACATTGTATATTGGAGGCTATGTGAGGGCTCATATAGTATATAGGAGGCTATGTGAGGGCTCATATAGTATATAGGAGGCTATGTGAGGGCTCATATAGTATATAGGAGGCTATGTGAGGGCTCATATAGTATATAGGAGGCTATGTGGGGGCTCATATAGTATATAGGAGGCTATGTGAGGGCTCACATTGTATATTGGAGGTTATGTGAGGCCTCACACTGTATATAAGAGGTTATGTGGGGCCTTACACTGTATATAGAAGGCTATGAGGGAATCATACTGTATATAGGAGGCTATTTGAGGGCTCATATTGTATATAGAGAGACTATATGGGGGCTCACACTGTATATAGGAAGCTATGCGGATCTCATAATGTATATAAGAGGCCACATGGGGTCTAACAATATATAGAGAGGCTATGTGGGGACTCACATTGTATAAAGGAGGCTATGTGGGACTCATACTGTACATAGGAGGCTATGTGGCGGCTAATAATATGTATACAGTAGAAGGCTATGTGGGGGCTCATACTGTATAAAGGAGGCTATGAGGACTCATACTGTACATAGGGGGCTCATACTATATATAGGAGGCTATATGCGGGCTCATACTGTACAAAGGAGGCTAAGTGGAGGCTCATAATATGTATAGGAGGCTATGTGGGTCTCATACGGTATATAGGGGGCTATGTGGTGGCTAATACTGTATATAGG
The DNA here is from genome assembly GCF_046119375.1 of Phyllobates terribilis. Classification (NCBI taxonomy): domain Eukaryota; kingdom Metazoa; phylum Chordata; class Amphibia; order Anura; family Dendrobatidae; genus Phyllobates; species Phyllobates terribilis. The sequence continues at coordinate 2,266,166 of NW_027362898.1, read as the reverse complement.
ATGGAATATGAGGGCTCATACTGTATATAAGGGCTATGTGGTGGCTTACACTGTATATAGGGGCTATATGGGGTGCATACTGTATGTAGGAATAATGTCTGTAATCTGCTGTGGAATTAATAGCACTATATACTGTACTTTTCAGATTATAGTACGCACTTTTCTCCTCCAAAAAATTTTGGGAAAAAGGGGGTACGTCTTATAATCTGAATGTAGTTTACCGGGGCATTTGGGAGCGGCATTTTAGGGTCGCTGCTGCAGGAAGCTGGTGACGGCAGGAGTGAGGCGATGCTGCGGGCCGAAGGCTGAACTTGGGGAAAAAAGGCCACCAGAGGCGGCGCATGTGCGGATTGAGATCGTGACACCGAGATCTTGTCTCCCGAGGTCTCAACCTAAGCATGTGCCGCTTCCGGTGGCCATTTTCCCTAAGTCTACAGCATTGAAAACCACGGGAAGTACAGGGGATCCGCCGGCATTTTGTGAAAGCACGGAGCCCGGCTCATCGTCGAACATCCCCCTCCCAGCCTGGGGTCCACAGCATCACCCCACTCCTGCCGCTGCCAGCTTCCTGGAGCAGCGGCTCTGCTCCACCACAGCAGCCCCCTTCCCTGGGTAATCTACCGTAAAAGCGGACTATACGAAGCACCACCATTTTATTAAAAACATTTTTTTCCTATTGTTCTCACCCAATTTTGGGGTGCGTCTTACGATACGGTGCATTTTATAATCTGCAAAATATGGTTAGTAAAATAAATAAATAGGGAGCTGTGTGGGGGCTCATACTGTATACAGGGGGCTATGTGTGTGCTCATATGGTATATAGGGGGGCTGTGTGGGGGCTCATACTGTATACAGGGGGCTGTGTGGGCTCATATGGTATATAGGGGGGCCGTGTGTGGGCTCATACTGTATACAGGGGGCTGTGTGTGCTGATATGGTATATAGGGGGGCTGTGTGGGGGCTCATACTGTATACAGGGGGCTGTGTGTGTGCTCCTATGGTATATAGGGGGGCTGTGTGTTTGCTCATACGGTATATAGGGGGGCCGTGTGTGGGCTCATACTGTATACAGGGGGCTATGTGTGTGCTCATATGGTATATAGGGGGGCTGTGTGTGGGCTCATACGGTATATAGGGGGATTTGGCATACTTAATTCTGCTCAATATTAAGTTATATAAATATTATTTTATATTAATTGTAGTTAATATTAATATTGAGCCGAACTAATTTCAGCCTTTCAGCCTATTGGTTCAGGCCCCCACAACAGTTACGTTCTCTCATGTGGCCCCTCTGGAAAATGAATTGCCCACCCCTGATATATACCATCATTTATTATCCAGTATATAGCATCTGATGTCTGTATAACAGTATGTCCTATATCCCATCACATATTCTCCTGTATACTGGATGTCATATACTGTGCACAGACATCAGATGGTGCAGAGGAGAAGAAGTGACCGGTGTAATATCTAATGGCTGTACTCAAGGTGTAATGTGCACTAGTTACATATTAGCCTGTAGGTGGTATAATATATATACTATAGGCCCAGACATCCCATATTATATACAGGATAATAGGAGGCGGGTATAATATCCAGAGCTAACAAGCCTCCCCTATTCCCTGGGCCTGTCCCGATTTGAGGGCTCAGTCCCGGCCCGGCTCAGCTCTTCTCCCGGCAGGGGCGCTGCTGGGCACTGGGCTTTTCCTCCAGACACGCAGGCTTTCCATGCTGTGTGTGACCCCTTGTAGCTCCGCCTCCCGCTCTCTGCTCCTCCCCGGCGTCAGGGCAGAGGAATTCTACTGTGCAGAGACCGCACAGCATGAGGAGGTGAGGGGTCAGGGGGCGGGGCCAAGTCTGCGGAGGACATGACAACAAGGTGCGGTCCTGAGGTGAGGGGGAGACCCGCAGCCTCTCCCATCTGTGGCTGCTGTTATTACAGGATGGGAGGGGGCTCATGCAATGTCACCAGCAGCTCTGCAGTCGGGACTAGGGGGGATGGGAAGGGGATTTAGGGACACTGCAGGGCTGACAGCTCTCCTGCGTACAGCCCATACTCTGCTGCTGATTGCAAACACCAGGCCCCACCACTGCCACTGGAGACATGATGGAGAAGAAGGGACTATATACATGTCATGTTGTGCCCGCTGTGTGTATGATGTCTGTGTGATGGTTGTGCCCGCTGTGTGTATGATGTCTGTGTGATGGTTGTGCCTGCTGTGTGTATGATGTCTGTGTGATGGTTGTGCCCGCTGTGTGTATGATGTCTGTGTGATGGTTGTGCCCGCTGTGTGTGTGATGTCTGTGTGATGGTTGTGCCCGCTGTGTGTATGATGTCTGTGATTTTTAACATAGCGCTTTGAAAACCAGGGGAGGAGTCCTGAGGAGATAATTTGCATATTCCCACTGCATTTTAGGGTAAGTGAAGAGTCTCCGCGAGCTCAAAGAACACTGGATTTTGGCTGTTGGAGCTGAAAAGAGGACATCGGTAAACCGCGCGCATTTTGAAGCTTTTTTTTTAAGCTTTTTTCACTGTTTTCAGAACATTAACAATAAGAACATGGAAGAGTCCAGGAGCCATTTGGTGAGCTGCATATCCTGCTACATGTTCACAGACTTGCCAGTGGAAAAGCCAAACTTCACATGCCAGAAATGCAAGCTTGTGTCCCTGTTGGAGGAAAAGTTGCGAAATCTAGAAGAGAGGTTAACTACCTTGAAAATCATTAAGGAAGGTGAAGAGTTCTTAGACAGAGCAGAATTATCTCTTCATGATTCAGAAAGAGAAGAAATTCGAACTGCACCTGACGAAACAGAGGAATGGAAGCATGTGACCCACAGAAGCAGGAGGATCGAGAGGCAGTCAGCACCCATACTGCTCAGGAACCAGTACCAGGCTCTCACGCAGGAGAACCATGAAGAAATACAGCAAAATAAGACTTTGCCAGCAATGAATAACCTTGTAAGCCCTCAGAATCCTCCTGGATGGAGAAAGAAGAATGTTGTGAAGAAAAAACGGAGAGTGGTGGTCATGGGGGATTCCCTGTTAAGAGGAACAGAGGCCGCTATCTGCAGACCAGACATTACCTCAAGAGAAATGTGCTGTCTTCCAGGAGCAAAAATTAAAGATGTGTCTGACAGGATATCAAGACTCTTCAGACCTACAGATCACTACCCATTCCTGCTAATACATGTGGGGACAAATGATACCGCAAGAAAGGACCTGGGAACTATCTGCAGTGACTTTGAAGACGTAGGCAAGAAAGTGAAAGAATTGGGAGCGCAGGTGGTCTTCTCATCCATCCTCCCAGTGGATGGCCATGGAACAATGAGGTGGAATAAGATTCTACAGGTGAACAACTGGCTACGTCGATGGTGCCGTCAACAAGGATTTGGATTTCTGGATCACGGAATGAATTACCTATACGATGGACTACTTGCTAGAGATGGGGTGCACCTTACGAAGACTGGAAAACATGTATTTGGAAGTCGCCTTGCTACACTCATCAGAAGAGCTTTAAACTGGAACAATGTGGGAAGGGAAGCAAAAGGCCAGAAAAAGCCATACAGCTGACAAATACTATTGAGATCTCTGCTACTGGAAGTGGAAAAGAAGAACAAAGACAAAACAATTTAAATAATAAAAATATGGGAGGAAGAGAAACCAATCACAAACTAAAATGTTTTTATACAAATGCACAAAGCATGGGCAACAAACAAGGAGAATTGGAACTACTAATGCAGGAAAAGGAATATGATGTCATTGGAATCACTGAAACCTGGTGGGACGATACACATGATTGGAATAAAAGACTAAAAGGATACAACTTATTTGCAAGAAACAGACTTGATAAATGAGGAGGAGGTGTTGCATTGTATGTTAGAAAAGCGTATATCTGCACAGAGATTGAAGCTTCAGAGACTGGGAGTTCTGTGGAAACTGTTTGGGTAAGAATACAAGGAGAGAACAACGGAAAGGACACCATTGTAGGCATTTACTACAGGCCACCTGGGCAAGCTGAAGATATGGATGAACTCTTTATGTATCAAATGACCAAGTTCTCCAAAAAATATGACGTAGTGGTCATGGGAGATTTCAACTATCCAGACATTTGTTGGGAATCTCTCTCAAGTAAAACTAACAGGTCAAGCAAATTCTTATCCTCTCTTGCTGACAACTTTATCTTCCAAAAGGTAGGGGAGAAAACAAGGGGATCTGCTACTTTGGATCTAATCCTTATAAACAGGGAGGAACTGGTTGAGGAGGTAAAGGTGGCTGGGACCCTAGGAGGCAGCGATCATGCTATTATAGAATTTTGGATAACTAGAGGAGGAAGACATGTGAAGACTCAAACTTCAAGGTTAGATTTTAGAAAGGCAGATTTTAAGAGACTTAGAAAGAGAATAGGAGGGATCCAATGGCTGGATGTCCTTAAGGACAAAAATGTCCAGGAAGGATGGGAAATTTTTAAAAATGAGATTCTCAAAGCACAATCGTTAACAATCCCGAAAAGTAGGAAGAATGGGAAGCATTTAAGGAAACCAGGATGGATGAACACAGAACTTAAACACATGCTAAAAAGAAAGAAAGAAATGTTTATTAAATGGAAAGAGGGAGGCATATCTAAAGAAGATTATAATGCAGTCTGCAGATCCTGCAGGGCACGTATCAGGTTAGCTAAAGCTGACAATGAATTAAGGCTTGCAAGAGATGTCAAAAGCAATAAAAAAGGATTTTGGGGGTATGTCAAAAGTAAAAGAAAAGTCAAAGATGCTATAGGATTTTTACAGGATGAAAATGGAGAAATGGTAAGAGAGGATGTTGAGAAGGCCGAACTTTTTAATTCCTATTTTGCATCTGTTTTCTCTCAGAAAGAAAATGTAACATCAACTGATCTTCACTGTCCTTTTAAAGGAATAGAGGAATCCAAGTTATCTGTAAACAGAAAGATTGTGAGGGAATATTTAGCTAACATAAATGAGTTCAAGTCTCCAGGTCCAGATGAATTACACCCCAGAGTACTGAAGGAGATCGTAGAAGAAATTTTAGAACCACTCTCCATAATCTTTGAAAATTCTTGGAGAACAGGAGAAGTCCCAGGAGACTGGAGAAGAGCAAATGTTGTTCCTATCTTCAAAAAGGGGAAGAAGGTGGACCCAGGGAACTATAGGCCGGTGAGTCTGACTTCTATACCAGGAAAGATCTTTGAACAAATTATTAAACAACATGTATGTAAGTACATGGATAAGAATGAAGTGATTAACCAGAGTCAGCATGGGTTTGTAACTAACAAGTCATGTCAGACTAACTTAATTTCCTTCTATGACAGAATCACTGACTGGGTGGATCAGGGAAATGCTGTAGATATAGTATATCTTGACTTCAGCAAAGCATTTGACAAAGTATCTCACACCATCCTTATTGAAAAAATGACCAAGTATGCAATGGACCAGGCAACTGTTAGGTGGATTCATAACTGGCTTAGTGATCGGACTCAAAGGGTGGTTGTAAATGGCTTCACATCCAGCTGGATGAATGTCTCAAGTGGGGTACCACAGGGCTCCGTCCTGGGACCTGTATTGTTCAACATCTTTATCAATGATTTAGATGAAGGAATTGAGGGTAAACTGATTAAATTTGCTGATGACACAAAGCTAGGAGGGATAGCTAATACTAGAGAAGAGAGAGAGAGGATTCAAAAAGACCTAAATAAACTGGAGCAGTGGGCAGCAACCAACAGAATGGTTTTTAACAGGGAAAAATGCAAAGTACTACATCTGGGCAATAAAAATGAAAAAAGCATATACAGAATGGGAGGAATAGAGCTAAGCAACAGTACATGTGAAAAAGACTTAGGTATACTAATAGATCATAGACTGAACATGAGTCAACAGTGTGATGCAGCAGCAAAAAAGGCAAATACAATTCTGGGATGTATTAACAGAAGCATACAGTCTAGATCACGTGAAGTCATTATCGGTCTTTACTCCTCTTTGGTCAGACCTCATCTGGAATACTGTGTACAGTTTTGGGCACCACATTTTAAAAAAGACATAGACAAACTGGAGCAAGTTCAGAGAAGAGCGACCAGAATGGTGACTGGTCTGCAAACCATGTCCTATGAGGAACGGTTGCAGGATTTGGGAATGTTTAGCTTACAAAAAAGAAGACTGAGAGGAGACTTAATAGCTGTCTACAAATATGTCAAGGGCTGTCACATTGTAGAAGGATCATCTTTATTCTCATTTGCACAAGGAAAGACTAGAAGCAATGGGATGAAACTAAATGGGAGGAGACACAGATTAGATATTAGAAAAACTTTTTGACAGGGTGATTAATGAGTGGAACAGGCTGCCACGAGAGGTGGTGAGTTCCCCTTCAATGGACGTCTTCACACAGAGGCTGGACAGACATCTGTCTGAGATGATCTAGAGAATCCTGCTTTGAGCAGGGGGTTGGACCAGATGACCGAGGAGGTCCCTTCCAACTCTACCATTCTATGATTCTAAATAGGCAGGGGTGGGAGATTAATTTTCCCAAGGGGCCACGTGAGAGACCGTGACTGTTGTGGAGCCCGAACCAATAGGTTCAAATTAATTCAGCTCAATATTAATATTAACATATTAATTATATTTTTTTTGTATATTTATATTATCACTTAATATTGACCAGATTTAAGTATGCTGACATCTCCCTATATACAGTATGAGCCCCCACACAACCCCGTACATACAGTATTAGCACACACCACCCCTACCTACAGTATGAGCCCTCGCATAGCCCCCAATATACAGTAAGAGCCACCACAAGAAAGCCAGATGTCGTATAATGAATCTACATAAAGATGAGAAAGTTCTGGCGGCTCCGACTGTGAATGAGGGAACAAAAAATAACCCTCAGGTCCCAACAAGAGATGAGCAGGACTCACAGATGAGGCCGCACTGCCCCGGAAGATAAGAGACTCATGGCCTCCAGTCCAGCCGCCAGGTAGCACTGACCTGGACGCCCGACTGGAGGCCCCGGAATCCATCTGCTCATCTCTAGTCCCAGCTGCCCTGGATACAGTGGACAGTCCTGGATTTGGGTCTGGGCCTTGCAGTCTCGGCCGTCTGCTGAATTTCCCTCACTACCAGCGCCCCTCTGACAACTCCTCCTGCCGGGCGAGAAAGATAATGGTAAATGGGCGTGGATTGGGGTGTGACCAGGGGCGAGGCCAAAATTTGCCGCGCATAGCATCTTTCTGTCCCCCTTTCTGTTCTTCAAAAGTTGAGAGGTATGAATATGTGATGTCTGTATCCCAGTATATCGCATACCATCACATATTATGCTGTATACTGGATGTGATGGACTTTGATACAGGCATCCAATGTTATACAGAGGATAATATGTCACTGGTATAATATCTGATGTCTGTGCTCATAGTGTGGTATATAACTGTCACATGCTATTCTGTATGTAATATCTGATGTATGTAGTCATAATATATCTTATTCCAGTACAGATGAGCGAATTGATTCGCAGGACACTGGGCAAACAGTCCCGTCAGTAGTCTGTGGCCACCAGACCAGAGCCCCGCGAGCCTCCTCCCGCCTGCCGGCATCTCTGACTCCTCTTTTGATTATAGTCTTTGCATGATGTCATCTTTTTGGCGTGACACATACATGACATTGTGCCTTGCTACAAATCAAAGGAAGAGAAAGAGAATGGTGTCAGGTAGGAGGCTGTCAGGGCTCCTATCCAGCAGCCACTGAATATTCATCTGACCATTGGATCAGGGTCCTGCAAATGAAGTTGCTCATCTCTATATATCAGTCATATATTCTCCTATGTATATTGTATTGTATGTGGTATAATATGTTCACTGTGTGCACAGACATCAGATGGGACACACATGATAATTAGTGACTCGTACATCATATACTATAATGTGGAGTTGACTTTTACATTGATGACTTGCTCGATCAAGTATGTAGGAAATAATACACAAAATAATAATTCCTAGGTATCTATCTGGCAGACCTGTGCTTATGTGTGGCCACCTTTAGGCTGTGTGCCCACTATGCGTTTTTTAAGCGTTTCCGCAACGGCAATTCCGCTGCAGAAACGCTTAAAAAACGCTTGGTAGAAGGTCTGCTATGTTCCCCAATGATAATCCGCATCTGCTGTGCACATGCTGCGGAAATTTCCGCTGCGGATTATCAATGCGGAAAAATCCGCCGCACTACCAATTATTTTGTGTAATCGCAGCGTTTTCGCCGCCATTGACTTGCATTGAATTGCATAATATCCGCATGACTACATGTGCACATGCGGATATTTAGCGATTCAATGTGCGGATGGTACCCGGATTTGGAGAAGAAGAGACTCTCCTCCAGACCCGGGTACCATAGTACCTGTAAAAAAAAAAGAATTAAAATAAAAAATATATATTATACTTACCTTCTGATGGCCCCCGGTCTCCATAGCGATGCGTCCTGGCTTCCTGGCAGCTCATGATGGTTTAAAAGGACCTTACATGACGTCATTTAGTCATGTGACAGGTCACGCGACCGCTGACGTCGGCGGTCGCTTGACCCGTCACATGACTAAATGACGTCATGGCAGGTCCTTTTACACAACCGCGAGACACCGGGAAGACCGGACGCATCGGATAAGGAGACCAGGGGCCGTCAGAAGGTAAGTATAATATTTATTTTTTACCATTCTTTTACGGTCACACTATATAAATCCATACCGGTTGCATGGATTTATATAGTGTGACCAAGTTGTCAAGCACTTTCCAAGTGATGCTAAAATCGCTTGCAAAGCTCTTGACAACCCGCATGCGGAAATGCATGTGAAGAGCGCTTCACTTCTGCTTGTCCCTGGCAGGAAAACTCATAGAATCCGCATGCGTTTTTTCTGCCAGGGAGATGCAGAAACGCTCTGGAAAAATTCTCAGCATTTCTGCATTGTGGGCACTTAGCCTTACTCTGTTTAGGAGTGTAGAAAAGCACAGCGTACCTTGGATTACTTGCATTACACCTCTAACAACCTAAATCCGTGTTGTAGTGGTCAGACATTGTACATATTATGCTTATGTATTACCAGTTTTAAATGCTCACCTGAACTGGACCAAGTGCTGTCATTTTTCTCCACGGGCAGCACTTAGACAATACGTTTGTGTGAATATAGCCTATGAAGCAGCTGGTAATAAACATGTTGAAGGGGTTTTCTGCGAACAAAAGTATATTTTAATCAATAGATCTTGGAATAATAATAACTTCCACAATTGGATGTGTTTAAATAAAATGTGCCTGTGCTGAGATAATGTTATAAATGTGCCCCTGCTGTGTACTGTGTAATGGCTGTGTCTGACTGTGCAGGAACATGGTCTGATCATACCACAGCTACTGGGCAGGGGGGGAGAAAAAGAGTATATAGCATCGATTAAATCACTGCACACTCTAGTTTCAAGATGCAACCGATGGGTCAAAACGTTCATTTACTGTTGCATTATTCCCTGCACCTTAAATGTGTTTTATTGCATGTCTTCAAATAGACTTTAGTTTGCGTCATGAAACTAGAATGTGCGGTGATTTAATCTACGCCGATTCTGGGGATTCCACATCCCGTGTACCTGCACCTTGACCTACAGACTGTGTGCACGCTAATCATCTATATATAAAGAGAGTATATATACATTACAGCAGGGGATCACAGCTGAGTCTTTCTTTGAGCTAAAATATTGTTTAAAAACAGGCATTGAAATGTTTTACTCACAAAAAGAATCCTCTGTGATCCCCTGCTATCCTGCCTGTATCCTCTTTTTCTCCCCCCCTGCCCAGGAGATGTGGTATGATCAGACCATGTTCCTGCACGGTCAGACACAGCCATTACACAGTACACAGCAGGGGCACATTTATAAGATTATCTCAGCACAGGGACATTATTATATCACATCCAATTGTGGAAATTATTATTACTCCAAGACCTATTGATTAAAATATACTATTGTTTGTGGGAAAACGACCTTTAAGGATGGGCCGCTACTCATGGACCACTGCTGTGTGCTTGCCCCCAGGCTAAAATTTGCCAGCCCGCCCCTGCTAGCAGTGATATTAGAATACACACTATACATGTTATTACATACAGCATCCTTTACCTATAAAAATTGTATATAATCTCTTCCACTTTTCTTTCCAGTGGGTGTAGTGACAAGATTATGGAGCAGTTACCGGGACCAGTGCCGCCGCGAGCGACAACAGGGTAGGAAGAGTGGTGATGTGGCTCTTAAAAAGAAAGGCCATACCTATATTATGACCGGCTCCAGTTTTTGTCCCTAGTCCTAGATTTTCACCCGTAAGTGGCTATCTTTTTCAGTTTTATTTGTTGTAATGGTTTGATTATTATTTTGCATATTAAAAATGCTTTTTTCTCTGTCATCCCTGACCTTACAGATCTGACTGGACCAAAAAGGGAAATACCTGTAGCCCGGAGGTGCTGGAAGCCAGAGAGGAATCTGAAATGGAGGCCGGAGCTGGGGGCCAGAAAGAAGAAGAGCCTGCGGAGAGCACCAGTACACCACAGCCCCTCGACACCTCCCCTCATGCACCAATAAGCCAGCATCGCTACCGCCCCACCATCACTGGCGTACGTGACATGGGAATACCTGTGAGTGATGATGATGAGAGTTTTTGTCTAAGCCTGGCCCGTTATTTCAGGCACGTTCCCTTTTTATCGAGGCTGCAGACCAGGGCTGCCCTCCAAATTGTTTTGTCTGCCGCTGCGCCACCAAATTCACCGATGGCCATCTTTTAATTCCTTGAAAGGTGGCAACTTTCTGAGGACAACCAAACCCGGTCATTAGACCCCCCAAGAAGGGCACTCAGCAAACCCACCATCACGGCAGCCACCACCTCCAGTGCCACCATCACGGCAATCACCACCACCTCCAGTACCAGCATGACAGCAGCCATCACCACCACCTCCAGTCACAGCATCACAGCAACCACCACCAACTACAGTGGCACCATCACGGCAGCCACCTTCAGTGCCAGCATTTTGGCAGCCACCTCCATTACCAGCATCACGGCAGCCAACAACCCCCTCACCAGCATGTCTCTTGCCCCAATCACCCTTGTCTTGTTGGCATGATGGCCAAAACACAGAAGACAAGGCCAGACAAAGATGTGAGATACAGGATTTGTGTGCTGAGATGCCGCCACAGTCACTGAAAGGTGTTACATAGATGCGTATTATATGGACGCTATATGGATGGCATAAGCATGGTCCGTTTGCTGTGCTTTTTTTTTCTCGCACACATTGACTTGCATTGGCGAGTCTCGTCTGATATATGCAGCCACTTGCAGCATGCTGTGATTTTTTTTTCTCAGTTCGATCCGAGCTGGGAAAAAAAAAATCACAGATGAACACATAATCATTCAATAAGAAGAGTCAGAGTGCAATCCAATTTTTTTTTATCAGATTGCACTCGTGTGATTTATACGCAGATGAGTATGAGCCCTTAGACTCAGCCAAAAGATTGTAGACATAGAGTATATCTTATTGCTCTAATAGGCATCTAGTCATTCAACAGAGGCCATTAACTATATATTCTACATGCAGGGCTTGTGAATTGTCCAATATTAAAATAAACAGTATATAAAAAGCAGTGCAGGAGGCAGCAGTGAAGGACATGACAAATATTAATAACAATATGTAAAATAATCACAGGCTGCAATTACCCACCATATTTTTTCTTAAACCATGAAATCAACTTTTTCTTGCGGTTGTAAATTTGAAATGACAGTGATAGCTATTATGACATCACAAGGCACATGACATCATAGACATCACAATTGGAATAGAATGTATAAATTTCTACACTGCTGCCATCTTGTGTCACTATAACCTGACAGCTGAGAGAGAACGAGTCCAGGTAAGTAGCTCTTTACTTTTAAGCTTTGGTATACTTATAATGTATCCACCGGATTTATCATGGATTGCCGGGAACACTCTGTAATAAGACATTTTCAGGACAACCCCTTGTCTAAATGAGAAATTGCTGACGATAGGTGGGTGGGGGAGGTCAAGTTGGGACATCTTTATGGGGCTCCATTTTTGGGTAGTTTTCCCATTTATGTGGACAAATTATTTTATTATCATTCTCTGTTCTCAGATCTTTGGTTCCTATTGAATTAGGGGCTGACATTGGAGTTGTAGTTTAACCCCTTTAAAGCTCAAGACGTACTAATACGTATCTGCGCCATGGGACTTAAGAGCCTGATACGTATTAGTACGTCTTTGCGATCGCGCCCGCACACAGGCTGTGCGGGTGCGATCGCCGCCGGGTGTCAGCCGATTGTCGCAGCTGAGTCTATCGCAGCATTGCGGGGGCAAGGGGAGGTGATCGGGATACTCACCTCTCCTGCCGGCGTCCAGCGATGTCTGCCGCGGCTTCCTGGATGTTGCCATGACGACCCGATGTCGTCATGACAACATCTGGGTCACCAGACAGCAGGAAGATATTTTGGCATGCGCAGTGCATGACCAAAGTATCTTCTGCATTTGCAGCGCTGACAGCCTGTATAGCACAGGGCTGGTGCTCCATCCCTATGCTATACAGGCGATCAGAATAAAAAAAGTGAAAGTCCCATAGTGGGACAAATAATAAAAGTAAAAAAAGTGTCAGAAAGTGAAGAAAAAAAAAAAAAAAATCCACCAAAAATAAAAATATAATGTACCCATCAATAAATATTATTATGAAAAAAAACCTAATAAAAGTACACATATTTGGTATCACCGCGTCCGGAATGACCTAACCTATAAAATTGTCCCACTAGTTAGGCCCTTCAGTGAACATGGAAAAAAAAATAAATAAAAAATGAAGCAAAAAACAATGCTTTATCATCATACCGCCAAACAAAAAATGGAATAACACGCGATCAAAAAGACGAATAGAAATATTAATGATACCACTGAAAACATCATCTTGCCCCGCAAAAAACAAGCCGCCACACAGCTCCATCAGCCTAAAAATAAAAAAGTTATAGCTCTCAGAATAAAGCGATGCAAAAAAATTATTTTTTCTATAAAATAGCTTTTATTGTGTAAAAGCGCCAAAACATAGAAAATCGACATCAATGTGGTACCACTGTAAACGTACTGACCCAAAGAATAAAGCTACCTTATCAATTTTACCACACGCGGAACAGCATCAAAAAAAAAAAAAACAATTCCTGAATTGTTTGTTTTTGTTTATTCTGCCTCCCAAAAATCGAAATAGAGAGTGATCAAAATATGTCACGTGCCTGAAAATGGCGCCAATAAAAACATCAACTCTTCCCGCAAAAAACAAGATGTCACATGACTCTGTCGACCAAAATATGGAAAAATTATAGCTCTCAAAATATGGCAATGCAAAACTAGATTTTACAAAAAAATGCTTCTTTTAGTGTGTGACAGCTGTCAATCATAAAAACCCGATATGATTCTGGTATCGCTGTAATCGCACTGACTCGAAGAATAAAGTTGTCTAAACGGCGTAAAATATAAACTCTAGGGTTAGGGTTGGGGTTAGGGCTAAGGTTAGGGTTGGGCTAGGCCTGAGAGGATGAGATCCGCCCCTATCACTGGGCAAGAAGCCAAAAGCACAAAATAAAAAGAGAAATCCTACTTCCTCCTTCAGGAGGACCCGGAGTGGGCAAACCCAACACATGAGACACCGGGCTAGAGGCCAACCACGACACAAGCTTTAAAGGGAATCTGTCACCCCCTAGGACTTATCAGACCTCTAATATGGGCATAAAGGTTATAGAAATGTAAATCTATACATACTTCTATGGCCCATATTAGAGGTCTGCTTGCTTTGAAATATCCTGGCTCCCGCCGGCTCTCGCTCTGACTCTGGCCTGCTCTCACACTGGCTCCGGCCTACTCTCGCCTTGGCTCCGGCCCGCTCCCGCTCTGGCCTGCCCTTGCCTTGGCTTCGGCCTGCTCTCGCCCTGAATCTGGCCTGCTCTCGTTTTGGCTCCGGCCTGCCCTCGCCCTGGCTCCGGCCTGCTCTCGCTCTGGCTCCAGCCTGCTCTCGCTCTGGCTCCAGCCTGCTCTCGCTCTGGCCTGCCCTTGCCTTGGCTTCGGCCTACTCTCGCCCTGAATCTTGCCTGCTCTCGTTTTGGCTCTGGCCTGCCCTCGCCCTGGCTCCGGCCTGCTCTCATTCTGGCTCTGGCCTGCTCTCGCTCTGGCCTGCCCTCACCTTGTCTCCTTCCTGCCCTCGCCCTGGCTCCGGCCTGCTCTCGCTCTGGCTTGCTCTCTCTCTGGCTCTGGCCTGCCCTCGCTCTAGCTCCGGCCTGCCCTCGCCCTGGCTCCGGCCTGCTCTCGCTCTGGCTCTGGCCTGCCCTTGCCCAGGCTCTGGTCTGCTCTGGCTCTGGCCTGCCCTCGCCCAGGCTCTGGCCTGCTCTGGCTCTGGCCTGCCCTCGCCCTGGCTCCGGCCTCCTCTAACTCTTGCCTTCGCCCACGCCGTCTCTGGCCTGCCCTCGCTCTGGCTCTGGCCTGCCCTCGCCCTGGCTCCGGCCTGCACTCGCCCTGGCTCCGGCCTGCCCTTGCTCTGGCTCTGGCCTGCCCTCGCCCTGGTTTCGGCGTGCTCTCGCTCTGGCTCTGGCCTGCCCTCGCCCTGGTTCCGGCGTGCTCTCGCTCTGGCTCTTGCCTGCCCTGGCTCCGGCCTGCTCTCGCTCTGACTCTTGCCTACCCTCGCCTTGGCTCCGGCCTGCTCTCGCTCTTGCTCCGGCCTGCCCTCGACTCGGCTCCGGCCTGCTCTCTCCCTGGCTCTTTCCTGCTCTCACCTTGGCACCGGTCTGCCCTCTCCCTGGCTCCTGCCTGCTCTCGCTCTGGCTCCGGCCTGCTCTCGCTCTGGCCTGCTCTCGCTCTGGTTCTGGCCTCCCCTTGCCTCGGCTCCGGCCTGCTCTCACTCTGGCTCTGGCCTGCCCTCTCCTTGGCTCCGGCCTTCTCTCGCTCTAGCTTGCGCCTGCCCTAGCCTTGGCTCTGGCCTACTCTCGCTCTGGCTCTGGCCTGCCCTCGCACTGGTTCCGGCCTGCTCTGGCTCTGGCCTTCTCTCGCTCTGGCCTGCCTTCTCCTTGGCTCCGGCCTGCTCTCGCTCTGACTCTGATCTGCCCTCGCCTTTGCTCCGGCCTCCTCTCGCCCTGGCTCCGGCCTGTTCTCGCTCTGGCTTCGGCCTGCCCTCGCCCTGGCTTCGGCCTGCCCTTGCTCTGACTCTGGCCAGCCCTCGCCTTGGCTCCGGCCAGCTCCTGCTCTGGCTCCGGCCTGCCCTCGCCCTGGCTCCGGCCTGATCTCGCCCTGGCTCCGGCGTGCTCTCGCCCTGGCTCCGGCCTGCCCTCGCCCTGGCTCCGGCCTGCCCTGTAACTGGATCCGGCATGCCCTCGCTCTGGCTCCGGCCTGCCCTCGCCCTGGCTCCGGCCTGTTCTCGGTCTATCTCTGGCCTGCCCTCGCCCTGGCTCCGGCCTGCTCTCACTCTGGCTCCGGGTTGCCCTCGCCTTGGCTCCGGCCTGCTGTCGCTCTGGCTCCGGCTTGCTCTCGCTCTGGCTCCAGCCTGCCCTCGCCTTGGCTCCGGCCTGCTCTCGCTCTGGCTCTGACCTGCCTTTGCCTTGGCTCCGGCCTGAATTCACTCTGGCTCTGGCCTGCCTTTTCTCCGGCCTGCTCTCGCTCTGGCTCTGGCCTGCTCTCGCTCTGGCTCTGGCCTGCTCTCGCTCTGGCTCTGGCCTGCCCTCGACTTGGCTCCGGCCTGCTCTCGCTCTGGCTTTGGCCTGCCCTCGCCTTGGCTCCGACTTGCTCTCGCTCTGGCCTGCCCTCGCCTTGGCTCCAGCCTGCTCTCGCCTTGGCTCCGGCCTGCTCTCGCCTTGGCTCCGGCCTGCTCTCGCCTTGGCTCCGGCCTGCTCTCGCTCTGGCTCTTGCCTGCCTTTGCCTTGTCTCCGGCCTGCTCTCACTCTGGCTCTGGTCTGCCTTTGCCTTTCCTCCGGCCTGCTCTCGCTCTGGCCTGCTCTCGCTCTGGCTCTAGCCTGCCTTCGCCTTTGCTCCGGCCTGCTCTGGCTCTGGCTCTGGCCTGCTCTCGAGAGCTCTTGCTCTGGTCTGCCCTTGCCTTGGCTCCGACCTGCTCTCACTCTGGCCTGCTCTTGCTCTGGCCTACCCTGGCTCTGCCTCTGGCCTGCCCTCGCCTTGGCTCCGGTAGCCTGCTCTCGCCTTGGCTCCAACCTGCTCTCGCTCTAACTCCGTACTGCCCTATGCCACAGCTCGGGCTCCTGTCTGCCCTCGCCTTGGCTACGTCCTGCTCTCTCCCTGGCTCTGGCCTGCCCTCGCCCTGGCTCCGGCCTGCTCTGGATCTGTCTCTGGCCTGCTCTCGCTCTTGCTCCGGCCTGCCCTCGACTCGGCTCCGGCCTGCTCTCTCCCTGGCTCTTTCCTGCTCTCACCTTGGCACCGGTCTGCCCTCTCCCTGGCTCCTGCCTGCTCTCGCTCTGGCTCCGGCCTGCTCTCGCTCTGGTTCTGGCCTCCCCTTGCCTCGGCTCCGGCCTGCTCTCACTCTGGCGCTGGCCTGCTCTCACTCTGGCTCTGGCCTGCCCTCTCCTTTGCTCCGGCCTTCTCTCGCTCTAGCTTGCGCCTGCCCTAGCCTTGGCTCTGGCCTACTCTCGCTCTGGCTCTGGCCTGCCCTCGCACTGGTTCCGGCCTGCTCTGGCTCTGGCCTTCTCTCGCTCTGGCCTGCCTTCTCCTTGGCTCCGGCCTGCTCTCGCTCTGACTCTGATCTGCCCTCGCCTTTGCTCCGGCCTCCTCTTGCCCTGGCTCCGGCCTGTTCTCGCTCTGGCTTCGGCCTGCCCTCGCCCTGCCCTTGCTCTGACTCTGGCCAGCCCTCGCCTTGGCTCCGGCCAGCTCCTGCTCTGGCTCCGGCCTGCCCTCGCCCTGGCTCCGGCCTGATCTCGCCCTGGCTCCGGCGTGCTCTCGCCCTGGCTCCGGCCTGCCCTCGCCCTGGCTCCGGCCTGCCCTGTAACTGGATCCGGCATGCCCTCGCTCTGGCTCCGGCCTGCCCTCGCCCTGGCTCCGGCCTGTTCTCGGTCTATCTCTGGCCTGCCCTCGCCCTGGCTCCGGCCTGCTCTCACTCTGGCTCCGGGCTGCCCTCGCCTTGGCTCCGGCCTGCTGTCGCTCTGGCTCCGGCCAGCTCTCGCTCTGGCTCCAGCCTGCCCTCGCCTTGGCTCCGGCCTGCTCTCGCTCTGGCTCTGACCTGCCTTTGCCTTGGCTCCGGCCTGAATTCACTCTGGCTCTGGCCTGCCTTTTCTCCGGCCTGCTCTCGCTCTGGCTCTGGCCTGCTCTCGCTCTGGCTCTGGCCTGCCCTCGACTTGGCTCCGGCCTGCTCTCGCTCTGGCTTTGGCCTGCCCTCGCCTTGGCTCCGACCTGCTCTCGCTCTGGCCTGCCCTCGCCTTGGCTCCAGCCTCCTCTCGCCTTGGCTCCGTCCTGCTCTCGCCTTGGCTCCGGCCTGCTCTCGCTCTGGCTCTTGCCTGCCTTTGCCTTGTCTCCGGCCTGCTCTCACTCTGGCTCTGGTCTGCCTTTGCCTTTCCTCCGGCCTGCTCTCGCTCTGGCCTGCTCTCGCTCTGGCTCTAGCCTGCCTTCGCCTTTGCTCCGGCCTGCTCTGGCTCTGGCCTGCTCTCGAGAGCTCTTGCTCTGGTCTGCCCTTGCCTTGGCTCCGACCTGCTCTCACTCTGGCCTGCTCTTCCTCTGGCCTACCCTGGCTCTGCCTCTGGCCTGCCCTCGCCTTGGCTCCGGTAGCCTGCTCTCGCCTTGGCTCCAACCTGCTCTCGCTCTAACTCCGTACTGCCCTATGCCACAGCTCGGGCTCCTGCCTGCCCTCGCCTTGGCTACGTCCTGCTCTCTCCCTGGCTCTGGCCTGCCCTCGCCCTGGCTCCGGCCTGCTCTGGATCTGTCTCTGGCCTGCCCTCGCCTTGGCTCCGGCCTGCACTCGCTCTGGCTCTGGCCTGCCCTCGCTTTGGCTCTGACCTGCTCTCGCTCTGGCCTGCCCTCGCTTTGGCTCCGGCCTGCTCTCGCTCTGGCCTGCCCTCGCCTTGGCTCCGGCCTGCTGTCGCTCTGGCTCTGGCCTGCCTTTGCCTTGTCTCCGGCCTGCTCTCACTCTGGCTCTGGCCTGCCTTTGCCTTGTCTCCGGCCTGCTCTCGCTCTGGCTCTGGCCTGCTCTGGCTCTGGCCTGCTCTCGCTCTGGCTCTGGCCTGCTCTCGCTCTGGCTCTAGCCTGCCTTCGCCTTGGCTCCGGGCTGCTCTCGCTCTGGCTCTGCCTGCTCTCACTTTGGCTCTGGTCTGCCCTTGCCTTTGCTCCGGCCTGCTCTCACTCTGGCCTGCCCTCGCCTTGGCTACGGCCTGCTCTCGCTTTGGCTCCAGCCTGCTCTTGCTCTAGCTCCGTCCTGCCCTCGCCCTGGCTCCACTATGCCACAGCTCGGGCTCCGGCCTGCCCTCGCCTTGGCTACGTCCTGCTCTCTCCCTGGCTCTGAACTGCTCTGGCTCTGGCCTGCCCTCGCCCTGGCTCCGGCCTGCTCTCTCTCTGGCTCTGGCCTGCCCTTGCCCTGGCTCCGGCCTACTCTCGCTCTGACTCTGGCCTCGCCCTGTCTCCGGCCTGCTCTTGCCCTGGTTCCGGCCTGCCCTTGCCTTGGCTCTGGCCTTCTCTATCTCTGGCTCCGGCCTGCCCTTGCCTTGGCTCTGGCCTACCCTCGACTTGACTCCGGCCTGCGTCTCGCCTTGGCTCCGGCCTGCTCTCGCTCTGGCTACGTACGGCCTGCCCTCGCCCTGACTCCGGCCTGCCCTTGCTCTGGGTCCGGCCAGCCCTCGCATTGGCTCCGGCCTGCTCTCGCCCTGCCTCCGACCTGCTCTCGCTCTGTCTCTGGCCTGCCCTCACCCTGGCTCCGGCCTGCTCTCTCTCTGGCTCTGGCCTGCCCATGCCTTGGCTCCGGCCTGCTCTCTCTCTGGCTCTGGCCTGCCCTTGCCTTAGCTCCGGCCTTCTCTCGCTCTGACTCTGACCTGCCCTCGCCTTGGCTCCGGCCTGCTCTCGCCTTTGCTCCGGCCTGCTCTCGCTCTGGCTCCTGCCTGCCCTCGCCCTGACTCCGGCCTGCCCTTGCTCTGGCTCTGTCCAGCCCTCGCATTGGCTCCGGCCTGCTCTCGCCCTGGCTCCGACCTGCTCTCTCTCTGGCTCTTGGCTCCGGCCTGCTCTCGCTCTGGCCTGCTCTTGCTCTGGCCTACCCTGGCTCTGCCTCTGGCCTGCCCTCGCCTTGGCTACGGCCTGCTCTCGCCTTTGCTCTGGCCTGCTCTCGCTCTAGCTCCGTACTGCCCTCGCCCTGGCTCCACACTATGCCACAGCTCGGGCTCCGGCCTGCCCTCGCCTTGGCAACGTCCTGCTCTCTCCCTGGCTCTGAACTGCTCTCTCTCTGGCTCTCGCCTACCCTCGCCCTGGCTCCGGCCTGCTCTCTCTCTTGCTCTGGACTGCCCTTGCCCTGGCTCCGGCCTACTCTCGCTCTGGCCTGCCCTTGCCTTGGCTCTGGCCTTCTCTATCTCTGGCTCCGGCCTGCCCTTGCCTTGGCTCTGGCCTACCCTCGCCTTGACTCCGGCCTGCTCTCGCCTTGGCTCCGGCCTGCTCTCGCTCTGGCTACGGCCTGCCCTCGGCCTGACTCCCCCCTGCCCTTGCTCTGGCTCCGGCCAGCCCTCGCATTGGCTCTGGCCTGCCCTCGCCCTGGCTCCGGCCTGCTCTCTCTCTGGCTCTTGCCTGCCCATTGGCTCCGGCCTGCTCTCTTTCTGGCTCTGGCCTGCCCTTGCCTTCAAGGCTCTGGCCTGCTCTCGCTCTGGCTCTGTCCTGCCCTCGCCTTGGCTCCGGCCTGCTCTTGCCCTGGCTCCGGCCTGCTCTCGTTCTGGCTCTGACCTTCCCTCGCACTGGCCCTGGCCTGCTCTCTCTCTGGCTCTGGCCTGCCCTTGCCCTGGCTCCAGCGTACTCTGGCTCTGGCCTGCTCTCGCTCTGGCCTCGCCCTGTCTCCGGCCTCCTCTCGCCCTGGTTCCGGCCTGCCCTTGCCTTGGCTCTGGCCTTCTCTCGCTCTGGCTCTGGCCTGCCCCTCGCTCTGGCTCTGGCCTGCCCTCGCCCTGGCTCCAGCCTGCTCTCGCTCTGCTCTCGCTCTGGCTCTGGCCAGCTCTCGCTCTGGCGTGCCCTCGCTTTTGCTCCGGCCTGCTTTCACTATGACTCTGGCCTTCCCTCGCCCTGGATCCGGCCTGCTCTGGATCTGTCTCTGGCCTGCCCTCACCTTGGCTCCGGCCTGCTCTCGCCTTGGCTCCGGCCTTCTCTCGCTCTGGCTCTCGCCTGCCCTTGCCTTGGCTCTGGCCTACTCTCGCTCTGGCTCTGGCCTGCCCTCGCCCTGGCTCCGGCCTGCTCTCGCTCTGGCCTGCTCTCTCTCTGGCGTGCCCTCACTTTGGCTCCGGCCTGCTCTGGCTCTGGCCTGCCCTCGCCCTGGCTCCGGAATGTTCTCGCCTTGGCTCTGGCCTGCTATCGCTCTGGCTCTAGCCTGCCCGAGCTCTCTCTGGCTCTGGCTTGCCCTCGCTCTGGCTCTTGCCTGCCCTCGCCTTGACTCTGGCCTGCTCTGACTCTGGCTCGGGCCTGCCCTCGCCCTGGCTCCGGCCTGCTCTCGCCCTGGCTCCGGCCTGCTCTCTCCCTTGCTCTGGCCTGCTCTGACTCTGGCTCGGGCCTGCCCTCGCCCTGGCTCCGGCCTGCTCTCGCCCTGGCTCCGGCCTGCTCTCGCCCTGGCTCCGGCCTGCTCTCTCCCTTGCTCTGGCCTGCTCTTGCCCTGGCTCTGGCCTGCTCTTTCCCTGGTTCCGGCGTGCCCAATGTGTGTGTGCTGCGGAGTGTACATAATGGCCAAGGCGAAGGCAGGCCAGAAGAAGAGCGAGAGCAGGCTGGAGTCAAGACAAGGGCAGGCCAGAGCCAGAGCAAGAGCCGGCCAGATCCAGAGCAAGAGCAGGCCGGAGCCAGGGCGAGGGCAGGCCAGAGCAAGAGCAGGCCGGAGCCAGGGCGAGGGCTGACCGGAGCCAGAGCAAGGGCAGGCCGGAGCCAGGGCGAGAGCAGGCCGGAGCCAAGGTGAGAGCAGGCCGGAGCCAAGGCGAGAGCAGACTGGAGCCAAGGCGAGGGCTGGCCGAAGAGAGAGCAGGCCGGAGTCAAGGCGACATTTGGCCGGAGCCAAGGCGAGGGCAGTCCAGAGCTAGAGCGAGAGCGGGCCGGAGCCAAGGCGAGGGCAGGCCAGAGCCAGATCCAGAGCAGGCCAGAGTCAGGGCGAGGGCAGGCCAGAGCGAGAGCAGGCCGGAGCCAAGTCGAGGTCAGGCCAGAGCTTGAGTAGGCCAGAGCCAAGGCCCAGGCCAGAGCCAGAGCGAGAGAAGGCCGGAGCCAGGGCAAGGGCAGGCCGGAACAAGGGCGAGAGCAGGCCGGAGACAGGGCGAGGCCAGAGCCAGAGCGGATCAGAACCAGAGCGAGAGTATGCCGGAGCCAGGGCGAGGGCAGGCTGGAGATAGAGCAAGAGCAGGTCGGAGACAAGGGTAGAGCAGGCTGGAGCCAAGGCGAGGGCAGGCCAGAGCCAGAGCTAGGGCAGACCAGAGCCAGAGCGAGAGCAGGCCTGAGCCAGAGCGAGAGCAGGCTGGAGCCAAGGCGAAGGCAGGCCAGAACAAGAGCGAGATCAGGTTAGAGTCAAGACGAGGGCAGGCCAGAGCCAGAGGAAGAGCAGGCCGGAGCCAAGGCATGGGCAGGCCAGAGCGAGGGCAGGCCGGAGCCAGGGCAAGGGCAGGCCAGAGCCAGAACGGGTCGGAGCCAGGGCGAGAGCAGGCCGGATCCAATGCAAGGGCAGGCCGGAGCCAGAGGGGCAGGCCGGAGTCAGGGCGAGGGCAGGCCAGAGCGAGAGCAGGCCGGAACCAAGGCGAGGGCAGGCCAGAGCCAGATCCAGAGCAGGCCGGAGCCAGGGCGAGGGCAGGCCAGACAGAGCGTGAGCAGGCCGTAGCCAAGGCAAGGGCACGCCAGAGCGAGAGGAGGCCAGAGCGAGAGCAGGCCGGAGCCAGGGCAAGGGCAGGCCAGAGCGAGAGTAGGCCAGAGCCAAGGCACGGGTAGGCCAGAGCGAGAGCAGGCCGGAGCCAAGGCGAGGGCAGGCCAGAGCGAGAGTAGGCCAGAGCCAAGGCGAGGGCAGGCCAGAGCCAGAGCGAGAGCAGGCCAGAGCGAGAGCAGTCCGGAGCCAGAGCGAGAGCAGTCCGGAGCCAGAGCTACGGCAGGCCAGAGCCAGAGCGAGAGCAGGCCTGAGCCAGAGCGAGAGCAGGCTGGAGCCAAGGCGAAGGCAGTCCAGAACAAGAGTGAGATCAGATTAGAGTCAAGACGAGGGCAGGCCAGAGCCAGAGGAAGAGCAGGCAGGAGCCAAGGCATGGGCAAGCCAGAGCCAGAGAGAGAGCAGGCCAGAGCCAGGGCGAGGGCTTGCAGGCAGGAGCCAGGGTGAGGGCAGGCCAAAGCCAGAGCAAGAGCAGGCCAGAGCCAGGGCGAGAGCAGGCCGGAGCCAAAGCGAGGGCTAGCCGGAGTCAGAGCAAGAGCAGGCCGGAGCCAGGGCGAGAGCAGGCCGGAGCCAGGGCGAGAGCAGGTCGGAGCCAGGGCGAGAGCAGGCCGGAGCCAAGGCGAGGGCAGGCCGGAGCCAAGGCGAGGGCAGGCCAGAGCCAGATCCAGAGCAGGCCGGAGCCAGGGCGAGGGCAGGCCAGACAGAGCGAGAGCAGTCCGTAGCCAAGGCGAGGGCACGCCAGAGCGAGAGCAGGCTAGAGCAAGAGCAGGCCGGAGCCAGGGCGAGGGCAGGCCAGGGCGAGGGCAGGCCAGAGCCAAGGCAAGGGCAGGCCAGAGCCAAGGCAAGGGCAGGCCAGAGCCAAGGCAAGGGCAGGCCAGAGCCAAGGCAAGGGCAGGCCAGAGCGAGAGAAGGCCAGAGTTAAGGCAAGGGCAGGCCGAAGCCAGGACGAATGCAGGCCGGAGACAGGGTGGGTGAGGCCAGAGCGAGAGAAGGCCAGAGTCTTCAAGGCAAGGGCAGGCCGAAGCCAGGACGAGAGCAGGCCGGAGACAGGGTGGGTGAGGCCAGAGCGAGAGTAGGCCGGAGCCAGGGCGAGGGCAGGCCAGAGAGAGAGCAGGCCGGAGCCAGGCGAGGGCAGGCCAGAGCGAGAGCAGGCCAGAGCCAAGGCGAGGGCAGGCCAGAGCCAGAGCGATAGCAGGCCAGAGCCAGAGCGAGAGCAGTCCGGAGCCAGAGCTAGGGCAGGCCAGAGACAGAGCTAGGGCAGGCCAGAGCCAGAGCGAGAGCAGGCCTGAGCCAGAGCGAGAGCAGGCTGGAGCCAAGGCGAAGGCAGGCCATAACAAGAGCGAGATCAGGTTAGAGTCAAGACGAGGGCAGGCCAGAGCCAGAGGAAGAGCAGGCCGGAGCCAAGGCATGGGCAGGCCAGAGCGAGGGCAGGCCGGAGCCAGGGCAAGGGCAGGCCAGAGCCAGAACGGGTCGGGGCCAGGGCGAGAGCAGGCCGGATCCAATGCAAGGGCAGGCCGGAGCCAGAGGGGCAGGCCGGAGTCAGGGCAAGGGCAGGCCAGAGCGAGAGCAGGCCGGAACCAAGGCGAGGGCAGGCCAGAGCCAGATCCAGAGCAGGCCGGAGCCAGGGCGAGGGCAGGCCAGACAGAGCGAGAGCAGGCCGTAGCCAAAGCAAGGGCACGCCAGAGCGAGAGCAGGCCAGAGCGAGAGCAGGCCGGAGCCAGGGCGAGGGCAGGCCAGAGCGAGAGTAGGCCAGAGCGAGAGAAGGCCAGAGTCAAGGCAAGGGAAGGACGAGAGCAGGCCGGAGACAGGGTGGGTGAGGCCAGAGCGAGAGCAGGCCAGAGCGAGAGTAGGCCGGAGCCAGGGCGAGGGCAGGCCAGAGAGAGAGCAGGCCGGAGCCAGGCGAGGGCAGGCCAGAGCGAGAGCAGGCCAGCGCCAAGGCGAGGGCAGGCCAGAGCCAGAGCGATAGCAGGCCAGAGCCAGAGCGAGAGAAGGCCAGAGTCAAGGCAAGGGAAGGACGAGAGCAGGCCGGAGACAGGGTGGGTGAGGCCAGAGCGAGAGCAGGCCAGAGCCAGAGCGAGAGCAGGCTGGATCCAAGGCGAAGGCAGGCCAGAACAAGAGCGAGATCAGGTTAGAGTCAAGACGAGGGCAGGCCAGAGCCAGAGGAAGAGCAGGCCGGAGCCAAGGCATGGGCAGGCCAGAGCGAGAGCAGGCCAGAGAGAGAGCAGGCCGGAGCCAGGGCAAGGGCAGGCCAGAGCCAGAGCGGGTCGGAGCCAGGGCGAGAGCAGGCCGGAGCCAATGCGAGGGCAGGCTGGAGCCAGAGGGGCAGGCCGGAGTCAGGGCGAGGGCAGGCCAGAGCGAGACGGAGCCAAGGCGAGGGCAGGCCAGAGCTTGAGTAGGCCAGAGCCAAGGCAAGGGCAGGCCAGAGCCAGAGCGAGAGGAGGCCGGAGCCAGGGCGAGGGCAGGCCAGAGCCAAGGCTAGGGCAGGCCAGAGCGACAGAAGGCCGGAGCCAAGGCAAGGGCAGGCCGGAACAAGAGCGAGAGCAGGCCGGAGACAGGGCGAGGCCAGAGCGAGAGCAGGTCAGAACCAGAGCGAGAGTATGCCGGAGCCAGGGCGAGGGCAGGCCAGAGCCAGAGCGAGAGCAGGCCAGAGCGAGAGCAGTCCAGAGCCAGAGCTAGGGCAGGCCAGAGCCAGAGCGAGAGTAGGCCAGAGCCAGAGCGAGAGCAGGCCAGAGCCAGAGCGAGAGCAGGCTGCAGCTAAGGCAAAGGCAGGCCAGAACAAGAGCAAGATCAGGTTAGAGTCAAGACAAGAGCAGGCCAGAGCCAGAGGAAGAGCAGGCCGGAGCCAAGGCATGGGCAGGCCAGAGCCAGAGAGAGAGCAGGCCGGAGCCAGGGCAAGGGCAGGCCAGAGCGGGTCGGAGCCAGGGCGAGAGCAGGCCGGAGCCAATGCGAGGGCAGGCTGGAGCCAGAGGGGCAGGCCGGAGTCAGGGCGAGGGCAGGCCGGAGCCAGAGCGAGAGCAGGCCGGAGCCAAGGCGAGAGAGAGCAGGCCGTAGCCAAGGCGAGAGCAGTCCGGAGGCAAGGCAAGGGAAGGCCAGATAGAGCCAGAGCGACAGCAGGCCTACGCCAGAGCGAGAGCAGGCCGGAGCCAAGGCGAAGCAAGAGCGAGAGCAGGCCGGACGTTACAGCAGTAGTGTAATTCTCAGATTTGTGTCTCATAATAAGCAATGAAGGTTCCTGTGCTAGGACAGCAAGCAGAGATCTTAGAAACCTTGAAGAATTGATACAGAAAGTGTATTAGATGCTGTAGAACTTTCCATGTAATAACATTTATTTGTAAGAACCGATCCCGAGAATGTGTCTCTGAAACGAGTGGAGTCTGAGCATGTGCAGCTCTGCTGTATTCAGGGGCGTAACAACCGTGGTCACAGAGGTCGCAACCGGGCCCATGCGGGTGGGGGCCTGCTGACGCCAGCACAAAATTCAACTGGATGTGCGTCCTCAGACCCACATTCAGCTGAAGTGGATTGTGGCACAGAGACCTATGAGCAAGAGCAGGCCAGAGCAAGAGCAGGTCGGAGCAAGGGCCAGGGCAGGTCAGAGCCAGAGCAAGAACAGGCCAGAGCAAGGGCGAGAGCAGGTCGGAGCCAAGGCGAGGGCCAGCCGGAGCCAGAGCGAGAGCAGGCTGGAGCCAGGGCAAAAGCAGGCCGGAGCCAAGGCGAGGGCAGGTCAGAGCCAGATCCAGAGCAGGCCGGAGCCAGGGCGAGGGCAGGCCAGACAGAGCGAGAGCAGGCCGGAGCCAAGGCGAGGGCACGCCAGAGCGAGAGGAGGCCAGAGCGGGAGCAGGCTGGAGCCAGGGCAAGGGCAGGCCAGAGCGAGAGTAGGCCAGAGAAGGCCGGAGCCAAGGCAAGGCAGGCCGGAACCAGGACGAGAGCAGGCCGGAGACAGGGTGAGGCCAGAGCGAGAGCAGGCCAGAGCCAGAGCAAGAGTAGGCCGGAGCCAGGGCGAGGGCAGGCCAGAGAGAGAGCAGACCGGAGCCAGGGCGAGGGCAGGCCAGAGCGAGAGCAGACCAGAGCCAAGGCGAGGGCAGGCCATAGCCAGAGCGAGACTAGGCCAGAGCGAGAGCAGGCCGGAGCCAAGGCGAAGGCAGGCCAGAAGAAGAGCGAGAGCAGGCTGGAGTCAAGACAGGGCATACCAGAGCCAGAGCAATGGCCGGCCAGATCCAGAGCAAGAGCAGGCCGGAGCCAGGGCGAGGGCAGGCCAGAGCAAGAGCAGGCCGGAGCCAGGGCGAGAGCAGGCCGGAGCCAGAGCAAGAGCAGGCTGGAGCCAGGGCGAGGGCTGACCGGAGCCAGAGCAAGGGCTGGCCGGAGCCAGAGCAAGGGCTGGCCGGAGCCAGAGCAAGGGCTGGCCGGAGCCAGGGCGAGAGCAGGCCGGAGCCAAGGCGAGAGCAGGCCGGAGCCAAGGCGAGGGCTGGCCGAAGCGAGAGCAGGCCGGAGCCAAGGCGAGATTTGGCTGGAGCCAAGGCGAGGGCAGGCCAGAGCGAGAGCGCGCCGGAGCCAAGGCGAGGGCAGGCCAGAGCCAGATCCAGAGCAGGCTGGAGTCAGGGCGAGGGCAGGCCAGAGCGAGAGCAGGCCGGAGCCAAGGCGAGGGCAGGCCAGAGCTTGAGTAGGCCACAGCCAAGGCAAGAGCAGGCCAGAGCCAGAGCGAGAGAAGGCCGGAGCCAGGACGAGGGCAGGCCAGAGCCAAGGCAAGGGCAGGCCAGAGCAAGAGAAGGCCGGAACAAGGGCGAGAGCATGCCGGAGACATGGCGAGGCAAGAGCCAGAGCGAGAGCAGGTCAGAACCAGAGCGAGAGCAGGCCAGAGCGAGAGCCGTCCGGGGCCAGAGCGAGAGCAGGCCAGAGCGAGAGCAGGCCGGAGCCAAGGTGAGGGCAGGCCAGAGCCAGAACGAGAGCAGGCCAGTGCCAGAGCGAGATCAGGCCAGTGCCAGAGCGAGAGCAGTCCGTAGCCAAGGCAAGGGCAGGCCAGAGCCAGAGAGAGAGAATAGGCCTGAGCGAGAGCAGGCCGGAGCCAAGGCGAAGGCAGGCCAGAACCAAAGCGAGAGCAGGCCGGAGTCAAGACGAGGGCAGGCCAGAGCCAGAGCAAGAAAGAGCAGGCTGGAGCCAAGGCGAGGGCTGGCCGGAGCCAGAACAGGAGCTGGCCGGAGCCAGAGCAAGGGCAGGCCGGAGCAAGGGCAGGCCGGAGCCAGGGCGAGGGCAGGCTGAAGCCAGAGCGAGAGCAGGCCGGAGCCAGGGCGAGAACAGGCCGGAGCCAAGGAGAAGGCAGGCCAGAGCCAGAGCAAGAGCAGGCCGGAGCCAGGATGAGGGCAGGCCGTAGCCAAGGCGAGGGCAGGACAGAGCTAAAGCCAGAGCAGGCCGGAGCCTGGGCAAGGGCAGACCAGAGTCAGAGCGAGAGCAGGCAGGAGTCAAGGCGAGGGCAGGCCGGAGCCAGGGCGAGGAAAGCGAGAGCAGGCCGGAGTCTGGGCGAGGGCAGACCAGAGTCAAAGCGAGAGCAGGCTGGAGCCAAGGCGAGGGCAGGCCAGAGCGATATCAGGCCGGAACCAGGGCAAGAGCTGGCTAGAGAGAGCGAAAATAGGCCAGAGCCAAGGCTAGGGCAGGCGAGAGCCAGAGCGAGAGAAGTCCGGAGCCAAGGCGAGGACAGGCCAGAGCCAGAGCGAGAGCAAGCCGGAGACAAGGTGAGGGCAGGCCAGAGCCAGAAAGAGAGCAAGTCAGTTCCAGATCGAGAGCAGGCCAGTGCAAGAGCGAGAGAATGCCGGAGTCAGGGCGAGAGCAGGCCAGAGCGAGAGCCGGCCGGAGAAAGGGCGAGGGCAGGCCAGAGCCAGAGCGAGAGCAGGCCGGAGCCAGGAGGAGGGCAAGCTGGAGCCAGGGTGAGAGCAGGCCGTAGCCAAGGCGAGGGCAGGACAGAGCTAGAGCCATAGCAGGCCGGGAGGGCAGACCAGAGTCAAAGCGAGAGCAGGCTGGAGCCAAGGCGAAGGCAGGCCAGAGCAAGATCAGGCCGGAGCCAGGGCAAGGGCAGGCCAGAGAGAGCAAAAGTAGGCCAGAGCCAAGGCTAGGGCAGGCGAGAGCCAGAGCGAGAGAAGTCTGGAGCCAAGGCGAGGACACGCCAGAGCCAGAGCAAGCCGGAGACAAGGTGAGGGCAGGCCAGAGCCAGAGCGAGAGCAGGTCAGTTCCAGATCGAGAGCAGGCCTGTGCAACAGCGAGAGAATGCCGGAGTCAGGACGAGGGCAGGCCAGAGCGAGAGCAGGCCGGAGAAAGGGCGAGGGCATGCCGGAGCCAGAGCGAGAGCAGGCCGGAGTCAGAGCGAGAGCAGGCTCCGGAGCCAAGGCGAGGGAAGGCCGGAGGCAGAGTGAGAGCAGGCCGGAGCCAGGGCGACGGCAGGCCGGAGCCAGAGCGAGAGCAAGCCAGAGCCAAGGCGAGGGCAGGCCAGAAGCAGAGCCAGGGCGGGACAGAGCGAGAGCAGGCCGGAGCCAAGGCGACGGCAGGCAAGAGCAGGCCGGAGCCAAGGCGAGTGCAGGCCAGAGCGAGAGCAGTCTGGAGCCAGGGCAGGCCAGAGCCAGAGCTAGAGCAGGCTTGAGCCAGAGCGAGGGCATGCCGGAGCCAAGGCGAAGGCTGGCCAGAACCAGAGCGAGAGCAGTCCGGAGTCAAAACGAGGGCAGGCCAGAGCAAGAGCAGGCCGGAGCCAGGGCGAGGGCAGTCCAGAGCCAGAGCAAGAGAAGGCCGGAGCCAGGGCGAGAGCAGGCTGGAGCCAAGGCGAAGGCTGGCCGTAGCCAGAGCAAGGGCCGGCCGGAGCCACAGCGAGGGCAGGCTGGAGCCAGAGCGAGAGCAGGCCGGAGCCAAGGCGAGGGCAGGCCAGAGCGTGAGCAGGCTGGAGCCAGGGCAACAGCAGGCCGGAGCCAAGGCCAGGGCAGGCCAGAGCCAGATCCAGAGCAGGACGGAGCCAGGGCGAGGGCAGGCCAGAGTCAGAGCGAGAGCAGGCCGGAGCCAAGACGAGGGCAGGCGCGAGGCAGAGCGAGAGAAGGCCGGAGCCAAGGAGAGGCAGGCCAGAGCGAGAGTAGGCCGGAGCCGAGGCAAGGGCAGGCCAGAACCAGAGCGAGAGCAGGCCAGAGCGAGGGCAGGCTGAAGCCAGAGCGAGAGCAGGCCAGAGCCAGGGCGAGAGCAGGCCGGAGACAAGGAGTGGGCAGGCCAGAGCAAGAGCAGGCCGGAGCCAGGTCTAGAGCAGGCCGTAGCCAAGGCGAGGGCAGGCCAGAGCGAGATCAGGCCGGAGGCAGGGCAAGAGCAGGCCGGAGCTAAGGCGACTGCAGGCCAGAGACAGAGCGAGAGCAGGCCGGAGCCAAGGCGAGGGCTGGCCGAAGCCAGAGCAAGGGCAGGCTGGAGCCAGAGTGAGAGCAGGCCGGAGCCAGGGCAAGAGCAGGCCGGAGCCAGGGCGAGGGCAGGCTGGAGCCAGAGGGAGGGCAGGCCGGAGCCACTTAGAGGGCAGGCCGGAGCCAGGCCGAGGGCAGGCCGGATCCAGGGCGAGAGCTTCGGCATGCTAAGGCGAGGGCAGGCCGGAGCCAAGGCGAGGGCAGGACAGAGCTAGAGCCAGAGCAGGCCGGAGCCTGGGCGAGGGCAGACCAGAGTCAGAGCGAGAGCAGGCCGGAGCCAAGGCGAGGGCAGGCCAGAGCGAGATCAGGCCGGAGCCTGGGCAAGAGCAGGACGGAGCCAAGGCGACGGCAGGCCAGAACCAGAGTGAGAGCAGGCCGGAGCCAAGGTGAGTGCAGGCCAGAGCCAGAAAGAGAGCAGGCCAGTGCCAGAGCGAGATCAGGCCAGTGCCAGAGCGAGAGCAGTCCGGAGCCAAGGCAAGGGCAGGCCAGAGCCAGAGAGAGAATAGGCCTGAGCGAGAGCAGGCCGGAGCCAAGGCGAAGGCAGGCCAGAACCAAAGCGAGAGCAGGCCGGAGTCAAGACGAGGGCAGGCCAGAGCAAGAAAGAGCAGGCTGGAGCCAAGGCGAGGGCTGGCCGGAACCAGAACAGGAGCTGGCCGGAGCCAGAGCAAGGGCAGGCCGGAGCAGGGCGAGGGCAGGCTGTAGCCAGAGCGAGAGCAGGCCGGAGCCAGGGTGAGAGCAGGCCGGAGCCAAGGAGAGGGCAAGCCAGAGCAAGAGCAGGCCGGAGCCAGGATGAAGGCAAGCCAGAGCCAGGTCGAGAGCAGGCCTTAGCCAAGGCGAGTGCAGGACAGAGCTAAAGCCAGAGCAGGCCGGAGCCTGGGCGAGGGCAGACCAGAGTCAGAGCGAGGGCAGGCCGGAGCCAGGGCGAGGAAAGCGAGAGCAGGCTGGAGCCAAGGCGAGGGCAGGCCAGAGCGAGATCAGGCCGGAGCCAGGGCAAGGGCAGGCCAGAGAGAGCGAAAGTAGGCCAGAGCCAAAGCGAGAGCAGGCCGGAGTCAAGACGAGGGCAGGCCAGAGCCAGAGCAAGAAAGAGCAGGCTGGAGCCAAGGCGAGGGCTTGCCGAAGCCAGAACAGGAGCTGGCCGGAGCCAGAGCAAGGGCAGGCCGGAGCCAGGGCGAGGGCAGGCTGAAGCAAGAGCGAGAGCAGGCCGGAGCCAGGGTGAGAGCAGGCCGGAGCCAAGGAGTGGGCAGGCCAGAGCCAGAGCAAGAGCAGGCCGGAGCCAGGATGAGGGCAAGCCGGAGCCAGGTCGAGAGCAGGCCGTAGCCAAGGCGAGGGCAGGACAGAGCTAAAGCCAGAGCATGCCGGAGCCTGGGCAAGGGCAGACCAGAGTCAGAGCGAGAGCAGGCCGGAGCCAAGGCGAGGGCAGGCCAGAGCGAGATCAGGCCGGAGCCAGGGCAAGAGCAGGCCGGAGCCAAGGCGACTGCAGGCCAGAGCCAGAGCGAGAGAAGGCCGGAGCCAAGGTGAGGGCAAGCAAGAGACAGAACGAGAGCAGGCCAGTGCCAGAGCGAGATCAGGCCAGTGCCAGAGCGAGAGCAGTCAGGAGCCAAGGCAAGGGCAGGCCAGAGCCAGAGAGAGAGAGTAGTAGGCCTGAGCGAGAGCAGGCCGGAGCCAAGGCGAAGGCAGGCCAGAACCAAAGCGAGAGCAGGCCGGAGTCAAGACGAGGGCAGGCCAGAGCCAGAGCAAGAAAGAGCAGGCTGGAGCCAAGGCGAGGGCTTGCCGGAGCCAGAACAGGAGCTGGCCGGAGCCAGAGCAAGGGCAGGACGGAGCCAGGGCGAGGGCAGGCTGAAGCCAGAGCGAGAGCAGGCCGGAGCCAGGGCGAGAGCAGGCCGGAGCCAGGGCGAGAGCAAGCCGGAGCCAAGGAGTGGGCAGGCCAGAGCCAGAGCAAGAGCAGGCCGGAGCCAGGATGAGGGCAAGCCGGAGCCAGGTCGAGAGCAGGCCGTAGCCAAGGCGAGGGCAGGACAGAGCTAAAGCCAGAGCAGGCCGGAGCCTGGGCAAGGGCAGACCAGAGTCAGAGCGAGAGCAGGCCGGAGCCAAGGCGAGGGCAGGCCAGAGCGAGATCAGGCCGGAGCCAGGGTGAGAGCAGGCCGGAGCCAAGGAGAGGGCAAGCCAGAGCAAGAGCAGGCCGGAGCCAGGATGAAGGCAAGCCAGAGCCAGGTCGAGAGCAGGCCTTAGCCAAGGCGAGTGCAGGACAGAGCTAAAGCCAGAGCAGGCCGGAGCCTGGGCGAGGGCAGACCAGAGTCAGAGCGAGGGCAGGCCGGAGCCAGGGCGAGGAAAGCGAGAGCAGGCTGGAGCCAAGGCGAGGGCAGGCCAGAGCGAGATCAGGCCGGAGCCAGGGCAAGGGCAGGCCAGAGAGAGCGAAAGTAGGCCAGAGCCAAAGCGAGAGCAGGCCGGAGTCAAGACGAGGGCAGGCCAGAGCCAGAGCAAGAAAGAGCAGGCTGGAGCCAAGGCGAGGGCTTGCCGAAGCCAGAACAGGAGCTGGCCAGAGCAAGGGCAGGCCGGAGCCAGGGCGAGGGCAGGCTGAAGCAAGAGCGAGAGCAGGCCGGAGCCAGGGTGAGAGCAGGCCGGAGCCAAGGAGTGGGCAGGCCAGAGCCAGAGCAAGAGCAGGCCGGAGCCAGGATGAGGGCAAGCCGGAGCCAGGTCGAGAGCAGGCCGTAGCCAAGGCGAGGGCAGGACAGAGCTAAAGCCAGAGCAGGCCGGAGCCTGGGCAAGGGCAGACCAGAGTCAGAGCGAGAGCAGGCCGGAGCCAAGGCGAGGGCAGGCCAGAGCGAGATCAGGCCGGAGCCAGGGCAAGAGCAGGCCGGAGCCAAGGCGACTGCAGGCCAGAGCCAGAGCGAGAGAAGGCCGGAGCCAAGGTGAGGGCAAGCAAGAGACAGAACGAGAGCAGGCCAGTGCCAGAGCGAGATCAGGCCAGTGCCAGAGCGAGAGCAGTCAGGAGCCAAGGCAGGGCAGGCCAGAGCCAGAGAGAGAGTAGGCCTGAGCGAGAGCAGGCCGGAGCCAAGGCGAAGGCAGGCCAGAATCAAAGCGAGAGCAGGCCGGAGTCAAGACGAGGGCAGGCCAGAGCCAGAGCAAGAAATAGCAGGCTGGAGCCAAGGCCCTCGAGGGCTTGCCGGAGCCAGAACAGGAGCTGGCCGGAGCCAGAGCAAGGGCAGGACGGAGCCAGGGCGAGGGCAGGCTGAAGCCAGAGCGAGAGCAGGCCGGAGTCAGGGCGAGAGCAGGCCGGAGCCAGGGCGAGAGCAAGCCGGAGCCAAGGAGTGGGCAGGCCAGAGCAAGAGCAGGCCGGAGCCAGGATGAGGGCAAGCTGGAGCCAGGTCGAGAGCAGGCCGTAGCCAAGGCGAGGGCAGGACAGAGCTAAAGCCAGAGCAGGCCGGAGCCTGGGCAAGGGCAGACCAGAGTCAGAGCGAGAGCAGGCCGGAGCCAAGGCGAGGGCAGGCCAGAGCGAGATCAGGCCGGGGAGCCAGGGCAAGAGCAGGTCGGAGCCAAGGCGACTGCAGGCCAGAGCCAGAGCGAGAGCAGGCCGGAGCCAAGGTGAGGGCAGGCAAGAGACAGAACGAGAGCAGGCCAGTGCCAGAGCGAGATCAGGCCAGTGCCAGAGCAGTCCGGAGCCAAGGCAAGGGCAGGCCAGAGCCAGAGAGAGAGTAGGCCTGAGCGAGAGCAGGCCGGAGCCAAGGCGAAGGCAAGCCAGAACCAAAGCGAGAGCAGGCCGGAGTCAAGACGAGGGCAGGCCAGAGCCAGAGCAAGAAAGAGCAGACCGGAGCCAAGGCGAGGGCAGGCCGGAGCCAAGTCGAGGGCGGGAGCTGGCCAGAGCCAGAGGGAGGGCAGGCTGGAGCCAGAGGGAGGGCAGGCCGGAGCCAGTTAGAGGGCAGGCCGGAGCCAGTTAGAGGGCAGGCCGGAGCCAGGCCGAGGGCAGGCCGGATCCAGGGCGAGAGCATGCCGGAGCTAAGGCGAGGGCAGGCCGGAGCCAAGGCGAGGGCAGGACAGAGCTAGAACCAGAGCAGGCCGGAGCCTGGGCGAGGGCAGACCAGAGTCAGAGCGAGAGCAGGCCGGAGCCAAGGCGAGGGCAGGCCAGAGAGATCAGGCCGGAGCCAGGGCAAGAGCAGGCCGGAGCCAAGGCAGCGGCAGGCCAGAGCGAGAGCAGGCCGGAGCCAAGGTGAGGACAGGCAAGAGCCAGAACGAGAGCAGGCCAGTGCCAGAGCGAGATCAGGCCAGTGCCAGAGCGAGAGCAATCCGGAGCCAAGGCAAGGGCAGGCCAGAGCCAGAGAGAGATTAGGCCTGAGCGAGAGCAGGCCGGAGCCAAGGCGAAGGCAGGCCAGAATCAAAGCGAGAGCAGGCCGGAGTCAAGACGAGGGCAGGCCAGAGCCAGAGCAAGAAAGAGCAGGCTGGAGCCAAGGCGAGGGCTGGCCGGAGCTAGAACAGGAGCTGGCCGGAGCCAGAGTAAGGGCAGGCCGGAGCCAGAGCAAGGGCAGGCCGGAGCCAGGGCGAGGGCAGGCTGAAGCCAGAGCGAGAGCAGGCCGGAGCCAGGGCGAGAGCAGGCCGGAGCCAAGGAGAGGGCAGGCCAGAGCCAGAGCAAGAGCAGGCCGGAGCCAGGATGAGGGCAGGCCGTAGCCAAGGCGAGGGCAGGACAGAGCTAAAGCCAGAGCAGGCCGGAGCCTCGAGGGCAGACCAGAGTCAGAGCGAGAGCAGGCCGGAGCCAAGGCGAGGGAGGGCAGGCCGGAGCCAGGGCGAGGAAAGCGAGAGCAGGCCGGAGCCTGGGCGAGGGCAGTCCAGAGAGAGATCAGGCCGGAGCCAGGGCAAGAGCAGGCTAGAGAGAGCGAAAGTAGGCCAGAGCCAAGGCTAGGGCAGGCGAGAGCCAGAGCGAGAGAAGTCCGGAGCCAAGTCGAGGACAGGCCAGAGCCAGAGCAAGAGAAGGCCGGAGCCTTGGAGAGCAGGCCGGATCCAAGGCGAAGGCTGGCCGTAGCCAGAGCAAGGGCAGGCCGGAGCCACAGCGAGGGCAGGCTGGAGCCAGAGCGAGAGCAGGCCGGAGCCAAGGCGAGGGCAAGCCAGAGAGAGAGCAGGCTGGAGCCAGGGCGAGAGCAGGCCGGAGCCAAGGCGAGGGCAGGCCAGAGCCAGATCCAGAGCAGGACGGAGCCAGGGCGAGGGCAGGCCAGAGTCAGAGTGAGAGCAGGCCGGTGCCAAGACGAGGGCAGGCGCGAGCCAGAGCAAGAGAAGGCCGGAGCCAAGGCAAAGGTAGGCCGGAACAAGGCCTAGAGCAGGCCTGAGACAGGGCGAGGCTAGAGCCAGAGCGAGAGTAGGCCACAGCCAGAGTGAGAGTATGCCGGAGCCAGGGCGAGGGCAGGCAGAGCCAGAGAGAGAGCAGGCCGGAGCCAGGGCGAGGGCGGGCCAGAGGCAAAGCGAGAGCAGGCCGGAGCAAGTGTGAGAGCAGGCCAGAGCTAAGGCGAGGGCAGGCCGGAGCCAGAGCGATGGCAGGCCGGAGGGCAAGGGCAGTCCGGAACTAGAGCGAGAGCAGGCCGGAGCCAAGGTGAGAGCTGGCTGGAGCCAAGGCGAGGGCAGGCCAGAGGCAGAGCCAGGGCAGGCCAGAGCCAGAGCGATAGAAGGCTGGAGCCAAGGCCAGAGCAGGCCAGAGCCAGTGTAAGGAGCAGGTCGGAGCCAAGGCGAGGGCTGCGCTGGCCAGAGCGAGAGCAGGCCGGAGCCAGGGCAAGGGCAGTCCGGAACTAGAGCGAGAGCAGGCCGGAGCCAAGGTGAGAGCTGGCTGGAGCCAAGGCGAGAGCAGAGCCAGGGCAGGCCAGAGCCAGAGCCAGAGCAGGCCGGAGCCAAGGCGAGGGCAGGCCAGAGCCAGTGTAAGACCAGGTCGGAGCCAAGGCGAGGGCAGGCCAGAGCGAGAGCAGGCCGGAGCCAAGGTGAGGGGAGGCCAGAGCGAGAGCAGGCCAGAGCAGTCCGGAGCCAAGGTAAGGGCAGGCCTGAGCCAGAACGAGGGCAGGCCTGAGCCAGAACGAGAGCAGGCCTGAGCCAGAGCAAGAGCAGGCCGGAGCCAAGGCGAAGGCAGGCCAGAACAAGAATGAGAAATGGCTTTCTTCTTGCCACTCTTCCATAAAGGCCTGATTTCAGTGTACGACTGATTGTTGTCCTATGGACAGACTCTCCCACCTCAGCTCTAGATCTCTGCAGTTCATCCAGAGTGATCATGGGCCTTTTGGCTGCATCTCTGATCAGTCTTCTCCTTGCTCGAGATGAAAGTTTAGAGGGACGGCCGGGTCTTGGTAGATTTGCAGTGGTCTGATACTCCTTCCATTTCAATATAATCGCTTGCACAGTGCTCCTTGAGATGTTTAAAACTTGGGAAATCTTTTTGTATCCAAATCCGGCTTTAAACTTCGCCACAACAGTATCTCGGACCTGCCTGGTGTGTTCCTTGGTCTTCATGATGCTCTCTGCACTTGAAACAGAACCCTGAGACTATCAGGCCAGAGCCAGAGGAAGAGCAGGCCGGAGCCAAGGCTTCGGCAGTCGAGAGCCAGAGAGAGAGCAGGCCGGAGACAGAGCGAGGGCAGGCCAGAGCGAGAGCAGGTCGGAGCGAATGCGAGGGCCGGCCGGAGCTAGAGCAAGGGCTGGCCCGAGCCAGAGAGAGAGCACGCCGGAGCCAGAGAGAGAGCAGGCCTGAGCCAGAGCGAGAGCAGGCCTGAGCCAAGGGAAGAGCAGTTCGGAGCCAAGGCAAGGGTAGACCAGAACGAGAGCAGGCCTGAGCAAGGACGAGGGCAGGCCTGAGCAAGGACGAGGGCAGGCCGGAGCCAGGGCGAGGGCAGGCCAGAGTCAGAGCTAGAGCCGGCCAGAGCTAAGGCAAGGGCAGGCCAGAGCCAGAGAGAGAGCAGGCCGGAGCCAAGGCATGGGCAGGCCAGAGCCAGAGAGAGAGCAGGCCGGAGCCAGGGCGAGAGCAGGTCGGAGTCAAGGCTAGAGCAGGCCGGAGCCAATGCAAGGGCTGGCTGGAGCTAGAGCAAGGGCAGGCCGGAATCAGGGCGAGGGCAGGCCGGAGCCAGAGCAAGGGCAGGCAGGAGTCAGGGTGAGGGCAGGCCGGAGCCAGAGCCAGAGCAGGCTGGAGCCAAGGCGAGAGCAGACCGGAGCCAAGGTGAGGGTAGGACAGAGCCAGAGCCAGAGCAGGCCGGAGCAAGGATGAGGGCAGGCAGTAGCCAGGGCGAGGGCAGGCCAGAGCTAAGGCAAGGGCAGGCCAGAGCCAGAGAGAGAGGAGGCTGGAGCCAGGGCTAGGGAAGGCCAGAGCGAGAGCAGGTCGGAGCCAAGGCGAGAGTAGGCCCCAGCCAGAGCAAGGGCAGGCTGGAGTCAGGGCGAGGGCATGCCGGAGCCAGAGAAAGAGCAGGCCGGAGCCAAGGTGAGGGTAGGCCGGAGCCAAGGCGAGGGTAGGCCAGAGCCAGAGTGAAAACAGGCCGGAGACAGGAACAGGGCAGGCCAGAGCCAGAGCCGGCCAGAGCGAGAGCAGGCTGGAGCCTCGGCGAGGGCAGGCTGGAGCCTCGGCGATGGCAGGCCACAGCCAGAGTGAGAGAAGGCCGGAGTCAAGGCAAGGTTAGGCCGGAACCTGGGCGAGAACAGGCCAGAGCAAGAGTAGGCCAGAGCCAGAGAGACAGCAGGGCGGAGCCTTGGCGAGGGCAGGCTAGAAACAGAGCGAGAACAGGTCGGAGCCAAGGCGAGGGCAGGCTGGAGCCAGAACGATGGCAGTCCAGAGCCAGAGCAAGAGAAGGCCGGAGCCAGGGCTCTCGAGAGCAGGCCGGAGCCAAGGCGAAGCCTGGCCGTAGCCAGAGCAAGGGCAGGCCGGAGCCACAGCGAGGGCAGGCTGGAGCCAGAGCGAGAGCAGGCCAGAGCCAAGGCGAGGGCAGGCCAGAGCGAGAGCAGGCTGGAGCCAGGGCAACAGCAGGCCGGAGCCAAGGCCAGGGCAGGCCAGAGCAGGACGGAGCCAGGGCGAGGGCAGGCCAGAGTCAGAGCGAGAGTAGGCCGGAGCCAAGACGAGGGCAGGCGCGAGCCAGAGCGAGAGAAGGCCGGAGCCAAGGAGAGGCAGGCCAGAGTGAGAGCAGGCCGGAGCCGAGGCAAGGGCAGGCCAGAACCAGAGCGAGAGCAGGCCGGAGCCAGGGCGAGGGCAGGCTGCAGCCAAGACGAGGGCAGGCTTGAGAATAGCCAGGGCAGGCCAGAGCGAGAGCAGGCCGGAGCCAAGGTGACAGCAGGCCAGAGCGAGAGCAGGCCGGAGCCAAGGTGAGGGCAGGCAAGAGCCAGAACGAGAGCAGGCCAGTGCCAGAGCAAGATCAGGCCAGTGCCAGAGTGAGAGCAGTCCGGAGCCAAGGCAAGGGCAGGCCAGAGCCAAAGAGAGAGTCGGCCGAGCGAGAGCAAGAGCAGGCCGGAGCCTAGGCGAAGGCAGGCCAGAACCAGAGCGAGAGCAGTCCGGAGTCAAGACGAGGGCAGGCCAGAGCAAGAGCAGGCCGGAGCCAGGGCGAGGGCAGGCCAGAGCCAGAGCAAAAGAAGGCCGGAGCCAGGGAGAGCAGGCCGGATCTAAGTCGAAGGCTGGCCAGAGCAAGGGCAAGCCGGAGCCACAGCGAGGGCAGGCTGGAGCCAGAGTGAGAGCAGGACGGAGCCAAGGCGAGGGCAGGCCAGAGAGAGAGCAGGCTGGAGCCAGGGCGAGAGCAGGCCGGAGCCAAGGCGAGGGCAGGCCAGAGCCAGATCCAGAGCAGGACGGAGCCAGGGCGAGGGTAGGCCAGAGTCAGAGTGAGAGCAGGCCGCTGCCAAGACGAGGGCAGGCGCGAGCCAGAGCAAGAGAAGGCCGGAGCCAAGGCAAAGGTAGGCCGGAACAAGGCCTAGAGCAGGCCTGAGACAGGGCGAGGCCAGAGCCAGAGCGAGAGTAGGCCACAGCCAGAGTGAGAGTATGCCGGAGCCAGGGCGAGGGCAGGCCAGAGCCAGAGAGAGAGCAGGCCGGAGCCAGGGCGAGGGCGGGCCAGAGCCAAAGTGAGAGCAGGCCGGAGCAAGGGTGAGAGCAGGCCAGAGCTAAGGCGAGGGCAGGCCGGAGCCAGAGCGATAGCAGGCCGGAGGGCAAGGGCAGTCCGGAACTAGAGCGAGAGCAGGCCGGAGCCAAGGTGAGAGCTGGCTGGAGCCAAGGCGAGGGCAGGCCAGAGGCAGGGCCAGGGTAGGCCAGAGCGAGAGAAGGCCGGAGCCAAGGCGAGAGCAGGCCAGAGCCAGTGTAAGAGCAGGTCGGAGCCAAGGCGAGGGCTGGCCAGAGCGAGAGCAGGCCGGAGCCAGGGCAAGGGCAGTCCGGAACTAGAGCGAGAGCAGGCCGGAGCCAAGGTGAGAGCTGGCTGGAGCCAAGGCGAGGGCAGAGCCAGGGTAGGCCAGAGCCAGAGCAGGCCGGAGCCAAGGCGAGGGCAGGCCAGAGCCAGTGTAAGACCAGGTTGGAGCCAAGGCGAGGGCAGGCCAGAGCGAGAGCAGGCCGGAGCCAAGGCGAGGGGAGGCCAGAGCGAGAGCAGGCCAGAGCGAGAGCAGTCCGGAGCCAAGGCAAGGGCAGGCCTGAGCCAGAACGAGAGCAGGCCTGAGACAGAGCAAGAGCAGGCTGGAGCCAAGGCGAAGGCAGGCCAGAACAAGAGCGAGATCAGGCCAGAGTCAAGACGAGGGCAGGCCAGAGCCAGAGGAAGAGCAGGACGGAGCCAAGGCTTCGGCAGTCGAGAGCCAGAGAGAGAGCAGGCCGGAGACAGAGCGAGGGCAGGCCAGAGCGAGAGCAGGTCGGAGCCAGGGCGAGAGCAGGCCGGAGCGAATGCGAGGGCCGGCCGGAGCTAGAGCAAGGGCTGGCCCGAGCCAGAGAAAGAGCACGCCGGAGCCAGAGAGAGAGCAGGCCTGAGCCAGAGCGAGAGCAGGCCTGAGCCAAGGGAAGAGCAGTCCGGAGCCAAGGCGAGGGTAGACCAGAACGAGAGCAGGCCTGAGCAAGGACGAGGGCAGGCCGGAGCCAGGGCGAGGGCAGGCCAGAGTCAGAGCTAGAGCCGGCCAGAGCTAAGGCAAGGGCAGGCCAGAGCCAGAGAGAGAGCAGGCCGGAGCCAAGGCATGGGCAGGCCAGAGCCAGAGAGAGAGCAGGCCGGAGCCAGGGCGAGAGCAGGTCGGAGTCAAGGCTAGAGCAGGCCGGAGCCAATGCAAGGGCTGGTTGGAGCTAGAGCAAGGGCAGGCCGGAATCAGGACGAGGGCAGGCCGGAGCCAGAGCAAGGGCAGGCAGGAGTCAGGGTGAGGGCAGGCCGGAGCCAGAGCGAGAGCAGGCTGGAGCCAAGGCGAGAGCAGACCGGAGCCAAGGTGAGGGTAGGACAGAGCCAGAGCAGGCCGGAGCAAGGATGAGGGCAGGCAGTAGCCAGGGCGAGGGCAGGCCAGAGTCAGAGCGAGAGCAGGCCGGAGCTAAGGCAAGGGCAGGCCAGAGCCAGAGAGAGAGGAGGCCGGAGCCAGGGCTAGGGAAGGCCAGAGCGAGAGCAAGTCGGAGCCAAGGCGAGAGTAGGCCCCAGCCAGAGCAAGGGCAGGCTGGACAGGGCGAGGGCATGCCGGAGCCAGAGCGAGAGCAGGCCGGAGCCAAGGTGAGGGTAGGCCGGAGCCAAGGCGAGGGTAGGCCAGAGTGAAAACAGGCCGGAGCCAGGACGAGGGCAGGCCAGAGCCAGAGCGAGAGCCGGCCAGAGCGAGAGCAGGCTGGAGCCTCGGCGAGGGCAGGCTGGAGCCTCGGCGAGGGCAGGCCAGAGCCAGAGTGAGAGAAGGCCGGAGTCAAGGCAAGGTTAGGCCGGAACCTGGGCGAGAACAGGCCAGAGCCAGAGCAAGAGTAGGCCAGAGCCAGAGAGAGAGCAGGGCGGAGCCTTGGCGAGGGCAGGCTAGAAACAGAGCGAGAACAGGTCGGAGCCAAGGCGAGGGCAGGCTGGAGCCAGAGCGAGAGCAGGCCGGAGCAAGGGCGAGAGCAGGCCAGAGCCAGAGCGAGAGCAGGCCGGAGCCAGGGCGAGAGCACGCCAGAGCCGGAGCGAGCGAGAGCAGTTCGGAGCCAAGGCAAGGGTAGGCCAGAGCGAGAGTTGGCCTGAACCAGAGCGAGAGCAGGCCGGAGCCAAGGCGAAGACAGGCCAGAGCCAGAGCAAGAGCAGGCCGGAGCCAGGGCGAGAGCAGGCCAGATCCAGAGCAAGAGCAGGCCGGATCCAGGGCGAGAGCAGGCCGGAGCCAAGGCGAGGGCTGGCCAGAGTCAGAGCGAGGGCAGGCCGGAGCCAGGGCAAGGGCAGGCCGGAGCCAGAGCAAGAGCAAGCCTGAGCCAATGCGAGAGCAGGCCGGAGCCAAGGCGAGGGCAGTCCAGAGGAAGAGCAGGCCGGAGCCAGGGCTCTGCAGGCCGTAGCCAAGGAGAAGGCAGGCCAGAGCCAGATCCAGAGCAGGCCAGAGCCAGGGCGAGGGCAGGCCAGAGTCAGAGCGAGAGCAGGACGGAGCCAAGGCGAGGGCGCGACAGAGCGAGAGCAGGCCAGAGCCAGAGCGAGAGCAGGCCGGGGCCAGGGCGAGGGCAGGCCAGAGCCAGTGTAAGAGCAGGTCGGAGCCAGGGCGAGGGCAGGCCAGAGCGAGAGCAGGCCGGAGCCAGGGCAAGGGCAGTCCGGAACTAGAGCGAGAGCAGGCCAGAGCCAAGGTGAGAGCTGGCTGGAGCCAAGGCGAGGGCAGAGCCAGGGCAGGCCAGAGCCAGAGCAGGCCGGAGCCAAGGCGATGGCAGGCCAGAGCCAGTGTAAGACCAGGTCGGAGCCAAGGCGAGGGCAGGCCAGAGCGAGACCAGGCCGGAGCCAAGGCGAGGGGAGGCCTGAGCGAGAACAGGTCAGAGCGAGAGCAGTCCGGAACCAAGGCTAGGGCAGGCCTGAGCCAGAACGAGAGCAGGCCTGAGCCAGAGCAAGAGCAGGCCGGAGCCAAGGCGAAGGCAGGCCAGAACAAGAGCGAGATCAGGCCAGAGCGAGAGC
The DNA here is from genome assembly GCF_046119375.1 of Phyllobates terribilis. Taxonomy (NCBI): domain Eukaryota; kingdom Metazoa; phylum Chordata; class Amphibia; order Anura; family Dendrobatidae; genus Phyllobates; species Phyllobates terribilis. The sequence continues at coordinate 2,224,637 of NW_027362898.1, read as the reverse complement.
AGTCCGGAGCCAAGGCTAGGGCAGGCCTGAGCCAGAACGAGAGCAGGCCTGAGCCAGAGCAAGAGCAGGCCGGAGCCAGGGCGAGGGCAGGCTGGAGCCAGGGCGAGAGCACGCCGGAGCCAAGGCGAGGACAGGCCGGAGACAGAGCAGGAGCTGGCCGGAGCCAAGGCGCGCCAGAGTCAGAGCAAGGGCAGGCCGAAGCCAGGGCAAGGGCAGGCCGAAGCCAGAGCGAGAACAGGCCGGAGCCAGGGCGAGCGGAGGCCGGAGCAAAGGCTAGGGCAGGCCTGAGCCAGAACGAGAGCAGGCCTGAGCCAGAGCAAGAGCAGGCCGGAGCCAAGGCGAAGGCAGGCCAGAACAAGAGCGAGATCAGGCCAGAGCGAGATCAGGCCAGAGCGAGAGCAGTCCGGAGCCAAGGCTAGGGCAGGCCTGAGCCAGAACGAGAGCAGGCCTGAGCCAAAGTTACAGGGCAGGCCGGAGCCAGGGCGAGGGCAGGCCGGAGCCAGGGCGAGGGCAGGCTGGAGCCAGGGCGAGAGCAGGCCGGAGCCAAGGCGAGGACAGGCCGGAGACAGAGCAGGAGCTGGCCGGAGCCAAGGCGCGCCAGAGTCAGAGCAAGGGCAGGCCGAAGCCAGGGCAAGGGCAGGCCGAAGCCAGAGCGAGAACAGGCCGGAGCCAGGGCGAGCGGAGGCCGGAGCAAAGGCGAGGGCATACCAGAGTCAGTGCGAGAGCAGGCTGGAGCCAAGGAGAGGGTAGGCCAAAGCCAGAGCGAGAGAAGGCCAGAGCCAGAGCAGGCCGGAGCCAGGGCGAGGGCAGGCCAGAGCCAGAGCGAGAGTAGGCCAGAGCCAAGGCTAGGGCAGGCGCAAGGCAGAGCGAGAGCAGGCCGGAGCCGAGGCAAGGGGAGGCCAGAACCAGAGCAAGAGCAGGCCAGAGCGAGACCAGGCCAGAGCCAGAGCGAGAGCAGGCAGGAGCCAGGGAGAGGGCAGACCGGTGCCAAAGCGAGAGCAGGCCGGAGGCAAGGCGAGGGCAGGCAAGAGGCCACAGAGCGAGAGCAGGACGGAGCCAAGGCAAGGGCAGGCCAGAGAGAGAGTAGGCCTGAGCCAGAGCGAGAGCTGGCCGGAGCCAAGGCGAAGGCAGGCCAGAGCGAGAGCAGGCCGGAGTCAAGACGAGGGCAGGCCAGAGCCAGAGCAAGAGCATGCTGGAGCCAAGGCGAGGGCTGGCCGGAGCCAGAGTAAGGGCAGGCCTGAGCCAGAGTGAGAGCAGGCCGTAGCCAGAGGGAGAGCAGGCCGGAGACAGGGCGAGGGCAGGCCGGAGCCAGATTGAGGGCAGGCCGGAGCCAGTTAGAGGGCAGGCCGGAGCCAGGGCGAGGGCAGGCCGCAGCCAGGGCGAGAGCTGGCCAGAGCCAAGGCGAGGGCTTGTCAGAGCCAAAGCAAGGGCAGGCCGGAGCCAGGGCGAGGGCAGGCCGATGCCAGAGCAAGAGAAGGCCGGAGGCAGTTAGAGGGAAGGCCGGAGCCAGGGCGAGGATAGGCCTGAGCCAGGGCGAGGGTAGGCCGGAGCCAGGGCGAGAGCAGGCCGGAGCCAAGGCGAAGGCAGGCGAGAACCAGAGCGAGAGCAGGCCGGAGTCAAGACGAGGGCAGGCCAGAGCCAGAGCAAGAGCATGCTGGAGCCAAGGCGAGGGCAGGCCGGAGCCAGAGGGAGAGCAGGCCGGAGCCAGGGCGAGGGCAAGCCGGAGCCAGTGGGAGGGCAGGCCGCAGCCAGGGCGAGAGCTGGCCAGAGCCAAGGCGAGGCCTTGCCGGAGCCAAAGCAAGGGCAGGCCGGAGCCAGAGCGAGGAAAGGCCAAAGCAAGAGCGAGACCAGGCTGGAGACAAGGTGAGGGCAGGCCAAAGCAAGGAGCGAGACCAGGCTGGAGACAAGGTGAGGGCAGGCCAGAGCCAGAGCGAGAGTAGGCCAGAGCCAAGGCTAGGGCAGGCGCAAGGCAGAGCGAGAGCAGGCCGGAGCCGAGGCAAGGGGAGGCCAGAACCAGAGCAAGAGCAGGCCAGAGCGAGACCAGGCCAGAGCCAGAGCGAGAGCAGGCAGGAGCCAGGGAGAGGGCAGACCGGTGCCAAAGCGAGAGCAGGCTGGAGGCAAGGCGAGGGCAGGCAAGAGGCCACAGAGCGAGAGCAGGACGGAGCCAAGGCAAGGGCAGGCCAGAGAGAGAGTAGGCCTGAGCCAGAGCGAGAGCTGGCCGGAGCCAAGGCGAAGGCAGGCCAGAACCAGAGCGAGAGCAGGCCGGAGTCAAGACGAGGGCAGGCCAGAGCCAGAGCAAGAGCATGCTGGAGCCAAGGCGAGGGCTGGCCAGAGCCAGTGTAAGACCAGGTCGGAGCCAAGGCGAGGGCAGGCCAGAGCGAGACCAGGCCGGAGCCAAGGCGAGGGGAGGCCTGAGCGAGACAGGTCAGAGCGAGAGCAGTCCGGAACCAAGGCTAGGGCAGGCCTGAGCCAGAACGAGAGCAGGCCTGAGCCAGAGCAAGAGCAGGCCGGAGCCAAGGCGAAGGCAGGCCAGAACAAGAGCGAGATCAGGCCAGAGCGAGAGCAGTCCGGAGCCAAGGCTAGGGCAGGCCTGAGCCAGAACGAGAGCAGGCCTGAGCCAGAGCAAGAGCAGGCCGGAGCCAGGGCGAGGGCAGGCCGGAGCCAGGGCGAGGGCAGGCTGGAGCCAGGGCGAGAGCACGCCGGAGCCAAGGCGAGGACAGGCCGGAGACAGAGCAGGAGCTGGCCGGAGCCAAGGCGCGCCAGAGTCAGAGCAAGGGCAGGCCGAAGCCAGGGCAAGGGCAGGCCGAAGCCAGAGCGAGAACAGGCCGGAGCCAGGGCGAGCGGAGGCCGGAGCAAAGGCTAGGGCAGGCCTGAGCCAGAACGAGAGCAGGCCTGAGCCAGAGCAAGAGCAGGCCGGAGCAGAGGCGAAGGCAGGCCAGAACAAGAGCGAGATCAGGCCAGAGCGAGATCAGGCCAGAGCGAGAGCAGTCCGGAGCCAAGGCTAGGGCAGGCCTGAGCCAGTTACAGGGCAGGCCGGAGCCAGGGCGAGGGCAGGCCGGAGCCAGGGCGAGGGCAGGCTGGAGCCAGGGCGAGAGCAGGCCGGAGCCAAGGCGAGGACAGGCCGGACGGAGACAGAGCAGGAGCTGGCCGGAGCCAAGGCGCGCCAGAGTCAGAGCAAGGGCAGGCCGAAGCCAGGGCAAGGGCAGGCCGAAGCCAGAGCGAGAACAGGCCGGAGCCAGGGCGAGCGGAGGCCGGAGCAAAGGCAAGGGCATACCAGAGTCAGTGCGAGAGCAGGCTGGAGCCAAGGAGAGGGTAGGCCAAAGCCAGAGCGAAAGAAGGCCAGAGCCAGAGCAGGCCGGAGCCAGGGCGAGGGCAGGCCAGAGCGAGAGTAGGCCAGAGCCAAGGCTAGGGCAGGCGCAAGGCAGAGCGAGAGCAGGCCGGAGCCGAGGCAAGGGGAGGCCAGAACCAGAGCAAGAGCAGGCCAGAGCGAGACCAGGCCAGAGCCAGAGCGAGAGCAGGCAGGAGCCAGGGAGAGGGCAGACCGGTGCCAAAGCGAGAGCAGGCCGGAGGCAAGGCGAGGGCAGGCAAGAGGCCACAGAGCGAGAGCAGGACGGAGCCAAGGCAAGGGCAGGCCAGAGAGAGAGTAGGCCTGAGCCAGAGCGAGAGCTGGCCGGAGCCAAGGCGAAGGCAGGCCAGAACCAGAGCGAGAGCAGGCCGGAGTCAAGACGAGGGCAGGCCAGAGCCAGAGCAAGAGCATGCTGGAGCCAAGGCGAGGGCTGGCCGGAGCCAGAGTAAGGGCAGGCCTGAGCCAGAGTGAGAGCAGGCCGTAGCCAGAGGGAGAGCAGGCCGGAGACAGGGCGAGGGCAGGCCGGAGCCAGATTGAGGGCAGGCCGGAGCCAGTTAGAGGGCAGGCCGGAGCCAGGGCGAGGGCAGGCCGGAGCCAGTTAGAGGGCAGGCCGGAGCCAGGGCGAGGGCAGGCCGCAGCCAGGGCGAGAGCTGGCCAGAGCCAAGGCGAGGGCTTGTCAGAGCCAAAGCAAGGGCAGGCCGGAGCCAGGGCGAGGGCAGGCCGATGCCAGAGCAAGAGAAGGCCGGAGGCAGTTAGAGGGAAGGCCGGAGCCAGGGCGAGGATAGGCCTGAGCCAGGGCGAGGGTAGGCCGGAGCCAGGGCGAGAGCAGGCCGGAGCCAAGGCGAAGGCAGGCGAGAACCAGAGCGAGAGCAGGCCGGAGTCAAGACGAGGGCAGGCCAGAGCCAGAGCAAGAGCATGCTGGAGCCAAGGCGAGGGCAGGCCGGAGCCAGAGGGAGAGCAGGCCGGAGCCAGGGCGAGGGCAAGCCGGAGCCAGTGGGAGGGCAGGCCGCAGCCAGGGCGAGAGCTGGCCAGAGCCAAGGCGAGGCCTTGCCGGAGCCAAAGCAAGGGCAGGCCGGAGCCAGAGCGAGGGAAGGCCAAAGCAAGAGCGAGACCAGGCTGGAGACAAGGTGAGGGCAGGCCAAAGCAAGGAGCGAGACCAGGCTGGAGACAAGGTGAGGGCAGGCCAGAGCCAGAACGAGAGCAGGCCAGAGCTAGAGCGAGAGCAGGCCAGAGCCAGAGCGAGATCAGGCCGGAGCCAGGGCGAGAGCAGGCCGGAGCCAAGGCGAGGGCAGGCCGAAGCCAGAGCGGGAGGCGGCCGGCAGGAGCCAAGGCGAGGGCTGGCAGGAGCCAGAGCAAGGGCAGGTCGGAGCAAGGGCGAGTGCAGGCCGAAGCCAGAGCGAGAGCAGGCACGAGCCAGGGCGAGAGCAGATCGGAGCCAAGGCAAGGGCAGGCCAGAGCCAGAGCAGGCCAGAGCCAGGACTAGGGAAGCAAGAGCCAGGGCGAGAGCACGCCGTAGCCAAGGCGAGGGCAGGACAGAGCCTAGCCAGAGCAGGCCGGAGCCAGAGCGACAGCAGGCCGGAGCCAAGGCGAGGCAGGCCAGAGCCAGAGCGAGAGCAGGCCAGAGCCAGAGCGAGAGCAGGCCAGAGCCAGAGAGAGGGCAGGCCGGAGCCAGGGCGAGGGCAGGCCGGAGCCAGGGCGAGGGCAGGCCGGAGCCAGGGCGAGGGCAGGCCGGAGCCAGGGCGAGAGCAGGCCGGAGCCAAGGCGAGCGCAGGCCGAAGCCAGAGCAGGTGCTGGCCTTGCGGAGCAAAGGCGAGGGCTGGCCAGAGCAAGGGCAGGCTGAAGCCAGAGCGAGAGCAGGCCGGAGCAAGGGCGAGAGCAGGCCGGAGCAAGGGCGAGAGCAGGTCGGAGCAAGGGCGAGAGCAGGCCGGAGCCAAGGTGAGGGCAGACCAGAGTCAGAGCGAGAGGAGGCCGGAGCCAGAGCGAGAGCAGGCCGGAGCCAAGGCGAGGCAGGCCAGAGCCAGAGCGAGAGCAGGCCGGAGCCAGAGCGAGATCAGGCCGGAGCCAGGGCGAGAGCAGGCCGGAGCCAGGGCGAGAGCAGGCCGGAGGCAGTGCGAGGGCAGGCCGGAGCCAGTGCGAGGGCAGGCCGGAGCCAGGGCGAGAGCAGGCCGGAGCCAAGGCGAGGGCAGGCCGAAGCTACAGCAGGTGCTGGCCTTCCAGAGCAAAGGTGAGGGCTGGCCGGAGCAAGGGCAGGCCGGAGCTAGGGCGAGGGCAGGCCGAAGCCAGAGCGAGAGCAGGCCGGAGAAAGGGCGAGAGCAGGCCGGAGCCAAGGAGAGGGCAGGCCGGAGCCAAGGAGAGGGCAGGCCGGAACCAAGGAGAGGGCAGGCCAGAGGCAGAGCCAGGGCAGGCCAGAGACAGAGCGAGAGCAGGCCAGAGACAAGGCGAGGGAAGGCCAAAGCAAGAGCGAGACCAGGCTGGAGACAAGGTGAGGGCAGGCCAGAGCCAGAACGAGAGCAGGCCAGAGCCAGAGCGAGAGCAGGCCAGAGCGAGATCAGGCCGGAGCCAGGGCGAGGGAAAGCCGGAGCCAGAGCGAGGGCATGCCGGAGCCAGTTAGAAGGCAGGCCGGAGCCAGGGCGAGGGCAGGCTGGAGCCAAGGCGAGAGAAGGCCGGAGCCAAGGCGAGGGCAGGCCGGAGACAGAGAAGGAGCTGGCCGGAGCTAAGGCGAGGGCTGGCCAGAGCCAAAGCAAGGTCAGGCCGGAGCCAGGGCGAGAGCAGGCCGAAGCAAGAGCAAGAGCAGGCCGGAGCCAGGGCGAGAGCAGGCCGGAGACAAGGCGAGGGCAGACCAGAGTCAGAGCGAGAGCAGGCCGGAGCCAAGGAGAGGGCAGGCCGGAGCCAAGGCGAGGGCAGGCCAGAGACAGAGCCAGGGCAGGCCAGAGCGAGAGCAGGCCAGAGAAAAGGCGAGGGAAGGCCAGATCAAGAGCGAGACCAGGCTGGAGACAAGTTGAGGAGGCCAGAGCCAGAACGAGAGCAGGCCAGAGCCAGAGCGAGATCAGGCTGGAGCCAGGGCGAGGGCAGGCCGGAGCCAGTTAGAGGGCAGGCCGGAGACAGGGCGAAGGCAGGCGGGAGCTAGGGCGAGGGCAGGCCGGAGCCAGGGCGAGGGCAGGCCGGAGCCAGTGCTAGAGCAGGCCGGAGCCAAGGCGAGGGCAGGCCGAAGCCAAAGCAGGTGCTGGCCTTCCGGAGCCAAGGCGAGGGCTGGCCAGAGCAAGGGCAGGCAGGAGCCAGGGCGAAGGCAGGCCGAAGCCAGAGCGAGAGCAGGCCGCAGCCAGGGCGAGAGCAGGCCGGAGCCGAGGCGAGGGCAGACCAGAGTAAGAGCGAGAGCAGGCCGGAGTCAAGGAGAGGGCAGGCCAGAGGCAGAGTCAGGGCAGGCCAGAGCCAGAGCGAGAACAGACAGAGCCAGAGCGAGAGCAGCCAGAGCCAGAGCGAGATCAGGCCGGAGCCAAAGCAAGGGCAGGCCGGAGCCTGGGCGAGGGCAGGCCGATGCCAGAGCAAGAGAAGGCCAGAGCCAGTTAGAGGGAAAGCCGGAGCCAGGGCGAGGGTAGGCCGGAGCCAGGGCGAGAGCAGGCCGGAGCCAAGGCGAAGGCAGGCCAGAACCAGAGCGAGAGCAGGTCGGAGTCAAGACGAGGGCAGGCCGGAGCCAGAGGGAGAGCAGGCCGGAGCCAGGGCGAGGGCAGGCCGCAGCCAGGGCGAGAGCTGGCCAGAGCCAAGGCGAGGGCTTGCCGGAGCCAAAGCAACGGCAGGCCGGAGCCAGGGCAAGGGCAGGCCGATGCCAGAGCAAGAGAAGGCCAGAGCCAGTTAAAGGGAAGGCCGGAGCGAGGGCGAGGGTAGGCCGGAGCTAGGGCGAGGGTAGGCCGGAGCCAGGGCGAGAGCAGGCCGGAGCCAAGGCGAGGGCAGGCCGAAGCCAGAGCAGGAGCCGGCCGGAGCCAAGGCGACGGCTGGCAGGAGCCAGAGCAAGGGCAGGTCGGAGCAAGGGCGAGTGCAGGCCGAAGCCAGAGCGAGAGCAGGCAGGAGCCAGGGCGAGAGCAGATCGGAGCCAAGGCAAGGGCAAGCCAGAGCCAGAGACAGAGCAGGCCGGAGGCAAGACTAGGGAAGCAGGAGCCAGGGCGAGAGCAAGCCGTAGCCAAGGCGAGGGCAGGACAGAGCCTAGCCAGAGCAGGCCGGAGCCAGAGCGACAGCAGGCCGGAGCCAGGGCGAGGGCAGGCCGGAGCCAGTTAGAGGGCAGGCCAAAGCCAGGGCGAGGGCAGGCTGGAGCCAGGGCGAGGGCAGGCCGGAGCCAGGGCGAGGGCAGGCCAGAGCCAAGGCGAGCGTAGGCCGAAGCCAGAGCAGGAGCTGGCTTTCCGGAGCAAAGGCGAGGGCTGGCCAGAGCAAGGGCAGGCCGGAGCCAGGGCGAGGGCAGGCCGAAGCCAGAGCGAGAGCAGGCCGGAGCAAGGGCGAGAGCAGGCCGGAGCAAGGGCGAGAGCAGGCCGGAGCCAAGGCGAGGGCAGACCAGAGTCAGAACGAGAGCAGGCCTGAGCCAAGGAGAGGGCAGGCCGGAGCCAAGGCGAGGGCAGGCCAGAGGCAGAGCCAGGGCAGGCCAGAGACAGAGCGAGAGCAGGCCAGAGACAAGGCGAGAGAAGGAATAAGCAAGAGCGAGACCAGGCTGGAGACAAGGTGAGGGCAGGCCAGAGCTAGAACGAGAGCAGGCCAGAGCCAGAGCAAGAGCAGGCCAGAGCCAGAGCGAGGGCGTGCCAGAGCCAGTTAGAATGCAGGCCGGAGCCAGGGCGAGGGCAGGCCGGAGCCAGGGCGAGAGAAGGCCGGAGCCAAGGCGAGGGCAGGCCGGAGTCAGAGAAGGAGCTGGCCGGAGCCAAGGCGAGGGCTGGCCAGAGCCAAAGCAAGGTCAGGCCGGAGCCAGGGCAAGAGCAGGCCGAAGCAAGAGCAAGAGCAGGCCGGAGCCAGGGCGAGAGCAGGCCGGAGACAAGGCGAGGACAGACCAGAGTCAGAGCGAGAGCAGGCCGGAGCCTAGGAGAGGGCAGGCCGGAGCCAAGGCGAGGGGAGACCAGAGGCAGAGCCAGGGCAGGCCAGAGAGAGAGCAGGCCAGAGAAAAGGCGAGGGAAGGCCAGATCAAGAGCGAGACCAGGCTGGAGACAAGGTGAGGGCAGGCCAGAGCCAGAACGAGAGCAGGCCAGAGCCAGAGCAGGCCAGAGCCAGAGCGAGATCAGGCCGGAGCCAGTTAGAGGGCAGGCCGGAGACAGGGCGAGGGCAGGCCGGAGCCAGGGCGAGAGCAGGCCGGAGCCAGGGCTAGAGCAGGCCAGAGCCAAGGCGAGGGCAGGCCGAAGCCAGAGCAGGTGCTGGCCTTCAGGAGCCAAGGCGAGGGCTGGCCAGAGCAAGGGCAGGCCGGAGCCAGGGCGAAGGCAGGCCGAAGCCAGAGCGAGAGCAGGCCGGAGCCAGGGCGAGAGCAGGCCGGAGCCAAGACGAGGGCAGACCAGAGTAAGAGCGAGAGCAGGCCGGAGCCAAGGAGAGGGCAGGCCAGAGGCAGAGTCAGGGCAGGCCAGAGCCAGAGGGAGAGCAGGCCAGAGCGAGAGGAGGCAGAGCCAGAGCGAGAGGAGGCAGAGCCAGAGCGAGAGCAGGCAGAGCCAGAGCGAGATCAGGCCGGAGCCAGGGCGAGGGAAGGCCGGAGCCAGAGCGAGGGCATGCCGGAGCCAGTTAGAAGGCAGGCCGGAGCCAGAGCGAGGGCAGGCCGGAGCCAGGGCGAGAGCAGGCCGGAGCCAAGGCGAGGGCAGGCCGGAGCCAGAGAAGGAGCTGGCCGGAGCCAAGGCGAGGGCTGGCCAGAGCCAGAGCAAGGTCAGGCCGGAGCCAGGGCGAGAGCAGGCCGAAGCAAGAGCAGGCCAGAGCCAGGGCGAGAGCAGGCCAGAGCCAAGGCCCTCGAGGGCAGACCAGAGTCAGAGAGAGAGCAGGCCGGAGCCAAGAAGAGGGCAGGCCGGAGCCAAGGCGAGGGCAGGCCAGAGGCAGAGCCAGGGCAGGCCAGAGCCAGAGCGAGAGCAGGCCAGAAACAAGACGAGGGAAGGCCAGATCAAGAGCGAGACCAGGCTGGAGACAAGGTGAGGGCAGGCCGGAGCAAGGGCGAGAGCAGGCCGGAGCCAAGGCGAGGGCAGGCCGGAGCCAGAGCAGGAGCTGGCCGGAGCCAAGGCGAGGGCAGGCCAGAGCCAGAGCAAGGTCAGGCCGGAGCCAGAGCGAGAGCAGGCCGAAGCAAAAGCAAGAGCAGGCCGGAGCCAAGGAGAGGGCAGGCGGGAGCCAAGGCGAGGGCAGGCCAGTGGCAGACCCAGGGCAGGCCAGAGCGAGAGCAGGCCGTAGACAAGGCGAGAGCAGGCCAGAGACAGAACGAGAGCAGTCCAGAGACAGAACGAGAGCAGGCCAGATTCAGGGCGAGAGCAGGCCGAAGCCAAGGCAAGGGCAGGCCAGAGCCAGAGCGAGAGCAGGCCGGAGCCAAGGCGCGAGTAGGCCTGAGCCAGTGCGAGAGCAGGCCAGAGTCAGAGCGAGAGCAGGACAGAGCCAGGGCAAAGGCAGGCCAGAGCCAGAGCGAGAGCAGGCCGGAGCCAGGATATTTCAAAGCAAGCAGACCTTCTAATATGGGCCATAGAAGTATGTATAGATTTACATTTCTATAACCTTTATGCCCATATTAGAGGTCTGATAAGTCCTAGGGGGTGATAGATTCCCTTTAAAGCTTGTGTCGTGGTTAGCCTCCAGCCCGGTGTCTCATGTGTTGGGTTTGCCCACTCCAGGTCCTCCTGAAGGAGGAAGTAGGATTTCTCTTTTTATTTTGTGCTTTTGGCTTCTTGCCCAGTGATAGGGGTGGATCTCATCCTCTCAGGCCTAGCCCAACCCTAACCCTAGCCCTAACCCTAACCCCAACCCCAACCCTAAGCCTAGAGTTTATATTTTACGATGTTTAGACAACTTTATTCTTCGAGTCAGTGCGATTACAGCGATACCAGAATCATATCGGGTTTTTATGATTGACAGCTGTCACACACTAAAAGACGCATTTTTTCCGTAAAATCTAGTTTTTGCATCGCCATATTTTGAGAGCTATAATTTTTCCATATTTTGGCCGACAGAGTCATGTGACATCTTGTTTTTTGAGGGATGAGTTAACGTTTTTATTGGTGCCATTTTCAGGCACGTGACATATTTTGATTGCTCTCTATTCCGATTAATGGGAGGAAGAATAAACAAAAACCAACAATTCAGGAATTGTTTTTTTTTTTTTTTTTGATGCTGTTCCGCGTGTGGTAAAATTGATAAGGTAGCTTTATTCTTCGGGTCAGTACGTTTACAGTGGTACCACATTTATATCGATTTTCTATGTTTTGGCGCTTTTACACTATAAAAGTTATTTTATAGAAAAAATCATTTTTTTGCATCGCTTTATTCTGAGAGCTATAACTTTTTTATTTTTCGGCTGATGGAGCTGTATGGCGGCTTGTTTTTTGCGGGACAAGATGACGTTTTCAGTGGTATCATTATTATTTATATTCGTCTTTTTGATCGCGTGTTATTCCATTTTTTGTTTGGCGGTATGATGATAAAGCATTGTTTTTTGCTTCATTTTTTATTTATTTTTTTTACCATGTTCACTGAAAGGGCTAACTAGTGGGACAGTTTTATAGGTCAGGTCATTCTGGACGCGGCGATACCAAATATGTGTACTTTTATTATTTTTTTTTCCATAATAATATTTATTGATGGGTACATTATATTTTTATTTTTGGTGTATTTTTTTTTTTTTTTTTTTCTTCACTTTCTGACACTTTTTTTTACTTTTATTCTTTGTCCCACTATGGGACTTTGACTTTTTTTATTCTGATCGCCTGTATAGCATAGGGATGGAGCACCAGCCCTGTGCTATACAGGCTGTCAGCGCTGCAAATGCAGAAGATACTTTGGTCATGCACTGCGCATGCCAAAATATCTTCCTGCTGTCTGGTGACCCAGATGTTGTCATGACGACATTGGGTCGTCATGGCAACATCCAGGAAGCCGCGGCAGACATCGCTGGACGCCGGCAGGAGAGGTGAGTATCCCGATCACCTCCCCTTGCCCCCGCAATGCTGCGATAGACTCAGCTGCGACAATCGGCTGACACCCGGCGGCGATCGCGCCCGCACAGCCTGTGTGCGGGCGCGATCGCAAAGACGTACTAATACGTATCAGGCTCTTAAGTCCCATGGCGCAGATACGTATTAGTACGTCTTGAGCTTTAAAGGGGTTAAACTACAACTCCAATGTCAGCCCCTAATTCAATAGGAACCAAAGACCTGAGAACAGAGAATGATAATAAAATAATTTGTCCACATAAATGGCAAAACTACCCAATAATGGAGCCCCATAAAGATGTCCCAACTTGACCTCCCCCACCCACCTAATATCAACTGATCGTCAGCAATTTCTCATTTAGACAAGGGGTTGTCCTGAAAATGTCTTATTACAGAGTGTTCCCGGCAATCCATGATAAATCCGGTGGATACATTATAAGTATACCAAAGCTTAAAAGTAAACAGCTACTTACCTGGACTCGTTCTCTCTCAGCTGTCAGGTTATAGTGACACAAGATGGCAGCAGTGTAGAAATTTATACATTCTATTCCAATTGTGATGTCTATGATGTCATGTGCCTTGTGATGTCATAATAGCTATCACTGTCATTTCAAATTTACAACCGCAAGAAAAAGTTGATTTCATGGTTTAAGAAAAAATATGGTGGGTAATTGCAGCCTGTGATTATTTTACATATTGTTATTAATATTTGTCACGTCCTTCACTGCTGCCTCCTGCACTGCTTTTTATATACTGTTTATTTTAATAATGGACAATTCACAAGCCCTGCATGTAGAATATATAGATAATGGCCTCTGTTGAATGACTAGATGCCTATTAGAGCAATAAGATATACTCTATGTCTACAATCTTTTGGCTGAGTCTAAGGGCTCATACTCATCTGCGTATAAATCACACGAGTGCAATCTGATAAAAAAAAATTGGATTGCACTCTGACTCTTGTTATTGAATGATTATGTGTTCATCTGTGATTTTTTTTTTCCCAGCTCGGATCGAACTGAGAAAAAAAAATCACAGCATGCTGCAAGTGGCTGCATATATCAGACGAGACTCGCCAATGCAAGTCAATGTGTGCGAGAAGAAAAAAGCACAGCAAACGGACCATGCTTATGCCATCCATATAGCGTCCATATAATACGCATCTATGTAACACCTTTCAGTGACTGTGGCGGCATCTCAGCACACAAATCCTGTATCTCAGATCTTTGTCTGGCCTTGTCTTCTGTGTTTTGGCCATCATGCCAACAAGACAAGGGTGATTGGGGCAAGAGACATGCTGGTGAGGGGGTTGTTGGCTGCCGTGATGCTGGTAATGGAGGTGGCTGCCAAGATGCTGGCACTGAAGGTGGCTGCCGTGATGGTGCCACTGTAGTTGGTGGTGGTTGCTGTGATGCTGTCACTGGAGGTGGTGGTGATGGCTGCTGTGATGCTGGTACTGGAGGTGGTGGTGATTGCCGTGATGCTGGCACTGGAGGTGGTGGCTGCCTTGATGGTGGGTCTGCTGAGTGCCCTTCTTGGGGGGGCTAATGACCGGGTTTTGTTGTCCTCAGAAAGTTGCCACCTTTCAAGGAATTAAAAGATGGCCATCGGTGAATTTGGTGGCGCAGCTGCAGACAAAACAATTTGGAGGGCAGCCCTGGTCTGCAGCCTCAATAAAAAGGGAACGTGCCTGAAATAACGGGCCAGGCTTAGACAAAAACTCTCATCATCATCACTCACAGGTATTCCCATGTCACGTACGCCAGTGATGGTGGGGCGGTAGCGATGCTGGCTTATTGGTGCATGAGGGGAGGTGTCGAGGGGCTGTGGTGTACTGGTGCTCTCCGCAGGCTCTTCTTCTTTCTGGCCCCCAGCTCCGGCCTCCATTTCAGATTCCTCTCTGGCTTCCAGCACCTCTGGGCTACAGGTATTTCCCTTTTTGGTCCAGTCAGATCTGTAAGGTCAGGGATGACAGAGAAAAGAGCATTTTTAATATGCAAAATAATAATCAAACCATTACAACAAATAAAACTGAAAAAGATAGCCACTTACGGGTGAAAATCTAGGACTAGGGTCAAAAACTGGAGCCGGTCATAATATAGGTATGGCCTTTCTTTTTAAGAGCCACATCACCACTCTTCCTACCCTGTTGTCGCTCGCGGCGGCACTGGTCCCGGCAACTGCTCCATAATCTTGTCACTACACCCACTGGAAAGAAAAGTGGAAGAGATTATATACAATTTTTATAGGTAAAGGATGCTGTATGTAATAACATGTATAGTGTGTATTCTAATATCACTGCTAGCAGGGGCTGGCTGGCAAATTTTAGCCTGGGGGCAAGCACACAGCAGTGGTCCATGAGTAGCGGCCCATCCTTAAAGGTCGTTTTCCCACAAACAATAGTAGATTTTAATCAATAGATCTTGGAGTAATAATAATTTCCACAATTGGATGTGATATAATAATGTTCCTGTGCTGAGATAATCTTATAAATGTGCCCCTGCTGTGTACTGTGTAATGGCTGTGTCTGACCGTGCAGGAACATGGTCTGATCATACCACATCTCCTGGGCAGGGGGGGAGAAAAAGAGGATACAGGCAAGATAGCAGGGGATCACAGAGGATTCTTTTTGTGAGTAAAACATTTCAATGCCTGTTTTTAAACAATATTTTAGCTCAAAGAAAGACTCAGCTGTGATCCCCTGCTGTAATGTATATATACTCTCTTTATATATAGATGATTAGCGTGCACACAGTCTGTAGGTCAAGGTGCAGGTACACGGGATGTGGAATCCCCAGAATCGGCGTAGATTAAATCACCGCACATTCTAGTTTCATGACGCAAACTAAAGTCTATTTGAAGACATGCAATAAGACACATTTAAGGTGCAGGGAATAATGCAACAGTAAATGAACGTTTTGACCCATCGTTTGCATCTTGAAACTAGAGTGTGCAGTGATTTAATCGATGCTATATACTCTTTTGCTTCCCCCCCTGCCCAGTAGCTGTGGTATGATCAGACCATGTTCCTGCACAGTCAGACACAGCCATTACACAGTACACAGCAGGGGCACATTTATAACATTATCTCAGCACAGGGACATTTTATTTAAACACATCCAATTGTGGAAGTTATTATTATTCCAAGATCTATTGATTAAAATATACTTTTGTTCGCAGAAAACCCCTTCAACATGTTTATTACCAGCTGCTTCATAGGCTATATTCACACAAACGTATTGTCTAAGTGCTGCCCGTTGAGAAAAATGACAGCACTTGGTCCAGTTCAGGTGAGCATTTAAAACTGGTAATACATAAGCATAATATGTACAATGTCTGACCACTACAAAACGGATTTAGGTTGTTAGAGGTGTAATGCAAGTAATCCAAGGTACGCTGTGCTTTTCTACACTCCTAAACAGAGTAAGGCTAAGTGCCCACAATGCAGAAATGCTGAGAATTTTTCCAGAGCGTTTCTGCATCTCCCTGGCAGAAAAAACGCATGCGGATTCTATGAGTTTTCCTGCCAGGGACAAGCAGAAGTGAAGCGCTCTTCACATGCATTTCCGCATGCGGGTTGTCAAGAGCTTTGCAAGAGATTTTAGCATCACTTGGAAAGTGCTTGACAACTTGGTCACACTATATAAATCCATGCAACCGGTATGGATTTATATAGTGTGACCGTAAAAGAATGGTAAAAAATAAATATTATACTTACCTTCTGACGGCCCCTGGTCTCCTTATCCGATGCGTCCGGTCTTCCCGGTGTCTCGCGGTTGTGTAAAAGGACCTGCCATGACGTCATTTAGTCATGTGACGGGTCAAGCGACCGCCGACGTCAGCGGTCGCGTGACCTGTCACATGACTAAATGACGTCATGGCAGGTCCTTTTAGACCATCATGAGCTGCCAGGAAGCCAGGACGCATCGCTATGGAGACCGGGGGCCATCAGAAGGTAAGTATAATATATATTTTTTATTTTAATTATTTTTTTTTACAGGTACTATGGTACCCGGGTCTGGAGGAGAGTCTCTTCTTCTCCAAATCCGGGTACCATCCGCACATTGAATCGCTAAATATCCGCATGTGCACATGTAGTCATGCGGATATTATGCAATTCAATGCAAGTCAATGGCGGCGAAAACGCTGCGATTACACAAAATAATTGGTAGTGCGGCGGATTTTTCCGCATTGATAATCCGCAGCGGAAATTTCCGCAGCATGTGCACAGCAGATGCGGAATATCATTGGGGAACATAGCAGACCTTCTACCAAGCGTTTTTTAAGCGTTTCTGCAGCGGAATTGCCGTTGCGGAAACGCTTAAAAAACGCATAGTGGGCACACAGCCTAAAGGTGGCCACACATAAGCACAGGTCTGCCAGATAGATACCTATGAATTATTATTTTGTGTATTATTTCCTACATACTTGATCGAGCAAGTCATTAATGTAAAAGTCAACTCCACATTATAGTATATGATGTACGAGTCACTAATTATCACGTGTGTCCCATCTGATGTCTGTGCACACAGTGAACATATTATACCACATACAATACAATATACATAGGAGAATATATGACTGATATATAGAGATGAGCAACTTCATTTGCAGGACCCTGATCCAATGGTCAGATGAATATTCAGTGGCTGCTGGATAGGAGCCCTGACAGCCTCCTACCTGACACCATTCTCTTTCTCTTCCTTTGATTTGTAGCCAGGCACAATGTCATGTATGTGTCACGCCAAAAAGATGACATCATGCAAAGACTATAATCAAAAGAGGAGTCAGAGATGCCGGCAGGCGGGAGGAGGCTCGCGGGGCTCTGGTCTGGTGGCCACAGACTACTGACGGGACTGTTTGACCAGTGTCCTGCGAATCAATTCGCTCATCTGTACTGGAATAAGATATATTATGACTACATACATCAGATATTACATACAGAATAGCATGTGACAGTTATATACCACACTATGAGCACAGACATCAGATATTACACCAGTGACATATTATCCTCTGTATAACATTGGATGCCTGTATCAAAGTCCATCACATCCAGTATACAGCATAATATGTGATGGTATGCGATATACTGGGATACAGACATCACATATTCATACCTCTCAACTTTTGAAGAACAGAAAGGGGGACAGAAAGATGCTATGTGCGGCAAATTTTGGCCTCGCCCCTGGTCACACCCCAATCCACGCCCATTTACCATTATCTTTCTCGCCCGGCAGGAGGAGTTGTCAGAGGGGCGCTGGTAGTGAGGGAAATTCAGCAGACGGCCGAGACTGCAAGGCCCAGACCCAAATCCAGGACTGTCCACTGTATCCAGGGCAGCTGGGACTAGAGATGAGCAGATGGATTCCGGGGCCTCCAGTCGGGCGTCCAGGTCAGTGCTACCTGGCGGCTGGACTGGAGGCCATGAGTCTCTTATCTTCCGGGGCAGTGCGGCCTCATCTGTGAGTCCTGCTCATCTCTTGTTGGGACCTGAGGGTTATTTTTTGTTCCCTCATTCACAGTCGGAGCCGCCAGAACTTTCTCATCTTTATGTAGATTCATTATACGACATCTGGCTTTCTTGTGGTGGCTCTTACTGTATATTGGGGGCTATGCGAGGGCTCATACTGTAGGTAGGGGTGGTGTGTGCTAATACTGTATGTACGGGGTTGTGTGGGGGCTCATACTGTATATAGGGAGATGTCAGCATACTTAAATCTGCTCAATATTAAGTGATAATATAAATATACAAAAAAAATATAATTAATATGTTAATATTAATATTGAGCTGAATTAATTTGAACCTATTGGTTCGGGCTCCACAACAGTCACGGTCTCTCACGTGGCCCCTTGGGAAAATTAATCTCCCACCCCTGCCTATTTAGAATCATAGAATGGTAGAGTTGGAAGGGACCTCCTCGGTCATCTAGTCCAACCCCCTGCTCAAAGCAGGATTCACTAGATCATCTCAGACAGTCCAGCCTCTGTGTGAAGACGTCCATTGAAGGGGAACTCACCACCTCTCGTGGCAGCCTGTTCCACTCATTAATCACCCTGTCAAAAAGTTTTTCTAATATCTAATCTGTGTCTCCTCCCATTTAGTTTCATCCCATTGCTTCTAGTCTTTCCTTGTGCAAATGAGAATAAAGATGATCCTTCTACAATGTGACAGCCCTTGACATATTTGTAGACAGCTATTAAGTCTCCTCTCAGTCTTCTTTTTTGCAAGCTAAACATTCCCAAATCCTGCAACCGTTCCTCATAGGACATGGTTTGCAGACCAGTCACCATTCTGGTCGCTCTTCTCTGAACTTGCTCCAGTTTGTCTATGTCTTTTTTAAAATGTGGTGCCCAAAACTGTACACAGTATTCCAGATGAGGTCTGACCAAAGAGGAGTAAAGACCGATAATGACTTCACGTGATCTAGACTGTATGCTTCTGTTAATACATCCCAGAATTGTATTTGCCTTTTTTGCTGCTGCATCACACTGTTGACTCATGTTCAGTCTATGATCTATTAGTATACCTAAGTCTTTTTCACATGTACTGTTGCTTAGCTCTATTCCTCCCATTCTGTATATGCTTTTTTCATTTTTATTGCCCAGATGTAGTACTTTGCATTTTTCCCTGTTAAAAACCATTCTGTTGGTTGCTGCCCACTGCTCCAGTTTATTTAGGTCTTTTTGAATCCTTTCTCTCTCTTCTCTAGTATTAGCTATCCCTCCTAGCTTTGTGTCATCAGCAAATTTAATCAGTTTACCCTCAATTCCTTCATCTAAATCATTGATAAAGATGTTGAACAATACAGGTCCCAGGACGGAGCCCTGTGGTACCCCAATTGAGACATTCATCCAGCTGGATGTGAAGCCATTTACAACCACCCTTTGAGTCCGATCACTAAGCCAGTTATGAATCCACCTAACAGTTGCCTGGTCCATTGCATACTTGGTCATTTTTTCAATAAGGATTGTGTGAGGTACTTTGTCAAATGCTTTGCTGAAGTCAAGATATACTATATCTACAGCATTTCCCTGATCCACCCAGTCAGTGATTCTGTCATAGAAGGAAATTAAGTTAGTCTGACATGACTTGTTAGTTACAAACCCATGCTGACTCTGGTTAATCACTTCATTCTTATCCATGTACTTACATACATGTTGTTTAATAATTTGTTCAAAGATCTTTCCTGGTATAGAAGTCAGACTCACCGGCCTATAGTTCCCTGGGTCCACCTTCTTCCCCTTTTTGAAGATAGGAACAACATTTGCTCTTCTCCAGTCTCCTGGGACTTCTCCTGTTCTCCAAGAATTTTCAAAGATTATGGAGAGTGGTTCTAAAATTTCTTCTACGATCTCCTTCAGTACTCTGGGGTGTAATTCATCTGGACCTGGAGACTTGAACTCATTTATGTTAGCTAAATATTCCCTCACAATCTTTCTGTTTACAGATAACTTGGATTCCTCTATTCCTTTAAAAGGACAGTGAAGATCAGTTGATGTTACATTTTCTTTCTGAGAGAAAACAGATGCAAAATAGGAATTAAAAAGTTCGGCCTTCTCAACATCCTCTCTTACCATTTCTCCATTTTCATCCTGTAAAAATCCTATAGCATCTTTGACTTTTCTTTTCCTTTTGACATACCCCCAAAATCGTTTTTATTGCTTTTGACATCTCTTGCAAGCCTTAATTCATTGTCAGCTTTAGCTAACCTGATACGTGCCCTGCAGGATCTGCAGACTGCATTATAATCTTCTTTAGATATGCCTCCCTCTTTCCATTTAATAAACATTTCTTTCTTTCTTTTTAGCATGTGTTTAAGTTCTGTGTTCATCCATCCTGGTTTCCTTAAATGCTTCCCATTCTTCCTACTTTTCGGGATTGTTAACGATTGTGCTTTGAGAATCTCATTTTTAAAAATTTCCCATCCTTCCTGGACATTTTTGTCCTTAAGGACATCCAGCCATTGGATCCCTCCTATTCTCTTTCTAAGTCTCTTAAAATCTGCCTTTCTAAAATCTAACCTTGAAGTTTGAGTCTTCACATGTCTTCCTCCTCTAGTTATCCAAAATTCTATAATAGCATGATCGCTGCCTCCTAGGGTCCCAGTCACCTTTACCTCCTCAACCAGTTCCTCCCTGTTTATAAGGATTAGATCCAAAGTAGCAGATCCCCTTGTTTTCTCCCCTACCTTTTGGAAGATAAAGTTGTCAGCAAGAGAGGATAAGAATTTGCTTGACCTGTTAGTTTTACTTGAGAGAGATTCCCAACAAATGTCTGGATAGTTGAAATCTCCCATGACCACTACGTCATATTTTTTGGAGAACTTGGTCATTTGATACATAAAGAGTTCATCCATATCTTCAGCTTGCCCAGGTGGCCTGTAGTAAATGCCTACAATGGTGTCCTTTCCGTTGTTCTCTCCTTGTATTCTTACCCAAACAGTTTCCACAGAACTCCCAGTCTCTGAAGCTTCAATCTCTGTGCAGATATACGCTTTTCTAACATACAATGCAACACCTCCTCCTCGTTTATCAAGTCTGTTTCTTGCAAATAAGTTGTATCCTTTTAGCCTTTTATTCCAATCATGTGTATCGTCCCACCAAGTTTCAGTGATTCCAATGATATCATATTCCTTTTCCTGCATTAGTAGTTCCAATTCTCCTTGTTTGTTGCCCCATGCTTTGTGCATTTGTATAAAAACATTTTAGTTTGTGATTGGTTTCTCTTCCTACCATATTTTTATTATTTAAATTGTTTTGTCTTTGTTCTTCTTTTCCACTTCCAGTAGCAGAGATCTCAATAGTATTTGTCAGCTGTATGGCTTTTTCTGGCCTTTTGCTTCCCTTCCCACATTGTTCTAGTTTAAAGCTTTTCTGATGAGTGTAGCAAGGCGACTTCCAAATACATGTTTTCCAGTCTTCGTAAGGTGCACCCCATCTCTAGCAAGTAGTCCATCGTATAGGTAATTCATTCCGTGATCCAGAAATCCAAATCCTTGTTGACGGCACCATCGACGTAGCCAGTTGTTCACCTGTAGAATCTTATTCCACCTCATTGTTCCATGGCCATCCACTGGGAGGATGGATGAGAAGACCACCTGCGCTCCCAATTCTTTCACTTTCTTGCCTAAGTCTTCAAAGTCACTGCAGATAGTTCCCAGGTCCTTTCTTGCGGTGTCATTTGTCCCCACATGTATTAGCAGGAATGGGTAGTGATCTGTAGGTCTGAAGAGTCTTGATATCCTGTCAGACACATCTTTAATTTTTGCTCCTGGAAGACAGCACATTTCTCTTGAGGTTATGTCTGGTCTGCAGATAGCGGCCTCTGTTCCTCTTAACAGGGAATCCCCCATGACCACCACTCTCCGTTTTTTCTTCACAACATTCTTCTTTCTCCATCCAGGAGGATTATGAGGGCTTACAAGGTTATTCATTGCTGGCAAAGTCTTATCTTGCTGTATTTCTTCATGGTTCTCCTGCGTGAGAGCCTGGTACTGGTTCCTGAGCAGTATGGGTGCTGACTGCCTCTCGATCCTCCTGCTTCTGTGGGTCACATGCTTCCATTCCTCTGTTTCGTCAGGTGCAGTTCGAATTTCTTCTCTTTCTGAATCATGAAGAGATAATTCTGCTCTGTCTAAGAACTCTTCACCTTCCTTAATGATTTTCAAGGTAGTTAACCTCTCTTCTAGATTTCGCAACTTTTCCTCCAACAGTGACACAAGCTTGCATTTCTGGCATGTGAAGTTTGGCTTTTCCACTGGCAAGTCTGTGAACATGTAGCAGGATATGCAGCTCACCAAATGGCTCCTGGACTCTTCCATGTTCTTATTGTTAATGTTCTGAAAACAGTGAAAAAAGCTTAAAAAAAAAGCTTCAAAATGCGCGCGGTTTACCGATGTCCTCTTTTCAGCTCCAACAGCCAAAATCCAGTGTTCTTTGAGCTCGCGGAGACTCTTCACTTACCCTAAAATGCAGTGGGAATATGCAAATTATCTCCTCAGGACTCCTCTCCTGGTTTTCAAAGCGCTATGTTAAAAATCACAGACATCATACACACAGCGGGCACAACCATCACACAGACATCACACACACAGCGGGCACAACCATCACACAGACATCATACACACAGCGGGCACAACCATCACACAGACATCACACACAGCGGGCACAACCATCACACAGACATCATACACACAGCAGGCACAACCATCACACAGACATCATACACACAGCGGGCACAACCATCACACACTCAGCGGGCACAACCATCACACAGACATCATACACACAGCGGGCACAACCATCACACAGACATCATACACACAGCGGGCACAACCATCACACAGACATCATACACACAGCGGGCACAACCATCACACGGACATCATACACACAGCGGGCACAACCACCACACGGACATCATACACACAGCGGGCACAACCACCACACGGACATCATACACACAGCGGGCACAACCATCACACAGACATCATACACACAGCGGGCACAACCATCACACAGACATCATACACACAGCGGGCACAACCATCACACAGACATCATACACAAAGCAGGCACAACCATCACACAGACATCATACACACAGCGGGCACAACCATCACACAGACCTCATACACACAGCGGGCACAACCATCACACAGACCTCATACACACAGCGGGCACAACCATCACACAGACATCATACACACAGCAGGCACAACCATCACACAGACAGCGGGCACAACCATCACACAGACATCATACACACAGCTGGCACAACCATCACACAGACATCATACACAGAGCGGGCACAACCATCACACAGACAGCGGGCACAAAAATCACACAGACATCATACACACAGCGGGCACAACCATCACACAGACTGCGGGCACAACCATCACACAGACATCATACACACAGCGGGCACAACCATCATACACACAGTGGGCACAACCATCACACAGACATCATACACACAGAGGGCACAACCATCACACGGACATCATACACACAGCGGGCACAACCATCACACAGAGATCATACACACAGCGGGCGCAACCATCACACAGACATCATACACACAACGGGGCACAACCATCACACAGACATCATACACACAGCGGGCACAACCATCACACAGACATCATACACACAGCGGGCACAACCATCACACAGACATCATACACACAGCGGGCACAACCATCACACAGACATCATACACACAGCGGGCACAACCATCACACAGACATCATACACACAGCGAGCACAACCATCACACAGACATCATACACACAGCGGGCACAACCATCACACAGACATCATACACACAGCAGGCACAACCATCACGGAGACATCATTACACACAGCGGGCACAACCATCACACAGACATCATACACACAGCGGGCACAACCATCATACGGACATCATACACACAGCGGGCACAACCATCACACAGACATCATACACACAGCGGACACAACCATCACACAGACATCATACACACAGCGGGCACAACCACCACACGGACATCATACACACAGCGGGCACAACCACCACACGGACATCATACACACAGCGGGCACAACCACCACACGGACATCATACACACAGCGGGCACAACCATCACACAGACATCATACACACAGCGGGCACAACCATCACACAGACATCATACACACAGCGGGCACAACCATCACACAGACCTCATACACACAGCGGGCACAACCATCACACAGACCTCATACACACAGCGGGCACAACCATCACACAGACCTCATACACACAGCGGGCACAACCATCACACAGACATCATACACACAGCAGGCACAACCATCACACAGACATCATACACACAGCGGGCACAACCATCACACAGACAGCGGGCACAACCATCACACAGACAGCGGGCACAACCATCACACAGACATCATACACACAGCGGGCACAACCATCACACAGACATCATACACACAGCGGGCACAACCATCACACAGACAGCGGGCACAACCATCACACAGACATCATACACACAGCGGGCACAACCATCACACAGACAGCGGGCACAACCATCACACAGACATCATACACACAGCGGGCACAACCATCATACAGACATCATACACACAGCGGGCACAACCATCACACAGACATCATACACACAGAGGGCACAACCATCACACGGACATCATACACACAGCGGGCACAACCATCACACGGACATCATTACACACAGCGGGCACAACCATCACACAGACATCATACACACAGCGGGCACAACCATCACACAGACATCATACACACAGCGGGCACAACCATCACACAGACATCATACACACAGCGGGCACAACCATCACACAGACATCATACACACAGCGGGCACAACCATCACACGGACATCATTACACACAGCGGGCACAACCATCACACGGACATCATTACACACAGCGGGCACAACCATCACACAGACATCATACACACAGCGGGCACAACCATCACACAGACATCATACACACAGCGGGCACAACCATCACACAGACATCATACACACAGCGGGCACAACCATCACACAGACATCACACACACAGCGGGCACAACCATCACACACTCAGCGGGCACAACCATCACACAGACATCATACACACAGCGGGCACAACCATCACACAGACATCATACACACAGCGGGCACAACCATCACACAGACATCATACACACAGCGGGCACAACCATCACACAGACATCATACACACAGCGGGCACAACCATCACACAGAGATCATACACACAGCGGGCACAACCATCACACGGACATCATACACACAGCGGGCGCAACCACCACACGGACATCATACACACAGCGGGCGCAACCACCACACGGACATCATACACACAGCGGGCACAACCATCACACAGACATCATACACACAGCGGGCACAACCATCACACAGACATCATACACACAGCAGGCACAACCATCACACAGACATCATACACACAGCGGGCACAACCATCACACAGACATCATACACACAGCGGGCACAACCATCACACAGACATCATACACACAGCGGGCACAACCATCACACAGACAGCGGGCACAACCATCACACAGACATCATACACACAGCGGGCACAACCATCACACAGACATCATACACACAGCGGGCACAACCATCACACAGACAGCATACACACAGCGGGCACAACCATCACACAGACATCATACACACAGCGGGCACAACCATCATACAGACATCATACACACAGCGGGCACAACCAACACACAGACATCATACACACAGAGGGCACAACCATCACACGGACATCATACACACAGCGGGCACAACCATCACACAGACATCATACACACAGCGGGCACAACCATCACACAGACATCATACACACAGCGGGCACAACCATCACACAGACATCATACACACAGCGGGCACAACCATCACACAGACATCATACACACAGCGGGCACAACCATCACACAGACATCATACACACAGCGGGCACAACCATCACACAGACATCATTACACACGGCGGGCACAACCATCACACAGACATCATACACACGGCGGGCACAACCATCACACAGACATCATACACACGACGGGCACAACCATCACACAGACATCATACACACAGCGGGCACAACCATCACACAGACATCATACACACGGCGGGCACAACCATCACACAGACATCATACACACGGCGGGCACAACCATCACACAGACATCATACACACAGCGGGCACAACCATCACACAGACATCATACACACAGCGGGCACAACCATCACACAGACATCATACACACAGCGGGCACAACATGACATGTATATATTCCCTTCTTCTCCATCATGTCTCCAGTGGCAGTGGTGGGGCCTGGTGTTTGCAATCAGCAGCAGAGTATGGGCTGTACGCAGGAGAGCTGTCAGCCCTGCAGTGTCCCTAAATCCCCCTCCCATCCCCCCTAGTCCCGACTGCAGAGCTGCTGGTGACATTGCATGAGCCCCCTCCCATCCTGTAATAACAGCAGCCACAGATGGGAGAGGCTGCGGGTCTCCCCCTCACCTCAGGACCGCACCTTGTTGTCATGTCCTCCGCAGACTTGGCCCCGCCCCCTGACCCCTCACCTCCTCATGCTGTGCGGTCTCTGCACAGTAGAATTCCTCTGCCCTGATGCCGGGGAGGAGCAGAGAGCGGGAGGCGGAGCTACAAGGGGTCACACACAGCATGGAAAGCCTGCGTGTCTGGAGGAAAAGCCCAGTGCCCAGCAGCGCCCCTGCCGGGAGAAGAGCTGAGCCCTCAAATCGGGACAGGCCCAGGGAATAGGGGAGGCTTGTTAGCTCTGGATATTATACCCGCCTCCTATTATCCTGTGTATAATATGGGATGTCTGGGCCTATAGTATATATATTATACCACCTACAGGCTAATATGTAACTAGTGCACATTACACCTTGAGTACAGCCATTAGATATTACACCAGTCACTTCTTCTCCTCTGCACCATCTGATGTCTGTGCACAGTATATGACATCCAGTATACAGGAGAATATGTGATGGGATATAGGACATACTGTTATACAGACATCAGATGCTATATACTGGATAATAAATGATGGTATATATCAGGGGTGGGCAATTCATTTTCCAGAGGGGCCACATGAGAGAACGTAACTGTTGTGGGGGCCTGAACCAATAGGCTGAAAGGCTGAAATTAGTTCTGCTCAATATTAATATTAACTACAATTAATATAAAATAATATTTATATCACTTAATATTGAGCAGAATTAAGTATGCCAACATCCCCCTATATACCGTATGAGCCCACACACAGCCCCCTGTATACAGTATGAGCCCCCACACAGCCCCCTGTATACAGTATGAGCCCACACATAGCCCCCTATATACCATATGAGCACACACACAGCCCCCTGTATACAGTATGAGCACACATATAGCCCCCTATATACCATATGAGCACACACACAGCCCCCTGTATACAGTATGAGCCCCCACATAACCTCTTATATACAGTGTGAGGCCTCACATAACCTCCAATATACAATGTGAGCCCTCACATAGCCTCCTATATACTATATGAGCCCTCACATAGCCTCCTATATACTATATGAGCCCTCACATAGCCTCCTATATACTATATGAGCCCTCACATATCCTCCTACAGTATATAGTATATGAGCCCTCACATAGCCTCCTATATACTATATGAGCCCTCACATAGCCTCCTATATACTATATGAGCCCTCACATAGCCTCCTATATACTATATGAGCCCTCACATAGCGCCTCCTATATACTATATGAGCCCTCACATGGCCTCCTATATACTATATGAGCCCTCACATAGCCTCCTATATACAGTATGAGTCCTCACATAGCCCCCTATATGCAGGCACACATTCCGTGCACATACGAAAAAAAAAAAAGAAGACATACTCACCTCGCTCTCGTTCCCCCGCGGTCTGTTCTTTTCTCCGGTGCACTGACTCTCCACACAGCAGATGTGATGTCGTGATGTCATCATGTTGGCTGTGTCAGTCGCAAAAGCTGATCTGTGGAAGTAGGAGCCAGTGGCTCCGTCTTCCACCAATGTATTCACCACACTGCAGATAGCAGTGATATTGGGATAGGGGAGAGTATGGTGTGGCCCGTGCACCACAGTTTTCAGCCCTTCGGCTGTCTCAGTCCGCAGGCTGACCTTTGTAGTTACAGTATTATATATACCAGACATGGGTAGAGTTCAGATATACTATACACACATTACCTGTACATAACATCTGTTCACACAGTATACCACATGCATACAATATATATTAGAATACATGACTAGTATATAATATACTGTCACTATAGACATCTGATGTTGTATAGTAATGTGTATTTTTTTTAAAACATCTGATGTGTGTATCACAGTAGATGATAGGCTAATCTGTATACTAGATGTGGTATATTATGTACAGGGATATACACTGCACTGCAGCCTTGCAGCGCTGGGGTCCTGGGTTCAAATCCCACCAAGGACAACATCTGCAAGGAGTTTGTATGTTCTCCCCGTGTTTGGGTGGGTTTCCTCTGGGTTCTCCGGTTTCCTCCCACACTCCAAAGACATACTGATAGGGAATCTAGATTGTGAGCCCCGATGGGGACAGCGACGATAATGTATGTAAAGCGCTGCGGAATATGTTAGCGCTATATAAAAATAAAGATTATTATTACTGAACACACCTGGACCTGCCTACAGGACCTCACATATTATATATGGGGCCATATAGTAGAATATGAGGTGCTGTAGGTTCAGCTGTAATCAGTCGGTGCAGGGTCTCGTATTGTGATGTCTGTGGTCTCTGCTGGGACTAAGTGTGATTTATTGCACCAGACTGAACTTTTTGCACTGACAGGAGGACCCTAATCTGCATGAAAGTTCAGCCTCCTGCAATAACTCACACGGAGCCCCAGCAGCTGGCCCTCTGATTGGACAATATAGAATCCTGGGTGGATTTATGAGAAGGTGAGCACAGTCCCGCTTCCCCCTCACTGCAGACCCCCTGACCTCATACTGACTGAGACCACTGAAGTCTCCGATCCACAGGCTCCTGTCCGGCTGACTGAATCAGTTCCAGGGGCGCTGTGTGACGTCACTTCAGCAGACTCAGCCACACAGCGTGCAGGGGGTGTATCTGCATCTCTGCCATGTGGTCGGGTCGGCAGCTGAACATATTTAAAGGTACAGTGCAGTCCCCTGGCAGCCCTGAGCAGCTGCTTGGGAACTGGTCTGGGGGGGCATTTGCCCCTCTGCCCCCCAGCCCAGCCCCCCCTTGACTGCTAGTATGATGGTGACTTTTCTTTGTCTTTTTTTTTGTGTTTATTCTGGCTTGCCAAATTTTCTCTTTTGGTGGCGATATGTTTTGGAAAAAAATTAGACACATAATGTTCTGGCTTCAATAGTTATTTGTGTTAAACCTCACCTACAAAATAACCCATATTCAGACAATCCTAATATACCGTTTGTATTTGCCATACTTATATCATCTTGAACCTGCTGTGAGCCGCCTTCCAAATTAGGATATAGTTGGCAGCAAATCTAGTTCCACGGACCGGCCATACCTACCAAACCCTCCGCACCATGGTGTATTTCTACCCTTTACTCCACTTCCCTCACTTACTCATGTTGCTGATCCCCCCACATTTTTCAGCACCCAGTCCTGGCCCTGATTACAGTTCTGCACCTTATTATAATTTGTAATGTTTATTTGCTTTATTTTGCATGTTTTGGCGCATGACAGAAATATTTCTTTTTGATCATTTTTTAAATAAATTAAGTTTGTTTTTTCCTATCTGCTTGTTTTATTCTTTGCCACCTTATACAAAAAGGTAGTTAAATGTAATGTTCAAGGATACAGTGGGTACTGAAAGTATTCAGACCCCTTTACATTTTCACTCTTTGTTTCATTGCAGTCATTTGGTAAATTCTAAAAAGTTCATTTTTTTTCTCACTAAAGTGCACTCTGCACCCCATCTTGACTGAAATAAACAGAAATGTAGAAATTTTTGCAAACTTATTAAAAAAGAAAAACTGAAATATCACATGGTCATAAGTATTCTGACCCTTTGCTCAGACACTCATATTTAAGTCACATGCTGTCCATTTCCTTGTGATCCTCCTTGAGATGGTTCTACTCTTTAATTGGAGTCCAGCTGTGTTTAATTAAACTGGTAGGACTTGATTTGGAAAGGCACACACCTGTCTATATAAGACCTCACAGCTCACAGTGCATGTCAGTCCAAATGAGAATCTTGAACTCAAAGGAACTGCCCAAGGAGCTCAGAGACAGAATTGTGGCACAGCATAGATCTGACCAAGGTTACAAAAGAAGTTCTGCATTACTCATGGTTCCTAAGAGCACAGTGGGCTCCATAATCCTTAAATGGAAGAAGTTTGGGACCACCAGAAGTTTTCCTAGACGTGGCCGTCCAGCCAAACTGAGCAATCGTGGGAGAAAAGCCTTGGCGAGAGAGGTAAAGAAGAACCCCAAGATCACTGTGGCTGAGCTCCAGAGATGCAGCAGGGAGATGAGAGAAAGTTCCACAAAGTCAACTATCACTGCAGCCCTCCACCAATCGGGCCTTTATGGCAGAGTGGCCCGACAGAAGCCTCTCCTCAGTGCAAGACATATAAAAGCCCGCATAGAGTTTGCTCAAAAACACATGAAGGACTCCCAGACTATGAGAAAAATAAGATTCTCTGGTCTGATGAGACGAAGATAGAACTTTTTGGTGATAATTCTAAGCGGTATATGTGGAGAAAACCTGGCACTGCTCATTACCTGCCCAATACAATCCCAACAGTGAAACATGGTGGTGGCAGCATCATACTATGGGGGTGTTTTTCAGCTGCAGGGAAAGGGCGATGGTTGCAATTGAAGGAAACATGAATGCGGCCAAGTACAGAGATATCCTGGATGAAAATCTCTTCCAGAGTGCTCTGGACCTCAAACTTGGCCGAATGTTCACCTTCCAAGAAGACAATGACCCTAAGCACTAAGCTAAAATAACAAAGGAGTGGCTTCAGAACAACTCTGTGACCATTCTTGACTGGCCCAGCCAGAGCCCTGACCTAAACCCAATTGAGCATCTCTGGAGAGACCTGCAAATGGCTGTCCACCAACGTTCGGCATCCAACCTGATGGAACTGGAGAGGATCAGCAAGGAAGAATGGCAGAGGATCCCCAAATCCAGGTGTGAAAAACTTGTTGCATCATTCCCAAGAAGACTCATGGCTGTACTAGCTCAAAAGGGTGCTTCTACTCAATACTGAGCAAAGGGTCTGAATACTTATGACCATGTGATATTTCAGTTTTTCTTTATTAATAAATTTGCAAAGATTTCTACATTTCTGTTTTTTTTCAGTCAAGATGGGGTGCAGAGTGTACTTTAATGAGAAAAAAAATGAACTTTTTAGAATTTACCAAATGGCTGCACTGAAACAAAGAGTGAAACATTTAAAGGGGTCGGAATACTTTCCTTACCCACTGTATATGATTTTCACCATAATCTTGGGGAAATTAAATTTATTAGATAGATTTTGAGAAAGGGGGACTTCAAATACATAAGTAGGGCCATAGCAGTGATGACTTAGCCCAGGAACTTAGGACCTTATATTGTCTATTCATATATAGTTTAGTCTACATTTTGGCGTTGTTTTACATCCTTACAAATTTAGGTGTTTATTTTTGAAAAAATGGGATGGGGTCCATTTAATTTTCTTAACAGCTGAGGGAAAGCAGTGGGCAATCTGGGAAGGGGCCGCTATTCATGGATCTTCCCAGCTTATTAATAACAGCTCACAGCTGTCTGCTTAGCCTTTAATGGTATTAAAAAGGGGGTATCCCCCAAAAAATAATGTGGTGTCCCACCTAGTTTTAATAACCAGCAAAGACTAAACAGACACCTGCAGGCTGATATTAAAAGGCTGGGAAGGGACCATGGATATTGGCCTCCTCCCTGACTAATAACATGAGCCCTCAGCCACCCCAGAAATTCTGGTGCTTATTCTCGGCTCTTCCCACTTGCCCTGGTGCATTGGCAAGTGGGGTAATGGTTTTGGGGTTGATGTCAGCTGTTTGATGTTTGCTGACATCAAGCCCAGGGGTTAGTAATGGAGAGGCGTGAATAAGACATCCCGATTACTAACACCATTAGTTCAAGTAAAAAAACTAACACAGAGCAAAGACCTTTGTTTGAACAAAACACTCAATGACCCTCTTTTACACATTTCTTAAGATCCACATAAAAATAAAGATACAAAGTAATCCTCACCTGTCCGCAGATAATCCATACTGATGATGTCGAACAATGATCCCCAGATCTGCTACATCCGATTGCTGTGTTGAGCGGTTGCATGAGTATGCAACTGCTCAGCACGCCAGCTGGAACTCACTGACAGTAGTCTGAGGACGTTCCTGCAGTGACGAGCGATGCCGTCAATAAGGTTGCAACTTGAAAACGCTTTGCTATTTTCTTATAGCCTACTCTTGCTTTGTGGGCCTCCACCATTTTCATTTTCAGAGTGCTAGGCAGCTGCTTAGAAGAACCCATGGCTGCTGTTTTTTGGCACAAGGTTAGAGGAGGCTGGGTTTTTATAAAGTTGGGAAATTTGTATCACCTGGCCTTTCCTAATGATAGTGAACAAGCCATAACCTTTAGGGTATGTGCAGATGGTCGGTGTTGGCTGCGCTTTGAACGCAGCATACTTTATGCTGCGTCCAAAGCGCTGCACGCAAGTGAATCCGCATATGTTCAATGAACCATGCGGATTCACCACATCCTATACATTACAGTGATATAATTTCTCTTGCGGAGACTAGGGTCTCTGCAAGAGAAATTGACATGCTGCGGTCTGTGAAGACGCACTGCATGACCGTCTCCACGGGTGAGCTGCAGGAGCACGGAGACGCACAGTGGACATGGGATTTGTATAAATCCCATCCACTATGCTGTAACATCTGGCCGCTGCAGATTGCACGCAGCGCAAGTGTGCTGCATCCAATCCGCAGTGTTTACTGACCATGTGCACGCACTCTAACAGGCTAATTAAGGTCTGAAACCTTGGTCAAAGTTTTCTGAGCACACAAATCTCCAAGGGTGCCCAAACTTTTGCATCAGCCCATTTTCCTTTGTGTAATTTTTAAAATGTAAAAAATTACAAGATTTTTTTTGCCTAAAATACAAAGGAAATGTGTCATCTTTAACTTTAGCCCTTTTATAGAGATCATTTCATCTTCAACTTGCTTTACTGTTCACAATAACAGTAATTTTTTACCAAGGGGCCTAAACTTTTACATGCCACTGTAAGAGAAACACATCGCTATTTACATTACTCGTAAAACTGCATGGCACTGTACACATAAAGGGATTATTGCCTTCAAGGGTAGGAATGCTGCAGAACAGTCCATCACTCTTACATTCCCTCTTTGGACATGGTCATCCTCGACCATTCTGGAACCTGGAAGACAACACACAGCATATACAGAGGGGGCCCTTGAAAACGCACACTGCAGCCGCAATACTCGCTGCCTCTGTCAGGCCTGAGGCTGTGGTACTAACCGTGGAGGAGTCATTGCTGGACATGATCTTCCCGCTGAGGGCTGAAATATTGGATGTGACATCTGGTCATCTGGTCCATGACTTTGTGGCACCCCTGAGGGTTCAGTCGCCACAGAGGTACTGCACCTCACCCAGAAGTGTGGCATCTCCTTCTCTCAGGTAAGGAGGAAGTACTGCCGGCGGCACGGTGGCGCAGTGGTAAGCACTGCAGCCTTGCAGCGCTGGGGTCCTGGGTTCAAATCCCACCAAGGACAACATCTGCAAGGAGTTTGTATGTTCTCCCCGTGTTTGCGTGGGTTTCCTCCGGGTTCTCTGGTTTCCTCCCACACTCCAAAGACATACTGATAGGGAATCTAGATTTTGAGCCCCGATGGGGACAGCAACAATAATGTATGTAAAGCGCTGCAGAATATGTTAGCGCTATATAAAGATTATTATTATTAAAGATTATTACTGCCCGGGACCGCAACACCTGCACTGAACACTGCACTACTCCAGGCCGGCTGGAAGGGCATTATGCACTTCTTCTGTTGCCCTGTCCCTGGCTGGAGTGGGGGGAACCAAGGAGAGGGGGAACCAGTAGTGGGTGTGGGTGGAGGACGTAGAACAGGGGAGCACTTAGAGAATAGATATAAAAAAGAAAGCCATCTTAGTTGGAGCAGTGCAGTTCAGCCAGTGAGTAGCAAGGAGAGGAGGGGAGCAGAGTCTCTTCAGGAGCTCTGCTCCATTGTGGGCCTAGTGAGAGAGGCCCAGAAGAGGAGTGGGAGCAAGGGAGGAATGCTCCAGGAGCAGAAGGGATCCCAGGGGGTACGGTGAGTGCAGGACGGCACCCATACGCCCGAATCTGCCAAGAATCAGAGGGATCAGGGAAGGGATCAGAGGGAAGGGAACTGATCCCTGGACCAGCCGTGTTACTCCAGGTCTCGGCTGGAAAAACCGGAGGCTTCTGCACTTCCATGGTGCAGTTGCCACAGCCTCACCCTAGTCGCCGTGAAGGGCATCAAGTAGGTCTGGGAACTCCAGGTTGCCCAGAAGGGACTTCAGAGCACCCAATCGGGACTGTGTGTGGGGAGCGCAGGGCAGGAGTGAGAAGACCCAGCGCGTGAAGTCAGTCAAGGAAGGAACATAAGAAAGGGGGTCCCGTTAAGTGCTTCTAATCTACCTGAAGGAGTGCTGAACCCCTGCCTGGCAAACGCAGTGTGACGCGGGAGTCTGACACCTGGACAGTGTACCTGAGGAACATAAAAAGAACTGTGAGTAAACTCGGATGACTGCACTCCACTGTCTCTGTCAGTTATTTCCATCACGCTACCGCGCCTGCACTACAACGCCCAGCATTACCATCTGCAGCTACCCTGCCCCAGGGGCCCGCTCCGCTTCTGGGGAGCAGAAACATCCCAGCTGCCATCCCATCATCCCCGGAGGTCTGCAGCAGCGCCGGTATTCATTACCGGGAACCACAGGTGGCGTCACGAGACAAACTGTTAACAAACCCCCTTTTAAAGAGCGACCCCAGAGGATGGGCCCGGGAGCCGACTGCCGTGACATTCTACAAAGAAGGTAAAGGCCCGGGTACCAAGTTTCCCCCCATATCCCCCCTGGGCGGGTCAAGTTCACCACCTCCTGGGTGCTTGAGTTGGGCCCTCACCCATTTCTCCCACTCCTTCTTACCCTCAATGACCTTCACCACCCATCTGGCCTTAACAGGGTCCAGGGCTGGTGTCTCTTCCATGTACTGCTGTGGCCAGGGGATGAGGGCTGTTTCCCAGGCTGATAACTCTCCAGGACGCTGAGGTGTACTTACCACCAGGGCTGCCAGCATAGCTTTCGTCACCCTGCCTGGTCGCAGGATCTTGGCCACGCTGACACTGCTGCCTCCGCCTTGGAATCGAGTTCTGGTTTTGGGGACTGCGGGCGAACCTTTGTCTTGAGGTCAGGCATTGGATCCTGGGCCTTCCCTGGACCTTGGTTGGTGCCTCTACTGATGACAGTTCACCCGGCTGCATCTCTTGCTCCAGCTGCGTCATCTTCCTTTTCGACTTGACCTTTCCGGGCACACCGCGGAGCACAATGCCGTAGCACCGACCATCACTTTCAATAGGTAAACCGAAGCACTCTATCTTCTCTTGCCACTTTACCTCCTCACCAACAATGGTCCCAGCCCACTCTGCCGTGGGTGTGCTCTTATGTTGCTCTGCCCATTCTTGGTGGAGGCCACTTCTGGCTCACCTGCCCTCTTCCTGGGAGTCTCCACCCGTTCTCCCTTGGCTTGCTGCAATGGGCATGGTTTCTTTTTCTTCCACCGTGCCCTTCTTACGCACACGATGGGACGGGTCCGTCTCACACTTTCGTGTCACTCACCGACATCTTGCAGTCTCTATCCATTAACCCTATCCTAAAGACTAAACCTATTATTCTCATCTTATCTCCTGTACCGTTGCTAAGCCACTTAACTATATGAACAGTACTTCGCTGTTATAAGTTTTGTCCAAATAGTGTATATACGAGTACTTATATATATCAGTTTATCATAGTGTAAAGCGTTAGAAGTTTCGCACTCCTAATTAGAAGATGTAGTGCATAGAAGGAATATCAATAAGATCCAGAAAGGAAACCTTTGGCACTGTAGATATGACACTTGAGATGCAGAGTAAATTCATTAGTACATTTATTCGCGACCGACATATAGTTTATCATATACTTATCTTTTTTTAAATCTTTAGATATTATTAATAAAGTGTTTAATTGAAAATATAATGAATAAGGTTAATGTCAGATGAAACACATTGATGAAATGATATGTAAAATTAGACTAAGAATGGAGTGGTAATGGTGGACATTAGGACCCTGCGCTCTCATGAGCAGCATAGCTGAGCTCAACGTTCCTTCCAGACACTGGTGGAGTAAACGTGCACAGACACCGTATTACGGAGATCTCCCCTCCTTTATCAGTGGCACCAGGAATTTTATGTGACAGTAACTGGAGGTGGCTATGACCACTACGCATGTAGCCTTACAAGGTTGGTTTTATCTCGTCACATCTTGCATTCAGTGACACACTCCTTCCTGCTTTATTGCTGATGTTTAGGAGTACGGGGGCGACTTGCATAGTGACATGCTTCTGTACATGACACGGATGAGATGGTGTTTTGTTCCTACAGATGGCTGTGATCTCACCCGTACTATAGTGATGGAATACATCAGCCGCCCATCAGATGACAGCTGCAGTGATACAGAATGAGGGGATAGCACTTATGTTATCAGACATCAGCCACAACATGTGAGAACCGCTCATATGTTTAAAGGGAACAGACAAGTCCACCATGTACGAGGGTGTGTCTTCAATAACCAATCACAGATCCATGGGCTCCAATCAGAAGGGGTTTTACATCGCAGGCAGTAGTAAAGGGCGCAATGTCCCGCATAGCAGCATTGGTGGTGCCAGACTGCTGTCATTCAAGTGACGCACACTGAAGCCCTGGTTCCTGATCTACAAGCCGCAGGGATATAGCAGAGCACATCCCATTCATAGCATGATGCTATCTGCTGAGGGACAATAGAAGACAACTACAGCACATCTAGCATCTCTGCTCAGCAGCGGGGGTGAGCTCCTGTGTTCTCTCCCTTCTATAGTACTGGTTCAGCACCACAGTGGTTGGCAGCTCTCCTCTGGGCACTACAGTCCTAGATTCAGCTCCACAACGGTGGGCAGCTCTGATCTGGGCAGTACTGTCTAGATTCAGCACCACAGCAGTGGACAGCTTTTATATGGGAAGAACTGTCTAGATTCAGCACCACAGCAGTGGACGGCTTATAGCCAGGACGTTATAGTAACATTTGGTTCAATACCACAACGTTGGAGGGCAGTGCCATCCAGATTCAGCACCACGCTAGTGGACAGCTCTGGTGCTTCTGGATACAACAGTTTCAGCACTTCTGCCTAGGACAGCTCCAGCATCTTCACCTCTACCTTGAAGGTCCCAGTACCCGCCAGCCTGTCTATCAGCCGTGCCCGCCTGTCAACCGGCCGTGCTCATCCGCTGTGCCTTTCAGCTTCAGCCATCAGTCCCATGGGAGTCGCCTGCTCTCACAAGGTCGGTCCCAGAGTGGCACCTGGTTCACCTTCCCGGTCCCTCCTTGGTTCACAGAGTCGACTAAGCCGCTGTGTGGCCAGGGTTGGTCCGGGTAGGCACTTAGTTACGCCCCTCTGATCCCTCCTTGCATCACAGCACAGAGGTTCCACCACTCGGATTCGTAACAGAATACATTTTGTTATATAATAATTTTGTGTTCAAAGATCAATACTACCTACAGAAGAAAGAGGTGGCAATGGCCGCGGCTTGGGCCCCATCTTACGCCAATCTCTCCTTGGGATTTTGGGTGTGTGAATACATCCGATTCCAGAACATTGAACATACGTCATTGGGATCAGTGATATCTTGGATGAGATTCATAGACGATGTGTTGTTTATTTTGCAGGGCTCCCATGAGGAACTTGAAAAATTCTTAAAATATCTAAATGACAATGCATTGAATATTAAGCTAACCCATCATATTGATCAAAAGAAAATTGATTTTCTGGATTTGGATATTCATGTTGATGACCATGGACAGTTGCATACAAATATTTATCACAAGAATACTAGTGCCAATGCTTTCTTGCATGCCAAATCAGTCATCTGGTACATGTAATACAGGCAATGCCGTCCGGACAATTTATTAGGGCACATCGTATTTGTGACCAAGACAAAGCTTTTGAAGAATAGGCATGTGATATGACCAGTAGATACTTACAACGTGGTACAAAATGGAAATTGTTCAACAGGCCTACTATCGGGCCAAACACGCCAATAGACAATATCTTCTCATTACTAAAAAGAAAAAGGAATCTGATGGGCATGTTCGATTCATCACGAATTATCATTCGAGGTGGAAGGAAATTACTAATATCATCTCCAAATTTTGGCTAATTCTCCAACAGGATCAGACAATACTTCCTTTTTTATCAAATCGTCCATTGATTATGGCTAAACGTAATAAGACACTACGTGATATACTAGTACATAGTCATCATGTACCTGATACATCTCCATATACACTGCTCAAATAAATAAAGGGAACACTCAAATAACATATCCTAGATCTGAATGAATGAAATATTCTCATTGAATACTTTGTTCTGTACAAAGTTGAATGTGCTGACAACAAAATCACACAAACATCATCAATGGAAATCAAATTTATTAACCAATGGAGGCCTGGATTTGGAGTCACCCCCACAATTAAAGTGGAAAAACACACTACAGGCTGATCCAACTTTGATGTAATGTCCTTAAAACAAGTCAAAATGAGGCTCAGTATTGTGTGTGGCCACCACGTGCCTGTATGACCTCATTACAACGCCTGGGCATGCTCCTTATGAGGTTGCAGATGGTCTCCTGTGGGATCTCCTCCCAGACCTGGACTAAAGCATCCGCCAACTCCTGGACAGTCTGTGGTGCAACGTGACGTTGGTGGATGGAGCGAGACATGATGTCCCAGATGTATTCAATCGGATTCAGGTTTGGGGAACGGGCGGGCCAGTCCATAGCTTCAATGACTTCATCTTGCAGGAGCTGCTGACACATTCCAGCCACATGAGGTCTGGCATTGTCCTGCATTAGGAGGAACCCAGGGCCAACCGCACCAGCATATGGTCTCACAAGAGGTCAGAGGATCTCATCTCGGTACCTAATGGCAGTCAGGCTACCTCTGGCAAGCACATGGAGGGCTGTGCGGCCCTCCAAAGAAGTGCCACCCCACACCATTACTGATCTACTGCCAAACCGGTCATGCTGAAGGATGTTGCAGGCAGCAGATCGCTCTCCACGGCGTCTCCAGACTCTGTCACGTCTGTCAGATGTGCTCAGTGTGAACCTGCTTTCATCTGTGAAGAGCACAGGGTGCCAGTGGCGACTTTGCCAATCGTGGTGTTCTGTGGTAAATGCCAAGCATCCTGCACGGTGTTGGGCTGTGAGCACAACCCCCTTCTGTGGACGTCGGGCCCTCATACCACCTTCATGGAGTCGGTCTCTAACCGTTTGTGCAGACACGTGCACATTTGAGGCCTGCTGGAGGTCATTTTGCAGGGCTCTGGCAGTGCTCCTTCTGTTCCTCCTTGCACAAAGGCGGAGGTAGCAGTCCTACTGCTGGGTTGTTGCCCTCCTACGGCTCCCTCCACGTCTCCTGGTGTACTGACCTGTCTCCTGGTTGAGCCTCCAGCCTCTGGACACTACATTGACAGACACAGCAAACCTTCTTGCCACAGCTCGCATTGATGTGCCATCCTTGGATGAGCTGCACTACCTGAGCAATCTCTGTGGGTTGTAGAGTCCGTCTCAAGCTACCACAAGTGTGAAAGCACAACCAACATTCAAAAGTGACCAAAACATCAGCCCAGAAAGCATTGGTACTGAGATGTGGTCTGTGGTCCCCACCTGCAAAAGCACTCCTTTATTGAGGGTGTCTTGATAATTGCCAATAATTTCCATCTATTGTCTATTCCATTTGCACAACAGCATGTGAAGTTGATTGTCAATCAGTGTTGCTTCCTAAGTGGACAGTTTGATTTCACAGAAGTTTGATTTACTTGGAGTTATATTCTGTTGTTTAAGTGTTCCCTTTATTTTTTTGAGCAATGTATATTTGGCTCAAAGGGCCCCAAATTGAGCACATGGAAGTGTGGCAACTGCAAAGAGTGCAGATATATTGAAAAAACGGATACCTTTCAGGATTCGATGGGTGAGTAGGCTTACAAGATTCTGTATTTCATTAATTGTAGAACATCTATGGTCATCTATCAAGCCACATGTTTCTGTGGACTCCTCTATATTGGTATGACAACTCGGGAGCTTTGGAACACATCAAAAATATTAGGGCAGCGGAGAAAATCTGTCAAGATGAGGTGGGTGCTATTTCTCAACCTAAACCTTTGGCGAGACAGTTTCGGAATTGCTACCCTCATCAATGTCATCTCTTATGTGTCAAAGGGATTGCCCGTCTGTATCCTGGGAATAGGAGGGAAAATCTAGCCAAAAAGCTGGCCCAGACTGAATAAATAAATAATAAATAAAAAAGTAAATGGATCACCACTCTAAGAAGTATGACCCCCAGAGGGTTAAATGAACAGTGGGGATTTTCGAGTTTTCTTTAAGTATACACTAGGATTTTTGGTATATTCTCATCTTCAGTGTCTTGTCCTTATTATCAATTGAATCATATAATCAATATATATCATAGTGGATTTGATTGAATAAACATATATACATGTATTGTTGGCTTTATTGTATATATTATTGGTGGTTTATGAGTTAGTGGAGATATACGTTTATGGGATAGGAGTTATTAGGGTGTGATCAATCTATATGTGCATATTAATTTGTATTATATCTTTCAGATTGGAGGACTGTTTGTATCATCATCGCCCGAACAGCCATACAGTTTCACATGTATTCCATCACTAAGTACAACATCAGATATATAGTTTTTGTATTATTCTCTCTAACATGACCACATCTCTTTTTCACATATATTTTATTATTATATTTTATGCTTTTTTATTTTTCCTATATACACATATATAACTATCACTCACATACACTTACACATTGAATTAAGGATATTAAATTATCACATGGAGATAGCTTCTAGTATATTCATTCTCCTCTATATATACACAAGGTAATTAGATGTATTCATTTGTATATGACATATTTTTATGGGTTCATACAAGAACCAACATTTTAATACATACACACATAGTTTATTATGGTCGGCTTGTTTCCATCTTTGCTCTGTTTTAACCAGGTTGTGCTTTCGCTGTGTGTTATATTACGCATGCGCTGCATAGGATAATTAAGCAAACTATTCACCTATATCATATACATATAGAGAGTTTATAGTGTGTTTATTCACTTTTA
Organism: Phyllobates terribilis; assembly: GCF_046119375.1. NCBI lineage: Eukaryota > Metazoa > Chordata > Amphibia > Anura > Dendrobatidae > Phyllobates > Phyllobates terribilis. Next base: position 2,184,060 of record NW_027362898.1, on the reverse strand, counting down.
CATATACACATTGTATAAGCAACAATATTGTGTATGCACGCATTAACTATATTATATATAGAACTTTTTCTATATTTCATACAATTCTATTTTGGCACGTATAATTATATTTAGACTTTGATGCTGACCCGCACTTTTGCCCTTTTCTAATATGGCTGCAGGGTCGCTGTGCGCCACACTGCGCATGCTCCGGTGTGCTCTCGTACCCGATACTGGGATGTTTTCGTTGAACTGCGACCTTTGGTCGTGTTTCGGTGATGCACATTCGGTCGCAGACGGGACGTCTATCCGGACGCGTGGGACAGTAGAGGCGTCCGATAATATGGCGTCCTTGATTTGTAAGTAACCACAGCTGTAATCACCCTATAAAACATCGCCTCTTCCTCCTCCACCTCACTTCCTAATGAATCGGTAGCGAAACATGCGTTGAAGCATGTGGAAGGGGTGATGATGTGCCTTTGGATAGTACGTAACAATATGCACAAATTTAACTTTTTATGAACTTATTTCTGTATTCTTTTTTGCATTATGACATTTGATATTGCATGGTGATCACTTTTACTGTTCATCCTATGATTTGGATAGGCATAGTTCCATACATATATAAATTTTCCTTTTTGCTTAAATAATTTAAATACATTTGGATATGCACATATATATATATATATATATATATATATATATATATATATAAAACATGCACAATGCACTTTTTGGATAAAATTCATTTTATAAATAGCAGATTTTTGTGCATTAACAGTGGAATTATGTTTGGATATGTACAGACATAATACCGTATTGTTTGGACTATGAGACGCACCTGTCCATAGGACGCACCTGGGTTTTAGAGGAGGAAAATGGAAAAAAAATGTGGTCATGATGCACTGTTAAGGGGGAGAGCGTCTGCTGCTGACACTGTTATAGGGGTAATGTCCCCCAATTCTGTTAATATCACCCATCCTTGTATATATGCCCCCCCTTCCTATTATAAGTGGCCCCACACCCATCCTGGCAAGCATGGCATCCCAATCCCCCATTCTGGTATGCATATCACCCCTTTTCCCCCTCCTGGTATGCATGGCACTCCAATTCCCCATTCTGGTATGCATGGAACCTTCAACCCCATCCTGGTATGCATGGTACCCCTCCATCATGGTTGGCATGGCACACCTCCATCCTGGTCTGCGTGGCATCTTTCCATTCTGGTATGCATGGCACCCCTCCATCCTGGTTTGCATGGCACCCTTAATCCCCATCCTGGTATGCATGGCACCCCTGATCTCCATCATGGTATGCAAGGCACCCCTCATCCTGGTATGCATGGCACCCATCCATCCTGGTATGCATGGCATGCCTGATCCCCATCCTGGTATGTATTGCACCCCTCATCCTGGTATGCATGGCATCCCTCATCCTTATCCTGGTATGCATGGTACCCCTCATCCATATCCTGGTATGCATGGCACCCCTCAACCTGGTATGCATGGCACCCCTAATCCTTATCCTGGTATGCATGGTATCCCTCATCCCTAACCTGGTATGCATGGCACCCCCTATCCTGGTATGCATGGTATCCATCTTCCTGGCATGCATAGCACTCCTCATCCCAATCCTGGTATGCATGGCACCCTTCATCCCTATCCTGGTATGCATGGCACCCCTCATCCCTATCCTGGTATACAAAGCCCCCCTCATCCCTCTTCCTGGTATGCTTGACACCCCTCATCCCTCTTCCAGGTATGCATGGCACCCCTCATCCCTATACTGGTATGCACAAAAGAAATAAACACTTCTACTCACCTTCCTCCCCTCTGCTCCATCGCTGCGTCCTGTTTGCCAGCACTGATCTCACCGTGTGAGCTGTGCATGACTGCTATGTGCCATCACAAATAGAGATGAACTGCGGGAATAGTCACTGCTCCCACGCCGGGACTGTGTGCGTGGGGATCAGGAACTTCATTCTCCTTAATAGCCGGCACACAGTGTAGCCGCAGCGCGGCTCCTGCTGCTGCTAGGCAATCGCATTTGCTCGCTATTAGAGAGCATAAAAATTCACCCCTCTCCACGGCCATGGGCAGGCACACGCGATCGCCCGGCCGCAGCAGGAGCTGTGCTGCGGCTGCACTGTGTGCCGGCTAGTAAGGAAAATTAATATTCAGTGCTCCACACGCCCATGGGCGTGGGGAGCAGTGAATATTCATTTTCTTTAGTAGCGGGCACAGTGTAGGCGACAGCAGGCGGCTCCTTCCTCCTGTGCCCCGCTCCTCCGCTGCTGCCGCTCCCCCCACACCCCTCACCAGCCACAGTATATATACAGTACAGACCAAAAGTTTGGACACACCTTCTCATTTAAAGATTTTTCTGCATTTTCATTACTATGAAAATTGTACATTCACACTGAAGGCATCAAAACTATGAATTAACACATGTAGAATTATATACTTAACAAAAAAGTGTGAAACAACTGAAAATATGTCTTATATTCTAGGTTCTTCAAAGTAGCCACCTAGGTTTTAGAGGAGGAAAATAAAAAAAAACTGTAAGCAAAAAATGTGTTCATGATGCACTTTTAAGGGGGAGGAGGTCTTCTGCAGACACTGGTATAGGGGTAATGTCCCCCAATTCTGACAATATCCCCCATCCTGGTATATATGCCCCCCCTTCCTTTTATACGTGGTCCCCATCCCCATCCTGGTATGCCTGGAATCTCTCCATCCTGGTATGCATGGCACCCCTCATCCTTATCCTGGTATGCATGGCACCCCTCATCCCCATCCTGGTATGCATGGCACAGCAATCCCCATCCTGGTATGCATGGCACCCCTCATCCCCATCCTGGTATGCATGGCACCCCTCATCCCTGTCCTGGTATGCATGGCACCCCTCATCCCTGTCCTGGTATGCATGGCACCCCTAATCCTTATCCTGGTATGCATGGCGCCCCTAATCCCTATCCTGCTATGCATGGCACCCCTAATCCCTATCCTGGTATGCATGGCACCCCTCATCCTTATCCTGGCATGTATGGCCCCTCATCCTTATGCTGGTATGTATGGCCCCCTCATCTTTATCCTGTTATGTCTGCCCCCCTCAGCGTTATCCTGGTATGCATGGCACCCCTCATTCTTACCCTTGTATGTATGGCCCCCTCATCCTTATCCTAGTATGCATGGCCCCCTTAATCCCCACCAGGCTGCACATAAAAAAATAAACACTCCTACTCACCTTTCTTCTCTCCTCCAGCGCAGCGTCCTGTATGCCCTCACTGATCTCTCCATGTGAGCCGCGCATGACATCACTGCCATGCACGGCTCACAAGGAGAGAGATCAGCTGCCGGAAGTCACTGCTCCGCCCACCGGGACTGTGTGCGCGGGGAGCAGTGACTTCATGCTCCTTAATATCCGTCACACAGCGAAGCCGCAGCACGGCTCCTGCTGCTGCCGGGCTATTGCGTTTGCCAGCTTATTAAAGGACATGAATATTCACCCCTCCCCACGCCCATGGGCATGGAGAGAGGTTTAATATTCATGCCCTTTTACAGCGGGCACAGGCGATTCCGGCAACAGCAGGAGCCGTGCTGCGGCTACACTGTGTGCCACTATTAAGGAGCATGAATATTCAGTGCTCCCCATGCCCCATGGGGGTGAGGAGCAGTGAATATTCATTTTCTTTAGCAGCAGGGACAGTGTATGCTGCAGCGGGAGGCAGCTGCCTCCTGTGCCCCGCTCCTCCGCCGCTACCACTCCCCCCGTACCCCACACAATGTATATACAGTACAGACCAAAAGTTTGGACATACCTTCTCATATAAAGATTTTTCTGTATTTTCATGACTATGAAAATTGTACATTCACACTGAAGGCATCAAAACTATGAATTAACACATGTGGAATTATATACTTAACAAAAAAGCGTGAAACAACTGAAAATATGTCTTATATTCTAGGCTCTTCAAAGTAGCCACCTTTTGCTTTGATGACTGCTTTGCACACTCTTGGCATTCTCTTGATGCGCTTCAAGTGGTAGTCACCGGAAATGGTTTTCACTTCACAGGTGTGCCCTGTCAGGTTTAATAAGAGGGATTTCTTGCCTTATAAATGGGGTTGGGACCATCAGTTGTGTTGTGCAGAAGTCTGGTGGATACACAGCTGATAGTCCTACTGAATACACTGTTAGAATTTGTATTATGGCAAGAAAAAAGCAGCTAAGTAAAGAAAAACGAGTGGCCATCATTACTTTAAGAAATGAAGGTCAGTCAGTCCGAAAAATTGGGAAAACTTTGAAAGTGTCCCCAAGTGCAGTTGCAAAAACCATCAAGCGCTACAAAGAAACTGGCTCACATGAGGACCGCCCCAGGATAGGAAAACCAAGAGTCACCTCCGCTTCTGAGGCTAACTTTATCTGAGTCACCAGCCTCAGAAATCGCAGGTTAACAGCAGCTCAGATTAGAGACCAGGTCAATGCCACACAGAGTTCTAGCAGCAGACACATCTCTTCAACAACTGTTAAGAGGAGACTTTGTGCAGCAGGCCTTCATGGTAAAATAACTGCTAGGAAACCACTGCTAAGGACAGGCAACAAGCAGAAGAGACTTGTTTGGGCTAAAGAACACAAGGAATGGACATTAGACCAGTGGAAATCTGTGCTTTGGTCTGATGAGTCCAAATTTGAGATCTTTGGTTCCAACCACCGTGTCTTTGTGCAATGCAGAAAAGGTGAACGGATAGACTCTACATGCCTGGTTCCCACCGTGAAGCATGGAGGAGGAGGTGTGATGGTGTGGGGGTGCTTTGCTGGTGACACTGTTGGGGATTTATTCAAAATTGAAGGCATACTGAACCAGCATGGCTACCACATCTTGCAGCGGCATGCTATTCCATCCGGTTTGCGTTTAGTTGGACCATCATTTATTTTTCAACAGGACAATGACCCCAAACACACCTCCAGGCTGTGTAAGGGCTATTTGACCAAGAAAGAGAGTGATGGGGTGCTATGCGAGATGACCTGGCCTCCACAGTCACCAGACCTGAACCCAATCGAGATGGTTTGGGGTGAGCTGGACCGCAGAGTGAAGGCAAAGGGGCCAACAAGTGCTAAGTATCTCTGGGAACTCCTTCAAGATTGTTGGAAGACCATTTCCAGTGACTACCTCTTGAAGCTCATCAAGAGAATGCCAAGAGTGTGCAAAGTAGTCATCAAAGCAAAAGGTGGCTACTTTGAAGAACCTAGAATATAAGACATATTTTCAGTTGTTTCACACTTTTTTGTTAAGTATATAATTCCACATGTGTTAATTCATAGTTTTGAAGCCTTCAGTGTCAAGAAAATACAGCAAAATCTATAAATGAGAAGGTGTGTCCAAACTTTTGGTCTGTATTGTATATACCCCCCCAACATTTGGACTATAAGACGCACCCCCTTTTATGCCCATAGCAGCCAGAGATGCAGATGTGTTATGTGCTGCATGAGACGGGGCATTATCATGCATGAAAATGATCTTGCTGCGGAATGCACGGTTCTTCTTCTTGAACCATGGCAGGAAGTGCTGTTTGAGAAACTCAACATACATTATGGAGTTCATCTTTACCCCTTCAGGGATCCTAAAAGGGCCGACAATCTCTCTCCCCATGATTCCAGCCCAAAACATTACTCCACCTCCTCCTTGTTAGCACCGTAGCCGTGTTTGCATGGGGTGTCCATCAACCAGCCATCCTCCACTCCATCCATCTGGACCATCGAGATCATTTCATGCATGATAATGCCCCGTCTCATGCTGCACATAACACATCTGCATCAATGCCTGCTATGGGCATAAAAGGGGACAAACTTATGGTGTGGCAGCCATGCTCCCCTGACCTCAACCCCATTGAGAACCTCTGGAGCATCATCAAAAGGAGTGTCTATGATGGCAGGAGGCAGTTCACATCTAAGCAACAGCTCTGGGAGGGTATTCTGTCCTCATGCAAAACAATTAAAGCAGAAACCATCCAAAACCTGACAAATTCAATGGACGAGAGAGTTCAGAAGCTCATTTCGAACAAGGGGTCCTATGTGCAAATGTAACATCACCTAGAATAAAGTTTTGAGTTGAAAACTGTTTGATTTCAGTTTGTAATAACCTGCTGATGCTTATAATTTCAAAAATGACCATTTTTTTGTTCTTTATTAAAATGAAAAGGTTGAAAACTCTGCTTTGCGTAATAATTTGGAACATGCATTTTGAGTGCAGTTTGAGTATTTTATTTTTTTTTAAATATACTGTTATCATAGGCAGTTTGTACAAAAACCTTTCAATTGTCCTCTAATAGTTATTTGACTGGAAAATTACAATGACTGCAATTCATATAGGTAATTTGGGAAAATCTGAGAAAATATTATTTGCATAATAATTTGGAACACAGTGTAAACTTGATTATGATGTAATGTATAATAAAATTCTATGCAATTTATCATATATTGACCTTTTTGAATTGGTATTCCCTGTATGTAGCATGGAGTGCACACTCATCTCCTTCGCCCTGTAACATAATTTTATTCCTTTCCACCCTTTTCTTTCCCCTCCACATAATTTTTTATAACACGTATAACATGTTTTGTGTTTTTAATCGATTTAATAAAGAGATACATATTTTACAATATACTCGTGTTGCCTAATTTATAGATATAATATTCTAGGTTTATATTATCATATTAGCCCTAATCTATTGCTCACTGTTGTTTCCAGGGACTTATAGGGACTTTGAGGGATAGACGACTTGTGAGTGGGGGCGCCATTGTCGTACTATATTTAGGGTGCCAACCCCTGCAGTCAGGAATGATCATCATAGGGGACAATAGGAGCAGACTAATTCTGCACATTCATTATTTTTCACTTTGATCTTCAGATTACTTCTTTGTATGGATAATTTTAATTATCTTTAATAAAGGTTGCATGTTAAGGGTTTTTTATGCAAATTATATGGTTATACCCTTTGTTTGATACGCTGTTAGTTGGTTAAAAAATGTAAAAAAATAAAAAGTTCAAATCACCCCTCTTTGCCCCATTGAAAGTAAAGATATTAAAAAAAAATACACATATGTGGTATCGTTTTTTTAGTCCCTGCAGTTCCACAAAAATTAGACCACAGACAAAATAAAGTATAAATGTTGAGTGCCCAAGAACAATTGTGCCAAAGAGAAATAGCACGTTACAACGATATATAGATGGAATATATTTATAAATTAAAATAAATAATAATGAAAGTCAAAAAATGGGCAAAGGGTACCCAAACAAAGGTGGCACTTGGGGTAAGTATATGCATAATTGTTATTCCATTGATAGGGCAGTAGAATGAATATGCTCATTAGTGGTAAAATACCACAACTATATAATCAAACATAGGGTATGTACATAAGTAGGAATATGGTAAGTATATATCGTTTAAATAGCAGCAAAAAGTACTTTATGTACAACCCTAAAAATTTGGGGGGGCCAAACTTCAGAATTTTTTCACCACTAAAATAATTAAAAACTGGACATGTTGGGTATTGCCGTAATCGTATTGATGAGGAGAATAATATTGCAAGGTAATTTTTACTACAATATGTAAACACAATTCCCAAAAAACAATGTCATATTGCATTTTTTTTTCCACAATTTCACTACACTTGGAATTGTTTCCCTTTTTCCAGTACACTAGTGGTGAAATGAATGGTGTCATTCAAAAGTAAAACTCGTCCTGCAAAAAAATAAGCCCTCATATGTCTATGTGGACAAAAAAATTGTTATGGCTCTGGGAAGAAGGGGGTGAAAAAATGGAAACACAAAAACGTAAATTAGAATCATAGAATGGTAGAGTTGGAAGGGACCTCCTCGGTCATCTGGTCCAACCCCCTGCTCAAAGCAGGATTCACTAGATCATCTCAGACAGATGTCTGTCCAGCCTCTGTTTGAAGACGTCCATTGAAGGGGAACTCACCACCTCTCGTGGCAGCCTGTTCCACTCATTAATCACCCTAACTGTCAAAAAGTTTTTTCTAATATCTAATCTGTATCTCCTCCCATTTAGTTTCATCCCATTGCTTCTAGTCTTTCCTTGTGCAAATGAGAATAAAGATGATCCTTCTACAATGTGACAGCCCTTGACATATTTGTAGACAGCTATTAAGTCTCCTCTCAGTCTTCTTTTTTGCAAGCTAAACATTCCCAAATCCTGCAACCGTTCCTCATAGGACATGGTTTGCAGACCAGTCACCATTCTGGTCGCTCTTCTCTGAACTTGCTCCAGTTTGTCTATGTCTTTTTTAAAATGTGGTGCCCAAAACTGTACACAGTATTCCAGATGAGGTCTGACCAAAGAGGAGTAAAGACCGATAATGACTTCACGTGATCTAGACTGTATGCTTCTGTTAATACATCCCAGAATTGTATTTGCCTTTTTTGCTGCTGCATCACACTGTTGACTCATGTTCAGTCTATGATCTATTAGTATACCTAAGTCTTTTTCACATGTACTGTTGCTTAGCTCTATTCCTCCCATTCTGTATATGCTTTTTTCATTTTTATTGCCCAGATGTAGTACTTTGCATTTTTCCCTGTTAAAAACCATTCTGTTGGTTGCTGCCCACTGCTCCAGTTTATTTAGGTCTTTTTGAATCCTCTCTCTCTCTTCTCTAGTATTAGCTATCCCTCCTAGCTTTGTGTCATCAGCAAATTTAATCAGTTTACCCTCAATTCCTTCATCTAAATCATTGATAAAGATGTTGAACAATACAGGTCCCAGGACAGAGCCCTGTGGTACCCCACTTGAGACATTCATCCAGCTGGATGTGAAGCCATTTACAACCACCCTTTGAGTCCGATCACTAAGCCAGTTATGAATCCACCTAACAGTTGACTGGTCCATTGCATACTTGGTCATTTTTTCAATAAGGATGGTGTGAGATACTTTGTCAAATGCTTTGCTGAAGTCAAGATATACTATATCTACAGCATTTCCCTGATCCACCCAGTCAGTGATTCTGTCATAGAAGGAAATTAAGTTAGTCTGACATGACTTGTTAGTTACAAACCCATGCTGACTCTGGTTAATCACTTCATTCTTATCCATGTACTTACATACATGTTGTTTAATAATTTGTTCAAAGATTTTTCCTGGTATAGAAGTCAGACTCACCGGCCTATAGTTCCCTGGGTCCACCTTCTTCCCCTTTTTGAAGATAGGAACAACATTTGCTCTTCTCCAGTCTTCTGGAGAAGAAGGGGCGTGAAGCAGTGGCGTGAAGGGGTTAAGTCTGCACCAAATCTGCAAGTCACAAATAAGCAACGTGTGAATGAGACTTCAGGATTCTCATTCACTTTGCTGGCATCTGGAAATCCTTCAGGTTTTGTGACAAATCTGCACTGAAAAAAAAAGCAGCATAAAGCATCGTGTGCACACAGCCTTATGTAATGCACACGCCCAGGCTGAGCGGCGTGTGCGTGTGATTCCACTGGACCGTGCCGGAGAGTGAATACCTGGAGGGGCGTAACTAGGTATTCACCCGATCCGACCAGGGTCGCACGACGGCATACGACGCCAGTGCACCAAGGAGGAACCGAGCAGAGGGACCAGGTGCTACTCCCGGACAGACCCCAGACACGGCTGTTGACCCACACAGGGGAATACAGGAACAGACAGGTTAGGCTGGCACACAGACTGGTGGGTATAGGCAGGCACGACTGGTATGCAGGCAGGCAGGTATGCAGGCAGGGGGGTACAGGCAAGCACGGCTAGAGTGCAGACAGGGAGGCGCTAGCAGGTAGGAACACAGGCGGGATAGGACCCAGTACACACTGGGACTCAGGAACAGAACCACAGATGTGGCGGACAAACACAGCAGAGTGAGGCCGCCCAGAGAGGCGAGCGAGAGCAGGGCAGGACGAGACCGCCTAGAGCAGCGAGCGAGAGCAGAGCAGGACGAGGCCGCCCGGAGCGGTGAGCAAGAGCAGAGCAGGACAAGGCCGCCCGGAGCGGCGAGCAAGAGCAGAGCAGGACAAGGCCGCCCGGAGCGGCGAGCAAGAGCAGAGCAGGCTAGAACCGCCGGAGCGGTGAGCAAAGGCAGAGCAGGCTAGAACCGCCGGAGCGGTGAGCAAGGCAGAGCAGGGGGGACAGGGTTCTGTTCACACAGAACAGACAGGAAGGGAAAGGCAGAATCAGATACCCACAGGGTACTTGCAGTGAAGTAGCGAGTGGACCACAAACTCACAAACGGGAGTACAGTGACAACGAGCAGGAGTTAGGTACGAGTTCAGACTCTGCAGAAAAAGGAAAGGTACGGACATAGAGAAACACGGGAAAACAGGCTAGAAGGGAATACAGACAAGAACAGACACAGTAGCAAGATACAGGAGCGGGTCTAGGAATTCAGCCCCTAGAAGGCGGGAGGAACAGGCCAGGAGCGTGTTCAAACAGGACAGACTAGATACAGGAGCGGGTCTAGGAATGCAGCCCCTAGAAGGCGGGAGGAACAGGCTAGGAGCGTGTTCAGACAGGACAAACTAGATACAGGAGCGGGTCTAGGAATGCAGCCCCTAGAAGGTGGGAGGAACAGGCTAGGAGAGTGTTCAGGCAGGACAGACTAGATACAGGAGCGGGTCTAGGAATGCAGCCCCTAGAAGGCGGGAGGAACAGGCTAGGAGCGTGTTCAGACAGGACAGACAAGATACAGGAGCGGGTCTAGGAATGCAGCCCCTAGAAGGCGGGAGGAACAGGCTAGGAGTGTGTTCAGACAGGACAGACAAGATACAGGAGCGGGTCTAGGAATGCGGCCCCTAGAAGGCGAGACGAACAGGCAAGGAGCGTGTTCAGACAGGCCTGGAAATACAGCCTCCAGGATAGGCAGACAAGAGAACACAGAAGGGGACCTGGCACAATCAGAGTGAAAGACCACACTGAAAGAAACACAATGCTCAGGCAGGGATTCATTGGAGCAGTTGGGTTAAATACCAGGTGACAGACAGCAATAGGCTGAGGACGCACAAGGGGTGTGCCTGCAGCAGGTACAAAAAGCAGGAAGTGACCGGGCGCCGCCCTTAAGCAGCAGACACAGAGGCAAGCAGACAGCATGGAGAGAAGCCAGGCTAGCAGACTGGACTGAAGATCAAGAGCGCGCTCTTGCACAGTGGGAGATGGACCACTATGCAAGGACGCCGCCAGGTATGTTACACCTTACAGTAGGAGTGTCTATTTACCCATAACAACCAATCAGAAATCAGCTTTCATTTTACCAAAGCAGGTTGAGAAATGAAAGCTGAGCTCTGGATGGTTGCTATGGACAACAAAGACAATGTAATGAACAGTTTTGATAAATAATGATGCTCTGAGACTCCACATTATACATCAGGGGACAGCAGCTCCATGTCACCGATCTATCACTGCTGTCAGGAGATGGGATCAAGAACAATTGATAAGAATCTAGCAATATGGGTGATGTGCTCCGCATTACAGGAACCATATAGGAGAAGAGCTCAATATGGCGGATAACGCAGACATGGCACATCTGCTACAGCAGGTACACAAGGCAGACACAAGGATTTCTAATTGTACGGCGTACGGTGCTGAGAAGCAACTGCAATACTCATGAAATAAACCTAAAAAGAGACGGACAATCCTTTACACGTATCACTAGGATTATTATTATTCTTTATTATTATGGCGCCATTTATTCCCTGTCGCTTTACTATGTGAGAAGGTGTATACATAGTAAAGACAAGTACAATAATCATGAACAATAGAAGTTAGCGACTGGTCCAGGAGGAGAGAGGACCCTACCCGCGAGGGCCACAGTCTACAAAGGGATGGGTGAGGATACAGTAGGTGAGGGTAGAGCCTGTCATGCAGCGATGTGGTGGAGCGGTGGTTACTGCAGGTTGTAGGCTTGTCGGAAGAGGTCGGTCTTCATGTTCCTTCTGAAGGTTTCCACAGTAGGCGAGAGTCTGATGTGTTGAGGTAGAGCTTTCCAGAGTAGGGGGGATGCACTGGAGACATCTTGTATGCGATTGTGGGAAGAGGCAATAAGAGGGGAGTAGAGCAGGAGATTGCAACATTCTAACATTTGCACAAATTTGGCAACTTTTTGGGACCGTTTTCTGCAGAAAGTCATTTAAGGGGTTGTCCACTACATGTCAACCCCTTCTGGAATGCTACAGTGCCCCAAATAAAGTAAAAACACTTCATATTTACCTCAGTGCCAACATCGTTGGAATGGCGCTATTCCAGGAGGTATGTGTTTTTTATTTTATTTGAGGCACTGCAGCACTTAAAGGTACTATGTCACCAAGGTTTTGAAACCTAATCTGAGATATAATATATATAGAGATATAGATATATAATATACAGAGATAAATGTTTCACTCATTGGGATGCTTGCTGTAGTTTTGATAAAATCACAGTTTTATCAGCAGGAGATTATCACTACTGCTGCCAGGTAGTTATCTATATTCATGAGCTCTGTATAACCCCACCCCCACCACTGATTGGGAGTTTTCTGACTATGCACAGGGTACACACACAGAAAGCTGCCAATCAGTGTTGTTAGCTGGGTTATACAGAGCTCAGCATTCAGAGAACTGGTAAATTTGTAGCAGAGAAAACTGTGATTTTGTCAAAATTATACCATGCAATCCAATGAATAGTACATGCTTGGTAGAAGGGTCTCTGCCCCTATATCATGCTGCTCTCATATAGGGTACCATAAAACTGCTGCCAGATTCCCTTTGAAAAGGTGTCAGCATTTTCCATGTCTTGTGGTAAATTTCAGCAGAACTGAACCTGGACATTACACAATGATAAGAACATTTCACCATGATTTTGGAACAGATAACTCTGACCACTTTGTATTGGTAAACTGCCTATAACAACTATAATCATCTGCTCAAATATAAAACTGTTTTTTGTAATTTTTTATTATAAAGGTAGATTTGGAATCATTTTGGTGACTTTATCCCTGGATTACATGTGGAGGTATAAAACATGCACAATAACGTTCCCTATAATTACTAGTTACATTTCTCTTTTTACCTGAGCCTCCCACGTCTTCTTTCTTCTGGCTATTGGCCTGGATTGATGGTGTCTTTCCTTCCTCTGAACAGTCCAGGCTGATTCTTCTGTTCTTCGGTAATTTTCTCTGGACAATGATGTCTTCATCTGCTTGCGCCATCTCTGGGGTGGGAGACATCTTCCGTCCTGAGTCTGGTTTCTTCCTCTTTTTTCCCTTCCTTTGGGGCTTTTTGATAGAAGGCTTCTCATCAGCCGATGAGCCCAAATGTCTTCTGTTCTTCAATCCTTCACTCTGGGCAATGACGTCCTCATCCACTCGCTCCATCTCTGGGGTGGGAGACATCTTTCGTCCCGAGTCTTTTTTTTTACCCTTTCTTCCTCTCCATTTGGATTTTTTGATTGAAGACTCCTCATCAGCCGATGAGTCCAAGTGTCTTCTTTTTCTCTCTCTCTTCTTCCCTACAATCTCCTCTTTTTCCATATCATAGATTTGCTCACAGTCCGCAGACAACTTCTTCACTATCACCAGTCAACTCCAACTGTCACTTTCCTCAACTGTCAACTGAGCGCACAGGCACCTGGATGGAACTGGTCATGTGATCAGTAACTGACCAATAAGATTCGAAGGTATATGCTACAGTATAAGTATGGGAATCTATCAGTTTGATATAAGGGTTGTAATAAAATTAAATCTGTTTTTGTTCTACTGTTTTTAGTTAGTTGAAACTTTATCTTTTCCATTTCCATCACTTCAGTATTATCTCACAGATAATTTTAGGATTTTAGGGCCCATTTTAACAATATGCTGTATTATTTATCCACATCAATGAACTACATACCTGACCATTGTACTTATTGAGAAACAGTTGAGATCTCTATATTATTTGTATCGAGTGGCTACAAACAAAGCAAACAAGATGAATTTCTCATCCACTGCTGTACTCAGCATAAGCAGCGGCTGAAATGACAAATGTTTGTTTTGATTGCTGTCTATGCAGAGCGCAGAAGTCTATGACAAACTCATTTTGACTTCAGTGCTATGTATAAGCAGTGACCAAGATGACAGAAAATGAGCAATACATTATTGAAGGTAGCTCTACTCATGTGCAGTGCATATAAGCAGTGTTCATTCATTCTCTACTCATTTTCTGTTGTCCCAGTCTCTGTCTACGTAGAGGGAACCACTTGAGATGAGTTTGCCATAGGCTGTTGTGCTCTGCTTAGGCAGAGACTTATATGAGGAAGCTCACTTCATTATACTAAGCTTTGTAATTTCCATCTTTGCTTATGTAGACCAGCAGCCACTGGCAAACTCATCTCCCCTTCTGCGTTCTGCATAAATAGCGTTGGGTGGGCATTCGCTTTGCTACTCAACACGGTCTTCATTTATTACATAGAGCTGCTTTTATAGTTTTACATTTTTACTAACCCGAACTAGTGTTACAAGCAGGTCAAGAGACTGGTTTAGGATTAAGCTAATGGTTAGGGCTAGGAATAGGGCTAAGGTAATAACATTGTTCTATAAAAAATGTATTAAGAAAATAGAAAGCATACAAATAAAATAATGTATTGCGTTTTATATTTTTAAAATTCGAGAGATGACTTCAGCAAAAAACAGAAAAAAAAATGAAGAAATGAAATTGCAAAGTATAATTACATCAGTATTTTCCTTAAATTACAATACACGTGCAATACTGGGCTTTTGGAAAGGACTCACGGAGTGCTATTGGTTCACGGGTTAGGGGGCATATACTTGTCTTGTCCTGGGTGCTCGCAACCCATGCTGTGACAGTGTGCTATCAGCAGAGTGCACAGCAACCAGAAAGTTTTTTAATTTACTTTTTTTTTTCTGCAATTTTTCATCTGTAGCCTAAAAGACAACAGGTAAATATTAAATGCACTACAAACATCAGGCTTTTTTATTGTGTGATAGCTCACTGTAGGTGTGTTTTTGAACAAGCCCTAATGAGTATGAGTATGCATATGATGATATGGTGAGTATGTGTTATTGTTTTTTTTCATGTATGGTATATTTGTATGTATATTGGGGGCTATTTGGGACTCACACTGTATATATGGAGGCTATGTGGGGTTCACACTGTATATATGGAGGCTATGTAGGGCTCACACTGTATAGATGGAGGCTATGTGGGGCTCACACTGTATATATGAAGGTTATGTGGGGCTCATACTGTATATAGGAGCCCATGTGGAGGCTCATACTGTATATAGGGGGCTATTTTGGGGCTCAATCTGTATATACAGAGGCTATGTGGGGCTCATGCTATATATAGGAAGCTATGTGAGGGCACATACTAGATTAGGAGGCTATGTGAGGGCTCATACTGAATGTAGGAGGTTATGTGGGGGTTCATACTGTATGTAGGAGGCTATGTGGGAGCTTATACTGTGTATAGGAGGCTATGTGAAGGCTCATCTTGTATATAAGAGGCTCCTTGGGGCTCACACTATATACAGGGAGGCTATGTGGGGGCTCCTGCTGTATATATAGAGGCTATGTGGTGCTCATACGGTATATAGGAGGCTATTTGGGGCTCATACTGTAAATAGGAGGCTATATATATGGGACACACTGTATATGCAGGCTATGTGGGGCTCACACTGTATATATGGAGGCTGTGTGGGGGTTCGTAGTGTATATGGGAGGTTATGTGGGGGCTCATACTGAATGTGGGAGGCTATTTGGGGACTCAGACTGAATGTAGGATTCTATGTGGGGGTTCATACTGTATATAGGAGGCTATATGGGGGCTCATACTGTATATAGGAGGCTATGTGAGGGCTCATATTGTTTATAGAGAGGCTATGTGGGGCTCATACTATATATAGGGGGCTATGCTGGAGCTCATATTGTATATAGGAGATAACCGAGGCTCATACTATATAGGGTGGTCCAAAAGTAGGTGCACAGAAAGTGTAATAAGGTTATGAAGGGGAGGTTTATCAAACATGGTGTAAAGTGAAACTGGCTCAGTTGCCCTTAGCAACCAATCAGATTCCACTTTTCATTCCTCACAGACAAAGTTTATAGTCGAAAACCAAAAAGTGTCAGTGATTTGAAAAATTACATAAGAGATGCATTTCAAGAAATTAATACCCAAAGAGACTTGTGCAAAAAAAAATTGTCGAAGCGTAAGAGGCAGACTTCAAAGCTGTGCAAATTGTAATGGAAAACAGTTTGAGCACCTGCGTTGATAAAATTTAAGGGGTTTTGCATTATTGTTCAGAATAAAATTTAATTGTCAATGTTATGCTTGTGTTAATAAATATAATTTTATATATAAATCAAAATAAATGTTATTATTTTCTGTCCACCTACTTTTGGACCACCCTGTATATAGGGAGCTGTGTGTGAGCTTTTACGGTATTGAGGTGTGCAGTAGCCCTCTTTTCCTTCTGCTCCAATATGACCACAGGTAATATTTATCCATTGTGATTAGTGATGAGCGAACGTGCTCGCCACTACTCGGTACTCGCCGGAGCACCATGGTGCTCGACAAGCTCGGCGAGTAT
Source organism: Phyllobates terribilis (assembly GCF_046119375.1). NCBI lineage: Eukaryota > Metazoa > Chordata > Amphibia > Anura > Dendrobatidae > Phyllobates > Phyllobates terribilis. The sequence goes on along the minus strand of NW_027362898.1, from coordinate 2,167,507 downwards.
TTCCGGGTTGCTCGGGCGGGAACTCGGGTCCACTCCCTGCATGTTTGGCGCTCTTTAGAGAGCCAATGAACATGCAGGGATTGCCTGCCATGCACTGTAATGCCGTAGCCATGTTGGTTGTGGGCATTACAGTGATTGGCTGGCCGCACAGCGTCATCAGGTCTATATCAGACCTGGCGCCGCCATGCTCGTCACAGTCACTCCGGATCAGACAGTGTAGGGAGAGCGGCTGCTTTGTCAGGGAGAGATTTGATCGTGTATTAGGTAGTGTAGGGAGAAAAACCGTACATTACACATATCCAACTTAACAAACAGTCCTTCTGAGGACTAATCCATCTGCAGAGATATCAGGCAGGCAGGGTGTATAGGCAGGCAGTGTATATAGCAGACTGCAGTGCATATAGCACAAGAGGCTGCATTCCAGGTCTGTCGGCTGCTGCTGTTAAATATTTCTGGAAATAGGCCCAGGTCTCAGGGGCCAGGAATAATTTTTTTTGCATCTTAATCCTCATCATTTGCTTAAAAAGCAATCCAGAGAACACGGTTTTTCTGCACCATTTGCTTGTTGGCACTGCAGAATACAGCCAGGTCCTTTCCATATTACAGCGCTAAAAATCCATCTATTTAAAACTGTGTTTTCTCCGTCACACGGATTACATATACGTTTTCAGAAAATACTGCCATTTCTGGCCTCCAGTAAAAAAAAATTTCAGTGTGTCAGTGAAGCAATTGAAACCAGATTGCTGTTCAAAATAGTTACCTACAGGCCAGGTATTTAAAACTGTGTTTTCTCCGTCACACGGCTCACATATACGTTTTCAGAAAATACTGCCATTTCTGGCCTCCATTAAAAAATTTTTTCAGTGTGTCAGCAAAGTTTTTGGCACTGGTTTGCTGTTCAAAACAGATACCTACAGGCCACGTATTTAAAACTGTGTTTTCTCCGTCACACGGATTACATATACGTTTTCAGAAAATACTGCCATTTCTGGACTCCATTAAAAAAAAATTTCAGTGTGTCAGCAAAGTTTTTGGCACTGGTTTGCTGTTCAAAACAGTTACCTACAGGCCAGGTATTTAAAACTGTGTTTTCTCCATCACACGGATTACATATACGTTTTCAGAAAATACTGCCATTTCTGGCCTCCATTAAAAAAATTTTTCAGTGTGTCAGGACAGTTTTTGACACTGGTTTGCTGTTCAAAACAGTTACCTACAGGCCTGGTATTAAAAAGTGTGTTTTGCTTCGGCCTGCCCTTGCCTTGGCTCCGGCCTGCCCTCGCTCTGGATCCGGCCTGATCTCGCAATGGCTCTGGCCTGCCCTTGCCTTGGCTCCGGCCTGCTCTTGCCCTGGCTCCAGCCTGCTCTCGCCTTGGCTCCGGCCTGCCCTCACTCTGGCTCCGGCCTGCCCTCTCCTTGGCTCCGGCCTGCTCTTGCTCTGGCTCTGGCATGCCTTCGCATTGGCTCCGGACTGCTCTTGCTCTGGTTCTGGCCTGCCTTGGCCGTGGCTCCAGCCTGCACTTGCTCTGGCTCCGGCCTGATATCACTTTGGCTCAGGCCTGCCCTCGTCCTGGCTCCGGCCTGCTCTTCCTCTGGCCTGCCCTCGCCTTGGCTCCAGCCTGCTCTCGCTCTGGCTCGGTCCTGCCCTCGCCCTGGCTCCGGCCTGGTCTCGCTCAGTCTCTGGGCTGCCCTCGCTCTGGCTCCGGTCTGCCCTTGCCCTGGCTCTGGCCTGCTCTCGCTCTGGCTATGGCCTGCTCTTGCTTCGGCTCTGACCTGCCCTTGCCTTTGCTCCGGCCTGCTCTAGCTCTGGTTCTGGCCCGCCCTCGTCTTGGCTCCGGCCTGCTCTCGATCTGGCTCTGGCCTGCCCTCGCTCTGGCTCTGGTCTGCCCTTGCCTTGGCTCTGGCCTACTCTCGCTTTGGCTCCGGCTTGCCATCGCTCTGGCTCAAGCCTGCCCTCGCCCTGGCTCCGCCCTGCCCTCGCTCTGGCCAGCCCTTGCCTTGGCTTCAGCCTGCACTCGACCTGGCTCCGGCCCGCCCTCGCTCCGGCTTTGGCCTGTTCTCTCCTTGGGTACGGCCTGCTCTTGCACTGGCTCAGGCTTGCCCTCGTCCGGGCTCTGGCCTGCTCTCGCTCTGGCTCTGTCCTGCTCTCGCACTGGTTCCGGCCTGCTCTCGCCTAGGCTCCGGCCTGCTCTCGCCCTGGCTCCGGACTGCTCTCGCACTGGCTCCGGAATGCTCTCGCACTGGCTCCGGCCTGCTCTCGCACTGACTCCGGCCTGCTATCTCTCTGTCTCCGGCCTGCCCTCGCTTTGGCTCATGCCTGCTCTCGCTCTGGCCTGCCCTAGCCTTGGCTCCGGCCTGCCCGCGGTCTGGAACTGGCCTGCCCTCGCCCTGGCTCCAGCCTGCTCTCGCTTTGGCCTGTCCTCTCCTTGGCTCCGGCCTGCTCTCGCCCTGGCTACGGCCTGCTATCTCTCTGGCTCCGGCCTGCCCTCGCCCTGCATCCGGCCTGCTCTCGCCTTGGCTCCGGCCTGCTCTCGCCTTAGCTACGGCCTGCTCTCACCCTGGTTCCGGCCTGCTCTCGCCCTGGTTCCGGCCTGACCTTGCCTTGGCTCATGCTTGCTCTCGCTCTGGCCAGCACTCGACTTGGCTACAGTCTGCTCTCGCTCTCGCTCCGGACTGCCATAGCTCTGGCTCCGGCCTGCCCTCGTCTTAGCCCCGGCCTGCTCTCGCCCTGGCTCCGGCCTGCACTCGCTTTGGCTCTGGCCCGCCCTCGCCCTGGCTCCGGCCTACTCTCTCTCTGGCTCTGGCCTGCCCTCGCCCTGGCTCCGGCATACTCTCACACTGGCTGTAGCCTGCTCTCGCTCTGGCCTCGCCCAGTCTCGGGCCTGATCTAGCCCTTGTTCCAGCCTGCCCTTGCCTTGGCTCCGGCCTGCTCTCGCTCTGGCCTGCCCTTGCCTTGGCTCTGGCCTACTCTCGCTCTGGTTCTGGCCTGCTCTCGCTCTGGCGTGCCCTCGCCTTGGCTCCGGCCTGCTCTCGCTCTGACTCTGGCCTGCCCTCACCCTGACTCCGGTCTGCTCTGGATCTGGCTCTGGCCTGCCATCGCCTTGGCCCAAGCCTGCTCTCGCCGTGGCTCCGGCCTGCTCTCGGTCTGGCTCTGGCCTGCCCTCGCCTTGGCTCCGGACTGCTCTCACCTTGGCTCCGGCCTGCTTTCTCTCTGGCTCCGACCTGTCCTCGCCGTGGCTCCGCCTGCCCTTGCTCTGGCTCCCGCCAGCCCTCGCCTTGGCTACGGCCTGCTCTCGCCCTGGCTCCGGCCTCCTCTTGCACTGGCCTGCCCTCGCCCTGGCTCCGGCCTGCTCTTGCTCTGGCTTGCTCTAGCTCTGGCTCTGGCCTGCCCTCGTCTTGACTTCGGCCTGTTCTCGCCCTTGTTCTGGCCTGCCCTTGCCTTGGCTCCGGCCTTCTCTCGCTCTGGCTCTGGCCTACTCTCGCTCTGGCTCTTGCCTGCCCTCGCCCTGGCTCCGGCCTGCTCTCGCTCTGGCATGCCCTCGCCTTGGCTCCGGCCTGCTCTCACTCTGACTCTGGCCTGCCTTGCCCTGGTTCCGGCCAGCCCTCGCCTTGGCTCCGGCCTGCTCTCGCCCTGGCTCCGGCCTGGTCTTGCTCTGGCCTGCCCTCGCCCCGGCCTGCTCTCGGTCTGTCACTGGCCTGCCCTCGCCTTGGCTCCGGCCTGCTCTCGTCTTGACTCCGGCCTGCTCTAGTTCTGACCAGTCCTCGCCCTGGCTCCGGCCTGCCCTTGCTCTGGCTCCCGCCAGCCCGCGCCCTGGCTCCGGCCTGCTCTTGCTCTCGCTTGCCCTGGCTCCGGCCTGCTCTTGCTCTGGCCTGCACTAGCTCTGGTTCTGGCCTGCCCTCGTCTTGACTCCGGCCTGTTCTCGCCCTTGTTCCGGCCTGCCCTTGCCTTGGCTCCGGCCTTCTCTCGCTCTGGCCGGCCCTTGCCTTGGCTCTGGCCTACTCTCGCTCTGGCTCCGGCCTGCCATCGCTCTGGCTCCGGCCTGCCCTCTCCTTAGCTCCAGCTTGCTCTCACCCTGGCTCCGGCCTGCTCTCGCTTTGGATCTGGCCCGCCCTCGCCCTGGCTCCGGCCTGCTCTCTCTCTGGCTCATGCCTGCCCTCGCCCTGGCTCCGGCATACCCTCACTCTACCTGTGGCCTGGTCTCGCTTTGGCCTCGCCCTGTCTCGGGCCTGCTCTAGCCCTTGTTCCGGCCTGCCCTTGCCTTGGCTCCGGCCTTCTATCGCTCTGGCATGCCCTTGCCTTGGCTCTGTCCTACTCTCGCTCTAGTTCTGGCCTGCCTCGCCCTGCTTCCGGCCTGCCCTTGCTCTGGCTCCGGCCAGCCATCGCCTTGGCTCCGGCCTGGTCTCGCCCTGGCTCCGGCCTGGTCTCGCTCTGGCCTGCCCTCGCCCTGGCTCCGGCCTGCTCTTGCTCTGGCCTGCCCTAGCTCTGGCTCCGGCCTGCTCTTGCTCTCGCTCTGGCCTGCCCTCGCCCTGGCTCCGGACTGCTCTCGCTCTGGCCTGCCCTCGCCCTGGCTCCGGCCTGCTCTTGCTCTGGCCTGCCCTCGTCTTGATTCCGGCCTGTTCTCGCTCTTGTTCTGGCCTGCCTTTGCCTTGTCTCCGGCTTGCTCTCGCTCTGGCTCAGGCCTGCTTTCGCTCTGGCTCTGGCCTGCCCTTGCCTTGGCTCCGGACTGCTTTCTCTGTGGCTCTGGCCTGCTCTCTCTCTGGCTCTGGCCTGCACTCGCTTTGGCTCTGGCCAGTTCTCGCTCTTGTTCTGGCCTGCCTTCGCCTTGTCTCCGGCTTGCTCTCGCTCAGGCTCAGGCCTGCTTTCGCTCTGGCCTGCCCTTGCCTTGGCTCCGGACTGCTTTCTCTCTGGCTCTGGCCTGCTCTCTCTCTGGCTCTGGCCTGCACTAGCTTTGCCTCTGGCCTGCTGTCGCCCTGGATGTGGGCTGCTCTCGCTCTGGCCTGCCCTCGCTCTGGCTCCGGCCTGCTCTCTCTCTGGCCTGCCCTCGCCCTGGCCTGCTCTCGCTCTGGCCTCGCCCTGTCTTCGGCCTGCTCTCGCCCTGGTTCCGGCCTGCCCTTGCCTTGGCTCTGGCCTTCTATCGCTCTGGCTCTGGCCTGCCCTTGCCTTGGCTCCGGCCTGCCCTTGCTCTGGCTCCGGCCTGCTCTTACCTTGGCTCAGGCCTGCTCTCGCCCTGGCTCCGGCCTGCTCTCGCCCTGGCTCCGGCCAGCTCTCTCTGTGGCTCTGGCCTGCCCATGCCTTGGCTCCGGTCTGCTCTTCCTCTGGCTCTGGACTGCCCTCGTCTTGACTCTAGCCTGATCTCGCTCTTGTTCTGGCCTGCCTTTGCCTTGGCTCCAGCCTGCTCTTGCTCTTGTTCTGGCTCTGGCCTCGCCCTGTCTCCGGCCTGCTCTCGCCCTGGTTCTGGCCTGCCCTTGCCTTGGCTCTGGCCTTCTATCACTCTGGCTCTGGCCTGCCCTTGAATTGGCTCTGGCCTACCATCGCCTTGGCTCCGGCCTTCTCTCGCCTTGGCTCCGGCCTGCTCTCGCTCTGGCCTGCTTTCGCTTTGGCCTCCCCTCGCCTTGGCTCCAGCCTGCTCTGGCTCTGGCCTGCCCTCGCCTTGGCTCCGACCTGCTCTCGCTCTGGCCTGCCCTCGCCTTGGCTCCGGCCTGCTCTCGCTCTGGCCTGCCCTTGCTCTGCCTCTGGCCTGCCCTCGCCTTGGCTCCGGCCAGCTCTCATCTTGGCTACGGCCTGCTCTCGCTCTAGTTCCGGACTGCCCTTGCCCTGGCTCCGGCCTGCCATCGCTCTGGCTCTGGCCTGCCCTCTCCTTAGCTCCAGCCTGCTCTCGCCCTGGCTCCGGCCTGCTCTTGCTTTGAATCTAGCCCGCCCTCGCCCTGGCTTCGGCCTGCTCTCTCTCTGGCTCATGCCTGCCCTCGCCCTGGCTCCGGCATACTCTCACTCTACCTGTGGCCTGGTCTCGTTTTGGCCTCGCCCTGTCTCGGGCCTGCTCTAGCCCTTGTTCCGGCCTGACCTTGCCTTGGCTCCGGCCTTCTATCGCTCTGGCCTGCCCTTGCCTTGGCTCTGTCCTACTCTCGCTCTGGTTCTGGCCTGCTCTCGCTCTGGTTCTGGCCTGCTCTCGCTCTGGCCTGCATTCGCCCTGACTCCGGCCTGCCCTCGCCCTCACTCCGGCCTGCTCTGGATCTGGCTCTGGCCTGCCCATGCCTGGGCTCCGGCCTGCTCTCGCCATGGCCCCGGCGTGCTCTCGGTCTGGCTCTGGCCTGCCCTCGCCTTGGCTCCGGCCTGCTCTCGCCTTGACTCCGGCCTGCCCTTGCTCTGGCTCCGACCAGCCCTCGCCTTGGCTCCGGCCAGCTCTTGCTCTGGCTCTGGTCTGCCCTCGCCCTGGCTCCGGCCTGCTCTTGCTCTGGCTCTAGCCTGCTCTTGCTCTGGCTCTGGCCTGCCCTCGTCTTGACTCCGGCCTGTTCTCGTCCTTGTTCCGGTCTGCCCTTGCCTTGGCTCCGGCCTTCTCTCGCTCTGGCCTGCCCTTCCCTTGGCTCTGGCCTACTCTCGCTCTGGCTCTTGCCTGCCCTCGCCCTGGCTCCGGCCTGCTCTGGCTCCGGCGTGCCCTCGCCTTGGCTCCGGCCTGCTCTCGCCCTGACTCCGGCCTGCATTCGCCTTGGCTCCGGCCTGCTCTCGGTCTGGCTCTGGCCTGCCCTCTCCTTGGCTCCAGCCTGCTCTCGCCTTGGCTCCGGCCTGCTCTCGCACTGGTTCCGGCCTGCCCTTGCTCTGGCTCTGGCCTGACCTCGCCCTGGCTCCGGCCTGCTTTTGCTCTGGCCTGCCCTCATCTTGACGCCGGCCTGTTCTCGCTCTTGTTCTGGCCTGCCCTCGCCTTGGCTCTGGCCTGCTCTCGCCTTGGCTCCGGCCTGCCCTTGCTCTGGCTCTGGCCAGCCCTCGCCTTGGCTCCGGCCTGCTCTCGCCCTGGCTCCGGCCTGCTCTTGCTCTGGCCTGCCCTCGCCCTGGCTCCGGCCTGCTCTTGCTCTGGCTCTGGCCTGCCCTCGTCTTGACTCCGGCCTGTTCTCGCCCTTGTTCCGGTCTGCCCTTGCCTTGGCTCCGGCCTTCTCTTGCTCTGGCCTGCCCTTCCCTTGGCTCTGGCCTACTCTCGCTCTGGCTCTTGCCTGCCCTCGCCCTGGCTCCGGCCTGCTCTGGCTCCGGCGTGCCCTCGCCTTGGCTCCGGCCTGCTCTGGATCTGGCTCTGGCCTGCCTTCGCCTTGGCTCCGGCCTGCTCTCGGTCTGGCTCTGGCCTGCCCTCTCCTTGGCTCCAGCCTGCTCTTGCCTTGGCTCCGGACTGCTCTCGCTCTGGTTCCGGCCTGCCCTTGCTCTGGCCTGACCTCGCCCTGGCTCCGGCCTGCTTTTGCTCTGGCTCTGGCCTGCCCTCATCTTGACGCCGGCCTGTTCTCGCTCTTGTTCTGGCCTGCCTTCGCCTTGTCTCCGGCCTGCTCTCGCTCTGGCCTGCTTTCGCTCTGGCTCTGGCCTGCCCTTGCCTTGGCTCCGGACTGCTTTCTCTCTGGCTCTGGCCTGCTCTTGCCCTGGCCTGCACTCGCCCTGGCTCCAGCCTGCTCTCGCTCTGGCGTGCCCTCGCCTTGGCTCCGGCCTGCTCTCACTCTGACTCTGGCCTGCCTCGCCCTGGTTCCAGCATGCCCTTGCCTTGGCTCCGGCCTTCTCTCGCTCTGGCCGGCCCTTGCCTTGGCTCTGGCCTACTCTCGCTCTGGCTCTTGCCTGCCCTCGCCCTGGCTCCGGCCTGCTCTCGCTCTGGCGTGCCCTCGCCTTGGCTCCGGCCTGCTCTCACTCTGACTCTGGCCTGCCTCGCCCTGGTTCCGGCCTGCCCTTGCTCTGGCTCCGGCCATCCCTCGCCTTGGCTCCGGCCTGCTCTCGCCCTGGTCCGGCCTGGTCTCGCTCTGGCTCTGGCCTGCCCTCGCCTTGGCTCCGGCCTGCTCTCGCCTTGGCTCCGGACTGCTCTCTCTCTGGCTCCGGCCTGCTCTCACCCAGGCTCCGGCCTGGTCTCGTTCTGGCTCTGGCCTGCCCTCGCCCTGGCTCCGGCCTGCTCTTGATCTGGCCTGTCCTCGCTCTGGCTCCGGCCTGCTCTTGCTCTGGCTCAGGCCTTTCCTCGCTCTGGTTCCAGCCTGCCCTTGCTCTGGCTCCGGCCAACCCTCGCCTTGGCTCCGGCCTGCTCTCGCCCTGGCTCCGGCCTGCTCTCGCTCTGGCCTCCCCTCGCCCTGGCTCCGGCCTGCTCTCGCTCTGGCCTGCCCTCGCCCTGGCTCCGGCCTGCTCTTGCTCTGGCCTGCTCTTGCTCTGGCTCTGGCCTGCCCTCGTCTTGATTCCGGCCTGTTCTCGCTCTTGTTCTGGTCTGTCTTCGCCTTGTCTCCGGCTTGCTTTCGCTCTGGCTCAGGCCTGCTTTCGCTCTGGCTCTGGCCTGCCCTTGCCTTGGCTCCTGACTGCTTTCTCTCTGGCTCTGGCCTGCTCTCGCTTTGGCTCTGGTCTGCTGTCGCCCTGGCTCGGGCCTGCTCTCGCTCTGGCTCCGGCCTGCTCTCTCTCTGGCCTGCCCTCGCCCTGGCTCTGGCCTACTCTCGCTCTGGCCTGCTCTCGCTCTGCTCTCGCCCTGGTTCCTGCCTGTCCTTGCCTTGGCTCTGGCCTTCTATCGCTCTGGCCTGCCCTTGCCTTGGCTCTGGCCTACCCTCGTCATGGATCCGACATGCTCTTGCCTTGGCTCAGGCCTGCTCTCGCTTTGGCTGCGGCCTGCCCTCGCCCTGTCTCCGGCCTGCTCTCGCCCTCGTTCCGGCCTGCCCTTGCCTTGGCTCTGGCCTTCTATCGCTCTGGCCGCCTCGCCCTGGTTCCGGCCTGCCCTTATTCTGGCTCCGGCCAGCCCTCGCCTTGGCTCCGGCCTGCTCTCGCCCTGGTCTCGCTCTGGCTCTGGCCTGCCCTCGCCCTGGCTCCGGCCTGCTCTCGGTCTGGCTCTGGCCTGCCCTCGCCTTGGCTCCGGCCTGCTCTCTCTCTGGCTCTGACCTGTCGTCGCCCTGGCTCAGGCCTGCCCTTACTATGGCTCCCGCCAGGCCTCGCCTTGGCTACGGCCTGCTCTCGCCCTGGCTCCGGCCTGCTTTTGCTCTGGCCTGCCCTCGCCCTGGCTCCGGCCTACTCTTGCTCTGGCTCTGGCCTGCTCTAGCTCTGGCCTGCCCTCGTCTTGACTCCGGCCTGTTCTCGCCTTTGTTCCGGCCGGCCCTTGCCTTGGCTCTGACCTACTCTCGCTCTGGCTCTTGCCTGCCCTCGCCCTGGCGTGCCCTCGTCTTGGCTCCGGCCTGCTCTTGCTCTGGCCTGCCCTCGCTCTGGCTCCGGCCTGCTCTTGCTCTGGCCTTTCCTCGCCCTGGTTCCGGCCTGCCCTTGCTCTGGCTCCGGCCACCCCTCGCCTTTGCTCCGGCCTGGTCTCGCCCTGCCTCCGGCCTGCTCTCGCTCTGGTCTGCCCTCGCCCTGGCTCCGGCCTGCTCTCGCTCTGGCCTGCCCTCGCCCTGGCTCCGGCCTGCTCTTGCTCTGGCCTGCTCTTGCTCTGGCTCTGGCCTGCCCTCGTGTTGATTCCGGCCTGTTCTCGATCTTGTTGTGGCCTGCCTTCGCCTTGTCTCCGGCTTGCTGTCGCTCTGGCTCAGGCCTGCTTTCGCTCTGGCTCTGGCCTGCCCTTGCCTTGGCTCCGGACTGCTTTCTCTCTGGCTCTGGCCTGCTCTTGCTCTGGCACTGGGCTGCCCTCGCTCTGGCTCCGGCCTGCTCTCTCTGGCCTGCCCTCGCCCTGGCTCTGGCCTACTCTCGCTCTGGCCTGCTCTCGCTCTGGCCTCGCCCTGTCTCCGGCCTGCTCTCGCCCTGGTTCCGGCCTGCCCTTGCCTTGGCTCTGGCCTTCTATCGCTCTGGCTCTGGCCTGCCCTTGCCTTGGCTCCGGCCTGCTCTCGCCTTGGCTCTGGCCTTCTATCGCTCTGGCTCTGGCCTACCCTCGTCTTGGCTCCGGCATGCTCTTGCCTTGGCTCAGGCCTGCTCTCGCTTTGGCTCCCGCCAGGACTCGCCTTGACTACGGCCTGCTCTCGCCATGGCTCTGGCCTGCTCTCTCTCTGGCCTGCCCTCGCCCTGGCTCTGGCCTACTCTCGCTCTGGCCTGCTCTCGCTCTGGCTCTGGCCTCGCCCTGTCTCCGGCCTCCTCTCGCCCAGGTTCCTGCCTGCCCTTGACTTGGCTCTGGCCTTCTATCGCTCTGGCTCTGGCCTGCCCTTGCCTTGGCTCTGGCCTACCCTCGTCTTGGCTCCGGCATGCTCTTGCCTTGGCTCAGGCCTGCTCTCTCTCTGGCTCCGGCCTGTCCTCGCCCTGGCTCAGGCCTGCCCTTGCTCTGGCTCCCGCCAGGTCTCGCCTTGGCTACGGCCTGCTCTTGCTCTGGCCTGCCCTCGCCCTGGCTCCGGCCTGCTCTTGCTCTGGCTCTGGCCTGCTCTAGCTCTGGCTCTGGCCTGCCCTCGTCTTGACTCTGGCCTGTTCTCGCCCTTGTTCCGGCCTGCCCTTGCCTTGGCTCCGGCCTTCTCTCGCTCTGGCTCTGGCCGGCCCTTGCCTTGGCTCTGGCCTGCCCTCGCCTTGGCTCCGGCCTGCCCTCGCCCTGGCTCCGCCCTGGTCTCGCTCTGGCCTGCCCTCGCCCTGGCTCCGGCCTGCTCTTGCTCTAGCCTGCCCTCGCTCTGGCTCCGGCCTGCTCTTGCTCTGGCTCAGGCCTTTACGCGCCCTGGTTCCGGCCTGCCCTTGCTCTGGATCCGGCCACCCCTCGCCTTGGCTCCGGCCTGCTCTCGCCCTGGCTCCGGCCTGCTCTCGCTCTGGCCTGCCCTCACCCTGGCTCCGGCCTGCTCTTGCTCTGGCCTGCCCTCGTCTTGATTCCGGCCTGTTCTCGCTCTTGTTCTGGCCTGCCTTCGCCTTGTCTCCGGCTTGCTCTCGCTCTGGCTCAGGCCTGCTTTCGCTCTGGCTCTGGCCTGCCCTTGCCTTGGCTCCGGAGAGCTTTCTCTCTGGCTCTGGGCTGCTCTCTCTCAGGCTCTGGCCTGCACTCGCTTTGGCTCTGGCCTGCTGTCGCCCTGGCTCTGGCCTACTCTCGCTCTGGCCTGCTCTCGCTCTGGCCTCGCCCTGTCTCCGGCCTGCTCTCACCCTGGTTCCGGCCTGCCCTTGCCTTGGCTCTGGCCTTCTATCGCTCTGGCTCTGGCCTGCCCTTGCCTTGGCTCTGGCCTACCCTCGTCTTGGCTCCGGCATGCTCTTGCCTTGGCTCCGGCCTGCCCTCGCTTTGGCTCCGGCCTGCCCTCGCCCTGACTCCGGCCTGCCCTTGCCCTGGCTCCGGCCTGCTCTCGCATTGGCTCCGGCCTGCTCTCGCCCTGGCTCCGAACTGCTCTGGCTCTGGCCTGCCCTCGCCCTGGCTCCGGCCAGCTCTATCTGTGGCTCTGGCCTGCCTATGCCTTGGCTCCGGCCTGCTCTTCCTCTGGCTCTGGACTGCCCTCGTCTTGACTCTAGCCTGATCTCGCTCTTGTTCTAGCCTACCTTCGCCTTGGCTCCAGGCTGCTCTCGCTCTTGTTCTGGCTCTGGCCTCGCCCTGTCTCCGGCCTGCTCTCGCCCTGGTTCTGGCCTGCCCTTGCCTTGGCTCTGGCCTTCTATCACTCTGGCTCTGCCCTGCCCTTGAATTGGCTCTGGCCTACCATCGCCTTGGCTCCGGTCTTCTCTCGCCTTGACTCCGGCCTGCTCTCGCTTTGGCCTCCCCTCGCCTTGGCTCCGGTCTGCTCTGGCTCTGGCCTGCCCTCGCCTTGGCTTCGACCTGCTCTCGCTCTGGCCTGCCCTAGCCTTGGCTCCGGCCTGCTCTCGCTCTGGCCTGCCCTGGCTCTGCCTCTGGCCTGCCCTCGCCCTGGCTCCGGCCAGCTCTATCTGTGGCTCTGGCCTGCCTATGCCTTGGCTCCGGCCTGCTCTTCCTCTGGCTCTGGACTGCCCTCGTCTTGACTCTAGCCTGATCTCGCTCTTGTTCTAGCCTACCTTCGCCTTGGCTCCAGGCTGCTCTCGCTCTTGTTCTGGCTCTGGCCTCGCCCTGTCTCCGGCCTGCTCTCGCCCTGGTTCTGGCCTGCCCTTGCCTTGGCTCTGGCCTTCTATCACTCTGGCTCTGCCCTGCCCTTGAATTGGCTCTGGCCTACCATCGCCTTGGCTCCGGTCTTCTCTCGCCTTGACTCCGGCCTGCTCTCGCTTTGGCCTCCCCTCGCCTTGGCTCCGGTCTGCTCTGGCTCTGGCCTGCCCTCGCCTTGGCTTCGACCTGCTCTCGCTCTGGCCTGCCCTCGCCTTGGCTCCGGCCTGCTCTCGCTCTGGCCTGCCCTGGCTCTGCCTCTGGTCTGCCCTCGCCTTGGCTCCGGCCAGCTCTCACCTTGGCTACGGCCTGCTCTCGCTCTAGTTCCGGACTGCCCTTGCCCTGGCTCCGGCCTGCCATCGCTCTGGCTTCGGCCTGCCCTCTCCTTAGCTCCGGCCTGCTCTCGCCCTGGCTCCGGCCTGCTCTCGCTTTGGATCTGGCCCGCCCTCGCCCTGGCTCCGGCCTGCTCTCTCTCTGGCTCATGCCTGCCCTCGCCCTGGCTCCGGCATACTCTCACTCTACCTGTGGCCTGGTCTCGCTTTGGCCTCGCCCTGTCTCGGGCCTGCTCTAGCTCTTGTTCCGGCCTGCCCTTGCCTTGGCTCCGGCCTTCTATCGCTCTGGCCTGCCCTTGCCTTGGCTCTGTCCTACTCTTGCTCTGGCTCTTGCCTGCCCTCGCCCTGGTTCTGGCCTGCTCTCGCTCTGGCTCTGGCGTGCCCTCGCCTTGGCTCCGGCCTGCTCTCACTCTGGCTCTGACCTGCTCTCACTCTGGCTCTGGTGTGCCCTCGCCTTGGCTCCGGCCTGCTCTCGCTATGACTCTGGCCTGCCCTCGCCCTGACTCCGGCCTGCTCTGGATCTGGCTCTGGCCTGCCCTCGCCTTGGCTCCAGCCTGCTCTCGCTCTGGCCTGCCCTCGCCTTGGCTCCGGCCTTCTCTCGCACTGGCTCCGGCCAGCCCTCGCCTTGGCTCCGGCCTGCTCTCGCCTTGGCTCCGGCCTGCTCTCGCCCTGGCTCCGGCCTGCCTTTGCTCTGGCTCCGGTCAGCCCTCGCCTTATCTCCGGCCTGCTCTCGCCTTTGATCCGACTTGCTCTTGCTCTGGCTCTGGTCTGCCCTCGCCCTGGCTCCGGCCTGCTCTTGCTCTGGATCTGGCCGGCTCTTGCTCTGGCCTGCCCTTGTCTTGACTCTGGCCTGCTCTTGCTTCTCTTCTGGCCTGCCTTCGCCTTGGCGCCGGCCTGCCCTTGCACTGGCTCAAGCCTGCTACATCAGGCTCCGGCCTGTGCTTGCTCTGTCTCCGGCCAGCCTCGCCTTGACTCCAGCCTGCTCTCGCCCTGGCTCCGGCCTGCTCTTGCTCTGGCCTGCCCTCGCCCTGGCTCCGGCCAGCTCTCGCTCTGGTTCTGGCCTGCCTTCCTTCGCCTTGGCTCCGGCCTGCCCTCACTCTGGCTCAAGCCTGCTACATCTGGCTCTGGCCTGCCCTTTCCTTGGCTCCGGACTGCTCTCCCTCTGGCCTGCTCCTGCCTTGGCTCCAGACTGCTTTCGCTCTGGCTTGCTCTCGCTCTGGCTTGGGCCTGTCTTTGCCTTGGCTCCGGCCTGCTCTCGCTCTGGCCTACTCTTGCTCTGGCCTACCCTGACTCTGTCTCTGGCCTGGCTTTGCTTTGGCTCCAGCCTGCTCTCGCTCTAGCTCCGTACTGCACTCACCCTGGCTCCGCTATGCCATAGCTCGGGCTCCGGCCTGCTCTCGCCTTCGCTCCGTCCTGCTCTCGCCCTGGCTCTGACCTGCTCTCGCTCTGGCCTGCCCTCGCTCCGCCTACTCTCTCTCTGGCTCTGGCCTGCCGTCGCCCTGGCTCTGGCCTACTCTCGCTCTGGCTCTGGCCTCGAACTGTCTCCGGCCTGCTCTCGCCCTGGTTCCGGCCTGCCCTTGCCTTGGCTCTGGCCTTCTCTTGCTCTGGCCTACTGTTGCTCTGGCTCTGGCCTGCCCTCGCCCTGGCCCCGGCCTGCTCTCGCTCTGGCCTGCTCTCGCTCTGTCGTGCCCTCGCCTTGGCTCCGTCCTGCTCTCGCTCTGACTCTGGCCTGCCCTGGATCTGGCTCTGGCCTGCTCTTGCCCTGGCTCCGGCCTGCTCTTGCTCTGGCCTGCCCTTTCCTTGGCTCCGGACTGCTCTCCCTCTGGCCTGCTCCTGCCTTGGCTCCGGACTGCTTTCGCTCTGGCTTGCTCTTGCTCTGGCTTGGGCCTGTCTTTGCCTTGGCTTCGGCCTGCTCTCGCTCTGGCCTACTCTTGCTCTGGCTACCCTGGCTCTGTCTCTGGCCTGGCTTTTCCTTGGCTCCAGCCTGCTCTCGCTCTAGCTCCGTACTGCCCTCACCCTGGCTCCGCTATGCCATAGCTCGGGCTCCGGCCTGCTCTCGCCTTCGCTCCGTCCTGCTCTCGCCCTGGCTCTGACCTGCTCTGGCATGCCCTCGCTCCGCCTACTCTCTCTCTGGCTCTGGCCTGCCGTCGCCCTGGCTCTGGCCTGCTCTCGCTCTGACCTCGAACTGTCTCCGGCCTGCTCTCGCCCTGGTTCCGGCCTGCCCTTGCCTTGGCTCCGGCCTTCTCTTGCTCTGGCCTGCCCTTGCCTTGGCTCTGGCCTACTCTTGCTCTGGCTCTGGCCTGCCCTCGCCCTGGCCCCGGCTTGCTCTCGCTCTGCCTCTGGCCTGCTCTCGCTCTGTCGTGCTCTCGCCTTGGCTCCATCCTGCTGTCGCTCTGACTCTGGCCTGCCCTCGCCCTGGCTCTGGCCTGCTCTGGATCTGGCTCTGGCCTGCTCTCGCCCTGGCTTCGGCCTGCTCTTGCTCTGTACTGCCCTCGCCTTGGCTCCAGCCTGCTTTCGCCTTGGCTCAGGCTTGCTCTTGCTCTGGCTCCGGCCTGCCCTCGCCCTGGCTCCGGCCTGCCCTTTCTCTGACTCTGGCAAGCCCTCGCCTTGGCTCCGGCCTGCTCTCGCCCTGGCTCCGGCCTGCTCTTGCTCTGGATCTGGCCTGCCCTCGCCCTGGTTCCGGCCTGCTCTTGCTCTGGCCTGCCCTCGTCTTGACTCCGGCATGCTCTCGCTCTGGTTCTGGCCAGTCTTCGCCTTGGCTCCGGCCTGCTCTCGCTCTGGTTCAGGCCTGCTCTCGCTCTGGCTCTGGCCTACCCTTGCCTTGGCTCTGAACTGCTCTCGCTCGCTCTGGCTTGCTCTCGCTCTAGCCTGCCCTTGCCCTGGCTCCGGCCTTCTCTGACTCTGGCCTGCCCTCGTCTTGACTCCAGCCGGCATGCTCTCGCTCTGGTTCTGGCCTGCCTTCGCCTTGGCTCAGGCCTGCTCTCGCTCTGACTCTGGCCTGTACTCGCATTGGCTCCGGCCCGCTCTCGCCCTGACTCCGGCCTGCACTCGTCCTGGCTCCGGCCTGCTCTCGCTCTGGCCTGCTCTCGCCCTGTCTCCGGCCTGCTCTCGCTCTAGCTCTGGACTGCCCTCGCCCTGGTTCCGGCCTGCCATCGCTCTGGCTCCGGCCTGCCTCGCCTTGACTGTTGCCTGCTCTCGTCCTGGCTCCGACCTGTTCTCGCTCTGTTTCTAGCCTGCCCTCGCCCAGGCTCCGCCTGCTCTCTCTGGCTCTGGCCTACTTTCGCTCTGGTTCTGGCCTGTTCTCGCCCTGGTTCAGGCCTGACCTTGCCTTGGCTCCGGCCTTCTCTCGCTCTGGCTCTGGCCTGCCCTCGCCGAGGCTCCGGCCTGCTCTCACTCTGGCCGACTCTCGCTCTGGCCTGCCCTCGTCCTGGCTCCGGCCTGTTTTCACTCTGGCTCTGGCCTACCCTTGCCTTGGCTCCGGCCTGCTCTTGCCTTAGCTCCGTACGTCTCTCGCTCTGGCTCCGGCATGCCCTCGCCCTGACTCCAGCCTGCCCTTGCTGTGGCTGGGGCCTACTCTCGCCTTGGCTCCGACCTGCTCTCGCTCTGGCCTTCCCTCGCCCTGGCTCCGGCCTCCTCTTTCTCTGGCCTGCCCTTGCCTTAGCTCCGGCCTGCTCTCACTCTGACTTTGGCCAGCCCTCGCCCTGGCTACTGCCAGCCCTCATCCTTGCTCCGGCCTGCTCTCGTTCTGGCTCTGTCCTACCTTCACCTTGGCTCCGACCTCCTCTCGCCCTGGCTCCAGCCTGCTCTCGCTCGGGCTCCGGCCTGCCCTCACCCTGACTCCAGCCTGCCCTCCCCCTGACTCCTGCCTGCCCTTCCTCTGGCTCCGGCCTGCCCTCGCCCTGATTCCGGCGTGCCCTTGCTCTAGCTCCAGCCAGCCCTTGCATTGGCTCCGGCCTGCTCTAGCCTTAACTCCGACCTGCTCTCGCCCTGGCTCCGGCCTGCTCATGCCTTGGCTCCGGCCTGCTCTCTCTCTGGCTCGCCCATGCCTTGGCTCCGGCCTGCTCTCTCTCTGGCTCTGGCCTGCCCTTGCCTTAGCTCTGGCCGGCTCTCGCTCTGACTCTGGCCTGCCCTCGCCCTGGCTCCGGCCTGCCCTCGTCCTTGCTCAGGCCTGCTCTCGTCCTTGCTCAGGCCTGCTCTCGCTCTGGTCTACCCTCGCCTTGGCTCCGGCCTGCTCTTGCCTTGGCTCAGGCCTGCTCTCGCTCTGGCTCAGGCCTGCTCTCTCTGGCTCTGGCCTGCTCTCTCTCTGGCTCGGGCCTGCCCTTGCTCTAGCTCCGGCCGGCCCTCGCATTTGCTCCGGCCTGCTCTCGCCCTGGCTCCGACCTGCTTTCGCTATGGCCTGCCCTCGCTCTGTCTCCGGCCTGCTCTCTCTCTGGCTCTCGCCTGCCGATGCCTTGGCTCCGGCCTGCTTTTCCTCTGGCTCTGGCCTGCCCTCGTCTTGACTCTGGCCTGATCTCGCTCTTGTTCTGGCATGCCTTCGCCTTGGCTCCGGCCTGCTCTTGCTCTGGCTCCGGCCTGCTCTCGCTTTGGCTCTGGCCCGCCCTCGCTCTGGCCTGCCCTCACCCTGGCTCCGGCATACTCTCACTCTGGCTGTGGCCTACTCTCGCTCTGGCCTCGCCCTGTCTCAGGCCTGCTCTTGCCCTTGTTCCGGCCTACCCTTGCCTTGGCTCCGGCCTTCTCTCGCTCTGGCTCTGGCCTGCCCTTGCCTTGGCTCTGGCCTACTCTCGCTCTGGCTCTTGCCTGCCCTCGCCCTGGCTCCGGCCTGCTCTCGCTTTGGTTCTGGCCTGCTCTCGCTCTGGCGTGCCCTCGCCTTGGCTCCGGCCTGCTCTCGCTCTGACTCTGGCCTGCCCTCGCCCTGACTCCGGCCTACTCTGGATCTGGCTCCGGCCTGCTCTTGCCCTGGCTCCGGCCTGCTCTTGCCCTGGCTCCGGCCTGCTCTTGCTCTGGCCTGCCCTCGACCTGGCTCCGGCCTGCTCTTGCTCTGGCCTGCCCTCGTCTTGACTCCGGCCTGCTCTCGCTCTGGTTCTGGCCTGCCCTCGTCTTGACTCCGGCCAGCTCTGGCTCTGGTTCTGGCCTGCCCTTGCCTTGACTCTGGCCTTCTCTCGCTCTGACTCTGGCCTGCCCTTGACTTGGCTCTGGACTGCTCTGGCTCTGGCCTGCCCTCGCCCTGTCTCCGGTCTGCTCTCGCTCTGGCCTGCTCTCGCTCTGGCGTGCCCTCGTCTTGGCTCCGGCCTGCTCTCGCTCTGGCGTGCCCTCGCCTTGGCTCCGGCCTGCTCTCGCCTTGGCTCCAGCCTGCCCTCGCTGTGGCTCCGGCCTGCCCTCGCTGTGGCTCCGGCCTCCCCTCGCTGTGGCTCCGGCCTGCCCTCGCTCTGGCTACGGCCAGCCTTCGCCTTGGCTTCGGCCTGCTCTCGCCCTGGCTCCGGCCTTCTCTTGCTCTGGCTCTGGCCTGGCCTGCCCTCGCCCTGGCTCCGGCCTGCTCTTGCTCTGGCCTGCCCTCGTCTTGACTCCGGACTGCTCTCGCTCTGGTTCTGGCCTCCCTTCGCCTTGGCTCCGGCATGCCCTCGCTCTGGCTTAAGCCTGCTCTAGTTCTGGCTCTGGCCTGCCCTCGACTTGGCTCCGGCCTGCTCTCGCTCTTGCCTGCCCTCGCCTTGGCTCCGACCTGCTCTTGCTCTCGCTGTGGCCTACCCTCGCCTTGGCTCCGGGCTGCTCTCGCTCTGGCCCGCCCTGGCTCTGCTTCTGGCCTGCCCTCGCCTTGGCTCTGGACTACTTTCGCTCTCTCTGGCCTGCCCTTGCCCTGGCTCCAGCCTGATCTCGCTCTGGCCTGCCCTCGCCTTGGCTCCAGCCTGCTCTCGCTTTGACTCCGGCCTGCCCTCGCCCTGGCTCCGGCCTGCCCTCGTCCTTCCTCAGGCCTGCTCTCATTCTGGTCTAACATCGCCTTGGCTCCGGCCTGCTCTCGCTCCGGCCTGAGCTCGCCCTGACTCCGGCCTGCCCTCGCCCTGACTCCGGCCTGCCCTCTCCCTGACTCCGGCCTGCCCTTGCTCTGGCTCCAGCCAACCCTCGCCCTGATTCCGGCCTGCCCTTGCTCTAGCTCCAGCCAGCCGTTGCATTGGCTCAGGCCTGCTCTAGCCTTGACTCCAACCTGCTCTCGCCCTGGCTCCGGCCTGCTCTCTCTCTGGTTCTGGCCTGCCCATGCCTTGGCTCCGGCCTGCTCTCTCTCTGGCTCTGGCCTGCCCTTGCCTTAGCTCTGGCCGGCTCTCGCTCTGACACTGGCCCGCCCTCGCCCTGGCTCCGGCCTGCCTCGTCCTTGCTCAGGCCTGCTCTCGTTCTGGTCTACCCTCGCCATGGCTCCGGCCTGCTCTTGCCTTGGCTCCGGCCTGCTCTCGCTCTGGCTCCGGCCTGCCCACGCCCTGACTCCAGTCTGCCCTTGCTCTGGCCTGCCCTCGCCCTGACTCGGGCCTGCCCTTGCTCTAGCTCCAGCCTGCCACCGCATTAGCTCCGGCCTGCTCTCGCCCTGGCTCCGACCTGCTCTTGCACTGGCCTGCCCTCGCTCTGGCTCAGGCCTGCTCTCTCTCTGGCTCTCGCCTGCCAATGCCTTGGCTCCAGCCTGCTCTTCCTCTGGCTCTGGCCTGCCCTCGTCTTGACTCTGGCCTGATCTCGCTCTTGTTCTGGCCTGCCTTCGCCTTGGCTCCGGCCTGCTCTTGCTCTGGCTCAGGCCTGCTCTCGCTCTGGCATGCCCTTGACTTGGCTCCGGGAGACTGCTCTCGCTCTGGCCTGCTCTCGCTCTGGCCTCCCCTCGCCTTGGGTCCGGCCTACTCTCGCTCTAGCTCTGGCCTGCCCTCGCCTTGGCTCTGACCTGCTCTTGCTCTGGCTCTAACCTGCCCTTGCCTTGGCTCCGGCCTGCTCTCGCTCTGCCTCTGGCCTGCACTCGTCTTGGCTCCAGCCAGCTCTCACCTTGGCTCCGGCCTGCTCTCGCTCTAGTTCCGGACTGCCCTTGCCCTGGCTCCGGCCTGCCATCGTTCTGGCTCCGGCATGCCCTCGCCTTAGCTCCGGACTGCTCTCGCCCTGGCTCCGGCCTGCTCTCGGTTTGGCTCTGGCCCGCCCTCGCCCTGGCTCCGGCCTGCTCTCTCTCTGGCTCTGGCCTGCCCTCGCCCTGGCTCCGGCACACTCGCACTCTGGCTGTGGCCTGCTCTCGCTCTGGCCTCGCCCTGTCTCGGGCCTGCTCTAGCCCTTGTTCCGGCCTGCCCTTGCCTTGGATCCAGCCTTCTCTCGCTCTTGCCTGCCCTTGCCTTGGCTCTGGCCTACTCTCGATCTGGCTCTTGCCGGCCTTCGCCCGGGCTCCGGCCTGCTCTCGCTTTGGTTCTGGCCTGCTCTCACTCTGGCGTGCCCTTGTCTTGGCTCCGGCCTGCTCTTGCACTGACTCTGGCTTGCCCTCGCCCTGACTCCGGCCTGCTCTGGATCTGGCTCTGGCCTGCCCTCGCCTTAGCTCCGGCCTGCTCTTGCCCTGGCTCCGGCCTGCTCTCGGTCTGGCTCTGGCCTGCCCTCGCCTTGGCTCCGGCCAGCTCTCGCCTTGGCTCCGGCCTGCTCTCGCCCTGGCTCCGGCCTGCTCTTGCTCTGGCTCTGGTCAGCCCTCGCCCTGGCTCCGGCCTACTCTTGCTCTTGCTCTGGATCTGGTCTGCCCTCGTCTTGACTCCGGCCTGTTCTCGCCCTTGTTCCGGCCAGCCTTTGCCCTGGCTCCGGCCTGCTCTCGCCCTGGCTCCGACCTACTCTCGCTCTGGCCTGCCCTGGCTCTGCCTCTGGCCTGCCCTCGCCTTGGCTCCGGGCTAATCTCGCCTTGGCTCTGGCCTGCTCTCGCTCTGGCTCCGGACTGCCCTTGCCTTGGCTCCGGACTGCTCTCGCCCTGGCTCCTGCCTGCTCTCTCTCTGGCTCTGGCCTGCCCTAGCCCTGGCTCCGGCCTACTTTCGCTCTGGCTCTGGCCAGCTCTCGCTCTGGCCTCGAACTGTCTCCGGCCTGCTCTCGCCCTGGTTCCGGCCTGCCCTTGCCTTGGCTCCGGCCTTCTCTTGCTCTAGCTCTGGCGTGCCCTTGACTTGGCTCTGGCCTACTCTTGCTCTGGATCTGGCCTGCCCTCGCCCTGGCCTGCTGTCGCTCTGGCCTGCTCTCGCTCTGGCGTGCCCTCGCCTTGGCTCCGTCCTGCTCTCGCTGTGACTCTGGCCTGCCCTCGCCCTGGCTCCGGCCTGCTCTGGATCTCGCTCTGGCCTGCCCTCTCCTTGGCTACGGCCTGCTCTCGTCCTGGCTCCGGCCGGCTCTCGCTCTGGAATGCCCTTGCTTTAGCTCCGGCATGCTCTCGCCTTGGTTCTGGCTTGCTCTTGCTCCGGCCTGCCCTCGCCCTGGCTCCGGCCTGCCCTTACTCTGACTCTGGCCAGCTCTCGCCTTGGCTCCGGCCCGCCCTCGCCATGGCTCCGGCCAGCCCTCGCCCTGGCTCCGGCCTGCTCTTGCTCTGCCTCTGGCCTGCCCTCGTCTTGACTCCGGCATGCTCTCGCTCTGGTTCTGGCCTGCCCTCGCCTTGGCTCCGGCGTGCTATCGCTCTGACTCTGGCGTACCTTTGCCTTGGCTCCGGACTGCTCTCGCTCGCTCTGGCTTGCTCTCGCTCTGGCCTGCCCTTGCCTTGGCTCCGGCCTTCTCTGACTCTGGCCTGCCTTCGTCTTGACTCCGGCATGCTCTCGCTCTGGATCTGGCCTGCCTTCGCCTTGGCTCCGGCCTGCTCTCGCTCTGGCCTGTCTTCGCATAGGCTCCGGCCCGCTCTCGCCCTGGCTCCAGCCTGCTCTCGCTCTGGCCTGCTCTCGCCCTGGCTCCGGCCTGCTCTCGCTCTAGCTCCGGACTGCACTCGCCCTGGCTCCGGCCTGCCACCGCTCTGGCTCCGGCCTGCCCTCGCCCTGGCTCCGACCAGTTCTCGCTCTGTTTTCGGCCTGCCCTCGCCCAGGCTCCACCCTGCTCTCTCTCTGGCTCTGGCCTACTCTCGCTCTGGCTTGTTCTCGCCCTGGTTCCGGCCTGACCTTGCCTTGGCTGCGGCCTTCTCTCGCTCTGGCCTGCCCTCGCTGAGGCTCCGTCCTGCTCTCGCTCTGGCCTGCCCTCGTCCTGGCTCCAGCCTGTCCTCGTCCTCGCTCCGGCCTGTTTTCACTCTGGCTCTGGCCTACCCTCGCCTTGGCTCTGGCCTGTTCCCGCCTTAGGTCCGGCCGGCTCTCGCTCTGGCTCCGGCATGCCCTCGCCCTGACTTTAGCCTGCTCTCGCCTTGGCTCCGACCTGCTCTCGCTCTGGCATTCCCTCGCCCTGGCTCCGGCCTGCTCTCGCTCTGGCTCCGGCCTGCCCTCGCCCTGACTCCGGCCTGCTCTCGCTCTGACTCTGGCCTGCCCTCACCCTGGCTACTGCCTACCCTTGCTCTAGCTCCGGCCTGCCCGCGCATTAGCTCTGGCCTGCTCTCGCCCTGGATCCAACCTGCTCTCGCTCTGGCCTGCCCTCGCTCTGGCTCCGGCCTGCTCTCTCTCTCTGGCGTGCCCTCGTCCTCGCTCCAGCCTGTTTTCACTCTGGCTCTGGCCTACCCTCGCCTTGGCTCCGGCCTGTTCCCGCCTTAGCTCCGGCCGGCTCTCGTTCTGGCTCCGGCATGCCCTTACCCTGACTCTAGCCTGCCCTTGCTCTGGCTCCGGCTTGCCCTCGCCCTGATTCCGGCCTGCCCTTGCTCTAGCTCCGGACTGCTCTAGCCTTGACTATGACCTACTCTCGCCCTGGCTCCGGCCTGCTCTCTCTCGGGCTCTGGCCTGCCCTTGCCTTGGCTCCGGCCTGCTCTTGCCTTGGCTGCGGCCTGCTCTCGCCCTGACTCCGGCCTGCCGTTGCTCTGGCTCCGGCCTGCCCTCGTCCTGACTCCGGCCTGCCCTCGTCCTGACTCCGGCCTGCCCTCGTCCTGACTCCGGCCTGCCCTCGCATTAGCTCCGGCCTGCTCTCGCCCTGGCTCCGGCCTGCTCTCTCTCTGGCTCTCGCCTGCCAATGCCTTGGCTTCGGCCTGCTCTCTCTCTGGCTCTGGCCTGCCCTCGCCCGGGCTCCGGCATACTCTCACTCTGGATGTGGCCTGCTCTCGCTCTGGCCTCGCCCTGTCTCGGGCCTGCTCTAGCCCTTATTCCGGCCTGCCCTTGCCTTGGCACCGGCCTTCTCTCGCTCTGGTCTTCCCTTGCCTTGGCTCTGGCCTGCTCTCGCTCTGGCGTGCCCTCGCCTTGGCTCCTGCCTGCTCTCGCTCTGACTTTGGCCTGCCCTCACCCTGACTCGGGCCAGCTCTGGATCTGGCTCTGGCCTGCCTTCGCCTAGGCTCCGGCCTGCTCTCGCCCTGGCTCCGGCCTGCTCTCGGTCTGGCTCTGGCCTGCCCTCGCCTTGGCTCCGGCCTGCTCTCGCCTTGGCTCCGTCCGGCCTGCTCTCTCTCTGGCTCCGGCCTGTCCTCGCTCCGGCCTGCCCTTGCTCTGGCTCCTACCAGCTCTGGCCTTGGCTCCGGCCTGCTCTCGCCCTGGCTCCGGCCTGCTCTTGCTCTGGCCAGCCCTCGCCCTGGCTCCGGCCTGCTCTTGCTCTGGCCTGCTCTTGCTCTGTCTGGCCTGCCCTCGTCTTGACTCCGGCCTGTTCTCGCCCTTGTTCCGGCCTGCCCTTGCCTTGGCTCGGGCCTTCTCTCGATCTGGCTCTGGCCTGCCCTTGCCTTGGCTCTGGCCTACTCTGGCTCTGGCTCTTGCCTGCACTCGCCCTGGCTCCGGCCAGCTCTCGCTCTGGCCTGCTGTCGCTCTGGCGCTCCCTCGCCTTGGCTCCAGCCTGCTCTCGCTTTGACTCTGGCCTACCCTCGCCCTGACTCCGGCCTGCTCTGGATCTGGCTCTGGCCTGCACTCGCCTTGGCTCCGGCCTTCTCTCGCCCTGGCTACGGCCTGCTCTCGCTCTGGCCTGCCCTCGCCTTGGCTCCGGCCTGCTCTCGCCTTGGCTCTGGCCTGCTCTCGCTCCGGCATGTCCTAGCTCTGGCTCCGGCCAGCCCTCTCCTTGGCTCCGGCCTGCTCTCTCCCTAGCTCCGCCTGCTCTCGCTCTGGCTCTGGCCTGCCCTCGCTCTGGCCTGCTCTTGCTCTGGCCTTCCCTCGTCTTGACTCTAACCTGATCTCGCTCTTGTTCTGGCCAAACTTCGCCTTGGCTCCAGACAGCTCTCGCTCTGGCTCAGGCCTGCTCTCGCTTTGGCTCTGGCCTGCTATCGCTCTGGCTCTGCCCTCGCCTTGGCTCTGGCCTGCTCTCGCTCTGGCCTGCTCTCTCTCTGGCCTGCCCTCGCCCTGGCCTACTCTCGCTCTGGCCTGCTCTCGCTCTGGCCTCACTCACCCTGTCTCCGGCCTGCTCTCGTACTGGTTTCGGCCTGCCCTTGCCTTGACTCTGGCCTTCTCTCGCTCTGGCCTGCCCTCGCCCTGGCTCCGGCCTGCTCTCGCTCTGGCGTGCCCTCGCCTTGGCTACGGCCTGCTCTCACTCTGGCCTGCTCTCGCTCTGGCGTGCCCTCGCCTTGGCTACGGCCTGCTCTCGCTCTGTCTGGCCTGCCCTCGCCCTGGCTCTGGCCTGCTCTGGATCTGGCTCTGGCCTGCTCTCGCCCTGGCTCCGACCTGCTCTCGCCCTGGCTCCGACCTGCTCTCGCCCTGGCTCCGATCTGCTCTCACTCTGGCTCCGGCCTGTCCTCGCCCTGGCTCCGGCCTGCCCTTGCTCTGACTCCGGCTAGCCCTCGCCTTGGCTCCGGCCTGCTCTCGCCCTGGCTCTGGCCTGCTCTTGCTCTGGCCTGCCCTCGCCCTGGCTCCTGCCTGCTCTTGCTCTGGCCTGCTCTTGCTCTGGCTCTGGCCTGCCCTCCCTCGTCTTGACTCTGGCCTGATCTCGCTCTCCTTCTGGCCTGCCTTCGCCTTGGCTCCAGCCCTGCTCCTACTTTCGATCTAGCTTCGGACTGCCCTCGCCCTGGCCTGCCATCGCTCTGACTCCGGCCTGCTCTTCGCCCTGGCTCCGGCCTGCTCTCGCTCTGGCTATGGCCTGCCCTCGCCCTGGCTCCGGCCAGCTCTCGCTCTGGCCTGCTGTCGCTCTGGCGCTCCCTCGCCTTGGCTCCAGCCTGCTCTCGCTCTGACTCTGGCCTGCCCTCGCCCTGACTCCGGCCTGCTCTGGATCTGGCCTGCACTCGCCTTGGCTCCGGCCTTCTCTCGCCCTGGCTACAGCCTGCTCTCGCTCTGGCCTGCCCTCGCCTTGGCTCCGGCCTGCTCTCGCCTTGGCTCCGGCCTGCTCTCGCTCCGGCATGTCCTAGCTCTGGCTCCGGCCAGCCCTCTCCTTGGCTCCGGCCTGCTCTCTCCCTAGCTCCGCCTGCTCTCGCTCTGGCTCTGGCCTGCCCTCGCTCTGGCTCCGGCCTGCTCTTGCTCTGGCCTGCTCTTGCTCTGGCCTTCCCTCGTCTTGACTCTAACCTGATCTCGCTCTTGTTCTGGCCAAACTTCGCCTTGGCTCCAGCCAGCTCTCGCTCTGGCTCAGGTCTGCTCTCGCTTTGGCTCTGGCCTGCTATCGCTCTGGCTCTGCCCTCGCCTTGGCTCTGGCCTGCTCTCGCTCTGGCCTGCTCTCGCCTGGCTCCGGCCTGCTCTCTCTCTGGCCTGCCCTCGTCCTGGCCTACTCTCGCTCTGGCTCTGGCATCACTCACCCTGTCTCCGGCCTGCTCTCGTACTGGTTTCGGCCTACCCTTGCCTTGACTCTAGCCTTCTCTCGCTCTGGCCTGCCCTCGCCCTGGCTCCGGCCTGCTCTCGCTCTGGCCTGCTCTCGCTCTGGCGTGCCCTCGCCTTGGCTACGGCCTGCTCTCGCTCTGGCCTGCTCTCGCTCTGGCGTGCCCTCGCCTTGGCTACGGCCTGCTCTCGCTCTGTCTGGCCTGCCCTCGCCCTGGCTCCGGCCTGCTCTGGATCTGGCTCTGGCCTGCCCTTGCCTTGGCTCCGGCCTGCTCTCGCCCTGGCTCCGACCTGCTCTCGCCCTGGCTCCGATCTGCTCTCACTCTGGCTCCGGCCTGTCCTCGCCCTGGCTCCGGCCTGCCCTTGCTCTGACTCCGGCTAGCCCTCGCCTTGGCTCCGGCCTGCTCTCGCCCTGGCTCTGGCCTGCTCTTGCTCTGGCCTGCCCTCGCCCTGGCTCCTGCCTGCTCTTGCTCTGGCCTGCTCTTGCTCTGGCTCTGGCCTGCCCTCGCTCGTCTTGACTCTGGCCTGATCTCGCTCTCCTTCTGGCCTGCCTTCGCCTTGGCTACAGCCCTGCTCTCGCCTTGGCGCTGGCCTACTTTCGATCTAGCTTCGGACTGCCCTCGCCCTGGCCTGCCATCGCTCTGACTCCGGCCTGCTCTTCGCCCTGGCTCCGGCCTGCTCTCGCTCTGGCTATGGCCTGCCCTCGCTCTGGCGCTGGCCTGCTCTCGCTCTGGCCTCGCCCTGTCTCCGGCCTGCTACCCCCCCTGGTTCCGGCCTGCCCTTGCCTTGGCTCCGGCCTTCACTCGCTCTAGCTCTTGCCTGCCTTTGCTCTCGCCAACTCTCACTCTGGCTCTGGCCTGTCCTCGCCCTGGCTCCGGCCTGCTCTCGCTCTGGCGTGCCTTCGCCATGGCTCCGGCCTGCTCCTGCTCTGACTCTGGCCTGCCTCGCCCTGGCTCCGGCCTGCCTTCGCCTTGGCTCCAGCCTGCTCTAGCCCTGACTCTGGCCTGCCCTCGCCTTGGCTCCAGCCTGCTCTACCCTTGTTTCCGACCTGCTCTCGCCCTGGCTCCGGCATACTCTCGCTCTGGTTCTGACCTGCTCTCGCTCTGGCCTCGCCCTGTCTCCGGCCTGCTCTCGCCCTTGTTCCGGCCTGCCCTTGCCTTGGCTCCGGCCTTCTATCGCTCTGGCTCTGGCCTGCCCTCGCCTGGCTTCAGCCTGCTCTCTTTCTGGCCTGCCCTCGCCCTGGCTCCGGCCTACTCTCGCTCTGGCCTGCTCTCGCTCTGGCTCTGGCCTCACTCACCCTGTCTCCGGCCTGCTCTCGTCCTGGTTTAGGCCTGCCCTTGCCTCTGGCCTTCTCTCGCTCTGGCCTGCCCTTGCCTTGGCTCTGGCCTACTCTCGCTCTGGCCTGCCCTCGACCTGGCTCCGGCCTGCTCTCGCTCTGGCCTGCTCTCGCTCTGGCGTGCCCTCGCCTTGGCTACGGCCTGCTCTCGCTCTGTCTGGCCTGCCCTCGCCCTGGCTCCGGCCTGCTCTGGATCAGGCTCTGGCCTGCCCTCGCCTCTCGCCCTGGCTCCGACCTGCTCTCGCCCTGACTCCAGCCTGCTCTCGCCCTGACTCCGGCCTGTCCTCGCACTGGCTCCGGCCTGCCCTTGCTCTGACTCCGGCTAGCCCTCGCCTTGGCTCCGGCCTGCTCTCGCCCTGGCTCTGGCCTGCCCTCGTCTTGTCCGGCCTGATCTCGCTCTTCTTCTGGCCAGCCTTCGCCTTGGCTCCGGCCCTGCTCTCGCCTTGGCGCTGGCCTACTTTCGCTCTAGCTTCGGACTGCCCTCGCCCTGGCCTGCCATCGCTCTGACTCCGGCCTGCTCTTCGCCCTGGCTCCGGCCTGCTCTCGCTCTGGCTAAGGCCTGCCCTCGCCCTGGCCTGCCCTCGCCCAGGCTCCAGCCTACTCTCGCTCTGGCTTGCTCTCGCTCTGGCCTCGCCCTGTCTCCGGCCTGCTCCCCCCCCTGGTTCCGGCCTGCCCTTGCCTTGGCTCCGGCCTTCTCTCGCTCTAGCTCTTGCCTGCCTTTCCCTTGGCTTTCGCCTACTCTCGCTCTGGCTCTGGCCTGTCCTCGCCCTAGCTATGGCCTGCTCTTTCTCTGACTCTGGCCTGCCTCGCCCTGGCTCCGGCCTGCTCTGGCTCTGGCCTGCACTCGCCTTGTCTCCGGCCTGCTCTCGCCCTGGCTCTGGCCTGCCCTCGCCTTGGCTCCAGCCTGCTCTACCCTTGTCTCCGACCTGCTCTCGCTCTGGCTCCGGCATACTCTCGCTCTTGTTCTGACCTGCTCTCGCTCTGGCTCTGGCCTCGTTCTGGCTCTGACCTCGCCCTGTCTCCGGCCTGCCCTTGCCTTGGCTCCGGCCTTCTCTCGCTCTGGCCTGCCCTTGCCTTAGCTCTGGCCTTCTCTCGCTCTGGGCTGCCCTTGCCTTGGCTCTGGCCTACTCAAGCTCTGGCCTGCCCTCGCCTTGGCTCCAGCCTGCTCTGGATCTGGCTCTGGCCTGCCCTCGCCTCGGCTCCGGCCCGCTCTCGCTCTGGCCTGCCCTCGCCTTGGCTCCGCCAAAAATCTCGCCTTGGCTGCGGCCTGCTCTCGCCCTGGCTCCGGCCCGCCCTTGCTCTGGCTCCGGTCAGCCCTCGCCCTGGCTGCGGCCTGCTCTTGCTCTGGCTCCGGCCTGCTCTCGCCCTGGCTCCGGCCTGCTCTCGCCCTGGCCTGCCCTCGCCCTGGCTCCGGCCTGCTCTTGCTCTGGATCTGGCCGGCTCTTGCTCTGGCTCTGGCCTGCCCTTGTCTTGACTCCAGCCTGCTCTCACTCTTCTTATGGCCTGCCTAGGCCTTGGCTCCGGACTGCTCTCGCTCTGGCTCTGGCCTAGTCTCGCTCTGGCTATGGCCTGCCCTCGCCTTGGCTCTGGCCTGCTCTCGCTCTGGCCTGCCCTCGCCCTGGCTCCGGCCTGCTCTCGCTCTGGCCTGCCCTCGCCCTGGCTCCGGCCTGCTCTCTCTCTGGCCAGCCCTCGCCCTGGCTCCGGCCTACTCTCGCTCTGGCCTCACCCTGTCTCCGGCCTGCTCTTGTCCTGGTTCCGGCCTGCTCGTGCCTTGGCTCCGGCCTTCTCTTGCTCTGGCCTCCTCTCGCTCTGGCGTGCCATCGACTTGGCTCCGGCCTGCTCTCGCTCTGTCTGGCCTGCCCTCTCGCCCTGGCTCCGGCCTGCTCTGGATCTGGCTCTGACCTGCCCTCGCCTTGGCTCCGGCCTGCTCTCGCTCTGGCCTGTCCTCGCCCTGGCTCCGGCCTACCCTTGCTCTGGCTCCGGCCGGCCCTCGCCTTGGCTCCGGCCGGCCCTCGCCTTGGCTCCGGCCGGCCCTCGCCTTGGCTCCAGCCTGCTCCCGCCCTTGCTCTGGCCTGCTCTTGCTCTGGCTCTGGCCTGCCCTCGCCCTGGCTCTGGCCTGCTCTTGCTCTGGCCTGCTCTTGCTCATAGGTCTCTGTGCCACAATCCACTTCAGCTGAATGTGGGTCTGAGGACGCACATCCAGTTGAAGTTTGTGCTGGCGTCAGCAGGCCCCCACCCGCATGGGCCCGGTTGCGACCTCTGTGACCACGGTTGTTACGCCCCTGAATACAGCAGAGCTGCACATGCTCAGACTCCACTCGTTTAAGAGACACATTCTCGGGATCGGTTCTTACAAATAAATGTTATTACATGGAAAGTTCTACAGCATCTAATACACTTTCTGTATCAATTCTTCAAGGTTTCTAAGATCTCTGCTTGCTGTCCTAGCACAGGAACCTTCATTGCTTATTATGAGACACAAATCTGATAATTACACTACTGCTGTAACGTCTGGCCTGCCCTCGTCTTGACTCCGGCCTGCTCTCGCTCTTGTTATGGCCTGCCTTCGCCTTGGCTCCGGCCTGCTCTCGCTCTGGCGTAGGCCTGCTGTCGCTCTGGCTCTGTCTGGCCTGCCCTTGCCTTGCCTCCAGACTGCTCTTGCTCTGGCCTGCCCTCGCCCTGGCTCCGGCCTGCTCTTGCTTTGGCCTGCTCTTGCTCTGGTCTGCCCTCGCCTTGTCCGGCCAGCTCTTGCTCTAGCTCTGGCCTGCTCTTGCTCTGGCTCTGGCCTCGCCCTGTCTCCGGCCTGCTCTCGCCCTGGTTCCGGCCTGCCCTTGCCTTGGCTCTGGCCTTCTATCGCTCTGGCCTGCCCTTGCCTTGGCTCTGGCCTACCCTCGCCTTGGCTCCGGCCTGCTCTCGCCTTGGCTCCGGCTTGCTCTCGCTCTGGCTCCGGCCTCCCCTCGCCCTGACTCTGGCCTGCCCCTCTGCAGGCCGCCCTGACTCCGGCCTGCCCCTCTGGCTCCGGCCCGCCCTCGCATTGTCTCCGGCCTGCCCTCGCATTGGCAGGGGCCTGCTCTCGCCCTGGCTCCGACCCGCTCTCGCCTGCCCTTGCCCTGGCCGTCCGGCCTGCTCTCTCTCTCTGGCTCTGGCCTGCCCATGCCTTGGCTCCGGCTTGTCCTCGTCTTGACTCTAACCTGATCTCGCTCTTGTTCTGGCCTGCCTTCGCCTTGGCTCCAGCCTGCTCTCGCTCTGGCTCAGGCCTGCTCTGGCTCTGGCCTGCCCTAGCTCTGGCTCCGGACTGCTATCGCTCTGGCTCTGGCCAGCCCTCGCCTTGGCTGTGTCCTGCTCTCGCTCTGGCCTGCCCTCGCCTGGCTCCGGCCTGCTCTCTCTCTGGCCTGCCCTCGCCCTGGCTCCGGCCTAGTCTCGCTTTGGCTCTGGCCTCACTCACCCTGTCTCCGGCCTGCTCTCGTCCTGGTTTCGGCCTGCGCTTGCCTTGACTCTGGCCTTCTCTCGCTCTGGCCTGCCCTTGCCTTGGCTCCGGCCTGCTCTCGCTCTGGCGTGCCCTCGCCTTGGCTATGGCCTGCTCTCGCTCTGTCTGGCCTGCCCTCGCCCTGGCTCCGGCCTGCTCTGGATCTGACTCTGGACTGCCCTCGCCTTTGCTCCGGCCTGCTCTCGCCCTGGCTCTGGCCTGCTCTCACTCTGGCTCCGGCCTGTCCTCGCCCTGGCTCCGGCCTGCCCTTGCTCAGACTCCGGCTAGCCCTCGCCTTGGCTCCGGCCTGCTCTCGCCCTGGCTCTGGCCTGCTCTTGCTCTGGCTTTGGCCTGCCCCCGGCCTGGCTCCTGCCTGCTCTTGCTCTGGCCTTCCCTCGTCTTGACTCTAACCTGATCTCGCTCTTGTTCTGGCCTGCCTTCGCCTTGGCTCCAGCCTGCTCTCGCTCTGGCTCTGGCCTGCCCTAGCTCTGGACTGCTCTCGCTCTGGCTCTGGCCTGCTATCGCTCTGGCTCTGGCCTGCCCTCGCCTTGGCTCTGGCCTGCCCTCGCCTTGGCTCTGGCCTGCCCTCGCCTGGCTCCGGCCTGCTCTCTCTGGCCTGCCCTCGCCCTGGCTCCGGCCTGCTCTCGCTCTGGCTCTGGCCTCACTCACCCTGTCTCCGGCCTGCTCTCGTCCTGGTTTCGGCCTGCCCTCGCCTTGGCTCTGGCCTTCTCTCGCTCTGGTCAGCCCTTGCCTTGGCTCTGGCCTACTCTCGCTCTGGCCTGCCCTCCTCGCCCTGCTCTCGCTCTGGCCTGCTCTCGCTCTGGCTCCGGCCTGCTCTCGCCCTGTCTCCGGCCTGCTATTGCTCTGGCCTGCCCTCGCCCTGGCTCCCGGCATTCTCTCGCTCTGGTATCAGCCTGCCCTCGCCTTGGCTCCGTCCGGCCTGCTTTTGCCATGGCTACGGCCTGCTATCGCTCTGGCTCCGGACTGCCTTTGCCTTGGCTCCGGCCTGCTCTCGCTCAGGCTCTGGCCTGCTCTCGCTGTGGCTCTGGCCTGCCTTCGCCTTGGCCAGAACGAGATTTGGCCAGAGCTAAGGCAAGGGCAGCCCAGAGCCAGAGAGAAAGAAGGCAGGAGCCATGGCAAGGGCAGCCGGAACCAGGGCGAGAGCAGGCCAGAGCCAGGGCGAGAGCAGGCCGGAGCCAAGGCGAAAGCAGGGCGAGGGCAGGCCAGAGCCAGAGTCAGATCAGGCCGGAGACAAGGCGAGGGCAGGCCAGAGCCAGAGCGAGGGCAGGCCAGAGCCAGAGCAAGAGCAGGCCGGACGGAGCCAAGCAAGGGCAGGCCAGAGCCAAAGCGAGAGCAGTCCGGAGCCAAGGCGAGGGCAGGCCAGAGCCAGAGCGGGAGCAAGCCGGAGCAAAGGCAGGGGCAGGCCAGAGCCAGAGCGAGAGCAGGCCAGAGGCAGAGTGAGTGCAGGCTGGAGCCAGGGCAAGGGCAGGCCGGAGCCAGAGAGAGAGTTGGCCAGAGCCAAGGCAAGGGCAGGCCGGAGCCAGAGCAAGAGAAGGCCGGAGCCAAGGCAAGGGCAGGCCGGAGCCAAGGCAAGGGCAGGCCGGAGCCAAGGCAAGGGCAGGCCGGAGCCAAGGCAAGGGCAGGCCGGAACCAGGGCAAGGGCAGGCCGGAACCAGGGCAAGAGCAGGCCAGAGCCAGGGCGAGAGCAGGCCGGAGCCAGGGAAAGAGCAGGCCGGAGCCAGGGAAAGAGCAGGCCGGAGCCAGGGAAAGAGCAGGCCGGAGCCAGGGCGAGAGCAGGCCGAAGCCAGGGCGAGGGCAGGCCCAAGCCAGAGTCAGAGCAGGCCGGAGTCAAGGTGAGCGCAGGCAAGAGCCAGAGCGAGGGCAAGCCAGAGCCAGAGCCAGCTCGGGCAGGCTAGAGTCAGAGCGATAGCAGGCCAGAGCAAGGCGAGAACATGCCGGAGCCAGGGCGAGGGCAGGCCAGAGCCAGAGAGAGGACAGGCTGGAGCCAGGGCGAGGGCAGGCTGGAGCCAGAGCGAGGGCAGGCCGGAGCCAGGGCGAGGGCAGGCCGGAGCCAGGGCGAGGGCAGGCCGGAGCCAGAGCGAGAGCAGGCCAGAGCCAAAGAGAGAGCAGGTCGGAGCAAAGGCGAGAGCAGGCCGGAGTCAAGGCGAGGGCAGGCCGAAACCAGCGCGAGGGCAGGCCGGAGCCTGGGCAAGAGCAGGCCGGAGCCAGGGCGAGGGCAGGCCCGAGCCAGAGTCAGAGCAGGCCGGAGCCAAGGCGAGGGCAGGCAAGGGCAAGAGCGAGGGCAGGCCAGAGCCAAAGCGAGCTCGGGCAGGTTAGAGCCAGAGCGATAGCAGGCCAGAGCCAAGGCGAGGGCAGGCCAGAGGCAGAGCAAGAGCAGGCCAGAGCCAAGGCAAGGGCAAGCCAGAGCCAGAGCGAGAGCAGGCCGGAGCAAAGGCAAGGGCAGGCCAGAGACACAGCAAGAGCAGGCTGGAGCCAGGGCAAGGGCAGGCCGGAGCCAGAGCGAGAGTAGGCCAGAGCCAAGGCAAGGGAAGGCCAGAACCAGAGCAAGAGAAGGCCGGAGCCAAGGCAAGGGCAGGCCGTAACCAGGGCGAGAGCAGGCCGGGGCCAGGGCGAGAGCACGTCGGAGCCAAGGCGAGAACAGGCCGGAGTCAAGGCGAGAGCAGGCCGGATCCAGAGCGAGGGCAGGCCGGAGCCAGTGCAAGGGCAGGCCGGAGCCAGTGCAAGGGCAGGCCAGAGCCTGAGCGATGGCAGGCTGGAGCCAGAGGGAGAGCAGGCCAGAGCCAGAGCGAGAGCAGGCCGGAGCCAGAGCGAGAGCAGGCCAGAGCGAGAGCAGGCGGAGCCATGGCGAAGGCAGGCCAGAGCCAAGGCGAGGGCAGGCCGGAGCCAGAGCGAGAGATGGCCGGAGCCAGAGCGAGAGATGGCCGGAGCCAAGGCAAGGGCAGGCCAGTACCAGGGTGAGAGCAGGCCGGAGCCAGGGCGAGAGCAGGCCGGAGCCAAGGCGAGAGCAGGCCGGAGCCAAGGCGAGAGCAGGCCGGATACAGAGCGAGGACATGCCGGAGCCAGGGCGAGGACAGGCCAGAACCAGAGAGAGGGCAGGCTGGAGCCAGGGTGAAGGCAGGCCGGAGCCAGAGCAAGAGCAGGCTAGATCCAGGGCGAAAGCAGGCCGGAGCCCGTGCGAGGGTAGGCCGGAGCCAAGGCGAGGTCAGGCCAGAGCCAGAGAGAGAGGAAGCCGGATCAAGGGCGAGAGCAGGCGGGAGTCAAGGCAAGGGCAGGCCAGAGCCAGAGAGAGAGCAAGCCGGAGCAAGGGCGAGAGAAGGCCGGAGCCAAGGCGAGAGCAGGCCAGATCCAGGGCGAGAGCAGGCCATATCCAGGGCGAGAGCAGGCCATATCCAGGGCGAGAGCAGGCCGGAGTCCGTGCGAGGGCAGGCCAAAGCCAGAACGAGAGAAGGCCGGAGCCAGAGCAATGGCAGGCCGGATCCAGAGCGAGAGCAGGCCAGAGCAAGAGAGAGAGCAGGCCAGAGCCTGGGCGAGAGCAGGCCAGAGCGAGAGCAGGTGGAGCCATGGTGAGGGCAGGCCGGAGCAAAGGCGAGGGCTGGCCAGAGCCAGAGCGAGAGCAGGCCAGAGCCAAGGAGAGGGCAGGCCGGAGCCAAGGAGAGGGCAGGCCAGAGGCAGAGCCAGGGCAGCCCAGAGACAGAGCGAGAGCAGGCCAGAGACAAGGCGAGGGAAGGCCAAAGCAAGAACGTGACCAGGCTGGAGACAAGGTGAGGGCAGGCCAGAGCCAGAACGAGAGCAGGCCAGAGCCAGAGAGAGAGCAGGCCAGAGCCAGAGCGAGATCAGGCCGGAGCCAGGGCGAGGGAAGGACGGAGCCATAGCAAGTGCATGCCGGAGCCAGTTAGAAGGCAGGCCGGAGCCAGGGCGAGGGCAGGCCGGAGCCAGGGCGAGGGCAGGCCGGAGCCAGGGCGAGAGCAGGCCGGAGCCAGGGCGAGAGCAGGCCGAAGCAAAAGCAAGAGCAGGCCGGAGCCAAGGAGAGGGCAGGCCGGAGCCAAGGCGAGGGCAGGCCAGTGGCAGAGCCAGGGCAGGCCAGAGCCAGAGCGAGAGCAGGCCGGAGATAAGGCGAGGGCAGGCCAGAGACAGAACGAGAGCAGGCCAGTGCCAGAGCAGGCCGGAGCCAAGGCGAGGGCAGGCCGGAGCCAGGGCGAGGGCAGTCCGGAGCTAGAGCGAGAGTAGGCCGGAGCCAGAGCAGGCCGGAGCCAAGGCGAGGGCAGGCCGGAGCCAGGGCGAGGGCAGGTCGGAGCCAGAGCGAGAGCAGGCCGGAGCCAGGGCGAGGGCAGGCCGGAGCCAGAGCGAGGGCATGCCGGAGCCAGGGCGAGAGCAGGCCGGAGACAAGGTCCTCAGGTCGGAGCAAAAGCAGGAGCTGGCCGGAGCCAAGGTGAGGACTGGCCGGGGCCAGAGCAAGGGCAGGCCAGAGCCAGAGCGAGAGCAGGCCGGGGCCAGGGCGAGAGCAGGCCGGAGCCAGAGCGATGGCAGGCCGGAGCCAGGGCGAGGGCAGTCCGGAGCTAGAGCGAGAGCAGGGTCGGAGCCAAGGCGAGGGCAGGCCAGAGGCAGAGCCAAGGCAGGCCAGAGCGAGAGCAGGCCGGAGCCAAGGCGAGGGCAGGCCATAGCGAGAGCAGGTTGGAGCCAAGGCCCTGAGGGCAGGCCAGAGCCAGAGCGAGAGCAGGCCAGGGCCAAGTCGACGGCAGGCCAGAGCCAGATCGAGAGCAGGCCAGAGCCAGAGCGAGAGCATTCCGGAGCCAAGGAAAGGGCAGGCAACAGCCAGAGGTAGAGCAGGCTTGAGCAAGAGCGAGGGCAGGCCGGAGCCAAGGCGAAGGCAGGCCAGAGCCAGAGCGAGAGCAGGCCAGGGAGAGAGCAGGCTGGAGCCAGTGCGAGGGCAGGCCAGAGCCAGAGAGAGAGCAGGCTGGAGCCAGTGCGAGGGCAGGCCAGAGCCAGAGAGAGAGCAGGCTGGAGCCAGTGCGAGGGCAGGCCAGAGCCAGAGAGAGAGCAGGCTGGAGCCAGTGCGAGGGCAGGCCAGAGCCAGAGCGAGAGGAGGCCGGAGCCAGGACGAGAGCAGGCCGGAGCCAAGGCGAGGGCAGGCCAGAGCCAGAGAGAGAGCAGGTCAGAGACAGGGCGAGAGCAGGCTGGAGCCAATGCGAGGGTTGGCCGGAGC
Source organism: Phyllobates terribilis (assembly GCF_046119375.1). Lineage (NCBI taxonomy): Eukaryota > Metazoa > Chordata > Amphibia > Anura > Dendrobatidae > Phyllobates > Phyllobates terribilis. The sequence goes on along the minus strand of NW_027362898.1, from coordinate 2,132,188 downwards.
CAGAGCAAGGGCAGGCCGGAGTCAGGGTGAGGGCAGGCCGGAGCCAGAGCGAGAGCAGGCCAGAGCTAGAGCGGGAGCAAGCCGGAGCAAAGGCAGGGGCAGGCCAGAGCCAGAGCAGGCCAGAGGCAGAGTGAGTGCAGGCCGGAGCCAGGGCAAGGGCAGGCCGGAGACAGAGCGAGAGTTGGCCAGAGCCAAGGCAAGGGCAGGCCGGAGCCAGAGCAAGAGAAGGCCGGAGCCAAGGCAAGGGCAGGCCGGATCCAGGGCAAGAGCAGGCCAGAGCCAGGGCGAGGGCAGGCCGGAGCCAGAGAGAGAGTAGGCCAGAGCCAAGGCAAGGGCAGGCCAGGACCAGAGCAAGAGAAGGCCGGAGCCAAGGCAAGGGCAGGCCGGAACCAGGGCAAGAGCAGGCCGGGGCCAGGGCGAGAGCACGCCGGAGCCAAGGCGAGAACAGGCTGGAGCAAAGGAGAGAGCAGGCCCGAGCCAGAGTCAGAGCAGGCCGGAGTCAAGGCGAGGGTAGGCAAGAGCCAGAGCGAGGGCAAGCCAGAGCCAAAGCGAGCTCGGGCAGGCTAGAGCAAGAGCGATAGCAGGCCAGAGCCAAGGCGAGAACATGAATGAGCCAGAGCGAGGGCAGGCCAGAGCCATAGAGAGGGCAGGCCGGAGCCAGGGGAGGGCAGGCTGGAGCCAGGGCGAGGGCAGGCCGGTGCCAGAGCGAGAGCAGGCCAGAGCCAAAGCGAGAGGAGGCCGGAGCCAAAGCGAGAACAAGTCGGAGTCAAGGCGAGGGCAGGCCGAAACAAGCGCGAGAGCAGGCCGGAGCCTGGGCGAGAGCAGGCCGGAGCCAAGGCGAGGACAGGCCAGAGTGAGAGCAGGCCGGAGCCAGGGCAAGGGCAGGCCCAAGCCAGAGTCAGAGCAGGCCGGAGCCAAGGCGAGGGCAGGCAAGGGCCAGAACCAAAGCGAGTTCGGGCAGGCTAGAGCCAGAGCGATAGCAGGACGGAGCCAAAGCGAGTTCGGGCAGGCCAGAGCCAGAGCGAGAGCAGGCCGGAGCCAAGGCAAGGGCAAGCCAGAGCCAGAGCGAGAGCAGGCCGGAGCAAAGGCAAGGGCAGGCCAGAGACAGAGCGAGAGGAAGCCGGATCAAGGGCGAGAGCAGGCGGGAGTCAGGGCAAGAGCAGGCCGGAGCCAGAGCGAGAACAGGCCCTCGAGAGCAGGCCCGAGCCAGAGTCAGAGCAGGCCAGAGTCAAGGCGAGGGCAGGCAAGAGCCAGAGAAAGGGCAAGCCAGAGCCAAAGCGAGCTCGGGCAGGCTAGAGCCAGAGCGATAGCAGGCCGGAGCCAAGGCGAGAGCATGCCGGAGCCAGGGCGAGGGCAGGCCAGAGTCAGAGAGAGGGCAGGCTGGAGCCAGGGCGAGGGCAGGCCGGAGCCAGAGCGAGAGCAGGCCAGAGCCAAAGCGAGAGCAGGCCGGAGCCAAGGCGAGAGCAGGCCGGAATCAAGGCGAGGGCAGGCCGAAACCAGCGCGAGAGCAGGCGGGAGCCTGGGCGAGAGCAGGCCAGAGCCAAGGCGAGGACAGGCCAGAGCGAGAGCAGGCCGGAGCCAGGGCGAGGGCAGGCCCGAGCCAGAGTCAGAGCAGGCCGGAGCCAAGGCGAGGGCAGGCAAGGGCCAGAGCTCGGGCAGGCAAGAGCCAAAGCGAGCTCGGGCAGGCTAGAGCCAGAGCGATAGCAGGCCAGAGCCAAGGCGAGGGCAGGCCAGAGCAAGAGCAGTCCGGAGCCAAGGCAAGGGCAAGCCAGAGCCAGAGCGAGAGCAGGCCGGAGCAAAGGCAAGGGCAGGCCAGAGACAGAGCGAGAGCAGGCTGGAGCCAGGGCAAGGGCAGGCCGGAGCCAGAGAGAGAGTAGGCCAGAGCCAAGGCAAGGGCAGGCCAGAACCAGAGCAAGAGAAGGCCGTAGCCAAGGCAAGGGCAGGATGGAACCAGGGCGAGAGCAGGCCGGGGCCAGGGTGAGAGCACGCCGGAGCCAAGGCGAGAACAGGCCGGAGCCAAGGCAAGAGCAGGCCGGATCCAGAGCGATGGCAGGCCGGAGCCAGTGCAAGGGCAGGCCGGAGCCAGTGCAAGGGCAGGCCAGAGCCTGAGCGATGGCAGGCTGGAGCCAGAGGGAGAGCAGGCCAGAGCCAGAGCGAGAGCAGGCCAGAGCCAGAGCGAGAGCAGGCCAGAGCGAGAGCAGGCGGAGCCATGGCGAAGGCAGGCCAGAGCCAAGGCGAGGGCAGGCCGGAGCCAGAGCGAGAGATGGCCGGAGCCAAGGCAAGGGCAGGCCAGTACCAGGGTGAGAGCAGGCCGGAGCCAGGGCGAGAGCAGGCCGGAGCCAAGGCGAGAGCAGGCCGGAGCCAAGGCGAGAGCAGGCCGGAGCCAAGGCGAGAGGAGGCCGGATACAGAGCGAGGACATGCCGGAGCCAGGGCGAGGACAGGCCAGAGCCAGAGAGAGGGCAGGCTGGAGCCAGGGTGAAGGCAGGCCGGAGCCAGAGCAAGAGCAGGCTAGATCCAGGGCGAAAGCAGGCCGGAGCCCGTGCGAGGGCAGGCCGGAGCCATAGCGAGAGCAGGCCGGAGCCAAGGCGAGGTCAGGCCAGAGCCAGAGAGAGAGGAAGCCGGATCAATGGCGAGAGCAGGCGGGAGTCAAGGCAAGGGCAGGCCAGAGCCAGAGAGAGAGCAAGCCGGAGCAAGGGCGAGAGAAGGTCGGAGCCAAGGCGACAGCAGGCCAGAACCAGGGCGAGAGCAGGCCATAGTCCGTGCGAGGGCAGGCCAGAGCCAGAAAGAGAGTAGGCCGGAGCCAGAGCAATGGTAGGCTGGATCCAGAGCAAGAGCAGGCCAGAGCAAGAGCGAGAGCAGGCCAGAGCCTGGGCGAGAGCAGGCCAGAGCGAGAGCAGGCGGAGCCATGGTGAGGGCAGGGCGGAGCAAAGGCGAGGGCTGGCCAGAGCCAGAGCGAGAGCAGGCCGGAGCCAAGGAGAGGGCAGGCCGGAGCCAAGGAGAGGGCAGGCCAGAGGCAGAGCCAGGGCAGCCCAGAGACAGAGCGAGAGCAGGCCAGAGACAAGGCGAGGGAAGGCCAAAGCAAGAACGTGACCAGGCTGGAGACAAGGTGAGGGCAGGCCAGAGCCAGAACGAGAGCAGGCCAGAGCCAGAGAGAGAGCAGGCCAGAGGCAGAGCGAGATCAGGCCGGAGCCAGGGCGAGGGAAGGACGGAGCCATAGCAAGTGCATGCCGGAGCCAGTTAGAAGGCAGGCCGGAGCCAGGGCGAGGGCAGGCCGGAGCCAGGGCGAGAGCAGGCCGGAGCCAGGGCGAGAGCAGGCCGAAGCCAGAGCAGGAGCTGGCCGGAGCCAAGGCGAGGGCAGGCCGGAGCCAGAGCAAGGTCAGGCCGGAGCCAGGGCGAGAGCAGGCCGAAGCAAAAGCAAGAGCAGGCCGGAGCCAAGGAGAGGGCAGGCCGGAGCCAAGGCGAGGTCAGGCCAGTGGCAGAGCCAGGGCAGGCCAGAGCCAGAGCGAGAGCAGGCCGGAGACAAGGCGAGGGCAGGCCAGAGACAGAACGAGAGCAGGCCAGTGTTATGCACACGCCCGGGCTAAGCGGCGTGTGCGTGGGATTGGTAGTGATTCCACTGGACCGTGCCGGAGAGTGAATGCCTGGAGGGGCGTGACTAAGTATTCACCCGATCCGACCAGGGTCGCACGACGGCATACGACGCCAGTGCACCAAGGAGGAACCGAGCAGAGGGACCAGGTGCCACTCCAGGACAGACCCCGGACACGGCTGTTGACCCACACAGGGGAATACAGGAACAGGCTGGTAGGCTGGCACACAGACTGGAGGGCATAGGCAGGCACGACTGGTATGCAGGCAGGCGGGTATGCAGGCAGGGGGGTAAAGGCAAGCACAGCTAGAGTGCAGACAGGGAGGCACTAGCAGGCAGGAACACAGGCGGGACAGGACCCAGTACACACCGGGACTCAGGAACAATACAGGCAGAGGGTTACAGGCAAGCACAGCTAGAGTGCAGACAAGGCTGAGCAGGGAGGACAGGGCTCTGTTCACACGGAACAGACAGGAAGGGAAAGACAGAGCCAGATACTCACACAGTACTTGCAGAGACAACAAGCAGGAGTTAGGTACGAGTTCAGACTCTGCAGAAAAAGGAAGGGAACAGACATAGAGGCAAAACAGGTAAAGGACAGGAGAGAGTTCAGACTGGAACTGAGTGTACGGAGGAGACCGACACTGCAGAGGGATACAGGAGCGGGTCTGGGAATACGGCCCCCAGAGAGGCGGAACGAACAGGCAAGGAGCGTGTTCAGACAGGACAGACCAGAAACAGGAGCGGGTCTAGGAAATCGGCCACTAGAAGGCGGAACGAACAGGCAAGGAGCGTGTTCAGACAGGACAGACAAGAGAACACAGAAAGGACTCAGTTCAGACACGGGAACTAATACCGCAAAGCAGGAGACATACAGGACTTAGTTCAGACACGGGAACTAATACCGCAAAGCAGGAGACATACAGGACACAGTTCAGACACGGGAGCTGATACCGCAAAGCAGGAGACATACAGGACTCAGTTCAGACACGGGAACTGATACAAAAAGCAGGAGACATACAGGACTCAGTTCAGACACGGGAACTGATACAAATAGCAGGAGACATACAGGACTTAGTTCAGACACGGGAACTAATACCGAAAAGCAGGAGACATACAGGACTTAGTTCAGACACGGGAACTAATACCGCAAAGCAGGAGACATACAGGACTAAGTTCAGACAGGCCTGGAAATACAGCCTCCAGGAAAGGCAGACAAGGAAACAAAGACGGGACCTGGCACCTTCAGAGTGCAAGCACACACTGAAGGAAAACACTATGCTCAGGCAGGGATAGAAGGGAGCTGCTGAGCTATATACCAAGTGTCAGACAGCAATAGGCTGAGGACGCACAAGGGGTGTGACCCACAGCAGGTACAAAAAGCAGGAAGTGATCGGGCGCCGCCCTTAAGCAGCAGAGACAGACACAAACAGACAGCATGGAGGGAAGCCAGAGAGACATTCCGGACAGGAGATCAAGTGCGCGCTCCTGCACAGTGGGAAATGGACCACTATGCAAGGACGCCGCCAGGTATGTTACAGCCAGTGCCAGAGCGAGAGAATGCCGGAGCAAGGGCGAGGGCAGGCCAGAGCGAGACCAGGCCAGGGACAGGGCGAGGGCAGTCCGGAGCTAGAGCGAGAGTAGGCCGGAGCCAGAGCAGGCCGGAGCCAAGGCGAGGGCAGGCCGGAGCCAGAGTGAGAGCAGGCCGGAGCCAGGGCGAGGGCAGGCGGGAGACATAGCGAGAGCAGGCCGGAGCCAGAGCGAGGGCAGGCCGGAGCCAGAGCGAGGGCATGCCGGAGCCAGGGCGAGAGCAGGCCGGAGACAAGGTCCTCAGGTCGGAGCAAAAGCAGGAGCTGGCCGGAGCCACGGCGAGGACTGGCCAGTGCCAGAGCAAGGGCAGGCCAGAGCCAGGGCGAGGGCAGGCCGAAGCCAGAGCGAGAGCAGGCTGGGGCCAGGGCGAGAGCAGGCCGGAGCCAGAGCGATGGCAGCCCGGAGCCAGGGCGAGGGCAGTCCGGAGCTAGAGCGAGAGCAGAGTCGGAGCCAAGGCGAGGGCAGGCCAGAGGCAGAGCCAAGGCAGGCCAGAGCGAGAGCAGGCCGGAGCCAAGGCGAGGGCAGGCCATAGCGAGAGCAGGTCGGAGCCAAGGCCCTGAGGGAAGGCCAGAGCCAGAGCGAGAGCAGGCCGGAGCCAAGTCGACGGCAGGCCAGAGCCAGATCGAGAGCAGGCCAGAGCCAGAGCGAGAGCAGTCCGGAGCCAAGGAAAGGGCAGGCCACAGCCAGAGGTAGAGCAGGCTTGAGCCAGAGCGAGGGCAGGCCGGAGCCAAGGCGAAGGCAGGCCAGAGCCAGAGCGAGAGCAGGCCAGAGCCAGAGAAAGAGCAGGCTGGAGCCAGTGCGAGGGCAGGCCAGAGCCAGAGAGAGAGCAGGCTGGAGCCAGTGCGAGGGCAGGCCAGAGCCAGAGAGAGAGCAGGCTGGAGCCAGTGCGAGGGCAGGCCAGAGCCAGAGAGAGAGCAGGCTGGAGCCAGTGCGAGGGCAGGCCAGAGCCAGAGAGAGAGCAGGCTGGAGCCAGTGCGAGGGCAGGCCAGAGCCAGTGCGAGGGCAGGCCAGAGCCAGAGCGAGAGGAGGCCGGAGCCAGGGCGAGAGCAGGCCGGAGCCAAAGCGAGGGCAGGACAGAGCCAGAGCGAGAGCAGGCCAGAGCCAAGGCAAGGGCAGGCCAGAGCCAGAGAGAGAGCAGGTCAGAGCCAGGGCGAGAGCAGGCTGGAGCCAATGCGAGGGTTGGCCGGAGCCAGAGCAAGGGCAGGCCGGAATCAGGGTGAGGGCAGGCCGGAGCCAGAGCGAGAGCAGGTCAGAGCCAAGGCGAGAGCAGGCCGGAGCCAAGGCGAGGGTAGGCCAGAGCCAGGGCGAGGGCAGGTCAGAGCCAGAGAGAGAGCAGGCCGGAGTTAAGGCAAGGGCAGGCCAGAGCCAGAGAGAGAGCAGGCCGGAGCCAAGGCATGGGCAGGCCAGAACCAGAGAGAGAGCAGGCCAGAGCCAGGGTGAGGGCAGGCCAGAGCCAGAGAGAGAGCAGGCTGGAGCCAAGGCGAAGGCAGGCCAGAACAAGAGCGAGAGAGATCAGGCCAGAGTCAAGACGAGGGCAGGCCAGAGCCAGAGAGAGAGCAGGCCGGAGTCAGGGCGAGGGCAGGCCAGAGCGAGAGCAGGTCGGAGGCAGGGCGAGAGCAGGCCGGAGCCAATGCGAGGTCTGGCCGAAGCCAGAGCAAGGGCAGGCCGGAGTCAGGGCGAGGGCAGGCCGGAGCCAGAGAGAGAGCAGGCTGGAGCCAAGGTGAAGGCAGACCAGATCAAGAGTGAGATAAGGCCAGAGTCAAGATGAGGGCAGCCAGAGCCAGAGGAAGTGCAGGCCGGAGCCAAGGCATGGGCAGGCCAGAGCCAGAGAGAGAGCAGGCCGGAGACAGGGCGAGGGCAGGCCACAGCCAGAGCGAGAGCAGGTCGGAGGCAGGGCGAGAGCAGGCCGGAGCCAATGCGAGGGCTGGCCGGAGCCAGAGCAAGGGCAGGCCGGAGCCAGGGTGAGGGCAGGCCGGAACCAGGGCGAGGGCAGGCCGGAGCCAGGGTGAGGGCAGGCCGGAACCAGGGCGAGGGCAGGCCGGAACCAGGGCGAGGGCAGGCCAGAGCCAAGGCGAGGTCAGGCCGGAGCCAGGGTGAGGGCAGGCCGGAGCCAGGGTGAGGGCAGGCCGGAACCAGGGCGAGGGCAGGCCGGAACCAGGGCGAGGGCAGGCCAGAGCCAGGGCGAGAGCAGGAAAGAGCCAGGGAGAGAGCAGGCAAGAGCCAGAGCGAGAGCACGCCGGAACCAGGGCGCGGGCAGGACAGAGCCAGAGCGAGAGCAGGCCGGAGCCAGGGCAGGCTGGAGCCAGAGCGAGAGCAGGCCGGAGCCAGAGCGAGAGCAGGCCGGAGCCAGGGCGAGAGCAGGCCGAAGCCAGGGTGAGGGCAGGCCGGAGCCAGGGCGAGGGCAGGACGGAGCCAAGGTGAGGGCAGGCCAGAGCCAGAGCGAGGGCAGGCCAGAGACGGCGCGATAGAAGGCAAGAGTCAGAGCAGGCCGGAGCCAGGGCGAGGGCAGGCCAGAGACAGAGCAGGCCAAAGCCTGGGCGAGGGCAGGCCAGAACCAGAGAGAGAGCAGGCCGGAGCCAGAGCGAGGGCAGGCCGGAGCTAGAGCGAGGGCAGGCCGGAGCCAGAGCGAGAGCAGGCCGGAGCCAGGGCGAGGGCAGGACGGAGCCAAGGTGAGGGCAGGCCAGAGCCAGAGCGAGAGCAGGCCAGAGCCAGAACGAGATCAGGCCGGAGCCAGGGCGAGGGCAGGCCAGAGCCAAAACGAGAGCAGGCCAGATTCAGGGCGAGAGCAGGCCGAAGCCAAGGCAAGGGCAGGCCAGAGCGAGAGCAGACCCGAGCCAGAGCGAGAGCAGGAAGGAGCCAGAGCGAGAGCAGGCCGGAGCCAGGGCGAGGGCAGGCTAGAGCCAAAACGAGTTCAGGACAGAGCCAGGCCGGAGCCAGGGCGAGGGCAGGCCGGAGCCAGAGCGAGAGGAGGCCGGAGCCAGAGCGAGAGCAGGCTGGAGCCAGGGCGAGGGCAGGCCGGAGCCAGGGCGAGGGCAGGCCGGAGCCAAGGCGAGGGCAGGCCAGAGCGAGAGCAGGCCGGAGCAAAGGGCGAAGGCAGGCCAGAGCCAGAGCGAGGGCAGGCCAGAGACGGCGCGAGAGAAGGCAAGAGCCAGAGCAGGCCGGAGCCAGGGCGAGGGCAGGCCAGAGACAGAGCAGGCCAAAGCCTGGGCGAGGGCAGGACAGAGCCAGAGCGAGGGCAGGCCGGAGCCAGAGCGAGGGCAGGCCGGAGCTAGAGCGAGGGCAGGCCGGAGCCAGAGCGAGAGCAGGCCGGAGCCAGGTGAGGGCAGGCCGGAGCTAGGGCGAGGGCAGGACGGAGCCAAGGTGAGGGCAGGCCAGAGCCAGAGCGAGAGCAGGCCAGAGCCAGAACGAGATCAGGCCGGAGCCAGGGCAAGGGCAGGCCAGAGCCAAAACGAGAGCAGGCCAGATTCAGGGCGAGAGCAGGCCGAAGCCAAGGCAAGGGCAGGCCAGAGCGAGAGCAGGCCGGAGCCAGAGCGAGAGCAGGAAGGAGCCAGAGCGAGAGCAGGCCGGAGCCAGGCCGAAGGCAGGCTAGAGCCAAAATGAGTGCAGGACAGAGCCAGGGCAAAGCCAGGCCGGAGCCAGGGCGAGGGCAGGCCGGAGCCAGAGCGAGAGCAGGCCGGAGCCAGAGCGAGAGCAGGCCGGAGCCAGGGCGAGGGCAGGCTGGAGCCAGGGCGAGGGCAGGCCGGAGCCAAGGCGAGGGCAGGCCAGAGCCAGAGCGAGAGCAGGCCGGAGCAAGGGCGAGGGCAGGCCAGAGCCAGAGCGAAAGCAGGCCAGAGATGGCGCGAGAGAAGGCAAGAGTCAGAGCAGGCCGGAGCCAGGGCGAGGGCAGGCCAGAGACAGAGCAGGCCAAAGCCTGGGCGAGGGCAGGCCAGAGCCAGAGCGAGAGCAGGCCGGAGCCAGAGCGAGGGCAGGCCTGAGCCAGAACGAGGGAAGGCCGGAGCCAGAGCGAGAGCAGGCAGGAGTCAGGGTGAGGGCAGGCCAGAGCCAGGGCGAGGGCAGGACGGAGCCAAGGTGAGGGCAGGCCAGAGCCAGAGCGAGAGCAGGCCAGAGCCAGAACGAGATCAGGCCGGAGGCAGGGCGAGGGCAGGCTAGAGCCAAAACGAGAGCAGGCCAGATTTAGGGCGAGAGCAGGCCGAAGCCAAGGCGAGGGCAGGCCAGAGCCAGAGCAAGGTCAGGCCGGAGCCAGGGCGAGAGCAGGTCGAAGCAAAAGCAAGAGCAGGCCGGAGCCAAGGAGAGGGCAGGCCGGAGCCAAGGCGAGGGCAGGCCAGTGGCAGAGCCAGGGCAGGGCAGAGCCAGAGCGAGAGCAGGCCGAAGACAAGGCGAGGGCAGGCCAGAGACAGAACGAGAGCAGGCCAGTGCCAGAGCGAGAGAATGCCGGAGCCAGGGCGAGGGCAGGCCAGAGCGAGACCAGGCCGGAGAATGGGCGAGGGCAGTCCGGAGCTAGAGCGAGAGTAGGCCAGAGCCAGAGCAGGCCGGAGCCAAGGCGAGGGCAGACCGGAGCCAGAGTGAGAGCAGGCCGGAGCCAGGGCGAGGGCAGGCCAGAGCGAGAGCAGGCCGGAGCCAGAGCGAGAGCAGGAAGGAGCCAGAGCGAGAGCAGGAAGGAGCCAGAGCGAGAGCAGGCCGGAGCCAGGGCGAGGGCAGGCTAGAGCCAAACCGAGTGCAGGCCAGATTCAGGGCGAGAGCAGGCCGAAGCCAAGGCAAGGGCAGGCCCGACCCAGAGCGAGAGCAGGCCGGAGCCAGAGTGAGAGCAGGCCGGAACCAGGGCGAGAGTAGGCCGGAGCCAAGGCGAGGGCAGGCCAGAGCCAGTGCGAGACCAGGCCGGAGCCAGAGCGAGAGCAGGACAGAGCCAGAGCGAGAGCAGGACAGAGCCAGGGCAAAGCCAGGCCAGAGCCAGAGCGAGAGCAGGCCGCAGCCAGGATATTTCAAAGCAAGCAGACCTCTAATATGGGCCATAGAAGTATGTATAGATTTACATTTCTATAACCTTTATGCCCATATTAGAGGTCTGATAAGTCCTAGGGAGTGACAGATTCCCTTTAAAGCTTGTGTCGTGGTTGGCCTCTAGCCCGGTGTCTCATGTGTTGGGTTTGCCCACTCAGGGTCCTCCTGAAGGAGGAAGTAGGATTTCTCTTTTTATTTTGTGCTTTTGGCTTCTTGCCCAGTGATAGGGGCGGATCTCATCCTCTCAGGCATAGCCCAACCCTAACCCTAGCCCTAACCCTAACCCTAGAGTTTATATTTTACACCGTTTAGACAACTTTATTCTTCGAGTCAGTGCGATTACAGCGATACCAGAATCATATCGGGTTCTTATGATTGACAGCTGTCACACACTAAAAGACGCATTTTTTCGTAAAATCTAGTTTTTGCATCGCCATATTTTGAGAGCTATAATTTTTCCATATTTTGGCCGACAGAGTCATTTGACGTCTTGTTTTTTGCGGGATGAGTTGACGTTTTTATTGGTGCCATTTTCAGGCACGTGACATATTTTGATCGCTCTCTACTCCGATTAATGGGAGGCAGAATAATAAAAAACCAACAATTCAGGAATTGTTTTTTGTTTTGCTTTTTATGCTGTTCCGCGTGTGGTAAAATTGATAAGGTAGCTTTATTCTTCGGGTCAGTAGGTTTACAGCGGTACCACATTTATATCGATTTTCTATGTTTTGGCGCTTTTACACAATAAAAGCTATTTTATAGAAAAAATATTTTTTTTGCATCGCTTTATTCTGAGAGCTATAACTTTTTTATTTTTCGGCTGATGGAGCAGTATGGCGGCTTGTTTTTTGCGGGACAAGATGACGTTTTCAGTGGTATGATTATTATTTATATTCGTCTTTTTGATCGCGTGTTATTCCATTTTTTGTTTGGCGGTATGATGATAAAGCATTGTTTTTTGCTTCATTTTTTATTTATTTTTTTTACCATGTTCACTGAAGGGGCTAAATAGTGGGACAGTTTTATAGGTCAGGTCATTCCGGACGCGGCGATACCAAATATGTGTACTTTTATTGTTTTTTTTTTCATAATAATATTTATTGATGGGTACATTATATTTTTATTTTTGGTGGATTATTTTTTTTATTTATTTTTTTTATTTTCTTCACTTTCTGACACTTTTTTTACTTTTATTCTTTGTCCCACTATGGGACTTTCACTTTTTTTATTCTGATCGCCTGTATAGCATAGGGATGGAGCACCAGCCCTGTGCTATACAGGCTGTCAGCGCTGCAAATGCAGAAGATACTTTGGTCATGCACTGCGCATGCCAAAATATCTTCCTGCTGTCTGGTGACCCAGATGTTGTCATGACGACATTGGGTCGTCATGGCAACATCCAGGAAGCCGCGGCAGACATCGCTGGACGCCGGCAGGAGAGGTGAGTATCCCGATCACCTCCCCTTGCCCCCGCAATGCTGCGATCGACTCAGCTGCGACAATCGGCTGAAACCCGGCGGCGATCGCGCCCGCACAGCCTGTGTGCGGGCGCGATCGCAAAGACGTACTAATACGTATCAGGCTCTTAAGTCCCATGGCGCAGATACGTATTAGTACGTCTTGAGCTTTAAAGGGGTTAAACTACAACTCCAATGTCAGCCCCTAATTCAATAGGAACCAAAGATCTGAGAACAGAGAATGATAATAAAATAATTTGTCCACATAAATGGCAAAACTACCCAAAAATGGAGCCCCATAAAGATGTCCCAACTTGACCTCCACCACCCACCTATCGTCAGCAATTTCTCATTTAGACAAGGGGTTGTCCTGAAAATGTCTTATTACAGAGTGTTCCCGGCAATCCATGATAAATCCAGTGGATACATTATAAGTATACCAAAGCTTAAAAGTAAAGAGCTACTTACCTGGACTCGTCCTCTTCCAGCTGTCAGGTTATAGTGACACAAGATGGCAGCAGTGTAGAAATTTATACATTCTATTCCAATTGTGATGTCTATGATGTCATGTGCCTTGTGATGTCATAATAGCTATCACTGTCATTTCAAATTTACAACCGCAAGAAAAAGTTGATTTCATGGTTTAAGAAAAAATATGGTGGGTAATATCAGCCTGTGATTATTTTACATATTGTTATTAATATTTGTCACGTCCTTCACTGCTGCCTCCTGCACTGCTTTTTATATACTGTTTATTTTAATAATGGACAATTCACAAGCCCTGCATGTAGAATATATAGTTAATGGCCTCTGTTGAATGACTAGATGCCTATTAGAGCAATAAGATATACTCTATGTCTACAATCTTTTGGCTGAGTCTAAGGGCTCATACTCATCTGCGTATAAATCACACGAGTGCAATCTGATAAAAAAAAATTGGATTGCACTCTGACTCTTCTTATTGAATGATTATGTGTTCATCTGTGATTTTTTTTTTTCCAGCTCGCATCGAACTGAGAAAAAAAAAATCACAGCATGCTGCAAGTGGCTGCATATATTAGACGAGACTCGCCAATGCAAGTCAATGTGTGCGAGAAAAAAAAAGCACAGCAAACGGACCATGCTTATGCCATCCATATAGCGTCCACATAATAGGCATCTATGTAACACCTTTCAGTGACTGTGGCGGCATCTCAGCACACAAATCCTGTATCTCAGATCTTTGTCTGGCCTTGTCTTCTGTGTTTTGGCCATCATGCCAACAAGACAAGGGTGATTGGGGCAAGAGACATGCTGGTGAGGGGGTTGTTGGCTGCCGTGATGCTGGTAATGGAGGTGGCTGCCAAGATGCTGGCACTGAAGGTGGCTGCCGTGATGGTGCCACTGTAGTTGGTGGTGGTTGCTGTGATGCTGTGACTGGAGGTGGTGGTGATGGCTGCTGTGATGCTGGTACTGGAGGTGGTGGTGATTGCCGTGATGCTGGCACTGGAGGTGGTGGCTGCCGTGATGGTGGGTCTGCTGAGTGCCCTTCTTGGGGGGTCTAATGACCGGGTTTGGTTGTCCTCAGAAAGTTGCCACCTTTCAAGGAATTAAAAGATGGCCATCGGTGAATTTGGTGGCACAGCGGCAGACAAAACAATTTGGAGGGCAGCCCTGGTCTGCAGCCTCAATAAAAAGGGAACGTGCCTGAAATAACGGGCCAGACTTAGACAAAAACTCTCATCATCATCACTCACAGGTATTCCCATGTCACGTACGCCAGTGATGGTGGGACGATAGCGGTGCTGGCTTATTGGTGCATGAGGGGAGGTGTCGAGGGGCTGTGGTGTACTGGTGGTCTCTGCAGGCTCTTCTTCTTTCTGGCCCCCAGCTCCGGCCTCCATTTCAGATTCCTCTCTGGCTTCCAGCACCTCTGGGCTACAGGTATTTCCCTTTTTGGTCCAGTCAGATCTGTAAGGTCAGGGATGACAGAGAAAAGAGCATTTTTAATATGCAAAATAATAATCAAACCATTACAACAAATAAAACTGAAAAAGATAGCCACTTACGGGTGAAAATCTAGGACTAGGGACAAAAACTGGAGCCGGTCATAATATAGGTATGGCCTTTCTTTTTAAGAGCCACATCACCACTCTTCCTACCCTGTTGTCGCTCGCGGCGGCACTGGTCCCGGCAACTGCTCCATAATCTTGTCACTACACCCACTGGAAAGAAAAGTGGAAGAGATTATATACAATTTTTATAGGTAAAGGATGCTGTATGTAATAACATGTATAGCGTGTATTCTAATATCACTGCTAGCAGGGGCTGGCTGGCAAATTTTAGCCTGGGGGCAAGCACACAGCAGTGGTCCATGAGTAGCGGCCCATCCTTAAAGGTCGTTTTCCCACAAACAATAGTATATTTTAATCAATAGATCTTGGAGTAATAATAATTTCCACAATTGGATGTGATATAATAATGTTCCTGTGCTGAGATAATCTTATAAATGTGCCCCTGCTGTGTACTGTGTAATGGCTGTGTCTGACCGTGCAGGAACATGTTCTGATCATACCACATCTCCTGGGCAGGGGGGGAGAAAAAGAGGATACAGGCAGGATAGCAGGGGATCACAGAGGATTCTTTTTGTGAGTAAAACATTTCAATGCCTGTTTTTAAACAATATTTTAGCTCAAAGAAAGACTCAGCTGTGATCCCCTGCTGTAATGTATATATACTCTCTTTATATATAGATGATTAGCGTGCACACAGTCTGTAGGTCAAGGTGCAGGTACACGGGATGTGGAATCCCCAGAATCGGCGTAGATTAAATCACCGCACATTCTAGTTTCATGACGCAAACTAAAGTCTATTTGAAGACATGCAATAAGACACATTTAAGGTGCAGGGAATAATGCAACAGTAAATGAACGTTTTGACCCATCGTTTGCATCTTGAAACTAGAGTGTGCAGTGATTTAATCGATGCTATATACTCTTTTGCTTCCCCCCCTGCCCAGTAGCTGTGGTATGATCAGACCATGTTCCTGCACAGTCAGACACAGCCATTACACAGTACACAGCAGGGGCACATTTATAACATTATCTCAGCACAGGAACATTATTATATCACATCCAATTGTGGAAGTTATTATTATTCCAAGATCTATTGATTAAAATGTACTTTTGTTCGCAGAAAACCCCTTCAACATGTTTATTACCAGCTGCTTCATAGGCTATATTCACACAAACGTATTGTCTAAGTGCTGCCCGTGGAGAAAAATGACAGCACTTGGTCCAGTTCAGGTGAGCATTTAAAACTGGTAATACATAAGCATAATATGTACAATGTCTGACCACTACAACACGGATTTAGGTTTTTAGAGGTGTAATGCAAGTAATCCAAGGTACGCTGTGCTTTTCTACACTCCTAAACAGAGTAAGGCTAAGTGCCCACAATGCAGAAATGCTGAGAATTTTTCCAGAGCGTTTCTGCATCTCCCTGGCAGAAAAAACGCATGCGGATTCTATGAGTTTTCCTGCCAGGGACAAGCAGAAGTGAAGCGCTCTTCACATGCATTTCCGCATGCGGGTTGTCAAGCGCTTTGCAAGCGATTTTAGCATCACTTGGAAAGTGCTGGAGAACTTGGTCACACTATATAAATCCATGCAACCGGTATGGATTTATATAGTGTGACCGTAAAAGAATGGTAAAAAATAAATATTATACTTACCTTCTGACGGCCCCTGGTCTCCTTATCCGATGCGTCCGGTCTTCCCGGTGTCTCACGGTTGTGTAGAAGGACCTGCCATGACGTCATTTAGTCATGTGACGGGTCAAGCGACCGCCGACGTCCTTTTAGACCATCATGAGCTGCCAGGAAGCCAGGACGCATCGCTATGGAGACCGGGGGCCATCAGAAGTTAAGTATAATGTATATTTTTTATTTTAATTCTTTTTTTTTACAGGTACTATGGTACCCGGGTCTGGAGGAGAGTCTCTTCTTCTCCAAATCCGAGTACCATCCGCACATTGAATCGCTAAATATCCGCATGTGCACATGTAGTCATGCGGATATTATGCAATTCAATGCAAGTCAATGGCGGCGAAAACGCTGCGATTACACAAAATAATTGGTAGTGCGGCGGATTTTTCCGCATTGATAATCCACAGCGGAAATTTCCGCAGCATATGCACAGCAGATGCGGATTATCATTGGGGAACATAGCAGACCTTCTACCAAGCGTTTTTTAAGCGTTTCTGCAGCGGAATTGCCGTTGCGGAAACTCTTAAAAAACGCATAGTGGGCACACAGCCTAAAGGTGGCCACACATAAGCACAGGTCTGCCAGATAGATACCTAGGAATTATTATTTTGTGTATTATTTCCTACATACTTGATCGAGCAAGTCATTAATGTAAAAGTCAACTCCACATTATAGTATATGATGTACGAGTCACTAATTATCATGTGTGTCCCATCTGATGTCTGTGCACACAGTGAACATATTATACCACATACAATACAATATACATAGGAGAATATATGACTGATATATAGAGATGAGCAACTTCATTTGCAGGACCCTGATCCAATGGTCAGATGAATATTCAGTGGCTGCTGGATAGGAGCCCTGACAGCCTCCTACCTGACACCATTCTCTTTCTCTTCCTTTGATTTGTAGCCAGGCACAATGTCATGTATGTGTCACGCCAAAAAGATGACATCATGCAAAGACTATAATCAAAAGAGGAGTCAGAGATGCCGGCAGGCGGGAGGAGGCTCGCGGGGCTCTGGTCTGGTGGCCACAGACTACTGACGGGACTGTTTGACCAGTGTCCTGCGAATCAATTCGCTCATCTGTACTGGAATAAGATATATTATGACTACATACATCAGATATTACATACAGAATAGCATGTGACAGTTATATACCACACTATGAGCACAGACATCAGATATTACACCAGTGACATATTATCCTCTGTATAACATTGGATGCCTGTATCAAAGTCCATCACATCCAGTATACAGCATAATATGTGATGGTATGCGATATACTGGGATACAGACATCACATATTCATACCTCTCAACTTTTGAAGAACAGAAAGGGGGACAGAAAGAGGGTATGCGCGGCAAATTTTGGCCTCGCCCCTGGTCACACCCCAATCCACGCCCATTTACCATTATCTTTCTCGCCCGGCAGGAGGAGTTGTCAGAGGGGCGCTGGTAGTGAGGGAAATTCAGCAGACGGCCGAGACTGCAAGGCCCAGACCCAAATCCAGGACTGTCCACTGTATCCAGGGCAGCTGGGACTAGAGATGAGCAGATGGATTCCGGGGCCTCCAGTCGGGCGTCCAGGTCAGTGCTACCTGGCGGCTGGACTGGAGGCCATGAGTCTCTTATCTTCCGGGGCAGTGCGGCCTCATCTGTGAGTCCTGCTCATCTCTTGTTGGGACCTGAGGGTTATTTTTTGTTCCCTCATTCACAGTCGGAGCCGCCAGAACTTTCTCATCTTTATGTAGATTCATTATACGACATCTGGCTTTCTTGTGGTGGCTCTTACTGTATATTGGGGGCTATGCGAGGGCTCATACTGTAGGTAGGGGTGGTGTGTGCTAATACTGTATGTACGGGGTTGTGTGGGGGCTCATACTGTATATAGGGGGATGTCAGCATACTTAAATCTGCTCAATATTAAGTGATAATATAAATATACAAAAAATATATCATTAATAAGTTAATATTAATATTGAGCTGAATTAATTTGAAACTATTGGTTCGGGCTCCACAACAATCACGGTCTCTCACGTGGCCCCTTGGGAAAATTAATCTCCCACCCCTGCCTATTTCAAAGCGCTATGTTAAAAATCACACAGACATCATACACACAGCGGGCACAACCATCACACAGACATCATACACACAGCGTGCACAACCATCACACAGACATCATACACACAGCGGGCACAACCATCACACAGACATCATACACACAGCGGGCACAACCATCACACAGACATCATACACACAGCGGGCACAACCATCACACAGACATCATACACACAGCGGGCACAACCATCACACAGACATCATACACACAGCGTGCACAACCATCACACAGACATCATACACACAGCGGGCACAACCATCACACAGACATCATACACACAGCGGGCACAACCATCACACAGACATCACACACACAGCGGGCACAACCATCACACAGACATCACACACACAGCGGGCACAACCATCACACAGACATCATACACACAGCGGGCACAACCATCACACGGACATCATACACACAGCGGGCACAACCATCACACGGACATCACACACACAGCGGGCACAACCATCACACGGACATCACACACACAGCGGGCACAACCATCACACGGACATCACACACACAGCGGGCACAACCATCACACGGACATCACACACACAGCGGGCACAACCATCACACGGACATCACACACACAGCGGGCACAACCATCACACGGACATCATACACACAGCGGGCACAACCATCACACGGACATCATACACACAGCGGGCACAACCATCACACAGACATCATACACACAGCGGGCACAACCATCACACAGACATCATACACACAGCGGGCACAACCATCACACAGACATCATACACACAGCGGGCACAACCATCACACAGACATCATACACACAGCGGGCACAACCATCACACAGACATCACACACACAGCGGGCACAACCATCACACAGACATCACACACACAGCGGGCGCAACCATCACACAGACATCACACACACAGCGGGCGCAACCATCACACAGACATCACACACACAGCTGGCGCAACCATCACACGGACATCACACACACAGCGGGCGCAACCATCACACGGACATCACACACACAGCGGGCGCAACCATCACACGGACATCATACACACAGCGGGCGCAACCATCACACGGACATCATACACACAGCGGGCGCAACCATCACACGGACATCATACACACAGCGGGCGCAACCATCACACGGACATCATACACGCAGCGGGCGCAACCATCACACACACATCATACACGCAGCGGGCGCAACCATCACACGGACATCATACACACAGCGGGCGCAACCATCACACATACATCATACACACAACGGGCGCAACCATCACACAGACATCATACACACAGCGGGCGCAACCATCACACAGACATCATACACACAGCGGGCGCAACCATCACACAGACATCATACACACAGCGGGCACAACCATCACACAGACATCATACACACAGCGGGCACAACCATCACACAGACATCATACACACAGCGGGCACAACCATCACACAGACATCATACACACAGCGTGCACAACCATCACACGGACATCATACACACAGCGGGCACAACCATCACACAGACATCACACACACAGCGGGCACAACCATCACACAGACATCACACACACAGCGGGCACAACCATCACACAGACATCACACACACAGCGGGCACAACCATCACACGGACATCACACACACAGCGGGCACAACCATCACACGGACATCACACACACAGCGGGCACAACCATCACACAGACATCATACACACAGCGGGCACAACCATCACACGGACATCATACACACAGCGGGCACAACCATCACACAGACATCATACACACAGCGGGCACAACCATCACACAGACATCATACACACAGCGGGCACAACCATCACACAGACATCATACACACAGCGGGCACAACCATCACACAGACATCATACACACAGCGGGCACAACCATCACACAGACATCACACACACAGCGGGCACAACCATCACACAGACATCATACACACAGCGGGCACAACCATCACACGGACATCACACACACAGCGGGCACAACCATCACACAGACATCATACACACAGCGGGCACAACCATCACACAGACATCATACACACAGCGGGCACAACCATCACACAGACATCATACACACAGCGGGCACAACATGACATGTATATATTCCCTTCTTCTCCATCATGTCTCCAGTGGCAGTGGTGGGGCCTGGTGTTTGCAATCAGCAGCAGAGTATGGGCTGTACGCAGGAGAGCTGTCAGCCCTGCAGTGTCCCTAAATCCCCTTCCCATCCCCCCTAGTCCCGACTGCAGAGCTGCTGGTGAGATTGCATGAGCCCCCTCC
Source organism: Phyllobates terribilis (assembly GCF_046119375.1). Lineage (NCBI taxonomy): Eukaryota > Metazoa > Chordata > Amphibia > Anura > Dendrobatidae > Phyllobates > Phyllobates terribilis. The sequence goes on along the minus strand of NW_027362898.1, from coordinate 2,112,377 downwards.
CATCCTGTAATAACAGCAGCCACAGATGGGAGAGGCTGCGGGTCTCCCCCTCACCTCAGGACCGCACCTTGTTGTCATGTCCTCCGCAGACTTGGCCCCGCCCCCTGACCCCTCACCTCCTCATGCTGTGCGGTCTCTGCACAGTAGAATTCCTCTGCCCTGATGCCGGGGAGGAGCAGAGAGCGGGAGGCGGAGCTACAAGGGGTCACACACAGCATGGAAAGCCTGCGTGTCTGGAGGAAAAGCCCAGTGCCCAGCAGCGCCCCTGCCGGGAGAAGAGCTGAGCCGGGCCGGGACTGAGCCCTCAAATCGGGACAGGCCCAGGGAATAGGGGAGGCTTGTTAGCTCTGGATATTATACCCGCCTCCTATTATCCTGTATATAATATGGGATGTCTGGGCCTATAGTATATATATTATACCACCTACAGGCTAATATGTAACTAGTGCACATTACACCTTGAGTACAGCCATTAGATATTACACCAGTCACTTCTTCTCCTCTGCACCATCTGATGTCTGTGCACAGTATATGACATCCAGTATACAGGAGAATATGTGATGGGATATATGACATACTGTTATACAGACATCAGATGCTATATACTGGATAATAAATGATGGTATATATCAGGGGTGGGCAATTCATTTTCCAGAGGGGCCACATGAGAGAACGTAACTGTTGTGGGGGCCTGAACCAATAGGCTGAAAGGCTGAAATTAGTTCTGCTCAATATTAATATTAACTACAATTAATATAAAATAATATTTATATCACTTAATATTGAGCAGAATTAAGTATGCCAACATCCCCCTATATACCGTATGAGCCCACACACAGCCCCCCTATATACCGTATGAGCACACACACAGCCCCCTGTATACCGTATGAGCCCCCACACAGCCCCCCTACATACCATATGAGCACACACACAGCCCCCTGTATACAGTATGAGCCCCCACACAGCCCCCCTATATACCATATGAGCACACACACAGCCCCCTGTATACAGTATGAGCCCCCACACAGCCCCCCTATATACCATATGAGCACACACACAGCCCCCTGTATACAGTATGAGCCCCCACACAGCCCCCCTATATACCATATGAGCACACACATAGCCCCCTGTATACAGTATGAGCCCCCACACAGCTCCCCATTTATTTATTTATTTTACTTACCATATTTTGCAGATTATAAAATGCACCGTATCATAAGACGCACCCCAAATTTTGGTGAGAAAAATAGGAAAAAAATGTTTTTAATAAAATGGTGGTGCTTCTTATAGTCTGCTTTTACGGTAGATTACCCAGGGAAGGGCGCTGCTGTGGTGGAGCAGAGTCGCTGCTCCAGGAAGCTGGCAGCGGCAGGAGTGGGGTGATGCTGTGGACCCCAGGCTGGGAGGGGGATGTTCGACGATGAGCCGGGCTCCGTGCTTTCACAAAATGCCGGCGGATCCCCTGTACTTCCCGTGGTTTTCAATGCTGTAGACTTAGGGAAAATGGCCACCGGAGGCGGCACATGCTTAGGTTGAGACCTCGGGAGACAAGATCTCGGTGTGACGATCTCAATCCGCACATGCGCCGCCTCTGGTGGCCTTTTTTCCCCAAGTTCACCGCATTGAAAACCATGGAAAGTGCGGGGGCTCCTCCGACATTTTGTGAAAGCACAGTGCCCGTCGCACAGCCAGACACCCACCTTCCCAGCCTGGGGCCCGCAGCATCGCCTCATTCCTGCCGTCACCAGCTTCCTGCAGCAGCGACCCTAAAATGCCACTCCCAAATGCCCCGGTAAACTACATTCAGATTATAAGACGTACCCCCATTTTCCCAAAAAATTTTGGAGGAGAAAAGTGCGTACTATAATCTGAAAAGTACAGTATATAGTGCTATTAATTCCACAGCAGATTACAGACATTATTCCTACATACAGTATGCACCCCACATAGCCCCTATATACAGTGTAAGCCACCACATAGCCCTTATATACAGTGTGAGCCCTCATATTCCATCCTATATACAGTATTAGCCACCACATAGCCCCCTATATACCATGAGACCCACATAGCCTCCTATACATATTATGAGCCGCCACATAGCCTCCTTTGTACAGTATGAGCCCGCATATAGCCTCCTATATATAGTATGAGCCCCCTATGTACAGTATGAGTCCTCATAGCCTCCTTTATACAGTATGAGCCCCCACATAGCCTTCTACTGTATACATATTATTAGCCGCCACATAGCCTCCTATGTACAGTATGAGTCCCACATAGCCTCCTTTATACGATGTGAGTCCCCACATAGCCTCTCTATATATTGTCAGACCCCACGTGGCCTCTTATATACATTATGAGATCCGCATAGCTTCCTATATACAGTGTGAGCCCCCACATAGTCTCTCTATATACAATATGAGCCCTCAAATAGCCTCCTATATACAGTATGATTCCCTCATAGCCTTCTATATACAGTGTAAGGCCCCACATAACCTCTTATATACAGTGTGAGGCCTCACATAACCTCCAATATACAATGTGAGCCCTCACATAGCCTCCTATATACTATATGAGCCCTCACATAGCCTCCTATATACTATATGAGCCCTCACATAGCCTCCTATATACTATATGAGCCCTCACATACCCTCCTATATACAGTATGAGTCCTCACATAGCCCCCTATATGCAGGCACACATTCCATGCACATACGGAAAAAAAAAAGAAGACATACTCACCTCGCTCTCATTCCCCCGCGGTCTGTTCTTTTCTCCGGTGCACTGAGTCTCCACACAGCAGATGTGATGTCGTGATTAGTGTTGAGCCACCCCCGTAGTGTTCGAGTTCGGTTCGTCGAACACCCGTGTGTTCGCCGAACTGTTCGTCGAACTGTTCGTCGAACACCTTCGAACACCGTTAAAACCAATGGCAGGCAAACAAAAACACATAGAAACACATAGAAAACACCTTCAAAGGTGTCCAAAAGCTGACAAACTACTCAGAAGACACAACTAACACATGGAAAAGTGACAAGTACATATAGTCATGCGAAAAGAAAAGAGGTGGAGGAGTAAAAGGAGGGGGAGACACAGATATAGGCATGTCATGCCCTTCTAAAATCCAAACAGTGAGAAGCCGACACGTTCAGTCCGCTCCTGCCCGTGCCACCTCCGTGTCGCCGGGTTTGTGCCAGAGCCGCGGTGAACCCTGACGGCCAGCCCCCCTCTCCCAATACTGGTGCCTGTCCGCTGGTGGGTCGAGCGAGCCCCCCTGTGGTGGAGGCAGCTCTAAGCTTTTTAATTTAAATTGTCTCTCTAATTTGAATGAATACACTTTAAATCCATTTACAAGGATCTATTGGAGGGCAAGTCTCATGCCAGCAGCCGCGTAATTCCAGCTCCAGTAGCGTCCACTAAAGCTGCTGCAGTTAAAAAGCTTTTATAAGGATCGAGCTCGGCTGTCCACCGCAAGGCATCCTACTGCCAGTCCCAGCCCCTATGCCTTGGGGTGCCTCCTGATGCTCTTCACTGAGTATCCCGTGGTCCCGAAGCATTTCCTTTGAAAAAATTAAGTGTCCAAACTACAGGTGGTGTAGCTTGCTTAACAGCCGGGATAATCCGCTGACTAGCAGACACTGCTACTAGGCACAAAGTATTTCCTGGGCTAGATGCAGTTAAAAATTTGTAATTAGATACTCTCGTTGGATGCTGAGAAAGCATTCCATAGAGTCTCCTGCCACGCCATATATAATTCTCTTAAAAAGCTTGGGGTAGGGGTCTAGGGGACCCTTTTATAGCCAAAATCACGGCCCTGTATCACAATACGTCACCTAGGCTGAAGATAAATGGAACTGTAGCACCCTGAGGGCTCGGTTGCTACAGAGGTATTGCACCTCACCCAGAGGTGTGATATCTCACTCTCAGGTAAGGATGGAGTGTGGATCAGGACCCGACACCTGCATGCATTACACCACATTGCCGTGGGACAGGGCGACCAATATGCCTCTGAGATGGGCACGACAGTCCCTGTCCCTGGCTGGAGTGGGGGGAGGGAACACTGAGGAAGGGGAACCCTGTAGTGCAGGAGCAGGGAGGAAGCAGTTCCTGGGTGCATTGAGAAGGGAGTATAAAAGGTGGGCACCATCTTAGTTCAGTGCAGAGAAGTCTGAGCAGAAGTGGCAGGGAGCAGGGGCTCTGCATGAGCTCTGCTCCGGAGGCGGGCCTAGTAACAAAGGCCCAGGCCTGGAAGAGGGAGAAGGAAGGAAGAGGAGCGAAGAAGGCTCCAGGAACGAGGAATGAAGGGATCCCAGGGGTGCAGACGGGCGAGTCGCCACCGCACGCCCGAATCCACCTGCGTGGAGGGGTCAGGCCAAAGGGGGAGACCGGTCCCCGAAACTAGTGGAGGCAGGAAACGACCCTCAGCTAGAAACCGGAGGCTGTGACATTTTATGTGGCGCAGCCGCTCGCTACACCCGCTAGGAAGGCACCACATAGGGTCAGGGAAACTGGCGTCAAGTTTACCAAGAGGAGGCCCGAGGCAGCCGGACAGAAGGGTTGGTAAGAAAGGCCAGACAAAGGACACACAAAGGGGGTCCTGTGAAGCGCTCCAAAGTTATCTGGGAGTTGTCTGAGCCCCTCACCTGGTGAGCACAGTACGACGTGGGCAGCCGTTACCTGCAGACGTGGTCTGGATAATAAGAACTGTGAGTAAAGGCCCTGGACTGCATCACTGACTCCGTGTCATTACTGCTGCTGCCCTGCACCATCACCCCCATCCTCTGCATACACTGCCCTGAGGCTGTACTCCTCCCGTGGGGAGTTATGCTACGCTCTGCTGCACCCACAACACCAGCCTCAGCGGTCTGCCCTGCAGCGGCGGTTCACTCTGACCGCAATCCACGGGTGGCGTAGTCGGACATTTAAACATCAAAACCACATAAATAGTTCCGCCACTGGTTTGACCACCCTGAGCCACGGAACCGGGTCGCCGCCACGAAGACTACAACCACCAGCATCCACCAAAAAGGGTCCGGCTCCGGGTGTCCCAAGGCCCAGGGGGTGCATCAGAACATTGTCATCACCTTTCACAATCACCAATGGGACAAGGTAGGGATGTCCTCTGTCCCCTCTCTTATACATCCTAGTGACGGAGCACCTGCTCTCATCAATTCGCCATAACCCCAATATTAGGTGGATTGAGGTGGGAGGCACCGAGTACAAGTGCTCTCTATTTGCTGATGATGTCCTAGTATATATCACTCAATCACATATATCCATCCATGCTGTTATGGCTGAAATAGATCACTTTGTTACATGGTCAAATTTTAAAATCAATACAGCGAAGTCTGAGGCCCTCGATGTCTCCCTCCCCAAATCCATATAGGATTCCATCCAGTCCAACTTTCCCTTTGCCTGGCCCTCACAGGGTATCAAATGCTTAGGAATTCCTATTCATAGAGACCTCTCCCATCTATGTTATCTTAATTTTGGGCCCTTTATTGAACAACTCCATACAGACCACGGTTGGCAAGTTAGAACTGTAAGATTCACTACGTGAACCACTGGTGTTTTGTGGAAAAGCACATGTACACTGTGTTCCAAATTATTATGCAAAAAGTGTTTAGGAGTGATAAGGGAAGAATTTGTTTGTTTGTCAGTTAAACTCATTGATGGTGATGTGTGTCAGGGCTCTTTATATCACTGTAAGCAATTGCAGACACCTGTGCTAATTAGTTTGGCAGGTGTGTCCAATGAAAGGCAAGACTACTTAAGAAGGCTGTCTCACATTATTAAGCAGCCTACATTTTCTGCCAAAATGGGAAAGAAAAAGGATGTGTCGGCTGCTGAGAAGCAACAAATTGTGGAGTGTTTAGGTCAAGGCATGACTACAATCAACATTGTGCGATGATCAGGATGAAGTGTCTTGGCAATCAAGAAGTATGTAGCTGATTCACAGTACACACGTGTGCGTGCTGATAAGGGCAAATTGAGGACTCTTTCCTACAGGCAATTACGTCAGGTTAAAAGAGCAGCGGCAAAAAAGCCTTGTCATAGCAGCAGACAAGTTTTTGAAGCTGCTGGTGCCTCCAACGTCCCCCGAACAACAAGATGCAGGGTCCTTCAGAGGTTTGCAGCTGTGCATACGCCTTCCTGTCGACCTCCTCTATCCACTTCACACAAGCAGAAACGGCTCCAGTGGGCCAAACATTACATGAAGACTGATTTCAAAACTGTTTTGTTCACGGATGAGTGCCGTGCAGCGCTCGATGGTCCAGATGGATGGAGTGGAGGATGGCTGGTTGATGGACACCCCACGCAAACACGGCTACAGCGCCAACAAGGAGGAGGTGGAGTAATGTTTTGGGCTGGAATCATGGGGAGAGAGATTGTCGGCCCCTTTAGGATCCCTGAAGGCGCTAAAGATGAACTCCATAATGTATGTGGATTTTCTCAAACAGCACTTCCTGCCATAGTTCAAGAAGAAGAACCGTGTATTTCACAGCAAGATCATTTTTTTGCATGATAATGCACCATCTCATGCTGCACATAAAACATCTGCATCTCTGGCTGATATGGGCATAAAAGGGGACAAACTTATGGTGTGACCCCCATGCTCCCCTGACCTCTACCCCATTCAGAACCTCTGGAGCATCATCAAAAGGATTGTCTATGATGGCGGGAGGCAGTTCACATCTAAGCAACAGCTCTGGGAGGGTATTCTGTCCTCATGCAAAACAATTGAAGCAGAAACCATCCAAAACCTGACAAATTCAATGGACGAGAGAGTTCAGAAGCTCCTTTCGAACAAGGGGTCCTATGTGAAAATGTAACATCACCTAGAATAAAGTTTTGAGTTGAAAACTGTTTGATTTCAGTTTCTAATAACCTGCTAATGCTTATAATTTCAAAAATGACCATTTTTTTGGTCTTTATTAAAATGAAAAGGTTGATCGAAAAGTTTGGGGGATCTAAGAGTGTGGCAACCCAGTAGTCATGATTACTTCGAATTCTGACAATATGAGGGTCATGTTGCAGGTAGTGCAGCAAGAAGGCACTTATGTGTCTTGCGCATCTCGGAGCCCCAAAATTATTTTCCGGGCTAGATGCAGCTAAAAATTATTATTAATTTTAAATCTGGTGGAGCTTAGTATAGATGGCCTAATAGGATCAGTGCTGCACACTGCTACAAAGCCCAAATTATTTTCCAGTCAAGATACAGATAAACATGATTAGTAATTTTAAATCTGGTGGAGCTTATTATAGATGGCCTAATAGAATCAGTGCTGCACACTGCTACAAAGCCCAAATTATTTTCCAGCCAAGATACAGATAAACATGATTAGTAATTTTAAATCTGGTGGAGCTTAGTATAGATGGCCTATTAGAATCAGTGCTGCACACTGCTACAAAGCCCAAATTATTTTCCAGCCAAGATACAGATAAACATGATTAGTAATTTGAAAGCTTAAAACGGTTGGTAGGGTGATTTTAACCAATCATCAAGCTTTTACTCTCCCCAGGATGACACAGGGGTAGAAAAGTCGTTTCGGATCCATGATTTGTTCATCTTTATGAACGTGAGTCTGTCTACATTATCAGTGGAGAGCCGCGTGCGCTTATCTGTCAGCACACCACCAGCAGCGCTGAACACACGTTCGGACAGAACGCTGGCTGCGGGGCATGACAAGATCTCCAAGGCGTAAGTGGCTAGCTCCGGCCATTTATCCAGATTGGAAGCCCAAAAAGAGCAAGGGTCCAGTGACACAGTCATGGCTTCAATGTTTACTTGGAGATACTCCTGTACCATCGTCTCTAGGCGTTGACTATGTGTCAGACTTCTTGTCTCCTGTGGCCTTGCAAAGGATGGGCTAAAAAAGTGGTGAAATGATTCTGCAAAATTGATGTTACCAGCAGATACTGTGGTTCTGTTACGGTTTGAGTGCTGAACACTTGACGGTCCCACGGTTGGCAAGTTGGAACTGTGAGATTCACTACGTGCACCACTGGTGTTTTGTGGAAAAGCACATGTAAGATTCTGCAACAGTCTCTGCTGATACTCCTGCATGCGTGCATCCCTTTCTATGGCAGGAATAATTTCTGCAAATTTACTTTTGTACCGGGGATCTAACAGTGTGGCAACCCAATAGTCAGGATTATTTCTATTTCTCACAATTCGAGGGTCATGTTGCAGGTAGTGCAGCAAGAAGGCACTCATGTGTGTTGCGCATCCAGGAGCACCAAGTCCCTGTTGTGTTGGTGGCGAGGTAACAATCATGCTTCCTTCCTCTGTCCTCTCCCCCCAACCTCGCACAACAGAAATGTGATCAAGGTCTCCCTCATCTGATGAGTCTTCCATCAGTTCGTCCTCCACTTCTTCCTGGGCTCCTGCACCTTCCTCACTAGTTTGGCTGCTACCATGCGCCCTGGTAAAACCATCTCCCCCACCCTCACATGCCTGCCGCCTTGGTGCTGCCGACCATCTGGACCTTGCAGATGTTAGTGACGCGCCCCCTGGGCCAGTGCTGTTAGGGGATACCCGGAGCCGGATCAGATGGGGGTTGTAGTCTCCGAGTGGCTGTGACCCGGTCCGTGCCCAGGGTGTCAAGCTCAGTGTGTGGCAGTCCTTACTGATGTTACTAAAGTTCTTTATGTCGACTACGCCACCCGTTGAATTGCGGTCACTTCGGCCGCCGCTGCAGCAGGGTCCGCTGAGGCTGATGGTGTTTGTGCAGCCCAGGTAGTATAACCCCCAACGGGAGGGGTATAGCCTCAGGGGGTCAGGTGCAGAGGATGGTGGTTGTGGAGGTGCAGTGAGGATGGTAATGAGAGTCAGAGTCGGGCTGTGCAGTTCAGGGTTTGTTTACTTACTGCTGTTCTTGTACCGGTCACTCCGGCCTTAAGTGACCACCCGAGCCGTGCTGCGTCCACCAGGTCCTGGACTCGGCCAACCCCCAAGTAGTTCTGGAGCGTGGTTCTGAGCTCCCTTTCTGTCCTGTCCTCGTCTCTGGCCTTCCCCACCAGGGATCCACCTAAGTCCGGCTCCCTCGGGCCTCTTGTTGGTGAACCCTTGTCTCTGGGTTCCCTGACCCTATGCGTGGTCTGCCTTCCGGGTGGATATAGTGGGTGGCCGTGGCAGATTCTGCCCACGGCCTCCGGTTCCTGGCTAAGGTGTGCTGTAGCCTCTGCCAGCTTGGGATCCGGTACCCTGTTGCTAACTCTTCACCCTCTGGTCTAATTTGGGCTCTTGGAGTTCCTTCTTTCTCCCCCTCTGGGTCTTTCTTTCTCCTCTCTCACTCTTGGCCTTGGGGCTGCTCTGCTCCTCTGCTTTCCTCCACTGCTCTGCAAAAGACTGACAGACTGACCAGCCTTCTGCAAAAGACTCCTCTGCAAAGACCCTGTCCTAAGATGGTGCCCACCTTATATACTCCCTCTATGTGTGAGCTCAGGTGACCAGCACCCAATGAGCTCCTAGCACTACCCACACTGCTCCCCCTATCTGCCCCTACACTACTGGGATGTTCCACCCCCCTCCCACTCCAGCCAGGAACAGACTCTGTTGTACCTGCACATTTCTCTAGTGGGAGTACCATCGGTCTGTTCCCCGGAAATGGGATGTGTGTAGTGCATGCAGCTAACTGAGCTCAGTTCCACACTCCATCCTTACCCGGGAGTGGAATACCACACCTCTGGCTTGAGGTGTAATACCCCTGTAGCAGCCGAATCCTCAGGGTGCTACATTCCCCCCTGGTAAATCACAGCACGTCCTCGGGCTGTAAGATATAAACATCCACAAACATACAATTTTTTTTCATAAAACATAAACATATAAAACATATAAAACATCATCAGCAGCAATAAACTTTTCATATAAACATTCTTGTTTCTGGTTCCTCCGGTCACGGTGCAACTTGTGACCGGGTAAAGTGCGACAGTCTCTCTTGGAATAAAACAGTTTCCTATAAAACCGGTAGGGGGCGCTTTAGGAAGCGCAACTATATACAAGGGGATATGGCCGCTCTCAGTCCTCGGCCAGGTATTAGGGAGGATTGACCGCTCTCAGTCCTCGGTCAGTGGGAATAGGGACACACGGGGTTAACAGTTCAATGGGCTGGTCCCAACGGGGACATATTTTAAGCAGCAACAGTTCTTGGTACCCCGACGGGCAACTTTATACAGTCTCTCTCTACCGTACTTCAACGACGGCGTCCTCCTGCTCTTTCTTTAGATTCTGTTTCTGTTTCAGACCCGTCCGGGTCCTCTTGCTCCTCCTCACACCGCAGCTCCTCCTCCGTCAGGCGATGCACATGGAGGGCGTAGGGTCCTTTGGCACACTTGTGCCGGGTGAAGGTGACCTCGTCCCCTACATACAGGTCACGACCTCTGTGTCCCTCCGGTAGGTGGGACTCAACGTCTCTCCTGGTCACGAAGACGTCGACTGGGGTGCGGTGATCCCTGATGAAACCCCACCCATGCTGCAGATTGAACTTTATCACAGTCCCGATGGTACGGGGACCATGCGCTGCACGGGGGTTTCTCCTGGTCCGGCTCTTCTGCTCTGCGCTCCTTATTTGGGCTTGCTGTTCCCGGACCCGCCTCTCTCTCCGCTCCCTCTCAAAGACCTCGAGCTGCTGGCGGCAGCACTCTGCACGCTCCGCTGCGGCTGCCCGAGTCTCCTGAGTGAACCCCATGAGGTCTTCTCCGGTGGGATCCCACTCAAACTGGGTCTCTTCTAGCGGGGGCGAGATCCTCTTTATGGGCTTTGGAGCCGGGATCAGGGGTTCGCACATGGCCCTTGCTTTTTGCAGCTCCAGCTGGATGTATTCCTGGGGCCATACGAAGGGCTGCCCATCCGGGCACGTATGCTGGGCGAACAGGTCCTCACCCAGGTGCGGTACTTTAGGTGTTATGGGCGCCGTGGTGGTAGCGGCGCCCGGGTTAACCAGGCCTTGCGACCAGGCCTGGGGCACCTTGAAAGTAAAGGGCACCGTAAGAACGGCGGCGCCCTGTGTTACTTGGCCCTGCGACCAGGCCGGGGGCTCCGCGGAGGTAGGGGGCGCTGTTGGTATTGCGTCGCCCGGGGGTACTAGGCCTTGCGACCAGGCCGATGGTACTTCCTGCTTGGCCACGCTCGGGGTCGAGGCGTGTGACGTCACAGGGGTCGCGGCTTCCGTTTGAGGCCTAGTCTGCGGCGGTGACGTTGCAGCGACGGGCACGGCAGGGGGTACTTCGGGCTCTGCGACGGAGAGCTGGGGCAGGCACGCGGTTTCCCGGCTCGGGGTAGTGACGTCCCCTTTACCTGCCTCCATTCGTTCGGCTCCCTTCTCGGCGCCGTCTCCGGCCTTCAGTCCTCCTGCGCCATCCTCAGAGGCGGTCTGTCTCCTCGTCTCGGGTGGCGTGCTCCGCTGACGAGTCTCGGTCTGCTGGGCCATCTCTCGGCTCCACTCCGCCAACGTCTCTCGTTGCACCCGGGCCAACCTCTGTGCGAGGCCCTCCAGCGCAGTCTGTGCACACTCCCGGTCTCGGGGGAGCTGTGTTAGGATCTCCAGCAGGCCTTCTGGAGTGGCGACCTGCAACAGGCTCCTGACCACTGGGTCGGTGCTGCCTGGAGTGGCGGCCCGCATCAGGCTCCTGACCACTGGGTCGGTGCTGCCTGGCTCTCCCTCCATCTCCGGGGAGGCTCTCCCTGGACTCCTCTCCAGACTTCTTGTCTCCGGGTGCGCTCTCTCCAGACTGCTCCAGGCGACACCCATCTTTGTTCTCTTCTTCTGTCTCCGCCCACATCGAGGGTGGTCCCGGGGCAACTTCAGTTCCAGGGGCAGTTCTCTTACGCTGATGGACACTTCCAGCATCACAGTCTCTGTTGGTGGGCGCGGTTTCCGCTTTTGGCGCCATTCTTCGACCTGGCCCACGATGGGAGGTGGCCTCTTGCCACCCTCTGGCACGCCCATAATGGCGTCCGCTCCCCCAAGGCGGGAAATCTTCAGAAATGGCGGGAATCGTCTCCCAGTGGCGGGAAACTCCATGGATGGCGGGAAAAAGCTGCAAATGGCGGACAACCGGCGGGAAACGACCTGTGATGGGGCCCGATGGCGGGGACCCTCCGGAACCGGCAGGAGACTTCTTTTTAAGGTAACGATGAACTTTTCTTCAGGCACGCAGTACCCGGTTGTTGCGGGCACGAGATCCTGCCGACTACGCCAAAGTTGACGCGCCCCCTGGGCCAGTGCTGTTAGGGGATACCCGGAGCCGGATCAGATGGGGGTTGTAGTCTCCGAGTGGCTGTGACCCGGTCCGTGCCCAGGGTGTCAAGCTCAGTGTGTGGCAGTCCTTACTGATGTTACTAAAGTTCTTTATGTCGACTACGCCACCCGTTGAATTGCGGTCACTTCGGCCGCCGCTGCAGCAGGGTCCGCTGAGGCTGATGGTGTTTGTGCAGCCCAGGTAGTATAACCCCCAACGGGAGGGGTATAGCCTCAGGGGGTCAGGTGCAGAGGATGGTGGTTGTGGAGGTGCAGTGAGGATGGTAATGAGAGTCAGAGTCGGGCTGTGCAGTTCAGGGTTTGTTTACTTACTGCTGTTCTTGTACCGGTCACTCCGGCCTTAAGTGACCACCCGAGCCGTGCTGCGTCCACCAGGTCCTGGACTCGGCCAACCCCCAAGTAGTTCTGGAGCGTGGTTCTGAGCTCCCTTTCTGTCCTGTCCTCGTCTCTGGCCTTCCCCACCAGGGATCCACCTAAGTCCGGCTCCCTCGGGCCTCTTGTTGGTGAACCCTTGTCTCTGGGTTCCCTGACCCTATGCGTGGTCTGCCTTCCGGGTGGATATAGTGGGTGGCCGTGGCAGATTCTGCCCACGGCCTCCGGTTCCTGGCTAAGGTGTGCTGTAGCCTCTGCCAGCTTGGGATCCGGTACCCTGTTGCCAACTCTTCACCCTCTGGTCTAATTTGGGCTCTTGGAGTTCCTTCTTTCTCCCCCTCTGGGTCTTTCTTTCTCCTCTCTCACTCTTGGCCTTGGGGCTGCTCTGCTCCTCTGCTTTCCTCCACTGCTCTGCAAAAGACTGACAGACTGACCAGCCTTCTGCAAAAGACTCCTCTGCAAAGACCCTGTCCTAAGATGGTGCCCACCTTATATACTCCCTCTATGTGTGAGCTCAGGTGACCAGCACCCAATGAGCTCCTAGCACTACCCAGACTGCTCCCCCTATCTGCCCCTACACTACTGGGATGTTCCAACCCCCTCCCACTCCAGCCAGGAACAGACTCTGTTGTACCTGCACATTTCTCTAGTGGGAGTACCATCGGTCTGTTCCCCGGAAATGGGATGTGTGTAGTGCATGCAGCTAACTGAGCTCAGTTCCACACTCCATCCTTACCCGGGAGTGGAATACCACACCTCTGGCTTGAGGTGTAATACCCCTGTAGCAGCCGAATCCTCAGGGTGCTACATTAGCCCTTCCGCATACAACTCCTCCTCCTCTACTTCCTCCACCTCCTCTTGTGCCACCACCTGACTCCGAATTCTGTTTAACATGTGCTCCAGCATGTAAATCACCGGAATAGTCATGCTGATAATGGCATCGTCAGCACTAAACATCTTCGTCGCCATTTCAAAACTGTGCAGAAGGGTGCATAGGTCCCTGATCTGAGACCACTCCTCCAGCGTGATTTGCCCCACCTCTGGATCTCGTTGGCCCAGGCTATACGTCAGAACGTATTGCACCAGGGCTTGTCGGTGCTGCCACAGTCGCTGCAACATGTGCAGAGTTGAATTCCACCGGGTAGGCACATCGCATTTTAGCCGGTGAAGTGGCAGGCCCAACGACTTCTGTAGAGATGTAAGTCGCTGAGCTGCGGCATGCGAACGGCGGAAGTGAGCACACAGCGACCGTGCCCTCTGCAGAAGGCCATCTAGTCTGGGATAGTGGGCTAAAAATTGCTGGACAACCAGGTTCAACACGTGAGCCATACAAGGCACGTGTGTGACATTGCCCCGGGGAAGGGCCGCACCCAGGTTTGCAGCATTGTCGCACACGGCCTTCCCTGGTTTCAGGTCCAGTGGAGACAACCATTCATGAAATTGGTTCTCCAGAGCTGACCACAACTCCTCAGCTGTGTGACTCACATTTCCCAGACATTTCAAAGTAAAAACCGCCTGATGACGTTGAGCCCTACTGCCAGCATAGTAAGGAGGTGTGCAGGATCCCTTCTGCGCAGTTAGAAAGCTTGTGGCATGACCAGACAGGCTTTGGGTGCAGGTGGAAGACCGAGAGGAGGTTGAGGAGGCAGAAGCAGTGCAGGAACTTTGACATAAAGAGGATTGACGCACAACTCGTGGGGACGGCAAGACTTGGACAGCAGCCCCTTGTCCTGCTGTCACCATAGTTACCCAGTGCCCAGTCAGCGACATGTAACGCCCCTGTCCATGCCTACTCGTCCAAGTGTCTGTGGTGAAATGCACCCTGTCACACACAGAGTTTCTCAAAGAAGCGGTGATGTTGTGTGCGACATGCTGGTGGAGCGCAGGCACACCTTTCTTTGAGAAGTAGTGCCGACTGGGCATCTGGTACTGGGGCACTGCGACGGACATAAGGTCTCGAAAATCCTCTGTGTCCACCAGGCGGAAAGGCAGCATTTCTGTAGCCAAGAGCTTGCAGATGGTGAAATTCAACCTCTTAGCTTTCTCATGGCTAGGAGGAAATGGTCTTTTACTTGTCCACATCTGAGGGACCGAGGGCTGGCTATTGTGCTTAGACGGGGTTGATAAGGGTGTCCCCGGCAAACTGCCGGTCTGTGAGGAAGATGCAGGCGGACATGTTAGGTTGCCTTGATCCAAAGGTGGTGCTATCGATGTCGGACAGCGCTCAACACCAGCTGGTGTTACCACCTCCAAAGAAAATGATGACCTGCCAATCACGCTGGCTGTTGCGGGTAAAGAGGTGGCAGGTCTGCGCCCCAAAACAGGTGTGACTGCTGTCCCCCCAGTCACAGAGGATGAAGAGGCCGCGGATGCACAAGATATGGCAGACGGTGGTTGGCCCGGCCGGCTAGGCCGCATTGTAGCACACTGAGCTTCCCACTGCAACTTATGCTTCATGTCCATGTGCCGGTTCATGCATGAAGTACTCAAACTATGTATTTTTTGGCCTCTACTTAGCTTTTGCTGACAAATGTTACAGATAACACAAGTTGGGTCATCTTTATCGATCTGAAAAATGCCCAGGCTATGCAAGGCTTAGCACCCATGCGACCTGAAGAGCCACCACGACTTGTGGTGAGAGGCAGAGTTGTGTTTGAGGATGCAGTTGTTGATGTGCTTCCAGTACTACGTCTCTGTCCAGGAAGGCGCAACCTGACCTCGTCGTCACTAGCATCTTCCTCCACCTCCTCTGCTGACCTCATCTCTTGGCTGACTGTGGGTTGACAGTAAGTGGGATCTCCAACCTCATCATCATCACCCTGTGCGTTATCACACCCGTCGTCCTCAGAGCCAACCTGTTCCTGCCCTGACAAAAAACTAAAGTTGTCACTCCAATCAGGTATTTGAGTCTCATCATCGTCTTCCTCATTGTCTCCACCAACAGGAGTTACAGTTTGGGAATGAGGGTCTACATTATGGTCAGAACCTTCTGCGTCTGGTCCTGGATCCGACTCATAAAGATTCTGGGCATCAGTACAGATCATTTCCTCGTCTGAATTCACAGAAGCGCTGGAGTCGACCTCTGATTCCCAGGCTATAGCATGAGTAAACAGCTCTGCAGACTCAACCATCTGTTCTACCTCATACTCAGACGGGCAGCTGGAGATTTGGGAGCTGTGAGGAAGCAAGTGCGATTGGGGTGACACCTTTGAGGACTGGAGTATTTGTGATGTTGAAGTTGATGTGGAGGAGAGCCCACTTAAAGGAGCACTTGATATCCGTTGAAGCACCTGCTGTTTTTGTGCCTCATCTGGAATTTGTAGCGATTGGCGTGGCCGTAAGAAAGGGATCTTATCACATTGTCCGCTAAAAGAAGTAGACATTTTAGTTTGGCTGGAAGATGGTCTTTCTTCTGCAGATGTTACTGTTGCTTTAACACCTACCCCACGGACACAACCTTTTTTCCCCTTCCCAACACGCCTATTCCCCTTTCCACCAGCAGCAGGCCTTTTTCCACTCATTTTGGTGGTTAACTAATTCACAACTCTGGAGTTGTTTGCACAAAAAAACAATGGATGGGAACCGAGCAGAGCTGAGTGGCCAAACTGTGGTAATAGGCCAAAACTATTGGCTGGGTTAGATGCAGAAAAAAATTATATTCAATTTGCAACCTGATGGAGGTCAGTATAGATGGACTAATAGAACAAGTCCTACACACAGCTAGAAGCCCAAATATTTTTTCAGAGGTAGATGCAGAAAAAAAATATATTCAGTTTGCAACCTGATGGAGGTCAGTATAGATGGACTAATAGAACAAGTCCCACACACAGCTAGAAGCCCAAATATTTTTTCAGAGGTAGATGCAGAAAAAAATTATATTCAGTTTGCAACCTGATGGAGGTCTGTATAGATGGACTAATAGAACAAGTCCCACACACTGCTAGAAGCCCAATATTTTTTTAGAGGTAGATGCAGAAAAAAAATATATTCAGTTTGCAACCTGATGGAGGTCAGTATAGATGGACTAATAGAACAAGTCCCACACACTGCTAGAAGCCCAAATATTTTTTCAGAGCTAGATGCAGATAAAAATTATTTTTAATTTGCAACCTGATGGAGGTCAGTATAGATGGACTAATAGAACAAGTCCCACACACTGCTAGAAGCCCAAATATTTTTTCAGAACTAGATGCAGATAAAAATTATTTTTAATTTGCAACCTGATGGAGGTCAGTATAGATGGACTAATAGAGAAAGTCCCACACACTGCTAGAAGGCCAAATATTTTTTCAGAGCTAGATGCAGAAAAAAATTATATTCAGTTTGCAACCTGATGGAGGTCAGTATAGATGGACTAATAGAACAAGTCCCACACACTGCTAGAAGCCCAAATATTTTTTCAGAGCTAGATGCAGAAAAAAATTATATTCAATTTGCAACCTGATGGAGGTCAGTATAGATAGACTAATAGAATGATGCTATGCCCAAAAGATTTTACTTCACTAGGTGCAGTAAAAAAAATGGTATTCTATACACAGGTGGTATATCTTGCAACACAGATAGGCTACTCCACTGACTAACACACTCTGCAATAGGCCAAAAAGGATTAGCTTTGCTAGATTCAGCCAAATGCTGTGAAAAAAAACTTGCACAGCACTGGCACAGACCTGCCTGGCAAAAACTGATAGGAACTGATGTAACCTAGTCCTGAAAAGGACTGCAATTACAATTAGTCTTTACTCCCACAATCTATCTATTTAAGAGCACAGACCTGCCTGATAAAAGTCGTAGGAAATGCTGTAACCTAGTCCTTAAAAGGACTTCAATCACAACTATTCCCTACTCCCAAGCTATCTGTAGATTTGTGCGAAAATTGGCTTGAAATTAACAAGGTATAGCGCACACAGCAACAGCGGTGCCGTCTAACACGCAGCTGCAGCAGTGAGAAAATGGTGGCGAAGGGGAAAATGGCTTGGTCTTATAGGGCAAGGACATGTGACATACACTGCCAATGACACATGCCCTTGCTTGTGTGAAAAAAAGCACTTCGCTCCGTGTGTGCGCTGCTGATAGGCTGACAGACTGCACCTCCCCACTGTAAATGCAGGAAAGAGAAAAAAAAATGGAGATCTTCATTATTCCTGCAGAGATCCATCCCCTGCCCCTCCCCCCACCCCGCTGTACACTCAAACTGCGTATTAACATTAATTTTCATCATTACTGAGAAAAAATCCAGTTATGATTTTGGTTCACGAACAGTTATCGAACATAACCTCGAACAGCCGAATTTTTCTCAAATCGTTCGTGTTCGCCGAATGGCTCGAACACCGCCCAAAACAGCTCGAATTTGAGATTGGCGAACAGTTTGAGTAGAACAACGCTCATCTCTAGTCGTGATGTCATCATGTTGGCTGTGTCAGTCGCAAAAGCTGATCTGTGGAAGTAGGAGCCAGTGGCTCCGTCTTCCACCAATGTATTCACCACACTGCAGATAGCAGTGATATTGGGATAGGGGAGAGTATGGTGAGGCCCGTGCACCACAGTTTTCAGCCCTTCGGCTGTCTCAGTCCGCGGGCTGAACTTTGTAGTTACAGTATTATATATACCAGACATGGGTAGAGTTCAGATATACTATACACACATTACCTGTACATAACATCTGTTCACACAGTATACCACATGCATACAATATATATTAGAATATATGACTAGTATATAATATACTGTCACTATAGACATCTGATGTTGTATAGTAATGTGTATTTTTTTAAAACATCTGATGTGTGTATCACAGTAGATGATAGGCTAATCTGTATACTAGATGTGGTATTGTAACGGGACTGGGAGGCGGAACCTCTGAGCTACTATACAAGGGGGCGGTCCTTGTAAGGGAGCGGGTGGCGACCAGGGTAGACAGGCAGGCAGTCACAGCAGGTGACTGGGACAGTCTCTGAATGAACGGACAGGAGGTCACAGCAAGTGACCGGGGCAGTCTCTGGATGAACGGGCAGGAGGTCACGGCAAGTGACCGGGGCAGTCTCTGGATGAACGGGCAGGAGGTCACGGCAAGTGACCGGGGCAGTCTCTGGATGAACGGGCAGGAGGTCACGGCAAGTGACCGGGGCAGTCTCTGGATGAACGGGCAGGAGGTCACGGCAAGTGACCGGGGCAGTCTCTGGATAAAGGATTGGTACGACCTGTGGCGGCAGATGATAGACGTGAGCTCCCAGGTGAGCAGGCGAGAGTCTCTGGATAATCAGGTGGTCACAGCATGTGACGGCGGAGCCTCCAGGAAGACCAACAGACAGGTAGCAGATGAGCGCTCCCAGGTGAGCGGGCAGGAGTCTCTGGACAGGCGGGTGGTCACAGCACGTGACGGCGGAGCCTCCTGGTAGGCTAGCAGACAGGCAGCAGATGAGCGCTCCCAGGTGAGCGGGCAAGCTGGTCCTTAGACAGACTGACAGGAGTTGGAAGGCAGACCGTCGGACCTCAAGCAAGCAGGCAGGTAGAAGATGTGCGCTCCCAGGTGAGCGGGCAAGCTGGTCCTTAGACAGACTGACAGAAGTTGGAAGGCAGACCGTCGGACCTCAGGCTAGCAGGCAGGTAGCAGGATATCAGGCAGGAATTAGACAGCAGACTGGCAGGAATCTGGCAGGTAACTGGCAACGGGACCTGAGGGCTGAAGCAGAGTAGTGAACAGTGCTACAACACTGCTCGGGCACCTCCATTTTGGAGGAGGTGCCTTTTATATGGGAGGTCCTCCGGCAATTGGCCGGGGACTCCTTAGGACGGTGCGCGCGGTCCCTTTAAGAGAGGGGGAGCGCGCGCGCGCCCTAAGCACACTGCCGGGGAAGGAGCGCGTGCCGGAAGCAGCGGGGAGAGAAGCGCTGGAGGACGCCGCGCCAGGAGCGGGGAGGTGAGAGGGACGGCGTCTCTGCCTAGAACGGGGCAGAGACGCCGATGCTACAGTACCCCCCCCTTTATGCCCCCTCTTTTTTTGGCCAGAAAGAAATTTCTCAAGGAGAAGCGGGGCGTTGATGTTCTCCCTGGGTTCCCAAGTTCTCTCCTCAGGACCAAACCCCTTCCAATCTACCAGAAAAAAGGTTTTTCCTCTTACCCTCTTGGAGGCCAGAATACTCTCTACCTCAAAGATGTCATCAGCGGAAACCGGAGCAGGAGGGGCACCTGGATTTTTGGAAAAAAAGTTAAAGACAACGGGTTTGAGGAGAGATACGTGGAAGGAGTTGGGGATCCGTAGGGTGGCCGGGAGTTTTAATTTGTAGGCCACAGGGTTAATTTGCCTGAGGACTTCGAAGGGGCCGATGAATCGAGGACCCAACTTGTAGGAGGGTACTTTGAGCCGCACATGTTTGGATGAGAGCCAAACCTTGTCTCCCGGACGGAATTGGGGCGGATCCAGACGTCTCTTATCAGCATATCTCTTCATCCGCTCAGAGGAGAGAAGAAGAGCGGACCTGGTGCTCTCCCAAATAGTAGAAAATTCGCTGACAAGAGACTCCGCAGCAGGGTTGTCCACAGAAACGGAGACAGGAAGTGGAATCCGGGGATGTTGGCCACCGACTATAAAGAACGGGGATTTGGAAGAGGACTCGCTCTCATGGTTGTTATAAGAGAACTCGGCCCATGGTAGGAGATCCACCCAGTCCGAGTGGTGAGCATCAACGAAGTGCCGGAGGTAGCTGGACAAGATCTGATTGATCCGCTCCACTTGACCATTGGACTGAGGGTGGTAAGCGGAGGAGAAATCCAGGGTAATGTCCAGCAGCTTACATGTGGCTCTCCAGAAGCGAGAGGTGAACTGAACCCCACGATCCGACACGATGTGGAGGGGCAGACCATGGAGACGGAAGATGTGGCGGATAAAGTCTTTAGCCAGCTCGGGTGCAGACGGAAGACCAGGCAGGGGAATGAAGTGGGCCATCTTAGAAAAACGGTCAGCGACAACCCAAATGACAGTACAACCGGCAGAAACTGGAAGGTCGGTGATAAAGTCCATAGCGATGTGTTGCCAAGGAGCAGCAGGTACGGGAAGGGGCAGGAGATGGCCGGCAGGTAGATGTCGGGGAACTTTGTTACGGGCACAGGATGAACAGGCCGCGACGAAGTCTACCACGTCCTTACGCAGGGTAGGCCACCAGTAATGCCGGGTAATAAGTTGGAAGGTCTTCTTTTGGCCAGCATGGCCAGCTAGTTTAGAAGAATGTCCCCAGCGAAGAACCCTCTCCCGATCTGGCACAGCTACGAACGTCTTACCGGGTGGAAGACGAGTCAGATCCAAGGGGGCCACATTCATCACCTTGGAGGAGTCGATGATGTGCGTAGGTTCCTCCTCTTGATCGGAGGACAGGAAGGACCGGGACAAGGCATCAGCTTTGACATTCTTGTCCGCCGGACGGAAATGAAGAATAAAGTCGAAGCGGGCAAAAAACAACGACCACCGGGCCTGGCGAGGATTGAGTCTCTGGGCATTTTGGAGATATGCCAGGTTTTTGTGATCCGTGTAGATAATTACCGGGTAGAGAGCCCCTTCAAGCAGATAGCGCCACTCTCCCAGTGCCAATTTGATGGCTAGCAATTCCCGGTCTCCAATGGAGTAGTTGCGCTCCGACGAGGAGAAGATTTTGGAGAAGAAGCCGCACGTTACCATTCTCCCGGTAGAAGACTTCTGGGTGAGCACCGCTCCGGCTCCGGAGGAGGAGGCATCAACCTCCAGGTAGAATTGTTTATTACAGTCCGGACGGTGCAGGACGGGAGCAGAGGCGAAGGCTTTCTTTAGGGAAAGGAAGGCCTCCTCGGCTTCAGGCGACCATGTCCTGGGGTTAGCCCCCTTACGGGTAAGTGCAGATATGGGAGCAGTCCGAGACGAGAAGTGTGGGATGAAAAGACGATAATAATTAGCGAAGCCCAGGAATCGCTGTATCGCCTTCAAACCTTCAGGACGAGGCCATTTTAGAACGGAAGAGAGCTTCTCGGGATCCATTTGCAGACCTGTTTGGGAGATGACATAGCCCAAGAACGGAAGGGAGGTCTGATCGAAGAGGCACTTCTCGTATTTGGCGTAAAGGTGGTTCTGCCGAAGCCTAAGCAGGACCTGACGAACATCCCTCCGGTGTGTGGGGAGATCCGGAGAGAAGACCAAGATATCGTCCAGGTATACCACTACGCAGGAGTACAGGAGGTCACGGAAGATGTCGTTGACTAGTTCCTGAAAGACCGCGGGAGCATTACAGAGACCGAAGGGCATCACAAGGTACTCGTAGTGACCGTCCCGGGTATTGAATGCCGTCTTCCACTCGTCTCCTTGACGGATACGGACCAGATTATACGCTCCTCGTAGATCCAGCTTGGAGAAGATCCTGGCGCCCTTGAGACGGTCAAACAATTCGGAGATGAGTGTCAGGGGATATTTGTTTTTTACCGTGATGAGATTGAGTCCTCTGTAGTCAATACAGGGACGTAGCGAGCCGTCTTTCTTTTTGACAAAGAAGAATCCGGCTCCAGCCGGGGAGGTAGATTTTCGGATAAATCCCCTAGCCAGATTCTCTTCAATGTACTCAGACATGGCTCGGGTCTCGGCTGCAGACAACGGGTAGATACGCCCACGGGGAGGAGTGGTGCCAGGTACCAGGTCGATCGGGCAATCGTATGGCCTATGGGGTGGCAACGTCTCAGCTTCCTTCTTACCGAAGACGTCCGCATAGGGCCAGTAGGGAGCCGGGAGACCAGGTAAGTTAGCTGGAGTAGGCTGAGGGCGAAGTGGACGGACCGGGACCAGGCAGGTCCTATGGCAGTCAGGACCCCATCGGAGTACTTCACCGGACTGCCAGTTCAATACGGGTTCATGTGTCTGGAGCCAAGGTAGACCTAGCAACAGGGAGTGAGAAAGTCCGGACAGCACATGGAATGAGATCTCCTCAGAGTGCAGCATTCCCACCTGCAGGGTTATGGGTTCGGTGACGAGCAGGATGGTCTCCGAGAGAAGTCTTCCATCCACGGAGGCGACTGACAATGGTTCAGCCAGGGACTTGGTGGGAATATGGTATCTCTCTACCAGAGACTGGGAGATGAGGTTTCCAGCAGCTCCAGAATCCAGATGGGCGAGTTCAAAGAGACGGTTTTCTCCCCAAGCAATAGAGACCGGTAAGGTCAGAGACGGAGAGGGCTTACTTTTGTCTAGGACGACCTCTCCGAGTGGTCCTAGACACTGGCGTTTCCCGGCTTTTCCGGGCAGGAACGGATGAAGTGCTTCATACTGCCACAATAGAAACAGCTTCCCTCGGCTCGGCGAGATTCTTGGCGAGAACCGACCATCTTGGTCTGGTCGACCTGCATAGGCTCAGGAGAGTGTAGCTGAGGAGAGACGGAGGGAGTGACGGGTTTCTGAAAAGTAGGAGCTAGACGTGGAAACCTCCTCTCACGGGTGACCTCTTTGGCACGCTCCTGGAACCGCGGGTCAATCCGGGTGGCAAGAGTTATTAGGTCATCGAGAGTGGTAGGAATGTCCCGACCGGCAAGTTCATCTTTAATACGGCTGGACAGACCCTCCCAGAAGACGGAAACCAGAGCGTCATTATCCCAGGCCAGCTCCGAGGCAAGGGTACGGAACCGTATGGCATATTGGCCCACGGTGAGACTTCCCTGACGGAGGCGTAGCAGAGATGATGCGGATGAGGTCTTCCGTCCGGGTTCGTCGAAGACTTTCCGGAAAGCCGTGAGAAAGGCAGGCAAGTCGGACACCAGGGGGTCTCCTCTCTCCCATAGAGGATTTAACCAGGCCAGGGCCTCTCCGGTGAGATGGGACATGATGAAGGCAATTTTGGCCCGGTCGGAGTTAAACTGGTGAGACAGGAGTTCAAAGTGCAGGGTGCACTGATTTATGAAGCCCCGAGCCTGGGCGGAGTCGCCTCCGAAACGAGGAGGTGCAGAAAGCCGGGGTCCGGGGTAGGATACCATGCTATTAGTGGGCAGTGGAGCTGCCGGATTGCGAGTCATGGCACTGGCGGTGGTTGCAGGCAGAGCAGTCAGAGTGTCCAGGCGAGAATTGACATTCCGCAGGTGACCCAGGATGGACTCCTGTTGGGACCTCTGACGGGACAGTTCATGACACAGGTCCGAGAGCGAGGGAGCTTGGGTGCCACCGGGTTCCATGGCCCGAGCAAACTGTAACGGGACTGGGAGGCGGAACCTCTGAGCTACTATACAAGGGGGCGGTCCTTGTAAGGGAGCGGGTGGCGACCAGGGTAGACAGGCAGGCAGTCACAGCAGGTGACTGGGACAGTCTCTGAATGAACGGACAGGAGGTCACGGCAAGTGACCGGGGCAGTCTCTGGATGAACGGGCAGGAGGTCACGGCAAGTGACCGGGGCAGTCTCTGGATGAACGGGCAGGAGGTCACGGCAAGTGACCGGGGCAGTCTCTGGATGAACGGGCAGGAGGTCACGGCAAGTGACCGGGGCAGTCTCTGGATAAAGGATTGGTATGACCTGTGGCGGCAGATGATAGACGTGAGCTCCCAGGTGAGCAGGCGAGAGTCTCTGGATAATCGGGTGGTCACAGCATGTGACGGCGGAGCCTCCAGGAAGACCAACAGACAGGTAGCAGATGAGCGCTCCCAGGTGAGCGGGCAGGAGTCTCTGGACAGGCGGGTGGTCACAGCACGTGACGGCAGAGCCTCCTGGTAGGCTAGCAGACAGGCAGCAGATGAGCGCTCCCAGGTGAGTGGGCAAGCTGGTCCTTAGACAGACTGACAGGAGTTGGAAGGCAGACCGTCGGACCTCAGGCAAGCAGGCAGGTAGAAGATGTGCGCTCCCAGGTGAGCGGGCAAGCTGGTCCTTAGACAGACTGACAGAAGTTGGAAGGCAGACCGTCGGACCTCAGGCTAGCAGGCAGGTAGCAGGATATCAGGCAGGAATTAGACAGCAGACTGGCAGGAATCTGGCAGGTAACTGGCAACGGGACCTGAGGGCTGAAGCAGAGTAGTGAACAGTGCTACAACATTGCTCGGGCACCTCCATTTTGGAGGAGGTGCCTTTTATATGGGAGGTCCTCCGGCAATTGGCCGGGGACTCCTTAGGACGGTGCGCGCGGTCCCTTTAAGAGAGGGGGAGCGCGCGCGCGCGCGCGCCCTAAGCACACTGCCGGGGAAGGAGAGCGTGCCGGAAGCAGCGGGGAGAGAAGCGCTGGAGGACGCCGCGCCAGGAGCGGGGAGGTGAGAGGGACGGCGTCTCTGCCTAGAACGGGGCAGAGACGCCGATGCTACAGGTATATTATGTACAGGGATATAGACTGCACTGCAGCCTTGCAGCGCTGGGGTCCTGGGTTCAAATCCCACCAAGGACAACATCTGCAAGGAGTTTGTATGTTCTCCCCGTGTTTGCGTGGGTTTCCTCCGGGTTCTCTGGTTTCCTCCCACACTCCAAAGACATACTGATAGGGAATCTAGATTGTGAGCCCCGATGGGGACAGCGACGATAATGTATGTAAAGCGCTGTGGAATATGTTAGCGCTATATAAAAATCAAGATTATTATTACTGAACACACCTGGACCTGCCTACAGGACCTCACATATTATATATGGGGCCATATAGTAGAATATGAGGTGCTGTAGGTTCAGCTGTAATCAGTCGGTGCAGGGTCTCATATTGTGATGTCTGTGGTCTCTGCTGGGACTAAGTGTGATTTATTGCACCAGACTGAACTTTTTGCACTGACAGGAGGACCCTAATCTGCATGAAAGTTCAGCCTCCTGCAATAACTCACACGGAGCCCCAGCAGCTGGCCCTCTGATTGGACAATATAGAATCCTGGGTGAATTTATGAGAAGGTGAGCACAGTCCCGCTTCCCCCTCACTGCAGACCTCCTGACCTCATACTGACTGAGACCACTGAAGTCTCCGATCCACAGGCTCCTGTCCGGCTGACTGAATCAGTTCCAGGTTCGCTGTGTGACGTCACTTCAGCAGACTCAGCCACACAGCGTGCAGGGGGTGTATCTGCATCTCTGCCATGTGGTCGGGTCGGCAGCTGAACATATTTAAAGGTACAGTGCAGTCCCCTGGCAGCCCTGAGCAGCTGCTTGGGGACTGGTCTGGGGGGGCATTTGCTCCTCTGCACCCCAGCCCAGCCCGCCCTTGACTGCTAGTATGATGGTGACTTTTCTTTGTCTTTTTTTTTGTGTTTATTCTGGCTTGCCAAATTTTCGCTTTTGGTGGCGATATGTTTTGGAAAAAAATTAGACACATAATGTTCTGGCTTCAATAGTTCTTTGTGTTAAACCTCACCTGCAAAATAACCCATATTCAGACAATCCTAATATACCGTTTGTATTTGCCATACTTATATCATCTTGAACCTGCTGTGAGCCGCCTTCCAAATTAGGATATAGTTGGCAGCAAATCTAGTTCCACGGACCGGCCATACCTACCAAACCCTCCGCACCATGGTGTATTTCTACCCTTTATTCCACTTCCCTCACTTACTCATGTTGCTGATCCCCCCACATTTTTCAGCACCCAGTCCTGGCCCTGATTACAGTTCTGCACCTTATTATAATTTGTAATGTTTATTTGCTTTATTTTGCATGTTTTGGCGCATGACAGAAATATTTCTTTTTGATCATTTTTTAAATAAATTAAGTTTGTTTTTTCCTATCTGCTTGTTTTATTCTTTGCCACCTTATACAAAAAGGTAGTTAAATGTAATGTTGAAGGATACAGTGGGTACTGAAAGTATTCAGACCCCTTTACATCTTCACTCTTTGTTTCATTGCAGTCATTTGGTAAATTCTAAAAAGTTCATTTTTGTTCTCACTAAAGTGCACTCTGCACCCCATCTTGACTGAAATAAACAGAAATGTAGAAATTTTTGCAAACTTATTAAAAAAGAAAAACTGAAATATCACATGGTCATAAGTATTCTGACCCTTTGCTCAGACACTCATATTTAAGTCACATGCTGTCCATTTCCTTGTGATCCTCCTTGAGATGGTTCTACTCTTTAATTGGAGTCCAGCTGTGTTTAATTAAACTAGTAGGAATTGATTTGGAAAGGCACACACCTGTCTATATAAGACCTCACAGCTCACAGTGCATGTCAGTCCAAATGAGAATCATGAACTCAAAGGAACTGCCCAAGGAGCTCAGAGACAGAATTGTGGCAAGGCATAGATCTGGCCAAGGTTACAAAAGAAGTTCTGCATTACTCATGGTTCCTAAGAGCACAGTGGGCTCCATAATCCTTAAATGGAAGAAGTTTGGGACCACCAGAAGTCTTCCTAGACCTGGCCGTCCAGCCAAACTGAGCAATCATGGGAGAAAAGCCTTGGTGAGAGAGGTAAAGAAGAACCCCAAGATCACTGTGGCTGAGCTCCAGAGATGCAGCAGGGAGATGGGAGAAAGCTCCACAAAGTCAACTATCACTGCAGCCCTCCACCAATCGGGCCTTTATGGCAGAGTGGCCCGACAGAAGCCTCTCCTCAGTGCAAGACATATAAAAGCCCACATAGAGTTTGCTCAAAAACACATGAAGGACTCCCAGACTATGAGAAAAATAAGATTCTCTGGTCTGATGAGACGAAGATAGAACTTTTTGGTGATAATTCTAAGCGGTATATGTGGAGAAAACCTGGCACTGCTCATCACCTGCCCAATACAATCCCAACAGTGAAACATGGTGGTGGAAGCATCATACTATGGGGGTGTTTTTCAGCTGCAGGGAAAGGACGATGGTTGCAATTGAAGGAAACATGAATGCGGCCAAGTACAGAGATATCCTGGATGACAATCTCTTCCAGAGTGCTCTGGACCTCAAACTTGGCCGAATGTTCACCTTCCAAGAAGACAATGACCCTAAGCACTAAGCTAAAATAACAAAGGAGTGGCTTCAGAACAACTCTGTGACCATTCTTGACTGGCCCAGCCAGAGCCCTGACCTAAACCCAATTGAGCATCTCTGGAGAGACCTGCAAATGGCTGTCCACCAACGTTCGGCATCCAACCTGATGGAACTGGAGAGGATCAGCAAGGAAGAATGGCAGAGGATCCCGAAATCCAGGTGTGAAAAACTTGTTGCATCATTCCCAAGAAGACTCATGGCTGTACTAGCTCAAAAGGGTGCTTTTACTCAATACTGAGCAAAGGGCCTGAATACTTATGACTATGTGATATTTCAGTTGTTCTTTATTAATAAATTTGCAAAGATTTCTACATTTCTGTTTTTTTTCAGTCAAGATGGGGTGCAGAGTGTACTTTAATGAGAAAAAAAAAAGAACTTTTTAGAATTTACCAAATGGCTGCACTGAAACAAAGAGTGAAAAATGTAAAGGGGTTGGAATACTTTCCTTACCCACTGTATATGATTTTCACAATAATCTTGGGGAAATAAAATTTATTAGAAAGATTTTGAGAAAGGGGGACTTCAAATACATAAGTAGGGCCATAGCAGTGATGACTTAGCCCAGGAACTTAGGACCTTATATTGTCTATTCATATATAGTTTAGTCTACATTTTGGCGTTGTTTTACATCCTTACAAATTTAGGTGTTTATTTTTGAAAAAATGGGATGGGGTCCATTTAATTTTCTTAACAGCTGAGGGAAAGCAGTGGGCAATCTGGGAAGGGGCCGCTATTCATGGATCTTCCCAGCTTATTAATAACAGCTCACAGCTGTCTGCTTAGCCTTTAATGGTATTAAAAAGGGGGTATCCCCCAAAAAATTATGTGGTGTCTCACCTAGTTTTAATAACCAGCAAAGGCTAAACAGACACCTGCAGGCTGATATTAAAAGGCTGGGAAGGGACCATGGATATTGGCCTCCTCCCTGACTAATAACATGAGCCCTCAGCCACCCCAGAAATTCTGTTGCTTATTCTCGGCTCTCCCCACTTGCCCTGGTGCATTGGCAAGTGGGGTAATGGTTTTGGGGTTGATGTCAGCTGTTTGAGGTTTGCTGACATCAAGCCCAGGGGTTAGTAATGGAGAGGTGTGAATAAGACATCCCGATTACTAACGCCATTAGTTCAAGTAAAAAAACTCACACAGAGCAAAGACATTTGTTTGAACAAAACACTCAATGACCCTCTTTTACACATTTCTTAAGATCCACATAAAAATAAAAAAACAAAGTAATCCTCACCTGTCCGCAGATAATCCATACTGATGATGTCGAACAATGATCCCCAGATCTGCTACATCCGATTGGTGTGTTGAGCGGTTGCATGAGTATGCAACTGCTCAGCACGCCAGCTGGAACTCACTGACAGTAGCCTGAGGACGTTCCTGCAGTGACGAGCGATGCCGTCAATAAGGTTGCAACTTGAAAACGCTTTGCTATTTTCTTATAGCCTACTCTTGCTTTGTGGGCCTCCACCATTTTCATTTTCAGAGTGCTAGGCAGCTGCTTAGAAGAACCCATGGCTGCTGTTTTTTGGCACAAGGTTAGAGGAGGCTGGGTTTTTATAAAGTTGGGAAATTTGTATCACCTGGCCTTTCCTAATGATAGTGAACAAGCCATAACCTTTAGGGTATGTGCAGATGGTCGGTGTTGGCTGCGCTTTGAATGCAGCATACTTTATACTGCGTCCAAAGCGCTGCACGCAAGTGAATCCGCATGTGTTCAATGAACCATGCGGATTCACCACATCCTATACATTACAGTGATATAATTTCTCTTGCGGAGACTAGGGTCTCTGCAAGAGAAATTGACATGCTGCGGTCTGTGAAGACGCACTGCATGACCGTCTCCACGGGTGAGCTGCAGGAGCACGGAGACGCATAGTGGACATGGGATTTGTATAAATCCCATCCACTATGCTGTAACATCTGGCCGCTGCAGATTGCACGCAGCGCAAGTGTGCTGCATCCAATCCGCAGTGTTTACTGACCATGTGCACGCACTCTAACAGGCTAATTAAGGTCTGAAACCTTGGTCAAAGTTTTCTGAGCACACAAATCTCCAAGGGTGCCCAAACTTTTGCATCAGCCCATTTTCCTTTGTGTAATTTTTAAAATATAAAAAATTACAAGATTTTTTGTTGCCTAAAATACAAAGGAAATGTGTCATCTTTAACTTTAGCCCTTTTATAGAGATCATTTCATCTTCAACTTGCTTTACTGTTCACAATAACAGTAATTTTTTACCAAGGGGCCTAAACTTTTACATGCCACTGTAAGAGAAACACATCGCTATTTACATTACTCGTAAAACCGCATGGCACTGTACACATAAAGGGATTATTGCCTTCAAGGGTAGGAATGCTGCAGAACAGTCCATCACTCTTACATTCCCTCTTTGGACATGGTCATCCTCGACCATTCTGAAACCTGGAAGACAACACACAGCATATACAGTGGGGGCCCTTGAAAACGCACACTGCAGCCGCAATACTCGCTGCCTCTGTCAGGCCTGAGGCTGTGGTACTAACCGTGGAGGAGTCATTGCTGGACATGATCTTCCCGCTGAGGGCTGAAATATTGGATGTGACATCTGGTCATCTGGTCAATGACTTTGTGGCACCCCTGAGGGTTCAGTCGCCACAGAGGTGCTGCACCTCACCCAGAAGTGTGGCATCTCCTTCTCTCAGGTAAGGAGGAAGTACTGCCGGCGGCACGGTGGCGCAGTGGTTAGCACTGCAGCCTTGCAGTGCTGGGGTCCTGGGTTCAAATCCCACCAATGACAACATCTGCAAGGAGTTTGTATGTTCTCCCCGTGTTTGTGTGGGTTTCCTCTGGGTTCTCCGGTTTCCTCCCACACTCCAAAGACATACTGATAGGGAATCTAGATTGTGAGCCCCGATGGGGACAGCAACAATAATGTATGTAAAGCGCTGCAGAATATTTTAGCGCTATATAAAGATTTTTATTATTATTAAAGATTATTACTGCCCGGGACCCCAACACCTGCACTCAACACTGCACTACTCCAGGCCGGCTGGAAGGGCATTATGCACTTCTTCTGCTGCCCTGTCCCTGGCTGGAGTGGGGGGAACCAAGGAGAGGGGGAACCAGTAGTGGGTGTGGGTGGAGGACGTAGAACAGGGGAGCACTTAGAGAATAGATATAAAAAAGGAAGCCATCTTAGTTGGAGCAGTGCAGTTCAGCCAGTGAGTAGCAAGGAGAAGAGGGGAGCAGAGTCTCTTCAGGAGCTCTGCTCCATTGTGGGCCTAGTGAGAGAGGCCCAGGAGAGGAGTGGGAGCAAGGGAGGAATGCTCCTGGAACAGAAGGGATCCCAGGGGGTACGGTGAGTGCAGGACGGCACCCATACGCCCGAATCTGCCAAGAATCAGAGGGATCAGGCCGCAGGAAGGGAACCGGTCCCTGGACCAGCCGTGTTACTCCAGGTCTCGGCTGGAAAAAACGGAGGCTTCTGCACTTCCATGGTGCAGTTGCCACAGCCTCACCCTAGTCGCCGTGAAGGGCATCAAGTAGGTCCGGGAACTCCAGGTTGCCCAGAAGGGACTTCAGAGCACCCGATCGGGACTGTGTGTGGGGAGCGCAGGGCAGGAGTGAGAAGACCCAGCGCGTGAAGTCAGTCAAGGAAGGAACATAAGAAAGGGGGTCCCGTTAAGTGCTTCTAATCTACCTGAAGGACTGCTGAACCCCTGCCTGGCAAACGCAGTGTGACGCGGGAGTCTGACACCTGGACAGTGTACCCGAGGAACCTAAAAAGAACTGTGAGTAAACTCGGATGACTGCACTCCACTGTCTCTGTCAGTTATTTCCATCACGCTACCGCGCCTGCACTACAACGCCCAGCATTACCATCTGCAACTACCCTGCCCCGGGGGCCCGCTCCGCCTGTGGGGAGCAGAAACATCCCAGCTGCCATCCCATCACCCCCGGATGTCTGCAGCAGTGCCGGTATTCATTACCGGGAACCACAGGTGGCGTCACGAGACAAACTGTTAACAAACCCCCTTTTAAAGAGCGACCCCAGAGGATGGGCCCGGGAGCCGACTGCCGTGACATTCTACAAAGAAGGTAAAGGCCCGGGTACCAAGTTTCCCCCTATACCCCCCCCTGGGCGGGTCAACTTCACCACCTCCTGGGTGCTCGAGTTGGGCCCTCACCCATTTCTCCCACTCCTTCTTACCCTCAATGACCTTCACCACCCATCTGGCCTTAACAGGGTCCAGGGCTGGTGTCTCTTCCATGTACTGCTGTGGCCAGGGGATGAGGGCTGTTTCCCAGGCTGATAACTCTCCAGGACGCTGAGGTCTACTTACCACCAGGGCTGCCAGCATAGCTTTCAGTCACCCTGCCTGGTCGCAGGATCTTGGCCACGCTGACACTGCTGCCTCCGCCTTGGAATCGAGTTCTGGTTTTGGGGACTGCGGGCGAACCTTTGTCTTGAGGTCAGACATTGGATCATGGGCCTTCCCTGGACCTTGGTTTGTGCCTCTACTGATGACAGTTCACCCGGCTGCATCTCTTGCTCCAGCTGCGTCATCTTCCTTTTCCACTTGACCTTTCCAGGCCCACCGCGGAGCATAATGCCGTAGTACCGACCATCACTTTCAATAGGTAAACCGTAGCACTCTATCTTCTCTTGCCACTTTACCTCCTCACCAACAATGGTCCCAGCCCACTCTGCCGTGGGTGTGCTCTTACGTTGCTCTGCCCATTCTTGGGGGAGGCCACTTCTGGCTCACCTGCCCTTTTCCTGGGAGTCTCCACCCGTTCTCCCTTGGCTTGCTGCAATGGGCATGGTTTCTTTTTCTTCCACCGTGCCCTTCTTACGCACACGATGGGACAGGTCCCTCTCACTCTTTCGTGTCACTCACCGACATCTTGCAGTCTCTATCCATTAACCCTATCCTAAAGACTAAACCTATTATTCTCATCTTATCTCCTGTACCGTTGCTAAGCCACTTAACTATATGAACAGTACTTCGCTGTTATAAGTTTTGTCCAAATAGTGTATATACGAGTACTTATATATATCAGTTTATCATAGTGTAAAGCGTTAGAAGTTTCGCACTCCTAATTAGAAGATGTAGTGCATAGAAGGAATATCAATAAGATCCAGAAAGGAAACCTTTGGCACTGTAGATATGACACTTGAGATGCAGAGTAAATTCATTAGTACATTTATTCGCAACCGACATATAGTTTATCATATACTTATCTTTTTTTAAATCTTTAGATATTATTAATAAAGTGTTTAATTGAAAATATAATCAATAAGGTTAATGTCAGATGAAACACATTGATGAAATGATATGTAAAATTAGACTAAGAATGGAGTGGTAATGGTGGACATTAGGACCCTGCGCTCTCATGAGCAGCATAGCTGAGCTCAACGTTCCTTCCAGACACTGGTGGACTAAACGTGCACAGACACCGTATTACGGAGATGTCCCCTCCTTTATCAGTGGCACCAGGAATTTTATGTGACAGTAACTGGAGGTGGCTATGACCACTACGCATGTAGCCTTACAAGGTTGGTTTTATCTCGTCACATCTTGCATTCAGTGACACACTCCTTCCTGCTTTATTGCTGATGTTTAGGAGTACGGGGGCGACTTGCATAGTGACATGCTTCTGTACATGACACGGATGAGATGGTGTTTTGTTCCTACAGATGGCTGTGATCTCACCCGTACTATAGTGATGGAATACATCAGCCGCCCATCAGATGACAGCTGCAGTGATACAGAATGAGGGGATAGCACTTATGTTATCAGACATCAGCCACAACATGTGAGAACCGCTCATATGTTTAAAGGGAACAGACAAGTCCACCATGTACGAGGGTGTGTCTTCAATAACCAATCACAGATCCATGGGCTCCAATCAGAAGGGGTTTTACATCGCAGGCAGTAGTAAAGGGCGCAATGTCCCGCATAGCAGCATTGGTGGTGCCAGACTGCTGTCATTCAGGTGACGCACACTGAAGCCCTGGTTCCTGATCTACAAGCCGCAGGGATATAACAGAGCACATCCCATTCATAGCATGATGCTATCTGCTGAGGGACAATAGAAGACAACTACAGCACATCTAGCATCTCTGCTGAGCTCCTGTGTTCTCTCCCTTCTATAGTACTGGTTCAGCACCACAGTGGTTGGCAGCTCTCCTCTGGGCACTACAGTCCTAGATTCAGCACCACAGCGGTGGGCAGCTCTGATCTGGGCAGTACTGTCTAGATTCAGCACCACAGCAGTGGACAGCTTTTATGTGGGAAGAACTGTCTAGATTCAGCACCACAGCAGTGGACGGCTTGTAGCCAGGACGTTATAG
Source organism: Phyllobates terribilis (assembly GCF_046119375.1). Lineage (NCBI taxonomy): Eukaryota > Metazoa > Chordata > Amphibia > Anura > Dendrobatidae > Phyllobates > Phyllobates terribilis. The sequence goes on along the minus strand of NW_027362898.1, from coordinate 2,078,488 downwards.
TAACATTTGGTTCAATACCACAACGTTGGAGGGCAGTGCCATCCAGGTTCAGCACCACGCTAGTGGACAGCTCTGGGGCTTCTGGATACAACAGTTTCAGCACTTCTGCCTAGGACAGCTCCAGCATCTTCACCTCTACCTTGAAGGTCCCAGTGCCCGCCAGCCTGTCTATCAGCTGTGCCCGCCTGTCAACCGGCCGTGCCCATCCGCTGTGCCTTTCAGCTTCAGCCATCAGTCCCATGGGAGTCGCCTGCTCTCACAAGGTCGGTCCCAGAGTGGCACCTGGTTCACCTTCCCGGTCCCTCCTTGGTTCACAGAGTCGACTAAGCCGCTGTGTGGCCAGGGTCGGTCCGGGTAGGCACTTAGTTACGCCCCTCTGATCCCTCCTTGCATCACAGCACAGAGGTTCCACCACCCGGATCCGTAACAGAATACATTTTGTTATATAATAATTTTGTGTTCAAAGATCAATACTACCTACAGAAGAAAGAGGTGGCAATGGCCGCGGCTTGGGCCCCATCTTACGCCAATCTCTCCTTGGGATTTTGGGAGTATGAATACATCCGATTCCAGAACATTGAACATACGTCATTGGGATCAGTGATATCTTGGATGAGATTCATAGACGATGTGTTGTTTGTTTTGCAGGGCTCCCATGAGGGACTTGAAAAATTCTTAAAATATCTAATTGACAATGCATTGAATATTAAGCTAACCCATCATATTGATCAAAAGAAAATTGATTTTCCGGATTTGGATATTCATGTTGATGACCATGGACAGTTGCATACAAATATTTATCGTAAGAATACTAGTGCCAATGCTTTCTTGCATGCCAAATCAGTGTCACGGGTGTGTTGCCACGAAGATCGTCACGAGTACACAGCCTGACTTCTCGCAGCTGACTTGTTGGTGCTTTGTGTTTCTCGGCAGTGAGGGAGTTAATTCTCTCTCTCTCTCTCTGGGCTAGATGAGGTCCAGCCTCGCCCAGCTGCAATCAATACTTCTGTAGTGAGACTCCTTCATATACCTGCTGGTCTGTTTGGGAGGTGTCGGTGAAAGCATTTCATTCAGACTGACAGAGCGGATCGTGGTGTTTGGAGTTGCTGAGATAAGTGTATTTGGAAGTGTTTTTTCCCTTTCCTCGCTTTATCATTTATCTCCTTTCCCGTTGGTTTTCCCTCTGTTGTAGTTGAGAAGTTGTTTGTATGCAAGGTGGTTTTGGTTTTTCCCTTGTACTGTCTCGTTCGTCTAAATACTGTGTTTGGGCATATTATTTCTTGTTCCCTTTGGTTGTGATCGGGGTCCTTCTCAGGACTAGATTACTGAGGTGCAGGGATCTTCAGGAGGTAGGGGTTACGCTGGCGGCCTGGACCTCTGTACCTTTAACAGTACCTCCAGGTTGAGGGATTAGTCAGGGCCCCAGCTTAGGGTCAGCTTAGGCCCCCTACCTCCAGTATACAGAGACAGCGTGACATTTTCACCGACCCACTTAGTTTTTCTCCAGCTACTATGGATCCAGTAGCCGGTCTAGCTCGGCAATTGCAGAGTTTGTCCATGGAGCTGGCGGACGTTAGGTCCAAGGTTTGGCATCCTCAGGAGCAAGCCGGACCAGAACCTAAAGTAGCTCTCCCTGATAGGTTCACTGGGGGGCGGGACAAGTTTTTTGTTTTCCGGGAGGCATGTAAATTGTACTTTCGGCTGCGGCCTCGGTCATCGGGGAGTGAAGAACAAAGGGTGGGAATTGTCATCTCGCTCCTACAAGGGGACCCACAATCTTGGGCGTTCTCTCTTCCCCCGGGTTCCCCGGCTCTCCAGTCAGTGGATAGGTTTTTCGCTGCCCTGGGACTCGTATATGATGACCCAGATCGGATCTCCCTTGCTGAGTCTAAGTTACGTAGGATCCAGCAGGGAGATCGTCCGGCGGAGGAATTCTGTTCGGAGTTCCGTAGGTGGGCCACGGACACCCAGTGGAATGACCCGGCTCTTAGGAGCCAGTTTTGTCATGGGTTATCCAACAAATTACAGGATGTGTTGGCACAGTATGACTCTCCCGTGTCTCTGGAAGCCGCTATGGCCCTCGCTATTCGCGTGGACAGACGGCTTCGGGAGAGGTGCGGGATAACTCTACCCCCTGTGATGACTCCACCTCCTACAAGGTCCCCTCATATGGTGGTTCCCCTGGTCAGTCCAGAGGAGCCTATGCAATTAGGAGGGACATCATTTCGGGGGAGGGGACCGGTGGTGCGCCATAAGGCAGGAAGGTGTTTCTTCTGCGGCAGAAAGGGACATTTTATTGGGGGGTGTCCATCCCGTCCCTTGCAGAGTGAAGAGTCGTCGGAAAACTGTTGATCCCAGGTTGTGTGGTGGACGGCAATCTGGGAGTAGGTATTTCGTCCCTAGGTTCGTCTCAGTTTCTCGTACCGGCGGAGGTGGTGGTGGGTACAAGAACTGAGAGGATATCTGTTCTTCTGGATAGTGGGGCCGGGGCTAATCTGGTTGATGCTCGGTTTGCCCGGGTTCAAGGTATGCGGTTGAGTGAGTTGGCTAAACCCATCCCCATATTCTCGATCGATGCCAGGCCTCTCGGGCAGGGAAGTTTTTTGCAAGTTGTGCATGACGTAAAACTTCAAGTGGGGGCAATACATAAAGAACTGTTGTCTTGCTACGTGTTGGAGGGTCTTCCCACTCCTATTGTGTTGGGCCTTCCTTGGTTAGCTAAGCATAACCCGGTTATTAATTGGCAAACCAGGGAGATAAGCCAATGGAGTAAATTCTGTAATAAAAACTGCATGAACACGGTCATTGGTGCGGTTACTCCTTGGGTCTTACCTCCATTTCTGGCGGACTTTGAGGATGTATTCTCGGAGAAAGGGTGTCAGGAACTACCTCCTCATCGCGTGTATGACTGTTCTGTAAAACTGCTCCCTGAGGCCAAGTTACCTAAAGCTAGGTTGTATAACCTTTCTGGTCCTGAGAGGCAGGCCATGAAGGATTATATCTCAGAAAGTCTGGCTAAGGGGCATATTAGACCTTCATCTTCACCGGTGGCTGCGGGGTTCTTCTTTGTTAAGAAGAAAGATGGAGGCCTACGCCCTTGCCTGGATTTCCGTGAACTTAATCGGATTACGGTCCGAGATCCGTATCCGCTCCCACTTATTCCCGATCTCTTTAATCAGATCGTGGGCGCCAAATGGTTTTCTAAGTTGGATCTCAGGGGGGCGTACAATCTGATTAGGATGAAGGAGGGGGATGAGTGGAAGACGGCGTTTAACACTCCGGAGGGGCATTATGAGAACCTTGTCATGCCATTCGGTCTGACTAATGCCCCGGCGGTGTTCCAACACTTTGTTAATGACATTTTTCGCCGCTTGGTGGGACAGTTTGTTGTCATATATCTGGATGATATCCTAATTTACTCGCCGGATCTGGTGTCTCATCAGGAGCACGTTAGGCAGGTGTTACAGATCTTGCGGGATAATAAACTGTATGCCAAGTGGGAAAAGTGTGTGTTCGCCGTACAGGAACTCCAGTTTTTAGGCTTCCTGGTTTCAGCGTCCGGTTTTCGTATGGACCCTGGGAAAGTGCGGGCAGTTCTTGAGTGGGATCGGCCAGAGAATCTTAAGGCACTACAACGTTTCCTGGGGTTTGCTAATTATTACCGAAAGTTCATTCGTAATTTCTCGTCCATGGTTAAGCCTCTCACTGACATGACTAAAAAGGGGACGGATTTTTCTAGGTGGTCTGACAAGGCTTGTCAAGCATTCTCCTCTTTGAAAAAATGTTTTGCCTCGGCGCCCATACTCATTCAACCTGATGCGTCTCAGCCATTCATTGTAGAGGTAGACGCTTCCGAGGTAGGGGTGGGAGCAGTATTGTCACAGGGTTCGTCCCCTGGTAAGTGGCATCCGTGCGCCTTTTTCTCTAAAAAATTGTCGTCCGCTGAGAGGAATTACGATGTCGGCAATAGGGAACTCTTGGCCATTAAGTTAGCTTTTGAGGAGTGGCGCCATTTTCTGGAGGGGGCAGTTCATCCGGTCACCGTCATCACCGATCACAAGAACCTGCTATATCTGGAGTCCGCGAAACGTCTGAATCCCAGACAAGCTAGGTGGTCATTGTTTTTTACCAGGTTTAATTTTGTCGTTACATATCGTCCTGGGTCAAAAAATGTAAAGGCGGATGCCTTATCTCGTAGTTTCCCGGGGGCCGGGAATACGGACGACCCGATTCCTATCCTTCAGGAGGGGGTGGTGGTTTCGGCAGTATGCTCTGAGCTGGAGGAGGAGGTATTGGAGGCTCAGGGGGACGCCCCTGTTGGACCTCCAGGGAGATTGTTTGTTCCAGATCAGTTGCGACAAAAGGTGATCGAGGCACACCATAACTCAGTTTTTGCAGGACACCCGGGGAGTAAAGCAACTGTGGATCTCCTCTCACGTCGGTTTTGGTGGCCTAATTTACATAAGGAGGTGGTAACTTTTGTCGCGTCCTGTGGGGTTTGTGCGCGCTCTAAGACCTCACATACCCGTCCGTCTGGGGCCCTCTTACCTTTGAAGATCCCGGAGCGTCCTTGGACTCATCTGTCTATGGACTTTATTACGGACCTCCCTCCGTCTTCGGGTAAAACGGTCATACTCGTTGTAGTGGACAGGTTCAGCAAGATGGCACATTTTATCGCTCTTCCGGCTCTCCCTAATGCTAAAACTCTTGCGCAGGTGTTCATTGGGGAGATTGTGAGGCTTCACGGGGTACCCTCCGAGGTGGTGTCTGATCGGGGGTCTCAGTTTGTGTCTAAGTTCTGGAAGGCGTTTTGTGCACGGCGGGGGATGCAGTTGTCATTCTCATCGGCTTTTCATCCTCAGACCAATGGTCAGACGGAACGTATGAACCAGAGCTTGGAGACATATCTCCGGTGTTTTGTGTCAGAGAACCAGGAGGACTGGGCTTCTTTCTTACCTCTGGCAGAGTTTGCTCTTAATAATAGGCGGAGCGAGTCCACTGGTAAGTCCCCGTTTTTTGGGGCATATGGTTTTCACCCCCAGTTTTGTACTTTCAGTGGGGGGGGCTCTTCGGGGGTTCCTGAGGAGGAACGATTTTCCTCATCACTCGCTTCAGTATGGAGAGGGGTGCTGAAGAATCTGAATACTATGGGGAACCGATACAAACGTATGGCTGATAGGAGGAGAGTGTCTGGTCCGGACCTAAGTGTGAACGATCGGGTATGGTTGTCTACCAGGAATATAAAACTTAAGGTTCCCTCCTGGAAACTGGGTCCCAGGTTCATCGGGCCGTACAGAATCAGTTCTATTATTAATCCGGTGGCATTCCGTCTTGACCTCCCCCCTACGTTTAAAATTCACAACGTGTTTCACAGATCATTGCTTAAGAGGTATGTGGCGCCGGTGGTACCGTCACCTTTACCTCCCCCTCCAGTGGTTGTCAGTGGTAACTTGGAGTTCCAGGTATCGAGGGTCATTGATTCACGCTTTAATCGCCGGTCCCTTCAGTACCTGGTTCATTGGAAGGGGTATGGTCCTGAGGAGAGGATGTGGGTTCCTGCGTCGGATATTAACGCAGACCGATTAGTTCGGGCCTTCCACACGACTCACCCGGATAAACCTGGCCCTGAGGGTCCGGAGGCCCCTCGTAGAAGGGGGGGTACTGTCACGGGTGTGTTGCCACGAAGATCGTCACGAGTACACAGCCTGACTTCTCGCAGCTGACTTGTTGGTGCTTTGTGTTTCTCGGCAGTGAGGGAGTTAATTCTCTCTCTCTCTCTCTGGGCTAGATGAGGTCCAGCCTCGCCCAGCTGCAATCAATACTTCTGTAGTGAGACTCCTTCATATACCTGCTGGTCTGTTTGGGAGGTGTCGGTGAAAGCATTTCATTCAGACTGACAGAGCGGATCGTGGTGTTTGGAGTTGCTGAGATAAGTGTATTTGGAAGTGTTTTTTCCCTTTCCTCGCTTTATCATTTATCTCCTTTCCCGTTGGTTTTCCCTCTGTTGTAGTTGAGAAGTTGTTTGTATGCAAGGTGGTTTTGGTTTTTCCCTTGTACTGTCTCGTTCGTCTAAATACTGTGTTTGGGCATATTATTTCTTGTTCCCTTTGGTTGTGATCGGGGTCCTTCTCAGGACTAGATTACTGAGGTGCAGGGATCTTCAGGAGGTAGGGGTTACGCTGGCGGCCTGGACCTCTGTACCTTTAACAGTACCTCCAGGTTGAGGGATTAGTCAGGGCCCCAGCTTAGGGTCAGCTTAGGCCCCCTACCTCCAGTATACAGAGACAGCGTGACAATCAGTCATCTGGTACATGTAATACAGGCAATGTCATCCGGACAATTTATTAGGGCACATCGTATTTGTGACCAAGACAAAGCTTTTGAAGAATAGGCATGTGATATGACCAGTAGATACTTACAACGTGGTACAAAATGGAAATTGTTCAACAGGCCTACTATCGGGCCAAACACGCCAATAGACAATCTCTTCTCATTACTAAAAAGAAAAAGGAATCTGATGGGCATGTTCGATTCATCACAAATTATCATTCGAGGTGGAAGGAAATTACTAATATCATCTCCAAATTTTGGCTAATTCTCCAACAGGATCAGACAATACTTCCTTTTCTATCAAATCGTCCATTGATTATGGCTAAACGTAATAAGACACTACGTGATGTACTAGTTCATAGTCATCATGTACCTGATACATCTTCATATACACTGCTCAAAAAAATAAAGGGAACACTCAAATAACACATCCTAGATCTGAATGAATGAAATATTCTCATTGAATACTTTGTTCTGTACAAAGTTGTATGTGCTGACAACAAAATCACACAAACATCATCAATGGAAATCAAATTTATTAACCAATGGAGGCCTGGATTTGGAGTCACCCCCAAAATTAAAGTGGAAAAACACACTACAGGCTGATCCAACTTTGATGTAATGTCCTTAAAACAAGTCAAAATGAGGCTCAGTATTGTGTGTGGCCTCCACATGCCTGTATGACGTCATTACAACGTCTGGGCATGCTCCTGATGAGGTTGCAGATGGTCTCCTGTGGGATTTCCTCCCAGACCTGGACTAAAGCATCCGCCAACTCCTGGACAGTCTGTGGTGCAACGTGACGTTGGTGGATGGAGCGAGACATGATGTCCCAGATGTACTCAATCGGATTCAGGTCTGGGGAACGGGCGGGCCAGTCCATAGCTTCAATGCGTTCATCTTGCAGGAGCTGCTGACACACTCCAGCCACATGAGGTCTGGCATTGTCCTTCATTAGGAGGAACCCAGGGCCAACCGCACCAGCATATGGTCTCACAAGAGGTCTGAGGATCTCATCTCGGTACCTAATGGCAGTCAGGCTACCTCTGGCAAGCACATGGAGGGCTGTGCGGCCCTCCAAAGAAATGCCACCCCACACCATTACTGATCTACTGCCAAACCGGTCATTCTGAAGGATGTTGCAGGCAGCAGATCGCTCTCCACGGCGTCTCCAGACTCTGTCACGTCTGTCACATGTGCTCAGTGTGAACCTGCTTTCATCTGTGAAGAGCACAGGGTGCCAGTGGCGACTTTGCCAATCGTGGTGTTCTGTGGCAAATGCCAAGCATCCTGCACGGTGTTGGGCTGTGAGCACAACCCCCTTCTGTGGACGTCGGGCCCTCATACCACCTTCATGGAGTCGGTTTCTAACTGTTTGTGCAGACACATGCATATTTGTGGCCTGCTGGAGGTCATTTTGCAGGGCTCTGGCAGTGCTCCTTCTGTTCCTCCTTGCACAAAGGCGGAGGTAGCAGTCCTGCTGCTGGGTTGTTGGCCTCCTACGACTCCCTCCACGTCTCCTGGTGTACTGACCTGTCTCCTGGTAGCGCCTCCAGCCTCTGGACACTACACTGACAGACACAGCAAACCTTCTTGCCACAGCCCGAATTGATGTGCCATCCTGGATCCTGGATGATGCCCCTCACCCGCCTCCCATATAACAATTCAAATGGGGAGAACACCGTAGATTTTTGGGACACCTCCCGATAGGCGAACAGGAGGTGCGGCAAGAATTTCTCCCAGTCCCTGCAGGTCCGGGTGAACGTCCCAATGAGTTGTTTTAACGTTCCGTTAAAGCGCTCACACAACCTGTTGGTTTGCGGGTGGTATGGGGCGCTTCTAATGGACTTTACACCACACAGTCTCCACAGTTGGCTGGTCACCTCTGCCGTAAATTGGGTGCCCTGATCCGAGATAATGTCCCGGGGAAATCCAACCCGTGAGAAAACCTGGAGCAGGGCAGCCACCACCGTCTCTGCCAATATGTTAGGTAAGGCAACCGCCTCTGGATGCCGCGTTGCGTAATCTATCACAGTCAATATATACATTTTCCCTGACGGACTGGGTTTGGCTAACGGCCTTATCAGATCGACCGCTACTCGGCTAAATGGCTCCTCCACAATGGTAAGGGGGTGTAATTTGGCCTTGCAGCGATCTCCCCTCTTGCCAATGCGCTGGCAACTGTCACAGGTCTGGCAGTACTGACGAACATCATGGGATGCCCCTGGCCAAAAGAAGTTTTGTGTCAGACGATGCCTGGTGCGGCTGACTCCGAGGTGCCCCGCCAAGAGTATATCATGAGAGATTCGCAGCAACTCCTGCCTATACTTTTTGGGAACTACCAGCTGTAGTTTTACAGTGGGGCTCGTCCCTGAGTGAGTTTGCTCTGTAACCCTGTAGAGGAGTCCCTGATGCCATATAAACTGTTCACCTTCCAGTACCCCTCTCCCCTCTTAGGCCTTCCCGCGATACCCCTGCAATGAGGGATCCTCTAGTACCTCCCTCCTAAATTCTGCTGGGGTGTCCCATGAAATGTGTCTGGCTATGGGAATACGTGAAGGGCTGTAGTGTCTTACCTGGGCCTCCTCCAAGTGTGATTCCGCCTCCGCAGCTCGAGCTTGTCTCCGGGTAGTCACAGGATATGTCTCAGCCAGGGGGGCGACCGAGAAGGAAGACAACATGGGCCCCAAGTCATTTCCCAGCAGGACGTCTGCAGGCAAATCCTTCATCATGCCGACCTCGACAAGGCCATCCCCGACCCCCCAGTTCAGGTGAATCTTGGCCGTGGGCAGTCAATGTATGGCTCCCCCTGCTACACGGACCGCCACTGTCCGACCCGTCTTTTGGTCTTGGGCGAGATGCGACTTCACAAGGGTCAGAGTAACTCCGGAACCTCTTAATCCTTGCAGCCGTTTACCATTAATCCACACCGACTGTCGATGTTGTTTTCGATTATCCGCCTGGGCTGCCTGCACAGGGTCCACTTCATGCAGCACTCCCTCTATCTCTTCCATCCCATAGTTAGCCATAGCCACCGATGCCGGGTCGGCTTTGCCTTGGTAGCAGTGTACAGCGGCCCGGTTGAAGGTAGTCGTTTCCGGTTTTGGCCACTGGGTGCGCTGGGTCTGGTTGGGACAGTGTCTCTGCAGGTGACCCAGCTGATGGCTGGTGTGGCATCGCACCCCAGGAGGACTCTGGTAGGCCGGGCTATTGGTGGGTCCCCCGCCAAGCTTCTGTGGTTTAGTGGCCTCCAGACCCATGGGAGGGCCCCTTGAGACAGTTTTAGACCCTGACAATTGGGCCCTCCTGGCATCATAATGTTCATCGGTCAGCCATGCGGCCTCCTCAAGAGTCGTCGGTCCCGAAGCCATTCTTGCGTCTCGGGAGTTAACCCAGTAAAGAATCGTTCTAACGCGATGAGCTGTAGGACGTCCTCCTTCGTGTCTGCTTTGCTACCTTGTAACCACTGTAGCAGTGACCGCCATAGTTTACAGGCCCATTCAGCATGGGTATCTGTTTCCCGTTTTGTGGTTTTGCGGAACTTTTGACGGTATGCCTCTGGTGTTAGTGTATACCGGGCCAAGATCACTTCTTTGACTCGCTTATAGTCCATACAGTCCTTATCCGATACAGTGCGATAGGCATCCGCTGCCCGGCCTGTCAGCTTGCTGGCCAGAATCTGGACCCAATCCTCCGGCTCCACTTTATGAAGGGTACACTGCCGCTCAATGTCCTGCAGAAAGCCATCAATGTCTTCCTCTGCCTCCCCCAATGTCGGAAGGCATTGTATTGGATCTTTTTGTGGCTTACCCCTGCTGGTACCGGGGAGGAAGCCAGGGCTCCCCCTGCTCGCTGTATCTCCTCTCTCCGTTCTGCCATCTCCATCTTGGCTAGCTCTATCTTGGTCCGCTCTGCCATCTCCATCCTGGCTAGCTCCATCCGCGCTCTGCCCTCTCCATCTCCATCTTTTTATCCAGATCAGTACGCACATCAGCCATCACCTTATCTATGATCTGTACTGCCGGGTTGGGAGCATAAAGTGCCAGTCTGCTCTTTACCTCCCTCTGGAATTCAGTCTCTTCCACGTTCCCACTGGAGGTTGTTGCGTTGTCGAGCTCCATAATGGCTGCTATCAAATCCGCTTTTGTTTTGTTGCTGGCGGTTAACCCTCGAGCTTCCACAAGGTCCTTCAACGTATTCCTCTTTAGCTTCTGGTAGATGTCTTCCATTCAGTCCTTGGCTCCTGAAGAAGATGGACCGCATCCCACCGCTGCCACCAGTGTGACGGGAGCTAGTTACCCCATCCACAGATGTCCAATCTTCTTCTGTAGGCCCCTGACATGGAAAGGCTTTTCTTACACTGGGATATATAAAATATGACTATCACACAGTGTCTCCAAGATGAACTTAACTTTTATTCTCACAAGCAGGTTTTATAGAGAATCACACAGGCTATTTTTAGCACCCATTGTTCTCACCAGATAATACCCACAGTAGGCTCCCAGACAGCAGTTATGCAACAACCCATTAATCAGCACATTGTCTGTTTGCCACTGCTAAGTGAGCACAGGAAGGTGGGGGCCAGGAGTGCTTCGGTCACATCACAAAATGTCCAACAATATGTGATCCACAATATTCACCCCACTTTATAACATTATGTCCCATTAGCTGCATAGGCGCTACGACAACCCCCATGTAGCAAAATCTTGGAGTACGGGGTTGATCCATCACAGTACGTAATATTATGCAGAAATTAAACTTTTTATGAACTTATTTCTGTATTCTTTTTTGCATTATGACATTTGATATTGCATGGTGATCACTTTTACTGTTCATCATATGATTTGGATAGGCATAGTTCCATACATATATAAATTTTCCTTTTTGCTTAAATAATGTAAATACATTTGGATATGCACATACATATATATACAGTACAGACCAAAAGTTTGGACACACCTTCTCATTTAAAGATTTTTCTGTATTTTCATGCTTATGAAAATTGTACATTCACACTGAAGGCATCAAAACTATGAATTAACACATGTGGAATTATATAGTTAACAAAAAAGTGTGAAACAACTGAAAATATGTCTTATATTCTAGGTTCTTCAAAGTAGCCACCTTTTGCTTTGATGTCTGCTTTGCACACTCTTGGTATTCTCTTGATGAGCTTCAAGAGGTAGTCACCGGAAATGGTTTTCACTTCACAGGTGTGCCCTGTCAGGTTTAATAAGTGGGATTTCTTGCCTTATAAATGGGTTTGGGACCATCAGTTGTGTTGTGCAGAAGTCTGGTGGATACACAGCTGATAGTCCTACTGAATAGACTGTTAGAATTTGTATTATGGCAAGAAAAAAGCAGCTAAGTAAAGAAAATCGAGTGGCCATCATTACTTTAAGAAATGAAGGTCAGTCAGTGCGAAAAATTGGGAAAACTTTCAAAGTGTCCCCAAGTGCAGTTGCAAAAACCATCAAGTGCTACAAAGATACTGGCTCACATGAGGACCGCCCCAGGAAAGAAGACCAAGAGTCACCTCTGCTTCTGAGGATAAGTTTATCCGAGTCACTAGCCTCAGAAATCGCAGGTTAACAGCAGCTCAGATTAGAGACCAGGTCAATGCCACACAGAGTTCTAGCAGCAGACACATCTCTACAACAACTGTTAAGAGGAGACTTTGTGCAGCAGGCCTTCATGGTAAAATAGCTGCTAGGAAACCACTGCTAAGGACAGGCAACAAGCAGAAGAGACTTGTTTGGGCTAAAGAACACAAGGAATGGACATTAGACCAGTGGAAATCTGTGCTTTGGTCTGATGAGTCCAAATTTGAAATCTTTGGTTCCAACCACTGTGTCTTTGTGCGACACAGAAAAGGTGAACGGATGGACTGTACATGCCTGGTTCCCACCGTGAAGCATGGAGGAGGAGGTGTGATGGTGTGGGGGTGCTTTGCTGGTGACACTGTTGGGGATTTATTCAAAATTGAAGGCATACTGAACCAGCATGGCTACCACAGCATCTTGCAGCGGCATGCTATTCCATCCGGTTTGTGTTTAGTTGGACCATCATTTATTTTTCAACAGGACAATGACCTCAAACACACCTCCAGGCTGTGTAAGAGCTATTTGACCAAGAAGGAGAGTGATGGGGTGCTACGCCAGATGACCTGGCCTCCACAGTCACCAGACCTGAACCCAATCGAGAAGGTTTGGGGTGAGCTGGACCGCAGAGTGAAGGCAAAAGGGCCAACAAGTGCTAAGCATCTCTGGGAACTCCTTCAAGATTGTTGGAACACCATTTCTGGGGACTACCACTTGAAGCTCATCAAGAGAATGCCAAGAGTGTGCAAAGCAGTCATCAAAGCAAAAGGTGGCTACTTTGAAGAACCTAGAATATAAGACATATTTTCAGTTGTTTCACACTTTGTTGTTAACTATATAATTCCACATGTGTTAATTCATAGTTTTGATCCCTTCAGTGTGAATGTACAATTTTCATAGTCATGAAAATACAGAAAAATCTTTAAATGAGAAGGTGTGTCCAAACTGTTGGTCTGTACTTTGTGTATATATATATATATACAGTTATATGAAAAAGTTTGGGCACCCCTATTAATCTTAAGCTTAATGTTTTTTAAAAATTGGTGTTTTTGCAACAGCTATTTCAGTTTGATATATGTAATAACTGTTGGACACAGTAATGTTTCTGCCTTGAAATGAGGTTTATTGTACTGACAGAAAATGTGCAATCTGCATTCAAACAAAATTTGACAGGTGCATAAGTATGGGCACCTCACCAGAAAAGTGACATTAATATTTAGTAGATCCTCCTTTTGCAAAAATAACAGCCTCTAGTCGCTTCCTGTAGCTTTTAATGAGTTCCTGGATACTGGATGAAGGTATTTTTGACCATTCCTCTTTACAAAACAATTCCAATTCAGTTAAGTTTGATGGTCGCCGAGCATGGACAGCCCTTTTCAAATGATCCCACAGATGTTCAATGATATTCAGGTCTGGGGACTGGGATGGCCATTCCAGAACGTTGCAATTGTTCCTCTGCATGAATGCCTGAGTAGATTTGGAGCGGTGTTTTGGATCATTGTCTTGCTGAAAGATCCATCCCCTGCGTAACTTCAACTTTATCACTGATTCTTGAACATTATTGTCAAGAATCTGCTGATACTGAGTGGAATCCATGCGTCCCTCAACTTTAACAAGATTCCCGGTGCCGGCATTGGCCACACAGCCCCAAAGCATGATGGAACCTCCACCAAATTTTACTGTGGGTAGCAAGTGTTTTTCTTGGAATGCCGTGTTTTTTGCCGCCATGCATAACGCCTTTTTGTATGACCAAACAACTCAATCTTGGTTTCATCAGTCCACAGGACCTTCTTCCAAAAACAAATTGGCTTCTCCAAATGTGCTTTTGTATACCTCTGCTGACTCTGTTTGTGGCGTGCTTGCAGAAACGGCTTCTTTCGCATCACTCTCCCATACAGCTTCTCCTTGTGCAAAGTGCGTTGTATAGTTGACCAATGCACAGTGACACCATCTGCAGCAAGTTGATGCTGCAGCTCTCTGGAGGTGGTCTGAGGATTGTCCTTGACTGATCTCACCATTCTTCTTCTCTGCCTTTCTGATGTTTTTCTTGGCCTGCCACTTATGGCCTTAACAAGAACTGTCCCTGTGTTCTTCCATTTCCTTACTATGTTCCTCACAGTGGAAACTGACAGGTTAAATCTCTGAGACAGCTTTTTGTATCCTTCCCCTGAACAACTATGTTGAATAATCTTTGTTTTCAGATCATTTGACAGTTGTTTTGAGGAGCCCATGATGCCACTCTTCAGAGGAGATTCAAACAGGAGAACAACTTGCAAGTGGCCACTTTAAGTAGCTTTTCTCATGATTGCATACACCTGGCTATGAAGTTCAAAGCTCAATGAGGTTACAAAACCAAAAAAAGTGCTTTAGTACGTCAGTAAAAAGTAGGTAGGAGTATTTAAAACAAGAAAATGATAAGGGTGCCCATACTTATGCACCTGTCAAATTTTGTTTGAATGCAGAGTACACATTTTCTGTTAGTACAATAAACCACATTTCAAGGCAGAAACATTACTGTGTCCAACAGTTATTACATATATCAAACTGAAATAGCTGTTGCAAAAACACCAATTTTTTAAAAACATTAAGCTTAAGATTAATAGGGGAGCCCAAACTTTTTCATATAACTGTATATATATATATATATATATATATATATATATATATGTAACGAGACAGGTGATGAAAGAACTGTTCCACGGTGCAAGGATGGGAGGGTCGTAACTAGGTGCCTCACAGAATCCGACCTTAGATATACGGCAGTTTAACGACTCCGTGATCCAAGGAGCGACGAGGAAGGTGAACCAGGTGCTACTCCAGTACTGACCTCGGATGATTGGCAGCTGATTCCCAGAGACAGGAGGCAGACACAGACTGATACCACTGATGGACAGGCAAGAGGTTTCGGCCGATAGACAAGCAGGCGGGGATGGCTGATAGACAGGCAGGCGGGCACGGCTGATAGACAGGCTGGTGGGCACGGCTGATAGGCAGGCGGGCATGGCTGATAGGCAGGCAGGTGGGCACGGCTGATAGAAAGGCAGACAGGTGGGTACATGTACTGCGACCAGGAAGTAAAGAGATTGTTAACCACAAACAAACTAAGTTGCACAAGCACCTCCATATTGGAGGAGGTGCCTTAAATAGCCAGAGTCCTCCGGCCATTGGCCGCGGACACTTTAGGATGGTGCACGTTGTCCCTTTAAGAGGAAGGGAGCGCACGCACACCTTAAGCACAGTGCCCAGGCATCTGTGCACTGTGCGCGCGTGCCGGGCTGAGTCAGCGTGGAGAGAGGGGGGCCCTCCGGCGTCTCTGCCGGGGAAAGAGGGTAGGAGGCAGAGACGCCGAAGCTACAGTACCCCCCTTTATGCCCCCTCGTTTTTTAGGCCTGCAAGAAATTTCTCCAGGAGGAGAGGGGTATAGATGTTCTCTCTGGGTTCCCAGGATCTCTTCTCAAAACCAAACCCCTTCCAATCTACAAGAGAAAAGGTCTTTACTCTTACCCTCTTGGTAGCCAGGATACTCTCTACTTCAAAAACGTCTGCAGTGCTGACAGGAGCAGGAGTAGTTCCCGAATCTTTGGAAAATGGACTAGATGTTTAAGGAGAGACACATTAATTTACGACCTATGCCGTAATAGTATGGCACAGGTAATATTCCCCTGTTTAGCGCAGGCTCTGACGTTGAGTCCGCACTAAATCGGGCACATGTCAGCTGATCTATACAGCTGACATGTGTCCGCAACAGCCACGAGTGGAATCGCAATCCACCTGCAGCTGTTAACTAGTTAAATGCCACTGTCAATCTCTGACAGCGGCATTTAACATCGCCAAGCCAGAGGCGCATCACTTTCCCCGCCCATCGGTGACCCTGTCACATGATTGCGGGTCACCGATGGGTTGGCATGACAACCAGAGATTTGCAGGAGACCTCTGTGGCTCTCATGTCCAGATTGCTATGAGCGCCGCCCAGTGGTCAGGGCTCATAGCACGTGAGCAAATCTGCTACATAGAGGCGATCTGATCATCGCCTGTATGTAGCAGAGCCGATCAGGCAAGTGCTGCTTTTAGTCTCCCATGGAGACCATTGAAGCAATCAAAAAGTTTAAAAAAAATGTTTAAACATATTAAAAAAATAAAAAAATAAAAGTTTAAAACACCCCCCTTTCGCCCCAATTCAAAGTAAAACAATAAAAAAAAAATCACACATACACATATTTGGTATCGCTGTGTTCAGAATCGCCCAATCTATCAAAATAAAAAAATAATTAATCCGATCAGTAAACGGCGTAATGAGAAAAAAATTCTAAACTCCAGAACTACGTTTTTTGGTCGCCGCAACATTGCAATGATGTTGTTTAAGCTTTTACTTGTTTAGGGGATTCTTTTTTACTTGTGCGTCCATAGGTTTTTGGCCCAGTCTGGTTTCGCAGTTTTTCTTATGTGTTTGTTATTTTTTAGTGTGTGCTTTAGGGAGAAGCCTGGAATACTCGGGATTGTCTCTGTGGAGCAGTGGCTCCATTTCATCTTACAGACAGAGTGCCAACCTCTGCAGTCAGATAGGGATGTTTTTATAAGGGCTTTCACAATTATATCTTTGTATGCATTTATCCCTGTAGCAGCATACTATTTGTTCCAGTAGCGTAGCTACCGGGGGAGCAGAGGGGGCTGTTGCCCTGGGCCCCACACTCTGAGGGGGCCCACCCGGAGCTACACTATTGTAACTGTAGCTGTGTCACCCCAGGCCTGGATGCCACAAATAATAAAGGCTGTGTCTGAGAGCAGGAGGGAGGTTCCCTGGTTAGGGACAATTAGAACACAGCACCTCCTGTCTCAGGCCAGTAGGGGGAGCTGGCTGCCCCTATAAAAGCTGGAACTGGGGGCAGGGTTAGGGAGAACTGGACGACCTAGCTCAGGAGTGAGACTAGTCCCAGAGGAGGAGGGACAGTTCAGCTGTAGCTGAGGAGGTCGTGAGGCAGTGGAGGAACTGCCAGCCAGGGACGTAAGGCGCGGAGAGCCTGTCCTGGCCGAGAGAAACCACCTAACTGGACATTGGCGTCCGAGGCTGTTAGGATTCTAAGTCCTGCAGCAGATAACCAGCCCGCAAGGGATTTTATATCCTTTGGCCTAAGAAGCCCAGAGGCTCCGCCACAGCAGAAGGGACCAGCAAGGCCAAGAGAGGCCCAAGGTAAAAAGGCACTCAAGTTGCAAGCCATATGGGCGAGAATACACGGTACGCTCTGGAATGTGGGCTATTATACCACGAAAAGGGAAATAGTCAGGAAGAGCCTAGTGAGCACGGTAGGCCTTCACCCTCACCCTGACCAGAAGGGCTTCCCGCTTGTTCTCAGACGTCCAGGCCCCCTCCTAGTCGGGACAGTTGTTGGGTCACTACCATCTGTTTCAATAAAGACCCTAAACTGTTTAAGTGGACTCTGCAGTCTGACTATTGCGACCGGAATTACAACTCCCAACATCCACCTACACTGCCCTGGGGCTACACTCCTCCCGTGGGGAGTTGTACTACTCTGTGCTGCACACCCACATCTGCCCCAGCGGTCTGCCTTGCAGCGGCGGTTATCCCTGACCGCAATCCACGGGTGGCGTAGTCGGACATTCAAAACACTGATAAATAGACCGCCGCAATTTGGTCTGACCACCCTGAGCCACATGATCGGGTTGCCACTACTACCCCCAGCATCGTACAGAAGGCTCGGTTCCGGGTACCCCACGGCCCAGGGGGCGAGTCATAGCGGCGTGAGCAGGGTCGGACTGGGGTGCCTAGGGCCCACCAGGGGAACTGACTCTAGGGGCCCACACTACAGCCCACCATAAACGTTTTTATTACTTGTTATGCTTTTCTATAATGTACTATAATTACATGATTGGCCGCGCTGTGGAGCACCAAGTGGCAGGACTTTGTTCGAACAGTCCTTCCGTACTGCCAGAGTCCCTTTAATGGTAACCTGTCATCTTGAAAAACACTATTTATCTGCAGATATAGGGGTAATCTGCAGGTAAATAGGGTTTAAAGCCTGGTTAGATGGCTTATTGGAAAAGCGTTGGCTACACGGAGAAAATTACATTTTATTCTCCCTGCCGCCACTCGCTTCCCGTTATTGGGTCGGTGCAAGGAGGGAGACATTACAGTCACCGCGAACTACAAAGTGAGGGTGCTGTTATAATGTCCGGCACCTTGATTGCGACACTTCCATGGAGCCCAACCTCAGGCTGTTAGAGCTTACCTAACAAACAGGCAATTCCTGCATGTGTTGCGTCTGTCTACCGCCGCAAAACAAGCTACCCCGGGGACTCGAGCATATTAGCAGAGCACTACAAGATACTCGGATAACACCCGAGCATGCTGGGATCACGGCTTATCCGACCACGCTCGCTCAGCACTAGTTGCCAGGTGCTGCTGCCATGTTAGTCATTCAAAGGGCCCGCGACCACTTTTTTTTTTTTTTTTTTAATTCTTCTCTGCAGGGGGCCCACCGGGAAATTTGCCGGCACCCCGCCATGAAAGTCTGAGCCTGGGCGTGAGCAGCACGCTGCTACAGTTACACTCCGGGCAGAGCAGGGAGACTCGATGTCCCTGCACTGCCTGGCGGCCGCTATGGGTCCCTTGAGCAGGAGGGGTGCCCCCGGTGCCAGCATCGTGCCCCCCCACCATTCACCACAACCGCGAGCTCAGTGATGGGAGAGGGAGCGACCTCTGTGTCTGAGCACCCGGCCCACTGTGCTGAAGATGTGTACCGGCCGGGCGCTCAGAGCAGCGGGGGAACCAGGAGGAGAGAGAGGTGAGTATTGTGCTTATTTATTTATTTTTTCTTATGGGGGATTATGCTACAGACTTCCTAGGGGGTGGGGGGATTATGCTACAGACAGCCTATGGGGGGTGGGGGATTATGCTACTGACTGCCTATGGGAGGGTGGGGGGCTTATGCTGCAGACTGCCTATAGCGGGGGTGGGGGGATTATTCTACAGACTGCCTATGGGGGTGGGGAGATTATGCTAAAGACTGTCTATGGGCTTTGGGGGGAATTATGCTGCAGACTGACTTTGAGGGAGTGGGAGGATTATTCTACAGACTGCCTATGGGGGATGGGGGGATTATGCTACAGACTGCCTACGGGGGATGGGGGGAATTATGCTACAGACTGCCTATGGGGGGTGGGGGATTATGCTACAGGCTGCCTGTTGGGGGTTATGCTGCAGACTGCCTATGGGGGGTGGGGGGATTACGCTACAGACTGCCTATGGGGTGGGTGGGGGGATTATGCTACAGACCGCCTATAGGGGGTGGAGGGATTATGCTACAGACTGTCTATGGGGGGTGGGGAAATTATGTTACAGACTGCCTATTTGGGGGTGGGGGGATTATGCTACAGACTGCCTATGGGGGGTGTGAGGAATTTGCTACAGACTGCCTATGGGGGGTGGGGGGATTATGCTACAGACTTCCTATGGGGGGATTATCCTGCAAACTCTTCCTCTGGGGAGTGCACTATACTTTATTGTGGATTGTCTGGTGCATTATACTATATGGAGGTTATTTATACAGTGTGGGGATTACAGTTAGGGTCATACAGTGTGGGAGATTATTTGGGGTCTTTTTACAGTGTAGGGGCCATCATACAGTGTGGGAGATAATGTGGGGTCTTTGTATATTGAGGAGGCCATCATACAGTGTGGGAGATAATGTGGGGTCTTTGTATAGTGTGGGGGCCTTCATACAATGTGGGAGATAATGTGGGGTCTTTGTGCAGTGTGGGGGCCATAATACAGTGTGGGAGATAATGTGGGGTCTTTACACAGTGTGAGAGCCATCATACAGTGTGGGGGATAATGTGGGGTCTTTACACAGTGTGAGAGCCATCATACAGTGTGGGGGATAATGTGGGGTCTTTTCACAGTGTGGGGGCTATCATACAGTGTGGGAGATAATGTGGGGTCTTTGCACAGTGTGGGGGCCATTATACAGTGTGGGAGATAATGTGGGGTCTTTGCACAGTGTGGGGGCCATCATACAGTATGGGAGATAATGTGGGGTCTTTGCACAATGTGGAGTCCATCATACAGTGTTGGAGACATCAGTTTGGAGACTACTAAAGGGTCAGTATACTGTGTGTTGGGTACTATACAGTGAGGGGGTATTATACTGTGTATAGGGGAGCATCATACTGTGTATAGGGGAGCTGTGCATGGGGGGAGACTAAGGACATTATTAAATGTTAAGCGGGCACTTATCGTTATAGGGTAACTCAGGTTATTGTGACTGTCAGGGGAGCACACAGAGGGCATTATTACTTTCTAGGGGGCAAAATGTGTCACTGTTTTCTAGGGCACTTGCACAGGGCATTACTATATTCTAGAGGGTTGCTTTACCATTTTGAGAGCACACAGAAGGTGCAGTAATATGGACATGTAGAGCAAAAGAGGCTCAGTATTGGGGTATCAGCAGGAAGAGGTGTTTGTGCAGGTTGGAAATAGATGGGGACAGGGCCTGAAATGTAAGAAGTCAAATGTGTCTTTGTTATGATCTCTTTAGACCTGAGACTCTGAGTCCTGGATGGAGAAGTCGTTGTGTCGGTCTGGGCCAGATGGAAAAGACGGGAAAAGTGAACAATTTAATCAGAAAGAACATCAGCTGTAAGTTACTATATATAACTGTGCTGTGATCTCTTATATGTTCTGCAGGACTGGTATCTAGCAATATGTCACCATATGGTGGTAATAGCAGTGCTGCTCTTTGTATAGAGATTATTTTCAGTAACAGCGCTGTCCTCTGCTGAGGTTCTCCTACATCCACTGTCTGGGTGCGCCACTATTTTTGTAATCAGGGTTACCTGATTAGGGGCCCACTCAGAAGTTTTGCCCCCCCCCTGAACCAAAACCCTAGCTACACCTCTGATTTGATCATATATAAGCCCTGCTTACTGTCATTTAACAGTCATACATTACATACAGTTAGATCCAGAAATATTTGGACAGTGACTGAATCTTTGTGATTTGAGCTCTACATGCCACTATTTTTTATTTAAAATGAAACAACTGAGATGCAATTGAAGTGTAGACTTTCAGGTTCAATTAAAGGGTTTGAACAAAATTATCCTGTGAAATGTTTAGGAATTGCAACCATTTTTCTACATAGCCTCCTCATTTCAAGGCCACAAAAGTAGTTGGATAAATTAACTTTACCATAAATAAAATGTTCATTATTAATACTTTGTAGAGAATCCTCTGCAGGCAATGACTGCCTGAGGTCTGGAAGTTATGGACGTCACCAAATGCTGGGTTTCCTCCTATTTGATGCTTTGCCAGGCCTTTACTGCAGCTGACTTCAGGTGTAGCTTGTTTGTTGGTCTTTCTCCCTTAAATTTTGTATTAAAGGGGTTTTCCCACAAATAAAGTACATTTTAATTAATAGATCTTGGAATAAAAATAAGTTCCACAATTGGATGTGTTTAAAAAAAATGTCCCTGTGCTGAGATAATCTTATAAATGTGCCCCTGCTGTGTACTGAGTAACGGCTGTGTCTGACTGTGCAGGAACATGGTCTGATCATACCACATCTCCTGGGCCGGCATTATGGGGGAGCACTTTGGGCGGTTGACCATGGCCCGCACTCTACCATAGGCCCCGAGCGATATTAGCAGCAGGCCACACAATCGCTATGGGGCCCGTGATTCGGAGGTGGGACCCGGTGCCAGCTGTCCACTCCTTCCCCCATCATTCTCCCTCAGCATCTGATGTCTGAGCCAGTGGGCGCAATGCCATCACTTCATCGCGCCGCATTGTGCCGGGCAGTGGAGTACTATATGTACTGTATGGAGGTCTGCTGGGTGTGCATTATAGTATATGTACTGTATGGAGGATTATGAGATGTGCATTATACTATATGTTCTATACTGAAGACTATGGGGTGTGCATTATACTGTATGTACTGTATGGAAGACTATGGGGTGTGCATTATACTGTATAGAGGACTATGGTGGGTGCATTATACTATATGCACTGTATGAAGAACTATGGGTGTGCATTAAACTGTATGGAGGACGAAGGGGAGTGTAGTATACTGTATGGAGGACTATGGGGTGTGCATTATATTGCATGTACTGTATGGAGGACTATGGATTGTTCATTATACTGTATGGAGGACTATGGGGTGTGCATTATACTGTATGTACTTTATGGAGGACTATAGGGTGGGCATTATACTATATGAAGGACTATGGGGGTGCATTATACTATATAGGAGGTAATATGGGGCCCATTATACTATATGGAAGGCAATGTGGGCACCATTATATTATTTGGAGGGCTATGTGGAGACCATTATAATATTTGGAGGGGCATTATAAGATTTAAAGGGCTATGTGGGGTCATTATAATATTTGAAGGGCTATTTGAGGGTCATTATACTATATGGAGGACTATGTGGGAGTCTTTATACTTTATGAAGGGCTATGTGGGAGCCTTTATGCTTTATGCAAGCATTTATACAGGGTGAAGGTTTGTGTGGGGTTTATCATACTGTGGAGGGCTGTGTGAGAGCCATTATACTGTTTGTAGGGCTGTGTGGAAGCCAATTACACTGAAGGGCTGTGTGGGGTCCATTATACTATGTCTCTGTATGTAACAGCTCTGTCCATGCATGTGTTGGTATGTATGTGCTCTGTCCATGCATGTGTCTGTATGTATGTGCTCCGTACGTGTATGTGTTGGTAGGTATGTGCTCCGTCCATGCATGTGTTTGTATTTATGTGTTCCATCCAAGCATGAGTCTGTATGTATGTGCTCCATATATGCATGCGTCTTTATGTAGGTGCTCTGTTTACATGTATCTGTATGTACGTACGTGCCTGTAAATATGTGCTCTGTGTATACATTTATGTGTATGTGATATGTGTATATACATGTGTGTAACATGCAGTTTGTGTATACGTGTGTGTCACATACTGTGTGTTTAGCATCCACATTTATAAATACCAGTAGCACAGACAGGAGAAAATAGGTGTAAACATCAGCAATCGCCCAGTGAACGAGCAAAATGCAACCTATTGTTTATGCCAGAACCGAAATCATTGTTCTCAGCAGCTCATCGCCTAGTGCAAACTGCAGATGTGCTGCTGATAACATTATATGTATGGGGACAGATTGATCTATTAGTGATTGTTCTGTGCCCATGATTTTTCCTCACCCAGTGTAAAGAGGCTGGGAAACAAGCACCGAAGGACTTCAGAATTGCTGATAGCACTCATTTAACGGCCTGAACTCAACCTATGTAAATGCAATGTAAATGTTTCTGTGTGATGGTGCAATATGTTATCATCTGGAGCTCCACTTTGTCTAAAACTGGCCCTTCTCCTTAGCAGGGGAGGAAGTAAAAGAGTATACAGACAGGACAGCAAATGATTCTTTTTGTGAGGCAAAACATTTCACTGACTGTTATTAAGCAAAGTTTTACCTGGAAGAAAGATTCATTTGTGATACTATGCTGTAATGTCTGTATACTCTTTTGCTTCCTCCCCTGCCCAGGAGCTGTGGTATGTTCCTGCACGGTCAGACACAGCCATTACACAGTACATAGTATGGGCACATTTATAAGATTATCTCCGCACAGAAACATTTTTTTGAAACACATCCAATTGTGGAACTTCTTAGAATTCAAAGATCAATTGATTAAAATGTTGATTCAAATTAACTTTGTTTGTGGGAAAACCCCTTTAAGCCCTTCACAAACTTGGACGTATCCATATGTAGCACCCCGAGGGTTCGGTTGCTACAGAGGTATTGCATCTCACCCAGATGTGCGATATCTCACTTCCAGGTAAGGATGGAGTGTGGCTCAGGACCCTAACACCCACATGCACTACACCACATTTCCGGGGGACAGCTCGACGGTGCTCCCATTAGTTATGCAGGCACGAGTGAGCATGTCCCTGGCTGGAGTGGGGGGAGGGAACACCTAGAGAAGGGAACCCGGTAGTGTGTGCTTAGGGGAAGCAGATCCTGGGTGCACTTTGTACAGGAGTATAAGAGGGAGGGGCACCATCTTGAGAGTGTTCAGAGTGGAGAAAGGAGAAGCCAGTGAGCAGAGCTGCTTTATGGGCTCTGCTCCACAGGCAAGGGGAAGCCAGAGAGCAGAGCTGCTTTATGGGCTCTGCTCCACAGGCAGGCCCTGGGAGGAGGCCTGAGTCTGGAGGAGGAAAGAAAGAGGAAGAGAAGCAGACTGGGCTCCAAGAAGGACAGAGGGGACCCCAGGGGTGTGGACTGGCTGGTAGCCACCACACGCCCGCCGCTACCCGAGTAGGGGGGTCAGGTCAAGAAGAAGGGAACCGGATCCCAAATTAGTGGAGGAGAGAAACTACCCTCAACTAAGAACCGGAGGCTGCGACATTACATGTGGAGCAGCCCCTCACCAAACCCGCTAGAAAGGCACCACATAGGACCTGGGAAACGCAGGCCAACGTTTGCCCACCAAGAAGGTCCGAGGCAGCTGGACATAAGCGTGGTCACTAGTGGGGTTGAAGACCAGAGACAGGAAACATAAAGGGGGTCCTGCAAAGCACTCCAGAAAGACCTGGGAGTTAACCGAGCCCCTCACCT
This sequence comes from Phyllobates terribilis, assembly GCF_046119375.1. Classification (NCBI taxonomy): domain Eukaryota; kingdom Metazoa; phylum Chordata; class Amphibia; order Anura; family Dendrobatidae; genus Phyllobates; species Phyllobates terribilis. Next base: position 2,053,945 of record NW_027362898.1, on the reverse strand, counting down.
GGTGAGCACAGTGCGACACGGGCGGCCACCTCTGCAGCGGTGGCCTGGAGCAGTAACCGAGTAACCGTGAGTAAAGACCCTGAACTGCACCATCAGGACTCCGAGTTGTCTTTGCTGCGCTCGTGCACCACCATCACCCCCATCATCTATCCGCGCTGCCCTGAGGCCATACCCCTCCCGTTGGGGGTTATACCACCACGCTGCACATCCTTATACACCTGGCCTCAGTGGACTGTTCTGCAGCGGCGGCTTCAAAGCCGCACTCAACGGGTGGCGTAGTCGATCACGTACAACATCTACTGCCATAGACTGCCACTTAGTTTGACTCCCTGGGCACGGACCGGGTCACCGCCACGAGACTACTACCCCCATCTGATCCGGATCCGGGTAAGCTCCCCCGTGCGCGCGATGCCGCGCGAAGCAGCAGGCCCAGGGGCGCGTCAACTTTGGCGTAGTCGGCAGGATTTCGTGCCCGCAACCACCGGGTACTGCGTGCCTGAAAAGCAAAGACTTTCAAACTTACCAGTGGTGAAGTTTCCCGCCATCCGGCGCCATCTTCAGCCTTCTTCCCGCCATCCGTGAAGATTCCCGCCATCCGGCGCCATCTTCGGCCTTCTTCCCGCCATCCACGAAGTTTTCCCGCCATCCGGCGCCATCTTCGGCCTTCTTCCCGCCATCCGTGGAGTTTTCCCGCCATTGGACGCCATCTTGAGGACGCCGCGCGGGAAGAAGAGGGGCGTGGACTTCGAAAGCGCGCGAGAACTGAAGCCCCGCCTCACGTCCGGACGTTGCGTAAGGTCCTGGAAGGAGCCCAGCAGACGCCGACGTCACAGGAGCGCGACGGAAGGTCCTCAACCCTACGATCCACTGCGGAGCCGCGGCCTACGGAAAAGGATCATCGCCGGGTAGGCCACGGTCCGCCAGGGGGGAAGAGGACACCAGGAACGGACAGCAAAATGGCGGACCGGCAGCAGACTAAGCTGCCCAGCATCGGCAGCGCCCCAGCCGTCGCGGGCCCCGACCAGCACCAGGAGAAGACGCGTGACGCAGGAGCGGTCGCGGGAGCAGGTAAGAGGAGTCTCCCTGTCCCGGACGCTGCCAGCGTCAGCCTGCTCCCGGGCCCCCTGGTGGAGCCGCTGACCCCGGGCGCTGTAGTCACCGATCTGCTCCAGCCCCCGCAACAAGCCCTGCGGCCGAGCCCTCCAGCCCTGGGCACTGTCACCACCAGCCCGCGCCCAGGCCCAAAGTCGCACCCTCTGACCCCGGGCGTCATAAACGGCGACCCTCTCCACGCCGGGTCACAGGGCCTGAACTCCCCAGGTGCAAAAGGACTGTACGCCCTCCACGTTCATCGGCTAACCGAGGAGGAGCTGCAGTACTACTAGTACGAGGAAAGCCAAGAGGACCCGGACGGGTCTGAAGACTACCCTCAGGGGGGAGCACAGAGAGGATACCGCTACTGAAGGGAAGTAGCATGAACAAAGAACTGTATATAGTTGCCCGATAGGGTGCTTAAGCTGCTAATTGGAGTGTGGTCCCCGTTGGGACAGAAAGAGAACTGTTTCCCTTATCCCCTACCTGGCTGGGGACTGAGAACAGCCACCCCTACCTGGCTGGGGACTGAGAACAGCCACCCCTACCTGGCCGAGGAATGAGAGCGGCCAACTCTTGTATATAGTTGCACTCCTTTAAGTGCCCCATATTGGTTTTATAACAAGCCTAAACTACCTCAGAAAAGTTTAAGAGAGAGCCGTTCCCATAAAGGGAAACTGAATGTTGATACCTGTTGTACTTGTTGTTTATGAAAAATTTGCATGTTCTAATGTATACCCTGTCTTTTGCTCAGTTCCAGCCCGCGGACGTGCTGGGTTTTGCCAGGGGGGAATGTAGCACCCCGAGGGTTCGGTTGCTACAGAGGTATTGCATCTCACCCAGATGTGCGATATCTCACTTCCAGGTAAGGATGGAGTGTGGCTCAGGACCCTAACACCCACATGCACTACACCACATTTCCGGGGGACAGCTCGACGGTGCTCCCATTAGTTATGCAGGCACGAGTGAGCATGTCCCTGGCTGGAGTGGGGGGAGGGAACACCTAGAGAAGGGAACCCGGTAGTGTGTGCTTAGGGGAAGCAGATCCTGGGTGCACTTTGTACAGGAGTATAAGAGGGAGGGGCACCATCTTGAGAGTGTTCAGAGTGGAGAAAGGAGAAGCCAGTGAGCAGAGCTGCTTTATGGGCTCTGCTCCACAGGCAAGGGGAAGCCAGAGAGCAGAGCTGCTTTATGGGCTCTGCTCCACAGGCAGGCCCTGGGAGGAGGCCTGAGTCTGGAGGAGGAAAGAAAGAGGAAGAGAAGCAGACTGGGCTCCAAGAAGGACAGAGGGGACCCCAGGGGTGTGGACTGGCTGGTAGCCACCACACGCCCGCCGCTACCCGAGTAGGGGGGTCAGGTCAAGAAGAAGGGAACCGGATCCCAAATTAGTGGAGGAGAGAAACTACCCTCAACTAAGAACCGGAGGCTGCGACATTACATGTGGAGCAGCCCCTCACCAAACCCGCTAGAAAGGCACCACATAGGACCTGGGAAACGCAGGCCAACGTTTGCCCACCAAGAAGGTCCGAGGCAGCTGGACATAAGCGTGGTCACTAGTGGGGTTGAAGACCAGAGACAGGAAACATAAAGGGGGTCCTGCAAAGCACTCCAGAAAGACCTGGGAGTTAACCGAGCCCCTCACCTGGTGAGCACAGCGCGACACGGGCGGCCACCTCTGCAGCGGTGGCCTGGAGCAGTAACCGAGTAACCGTGAGTAAAGACCCTGAACTGCACCATCAGGACTCCGAGTTGTCTTTGCTGCGCTCGTGCACCACCATCACCCCCATCATCTATCCGCGCTGCCCTGAGGCCATACCGCTCCCGTTGGGGGTTATACCACCACGCTGCACATCCTTATACACCTGGCCTCAGTGGACTGTTCTGCAGCGGCGGCTTCAAAGCCGCACTCAACGGGTGGCGTAGTCGATCACGTACAACATCTACTGCCATAGACTGCCACTTAGTTTGACTCCCTGGGCACGGACCGGGTCACCGACACGAGACTACTACCCCCATCTGATCCGGATCTGGGTAAGCTCCCCCGTGCGCGCGATGCCGCGCGAAGCAGCAGGCCCAGGGGCGCGTCACATACATCCTGGCTGGGAAGGGTTCCCGACCTTGAATTTATGGATACCTCCTGGCGAAAATGCGGCACTGTGACCGAGCGCACTGTGATCACACAAAGGTGCCTGCTGATTCTGACAGGACACTCGTCACCACGGTGCCGCCCCCGCAACTACAGTCACTGTGATTGACTTTTCAATTCTGAACAGCCAATCACAGCTATTTTAGAGTTTCATGCCATGAAAATGCCTGAAACATTAAAGTCCAGGTACGATCGGTGCTTTAACCACTTCGCGCCAGAGCCTGTTTTTGCCTTCGTGACCAGGCCAATTTTTTCAATTCTGACCACTGTTACTTTATGAGGTAATAGCTCTGAAACGCTTCAACGGATTCCCCTGATTCTGAGATTATTTTTTTGTGACATATTGTACTTCATGATAGTGGTAAAATTTCTTCGATATCACTTGCATTTATTTGTGAAAAAATCGGAAATTTGGCCAAAATTTTGAAAATTTTGCAATTTTCAAACTTTGAATTTTCATGTCCTTAAATCAGAGGGACATGTCACACAAAATAGTTAATAAATAACATTTCCCACATGTCTACTTTACATCAACACAATTTTGGAACCAACATTTTTTTTTATTAGGAAGTTCTAAGGGTTAAAAATTGACGAGCGATTTCTCATTTTTCCAACAAAATTTACAAAACCATTTTTTTAGGGTCCACATCTTATTTGAAGTGACTTTGAGGGACAGAAAATACCCAAAAGTGACACTATTCGAAAAGCTGCACCCCTCAAGATGCTCAAAACCACATTCAAGAAGTTTATTAACCCTTCAGGTGCGCCACGGGAATTTTTGGAATGTGGAAGAAAAAAATGAACATTTAACTTTTTCTCACAAAAATATTACTTTAGACCCAATTTTTTTATTTTCACAAGGGTAACAGGAAAAAATGGAATACACAATTTGTAGTGCAATTTCTTTTGAGCGCGCTGATACTCCATATGTGAGGGAAAACCACTGTTTGGGCGCACTGCAGGGTTCGGAAGGGAAGGAGCGCCATTAGACTTTTTGAATGTAAAATTTGTTTGAATAATTAGCGGACGCCATGTTGCGTTTGGAGAGCCCCTGATGTGCCTAACCAGTGGAAACCCCCCAAAAGTGACACCATTTTGGAAACTAGACCCCTCAGGGAACTTATCTAGATGTGTGGTGAGCACCTTGAACCCCCAGGTGATTCACAGAAGTTTATAATATTGAGCTGTAAAAATAAAATGTTTACATTTTTCCCACGCATCCCTTAATTTTGCATTATCATAAGGGTAACAGGAGAAATTGCACCATGGAATTTGTTGTGCAATTTCTCCTGAGTACGCTGATACCCCATATGTGGGGGAAAACCACTGCTTTGGCGTACGGCAGGGTTCGGAAGAGAAAGGAGCGCTATGTTGGCTGGGATAGGTTGCAGACGCCATGTCACATTTGAAGAGTCGCTGACATGCCGAAATAGCAGAAACCCCCACAAGTGACCCCATTTTGTAAACTACACCTCTCAATGAATTCATCTAGGGAAGTAGCGAGTATTTTTTAATTTTTAAATTTATACCATTGGGCAGTGAAGAAAACATAATTATATTTTTACCACAAAAAAATGTTTTACCCTCAGATTTTACATTTTCACACAGGGCAATGGGTAAAAATGGTGCCGAAATGTGTCACGCAATTTCTTCTGAATGTGGCAATACCCCATATGTGGCTGTACCGTACCGCTTAGCCATACTGCAAGATCTGGGAGGGACGGAGAGCTATGACTGACAGCTGTCGCGCACTAAAAGACGCTCTTTTTGTAAAATCTAGTTTTTGCATCGCCATATTTTGAGAGCTATACTTTTTCCATATTTCGGCCGACAGAGTCATGTGAGGGCTTGATTTTTGCGGGACGAGTTGACATTTTTACTGGTACCATTTTTCAGTACGTGACATTTTTTGATCGCATTCTATTCCGTTTTTTGGGAGGTAAAATGAACAAAAACCAACAATTCAGGAATTGTTTTTTGAGGTTTTTTTATGCCGTTCTGCGTGTGGTAAAAGTGATAAGGCAGCGTTATTCTTCGGGTCAGTACGTTTACAGTGATACTACACTTACCATATATTTTTTTTTATGTTTTGGCGCTTTGACACAATAAAACTATTTTATAGAAAAAATATTTTTTTTACATCGCTTTATTCTGAGAGCTATAACTTTTTTATTTTTCGGCTGATGGAGCTGTATGGTGGCTTTTTTTTTGCAGAACAAGATGACGTTTTCAGCGGTACCATTTTTATTTCCATTTTGCTTTTTGATCGCATTTTATTCCACTTTTCACTTGGCGACATGATGAAAAAGCATAGTTTTTTGCTCCTTTTTTCATTTATTTTTATTACGGTGTGCACAAAAGGAGTTAATTAGTGTGACAGTTTTATAGATCGGGTTGTTTCGGACGCGGCGATACCAAATATGTGTACTTTTTTTGTTTTTGCATAAAAATACGGATTTATTGGTTTAATATTTTATTTATTTATTTTTATTTATTTTGTGATTTTTTTTAACAGTTTGAAAACATTTTTTAGACTTTTTTTTTTACATTTTTACTTAGTCCCTGTATGGGACATTAATTTTTATTTTTCTAATCACTGTTCTCATGCAATGCAATAGACATGTATTGCATTGCATGAGAGCTCTGCTGACAGTGTAAAACTGTCATTATCTCCTGCTAGACTTCAGCTGCAGGCTGAGTCTAGCAGGACACCGTACATGGCAGACCCGGAGGCGGTCATCTGACCTCCGGCTGCCATGACAATGGCAGGTCCTGTCAGACATCAGGGAGCCGTCGGAGAGGTAAGTGGACGACCCCCTCTCCTCTCACTATCTTCTAAATGCCGCGATCGCTATAGATCGCGGCATTTAGAAGATAGCAAAAGGTTAACATCATTGGGACCTGATCTAATCAGGTCCCGATGATGTCCCCTATCAGAGCTGTCGCTCTGCACCGCACCCGCAGCGCTTGCAGGACCCTGGGGGTCCTGAGCGCTGCGGGACCATGGACCATTTATAAACGTCGGTGCTGCACAGAGCCCAGCAAGCGCCGACGTTTATATACAGTGGGCGGTCGGGAAGCGGTTAGCAGCACTGATCATAGCCAGGTGCTAGGAGACCACAGCGTCAGCAGCCACAGCACTGATTGGAACAATCAGATGATTGTACCAATCAGTGAGCAGAGACACGGTCTGATCTCACAGTGACCGCTTAGCCTCATTACAGCTTGTAGGCATTGCAGAGCAGTCACTGTGTCATTCTGTTGTTGATCTGCTGGGCCTTCTGGTACCGCAGACTTTTTAAAGCCTGTGACATCACGTCCTCTGCTGCTGCTACTGCTAGAAGAAAGAAGATGATCCTGATCCGTTTCTGACCTGTACCTGTCCCCTGTTTTTTCTAACCCACCCAAATACCCTTCACCATCTTTACCCCCTCTCTCTAACCCCTTCCCCACTCCCACTTCTGCCGCCGAGCTTTGATCAGTATTTGATCGCCGATCAGTAGTTGATCTTTCTATTTTTGGCAGTTTCTTTTTGCGTCCTACAGTCGCTGAGCGCTGATCAGTGACACACATCACTGATCAGAGTCCGTGCTCGCTTTTGGCCAGAACTTTTTTTCCTGTTCATTTTCTCTCCTCCCCCCCTTTGTACCACCTCCATGCGTGTGTCCTGCAGCCAGTGAGCCACTGATCGGTGATGCACATCACTGATCATCATCTGTGCTTGCTTTTGGCAGGACTTTTTTTTTTCCTGTTCTTTTTTTCCCCCATTTTGCACCACATCCGTGCGTGCCTCCTACAACTTACAGGCTTCCACTGAAGGAAAACTCACCACCTCTCATGGCAGCCTGTTCTACTCGTTAATCACCCTCACTGTTGAAACGTTTTTTCTAAAATGTAATCTGTACCGTCTCCCATTCTGTTTCATCCGATTGCTTGTAGCCTTTCTTTGTGCAAATGAGAATGTAGCTGAGCCCTCTACAGTGTGATAGGCCTTGAGATATTTGTAAACAGCTATTAAGTCTCCTCTCAGTCTTCTCTTTTGCAAGCTAAACATTCCCAAATCCTCTAACCGTTCCTCATACCATTCCTCATAGTGAGGGAGAGGATGCCACCTTCTTTTATTCTCCCCCTCCTATTCCTCAAGAGATACCGAACTGCCATGCAAACTCCCCATGACCGCAAATGAGCCACCGCCCACCATTAGTGACCCCCTACGAACTTCACCCCCGAAGATTACAAAATACAGATTCCTGATTTTGTGGTGCAATTAGGAATTGAATTTGACACTACCAGCCTCACAGAAATCAACTTTTTCAAAGTCTTTTTCTCTGAGGATTTTGTAAACCTCATGGTGCCCCAGACAAATTTATATGCCCAAAATTTTTGGCCCAAAACCCCACTTCATCATTTTCTAACTGGACTCCCATAAATGCAGTAGAAATGATGGGGCATTGTTCTTCATATGAGGATTGTGTAGAACCCAGAACTTCGGCAATATTGGAGTGTTGATGTTTCACATGGCTATGACTTGTAAACGCTTTGAGTCCATCCACAAATTTTTGCATTACAACTAGTGATGAGCGAGTATGTTCTGTTAACCCTTTCGGCGAGTATGCTCGGTGTTATGTTTGAATCACTCCCGTGTGCATGATTTGCGACTGTTTGACAACTTTAATACATGTGAGGAATGTGTAAGAAATAGACATTCTTTACATGTACTAAAGCTGTCAAACAGTCGCAAATCATGCACACGGGAGTGATTCAAACATAACACCGAGCAGCTGTAACTACTCGGTGCTCGGCCCGAGCATACTCGCTGAAAGGGTTAACAGAACATACTCGCTCATCTCTAATTACAACGATTATGCACAGCGTCCACCCCGAGATGACCCCAACTTTGACCGACTTTTCAAAGTTCAGCTGGTCATTGACCACTTCAGCAATAAGTTTGCTGAAGTTTACATTCGCCAAAGTGACATCTGTGTGGATGAGTACATAATACTGAAATGTAGGGGAGGCTCAAATTCCAGCAATACCTACCCAGTAAGAGGGCCAGGTACGGAATTAAACTCTACAAGCTGTGTGAGAGTACCTCAGGGTTGACCCACAGATTTAGGGTTTATGAAGGGAAGGATACCTGGATTCAATCCTCTGAATGCCCCCCTGTCCTGGGAATGGGTAGGAGAATTGTGTGGGATTTGGTTCATCCACTGCGGGATCAAAGTTATCACCTCTACATAGATAACTTTTATACCAGCATCCCTCTCTTCATATTCCTGTCTGCCAGAGCTACCGCAGTATTTGGTACTGTCCGCAAAATTCAGAGAGGACTCCCTAAGTCACTAATTGGGCAGCTGCTCAGAAAAGGTGAGAGCAGAGCCCACAGTAATGACAACATGCTGGTGGGATATCCTTTTCTTGACCACCGTACATGGTGATGGCAGCACCCCCACAACTGTACAAGGTACTTATACACAGGTCCGCAAACCAGACTGTGTACTGAACAATAAAAATGTGGGGGAAGTTGATCTGTAAGACTATTTTAACAATTCTGCCCATAGTAATAGGTTTAAAACATCTCAGGGGGTGACAGATTCCCTTCAAGAAAGGCTGTATAATGCTTTATGTTTTATTTCTTTATTTTATTATTACTAATTTATATAGCGCCATTAATTCCACAGCACTTTACAGACATTATGGGCACTGTCCCCATTGGGGCTCACAATCTAGATTCCCTATCAGTATGTCTTTGGAGTGTGGAAGGAAACTGGAGAACCCAGAGGAAACCCACCCAAACATGGGGAGAACAGGTGCTTCACAAATTGATTCGTAAAAATGAAAAAGTGAAAAAAAAAACTTTTTCATTTTTATGAATCAATTTGTGAAGCACCTGGGGGTTCCAAGTGCTCACTATGCATCTAGATAGGTGCCTTGGGGGGGTCTAGTTTCCAAAATGGGGTCACTTGTGGGGGAGCTCCAATGTTTGGGCACACAGGGGCTCTCCAAACGCAACATGGTGTCCGCTAACAATTTGAGCCGACAATTTGTTAGCGGATACCATGTTGCACTTGAAGAGTCCCTGTGTGCCCAAACATTGGTGCTCCCCCACAAGTGACCCCATTTTGGAAACTAGACCCCCCAAGTCACCTATCTAGATGCATAGTGAGCACTTGGAACCCCCAGGTGCTTCACAAATTGATTCATAAAAATGAAAAAGTGTTTTTTTTTTCACTTTTTCATTTTTACAAATCAATTTGTGAAGCACCTGGGGCTTGCAAGTGCTCAATATGCATCTAGATAGGTGCCTTGGGGGGTTTAGTTTCCAAAATGGGGTCACTTGTGGGGGAGCTCCAATGTTTGGGCACACAGGGGCTCTCCAAACGCAACATGGTGTCCGCTAACAATTTGAGCCGACAATTTGTTAGCGGATACCATGTTGCATTTGGAGAGTCCCTGTGTCCCCAAACATTGGAGCTCCCCCACAAGTGACCCCATTTTGGAAACTAGACCCCCCAAGGCACCTATCTAGATGCATAGTGAGCACTTGGAACCCCCAGGTGCTTCACAAATGGATTCATAAAAGTGAAAAATTGTTTTTTTTTTCACTTTTTTATTTTTACGAATCAATTTGTGAAGCACCTGGGGGTTCCAAGTGCTCACTATGCATGTAGATAGGTGCCTTGGGGGGTCTAGTTAACAAAATGGGGTCACTTGTGGACAGGCTCCAATGTTTGGGCACACAGGGGCTCTCCAAACGCAACATGGCGTCCGCTAATTATTCAAGCAAATTTTACAATCAAAAAGTCAAATGGCGCTCCTTCCCTTCCGAGCCCTGCCGTGCCCCCAAACAGTGTTTTTTCCCCACATATGGGGTATCTGCGTGCTCAGGGAAATTGCACAACAAATTTTGGGGTCCATTTTTTCCTGTTACCCCTGTGAAAATAAAAAAAAATGGGTCTAAAGTAACATTTTTGTGAAAAAGGTTAAATGTTCATTTTTTTCTTCCACATTCCAAAAATTCCTGTGAAGCACCTGAAGGGTTAATAAAGTTCTTGAATGTGGTTTTGAGCACCTTGAGGGGTGCAGTTTTTAGAATGGTGTCACTTTTGGGTATTTTCTGTCATAAAGACCTTTCAAAGTGACTTCAAATGTGATGTGGTCCCTAAAAAAATGGTTTTGTAAATTTTGTTGGAAAAATTAGAAATCGCTGGTCAAATTTTAACCCTTATAGCTCCCTAACAAAAAAAAATTTGGGTTCCAAAATTGTGCTGATGTAGACATGTGGGAAATGTTATTTATTAACTCTTTTGTGTGACATATCTCTCTGATTTAAGGGCATAAAAATTCAAATTTTGAAAATTGCAAAATTTTCAAAATTTTTGCCAAATTTCCGTTTTTTTCACAAATAAACGCAAGTGATATCAAAGAAATTTTACCACAATCATGAAGTACAATATGTCACGAAAAAAAAATCTCAGAATCAGGGGGATCCGTTGAAGCGTTCCAGAGTAATTACCTCATAAAGTGACAGTGGTCAGAATTGTAAAAATTGGCCTGGTCATTAACGTGCAAACCACCCTCGGGGGTTAAGGGGTTAAAGTTGAGAATTAGACAGCCATTTGACATTGATTCTCACGATAATTACACCAGTTTCATCAGATTTAAGAGACATAATTAATGAGTTTTGCAGTGCGTAATGTGAAAGTGGCTAACAGATCAACTTTTAAGGTGTACTCCCATCTGAGACATTTGTGTCTGTAGAATATGCCATGAATGTCAGATAAATGCCATTTTCACATTTGTACTTCACACCTTTTTTCAGAATGGGTGTTCCCTATACTGCTTTTACATCTATTCCGGAACTCCCATGGAAATCAATAATGAGGAGCACGAATATTCATGGCCATCTCTCTATTCATTGGAAATTGGAGTGCATCTATCAGACAGTGATGACATATCCTGTGGATAGGCAATAAACTATTTATGGTACAAATACCCTCTCCCCAGATACAGCATGAGGCCGCACGTAGCTCTCTAGATGCAGCATGAGGCCGCACGTAGCTCTCTAGATGCAGCATGAGGCCGCACGTAGCTCTCTAGATGCAGCATGAGGCCGCACAGTGCTCGCCAGATACAGCATGAGGCCGCACGTAGCTCTCTAGATGCAGCATGAGGCCGCACAGTGCTCGCCAGATACAGCATGAGGCCGCACGGCGCTTCCCAGATACAGCATGAGGCCGCACGATGCTCCCTAGAAATAGCAGGAGGCCGCACGGCGCTCCCCAGATACAGCATGAGGCCGCACGGTGCTCCCCAGATACAGCATAAGGCCGGACGGCGCTCCCCAGATACAGCATGAGGCCGCACAGTGCTCCCCAGATACAGCATGAGGCCGCACGGCGCTTCCCAGATACAGCATGAGGCCGCACGATGCTCCCTAGAAACAGCAGGAGGCCGCACGGCGCTCCCCAGATACAGCATGAGGCCGCACGGCGCTTCCCAGATACAGCATGAGGCCGCAAGGCGCTTCTCAGATACAGCATGAGGTCGAACGATGCTCCCTAGAAACAGCAGGAGGCCGCACGGCACTCCCAAGATACAGCATGAGGCCGCACGGTGCTCCCCAGATACAGCATAAGGCCGGACGGCGCTCCCCAGATACAGCATGAGGCCGCATTGAGCTCCCCAAATACAGCATGAGGCCGCACGGCGCTCCCCAGATACAGCATGAGGCTACACGGTGCTCCGCAGATACAGCATGAGGCCGCAAGGAGCTCCCCAGATACGGCAGGAGGCCGCACGGCGTTCCCCAGATACAGCATGAGGCTGTACGGCGCTCCCCAGATAAAGCAGGAGGCCGCATGGAGCTCCCCAGATACAGCATGAGGCCGCACGGCGCTCCCCAGATACAGAATGAGGCTGCACGGTGCTCCCCAGATACAGCATGAGGTCGCATGGCGCTCTGCAGACACAACATGAAGTCGCATGTCGCTCCCCAGATACAGCATGAGGCCGCACGGCGCTCCCCAGATAGAGCAGGAGGCCGCACGGCGTTCCCCAGATACAGCATGAGGCTGTACGGCGCTCCCCAGATAAAGCAGGAGGGCGCACGGCGTTCCCCAGATACAGTATGGAGGCTGCACGGCGTTCCCCAGATACAGAATGAGGCTGCACGGCGCTCCCCAGATACAGCAGGAGGTCGCATGGCGCTCTGCAGACACAACATGAAGTCGCATGTCGCTCCCCAGATACAGCATGAGGCCGCGAGGCGCTCCCCAGATACAGCAGGAGGCCGCACGGCGTTCCCCAGATACAGCATGAGGCTGTACGGCGCTCCCCAGATAAAGCAGGAGGCCGCACGGCGTTCCCCAGATACAGTATGAGGCTGCACGGCGCTACCCAGATACAGTAGGAGGCCGCACGGCGCTCCCTAGATACAGAATGAGGTTGCACGGCGCACCCAGATACAGCATGAGGTCGCATGGTGCTCTGCAGACACAACATGAAGTCGCATGTCGCTCCCCAGATAAAGCATGAGGCCGCACGGCGCTCTGCAGACACAACATGAAGTCGCATGTCGCTCCCCAGATACAGCATGAGGCCGCACGGCGTTCCCCAGATACAGCATGAGGCGGTACGGCGCTCCCCAGATAAAGCAGGAGGCCGCACGGCGTTCCCCAGATACAGAATGAGGCTGCACGGCGCTCCCCAGATACAGCAGGAGGTCGCATGGCGCTCTGCAGACACAACATGAAGTCGCATGTCGCTCCCCAGATACAGCATGAGGCCGCGAGGCGCTCCCCGGATACAGCAGGAGGCCGCACGGCGTTCCCCAGATACAGCATGAGGCTGTACGGCGCTCCCCAGATAAAGCAGGAGGCCGCACGGCGTTCCCCAGATACAGTATGAGGCTGCACGGCGCTACCCAGATACAGTAGGAGGCCGCACGGCGCTCCCTAGATACAGAATGAGGCTGCACGGCGCACCCAGATACAGCATGAGGTCGCATGGTGCTCTGCAGACACAACATGAAGTCGCATGTCGCTCCCCAGATAAAGCATGAGGCCGCACGGCGCTCCGCAGACACAACATGAGGTCACATGTCGCTCCCCAGATACAGCATGAGGCCACATTTCGCTCCCCAGATACAGCATGAGGCCGCATGGCGCTCCCCAGATACAGCATGAGGCCGCACATAGCACCCTATATACAATATGTACACAGACAGTCACGCACACACACGGTCATTCACATGCAGATACGTACAAGCACTCACGTATACACATGCAGACTTGCAAGTATATGGGTCGCAGAAATGTGCACACACACAAACATATGCAGACATATGCAAAGCACAACAAGAACAAAAAACAATCACAGGCCACAATACATATTAATGAAATTAATCTTTATTTATTAAAAAAAAAAATAACAAGCCTACAACCTGCAGTAACCACCGCTCCACCATACTGCTGCACGACCAGCTCTACCCTCACCTACTGTTTCCTCACCCATTCGTCGTAGATTGTGAGCCCTCGCGGGCAGGATCCTCTCTCCTCCTGTACCACTCGCTAACTTGTTTTGTTAAAATTATTGTAAGTGTTTTTGCTATGTATACCCCATTTCACATGTAAAGAGCCATGGAATAAATGGCGCTATAATAATAATAAATAATAATAAAAATAATAAACAGGCAATGGAAGAAAATGTGCACAGTGCAAATGGCTATGTGAATAAAGGACGCGCAGCCGTGTAGACATAAATCTTGGTAATATCAATATAACAATACATACATGTGTGTTTGCCTCCTCCATATCATGAAATCATAACCATGCTAATACACAATAATGTATCCTACAGTCGCCGAGTGCTCATCAGTGACACACATCACTGATCAGCGTCCTTGCTCACTTTTGGGCTGGACTTTTTTTCCTGTTCATTTTCTCTCCTTCCCCCCTTTGCACCACCTCCATGCGTGTGTCCTGCAGCCAGTGAACCACTGATCAGTGACGCACATCACTGATCAGCGTCTGTGCTCGCTTTTGGCAGGACTTTTTTTCTCTGTCCATTTTTTTTCCCTGTTTTGCACCACATCCATGCGTGCGTCCTCACTGTCAAAAAGTTTTTTTTTAATATCTAATCTGTATCTTCTCCCATTCAGTTTCATCCCATTGCTTCTAGTCTTTCTTTGTGCAAATGAGAATATAGCTGATCCCTCTACAATGTGAGAGGCCTTGAGATTTTCGTAGACAGCTAGTAAGTCTCCTCTGTTATCTCTTTTGCAAGCTAAACATTCCTAAATCCTCTAACAGTTCCTCATACCATTTCCTATAGTGAGGGAGAGGATGCCACCATCCTTCCTTTTCCACCCTCCTATAACTCAAGTGATACCGAACTGCCACGCAGACTCCCCAGGACAGCAAATGAGCCAGCGCCCACTGTCAGTGACCCCTTATAAACCTCACCCCCGAAGATTACGAAACATAAATTCCTGATTTTGTGGCGCAATCAGGAATCCAATTTGACACTACCGGCCTCACAGAAATCAACTTTTTCAAAGTCTTTTTCTCTGAGAATTTTGTAAACCTCATGGTGCCCCAGACAAATTTATATGGCCCAAAACCCCACTTCATCATTTTCTAACTGGACTCCCATAGATGCAGTAGAAATGATGGGGCCTTGTTTTTTACGTGGGGATAGTGACGATCCCAGAACTTCAGCAATATTGGAGTGTTGATGTTCCACCTGTGTGACCTATAAACGCTTTGAGTCCATCCACAAATTTTTGCATTACAACGATAATAATGCACAGCGTCCACCCCGAGATGACCTCAACTTTTACCGACTTTTCAAAGTTCAGCCGGTCATTGATCACTTCAGCAATGAGTTTGCTGAAGTGTACATTCCCCAAAGTGACATCTGTGTGGATGAGTCTCTAATACATTTCAAGGGGAGGCTCAAATTCTGGCAATACCTATCTAGGGCAAGGTACGGAATTAAACTCTACAAGCTGTGCGAGAGTACATCAGGGTACACCCACAGATTTAGGGTTTATGAAGGGAAGGACACCCGGATTCAATCCCCTGAATGCCCCCCGTCCTGGGAGTGAGTAGGGAAATTGTGTGGGATTTGGTGCACCCACTGCTGGTTCAAAGTTATCACTGCTACATAGAAAACTTTTATACCAGCATCCATCTCTTCATATTCCTTTCTGCTAGAGCTACCACAGTATTTAGTACTGTCTGAAAAACTCAGAGAGGACTACTAAGGTCACTAATTGGGCAGCTGCTGAGAAAGGGTGAGAGCAGAGCCCAATTTAGCCACAACATGCTGGTGGGATATCCTTTTCTTGTACATGGTGATGGCAGCACCCCCACCACTGTATGAGGTACTTATACACAGGTCCGCAAACCAGACTGTGTACTGGGGTA
Organism: Phyllobates terribilis; assembly: GCF_046119375.1. Taxonomy (NCBI): domain Eukaryota; kingdom Metazoa; phylum Chordata; class Amphibia; order Anura; family Dendrobatidae; genus Phyllobates; species Phyllobates terribilis. The sequence continues at coordinate 2,038,276 of NW_027362898.1, read as the reverse complement.
CAATAAAAATATGGGGGGAGTTGATCTGTCTGATCAAGTCCTCAACCTCTACAGTGCCATGCCGAAAGCTAGTTGTGGCCCCTGAATCCCGAGCCTGCGCCCTGCAATAGTGCGATTATACTTACCTTTTCCGCCCTTCAATGGGCATTTGCTTCATAGTTCTTCTGCACAGGCGCCTGCGAGTCACTGCTACTGAAGGGTGGAAAAGGTAAACATAATCGTGCCATTGCAGGCCCACAACTACATGTCACATGGCACTGTGCTGCTGATGGAAGGGAGGTGGTATGCAAATGAACACCAGAGGCAGGAGTTTTCTTCCAGGCACCACCACAGAGTCTGGAAGAACTCATTAACATAAAGGATTAAAAGATGATTTATAAAAAACAAGACAGCAGCTATGAGGCATACAGGTAAGACTATTTTAACAATTCTGTCACTTGTATGCCCATAGTAATAGGTTTAAAACGTCCCAGGGGGTGACAGATTCCCTTCAAGAAAAGCTGTATAATGCTATGTGAAAGTTTTCCTGCCTAATTTGAAAATGATTTGTTATGAGTCTAGATCTAGCTGAAGTCATAAAATGCTCTTTTACATTTGAGAATTAGACAGCCATTTGATATTGATTTTCATGAATATTACACCAGTTTCATCAGATTTAAAAGACATAATTAATGAGTTTTGCAGTGCGTAATGTGAAAGCTGCTAACAGATCAACTTTTAAGGAGTATTTCCATCTTAGATATTTGCGTCCACAGAATATGCCATGAATGTCTGACAAATGCCATTTTCACATTAGTACTCCACACCTTTTCTCATAATGGCTGTTCCCTATCCTGCTTTTACATCTATTCCGGAACTCCCATGGAAATTAATGAAGAGGACCACAAATATTCATGGCCATCTCTCTTTTTATTGGAAATTGGAGTGCATCTATCAGACAGTGATGACATATCCTGTGGATAGGCAATAACTACTTAAGGTTGAAATACCCTTTTATTAGACTGTTGAGTGTTTAAAGGGGTTTTCTATGAGTTGAAAAATTCTTAACCTGAAAAGTTTTTGTGTTGAAAATAATTTCACTGCATTTTCTCTTGCTTTGATGATTTTTTTCTGGTCCCAATATCCTGGGCACATGCCACTCATTTGCTTTCACGTTTGTGGTGTTGTTGCCAGTTCAGTTTACTGCAATTATAACTTTACACTGTAAAGGAAAAGATGAAAGGTGTCGGTAGTTCCGCGCTCCTAGGTTAGAACAGATTATATAGAATCCAGGACTTGTGTTGTGGATTTATTCTTTTGACAAGGTAAAAACAGACCCGTCCACTTCATCAAGTTCATAGATTAAGAGATGTTAACAGCAGAGAACGTATATACACATGGAAAGTGAAAAAAACTGGCTCCAAGGCACCAGCAACCGTTTTCATTTAAAAATTAAACCTTTACATATTCCTTAAAAAAGTGTCTATTAGCGTCATTAAGAGAACAATTATAAAAAAGTAATGAGAATTGTATAAAATTGAAATAAAAATTGAAACGTCTTCTACATAAGTTCCATGATGTAAAAATAAAATATTTTTTTGTGTATGATGATTCGAACCCGTTATCTCTTGATACCCTATACCATATAGAGACAACATCCATGGTCAGTACCTCTAGACCGTGGAAGTATCTGATATTGGTGGATGTTGTTTAGCTGCCTTTTTAAGAAGGATATAATCATAAGATGGTACTAACAAGGAAGACATGATTGTAGAAAAATGTAGATTTATAGTGAAACACTGACAAGTGTATGCACATGCATCCAACATTGCCCATATCCCTATCACTGAGTCAATTGGATAGATGATATACAAACTGGACACATTGAAACCACGGGGTTTAAATGAGGTTACACTGCCCAAATCCTGGCAAGCCAGCGGAAGGGTGAGTCTCTGTAATTTGCCCCATCTTGTGTAGTTGTTGAGACTGTTTTATATGTTATTGATTGTTGGTGGTTCTATAAATTATTGCCACACTGTTTACCATCACCCTGTGTTGTCTGAGTAATGTTCTACCCATGGTAAAAGAGAGTGGGCGTTCAGTGGTATGAGCCCCTGTCCATGCAATCTTTCTAAAGACCACCGGGCTAGCGGACAAGAGCACCCACTGACCCCCGTGTTTTCACACTGTCCCTGATCTGTGATATGCAGGGACTTTACACTAGGATTTTTGGTATATTCTCATCTTCAGTGTCTTGTCCTTATTATCAATCGAATCATATAATCAATATATATCATAGTGGATTTGATTGAATAAACATATATACATGTATTGTTGGCTTTATTGTATATATTAATGGTGGTTTATGAGTTAGTGGAGATATAAGTTTATGGGATAGGAGTTATTAGGGTGTGATCAATCTGTATGTGCATATTAATTTTTATTATATCTTTCAGATTGGAGGACTGTTTGTATCATCATCGCCCGAACAGCCATACAGTTTCACATGTATTCCATCACTAAGTACAACATCAGATATATAGTTTTTGTATTATTCTCTCTAACATGACCACATCTCTTTTTCACATATATTTTATTATTATATTTTATGCTTTTTTATTTTTCCTATATACACATATATAACTATCACTCACATACACTTACACATTGAATTAAGGATATTAAATTATCACATGGAGATAGCTTCTAGTATATTCATTCACCTCTATATATACACAAGGTAATTAGATGTATTCATTTGTATATGACATATTTTTATGGGTTCATACAAGAAGCAACATTTTAATACATACACACATACTTTATTATGGTTGGCTTGTTTCCATCTTTGCTCTGTTTTAACCAGGTTGTGCTTTCGCTGTGTGTTATATTACGCATGCGCTGCATAGGATAATTAAGCAAACTATTCACCTATATCATATACATATAGAGAGTTTATAGTGTGTTTATTCACTTTTACATATACACATTGTATAAGCAGTAATATTGTGTATGCACGCATTAACTATATTATATATAGAACTTTTTCTATATTTCATACAATTCTATTTTGGCACGTATAATTATATTTAGACTTTGATGCTGACCCGCACTTTTTCCCTTTTCTAATATGGCTGCAGGGTCGCTGTGCGCCACACTGCGCATGCTCCGGTGTGCTCTCGTACCCGATACTGGGATGTTTTCGTTGAACTGCGACCTTTGGTCGTGTTTCGGTGATGCACATTCGGTCGCAGACGGGACGGCTATCCGGACACGTGGGACAGTAGAGGCGTCCGATAATATGGCGTCCTTGATTTGTAAGTAACCACAGCTGTAATCATCCTATAAAACATCGCCTCTTCCTCCTCCACCTCACTTCCTAATGAATCGGTAGCGAAACGTGCGTTGAAGCATGTGGAAGGGGTGATGATGTGCCTTTGGATAGTACGTAATAATATGCATGGTATGCATGGAACCTTCAACCCCATCCTGGTATGCATGGTACCCCTCCATCATGGTTGGCATGGCACACCTCCATCCTGGTATGCATGCCATCTTTCCATTCTGGTATGCATGGCACCCCTCCATCCTGGTTTGCATGGCACCCTTAATCCCCAACCTGGTATGTATGGCACCCCTGATCTCCATCATGGTATGCAAGGCACCCCTCATCCTGGTATGCATGGCACCCATCCATCCTGGTATGCATGGCATGCCTGGTCCCCATCCTGGTATGCATTGCACCCCTCATCCTGGTATGCATGGCATCCCTCATCCTTATCCTGGTATGCATGGTACCCCTCATCCATATCCTGGTATGCAAGGCACCCCTCAACCTGGTATGCATGGCACCCCTAATCCTTATCCTGGTATGCATGGCACCCCTCATCCCTATCCTGGTATGCATGGTATCCCTCATCCTTATCCTGGTATGCATGGCACCCCTCATCCCTATCCTGGTATGCATGGTATCCCTCTTCCTGGCATGCATACCACTCCTCATCCCAATCCTGGTATGCATGGCACCCTTCATCCCTATCCTGGTATGCATGGCACCCCTCATCCCTATCCTGGTATGCATGGCACCCCTCATCCCTATATTGGTATGCTCAAAGGAAATAAACACTTCTACTCAACTTCCTCCCCTCTGTTCCATCGCTGCGTCCTGTTTGCCAGCACTGATCTCACTATGTGAGCCGTGCATAACTGCTATGTGCCCTCACAAATAGAGATGAACTGCGGGAATAGTCACTGCTCCCACGCCGGGACTGTGCGCGTGGGGATCAGGAACTTCATTCTCCTTAATAGCCAGCCGCAGCAGGAGCTGTGCTGCGGCTGCACGGTGTGCCGGCTACTAAGGAAAATTAATATTCTGTGCTCCACACGCCCATGGGCGTGGGGAGCAGTCAATATTCATTTTCTTTAGTAGCGGGCAGAGTGTAGGCTACAGCAGGCGGCTCCTTCCTCCTATGCCCTGCTCCTCCGCTGCTGCCGCTCCTCCCACACCCCTCACCAGCCACAGTATATATACAGTACAGACCAAAAGTTTGGACACACCTTCTCATTTAAAGATTCCTCTGTATTTTCATTACTATGAAAATTGTACATTCACACAGAAGGCATCAAAACTATAAATTAACACATGTGGAATTATATACTTAACAAAAAAGTGTGAAACAACTGAAAATAGGTCTTATATTCTAGGTTCTTCAAAGTTGCCACCTTTTGCTTTGATGACTGCTTTGCACACTCTTGGCATTTTCTTGATGAGCTTCAAGAGGTAGTCACCGGAAATGGTTTTCACTTCACAGGTGTGCCTTGTCAGGTTTAATAAGTGGGATTTCTTGCCTTATAAATGGGGTTTGGGACCATCAGTTGTGTTGAGCAGAAGTCTGGTGGATACACAGCTGATAGTCCTACTGAATAGACTGTTAGAATTTGTATTATGGCAAGAAAAAAGCAGCTAAGTAAAGAAAAACGAGTGGCCATCATTACTTTAAGAAATGAAGGTCAGTCAGTCCGAAAAATTGGGCAATCTTTGAAAGTGTCCCCAAGTGCAGTTGCAAAAACCATCAAGCGCTACAAAGAAACTGGCTCACATGAGGACCGCCCCAGGAAAGGAAGACAAAGAGTCACCTCTGATTCTGAGGATAAGTTTATCCGAGTCACCAGCCTCAGAAATCGCAGGTTAACAGCAGCTCAGATTAGAGACCAGGTCAATGCCACACAGAGTTCTAGCAGCAGACATATCTCTACAATAACTGTTAAGAGGAGACTTTGTGCATCAGGCCTTCATGGTAAAATAACTGCTAGGAAACTACTGCTAAGAACAGGCAACAAGCAGAAGAGACTTGTTTGGGCTAAAGAACACAAGGAATGGACACCCATCTGTGCTTTGGTCTGATGAGTCCAAATTTGAGATCTTTGGTTCCAACCACAGTGTCTTTGTTCAACGCAGAAAAGGTGAACGGATGGACTCTACATGCCTGATTCCCACCGTGAAGCATGGGGGAGGAGGTGTGATGATGTGGGGGTGCTTTGCTGGTGACACTGTTGGGGATTTATTCAAAATTGAAGGCATACTGAACCAGCATGGCTACCACAGCATCTCGCAGCGGCATGCTATTTCATCCAGTTTGAGTTTAGTTGGACCATCATTTATTTTTCAACAGGACAATGACCCCAAACACACCTCCAGGCTGTGTAAGGGCTATTTGACCAAGAAGGAGAGTGATGGGGTGCTACGCCAGATGACCTGGCCTCCACAGTCACCAGACCTGAACCCAATCGAGATGGTTTGGGGTGAGCTGGACCGCAGAGTAAAGGCAAAAGGGCCAACAAGTGGTAAGCATCTCTGGGAACTCCTTCAAGATTGTTGGAAGACCATTTCCAGTGACTACCTTTTGAAGCTCATCAAGAGAATACCAAGAGTGTGCAAAGCAGTCATTAAAGCAAAAGGTGGCTACTTTGAAGAACCTAGAATATAAGACATATTTTCAGTTGTTTCACACTTTTTTGCTAAGTATATAATTCCACATGTGTTAATTCATAGTTTTGATGCCTTCAGTGTGAATGTTCAATTTTCAAAGTCAAGAAAATACAGAAAAATCTATAAATGAGGTGTGTCCAAACTTTTGGTCTGTACTGTATATACCCCCCCCCCCCCCCAACATTTGGACTATAAGCCGCACCCCCTTTTATGCCCATAGCAGCCAGAGATGCAGATGTGTTATGTGCAGCATGAGACGGGGCATTATCATGCATGAAAATGATCTTGCTGCGGAATGCACGGTTCTTCTTCTTGAACCATGGAAGGAAGTGCTGTTTGAGAAACTCAACATACATTGTGGAGTTCATCTTTACCCCTTCAGGGATCCTAAAAGGGCCGACAATCTCTCTCCCCATGATTCCAGCCCAAAACATTACTCCACCTCCTCCTTGTTAGCGCCGTAGCCGTGTTTGCATGGGGTGTCCATCAACCAGCCATCCTCCACTCCATCCATCTGGACCATCGAGATCATTTCATGCATGATAATGCCCCGTCTCATGCTGCACATAACACATCTGCGTCCCTGGCTGCTATGGGCATAAAAGGGGACAAACTTATGGTGTGGCAGCCATGCTCCCCTGACCTCAACCCCATTGAGAACCTCTGGAGCATCATCAAAAGGAGTGTCTATGATGGCGGGAGGCAGTTCACATCTAAGCAACAGCTCTGGGAGGGTATTCTGTCCTCATGCAAAACAATTAAAGCAGAAACCATCCAAAACCTGACAAATTCAATGGACGAGAGAGTTCAGAAGCTCCTTTCGAACAAGGGGTCCTATGTGCAAATGTAACATCACCTAGAATAAAGTTTTGAGTTGAAAACGGTTTGATTTCAGTTTGTAATAACCTGCTAATGCTTATAATTTCAAAAATGGCCATTTTTTTGTTCTTTATTAAAATGAAAAGGTTGAAAACTCTGCTGTGCAGAATAATTTGGAACATGCATTTTGAGTGCAGTTTGAGTGTTTTATTTTTTAAAAATATACTGTTATCATAGACAGTTTGTACAAAAACCTTTCAATTGTCCTCTAATAGTTATTTGACTGGAAAATTACAATGACTGCAATTCATATAGGTAATTTGGGAAAATCTGAGAAAATATTATTTGCATAATAATTTGGAACACAGTGTAAACTTGATTATGATGTAATGTATAATAAAATTCTATGCAATTTATCATATATTGACCTTTTTGAATTGGTATTCCCTGTATGTAGCATGGAGTGCACACTCATCTCCTTCGCCCTGTAACATAATTTTATTCCTTTCCACCCTTTTCTTTCCCCTCCACATAATTTTTTATAACACGTATAACATGTTTTGTGTTTTTTATCGATTTAATAAAGAGATACATATTTTACAATATACTCTTGTTGCCTAATTTATAGATATAATTTTCTAGGTTTATATTATCATATTAGCCCTAATCTATTGCTCACTGTTGTTTCCAGGGACTTTGAGGGTTAGATGACTTGTGAGTGGGGGCGCCATTGTCGTACTATATTTAGGGTGCCAACCCCTGCAGTCAGGAATGATCATCATAGGGGACAATAGGAGCAGACTAATTCTGCACATTCATTATTTTTCACTTTGATCTTCAGATTATTTCTTTGTATGGATAATTTTAATTATCTTTAATAAAGGTTGCATGTTAAGGGTTTTTTATGCAAATTATATGGTTATACTCTTTGTTTGATATGATGTTAGTTGGTTAAAAAAATGTAAAAAAAAAAAAGTTCAAATCACCCCTCTTTGCCCCATTGAAAGTAAAGATATTAAAAAAAAAATACACATATGTGGAATCGTTTTTTTAGTCCCTGCAGTTCCACAAAAATTAGACCACAGACAAAATAAAGTATAAATGTTGAGTGCCCAAGAACAATTGTGCCAAAGAGAAATAACACGTTACAACGATATATAGATGGAATATATTTATGAATTAAAATAAATAATAATGAAAGTCAAAAAATGGGCAAAGGGTACCCAAACAAAGGTGGCACTTGGGGTAAGTATATGCATAATTGTTATTCCATTGATAGGGCAGTAGAATGAATATGCTCATTAGTGGTAAAATACCACAACTATATAATCAAACATAGGGTATGTACATAAGTAGGAATATGGGAAGTATATATCGTTTAAATAGCAGCAAAAAGTACTTTATGTACAACCCTAAAAATTTGGGGGGCCAAACTTCAGAATTTTTTCACCACTAAAATAATTAAAAACTGGAGATGTTGGGTATTGCCGTAATCGTATTGATGAGGAGAATAATATTGCAAGGTAATTTTTACTACAATATGTAAACACAGTTCCCAAAAAACAATGTCATATTGCATTTCTTTTCCACAATTTCACCGCACTTGGAATTGTTTCCCTTTTTCCAGTACACTAGTGGTGAAATGAATGGTGTCATTCAAAAGTAAAACTCGTCCCGCAAAAAAATAAGCCCTCATATGTCTATGTGGACAAAAAAATTGTTATGGCTCTGGGAAGAAGGGGGTGAAAAAATAGAAGCACAAAAGCGGAAATTAGCTGTGGAGTGAAGGGGTTAAGTCTGCACCAAATCTGCAAGTCACAAATAAGCAACGTGTGAATGAGACTTCAGGATTCTCATTCACTTTGCTGGCATCTGGAAATCCTTCAGGTTTTGTGACAAATCTGCACTGAAAAAAAAGCAGCATAAAGCATCGTGTGCACACAGCCTTACAGTAGGAGTGTCTATTTACCCATAACAACCAATCAGAAATCAGCTTTCATTTTACCAAAGCAGGTTGAGAAATGAAAGCTGAGCTCTGGTTGGTTGCTATGGACAACAAAGACAATGTAATGAACAGTTTTGATAAATAATGATGCTCTGAGACTCCACATTATACATCAGGGGACAGCAGCTCCATGTCACCGATCTATCACTGCTGTCAGGAGATGGGATCAAGAACAATTGATAAGAATCTAGCAATATGGGTGATGTGCTCCGCATTACAGGAACCATATAGGAGAAGAGCTCAATATGGCGGATAACGCAGACATGGCACATCTGCTACAGCAGGTACACAAGGCAGACACAAGGATTTCTAATTGTACGGCGTACGGTGCTGAGAAGCAACTGCAATACTCATGAAATAAACCTAAAAAGAGACGACAATCCTTTACACGTATCACTAGGATTATTATTATTCTTTATTATTATGGCGCCATTTATTCCCTGTCGCTTTACATGTGAGAAGGTGTATACATAGTAAAGACAAGTACAATAATCATGAACAATACAAGTTAGCGACTGGTCCAGGAGGAGAGAGGACCCTACCCGCGAGGGCCACAGTCTACAAAGGGATGGGTGAGGATACAGTAGGTGAGGGTAGAGCCTGTCATGCAGCGATGTGGTGGAGCGGTGGTTACTGCAGGGTGTAGGCTTGTCGGAAGAGGTCGGTCTTCATGTTCCTTCTGAAGGTTTCCACAGTAGGCGAGAGTCTGATGTGATGAGGTAGAGCTTTCCAGAGTAGGGGGGATGCACTGGAGAAATCTTGTATGCGATTGTGGGAAGAGGCAATAAGAGGGGAGTAGAGAAGGAGATTGCAACATTCTAACATTTGCACAAATTTGGCAACTTTTTGGGACCGTTTTCTGCAGAAAGTCATTTAAGGGGTTGTCCACTACATGTCAACCCCTTCTGGAATGCTACAGTGCCCCAAATAAAGTAAAAACACTTCATATTTACCTCAGTGCCAACATCGTTGGAATGGCGCTATTCCAGGAGGTATGTGTTTTTTATTTTATTTGAGGCACTGCAGCACTTAAAGGTACTATGTCACCAAGGTTTTGAAACCTAATCTGAGATATAATATATATAGAGATATAGATATATAATATACAGAGATAAATGTTTCACTCATTGGGATGCTTGCTGTAGTTTTGATAAAATCACAGTTTTATCAGCAGGAGATTATCACTACTGCTGCCAGGTAGTTATCTATATTCATGAGCTCTGTATAACCCCACCCCCACCACTGATTGGGAGTTTTCTGACTATGCACAGGGTACACACACAGAAAGCTGCCAATCAGTGTTGTTAGCTGGGTTATACAGAGCTCAGCATTCAGAGAACTGGTAAATTTGTAGCAGAGAAAACTGTGATTTTGTCAAAATTATACCATGCAATCCAATGAATAGTACATGCTTGGTAGAAGGGTCTCGGCCCCTATATCATGCTGCTCTCACATAGGGTACCATAAAACTGCTGCCAGATTCCCTTTGAAAAGGTGTCAGCATTTTCCATGTCTTGTGGTAAATTTCGGCAGAACTGAACCTGGACATTACACAATGAGAAGAACATTTCACCATGATTTTGGAACAGATAACTCTGACCACTTTGTATTGGTAAACTGCCTATAACAACTATAATCATCTGCTCAAATATAAAACTGTTTTTTGTAATTTTTTATTATAAAGGTAGATTTGGAATCATTTTGGTGACTTTATCCCTGGATTACATGTGGAGGTATAAAACATGCACAATAATGTTCCCTATAATTACTAGTTACATTTCTCTTTTTACCTGAGCCTCCCACGTCTTCTTTCTTCTGGCTATTGGCCTGGATTGATGGTGTCTTTCCTTCCTCTGAACAGTCCAGGCTGATTCTTCTGTTCTTCGGTAATTTTCTCTGGACAATGATGTCTTCATCTGCTTGCGCCATCTCTGGGGTGGGAGACATCTTCCGTCCTGAGTCTGGTTTCTTCCTCTTTTTTCCCTTCCTTTGGGGCTTTTTGATAGAAGGCTTCTCATCAGCCGATGAGCCCAAATGTCTTCTGTTCTTCAATCCTTCACTCTGGGCAATGACGTCCTCATCCACTCGCTCCATCTCTGGGGTGGGAGACATCTTTCGTCCCGAGTCTTTTTTTTTACCCTTTCTTCCTCTCCATTTGGATTTTTTGATTGAAGACTCCTCATCAGCCGATGAGTCCAAGTGTCTTCTTTTTCTCTCTCTCTTCTTCCCTACAATCTCCTCTTTTTCCATATCATCGATTTGCTCACAGTCCGCAGACAACTTCTTCACTATCACCAGTCAACTCCAACTGTCACTTTCCTCAACTGTCAACTGAGCGCACAGGCACCTGGATGGAACTGGTCATGTGATCAGTAACTGACCAATAAGATTCCAAGGTATATGCTACAGTATAAGTATGGGAATCTATCAGTTTGATATAAGGGTTGTAATAAAATTAAATCTGTTTTTGTTCTACTGTTTTTAGTTAGTTGAAACTTTATCTTTTCCATTTCCATCACTTCAGTATTATCTCACAGATAATTTTAGGATTTTAGGGCCCATTTTAACAATATGCTGTATTATTTATCCACATCAATGAACTACATACCTGACCATTGTACTTATTGAGAAACAGTTGAGATCTCTATATTATTTGTATCGAGTGGCTACAAACAAAGCAAACAAGATGAATTTCTCATCCACTGCTGTACTCAGCATAAGCAGCGGCTGAAATGACAAATGTTTGTTTTGATTGCTGTCTATGCAGAGCGCAGAAGTCTATGACAAACTCATTTTGACTTCAGTGCTATGTATAAGCAGTGACCAAGATGACAGAAAATGAGCAATAAATTATTGAAGGTAGCTCTACTCATGTGCAGTGCATATAAGCAGTGTTCATTCATTCTCTACTCATTTTCTGTTGTCCCAGTCTCTGTCTACGTAGAGGGAACCACTTGAGATGAGTTTGCCATAGGCTGTTGTGCTCTGCTTAGGCAGAGACTTATATGAGAAAGCTCACTTCATTATACTAAGCTTTGTAATTTCCATCTTTGCTTATGTAGAGCAGCAGCCACTGGCAAACTCATCTCCCCTTCTGCGTTCTGCATAAATAGCGTTGGGTGGGCATTCGCTTTGCTACTCAACACGGTCTTCATTTATTACATAGAGCTGCTTTTATAGTTTTACATTTTTACTAACCCGAACTAGTGTTACAAGCAGGTCAAGAGACTGGTTTAGGATTAAGCTAATGGTTAGGGCTAGGAATAGGGCTAAGGTAATAACATTGTTCTATAAAAAATGTATTAAGAAAATAGAAAGCATACAAATAAAATAATGTATTGCGTTTTATATTTTTAAAATTCAAGAGATGACTTCAGCAAAAAACAGAAAAAAAATTAATAAATGAAATTGCAAAGTATAATTACATCAGTATTCTCCTTAAATTACAATACACGTGCAATACTGGGCTTTTGGAAAGGACTCACGGAGTGCTATTGGTTCACGGGTTAGGGGGCATATACTTGTCTTGTCCTGGGTGCTCGCAACCCATGCTGTGACAGTGTGCTATCAGCAGAGTGCACAGCAACCAGAAAGTTTTTTAATTTACTTTTTTTTTCTGCATTTTTTCATCTGTAGCCTAAAAGACAACAGGTAAATATTAAATGCACTACAAACATCAGGCTTTTTTATTGTGTGATAGCTCACTGTAGGTGTGTTTTTGAACAAGCCCTAATGAGTATGAGTATGCATATGATGATATGGTGAGTATGTGTTATTGTTTTTTTTCATGTATATGGTATATTTGTATGTATATTGTGGGCTATTTGGGACTCACACTGTATATATGGAGGCTATGTGGGGTTCACACTGTATATATGGAGGCTATGTAGGGCTCACACTGTATAGATGGAGGCTATGTGGGGCTCACACTGTATATATGAAGGTTATGTGGGGCTCATACTGTATATAGGAGCCCATGTGGAGGCTCATACTGTATATAGGGGGCTATGTTGGGGCTCAATCTGTATATACAGAGGCTATGTGGGGCTCATGCTATATATAGGAAGCTATGTGGGGGCACATACTAGATTAGGAGGCTATGTTAGGGCTCATACTGAATGTAGGAGGTTATGTGGGGGTTTATACTGTATGTAGGAGGCTATGTGGGGGCTTATACTGTGTATAGGAGGCTATGTGAAGGCTCATCTTGTATATAAGAGGCTCCTTGGGGCTCACACTATATACAGGGAGGCTATGTGGGGGCTCCTGCTGTATATACAGAGGCTATGTGGTGCTCATGCGGTATATAGGAGGCTATGGGGGGCTTATGCTGTATATTTGAGGCTATTTGGGGCTCATACTGTAAATAGGAGGCTATATATATATGGGACACACTGTATATGCAGGCTATGTGGGGCTCACACTGTATATTTGGAGGCTGTGTGGGGGTTCGTACTGTATATGGGAGGTTATGTGGGGGCTCATACTGAATGTGGGAGGCTATTTGGGGGCTCAGACTGAATGTAGGAGGCTATGTGGGGGTTCATACTGTAAATAGGAGGCTATATGGGGGCTCATACTGTATATTGGAGGCTATGTGAGGGCTCATATTGTTTATAGAGAGGCTATATGGGGCTCATACTATATATAGGGGGCTATGCTGGAGCTCATATTGTATATAGGAGATAACCGGGGCTCATACTATATAGGGTGGTCCAAAAGTAGGTGCACAGAAAGTGTAATAAGGTTATGAAAGGGGAGGTTTATCAAACATAGTGTAAAGTGAAACTGGCTCAGTTGCCCTTAGCAACCAATCAGATTCCACTTTTCATTCCTCACAGACAAAGTTTATAGTCGAAAACCAAAACGTGTCAGTGATTTGAAAAATTACATAAGAGATGCATTTCAAGAAATTAATACCCAAAGAGACTTGTGCAAAAAAAGTTTGTCGAAGCGTAAGAGGCAAACTTCAAAGCTGTGCAAATTGTAATGGAAAACAGTTTGAGCACCTGCGTTGATAAAATTTAAGGGGTTTTGCATTATTGTTCAGAATAAAATTTAATTGTCAATGTTATGCTTGTGTTAGTAAATATAATTTTATATATAAATCAAAATAAATGTTATTATTTTCTGTCCACCTACTTTTGGACCACCCTGTATATAGGGAGCTGTGTGTGAGCTTTTACGGTATTGAGGTGTGCAGTAGCCCTCTTTTCCTTCTGCTCCAATATGACCACAGGTAATATTTATCCATTGTGATTAGTGATGAGCGAACGTGCTCGCCACTACTCGGTACTCGCCGGAGCACCATGGTGCTCGACAAGCTCGGCGAGTATTTCCGGGTTGCTCGGGCGGGAACTCGGGTCCACTCTCTGCATGTTTGGCGCTCTTTAGAGAGCCAATGAACATGCAGGGATTGCCTGCCATGCACTGTAATGCCGTAGCCATGATGGTTGTGGGCATTACAGTGATTGGCTGGCCGCACAGCGTCATCATGTCTATATCAAACCTGGCGCCACCATGCTCGTCACAGTCACTCCGGATCAGACAGTGTAGGGAGAGCTGCTTCTTTGTCAGGGAGAGATTTGATCGTATATTAGGTAGTGTAGGGAGAAAAAACGTACATTACACATATCCAACTTAACAAACAGTCCTTCTGAGGACTAATCCATCTGCAGAGATATCAGGCAGGCAGGGTGTATAGGCAGGCGGTGTATATAGCAGACTGCAGTGCATATAGCACAAGAGGCTCCATTCCAGTTCTGTCGGCTGCTGCTGTTAAATATTTCTGGAAATAGGCCCAGGTCTCAGGGGCCAGGAATAATTTTTTTTGCATCTTAATCCTCATTATTTGCTTAAAAAGCAATCCAGAGAACACGGTTTTTCTGCACCATTTGCTGGTTGGCACTGCAGAATACAGCCAGGTCCTTTCCATATTACAGCACTAAAAATCCATCTACTTAAAACTGTGTTTTCTCCGTCACACGGCTCACATATACGTTTTCAGAAAATACTGACAATTCTGGCCTCCATTAAATTTTTTTTTCAGTGTGTCAGCAAAGTTTTTGACACTGGTTTGCTGTTCAAAACAGTTACCTACAGGCCAGGTAATTAAAACTGTGTTCTCTCGCTCTTGCTCTGGCCTACTCTCGCGCTGGCTATGGCCTGCCCTCGCCCTGGCTCCGGCCTGCTCTCACTCTGTCTTGCATGCCTTCGCCTTGGATCCGGCCTACTCTCGCTGTGGCTCTGGCCTGCCCTCGCTCTGGCTCCGGCCTGCCCTCGCCTTGGCTCTGGCCAGCTCTCGCCCTGGCTCCGGCCTGCCCTCGCCCTCGCTCCGGCCAGCTCACACCCTTGCTACGGCCTGCCCCCACCTTGGCTCCGGCCTGCCCTCGCTCTGGATCCGGCCTGATCTCGCAATGGCTCTGGCCTGCCCTTGCCTTGGCTCCGGCCTGCTCTTGCCCTGGCTCCGGCCTGCTCTCGCCTTGGCTCTGGCCTGCCCTCGCTCGGGCTCCGGCCTGCCCTCTCCTTGGCTCTGGCCTGCTCTTGCTCTGGCCTGCCTTCGCATTGGCTCTGGACTGCTCTTGCTCTGGTTCTGGCCTGACTTGACCGTGGCTCCGGCCTGCTCTCGCTCTGGCTCCAGCCAGCCCTCGCCCTGGCTCCGGCCTGCACTCGCTCTGGCTCCGGCCTGATATCACTCTGGCTCTGGCCTGCCCTCGCCTTGGCTCCGCCCTAATCGCGCTCTGGCCTGCCCTCGCCTTGGATCCGGCCTGTTCTCGCTCTGGTTCCGTCCTGCCCTCGCCCTAGCTCTGGCCTGCCCTCGCCCTGGCTCCGGCCTGCTATCGCTCTGGCCTGCCCTCGCCTTGGCTCCGACCTGCTCTCTCTCTGGCTCTGCCTGCCCTCGTCCTGGCTCCAGCCTGCTCTCCCTCTGGTCTGCCCTTGCCTTGGCTCCGGCCTGCTCTCACAATGGCTCCGGCTTGCTCTCTCTCTGGCTCTGGCTTGCCCTCGCCCTGGGTCCGGCCTGCTCTCGCTATGGCTCTGGCCTGCTCTAGCTCTGTCTCTGGCCTGCCCTGGCCTTGGCTCTGGCCTGCTCTCGCTCTGGCTGTGACCTGTTCTCGCTCTGGCTCCGGCCTGCCCTCGCCCTGGCTCTGGCCTGCCCTCGCTCTGGCTCCGGCCTGCTCTCGCTCTGGCTCCGGCCTGCTCTCGTCCTGGTTCCGGGCTACCTTTGCCTTGGCTCCGGCCTTCTCTCGCTCCGGCTCTGGCCTGCCCTTGCCTTGGCTCTGGAATACTCTCGCTCTGGCCAGCCCTTGCCCTGGCTCCAGCCTGCTCTTGCTATGGCTCTGGCCTGCTCCCGCTCTGGAACTGAACTGCTCTCGTTCTGGCTCTGGCCTGCCCTCACCTTGGCTCCGGCCTGCTCTTGCTCTGGCTGTGGCCTGCCGTCGCCTTGGCTTTGGCCTGCTCTCGCTCTGGCTCTGGCCTGCCCTGGCTCTGCTCAAGCCTGCCCTCGTCTTGGCTCCGGCCTGCTCTCGCCTTGGCACCGGTCTGCCCTCGCCCTGGCTCCTGCCTGCTCTCGCTCTAGCCTGCCCTCGCTCTGGTTCTTGCCTGCCCTTGCCTCGGCTCCGGCCTGCTCTCGCTCTGGCCTGCCCTTTCCTTGGCTCCGGACTTCTCTCGCTCTGGCTCGCGCCTGCCCTAGCCTTGGCTCTGGCCTACTCTCGCCTTGGCTCCGGCCTGCTCTCGCCCTGGCTCTGGCCTGCCCTCGACCTGGCTCCGGCATGCCCTCGTCCTGGCTCCGGCCAGCCTTCGCACTGGCTTCAGCTTGCTCTCGCTCTGGCTAAGGCCTGCCCTCGCCCTGGCTCCGGCCTGCTCTCACTCTCGCTCCGGCCTGCCCTCGCCTTGGCTCCGGCCTGCTCTCGCTCTGGCTCCGGCCTGCTCTCGCTCTGACCTGCCCTCGCCCTGTCTCCGGCCTGCTCTCGCTCTGGCCTGCCCTCGCCCTGGCTCCGGCATTCTCTCGCTCTGGTTTCGGCCTGCCGTCGCCTTGGATCCGGCCTGCTATCGCTCTGGCTCCGGCCAGCCCTGGCCTTGGCTCCGGCCTACTCTCGCTCTGGCCTGCCTTTGCCTTGGCTCCGGCCTGCTCTCACTCTGGCTCTGGCCTGCCTTCACCTTGGCTCCGACCTGCTCTCGCTTTGGCTCTGGCCTGCTCTCGCTCTGGCCTGCCCTTGCCTTGGCTCCAGCCTGCCCTCGCCCTAGCCAGCTGTTGCTCTGGCCTACCCTGGTTCTGCCTCTGGCCTGCCCTCGCCTTGGCTACGGCCTGCTCTCGCCTTGGCTCCGGCCTGCTCTCGCTTTAGCTCCGTCCTGCTCTTGCCCTGGCTCCGAACTGCTCTCGCTCTGGCCTGCCCTCTTTCTGGCTCTGGCCTGCCCTCGCCCTGGCTCCGGCCTACTCTCCTGCCTGCTCTCGCTCTGGCATGCCCTAGCCTTGGCTCTAAACTACTCTCGCTCTGGCTCTGGCCTGCCCTCGCCCTGGCTCCAGCCTGCTCTTGTTCTGGCTCTGGCATGCCCTCGCCTTGGCTCCGGCCTCCTCTCGCTCTGACCCTGGCCTGCCCTCGCCCTGGCTCCGGCTTGCTCTGGCTCTGTCCTGCCCTCGCCTTGGCTCCGGCCTGCTCTCGCCCAGGCTCCGGCCTGCCCTCGTCCTGGCTCCGGCCTGCCCTCGCTTTAGCTCTAGCCTACTCTCGCTCTGGCTCTGGCCTGCCCTCCTCGCCTTGGCTCCGGCCTGCTCTCGCCCAGGCCTCGGCCTGCTCTCGTCCTGGCTCCGGCCTGTTCTTGCTCTGGCCTGCCCTCGCTTAGGCTCCGGCTTGCTCTCGCCTGGGCTCCGGCCTGCTCTCGCTGTAGCTCCGGACTGCCCTCGCCCTGGCTCCAGCTTTGCCATCGCTCTGGCTCCATTCTGCCCTCGCCTTGGCTCCGGCCTGCTCTCACCCTGGCCTGCCCTCGCCCAGGCTCCAGCCTGCCCTGGCCTTGGCTCCGGCCTACTCTCGCTCTGGCCTGCTCTCGCTCTGGCCTCGCCCTGGCTCCGGCCTGCCCTCGTCCTGGCTCCGGCCTGCTCTCGCTCTAGCTCCGGACTGGCCATCGCTTTGGCTCTTGCCTGCTCTCGCCCTGCCCTTGTCTTGGCTCCGGCCTTCTCTCGCACTGGCTCTGGCCTGCCCTTGCCTTGGCTCTGGCCATCTCTCGCTCTGGCTCCGGCCTGCCCTTGCCCTGGCTCCGGCCTGCTCTCGCCCTGGCTCTGGCCTGCTCTCGCTCAGGCTCCGGCCAGCTCTCACTCTGGCTCTGGCCTGCCCTTGCCTTTGCTCCGGCTTACTCTCGCTCTGGCTCTGGCCTGCCCTCGCCTTGGATCCAGACTGCTCTCGATTTGGCTCTGGCCTGCCCTCGCTTGGCTCCGGCCTGCTCTCTCTCTGGCTCTGGCCTACCCTCGCTCTGGCTCTGGCCTGCCCTCGCTCTGGCTCTGACCTGCCCACGCCTAGGCTCCGGCCTGCTCTTACTCTGGCTCTGGCCTGCCCTCGACCTGGCTCTGGGCTGCTCTCGCTCTGGCCTGTCCTCGCCCTGGCTCTGGCCTGTCCTCGCCCTGGCTCCGGCCTGCTCTAGCCCTGGCTCCGGCCTGCCCTTGCTCTGGCCTGCTGTCGCTGTGGCTCTGGTCTGTCCTCGCCTTGGCTCCGGCCTGCTCTCACCCTGGCTCCGGCCTGCCCTCGTCCTGGCTCCGGCCTGCTCTCGCTCTGGCCTGCCCTCGCGTTGGCTACGGCCTGCTCTCGCGTTGGCTACGGCCTGCTCTCGCTCTAGCTCCGGACTGCCTGCGCCCTGGCTCCGGCTTGACATCACTCTGGCTCCGGCCTGCCCTCGTCATGGCTCCGGCCTGCTTTTGCTCTGGCTCTGGCCTGCCCCCGCCTTGGCTCCGGCCTGCTCTCGCTCTAGCTACGTATTGCCCTTGCCCTGGATCCGGCTTGCCATCGCTCTGGCTCCCAGCCTGCCCTTGCCTTGGCTCCGGCCTGGTCTCGACCTGGCTCCGACCTGCTTTCGCTCTGGCTCAGGCCTGCCCTCGCCCAGGTATCGCCCTTCTCTCTCTCTGGCTCTGTCTGGCCTGCCCTCTCCCTGGCTCGGGTATACTCTCGCTTTGGCTCTGCCCAGGTATCACCCTTCTCTCTCTCTGGCTCTGGCCTGCCCTCTCCCTGGCTCGGGTCTACTCTCGCTTTGGCTCTGGCCTGCTCTCCCTCTGCCTCTAGCCTCGCCCTGGCTCCGGCCTGTTCTCGCCCTGGTTCCGGCCTGCCCTTGCCTTGGCTCCGTCCTTCTCTCGCTCTGGCCTGCCCTTGCCTTGTCCCTGGCCTACTCTCGCTCTGGCCTGCCCTCGCCTTGGCTCCGGCCTGCTCTTGCTCTGGCTCTGGTCTGCCCTCGTCTTGACTCCGGCATGCTCTCGCTCTGGTTCTGGCCTGCCCTCGCCCTGACTCCGGCCTGCCCTTGCTCTGGCTCCAGCCTGCCCTTGCCCTGACTCCGGGCCTGCCCTTGTTGCTCTAGCTCAGGCGAGCCCTCGCATTAGCTCCGGCCTGCTCTAGCCCTGGCTCCGAACTGCTCTCGCTCTGGCCTGCCCTCGCCTTGGCTCCGGCCTGCTCTTGCTCTGGCTCTGGCCTGCCCTGGCTCTGCCTCTGGCCTGCCCTCACCTTGGCTGCGGTCTGCTCTCGCTCTAGTTCTGGACTGCCCTTGCCCTGGCTCCGGCCTGCCATCACTCTGGCTCCGGCCTGCCCTCGTCTTAGCTCTGGCCTGCTCTCGTCCTGGCTCCAGCCTGCTCTCGCTTTGGCTCTGGCCCGCCCTCGCCCTTGCTCCGGCCTGCTCTCTCTCTGGCTCTGGCCTGCCCTCGCCCTGGCTCTGGTATACTCTCTCTCTGGCTGTGGCCGGCTCTCGCTCAGGCCTCGCTCTGTCTCGGGCTTGATCTAGCCCTTGTTCCGGCCTGCCGTTGCCTTGGCTCCGGCCTTCTCTCGCTCTGGCCTGCCCTTAACTTGGCTTTGGCCTACTCTCGCTCTTGCTTTTGCCTGCCGTCGCCGTGGCTCCGGCCTGCTCTCGCTCTGGTTCGGGCCTGCTCTCGCTCTGGCCTCCCCTCGCCTTAGCTCCGGCCTGCTCTCGCTCTGGCCTGCTCTCGCCTTGGCTACGACCTGCTCTTGCTCTGGCCTGCCCTCGCCTTGGCTCTGGCCTGCTCTTGCTCTGGCCTGCCCTGGCTCTGCCTCTGGCCTGCCCTCGCCTTGGCTCCGGCCAGCTCTCACCTTGGCTCTGGCCTGCTCTCGCTCTAGTTCCGGACAGCCCTTGCCCTGGCTCCGGCCTGCCATCACTCTGGCTCCGGCCTGCCCTCGCCTTAGCTCCGGCCTGCTCTTGCCCTGGCTCCGGCCGGCTCTCGCTTTGGCTCTGGCCCGCCCTCGCCCTGGCTCCGGCCTGCTCTCTCTCTGGCTCTGGTCTGCCCTCACCCTGGCTCCGGCATACTCTCACTCTGGCTGTGGCCTGCTCTCGCTCTGGCCTCGCCCTGTCTCGGGCCTGATCTAGCCCTTGTTCCGTCCTGCCCTTGCCTTGGCTCTGGCCTTCTATCACTCTGGCTCTGGCCTGCCCCTGCCTTGGCTCTGGCCTACACTTGCCTTGGCTCCGGCCTGCTCTCGCCTTCGCTCCGGCCTGCTCTCGCTCTGACCTGATCTCGCTCTGGCCTCCCCTCGCCTTGGCTCCGGCCTGCTCTGGCCTGCCCTTGCCTTGGCTCCGACCTGCTCTTGCTCTGGCCTGCCCACGCCTTGGCTCCGGCCTGCTCTCACTCTGGCTCTGGCCTGCCCTGGCTCTGCCTCTGGCCTGCCCTCGCCTTGGCTCCGGCCAGCTCTCACCTTGGCTACGGCCTGCTCTCGCTCTAGTTCCGGACTGCCCTTGCCCTGGCTCCGGCCTGCCATCGCTCTGGCTCCGGCCTGCCCTCGCCTTAGCTCCGGCCTGCTCTCGCCCTGGCTCCGGCCTGCCCTCACTTTGGCTCTGGCCCACCCTCGCCCTGGCTACGGCCTGCTCTCTCTCTGGCTCTGGCCTGCCCTCGCCCAGGCTCCGGCATACTCTCACTCTGGCTGTGGCCTGCTCTCGCTCTGGCCTAGCCCTGTTTCGGGCCTGCTTTAGCCGTTGTTCCGGCCTGCCCTAGCCTTGGCTCTGGCCTACTCTCGCTCTGGCTCTTGCCTGCCTTCGCCCTGGCTCCAGCCTGCTGTCGCTCTGGTTCTGGCCTGCTCTCGCTCTGGCGTGCCCTCGCCTTAACTCCGGCCTGCTCTCGCTCTGACTCTGGCCCGCCCTCGCCGTGACTCCGGCCTGCTCTTGCTCTGGCCTGCTCTTGCTCTGGCCTGCCCTCGTCTTGACTCCGGCCTGTTCTCGCCCTTGTTCCGGCCTGCCCTTGCCTTGGCTCCGGCCTTCTCTCGCTCTGGCCGGCCCTTGCCTTGGGTCTGGCCTACTCTCGCTCTGGCACTTGCCTACCCTCGCCCTGGCTCTGGCCTGCTCTCTCTCTGGCCTGCTCTCGCTCTGGCGTGCCTTCGCCTTGGCTCCAGCCTGCTCTCGCTCTGACTCTGGCCTGCCCTCGCACTGACTCCGGCCTGCTCTGGATCTGGCCTGCCCTAGCCTTGGCTCCGGCCTGCTCTCGGCCTGGCTCTGGCCTGCCCTCGCTTTGGCTCCAGCCTGCTCTCGCCTTGGCTCCGGCCTGCACTCGCTCTGGCCTGCTCTCGCCCTGGCTCTGGCCTACTTTCGTTCTGGCCTGCTCTCGATCAGGCCTCTCCCTGTCTCCGGCCTGCTCTCGCCCTGGTTCCGGCCTGCCCTTCCCTTGGCTCTGGCCTTCTATCACTCTGGCTCTGGCATGCCCTTGCCTTGGCTCTGGCCTACCCTCGCCGTGGCTCCGGCCTGCTCTCGCTCTGGCTCCGGACTGCCCTCGTCCTGACTCCGGCCTGCCCTTGCTCTGGCTCCGGCGTGCCCTCGCATTGGCTCCGGCCTGCTCTCGCCCTGGCTCCGACCTGCTCTCGCTCTGGCCTGCCCTCGCCTTGGCTCCGGCCTGCTCTCGCCTTGGCTCCGTCCTGCTCTCGCCTTGGCTCCGGCCTGCTCTCGCCTTGGCTCCGGCCTGCTCTCGCTCTGCCTCCGGCCTGACCTCGCCCTGACTCCGGCCTGCCCTCGCATTGGCTCCGGCCTGCTCTCGCCCTGGCTCCGACCGGCTCTCGCTCTGGCCTGCCCTCGCCCTGGCTCCGGCGTGCTCTCTCTCTGGCTCTGGCCTGCCCATGCCTTGGCTCCGGCCTGCTCTTCCTCTGGCTCTGGACTGCCCTCGTCTTGACTCTAGCCTGATATCGCTCTTGTTCTGGCCTGCCTTCACCTTGGCTCCAGCCTGCTCTCGCTCTTGTTCTGGTCTGGCCTCGCCCTGTCTCCGGCCTGCTCTCGCCCTGGTTCCGGCCTGCCCTTGCCTTGACTCTGGCCTTCTATCACTCTGGCTCTGGCCTGTCCTAGCCTTGGCTCTGGCCTACCCTTGCCTTGGCTCCGGCCTGCTCTCGCTCTGGCCTCCCCTCGCCTTGGCTCCGGCCTGCTCTGGCTCTGGCCTGCCCTCGCATTGGCTCCGACCTGCTCTTGCTCTGGCTCTGGCCTGCCCTCGCCTTGGCTCCGACCTGCTCTTGCTCTGGCTCTGGCCTGCCCTCGCCTTGGCTCCGGCCTGCTCTCGCTCTGGCCTGCCCTGGCTCTGCCTCTGGCCTGCCCTCGCCTTGGCTCCGGCCAGCTCTCACCTTGGCTACGGCCTGCTCTCGCTCTAGTTCCGGACTGCCCTTGCCCTGGCTCCGGCCTGCCATCGCTCTGGCTCCGGCCTGCTCTCTCTCTGGCTCTCGGCTGCCCATGCCTTGGCTCCGGCCTGCTCTTCCTCTGGCTCTGGCCTGCCCTCGTCTTTACTCTGGCCTGATCTCGCTCTTGTTCTGGCCTGCCGTCGCCTTGGCTCCGGCCTGCTCTTGATCAGGCCTGCTCTCGCTCTGGCTCAGGCCTGCTCTTGCTCTGGCCTGCCCTTGCCTTGGCTCCGGACTGCTTTCGCTCTGGCCTGCTCTCGCTCTGACCTCCCCTCGCCTTGGCTCCGGCCTGCCCTCGCCTTGGCTCCGAACTGCTCTTGCTCTGGCTCTGGCCTGCCCTCGCCTTGGCTCCGGCCTACTCTCGCCCCTGGCTCCGGCCTGTCCTTGCTCTGGCTCCGGCCAGCCCTCGTCTTAGCTCCGGCCTGCTCTCGCCCTGGCTCCGGCCTGCCCTCACTTTGGCTCTAGCCCGCCCTCGCCCAGGCTCCGGCATACTCTCTCTCTGGCTCCGGCCTCCTCTCGCTCTGGCTACGGCCTGCTCTCTCTCTGGCTCTGGCCTGCCCTCGCCCAGGCTCCGGCATACTCTCTCTCTGGCTGTGGCCTGCTCTCGCTCTGGCTCTGGCCTAGCCCTGTTTCGGGCCTGCTTTAGCCGTTGTTCCGGCCTGCCCTTGACTTGGCTCTGGCCTACTCTCGCTCTGGCTCTTGCCTGCCTTCGCCCTGGCTCCAGCCTGCTGTCGCTCTGGTTCTGGCCTGCTCTCGCTCTGGCGTGCCCTCGCCTTAACTCCGGCCTGCTCTCGCTCTGACTCTGGCCCGCCCTCGCCCTGACTCCGGCCTGCTCTTGCTCTGGCTCTGGCCTGCTCTTGCTCTGGCCTGCCCTCGTCTTGACTCCGGCCTGTTCTCGCCCTTGTTCCGGCCTGCCCTTGCCTTGGCTCCGGCCTTCTCTCGCTCTGGCCGGCCCTTGCCTTGGGTCTGGCCTACTCTCGCTCTGGCACTTGCCTACCCTCGCCCTGGCTCCGGCCTGCTCTCTCTCTGGCCTGCTCTCGCTCTGGCGTGCCTTCGCCTTGGCTCCGGCCTGCTCTCGCCCTGACTCCGGCCTGCCCTTGCTCTGGCTCCGGCGTGCCCTCGCATTGGCTCCGGCCTGCTCTCGCCCTGGCTCCGACCTGCTCTCGCTCTGGCCTGCCCTCGCCTTGGCTCCGGCCTGCTCTCGCCTTGGCTCCGTCCTGCTCTCGCCTTGGCTCTGGCCTGCTCTCGCCTTGGCTCCGGCCTGCTCTCGCTCTGGCTCCGGCCTGCTCTTGTCCTGGCTCTGGCCTGCCCTCGCCCTGGATCTGGCCGGCTCTTGCTCTGGCTCTGGCCTGCCCTTGTCTTGACTTCGGCCTGCTCTCGTCCTGGCTCTGACCTGCTCTCGCTCTGGCCTGCCCTCGCTCTGGCTCCGGCCTGCTCTCGCTTTGGCTCTGGCCTGCTGTCGTCCTGGCTCCGGCCTGCTCTCGCTCTGGCACTGGCCTGCCCTCGCTCTGGCTCTGGCCTGCTCTCTCTATGCCTGCCCTCGCCCTGGCTCTGGCCTACTCTCGCTCTGGCCTGCTCTCGCTCTGGCCTGCTCTCGCTCTGGCCTGCCCTTGCTCTGGCCTCGCCCTGTCTCCGGCCTGCTCTCGCCCTGGTTCCGGCCTGCCCTTGCCGTGGCTCTGGCCTTCTATCGCTCTGGCTCAGGCCTGCCCTTGCCTTGGCTCTGGCCTACCCTCGCCTTGGCTCCGGCCTGCTCTCGCTCTGCCTCTGGCCTGACCTCGCCCTGACTCCGGCCTGCCCTCGCATTGGCTCCGGCCTGCTCTCGCCCTGGCTCTGACCGGCTCTCGCTCTGGCCTGCCCTCGCCCTGGCTCCGGCGTGCTCTCTCTCTGGCTCTGGCCTGCCCATGCCTTGGCTCCGGCCTGCTCTTCCTCTGGCTCTGGACTGCCCTCGTCTTGACTCTAGCCTGATCTCGCTCTTGTTCTGGCCTGCCTTCACCTTGGCTCCAGCCTGCTCTCGCTCTTGTTCTGGTCTGGCCTCGCCCTGTCTCTGGCCTGCTCTTGCCCTGGTTCCGGCCTGCCCTTGCCTTGACTCTGGCCTTCTATCACTCTGGCTCTGGCCTGTCCTAGCCTTGGCTCTGGCCTACCCTTGCCTTGGCTCCGGCCTGCTCTCGCTCTGACCTGCTCTCGCTCTGTCCTCCCGTCGCCTTGGCTCTGGCCTGCTCTGGCTCTGGCCTGCCCTCGCATTGGCTCCGACCTGCTCTTGCTCTGGCTCTGGCCTGACCTCGCCTTGGCTCCGACCTGCTCTTGCTCTGGCCTGCCCTCACCTTGGCTCCGGCCTGCTCTCGCTCTGGCTCTGGCCTGCCCTGGCTCTGCCTCTGGCCTGCCCTCGCCTTGGCTCCGGCCAGCTCTCACCTTGGCTACGGCCTGCTCTCGCTCTAGTTCCGGACTGCCCTTGCCCTGGCTCCGGCCTGCCATCGCTCTGGCTCCGGCCTGCTCTCTCTCTCTGGCTCTCGCCTGCCCATGCCTTGGCTCCGGCCTGCTCTTCCTCTGGCTCTGGCCTGCCCTCGTCTTTACTCTGGCCTGATCTCACTCTTGTTCTGGCCTGCCGTCGGCTTGGCTCCGGCCTGCTCTTGATCAGGCCTGCTCTCGCTCTGGCTCAGGCCTGCTCTCGCTCTGGCCTGCCCTTGCCTTGGCTCCGGACTGCTTTCGCTCTGGCCTGCTCTCGCTCTGGCCTCCCCTTGCCTTGGCTCCGGCCTGCTCTCGCTCTGGCTCTGGCCTGCCCTCGCCTTGGCTCCGAACTGCTCTTGCTCTGGCCTGCCCTCGCCTTGGCTCCGGCCTACTCTCGCCCTGGCTCCGGCCTGCCCTTGCTCTGGCTCCGGCCAGCCCTCGCTTTGGCTCCGGCCTGCTCTCGCCCTGGCTCCGGCCTGCTCTTGCTCTGGATCTGGCCGGCTCTTGCTCTCGCTCTGGCCTGCCCTTGTCTTGACTCCGGCCTGCTCTCGCCCTGGCTCTGACCTGCTCTCGCTCTGGCCTGCCCTCGCTCTGGCTCCGGCCTGCTCTCTCTCTGGCTCTCGCCTGCCCATTCCTTGGCTCTGGCCTGCTCTTCCTCTGGCTCTGGCCTGCCCTCGTCTTTACTCTGGCCTGATCTCGCTCTTGTTCTGGCCTGCCTTCGCCTTGGCTCCGGCCTGCTCTTGCTCAGGCCTGATCTCGCTCTGGCTCAGGCCTGCTCTAGCTCTGGCTCTGGCCTGCCCTTGCCTTGTCTCCGGACTGCTTTGGCTCTGGCCTGCTCTCGCTCTGGCCTCCCCTCACCTTGGCTCCGGCCTGCTCTCGCTCTGGCCTGCCCTCGCCTTGGCTCCGACCAGCTTTTGCTCTGGCTCTGGCCTCCCCTCGCCTTGGCTTCGACCTGCTCTCGCCCTGGCTCCGGCCTGCCCTTGCTCTGGCTCTGGCCTGCTCTTGCTCTGGCTCTGGCCTGCCCTCCTCTTGACTCCAGCCTGTTCTCGCACCTTGTTCCGGCCTGCCCTTGCCTTGGCTCCGGACTGCTTTGGCTCTGGCCTGCTCTCGCTCTGGCCTCCCCTCACCTTGGCTCCGGCCAGCTCTCGCTCTGGCCTGCCCTCGCCTTGGCTCCGACCTGCTCTTGCTCTGGCTCCGGCCTGCCCTCGCCCTGGCTCCGGCCAGCTCTGGCTATGGCCTGCCCTCGCCCTGGCTCCGGCCTGCTCTTGCTCTGGCCTGCCCTTGTCTTGACTCCGGCCTGTTCTCGCCCCTTGTTCCGGCCTGCCCTTGCCTTGGCTCCAGCCTGCTCTTGCTCTGGCTCCGGCCTGCTCTCGCTCTGGTTCGGGCCTGCCTTTGCCTTGGCTCCGGACTTCTCTAGCTCTGGCACTGGCCTGCTCTCGTTCTGGCATTGGCCTGCTCTCGCTCTGGCACTGGCCTGCTCTCGCTCTGGCCTGCCCTCATCTTGGCTCTGGCCTGCTCTCTCTCTTGCTCTGGCCTTCCCTGGCTCTGCCTATGGCCTGCCCTCGCCTTGGTTCCGACCTGCTCTCGCTCTGGTTCTGGGCTGCCTTCTCCTTGGCTCCGGCCTGCTCTCGCTCTGGCTCAGGCCTACTCTCTCTCTGGCCTGCCCTTGCCTTGGCTCCGGACTGCTCTCGCTCAGGCACTGGTCTGCTCTCACTCTGGCTCTGGCCTGCTCTCGCTCTGGCTCTGGTCTGCCCTCACCTTGGCTCCGGCCTGCTCTCGCTCTGACTCTGGTCTGCCCTCGCCCTGACTCCGGCCTGCTCTGGCTGTAGCTCTGGCCTGCTCTCGTGCTGGCTCTGGCCTGCTCTCGCCCTGGCTCCGGCCTGCCCTCGTCCTGGCTCCGGCCTGCTCTCGCTCTGGCTCTGGCCTGCCATCGCCTTAGCTCCGGCCTGCTCTCGCCCTGGCTACGGCCTGCCCTCGCCTTGGCTCCGACCTGCTCTCTCCCTGGCTCCGGCCTGCCCTCGCCCTGGCTCCGACCTGCCCTCGCTTTGGCTCCAGCCTGCCCTCGCCCTGCTCTTGCTCTAGCCTGCCCTCGCCCTGGCTCTGGCCTGCTCTCACTCTGGCTCTGGCCTGTCCTTGCTCTGGCTCCGGCCAGCCCTCTCCTTGGCTCCAGCCTGCTCTTGCTCTGGCTCTGTCCTGTCCTCGTCTTGACTCTGGTCTGCTCTGGTTCTAGCCTGACTTCGCCTTGGCTCCGGCCTGCTCTCGCTCTGGCTCAGGCCTACTCTCTCTC
Source organism: Phyllobates terribilis (assembly GCF_046119375.1). Lineage (NCBI taxonomy): Eukaryota > Metazoa > Chordata > Amphibia > Anura > Dendrobatidae > Phyllobates > Phyllobates terribilis. The sequence continues at coordinate 2,010,917 of NW_027362898.1, read as the reverse complement.
TGGCTCTGGCCTGCCCTTGCCTTGGCTCCGGACTGCTCTCGCTCTGGCACTGGCCTGCTCTCCTTCTGGCTCTGGCCTGCCCTCACCTTGGCTCCGGCCTGCTCTCGCTCTGGTCTGCCCTCGCTTTGGCTCCAGCCTGCTCTCGCTCTGGTACTGGCCTGCCCTGGCTCTGCCTCTGGCCTGCCCTCGCCTTGGCTCCGGTCTGCCCTCGCCTTGGCACCGGTCTGCCCTCGCCCTGGCTGCTGCCTGCTATTGCTCTGGCCTGCTGTCGTCCTGGCTCCGGCCTGCTCTCGCTCTGGCACTGGCCTGCCCTCGCTCTGGCTCTGGCCTGCTCTCTCTATGGCCTGCCCTCGCCCTGGCTCTGGCCTACTCTCGCTCTGGCCTGCTCTCGCTCTGGCCTGCTCTCGCTCTGGCCTGCCCTCGCTCTGGCTCTGGCCTCGCCCTGTATCCGGCCTGCCCTTGCCTTGGCTCTGGCCTTCTATCGCTCTGGCTCTGGCCTGCCCTTGCCTTGGCTCTGGCCTACCCTCATCTTGGCTCTGGCCTGCTCTCTCTCTTGCTCTGGCCTTCCCTGGCTCTGCCTATGGCCTGCCCTCGCCTTGGTTCCGACCTGCTCTTGCTCTGGTTCTGGGCTGCCTTCTCCTTGGCTCCGGCCTGCTCTCGCTCTGGCACTGGTCTGCTCTCACTCTGGCTCTGGCCTGCTCTCGCTCTGGCTCTGGTCTGCCCTCACCTTGGCTCCGGCCTGCTCTCGCTCTGACTCTGGTCTGCCCTCGCCCTGACTCCGGCCTGCTCTGGCTGTAGCTCTGGCCTGCTCTCGTGCTGGCTCTGGCCTGCTCTCGCCCTGGCTCCGGCCTGCCCTCGTCCTGGCTCCGGCCTGCTCTCGCTCTGGCTCTGGCCTGCCATCGCCTTAGCTCCGGCCTGCTCTCGCCCTGGCTACGGCCTGCCCTCGTCCTGGCTCCGGCCTGACCTCGCCTTGGCTCCGACCTGCTCTCTCCCTGGCTCCGGCCTGCCCTCGCCCTGGCTCCGACCTGCCCTCGCTTTGGCTCCAGCCTGCCCTCGCCCTGCTCTTGCTCTAGCCTGCCCTCGCCCTGGCTCTGGCCTGCTCTCACTCTGGCTCTGGCCTGTCCTTGCTCTGGCTCCGGCCAGCCCTCTCCTTGGCTCCAGCCTGCTCTTGCTCTGTCCTGTCCTCGTCTTGACTCTGGTCTGCTCTGGTTCTAGCCTGACTTCGCCTTGGCTCCGGCCTGCTCTCGCTCTGGCTCAGGCCTACTCTCTCTCTGGCTCTGGCCTGCCCTTGCCTTGGCTCCGGACTGCTCTCGCTCTGGCACTGGCCTGCTCTCCTTCTGGCTCTGGCCTGCCCTCACCTTGGCTCCGGCCTGCTCTCGCTCTGGTCTGCCCTCGCTTTGGCTCCAGCCTGCTCTCGCTCTGGTACTGGCCTGCCCTGGCTCTGCCTCTGGCCTGCCCTCGCCTTGGCTCCGGTCTGCCCTCGCCTTGGCACCGGTCTGCCCTCGCCCTGGCTGCTGCCTGCTATTGCTCTGGCCTGCTGTCGTCCTGGCTCCGGCCTGCTCTCGCTCTGGCACTGGCCTGCCCTCGCTCTGGCTCTGGCCTGCTCTCGCTCTGGCCTACTGTCGCTCTGGCCTGCTCTCGCTCTGGCCTGCTCTCGCTCTGGCCTGCCCTCGCTCTGGCTCTGGCCTCGCCCTGTATCCGGCCTGCTCTCGCCCTGGTTCCGGCCTGCCCTTGCCTTGGCTCTGGCCTTCTATCGCTCTGGCTCTGGCCTGCCCTTGCCTTGGCTCTGGCCTACCCTCATCTTGGCTCTGGCCTGCTCTCTCTCTTGCTCTGGCCTTCCCTGGCTCTGCCTATGGCCTGCCCTCGCCTTGGTTCCGACCTGCTCTTGCTCTGGTTCTGGGCTGCCTTCTCCTTGGCTCCGGCCTGCTCTCGCTCTGGCACTGGTCTGCTCTCACTCTGGCTCTGGCCTGCTCTCGCTCTGGCTCTGGTCTGCCCTCACCTTGGCTCCGGCCTGCTCTCGCTCTGACTCTGGTCTGCCCTCGCCCTGACTCCGGCCTGCTCTGGCTGTAGCTCTGGCCTGCTCTCGTGCTGGCTCTGGCCTGCTCTCGCCCTGGCTCCGGCCTGCCCTCGTCCTGGCTCCGGCCTGCTCTCGCTCTGGCTCTGGCCTGCCATCGCCTTAGCTCCGGCCTGCTCTCGCCCTGGCTACGGCCTGCCCTCGTCCTGGCTCCGGCCTGACCTCGCCTTGGCTCCGACCTGCTCTCTCCCTGGCTCCGGCCTGCCCTCGCCCTGGCTCCGACCTGCCCTCGCTTTGGCTCCAGCCTGCCCTCGCCCTGCTCTTGCTCTAGCCTGCCCTCGCCCTGGCTCTGGCCTGCTCTCACTCTGGCTCTGGCCTGTCCTTGCTCTGGCTCCGGCCAGCCCTCTCCTTGGCTCCAGCCTGCTCTTGCTCTGGCTCTGTCCTGTCCTCGTCTTGACTCTGGTCTGCTCTGGTTCTAGCCTGACTTCGCCTTGGCTCCGGCCTGCTCTCGCTCTGGCTCAGGCCTACTCTCTCTCTGGCTCTGGCCTGCCCTTGCCTTGGCTCCGGACTGCTCTCGCTCTGGCACTGGCCTGCTCTCCTTCTGGCTCTGGCCTGCCCTCACCTTGGCTCCGGCCTGCTCTCGCTCTGGTCTGCCCTCGCTTTGGCTCCAGCCTGCTCTCGCTCTGGTACTGGCCTGCCCTGGCTCTGCCTCTGGCCTGCCCTCGCCTTGGCTCCGGTCTGCCCTCGCCTTGGCACCGGTCTGCCCTCGCCCTGGCTGCTGCCTGCTATTGCTCTGGCCTGCTGTCGTCCTGGCTCCGGCCTGCTCTCGCTCTGGCACTGGCCTGCCCTCGCTCTGGCTCTGGCCTGCTCTCTCTATGGCCTGCCCTCGCCCTGGCTCTGGCCTACTCTCGCTCTGGCCTGCTCTCGCTCTGGCCTGCTCTCGCTCTGGCCTGCCCTCGCTCTGGCTCTGGCCTCGCCCTGTATCCGGCCTGCTCTCGCCCTGGTTCCGGCCTGCCCTTGCCTTGGCTCTGGCCTTCTATCGCTCTGGCTCTGGCCTGCCCTTGCCTTGGCTCTGGCCTACCCTCATCTTGGCTCTGGCCTGCTCTCTCTCTTGCTCTGGCCTTCCCTGGCTCTGCCTATGGCCTGCCCTCGCCTTGGTTCCGACCTGCTCTTGCTCTGGTTCTGGGCTGCCTTCTCCTTGGCTCCGGCCTGCTCTCGCTCTGGCTCAGGCCTACTCTCTCTCTGGCTCTGGCCTGCCCTTGCCTTGGCTCCGGACTGCTCTCGCTCAGGCACTGGCCTGCTCTCACTCTGGCTCTGGCCTGCTCTCGCTCTGGCTCTGGCCTGCCCTCACCTTGGCTCCGGCCTGCTCTCGCTCTGACTCTGGTCTGCCCTCGCCCTGACTCCGGCCTGCTCTGGCTGTAGCTCTGGCCTGCTCTCGTGATGGCTCTGGCCTGCTCTCGTCCTGGCTCCGGCCTGCTCTCGCTCTGGCCTGCCATCGCCTTAGCTCCGGCCTGTTCTCGCCCTGGCTCCGGCCTGCCCTCGTCCTGGCTCCAGCCTGACCTCGCCTTGGCTCTGACCTGCTCTCTCCCTGGCTCCGGCCTGCCCTCGCCCTGGCTCCGACCTGCCCTCGCTCTGGCTCCAGCCTGCCCTCGCCCTGGCTCCGGCCTGCTCTTGCTCTGGCTCTAGCCTGCCCTCTCCCTGGCTCTGGCCTGCTCTCGCTCTGGCTCTGGCCTGTCCTTGCTCTGGCTCCGGCCAGCCCTCTCCTTGGCTCCAGCCTGCTCTTGCTCTATCCTGCCCTCGTCTTGACTCGAGTCTGCTCTCGCTCTGGTTCTAGCCTGACTTCGCCTTGGCACCATCCTGCTCTCGCTCTGGCTCAGGCCTACTCTCTCTCTGGCTCTGGCCTGCCCTTGCATTGGCTCCGGACTGCTCTCGCTGTGGCACTGGCCTGCTCTCGCTGTGGCACTGGCCTGCTCTCGCTCTGGCACTGGCCTGCTCTCCTTCTGGCTCTGGCCTGCCCTCACCTTGGCTCCGGCCTGCTCTCGCTCTGGTCTGCCCTCGCTTTGGCTCCAGCCTGCTCTCGCTCTGGTACTGGCCTGCCCTGGCTCTGCCTCTGGCCTGCCCTCGCCTTGGCTACGGTCTGCCCTCGCCCTGGCTGCTGCCTGCTATTGCTCTGGCTCCAGCCTGCTCTCGCTCTGCCTCTGGCCTGCTCTCGCTCGGGATCTGGCCTGCACTTGCCTCGGCACCGGCCTGCTCTCTCTCTGGCCTGCCCTCTCCTTGGCTCCGGCCTGCTCTCGCTCTGGCTCTCGCCTGCCCTAGCCTTGGCTCTGGCTTACTCTCGCTCTAGACTGGATTGCCCTCGCTCTGGCTCCGGCCTGCTCTCGCCTTGGCTCCGGCCTCCTCTCGTTCTGATTCAGGTCTTCCCTCGCGCTGGCCCCGGCCAGCTCTGGCTCTAGCTCTGGCCTGCTCTCGCGCTGGCTCTGGCCTGCTCTCGCCTTGGTTCCGGCCTGCCCTCACCCTGGCTCCGGCCTGCCCTCGTCCTGGCTCCGGCCTGCTCTGGCTCTAGCTCTGGCCTGCCCTCGCCTTGGCTCTGTCCTGCTCTCGCCCTGGCTCCGGTCTGCCCTCGCTCTGGATTCGGCCTGCCCTCGCCCTGGTTCCGGCCAGCCCTTACTCTGGCTCCGGCCAGCCATCTCCTTGGCTCCGGCCAGCTCCTGCAATGGTTCCGGCCTTCCCTCCCCTTGGCTCCGGCCTGCTCTCGCACTGGATCCGGCCTGCTCTCTCTCTGGCTCTGGCCTGCCTTTGCCTTGGCTCCGGCCTGCTCTCTCTATGACTCTGGCCTGTCCTCGTCCTGGCTCCGGCCGGTCCTCTTCCTGGCTCCAGCCTGCTCTCGCTCTAGCTCTAGTGTACCCTCACCTTGGCTCCAGCCTGCTCTCACCTTGGCTCCGGCCTGCTCTAGCCTTGGCTCCGGTCTGCTCTCGCCCTGGTTCCGGCCTGCCCTCTAAATGGCTCCGGCCTGACCTCTAACTGGCTTCGGCCTGCCCTTGCTCTGGCTCCGGCCTACCCTTGCCTTGGCTCCAGCCTGCTCTTGCTCTGGCCTGCCCTCATCTTGACTCCGGCCTGCTCTCGCTCTGGCTCGGGCCTGCCTTTGCCTTGGCTCCGGCCTCCTCTAGCTCTGGCTCAGGCCTTCTCACTCTCTGGCTCTGGCCTGTCCTTGTCTTGGCACCGGACTTCTCTAGCTCTGGCACTGGCCTGCTCTCGTTCTGGCACTGGCCTGCTCTGGCTCTGGCCTGTTCTCACTCTGGCTCTGGCCTGCCATCCATCGCCTTGGCTCCGGCCTGCTCTCTCTCTTGCTCTGGCCTGCCCTGGCTCTGCCTATGGCCTGCCCTCGCCTTGGTTCCGACCTGCTCTCACTCTGGTTCTGGGCTGCCTTCTCCTTGGCTCTGGCCTGCTCTCGCTCTGGCTCAGGCCTACTCTCTCTCTGGCTCTGGCCTGCCCTTGCCTTGGCTCCGGACTGCTCTCGCTCAGGCACTGGCCTGCTCTCACTCTGGCTCTGGCCAGTTCTCGCTCTGGTCTGCCATCACCTTGGCTCCGGCCTGCTCTCGCTCTGACTCTGGTCTGCCCTCGCCCTGACTCCGGCCTGCTCTGGCTGTAGCTCTGGCCTGCTCTCGTGCTGGCTCTGGTCTGCTCTCGCCCGCGCTCCGGCCTGCCCTCGTCCTGGCTCCGGCCTGCTCTCTCTCTGGCTCTGGCCTGCTCTCGCCCTGGCTCCGGCCTGCCCTCGTCCTGGCTCCGGCCTGCTCTCGCTCTGGCCTGACCTCGCCTTGGCTCCGACCTGCTCTCTCCCTGGCTCCGGCCTGCCCTCACCCTGGCTCCGGCCTGCCCTCGCCCTGGCTCCGGCCTGCCCTCGCCCTGGCTCCAGCCTGCCCTCGCCCTGGCTCCAGCCTGCCCTCGCCCTGGCTCCGGCCTGCTCTTGCTCTAGCCTGCCCTCGCCCTGGCTCTGGCCTGCTCTCACTCTGGCTCTGCCTGTCCTTGCTCTGGCTCCGGCCAGCCCTCTCCTTGGCTCCAGCCTGCTCTTGCTCTGTCCTGCCCTCGTCTTGACTCTGGTCTGCTCTCGCTCTGGTTCTAGCCTGACTTCGCCTTGGCTCCGGCCTGCTCTCGCTCTGGCTCAGGCCTACTCTCTCTCTGGCTCTGGCCTGCCCTTGCCTTGGCTCCGGACTGCTCTCGCTCTGGCACTGGCCTGGTCTCGCTCTGGCACTGGCCTGCTCTTCTTCTGGCTCTGGCCTGTCCTCACCTTGGCTCCGGCCTCCTCTCGCTCTGGCTCTGGTCTGCCCTCGCTTTGGCTCCAGCCTGCTCTCGCTCTGGTACTGGCCTGCCCCGGCTCTGCCTCTGGCCTGCCCTCGCCTTGGCTCCGGTCTGCTCTCGCCTTGGCACCAGTCTGCCCTCGCCCTGGCTGCTGCCTGCTATAGCTCTGGCTCCGGCCTGCTCTTGCTCTGCCTCTGGCCTGCTCTCGCTCTGGATCTGGCCTGCCCTTGCCTCGGCACCGGCCTGCTCTCTCTCTGGCCTGCCCTCTCCTTGGCTCCGGCCTTCTCTCGCGCTGGCTCTCGCCTGCCCTAGCCTTGGCTCTGGCTTACTCTCGCTCTGGACTGGCCTGCCCTCGCCCTGGCTCCGGCCTGCTCTCACCTTGGCTCCGGCCTCCTCACGTTCTGATTCAGGTCTGCCCTCGCCCTGGCTCCGGCCTGCTCTGGCTCTAGCTCTGGCCTGCTCTCGCGCTGGATCTGGCCTGCTCTCGCCCTGGCTCCGGCTGCCCTCGTCCTGGCCCCGGCCTGCTCTGGCTCTAGATCTGGCCTGCCCTCGCCCTGGCTCTGGCCTGCTCTCGCCCTGGCTCCGGTCTGCCTTCGCTCTGGCTTCGGCCTGTCCTCGCCATGGCTCCATCCTGCTCTCGCTTTGGCTCCGGCCTGCTCTCACTCTGGCTCCGGCCTGCCCTACTCTTGGCTCTGGCCTGCTCTCGCTCTGGCTCGCCCTAGCCCTGTCTTCGGCCTGCTCTCGCTCTGGCCAGCCCTCGCCCTGGTTCCAGCATTTTCTCGCTCTGGTTTTGGCCTGCCGTCTCCTTGGATCCGGCCTGCTCTCACTCTGGCTCCGGCCTGCCCTCCCTCGCCTTGGCTCCAGCCTCCTCTCACTCTGGCTCTGGCCTGCCTTTGCCTTGGCTTCGGCCTGCTCTCGCTCTGACTCTGGCCTGCCTTTGCCTTGGCTCCTGCCAGCTCTGGCTCTGGCTCTGGCCTGCTCTCGCTCTGGCCTGCCTTCGCCTTGGCTCCGGACTGCTCTCACTCTGGCCTGCTCTCGCTCTGGCTTGGGCCTGTCCTTGCCTTGGCTCCGGCCTGCTCTTGCTCTGGCCTGCTCTTGCTCTGGCCTACCCTGGCTCTGCCTCTGGCCTGCCCTTGCCTTGGCTACGGCCTGCTCTCGCTCTAGCTCCGTACTGGTCTCGCCCTGGCTCCGCAATGCCATAGCTCTGGCTCCGGCCTGACCTCGCCTTGGCTCCGTCCTGCTCTTGCCCTGGCTCCGACCTGCTCTTGCTCTGACTCTGGCCTGCCCTCGCCGTGGCTCCGGCCTACTCTCTCTCTGGCTCTGGCCTGCCCTCGCCCTGGCTCCGGCCTACTCTCGCTCTGACTCTGGCCTGCTCTTGCTCTGGCCTCGCCTTGGCTCCGGCCTGTTCTCGCTCTCACTCTGGTCTGTCCTCGCCCTGGCCGCCTGCTCTGGCACCAGCTCTGGCCTGCTCTCGTGCTGGCTCCGGCCTGCCCTCGTCCTGGCTCCGGCCTGCTCTGGCTCTGGCTCTGGCCTGCGCTCGTCTTGGCTCCGGCCTGCTCTCGAACTGGCTCCAGCCTGCTCTCGCTCTGGCTTCGGCCTTCCCTCGCCCTGGCTCCGGCCTGCCCTTGCTCTGGCTCCGGCCAGCCCTCGCCTTGGCTCCGGCCAGCACCTGCTCTTGCTCCGGCCTGCCTTCCTTCGCCTTGGCTCCTGCCTGCTCTCGCTCTGGCCTGCTCTGGCTCTGGCCTGCCTTCGCCTTGGCTCCGGACTGCTCTCACTCTGGCTCTGGCCTGCTCTCGCTCTGGCTTGGGCCTGTCCTTGCCTTGGCTCCGGTCTGCTCTCGGTCTGGCCTGCTCTTGTTCTGGCCTACCCTGGCTCTGCCTCTGGCCTGCCCTTGCCTTGGCTCCGGCCTGCTCTCGCTCTAGCTCCGTACTGCCCTCACCCTGGCTCCGCTATGCCATAGCTCGGGCTCCGGCCTGCCCTCGCCTTGGCTCCATCCTGCTCTCGCCCTGACTCCGACCTGCCCTCGCTCTGGCCTGCCCTCGCTCCGCCTACTCTCTCTCTGGCTCTGGCCTGCCGTCGCCCTGGTTCCGGCCTACTCTCGCTCTGGCCTCGCCTTGGCTCCGGCCTGCTCTCGCTCTCATTCTGGTCTGCCCTCGCCCTGGCCGCCTGCTCTGGCTCTAGCTCTGGCCTGCTCTCGCCCTGGCTCCGGCCTGCCTTCGTCCTGGCTCCGGCCTGCTCTCGCTCTGGCCTGCCCTCGCCTTGGCTCCGGCCTGCTCTCGCGCTCGCTCCAGCCTGTTCTCGCTCTGGCTTAGGCCTTCCCTCGCCCTGGCTCCGGCCTGCCCTAGCTCTGGCTCCGGCCAGCCTTCACCTTGGATCCGGCCAGCACCTGCTCTGGCTCCGGCCTGCCTTCGCCTTGGCTTCGGAATGCTCTCGCTCTGACCTGCTCTCGCTCTGGCCTGTCCTTGCCTTGGCTCCGGTCTGCTCTCGGTCTGGCCTGCTCTTGTTCTGGCCTACCCTGGCTCTGCCTCTGGCCTGCCCTTGCCTTGGCTCCGGCCTGCTCTCGCTCTAGCTCCGTACTGCCCTCACCCTGGCTCCGCTATGCCATAGCTCGGGCTCCGGCCTGCCCTCGCCTTGGCTCCATCCTGCTCTCGCCCTGACTCCGACCTGCCCTCGCTCTGGCCTGCCCTCGCTCCGCCTACTCTCTCTCTGGCTCTGGCCTGCCGTCGCCCTGGTTCCGGCCTACTCTCGCTCTGGCCTCGCCTTGGCTCCGGCCTGCTCTCGCTCTCATTCTGGTCTGCCCTCGCCCTGGCCGCCTGCTCTGGCTCTAGCTCTGGCCTGCTCTCGCCCTGGCTCCGGCCTGCCCTCGTCCTGGCTCCGGCCTGCTCTCGCTCTGGCCTGCCCTCGCCTTGGCTCCGGCCTGCTCTCGCGCTCGCTCCAGCCTGCTCTCGCTCTGGCTTAGGCCTTCCCTCGCCCTGGCTCCGGCCTGCCCTAGCTCTGGCTCCGGCCAGCCTTCGCCTTGGATCCGGCCAGCACCTGCTCTGGCTCCGGCCTGCCTTCGCCTTGGCTTCGGAATGCTCTCGCTCTGACCTGCTCTCGCTCTGGCCTGTCCTTGCCTTGGCTCCGGCCTGCTCTTGCTCTGGCCTGCTCTTGCTCTGGCCTACCCTGGCTCTGCCTCCGGCCAGCCCTCGCCTTGGCTCCGGCCAGCTCCTGCTCTGGCTCCAGCCTGCCCTCGCCTTGGCTTCGGCCTGCTCTCGTCCTGGCTCCGGCCTGCCCTCGCCCAGGCTCCGGCCTTCTCTCGCGCTGGCTCTCTCCTGCCCTAGCCTTGGCTCTGGCTTACTCTCGCTCTGGACTGGCCTGCCCTCGCCCTGGCTCCGGCCTGCTCTCACCTTGGCTCCGGCCTCCTCTCGTTCTGATTCAGGTCTGCCCTCGCCCTGGCTCCGGCCTGCTCTGGCTCTAGCTCTGGCCTCCTCTCGCGCTGGATCTGTCCTGCTCTCGCCCTGGCTCCGGCCTGCCCTTGCCCTGGCTTCGGCTGCCGTCGTCCTGGCCCCGGCCTGCTCTGGCTCTAGCTCTGGTCTGCCCTCGCCCTGGCTCTGGCCTGCTCGCGCCCTGGCTCCGGTCTGCCTTCGCTCTGACTTCGGCCTGTCCTCGCCATGGCTCCATCCTGCTCTCGCTTTGGCTCCGGCCTGCTCTCACTCTGGCTCCGGCCTGCCCTCCTCTTGGCTCTGGCCTGCTCTCGCTCTCGCTCCGGCCTGCTCTCGCTCTGGCTCTGGCCTGCCCTAGCCCTGTCTTCGGCCTGCTCTCGCTCTGGCCAGCCCTCGCCCTGGTTCCAGCATTTTCTTGCTCTGGTTTTGGCCTGCCGTCTCCTTGGATCCGGCCTGCTCTCGCTCTGGCTCCGGCCTGCCCTCCCTCGCCTTGGCTCCAGCCTGCTCTCACTCTGGCTCTGGCCTGCCTTTGGCTTGGCTTCGGCCTGCTCTCGCTCTGACTCTGGCCTGCCTTTGCCTTGGCTCCTGCCAGCTCTCGCTCTGGCTCTGGCCTGCTCTCGCTCTGGCCTGCCTTCGCCTTGGCTCCGGACTGCTCTCGCTCTGGCCTGCTCTCGCTCTGGCTTGGGCCTGTCCTTGCCTTGGCTCCGGCCTGCTCTTGCTCTGGCCTGCTCTTGCTCTGGCCTACCCTGGCTCTGCCTCTGGCCTGCCCTTGCCTTGGCTACGGCCTGCTGTCACTCTAGCTCCGTATTGGTCTCGCCCTGGCTCCGCAATGCCATAGCTCGGGGTCCGGCCTGACCTCGCCTTGGCTCCGTACTGCTCTTGCCCTGGCTCCGACCTGCTCTTGCTCTGACTCTGGCCTGCCCTCGCCCTGGCTCCGGCCTACTCTCTCTCTGGCTCTGGCCTGCCCTCGCTCTGACTCTGGCCTGCTCTTGATCTGGCCTCGACTTGGCTCCGGCCTGTTCTCGCTCTCACTCTGGTCTGTACTCGCCCTGGCCGCCTGCTCTGGCACCAGCTCTGGCCTGCTCTCGTGCTGGCTCCGGCCTGCCCTCGTCCTGGCTCCGGACTGCTCTCATTCTGGCTCTGGCCTGCGCTCGTCTTGGCTCCGGCCTGCTCTCGAACTGGCTTCAGCCTGCTCTCGCTCTGGCTTCGGCCTTCCCTCGCCCTGGCTCCGGCCTGCCCTTGCTCTGGCTCCGGCCAGCCCTCGCCTTGGCTCCGGCCAGCACCTGCTCTTGCTCCGGCCTGCCTTCCTTCGCCTTGGCTCCTGCCTGCTCTCGCTCTGGCTCTGGCCTCCTCTCGCTCTGGCTCTGGCCTGCCTTCGCCTTGGCTCCGGACTGCTCTCGCTCTGGCTCTGGCCTGCTCTCGCTCTGGCTTGGACCTGTCCTTGCCTTGGCTCCGGTCTGCTCTCGGTCTGGCCTGCTCTTGCTCTGGCCTACCCTGGCTCTGCCTCTGACCTGCCCTTGCCTTGGCTCCGGCCTGCTCTCGCTCTAGCTCCGTACTGCCCTCACCCTGGCTCCGCTATGCCATAGCTCGGGCTCCGGCCTGCCCTCGCCTTGGCTCCATCCTGCTCTCGCCCTGGCTCCGACCTGCCCTCGCTCTGGCCTGCCCTCGCTCCGCCTACTCTCTCTCTGGCTCTGGCCTGCCGTCGCCCTGGCTCCGGCCTACTCTCGCTCTGGCCTCGCCTTGGCTCCGGCCTGCTCTCGCTCTCATTCTGGTCTGCCCTCGCCCTGGCCGCCTGCTCTGGCTCTAGCTCTGGCCTGCTCTCGCCCTGGCTCCGGCCTGCCCTCGTCCTGGCTCCGGCCTGCTCTCGCTCTGGCCTGCCCTCGCCTTGGCTCCGGCCTGCTCTCGCGCTCGCTCCAGCCTGCTCTCGCTCTGGCTTAGGCCTTCCCTCGCCCTGGCTCCGGCCTGCCCTAGCTCTGGCTCCGGCCAGCCTTCGCCTTGGATCCGGCCAGCACCTGCTCTGGCTCCGGCCTGCCTTCGCCTTGGCTTCGGAATGCTCTCGCTCTGACCTGCTCTCGCTCAGGCTCTGGCCTGTCCTTGCCTTGGCTCCGGCCTGCTCTTGCTCTGGCCTGCTCTTGCTCTGGCCTACCTTGGCTCTGCCTCCGGCCAGCCCTCGCCTTGGCTCCGGCCAGCTCCTGCTCTGGCTCCAGCCTGCCCTCGCCTTGGCTTCAGCCTGCTCTCGCCCTGGCTCCGGCCTGCCCTCGCCCAGGCTCCGGCCTGTTCTCGCTCTGGCTCCGGCCTGCCTTCGCTCTGGCTCCGGCCTGCCCTCGCACTGGCTCCATCCTGCTCTTGCTCTGGCTAGGGCCTGCCCTCGCCCTGGCTCCAGCCTGACCTCGCCTTGGCTCCAGCCTGCTCTCGCTCTGGCTCCGGCCTGCTCTCGCTCTGGCTCCGGCCTGCCCTTGCCCTGTCTCCAGCCTGCTCTCGCTCTGGCTTGCCCTCGCCCTGGCTCCGGCATTCTCTCGCTCGGGTTTCGGCCTGCCCTCGCCTTGGCTCCGGCCTGCTTTCGCTCTGGCTCTGGCCTGCCCTCTCTCTGCCCTTGCCTTGGCTCCGGCCTGCTCTCTCTATGACTCTGGCCTGCCCTCGTCCTGGCTCCGGCCTGTTCTCACTCTGGCTCTGGCGTACCCTCGCCCTGGCTCCGGCCTGCTCTCGCTCTGGCTCTGGACTGCCCTCGCCCTGGCTCCGGCCTGCTCTCTCTCTGGCTCTGGTCTGCCCTTGGCTTGGCTCCGGCCTGCTCTCTCTATGACTCTGGCCTGCCCTCGTCCTGGCTCCGGCCTGTCCTCGTCCTGGCTCCGGCCTGCTCTCGCTCTGGCTCTGGACTGCCCTCGCCCTGGCTCCGGCCTGCTCTCTCTCTGGCTCTGGCCTGCCCTTGCCTTGGCTCCGGCCTGCTCTCTCTATGACTCTAGCCTGCCCTCGATCTGGCTCCGGCCTGCCATCGCCCTGGCTCCGGCCTGCTCTCGCCCTGGCTCCGGTCTGCCCTCGCTCCGGTCTGCCCTCGCCCTGGCTCCATCCTGCTGTCGCTCTGGCTCCGGTCTGCCCTAGCCCTGGCTCCGACCTGCCCTCGCCTTGGCTCCGGCCTGCTCTCGCTCTGGCTCCGGCCTGCTCACGCTCTGGCTCCGGCCTACCCTCGCCCGGTGTCCGGCCTGCTCTCGCTCTGGCCTTCCCTCGCCCTGGCTCCGGCATTCTCTCGCTCTGGTTTCGGCCTGACCTCGCCTTGGCTCCGGCCTGCTCTCGCTCTGGCCTGCCCTCGCCCTGGCTCCGGCCTGCTCTCTCTCTGGCTCTGACCTGCCCTTGCCTTGGCTCCGGCCTGCTCTTTCTATGACTTTGGCCTGCCCTCGTCCTGGCTCCGGCCTGTCCTCTTCCTGGCTCAGGCCTGCTCTCGCTCTAGTGTACCCTCACCTTGGCTCCGGCCTGCTCTCAACTTGGCTCCGGCCTGCTCTCGCTCTGGCTCAGGCCTGCCCTCGCCCTGGATCCGGCCAGCCCTTGCCCTGGCACCTGCCTGCTCTCGCCCTAGCTCCGTACTGCTCTGGCTTTAGCCTGCCTTCGCCCTGGCTCCGGCCTGCTCTCTCTCTCTGGCTCTGGCCTGCCTTTGCCTTGGCTCCGGCCTGCTCTCTCTATGACTCTGGCCTGCCCTCGCCCTGGCTCCGGCCTGCTCTCGCTCTGTCTGGCCTTCCCTTGCCTTAGCTCCGGCCTGCTCTCTCTATGACTCTGGCCTGCCCTCGTCCTGGCTCCGGCCTGTCCTCGTCCTGGCTCCGGCCTGCTCTCAATCTGGCTCTGGTGTACCCTCGCCTTGGCTCCGGCCTGCTCTCACCTTGGCTCCGGCCTGCCCTCGCCCTGGCTCTGACCTGCCCTTGCTCTGGCTCCGGCTTGCTCTCGCCCTGGCTCTTGCCTGCCCTGGCTCTGCCTCTGGCCTGCCCTCACCTTGGCTCCGGGCTAATCTCGCCTTGGCTCCGGCCTGCTCTCGCTCTACATCCGGACAGCCCTCGCACTGGCTCCGGACTGCCCTTGCCTTGGCTCCGGACTGCTCTCGCCCTGGCTCCTGCCTGCTCTGGCTCTGGCCTGCCCTCACCCTGGCTCCGGCCTGTTCTCTATCTGACTCTGGCCTGCCCTAGCCCTGGCACCATCCTGCTCTCGCTCTGGCTCCAGCCTGCCCTAGCCCTGGCTCCGACCTGCTCTCAGTCTGGCTCCGGCCTGCCCTCGCCTTGGCTCCGGCCTGCTCTCGCTCTGGCTCCGGCCTGCTCACGCTCTGGCTCCGGCCTACCCTCGCCCTGTGTCCGGCCTGCTCTCGCTCTGGCCTGCCCTCGCCCTGGCTCCGGCATTCTCTCGCTCTGGTTTCGGCCTGACCTCGCCTTGGCTCCGGCCTGCTCTCGCTCTGGCATGCCCTCGCCCTGGCTCCGGCCTGCTCTCTCTCTGGCTCTGACCTGCCCTTGCCTTGGCTCCGGCCTGCTCTCTCTATGACTCTGGCCTGCCCTCGTCCTGGCTCCGGCCTGTCCTATTCCTGGCTCCGGCCTGCTCTCGCTCTAGTGTACCCTCACCTTGGCTCCGGCCTGCTCTCACCTTGGCTCCGGCCTGCTCTCGCTCTGGCTCAGGCCTGCCCTCGCCCTGGATCCGGCATGCCCTTGCTCTGGCTCCGGCCAGCCCTTGCCCTGGCACCTGCCTGCTCTCGCCCTAGCTCCGTACTGCTCTGGATCTAGCCTGCCCTCGCCCTGGCTCTGGCCTGCTCTCTCTCTCTGGCTCTGGCCTGCCTTTGCCTTGGCTCCGGCCTGCTCTCTCTATGACTCTGGCCTGCCCTCGCCCTGGCTCCGGCCTGCTCTCTCTCTGGCTCTGGCCTGCCCTTGCCTTAGCTCCGGCCTGCTCTCTCTATGACTCTGGCCTGCCCTCGTCCTGGCTCCGGCCTGCTCTCAATCTGGCTCTGGTGTACCCTCGCCTTGGCTCCGGCCTGCTCTCACCTTGGCTCCTGCCTGCCCTCGCCCTGGCTCTGACCTGCCCTTGCTCTGGCTCCGGCCTGCTCTCGCCCTGGCTCTTGCCTGCCCTGGCTCTGTCTCTGGCCTTGGCTCCGGGCTAATCTCGCCTTGGCTCCGGCCTGCTTTCGCTCTACATCCGGACAGCCCTCGCACTGGCTCCGGACTGCCCTTGCCTTGGCTCCGGACTGCTCTCGCCCTGGCTCCTGCCTGCTCTCGCTCTGGCCTGCCCTCACCCTGGCTCCGGCCTGTTCTCTATCTGGCTCTGGCCTGCCCTAGCCCTGTCTCCTTTCGCTCTGGCTCTGGCCTGCTCTCACGCTGGCCTCGAACTGTCTCCGGCCTGCTCTCGCCCTGGTTCCGGCCTGCCCTTGCCTTGGCTCCGGAATGCTCTCGCTCTGGCACTGGCCTGATCTCGTTCTGGCTCTGGCCTGCCCTCACCTTGGCTCCGGCCTGCTCTCGCTCTGGCCTGCCCTGGCTCTGCTCAAGACTGCCCTCGTCTTGGCTCCGTCCTGCCCTCGCCTTGGCACCGGTCTGCCCTCGCCCTGGCTCCGGCCTGCTCTCGCTCTGGCCTGCCCTTGCCTCGGCTCCGGCCTGCTCTCGCGCTGGCCTGCCCTCTCCTTGGCTCAGGCCTTCTCTCCCTCTGGCTCGCGCCTGCCCTAGCCTTGGCTCTGGACTACTCTCGTTCTGGCTCGGGCCTGCTCTGGCTGTGGCTCTGGCATGCTCTCGCTCTGGCCTGCCCTCTCGCTCGGACTCTGGTCTGACCTTGCCTTGGCTCCGGCCTGCTCTCGCCCAGGCTTTGGTCTCCTCTAGCACTGGCTCTGGCCTGCCCTTGCCCTGGCTCCTGTCTGCTCTCACTCTGGCTCCAGCCTGCTCTCGCTCTGGCTCCGGCCTGCTCTCGCTCTGGCCTGCCCTCGCCCTATCTCCGGCCTGCCCTCGCCCTGGCTCCGGCATTCTTTCGCTCTGGTTTCGGCCTGCCGTCGCCTTAGATCCGGCCTGCTCTCGCTCTGGCTCCAGCCAGACCTCGCCTTGGCTCAAGCCTGCTCTCGCTCTGGCCTGCCTTTGCCTTGGCTCTGGCCTGCTCTCTCTTTGGCTCTGGCCTGCTCTCGCTCTGGCCTGCCCTTGCCTTGGCTCCAGCCTGCTCTCGCCCTGGCCTGCTGTTGCTCTGGCCTACCCTGGTTCTGCCTCTGGCCTGCCCTTGCCTTGGCTCTGGCCTGCTCTCACCTTGGCTCCGGCCTGCTCTCGCTCTGGCTCCGGCCTGCCCTCGCCCTGGCTCCGACCTGCCCTTGCTCTGGCTCCGGCCAGCCCTTGCCCTGGCTCCGGCCTGCTCTCGCCTGCCCTGGCTCTGCCTCTGGCCTGCCCTCGCCTTGGCTCCAGGCTAATCTCGCCTTGGCTCCGGCCTGCTCTCGCTCTACATCCGGACTGCCCTCGCCCTGGCTCCGGACTGCCCTTGCCTTGGCTCCGGACAGCTCTCGCCCTGGCTCCTGCCTGCTCTCGCTCTGTCCTGCCCTCACCATGGCTCCGGCCTGCTCTCTATCTGGCTCTGGCCTGCCCTAGCCCTGGCTCCAGCCTACTTTCGCTCTGGCCTGCTCTCGCTCTGGCCTCAAACTGTCTCCGGCCTGCTCTCGCCGTGGTTCTGGCCTGTCCTTGCCTTGGCTCCGGACTGCTCTCGCTCTGGCACTGGCCTGATCTTGCTCTGGCCTGCCCTCACCTTGGCTCCGTCCTGCTCTAGCTCTGGCTCTGGCCTGCCCTGGCTCTGCTCAAGCCTGCCCTCGTCTTGGCTCCGGCCTGCTCTAGCCTTGGCACCGGTCAGCCCTTGCCCTCGCCCTGGCTCCGGCCTGCTCTCGCTCTGGCCTGCTCTCGCTCTGTTTCTGGCCTGCCCTTGCCTCGGCTCTGGCCTGCTCTCGCTCTGGCTCTGGCCTGCCCTCTGCATGGCTCCGGCCTTCTCTCGCTCTGGCTCGTGCCTGCCCTAGCCTTGACTCTGGACTACTCTCGCTCTGGCTCGGGCCTGCTCTGGCTGTGGCTCTGGCATGCTCTCGCTCTGGCCTGCCCTGTCCTTGGCTACGGACTGCTCTCTCTCGGACTCTGGTCTGACCTTCCCTTGGCTCCGGCCTGCTCTCGCCCTGGCTCCGGCCTGCTCTCGCCCTGGCTTCGGCCTGACCTCGCCCTGGCTCCGGCCTGCCCTTGCTCTGGCTGTGGCCTGCCCTCGCCTTGGCTCCGGCCATCTCCTGCTCTGGCTCCAGCCTGCCCTCGCCCAGGCTGCGGCCTGCCCTCGCCCTGGCTCCGGCCTGCCTTCGCGCTGACTTCTGCTTGCTCTCGCTCTGAGGCCTGCCTGCTCTCACTGTTGCTCCGGCCTGCCCTCGCCTTGGCTGCGGCCTGCTCTCGCTCTGGCCTGCCCTCGCCCTGGCTCCGGCATTCTCTCGCTCTGGTTTCGGCCTCCCGTCGCCTTGGCTCCGGCCTGCTCTCGCTCTGGCCTGCCTTTGCCTTGGCTCCGGCCTGCTCTCACTCAGGCTCTGGACTGCCTTTGCCTTGGCTCCGACCTGCTCTCTCTTTGGCTCTGGCCTGCTCTCGCTCTGGCCTGCCCTTGGCTAGGCCCCAGCCTGCTCTCGCCCTGGCCTGCTGTTGCTCTGGCCTACCCTGGTTCTGCCTCTGGCGTGCCCTCGCCTTGGATACGGCCTGCTCTCTCCTTGGCTCCGGCCTGTTCTCGAGAGCTCTAGCTCCGTACTGCCCTCGCCCTGGCTCCGCTATGCCACAGCTCGGGCTCCGGCTTGCCCTCACTTTTGCTCCGTCCTGCTCTCATCCTGGCTCCGACTGCTCTCGCTCTGGCCTGCCTTCGCCCTGGCTCCGGCCTGCTCTCTCTCTGGCTCTGGCCTGCCCTTGACCTGGCTCCGGCCTGCTCTCACCCTGGTTACGGCCTCCCCTTACCTTGGCTACTGTTTGCTCTGGCATGCCCTAGCCTCGGCTCTAGCCTACTCTCGCTCTGTCTCTGGGCTGCCCTCGCCCTGGCTCCGGCCTGCTTTTGTTCTGGCTCTGGCATGCCCTTGCCTTGGCTCTGGCCTCTTCTGGCTCTGACTTTGGCCTGCCCGCGACCTGGCTCCGGCCTGCTCTCGCTCTGTCCTGCCCTCGCCTTGGCTCCGGCCTGCTTTTGCCCAGGCTCCGGCCTGCCCTCGTCCTGGTTCCGGCCTGCTATCGCTCTGGCCTGCCCTCGCTTTGGCTCTAGCCTACTCTCGCTCTGGCTCTGGCCTGCCTTCGTCCTGGCTCCGGCTTGCTCTCGCTCTGGCATTGCCTCGCCTTGGCTCTGGCCTCCTCTCGCTCTGACTCTGGCCTGCCCTCACCCTGGCTCCGGCCTGCTCTGGCTCTGTCCTGCCCTCGCCTTGGCTCCAGCCTGGTCTCGCCGAGGCTCCGGCCTGCCCTCGTCCTGGCTCCAGCCTGCTCTCGCTCTGGCCTGTCCTCGTTTTGGCTCCGGCTTGCTCTCGCCTTGGCTCCGGCCTGCTCTCGCCCTGGCTCCGACCTGCTCTCGCTCTGTCTCTGTCCTGCCCTCGCCCTGGCTCCGGCCTGCTCAAGCTCTGGTTCTGGCCTGCCCTTGCCTTGGCTCCGGACTGCCCTCACTCTGGCACTGGCCTGCTCGCTCGCTCTGGCTCTGGCCTGCCCTCGCTCTAGCCTGCCCTCGCCTTGGCTCCGGCCTGCTCTGGCTCTGGCCTGCCCTGGCTCTGCCTCTGGCCTGCCCTCGCCTTGGCTCCAGCCAGCTCTCACCTTGGCTCCGGCCTGCTCTCGCTCTAGTTCCTGACTGCCCTTGTCCTGGCTCCGGACTGCCATCGCTTTGGCACTGGCAAGCCCTCGCCCTGGCTCCGGCCTGCTCTTTCTCGGGCTCTGGCCAGTCCGGCATACTCTCATTCTGGCTCTGGCCTACTCTCGCTCTGGCCTCACTCACCCTGTCTCCGGCCTGCACTCGTCCTGGTTTCGGCCTGCCCTTGCCTAGGCTCTGGCCTTCTCTCGCTCTGGCCTGCCCTTGCCTTGGCTCTGGCCTACTCTCGGTCTCGCCTTGGCTCCGGCCTACTCTCGGTCTGGCTCCGGCCTGCCCTCGCCCTGACTCGGGCCTGCCCTTGCTCTGGCTCCGGCCTGCCCTCGCATTGGCTCCGGACTGCTCTCGTCCTGGCTCCGACCTGCTCTCGCTCTGGCCTGCTCTCGCCCTGGCTTCGGCCTGCTCTCGCTCGCCCTGGCTCCGGCCTGCCCTCGCCCTGGCCTACTCTCGCTCTGGCCTGCTCTCTCTCTGGCCTGCCCTCGCATTAGCTCCGGCCTGCTCTCGCCCTGGCTATGACCTGCTCTCGCTCTGGCCTGCCCTTGCTCTCTGGCCTGCTCTCTCTCTGGCTCTCGCCTGCCGATGCCTTGGCTCCGGCCTGCTCTTCCTCTGGCTCTGGCCTGGCCTTGTCTTGACTCTGGCCTGATCTCGCTCTTGTTCTGGCCTGCTTTCGCCTTGGCTCCGGCCTGCTCTTGCTCTGGCTCAGGCATGCTCTCGCTCTGGCCTCCCCTCGCCTTGGCTCCGGCCTGCTCTCGCTCTGGCTCTAGCCTGCCCTTGCCTTGGCTCTGACCTGCCCTCGCCTTGGCTCTGGCCTGCTCTCGCTCTGACTCTGGCCTGCCCTGGCTCTGCCTCTGGCCTGCCCTCGACTTGGCTCCAGCCAGCTCTCACCTTGGCTCCGGCCTGCTCTCGCTCTAGTTCCTGAGTGCCCTGCCCTCGCCTTAGCTCCGGCCTGCTCTCGCTCTGGCTCTGGCCTGCTCTCGCTTTGGCTCTGGCCCGCCCTCGACCTGGCTCCGGCCTGCTATCGCTTTGGCTCTGGCCCGCCCTCGACCTGGCTCCGGCCTGCCCTCGCCCTGGCTCCGGCCTACTCTAGCTCTGGCCTGCTCTCGCTCTGGCCTACCCTTGCTCTAGCTCCGGCCTGCCCTCGCATTAGCTCCGGCCTGCTCTCGCCCTGGCTCCGATCTGCTCTCGCCCTGGCTCCGACTTGCTCTCGCTCTGGCCTGCCCTCGCTCTGGCTCCGGCCTGCTCTCTCTCTGGCTCTCGCCTGCCGATGCCTTGGCTCCGGCCTGCTCTTCCTCTGGCTCTGGCCTGGCCTTGTCTTGACTCTGGCCTGATCTCACTCTTGTTCTGGCCTGCTTTCGCCTTGGCTCCGGCCTGCTCTTGCTCTGGCTCAGGCATGCTCTCGTTCTGGCCTCCCCTCGCCTTGGCTCCGGCCTGCTCTCGCTCTGGCTCTAGCCTGCCCTCGCCTTGGCTCTGACCTGCTCTTGCTCTGGCTCTAGCCTGCCCTCGCCTTGTCTCCGGCCTGCTCTCGCTCTGACTCTGGCCTGCCCTGGCTCTGCCTCTGGCCTGACCTCGACTTGGCTCCAGCCAGCTCTCACCTTGGCTCCGGCCGGCTCTCGCTCTAGTTCCTGAGTGCCCTTGCCCTGGCTCCGGCCTGCCCTCGCTCTGGTCTGCCCTCGCCTTAGCTCCGGCCTGCTCTCGCCCTGGCTCTGGCCTGCTCTCGCTCTGGCTCTGGCCGCCCTCGACCGGGCTCCGGCCTGCTCTCGCTTTGGCTCTGGCCCGCCCTCGACCTGGCTGTGGCCTGCTCTCGCTCTGGCCTCGCCCTGTCTCGGGCCTGCTCTAGCCCTTGTTCCGCGGCCTGCCCTTGCCTAGGCTCTGGCCTTCTCTCGCTCTGGCCTGCCCTTGCCTTGGCTCTGGCCTGCCCTCACCCTGACTCCGGCCTGCCCTTGCTCTGGCTCCGGCCTGCCCTCGCATTGTCTCCGGTCTGCTCTCGCCCTGGCTTCGACCTGCTCTCGCTCTGGCCTGCTCTCGCCCTGGCTCCGGCCTGCTCTCGCTCTGGCAATGGCCTGCCTTCGCCCTGGCTCTGGCCTACTCTCGCTCTGGCCTGCTCTCGCTCTGGCCTGCCCTTGCTCTAGCTCCGGCCTGCCCTCGCATTAGCTCCGGCCTGCTCTCGCCCTGGCTACGACCTGCTCTCGCTCTGGCCTGCCCTCGCTCTGGCTCCGGCCTGATCTCTCTCTGGCTCTCGCCTGCCGATGCCTTGGCTCCGGCCTGCTCTTCCTCTGGCTCTGGCCTGGCCTTGTCTTGACTCTGGCCTGATCTCGCTCTTGTTCTGGCCTGCTTTCTCCTTGGCTCCGGCCTGCTCTTGCTCTGGCTCAGGCATGCTCTCGCTCTGGCCTCCCCTCGCCTTGGCTACGGCCTGCTCTCGCTCTGGCTCTAGCCTGCCCTCGCCTTGGCTCTGACCTGCTCATGCTCTGGCTCTAGCCTGCCCTAGCCTTGGCTCTGGCCTGCTCTCACTCTGACTCTGAGAGCCTGCCCTGGCTCTGCCTCTGGCCTGCCCTCGACTTGGCTCCAGCCAGCTCTCACCTTGGCTCCGGCCTGCTCTCGCTCTAGTTCTTGAGTGCCCTTGCCCTGGCTCCGGCCTGCCCTCGCCTTAGCTCCGGCCTGCTCTCGCCGTGGCTCTGGCCTGCCCTCGCTTTGGCTCTGGCCCACCCTCGACCTGGCTCCGGCCTGCTCTCGCTTTGGCTCTGGCCCGCCCTCGACCTGGCTGTGGCCTGCTCTCGCTCTGGCCTCGCCCTGTCTCAGGCCTGCTCTAGCCCTTGTTCCGCGGCCTGCCCTTGCCTTGGCTCCAGCCTTCTCTCGCTCTGGCTCTGGCCTGCCCTTGCCTTGGCTCTGGCCTACTCTCGCTCTGGCCTGCCCTCGCCCTGGCTCCGGCCTGCTCTCGCTCTGGCCTGCTCTCGCCTTGGCTCCGGCCTGTTCCCGCTCTGGCTCCGGCCTGCCCTCGCCCTGACTCCGGCCTGCCCTTGCTCTGGCTCCGGCCTGCCCTCGCATTGGCTCCGGACTGCTCTCGCCCTGGCTCCGACCCGCTCTCGCTCCGACCTGCTCTCGCTCTGGCCTGCTCTCGGCCTGGCTTCGGCCTGCTCTCGCTCTGGCAATGGCCTGCCCTCGCTCTGGCTCCGGCCTGCCCTCGCCCTGGCTCTGGCCTACTCTCGCTCTGGCCTGCTCTCGCTCTGGCCTGCCCTTGCTCTAGCTCCAGACTGCCCTCGCATTAGCTCCGGCCTGCTCTCGCCCTGGCTCCGACCTGCTCTCGCTCTGGCCTGCCCTCGCTCTTGCTCCGGCCTGCTCTCTCTCTCTGGCTCTCGCCTGCCAATGCCTTGGCTCCGGCCTGCTCTTCCTCTGGCTCTGGCCTGGCCTTGTCTTGACTCTGGCCTGATCTCGCTCTTGTTCTGGCCTGCTTTCGCCTTGGCTCCGGCTTGCTCTTGCTCAGGCATGCTCTCGCTCTGGCCTCCCCTCGCCTTGGCTCTGACCTGGTCTTGCTCTGGCTCTAGCCTGCCCTCGCCTTGGCTCCGGCCTGCTGTCGCTCTGACTCTGGCCTGCCCTGGCTCTGCCTCTGGCCTGCCCTCGACTTGGCTCCGGCCAGCTCTCGCTCTAGTTCCTGAGTGCCCTTGCCCTGGCTCCGGCCTGCCCTCGCTCTGGCTCCGGCCTGCCCTCGCCTTAGCTCCGGCCTGCTCTCGCCCTGGCTCTGGCCTGCTCTCGTTTTGGCTCTGACCCGCCCTCGACCTGGCTCCGGCCTGCTCTCGCTTTGGTTCTGGCCCGCCCTCGACCTGGCTGTGGCCTGCTCTCGCTCTGGCTCTGGCCTCGCCCTGTCTCGGGCCTGCTCTAGCCCTGGTTCCGCGGCCTGCCCTTGCCTTGGCTCCAGCATTCTCTCGCTCTGGCTCTGGAGTGCCCTCGCCCTGGCTCCGGCCTGCTCTCGCTTTGGTTCTGGCCTGCTCTCACTCTGGCTCTGGCGTGCCCTCGCCTTGGCTCCGGCCTGCTCTTGCTCTGACTCTGGCATGCCCTCGCCATGACTCCGGCCTGGCCTCGCCTTGGTTCCGGCCTACTCTCGCTTTAGCTTCGGACTGCCCTCGCCCTGGCTCCGGCCTGCTCTCGCCCTGGCTCCGGCCTGCTCTAGCTCTGGCTTCGGCCTGACCTCGCCCTGGCTCCGGCCTGCCCTCGCTCTGGATCCGGCCTGATCTCACAATTGCTCTGGCCTGCCCTTGCCTTGGCTCCGGCCTGCTCTTGCCCTGGCTCCAGCCTGCTCTCGCCTTGGCTACGGCCTGCCCACGCTCTGGCTCCGGCCTGCTCTTGCTCTAGCTCTGGCCTGCCTTGGCCGTGGCTCCGGCCTGCTCTCGCTCTGGCTACGGCCAGACCTCGCCCTGGCTCCGGCCTGCACTCGCTCTGGCTCCGGCCTGATATCACTCTGGCTCTGGCCTGCCCTCGCCTTGGCTCTGTCCTAATCGCGCTTTGGCTTGCCCTCGCCTTGGATCCGGCCTGTTCTCGCTCTAGTTCCGTCCTGCCCTCGCCTTAGCTCTGGCCTGATCTCGCTCTGGCCTGCCCTCGCCCTGGCTCCGGCCTGATCTCGCTCTGGCCTGCCCTCGCCCTGGCTCCGGCCTGCTCTCGCTCTGGCGCTGGCCTGCCCTGGCTCTGCCTCTGGCCTACCCTCGCCTTTGCTCCGGCCCTGCTCTCGCCTTGGCTCCGGCCCTGCTCTCGCCTTGGCTCCGGCCTGCTCTCGCTCTAGCTCCGGACTGCCCTCGCTCTGGTTCCGGCCTGCTCTCGCCCTGGTTCCGGCCTGATCTCGCTCTGGCTTCGACCTGCCCTCGCCTTGTCTCCGGCCTGCTCTGGCTCTGGCCTGCCCTGGCTCTGCCCTCTCCTTGGCTCCGGCCAGCCCTCTCCTTGGCTCCGGCCTGCTTTCGCTCTGGCTTCGGCCTGCCCTCGCCCTGGCTCCGGCCTGCCCTTGCTCTGGCTCTGGGCAGCACTCGCCTTGGCTCCGGCCAGCTCATACTCTGGCTCCGTCATGCCCTCATCTTGGCTCCGGCCTGCTTTCGCCCTGGCTCCGGCCTGCCCTCGCCCTGGCTCCGGCATGCCCTCACCCTGGCTCCGGCCTGATCTCGCTCTGGCTCTGGCCTGCTCTCGCTCTGGTCTGCCCTCGTCTTGGCTCCGGCCTCCTCTCGCTCTGACTCTGGTCTGTCCTCGCCCTGGCTCCAGCCTGCTCTAGCTCTGGCTCAGGCCTGCTCTCTCTCGCTCTGGCCTGCCCTTGCCTTGGCTCCGGACTGCTCTCGCTCTGCCTCTGGCCTGCTCTCGCTCTGGCCTTCCCTCGCCTTGGCTCTGGCCTGCTCGTGCCCTGGCTCCGGCCTGCTCTTGCCCTGGCTCCGGCCGGCTCTTGCCCAGGCTCCGGCCTGCTCTTGCCCAGGCTCCGGCCTGCTCTCGCTCTGGCCTGCCCACGCCCTGGCTCCGGCCTGCTCAGGCTCTGGCCTGCCCTCGCCCTGGCTCCGGCCTGCTCTCTTTTTGGCTCTGGCCTGCCCTCGCCCTGGCTCCGGCCTACTCTCGCTCTGGCCTGCTCTGGCTCGGGCCTCGCCCTGGCTCCGGCCTGTTTTCGCCCTGGTTCCGGCCTGCCCTTGCCTTGACTCCGGCCTTCTCTCGCTCTGGCCTGCCCTTGCCTTGGCTCTAGCCCACTCTCGCTCTGGCCTGCCCTCGACCTGGCTCCGGTCTGCTCTCGTTCTGGCTCTGGCCTGCTCTCGCTCTGGATCTGGCGTGCCCTCGCCTTGGCTCCGACCTGCTCCCGCTCTGACTCTGGCCTGCCCTCGCCCGGGCTCTGGCCTGCTCTCGCCCTGGCTCCGGCCTGCTCTCGCCCTGGCTCCGGCCTGTTCTCACGCTGGCTCTGACCTGCCCTCGCCTTGGCTCCGGCCTGCTCTCGCCTTAGATCCGGCCTACTCTTGCTTTGGCTCCGGCCTGCCCTCGCCCTGGTTCCGGCCTGCTCTCGCTCTGGCTCTGACCTGCCCTCGCCTTGGCTCCGGCCTGCTCTCGCCTTGGCTCTGGCCTGCCCTCACCCTGGCTCCGGCCTGCTCTCGCTCTGGCCTGCTCTCGCTCTGGCGTGCCCTCGCTTTGGCTCCGGCCTGCTCTCGCTCTGGCTTTGGCCTGCCCTCACCTTGGCTCCGGCCTGCTCTCGCCTTGGCTCCGGCCTGCTCTTGCTCTGGCTCCAGCCTGCCTTTGTCCTGGCTCCAGCCTGCCCTTACTATGGCTCCGGCCAGCCCTCGCCTTGGCTCCGGCCTGCTCTTGCTTTGGCTCTGGCCTGCCCTCGCCCTGGCTCCGGACTGCTCTTGCTCTGGCCTGCCCTCGTCTTGACTCCGGCCTGCTCTCGCTCTGGTTCTGGCCTGACTTCGCCTTGGCTCCGGTCTGCCCTCGCTCTGGCTCAAGCCTGCTCTACCTCTGGCTGTGGCCTGCCCTTTCCTTGGCTCCGGACTGCTCTCGCTCTGGCCTGCTTTTGCTCTGGCTCCGGCCTGCACTCGCTCTGGCCTGCCCTCGCTTTGGCTCTGACCTGCTCTCGCTCTGGCCTGCCCTCGCTTTGGCTCCGGCCTGCTCTCGCTCTGGCCTGCCCTCGCCTTGGCTCCGGCCTGCTCTGGCTCTGGCCTGCCTTTGCCTTGTCTCTGGCCTGCTCTTACTCTGGCTCTGGCCTGCCTTTGCCTTTGCTCCGGCCTGCTCTTGCTCTGGCCTGCTCTCGCTCTGGCCTGCTTTCGCTCTGGCTCTAGCCTGCCTTCGCCTTGGCTCCGGGCTGCTTTCGCTCTGGCCTGCTCTCGCTTTGGTTCTGGTCTGCCCTTGCCTTGGCTCCGGCCTTCTCTCGCTCTGGCCTGCTCTTGCTCTGGCCTACCCTGGCTCTGCCTCTGGCCTGCCCTCGCCTTGGCTACGGCCTGCTCTCGCCTTGGCTCCAGCCTGCTCTCGCTCTAGCTCCGTCCTGCCCTCGCTCTGTCTCCACTATGCCACAGCTCGGGCTCCGGCCTGCCCTCGCCTTAGCTACGTCCTGCTATCTCCCTGGCTCTGAACTGCTCTCGCTCTGGCACTGGCCTGCCCTTGCTCCGGCCTACTCTCTCTCTGGCTCTGGCCTCGCCCTGTCTCCGGCCTGCTCTCGCCCTGGTTCCGGCCTGCCCTTGCCTTGGCTCTGGCCTTCTCTATCTCTGGGTCCGGCCTGCCCTTGCCTTGGCTCTGGCCTACCCTCGCCTTGACTCCGGCCTGCGTCTCGCTTTGGCTCCGGCCTGCTCTCGCTCTGGCTACGGCCTGCCCTCGCCCTGACTCCGGCTTGCCCTTGCTCTGGGTCCGGCCAGCCCTCGCATTGGCTCCGGCCTGCTCTCGCCCTGCCTCCGACCTGCTCTCGCTCTGGCCTGCCCTCGCCCTGGCTCCGGCCTGCTCTCTGTATGGCTCTGGCCTGGCCATGCCTTAGCTCCGGCCTGCTCTCTCTCTGGCTGTGGCCTGCCCTTGCCTTCGCTCCGGCCTTCTCTCGCTCTGGCTCCTGCCTGCCCTCGCCCTGCCTCTGGCCTGCCCTTGCTCTGGCTCCGGCCAGCCCTCGCACTGGCTCCGGCCTGCTCTCTCTCTGGCTCTGGCTTGCCCTTGCCCTGGCTTCGGCCTGCTCTCTCTCTGGCCTGCCCATGCCTTGGCTCCGGCCTGCTCTCTCTCTGGCTCTGGCCAGCCCTCGCCTTGGCTCCGGCCTGCTTTCGCCTTTGCTCCGGCCTGCTCTCGCTCTGGCTCCTGCCTGCCCTTGCCCTGCCTCTGGCCAGCCCTCGCACTGGCTCCGGCCTGCTCTCTCTCTGGCTCTGGCTTTCCCTTGCCCTGGCTTCGGCCTGCTCTCTGGCTCTGGCCTGCCCATGCCTTGGCTCCGGCCTGCTCTCTCTCTGGCTCTGGCCTGCCCTTGCCTTAGCTCCGGCCTTCTCTCGCTCTGGGATACCCTCGCCTTTGCTCCGGCCTGCTCTCGCTCTGGCTCCTGCCTGCCCTCGCCCTGCCTCTGGCCTGCCCTTGCTCTGGCTCCGGCCTGCTCTCGCCCTGGCTCCGACCTGCTCTCTCTCTGGCTCTGGCCTGCCCTTGCCTTGGCTCTGGCCTTCTCTCGCTCTGGCTCTGGCCTGCCCTCGCACTGGCTCCGGCCTGCTCTCTCTCTGGCTCTGGCTTGCCCTTGCCCTGACTTTGGCCTACTCTCGCTCTGGCCAGCTCTCGCTCTGGCCTTGCCCTGTCTCCGGCCTCCTCTCGCCCTGGTTCCGGCCTGCCCTTGCCTTGGCTCTGGCCTTCTCTCGCTCTGGCCTGCCCTTGCCTTGGCTCTGGCCTACTCTCGCTCTGGATCTGGCCTGCCCTCGCCCTGGCTCTGGCCTGTTCTCGCTCTGGCCTGCTCTCGCTCTGGCTTGCCCTCGCTTTGGCTCCGGCTTGCTGTCGCTCTGACTCTGGCCTGCCCTCGCCCTGCTCTGGATCTGTCTCTGGCCTGCCCTCGCCTTGGCTCCGTCCGGCCTGCTCTCGCTTTGGCCTGCCCTCACCTTGGCTGCAGCCTGCTCTCGCCTTGGCTCCGGCCTGCTCTTGCTCTGGCTCCGGCCTGCCCTTACTCTGGCTCCGGCCAGCCCTCGCCTTGGCTCCGGCCAGCCCTCGCCCTGGCTCCGGACTGCTCTTGCTCTGGCCTACCCTCGTCTTGACTCCGGCCTGCTCTCGCTCTGGCTCAAGCCTGCTCTACCTTTGGCTGTGGCCTGTCCTTTCCTTTGCTCCGGACTGCTCTCGCTCTGGCTCTGGCCTGCTTTTGCTCTGGCTATGGCCTGCCCTCGACTTGGCTCCGGCCTGCTCTCGCTCTGCCTCTGGCCTGCCCTCGCCTTGGCTCCTACCTGCTCTCGCTCTGGCCTGCCCTCGCCTTGGCTCCGGCCTGCTCTTGCTCTGGCCTGCCCTCGCCTTGGCTCCGGCCTGCTCTCGCGCTAGCTCTGGCCTGCCTTTGCCTTTGCTCCGGCCTGCTCTCGCTCTGGCTCTGGCCTGCTCTGGCTCTGGCCTGCTCTGGCTCTGGCCTGCTCTCGCTCTAGCCTGCCTTCGCCTTGGCTCCGTCCTGCTCTCGCTCTGGCTCTAGCTCTGGTCTGCCCTTGCCTTGGCTCCGGCCTGCTCTCGCTATGGCCTGCTCTTGCTCTGGCCTACCCTGGCTCTGCCTCTGGCCTGCCCTCGCCTTGGCTACGGCCTGCTCTCGCCATTGCTTCGGCCTGCTCTCGCTCTAGCTCCGTACTGCCCTCGCCCTGGCTCCACTATGCCACAGCTCGGGCTCTGGCCTGCCCTCGCCTTGACTACGTCCTGCTCTCTCCCTGGCTCTGGCCTGCCCTTGCCCTGGCTCCGGCCTACTCTCGCTCTGGCCTGCCCTTGCCTTGGCTCTGGCCTTCCCTTGCCTTGGTTCTGGCCTACCCTCGCCTTGACTCCGGCCTGCTCTCGCCTTGGCTCCGGCCTGCTCTCGCTCTGGCTCCTGCCTGCCCTCGCCCTGCCTCTGGCCTGCCCTTGCTCTGGCTCCGGCCTGCTCTCGCCCTGGCTCCGACCTGCTCTCTCTCTGGCTCTGGCCTGCCCTTGCCTTGGCTCTGGCCTTCTCTCGCTCTGGCTCTGGCCTGCCCTCGCACTGGCTCCGGCCTGCTCTCTCTCTGGCTCTGGCTTGCCCTTGCCCTGACTTTGGCCTACTCTCGCTCTGGCCAGCTCTCGCTCTGGCCTTGCCCTGTCTCCGGCCTCCTCTCGCCCTGGTTCCGGCCTGCCCTTGCCTTGGCTCTGGCCTTCTCTCGCTCTGGCCTGCCCTTGCCTTGGCTCTGGCCTACTCTCGCTCTGGATCTGGCCTGCCCTCGCCCTGGCTCTGGCCTGTTCTCGCTCTGGCCTGCTCTCGCTCTGGCTTGCCCTCGCTTTGGCTCCGGCTTGCTGTCGCTCTGACTCTGGCCTGCCCTCGCCCTGCTCTGGATCTGTCTCTGGCCTGCCCTCGCCTTGGCTCCGTCCGGCCTGCTCTCGCTTTGGCCTGCCCTCACCTTGGCTGCAGCCTGCTCTCGCCTTGGCTCCGGCCTGCTCTTGCTCTGGCTCCGGCCTGCCCTTACTCTGGCTCCGGCCAGCCCTCGCCTTGGCTCCGGCCAGCCCTCGCCCTGGCTCCGGACTGCTCTTGCTCTGGCCTACCCTCGTCTTGACTCCGGCCTGCTCTCGCTCTGGCTCAAGCCTGCTCTACCTTTGGCTGTGGCCTGTCCTTTCCTTTGCTCCGGACTGCTCTCGCTCTGGCTCTGGCCTGCTTTTGCTCTGGCTATGGCCTGCCCTCGACTTGGCTCCGGCCTGCTCTCGCTCTGCCTCTGGCCTGCCCTCGCCTTGGCTCCTACCTGCTCTCGCTCTGGCCTGCCCTCGCCTTGGCTCCGGCCTGCTCTTGCTCTGGCCTGCCCTCGCCTTGGCTCCGGCCTGCTCTCGCGCTAGCTCTGGCCTGCCTTTGCCTTTGCTCCGGCCTGCTCTCGCTCTGGCTCTGGCCTGCTCTGGCTCTGGCCTGCTCTCGCTCTGGCCTGCTCTCGCTCTAGCCTGCCTTCGCCTTGGCTCCGTCCTGCTCTCGCTCTGGCTCTAGCTCTGGTCTGCCCTTGCCTTGGCTCCGGCCTGCTCTCGCTATGGCCTGCTCTTGCTCTGGCCTACCCTGGCTCTGCCTCTGGCCTGCCCTCGCCTTGGCTACGGCCTGCTCTCGCCATTGCTTCGGCCTGCTCTCGCTCTAGCTCCGTACTGCCCTCGCCCTGGCTCCACTATGCCACAGCTCGGGCTCTGGCCTGCCCTCGCCTTGACTACGTCCTGCTCTCTCCCTGGCTCTGGAGTGCCCTTGCCCTGGCTCCGGCCTACTCTCGCTCTGGCCTGCCCTTGCCTTGGCTCTGGCCTTCCCTTGCCTTGGTTCTGGCCTACCCTCGCCTTGACTCCGGCCTGCTCTCGCCTTGGCTCCGGCCTGCTCTCGCTCTGGCTATGGCCGGCCCTCGGCCTGACTCCGGCCTGCCCTCGCATTGGCTCCGGCCTGCTCTCGCTCTGGCCTGCCCTCGCCCTGGCTCCGGCCTGCTCTCTCTCTGGCTCTGGCCTGCCCATTGGCTCCGGCCTGCTCTCTCTCTGGCTCTGGTCTGCCCTTGCCTTAGCTCCGGCCTGCTCTCGCTCTGACTGACCTGCCCTCCTACCCTCACCTTGGCTCCGGCCTGCTCTCGCCTTGGCTCCGGCCTGCCCTCGCCCTGACTCCTGCCTGCCCTTGCTCTGGCTCCGGCCAGCCCTCGCATTGGCTGTTGCCTGCTCTCGCCCTGGCTCCGACCTGCTCTCTCTCTGGCTCTGGCCAGCCCTTGCCTTCAAGGCTCTTGCCTGCTCTGGCTCTGTCCTGCCCTCGCCTTGACTCCGGCCTGCTCTTGCCCTGGCTCCGGTCTGCTCTCGCTCTGACCTTCCCTCGCACTGGCTCTGGCCTGCTCTCTCTCTGGCTCTGGCCTGCCCTTGCCCTGGCTCCGGCCTACTCTCGCTCTGGCCTCGCCCTGTCTCCGGCCTCCTCTCGCCCTGGTTCCGGCCTGCCCTTGCCTTGGCTCTGGCGTTCTCTCGCTTTGGGTCTGGCCTGCCCTTGCCTTGGCTCTGGCCTGCTCTCTCTCTGGCCTGCTCTCGCTCTGGCCAGCTCTCGCTCTGGCGTGCCCTCATTTTGGCTCCGGCCTGCTTTCACTCTGACTCTGACCTGCCCTCGCCCTGGCTCCGGCCTGCTCTGGATCTGTCTCTGACCTGCCATCACCTTTGCCCCGGCCTGCTCTCGCTCTGGCTTTGGCCTGCCCTCACCTTGGCTACGGCCTGCTCTCGCCTTGGCTCCGGCCAGGTCTTGCTCTGGCTCCGGCCTGCCCTCGCCCTAGCTCCAGCCTGCCCTTACTCTGGCTCTGGCCAGCCCTCATCTTGGCTCCGGCCTGCTCTTGCTCTGGCTCTGGCCTGCCCTCGCCCTGGCTCCGGACTGCTCTTGCTCTGTCTGGCCTGCCCTCTTTTTGAATCCGGCCTGCTCTCGCTCTGGCTCTGGCCTGCCCTCGCCCTGGCTCCGGCCTGCTCTGGCTCTGGCCTGCTCTCTTTTTGGCTCTGGCCTGCCCTCGCCCTGGCTCTGGCATACTCTCGCTCTGGCTCTGGCCTGCTCTGGCCTCGCCCTGGCTCCGGCCTGTTTTCGCCCTGGTTCCGGCCTGCCCTTGCCTTGGCTCTGGCCTGATCTTGCTCTGGCTCTGGCCTGCCCTTGCCTTGGCTCTGGCCAACTCTCGCTCTGGCTCCGGCCTGCCCTTGCCCTGGCTCCGGCCTGCTCTCACTCTGCCTCTGGCCTGCTCTCGCTCTTGGCCTGCCCCTGCCTTTGCTCCGGCTTGCTCCCGCTCTGGCTCTGGCCTGCACTCGCCTTGGCTCCGGACTGCTCTCGCTTTGGCTCTGGCCTGCCCTTGCTTGGCTCCGTCCGGCCTGCTCTCGCTCTGGCCTGCCCTCGCCTTGTCTCCGGCCTGATCTGACTCTGGCCTGCCCTTGCCCTGCTCTCGCCTTGGCTCCGGCCTGCTCTCGCCCTGGCTCTGGCATGCCCTCACCCTGGCTCCGGCCTGATCTCGCTCTGGCTCTGGCCTGCTCTCGCTCTGGCTCTGGTCTGTCCTCGCCCTGGCTCCAGCCTGCTCTACCTCTGGCTCTGGCCTGCCCTTGCCTTGGCGACTGCTCTCGCTCTGCCTCTGGCCTGCTCTCGCTCTGGCCTTCCCTCGCCTTGTCTCTGGCCTGCTCTTGCCCGCTCTTGCCCTGGCTCCGGCCTGCTCTTGCCCAGGCTCCGGCCTGCTCTTGCCCTGGCTCCGGCCTGCTCTTGCCCTGGCTCCGGCCTGCTCTTGCCCTGGCTCTGGCCTGCCCTCGCCCTGGCTCTGGCCTGCTCTGGCTCTGGCCTGCCCTCGCCCTGGCTCCGGCCTGCTCTCTTTTTGGCTCTGGCCTGCCCTCGCCCTGGCATACTCTCGCTCTGGCCTCGCCCTGGCTCCGGCCTGTTTTCGCCCTGGTTCCGGCCTGCCCTTGCCTTGGCTCTGGCCTGATCTTGCTCTGGCTCTGGCCTGCCCTTGCCTTGGCTCTGGCCAACTCTCGCTCTGGCTCTGGCCTGCCCTTGCCCTGGCTCCGGCCTGCTCTCACTCTGCCTCTGGCCTGCTCTCGCTCTGGCTCTGGCCTGCCCCTGCCTTTGCTCCGGCTTGCTCCCGCTCTGGCCTGCCCTCGCCTTGGCTCCGGACTGCTCTCGCTTTGGCTCTGGCCTGCCCTTGCTTGGCTCCGTCTGGCCTGCTCTCGCTCTGGCCTGCCCTCGCCTTGTCTCCGGCCTGATCTGACTCTGGCCTGCCCTCGCCCTGCTCTCGCCTTGGCTCCGGCCTGCTCTCGCCCTGGCTCTGGCCTGCTCTCGCCCTGGATCCGGCTGCCCTTGCCTTGGCTCCGGCATTCTTTCTCTCTGGCTCTGGAGCGAGAGCAGGCCGGAGCCAAGGCAAGGACAGGCCCAAGCCAGAGCAAGAGCAGTCCGGAGCCAAGGCGAAGGCAGGCCAGAGCGAGAGCAGGCCAGGAGCAGAGCGAGAGCAGGCAGGAGCCAAGGTGAAGGCAGGCCGGGGCAAGAGGAGGTGTTGACCGGAGCCAGGGCGAGGGCTGGCCGGAGCCAGAACAAGGGCAGGCCGGAACCAGGGCGAGGGAAGGCCGAAGCCAGAGCGAGAGCAGGCTGGAGCCAGGGCGAGAGCAGGCCGGAGCCAAGACGAGGGCAGGCCAGAGCCAGAGAGAGAGCAGGCCGGAGCCAGGAAGAGTGCAGGCCGGAGCCAGGGCGAGAGCAGGCCAGAGCCAGCGCGAGATCAGGCCAGGGCGAGGGCAGACCAGAGTGAGAGCGAGAGCAGGCCGGAGCCAAGGCCAGGCCAGAGCAAGAACAGGCCAGAGCCAGAGCGAGAGTAGACCGGAGCCAAGGGGAGGGCAGGCCGGAGCTAGGGCTGACCGGAGCCAGATCAACGGCAGGCCGGAGCCAGTGCGAGGGCAGGCTGAAGCCATAGCGAAAGCAGGCCCGGAGCCAGGGAGAGAGCAGGCCAGAGCCAAGGCGAGGGCAGTCCAGAGCCAGAGCGAAAGCAGGCCAGAGCGAGAGCAGTCCGGAGCCAGAGCGAGATCAGGCCGGAGCCAGGGCGAGGGCAGGCCAGAGCCAGAGCAAGAGCAGGCCCTTGCCAAGGCGAGAGCAGGCCGGAGGCAAGGCCAGAGCCAGGTCAGGAGGCCAGGCCGGAGCCAGAACGATAGCAGGCCAGTGCCAGAACAAGAGCAGGCCAGAGCGAGAGAAGTCCGGAACCAAGGTAAGGGCAGGCCAGAGCCAGTAGGCCTGAGCCAGAGCGAGAGCAGGCCGGAGCCAAGGCTAAGGCAGGCCAGAACCAGAGCGAGAGCAGGCCGGAGTCAAGACGAGGGCAGGCCAGAGCAAGAGCAGGCTGGAGCCAAGGCGAGGGCTGGCCGGAGCCAGAGCAAGGGCAGGCCGGAGCCAGGGCGAGGGCGAGCCGGAGACAGAGCGAGAGCAGGTCGGAGACAAGGCTAGAGCAGGCTGGAGCCAAGGCGAGGGCAGGCCAGAGCCAGGGCGAGAGCAGGCCGGAGCCATGGCAAAGGCACGCCAGAGCAGGCCGGAGACAGGGAGAGGCCAGAGCGAGAGAGCAGGGTGAGGCCAGAGCGAGAGAGCAGTCTAGAGCCATAGCGAGAGTAGGCTGGAGCCTGGGCGAGGGCAGGCCAGAGCCAGAGCGAGAGCAGGCCGGAGCCTGGGCGAGGGCAGGCCAGAGGCAGAGCCAGGGCAGGCCAGAGCGAGAGCAGGCTGGAGCCAAGGCAAGGGCAGGCCAGAGCGAGAGCTGGTCGGAGCCAAGGCGAGGGCAGGCCAGAGACAGAGCGAGAGCAGGCCGGACCTAAGGCGAGGGCAGGCCAGAGCGAGAGCAGTCTGGAGCCAAGGAAAGGGCAGGCCGGAGCCAGATGTAGCAGGCTTGAGCCAGAGCGAGGGCAGGCCGGAGCCAAGACGAAGGAAGGCAGGTCAGAACCAGAGCGAGAGCAGGCCGGAGTCAAGACGAGGGCAGGCCAGAGTAAGAGCAGCCGGAGCCAGGGAGAGGGCAGGCCAGAGTAAGAGCAGCCGGAGCCAGGGCGAGGGTAGGCCAGAAGACCAATCAGCAGTATTGGCGCCAAATTTAAACACCGCTCTGCAGATTAGTCGCGGTGGCCGGCCGCCCTTAGCAGGAATGTTGCTGATGAGTTACCTTACCTGCTGCTGCTTGCTGTCCAGCAGCAGACTGAAAAGAGCAAGAGCAGGCCGGAGCCAGGCCGAGAGCAGGCCGGAGCCAGAGCAAGGGCAGGCCGGGTGCCAGATCCAGAGCATGACGTATCCAGGGCGAGGGCAGGCCAGAGTGGCGAGAGCAGGCCGGAGCCAAGGCAAGAGAGCAGGCCAGAGCGAGAGCAGGCAGGAGCCAGGGCGAGGGCAGGCCAGAGCGAGAGTAGGCAAGAGAGCAGGCCAGAGCCAGAGCGAGAGCAGGCTAGAGCCAGAGCGAGAGAAGGCCGGAACCAGGAGGAGGGCAGGCCGGAGACAGGGCGAGGCCAGAGAAAGAGCGGGCCAGAGCCAGATAGAGAGTAGGCCAGAGCCAGGGCGAGGGCAAGCCAGAGCCAGAGAGAGGGCAGGCTGGAGCCAGGGCGAGAGCAGGCTGGAGCCAGGGCGAGGCCAGAGCCAGAGAGAGAGCGGGCCAGAGCCAGATAGAGATAAGGCCAGAGCCAGGGCGAGGGCAGGCCAGAGCCAGAGAGAAAGCAGGCCGGAGCCAGTGCGAGGGCAGGCCAGAGCCAGGGCGAGAGCAGGCCGGAGACAGGGCGAGAGCAGGTCGGAGACAGGGCGAGAACAGGTCGGAGACAGGGCGAGAGCAGGCCGGAGACAGGGCGAGAGCAGGCCGGAGACAGGGCGAGAGCAGGCCGGAGACAGGGCGAAGACAGAGCGAGAGCAGGCCGGAGCCAAGGCGAGGGGGAGGCCAGAGCAAGAGCATGCCTGAGCCAGAGCAAGAGCCAGAGAGAGAGCAGGCCGGAGCCAGAGCGAGGGCAGGCCAGAGCGAGAGCAGGTCGGAGCCAGGGCGAGAGCAGGCCGGAGCTAATGCGAGGGCAGGCAGGAGCTAGAGCAAGGGCAGGCAAGAGCCAGAGTGAGAGCAGGCCAGAGCGAGAGTAGGCCAGAGCCAGGGCGAGGGCAGGCCGGAGCCAAAGCGAGGGCAGGCCAGAGCGAGAGCAGGTCGGAGCCAAAGCGAGGGCAGGCCAGAGCCAGAGCGAGTGCAGGCCGGAGCCAAGTCGAGGGCAGGCCAGAGCCAGAGCAAAAGCAGGCCAGAGCCAGAGCGAGAGCATTCTGGAGCCAAGGAAAGGGCAGGCCACAGCCAGAGATAGAGCAGGCTTGAGCCAGAGAGAGGGCAGGCCGGAGCCAAGGTGAAGGCAGGCCAGAACCAGAGCGAGAGCAGGCCGGGGTCAAGACGAGGGCAGGCCAGAGCAAGAGCAGTCCGGAGCCAGGGCGAGGGCTGGCCAGAGCCAAAGCAAGAGCAGGCCGGAGCCAAGGCGAGGGCTGGCCGGAGCCAGAGTAAGGGCAGGCCGGAGCCAGGACGAGGGCAGGCTGGAGCCAGAGCAAGAGCAGGCCGGAGCCAAGGCGAGAGCAAGCCGGAGCCAAGGTGAGGGCAGGCCAAAGCCAGAGCGAGAGCAGGCCGGAGCCAAGGCGAAGGCAGGCCAGAGACAGATCCAGAGCAGGCCGGAGCCATGGCGAGGGCAAGCCAGAGTCAGAGCGAGAGCAGGCCGGAGCCAATGCGAGGGTACGCCAGAGCGAGAGCAGGCCAGAGCCAGAGCGAGAGCAGGCCAGAGCCAGAGCGAGAGCAGGCCGGAGCCAGGGCGAGGGCAGGCCAGAGCCAGAGTGAGAGTAGGCCAGAGCCAAGGCAAGGGCAGGCCAGAGCCAGAGAGAGCAGGCCGGAGCCAAGGCATGGGCAGGCCAGAGCCAGAGAGAGCAGGCCGGAGCCAGGGCGAGGGTAGGCCAGAGCCAGAGCGATAGCAGGTCGGAGGCAGGACGAGAGCAGGCCGGAGCCAGAGCAAGGGCAGGCCGGAGTCAGGGAGAGGGCAGGCCCTAGCCAGAGCGAGAGCAGGCCAGAGCCAAGGCGAGAGCAGGCCGGAGTCAAGGCGAGGGTAGGCCAGAGCCAAGCAAGGGCAGGCCGGAACCAGGGCGATCGCAGGCCGGAGGATAGGGCGGGGCCAGAGCCAGAGCGAGAGTAGGCCAGAGCCAGGGCAAGGGCAGGCCAGAGCCAGAGAGAGAGCAGGCAGGAGCCAGGGCGAGGGCAGGCCAGAGCCAGAGCGAGAGCAGTTCAGAGCCAGGGAGAGAGCAGGACGTAGCCAAGGCGAGGGCAGGCCGGAGCCCGAGCTGTGGCATAGTGGAGCCAGGGCAAGGGCAGTACGGAGCTAGAGCGAGAGCAGGCCGGACAGAGCCAAGGCAAGAGCAGGCTACCGTAGCCAAGGCGAGGGCAGGCCAGAGGCAGAGCCAGGGTAGGCCAGAGCAAGAGCAGACCAGAGTGAGAGCAGGCCGGAGCCAAGGCAAGGGCAGACCAGAGCCAGAGCAGGCCAGAGCCAGAGCGAGAGCAGGCCGGAGCCAAGGTGAAGGCAGGCTAGAGCCAGAGCGAGAGCAGGCCAGAGCGAGAGCAGGCCGGAGGAAAGGCAAAGGCAGACCAGAGCCAGAGTGAGAGCAGGCCGGAGACAAGGCAAAGGCAGGCCAGAGCCAGAGCGAGAGCAGGCCGGAGCCAAGGCGAGGGCAGGCCGGAGCCAAGGCGAGGGAAGGCCGGAGCCAAGGCGAGGGCAGGCCAGAGCGAGAGCAGGTCGGAGCCAAGTCGAGGGCAGGCCAGAGCCAGAGCGAGAGCAGGCCAGAGCCAGAGCGAGAGCAGGCCGGAGCAAAGGAAGGCCAGAGCCAGAGTGAGTGCAGGCCGGAGCCAAGGCAAAGGCAGGTCAGAGCCAGAGCGAGAGCAGGCCGGAGCCAAGGCGAGGGCAGGATGAAGCCAGAGCGAGAGCAGGCCGGATCCAAGGCGACGGCAGGCCGAAACCAGAGCGAGAGAATGCCGGAGCTAGGGCGAGAGCAGGCCAGAGCGAGAGCAGGCCAGAGACAGGGCGAGGGCAGGCCGGAGCCAGAGCGAGGGCAGGCCGGAGCCAGAGCGAGAGCAGGCCGGAGCCAGAGCAAGAGCAGGCCGGACGGAGCCAGAGCGACAGCAGGCCGCAGTCAAGGCGAGGGCAGCCCGGAGCCAGAGTGAGAGCAGGCCGGAGCCAGGGCGAGGGCAGGCCAGAGCTAGACCGAGAACAGGCCGGAGCCAGAGCGAGGGCATGCCGGAGCCAGTTACAGGGCAGGCCGGAGCCAAGGCGAGGGCAGGCCGGAGCCAGGGCGAGAGCAGGCCGGAGCCAAGGCGAGGGCAGGCCGGAGCCAGAGCAGGAGCTGGCCGGAGCCAAGGTGAGGGCTGGCCAGAGCCCCCAGGGCAAGGGCAGGCGGAAGCCAGGGCGGGGGCTGGCCGAAGCCAGAGCGAGAACAGGCCGGAGCCAGGGCGAGGGCAGGCCAGAGCCAGAGCAAGAGCAGGCCAGAGCCAGGGCGAGAGCAGGCCAGAGCCAAGGCGAGGGCTAGCCGGAGCCAGAGGAAAGGCAGGCCGGAGCCAGGGCGAGGGCAGGCCAGAGCCAGAGCAAGAGCAGGCCAGAGCCAGGGCGAGAGCAGGCCGGAGCCAAGGCGAGGGCTAGCCGGAGCCAGAGGAAGGGCAGGCCGGAGCCAGAGCAAGGGCAGGCCGGAGCCAGGGCGAGGACAGGCCAGAGCGAGAGCAGGCCGGAGCCAGGGCGAGAGCAGGCCGGAGCCAAGGCGAGAGCAGGTCAGAGCCAGATCCAGAGCAGGCCGGAGCCAGGGCGAGGGCAGGCCAGAGCGAGAAGAGGACAGAGCCAGAGCGAGAGCAGGCTGGAGCCAGGGCGAGGGCAGGCCAGAGCCAGAGCGAGAGCAGGTCGGAGGCAGGGCGAGGGCAGGCCAGAGTCAGAGCAAGAGCAGGCCGGAGCCAAGGCGAGGGCATGCCAGAGCGAGAGCCTGTCAGAGACAGAGCGAGAGCAGACCGGAGCCAGGGTGTGGGCCGGCCAAGGCAAGGTCAGGCCAGAGCCAGAGCGAGAGAAGGCCGGAGCCAAGGCAAGGGCAAGCCAGAGCTAGAGCAAGAGAAGGCCGGAGCCAAGGCAAGGGCAGGCCGGAACCAGGGCGAGAGCAGGCCGGAGACAGTTCGAGGCCAGAGCCAGAGCGAGAGCAGGCCAGAGCCAGAGCGAAAGTAGGCCGGAGCCAGGGCTAGGGCAGGTCAGAGGCAGATAGAGAGCAGGCCAGAGCGAGAGCAGGCAGGAGCCAGGGTAAGAGCAGTCCAGAGCCAAGGCAAGGGCAGTCCGGTGCCAGTGCGAGGGCAGTCCGGATGTAGAGCGAGAGCAGGCAGGAGCCAGGGCAAGAGCAGGCCAGAGCCAGAGCGAGAGCAGGCCGGAGCCAGGACGAGTGCAGGCCGGAGCCAGGGCGAGAGCGGGCCGGAGCCTATGCGAGGGCAGCCCGGAGCCAGAGTGAGAGCAGGCCGGAGCCAGGGCGAGGGCAGAGCCAGAGCAAGAGCAGGCCGGACGGAGCCAGAGCGAGAGCAGGCCGCAGCCAAGGCGAGGGCAGCCCGGAGCCAGAGTGAGAGCAGGCCGGAGCCAGGGCGAGGGCAGGCCAGAGCTAGACCGAGAACAGGCCGAGCCAGAGCGAGGGCATGCCGGAGCCTGTTACAGGGCAGGCCGGAGCCAGGGCAAGAGCAGGCCGGAGCCAAGGCGAGGGCAGGCCGGAGCCAGAGCAGGAGCTGGCCGGAGCCAAGGTGAGGGCTGGCCAGAGCCAGGGCAAGGGCAAGCCGAAGCCAGGGCGGGGGCAGGCCGAAGCCAGAGCGAGAACAGGCCGGAGCCAGGGCGAGAGGAGGCCGGAGCAAAGGCGAAGGCAGATCAGAGTCAGAGCGAGAGCAGGCCGGAGCCAAGGCGAGGGCAGGCTAGAGCCAGAGCAAGAGCAGGTCAGAGCCAAGGCGAGGGCAGGCTAGAGCCAGAGCAAGAGCAGGCCGGAGCCAAGGCGAGGGGAGGCCAGAGCGAGAGCATGCCTGAGCCAGAGCAAGAGCAGGCCGGAGCCAAGGCGAAAGCAGGCCAGAACAAGAGCGAGATCAGGCCAGAGTCAAGACAAGGCCAGGCCAGAGCCAGAGGAAGAGCAGGCCGGAGCAAAGGCATCGGCAGGCGAGAGCCAGAGAGAGAGCAGGCCGGGGCCAGAGCGAGGGCAGGCCAGAGCGAGAGCAGGTCGGAGCCAGGGTGAGAAGGGGGCCGGAGCTAAAGCGAGGGCAGGCAGGAGCTAGAGCAAGGGCAGGCCAGAGCCAGAGAGAGATAGGCCAGAGCCAGGGCGAGGGCAGGCCGGAGCCAAAGTGAGGGCAGGCCAGAGAGAGAGCAGGTCGGAGCCAAAGCGAGGGCAGGCCAGAGCCAGAGCAAGAGCAGGCCGGACGGAGCCAGAGGGAGAGCAGGCCGCAGCCAAGGCGAGGGCAGCCCGGAGCCAGAGTGAGAGCAGGCCGGAGCCAGGGCGAGGGCAGGCCAGAGCTAGACCGAGAACAGGCCGAGCCAGAGCGAGGGCATGCCGGAGCCTGTTACAGGGCAGGCCGGAGCCAGGGCAAGAGCAGGCCGGAGCCAAGGCGAGGGCAGGCCGGAGCCAGAGCAGGAGCTGGCCGGAGCCAAGGTGAGGGCTGGCCAGAGCCAGGGCAAGGGCAGGCCGAAGCCAGGGCGGGGGCAGGCCGAAGCCAGAGCGAGAACAGGCCGGAGCCAGGGCGAGAGGAGGCCGGAGCAAAGGCGAGGGCAGATCAGAGTCAGAGCGAGAGCAGGCCGGAGACAAGGAGAGGACAGGCCAGAGCAAGAGAAGGCCAGAGCCAGAGTAGGCCGTAACCAGTGCGAGGGCAGGCCAGAGCCAGAGCGAGAGTAGGCCAGAGCCAAGGCTAGGGCAGGCGCAAGCTAGAGCGAGAGAAGGCCGGAGCCAAGGAGAGGGCAGGCCAGAGCCAGAGCGAGAGCAGGCCGGAGCCGAGGCAAGGGGAGGCCAGAACCAGAGCGAGAGCAGGCCAGAGCGAGAGCGAGAGCAGGCCGGAGCCAAGGCGAGGGCAGGATGCAGCCAGAGCGAGAGCAGGCCGGATCCAAGGCGACGGCAGGCCGAAACCAGAGTGAGAGAATGCCGGAGCCAGGGCGAGAGCAGGCCAGAGCGAGAGCAGGCCAGAGACAGGGCAAGGGCAGGCCAGAGCCAGAGCGAGGGCAGGCCGGAGCCAGAGCGAGAGCAGGCCGGAGCCAGAGCGAGAGCAGGCCACAGCCAAGGCGAGGGCAGCCCGGAGCCAGAGTGAGAGCAGGCCGGAGCCAGGGCGAGGGAAGGCCAGAGCTAGACCGAAAACAGGCCGGAGCCAGGGCGAGGGCAAGCCGGAGCCAGAGCGAGGGCATGCCGGAGCCAGTTACAGGGCAGGCCGGAACCAGAGCGAGAGCAGGCCGGAGCCAAGGCGAGGGCAGGCCGGAGCCAGAGCAGGAGCTGGCCGGAGCCAAGGCGAGGGCTGGCCAGAGCCAGAGCAAGGGCAGGCCGAAGCGAGGGCAGGCCGAAGCCAGAGCGAGAACAGGCAGGAGCCAGGGCGAGAGGAGGCCGGAGCAAAGGCGAGGGCAGATCAGAGTCAGAGCGAGAGCAGGCCGGAGCCAAGGAGAGGGCAGGCCAGAGCGAGAGAAGGCCAGAGCCAGAGCAGGCCGGAACCAGTACGAGGGCAGGCCAGAGCAAGAGCGAGAGTAGGCCAGAGCCAAGGCTAGGGAAGGCGCGAGCTAGAGCGAGAGAAGGCCGGAGCCAAGGAGAGGGCAGGCCAGAGCCAGAGCGAGAGCAGGCCGGAGCCGAGGCAAGGGGAGGCCATAACCAGAGCGAGAGCAGGCCAGAGCGAGAGCAGGCCGGAGCAAGAGCGAGAGCAGGCAGGAGCCAGGGAAAGGGCAGACCGGTGCCAAGGCGAGAGCAGGAAAGAGCCAGGAATAGAGCAGGCCGGAGCCGAGTCGAGGGCAGGCCGGAGCAAGAGCGAGAGCAGGCAGGAGCTAAGGCGAGGGTAGGCAAGAGCCAGAGGGAGAGCAGGCCGGAGCCAGGGCGAGGGCAGGCCAGAGCCAGAGCGAGAGCACGCCGGAACCAGGGCGAGGGCAGGCCAGAGCGAGAGCGAGAGCAGGCCGGAGCCAGGGCGAGGGCAGGCCGCAGCCAGAGCGAGGGCAGGCCGGAGCCAGAGCGAGAGCAGGCCGGAGCCAGAGAGAGAGCAGGCCGGAGCCAGAGAGAGAGCAGGCCGGAGCCAGAGCGAGAGCAGGCCGGAGCCAGAGCGAGAGCAGGCTGGAGCCAGAGCGAGGGCAGGCCGGAGCCAGGGCGAGGGCAGGACGGAGCCAAGGCGACGGCAGGCCAGAGACAGAGCGAGAGCAGGCCGGAGCAAGGGCGAGGGCAGGCCAGAGACGGCGTGGGGGAAGGCAAGAGTCAGAGCAGGCTGGAGCAAGGGCGAGGGCAGGCCAGAGCTAGAGCCTGGGCGAGGGCAGGCCAGAGCCAGAGCAGGCCAGAGCCTGGGCGAGGGCAGGCCAGAGCCAGAGCGAGAGCAGGCCGGAGCCAGGGCGAAGGGCAGGCCGGAGCTAGAGCGAGGGCAGGCCGGAGCCAGAGAGAGAGCAAGACGGAGCCAGAGCGAGGGCACGCCGGAACCAGGGCGAGGGCAGGCCAGAGCGAGAGCGAGAGCAGGCCGGAGCCAGGGCGAGGGCAGGCCGCAGCCAGAGCGAGGGCAGGCCGGAGCCAGAGCGACAGCAGGCCGGAGCCAGAGAGAGAGCAGGCCGGAGCCAGAGAGAGAGCAGGCCGGAGCCAGAGCGAGAGCAGGCCTGAGCCAGAGCGAGAGCAGGCCGGAGCCAAGGCGAGAGTAGGCCGGAGCCAGTGCGAGAGCAGGCCAGAGTCAGAGCGAGAGCAGGACAGAGCCAGGGAAAAGGCAGGCCAGAGCCAGAGCGAGAGCAGGCCAGAGCCAGGATATTTCAAAGCAAGCAGACCTCTAATATGGGCCATAGAAGTATGTATAGATTTACATTTCTATAACCTGTATGCCCATATTAGAGGTCTGATAAGTCCTAGGGGGTGACAGATTGCCTTTAAAGCTTGTGTCGTGGTTGGCCTTTAGCCCGGTGTCTCAAGTGTTGGGTTTGCCCACT
This sequence comes from Phyllobates terribilis, assembly GCF_046119375.1. Taxonomy (NCBI): domain Eukaryota; kingdom Metazoa; phylum Chordata; class Amphibia; order Anura; family Dendrobatidae; genus Phyllobates; species Phyllobates terribilis. The sequence continues at coordinate 1,969,133 of NW_027362898.1, read as the reverse complement.
CCGGGTCCTCCTGAAGGAGGAAGTAGGATTTCTCTTTTTATTTTGTGCTTTTCGCTTCCTGCCCAGTGATAGGGGCGGATCTCATCCTCTCAGGCCTAGCCCAACCCTAACCCTAACCACAACCCTAACCCTAGAGTTTATATTTTACGCCGTTTAGACAACTTTATTCTTTGAGTCAGTGCGATTACAGCGATACCAGAATCATATCGGGTTTTTATGATAGACAGATGTCACACACTAAAAGACGCATTTTTTTGTAAAATCTAGTTTTGCATCGCCATATTTTGAGAGCTATAATTTTTCCATATTTTGGTCGACAGAGTCATGTGACATCTTGTTTTTTGCGGGATGAGTTGACGTTTTTATTGGTGCCATTTTCAGGCACGTGACATATTTTGATCACTCTCTATTCCGATTTTTGGGAGGCAGAATAAACAAAAACCAACAATTCAGGATTTTTTTTTTTTTTTTTTATGCTGTTCCGCGTGTGGTAAAATTGATAAGGTAGCTTTATTCTTTGGGTCAGTACGTTTACAGTGGTACCACATTTATATTGATTTTCTATGTTTTGGCGCTTTTACACAATAAAAGCTATTTTATAGAAAAAAATATTTTTTTGCATTGCTTTATTCTGAGAGCTATAACTTTTTTATTTTTAGGCTGATGGAGCTGTGTGGCGGCTTGTTTTTTGCGGGACAAGATGACGTTTTCAGTGGTATCATTATTATTTATATTCGTCTTTTTGATCGCGTGTTATTCCATTTTTTGTTTGGCAGTATGATGATAAAGCATTGTTTTTTGCTTCATTTTTTATTTATTTTTTTTACCATGTTCACTGAAGGGGCTAATTAGTGGGAAAATTTTATAGGTCAGGTGATTCCGGACGCGGCGATACCAAATATGTGTACTTTTATTGTTTTTTTTTCATAATAATATTTATTGATGGGTACATTATATTTTGATTTTTGGTTGATTATTTTTTATTTTCTTCACTTTCTGACACTTTTTTTACTTTTATTCTTTGTCCCACTATGGGACTTTCACTTTTTTTATTCTGATCGCCTGTATAGCATAGGGATGGAGCACCAGCCCTGTGCTATACAGGCTGTCAGTGCTGCAAATGCAGAAGATACTTTGGTCATGCACTGCGCATGCCAAAATATCTTCCTGCTGTCTGGTGACCTAGATGTTGTCATGACGACATCGGGTCGTCATGGCAACATCCAGGAAGCCACGGCAGACATCGCTGGACGCCGGCAGGAGAGGTGAGTATCCCGATCACCTCCCCTTGCCCCCGCAATGCTGCGATCGACTCAGCTGCGACAATCGGCTGACACCCGGCGGCGATCGCGCCCGCACAGCCTGTGTGCGGGCGCGATCGCAAAGACGTACTAATACGTATCAGGCTCTTAAGTCCCATGGCGCAGATACGTATTAGTACGTCTTGAGCTTTAAAGGGGTTAAACTACAACTCCAATGTCAGCCCCTAATTCAATAGGAACCAAAGATCTGAGAACAGAGAATGATGATAAAATAATTTGTCCACATAAATGGCAAAACTACCCAAAAATGGAGCCCCATAAAGATGTCCCAACTTGACCTCCCCCACCCACCTATCGTCAGCAATTTCTCATTTAGACAAGGGGTTGTCCTGAAAATGTCTTATTACAGAGTGTTCCCGGCAATCCATGATAAATCCGGTGGATACACTATAAGTATACCAAAGCTTAAAAGTAAAGAGCTACTTACCTGGACTCGTCCTCTTCCAGCTGTCAGGTTATAGTGACACAAGATGGCAGCAGTGTAGAAATTTATACATTCTATTCCAATTGTGATGTCTATGATGTCATGTGCCTTGTGATGTCATAATAGCTATCACTGTCATTTCAAATTTACAACCGCAAGAAAAAGTTGATTTCATGGCTTAAGAAAAAATATGGTGGGTAATTGCAGCCTGTGATTATTTTACATATTGTTATTAATATTTGTCATGTCCTTCACTGCTGCCTCCTGCACTGCTTTTTATATACTGTTTATTTTAATAATGGACAATTCACAAGCCCTGCATGTAGAATATATAGTTAATGGCCTCTGTTGAATGACTAGATGCCTATTAGAGCAATAAGATATACTCTATGTCTACAATCTTTTGGCTGAGTCTAAGGGCTCATACTCATCTGCGTATAAATCACACGAGTGCAATCTGATAAAAAAAAATTGGATTGCACTCTGACTCCTGTTATTGAATGATTATGTGTTCATCTGTGATTTTTTTTTTTCCAGCTCGGATCGAACTGAGAAAAAAAAATCACAGCATGCTGCAAGTGGCTGCATATATCAGACGAGACTCGCCAATGCAAGTCAATGTGTGCGAGAAAAAAAAAGCACAGCAAACGGACCATGCTTATGCCATCCATATAGCGTCCATATAATACGCATCTATGTAACACTTTTCAGTGACTGTGGCGGCATCTCAGCACACAAATCCTGTATCTCAGATCTTTGCCTGGCCTTGTCTTCTGTGTTTTGGCCATCATGCCAACAAGACAAGGGTGATTGGGGCAAGAGACATGCTGGTGAGGGGGTTGTTGGCTGCCGTGATGCTGGTAATGGAGGTGGTGGTGGTTGCTGTGATGCTGTGACTGGAGGTGGTGGTGATGGCTGCTGTGATGCTGGTACTGGAGGTGGTGGTGATTGCCGTGATGCTGGCACTGGAGGTCGTGGCTGCCTTGATGGTGGGTCTGCTGAGTGCCCTTCTTGGGGGGTCTAATGACCGGGTTTTGTTGTCCTCAGAAAGTTGCCACCTTTCAAGGAATTAAAAGATGGCCATCGGTGAATTTGGTGGCGCAGCTGCAGACGAAACAATTTGGAGGGCAGCCCTGGTCTGCAGCCTCAATAAAAAGGGAACGTGCCTGAAATAACGGGCCAGGCTTAGACAAAAACTCTCATCATCATCACTCACAGGTATTCCCATGTCACGTACGCCAGTGATGGTGGGGCGGTAGCGATGCTGGCTTATTGGTGCATGAGGGGAGGTGTCGAGGGGCTGTGGTGTACTGGTGCTCTCCGCAGGCTCTTCTTCTTTCTGGCCCCCAGCTCCGGTCTCCATTTCAGATTCCTCTCTGGCTTCCAGCACCTCCGGGCTACAGGTATTTCCCTTTTTGGTCCAGTCAGATCTGTAAGGTCAGGGATGACAGAGAAAAAAGCATTTTTAATATGCAAAATAATAATCAAACCATTACAACAAATAAAACTGAAAAAGATAGCCACTTACGGGTGAAAATCTAGGACTAGGGTCAAAAACTGGAGCCGGTCATAATATAGGTATGGCCTTTCTTTTTAAGAGCCACATCACCACTCTTCCTACCCTGTTGTCGCTCGCGGCGGCACTGGTCCCGGCAACTGCTCCATAATCTTGTCACTACACCCACTGGAAAGAAAAGTGGAAGAGATTATATACAATTTTTATAGGTAAAGGATGCTGTATGTAATAACATGTATAGTGTGTATTCTAATATCACTGCTAGCAGGGGCTGGCTGGCAAATTTTAGCCTGGGGGCAAGCACACAGCAGTGGTCCATGAGTAGCGGCCCATCCTTAAAGGTCGTTTTCCCACAAACAATAGTATATTTTAATCAATAGATCTTGGAGTAATAATAATTTCCACAATTGGATGTGATATAATAATGTTCCTGTGCTGAGATAATCTTATAAATGTGCCCCTGCTGTGTACTGTGTAATGGCTGTGTCTGACCGTGCAGGAACATGGTCTGATCATACCACATCTCCTGGGCAGGGGGGGAGAAAAAGAGGATACAGGCAGGATAGCAGGGGATCACAGAGGATTCTTTTTGTGAGTAAAACATTTCAATGCCTGTTTTTAAACAATATTTTAGCTCAAAGAAAGACTCAGCTGTGATCCCCTGCTGTAATGTATATATACTCTCTTTATATATAGATGATTAGCGTGCACACAGTCTGTAGGTCAAGGTGCAGGTACACGGGATGTGGAATCCCCAGAATCGGCGTAGATTAAATCACCGCACATTCTAGTTTCATGACGCAAACTAAAGTCTATTTGAAGACATGCAATAAGACACATTTAAGGTGCAGGGAATAATGCAACAGTAAATGAACGTTTTGACCCATCGTTTGCATCTTGAAACTAGAGTGTGCAGTGATTTAATCGATGCTATATACTCTTTTTCTCCCCCCCTGCCCAGTAGCTGTGGTATGATCAGACCATGTTCCTGCACAGTCAGACACAGCCATTACACAGTACACAGCAGGGGCACATTTATAACATTATCTCAGCACAGGGACATTTTATTTAAACACATCCAATTGTGGAAGTTATTATTATTCCAAGATCTATTGATTAAAATATACTTTTGTTCGCAGAAAACCCCTTCAACATGTTTATTACCAGCTGCTTCATAGGCTATATTCACACAAACGTATTGTCTAAGTGCTGCCCGTGGAGAAAAATGACAGCACTTGGTCCAGTTCAGGTGAGCATTTAAAACTGGTAATACATAAGCATAATATGTACAATGTCTGACCACTACAACACGGATTTAGGTTGTTAGAGGTGTAATGCAAGTAATCCAAGGTACGCTGTGCTTTTCTACACTCCTAAACAGAGTAAGGCTAAGTGCCCACAATGCAGAAATGCTGAGAATTTTTCCAGAGCGTTTCTGCATCTCCCTGGCAGAAAAAACGCATGCGGATTCTATGAGTTTTCCTGCCAGGGACAAGCAGAAGTGAAGCGCTCTTCACATGCATTTCCGCATGCGGGTTGTCAAGCGCTTTGCAAGCGATTTTAGCATCACTTGGAAAGTGCTGGAGAACTTGGTCACACTATATAAATCCATGCAACCGGTATGGATTTATATAGTGTGACCGTAAAAGAATGGTAAAAAATAAATATTATACTTACCTTCTGACGGCCCCTGGTCTCCTTATCCGATGCGTCCGGTCTTCCCGGTGTCTCGCGGTTGTGTAAAAGGACCTGCCATGACGTCATTTAGTCATGTGACGGGTCAAGCGACCGCCGACGTCAGCGGTCGCGTGACCTGTCACATGACTAAATGACGTCATGGCAGGTCCTTTTAGACCATCATGAGCTGCCAGGAAGCCAGGACGCATCGCTATGGAGACCGGGGGCCATCAGAAGGTAAGTATAATGTATATTTTTTATTTTAATTCTTTTTTTTTTACAGGTACTATGGTACCTGGGTCTGGAGGAGAGTCTCTTCTTCTCCAAATCCAGGTACCATCCGCACATTGAATCGCTAAATATCCGCATGTGCACATGTAGTCATGCGGATATTATGCAATTCAATGCAAGTCAATGGCGGCGAAAACGCTGCGATTACACAAAATAATTGGTAGTGCGGCGGATTTTTCCTCATTGATAATCCGCAGCGGAAATTTCCGCAGCATGTGCACAGCAGATGCGGATTATCATTGGGGAACATAGCAGACCTTCTACCAAGCGGTTTTAAGCGTTTCTGCAGCGGAATTGCCGTTGCGGAAACGCTTAAAAAACGCATAGTGGGCACACAGCCTAAAGGTGGCCACACATAAGCACAGGTCTGCCAGATAGATACCTATGAATTATTATTTTGTGTATTATTTCCTACATACTTGATCGAGCAAGTCATCAATGTAAAAGTCCACTCCACATTATAGTATATGATGTACGAGTCACTAATTATCATGTGTGTCCCATCTGATGTCTGTGCACACAGTGAACATATTATACCACATACAATACAATATACATAGGAGAATATATGACTGATAGATAGAGATGAGCAACTTCATTTGCAGGACCCTGATCCAATGGTCAGATGAATATTCAGTGGCTGCTGGATAGGAGCCCTGACAGCCTCCTACCTGACACCATTCTCTTTCTCTTCCTTTGATTTGTAGCCAGGCACAATGTCATGTATGTGTCACGCCAAAAAGATGACATCATGCAAAGACTATAATCAAAAGAGGAGTCAGAGATGCCGGCAGGCGGGAGGAGGCTCGCGGGGCTCTGGTCTGGTGGCCACAGACTACTGACGGGACTGTTTGACCAGTGTCCTGCGAATCAATTCGCTCATCTGTACTGGAATAAGATATATTATGACTACATACATCAGATATTACATACAGAATAGCATGTGACAGTTATATACCACACTATGAGCACAGACATCAGATATTACACCAGTGACATATTATCCTCTGTATAACATTGGATGCCTGTATCAAAGTCCATCACATCCAGTATACAGCATAATATGTGATGGTATGCGATATACTGGGATACAGACATCACATATTCATACCTCTCAACTTTTGAAGAACAGAAAGGGGGACAGAAAGGTGCTATGCGCGGCAAATTTTGGCCTCGCCCCTGGTCACACCCCAATCCACGCCCATTTACCATTATCTTTCTCGCCCGGCAGGAGGAGTTGTCAGAGGGGCGCTGGTAGTGAGGGAAATTCAGCAGACGGCCGAGACTGCAAGGCCCAGACCCAAATCCAGGACTGTCCACTGTATCCAGGGCAGCTGGGACTAGAGATGAGCAGATGGATTCCGGGGCCTCCAGTCGGGCGTCCAGGTCAGTGCTACCTGGCGGCTGGACTGGAGGCCATGAGTCTCTTATCTTCCGGGGCAGTGCGGCCTCATCTGTGAGTCCTGCTCATCTCTTGTTGGGACCTGAGGTTTATTTTTTGTTCCCTCATTCACAGTCGGAGCCGCCAGAACTTTCTCATCTTTATGTAGATTCATTATACGACATCTGGCTTTCTTGTGGTGGCTCTTACTGTATATTGGGGGCTATGCGAGGGCTCATACTGTAGGTAGGGGTGGTGTGTGCTAATACTGTATGTACGGGGTTGTGTGGGGGCTCATACTGTATATAGGGGGATGTCAGCATACTCAAATCTGCTCAATATTAAGTGATAATATAAATATACAAAAAATATATAATTCATATGTTAATATTAATATTGAGCTGAATTAATTTGAACCTATTGGTTCGGGCTCCACAACAGTCACGGTCTCTCACGTGGCCCCTTGGGAAAATTAATCTCCCACCCCTGCCTATTTCAAAGCGCTATGTTAAAAATCACACAGACATCATACACACAGCGGGCACAACCATCACACAGACATCATACACACAGCGGGCACAACCATCACACAGACATCATACACACAGCGGGCACAACCATCACACAGACATCACACACACAGCGGGCACAACCATCACACAGACATCACACACACAGCGGGCACAACCATCACACAGACATCACACACACAGCGGGCACAACCATCACACAGACATCACACACACAGCGGGCACAACCATCACACAGACATCACACACACAGCGGGCACAACCATCACAAAGACATCACACACAGCGGGCACAACCATCACACGGACATCATACACACAGCGGGCACAACCATCACACAGACATCATACACACAGCGGGCACAACCATCACACAGACATCATACACACAGCGGGCACAACCATCACACAGACATCATACACACAGCGGGCACAACCATCACACAGACATCACACACACAGCGGGCACAACCATCACACAGACATCACACACACAGCGGGCACAACCATCACACAGACATCACACACACAGCGGGCACAACCATCACACAGACATCACACACACAGCGGGCACAACCATAACACAGACATCACACACACAGCGGGCACAACCATAACACAGACATCACACACACAGCGGGCACAACCATCATACAGACATCACACACACAGCGGGCACAACCATAACACAGACATCACACACACAGCGGGCACAACCATCACACAGACATCACACACACAGCGGGCACAACCATCACACAGACATCACACACACAGCGGGCACAACCATCACAAAGACATCACACACAGCGGGCACAACCATCACACGGACATCATACACGCAGCGGACACAACCATCACACAGACATCATACACGCAGCGGGCACAACCATCACACGGACATCATACACACAGCGGGCACAACCATCACACAGACATCATACACACAGCGGGCACAACCATCACACAGACATCATACACACAGCGGGCACAACCATCACACAGACATCATACACACAGCGGGCACAACCATCACACAGACATCACACACACAGCGGGCACAACCATCACACAGACATCACACACACAGCGGGCACAACCATCACAAAGACATCACACACAGCGGGCACAACCATCACACGGACATCATACACGCAGCGGACACAACCATCACACAGACATCATACACGCAGCGGGCACAACCATCACACGGACATCATACACACAGCGGGCACAACCATCACACGGACATCATACACACAGCGGGCACAACCATCACACAGACATCATACACACAGCGGGCACAACCATCACACAGACATCACACACACAGCGGGCACAACCATCACACAGACATCACACACACAGCGGGCACAACCATCACACAGACATCACACACACAGCGGGCACAACCATCACACAGACATCACACACACAGCGGGCACAACCATCACACAGACATCACACACACAGCGGGCACAACCATCACACAGACATCACACACACAGCGGGCACAACCATCACACAGACATCACACACACAGCGGGCACAACCATCACACAGACATCACACACACAGCGGGCACAACCATCACACAGACATCACACACACAGCGGGCACAACCATCACACAGACATCATACACACAGCGGGCACAACCATCACACAGACATCATACACACAGCGAGCACAACCATCACACAGACATCATACACACAGCGGGCACAACCATCACACAGACATCATACACACAGCGGGCACAACCATCACAAAGACATCACACACAGCGGGCACAACCATCACACGGACATCATACACACAGCGGGCACAACCATCACACGGACATCATACACGCTGCGGGCACAACCATCACACGGACATCATACACACAGCGGGCACAACCATCACACGGACATCATACACACAGCGGGCACAACCATCACACGGACATCATACACACAGCGGGCACAACCATCACACGGACATCACACACAGCGGGCACAACCATCACACAGACATCATACACACAGCGGGCACAACCATCACACAGACATCATACACACAGCGGGCACAACCATCACATGGACATCATACACACAGCGGGCACAACCATCACACGGACATCATACACACAGCGGACACAACCATCACACAGACATCATACACACAGCGGGCACAACCATCACACGGACATCATACACACAGCGGGCACAACCATCACACGGACATCATACACACAGCGGGCACAACCATCACAAGGACATCATACACACAGCGGGCACAACCATCACACGGACATCATACACACAGCGGACACAACCATCACACAGACATCATACACACAGCGGGCACAACCATCACACGGACATCATACACACAGCGGGCACAACCATCACACGGACATCATACACACAGCGGGCACAACCATCACACAGACATCATACACACAGCGGGCACAACCATCACACAGACATCATACACACAGCGGGCACAACCATCACACGGACAACATACACACAGCGGGCACAACCATCACACGGACATCATACACACAGCGGGCACAACCATCACAAGGACATCATACACACAGCGGGCACAACCATCACACGGACATCATACACACAGCGGACACAACCATCACACGGACATCATACACACAGCGGGCACAACCATCACACGGACATCATACACACAGAGGGCACAACCATCACACAGACATCATACACACAGCGGGCACAACCATCACACAGACATCATACACACAGCGGGCACAACCATCACACAGACATCATACACACAGCGGGCACAACCATCACACGGACATCATACACACAGCGGGCACAACCATCACACAGACATCACACACAGAGGGCACAACCATCACACAGACATCATACACACAGCGGGCACAACCATCACACAGACATCATACACACAGCGGGCACAACCATCACACGGACATCATACACACAGCGGGCACAACCATCACACGGACATCATACACACAGCGGACACAACCATCACACGGACATCATACACACAGCGGGCACAACCATCACACGGACATCATACACACAGCGGGCACAACCATCACACGGACATCATACACACAGCGGGCACAACCATCACACAGACATCATACACACAGCGGGCACAACCATCACACAGACATCATACACACAGCGGGCACAACCATCACACAGACATCACACACACAACGGGCACAACCATCACACAGACATCACACACACAGCGGGCACAACCATCACACAGACATCACACACACAGCGGGCACAACCATCACACAGACATCATACACACAGCGGGCACAACCATCACACAGACATCATACACACAGCGGGCACAACCATCACACAGACATCACACACACAGCGGGCACAACCATCACACAGACATCACACACACAGCGGGCACAACCATCACACAGACATCATACACACAGCGGGCACAACCATCACACAGACATCATACACACAGCGGGCACAACCATCACACAGACATCATACACACAGCGGGCACAACATGACATGTATATATTCCCTTCTTCTCCATCATGTCTCCAGTGGCAGTGGTGGGGCCTGGTGTTTGCAATCAGCAGCAGAGTATGGGCTGTACGCAGGAGAGCTGTCAGCCCTGCAGTGTCCCTAAATCCCCTTCCCATCCCCCTAGTCCCGACTGCAGAGCTGCTGGTGACATTGCATGAGCCCCCTCCCATCCTGTAATAACAGCAGCCACAGATGGGAGAGGCTGCGGGTCTCCCCCTCACCTCAGGACCGCACCTTGTTGTCATGTCCTCCGCAGACTTGGCCCCGCCCCCTGACCCCTCACCTCCTCATGCTGTGCGGTCTCTGCACAGTAGAATTCCTCTGCCCTGATGCCGGGGAGGAGCAGAGAGCGGGAGGCGGAGCTACAAGGGGTCACACACAGCATGGAAAGCCTGCGTGTCTGGAGGAAAAGCCCAGTGCCCAGCAGCGCCCCTGCCGGGAGAAGAGCTGAGCCGGGCCGGGACTGAGCCCTCAAATCGGGACAGGCCCAGGGAATAGGGGAGGCTTGTTAGCTCTGGATATTATACCCGCCTCCTATTATCCTGTATATAATATGGGATGTCTGTGCCTATAGTATATATATTATACCACCTACAGGCTAATATGTAACTAGTGCACATTACACCTTGAGTACAGCCATTAGATATTACACCAGTCACTTCTTCTCCTCTGCACCATCTGATGTCTGTGCACAGTATATGACATCCAGTATACAGGAGAATATGTGATGGGATATAGGACATACTGCTATACAGACATCAGATGCTATATACTGGATAATAAATGATGGTATATATCAGGGGTGGGCAATTCATTTTCCAGAGGGGCCACATGAGAGAACGTAACTGTTGTGGGGGCCTGAACCAATAGGCTGAAAGGCTGAAATTAGTTCTGCTCAATATTAATATTAACTACAATTAATATAAAATAATATTTATATCACTTAATATTGACCAGAATTAAGTATGCCAACATCCCCCTATATACCGTATGAGCCCACACACAGCCCCCCTATATACCATATGAGCACACACATAGCCCCCTGTATACCGTATGAGCCCCCACACAGCCCCCCTATATACCATATGAGCACACACACAGCCCCCTGTATACAGTATGAGCCCCCACACAGCCCCCCTATATACCATATGAGCACACACATAGCCCCCTGTATACAGTATGAGCACACACACAGCCCCCCTATATACCGTATGAGCACACACACAGCCCCCCTATATACCATATGAGCACACACATAGCCCCCTGTATACAGTATGAGCACACACACAGCCCCCCTATATACCGTATGAGCACACACACAGCCCCCCTATATACCATATGAGCACACACACAGCCCCCTGTATACAGTATGAGCACACACACAGCCCCCCTATATACCGTATGAGCACACACACAGCCCCCCTATATACCATATGAGCACACACAGCCCCCTGTATACAGTATGAGCCCCACACAGCCCCCCTATATACCATATGAGCACACACATAGCCCCCTGTATACAGTATGAGCCCCCACACAGCCCCCCTATATACCATATGAGCACACACACAGCCCCCTGTATACAGTGTGAGCCCCCACACAGCCCCCCTATATACCATATGAGCCCACACACAGCCCCCTGTATACAGTATGAGCCCCCACACAGCCCCCCTATATACCATATGAGCACACACACAGCCCCCCTATATACCATATGAGCACACACACAGCCCCCTGTATACAGTATGAGCCCCCACACAGCTCCCTATTTATTTACAGTTATATGAAAAAGTTTGGGCACCCCTATTAATCTTAAGCTTAATGTTTTTAAAAATTGGTGTTTTTGCAACAGCTATTTCAGTTTGATATATGTAATAACTGTTGGACACAGTAATGTTTCTACCTTGAAATGAGGTTTATTGTACTAACAGAAAATGTGCAATCTGCATTCAAACAAAATTTGACAGGTACATAAGTATGGGCACCTCACCAGAAAAGTGACATTAATATTTAGTAGATCCTCCTTTTGCAAAAATAACAGCCTCTAGTCGCTTCCTGTAGCTTTTAATGAGTTCCTGGATCCTGGATGAAGGTATTTTTGACCATTCCTCTTTACAAAACAATTCCAGTTCAGTTAAGTTTAATGGTCGCCGAGCATGGACAGCCCTCTTCAAATGATCCCACAGATGTTCAATGATATTCAGGTCTGGGGACTGGGATGGTCATTCCAGAACATTGTAATTGTTCGTCTGCATGAATGCCTGAGTAGATTTGGAGCGGTGTTTTGGATCATTGTCTTGCTGAAAGATCCATCCCCTGCGTAACTTCAACTTTATCACTGATTCTTGAACATTATTGTCAAGAATCTGCTGATACTGAGTGGAATCCATGCGTCCCTCAACTTTAACAAGATTCCCGGTGCCGGCATTGGCCACACAGCCCCAAAGCATGATGGAACCTCCACCAAATTTTACTGTGGGTAGCAAGTGTTTTTCTTGGAATGCTGTGTTTTTTTGCCGCCATGCATAACGCCTTTTTGTATGACCAAACAACTCAATCTTGTTTTCATCAGTCCACAGGACCTTCTTCCAAAAAGAAATTGGCTTCTCCAAATGTGCTTTTGCATACCTCAGCCGACTCTGTTTGTGGCATGCTTGCAGAAACGGCTTCTTTCGCATCACTCTCCCATACAGCTTCTCCTTGTGCAAAGTGCGTTGTATAGTTGACCGATGCACAGTGACACCATCTGCAGCAAGTTGATGCTGCAGCTCTCTGGAGGTGGTCTGAGGATTGTCCTTGACTGATCTCACCATTCTTCTCCTCTGCCTTTCTGATGTTTTTCTTGGCCTGCCACTTCTGGCCTTAACAAGAACTGTCCCTGTGTTTTTCCATTTCCTTACTATGTTCCTCACAGTGGAAACTGACAGGTTAAATCTCTGAGACAGCTTTTTGTATCCTTCCCCTGAACAACTATGTTGAATAATCTTTGTTTTAAGATCATTTGACAGTTGTTTTGAGGAGCCCATGATGCCACTCTTCAGAGGAGATTCAAACAGGAGAACAACTTGCAAGTGGCCACTTTAAGTAGCTTTTCTCATGATTGCATACACCTGGCTATGAAGTTCAAAGCTCAATGAGGTTACAAAACCAAAAAAAGTGCTTTAGTACATCAGTAAAAAGTAGGTAGGAGTATTTAAAACAAGAAAATGATAAGGGTGCCCATACTTATGCACCTGTCAAATTTTGTTTGAATGCAGATTGCACATTTTCTGTTAGTGCAATAAACCTCATTTCAAGGCAGAAACATTACTGTGTCCAACAGTTATTACATATATCAAACTGAAATAGCTGTTGCAAAAACACCAATTTTTAAAAAACATTAAGCTTAAGATTAATAGGGGTGCCCAAACTTTTTCATATAACTGTATTTATTTTACAAACCATATTTTGCAGATTATAAAATGCACCGTATCATAAGACGCACCCCAAATTTTGGTGAGAAAAATAGGAAAAAAATGTTTTTAATAAAATGGTGGTGCTTCTTATAGTCTGCTTTTACGGTAGATTACCCAGGGAAGGGGGCTGCTGTGGTGGAGCAGAGTCGCTGCTCCAGGAAGCTGGCAGCGGCAGGAGTGGGGTGATGCTGTGGACCCCAGGCTGGGAGGGGGATGTTCGACGATGAGCCGGGCTCCGTGCTTTCACAAAATGCCGGCGGATCCCCTGTACTTCCCGTGGTTTTCAATGCTGTAGACTTAGGGAAAATGTCCACCGGAGGCGGCACATGCTTAGGTTGAGACCTCGGGAGACAAGATCTCGGTGTCACGATCTCAATCCGCACATGCGCCGCCTCTGGTGGCCTTTTTTCTCCAAGTTCACCGCATTGAAAACCATGGAAAGTGCGGGGGCTCCTCCGACATTTTGTGAAAGCACAGTGCCCGTCGCACAGCCAGACACCCACCTTCCCAGCCTGGGGCCCGCAGCATCACCTCATTCCTGCCGTCACCAGCTTCCTGCAGCAGCGACCCTAAAATGCCACTCCCAAATGCCCCGGTAAACTACATTCAGATTATAAGACGTACCCCCATTTTCCCAAAAATTTTTGGAGGAGAAAAGTGCGTACTATAATCTGAAAAGTACAGTATATAGTGCTATTAATTCCTCAGCAGATTACAGACATTATTCCTACATACAGTATGCACCCCACATAGCCCCTATATACAGTGTAAGCCACCACATAGCCCTTATATACAGTGTGAGCCCTCATATTCCATCCTATATACAGTATTAGCCACCACATAGCCCCCTATATACCGTATGAGACCCACATAGCCTCCTATACATATTATGAGCCGCCACATAGCCTCCTTTGTACAGTATGAGCCCGCATATAGCCTCCTATATATAGTATGAGCCCCCTATGTACAGTATGAGTCCTCATAGCCTCCTTTATACAGTATGAGCCCCCACATAGCCTTCTACTGTATACATATTATTAGCCGCCACATAGCCTCCTATGTACAGTATGAGTCCCACATAGCCTCCTTTATACAATGTGAGTCCCCACATAGCCTCTCTATATATTGTCAGACCCCACGTGGCCTCTTATATACATTATGAGATCCGCATAGCTTCCTATATACAGTGTGAGCCCCCACATAGTCTCTCTATATACAATATGAGCCCTCAAATAGCCTCCTATATACAGTATGATTCCCTCATAGCTTTCTATATACAGTGTAAGGCCCCACATAACCTCTTATATACAGTGTGAGGCCTCACATAGCCTCCAATATACAATGTGAGGCCTCACATAGCCTCCTATATACTATATGAGCCCTCACATAGCCTCCTATATACTATATGAGCCCTCACATAGCCTCCTATATACTATATGAGCCCTCACATAGCCTCCTATATACTATATGAGCCCTCACATAGCCTCCTATATACTATATGAGCCCTCACATAGCCTCCTATATACTATATGAGCCCTCACATAGCCTCCTATATACTATATGAGCCCTCACATAGCCTCCTATATACTATATGAGCCCTCACATAGCCTCCTATATACTATATGAGCCCTCACATAGCCTCCTATATACTATATGAGCCCTCACATAGCCTCCTATATACTATATGAGCCCTCACATAGCCTCCTATATACTATATGAGCCCTCACATAGCCTCCTATATACTATATGAGCCCTCACATAGCCTCCTATATACTATATGAGCCCTCACATAACCTCCAATATACAATGTGAGCCCTCACATAGCCTTCTATATACTATATGAGCCCTCACATAGCCTCCAATATACTATATGAGCCCTCACATAGCCTCCTATATACTATATGAGCCCTCACATAGCCTCCTATATACTATATGAGCCCTCACATAGCCTCCTATATACAGTATGAGTCCTCACATAGCCCCCTATATACAGGCACACATTCCATGCACATACGAAAAAAAAAAAAGAAGACATACTGACCTCGCTCTCATTCCCCCGCGGTCTGTTCTTTTCTCCGGTGCGCTGACTCTCCACACAGCAGATGTGATGTCGTGATGTCATCATGTTTGCTGTGTCAGTCGCAAAAGCTGATCTGTGGAAGTAGGAGCCAGTGGCTCCGTCTTCCACCAATGTATTCACCACACTGCAGATAGCAGTGATATTGGGATAGGGGAGAGTATGGTGTGGCCCGTGCACCACAGTTTTCAGCCCTTCGGCTGTCTCAGTCCGCGTGCTGAACTTTGTAGTTACAGTATTATATATACCAGACATGGGTAGAGTTCAGATATACTATACACACATTACCTGTACATAACATCTGTTCACACAGTATACCACATGCATACAATATATATTAGAATACATGACTAGTATATAATATACTGTCACTATAGACATCTGATGTTGTATAGTAATGTGTATTTTTTTAAAACATCTGATGTGTGTATCACAGTAGATGATAGGCTAATCTGTATAGTAGATGTGGTATATTATGTACAGGGATATACACTGCACTGCAGCCTTGCAGCGCTGGGGTCCTGGGTTCAAATCCCACCAAGGACAACATCTGCAAGGAGTTTGTATGTTCTCCCCGTGTTTGCGTGGGTTTCCTCCGGGTTCTCCGGTTTCCTCCCACACTCCAAAGACATACTGATAGGGAATCTAGATTGTGAGCCCCGATGGGGACAGCGACGATAATGTATGTAAAGCGCTGCGGAATATGTTAGCGCTATATAAAAATAAAGATTATTATTACTGAACACACCTGGACCTGCCTACAGGACCTCACATATTATATATGGGGCCATATAGTAGAATATGAGGTGCTGTAGGTTCAGCTGTAATCAGTCGGTGCAGGGTCTCGTATTGTGATGTCTGTGGTCTCTGCTGGGACTAAGTGTGATTTATTGCACCAGACTGAACTTTTTGCACTGACAGGAGGACCCTAATCTGCATGAAAGTTCAGCCTCCTGCAATAACTCACACGGAGCCCCAGCAGCTGGCCCTCTGATTGGACAATATAGAATCCTGGGTGGATTTATGAGAAGGTGAGCACAGTCCCGCTTCCCCCTCACTGCAGACCTGCTGACCTCATACTGACTGAGACCACTGAAGTCTCCGATCCACAGGCTCCTGTCCGGCTGACTGAATCAGTTCCAGGTTCGCTGTGTGACGTCACTTCAGCAGACTCAGCCACACAGCGTGCAGGGGGTGTATCTGCATCTCTGCCATGTGGTCGGGTCGGCAGCTGAACATATTTAAAGGTACAGTGCAGTCCCCTGGCAGCCCTGAGCAGCTGCTTGGGAACTGGTCTGGGGGGCATTTGCCCCTCTGCACCCCAGCCCAGCCCGCCCTTGACTGCTAGTATGATGGTGACTTTTCTTTGTCTTTTTTTTTTGTGTTTATTCTGGCTTGCCTAATTTTCGCTTTTGATGGCGATATGTTTTGGAAAAAAATTAGACACATAATGTTCTGGCTTCAATAGTTATTTGTGTTAAACCTCACCTACAAAATAACCCATATTCAGACAATCCTAATATACCGTTTGTATTTGCCATACTTATATCATCTTGAACCTGCTGTGAGCCGCCTTCCAAATTAGGATATAGTTGGCAGCAAATCTAGTTCCACGGACCGGCCATACCTACCAAACCCTCCGTACCACGGTGTATTTCTACCCTTTACTCCACTTCCCTCACTTACTCATGTTGCTGATCCCCCCACATTTTTCAGCACCCAGTCCTGGCCCTGATTACAGTTCTGCACCTTATTATAATTTGTAATGTTTATTTGCTTTATTTTGCATGTTTTGGCGCATGACAGAAATATTTCTTTTTGATCATTTTTTAAATAAATTAAGTTTGTTTTTTCCTATCTGCTTGTTTAATTCTTTGCCACCTTATACAAAAAGGTAGTTAAATGTAATGTTCAAGGATACAGTGGGTACTGAAAGTATTCAGACCCCTTTACATTTTCACTCTTTGTTTCAGTGCAGCCATTTGGTAAATTCTAAAAAGTTCATTTTTTTCTCACTAAAGTGCACTCTGCACCCCATCTTGACTGAAATAAACAGAAATGTAGAAATTTTTGTAAACTTATTAAAAAAGAAAAACTGAAATATCACATGGTCATAAGTATTCTGACCCTTTGCTCAGACACTCATATTTAAGTCACATGCTGTCCATTTCCTTGTGATCCTCCTTGAGATGGCTCTACTCTTTAATTGGAGTCCAGCTGTGTTTAATTAAACTGGTAGGACTTGATTTGGAAAGGCACACACCTGTCTATATAAGACCTCACAGCTCACAGTGCATGTCAGTCCAAATGAGAATCATGAACTCGAAGGAACTGCCCAAGGAGCTCAGAGACAGAATTGTGGCAAGGCATAGATCTGGCCAAGGTTACAAAAGAAGTTCTGCATTACTCATGGTTCCTAAGAGCACAGTGGGCTCCATAATCCTTAAATGGAAGAAGTTTGGGACCACCAGAAGTCTTCCTAGACCTGGCCGTCCAGCCAAACTGAGCAATCGTGGGAGAAAAGCCTTGGTGAGAGAGGTAAAGAACAACCCCAAGATCACTGTGGCTGAGCTCCAGAGATGCAGCAGGGAGATGGGAGAAAGTTCCACAAAGTCAACTATCACTGCAGCCCTCCACCAATCGGGCCTTTATGGCAGAGTGGCCCGACAGAAGCCTCTCCTCAGTGCAAGACATATAAAAGCCCGCATAGAGTTTGCTCAAAAACACATGAAGGACTCCCAGACTATGAGAAAAATAAGATTCTCTGGTCTGATGAGACGAAGATAGAACTTTTTGGTGATAATTCTAAGCGGTATGTGTGGAGAAAACCAGGCATTGCTCATCACCTGCCCAATACAATCCCAACAGTGAAACATGGTGGTGGCAGCATCATACTATGGGGGTGTTTTTCAGCTGCAGGGAAAGGACGATGTTTGCAATTGAAGGAAACATGAAAGCGGCCAAGTACAGAGATATCCTGGATGAAAATCTCTTCCAGAGTGCTCTGGACCTCAAACTTGGCCGAATGTTCACCTTCCAAGAAGACAATGACCCTAAGCACTAAGCTAAAATAACAAAGGAGTGGCTTCAGAACAACTCTGTGACCATTCTTGACTGGCCCAGCCAGAGCCCTGACCTAAACCCAATTGAGCTTCTCTGGAGAGACCTGCAAATGGCTGTCCACCAACGTTCTGCATCCAACCTGATGGAACTGGAGAGGATCAGCAAGGAAGAATGGCAGAGGATCCCCAAATCCACGTGTGAAAAACTTGTTGCATCATTCCCAAGAAGACTCATGGCTGTACTAGCTCAAAAGGGTGCTTTTACTCAATACTGAGCAAAGGGTCTAAATACTTATGACTATGTGATATTTCAATTTTTCTTTATTAATACATTTGCAAAGATTTCTACATTTCTGTTTTTTTTTCAGTCAAGATGGGGTGCAGAGTGAACTTTAATGAGAAAAATGAACTTTTTAGAATTTACCAAATGGCTGCACTGAAACAAAGAGTGAAACATTTAAAGGGGTTGGAATACTTTCCTTACCCACTGTATATGATTTTCACAATAATCTTGGGGAAATTAAATTTATTAGAAAGATTTTGAGAAAGGGGGACTTCAAATACATAAGTAGGGCCATAGCAGTGATGACTTAGCCCAGGAACTTAGGACCTTATATTGTCTATTCATATATAGTTTAGTCTACATTTTGGCGTTGTTTTACATCCTTACATATTTAGGTGTTTATTTTTGAAAAAATGGGATGGGGTCCATTTAATTTTCTTAACAGCTGAGGGAAAGCAGTGGGCAATCTGGGAAGGGGCCGCTATTCATGGATCTTCCCAGCTTATTAATAACAGCTCACAGCTGTCTGCTTAGCCTTTAATGGTATTAAAAAGGGGGTATCCCCCAAAAAATTATGTGGTGTCCCACCTAGTTTTAATAACCAGCAAAGGCTAAACAGACACCTGCAGGCTGATATTAAAAGGCTGGGAAGGGACCATGGATATTGGCCTCCTCCCTGACTAATAACATGAGCCCTCAGCCACCCCAGAAATTCTGGTGCTTATTCTCGGCTCTTCCCACTTGCCCTGGTGCATTGGCAAGTGGGGTAATGGTTTTGGGGTTGATGTCAGCTGTTTGATGTTTGCTGACATCAAGCCCAGGGGTTAGTAATGGAGAGGTGTGAATAAGACATCCCGATTACTAACGCCATTAGTTCAAGTAAAAAAACTCACACAGAGCAAAGACCTTTGTTTGAACAAAACACTCAATGACCCTCTTTTACACATTTCTTAAGATCGACATAAAAATAAAAAAACAAAGTAATCCTCACCTGTCCGCAGATAATCCATACTGATGATGTCGAACAATGATCCCCAGATCTGCTACATCCGATTGGTGTGTTGAGCGGTTGCATGAGTATGCAACTGCTCAGCACGCCAGCTGGAACTCACTGACAGTAGCCTGAGGACGTTCCTGCAGTGACGAGCGATGCCGTCAATAAGGTTGCAACTTGAAAACGCTTTGCTATTTTCTTATAGCCTACTCTTGCTTTGTGGGCCTCCACCATTTTCATTTTCAGAGTGCTAGGCAGCTGCTTAGAAGAACCCATGGCTGCTGTTTTTTGGCACAAGGTTAGAGGAGGCTGGGTTTTTATAAAGTTGGGAAATTTGTATCACCTGGCCTTTCCTAATGATAGTGAACAAGCCATAACCTTTAGGGTATGTGCAGATGGTCGGTGTTGGCTGCGCTTTGAACGCAGCATACTTTATGCTGCGTCCAAAGCGCTGCACGCAAGTGAATCCGCATGTGTTCAATGAACCATGCGGATTCACCACATCCTATACATTACAGTGATATAATTTCTCTTGCGGAGACTAGGGTCTCTGCAAGAGAAATTGACATGCTGCGGTCTGTGAAGACGCACTGCATGACTGTCTACACAGGTGAGCTGCAGGAGCACGGAGACGCATAGTGGACATGGGATTTGTATAAATCCCATCCACTATGCTGTAACATCTGGCCGCTGCAGATTGCACGCAGCGCAAGTGTGCTGCATCCAATCCGCAGTGTTTACTGACCATGTGCACGCACTCTAACAGGCTAAATAAGGTCTGAAACCTTGGTCAAAGTTTTCTGAGCACACAAATCTCCAAGGGTGCCCAAACTTTTGCATCAGCCCATTTTCCTTTGTGTAATTTTTAAAATGTAAAAAATTACAAGATTTTTTCTTGCCTAAAATACAAAGGAAATGTGTCATCTTTAACTTTAGCCCTTTTATAGAGATCATTTCATCTTCAACTTGCTTTACTGTTCACAATAACAGTAATTTTTTACCAAGGGGCCTAAACTTTTACATGCCACTGTAAGAGAAACACATCGCTATTTACATTACTCGTAAAACCGCATGGCACTGTACACATAAAGGGATTATTGCCTTCAAGGGTAGGAATGCTGCAGAACAGTCCATCACTCTTACATTCCCTCTTTGGACATGGTCATCCTCGACCATTCAGGAACCTGGAAGACAACGCACAGCATATACAGTGGGGGCCCTTGAAAACGCACACTGCAGCCGCAATACTCGCTGCCTCTGTCAGGCCTGAGGCTGTGGTACTAACCGTGGAGGAGTCATTGCTGGACATGATCTTCCCGCTGAGGGCTGAAATATTGGATGTGACATCTGGTCATCTGGTCAATGACTTTGTGGCACCCCTGAGGGTTCAGTCGCCACAGAGGTACTGCACCTCACCCAGAAGTGTGGCATCTCCTTCTCTCAGGTAAGGAGGAAGTACTGCCGGCGGCACGGTGGCGCAGTGGTTAGCACTGCAGCCTTGCAGCACTGGGGTCCTGGGTTCAAATGTATGTTCTCCCCGTGTTTGCGTGGGTTTCCTCCGGGTTCTCTGGTTTCCTCCCACACTCCAAAGACATACTGATAGGGAATCTAGATTGTGAGCCCTGATGGGGACAGCGACAATAATGTATGTAAAGCTCTGCGGAATATGTTAGCGCTATATAAAGATTATTATTATTAAAGATTATTACTGCCCGGGACCCCAACACCTGCACTCAACACTGCACTACTCCAGGCCGGCTGGAAGGGCATTATGCACTTCTTTTGCTGCCCTGTCCCTGGCTGGAGTGGGGGGAACCAAGGAGAGGGGGAACCAGTAGTGGGTGTGGGTGGAGGACGTAGAACAGGGGAGCACTTAGAGAATAGATATAAAAAGCAAGCCATCTTAGTTGGAGCAGTGCAGTTCAGCCAGTAAGTAGCAAGGAGAGGAGGGGAGCAGAGTCTCTTCAGGAGCTCTGCTCCATTGTGGGCCTAGTGAGAGAGGCCCAGGAGAGGAGTGGGAGCAAGGGAGGAATGCTCCAGGAACAGAAGGGATCCCAGGGGGTACAGTGAGTGCAGGACAGCACCCATACGCCCGAATCTGCCAAGAATCAGAGGGATCAGGGAAGGGATCAGAGGGAAGGGAACTGGTCCCTGGACCAGCCGTGTTACTCCAGGTCTCGGCTGGAAAAACCGGAGGCTTCTGCACTTCCATGGTGCAGTTGCCACAGCCTCACCCTAGTCGCCGTGAAGGGCATCAAGTAGGTCCGGGAACTCCAGGTTGCCAGAAGGGACTTCAGAGCACCCAATCGGGACTGTGTGTGGGGAGCGCAGGGCAGGAGTGAGAAGACCCAGCGCGTGAAGTCAGTCAAGGAAGGAACATAAGAAAGGTGGTCCCGTTAAGTGCTTCTAATCTACCTGAAGGAGTGCTGAACCCCTGCCTGGCAAACGCAGTGCGACGCGGGAGTCTGACACCTGGACAGTGTACCCGAGGAACCTAAAAAGAACTGTGAGTAAACTCGGATGACTGCACTCCACTGTCTCTGTCAGTTATTTCCATCACGCTACCGCGGCTGCACTACAACGCCCAGCATTACCATCTGCAACTACCCTGCCCCGGGGGCCCGCTCCGCCTGTGGGGAGCAGAAACATCCCAGCTGCCATCCCATCACCCCCGGAGGTCTGCAGCAGCGCCGGTATTCATTACCGGGAACCACAGGTGGCGTCACGAGACAAACTGTTAACAAACCCCCTTTTAAAGAGCGACCCCAGAGGATGGGCCCGGGAGCCGACTGCCGTGACATCCTACAAAGAAGGTAAAGGCCCGGGTACCAAGTTTCCCCCTATATCCCCCCTGGGCGGGTCAACTTCACCACCTCCTGGGTGCTCGAGTTGGCCCCTCACCCATTTCTCCCACTCCGTCTTACCCTCAATGACCTTCACCACCCATCTGGCCTTAACGGGGTCCAGGGCTGGTGTCTGTTCCATGTACTGCTGTGGCCAGGGGATGAGGGCTGTTTCCCAGGCTGATAACTCTCCAGGACGCTGAGGTGTACTTACCACCAGGTCTGTCAGCATAGCTTTCAGTCACTCTGCCTGGTCGCAGGATCTTGGCCACGCTGACACTGCTGCCTCTGCCTTGGAATCGAGTTCTGGTTTTGGGGACTGCGGGCGAACCTTTGTCTTGAGGTCAGGCATTGGATCCTGGGCCTTCCCGGGACCTTGGTTGGTGCCTCTACTGATGACAGTTCACCCGGCTGCATCTCTTGCTCCAGCGGCGTCATCTTCCTTTTCAGCTTGACCTTTCCGGGCACACCGCGGAGCACAATGCCGTAGCACCGACCATCAGTTTCAATAGGTAACCGTAGCACTCTATCTTCTCTTACCACTTTACCTCCTCACCAACAATGGTCCCAGCCCACTCTGCCGTGGGTGTGCTCTTACGTTGCTCTCCCCATTCTTGGGGGAGGCCACTTCTGGCTCACCTGCCCGTTTCCTGGGAGTCTCCACCCGTTCTCCCTTAGCTTGCTGCAATGGGCATGGTTTCTTTTTCTTCCACCGTGCCCTTCTTACTCACACGATGGGACGGGTCCGTCTCACTCTTTCGTGTCACTCACCGACATCTTGCAGTCTCTATCCATTAACCCTATCCTAAAGACTAAACCTATTATTCTCATCTTATCTCCTGTACCGTTGCTAAGCCACTTAACTATATGAACAGTACTTCGCTGTTATAAGTTTTGTCCAAATAATGTATATACGAGTACTTATATATATCAGTTTATCATAGTGTAATGGTTAATGTCAGATGAAACACATTAATGAAATGATATGTAAAATTAGACTAAGAATGGAGTGGTAATGGTGGACATTAGGACCCTGCGCTCTCATGAGCAGCATAGTTGAGCTCAACGTTCCTTCCAGACACTGGTGGACTAAACGTGCACAGATACCGTATTACGGAGATCTCCCCTCCTTTATCAGTGGCACCAGGAATTTTATGTGACAGTAACTGGAGGTGGCTATGACCACTACGCATGTAGCCTTACAAGGTTGGTTTTATCTCGTCACATCTTGCATTCAGTGACACACTCCTTCCTGCTTTATTGCTGATGTTTAGGAGTACGGGGGCGACTTGCATAGTGACATGCTTCTGTACATGACACGGATGAGATGGTGTTTTGTTCCTACAGATGGCTGTGATCTCACCCGTACTATAGTGATGGAATACATCAGCCGCCCATCAGATGACAGCTGCAGTGATACAGAATGAGAGGATAGCACTTATGATATCAGACATCAGCCACAACATATGAGAACCGCTCATATGTTTAAAGGGAACAGACAAGTCCACCATGTACGAGGGTGTGTCTTCAATAACCAATCACAGATCCATGGGCTCCAATCAGAAGGGGTTTTACATCGCAGGCAGTAGTAAAGGGCGCAATGTCCCGCATAGCAGCATTGGTGGTGCCAGACTGCTGTCATTCAGGTGACGCACACTGAAGCCCTGATTCCTGATCTACAAGCTGCAGGGATATAACAGAGCACATCCCATTCATAGCATGATGCTATCTGCTGAGGGACAATAGAAGACTGCTACAGCACATCTAGCATCTCTGCTCAGCAACGGGGGTGAGCTCCTGTGTTCTCTCCCTTCTATAGTACTGGTTCAGCACCACAGTGGTTGGCAGCTCTCCTCTGGGCACTACAGTCCTAGATTCAGCACCACAACGGTGGGCAGCTCTGATCTGGGCAGTACTGTCTAGATTCAGCACCACAGCAGTGGACAGCTTTTATATGGGAAGAACTGTCTAGATTCAGCACCACAGCAGTGGACGGCTTGTAACCAGGACGTTATAGTAACATTTGGTTCAATACCACAACGTTGGAGGGCAGTGCCATCCAGGTTCAGCACCACGCTAGTGGACAGCTCTGGTGCTTCTGGATACAACAGTTTCAGCACTTCTACCTAGGACAGCTCCAGCATCTTCACCTCTAACTTGAAGGTCCCAGTGCCCGCCAGCCTGTCTATCAGCCGTGCCCGCCTGTCTACCAGCCGTGCTCATCCGCTGTGCCTTTCAACTTCAGCCATCAGTCCCATGGGAGTCGCCTGCTCTCACAAGGTCGGTCCCAGAGTGGCACCTGGTTCACCTTCCCAGTCCCTCCTTGGTTCACAGTCGACTAAGCCGCTGTGTGGCCAGGGTCGGTCCGGGTAGGCACTTAGTTACGCCCCTCTGATCCCTCCTTGCATCACAGCACAGAGGTTCCACCACCCGGATTCGTAACAGAATACATTTTGTAATATAATAATTTTGTGTTCAAAGATCAATACTACCTACAGAAGAAAAAGGTGGCAATGGCCGCGGCTTGGGCCCCATCTTACGCCAATCTCTCCTTGGGATTTTGGGAGTGTGAATACATCCGATTCCAGAACATTGAACATACGTCATTGGGATCAGTGATATCTTGGATGAGATTCATAGACGATGTGTTGTTTATTTTGCAGGGCTCCCATGAGGAACTTGAAAAATTCTTAAAATATCTCAATGACAATGCATTGAATATTAAGCTAACCCATCATATTGATCAAAAGAAAATTGATTTTCCGTATTTGGATATTCATGTTGATGACCATGGACAGTTGCATACAAATATTTATCACAAGATTACTAGTGCCAATGCTTTCTTGCATGCCAAATCAGTCGTCTGGCACATGTAATACAGGCAATGCCGTCCGGACAATTTATTAGGGCACATCGTATTTGTGACCAAAACAAAGCTTTTGAAGAATAGGCATGTGATATGACCAGTAGATACTTACAACGTGGTACAAAATGGAAATTATTCAACAGGCCTACTATCGGGCCAAACACGCCAATAGACAATATCTTCTCATTGCTAAAAAGAAAAAGGAATCTTTTGGGCATGTTCAATTCATCACGAATTATCATTCGAGGTGGAAGGAAATTACTAATATCATCTCCAAATTTTGGCTAATTCTCCAACAGGATCAAACAATACTTCCTTTTCTATCAAATCGTCCATTGATTATGGCTAAACGTAATAAGACACTACGTGATGTACTAGTTCATAGTCATCATGTACCTGATACATCTTCATATACACTGCTCAAGAAAATAAAGGGAACACTCAAATAACACATCCTAGATCTGAATGAATGAAATATTCTCATTGAATACTTTGTTCTGTACAAAGTTGAATGTGCTGACAACAAAATCACACAAACATCATCAATTGAAATCAAATTTATTAACCAATGGAGGCCTGGATTTGGAGTCACCCCCAAAATTAAAGTGGAAAAACACACTACAGGCTGATCCAACTTTGATGTAATGTCCTTAAAACAAGTCAAAATGAGGCTCAGTATTGTTTGTGGCCTCCACGTGCCTGTATGACCTCCCTACAACGTCTGGGCATGCTCCTGATGAGGCTCAGTATTGTGTGTGGCCTCCACGTGCCTGTATGACCTCCTTACAATGCCTGGGCATGCTCCTGATGAGGTTGCAGATGGTCTCCTGTGGGATCTCCTCCCAGACCTGGACTAAAGCATCCACCAACTCCTGGACAGTCTGTGGTGCAACGTGACGTTGGTGGATGGAGCGAGACATGATGTCCCAGATGTACTCAATCGGATTCAGGTCTGGGGAACGGGCGGGCCAGTCCATAGCTTCAATGCGTTCATCTTGCAGGAGCTGCTGACACACTCCAGCCACATGAGGTCTGGCATTGTCCTGCATTAGGAGGAACCCAGGACCAACCGCACCAGCATATGGTCTCACAAGAGGTCTGAGGATCTCATCTCAGTACCTAATGGCAGTCAGGCTACCTCTGGCAAGCACATGGAGGGCTGTGCGGCCCTCCAAAGAAATGCCACCCCACACCATTACTGATCTACTGCCAAACCGGTCATGCTGAATGATGTTGCAGGCAGCAGATCGCTCTCCACGGCGTCTCCAGACTCTGTCACGTCTGTCACATGTGCTCACTGTGAACCTGCTTTCATCTGTGAAGAGCACAGGGTGCCAGTGGCGACTTTGCCAATCGTGGTGTTCTGTGGCAAATGCCAAGCATCCTGCACGGTGTTGGGCTGTGAGCACAACCCCCTTCTGTGGACGTTGGGCCCTCATACCACCTTCACGGAGTCGGTTTCTAACTGTTTGTGCAGACACATGCACATTTGTGGCCTGCTGGAGGTCATTTTGCAGGGCTCTGGCAGTGCTCCTTCTGTTCCTCCTTGCACAAAGGCGGAGGTAGCAGTCCTGCTGCTGGGTTGTTGCCCTCCTACGGCTCCATCCACGTCTCCTGGTGTACTGACCTGTCTCCTGGTAGCGCCTCCAGCCTCTGGACACTACACTGACAGACACAGCAAACCTTCTTGCCACAGCTCGCATTGATGTGCCATCCTGGATGAGCTGCACTACCTGAGCAATCTCTGTGGGTTGTCGAGTCCGTCTCAAGCTACCACAAGTGTGAAAGCACAACCAACATTCAAAAGTGACCAAAACATCAGCTCAGAAAGCATTGCTACTGAGATGTGGTCTGTGGTCCCCACCTGCAGAACCACTCCTTTATTGAGGGTGTCTTGATAATTGCCAATAATTTCCATCTATTGTCTATTCCATTTGCACAACACCATGTGAAATTGATTGTCAATCAGTGTTGCTTCCTAAGTGGACAGTTTGATTTCACAGAAGTTTGATTTACTTGGAGTTATATTCTGTTGTTTAAGTGTTCCCTTTATTTTTTTGAGCAATGTATATTTGACTCAAAGGGCCCCAAATGGGGCACATGGAAGTGTGGCAACTGCAAAGAGTGCAGATATATTGAAAAAACGAATACCTTTCAGGATTCGATGGGTGAGTAGGCTTACAAGATTCTGTATTTCATTAATTGTAGAACATCTATGATCATCTATCAAGCCACATGTTTCTGTGGACTCATCTATATTGGTATGACAACTCGGGAGCTTTGGAACACATCCAAAATATTAGGGCAGCGAAGAAAATCTGTCAAGATGAGGTGGGTGCTATTTCTCAACCTAAACCTTTGGCGAGACAGTTTCGGAATTGCTACCCTCATCAATGTCATCTCTTACGTGTCAAAGGGATTGCCCGCCTGTATCCTGGGAATAGGAGGGAAAATCTAGCCAAAAAGCTGGCCCAGATTGAACAAATAAATAATAAATAAAAAAGTAAATGGATCACCACTCTAAGAAGTATGACCCCCAGAGGGTTAAATGAACAGTGGGGATTTTCGAGTATTCTTTAAGTATACACTAGGATTTTTGGTATATTCTCATCTTCAGTGTCTTGTCCTTATTATCAATCGAATAATATAATCAATATATATCATAGTGTATTTGATTGAATAAACATATATACATGTATTGTTGGCTTTATTGTACAGTACATATAGAGAGTTTATAGTGTGTTTATTCACTTTAACATATACACATTATATAAGCAATAATATTGTGTATGCACGCATCAACTATATTATATATAGAACTTTTTCTATATTTCATACAATTCTATTTTGGCACGTATAATTATATTTAGACTTTGATGCTGACCCGCACTTTTTCCCTTTTCTAATATGGCTGCAGGGTCGCTGTGCGCCACACTGCGCATGCTCCGGTGTGCTCTCGTACCCGATACTGGGATGCTTTCATTGAACTGCGACCTTTGGTCGTGTTTCGGTGATGCACATTCGGTCGCAGACGGGACGGCTATCCGGACGCGTGGGACAGTAGAGGCGTCCGATAATATGGCGTCCGTGATTTGTAAGTAACCACAGCTGTAATCACCCTATAAAACATCGCCTCTTCCTCCTCCACCTCACTTCCTAATGAATCGGTAGCGAAACGTGCGTTGAAGCATGTGGAAGGGGTGATGATGTGCCTCTGGATAGTACGTGTGACGGGAGCTAGTTACCCCATCCGCAGATGTCCAATCTTCTTCTGTAGGCCCCTGACATGGAAAGGCTTTTCTTACACTGGGATAAATAAAATATGACTATCGCACAGTGTCTCCAAGATGAACTTAACTTTTATTCTCACAAGCAGGTTTTATAGAGAATTACACAGGCTATTTTTAACACCCATTGTTCTCACCAGATAATACCCACAGTAGGCTCCCAGACAGCAGTTATGCAACAACCCATTAATCAGCACATTGTCTGTTTGCCACTGCTAAGTGAGCACAGGAAGGTGGGGGCCAGGAGTGCTTCGGTCACATCACAAAATGTCCAATAATATGTGATCCACAATATTCACCCCACTTTATAACGTTATGTCCCATTAGCTGCATAGGCGCTACGACAACCCCCATGTGGCAAAATCTTGGGAGTACGGGGTTGATCTGTCACAATGCTCCCCCTTCCCAGACAGGATCGGCCTACCCAGTCTGCTCCCTGACGGATCAGCTGGAGGAGGTCCACGATTTATGAGGTTGGTAGCAGGTCAGTTTGTCGGCTTAGTTCATCGGCGTTACCATTTTGCTTGCCAGGTCTATAGTGGATGGTGAAGTCTAACGGTTGTAGTCTGGCATTGTCCCCGGAGACCCGATTAAGCCATACCAGGGGGTTATGGTCCGTTATGAGGGAAAACTGTCTTCCATACAAATATGGTTGGAGCTTCTTGGCAGCCCATACTACTGCCAGGCATTCTTTTTCGACGGCCGCATAGCTGACTTCTCGAGGCAGTAATTTCCGACTCAGATAAGCTATTGGGTGTTCTTGGCCGTCCGGCCCGACTTGGCTCAGTACTGCCCCCAACCCAAACATAGATGCGTCTGTGTGAACAAGGAAACGTTTAGTTGTATCGGGTGCGGCCAATATCGGGGTATTTGTGAGAGCGTCCTTTAGCTGGCGGAAGGCTTCCTCACACTCGGGGGTCCAGGTTACCTGGCGGGAGAGGTTCTTATGTGTCAGATCAGTGAGGGGCTTGGCAATGCTGCTGTAATTAGGGACAAATTTCCTATAATACCCCGCTGTCCCCAGAAAGGCCATGACTTGGGTTTTAGTATGTGGGGTGGGCCACTTGGCTACCACCTCAATCTTGGCGGGTTCCGGTCGTTGTTTTCCACCCCCCCACCCAATGTCCTAAATACTGAACCTCTGCTTTGCCTACCTGACACTTGTTGGGGTTCAGGGTGATTCCGGCTTTGTGGATCCTATCCAATACTGTCTCTAGGTGATTTAGATGCTCATCCCATGTCGCGCTGTAGACGACGATGTCATCCAGGTAGGCACAAGCATAGTCCTGGAGACCATCCAGAAGCCAGTCAGCCAGCCTCTGGAAGGTCGCGGGGGCATTCTTCATCCCAAATGGCATAACCCGAAACTGGAATAAGCCAAACGCGGTGACAAATGCAGACTTGGGAATAGCATCAGGACTTAGGGGGATCTGCCAATAGCCTTTGCATAGATCGATGGTGGTCAAATACTTTGCCCCAGCCAGCCTGTCTAACAACGCGTCCACACGCGGCATGGGATACGCATCCGTCACAGTTTTCTCATTTAGCTTGCGATAGTCTACACAAAACCGGGTAGTCCCATCTTTCTTAGGCACTAACACTACAGGGGACGCCCAGGGACTATCTGACTCCTCAATGACCCCTAGACGCAACATCTCCTGTATCTCTTGTCGCATCTCTTCTCGTACAGACTCCGGGACGCGGAAGGGGGGTTGTCTCAGGGGGGTCTGATCTTGTGTCTCAACCTTGTGTTGTGCAAGTCGGGTGAACCCCGGTCTCTCTGAGAACATCCTCTGCCGCTGCCTCAGCAATGTCTCAGCCTGCTCTCTCTCCCGGGCCCCTAGGTTTTCTCCTAAGTGTACCTGGTCCCCGGTTTTCGACTGAGTCTTCTCACCTAAGACATCAGGCAAGGGGAGTCCGGCTAAATCCTCTGCTTCGGGTGCGCAGATGGCAGCTACCTCTTCAGGGCACTCCTGATAGGGCTTCAGCGTATTCACGTGGAACATGCGGATAACCCTGGGGTTGTCACAATCGGCGACATTGTAGGTGGTGTCGGCTATTTTCCCCACTACCCGGTAAGGCCCCTGCCATGCGGCCTGGAATTTGTTCTGCCTAACCGGTTCTAGTACCAGGACCTTCTGTCCTATCTCGAAGGTGCGTTCTCTAGCCCTCTGATCGTACCATACGCGCTGGCGCCGTTGGGCCACCTGCATGTTCACACGCACAGCCTGAGTCAACTCCTGCAGGCGGTCCCGGAGTTCCAGCACGAAGGGCACGATAGGGGTTCCTGCTATGGTTTCCTCCCCTTCCCAGAGCTCTTGCACTAAGTCTAGGGGCCCCCCTCACCCGCCTCCCATATAACAGTTCAAATGGGGAGAACCCCGTAGATTTTTGGGGCACCACCCGATAGGCGAACAGGAGGTGCGGCAAGAATTTCTCCCAGTCCCTGTAGGTCCGGGTGAACGTCCCAATGAGTTGTTTTAACGTTCCGTTAAAGCGCTCACACAACCCGTTGGTTTGCGGGTGGTATGGGGCGCTTCTAATGGACTTTACACCACACAGTCTCCACAGTTGGCTGGTCACCTCTGCCGTAAATTGGGTGCCCTGATCCGAGATAATCTCCCGGGGAAATCCAACCCGTGAGAAAACCTGGAGCAGGGTAGCCACCACCGTCTCTGCCAGTATGTTAGGTAAGGCAACCGCCTCTGGATGCCGCGTGGCGTAATCTATCACTGTCAATATATACCTTTTCCCTGACGGACTGGGTTTGGCTAACGGCCTTATCAGATCGACCGCTACTCGGCTAAATGGCTCCTCCACAATGGGAAGGGGGTGTAATTTGGCCTTGCAGCAATCTCCCCTGTTGCCAATGCGCTGGCAACTGTCACAGGTCTGGCATTACTGACGAACATCATGGGATGCCCCTGGCCAAAAGAAGTTTTGTGTCAGACGATGCCTGGTGCGGCTGACTCCGAGGTGCCCCGCCAAGAGTATGTCATGAGAGATTCGCAGCAACTCCTGCCTATACTTTTTGGGAACAACCAGCTGTAGTTTTACAGTGGGGCTCGTCCCTGAGTGAGTTTGCTCTGTAACCCTGTAGAGGAGTCCCTGATGCCATATAAACTGTTCACCTTCCAGTACCCCTCTCCCCTCTTATGCCTTCCCGCGATACCCCTGCAATGAGGGATCCTCTAGTACCTCCCTCCTAAATTCTGCTGGGGTGTCCCATGAAATGTGTCTGGCTATGGGAATACGTGAAGGGCTGCAGTGTCTTACCTGGGCCTCCTCCGAGTGTGATTCCGCCTCCGCAGCTCGAGCTTGTCTCCGGGTAGTCACAGGATATGTCTGAGCCAGGGGGGCGACCAAGAAGGAAGACAACATGGGCCCCAAGTCATTTCCCAGCAGGACGTCTGCAGGCAAATCCTTCATCATGCCGACCTCGACAAGGCCATCCCCGACCCCCCAGTTCAGGTGAATCTTGGCCGTGGGCAGTCGATGTATGGCTCCCCCTGCTACACGGACCGCCACTGTCCGACCCGTCTTTTGGTCTTGGGAGAGATGTGTTAAATAATACTTCTTTCTGTATTATTTTTCTCTACTGAGGACTTCGCAAAGTATCAATATCAATATTTTCTTATAAAAAATGTATCTATTTATTCTTGAATTGTCCATTAAAAAGAATCAGATTGCAGCAGGTACATACAATAATTAGTTATAAAATAATTGTCCATTTGTCCATAATTAGCTTAATTGTTGAGATTCACCCATCTTTCCTTGGATCCTGGCTGGTAAATCACGTCTTTGTCCAGCACGTGTCCAGGCCTACATGTCATCTGCTTCTCAGCATGAAGATTCTTCTTCTGTGTCTTGTGGGGTGGGCAGAGCAAGAGAGCCCCCCTTTCTGTACCATGGTCTTTTATAGCCAGTCGTATGGCACACCTGTTCTACATATGGTAGTGAACTAAAAATACACACACAAATAGCGCATGTCAACTAGACACAATGGCTGATACATAGAACTCAGATTTAAGAATAAAATTAATATCCATAATTAATTATTTAACATTCCCCCCTTTTTGAGAATAAAAGGACTTTAACTGAAAATTATCAAAAGAAGATACATTCATCAATCATTTTTTCTTTCCTTCTTCCTTGGCAATATCAAATTTCCATAATAATAATAATAGTAATAATAGTATCAATATCTGATTATTGTTATGATGTGAATTCATGTTATGGTAAGCCGTGACTAATATTCATTTAACATGTATAATTATACTTCCCTATATCTAAATTGAAGCAATCGCGGGTCCAATCGTCATCGTCTGATGTCATCGGGTCGTCGTCTCGTCTTCTTCTTGGTTCTTTTATAACACAGTCTTTAGATGAAAACTCCTTTGAAATAAATGACAGCGTGTAGATATTGTACAGTCCATAATTGTGTTCATTATTGTTCAGTCCATAAACTGTACTCTTTATTAGAAAGATCATGTGTGTCAATTGATAAGAAAACAAAGTCCATGGATGAAATGTAGCTTTAATATCTGTGCGATGTCACCTGGACTTACGTTGGATCGTCTTTGGAATCTTCCGTGTCGTCCGCACTGGTCTCCTGTCACTTTTGGAACAGATGTGACATCTTTGGTCAGTAAAGCAAGGGTTAACTTGACACTTCCCTGCTTTATATAGCACCATATACAGTACTCAGTCCTTTATGTACAGGACACATACACCAGGTATTACCTGTTCACCAGCTTTCATTGAAGCGTTGCAGGTGATAAGAAACCACTGGAACATGATGAAGCTTGAACACAACACAGTTCATATAGGATCATCGTCCTCTGCCGTCCTGGTGATCAGTGGTGTGAATTGTATCTGACACAGTCTATTATAACACTCAGCATTCACACCTGTTACCTTCTGAGACGTCCGGATATCAGTTGCTTCTTCTTGTAACTTTTGAGAGTCTCTTTGATTTATAAATATGAAAAGTCTTTATTAAGATAGAATTCATAATTGCGATGTCTTGATTGAAGTCTTCATTCCCTAATCTGATACCAAATCTGGCAATTTTTCCTAACCTATAATATCACAGCGTACCATAGCAATCAATAATATCCATCTAATTATTATCAAAACATTAAAATAAATTATGTTTGGAATAATAAACAATAATAGATAGTAATTCAATCAAGTTCTCCATGTGATAAAATATTTTTGTGTCATAGGTGTAATTACCTTTTCCAACCCATAGGTGTCAGTGTGTTTTGAAACAACAAGTGTTTATAGCTTTATTAAACCAATAATACCAAAGAATGTATACTCCTGAACTAAAATGAATAAATATATGAATGTATGAAGGAATGAATGAATGAATTGTTGTGTTTACTCAAAAAAAATTGAAACATTTTCTTATATTAATTCATATCATCATTATATTTAATGAAGCAATATTCTTGTATTTGACATTACCCCATTAAATATTAATGTGTTTTCTCAATTAAAATATTGAACTGAATTAAAATCAAAAATTGAGAATTAAAAATGAAAAATGGAAAAATAAGAAAATAAGTAAGAATAAAATTTTAAAAATGAAAAATAAAATTAAGAGTAAAAATAAGAATAAAAACAAAAATAAGGCCTTTAAATTTTAATGACAAATGCAGAGTAATTATATTCTCCATAAAAAATACCCTTATATCTCCATTATCTGGATGATTTCATATTTGTCATAACCTTGTATCACCAAAAAATTATTAAACTATGCAACTTTGCATGTAACACCCTTCTTAATTATACCATAGTACCTTATTATTATTTTACCTTTATTAAAATGTGTGAAAAATAAGTATTGATCACAAGTGATTATGTAATCAGGATCAAAAACACATTTTCCCCTTTAATACCAAAAATATTATTTTATAAAATAATTTATGTATATATCAGAACCAAATTAAAAATAGTTATTCTTTTATAAATATTTTGCATAAATTTCATATCGATGAGTAGCATAGATTTGTCTAAAGAGAGGTGTGTACCTATTTAGGTAACCATTAAAAATAATATCATAGTTACTCAAGAATATTATCATGTGGAAAATTATTCTAAATATAAATTTGCTTTGTAAACCATTTTGATGTGTGGTTGCCCTTATCCACTATTAGTTAAATCAATAAATAATAATTATTAAAGAAATATAGAAATATATATATATATACGTTGATAATACTTAATTATGTATCATAATTTTCTCAGAATTAAATATATTTTTGTACCTTCACATAAACATTTTTTTTTCTCAAACATACAAACGTACGAGGCCTCTGTCACATCAATCACACTTAGCAGCTGCTGATTTACTCATCTGTCACATTCACACATCTGTTCAACTCAAACATTCCACATATGACGTTTTAGATATATATATATTTAACCCAAAATTGTTGTATCCCAATTTATTAATGCGCATTTAATATCTTAATATTTCTTTGAATATTCCCCAAGTACATATTATATAATATGAGAGTAAGTCACTGGAATTTCAGACACTTGAAAAAACTCTTGACTTAGATTCTTTTTTCACTGGCTGCCCGGTCTTAAGTTACATCAGCAGAAAATAGAATGAATGGGATCCTATACTATTAGCTCAAAGTTCAAAGGCCGCAGCTGTCACACGTCATGCTGTAAAGCTACTTTAATTAGCACGAACACTTCATGCACAGAAAATATTAGCAACACAAAAGAATTAATAAGTATTACATCTATATTATAGTCCAACTAGATATATTGTTATTATTTTAAAATGTTATACACATAAAATCATGCAATTTTTCCACTTCCTGTGTGAATAAAGATATAAATCCATTTTAGAGTTCTTTGATCAAATCCTGCTTTGGAATGAAAACTCTAAGGAAATATAAGAAAATAAAATTAAATATCAAATTCATACAGAAACAGAATTATTTAAATATCTTATACATATATTGGTTGGTTCTAATGCAATTCAAAATATTGTTACTTAAATTTATATATAAAGTTCTAATTTATTAATTAATATATATATATATATTATAAATATATATATAAATACAATTATACACAATCTCTACTTAAACAAGTATATATATATATATATATATATACATATATATATATATATATGAACTATTAGAAACTATGTAACTACAATTTTACTGTATAAGATTATAAATAAATATTGAGACATTGTATAACATTTCTGTGCTACATTTTGATACATTATAATTACAGTTTTTCCTTAGCCACTCCCTAAACCAAATCTTCTGTCTCTCTCAAATATCTCCAAGAACGCCCTATTTAGGAAAGACATTTTTCTATCCTTCAAAACCTCAGAAAACTGCCTGTTCTTCAGTCCACATTCCATGACGTCACTGGGAGCTGGTCGTCTCACCTGACTCTGTCCATCAGTTTCAGCCATTTTCCTTTTTAGAGAATCACAGTTCTGACTGAGAATTAACTCTTTCTGTGGAGAGATGGATCTTTGCACTGGCTGATATGGCTTATAACAGATATGAAATCTCCTGCGTATTTGATAGAGTTCACTATGGGGATGACTCAGTCTAGGAGAGGTTGATATTGGCTTTTGGTAAGATTTTACCGTTCCTGGTTTTATAAATTTAACTTGATTTATTTTCTTTTCACGATTCTCATGTTTTCTAAGAGAATCCAGCAACTGCACACATTTGAATAGGGATTCTTTTTTGTGAGGCTATAACTCTAGATACTGGATCTAGGAATTAGAATTTTTGTACAAAAGTTGTTATCATATGTTGTACTTTTCCATTTTTGATGAGAGCTTTGTACAACTGTTCAAATATGGACATGAATGTATATGTACATTCCTTCCTACCAATCCTTAGTTTCTGCAGATCTTCTATGTTGGGAAAATCCTTTGTGACACAATAAATCAAATATTTTAACCTGTCCAAATCATTTTCCCATCCATTAGGAGAGTAACATCTGGACAATGTCACAGGAATCCATATTTTAAATAATTGATTCCTCTCCTAATTGGATAAATCAAACTTATCAGAAAAGCTCTCATATGTCTCTGAATTTCTACAGGCATGGATTTTGACATCATATTTTGGCATGATTTTGTATAATTTCAGCAAATTTTTCCTCATTTTAATTTGTAGTTGAGCCTGGGTAATTCCTGAATTCTCTGATATTTTTAGTGGCCCTTGTACGTCCGTTCCTCCTACGTCACTCACGTCTCCTCCCACATCACCTAGTATGTCGGTTTCTCGTATGTCAGTCATGTCTCCTCCCATGTCAGGTTTCTGTATGTCCGTCTCTTGGTCAGACCCAAGGTCACCTTCAGTTACAGACACGTGTCTCAAATCTTGTTCATTTTCCACATTACAGTCAGAATCATTGTCACTATCTGACACTTCTTCTACACAATTTTCCTGCTTAGACCTTGAAAGTACAAAATCATGAAATACCTGTACAAGATGTAGAATATTCCGCAATTTGTGTTTCTCTCTATTTACCAATTTAGAAGTTAACTGTAAATTCTGCAATTCACATTCTTTGTATAAACTGAGCCACAAAACGTCTACGTCATTTCCTACATTAACTTTGAAATTAATATTACTTTGTTTAGCAAAAGAAGAAATTATATCTATATTTTGCTTACCTTAAGATTCTGTAGATTCTTTCTGCTTCTCGTGACAAACTAGTGAATTTACTGACACGTGAACAACAGCTGTTCAGCTCGTCAGGACTTCCCCCCTTGTTCACGGAAGAAATTCACTTACTTAATTTAAAAAACGAAAAAACAGGACTGGCTGGCTCACCATTGTAAAATAATACTCTTTTCTGTATTATTTTTTCTACTGAGGACTTCTCAAAGTATCAATATCACGATATTCTTATAAAAAAAATGTATCGATTTATTCTTGGATTGTCCATTAAAAAGAATCAAATTGCAGCAGGTACATACAATAATTAGTTATAAAGTAATTGTCCATTTGTCCATAATTAGCTTAATGGTTGAGATTCACCCATCTTTCTTTGGATCCTGGCTGGTAAATCATGTCTTTATCCAGCACGTGTCCAGGCCTACATGTCAGATACTTCTCAGCATGAAGATTCTTGTGTCTTGTGGGGTGGGAAGAGAAAGAGAGCCCTCCCTTTCTGTACCATTGGCTTTTATAGCCAGTCGTATGGCACACCTGTTCTACATATGGTAGTGAACTAAAAATATACACACAAATAGCGCATGTCAAGTAGACACGATGGCTGAGGCATAGAACTCAGATTTAAGAAAAATGATTATCGATTATTAATTATTTAACAGTGACACAGCTACAATTACAATAGTGTAGCTCCGGGTGGGCCCCCTCAGAGTGTGGGGCCCGGGGCGACAGCCCCCTCTGCCCCCCCGGTAGCTACGCTACTGGAACAAATAGTATGCTGCTACAGGGATAATGGCATACAAAGATATAATTGTGAAAGCCCTTATAAAAACATCCCTACCTGACTGCAGAGGTTGGCACTCTGTCTGTAAGATGAAATGGAGCCACTGCTCCACAGAGACAATCCCGAGTATTCCAGGCTTCTCCCTAAAGCACACACTAAAAAATAACAAACACATAAGAAAAACTGCGAAACCAGACTGGGCCAAAAACCTATGGACGCACAAGTAAAAAAGAATCCCCTAAACAAGTAAAAGCTTAAACAACATCATTGCAATGTTGCGGCGACCAAAAAACGTAGTTCTGGAGTTTAGAATTTTTTTCTCATTACGCCGTTTACTGATCGGATTAATTATTTTTTTATTTTGATAGATTGGGCGATTCTGAACACAGCGATACCAAATATGTGTATGTGTGATTTTTTTTTTATTGTTTTACTTTAAATTGGGGCGAAAGGGGGGTGTTTTAAACTTTTATTTTTTTATTTTTTTAATATGTTTAAACATTTTTTTTAAACTTTTTGATTGCTTCAATGGTCTCCATGGGAGACTAAAAGCAGCACTTGCCTGATCGGCTCTGCTACATATAGGCGATGATCAGATCGCCTCTATGTAGCAGATTTGCTCACGTGCTATGAGCCCCGACCACTGGGCGGCACTCATAGCAATCTGGACTTGAGAGCCACAGAGGTCTCCTGCAAATCTCTGGTTGTCATGCCAACCCATCGGTGACCCGCAATCATGTGACAGGGTCACCGATGGGCGGGGAAAGTGATGCGCCTCCGGCTTGGCGATGTTAAATGCCGCTGTCAGAGATTGACAGTGGCATTTAACTAGTTAACAGCTGCAGGTGGATTGCGATTTCACTTGTGGCTGTTGCGGGCACATGTCAGCTGTATAGATCAGCTGACATGTGCCCGATTTAGTGCGGGCTCAACGCCAGAGCCTGCGCTAAACAGGGGAATATGACCTGTGCCATACTATTACGGCATAGGTCGTAAATTAATGTGTCTCTCCTTAAACATCTAGTCCATTTTCCAAAGATTCGGGAACAACTCCTGCTCCTGTCAGCACTGCAAACGTTTTTTGAAGTAGAGAGTATCCTGGCTACCAAGAGGGTAAGAGTAAAGACCTTTTCTCTTGTAGATTGGAAGGGGTTTGGTTTTGAGAAGAGATCCTGGGAACCCAGAGAGAACATCCATACCCCTCTCCTCCTGGAGAAATTTCTTACAGGCCTAAAAAACGAGGGGGCATAAAGGGGGGTACTGTAGCTTCGGCATCTCTGCCTCCTACCCTCTTTCCCCGGCAGAGATGCCGGAGGGCCCCCCTCTCTCCACGCTGACTCAGCCCGGCACGCACGCACAGTGCACAGATGCCTGGGCACTGTGCTTAAGGTGTGCGTGCGCTCCCCTCCTCTTAAAGGGACCATGCGCACCGTCCTAAAGTGTCCCCGGCCAATGGCCTGAGGACTCTGGCTATTTAAGGCACCTCCTCCAATATGGAGGTGCTTGTGCAACTTAGTTTTTTTGTGGTTAACACTCTCTTTAGTTCCTGGTCCCAGTACATGTACCCACCTGTCTGCCTTTCTATCAGCCGTGCCCACCTGCCTATCAGCCATGCCCGCCTGCCTATCAGCCGTGCCCACCAGCCTATCTATCAGCCGTGCCCGCCTGCCTGTCTATCAGCCATGCCCGCCTGCCTATCAGCCGTGCCCACCAGCCTGTCTATCAGCCGTGCCCGCCTGCCTGTCTATCAGCCATGCCTGCCTGCTTGTCTATCGGCCGAAACCTCTTGCCTGTCCAGCAGTGGTATCAGTCTGTGTCTGCCTCCTGTCTCTGGGAATCAGCTGCCAATCATCCGAGGTCAGTACTGGAGTAGCACCAGGTTCACCTTCCTCGTCCCTCCTTGGATCACGGAGTCGTTAAGCTGCCGTATATCTAAGGTCGGATTCGGTGAGGCACCTAGTTACGACCCTCCGATCCTTGCACCGTGGAACAGTTCTTTCATCACCTGCCCCGTTACATATATATATATATATATACACACACACAGTACAGACAAACAGTTTGGACACACCTTCTCATTTAAAGATTTTTCTGTATTTTCATGACTATGAAAATTGTACATTCACACTGAAGGCATCAAAACTATGAATTAACACATGTGGAATTATATAGTTAACAACAAAGTGTGAAACAACTGAAAATATGTCTTATATTCTAGGTTCTTCAAAGTAGCCACCTTTTGCTTTGATGACTGCTTTGCACACTCTTGGCATTCTCTTGATGAGCTTCAAGAGGTAGTCACCAGAAAT
Source organism: Phyllobates terribilis (assembly GCF_046119375.1). NCBI lineage: Eukaryota > Metazoa > Chordata > Amphibia > Anura > Dendrobatidae > Phyllobates > Phyllobates terribilis. The sequence continues at coordinate 1,927,787 of NW_027362898.1, read as the reverse complement.
GGTGTTCCAACAATCTTGAAGGAGTTCCCAGAGATGCTTAGCGCTTGTTGGCCCTTTTGCCTTCACTCTGCGATCCAGCTCACCCCAAACCTTCTCGATTGGGTTCAGGTCTGGTGACTGTGGAGGCCAGGTCATCTGGCGTAGCACCACATCACTCTCCTTCTTGGTCAAATAGCCCTTACACAGCCTGGAGGTGTGTTTGGGGTCATTGTCCTGTTGAAAAATAAATGATGGTCCAACTAAACACAAACCGGATGGAATAGCATGCCGCTGCAAGATGCTGTGGTAGACATGCTGGTTCAGTATGCCTTCAATTTTGAATAAATCCCCAACAGTGTCACCAGCAAAGCACCCCCACACCATCATACCTCCTCCTCCATGCTTCACGGTGGGAACCAGGCATGTAGAGTCCATCCGTTCACCTTTTCTGTGTCGCAGAAAGACACAGTGGTTGGAACCAAAGATTTCAAATTTGGACTCATCAGACCAAAGCACAGATTTCCACTGGTCTAATGTCCATTCCTTGTGTTCTTTAGCCCAAACAAGTCTCTTTTGCTTGTTGCCTGTCCTTAGCAGTGGTTTCCTAGCAGCTATTTTACCATGAAGGCCTGCTGCACAAAGTCTCCTCTTAACAGTTGTTGTAGAGATGTGTCTGCTGCTAGAACTCTGTGTGGCATTGACCTGGTCTCTAATCTGAGCTGCTGTTAACCTGCGATTTCTGAGTCTAGTGACGCGGATAAACTTATCCTCAGAAGCAGAGGTGACTCTTGGTCTTCTTTCCTGGGGCGGTCATCATGTGAGCCAGTATCTTTGAAGCACTTGATGGTTTTTGCAACTGCACTTAGGGACACTTTGAAAGTTTTCCCAATTTTTCGCACTGACTGACCTTCATTTCTTAAAGTAATGATGGCCACTCGTTTTTCTTTACTTAGCTGCTTTTTTCTTACCATAATACAAATTCTAACAGTCTATTCAGTAGGACTATCAGCTGTGTATCCACCAGACTTCTGCACAACACAACTGATGGTCCCAAACCCATTTATAAGGCAAGAAATCCCACTTATTAAACCTGACAGGGCACACCTGTGAAGTGAAAACCATTTCCGGTGACTACCTCTTGAAGCTCATCAAGAGAATGCCAAGAGTGTGAAAAGCAGTCATCAAAGCAAAAGGTGGCTACTTTGAAGAACCTAGAATATAAGACATATTTTCAGTTGTTTCACACTTTTTTGTTAACTATATAATTTTCATGTGTTAATTCATAGTTTTGATGCCTTCAGTGTGAATGTACAATTTTCATAAGCATGAAAATACAGAAAAATCTTTAAATGAGAAGGTGTGTCCAAACTTTTGGTCTGTACTGTATAAATGTATGTGCATATCCAAATGTATTTACATTATTTAAGCAAAAAGGAAAATTTATATATGTATGGAACTATGCCTATCCAAATCATAGGATGAACAGTAAAAGTGATCACCATGCAATATCAAATGTCATAATGCAAAAAAGAATACAGAAATAAGTTCATAAAAAGTTTAATTTGTGCATATTATTACGTACTGTGATGGATCAACCCCATACTCCAAGATTTTGCCATATGGGGGTTGTCGTAGCGCCTATGCAGCTAATGGGACATAATGTTATAAAGTGGGGTGAATATTGTGGATCACATATTGTTGGACATTTTGTGATGTGACCGAAGCACTCCTGGCCCCCACCTTCCTGTGCTCACTTAGCAGTGGCAAACAGACAATGTGCTGATTAATGGGTTGTTGCATAACTGCTGTCTGGGAGCCTACTGTGGGTATTATCTGGTGAGAACAATGGGTGCTAAAAATAGCCTGTGTGATTCTCTATAAAACCTGCTTGTGAGAATAAAAGTTAAGTTCATCTTGGAGACACTGTGCGATAGTCATATTTTATATATCCCAGTGTAAGATAAGCTTTTCCATGTCAGGGGCCTACAGAAGAAGATTCGACATCTGCGGATGGGGTAACTAGCTCCCATCACACTGGTGGCAGCGGTGGGATGCGGTCCATCTTCTTCAGGAGCCAAGGACTGAATGGAAGACATCTACCAGAAGCTAAAGAGGAATACGTTGAAGGACCTTGTGGAAGCTCGAGGGTTAACCGCCAGCAACAAAACCAAAGCGGATTTGATAGCAGCCATTATGGAGCTCAACAACGCAACAACCTCCAGTGGGAACGAGGAAGAGACTGAATTCCAGAGGGAGGTAAAGAGCAGACTGGCACTTTATGCTCCCAACCCGGCAGTACATATCATAGATAAGGTGATGGCTGATGTGCGTACTGATCTAGATAAAAAGATGGAGATGGAGAGGGCAGAGCGGATGGAGCTAGCCAGGATGGAGATGGCAGAGCGGACCAAGATAGAGCTAGCCAAGATGGAGATGGCAGAACGGAGAGAGGAGATACAGCGAGCAGGGGGAGCCCTGGCTTCCTCCCCGGTACCAGCAGGGGTAAGCCACAAAAAGATCCAATACAATGCTTTCCGACATTGGGGGAGGAAGAGGAAAACATTGATGGCTTTCTTCAGGACATTGAGCGGCAGTGTACCCTTCATAAAGTGGAGCCGGAGGATTGGGTCCAGATTCTGGCCAGCAAGCTGACAGGCCGGGCAGCGGATGCCTATCGACTGTATCGGATAAGGACTGTATGGACTATAAGCGAGTCAAAGAAGTGATCTTGGCCCGGTATGCACTAACACCTGAGGCATACCGTCAAAAGTTCCGCAAAACCACAAAACGGGAAACGGATACCCATGCTGAATGGGCCTGTAAACTATGGCGGTCACTGCTACAGTGGGTACAAGGTAGCAAAGCAGACACGAAAGAGGACGTCCTACAGCTCATCGCGTTAGAACGATTCTTTACTGGGTTAACTCCCGAGACGCAAGAATGGCTTCGGGACCGACGACTCTTGAGGAGGCCGCATGGCTGACCGATGAACATTATGATGCCAGGAGGGTCCAATTGTCAGGGTCCAAAACTGTCTCAAGGGGCCCTCCCATGGGTCTGGAGGCCCCTAAACCACAGAAGCTTGGCGGGGGACCCACCAATACTCCGGCCTACCAGAGTCCTCCTGCGGTGCGATGCCACACCTGCCATCAGCTGGGTCACCTGCAGAGACACTGTCCCAACCGGACCCAGCGCACCCAGTGGCCAAAATCGAAAACGACTACCTTCAACCGGGCCGCTGTACACTGCTACCAAGGTGAAGCCGACCCGGCATCGGTGGCTATGGCTAATTATGGGATGGAAGAGATAGAGGGAGTGCTGCATGAACTGGACCCTGTGCAGGCAGCCCAGGCGGATGATCGACAACAACATCGACAGTCGGTGTGGATTAATGATAAACGGCTGCAAGGATTAAGAGATTCCGGAGCTACTCTGACCCTTGTGAAGTCGCATCTCGACCAAGACCAAAAGACGGGTCGGACAGTGGCGGTCCGTGTAGCAGGGGGAGCCATACATTGACAGCCCACGGCCAAGATTCACCTGAACTGGGGGGTCGGGGATGGCCTTGTCGAGGTCGGCATGATGAAGGATTTGCCTGCAGACGTCCTGCTGGGAAATGACTTGGGGCCCATGTTGTCTTCCTTCTCGGTCGCCCCCCTGGCTGAGACATATCCTGTGACTACCCGGAGACAAGCTCGAGCTGCGGAGGCGGAATCACACTCGGAGGAGGCCCAGGTAAGACACTACAGCCCTTCACGTATTCCCATAGCCAGACACATTTCATGGGACACCACAGCAGAATTTAGGAGGGAGGTACTAGAGGATTCCTCATTGCAGGGGTATCGCGGGAAGGCATAAGAGGGGAGAGGGGTACTGGAAGGTGAACAGTTTATATGGCATCAGGGACTCCTCTACAGGGTTCCAGAGCAAACTCACTCAGGGACGAGCCCCACTGTAAAACTACAGCTAGTAGTTCCCAAAAAGTATAGGCAGGAGTTGCTGCGAATCTCTCATGACATACTCTTGGCGGGGCACCTCGGAGTCAGCCGCACCAGGCATCGTCTGACACAAAACTTCTTTTGGCCAGGGGCATCCCATGATGTTCGTCAGTACTGCCAGACCTGTGACAGTTGCCAGCACATTGGCAAGAGGGGAGATCGCTGCAAGGCCAAATTACACAGCCTTCCCATTGTGGAGGAGCCATTTAGCCGAGTAGCGGTCGATCTGATAAGGCCGTTAGCCAAACCCAGTCCATCAGGGAAAAGGTATATATTGACAGTGATAGATTACGCCATGCGGCATCCAGAGGCAGTTGCCTTACCTAACATACTGGCAGAGACGGTGGTGGCTGCCCTGCTCCAGGTTTTCTCACGGGTTGGATTTCCCCGGGAGATTATCTCGGATCAGGGCACCCAATTTACGGCAGAGGTGACCAGCCAACTGTGGAGACTGTGTGGTGTAAAGTCCATTAGAAGCGCCCCATACCACCCGCAAACCAACGGGTTGTGTGAGCGCTTTAACGGAACATTAAAACAACTCATTGGGACGTTCACCCGGACCTACAGGGACTGGGAGAAATTCTTGCCGCACCTCCTGTTCGCCTATCGGGTGGTGCCCCAAAAATCTACGGGGTTCTCCCCATTTGAACTGTTATATGGGAGGCGGGTGAGGGGGCCCCTAGACTTAGTGCAAGAGCTCTGGGAAAGGGAGGAAACCATAGCAGGAACCCCTATCGTGCCCTTCGTGTTGGAACTCCGGGACCGCCTGCAGGAGTTGACTCAGGCTGTGCGTGTGAACATGCAGGCGGCCCAACGGCGCCAGTGCATATGGTACGATCAGAGGGCTAGAGAACGCACCTTCGAGATAGGACAGAAGGTCCTGGTACTAGAACCGGTTAGGCAGAACAAATTCCAGGCCGCATGGCAGGGGCCTTACCGCGTAGTGGGGAAAATAGCCGACACCACCTACAATGTCGCCGATTGTGACGACCCCAGGGTTATCCGCATGTTCCACGTGAATACGCTGAAGCCCTACCGGGAGTGCCCTGAAGAGGTAGCTGCCATCTGCGCACCGGAAGCAGAGGATTTAGCCAGACTCCCCTTGCCTGATGTCTTAGGTGAGAAGACTCAGTCGAAAACCGGGGACCAGGTACACTTAGGAGAAAACCTAGGGGCCCGGGAGAGAGAGCAGGCTGAGACATTGCTAAGGCAGCGGCAGAGGATGTTCTCAGAGAGACCGGGGTTCACCCGACTTGCACAACACAAGGTTGAGACACAAGATCAGACCCCCCTGAGACAACCCCCCTTCCGCGTCCTGGAGTCTGTATGAGAAGGGATGCGACAAGAGATACAGGAGATGTTGCGTTTAGGGGTCATTGAGGAGTCAGATAGTCCATGGGCGTCCCCTGTAGTGTTAGTGCCTAAGAAAGATGGGACTACCCAGTTTTGTGTAGACTATCGCAAGCTAAATGAGAAAACTGTGACGGATGCGTATCCCATGCCGCGTGTGGACGAGTTGTTAGACAGGCTGGCTGGGGCAAAGTATTTGACCACCATCGATCTATGCAAAGGCTATTGGCAGATCCCCCTAAGTCCTGATACTATTCCCAAGTCTGCATTTGTCACCCCGTTTGGCTTATTCCAGTTTCGGGTTATGCCATTTGGGATGAAGAATGCCCCCGCGACCTTCCAGAGGCTGGCTGACTGGCTTCTGGATGGTCTCCAGGACTATGCTTGTGCCTACCTGGATGACATCGTCGTCTACAGCGCGACATGGGATGAGCATCTAAATCAACTAGAGACAGTATTGGATAGGATCCACAAAGCCGGAATCATCCTGAACCCCAACAAGTGTCACGTAGGCAAAGCAGAGATTCAGTATTTAGGACATTGGGTGGGGGGTGGAAAACAACGACCGGAACCCGCCAAGATTGAGGCGGTAGCCAAGTGGCCCACCCCACGTACTAAAACCCAAGTTATGGCCTTTCTAAGGACAGCGGGGTATTATAGGAAATTTGTCCCTAATTACAGCAGCATTGCCAAGCCCCTCACTGATCTGACACATAAGAACCTCCCCCGCCAGGTAACCTGGACCCCCGAGTGTGAGGAAGCCTTCCGCCAGCTAAAGGACGCTCTCACAAATACCCCGATATTGGCCGCACCCGATACAACTAAACGTTTCCTTGTTCACACAAACGCATCTATGTTTGGGTTGGGGGCAGTACTGAGCCAAGTCGGGCCGGACGGCCAAGAACACCCAATAGCTTATCTGAGTCGGAAATTACTGCCTCGAGAAGTCAGCTATGCAGCCGCCGAAAAGGAATGCCTGGCAGTAGTATGGGCTGCCAAGAAGCTCCAACCATATTTGTATGGAAGACAGTTTTCCCTCATAACGGACCATAACCCCCTGGTATGGCTTAATCGGGTCTCCGGGGACAATGCCAGACTACTACGGTAGAATTTGGCGCTACAACCGTTAGACTTCACCATCCACTATAGACCTGGCAAGCAAAATGGTAACGCCGATGAACTAAGCCGACAAACTGACCTGCTACCAGCCTCATAAATCGTGGACCTCCTCCAGCTGATCCGTCAGGGAGCGGACTGGGTAGGCCGATCCTGTCCGGGAAGGGGGAGCATTGTGACAGATCAACCCCGTACTCCCAAGATTTTGCCACATGGGGGTTGTCGTGGCGCCTATGCAGCTAATGGGACATAACGTTATAAAGTGGGGTGAATATTGTGGATCACATATTATTGGACATTTTGTGATGTGACCGAAGCACTCCTGGCCCCCACCTTCCTGTGCTCACTTAGCAGTGGCAAACAGACAATGTGCTGATTAATGGGTTGTTGCATAACTGCTGTCTGGGAGCCTACTGTGGGTGTTGTCTGGTGAGAACAATGGGTGTTAAAAATACAAGCAAAACCTGCTTGTGAGAATAAAAGTTAAGTTCATCTTGGAGACACTGTGCGATAGTCATATTTTATTTATCCCAGTGTAAGAAAAGCCTTTCCATGTCAGGGGCCTACAGAAGAAGATTGGACATCTGCGGATGGGGTAACTAGCTCCCGTCACACGTACTATCCAGGGGCACATCATCACCCCTTCCACATGCTTCAACGCACGTTTCGCTACCGATTCATTAGGAAGTGAGGTGGAGGAGGAAGAGGCGATGTTTTATAGGGTGATTACAGCTGTGGTTACTTACAAATCAAGGACGCCATATTATTGGACTCCTCTACTGTCCCACGCGTCCGGATAGCCGTCCCGTCTGCGACCGAATGTGCATCACCGAAACACGACCGAAGGTCGCAGTTCAATGAAAACATCTCAGTATCGGGTACGAGAGCACACCGCAGCATGCGCAGTGTGGCGCACAGCGACCCAGCAGCCATATTAGAAAAGGGAAAAAGTGCGGGTCAGCATCAAAGTCTAAATATAATTATACGTGCCAAAATAGAATTGTATGAAATATAGAAAAAGTTCTATATAATATAGTTAATGCGTGCATACACAATATTATTGCTTATACAGTTATATGAAAAAGTTTGGGCACCCCTATTAATCTTAAGCTTAATGTTTTTTAAAAATTGGTGTTTTTGCAACAGCTATTTCAGTTTGATATATGTAATAACTGTTGGACACAGTAATGTTTCTGCCTTGAAATGAGGTTTATTGTACTAACAGAAAATGTGCAATCTTCATTCAAACAAAATTTGACAGATCCCACAGGAGACCATCCGCAACCTCATCAGGAGCATGCCCAGGCGTTGTAGGGAGGTCATACAGGCACGTGGAGGCCACACACAATACTGAGCCTCATCAGGAGCATGCCCAGGCGTTGTAGGGAGGTCATACAGGCACGTGGAGGCCACACACAATACTGAGCCTCATCAGGAGCATGCCCAGGCATTGTAAGGAGGTCATACAGGCACATGGAGGCCACAAACAATACTGAGCCTCATTTTGACTTGTTTTAAGGACATTACATCAAAGTTGGATCAGCCTGTAGTGTGTTTTTCCACTTTAATTTTGGGGGTGACTCCAAATCCAGGCCTCCATTGGTTAATAAATTTGATTTCCATTGATGATTTTTGTGTGATTTTGTTGTCAGCACATTCAACTTTGCACAGAACAAAGTATTCAATGAGAATATTTCATTCATTCAGATCTAGGATGTGTTATTTGAGTGTTCCCTTTATTTTTTTGAGCAGTGTATATGAAGATGTATCAGGTACATGATGACTATGTACTAGTATATCACGTAGTGTCTTATTACGTTTAGCCATAATCAATGGACGATTTAATAGAAAAGGAAGTATTGTCTGATCCTGTTGGAGAATTAGCCAAAATTTGGAGATGATATTAGTAATTTCCTTCCACCTCGAATGATAATTCGTGATTAATTGAACATGCCCATCAGATTCCTTTTTCTTTTTAGTAATGAGAAGATATTGTCTATTGGCGTGTTTGGCCCGATAGTAGGCCTGTTGAACAATTTCCATTTTGTACCACGTTGTAAGTATCTACTGGTCATATCACATGCCTATTCTTCAAAAGCTTTGTCTTGGTCACAAATACGATGTGCCCTAATAAATTGTCCGGACGGCATTGCCTGTATTACATGTGCCAGATGACTGATTTGGCATGCAAGAAAGCATTGGCACTAGTAATCTTGTGATAAATATTTGTATGCAACTGTCCATGGTCATCAACATGAATATCCAAATCCAGAAAATCAATTTTCTTTTGATCAGATCAGAGCTGCCCACCGTTGTGGAGCTGAATCTAGGACTGTAGTGCCCAGAGGAGAGCTGCCAACCACTGTGGTGCTGAACCAGTACTATAGAAGGGAGAGAACACAGGAGCTCACCCCCGCTGCTGAGCAGAGATGCTAGATGTGCTGTAGCTGTCTTCTATTGTCCCTCAGCAGATAGCATCATGCTATGAATGGGATGTGCTCTGCTATATCCCTGCAGCTTGTAGATCAGGAATCAGGGCTTCAGTGTGCGTCACCTGAATGACAGCAGTCTGGCACCACCAATGCTGCTATGCGGGACATTGCGCCCTTTACTACTGCCTGCGATGTAAAACCCCTTCTGATTGGAGCCCATGGATCTGTGATTGGTTATTGAAGACACACCCTCATACATGGTGGACTTGTCTGTTCCCTTTAAACATATGAGCGGTTCTCACATGTTGTGGCTGATGTCTGATAACATAAGTGCTATCCCCTCATTCTGTATCACTGCAGCTGTCATCTGATGGGCAGCTGATGTATTCCATCACTATAGTACGGGTGAGATCACAGCCATCTGTAGGAACAAAACACCATCTCATCCGTGTCATGTACAGAAGCATGTCACTATGCAAGTCGCCCCCGTACTCCTAAACATCAGCAATAAAGCAGGAAGGAGTGTGTCACTGAATGCAAGATGTGACGAGATAAAACCAACCTTGTAAGGCTACATGCGTAGTGGTCATAGCCACCTCCAGTTACTGTCACATAAAATTCCTGGTGCCACTGATAAAGGAGGGGAGATCTCCGTAATACGGTGTCTGTGCACGTTTAGTCCACCAGTGTCTGGAAGGAACGTTGAGCTCAGCTATGCTGCTCATGAGAGCGCAGGGTCCTAATGTCCACCATTACCACTCCATTCTTAGTCTAATTTTACATATCATTTCATCAATGTGTTTCATCTGACATTAACATTATTCATTATATTTTCAATTAAACACTTTATTAATAATATCTAAAGATTTAAAAAAAAGATAAGTATATGATAAACTATATGTCGGTCGCGAATAAATGTACTAATGAATTTACTCTGCATCTCAAGTGTCATATCTACAGTGCCAAAGGTTTTCTTTCTGGATCTTATTGATATTCCTTCTATGCACTACATCTTCTAATTAGGAGTGCGAAACTTCTAACGCTTTACACTATGATAAACTGATATATATAAGTACTCGTATATACACTATTTGGACAAAACTTATAACAGCGAAGTACTGTTCATATAGTTAAGTGGCTTAGCAACGGTACAGGAGATAAGATGAGAATAATAGGTTTAGTCTTTAGGATAGGGTTAATGGATAGAGACTGCAAGATGTCGGTGAGTGACACGAAAGAGTGAGAAGGACCCGTCCCATCGTGTGCGTAAGAAGGGCACGGTGGAAGAAAAAGAAACCATGCCCATTGCAGCAAGCCAAGGGAGAACGGGTGGAGACTCCCAGGAAACGGGCAGGTGAGCCAGAAGTGGCCTCCCCCAAGAATGGGCAGAGCAACGTAAGAGCACACCCACGGCAGAGTGGGCTGGGACCATTGTTGGTGAGGAGGTAAAGTGGCAAGAGAAGATAGAGTGCTACGGTTTACCTATTGAAAGTGATGGTCGGTGCTACGGCATTGTGCTCCGCGGTGGGCCCGGAAAGGTCAAGTGGAAAAGGAAGATGACGCAGCTGGAGCAAGAGATGCAGCCGGGTGAACTGTCATCAGTAGAGGCACCAACCAAGGTCCAGGGAAGGCCCAGGATCCAATGCCTGACCTCAAGACAAAGGTTCGCCCTCAGTCCCCAAAACCAGAACCCGATTCCAAGGCGGAGGCAGCAGTGTCAGCGTGGCCAAGATCCTGCGACCAGGCAGGGTGACTGAAAGCTATGCTGGCAGCCCTGGTGGTAAGTACACCTCAGCGTCCTGGAGAGTTATCAGCCTGGGAAACAGCCCTCATCCCCTGGCCACAGCAGTACATGGAAGAGACACCAGCCCTGGACCCTGTTAAGGCCAGATGGGTGGTGAAGGTCATTGAGGGTAAGAAGGAGTGGGAGAAATGGGTGAGGGCCCAACTCAAGCACCCAGGAGGTGGTGAACTTGACCCGCCCAGGGGTGATATGGGGGGAAACTTGGTACCCGGGCCTTTACCTTCTTTGTAGGATGTCACGGCAGTCGGTTCCCGGGCCCATCCTCTGGGGTCGCTCTTTAAAAGGGGGTGTGTTAACAGTTTGTCTCGTGACGCCACCTGTGGTTCCCGGTAATGAATACCGGCGCTGCTGCAGACCTCCGGGGGTGATGGGATGGCAGCTGGGATGTTTCTGCTCCCCAGAGGCGGAGCTGGCCCCTGGGGCAGGGTAGTTGCAGATGGTAATGCTGGGCGTTGTAGTGCAGGCGCGGTAGCGTGATGGAAATAACTGACAGAGACAGTGGAGTGCAGTCATCCGAGTTTACTCACAGTTCTTTTTAGGTTCCTCGGATACACTGTCCAGGTGTCAGACTCCCGCGTCGCACTGCGTTTGCCAGGCAGGAGTTCAGCACTCCTTCAGGTAGATTAGAAGCACTTAACGGGACCCCCTTTCTTATGTTCCTTCCTTGACTGACTTCACGCGCTGGGTCTTCTCACTCCTGCCCTGCGCTCCCCACACACAGTCCCGATCGGGTGCTCTGAAGTCCCTTCTGGGCAACCTGGAGTTCCCAGACCTACTTGATGCCCTTCACGGCGACTAGGGTGAGGCTGTGGCAACTGCACCATGGAAGTGCAGAAGCCTCCGGTTTTTCCAGCTGAGACCTGGAGTAACACGGTTGGTCCAGGGATCAGTTCCCTTCCCTGATCCCTCTGATTCTTGGCAGATTCGGGCGTATGGGTGCCGTCCTGCACTCACCGTACCCCCTGGGATCCCTTCTGCTCCCGGAGCATTCCTCCCTTGCTCCCACTCCTCTCCTGGGCCTCTCTCACTAGGCCCACAATGGAGCAGAGCTCCTGAAGAGACTCTGCTCCCCTCCTCTCCTTGCTACTCACTGGCTGAACTGCACTGCTCCAACTAAGATGGCTTCCTTTTTTATATCTATTCTCTAAGTGCTCCCCTGTTCTACGTCCTCCACCCACACCCACTACTGGTTCCCCCTCTCCTTGGTTCCCCCCACTCCAGCCAGGGACAGGGCTGCAGAAGAAGTGCATAATGCCCTTCCAGTCGGCCTGGAGTAGTGCAGTGTTGAGTGCAGGTGTTGGGGTCCCGGGCAGTAATAATCTTTAATAATAATAATCTTTATATAGCGCTAACATATTCTGCAGCGCTTTACATACATTATTGTCGCTGTCCCCATCGGGGCTCAAAATCTAGATTCCCTATCAGTATGTCTTTGGAGTGTGGTTGGAAACCAGAGAACCTGGAGGAAACCCACGCAAACACGGGGAGAACATACAAACTCCTTGCAGATGTTGTCCTTGGTGGGATTTGAACCCAGGACCCAAGCGCTGCAAGGCTGCCGTGCTAACCACTGCGCCACCGTGCCGCCGGCAGTACTTCCTCCTTACCTGAGAGAAGGAGATGCCACACTTCTGGGTGAGGTGCAGTACCTCTGTGGCGACTGAACCCTCAGGGGTGCCACAAAGTCATTGACCAGATGACCAGATGTCACATCCAATATTTCAGCCCTCAGCGGGAAGATCATGTCCAGCAATGACTCCTCCACGGTTAGTACCACAGCCTCAGGCCTGACAGAGGCAGCGAGTATTGCGGCTGCAGTGTGCGTTTTCAAGGGCCCCCACGGTATATGCTGTGCGTTGTCTTCCAGGTTCCAGAATGGTCGAGGATGACCATGTCCAAAGAGGGAATGTAAGAGTGATGGACTGTTCTGCAGCATTCCTACCCTTGAAGGCAATAATCCCTTTATGTGTACAGTGCCATGCGGTTTTACGAGTAATGTAAATAGCGATGTGTTTCTCTTACAGTGGCATGTAAAAGTTTAGGCCCCTTGGTAAAAAAATTACTGTTATTGTGAACAGTAAAGCAAGTTGAAGATGAAATGATCTCTATAAAAGGGCTAAAGTTAAAGATGACACATTTCCTTTGTATTTTAGGCAAAAAAAAATCTTGTAATTTTTTACATTTTAAAAATTACACAAAGGAAAATGGGCTGATGCAAAAGTTTGGGCACCCTTGGAGATTTGTGTGCTCAGAAAACTTTGACCAAGGTTTCAGACCTTAATTAGCCTGTTAGAGTGCGTGCACATGGTCAGTAAACACTGCGGATTGGATGCAGCACACTTGCGCTGCGTGCAATCTGCAGCGGCCAGATATTACAGCATAGTGGAAGGTATTTATACAAATCCCATGTCCACTATGCGTCTCCGTGCTCCTGCAGCTCACCCGTGGAGACGGTCATGCAGTGCGTCTTCACAGGCCGCAGCATGTCAATTTCTCTTGCAGAGACCCTAGTCTCCGCAAGAGAAATTATGTCACTGTAATGTATAGGATGTGGTGAATCCGCATGGTTCATTGAACACATGAAGATTCACTTGCGTGCAGCGCTTTGGACGCAGCATAAAGTATGCTGCGTTCAAAGCGCAGCCAACACCGACCATCTGCACATACCCTAAAGGTTATGGCTTGTTCACTATCATTAGGAAAGGCCAGGTGATACAAATTTCCCAACTTTATAAAAACCCAGCCTCCTCTAACCTTGTGCCAAAAAACAGCAGCCATGGGTTCTTCTAAGCAGCTGCCTAGCACTCTGAAAATGAAAATGGTGGAGGTACACAAAGCAAGAGTAGGCTATAAGAAAATAGCAAAGCGTTTTCAAGTTGCAACCTTATTGACGGCATCGCTCATCACTGCAGGAACGTCCTCAGGCTACTGTCAGTGAGTTCCAGCTGGCGTGCTGAGCAGTTGCATACTCATGCAACCGCTCAACACACCAATCGGATGTAGCAGATCTGGGGATCATTGTTCGATATCATCAGTATGGATTATCTGCGGACAGGTGAGGATTACTTTGTTTTTTTATTTTTATGTGGATCTTAAGAAATGTGTAAAAGAGGGTCATTGAGTGTTTTGTTCAAACAAAGGTCTTTGCTCTGTGTGAGTTTTTTTACTTGAACTAATGGCGTTAGTAATCGGGATGTCTTATTCACGCCTCTCCATTACTAACCCCTGGGCTTGATGTCAGCAAACATCAAACAGCTGACATCAACCCCAAAACCATTACCCCACTTGCCAATGCACCAGGGCAAGTGGGAAGAGTTGAGAATAAGCACCAGAATTTCTGGAGTGGCTGAGGGCTCATGTTATTAGTCAGGCAGGAGGCCAATATCCATGGTCCCTTCCCAGCCTTTTAATATCAGCCTGCAGGTGTCTGTTTAGCCTTTGCTGGTTATTAAAACTAGGTGGGACACCACATAATTTTTTGGGGGATACCCCCTTTTTAATACCATTAAAGGCTAAGCAGACAGCTGTGAGCTGTTATTAATAAGCTGGGAAGATCCATGAATAGCGGCCCCTTCCCAGATTGCCCACTGCTTTCCCTCAGCTGTTAAGAAAATTAAATGGACCCCATCCCATTTTTTCAAAAATAAACACCTAAATATGTAAGGATGTAAAACAACGCCAAAATGTAGACTAAACTATATATGAATAGACAATATAAGGTCCTAAGTTCCTGGGCTAAGTCATCACTGCTATGGCCCTACTTATGTATTTGAAGTCCCCCTTTCTCAAAATCTATCTAATAAATTTAATTTCCCCAAGATTATGGTGAAAATCATATACAGTGAGTAAGGAAAGTATTCCGACCCCTTTAAATGTTTCACTCTTTGTTTCAGTGCAGCCATTTGGTAAATTCTAAAAAGTTCATTTTTTTCTCTTTAAAGTGCACTCTGCACCCCATCTTGACTGAAAAAAAAACAGAAATGTAGAAATCTTTGCAAATTTATTAATAAAGAAAAACTGAAATATCACATGGTCATAAGTATTTAGACCCCTTTGCTCAGTATTGAGTAAAAGCACCCTTTTGAGCTAGAACAGCCATGAGTCTTCTTGGGAATGATGCAACAAGTTTTTCACACCTGGATTTGGGGATCCTCTGCCATTCTTCCTTGCTGATCCTCTCCAGTTCCATCAGGTTGGATGCCGAACGTTGGTGGACAGCCATTTGCAGGTCTCTCCAGAGATGCTCAATTGGGTTTAGGTCAGGGCTCTGGCTGGGCCAGTCAAGAATGGTCACAGAGTTGTTCTGAAGCCACTCCTTTGTTATTTTAGCTTAGTGCTTAGGGTCATTGTCTTCTTGGAAGGTGAACATTCGGCCAAGTTTGAGGTCCAGAGCACTCTAGAAGAGATTTTCATCCAGGATATCTCTGTACTTGGCCGCATTCATGTTTCCTTCAATTGCAAGCATCGCCTTTTCCCTGCAGCTGAAAAACACCCCCATAGTATGATGCTGCCACCACCATGTTTCACTGTTGGGATTGTATTGGGCAGGTGATGAGCAGTGCCTGGTTTTCTCCACACATACCGCTTAGAATTATCACCAAAAAGTTCTATCTTCGTCTCATCAGACCAGAGAATCTTATTTTTCTCATAGTCTGGGAGTCCTTCATGTGTTTTTGAGCAAACTCTATGTGGGCTTTTATTTGTCTTGCACTGAGGAGAGGCTTCTGTCGGGCCACTCTGCCATAAAGGCCCGATTGGTGGAGGGCTGCAGTGATAGTTGACTTTGTGGAACTTTCTCCCATCTCCCTACTGCATCTCTGGAGCTCAGCCACAGTGATCTTGGGGTTCTTCTTTACCTCTCTCACCAAGGCTTTTCTCCCACGATTGCTCAGTTTGGCTGGACGGCCAGGTCTAGGAAGACTTCTGGTGGTCCAAAACTTCTTCCATTTAAGGATTATGGAGCCCACTGTGCTCTTAGGAACCATGAGTAATGCAGAACTTCTTTTGTAACCTCGGCCAGACCTGTGCCTTGCCACAATTCTGTCTCTGAGCTCCTTGGGCAGTTCCTTCGAGTTCATGATTCTCATTTGGTCTGACATGCACTGTGAGCTGTGAGGTCTTATGTAGACAGGTGTGTGCCTTTCCAAATCAAGTCCTACCAGTTTAATTAAACACAGCTGAACTCCAATTAAAGAGTAGAACCATCTCAAGGAGGATCACAAGGAAATGGACAGCATGTGACTTAAATATGAGTGTCTGAGCAAAGGGTCAGAATACTTATGACCATGTGATATTTCAGTTTTTCTTTTTTAATAAGTTTGCAAAAATTTCTACATTTCTGTTTATTTCAGTCAAGATGGGGTGCAGAGTGCACTTTAGTGAGAAAAAAATGAACTTTTTAGAATTTACCAAATGACTGCAATGAAACAAAGAGTGAAAATGTAAAGGGGTCTGAATACTTTCAGTACCCACTGTATCCTTCAACATTACATTTAACTACCTTTTTGTATAAGGTGGCAAAGAATAAAACAAGCAGATAGGAAAAAACAAACTTAATTTATTTAAAAAATGATCAAAAAGAAATATTTCTGTCATGCGCCAAAACATGCAAAATAAAGCAAATAAACATTACAAATTATAATAAGGTGCAGAACTGTAATCAGGGCCAGGACTGGGTGCTGAAAAATGTGGGGGGATCAGCAACATGAGTAAGTGAGGGAAGTGGAATAAAGGGTAGAAATACACCGTGGTGCGGAGGGTTTGGTAGGTATGGCCGGTCCGTGGAACTAGATTTGCTGACAACTATATCCTAATTTGGAAGGCGGCTCACAGCAGGTTCAAGATGATATAAGTATGGCAAATACAAACGGTATATTAGGATTGTCTGAATATGGGTTATTTTGTAGGTGAGGTTTAACACAAAGAACTATTGAAGCCAGAACATTATGTGTCTAATTTTTTTCCAAAACATATCGCCACCAAAAGCGAAAATTTGGCAAGCCAGAATAAACACAAAAAAAAAAGACAAAGAAAAGTCACCATCATACTAGCAGTCAAGGGCGGGCTGGGCTGGGGTGCAGAGGGGCAAATGCCCCCCCCAGACCAGTTCCCAAGCAGCTGCTCAGGGCTGCCAGGGGACTGCACTGTACCTTTAAATATGTTCAGCTGCCGACCCGACCACATGGCAGAGATGCAGATACACCCCCTGCACGCTGTGTGGCTGAGTCTGCTGAAGTGACGTCACACAGCGAACCTGGAACTGATTCAGTCAGCCGGACAGGAGCCTGTGGATCGGAGACTTCAGTGGTCTCAGTCAGTATGAGGTCAGGAGGTCTGCAGTGAGGGGGAAGCGGGACTGTGCTCACCTTCTCATAAATTCACCCAGGATTCTATATTGTCCAATCAGAGGGCCAGCTGCTGGGGCTCCGTGTGAGTTATTGCAGGAGGCTGAACTTTCATGCAGATTAGGGTCCTCCTGTCAGTGCAAAAAGTTCAGTCTGGTGCAATAAATCACACTTAGTCCCAGCAGAGACCACAGACATCACAATACAAGACCCTGCACCGACTGATTACAGCTGAACCTACAGCACCTCATATTCTACTATATGGCCCCATATATATATAATATGTGAGGTCCTGTAGGCAGGTCCAGGTGTGTTCAGTAATAATAATCTTTATTTTTATATAGCGCTAACATATTCCACAGCGCTTTACGTACATTATCGTCGCTGTCCCCATCGGGGCTCACAATCTAGATTCCCTATCAGTATGTCTTTGGAGTGTGGGAGGAAACCAGAGAACCCCTAGGAAACCCACGCAAACACGGGGAGAACATACAAACTCCTTGCAGATGTTGTCCTTGGTGGGATTTGAACCCAGGACCCCAGCGCTGCAAGGCTGCAGTGCAGTGTATATCCCTGTACATAATATACCACATCTAGTATACAGATTAGCCTATCATCTACTGTGATACACACATCAGATGTTTAAAAAAAATACACATTACTATACAACATCAGATGTCTATAGTGACAGTATATTATATACTAGTCATGTATTCTAATATATATTGTATGCATGTGGTATACTGTGTGAACAGATGTTATGTACAGGTAATGTGTGTATAGTATATCTGAACTCTACCCATGTCTGGTATATATAATACTGTAACTACAAAGTTCAGCCCGCGGACTGAGACAGCCGAAGGGCTGAAAACTGTGGTGCACGGGCCACACCATACTCTCCCCTATCCCAATATCACTGCTATCTGCAGTGTGGTGAATACATTGGTGGAAGACGGAGCCGCTGGCTCCTACTTCCACAGATCAGCTTTTGCGACTGACACAGCAAACATGATGACATCACGACATCACATCTGCTGTGTGGAGAGTCAGTGCACCGGAGAAAAGAACAGACCGCGGGGGAACGAGAGCGAGGTGAGTATGTCTTCTTTTTTTTTTTCGTATGTGCATGGAATGTGTGCCTGCATATAGGGGGCTATGTGAGGACTCATACTGTATATAGGAGGCTATGTGAGGGCTCATATAGTATATAGGAGGCTATGTGAGGGCTCATGTAGTATATAGGAGGCTATGTGAGAGCTCATATAGTATATAGGAGGCTATGTGAGGGCTCATACAGTATATAGGAGGCTATGTGAGGGCTCATATTGTATATAGAGAGAATATGTGGGGGCACACACTGTATATAGGAAGCTATGCGGATCTCATAATGTATATAAGAGGCCACGTGGGGTCTGACAATATATAGAGAGGCTATGTGGGGACTCACATTGTATAAAGGAGGCTATGTGGGACTCATACTGTACATAGGAGGCTATGTGGCGGCTAATAATATGTATACAGTAGAAGGCTATGTGGGGGCTCATACTAGGTAAAGGAGGCTATGAGGACTCATACTGTACATAGGGGGATCATACTGTATATAGGAGGCTATATGCGGGCTCATACTGCACAAAGGAGGCTATGTGGCGGCTCATAATATGTATAGGAGGCTATGTGGGTCTCATACGGTATATAGGGGGCTATGTGGTGGCTAATACTGTATATAGGATGGAATATGAGGGCTCACACTGTATATAAGGGCTATGTGGTGGCTTACACTGTATATAGGGGCTATGTGGGGTGCATACTGTATGTAGGAATAATGTCTGTAATCTGCTGTGGAATTAATAGCACTATATACTGTACTTTTCAGATTATAGTACGCACTTTTCTCCTCCAAAATTTTTGGGAAAATGGGGGTACGTCTTATAATCTGAATGTAGTTTACTGGGGCATTTGGGAGCGGCATTTTAGGGTTGCTGCTGCAGGAAGCTGGTGACGGCAGGAATGAGGCGATGCTGCGGGCCCCAGGCTGGGAAGGTAGGTGTCTGGCTGTGCGACGGGCTCTGTGCTTTCACAAAATGTCGGAGGAGCCCCCGCACTTTCCATGGTTTTCAATGCGGTGAACTTGGGGAAAAAAGGCCACCAGAGGCGGCGCATGTGCGGATTGAGATCGTGACACCGAGATCTTGTCTCCCGAGGTCTCAACCTAAGCATGTGCCGCCTCCGGTGGACATTTTCCCTAAGTCTACAGCATTGAAAACCACGGGAAGTACAGGGGATCCGCCGGCATTTTGTGAAAGCACGGAGCCCGGCTCATCGTCGAACATCCCCCTCCCAGCCTGGGGTCCACAGCATCACCCCACTCCTGCCGCTGCTAGCTTCCTGGAGCAGCGACTCTGCTCCACCACAGCAGCCCCCTTCCCTGGGTAATCTACCGTAAAAGCAGACTATAAGAAGCACCACCATTTTATTAAAAACATTTTTTTCCTATTTTTCTCACCAAAATTTGGGGTGCGTCTTATGATACGGTGCATTTTATAATCTGCAAAATATGGTTAGTAAAATAAATAAATAAATAGGGAGCTGTGTGGGGGCTCATACTGTATACAGGGGGCTATGTGTGTGCTCATATGGTATATAGGGGGGCTGTGTGTGGGCTCATACTGTATACAGGGGGCTGTGTGTGTGCTCATATGGTATATAGGGGGGCTGTGTGGGGGCTCATACTGTATACAGGGGGCTGTGTGTGTGCTCATACTGTATACAGGGGGCTGTGTGTGTGCTCATATGGTATATAGGGGAGCTGTGGGGGCTCATACTGTATACAGGGGGCTGTGTGTGCTCAAATGGTATATAGGGGGGCTGTGTGTGGGCTCATACTGTATACAGGGGGCTGTGTGTGTGCTCATATGGTATATAGGGGGGCTATGTGTGGGCTCATACGGTATATAGGGGGATGTTGGCATACTTAATTCTGATCAATATTAAGTGATATAAATATTATTTTATATTAATTGTAGTTAATATTAATATTGAGCAGAACTAATTTCAGCCTTTCAGCCTATTGGTTCAGGCCCCCACAACAGTTACGTTCTCTCATGTGGCCCCTCTGGAAAATGAATTGCCCACCCCTGATATATACCATCATTTATTATCCAGTATATAGCATCTGATGTCTGTATAACAGTATGTCCTATATCCCATCACATATTCTCCTGTATACTGGATGTCATATACTGTGCACAGACATCAGATGGTGCAGAGGAGAAGAAGTGACTGGTGTAATATCTAATGGCTGTACTCAAGGTGTAATGTGCACTAGTTACATATTAGCCTGTAGGTGGTATAATATATATACTATAGGCCCAGACATCCCATATTATATACAGGATAATAGGAGGCGGGTATAATATCCAGAGCTAACAAGCCTCCCCTATTCCCTGGGCCTGTCCCGATTTGAGGGCTCAGTCCCGGCCCGGCTCAGCTCATCTCCCGGCAGGGGCGCTGCTGGGCACTGGGCTTTTCCTCCAGACACGCAGGCTTTCCATGCTGTGTGTGACCCCTTGTAGCTCCGCCTCCCGCTCTCTGCTCCTCCCCGGCATCAGGGCAGAGGAATTCTATTGTGCAGAGACCGCACAGCATGAGGAGGTGAGGGGTCAGGGGGCGGGGCCAAGTCTGCGGAGGACATGACAACAAGGTGCGGTCCTGAGGTGAGGGGGAGACCCGCAGCCTCTCCCATCTGTGGCTGCTGTTATTACAGGATGGGAGGGGGCTCATGCAATGTCACCAGCAGCTCTGCAGTCGGGACTAGGGGGGATGGGAAGGGGATTTAGGGACACTGCAGGGCTGACAGCTCTCCTGCGTACAGCCCATACTCTGCTGCTGATTGCAAACACCAGGCCCCACCACTGCCACTGGAGACATGATGGAGAAGAAGGGACTATATACATGTCATGTTGTGCCCGCTGTGTGTATGATGTCTGTGTGATGGTTGTGCCCGCTGTGTGTATGATGTCTGTGTGATGGTTGTGCCCGCTGTGTGTATGATGTCTGTGTGATGGTTGTGCCCGCTGTGTGTGTGATGTCTGTGTGATGGTTGTGCCCGCTGTGTGTATGATGTCTGTTTGATGGTTGTGCCCGCTGTGTGTATGATGTCTGTGTGATGGTTGTGCCCGCTGTGTGTATGATGTCTGTATGATGGTTGTGCCCGCTGTGTGTATGATGTCTGTGTGATGGTTGTGCCCGCTGTGTGTATGATGTCTGTGTGATGGTTGTGCCCGCTGTGTGTATGATGTCTGTGTGATGGTTGTGCCCGCTGTGTGTATGATGTCTGTGTGATTTTTAACATAGCGCTTTTGACGCGCCCCTGGGCCTGTGTCGCGCTGCGTTGCGCATGCGGGAGCTTACCCGGAGCCGGATCTCTTGAGGGTTGTCATCTCGTGGCGGTGATCCGGTCCGTGCCCAGGGAGTCAGACTAAGTGGCGCTGTATTAGCGGTAGATGTTGGACGACTACGCCACCCGTTGAGTACAGCTAAGGAGCTGCTGCTGCAGGGCAGACCGCTGAGGCCGGTGGTAGGATTGTGCAGCGTGATAGTATAACCCCCAACGGGAGGGGTATGGCCTCAGGGCAGCCGACGTGGATGATGGGGGTAGCAGGAACCACTCAGAGACGGTACGGTGTAGTTCAGGGTCTTTACTGGTGACAACGATAGACCCTCCCGGAGTACTGGCTAGCGATTGGGGCCTGGTCAGTCCTTGAGCAGATGGGATCTCCCCTGGCCAGGCGGAGTTGTAGGCCTCCCAAACTAACGATACTCTTCTGGCTACCTTGCTAGAAGCGGGTATAAGTAGCCCACGTCCCTGAGTGTACCGTGTGGTGCTCACCCGTATGGCCGGTGACTCGGGGCCTTCTAGTAGCTTCCGCTCCACGACGGCGGTGCTGGTCCCACGCGTGTGACCGTGCCTTCGGGTTTCTGGGCCAGAGGACCTGCAATCCCCTGCTGGTCGGTTTCTGCTGCTGGATAGGAGTTAGTCCCCACAGCCTCGGACTCCGGGTCCGGTGATAACTTCTCAGTCAGGGCGAGCTCTGCAGCTGCCAGCCCCTGACTCCTTGTAGCACTGCTCCCACAGAGCTCCTGATGTTCTTTCCTATATCTGCTTCTCTTCTCTGTCTCTACTTCTTCTCTACTCTCTAACCCTGCCTCAGCCCTAGGTTTATATAGGGGAAGTTCTTCCCCTCCCAGGACTGGGCAGGAGGTGTGGCATGCACAGGATCCCTGACCAAAGGACCTCCCACCTGCTCTCAGACATAACATTGCTGTTACTGTGGAAACCAGACCCCTGGGGTGCCACACTTTGAAATAGGCAGGGGTGGGAGATTAATTTTCCCAAGGGGCCACATGAGAGACCGTGACTGTTGTGGAGCCCGAACCAATAGGTTCAAATTATTTCAGCTCAATATTAATATTAACATATGAATTATATATTTTTTGTATATTTATATTATCACTTAATATTGAGCAGATTTATGTATGCTGACATCCCCCTATATACAGTATGAGCCCCCACACAACCCCGTACATACAGTATTAGCACAAACCACCCCTACCTACAGTATGAGCCCTCGCATAGCCCCCAATATACAGTAAGAGCCACCACAAGAAAGCCAGATGTCGTATAATGAATCTACATAAAGATGAGAAAGTTCTGGCGGCTCCGACTGTGAATGAGGGAACAAAAAATAACCCTCAGGTCCCAACAAGAGGTGAGCAGGACTCACAGATGAGGCCGCACTGCCCCGGAAGATAAGAGACTCATGGCCTCCAGTCCAGCCGCCAGGTAGCACTGACCTGGACCCCCGACTGGAGGCCCCGGAATCCATCTGCTCATCTCTAGTCCCAGCTGCCCTGGATACAGTGGACAGTCCTGGATTTGGGTCTGGGCCTTGCAGTCTCGGCCGTCTGCTGAATTTCCCTCACTACCAGCGCCCCTCTGACAACTCCTCCTGCCGGGCGAGAAAGATAATGGTAAATGGGCCTGGATTGGGGTGTGACCAGGGGCGAGGCCAAAATTTGCTGCGCATAGCCTCTTTCTGTCCCCCTTTCTGTTCTTCAAAAGTTGAGAGGTATGAATATGTGATGTCTGTATCCCAGTATATCGCATACCATCACATATTATGCTGTATACTGGATGTGATGGACTTTGATACAGGCATCCAATGTTATACAGAGGATAATCTGTCACTGGTGTAATATCTGATGTCTGTGCTCATAGTGTGGTATATAACTGTCACATGCTATTCTGTATGTAATATCTGATGTATGTAGTCATAATATATCTTATTCCAGTACAGATGGGCGAATTGATTCGCAGGACACTGGTCAAACAGTCCCGTCAGTAGTCTGTGGCCACCAGACCAGAGCCCCGCGAGCCTCCTCCCGCCTGCCGGCATCTCTGACTCCTGTTTTGATTATAGTCTTTGCATGATGTCATCTTTTTGGCGTGACACATACATGACCTTGTGCCTGGCTACAAATCAAAGGCAGAGAAAGAGAATGGTGTCAGGTAGGAGGCTGTCAGGGCTCCTATCCAGCAGCCACTGAATATTCATCTGACCATTGGATCAGGGTCCTGCAAATGAAGTTGCTCATCTCTATATATCAGTCATATATTCTCCTATGTATATTGTATTGTATGTGGTATAATATGTTCACTGTGTGCACAGACATCAGATGGGACACACATGATAATTAGTGACTCGTACATCATATACTATAATGTGGAGTTGACTTTTACATTGATGACTTGCTCGATCAAGTATGTAGGAAATAATACACAAAATAATAATTCCTAGGTATCTATCTGGCAGACCTGTGCTTATGTGTGGCCACCTTTAGGCTGTGTGCCCACTATGCGTTTTTTAAGCGTTTCCGCAACGGCAATTCCGCTGCAGAAACGCTTAAAAAACGCTTGGTAGAAGGTCTGCTATGTTCCCCAATGATAATCCGCATCTGCTGTGCACATGCTGCGGAAATTTCCGCTGCGGATTATCAATGCGGAAAAATCCGCCGCACTACCAATTATTTTGTGTAATCGCAGCGTTTTCGCCGCCATTGACTTGCATTGAATTGCATAATATCCGCATGACTACATGTGCACATGCGGATATTTAGCGATTCAATGTGCGGATGGTACCCGGATTTGGAGAAGAAGAGACTCTCCTCCAGACCCGGGTACCATAGTACCTGTAAAAAAAAAAAGAATTAAAATAAAAAATATACATTATACTTACCTTCTGATGGCCCCCGGTCTCCATAGCGATGCGTCCTGGCTTCCTGGCAGCTCATGATGGTCTAAAAGGAGCTGCCATGACGTCATTTAGTCATGTGACAGGTCACGCGACCGCTGACGTCGGCGGTCGCTTGACCCGTCACATGACTAAATGACGTCATGGCAGGTCCTTTTACACAACCGCAAGACACCGGGAAGACCGGACGCGTCGGATAAGGAGACCAGGGGCCGTCAGAAGGTAAGTATAATATTTATTTTTTACCATTCTTTTACGGTCACACTATATAAATCCATACCGGTTGCATGGATTTATATAGTGTGACCAAGTTTTCCAGCACTTTCCAAGTGATGCTAAAATCGCTTGCAAAGCGCTTGACAACCCGCATGCGGAAATGCATGTGAAGAGCGCTTCACTTCTGCTTGTCCCTGGCAGGAAAACTCATAGAATCCGCATGCGTTTTTTCTGCCAGGGAGATGCAGAAACGCTCTGGAAAAATTCTCAGCATTTCTGCATTGTGGGCACTTAGCCTTACTCTGTTTAGGAGTGTAGAAAAGCACAGCGTACCTTGGATTACTTGCATTACACCTCTAACAACCTAAATCCGTTTTGTAGTGGTCAGACATTGTACATATTATGCTTATGTATTACCAGTTTTAAATGCTCACCTGAACTGGACCAAGTGCTGTCATTTTTCTCCACGGGCAGCACTTAGACAATACGTTTGTGTGAATATAGCCTATGAAGCAGCTGGTAATAAACATGTTGAAGGGGTTTTCTGCGAACAAAAGTATATTTTAATCAATAGGTCTTGGAATAATAATAACTTCCACAATTGGATGTGTTTAAATAAAATGTCCCTGTGCTGAGATAATGTTATAAGGCTATGTGCCCACGTTGCATTTATGAAGCAGAAAATTTCTGCTGCATGAATGCAAGTCCTCTCCCGGAAAAACGCATGCGGAATTCCGCACGCGTTTATCGCGCATTTTTTGCGCATTTATCACGCGTTTTCCACATGCGGAATTGCCTTGCGTTTTTTATGCATTGGACAAAGGCAATTCCGCTTGCGGAAACGCAAAATTAAATGACATGCTGCGGATTTTTGAACGCAGCATAAACGCTGCGGAAAAATCCGCAGCATGTGCATAGAACTTGCGGAATCCCATTGGGGACCATGGGGTGCGGATATACATGCGTTTTTCAAGCGTTTACGCTGCGGAAATTCCGCAGCATATACGCTTGAAAAATGCTACGTGGGCACACAGCCTTAATGTGCCCCTGCTGTGTACTGTGTAATGGCTGTGTCTGACTGTGCAGGAACATGGTCTGATCATACCACATCTCCTGGGCAGGGGAGGAAGCAAAAGAGGATATAGCATTGATTAAATCACTGCACACTCTAGTTTCAAGATGCAAACGATGGGTCAAAACGTTCATTTACTGTTGCATTATTCCCTGCACCTTAAATGTGTCTTATTGCATGTCTTCAAATAGACTTTAGTTTGCGTCATGAAACTAGAATGTGCGGTGATTTAATCTACGCCGATTCTGGGGATTCCACATCCCGTGTACCTGCACCTTGACCTACAGACTGTGTGCACGCTAATCATCTATATATAAAGAGAGTATATATACATTACAGCAGGGGATCACAGCTGAGTCTTTCTTTGAGCTAAAATATTGTTTTAAAAACAGGCATTGAAATGTTTTACTCACAAAAAGAATCCTCTGTGATCCCCTGCTATCCTGCCTGTATCCTCTTTTTCTCCCCCCCTGCCCAGGAGATGTGGTATGATCAGACCATGTTCCTGCACGGTCAGACACAGCCATTACACAGTACACAGCAGGGGCACATTTATAAGATTATCTCAGCACAGGAACATTATTATATCACATCCAATTGTGGAAATTATTATTACTCCAAGACCTATTGATTAAAATATACTATTGTTTGTGGGAAAACGACCTTTAAGGATGGGCCGCTACTCATGGACCACTGCTGTGTGCTTGCCCCCAGGCCAAAATTTGCCAGCCAGCCCCTGCTAGCAGTGATATTAGAATACACACTATACATGTTATTACATACAGCATCCTTTACCTATAAAAATTGTATATAATCTCTTCCACTTTTCTTTCCAGTGGGTGTAGTGACAAGATTATGGAGCAGTTGCCGGGACCAGTGCCGCCGCGAGCGACAACAGGGTAGGAAGAGTGGTGATGTGGCTCTTAAAAAGAAAGGCCATACCTATATTATGACCGGCTCCAGTTTTTGACCTTAGTCCTAGATTTTCACCCGTAAGTGGCTATCTTTTTCAGTTTTATTTGTTGTAATGGTTTGATTATTATTTTGCATATTAAAAATGCTTTTTTCTCTGTCATCCCTGACCTTACAGATCTGACTGGACCAAAAAGGGAAATACCTGTAGCTCGGAGGTGCTGGAAGCCAGAGAGGAATCTGAAATGGAGACCGGAGCTGGGGGCCAGAAAGAAGAAGAGCCTGCGGAGAGCACCAGTACACCACAGCCCCTCGACACCTCCCTTCATGCACCAATAAGCCAGCATCGCTACCGCCCCACCATCACTGGCGTACGTGACATGGGAATACCTGTGAGTGATGATGATGAGAGTTTTTGTCTAAGCCTGGCCCGTTATTTCAGGCACGTTCCCTTTTTATTGAGGCTGCAGACCAGGGCTACCCTCCAAATTGGTTTGTCTGCCGCTGCGCCACCAAATTCACCGATGGCCATCTTTTAATTCCTTGAAAGGTGGCAACTTTCTGAGGACAACCAAACCCGGTCATTAGACCCCCCAAGAAGGGCACTCAGCAGACCCACCATCACGGCAGCCACCACCTCCAGTGCCAGCATCACGGCAATCACCACCACCTCCAGTACCAGCATCACAGCAGCCATCACCACCACCTCCAGTCACAGCATCACAGCAACCACCACCAACTACAGTGGCACCATCAGGGCAGCCACCTTCAGTGCCAGCATCTTGGCAGCCACCTCCATTACCAGCATCACGGCAGCCAACAACCCCCTCACCAGCATGTCTCTTGCCCCAATCACCCTTGTCTTGTTGGCATGATGGCCAAAACACAGAAGACAAGGCCAGACAAAGATGTGAGATACAGGATTTGTGTGCTGAGATGCCGCCACAGTCACTGAAAGGTGTTACATAGATGCGTATTATATGGACGCTATATGGATGGCATAAGCATGGTCCGTTTGCTGTGCTTTTTTTTGCTCGCACACATTGACTTGCATTGGCGAGTCTCGTCTGATATATGCAGCCACTTGCAGCATGCTGTGATTTTTTTTTTCTCAGTTCGATCTGAGCTGGGAAAAAAAAAATCACAGATGAACACATAATCATTCAATAACAAGAGTCAGAGTGCAATCCAATTTTTTTTTATCAGATTGCACTCGTGTGATTTAAACGCAGATGAGTATGAGCCCTTAGACTCAGCCAAAAGATTGTAGACATAGAGTATATCTTATTGCTCTAATAGGCATCTAGTCATTCAACAGAGGCCATTAACTATATATTCTACATGCAGGGCTTGTGAATTGTCCATTATTAAAATAAACAGTATATAAAAAGCAGTGCAGGAGGCAGCAGTGAAGGACATGACAAATATTAATAACAATATGTAAAATAATCACAGGCTGCAATTACCCACCATATTTTTCTTAAACCATGAAATCAACTTTTTCTTGCGGTTGTAAATTTGAAATGACAGTGATGGCTATTATGACATCACAAGGCACATGACATCATAGACATCACAATTGGAATAGAATGTATAAATTTCTACACTGCTGCCATCTTGTGTCACTATAACCTGACAGCTGAGAGAGAACGAGTCCAGGTAAGTAGCTCTTTACTTTTAAGCTTTGGTATACTTATAATGTATCCACCGGATTTATCATGGATTGCCGGGAACACTCTGTAATAAGACATTTTCAGCACAACCCCTTGTCTAAATGAGAAATTGCTGACGATAGGTGGGTGGGGGAGGACAAGTTGGGACATCTTTATGGGGCTCCATTTTTGGGTAGTTTTGCCATTATGTGGACAAATTATTTTATTATCATTCTCTGTTCTCAGATCTTTGGTTCCTATTGATTTAGGGGCTGACATTGGAGTTGTAGTTTAACCCCTTTAAAGCTCAAGACGTACTAATACGTATCTGCACCATGGGACTTAAGAGCCTGATACGTATTAGTACGTCTTTGCGATCGCGCCCGCACACAGGCTGTGCGGGCGCGATCGCCGCCGGGTTTCAGCCGATTGTCGCAGCTGAGTCGATCGCAGCATTGCGGGGGCAAGGGGAGGTGATCGGGATACTCACCTCTCCTGCCGGCGTCCAGCGATGTCTGCCGCAGCTTCCTGGATGTTGCCATGACGACCTGATGTCGTCATGACAACATCTGGGTCACCAGACAGCAGGAAGATATTTTGGCATGCGCAGTGCATGACCAAAGTATCTTCTGCATTTGCAGCGCTGACAGCCTGTATAGCACAGGGCTGGTGCTCCATCCCTATGCTATACAGGCGATCAGAATAAAAAAAGTGAAAGTCCCATAGTCGGGCAAAGAATAAAAGTAAAAAAAGTGTCAGGAAGTGAAGAAAAAAAAAAAAAATCCACCAAAAATAAAAATATAATGTACCCATCAATAAATATTATTATGAAAAAAAAAACAATAAAAGTACACATATTTGGTATCGCCGCGTCCGGAATGACCTGACCTATAAAATTGTCCCACTAGTTAGCCCCTTCAGTGAACATGGTAAAAAAAAAAAAATGAAGCAAAAAACAATGCTTTATCATCATACCGCCAAACAAAAAATGGAATAACACGCGATCAAAAAGACGAATATAAATAATAATGATACCACTGAAAACGTCATCTTGTCCCGCAAAAAACAAGCCGCCATACAGCTCCATCAGCCTAAAAATAAAAAAGTTATAGCTCTCAGAATAAAGCGAAGCAAAAAAATTATTTTTTCTATAAAATAGCTTTTATTGTGTAAAAGCGCCAAAACATAGAAAATCGATATAAATGTGGTACCACTGTAAACGTACTGACCCAAAGAATAAAGCTACCTTATCAATTTTACCACACGCGGAACAGCATCAAAAAAAAAAAAAAAATTCCTGCATTGTTGATTTTTGTTTATTCTGCCTCCCAAAAATCGGAATAGAGAGTGATCAAAATATGTCACGTGCCTGAAAATGGCACCAATAAAAATGTCAACTCATCCCGCAAAAAATAAGATGTCACATGACTCTGTCGACCAAAATATGGAAAAATCATAGCTCTCAAAATATGGCGATGCAAAACTAGAGTTTACAAAAAAATGCGTCTTTTAGTGTGTGACAGCTGTCAATCATAAAAACCCGATATGATTCTGGTATCGCTGTAATCGCACTGACTTGAAGAATAAAGTTGTCTAAACGGCGTAAAATATAAACTCTAGGGTTAGGGTTGTGGTAGGGTTAGGGTTGGGGTTAGGGTTAGGGCTAGGGTTAGGGTTGGGCTAGGCCTGAGAGGATGAGATCCGCCCCTATCACTGGGCAAGAAGCCAAAAGCACAAAATAAAAAGAGAAATCCTACTTCCTCCTTCAGGAGGACCCGGAGTGGGCAAACCCAACACATGAGACACCGGGCTAGAGGCCAACCACGACACAAGCTTTAAAGGGAACCTCTCACCCCCTAGGAATTATCAGACCTCTAATATGGGCATAAAGGTTATAGAAATGTAAATCTATACATACTTCTATGGCCCATATTAGAGCTCTGCTTGCTTTGAAATATCCTGGCTCCGGCCTGCTCTCGCTCTGGCTCTGGCCTGCCTTTGCCCTGGCTCTGTCCTGCTCTCGCTCTGGCTCTGGCCTGCTCTCGAACTGGCACCGGGCCTATTCTCGCCTTGGCTCCGGCCTGCTCTCGCTCTGGCTCCGGCCTGCTCTGTCTCTGGCTCTGGCCTGCCCTTCCCTTGGCTTCGGCCTGCTCTCGCCCTGAGTCTGGCCAGCTCTCGTTTTGGCTCTGGCCTGCCCTCGCCCTGGCTCTGGCCTGCTCTCGCTCTGGCGCCAGCCTGCTCTCGCTCTGGCCTGCCCTTGCCTTGGCTTCGGCCTGCTCTCGCCCTGAATCTGGCCTGCTCTCGCCCTGAATCTGGCCTGCTCTCGTTTTGGCTCTGGCCTGCCCTCGCCCTGGCTCCGGCCTGCTCTCGTTCTGGCTCTGGCCTGCTCTCGCTCTGGCTCTGGCCTGCCCTCACCTTGGCTCCGTCCTGCCCTCGCCCTGGCTCCGGCCTGCCCTCGCCCTGGCTCTGGCGTGCTCTCGCTCTGGCTCTGGCCTGCCCTCGCCCTGGTTCCGCCGTGCTCTCACTCTGGCTCTTGCCTGCCCTCGCCCTGGCTCCGGCCTGCTCTCGCTCTGGCTCTTGCCTACCCTCGCCTTGGCTCCGGCCTGCTCTCGCTCTTGCCCTGGCCTGCCCTTGCCTTGGCTCTGGCCTTCTCTATCTCTTGCTCCGGTCTGCCCTTGCCTTGGCTCTGGCCTACCCTCGCCTTAACTCCGGCCTGCGTCTCTCCTTGGCTCCGGCCTGCCCTCGCCCTGACTCCGGCCTGCCCTTGCTCTGGGTCCGGCCAGCCCTCGCATTGGCTCCGGCCTGCTCTCGCCCTGCCTCCGACCTGCTCTCGCTCTGGCTCTGGCCTGCCCATGCCTTGGCTCCGGCCTGCTCTCTCTCTGGCTCTGGCCAGCCCTTGCCTTAGCTGCGGCCTTCTCTCGCTCTGACTCTGACCTGCCCTCGCCATGGCTCTGGCCTACCCTCGCCTTGGCTCCGGACTGCTCTCGCCTTTGCTCCGGCCTACTCTCGCTCTGGCTCCTACCTGCCCTTGCCCTGGCTTCGGCCTACTCTCGCTCTGGCTCTGGCCTGCTCTCGCTCTGGCCTCGCCCTGTCTCCGGCCTCCTCTCGCCCTGGTTCCGGCCTACTCTTGCCTTGGCTCTGGTCTTCTCTCGCCCTGGCTTTCTCTCGCTCTGGCTCTGGCCTGCCCTTGCCTTGGCTCCGGCCTGCTCTTGCTCTGGCTCTGGCCTGCCCTCGAGGGCCCTGGCTCCGGACTGCTCTTGCTCTGGCCTGCCCTCGTCTTGACTCCGGCCTGCTCTCGCTCTGGTTCTGGCCTGCCTTCGCCTTGGCTCCGGCCTGCCCTCGCTCTGGCTCAAGCCTGCTCTACCTCTGGCTGTGGCCTGCCCTTTCCTTGGCTCCGGACTGCTCTGGCTCTGGCCTGCTTTCGCTCTGGCTCTGGCCTGCCCTCGACTTGGCTCCGGCCCGCTCTCGCTCTGGCTCTGGCCTGCCCTCGCCTTGGCTCCGACCTGCTCTCGCTCTGGCTCCAGCCTGCCCTCGCCTTGGCTCCGGCTTGCTCTCGCTGTGGCCTGCCCTCGCCTTGTCTCCGGCCTGCTCTCGCTCTAGCTCCGGACTGACCTCGCCCTGGCTCCGGCCTGCTCTCACTCTGGCTCTGGCCTGCCTTTGCCTTTGCTACGGCCTGCTCTGGCTCTGGCTCTGGCCTGCTCTCGCTCTGGCTCTAGCCTGCCTTCGCCTTGGCTCCGGGCTGCTCTCTCTCTGGCTCTGGCCTGCTCTCGCTTTGGCTCTGGTCTGCCCTTGCCTGGGCTCCGGCCTGCTCTCGCTCTGGCCTGCTCTTGCTCTGGCCTACCCTGGCTCTGCCTCTGGCCTGCCCTCGCCTTGGCTACGGCCTGCTCTCGCCTTGGCTCCAGCCTGCTCTCGCTCTAGTTCCGTCCTGCCCTCGCCCTGGCTCGACTATGCCACAGCTCGGGCTCCGGCCTGCCCTCGCCTTGGCTACGTCCTGCTCTCTCTCTGGCTCTGAACTGCTCTCGCTCTGGCTCTGGCCTGCCCTCGCCCTGGCTCCGGCCTGCTCTCTCTCTGGCCTGCCCTTGCCCTGGCTCCGGCCTACTCTCGCTCTGACCTCGCCCTGTCTCCGTCCTGCTCTCGCCCTGGTTCCAGCCTGCCCTTGCCTTGGCTCTGGCCTTCTCTATCTCTGGCTCCGGTCTGCCCTTGCCTTGGCTCTGGCCTACCCTCGCCTTGACTCCGGCCTGCGTCTCGCCTTGGCTCCGGCCTGCTCTCGCTCTGGCTACGGCCTGCCCTCGCCCTGACTCCGGCCTGCCCTTGCTCTGGGTCCAGCCAACCCTCGCATTGGCTCCGACCTGCTCTCGCCCTGCCTCCGACCTGCTCTCGCTCTGGCATGCCCTCGCCCTAGCTCCGGCCTGCTCTTTCTCTGGCTCTGGCCTGCCCATGCCTTGGCTCCGGCCTGCTCTCTCTCTGGCTCTGGCCTGCCCTTGCCTTTGCTCCGGCCTTCTCTCGCTCTGACTCTGACCTACCCTCGCCTTGGCTTCGGCCTGCTCTCGCCTTTGCTCCGGCCTACTCTCGCTCTGGCTCCTGCCTGCCCTCGCCCTGACTCCGGCCTGCCCTTGCTCTGGCTCCGGCCTGCCCTAGCATTGGCTCCGGCCTGCTCTCGCACTGGCTCCGACCTGCTCTCTCTCTGGCTCTGGCCTGCCCTTGCCTTGGCTTTGGCCTGCTCTCGCTCTGGCTCTGGCCTGCCCTTGCACTGGCTCCGGCCTGGTCTCTCTCTGGCTCTGGCTTGCCCTTGCCCTGGCTTCAGCCTACTCTCGCTCTGGCTCTGGCCTGCTCTCGCTCTGGCCTCGCCCTGTCTCCGGCCTCCTCTCGCCCTGGTTCCGGCCTGCCCTTGCCTTAGCTCTGGCCTTCTCTCGCTCTGGCTCTGGCCTGCCCTTGCCTTGGCTCTGGCCTACTCTCGCTCTGGCTCTGGCCTGCCCTCGCCCAGGCTCCGGTCAGCCGTCGCCTTGGCTCCGGCCTGCTCTTGCTCTGGCTCTGGCCTGCCCTCGAGGGCCCCGGCTCCGGACTGCTCTTGCTCTGGGCCTGCTCTCGCTCTGGCTCCGGCCTGCCCTCGCTCTGGCTCAAGCCTGCTCTACCTCTGGCTGTGACCTGCCCTTTCCTTGGCTCCGGACTGCTCTTGCTCTGGCTCTGGCCTGCTTTCGCTCTGGCTCTGGCCTGCCCTCGACTTGGCTCCGGCCTGCTCTCGCTCTAGCTCCGGACTGCCCTCGCCCTGGCTCCGGCCTGCTCTCTCTCTGGCTCTGGCCTGCCCTTGCCCTGGCTCCGGCCTACTCTCGCTCTGGCCTGCCCTTGCTTTGGCTCTGGCCTTCTCTATCTCGGGCTCCGGCCTGCCCTTGCCTTGGCTCTAGCCGACCCCCGCCTTGACTCCGGCCTGCTCTCGCCTTGGCTCCGGCCTGCTCTCGCTCTGGCTACAGCCTGCCCTCGGCCTGACTCCGGCCTGCCCTTGCTCTGGCTCCGGCCAGCCCTCGCATTGGCTTCGGCCTGCTCTCGTCCTGCCTCCGACCTGCTCTCGCTCTGGCTCTGGCCTGCCCTCGCCCTGGTTCCGGCCTGCTCTCTCTCTGGCTCTGGCCTACCCATTGGCTCCGGCCTGCTTTCTCTCTGGCTCTGGCCTGCCCTTGCCTTAGCTCCGGCCTGCTCTCGCTCCGACTCTGA
This sequence comes from Phyllobates terribilis, assembly GCF_046119375.1. Classification (NCBI taxonomy): domain Eukaryota; kingdom Metazoa; phylum Chordata; class Amphibia; order Anura; family Dendrobatidae; genus Phyllobates; species Phyllobates terribilis. Next base: position 1,893,896 of record NW_027362898.1, on the reverse strand, counting down.
CCTGCCCTCGCCCTTGCTCTGGCCTACCCTCACCTTGTCTCCGGCCTGCTCTCGCCTTGTCTCCGGCCTGCTCTCGCTCTGGCTCCTGCCTGCCCTCGCCCTGACTCCGGCCTTCCCTTGCTCTGGCTGCGGCCAGCCCTCGCATTGGCTCTTGCCTGCTCTCGCCCTGGCTCTGACCTGCTCTCTCTCTGGCTCTGGCCTGCCCTTTCCTTCAAGGCTCTGGCCTGCTCTCGCTCTGGCTCTGTTCTGCCCTCGCCTTGGCTCCGGCCTGCTCTTGCCCTGGCTCCGGCCTGCTCTCGCTCTTGCTCTGACCTTCCCTCGCACTGGCTCTGGCCTGCTCTCTCTCTGGCTCTGGCCTGCCCTTGCCCTGGCTCCGGCCTACTCTCGCTCTGGCCTCCTCTCGCCCTGGTTCCGGCCTGCCCTTGCCTTGGCTCTGGCCTTCTCTCGCTCTGTCCTGCCCTTGCCTTGGCTCTGGCCTACTCTCGCTCTCGCTCTGGCTCTGGCCTGGCCTCGCCCTGGCTCCGGCCTGCTCTCGCTCTGGCCTGCTCTCGCTCTGGCCAGTTCTCGCTCTGGCGTGCCCTCGCTTTGGCTCCGGCCTGCTTTCACTCTGACTCTGGCCTGCCCTCGCCCTGGCTCCGGCCTGCCCTCGCCCTGGCTCCGGTCTGCTCTGGATCTGTCTCTGGCCTTCCCTCACCTCCTCTCCTGCCTGCTCTCGCTCTGGCTTTGGCCTGCCCTCACCTTGGCTCCGGCCTGCTCTCGCCTTGGCTCCGGCCTGCTCTTGCTCTGGCTCCGGCCTGCCCTCGCCCTAGCTCCAGCCTGCCCTTACTCTGGCTCCGGCCAGCCCTCGCCTTGGCTCCGGCCTGCTCTTGCTCTGGCCTGCCCTCGCCCTGGCTCCGGACTGCTCTTGCTCTTCTGGCCTGCCCTCTTCTTGACTCTAGCCTGCTCTCGCTCTGGTTCTGGCCTGCCTTCGCCTTGGCTCCGGCCTGCCCTCGCTCTGGCTCAAGCCTGCTCTACCTCTGGCTGTGGCCTGCTCTTTCCTTGGCTCCCGACTGCTCTCACTCTGGCTCTGGCCTGCTTTGGCTCTGGCTCTGTCCTGCCCTCGACTTGGCTCCGGCCTGCTCTCGCTCTGGCCTGCCCTCGCCTTGGCTCCGACCTGCTCTCGCTCTGGCTCTGGCCTGCCCTCGCCTTGGCTCCGGCCTGCTCTCGCTCTGGCGCTGGCCTGCCCTGGTCTGCCTCTGGCCTACCCTCGCCTTGGCTCCGGCCCTGCTCTCGCTCTAGCTCCGGACTGCCCTCGCCCTGGCTCCGGCCTGCCATTGCTCTGGTTCCGGCCTGCTCTGGCCCTGGCTCCGGCCTGCCCTCGCCTTGTCTCCGGCCTGCTCTCGCTCTGGCCTGCCCTGGCTCTGCCTCTGGCCTGCCCTCTCCTTGGCTCGGGTCTGCCCTCTCCTTGGCTCCGGCCTGCCCTCTCCTTGGCTCCGGCCTGCCCTCGCTCTGGCTCAAGCCTGCTCTACCTCTGGCTGTGGCCTGCCCTTTTCTTGGCTCCCGACTGCTCTCGCTCTGGCTCTGGCCTGCTTTCGCTCTGGCTCTGTCCTGCCCTCGACTTGGCTCCGGCCTGCTCTCGCTCTGGCTCTGGCCTGCCCTCCTCCTGGCTCCGACTTGCTCTCGTACTGGCCTGCCCTCGTCTTGGCTCCGGCCTGCTCTCGCACTGGCTCTAGCCTGCTCTCGCTCTGGCTTCGGCCTTCCCTCGCCCTGGCTCCAGCCTGCTCTCGCCTTGGCTCTGGCCTGCTCTTGCTCTGGCTCCGGCCTGCCCTCGCCCTAGCTCCAGCCTGCCCTTACTCTGGCTCCGGCCAGCCCTCGCCTTGGCTCCGGCCTGCCCTCGCCCTGGCTCCTGACTGCTCTTGCTCTGGCCTGCCCTCTTCTTGACTCCGGGCTGCTCTCGCTCTGGTTCTGGCCTGCCTTCGCCTTGGCTCCGGCCTGCCCTCGCTCTGGCTCAAGCCTGCTCTACCTCTGGCTGTGTCCTGCCCTTTCCTTGGCTCCCGACTGCTCTCGCTCTGGCCTGCTTTCGCTCTGGCTCTGTCCTGCCCTCGACTTGGCTCCGGCCTGCTCTCGCTCTGGCCTGCCCTCGCCTTGGCTCCAACCTGCTCTCGCTCTGGCTCTGGCCTGCCCTCGCCTTGGCTCCGGCCTGCTCTCGCTCTGGCGCTGGCCTGCCCTGGTCTGCCTCTGGCCTACCCTCGCCTTGGCTCCGGCCCTGCTCTCGCTCTAGCTCCGGACTGCCCTCGCCCTGGCTCCGGCCTGCCATCGCTCTGGTTCCGGCCTGCTCTCGCCCTGGCTCCGGCCTGCTCTCGCTCTGGCTTCGGCCTGCCCTCGCCTTGTCTCCGGCCTGCTCTCGCTCTGGCTCTGGCCTGCCCTCTCCTTGGCTCGGGTCTGCCCTCTCCTTGGCTCGGGTCTGCCCTCTCCTTGGCTCCGGCCTGCCCTCTCCTTGGCTCCGGCCTGCCCTCGCTCTGGCTCAAGCCTGCTCTACCTCTGGCTGTGGCCTGCCCTTTCCTTGTCTCCCGACTGCTCTCGCTCTGGCTCTGGCCTGCTTTCGCTCTGGCTCTGTCCTGCCCTCGACTTGGCTCCGGCCTGCTCTCGCTCTGGCTCTGGCCTGCCCTCGCCTTGGCTCCGACCTGCTCTCGCTCTATCTCTGGCCTGCCCTCCTCCTGGCTCCGGCCTGCTCTCGTACTGGCCTGCCCTCGTCTTGGCTCTTGCCTGCTCTCGCTCTGGCTTCGGCCTTCCCTCGCCCTGCTCCAGCCTGCTCTCGCCTTGGCTCCGGCCTGCTCTTGCTCTGGCTCTGGCCTGCCCTCGCCCTATCTCCAGCCTGCCCTTACTCTGGCTCCGGCCTGCTCCTGCTCTGGCTCTGGCCTGCCCTCGCCCTGGCTCCTGACTGCTCTTGCTCTGGCCTGCCCTCTTCTTGACTCCGGGCTGCTCTCGCTCTGGTTCTGGCCTGCTTTCGCCTTGGCTCCGGCCTGCCCTCGCTCTGGCTCAAGCCTGCTCTACCTCTGGCTGTGGCCTGCCCTTTCCTTGGCTCCCGACTGCTCTCGCTCTGGCTCTGGCCTGCTTTCGCTCTGGCTCTGTCCTGCCCTCGACTTGGCTCCGGCCTGCTCTCGCTCTGGCTCTGGCCTGCCCTCGACTTGGCTCCGACCTGCTCTCACTCTGGCTCTGGCCTGCCCTCGCCTTGGCTCCGGCCTGCTCTCGCTCTGGCGCTGGCCTGCCCTGGTCTGCCTCTGGCCTACCCTCGCCTTGGCTCCGGCCATGCTTTCGCCTTGGCTCCGGCCTGCTCTCGCTCTGGCTCTGGCCTGCCCTCGCCTTGGCTCCAGCCTGCTCTCGCCTTGGCTCCGGCCTGCTCTTGCTATGGCTCCGGCCTGCCCTCGCCCTATCTCCAGCCTGCCCTTACTCTGGCTCCGGCCAGCCCTCGCCTTGGCTCCGGCCTGCTCTTGCTCTGGCTCTGGCCTGCCCTCGCCCTGGCTCCTGACTGCTCTTGCTCTGGCCTGCCCTCTTCTTGACTCCGGGCTGCTCTCGCTCTGGTTCTGGCCTGCCTTCGCCTTGGCTCCGGCCTGCCCTCGCTCTGGCTCAAGCCTGCTCTACCTCTGGCTGTGGCCTGCCCTTTCCTTGGCTCCCGACTGCTCTCGCTCTGGCTCTGGCCTGCTTTCGCTCTGGCTCTGTCCTGCCCTCGACTTGGCTCCGGCCTGCTCTCGCTCTGGCTCTGGCCTGCCCTCGACTTGGCTCCGACCTGCTCTCGCTCTGGCTCTGGCCTGCCCTCGCCTTGGCTCCGGCCTGCTCTCGCTCTGGCGCTGGCCTGCCCTGGTCTGCCTCTGGCCTACCCTCGCCTTGGCTCCGGCCCTGCTTTCGCCTTGGCTCCGGCCCTGCTCTCGCCTTGGCTCCGGCCTGCTCTCGCTCTAGCTCCAGACTGCCCTCGCCCTGACTCCGGCCTGCCATCGCTCTGGTTCCGGCCTGCTCTCGCCCTGGCTCCGGCCTGCCATCGCTCTGGTTCCGGCCTGCTCTCGCCCTGGCTCCCGCCTGCTCTCGCTCTGGCTTCTGCCTGTCCTCGCCTTGTCTCCGGCCTGCTCTGGCCTGCCCTGGCTCTGCCTCTGGCCTGCCCTCTCCTTGGCTCCGGCCTGCCCTCTCCTTGGCTTCGGCCTGCTCTCGCTCTGACTCTGGTCTGCCCTCGCCTTGGCTCCGGTCTGCTCTCGCCTTGGCTCTGGCCTGCTCTCGCTCTGGCTTCGGCCTGCCCTCGCCCTGGCTCCATCTTGCCCTTGCTCTGGCTCTGGGCAGCCCTCGCCTTGGCTCCGGCCAGCTCCTGCTCTGGCTCCGGCATGCCCTCACCTTGGCTCCGGCCTGCCCTCGCCCTGGCTCCGGCATGCCCTCACCCTGGCTCTGGCCTGATCTACCCTCGCCTTGGCTCCGGCCTCCTTTCGCTCTGACTCTGGTCTGCCCTCGCCCTGGCTCCAGCCTTCTCTAGCTCTGGCTCATGCCTGCTCTCTCTCGCTCTGGCCTGCCCTTCCTTGCCTTGGCTCCGGACTGCTCTCACTCTGTCTCTGGCCTGCTCTCGCTCTGGCCTTCCCTCGCCTTGGCTCTGACCTGCTCGTGCCCTGGCTCCGGCCTGCTCTTGCCCTGGCTCCGGTCTGCTCTTGCCCTGGCTCCGGCCTGCTCTCGCTCTGGCTCTGGCCTGCCCTCGCCCTGGCTCCGGCCTGCCCTCGCCCTGGCTCTGGCCTACTCTCGCTCTGGCCTGCTCTGGCTCTGGCCTGCCCTGGCTCCGGCCTGTTTTCGCCCTGGTTCCGGCCTGCTCTTGCCTTGACTCCGACGGCCGGCCTTCTCTCGCTCTGGCTCTGGCCTGCCCTTGCCTTGGCTCTGGCCCACTCTCGCTCTGGCCTGCCCTCGACCTGGCTCCGGTCTGCTCTCGTTCTGGCTCTGGCCTGCTCTCGCTCTGGCGTGCCCTCGCCTTGGCTCCGGCCTGCTCCCGCTCTGACTCTGGCCTGCCCTCGCCCTGGCTCCGGCCTGCTTTGGATCTGGCTCTGGCCTGCCCTCGCCTTGGCTCCGGCCTGCTCTCGCTCTGGCTCCAGCCTGATCTCACTCTGGCTCTGACCTGCTCTGGCTCTGACCTGCCCTCGCCTTGGCTCCGGCCTGCTCTCACCTTGGCTCTAGCCTGATCTCGCTTTGGCTCCGGCCTGCCCTCGCCCTGGCTCCGGCCTGCCCTTGCTCTGGCTCCAGCCAGCCCTCACCTTGGCTTTGGCCTGCTTTCGCCCTGGCTCCGCCTGCTCTTGCTCTAGCTCTGGCCTGCCCTCATCCTGGATCCGGCCTGCTCTCGCCCTTGCTCTTGCTTGCTCTGGCTCTTGCCTGTTCTTTCCTTGTCTCCGGCATGCTCTCGCACTGGCTCCGGCATGCCCTCGTCCTGGCTCCGGCCTGCTCTCGCTCTGGCTCTGGCATGCTATCTCTCTGGCTCCTACCTGCCCTCGCCTTGGCTCCTGCCTGTTCTCGACCTGAATACGACCTAGAGCCTTGGCACCGGCCTGCTCTCGCTCTGGTTCCAGTCTGCCCTTACCTTGGCTCATGCGGCCTGCCCTCGCCTTGGCTACGACCTGCTCTTGCTCTGGTTCTGGCCTGCCCTCGCCTTGGCTCCGGCCTGCTCTTGCTCTGGCTCTGGCCTGCCCTGGCTCTGCCTCTGGCCTGCCCTCGCCTTGGCTCCGGCCAGCTCTCACCTTGGCTCCGGCCTGCTCTCGCTCTAGTTCCGGACAGCCCTTGCCCTGGCTCCGGCCTGCCATCGCTCTGGCTCCGGCGTGCGCTCGCCTTAGCTCCGGCCTGCTCTTGCCCTGGCTCCGGCCGGTTCTCGCTTTGGCTCTGGCCCGCCCTCGCCCTCGCTCCGGCCCTCTCTCTCTCTGGCTCTGGCCTGCCCTCACCCTGGCTCCGGCATACTCTCACTCTGGCTGTGGCCTGCTCTCGCTCTGGCCTCGCCCTGTCTCGGGCCTGATCTAGCCCTTGTTCTGTCCTGCCCTTGCATTGGCTCCGGCCTTCTCAACTTGACTCCGGCCTGCTCTTGCTCTGGCTCTGACCTGCCCTCGCTCTGGCTCTGGCCTGCCCGAGGGCCTTGGCTCCAGTGTGCTATCGCTCTGGCCCCTGCCTGCCCTCGCCCTGGCTCCGGCCTGCTCTGGCTCTGGCCTGCCCTCGCCCTGGCTCCGGCCTGCCGTCGCTCTGCCTCTGGCCTGCCCTCGCCATGGCTCCGGCCTCCTCTCGCCCTGGCTCCAGCCTGCTCTCGCTCTGGCCTGCCCTTGCCTTGGCTCCGGCCTGCTCTCGCCCTGTCTCTTGCTTGCTCTCTCTCTGGCTCTGGCCTGTCCTCTCCTTGGCTCCGGCCTGCTCTCGCACTGGCTCCGGCCTGCCCTCGTCCTGGCTCCGGCCTGCTCTCGCTCTGTCCTGCTCTTGCCCTGGGTCCGGCCTACTCTCGCCTTGGCTCCGTCCGGCCTGCTCTCGCCTTGGCTCCGGCCTGCTATCTCTCTGGCTCCGGCCTACCCTCACCTTGGCTCCTACCTGTTCTTGCCCTGGTTCCGGCCTGCATTCGCCTTGGCTCCGGCCTGCTCTCTTTCTGGTTCCGGCCAGCCCTTGCTGTGGCTCATGCCTGCTCTATATCTGGTCTGACCTCAACTTGGCTCTGGCCTGCTCTCGCTCTGGCCTGCCCCCTTGATTGGCTGTGGCCTACCCTCGCCTTGACTCCGGCCTGCTCTCGCCTTGGCTCCGGCCTGCTCTCGCCTGAGCCTGCTCTCGCTCTGGCTACGGCCTGCCCTCGCCCTGACTCTGGCCTGCCCTTGCTCTGGCTCCGGCCAGCTCTCGCATTGGTTCCGGCCTGCTCTCGCCCTGCCTCCGACCTTCTCTGGCTCTGGCTCTGGCCTGCCCTCGCCCTGGCTCTGGCCTGCTCTCTCTCTGGCTCTGGCCTGCCCATGCCTTAGCTTCGGCCTGCTCTCGCTCTGACTCTGACCTGCCCTCGCCCTGGCTCTAGCCTACCCTCACCTTGGCTCCGGCCTGCTCTTGCCTTGGCTCCAGCCTGCTCTCGCTCTGGCTCCTGCCTCCCCTCGCTCTGGCTCCTGCCTGCCCTCGCCCTAACTCCGGCCTGCCCTTGCTCTGGCTCCGGCCTGCCCTCTCATTGGCTCTTGCCTGCTCTCGCCCTGGCTCCGACCTGCCCTCTCTCTGGCTCTGGCCTGCCCTTGCCTTGGCTCTGGCCTGCTCTCGCTCTGGCTCTGTCCTGCCCTCGCCTTGGCTCCGGCCTGCTCTTGCCCTGGCTCCGGCATGCTCTCGCTCTGGCTCTGGCCTGCCATTGCACTGGCTCTGGCCTGCCCTTGCCTTGGCTCCGGCCTACTCTCGCTCTGGCTCTGGCCTGTCCTCTCCTTGGCTCCGGCCTGCCCTCGCTCTGGCTCTCACCTACTCTCGCTCCTGCCTGCCCCCTTGCCTTGGCTGTGGCCTACCCTCGCCTTGACTCCGGCCTTGTCTCGCCTTGGCTCCGGCCTGCACTCGCTCTGGCTACGGCCTGCCCTCGCCCTGACTCCGGCCTGCCCTTAAGGGCTCTGGCTCTGGCCAGCTCTCGCATTGGCTCCGGCCTGCTCTCGCCCTGCCTCCGACTTGCTCTGGCCTGCCCTCGCCCTGGCTCCGGCCTGCTCTCTCTCTGGCTCTGGCCTGCCCTTGCCTTGGCTCTGGCCTGCTCTCGCTCTGGCTCTGTACTGCTCTCGCCTTGGCTCCGGCCTGCTCTTGCCCTGGCTCCGGCATGCTCTCGCTCTGGCTCTGGCCTGCCATCGCACTGGCTCTTGCCTGCCCTTGCCTTGGCTCCGGCCTACTCTCGCTCTGGCTCTGGCCTGCTCTCGCTCTGGCTCTGGCCTGTCCTCTCCTTGGCTCCGGCCTGCCCTCGCACTGGCTCTGGCCTATTCTCGCTCCTGCCTGCCCCCTTGCCTTGGCTGTGGCCTACCCTCGCCTTGACTCCGGCCTTGTCTCGCCTTGGCTCCGGCCTGCACTCGCTCTGGCTACGGCCTGCCCTCGCCCTGACTCCGGCCTGCCCTTAAGGGCTCTGGCTCCGGCCAGCTCTCGCATTGGCTCCGGCCTGCTCTCGCCCTGCCTCCGACCTGCTCTGGCTCTGGCCTGCCCTCGCCCTGGCTCCGGCCTGCTCTCTCTCTGGCTCTGGCCTGCCCATGCCTTGGCTCCGGCCTGCTCTCTCTCTGGCTCTGGTCTGCCCTTGACTTAGCTTCGGCCTGCTCTCGCTCTGACTCTGACCTGCCCTCGCCCTGGCTCTAGCCTCCCCTCACCTTGGCTCCGGCCTGCTCTCGCCTTGGCTCCAGCCTGCTCTCGCTCTGGCTCCTGCCTGCCCTCGCTCTGGCTCCTGCCTGCCCTCGCCCTGACTCCGGCCTTCCCTTGCTCTGTCTCCGGCCAGCCCTCGCATTGGCTCTTGCCTGCTCTCGCCCTGGCTCCGACCTGCTCTCTCTCTGGCTCTGGCCTGCCCTTGCCTTGGCTCTGGCCTGCTTTCGCTCTGGCTCTGTCCTGCCCTCGCCTTGGCTCCGGCCTGCCCTTGCCTTGGCTCTGGCCTGCTTTCGCTCTGGCTCTGTCCTGCCCTCGCCTTGGCTCCGGCCTGCTCTTGCCCTGGCTCCGGCATGCTCTCGCTCTGGCTCTGGCCTGCCCTCGCACTGGCTCTGGGCTGCTCTCGCTCTGGCCTGCCCTTGCCCTGGCTCCGGCCTACTCTCGCTCTGGCTCTGGCCTGCTCTCGCTCTGGCCTCGCCCTGTCTCCGGCCTCCTCTCACCCTGGTTCCGGCCTGCCCTTGCCTTGGCTCTGGCCTTCTCTCGCTCTGGCCTACTCTCGCTCTGGCTCTGGCCTGCCCTCGCCCTGGCTCCGGCCTGCTCTCGCTCTGGCCTGCTCTCACTCTGGCGTGCCCTCGCTTTGGCTCCGGCCTGCTCTCGCTCTGGCTCTGGACTGCCCTGGCTCCGGAATGTTCTCGCCTTGGCTCCGGCCTGCTATCGCTCTGGCTCTAGCCTGCCTGAGCTCTCTCTGGCTCTGGCTTGTTCTCGCCTTGGCTCTTGCCTGCCCTCGCCTTGACTCCGGCCTGCTCTGACTCTGGCTTGGGCCTGCTCTTGCCCTGGTTCCGGCGTGCCCTTGCCTTGGCTCTAGCCTTCTCTTGCTCTGTCTGGCCTGCCCTTGCCTTGGCTCTGGCCAACTCTCGCTCTGTCTCCGGCCTGCCCTTGCCCTGGCTACGTACGGCCTGTTCTCGCTCTGCCTCTGGCCTGCTCTCGCTCTGGCTCTGGCCTGCCCCTGACTTTGCTCCGGCTTGCTCCCGCTCTGGCTCTGGCCTGCCCTCGCCTTGGCTCCGGACTGCTCTCGCTTTGGCTCTGGCCTGCCCTTGCTTGGCTCCGTCCGGCCTGCTCTCGCTCTGGCTCTGGCCTGCCCTCGCCTTGTCTCCGGCCTGATCTGACTCTGGCTCTGGCCTGCCCTCGCCCTGCTCTCGCCTTGGCTCCGGCCTGCTCTCGCCCTGGCTCTGGCCTGCTCTCGCCCTGGTTCTGGCTGCCCTTGCCTTGGCTCCGGCCTTCTTTCTCTCTGGCTCTGGCCTGCCCTTGCCTTGGCTCTGGCCAAATCTCGCTCTGGCCAAGGCGAAGGCAGGCCAGAGCCACAGCGAGAGCAGGCCAGAGCCTGAGCTAGAGCAGGCCGGAGCCTGAGCGAGAGCAGGCCGGAGCCAAGGCAAAGGCAGGCCGGAGCCAGAGCGATAGCAGGCCGTAGCCATGGCAAAGGCAGGCCGGACGGATCGAAGGCGAGAGCAGGCCGAAACCAGAGCGAGAGAATGCCGGAGCCAGGGCGAGGGCAGGCCGGAGCCAGAGCGAGGGCAGGCCGGAGCCAGAGCGAGGGCTGGCCAGAGGCAGAGCCAGGGTAGGCCAGAGCAAGAGCAGGCCGGAGCCAAGGCATGGACAGGCCAGAGCGAGAGCAGGCCTGAGCGAGAGCAGTCCGAAGCCAAGGCGAAGAAGGCAGGCCGGAGCCAGAGCAGGTGCTGGCCGTATCCAAGGCGAGGGCTGGGCGGAGCCGGAGCAAGGGCAGGCCGGAGCTAGGGCGAGGGAAGGCCTAAGCCAGAGCGAGAGCAGTCCGGAGCCAGGACGAGAGCAGGCCAGAGCCAGCGCGAGAGCAGGCCAGAGCAAGAGCCAGAGCGGGCGGCCAGGGTGAGGGCAGACCAGAGTGAGAGCGAGAGCAGGCCGGAGCCAAGGCGAGGCCAGAGCAAGAGCAGGCCAGAGCGAGAGTAGGCCGGAGCCAGGGCGACGGTAGGCCAGAGCCAGAGAGAGAGTAGGCCAGAGCCATGGCGAGAGCGGGACGGAGCCAAGGCGAGGGCAGGCCGGATCCCGAGCTATGGCATAGCGGAGCCAGGGTGAGGGCAGTGCGGAGCTAGAGCGAGAGCAGGCCGGAGCTAAGGCAAGGGCAGGTCAGAGGCAGAGCCAGGGTATGCCAGAGCGAGAGCAGGCCGGAGCCAAGGCAAGGACAGGCCCAAGCCAGAGCGAGAGCAGGCCAGAGCGAGAGCAGTCCGGAGCCAAGGCGAAGGCAGGCCAGAGCCAGAGCGAGAGCAGGCCAGAGCGAGAGCAGGCAGGAGCCAAGGCGAAGGCAGGCCGGGGCAAGAGGACGTGTTGGCCGGAGCCAAGACGAGGGCTGGCCAGAGCGAGAGCAGGCCGGAGCCAGGACGATTGCAGGCGGAGCCAGGGCGAGAGCAGGCCAGAGCCAGCGCGAGAGCAGGCCAGGGCGAGGGCAGACCAAAGTGAGAGCGAGAGCAGGCCGGAGCCAAGGTCAGGCCAGAGCAAGAGCAGGCCAGAGCCAGAGCGAGAGTAGACCGGAGCCAATGCGAGGGCAGGGCGGAGCTAGAGCAAGGGCAGGCCGGAGCCAGGGCGAGAGCAGGCCGGAGCCAAGGCGAGAGTAGGCCAGAGCCAAGGCAAGGGAAGGCCAGAGCGATAGAAGGCCAGAGCCAAGGCAAGGGCAGGCCAGAGCCAGAGCAAAAGCAGGCCGGAGCCAGGGCGAGGGCAGGCCAGAGAAGAGAAGGCCAGACAGGCCGGAGCCAGGGCGAGGGCAGGCCAGAGCCAGACCTAGAGCAGTCCGGAGCCAAGGCAAGGGCAGGCCAGACAGAGCCAGAGCGACAGCAGGCCTACGCCAGAGCGAGAGCATGCCGGAGCCAAGGCGAAGGCTGGCCATAACGAGCGAGAGCAGGCCGGAGTCAAGACGAGGGCAGGCCAGAGCAAGAGCAGGCCATATTATTCACTTAAAAAGCTTGGGGTAGACAGGGGACCATCACGGCCCTGCCTACGAGCTTACAATCTAATATACAATACAGGCTGCTCCTGAGGACATAAAGAATAATGTATACCCTGCTTACGCAATACGTCACCTAGGCTGAAGATAAATGGAACTGTAGCACCCCGAGGGCTCCGTTGCTACAGAGGTATTGCACCTCACGCAGAGGTGTGATATCTCACTCTCAGGTAAGGATGGAGTGTGGATCAGGACCCCGACACCTGCATGCATTACACCACATTGCCTTGGGGCAGGGCGACCAATATGCCCCTGAGATGGGCACGACAGTCCCTGTCCCTGGCTGGAGTGGGGGGAGGGAACACCGAGGAAGGGAGCAAGAGCAGGCCAGAGCCAGGGCGAGAGCAGGCCGGAGCCAAGGCGAGGGCTAGCCAGAGCAAGGGCAGGCCGGAGCCAGAGCAAGGGCAGGCCGGAGCCAGGGCGAGGACAGGCCAGAGCGAGAGCAGGCCGGAGCCAGGGCGAGAGCAGGCCGGAGCCAAGGCGAGGGCAGGTCAGAGCCAGAGTGAGAGCAGGCCGGAGCAAGGATGAGGGCAGGCAGTAGCCAGGGCGAGGGCAGGCCAGAGTCAGAGCGAGAGCAGGCCGGAGCTAAGGCAAGGGCAGGCCAGAGCCAAAGAGAGAGCAGGCCAGATCCAGGGCGAGAGAAGGCCAGAGGTACACCGAGACCATGTACTTTCCAATTGTGCTACTCAGCCCCCTGAACATTAGTCAATGACATTAGCCCATTCCTTAGGGACCTACCATTTGTCACTGTCACTGACTTTGTCAAGTCACATTTCCGGGTCGTAACCTTGTCAGGTCTCCCCCGCTCCCAACGGTCAGTCGAAACCCTGTCAGGTCTCCCCCACTCCCAGCGGTCAATACAGCAGTGCGACTCACATGCCCTGGTATCTAAGGTCCGGTTTGACTCTGTACTGTCCCGTCCTCTATTGAGTCGTTTGTATGGGCTGCTCAAACCTGAGTTACTGCAGGTCTCACTACCTCTAAACCCACGCCCACTACTCTCAGGACATCTTGAAAGGTCCCTGACTTCAGCTGTAGCTGTTCGGTTATTTAGGGGGCCCTTTCTCTGTCTAGCCTCACAATTTCTAGACGGCTGCCATCTTCTGCTACTCAGATGATGCTGTCTATCCACTCGCAGTCTAGCAAGATTTAACTGTTCCACCTCTCGCAGGTAGGTCACTCGGTACTCCAACAACATGTGCACATATTCCAGGCTTTCTTCTGTTCCTACCGCGGAGAATGACACCATGCCGTCTTCGTCTGGTATCCAGTCCTGACGATCACGTGGACTGCTTACTTTCACCACACCAGACTTCTTGACCATCATCTGCATGGCTCGACCATTTCTCCCAATGAGCTTTCTCACCAGAACATGAGGCACCCGGATGACCTCTTCCCGCAGACTGTGAGCTTTTCTCATCAGCAGGTCGGAGCCAAGGCGAGAGCAGGCCAGAGCAAGGGCAGGCTATAGTCAGGGCGAGGGCATGCCAGAGCGAGAGCCGGCTGGAGCTAAGATGGGAACAGGCCGGAGCCAAGGCGAGGGTAGGCCAGAGCCAGAGTGAAAACAGGCCGGAGCCAGGACGAGGGCAGGCCGGAGCCTCGGCGAGGGCAGACCAGAGCCAGAGCGAGAGAAGGCCGGAGCCAAGGCAAGGTCAGGCCGGAACCAGGGCGAGAACAGGCCAGAGAGAGAGGAGGGTCTGGGCGAGGGCAGGCCAGAAACAGAGCGAGAACAGGTCGGAGCCAGGGCGAGAGCAGGCCGGAGCCAAGGCGAGGGCAGGCCGGAGCCAGAGCGGTGGCAGGCTGGAGCCAGGGAGAGGACAGTCCGGAGCTAGAGCGAGAGCATGCCGGAGCCAGGGCGAGAGCAGGCCAGAGCGAGAGCAGGCCGGAGCCAGGACGAGAGCAGGCCGGAGCCAGGACGAGTGCAGGCCGGAGCCAGGGCGAGAGTGGGCTGGAGCCTATGCGAGGACAGGCCAGAGCCATAGCGAGAGCAGGCCGGAGCCAAGGCGAAGGCTGGCCATAACGAGCGAGGGTAGGCCGGAGACAGGGTGAGGCCAGAGCGAGGGCAGGCCAGAGAGAGAGCAGGCCGGAGACAGGGCGAGGGCAGGCCAGAGCGAGAGCAGGCCAGAGCCAAGGAGGGCAGGCCATAGCCAGAGCGAAAGCAGGCCGGAGCCAAGGCGAAGGCAGGCCAGAAGAAGAGCGAGAGCAGGCTGGAGTCAAGGGCAGGCCAGAGCAACAGCTGGCCGGAGCCAGGGCGAGAGCAGGCCGGAGTCAGAGCAAGGGCAGGCCGGAGCCAGGGAGAGAGCAGGCTAGAGCCAAGGCGAGAGCAGGCCGGAGCCAAGGCGAGGGCTGGCCAGAGCGAGAGCTGGCCGGAGCCAAGGCGAGAGCAGGCTCCCGGAGCCAAGGAGAGGGCAGGCCAGAGCGAGAGCAGTCCGGAGCCAAGGCCCTGAGGACAGTGTGCCAGAGCCAGATCCAGAGCAGGCCAGAGCAAGAGCAGGCCGGAGCCAAGGTGAGGGCAGGCCAGAGCGAGAGCTGGCCAGACTGAGAGCAGGCCAGTGCCTGAGCGAGAGCAGTCCGGAGCCAACGCAAGGGCAGGCCAGAGCCAGAGAGAGAGTAGGCCTGAGCCAGAGCGAGAGCAGGCCGGAGCCAAGGAGAAGGCAGCCCAGAACCAGAGCGAGAGCAGGTCGGAACCAAGGCGAGGGCAGGCCATAGGCAGAGCCAGGGCAGGCCAGAGCAAGAGAGAGAGCAGGCCGGAGCCAAGGCGATGGCAGGCCAGAGCCAGAGTGAGAACAGGCCAGAGCCAAGGTGAGGGCAGGCCAGAGCCAGAACGAGAGCAGGCCAGAGCGAGAGCAGGCCAGTGCCAGAGCGAGAGCAGGCCGGAGTCAGAACGAGAGCAGGCCAGTGCCAGAGCTAGAGAAGTCCGGAGCCAAGGCAAGGGCAGGCCAGAGCCAGTGAGCTAGTAGGCCTGAGCCAGAGCGAGAGGAGGCCGGAGCCAAGGCAAAGGCAGGCCCGAACCAGAGCGAGAGCAGGCCGGAGTCAAGACGAGGGCAGGCCAGAGCCAGAGCAAGAGCAGGCTGGAGCCAAGGCAAGGGCAGGCCGGAGCCAGTTAGAGGGCAGGCCGGATCCAGGACGAGAGCAGGCCGGAGCGAAGGCGAGGGCAGGCCGGAACCATTGCAGGAGCTGGCCGGAGCCAAGGCGATGGCTGGCCGGAGCCAGGGCGAGGGCAGGCCGAAGCCAGAGCGAGGGCAGACCGGAGCCAGAGCGAGAGCAGGCCATAGCCAAGGCGAGGGCAGGCAAGAGCCAAGGCGAGGGCAGGCCAGAGCTAGAGCAGGCCGGAGCCAGGACGAGGGCAGGCCGGAGCCAGGGTGAGGGCAGGCCGGAGCCAGGGTGAGGGCGGGCCGGAGCCAGGGCGAGAGCGGGCCAGAGCCAGCGCGAGAGCAGGCCAGAGCAGGCCGGAGCCAGGGCTAGGGAGGACCTGAATCAGAACGAGAGGAGGTCGGAGCCAAGGCGAGAGCAGGCTGGAGGCAGGGCGAGGGCAGGCCAGTCCAGAGCGAGAGTAAGCCAAAGCCAAGGCTAGGGCAGGCGAGAGCCAGAGCGAGAGAAGGCCGGAGCCAAGGAGAGGGCAGGCCAGAGAGAGGGCAGGCCAGATCCAGAGCGAGAGCAGGCCAGAGACAGAGCGAGAGCCGGCCGGAGCCAGAGCAATAGGAGGCAGCAGCGAGGGCAGACCGGTGCCAAGGCGAGGGCAGGCCAGAGGCAGAGCCAGGGCAGGCCAGTACCAGAGCGAGAGCAGGCTGGAGCCAAAGCGAGGGCAGACCAGAGCGAGAGCAGGCCGGAGCCAAGGTGAGGGCAGGCCAGAGCCAGAAGGAGAGCCGGCCAGTGCCAGAGCGAGAGCAGTCCGGAGCCAAGGCAAGGGCAGGCCAGAGCCAGAGAGAGAGTAGGCCTGAGCCAGAGCAAGAGCAGGCCGGAGCCAAGGCGAAGTCAGGCTAGAACCAGAGTGAGAGCAGACCAGAGTCAAGACGAGGGCAGGACAGAGCCAGAGCAAGAGCAGGCTGGAGGCAAGGAGAGGGCTGGCCAGAGCCAGAGTGAGAGCAGGCCAGGGCGAGGGCAGGCTAGAGCAAGAGCAGGCCGGAGCCAGGGCGAGGGCAGGCTGGAGCCAGGGCGAGGGCACGCCGGAGCCAGGGAGAGAGCAGGTCAGAGCCAAGGCGAGGTCAGTCCAGAGTGAGAGCAGGCAGGAGCCAGGACGAGGGCAGGTCGGAGCCAGGGCGACAGCAGGCTTGAGCCAGCACGAGAGCACGCCAGAGCTACAGCCAGAGCAGGCCGGAGTCAGGGCGAGGGCAGACCAGAGTCAGAGCGAGGGCAGGCCAGAGCCAGAGCAGGCCAGAGCCAGAGTGAGAGCAGGCCAGTGCCTGAGCGAGAGCAGTCCGGAGCCAAGGCAAGGGCAGGCCAGAGCCAGATAGAGAGTAGGCATGAGCCAGAGCAAGAGCAGGCCGGAGCCAAGGAGAAGGCAGCCCAGAACCAGAGCGAGAGCAGGTCGGAACCAAGGCGAGGGCAGGCCATAGGCAGAGCCAGGGCAGGCCAGAGCAAGAGAGAGAGCAGGCCGGAGCCAAGGCGATTTGCAGGCCAGAGTCAGAGTGAGAACAGGCCAGAGCCAAGGTGAGGGCAGGCCTGAGCGAGAGAAGGCCAGTGCCAGAGCGAGAGCAGGCCAGTGCCAGAACGAGAGCAGGCCAGTGCCAGAGCTAGAGAAGTCCGGAGCCAAGGCAAGGGCAGGCCAGAGCCAGAGAGCGAGTAGTGCCTGAGCCAGAGCGAGAGGAGGCCGGAGCCAAGGCAAAGGCAGGCCCGAACCAGAGCGAGAACAGGCCAGAGCAAGAGCAGGCCGGAGCCAGGGCGAGGGCAGGCCAGAGCCAGAGCAAGAACAGGCCGGAGGCAGGGCGAGAGCAGGCCGGAGCCAAGGCGAGGGCTGGCCGGAGCCAGAGCAAGGGCAGGCCGGAGCCAGGGCGAGAGCAGGCCGGAGCGAAGGCGAGGGCAGGCCAGAGCCAGAGCAAGAGCAGGTCGGAGCCAAGGCGAGGGCAGGTCAGAGCCAGAGCGAGAGCAGGCCAGAGCCAAGGCGAGGGGAGGCCAGAGCGAGAGCAGGCCAGAGCGAAAGCAGTCCGGAGCCAAGGCAAGGGCAGGCCAGAGCGAGAGCAGGCCTGAGCCAGAGCAGGCCTGAGCAAGAGCAGGCCGGAGCCAAGGCGAAGGCAGGCCAGAACAAGAGCGAGATCAGGCCAGAGTAAAGACGAGGGCAGGCCAGAGCCAGAGAAAGAGCAGGCCAGATCCAGAGCGAGAGCAGGCTGGAGCCAGGGCAGGCCAGAGCCAGGGCAAGAGCAGGCCGGAGCCAGATCGAGAGCAGGCCGGAGCCAAGGCGAGAGCAGGCCGGAGCCAAGGTGAGAGCAGGCCGGAGCCAAGGCGAGGGCTGGCCGGAGCCAGAGCGAGAGCAGGCTGGAGCCAAGGCGAGAGCACTCCGGAGCCAAGGCGAGGGCGGGCCAGAGCCAGA
Source organism: Phyllobates terribilis (assembly GCF_046119375.1). Lineage (NCBI taxonomy): Eukaryota > Metazoa > Chordata > Amphibia > Anura > Dendrobatidae > Phyllobates > Phyllobates terribilis. The sequence continues at coordinate 1,877,040 of NW_027362898.1, read as the reverse complement.
GCGAGAGCAGGCCGTAGCCAAGGTGAGGGCAGGCCAGAGCCAGAGTGAGAGCAGGCCAGGGCGAGGGCAGGCTAGAGCAAGAGCAGGCCGGAGCCAGGGCGAGGGCAGGCCGGAGACAGGGCGAGGGCAGGCTGGAGCCAGGGCGAGGGCACGCCGGAGCCAGGGAGAGAGCAGGTCAGAGCCAAGGCGAGGTCAGTCCAGAGTGAGAGCAGGCAGGAGCCAGGACGAGGGCAGGTCGGAGCCAGGGCGACAGCAGGCTTGAGCCAGCACGAGAGCACGCCAGAGCTACAGCCAGAGCAGGCCGGAGTCAGGGCGAGGGCAGACCAGAGTCAGAGCGAGGGCAGGCCAGAGCCAGAGCAGGCCAGAGCCAGAGTGAGAGCAGGCCAGTGCCTGAGCGAGAGCAGTCCGGAGCCAAGGCAAGGGCAGGCCAGAGCCAGATAGAGAGTAGGCATGAGCCAGAGCAAGAGCAGGCCGGAGCCAAGGAGAAGGCAGCCCAGAACCAGAGCGAGAGCAGGTCGGAACCAAGGCGAGGGCAGGCCATAGGCAGAGCCAGGGCAGGCCAGAGCAAGAGAGAGAGCAGGCCGGAGCCAAGGCGATTTGCAGGCCAGAGTCAGAGTGAGAACAGGCCAGAGCCAAGGTGAGGGCAGGCCTGAGCGAGAGAAGGCCAGTGCCAGAGCGAGAGCAGGCCAGTGCCAGAACGAGAGCAGGCCAGTGCCAGAGCTAGAGAAGTCCGGAGCCAAGGCAAGGGCAGGCCAGAGCCAGAGAGCGAGTAGTGCCTGAGCCAGAGCGAGAGGAGGCCGGAGCCAAGGCAAAGGCAGGCCCGAACCAGAGCGAGAACAGGCCAGAGCAAGAGCAGGCCGGAGCCAGGGCGAGGGCAGGCCAGAGCCAGAGCAAGAACAGGCCGGAGGCAGGGCGAGAGCAGGCCGGAGCCAAGGCGAGGGCTGGCCGGAGCCAGAGCAAGGGCAGGCCGGAGCCAGGGCGAGAGCAGGCCGGAGCGAAGGCGAGGGCAGGCCAGAGCCAGAGCAAGAGCAGGTCGGAGCCAAGGCGAGGGCAGGTCAGAGCCAGAGCGAGAGCAGGCCAGAGCCAAGGCGAGGGGAGGCCAGAGCGAGAGCAGGCCAGAGCGAAAGCAGTCCGGAGCCAAGGCAAGGGCAGGCCAGAGCGAGAGCAGGCCTGAGCCAGAGCAGGCCTGAGCAAGAGCAGGCCGGAGCCAAGGCGAAGGCAGGCCAGAACAAGAGCGAGATCAGGCCAGAGTAAAGATGAGGGCAGGCCAGAGCCAGAGAAAGAGCAGGCCAGATCCAGAGCGAGAGCAGGCTGGAGCCAGGGCAGGCCAGAGCCAGGGCAAGAGCAGGCCGGAGCCAGATCGAGAGCAGGCCGGAGCCAAGGCGAGAGCAGGCCGGAGCCAAGGTGAGAGCAGGCCGGAGCCAAGGCGAGGGCTGGCCGGAGCCAGAGCGAGAGCAGGCTGGAGCCAAGGCGAGAGCACTCCGGAGCCAAGGCGAGGGCGGGCCAGAGCCAGAGCGAGAGCAGGCCGTAGCCAAGGTGAGGGCAGGCCAGAGCCAGATCCAGAGCAGGCCAGAGTCATGGCGAGAGCAGGCCGGAGCCAAGGCGAGGGCAGGCCAGAGCGAGGGCAGGCCAGAGCCAGAGTGAGAGTAGGCCAGAGCCAAGGCAAGGGCAGGCTAGAACCAGAATGAGAGAAGGCCAGAGCCAGAGCTAGAGCAGTCCGGAGCCAGAGCAAGGGCGGGCCTGAGCCTGAGCGAGAGCAGGCTGGAGCCATGACGAAGGCAGGCCAGAACAATAGCGAGATCAGGCTAGAGGGCTGGCCAGAGGAAGAGCAGGCCGGAGCCAAGGCATGGGCAGACAAGAGCCAGAGAAAGAGCAGGCCGGAGCCAGGGCGAGGGCAGGCCAGAGCGAGAGCAGGCCGGAGCCAGGGCGAGGGCAGGCCAGAGCGAGAGCAGGCCGGAGCCAGGGCGAGGGCAGGCCAGAGCGAGAGCCGGCCGGAGCCAGGGCGAGGGCAGGCCAGAGCGAGAGCAGGTCGGAGTCAGGGCGAGAGCAGGCCGGAGCCAATGCGAGGGCAGGCTGGAGCCAGAGCAAGGGCCGGCCGGAGTCAGGGCGAGGGCACGCCGGAGCCAGGGAGAGAGCAGGTCAGAGCCAAGGCGAGGTCAGTCCAGAGTGAGAGCAGGCAGGAGCCAGGACGAGGGCAGGTCGGAGCCAGGGCGACAGCAGGCTTGAGCCAGCACGAGAGCACGCCAGAGCTACAGCCAGAGCAGGCCGGAGTCAGGGCGAGGGCAGACCAGAGTCAGAGCGAGGGCAGGCCAGAGCCAGAGCAGGCCAGAGTGAGAGCAGGCCAGTGCCTGAGCGAGAGCAGTCCGGAGCCAAGGCAAGGGCAGGCCAGAGCCAGATAGAGAGTAGGCATGAGCCAGAGCAAGAGCAGGCCGGAGCCAAGGAGAAGGCAGCCCAGAACCAGAGCGAGAGCAGGTCGGAACCAAGGCGAGGGCAGGCCATAGGCAGAGCCAGGGCAGGCCAGAGCAAGAGAGAGAGCAGGCCGGAGCCAAGGCGATTTGCAGGCCAGAGTCAGAGTGAGAACAGGCCAGAGCCAAGGTGAGGGCAGGCCTGAGCGAGAGAAGGCCAGTGCCAGAGCGAGAGCAGGCCAGTGCCAGAACGAGAGCAGGCCAGTGCCAGAGCTAGAGAAGTCCGGAGCCAAGGCAAGGGCAGGCCAGAGCCAGAGAGCGAGTAGTGCCTGAGCCAGAGCGAGAGGAGGCCGGAGCCAAGGCAAAGGCAGGCCCGAACCAGAGCGAGAACAGGCCAGAGCAAGAGCAGGCCGGAGCCAGGGCGAGGGCAGGCCAGAGCCAGAGCAAGAACAGGCCGGAGGCAGGGCGAGAGCAGGCCAGAGCCAAGGCGAGGGCTGGCCGGAGCCAGAGCAAGGGCAGGCCGGAGCCAGGGCGAGAGCAGGCCGGAGCGAAGGCGAGGGCAGGCCAGAGCCAGAGCAAGAGCAGGTCGGAGCCAAGGCGAGGGCAGGTCAGAGCCAGAGCGAGAGCAGGCCAGAGCCAAGGCGAGGGGAGGCCAGAGCGAGAGCAGGCCAGAGCGAAAGCAGTCCGGAGCCAAGGCAAGGGCAGGCCAGAGCGAGAGCAGGCCTGAGCCAGAGCAGGCCTGAGCAAGAGCAGGCCGGAGCCAAGGCGAAGGCAGGCCAGAACAAGAGCGAGATCAGGCCAGAGTAAAGACGAGGGCAGGCCAGAGCCAGAGAAAGAGCAGGCCAGATCCAGAGCGAGAGCAGGCTGGAGCCAGGGCAGGCCAGAGCCAGGGCAAGAGCAGGCCGGAGCCAGAGCGAGAGCAGGCCGGAGCCAAGGCGAGAGCAGGCCGGAGCCAAGGTGAGAGCAGGCCGGAGCCAAGGCGAGGGCTGGCCGGAGCCAGAGCGAGAGCAGGCTGGAGCCAAGGCGAGAGCACTCCGGAGCCAAGGCGAGGGCGGGCCAGAGCGAGAGCAGGCCGTAGCCAAGGTGAGGGCACGCCAGAGCTAGATCCAGAGCAGGCCAGAGTCATGGCGAGAGCAGGCCGGAGCCAAGGCGAGGGCAGGCCAGAGCGAGGGCAGGCCAGAGCCAGAGTGAGAGTAGGCCAGAGCCAAGGCAAGGGCAGGCTAGAACCAGAATGAGAGAAGGCCAGAGCCAGAGCTAGAGCAGTCCGGAGCCAGAGCAAGGGCGGGCCTGAGCCTGAGCGAGAGCAGGCTGGAGCCATAACGAAGGCAGGCCAGAACAATAGCGAGATCAGGCTAGAGGGCTGGCCAGAGGAAGAGCAGGCCGGAGCCAAGGCATGGGCAGACAAGAGCCAGAGAAAGAGCAGGCCGGAGCCAGGGCGAGGGCAGGCCAGAGCGAGAGCAGGCCGGAGCCAGGGCGAGGGCAGGCCAGAGCGAGAGCCGGCCTCAGCCAGGGCGAGGGCAGGCCAGAGCGAGAGCAGGCCGGAGCCACGGCGAGGGTAGGCCAGAGGTAAGGCAAGGGCATGTTAGAGCCAGAGCGATAGAAGGCCAGAGCCAAGGGAAGGGCAGGCCGGAACCAGGGCGAGAGCAGGCCGGAGACAGGTCGAGGCCAGAGCGAGAGCAGGCCAGAACGAGAGTAGGCCAGAGCCAGGGCGAGAGCAGGCCAGAGAGAGTGCTGGCCGGAGCCAAGGCGAGAGCAGGCCGGAGCCAAAGCGAGGGTAGGCCAGATCCAGAGCGAGAGCAGGCCAGAGGCAGAGCGAGAGCAGGCCGGAGCCAGAGCAATAGAAGGCAGCAGCCAGGGCGAGGGCAGACCGGTGCCAAGGCGAGAGCAGACCGGAGCCAAGGCGAGGGCAGGCCAGAGGCAGAGCCAGGGCAGGCCAGTACCAGAGCGAGAGCAGGCTGGAGCCAAAGCGAGGGCAGACCAGAGCCAGAGCGAGAGCAGGCCGGAGCCAAGTTGAGGGCAGGCCAGAGCCAGAAGGAGAGCAGGCCAGTTTCAGAGCGAGAGCAGTCCAGTGCCAGTGCGAGAGCAGTCCGGAGCCAAGGCAAGGGCAGGCCAGAGCCAGAGAGAGAGCAGGCCGGAGCCAATGCGGTCAGGCTAGAACCAGAGCGAGAGCAGACCAGAGTCAAGACGAGGGCAGGACAGAGCCAGAGCAAGACCAGGCTGGAGCCAAGGAGAGGGCTGGCCGGAGCCAGACCAAGGACAGGCCAGAGCCAGAGTGAGAGCAGGCCAGAGCCAGGGCGAGGGCAGGCTAGAGCAAGAGCAGGCCGGAGCCAGGGCGAGGGCAGGCTGGAGCCAGAGCGAGGGCAAGCCGGAGCCGGGGCGAGGGCAGGCCGGAGCCAGGGCGAGGGCAGGCCGGAGCCAGGGCGTGGGCAGGCTGGAGCCAGGGAGAGAGCAGGTCGGAGCCAAGGCGAGGTCAGGCCAGAGCGAGAGCAGGACGGAGCCAGGGCGAGGTCAGGCCAGAGCGAGAGCAGGCCGGAGCCAGGACGAGGGCAGGCCGGAGCCAGGGCGAGAGCAGGCAAGAGCTAATGCGATGGCAGGCCAGAGCCAGAGCAGGCCGGAGCCAGGACGAGGGCAGGCCGGAGCCAGGGCGAGAGCAGGCCGGAGCCAGCACGAGAGCAGGCCAGAGCTACAGCCAGAGCAGGCCGGTGTCAGGGCGAGGGCAGACCAGAGTCAGAGCGAGGGCAGGCCAGAGCGAGAGCATGCCAGAGCCAGAGTGAGAGCAGGCCAGTGCCTGAGCGAGAGCAGTCCGGAGCCAAGGCAAGGGCAGGCCAGAGCCAGAGAGAGAGTAGGCCTGAGCCAGAGCAAGAGCAGGCCAGAGTCAAGGAGAAGGCAGCCCAAAACCAGAGCGAGAGCAGGTCGGAACCAAGGCGAGGGCAGGCCATAGGCAGAGCCAGGGCAGGCCGGAGCAAGAGAGAGAGCAGGCCGGAGCCAGAGCGAGAGCAGGCCAGTGCTGGAGCTAGAGAAGTCTGGAGCCAAGGGCAGGCCAGAGCCAGAGAGCGAGTAGGCCTGAGCCAGAGCGAGAGGAGGCCGGAGCCAAGGCAAGGGCAGGCCGGAACAAAGGCGAGGGTAGGCCAGAGCCAGAGCAAGAGCAGGCCAGAGCAAAAGCAGGCCGGAGCCAGGGCCAGAGCTGGCCGGAGCCAAGGCGAGGGCTGGCCAGAGCCAGAGCAAGGGCAGGCCGGAGCCAAGGCGAAGGCAGGCCAGAACAAGAGCGAGATCAGGCCAGAGTAAAGACGAGGGCAGGCCAGAGCCAGAGGAAGAGCAGGCCGGAGCCAAGGCATGGGCAGGCGAGAGCCAGAGAGAGAGCAGGCCGGAGCCAGAGCGAGAGTAGGCCAGAGCCAGGGCGAGAGCAGGCCAGAGAGAGTGCTGGCCGGAGCCAAGGCGAGAGCAGGCCGGAGCCAAAGCGAGGGTAGGCCAGATCCAGAGCGAGAGCAGGCCAGAGGCAGAGCGAGAGCAGGCCGGAGCCAGAGCAATAGAAGGCAGCAGCCAGGGCGAGGGCAGACCGGTGCCAAGGCGAGAGCAGACCGGAGCCAAGGCGAGGGCAGGCCAGAGGCAGAGCCAGGGCAGGCCAGTACCAGAGCGAGAGCAGGCTGGAGCCAAAGCGAGGGCAGACCAGAGCCAGAGCGAGAGCAGGCCGGAGCCAAGTTGAGGGCAGGCCAGAGCCAGAAGGAGAGCAGGCCAGTTTCAGAGCGAGAGCAGTCCAGTGCCAGTGCGAGAGCAGTCCGGAGCCAAGGCAAGGGCAGGCCAGAGCCAGAGAGAGAGCAGGCCGGAGCCAATGCGGTCAGGCTAGAACCAGAGCGAGAGCAGACCAGAGTCAAGACGAGGGCAGGACAGAGCCAGAGCAAGACCAGGCTGGAGCCAAGGAGAGGGCTGGCCGGAGCCAGACCATGGACAGGCCAGAGCCAGAGTGAGAGCAGGCCAGAGCCAGGGCGAGGGCAGGCTAGAGCAAGAGCAGGCCGGAGCCAGGGCGAGGGCAGGCTGGAGCCAGAGCGAGGGCAAGCCGGAGCCGGGGCGAGGGCAGGCCGGAGCCAGGGCGAGGGCAGGCCGGAGCCAGGGCGTGGGCAGGCTGGAGCCAGGGAGAGAGCAGGTCGGAGCCAAGGCGAGGTCAGGCCAGAGCGAGAGCAGGACGGAGCCAGGGCGAGGTCAGGCCAGAGCGAGAGCAGGCCGGAGCCAGGACGAGGGCAGGCCGGAGCCAGGGCGAGAGCAGGCAAGAGCTAATGCGATGGCAGGCCAGAGCCAGAGCAGGCCGGAGCCAGGACGAGGGCAGGCCGGAGCCAGGGCGAGAGCAGGCCGGAGCCAGCACGAGAGCAGGCCAGAGCTACAGCCAGAGCAGGCCGGTGTCAGGGCGAGGGCAGACCAGAGTCAGAGCGAGGGCAGGCCAGAGCGAGAGCATGCCAGAGCCAGAGTGAGAGCAGGCCAGTGCCTGAGCGAGAGCAGTCCGGAGCCAAGGCAAGGGCAGGCCAGAGCCAGAGAGAGAGTAGGCCTGAGCCAGAGCAAGAGCAGGCCAGAGTCAAGGAGAAGGCAGCCCAAAACCAGAGCGAGAGCAGGTCGGAACCAAGGCGAGGGCAGGCCATAGGCAGAGCCAGGGCAGGCCGGAGCAAGAGAGAGAGCAGGCCGGAGCCAGAGCGAGAGCAGGCCAGTGCTGGAGCTAGAGAAGTCTGGAGCCAAGGGCAGGCCAGAGCCAGAGAGCGAGTAGGCCTGAGCCAGAGCGAGAGGAGGCCGGAGCCAAGGCAAGGGCAGGCCGGAACAAAGGCGAGGGTAGGCCAGAGCCAGAGCAAGAGCAGGCCAGAGCAAAAGCAGGCCGGAGCCAGGGCCAGAGCTGGCCGGAGCCAAGGCGAGGGCTGGCCAGAGCCAGAGCAAGGGCAGGCCGGAGCCAAGGCGAAGGCAGGCCAGAACAAGAGCGAGATCAGGCCAGAGTAAAGACGAGGGCAGGCCAGAGCCAGAGGAAGAGCAGGCCGGAGCCAAGGCATGGGCAGGCGAGAGCCAGAGAGAGAGCAGGCCGGAGCCAGAGCGAGAGCAGGTCAGAGCCAGGGTGAGAGCAGGCCGGAGTCAAGGCAAGGGCAGGCCAGAGCAAGAGCAAGAGCCGGCCAGATCTAGAGCAAGAGCAGGCCGGAGCCAGGGCGAGGGCAGGCCAGAGCCAGGGCAAGAGCAGGCCAGAGCCAGAGCAGGCCGGAGCCCAGGCCGGAGCCAAGGCGAGAGCAGGCTGGAGCCAAGGCGAGGGCAAGCCAGAGCGAGAGCAGGCCATAGCCAAGGCGAAGGCCCGCCAGAGCCAGATCCAGAGCAGGCCAGAGTCATGGCGAGATCAGGCCGGAGCCAAGGCGAGGGCACGCCAGAGCGAGAGCAGGTCAGAGCCAGAGCGAGAGCAGGCAGGAGCCAGGGCGAAGGCAGGCCAGAGCGAGAGTAGGCCAGAGCCAAGGCAAGGGCAGGCCAGAGCCAAGGCAAGGGCAGGCCGGAACATGGGCGAGAACAGGCCGGAGACAGGGCGAGTCCAGAGCGAGAGCAGGTCAGAACATGAGCGAGAGTATGCTGGAACCAGTGCGAGGGCTGGCCAGAGCCATAGAGAGAGCAGGCCAGAGCCAGAGCTAGAGCAGTCCCGAGCCAGAGCTAGGGTGGGCCTGAGCCAGAGCGAGAACAGGCCTGAGCCAGAGCGAGAGCTGGCTGGAGCCATGACGAAGGCAGGCCAGAACAAGAGCGAGATCAGGTTAGAGGGCAGGCCAGAGCCAGAGGAAGAGCAGGCCGGAGCCAAGGCATGGGCAGACAAGAGCCAGAGAAAGAGCAGGCCGGAGCCAGGGCGTGGGCACGCCAGAGCGAGAGCAGGTCGGAGCCAGGGCGAGAGCAGGCTGGAGCCAATGCGAGGGCAGGCCGGAGCCAGAGCAAGGGCAGGCCGGAGTCAGGGCGAGGGCAGGCCGGAGCCATAGCGAAAGCTGGCCGGAGCCACGGCGAGGGTAGGCCAGAGCCAAGGCAAGGGCATGCCAGAGCGATAGAATGCCAGAGCCAAGGGAAGGGCAGGCCGGAACCAGGGCGAGAGCAGGCTGGAGACAGGGCGAGGTCAGAGCGAGAGCAGGCCAGAAAGAGAGTAGGCCAGAGCCAGGGCGAGAGCAGGCCAGAGCGAGTGCAGGCCGGAGCCAAGGCGAGAGCAGGCCGGAGCCAAAGCGAGGGCAGGCCAGAGCCAGGGCGAGAGCAGGCCGGAGCCAAGGCGAGGGCAGGCCATAGCCAGATCCAGAGCGGGCCGGAGTCAGTGCGAGGGCAGGCCAGAGTTAGAGCGAGAGCAGGCCGGAGCCAAGGCGAAGGCACGCCAGAGCGAGAGCAGGCCGGAGCCATGGCGATGGTAGGCAAGAGCCAGAGCGAGAGTAGGCCAGAGCCAAGGCAAGGGCCGGTCAGAGCGAGAGAAGGCCGGAGCCAAGGCAAGGGCAGGCCGGAACAAGGGCGAGAACAGGCCGGAGTCAAGACGAGGGCAGGCCAGAGCAAGAGCAGGCCGGAGTCAGGGCGAGGGCAGGCCAGAGTCAGAGCGAGAGCAGGCCGGAGCCAAGGCGAGGGCACGCCATTGCCAGAGCGAGAGCAGGCCAGATCCAGAGCGACAGCAGGCCGGAGCCAGAGCGAGGGAAGGCAAGAGCCACAGCGAGAGTAGGCCAAAGCCAAGGCAAGGGCAGGCCATAGCCAGAGCGAGAGAAGGCCAGACCCAAGGCAAGGGCAGGCCGGAACAACGGCTAAAGCAGGCCCGAGACAGGGCGAGGCCACAGCGAGAGCAGGCCACAGCCAGAGTGAGAGTATGCCGGAGTCTGGGCGAGGGCAGGCCAGAGCCAGAGAGAGAGCAGGCCGGAGCCCGGGCGAGGGCGGGCCAGAGCCAAAGCGAGAGCAGGCCGGAGCCAGGGCGAGAGCAGGCCGGAGCTAGGGCGAGAGCAGGCCGGAGCTAAGGCGAGGGCAGGCCGGAGCCAGAGCGATGGCAGGCCGGAGCCAGGGCAAGGGCAGTCCGGAACTAGAGCGAGAGCAAGCCGTAGCCAAGGTGAGAGCTGGCCGGAGCCAAGGCGAGGGCAGTCCAGAGCAAGAGCAGGTCGAAGCCAAGGCGAGGGCAGGCCAAAGCCAGAGCAGGCCGGAGCCAAGGCGAGGGGAGGCCAGAGCGAGAGCAGGCCAGAGCGAGAGTGATAGAAGGCCAGAGTCAAGGCAAGGGCAGGCCGGAACCAGGGTAGGAGCAGGCCGGAGACAGGGTGAGGCCAGAGCCAGAACAAGAGCGAGAGCAGGCTGGAGCCAAGGTGAAGGCAGGCCAGAACAAGAGCGAGATCAGGCTAGAGTCAAGACGATGGCAGTCCAGAGCCAGAGGAAGAGCAGGCCGGAGCCAAGGCATGGGCAGGCCAGAGCCAGAGAGAGAGCAGGCTGGAGGCAGGGCGAGGGCAGGCCAGAGCCAGAGCAAGAGCAGGTCGGAGCCAGGGCGAGAGCAGGCCGGAGCCAATGCGAGGGCAGGCCGGAGCCAGAGCAAGGGCAGGCCGTAGTCAGGGCGAGGGCAGGCCAGAGTCAGAGTGAGAGCAGGCCGTAGCCAAGGCGAGGGCATGCCAGAGCGAGAGCAGGCCGGAGCCAAGGCAAGGGCCGGCCAGAGCGAGAGAAGCCGGAGCCAAGGCAAGGGCAGGCCGGAACAAGGGCGAGAACAGGCCGGAGTCAAGACGAGGGCAGGCCAGAGCAAGAGCAGGCCGGAGTCAAGGCGAGGAAAGGCCAGAGTCAGAGCGCGAGCAGGCCGGAGCCAAGGAGAGGGCACGCCAGAGCGAGAGCAGGCCAGAACCACAGCAACAGCAGGCCGGAGCCAGGGCAAGGGCAGGCAAGGGCCAGAGGGAGAGTAGGCCAGAGCCAAGGCAAGGGCAGGCCAGAGCGAGAGAAGGCCAGAGCCAAGGCAAGGGCAGGCCGAACAACGGCTAAAGCAGGCCCGAGACAGGACGAGGCCAGAGCCAGAGTGAGAGTATGCCGGAGCCTGGGCGAGGGCAGGCCAGAGCCAGAGAGAGAGCAGGCCAGGGCGAGGGCGGGCCAGAGCCAAAGCGAGAGCAGGCCGGAGCCAGGACGAGAGCAGGCCAGAGATAAGGCGAGGGCAGGCCGGAGCCAGAGCGATGGCAGGCCATAGCCAGGGCAAGGGCAGTCCGGAACTAGAGCGAGAGCAGGCCGTAGCCAAGGTGAGAGCTGGCCGGAGCCAAGGCGAGGGCAGGCCAGAGCCAGAGCGAGAGCAGGCCGGAGCCAAGGCGAGGGCAGGCCAGAGCCAGAGCAAGAGCAGGTCGTAGCCAAGGCGAGGGCAGGCCAGAGCCAGAGCAGGCCGGAGCAAAGGCGAGGGGAGGCCAGAGCGAGAGCAGGCCAGAGCGATAGCAGGCCAGAGCCAAGGCGAGAGCAGGCCGGAGCCAAGGCAAGGGTAGGCCAGAGCCAAGGCAAGGGCAGGCCAGAGCCAGAGTGATAGAAGGCCAGAGTCAAGTCAAGGGGAGGCCGGAACCAGGGCGAGAGCATGACGGAGACAGGGCGAGGCCACAGCGAGAGCAGTCCACAACCAGAGTGAGAGTATGCCGGAGTCTGGGCGAGGGCAGGCCAGAGCCAGAGAGAGAGCAGGCCGGAGCCCGGGCGAGGGCGGGCCAGAGCCAAAGCGAGAGCAGGCCGGAGCTAAGGCGAGGGCAGGTCGGAGCCAGAGCGAGAGCAGGCCAGAGGCTCGGCGACGGCAGGCCAGAGCCAGAGCGAGAGAAGGCCGGAGCCAAGGCAAGATCAGGCCGGAACCAGGGCAAGGGCAGTCCAGAGCAAGTGCAGGTCGGAGCCAAGGCGAGGGCAGGTCGGAGCCAAGGCGAGGGCAGGCCGGAGCCAAGGCGAGGGGAGGCCAGAGCGAGAGCAGGCCAGAGCGAGAGTGATAGAAGGCCAGAGTCAAGGCAAGGGCAGGCCGGAACCAGGGCAGGAGCAGGCCGGAGACAGGGTGAGGCCAGAGCCAGAACAAGAGCGAGAGCAGGCTGGAGCCAAGGTGAAGGCAGGCCAGAACAAGAGCGAGATCAGGCTAGAGTCAAGACGATGGCAGTCCAGAGCCAGAGGAAGAGCAGGCCGGAGCCAAGGCATGGGCAGGCGAGAGCCAGAGAGAGAGCAGGCCGGAGCCAGAGCGAGGACAGGCCAGAGCGAGAGCAGGTCAGAGCCAGGGTGAGAGCAGGCCGGAGTCAAGACAAGGGCAGGCCAGAGCCAGAGCAAGAGCCGGCCAGATCTAGAGCAAGAGCAGGCCGGAGCCAGGGCGAGGGCAGGCCAGAGCCAGGGCAAGAGCAGGCCAGAGCCAGAGCAGGCCGGAGCCAAGGCGAGAGCAGGCCGGAGCCAAAGCGAGGGCAAGCCAGAGCGATAGCAGGCCATAGCCAAGGCGAGGGCATGCCAGAGCCAGATCCAGAGCAGGCCAGAGTCATGGCGAGAGCAGGCCGGAGCCAAGGCGAGGGCACGCCAGAGCCAGAGCGAGAGCAGGTCAGAGCCAGAGCGAGAGCAGGCAGCAGCCAGGGCGAAGGCAGGCCAGAGCGAGAGTAGGCCAGAGCCAAGGCAAGGGCAGGCCAGAGCCAGAACGAGAGAAGGCCGGAGCCAAGGCAAGGGCAGGCTGGAACATGGGCGAGAACAAGGCGGAGACAGGGCGAGGCCAGAGCGAGAGCAGGTCAGAACCTGAGCGAGAGTATGCCGGAGCCAGTGCAAGGGCTGGCCAGAGCCATAGCGAGAGCAGGCCAGAGCCAGAGCTAGAGCAGTCCCGAGCCAGAGCTAGGGTGGGCCTGAGCCAGAGCGAGAACAGGCCTGAGCCAGAGCGAGAGCAGGTTGGAGCCATGACGAAGGCAGGCCAGAACAAGCGCGAGATCAGGCTAGAGGGCAGGCCAGAGCCAGAGGAAGAGCAGGCCGGAGCCAAGGCATGGGCAGACAAGAGCCAGAGAAAGAGCAGGCCGGAGCCAGGGCGTGGGCACGCCAGAGCGAGAGCAGGTCGGAGCCAGGGCGAGAGCAGGCCGGAGCCAATGCGAGGGCAGGCCGGAGCCAGAGCAAGGGCAGGCCGGAGTCAGGGCGAGGGCAGGCTGGAGCCAGAGCGAGAGCAGGCCGGAGCCACGGCAAGGGTAGGCCAGAACCAAGGCAAGGGCATGCCAGAGCCAGAGCGATAGAAGGCCAGAGCCAAGGGAAGGGCAGGCCGGAACCAGGGCGAGAGCAGGCTGGAGACAGGGGGAGGTCAGAGCGAGAGCAGGCCAGAACGAGAGTAGGCCAGAGCCAGGGCGAGAGCAGGCCAGAGCGAGTGCAGGCCGGAGCCAAGGCGAGGGCAGGCCAGGGCGAGAGCAGGCCGGAGCCAAGGCGAGGGCAGGCCAGAGCCAGATCCAGAGCGAGCCGGAGTCAGTGCGAGGGCAGGCCAGAGTTAGAGCGAGAACAGGCCGGAGCCAAGGCGAAGGCACGCCAGAGCGAGAGCAGGCCGGAGCCATGGCGAGGGTAGGCAAGAGCCAGAGCGATAGTAGGCCAGAGCCAAGGCAAGGGCCGGCCAGAGCGAGTGAAGGCCGGAGCCAAGGCAAGGGCAGGCCGGAACAAGGGCGAGAACAGGCCGGAGTCAAGACGAGGGCAGGCCAGAGCAAGAGCAGGCCGGAGTCAGGGCGAGGGCAGGCCAGAGTCAGAGCGAGAGCAGGCCGGAGCCAAGGCGAGGGCACGCCAGAGCGAGAGCAGGCCAGAGCCAAGGCAAGGGCAGGCCATAGCCAGAGCGAGAGAAGGCCAGACCCAAGGCAAGGGCAGGCCGCAACAACGGCTAAAGCAGGCCCGAGACAGGGCGAGGCCACAGCGAGAGCAGGCCACAGCCAGAGTGAGAGTATGCCGGAGTCTGGGCGAGGGCAGGCCAGAGCCAGAGAGAGAGCAGGCCGGAGCCCGGGCGAGGGCGGGCCAGAGCCAAAGCGAGAGCAGGCCGGAGCCAAGGCGAGGGCAGTCCAGAGCAAGAGCAGGTCGGAGCCAAGGCGAGGGCAGGCCAAAGCCAGAGCAGGCCGGAGCCAAGGCGAGGGGAGGCCAGAGCGAGAGCAGGCCAGAGCGAGAGTGATAGAAGGCCAGAGTCAAGGCAAGGGCAGGCCGGAACCAGGGCAGGAGCAGGCCGGAAACAGGGTGAGGCCAGAGCCAGAACAAGAGCGAGAGCAGGCTGGAGCCAAGGTGAAGGCAGGCCAGAACAAGAGCGAGATCAGGCTAGAGTCAAGACGATTGCAGTCCAGAGCCAGAGGAAGAGCAGGCCGGAGCCAAGGCATGGGCAGGCCAGAGAGAGAGCAGGCCGGAACCAGGGCGAGGGCAGGCCAGAGCCAGATCGAGAGCAGGTCGGAGCCAGGGCGAGAGCAGGCCGGAGCCAATGCGAGGGCAGGCCGGAGCCAGAGCAAGAGCAGGCCGTAGTCAGGGCGAGGGCAGGCCAGAGCGAGAGTAGGCCAGAGCCAAGGCAAGGGCCGGCCAGAGCGAGAGAAGGCCGGAGCCAAGGCAAGGGCAGGCCGGAAAAAGGGCGAGAAGAGGCCGGAGTCAAGACGAGGGCAGGCCAGAGCCAGAGCAAGAGCAGGCCGGAGTCAGGGCGAGGGAAGGCCAGAGTCAGAGCGAGAGCAGGCCGGAGCCAAGGAGAGGGCACGCCAGAGCGAGAGCAGGCCAGAACCAGAGCAACAGCAGGCCGGAGCCAAGGCAAGGGCAGGCAAGGGCCAGAGCGAGAGTAGGCCAGAGCCAAGGCAAGGGCAGGCCAGAGCGAGAGAAGGCCAGAGCCAAGGCAAGGGCAGGCCGGAACAACGGCTAAAGCAGGCCCGAGACAGGGCGAGGCCAGAGCCAGAGTGAGAGCAGGCCGGAGCCAGGGCGAGAGCAGGCCGTAGATAAGGCGAGGGCAGGCCGGAGCCAGAGCGATGGCAGGCCGTAGCCAGGGCAAGGGCAGTCCGGAACTAGAGCGAGAGCAGGCCGTAGCCAAGGTGAGAGCTGGCCGGAGCCAAGGCGAGGGCAGGCCAGAGCGAGAGCAGGCCGGAACCAAGGCGAGGGCAGGCCAGAGCAAGAGCAGGTCGTAGCCAAGGCGAGGGCAGGCCAGAGCCAGAGCAGGCCGGAGCCAAGGCGAGGGGAGGCCAGAGCGAGAGCAGGCCAGAGCCAAGGCGAGAGCAGGCCGGAGCCAAGGCAAGGGTAGGCCAGAGCCAAGGCAAGGGCAGGCCAGAGCCAGAGTGATAGAAGGCCAGAGTCAAGTCAAGGGGAGGCCGGAACCAGGGCGAGAGCATCCCGGAGACAGGGCGTGGCCAGAGCAAGAGCGAGAGCAGGCTGGAGCCAAGGTGAAGGCAGGCCAGAACAAGAGCGAGATCAGGCTAGAGTCAAGACGAGGGCAGTCCAGAGCCAGAGGAAGAGCAGGCCTGAGCCAAGGCATGGGCAGGCCAGAGCCAGAGAGAGAGCAGGCCGGAGCCAGGGTGAGGGCAGGCCAGAGCGAGAGCAGGTCGGAGCCAGGGCGAGAGCAGGCCGGAGCCAATGCGAGGGCAGGCCGGAGCCAGAGCAAGGGCAGGCCGTAGTCAGGGCGAGGGCAGGCCGGAGCCAAGGCGAGGGCATGCCAGAGCGAGAACAGGCCGGAGCCAGGGCGAGGGCAGGCAAGAGCCAGAGCGAGAGTAGGCCAGAGCCAAGGCAAGGGCCGGCCAGAGCCAGAGCGAGAGAAGGCCGGAGCCAAGGCATGGGCAGGCCGGAACAAGGGCGAGAACAGGCCGGAGTCAAGACGAGGGCAGGCCAGAGCCAGAGCAAGAGCAGGCCGGAGTCAGGGCGAGGGAAGGCCAGAGTCAGAGCGAGAGCAGGCCGGAGCCAAGGAGAGGGCACGCCAGAGCGAGAGCAGGCCAGAACCAGAGCAACAGCAGGCCGGAGCCAAGGCAAGGGCAGGCAAGGGCCAGAGCGAGAGTAGGCCAGAGCCAAGGCAAGGGCAGGCCAGAGCGAGAGAAGGCCAGAGCCAAGGCAAGGGCAGGCCGGAACAACGGCTAAAGCAGGCCCGAGACAGGGCGAGGCCAGAGCCAGAGTGAGAGCAGGCCGGAGCCAGGGCGAGAGCAGGCCGTAGATAAGGCGAGGGCAGGCCGGAGCCAGAGCGATGGCAGGCCGTAGCCAGGGCAAGGGCAGTCCGGAACTAGAGCGAGAGCAGGCCGTAGCCAAGGTGAGAGCTGGCCAGAGCCAAGGCAAGGGCAGGCCAGAGCGAGAGAAGGCCAGAGCCAAGGCAAGGGCAGGCCGGAACAATGGCTAAAGCAGGCCCGAGACAGGGCGAGGCCAGAGCCAGAGTGAGAGTATGCCAGAGCCAGAGAGAGAGCAGGCCGGAGCCAGGGCGAGGGCGGGCCAGAGCCAAAGCGAGAGCTGGCCGGAGCCAAGGCGAGGGCAGGCCAGAGCGAGAGCAGGCCGGAGCCAAGGCGAGGGCAGGCCAGAGCAAGAGCAGGTCGTAGCCAAGGCGAGGGCAGGCCAGAGCCAGAGCAGGCCGGAGCCAAGGCGAGGGGAGGCCAGAGCGAGAGCAGGCCAGAGCGATAGCAGGCCAGAGCCAAGGCGAGAGCAGGCCGGAGCCAAGGCAAGGGTAGGCCAGAGCCAAGGCAAGGGCAGGCCAGAGCCAGAGTGATAGAAGGCCAGAGTCAAGTCAAGGCGAGGCCGGAACCAGGGCGAGAGCAGGCCGGAGACAGGGCGAGGCCAGAGCGAGAGCAGGCTGGAGCCAAGGTGAAGGCAGGCCAGAACAATAGCGAGATCAGGCTAGAGTCAAGACGAGGGCAGTCCAGAGCCAGAGGAAGAGCAGGCCTGAGCCAAGGCATGGGCAGGCCAGAGCCAGAGAGAGAGCAGGCCGGAGCCAGGGCGAGGGCAGGCCAGAGCCAGAGCGAGAGCAGGTCGGAGCCAGGGAGAGAGAGCAGGCCGGAGCCTATGCAAGGGCAGGCCGGAGCCAGAGCAAGGGCAGGCCGGAAGCAGAGCGAGAGCAGGTCGGAGCCAAGGCGAGAGCAGGCCGGAGACAGGGCGAGAGCAGGCCAGAGCGAGAGCAGGCCAGAGCGAGAGTAGGCCAGAGCGAGGGCAGGCCAGGCCAGAGCGAGAGCAGGCCGGAGCCAGGGCAACAGCGAAAGAGACCCAAAGCGAGTGCAGGCCAGAGCCAGAGAGAGACCAGGCCAGAGCCAAGGCAAGGGCAGGCCAGAGCCAGAGCGAGAGAAGGCCGGAGCCAAGGCAAGGGCTGGCCGGAACAAGGGCTAGATCAGGCCCGAGAGAGGGCGAGGCCAGAGCGAGAGCTGGCCACAGCCAGAGTGAGAGTATGCCGGAGCCAGGACGAGGGCAGGCCAGAGCCAGAGAGAGAGCAGGCTGGAGCCAGGGCGAGGGCGGGCCAGAGCCAAAGCGAGACCAGGGCGAGAGCAGGCCGGAGATAAGGCGAGGGCAGGCCGGAGCCAGAGCGATGGCAGGCCGGAGCCAGGGCAAGGGCAGTCCGGAACTAGAGCGAGAGCAGGCCGGAGCCAAGGCGAGGGCAGGCCAGAGCAAGAGCAGGTCGGAGCCAAGGCGAGGGCAGGCCAGAGCCAGAGCAAGAGCAGGTAGGAGCGAAGGCAGGCCAGAACAAGAGCGAGATCAGGCCAGAGTCAAGACGAGGGCAGGCCAGAGCCAGAGGAAGAGCAGGCCGGTGCCAAGGCATGGGCAGGCGAGAGCCAGAGAGAGCCCAGGCCGGAGCCAGAGCGAGGGCAGGCCAGAGCGAGAGCAGGTCGGAGCCAAGGTGAGAGCTGGCCGGAGCCAAGGCGAGGGCAGGCCAGAGGCAGAGCCAGGGCAGGCCAGAGCAAGAGCAGCCCGGAGCCAAGGCGAGGGCAGGCCAGAGCCAGAGCAAGAGCAGGTCGTAGCCAAGGAGAGGGCACGCCAGAGCGAGAGCAGGCCAGAACCAGAGCAACAGCAGGCCGGAGCCAGGGCAAGGGCAGGCAAGGGCCAGAGCGAGAGTAGGCCAGAGCCAGGGCAAGGGCAGGCCGAAACAACGGCTAAAGCAGGCCCGAGACAGGGCGAGGCCAGAGCGAGAGCAGGCCAAAGCCAGAGTGAGAGTATGCCGGAGCCTGGGCGAGGGCAGGCCAGAGCCAGAGAGAGAGCAGGCCGGAGCCAGGGCGAGGGCGGGCCAGAGCCAAAGCGAGAACAGGCCGGAGCCAGGGCGAGAGCAGGTCGGAGCTAAGGCGAGGGCAGGCCGGAGCCAGATCGATGGCAGGCCGTAGCCAGGGCAAGGGCAGTCCGGAACTAGAGCGAGAGCAGGCCGTATCCAAGGTGAGAGCTGGCCGGAGCCAAGGCGAGGGCAGGCCAGAGCGAGAGCAGGCCGGAGCCAAGGCGAGGGCAGGCCAGAGCAAGAGCAGGTCGTAGCCAAGGCGAGGGCAGGCCAGAGCCAGAGCAGGCCGGAGCCAAGGCGAGGGGAGGCCAGAGCGAGCGCATGCCAGAGCGATAGCAGGCCAGAGCCAAGGCGAGAGCAGGCCGGAGCCAAGGCGAGGGTAGGCCAGAGCCAAGGCAAGGGCAGGCCAGAGCCAGAGTGATAGAAGGCCAGAGTCAAGTCAAGGGTAGGCCGGAACCAGGATGAGAGCAGGCCGGAGACAGGGCGAGGCCAGAGCCAGAACAAGAGCGAGAGCAGGCTGGAGCCAAGGTGAAGGCAGGCCAGAACAAGAGCGAGATCAGGCTAGAGTCAAGACGAGGGCAGTCCAGAGCCAGAGAAAGAGCAGGCCTGAGCCAAGGCATGGGCAGGCCAGAGCCAGAGAGAGAGCAGGCCGGAGCCAGGGCGAGGGCGAGGGCAGGCCAGAGCGAGAGCAGGCCAGAGCGAGAGTAGGCCAGAGCCAGGGCGAGGGCAGGCCAGAGAGAGAGCAGGCCGGAGCCAGAGCGAGGGCAGGCCAGTGCCAGAGCGAGAGCAGGCCGGAGCCAGGGCGACAGCAGGCCAGAGCCAAAGCGAGTGCAGGTCAGAGCCAGAGAGAGAGTAGGCCAGAGCCAAGGCAAGGGCAGGCCAGAGCCAGAGCGAGAGAAGGCCGGAGCCAAGGCAAGGGCTGGCCGGAACAAGGGCTAGATCAGGCCCGAGAGAGGGCGAGGCCAGAGCGAGAGCAGGCCACAGCCAGAGTGAGAGTATGCCTGAGCCAGGACGAGGGCAGGCCAGAGCCAGAGAGAGAGCAGTCCGGAGCCAGGGCGAGGGCGGGCCAGAGCCAAAGCGAGAGCAGGCCGGAGTCAGGGTGAGAGCAGGCCGGAGATAAGGCGAGGGCAGGCCGGAGCCAGAGCGATGGCAGGCCGGAGCCAGAGCGAGGGCAGGCCAGAGCGAGAGCAGGCTTGAGCCAGAGCAAGAGCAGGTCGGAGCCAAGGCGAAGGCAGGCCAGAACAAGAGCGAGATCTGGCCAGAGTCAAGACGAGGGCAGGCCAGAGCCAGAGGAAGAGCAGGCCGGTGCCAAGGCATGGGCAGGCGAGAGCCAAAAAGAGCCCAGGCCGTAGCCAGAGCGAGGGCAGGCCAGACCGAGAGCAGGTCGGAGCCAGGGCTAGAGCAGGCCGGAGCTAATGCGAGGGCTGGCCTGAGCAAGGGCAGGCCGGAGTCAGGGCAAGGGCAGCCCGGAGCCAGAGCAAGGTCAGGCCGGAGTCAGGGCTAGGGCAGGCCGGAGCCTGAGCGAGAGCAGGCCGGAGCCAAGGCAAGAGCAGGCCGGAGCCAAGGCGAGGGTAGGCCAGAGCGAGAGCAGGCCTGAGCAAGGACGAGGGCAGGCCGGAGCCAGGGCGAGGGCAGGCCAGAGTCAGAGCGAGAGCCGGCCGGAGCTAAGGCAAGGGCAGGCCAGAGCCAAGGCATGGGCAGGCCAGAGCCAGAGAGAGAGCAGGCCGGATCCAATGCAAGGGCTGGCCGTAGCTAGAGCAAGGGCAGGCCGGAATCAGGGCGAGGGCAGGCCTGAGCCAGAGCAAGAGCAGGCCACAGCCAGAGTGAGAGTATGCCGGAGCCAGGGTGAGGGCAGGCCAGAGCCAGAGAAAGAGCAGGCCGGAGGCAGGGCGAGGGCGGGCCAGAGCCAAAGCGAGAGCCGGCCGGAGCCAGGGCAAGAGCAGGCCGGAGCTAAGGCGAGGGCAGGCCGGAGCCAGAGCGATGGCAGGCCGGAGCCAGGGCAAGGGCTGTCCGGAAGTAGAGCGAGAGCAGGCCGGAGCCAAGGTGAGAGCTGGCCGGAGCCAAGGCGAGGGCAGGCCAGAGGCAGAGCCAGGGCAGGCCAGAGCAAGAGGAGCCCAGAGCCAAGGCGAGGGCAGGCCAGAGTCAGAGCGAGATCCGGCCGGAGCTAAGGCAAGGGCAGGCCAGAGCCAAGGCATGGGCAGGCCAGAGCCAGAGAGAGAGCAGGCCGGATCCAATGCAAGGGCTGGCCGTAGCTAGAGCAAGGGCAGGCCGGAATCAGGGCGAGGGCAGGCCTTAGCCAGAGCAAGGTCAGGCTGGAGTCAGGGCGAGGGCATGCCGGAGCCAGAGCAAGAGCCGGCCGGAGCTAAGGCGAGAGCAGGCTGGAGCCAAGGCGAGGGTAGGCCAGAGCGAGAGCAGGCCGGAGGCTCGGCGACGGCAGGCCAGAGCCAGAGCGAGAGAAGGCCGGAGCCAAGGCAAGATCAGGCCGGAACCAGGGTGACAGCAGGTTGGAGCGAGGGCAGGCAAAAGCCAGAGCGAGAGTAGGCCAGGGGGCATGGGCAGGCCAGAGCGAGAGAAGGCCGGAGCCAAGGCAAGGGCAGGACGGAACAAGGGCTAGATCAGGCCCGAGACAGGGCGAGGCCAGAGCGAGAGCAGTCCACAGCCAGAGTGAGAGTATGCCGGAGCCAGGGTGAGGGCAGGCCAGAGCCAGAGAAAGAGCAGGCCGGAGCCAGGGCGAGGGCGGGCAAGAGCCAAAGCGAGAGCCGGCCGGACCCAAGGCAAGAGCAGGCCGGAGCTAAGGTGAGGGCAGGCCGGAGCCAGAGCGATGGCAGGCCGGAGCCAGGGCAAGGGCTGTCCGGAACTAGAGCGAGAGCAGGCCGGAGCCAAGGTGAGAGCTGGCCGGAGCCAAGGCGAGGGCAGGCCAGAGGCAGAGCCAGGGCAGGCCAGAGCCAGAGCAAGAGCAGCCCGGAGCCAAGGCGAGGGCAGGCCAGAGCCAGAGCAAGAGCAGGTCGTAGCCAAGGAGAGGGCACGCCAGAGCGAGAACAGGCCAGAACAAGAGCAACAGTAGGCCGGAGCCAGGGCAAGGGCAGGCAAGGGCCAGAGCGAGAGTAGGCCAGAGCCAGGGCAAGGGCAGGCCGGAACAACGGCTAAAGCAGGCCCGAGACAGGGCGAGGCCAGAGCCAGAGCGAGAGCAGGCCACAGCCAGAGTGAGAGTATGCCGGAGCCTGGGCGAGGGCAGGCCAGAGCCAGAGAGAGAGCAGGCCGGAGCCAGGGCGAGGGCGGGCCAGAGCCAAAGCGAGAGCAGGCCGGAGCCAGGGCGAGAGCAGGCCAGAGCTAAGGCGAGGGCAGGCCGGAGCCAGATCGATGGCAGGCCGTAGCCAGGGCAAGGGCAGTCCGGAACTAGAGCGAGAGCAGGCCGTAGCCAAGGTGAGAGCTGGCCGGAGCCAAGGCAAGGGCAGGCCAGAGACAGAGCGAGAGCAGGCCGGAGCCAAGGCGAGGGCAGGCCAGAGCAAGAGCAGGTCGTAGCCAAGGCGAGGGCAGGCCAGAGCCAGAGCAGGCCGGAGCCAAGGCGAGGGGAGGCCAGAGCAAGAGCATGCCAGAGCGATAGCAGGCCAGAGCCAAGGCGAGAGCAGGCCGGAGCCAAGGCAAGGGTAGGCCAGAGCCAAGGCAAGGGCAGGCCAGAGCCAGAGTGATAGAAGGCCAGAGTCAAGTCAAGGGTAGGCCGGAACCAGGGCGAGAGCAGGCCGGAGACAGGGCGGGGCCAGAGCCAGAACAAGAGCGAGAGCAGGCTGGAGCCTAGGTGAAGGCAGGCAAGAACAAGAGCGAGATCAGGCTAGAGTCAAGACGAGGGCCGTCCAGAGCCAGAGAAAGAGCAGGCCTGAGCCAAGGCATGGGCAGGCCAGAGCCAGAGAGAGAGCAGGCCGGAGCCAGGGCGAGGGCAGGCCAGAGCGAGAGCAGGCCAGAGCGAGAGTAGGCCAGAGCCAGGGCGAGGGCAGGCCAGAGAGAGAGCAGGCCAGAGCGAGGGCAGGCCAGTGCCAGAGCGAGAGCAGGCCAGAGCCAGGGCGACAGCAGGCCAGAGCCAAAGCGAGTACAGGCCAGAGCCAGAGAGAGAGCAGGCCAGAGCCACAGCGAGAGTAGGCCAGAGCCAAGGCAAGGGCAGGCAAGAGCCAGAGCGAGAGAAGGCCGGAGCCAAGGCAAGGGCTGGCCGGAACAAGGGCTATATCAGGCCCGAGAGAGGGCGAGGCCAGAGCGAGAGCAGGCCACAGCCAGAGTGAGAGTATGCCGGAGCCAGGACGAGGACAGGCCAGAGCCAGAGAGAGAGCAGTCCAGAGCCAGGGCGAGGGCGGGCCAGAGCCAAAGCGAGAGGAAGCCGGAGCCAGGGCGAGAGCAGGCCGGAGATAAGGCGAGGACAGGCCGGAGCCAGAGCGATGGCAGGCCGGAGCCGGGGCAAAGGCAGTCCGGAACTAGAGCGAGAGCAGGCCGGAGCCAAGGCGAGGGCAGGCCAGAGCAAGAGCAGGTCGGAGCCAAGGCGAGGGCAGGCCAGAGCCAGAGCGAGAGCAGGCCTGAGCCAGAGCAAGAGCAGGTCGGAGCCAAGGCGAAGGCAGGCCAGAACAAGAGCGAGATCAGGCCCGAGTCAAGACGAGGGCAGGCCAGAGCCAGAGGAAGAGCAGGCCGGTGCCAAGGCATGGGCAGGCGAGAGCCAGAAAGAGCCCAGGCCGGAGCCAGAGCGAGGGCAGGCCAGAGCGAGAGCAGGTCGGAGCCTGGGCTAGAGCAGGCCGGAGCTAATACGAGGGCTGGCCTGAGCAAGGGCAGGCCGGAGTCAGGGCAAGGGCAGGCTGGAGCCTGAGCGAGAGCAGGCCGGAGCCAAGGCAAGAGCAGGCCGATGCCGAGGCGAGGGTAGGCCAGAGCGAGAGCAGGCCTGAGTAAGGACGAGGGCAGGCCGGAGCCAGGGCGAGGGCAGGCCAGAGTCAGAGCGAGAGCCAGCCGGAGCTAAGGCAAGGGCAGGCCAGAGCCAAGGCATGGGCAGGCCAGAGCCAGAGAGAGAGCAGGCCGGATCCAATGCAAGGGCTGGCCGTAGCTAGAGCAAGGGCAGGCCGGAATCAGGGCGAGGGCAGGCCAGAGCAAGGGCAGGCCACAGCCAGAGTGAGAGTATGCCGGAGCCAGGGTGAGGGCAGGCCAGAGCCAGAGAAAGAGCAGGCCGGAGGCAGGGCGAGGGCGGGCCAGAGCCAAAGCGAGAGCCGGCCGGAGCCAGGGCAAGAGCAGGCCGGAGCTAAGGCGAGGGCAGGCCGGAGCCAGAGCGATGGCAGGCCGGAGCCAGGGCAAGGGCTGTCCGGAACTAGAGCGAGAGCAGGCCGGAGCCAAGGTGAGAGCTGGCCGGAGCCAAGGCGAGGGCAGGCCAGAGGCAGAGCCAGGGCAGGCCAGAGCCAGAGCAAGAGCAGCCCGGAGCCAAGGCGAGGGCAGGCCAGAGTCAGAGCGAGAGCCGGCCGGAGCTAAGGCAAGGGCAAGCCGGAGCCAAGGCATGGGCAGGCCAGAGCCAGAGAGAGAGCAGGCCGGATCCAATGCAAGGGCTTGCCGTAGCTAGAGCAAGGGCAGGCTGGAATCAGGGCGAGGGCAGGCCTGAGCCAAAGCGAGAGCAGGCCAGAGCCAGAGCGAGAGCAGCCCAGAGCCAAGGCAAAGGCAGGCTAGAGCCAGAGCGATAGCAGGCCAGAGCGAGAGCAGGCCGGAGCAAAGGCAAAGGCAGGCCAGAGCCAGAGTGAGAGCAGGCCGGAGACAAGGCAAAGGCAGGCCAGAGCCAGAGCGAGAGCAGGCCGGAGTCAAGGCGAGGGCAGGTCAGAGCGAGAGCAGGCTGAAGCCAAGGCGAGAGGGCAGGCCTGAGCGAGAGCAGGTCGGAGCCAAAGCGAGGGCAGGCCAGAGCGAGTGCAGGCCGGAGCCAAGTCGAGGGCAGGTCAGAGCCAGAGCAAAAGCAGGCCAGAGCCAGAGCGAGAGCAGTTCGTAGCCAAGGAAAGGGCAGGCCAAAGCCAGAGGTAGAGCAGGCTTGAGCCAGAGTGAGGGCAGGCCGGAGCCAAGGCGAGGGCAGGCCAGAACAAGAGCAGTCCGGAGCCAGGGCGAGGGCAGGCCAGAGCCAAAGCAAGAGCAGGCCGGAGTCAAGGCCCTCGAGGGCTGGCCGGAGCCAGAGTGAGGGCAGTCTGGAGCCAGAGCAAGAGCAGGCCGGAGCCAAGGCGAGAGCAGGCCGGAGCCAAGGTGAGGGCAGGCCAAAGCCAGAGCGAGAGCAGGCCGGAGCCAAGGCGAGGGCAGGCCAGAGAAAGATCCAGAGCAGGCTGGAGCCAGGGCGAGGGCAGGCCAGAGTCAGAGCGAGAGCAGGCCGGAGCCAAAGCGAGTGCACGCCAGAGCGAGAGCAGGCCAGAGCGAGAGCAGGCCAGAGCCAGGGCGAGGGCAGGCCAGAGCCAGAGCGAGAGTAGGCCAGAGCCAAGGCAAGGGCAGGCCAGAGCCAGAGCAAGAGAAGGCCAGAGCCAAGGCAAGGGCAGGCCGGAACCAGGGTGAGAGGAGGCCGGAGACAGGGCGAGGCCAGAGCGAGAGCAGGCCAGAGCGAGAGTAGACTGAAGCCTGGGCAAGCCAGAGCCAGAGAGAGAGCAGGCCGGAGCCAGGGCAAGGGCAGGCCAGAGCCAGAGAGAGAGCAGGCCGGAGCCAGGGCGAGGGCAGGCCAGAGCAAGAGCGAGAGCAGTTCAGAGCCAGGGAGAGAGCAGGACGTAGCCAAGGCGAGGGCAGGCCGGAGCCCGAGCTGTGGTATAGTGGAGCCAGGGCGAGGGCAGGACGGAGCTAGAGCGGGAGCAGGCTGGAGCCAAGGCAAGAGCAGGCCGTAGCCAAGGCAAGGGCAGACCAGAGCCAAAGCGAGAGCAGGCCAAAGCGAGAGCAGCCCGGAGCCAAGGCAAAGGCAGGCTAGAGCCAGAGCGAGAGCAGGCCAGAGCCAGAGCGAGAGCAGGCCGGAGCAAAGGCAAAGGCAGGCCAGAGCCAGAGTGATAGCAGGCAGGAGACAAGGCAAAGGCAGGCCAGAGCGAGAGCAGGCCGGAGCCAAGGCGAAGGCAGGCCAGAGCGAAAGCAGGCCGGAGCCAAGGCGAGGGCAGGCCAGAGCGAGAGCAGGTCGGAGCCAAAGCGAGGGCAGGCCAGAGCCAGAGCGAGTGCAGGCCGGAGCCAAGTCGATGGCAGGCCAGAGCCAGAGCAAAAGCAGGCCAGAGCGAGAGCAGTCCGGAGCCAAGAAAAGGGCAGGCCACAGCCAGAGGTAGAGCAGGCTTGAGCCAGAGCGAGGGCAGGCCGGAGCCAAGGCGAAGGCAGGCTAGAACCAGAGCGAGAGCAGGCCTGAGTCAAGACGAGGGCAGGCCAGAGCAAGAGCAGTCCGGAGCCAGGGCGAGGGCAGGCCAGAGCCAAAGCAAGAGCTGGCCGGAGCCAAGGTCCTCGAGGGCTGGCCGGAGCCAGAGTAAGGGCAGGCCGGAGCCAGGACGAGGGCAGGCTGGAGCCAGAGCAAGAGCAGGCCGGAGCAAGGCGAGAGCCGGCCGCAGCCAAGATGAGGGCAGGCCAAAGCCAGAGCGAGAGCAGGCCGGAGCCAAGGCGAGGGCAGGCCAGAGAAAGATCCAGAGCAGGCTGGAGCCAGAGTGAGGGCAAGCCAGAGTCAGAGCGAGAGCAGGCCGTAGCCAAAGCGAGGGCACGCCAGAGCGAGAGCAAACCAGAGCCAGAGCAAGAGCAGGCCAGAGCGAGAGCAGGCCGGAGCCAGGGCGAGGGCAGGCCAGAGCCAGAGCGAGAGTAGGCTAGAGCCAAGGCAAGGGCAGGCCAGAGCAAGAGAAGGCCAGAGCCAAGGCAAGGGCAGGCCGGAACCAGGGTGAGAGGAGGCCGGAGACATGGCGAGGCCAGAGCGAGAGCAGGCCAGAGCCAGAGCGAGAGTAGGCCGAAGCCAGGGCAAGGGCATGCCAGAGAGAGAGCAGGCCGGAGCCAAGGCGAGGGCAGGACAGAGCGAGAGCAGGCCAGAGCCAAGGCAAGCGCAGGCCAGAGCCAGAGAGAGAGCAGGTCGGAGCCAGGGCGAGAGCAGGCCGGAGCCAATGCGAGGGCTGGCCGGAGCCAGAGCAAGGGCAGGCCGGAGTCAAGGCGAGGGCAGGCAGGAGCCAGAGCGAGAGCAGGCCAGAGCCAAGGCGAGGGTAGGCCAGAGCCAGGGCGAGGGCAGGTCAGAGCAAGAGAAGGCCGGAGCTAAGGCAAGGGCAGGCCAGAGCCAGAGAGAGAGCAGGCCGGAGCCAAGGCATGGGCAGGCCGAGCCAGAGAGAGAGCAGGCCGGAACCAGGGCGAGTGCAGGCCAGAGCGAGATCAGGTCGGATGCAGGGCGAGAGCAGGCCGGAGCCAATGCGAGGGCTGGCCGGACCCAGAGCAAGGGCAGGCCGGAGTCAGGGCGAGGGCAGGCCGTAGCCAGAGCAAGGGTAGGCCAGAGCCAAGGCAAGGGCAGGCCGGAGCCAGATATAGAGAAGGCCAGAGCCAAGGCAAGGGCAGGCCGGAACCAGGGCGAGAGCAGGCCGGAGACCGGGCGAGGCAAGAGCCAGAGCGAGAGTAGGCCGGAGCCAGGGCAAGGGCAGGCCAGAGCCAGAGAGAGAGCAGCCCGGAGCCAGGGCGAGGGCAGGCCAGAGCGAGAGCAGTTCAGAGCCAGGAAGAGAGCAGGACGTAGCCAAGGCGAGGGCAGGCCGGAGCCCGAGCTGTGGCATAGTGGAGCCAGGGCGAGGGCAGGACGGAGCTAGAGCGAGAGCAGGCTGGAGCCAAGGCGAGAGCAGGCCGTAGCCAGGGCGAGGGCAGGCCAGAGGCAGAGCCAGGGTAGGCCAGAGCAAGAGTAGGCCAGAGCGAGAGCAGGCCGGAGCCAAGGCAAGGGCAGACCAGAGCCAAAGCGAGAGCAGGCCAGAGCGAGAGCAGCCCGGAGCCAAGGCGAAGGCAGGCTAGAGCCAGAGCGAGAGCAGGCCAGAGCCAGAGCGAGAGCAGGCCGGAGCAAAGGCAAAGGCAGGCCAGAGCCAGAGTGAGAGCAGGCTGGAGACAAGGCAAAGGCAGGCCAGAGCCAGAGCGAGAGCAGGCTGGAGCCAAGGCGAGGGCAGGCCAGAGCGAGAGCAGGCCGGAGCCAAGGCGAGGGCAGGCCAGAGCGACAGCAGGTCGGAGCCAAAGCGAGGGCAGGCCAGAGCCAGAGCGAGTGCAGGCCGGAGCCACGTCGAGGGCAGGCCAGAGCCAGAGCAATGGGTATTAATTTCTTGAAATGCATCTCTTATGTAATTTTTCAAATCACTGACACTTTTTGGTTTTCTACTATAAACTTTGCCTGTGAGGAATGAAAAGTGGAATCTGATTGGTTGCTAAGGGCAACTGAGCCAGTTTCACTTAACACCATGTTTGATAAACCTCCCCCTTCATAACCTTATTACACTTTCTGTGCACCTACTTTTGGACCACCCTATATAGTATGAGCCCCGGTTATCTCCTATATACAATATGAGCTCCAACATAGCAGCCCCCTATATATAGTATGAGCCCCATATAGCCTCTCTATAAACAATATGAGCCCTCACATAGCCTCCTATATACAGTATGAGCCCCCATATAGCCTCCTATTTACAGTATGAACCCCCACATAGCCTCCTACATTCAGTCTGAGCCCCCAAATAGCCTCCCACATTCAGTATGAGCCCCCACATAACCTCCCATATACAGTACGAACCCCCACACAGCCTCCATATTTACAGTGTGAGCCCCACATAGCCTGCATATACAGTGTGTCCCATATATATTGCCTCCTATTTACAGCATGAGCCCCAAATAGCCTCATATATACAGCATAAGCCCCCCATAGCCTCCTATATACCGCATGAGAACCACATAGCCTCCTATACACAGTATAAGCCCCCACATAGCCTCCTACATACAGTATGAACCCCCACATAACCTCCTTCATTCAGTATGAGCCCTCACATAGCCTCCTAATCTAATATGTGCCCCCACATAGCTTCCTATATATAGCATGAGCCCCACATAGCCTCTGTATATACAGATTGAGCCCCAACATAGCCCCCTATATACAGTATGAGCCTCCACATGGGCTCCTATATACAGTATGAGCCCCACATAACCTTCATATATACAGTGTGAGCCCCACATAGCCTCCATCTATACAGTGTGAGCCCTACATAGCCTCCATATATACAGTGTGAACCCCACATAGCCTCCATATATACAGTGTGAGTCCCAAATAGCCCACAATATACATACAACTATACCATACATGAAAAAAAACAATAACACATACCATATCATCATATGCATATTCATACTCATTAGGGCTTGTTCAAAAACACACCTACAGTGAGCTATCACACAATAAAAAAGCCTGATGTTTGTAGTGCATTTAATATTTACCTGTTGTCTTTTAGGCTACAGATGAAAAAATGCAGAAAAAAAAAGTAAATTAAAAAACTTTCTGGTTGCTGATAGCACACTGTCACAGCATGGGTTGCGAGCACCCAGGACAAGACAAGTATATGCCCCCTAACCCGTGAACCAATAGCACTCCGTGAGTCCTTTCCAAAAGCCCAGTATTGCACGTGTATTGTAATTTAAGGAAAATACTGATGTAATTATACTTTGCAATTTCATTTCTTAATTTTTTTTCTGTTTTTTGCTGAAGTCATCTCTCGAATTTTAAAAATATAAAACGCAATACATTATTTTATTTGTATGCTTTCTATTTTCTTAATACATTTTTTATAGAACAATGTTATTACCTTAGCCCTATTCCTAGCCCTAACCATTAGCTTAATCCTAAACCAGTCTCTTGACCTGCTTGTAACACTAGTTCGGGTTAGTAAAAATGTAAAACTATAAAAGCAGCTCTATGTAATAAATGAAGACCGTGTTGAGTAGCAAAGCGAATGCCCACCCAACGCTATTTATGCAGAACGCAGAAGGGGAGATGAGTTTGCCAGTGGCTGCTGGTCTACATAAGCAAAGATGGAAATTACAAAGCTTAGTATAATGAAGTGAGCTTTCTCATATAAGTCTCTGCCTAAGCAGAGCACAACAGCCTATGGCAAACTCATCTCAAGTGGTTCCCTCTACGTAGACAGAGACTGGGACAACAGAAAATGAGTAGAGAATGAATGAACACTGCTTATATGCACTGCACATGAGTAGAGCTACCTTCAATAATTTATTGCTCATTTTCTGTCATCTTGGTCACTGCTTATACATAGCACTGAAGTCAAAATGAGTTTGTCATAGACTTCTGCGCTCTGCATAGACAGCAATCAAAACAAACATTTGTCATTTCAGCCGCTGCTTATGCTGAGTACAGCAGTGGATGAGAAATTCATCTTGTTTGCTTTGTTTGTAGCCACTCGATACAAATAATATAGAGATCTCAACTGTTTCTCAGTAAGTACAATGGTCAGGTATGTAGTTCATTGATGTGGATAAATAATACAGCATATTGTTAAAATGGGCCCTAAAATCCTAAAATTATCTGTGAGATAATACTGAAGTGATGGAAATGGAAAAGATAAAGTTTCAACTAACTAAAACAGTAGAACAAAAACAGATTTAATTTTATTACAACCCTTATATCAAACTGATAGATTCCCATACTTATACTGTAGCATATACCTTGGAATCTTATTGTTCAGTTACTGATCACATGACCAGTTCCATCCAGGTGCCTGTGCGCTCAGTTGACAGTTGAGGAAAGTGACAGTTGGAGTTGACTGGTGATAGTGAAGAGGTTGTCTGCGGACTGTGAGAAAATCTATGATATGGAAAAAGAGGAGATAGTAGGGAAGAAGAGAGAGAGAAAAAGAAGACACTTGGACTCATCGGCTGATGAGGAGTCTTCAATCAAAAAATCCAAATGGAGAGGAAGAAAGGGTAAAAAAAAAAGACTCGGGACGAAAGATGTCTCCCACCCCAGAGATGGAGCGAGTGGATGAGGACGTCATTGCCCAGAGTGAAGGATTGAAGAACAGAAGACATTTGGGCTCATCGGCTGATGAGAAGCCTTCTATCAAAAAGCCCCAAAGGAAGGGAGAAAAGAGGAAGAAACCAGACTCAGGACGGAAGATGTCTCCCACCCCAGAGATGGCGCAAGCAGATGAAGACATCATTGTCCAGAGAAAATTACCGAAGAACAGAGGAATCAGCCTGGACTGTTCAGAGGAAGGAAAGACACCATCAATCCAGGCCAATAGCCAGAAGAAAGAAGACGTGGGAGGCTCAGGTAAAAAGAGAAATGTAACTAGTAATTATAGGGAACGTTATTGTGCATGTTTTATACCTCCACATGTAATCCAGGGATAAAGTCACCAAAATGATTCCAAATCTACCTTTATAATAAAAAATTACAAAAAACAGTTTTATATTTGAGCAGATGATTATAGTTGTTATAGGCAGTTTACCAATACAAAGTGGTCAGAGTTATCTGTTCCAAAATCATGGTGAAATGTTCTTATCATTGTGTAATGTCCAGGTTCAGTTCTGCCGAAATTTACCACAAGACATGGAAAATGCTGACACCTTTTCAAAGGGAATCTGGCAGCAGTTTTATGGTACCCTATATGAGAGCAGCATGATATAGGGGCAGAGACCCTTCTACCAAGCATGTACTATTCATTGGATTGCATGGTATAATTTTGACAAAATCACAGTTTTCTCTGCTACAAATTTACCAGTTCTCTGAATGCTGAGCTCTGTATAACCCAGCTAACAACACTGATTGGCAGCTTTCTGTGTGTGTACCCTGTGCATAGTCAGAAAACTCCCAATCAGTGGTGGGGGTGGGGTTATACAGAGCTCATGAATATAGATAACTACCTGTGTTACATACCTGGCGGCGTCCTTGCATAGTGGTCCATCTCCCACTGTGCAAGAGCGCGCACTTGATCTCCAGTCCAGGGTGTCTCTCTGGCTTCCCTCCATGCTGTCTGTTTGCTTCTGTGTCTGCTGCTTAAGGGCGGCGCCCGATCACTTCCTGCTTTTTGTACCTGCTGCAGGCACACCCCTTGTGCGTCCTCAGCCTATTGCTGTCTATCACCTGGTATTTAAACCAGCTGCCCCAATTAACTGATGCCTGAGCATCTTGCCCTGTCAGTTGGCTTTTGTCTCTGATATGCCAGGTCCTGTCTATGTTACCAGTCTTGCAGTATCTGTTTCCATGTCTGTACTGTGTCCTATCTGTGTACCTTAACCTGCAGTCTGTACTCGTTCCTTGCCTGTTCATTCCGCCTTCCTGGAGGCTGTATTTCCAGGCCAGTCTGAACACGCTCCTTGCCTGTTCGTCCCGCCTCTCTGGGGGCCGTATTCCCAGACCCGCTCCTGTATTCCGCTGCAGTGTCGGTCTCCTCCGTACACCCAGTTCCAGTCTGAACTCTCCTATCTTTTACCTGTTTTTTCTCTATGTCCGTTCCTTTCCTTTTTCTGCAGAGTCTGTACTCGTACCTAACTCCTGCTCATTGTCACTGTACTTCCGTTTGTGAGTTTGTGGTCCACTCGCTACTTCTCTGCAAGTACCCTGTGGGTATCTGGTTCTGCCTTTCTCTTCTAGTCTGTTCTATGTGAACAGAGCCTTGTCCACCGCGTCTGCGGTTTTCGCTTTGCTCAGCTCTGTCCGCCGCGTCTGCGGTTTTCGCTTTGCTCAGCTCTGTCCGCCGCGTCTGCGATTTTCGCTTTGCTCAGCTCTGTCCGCTGCGTCTGCGGTTTTCGCTTTGCTCAGCTCTGTCCGCCGCGTCTGCGGTTTTCGCTTTGCTCAGCTCTGTCTGCCGCGTCTGCGGTTTTCGCTTTGCTCTGCTCTGTCCGCCGCGTCTGCGGTTTTCGCTTTGCTCTGCTCAGTCTGCCGCGTCTGTGGTTTTAGCTTTGCTTAGCTCTGTCCACCGCGTCTGCGGTTTCGCTTTGCTCGGCCCTGTCCACCGCGTCTGCGGTTTTCGCTTTGCTCTGCTCTGTCTGCCGCGTCTGCGGTTTTCGCTTTGCTCTGCTCTGTCTGCCGCGTCTGCGGTTTTCGCTTTGCTCTGCTCAGTCTGCCGCGTCTGTGGTTTTAGCTTTGCTTAGCTCTGTCCACCGCGTCTGCGGTTTCGCTTTGCTCGGCCCTGTCCACCGCGTCTGCGGTTTTCGCTTTGCTCTGCTCTGTCTGCCGCGTCTGCGGTTTTCGCTTTGCTCTGCTCTGTCTGCCGCGTCTGCGGTTTTCGCTTTGCTCTGCTCTGTCTGCCGCGTCTGCGGTTTTCGCTTTGCTCTGCTCTGTCTGCCGCGTCTGCGGTTTTCGCTTTGCTCTGATCTGTCGGCCGCGTCTGCGGTTTTCGCTTTGCTCTGCTCTGTCCGCCGCGTCTGCGGTTTTCGCTTTGCTCTGCTCTGTCCGCCGCGTCTGCGGTTTTCGCTTTGCTCTGCTCTGTCCGCCGCGTCTGCGGTTTTCGCTTTGCTCTGCTCTGTCCGCCGCGTCTGCGGTTTTCGCTTTGCTCTGCTCTGTCCGCCGCGTCTGCGGTTTTCGCTTTGCTCTGCTCTGTCCGCCGCGTCTGCGGTTTTCGCTTTGCTCTGCTCTGTCCGCCGCGTCTGCGGTTTTCGCTTTGCTCTGCTCTGTCCGCCGCGTCTGCGGTTTTCGCTTTGCTCTGCTCTGTCCGCCGCGTCTGCGGTTTTCGCTTTGCTCTGCTCAGTCTGCCGCGTCTGTGGTTTTCGCTTTGCTCGGCCCTGTCCACCGCGTCTGCGGTTTCGCTTTGCTCGGCCCTGTCCACCGCGTCTGCGGTTTCGCTTTGCTCGGCCCTGTCCACCGCGTCTGCGGTTTCGAATTTGTCTCCCAGTCTGTACTGGACCCTACCCAGCCTGCGCTCTAGTCTGCCTGTCTCTGTATTCCCCGGTGTGGGTCAACAGCCGTGTCCGGAGTCTGACCTGGAGTAGACCCTGGTTCCTCTGCTCGGTTCCTCCCTGGTGCACTGGCGTCGTATGCCGTCGTGCGACCTTGGTCGGATCGGGCAGATACTTAGTTACGCCCCTCCAGGCACTCTCCGGTTCATGGCACAGTGGAATCACTACATAAACACGCACACGCCAGTCAGTCCGGGCGTGTGCATTACAACCTGGCAGCAGTAGTGATAATCTCCTGCTGATAAAACTGTGATTTTATCAAAACTACAGCAAGCATCCCAATGAGTGAAACATTTATCTCTGTATATTATATATCTATATCTCTATATATATTATATCTCAGATTAGGTTTCAAAACCTTGGTGACATAGTACCTTTAAGTGCTGCAGTGCCTCAAATAAAATAAAAAACACATACCTCCTGGAATAGCGCCATTCCAACGATGTTGGCACTGAGGTAAATATGAAGTGTTTTTACTTTATTTGGGGCACTGTAGCATTCCAGAAGGGGTTGACATGTAGTGGACAACCCCTTAAATGACTTTCTGCAGAAAACGGTCCCAAAAAGTTGCCAAATTTGTGCAAATGTTAGAATGTTGCAATCTCCTCCTCTACTCCCCTCTTATTGCCTCTTCCCACAATCGCATACAAGATTTCTCCAGTGCATCCCCCCTACTCTGGAAAGCTCTACCTCATCACATCAGACTCTCGCCTACTGTGGAAACCTTCAGAAGGAACATGAAGACCGACCTCTTCCGACAAGCCTACACCCTGCAGTAACCACCGCTCCACCACATCGCTGCATGACAGGCTCTACCCTCACCTACTGTATCCTCACCCATCCCTTTGTAGACTGTGGCCCTCGCGGGTAGGGTCCTCTCTCCTCCTGGACCAGTCGCTAACTTGTATTGTTCATGATTATTGTACTTGTCTTTACTATGTATACACCTTCTCACATGTAAAGCGACAGGGAATAAATGGCGCCATAATAATAAAGAATAATAATAATCCTAGTGATACTTGTAAAGGATTGTCCGTCTCTTTTTAGGTTTATTTCATGAGTATTGCAGTTGCTTCTCAGCACCGTACGCCGTACAATTAGAAATCCTTGTGTCTGCCTTGTGTACCTGCTGTAGCAGATGTGCCATGTCTGCGTTATCCGCCATATTGAGCTCTTCTCCTATATGGTTCCTGTAATGCGGAGCACATCACCCATATTGCTAGATTCTTATCAATTGTTCTTGATCCCATCTCCTGACAGCAGTGATAGATCGGTGACATGGAGCTGCTGTCCCCTGATGTATAATGTGGAGTCTCAGAGCATCATTATTTATCAAAACTGTTCATTACATTGTCTTTGTTGTCCATAGCAACCAACCAGAGCTCAGCTTTCATTTCTCAACCTGCTTTGGTAAAATGAAAGCTGATTTCTGATTGGTTGTTATGGGTAAATAGACACTCCTACTGTAAGGCTGTGTGCACACGATGCTTTATGCTGCTTTTTTTTTCAGTGCAGATTTGTCACAAAACCTGAAGGATTTCCTGATGCCAGCAAAGTGAATGAGAATCCTGAAGTCTCATTCACATGTTGCTTATTTGTGACTTGCAGATTTGGGGCAGACTTAACCCCTTCACGCCACAGCTAATTTCCGCTTTTGTGTTTCTATTTTTTCACCCCCTTCTTCCCAGAGCCATAACAATTGTTTTGTCCACATAGACATATGAGGGCTTATTTTTTTGTGGGACGAGTTTTACTTTTGAATGACACCATTCATTTCACCACTAGTGTACTGGAAAAAGGGAAACAATTCCAAGTGCAGTGAAATTGTGGAAAAAAAATGCAATATGACATTGTTTTTTGGGAATTGTGTTTACATATTGTAGTAAAAATTACCTTGCAATATTATTCTCCTCATCAATACGATTACGGCAATACCCAACATGTCCA
This sequence comes from Phyllobates terribilis, assembly GCF_046119375.1. Taxonomy (NCBI): domain Eukaryota; kingdom Metazoa; phylum Chordata; class Amphibia; order Anura; family Dendrobatidae; genus Phyllobates; species Phyllobates terribilis. The sequence goes on along the minus strand of NW_027362898.1, from coordinate 1,842,708 downwards.
GTTTTTAATTATTTTAGTGGTGAAAAAATTCTGAAGTTTGGCCCCCCAAATTTTTAGGGTTGTACATAAAGTACTTTTTGCTGCTATTTAAACGATATATACTTCCCATATTCCTACTTATGTACATACCCTATGTTTGATTATATAGTTGTGGTATTTTACCACTAATGAGCATATTCATTCTACTGCCCTATCAATGGAATAACAATTATGCATATACTTACCCCAAGTGCCACCTTTGTTTGGGTACCCTTTGCCCATTTTTTGACTTTCATTATTATTTATTTTAATTCATAAATATATTCCATCTATATATCGTTGTAACGTGCTATTTCTCTTTGGCACAATTGTTCTTGGGCGCTCAACATTTATACTTTATTTTGTCTGTGGTCTAATTTTTGTGGAACTGCAGGGACTAAAAAAACGATACCACATATGTGTATTTTTTTTTTATATCTTTACTTTCAATGGGGCAAAGAGAGGTGATTTGAACTTTTTATCTTTTTACATTTTTTTAACCAACTAACAGCGTATCAAACAAAGGGTATAACCATATAATTTGCATAAAAAACCCTTAACATGCAACCTTTATTAAAGATAATTAAAATTATCCATACAAAGAAATAATCTGAAGATCAAAGTGAAAAATAATGAATGTGCAGAATTAGTCTGCTCCTATTGTCCCCTATGATGATCATTCCTGACTGCAGGGGTTGGCACCCTAAATATAGTACGACAATGGCGCCCCCACTCACAAGTCGTCTATCCCTCAAAGTCCCTATAAGTCCCTGGAAACAACAGTGAGCAATAGATTAGGGCTAATATGATAATATAAACCTAGAAAATTATATCTATAAATTAGGCTATATTGTAAAATATGTATCTCTTTATTAAATCGATTAAAAACACAAAACATGTTATACGTGTTATAAAAAATTATGTGGAGGGGAAAGAAAAGGGTGGAAAGGAATAAAATTATGTTACAGGGCGAAGGAGATGAGTGTGCACTCCATGCTACATACAGGGAATACCAATTCAAAAAGGTCAATATATGATAAATTGCATAGAATTTTATTATACATTACATCATAATCAAGTTTACACTGTGTTCCAAATTATTATGCAAATAATATTTTCTCAGATTTTCCCAAATTACCTATATGAATTGCAGTCATTGTAATTTTCCAGTCAAATAACTATTAGAGTACAATTGAAAGGTTTTTGTACAAACTGCCTATGATAACAGTATATTTTTAAAAAAAATAAAATACTCAAACTGCACTCAAAATGCATGTTCCAAATTATTATGCACAGCAGAGTTTTCAACCTTTTCATTTTAATAAAGAACAAAAAAATGGTCATTTTTGAAATTATAAGCATTAGCAGGTTATTACAAACTGAAATCAAACAGTTTTCAACTCAAAACTTTATTCTAGGTGATGTTACATTTGCACATAGGACCCCTTGTTCGAAAGGAGCTTCTGAACTCTCTCGTCCATTGAATTTGTCAGGTTTTGGATGGTTTCTGCTTTAATTGTTTTGCATGAGGACAGAATACCCTCCCAGAGCTGTTGCTTAGATGTGAACTGCCTCCCGCCATCATAGACACTCCTTTTGATGATGCTCCAGAGGTTCTCAATGGGGTTGAGGTCAGGGGAGCATGGCTGCCACACCATAAGTTTGTCCCCTTTTATGCCCATAGCAGGCATTGATGCAGATGTGTTATGTGCAGCATGAGACGGGGCATTATCATGCATGAAATGATCTCGATGGTCCAGATCGATGAAGTGGAGGATGGCTGGTTGATGGACACCCCATGCAAACACGGCTACGGCGCTACCAAGGAGGAGGTGGAGTAATGTTTTGGGCTGGAATCATGGGGAGAGATATTATCGGCCCTTTTAGGATCCCTGAAGGGGTAAAGATGAACTCCATAATGTATGTTGAGTTTCTCAAACAGCACTTCCTTCCATGGGTCAAGAAGAAGAACCGTGCATTCCGCAGCAAGATCAATTTCATGCATGATAATGCCCCGTCTCATGCTGCACATAACACATCTGCATCTCTGGCTGCAATGGGCATAAAAGGGGGTGCGTCTTATAGTCCAAATGTTGGGGGGGGGTATATACAATACAGACCAAAAGTTTGGACACACCTCATTTATAGATTTTTCTATATTTTCTTTACACTGAAGGCATCAAAACTATGAATTAACACATGTGGAATTATATACTTAACAAAAAAGTGTGAAACAACTGAAAATATGTCTTATATTCTAGGTTCTTCAAAGTAGCCACCTTTTGCTTTGATGACTGCTTTGCACACTCTTGGCATTCTCTTGATGAGCTTCAAGAGGTAGTCACTGGAAATGGTCTTCCAACAATCTTGAAGGAGTTCCCAGAGATGCTTAGCACTTGTTGGCCCTTTTGCCTTCACTCTGCGGTCCAGCTCACCCCAAACCATCTCGATTGGGTTCAGGTCTGGTGACTGTGGAGGCCAGGTCATCTCGCATAGCACCCCATCACTCTCTTTCTTGGTCAAATAGCCCTTACACAGCCTGGAGGTGTGTTTGGGGTCATTGTCCTGTTGAAAAATAAATGATGGTCCAACTAAACGCAAACCGGATGGAATAGCATGCCGCTGCAAGATGCTGCGGTAGCCATGCTGGTTCAGTATGCTTTCAATTTTTAATAAATCCCCAACAGTGTCACCAGCAAAGCACCCCCACACCATCACACCTCCTCCTCCATGCTTCACGGTGGGAACCAGGCATGTAGAGTCCATCTGTTCACCTTTTCTGCATTGCACAAAGACACGGTGGTTGGAACCAAAGATCTCAAATTTGGACTCATCAGACCAAAGCACAGATTTCCACTGGTCTAATGTCCATTCCTTGTGTTCTTTAGCCCAAACAAGTCTCTTCTGCTTGTTGCCTGTCCTTAGCAGTGGTTTACTAGCAGCTATTTTACCATGAAGGCCTGCTGCACAAAGTCTCCTCTTAACAGTTATTGTAGAGATATGTCTGCTGCTAGAACTCTGTGTGGCATTGACCTGGTCTCTAATCTGAGCTGCTGTTAACCTGCGATTTCTGAGGCTGGTGACTCAGATAAACTTAGCCTCAGAAGCGGAGGTGACTCTTGGTCTTCCTATCCTGGGGCGGTCCTCATGTGAGCCAGTTTCTTTGTAGCGCTTGATGGTTTTTGCAACTGCACTTGGGGACACTTTCAAAGTTTTCCCAATTTTTCGGACTGACTGACCTTCATTTCTTAAAGTAATGATGGCCACTCGTTTTTCTTTACTTAGCTGCTTTTTTCTTGCCATAATACAAATTCTAACAGTGTATTCAGTAGGACTATCAGCTGTGTATCCACCAGACTTCTGCACAATACAACTGATGGTCCTAACCCCATTTATAAGGCAAGAAATCCCTCTTATTAAACCTGACAGGGCACACCTGTGAAGTGAAAACCATTTCCGGTGACTACCACTTGAAGCGCATCAAGAGAATGCCAAGAGTGTGCAAAGCAGTCATCAAAGCAAAAGGTGGCTACTTTGAAGAACCTAGAATATAAGACATATTTTCAGTTGTTTCACACTTTTTTGTTAGGTATATAATTCCACATGTGTTAATTCATAGTTTTGATGCCTTCAGTGTGAATGTACAATTTTCATAGTCATGAAAATACAGAAAAATCTTTATATGAGAAGGTATGTCCAAACTTTTGGTCTGTACTGTATATACATTGTGTGGGGTACGGGGGGAGTGGTAGCGGCGGAGGAGCGGGGCACAGGAGGCTGCTGCCTCCTGCTGCAGCCTACACTGTCCCCGCTGCTAAAGAAAATGAATATTCACTGCTCCTCACCCCCATGGGGCGTGGGGAGCACTGAATATTCATGCTCCTTAATAGTGGCACACAGTGTAGCCGCAGCGCGGCTCCTGCTGTTGCCGGAATCGCCTGTGCCCGCTGTAAAAGGGCATGAATATTAAACCTCTCTCCATGCCCATGGGCGTGGGGAGGGGTGAATATTCATGTCCTTTAATAAGCTGGCACACGCAATAGCCCGGCAGCAGCAGGAGCCGTGCTGCGGCTACGCTGTGTGGCGGATATTAAGGAGCATGAAGTCACTGCTCCCCGCTCACACAGTCCCGGTGTGGGGAGCAGTGACTTCCGGCAGCTGATCTCTCTCCTTGTGAGCCGTGCATGGCAGTGATGTCATGCGCGGCTCACATGGAGAGATCAGTGAGGGCATACAGGACGCTGCGCTGGAGGAGAGAAGAAAGGTGAGTAGGAGTGTTTATTTTTTTATGTGCAGCCTGGTGGGGATTAGGGGGACCATGCATACTAGAATAAGGATGAGGGGGCCATACATACAAGGGTAAGGATGAGGGGTGCCATGCATACCAGGATAACGCTGAGGGGGGCAGACATAACAGGATAAAGATGAGGGGGCCATACATACCAGGATAATGATGAGGGGCCATACATGCCAGGATAAGGATGAGGGGTGCCATGCATACCAGGATAGGGATTAGGGGTGCCATGCATAGCAGGATAGGGATTAGGGGCGCCATGCATACCAGGACAGGGATGAGGGGTGCCATGCATACCAGGACAGGGATGAGGGGTGCCATGCATACCAGGATGGGGATGAGGGGTGCCATGCATACCAGGATGGGGATTGCTGTGCCATGCATACCAGGATGGGGATGAGGGGTGCCATGCATACCAGGATAAGGATGAGGGGTGCCATGCATACCAGGATGGAGAGATTCCAGGCATACCAGGATGGGGATGGGGACCACGTATAAAAGGAAGGGAGGGGCATATATACCAGGATGGGGGATATTGTCAGAATTGGGGGACATTACCCCTATACCAGTGTCAGCAGAAGACCCCCTCCCCCTTAAAAGTGCATCATGAACACATTTTTTGCTTACAGTTTTTTTTATTTTCCTCCTCTAAAACCTAGGTGCATCTTATAGTCCGGTGCGTCTTATAGTCCGAAAAATGCGGTATTTCTAAGTCCAAAAAAATACTATTCATCCAATGGATATAATCCAAGAAATATGCATAATGCATGTTATATACCGTGTTTTTCGGACTATAAGACAAAATTTTGGAGGAAAGTGGGGGGGTACGTCTTATAGTCTGAATGTGGGGTATGTATATGTACAAAAAAAAAGGTGTGAAACAACTGAAAATATGTCTTATATTCTAGGTTCTTCAAAGTAGCCACCTTTTGCTTTGATGACTGCTTTGCACACTCTTCGCATTCTCTTGATGAGCTTCAAGAGGTAGTCACCGGAAATGGTCTTCCAACAATCTTGAAGGAGTTCCCAGAGATGCTTAGCACTTGTTGACCCTTTTGCCTTTACTCTGCGGTCCAGCTCACCCCAAACCATCTCGATTGGGTTCAGGTCTGGTGACTGTGGAGGCCAGGTCATCTGGCGTAGCACCCCATCACTCTCCTTCTTGGTCAAATAGCCCTTACACAGCCTGGAGGTGTGTTTGGGGTCATTGTCCTGTTGAAAAATAAATGATGGTCCAACTAAACTCAAACCGGATGAAATAGCATGCCGCTGCAAGATGCTGTGGTAGCCATGCTGGTTCAGTATGCCTTCAATTTTAAATAAATCCCCAACAGTGTCACCAGCAAAGCACCCCCACATCATCACACCTCCTCCTCCATGCTTCACGGTGGGAATCAGGCATGTAGAGTCCATCCGTTCACCTTTTCTGAGGCTGGTGACTCGAATAAACTTATCCTCAGAAGCAGAGGTGACTCTTGGTCTTCCTTTCCTGGGGCGGTCCTCATGTGAGCCAGTTTCTTTGTAGCGCTTGATGGTTTTTGCAACTGCACTTGGGGACACTTCCAAAGTTTACCCAATTTTTCGGACTGACTGACCTTCATTTCTTAAAGTAATGATGGCCACTCGTTTTTCTTTTCTTAGCTGCTTTTTCATGCCATAATACAAATTCTAACAGTCTATTCAGTAGGACTATCAGCTGTGTATCCACCAGACTTCTGCTTATCAAGAGAATGCCAAGAGTGTGCAAAGAAGTCATCAAAGCAAAAGGTGGCAACTTTGAAGAACCTAGAATATAAGACATATTTTCAGTTGTTTCACACTTTTTTGTTAAGTATATAATTCCACATGTGTTAATTCATAGTTTTGATGCCTTCAGTGTGAATGTACAATTTTCATAGTAATGAAAATGCAGAAAAATCTTTAAATGAGAAGGTGTGTCCAAACTTTTGGTCTGTACTGTATATATACTGTGGCTGGTGAGGGGTGTGGGGGGAGCGGCAGCAGCGGAGGAGCGGGGCACAGGAGGAAGGAGCCGCCTGCTGTAGCCTACACTGTGCCCGCTGCTAAAGAAAATGAATATTCACTGCTCCCCACGCCCATGGGCGTGTGGAGCACTGAATATTAATTTTCCTTACTAGCTGGCACACAGTGCAGCCGCAGCACAGCTCCTGCTGCGGCCGGGCGATCGCGTGTGCCTGCCCATGGCCGTGGAGAGGGGTGAATTTTTATGCTCTCTAACAGCGAGCAAATGCGATTGCCTGGCAGCAGCAGGAGCCGCGCTGCGGCTACACTGTGTGCCGGCTATTAAGGAGAATGAAGTTCCTGATCCCCACGCACACAGTCCCTGCGTGGGAGCAGTGACTATTCCCGCAGTTTATCTCTATTTGTGAGGGCACATAGCAGTCATGCACGGCTCACACGGTGAGATCAGTGCTGGCAAACAGGACGCAGCGATGGAGCAGAGGGGAGGAAGGTGAGTAGAAGTGTTTATTTCTTTTGTGCATACCAGTATAGGGATGAGGGGTGCCATGCGTACCTGGAAGAGGGATGAGGGGTGTCAAGCATACCAGGAAGAGGGATGAGGGGGGCTTTGTATAGCAGGATAGGGATGAGGGGTGCCATGCATGCCAGGATAGGGATGAAGGGTGCCATGCATACCAGGATTGGGATGAGGAGTGCTATGCATACCAGGAAGAGGGATACCATGCATACCAGGATAGGGATGAGGGGTGCCATGCATACCAGGATAAGGATGAGGGATACCATGCATACCAGGATAGGGATGAGGGGTGCCATGCATACCAGGATAAGGAATAGGGGTGCCATGCATACCAGGTTGAGGGGTGCCATGCATACCAGGATATGGATGAGGGGTACCATGCATACCAGGATAAGGATGACGGATGCCATGCATACCAGGATGAAGGGTGCAATGCATACCAGGATGGGGATCAGGCATGCCATGCATACCAGGATGGATGGGTGCCATGCATACCAGGATGAGGGGTGCCTTGCATACCATGATGGAGATCAGGGGTGCCATGCATACCAGTATGGGGATTAAGGGTGCCATGCAAACCAGGATGGAGGGGTGCCATGCATACCAGAATGGAAAGATGCCATGCATACCAGGATGGAGGTGTGCCATGCCAACCATGATGGAGGGGTACCATGCATACCAGGATGGGGTTGAAGGTTCCATGCATACCAGAATGGGGAATTGGAGTGCCATGCATACCAGGAGGGGGGAAAGGGGTGATATGCATACCAGGATGGGGAATTGGGATGCCATGCTTGCCAGGATGGGTGTGGGGCCACTTATAATAGGAAGGGGGGCATATATACAAGGATGGGTGATATTAACAGAATTGGGGGACATTACCCCTATAACAGTGTCAGCAGCAGACGCTCTCCCCCTTAACAGTGCATCATGACCACATTTTTTTTTCCATTTTCCTCCTCTAAAACCCAGTTGCGTCCTATGGACAGGTGCGTCTCATAGTCCAAACAATACGGTATTATGTCTGTACATATCCAAACATAATTCCACTGTTAATGCACAAAAATCTGCTATTTATAAAATGAATTTTATCCAAAAAGTGCATTGTGCATGATATATATATATATATGTGTGTGCATATCCAAATGTATTTAAATTATTTAAGCAAAAAGGAAAATTTATATATGTATGGAACTATGCCTATCCAAATCATAGGATGAACAGTAAAAGTGATCACCATACAATATCAAATGTCATAATGCAAAAAAGAATACAGAAATAAGTTCATAAAAAGTTAAATTTGTGCATATTGTTACGTACTATCCAAAGGCACATCATCACCCCTTCCACATGCTTCAACGCACGTTTCGCTACCGATTCATTAGGAAGTGAGGTGGAGGAGGAAGAGGCGATGTTTCATAGGGTGATTACAGCTGTGGTTACTTACAAATCAAGGACGCCATATTATCGGACGCCTCTACTGTCCCACGCGTCCGGATAGCCGTCCCGTCTGCGGCCGAATGTGCATCACCGAAACACGACCAAAGGTCGCAGTTCAACGAAAACATCCCAGTATCAGGTACGAGAGCACACCGGAGCATGCGCAGTGTGGCGCACAGCGACCCTGCAGCCATATTAGAAAAGGGAAAAAGTGCGGGTCAGCATCAAAGTCTAAATATAATTATACGTGCCAAAATAGAATTGTATGAAATATAGAAAAAGTTCTATATATAATATAGTTAATGCGTGCATACACAATATTACTGCTTATATAATGTGTATTTGTAAAAGTGAATAAACACACTATAAACTCTCTATATGTATATGATATAGGTGAATAGTTTGCTTAATTATCCTATGCAGCGCATGCGTAATATAACACACAGCGAAAGCACAACCTGGTTAAAACAGAGCAAAGATGGAAACAAGCCAACCATAATAAACTATGTGTGTATGTATTAAAATGTTGGTTCTTGTATGAACCCATAAAAATATGTCATATACAAATGAATACATCTAATTACCTTGTGTATATATAGAGGTGAATGAATATACTAGAAGCTATCTCCATGTGATAATTTAATATCCTTAATTCAATGTGTAAGTGTATGTGAGTGATAGTTATATATGTGTATATAGGAAAAATAAAAAAGCATAAAATATAATAAAATATATATGAAAAAGAGATGTGGTCATGTTAGAGAGAATAATACAAAAACTATATATCTGATGTTGTACTTAGTGATGGAATATATGTGAAACTGTATGGCTGTTCGGGCGATGATGATACAAACAGTCCTCCAATCTGAAAGATATAATACAAATTAATATGCACATATAGATTGATCACACCCTAATAACTCCTATCCCATAAACGTATATCTCCACTAACTCATAAACCACCATTAATATATACAATAAAGCCAACAATACATGTATATATGTTTATTCAATCAAATCCACTATGATATATATTGATTATATGATTCAATTGATAATAAGGACAAGACACTGAAGATGAGAATATACCAAAAATCCTAGTGTATACTTAAAGAAAACTCGAAAATCCCCACTGTTCATTTAACCCTCTGGGGGTCATACTTCTTAGAGTGGTGATCCATTTACTTTTTTATTTATTATTTATTTATTAATTTTCCCTCCTATTCTCAGGATACAGACGTGCAATCCCTTTGACACATAAGAGATGACATTGATGAGGGTAGCAATTCCGAAACTGTCTCGCCAAAGGTTTAGGTTGAGAAATAGCACCCACCTCATCTTGACAGATTTTCTCCGCTGCCCTAATATTTTTGATGTGTTCCAAAGCTCCCGAGTTGTCATACCAATATAGAGGAGGCCACAGAAACATGTGGCTTGATAGATGACCATAGATGTTCTACAATTAATGAAATACAAAATCTTGTAAGCCTACTCACCCATCGAATCCTGAAAGGTATCCGTTTTTTCAATATATCTGCACGCTTTGCAGTTGCCACACTTCCATGTGCCCCATTTGGGGCCCTTTGAGCCAAATATACATTGCTCAAAAAAATAAAGGGAACACTTAAACAACAGAATATAACTCCAAGTAAATCAAACTTCTGTGAAATCAAACTGTCCACTTAGGAAGCAACACTGATTGACAATCAACTTCACATGCTGTTGTGCAAATGGAATAGACAATAGATGGAAATGATTGGCAATTATAAAGACACCCTCAATAAAGGAGTGGTTCTGCATGTGGGGACCGCAGACCACTTCTCAGTACCAATGCTTTCTGGGCTGATGTTTTCGTCACTTTTGAATGTTGGTTGTGCTTTCACACTTGTAGTAGCATGAGACGGACTCTGCAACCCACAGAAGTTGCTCAGGTAGTGCAGCTCATCCAGGATGGCACATCAATGCGAGCTGTGGCAAGAAGGTTTGCTGTGTCTGTCAGTGTAGTGTCCAGAGGCTGGAGGCGCTACCAGGGGACAAGCCAGTACACCAGGAGACATGGAGGGGGCCGTAGGAGAGCAACAACCCAGCAGCAGGACTGCTACCTACGCCTTTGTGCAAGGAGGAACAGAAGGAGCACTGCTAGAGCCCTGCAAAATGACCTCCAGCAGGCCACAAATGTGCATGTGTCTGCACAAATGGTTAGAAACCGACTCCATGAGGGTGGTATGAGGGCCCGACGTCCACAGATGGGGGTTGTGCTCACAGCCCAACACCGTGCAGGATGCTTGGCATTTGCCACAGAACACCATGATTGGCAAAGTCGCCACTGGTGCCCTGTGCTCTTCACAGATGAAGGCAGGTTCACACTGAGCACATGTGACAGATGTGACAGAGTCTGGAGACGCCGTGGAGAGCGATCTGCTGCCTGCAACATCCTTCAGCATGACCGGTTTGTCAGTAGATCAGTAATGGTGTGGGGTGGCATTTCTTTGGAGGGCCGCACAGCCCTCCATGTGCTCGTCAGAGATAGCCTGACTGCCATTAGGTACCGAGATGAGATCCTCAGACCTCTTGTGAGACCATATGCTGGTGCGGTTGGCCCTGGGTTCCTCCTAATGCAGGACAATGCCAGACCTCATGTGGCTGGAGTGTGTCAGCAGCTCCAGCTAGATGAAGGCATTGAAGCTATGGACTGGCCCGTCCGTTCCCCAGACCTGAATCCGATTGAGTACATCTGGGACATCTCCATCCACCAACGTCACGTTGCACCACAGACAGTCCAAGAGTTGGCGGATACTTTAGTCCAGGTCTGGGAGGAGATCCCACAGGAAACTATCTGCAACCTCATCAGGAGCATGCCCAGACATTGTAGGGAGGTCAATCATACAGGCACGTGGAGGCCACACACAATACTGAGCCTCATTTTGACTTGTTTTAAGGACATTACATCAAAGTTGGATCAGCCTGTAGTGTGTTTTTCCTCTTTAATTTTGGGGGTGACTCCAAATCCAGGCCTCCATTGGTTAATAAATTTGATTTCCATTGATGATGTTTGTGTGATTTTGTTGTCAGCACATTCAACTTTGTACAGAACAAAGTATTCAATGAGAATATTTCATTCATTCAGATCTAGGATGTGTTATTTGAGTGTTCCCTTATTTATTTGAGCAGTGTATATGAAGATGTATCAGGTACATGATGACTATGAACTAGTACATCACGTAGTGTCTTATTACGTTTAGCCATAATCAATGGACGATTTGATAGAAAAGGAAGTATTGTCTGATCCTGTTGGAGAATTAGCCAAAATTTGGAGATGATATTAGTAATTTCCTTCCACCTCGAATGATAATTCGTGATGAATCGAACAAGCCCATCAGATTCCTTTTTCTTTTAAGTAATGAGAAGATATTGTCTATTGGCATGTTTGGCCCGATAGTAGGCCTGTTGAACAATTTCCATTTTGTACCACGTTGTAAGTATCTACTGGTCATATCACATGCCTATTCTTCAAAAGCTTTGTCTTGGTCACAAATACGATGTGCCCTAATAAATTGTCCGGACGGCATTGCCTGTATTACATGTGCCAGACGACTGATTTGGCATGCAAGAAAGCATTGGCACTAGTAATCTTGTGATAAATATTTGTATGCAACTGTCCATGGTCATCAACATGAATATCCAAATCCAGAAAATCAATTTTCTTTTGATCAATATGATGGGTTAGCTTAATATTCAATGCATTGTCAATTAGATATTTTAAGAATTTTTCAAGTTCCTCATGGGAGCCCTGCAAAATAAACAACACATCGTCTATGAATCTCATCCAAGATATCATTGATCCCAATGACGTATGTTCAATGTTCTGAAATCGGATGTATTCACACTCCCAAAATCCCAAGGAGAGATTGGTGTAAGATGGGGCCCAAGCCGCGGCCATTGCCACCTCTTTCTTCTGTAGGTAGTATTGATCTTTGAACACAAAATTATTATATAACAAAATGTATTCTGTTACGGATCCGGGTGGTGGAACCTCTGTGCTGTGATGCAAGGAGGGATCAGAGGGGCGTAACTAAGTGCCTACCCGGACCGACCCTGGCCACACAGCGGCTTAGTCGACTCTGTGAACCAAGGAGGGACCGGGAAGGTGAACCAGGTGCCACTCGGGGACCGACCTTGTGAGAGCAGGCGACTCCCATGGGACTGATGGCTGAAGCTGAAAGGCACAGCGGATGAGCACGGCCGGTTGACAGGCGGGCACGGCTGATAGACAGGCTGGCGGGGCACTGGGACCTTCAAGGTAGAGGTGAAGATGCTGGAGCTGTCCTAGGTAGAAGTGCTGAAACTGTTGTATCCAGAAGCACCAGAGCTGTCCACTAGCGTGGTGCTGAACCTGGATGGCACTGCCCTCCAACGTTGTGGTATTGAACCAAATGTTACTATAACGTCCTGGTTACAAGCCGTCCACTGCTGTGGTGCTGAATCTAGACAGTTCTTCCCATATAAAAGCTGTCCACTGCTGTGGTGCTGAATCTAGACAGTACTGCCCAGATCAGAGCTGCCCACCGTTGTGGTGCTGAATCTAGGACTGTAGTGCCCAGAGGAGAGCTGCCAACCACTGTGGTGCTGAACCAGTACTATAGAAGGGAGAGAACACAGGAGCTCACCCCCGCTGCTGAGCAGAGATGCTAGATGTGCTGTAGTTGTCTTCTATTGTCCCTCAGCAGATAGCATCATGCTATGAATGGGATGTGCTCTGCTATATCCCTGCGGCTTGTAGATCAGGAATCAGGGCTTCAGTGTGCGTCACCTGAATGACAGCAGTCTGGCATCACCAATGCTGCTATGCGGGACATTGCGCCCTTTACTACTGCCTGCGATGTAAAACCCCTTCTGATTGGAGCCCATGGATCTGTGATTGGTTATTGAAGACACACCCTCGTACATGGTGGACTTGTCTGTTCCCTTTAAACATATGAGCAGTTCTCACATGTTGTGGCTGATGTCTGATAACATAAGTGCTATCCCCTCATTCTGTATCACTGCAGCTGTCATCTGATGGGCGGCTGATGTATTCCATCACTATAGTACGGGTGAGATCACAGCCATCTGTAGGAACAAAACACCATCTCATCCGTGTCATGTACAGAAGCATGTCACTATGCAAGTCGCCCCCGTACTCCTAAACATCAGCAATAAAGCAGGAAGGAGTGTGTCACTGAATGCAAGATGTGACGAGATAAAACCAACCTTGTAAGGCTACATGCGTAGTGGTCATAGCCACCTCCAGTTACTGTCACATAAAATTCCTGGTGCCACTGATAAAGGAGGGGAGATCTCCGTAATACGGTGTCTGTGCACGTTTAGTCCACCAGTGTCTGGAAGGAACGTTGAGCTCAACTATGCTGCTCATGAGAGCGCAGGGTCCTAATGTCCACCATTACCACTCCATTCTTAGTCTAATTTTACATATCATTTCATCAATGTGTTTCATCTGACATTAACCTTATTCATTATATTTTCAATTAAACACTTTATTAATAATATCTAAAGATTTAAAAAAAGATAAGTATATGATAAACTATATGTCGGTCGCGAATAAATGTACTAATGAATTTACTCTGCATCTCAAGTGTCATATCTACAGTGCCAAAGGTTTCCTTTCTGGATCTTATTGATATTCCTTCTATGCACTACATCTTCTAATTAGGAGTGCGAAACTTCTAACGCTTTACACTATGATAAACTGATATATATAAGTACTCGTATATACACTATTTGGACAAAACTTATAACAGCGAAGTACTGTTCATATAGTTAAGTGGCTTAGCAACGGTACAGGAGATAAGATGAGAATAATAGGTTTAGTCTTTAGGATAGGGTTAATGGATAGAGACTGCAAGATGTCGGTGAGTGACACGAAAGAGTGAGACGGACCCGTCCCATCGTGTGCGTAAGAAGGGCACGGTGGAAGAAAAAGAAACCACGCCCATTGCAGCAAGCCAAGGGAGAACGGGTGGAGACTCCCAGGAAACGGGCAGGTGAGCCAGAAGTGGCCTCCCCCAAGAATGGGCAGAGCAACGTAAGAGCACACCCATGGCAGAGTGGGCTGGGACCATTGTTGATGAGGAGGTAAAGTGGCAAGAGAAGATAGAGTGCTTCGGTTTACCTATTGAAAGTGATGGTCGGTGCCACGGCATTGTGCTCCGCGGTGTGCCCGGAAAGGTCAAGTGGAAAAGGAAGATGACGCAGCTGGAGCAAGAGATGCAGCTGGGTGAACTGTCATCAGTAGAGGCACCAACCAAGGTCCAGGGAAGGCCCAGGATCCAATGCCTGACCTCAAGACAAAGGTTCGCCCACAGTCCCCAAAACCAGAACCCGATTCCAAGGCGGAGGCAGCAGTGTCAGCGTGACCAAGATCCTGCGACCAGGCAGGGTGACTGAAAGCTATGCTGGCAGCTCTGGTGGTAAGTACACCTCAGCGTCCTGGAGAGTTATCAGCCTGGGAACCAGCCCTCATTCCCTGGCCACAGCAGTACATGGAAGAGACACGAGCTCTGGACCCCGTTAAGGCCAGATGGGTGGTGAAGGTCATTGAGGTTAAGAAGGAGTGGGAGAAATGGGTGAGAGCCCAACTCGAGCACCCAGGAGGTGGTGAAGTTGACCCGCCCAGGGGGGATATAGGGGGAAACTTGGTACCCGGGCCTTTACCTTCTTTGTAGGATGTCACGGCAGTCGGCTCCCGGGCCCATCCTCTGGGGTCGCTCTTTAAAAGGGGGTTTGTTAACAGTTTGTCTCGTGACGCCACCTGTGTTTCCCGGTAATGAATACCGGCGCTGCTGCAGACCTCCGGGGGTGATGGGATGGCAGCTGGGATGTTTCTGCTCCCCACAGGCGGAGCGGGCCCCCGGGGCAGGGTAGTTGCAGATGGTAATGCTGGGCATTGTAGTGCAGGCACGGTAGCATGATGGAAATAACTGACAGAGACAGTGGAGTGCAGTAATCCGAGTTTACTAACAGTTCTTTTAAGGTTCCTCGGGTACACTGTCCAGGTGTCAGACTCCCGCGTCGCACTGCGTTTGCCAGGCAGGGGCTCAGCACTCCTTCAGGTAGATTAGAAGCACTTAACGGGACCCCCTTTCTTATGTTCCTTCCTTGACTGACTTCACGCGCTGGGTCTTCTCACTCCTGCCCTGCGCTCCCCACACACAGTCCCGATCGGGTGCTCTGAAGTCCCTTCTGGGCAACCTGGAGTTCCCGGACCTACTTGATGCCCTTCACGGCAGGGTGAGGCTGTGGCAACTGCACCATGGAAGTGCAGAAGCCTCCGGTTTTTCCAGCCGAGACCTGGAGTAACACGGCTGGTCCAGGGACCAGTTCCCTTCCTGCGGCCTGATCCCTCTGATTCTTGGCAGATTCGGGCGTATAGGTGCCGTCCTGCACTCACTGTACCCCCTGGGATCCCTTCTGTTCCCGGAGCATTCCTCCCTTGCTCCCACTCCTCTCCTGGGCCTCTCTCACTAGGCCCACAATGGAGCAGAGTTCCTGAAGAGACTCTGCTCCCCTCCTCTCCTTGCTACTCACTGGCTGAACTGCACTGCTCCAACTAAGATGGCTTCCTTTTTTATATCTATTCTCTAAGCGCTCCCCTGTCCTACGTCCTCCACCCACACCCACTACTGGTT
The DNA here is from genome assembly GCF_046119375.1 of Phyllobates terribilis. Lineage (NCBI taxonomy): Eukaryota > Metazoa > Chordata > Amphibia > Anura > Dendrobatidae > Phyllobates > Phyllobates terribilis. The sequence goes on along the minus strand of NW_027362898.1, from coordinate 1,826,771 downwards.
CCCCCTCTCCTTGGTTCCCCCCACTCCAGCCAGGGACAGGGCAGCAAAAGAAGTGCATAATGCCCTTCCAGCCGGCCTGGAGTAGTGCAGTGTTGAGTGCAGGTGTTGGGGTCCCCGGCAGTAATAATCTTTAATAATAATAATCTTTATTCCGCAGCGCTTTACATACATTATTGTCGCTGTCCCCATCGGGGCTCACAATCTAGATTCCCTATCAGTATGTCTTTGGAGTGTGGGAGGAAACCGGAGAACCTGGAGGAAACCCACGCAAACACGGGGAGAACATACAAACTCCTTGCAGATGTTGTCCTTGGTGGGATTTGAACCCAGGACCCCAGCGCTGCAAGGCTGCAGTGCTAACCACTGCACCACCGTGCCACCGGCAGTACTTCCGCCTTACCTGAGAGAAGGAGATGCCACACTTCTGGGTGAGGTGCAGTACCTCTGTGGCGACTGAACCCTCAGGGGTGCCACAAAGTCATTGACCAGATGACCAGATGTCACATCCAATATTTCAGCCCTCAGCGGGAAGCTCATGTCCAGCAATGACTCCTCCACGGTTAGTACCACAGCCTCAGGCCTGACAGAGGCAGCGAGTATTGCGGCTGCAGTGTGCGTTTTCAAGGGTCCCCACTGTATATGCTGTGTGTTGTCTTCCAGGTTCCAGAATGGTCGAGGATGACCATGTCCAAAGAGGGAATGTAAGAGTGATGGACTGTTCTGCAGCATTCCTACCCTTGAAGGCAATAATCCCTTTATGTGTACAGTGCCATGCGGTTTTACGAGTAATGTAAATAACGATGTGTTTCTCTTACAGTGGCATGTAAAAGTTTAGGCCCCTTGGTAAAAAATTATTGTTATTGTGAACAGTAAAGCAAGTTGAAGATGAAATGATCTCTATAAAAGGGCTAAAGTTAAAGATGACACATTTCCTTTGTATTTTAGGCAAGAAAAAATCTTGTAATTTTTTACATTTTAAAAATTACACAAAGGAAAATGGGCTGATGCAAAAGTTTGGGCACCCTTGGAGATTTGTGTGCTCAGAAAACTTTGACCAAGGTTTCAGACCTTAATTAGCCTGTTAGAGTGCGTGCACATGGTCAGTAAACACTGCGGATTGGATGCAGCACACTTGCGCTGCGTGCAATCTGCAGCGCCCAGATGTTACAGCATAGTGGATGGGATTTATACAAATCCCATGTCCACTATACGTCTCCGTGCTCCTGCAGCTCACCCGTGGAGACGGTCATGCAGTGCGTCTTCACAGACCGCAGCATGTCAATTTCTCTTGCAGAGACCCTAGTCTCCGCAAGAGAAATTATATCACTGTAATGTATAGGATGTGGTGAATCTGCATGGTTCATTGAACACATGCGGATTCACTTGCGTGCAGCGCTTTGGACGCAGCATAAAGTATGCTGCGTTCAAAGCGCAGCCAACACCGACCATCTGCACATACCCTAAAGGTTATGGCTTGTTCACTATCATTAGGAAAGGCCAGGTGATACAAATTTCCCAACTTTATAAAAACCCAGCCTCCTCTAACCTTGTGCCAAAAAACAGCAGCCATGGGTTCTTCTAAGCAGCTGCCTAGCACTCTGAAAATGAAAATGGTGGAGGCCCACAAAGCAAGAGTAGGCTATAAGAAAATAGCAAAGCGTTTTCAAGTTGCAACCTTATTGACGGCATCGCTCGTCACTGCAGGAACGTCCTCAGGCTACTGTCAGTGAGTTCCAGCTGGCGTGCTGAGCAGTTGCATACTCATGCAACCGCTCAACACACCAATCGGATGTAGCAGATCTGGGGATCATTGTTCGACATCATCAGTATGGATTATCTGCGGACAGGTGAGGATTACTTTGTTTTTTTATTTTTATGTGGATCTTAAGAAATGTGTAAAAGAGGGTCATTGAGTGTTTTGTTCAAATAAAGGTCTTTGCTCTGTGTGAGTTTTTTTACTTGAACTAATGGCGTTAGTAATCGGGATGTCTTATTCACGCCTCTCCATTACTAACCCCTGGGCTTGATGTCAGCAAACATCAAAGAGCTGACATCAACCCCAAAACCATTACCCCACTTGCCAATGCACCAGGGCAAGTGGGAAGAGCCGAGAATAAGCACCAGAATTTCTGGGGTGGCTGAGGGCTCATGTTATTAGTCAGGGAGGAGGCCAATATCCATGGTCCCTTCCCAGCCTTTTAATATCAGCCTGCAGGTGTCTGTTTAGCCTTTGCTGGTTATTAAAACTAGGTGGGACACCACATATTTTTTTTGGGGATACCCCCTTTTTAATACCATTAAAGGCTAAGCAGACAGCTGTGAGCTGTTATTAATAAGCTGGGAAGATCCATGAATAGCGGCCCCTTCCCAGATTGCCCACTGCTTTCCCTCAGCTGTTAAGAAAATTAAATGGACCCCATCCCATTTTTTCAAAAATAAACACCTAAATTTGTAAGGATGTAAAACAACGCCAAAATGTAGACTAAACTATATATGAATAGACAATATAAGGTCCTAAGTTTCTGGGCTAAGTCATCACTGCTATGGCCCTACTTATGTATTTGAAGTCCCCCTTTCTCAAAATCTTTCTAATAAATTTAATTTCCCCAAGATTATTGTGAAAATCATATACAGTGGGTAAGGAAAGTATTCTGACCCCTTTAAATGTTTCACTCTTTGTTTCAGTGCAGCCATTTGGTAAATTCTAAAAAGTTCCTTTTTTTTCTCATTAAAGTGCACTCTGCACCCCATCTTGACTGAAAAAAAAACAGAAATGTAGAAATCTTTGCAAATTTATTAATAAAGAAAAACTGAAATATCACATGGTCATAAGTATTCAGACCCTTTGCTCAGTATTGAGTAAAAGCACCCTTTTGAGCTAGTACAGCCATGAGTCTTCCTGGGAATGATGCAACAAGTTTTTCACGCCTGGATTTGGGGATCCTCTGCCATTCTTCCTTGCTGATCCTCTCCAGTTCCATCAGGTTGGATGCTGAACGTTGGTGGACAGCCATTTGCAGGTCTCTCCAGAGATGCTCAATTGGGTTTAGGTCAAGGCTCTGGCTGGGCCAGTCAAGAATGGTCACAGAGTTGTTCTGAAGCCACTCCTTTGTTATTTTAGCTTAGTGTTTAGGGTCATTGTCTTCTTGGAAGGTGAACATTCGGTCAAGTTTGAGATCCAGAGCACTCTGGAAGAGATTTTCATCCAGGATATCTCTGTACTTGGCCACATTCATGTTTCCTTCAATTGCAACCATCGTCCTTTCCCTGCAGCTGAAAAACACCCCCATAGTATGATGCTGCCACCACCATGTTTCACTGTTGGGATTGTATTGGGCAGGTGATGAGCAGTGCCTGGTTTTCTCCACACATACCGCTTAGAATTATCACCAAAAAGTTCTATCTTCGTCTCATCAGACCAGAGAATCTTATTTTTCTCATAGTCTGGGAGTCCTTCATGTGTTTTTGAGCAAACTCTATGTGGGCTTTTATATGTCTTGCACTGAGGAGAAGCTTCTGTCGGGCCACTCTGCCATAAAGGCCCTATTGGTGGAGGACTGCAGTGATAGTTGACTTTGTGCAACTTTATCTCATGTGCCTGCTGCATCTCTGGAGCTCAGCCACAGTGATCTTGGGGTTCTTCTTTACCTCTCTCACCAAGGCTTTTCTCCCACGATTGCTCAGTTTGGCTGGACGGCCAGGTCTAGGAAGACTTCTGGTGGTCCCAAACTTCTTCCATTTAAGGATTATGGAGCCCACTGTGCTCTTAGGAACCATGAGTAATGCAGAACTTCTTTTGTAACCTTGGCCAGATCTATGCCTTGCCACAATTCTGTCTCTGAGCTCCTTGGGCAGTTCCTTCGAGTTCATGATTCTCATTTGGACTGACATGCACTGTGAGCTGTGAGGTCTTATATAGACAGGTGTGTGCCTTTCCAAATCAAGTCCTACCAGTTTAATTAAACACAGCTGGACTCCAATTAAAGAGTAGAGCCATCTCAAGGAAGATCACAAGGAAATGGACAGCATGTGACTTAAATATGAGTGTCTGAGCAAAGGGTCAGAATACTTATGACCATGTGATATTTCAGTTTTTCTTTTTTAATAAGTTTGCAAAAATTTCTACATTTCTGTTTATTTCAGTCAAGATGGGGTGCAGAGTGCACTTTAGTGAGAAAAAAAATGAACTTTTTAGAATTTACCAAATGACTATGTTCAGCTGCCAACCCGGCCACATGGCAGAGATGCAGATACACCCCCTGCACGCTGTGTGGCTGAGTCTGCTGAAGTGACGTCACACAGCGCAGCTGGAACTGATTCAGTCAGCCAGACAGGAGCCTGTGGATCGGAGACTTCAGTGGTCTCAGTCAGTATGAGGTCAGGAGGTCTGCAGTGAGGGGGAAGCGGGACTGTGCTCACCTTCTCATAAATTCACCCAGGATTCTATATTGTCCAATCAGAGGGCCAGCTGCTGGGGCTCCGTGTGAGTTATTGCAGGAGGCTGAACTTTCATGCAGATTAGGGTCCTCCTGTCAGTGCAAAAAGTTCAGTCTGGTGCAATAAATCACACTTAGTCCCAGCAGAGACCACAGACATCACAATACGAGACCCTGCACCGACTGATTACAGCTGAACCTACAGCACGTCATATTCTACTATATGGCCCCATATATAATATGTGAGGTCCTGTAGGCAGGTACAGGTGTGTTCAGTAATAATAATCTTTATTTTTATATAGCGCTAACATATTCCGCAGCGCTTTACATACATTATCGTCGCTGTCCCCATCGGGGCTCACAATCTAGATTCCCTATCAGTATGTCTTTGGAGTGTGGGAGGAAACTGGAGAACCCGGAGGAAACCCACGCAAACACGGGGAGAACATGCAAACTCCTTGCAGATGTTGTCCTTGGTGGGATTTGAACCCAGGACCCCAGCGCTGCAAGGCTGCAGTGCAGTGTATATCCCTGTACATAATATACCACATCTAGTATACAGATTAGCCTATCATCTACTGTGATACACACATCAGATGTTTTAAAAAAATACACATTACTATACAACATCAGATGTCTATAGTGACAGTATATTATATACTAGTCATGTATTCTAATATATATTGTATGCATGTGGTATACTGTGTGAACAGATGTTATGTACAGGTAATGTGTGTATAGTATATCTGAACTCTACCCATGTCTGGTATATATAATACTGTAACTACAAAGTTCAGCCCGCGGACTGAGACAGCCGAAGGGCTGAAAACTGTGGTGCACGGGCCACACCATACTCTCCCCTATCCCAATATCACTGCTATCTGCAGTGTGGTGAATACATTGGTGGAAGACGGAGCCACTGGCTCCTACTTCCACAGATCAGCTTTTGCGACTGACACAGCCAACATGATGACATCACGACATCACATCTGCTGTGTGGAGACTCAGTGCACCGGAGAAAAGAACAGACCGCGGGGGAACGAGAGCAAGGTGAGTATGTCTTCTTTCTTTTTTTTTCGGATGTGCATGGAATGTGTGCCTGCATATAGGGGGATATGTGAGGACTCATACTGTATATAGGAGGCTATGTGAGGGCTCATATAGTATATAGGAGGCTATGTGAGGGCTCATATAGTATATAGGAGGCTATGTGAGGGCTCATATAGTATATAGGAGGCTATGTGAGGGCTCATATAGTATATAGGAGGCTATGTGAGGGCTCATATAGTATATAGGAGGCTATGTGAGGGCTCACATTGTATATTGGAGGCTATGTGAGGCCTCACACTGTATATAAGAGGTTATGTGGGGCCTTACACTGTATATAGAAGGCTATGAGGGAATCATACTGTATATAGGAGGCTATTTGAGGGCTCATATTGTATATAGAGAGACTATGTGGGGGCTCACACTGTATATAGGAAGCTATGTGGATCTCATAATGTATATAAGAGGCCACGTGGGGTCTGACAATATATAGAGAGGCTATGTGGGGACTCACATTGTATAAAGGAGGCTATGTGGGACTCATACTGTACATAGGAGGCTATGTGGCGGCTAATAATATGTATACAGTAGAAGGCTATGTGGGGGCTCATACTGTATAAAGGAGGCTATGTGAGGACTCATACTGTACATAGGGGGCTCATACTATATATAGGAGGCTATATGCGGGCTCATACTGTACAAAGGAGGCTATGTGGCGGCTCATAATATGTATAGGAGGCTATGTGGGTCTCATACGGTATATAGGGGGCTATGTGGTGGCTAATACTGTATATAGGATGGAATATGAGGGCTCACACTGTATATAAGGGCTATGTGGTGGCTTACACTGTATATAGGGGCTATGTGGGGTGCATACTGTATGTAGGAATAATGTCTGTAATCTGCTGTGGAATTAATAGCACTATATACTGTACTTTTCAGATTATAGTACGCACTTTTCTCCTCCAAACATTTTTGGGAAAATGGGGGTACGTCTTATAATCTGAATGTAGTTTACCGGGGCATTTGGGAGCGGCATTTTAGGGTCGCTGCTGCAGGAAGCTGGTGACGGCAGGAATGAGGCGATGCTGCGGGCCCCAGGCTGGGAAGGTGGGTGTCTGGCTGTGCGACGGGCTCTGTGCTTTCACAAAATGTCGGAGGAGCCCCCGCACTTTCCATGGTTTTCAATGCGGTGAACTTGGGGAAAAAAGGCCACCAGAGGCGGCGCATGTGCGGATTGAGATCGTGACACCGAGATCTTGTCTCCCGAGGTCTCAACCTAAGCATGTGCCGCCTCCGGTGGCCATTTTCCCTAAGTCTACAGCATTGAAAACCACGGGAAGTACAGGGGATCCGCCGGCATTTTGTGAAAGCACGGAGCCCGACTCATCGTCGAACATCCCCCTCCCAGCCTGGGGTCCACAGCATCACCCCACTCCTGCCGCTGCCAGCTTCCTGGAGCAGCGACTCTGCTCCACCACAGCAGCCCCCTTCCCTGGGTAATCTACCGTAAAAGCAGACTATAAGAAGCACCACCATTTTATTAAAAACATTTTTTTCCTATTTTTCTCACCAAAATTTGGGGTGCGTCTTATGATACGGTGCATTTTATAATCTGCAAAATATGGTTAGTAAAATAAATAAATAAATGGGGAGCTGTGTGGGGGCTCATACTATATACAGGGGGCTGTGTGTGTGCTCATATGGTATATAGGGGGGGCTGTGTGGGGGCTCATACTGTATACAGGGGGCTGTGTGTGTGCTCATATGGTATATAGGGGAGCTGTGTGGGGGCTCATACTGTATACAGGGGGCTGTGTGTGTGCTCATATGGTATATAGGGGGATGTGTGTGGGCTCATACTGTATACAGGGGGCTGTGTGTGTGCTCATATGGTATATAGGGGGGCTGTGTGGGGGCTCATACTGTATACAGGGGGCTGTGTGTGTGCTCATATGGTATATAGGGGAGCTGTGTGGGGGCTCATACTGTATACAGGGGGCTGTGTGTGTGCTCATATGGTATATAGGGGGATGTGTGTGGGCTCATACTGTATACAGGGGGCTGTGTGTGTGCTCATATGGTATATAGGGGAGCTGTGTGGGGGCTCATACTGTATACAGGGGGCTGTGTGTGTGCTCATATGGTATATAGGGGGGCTGTGTGTGGGCTCATACGGTATATAGGGGGATGTTGGCATACTTAATTCTGCTCAATATTAAGTGATATAAATATTATTTTATATTAATTGTAGTTAATATTAATATTGAGCCGAACTAATTTCAGCCTTTCAGCCTATTGGTTCAGGCCCCCACAACAGTTACGTTCTCTCATGTGGCCCCTCTGGAAAATGAATTGCCCACCCCTGATATATACCATCATTTATTATCCAGTATATAGCATCTGATGTCTGTATAGCAGTATGTCCTATATCCCATCACATATTCTCCTGTATACTGGATGTCATATACTGTGCACAGACATCAGATGGTGCAGAGGAGAAGAAGTGACTGGTGTAATATCTAATGGCTGTACTCAAGGTGTAATGTGCACTAGTTACATATTAGCCTGTAGGTGGTATAATATATATACTATAGGCCCAGACATCCCATATTATATACAGGATAATAGGAGGCGGGTATAATATCCAGAGCTAACAAGCCTCCCCTATTCCCTGGGCCTGTCCCGATTTGAGGGCTCAGTCCCGGCCCGGCTCAGCTCTTCTCCCGGCAGGGGCGCTGCTGGGCACTGGGCTTTTCCTCCAGACACGCAGGCTTTCCATGCTGTGTGTGACCCCTTGTAGCTCCGCCTCCCGCTCTCTGCTCCTCCCCGGCATCAGGGCAGAGGAATTCTACTGTGCAGAGACCGCACAGCATGAGGAGGTGAGGGGTCAGGGGGCGGGGCCAAGTCTGCGGAGGACATGACAACAAGGTGCGGTCCTGAGGTGAGGGGGAGACCCGCAGCCTCTCCCATCTGTGGCTGCTGTTATTACAGGATGGGAGGGGGCTCATGCAATGTCACCAGCAGCTCTGCAGTCGGGACTAGGGGGGATGGGAAGGGGATTTAGGGACACTGCAGGGCTGACAGCTCTCCTGCGTACAGCCCATACTCTGCTGCTGATTGCAAACACCAGGCCCCACCACTGCCACTGGAGACATGATGGAGAAGAAGGGAATATATACATGTCATGTTGTGCCCGCTGTGTGTATGATGTCTGTGTGATGGTTGTGCCCGCTGTGTGTGTGATGTCTGTGTGATGGTTGTGTCCGCTGTGTGTGTGATGTCTGTGTGATGGTTGTGCCCGCTGTGTGTGTGATGGTTGTGCCCGCTGTGTGTGTGATGTCTGTGTGATGGTTGTGCCCGCTGTGTGTGTGATGTCTGTGTGATGGTTGTGCCCGCTGTGTGTGTGATGTCTGTGTGATGGTTGTGCCCGCTGTGTGTGTGATGTCTGTGTGATGGTTGTGCCCGCTGTGTGTGTGATGTCTGTGTGAAGGTTGTGCCCGCTGTGTGTATGATGTCTGTGTGATGGTTGTGCCCGCTGTGTGTATGATGTCTGTGTGATGGTTGTGCCCGCTGTGTGTATGATGTCCGTGTGATGGTTGTGCCCGCTGTGTGTATGATGTCCGTGTGATGGTTGTGCCCGCTGTGTGTATGATGTCCGTGTGATGGTTGTGCATGCTGTGTGTATGATGTCTGTGTGATGGTTGTGCCCGCTGTGTGTATGATGTCTGTGTGATGGTTGTGTCCGCTGTGTGTATGATGTCCGTGTGATGGTTGTGCCCGCTGTGTGTATGATGTCCGTGTGATGGTTGTGCCCGCTGTGTGTATGATGTCTGTGTGATGGTTGTACCCGCTGTGTGTGTGATGTCTGTGTGATGGTTGTGCCCGCTGTGTGTATGATGTCTGTGTGATGGTTGTGTCCGCTGTGTGTATGATGTCCGTGTGATGGTTGTGCCCGCTGTGTGTATGATGTCCGTGTGATGGTTGTGCCCGCTGTGTGTATGATGTCTGTGTGATGGTTGTGCCCGCTGTGTGTATGATGTCTGTGTGATGGTTGTGCCCGCTGTGTGTATGATGTCTGTGTGATGGTTGTGCCCGCTGTGTGTATGATGTCTGTGTGATTTTTAACATAGTGCTTTGAAATAGGGTGGGAGATTAATTTTCCCAAGGGGCCACATGAGAGACCGTGACTGTTGTGGAGTCCGAACCAATAGGTTCAAATTAATTCAGCTCAATATTAATATTAACATATTAATTATATTTTTTTGTATATTTATATTATCACTTAATATTGAGCAGATTTAAGTATGCTGACATCCCCCTATATACAGTATGAGCCCCCACACAACCCCGTACATACAGTATTAGCACACACCACCCCTACCTACAGTATGAGCCCTCGCATAGCCCCCAATATACAGTAAGAGCCACCACAAGAAAGCCAGATGTCGTATAATGAATCTACATAAAGATGAGAAAGTTCTGGCGGCTCCGACTGTGAATGAGGGAACAAAAAATAACCCTCAGGTCCCAACAAGAGATGAGCAGGACTCACAGATGAGGCCGCACTGCCCCGGAAGATAAGAGACTCATGGCCTCCAGTCCAGCCGCCAGGTAGCACTGACCCGGACCCCCGACTGGAGGCCCCGGAATCCATCTGCTCATCTCTAGTCCCAGCTGCCCTGGATACAGTGGACAGTCCTGGATTTGGGTCTGGGCCTTGCAGTCTCGGCCGTCTGCTGAATTTCCCTCACTACCAGCGCCCCTCTGACAACTCCTCCTGCCGGGCGAGAAAGATAATGGTAAATGGGCGTGGATTGGGGTGTGACCAGGGGCGAGGCCAAAATTGTGGAGTTGACTTTTACATTGATGACTTGCTCGATCAAGTATGTAGGAAATAATACACAAAATAATAATTCCTAGGTATCTATCTGGCAGACCTGTGCTTATGTGTGGCCACCTTTAGGCTGTGTGCCCACTATGCGTTTTTTAAGCGTTTCCGCAACGGCAATTCCGCTGCAGAAACGCTTAAAAAACGCTTGGTAGAAGGTCTGCTATGTTCCCCAATGATAATCCGCATCTGCTGTGCACATGCTGCGGAAATTTCCGCTGTGGATTATCAATGCGGAAAAATACGCCGCGCTACCAATTATTTTGTGTAATCGCAGCGTTTTTGCCGCCATTGACTTGCATTGAATTGCATAATATCCGCATGACTACATGTGCACATGCGGATATTTAGCGATTCAATGTGTGGATGGTACCCGGATTTGGAGAAGAAGAGACTCTCCTCCAGACCCGGGTACCATAGTACCTGTAAAAAAAAAAGAATTAAAATAAAAAATATACATTATACTTACCTTCTGATGGCCCCCGGTCTCCATAGCGATGCGTCCTGGCTTCCTGGCAGCTGATGATGGTCTAAAAGGACCTGCCATGACGTCATTTAGTCATGTGACAGGTCACGTGACTGCTGACGTCGGCGGTCGCTTGACCCGTCACATGACTAAATGACGTAATGGCAGGTCCTTTTACACAACCGCAAGACATCGGGAAGACCGGACGCATCGGATAAGGAGACCAGGGGCCGTCAGAAGGTAAGTATAATATTTATTTTTTACCATTCTTTTACGGTCACACTATATAAATCCATACCGGTTGCATGGATTTATATAGTGTGACCAAGTTGTCAAGCACTTTCCAAGTGATGCTAAAATCTCTTGCAAAGCTCTTGACAACCCGCATGCGGAAATGCATGTGAAGAGCGCTTCACTTCTGCTTGTCCCTGGCAGGAAAACTCATAGAATCCGCATGCGTTTTTTCTGTCAGGGAGATGCAGAAACGCTCTGGAAAAATTCTCAGCATTTCTGCATTGTGGGCACTTAGCCTTACTCTGTTTAGGAGTGTAGAAAAGCACAGCGTACCTTGGATTACTTGCATTACACCTCTAACAACCTAAATCCGTTTTGTAGTGGTCAGACATTGTACATATTATGCTTATGTATTACCAGTTTTAAATGCTCACCTGAACTGGACCAAGTGCTGTCATTTTTCTCCACGGGCAGCACTTAGACAATACGTTTGTGTGAATATAGCCTATGAAGCAGCTGGTAATAAACATGTTGAAGGGGTTTTCTGCGAACAAAAGTATATTTTAATCAATAGATCTTGGAATAATAATAACTTCCACAATTGGATGTGTTTAAATAAAATGTCCCTGTGCTGAGATAATGTTATAAATGTGCCCCTGCTGTGTACTGTGTAATGGCTGTGTCTGACTGTGCAGGAGCATGGTCTGATCATACCACAGCTACTGGGCAGGGGGGGAGAAAAAGAGTATATAGCATCGATTAAATCACTGCACACTCTAGTTTCAAGATGCAAACGATGGGTCAAAACGTTCATTTACTGTTGCATTATTCCCTGCACCTTAAATGTGTCTTCAAATAGACTTTAGTTTGCATCTTGAAACTAGAATGTGCGGTGATTTAATCTACGCCGATTCTGGGGATTCCACATCCCGTGTACCTGCACCTTGACCTACAGACTGTGTGCACGCTAATCATCTATATATAAAGAGAGTATATATACATTACAGCAGGGGATCACAGCTGAGTCTTTCTTTGAGCTAAAATATTGTTTAAAAACAGGCATTGAAATGTTTTACTCACAAAAAGAATCCTCTGTGATCCCCTGCTATCCTGCCTGTATCCTCTTTTTCTCCCCCCTGCCCAGGAGATGTGGTATGATCAGACCATGTTCCTGCACGGTCAGACACAGCCATTACACAGTACACAGCAGGGGCACATTTATAAGATTATCTCAGCACAGGATCATTATTATATCACATCCAATTGTGGAAATTATTATTACTCCAAGATCTATTGATTAAAATATACTATTGTTTTTGAGAAAACGACCTTTAAGGATGGGCCGCTACTCATGGACCACTGCTGTGTGCTTGCCCCCAGGCTAAAATTTGCCAGCCAGCCCCTGCTAGCAGTGATATTAGAATACACACTATACATGTTATTACATACAGCATCCTTTACCTATAAAAATTGTATATAATCTCTTCCACTTTTCTTTCCAGTGGGTGTAGTGACAAGATTATGGAGCAGTTGCCGGGACCAGTGCCGCCGCGAGCGACAACAGGGTAGGAAGAGTGGTGATGTGGCTCTTAAAAAGAAAGGCCATACCTATATTATGACCGGCTCCAGTTTTTGACCCTAGTCCTAGATTTTCACCCGTAAGTGGCTATCTTTTTCAGTTTTATTTGTTGTAATGGTTTGATTATTATTTTGCATATTAAAAATGCTTTTTTCTCTGTCATCCCTGACCTTACAGATCTGACTGGACCAAAAAGGGAAATACCTGTAGCCCGGAGGTGCTGGAAGCCAGAGAGGAATCTGAAATGGAGGCCGGAGCTGGGGGCCAGAAAGAAGAAGAGCCTGCGGAGAGCACCAGTACACCACAGCCCCTCGACACCTCCCCTCATGCACCAATAAGCCAGCATCGCTACCGCCCCACCATCACTGGCGTACGTGACATGGGAATACCTGTGAGTGATGATGATGAGAGTTTTTGTCTAAGCCTGGCCCGTTATTTCAGGCACGTTCCCTTTTTATTGAGGCTCCAGACCAGGGCTGCCCTCCAAATTGTTTTGTCTGCCGCTGCGCCACCAAATTTACCGATGGCCATCTTTTAATTCCTTGAAAGGTGGCAACTTTCTGAGGACAACAAAACCCGGTCATTAGACCCCCCCAAGAAGGGCACTCAGCAGACCCACCATCACGGCAGCCACCACCTCCAGTGCCAGCATCACGGCAATCACCACCACCTCCAGTACCAGCATCACAGCAGCCATCACCACAACCTCCAGTCACAGCATCACAGCAACCACCACCAACTACAGTGGCACCATCATGGCAGCCATCTTCAGTGCCAGCATCTTGGCAGCCACCTCCATTACCAGCATCACAGCAGCCAACAACCCTCTCACCAGCATGTCTCTTGCCTCAATCACCCTTGTCTTGTTGGCATGATGGCCAAAACACAGAAGACAAGGCCAGACAAAGATCTGAGATACAGGATTTGTGTGCTGAGATGCCGCCACAGTCACTGAAAGGTGTTACATAGATGCGTATTATATGGACGCTATATGGATGGCATAAGCATGGTCCGTTTGCTGTGCTTTTTTCTTCTCGCACACATTGACTTGCATTGGCGAGTCTCGTCTGATATATGCAGCCACTTGCAGCATGCTGTGATTTTTTTTTCTCAGTTCGATCTGAGCTGGGAAAAAAAAAATCACAGATGAACACATAATCATTCAATAACAGGAGTCAGAGTGCAATCCAATTTTTTTTATCAGATTGCACTCGTGTGATTTATACGCAGATGAGTATGAGCCCTTAGACTCAGCCAAAAGATTGTAGACATAGAGTATATCTTATTGCTCTAATAGGCATCTAGTCATTCAACAGAGGCCATTAACTATATATTCTACATGCAGGGCTTGTGAATTGTCCAATATTAAAATAAACAGTATATAAAAAGCAGTGCAGGAGGCAGCAGTGAAGGACATGACAAATATTAATAACAATATGTAAAATAATCACAGGCTGCAATTACCCACCATATTTTTTCTTAAACCATGAAATCAACTTTTTCTTGCGGTTGTAAATTTGAAATGACAGTGATGGCTATTATGACATCACGAGGCACATGACATCATAGACATCACAATTGGAATAGAATGTATAAATTTCTACACTGCTGCCATCTTGTGTCACTATAACCTGACAGCTGAGAGAGAACGAGTCCAGGTAAGTCGCTCTTTACTTTTAAGCTTTGGTATACTTATAATGTATCCACCGGATTTATCATGGATTGCTGGGAACACTCTGTAATAAGACATTTTCAGGACAACCCCTTGTCTAAATGAGAAATTGCTGACGATAGGTGGGTGGGGGAGGTCAAGTTGGGACATCTTTATGGGGCTCCATTTTTGGGTAGTTTTGCCATTTATGTGGACAAATTATTTTATTATCATTCTCTGTTCTCAGATCTTTGGTTCCTATTGAATTAGGGGCTGACATTGGAGTTGTAGTTTAACCCCTTTAAAGCTCAAGACGTACTAATACGTATCTGCTCCATGGGACTTAAGAGCCTGATACGTATTAGTACGTCTTTGTGATCGCGCCCGCACACAGGCTGTGCGGGCGCGATCGCCGCCGGGTGTCAGCCGATTGTCGCAGCTGAGTCAATCGCAGCATTGCGGGGGCAAGGGGAGGTGATCGGGATAGTCACCTCTCCTGCCGGCGTCCAGCGATGTCTGCCGCGGCTTCCTGGATGTTGCCATGACGACCCGATGTCGTCATGACAACATCTGGGTCACCAGACAGCAGTAAGATATTTTGGCATGCGCAGTGCATGACCAAAGTATATTCTGCATTTGCATCGCTGACAGCCTGTATAGCACAGGGCTGGTGCTCCATCCCTATGCTATACAGGCGATCAGAATAAAAAAAGTGAAAGTCCCATAGTGGGACAAAGAATAAAAGTAAAAAAAGTGTCAGAAAGTGAAGAAAAAAAAAAAAAAAAAAATCCACCAAAAATAAAAATATAATGTACCCATCAATAAATATTATTATGAAAAAAAAAACAATAAAAGTACACACATTTGGTATCGCCGCGTCTGGAATGACCTGACCTATAAAACTGTCCCACTAGTTAGCCCCTTCAGTGAACATGGTAAAAAAAATAAATAAAAAATAAAGCAAAAAATAATGCTTTATCATCATACCGCCAAACAAAAAATGGAATAACACGCGATCAAAAAGACGAATATAAATAATAATGATACCACTGAAAACGTCATCTTGTCCCGCAAAAAACAAGCCGCCATACAGCTCCATCAGCCTAAAAATAAAAAAGTTATAGCTCTCAGAATAAAGCGATGCAAAAAAAATATTTTTTCTATAAAATAGCTTTTATTGTGTAAAAGCGCCAAAATATAGAAAATCGATATAAATGTGGTACCACTGTAAAATTACTGACCCGAAGAATAAAGCTACCTTATCAATTTTACCACACGCGGAACAGCATCAAAAAAAAAACAATTCCTGAATTGTTGGTTTTTGTTTATTCTGCCTCCCATTAATCGGAATAGAGAGCGATCAAAATATGTCACGTGCCTGAAAATGGCACCAATAGAAACATCAGCTCATCCCGCAAAAAACAAGACGTCACATGACTCTGTCGGCCAAAATATGGAAAAATATGGGGGTCCAAGTCTCTGTCCGATAAAAATAAAAAAAATTTTCTGAGGAGCTGCTTCCAGCAGCGACCATCCTCTGTGACCTCAAATTTTAGACTGGAGAGCTGGAGTAGGAGGAGCCCAAGCTGGAGGGGCCGGACAACACTCTTTTTTAATCTGAGGTGTTCTATCCTATGTGGGCTCCGCCTACCCACTAGTAATGACTGTGTCTCCCTTCCTTCCCTCGCTGAAAAGGATTTTACAGGTAAGGTCTTACCAAAATCCGTCTTTTACGAAAAAATGCGTCTTTTAGTGTGTGACAGCTGTCAATCATAAAAACCCGATATGATTCTGGTATCGCTGTAATCGCACTGACTCGAAGAATAAAGTTGTCTAAACGGCGCAAAATATAAACTCTAGGCTTAGGGTTGTGGTAGGGTTGGGGTTGGGGTTAGGGTTAGGGCTAGGGTTAGGGTTGGGCTAGGCCTGAGAGGATGAGATCCGCCCCTATCACTGGGCAAGAAGCCAAAAGCACAAAATAAAAAGAGAAATCCTACTTCCTCCTTCAGGAGGACCCGGAGTGCGCAAACCCAACACATGAGACACCGGGCTAGAGGCCAACCACGACACAAGCATTAAAGGGAATCTGTCACCCCCTAGGACTTATCAGACCTCTAATATGGGCATAAAGGTTATAGAAATGTAAATCTATACATACTTCTATGGCCCATATTAGAGGTTTGCTTGCTTTCAAATATCCTGGCTCCGGCCTGCTCTCGCTCTGGCTCTGGCCTGCCTTTGCCCTGGCTCTGTCCTGCTCTCGCTCTGGCTCTGTCCTGCTCTCGCTCTGGCTCTGTCCTGCTCTCGCACTGGCTCTGGCCTGCTCTCGCCCTGGCTCCGGCCTGCTCTCGCCCTGGCTCCGGCCTGCTCTCGCCCTGGCTCCGGCCTGCTCTCGCCCTGGCTCCGGCCTGCTCTCGCCCTGGCTCCGGCCTGCTCTCGCTCTGGCTCCGGCCTGCCCTTGCCTTGGCTTCGGCCTGCTCTCGCCCTGAATCTGGCCTGCTCTCGTTTTGGCTCTAGCCTGCTCTCGCTCTGGCTCCGGCCTGCTCTCGCTCTGGCTCCTTCCTGCTCTCGCTTTGGCTCCGGCCTGCTCTCGCTCTGGCTCCGGCCTGCCCTCTCCCTGTCTCTGGCCTGCTCTCGATCTGGCCTGCTCTCGCCCTTGCTCCGGCATTCTCTCGCTCTGGTTTTGGCCTGCCGTCGCCTTGGATCCGGCCTGCTCTCGCTCTGCCTCCAGCCTGCCCTCGCCTTGGCTCCAGCCTGCTCTCTCTCTGGCCTGCCTTTGCCTTGGCTCCGGCCTGCACTCACTCTGGCTTTGGCCTGCCTTTGCTTCGGCCTGCTCTCGCTCTGGCTCTGGCCTGCTCTCGACTTGGCTCCACTATGCCACAGCTCGGGCTCCGGCCTACCCTCGCCTTGGCTACGTCCTGCTCTCTCCCTGGCTCTGAACTGCTCTCGCTCTGTCTCTGGCCTGCCCTCGCCCTGGCTCCGGCCTGCTCTCTCTCTGGCTGTGGCCTGCCCTTGCCCTGGCTCCGGCCTACTCTCGCTCTGGCTCTGGCCTCGCCCTGTCTCCGGCCTGCTCTCGCCCTGGTTCCGGCCTGCCCTTGCCTTGGCTCTGGCCTTCTTTATCTCTGGCTCTGGCCTGCCCTTGCCTTGGCTCTGGCCTGCCCTCGCCTTGACTCCGGCCTGCTCTCGCCTTGGCTCCGGCCTGCTCTCGCTCTGGCTACGGCCTGCCCTTGCCCTGACTACGGCCTGCCCTTGCTCTAGCTCCGGCCTGCTCTCGCCCTGCCTCCGGCCTGCTCTCGCCCTGCCTCCGACCTGCTCTCGCCCTGCCTCCGACTTGCTCTCGCTCTGCCTCCGACCTGCTCTGGCTCTGGCCTGCCCTCGCCCTGGCTCCTGCCTGCTCTCTCTCTGGCTCTGTCCTGCCCATGCCTTGGCTCCGGCCTGCTCTCTCTCTGGCTCTGGCCTGCCCTTGCCTTAGCTCCGGCCTGCTCTCGCTCTGACTCTGACCTGCCCTCGCCCTGGCTCTGGCCTACCCTCGTCTTGGCTCCGGCCTGCTCTCGCCTTGGCTCCGGCCTGCTCTCGCCTTGGCTCCGGCCTGCTCTCGCCTTGGCTCCGGCCTGCTCTCGCTCTGGCTCCTGCATGCCCTCGCCCTGGCTCCGGCCTACCCTCGCATTGGCTCCAGCCTGCTCTCGCCCTGGCTCTGGCCTGCCCTTGCCTTGGCTCTGGCCTTCTCTCACTCTGGCTGTGTCCTGCCCTCGCCTTGGATCCGGCCTGCTCTTGCCCTGGCTCCGGCCTGCTCTCGCTCTGGCTCCGGCCTGCTCTCGCTCTGGCTCTGGCCTGCCCTCACACTGGCTCCGGCCTGCTCTCTCTCTGGCTCTGGCCTGCCCTGGCCCTGGCTCCGGCCTACTCTCGCTTTGGCTCTGGCCTGCTCTCGCTCTGGCCTCGCCCTGTCTCCGGTCTCCTCTCGCCCTGGTTCCGGCCTGCCCTTGCCTTGGCTCTGGCCTTCTCTCCCTCTGGCTCTGGCCTGCCCTTGCCTTGGCTCTGGCCTACTCTCGCTCTGGCTCTGGCCTGCCCTCGCCCTGGCTCCGGCCTGCTCTCGCTCTGGCCTGCTCTCGCTCTGGCTCTGGCGTGTCCTCGCTTTGGCTCCGTCCGGCCTGCTCTCGCTCTGACTCTGGCCTGCCCTCGCCCTGGTCCTTAAATACCGCAGCAGGGTCCTTAAATAATGCAGCAAAGTCCTTAAATAATGCAGCAGAGCCCTTAAATACTGCAGCAGAGTCCTTAAATAATGAAGCAAAGTCCTTAAATAATGCAGAGGAGCCCTTAAATACCGCAGCAGAGTCCTGAAATAATACAGCAAAGTCCTTAAATAATGCAGCAGAGTCCTTAAATAATGCAGCAGAGTCCTTAAATACCGCAGCAGAGTCCTTAAATGCAGCAGCAGAGTCCTTAAATGCAGCAGCAGAGTCCTTAAATGCAGCAGCAGAGTCCTTAAATGCAGCAGCAGAGTCCTTAAATGCAGCAGCAGAGTCCTTAAATGCAGCAACAGAGTCCTTAAATGCAGCAGCAGAGTCCATAAATGCAGCAGCAGAGTCCATAAATGCAGCAGCAGAGTCCATAAATGCAGCAGCAGAGTCCTTAAATGCAGCAGCAGAGTCCTTAAATGCAGCAGCAGAGTCCTTAAATGCAGCAGCAGAGTCCTTAAATGCAGCAGCAGAGTCCTTAAATGCAGCAGCAGAGTCCTTAAATGCAGCAGCAGAGTCCTTAAATGCAGCAGCAGAGTCCTTAAATGCAGCAGCAGAGTCCTTAAATGCAGCAGCAGAGTCCTTAAATACCGCTGCAGTCTTTAAATAATGCAGCAGAGTCCTTCAATACAGCAGCAGAGTCCTTCAATACAGCAGCAGAGTCCTTCAATACAGCAGCAGAGTCCTTCAATACAGCAGCAGAGTCCTTCAATACAGCAGCAGAGTCCTTCAATACAGCAGCAGAGTCCTTCAATACAGCAGCAGAGTCCTTCAATACAGCAGCAGAGTCCTTCAATACAGCAGCAGAGTCCTTCAATACAGCAGCAGAGTCCTTAATTAATGCAGCAAAGTCCTTAAATAATGCATCAGAGTCCTTAAATACCACAGCAGAGTCCTTAAATAATGCTGCAGAGTCCTTACATAATGCATCCGGTCTGCTCTGGATCTGTCTCTGGCCTGCCCTCGCCTTGGCTCCGGCCTGCTCTCGCTCTGGCTTTGGCCTGCCCTCACCTTGGCTCCGGCCTGCTCTTTCTCTGGTTCTGGCCTGCCCTCGCCCTGGCTCCGGCCTGCTCTTGCTCTAGCCTTCCCTCTTCTTGACTCCGGTCTGCTCTCGCTCTGGTTCTGGCCTGCCTTCGCTCTGGCTCAAGCCTGCTCTACCTCTCTGGCTGTGGCCTTCCCTTTCCTTGGCTCCGGACTGCTCTCGCTCTGGCCTGCTTTCGCTCTGGCTCTGGCCTGCCCTCGACTTGGCTCCAACCTGCTCTCGCTCTGGATCTGGCCTGCCGTCGCCTTGGCTCCGGCCTGTTCTCGCTCTGGCGCTGGCCTGCCCTGGCTCTGCCTCTGGCCTGCCCTCGTCTTGGCTCCGGCCCTGCCTCTCGCCTTAGCTCCGGCCTGCTCTCGCTCTAGCTCCGGACTGCCCTCGCCCTGGCTCCGGCCTGCTCTCTTTTTGGCTCTGGCCTGCCCTCGCTCTGGCTCCGGCCTACTCTCGCTCTGGCCTGCTCTCGCTCTGGCTATGGCCTTGCCCTGGCTCCTGCCTTTTCTCGCCCTGGTTCCGGCCTGCCCTTGCTTTGACTCCGGCCTTCTCTCACTCTGGCTCTGGCCTGCCCTTGCCTTGGCTCTGGCCTACTCTCACTCTAGCTCTGGCCTGCCCTCGACCTGGCTCCGGTCAGCTCTCGTTCTGGCTCTGGCCTGCTCTCGCTCTGGCTCTGGCGTGCCCTCGCCTTGGCTCCGGCCTGCTCTCGCTCTGGGCCTGCCCTCGCCCTTGCTCCGGCCTGCTCTGGATCTGGCTCTGGCCTGCCCTTGCCTTGTCTCCGGCCTGCCCTCGCCCTGGCTCCGGCCTGCTCTCGCTCTGGCTCTGGCCTGCTCTCGCTCTGGCTCTGGCCTGCCCTCGCCTTGGCTCCGGCCTGCTCTCGCCTTGGCTCCGGCCTGCTCTTGCTCTGGCTCTGGCCTGCCCTCGCCTTGGCTCCGGCCTGCTCTCGCTCTGGCGCTGGCCTGCCCTGGCTCAGCCTCTGGCCTGCCCTCGCCTTGGCTCCGGCCCTGCTCTCGCCTTAGCTCCGGCCTTCTCTCGCTCTAGCTCCGGACTGCCCTCGCCCTGGCTCCGGCCTGCTCTCTTTTTGGCTCTGGCATGCCCTCGCCCTGGCTCCGGCCTACTCTCGCTCTGGCTCTGGCCTGCTCTCAATCTGGCCTCTCCCTGGCTCCGGCCTGTTCTCGCCCTGGTTCCGGCCTGCCCTTGCTTTGACTCCGGCCTTCTCTCGCTCTGGCTCTGGCCTGCCCTTGCCTTGGCTCTGGCCTACTCTCGCTCTAGCTCTGTCCTGCCCTCGACCTGGCTACGGTCAGCTCTCGTTCTGGCTCTGGCCTGCTCTCGCTCTGGCTCTGTCGTGCCCTCGCCTTGGCTCCAGCCTGCTCTCGCTCTGACTCTGACCTACCCTCGCCCTGGCTCCGGCCTGCTCTGGATCTGGCTCTGGCCTGCCCTCGCCTTGGCTCCGTCCTGCTCTCGCCGTGGCTCCGGCCTCCTCTCGCTCTGGCTCCGGCCTCCTCTCGCTCTGGCTCCGGCCTGCCCTCGCCCTGGCTCCGGCCTGCCCTTGATCTGGCTCCAGCCAGCCCTCACCTTGGCTCCGGCCTGCTCTCGCCCTGGCTCCGCCTGCTCTTGCTCTAGCTCCGGCCTGCTCTGTCTCTGGCTCTGGCCTGCCCTCGCCTTGGCTCCGACCTGCTCTCGCTCTGGCTCTGGCCTGCCCTCGCCTTGGCTCCGACCTGCTCTCGCTCTGGCTCTGGCCTGCCCTCGCCTTGGCTCCGGCCTGCTCTTGCTCTGGCTCTGGCCTGCCCTCGCCCTGGCTCCGGCCTGCCCTTGCTCTGGCTCCAGCCAGCCCTCACCTTGGCTCCGGCCTGCTCTCGCCCTGGCTCCGCCTGCTCTTGCTCTAGCTCTGACCTGCCGTCACCCTGGCTCCGGCCTGCTCTCGCTCTGGCCTGCCCTCGCCTTGGCTCCGGCCTGCTCTCGCTCTGGCCTGCCCTGGCTCTGCCTCTGGCCTGCCCTCGCCTTGGCTCTGGCCCTGCTCTCGTCTTAGCTCCGGCCTGCTCTCGCTCTAGCTCCAGACTGCCCTCGCCCTGGCTCCGGCCTGCTCTCTTTTTGGCTCTGGCTACACTTGCCCTGGCTCCGGCCTACTCTGGCTCTGGCCTGCTCTCGCTCTGGCTCTGGCCTCACCCTGGCTCCGGCCTGTTCTCCCCCTGGTTCTGGCCTGCCCTTGCTTTGACTCCGGCCTTCTCTCGCTCTGGCTCTGGCCTGCCCTTGCCTTGGCTCTGGCCTCCTCTCGCTCTAGCTCTGGCCTGCCCTCGACCTGGCTCCGGTCTGCTCTCGTTCTGTCTGTGGCGTGCCCTCGCCTTGGCTCCGCGGAGCCTGCTATCGCTCTGACTCTGGCCTGCCCTCGCCCTGGCTCCGACCTGCCCTCGCTTTGGCTCCGGCCTGCTCTCGCTATGGCTCTCGCCTGCTCTCTCTCGCCTTGGCTCCGGCCTGCTCTTGCTCTGGCTCCGGCCTGCCCTCGCCCTGGTTTCGGCCTGCCCTTGCTCTGGCTCCAGCCAGCCCTCACCTTGGCTCCGGCCTGCTCTCGCCCTGGTTCCGCCTGCTCTTGCTCTAGCTCTAGCCTGCCGTCACCCTTGCTCCGGCCTGCTCTCGCTCTGGCCTGCCCTTGCCTTGGCTCCGGCCTGCTCTCGCCCTTGCTTGCTCTCGCTCTGGCTCTGGCCTGACCTCTCCTTGTCTCCGGCCTGCTCTCGCACTGGCTCCGGCCTGCCCTCGTCCTGGCTCCGGAGGCCTGCTATCTCTCTGGCTCCTGCCTGCCCTCTCCTTGGCTCCTGCCTATTCTCGCCCTGTATACGACCTGCTCTCGCCTTGGCTCCGGCCTGCTCTCGCTCTGGTTCCAGCCTGCCTACTCTCGCTCTGGCCTGCCCTCGCCTTGGCTCCGGGCTAATCTCGCCTTGGCTCCGGCCTGCTCTCGCTCTAAATCCGGACTGCCCTCGCCCTGACTCTAGACTGCCCTCACCCTGGCTCCGGCCTGCTCTCTATCTGGCTCTGGCCTGCCCTAGCCCTGGCTCCGGCCTACTTTCGCTCTGGCTCTGGCCTGCTCTCGCTCTGGCCTCGAACTGTCCTTACCTTGGCTCATGCCTGCTCTCTATCTGGCCTGCCCTCAACTTGACTCCCGCCTGCTCTCGCTCTGGCTCCTACCTGCCCTCGCTCTGGCTCCGGCCTGCCCTTGCCTTGGCTCCGGCCTGCTCTTGCTCTGACTCTGGTCTGCCTTCGCCTTGGCTCCGGCCTGCTCTCGCTCTGGCTTCGGCCTGCCCTCGCCCTGGCTCCGCTCTGGGCAGCCCTCGCCTTGGCTCCGGCCAGCTCCTGCTCTGGCTCCGGCCTGCCCTCGCCTTGGCTCCGGCCTGCTCTCGCCCTGGCTCCGGCCTGCCCTCACCCTGGCTCCGGCCTGATCTCGCTCTGGCTCTGGCTCTGGCCTGCTCTCGCTCTGGCTCTGAGAGTCTGCCCTCGCCCTGGCTCCAGCCTGCTCTAGCTCTAGAGGGCTGAGGCCAGTTCTCTCGCTCTGGCCTGCCCTTGCCTTGGCTCCGGACTGCTCTCGCTCTGGCCTGTTCTCGCTCTGGCTCTGGCCTTCCCTCGCCTTGGCTCTGGCCTGCTCTTGCCCTGGCTCCGGCCTGCTCTCGCTCTTGCTCTGGCCTGCCCTCGCCTTGGCTCCGGCCTGCTCTCGCTCTGGCTCTGGCCTGCCCTCGCCCTGGCTCCGGCCTGCTCTCTTTTTGGCTTTGGCCTGCCCTCGCCCTGGCTCCGGCCTACTCTCGCTCTGGCCTGCTCTCGCTCTGGCCTCGCCCTGGCTCCGGCCTGTTCTCGCCCTGGTTCCGGCGTGCCCTTACCTTGACTCCGGCCTTCTCTCATTCTGGCTCTGGCCTGCCCTTGCCTTGGCTCTGGCCTACTCTCGCTCTGGCCTGTCCTCGACTTGGCTCTCCGGTCTGCTCTCGTTCTGGCTCTGGCCTGCTCTCGCTCTGGCCTGCTCTGGATCTGGCTCTGGCCTGCCCTCGCCTTGGCTCCGGCCTGCTCTCGCTCTGGCTCCGGCCTGCTCTCGCTCTGGCTCTGGTTTGCCCTCGCCTTGGCTCAGGCCTGCTCTCGCCTTGTCTCCGGCCTGCCCTCTCTCTGGCTCTGGCCTGCCCTCTCCCTGGCTCCGGCATGTTCTCGCCTTGGCTCCGGCCTGCTATCGCTCTGACTCTAGCCTGCCCAAGCTCGCTCTGGCTTACCCTCGCTCTGGCTCTTGCCTGCCCTCGCCTTGACTCCGGACTGCTCTGACTCTGGCTCGGGCCTGCCCTTGCCCTGGCTCTGGCCTTCTCTCGCCCTGGCTCCGGCCTGCTCTCGCCCTGGCTCTGGAAGCTCCATAACCAGCCGGTAAGTAAAGCTAAGGACGCCATCGGGTAGTGGTAGCACAATGTCAGGGGCATAGTTGGTAAGAATCCCCTGAAGTAGTGCCAACACCTGAAGATTGTCTGGAGGAACTCCAGACATTTCAATCAAATCCAAGCGCGATCAGTTTATCACTATCTCTAGCTAATCACTGACAACAATGACACCGGGGCTGTAAACACTTGTGTAAGTAGTGAGGGTGTATTGTGATGTCATCAGTGATGATGTCATAATGAAATCTTAGTGATGGCCAGGTATAGTTTTGCTCTCGCCCTGGCTCTGGCCTGCTCTTGCCTTGGCTCCGGCCTTCTCTCGCTCTGGCTCCGGCCTACCCTTGCCCTGGCTCCGGCCTGCCCTTGCCCTGGCTCCGGCCTACACTCGCTCTGCCTCTGGCCTGCTCTCGCTCTGGCCTGCCCCTGCCTTTGCTGTGGCTTCCTCCCGCTCTGGCTCTGGCCTGCCCTTGCCTTCGCTCCGGACAGCTCTCGCTTTGGCTCTGGCCTGCCCTTGCTTGGCTCCGTCCGGCCTGCTCTTGCTCTGGCTCTGGCCTGCCCTCGCTCTGGCCTGCCGTCGCCTTGTCTCCGGCCTGATCTGACTCTGGCTCTGGCCTGCCCTCGCCCTGCTTTCGCCTTGGCTCCGGCCTGCTCTCGCCCTGGCTCTGGCCTGCTCTCGCCCTGGTTCCGGCTTCCCTTGCCATGGCTCCGGCCTTCCTTCTCTCTGGCTCTGGGCTTGCCTTGGCTCTGGCCAAATCTCGTTCTGGCCAAGACGAAGGCAGGCCAGAGCCACAGCGAGAGCTGTAATCCATGCGTCCCTCAACTTTAACAAGATTCCCGGTGCCGGCATTGGCCACACAGCCCCAAAGCATGATGGAACCTCCACCAAATTTTACTGTGTGTAGCAAGTCGGAGCCAAGGCGAGGACGGAGCCAAGGCAGGCCGTAGCCCGAGCTATGGCATAGTGGAGCCAGGGTGAGGGCAGTATGGAGCTAGAGCGAGAGCAGGCCGGAGCCAAGGCAAGGGCAGGCCAGAGGCAGAGCCAGGGTAGGCCAGAGCAAGAGCAGGCCAGAGCGAGAGCAGGCCGGAGCCAGAGCGAGAGCAGTCCGGAGCCAAGGCGAAGGCAGGCCAGAGCGAGAGCAGACCAGAGCCAGAGCGAGAGCAGGCCAGAGCGAGATCAGGCAGGAGCCAAGGCGAAGGCAGGCCGGAGCAAGAGCAGGTGCTGGCCAGGGCGAGGGCTGGCCGGAGCCAGAACTAGGGCAGGCCGGAGCCAGGGCGAGGGAAGGCCGAAGCCAGAGCGAGAGCAGGCTGGAGCCTGGGCGAGAGCAGGCCGGAGCCAAGACGAGGGCAGGCCAGAGCGAGAGCAGGCCAGAGCCAGGACGAGTGCAGGCCGGAGCCAGGGCGAGAGCAGGCCAGAGCCAGCGCGAGAGCATTCCAGGGCGAGGGCAGACCAGAGTGAGAGCGAGAGCAGGCCGGATCCGGCCAAGGCCAGAGCAAGAGCAAGCCAGAGCCTGAGCGAGAGTAGGCCGGAGCCAAGGCGAGAGCAGGCCGGAGCCAAGGCGAGAGCAGGCCGGAGCTAGAGCAGGAGCTGGCCAGAGCCAAGGCGAGGGCTGGCCGGAGCCAGATCAAGGGCAGGCCAGAGCCAGCGCGAGGACAGGCTGAAGCCATAGCGAGAGCAGGCCGGAGCCAGGGAGAGAGCAGGCCAGAGCCAAGGCGAGGGCTGGCCAGAGCCAGAGCGAGAGCAGGCCAGAGCAAGACCAGTCCAGAGCCAGAGCGAGAGCAGGCCGGAGCCAGGGCGAGGGAAGGCCAGAGCAAGAGCAGGCCCTTGCCAAGGCGAGAGCACGCCGGAGGCAAGGCCAGAGCCAGGGCAGGCCAGAGCGAGAGCAGGCCGGAGCCAAGGTGAGGGAAGGCCGGAGCCAGAACGATAGCAGGCCAGTGCCAGAACGAGAGTAGGCCATAGCAAGAGAAGTCCGGAGCCAAGGTAACTTGCAGGCCTGAGTCAGAGAGAGAGTAGGCCTGAGCCAGAGCGAGAGCAGGCCGGAGCCAAGGCGAAGGCTGGCCAGAACCAGAGCGAGAGCAGGCCGGAGTCAAGACGAGGGCAGACCAGAGCCAGAGCAAGAGCAGGCTGGAGCCAAGGCGAGGGCTGGCCAGAGCAAGGGCAGGCCGGACACAGAGCGAGAGCAGGTCGGAGACAAGGGTAGAGGAGGCTGGAGCCAAGGCGAGGGCAGGCCAGAGCCAGGGCGAGAGCAGGCCGGAGCCAAGGCGAGGGCAGGCCAGAGCCAGAGCAGGCCGGAGGCAGGCCATAGAGCAAGAGCAGGCCGGAGCCATGGCGAAGGCACGCCAGAGCAAGAGCAGGCCAGAGCCAGGGCGAGGACAGGCCAGAGCGAGAGTAGGCGAGAGCCAAGGCAAAGGCATGCTAGAGCGAGAGAAGGCCGGAGGGAGCCAAGGCAAGGGCAGGCCGGAACCAGGGGGGGGAGCAGGCCGGAGACAGGGCGAGGTCAGAGCGAGAGCAGGCCAGAGCGAGAGTAGACTGGACAGGGCGAAGAGCAGGCCGGAGTCAGAGCGATGGCAGGCCAGAGCCAAGGTGAGGGCAGTCCGAAGCTAGAGCGAAAGTAGACCAGCGCCAAGGCGAGAGCAGGGCCGGAGCCAAGGCGAAGTCAGGCCAGAAGAAGAGCGAGATCAGGCCGGAGTCAAGACGAGGGCAGGCGAGAGCAAGGGCAGGCCGGAGCCAGGGTGAGAGCAGGCCTAAGCCAGGGCAAGAGCAGGCCTAAGCCAGGCCGAGAGCAGGCCGGAGCCAGGGCGAGAGCAGGCCGGAGCCAGGGCGAGAGCAGGCCGGAGCCAAGGCGAGGGCAGGCCAGATCCAGAGCAGGCCGGAGCCAGGGCGAGGGCAGGCCAGACAGAGCGAGAGCAGGCCGTAGCCAAGGCGAGGGCACGCCAGAGCGAGAGCAGGCCGGAGCCAGGGCGAGGGCAGGCCAGAGCGAGAGTAGGCCAGAGCCAAGGCAAGGGCAGGCCAGAGCGAGAGAAGGCCAGAGTCAAGGCAAGGGCAGGCCGAAACCAGGACGAGAGCAGGCCGGAGACAGGGTGAGTGAGGCCAGAGCCAGAGCGAGAGCAGTTCAGAGCGAGAGTAGGCCAGAACCAGGGCGAGAGCAGGCCGAAGCCAGGCGAGGGCAGGCCAGAGCGAGAGCAGGCCAGAGCCAAGGCGAGGGCAGGCCAGAGCCAGAGCAAGAGCAGGCCAGAGCCATGGCGAAGGCACGCCAGAGCCATGGCGAAGGCACGCCAGAGCAAGAGCAGGCCGGAGCCAGGGCGAGGACAGGCCAGAGCCAGTGCGATAGTAGGCGAGAGCCAAGGCAAAGGCAGGCTAGAGCGAGAGAAGGCCGGAGGGAGCCAAGGCAAGGGCAGGCCGGAACCAGGGGGGGGAGCAGGCCGGAGACAGGGCGAGGTCAGAGCGAGAGCAGGCCAGAGCGAGAGTAGGCTGGACTGGGCGAGGGCAGGCCAGGGTGAAGAGCAGGCCGGAGTCAGAGCAATGGCAGGCCAGAGCCAAGGCGAGGGCAGTCCGAAGCTAGAGCGAAAGTAGGCCAGCGCCAAGGCGAGAGCAGGGCCAGAGCCAAGGCGAAGGCATGCCAGAAGAAGAGCGAGATCAGGCCGGAGTCAAAACGAGGACAGGCGAGAGCAAGGGCAGGCCGTAGCCAGGGTGAGAGCAGGCCTAAGCCAGGGCGAGAGCAGGCCGGAGCCAGGGCGAGAGCAGGTCGGAGCCAGGGCGAGAGCAGGTCGGAGCCAGGGCGAGAGCAGGCCGGAGCCAGGGCGAGGGCTGGCCAGACAGAGCGAGAGCAGGCCGTAGCCAAGGCGAGGGCACTCCAGAGCGAGAGCAGGCCAGAGCGAGAGTAGGCCGGAGCCAGGGCGAGGGCAGGCCAGAGCGAGAGTAGGCCAGAGCCAAGGCAAGGTCAGGCCAGAGCGAGAGAAGGCCAGAGTCAAGGCAAGGGCACGCCGAAACCAGGACGAGAGCAGGCCGGAGACAGGGTGAGTGAGTCCAGAGCCAGAGCGAGAGCAGGCCAGAGCGAGAGTAGGCCAGAGCCAGGGCGAGGGCAGGCCAGAGAGAGAGCAGGCCGAAGCCAGGCGAGGGCAGGCCAGAGCGAGAGCAGGCCAGAGCCAAGGCGAGGGCAGGCCAGAGCCAGAGCGATAGCAGGCAGAGCGAGAGCAGTCCGGAGCCAGAGCTAGGGCTGGCCAGAGCGAGAGCAAGCCTGAGCCAGAGCGAGAGCAGGCTGGAGCCAAGGCGAAGGCAGGCCAGAACAAGAGCGAGATCAGGTTAGAGTCAAGACGAGGGCAGGCCAGAGCCAGAGAGAGAGCAGGCTGGAGCCAGGGCAAGGGCAGGCCAGAGCGAGAGCGGGTCGGAGCCAGGGCAAGGGCAGGCCAGAGCGAGAGCGGGTCGGAGCCAGGGCGAGAGCATGTCGGAGGAGGGCAGGCCGGAGCCAATGCGAGGGCAGGCCGGAGCCAATGCAAGGGCAGGCCGGAGCCAATGCATGGGCAGGCCGGAGCCAGAAGGGCAGGCCGGAGTCAGGGCGAGGGCAGGCCGGAGCCAGAGCGAGAGTAGGCGAGTGCCAAGGCAAAGGCAGGCAAGAGCTAGAGCGAGAGAAGGCCGGAGGGAGCCAAGGCAAGGGCAGGCCGGAACCAGGGGGGGGAGCAGGCCCTAGACAGGGCGAGGTCAGAGCGAGAGCAGGCCAGAGTGAGAGTAGGCTGGAGCCAGGGCGAGGGCAGGGAGAGCAGGCCAGAGCCAGGGCGAAGAGCAGGCCGGAGTCAGAGCGATGGTAGGCCAGAGCCAGGGCGAGGGCAGTCCGAAGCTAGAGCGAAAGTAGGCCAGCGCCAAGGCGAGAGCAGGGCCGGAGCCCAGGCGAACGCAGGCCAGAGCAAGAGCAGGCAGGAGCCAGGGCAAGAGCAGGCAGGAGCCAGGGCGATGGCAGGCCAAAGCCAGAGCAAGAGCAGGCCGGAGCCAAGGCGAGGACAGGCCGGAGCCAGAGTGAGAGCAGGCCGGAGCCAGGGCAAGAGCAGGTCGGAGCCAGGGCGAGAGCAGGCCGGAGCCAAGGCGAGGGCAGGCCAGAGCCAGATCCAGAGCAGGCCGGAGCCAGGGCGAGGGCAGGCCAGACAGAGCGAGAGCAGGCCGCAGCCAAGGCGAGGGCATGCCAGAGCGAGAACAGGCCGGAGCCAGGGCGAGGGCAGGCCAGAGCGAGAGTAGGCCAGAGCCAAGGCAAGGGCAGGCCAGATATCCGTATGCTATCCGTATGCTCTCCATTATCTATCCGTTATCTATCCGTATTCTCTCCATTATCTATCCGTTATCTACTTCAGAGACCACCACGGGTTTTTGTTCTGTGGTCTGGGGGGCACCTAACAGGTGCAACTATTTGGAGGTGTAGTTCCGGTTATTCATTGTCCATAACCTGTCAGTCCATAGACTCCACGTTGACAGCCCTGGCTGACCACGCCCATTAGGTTTTGGAAGGATTTTGTGATGTCACGATGAGCTAGCAAAACAAAGGGGGTTCCCCAGAGCTGGGAGGAGGATGAGGGACGTAGTACATTCTGGAAAGCTGTGGAACTCCTGGCCTGTATGTGGATGACAACAGCTGATTCATGTTCTATGGAAACTAATGGGATTTATATGGAGATAATCCGCATGCTGTCCGTTATCTATCCGTCGGATGCTCTCCATTATCTATACGTTATCTATTCGTATGCTTTCCGTTATCTATCTGTATGCTCTACAATATCTATCCGTATGCTTTCCGTTACTGGCGAGAGAAGGCCAGAGTCAAGGCAAGGGCAGGCCGAAACCAGGACGAGAGCAGGCCGGAGACAGGGTGAGTGAGGCCAGAGCCAGCGCGAGAGCAGGCCAGAGCTAGAGCCAGAGCAGGCAGCCAGGGTGAGGGCAGACCAGAGTGAGAGCGAGAGCAGGCCAGAGCCAAGGTGAGGCCAGAACCAGAGCAAGAGCAGGCCAGAGCGAGAGTAGGCCGGAACTAGGGCGACGGCAGGCCAGAGCCAGAGAGAAAGTAGGCCGGTGCCAGGGCGAGGGCAGGCGAGAGCAGGCCGGAGCCAAGGCGAGGGCTGGCCGGAGGCAGAGCCAGGGTAGGCCAGAGCAAGGACAGGCCAGAGCCAGAGCTAGAGCAGGCCAGAGCGAGAGCAGTCCGAAGCCAAGGCGAAGGCAGGCCGGAGCCAGAGCAGGTGCTGGCCGTATCCAAGGCGAGGGCTGGCCGGAGCCAGAGCAAGGGATGGCCGGAGCTAGGGCGAGGGAAGGCCTAAGCCAGAGGGAGAGCAGACTGGAGCCAGGGTGAGAGCAGGCCGGCCGGAGCCAAGGCGAGGGCAGGCCGGAGCCAGGGTGAGGGCAGGCCAGTGCCAGCGCGAGAGCAGGCCAGAGCTAGAGCAGGCAGCCAGGGTGAGGGCAAACCAGAGTGAGAGCGAGAGCAGGCCGGAGCCAAGGCGAGGCCAGAACCAGAGCAAGAGCAGGCCAGAGCGAGAGTAGGCCGGAACTAGGGCGACGGCAGGCCAGAGCCAGAGAGAGAGTAGGCCGGTGCCAGGGCGAGAGCAGGACGGAGCCAAGGAGAGGGCAGGCCGTAGCCCGAGCTATGGCATAGCGGAGTCAGGGTGAGGGCAGTACGGAGCTAGAGCGAGAGGAGGCCGGAGCCAAGACAAGGGCAGGCCAGAGGCAGAGCCAGGGTAGGCCAGAGCAAGAGCAGGCCAGAGCGAGAGCAGGCCGGAGCCAAGGCAAGGACAGGCCCAAGCCAGAGCGAGAGCAGGCCAGAGCGAGAGCAGTCCGGAGCCAAGGCGAAGGCAGGCCAGAGCAAGATCAGGCAGGAGCCAAGGCGAAGGCAGGCCGGACGGAGCAAGAGCAGGTGCTGGCCAGGGCGAGGGCTGGCCGAAGCCAGAAAAAGGGCAGGCCGGAGCCAGGGCGAGGGAAGGCCGAAGCCAGAGCGAGAGCAGGCTGGAGCCAGGGCGAGAGCAGGCCGGAGCCAAAACGAGGGCAGGCCCGAGAGTGAGAGCAGGCCGGAGCCAGGACGAGTGCAGGCCGGAGCCAGGGCGAGAGCAGGCCAGAGCCAGCGCGAGAGCATGCCAGGGCGAGGGCAGACCAGAGTGAGAGCGAGAGCAGACCGGATCCGGCCAAGGCCTGGCCAGAGCACGAGCAGGCCAGAGCCTGAGTGAGAGTAGGCCGGAGCCAAGGCGAGCAGGCCGGAGCTAGAGCAGGAGCTGGCCGGAGCCAAGGCGAGGGCTGGCCGGAGCCAGATCAAGGGCAGGCCGGAGCCAGGGCGAGGGCAGGCCGGAGCCAGGGAGAGAGCAGGCCAGAGCCAAGGCGAGGGCAGGCCAGAGCGAGAGCAGGCCAGAGCGAGAGCAGTCCAGAGCCAGAACGAGAGCAGGCCAGAGCCAGAGCAAGAGCAGGCCCTTGCCAAGGCGATAGAACGCCGGAGGCAAGGCCAGAGCCAGGGCAGGCCAGAGCCAGGGCAGGCCAGAGCCAGAGCGAGAGCAGGCCGGAGCCAAGGTGAGGGCAGGCCGGAGCCAGAACGATAGCAGGCCAGTGCCAGAACGAGAGCAGGCCAGAGCGAAAGAAGTCCGGATCCAAGGTAACTTGCAGGCCAGAACCAGAGAGAGAGTAGGCCTGAGCCAGAGCGAGAGCAGGCCGGAGCCAAGGCGAAGGCTGGCCAGAACCAGAGTGAGAGCAGGCCGGAGTCAAGACGAGGGCAGACCAGAGCAAGAGCAGGCTGGAGCCAGAGCAAGGGCAGGCCGGAGCCAGGGCGAGGGCAGGCCGGAGACAGAGCGAGAGCAGGTCGGAGACAAGGGTAGAGCAGGCTGGAGCCAAGGCGAGGGCAGGCCAGAGCCAGGGCGAGAGCAGGCCGGAGCCAAGGCGAGGGCAGGCCAGAGCCAGAGCAGGCCAGAGGCAGAGCAAGAGCAGGCCGGAGCCATGGCGAAGGCACGCCAGAGCAAGAGCAGGCCGGAGCCAGGGCGAGGACAGGCTGGAGCCAGAGCGAGAGTAGGCGAGAGCCAAGGCAAAGGCAGGCAAGAGCTAGAGCGAGAAAAGGTTGGAGGGAGCCAAGGCAAGGGCAGGCCGGAACCAGGGAGGGGAGCAGGCCGGAGACAGGGCGAGGTCAGAGCGAGAGCAGGCCAGAGCCAGAGCGAGAGTAGGCTGGACAGGGCAAGGGCAGGCCAGGGCGAAGAGCAGGCCAGAGCCAAGGCGAGGGCAGTCCGAAGCTAGAGCGAAAGTGGGCCAGCGCCAAGGCGAGAGCAGGGCCGGAGCCATGGTGAAGGCAGGCCAGAAGAAGAGCGAGATCAGGCCGGAGTCAAGACGAGGGCAGGCCAGAGCCAGAGCAAGGGCAGGCCGGAGCCAGGGTGAGAGCAGGCCGGAGCCAAGGCGAGGGTTGGCCGAAGCGAGAGCAGGCCGGAGCCAAGGCGAGATTTGGCCGGAGCCAAGGCGAGGGCAGGCCAGAGCGAGAGCGCGCTGGAGCCAAGGCGAGGGCAGGCCAGAGCCAGATCCAGAGCAGGCTGGAGTCAGGGCGATGGCAGGCCAGAGCGAGAGCAGGCCGGAGCCAAGGCGAGGGCAGGCCAGAGCTTGAGTAGGCCAGAGCCAAGGCAAGAGCAGGCCAGAGCCAGAGCGAGAGAGGGCCGGAGCCAGGGCGAGGGCAGGCCAGAGCCAAGGCAAGGGCAGGCCAGAGCGAGAGAAGGCCGGAGCCAAGGCAAGGGCAGGCCGGAACAAGGGCGAGAGCATGCCGGAGACAGGACGAGGCCAGAGCCAGAGCGAGAGTATGCCGGAGCCAGGGCGAGGGCAGGCCAGAGCCAGAGCGAGAGCAGTCCGGAGCCAGAGCTAGGGCAGGCCAGAGCGAGAGCAGGCCTGAGCCAGAGCGAGAGCCGGCTGGAGCCATGGGGAAGGCAGGGCAGAACAAGAGGGAGATCAGGCTAGAGGAGTCAAGAGGAGGGCAGGCCAGAGCCAGAGGAAGAGCAGGCCGGAGCCAAGGCATAGGCAGGTCGGAGCCAGGGCGAGAGCAGGTCGGAGCCAGGGCGAGGGCAGGTCGGAGCCAGGGCGAGGGCAGGTCGGAGCCAGGGCGAGGGCAGGCCGGAGCCAAGGCGAGGGTAGGCCAGAGCGATAGAAGGCCAGAGCCAAGGCAAGGTGAGACCAGAACCAGGGCGAGAGCATGCCGGAGACAGGGCGAGGCCAGAGCGAGAGCAGGCCAGAGCGAGAGTAGGCCAGAGCCAGGGCGAGAGCAGGCCAGAGCGAGAGCAGGGCGAGAGCAGGCTGGAGCCAATGCGAGAGCAGGCCGGAGCCAAGGCGAGAGCAGGCCAGAGCGAGAGCAGGCCGGAGCCAGGGCGAGGGCAGGCCAGAGCGAGAGTAGGCCAGAGCCAAGGCAAGGGCAGGTCAGAGCGAGAGAAGGCCAGAGCCAAGGCAAGGGCAGGCCGAAACCAGGACGAGAGCAGGCCGGAGACAGGGTGAGTGTAACATACCTGGCGGCGTCCTTGCATAGTGGTCCATCTCCCACTGTGCAAGAGCGCGCACTTGATCTCCAATCCAGAATGTCTCTCTGGCTTCCCTCCATGCTGTCTGTTTGCTTCTGTGTGCTGCTGCTTAAGGGTGGCGCCCGATCACTTCCTGCTTCTTGTACCTGCTGTGGGCACACCCCTTGTGCGTCCTCAGCCTATTGCTGTCTGTCACCTGGTATTTAAACCAGCTGCTCCAATTAACCCATGCCTGAGCATTGTGTTTCATTCAGTGTGTGCTTTCACTCTGAAGGTGCCAGGTCCCGGTCTGTGTTCTCTTGTCTGCCTATCCTGGAGGCTGTATTTCCAGGCCTGTCTGAACACGCTCCTAGCCTGTTCCTCCCGCCTTCTAGGGGCCGATTACCTAGACCCGCTCCTGTATCTTGTCTGTCCTGTCTGAACACGCTCCTTGCCTGTTCGTCCCGCCTCTCTGGGGGCCGTATTCCCAGACCCGCTCCTGTATTCCGCTGCAGTGTCGGTCTCCTCCGTACACTCAGTTCCAGTCTGAACTCTCTTCTATCTTTTACCTGTTTTTTCTCTATGTCCGTTCCTTTCCTTTTTCTGCAGAGTCTGAACTCGTACCTAACTCCTGCTTGTTGTCTCTGTACTCCCGTTTGTGAGTTTGTGGTCCACTCGCTACTTCACTGCAAGTACCCTGTAGGTATCTGGATCTGCCTTTCCCTTTCTGTCTGTTCCGTGTGAACAGAGCCCTGTCCCCCCTGCTCTGCCTTGCTCACCGCTCCGGCGGTTCTAGCCTGCTCTGCCTTGCTCACTGCTCCGGCAGTCTTGCTCCGCTCTGACCCTTTTGCTCGCTGCTCCGGCAGCCTTGCTCCGCTCTGACCCTTTTGCTCGCTGCTCCAGCAGCCTTGCTCCGCTCTGACCCTTTTGCTCACTGCTCCGGCAGCCTTGCTCCGCTCTGACCCTTTTGCTCACTGCTCCGGCAGCCTTGCTCCGCTCTGACCCTTTTGCTTGCTGCTTTGGCAGCCTTGCTCCGCTCTGACCCTTTTGCTCACTGCTCCGGCAGTCTCGCTCTGCTCTTATCCTTTTGCTCACTGCTCCGGCAGTCTTGCTCTACTCTTGCTCACCGCTCCAGGCGGCCTCGTCCTGCTCTACTCTTGCTCACCGCTCCAGGCGGCCTCGTCCTGCTCTACTCTTGCTCACCGCTCCAGGCGGCCTCGTCCTACTCTACTCTTGCTCACCGCTCCAGGCGGTCTCGTCCTGCTCTGCCCTTGCTCACCGCTCCAGGCGGTCTCGTCCTGCTCTGCTCTTGCTCACCGCTCCAGGCGGTCTCGTCCTGCTCTGCTCTTGCTCACCACTCCAGGCGGTCTCGTCCTGCTCTGCTCTTGCTCACCGCTCCAGGCGGTCTCGTCCTGCTCTGCTCTTGCTCACCGCTCCAGGCGGTCTCATCCTGCTCTGCTCTTGCTCACCGCTCCAGGCGGTCTCGTCCTGCTCTGCTCTTGCTCACCGCTCCGGGTGGCCTCGTCCTGCTCTGCTCTTGCTCACCGCTCCGGGCGGCCTCGTTCTGCTCTTGCTCACCGCTCCGGGCGGCCTCGTCCTGCTCTTGCTCACCGCTCCGGGCGGCCTCGTCCTGCTCTGCTCTTGCTCACCGCTCCGGGCGGCCTCGTCCTGCTCTGCTCTTGCTCACCGCTCCGGGCGGCCTCGTCCTGCTCTGCTCTTGCTCACCGCTCCGGGCGGCCTCGTCCTGCTCTGCTCTTGCTCACCGCTCCGGGCGGTCTCGTCCTGCTCTGCTCTTGCTCACCGCTCCGGGCGGTCTCGTCCTGCTCTGCTCTTGCTCACCGCTCCAGGCGGTCTCATCCTGCTCTGCTCTTGCTCACCGCTCCGGGCGGTCTCGTCCTGCTCTGCTCTTGCTCACCGCTCCGGGCGGCCTCGTCCTGCTCTGCTCTTGCTCACCGCTCCGGGCGGCCTCGTCCTGCTCTGCTCTTGCTCACCGCTCCGGGCGGCCTCGTCCTGCTCTGCTCTTGCTCACCGCTCCGGGCGGCCTCGTCCTGCTCTGCTCTTGCTCACCGCTCCGGGCGGTCTCGTCCTGCTCTGCTCTTGCTCACCGCTCCGGGCGGTCTTGTCCTGCTCTGCTCTTGCTCACCGCTCCGGGCGGTCTCGTCCTGCTCTGCTCTTGCTCACCGCTCCGGGCGGTCTCGTCCTGCTCTGCTCTTGCTCACCGCTCCGGGCGGTGTCGTCCTGCTCTGCTCTTGCTCACCGCTCTGGGCGGTCTCGTCCTGCTCTGCTCTTGCTCACCGCTCCGGGCGGTCTCGTCCTGCTCTGCTCTTGCTCACTGCTCCGGGCGGTCTCGTCCTGCCCTGCTCTCGCTCACCTCTTTGGGCGGCCTCACTCTGCTGTGTTTGTCCGCCACATCTGTGGTTCTGTTCCAGAGTCCCAGTGTGTACTGGGACCTATCCCGCCTGTGTTCCTACCTGCTAGTGCCTTCCTGTCTGCACTCTAGCCGTGCTTGCCTGTACCCCCCTGCCTGCATACCAGTCCTGCCTGCCTATTCCCACCAGTCTGTGTGCCAGCCTAACCAGTCTGTTCCTGTATTCCCCTGTGTGGGTCAACAGCCGTGTCCGGGGTCTGTCCTGGAGTAGCACCTGGTCCCTCTGCTCGGTTCCTCCTTGGTGCACTGGCGTCGTATGACGTCGTGCGACCCTGGTCGGATCGGGTGAATACCTAGTTACGCCCCTCCAGGCATTCACTCTCCGGCACGGTCCAGTGGAATCACACGCACACGCCGCTCAGCCCGGGCATGTGCATTACAGTGAGTGAGGCCAGAGCGAGAGCAGGCCGGAACCAAGGCAAGAGTAGGCTGGAGCCAAGGCAAGGGCAGGCCAGAGAGAGAGCAGGCCGGAGCCAAGCGAGGGCAGGCCGGAGCCATGGCGAGGGCAGGCCAGAGCGAGAGCAGGCCAGAGCCAAGGTGAGGGCACGCCAGAGCGAGAGCAGGTCAGAGCCAGAGCGAGAGCAGGCCGGAGCCAGGGCGAGGGCAGGCCAGAGCTTGAGTAGGCCAGAGCCAAAGCAAGGGCAGGCCAGAGCGAGAGAAGGCCGGAGCCAAGCCAAGGGCAGGCCGGAATCAGGGCGAAGGCAGGCCGGAGCCAGAGCAAGGGCAGGCTGTTTCAGGGCGAGGGCAGGCCGGAGCCAGAGCGAAAGCAGGCTGGAGCCAGGGCGAGAGCAGGCCGGAGCCAAGGTGAGGGTAGGACAGAGCGAGAGCAAGCCGGAGCAAGGATGAAGGCAGGCAGTAGCCAGGGCGAGGGCAGGCCAGAGTCAGAGCGAGAGCAGGCCGGAGCCAGGACGAGGGAAGGCCAGAGTGAGAGCAGGTCGGAGCCAAGGCGAGAGCAGGCCGGAGCCAGAGCAAGGGCAGGCTAGAGTCAGGGCGAGGGTATGCTGGAGCCAGAGCGAGAGCCGGCCGGAGCTAAGGCAGGAACAGGCCGGAGGCAAGGCGAGGGTAGGCCAGAGCCAGAGTGAAAGCAGGCCGGAGCCAGGACGAGGGCAGGCCAGAGCCGAGCAGGCCAGAGCCAGAGAGGGAGTAGGCCGGAGCCATGGCGAGAACAGGTCGGAGTCAAGGTTAGGGCTGGCCGGAGCCAATGTAAGGGCAGGCCGGAATCAGGGCGAGGGCAGGCCGGAGCCAGAGCAAGGGCAGGCTGGAGTCAGGGCGAGGGCAGGCCGGAGCCAGAGCGAAAGCAGGCTGGAGCCAAGGCGAGAGCAGGCCGGAGCCAAGGTGAGGGTAGGACAGAGCGAGAGCAGGCCGGAGCAAGGATGAGGGCAGGCACTAGCCAGGGCGAGGGCAGGCCAAAGTCAGAACGAGAGCATGCCGGAGCTAAGGCAAGGGCCGGCCAGAGCCAGAGAGAGAGCAGGCCGGAGTCAGGGCGAGCTCATGCCGGAGCCAGAGCGAGAGTCGGCCGGAGCAAAGGCGGGAACAGGCCGGAGCCAAGGCGAGGGTAGGCCAGAGCCAGAGTGAAAACAGTCCAGAGCCAGGACGAGGGCAGGCCGGAGCCAAGACGAGCGCAGGCCAGAGCTAGAGCAGGCCGGAGCCTCAGCGAGGGCAGGCCAGAGCGAGAGAAGGCCGGAGCCAAGGCAAGGTCAGGCCGGAACCAGGGCGAGAACAGGCCAGAGCCTGAGCGACAGTAGGCCAGAGCCGGAGAGAGAGCAGGGCGGAGCCTGGGCGAGGGCAGGCCAGAAACAGAGCGAGAACAGGCCGGAACCAAGGCGAGGGCAGGCCGGAGCCAGAGCGGTGGCAGGCCGGAGCCAGGGCGAGGGCAATCCGGAGCTAGAGCGAGAGCAGGCCGGAGCCAGGGCGAGGACAGGCCAGAGCGAGAGCAGGCCGGAGCCAAGGCGAAGGCAGGCCAGAACCAGAGCGAGAGCATGCCGGAGTCAAGAAGAGGGCAGGCCAGAGTCAGAGAAGGCCGGAGCCAAGGCAAGGGCAGGCCAGAGCGAGAGCAAGCCAGAGCCAGAGCGAGCGAGAGCAGTCCGGAGCCAAGGCGAGGGCAGGCCAGAACCAGAGCGAGAGCATGCCGAAGTCAAGATGAGGGCAGGCCAGAGCCAGAGTATAAGCAAGCCGGAGCCAGGGCGAGGGCGGGCCGGAGCCAGGGCGAGGGCGGGCCGGAGCCAAGGCGAGGGCTGGCCAGAGTCAGAGCAAGGGGAGGCCTGAGCCAGGGCGAGGGCAGGCCGGAGCCAGAGCAAGAGCAAGCCAGAGCCAAGGCGAGAGCAGGCCGGAGCTAAGGCAAGGGCAGTCCAGGGCGAGAGCAGGCCGGAGCCAAGGAGAGGGCAGGCCAGAGCCGGAGCCAGGGCGAGGGCAGGCCAGAGTCACAGTGAGAGCAGGACGGAGCCAAGGCGAGGGCACGCCAGAGCGAGAGCAGGCCAGAGCGACAGCAGGCCAGGGCGAGGGCAGGCCAGAGCAAGAGTAGGCCAGAGCCAAGGCAAGGGCAGGCCAGAGCTAGAGCAAGAGAAGTCCGGAGCCAAGGCAAGGGCAGGCCGGACCCAGGGCGAGAGCAGGCCGGAGACAGTTCGAGGCCAGAGCGAGAGCAGGCCAGAGCCAGAGCGAAAGTAGGCCAGAGCCAGATAGAGAGCAGGCAGGAGCCAGGGCGAGAGCAGTCCGGAGCCACGGCCAGGGCAGTCCGGAGCCAGGGTGAGGGCAGTCCGGATGTAGAGCGAGAGCAGGCCGGAGCCAAGCCGAGATTAGCCCGGAGCCAAGGCGAGGGCAGGCCAGAGGCAGAGCCAGGGCAGGCCAGAGCCAGAGCGAGAGTAGGTCGGAGCCAGGGCGAGAGCAGGCCGGAGACAGGGCAAAGGCTGGCCGGAACAAGGGCGAGAACAGGCCGGAGTCAAGACGAGGCCAGACCAGAGCAAGAGCAGGCCAGAGCAAGAGCAAGAGTAGGCCGGAGCCAGGGCGAGGGCTGACCAGAGCAAGTGCAGGCTGGAGCCAGGGCGAGAGCAGGCCGGAGCCAAGGCGAGAGCTGGCCGGAGCCAGAGCAAGGGCAGGCCAGAGTCACAGTGAGAGCAGGACGGAGCCAAGGCGAGGGCACGCCAGAGCGAGAGCAGGCCAGAGCGACAGCAGGCCAGGGCGAGGGCAGGCCAGAGCCAGAGCAAGAGTAGGCCAGAGCCAAGGCAAGGGCTGGCCAGAGCTAGAGCAAGAGAAGGCCGGAGCCAAGGCAAGGGCAGGCCGGAGCCAGGGGGAGAGCAGGCCGGAGACAGTTCGAGGCCAGAGCGAGAGCAGGCCAGAGCAAAAGTAGGCCGGAGCCAGGGCTAGGGCAGGCCGGAGCCAGGGCTAGGGCAGGCCAGAGCCAGGGCGAGAGCAGGCTGGCGCCAGGGCGAGAGCAGTCCGGAGCCAGGGCGAGGGCAGTCCGGATGTAGAGCGAGAGCAGGCCGGAGCCAAGCCGAGATTAGCCCGGAGCCAAGGCGAGGGAAGGCCAAAGCCAGGGCAGGCCAGAGCGAGAGTAGGCCAGAGCAAGGGCAAAGGCTGGCCGGAGCAAGGGCGAGAAAAGGCCGGAGCCAAGGCAAGAGCTGGCCGGAGCCAGAGCAAGGGCAGGCCGGAGCCAGTGCGAGGACAGGCCGGAGCCAGAGCGAGAGCAGGCCGGAGCCAAGGCCAGAGCAGGCCGGATCCAAGGCGAGGGCAGACCAGATCCAGACCAAGAGCAGGCCGGAGCCAAGGCGAGGGCAGGCCAGAGCCAGATCCAGAGCAGGCCGGAGTCAGGGGCGAGGGCAGGCCAGAGTCAGAGCAAGAGCAGGCCGGAGCCAAGGCGAGGGGAGGCCAGAGCCAGAGCAAGAGCAGGCCAGAACCAAAGTGAGAGCAGGCCGGAGCCAGGGCGAATGCAGGCAAGAGCCAGATCGAGAGTAGGCCAGAGCCAAGGCAAGGGCAGGTCAGAGCCAGAGCGAGAGAAGGCTGGAGCCAAGGCAAGGGCAGGCCGGAACAAGGGCCAGAGCAGGCCCGAGACAGGGCGAGGCCAGAGCGAGAGCAGGCCACAGCCAGAGTGAGAGTATGCCGGAGCCAGGGCGAGGGCAGGCCAGAGCCAGAGAGAGAGCAGGCCGGAGCCAGGGCGATGGCGGGCCAGAGCCAAAGCGAGAGCAGGCTGGAGCCAGGGCGAGAGCAGTCCGGAGCTAAGGCGAGGGCAGGCCGGAGCCAGAACGATGGCAGGCTGGAGCCAGGGCAAGGGCAGTCCGTAACTAGAGCGAGAGCTGGCTGGAGCCAAGGCGAGGGCAGGCCAGAGGCAGAGCCAGGGCAGGCCAAAGCGAGAGGAGGCCGGAGCCAAGGCGAGGGCTGGCTAGAGCCAGAGCAAGTGCAGGTTAGAGCCAAGGCGAGGCAGGCCAGAGCTAGAGCGAGAGCGGGCCGGAGCCAAGGCGAGGGGAGGCCAGAGCGAGAGCAGGCCAGAGCGAGAGCAGTCTCCCGGAGCCAAGGCAAGGGCAGGCCAGAGCGAGAGCAGGCCTGAGCCAGTGCAAGAGCAGGCCGGAGCCAAGTCGAAGGCAGGCCAGAACAAGAGCGAGATCAGGCCAGAGTCAAGACGAGGGCAGGCCAGAGCCAGAGGAAGAGCAGGCCGGAGCCAAGGCATCGGCAGGCGAGAGCCAGAGAGAGAGCAGGCCGGAGCCAGAGCGAGGGCAGGCCAATGCGAGAGCAGGTCGGAGCCAGGGCGAGAGCAGGCCGGAGCTAATGCGAGTGCAGGCCGGAGCTAGAGCAAGGGCAGGCCGGAGTCAGGGCGAGGGCAGGCCGGAGCCAGAGCGAGAGTAGACCGGAGCCAAGGCAAGAGCAGGCCGGAGCCAAGGCGAGGGTGGGCCAGAGTCAGAGCGAGAGCCGGCCAGAGCTAAGGCAAGGGCAGGCCAGAGAAAGAGCAGGCCGGAGCCAAAGCATAGTATGCAGGCCTGAGCCAGAGAGATAGCAGCAGGCCGGAGCCAGGGCGAGAGCAGGTCGAAGTCAAGGCTAGAGCAGGCCGGAGCCAATGCAACGGCTGGCTGGAGCTAGAGCAAGGGAAGGCCGGAATCAGGGCGAGGGTAGGACGGAGCCAGAGCAAGGGCAGACAGGAGTCAGGGCGAGGGCAGGCCGGAGTTAGGGCGAGGGCAGGCCGGAGCCAGAGCAAGGGCAGGCCGGAGCCAGAGCGAGAGCAGTCCGGAGCCAAGGCGAGGGTAGACCAGAATGAGAGCAGGCCTGAGGAAGGACGAGGGCAGGCCGGAGCCAGGGCAAGGGCAGGCCAGAGTAAGAGCGAGAGCCCCCGAGAGCCAAGGCAAGGGCAGGCCAGAGGCCGAGTCAGAGCAAGCCGGAGCCAAGGTGAGGGCAGGCCGGAGCCAGAGTGAGAGCAGGTCGGAGCCAAGGCTAGGGCAGGCCAGAGCCAGAGCGAGAGCAGGTCGGAGCCAAGGCTAGGGCAGGCCAGAGCCAGAGCGAGAGCAGGTCGGAGCCAGGGTGAAGGCAGGCCGGAGCCAGGGGAGGCCAGAGCGAGGGCAGGCCAGAGCCAGACCGAGAGCAGGCCAGTGCCAGAGTGAGAGCTGTCCGGAGCCAAGGCAAGGGCAGGCCAGAACCAGAGCGAGAGCAGGCCGGAGCCAGAGCTATGGCAGGCCGGAGCCAAGGCGAGAGCAGGCCAGAGCGAGAGCAGTCCGGAGCCAAGGCAAGGGCAGGCCAGAGCCAGAGCAGGTCGGAGCCAGGGTGAGGGCATGTCGGAGCCAGCGCGAGGGCAGGCCAGAGCCAGAGCAATGGCAGGGAGGGCTGGCCAGATCCAGAGCGAGAGCATCCCAGTGCCAGAGTGAGAGCAGTCCGGAGCCAAGGCAAGGGCAGGCCAGAACCAGAGCTAGAGCAGGCCGGAGCCAGGGCGAGGGCAGGACAGAGCCAGAGCGAGAGCAGGTCGGAGCCAGGGCGAGAGCAGGCCGAAGCTAAGGCGAGAGCAAGCCGGAGCCAAAGCGAGGGCAGGCCGGAGCCAGGACGAGGGCAGGCTGGAGCCTGGGAGAGAGCAGGCCGGAGGCAAGGCGAGGGCAGAACAGAGCCAGAGCAGGCCGGAGCCAGGGCGAAGGCAGGCCAGAGTCAGAGCGATAGGAGGCCGGAGCCAAGGCGAGGGCATGCCAGAGCGAGAGCA
This sequence comes from Phyllobates terribilis, assembly GCF_046119375.1. Lineage (NCBI taxonomy): Eukaryota > Metazoa > Chordata > Amphibia > Anura > Dendrobatidae > Phyllobates > Phyllobates terribilis. The sequence goes on along the minus strand of NW_027362898.1, from coordinate 1,784,755 downwards.
GGCCGGGGCCAGAACGAGGGCAGGCCAGAGCGAGAGTAGGCTAGAGCCAAAGCGAGGGCAGGCAAGAAAGAGAGCAGGCTGGAGCCAGGACGAGGGCAGGCCGGAGCCTAGGCGAGAACGAGCCGGAGCCAAGGCGAGGGCAGGACAGAGCCAGAGCAGGCCGTAGCCAGGGCGAGGGCAGGCCAGAGTCAGAGCAAGAGGAGGCCGGAGCCAGGTCGAGGGCAGGCCGGAGCCAGGTCGAGGGCAGGCCGGAGCCAGTGCGAGGGCAGGCCGGAGCCAGGTCGAGGGCAGGCCGGAGCCAGGGCGAGGGCAGGCCGGAGCCAGGGCGAGGGCAGGCCGGAGCCAGTGCGAGGGCAGGCCGGAGCCTAGGCGAGGGCAGGAGCTGGCCGGAGCCAAGGTGAGGGCAGGCTGGAGCCAGAGGGAGGGCAGGCCAGAGCGAGATCAGGCCGGAGCCAGGGCAAGAGCAGGCCGGAGCCAAGGCGACGGCAGGCCAGAGCGAGAGCAGGCCGGAGCCAAGGTGAGGGCAGGCAAGAGCCAGAACGAGAGCAGGCCAGTGCCAGAGCGAGATCAGGCCAGTGCCAGAGCGAGAGCAGTCCGGAGCCAAGGCAAGGGCAGGCCAGAGAGAGAATAGGCCTGAGCGAGAGCAGGCCGGAGCCAAGGCGAAGGCAGGCCAGAACCAAAGCGAGAGCAGGCCGGAGTCAAGACGAGGGCAGGCCAGAGCCAGAGCAAGAAAGAGCAGGCTGGAGCCAAGGCGAGGGCTGGCCGGAGCCAGAACAGGAGCTGGCCGGAGCCAGAGCAAGGGCAGGCCGGAGCCAGGGCGAGGGCAGGCCGGAGCCAGAGCGAGAGCAGGCCGGAGCCAGGGCGAGAGCAGGCCGGAGCCAAGGAGAGGGCAGGCCAGAGCAAGAGCAGGCCGGAGCCAGGATGAGGGCAGAATCGAGCTAAAGCCAGAGCAGGCCGAAGCCTGGGCGAGGGCAGACCAGAGTCAGAGCGAGAGCAGGCCGGAGCCATGGCGAGGGCAGGCCGGAGCCAGGGCGAGGAAAGCGAGAGCAGGCCGGAGCCTGGGCGAGGGCAGGCCAGAGCGAGATCAGGCCGGAGCCAGGGCAAGAGCAGGCTAGAGAGAGCGAAAGTAGGCCAGAGCCAAGGCTAGGGCAGGCGAGAGCCAGAGCGAGAGAAGTCCGGAGCCAAGGCGAGGACAGGCCAGAGCGAGAGCAAGCCGGAGACAAGGTGAGGGTAGGCCAGAGCCAGAACGAGAGCAGGTCAGTTCCAGATCGAGAGCAGGCCAGTGCAAGAGCGAGAGAATGCCGGAGTCAGGGCGAGAGCAGGCCGGAGAAAGGTCGAGGGCAGGCCAGAGCCAGAGCGAGAGCAGGCTGGAGCCAGGAGGAGGGCAAGCCGGAGCCAGGGCGAGAGCAGGCCGTAGCCAAGGCGAGGGCAGGACAGAGCTAGAGCCATAGCAGGCCAGAGCCTGGGCGAGGGCAGAGCAGAGTCAGAGCGAGAGCAGGCCGGAGCCAAGGCGAGGGCAGGCCGGAGCCAGGGAGAGGGCAGACCAGAGTCAAAGCGAGAGCAGGCTGGAGCCAAGGCGAGGGCAGGCCAGAGCAAGATCAGGCCGGAGCAAGGGCAAGGGCAGGCCAGAGAGAGCGAAAGTAGGCCAGAGCCAAGGCTAGGGCAGGCGAGTGCCAGAGCGAGAGAAGTCTGGAGCCAAGGCGAGGACAGGCCAGAGCTAGAGCAGGCCGGAGCCAGAGCGAGAGCAGGCCGGAGCCAAGGCGAGGGCAGGCCGGAGGCAGAGTGAGAGCAGGCCGGAGCCAGGGCGAGGGCAGGCCGGACGGAGCCAGAGCGAGAGCAAGCCAGAGGCAAGGTGAGGGCAGGCCAGAAGCAGAGCCAGGGCGGGCCAGAGCGAGAGCTGGCCCGAGCCAAGGCGAGGACAGGCCAGAGCGAGAGCAAGAGCAGGTCGGAGCCAAGGCGAGGGCAGGCAAGAGTCAGAGCAGGCCGGAGCCAAGGCGAGTGCAGGCCAGAGCCAGAGCGAGAGCAGTCTGGAGCCAGAGCAGGCTTGGGCCAGAGCGAGGGCATGCCGGGGCCAAGGTGAAGGCAGGCCAGAACCAGAGCGAGAGCAGTCCGGAGTCAAGACGAGGGCAGGCCAGAGCAAGAGCAGGCCGGAGCCAGGGCGAGGGCAGTCCAGATCCAGAGCAAGAGAAGGCCGGAGCCAGGGCGAGAGCAGGCCGGAGCCAAGGCGTAAGCTGGCCGTAGCCAGAGCAAGGGCAGGCTGGAGCCACAGCGAGGGCAGGCTGGAGCCAGAGCGAGAGCAGGCCGGAGCCAAGGCGAGGGCAGGCCAGAGCGAGAGCAGGCTGAAGCCAGGGCAACAGCAGGCCGGAGCCAAGGCCAGGGCAGGCCAGAGCCAGATCCAGAGCAGGACGGAGCCAGGGCGAGGGCAGGCCAGAGTCAGAGCGAGAGCAGGCCGGAGCCAAGACGAGGGCAGGCGTGAGCCAGAGCGAGAGAAGGCCGGAGCCAAGGAGAGGCAGACCCGAGCCAGAGCGAGAGCAGGCCCGAGCCAGAGCGAGAGCAGGCCCGAGCCGAGGCAAGGGCAGGCATGAACCAGAGCGAGAGCAGGCCAGAGCGAGTGCAGGCTGGAGCCAAGGCGACAGCAGGCTAGAGCGAGAGCAGGCTGGAGCCAAGGCGACAGCAGGCCAGAGCGAGAGCAGGCCGGAGCCAAGGTGAGGGCAGGCAAGAGCCAGAACGAGAGCAGGCCAGTGCCAGAGCGAGATCAGGCCAGTGCCAGAGCGAGAGCAGTCCGGAGCCAAGGCAAGGGCAGGCCAGAGCCAGAGAGAGAGTCGGCCGAGCGAGAGCAAGAGCAGGCCGGAGCCTAGGCAAAGGCAGGCCATAACCAAAGCGAGAGCAGGCCGGAGTCAAGACGAGGGCAGGCCAGAGCTAGAACAAGAGCAGGCTGGAGCCAAGTCGAGGGCTGGCCGAAGCCAGAGCAAGGGCAGGCTAGAGCCAGAGTGAGAGCAGGCCGGAGCCAGGGCAAGAGCATGCCGGAGCCAGGGCGAGGGCAGGCTGGAGCCAGAGGGAGGGCAGGCCGGAGCCAGTCAAAGGGCAGGCCGGAGCCACTTAGAGGGCAGGCCGGAGCCAGGCCGAGGGCAGGCCGGATCCAGGGCGAGAGCTCCGGCATGCTAAGGCGAGGGCAGGCCAGAGCCAAGGCGAGGGCCGGACAGAGCTAGAGCCAGAGCAGGCCGGAGCCTGGGCGAGGGCAGACCAGAGTCAGAGCGAGAGCTGGCCAGAGCCAAGGCGAGGGCAGGCCAGAGCGAGATCAGGCCGGAGCCAGGGCAAGAGCAGGCCGGAGCCAAGGCGACGGCAGGCCAGAGACAGAACGAGAGCAGGCCAGTGCCAGAGCGAGAGCAGTCCGGAGCCAAGGCAAGGGCAGGCCAGAGCCAGAGAGAGAATAGGCTTGAGCGAGAGCAGGCCGGAGCCAAGGCGAAGGCGGGGCAGAACCAAAGCGTGAGCAGGCCGGAGTCAAGACGAGGGCAGGCCAGAGCCAGAGCAAGAAAGAGCAGGCTGGAGCCAAGGCGAGGGCTGGCCGGAGCCCGAAGAGGAGCTGGCCGGAGCCAGAGCAAGGGCAGGCCGGAGCAGGGCGAGGGCAGGCTGAAGCCAGAGCGAGAGCAGGCCGGAGCCAGGGCGAGAGCAGGCCGGAGCCAAGGAGAGGGCAGGCCAGAGCAAGAGCACGCCGGAGCCAGGACGAGGGCAAGCCGGAGCCAGGTCGAGAGCAGGCCATAGCCAAGGCGAGTGCAGGACAGAGCTAAAGCCAGAGCAGGCCGGAGCCTGGGCGAGGGCAGACCAGAGTCAGAGTGAGGGCAGGCCGGAGCCAGGGCGAGGAAAGCGAGAGCAGGCTGGAGCCAAGGCGAGGGCAGGCTAGAGCGAGATCAGGCCGGAGCCAGGGCAAGGGCAGGCCAGAGAGAGCGAAAGTAGGCCAGAGCCAAGGCTAGGGCAGGCGAGAGCCAGAGTGAGAGAAGTCCGGAGCCAAGGCGAGGACAGGCCAGCGCGAGAGCAGGCCGGAGCCAGGGCGAGAGCAGGCCGGAGCCAGGGCGAGGGCAGGCTGGAGCCAGAGGGAGGGCAGGCCGGAGCCAGTTAGAGGGCAGGCCGGAGCCAGGGCGAGAGCATGCCGGAGCTAAGGCGAGCGCAGGCCGGAGCCAAGGCGAGGGCAGGACAGAGCTAGAGCCAGAGCAGGCTGGAGCCTAGGCGAGGGCAGACCAGAGTCAGAGCGAGAGCAGGCAGGAGCCAAGGCGAGGGCAGGCCAGAGCGAGATCTGGCCGGAGCCAAGGCAAGAGCAGGCTGGAGCCAAGGCGACGGCAGGCCAGAGCGAGAGCAGGCCGGAGCCAGGGCGAGAGCGGGTCGGAGCCTATGCGAGGACAGGCCAGAGCCAGAGCGAGAGCAGGCCGGAGCCAAGGCGAAGGCAGGCCAGAACCAGAGCGAGAGCATGCCGGAGTCAAGAAGAGGGCAGGCCAGAGCCAGAGTAAAAGCAGGCCGGAGCCAGGGCGAGGGCAGGCCAGAGCCAGGGCGAGGGCGAGCCAGAGCCAAGGCGAGGGCTGGCCAGAGTCAGAGCAAGGGGAGGCCGGAGCCAGGGCGAGGGCAGGCCGGAGCCAGGGCGAGGGCAGGCCGGAGCCAGAGCAAGAGCAAGCCAGAGCCAAGGCGAGAGCAGGCCGGAGCTAAGGCAAGGGCAGTCCAGGGCGAGAGCAGGCCGGAGCCAAGGCGAGGGCAGGCCGGAGCCAGGGTGAGGAAAGCGAGAGCAGGCCGGAGCCTGGGCGAGGGTAGACCAGAGTCAAAGCGAGAGCAGGCTGGAGCCAAGGCGAGGGCAGGCCAGAGCGAGGGCAGGCCGGAGCCAGGGCAAGGGCAGGCCAGAGCCAGAGAGAGAATAGGCTTGAGCGAGAGCAGGCCGGAGCCAAGGCGAAGGCAGGGCAGAACCAAAGAGAGAGCAGGCCGGAGTCAAGACGAGGGCAGGCCAGAGCCAGAGCAAGAAAGAGCAGGCTGGAGCCAAGGCGAGGGCTGGCCGGAGCCCGAACAGGAGCTGGCCGGAGCCAGAGCAAGGGCAGGCCGGAGCAGGGCGAGGGCAGGCTGAAGCCAGAGCGAGAGCAGGCCGGAGCCAGGGCGAGAGCAGGCCGGAGCCAAGGAGAGGGCAGGCCAGAGCCAGAGCAAGAGCATGCCAGAGGCAGGACGAGGGCAAGCCGGAGCCAGGTCGAGAGCAGGCCATAGCCAAGGCAAGTGCAGGACAGAGCTAAAGCCAGAGCAAGCCGGAGCTTGGGCGAGGGCAGACCAGAGTCAGAGCGAGAGCAGGCCGGAGCCAGGGCGAGGAAAGCGAGAGCAGGCTGGAGCCAAGGTGAGGGCAGGCTAGAGCGAGATCAGGCCGGAGCCAGGGCAAGGGCAGGCCAGAGAGAGCGAAAGTAGGCCAGAGCCAAGGCTAGGGCAGGCGAGAGCCAGAGTGAGAGAAGTCCGGAGCCAAGGCGAGGACTGGCCAGAGCCAGAGCGAGAGCAAGCCGGAGACAAGGTGAGGGCAGGCCAGAGCCAGAACGAGAGCAGGTCAGTTCCAGATCGAGAGCAGGCCAGTGCAAGAGCGAGAGAATGCCGGAGTCAGGGCGAGAGCAGGCCAGAGCGAGAGCAGGCCGGAGCCAGGCCGAGGGCAGGCCGGATCCAGGGCGAGAGCTCCGGCATGCTAAGGCGAGGGCAGGCCGAAGCCAAGGCGAGGGCAGGACAGAGCTAGAGCCAGAGCAGGCCGGAGCCTGGGTGAGGGCAGACCAGAGTCAGAGCGAGATCAGGCCGGAGCCAAGGCGAGGGCTGGCCGGAGCCCGAACAGGAGCTGGCCGGAGCCAGAGCAAGGGCAGGCCGGAGCAGGGTGAGGGCAGGCTGAAGCCAGAGCGAGAGCAGGCCGGAGCCAGGGCGAGAGCAGGCCGGAGCCAAGGAGAGGGCAGGCCAGAGCAAGAGCAAGCCGGAGCCAGGTCGAGAGCAGGCCATAGCCAAGGCGAGTGCAGGACAGAGCTAAAGCCGGAGCCTGGGCAAGGGCAGACCAGAGTCAGAGCGAGGGCAGGCCAGAGCCAGGGCGAGGAAAGCGAGAGCAGGCTGGAGCCAAGGCGAGGGCAGGCTAGAGCGAGATCAGGCCGGAGCCAGGGCAAGGGCAGGCGAGAGAGAGCGAAAGTAGGCTACAGCCAAGGCGAGGACAGGCCAGAGCGAGATCAGGCCGGAGCCAAGGCAAGAGCAGGCCGGAGCCAGGGCGAGGGCAGGCTGGAGCCAGAGGGAGGGCAGGCCCGAGCCAGTTAGAGGGCAGGCCGGAGCCAGGGCGAGAGCATGCCGGAGCTAAGGCGAGCGCAGGCCGGAGCCAAGGTGAGGGCAGGACAGAGCTAGAGCCAGAGCAGGCCGGAGCCTAGGCGAGGGCAGACCAGAGTCAGAGCGAGAGCAGGCCGGAGCCAAGGCGAGGGCAGGCCAGAGCGAGAACAGGCCGGAGCCAGGGCAAGAGCAGGCCGGAGCCAAGGCAACGGCAGGCCAGAGCGAGAGCAGGCCGGAGCCAGGGCGAGAGCGGGTCGGAGCCTATGCGAGGACAGGACAGGCCAGAGCGAGAGCAGGCCGGAGCCAAGGCGAAGGCAGGCCAGAACCAGAGCGAGAGCATGCCGGAGTCAAGAAGAGGGCAGGCCAGAGCCAGAGTCAGAGAAGGCCGGAGCCAAGGCAAGGGCAGGCCAGAGCGAGAGCAAGCCAGAGCCAGAGCGAGCGAGAGCAGTCCGGAGCCAAGGCGAGGGCAGGCCAGAACCAGAGCGAGAGCATGCCGAAGTCAAGATGAGGGCAGGCCAGAGCCAGAGTAAAAGCAGGCCGGAGCCAGGGCGAGGGCAGGCCAGAGCCAGGGCGAGGGCGGGCCGGAGCCAAGGCGAGGGCTGGCCAGAGTCAGAGCAAGGGGAGGCCGGAACCAGGGCGAGGGCAGGCCGGAGCAAGAGCAAGCCAGAGCCAAGGCGAGAGCAGGCCGGAGTCAGAGCGAGAGCAGGCCGGAGCCAAGGCGAGGGCAGGCCGGAGCCAGGGCGAGGAAAGCGAGAGCAGGCCGGAGCCTGGGCGAGGGTAGACCAGAGTCAAAGCGAGAGCAGGCTGGAGCCAAGGCGAGGGCAGGCCAGAGCGAGATCAGGCCGGAGCCAGGGCAAGGGCAGGCCAGAGAGAGTGAGAGGAGGCCAGAGCCAAGGCTAGGGCAGGCGAGAGCCAGAGCGAGAGAAGTCCGGAGCCAAGGCGAGGACAGGCCAGAGCCAGAGCGAGAGCAAGCCGGAGACAAGGTGAGGGCAGGCCAGAGCCAGAACGAGAGCAGGTCAGTTCCAGATCGAGAGCTGGCCAGTGCAAGAGCGAGAGAATGCTGGAGTTAGGGCGAGGGCAAGCCGGAGCCAGGGCAAGAGCAGGCCGTAGCCAAGGCGAGGGCAGGACAGAGCTAGAGCCATAGCAGGCCGGAGCCTGGGCGAGGGCAGACCAGAGTCAGAGCGAGAGCAGGCCGGAGCCAAGGCGAGGGCAATCCGGAGCCAGGGCGAGGGCAGACCAGAGTCAAAGCGAGGGCAGGCCAGAGCGCGATCAGGCCGGAGCCAGGGCAAGGGCAGGCCAGAGAGAGCGAAAGTAGGCCAGAGCCAAGGCTAGGGAAGGCGAGAGCCAGAGCGAGAGAAGTCTGGAGCCAAGGCGAGGACAGGCCAGAGCGAGAGCAAGCCGGAGTCAAGGTGAGGGCAGGCCAGAGCGAGAGCAGGTCAGTTCCAGATCGAGAGCAGGCCTGTGCAACAGCGAGAGAATGCCGGAGTCAGGACGAGGGCAGGCCAGAGCGAGAGCAGGCCGGAGAAAGAGCGAGGGCAGGCCGGAGCCAAGGCGAGGGCAGGCCGGAGGCAGAGTGAGAGCAGGCCGGAGCTAGGGCGAGGGCAGGCCGGACGGAGCCAGAGCGACAGCAGGCCAGAGCCAAGGCGAGGGCAGCCCAGAAGCAGAGCCAGGGCGGGCCAGAGCGAGAGCATGCCGGAGCCAAGGCGAGGGCAGGCCAGAGCGAGAGCAAGAGCAGGTCGGAGCCAAGGCGAGGGCAGGCAAGAGCGAGAGCAGGCCGGAGCCAAGGCGAGGGCGGGCCAGAGCAAGAGCAGGCCAGAGCGAGAGCAGTCTGGAGCCAGGGCAGGCCAGAGCCAGAGCTAGAGCAGTCCGGAGTCAAGACGAAGGCAGGCCAGAACCAGAGCGAGAGCAGTCCGGAGTCAAGACGAGGGCAGGCCAGAGCAAGAGCAGGCCGGAGCCAAGACGAGGGCAGGCCAGAACCAGAGCAAGAGAAGGCCGGAGCCAGGGCGAGAGCAGGCCGGAGCCAAGGCGAAGGCTGGCCGTAGCCAGAGCAAGGGCAGGCCGGAGCCACAGCGAGGGCAGGCTGGAGCCAGAGCGAGAGCAGGCCGGAGCCAAGGCGAGGGCAGGCCAGAGCAAGAGCAGGCTGGAGCCAGGGCGAGAGCAGGCCGGAGCCAAGGCGAGGGCAGGCCAGAGCCAGATCCAGAGCAGGACGGAGCCAGGGTGAGGGCAGGCCAGAGTCAGAGTGAGAGCGGGCCGGTGCCAAGACGAGGGCAGGCTCGAGCCAGAGCAAGAGAAGGCCGGAGCCAAGGCAAGGGTAGGCCGGAACAAGGGCTAGCGTAGGCCTGAGACAGGGCGAGGCTAGAGCCAGAGCGAGAGTAGGCCACAGCCTGAGTGAGAGTATGCCGGATCCAGGACGAGGGCAGGCCAGAGCCAGAGAGAGAGCAGGCCGCAGCCAGGGCGAGGGCGGGCCAGAGCCAAAGCGAGAGCAGGCCGGAGCCAGGGTGAGAGCAGGCCGGAGCTAAGGCGAGGGCAGGCCAGAGCGATGGCAGGCCGGAGCCAGAGCGATGGCAGGCCAGGGCGAGAGCAGGCCGGAGCCAAGGTGAGAGAAGGCCGGAGCCAAGGCGAGGGCAGACCAGAGCCAGTGTAAGAGCAGGTCGGAGCCAAGGCGAGGGCAGGCCAGAGCGAGAGCAGGCCGGAGCCTGGGCAAGGGCAGTCCGGAACTAGAGCGAGAGCAGGCCGGAGCCAAGGTGAGAGCTGGCTGGAGCCAAGGCGAGGGCAGAGCCAGGGCAGGCCAGAGCCAGAGCAGGCCAGAGCCAAGGCGAGGGCAGGCCAGAGCCAGTGTAAGACCAGCTCGGAGCCAAGGCGAGGGCAGGCCAGAGCGAGTGCAGGCCGGAGCCAAGGCGAGGGGAGGCCAGAGCGAGAGCAGGCCAGAGCGAGAGCAGTCCAGAGCCAAGGCAAGGGCAGGCCTGAGCCAGAACGAGAGCAGGCCTGAGCCAGAGCAAGAGCAGGCCGGAGCCAAGGCGAAGGCAGGCCCGAACAAGAGCGAGAGCAACCCAGAGTCAAGATGAGGGCTGGCCTGAGCCAGAGGAAGAGCAGGCCGGAGCCAAGGCTTCGGCAGTCGAGATCCAGAGAGAGAGCAGGCCGGAGACAGAGAGAGGGCAGACCAGAGCGAGAGCAGGTCGGAGCCAGGGCGAGAGCAGGCCGGAGCGAATGAGAGGGCCGGCCGCAGCTAGAGCAAGGGCTGGCCCGAGGCAGAGAGAGAGCAGACCTGAGCCAGAGCGAGAGCAGGCCTGAGCCACGGCAAGAGCAGTCCGGAGGCAAGGCGAGGGTAGACCAGAACGAGAGCAGGCCTGAGCAAGGACGAGGGCAGGCCGGAGCCAGGGCGAGGGCAGGCCGGAGCCAGGGCGAAGGCAGGCCAGAGCCAGAGAGAGAGCAGGCGGGAGCCAAGGCATGGGCAGGCCAGAGCCAGAGAGAGAGCAGGCCGGAGCCAGGGCTAGAGCAGGTCGGAGTCAATGCAAGGGCTGGCTGGAGCTAGGGCGAGGGCAGGCCGGAGCCAGAGCAAGGGCAGGCAGGAGTCAGGATGAGGGCAGGCCGGAGCCAGAGCGAGAGCAGGCTGGAGCCAAGGCGCGAGCAGGCCGGAGCCAAGGTGAGGGTTGGACAGAGCTAGAGCAGGCCGGAGCAAGGATGAGGGCAGGCAGTAGCCATGGCGAGGGCAGGCCAGAGTCAGAGCGAGAGCAGACCGGAGCTAAGGCAAGGGCAGGCCAGTGCCAGAGAGAGAGGAGGCCGGAGCCAGGGCTAGGGAAGGCCAGAGCGAGAGCAGGTCGGAGCCAGGACGAGGGCAGGCCAGAGCCAGAGCGAGAGTAGGCCAGAGCCAGAGAGAGAGCAGGGAGGAGCCTTGGCGAGGGCTGGCTGGAAACAGAGCGAGAACAGGTCGGAGCCAGGACGAGAGCGGGCCGGAGCCAAGGCGAGGGCAGGCTGGAACCAGAGCGATGGCAGGCCGGAGCCAGGGCGAGGGCAGTCCGGAGCTAGAGCGAGAGCAGGCCGGAGCCAGGGCGAGAGCAGGCCAGAGCGAGAGCAGGCCAGAGCCAGGGCGAGAGCACGCCAGAGCCAGAGCGACCGAGAGCAGTTCGGAGCCAAGGCAAAGGTAGGCCAGAGCGAGAGTTGGCCTGAACCAGAGCGAGAGCAGGCCGGAGCCAAGGCGAAGACAGGCCAGAACCAGAGCGAGAGCTTGCCGAAGTCAAGACGAGGGCAGGCCAGAGCCAGAGCAAGAGCAGGCCGGAGCCAGGGCGAGGGCAGGCCAGATCCAGGGCGAGAGCAGGCCGGAGCCAAGACGAGGGCTGGCCAGAGCCAGGGCGAGGGCAGGCCGGAGCCTGGGCGAGGGCAGGCCGGAGCCAGAGCAAGAGCAAGCCTGAGCCAAGGCGAGAGCAGGCCGGAGCCAAGGCGAGGGCAGTCCAGATCAAGAGCAGGCCGGAGCCAGGGCGAGAGCAGGCCGTAGCCATGGAGAAGGCAGGCCAGAGCCAGATCCAGAGCAGGCCAGAGCCATAGCGAGGGCAGGCCAGAGTCAGAGCGAGAGCAGGACTGAGCGAGGGCACGACAGAGCGAGAGCAGGCCAGAGCGAGAGCAGGCCGGGGCCAGGGCGAGGGCAGGCCAGAGCCAGTGTAAGAGCAGGTCGGAGCCAAGGCGAGGGCAGGCCAGAGCGAGAGCAGGCCGGAGCCAGGGCAAGGCAGTCTGGAACTAGAGCAAGAGCAGGCCGGAGCCAAGGTGAGAGCTGATTGGAGCCAAGGCGAGGGCAGAGCCAGGGCAGGCCAGAGCCAGAGCAGGCCGAAGCCAAGGCGAGGGCAGGCCAGAGCCAGTGTAAGACCAGGTCGGAGCCAAGGCGAGGGCAGGCCAGAGCAAGAGCAGGCCGGAGCCAAGGCGAGGGGTTGCCAGAGCGAGAGCAGGCCAGAGCGAGAGCAGTCCGGAGCCAAGGCAAGGGCAGGCCTGAGCCAGAACGAGAGCAGGCCTGAGCCAGAGCAAGAGCAGGCCGGAGCCAAGGCGAAGGCAGGCCAGAACAAGAGCGAGATCAGGCCAGAGTCAAGACGAGGGCAGGCCAGAGCCAGAGGAAGAGCAGGCCGGAGCCAAGGCTTCGGCAGTCGAGAGCCAGAGAGAGAGCAGGCCGGAGACAGAGAGAGGGCAGACCAGAGCGAGAGCAGGTCGGAGCCAGGGCGAGAGCAGGCCGGAGCGAATGCGAGGGCCGGCCGGGGCTAGAGCAAGGGCTGGCCCGAGCCAGAGAGAGAGCACGCCGGAGACAGAGAGAGCAGGCCTGAGCCAGAGCGAGAGCAGGCCTGAGCCAAGGCAAGAGCAGTCCAGAGCCAAGGCGAGGGTAGACCAGAACGAGGGCAGGCCTGAGCAAGGACGAGGGCAGGCCGGAGCCAGGGCAGGCCAGAGTCAGAGCGAGAGCCGGCCAGAGCTAAGGCAAGGGCAGGCCAGAGCCAGAGAGAGAGCAGGCCGGAGCCAAGGCATGGACAGGCCAGAGCCAGAGAGAGAGCAGGCCGGAGCCATGGCGAGAGCAGGTCGGAGTCAAGGCTAGAGCAGGCCGGAGCCAATGCAAGGGCTGGCTGGAGCTAGAGCAAGGGCAGGCCGGAATCAGGGCGAGGGCATACCGGAGCCAGAGCGAGAGCCGGCCGGAGCTAAGGCGAGAGCAGGCCGGAGCCAAGGCGAGGGTAGGCCGGAGCCAAGGCGAGGGTAGGCCAGAGCCAGAGTGAAAACAGGCCGGAGCCAGGACGAGGGCAGGCCAGAGCCAGAGCGAGAGCCGGCCAGAGCGAGAGAAGGCCGGAGCCTCGGCGAGGGCAGGCCGGAGCCTCGGCGAGGGCAGGCCAGAGCCAGTGCGAGAGAAGGCCGGAGCCAAAGCAAGGTCAGGCTGGAACCTGGGCGAGAACAGGCCGGAGCCAGAGCGAGAGAAGGCCAGAGCCAGAGAGAGAGCAGGGCGGAGCCGTGGCGAGGGCAGGCTAGAAACAGAGCGAGAACAGGTCGGAGCCAGTACGAGAGCAGGCCGGAGCCAAGGCGAGGGCAGGATGGAGCCAGAGCGATGGCAGGCCGGAGCCAGGGCGAGGGCAGTCCGGAGCTAGAGCGAGAGCAGGCCGGAACCAGGGCGAGAGCAGGCCAGAGCGAGAGCAGGCCGGAGCCAGGGCGAGAGCACGCCAGAGCCAGAGCGAGCGAGAGCAGTTCGGAGCCAAGGCAAGGGTAGGCCAGAGCGAGAGTTGGCCTGAACCAGAGCGACTGCAGGCCGGAGCCAAGGCAAAGACAGGCCAGAACCAGAGCGAGAGCATGCCGAAGTCAAGACGAGGGCAGGCCAGAGCCAGAGCAAGAGCAGGCCGGAGCCAGGGCGAGGGCAGGCCAGATCCAGAGCAAGAGCAGGCCGGATCCAGAGCGAGAGCAGGCCGGAGCCAAGGCGAGTGCTGGCCAGAGTCAGAGCGAGGGCAGGCCGGAGCCAGGGCGACAGCAGGCCGGAGCCAAGGCAAGGGCTGGCCACAGTCAGAGCGAGGGCAGGCCGGAGCCAGGGCGAGGGCTGCCGGAGCCAGAGCAACAGCAAGCCTGAGCCAAGGCGAGAGCAGGCCGGAGCCAAGGCGAGGGCAGTCCAGAGCAAGAGCAGGCCGGAGCCAAGGCGAGAGCAGGCCATAGCCAAGGAGAAGGCAGGCCAGAGCCAGATCCAGAGCCAGGGCGAGGGCAGGCCAGAGTCAGAGCGAGAGCAGGACGGAGCCAAGGCGAGGGCAACACAGAGCGAGAGCAGGCCAGAGCGAGAGGAGGCCGGGGCCAGGGCGAGGGCAGGCCAGAGCCAGAGAAAGAGTAGGCCAGAGCCAAGGCAAGGGCAGACCAGAGCCAGAGCAAGAGAAGGCCGGAGCCAAGGCAAGGGCAGGCCGGAACCAGGGCGAGAGCAGGCCGGAGACAGTTTGAGGCCAGAGCGAGAGCAGGCCAGAGCTAGAGCAAGAGTAGGCCGGAGCCAGGGCGACGGCAGGCCAGAGCCAGAGAGAGTAGGCGGAGCGAGGGCAGGCCAGAGCGAGAGCCGGTCGGAGCCAGGGCGAGAGAGAATGACGGAGCCAAGGCGAGAGCAGGTCGGAGCCCGAGCTATGGCATAGCGGAGCCAGGGTGAGGGCAGTACGGAGCTAGAGCGAGAGCAGGCTGGAGCCAAGGCAAAGCCAGGCCAGAGGCAGAGCCAGGGTAGGCCAGAGCAAGAGTAGGCCAGAGCGAGAGCAGTCCGGAGCCAAGGCAAAGACAGGCCCAAGCCAGAGCGAAAGCAGTCCGGAGCCAAGGCAGGAGCAGGCCAGAGCGAGAGCAGTCCGGAGCCAAGGAAAGTGCAGGCCAGAGCCAGATGTAACAGGATTGAGCCAGAGCGAGGGCAGGCCGGAGCCAAGGCGAAGGAAGGCAGTCCAGAACCAGAGCGAGAGCAGGCCGGAGCCAGGGCGAGGGCCGGCCAGAGCAAGAGCAGGCCGGAGCCAGGGCGAGAGCAGGCTCTAGTCAAGGCGAGGCTGGCCGGAGCCAGAGCAAAGGCAGGCCGGAGCCAGGGTGAGAGAAGTGGCCAGATCCAAGGCGAGGGCTGGCCGGAACCAGAGCGAGAGCAGGCCGGAGCCAAGGCGAGGGCTGGCCAGAGCGAGAGCAGGCCGGAGCCAAGGCGAGGGCAGGCCAGAGCCAGATCCGAGAGCAGGCCAGAGCCAAGGCGAGGGCACGCCAGAGCCAGAGCAGGTCAGAGCCAGAGTGAGAGCAGGCCGGAGCCAGGGCGAGGGCAGGCCAGAGCGAGAGTAGGCCAGAGCCAAGGCAAGGGCAGGCCAGAGCCAGAGCGAGAGAAGGCTGGAGCCAAGGCAAGGGCAGGCCGGAACAAGGGCGAGAGCAGGCCGGAGACAGGGCGAGGCCAGAGCAGGTCAGAACCAGAGCGAGAGTATACCGGAGCCAAGGCGAGGGGAGGCCAGAGCGAGAGCAGGCCAGAGCGAGAGCAGTCCGGAGCCAGAGCTAGGGCAGGCCAGAACCAGAGCGAGAGCACACCTGAGCCAGAGCGAGAGCAGGCTGGAGCCATGGCGAAGGCAGGCCAGGACAAGAGCGAGATCAGGCTAGAGTCAAGACGAGGGCAGGCCGGAGCCAAGGCATGGGCAGGCCAGAGCCAGAGAGAGAACAGGCCGGAGCCAGGGCGAGGGCAGGCCAGAGCGAGATCGAGAGCAGGGCGATTGCTGGCCGGAGCCAATGCAAGTGCAGGCCGGAGTCAGGGTGAGGGCAGGCCGGAGCCAGAGCAAGAGGAGGCCGGAGCCAAGGCGAGGGTAGGCCAGAGCCAAGGCAAAAGCAGGCCAGAGCCAGAGCGATAGAAGGCCAGAGCCAAGGCAAGGGCAGGCCGGAACCAGGGCGAGAGCAGGCCGGAGATAGGGTGAGGCCAGAGCCAGAACAAGAGTGAGAGACGGCTGGAGCCAAGGCGAAGGCAGGCCAGAACAAGAGCGAGATCAGGCTAGAGTCAAAACGAGGGCAGGCCAGAGCCAGAGGAAGAGCAGGCCCGAGCCAAGGCATGGGCAGGCCGGAGCCAGGGCGAGGGCAGGCCAGAGCGAGAGCAGGTCGGAGCCAGGGCGACAGCAGGCCGGAGTCAAGACAAAGGCAGGCCAGAGCCAGAGAGAGAGCAGGCCAGAGTCAAGGCGAGGGCAGCCCAGTGCCAGAGTGAGAGCAGGCCGGAGCCAGGGCGAGAGCAGGCCGGAGCCAGGGCGAGAGCAGGCCAGAGCGAGAGCAGGCCAGAGCCAGAGAGAAAGCAGTCCGGAGCCAAGGCAAGGGCAGGCCAGAGCCAGAGCGAAAGCAGGCTTGAGCCAGAGCGAGAGCAGGCCGGAGCCAAGGCGAAGGCAGGCCAGAACAAGAGCGAGAACAGGCTGGCGTCAAGATGAGGGCAGGCAAGAGCAGGCCAGAGCAAGAGCAGGCCGGAGCCAGGGCGAGGGCAGGCCGGAACCAGAGCGAGAGCAGGCCGGAGCCAAGGCGAGAGCAGGCTGGAGCCAAGACAAGGGCAGGCCAGAGCCAGACCGAGAGCAGGCCGGAGCCAAGGCGAGGGCAGGCCAGATCCAGAGCAGGGCGAGGGCAGGCCAGAGTCAGAGCGAGAGCAGACCGGAGCCAAGGCGAGGGCACGCCAGAGCGAGAGCAGGCTGGAGCCAGAGCGAGGGCAGGCAAGAGCCAGAGCGAGAGTAGGCCGGAACAAGGGCGAGAACAGGCCGGAGTCCAGACGAGGGCAGGCCGGAGCCAGGGCGAGAGCAGGCCGGAGCCAAGGCGAGGGCTGGCCGGAGCCAGAGCAAGGGCAGGCCTGAGCCAGGGCGAGGACAGGCCGGAGCCAAGGCGAGGGCTGGCCGGAGCCAGAGCAAGGGCCGGCCGGAGCCAGGGCGAGGACAGGCCGGAGCCAAGGCGAGGGCAGGCCAGAGCCAGGGCGAGGACAGGCCAGAGCCAGATCCAGAGCAGGCCGGAGCCAAAGCGAGGGCACGCCAGACCCAGAGCGAGAGCAGGCCAGAACCAGAGCGAGAGCAGGCCAGAGCCAGGGCGAGGGCAGGCAAGAGCCAGAGCGAGAGTAGGACAGAGCCAAGGCAAGGGCAGGCCAGAGCCAGAGCGATAGAAGGCCGGAGCCAAGGCTAGAGCAGGCCCGAGACAGGGCGAGGCCAAAGCAAGAGCAGGCCACAGCTAGAGTGAGAGTATGCCGGAGCTAGGGCGAGGGCAGGCCAGAGCCAGAGAGAGTGCAGGCTGGAGCCAGGGCGAGGGCGGGCCAGAGCCAAAGTGAGAGCAGGCCAGAGCCATGGCGAGAGCAGGCCGGAGCTTAGGCGAGGGCAGGCCAGAGCGATGGCAGGCCGGAGCCAGGGCAAGGGCAGTCCGGACCTAGAGCGAGAGCAGGCCGGAGCCAAGGTGAGAGCTGGCCGGAGCCAAGGCGAGGGCAGGCCAGAGGCAGAGCCAGGGCAGGCCAGAGCAAGAGCAGGCCGGAGCCAAGGCGAGGGCTGGCCAGAGCCAGAGCAAGAGCAGGTCGGAGCCAAGGCGAGGGCAGGCCAGAGCGAGAGCAGGCCGGAGCCAAGGCGAGGGGAGGTCAGAGTGAGAGCAGGCCAGACCCAGAGCGAGAGCAGTCCGGAGCCAAGGCAACGGCAGGCCAGAGCGAGAGCTGGCCTGAGCCAGAGCAAGAGCAGGCCGGAGCCAAGGCGAAGGCAGGCCAGAACAACAGCGAGATCAGGCCAGAGTCAAGACGAGGGCAGGCCAGAGCCAGAGGAAGAGCAGGCCGGAGCCAAGGCATGGACAGGCGAGAGCCATAGAGAGAGCAGGCCGGAACCAGAGCGAGTGCAGGCCAGAGTGAGAGGAGGTCAGAGCCAGGGCGAGAGCAGGCCGAAGTCAAGACAAGGGCAGGCCAGAGCCAGAGCAAGAGCCGGCCAGATCCAGAGCAAGAGCAGGCTGGAGCCAGGGCGAGGGCAGGCCAGAGGCAGGGCAAGAGCAGGCCGGAGTCAGAGCGAGAGCAGGCCGGAGCCAAGGCGAGGGCTCAACAGAGCCAGAGCGAGGGCAGGCCGAAGCCAGGGCGAGAGCAGGCCGAGGGCTGGCCGTAGCCAAGGCGAGGGCTGGCCGTAGCCAAGGCGAGGGCTGGCCGTAGCCAAGGAGAGGGCTGGCCGGAGCCAAGGCGAGGGCTGGCCGGAGCCAAGGCGAGGGCAGGCCAGAGCGAGAGCAGGCCGGAGCCAAGGCGAGGGCAGACCAGAGCCAGATCCAGAGCAGGCCAGAGTCAGGGCGAGAGCAGGCCGGAACCAAGGCGAGAGCACACCAGAGCCAGTGCGAGAGCAGGTCAGAGCCAGAGTGAGAGCAGGCCGGAGCCAGGGCGAGGACAGGCCAGAGCCAGAGCGAGAGTTGGCCAGAGCCAAGGCAAGGGCAGGCCAGAGCGAGAGAAGGCCGGAGCCAAGGCAAGGGCCGGCCGGAACAAGGGCGAGAGCAGGCCGGAGACAGGGCGAGGCCAGAGCAAGAGCAGGTCAGAACTAGAGCGAGAGTATGCCGGAGCCAGGGCGAGGGCAGGCCAGAGACTGAGTGAGAGCAGGCCAGAGCGAGAGCAGTCCGGAGTCAGAGCTAGGGCTGGCCAGAGCCAGAGCGAGAGCAGGCCTGAGCCAGAGCGAGAGCAGGCCTGAGCCAGAGCGAGAGCAGGCTGGAGCCATGGCGAAGGCAGGCCAGAACAAGAGCGAGATCAGGCTAGAGTCAATACGAGGGCAGGCCAGAGCCAGAGGAAGAGCAGGCCGGAGCTAAGGCATGGGCAGGCCAGAGCCAGAGAGAGGGCAGGCCGGAGTCAGGGCGAGGGCAGGCCGGTGTCAGAGTGAGAGGAGGCCGGAGCCAAGGCGAAAGCAGGCCGGAGCCACGGCGAGGGTAGGCCAGAGCCAAGGCAAGGGCATGCCAGAGCCAAGGCAAGGGCAGGCCGGAACCAGGGCGAGAGCAGGCCGGAGACAGGGCGAGGCCAGAGCGAGAGCAGGCCAGAACGAGAGTAGGCCAGAGCCAGGGCAAGATCAGGCCGGAGCGAAGGCGAGGGCAGGCCAGAGCCAGACCGAGAGCAGGCCGGAGCCAGGGCAAGAGCAGGCCGGAACCAAGGCGAGGGCAGGCCAGAGCCAGAGCCAGAGCAGGCCGGAGTCAGGGCGAGGGCAGGCCAGAGTCAGAGCAAGAGTAGGCCGAAGCCAAGGCGAGGGCACGCCAGAGCGAGAGCAGGCCAGAGCGAGAGCAGTTCGGAGCCAGGGCGAGGGCAGGCAGGAGCCAGAGCGAGAGTTGGCCAGAGCCAAGGCAAGGGCCTGCCAGAGCGAGAGAAGGCCGGAGCCAAGGCAAGGGCAGGCCAGAGCCAGATCAGGCCAAAGCCAAGGCATGGGCAGGCCAGAGCCAGAGAGAGAACAGGCCGGAGCCAGGGCGAGGGCAGGCCAGAGCCAGAGCAGGTCGGAGCCAGGGCGAGAGCAGGCCGGAGCCAAAGCGAGGGCAGGCCGGAGCCAGAGCAAGGGCAGGCCGGAGTCAGGGTGATGGCAGGCCGGAGCCAGAGCGAGAGGAGGCCGGAGCCAAGGCAAGAGCAGGCCAGAGCCAAGGCGAGGGTAGGCCAGAGCCAAGGCAAGGGCAGGCCAGAGCCAGAGCGATAGAAGGCCAGAGCCTCAGGTGTAGGGCAGGCCGGAGCCAGAGCGAGGGTAGGCCAGAGCCAAGGCGAGTACAGGCCGGAACCAGGGCGAGAGCAGGCCGGAGACAGGGCGAGGCCAGAGCGAGAGCAGGCCAGAGCGAGAGTAGGCCAGAGCCAAGACGAGGGCACGCCAGAGTGAGAGCAGGCCAGAACCAGAGTGAGAGCAGGCCAGAGCCAGGGTGAGGGCAGGCAAAAGCCAGAGCGAAAGTAGGCCAGAGCCAAGGCAAGGGCAGGTCAGAGCGAGAGCAGGCCGGAGCCAAGGCAAGGGCAGGCCGGAACAAGGGCTAAATCAGGCCCGAGACTGGGCGAGGCCAGAGCAAGAGCAGGCCACAGCCAGTGTGAGAGTATGCCGGAGCCAGGGCGAGGGCAGGCCAGAGCCAGAGAGAGAGCAGGCCGGAGCCAGGGCGAGGGCGGGCCAGAGCCAAAGCGAGAGCAGGCCGGAGCCAGGGCGAGAGCAGGCCGGAGCTAAGACGAGGGCAGGCCGTAGGCAGAGCGATGGCAGGCCGGAGCCAGGGCAAGGGCAGGCCGGAGCCAGAGCGAGAGCAGGCTGGAGCCAACTCGAGTGCTGGCCAGAGCGAGAGCAAGCATGAGCCAAGGCAAGGTCAGGCCGGAACCAGGGCGAGAGCAGGCCGGAACCAGGGTGAGAGCAGGTCGGAGCCAGGGCAAGTGCAGGCCTTAGCTAAGGCGAGAGCAGGCCGGATGCAGGGCGAGAACAAGCAGGAGCCAAGGCGAGGGCAGGCCGGAGCCAGAGAGATAGCAGGCCTTAGCCAGGGTGAGAGCTGGCCGAAGCCAGGGCGAGAGCAGGCCGGAGCCAAGGCGAGGGCAGGCCGGAGCCAGTGCGAGAGCAGGCCGGAGCCAAGGAGAGGACAGGCCAGAGACAGAGCGAGAGCAGGCTGGAGCCAGAGCGAGAGCAGGCTGGAGCCAGAGCGAGGGCAGGCCGGATCCAGAGCGAGAGCAGGCCAGAGCGAGAGCAGGCATGAGCCAAAGCGAGGGCAGGCCGGAGCCAGAGAGATAGCAGACCGGAGCCTGTGCGAGAGCAGGCCGGAGCCAGTGCGAGAGCAGTTAGTAGCCAGGGCGAGAGCAGGCAGGAGCCTAGGCGAGAGCAGGCCGGATCCAGTGCGAGAGCAGGCCAGAGCCCGGACGAGGGCAGGCCGGGAGCCAGTGCAAGAGCAGGCCGGAGCCAAGGAGAGAACAGGCCAATGCCAGAGCGAGGGCGGGCCGGAGCCAGGTCGAGGGCAGGGCGGAGCCAGAGCGAGGGCAGGGCGGAGCCAGGGCGAGGGTAGGCCGGAGCCAGAGCGATGGCAAGCCGGAGCCAGGGCGAGCACTGTCCGGAGCTAGAGCGAGAGCAAGCCGGAGCCAGGGTTGAGAGCAGGCCGGAGCCAAAGCGAGAGTAGGCCAGAGCCAAGGCAAGGGCAGACCAGAGCGAGAGCAAGCCGGAGCCAAGACGAGGGTGGGCCAGAACCAGAGCTAGAGCAGGCCGGAGCAAAGGCAAGAGCAGGACAGAGCCAAAGCAAGAGCAGGCCAGAGCAGGGCAAGGGCAGACTGGAGCCAGAGCGAGGGCAGCCCAGAGCCTGAGCGAGACCATTCCGGAGCCAGGGCAAGGGCAGGACCGAGCCAGAGCGAGAGCAGGCCGGAGCCAAGGCGAGGGAAGGCCGGAGCCAGGACGATGGCAGGCCTGAGCCAGGGCGAGAGCAGGCCAGAGCGGGAGCAGGCCAGAGCCAGGGCAAGGGCATGCCAGAGCGAGAGAAGGCCGGAGCCAGGGCGACGGCAGCCCAGAGCCTGAGCGAGAGCAGGCCGGAGCCAGGGCGAGGACAGGACAGAGCCAGAGCGAGAGAGCAGGCCGGTGCCAAGGCGAGGGCAGGCCATAGCCAGAGCAAGAACAGACCGGAGCCAGGACGATGGCAGGCCGGAGCCAGGGCGACAGCAGGCAAGAGCCAGAGCGAGAGAAGGCCGGAGCAAAGGCAAGGGCAAGCCAGATACAAAGCGAGAGTAGGCCAGAGCCAAGGCCAGGGCAGGCCAGAGACAGAGCTAGAGCTGGCCAGAGCTATAGCGAGAGTGCCAACGATGCAGAAATAAAGCAGAAAATTTCTGCAGCATTTCTGCATCTCCCTGGCAGAAAAAACGCATGCAGATTGACAGGCGCTTTCCAGGCGATAGCATCACTTGGAAAGTGCTTGACAACTAGGTCACACTATATAAATCCATGCAAACAGCAGGGCGAGGGCAGGCCAGAGCCAGAGAGAGCAAGCCGAAGCCAGGGTGAGAGCAGGGCGGAGCCAGAGCGAGAGCAGGCCACAGCCAGAGTGAGAGCAGGCCGGAGCCTCGGCGAGGGCAGGCCAGAGCCAAGGCCAGAGCCACAGCGAGAGCAGGCCGGAGCCAGGGCGAGGGCAGGCCAGAGAGAGAGCAAGCCGGAGCCAGGGTGAGAGCAGGCCGGAGCCAAGGCAAGGGCAGACCAGAGGGAGAGCAGGCCGTAGCCAGGACGAGGGCAGGACAGAGCCAGAGAGAGAGCAGGCCGGAGCCACGGCCAAGGCAGGCCAGAACCAGAGCCAGAGCAGTCCGGAGCCGAAGGCAGGCCAGAGCAAGATCAGGCCGGAGCCAGAGCGAGGGCAGGCCGGAGCCAAGGCGAGAGCAGGCCGGAGCCAAGGCAAGGGCAGGCCAGAGCCATTGCGAGATCAGGCCGGATCCAGAGCGAGGGCAGGCCAGAGCCAAGGCAAGGGCAGGCCAGAGCCATTGCGAGATCAGGCCGGTTCCAGAGCGAGGGGAGGCCGGAGCCAAGGCGAGGGCAGGCCGAAGCTAAACACAGTTTTTAGTACCAGGCCTGTAGGTAACTGTTTTGAACAGCAAACCAGTGTCAAAAACTTTGCTGACACACTGAAAAAATTTTTTCATGGAGGCCAGAAATGGCAGTATTTTCTGACAACATATATGTGAGCCGTGTGACGGAGAAAACACAGTTTTAAATATCTGGCCTGTAGGTAACTATTTTGAACAGCAATCTGGTGTCAATTGCTTCACTGACACCCTGAAAACATTTTTTAATGGAGGCCAGAAACGGCAGTATTTTCTGAAAACGTATATCTAATCCGTGTGATGGAGAAAACACAGTTTTAAATACCTGGCCTGTAGGTAACTGTTTTGAACAGCAAACCAGTGTCAAAAACTTTGCTGACACACTGAAAAATTTTTTTCATGGAGACCAGAAATGGCAGTATTTTCTGAAAACGTATATGTAATCCGTGTGATGGAGAAAACACAGTTTTAAATACCTGGCCTGTAGGTAACTATTTTGAACAGCAATCTGGTTTCAATTGCTTCACTGACACACTGAAAATTTTTTTTAATGGAGGCCAGAAATGGCAGTATTTTCTGAAAACGTATATGTAATCCGTGTGACGGAGAAAACACAGTTTTTAATATCTGGCCTGTAGGTAACCGTTTTGAACAGCAAACCAGTGCCAAAAACTTTGCTGACACACTGAAATTTTTTTTAAATGGAGGCCAGAAATGGCAGTATTTTCTGAAAACGAATATGTAATCCGTGTGATGGAGAAAACACAGTTTTAAATACCTGGCCTGTAGGTAACTGATTTGAACAGCAAACCAGTGTCAAAAACTTTGCTGACACACTGAAAAAAAAATTTAATGGAGGCCAGAATTGACAGTATTTTCTGAAAACGTATATGTGAGCCGTGTGACGGAGAAAACACAGTTTTAAATAGATGGATTTTTAGCGCTGTAATATGGAAAGGACCTGGCTGTATTCTGCAGTGCCAACAAGCAAATGGTGCAGAAAAACCGTGTTCTCTGGATTGCTTTTTAAACAAATGATGAGGATTAAGATGCAAAAAAAATTATTCCTGGCCCCTGAGACCTGGGCCTATTTCCAGAAATATTTAACAGCAGCAGCCGACAGAACTGGAATGGAGCCTCTTGTACTATATGCACTGCAGTCTGCTATATACACCGCCTGCCTATACACCCTGCCTGCCTGATATCTCTGCAGATGGATTAGTCCTCAGAAGGACTGTTTGTTAAGTTGGATATGTGTAATGTACGGTTTTTCTCCCTACACTACCTAATACACGATCAAATCTCTCCCTGAGAAAGCAGCAGCTCTCCCTACACTGTCTGATCCGGCGTGACTGTGACGAGCATGGCGGCGCCAGGTCTGATATAGACCTGATGACGCTGTGCGGCCAGCCAATCACTGTGATGTCCACAACCAACATGGCTACGGCATTACAGTGCATGGCAGGCAATCCCTGCATGTTCATTGGCTCTCTAAAGAGCGCCAAACATGCAGGGAGGGGACCCGAGTTCTCGCCCGAGCAACCCGGAAATACTCGCCGAGCTTGTCGAGCACCATGGTGCTCTGGCGAGTACCGAGTAGTGGCGAGCACGTTCGCTCATCACTAATCACAATGGATAAATATTACCTGTGGTCATATTGGAGCAGAAGGAAAAGAGGGCTACTGCACACCTCAATACCGTAAAAGCTCACACACAGCTCCCTATATACAGGGTGGTCCAAAAGTAGGTGGACAGAAAATAATAACATTTATTTTGATTTATATATAAAATTATATTTACTAACACAAGTATAACATTGACAATTAAATTTTATTCTGAACAATAATGCAAAACCCCTTAAATTTTATCAACGCAGGTGCTCAAACTGTTTTCCATTACAATTTGCACAGCTTTGAAGTCTGCCTCTTACGCTTCGACAAATTTTTTTTGCACAAGTCTCTTTGGGTATTAATTTCTTGAAATGCATCTCTTATGTAATTTTTCAAATCACTGACATTTTTTGGTTTTCGACTATAAACTTTGTGAGGAATGAAAAGTGGAATCTGATTGGTTGCTAAGGGCAACTGAGCCAGTTTCACTTTACACCATGTTTGATAAACCTCCCCCTTCATAACCTTATTACACTTTCTGTGCACCTACTTTTGGACCACCCTATATAGTATGAGCCCCGGTTATCTCCTATATACAATATGAGCTCCAGCATAGCCCCCTATATATAGTATGAGCCCCACATAGCCTCTCTATAAACAATATGAGCCCTCACATAGCCTCCTATATACAGTATGAGCCCCCATATAGCCTCCTATATACAGTATGAACCCCCACATAGCCTCCTACATTCAGTCTAAGCCCCCAAATAGCCTCCCACATTCAGTATGAGCCCCCACATAACCTCCCATATACAGTACGAACCCCCACACAGCCTCCATATATACAGTGTGAGCCCCACATAGCCTGCATATACAGTGTGTCCCATATATATAGCCTCCTATTTACAGTATGAGCCCCAAATAGCCTATATACCACATGAGCACCACATAGCCTCTGTATATACAGCAGGAGCCCCCACATAGCCTCCCTGTATATAGTGTGAGCCCCAAGGAGCCTCTTATATACAAGATGAGCCTTCACATAGCCTCCTATACACAGTATAAGCCCCCACATAGCCTCCTACATACAGTATGAACCCCCACATAACCTCCTACATTCAGTATGAGCCCTCACATAGCCTCCTAATCTAGTATGTGCCCCCACATAGCTTCCTATATATAGCATGAGCCCCACATAGCCTCTGTATATACAGATTGAGCCCCAACATAGCCCCCTATATACAGTATGAGCCTCCACATGGGCTCCTATATACAGTATGAGCCCCACATAACCTTCATATATACAGTGTGAGCCCCACATAGCCTCCATCTATGCAGTGTGAGCCCTACATAGCCTCCATATATACAGTGTGAGTCCCAAATAGCCCCCAATATACATACAAATATACCATATACATGAAAAAAAAACAATAACACATACTCACCATATCATCATATGCATACTCATACTCATTAGGGCTTGTTCAAAAACACACCTACAGTGAGCTATCACACAATAAAAAAGCCTGATGTTTGTAGTGTATTTAATATTTACCTGTTGTCTTTTAGGCTACAGATGAAAAAATGCAGAAAAAAAAAGTAAATTAAAAAACTTTCTGGTTGCTGTGCACTCTGCTGATAGCACACTGTCACAGCATGGGATGCGAGCACCCAGGACAAGACAAGTATATGCCCCCTAACCCGTGAACCAATAGCACTCCGTGAGTCCTTTCCAAAAGCCCAGTATTGCACGTGTATTGTAATTTAAGGAAAATACTGATGTAATTATACTTTGCAATTTCATTTCTTAATTTTTTTTCTGTTTTTTGCTGAAGTCATCTCTCGAATTTTAAAAATATAAAACGCAATACATTATTTTATTTGTATGCTTTCTATTTTCTTAATACATTTTTTATAGAACAATGTTATTACCTTAGCCCTATTCCTAGCCCTAACCATTAGCTTAATCCTAAACCAGTCTCTTGACCTGCTTGTAATACTAGTTCGGGTTAGTAAAAATGTAAAACTCTAAAAGCAGCTCTATGTAATAAATGAAGACCGTGTTGAGTAGCAAAGCGAATGCCCACCCAACGCTATTTATGCAGATTGCAGAAGGGGAGATGAGTTTGCCAGTGGCTGCTGGTCTACATAAGCAAAGATGGAAATTACAAAGCTTAGTATAATGAAGTGAGCTTTCTCATATAAGTCATATAGTATATAGGAGGCTATGTGAGGGCTCACATTGTATATTGGAGGCTATGTGAGGGCTCATATAGTATATAGGAGGCTATGTGAGGGCTCATATAGTATATAGGAGGCTATGTGAGGGCTCATATAGTATATAGGAGGCTATGTGAGGGCTCACATTGTATGTTGGAGGCTATGTGAGGCCTCACACTGTATATAAGAGGTTATGTGGGGCCTTACACTGTATATAGAAGGCTATGAGGGAATCATACTGTATATAGGAGGCTATTTGAGGGCTCATATTGTATATAGAGAGACTATGTGGGGGCTCACACTGTATATAGGAAGCTATGCGGATCTCATAATGTATATAAGAGGCCACGTGGGGTCTGACAATATATAGAGAGGCTATGTGGGGACTCACAATGTATAAAGGAGGCTATGTGGGACTCATACTGTACATAGGAGGCTATGTGGGACTCATACTGTAAATAGGAGGCTATGTGGCAGCTAATAATATGTATACAGTAGAAGGCTATGTGGGGGCTCATACTGTACAAAGGAGGCTATGTGGCGGCTCATAATATGTATAGGAGGCTATCTGGGTCTCATACGGTATATAGGGGGCTATGTGGTGGCTAATACTGTATATAGGATGGAATATGAGGGCTCACACTGTATATAAGGGCTATGTGGTGGCTTACACTGTATATAGGAGCTATGTGGGGTGCTTACTGTATGTAGGAATAATGTCTGTAATCTGCTGTGGAATTAATAGCACTATACACTGTACTTTTCAGATTATAGTATGCACTTTTCTCCTCCAAAAACTTTTGGGAAAATGGGGGTACGTCTTATAATCTGAATGTAGTTTACCGGGGCATTTGGGAGCGGCATTTTGGGGTCGCTGCTGCAGGAAGCTGGTGACGGCAGGAGTGAGGCGATGCTGCGGGCCCCAGGCTGGGAAGGTGGGTGTCTGGCTGTGCGACGGGCTCTGTGCTTTCACAAAATGTCGGAGGAGCCCCCGCACTTTCCATGGTTTTCAATGCGGTGAACTTGGGGTAAAAAGGCCACCAGAGGCGGCGCATGTGCGGATTGAGATCGTGACACCGAGATCTTGTCTCCCGAGGTCTCAACCTAAGCATGTGCCGCCTCCGGTGGCCATTTTCCCTAAGTCTACAGCATTGAAAACCACGGGAAGTACAGGGGATCCGCCGGCATTTTGTGAAAGCACGGAGTCCGGCTCATCGTCGAACATCCCCCTCCCAGCCTGGGGTCCACAGCATCACCCCACTCCTGCCGCTGCCAGCTTCCTGGAGCAGCGACTCTGCTCCACCACAGCAGCCCCCTTCCCTGGGTAATCTACCGTAAAAGCAGACTATAAGAAGCACCACCATTTTATTAAAAAACAATTTTCCTATTTTTCTCACCAAAATTTGGGGTGCGTCTTATGATACGGTGCATTTTATAATCTGCAAAATATGGTTAGTAAAATAAATAAATAGGGAGCTGTGTGGGGGCTCATACTGTATACAGGGGGCTATGTGTGTGCTCATACTGTATATAGGGGGGCTGTGTGGGGGCTCATACTGTATACAGGGGGCTGTGTGTGTGCTCATATGGTATATAGGGGGTCTGTGTGGGGGCTCATACGGTATATAGGGGGATGTTGGCATACTTAATTCTGCTCAATATTAAGTGATATAAATATTATTTTATATTAATTGTAGTTAATATTAATATTGAGCAGAACTAATTTCAGCCTTTCAGCCTATTGGTTCAGGCCCCCACAACAGTTACGTTCTGTCATGTGGCCCCTCTGGAAAATGAATTGCCCACCCCTGATATATACCATCATTTATTATCCAGTATATAGCATCTGATGTCTGTATAACAGTATGTCCTATATCCCATCACATATTCTCCTGTATACTGGATGTCATATACTGTGCACAGACATCAGATGGTGCAGAGGAGAAGAAGTGACTGGTGTAATATCTAATGGCTGTACTCAAGGTGTAATGTGCACTAGTTACATATTAGCCTGTAGGTGGTATAATATATATACTATAGGCCCAGACATCCCATATTATATACAGGATAATAGGAGGCGGGTATAATATCCAGAGCTAACAAGCCTCCCCTATTCCCTGGGCCTGTCCCGATTTGAGGGCTCAGTCCCGGCCCGGCTCAGCTCTTCTCCCGGCAGGGGCGCTGCTGGGCACTGGGCTTTTCCTCCAGACACGCAGGCTTTCCATGCTGTGTGTGACCCCTTGTAGCTCCGCCTCCCGCTCTCTGCTCCTCCCCGGCATCAGGGCAGAGGAATTCTACTGTGCAGAGACCGCACAGCATGAGGAGGTGAGGGGTCAGGGGGCGGGGCCAAGTCTGCGGAGGACATGACAACAAGGTGCGGTCCTGAGGTGAGGGGGAGACCCGCAGCCTCTCCCATCTGTGGCTGCTGTTATTACAGGATGGGAGGGGGCTCATGCAATGTCACCAGCAGCTCTGCAGTCGGGACTAGGGGAGATGGGAAGGGGATTTAGGGACACTGCAGGGCTGACAGCTCTCCTGCGTACAGCCCATACTCTGCTGCTGATTGCAAACACCAGGCCCCACCACTGCCACTGGAGACATGATGGAGAAGAATGGAATATATACATGTCATGTTGTGCCCGCTGTGTGTATGATGTCTGTGTGATGGTTGTGCCCGCTGTGTGTATGATGTCTGTGTGATGGTTGTGCCCGCTGTGTGTGTGATGTCTGTGTGATGGTTGTGCCCGCTGTGTGTATGATGTCTGTGTGATGGTTGTGCCCGCTGTGTGTGTGATGTCTGTGTGATGGTTGTGCCCGCTGTGTGTGTGATGTCTGTGTGATGGTTGTGCCCGCTGTGTGTGTGATGTCTGTGTGATGGTTGTGCCCGCTGTGTGTGTGATGTCTGTGTAATGGTTGTGCCCGCTGTGTGTATGATGTATGTGTGATGGTTGTGCCCGCTGTGTGTGTGATGTCTGTGTGATGATTGTGCCCGCTGTGTGTATGATGTCTGTGTGATGATTGTGCCCGCTGTGTGTGTGATGTCTGTGTGATGGTTGTGCCCGCTGTGTGTGTGATGTCTGTGTGATGGTTGTGCCCGCTGTGTGTGTGATGTCTGTGTGATGGTTGTGCCCGCTGTGTGTGTGATGTCTGTGTGATGGTTGTGCCCGCTGTGTGTGTGATGTCTGTGTGATGGTTGTGCCCGCTGTGTGTGTGATGTCTGTGTGATGGTTGTGCCCGCTGTGTGTATGATGTCTGTGTGATGGTTGTGCCCGCTGTGTGTATGATGTCTGTGTGATGGTTGTGCCCGCCGTGTGTATGATGTCTGTGTGATGATTGTGCCCGCCGTGTGTATGATGTCTGTGTGATGATTGTGCCCGCCGTGTGTATGATGTCTGTGTGATGGTTGTGCCCGCTGTGTGTATGATGTGTGTGATGGTTGTGCCCGCCGTGTGTATGATGTCTGTGTGATGATTGTGCCCGCCGTGTGTATGATGTCTGTGTGATGATTGTGCCCGCCGTGTGTATGATGTCTGTGTGATGGTTGTGCCCGCCGTGTGTATGATGTCTGTGTGATGATTGTGCCCGCCGTGTGTATGATGTCTGTGTGATGGTTGTGCCCGCTGTGTGTATGATGTCTGTGTGATGGTTGTGCCCGCTGTGTGTATGATGTCTGTGTGATGGTTGTGCCCGCTGTGTGTATGATGTCTGTGTGATGGTTGTGCCCGCTGTGTGTATGATGTCTGTGTGATGGTTGTGCCCGCTGTGTGTATGATGTCTGTGTGATGGTTGTGCCCGCTGTGTGTATGATGTCTGTGTGATGGTTGTGCCCGCTGTGTGTATGATGTCCGTGTGATTTTTAACATAGCTCTTTGAAATAGGCAGGGGTGGGAGATTAATTTTCCCAAGGGGCCACGTGAGAGACCGTGACTGTTGTGGAGTCCGAACCAATAGGTTCAAATTAATTCAGCTCAATATTAATATTAACTTATTAATTATATATTTTTTGTATATTTATATTATCACTTAATATTGAGCAGATTTAAGTATGCTGACATCCCCCTATATACAGTATGAGCCCCCACACAACCCCGTACATACAGTATTAGCACACACCACCCCTACCTACAGTATGAGCCCTCGCATAGCCCCCAATATACAGTAAGAGCCACCACAAGAAAGCCAGATGTCGTATAATGAATCTACATAAAGATGAGAAAGTTCTGGCGGCTCCGACTGTGAATGAGGGAACAAAAAATAATCCTCAGGTCCCAACAAGAGATGAGCAGGACTCACAGATGAGGCCGCACTGCCCCGGAAGATAAGAGACTCATGGCCTCCAGTCCAGCCGCCAGGTAGCACTGACCCGGACCCCCGACTGGAGGCCCCGGAATCCATCTGCTCATCTCTAGTCCCAGCTGCCCTGGATACAGTGGACAGTCCTGGATTTGGGTCTGCTGAATTTCCCTCACTACCAGCGCCCCTCTGACAACTCCTCCTGCCGGGCGAGAAAGATAATGGTAAATGGGCGTGGATTGGGGTGTGACCAGGGGCGAGGCCAAAATTTGCCGCGCATAGCATCTTTCTGTCCCCCTTTCTGTTCTTCAAAAGTTGAGAGGTATGAATATGTGATGTCTGTATCCCAGTATATCGCTTACCATCACATATTATGCTGTATACTGGATGTGATGGACTTTGATACAGGCATCCAATGTTATACAGAGGATAATCTGTCACTGGTGTAATATCTGATGTCTGTGCTCATAGTGTGGTATATAACTGTCACATGCTATTCTGTATGTAATATCTGATGTATGTAGTCATAATATCTCTTATTCCAGTACAGATGAGCGAATTGATTCGCAGGACACTGGTCAAACAGTCCCGTCAGTAGTCTGTGGCCACCAGACCAGAGCCCCGCGAGCCTCCTCCTGCCTGCCGGCATCTCTGACTCCTCTTTTGATTATAGTCTTTGCATGATGTCATCTTTTTGGCGTGACACATACATGACATTGTGCCTGGCTACAAATCAAAGGAAGAGAAAGAGAATGGTGTCAGGTAGGAGGCTGTCAGGGCTCCTAACCAGCAGCCACTGAATATTCATCTGACCATTGGATCAGGGTCCTGCAAATGAAGTTGCTCATCTCTATATATCAGTCATATATTCTCCTATGTATATTGTATTGTATGTGGTATAATATGTTCACTGTGTGCACAGACATCAGATGGGACACACATGATAATTAGTGACTCGTACATCATATACTATAATGTGAAGCTGACTTTTACATTAATGACTTGCTCGATCAAGTATGTAGGAAATAATACACAAAATAATAATTCCTAGGTATCTATCTGGCAGACCTGTGCTTATGTGTGGCCACCTTTAGGCTGTGTGCCCACTATGCGTTTTTTAAGCGTTTCTGCAACGGCAATTCCGCTGCAGAAACGCTTAAAAAACGCCGCCATTGACTTGCAGGGAGATGCAGAAACGCTCTGGAAAAATTATCAGCATTTCTGCATTGTGGGCACTTAGCCTTACTCTGTTTAGGAGTGTAGAAAAGCACAGCATACCTTGGATTAATTGCATTACACCTCTAACAACCTAAATCCGTGTTGTAGTGGTCAGACATTGTACATATTATGCTTATGTATTACCAGTTTTAAATGCTCACCTGAACTGGACCAAGTGCTGTCATTTTTCTCCACGGGCAGCACTTAGACAATACGTTTGTGTGAATATAGCCTATGAAGCAGCTGGTAATAAACATGTTGAAGGGGTTTTCTGCGAACAAAAGTATATTTTAATCAATAGATCTTGGAATAATAATAATAACTTCCACAATTGGATGTGTTTAAATAAAATGTCCCTGTGCTGAGATAATGTTATAAATGTGCCCCTGCTGTGTACTGTGTAATGGCTGTGTCTGTCTGTGCAGGAACATGGTCTGATCATACCACATCTCCTGGGCAGGGGGGAGAAAAAGAGTATATAGCATCGATTAAATCACTGCACACTCTAGTTTCAAGATGCAAACGATGGGTCAAAACGTTCATTTCCTGTTGCATTATTCCCTGCACCTTAAATGTGTCTTATTGCATGTCTTCAAATAGACTTTAGTTTGCGTCATGAAACTAGAATGTGCGGTGATTTAATCTACGCCGATTCTGGGGATTCCACATCCCGTGTACCTGCACCTTGACCTACAGACTGTGTGCACGCTAATCATCTATATATAAAGAGAGTATATATACATTACAGCAGGGGATCACAGCTGAGTCTTTCTTTGAGCTAAAATATTGTTTAAAAACAGGCATTGAAATGTTTTACTCACAAAAAGAATCCTCTGTGATCCCCTGCTATCCTGCCTGTATCCTCTTTTTCTCCCCCCCTGCCCAGGAGATGTGGTATGATCAGAACATGTTCCTGCACGGTCAGACACAGCCATTACACAGTACACAGCAGGGGCACATTTATAAGATTATCTCAGCACAGGAACATTATTATATCACATCCAATTGTGGAAATTATTATTACTCCAAGACCTATTGATTAAAATATACTATTGTTTGTGGGAAAACGACCTTTAAGGATGGGCCGCTACTCATGGACCACTGCTGTGTGCTTGCCCCCAGGCTAAAATTTGCCAGCCCGCCCCTGCTAGCAGTGATATTAGAATACACACTATACATGTTATTACATACAGCATCCGTTACCTATAAAAATTGTATATAATCTCTTCCACTTTTCTTTCCAGTGGGTGTAGTGACAAGATTATGGAGCAGTTGCCGGGACCAGTGCCGCCGCGAGCGACAACAGGGTAGGAAGAGTGGTGATGTGGCTCTTGAAAAGAAAGGCCATACAGTACAGACCAAAAGTTTGGACACACCTTCTCATTTAAAGATTTTTCTGTATTTTCATGACTATGAAAATTGTACATTCACACTGAAGGCATCAAAACTATGAATTACCACATGTGGAATTATATACTTAACAAAAAAGTGTGAAAGAACTGAAAATATGTCTTATATTCTAGGTTCTTCAAAGTAGCCACCTTTTGCTTTGATGACTGCTTTACACAATCTTGGCATTCTCTTGATGAGCTTCAAGAGGTAGTCACTGGAAATGGTCTTCCAACAATCTTGAAGGAGTTCCCAGAGATGCTTAGCACTTGTTGGCCCTTTTGCCTTCACTCTGCGGTCCAGCTCACCCCAAACCATCTCGATTGGGTTCAGGTCTGGTGACTGTGGAGGCCAGGTCATCTGGCGTAGCACCCCACCACTCTCCTTCTTGGTCAAATAGCCCTTACACAGCCTGGAGGTGTGTTTGGGGTCATTGTCCTGTTGAAAAATAAATGATGGTCCAACTAAACGCAAACCGGATGGAATAGTATGCCGTTGTAAGATGCTGTGGTAGCCATGCTGGTTCAGTATGCCTTCAATTTTGAATAAATCCCCAACAGTGTCACCAGCAAAGAACCCCCACACCATCACACCTCCTCCTCCATGCTTCACGGTGGGAACCAGGCATGTAGAGTTCATCCGTTCACCTTTTCTGCGTCGCACAAAGACACGGTGGTTGGAACCAAAGATCTCAAATTTGGACTCATGAGACCAAAACACAGATTTCCACTGGTCTAATGTCCATTCCTTGTGTTCTTTAGCCCAAACAAGTCTCTTTTGCTTGTTGCCTGTCCTTACCAGTGGTTTCCTAGCAGCTATTTTACCCTGAAGGCCTGCTGCACAAAGTCTCCTCTTAACAGTTGTTGTAGCGATGTGTCTGCTGCTAGAACTCTGTGTGGCATTGACCTGGTCTCTAATCTGAGCTGCTGGTAACCTGCGATTTCTGAGGCTGGTGACTCGGATAAACTTATCCTCAGAAGTAGAGGTGACTCTTGGTCTTCCTTTCCTGGGGTGGTCCTCATGTGAGCCAGTTTCTTTGTAGCGCTTGATGGTTTTTGCACCTGCACTTGGGGACACTTTCAAAGTTTTCCCAATTTTTCAGACTGACTGACCTTCATTTCTTAAAGTAATGATGGCCACTCGTTTTTCTTTACTTAGCTGCTTTTTTCTTGCCATAATACAAATTCTAACAGTCTATTCAGTAGGACTATCAGCTGTGTATCCACCTGACTTCTGCACAACACAACTGATGGTCCCAACCCCATTTATAAGGCAAGAAATCCCATTTATTAAACTTGACAGGGCACACCTGTGAAGTGAAAACCATTTCCGGTGACTACCTCTTGAAGCTCATCAAGAGAATGCCAAGATTGTGTAAAGCAGTCATCAAAGCAAAAGGTGGCAACTTTGAAGAACCTAGAATATAAGACATATTTTCAGTTGTTTCACACTTTTTTGTTAAGTATATAATTCCACATGTGTTAATTCATAGTTTTGATGCCTTCAGTGTGAATGTACAATTTTCAAAATCATGAAAATACAGAAAAATCTTTAAATGAGAAGGTTTGTCCAAACTTTTGGTCTGCACTGTAACTATATTATGACCGGCTCCAGTTTTTGACCCTAGTCCTAAATTTTCACCCGTAAGTGGCTATCTTTTTCAGTTTTATTTGTTGTAATGGTTTGATTATTATTTTGCATATTAAAAATGCTTTTTTCTCTGTCATCCCTGACCTTACAGATCTGACTGGACCAAAAAGGGAAATACCTGTAGCCCGGAGGTGCTGGAAGCCAGAGAGGAATCTGAAATGGAGGCCGGAGCTGGGGGCCAGAAAGAAGAAGAGCCTGCGGAGAGCACCAGTACACCACAGCCCCTCGACACCTCCCCTCATGTACCAATAAGCCAGCATCGCTACCGCCCCACCATCACTGGCGTACGTGACATGGGAATACCTGTGAGTGATGATGATGAGAGTTTTTGTCTAAGCCTGGCCCGTTATTTCAGGCACGTTCCCTTTTTATTGAGGCTGCAGACCAGGGCTGCCCTCCAAATTGTTTTGTCTGCCGCTGCGCCACCAAATTCACCGATGGCCATCTTTTAATTCCTTGAAAGGTGGCAACTTTCTGAGGACAACCAAACTCGGTCATTAGACCCCCCAAGAAGGGCACTCAGCAGACCCACCATCACGGCAGCCACCACCTCCAGTGCCAGCATCACGGCAATCACCACCACCTCCAGTACCAGCATCACAGCAGCCATCACCACAACCTCCAGTCACAGCATCACAGCAACCACCACCAACTACAGTGGCACCATCATGGCAGCCATCTTCAGTGCCAGCATCTTGGCAGCCACCTCCATTACCAGCATCACAGCAGCCAACAACCCTCTCACCAGCATGTCTCTTGCCTCAATCACCCTTGTCTTGTTGGCATGATGGCCAAAACACAGAAGACAAGGCCAGACAAAGATCTGAGATACAGGATTTGTGTGCTGAGATGCCGCCACAGTCACTGAAAGGTGTTACATAGATGCGTATTATATGGACGCTATATGGATGGCATAAGCATGGTCCGTTTGCTGTGCTTTTTTCTTCTCGCACACATTGACTTGCATTGGCGAGTCTCGTCTGATATATGCAGCCACTTGCAGCATGCTGTGATTTTTTTTTTCTCAGTTCGATCCGAGCTGGGAAAAAAAAATCACAGATGAACACATAATCATTCAATAACAAGAGTCAGAGTGCAATCCAATTTTTTTTATCAGATTGCACTCGTGTGATTTAAACGCAGATGAGTATGAGCCCTTAGACTCAGCCAAAAGATTGTAGACATAGAGTATATCTTATTGCTCTAATAGGCATCTAGTCATTCAACAGAGGCCATTAACTATATATTCTACATGCAGGGCTTGTGAATTGTCCATTATTAAAATAAACAGTATATAAAAAGCAGTGCAGGAGGCAGCAGTGAAGGACATGACAAATATTAATAACAATATGTAAAATAATCACAGGCTGCAATTACCCACCATATTTTTTCTTAAACCATGAAATCAACTTTTTCTTGCGGTTGTAAATTTGAAATGACAGTGATAGCTATTATGACATCACAAGGCACATGACATCATAGACATCACAATTGGAATAGAATGTATAAATTTCTACACTGCTGCCATCTTGTGTCACTATAACCTGACAGCTGGAAGAGGACGAGTCCAGGTAAGTAGCTCTTTACTTTTAAGCTTTGGTATACTTATAATGTATCCACCGGATTTATCATGGATTGCCGGGAACACTCTGTAATAAGACATTTTCAGGACAACCCCTTGTCTAAATGAGAAATTGCTGACGATCAGTTGATATTAGGTGGGTGGGGGAGGTCAAGTTGGGACATCTTTATGGGGCTCCATTTTTGGGTAGTTTTGCCATTTATGTGGACAAATAATTTTATTATCATTCTCTGTTCTCAGATCTTTGGTTCCTATTGAATTAGGGGCTGACATTGGAGTTGTAGTTTAACCCCTTTAAAGCTCAAGACGTACTAATACGTATCTGCGCCATGGGACTTAAGAGCCTGATACGTATTAGTACGTCTTTGCGATCGCGCCCGCACACAGGCTGTGCGGGCGCGATCGCCGCCGGGTGTCAGCCGATTGTCGCAGCTGAGTCGATCGCAGCATTGCGGGGGCAAGGGGAGGTGATCGGGATACTCGCCTCTCCTGCCGGCGTCCAGCGATGTCTGCCGCGGCTTCCTGGATGTTGCCATGACGACCCAATGTCGTCATGACAACATCTGGGTCACCAGACAGCAGGAAGATATTTTGGCATGCGCAGTGCATGACCAAAGTATCTTCTGCATTTGCAGCGCTGACAGCCTGTATAGCACAGGGCTGGTGCTCCATCCCCATGCTATACAGGCGATCAGAATAAAAAAAGTGAAAGTCCCATAGTGGGACAAAGAATAAAAGTAAAAAAAAGTGTCAGAAAGTGAATAAAAAAAAAATACACCAAAAATAAAAATATAATGTACCCATCAATAAATATTATTATGGAAAAAAAAACAATAAAAGTACACATATTTGGTATCGCCGCGTCCAGAATGACCTGACCTATAAAACTGTCCCACTAGTTAGCCCTTTCAGTGAACATGGTAAAAAAAATAATTAAAAAATGAAGCAAAAAACAATGCTTTATCATCATACCGCCAAACAAAAAATGGAATAACACGCTATCAAAAAGACGAATATAAATAATAATGATACCACTGAAAACGTCATCTTGTCCCGCAAAAAACAAGCCGCCATACAGCTCCATCAGCCGAAAAATAAAAAAGTTATAGCTCTCAGAATAAAGCGATGCAAAAAAATGATTTTTTCTATAAAATAGCTTTTATTGTGTAAAAGCGCCAAAACATAGAAAATCAATATAAATGTGGTACCACTGTAAACGTACTGACCCGAAGAATAAAGCTACCTTATCAATTTTACCACACGCGGAACAGCATCAAAAAAAAAAAAAAAAAAAAAAAGCATTTCCTGAATTGTTGGTTTTTGTTTATTCTGCCTCCCATTAATCGGAATAGAGAGCAATCAAAATATGTCACGTGCCTGATAATGGCACCAATAAAAAGGTCAACTCATCCCTCAAAAAACAAGACGCCACATGACTCTGTCGGCCAAAATATGGAAAAATTATAGCTCTCAAAATATGGCGATGCAAAAACTAGATTTTACGAAAAAATGCGTCTTTTAGTGTGTGACAGCTGTCAATCATAAAAACCCGATATGATTCTGGTATCGCTGTAATCGCACTGACTCGAAGAATAAAGTTGTCTAAACATCGTAAAATATAAACTCTAGGCTTAGGGTTGTGGTAGGGTTGGGGTTGAGGTTAGGGTTAGGGCTAGGGTTAGGGTTGGGCTAGGCCTGAGAGGATGAGATCCGCCCCTATCACTGGGCAAGAAGCCAAAAGCACAAAATAAAAAGAGAAATTCTACTTCCTCCTTCAGGAGGACCTGGAGTGGGCAAACCCAACACATGAGACACCGGGCTAGAGGCCAACCACGACACAAGCTTTAAAGGGAATCTGTCACCCCCTAGGACTTATCAGACCTCTAATATGGGCATAAAGGTTATAGAAATGTAAATCTATACATACTTCTATGGCCCATATTAGAAGGTCTGCTTGCTTTGAAATATCCTGGCTCCGGCCTGCTCTCGCTCTGGCTCTGGCCTGCCTTTGCCCTGGCTCTGTCCTGCTCTCGCTCTGACTCTGGCCTGCTCTCGCACTGGCTCAGGCCTGCTCTCGCTCTGGCTTCGGCCTGCTCTCGCCCTGGCTCCGGCCTGCCCTTGCTCCGGCCAGCTCTCACCTTTGCTCCGGAAGGCCAGCACCTGCTCTGGCTTCGGCCTGCCCTCGCCTTGGCTCCGGCCTGCTCTCGCCCTGGCTACGGCCTGCTCTCACTCTGGCTCATGCCTGCCCTTACTCTGGCTCCGGCCAGCCCTCGCCTTGGCTCCAGCATGCTCTTGCTCTCGCCTGCCCTCGTCTTGACTCCGGCCTGCTCTCGCTCTGGTTCTGGCCTGCCTTCGCCTTGGCTCCGGCCAGCTCTCGCTCTGGCTCAGGCCTACTCTCTTTCTGGCTCTGGCCTGCCCTTGCCTTGGCTCCGGCCTGCTCTCGCTCTGTGGCCTCTTGCCTGCCCTCGCCTTGCCTCCGGCCTGCTCTTGCTTTGGCACCGGTCTGCCCTCTCCCTGGCTCCTGCCTGCTCTCGCTCTGGCTCTGGCCTGGTCTCGCTCTGGCCTGCTCTTGCTCTGGTTCTGGCCTCCCCTTGCCTCGGCTGCGGCCTGCTCTCGCTCTGGCTTGCGCCTGCCCTAGCCTTGGCTCTGGCCTACTCTCGCTCTGGCCTGCCCTCGCCCTGGCTCCGGCCTGCTCTGGCTCTGGCCTTCTCTCGCTCTGGCTCTGGCCTACCCTCTCCTTGGCTCCAGCCTGCTCTCGCACTGACTCTGGTATGCCCTCGCCTTTGCTCCGGCCTCCGCTCGCCCTGGCTCCGGCCTGTTCTCGCTCTGGCTTCGGCCTGCCCTCGCCCTGGCTTCGGCCTGCCCTTGCTCTGACTCTGGCGCGCCTTGGCTCCGGCCTGCCCTGCTCTGACTCTGGCGCGCCTTGGCTCCGGCCAGCTCCTGCTCTGTCTCCGGCCTGCCCTCGCCTTGGCTCCGGTCTGCTCTCGTCCTGGCTCCGGTCTGCTCTCGTCCTGGCTCCGGCCTGCCCTCGTCCTGGCTCCGGCCTGCCCTCGCTATTTCTCCGGCCTGCCCTCGCTCTTGCTCCGGCCTGCCCTTGCCCTGGCTCCGGCCTGTTCTCTCTCGGTCTAGCTCCGGCCTGCCCTCGTCCTGGCTCCGGCCTACTCTCACTCTGGCTCCGGGCTGCCCTCGCCTTATCTCCGGCTGCTCTCGCTCTGGCTCCGGCCTGCTCTCGCTCTGGCTCCGGCCTGCCCTCGCCCTGTCTCTGGCGTGCTCTCGATCTGTCCTGCTCTCGCCCTGGCTCCGGCATTCTCTCGCTCTGGTTTTGGCCTGCCGTCGCCTTGGATCCGGCCTGCTCTCGCTCTGGCTCCAGCCTGCTCTTGCTCTGGCCTGCCTTTGCCTTGGCTCCGGCCTGCACTCACTCTGGCTTTGGCCTGCCTTTGCTTCGGCCTGCACTCGCTCTGTCTCTGGCCTGCTCTCTCTCTGACCTGCCCTCAGGGACTTGGCTCCACTATGCCACAGCTCGGGCTCCGGCCTACCCTCCCTCGCCTTGGCTACGTCCTGCTCTCTCCCTGGCTCTGAACTGCTCTCGCTCTGTCTCTGGCCTGCCCTCGACCTGGCTCTGGCCTGCTCTCTCTCTGGCTCCTGCCTGCCCTCGCCCTGACTCCGGACTGACCTTCCTCTGGCTCCGGCCAGCCCTCGCATTGGCTCCGGCCTGCTCTCGCCCTGGCTCTGGCCTTCCCTTGCCTTGGCTCTGGCCTGCTCTCGCTCTGGCCTTCCCTTGCCTTGGCTCCGGCCTGCTCTTGGCCTGGCTCCGGCCTGCTCACGCTCTGGCTCTGGCCTGCCCTCGCACGGGCTCCGACCTGCTATGGATCTGGCTCTGGCCTGCCCTCGCTTTGGCTCCGGCCTCCTCTCGCCCTGGCTCCGGCCTGCTCTCGCCCTGGCTCCGGCCTGCTCTCGCCCTGGCTCCGGCCTGCTCTCGCTCTGGCTCTCGCCTGCCCTCGCCTTGGCTCTGGCCTGCTCTCTCTCGTCTTGGCTCCGGCCTGCTCTCCCTCTGGCTCCGGCCTGCCCACGCCCTTGCTCCGGCCTGCCCTTGCTCTGGCTCCAGCCAGCCCTCACCTTGGCTCCGGCCTGCTCTCGCCCTGGCTCCGCCTGCTCTTGCTCTACCTCTGGCCTTTCGTCACCCTGGCTCCGGCCTGCTCTCGCTCTGGCCTGCCCTTGCCTTGGCTCCGGCCTGCTCTCGCCCTTGCTCTTGCTTGCTCTCACTTTAGCTTTTGCCTGTCCTCTCCTTGTCTCCGGCCTGCTCTCGCACTGGCTCCGGCCTGCCCTCGTCCTGGCTCCGGAGGCCTGCTATCTCTCTGTCTCCTTCCTGCCTGCCCTCTCCTTGGCTCCTGCCTGTTCTTGCCCTACTACCTGCTCTCTCCTTGGCTCCGGCCTGCTCTCGCTCTGGTTCCAGCCTGCCCTTACCTTGCCTCATGCCTGCTCTCTATCTGACCTGCCCTCAACTTGACTCCGGCCTACTCTCGCTCTGGCTCCGGCCTGCCCTCGCTCTGGCTCCGGCCTGCCCTTGCCTTGGCTCCGGCCTGCCCTTGCCTTGGCTCCGGCCTGCCCTCGCTCTGACTCTGGTCTGCCTTCGCCTTGGCTCCGGCCTGCTCTCGCCCTTGCTCCGGCCTGCTTTCGCTCTGGCTTCAGCCTGCACTCGCCCTGGCTGCGGCCTGCCCTTGCTCTGGCTCTGGGCAGCCCTCGCCTTGGCTCCGGCCAGCTCCTGCTCTGGCTCCGGCCTGCCCTCGCCTTGGCTCCGGCCTGCTCTCGCCCTGGCTCCGTCCTCCCCTCACCCTGACTCCGGCCTGATCTGGGTCTGGCCTGCTCTCGCTCTGGCTCTGAGAGTCTGCCCTCGCCCTGGCTCCAGCCTGCTCTAGCTCTGGCTGAGGCCTGTTCTCTTTCTCTGGCTCTGGCCTGCCCTTGGCTCCGGCCTGCTCTCGCTCTGGCTCCGGCCTGCCCTCGCCTTGTCTCTGGCCAGCTCTCGATCTGTCCTGCTCTCGCCCTGGCTCCGGCATTCTCTCGCTCTGGTTTTGGCCTGCCGTCGCCTTGGATCCGGCCTGCTCTCGCTCTGGCTCCAGACTGCTCTCGCTCTGGCCTGCCTTTGCCTTGGCTCCGGCCTGCACGCACTCTGGCTTTGGCCTGCCTTTGCTTCGGCCTGCACTCGCTCTGGCTCTGGCCTGCCCTCAGGGACTTGGCTCCACTATGCCACAGCTCGGGCTCCGGCCTACCCTCGCCTTGGCTACGTCCTGCTCTCTCTCTGGCTCTGAACTGCTCTCGCTCTGTCTCTGGCCTGCCATCGACCTGGCTCCGGCCTGCTCTCTCTCTGGCTCCTGCCTGCCCTCGCCCTGACTCCGGCCTGCCCTTCCTCTGGCTCCAGCCAGCCCTCGCATTGGCTCCGGCCTGCTCTCGCCCTGCCTCTGGCCTTCCCTTGCCTTGGCTCTGGCCTGCCCTCGCTCTGGCCTGCCCTTGCCTTGGCTCCGGCCTGCTCTTGCCCTGGTTCCGGCCTGCTCACGCTCTGGCTCTGGCCTGCCCTCGCACTGGCTCCGACCTGCTATGGATCTGGCTCTGGCCTGCCCTCGCTTTGGCTCCGGCCTCCTCTCGCCCTGGCTCCGGCCTCCTCTCGCCCTGGCTCCGGCCTGCTCTCGCCCTGGCTCCGGCCTGCTCTCGCCCTGGCTCCGGCCTGCTCTCGCTCTGGCTCTCGCCTGCCCTCGCCTTGGCTCTGGCCTGCTCTCTCTCGCCTTGGCTCCGGCCTGCCCACGCCCTTGCTCCGGCCTGCTCTTGCTCTGGCTCCAGCCAGCCTTCACCTTGGCTCCGGCCTGCCCTCGCCCTGGCTCCAGCCTGCTCTAGCTCTGGCTAAGGCCTGTTCTCTTTCTCTGGCTCTGGCCTGCCCTTGGCTCCGGACTGCTCTCGCTCTGGCTCTGGCCTGTTCTCGCTCTGGCTCTGGCCTGTTCTCGCTCTGGCTCTGGCCTTCCCTCGCCTTGGCTCTGGCCTGCTCTTGCCTTGGCTCCGGCCTGCTCTTGCTCTGGCTCTGGCCTGCCCTCGCCCTGGCTCCGGCCTGCTCTCGCTCTGGCTCTGGCCTGCCCTCGCCCTGGCTCCGGCCTGCTCTCTTTTTGGCTCTGGCCTGCCATCGCCCTGGCTCCGGCCTACTCTCTCTCTGGCTCTGGCCTGCTCTCGCTCTGGCTCTGGCCTCGCCCTGGCTCCTGCCTGTTCTCGCCCTGGTTCCGGCCTGCCCTTACCTTGACTCGGTCCTTCTCTTGTTCTGGCTCTGGCCTGCCCTTGCCTTGGCTCTGGCCTACTCTCGCTCTGGCTCTGGCCTGCCCTCGACTTGGCTCCGGTCTGCTCTCGTTCTGGCTCTGCCCTGCTCTCTCTCTGGCTCTGCCCTGCTCTCTCTCTGGCTCCGGCCTGCTCTGGATCTGGCTCCGGCCTGCTCTCGCTCTGGCTCCTGCCTGATCTCGCTCTGGCTCCGGCCTGCTCTCGCTCTGGCTCCGGCCTGCTCTCTCTCTGGCTTGCCCTCGCCTTGGCTCCGGCCTGCTCTCGCCTTGTCTCCGGCCTGCCCTCTCTCTGGCTCTGGCCTGCCCTCGCCCTGGCTCCGGCATGTTCTCGCCCTGGCTCTGGCCTACTCTTGTTCTGGCCTGCTCTCCCTCTGGCCTCGCCCTGTCTCCGGCCTGCTCTCGCCCTTGTTCCGGCCTGCCCCTGCCTTGGCTCCGCCCTTCTCTCGCTCTGGCTCTGGCCTGCCCTCGACTTGGCTCCGGTCTGCTCTCGCTCTGGCTCTGGCCTGCTCTCGCTCTGGCTTGCCCTCGCCTTGGCTCCGGCCTGCCCTCTCTCTGGCTCTGGCCTGCCCTCGCCCTGGCTCCGGCATGTTCTCGCCCTGGCTCTGGCCTACTCTTGTTCTGGCCTGCTCTCCCTCTGGCCTCGCCCTGTCTCCGGCCTGCTCTCGCCCTTGTTCCGTCCTGCCCCTGCCTTGGCTCCGGCCTTCTCTCGCTCTGGCTCTGGCCAGCCCTTGCCTTGGCTCTGGCCTACTCTCGCTCTGGCTCTGGTGTGCCCTCGCCTTGGATCCGGCCTGCTCTCGCCCTGACTCTGGCCTGCTCTGGATCTGGCTCTGGCCAGCCCTCGCCCTGGCTCCGGCCCGCTCTTGCTCTGGCTCTAGCCTGCTCTTGCTCTGGCTCTAGCCTGCTCTTTCTCTGGCTCTGGCCTGCCCTCGTCTTGACTCCGGCCTGTTCTCGTCTGCCCTTGCCTTGGCTCCGGCCTTCTCTCGATCTGGCTCTGGCCTGCCCTTGTCTTGGCTCTGGCCTACTCTCCGCTCTGGCTCTTGCCTGCCCTCGCTCTGGCTCCGGCCTGCTCTGGCCTGCTCTCGCTCTGGCGTGCCCTCGCCTTGGCTCCGGCCTGCTCTCGCTCTGACTCTGGCCTGCCCTCGCCCTGACTCCGGCCTGCTCTGGATCTGGCTCTGGCCTGCCCTCGCCTTGGCTCTGGCCTGCCCTCGCCTTGGCTCCAGCCTGCTCTCGCCTTGGCTCCGGCCTGCTCTCGCTCTGGTTCCGGCCTGCCCTTGCTCTGGCTCTGGCCTGACCTCGCCCTGGCTCCGGCATGCTCTTGCTCTGGCTCTGGCCTGCTCTTGCTCTGGCCTGCCCTCATCTTGACGCCGGCCTGTTCTCGCTCTTGTTCTGGCCTGCCTTCGCCTTGGCTCCGGCCTGCTCTCGCTCTGGCTCAGGCCTGCTTTCGCTCTGGCTCTGGCCTGCCCTTGCCTTGGCTCTGGACTGCTTTTTCTCTGGCTCTGGCCTGCTCTCGCTCTAGCCTGCACTCGTTTTGGCTATGGCCGGCTCTCGCCCTGGCTCTGGGCTGCCTTCGCCCTGGCTCTGGCCTGCTCTCTCTCTGGCTCTGGCCTGCCCTCGCCATGGCTCTGGCCTACTCTCGCTCTGGCCTCGCCCTGGTTCCGGCCTGCTCTTGCCTTGGCTCTGGCCTTCTATCGCTCTGGCTCTGGCCTACCCTTGCCTTGGCTCTGGCCTTCCCTCGCCTTGGCTCCGGCCTGCTCTCGCCATGGCTCCGGCCTGCTCTCGGTCTGGCTCTGGCCTGGCCTCTCTCGCCTTGGCTCCGGCCTGCCCTCGCCTTGGCTCCGGCCTGTCCTCGCCCTGGCTCCGGCCTGTCCTCGCCCTGGCTCCGGCCTGCCCTCGCTCTGGCTCCGGCCAGCCCTCGCCTTGGCTCTGGCCTGCTCTCGCCCTGGCTCCGGCCTGCCCTTGCTCTGGCTCTGGCCTGCCCT
Source organism: Phyllobates terribilis (assembly GCF_046119375.1). NCBI lineage: Eukaryota > Metazoa > Chordata > Amphibia > Anura > Dendrobatidae > Phyllobates > Phyllobates terribilis. Next base: position 1,741,277 of record NW_027362898.1, on the reverse strand, counting down.
CACCCTGGCTCCGGCCTGCTCTTGCTCTTGCTCTGGCTCTAGCCTGCTCTTGCTCTGGCTCTGGCCTGCCCTCGTCATGACTCTGGCCTGTTCTCGCCCTTGTTCCCGTCTGCCCTTGCCTTGGCTCCGGCCTTCTCTCGATCTGGCTCTGGCCTGCCCTTGCCTTGGCTCTGGCCTACTCTCGCTCTGGCTCTTGCCTGCCCTTGCTCTGGCTCTGGCCTGCTCTGGCCTGCTCTCGCTCTGGCGTGCCCTCGCCTTGGCTCCGGCCTGCTCACGCTCTGACTCTGGCCTGCCCTCGCCCTGACTCCGGCCTGCTCTGGATCTGGCTCTGGCCTGCCCTCGCCTTGGCTCTGGCCTGCCCTCGCCTTGGCTCTGGCCTGCCCTCTCCTTGGCTGCGGCCTGCTCTCGCCTTGGCTCCGGCCTGCTCTCGCTCTGGTTCCGGCCTGCCCTTGCTCTGGCTCTGGCCTGACCTCGCCCTGGCTCCGGCATGCTCTTGCTCTGGCTCTGGCCTGCTCTTGCTCTGGCCTGCCCTCATCTTGACGCCGGCCTGTTCTCGCTCTTGTTCTGGCCTGCCTTCGCCTTGGCTCCAGCTTGCTCTCGCTCTGGCTCAGGCCTGCTTTCGCTCTGGCTCTGGCCTGCCCTTGCCTTGGCTCTGGACTGCTTTCTCTCTGGCTCTGGCCTGCTCTCGCTCTAGCCTGCACTCGCTTTGGCTATGGCCTGCTCTCGCCCTGGCTCTGGCCTGCTCTCGCTCTGGCACTGGGCTGCCTTCGCCCTGGCTCCGGCCTGCTCTCTCTCTGGCTCTGGCCTGCCCTCGCCATGGCTCTGGCCTACTCTCGCTCTGGCCTCGCCCTGGTTCCGGCCTGCTCTTGCCTTGGCTCTGGCCTTCTATCGCTCTGGCTCTGGCCTACCCTTGCCTTGGCTCTGGCCTTCCCTCGCCTTGGCTCCGGCCTGCTCTCGCCATGGCTCCGGCCTGCTCTCGGTCTGGCTCTGGCCTGCCCTCCCTCGCCATGGCTCCGGCCTGCCCTCGCCTTGGCTCCGGCCTGCTCTCGCCTTGGCTCCGGCCTGTCCTCGCCCTGGCTCCGGCCTGCCCTCGCTCTAGCTCCGGCCAGCCCTCGCCTTGACTCTGGCCTGCTCTCGCCCTGGCTCCGGCCTGCCCTTGCTCTGGCTCTGGCCTGCCCTCACCCTGGCTCCGGCCTGCTCTTGCTCTGGCTCTAGCCTGCTCTTGCTCTGGCTCTGGCCTGCCCTCGTCTTGACTCTGGCCTGTTCTCGCCCTTGTTCCCGTCTGCCCTTGCCTTGGATCCGGCCTTCTCTCGATCTGGCTCTGGCCTGCCCTTGCCTTGGCTCTGGCCTACTCTCGCTCTGGCTCTTGCCTGCCCTCGCTCAGGCTCCGGCCTGCTCTGGCCTGCTCTCGCTCTGGCGTGCCTTCGCCTTGGCTCCGGCCTGCTCTCGCTCTGACTCTGGCCGGCCCTCGCCCTGACTCCGTCCGGCCTGCTCTGGATCTGGCTCTGGCCTGCCCTCGCCTTGGCTCCGGCCTGCTCTCGGTCTGGCTCTGGCCTGCCCTCGCCTTGGCTGCGGCCTGCTCTCGCCTTGGCTCCGTCCTCCCCTCACCCTGACTCCGGCCTGATCTGGGTCTGGCCTGCTCTCGCTCTGGCTCTGAGAGTCTGCCCTCGCCCTGGCTCCAGCCTGCTCTAGCTCTGGCTGAGGCCTGTTCTCTTTCTCTGGCTCTGGCCTGCCCTTGGCTCCGGCCTGCTCTCGCTCTGGCTCCGGCCTGCCCTCGCCTTGTCTCTGGCCAGCTCTCGATCTGTCCTGCTCTCGCCCTGGCTCCGGCATTCTCTCGCTCTGGTTTTGGCCTGCCGTCGCCTTGGATCCGGCCTGCTCTCGCTCTGGCTCCAGACTGCTCTCGCTCTGGCCTGCCTTTGCCTTGGCTCCGGCCTGCACGCACTCTGGCTTTGGCCTGCCTTTGCTTCGGCCTGCACTCGCTCTGGCTCTGGCCTGCCCTCAGGGACTTGGCTCCACTATGCCACAGCTCGGGCTCCGGCCTACCCTCGCCTTGGCTACGTCCTGCTCTCTCTCTGGCTCTGAACTGCTCTCGCTCTGTCTCTGGCCTGCCATCGACCTGGCTCCGGCCTGCTCTCTCTCTGGCTCCTGCCTGCCCTCGCCCTGACTCCGGCCTGCCCTTCCTCTGGCTCCAGCCAGCCCTCGCATTGGCTCCGGCCTGCTCTCGCCCTGCCTCTGGCCTTCCCTTGCCTTGGCTCTGGCCTGCCCTCGCTCTGGCCTGCCCTTGCCTTGGCTCCGGCCTGCTCTTGCCCTGGTTCCGGCCTGCTCACGCTCTGGCTCTGGCCTGCCCTCGCACTGGCTCCGACCTGCTATGGATCTGGCTCTGGCCTGCCCTCGCTTTGGCTCCGGCCTCCTCTCGCCCTGGCTCCGGCCTCCTCTCGCCCTGGCTCCGGCCTGCTCTCGCCCTGGCTCCGGCCTGCTCTCGCCCTGGCTCCGGCCTGCTCTCGCTCTGGCTCTCGCCTGCCCTCGCCTTGGCTCTGGCCTGCTCTCTCTCGCCTTGGCTCCGGCCTGCCCACGCCCTTGCTCCGGCCTGCTCTTGCTCTGGCTCCAGCCAGCCTTCACCTTGGCTCCGGCCTGCCCTCGCCCTGGCTCCAGCCTGCTCTAGCTCTGGCTAAGGCCTGTTCTCTTTCTCTGGCTCTGGCCTGCCCTTGGCTCCGGACTGCTCTCGCTCTGGCTCTGGCCTGTTCTCGCTCTGGCTCTGGCCTGTTCTCGCTCTGGCTCTGGCCTTCCCTCGCCTTGGCTCTGGCCTGCTCTTGCCTTGGCTCCGGCCTGCTCTTGCTCTGGCTCTGGCCTGCCCTCGCCCTGGCTCCGGCCTGCTCTCGCTCTGGCTCTGGCCTGCCCTCGCCCTGGCTCCGGCCTGCTCTCTTTTTGGCTCTGGCCTGCCATCGCCCTGGCTCCGGCCTACTCTCTCTCTGGCTCTGGCCTGCTCTCGCTCTGGCTCTGGCCTCGCCCTGGCTCCTGCCTGTTCTCGCCCTGGTTCCGGCCTGCCCTTACCTTGACTCGGTCCTTCTCTTGTTCTGGCTCTGGCCTGCCCTTGCCTTGGCTCTGGCCTACTCTCGCTCTGGCTCTGGCCTGCCCTCGACTTGGCTCCGGTCTGCTCTCGTTCTGGCTCTGCCCTGCTCTCTCTCTGGCTCTGCCCTGCTCTCTCTCTGGCTCCGGCCTGCTCTGGATCTGGCTCCGGCCTGCTCTCGCTCTGGCTCCGGCCTGATCTCGCTCTGGCTCCGGCCTGCTCTCGCTCTGGCTCCGGCCTGCTCTCTCTCTGGCTTGCCCTCGCCTTGGCTCCGGCCTGCTCTCGCCTTGTCTCCGGCCTGCCCTCTCTCTGGCTCTGGCCTGCCCTCGCCCTGGCTCCGGCATGTTCTCGCCCTGGCTCTGGCCTACTCTTGTTCTGGCCTGCTCTCCCTCTGGCCTCGCCCTGTCTCCGGCCTGCTCTCGCCCTTGTTCCGGCCTGCCCCTGCCTTGGCTCCGCCCTTCTCTCGCTCTGGCTCTGGCCTGCCCTCGACTTGGCTCCGGTCTGCTCTCGCTCTGGCTCTGGCCTGCTCTCGCTCTGGCTTGCCCTCGCCTTGGCTCCGGCCTGCCCTCTCTCTGGCTCTGGCCTGCCCTCGCCCTGGCTCCGGCATGTTCTCGCCCTGGCTCTGGCCTACTCTTGTTCTGGCCTGCTCTCCCTCTGGCCTCGCCCTGTCTCCGGCCTGCTCTCGCCCTTGTTCCGTCCTGCCCCTGCCTTGGCTCCGGCCTTCTCTCGCTCTGGCTCTGGCCAGCCCTTGCCTTGGCTCTGGCCTACTCTCGCTCTGGCTCTGGTGTGCCCTCGCCTTGGATCCGGCCTGCTCTCGCCCTGACTCTGGCCTGCTCTGGATCTGGCTCTGGCCAGCCCTCGCCCTGGCTCCGGCCCGCTCTTGCTCTGGCTCTAGCCTGCTCTTGCTCTGGCTCTAGCCTGCTCTTTCTCTGGCTCTGGCCTGCCCTCGTCTTGACTCCGGCCTGTTCTCGTCTGCCCTTGCCTTGGCTCCGGCCTTCTCTCGATCTGGCTCTGGCCTGCCCTTGTCTTGGCTCTGGCCTACTCTCCGCTCTGGCTCTTGCCTGCCCTCGCTCTGGCTCCGGCCTGCTCTGGCCTGCTCTGGCGTGCCCTCGCCTTGGCTCCGGCCTGCTCTCGCTCTGACTCTGGCCTGCCCTCGCCCTGACTCCGGCCTGCTCTGGATCTGGCTCTGGCCTGCCCTCGCCTTGGCTCTGGCCTGCCCTCGCCTTGGCTCCAGCCTGCTCTCGCCTTGGCTCCGGCCTGCTCTCGCTCTGGTTCCGGCCTGCCCTTGCTCTGGCTCTGGCCTGACCTCGCCCTGGCTCCGGCATGCTCTTGCTCTGGCTCTGGCCTGCTCTTGCTCTGGCCTGCCCTCATCTTGACGCCGGCCTGTTCTCGCTCTTGTTCTGGCCTGCCTTCGCCTTGGCTCCGGCCTGCTCTCGCTCTGGCTCAGGCCTGCTTTCGCTCTGGCTCTGGCCTGCCCTTGCCTTGGCTCTGGACTGCTTTTTCTCTGGCTCTGGCCTGCTCTCGCTCTAGCCTGCACTCGTTTTGGCTATGGCCGGCTCTCGCCCTGGCTCTGGGCTGCCTTCGCCCTGGCTCTGGCCTGCTCTCTCTCTGGCTCTGGCCTGCCCTCGCCATGGCTCTGGCCTACTCTCGCTCTGGCCTCGCCCTGGTTCCGGCCTGCTCTTGCCTTGGCTCTGGCCTTCTATCGCTCTGGCTCTGGCCTACCCTTGCCTTGGCTCTGGCCTTCCCTCGCCTTGGCTCCGGCCTGCTCTCGCCATGGCTCCGGCCTGCTCTCGGTCTGGCTCTGGCCTGGCCTCTCTCGCCTTGGCTCCGGCCTGCCCTCGCCTTGGCTCCGGCCTGTCCTCGCCCTGGCTCCGGCCTGTCCTCGCCCTGGCTCCGGCCTGCCCTCGCTCTGGCTCCGGCCAGCCCTCGCCTTGGCTCTGGCCTGCTCTCGCCCTGGCTCCGGCCTGCCCTTGCTCTGGCTCTGGCCTGCCCTCACCCTGGCTCCGGCCTGCTCTTGCTCTTGCTCTGGCTCTAGCCTGCTCTTGCTCTGGCTCTGGCCTGCCCTCGTCATGACTCTGGCCTGTTCTCGCCCTTGTTCCCGTCTGCCCTTGCCTTGGCTCCGGCCTTCTTTCGATCTGGCTCTGGCCTGCCCTTGCCTTGGCTCTGGCCTACTCTCGCTCTGGCTCTTGCCTGCCCTTGCTCTGGCTCTGGCCTGCTCTCGCTCTGGCGTGCCCTCGCCTTGGCTCCGGCCTGCTCACGCTCTGACTCTGGCCTGCCCTCGCCCTGACTCCGGCCTGCTCTGGATCTGGCTCTGGCCTGCCCTCGCCTTGGCTCTGGCCTGCCCTCGCCTTGGCTCTGGCCTGCCCTCTCCTTGGCTGCGGCCTGCTCTCGCCTTGGCTCCGGCCTGCTCTCGCTCTGGTTCCGGCCTGCCCTTGCTCTGGCTCTGGCCTGACCTCGCCCTGGCTCCGGCATGCTCTTGCTCTGGCTCTGGCCTGCTCTTGCTCTGGCCTGCCCTCATCTTGACGCCGGCCTGTTCTCGCTCTTGTTCTGGCCTGCCTTCGCCTTGGCTCCAGCTTGCTCTCGCTCTGGCTCAGGCCTGCTTTCGCTCTGGCTCTGGCCTGCCCTTGCCTTGGCTCTGGACTGCTTTCTCTCTGGCTCTGGCCTGCTCTCGCTCTAGCCTGCACTCGCTTTGGCTATGGCCTGCTCTCGCCCTGGCTCTGGCCTGCTCTCGCTCTGGCACTGGGCTGCCTTCGCCCTGGCTCCGGCCTGCTCTCTCTCTGGCTCTGGCCTGCCCTCGCCATGGCTCTGGCCTACTCTCGCTCTGGCCTCGCCCTGGTTCCGGCCTGCTCTTGCCTTGGCTCTGGCCTTCTATCGCTCTGGCTCTGGCCTACCCTTGCCTTGGCTCTGGCCTTCCCTCGCCTTGGCTCCGGCCTGCTCTCGCCATGGCTCCGGCCTGCTCTCGGTCTGGCTCTGGCCTGCCCTCCCTCGCCATGGCTCCGGCCTGCCCTCGCCTTGGCTCCGGCCTGCTCTCGCCTTGGCTCCGGCCTGTCCTCGCCCTGGCTCCGGCCTGCCCTCGCTCTAGCTCCGGCCAGCCCTCGCCTTGACTCTGGCCTGCTCTCGCCCTGGCTCCGGCCTGCCCTTGCTCTGGCTCTGGCCTGCCCTCACCCTGGCTCCGGCCTGCTCTTGCTCTGGCTCTAGCCTGCTCTTGCTCTGGCTCTGGCCTGCCCTCGTCTTGACTCTGGCCTGTTCTCGCCCTTGTTCCCGTCTGCCCTTGCCTTGGATCCGGCCTTCTCTCGATCTGGCTCTGGCCTGCCCTTGCCTTGGCTCTGGCCTACTCTCGCTCTGGCTCTTGCCTGCCCTCGCTCAGGCTCCGGCCTGCTCTGGCCTGCTCTCGCTCTGGCGTGCCTTCGCCTTGGCTCCGGCCTGCTCTCGCTCTGACTCTGGCCGGCCCTCGCCCTGACTCCGTCCGGCCTGCTCTGGATCTGGCTCTGGCCTGCCCTCGCCTTGGCTCCGGCCTGCTCTCGGTCTGGCTCTGGCCTGCCCTCGCCTTGGCTGCGGCCTGCTCTCGCCTTGGCTCCGGCCTGCTCTCGCTCTGGTTCCGGCCTGCCCTTGCTCTGGCTCTGGCCTGACCTCGCCCTGGCTCCGGCATGCTCTTGCTCTGGCTCTGGCCTGCTCTTGCTCTGGCCTGCCCTCATCTTGACGCCGGCCTGTTCTCGCTCTTGTTCTGGCCTGCCTTCGCCTTGGCTCCAGCTTGCTCTCGCTCTGGCTCAGGCCTGCTTTCGCTCTGGCTCTGGCCTGCCCTTGCCTTGGCTCTGGACTGCTTTCTCTCTGGCTCTGGCCTGCTCTCGCTCTAGCCTGCACTCGCTTTGGCTATGGCCTGCTCTCGCCCTGGCTCTGGCCTGCTCTCGCTCTGGCACTGGGCTGCCTTCTCCCTGGCTCCGGCCTGCTCTCTCTCTGGCTCTGGCCTGCCCTCGCCATGGCTCTGGCCTACTCTCGCTCTGGCCTCGCCCTGGTTCCGGCCTGCTCTTGCCTTGGCTCTGGCCTTCTATCGCTCTGGCTCTGGCCTACCCTTGCCTTGGCTCTGGCCTTCCCTCGCCTTGGCTCCGGCCTGCTCTCGCCATGGCTCCGGCCTGCTCTCGGTCTGGCTCTGGCCTGCCCTCCCTCGCCATGGCTCCGGCCTGCCCTCGCCTTGGCTCCGGCCTGCTCTCGCCTTGGCTCCGGCCTGTCCTCGCCCTGGCTCCGGCCTGCCCTCGCTCTAGCTCCGGCCAGCCCTCGCCTTGACTCTGGCCTGCTCTCGCCCTGGCTCCGGCCTGCCCTTGCTCTGGCTCTGGCCTGCCCTCACCCTGGCTCCGGCCTGCTCTTGCTCTGGCTCTAGCCTGCTCTTGCTCTGGCTCTGGCCTGCCCTCGTCTTGACTCTGGCCTGTTCTCGCCCTTGTTCCCGTCTGCCCTTGCCTTGGATCCGGCCTTCTCTCGATCTGGCTCTGGCCTGCCCTTGCCTTGGCTCTGGCCTACTCTCGCTCTGGCTCTTGCCTGCCCTCGCTCAGGCTCCGGCCTGCTCTGGCCTGCTCTCGCTCTGGCGTGCCTTCGCCTTGGCTCCGGCCTGCTCTCGCTCTGACTCTGGCCGGCCCTCGCCCTGACTCCGTCCGGCCTGCTCTGGATCTGGCTCTGGCCTGCCCTCGCCTTGGCTCCGGCCTGCTCTCGGTCTGGCTCTGGCCTGCCCTCGCCTTGGCTCCAGCCTGCTCTCGGTCTGGCTCCGGCCTGCTCTCGCTCTGGTTCCGGCCTGCCCTTGCTCTGGCTCTGGCCTGACCTCGCCTGGCTCCGGCATGCTCTTGCTCTGGCTCTGGCCTGCTCTTGCTCTGTCCTGCCCTCATCTTGACACCGGCCTGTTCTCGCTCTTGTTCTGGCCTGCCTTCGCCTTGGCTCCGGCCTGCTCTCGCTCTGGCTCAGGCCTGCTTTCGCTCTGGCTCTGGCCTGCCCTTGCCTTGGCTCTGGACTGCTTTCTCTCTGGCTCTGGCCTGCTCTCGCTCTGGCCTGCACTCGCTTTGGCTATGGCCGGCTCTCGCCCTGGCTCTGGCCTGCTCTCGCTCTGGCACTGGGCTGCCTTCGCCCTGGCTCCGGCCTGCTCTCTCTCTGGCTCTGGCCTGCCCTCGCCATGGCTCTGGCCTACTCTCGCTCTGGCCTCGCCCTGGTTTCGGCCTGCTCTTGCCTTGGCTCTGGCCTTCTATCGCTCTGGCTCTGGCCTACCCTTGCCTTGGCTCTGGCCTTCCCTCGCCTTGGCTCCTGCCTGCTCTCGCCATGGCTCCGGCCTGCCCTCGCCTTGGCTCCGGCCTGCCCTCGCCTTGGCTCCGGCCTGCCCTCGCCTTGGCTCCAGCCTGCTCTCGCTCTGGTTCCGGCCTGCCCTTGCTCTGGCTCTGGCCTGACCTCGCCCTGGCTCCGGCATGCTCTTGCTCTGGCTCTGGCCTGCTCTTGCTCTGGCCTGCCCTCATCTTGACGCCGGCCTGTTCTCGCTCTTGTTCTGGCCTGCCTTCGCCTTGGCTCCGGCCTGCTCTGGCTCAGGCCTGCTTTCGCTCTGGCTCTGGCCTGCCCTTGCCTTGGCTCTGGACTCCTTTCTCTCTGGCTCTGGCCTGCTCTCGCTCTGGCCTGCACTCGCTTTGGCTATGGCCGGCTCTCGCCCTGGCTCTGGCCTGCTCTCGCTCTGGCACTGGGCTGCCTTCGCCCTGGCTCCGGCCTGCTCTCTCTCTGGCCTGCCCTCGCCATGGCTCTGGCCTACTCTCGCTCTGGCCTCGCCCTGGTTCCGGCCTGCTCTTGCCTTGGCTCTGGCCTTCTATCGCTCTGGCTCTGGCCTACCCTTGCCTTGGCTCTGTCCTTCCCTCGCCTTGGCTCCGGCCTGCTCTCGCCATGGCTCCGGCCTGCTCTCGGTCTGGCTCCGGCCTGCCCTCGCCTTGGCTCCGGCCTGCCCTCGCCTTGGCTCCGGCCTGCTCTCGCTCTGGCACTGGGCTGCCTTCGCCCTGGCTCCGGCCTGCTCTCTCTCTGGCTCTGGCCTGCCCTCGCCATGGCTCTGGCCTACTCTCGCTCTGGCCTCGCCCTGGTTCCGGCCTGCTCTTGCCTTGGCTCTGGCCTTCTATCGCTCTGGCTCCGGCCTGTCCTTGCCGTGGCTCCGGCCTGCCGTCGCTCTGGCTCTGGCCAGCCCTCGCCTTGGCTCCGGCCTGCTCTCGCCCTGGCTCTTGCTCTGGCTCTGGCCTGCCCTCACCCTGGCTCCGGCCTGCTCTTGCTCTGGCTCTAGCCTGCTCTTGCTCTGGCTCTGGCCTGCCCTCGTCTTGACTCTGGCCTGTTCTCGCCCTTGTTCCCGTCTGCCCTTGCCTTGGCTCCGGCCTTCTCTCGATCTGGCTCTGGCCTGCCCTTGCCTTGGCTCTGGCCTACTCTCGCTCTGGCTCTTCCGGCCGGGCCCCATGCTGTAGTCAGGGCAGTCATGCCATGATGGCGGCCCTGCTGGAGGCTGGGGGGGCCCCCTCTCCCTCGGCGGTCCCCGTTCAATGAACCGGCTGCACGGGCGGTAGGTCCGCCCCTGGTACTACATCTCTAAAAAGGTATATCTGCTTTAAAAATAGTGCCTGCCCTCGCTCTGGCTCCGGCCTGCTCTGGCCTGCTCTCGCTCTGGCGTGCCCTCGCCTTGGCTCCGGCCTGCTCTCGCTCTGACTCTGGCCGGCCCTCGCCCTGACTCCTTCCTGCTCTGGATCTGGCTCTGGCCTGCCCTCGCCTTGGCTCCGGCCTGCTCTCGGTCTGGCTCTGGCCTGCCCTCGCCTTGGCTCCAGCCTGCTCTCGGTTTGGCTCCGGCCTGCCCTCGCTCTGGTTCCGGCCTGCCCTTGCTCTGGCTCTGGCCTGACCTCGCCCTGGCTCCGGCATGCTCTTGCTCTGGCTCTGGCCTGCTCTGGCTCTGGCCTGCTCTTGCTCTGGCCTGCCCTCATCTTGACGCCGGCCTGTTCTCGCTCTTGTTCTGGCCTGCCTTCGCCTTGGCTCCGGCCTGCTCTCGGTCTGGCTCAGGCCTGCTTTCGCTCTGGCTCTGGCCTGCTCTCGCTCTGGCCTGCACTCGCTTTGGCTATGGCCGGCTGTCGCCCTGGCTCCGGCCTCCTCTCGCTCTGGCACTGGGCTGCCTTCGCCCTGGCTCCAGCCTGCTCTCTCTCTGGCTCTGGCCTGCCCTCGCCATGGCTCTGGCCTACTCTTGCTCTGGCCTCGCCCTGGTTCCGGCCTGCTCTTGCCTTGGCTCTGGCCTTCTATCGCTCTGGCTCTGGCCTACCCTTGCCTTGGCTCTGGCCTTCCCTCGCTTTGGCTACGGCCTGCTCTCGCCCTGGCTCCGACCTGCTCTCGCTCTGGCCTTCCCTCGCCCTGGCTCCGGCCAGCCCATGCCTTGGCTCCGGCCTGCTCTTCCTCTGGCTCTGGCCTGCCCTCGTTTTGAGTCTAGCCTGATCTCGCTCTTTTTCTGGCCTGCCTTCGCCTTGGCTCCAGCCGTCTCTCGCTCTTGTTCTGGCTCTGGCCTCGCCCTATCTCCGGCCTGCTCTAGCCCTGGTTCCGGCCTGCCCTCGCCTTGGCTCTGGCCTTCTATCGCTCTGGCTCTGGCCTGCCCTTGCCTTGGCTCTGGCCTACCCTCGCCTTGGCTCCGGCCTGCTCTCGCCTTGGCTCCGGCCTCCTCTTGCTCTGGCTCCGGCCTGCCCTCACTCTGACTCCGGCCTGCACTTGCATTGGCTCCGGCCAGCAATCGCCCTGCTCTCGATCTCTCGCTCTGGCCTGCCCTCGCCCTGGCTCCGGCCTGCTCTCTCTCTGGCCTACCCTCGTCTTGACTCTAGCCTGATCTCGCTCTTGTCCTGGCCTGCCTTCGCCATGGCTCCAGCCTGCTCTCTCTCTGGCTCTGGCCTGCCCTCGCCATGGCTCTGGCCTACTCTCGCTCTGGCCTCGCCCTGGTTCCGGCCTGCTCTTGCCTTGGCTCTGGCCTTCTATCGCTCTGGCTCCGGCCTGTCCTTGCCGTGGCTCCGGCCTGCCGTCGCTCTGGCTCTGGCCAGCCCTCGCCTTGGCTCCGGCCTGCTCTCGCCCTGGCTCTTGCTCTGGCTCTGGCCTGCCCTCACCCTGGCTCCGGCCTGCTCTTGCTCTGGCTCTAGCCTGCTCTTGCTCTGGCTCTGGCCTGCCCTCGTCTTGACTCTGGCCTGTTCTCGCCCTTGTTCCCGTCTGCCCTTGCCTTGGCTCCGGCCTTCTCTCGATCTGGCTCTGGCCTGCCCTTGCCTTGGCTCTGGCCTACTCTCGCTCTGGCTCTTCCGGCCGGGCCCCATGCTGTAGTCAGGGCAGTCATGCCATGATGGCGGCCCTGCTGGAGGCTGGGGGGGCCCCCTCTCCCTCGGCGGTCCCCGTTCAATGAACCGGCTGCACGGGCGGTAGGTCCGCCCCTGGTACTACATCTCTAAAAAGGTATATCTGCTTTAAAAATAGTGCCTGCCCTCGCTCTGGCTCCGGCCTGCTCTGGCCTGCTCTCGCTCTGGCGTGCCCTCGCCTTGGCTCCGGCCTGCTCTCGCTCTGACTCTGGCCGGCCCTCGCCCTGACTCCTTCCTGCTCTGGATCTGGCTCTGGCCTGCCCTCGCCTTGGCTCCGGCCTGCTCTCGGTCTGGCTCTGGCCTGCCCTCGCCTTGGCTCCAGCCTGCTCTCGGTTTGGCTCCGGCCTGCCCTCGCTCTGGTTCCGGCCTGCCCTTGCTCTGGCTCTGGCCTGACCTCGCCCTGGCTCCGGCATGCTCTTGCTCTGGCTCTGGCCTGCTCTTGCTCTGGCCTGCCCTCATCTTGACGCCGGCCTGTTCTCGCTCTTGTTCTGGCCTGCCTTCGCCTTGGCTCCGGCCTGCTCTCGGTCTGGCTCAGGCCTGCTTTCGCTCTGGCTCTGGCCTGCTCTCGCTCTGGCCTGCACTCGCTTTGGCTATGGCCGGCTGTCGCCCTGGCTCCGGCCTCCTCTCGCTCTGGCACTGGGCTGCCTTCGCCCTGGCTCCAGCCTGCTCTCTCTCTGGCTCTGGCCTGCCCTCGCCATGGCTCTGGCCTACTCTTGCTCTGGCCTCGCCCTGGTTCCGGCCTGCTCTTGCCTTGGCTCTGGCCTTCTATCGCTCTGGCTCTGGCCTACCCTTGCCCTGGCTCTGGCCTACCCTTGCCTTGGCTCTGGCCTTCCCTCGCTTTGGCTACGGCCTGCTCTCGCCCTGGCTCCGACCTGCTCTCGCTCTGGTCTTCCCTCGCCCTGGCTCCGGCCTGCCCATGCCTTGGCTCCGGCCTGCTCTTCCTCTGGCTCTGGCCTGCCCTCGTTTTGAGTCTAGCCTGATCTCGCTCTTTTTCTGGCCTGCCTTCGCCTTGGCTCCAGCCGTCTCTCGCTCTTGTTCTGGCTCTGGCCTCGCCCTATCTCCGGCCTGCTCTCGCCCTGGTTCCGGCCTGCCCTCGCCTTGGCTCTGGCCTTCTATCGCTCTGGCTCTGGCCTGCCCTTGCCTTGGCTCTGGCCTACCCTCGCCTTGGCTCCGGCCTGCTCTCGCCTTGGCTCCGGCCTCCTCTTGCTCTGGCTCCGGCCTGCCCTCACTCTGACTCCGGCCTGCACTTGCATTGGCTCCGGCCAGCAATCGCCCTGCTCTCGATCTCTCGCTCTGGCCTGCCCTCGCCCTGGCTCCGGCCTGCTCTCTCTCTGGCCTACCCTCGTCTTGACTCTAGCCTGATCTCGCTCTTGTCCTGGCCTGCCTTCGCCATGGCTCCAGCCTGCTCTCGCTCTGGCTCAGGCGTGCTCACGCTCTGGTTCTGGCCTGCCCTAGCTCTGGCTCCGGACTGCTCTCGCTCTGGCCTGCCCTCGCCCTGGCTCCGGTATACTCTCGCTCTGGTTCTGACCTGCTCTGGCCTCGCCCTGTCTCCGGCCTGCTCTCGCCCTTGTTCCGGCCTGCCCTTGTTTTGGCTCCGGCCTTCTCTCGATCTGGCTCTGGCCTGCCCTTGCCTTGGCTCTGGCCTACTCTCGCTCTGGCCTGCCCTCGCCCTGGCTCCGGCCTGCTCTCACTCTGGCTCTGACCTCCTCTGGCGTGCCCTCGCCTTGGCTCCGGCCTGCTCTCGGTATGACTCTGGCCTGCCCTCGCCGTGACTCCGGCCTGCTCTGGATCTGGCTCTGGCCTGCCCTCGCCTTGGCTCCGGCCTGCTCTCGCTCTGGCCTGCCCTCGCCTTGGCTCCGGCCTGCTCTCGCTCTGGCTCTGGCCAGCCCTCGCCTTGGCTCTGGCCTGCTCTCGCCCTGGCTCCGGCCTGCCTTTGCTCTGGCTCCGGTCAGCCCTCGCCTTAGCTCCGGCCTGCTCTCGCCCTTGCCCCGACTTGCTCTTGCTCTGGCTCTGGCCTGCCCTCGCCCTGGCTCCGGCCTGCTCTTGCTCTGGATTTGGCCGGCTCATGCTCTGGCCTGCCCTTGTCTTGACTCCGGCGTGCTCTTGCTTTTCTTCGGGCCTTCCTTCACCTTGGCGCCGGCCAGCCCTTGCTCTGGCTCAAGCCTGCTACATCTGGCTCTGGCCTGCCCACGCTTTGGCTCTGGCCTGCTCTCGCTCTGGCTCTGGCCTGCCCTCACCTTGGCTCCGTAAAAACTGTATTTTTCAAATTAATTGGTCTTGTGGGTGCATTGAGCATACTTGTCACCTCTGATGTCACTACTATAGTCCATGATTTTCCGCCATGGACAACTGGCCACTATGGTTCATCCTTTCTCTGCTCAAGACTCAATGGGGGACCACAGCAATAATGCTTTTAAAAAGTCATAGAATCTAAAGAAGTTGTCCAATGGTATAAAATAACAAACTGAGCAACACTCGCCATACCAATTCCTGCTGCTCCTGTGCTACCACTTGATGTTTCGACACAGACATGTAACCACTTCAAATAATCACTGGCTGCAGAAGTGAACTCAGTGTTGTCCGCTGCGGCACTGAGTTCACTTCTGCAGCCAGTGATTATTTGAAGTGGTTACATGTCTGTGTCGAAACATCAAGTTGTAGCACAGGAGCAGCAGGAATTGGTATGGCGAGTGTTGCTCAGTTTGTTATTTTATACCATTGGACAACTTCTTTAGATTCTATGACTTTTTAAAAGCCTGCCCTCGCCGTGGCTCCGGCCTGCCCTTGCTCTGTCTCCGGCCAGCCTCGCCTTGACTAGAGCCTGCTCTCGCCCTAGCTCCGGCCTGCTCTCGCTCTGCTTCTGGCCTGCCTTCCTTCGCCTTGGCTCCGGCCTGCCCTCGCTCTGGCTCAAGCCTGTTACATCTGGCTCTGGCCTGCCCTTTCCTTGGCTCCGGACTGCTCTCGCTCTGGCCGGCTCCTGCCTTGGCTCCGGACTGCTTTCGCTCTGGCTTGCTCTCGCTCTGGCTTGGGCCTGTCTTTGCCTTGGCTCCGGCCTGCTCTCGCTCTGGCCTTCTCTTGCTCTGGCCTACCCTGGCTCTGTCTCTGGCCTGGCTTTGCCTTGGCTCCAGCCTGCTCTCGCTCTAGCTCCGTACTGCTCTCACCCTGGCTCCGCTATGCCATAGCCCTGGCTCCGTCCTGCTCTCGCCCTGGCTCCGGCCTGCTCTCTCTCTGGCTCTGGCCTGCCCATGCCTTGGCTCCGGCCTGCTCTCTCTCTGGCTCTGGCCTGCCCTTGCCTTAGCTCTGGCCGGCTCTAGCTCTGACTCTGGCCTGCCCTCGTCCTGGCTCCGGCCTGCCCTCGTCCTTGCTCAGGCCTGCCCTCGTCCTTGCTCAGGCCTGCTCTCGTTCTGGTCTACCCTCGCCTTGGCTCCGGACTGCTCTTCCCTTGGCTCAGGCCTGCTCTCGCTCTGGCTCAGGCCTGCTCTCTCTCTGGCTCCGGCGTGCTCTCTCTCTGGCTCGGGCCAGCCCTTGCTCTAGCTCCGGCCGGCCCTCGCATTCGCTCCGGCCTGCTCTCGCCCTGGCTCCGACCTGCTCTCGCTCTGGCCTGCCCTCGCTCTGTCTCCGGCCTGCTCTCTCTCTGGCTCTCGACTGCCGAAGCCTTGGCTCCGGCCTGCTCTTGCTCTGGCTCAGGCCTGCTCTCGTTCTGGCTCAGGCCTGCCCTAGCCTTGGCTCCGGACTGCTCTCGCTCTGGCCTGATCTCGCTCTTGTTCTGGCCTGCCTTCGCCTTGGCTCCGGCCTGCTCTTGCTCTGGCTCAGGCCTGCTCTCGTTCTGGCTCAGGCCTGCCCTAGCCTTGGTTCCGGACTGCTCTCGCTCTGGCCTGTTCTCGCTCAGGCCTCCCCTCGCCTTGGCTCCGGCCTGCTCTCGCTCTGGCCTGCCATTGCCTTGGCTCCGGCCTGCTCTGGCTCTGGCCTGCCCTGGCTCTGCCCTCGCCTTGGCTCCAGCCAGCTCTCACCTTGGCTCTGGCCTGCTCTCGCTCTAGTTCCGGACTGCCCTGCTCTCGCTCTGGCCTGCCCTCGCCCTGGCTCCGACCTGCTCTTACACTGGCTCTGGCCTGCCCTCGCCCTGGCCCTGGCCTGCTCTCGCTCTGGCTCTGGCCTGCTCTCGCTCTGTCGTGCCCTCGCCTGCCCTCGCCCTGGCTCTGGCCTGCTCTGGATCTGGCTCTGGCCTGCCTTCTCCTTGGCTACGGCCTGCTCTCGCCCTGGCTCCGGCCTGCTCTTGCTCTGGACTGCCCTCGCCTTGGCTCTGGCCTGCTCTCGCATTGGCTCAGGCTTGCTCTTGCTCTGGCTCCGGCCTGCCCTCGCCCTGGCTCCGGCCTGCCCTCGCTCTGACTCTGGCCAGCCCTCGCCTTGGCTCCGGCCTGCTCTCGCCCTGGATCCGGCCTGCTCTTGCTCTGGATCTGGCCTGCTCTCGCCCTGGCTCCGGCCTGCTCTTGCTCTGGCTCTGGCCTGTCTTCGCCTTGGCTCCGGCCTGCTCTCGCTCTGGTTCAGGCCAACTCTCGCTCTGGCCTACCCTTGCCTTGGCTCCGAACTGCTCTCGCTCGCTCTGGCTCTGGCGTGCTCTCGCCCTGGCTCCGGCCTGCTCTCGCTCTGGCTCTGGCCTGCTCTCGCCCTTGCTCCGGCCTGCTCTCGCTCTAGCTCCGGACTTCCCTCGCCCTGGCTCCGGCCTGCCATCGCTCTGGCTCCAGCCTGCCCTCGCCTTGGCTCCGACCTGTTCTCGCTCTGTTTCTAGCCTGCCCTCGCCAAGGCTCCGCCCTGCTCTCTGTCTGGCTCTGGCCTACTCTTGCTCTGGCTCTGGCCTGTTCTCGCCAAGGTTCCGGCCTAACCTTGCCTTGACTCCGGCCTTCTCTCACTCTGGCTCTGGCCTGCCCTCGCCGAGGCTCCAGCCTGCCCTCGCCGAGGCTCCAGCCTGCTCTCGCTCTGGCCGGCTCTCGCTCTGGCTCTGGCCGGCTCTCGCTCTGGCTCTGGCCTGCCCTTGTCCTGGCTCCGGCCTGTTTTCACTCTGGCTCTGGCCTACCCTCGCCTTGGCTCCGGCCTACCCTCACCTTGGCTCCGGCCTGCTCTCGCTCTGGCTCCGGCATGCCCTCGCCCTGACTCCAGCCTGCCCTTGCTCTGGCTGGGGCCTACTCTCGCCTTGGCTCCGACTTGCTCTCGCTCTGGCCTTCCCTAGCCCTGGCTCCGGCCTCCTCTCTCTCTGGCTCTGGCCTGCCCTTGCCTTAGCTCCGGCCTGCTCTCGCTCTGACTCTGGCCTGCCCTCGCCCTGGCTACTGCCTGCCCTCATCCTTGCTCCGGCCTGCTCTGGCTCTGGCTCTGTCCTACCCTCACCTTGGCTCCGGTCTGCTCTCGCCTTGGCTCCAGCCTACACTCGCTCTGGCTCCGGCCTGCCCTCACCCTGACTCCTGCCTGCCCTTGCTCTGGCTCCGGCCTGCCCTCGCCCTGATTCCGGCCTGCCCTTGCTCTAGCTCCAGCCAGCCCTTGCCTTAGCTCCGGCCTGCTCTCGCTCTGACTCTGGCCTGCCCTCGCCCTGGCTACTGCCTGCCCTCATCCTTGCTCCGGCCTGCTCTGGCTCTGTCCTACCCTCACCTTGGCTCCGGTCTGCTCTCGCCTTGGCTCCAGCCTGCTCTCGCTCTGGCTCCGGCCTGCCCTCACCCTGACTCCTGCCTGCCCTTGCTCTGGCTCCGGCCTGCCCTCGCCCTGATTCCGGCCTGCCCTTGCTCTAGCTCCAGCCAGCCCTTGCATTGGCTCCGGCCTGCTCTAGCCTTGACTCCGACCTGCTCTCGCCCTGGCTCCGGCCTGCTCTCTCTCTGGCTCTGGCCTGCCCATGCCTTGGCTCCGGCCTGCTCTCTCTCTGGCTCTGGCCTGCCCTTGCCTTAGCTCTGGCCGGCTCTAGCTCTGACTCTGGCCTGCCCTCGCCCTGGCTCCGGCCTGCCCTCGTCCTTGCTCAGGCCTGCTCTCGTTCTGGTCTACCCTCGCCTTGGCTCCGGACTGCTCTTCCCTTGGCTCAGGCCTGCTCTTGCTCTGGCTCAGGCCTGCTCTCTCTCTGGCTCCGGCGTGCTCTCTCTCTGGCTCAGGCCAGCCCTTGCTCTAGCTCCGGCCGGCCCTCGCATTCGCTCCGGCCTGCTCTCGCCCTGGCTCCGACCTGCTCTCGCTCTGGCCTGCCCTCGCTCTGTCTCCGGCCTGCTCTCTCTCTGGCTCTCGACTGCCGAAGCCTTGGCTCCGGCCTGCTCTTCCTCTGGCTCTGGCCTGCCCTCGTCTTGACTCTGGCCTGATCTCGCTCTTGTTCTGGCCTGCCTTCGCCTTGGCTCCGGCCTGCTCTTGCTCTGGCTCAGGCCTGCTCTCGCTCTGGCTCAGGCCTGCCGTTGCCTTGGCTCCGGACTGCTCTGGCTCTGGCCTGCTCTCGCTCTGGCCCCCCCTCGCCTTGGCTCCGGCCTGCTCTCGCTCTGGCCTGCCTTGGCTCCGATCTGGTCTTACACTGGCTCTGGCCTGCCCTCGCCTTGGCTCCGGCCTGCTCTGGCTCTGGCCTGCCCTGGCTCTGCCCTCGCCTTGGCTCCAGCCAGCTCTCACCTTGGCTCCGGCCTGCTCTCGCTCTAGTTCCGGACTGCCCTTGCCCTGGCTCTGGCCTGCTCTCGCTCTGGCCAGCCCTCGCCTTGGCTCCAACCTGCTCTTACACTGGCTCTGGCCTGCTCTCGCCTTGGCTCCGGCCTTCTCTCGCTCTGGCCTGCCCTGGCTCTGCCTCTGGCATGCCCTCGCCTTGGCTCCAGCCAGCTCTCACCTTGGCTCCGGCCTGCTCTCGCTCTCGTTCCGGACTGCCCTTGCCCTCCAGCCTGCCATCGCTCTGGCTCCGGCCTGCCCTCGCCTTAGCTCTGGCCTGCTCTCACCCTTGCTCCGGCCTGCTCTCGCTTTGGCTCTGGCCCGCCCTCGCCCTGGCTCTGGCCTGCTCTCTCTCTGGCTCTGGCCTGCCCTCGCCCTGGCTCCGGCATACTCTCAACTCTGGCTGTGGCCTACTCTCGCTGTGGCTCTGGCCTCGCCCTGTCTCAGGCCTGCTCTAGGCCTTGTTCCGGCCTACCTTTGCCTTGGCTCTGGCCTTCTCTTGCTCTGGCTCGCGCCTGCCCTCGTCTTGGCACCGGCCTGCTCTCACTCTGACTCTGGCCTGCCCTCGCCCTGGCTCCGTCCTGCTCTGGATCTGGCTCTGGCCTGCCCTCGCCTTGGCTCCGGCCTGCTCTCGCCCTGGCTCCAGCCTGCTCTCTCTCTGGCCTGCCCTCGCCTTGGCTCCGGCCTGCTCTCGCTCTGGCTCCAGCCTGCCCTCGCTGTGGCTCCGGCCTTCTCTTGCTCTGGCTCTGGCCTGCCCTCGCCCTGGCTCCGGCCTGTTCTTGCTCTGGCCTGCCCTCGTCTTGACTCCGGACTGCTCTCGCTCTGGTTCTGGCCTGCCTTTGCCTAGGCTCCGGCCTGCTCTTGCTCTCGCTCAGCCGACTCTCTCTCTGGCTCTGGCCTGCCCTTGCCTTGGCTCCGGACTGCTCTAACTCTGGCACTGGCCTGATCTTGCTCTGGCACTGGCCTGCTCTAGTTCTGGCTCTTGCCTGCCCTAACCTTGGCTCCGGCCTGCTCTCGCTCTGGCCTGCTGTCACCTTGGCTCCGGCCTGCTCTCGCTCTGGCCTGCCCTGGCTCTTCTCAAGCCTGCCCTCGCCTTGGCTGCAGCCTGCCCTCGCCCTGGCTCCGGCCTTCTCTCGCTCTGGCCTGCTCTCACTCTGGTTCTGGCCTGCCCTTGCCTCAGCTCCGGCCTGCTCTCACTCTGGCCTGCCTCTCCTTGGCTCTGGCCTTCTCTCGCTCTGGCTCGCGCCTGCCCTCGTCTTGGCTCCGGCCTACTCTCGCTCTGACTCTGGCCTGCCCTCGCCCTGGCTCCGTCCTGCTCTGGATCTGGCCTTGGCTCCGGCCTGCTGTTGCCCTGGCTCCAGCCTGCTCTCGCTCTGGCCTGCCCTCGCCTTGGCTCCGGCCTGCTCTCGCTCTGGCTCCAGCCTGCCCTCGCTGTGGTTCCGGCCTGCCCTTGCTCTGGCTACGGCCAGGCTTCGCCTTGGCTCCGGCCTGCTCTCGCCCTGGCTCCGGCCTTCTCTTGCTCTGGCTCTGGACTGCCATCGCTCTGGCTCCAGCCTGCCCTCCCCTTGGCTCCGACCTGTTCTCGCTCTGTTTCTAGCCTGCCCTCGCCAAGGCTCCACCCTGCTCTCTCTCTGGCTCTGGCCTACTCTTGCTCTGGCTCTGGCCTGTTCTCGCCCAGGTTCCGGCCTAACCTTGCCTTGACTCCGGCCTTCTCTCACAATGGCTCTGGCCTGCCCTCGCCGAGGCTCCGGCCTGCTCTCGCTCTGGCCGGCTCTCGCTCTGGCTCTGGCCTGCCCTCGTCCTGGCTCCGGCCTGTTTTCACTCTGGCTCTTGCCTACCCTCGCCTTGGCTCCGGCCTACCCTCACCTTGGCTCCGGCCTGCTCTCGCTCTGGCTCCGGCATGCCCTCGCCCTGACTCCAGCCTGCCCTTGCTCTGGCTGGGGCCTACTCTCGCCTTGGCTCCGACCTGCTCTCTCTCGCTCTGTCCTTCCCTAGCCCTGGCTCCAGCCTCCTCTCTCTCTGGCTCTGGCCTGCCCTTGCCTTAGCTCCGGCCTGCTCTCGCTCTGACTCTGGCCTGCCCTCGCCCAGGCTACTGCCTGCCCTCATCCTTGCTTCGGCCTGCTCTGGCTCTGGCTCTGTCCTACCCTCACCTTGGCTCCGGTCTGCTCTCGCCTTGGCTCCAGCCTGCTCTCGCTCTGGCTCCGGCCTGCCCTCACCCTGACTCCTGCCTGCCCTTGCTCTGGCTCCGGCCTGCCCTCGCCCTGATTCCGGCCTGCCCTTGCTCTAGCTCCAGCCAGCCCTTGCATTGGCTCCGGCCTGCTCTAGCCTTGACTCCGACCTGCTCTCGCCCTGGCTCCGGCCTGCTCTCTCTCTGGCCTGCCCATGCCTTGGCTCCGGCCTGCTCTCTCTCTGGCTCTGGCCTGCCCTTGCCTTAGCTCTGGCCGGCTCTAGCTCTGACTCTGGCCTGCCCTCGCCCTGGCTCAGGCCTGCCCTCGCCCTGGCTCAGGCCTGCCCTCGTCCTTGCTCAGGCCTGCCCTCGTCCTTGCTCAGGCCTGCTCTCGTTCTGGTCTACCCTCGCCTTGGCTCCGGACTGCTCTTCCCTTGGCTCAGGCCTGCTCTTGCTCTGGCTCAGGCCTGCTCTCTCTCTGGCTCCAGCGTGCTCTCTCTCTGGCTCGGGCCAGCCCTTGCTCTAGCTCCGGCCGGCCCTCGCATTCGCTCCGGCCTGCTCTCGCCCTGGCTCCGACCTGCTCTCGCTCTGGCCTGCCCTCGCTCTGGCCTGCCCTCGCTCTGTCTCTGGCCTGCTCTCTCTCTGGCTCTCGACTGCCGAAGCCTTGGCTCCGGCCTGCTCTTCCTCTGGCTCTGGCCTGCCCTCGTCTTGACTCTGGCCTGATCTCACTCTTGTTCTGGCCTGCCTTCGCCTTGGCTCCGGCCTGCTCTTGCTCTGGCTCAGGCCTGCTCTCGTTCTGGCTCAGGCCTGCCCTTACCTTGGCTCCGGACTGCTCTCGCTCTGGCCTGCTCTCGCTCTGGCCTCCCCTCGCCTTGGCTCCAGCCTGCTCTCGCTCTGGCCTGCCCTCGCCTTGGCTCCGACCTGGTCTTACACTGGCTCTGGCCTGCCCTCGCCTTGGCTCCGGCCTGCTCTGGCTCTGGCCTGCCCTGGCTCTAGCCAGCTCTCACCTTGGCTCCGGCCTGCTCTCGCTCTAGTTCCGGACTGTCCTTGCCCTGGCTCCGGCCTGCTCTCGCTCTGGCCAGCCCTTGCATTGGCTCCGACCTGCTCTTACACTGGCTCTGGCCTGCTCTCGCCTTGGCTCCGGCCTTCTCTGGCTCTGGCCTGCCCTGGCTCTGCCTCTGGCCTGCCCTCGCCTTGGCTCCAGCCAGCTCTCACCTTGGCACCGGCCTGCTCTCGCTCTAGTTCTGGACTGCCCTTGCCCTCCGGCCTGCCATCGCTCTGGCTCCGGCCTGCCCTCGCCTTAGCTCTGGCCTGCTCTCACACTTGCTCCGGCCTGCTCTCGCTTTGCCTCTGGCCCGCCCTCGCCCTGGCTCCGGCCTGCTCTCTCTCTGGCTCTGGCCTGCCCTCGCCCTGGCTCCGGCATACTCTCACTCTGGCTGTGGCCTACTCTCGCTCTGGCTCTAGCCTCGCCCTGTCTCAGGCCTGCTCTAGGCCTTGTTCCGGCCTACCTTTGCCTTGGCTCCGGCCTTCTCTTGCTCTGGCTCGCGCCTGCCCTCGTCTTGGCACCGGCCTGCTCTCACTCTGACTCTGGCCTGCCCTCGCCCTGGCTCCGTCCTGCTCTGGATCTGGCTCTGGCCTGCCCTCGCCTTGGCTCCGGCCTGCTCTCGCCCTGGCTCCAGCCTGCTCTCTCTCTGGCCTGCCCTCGCCTTGGCTCAGCCCTGCTCTCGCTCTGGCTCCAGGGTGCCCTCGCTGTGGCTCCGGCCTGCCCTTGCTCTGGCTACGGCCAGCCTTCGCCTTGGATCCGGCCTGCTCTCCAAGGCTCCGGCCTTCTCTTGCTCTGGCTCTGGCCTGCCCTCGCCCTGGCTCCGGCCTGCTCTTGCTCTGGCCTGCCCTCGTCTTGACTCCGGACTGCTCTCGCTCTGGTTCTGGCCTGCCTTCGCCTAGGCTCCGGCCTGCTATTGCTCTCGCTCGGCCGACTCTCTCTCTGGCTCTGGCCTGCCCTTGCCTTGGCTCCGGACTGCTCTCACTCTGGCACTGGTCTGATCTCGCTCTGGCACTGGCCTGCTCTCGTTCTGGCTCTTGCCTGCCCTCACCTTGGCTCCGGCCTGATCTCGCTCTGGCCTGCTGTCACTTTGGCTCCGGCCTGCTCTCGCTCTGGCCTGCCCTGGCTCTGCTCAAGCCTGCCCTCATCTTGGCTGCAGGCTGCCCTCGCCCTGGCTCCGGCCTGCTCTCGCTCTGGCCTGCTCTCGCTCTGGTTCTGGCCTGCCCTTGCCTCGGCTCCGGCCTGCTCTCACTCTGGCCTGCCTCTCCTTGGCTCCGGCCTTCTCTCGCTCTGGCTCGCGCCTGCCCTCGTCTTGGCTCCCGCCTGCTCTCACTCTGACTCTGGCCTACCCTCGCCTTGGCTCCGTCATGCTCTGGATCTGGCTCTGGCCTGCCCTGGCCTTGGCTCCGGCCTGCTGTTGTCCTGGCTCCAGCCTGCTCTCGCTCTGGCCTGCCCTCGCCTTGGCTCCGGCCAGCTCTCGCTCTGGCTCCAGCCTGCCCTCGCTGTGGCTACGGCCTGCCCTTGCTCTGGCTACGGCCAGGCTTCGCCTTGGCTCCGGCCTGCTCTCGCCCTGGCTCCTGCCTTCTCTTGCTCTGGATCTGGACTGCCCTCGCCCTGGCTCCGGCCTGCTCTCGTTCTGGTCTACCCTCGCCTTGGCTCCGGACTGCTCTTCCCTTGGCTCAGGCCTGCTGTTGCTCTGGCTCAGGCCTGCTCTCTCTCTGGCTCCAGCGTGCTCTCTCTCTGGCTCGGGCCAGCCCTTGCTCTAGCTCCGGCCGGCCCTCGCATTCGCTCCGGCCTGCTCTCGCCCTGGCTCCGACCTGCTCTCGCTCTGGCCTGCCCTCGCTCTGGCCTGCCCTCGCTCTGGCCTGCCCTCGCTCTGTCTCCGGCCTGCCCTCGCTCTGTCTCCGGCCTGCTCTCTCTCTGGCTCTCGACTGCCGAAGCCTTGGCTCCGGCCTGCTCTTCCTCTGGCTCTGGCCTGCCCTCGTCTTGACTCTGGCCTGATCTCACTCTTGTTCTGGCCTGCCTTCGCCTTGGCTCCGGCCTGCTCTTGCTCTGGCTCAGGCCTGCTCTCGTTCTGGCTCAGGCCTGCCCTTACCTTGGCTCCGGACTGCTCTCGCTCTGGCCTGCTCTCGCTCTGGCCTCCCCTCGCCTTGGCTCCGGCCTGCTCTCGCTCTGGCCTGCCCTCGCCTTGGCTCCGACCTGGTCTTACACTGGCTCTGGCCTGCCCTCGCCTTGGCTCCGGCCTGCTCTGGCTCTAGCCAGCTCTCACCTTGGCTCCGGCCTGCTCTCGCTCTAGTTCCGGACTGTCCTTGCCCTGGCTCCGGCCTGCTCTCGCTCTGGCCAGCCCTTGCCTTGGCTCCGACCTGCTCTTACACTGGCTCTGGCCTGCTCTCGCCTTGGCTCCGGCCTTCTCTCGCTCTGGCTCTGGCCTGCCCTGGCTCTGCCTCTGGCCTGCCCTCGCCTTGGCTCCAGCCAGCTCTCACCTTGGCACCGGCCTGCTCTCGCTCTAGTTCTGGACTGCCCTTGCCCTCCGGCCTGCCATCGCTCTGGCTCCGGCCTGCCCTCGCCTTAGCTCTGGCCTGCTCTCACACTTGCTCCGGCCTGCTCTCGCTTTGCCTCTGGCCCGCCCTCGCCCTGGCTCCGGCCTGCTCTCTCTCTGGCTCTGGCCTGCCCTCGCCCTGGCTCCGGCATACTCTCACTCTGGCTGTGGCCTACTCTCGCTCTGGCTCTAGCCTCGCCCTGTCTCAGGCCTGCTCTAGGCCTTGTTCCGGCCTACCTTTGCCTTGGCTCCGGCCTTCTCTTGCTCTGGCTCGCGCCTGCCCTCGTCTTGGCACCGGCCTGCTCTCACTCTGACTCTGGCCTGCCCTCGCCCTGGCTCCGTCCTGCTCTGGATCTGGCTCTGGCCTGCCCTCGCCTTGGCTCCGGCCTGCTCTCGCCCTGGCTCCAGCCTGCTCTCTCTCTGGCCTGCCCTCGCCTTGGCTCAGGCCTGCTCTCGCTCTGGCTCCAGCCTGCCCTCGCTGTGGCTCCGGCCTGCCCTTGCTCTGGCTACGGCCAGCCTTCGCCTTGGATCCGGCCTGCTCTCCAAGGCTCCGGCCTTCTCTTGCTCTGGCTCTGGCCTGCCCTCGCCCTGGCTCCGGCCTGCTCTTGCTCTGGCCTGCCCTCGTCTTGACTCCGGACTGCTCTCGCTCTGGTTCTGGCCTGCCTTCGCCTAGGCTCCGGCCTGCTCTTGCTCTCGCTCGGCCGACTCTCTCTCTGGCTCTGGCCTGCCCTTGCCTTGGCTCCGGACTGCTCTCACTCTGGCACTGGTCTGATCTCGCTCTGGCACTGGCCTGCTCTCGTTCTGGCTCTTGCCTGCCCTCACCTTGGCTCCGGCCTGCTCTCGCTCTGGCCTGCCCTGGCTCTGCTCAAGCCTGCCCTCATCTTGGCTGCAGCCTGCCCTCGCCCTGGCTCCGGCCTGCTCTCCCTCTGGCCTGCTCTCGCTCTGGTTCTGGCCTGCCCTTGCCTCGGCTCCGGCCTGCTCTCACTCTGGCCTGCCTCTCCTTGGCTCCGGCCTCCTCTCGCTCTGGCTCGCGCCTGCCCTCGTCTTGGCTCCGGCCTGCTCTCACTCTGACTCTGGCCTGCCCTCGCCCTGGCTCCGTCCTGCTCTGGATCTGGCTCTGGCCTGCCCTGGCCTTGGCTCCGGCCTGCTGTTGCCCTGGCTCCAGCCTGCTCTCGCTCTGGCCTGCCCTCGCCTTGGCTCCGGCCAGCTCTCGCTCTGGCTCCAGCCTGCCCTCGCTGTGGCTACGGCCTGCCCTTGCTCTGGCTACGGCCAGGCTTCGCCTTGGCTCCGGCCTGCTCTCGCCCTGGCTCCTGCCTTCTCTTGCTCTGGCTCTGGACTGCCCTCGCCCTGGCTCCGGCCTGCTCTTGCTCTGGCCTGCCCTCGTCTTGACTCCGGACTGCTCTCGCTCTGGTTCTGGCCTGCCTTCGCCTTGGCTCCGGCATGCCCTCGCTCTGGCTCAAGCCTGCTCTAGCTCTGGCTCTGGCCTGCCCTGGCTCCAGACTGCTCTCGCTCTGGCTCTGGCCTCCTCTCGCCTTGGCTCCGGCCTGCTCTCGCTCTTGTCTGCCCTCACCTTGGCTCCGACCTGCTCTTGCTCTCGCTCTGGCCTGTCCTCGCCTTGGCTCCGGTCTGCTCTCGCTCTGGCCCGCCCTGGCTCTGCTTCGGGCCTGCCCTCGCCTTGGCTCTGGCTTGCTCTCGCTCTGGCTCCGGCCTGCCCTCGCCCTGGCTCCGGCCTGCTCTCACTCTGCCTCCGGCCTGCCCTCACCTTGGCTCCGGCCTGCTCTCGCTCTGGCTCCGGCCTGCTCTCGCTCTGGCTCCGGTCTGCCCTCGCCCTTTCTCCGGCCTGCTCTCGCTCTGGCCTGCCCTCGTCCTGACTCCGGCATTCTCTCGCTGTTGCACAGTCCTGCTCTCGATCTGGAACTGACCTGCTCTCGCTCTGGCCTGCCCTCACCTTGTCTCTGGCTTGCTCTCGCTCTGGCTCTGGCCTGTCCTCGCCTTGGCTCCAGACTTCTCTCGCTCTGGATTTCGCCTGCCCTAGCCTTTGCTCTGGCCTACTTTCGCTCTCTCTGGCTTGCCCTTGCCCAGGCTCCGGCCTGATCTTGCTCTGGCCTGCCCTCGTCTTGGCTCCAGCCTGCTCTCGCTTTGACTCTGGTCTGCCCTCGCCCTGGCTCCGGCCTGCCCTCGCCTTGGCTCCGGCCTGCTCTCGCTCTGACTCTGGTCTACCCTCGCCCAGGCTCCGGCCTGCTCTGGCTTTAGCTCTGTCCTGCCCTCGCCTTGGCTAAGGCCTGCCCTCATCCTGGCTCCGGCCTGCTCTCGATCTGACTCTGGTCTGCCCTCGCCCTGGCTCCGGCCTGCCCTCGCCTTGGCTCCGGCCTGCTCTCGCTCTGACTCTGGTCTGCCCTCGCCCAGGCTCCAGCCTGCTATGGCTCTAGCTCTGTCCTGCCCTCGCCTTGGCTACGGCCTGCTCTCGCTCTGGCTTCGGCTTGCCCTCCTCCTGGCTCCGGCCTACTCTTGCTCTGGCCTGCCCTCGCTCTGGCCTGCTCTCGCCCTGACTCCGGCATTCTCTCGCTCTTGCACTGGCCTGCTCTCGATCTGGAACTGACCTGCTCTCATTCTGGCTCTGGCCTGCCCTCACCTTGTCTCCGGCTTGCTCTCGCTCTGGCTCTGGCCTGTCCTCGCCTTGGCTCCGGACTTCTCTCGCTCTGGCTCTCGCCTGCCCTAGCCTTGGCTCTGGCCTACTTTCGCTCTCTCTAGCCTGCTCTTGCCCTGGCTCCGGCCTGATCTCTCTCTGGCCTGCCCTCGCCCAGGCTCCGGCCTGCTCTCGCTTTCCTCGCCCTGGCTCCGGCCTGCCCTCGCCTTGGCTCCGGCCTGCTCTCGCTCTGACTCTGGTCTGCCCTCCCCCACGCTCCGGCCTGCTCTGGCTTTAGCTCTGTCCTGCCCTCGCCTTGGCTACGGCCTGCCCTCAACCTGCCTCCGGCCTGCTTTTGCTCTGGCTCTGGCCTGCCCTCTCCTTGGCTCCGGCCTGCTCTCGCCCTGGCTCCGGCCTGCTCTCGCTCTGGCTTCAGCCTGCCCTCGCCCTGGCTCCGGCCTGCCCTTGCTCTGGCTCCGGCCTGCCCTTATTCTGGCTCCGGCCAGCTCCTGTTCTGGCTCCGGCCAGCCCTCGCCTTGGCTCCAGCCTGCTCTTTCTTGCTCTGGCTCTGGCCTGCCCTCGTCTTGACTCCGGCCTGCTCTCGCTTTGGTTCTGGCCTGCCTTCGCCTTGGCTCCGGCCTGCTCTCGCTCAGGCCTAATCTCTCTTTGGCTCTGGCCTGCCCTTGCCTTGGCTCCGGATTGCTCTCGCTCTGGCACTGGCCTGATCTCGCTCTGGCACTGGCCTGATCTCGCTCTGGCACTGGCCTGCTCTCGTTCTGGCTCTTGCCTGTCCTCACCTTGGCTCCGGCCTGCCCTCGCTCTGGCCTGCCGTCGCCTTGGCTCCGGCCTGGTCTTGCCCTGGTTCCGGCCTGATCTCGCTCTGGCCTGCCCTCGCCTTGGCTCCGGCCTGCTCTCGCTCTGACTCTGGTCTGCCCTCGCCCAGGCTCCGGCCTGCTCTGGCTCTAGCTCTGTCCTGCCCTCGCCTTAGCTCCGGCATGCTCTCGCCCTGGATCCGGCCTGCCCTTGGCCTGGCTCCGGCCTGCCCTCTAACTGGCTCCGGCCTGCCCTCTAACTGGCTCCGGCCTGCCCTCCCTCTGGCTCCAGCCTGCCCTCCCTCTGGCTCCGGCCAGCTCCTGCCCTCGACTTGGCTCCGGCCTGCCCTTGCCTTGGCTCCGGTCTGCTCTCGCCCTGGCTCCGGCCTGCTCTCACTCTGCCTCCGGCCTGCCCTCACCTTGGCTCCGGCCTGCTCTCGCTCTGGCTCCGGTCTGCCCTCGCCCTTTCTCCGGCCTGCTCTCGCTCTGGCCTGCCCTCGTCCTGACTCCGGCATTCTCTCGCTGTTGCACAGTCCTGCTCTCGATCTGGAACTGACCTGCTCTCGCTCTGGCCTGCCCTCACCTTGTCTCTGGCTTGCTCTCGCTCTGGCTCTGGCCTGTCCTCGCCTTGGCTCCAGACTTCTCTCGCTCTGGATTTCGCCTGCCCTAGCCTTTGCTCTGGCCTACTTTCGCTCTCTCTGGCTTGCCCTTGCCCAGGCTCCGGCCTGATCTTGCTCTGGCCTGCCCTCGTCTTGGCTCCAGCCTGCTCTCGCTTTGACTCTGGTCTGCCCTCGCCCTGGCTCCGGCCTGCCCTCGTCTTGGCTCCGGCCTGCTCTCGCTCTGACTCTGGTCTGCCCTCGCCCAGGCTCCGGCCTGCTCTGGCTTTAGCTCTGTCCTGCCCTCGCCTTGGCTAAGGCCTGCCCTCATCCTGGCTCCGGCCTGCTCTCGATCTGACTCTGGTCTGCCCTCGCCCTGGCTCCGGCCTGCCCTCGCCTTGGCTCCGGCCTGCTCTCGCTCTGACTCTGGTCTGCCCTCGCCCAGGCTCCAGCCTGCTATGGCTCTAGCTCTGTCCTGCCCTCGCCTTGGCTACGGCCTGCTCTCGCTCTGGCTTCGGCTTGCCCTCCTCCTGGCTCCGGCCTGCTCTCGCTCTGGCCTGCCCTCGCTCTGGCCTGCTCTCGCCCTGACTCCGGCATTCTCTCGCTCTTGCACTGGCCTGCTCTCGATCTGGAACTGACCTGCTCTCGTTCTGGCTCTGGCCTGCCCTCAGCTTGTCTCCGGCTTGCTCTCGCTCTGGCTCTGGCCTGTCCTCGCCTTGGCTCCGGACTTCTCTCGCTCTGGCTCTCGCCTGCCCTAGCCTTGGCTCTGGCCTACTTTCGCTCTCTCTAGCCTGCTCTTGCCCTGGCTCCGGCCTGATCTCTCTCTGGCCTGCCCTCGCCCAGGCTCCGGCCTGCTCTCGCTTTCCTCGCCCTGGCTCCGGCCTGCCCTCGCCCTGGCTCCGGCCTGCTCTCGCCCTGGCTCCGGCCTGCTCTCGCCCTGGCTCCGGCCTGCTCTCGCTCTGGCTTCAGCCTGCCCTCGCCCTGGCTCCGGCCTGCCCTTGCTCTGGCTCCGGCCTGCCCTTGCTCTGGCTCCGGCCTGCCCTTGCTCTGGCTCCGGCCTGCCCTTATTCTGGCTCCGGCCAGCTCCTGTTCTGGCTCCGGCCAGCCATCGCCTTGGCTCCAGCCTGCTCTTTCTTGCTCTGGCTCTGGCCTGCCCTCGTCTTGACTCCGGCCTGCTCTCGCTTTGGTTCTGGCCTGCCTTCGCCTTGGCTCCGGCCTGCTCTCGCTCAGGCCTAATCTCTCTTTGGCTCTGGCCTGCCCTTGCCTTGGCTCCGGATTGCTCTCGCTCTGGCACTGGCCTGATCTCGCTCTGGCACTGGCCTGCTCTCGTTCTGGCTCTTGCCTGTCCTCACCTTGGCTCCGGCCTGCTCTCGCTCTGGCCTGCCGTCGCCTTGGCTCCGGCCTGGTCTTGCCCTGACTCCGGCCTGATCTCGCTCTGGCCTGCCCTCGCCTTGGCTCCGGCCTGCTCTCGCTCTGACTCTGGTCTGCCCTCGCCCAGGCTCCGGCCTGCTCTGGCTCTAGCTCTGTCCTGCCCTCGACTTGGCTCCGGCCTGCCCTCGCCTTAGCTCCGGCATGCTCTCGCCCTGGATCCGGCCTGCCCTTGGCCTGGCTCCGGCCTGCCCTCTAACTGGCTCCGGCCTGCCCTCTAACTGGCTCCGGCCTGCCCTCCCTCTGGCTCCAGCCTGCCCTCCCTCTGGCTCCGGCCAGCTCCTGCCCTCGACTTGGCTCCGGCCTGCCCTTGCCTTGGCTCCGGTCTGCTCTCGCCCTGGCTCCGGCCTGCCCTCCCCCTGGCTCCGGCCTGCCCTCGCCCTGGCTCCGGCCTGCCCTCGCCCTGGTTCCGGCCTGCTCTCGACCTGGCTCCGGCCTCCTCTCGCTCTGACTCTGGCCTGCCCTCGCCCTGGCTACGGCCTGCTCTGGCTCTGTCCTGCCCTCGCCTTGGCTCCGGCCCGTTCTCGCCTAGGCTCCGGCCTGCCCTCGTCCTGGCTCCAGCCTGCTCTCGCTCTTGCCTGCCCTCGCTTTGGCTCTACCCTACTCTCGCTCTGGCTCTGGCCTGCCCTCGTCATGGCTCCGGCCTGCTCTCGCATGCCCCCGCCTTGGCTCCGGCCTCCTCTCGCTCTGACTCTGGCCTGCCTTCGCCCTGGCTCCGGCCTGCTCTGGCTCTGTCCTGCCCTCACCTTGGCTCCGGCCTGCTCTCGCCCAGGCTCCGGCCTGCCCTCGTCCTGGCTCCGGCCTGCCCCCGGTTTGGCTCCGGCTTGCTCTCGCCTTGGCTTCGGCCTGCTCTCGCCCTGGCTCCGACCTGCTATGGCTCTAGCTCTCTCCTGCCCTCGCCTTGGCTACGGCCTGCTCTCGCCCTGGCTCCGGCTTGCCCTCGTCCTAGCTCCGGCCTGCTCTAGCTCTGGCTCTGGCCTGCCCTCGCCCTTTCTCCGGCCTGCTCTCGCTCTGGCCTGCTCTCGCCCTGACTCCGGCATTCTCTCGCTCTTGCACTGGCCTGCTCTCAATCTGGAACTGACCTGCTCTCGTTCTGGCTCTGGCCTCCCCTCACCTTGTCTCCGGCTTGCTCTCGCTCTCTCTGGCCTGCCCTCGCCTTGGCTCCAGCCTGCTCTCGCTTTGACTCTGGTCTACCCTCGCCCAGGCTCCGGCCTGCCCTCGCTTTCCTCGCCCTGGCTCCGGCCTGCCCTCGCCTTGGCTCCGGCCTGCTCTGGCTTTAGCTCTGTCCTGCCCTCGCCTTGGCTACAGCCTGCTCTCGACCTGGCTCCGGCTTGCCCTCATCCTGGCTCCGGCCTGCTCTTGCTCTGGCTCTGGCCTGCCCACTCCTTGGCTCTGGCCTGCTCTCGCCCTGGCTCCGGCCTGCTCTCGCTCTGGCTTCAGCCTGCCCTCGCCCTGGCTCCGGCCTGCCCTCGCCTTGGCTTCGGCCAGCTCCTGTTCTGGCTCCGGCCAGCCTTCGCCTTGGCTCCAGCCTGCTCTTTCTTGCTCTGGCTCTGGCCTGCCCTCGTCTTGACTCCGGCCTGCTCTCTCTTTGGTTCTGGCTTGCCTTCGCCTTGGCTCCGGCCTGCTCTCGCTCAGGCCTACTCTCTCTCTGGCTCTGGTCTGCCCTTACCTTGGCTCCGGACTGCTCTCGCTCTGGCACTGGCCTGATCTCGCTCTGGCACTGGCCTGCTCTCGTTCTGTCTCTTGCCTGCCCTCACCTTGGCTCCGGCCTGCTCTCGCTCTGGCCTGCAGTCGCCTTGGCTCCGGCCTGCTCTTGCCCTGGCTCCGGCCTGATCTCGCTCTGGCCTGCGCTCGCCTTGGCTCCGGCCTGCTCTCGCTCTGACTCTGGTCTGCCCTTGCCCAGGCTCCGGCCTGCTCTGGCTTTAGCTCTGTCCTGCCCTCGCCTTGGCTACGGCCTGCTCTCGACCTGGCTCCGGCTTGCCCTCATCCTGGCTCCGGCCTGCTCTTGCTCTGGCTCTGGCCTGCCCACTCCTTGGCTCCGGCCTGCTCTCGCCCTGGCTCCGGCCTGCTCTCGCTCTGGCTTCAGCCTGCCCTCGCCCTGGCTCCGGCCTGCCCTTGCTCTGGCTCCGGCCAGCTCCTGTTCTGGCTCCGGCAAGCCCTCGCCTTGGCTCCAGCCTGCTCTTTCTTGCTCTGGCTCTGGCCTGCCCTTGTCTTGACTCCGGCCTGCTCTCGCTTTGGTTCTGGCCTGCCTTCGCCTTGGCTCCGGCCTGCTCTGGCTCAGGCCTACTCTCTCTCTGGCTCTGGCCTGCCCTTGCCTTGGCTCCGGACTGCTCTCGCTCTGGCACTGGCCTGATCTCGCTCTGGCACTGGCCTGCTCTCGTTCTGTCTCTTGCCTGCCCTCACCTTGGCTCCGGCCTTCTCTCGCTCTGGTCTGGCCTGCAGTCGCCTTGGCTCCGGTCTGCTCTTGCCCTGGCTCCGGCCTGATCTCGCTCTGGCCTGCCCTCGCCTTGGCTCCGGCCTGCTCTCGCTCTGACTCTGGTCTGCCCGCCTGCTCTGGCTTTAGCTCTGTCCTGCCCTCGCCTTGGCTACGGCCTGCTCTCGACCTGGCTCCGGCTTGCCCTCATCCTGGCTCCGGCCTGCTCTTGCTCTGGCTCTGGCCTGCCCACTCTTTGGCTCCGGCCTGCTCTCGCCCTGGTTCCGGCCTGCTCTCGCTCTGGCTTCAGCCTGCCCTCGCCCTGGCTCCGGCCTGCCCTTGCTCTGGCTCCGGCCAGCTCCTATTCTGGCTCCGGCAAGCCCTCGCCTTGGCTCCAGCCTGCTCTTTCTTGCTCTGGCTCTGGCCTGCCCTCGTCTTGACTACGGCCTGCTCTCGCTTTGGTTCTGGCCTGCCTTCGCCTTGGCTCCGGCCTGCTCTCGCTCAGGCCTACTCTCTCTCTGGCTCTGGCCTGCCCTCACCTTGGCTCCGGCCTGCTCTCGCTCTGGCTCTGGCCTGCAGTCGCCTTGGCTCCGGCCTGCTCTTGCCCTGGCTCCGGCCTGATCTCGCTCTGGCCTGCCCTCTCCTTGGCTCCGGCCTGCTCTGGCTTTAGCTCTGTCCTGCCCTCGCCTTGGCTCCGGCCTGCGCTCGCCTTAGCTCCGGCCTGCCCTCTAACTGGCTCCGGCCTGCCCTCTAACTGGCTCCGGCCTGCCCTCCCTCTGGCTCCAGCCTGCCATCGCCCTGGCTCCGGCCTGCTCTTGCCCTGGCTCCGGCCTGCTCTTGCCCCTTGGCTCCGGACTTCTCTTGCTCTGGCTCTCGCCTGCCCTAGCCTTGGCTCTGGCCTACTTTCGCTCTCTCTGGCCTGCCCTTGCCCTGGCTCCGGCCTGATCTCGCTCTGGCCTGCCCTCACCTTGGCTCCAGCCTGCTCTCGCTTTCCTCGCCCTGGCTCCGGCCTGCCCTCGCTCTGACTCTGGTCTGCCCTCGCCCAGGCTCCGGCCTGCTCTGGCTTTAGCTCTGTCCTGCACTCGCCTTGGCTAAGGCCTGCTCTCGACCTGGCTCCGGCTTGTCTTCATCCTGGCTCCGGCCTGCTCTTGCTCTGGCTTGCCCTCTCCTTGGCTCCGGCCTGCTCTCACCCTGGCTCCGGCCTGCTCTCGCTCTGGCTTCAGCCTGCCCTCGCCCTGCTCCGGCCTGCCCTTGCTCTGGCTCCGGCCAGCTCCTGTTCTGGCTCCGGCCAGCCCACGCCTTGGCTCCAGCCTGCTCTTTCTTGCTCTGGCCTGCCCTCGTCTTGACTCCGGCCTGCTCTCGCTTTGGTTCTGGCCTGCCTTCGCCTTGGCTCCGGCCTGCTCTCGCTCAGGCCTATTCTCTCTCTGGCTCTGGCCTGCCCTTGCCTTGGCTCCGGACTGCTCTCGCTCTGGCACTGGCCTGATCTCGCTCTGGCACTGGCCTGCTCTCTTTCTGGCTCTGGCCTGCCCTCACCTTGGCTCCGGCCTGCTCTCACTCTGGTTCTCGCCTGCCGTCGCCTTGGCTCCGTCCTGCTCTTGCCCAGGCTCCGGCCTGATCTCGCTCTGGCCTGCCCTCGCCTTGGCTCCGGCCTGCTCTCGCTCTGACTCTGGTCTGCCCTTGCCCAGGCTCCGGCCTGCTCTGGCTCTAGCTCTGTCCTGCCCTCGCCTTGGCTCCGGCCTGCCCTCGCCTTAGCATGCCGGAGCTCTCGCCCTGGATCTGGCCTGCCCTCGGCCTGGCTCCGGCCTGCCCTCGGCCTGGCTCCGGCCTGCCCTCCCTCTGGCTCCAGCCTGCCCTCGCCCTGGCTCCGGCCTGCTCTTGCCCTGGCTCCGGCCTGCTCTCACTCTGGCTCCAGCCTGCCCTTGCTCTGGCTTCGGCCAGCCCTCGCCTTGGCTCCGGCCTGCTCTCGCTCTGGCCTGCTGTCGCCTTGGCTCCGGCCTGCTCTTGCCCTGGCTCCGGCCTGATCTCGCTCTGGCCTGCCCTCGCCTTGGCTCCGGCCTGCTCTCGCTCTGACTCTGGTCTGCCCTTGCCCAGGCTCCGGCCTGCTCTGGCTTTAGCTCTGTCCTGCCCTCGCCTTGGCTACGGCCTGCTCTAGACCTGGCTCTGGCTTGCCCTCATCCTGGCTCCGGCCTGCTCTTGCGCTGGCTCTGGCCTGCCCAATCCTTGGCTCCGGCCTGCTCTCGCCCTGGCTCCGGCCTGCTCTCGCTCTGGCTTCAGCCTGCCCTCGCTCTGGCCTGCTCTCGCTCTGGTTCTGGCCTGCCCTTGCCTCGGCTCCAGCCTGCTCTCGCTCTGTCCTGCCTCTCCTTGGCTCCGGCTTTCTCTCGCTCTGGCTCGCGCCTGCCCTCGTCTTGGCTCTGGCCTGCTCTCGCTCTGACTCTGGCCTGCCCTCGCCCTGGCTCCGTCCTGCTCTGGATCTGGCTCTGGCCTGCCCTGGCCTTGGCTCCGGCCTGCTGTTGCCCTGGCTCCAGCCTGCTCTCGCTCTGGCCTGCCCTCGCCTTGGCTCCGGCCTGCTCTCGCTCTGGCCTCAGCCTGCCCTCGCTGTGGCTCCGGCCTGCCCTTGCTCTGGCTACGGCCAGCCTTCGCCTTGGCTCCGGCCTGCTCTCGCCCTGGCTCCGGCCTTCTCTTGCTCTGGCTCTGGACTGCCCTCGCCCTGGCTCCGGCCTGCTCTTGCTCTGGCCTGCCCTCGTTTTGACTCCGGACTGCTCTCGCTCTGGTTCTGGCCAGCCTTCGCCTTGGCTCCGGCATGCCCTCACTCTGGCTCAAGCCTGCTCTAGCTCTGGCTCTGGCCTGCCCTGGCTCCAGACTGCTCTCGCTCTGGCTCTGGCCTGCACTCGCCTTGGCTCCGGCCTGCTCTCGCTCTTGCCTGCCCTCGCCTTGGCTCCGGCCTGCTCTCGCTCTGGCCCGCCTTGGCTCTGCTTCTGGCCTGCCCTCGCCTTGGCTCCGGCCTACCCTCGCCCTGGCTCCGGCCTGCCCTCGCCCTGGCTCCGGCCTGCCCTCGCCCTGGCTCCGGCCTGCTCTCACTCTGCCTCCGGCCTGCCCTCACCTTGGCTCCGGCCTGCTCTCGCTCTGACTCCGGCCTGCTCTCGCTCTGGCTCCGGCATGCCCTCGCCCTTTCTCCGGCCTGCTCTCGCTCTGGCCTGCCCTCGTCCTGACTCCGGCATTCTCTCGCTGTTGCACAGGCCTGCTCTCGATCTGGCTCTGGCCTACCCTCACCTTGTCTCCGGCTTGCTCTCGCTCTGGCTCTGGCGTGTCCTCGCCTTGGCTCCAGACTTCTCTCGCTCTGGCTCTCGCCTGCCCTAGCCTTGGCTCTGGCCTACTTTCGCTCTGGCCCGCCTTGGCTCTGCTTCTGGCCTGCCCTCGCCTTGGCTCTGGCTTGTTCTCGCTCTGGCTCCGGCCTGCCCTCGCCCTGGCTCCGGCCTGCTCTCACTCTGCCTCCGGCCTGCCCTCACCTTGGCTCCGGCCTGCTCTCGCTCTGACTCCGGCCTGCTCTCGCTCTGGCTCCGGCCTGCTCTCGCTCTGGCTCCGGCATGCCCTCGCCCTTTCTCCGGCCTGCTCTCGCTCTGGCCTGCCCTCGTCCTGACTCCGGCATTCTCTCGCTGTTGCACAGGCCTGCTCTCGATCTGGAACTGACCTGCTCTCGCTCTGGCTCTGGCCTGCCCTCACCTTGTCTCCGGCTTGCTTTCGCTCTGGCTCTGGCGTGTCCTCGCCTTGGCTCCAGACTTCTCTCGCTCTGGCTCTCGCCTGCCCTAGCCTTGGCTCTGGCCTACTTTCGCTCTCTCTGGCCTGCCCTTGCCCTGGCTCCGGCCTGATCTTGCTCTGGCCTGCCTTCGCCTTGGCTCCAGCCTTTTCTCGCTTTGACTCTGGTCTGCCCTCGCCCAGGCTCCGGCCTGCTATGACTCTAGCTCTGTCCTGCCCTCACCTTGGCTACGGCCTGTTCTCGCCCTGGCTCTAGCTTGCCCTCCTCCTGGCTCCGGCCTGCTCTCGCTCTGGCTCTGGCCTGCCCTCGCCCTTTCTCCGGCCTGCTCTCGCTCTGGCCTGCTCTCGCCCTGACTCCGGCATTCTCTCGCTCTTGCATTGGCCTGCTCTCGATCTGGAACTGACCTGCTCTCTTTCTGGCTCTGGCCTGCCCTCACCTTGTCTCCGGCTTGCTCTCGCTCTGGCTCTGGCCTGTCCTCGCCTTGGCTCCGGACTTCTCTCGCTCTGGCTCTCGCCTGCCCTAGCCTTGGCTCTGGCCTATTTTCGCTCTCTCTAGCCTGCTCTTGCCCTGGTTACGGCCTGATATCGCTCTGGCCTGCCCTCGCCTTGGCTCCAGCCTGCTCTCGCTTTGACTCTGGTCTGCCCTCGCCCAGACTCCGGCCTGCTCTCGCTTTCCTCGCCCTGGCTCCGGCCTGCCCTCGCCTTGACTCCTGCCTGCTCTCGCTCTGACTCTGGTCTGCCCTCGCCCAGGCTCCGGCCTGCTCTCGCTGTAGCTCTGTCCTGCCCTCGCCTTGGCTACGGCCTGCCCTAATCCTGGCTCCGGCCTGCTCTTGCTCTGGCTCTGGCCTGCCCTCTCCTTGGCTCCGGCCTGCTCTCGCCCTGGCTCCGGCCTGCTCTCACTCTGGCTTCGGCCTGCTCTCACTCTGGCTTCGGCCTGCTCTCACTCTGGCTTCAGCCTGCCCTCGCTCTGGCTCCGGCCTGCCCTTGCTCTGGCTCCGGCCTGCCCTTGCTCTGGCTCCGGCCAGCTCCTGTTCTGGCTCCGGCCAGCCCTCGCCTTGGCTCCAGCCTGCTCTTTCTTGCTCTGGCTCTGGCCTGCCCTCGTCTTGACTCCGGCCTGCTCTCGCTTTGGTTCTGGCCTGCCTTCGCCTTGGCTCCGGCCTGCTCTCGCTCAGGCCTATTCTCTCTCTCTGGCTCTGGCCTGCCCTTGCCTTGGCTACGGACTGCTCTCGCTCTGGCACTGGCCTGATCTCGCTCTGGCACTGGCCTGCTCTCGTTCTGGCTCTGGCCTGCCCTCACCTTGGCTCCGGCCTGCTCTCGCTCTGGCTCTGGCCTGCTCTCGCTCTGGCCCCGGACTGCTCTGGCTCTGGCCTGCTCTCGCTCTGGCCCCGGACTGCTCTGGCTCTGGCCTGCTCTCGCTCTGGCCTGCTCTCGCTCTGGTTCTGACCTGCTCTCACTCTGGCTCTTGCCTCGCCCTGTCTCCGGCATGCTCTCGCCCTTGTTCCGGCCTGCCCTTGCCTTGGCTCCGGCCTTCTCTTGCTCTGGCCTGCCCTTGCCTTGGCTCTGGCCTGCCCTCGTCCTGGCTCCGGCCTACTCTCGCTCTGGCTCTGGCCTGCTCTTCCTTGGCTGTGGCCTACTCAAGCTCTGGCCTGCCCTCGCCTTGGCTCCGGCCTGCTCTCGCTCAGGCCTATTCTCTCTCTCTGGCTCTGGCCTGCCCTTGCCTTGGCTACGGACTGCTCTCGCTCTGGCACTGGCCTGATCTCGCTCTGGCACTGGCCTGCTCTCGTTCTGGCTCTGGCCTGCCCTCACCTTGGCTCCGGCCTGCTCTCGCTCTGGCTCTGGCCTGCTCTCGCTCTGGCCCCGGACTGCTCTGGCTCTGGCCTGCTCTCGCTCTGGCCCCGGACTGCTCTGGCTCTGGTCTGCTCTCGCTCTGGCCTGCTCTCACTCTGGTTCTGACCTGCTCTCACTCTGGCTCTTGCCTCGCCCTGTCTCCGGCATGCTCTCGCCCTTGTTCCGGCCTGCCCTTGCCTTGGCTCCGGCCTTCTCTTGCTCTGGCCTGCCCTTGCCTTGGCTCTGGCCTGCCCTCGTCCTGGCTCCGGCCTACTCTCGCTCTGGCTCTGGCCTGCTCTTCCTTGGCTGTGGCCTACTCAAGCTCTGGCCTGCCCTCGCCTTGGCTCCGGCCTGCTCTCGCTCTGGCCTGCCCTCGCTCTGGCCTGCCCTCGCCCTGACTCCAGCCTGCTCTGGATGTGGCTCTGGCCTGCCCTCGCCTTGGCTCCGGCGCGCTCTCGCTCTGGCCTGCCCTCGCCTTGGCTCCGGCCAAATCTCGCCTTGGCTTCGGCCTGCTCTCGCCCTGGCTCCGGCCAGCCCTTGCTCTGGCTCCGGTCAGCCCTCGCCCTGGCTCCAGCCTGCTCTTGCTCTGGCTCCGGCCTGCTCTCGCCCTGGCTCCGGCCTGCTCTTGCTCTGGCCTGCCCTCGCCCTGGCTCCGGCCTGCTCTTGCTCTGGATCTGGCCGGCCATTGCTCTGGCTCTGGTATGCCCTGTCTTGACTCCAGCCTGCTCTCGCTCTTCTTCTGGCCTGCCTTCGCCTTGGCTCTGGCCTACTCTCGCTCTGGCCTGCCCTTGCCCTGGCTCCGGCCTGCTCTCGCTCTGGCCTCCTCTCGCTCTGGCGTGCCCTCGCCTTGGCTACGGCCTGCTCTCGCTCTGTCTGGCCTGCCCTCGCCCTGGCTCCGGCCTGCTCTGGATCTGGCTCTGACCTTCCCTCGCCTTGGCTCCGGCCTGCTTTCGCCCTGGCTCCGGCCTGCTCTCGCTCTGGCTCTGGCCTGTCCTCGCTCTGGCTCCGGCCTGCCCTTGCTCTGGCTCCGGCTGGCCCTCGCCTTGACTCCGACCTGCTCTCGCCCTTGCTCTGGCTTGTTCTTGCTCTGGCTCTGACCTGCCCTCGCCCTGGCTCCGGCCTGCTCTTGCTCTGGCTCTGTCTGGCCTTCCCTTGCCTTGCCTCCGGACTGCTCTCGCCTTGGCTACGGCCTGCTCTCGCCTTGGCTCCGGCCTGCTCTCGCTATGGCTCCGGCCTGCCCTCGCCCTGACTCCGGCCTGCCCCTCTGGCTTCAGCCTGCCCTCGCATTGGCTCCGGCCTGCTCTCGCCCTGGCTCCGACCCGCTCTGGCTCTGGCTCTGGCCTGCCCTTGCCCTGGCTCCGGCCTGCTCTCTCTCTGGCTCTGGCCTGCCCATGCCTTGGCTCCGGCCTGCTCTTCCTCTGGCTCTGGCCTGCTCTCGTCTTGACTCTAACCTGATCTTGCTCTTGTTCTGGCCTGCCTTCGCCTTGGCTGCAGCCTGCTCTCGCTCTGGCTCTGGCCTGCTCTCGCTCTGGCCTGCCCTAGCTCTGGCTCTAGACTGCTCTCGCTCTGGCCTGCTCTCGCTCTGGCTCTGGCCTGCCCTCGCCCTGGCTCCGGCATACTCTCGCTCTGGTTCTGACCTGCTCTCGCTCTGGCTCTGGCCTCGCCCTGTCTCCGGCCTGCTCTCGCTCTTGTTCCGGCCTGCCCTTGCCTCGGCTCCGGCCTTCTCTCGTTCTGGCCTGCCCTAGCCTTGGCTCTGGCCTGCATTCGCCCTGGCTCCGGCCTTCTCTCGCTCTGACTCTGGCCTGCCCTTGCCTTGGGTCTGGCCTACTCAAGCTCTGGCCTGCCCTCGCCTCATCTCCGTCTCGCTCTGGCCTGCCCTCGCCCTGACTCCGGCCTGCCCCTCTGGCTCCGGCCTGCCCTCGCATTGGCTCCAGCCTGCTCTCGCCCTGGCTCCGACCCGCTCTGGCTCTGGCCTGCCCTTGCCCTGGCTCCGGCCTGCTCTTTCTCTGGCCTGCTCTCGCTCTGGCCTGCCCTCGTCTTGACTCTAACCTGATCTCGCTCTTGTTCTGGCCTGCCTTCGCCTTGGATCCAGCCTGCTCTGGCTCTGGCCTGCTCTCGCTCTGGCCTCACCCACCCTGTCTCCGGCCTGCTCTCGTCCTTCCCTTGCCTTGACTCTGGCCTTCTCTCGCTCTGGCTCTGGCCTGCTATCGCTCTGGCTCTGGCCTGCCCTCGCCTTGGCGCTGGCCTGCTCTCGCTCTGGCCTGCCCTCGCCCTGGCTCCGGCCTACTCTCGCTCTGGCCTGCTCTCGCTCTGGCCTCACCCACCCTGTCTCCGGCCTGCTCTCGTCCTTCCCTTGCCTTGACTCTGGCCTTCTCTCGCTCTGGCCTGCCCTTGCCTTGGCTCTGGCCTACTCTCGCTCTGGCTCTGGCCTGCCCTCGCCCTGGCTCCGGCCTGCTCTCGCTCTGGCGTGCCCTTGCCTTGGCTATGGCCTGCTCTCGCTCTGTCTGGCCTGCCCTCGCCCTGGCTCCGTCCTGCTCTGGATCTGGCTCTGGCCTGCCCTCGCCTTGGTTCCGGCCTGCTCTCGCTCTGGCCTGCCCTCGCCCAGACTCTGGCCTGCCCCTCTGGCTCCGGCCTGCCCTTGCATTGGATCCGGCCTGCTCTCGCCCTGGCTCCGACCCGTTCTGGCTCTGGCCAGCCCTTGCCCTGGCTCCGGCCTGCCCTCGCTCTGGCCTGCCCAGTAGGACAGAGCTAGAGCAGGCCGGAGCAAGGATGAGGGCAGGCACTAGCCCGGGCGAGGGCAGGCCAGAGTCAGAACGAGAGCATGCCGGAGCTAAGGCAAGGGCCGGCCAGAGAGAGAGCAGGCCGGAGTCAGGGCGAGGTCATGCCGGAGCCAGAGCGAGAGTCGGCCGGAGCTAAGGCGGGAACAGGCCGGAGCCAAGGCGAGGGTAGGCCAGAGCCAGAGTGAAAACAGTCCAGAGCCAGGACGAGGGCAGGCCGGAGCCAAGACGAGGGCAGGCCAGAGCTAGAGCAGGCCGGAGCCTCAGCGAGGGCAGGCCATAGCCAGAGCGAGAGAAGGCCGGAGCCAAGGCAAGGTCAGGCCGGAACCAGGGCGAGAACAGGCCAGAGCCTGAGCGACAGTAGGCCAGAGCCGGAGAGAGAGCAGGGCGGAGCCTGGGCGAGGGCAGGCCAGAAACAGAGCGAGAACAGGCCGGAACCAAGGCGAGGGCAGGCCGGAGCCAGAGCAGTGGCAGGCCGGAGCCAGGGCGAGGGCAGTCCGGAGCTAGAGCGAGAGCAGGCCGGAGCCAGGGCGAGAGCAGGCCAGAGCGAGAGCAGGCCGGAGCCAGGGCGAGAGCGGGCCGGAGCCTATGCGAGGACAGGCCAGAGCGAGAGCAGGCCGGAGCCAAGGCGATCGCAGGCCAGAACCAGAGCGAGAGCATGCCGGAGTCAAGAAGGGGGCAGGCCAGAGTCAGAGAAGGCCGGAGCCAAGGCAAGGGCAGGCCAGACCGAGAGCAAGCCAGAGCCAGAGCGAGCGAGAGCAGTCCGGAGCCAAGGCGAGGGCAGGCCAGAACCAGAGCGAGAGCATGCCGTAGTCAAGATGATGGCAGGCCAGAGCCAGAGTAAAAGCAGGCCGGAGCCAGGGCGAGGGCAGGCCGGAGCCAGGGTGAGGGTGGGCCGGAGCCAAGGCGAGGGCTGGCCAGAGTCAGAGCAAGGGGAGGCCGGAGCCAGGGCGAGGGCAGGCCGGAGCCAGAGCAAGAGCAAGCCAGAGCCAAGGCGAGAGCAGGCCGGAGCTAAGGCAAGGGCAGTCCAGGGCGAGAGCAGGCCGGAGCCAGGGAGAGGGCAGGCCAGAGCCGAAGCCAGGGCGAGGGCAGGCCAGAGTCACAGTGAGAGCAGGACGGAGCCAAGGCGAGGGCACGCCAGAGCGAGAGCAGGCCAGGGCGAGGGCAGGCCAGAGCAAGAGTAGGCCAGAGCCAAGGCAAGGGCAGGCCAGAGCTAGAGCAAGAGAAGGCCGGAGCCAAGGCAAGGGCAGGCCGGACCCAGGGCGAGAGCAGGCCGGAGACAGTTCGAGGGCAGAGCGAGAGCAGTCCAGAGCCAGAGCGAAAGTAGGCCGGAGCCAGGGCTAGGGCAGGCCAGAGCCAGATAGAGAGCAGGCAGGAGCCAGGGCGAGAGCAGTCCGGAAGCCACGGCCAGGGCAGTCCGGAGCCAGGGTGAGGGCAGTCCGGATGTAGAGCGAGAGCAGGCCGGAGCCAAGCCGAGATTAGCCCGGAGCCAAGGCGAGGGCAGGCCAGAGACAGAGCCAGGGCAGACCAGAGCGAGAGTAGGTCGGAGCCAGGGTGAGAGCAGGCCGGAGCCAGGGCAAAGGCTGGCCGGAACAAGGGCAAGAACAGGCCGGAGTCAAGACGAGGCCAGACCAGAGCAAGAGCAGGCCAGAGCAAGAGCAAGAGTAGGCCGGAGCCAGGGCGAAGGCTGACCAGAGCAAGAGCAGGCCGGAGCCAAGGCGAGAGCTGGCCGGAGCCAGAGCAAGGGCAGGCCAGAGTCACAGTGAGAGCAGGACGGAGCCAAGGCGAGGGCACGCCAGAGCGAGAGCAGGCCAGAGCGACAGCAGGCGAGGGCAGGCCAGAGCCAGAGCAAGAGTAGGCCAGAGCCAAGGCAAGGGCTGGCCAGAGCTAGAGCAAGAGAAGGCCGGAGCCAAGGCAAGGGCAGGCCGGAGCCAGGGGGAGAGCAGGCAGGAGACAGTTCGAGGCCAGAGCGAAAGTAGGCCGGAGCCTGGGCTAGGGCAGGCCAGAGCCAGGGCGAGAGCAGGCTGTAGTCAGGGCGAGAGCTGTCCGGAGCCAGGGCGAGGGCAGTCCGGATGTAGAGCGAGAGCAGGCCGGAGCCAAGCCGAGATTAGCCCGGAGCCAAGGCGAGGGAAGGCCAGAGGCAGAGCCAGGGCAGGCCAGAGCCAGGGCAAAGGCTGGCCGGAACAAGGGCGAGAAAAGGCCGGAGCCAAGGCGAGAGCTGGCCGGAGCCAGAGCAAGGGCAGGCCGGAGCCAGTGCGAGTACAGGCCGGAGCCAGAGCGAGAGCAGGCCGGAT
The DNA here is from genome assembly GCF_046119375.1 of Phyllobates terribilis. Lineage (NCBI taxonomy): Eukaryota > Metazoa > Chordata > Amphibia > Anura > Dendrobatidae > Phyllobates > Phyllobates terribilis. Next base: position 1,698,934 of record NW_027362898.1, on the reverse strand, counting down.
CCAAGGCGAGGGCAGACCAGAGCCAGACCAAGAGCAGGCCGGAGCCAAGGCGACGGCAGGCCAGAGCCAGATCCAGAGCAGGCCGGAGTCAGGGGCGAGGGCAGGCCAGAGTCAGAGCAAGAGCAGGCCGGAGCCAAGGCGAGGGGAGGCCAGAGCCAGAGCAAGAGCAGGCCAGAACCAAAGTGAGAGCAGGCCAGAGCCAGGGTGAATGCAGGCAAGAGCCAGATCGAGAGTAGGCCAGAGCCAAGTCAAGGGCAGGTCAGAGCCAGAGCGAGAGAAGGCTGGAGCCAAGGCAAGGGCAGACTGGAACAAGGGCCAGAGCAGGCCCGAGACAGGGCGAGGCCAGAGCGAGAGCAGGCCACAGCCAGAGTGAGAGTATGCCGGAGCCAGGGCGAGGGCAGGCCAGAGCCAGAGAGAGATCAGGCCGGAGCCAGGGCGATGGCGGGCCAAAGCGAAAGCAGGCTGGAGCCAGGGCGAGAGCAGTCCAGAGCTAAGGCGAGGGCAGGCCGGAGCCAGAACGATGGCAGGCTGGAGCCAGGGCAAGGGCAGTCCGTAACTAGAGCGAGAGCTGGCTGGAGCCAAGGCGAGGGCAGGCCAGAGCGAGAGCAGGCCGGAGCCAAGGCGAGGGCTGGCTAGAGCCAGATCTGGCAAGTGCAGGTTAGAGCCAAGGCGAGGGCAGGCCAGAGCTAGAGCGGGCCGGAGCCAAGGCGAGGGGAGGCCAGAGCGAGAGCAGGCCAGAGCGAGAGCAGTCTCCCGGAGCCAAGGCAAGGGCAGGCCAGAGCGAGAGCAGGCCTGAGCCAGAGCGAGAGCAGGCCGGAGCCAAGTCGAAGGCAGGCCAGAACAAGAGCGAGATCAGGCCAGAGTCAAGACGAGGGCAGGCCAGAGCCAGAGGAAGAGCAGGCCGGAGCCAAGGCATCGGCAGGCGAGAGCCAGAGAGAGAGCAGGCCGGAGCCAGAGCGAGGGCAGGCCAGTGCGAGAGCCGGTCGGAGCCAGGGCGAGAGCAGGCCGGAGCTAATGCGAGTGCAGGCCGGAGCTAGAGCAAGGGCAGGCCGGAGTCAGGGCGAGGGCAGGCCGGAGTCAGGGCGAGGGCAGGCCGGAGCCAGAGCGAGAGCAGACCGGAGCCAAGGCAAGAGCAGGCCGGAGCCAAGGCGAGGGTGGGCCAGAGTCAGAGCGACAGCCGGCTAGAGCTAAGGCAAGGGCAGGCCAGAGAGAGAGCAGGCCGGAGCCAAAGCATGGGCAGGCCAGAGCCAGAGAGATAGCAGGCCGGAGCCAGGGCGAGAGCAGGTCGAAGTCAAGGCTAGAGCAGGCCGGAGCCAATGCAACGGCTGGCTGGAGCTAGAGCAAGGGCAGGCCGGAATCAGGGCGAGGGTAGGCCGGAGCCAGAGCAAGGGCAGACAGGAGTCAGGGCGAGGGCAGGCCGGTATCAGGGCGAGGGCAGGCCGGAGCCAGAGCAAGGGCAGGCCGGATTCAGGGCGAGGGCAGGCCGGATCCGGCCAGAGCGAGAGCAGTCCGGAGCCAAGGCGAGGGTAGACCAGAACGAGACCAGGCCTGAGGAAGGACGAGGGCAGGCCGGAGCCAGGGCAAGGGCAGGCCAGAAGTAAGAGCGAGAGCCCCCGAGAGCCAAGGCAAGGGCAGGCCAGAGGCCGAGTCAGAGCAGGCCGGAGCCAAGGTGAGGGCAGGCCGGAGCCAGAGTGAGAGCAGGTCGGAGCCAAGGCTAGGGCAGGCCAGAGCGAGAGCAGGTCTGAGCCAGGGTGAAGGCAGGCCGGAGCCAGGGGAGGCCAGAGCGAGGGCAGGGAGGGCAGGCCAGAGCCAGACCGAGAGCAGGCCAGTGCCAGAGAGAGCTGTCCGGAGCCAAGGCAAGGGCAGGCCAGAACCAGAGCGAGAGCAGGCCGGAGCCAGAGCTATGGCAGGCCGGAGCCAATGCGAGAGCAGGCCAGAGCGAGAGCAGTCCGGAGCCAAGGCAAGGGCAGGCCAGAGCCAGAGCAGGTCGGAGCCGGGGTGAGGGCATGCCGGAGCCAGCGCGAAGGCAGGCCAGAGCCAGAGCGATGGCAGGGAGGGCTGGCCAGATCCAGAGCGAGAGCAGCCCAGTGCCAGAGTGAGAGCAGTCCGGAGCCAAGGCAAGGGCAGGCCAGAACCAGAGCTAGAGCAGGCAGGAGCCAGGGCGAGGGCAGGACAGAGCGAGAGCAGGTCGGAGCCAGGGCGAGAGCAGGCCGAAGCCAAGGCGAGAGCAAGCCGGAGCCAGGACGAGGGCAGGCCGGAGCCTGGGAGAGAGCAGGCCGGAGCCAAGGCGAGGGCAGGACAGAGCCAGAGCAGGCCGGAGCCAGGGCGAAGGCAGGCCAGAGTCAGCGCGAGAGGAGGCCGGAGCCAAGGCGAGGGCATGCCAGAGCGAGAGCAGGCCGGGGCCAGGACGAGGGCAGGCCAGAGCGAGAGTAGGCTAGAGCCAAAGCGAGGGCAGGCAAGAGCGAGAGCAGGCTGGAGCCAGGACAAGGGCAGGCCGGAGCCTAGGCGAGAACGGGCCGGAGCCAAGGCGAGGGCAGGACAGTGTCAGAGCAGGCCGTAGCCAGGGCGAGGGCAGGCCAGAGTCAGAGCAAGAGGAGGCCGGAGCCAGGTCGAGGGCAGGCCGGAGCCAGGTCGAGGGCAGGCCGGAGCCAGGTCGAGGGCAGGCCGGAGCCAGTGCGAGGGCAGGCCGGAGCCAGTGCGAGGGCAGGCCGGAGCCAGGGCGAGGGCAGGCCGGAGCCAGTGCGAGGGCAGGCCGGAGCCTAGGCGAGGGCAGGAGCTGGCCGGAGCCAAGGTGAGGGCAGGCTGGAGCCAGAGGGAGGGCAGGCCAGAGCGAGATCAGGCCGAAGCCAGGGCAAGAGCAGGCCGGAGCCAAGGCGACGGCAGGCCAGAGCGAGAGCAGGCCGGAGCCAAGGTGAGGGCAGGCAAGAGCCAGAACGAGAGCAGGCCAGTGCCAGAGCGAGATCAGGCCAGTGCCAGAGCGAGAGCAGTCCGGAGCCAAGGCAAGGGCAGGCCAGAGAGAGAATAGGCCTGAGCGAGAGCAGGCCGGAGCCAAGGCGAAGGCAGGCCAGAACCAAAGCGAGAGCAGGCCGGAGTCAAGACGAGGGCAGGCCAGAGCCAGAGCAAGAAAGAGCAGGCTGGTGCCAAGGCGAGGGCTGGCCGGAGCCAGAACAGGAGCTGGCCGGAGCCAGAGCAAGGGCAGGCCGGAGCCAGGGCGAGGGCAGGCTGAAGCCAGAGCGAGAGCAGGCTGGAGCCAGGGCGAGAGCAGGCCGGAGCCAAGGAGATGGCAGGCCAGAGCAAGAGCAGGCCGGAGCCAGGATGAGGGCAGGCCGTAGCCAAGGCGAGGGCAGAATCGAGCTAAAGCCAGAGCAGGCCGGAGCCTGGGCGAGGGCAGACCAGAGTCAGAGCGAGAGCAGGCCGGTGCCAAGGCGAGGGCAGGCCGGAGCCAGGCCGAGGAAAGCGAGAGCAGGCCGGAGCCTGGGCGAGGGCAGACCAGAGTCAAAGCTAGAGCTGGCTGGAGCCAAGGCGAGGGCAGGACAGAGCGAGATCAGGCCGGAGCCAGGGCAAGAGCAGGCTAGAGAGAGCGAAAGTAGGCCAGAGCCAAGGCTAGGGCAGGCGAGAGCCAGAGCGAGAGAAGTCCGGAGCCAAGGCGAGGACAGGCCAGAGCCAGAGCGAGAGCAAGCCGGAGACAAGGTGAGGGCAGGCCAGAGCCAGAACGAGAGCAGGTCAGTTCCAGATCGAGAGCAGGCCAGTGCAAGAGCGAGAGAATGCCGGAGTCAGGGCGAGAGCAGGCCGGAGAAAGGTCGAGGGCAGGCCAGAGCCAGAGCGAGAGCAGGCTGGAGCCAGGAGGAGGGCAAGCCGGAGCCAGGGCGAGAGCAGGCCGTAGCCAAGGCGAGGGCAGGACAGAGCTAGAGCCATAGCAGGTCGGAGCCTGGGCGAGGGCAGACCAGAGTTAGAGCGAGAGCAGGCCGGAGCCAAGGCGAGGGCAGGCCGGAGCCAGGTAGAGGGCAGACCAGAGTCAAAGCGAGAGCAGGCTGGAGCAAAGGCGAGGGCAGGCCAGAGCAAGATCAGGCCGGAGCAAGGGCAAGGGCAGGCCAGAGAGAGCGAAAGTAGGCCAGAGCCAAGTCTAGGGCAGGCGAGAGCCAGAGCGGGAGAAGTCTGGAGCCAAGGCGAGGACAGGCCAGAGCCAGAGCGAGAGCAAGCCGGAGAGAAGGTGAGGGCAGGCCAGAGCGAGAGTAGGTCAGTTCCAGATCGAGAGTAGGCCTGTGCAACATCGAGAGAATGCCGGAGTCAGGACGAGGGCAGGCCAGAGCGAGAGCAGTCCGGAGAAAGGGCGAGGGCAGGCCGGAGCCAGAGCTAGAGCAGGCCGGAGCCAGAGCGAGAGCAGGCCGGAGCCAAGGCGAGGGCTGGCCGGAGGCAGAGTGAGAGCAGGCTGGAGCCAGGGCGAGGGCAGGCCGGACGGAGACAGAGCGAGAGCAAGCCAGAGGCAAGGTGAGGGCAGGCCAGAAGCAGAGCCACGGCGGGCCAGAGCGAGAGCTGGCCCGAGCGAAGGCGAGGACAGGCCAGAGCGAGAGCAAGAGCAGGTCGGAGCCAAGGCGAGGGCAGGCAAGAGCGAGAGCAGGCCGGAGCCAAGGCGAGTGCAGGCCAGAGCGAGAGCAGTCTGGAGCCAGAGCAGGCTTGAGCCAGAGCGAGGGCATGCCGGGGCCAAGGTGAAGGCAGGCCAGAACCAGAGCGATAGCAGTCCGGAGTCAAGACGAGGGCAGGCCAGAGCAAGAGCAGGCCGGAGCCAGGGCGAGGGCAGTCCAGATCCAGAGCAAGAGAAGGCCGGAGCCAGGGCGAGAGCAGGCCGGAGCCAAGGCGTAAGCTGGCCGTAGCCAGAGCAAGGGCAGGCTGGAGCCACAGCGAGAGCAGGCCGGAGCTAAGGCGAGGGCAGGCCAGAGCGAGAGCAGGCTGAAGCCAGGGCAACAGCAGGCCGGAGCCAAGGCCTGGGCAGGCCAGAGCCAGATCCAGAGCAGGACGGAGCCAGGGCGAGGACAGGCCAGAGTCAGAGCGAGAGCAGGCCGGAGCCAAGACGAGGGCAGGCGTGAGCCAGAGCGAGAGAAGGCCGGAGCCAAGGAGAGGCAGGCCAGAGCGAGAGCAGGCCCGAGCCAGAGCGAGAGCAGGCCCGAGCCGAGGCAAGGGCAGGCATGAACCAGAGCGAGAGCAGGCCAGAGCGAGAGCAGGCCGGAGCCAGGGCGAGGGCAGGCTGCAGCCAAGACGAGGGCAGGCTTGAGCAGAACCAGGGCAGGCCAGAGCGAGAGCAGGCTGGAGCCAAGGCGACAGCAGGCCAGAGCCAGAGCGAGAGCAGGCCGGAGCCAAGGTGAGGGCAGGCAAGAGCCAGAACGAGAGCAGGCCAGTGCCAGAGCGAGATCAGGCCAGTGCCAGAGCGAGAGCAGTCCGGAGCCAAGGTAAGGGCAGGCCAGAACCAGAGAGAGAGTCGGCCGAGCGAGAGCAAGAGCAGGCCGGAGCCTAGGCGAAGGCAGGCCAGAACCAAAGCGAGAGCAGGCCGGAGTCAAGACGAGGGCAGGCCAGAGCCAGAGCAAGGGCAGGCTGGAGCCAGAGTGAGAGCAGGCCGGAGCCAGGGCAAGAGCATGCCGGAGCCAGGGCGAGGGCAGGCTGGAGCCAGAGGGAGGGCAGGCCGGAGCCAGTCAGAGGGCAGGCCGGAGCCACTTAGAGGGCAGGCCGGAGCCAGGCCGAGGGCAGGCCGGATCCAGGGCGAGAGCTCCGGCATGCTAAGGCGAGGGCAGGCCAGAGCCAAGGCGAAGACCGGACAGAGCTAGAGCCAGAGCAGGCTGGAGCCTGGGCGAGGGCAGACCAGAGTCAGAGCGAGAGCAGGCCGGAGCCAAGGCGAGGGCAGGCCAGAGCGAGATCAGGCCGGAGCCAGGGCAAGAGCAGGCCGGAGCCAAGGCGACGGACGGCAGGCCAGAGACAGAACGAGAGCAGGCCAGTGCCAGAGCGAGATCAGGCCAGTGCCAGAGCGAGAGCAGTCCGGAGCCAAGGCAAGGGCAGGCCAGAGCCAGAGAGAGAATAGGCTTGAGCGAGAGCAGGCCGGAGCCAAGGCGAAGGCGGGGCAGAACCAAAGCGAGAGCAGGCCGGAGTCAAGACGAGGGCAGGCCAGAGCCAGAGCAAGAAAGAGCAGGCTGGAGCCAAGGCGAGTGCTGGCCAGAGCCCAAACAGGAGCTGGCCGGAGCCAGAGCAAGGGCAGGCCGGAGCAGGGCGAGGGCAGGCTGAAGCCAGAGCGAGAGCAGGCCGGAGCCAAGGAGAAGGCAGGCCAGAACAAGAGCGAAATCAGGCCAGAGTCAAGACGAGGGCAGGCCAGAGCCAGAGGAAGAGCAGGTCGGAGCCAAGGCTTCGGCAGTCGAGAGCCAGAGAGAGAGCAGGCCGGAGACAGAGAGAGGGCAGACCAGAGCGAGAGCAGGTCGGAGCCAGGGCGAGAGCAGGCCGGAGCGAATGCGAGGGCCGGCCGGAGCTAGAGCAAGGGCTGGCCCGAGCCAGAGAGAGAGCAGGCCTGAGCCAAGGCAAGAGCAGGCCTGAGCCAAGGCAAGAGCAGTCCGGAGCCAAGGCGAGGGTAGACCAGAACGAGGGCAGGCCTGAGCAAGGACGAGGGCAGGCCGGAGCCAGGGCAGGCCAGAGCGAGAGCCGGCCAGAGCTAAGGCAAGGGCAGGCCAGAGCCAGAGAGAGAGCAGGCCGGAGCCAAGGCATGGACAGGCCAGAGTCAGTGAGAGAGCAGGTCGGAGCCATGGCGAGAGCAGGTCGGAGTCAAGGCTAGAGCAGGCCGGAGCCAATGCAAGGGCTGGCTGGAGCTAGAGCAAGGGCAGGCCGGAATCAGGGCGAGGGCATGCCGGAGCCAGAGCGAGAGCCGGCCGGAGCTAAGGCGAGAGCAGGCCGGAGCCAAGGCGAGTGTAGGCCGGAGCCAAGGCGAGGGTAGGCCAGAGCCAGAGTGAAAACAGGCCGGAGCCAGGACGAGGGCAGGCCAGAGCCAGAGCGAGAGCCGGCCAGAGCGAGAGCAGGCCGGAGCCTCGGTGAGGGCAGGCCAGAGCCAGTGCGAGAGAAGGCCGGAGCCAAGGCAAGGTCAGGCTGGAACCTGGGCGAGAACAGGCCAGAGCCAGAGCGAGAGTAGGCCAGAGCCAGAGAGAGAGTAGGGCGGAGCTTTGGCGAGGGCAGGCTAGAAACAGAGCGAGAACAGGTCGGAGCCAGGACGAGAGCAGGCCGGAGCCAAGGCGAGGGCAGGCTGGAGCCAGAGCGATGGCAGGCCGGAGCCAGGGCGAGGGCAGTCCGGAGCTAGAGCGAGAGCAGGCCGGAACCAGGGCGAGAGCAGGCCAGAGCGAGAGCAGGCCGGAGCCAGGGCGAGAGCACGCCAGAGCGAGCGAGAGCAGTTCGGAGCCAAGCCAAGCGTAGGCCAGAGTGAGAGTTGGCCTGAACCAGAGCGACTGCAGGCCGGAGCCAAGGCAAAGACAGGCCAGAACCAGAGCGAGAGCATGCCGAAGTCAAGACGAGGGCAGGCCAGAGCGAGGGCAGGCCAGATCCAGAGCGAGAGCAGGCCGGAGCCAAGGCGAGGGCTGGCCAGAGTCAGAGCGAGGGCAGGCCGGAGCCAGGGCGACAGCAGGCCGGAGCCAAGGCAAGGGCTGGCCAGAGTCAGAGCGAGGGCAGGCCGGAGCCAGGGCGAGGGCTGGCCGGAGCCAGAGCAACAGCAAGCCTGAGCCAAGGCGAGAGCAGGCCGGAGCCAAGGCGAGGGCAGTCCAGAGCAAGAGCAGGCCGGAGCCAGGGCGAAAGCAGGCCATAGCCAAGGAGAAGGCAGGCCAGAGCCAGATCCAGAGCAGGCCAGAGCCAGGGCGAGGGCAGGCCAGAGTCAGAGCGAGAGCAGGACGTAGCCAAGGCGAGGGCAACACAGAGCGAAAGCAGGCCAGAGCGAGAGCAGGCCAGAGCCAGAGCGAGAGGAGGCCGGGGCCAGGGCGAGGGCAGGCCAGAGCCAGAGAAAGAGTAGGCCAGAGCCAAGGCAAGGGCAGACCAGAGCCAGAGCAAGAGAAGGCCGGAGCCAAGGCAAGGGCAGGCCGGAACCAGGGCGAGAGCAGGCCGGAGACAGTTCGAGGCCAGAGCGAGAGCAGGCCAGAGCTAGAGCGAGAGTAGGCCGGAGCCAGGGCGACGGCAGGCCAGAGCCAGAGAGAGTAGGCGGAGCGAGGGCAGGCCAGAGCGAGAGCCGGTCGGAGCCAGGGCGAGAGCAGGTCGGAGCCCGAGCTATGGCATAGCGGAGCCAGGGTGAGGGCAGTACGGAGCTAGAGCGAGAGCAGGCTGGAGCCAAGGCAAAGCCAGGCCAGAGGCAGAGCCAGGGTAGGCCAGAGCAAGAGTAGGCCAGAGCGAGAGCAGTCCGGAGCCAAGGCAAAGACAGGCCCAAGCCAGACCGAGAGCAAGCCAGAGCGAAAGCAGTCCGGAGCCAAGGCAGGAGCAGGCCAGAGTGAGAGCAGTCCGGAGCCAAGGAAAGGGCAGGCCAGAGAGAGAATAGGCCTGAGCGAGAGCAGGCCGGAGCCAAGGCGAAGGCAGGCCAGAACCAAAGCGAGAGCAGGCCGGAGTCAAGACGAGGGCAGGCCAGAGCCAGAGCAAGAAAGAGCAGGCTGGTGCCAAGGCGAGGGCTGGCCGGAGCCAGAACAGGAGCTGGCCGGAGCCAGAGCAAGGGCAGGCCGGAGCCAGGGCGAGGGCAGGCTGAAGCCAGAGCGAGAGCAGGCCGGAGCCAGGGCGAGAGCAGGCCGGAGCCAAGGAGATGGCAGGCCAGAGCAAGAGCGAGATCAGGCTAGAGTCAAAACGAGGGCAGGCCAGAGCCAGAGGAAGAGCAGGCCGGAGCCAAGGCATGGGCAGGCCGGAGCCAGGGCGAGGGCAGGTCAGAGCGAGAGCAGGTCAGAGCCAGGGCGACAGCAGGCCGGAGTCAAGACAAAGGCAGGCCAGAGCCAGAGAGAGAGCAGGCCAGAGCCAAGGCGAGGGCAGCCCAGTGCCAGAGTGAGAGCAGGCCGGAGCCAGGGCGAGAGCAGGCCAGAGCGAGAGCAGGCCAGAGCCAGAGAGAAAGCAGTCCGGAGCCAAGGCAAGGGCAGGCCAGAGCCAGAGCGAGAGCAGGCCTGAGCCAAGGCGAAGGCAGGCCAGAACAAGAGCGAGATCAGGCCAGAGTCAAGACGAGGGCAGGCCAGAGCCAGAGGAAGAGCAGGCCGGAGCCAAGGCTTCGGCAGTCGAGAGCCATAGAGAGAGCAGGCCGGAGACAGAGAGAGGGCAGACCAGAGCGAAAGCAGGTCGGAGCCAGGGCGAGGGCCGGCCGGAGCTAGAGCAAGGGCTGGCCCAAGCCAGAGAGAGAGCACGCCGGAGACAGAGAGAGAGCAGGCCTGAGCCAGAGCGAGAGCAGGCCTGAGCCAAGGCAAGAGCAGTCCGGAGCCAAGGCGAGGGTAGACCAGAACGAGGGCAGGCCGGAGCCAGGGCAGGCCAGAGTCAGAGCGAGAGCCGGCCAGAGCTAAGGCAAGGGCAGGCCAGAGAGAGAGCAGGCCGGAGCCAAGGCATGGACAGGCCAGAGCCAGAGAGAGAGCAGGCCGCAGCCATGGCGAGAGCAGGTCGGAGTCAAGGCTAGAGCAGGCCGGAGCCAATGCAAGGGCTGGCTGGAGCTAGAGCAAGGGCAGGCCGGAATCAGGGCGAGGGCATGCCGGAGCCAGAGCGAGAGCCGGCCGGAGCCAAGGCGAGGGTAGGCCGGAGCCAAGGCGAGGGTAGGCCGAAGCCAAGGCGAGTGTAGGCCGGAGCCAAGGCGAGGGTAGGCCAGAGCCAGAGTGAAAACAGGCCGGAGCCAAGGCAAGGTCAGGCTGGAACCTGGGCGAGAACAGGCCAGAGCCAGAGCGAGAGTAGGCCAGAGCCAGAGAGAGAGCAGGGCGGAGCCTTGGCGAGGGCAGGCTAGAAACAGAGCGAGAACAGGTCGGAGCCAGGACGAGAGCAGGCCGGAGCCAAGGCGAGGGCAGGCTGGAGCCAGAGCGATGGCAGGCCGGAGCCAGGGCGAGGGCAGTCCGGAGCTAGAGCGAGAGCAGGCCGGAACCAGGGCGAGAGCAGGCCAGAGCGAGAGCAGGCCGGAGCCAGGGCGAGAGCACGCCAGAGCCAGAGCGAGCGAGAGCAGTTCGGAGCCAAGGAAAGGGTAGGCCAGAGCGAGAGTTGGCCTGAACCAGAGCGACTGCAGGCCGGAACCAAGGCAAAGACAGGCCAGAACCAGAGCGAGAGCATGCCGAAGTCAAGACGAGGGCAGGCCAGAGCAAGAGCAGGCCGGAGCCAGGGCGAGGGCAGGCCAGATCCAGAGCAAGAGCAGGCTGGATCCAGAGCGAGAGCAGGCCGGAGCCAAGGCGAGGGCTGGCCAGAGTCAGAGCGAGGGCAGGCCGGAGCCAGGGCGACAGCAGGCCGGAGCCAAGGCAAGGGCTGGCCAGAGTCAGAGCGAGGGCAGGCCGGAGCCAGGGTGAGGGCTGGCCGGAGCCAGAGCAACAGCAAGCCTGAGCCAAGGCGAGAGCAGGCCGGAGCCAAGGCGAGGGCAGTCCAGAGCAAGAGCAGGCCGGAGCCAGGGCGAGAGCAGGCCATAGCCAAGGAGAAGGCAGCCAGATCCAGAGCAGGCCAGAGCCAGGGCGAGGGCAGGCCAGAGTCAGAGCGAGAGCAGGACGGAGCCAAGGCGAGGGCAACACAGAGCGAGAGCAGGCCAGAGCGAGAGCAGGCCAGAGCCAGAGCGAGAGAAGGCCAGGGCGAGGGCAGGCCAGAGCCAGAGCAAGAGAAGGCCAGAGCCAAGGCAAGGGCAGACCAGAGCCAGAGCAAGAGAAGGCCGGAGCCAAGGCAAGGGCAGGCCGGAACCAGGGCGAGAGCAGGCCGGAGACAGTTCGAGGCCAGAGCGAGAGTAGGCCGGAGCCAGGGCGACGGCAGGCCAGAGCCAGAGAGAGTAGGCGGAGCGAGGGCAGGCCAGAGCGAGAGCCGGTCGGAGCCAGAGCGAGAGCAGTCCGGAGCCAGAGCTAGGGCAGGCCAGAACCAGAGCGAGAGCACACCTGAGCCAGAGCGAGAGCAGGCTGGAGCCATGGCGAAGGCAGGCCAGGACAAGAGCGAGATCAGGCTAGAGTCAAGACGAGGGCAGGCCGGAGCCAAGGCATGGGCAGGCCAGAGCCAGAGAGAGAGCAGGCCGGAGCCAGGGCGAGGGCAGGCCAGAGCGAGATCGAGAGCAGGGCGATTGCTGGCCGGAGCCAATGCAAGTGCAGGCCGGAGTTAGGGTGAGGGCAGGCCGGAGCCAGAGCAAGAGGAGGCCGGAGCCAAGGCGAGGGTAGGTCAGAGCCAAGGCAAGAGCAGGCCAGAGCCAGAGCGATAGAAGGCCAGAGCCAAGGCAAGGGCAGGCCGGAACCAGGGCGAGAGCAGGCCGGAGATAGGGTGAGGCCAGAGCCAGAACAAGAGTGAGAGACGGCTGGAGCCAAGGCGAAGGCAGGCCAGAACAAGAGCGAGATCAGGCTAGAGTGAAAACGAGGGCAGGCCAGAGCCAGAGGAAGAGCAGGCCGGAGCCAAGGCATGGGCAGGCCGGAGCCAGGGCGAGGGCAGGCCAGAGCGAGAGCAGGTCGGAGCCAGGGCGACAGCAGGCCGGAGTCAAGACAAAGGCAGGCCAGAGCCAGAGAGAGAGCAGGCCAGAGCCAAGGCGAGGGCAGCCCAGTGCCAGAGTGAGAGCAGGCCGGAGCCAGGGCGAGAGCAGGCCAGAGCGAGAGCAGGCCAGAGCCAGAGAGAAAGCAGTCCGGAGCCAAGGCAAGGGCAGGCCAGAGCCAGAGAGAAAGCAGGCCTGAGCCAGAGCGAGAGCAGGCCGGAGCCAAGGCGAAGGCAGGCCAGAACAAGAGCGAGAACAGGATGGCGTTAAGATGAGGGCAGGCCAGAGCCAGAGCAAGGGCAGGCCGGAACCAGAGCGAGAGCAGGCCGGAGCCAAGGCGAGAGCAGGCTGGAGCCAAGACGAGGGCAGGCCAGAGCCAGACCGAGAGCAGGCCGGAGCCAAGGCGAGGGCAGGCCAGATCCAGGGCAGGGCGAGGGCAGGCCAGAGTCAGAGCGAGAGCAGGCCGGAGCCAAGGCGAGGGCACGCCAGAGCGAGAGCAGGCTGGAGCCAGAGCGATGGCTGGCAAGAGTCAGAGCGAGAGTAGGCCGGAACAAGGGCGAGAACAGGCCGGAGTCCAGACGAGGGCAGGCCGGAGCCAGGGCGAGAGCAGGCCGGAGCCAAGGCGAGGGCTGGCCGGAGCCAGAGCAAGGGCAGGCCGGAGCCAGGGCGAGGACAGGCCGGAGCCAAGGCGAGGGCTGGCCGGAGCCAGAGCAAGGGCCGGCCGGAGCCAGGGCGAGGACAGGCCGGAGCCAAGGCGAGAGCAGGCCGGAGCCAGAGCAAGGGCAGGCCGGAGCTAGGGCGAGGACAGGCCAGAGCCAGATCCAGAGCAGGCCGGAGCCAAAGCGAGGGCACGCCAGACCCAGAGCGAGAGCAGGCCAGAGCCAGGGCGAGGGCAGGCAAGAGCCAGAGCGAGAGTAGGACAGAGCCAAGGCAAGGGCAGGCCAGAGCGATAGAAGGCCGGAACCAAGGCAAGCGCAGGCCTTAACAAGGGCTAGAGCAGGCCCGAGACAGGGCGAGGCCAAAGCGAGAGCAGGCCACAGCCAGAGTGAGAGTATGCCGGAGCTAGGGCGAGGGCAGGCCAGAGCCAGAGAGAGAGCAGGCTGGAGCCAGGGCGAGGGCGGGCCAGAGCCAAAGTGAGAGCAGGCCAGAGCCATGGCGAGAGCAGGCCAGAGCTTAGGCGAGGGCAGGCCAGAGCCAAAGCGATGGCAGGCCGGAGCCAGGGCAAGGGCAGTCCGGACCTAGAGCGAGAGCAGGCCGTAGCCAAGGTGAGAGCTGACCGGAGCCAAGGCGAGGGCAGGCCAGAGGCAGAGCCAGGGCAGGCCAGAGCAAGAGCAGGCCGGAGCCAAGGCGAGGGCTGGCCAGAGCCAGAGCAAGAGCAGGTCGGAGCCAAGGCGAGGGCAGGCCAGAGCGAGAGCAGGCCGGAGCCAAGGCAACGGCAGGCCAGAGCGAGAGCTGGCCTGAGCCAGAGCAAGAGCAGGCCGGAGCCAAGGCGAAGGCAGGCCAGAACAACAGCGAGATCAGGCCAGAGTCAAGACGAGAGCAGGCCGGAGCCAAGGCATGGACAGGCGAGAGCCATAGAGAGAGCAGGCCGGAGCCAGAGCGAGTGCAGGCCAGAGTGAGAGGAGGTCAGAGCCAGGGCGAGAGCAGGCCGAAGTCAAGACAAGGGTAGGCCAGAGCAAGAGCCGGCCAGATCCAGAGCAAGAGCAGGCCGGAGCCAGGGCGAGGGCAGGCCAGAGGCAGGGCAAGAGCAGGCCGGAGTCAGAGCGAGAGCAGGCCGGAGCCAAGGCGAGGGCTCAACGGAGCCAGAGCGAGGGCAGGCCGAAGCCAGGGCGAGAGCAGGCCGAGGGCTGGCCGGAGCCAAGGCGAGGGCTGGCCGGAGCCAAGGCGAGGGCTGGCCGGAGCCAAGGCTTCGGCAGTCGAGAGCCATAGAGAGAGCAGGCCGGAGACAGAGAGAGGGCAGACCAGAGCGAAAGCAGGTCGGAGCCAGGGCGAGGGCCGGCCGGAGCTAGAGCAAGGGCTGGCCCAAGCCAGAGAGAGAGCACGCCGGAGACAGAGAGAGAGCAGGCCTGAGCCAGAGCGAGAGCAGGCCTGAGCCAAGGCAAGAGCAGTCCGGAGCCAAGGCGAGGGTAGACCAGAACGAGGGCAGGCCGGAGCCAGGGCAGGCCAGAGTCAGAGCGAGAGCCGGCCAGAGCTAAGGCAAGGGCAGGCCAGAGAGAGAGCAGGCCGGAGCCAAGGCATGGACAGGCCAGAGCCAGAGAGAGAGCAGGCCGCAGCCATGGCGAGAGCAGGTCGGAGTCAAGGCTAGAGCAGGCCGGAGCCAATGCAAGGGCTGGCTGGAGCTAGAGCAAGGGCAGGCCGGAATCAGGGCGAGGGCATGCCGGAGCCAGAGCGAGAGCCGGCCGGAGCCAAGGCGAGGGTAGGCCGGAGCCAAGGCGAGGGTAGGCCGAAGCCAAGGCGAGTGTAGGCCGGAGCCAAGGCGAGGGTAGGCCAGAGCCAGAGTGAAAACAGGCCGGAGCCAAGGCAAGGTCAGGCTGGAACCTGGGCGAGAACAGGCCAGAGCCAGAGCGAGAGTAGGCCAGAGCCAGAGAGAGAGCAGGGCGGAGCCTTGGCGAGGGCAGGCTAGAAACAGAGCGAGAACAGGTCGGAGCCAGGACGAGAGCAGGCCGGAGCCAAGGCGAGGGCAGGCTGGAGCCAGAGCGATGGCAGGCCGGAGCCAGGGCGAGGGCAGTCCGGAGCTAGAGCGAGAGCAGGCCGGAACCAGGGCGAGAGCAGGCCAGAGCGAGAGCAGGCCGGAGCCAGGGCGAGAGCACGCCAGAGCCAGAGCGAGCGAGAGCAGTTCGGAGCCAAGGCAAGGGTAGGCCAGAGCGAGAGTTGGCCTGAACCAGAGCGACTGCAGGCCGGAACCAAGGCAAAGACAGGCCAGAACCAGAGCGAGAGCATGCCGAAGTCAAGACGAGGGCAGGCCAGAGCAAGAGCAGGCCGGAGCCAGGGCGAGGGCAGGCCAGATCCAGAGCAAGAGCAGGCTGGATCCAGAGCGAGAGCAGGCCGGAGCCAAGGCGAGGGCTGGCCAGAGTCAGAGCGAGGGCAGGCCGGAGCCAGGGCGACAGCAGGCCGGAGCCAAGGCAAGGGCTGGCCAGAGTCAGAGCGAGGGCAGGCCGGAGCCAGGGTGAGGGCTGGCCGGAGCCAGAGCAACAGCAAGCCTGAGCCAAGGCGAGAGCAGGCCGGAGCCAAGGCGAGGGCAGTCCAGAGCAAGAGCAGGCCGGAGCCAGGGCGAGAGCAGGCCATAGCCAAGGAGAAGGCAGCCAGATCCAGAGCAGGCCAGAGCCAGGGCGAGGGCAGGCCAGAGTCAGAGCGAGAGCAGGACGGAGCCAAGGCGAGGGCAACACAGAGCGAGAGCAGGCCAGAGCGAGAGCAGGCCAGAGCCAGAGCGAGAGAAGGCCAGGGCGAGGGCAGGCCAGAGCCAGAGCAAGAGAAGGCCAGAGCCAAGGCAAGGGCAGACCAGAGCCAGAGCAAGAGAAGGCCGGAGCCAAGGCAAGGGCAGGCCGGAACCAGGGCGAGAGCAGGCCGGAGACAGTTCGAGGCCAGAGCGAGAGTAGGCCGGAGCCAGGGCGACGGCAGGCCAGAGCCAGAGAGAGTAGGCGGAGCGAGGGCAGGCCAGAGCGAGAGCCGGTCGGAGCCAGAGCGAGAGCAGTCCGGAGCCAGAGCTAGGGCAGGCCAGAACCAGAGCGAGAGCACACCTGAGCCAGAGCGAGAGCAGGCTGGAGCCATGGCGAAGGCAGGCCAGGACAAGAGCGAGATCAGGCTAGAGTCAAGACGAGGGCAGGCCGGAGCCAAGGCATGGGCAGGCCAGAGCCAGAGAGAGAGCAGGCCGGAGCCAGGGCGAGGGCAGGCCAGAGCGAGATCGAGAGCAGGGCGATTGCTGGCCGGAGCCAATGCAAGTGCAGGCCGGAGTTAGGGTGAGGGCAGGCCGGAGCCAGAGCAAGAGGAGGCCGGAGCCAAGGCGAGGGTAGGTCAGAGCCAAGGCAAGAGCAGGCCAGAGCCAGAGCGATAGAAGGCCAGAGCCAAGGCAAGGGCAGGCCGGAACCAGGGCGAGAGCAGGCCGGAGATAGGGTGAGGCCAGAGCCAGAACAAGAGTGAGAGACGGCTGGAGCCAAGGCGAAGGAAGGCCAGAACAAGAGCGAGATCAGGCTAGAGTGAAAACGAGGGCAGGCCAGAGCCAGAGGAAGAGCAGGCCGGAGCCAAGGCATGGGCAGGCCGGAGCCAGGGCGAGGGCAGGCCAGAGCGAGAGCAGGTCGGAGCCAGGGCGACAGCAGGCCGGAGTCAAGACAAAGGCAGGCCAGAGCCAGAGAGAGAGCAGGCCAGAGCCAAGGCGAGGGCAGCCCAGTGCCAGAGTGAGAGCAGGCCGGAGCCAGGGCGAGAGCAGGCCAGAGCGAGAGCAGGCCAGAGCCAGAGAGAAAGCAGTCCGGAGCCAAGGCAAGGGCAGGCCAGAGCCAGAGAGAAAGCAGGCCTGAGCCAGAGCGAGAGCAGGCCGGAGCCAAGGCGAAGGCAGGCCAGAACAAGAGCGAGAACAGGATGGCGTTAAGATGAGGGCAGGCCAGAGCCAGAGCAAGGGCAGGCCGGAACCAGAGCGAGAGCAGGCCGGAGCCAAGGCGAGAGCAGGCTGGAGCCAAGACGAGGGCAGGCCAGAGCCAGACCGAGAGCAGGCCGGAGCCAAGGCGAGGGCAGGCCAGATCCAGGGCAGGGCGAGGGCAGGCCAGAGTCAGAGCGAGAGCAGGCCGGAGCCAAGGCGAGGGCACGCCAGAGCGAGAGCAGGCTGGAGCCAGAGCGATGGCTGGCAAGAGTCAGAGCGAGAGTAGGCCGGAACAAGGGCGAGAACAGGCCGGAGTCCAGACGAGGGCAGGCCGGAGCCAGGGCGAGAGCAGGCCGGAGCCAAGGCGAGGGCTGGCCGGAGCCAGAGCAAGGGCAGGCCGGAGCCAGGGCGAGGACAGGCCGGAGCCAAGGCGAGGGCTGGCCGGAGCCAGAGCAAGGGCCGGCCGGAGCCAGGGCGAGGACAGGCCGGAGCCAAGGCGAGAGCAGGCCGGAGCCAGAGCAAGGGCAGGCCGGAGCTAGGGCGAGGACAGGCCAGAGCCAGATCCAGAGCAGGCCGGAGCCAAAGCGAGGGCACGCCAGACCCAGAGCGAGAGCAGGCCAGAGCCAGGGCGAGGGCAGGCAAGAGCCAGAGCGAGAGTAGGACAGAGCCAAGGCAAGGGCAGGCCAGAGCGATAGAAGGCCGGAACCAAGGCAAGCGCAGGCCTTAACAAGGGCTAGAGCAGGCCCGAGACAGGGCGAGGCCAAAGCGAGAGCAGGCCACAGCCAGAGTGAGAGTATGCCGGAGCTAGGGCGAGGGCAGGCCAGAGCCAGAGAGAGAGCAGGCTGGAGCCAGGGCGAGGGCGGGCCAGAGCCAAAGTGAGAGCAGGCCAGAGCCATGGCGAGAGCAGGCCAGAGCTTAGGCGAGGGCAGGCCAGAGCCAAAGCGATGGCAGGCCGGAGCCAGGGCAAGGGCAGTCCGGACCTAGAGCGAGAGCAGGCCGTAGCCAAGGTGAGAGCTGACCGGAGCCAAGGCGAGGGCAGGCCAGAGGCAGAGCCAGGGCAGGCCAGAGCAAGAGCAGGCCGGAGCCAAGGCGAGGGCTGGCCAGAGCCAGAGCAAGAGCAGGTCGGAGCCAAGGCGAGGGCAGGCCAGAGCGAGAGCAGGCCGGAGCCAAGGCAACGGCAGGCCAGAGCGAGAGCTGGCCTGAGCCAGAGCAAGAGCAGGCCGGAGCCAAGGCGAAGGCAGGCCAGAACAACAGCGAGATCAGGCCAGAGTCAAGACGAGAGCAGGCCGGAGCCAAGGCATGGACAGGCGAGAGCCAGAGCGAGAGCAGGCCGGAGCCAGAGCGAGTGCAGGCCAGAGTGAGAGGAGGTCAGAGCCAGGGCGAGAGCAGGCCGAAGTCAAGACAAGGGTAGGCCAGAGCAAGAGCCGGCCAGATCCAGAGCAAGAGCAGGCCGGAGCCAGGGCGAGGGCAGGCCAGAGGCAGGGCAAGAGCAGGCCGGAGTCAGAGCGAGAGCAGGCCGGAGCCAAGGCGAGGGCTCAACGGAGCCAGAGCGAGGGCAGGCCGAAGCCAGGGCGAGAGCAGGCCGAGGGCTGGCCGGAGCCAAGGCGAGGGCTGGCCGGAGCCAAGGCGAGGGCTGGCCGGAGCCAAGGCGAGGGCAGGCCAGAGCGAGAGCAGGCCGGAGCCAATGCGAGGGCAGGCCAGAGCCAGATCCAGAGCAGGCCAGAGTCAGGGCGAGAGCAGGCTGGGGCCAAGGCGAGGGCACGCCAGAGCGAGAGCAGGCCGGAGCCAGGGCGAGGGCAGGCCAGAGCCAGAGCGAGAGTTGGCCAGAGCCAAGGCAAGGGCAGGCCAGAGCGAGAGAAGGCCGGAGCCAAGGCAAGGGCCGGCCGGAACAAGGGCGAGAGCAGGCCGGAGACAGGGCGAGGCCAGAGCGAGAGCAGGTCAGAACTAGAGCGAGAGTATGCCGGAGCCAGGGCGAGGGCAGGCCAGAGACTGAGTGAGAGCAGGCCAGAGCGAGAACAGTCCGGAGCCAGAGCTAGGGCTGGCCAGAGCCAGAGCGAGAGCAGGCCTGAGCCAGAGCGAGAGCAGGCCTGAGCCAGAGCGAGAGCAGGCTGGAGCCATGGCGAAGGCAGGCCAGAACAAGAGCGAGATCAGGCTAGAGTCAATACGAGGGCAGGCCAGAGCCAGAGGAAGAGCAGGCCGGAGCCAAGGCATGGGCAGGCCAGAGCCAGAGAGAGGGCAGGCCGGAGTCAGGGCGAGGGCAGGCAGGTGTCAGAGTGAGAGGAGGCCGGAGCCAAGGCGAAAGCAGGCCGGAGCCACGGCAAGGGCAGGCCGGAACCAGGGCGAGAGCAGGCCGGAGACAGGGCGAGGCCAGAGCCAGAGCGAGAGCAGACCAGAACGAGAGTAGGCCAGAGCCAGGGCGAGAGCAGGCCGGAGCCAAGGCGAGATCAGGCCGGAGCGAAGGCGAGGGCAGGCCAGAGCCAGACCGAGAGCAGGCCGGAGCCAGGGCAAGAGCAAGCCGGAACCAAGGCGAGGGCAGGCCAGAGCCAGATCCAGAGCAGGCCGGAGTCAGGGCGAGGGCAGGCCAGAGTCAGAGCAAGAGTAGGCCGAAGCCAAGGCGAGGGCACGCCAGAGCGAGAGCAGGCCAGAGCGAGAGCAGGCCGGAGCCAGCGCGAGGGCAGGCAGGAGCCAGAGCGAGAGTTGGCCAGAGCCAAGGCAAGGGCCTGCTAGAGCGAGAGAAGGCCGGAGCCAAGGCAAGGGCTGGCCAGAGCCAGAGCAAGAGCAGGCCAGAGCCAAGGCAGGCCAGAGCCAGAGAGAGAACAGGCCAGAGCAGGTCGGAGCCAGGGCGAGAGCAGGCCGGAGCCAATGCAAGGGCAGGCCGGAGCCAGAGCAAGGGCAGGCCGGAGCCAGAGCGAGAGCAGGCCGGAGCCAAGGCAAGAGCAGGCCAGAGCCAAGGCGAGGGTAGGCCAGAGCCAAGGCGAGGCTAGGCCAGAGCCAAGGCAAGGGCAGGCCAGAGCCAGAGCGATAGAAGGCCAGAGCCTCAGGTGTAGGGCAGGCCGGAGCCAGAGCGAGGGTAGGCCAGAGCCAAGGCGAGGACAGGCCGGAACCAGGGCGAGAGCAGGGCGAGGCCAGAGCGAGAGCAGGCCAGAGCGAGAGTAGGCCAGAGCCAAGGCGAGGGCACGCCAGAGCGAGAGCAGGCCAGAATCAGAGTGAGAGCAGGCCAGAGCCAGGGTGAGGGCAGGCAAAAGCCAGAGCGAGAGTAGGCCAGAGCCAAGGCAAGGGCAGGTCAGAGCGAGAGCAGGCCGGAGCCAAGGCAAGGGCAGGCCGGAACAAGGGCTAAATCAGGCCCGAGACTGGGCGAGGCCAGAGCAAGAGCAGGCCACAGCCAGTGTGAGAGTATGCCGGAGCCAGGGCGAGGGCAGGCCAGAGCCAGAGAGAGAGCAGGCCAGAGCCAGAGAGAGAGCAGGCCGGAGCCAGGGCGAGGGCGGGCCAGAGCCAAAGCGAGAGTAGGCCGGAGCCAGGGCGAGAGCAGGCCGGAGCTAAGACGAGGGCAGGCCGGAGGCAGAGCTATGGCAGGCCGGTGCCAGGGCAAGGGCAGGCCGGAGCCAGAGCGAAAGCAGGCTGGAGCCAACTCGAGTGCTGGCCAGAGCGAGAGCAAGCATGAGCCAAGGCAAGGTCAGGCCGGAACCAGGGCGAGAGCAGGCCGGAACCAGGGTGAGAGCAGGTCGGAGCCAGGGCAAGTGCAGGCCTTAGCTAAGGCGAGAGCAGGCCGGGTGCAGGGCGAGAACAAGCAGGAGCCAAGGCGAGGGCAGGCCGGAGCCAGAGAGATAGCAGGCCTTAGCCAGGGTGAGAGCTGGCCGGAGCCAAGGCGAAGGCAGGCCGGAGCCAGTGCGAGAGCAGGCCGGAGCCAAGGAGAGGACAGGCCAGAGCTAGAGCGAGAGCAGGCTGGAGCCAGGGCGAGGGCAGGCCAGTTCCAGAGCGAGGGCAGGCCGGATCCAGAGCGAGAGCAGGCATGAGCCAAACAAAGCGAGGGCAGGCCGGAGCCAGAGAGATAGCAGACCGGAGCCTGTGCGAGAGCAGGCCGGAGCCAGTGCGAGAGCAGTTAGTAGCCAGGGCGAGAGCAGGCCGGAGCCTAGGCGAGAGCAGGCCGGAACCAGTGCGAGAGCAGGACAGAGCCAGAGCGAGAGCAGGCCAGAGCCCGGACGAGGGCAGGCCGGGAGCCAGTGCAAGAGCAGGCCGGAGCCAAGGAGAGAACAGGCCAATGCAGAGCGAGGGCGGGCCGGAGCCAGGTCGAGGGCAGGCCGAAGCCAAGGCGAGGGCTGGCCGTAGCCAGAGCGAGGGCAGGGCGGAGCCAGGGCGAGGGTAGGCCGGAGCCAGAGCGATGGCAAGCCGGAGCCAGGGCGAGCACTGTCCGGAGCTAGAGCGAGAGCAAGCCGGAGCCAGGGTTGAGAGCAGGCCGGAGCCAAAGCGAGAGTAGGCCAGAGCCAAGGCAAGGGCAGACCAGAGCCAGAGCGACAGCAAGCCGGAGCCAAGACGAGGGTGGGCCAGAACCAGAGCTAGAGCAGGCCGGAGCAAAGGCAAGAGCAGGACAGAGCCAAAGCAAGAGCAGGCCAGAGCAGGGCAAGGGCAGACCGGAGCCAGAGCGAGGGCAGCCCAGAGCCTGAGCGAGACCAGGCCGGAGCCAGGGCGAGGGCAGGACCGAGACAGAGCGAGAGCAGGCCGGAGCCAAGGCGAGGGAAGGCCGGAGCCAGGACGAGGGCAGGCCTGAGCCAGGGCGAGAGCAGGCCAGAGCGGGAGCAGGCCAGAGCGAGAGAAGGCCGGAGCCAGGGCGACGGCAGCCCAGAGCCTGAGCGAGAGCAGGCCGGAGCCAGGGCGAGGACAGGACAGAGCCAGAGCGAGAGAGCAGGCCGGTGCCAAGGCGAGGGCAGGCCATAGCCAGAGCAAGAACAGACCGGAGCCAGGACGATGGCAGGCCGGAGCCAGGGCGACAGCAGGCAAGAGCCAGAGTGAGAGAAGGCCGGAGCAAAGGCGAGGGAAGGCTGGAGCCAGGACGAGGGCAGGCCTGAGCTAGGGCGAGAGCAGGCCAGAGGGGGAGCAGGCCAGAGCCAGGGCAAGGGCATGTCAGAGCGAGAGAAGGCCGGAGCCAGGGCGACGGCAGCCCAGAGCCTGAGCGAGAGCAGGCCGGAGCCACTTGCGTTTCCGCATGCAGATTGACAGGCGCTTTCCAGGCGATAGCATCACTTGGAAAGTGCTTGACAACTAGGTCACACTATATAAATCCATGCAAACAGCAGGGCGAGGGCAGGCCAGAGCCAGAGAGAGAGCAAGCCGGAGCCAGGGTGAGAGCAGGGCGGAGTCAGAGCAAGAGCAGGCCACAGCCAGAGCGAGAGCAGGCCGGAGCCTCGGCGAGGGCAGGCCAGAGCCAAGGCCAGAGCCAGAGCGAGAGCAGGCCGGAGCCAGGGCGAGGGCAGGCCAGAGAGAGAGCAAGCCGGAGCCAGGGTGAGAGCAGGCCGGAGCCAAGGCAAGGGCAGACCAGAGGGAGAGCAGGCCGTAGCCAGGACGAGGGCAGGACAGAGCCAGAGAGAGAGCAGGCCGGAGCCACGGCCAAGGCAGGCCAGAACCAGAGCCAGAGCAGTCCGGAGCCGAAGGCAGGCCAGAGCAAGATCAGGCCGGAGCCAGAGCGAGGGCAGGCCGGAGCCAAGGCAAGAGCAGGCCGGAGCCAAGGCAAGGGCAGGCCAGAGCCATTGCGAGATCAGGCCGGATCCAGAGCGAGGGCAGGCCAGAGCCAAGGCAAGGGCAGGCCAGAGCCATTGCGAGATCAGGCCGGAGCCAAGGCGAGGGCAGGCCGAAGCTAAACACAGTTTTTAGTACCAGGCCTGTAGGTAACTGTTTTGAACAGCAAACCAGTGTCAAAAACTTTGCTGACACACTGAAAAAAATTTTTCATGGAGGCCAGAAATGGCAGTATTTTCTGACAACATATATGTGAGCCGTGTGACGGAGAAAACACAGTTTTAAATACCTGGCCTGTAGGTAACTATTTTGAACAGCAATCTGGTGTCAATTGCTTCACTGACACCCTGAAAACATTTTTTAATGGAGGCCAGAAACGGCAGTATTTTCTGAAAACGTATATGTAATCCGTGTGATGGAGAAAACACAGTTTTAAATACCTGGCCTGTAGGTAACTATTTTGAACAGCAATCTGGTTTCAATTGCTTCACTGACACTGAAATTTTTTTTTAATGGAGGCCAGAAGTGGTAGTATGCCGGAGCTAGGGCGAGGGCAGGCCAAAGCCAGAGAGAGAGCAGGCTGGAGCCAGGGCGAGGGCGGGCCAGAGCCAAAGTGAGAGCAGGCCAGAGCCATGGTGAGAGCAGGCCAGAGCTTAGGCGAGGGCAGGCCAGAGCCAAAGCGATGGCAGGCCGGAGCCAGGGCAAGGGCAGTCCGGACCTAGAGCGAGAGCAGGCCGTAGCCAAGGTGAGAGCTGACCGGAGCCAAGGCGAGGGCAGGCCAGAGGCAGAGCCAGGGCAGGCCAGAGCAAGAGCAGGCCGGAGCCAAGGCGAGGGCTGGCCAGAGCCAGAGCAAGAGCAGGTCGGAGCCAAGGCGAGGGCAGGCCAGAGCGAGAGCAGGCCGGAGCCAAGGCAACGGCAGGCCAGAGCGAGAGCTGGCCTGAGCCAGAGCAAGAGCAGGCCAGAGCCAAGGCGAAGGCAGGCCAGAACAACAGCGAGATCAGGCCAGAGTCAAGACGAGAGCAGGCCGGAGCCAAGGCATGGACAGGCGAGAGCCATAGAGAGAGCAGGCCGGAGCCAGAGCGAGTGCAGGCCAGAGTGAGAGGAGGTCAGAGCCAGGGCGAGAGCAGGCCGAAGTCAAGACAAGGGCAGGCCAGAGCCAGAGCAAGAGCCGGCCAGATCCAGAGCAAGAGCAGGCCGGAGCCAGGGCGAGGGCAGGCCAGAGGCAGGGCAAGAGCAGGCTGGAGTCAGAGCGAGAGCAGGCCGGAGCCAAGGCGAGGGCTCAACGGAGCCAGAGCGAGGGCAGGCCGAAGCCAGGGCGAGAGCAGGCCGAGGGCTGGCCGGAGCCAAGGCGAGGGCTGGCCGGAGCCAAGGAGAGGGCTGGCCGGAGCCAAGGCGAGGGCTGGCCGGAGCCAAGGCGAGGGCAGGCCAGAGCGAGAGCAGGCCGGAGCCAATGCGAGGGCAGGCCAGAGCCAGATCCAGAGCAGGCCAGAGTCAGGGCGAGAGCAGGCTGGAGCCAAGGCGAGGGCACGCCAGAGCGAGAGCAGGCCGGAGCCAGGGCGAGGGCAGGCCAGAGCCAGAGCGAGAGTTGGCCAGAGCCAAGGCAAGGGCAGGCCAGAGCGAGAGAAGGCCGGAGCCAAGGCAAGGGCCGGCCGGAACAAGGGCGAGAGCAGGCCGGAGACAGGGCGAGGCCAGAGCGAGAGCAGGTCAGAACTAGAGCGAGAGTATGCCGGAGCCAGGGCGAGGGCAGGCCAGAGACTGAGTGAGAGCAGGCCAGAGCGAGAACAGTCCGGAGCCAGAGCTAGGGCTGGCCAGAGCCAGAGCGAGAGCAGGCCTGAGCCAGAGCGAGAGCAGGCCTGAGCCAGAGCGAGAGCAGGCTGGAGCCATGGCGAAGGCAGGCCAGAACAAGAGCGAGATCAGGCTAGAGTCAATACGAGGGCAGGCCAGAGCCAGAGGAAGAGCAGGCCGGAGCCAAGGCATGGGCAGGCCAGAGCCAGAGAGAGGGCAGGCCGGAGTCAGGGCGAGGGCAGGCCGGTGTCAGAGTGAGAGGAGGCCGGAGCCAAGGCGAAAGCAGGCCGGAGCCACGGCAAGGGCAGGCCGGAACCAGGGCGAGAGCAGGCCGGAGACAGGGCGAGGCCAGAGCGAGAGCAGACCAGAACGAGAGTAGGCCAGAGCCAGGGCGAGAGCAGGCCGGAGCCAAGGCGAGATCAGGCCGGAGCGAAGGCGAGGGCAGGCCAGAGCCAGACCGAGAGCAGGCCGGAGCCAGGGCAAGAGCAAGCCGGAACCAAGGCGAGGGCAGGCCAGAGCCAGATCCAGAGCAGGCCGGAGTCAGGGCGAGGGCAGGCCAGAGTCAGAGCAAGAGTAGGCCGAAGCCAAGGCGAGGGCACGCCAGAGCGAGAGCAGGCCAGAGCGAGAGCAGGCCGGAGCCAGCGCGAGGGCAGGCAGGAGCCAGAGCGAGAGTTGGCCAGAGCCAAGGCAAGGGCCTGCTAGAGCGAGAGAAGGCCGGAGCCAAGGCAAGGGCTGGCCAGAGCCAGAGCAAGAGCAGGCCAGAGCCAAGGCAGGCCAGAGCCAGAGA
Source organism: Phyllobates terribilis (assembly GCF_046119375.1). NCBI lineage: Eukaryota > Metazoa > Chordata > Amphibia > Anura > Dendrobatidae > Phyllobates > Phyllobates terribilis. The sequence continues at coordinate 1,674,418 of NW_027362898.1, read as the reverse complement.
GAGAACAGGCCAGAGCAGGTCGGAGCCAGGGCGAGAGCAGGCCGGAGCCAATGCAAGGGCAGGCCGGAGCCAGAGCAAGGGCAGGCCGGAGCCAGAGCGAGAGCAGGCCGGAGCCAAGGCAAGAGCAGGCCAGAGCCAAGGCGAGGGTAGGCCAGAGCCAAGGCGAGGGTAGGCCAGAGCCAAGGCAAGGGCAGGCCAGAGCCAGAGCGATAGAAGGCCAGAGCCTCAGGTGTAGGGCAGGCCGGAGCCAGAGCGAGGGTAGGCCAGAGCCAAGGCGAGGACAGGCCGGAACCAGGGCGAGAGCAGGGCGAGGCCAGAGCGAGAGCAGGCCAGAGCGAGAGTAGGCCAGAGCCAAGGCGAGGGCACGCCAGAGCGAGAGCAGGCCAGAATCAGAGTGAGAGCAGGCCAGAGCCAGGGTGAGGGCAGGCAAAAGCCAGAGCGAGAGTAGGCCAGAGCCAAGGCAAGGGCAGGTCAGAGCGAGAGCAGGCCGGAGCCAAGGCAAGGGCAGGCCGGAACAAGGGCTAAATCAGGCCCGAGACTGGGCGAGGCCAGAGCAAGAGCAGGCCACAGCCAGTGTGAGAGTATGCCGGAGCCAGGGCGAGGGCAGGCCAGAGCCAGAGAGAGAGCAGGCCAGAGCCAGAGAGAGAGCAGGCCGGAGCCAGGGCGAGGGCGGGCCAGAGCCAAAGCGAGAGTAGGCCGGAGCCAGGGCGAGAGCAGGCCGGAGCTAAGACGAGGGCAGGCCGGAGGCAGAGCTATGGCAGGCCGGTGCCAGGGCAAGGGCAGGCCGGAGCCAGAGCGAAAGCAGGCTGGAGCCAACTCGAGTGCTGGCCAGAGCGAGAGCAAGCATGAGCCAAGGCAAGGTCAGGCCGGAACCAGGGCGAGAGCAGGCCGGAACCAGGGTGAGAGCAGGTCGGAGCCAGGGCAAGTGCAGGCCTTAGCTAAGGCGAGAGCAGGCCGGGTGCAGGGCGAGAACAAGCAGGAGCCAAGGCGAGGGCAGGCCGGAGCCAGAGAGATAGCAGGCCTTAGCCAGGGTGAGAGCTGGCCGAAGCCAGGGCGAGAGCAGGCCGGAGCCAAGGCGAAGGCAGGCCGGAGCCAGTGCGAGAGCAGGCCGGAGCCAAGGAGAGGACAGGCCAGAGCTAGAGCGAGAGCAAGCTGGAGCCAGGGCGAGGGCAGGCCAGTTCCAGAGCGAGGGCAGGCCGGATCCAGAGCGAGAGCAGGCATGAGCCAAACAAAGCGAGGGCAGGCCGGAGCCAGAGAGATAGCAGACCGGAGCCTGTGCGAGAGCAGGCCGGAGCCAGTGCGAGAGCAGTTAGTAGCCAGGGCGAGAGCAGGCCGGAGCCTAGGCAAGAGCAGGCCGGAACCAGTGCGAGAGCAGGACAGAGCCAGAGCGAGAGCAGGCCAGAGCCCGGACGAGGGCAGGCCGGGAGCCAGTGCAAGAGCAGGCCGGAGCCAAGGAGAGAACAGGCCAATGCAGAGCGAGGGCAGGCCGAAGCCAAGGCGAGGGCTGGCCAGAGCGAGGGCAGGGCGGAGCCAGGGCGAGGGTAGGCCGGAGCCAGAGCGATGGCAAGCCGGAGCCAGGGCGAGCACTGTCCGGAGCTAGAGCGAGAGCAAGCCGGAGCCAGGGTTGAGAGCAGGCCGGAGCCAAAGCGAGAGTAGGCCAGAGCCAAGGCAAGGGCAGACCAGAGCCAGAGCGACAGCAAGCCGGAGCCAAGACGAGGGTGGGCCAGAACCAGAGCTAGAGCAGGCCAGAGCAAAGGCAAGAGCAGGACAGAGCCAAAGCAAGAGCAGGCCAGAGCAGGGCAAGGGCAGACCGGAGCCAGAGCGAGGGCAGCCCAGAGCCTGAGCGAGACCAGGCCGGAGCCAGGGCGAGGGCAGGACCGAGCCAGAGCGAGAGCAGGCCGGAGCCAAGGCGAGGGAAGGCCGGAGCCAGGACGAGGGCAGGCCTGAGCCAGGGCGAGAGCAGGCCAGAGCGGGAGCAGGCCAGAGCGAGAGAAGGCCGGAGCCAGGGCGACGGCAGCCCAGAGCCTGAGCGAGAGCAGGCCGGAGCCAGGGCGAGGACAGGACAGAGCCAGAGCGAGAGAGCAGGCCGGTGCCAAGGCGAGGGCAGGCCATAACCAGAGCAAGAACAGACCGGAGCCAGGACGATGGCAGGCCGGAGCCAGGGCGACAGCAGGCAAGAGCCAGAGTGAGAGAAGGCCGGAGCAAAGGCGAGGGAAGGCTGGAGCCAGGACGAGGGCAGGCCTGAGCTAGGGCGAGAGCAGGCCAGAGGGGGAGCAGGCCAGAGCCAGGGCAAGGGCATGCCAGAGCGAGAGAAGGCCGGAGCCAGGGCGACGGCAGCTCAGAGCCTGAGCGAGAGCAGGCCGGAGCCAGGGCGAGGACAGGACAGAGCCAGAGCGAGAGAGCAGGCCGGTGCCAAGGCGAGTGCAGGCCATAGCCAGAGCAAGAACAGACCGGAGCCAGGACGATGGCAGGCCGGAGCCAGGGTGACAGCAGGCAAGAGCCAGAGCGAGAGAAGGCCGGAGCAAAGGCAAGGGCAAGCCAGATACAAAGCGAGAGTAGGCCAGAGCCAAGGCCAGGGCAGGCCAGAGACAGAGCTAGAGCTGGCCAGAGCTATAGCGAGAACGCCCATGATGCAGAAATAAAGCAGAAAATTTCTGCAGCATTTCTGCATCTCCCTGGCAGAAAAACGCATGCAGATTGTGCATGCGTTTTTCCTGCAGAATACATGCGGATCCACTTGCGTTTCCGCATGCAGATTGACAGGCGCTTTCCAGGCGATAGCATCACTTGGAAAGTGCTTGACAACTAGGTCACACTATATAAATCCATGCAAACAGCAGGGCGAGGGCAGGCCAGAGCCAGAGAGAGAGCAAGCCGGAGCCAGGGTGAGAGCAGGGCGGAGCCAGAGCAAGAGCAGGCCACAGCCAGAGCGAGAGCAGGCCGGAGCCTCGGCGAGGGCAGGCCAGAGCCAAGGCCAGAGCCAGAGCGAGAGCAGGCCGGAGCCAGGGCGAGGGCAGGCCAGAGAGAGAGCAAGCCGGAGCCAGGGTGAGAGCAGGCCGGAGCCAAGGCAAGGGCAGACTAGAGGGAGAGCAGGCCGTAGCCAGGACGAGGGCAGGACAGAGCCAGAGAGAGAGCAGGCCGGAGCCACGGCCAAGGCAGGCCAGAACCAGAGCCAGAGCAGTCCGGAGCCGAAGGCAGGCCAGAGCAAGATCAGGCCGGAGCCAGAGCGAGCGCAGGCCGGAGCCAAGGCAAGAGCAGGCCGGAGCCAAGGCAAGGGCAGGCCAGAGCCATTGCGAGATCAGGCCGGATCCAGAGCGAGGGCAGGCCAGAGCCAAGGCAAGGGCAGGCCAGAGCCATTGCGAGATCAGGCCGGTTCCAGAGCGAGGGGAGGCCGGAGCCAAGGCGAGGGCAGGCCGAAGCTAAACACAGTTTTTAGTACCAGGCCTGTAGGTAACTGTTTTGAACAGCAAACCAGTGTCAAAAACTTTGCTGACACACTGAAAAAAATTTTTCATGGAGGCCAGAAATGGCAGTATTTTCTGACAACATATATGTGAGCCGTGTGACGGAGAAAACACAGTTTTAAATACCTGGCCTGTAGGTAACTATTTTGAACAGCAATCTGGTGTCAATTGCTTCACTGACACCCTGAAAACATTTTTTAATGGAGGCCAGAAACGGCAGTATTTTCTGAAAACGTATATGTAATCCGTGTGACGGAGAAAACACAGTTTTTAATATCTGGCCTGTAGGTAACCGTTTTGAACAGCAAACCAGTGCCAAAAACTTTGCTGACACACTGAAATTTTTTTTAAATGGAGGCCAGAAATGGCAGTATTTTCTGAAAACGAATATGTAATCCGTGTGATGGAGAAAACACAGTTTTAAATACCTGGCCTGTAGGTAACTGATTTGAACAGCAAACCAGTGTCAAAAACTTTGCTGACACACTGAAAAAAAAATTTAATGGAGGCCAGAATTGACAGTATTTTCTGAAAACGTATATGTGAGCCGTGTGACGGAGAAAACACAGTTTTAAATAGATGGATTTTTAGCGCTGTAATATGGAAAGGACCTGGCTGTATTCTGCAGTGCCAACAAGCAAATGGTGCAGAAAAACCTTGTTCTCTGGATTGCTTTTTAAACAAATGATAAGGATTAAGATGCAAAAAAAATTATTCCTGGCCCCTGAGACCTGGGCCTATTTCCAGAAATATTTAACAGCAGCAGCCGACAGAACTGGAATGGAGCCTCTTGTACTATATGCACTGCAGTTTGCTATATACACTGCCTGCCTATACACCCTGCCTGCCTGATATATCTCTGCAGATGGATTAGTCCTCAGAAGGTCTGTTTGTTAAGTTGGATATGTGTAATGTACGGTTTTTCTCCCTACACTACCTAATACACGATCAAATCTCTCCCTGAGAAAGCAGCAGCTCTCCCTACACTGTCTGATCCGGAGTGACTGTGACGAGCATGGCGGCGCCAGGTCTGATATAGACATGATGACGCTGTGCGGCCAGCCAATCACTGTGATGTCCACAACCAACATGGCTACGGCATTACAGTGCATGGCAGGCAATCCCTGCATGTTCATTGGCTCTCTAAAGAGCGCCAAACATGCAGGGAGGGGACCCGAGTTCTCGCCCGAGCAACCCGGAAATACTCGCCGAGCTTGTCGAGCACCATGGTGCTCTGGCGAGTACCGAGTAGTGGCGAGCACGTTCGCTCATCACTAATCACAATGGATAAATATTACCTGTGGTCATATTGGAGCAGAAGGAAAACAGGGCTACTGCACACCTCAATACCGTAAAAGCTCACACACAGCTCCCTATATACAGGGTGGTCCAAAAGTAGGTGGACAGAAAATAATAACATTTATTTTGATTTATATATAAAATTATATTTACTAACACAAGCATAACATTGACAATTAAATTTTATTCTGAACAATAATGCAAAAGCCCCTTAAATTTTATCAACGCAGGTGCTCAAACTGTTTTCCATTACAATTTGCACAGCTTTGAAGTCTGCCTCTTACGCTTCGACAAATTTTTTTTGCACAAGTCTCTTTGGGTATTAATTTCTTGAAATGCATCTCTTATGTAATTTTTCAAATCACTGACACTTTTTGGTTTTCGACTATAAACTTTGTGAGGAATGAAAAGTGGAATCTGATTGGTTGCTAAGGGCATCTGAGCCAGTTTCACTTTACACCATGTTTGATAAACCTCCCCCTTCATAACCTTATTACACTTTCTGTGCACCTACTTTTGGACCACCCTATATAGTATGAGCCCCGGTTATCTCCTATATACAATATGAGCTCCAGCATAGCCCCCTATATATAGTATGAGCCCCATATAGCCTCTCTATAAACAATATGAGCCCTCACATAGCCTCCTATATACAGTATGAGCCCCCATATAGCCTCCTATATACAGTATGAACCCCCACATAGCCTCCTACATTCAGTCTAAGCCCCCAAATAGCCTCCCACATTCAGTATGAGCCCCCACATAACCTCCCATATACAGTACGAACCCCCACACAGCCTCCATATATACAGTGTGAGCCCCACATAGCCTGCATATACAGTGTGTCCCATATATATAGCCTCCTATTTACAGTATGAGCCCCAAATAGCCTCCTATATACCACATGAGCACCACATAGCCTCTGTATATACAGCAGGAGCCCCCACATAGCCTCCCTGTATATAGTGTGAGCCCCAAGGAGCCTCTTATATACAAGATGAGCCTTCACATAGCCTCCTATACACAGTATAAGCCCCCACATAGCCTCCTACATACAGTATGAACCCCCACATAACCTCCTACATTCAGTATGAGCCCTCACATAGCCTCCTAATCTAGTATGTGCCCCCACATAGCTTCCTATATATAGCATGAGCCCCACATAGCCTCTGTATATACAGATTGAGCCCCAACATAGCCCCCTATATACAGTATGAGCCTCCACATGGGCTCCTATATACAGTATGAGCCCCACATAACCTTCATATATACAGTGTGAGCCCCACATAGCCTCCATCTATGCAGTGTGAGCCCTACATAGCCTCCATATATACAGTGTGAACCCCACATAGCCTCCATATATACAGTGTGAGTCCCAAATAGCCCCCAATATACATACAAATATACCATATACATGAAAAAAAACAATAACACATACTCACCATATCATCATATGCATACTCATACTCATTAGGGCTTGTTCAAAAACACACCTACAGTGAGCTATCACACAATAAAAAAGCCTGATGTTTGTAGTGCATTTAATATTTACCTGTTGTCTTTTAGGCTACAGATGAAAAAAATCAGAAAAAAAAAAGTAAATTAAAAAACTTGCTGGTTGCTGTGCACTCTGCTGATAGCTCACTGTCACAGCATGGGTTGCGAGCACCCAGGACAAGACAAGTATAGGCCCCCTAACCCGTGAACCAATAGCTCTCCGTGAGTCCTTTCCAAAAGCCCAATATAGCACGTGTATTGTAATTTAAGGAAAATACTGATGTAATTATACTTTGCAATTTCATTTCTTAATTTTTTTTCTGTTTTTTGCTGAAGTCATCTCTCGAATTTTAAAAATATAAAACGCAATACATTATTTTATTTGTATGCTTTCTATTTTCTTAATACATTTTTTATAGAACAATGTTATTACCTTAGCCCTATTCCTAGCCCTAACCATTAGCTTAATCCTAAACCAGTCTCTTGACCTGCTTGTAACACTTGTTCGGGTTAGTAAAAATGTAAAACTATAAAAGCAGCTCTATGTAATAAATGAAGACCGTGTTGAGTAGCAAAGCGAATGCCCACCCAACGCTATTTATGCAGAACGCAGAAGGGGAGATGAGTTTGCCAGTGGCTGCTGGTCTACATAAGCAAAGATGGAAATTACAAAGCTTAGTATAATGAAGTGAGCTTTCTCATATAAGTCATATAGTATATAGGAGGCTATGTGAGGGCTCACATTGTATATTGGAGGCTATGTGAGGGCTCATATAGTATATAGGAGGCTATGTGAGGGCTCATATAGTATATTGGAGGCTATGTGAGGGCTCATATAGTATATAGGAGGCTATGTGAGGGCTCACATTGTATGTTGGAGGCTATGTGAGGCCTCACACTGTATATAAGAGGTTATGTGGGGCCTTACACTGTATATAGAAGGCTATGAGGGAATCATACTGTATATAGGAGGCTATTTGAGGGCTCATATTGTATATAGAGAGACTATGTGGGGGCTCACACTGTATATAGGAAGCTATGCGGATCTCATAATGTATATAAGAGGCCACGTGGGGTCTGACAATATATAGAGAGGCTATGTGGGGACTCACATTGTATAAAGGAGGCTATGTGGGACTCATACTGTACATAGGAGGCTATGTGGCAGCTAATAATATGTATACAGTAGAAGGCTATGTGGTGGCTCATACTGTACAAAGGAGGCTATGTGGCGGCTCATAATATGTATAGGAGGCTATGTGGGTCTCATACGGTATATAGGGGGCTATGTGGTGGCTAATACTGTATATAGGATGGAATATGAGGGCTCACACTGTATATAAGGGCTATGTGGTGGCTTACACTGTATATAGGGGCTATGTGGGGTGCTTACTGTATGTAAGAATAATGTCTGTAATCTGCTGTGGAATTAATAGCACTATATACTGTACTTTTCAGATTATAGTACGCACTTTTCTCCTCCAAAAATTTTTGGGAAAATGGGGGTACGTCTTATAATCTGAATGTAGTTTACCGGGGCATTTGGGAGCGGCATTTCAGGGTTGCTGCTGCAGGAAGCTGGTGACGGCAGGAATGAGGCGATGCTGCGGGCCCCAGGCTGGGAAGGTAGGTGTCTGGCTGTGCGACGGGCTCTGTGCTTTCACAAAATGTCGGAGGAGCCCCCGCACTTTCCATGGTTTTCAATGCGGTGAACTTGGGGAAAAAAGGCCACCAGAGGCGGCGCATGTGCGGATTGAGATCGTGACACCGAGATCTTGTCTCCCGAGGTCTCAACCTAAGCATGTGCCGCCTCCGGTGGCCATTTTCCCTAAGTCTACAGCATTGAAAACCACGGGAAGTACAGGGGATCCGCCGGCATTTTGTGAAAGCACGGAGCCCGGCTCATCGTCGAACATCCCCCTCCCAGCCTGGGGTCCACAGCATCACCCCACTCCTGCCGCTGCCAGCTTCCTGGAGCAGCGACTCTGCTCCACCACAGCAGCCCCCTTCCCTGGGTAATCTACCGTAAAAGCAGACTATAAGAAGCACCACCATTTTATTAAAAAACAATTTTCCTATTTTTCTCACCAAAATTTGGGGTGCGTCTTATGATACGGTGCATTTTATAATCTGCAAAATATGGTTAGTAAAATAAATAAATAGGGAGCTGTGTGGGGGCTCATACTGTATACAGGGGGCTATGTGTGTGCTCATACTGTATATAGGGGGGCTGTGTGGGGGCTCATACTGTATACAGGGGGCTGTGTGTGTGCTCATATGGTATATAGGGGAGCTGTGTGGGGGCTCATACTGTATACAGGGGGCTATGTGTGTGCTCATATGGTATATAGGGGGGCTGTGTGGGGGCTCATACTGTATACAGGGGGCTGTGTGTGTGCTCATATGGTATATAGGGGGATGTGTGTGGGCTCATACTGTATACAGGGGGCTGTGTGTGGGGGCTCATACGGTATATAGGGGGGCTGTGTGGGGGCTCATACTGTATACAGGGGGCTGTGTGTGTGCTCATATGGTATATAGGGGGGCTGTGTGGGGGCTCATACTGTATACAGGGGGCTGTGTGTGTGCTCATATGGTATGTAGGGGGGCTGTGTGGGGGCTCATACGGTATACAGGGGGCTGTGTGTGGGCTCATACGGTATATAGGGGGGCTGTGTGTGTGCTCATACGGTATATAGGGGGATTTGGCATACTTAATTCTGCTCAATATTAAGTGATATAAATATTATTTTATATTAATTGTAGTTAATATTAATATTGAGCAGAACTAATTTCAGCCTTTCAGCCTATTGGTTCAGGCCCCCACAACAGTTACGTTCTGTCATGTGGCCCCTCTGGAAAATGAATTGCCCACCCCTGATATATACCATCATTTATTATCCAGTATATAGCATCTGATGTCTGTATAACAGTATGTCCTATATCCCATCACATATTCTCCTGTATACTGGATGTCATATACTGTGCACAGACATCAGATGGTGCAGAGGAGAAGAAGTGACTGGTGTAATATCTAATGGCTGTACTCAAGGTGTAATGTGCACTAGTTACATATTAGCCTGTAGGTGGTATAATATATATACTATAGGCCCAGACATCCCATATTATATACAGGATAATAGGAGGCGGGTATAATATCCAGAGCTAACAAGCCTCCCCTATTCCCTGGGCCTGTCCCGATTTGAGGGCTCAGTCCCGGCCCGGCTCAGCTCTTCTCCCGGCAGGGGCGCTGCTGGGCACTGGGCTTTTCCTCCAGACACGCAGGCTTTCCATGCTGTGTGTGACCCCTTGTAGCTCCGCCTCCCGCTCTCTGCTCCTCCCCGGCATCAGGGCAGAGGAATTCTACTGTGCAGAGACCGCACAGCATGAGGAGGTGAGGGGTCAGGGGGCGGGGCCAAGTCTGCGGAGGACATGACAACAAGGTGCGGTCCTGAGGTGAGGGGGAGACCCGCAGCCTCTCCCATCTGTGGCTGCTGTTATTACAGGATGGGAGGGGGCTCATGCAATCTCACCAGCAGCTCTGCAGTCGGGACTAGGGGGGATGGGAAGGGGATTTAGGGACACTGCAGGGCTGACAGCTCTCCTGCGTACAGCCCATACTCTGCTGCTGATTGCAAACACCAGGCCCCACCACTGCCACTGGAGACATGATGGAGAAGAAGGGAATATATACATGTCATGTTGTGCCCGCTGTGTGTATGATGTCTGTGTGATGGTTGTGCCCGCTGTGTGTATGATGTCTGTGTGATGGTTGTGCCTGCTGTGTGTATGATGTCTGTGTGATGGTTGTGCCCGCTGTGTGTATGATGTCTGTGTGATGGTTGTGCCCGCCGTGTGTATGATGTCCGTGTGATGGTTGTGCCCGCTGTGTGTCTGATGTCCGTGTGATGGTTGTGCCCGCTGTGTGTATGATGTCTGTGTGATGGTTGTGCCCGCTGTGTGTATGATGTCCGTTTGATGGTTGTGCCCGCTGTGTGTATGATGTCTGTGTGATGGTTGTGCCCGCTGTGTGTATGATGTCTGTGTGATGGTTGTGCCCGCTGTGTGTGTGATGTCCGTTTGATGGTTGTGCCCGCTGTGTGTATGATGTCTGTGTGATGGTTGTGCACGCTGTGTGTATGATGTCTGTGTGATGGTTGTGCCCGCTGTGTGTATGATGTCTGTGTGATGGTTGTGCACGCTGTGTGTGTATGATGTCTGTGTGATGGTTGTGTCCGCTGTGTGTATGATGTCTGTGTGATGGTTGTGCCCGCTGTGTGTATGATGTCTGTGTGATGGTTGTGTCCGCTGTGTGTATGATGTCTGTGTGATGGTTGTACCCGCTGTGTGTGTGATGTCTGTGTGATGGTTGTGCCCACTGTGTGTATGATGTCTGTGTGATTGTTGTGCCTGCTGTGTGTATGATGTCTGTGTGATGGTTGTGCCCGCTGTGTGTGTGATGGTTGTGCCCGTTGTGTGTATGATGTCTGTGTGATGGTTGTGCCCGCTGTGTGTATGATGTCTGTGTGATGGTGGTGCCCGCTGTGTGTATGATGTCTGTGTGATGGTTGTGCCCGCTGTGTGTATGATGTCTGTGTGATGGTGGTGCCCGCTGTGTGTATGATGTCTGTGTGATGGTTGTGCCCGCTGTGTGTATGATGTCTGTGTGATGGTTGTGCCCGCTGTGTGTCTGATGTCTGTGTGATGGTTGTGCCCGCTGTGTGTATGATGTCTGTGTGATGGTTGTGCCCGCTGTGTGTATGATGTCTGTGTGACGGTTGTGCCCGCTGTGTGTATGATGTCTGTGTGACGGTTGTGCCCGCTGTGTGTCTGATGTCTGTGTGATGGTTGTGCCCGCTGTGTGTCTGATGTCTGTGTGATGGTTGTGCCCGCTGTGTGTCTGATGTCTGTGTGATGGTTGTGCCCGCTGTGTGTCTGATGTCCGTGTGATGGTTGTGCCCGCTGTGTGTCTGATGTCCGTGTGATGGTTGTGCCCGCTGTGTGTGTGATGTCTGTGTGATGGTTGTGCCCGCTGTGTGTGTGATGTCTGTGTGATGGTTGTGCCCGCTGTGTGTATGATGTCCGTGTGATGGTTGTGCCCGCTGTGTGTATGATGTCCGTGTGATGGTTGTGCCCGCTGTGTGTATGATGTCCGTGTGATGGTTGTGCCCGCTGTGTGTGTGATGTCTGTGTGATGGTTGTGCCCGCTGTGTGTGTGATGTCTGTGTGATGGTTGTGCCCGCTGTGTGTGTGATGTCTGTGTGATGGTTGTGCCCACTGTGTGTATGATGTCTGTGTGACGGTTGTGCCCGCTGTGTGTATGATGTCTGTGTGACGGTTGTGCCCGCTGTGTGTCTGATGTCTGTGTGACGGTTGTGCCCGCTGTGTGTCTGATGTCTGTGTGATGGTTGTGCCCGCTGTGTGTCTGATGTCTGTGTGATGGTTGTGCCCGCTGTGTGTCTGATGTCCGTGTGATGGTTGTGCCCGCTGTGTGTGTGATGTCTGTGTGATGGTTGTGCCCGCTGTGTGTGTGATGTCTGTGTGATGGTTGTGCCCGCTGTGTGTATGATGTCTGTGTGATGGTTGTGCCCGCTGTGTGTATGATGTCCGTGTGATGGTTGTGCCCGCTGTGTGTATGATGTCCGTGTGATGGTTGTGCCCGCTGTGTGTGTGATGTCTGTGTGATGGTTGTGCCCGCTGTGTGTGTGATGTCTGTGTGATGGTTGTGCCCACTGTGTGTGTGATGTCTGTGTGATGGTTGTGCCCACTGTGTGTGTGATGTCTGTGTGATGGTTGTGCCCGCTGTGTGTGTGATGTCTGTGTGATGGTTGTGCCCGCTGTGTGTATGATGTATGTGTGATGGTTGTGCCCGCTTTGTGTGTGATGGTTGTGCCCGCTGTGTGTATGATGTCTGTGTGATGGTTGTGCCCGCTGTGTGTATGATGTCTGTGTGATGGTTGTGCTTGCTGTGTGTATGATGTCTGTGTGATGGTTGTGCTTGCTGTGTGTATGATGTCTGTGTGATGGTTGTGCCCGCTGTGTGTGTGATGTCTGTGTGATGGTTGTGCCCGCTGTGTGTATGATGTCTGTGTGATGGTTGTGCCCGCTTTGTGTATGATGTCTGTGTGATGGTTGTGCCCGCTGTGTGTATGATGTCTGTGTGATGGTTGTGCCCGCTGTGTGTGTGATGTCTGTGTGATGGTTGTGCCCGCTGTGTGTATGATGTCTGTGTGATGGTTGTGCCCGCTGTGTGTATGATGTCTGTGTGATGGTTGTGCCCGCTGTGTGTATGATGTCTGTGTGATTTTTAACATAGCGCTTTGAAATAGGCAGGGGTGGGAGATTAATTTTCCCAAGGGGCCACGTGAGAGACCGTGACTGTTGTGGAGCCCGAACCAATAGGTTCAAATTAATTCAGCTCAATATTAATATTAACTTATTAATTATATTTTTTTTGTATATTTATATTATCACTTAATATTGAGCATATTTAAGTATGCTGACATCCCCCTATATACAGTATGAGCCCCCACACAACCCCGTACATACAGTATTAGCACACACCACCCCTACCTACAGTATGAGCCCTCGCATAGCCCCCCATATACAGTAAGAGCCACCACAAGAAAGCCAGATGTCGTATAATGAATCTACATAAAGATGAGAAAGTTCTGGCGGCTCCGACTGTGAATGAGGGAACAAAAAATAAACCTCAGGTCCCAACAAGAGATGAGCAGGACTCACAGATGAGGCCGCACTGCCCGGAAGATAAGAGACTCATGGCCTCCAGTCCAGCCGCCAGGTAGCACTGACCCGGACCCCCGACTGGAGGCCCCGGAATCCATCTGCTCATCTCTAGTCCCAGCTGCCCTGGATACAGTGGACAGTCCTGGATTTGGGTCTGGGCCTTGCAGTCTCGGCCGTCTGCTGAATTTCCCTCACTACCAGCGCCCCTCTGACAACTCCTCCTGCCGGGCGTGAAAGATAATGGTAAATGGGCGTGGATTGGGGTGTGACCAGGGGCGAGGCCAAAATTTGCCGCGCATAGCACCTTTCTGTCCCCCTTTCTGTTCTTCAAGAGTTGAGAGGTATGAATATGTGATGTCTGTATCCCAGTATATCGCTTACCATCACATATTATGCTGTATACTGGATGTGATGGACTTTGATACAGGCATCCAATGTTATACAGAGGATAATCTGTCACTGGTGTAATATCTGATGTCTGTGCTCATAGTGTGGTATATAACTGTCACATGCTATTCTGTATGTAATATCTGATGTATGTAGTCATAATATATCTTATTCCAGTACAGATGAGCGAATTGATTCGCAGGACACTGGTCAAACAGTCCCGTCAGTAGTCTGTGGCCACCAGACCAGAGCCCCGCGAGCCTCCTCCTGCCTGCCGGCATCTCTGACTCCTCTTTTGATTATAGTCTTTGCATGATGTCATCTTTTTGGCGTGACACATACATGACATTGTGCCTGGCTACAAATCAAAGGAAGAGAAAGAGAATGGTGTCAGGTAGGAGGCTGTCAGGGCTCCTATCCAGCAGCCACTGAATATTCATCTGACCATTGGATCAGGGTCCTGCAAATGAAGTTGCTCATCTCTATATATCAGTCATATATTCTCCTATGTATATTGTATTGTATGTGGTATAATATGTTCACTGTGTGCACAGACATCAGATGGGACACACATGATAATTAGTGACTCGTACATCATATACTATAATGTGGAGTTGACTTTTACATTGATGACTTGCTCGATCAAGTATGTAGGAAATAATACACAAAATAATAATTCCTAGGTATCTATCTGGCAGACCTGTGCTTATGTGTGGCCACCTTTAGGCTGTGTGCCCACTATGCGTTTTTTAAGTGTTTCCGCAACGGCAATTCCGCTTCAGAAACGCTTAAAAAACGCTTGGTAGAAGGTCTGCTATGTTCCCCAATGATAATCCGCATCTGCTGTGCACATGCTGCGGAAATTTCCGCTGCGGATTATCAATGCGGAAAAATCCGCCGCACTACCAATTATTTTGTGTAATCGCAGCGTTTTTGCCGCCATTGACTTGCATTGAATTGCATAATATCCGCATGACTACATGTGCACATGCGGATATTTAGCGATTCAATGTGCGGATGGTACCCGGATTTGGAGAAGAAGAGACTCTCCTCCAGACCCGGGTACCATAGTACCTGTAAAAAAAAAAAGAATTAAAATAAAAAATGTACATTATACTTACCTTCTGATGGCCCCGGTCTCCATAGCGATGCGTCCTGGCTTCCTGGCAGCTCATGATGGTCTAAAAGGACCTGCTATGACGTCATTTAGTCATGTGACAGGTCACGCGACCGCTGACGTCGGCGGTTGCTTGACCCGTCACATGACTAAATGACGTCATGGCAGGTCCTTTTACACAACCGCGAGACACCGGGAAGACCGGACGCATCGGATAAGGAGACCAGGGGCCGTCAGAAGGTAAGTATAATATTTATTTTTTGCCGTTCTTTTACGGTCACACTATATAAATCCATACCGGTTGCATGGATTTATATAGTGTGACCAAGTTCTCCAGCACTTTCCAAGTGATGCTAAAATCGCTTGCAAAGCGCTTGACAACCCGCATGCGGAAATGCATGTGAAGAGCGCTTCACTTCTGCTTGTCCCTGGCAGGAAAACTCATAGAATCCGCATGCGTTTTTTCTGCCAGGGAGATGCGGAAACGCTCTGGAAAAATTCTCAGCATTTCTGCATTGTGGGCACTTAGCCTTACTCTGTTTAGGAGTGTAGAAAAGCACAGCGTACCTTGGATTACTTGCATTACACCTCTAACAACCTAAATCCGTGTTGTAGTGGTCAGACATTGTACATATTATGCTTATGTATTACCAGTTTTAAATGCTCACCTGAACTGGACCAAGTGCTGTCATTTTTCTCCACGGGCAGCACTTAGACAATACGTTTGTGTGAATATAGCCTATGAAGCAGCTGGTAATAAACATGTTGAAGGGGTTTTCTGCGAACAAAAGTATATTTTAATCAATAGATCTTGGAATAATAATAACTTCCACAATTGGATGTGTTTAAATAAAATGTCCCTGTGCTGAGATAATGTTATAAATGTGCCCCTGCTGTGTACTGTGTAATGGCTGTGTCTGACTGTGCAGGAACATGGTCTGATCATACCACAGCTACTGGGCAGGGGGGAGAAAAAGAGTATATAGCATCGATTAAATCACTGCACACTCTAGTTTCAAGATGCAAACGTTGGGTCAAAACGTTCATTTACTGTTGCATTATTCCCTGCACCTTAAATGTGTCTTATTGCATGTCTTCAAATAGACTTTAGTTTGCGTCATGAAACTAGAATGTGCGGTGATTTAATCTACGCCGATTCTGGGGATTCCACATCCCGTGTACCTGCACCTTGACCTACAGACTGTGTGCACGCTAATCATCTATATATAAAGAGAGTATATATACATTACAGCAGGGGATCACAGCTGAGTCTTTCTTTGAGCTAAAATATTGTTTAAAAACAGGCATTGAAATGTTTTACTCACAAAAAGAATCCTCTGTGATCCCCTGCTATCCTGCCTGTATCCTCTTTTTCTCCCCCCCTGCCCAGGAGATGTGGTATGATCAGACCATGTTCCTGCACGGTCAGACACAGCCATTACACAGTACACAGCAGGGGCACATTTATAAGATTATCTCAGCACAGGAACATTATTATATCACATCCAATTGTGGAAATTATTATTACTCCAAGACCTATTGATTAAAATATACTATTGTTTGTGGGAAAACGACCTTTAAGGATGGGCCGCTACTCATGGACCACTGCTGTGTGCTTGCCCCCAGGCTAAAATTTGCCAGCCCGCCCCTGCTAGCAGTGATATTAGAATACACACTATACATGTTATTACATACAGCATCCTTTACCTATAAAAATTGTATATAATCTCTTCCACTTTTCTTTCCAGTGGGTGTAGTGACAAGATTATGGAGCAGTTGCCGGGACCAGTGCCGCCGCGAGCGACAACAGGGTAGGAAGAGTGGTGATGTGGCTCTTAAAAAGAAAGGCCATACAGTACAGACCAAAAGTTTGGACACACCTTCTCATTTAAAGATTTTTCTGTATTTTCATGACTGTGAAAATTGTACATTCACACTGAAGGCATCAAAACTATGAATTACCACATGTGGAATTATATACTTAACAAAAAAGTGTGAAAGAACTGAAAATATGTCTTATATTCTAGGTTCTTCAAAGTAGCCACCTTTTGCTTTGATGACTGCTTTACACAATCTTGGCATTCTCTTGATGAGCTTCAAGAGGTAGTCACTGGAAATGGTCTTCCAACAATCTTGAAGGAGTTCCCAGAGATGCTTAGTACTTGTTGGCCCTTTTGCCTTCACTCTGCGGTCCAGCTCACCCCAAACCATCTCGATTGGGTTCAGGTCTGGTGACTGTGGAGGCCAGGTCATCTGGCGTAGCACCCCATCACTCTCCTTCTTGGTCAAATAGCCCTTACACAGCCTGGAGGTGTGTTTGGGGTCATTGTCCTGTTGAAAAATAAATGATGGTCCAACTAAACGCAAACCGGATGGAATAGCATGCCGTTGCAAGATGCTGTGGTAGCCATGCTGGTTCAGTATGCCTTCAATTTTGAATAAATCCCCAACAGTGTCACCAGCAAAGAACCCCCACACCATCACACCTCCTCCTCCATGCTTCACGGTGGGAACCAGGCATGTAGAGTCCATCCGTTCACCTTTTCTGCGTCGCACAAAGACACGGTGGTTGGAACCAAAGATCTCAAATTTGGACTTATGAGACCAAAACACAGATTTCCACTGGTCTAATGTCCATTCCTTGTGTTCTTTAGCCCAAACAAGTCTCTTTTGCTTGTTGCCTGTCCTTACCATTGGTTTCCTAGCAGCTATTTTACCCTGAATGCCTGCTGCACAAAGTCTCCTCTTAACAGTTGTTGTAGCGATGTGTCTGCTCCTAGAACTCTGTGTGGCATTGACCTGGTCTCTAATCTGAGCTGCTGGTAACCTGCGATTTCTGAGGCTGGTGACTCGGATAAACTTATCCTCAGAAGTAGAGGTGACTCTTGGTCTTCCTTTCCTGGGGCGGTCCTCATGTGAGCCAGTTTCTTTGTAGCGCTTGATGGTTTTTGCACCTGCACTTGGGGACACTTTCAAAGTTTTCCCAATTTTTCAGACTGACTGACCTTCATTTCTTAAAGTAATGATGGCCACTCGTTTTTCTTTACTTAGCTGCTTTTTTCTTGCCATAATACAAATTCTAACAGTCTATTCAGTAGGACTATCAGCTGTGTATCCACCTGACTTCTGCACAACACAACTAATGGTCCCAACCCCATTTATAAGGCAAGAAATCCCATTTATTAAACCTGACAGGGCACACCTGTGAAGTGAAAACCATTTCCGGTGACTACCTCTTGAAGCTCATCAAGAGAATGCCAAGATTGTGTAAAGCAGTCATCAAAGCAAAAGGTGGCAACTTTGAAGAACCTAGAATATAAGACATATTTTCAGTTGTTTCACACTTTTTTGTTAAGTATATAATTCCACATGTGTTAATTCATAGTTTTGATGCCTTCAGTGTGAATGTTCAATTTTCAAAATCATGAAAATACAGAAAAATCTTTAAATGAGAAGGTTTGTCCAAACTTTTCGTCTGCACTGTAACTATATTATGACCGGCTCCAGTTTTTGACCCTAGTCCTAAATTTTCACCCGTAAGTGGCTATCTTTTTCAGTTTTATTTGTTGTAATGGTTTGATTATTATTTTGCATATTAAAAATGCTTTTTTCTCTGTCATCCCTGACCTTACAGATCTGACTGGACCAAAAAGGGAAATACCTGTAGCCCGGAGGTGCTGGAAGCCAGAGAGGAATCTGAAATGGAGGCCGGAGCTGGGGGCCAGAAAGAAGAAGAGCCTGCGGAGAGCACCAGTACACCACAGCCCCTCGACACCTCCCCTCATGCACCAATAAGCCAGCATCGCTACCGCCCCACCATCACTGGCGTACGTGACATGGGAATACTTGTGAGTGATGATGATGAGAGTTTTTGTCTAAGCCTGGCCCGTTATTTCAGGCACGTTCCCTTTTTATTGAGGCTGCAGACCAGGGCTGCCCTCCAAATTGTTTTGTCTGCCGCTGCGCCACCAAATTCACCGATGGCCATCTTTTAATTCCTTGAAAGGTGGCAACTTTCTGAGGACAACCAAACCCGGTCATTAGACCCCCCAAGAAGGGCACTCAGCAGACCCACCATCACGGCAGCCACCACCTCCAGTGCCAGCATCACGGCAATCACCACCACCTCCAGTACCAGCATCACAGCAGCCATCACCACCACCTCCAGTCACAGCATCACAGCAAACACCACCAACTACAGTGGCACCATCACGGCAGCCACCTTCAGTGCCAGCATCTTGGCAGCCACCTCCATTACCAGCATCACGGCAGCCAACAACCCCCTCACCAGCATGTCTCTTGCCCCAATCACCCTTGTCTTGTTGGCATGATGGCCAAAACACAGAAGACAAGGCCAGACAAAGATCTGAGATACAGGATTTGTGTGCTGAGATGCCGCCACAGTCACTGAAAGGTGTTACATAGATGCGTATTATATGGACGCTATATGGATGGCATAAGCATGGTCCGTTTGCTGTGCTTTTTTCTTCTCGCACACATTGACTTGCATTGGCGAGTCTCGTCTGATATATGCAGCCACTTGCAGCATGCTGTGATTTTTTTGTCTCAGTTCGATCCGAGCTGGAAAAAAAAAAATCACAGATGAACACATAATCATTCAATAACAAGAGTCAGAGTGCAATCCAATTTTTTTTTATCAGATTGCACTCGTGTGATTTAAACGCAGATGAGTATGAGCCCTTAGACTCAGCCAAAAGATTGTAGACATAGAGTATATCTTATTGCTCTAATAGGCATCTAGTCATTCAACAGAGGCCATTAACTATATATTCTACATGCAGGGCTTGTGAATTGTCCATTATTAAAATAAACTATATAAAAAGCAGTGCAGGAGGCAGCAGTGAAGGACATGACAAATATTAATAACAATATGTAAAATAATCACAGGCTGCAATTACCCACCATATTTTTTCTTAAACCATGAAATCAACTTTTTCTTGCGGTTGTAAATTTGAAATGACAGTGATAGCTATTATGACATCACAAGGCACATGACATCATAGACATCACAATTGGAATAGAATGTATAAATTTCTACACTGCTGCCATCTTGTGTCACTATAACCTGACAGCTGGAAGAGGACGAGTCCAGGTAAGTCGCTCTTTACTTTTAAGCTTTGGTATACTTATAATGTATCCACCGGATTTATCATGGATTGCCGGGAACACTCTGTAATAAGACATTTTCAGGACAACCCCTTGTCTAAATGAGAAATTGCTGACGATAGGTGGGTGGGGGAGGTCAAGTTGGGACATCTTTATGGGGCTCCATTTTTGGGTAGTTTTGCCATTTATGTGGACAAATTATTTTATTATCATTCTCTGTTCTCAGATCTTTGGTTCCTATTGAATTAGGGGCTGACATTGGAGTTGTAGTTTAACCCCTTTAAAGCTCAAGACGTACTAATACGTATCTGCGCCATGGGACTTAAGAGCCTGATACGTATTAGTACGTCTTTGCGATCGCGCCCACACACAGGCTGTGCGGGCGCGATCGCCGCCGGGTGTCAGCCGATTGTCGCAGCTGAGTCTATCGCAGCATTGTGGGGGCAAGGGGAGGTGATCGGGATACTCACCTTTCCTGCCGGCGTCCAGCGATGTCTGCCGCGGCTTCCTGGATGTTGCCATGACGACCCGATGTCGTCATGACAACATCTGGGTCACCAGACAGCAGGAAGATATTTTGGCATGCGCAGTGCATGACCAAAGTATCTTCTGCATTTGCAGCGCTGACAGCCTGTATAGCACAGGGCTGGTGCTCCATCCCTATGCTATACAGGCGATCAGAATAAAAAAAGTGAAAGTCCCATAGTGGGACAAAGAATAAAAGTAAAAAAAGTGTCAGAAAGTGAAGAAAAAAAAAAATAAATAAATAATCCACCAAAAATAAAAATATAATGTACCCATCAATAAATATTATTATGAAAAAAAAAACAATAAAAGTACACATATTTGGTATCGCCGCGTCTAGAATGACCTGACCTATAAAATTGTCCCACTAGATAGCCCCTTCAGTGAACATGGTAAAAAAATAAATAAAAAATGAAGCAAAAAACAATGCTTTATCATCATACCGCCAAACAAAAAATGAAATAACACGCGATCAAAAAGACGAATATAAATAATAATGATACCACTGAAAACGTCATCTAGCCCCGCAAAAAACAAGCCGCCACACAGCTCCATCAGCCGAAAAATAAAAAAGTTATAGCTCTCAGAATAAAGCGATGCAAAAAAATTATTTTTTCTATAAAATAGCTTTTATTGTGTAAAAGCGCCAAAACATAGAAAATCGATATAAATGTGGTACCACTGTAAACGTACTGACCCGAAGAATAAAGCTACCTTATCAATTTTACCACACGCGGAACAGCTTAAAAAAGAAAAACAACAATTCCTGAATTGTTGGTTTTTGTTTATTCTGCCTCCCAATAATCGGAATAGAGAGCGATCAAAATATGTCACGTGCCTGAAAATGGCACCAATAAAAACGTCAACTCATCCCGCAAAATCAAGATGTTACATGACTCTGTCGACCAAAATATGGAAAAATTATAGCTCTCAAAATATGGCGATGCAAAACTAGATTTTACAAAAAAATGCGTCTTTTAGTGTGTGACAGCTGTCAATCATAAAAACCTGATATGATTCTGGTATCGCTGTAATCGCACTGACTCGAAGAATAAAGTTGTCTAAACGGCGTAAAATATAAACTCTAGGGTTAGGGTTGGGGTTAGGGTTAGGGTTGGGCTAGGCCTGTGAGGATGAGATCCGCCCCTATCACTGGGCAAGAAGCCAAAAGCACAAAATAAAAAGAGAAATCCTCCTTCCTCCTTCAGGAGGACCCGCAGTGGGCAAACCCAACACATGAGACACCGGGCTAGAGGCCAACCACGACACAAGCTTTAAAGGGAATCTGTCACCCCCTAGGACTTATCAGACCTCTAATATGGGCATAAAGGTTATAGAAATGTAAATCTATACATACTTCTATGGCCCATATTAGAGGTCTGCTTGCTTTGAAATCTCCTGGCTCCGGCCTGCTCTGGCTCTGGCTCTGGCCTGCCTTTGCCCTGGCTCTGTCCTGCTCTCGCTCTGACGCTGGCCTGCTCTTGCACTGGCTCCGGCCTACTCTCGCCTTGGCTCCGGCCTGCTCTAGCTCTGGCTCCGGCCTGCTCTCGCTCTGGCCTGCCCTTGCCTTGGCTTCGGCCTGCTCTCGCCCTGAATCTGGCCTGCTCTCGTTTTGGCTCTGGCCTGCCCTCGCCCTGTCTCCGGCCTGCTCTCGCTCTGGCTCCAGCCTGCTCTCGCTCTAGCCTGCCCTTGCCTTGGCTTCGGCCTGCTCTCGCCCTGAATCTGGCCTGCTCTCGTTTTGGCTCTGGCCTGCCCTCGCCCTGGCTCCGGCCTGCTCTCGTTCTGACTGTGGCCTGCTCTCGCTCTGGCTCTTGCCTGCCCTCGCCTTGGCTCCGTCCTGCCCTCGCCCTGGCTCCGGCCTGCCCTAGCTCTGGCTCCGGCCTGCTCTGGCTCTGGCTCCGGCTTGCTCTCTCTCTGGCTCGTCTTGCCCTCGCTCTAGCTCCGGCCTGCCCTCGCCCTGGCTCCAGCCTGCTCTCGCTCTGGCTCTGGCCTGCTCTGGCTCTGCCCTGCCCTCGCCCTGCCTCCGGCCTCCTCTGACTCTTGCCTTCCCCCACGCCGTCTCTGGCCTGCCATCGCTCTGGTTCCGGCCTGCACTCGCCCTGGCTCCGGCCTGCTCTCGCTCTGGCTTCGGCCTGCCCTTTCCTTGTCTCCGGCCTGCTCTCGCTCTGGCTCTGGTCTGCCTCTGGCCTGCCCTCTCCTTGGCTCCGGCCTGCCCTCTCCTTGGCTCCGTCCGGCCTGCTCTCGCTCTGACTCTGGTCTGCCCTCGCCTTGGCTCCGGCCTGCTCTCGCTCTGGCTTCGGCCTGCCCTCGCCCTGGCTCCGGCCTGCCCTTGCTCTGGCTCTGGGCAGCCCTCGCCTTGGCTCCGGCCAGCTCCTGCTCTGGCTCCGGCATGCCCTCACCTTGGCTCCGGCCTGCTTTTGCCCTGGCTCCGGCCTGCCCTCGCGCTGGCTCCGGCATGCCCTCACCCTGGCTCCGGCCTGATCTCGCTCTGGCTCTGGCCTGCTCTCGCTCTGGCTCTGGTCTGCACTCGCCTTGGCTCCGGCCTCCTCTCGCTCTGACTCTGGTCTGCCCTCGCCCTGGCTCCAGCCTGCTCTAGTTCTGTCTCAGGCCTGCTCTCTCTCGCTCTGGCTCTGGCCTGCCCTTGCCTTGGCTCCGGACTGCTCTCGCTCTGGCTCTGGCCTGCTCTCGCTCTGGCCTTCCCTCGCCTTGGCTCTGGCCTTCTCGTGCCCTGGCTCTGGCCTGCTCGTGCCCTGGCTCCGGCCTGCTCTTGCCCTGGCTCCGGCCTGCTCTTGCCATGGCTCCGGCCTGCTCTTGCCATGGCTCCGGCCTGCTCTTGCCCTGGCTCCGGCCTGCTCTCGCCCTGGCTCCGGCCTGCTCTCGCCCTGGCTCCGGCCTGCTCTCGCTCTGGCTCTGGCCTGCCCTCGCCCTGGCTCCGGCTTGCTCTCGCTCTGGCTTTGGCCTGCCCTCGCCCTGGCTCCGGCCTGCTCTCTTTTTGGCTCTGGCCTGCCCTTTCCCTGGCTCCGGCCTACTCTCGCTCTAGCTCTGGCCTGCTCTGGCTCCGGCCTGTTTTCGCACTGATTCCGGCCTGCCCTTGCCTTCACTCCGGCCTTCTCTCGCTCTGGCTCTGGCCTGCCCTTGCCTTGGCTCTGGCCCACTCTCGCTCTGGCCTGCCCTCGACCTGGTTCCGGTCCGCTCTCGTTCTGGCTCTGTCCTGCTCTCGCTCTGGCGTGCCCTCGCCTTGGCTCCGGCCTGCTCCCGCTCTGACTCTGGCCTGCCCTCGCCCTGGCTCCGGCCTGCTCTGGATCTGGCTCTGGCCTGCCCTCGCCTTGGCTCCGGCCTGCTCTCGCCCTGGCTCTGGCCTGCTCTATCTCTGGCTCTGACCTGCCCTCTCCTTGGCTCCGGCCTGCTCTCGCCTTGGCTCCGGCCTGCTCTTGCTTTGGCTCCGGCCTGCCCTCGCCCTGGCTCCGGCCTGCCCTTGCTCTGGCTCCAGCTAGCCCTCACCTTGGCTCTGGCCTGCTCTCGCCCTGGCTCCGCCTGCTCTTGCTCTAGCTCTGGCCTGCCCTCATCCTGGTACCGGCCTGCTCTCGCCCTTGCTCTTGCTTGCTCTGGCTCTGACCTGTTCTCTCCTTGTCTCCGGCTTGCTCTCGTCCTGGCTCCGGCCTGCCCTCGTCCTGGCTCCGGCCTGCTCTCGCTCTGGCCTGCTATCTCTCTGGCTCCTGCCTGCCCTCGCCTTGGCTCCTGCCTGTTCTCGCCCTGGATACGACCTAGAGCCTTGGCACCGGCCTGCTCTCGCTCTGGTTCCTGCTCTCTATCTGGCCTGCCCTCAACTTGACTCCGGCCTGCTCTTGCTCTGGCTCCGACCTGCCCTCGCTCTGGCTCCGGCCTGCCCTCGCCTTGGCTCCAGTGTGCTATCGCTCTGGCTCCAGCCTGCCCTCGCCCTGGCTCTGGCCTGCCCTCGCCCTGGCTCCGGCCTGCCGTCGCTCTGCCTCTGGCCTGCCCTCGCCATGCCTCCGGCCTCCTCTCGCCCTGGCTCCAGCCTGCTCTCGCTCTGGCCTGCCCTTGCCTTGGCTCCGGCCTGCTCTCGCCCTGTCTCTTGCTTGCTCTTGCTCTGGCTCTGTCCTGTCCTCTCCTTGGCTCCGGCCTGCTCTCGCACTGGCTCCGGCCTGCTCTCGCTCTGTCCTGCTCTCTCCCTGGGTCCGGCCTGCTCTCGCCTTGGCTCCGTCCGGCCTGCTCTCGCCTTGGCTCCGGCCTGCTATCTCTCTGGCTCCGCCTGCCTTCGCCTTGGCTCCTACCTGTTCTTGCCCTGGTTCCGGCCTGCATTCGCCTTGGCTCCGGCCTGCTCTCTCTCTGGTTCCGGCCTGCCCTTGCTGTGGCTCATGCCTGCTCTATATCTGGCCTGACCTCAACTTGGCTCTGGCCTGCTCTCGCTCTGGCTCTGGCCTGCCCTCGCTCTGGCTCCGGCCTACTGTCGCTCTGGCCTACCCTTGCCTTGGCTCTGGGTCTTCTCTATCTCTGGCTCCGGCCTGCCCTTGCCTTGGCTGTGGCCTCCCCTCGCCTTGACTCCGGCCTGCTCTCGCCTTGGCTCCGGCCTGCTCTCGCCCTGCCTCCGGCCTTCTCTGGCTCTGGCCTGCCCTCGCCCTGGCTCCGGCCTGCTCTCTCTCTGGCTCTGGCCTTCCCAGGCCTTGGCTCCGGCCTGCTCTCTCTCTGGCTCTGGCCTGCCCTTGCCTGAGCTCCGGCCTGCTCTCGCTCTGACTCTGACCTGCCCGCCCTGGCTCTGGCCTACCCTCCCTCACCTTGGCTCCGGCCTGCTCTCGCCTTGGCTCCAGCCTGCTCTCACTCTGGCTCCTGCCTGCCCTCGCTCTGGCTCCTGCCTGCCCTCGCTCTGGCTCCTGCCTGCCCTCGCTCTGGCTCCTGCCTGCCCTTGCCCTGACTCCGGCCTGCCCTTGCTCTGGCTCCGGCCAGCCCTCGCATTGCAATGCTCTTGCCTGCTCTCGCCCTGGCTCTGGCCTGCCCTTTCCTTGGCTCTGGCCTGCTCTCGCTCTGGCTCTGGCCTGCCCTCGCCTTGGCTCCGGCCTGCTCTCGCCCTGGCTCCGGCCTGCCCTCGCCCTGGCTCTGGCCTGCTCTCGCTCTGGCCTGCTCTCGCTCTGGCGTGCCCTCGCTTTGGCTCTGGCCTGCTCTCGCTCTGGCTCTGGCCTGCCCTTGCCCTGGCTCCGGAATGTTCTCGCCTTGGCTCCGGCCTGCTATCGCTCTGGCTCTAGCCTGCCCGAGCTCTCTCTGGCTCTGGCTTGCCCTCGCTCTGGCTCTTGCCTGCCCTCGCCTTGACTCCGGGCTGCTCTGACTCTGGCTCGTGCCTGCCCTCGCCCTGGCTCTGGCCTGCTCTCGCCCTGGCTCCAGCCTGCTCTCGCCCTGGCTCCGGCCTGCTCTCGCCCTTGCTCTGGCCTGCTCTTGCCCTGGCTCTGGCCTGCTCTTGCCCTGGTTCCGGCGTGCCCTTGCCTTGGCTCTGGCCTTCTCTTGCTCTGGCTCTGGCCTGCTCTTGTCCTGGCTCTGGCTGGCTCTTGCCCTGGTTCCGGCGTGCCCTTGCCTTGGCTCTGGCCTTCTCTTTCTCTGGCTCTGGCCTACCCTTGCCTTGGCTCTGGCCAACTCTCGCTCTGGCTCCGGCCTGCCCTTGCCCTGGCTCCGGCCTGCTCTCGCTCTGCCTCTGGCCTGCTCTCGCTCTGGCTCTGGTCTGCCCCTGCCTTTGCTCCGGCTTCCTCCCGCTCTGGCTCTGGCCTGCCCTTTTGCTTGGCTCCTTCCGGCCTGCTCTCGCTCTGGCTCTGGCCTGCTCTGGCTCTGGCCTGCCCTCGCCTTGTCTCCGGCCTGATCTGACTCTGGCTCTGGCCTGCCCTCGGCCTGCTCTCACCTTGGCTCCGGCCTGCTCTCGCCCTGGCTCTGGCCTGCTCTCGCCCTGGTTCCTTCCGGCTGCCCTTGCCTTGGCTCCGGCCTTCTTTCTCTCTGGCTCTGGCCTGCCCTTGCCTTGGCGCTCGCCAAATCTCGCTCTGGCCAAGGCGAAGGCAGGCCAGAGCCACAGCGAGAGCAGGCCAGAGCCTGAGCGAGAGCAGGCCGGAGCCAAGGCAAAGGCAGGCCGGAGCCAGAGCGATAGCAGGCCGTAGCCATGGCAAAGGCAGGCCGGAGCCAAGGCGAGGGCAGGCCAAAACCAGAGCGAGAGAATACTGGAGCCAGGGCGAGGGCAGGCCAGAGCAAGAGCAGGCCGGAGCCAAGGCAAGGACAGGCCCAAGCCAGAGCGAGAGCAGGCCAGAGCGAGAGCAGTCCGGAGCCAAGGCAAAGGCAGGCCAGAGCGAGAGCAGGCAGGACAAGGCGAAGGCAGGCCGGGGCAAGAGGAGGTGTTGGCCGGAGCCAGGGCGAGGGCTGGCCGGAGCCAGAACAAGGGCAGGCCGGAGCCAGGGCGAGGGAAGGCCGGAGCCAGAGCGAGAGCAGGCTGGAGCCAGGGCGAGGGCAGGCCGGAGCCAAGACGAGGCCAGGCCAGAGCCAGGGCGAGAGCAGGCCAGAGCCAGCGCGAGAGCAGGCCAGGGCGAGGGCAGACCAGAGTGAGAGCGAGAGCAGGCCGGAGCCAAGGCCAGGCCAGGGCAAGAGCAGGCCAGAGCGAGAGCAGGCCGGAGCTAGGGCTGGCCGGAGCCAGATCAACGGCAGGCTGAAGCCATAGCGAAAGCAGGCCGGAGCCAGGGAGAGAGCAGGCCAGAGCCAAAGCGAGGGCAGTCCAGAGCCAGAGCGAAAGCAGGCCAGAGCGAGATCAGGCCGGAGCCAGGGCGAGGACAGGCCAGAGCCAGAGCAAGAGCAGGCCCTTGCCAAGGAGAGAGCAGGCCGGAGGCAAGGCCAGAGTCAGGGCAGGCCAGGCCGGAGTCAGAACGATAGCAGGCCAGTGCCAGAACAAGAGCAGGCCAGAGCGAGAGAAGTCCGGAGCCAAGGTAAGGGCAGGCCAGAGCCAGAGAGAGAGTAGGCCTGAGCCAGAGCGAGAGCAGGCCAGAGCCAAGGCGAAGGCAGGCCAGAACCAGAGCGAGAGCAGACCGGATTCAAGACGAGGGCAGGCCAGTGCAAGAGCAGGCTGGAGCCAAGGCGAGGGCAGGCCAGAGCCAGGGCGAGAGCAGGCCGGAGCCAAGGTGAGGGCAGGCCAGAGCTAGGGCGAGGCAGGCCAGAGTCAGAGCAAGAGCAGAGCCGGAGCCATGGCGAAGGCACGCCAGAGCGAGAGCAGGCCGGAGACAGGGCGAGGCCAGAGCGAGAGAGCAGTCCAGAGCCAGAGTAGACTGGAGCCTGGGCGAGGGCAGGCCAGAGCCAGAGAGAGAGCAGGCAGCAGGGCGAGGGCAGGCCAGAGCGAGAGCAGGCCGGAGCCAGAGCGATGGCAAGCCGGAGCCAGGGCGAGGGCAGTCCGAAGCTAAAGCGAGAGTAGGCCAGCGCCAAGGCGAGGGCAGGCCAGAGGCAGAGCCAGGGCAGGCCAGAGCGAGAGCAGGCCGGAGCCAAGCAAGGGCAGGCCAGAGCGAGAGCTGGTCGGAGCCAAGGCGAGGGCAGGCCAGAGACAGAGCGAGAGCTGGTCGGA
The DNA here is from genome assembly GCF_046119375.1 of Phyllobates terribilis. Classification (NCBI taxonomy): domain Eukaryota; kingdom Metazoa; phylum Chordata; class Amphibia; order Anura; family Dendrobatidae; genus Phyllobates; species Phyllobates terribilis. Next base: position 1,646,667 of record NW_027362898.1, on the reverse strand, counting down.
GCCAAGGCGAGGGCAGGCCAGAGACAGAGCGAGAGCAGGCCGGACCCAAGGCGAGGGCAGGCCAGAGCGGGAGCAGGCCTGAGCGAGAGCAGGCCGGACCCAAGGCGAGGGCAGGCCAGAGCGGGAGCAGGCCTGAGCGAGAGCAGGCCGGAGCCAAGGCAAAGGCAGGCCGGAGCCAGAGCGATAGCAGGCCGTAGCCATGGCAAAGGCAGGCCGGAGCCAAGGCGAGGGCAGGCCAAAACCAGAGCGAGAGAATACTGGAGCCAGGGCGAGGGCAGGCCAGAGCGAGAGCAGGCCGGAGACAGGGCGAGAGCAGGCCGGAGCCAGAGCTAGGGCAGGCCGGAGCCAGGGCAAGGGCGAGCCAGAGCGAGAGCAGGCTGGAGCCAGGGCGAGGGCAGGCCGGAGCCAGAGGCGGAGCTGGCCGCAGCCAAGGCGAGGGTTGGCCGGAGGCAGAGCCAGGCCGGAGCCAAGGCAAGGACAGGCCAGAGCGAGAGCAGGCCTGAGCGAGAGTAGTCCGAAGCCAAGGCGAAGGCAGGCCGGAGCCAGAGCAGGTGCTGGCCGTATCCAAGGCAAGGGCAGGCCGGAGCTATGGCGAGGGAAGGCCTAAGCCAGAGCGAGAGCAGGCTGGAGCCAGGGCGAGAGCAGGCCGGACGGAGCCAAGGCGATGGCAGGCCAGAGCGAGAGCAGTCCGGAGCCAGGACGAGGGCAGGCCGGAGCCAGGGCGAGAGCAGGCCAGAGCCAGCGCGAGAGCTGGCCAGAGCAAGAGCCAGAGCAGGTGGCCAGGGTGAGGGCAGACCAGAGCGAGAGCAGGCCGGAGCCAATGCGAGGCCAGAGCAAGAGCAGGCCAGAGCCAGAGCGAGAGTAGGCCGGAGCCAGGGCAACGGCAGGCCAGAGCTAGAGAGAGAGTAGGCCAGAGCCATGGCGAGAGTAGGACGGAGCCAAGGCGAGGGCAGGCCGGAGCCCGAGCTATGGCATAGCGGAGCCAGGGTGAGGGCAGTACGGAGCTAGAGCGAGAGCAGGCTGGAGCTAAGGCAAGGGCAGGCCAGAGGCAGAACCAGGGTAGGCCAGATCTGGCAAGAGCAGGCCAGAGCGAGAGCAGGCCGGAGCCAAGGCAAGGACAGGCCCAAGCCAGAGCGAGAGCAGGCCAGAGCGAGAGCAGTCCGGAGCCAAGGCGAAGGCAGGCCAGAGTGAGAGCAGGCCAGAGCGAGAGCAGGCAGGAGCCAAGGCGAAGGCAGGCTGGGGCAAGAGGAGGTGTTGGCCGGAGCCAGGGCGAGGGCTGGCCGGAGCCAGAACAAGGGCAGGCCGGAGCCAGGGCGAGGGCAGGCCAGAGGAGAGCAGGCTGGAGCCAGGGCGAGAGCAGGCCGGAGCCAAGACGAGGGCAGGCCAGAGCCAGGGCGAGAGCAGGCCAGAGCCAGCACAAGAGCAGGCCAGGGCGAGGGCAGACCAGAGTGAGAGCGAGAGCAGGCCGGAGCCAAGGCCAGGCCAGGGCAAGAGCAGGCCAGAGCCAGAGCGAGAGTAGACCGGTGCCAAGAGGGCAGGCCGGAGCTAGGGCTGGCCGGAGCTAGATCAACGGTAGGCTGAAGCCATAGCGAAAGCAGGCCGGAGCCAGGGAGAGAGCAGGCCAGAGCCAAAGCGAGGGCAGTCCAGAGCCAGAGCGAAAGCAGGCCAGAGCGAGATCAGGCCGGAGCCAGGGCGAGGGCAGGCCAGAGCCAGAGCAAGAGCAGGCCCTTGCCAAGGAGAGAGCAGGCCGGAGGCAAGGCCAGAGCCAGGGCAGGCCAGGCCGGAGTCAGAACGATAGCAGGCCAGTGCCAGAACAAGAGCAGGCCAGAGCGAGAGAAGTCCGGAGCCAAGGTAAGGAGGGCAGGCCAGAGCCAGAGAGAGAGAGTAGGCCTGAGCCAGAGCGAGAGCAGACCAGAGCCAAGGCGAAGGCAGGCCAGAACCAGAGCGAGAGCAGACCGGATTCAAGACGAGGGCAGGCCAGTGCAAGAGCAGGCTGGAGCCAAGGCGAGGGCAGGCCAGAGCCAGGGCGAGAGCAGGCCGGAGCCAAGGCGAGGGCAGGCCAGAGCTAGGGCGAGGCAGGCCAGAGTCAGAGCAAGAGCAGAGCCGGAGCCATGGCGAAGGCACGCCAGAGCGAGAGCAGGCCGGAGACAGGGCGAGGCCAGAGCGAGAGAGCAGTCCAGTCTGGCCAGAGTAGGCTGGAGCCTGGGCGAGGGCAGGCCAGAGCCAGGGCGAGGGCAGGCCAGAGCGAGAGCAGGCCGGAGCCAGAGCGATGGCAAGCCGGAGCCAGGGCGAGGGCAGTCCGAAGCTAAAGCGAGAGTAGGCCAGCGCCAAGGCGAGAGCAGGGCCGGGGCCAAGGCGAGGGCAGGCCAGAGGCAGAGCCAGGGCAGGCCAGAGCGAGAGCAGGCCGGAGCCAAGCAAGGGCAGGCCAGAGCGAGAGCTGGTCAGAGCCAAGGCGAGGGCAGGCCAGAGCGAGAGCTGGTCGGAGCCAAGGCGAGGGCAGGCCAGAGACAGAGCGAGAGCAGGCCGGACCCAAGGCGAGGGCAGGCCACAGCGGGAGCAGGCCACAGCGAGAGCAATCTGGAGCCAAGGAAAGGGCAGGCCGGAGCCAGATGTATCAGGCTTGAGCCAGAGCGAGGGCAGGCCGGAGCCAAGGCGAAGCAAGACGAGCACAGGCCAGAGTAAGAGCAGCCGGAGCCAGGGCGCGGGCAGGCCAGAGTAAGAGCAGCCGGAGCCAGAGCGAGGGTAGGCCAGACGACCAATCAACAGTATTGGCGCCAAATTTAAACACCGCTTTGCAGATTAGTCGCGGTTGCCAGCCGCAACTAATCAGCATTATTGGCGCCAAATTTAAACACCGCTTTAATGATTTGTCGCGGTGGCCGGCCGCCCTTAGCAGGAGTACTTACCTTACCTGCTGCTGCTGGCTGCCCAGCAGCAGACTGAAAAGAGCAAGAGCAGGCCGGAGCCAGGGCGAGAGCAGGCCGGAGCCAGAGCAAGGGCAGGCCGGTGCCAGATCCAGAGCAGGACTGAGCCAGGGCGAGGGCAGGCCAGAGTGGCGAGAGCAGGCCGGAGCCAAGGCAAGAGAGCAGGCCAGAGCCAGACAGAGCGAGAGCAGGCCGGAGCCAAGGCAAGAGAGCAGGCCAGAGCCAGACAGAGCGAGAGCAGGCCGGAGCCAGGGCGAGGGCTGGCCAGAGCGAGAGTAGGGCAGAGCCAAGGCAAGGGCAGGCCAGAGACGGAACCAGGAGGAGGGCAGGCCGGAGACAGGGCGAGGCCAGAGCCAGAGAGAGAGCGGGCCAGAGCCATAGAGAGAGCAGGCCGGAGCAAGTGTGAGGGCAGACAGACCAGAGCCAGGGCGAGAGCAGGCCGGAGACAGTGCGAGAGCACGCCGGAGACAGGGCGAGGCCAGAGCAAGAGCAGGCCAGAGCCAGAGAAAGAGCAGGCCGGAGCCAGAGCGAGGGCAGGCCAGAGCAAGAGTAGTCCGGAGCCAAGGCAAGGGCAGGCCAGGCAGAGCCAGAGCGACAGCAGGCCTACGCCAAAGCGGTAGCAGGCCGGAGCCAAGGCGAAGGCAGGCCATAACAAGAGCGAGAGCAGGCTGGATGGAGTCGAGACGAAGGCAGGCCAAAGCAAGAGCATGCAAGAGCAGGCCAGAGCCAGGGCGAGAGCAGGCCGGAGCCAAGGCGAGGTCTAGCCGGAGCCAGAGCAAGGGCAGGCCAGAGCCAGAGCAAGGGCAGGCCAGAGCAAGGGCAGGCCGGAGCCAGGGCGAGGACAGGCCAGAGCGAGAGCAGGCCGGAGCCAGGGTGAGAGCAGGCCGGAGCCAAGGCGAGGGCAGGTCAGAGCCAGATCCAGAGCAGGCCGGAGCCAGGGCGCGGGCAGGCCAGAGACAGAGCGAGAGTAGGCCAGAGCCAAGGCAAGGGCAGTCCGGAACCAGGACGAGAGCAGGCCGGAGACAGGGTGAGGCCAGAGCGAGAGCAGGCCACAGAGCGAGAGTAGGCCGGAGCCATGGCGAGGGCAGGCCAGAGAGAGAGCAGGCCGGAGACAGGGCGAGGGCAGGCCAGAGCGAGAGCAGGCCAGAACCAAGGAGGGCAAGCCATAGCGCCAGAGCGAGAGCAGGCCGGAGCCAAGGCGAAGGCAGGCCTGAAGAAGAGCGAGAGCAGGCTGGAGTCAAGGGCAGGCCAGAGCCAGGGCGAGGGCAGGCCAGAGCAACAGCAGGCCGGAGCCAGGGCGAGAGCAGGCCGGAGTCAAGGCGAGGGATGACCAGAGCAAGGGCAGGCCGGAGCCAGGGAGAGAGCAGGCCAGAGCCAAGGCGAGAGCAGGCCGGAGCCAAGGCGAGGGCTGGCCGGAGCGAGAGCAGGCCGGAGCCAAGGCGAGAGCAGGCTCCCGGAGCCAAGGAGAGGGCAGGCCAGAGCCAGAGCGAGATGGAGCCAAGGCCCTGAGGACAGTGTGCCAGAGCCAGATCCAGAGCAGGCCGGAGTTAGGGCGAGGGCACGCCAGAGCGAGAGCAGGTCAGAGACAGAGCGAGAACAGGCCGGAGCCAGGGCGTGGGCAGGCCAGAGCTTGAGTAGGCCAGAGCCAAGGCAAGGTCAGGCCAGAGCGAGAGAAGGCCGGAGCCAAGGCAAGGGCAGGCCGGAACCAGGGCAAGAGCAGGCCGGAGACAGGGCGAGGCCAGAGCAGGTCAGAACCAGAGCGAGAGTATGCCAGAGCGAGAGCAGTCTGGAACCAGAGCTTGAGCAGGCCTGAGCCAGAGCGAAAGCCGGCTGGAGCCATGGGGAAGGCAGGGCAGAACAAGAGGGAGATCAGGCTAGAGTCATGAGGAGGGCAGGCCAGAGCCAGAGGAAGAGCAGGCCGGAGAAGCCAAGGCATGGGCAGGCCAGAGCCAGGGCGAGGGCGGGCCAGAGCGAGAGCAGGTCGGAGCCAGGGCGAGAGGAGGCCGGAGCCAATGCGAGGGCAGTCCGGAGCCAGAGCAAGGGCAGGCCGGAGTCAGGGCGAGGGCATTCCGGAGCCAGAGCGAGAGCAGGCCGGAGCCAAGGCGAGAGCAGGCCAGAGCCAAGGCAAGGGCATGCCAGAGCCAGAGCGATAGAAGACCAGAGCCAAGGCAAGTGCAGGTCGGAACCAGGGCGAGAGCAGGCTGGAGACAGGGCGAGGCCAGAGCGAGAGTAGGCCTGAGCCAGGGCGAGGGCAGGCCAGAGCCAGAGAGAGAGCAGGCCAGAGCCAAGGCGAGAGCAGGCCAGAGCGAGAGCAGGCCAGAGCCAGTGCGAGGGCAGGCCAGAGCGAGAGTAGGCTAGAGCCAAGGCAAGGGCAGGCCGAAACCAGAACGAGAGCAGGCCGGAGACAGGGTGAGTGAGGCCAGAGCCACAGCGAGAGCAGGCCAGAGCGAGAGTAGGCCGGAGCCAGGGCGAGGGCAGGCCAGAGAGAGAGCAGGCCAGAGCGAGAGCAGGCCAGAGCCAAGGCGAGGGCAGTCCAGAGCCAGAGCGAGAGCAGGCCAGAGCGAGAGCAGTTCGGACGGAGCCAGAGCTAGGGCAGGCCAGACAGAGCGAGAGCAGGCCTGAGCCAGAGCGAGAGCAGGCTGGAGCCAAGGCGAAGGCAGGCCAGAACAAGAGCGAGATCAGGTTAGAGTCAAGACGAGGGCAGGCCAGAGCCAGAGGAAGAGCAGGCTGGAGCCAAGGCATGGGCAGGCCAGAGCCAGAGAGAGAGCAGGCCGGGGCCAGGGCGAGGGCAGGCCAGAGCAAGAGCGGGTCGGAGCCAGGGCGAGAGCAGGCCGGAGCCAATGCGAGGGCAGGCCGGAGCCAGAGCAAGGGCAGGCCGGACGGAGCCAGGGCGAGGGCAGGCCAGAGCCAGGGCGAGAGCAGGCCGGAGCCAGGGCGAGAGCAGGCCGGAGCCAAGGCGAGAGTAGGCCAGAGCCAAGGCAAGGGCAGGCCAGAGCCAGAGCGATAGAAGGCCAGAGCCAAGGCAAGAGCAGGCCAGAGCCAGGGCGAGGGCTGGCCAGAGCAAGAGAAGGCCAGAGCAAGAGCAGGCCGGAGCCAGGGCGAGGGCAGGCCAGAGCAAGAGCAGTCCGGAGCCAAGTCAAGGGCAGGCCAGACAGAGCCAGAGCGACAGCAGGCCTACGCCAGAGCGAGAGCATGCTGGAGCCAAGGCGAAGGCTGGCCATAACGAGCGAGAGCAGGCCGGAGTCAAGACGAGGGCAGGCCAGAGCAAGAGCAGGCCATATTATTCTCTTAAAAAGCTTGGGGTAGGGGTCTAGGGGACCCTTTATAGCCAAAATTACGGCCCTGTATCGCAATACGTCACCTAGGCTGAAGATAAATGGAACTGTAGCACCCCGAGGGCTCGGTTGCTACAGAGATATCTCACTCTCAGGTAAGGATGGAGTGTGGATCAGGACCCCGACACCTGCATACACCATATTGACGTGGGGCAGGGCGACCAATATGCCCCTGAGATGGGCACGACAGTCCCTGTCCCTGGCTGGAGTGGGGGGGGGGGGAGGGAGCAAGAGCAGGCCGGAGCCAGGGCGAGGGCAGGCCGGAGTCAGAGCAAGAGCCAAAGCGAGGGTTAGCCAGAGTCAGAGCAAGGGCAGGCCGGAGCCAGGGAGAGGGCAGGCCGGAGTCAGAGCAAGAGCAAGCCAGAGCCAAGGCGAGAGCAGTCCGGAGCTAAGGCGAGGGCAGTCCAGAGCGAGATCAGGCCGGAGCCTGTGCGAGAGCAGGCCGTAGCCAAGGAGAGGGCAGGCCAGAGCAGGCCGGAGCCAGGGTGAGGGCAGGCCAGAGTAACTGCGAGAGCAGGACGGAGCTAAGGCGAGGGCACGCCAGAGCGAGAACAGGGCGAGTGCAGGCCAGAGCCAAGGCAAGGGCAAGCCAGAGCTAGAGCAAGAGAAGGCCGGAGCCAAGGCAAGGGCAGGCCGGAACCAGGGCGAGAGCAGGCCGGAGACAGTTCGAGGCCAGAGCAAGAGCAGGCCAGAGCCAGAGCGAAAGTAGGCCGGAGCCAGGGCTAGGGCAGGCCGGACAGGCCAGAGCCAGGGTGAGAGCAGTCCGGAGCCAAGGCGAGATTAGCCCGGAGCCAAGGCGAGGGCAGGCCAGAGGCAGAGCCAGGGCAGGCAAGAGCCAGAGCGAGAGTAGGTCGGAGCGAGAGCAGGCCGGAGCCAGGGCAAAGGCTGGCCGGAAAAAGGGCAATAACAGGCCGGAGTCAAGACGAGGGCAGGCCAGAGCAAGAGCAGGCCGGAGCCAGGGCGAGAGCTGTCCGGAGCCAGAGCAAGGGCAGGCCGGAGCCAGGGCGAGGACAGGCCGGAGCCAGGGCGAGGACAGGCCGGAGCCAGAGCGAGAGCAGGCCGGAGCCAAGGCGAGAGCAGGCCGGAGCCAAGGCATCGGCAGGCGAGAGCCAGAGAGAGAGCAGGCCAGAGCGAGAGCAGGTCGGAGCCAGGGCGGAGCTAATGCGAGGGCAGGCCGGAGCTAGAGCGAGAGTAGGCCAGGGCGAGGGCAGGCCAGAGCCAGCGAGAAAGCAGGCCATTGCCAGAGTGAGAGCAGGCCGGAGCCAGGGCGAGAGCAGGCCAGAGCGAGAGCAGGTCGGAGCCAGGGCGTGGGCAAGCCGGAGCCAATGCGAGGGCAGGCCGGAGCCAGAGCAAGGGCAGGCCGGAGCCATAGCAAGAGCAAGCCAGAGCCTAGGCGAGAGCAGGTCGGAGCTAAGGCGAGAGCAGTCCAGAGCGAGATCAGGCCGGAGCCAGGGCGAGAGCAGGCCGTAGCCAAGGAGAGGGCAGGCCAGAGCCAGATCCAGAGCAGGCCGGAGCCAGGGTGAGGGCTGGCCAGAGTAACTGCGAGAGCAGGACGGAGCTAAGGCGAGGGCATGCCAGAGCGAGAGCAGGCCAGAGCGAGAGCAGTGCGAGGGCAGGCCAGAGCAAGAGTAGGACAGAGCCAAGGCAAGGGCAAGCCAGAGCTAGAGCAAGAGAAGGCCGGAGCCAAGGCAAGGGCAGGCCGGAACCAGGGCGAGATCAGGCCGGAGACCGTTCGAGGCCAGAGCGAGAGCAGGCCAGAGCCAGAGCGAAAGTAGGCCGGAGCCAGGGCTAGGGCAGGCCAGAGCGAGAGCAGGCAGGAGCCAGGGTGAGAGCAGTCCGGAGCCAGTGCGAGGGCAGTCCGGATGTAGAGCGAGAGCAGGCCGGAGCCAAGGCGAGGGCATGCCAGAGCGAGAGCAAGCCGGAGCCAGGACGAGAAGAGGCCGGAGCCAAGGCAAGGGCATGCCAGAGCGAGAGCAAGCCGGAGCCAGGACGAGAAGAGGCCGGAGCCAAGGCAAGGGCATGCCAGAGCCAGAACAAGAGCAGGCTGGAGCCAGGGCGAGGGCAGCCCAGAGACAGAGCGAGAGTAGGCTAGAGCCGAGCAAGAGCATGCCAGAGCGAGAGCAAGCAGTAGCCAAGTTAAGGGGTGGCCGGAACCAGGGCGAGAGCAGGCCGGAGCCAGGGCGAGGCCAGAGCGAGAGCAGGCCAGAGCGAGAGTAGGCCGGAGCCAGGGCAAGGGCAGGCCAGAGCCAGAGAGAGAGCAGGCCGTAGCCAGGGCGAAGGCAGGCCAGAGCCAGGGCGAGAGCAGTCAGAGCCAGGGTGAGAGCAGGATGGAGCTAAAGCGAGGGCAAGCCGGAGCACGAGCTGTGGCATAGCGGAGCCAGGGCGAGGGCAGTACGGAGCTAGAGCGAGAGCAGGCCGTATCCAAGGCGAGGGCACGCCAGAGGCAGAACCAGGGTAGGCCAGAGCAACAGCAGGCCAGGGCGAGAGCAGGCTGGAGCCAAGGCAAGGGCAGGCCAGAGCCAGAACAGGCCAGAGCCAAAGAGAGAGCAGGTCACAGCCAAGGCGAAGGCAGGCCAGAGCCAGAGTGAGAGCAGGCCGGAGCCAAGGCAAAGCCAGGCCAGAGCGAGAGCAGGCTGGAGCCAAGGCGAGGTCTGGCCGGAGCCAGAGCGAGAGCAGGCCGGATCCAAGGCGACGGCAGGCCGAAACCAGAGCGAGAGAATGCCGGAGCCAGGGCGAGGGCAGGCCAGAGCGAGAGCCGGCCGGAGACAGGGCGAGGGCAGGCCAGAGCGAGAGCAGGCCGGAGCCAGAGCGAGAGCTGGCCGCAGCCAAGGCTCCGGCAGGCCGGAGCCACAGTGAGAGCAGGCAGGAACCAGGGAGAGGGCAGGCCTTAGCCAGAGCGAGAGCAAGCAGAAGCCAGCGCGAAGGCAGGCCGGTGCCAGGGCGAGGGCAGGCCGGAGCCAAGGCGAGGGCAGGCCAGAGCAAGGGCATGCCGGAGCCAGGGCGAGGTCAGGCCGAAGCCAGAGCTAGAGCAGGCCGGAGCCTGGGCGAGAGCAGGCCGGAGCCAAGGCAAGGTCAGACCAGAGTCCGAGCGAGAGCAGTCCGGAGCCAAGGACAGGGCAGGCCAGAGCGAGAGCATGCCAGAGCCACAGCCAGAGCAGGCCAGAGCGAGAGTAGTCCAGAGCCAAGGCTAGGGCAGGCGCGAGCCAGAGCGAGAGAAGGCCGGAGCCAAGTAGAGGGCAGGCCAGAGCGAGAGCAGGCCGGAGCCGAGGCAAGGGCAGGCCAGAACCAGAGCGAGAGCAGGCCGGAGCCAAGACAAGGGCAGGCTTGAGCAGAGCCAGGGCAGGCCAGAGCCAGAGCAAGCCGAAGCCAAGGCATGGGCAGGCCAGAGCGAGAGCAGGCCGGAGCCAGGATGAGCACAGGCCGGAGCCAGGACGAGGGCAGGCCAGAGTCATAGAGAGAGCAGCCCGGAGCCAAGGCAAGGGCAGGCCAGAGCCAGAACAAGGGCAGGCCGGAGCCAAGGCGAGATCAGGATGGAGCCAGGGCGAGGGCAGGCAGGAGCCAGAGCGAGGGCAGGCCGGAGCCAGGGCGAGAGCAGGCCGGAGCCTGGGCGAGAGCAGGCCGGAGCCAGGGCGAGGGCAGGCCGGAGCCAGGGCGAGAGCAGGCCGAAGCCAAGGCGAGGGCAGGCTGGAGCCAGAGCAGGAGCTGGCCGGAGCCAAGGCGAGGGCTGGCCGGAGGCAGAGCCAGGGTAGGCCAGAGCAAGAGCAGGCCGGAGCCAAGGCAAGGACAGGCCAGAGCGAGAGCAGGTGCTGGCCGGATCCAAGGCGAAGGCTGGCCAGAGACAGAGCTAGGGCAGGCCGGAGCTAGGGCGAGGGAAGGCCTAAGCCAGAGCGAGAGCAGGCCGGAGCCAAGGCGAGGGCAGGCCAGAGCGAGAGCAGGCCGGAGCCAAGGCGAGGGCAGGCCAGAGCGAGAGCAGGCCGGAGCCAGGACGAGGGCAGGCTAGAGCCAGGGCGAGAGCAGGATGGAGCCAGGGCGAGAGCAGGATGGAGCCAAGGCGAGGGCAGGCCGGAGCCCGAGCTATGGCATAGCGGAGCCAGGGTGAGGGCAGTACGGAGCTAGAGCGAGAGCAGGCCGGAGCCAAGGCAAGGGCAGGCCAGAGCAAGAGCAGGCCAGACCGAGAGCAGACCGGAGCCAAGGCAAGGACAGGCCCAAGCCAGAGCGAGAGCAGGCCAGAGCGAGAGCAGTCTGGAGCCAAGGCGAAGGCAGGCCAGAGCGAGAGCAGGCAGGAGCCAAGGCGATGAAGGCAGGCCGGAGCAACAGCAGGTGCTGGCCGGAGCCAAGGCGAGGGCTGGCCAGAGCAAGGGCAGGCCGGAGCCTGGGCGAGGGAAGGCCGAAGCCAGAGCGAGAGCAGGCTGGAGCCAGTGCGAGAGCAGGCCGGAGCCAAGACGAAGGCAGGCCAGAACCAGAGCGAGAGCAGGCCGGAGCCAGGACGAGTGCAGGCCGGAGCCAGCGCGAGAGCAGGCCAGAGCTAGTGCCAGAGCAGGCGGCCAGGGCGAGGACAGACCAGAGTGAGAGCGAGAGCAGGCCGGAGCCAAGGCGAGGCCAGAGCCAGAGCAAGAGCAGGCCAGAGTCAGAGCGAGAGTAGGCCGGAGCCAGGGCGAGGGCAAGCCAGAACCAGAGAGAGAGTAGGCCGGAGCCAGGGCGAGGGCAGGCCAGAACCAGAGAGAGAGCAGGTCGGAGCCAGGGCAAGAGCAGGACGAAGCCAAGGCGAGGACAGGCCGGAGCCCGAGCTATGGCATTGCGGAGCCAGGGCGAGACCAGTACGGAGCTAGAGCGAGAGCAGGCCGTAGCCAAGGCAAGGGCAGGCCAGAGGCAGAGCCAGGGTAGGCCAGAGCAAGAGCAAGCCAGAGCGAGAGCAAATCGGAGCCAAGGCAAGGACAGGCCTAAGCCAGAGCGAGAGCAGTCCGGAGCCAAGGACAGGGCAGGCCAGAGCGAGAGCATGCCAGAGCCACAGCCAGAGCAGGCCCGAGCCAGAGCGAGAGTAGTCCAGAGCTAAGGCTAGGGCAGGCGCGAGCCAGAGCGAGAGAAGGCCGGAGCCAAGTAGAGGGCAGGCCAGAGCGAGAGCAGGCCGGAGCCGAGGCAAGGGCAGGCCAGAACCAGAGCGAGAGCAGGCCGGAGCCAGGGCGAGGGCAGACTGGTGCCAAGGCGAGCGCAGGCCGGAGCCAAGACGAGGGCAGGCTTGAGCAGAGCCAGGGCAGGCCAGAGCCAGAGCGAGAGCATGCCGGAGCCAAGGTGAGGGCAGGCCAGAGCCAGAACGAGAGCAGGCCAGTGCCAGAGCAAGATCAGGCCAGTGCCAGAGGGAGAGCAGTCCGGAGCCAAGGCAAGGACAGGCCAGAACCTCGGCGAGAGCAGGCCGGAGACAGAGCGAAAGTAGGCCGGAGCCAGGGCTATGGCAGGCCAGAGCCAGATAGAGAGCAGGCCGGAGCCAGGGTGAAGGCAGGACAGAGCGAGAGCAGGCAGGAGCCAGGGCGCGAGCAGTCCGGAGCCAAGGCAAGGGCAGTCCGGAGCCAGGGCGAGGGCAGTCCGGATGTAGAGCGAGAGCAGGCCGGAGCCAAGGCGAGATTAGCCTGGAGCCAAGGCGAGGGCAGGCCAGAGGCAGAGCCAGGGCAGGCAAGAGTCAGGGCGAGAGCAGGCCGGACCCAGGGCAAGGGCTGGCCGGAGCCAGGGCAAGGGCAGGTCGGAGCCAGAGCGAGAGCAGGGCGGAGCCAAGGTGAGAGCAGGCCAGAGCCAAGGCGAGGGCAAGCCAGAGGCAGAACCAGGGTAGGCCAGAGCAACAGCAGGCCAGGGCGAGAGCAGGCTGGAGCCAAGGCAAGGGCAGGCCAGAGCCAAAGAGAGAGCAGGTCGGAGCCAAGGCGAAGGCAGGCCAGAGCCAGAGTGAGAGCAGGCCGGAGCCAAGGCAAAGGCAGGCCAGAGCGAGAGCAGGCCGGAGCCAAGGCGAGGTCTGGCTGGAGCCAGAGCGAGAGCATGCCGGACCCAAGGCGACGGCAGGCCGAAACCAGAGCGAAAGAATGCCGGAGCCAGGGCGAGGGCAGGCCAGAGCGAGAGCAGGCCGGAGACAGGGCGAGGGCAGGCCAGAGCGAGAGCAGGCCGGAGCCAAGGCGAGGGCAGGCCGGAGCCAGAGTGAGAGCAGGCAGGAGCCAGGGCGAGGGCAGGCCAGAGGCAGTGCTAGAGCAGACCGGAGCCAGGGCGAGAGCAGGCCGGAGCCAAGGCAAGGTCAGACCAGAGTCCGAGCGAGAGGGCAGGCCAGAGCGAGAGCATGCCAGTGCCACAGCCAGAGCAGGCCCAAGCCAGAGCGAGAGTAGTCCAGAGCCAAGGCTAGGGCAGGCGCGAGCCAGAGCGAGAGACGGCCGGAGCCAAGGAGAGGGCAGGCCAGAGCCAGAGCGAGAGCAGGCGGGAGCCGAGGCAAGGGCAGGCCAGAGCGAGAGCAGGCCGGGGCCAGGGCGAGGGCAGACCGGTGCCAAGGCGAGAGCAGGCCGGAGCCAAGACGAGGGCAGGGTTGAGCAGAGCCAGGGCAGGCCAGAGCGAGAGCTGGCCGGAGCCAAGGCGACGGCAGGCCAGAGCGAGAGCAGGCCGGAGCCAAGGTGAGGGCAGGCCAGTGCCAGAGCGAGAGCAGTCCGGAGCCAAGGCAAGGGCAGGCCGGAACCAGGGCGAGAGCAAGCCGGAGACAGTTCGAGGCCAGAGCAAAAGTAGGCCGGAGCCAGGGCTAGGGCAGGCCAGAGCCAGATAGAGAGCAGGCCAGAGCCAGAGCAAGAGCAGGCAGGAGCCAGGGCGAGAGCAGTCCGTAGCCAAGGCAAGGGCAGTCCGGAGCCAGGGCGAGGGCTGTCCGGATGTAGAGCGAGAGCAGGCCGGAGCCAAGGCGAGGGCAGGCCAGAGGCAGAGCCAGGGCGAGAGCCGGCCGGAGCCAGGGCAAGGGCTGGCCCCGGCCAGAGCAAGGGCAGGTCGGAGCCAGGGCGAGGGCAGGCCGGAGCTAGAGCGAGAGCAGGCCGGAGCCAAGGTGAGAGCAGGCTGGTGCCAAGGCGAGGGTACTCCAGAGCCAGATTGAGAGCAGGCCGGAGCCAGTACGAGGACAGGCCGGAGCCATGGCGAGGGCAGTCCAGAGTCATAGAGAGAGCAGGCCGGAGCCAAGTCAAAGGCAGGCCAGAGAGAGAGAGCAGGCCGGAGCCAGGGCGAGGGCAGGCTAGAGCCAGAGCAGTTCGGAGCTAGGGCGAGAGTAGGCAGGAGCCAGGGCAAGGGCAGGCCGGATCCAGGGCGAGGGCAGGCCGGTGCCAGAGCGAGAGTAGGTCGGAGCCAGGGCGAGAGCAGGCCGAAGCCAGAGCGAGGGCAGGCCGGAGCCAGGGCGAGGGCAGGCCAGAGCCAGGGCGAGGGCAGGCTAGAGTCATAGAGAGAGCAGGCCGAAGCCAAGGCATGGGCAGGCCAAAGCCAGAGCGAGAGCAGGCCGGAGCCAGGATGAGCACAGGCCGGAGCCAGGACGAGGGCAGGCCAGAGTCATAGAGAGAGCAGGCCAGAGCCAAGGCGAGGGCAAGCCAGAGGCAGAACCAGGGTAGGCCAGAGCAACAGCAGGCCAGGGCGAGAGCAGGCTGGAGCCAAGGCAAGGGCAGGCCAGAGCCAAAGAGAGAGCAGGTCGGAGCCAAGGCGAAGGCAGGCCAGAGCCAGAGTGAGAGCAGGCCGGAGCCAAGGCAAAGGCAGGCCAGAGCGAGAGCAGGCCGGAGCCAAGGCGAGGTCTGGCTGGAGCCAGAGCGAGAGCATGCCGGATCCATGGCGACGGCAGGCCGAAACCAGAGCGAAAGAATGCCGGAGCCAGGGCGAGGGCAGGCCAGAGCGAGAGCAGGCCGGAGACAGGGCGAGGGCAGGCCAGAGCGAGAGCAGGCCGGAGCCAGAGCGAGAGCAGGCCGGAGCCAAGGCGAGGGCAGGCCGGAGCCAGAGTGAGAGCAGGCAGGAGCCAGGGCGAGGGCAGGCCAGAGCCAGTGCTAGAGCAGACCGGAGCCAGGGCGAGAGCAGGCCGGAGCCAAGGCAAGGTCAGACCAGAGTCCGAGCGAGAGGGCAGGCCAGAGCGAGAGCATGCCAGTGCCACAGCCAGAGCAGGCCCAAGCCAGAGCGAGAGTAGTCCAGAGCCAAGGCTAGGGCAGGCGCGAGCCAGAGCGAGAGACGGCCGGAGCCAAGGAGAGGACAGGCCAGAGCCAGAGCGAGAGCAGGCGGGAGCCGAGGCAAGGGCAGGCCAGAGCGAGAGCAGGCCGGGGCCAGGGCGAGGTCAGACCGGTGCCAAGGCGAGAGCAGGCCGGAGCCAAGACGAGGGCAGGGTTGAGCAGAGCCAGGGCAGGCCAGAGCGAGAGCTGGCCGGAGCCAAGGCGACGACAGGCCAGAGCGAGAGCTGGCCGGAGCCAAGGCGACGGCAGGCCAGAGCGAGAGCAGGCCGGAGCCAAGGTGAGGGCAGGCCAGAGCCAGAACGAGAGCAGGCCAGTGCCAGAGCGAGAGCAGTCCGGAGCCAAGGCAAGGGCAGGCCGGAACCAGGGCGAGAGCAGGCCGGAGACAGTTCGAGGCCAGAGCAAAAGTAGGCCGGAGCCAGTGCTAGGCAGGCCAGAGCCAGATAGAGAACAGGCCAGAGCAAGAGCAGGCAGGAGCCAGGGCGAGAGCAGTCCGTAGCCAAGGCAAGGGCAGTCTGGAGCCAGGGCGAGGGCTGTCCGGATGTAGAGCGAGAGCAGGCCGGAGCCAAGGCGAGATTAGCCCGTAGCCAAGGCGAGGGCAGGCCAGAGGCAGAGCCAGGGCGAGAGCCGGCCGGAGCCAGGGCAAGGGCTGGCCCCGGCCAGAGCAAGGGCAGGTCGGAGCCAGGGCGAGGGCAGGCCGGAGCTAGAGCGAGAGCAGGCCGGAGCCAAGGTGAGAGCAGGCTGGTGCCAAGACGAGGGTACTCCAGAGCCAGACTGAGAGCAGGCCGGAGCCAGTACGAGGACAGGTCGGAGCCATGGCGAGGGCAGCATAGAGAGAGCAGGCCGGAGCCAAGGCAAAGGCAGGCCAGAGAGAGAGAGCAGGCCGGAGCCAGGGCGAGGGCAGGCTAGAGCCAGAGCAGTTCGGAGCTAGGGCGAGAGTAGGCAGGAGCCAGGGCGAGGGCAGGCCGGTGCTAGAGCGAGAGTAGGTCGGATCCAGGGCGAGAGCAGGCCGAAGCCAGAGCGAGGGCAGGCCGGAGCCAGAGCGAGGGCAGGCCGGAGCCAGGGCGAGGGCAGGCTAGAGTCATAGAGAGAGCAGGCCGAAGCCAAGGCATGGGCAGGCCAGAGCCAGAGCGAGAGCAGGCCGGAGCCAGGATGAGCACAGGCCGGAGCCAGGACGAGGGCAGGCCAGAGTCATAGAGAGAGCAGGCCGGAGCCAAGGCAAGGGCAGGCCAGAGCCAGAACAAGGGCAGGCCGGATCCAGGGCGAGGGCAGGCCGGTGCCAGAGCGAGAGTAGGTCGGAGCCAGGGCGAGAGCAGGCCGAAGCCAGAGCGAGGGCAGGCCGGAGCCAGAGCGAGTGCAGGCCAGAGCCAGGACGAGAGCAGGCCGGAGCCAGGGTGAGGGCAGGCTAGAGTCATAGAGAGAGCAGGCCGAAGCCAAGGCATGGGCAGGCCGGAGCCAGGATGAGCACAGGCCGGAGCCAGGACGAGGGCAGGCCAGAGTCATAGAGAGAGCAGGCCGGAGCCAAGGCGAGGGAGGGCAGGCCGAAACCAGAGCGAGAGAATGCCTGAGCCAGGGCGAGGGCAAGCCTGAGCGAGAGCAGGCCGGAGACAGGGCAAGGGCAGGCCGGAGCCAGAGCGAGAGCAGGCCGGAGCCAAGGCAAGGTCAGGCTGGAGCCAGGGCGAGGTCAGGCCCTAGGCAGAGCGAGATCAGGATGGAGCCAGGGCGAGGACAGGCAGGAGCCAGAGCGAGGGCAGGCCGGAGCCAGGGCGAGAGCAGGCCGGAGCCAGGGCGAGGGCAGGCCGGAGCCAGGGCGAGAGCAGGCCGAAGCCAAGGCGAGGGCAGGCTGGAGCCAGAGCAGGAGCTGGCCGGAGCCAAGGCGAGGGCTGGCCGGAGGCAGAGCCAGGGTAGGCCAGAGCAAGAGCAGGCCGGAGCCAAGGCAAGGACAGGCCAGAGCGAGAGCAGGTGCTGGCCCGATCCAAGGCGAAGGCTGGCCAGAGACAGAGCTAGGGCAGGCCGGAGCCAGGGCGAGGGAAGGCCTAAGCCAGAGTGAGAGCAGGCCGGAGCCAAGGCGAGGGCAGGCCAGAGCGAGAGCAGGCCGGAGCCAAGGCGAGGGCAGGCCAGAGCGAGAGCAGGCCGGAGCCAGGACGAGGGCAGGCTGGAGCCAGGGCGAGAGCAGGATGGAGCCAAGGCGAGGGCAGGCCGGAGCCCGAGCTATGGCATAGCGGAGCCAGGGTGAGGGCAGTACGGAGCTAGAGCGAGAGCAGTCCGGAGCCAAGGCAAGGGCAGGCCAGAGGCAGAGCCAGGGTAGGCCAGAGCAAGAGCAGGCCAGACTGAGAGCAGACCGGAGCCAAGGCAAGGACAGGCCCAAGCCAGAGCGAGAGCAGGCCAGAGCGAGAGCAGTCTGGAGCCAAGGCGAAGGCAGGCCAGAGCGAGAGCAGGCAGGAGCCAAGGCGAAGGAAGGCAGGCCGGAGCAACAGCAGGTGCAGGCCGGAGCCAAGGCGAGGGCTGGCCGGAGCCAGAGCAAGGGCAGGCCGGAGCCTGGGCGAGGGAAGGCCGAAGCCAGAGCGAGAGCAGGCTGGAGCCAGTGCGAGAGCAGGCCGGAACCATTGCAGGAGCTGGCCGGAGCCAAGGCGATGGCTGGCCGGAGCCAGAGCGAGAGCAGGCCGGAGCCAGCGCAATAGCAGGCAGCAGCCAGGGCGTGGGCAGACCGGTGCCAAGGCGAGAGCAGACCGGAGCCAAGGCGAGGGCAGGCCAGAGGCAGAGCCGGGGCAGGCCAGTACCAGAGCGAGAGCAGGCTGGAGCCAAAGCGAGGGCAGACCAGAGCGAGAGCAGGCCGTAGCCAAGGTGAGGGCAGGCCAGAGCCAGAAGGAGAGCAGGCCAGAGCGAGAGCAGGCCAGTGCCAGAGCGAGAGCAGTCCGGAGCCAAGGCAAGGGCAGGCCAGAGAGAGAGTAGGCCGGAGCCAGGGCGAGAGCAGGCCGAAGCCAAGGCGAGGGCAGGCTGGAGCCAGAGCAGGAGCTGGCCGGAGCCAAGGCGAGGGCTGGCCGGAGGCAGAGCCAGGGTAGGCCAGAGCAAGAGCAGGCCGGAGCCAAGGCAAGGACAGGCCAGAGCGAGAGCAGGTGCTGGCCCGATCCAAGGCGAAGGCTGGCCAGAGACAGAGCTAGGGCAGGCCGGAGCCAGGGCGAGGGAAGGCCTAAGCCAGAGTGAGAGCAGGCCGGAGCCAAGGCGAGGGCAGGCCAGAGCGAGAGCAGGCCGGAGCCAAGGCGAGGGCAGGCCAGAGCGAGAGCAGGCCGGAGCCAGGACGAGGGCAGGCTGGAGCCAGGGCGAGAGCAGGATGGAGCCAAGGCGAGGGCAGGCCGGAGCCCGAGCTATGGCATAGCGGAGCCAGGGTGAGGGCAGTACGGAGCTAGAGCGAGAGCAGTCCGGAGCCAAGGCAAGGGCAGGCCAGAGGCAGAGCCAGGGTAGGCCAGAGCAAGAGCAGGCCAGACTGAGAGCAGACCGGAGCCAAGGCAAGGACAGGCCCAAGCCAGAGCGAGAGCAGGCCAGAGCGAGAGCAGTCTGGAGCCAAGGCGAAGGCAGGCCAGAGCGAGAGCAGGCAGGAGCCAAGGCGAAGGAAGGCAGGCCGGAGCAACAGCAGGTGCAGGCCGGAGCCAAGGCGAGGGCTGGCCGGAGCCAGAGCAAGGGCAGGCCGGAGCCTGGGCGAGGGAAGGCCGAAGCCAGAGCGAGAGCAGGCTGGAGCCAGTGCGAGAGCAGGCCGGAACCATTGCAGGAGCTGGCCGGAGCCAAGGCGATGGCTGGCCGGAGCCAGAGCGAGAGCAGGCCGGAGCCAGCGCAATAGCAGGCAGCAGCCAGGGCGTGGGCAGACCGGTGCCAAGGCGAGAGCAGACCGGAGCCAAGGCGAGGGCAGGCCAGAGGCAGAGCCGGGGCAGGCCAGTACCAGAGCGAGAGCAGGCTGGAGCCAAAGCGAGGGCAGACCAGAGCGAGAGCAGGCCGTAGCCAAGGTGAGGGCAGGCCAGAGCCAGAAGGAGAGCAGGCCAGAGCGAGAGCAGGCCAGTGCCAGAGCGAGAGCAGTCCGGAGCCAAGGCAAGGGCAGGCCAGAGAGAGAGTAGGCCTGAGCCAGAGCGAGAGCAGGCCGGAGCCAAGGCGAAGTCAGGCTAGAACCAGAGCGAGAGCAGACCGGAGCCAAGGTGAGGGCAGGCCAGAGCAAGAGCAGGCTGGAGCCAAGGAGAGGGCTGGCCAGAGCCAGAGCAAGGACAGGCCACAGCCAGAGTGAGAGCAGGCCAGAGCCAGGGCGAGGGCAGGCTAGAGCCAGAGCAAGAGCAGGCTGGAGCCTGGGCGAGGGCAGGCTGGAGCCAGGTCGAGGGCAGGCCGGAGCCAGGGTTAGGGCAGGCCGGAGCCAGGGTGAGGGCAGGCCGGAGCCAGGGAGAGAGCAGGTCGGAGCCAAGGAGAGAGCAGGCCGGAGCCAGGACGAGGGCAGGCCGGAGCCATGGCGAGAGCAGGCCAGAGCCAGCACGAGAGCAGGCCAGAGCTACAGCCAGAGCAGGCCGGAGTCAGGGCGAGGGCAGACTAGAGTCAGAGCGAGAGCAGGCCGGAGCCAAGGTGAGGGCAGGCCAGAGCGAGGGCTGGCCAGAGCCAGAGTGAGAGCAGGCCAGTGCCTGAGCGAGAGCAGTCCGGAGCCAAGGCAAGGGCAGGCCAGAGCCAGAGATAGAGTAGGCCTGAGCAAGAGCAGGCCGGAGCCAAAGGAGAAGGCAGCCCAGAACCAGAGCGAGAGCAGGTCGGAACCAAGGCAAGGGCAGGCCATAGGCAGAGCCAGGGCAGGCCAGAGCAAGAGAGAGAGCAGGCCGGAGCCAAGGTGATGGCAGGCCGGAGCCAGAGTGAGAACAGGCCAGAGCCAAGGTGAGGGCAGGCCAGAGCGAGAGCAGGCCAGTGCCAGACCGAGAGCAGGCCAGTGCCTGAGCTAGAGAAGTCCGGAGCCAAGGCAAGGGCAGGCCAGATCCAGAGAGCGCGTAGGCCCGAACCAGAGCGAGAGCAGACCGGAGTCAAGACGAGGGCAGGCCACAGCAAGAGCAGGCTGGAGCCAGTTAAAGGGCAGGCCAGAGCCAGTTAAAGGGCAGGCCGGAGCCAGTTAAAGGGCAGGCCGGAGCCAGTTAGAAGGCTTGCCGGAGCCAGTTAGAGGGCAGGCCGGATCCAGGGCGTGAGCAGGCCAGAGCCAAGGCGAGGGCAGGCCGGAACCATTGCAGAAGCTGGCCAGAGCCAGAGTGAGGGCTGGCCGGAGCCAGGGCGAGGGCAGGCCAGAGCGAGGGCAGACCGGAGCCAGGGCGAGAGCAGGCCAGAGCCAAGACGAGGGCAGGCCGGAGCCAGGACGAGGGCAGGCCGGAGCCAGGGCGAGAGCAGGCCAGAGCCAGCGCGAGAGCAGGCCTGAGCTAGAGCCAGAGCAGGCCGGAGCCAGGGCGAGGGAAGACCTAAATCAGAAAGAGAGGAGGCCGGAGCCAAGGCGAGAGCAGGCCGGAGCCAGGGCGAGGGCAGGCCAGTCCAGAGCGAGTGTATGCCAGAGCCAAGGCTAGGGCAGGCGAGAGCCAGAGCGAGAGAAGGCCGGAGCCAAGGAGAGGGCAGGCCAGAGAGAGAGCAGGCCGGTGCCGAGGCAAGGGCAGGCCAGATCCTGAGCGAGAGCAGGCCAGAGGCAGAGCGAGAGCAGGCCGGAGCCAGAGCAATAGCAGGCAGCAGCCAGGGCGAGGGCAGACCGGTGCCAAGGCGAGAGCAGACCGGAGCCAAGGCGAGGGCAGGCCAGAGGCAGAGCCAGGGCAGGCCAGTACCAGAGCGAGAGCAGGCTGTTGCCAAAGCGAGGGCAGACCAGAGCGAGAGCAGGCCGGAGCCAAGGTGAGGGCAGGCCAGAGCCAGAAGGAGAGCAGGCCAGTGCCAGAGCGAGAGCAGTCCGTAGCCAAGGCAAGGGCAGGCCAGAACCAGAGAGAGAGTAGGCCTGAGCCAGAGCGAGAGCAGGCCGGAGCCAAGGCGAAGTCAGGCTAGAACCAGAGCGAGAGCAGACCAGAGTCAAGAGGAGGGCAGGACAGAGCCAGAGCAAGAGCAGACTGGAGCCAAGGAGAGGGCTGGCCGGAGCCAGAGCGAGGGCAGGCCGGAGCCAGGGCGAGGGCAGGCCGGAGCCAGGACGAGGGCATGCCGGAGCAGGGCGAGGGCAGGCCGGAGCCAGGGAGAGAGCAGGTCGGAGCCAAGGCGAGGTCAGGCCAGAGCGAGGGCAGGCCGGAGCCAGGGCGAGAGCAGGCCAGAGCCAGCACGAGAGCAGGCCAGAGCTACAGCCAGAGCAGGCCGGAGTCAGGGCGAGGGCAGACCAGAGTCAGAGCGAGAGCAGGCCGGAGCCAAGGTGAGGGCAGGCCAGAGCGAGAGCAGGCCAGAGCCAGAGTGAGAGCAGGCCAGTGCCTGAGCAGTCCGGAGCCAAGGCAAGGGCAGGCCTGAGCCAGAGAGAGAGTAGGCCTGAGCCAGAGCGAGAGCAGGCCGGAGCCAAGGAGAAGGCAGGTCGGAACCAAGGCGAGGGCAGGCCATAGGCAGAGCCAGGGCAGGCCAGAGCAAGAGAGAGAGCAGGCCGGAGCCAAGGCGATGGCAGGCGAGAGTCAGAGTGAGAACAGGCCAGTGCCAGAGCAAGAGCAGGCCAGTGCCAGAACGAGAGCAGGCCAGTGCCAGAGATAGAGAAGTCCGGAGCCAATGCAAGGGCAGGCCAGAGCCAGAGAGTGAGTAGGCCTGAGCCAGAGCGAGAGGAGGCCGGAGCCAAGGCAAAGGCAGGCCCGAACCAGAGCGAGAGCAAGCCGGAGTCAAGACGAGGGCAGGCCAGAGTCAGAGCAAGAGCAGGCTGAAGCCAAGGCAAGGGCAGGCCGGAACAAGGGCGAGAACAGGCCGGAGTCAAGACTAGGCAGGCCAGAGCAAGAGCAGGCCGGAGCCATGGCGAGGGCAGGCCAGAGCCAGAGCAAGAGCAGGCCGGAGCCAGGGCGAGAGCAGGCCGGAGCCAAGGCGAGGACTGGCCGGAGCCAGAGCAAGGGGAGGCCGGAGCCAGGGCGAGAGCAGGCCGGAGCCAAGGCGAGGGCAGGCCAGAGCAAGAGCAGGTCGGAGCCAAGGCGAAAGCAGGCCGGAGCCAAGGTGAGGGGATGCCAGAGCGAGAGCAGGCCAGAGCGAAAGCAGTCCGGAGCCAAGGAAAGGGCAGGCCAGAACAAGAGCGAGATCAGGCTAGAGGGCAGTCCAGAGCCAGAGGAAGAGCAGGCCGGAGCCAAGGCATGGGCAGGCGAGAGCCAGAGAGAGAGCAGGCCGGAGCCAGAGCGAGGGCAGGCCAGAGCGAGAGCAGGTCAGAGCCAGGGCGAGAGCAGGCCGGAGTCAAGACAAGGGCAAGCCAGAGCCAGTGCAAGAGCCGGCCAGATCCAGAGCAAGAGCCGGCCGGAGCACAGGGCGAGGGCAGGCCAGAGCAAGGGCAAGAGCAGGCCAGAGCGAGAGCAGGCCGGAGCCAAGGCGAGAGCAGGCCGGAGCCAAGGCGAGAGCCGGCCGGAGCCAAGGCGAGGGCAGGCCAGAGCCAGATCCAGAGCTGGCCAGAGTCATGGCGAGAGCAGGCCAGAGCCAAGGCGAGGGCACACCAGAGCCAGAGAGAGAGCAGGTCAGAGCCAGAGCGAGAGCAGGCCGGAGCCAGGGCGAGGGCATGCCAGAGCGAGAGTAGGCCAGAGCCAGAGCGAGAGTAGGCCAGAGCCAAGGCAAGGGCAGGCCAGAGCCAGAAGGAGAGAAGGCCGGATCTAAGGCAAGGGCAGGCCGGAACATGGGCGAGTGCAGGCCGGAGACAGGGCGAGGCCAGAGCCAGAGCGAGAGCAGGTCAGATCCTGAGCGAGAGTATGCCGGAGCCAGGGCGAGGGCAGGCCGGAGCAGGGCGAGGGCAGGCCGGAGCCAGGGAGAGAGCAGGTCAGAGCCAATGCGAGAGCAGGCCAGAGCCAGCACGAGAGCAGGCCAGAGCTACAGACAGAGCAGGCCGGAGTCAGGGCGAGGGCAGACCGGAGCCAAGGTGAGGGCAGGCCAGAGCGAGAGCAGGCCAGAGCCAGAGTGAGAGCAGGCCAGTGCCTGAGCGAGAGCAGTCCGGAGCCAAGGCAAGGGCAAGCCTGAGCCAGAGAGAGAGTAGGCCTGAGCCAGAGCGAGAGCAGGCCAGAGCCAAGGAGAAGGCAGCCCAGAACCAGAGCGAGAGCAGGTCGGAACCAAGGCGAGGGCAGGCCATAGGCAGAGCCAGGGCAGGCCAGAGCAAGAGAGAGAGCAGGCCGGAGCCAAGGCGATGGCAGGTCAGAGTCAGAGTGAGAACAGGCCAGTGCCAGAGCAAGAGCAGGCCAGTGCCAGAACGAGAGCAGGCCAGTGCCAGAGATAGAGAAGTCCGGAGCCAATGCAAGGGCAGGCCAGAGCCAGAGAGTGAGTAGGCCTGAGCCAGAGCGAGAGGAGGCCGGAGCCAAGGCAAAGGCAGGCCCGAACCAGAGCGAGAGCAAGCCGGAGTCAAGACGAGGGCAGGCCAGAGTCAGAGCAAGAGCAGGCTGAAGCCAAGGCAAGGGCAGGCCGGAACAAGGGCGAGAACAGGCCGGAGTCAAGACGAGGCAGGCCAGAGCAAGAGCAGGCCAGAGCAAGAGCAGGCCGGAGCCATGGCGAGGGCAGGCCAGAGCAAGAGCAGACCGGAGCCAGGGCGATAGCAGGCCGGAGCCAAGGCGAGGACTGGCCGGAGCCAGGGCGAGAGCAGGCCGGAGCCAGGGCGAGGGCAGGCCAGAGCAAGAGCAGGTCGGAGCCAAGGCGAGGGCAGGCCAGAGCGAGAGCAGGCCGGAGCCAAGGTGAGGGGAGGCCAGAGCGAGAGCAGGCCAGAGCGAAAGCAGTCCGGAGCCAAGGCAAGGGCAGGCCAGAACAAGAGCGAGATCAGGCTAGAGGGCAGTCCAGAGCCAGAGGAAGAGCAGGCCGGAGCCAAGGCATGGGCAGGCGAGAGCCAGAGAGAGAGCAGGCCGGAGCCAGAGCGAGGGCAGGCCAGAGCGAGAGCAGGTCAGAGCCAGGGCGAGAGCAGGCCGGAGTCAAGACAAGGGCAAGCCAGAGCCAGTGCAAGAGCCGGCCAGATCCAGAGCAAGAGCCGGCCGGAGCACAGGGCGAGGGCAGGCCAGAGCAAGGGCAAGAGCAGGCCGGAGCCAGAGCGAGAGCAGGCCGGAGCCAAGGCGAGAGCAGGCCGAAGCCAAGGCGAGAGCCGGCCGGAGCCAAGGCGAGGGCAGGCCAGAACCAGATCCAGAGCTGGCCAGAGTCATGGCGAGAGCAGGCCAGAGCCAAGGCGAGGGCACACCAGAGCCAGAGAGAGAGCAGGTCAGAGCCAGAGCGAGAACAGGCCGGAGCCAGGGCGAGGGCAGGCCAGAGCGAGAGTAGGCCAGAGCCAAGGCAAGGGCAGGCCAGAGCCAGAAGGAGAGAAGGCCGGATCCAAGGCAAGGGCAGGCCGGAACATGGGCGAGAGCAGGCCGGAGACAGGGCGAGGCCAGAGCGAGAGCAGGTCAGAACCTTAGCGAGAGTATGCCGGAGCCAGGGCGAGGGCTGGCCAGAGCCATAGCGAGAGCAGGCCAGAGCCAGAGCTAGAGCAGTCCGGAGCCAGAGCTAGGGCGGGCCTGAGCCAGAGCGAGAACAGGCCTGAGCCAGAGCGAGAGCAGGCTGGAGTCATGACGAAGGCAGGTCAGAACATGATCGAGATCAGGCTAGAGGGCAGGCCAGAGCCAGAGGAAGAGCAGGCCGGAGCCAAGGCATGGGCAGACAAGAGCCAGAGAAAGAGCAGGCCGAAGCCAGGGCGAGGGCAGGCCAGAGCGAGAGCAGGTCGGAGCCAGGGCGAGAACAGGCCGGAGCCAATGCGAGGGCAGGCCGGAGCCAGAGCAAGGGCAGGCCGGAGCCAGAGCGAGAGCAGGCCGGAGCCACGGCGAGGGTAGGCCAGAGCCAAGACAAGGGTATGCGAAAGCCATAGCGATAGAAGGCCAGAGCCAAGGGAAGGGCAGGCCGGAACCAGGGCGAGAGCAGGCCGGAGACAGGGCGAGGCCAGAGCGAGAGCAGGCCAGAGCGAGACCAGGCCGGAGCCAAAGCGAGGGCAGACCAGAGCCAAGGCGAGAGCAGGCCGGAGCCAAGGCGAGGCAGGCCAGAGAGAGAGCAGGCCGGAGCCAGGGCGAGGGTAGACAAGAGCCAGAGCGAGAGTAGGCCAGAGCCAAGGCAAGGGCCGGCCAGAGCGAGAGAAGGCTGGAGCCAAGGCAAGGGCAGGCCGGAACAAGGGCGAGAACAGGCCGGAGTCAAGACGAGGGCAGGCCAGAGCAAGAGCAGGCCAGAGTCAGAGCGAGAGCAGGCCGGATCCAAGGCGAGGGCACACCAGAACGAGAGCAGGCCAGAACCAGAGCGATAGCAGGCCGGAGCCAGGGCGAGGGCAGGCAAGAGCGAGAGCGAGAGTAGGCCAGAGCCATGGCAGGCCGGAGCCAGGGTAGGCCAGTGCAAGAGCAGGCCGGAGCCAAGGCAAGGACAGGCCAGAGCCAGAGCGAGAGCAGGTCAGAGCGAGAGCAGTCCGAACGAAGCCAAGGCGAAGGCAGGCCGGTGCCAGAGCAGGTCCTGGCCGGATCCAAGGCGAAGGCTGGCCAGAGCTAGGGCAGGTCGGAGCCAGGGCGAGGGAAGGCCTAAGCCAGAGCGAGAGCAGGCTGGAGCGAGGGCGAGAGCAGGCCAGAGCCAAGGCGAGGGCAGGCCGGAGCCAGGACGAGGGCAGGCCGGAGCCAGGGCGAGAGCAGGATGGAGCCAAGGCGAGGGCAGGCCGGAGCCCGAGCTATGGCATAGCGGAGCCAGGGTGAGGGCAGTACGGAGCTAGAGCGAGAGCAGGCCGGAGCCAAGGCAAGGGCAGGCCAGAGGCAGAGCCAGGGTAGGCCAGAGCAAGAGCAGGCCAGACCGAGAGCAGACCGGAGCCAAGGCAAGGACAGGCCCAAGCCAGAGCGAGAGCAGGCCAGAGCGAGAGCAGTCTGGAGCCAAGGCGAAGGCAGGCCAGAGCGAGAGCAGGCCAGAGCGAGAGCAGGCAGGAGCCAAGTCGAAGGAAGGCAGGCCGGAGGAACAGCAGGTGCTGGCCGGAGCCAAGGGGAGGGCTGGCCGGAGCCAGAGCAAGGGCAAGCCGGAGCCTGGGCGAGGGAAGGCCGAATCCAGAGCGAGAGCAGGCTGGAGCCAAGACGAGGGCAGGCCAGAGCCAGAGCGAGAGCAGGCCGGAGCCAGGACGAGTGCAGGCCGGAGCCAGCGCGAGAGCAGGCCAGAGCTAGTGCCAGAGCAGGCGGCCAGGGCGAGGACAGACCAGAGTGAGAGCGAGAGCAGGCCGTAGCCAAGGCGAGGCCAGAGCAAGAGCAGGCCAGAGTCAGAGCGAGAGTAGGCCAGAGCCAGGGCGAGGGCAGGCCAGAGCCAGAGAGAGAGTAGGCCGGAGCCAGGGCGAGGGCAGGCCAGAGTCAGAGCAAGAGCAGGTCGGAGCCAGGGCAAGAGCAGGACGAAGCCAAGGCGAGGGCAGGCCGGAGCCCGAGCTATGGCATTGCGGAGCCAGGGTGAGACCAGTACGGAGCTAGAGCGAGAGCAGGCCGTAGCCAAGGCAAGGGCAGGCCAGAGGCAGAGCCAGGGTAGGCCAGAGCAAGAACAGGCCAGAGCGAGAGCAGGCCGGAGCCAAGGCAAGGACAGGCCCAAGCCAGAGCGAGAGCAGGCCAGAGCGAGAGCAGTCTGGAGCCAAGGCGAAGGCAGACCAGAGCGAGAGCAGTCCAGAGCGAGAGCAGGCAGGAGCCAAGGCAAAGGCAGGCCAGAGTCAGAGCGAGAGCAGGCCGAAGCCAAGGCAAAGGCAGACCAGAGCCAGAGTGAGAGCAGGCTGGAGCCAAGGCGAGAGAGGGCAGGCCGGAGCCAGAACGAGAGCAGGCCGGATCCAAGGAGACTGCAGGCCGAAACCAGAGCGAGAGAATGCCGGAACCAGGCGAGGGCAGGCCAGAGCGAGAGAATGCCGGAACCAGGGCGAGGGCAGGCCAGAGCGAGAGCAGGCCGAAGACAGGGCTAGGGCAGGCCAGAGCGAGAGCAGGCCGGAGCCAGAGCGAGAGCAGGCCAGAGCCAAGAGGAGGGCAGTCCGGAGCCAGAGTGAGAGCAAGCCAGGGCAAGGGCAGGCCGGAGCCAAAGCGAGAGCAGGATAGAGCCAGGGCGAGGACAGGCCGGAGCCAGAGCGAGGGCAGGCTGGAGCCAGGGCGAGGGCAGACCAGAGCCAGAGCGAGAGCAGGCCGGAGCCAAGGTGAGGGCAAGCCAGAGCCAGAAGGAGAGCAGGCCTGTGCCAGAGAGAGAGTAGGCCTGAGCCAGAGCGAGAGCAGGCCGGAGCCAAGGCGAAGTCAGGCTAGAACCAGAGCGAGAGCAGACCGGAGTCAAGACGAGGGCAGGACAGAGCCAGAGCAAGAGCAGGCTGGAGCCAAGGAGAGGGCTGGCCAGAGCCAGAGCAAGGACAGGCCAGAGCCAGAGTGAGAGCAGGCCAGAACCAGGGCGAGGGCAGGCTAGAGCCAGAGCAAGAGGAGGCTGGAGCCAGGGCAAGGGCAGGCTGGAGCCAGGTCGAGGGCAGGCCGGAGCCAGGGTGAGGGCAGGCCGGAGCCAGGGTGAGGGCAGGCCGGAGCCAGGGAGAGAGCAGGTCGGAGCCAAGGCGAGGTCAGGCCAGAGCGAGAGCAAGCCGGAGCCAGGACGAGGGCAGGCCGGAGCCAGGGCGAGAGCAGGCCGGATCCAAGGAGACGGCAGGCCGAAACCAGAGCGAGAGAATGCCGGAACCAGGGCGAGGGCAGGCCTGAGCGAGAGAATGCCGGAACCAGGGCAAGGGCAGGCCAGAGCGAGAGCAGGCCGAAGACAGGGCTAGGGCAGGCCAGAGCGAGAGCAGGCCGGAGCCAGAGCGAGAGCAAGCCAGATCTAAGTGGAGGGCAGGCCGGAGCCAGAGTGAGAGCAGGCCAGAGCCAAGGCGAGGGCAGGCCAGAGCCAAAGCGAGAGCAGGATGGAGCCAGTGCGAGGACAGGCCGGAGCCAGAGTGAGGGCAGGCCGGAGCCAGTTAGAGGGCAGGCCGGAGCCAGGGCGAGGGCCGGCCGGAGCCAAGGCGAGAGCAGGCCGGAGCCAAGGCGAGGGCAGGCCGGAACCATTGCAGGAGCTGGCTGGAGCCAAGGCGATGGCTGGCCGGAGCCAGAGCGAGAGCAGGCCGGAGCCAGAGCAATAGCAGGCAGCAGCCAGGGCGAGGGCAGACCGGTGCCAAGGCGAGAGCAGACCGGAGCCAAGGCGAGGGCAGGCCAGAGGGAGAGCCGAGGCAGGCCAGTACCAGAGCGAGAGCAGGCTGGAGCCAAAGCGAGGGCAGACCAGAGCCAGAGCGAGAGCAGGCCGGAGCCAAGGTGAGGGCAGGCCAGAGCCAGAAGGAGAGCAGGCCAGTGCCAGAGCGAGAGCAGGCCATTGCCAGAGCGAGAGCAGTCCGGAGCCAAGGCAAGGGCAGGCCAGAGAGAGAGTAGGCCTGAGCCAGAGCGAGAGGAGGCCGGAGCCAAGGCGAAGTCAGGCTAGAACCAGAGCGAGAGCAGACCGGAGTCAAGACGAGGGCAGGACAGAGCCAGAGCGAGAGCAGGCTGGAGCCAAGGAGAGGGCTGGCCAGAGCCAGAGCAAGGACAGGCCAGAGCCAGAGTGAGAGCAGGCCAGAACCAGGGCGAGGGCAGGCTAGAGCCAGAGCAAGAGCAGGCTGGAGCCAGGGCGAGGGCAGGCTGGAGCCAGGTCCAGGGCAGGCCGGAGCCAGGGCGAGGGCAGGCCGGAGAGAGAGCAGGCCGGTGCCGAGGCAAGGGCAGGCCAGATCCAGAGCGAGAGCAGGCCAGAGCCAGAGCGAGAGAAGGCCGGAGCCAAGGAGAGGGCAGGCCAGAGAGAGCAGGCCGGTGCCGAGGCAAGGGCAGGCCAGATCCAGAGCGAGAGCAGGCCAGAGGCAGAGCGAGAGCAGGCCGGAGCCAGAGCAATAGCAGGCAGCAACCAGGGCGAGGGCAGACCGGTGCCAAGGCCGAGAGCAGACCGGAGCCAAGGCGAGGGCAGGCCAGAGGCAGAGCCAGGGCAGGCCAGTGCCAGAGCGAGAGCAGGCTGGAGCCAAAGCGAGGGCAGACCAGAGCCAGAGCGAGAGCAGGCCGGAGCCAAGGTGAGGGCAGGCCAGAGCCAGAAGGACAGCAGGCCAGTGCCAGAGCGAGAGCAGGCCAGTGCCAGAGCGAGAGCAGTCCGTAGCCAAGGCAAGGGCAGGCCAGAGCCAGAGAGAGAGTAGGCCTGAGCCAGAGCGAGAGCAGGCCGGAGCCAAGGCGAAGTCAGGCTAGAACCAGAGCGAGAACAGACCAGAGTCAAGACGAGGGCAGGACAGAGCCAGAGCAATAGCAGGCTGGAGCCAAGGAGAGGGCTGGCCGGAGCCAGGGCGAGGGCAGGACGGAGCCAGGGCGAGGTCAGGCCAGAGCGAGAGCAAGCCGGAGCCAGGACAAGGGCAGGCCGGAGCTAAGGCGAGGGCAGGCCCGAGCCAGAGAGAGAGCAGGCCGGAGCCAGGACGAGGGCAGGCCGGAGCCATGGCGAGAGCAGGCCAGAGCCAGCACGAGAGCAGGCCAGAGCTACAGCCAGAGCAGGCCGGAGTCAGGGCGAGGGCAGACCAGAGTCAGAGCGAGAGCAGGCCGGAGCCAAGGTGAGGGCAGGCCAGAGCGAGAGCTGGCCAGAGCCAGAGTGAGAGCAGGCCAGTGACTGAGCGAGAGCAGTCCGGAGCCAAGGCAAGGGCAGGCCAGAGCCAGAGATAGAGTAGGCCAGAGCAAGAACAGGCCGAAGCCAAAGGAGAAGGCAGCCCAGAACCAGAGCGAGAGCAGGTCGGAACCAAGGCAAGGGCAGGCCATAGGCAGAGCCAAGACTGGCCAGAGCAAGAGAGAGAGCAGGCCGGAGCCAAGGCGATGGCAGGCCAGAGCCAAGGTGAGGGCAGGCCAGAGCGAGAGCAGGCCAGTGCCAGAACGAGAGCAGACCAGTGCCAGAGCTAGAGAAGTCCGGAGCCAAGGCAAGGGCAGGCCAGAGCCAGAGAGCGAGAGGAGGCCGGAGCCAAGGCAAAGGCAGGCCTGAACCAGAGCAAGAGCAGGCCAGAGCAAGAGCAGGCCGATGCCAAGGCAAGGGCAGGCCGATGCCAGTTAGAGGGCAGGCCGGAGCCAGTTAGAGGGCAGGCCGGAGCCAGTTAGAGGGCAGGCCGGAGCCAGGGCAAGGGCAGGCCGGATCCAGGGCGAGAGCAGGCCGGAGCCAAGGCGAGGGCCGGCCAGAAGCATTGCAGGAGCTGGCCGGAGCCAAGGCGATGGCTGGCCGGAGCCAGAGCGAGGGCAGGCCGAAGCCAGAGCGAGGGCAGGCCAGAGCCAAGGCGAGGGCAGGCCAGAGCTAGAGCCAGAGCCAGGGTGAGGGCAGGCCGGAGCCAGGGTGAGGGCAGGCCGGAGCCAGGGCGAGAGCAGGCCGGAGCCAGCGCGAGAGCAGGCCAGAGCTAGAGCCAGAGCAGGCCGGAGCCAGGGCAAGGGAAGACCTAAATGAATGAGAGGAGGCCGGAGCCAAGGCGAGAGCAGGCCGAAGCCAGGGCGAGGGCAGGCCAGTCCAGATCGAGAGTAAGCCAGAGCCAAGGCTAGGGCAGGCGAGAGCGAGAGCAGGCCGGAGCCAAGGTGAGGGCAGGCCAGAGCGAGAGCAGGCCAGAGCCAGAGTGGGAGCAGGCCAGTGCCTGAGCGAGAGCATTCCGGAGCCAAGGCAAGGGCAGGCCAGAGCCAGAGAGAGAGTAGGCCTGAGCCAGAGCGAGAGCAGGCTGGAGCCAAGTAGAAGGCAGCCCAGAACCAGAGCAAGAGCAGGTCGGAACCAAGGCGAGGGCAGGCCATAGGCAGAGCCAGGGCAGGCCAGAGCAAGAGAGAGAGCAGGCCGGAGCCAAGGCAATGGCAGGCCAGAGTCAGAGTGAGAACAGGCCAGTGCCAGAGCGAGAGCAGGTCAGTGCCAGAACGAGAGCAGGCCAGTGCAAGAGCTAGAGAAGTCCGGAGCCAAGGCAAGGGCTGGCCAGAGCCAGAGAGCGAGTAGGCCTGAGCCAGAGAGAGAGGAGGCCGGAGCCAAGGCAAAGGCAGGCCCGAACCAGAGCGAGAGCAAGCCGGAGTCAAGACGAGGGCAGGCCAGAGCCAGAGCAAGGGCAGGCTGGAGCCAAGGCAAGGGCAGGCTGGAACAAGGGCGAGAACAGGCCGGAGTCAAGACGAGGCAGGCCAGAGCAAGAGCAGGCCAGAGCAAGAGTAGGCCGGAGCCAGGGCGAGGGCAGGCCAGAGCAAGAGCAGGCCGGAGCCAGGGCGAGAGCAGGCCGGAGCCAAGGCGAGAGCAGGCCGGAGCCAAGGCGAGGGCTGGCCGGAGCCAGAGCAAGGGCAGGCCGGAGCCAGGGCGAGAGCAGGCCGGAGTCAGGGCGAAGGCAGACCAGAGTTAGAGCGAGAGCAGGCTGGAGCCAAGGCGAGAGCAGGCCGGAGCCAAGGCGAGGGTAGGCCAGAGCCAAGGCAAGGGCAGGCCAGAGCCAGAGCGGTAGAAGGCCAGAGCCAAGGCAAGGTCAGGCCGGAACCAGGGCGAGAGCAGGCCAGAGACAGGGCGAGACCAGAGCGAGAGCAGGCCAAAGCGAGAGTAGGCCAGAGCCAGAGCCAGGGCGAGGGCAGGCCAGAGAGAAAGCAGGCCGGAGGCAGAGCGAGGGCAGGCCAGTGCCAGAGCGAGAGCAGGCCGGAGCCAGGGCGACAGCAGGCCGGAGCCAAAGCGAGTGCAGGCCAGAGCGAGAGCAGGCCAGAGCCAGAGAGAAAGCACCAATGAGCAAAAAGTGGCAAATTGTGATATATAGATTAAAAATTAACTTTTATTCAGCTATTTAAAATCATGATGAATAGAAATAAAATATAAGAAAGAAGCGATGGCGACTCTTGCAAACGATACTCAGCCGCCTAAAGAGAGTAAATCTGTGGGACTGGTTACACCTCTAATATAGTTCCTTTAGACTTAGGAACATAGCGGGCTACAGTTACATAATGCTGGACCACCACTTCAATTTCCACTAAGTGGTTTTAGTCCAAATCAAAAAATGGCTGTCATACAATAAATGTTTCCATAAATATACTATAAAGCATTTAAACAGACAGTTAAGCACCCATACTATTAACTCAGAGATGGGTGAGGAAAAGAAGATAGATCAATTGTATTATAGAGTCTGGATGTGACATAGAAAAATTGGTGAATTATTAATACATGGAACAATCTCACCGTTATGATGTCAATATCATCGCTGATGACTCATATCTGTGCAGTCTTAGGGCAAACCCTTTGGATGTGGAATTAACCAGTCGAGTGCAAGACTCCATTCATCCGGCAAAGCAAATTTCAAACCAACAGTGTAAGGAGTGCCCTCCCGACGCGTTTCCTCATCTTATTGATTCATCAGGGGAGAGAGCGGTGGTATTGATGGGTCTATCAGCCCGAAAATAGAAATGCCAGTCCGGAGCCAAGGCAAGGGCAGGCCAGAGCCAGAGCGAAAGCAGGCCTGAGCCAGAGCGAGAGCAGGCCGGAGACAAGGCGAAGGCAGGCCAGAACAAGAGCGAGAACAGGCCGGAGTCAAGACTAGGGCAGGCCAGAGCCAGAGCTAGAGCTGGCCAGAGCAAGAGCAGGCGAGAGCCCGAGCTAGAGCAGGCCGGAGCCAGGGCGAGGGCAGGCAAGAGCCAGAGCGAGAGCAGGCTGGAGCCAGGGCGAGAGCAGGCCGGAGCCAAGGCGAGGGCTGGCCGGAGCCAGAGCAAGGGCAGGCCAGAACCAGGGCGAGGACAGGCCGGAGCCAGAGCGAGAGCAGGCCAGAGCCAGACCGAGAGGAGGCCGGAGCCAGGGCGAGAACAGGACGGAGCCAAGGCGAGGGCAGGCCAGAGCCAGATCCAGAGCAGGCCGGAGTCAAGGCGACTGCAGTCCAGAGTCAGAGTGAGAGCAGGCCGGAGCCAAGGCGAGGGCATGCCAGAGAGAGAGCAGGCCGGAGCCAGGGCGAGGGCAGGCAAGAGCCAGAGCGAGAGTAGGCCAGAGCCAAGGCAAGGGCCGGCCAGAGCGAGAGAAGGCCGGAGCCAAGGCAAGGGCAGGCCGGAACAAGGGCGGTAACAGGCCGGAGTCAAGACGAGGGCAGGCCAGAGCAAGAGCAGGCCAGAGCAAGAGCAGGCCGGAGTCAGGGCGAGGGCAGGCCAGAGTCAGAGCGAGAGCAGGCCGGAGCCAAGACGAGGGCATGCCAGAGCGAGAGCAGGCCAGAACCAGAGCGACAGCAGGCCGAAGCCAGGTCGAGGGCAGGCAAGAGCCAGAGCGAGAGTAGGCCAGAGCCAAGGCAAGGGCAGGGCAGAGCCAGAGCGAGAGAAGGCCAGAGCCAAGGCAAGGGCAGGCCGGAACAACGGCTAAAGCAGGCCCGAGACAGGGCGAGAGCAGGCCACAGCCAGAGTGAGAGTATGCCGGAGCCTGGGCGAGGGCAGGCCAGAGCCAGAGAGAGAGAGGCCGGAGCCAGGGCGAGCCAGAGCCAAAGCGAGAGCAGGCCGGAGCCAGGGCGAGGGCAGGCCGGAGCCAAGGCGAGAGCTGGCCGGAGCCAAGGCGAGGGCAGGCCAGAGGCAGAGCCAGGGCAGGCCAGAGCGAGAGCAGGCCGGAGCCAAAGCGAGGGCAGGCCAGAGCAAGAGCAGGTCGGAGCCAAGGCGAGGGCAGGCCAGAGCAGGCCGGAGCCAAGGCGAGGGGAGGCCAGAGCGAGAGCTTCCCAGAGCGAGAGCAGGCCAGAGCCAAGGCGAGAGCAGGCCGGATCCAAGGCAAGGGTAGGCCAGAGCCAAGGCAAGGGCAGGCCGGAGACAGGGCGAGGCCAGAACAAGAGCGAGAGCAGGCTGGAGCCAAGGTGAAGGCAGGCCAGAACAAGAGCGAGATCAGGCTAGAGTCAAGACGAGGGCAGTCCTGAGCCAGAGGAAGAGCAGGCCGGAGCCAAGGCATGGGCAGGCCAGAGCCAGAGAGAGCAGGCCGGAGCCAGGGAGAGGGCAGGCCAGAGCCAGAGCGAGAGCAGGTCGGAGCCAGGGCGAGAGCAGGCCGGAGCCAATGCAAGGGCAGGAAGGAGCAAGGGCAGGGCGAGGGCAGGCCGGAGTCAGGGCGAGAGCAGGCCGGAGCCAAGTCGAGAGCAGGCCGGAGCCAAGGCGAGGGTAGGCCAGAGCCAAGGCAAGGGCAGGCCAGATCGATAGAAGGCCAGAGCCAAGGCAAGGGCAGGCCGGAACCAGGGCGAGAGCAGGCCGTAGTCAGGGCGAGGCCAGAGCGAGAGTAGGCCAGAACCAGGGCGAGGGCAGGCCAGAGAGAGAGCAGGCCGGAGCCAGAGCGAGGGCAGGCCAGTGCCAGAGCGAGAGCAGGCCGGAGCCAGGGCGACAGCAGACCAGAGCCAAAGCGAGTGCAGGCCAGAGCCAGAGCAGGCCAGAGCCAGAGCAGGCCAGAGCGAGAGTAGGCCACAGCCAAGGCAAGGGCAGGCCAGAGCGAGAGAAGGCCGGAGCCAAGGCAAGGGCAGGCCGGAACAAGGGCTAGATCAGGCCCGAGACAGGGCGAGGCCAGAGCGAGAGCAGGCCACAGCCAGAGTGAGAGTATGCCCGAGCCTGGGCGAGGGCAGGCGAGTGCCAGAGAGAGAGCAGGCCAGAGCCAGGGCGAGGGCGGGCCAGAGCCAAAGCGAGAGCAGGCCGGAGCCAGGGCGAGAGCAGGCCGGAGCTAAGGCGAGGGCAGGCCGGAGCCAGAGCGATGGCAGGCCGGAGCCAGGGCAAGGGCAGTCCGGAACTAGAGCGAGAGCAGGCCGTAGCCAAGGTGAGAGCTGGCCGGAGCCAAGGCGAGGGCAGGCCAGAGGCAGAGCCAGGGCAGGCCAGAGCGAGAGCAGGCCGGAGCCAAGGCGAGGGCAGGCCAGAGCGAGAGCAGGCCGGAGCCAAGGCGAGGGCAGGCCAGAGCAAGAGCAGGTTGGAGCCAAGGCGAAGGCAGGCCAGAGCAGGCCGGAGCCAAGGCGAGGGGAGGCCAGAGCGAGAGTAGGCCGGAGCCAAGGCGAGAGCAGGCCGGAGCCAAGGCAAGGGTAGGCCAGAGCCAAGGCAAGGGCAGGCCAGAGCCAGAGTAATAGAATGCCAGAGTCAAGGCAAGGGCAGGCCGGAACCAGGGCGAGAGCAGGCCGGAGACAGGGCGAGGCCAGAGCCAGAACAAGAGCGAGAGCAGGCTGGAGCCAAGGCGAAGGCAGGCCAGAAAAAGAGCGAGATCAGGCTAGAGTCAAGAAGAGGGCAGTCCAGAGCCAGAGGAAGAGCAGGCCGGAGCCAAGGCTTCGGCAGGCCAGTGCCAGAGAGAGAGCAGGCCGGAGCCAGGGCGAGGGGAGGCCAGAGCGAGGGCAGGCCAGAGCGAGAGCAGGTCGGAGCCAGGTCGAGAGCAGGCCGGAGCCAATGCGAGGGCAGGCCGGAGCCAGAGCAAGGGCAGGCCGGAGTCAGGGCGAGGGCAGGCCGGAACCAGGGCGAGAGCAGGCCAGAGACGGCGAGGCGATAGCCAGAGCAAGCGCAGGCCAGAGCGAGAGTAGGCCAGAGCCAGGGCGAGGGCAGGTCAGAGAGAGAGCAGTCCGGAGCCAGAGCGAGGGTAGGCCAGTGCCAGAGCGAGAGCAGGCCGGAGCCAGGGCGACAGCAGACCAGAGCCAAAGCGAGTGCAGGCCAGAGCGAGAGCAGGCCAGAGCCAGAGAGAAAGCAGTCCGGAGCCAAGGCAAGGGCAGGCCAGATCCAGAGCGAAAGCAAGCCTGAGCCAGAGCGAGAGCAGGCCGGAGACAAGGCGAAGGCAGGCCAGAACAAGAGCGAGAACAGGCCGGAGTCAAGACTAGGGCAGGCCAGAGCCAGAGCTAGAGCAGGCCAGAGCAAGAGCAGGCCGGAGCCAGGGCGAGGGCAGGCAAGAGCCAGAGCAAGGGCAGGGCGAGGACAGGCCGGAGTCAGAGCGAGAGCAGGCCAGAGGGAAAGCAGTCCGGAGCCAAGGCGAGGGCAGGCCAGAGCCAGACCGAGAGGAGGCCGGAGCCAGGGCAAGAGCAGGACGGAGCCAAGTCGAGGGCAGGCCAGAGCCAGATCCAGAGCAGGCCGGAGTCAGGGCGACGGCAGTCCAGCGTCAGAGTGAGAGCAGGCCGGAGCCAAGGCGAGGGCATGCCAGAACGATAGCAGGCCGGAGCCAGGGCGAGGGCAGGCAAGAACCAGAGCGAAAGTAGGCCAGAGCCAAGGCAAGGGCCGGCCAGAGCAAGAGAAAGCCGGAGCCAAGGCAAGGGCAGGCCAGGGCCAGAGTGATAGAAGGCCAGAGTCAAGGCAAGGGCTTGGCCGGAACCAGGGCGAGAGCAGGCCGGAGACTGGGCGAGGCCAGAGCCAGAACAAGAGCGAGAGCAGGCTGGAGCCAAGGCGAAGGCAGGCCAGAACAAGAGCGAGATCAGGCTAGAGTCAAGAAGAGGACAGTCCAGAGCCAGAGGAAGAGCAGGCCGGAGCCAAGGCATGGGCAGGCCAGAGAGAGAGCAGGCCGCAGCCAGAGCAAGGGCAGGCCGGAGCCAAGGCGAGAGCAGGCCGGAGCCAAGGCGAGGGTAGGCCGGAGCCAAGGCAAGGGCAGGCCAGAGCGATAGAAGGCCAGAGCCAAGGCAAGGGCTGGCCGGAACCAGGTCGAGAGCAGGCCGTAGACAGGGCGAGGCCAGAGCGAGAGCAGGCCAGAGCGAGAGTAGGCCAGATCCAGGGCGAGGGCAGGCCAGAGAGAGAGCAGGCCGGATCCAGAGCGAGGGCAGGCCAGTGCCAGAGCGAGAGCAGGCCAGAGTCAGGGCGACAGCAGGCCAGAGCCAAAGCGAGAGCAGGCCAGAGCGAGAGCAGGCCAGAGCCAGAGCAGGCCAGAGCGAGAGTAGGCCAGAGCCATGGCAAGGGCAGGCCAGAGCCAGAGCGAGAGAAGGCCGGAGCCAAGGCAAGGGCCGGCCGGAACAAGGGCTAGATCAGGCCCGAGACAGGGCGAGGCCAGAGGGAGAGCAGGCCACAGCCAGAGTGAGAGTATGCCAGAGCCAGGGCGAGGGTAGGCCAGAGCCAGAGAGAGAGCAGGCCGGAGCCAGGGCGAGGGCGGGCCAGAGCGAAAGCGAGAGCAGACCGGAGCCAGTGCAAGGGCAGTCCGGAACTAGAGCGAGAGCAGGCCGGAGCCAAGGTGAGAGCTGGCCGGAGCTAAGGTGAGGGCAGGCCAGAGCAAGAGCAGGCCGGAGCCAAGGCGAGGGCAGGCCAGAGCAAGAGCAGGTCAGAGCCTGAGCGAGAGCAGGCCGGAGCCAAAGTGAGGGGAGGCCAGAGGGAGAGCAGTCCGGAGCCAAGGCAAGGGGAGGCCAGAGAGAGAGCAGGCCTGAGCCAGAGAAAGAGCAGGTCGGAGCCAAGGCGAAGGCAGGCCAGAACAAGAGCGAGATCAGGCCAGAGTCAAGACGAGGGCAGGCCAGAGCCAGAGGAAGAGCAGGCCAGTGCCAAGGCATGGGCAGGCGAGAGCCAGAGAAAGCGCAGGTTGGAGCCAGAGTGAAGGCAGGCCAGAGCGAGAGCAGGTCGGAGCCAGGGCTAGAGCCGGCCGGAGCTAATGCGAGGGCTGGCCTGAGCTAGAGCAAGGGCAGGCCGGAGTCAGGGCAAGGGCAGGCCGGAGTCAGTTCGAGGGCAGGCCGGAGCCTGAGCGAGAGCAGGCCGGAGCCAAGACAAGAGCAGGCCGGAGCCAAGGCGAGGGTAGGCCAGAGCGAGAGCAGGCCTGAGCAAGGACGAGGGCAGGCCAGAGTCAGAGCGAGAGCCGGCCGGAGCTAAGGCAAGGGCAGGCCGGAGCCAAGGCATGGGCAGGCTAGAGCCAGAGAGAGAGCAGGCCGGATCCAATGCAATGGCTGGCCGTAGCTAGAGCAAGGGCAGGCCGGAATCAGGGCGAGGGCTGGCCTGAGCCAGAGCAAGGGCAGGCTGGAGTCAGGGCGAGGGCATGCCGGAGCCAGAGCAAGAGCCGGCCGGAGCCAAGGCGAGGGTAGGCCAGAGCCAGAGCAAGAGCCGGCCAGAGCGAGAGCAGGCCGAAGACTCGGCGAGGGCAGGCCAGAGCCAGAGCGAGAGAAGGTCGGAGCCAAGGCAAGATGAGGCCGGAACCAGGGCGAGAGCAGGCTGGAGCCAGGGCGAGGGCAGGCAAAAGCCAGAGCGAGAGTAGGCCAGGGGGCATGGGCAGGCCAGAGCGAGAGAAGCCCGGAGCCAAGGCAATGGCAGGACGGAACAAGGGCTAGATCAGGCCCGAGACTGGGCGAGGCCAGAGCGAGAGCAGGCCACAGCCAGAGTGAGAGTATGCCGGAGCCAGGGTTAGGTCAGGCCAGAGCCAGAGAGAGAGCAGGCCGGAGCCAGGGCGAGGGCGGGCCAGAGCCAAAGCGAGAGCCGGCAAGAGCAGGCCGGAGCTAAGGCGAGGGCAGGCCGGAGCCAGAGCGATGGCAGGCCGGAGCCAAGGCAAGGGCAGTCCGGAACTAGAGCGAGAGCAGGCCGGAGCCAAGGTGAGAGCTGGCCGGAGCCAAGGCGAGGGCAGGCCAGAGCCAGGGCAGGCCAGAGCAAGAGCAGGCCGGAGCCAAGGCGAGGGCAGGCCAGAGCAAGAGCAGGTCGTAGCCAAGGCGAGGGCAGGCCAGAGCAAGAGCAGGCCGGAGCCAAGGCGAGGGCAGGCCAGAGCAAGAGCAGGTCGTAGCCAAGGCGAGGGCAGGCCAGAGCGAGAGCAGGCCGGAGCCAAGGCGAGGGGAGGCCAGATCGAGAGCAGGCCAGATCTGGCCAGAGCGAGAGCAGGCCGGAGCTAGGGCGAGGGCAGGCAAAAGCGAGAGTAGGCCAGAGCCAAGGCAAGGGCAGGCCATAGCCAGAGCGAGAGAAGGCCGGAGCCAAGGCAAGGGCAGGCCGGAACAAGGGCTAGATCAGGCCCGAGTCAGAGCGAGGCCAGAGCGAGAGCAGGCCACAGCCAGAGTGAGAGTATGCCGGAGCCAGGGCGAGGGCAGGCCAGAGCCAGAGAGAGAGCAGGCCGGAGCAAGGGCGAGGGCGGGCCAGAGCCAAAGCGAGAGCAGGCCGGAGCCGAGACGAGAGCAGGCCGGAGCTAAGGCGAGGGCAGGCCAGAGCGATGGCAGGCCGTAGCCAGGGCAAGGGCAGTCCAGAACTAGAGCGAGAGCAGGCCGGAGCCAAGGTGAGAGCTGGCCGGAGCCAAGGTGAGGGCAGGCCAGAGGCAGAGCCAGGGCAGGCCAGAGCAAGAGCAGGCCGGAGCCAAGGCGAGGGCA
The DNA here is from genome assembly GCF_046119375.1 of Phyllobates terribilis. Taxonomy (NCBI): domain Eukaryota; kingdom Metazoa; phylum Chordata; class Amphibia; order Anura; family Dendrobatidae; genus Phyllobates; species Phyllobates terribilis. The sequence continues at coordinate 1,607,888 of NW_027362898.1, read as the reverse complement.
GGCCAGAGCGAGAGCAGGTCGGAGCCAGGGCTAGAGCAGGCCGGAGCTAATGCGAGGAGGGCTGGCCTGAGCTAGAGCAACAAGGGCAGGCCGGAGTCAGGGCAAGGGCAGACCGGAGCCAGAGCAAGGGCAGGCCGGAGTCAGGGCGAGGGCAGGCCTGAGCCAGAGCGAGAGCAGGCCGGAGCCAAGGCGAAGTCAGGCCAGAACCAGAGCGAGAGCATGCCGGAGTCAAGACGAGGGCAGGCCGGAGCCAGGGCGATTTCAGGCCAGAGCAAGAGCAGGCCGGAGCCAGGGCGAGAGCAGGCCGGAGCCAAGGCGAGGGCTGGCCAGAGTCAGAGCAAGGGCTGGCCGGAGCCAGGGTGAGGGCAGGCCAGAGCCAGAGCAAGGGCAAGCCAGAGCCAAGGCGAGAGCAGGCCGAAGCCAAGGCGAGGACAGTCCAGAGCGAGAGCAGGCCGGAGCCAGGGCGAGAGAGCAGGCCATAGCCAAGGAGAAGGCAGGCCGGAGCCAGGGCGAGGGCAGGCCAGAGTCAGAGCGAGAGCAGGACGGAGCCAAGGCGAGGGCACGCCAGAGCGAGAGCAGGCCAGAGCGAGAGCAGGCCGGGGCCAGGGCGGGGGCAGGCCAGAGCCAGAGCAAGAGTAGGCCAGAGCCAAGGCAAGGGCAGGCCAGAGCAAGAGAAGGCCGGAGCCAAGGCAAGGGCAGGCCGGAACCAGGACGAGAGCACGCTGGAGACAGTTCGAGGCCAGAGCGAGAGCAGGCCAGAGCGAAAGTAGGCCGGAGCCATGGCTAAGGCAGGCCAGAGAGAGAGCAGGCTGGAACCAGGGTGAGGGCAGGCCAGAGCCAGAGCGATAGCAGGCAGGAGCCAGGGCGAGAGCAGTCCGGAGCCAAGGCAAGGGCAGTCCGGAGCCAGGGCGAGGGCAGTCCGGATGTAGAGCGAGAGAGCGAGAGCAGGCCGGAGCCAAGGCGAGATTAGACCGAAGCCAAGGCGAGGGCAGGCTAGAGGCAGAGCCAGGGCAGGCCAGAGCGAGAGTAGGTCGGACCCAGGGTGAGAGCTGGCCGGAGCCAGAGCAAGGGCAGGGCAGGCCAGAGCGAGAGCAGGCTGGAGCCAAGGCGAGGGTACACCAGAGCCAGAGAGAGGGCTGGCCAGAGCGAGAGCAGTACGGAGCCAGGACAAGGGCAGGCCAGAGTCATAGAGAGAGCAGGCCGGAGCCAAGGCAAGGGCAGGCCAGAGCCAGAGAGAGGGCTGGCCAGAGCCAGAGCAGTACGGAGCTAGGGCGAGAGCAGGCAGGAGCCAAGGCGAGGGCTAGCCGGAGCCAGACCAAGGTCAGGCCGGATCTAGGGCGAGGGCGGGCCGGAGCCAGAGCGAGAGTAGGTCGGAGCCAGGGCGAGAGCAGGCCGGAACCAGAGCAAGGGCTGGCCGGAGCCAGAGCCAAGGGCACGTCGGAGCCAGGTCGAGGGCTGGCCGGAGCCAGAGCGAGGGCAGGCCGGAGCCAAGGCGAGTGTACGCCAGAGCGAGAGCAGGCCGTAGCCAGGACGAGGACAGGCCAGAGTCATAGAGAGAGCAGGCCGGAGCCAAGGCAAGGGCAGGCCAGTGCCAGATAGAAAGCAGGCCGGAGCCAGGGCGAGGGCAGGCCAGAGCGACAGCGGTTCGGAGCTAGGGCGAGAGCAGGCCGGAGCCAAGGCGAGGGATGGCCGGAGCCAGACCAATGGCAGGCTGGATCCAGGGCGAGGGCAGGCCGGAGCCAGGGCGAGGCTAGAGGCAGAGCGAGAGCAGGTCAGAGCCAAAGCGAGAGTAGGCCCGTGCCAGGGAGAGGGCAGGCCTGAGCCAGAACGAAAGCAGGTCGGAGCCAGGTCGAGACCAGGCCGGAGCCAAGGCAAGGGCAGGCTGGGAGCCAGAGCGATGGATGGCAAGCCGGATCCAGGGCAAGGGCAGTCCGTAGCTAGAGCGAGAGCAGGACGGAGCCACGGCGAGAGCAGGCCGGAGCCAAGGCAAGGGCAGGCCTGAGCCAGAGCAAAAGCAGGCCGGAGCCAGGACGAGGGCAGGCCGGAGCCAGAGTGATGGCAAACCGGAGCCAGGGCGCAGGCAGTCCGGAGCCAGGGCGAGAGCAGGCTGGAGCCAGGGCGAGAGCAGGCCGGAGCCAAGGCGAGGGCAGGCCAGAGCGAGAGCAGGCCGGAGCCAGGACGAGGGCAGGCCGGAGCCAGGGTGAGAGCAGGCCGGAGCCAAGGCGAGGACAGACCAGAGCGACAGCAGGCCAGAGCAAGAGCAGGCCGGAGCCAGGGCGAGAGCAGGCCGGAGCCAGGGTGAGGACAGGCCAGAGCGAGAGCAGCCCAGAGCCAGGTCGAGGGCAGGCCAGAGCCAGAGTAAGAGCAGGCCGGAGCCAAGGCGTGGGCAGGCCAGAGCCAGAGAGAGGGTAGGCCAGAGCCAGAGAGAGAGTGGGCCGGAGCCAAGCGAGGGCAGGCCAGAGCCAAATCGAGAGCAGTCCGGATCCAAGGCGAGGGCAGGCCAGAGCGAGAGTAAGCCGGAGCAAAGGCAAGGGCAGGCCTGAGAGAGAGCAGGCCAGAGCCAGGGCGAGAGCAGGCCGGAGCCAGGGCAAGGGCAGGCCGGAGCCAGAGCGAGAGTTGGCCAGAGCCAAGGCAAGGGCAGGCCAGAGCGAGAGAAGGCCGGAGCCAAGACAAGGGCAGGCCGGATTCAGGTTGAGAGCAGGCAAGAGTCAGAGCGATGGCAAGCCGGACCCAGGGCGAGGCCAGTCCGGAGCTAGAGCGAGAGCAGGCCGGAGCCAGGACGAGGGCAGGCCGGAGCCAGAGCGAGAGTTTGCCAGAGCCAAGGCAAGGGCAGGCCAGAGCCAGAGCGAGAGAAGGCCGGAGCCAAGACAAGGGCAGGCCGGAACCAGGGCGAGAGCAGGCAAGAGTCAGAGTGATGGCAATCCGGACCCAGGGCGAGGCCAGTCCGGAGCTAGAGCGAGAGCAGGCCGGAGCCAGGGCGAGGCCAGAGCCATAGCGAGAGCAGGCCAGAGCCAGAACGAGAGTAGGCGGGAGCCAAGGCGAGGGCAGGCTGGAGCCTGGGCGAGGGCAGGCCAGGGCGAGAGCAGGTCGGAGCCAGGGCGAGAGCAGGCCGGAGCCAAGGCGAGGGCAGAACGGAGCGATGGCAAGCTGGAGCCAGGGCGAGCGCAGTCCGGAGCTAGGGCGAGAGCAGGCCGGAGCCAAGGCGAGGGCAAGCCAGAGCGAGAGCAGGCCGGAGCCAGGACGAGGGCAGGCCGGAGCCAGGGTGAGAGCCGGCCGGAGCCAGAGCGAGGGTAGGCCAGAGCGAGAGCAGGCCGGAGCCAAGCGAGGGCAGGCCAGAGCCAAATCGAGAGCAGTCTGGATCCAAGGCGAGGGCAGGCCAGAGCGAGAGTAAGCCGGAGCAAAGGCAAGGGCAGGCCAGAGCCTGAGTGAGAGCAGGCCAGAGCCAGCGCGAGAGCAGGCCGGAGCCAGGGCAAGGGCAGGCCGGAGTCAGAGCGACAGTTGGCCAGAGCCAAGGCAAGGGCAGGCCAGAGCGAGAGAAGGCCGGAGCCAAGACAAGGGCAAGCAGGCACCAGGGCGAGAGCAGGCAAGAGCCAGAGCGATGGCAAGCTGGAGCCAGGGCGAGCGCAGTCCGGAGCTAGAGCGAGAGCAGGCCGAAGCTAGGGCGAGAGCAGGCCGAAGCCAAGGCGAGGGCAGGCCAGAGCGAGAGCAGGCCGGAGCCAGGACGAGGGCAGGCCGGAGCCAGGGTGAGAGCAGGCCCGAGCCAAGGAGAGGACAGGCCAGAGCCAAAGCGAGAGCAGGCCGGAGCCAGGGCGACGTCAGGCCAGAGTCAGAGAAAGCCGGAGCCAAGGAAAGGGCAGGCCAGAGCCAGAGTGAGAGCTGTCCGGAGCCAGAGCTAGGGCAGGCCAGAGCAAGAGCAGGCTGGAGCCATGGGGAAGGCAGGCCAGAACAAGAGCGAGATCAGGCTAGAGTCAAGACGAGGGCAGGCAAGAGCCAGAGGAAGAGCAGGCCGGAGCCAAGCATGGGCAGGCCAGAGCGAGAGCAGGTTGGAGCCAGGCTGAGAGCAGGCCGGAGCCAATGCAAGGGTAGGCCGGAGCCAGAGTAAGAGGAGGCCGGAGCCAAGGCGAGAGCAGGCCGGAGCCAAGGCGAGGGTAGGCCAGAGCCAAGGCAAGGGCAGGCCAGAACGATAGAAGGCCAGAGCCAAGGCAAGGGCAGGCCGTAACCAGGGCGAGAGCAGGCCGGAGACAGGGCGAGGCCAGAGAGAGAGCAAGCCAGAGCGAGAGTGGGCCAGAGCCAGGGCGAGGGCAGGCCAGAGCCAAGGCGAGAGCAGGCCGGAGCCAAGGCGAGAGCAGGCCGGTGCCAGAGCGAGAGCAGGCCAGAGCCAAAGCGAGGGCAGGCCAGAGCGAGAGCAGGCATGCGACAAGGCAAGGGCAGGCCGGAACCAGGGCGAGAGCAGTCTGGAGCCAGAGGGAGAGCAGGCCGGAGCCAAGGCGAGAGCAGGCCAGAGCGAGGGCAGGCCAGAGCCAGAGAGAGAGTAAGCCGGAGCCAGGGCGAGCGCAGGCTGGAGGCAGGGCGAGAGCAGGCCAGAGGCAAGGCGAGGGCAGGCCGGAGCCAGAGCGAGGGCAGGCCGGAGCCAGAGCGAGAGCAGGCCGGAGCCAAGTTGACGTCAGGCCAGATCGAGAGCAGGCATGATCCAAAGCAAGGTCAGGCTGGATCCAGGACGAGAACAGGCAGGAGCCAAAGCGAGGGCAGGCCAGAGAGAGAGCAGGCCGGAGCCAGGGTGAGAGCAGGCCGGAGCCAAGGCGAGGGCAGGCCGGAGCCAGAGCGATGGTTGGCTGGAGCCAGGGCGAGGGCAGGCCGGAACTAAGGCGAGAGCAGACCGGAGCCAAGGCGAGGGCAGGCCAGAAGTAGAGCGAGAGCAGGCCAGAGCCAAGGCGAGGGCAGACCAGAGCAAGAGCGAGAGCAGGTCGGAGCCAAGACGAGGGCAGGCAAGAGCGAGAGCAGGCCGGAGACAAAGCGAGGGCAGGCTAGAGCGAGAGCAAGCCAGAGCGAGAGCAGTCTGGAGCCAAGGCAAGGGCAGGCCAGAGCTAGAGCAGGCTTGAGCCAGAGCGAGGGGATGCCGGAGCCAAGGTGAAGGCAGGCCAGAACCAGAGCGAGAGCAGGCTGGAGTCAAGATGAGAGCAGGCCGGAGCCAGGGCGAGGGAAGGCCAGGGCGAGGGAAGGCCAGAGCAAGAGCAGGCCGGAGCCAGGGCGAGAGCAGGCCGGAGACAGGGCGAGGGCTGGTCGGAGCCAGAGCAAGGGCAGGCCGCAGCCACAGCGAGGGCAGGCCGAAGCCAGAGCAAGAGCAGGCCGGAGCTAAGGCGAGGGCAGGCCAGAGCGAGAGCAGGCCGGAGCCAAGGCGACGTCAGGCCAGAGTCAGAGAAAGCCGGAGCCAAGGAAAGGGCAGGCCAGAGCAGGCCAGAGCCAGAGTGAGAGCTGTCCGGAGCCAGTGCTAGGGCAGGCCAGAGCAAGAGCAGGCCTGAGCCAGAGCGAGAGCAGGCTGGAGCCAAGGGAAAGGCAGGCCAGAACAAGAGCGAGATCAGGCTAGAGTCAAGACGAGGGCAGGCAAGAGCCAGAGGAAGAGCAGGCCGGAGCCAAGCATGGGCAGGCCAGAGCGAGAGAAGGCCGGAGCCAAGACAAGGGCAAGCCGGCACCAGGGCGAGAGCAGGCAAGAGCCAGAGCGATGGCAAGCTGGAGCCAGGGCGAGCGCAGTCCGGAGCTAGAGCGAGAGCAGGCCGAAGCTAGGGCGAGAGCAGGCCGAAGCCAAGGCGAGGGCAGGCCAGAGCGAGAGCAGGTCGGAGCCAGGCCGAGAGCAGGCCGGAGCCAGGGCGAGGGCAGGCCGGAGCCAGAGTAAGAGGAGGCCGGAGCCAAGGCGAGAGCAGGCCGGAGCCAAGGCGAGGGTAGGCCAGAGCCAAGGCAAGGGCAGGCCAGAGCGATAGAAGGCCAGAGCCAAGGCAAGGGCAGGCCGTAACCAGGGCGAGAGCAGGCCGGAGACAGGGCGAGGCCAGAGAGAGAGCAGGCCAGAGCGAGAGTAGGCCAGAGCCAGGGCGAGGGCAGGCCAGATCCAAGGCGAGAGCAGGCCGGAGCCAAGGCGAGAGCAGGCCGGTGCCAGAGCGAGAGCAGGCCAGAGCCAAAGCGAGGGCAGGCCAGAGCGAGAGCAGGCATGAGCCAAGGCAAGGGCAGGCCGGAACCAGGGCGAGAGCAGTCCGGAGCCAGAGTGAGAGCAGGCCGGAGCCAAGGCGAGGGCAGGCCAGAGCCAGAGCGAGGGCAGACCAGGGCGAGGGCAGGCCAGAGCCAGAGAGAGAGTAAGCCGGAGCCAGGGCGAGCGCAGGCTGGAGGCAGGGCGAGAGCAGGCCGGAGCCAAGGCGAGGGCAGGCCGGAGCCAGAGCGAGGGCAGGCCGGAGACAGAGCGAGAGCAGGCCGGAGCCAAGTTGACGTAAGGCCAGATCGAGAGCAGGCATGATCCAAAGCAAGGTCAGGCTGGATCCAGGGCGAGAACAGGCAGGAGCCAAGGCGAGAGCAGGCCAGAGCGAGAGCAGGCCGGAGCCAGGGTGAGAGCAGGCCGGAGCCAAGACGAGGGCAGGCCGGAGCCAGAGCGATGGTTGGCTGGAGCCAAGGCGAGGGCAGGCCAGAAGTAGAGCGAGAGAGAGCAGGCCAGAGCCAAGGCGAGGGCAGACCAGAGCAAGAGCGAGAGCAGGTCGGAGCCAAGGCGAGGGCAGGCAAGAGCGAGAGCAGGCCGGAGACAAAGCGAGGGCAGGATAGAGCGAGAGCAAGCCAGAGCGAGAGCGAGAGCAGTCTGGAGCCAAGGCAAGGGCAGGCCAGAGCTAGAGCAGGCTTGAGCCAGAGCGAGGGGATGCCGGAGCCAAGGTGAAGGCAGGCCAGAACCAGAGCGAGAGCAGGCTGGAGTCAAGATGAGGGCAGGCCAGAACAAGAGCAGGCCGGAGCCAGGGCGAGGGAAGGCCAGGGCGAGGGAAGGCCAGAGCAAGAGCAGGCCGGAGCCAGGGCGAGAGCAGGCCGGAGGGAGAGCAAGAGCAGGCCGGAGCCAAGGCGAGAGCAGGCCGGAGCCAAGGCGACGTCAGGCCAGAGTCAGAGAAATCCGGAGCCAAGGAAAGGGCAGGCCAGAGCCAGAGTGAGAGCTGTCCGGAGCCAGAGCTAGGGCAGGCCAGAGCAAGAGCAGGCCTGAGCCAGAGCGAGAGCAGGCTGGAGCCATGGGGAAGGCAGGCCAGAACAAGAGCGAGATCAGGCTAGAGTCAAGACGAGGGCAGGCAAGAGCCAGAGGAAGAGCAGGCCGGAGCCAAGCATGGGCAGGCCAGAGCGAGAGCAGGCTAGAGCCAGAGTAAGAGGAGGCTGGAGCCAAGGCGAGAGCAGGCCGGAGCCAAGGCGAGGGTAGGCCAGAGCCAAGGCAAGGGCAGGCCAGAGCGATAGAAGGCCAGAGCCAAGGCAAGGGCAGGCCGTAACCAGGGCGAGAGCAGGCCGGAGACAGGGCGAGGCCAGAGAGAGAGCAGGCCAGAGCCAGGGCGAGGGCAGGCCAAAGCCAAGGCGAGAGCAGGCCGGAGCCAAGGCGAGAGCAGGCCGGTGCCAAAGCGAGAGGAGGCCGAATCCAGAGCAAGAACATGCCGGAACCAGGGCGAGGACAGTACAGAGCCAGAGAGGGCAGGCCGGAGCCAGGGCGAGGGCAGGCCGGAGCCAGGGCGAGGGCAGGCCGGAGCCAGGGCGAGGGCAGGCTGGAGCCAGAGCGAGGGCAGGCCGGAGCCAGAGCGAGAGTTTGCCAGAGCCAAGGCAAGGGCAGGCCAGAGCCAGAGCGAGAGAAGGCCGGAGCCAAGACAAGGGCAGGCCGGAACCAGGGCGAGAGCAGGCAAGAGTCAGAGTGATGGCAATCCGGACCCAGGGCGAGGCCAGTCCGGAGCTAGAGCGAGAGCAGGCCGGAGCCAGGGCGAGGCCAGAGCCATAGCGAGAGCAGGCCAGAGCCAGAACGAGAGTAGGCGGGAGCCAAGGCGAGGGCAGGCTGGAGCCTGGGCGAGGGCAGGCCAGGGCGAGAGCAGGTCGGAGCCAGGGCGAGAGCAGGCCGGAGCCAAGGCGAGGGCAGAACGGAGCGATGGCAAGCTGGAGCCAGGGCGAGCGCAGTCCGGAGCTAGGGCGAGAGCAGGCCGGAGCCAAGGCGAGGGCAAGCCAGAGCGAGAGCAGGCCGGAGCCAGGACGAGGGCAGGCCGGAGCCAGGGTGAGAGCCGGCCGGAGCCAGAGCGAGGGTAGGCCAGAGCGAGAGCAGGCCGGAGCCAAGCGAGGGCAGGCCAGAGCCAAATCGAGAGCAGTCTGGATCCAAGGCGAGGGCAGGCCAGAGCGAGAGTAAGCCGGAGCAAAGGCAAGGGCAGGCCAGAGCCTGAGTGAGAGCAGGCCAGAGCCAGCGCGAGAGCAGGCCGGAGCCAGGGCAAGGGCAGGCCGGAGTCAGAGCGACAGTTGGCCAGAGCCAAGGCAAGGGCAGGCCAGAGCGAGAGAAGGCCGGAGCCAAGACAAGGGCAAGCAGGCACCAGGGCGAGAGCAGGCAAGAGCCAGAGCGATGGCAAGCTGGAGCCAGGGCGAGCGCAGTCCGGAGCTAGAGCGAGAGCAGGCCGAAGCTAGGGCGAGAGCAGGCCGAAGCCAAGGCGAGGGCAGGCCAGAGCGAGAGCAGGCCGGAGCCAGGACGAGGGCAGGCCGGAGCCAGGGTGAGAGCAGGCCCGAGCCAAGGAGAGGACAGGCCAGAGCCAAAGCGAGAGCAGGCCGGAGCCAGGGCGACGTCAGGCCAGAGTCAGAGAAAGCCGGAGCCAAGGAAAGGGCAGGCCAGAGCCAGAGTGAGAGCTGTCCGGAGCCAGAGCTAGGGCAGGCCAGAGCAAGAGCAGGCTGGAGCCATGGGGAAGGCAGGCCAGAACAAGAGCGAGATCAGGCTAGAGTCAAGACGAGGGCAGGCAAGAGCCAGAGGAAGAGCAGGCCGGAGCCAAGCATGGGCAGGCCAGAGCGAGAGCAGGTTGGAGCCAGGCTGAGAGCAGGCCGGAGCCAATGCAAGGGTAGGCCGGAGCCAGAGTAAGAGGAGGCCGGAGCCAAGGCGAGAGCAGGCCGGAGCCAAGGCGAGGGTAGGCCAGAGCCAAGGCAAGGGCAGGCCAGAACGATAGAAGGCCAGAGCCAAGGCAAGGGCAGGCCGTAACCAGGGCGAGAGCAGGCCGGAGACAGGGCGAGGCCAGAGAGAGAGCAAGCCAGAGCGAGAGTGGGCCAGAGCCAGGGCGAGGGCAGGCCAGAGCCAAGGCGAGAGCAGGCCGGAGCCAAGGCGAGAGCAGGCCGGTGCCAGAGCGAGAGCAGGCCAGAGCCAAAGCGAGGGCAGGCCAGAGCGAGAGCAGGCATGCGACAAGGCAAGGGCAGGCCGGAACCAGGGCGAGAGCAGTCTGGAGCCAGAGGGAGAGCAGGCCGGAGCCAAGGCGAGAGCAGGCCAGAGCGAGGGCAGGCCAGAGCCAGAGAGAGAGTAAGCCGGAGCCAGGGCGAGCGCAGGCTGGAGGCAGGGCGAGAGCAGGCCAGAGGCAAGGCGAGGGCAGGCCGGAGCCAGAGCGAGGGCAGGCCGGAGCCAGAGCGAGAGCAGGCCGGAGCCAAGTTGACGTCAGGCCAGATCGAGAGCAGGCATGATCCAAAGCAAGGTCAGGCTGGATCCAGGACGAGAACAGGCAGGAGCCAAAGCGAGGGCAGGCCAGAGAGAGAGCAGGCCGGAGCCAGGGTGAGAGCAGGCCGGAGCCAAGGCGAGGGCAGGCCGGAGCCAGAGCGATGGTTGGCTGGAGCCAGGGCGAGAGCAGGCCGGAACTAAGGCGAGAGCAGACCGGAGCCAAGGCGAGGGCAGGCCAGAAGTAGAGCGAGAGCAGGCCAGAGCCAAGGCGAGGGCAGACCAGAGCAAGAGCGAGAGCAGGTCGGAGCCAAGACGAGGGCAGGCAAGAGCGAGAGCAGGCCGGAGACAAAGCGAGGGCAGGCTAGAGCGAGAGCAAGCCAGAGCGAGAGCAGTCTGGAGCCAAGGCAAGGGCAGGCCAGAGCTAGAGCAGGCTTGAGCCAGAGCGAGGGGATGCCGGAGCCAAGGTGAAGGCAGGCCAGAACCAGAGCGAGAGCAGGCTGGAGTCAAGATGAGAGCAGGCCGGAGCCAGGGCGAGGGAAGGCCAGGGCGAGGGAAGGCCAGAGCAAGAGCAGGCCGGAGCCAGGGCGAGAGCAGGCCGGAGACAGGGCGAGGGCTGGTCGGAGCCAGAGCAAGGGCAGGCCGCAGCCACAGCGAGGGCAGGCCGAAGCCAGAGCAAGAGCAGGCCGGAGCTAAGGCGAGGGCAGGCCAGAGCGAGAGCAGGCCGGAGCCAAGGCGACGTCAGGCCAGAGTCAGAGAAAGCCGGAGCCAAGGAAAGGGCAGGCCAGAGCAGGCCAGAGCCAGAGTGAGAGCTGTCCGGAGCCAGTGCTAGGGCAGGCCAGAGCAAGAGCAGGCCTGAGCCAGAGCGAGAGCAGGCTGGAGCCAAGGGAAAGGCAGGCCAGAACAAGAGCGAGATCAGGCTAGAGTCAAGACGAGGGCAGGCAAGAGCCAGAGGAAGAGCAGGCCGGAGCCAAGCATGGGCAGGCCAGAGCGAGAGAAGGCCGGAGCCAAGACAAGGGCAAGCCGGCACCAGGGCGAGAGCAGGCAAGAGCCAGAGCGATGGCAAGCTGGAGCCAGGGCGAGCGCAGTCCGGAGCTAGAGCGAGAGCAGGCCGAAGCTAGGGCGAGAGCAGGCCGAAGCCAAGGCGAGGGCAGGCCAGAGCGAGAGCAGGTCGGAGCCAGGCCGAGAGCAGGCCGGAGCCAGGGCGAGGGCAGGCCGGAGCCAGAGTAAGAGGAGGCCGGAGCCAAGGCGAGAGCAGGCCGGAGCCAAGGCGAGGGTAGGCCAGAGCCAAGGCAAGGGCAGGCCAGAGCGATAGAAGGCCAGAGCCAAGGCAAGGGCAGGCCGTAACCAGGGCGAGAGCAGGCCGGAGACAGGGCGAGGCCAGAGAGAGAGCAGGCCAGAGCGAGAGTAGGCCAGAGCCAGGGCGAGGGCAGGCCAGATCCAAGGCGAGAGCAGGCCGGAGCCAAGGCGAGAGCAGGCCGGTGCCAGAGCGAGAGCAGGCCAGAGCCAAAGCGAGGGCAGGCCAGAGCGAGAGCAGGCATGAGCCAAGGCAAGGGCAGGCCGGAACCAGGGCGAGAGCAGTCCGGAGCCAGAGTGAGAGCAGGCCGGAGCCAAGGCGAGGGCAGGCCAGAGCCAGAGCGAGGGCAGACCAGGGCGAGGGCAGGCCAGAGCCAGAGAGAGAGTAAGCCGGAGCCAGGGCGAGCGCAGGCTGGAGGCAGGGCGAGAGCAGGCCGGAGCCAAGGCGAGGGCAGGCCGGAGCCAGAGCGAGGGCAGGCCGGAGACAGAGCGAGAGCAGGCCGGAGCCAAGTTGACGTAAGGCCAGATCGAGAGCAGGCATGATCCAAAGCAAGGTCAGGCTGGATCCAGGGCGAGAACAGGCAGGAGCCAAGGCGAGAGCAGGCCAGAGCGAGAGCAGGCCGGAGCCAGGGTGAGAGCAGGCCGGAGCCAAGACGAGGGCAGGCCGGAGCCAGAGCGATGGTTGGCTGGAGCCAAGGCGAGGGCAGGCCAGAAGTAGAGCGAGAGAGAGCAGGCCAGAGCCAAGGCGAGGGCAGACCAGAGCAAGAGCGAGAGCAGGTCGGAGCCAAGGCGAGGGCAGGCAAGAGCGAGAGCAGGCCGGAGACAAAGCGAGGGCAGGATAGAGCGAGAGCAAGCCAGAGCGAGAGCGAGAGCAGTCTGGAGCCAAGGCAAGGGCAGGCCAGAGCTAGAGCAGGCTTGAGCCAGAGCGAGGGGATGCCGGAGCCAAGGTGAAGGCAGGCCAGAACCAGAGCGAGAGCAGGCTGGAGTCAAGATGAGGGCAGGCCAGAACAAGAGCAGGCCGGAGCCAGGGCGAGGGAAGGCCAGGGCGAGGGAAGGCCAGAGCAAGAGCAGGCCGGAGCCAGGGCGAGAGCAGGCCGGAGGGAGAGCAAGAGCAGGCCGGAGCCAAGGCGAGAGCAGGCCGGAGCCAAGGCGACGTCAGGCCAGAGTCAGAGAAATCCGGAGCCAAGGAAAGGGCAGGCCAGAGCAGGCCAGAGCCAGAGTGAGAGCTGTCCGGAGCCAGAGCTAGGGCAGGCCAGAGCAAGAGCAGGCCTGAGCCAGAGCGAGAGCAGGCTGGAGCCATGGGGAAGGCAGGCCAGAACAAGAGCGAGATCAGGCTAGAGTCAAGACGAGGGCAGGCAAGAGCCAGAGGAAGAGCAGGCCGGAGCCAAGCATGGGCAGGCCAGAGCGAGAGCAGGCTAGAGCCAGAGTAAGAGGAGGCTGGAGCCAAGGCGAGAGCAGGCCGGAGCCAAGGCGAGGGTAGGCCAGAGCCAAGGCAAGGGCAGGCCAGAGCGATAGAAGGCCAGAGCCAAGGCAAGGGCAGGCCGTAACCAGGGCGAGAGCAGGCCGGAGACAGGGCGAGGCCAGAGAGAGAGCAGGCCAGAGCCAGGGCGAGGGCAGGCCAAAGCCAAGGCGAGAGCAGGCCGGAGCCAAGGCGAGAGCAGGCCGGTGCCAAAGCGAGAGGAGGCCGAATCCAGAGCAAGAACATGCCGGAACCAGGGCGAGGACAGTACAGAGCCAGAGAGGGCAGGCCGGAGCCAGGGCGAGGGCAGGCCGGAGCCAGGGCGAGGGCAGGCCGGAGCCAGGGCGAGGGCAGGCTGGAGCCAGAGCGAGGGCAGGCCGGAGCCAAAGCGAGGGCAGGCCAGAGCGAGAGCTGGCATGAGCCAAGGCAAGGGCAGGCCGGAACCAGGGCGAGAGCAGTCCGGAGCCAGAGCGAGAGCAGGCCGGAGCCAAGGCGAGGGCAGGCCAGAGCCAGAGCGAGGGCAGACCAGGGCGAGGGCAGGCCAGAGCCAGAGAGAGAGTAGGCCGGAGCCAGGGCGAGCGCAGGCTGGAGGCAGGGCGAGAGCAGGCCGGAGCCAAGGCGAGGGCAGGCCGGAGCCAGAGCGAGGGCAGGCCGGAGCCAGAGCGAGAGCAGGCCGGAGCCAAGTTGACATCAGGCCAGATCGAGAGCAGGCATGATCCAAAGCAAAGTCAGGCTGGATCCAGGGCGAGAACAGACAGGAGCCAAGGCGAGGGCAGGCCAGAGCCAGAGAGAGAGCAGGCCAGAGCGAGAGCAGGCCGGATCCAGGGTGAGAGCAGGCCAGAGCCAAGGCGAGGGCAGGCCGGAGCCAGAGCGATGGTTGGCTGGAGCCAGGGCGAGAGCAGGCCGGAACCAAGGCGAGAGCAGACCGGAGCCAAGGCGAGGGCAGGCCAGAAGTAGAGCGAGAGCAGGCCAGAGCCAAGGCGAGGGCAGACCAGAGAAAGAGCGAGAGCAGGTCGGAGCCAAGGCGAGGGCAGGCAAGAGCGAGAGCATGCCGGAGACAAAGCAAGGGCAGGCTAGAGCGAGAGCAAGCCAGAGCGAGAGCAGTCTGGAGCCAAGGCAAGGGCAGGCCAGAGCTAGAGCAGGCTTGAGCCAGAGCGAGGGGATGCCGGAGCCAAGGTGAAGGCAGGACAGAACCAGAGCGAGAGCAGGCTGGAGTCAAGATAAGGGCAGGCCAGAGCAAGAGCAGGCCGGAGCCAGGGCGAGGGAAGGCCAGGGCGAGGGAAGGCCAGAGCAAGAGCAGGCCGGAGCCAGGACGAGAGCAGGCCGGAGGCAAGGCGAGGGCTGGTCGGAGCCAGAGCAAGGGCAGGCCGGAGCCACAGCGAGGGCAGGCCGAAGCTGAGCAACAGCAGGCCGGAGCCAAGGCGAGGGCAGGCCAGAGCCAGGGCGAGAGCTGGCCGGAGCCAAGGCGAGGGCAGGCCAGAGCCAGATCCAGAGCATGCCAGAGTCAGAGCGAGAGCAGGCCGGTGCCAGGGCGAGAGCAGGCCGGAGCCAGGGCGAGGGCAGGCCAGAGCGAGAGCAGGCCGGAGCCAGGGCGAGGGCAGGCCGGAGCCAGGGCGAGGGCAGGCTGGAGCCAGAGCGAGAGCAGGCCAGAGCCAATGCGAGGGCAGGCCAGAGCGAGAGCAGGCATGAGCCAAGGCAAGGGCAGGCCGGAACCAGGGCGAGAGCAGTCCGGAGCCAGAGCGAGAGCAGGCCGGAGCCAGAGCGAGAGCAGGCCGGAGCCAAGGCGAGGGCAGGCCAGAGCCAGAGCGAGGGCAGACCAGGGCGAGGGCAGGCTAGAGCCAGAGAGAGAGTAGGCCGGAGCCAGGGCGAGTGCAGGCTGGAGGCAGGGCGAGAGCAGGCCGGAGCCAAGGCGAGGGCAGGCCGGAGCCAGAGCGAGGGCAGGCCGGAGCCAGAGCGAGAGCAGGCCGGAGCCAAGTTGACGTCAGGCCAGATCGAGAGCAGGCATGATCCAAAGCAAAGTCAGGCTGGATCCAGGGCGAGAACAGACAGGAGCCAAGGCGAGGGCAGGCCAGAGCCAGAGAGAGAGCAGGCCGGAGCCAGGGCGAGGGCAGGCCAGAGCGAGAGCAGGCCGGATCCAGGGTGAGAGCAGGCCGGAGCCAAGGCGAGGGCAGGCCTGAGCCAGAGAAAGAGCAGGTCGGAGCCAAGGCGAAGGCAGGCCAGAACAAGAGCGAGATCAGGCCAGAGTCAAGACGAGGGCAGGCCAGAGCCAGAGGAAGAGCAGGCCAGTGCCAAGGCATGGGCAGGCGAGAGCCAGAGAAAGCGCAGGTTGGAGCCAGAGTGAAGGCAGGCCAGAGCGAGAGCAGGTCGGAGCCAGGGCTAGAGCCGGCCGGAGCTAATGCGAGGGCTGGCCTGAGCTAGAGCAAGGGCAGGCCGGAGTCAGGGCAAGGGCAGGCCGGAGTCAGTTCGAGGGCAGGCCGGAGCCTGAGCGAGAGCAGGCCGGAGCCAAGACAAGAGCAGGCCGGAGCCAAGGCGAGGGTAGGCCAGAGCGAGAGCAGGCCTGAGCAAGGACGAGGGCAGGCCAGAGTCAGAGCGAGAGCCGGCCGGAGCTAAGGCAAGGGCAGGCCGGAGCCAAGGCATGGGCAGGCTAGAGCCAGAGAGAGAGCAGGCCGGATCCAATGCAATGGCTGGCCGTAGCTAGAGCAAGGGCAGGCCGGAATCAGGGCGAGGGCTGGCCTGAGCCAGAGCAAGGGCAGGCTGGAGTCAGGGCGAGGGCATGCCGGAGCCAGAGCAAGAGCCGGCCGGAGCCAAGGCGAGGGTAGGCCAGAGCCAGAGCAAGAGCCGGCCAGAGCGAGAGCAGGCCGAAGACTCGGCGAGGGCAGGCCAGAGCCAGAGCGAGAGAAGGTCGGAGCCAAGGCAAGATGAGGCCGGAACCAGGGCGAGAGCAGGCTGGAGCCAGGGCGAGGGCAGGCAAAAGCCAGAGCGAGAGTAGGCCAGGGGGCATGGGCAGGCCAGAGCGAGAGAAGCCCGGAGCCAAGGCAATGGCAGGACGGAACAAGGGCTAGATCAGGCCCGAGACTGGGCGAGGCCAGAGCGAGAGCAGGCCACAGCCAGAGTGAGAGTATGCCGGAGCCAGGGTTAGGTCAGGCCAGAGCCAGAGAGAGAGCAGGCCGGAGCCAGGGCGAGGGCGGGCCAGAGCCAAAGCGAGAGCCGGCAAGAGCAGGCCGGAGCTAAGGCGAGGGCAGGCCGGAGCCAGAGCGATGGCAGGCCGGAGCCAAGGCAAGGGCAGTCCGGAACTAGAGCGAGAGCAGGCCGGAGCCAAGGTGAGAGCTGGCCGGAGCCAAGGCGAGGGCAGGCCAGAGCCAGGGCAGGCCAGAGCAAGAGCAGGCCGGAGCCAAGGCGAGGGCAGGCCAGAGCAAGAGCAGGTCGTAGCCAAGGCGAGGGCAGGCCAGAGCAAGAGCAGGCCGGAGCCAAGGCGAGGGCAGGCCAGAGCAAGAGCAGGTCGTAGCCAAGGCGAGGGCAGGCCAGAGCGAGAGCAGGCCGGAGCCAAGGCGAGGGGAGGCCAGATCGAGAGCAGGCCAGATCTGGCCAGAGCGAGAGCAGGCCGGAGCTAGGGCGAGGGCAGGCAAAAGCGAGAGTAGGCCAGAGCCAAGGCAAGGGCAGGCCATAGCCAGAGCGAGAGAAGGCCGGAGCCAAGGCAAGGGCAGGCCGGAACAAGGGCTAGATCAGGCCCGAGTCAGAGCGAGGCCAGAGCGAGAGCAGGCCACAGCCAGAGTGAGAGTATGCCGGAGCCAGGGCGAGGGCAGGCCAGAGCCAGAGAGAGAGCAGGCCGGAGCAAGGGCGAGGGCGGGCCAGAGCCAAAGCGAGAGCAGGCCGGAGCCAAGACGAGAGCAGGCCGGAGCTAAGGCGAGGGCAGGCCAGAGCGATGGCAGGCCGTAGCCAGGGCAAGGGCAGTCCAGAACTAGAGCGAGAGCAGGCCGGAGCCAAGGTGAGAGCTGGCCGGAGCCAAGGTGAGGGCAGGCCAGAGGCAGAGCCAGGGCAGGCCAGAGCAAGAGCAGGCCGGAGCCAAGGCGAGGGCAGGCCAGAGCGAGAGCAGGTCGGAGCCAGGGCTAGAGCAGGCCGGAGCTAATGCGAGGAGGGCTGGCCTGAGCTAGAGCAACAAGGGCAGGCCGGAGTCAGGGCAAGGGCAGACCGGAGCCAGAGCAAGGGCAGGCCGGAGTCAGGGCGAGGGCAGGCCTGAGCCAGAGCGAGAGCAGGCCGGAGCCAAGGCGAAGTCAGGCCAGAACCAGAGCGAGAGCATGCCGGAGTCAAGACGAGGGCAGGCCGGAGCCAGGGCGATTTCAGGCCAGAGCAAGAGCAGGCCGGAGCCAGGGCGAGAGCAGGCCGGAGCCAAGGCGAGGGCTGGCCAGAGTCAGAGCAAGGGCTGGCCGGAGCCAGGGTGAGGGCAGGCCAGAGCCAGAGCAAGGGCAAGCCAGAGCCAAGGCGAGAGCAGGCCGAAGCCAAGGCGAGGACAGTCCAGAGCGAGAGCAGGCCGGAGCCAGGGCGAGAGAGCAGGCCATAGCCAAGGAGAAGGCAGGCCGGAGCCAGGGCGAGGGCAGGCCAGAGTCAGAGCGAGAGCAGGACGGAGCCAAGGCGAGGGCACGCCAGAGCGAGAGCAGGCCAGAGCGAGAGCAGGCCGGGGCCAGGGCGGGGGCAGGCCAGAGCCAGAGCAAGAGTAGGCCAGAGCCAAGGCAAGGGCAGGCCAGAGCAAGAGAAGGCCGGAGCCAAGGCAAGGGCAGGCCGGAACCAGGACGAGAGCACGCTGGAGACAGTTCGAGGCCAGAGCGAGAGCAGGCCAGAGCGAAAGTAGGCCGGAGCCATGGCTAAGGCAGGCCAGAGAGAGAGCAGGCTGGAACCAGGGTGAGGGCAGGCCAGAGCCAGAGCGATAGCAGGCAGGAGCCAGGGCGAGAGCAGTCCGGAGCCAAGGCAAGGGCAGTCCGGAGCCAGGGCGAGGGCAGTCCGGATGTAGAGCGAGAGAGCGAGAGCAGGCCGGAGCCAAGGCGAGATTAGACCGAAGCCAAGGCGAGGGCAGGCTAGAGGCAGAGCCAGGGCAGGCCAGAGCGAGAGTAGGTCGGACCCAGGGTGAGAGCTGGCCGGAGCCAGAGCAAGGGCAGGGCAGGCCAGAGCGAGAGCAGGCTGGAGCCAAGGCGAGGGTACACCAGAGCCAGAGAGAGGGCTGGCCAGAGCGAGAGCAGTACGGAGCCAGGACAAGGGCAGGCCAGAGTCATAGAGAGAGCAGGCCGGAGCCAAGGCAAGGGCAGGCCAGAGCCAGAGAGAGGGCTGGCCAGAGCCAGAGCAGTACGGAGCTAGGGCGAGAGCAGGCAGGAGCCAAGGCGAGGGCTAGCCGGAGCCAGACCAAGGTCAGGCCGGATCTAGGGCGAGGGCGGGCCGGAGCCAGAGCGAGAGCAGGCCGGAACCAGAGCAAGGGCTGGCCGGAGCCAGAGCCAAGGGCACGTCGGAGCCAGGTCGAGGGCTGGCCGGAGCCAGAGCGAGGGCAGGCCGGAGCCAAGGCGAGTGTACGCCAGAGCGAGAGCAGGCCGTAGCCAGGACGAGGACAGGCCAGAGTCATAGAGAGAGCAGGCCGGAGCCAAGGCAAGGGCAGGCCAGTGCCAGATAGAGAGCAGGCCGGAGCCAGGGCGAGGGCAGGCCAGAGCGACAGCGGTTCGGAGCTAGGGCGAGAGCAGGCCGGAGCCAAGGCGAGGGATGGCCGGAGCCAGACCAATGGCAGGCTGGATCCAGGGCGAGGGCAGGCCGGAGCCAGGGCGAGGCTAGAGGCAGAGCGAGAGCAGGTCAGAGCCAAAGCGAGAGTAGGCCCGTGCCAGGGAGAGGGCAGGCCTGAGCCAGAACGAAAGCAGGTCGGAGCCAGGTCGAGACCAGGCCGGAGCCAAGGCAAGGGCAGGCTGGGAGCCAGAGCGATGGATGGCAAGCCGGATCCAGGGCAAGGGCAGTCCGTAGCTAGAGCGAGAGCAGGACGGAGCCACGGCGAGAGCAGGCCGGAGCCAAGGCAAGGGCAGGCCTGAGCCAGAGCAAAAGCAGGCCGGAGCCAGGACGAGGGCAGGCCGGAGCCAGAGTGATGGCAAACCGGAGCCAGGGCGCAGGCAGTCCGGAGCCAGGGCGAGAGCAGGCTGGAGCCAGGGCGAGAGCAGGCCGGAGCCAAGGCGAGGGCAGGCCAGAGCGAGAGCAGGCCGGAGCCAGGACGAGGGCAGGCCGGAGCCAGGGTGAGAGCAGGCCGGAGCCAAGGCGAGGACAGACCAGAGCGACAGCAGGCCAGAGCAAGAGCAGGCCGGAGCCAGGGCGAGAGCAGGCCGGAGCCAGGGCGAGGACAGGCCAGAGCGAGAGCAGCCCAGAGCCAGGTCGAGGGCAGGCCAGAGCCAGAGTAAGAGCAGGCCGGAGCCAAGGCGTGGGCAGGCCAGAGCCAGAGAGAGGGTAGGCCAGAGCCAGAGAGAGAGTGGGCCGGAGCCAAGCGAGGGCAGGCCAGAGCCAAATCGAGAGCAGTCCGGATCCAAGGCGAGGGCAGGCCAGAGCGAGAGTAAGCCGGAGCAAAGGCAAGGGCAGGCCTGAGAGAGAGCAGGCCAGAGCCAGGGCGAGAGCAGGCCGGAGCCAGGGCAAGGGCAGGCCGGAGCCAGAGCGAGAGTTGGCCAGAGCCAAGGCAAGGGCAGGCCAGAGCGAGAGAAGGCCGGAGCCAAGACAAGGGCAGGCCGGATTCAGGTTGAGAGCAGGCAAGAGTCAGAGCGATGGCAAGCCGGACCCAGGGCGAGGCCAGTCCGGAGCTAGAGCGAGAGCAGGCCGGAGCCAGGACGAGGGCAGGCCGGAGCCAGAGCGAGAGTTTGCCAGAGCCAAGGCAAGGGCAGGCCAGAGCCAGAGCGAGAGAAGGCCGGAGCCAAGACAAGGGCAGGCCGGAACCAGGGCGAGAGCAGGCAAGAGTCAGAGTGATGGCAATCCGGACCCAGGGCGAGGCCAGTCCGGAGCTAGAGCGAGAGCAGGCCGGAGCCAGGGCGAGGCCAGAGCCATAGCGAGAGCAGGCCAGAGCCAGAACGAGAGTAGGCGGGAGCCAAGGCGAGGGCAGGCTGGAGCCTGGGCGAGGGCAGGCCAGGGCGAGAGCAGGTCGGAGCCAGGGCGAGAGCAGGCCGGAGCCAAGGCGAGGGCAGAACGGAGCGATGGCAAGCTGGAGCCAGGGCGAGCGCAGTCCGGAGCTAGGGCGAGAGCAGGCCGGAGCCAAGGCGAGGGCAAGCCAGAGCGAGAGCAGGCCGGAGCCAGGACGAGGGCAGGCCGGAGCCAGGGTGAGAGCCGGCCGGAGCCAGAGCGAGGGTAGGCCAGAGCGAGAGCAGGCCGGAGCCAAGCGAGGGCAGGCCAGAGCCAAATCGAGAGCAGTCTGGATCCAAGGCGAGGGCAGGCCAGAGCGAGAGTAAGCCGGAGCAAAGGCAAGGGCAGGCCAGAGCCTGAGTGAGAGCAGGCCAGAGCCAGCGCGAGAGCAGGCCGGAGCCAGGGCAAGGGCAGGCCGGAGTCAGAGCGACAGTTGGCCAGAGCCAAGGCAAGGGCAGGCCAGAGCGAGAGAAGGCCGGAGCCAAGACAAGGGCAAGCAGGCACCAGGGCGAGAGCAGGCAAGAGCCAGAGCGATGGCAAGCTGGAGCCAGGGCGAGCGCAGTCCGGAGCTAGAGCGAGAGCAGGCCGAAGCTAGGGCGAGAGCAGGCCGAAGCCAAGGCGAGGGCAGGCCAGAGCGAGAGCAGGCCGGAGCCAGGACGAGGGCAGGCCGGAGCCAGGGTGAGAGCAGGCCCGAGCCAAGGAGAGGACAGGCCAGAGCCAAAGCGAGAGCAGGCCGGAGC
The DNA here is from genome assembly GCF_046119375.1 of Phyllobates terribilis. Classification (NCBI taxonomy): domain Eukaryota; kingdom Metazoa; phylum Chordata; class Amphibia; order Anura; family Dendrobatidae; genus Phyllobates; species Phyllobates terribilis. Next base: position 1,587,622 of record NW_027362898.1, on the reverse strand, counting down.
CAGGGCGACGTCAGGCCAGAGTCAGAGAAAGCCGGAGCCAAGGAAAGGGCAGGCCAGAGCCAGAGTGAGAGCTGTCCGGAGCCAGAGCTAGGGCAGGCCAGAGCAAGAGCAGGCTGGAGCCATGGGGAAGGCAGGCCAGAACAAGAGCGAGATCAGGCTAGAGTCAAGACGAGGGCAGGCAAGAGCCAGAGGAAGAGCAGGCCGGAGCCAAGCATGGGCAGGCCAGAGCGAGAGCAGGTTGGAGCCAGGCTGAGAGCAGGCCGGAGCCAATGCAAGGGTAGGCCGGAGCCAGAGTAAGAGGAGGCCGGAGCCAAGGCGAGAGCAGGCCGGAGCCAAGGCGAGGGTAGGCCAGAGCCAAGGCAAGGGCAGGCCAGAACGATAGAAGGCCAGAGCCAAGGCAAGGGCAGGCCGTAACCAGGGCGAGAGCAGGCCGGAGACAGGGCGAGGCCAGAGAGAGAGCAAGCCAGAGCGAGAGTGGGCCAGAGCCAGGGCGAGGGCAGGCCAGAGCCAAGGCGAGAGCAGGCCGGAGCCAAGGCGAGAGCAGGCCGGTGCCAGAGCGAGAGCAGGCCAGAGCCAAAGCGAGGGCAGGCCAGAGCGAGAGCAGGCATGCGACAAGGCAAGGGCAGGCCGGAACCAGGGCGAGAGCAGTCTGGAGCCAGAGGGAGAGCAGGCCGGAGCCAAGGCGAGAGCAGGCCAGAGCGAGGGCAGGCCAGAGCCAGAGAGAGAGTAAGCCGGAGCCAGGGCGAGCGCAGGCTGGAGGCAGGGCGAGAGCAGGCCAGAGGCAAGGCGAGGGCAGGCCGGAGCCAGAGCGAGGGCAGGCCGGAGCCAGAGCGAGAGCAGGCCGGAGCCAAGTTGACGTCAGGCCAGATCGAGAGCAGGCATGATCCAAAGCAAGGTCAGGCTGGATCCAGGACGAGAACAGGCAGGAGCCAAAGCGAGGGCAGGCCAGAGAGAGAGCAGGCCGGAGCCAGGGTGAGAGCAGGCCGGAGCCAAGGCGAGGGCAGGCCGGAGCCAGAGCGATGGTTGGCTGGAGCCAGGGCGAGAGCAGGCCGGAACTAAGGCGAGAGCAGACCGGAGCCAAGGCGAGGGCAGGCCAGAAGTAGAGCGAGAGCAGGCCAGAGCCAAGGCGAGGGCAGACCAGAGCAAGAGCGAGAGCAGGTCGGAGCCAAGACGAGGGCAGGCAAGAGCGAGAGCAGGCCGGAGACAAAGCGAGGGCAGGCTAGAGCGAGAGCAAGCCAGAGCGAGAGCAGTCTGGAGCCAAGGCAAGGGCAGGCCAGAGCTAGAGCAGGCTTGAGCCAGAGCGAGGGGATGCCGGAGCCAAGGTGAAGGCAGGCCAGAACCAGAGCGAGAGCAGGCTGGAGTCAAGATGAGAGCAGGCCGGAGCCAGGGCGAGGGAAGGCCAGGGCGAGGGAAGGCCAGAGCAAGAGCAGGCCGGAGCCAGGGCGAGAGCAGGCCGGAGACAGGGCGAGGGCTGGTCGGAGCCAGAGCAAGGGCAGGCCGCAGCCACAGCGAGGGCAGGCCGAAGCCAGAGCAAGAGCAGGCCGGAGCTAAGGCGAGGGCAGGCCAGAGCGAGAGCAGGCCGGAGCCAAGGCGACGTCAGGCCAGAGTCAGAGAAAGCCGGAGCCAAGGAAAGGGCAGGCCAGAGCAGGCCAGAGCCAGAGTGAGAGCTGTCCGGAGCCAGTGCTAGGGCAGGCCAGAGCAAGAGCAGGCCTGAGCCAGAGCGAGAGCAGGCTGGAGCCAAGGGAAAGGCAGGCCAGAACAAGAGCGAGATCAGGCTAGAGTCAAGACGAGGGCAGGCAAGAGCCAGAGGAAGAGCAGGCCGGAGCCAAGCATGGGCAGGCCAGAGCGAGAGAAGGCCGGAGCCAAGACAAGGGCAAGCCGGCACCAGGGCGAGAGCAGGCAAGAGCCAGAGCGATGGCAAGCTGGAGCCAGGGCGAGCGCAGTCCGGAGCTAGAGCGAGAGCAGGCCGAAGCTAGGGCGAGAGCAGGCCGAAGCCAAGGCGAGGGCAGGCCAGAGCGAGAGCAGGTCGGAGCCAGGCCGAGAGCAGGCCGGAGCCAGGGCGAGGGCAGGCCGGAGCCAGAGTAAGAGGAGGCCGGAGCCAAGGCGAGAGCAGGCCGGAGCCAAGGCGAGGGTAGGCCAGAGCCAAGGCAAGGGCAGGCCAGAGCGATAGAAGGCCAGAGCCAAGGCAAGGGCAGGCCGTAACCAGGGCGAGAGCAGGCCGGAGACAGGGCGAGGCCAGAGAGAGAGCAGGCCAGAGCGAGAGTAGGCCAGAGCCAGGGCGAGGGCAGGCCAGATCCAAGGCGAGAGCAGGCCGGAGCCAAGGCGAGAGCAGGCCGGTGCCAGAGCGAGAGCAGGCCAGAGCCAAAGCGAGGGCAGGCCAGAGCGAGAGCAGGCATGAGCCAAGGCAAGGGCAGGCCGGAACCAGGGCGAGAGCAGTCCGGAGCCAGAGTGAGAGCAGGCCGGAGCCAAGGCGAGGGCAGGCCAGAGCCAGAGCGAGGGCAGACCAGGGCGAGGGCAGGCCAGAGCCAGAGAGAGAGTAAGCCGGAGCCAGGGCGAGCGCAGGCTGGAGGCAGGGCGAGAGCAGGCCGGAGCCAAGGCGAGGGCAGGCCGGAGCCAGAGCGAGGGCAGGCCGGAGACAGAGCGAGAGCAGGCCGGAGCCAAGTTGACGTAAGGCCAGATCGAGAGCAGGCATGATCCAAAGCAAGGTCAGGCTGGATCCAGGGCGAGAACAGGCAGGAGCCAAGGCGAGAGCAGGCCAGAGCGAGAGCAGGCCGGAGCCAGGGTGAGAGCAGGCCGGAGCCAAGGCGAGGGCAGGCCGGAGCCAGAGCGATGGTTGGCTGGAGCCAAGGCGAGGGCAGGCCAGAAGTAGAGCGAGAGAGAGCAGGCCAGAGCCAAGGCGAGGGCAGACCAGAGCAAGAGCGAGAGCAGGTCGGAGCCAAGGCGAGGGCAGGCAAGAGCGAGAGCAGGCCGGAGACAAAGCGAGGGCAGGATAGAGCGAGAGCAAGCCAGAGCGAGAGCGAGAGCAGTCTGGAGCCAAGGCAAGGGCAGGCCAGAGCTAGAGCAGGCTTGAGCCAGAGCGAGGGGATGCCGGAGCCAAGGTGAAGGCAGGCCAGAACCAGAGCGAGAGCAGGCTGGAGTCAAGATGAGGGCAGGCCAGAACAAGAGCAGGCCGGAGCCAGGGCGAGGGAAGGCCAGGGCGAGGGAAGGCCAGAGCAAGAGCAGGCCGGAGCCAGGGCGAGAGCAGGCCGGAGGGAGAGCAAGAGCAGGCCGGAGCCAAGGCGAGAGCAGGCCGGAGCCAAGGCGACGTCAGGCCAGAGTCAGAGAAATCCGGAGCCAAGGAAAGGGCAGGCCAGAGCAGGCCAGAGCCAGAGTGAGAGCTGTCCGGAGCCAGAGCTAGGGCAGGCCAGAGCAAGAGCAGGCCTGAGCCAGAGCGAGAGCAGGCTGGAGCCATGGGGAAGGCAGGCCAGAACAAGAGCGAGATCAGGCTAGAGTCAAGACGAGGGCAGGCAAGAGCCAGAGGAAGAGCAGGCCGGAGCCAAGCATGGGCAGGCCAGAGCGAGAGCAGGCTAGAGCCAGAGTAAGAGGAGGCCGGAGCCAAGGCGAGAGCAGGCCGGAGCCAAGGCGAGGGTAGGCCAGAGCCAAGGCAAGGGCAGGCCAGAGCGATAGAAGGCCAGAGCCAAGGCAAGGGCAGGCCGTAACCAGGGCGAGAGCAGGCCGGAGACAGGGCGAGGCCAGAGAGAGAGCAGGCCAGAGCCAGGGCGAGGGCAGGCCAAAGCCAAGGCGAGAGCAGGCCGGAGCCAAGGCGAGAGCAGGCCGGTGCCAAAGCGAGAGGAGGCCGAATCCAGAGCAAGAACATGCCGGAACCAGGGCGAGGACAGTACAGAGCCAGAGAGGGCAGGCCGGAGCCAGGGCGAGGGCAGGCCGGAGCCAGGGCGAGGGCAGGCCGGAGCCAGGGCGAGGGCAGGCTGGAGCCAGAGCGAGGGCAGGCCGGAGCCAAAGCGAGGGCAGGCCAGAGCGAGAGCTGGCATGAGCCAAGGCAAGGGCAGGCCGGAACCAGGGCGAGAGCAGTCCGGAGCCAGAGCGAGAGCAGGCCGGAGCCAAGGCGAGGGCAGGCCAGAGCCAGAGCGAGGGCAGACCAGGGCGAGGGCAGGCCAGAGCCAGAGAGAGAGTAGGCCGGAGCCAGGGCGAGCGCAGGCTGGAGGCAGGGCGAGAGCAGGCCGGAGCCAAGGCGAGGGCAGGCCGGAGCCAGAGCGAGGGCAGGCCGGAGCCAGAGCGAGAGCAGGCCGGAGCCAAGTTGACGTCAGGCCAGATCGAGAGCAGGCATGATCCAAAGCAAAGTCAGGCTGGATCCAGGGCGAGAACAGGCAGGAGTCAAGGCGAGGGCAGGCCAGAGCGAGAGCAGGCCGGAGCCAGGGTGAGAGCAGGCCGGAGCCAAGGCGAGGGCAGGCCGGAGCCAGAGCGATGGTTGGCTGGAGCCAGGGCGAGAGCAGGCCGGAACCAAGGCGAGAGCTGACCGGAGCCAAGGCGAGGGCAGGCCAGAAGTAGAGCGAGAGCAGGCCAGAGCCAAGGCGAGGGCAGACCAGAGCAAGAGCGAGAGCAGGTCGGAGCCAAGGCGAGGGCAGGCAAGAGCGAGAGCAGGCCGGAGACAAAGCGAGGGCAGGATAGAGCGAGAGCAAGCCAGAGCGAGAGCAGTCTGGAGCCAAGGCAAGGGCAGGCCAGAGCTAGAGCAGGCTTGAGCCAGAGCGAGGGGATGCCGGAGCCAAGGTGAAGGCAGGCCAGAACCAGAGCGAGAGCAGGCTGGAGTCAAGATGAGGGCAGGCCAGAACAAGAGCAGGCCGGAGCCAGGGCGAGGGAAGGCCAGAGCAAGAGCAGGCCGGAGCCAGGGCGAGAGCAGGCCGGAGGCAAGGCGAGGGCTGGTCGGAGCCAGAGCAAGGGCAGGCCGGAGCCACAGCGAGGGCAGGCCGAAGCCAGAGCAAGAGCAGGCCGGAGCCAAGGCGAGGGCAGGCCAGAGCGAGAGCAGGCCGGAGCCAAGGCGACGTCAGGCCAGAGTCAGAGAAATCCGGAGCCAAGGAAAGGGCAGGCCAGAGCAGGCCAGAGCCAGAGTGAGAGGAGGCCGGAGCCAAGGCGAGAGCAGGCCGGAGCCAAGGCGAGGGTAGGCCAGAGCCAAGGCAAGGGCAGGCCAGAGCGATAGAAGGCCATAGCCAAGGCAAGGGCAGGCCGTAACCAGGGCGAGAGCAGGCCGGAGACAGGGCGAGGCCAGAGAGAGAGCAGGCCAGAGCCAGGGCGAGGGCAGGCCAGAGCCAAGGCGAGAGCAGGCCGGTGCCAAGGCGAGAGGAGGCCGGATCCAGAGCAAGAACATGCCGGAACCAGGGCGAGGACAGGACAGAGCCAGAGAGAGGGCAGGCCGGAGCCAGGGCGAGGGCAGGCCGGAGCCAGGGCGAGGGCAGGCCGGAGCCAGGGCGAGGGCAGGCCGGAGCCAGGGCGAGGGCAGGCTGGAGCCAGAGCGAGAGCAGGCCAGAGCCAAAGCGAGGGCAGGCCAGAGCGAGAGCACGCATGAGCAAAGGCAAGGGCAGGCCGGAACCAGGGCGAGAGCAGTCCGGAGCCAGAGCGAGAGCAGGCCGGAGCCAAGGCGAGGGCAGGCCAGAGCGAGGGCAGACCAGGGCGAGGGCAGGCCAGAGCCAGAGAGAGAGTAGGCCTTAGCCAGGGCGAGCGCAGGCTGGAGGCAGGGCGAGAGCAGGCCGGAGCCAAGGCGAGGGCAGGCCAGAGCGAGAGCAGGCCGGAGCCAAGTTGACATCAGGCCAGATCGAGAGCAGGCATGATCCAAAGCAAAGTCAGGCTGGATCCAGGGCGAGAACAGACAGGAGCCAAGGCGAGGGCAGGCCAGAGCCAGAGAGAGAGCAGGCCAGAGCGAGAGCAGGCCGGATCCAGGGTGAGAGCAGGCCGGAGCCAAGGCGAGGGCAGGCCGGAGCCAGAGCGATGGTTGGCTGGAGCCAGAGCGAGAGCAGGCCGGAAACAAGGCGAGAGCAGACCGGAGCCAAGGCGAGGGCAGGCCAGAAGTAGAGCGAGAGCAGGCCAGAGCCAAGGCGAGGGCAGACCAGAGCAAGAGCGAGAGCAGGTCGGAGCCAAGGCGAGGGCAGGCAAGAGCGAGAGCAGGCCGGAGACAAAGCGAGGGCAGGATAGAGCGAGAGCAAGCCAGAGCGAGAGCAGTCTGGAGCCAAGGCAAGGGCAGGCCAGAGCTAGAGCAGGCTTGAGCCAGAGCGAGGGGATGCCGGAGCCAAGGTGAAGGCAGGCCAGAACCAGAGCGAGAGCAGGCTGGAGTCAAGATGAGGGCAGGCCAGAACAAGAGCAGGCCGGAGCCAGGGCGAGGGAAGGCCAGGGCGAGGGAAGGCCAGAGCAAGAGCAGGCCGGAGCCAGGGCGAGAGCAGGCCGGAGGCAAGGCGAGGGCTGGTCGGAGCCAGAGCAAGGGCAGGCCGGAGCCACAGCGAGGGCAGGCCGAAGCCAGAGCAAGAGCAGGCCGGAGCCAAGGCGAGGGCAGGCCAGAGCGAGAGCAGGCCGGAGCCAAGGCGACGTCAGGCCAGAGTCAGAGAAATCCGGAGCCAAGGAAAGGGCAGGCCAGAGCAGGCCAGAGCCAGAGTGAGAGGAGGCCGGAGCCAAGGCGAGAGCAGGCCGGAGCCAAGGCGAGGGTAGGCCAGAGCCAAGGCAAGGGCAGGCCAGAGCGATAGAAGGCCATAGCCAAGGCAAGGGCAGGCCGTAACCAGGGCGAGAGCAGGCCGGAGACAGGGCGAGGCCAGAGAGAGAGCAGGCCAGAGCCAGGGCGAGGGCAGGCCAGAGCCAAGGCGAGAGCAGGCCGGTGCCAAGGCGAGAGGAGGCCGGATCCAGAGCAAGAACATGCCGGAACCAGGGCGAGGACAGGACAGAGCCAGAGAGAGGGCAGGCCGGAGCCAGGGCGAGGGCAGGCCGGAGCCAGGGCGAGGGCAGGCCGGAGCCAGGGCGAGGGCAGGCCGGAGCCAGGGCGAGGGCAGGCTGGAGCCAGAGCGAGAGCAGGCCAGAGCCAAAGCGAGGGCAGGCCAGAGCGAGAGCACGCATGAGCAAAGGCAAGGGCAGGCCGGAACCAGGGCGAGAGCAGTCCGGAGCCAGAGCGAGAGCAGGCCGGAGCCAAGGCGAGGGCAGGCCAGAGCGAGGGCAGACCAGGGCGAGGGCAGGCCAGAGCCAGAGAGAGAGTAGGCCTTAGCCAGGGCGAGCGCAGGCTGGAGGCAGGGCGAGAGCAGGCCGGAGCCAAGGCGAGGGCAGGCCAGAGCGAGAGCAGGCCGGAGCCAAGTTGACATCAGGCCAGATCGAGAGCAGGCATGATCCAAAGCAAAGTCAGGCTGGATCCAGGGCGAGAACAGACAGGAGCCAAGGCGAGGGCAGGCCAGAGCCAGAGAGAGAGCAGGCCAGAGCGAGAGCAGGCCGGATCCAGGGTGAGAGCAGGCCGGAGCCAAGGCGAGGGCAGGCCGGAGCCAGAGCGATGGTTGGCTGGAGCCAGAGCGAGAGCAGGCCGGAACCAAGGCGAGAGCAGACCGGAGCCAAGGCGAGGGCAGGCCAGAAGTAGAGCGAGAGCAGGCCAGAGCCAAGACGAGGGCAGACCAGAGCGAGAGCAGGTCGGAGCCAAGGCGAGGGCAGGCAAGAGCGAGAGCAGGCCGGAGACAAAGCGAGGACAGGCTAGAGCGAGAGCAAGCCAGAGCGAGAGCAGTCTGGAGCCAAGGCAAGGGCAGGCCAGAGCTAGAGCAGGCTTGAGCCAGAGCGAGGGGATGCCGGAGCCAAGGTGAAGGCAGGACAGAACCAGAGCGAGAGCAGGCTGGAGTCAAGATGAGGGCAGGCCAGAGCAAGAGCAGGCCGGAGCCAGGGCGAGGGAAGGCCAGGGCGAGGGAAGGCCAGAGCAAGAGCAGGCTGGAGCCAGGGCGAGAGCAGGCCGGAGGCAAGGCGAGGGCTGGTCGGAGCCAGAGCAAGGGCAGGCCGGAGCCACAGCGAGGGCAGGCCGAAGCCGAGCAACAGCAGGCCAGAGCCAAGGCGAGGGCAGGCCAGAGCGAGAGCAGGCCAAAGCCGAGCAACAGCAGGCCGGAGCCAAGGCGAGGGCAGGCCAGAGCGAGAGCAGGCCGGAGCCAGGGCGAGAGCAGGCCGGAGCCAGGGCGAGGGCAGGCCGTAGCCAGGGCGAGGGCAGGCCGGAGCCAGGGCGAGGGCAGGCTGGAGCCAGGGCGAGGGCAGGCCGGAGCCAGGGCGAGGGCAGGCTGGAGCCAGAGCGAGAGCAGGCCAGAGCCAAAGCGAGGGCAGGCCAGAGCGAGAGCAGGCATGAGCCAAGGCAAGGGCAGGCCGGAACCAGGGCGAGAGCAGTCCGGAGCCAGAGCGAGAGCAGGCCGGAGCCAAGGCGAGGGCAGGCCAGAGCCAGAGCGATGGCAGACCAGGGCGAGGGCAGGCCAGAGCCAGAGAGAGAGTAGGCCGGAGCCAGGGCGAGCGCAGGCTGGAGGCAGGGCGAGAGCAGGCCGGAGCCAAGGCGAGGGCAGGCCGGAGCCAGAGCGAGGGCAGGCCGGAGCCAGAGCGAGAGCAGGCCGGAGCCAAGTTGACGTCAGGCCAGATCGAGAGCAGGCATGATCCAAAGCAAAGTCAGGCTGGATCCAGGGCGAGAACAGACAGGAGCCAAGGCGAGGGCAGGCCAGAGAGAGAGCAGGCCGGAGCCAGGGCGAGGGCAGGCCAGAGCGAGAGCAGGCCGGATCCAGGGTGAGAGCAGGCCGGAGCCAAGGCGAGGGCAGGCCGGAGCCAGAGCGATGGTTGGCTGGAGCCAGGGCGAGAGCAGGCCAGAACCAAGGCGAGAGCAGACCGGAGCCAAGGCGAGGGCAGGCCAGAAGTAGAGCGAGAGCAGGCCAGAGCCAAGGCGAGGGCAGACCAGAGCAAGAGCGAGAGCAGGTCGGAGCCAAGGCGAGGGCAGGCAAGAGCGAGAGCAGGCCGGAGACAAAGCGAGAGCAAGCGAGAGCGAGAGCAGTCTGGAGCCAAGGCAAGGGCAGGCCAGAGCTAGAGCAGGCTTGAGCCAGAGCGAGGGGATGCCGGAGCCAAGGTGAAGGCAGGACAGAACCAGAGCGAGAGCAGGCTGGAGTCAAGATGAGGGCAGGCCAGAGCAAGAGCAGGCCGGAGCCAGGGCGAGGGAAGACCAGGGCGAGGGAAGGCCAGAGCAAGAGCAGGCCGGAGCCAGGGCGAGAGCAGGCCGGAGGCAAGGCGAGGGCAGGTCGGAGCCAGTGCAAGGGCAGGCCGGAGCCACAGCGAGGGCAGGCCGAAGCCAGAGCAAGAGCAGGCCGGAGCCAAGGCGAGGGCAGGCCAGAGCGAGAGCAGGCCGGAGCCAAGGCGAGGGCAGGCCAGAGCGAGAGCATGCCAGAGTCAGAGCGAGAGCAGGCCGGAGCCAGGGCAAGAGCAGGCCGGAGCCAGGGCGAGGGCAGGCCAGAGCGAGAGCAGGCCGGAGCCAGGGCGAGAGCAGGCCGGAGCCAGGGCGAGAGCAGGCCGGAGCCAAGGCGAGGGCAAGCCAGAGGCAGATCCAGAGCAGGCCGGAGAGAGGGCGAGGGCAGGCCAGAGTCAGAGCGAGAGCAGGCCGGAGCCAAGGCGAGAGCAGGCCGGAGCCAAGGCGAGGGCAGGCCAGAAGCAGAGCCAGGGCAGGCCAGAGCGAGAGCAGGCCAGAGCCAAGGCGAGGGCAGGTCGGAGCCAGAGCAAGGGCAGGCCGGAGCCACAGCGAGGGCAGGCCGAAGCTAGAGTGAGAGCAGGCCGGAGCCAAGGCGAGAGCAGGCCGGAGCCAAGGCGAGGGCAGGCCAGATCCAGAGCTGGCCGGAGCCAGGGCAAGGGCATGCCAGAGTCAGAGCGAGAGCAGGCTGGAGCCAGGGCGAGAGCAGGCTGGAGCCAGGGCGAGGGCAGGCCAGAGCGAGAGCAGGCCGGAGCCAGGGCGAGAGCAGGCCGGTGTTAGAACTCTCCTGTTAGGTTTTTTTTAGTTTGCTGGTCACATGACCATTTTTGCCTATTTAATCCGGCTCCGCCCTCCTGGTCTTGCTGGACTTCATTGTATTTACTACTCTTGAGCTCGCTTGGTGCTCTGTTGCCGTTCTCTGTTAGTTTTGCTAGGTCTTCTGACCTCTATGCTTTTTGTTGTGTGTTTGTCTTTGACTGCTACTATTTCTGCTAGGAGGTGTCCAACTTATCCCAGTCCCTAGTTCTTGTAGAGATCCCTCCCTCACATCTATAGGTCTTCGTTCAGACTAGCCGAGGACTTTAGCGGGTCTGATCGCAGGATCAGGTTCCCCGTTACATCGTAGGGATCTAGTTTAGTTCTATTGTAGGGACAGTTCTCCTGTCTTTCCTTAGTCCCTGTAGCAGATCATAACAGCCGGAGCCAAGGCGAGGGCAGGCCAGAGGCAGATCCGGAGCCAGGGCGAGGGCAGGCCAGAGCGATGGCAGGCCGGAGCCAGGGCAAGGGCAGTCCGGAGCTACAGCGAGAGCAGGCCGGAGCCAAGGCGAGGGCAGGCCTGAAGCAGAGCCAGGGCAGGCCAGAGCGAGAGCAGGCCGTAGCCAAGGCGAGGGCAGGCAAGAGCGAGAGCTGGTCGGAGCCAGGGCGAGGGCAGTCCGGAGCTACTGCGAGAGCAGGCCGGAGCCAAGGCGAGAGCAAGCCGGAGCCTAAGCGAGGGCAGGCCAGAGCGAGAACAGGCCGGAGCCAGGACGAGGGCAGGCCGAGGCCTGGGCGAGAGCAGGCCGGAGCCAAGGCGAGGGCAGGACAGAGCCAGAGCAGGCCGGAGCCAGGGCGAGGGTGGGCCAGAGTGAGAGCGAGAGGAGGCCGGAGCAAAGGCGAGGGCATGCCAGACCGAGAGCAGGCCGGAGCCAGGACGAGGGCAGGCCAGAGCCAGAGCGAGAGTAGGCTAGAGCCAAAGCGAGGGCAGGCCGGAGCCTGGGCGAGAGCAGGCCGGAGCCAAGGCGAGGGCAGGACAGAGCCAGAGCAGGCCGGAGCCAAGGCGAGGGCAGGACAGAGCCAGAGCAGGCCGGAGCCAGGGCGAGGGCAGGCCAGGGTCAGAGCGAGAGGAGGCTGGAGCCAAGGCGAGGGCATGCCAGAGCCAGAACAAGAGCAGGCCGGAGCCAGGGCGAGGGCTGGCCAGAGCCAGAGCGAGAGTAGTTTAGAGCCGAAGCTAGGGCATGCCAGAGCGAGAGCAAGCAGGAGCCAAGGTAAGGGGAGGCCGGAGCCAGGGCGAGGCCAGAGCGAGAGCAGGCTGAAGCCAGGGCGAGTGCAGGCCAGAGCCAGAGAGAGGGCAGGCCGGAGCCAAGGCTAGAGCAGGCCGTAGCCAAGGCAAGGGCAGGCCAAAGGCAGAACCAGGGTAGGCTAGAGCAACAGCTGGCTAGGGCGAGAGCAGGCTGGAGCCAAGGCAAGGGCTGGCCAGAGCGAGAGCAGGCCAGAGCCAAAGCGAGAGCAGGTCAGAGCCAAGGTGAAGGCAGGCCAGAGCCAGAGCGAGAGCAGTTCGGAGCCAGGGCGAGAGCAGGACGGAGCTAAAGCGAGGGCAAGTCGGAGCCTGAGCTGTGGCATAGCGGAGCCAGGGCGAGGGCAGTACGGAGCTAGAGCGAGAGCAGGCCGGAGCCAAGGCGAGAGCAGGCCGTAGCCAAGGCAAGGGCAGGCCAGAGGCAGAACCAGGGTAGGCCAGAGCAACAGCTGGCTAGGGCGAGAGCAGGCTGGAGCCAAGGCAAGGGCTGGCCAGAGCGAGAGCAGGCCAGAGCCAAAGCGAGAGCAGGTCAGATCCAAGGTGAAGGCAGGCCAGAGCCAGAGTGAGAGCAGGCCGGAGCCAAGGCAAAGGCAGGCCAGAGCGAGAGCAGGCCGGAGCCAAGGCGAGGGCTGGCCGGAGCCAGAGCGCGAGCAGGCCGGATCCAAGGTGACAGCAGGCTGAAACCAGAGCGAGAGAATGCCGGAGCCAGGGCGAGGGCAGGCCAGAGCGAGAGCAGGCCGGAGCCAGGGCGAGTGCAGGCCAGAGCCAGAGAGAGGGCAGGCCAGAGCGAGAGCAGTTCGGAGCCAGGGCGAGAGCAGGACGGAGCTAAAGCGAGGGCAAGCCGGAGCCCGAGCTGTGGCATAGTGGAGCCAGGGCGAGGGCAGTACGGAGCTAGAGCGAGAGCAGGCCGGAGCCAAGGCGAGAGCAGGCCGTAGCCAAGGCAAGGGCAGGCCAGAGGCGGAACCAGGGTAGGCCTGAGCAACAGCTGGCTAGGGCAAGAGCAGGCTGGAGCCAAGGCAAGGGCTGGCCAGAGCGAGAGCAGGCCAGAGCCAAAGCGAGAGCAGGTCGGAGCCAAGGTGAAGGCAGGCCAGAGCCAGAGTGAGAGCAGGCCGGAGCCAAGGCAAAGTCAGGCCAGAGCAAGAGCAGGCCGGAGCCAAGGCAAGAGCAGGCCGGATCCAAGGCGACAGCAGGCCGAAACCAGAGCGAGAGAATGCCGCAGCCAGGGCGAGGGCAGGCCAGAGCGAGAGCAGGCCGGAGACAGGGCGAGGGCAGGTCAGAGCGAGAGCAGGCCCGAGCCAAGGCGAGGGCAGGCCGGAGCGAGAGTGAGAGCAGGCCGGAGCCAGGGCGAGGGTAGGTCTTAGCCAGAGCGATAGCAAGCAGAAGCCAGGGCGAAGGCAGGCCGGAGCCAGGTCGAGAGCAGGCCAGAGCCAGGCGAGGGCAGGCCGGAGCCAATGCGAGGGCAGGCCGAAGCCAGAGCAGGAGCTGGCCGGAGCCAAGGCCAGGGCAGGCCAGAGCAAGGGCAGGACGAGGTCAGGCCGAAGCCAGAGCTAGAGCAGGCCGGAGCCAGGGCGATTGCAGGCCAGAGCCAAGGCAAGGTCAGACCAGAGTCCGAGCGAGAGCAGGCCGGAGCCAAGTAAAGGGCAGGCCAGAGCCAGCGCGAGAGCATGCCAGAGCCACAGCCAGAGCAGGCCCGAGCTAGAGCGAGAGTAGGCCAGAGCCAAGGCTAGGTCAGACGCGAGCCAGAGCGATAGAAGTCCGGAGCCAAGGAAAGGGCAGGCCAGAGCGAGAGCAGGCCGGAGCCGAGGCAAGGGCAGGCAAGAACCAGAGCGAGAGCAGGCTAGAGCGAGAGCAGGCAGGAGCCAGGGCAGACCGGTGCCAAGGCGAGAGCAGGCCGGAGCCAAGACGAGGGCAGGCTTGAGCAGAGCCAGGGCAGGCCAAAACGAGAGCAGGCCAGAGACAGAACGAGAGCAGGCCGGAGCCAAGGTAAGGGCAGGCCAGAGCCAGAACGAGAGCAGGCCAGTGCTAGAGCGAGAGCAGTCCGGAGCCAAAGCGACGGCAGGCCAGAGCCAGAGCAAGAGCAGGCCGGAGCCAAGGTGAGGGCAGGCCAGAGCCAGAACGAGAGCAGGTCAGTTCCAGAGCGAGAGCAGGCCAGAGCTATAGCAAGAGCAGGCCGGAGCCAGGGCAAGGGCTGGCCAGAGCCAGAGCGAGGGCAGGCCAGAGCCAAGGCCAGGGCAGGCCAGAGACAGAGCTAGAGCAGGCCAGAGCCATAGCGAGAGCAGGCCGGAGCCAGGGCGAGGGCAAGCCAGAGCCAGAGAGAGAGTAAGCCGGAGCCAGGGTGAGAGCAGGCCGGAGCCAAGGCAAGGGCAGACCAAAGGGAGAGCAGACCGGCGCCAGGACGAGGGCAGGACAGAGCCAGAGAGAGAGCAGGCCGGAGCCAAGACGAGGGCAGGCCAGAGTGAGAGCACGCCGGAGCCAGTGCGAGGGCAGGCCAGAGCGAGATCAGGACAGAGCTAGGGTGAGGGCAGGACGGAGTCAGGGCGAGGGCAGGCCGGAGCCAGGGCGAGAGCAGGCCAGAGCCAAGGCGAAGGCAGGCCGGAGCCAGGGCGAGGGCAGGCCAGAGCCACAGCGAGAGTAGGCCGGAGCCAAGGCGAAGGCATGCAAGATAGAGTGAGAGCAGGCCGGAGCCAGGGCGAGGGCAGGCCAGAGCGAGATCAGGACAGAGCTAGGGTGAGAGCAGGCCGGAGCCAGGGCGAGGGCAGGCCAGAGCCAGCGCGAGAGTAGGCCAGAGCCAAGGCAAGGGCAGGCCAGAGCAAAAGCGAGAGAACACAGTTTTAAATATCTGGCCTGTAGGTAACTGTTTTGAACAGCAAACCAGTGTCAATAACTTTGCTGACACACTGAAATTTTTTTTTAATGGAGGCCAGAAATGGCAGTATTTTCTGAAAACATATATGTGATCCGTGTGACGGAGAAAACACAGTTTTAAATACCTGGCCTGTAGGTAACTGTTTTGAACAGCAAACCAGTGTCAATAACTGTCCTGACACACTGAAATTTTTTTTTAATGGAGGACAGAAATGGCAGTATTTTGTGAAAACATATGTAATCCGTGTGACGGAGAAAACACAGTTTTAAATACCTGGCCTGTAGTTAACTGTTTTGAACAGCAAACCAGTGTCAAAAACTTTGCTGACACACTGAAAAGAAAATTTCATGGAGGCCAGAAATGGCAGTATTTTCTGACAACGTATATGTGAGCCGTGTGACGGAGAAAACACAGTTTTAAGTAGATGGATTTTTAGCGCTGTAATATGGAAAGGACCTGGCTGTATTCTGCAGTGCCAACAAGCAAATGGTGCAGAAAAACCGTGTTCTCTGGATTGCTTTTTAAGCAAATAATGAGGATTAAGATGCAAAAAAAAATTATTCCTGGCCCCTGAGACCTGGGCCTATTTCCAGAAATATTTAACAGCAGCAGCCAACATAACTGGAATGGAGCCTCTTGTGCTATATGCACTGCAGTCTGCTATATACACCGCCTGCCTATACACCCTGCCTGCCTGATATATCTCTGCAGATGGATTAGTCCTCAGAAGGACTGTTTGTTAAGTTGGATATGTGTAATGTACGGTTTTTCTCCCTACACTACATAATACACGATCAAATCTCTCCCTGACAAAGAAGCAGTCTGATCCGGAGTGACTGTGACGAGCATGGCGGCGCCAGGTCTGATATAGACCTGATGACGCTGTGCAGCCAGCCAATCACTGTAATGCCCACAACCAACATGGCTACGGCATTACAGTGCATGGCAGGCAATCCCTGCATGTTCATTGGCTCTCTAAAGAGCGCCAAACATGCAGGGAGGGGACCCGAGTTCTCGCCCGAGCAACCCGGAAATACTCTCCGAGCTTGTCGAGCACCATGGTGCTCCAGCGAGTACCGAGTAGTGGCGAGCGCGTTCGCTCATCACTAATCACAATGGATAAATATTACCTGTGGTCATATTGGAGCAGAAGGAAAAGAGGGCTACTGCACACCTCAATACCGTAAAAGCTCACACACAGCTCCCTATATACAGGGTGGTCCAAAAGTAGGTGGACAGAAAATAATAACATTTATTTTGATTCATATATAAAATTATATTTACTAACACAAGCATAACATTAACAATTACATTTTATTCTGAACAATAATGCAAAACCCCTTAAATTTTATCAACGCAGGTGCTCAAACTGTTTTCCATTACAATTTGCACAGCTTTGAAGTCTGCCTCTTACGCTTCGACAAACTTTTTTTGCACAAGTCTCTTTGGGTATTAATTTCTTGAAATGCATCTCTTATGTAATTTTTCAAATCACTGACACTTTTTGGTTTTCGACTATAAACTTTGTCTGTGAGGAATGAAAAGTGGAATCTGATTGGTTGCTAAGGGCAACTGACCCAGTTTCACTTAACACCATGTTTGATAAACCTCCCCCTTCATAACCTTATTACACTTTCTGTGCACCTACTTTTGGACCACCCTATATAGTATGAGCCCCGGTTATCTCCTATATACAATATGAGCTCCAGCATAGCCCCCTATATATAGTATGAGCCCCACATAGCCTCTCTATAAACAATATGAGCCCTCACATAGCCTCCAATATACAGTATGAGCCCCCATATAGCTTCCTATATACAGTATGAACCCCCACATAGCCTCCTACATTCAGTCTGAGCCCCCAAATAGCCTCCGACATTCAGTATGAGCCCCCACATAATCTCCCATATACAGTACAAACCCCCACACAGCCTCCATATATACAGTGTGAGCCCCACATAGCCTGCATATACAGTGTGTCCCATATATATAGCCTCCTATTTACAGTATGAGCCCCAAATAGCCTCCTATATACCACATGAGCACCACATAGCCTCTGTATATACAACAGCAGCCCCCACATAGCCTCCCTGTATATAGTGTGAGCCCCAAGGAGCCTCTTATATACAAGATGAGCCTTCACATAGCCTCCTATACACAGTATAAGCCCCCACATAGCCTCCTACATACACTATGAACCCCCACATAACCTCCTACATTCAGTATGAGCCCTCACATAGCCTCCTAATCTAGTATGTGCCCCCACATAGCTTCCTATATATAGCATGAGCCCCACATAGCCTCTGTATATACAGATTGAGCCCCAACATAGCCCCCTATATACAGTATGAGCCTCCACATGGGCTCCTGTATACAGTATGAGCCCCACATAACCTTCATATATACAGTGTGAGCCCCACATAGCCTCCATCTATACAGTGTGAGCCCTACATAGCCTCCATATATACAGTGTGAACCCCACATAGCCTCCATGTGTGAGTCCCAAATAGCCCCCAATATACATACAAATATACCATATACATGAAAAAAACAATAACACATACTCACCATATCATCATATGCATACTCATACTCATTAGGGCTTGTTCAAAAACACACCTACAGTGAGCTATCACACAATAAAAAAGCCTGATGTTTGTAGTGCATTTAATATTTACCTGTTGTCTTTTAGGCTACAGATGAAAAAATGCAGAAAAAAAAAGTAAATTAAAAAACTTTCTGGTTGCTGTGCACTCTGCTGATAGCACACTGTCACAGCATGGGTTGCGAGCACCCAGGACAAGACAAGTATATGCCCCCTAACCCGTGAACCAATAGCTCTCCGTGAGTCCTTTCCAAAAGCCCAGTATTGTACGTGTATTGTAATTTAAGGAAAATACTGATGTAATTATACTTTGCAATTTCATTTCTTCATTTTTTTTCTGTTTTTTGCTGAAGTCATCTCTCGAATTTTAAAAATATAAAACGCAATACATTATTTTATTTGTATGCTTTCTATTTTCTTAATACATTTTTTATAGAACAATGTTATTACCTGAGCCCTATTCCTAGCCCTAACCATTAGCTTAATCCTAAACCAGTCTCTTGATCTGCTTGTAACACTTGTTCGGGTTAGTAAAAATGTAAAACTATAAAAGCAGCTCTATGTAATAAATGAAGACCGTGTTGAGTAGCAAAGCGAATGCCCACCCAACGCTATTTATGCAGAACGCAGAAGGGGAGATGAGTTTGCCAGTGGCTGCTGGTCTACATAAGCAAAGATGGAAATTACAAAGCTTAGTATAATGAAGTGAGCTTTCTCATATAAGTCTCTGCCTAAGCAGAGCACAACAGCCTATGGCAAACTCATCTCAAGTGGTTCCCTCTACGTAGACAGAGACTGGGACAACAGAAAATGAGTAGAGAATGAATGAACACTGCTTATATGCACTGCACATGAGTAGAGCTACCTTCAATAATTTATTGCTCATTTTCTGTCATCTTGGTCACTGCTTATACATAGCACTGAAGTCAAAATGAGTTTGTCATAGACTTCTGCGCTCTGCATAGACAGCAATCAAAACAAACATTTGTAATTTCAGCCGCTGCTTATGCTGAGTACAGCAGTGGATGAGAAATTCATCTTGTTTGCTTTGTTTGTAGCCACTCGATACAAATAATATAGAGATCTCAACTGTTTCTCAATAAGTACAATGGTCAGGTATGTAGTTCATTGATGTGGATAAATAATACAGCATATTGTTAAAATGGGCCCTAAAATCCTAAAATTATCTGTGAGATAATACTGAAGTGATGGAAATGGAAAAGATAAAGTTTCAACTAACTAAAAACAGTAGAACAAAAACAGATTTAATTTTATTACAACCCTTATATCAAACTGATAGATTCCCATACTTATACTGTAGCATATACCTTGGAATCTTATTGGTCAGTTACTGATCACATGACCAGTTCCATCCAGGTGCCTGTGCGCTCAGTTGACAGTTGAGGAAAGTGACAGTTGGAGTTGACTGGTGATAGTGAAGAAGTTGTCTGTGGGCTGTGAGCAAATCTATGATATGGAAAAAGAGGAGATTGTAGGGAAGAAGAGAGAGAGAAAAAGAAGACACTTGGACTCATCGACTGATGAGTCTTCAATCAAAAAATCCAAATGGAGAGGAAGAAAGGGTAAAAAAAAAGACTCGGGACGAAAGATGTCTCCCACCCCAGAGATGGAGCGAGTGGATGAGGACGTCATTGCCCAGAGTGAAGGATTGAAGAGCAGAAGACATTTGGGCTCATCGGCTGATGAGAAGCCTTCTATCAAAAAGCCCCAAAGGAAGGGAAAAAAGAGGAAGAAACCAGACTCAGGATGGAAGATGTCTCCCACCCCAGAGATGGCGCAAGCAGATGAAGACATCATTGTCCAGAGAAAATTACCGAAGAACAGAAGAATCAGCCTGGACTGTTCAGAGGAAGGAAAGACACCATCAATCCAGGCCAATAGCCAGAAGAAAGAAGACGTGGGAGGCTCAGGTAAAAAGAGAAATGTAACTAGTAATTATAGGGAACGTTATTGTGCATGTTTTATACCTCCACATGTAATCCAGGGATAAAGTCCCCAAAATGATTCCAAATCTACCTTTATAATAAAAAATTACAAAAAACAGTTTTATATTTGAGCAGATGATTATAGTTGTTATAGGCAGTTTACCAATACAAAGTGGTCAGAGTTATCTGTTCCAAAATCATGGTGAAATGTTCTTATCATTGTGTAATGTCTAGGTTCAGTTCTGCCGAAATTTACCACAAGACATGGAAAATGCTGACACCTTTTCAAAGGGAATCTGGCAGCAGTTTTATGGTACCCTATGTGAGAGCAGCATGATATAGGGGCAGAGACCCTTCTACCAAGCATGTACTATTCATTGGATTGCATGGTATAATTTTGACAAAATCACAGTTTTCTCTGCTATAAATTTACCAGTTCTCTGAATGCTGAGCTCTGTATAACCCAGCTAACAACACTGATTGGCAGCTTTCTGTGTGTGTACCCTGTGCATAGTCAGAAAACTCCCAATCAGTGGTGGGGGTGGGGTTATACTGAGCTCATGAATATAGATAATTACCTGGCAGCAGTAGTGATAATCTCCTGCTGATAAAACTGTGATTTTATGAAAACTACAGCAAGCATCCCATTTATCTCTGTATATTATATATCTATATCTCTATATATATATTATATCTCAGATTAGGTTTCAAAACCTTGGTGACATAGTACCTTTAAGTGCTGCAGTGCCTCAAATAAAATAAAAAACACATACCTCCTGGAATAGCGCCATTCCAACCATGTTGGCACTGAGGTAAATATGAAGTGTTTTTACTTTATTTGGGGCACTGTAGCATTCCAGAAGGGGTTGACATGTAGTGGACAACCCCTTAAATGACTTTCTGCAGAAAACGGTCCCAAAAAGTTGCAAAATTTGTGCAAATGTTAGAATGTTGCAATCTCCTTCTCTACTCCCCTCTTATTGCCTCTTCCCACAATCGCATACAAGATGTCTCCAGTGCATCCCCCTACTCTGGAAAGCTCTACCTCATCACATCCGACTCTCGCCTACTGCGGAAACCTTCAGAAGGAACATGAAGACCGACCTCTTCCGACAAGCCTACACCCTGCAGTAACCACCGCTCCACCACATCGCTGCATGACAGGCTCTACCCTCACCTACTGTATCCTCACCCATCCCTTTGTAGACTGTGGCCCTCGCGGGTAGGGTCCTCTCTCCTCCTGGACCAGTCGCTAACTTGTATTGTTCATGATTATTGTACTTGTCTTTACTATGTATACACCTTCTCACATGTAAAGCGACAGGGAATAAATGGCGCCATAATAATAAAGAATAATAATAATCCTAGTGATACGTGTAAAGGATTGTCCGTCTCTTTTTAGGTTTATTTCATGAGTATTGCAGTTGCTTCTCAGCACCGTACGCCGTACAATTAGAAATCCTTGTGTCTGCCTTGTGTACCTGCTGTAGCAGATGTGCCATGTCTGCGTTATCCGCCATATTGAGCTCTTCTCCTATATGGTTCCTGTAATGCGGAGCACATCACCCATATTGCTAGATTCTTATCAATTGTTCTTGATCCCATCTCCTGACAGCAGTGATAGATCGGTGACATGGAGCTGCTGTCCCCTGATGTATAATGTGGAGTCTCAGAGCATCATTATTTATCAAAACTGTTCATTACATTGTCTTTGTTGTCCATAGCAACCAACCAGAGCTCAGCTTTCATTTCTCAACCTGCTTTGGTAAAATGAAAGCTGATTTCTGATTGGTTGTTATGGGTAAATAGACACTCCTACTGTAAGGCTGTGTGCACACGATGCTTTATGCTGCTTTTTTTTCAGTGCAGATTTGTCACAAAACCTGAAGGATTTCCAGATGCCAGCAAAGTGAATGAGAATCCTGAAGTCTCATTCACACGTTGCTTATTTGTGACTTGCAGATTTGGTGCAGACTTAACCCCTTCACGCCACAGCTAATTTCCGCTTTTGTGTTTCTATTTTTTCACCCCCTTCTTCCCAGAGCCATAACAATTTTTTGTCCACATAGACATATGAGGGCTTATTTTTTTGCGGGACGAGTTTTACTTTTGAATGACACCATTCATTTCACCACTAGTGTACTGGAAAAAGGGAAACAATTCCAAGTGCAGTGAAATTGTGGAAAAAAAATGCAATATGACATTGTTTTCTGGGAATTGTGTTTACATATTGTAGTAAAAATGACCTTGCAATATTATTCTCCTCATCAATACGATTACGGCAATACCCAACATCTCCAGTTTTTAATTATTTTAGTGGTGAAAAAATTCTGAAGTTTGGCCCCCCAAATTTTTAGGGTTGTACATAAAGTACTTTTTGCTGCTATTTAAACGATATATACTTCCCATATTCCTACTTATGTACATACCCTATGTTTGATTATATAGTTGTGGTATTTTACCACTAATGAGCATATTCATTCTACTGCCCTATCAATGGAATAACAATTATGCATATACTTACGCCAAGTGCCACCTTTGTTTGGGTACCCTTTGCCCATTTTTTGACTTTCATTATTATTTATTTTAATTCATAAATATATTCCATCTATATATCGTTGTAACGTGTTATTTCTCTTTGGCACAATTGTTCTTGGGCACTCAACATTTATACTTTATTTTGTCTGTGGTCTAATTTTTGTGGAACTGCAGGGACTAAAAAAACGATACCACATATGTGTATTTTTTTTTAATATCTTTACTTTCAATGGGGCAAAGAGAGGTGATTTGAACTTTTTATTTTTTTAACCAACTAACAGCATATCAAACAAAGGGTATAACCATATAATTTGCATAAAAAACCCTTAACATGCAACCTTTATTAAAGATAATTAAAATTATCCATACAAAGAAATAATCTGAAGATCAAAGTGAAAAATAATGAATGTGCAGAATTAGTCTGCTCCTATTGTCCCCTATGATGATCATTCCTGACTGCAGGGGTTGGCACCCTAAATATAGTACGACAATGGCGCCCCCACTCACAAGTCGTCTATCCCTCAAAGTCCCTATAAGTCCCTGGAAACAACAGTCAGCAATAGATTAGGGCTAATATGATAATATAAACCTAGAAAATTATATCTATAAATTAGGCAACAAGAGTATATTGTAAAATATGTATCTCTTTATTAAATCGATTAAAAACACAAAACATGTCATACATGTTATAAAAAATTATGTGGAGGGGAAAGAAAAGGGTGGAAAGGAATAAAATTATGTTACAGGGCGAAGGAGATGAGTGTGCACTCCATGCTACATACAGGGAATACCAATTCAAAAAGGTCAATATATGATAAATTGCATAGAATTTTATTATACATTACATCATAATCAAGTTTACACTGTGTTCCAAATTATTATGCAAATAATATTTTCTCAGCTTTTCCCAAATTACCTATATGAATTGCAGTCATTGTAATTTTCCAGTCAAATAACTATTAGAGGACAACTGAAAGGTTTTTGTACAAACTGCCTATGATAACAGGATATTTAAAAAAAAATAAAATACTCAAACTGCACTCAAAATGCATGTTCCAAATTATTATGCAAAGCAGAGTTTTCAACCTTTTCATTTTAATAAAGAACAAAAAAATGGTCATTTTTGAAATTATAAGCATTAGCAGGTTATTACAAACTGAAATCAAACAGTTTTCAACTCAAAACTTTATTCTAGGTGATGTTACATTTGCACATAGGACCCCTTGTTCGAAATGAGCTTCTGAACTCTCTCGTCCATTGAATTTGTCAGGTTTTGGATGGTTTCTGCTTTAATTGTTTTACATGAGGACAGAATACCCTCCCAGAGCTGTTGCTTAGATGTGAGCTGCCTCCCGCCATCATAGACACTCCTTTTGATGATGCTCCAGAGGTTCTCAATGGGGTTGAGGTCAGGGGAGCATGGCTGCCACACCATAAGTTTGTCCCCTTTTATGCCCATAGCAGCCAGAGACGCAGATGTGTTATGTGCAGCATGAGACGGGGCATTATCATGCATGAAATGATCTCGATGGTCCAGATGGATGGAGTGGAGGATGGCTGGTTGATGGACACCCCATGCAAACACGGCTACGGCGCTAACAAGGAGGAGGTGGAGTAATGTTTTGGGCTGGAATCATGGGGAGAGAGATTGTCGGCCCTTTTAGGATCCCTGAAGGGGTAAAGATGAACTCCATAATGTATGTTGAGTTTCTCAAACAGCACTTCCTTCCATGGTTCAAGAAGAAGAACCGTGCATTCCGCAGCAAGTTCATTTTCATGCATGATAATGCCCCGTCTCATGCTGCACATAACACATCTACATCTCTGGCTGCTATGGGCATAAAAGGGGGTGCGTCTTATAGTCCAAATGTTGGGGGGGTATATACAATACAGACCAAAAGTTTGGACACACCTCATTTATAGATTTTTCTGTATTTTCTTGACTTTGAAAATTGTACATTCACACTGAAGTCATCAAAACTATGAATTAACACATGTGGAATTATATACTTAACAAAAAAGTGTGAAACAACTGAAAATATGTCTTATATTCTAGGTTCTTCAAAGTAGCCACCTTTTGCTTTGATGACTGCTTTGCACACTCTTGGCATTCTCTTGATGAGCTTCAAGAGGTAGTCACTGGAAATGGTCTTCCAACAATCTTGAAGGAGTTCCCAGAGATGCTTAGCACTTGTTGGCCCTTTTGCCTTTACTCTGCGGTCCAGCTCACCCCAAACCATCTTGATTGGGTTCAGGTCTGGTGACTGTGGAGGCCAGGTCATCTGGCGTAGCACCCCATCACTCTCCTTCTTGGTCAAATAGCCCTTACACAGCCTGGAGGTGTGTTTGGGGTCATTGTCCTGTTGAAAAATAAATGATGGTCCAACTAAACTCAAACCGGATGAAATAGCATGCCGCTGCGAGATGCTGCGGTAGCCATGCTGGTTCAGTATGCCTTCAATTTTGAATAAATCCCCAACAGTGTCACCAGCAAAGCACCCCCACATCATCACACCTCCTCCCCCATGCTTCACGGTGGGAATCAGGCATGTAGAGTCCATCCGTTCACCTTTTCTGCGTTGAACAAAGACACGGTGGTTGGAACCAAAGATCTCAAATTTGGACTCATCAGACCAAAGCACAGATTTCCACTGGTCTAATGTCCATTCCTTGTGTTCTTTAGCCCAAACAAGTCTCTTCTGCTTGTTGCCTGTCCTTAGCAGTGGTTTCCTAGCAGCTATTTTACCATGAAGGCCTGCTGCACAAAGTCTCCTCTTAACAGTTATTGTAGAGATATGTCTGCTGCTAGAACTCTGTGTGGCATTGACCTGGTCTCTAATCTGAGCTGCTGTTAACCTGCGATTTCTGAGGCTGGTGACTCGGATAAACTTATCCTCAGAATCAGAGGTGACTCTTTGTCTTCCTTTCCTGGGGCGGTCCTCATGTGAGCCAGTTTCTTTGTAGCGCTTGATGGTTTTTGCAACTGCACTTGGGGACACTTTCAAAGATTGCCCAATTTTTCGGACTGACTGACCTTCATTTCTTAAAGTAATGATGGCCACTCGTTTTTCTTTACTTAGCTGCTTTTTTCTTGCCATAATACAAATTCTAACAGTCTATTCAGTAGGACTATCAGCTGTGTATCCACCAGACTTCTGCTCAACACAACTGATGGTCCCAAACCCCATTTATAAGGCAAGAAATCCCACTTATTAAACCTGACAGGGCACACCTGTGAAGTGAAAACCATTTCCGGTGACTACCTCTTGAAGCTCATCAAGAAAATGCCAAGAGTGTGCAAAGCAGTCATCAAAGCAAAAGGTGGCAACTTTGAAGAACCTAGAATGTAAGACATATTTTCAGTTGTTTCACACTTTTTTGTTAAGTATATAATTCCACATGTGTTAATTTATAGTTTTGATGCCTTCTGTGTGAATGTACAATTTTCATAGTAATGAAAATACAGAGGAATCTTTAAATGAGAAGGTGTGTCCAAACTTTTGGTCTGTACTGTATATATACTGTGGCTGGTGAGGGGTGTGGGAGGAGCGGCAGCAGTGGAGGAGTAGGGCACAGGAGGAAGGAGCCGCCTGCTGTAGCCTACACTGTGCCCGCTACTAAAGAAAATGAATATTCACTGCTCCCCACGCCCATGGGCGTGTGGAGCACAGAATATTAATTTTCCTTAGTAGCCGGCACACCGTGCAGCCGCAGCACAGCTCCTGCTGCGGCCGGGCGATCGCGTGTGCCTGCCCATGGCCGTGGAGAGGGGTGAATTTTTATGCTCTTTAATAGCGAGCAAATGCGATTGCCTGGCAGCAGCAGGAGCCGTGCTGCGGCTACACTGTGTGCCAGCTATTAAGGAGAATGAAGTTCCTGATCCCCACGCGCACAGTCCCGGCGTGGGAGCAGTGACTATTCCCGCAGTTCATCTCTATTTGTGAGGGCACATAGCAGTTATGCACGGCTCACATGGTGAGATCAGTGCTGGCAAACAGGACGCAGCTATGGAGCAGAGGGGAGGAAGGTGAGTAGAAGTGTTTATTTCCTTTGTGCATACCAGTATAGGGATGAGGGGTGCCATGCATACCTGGAAGAGGGATGAGGAGTGTCAAGCATACCAGGAAGAGGGATAAGGGGGGCTTTGTATACCAGGATAGGGATGAGGGGTGCCATGCATACCAGGATAGGGATGAAGGGTGCCATGCATACCAGGATTGGGATGAGGAGTGCTATGCATGCCAGGAAGAGGGATACCATGCATACCAGGATAGGGATGAGGGGTGCCATGCATACCAGGATAAGGATGAGGGATACCATGCATACCAGGATAGGGATGAGGGGTGCCATGCATACCAGGATAAGGATTAGGGGTGCCATGCATACCAGGTTGAGGGGTGCCTTGCTTACCAGGATATGGATGAGGGGTACCATGCATACCAGGATAAGGATGAGGGATGCCATGCATACCAGGATGAGGGGTGCAATGCATACCAGGATGGGGACCAGGCATGCCATGCATACCAGGATGGATGGGTGCCATGCATACCAGGATGGGGTTGAAGGTTCCATGCATACCATGCATATTATTACGTACTATCCAAAGGCACATCATCACCCCTGCCACATGCTTCAACGCACGTTTCGCTACCGATTCATTAGGAAGTGAGGTGGAGGAGGAAGAGGCGATGTTTTATAGGGTGATTACAGCTGTGGTTACTTACAAATCAAGGACGCCATATTATCGGACGCCTCTACTGTCCCACGCGTCCGGATAGCCGTCCCGTCTGCGACCGAATGTGCATCACCGAAACACGACCAAAGGTCGCAGTTCAACGAAAACATCCCAGTATCAGGTACGAGAGCACACCGGAGCATGCGCAGTGTGGCGCACAGCGACCCTGCAGCCATATTAGAAAAGGGAAAAAGTGCGGGTCAGCATCAAAGTCTAAATATAATTATACGTGCCAAAATAGAATTGTATGAAATATAGAAAAAGTTCTATATATAATATAGTTAATGCGTGCATACACAATATTATTGCTTATATAATGTGTATATGTAAAAGTGAATAAACACACTATAAACTCTCTATATGTATATGATATAGGTGAATAGTTTGCTTAATTATCCTATGCAGCGCATGCGTAATATAACACACAGCGAAAGCACAACCTGGTTAAAACAGAGCAAAGATGGAAACAAGCCAACCATAATAAACTATGTGTGTATGTATTAAAATGTTGGTTCTTGTATGAACCCATAAAAATATGTCATATACAAATGAATACATCTAATTACCTTGTGTATATATAGAGGTGAATGAATATACTAGAAGCTATCTCCATGTGATAATTTAATATCCTTAATTCAATGTGTAAGTGTATGTGAGTGATAGTTATATATGTGTATATAGGAAAAATAAAAAAGCATAAAATATAATAATAAAATATATGTGAAAAAGAGATGTGGTCATGTTAGAGAGAATAATACAAAAACTATATATCTGATGTTGTACTTAGTGATGGAATACATGTGAAACTGTATGGCTGTTCGGGCGATGATGATACAAACAGTCCTCCAATCTGAAAGATATAATACAAATTAATATGCACATATAGATTGATCCCACCCTAATAACTCCTATCCCATAAACTTATATCTCCACTAACTCATAAACCACCATTAATATATACAATAAAGCCAACAATACATGTATATATGTTTATTCAATCAAATGCACTATGATATATATTGATTATATGATTCGATTGATAATAAGGACAAGACACTGAAGATGAGAATATACCAAAAATCCTAGTGTAAAGTCCCTGCATATCACAGATCAGGGACAGTGTGAAAACACGGGGGTCAGTGGGTGCTCTTGTCTGCTAGCCCGGTGGTCTTTAGAAAGATTGCATGGACAAGGGCTCATACCACTGAACGCCCACTCTCTTTTACCATGGGTAGAACATTACTCAGACAACACAGGGTGATGGTAAACAGTGTGGCAATAATTTATTGAACCACCAACAATCAATAACATATAAAACAGTCTCAACAACTACACAAGATGGGGCAAATTACAGAGACTCACCCTTCCGCTGGCTTGCCAGGATTTGGGCAGTGTAACCTCATTTAAACCCCGTGGTTTCAATGTGTCCAGTTTGTATATCATCTATCCAATTGACTCAGTGATAGGGATATGGGCAATGTTGGATGCATGTGCATACACTTGTCAGTGTTTCACTATAAATATACATTTTTCTACAATCATGTCTCCCTTGTTAGTACCATCTTATGATTATATCCTTCTTAAAAAGGCAGCTAAACAACGTCCACCAACTATCAGATACTTCCACGGTCTAGAGGTACTGACCATGGATGTTGTATCTATATGGTATAGGGTATCAAGAGATAACGGGTTCGAATCATCATACACAAAAAAAATATTTTATTTTTACATCATGGAACTTATGTAGAAGACGTTTCAATTTTTATTTCAATTTTATACAATTCTCATTACTTTTTTATAATTGTTCTCTTAATGACGCTAATAGACACTTTTTTAAGGAATATGTAAAGGTTTAATTTTTAAATGAAAACGGTTGCTGGTGCCTTGGAGCCAGTTTTTTTCACTTTCCATGTGTATATACGTTCTCTGCTGTTAACATCTCTTAAGCTATGAACTTGATGAAGTGGACGAGTCTGTTTTTACCTTGTCAAAAGAATAAATCCACAACACAAGTCCTGGATTCTATATAATCTGTTCTAACCTAGGAGCGCGGAACTACCAACACCTTTCATCTTTTCTTTTACAGTGTAAAGTTATAATTGCAGTAAACTGAACTGGCAACAACACCACAAACGTGAAAGCAAATGAGGGGCATGTGCCCAGGATATTGGGACCAGAAAAAAATCATCAAAGCAAGAGAAAATGCAGTGAAATTATTTTCAACACAAAAACTTTTCAGGTTAAGAATTTTTCAACTCATAGAAAACCCCTTTAAACACTAAACAGTCTAATAAAAGGGTATTTCCACCATAAGTAGTTATTGCCTATCCACAGGATATGTCATCACTGTCTGATAGATGCACTGCAATTTCCAATAAAAAGAGAGATGGCCATGAATATCTGTGGTCCTCTTCATTAATTTCCATGGGAGTTACGGAATAGATGTAAAAGCAGGATAGGGAACAGCCATTATGAGAAAAGGTGTGGAGTACAAATGTGAAAATGGCATTTGTCAGACATTCATGGCATATTCTGTGGACGCAAATGTCTAAGATGGAAATACTCCTTAAAAGTTGATCTGTTAGCAGCTTTCACATTACGCACTGCAAAACTCATTAATTATGTCTTTTAAATCTGATGAAACTGGTGTAATATTCATGAAAATCAATATCAAATGGCTGTCTAATTCTCAAATGTAAAAGAGCATTTTATGACTTCAGCTAGATCTAGACTCATAACAAATCATTTTCAAATTAGGCAGGAAAACTTTCACATAGCATTATACAGCTTTTCTTGAAGGGAATCTGTCACCCCCTGGGACGTTTTAAACCTATTACTATGGGCATACAAGTGACAGAATTGTTAAAATAGTCTTACCTGTATGCCTCATAGCTGCTGTCTTGTTTTTTATAAATCATCTTTTAATCCTTTATGTTAATGAGTTCTTCCAGACTCTGTGGTGGTGCCTGGAAGAAAACTCCTGCCTCTGGTGTTCATTTGCATACCACCTCCCTTCCATCAGCAGCACAGTGCCATGTGACATGTAGTTGTGGGCCTGCAATGGCACGATTATGTTTAGCTTTTCCACCCTTCAGTAGCAGTGACTCGCAGGCGCCTGTGCAGAAGAACTATGAAGCAAATGCCCATTGAAGGGCGGAAAAGGTAAGTATAATCGCACTATTGCAGGGCGCAGGCTCGGGATTCAGGGGCCACAACTAGCTTTCGGCATGGCACTGTAGAGGTTGAGGACTTGATCAGACAGATCAACTCCCCCCATATTTTTATTGTACCCCAGTACACAGTCTGGTTTGCGGACCTGTGTATAAGTACCTCATACAGTGGTGGGGGTGCTGCCATCACCATGTACAAGAAAAGGATATCCCACCAGCATGTTGTTGCTAAATTGGGCTCTGCTCTCACCCTTTCTGAGCAGCTGCCCAATTAGTGACCTTAGTAGTCCTCTCTGAGTTTTTCAGACAGTACTAAATACTGTGGTAGCTCTAGCAGAAAGGAATATGAAGAGATGGATGCTGGTATAAAAGTTTTCTATGTAGCAGTGATAACTTTGAACCAGCAGTGGGTGCACAAAATCCCACACAATTTCCTACTCACTCCCAGGACGGGGGGCATTCAGGGGATTGAATCCGGGTGTCCTTCCCTTCATAAACCCTAAATCTGTGGGTGTACCCTGATGTACTCTCGCACAGCTTGTAGAGTTTAATTCCGTACCTTGCCCTAGATAGGTATTGCCAGAATTTGAGCCTCCCCTTGAAATGTATTAGAGACTCATCCACACAGATGTCACTTTGGGGAATGTACACTTCAGCAAACTCATTGCTGAAGTGATCAATGACCGGCTGAACTTTGAAAAGTCGGTAAAAGTTGAGGTCATCTCGGGGTGGACGCTGTGCATTATTATCGTTGTAATGCAAAAATTTGTGGATGGACTCAAAGCGTTTACAGGTCACACAGGTGGAACATCAACACTCCAATATTGCTGAAGTTCTGGGATCGTCACTATCCCCACGTAAAAAACAAGGCCCCATCATTTCTACTGCATCTATGGGAGTCCAGTTAGAAAATGATGAAGTGGGGTTTTGGGCCATATAAATTTGTCTGGGGCACCATGAGGTCTACAAAATTCTCAGAGAAAAAGACTTTGAAAAAGTTGATTTCTGTGAGGCCGGTAGTGTCAAATTGGATTTCCGATTGCGCCACAAAATCAGGAATTTATGTTTCGTAATCTTCGGGGGTGAGGTTTATAAGGGGTCACTGACAGTGGGCGCTGGCTCATTTGCTGTCCTGGGGAGTCTGCGTGGCAGTTCGGTATCACTTGAGTTATAGGAGGGTGGAAAAGGAAGGATGGTGGCATCCTCTCCCTCACTATAGGAAATGGTATGAGGAACTGTTAGAGGATTTAGGAATGTTTAGCTTGCAAAAGAGATAACTGAGAGGAGACTTACTAGCTGTCTACGAAAATCTCAAGGCCTCTCACATTGTAGAGGGATCAGGTATATTCTCATTTGCACAAAGAAAGACTAGAAGCAATGGGATGAAACTGAATGGGAGAAGATACAGATTAGATATTAAAAAAAAACTTTTTGACAGTGAGGACGCACGCATGGATGTGGTGCAAAACAGGGAAAAAAAATGGACAGGGAAAAAAAGTCCTGGCCAAAAGCGAGCACAGACGCTGATCAGTGATGTGCGTCACTGATCAGTGGTTCACTGGCTGCAGGACACACGCATGGAGGTGGTGCAAAGGGGGGAAGGAGAGAAAATGAACAGGAAAAAAAGTCCAGGCCAAAAGTGAGCAAGGACGCTGATCAGTGATGTGTGTCACTGATGAGCACTCGGCGACTGTAGGATGCATTATTGTGTATTAGCATGGTTATGATTTCATGATATGGAGGGGGCAAACACATATGTATGTATTGTTATATTGATATTACCAAGAATTATGTCTCCACGACTGCGCGTCCTTTATTCACATAGCCATTTGCACTGTGCACATTTTCTTCCATTGCCTGTTTATTATTTTTATTATTATTTATTATTATTATAGCGCCATTTATTCCATGGCTCTTTACATGTGAAATGGGGTATACATAGCAAAAACACTTACAATAATTTTAACAAAACAAGTTAGCGACTGGTCCAGGAGGAGAGAGGATCCTGCCCGCGAGGGCCACAGTCTACGACGAATGGGTGAGGATACAGTAGGTGAGGGTAGAGCTGCTCGTGCAGCAGTATGGTGGAGCGGTGGTTACTGCAGGTTGTAGGCTTGTTATTTTTTTTTAATAAATAAAGATTAATTTCATTAATATGTATTGTGGCCTGTGATTGTTTTTTGTTCTTGTTGTGCTTTGCATATGTCTGCATATGTTTGTGTGTGTGCACATTTCTGCGACCCTTATACGTGCAAGTCTGCATGTGTATACGTGAGTGCTTGTGCGTATCTGCATGTGAATGACCGTGTGTGTGCGTGACTGTCTGTGTACATATTGTATATAGGGTGCTATGTGTGACCTCATGCTGTATCTGGGGAGCGCCGTGCGACCTCATGCTGTATCTGGGGAGCGAAATGTGGCCTCATGCTGTATCTGGGGAGCGACATGTGACCTCATGCTATGTCTGCGGAGCGCCATGCGACCTCATGCTGTATCTGGGGAGCGCCGTGCAGCCTCATACTGTATCTGGGGAACACCGTGCAGCCTCATACTGTATCTGGGGAACGTCGTGCGGCTTCCTGCTTTATTTGGGGAGCGCCGTACAGCCTCATGCTGTATCTGGGGAACGCCATGCGGCCTCCTGCTGTATCTGGGGAGCGCCGTGCGGCCTCATGCTGTATCTGGGGAGCGACATGCGACTTCATGTTGTGTCTGCAGAGCGCCATGCAACCTCATGCTGTATCTGGGGAGCGCCGTGCGGCCTCCTGCTTTATCTGGGGAGCGACATGCGACTTCATGTTGTGTCTGCAGAGCACCATGCGACCTCATGCTGTATCTGGGTGCGCCGTGCAGCCTCATTCTGTATCTAGGGAGCGCCGTGCGGCCTCCTACTGTATCTGGGTAGCGCCGTGCAGCCTCATAGAGTATCAGGGGAACGACGTGCGGCCTCCTGCTTTATCTGGGGAGCGCCGTACAGCCTCATGCTGTATCTGGGGAACGCCGTGCGGCCTCCTGCTGTATCTGGGGAGTGCCTCGCGGCCTCATGCTGTATCTGGGGAGCGACATGTGACTTCATGTTGTGTCTGCAGAGCGCCATGCGACCTCCTGCTGTATCTGGGGAGCGCCGTGCAGCCTCATTCTGTATCTGGGGAACGCCGTGCGGCCTCCTGCTTTATCTGGGGAGCGCCGTACAGCCTCATGCTGTATCTGGGGAACGCCGTGCGGCCTCCTGCTGTATCTGGGGAGCGCCGTGCAGCCTCATACTGTATCTGGGGAACGCCGTGCGCCCTCCTGCTTTATCTGGGGAGCGCCGTACAGCCTCATGCTGTATCTGGGGAACGCCGTGCGGCCTCCTGCTCTATCTGGGGAGCGACATGCGACTTCATGTTGTGTCTGCAGAGCGCCATGCGACCTCATGCTGTATCTGGGGAGCACCGTGCAGCCTCATTCTGTATCTGGGGAGCGCCGTGCAGCCTCATGCTGTATCTGGGGAGCTCCATGCGGCCTCCTGCTTTATCTGGGGAGCGCCGTACAGCCTCATGCTGTATCTGGGGAACGCCGTGCGGCCTCCTGCCGTATCTGGGGAGCTCCTTGCGGCCTCATGCTGTATCTGCGGAGCACCGTGTAGCCTCATGCTGTATCTGGGGAGCGCCGTGCGGCCTCATGCTGTATTTGGGGAGCTCAATGCGGCCTCATGCTGTATCTGGGGAGCGCTGTCCGGCCTTATGCTGTATCTGGGGAGCACCGTGCGGCCTCATGCTGTATCTGGGGAGTGCCGTGCGGCCTCCTGCTCTTTCTAGGGAGCATCGTTCGGCCTCATGCTGTATCTGAGAAGCGCCTTGCGGCCTCATGCTGTATCTGGGAAGCGCCGTGCGGCCTCATGCTGTATCTGGGGAGCGCCGTGCGGCCTCCTGCTGTTTCTAGGGAGCATCGTGCGGCCTCATGCTGTATCTGGGAAGCGCCGTGCGGCCTCATGCTGTATCTGGGGAGCACTGTGCGGCCTCATGCTGTATCTGGGGAGCACTGTGCGGCCTCATGTTGTATCTGGGGAGCACTATGCGGCCTCATGCTGCATCTAGAGAGCTACGTGCGGCTTCATGCTGTATCTGGGGAGCACTGTGCGGCCTCATGCTGCATCTAGAGAGCTACGTGCGGCTTCATGCTGTATCTGGGGAGAGGGTATTTGTACCATAAATAGTTTATTGCCTATCCACAGGATATGTCATCACTGTCTGATAGATGCACTCCAATTTCCAATGAATAGAGAGATGGCCATGAATATTCGTGCTCCTCATTATTGATTTCCATGGGAGTTCCGGAATAGATGTAAAAGCAGTATAGGGAACACCCATTATGAAAAAAGGTGTGAAGTACAAATGTGAAAATGGCATTTATCTGACATTCATGGCATATTCTACAGACACAAGTGTCTAAGATGGGAGTACACCTTAAAAGTTGATCTGTTAGCCACTTTCACATTACGCACTGCAAAACTCATTAATTATGTCTCTTAAATCTGATGAAACTGGTGTAATTATCGTGAGAATCAATGTCAAATGGCTGTCTAATTCTCAACTTTAACTCCTTAACCCCCGAGGGTGGTTTGCACGTTAATGACCAGGCCAATTTTTACAATTCTGACCACTGTCACTTTATGAGGTAATTACTCTGGAACGCTTCAACGGATCCCCCTGATTCTGAGATTTTTTTTTCGTGACATATTGTACTTCATGATTGTGGTAAAATTTCTTTGATATCACTTGCGTTTATTTGTGAAAAAAACGGAAATTTGGCAAAAATTTTGAAAATTTTGCAATTTTCAAAATTTGAATTTTTATGCCCTTAAATCAGAGAGATATGTCGCACAAAAGAGTTAATAAATAACATTTCCCACATGTCTACATCAGCACAATTTTGGAACCAAAATTTTTTTTTGTTAGGGAGCTATAAGGGTTAAAAGTTGACCAGCGATTTCTAATTTTTCCAACAAAATTTACAAAACCATTTTTTTAGGGACCACATCACATTTGAAGTCACTTTGAAAGGTCTTTATGACAGAAAATACCCAAAAGTGACACCATTCTAAAAACTGCACCCCTCAATGTGCTCAAAACCACATTCAAGAACTTTATTAACCCTTCAGGTGCTTCACAGGAATTTTTGGAATGTGGAAGAAAAAAATTAACATTTAACTTTTTTCACAAAAATGTTACTTTAGACCCATTTTTTTTTTATTTTCACAGGGGTAACAGGAAAAAATGGACACCAAAATTTGTTGTGCAATTTCCCTGAGCACGCAGATACCCCATATGTGGGGAAAAAACACTGTTTGGGGGCACGGCAGGGCTCGGAAGGGAAGGAGCGCCATTTGACTTTTTGATTGTAAAATTTGCTTGAATAATTAGCGGACGCCATGTTGCGTTTGGAGAGCCCCTGTGTGCCCAAACATTGGAGCCTGTCCACAAGTGACCCCATTTTGTTAACTAGACCCCCCAAGGCACCTATCTACATGCATAGTGAGCACTTGGAACCCCCAGGTGCTTCACAAATTGATTCGTAAAAATAAAAAAGTGAAAAAAAAAACAATTTTTCACTTTTATGAATCTATTTGTGAAGCACCTGGGGGTTCCAAGTGCTCACTATGCATCTAGATAGGTGCCTTGGGGGGTCTAGTTTCCAAAATGGGGTCACTTGTGGGGGAGCTCCAATGTTTGGGCACACAGGGACTCTCCAAATGCAACATGGTATCCGCTAACAAATTGTCGGCTCAAATTTTTAGCGGACACCATGTTGCGTTTGGAGAGCCCCTGTGTGCCCAAACATTGGAGCTCCCCCACAAGTGACTCCATTTTGGAAACTAAACCCCCCAAGGCACCTATCTAGATGCATAGTGAGCACTTGGAACCCCCAGGTGCTTCACAAATTGATTTGTAAAAATGAAAAAGTGAAAAAAAACAACACTTTTTCATTTTTATGAATCAATTTGTGAAGCACCTGGGGGTTCCAAGTGCTCACTATGCATCTAGATAGGTGACTTGGGGGGTCTAGTTTCCAAAATGGGGTCACTTGTGGGGGAGCACCAATGTTTGGGCACACAGGGACTCTTCAAATGCAACATGGTATCCGCTAACAAATTGTCGGCTCAAATTGTTAGCGGACACCATGTTGCGTTTGGAGAGCCCCTTTGTGCCCAAACATTGGAGCTCCCCCACAAGTGACCCCATTTTGGAAACTAGACCCCCCCAAGGCACCTATCTAGATGCATAGTGAGCACTTGGAACCCCCAAGTGCTTCACAAATTGATTCATAAAAATGAAAAAGTGTTTTTTTTTTCACTTTTTCATTTTTACGAATCAATTTGTGAAGCACCTGTTCTCCCCATGTTTGGGTGGGTTTCCTCTGGGTTCTCCAGTTTCCTCCCACACTCCAAAGACATACTGATAGGGAATCTAGATTGTGAGCCCCAATGGGGACAGTGCCCATAATGTCTGTAAAGTGCTGTGGAATTAATGGCGCTATATAAATTAGTAATAATAAAATAAAGAAATAAAACATAAAGCATTATACAGCCTTTCTTGAAGGGAATCTGTCACCCCCTGAGATGTTTTAAACCTATTACTATGGGCAGAATTGTTAAAATAGTCTTACAGATCAACTTCCCCCACATTTTTATTGTTCAGTACACAGTCTGGTTTGCGGACCTGTGTATAAGTACCTTGTACAGTTGTGGGGGTGCTGCCATCACCATGTACGGTGGTCAAGAAAAGGATATCCCACCAGCATATTGTCATTACTGTGGGCTCTGCTCTCACCTTTTCTGAGCAGCTGCCCAATTAGTGACTTAGGGAGTCCTCTCTGAATTTTGCGGACAGTACCAAATACTGCGGTAGCTCTGGCAGACAGGAATATGAAGAGACGGATGCTGGTATAAAAGTTATCTATGTAGAGGTGATAACTTTGATCCCGCAGTGGATGAACCAAATCCCACACAATTCTCCTACCCATTCCCAGGACAGGGGGGCATTCAGAGGATTGAATCCAGGTGTCCTTCCCTTCATAAACCCTAAATCTGTGGGTCAACCCTGAGGTACTCTCACACAGCTTGTAGAGTTTAATTCCGTACCTGGCCCTCTTACTGGGTAGGTATTGCTGTACTTGAGCCTCCCCTACATTTCAGTATTATGTACTCATCCACACAGATGTCACTTTGGCGAATGTAAACTTCAGCAAACTTATTGCTGAAGTGGTCAATGACCGGCTGAACTTTGAAAAGTCGGTCAAAGTTGGGGTCATCTCGGGGTGGACGCTGTGCATAATCGTTGTAATTAGAGATGAGCGAGTATGTTCTGTTAACCCTTTCGGCGAGTATGCTCGGGCCGAGCACCGAGTAGTTACAGCTGCTCGGTGTTATGTTTGAATCACTCCCGTGTGCATGATTTGCGACTGTTTGACAGCTTTAGTACATGTAAAGAATGTCTATTTCTTACACATTCCTCACATGTATTAAAGTTGTCAAACAGTCGCAAATCATGCACACGGGAGTGATTCAAACATAACACCGAGCATACTCGCCAAAAGGGTTAACAGAACATACTCGCTCATCACTAGTTGTAATGCAAAAATTTGTGGATGGACTCAAAGCGTTTACAAGTCATAGCCATGTGAAACATCAACACTCCAATATTGCCAAAGTTCTGAGTTCTACACAATCCTCATATGAAGAACAATGCCCCATCATTTCTACTGCATTTATGGGAGTCCAGTTAGAAAATGATGAAGTGGGGTTTTGGGCCAAAAATTTTGGGCATATAAATTTGTCTGGGGCACCATGAGGTTTACAAAATCCTCAGAGAAAAAGACTTTGAAAAAGTTGATTTCTGTGAGGCTGGTAGTGTCAAATTCAATTCCTAATTGCACCACAAAATCAGGAATCTGTATTTTGTAATCTTCGGGGGTGAAGTTCGTAGGGGGTCACTAATGGTGGGCGGTGGCTCATTTGCGGTCATGGGGAGTTTGCATGGCAGTTCGGTATCTCTTGAGGAATAGGAGGGGGAGAATAAAGGAAGGTGGCATCCTCTCCCTCACTATGAGGAATGGTATGAGGAACGGTTAGAGGATTTGGGAATGTTTAGCTTGCAAAAGAGAAGACTGAGAGGAGACTTTATAGCTGTTTACAAATATCTCAAGGCCTATCACACTGTAGAGGGCTCAGCTACATTCTCATTTGCACAAAGAAAGGCTACAAGCAATCGGATGAAACAGAATGGAAGACGGTACAGATTACATATTAGAAAAAACGTTTCAACAGTGAGGGTGATTAAAGAGTAGAACAGGCTGCCATGAGAGGTGGTGAGTTTTCCTTCAGTGGAAGCCTGTAAGTTGTAGGAGGCACGCACGGATGTGGTGCAAAATGGGGGAAAAAATGAACAGGGAAAAAAAAAAGTCCTGGCCAAAAGAAAGCACAGATGATGATCAGTGATGTGCATGACCGATCAGTGGCTCACTGGCTGCAGGACACACGCATGGAGGTGGTACAAAGGGGGGGAGGAGAGTAAATGAACAGGAAATAAAGTCCTGGCCAAAAGCGAGCACGGACTCTGATCAGTGATGTGTGTCACTGATCAGCGCTCAGCGACTGTAGGACGCACAAAGAAACTGTCAAAAATAGAAAGATCAACTACTGATCGGCGATCAAATACTGATCAAAGCTCGGCGGCAGAAGTGGGAGTGGGGAAGGGGTTAGAGAGAGGGGGTAAAGATGGTGAAGGGTATTTGGGTGGGTTAGAAAAAACAGGGGACAGGTACAGGTCAGAAACGGATCAGGATCATCTTCTTTCTTCTAGCAGTAGCAGCAGCAGAGGACGTGATGTCACAGGCTTTAAAAAGTCTGCGGTACCAGAAGGCCCAGCAGATCAGCAACAGAATGACACAGTGACTGCTCTGCAATGCCTACAAGCTGTAATGAGGCTAAGCGGTCACTGTGAGATCAGACCGTGTCTCTGCTCACTGATTGGTACAATCATCTGATTGTTCCAATCAGTGCTGTGGCTGCTGATGCTGTGGTCTCCTAGCACCTGGCTATGATCAGTGCTGCTAACCGCTTCCCGATCGCCCACTGTATATAAACGTCGGCGCTTGCTGGGCTCTGTGCAGCACCGACGTTTATAAATGGTCCATGGTCCCGCAGCGCTCAGGACCCCCAGGGTCCTGCAAGCGCTGCGGGTGCGGTGCAGAGCGACAGCTCTGATAGGGGACATCATCGGGACCTGATTAGATCAGGTCCCAATGATGTTAACCCTTTGCTATCTTCTAAATGCCGCGATCTATAGCGATCGCGGCATTTAGAAGATAGTGAGAGGAGAGGGGGTCGTCCACTTACCTCTCCGACGGCTCCCTGATGTCTGACAGGACCTGCCATTGTCATGGCAGCCGGAGGTCAGATGACCGCCTCCGGGTCTGCCATGTACGGTGTCCTGCTAGACTCAGCCTGCAGCTGAAGTCTAGCAGGAGATAATGACAGTTTTACACTGTCAGCAGAGCTCTCATGCAATGCAATACATGTCTATTGCATTGCATGAGAACAGTGATTAGAAAAATAAAAATTAATGTCCCATACAGGGACTAAGTAAAAATGTAAAAAAAAAAGTCTAAAAAATGTTTTCAAACTGTTAAAAAAAAATCACAAAATAAATAAAAATAAATAAATAAAATATTAAACCAATAAATCCGTATTTTTATGCAAAAACAAAAAAAGTACACATATTTGGTATCGCCGCGTCCGAAACAACCCGATCTATAAAACTGTCACACTAATTAACTCCTTTTGTGCACACCGTAATAAAAATAAATGAAAAAAGGAGCAAAAAACTATGCTTTTTCATCATGTCGCCAAGTGAAAAGTGGAATAAAATGCGATCAAAAAGCAAAATGGAAATAAAAATGGTACCGCTGAAAACGTCATCTTGTTCTGCAAAAAAAAAGCCACCATACAGCTCCATCAGCCGAAAAATAAAAAAGTTATAGCTCTCAGAATAAAGCGATGTAAAAAAAATATTTTTTCTATAAAATAGTTTTATTGTGTCAAAGCGCCAAAACATAAAAAAAAATATACGGTAAGTGTAGTATTACTGTAAACGTACTGACCCGAAGAATAACGCTGCCTTATCACTTTTACCACACGCAGAACGGCATAAAAAAACCTCAAAAAACAATTCCTGAATTGTTGGTTTTTGTTCATTTTACCTCCCAAAAAACGGAATAGAAAGCGATCAAAAAATGTCACGTACTGAAAAATGGCACCAATAAAAACGTCAACTCATCCCGCAAAAATCAAGCCCTCACATGACTCTGTCGGCCGAAATATGGAAAAAGTATAGCTCTCAAAATATGGCGATGCAAAAACTAGATTTTACAAAAAGAGCGTCTTTTAGTGCGCGACAGCTGTCAGTCATAGCTCTCCGTCCCTCCCAGATCTCGCAGTATGGCTAAGCGGTACGGTACAGCCACATATGGGGTATTGCCACATTCAGAAGAAATTGCGTGACACATTTCGGCACCATTTTTACCCATTGCCCTGTGTGAAAATGTAAAATCTGAGGGTAAAACATTTTTTTGTGGTAAAAATATAATTATGTTTTCTTCACTGCCCAATGGTATAAATTTAAAAATTAAAAATACTCACTACTTCCCTTGATGAATTCATTGAGAGGTGTAGTTTACAAAATGGGGTCACTTGTGGGGGTTTCTGCTATTTCGGCATGTCAGCGACTCTTCAAATGTGACATGGCGTCTGCAACCTATCCCAGCCAACATAGCGCTCCTTTCTCTTCCGAACCCTGCCGTACGCCAAAGCAGTGGTTTTCCCCCACATATGGGGTATCGGCGTACTCAGGAGAAATTGCACAACAAATTTCATGGTGCAATTTCTCCTTTTACCCTTATGATAATGCAAAATTAAGGGATGCGTGGGAAAAATGTAAACATTTTATTTTTACAGCTCAATATTATAAACTTCTGTGAATCACCTGGGGGTTCAAGGTGCTCACCACACATCTAGATAAGTTCCCTGAGGGGTCTAGTTTCCAAAATGGTGTCACTTGTGGGGGGTTTCCACTGGTTAGGCACATCAGGGGCTCCCCAAATGCAACATGGCGTCCGCTAATTATTCAAACAAATTTTACATTCAAAAAGTCTAATGGCGCTCCTTCCCTTCCGAACCCTGCAGTGCGCCCAAACAGTGGTTTTCCCTCACATATGGGGTATCAGCGCGCTCAAGAGAAATTGCACTACAAATTGTGTGTTCCATTTTTTCCTGTTACCCTTGTGAAAATAAAAAAATTGGGTCTAAAGTAATATTTTTGTGAGAAAAAGTTAAATGTTCATTTTTTTCTTCCACATTCCAAAAATTCCCGTGGCGCACCTGAAGGGTTAATAAACTTCTTGAATGTGGTTTTGAGCATCTTGAGGGGCGCAGCTTTTCGAATAGTGTCACTTTTGGGTATTTTCTGTCCCTCAAAGTCACTTCAAATAAGATGTGGACCCTAAAAAAATGGTTTTGTAAATTTTGTTGGAAAAATGAGAAATCGCTCGTCAATTTTTAACCCTTAGAACTTCCTAAAAAAAAAAAATGTTGGTTCCAAAATTGTGTTGATGTAAAGTAGACATGTGGGAAATGTTATTTATTAACTATTTTGTGTGACATATCCCTCTGATTTAAGGACATGAAAATTCAAAGTTTGAAAATTGCAAAATTTTCAAAATTTTGGCCAAATTTCCGATTTTTTCACAAATAAATGCAAGTGATATCGAAGAAATTTTACCACTATCATGAAGTACAATATGTCACAAAAAAATAATCTCAGAATCAGGGGAATCCGTTGAAGCGTTTCAGAGCTATTACCTCATAAAGTGACAGTGGTCAGAATTGAAAAAATTGGCCTGGTCACGAAGGCAAAAACAGGCTCAGGCGCGAAGTGGTTAAAGCACCGATCGTACCTGGACTTTAATGTTTCAGGCATTTTCATGGCATGAAACTCTAAAATAGCTGTGATTGGCTGTTCAGAATTGAAAAGTCAATCACAGTGACTGTAGTTGCAGGGGGCGGCTCCGTGGTGACGAGTGTCCTGTCAGAATCAGCAGGCACCTTTGTGTGATCACAGTGCGCTCGGTCACAGTGCCGCATTTTCGCCAGGACGTATCCATAAATTCAAGGTCGGGAACCCTTCCCAGCCAGGATGTATGGATACGTCCAAGTTTGTGAAGGGCTTAAAGGGGTTTTCCCACAAACAAAGTTAATTTGAATCAACATTTTAATCAATTGATCTTTGAATTCTAAGAAGTTCCACAATTGGATGTGTTTCAAAAAAATGTTTCTGTGCGGAGATAATCTTATAAATGTGCCCATACTATGTACTGTGTAATGGCTGTGTCTGACCGTGCAGGAACATACCACAGCTCCTGGGCAGGGGAGGAAGCAAAAGAGTATACAGACATTACAGCATAGTATCACAAATGAATCTTTCTTCCAGGTAAAACTTTGCTTAATAACAGTCAGTGAAATGTTTTGCCTCACAAAAAGAATCATTTGCTGTCCTGTCTGTATACTCTTTTACTTCCTCCCCTGCTAAGGAGAAGGGCCGGTGGAGCTCCAGATGATAACATATTGCACCATCACACAGAAACATTTACATTGCATTTACATACAGTACAGACCAAAAGTTTGGACACACCTTCTCATTTAAAGATTTTTCTGTATTTTCATGACTATGAAAATTGTACATTCACACTGAAGGCAGCAAAACTATGAATTAACACATGTGGAATTATATAGTTAACAAAAAAATGTGAAACAACTGAAAATATGTCTTATAATCTAGGTTCTTCAAAGTAGCCACCTTTTGCTTTGATGACTGCTTTGCACACTCTTGGCATTCTCTTGATGAACTTCAAGAGGTAGTCACCGGAAATGGTCTTCCAACAATCTTGAAGGAGTTCCCAGAGATGCTTAGCACTTGTTGGCCCTTTTGCCTTCACTCTGAGGTCCAGCTCACCCCAAACCATCTCAATTGGGTTCAGGTCTGGTGACTGTGGAGGCCAGGTCATTTGGCGTAGCACCCCATCACTCTCCTTCTTGGTCAAATAGCCCTTACACAGCCTGGAGGTGTGTTTGGGGTCATTGTCCTGTTGAAAAATAAATGATGGTCCAACTAAATGCAAACCGGATGGAATAGCATGCCGCTGCAAGATGCTGTGGTAGCCATGCTGGTTCAGTATGCCTTCAATTTTGAATAAATCCCCAACAGTGTCACCAGCAAAGCACCCCCACACCATCACACCTCCTCCTCCATGCTTCACGGTGGAAACCAGGCATGTAGAGTCCATCCATTCACCTTTTCTGCGTCGCACAAAGACATGGTGGTTGAAACCAAAGATCTCAAATTTGGACTTATCAGACCAAAGCACAGGTTTCCACTGGTCTAATGTCCATTCCTTGTGTTCTTTAGCCCAAACAAGTCTCTTCTGCTTGTTGCCTGTCCTTAGCAGTGGTTTCCTAGCAGCTATTTTACCATGAAGGCCTGCTGCACAAAGTCTCCTCTTGACAGTTGTTGAAGAGATGTGTCTGCTGCTAGAACTCAGTGTGACATTGACCTGGTCTCTAATCTGAGCTGCGCTTAACCTGTGATTTCTGAGGCTGGTAACTTGGATAATCTTATCCTCAGAAGCAGAGGTGACTCTTGGTCCTCTTTTCCTGGGGCGGTCCTCATGTGAGCCAGTTTCTTTGTAGCGATTTATGGTTTTTGCAACTGCACTTGGGGACACTTTCAAAGTTTTTCCAATTTTTCGCATTGACTGACCTTCATTTCTTAAAGTAATGATGGCCTCTCGTTTTTCTTTACTTAGCTGCTTTTTTCTTGCCATAATACAAATTCTAACAGTCTATTCAGGAGGACTATCAGCTGTGTATCCACCAGACTTCTGCACAACACAACTGATGGTCCCAACCCCATTTATAAGGCAAGAAATCCCACTTATTAAACCTGACAGGGCACACCTGTGAAGTGAAAACTATTTCCGGTGACTACCTCTTGAAGCTCATCAAGAGAATGCAAAGAGTGTGCAAATCAGTCATCAAAGAAAAAGGTGGCTACTTTGAAGAACCTAGAATATAAGACATATTTTCAGTTGTTTCACACTTTTTTGTTAAGTATATAATTCCACATGTGTTAATTCATAGTTTTGATGCCTTCAGTGTGAATGTACAATTTTCAAAGTCATGAAAATACAGAAAAATCTTTAAATGAGAAGGTGTGTCCAAACTTTTGGTCTGTACTGTAGGTTGAGTTCAGGCCGTTAAATGAGTGCTATCAGCAATTCTGAAGTCCTTCGGTGCTTGTTTCCCGGCCTCTTTACACTGGGTGAGGAAAAATCATGGGCACAGAACAATCGCTAATAGATCAATCTGTCCCCATACATATAATGTTATCAGCAGCACATCTGCAGTTTGCACTAGGCGATGAGCTGCTGAGAACAATGATTTCGGTTCTGGCATAAACAATAGGTTGCATTTTGCTCGTTCACTGGGCGATTGCTGATGTTTACACCTATTCTCTCCTGTCTGTGCTACTGGTATTTATAAATGTGGATGCTAAACACACAGTATGTGACACACACGTATACACAAACTGCATGTTACACACATGTATATACACATACACATAAATGTATACACAGAGCACATATTTACAGGCACGTACGTACATACAGATACATGTAAACAGAGCACCTACATAAAGACGCATGCATATATGGAGCACATACATACAGACCCATGCTTGGATGCAACACATAAATACAAACATGGGGTGCACCTTACGAAGACTGGAAAACATGTATTTGGAAGTCGCCTTGCTACACTCATCAGAAGAGCTTTAAACTAGAACAATGTGGAAAGGGAAGCAAAAGGCCAGAAAAAGCCATACAGCTGACAAATACTATTGAGATCTCTGCTACTGGAAGTGGAAAGGAAGAACAAAGACAAAACAATTTAAATAATAAAAATATGGGAGGAAGAGAAACCAATCACAAACTAAAATGTTTTTATACAAATGCACAAAGCATGGGCAACAAACAAGGAGAATTGGAACTACTAATGCAGGAAAAGGAATATGATGTCGTTGGAATCACTGAAACTTGGTGGGACGATACACGATTGGAATAAAAGGCTAAAAGGATACAACTTATTTGC
Source organism: Phyllobates terribilis (assembly GCF_046119375.1). Classification (NCBI taxonomy): domain Eukaryota; kingdom Metazoa; phylum Chordata; class Amphibia; order Anura; family Dendrobatidae; genus Phyllobates; species Phyllobates terribilis. The sequence goes on along the minus strand of NW_027362898.1, from coordinate 1,543,266 downwards.
AAGAAACAGACTTGATAAACGAGGAGGAGGTGTCGCATTGTATGTTAGAAAAGCGTATATCTGCACAGAGATTGAAGCTTCAGAGACTGGGAGTTCTGTGGAAACTGTTTGGGTAAGAATACAAGGAGAGAACAACGGAAAGGACACCATTGTAGGCATTTACTACAGGCCACCTGGGCAAGCTGAAGATATGGATGAACTCTTTATGTATCAAATGACCAAGTTCTCCAAAAAATATGACGTAGTGGTCATGGGAGATTTCAACTATCCAGACATTTGTTGGGAATCTCTCTCAAGTAAAACTAACAGGTCAAGCAAATTCTTATCCTCTCTTGCTGACAACTTTATCTTCCAAAAGGTAGGGGAGAAAACAAGGGGATCTGCTACTTTGGATCTAATCCTTATAAACAGGGAGGAAATGGTTGAGGAGGTAAAGGTGGCTGGGACCCTAGGAGGCAGCGATCATGATCATGCTATTATAGAATTTTGGATAACTAGAGGAGGAAGACATGTGAAGACTCAAACTTCAAGGTTAGATTTTAGAAAGGCAGATTTTAAGAGACTCAGAAAGAGAATAGGAGGGATCCAATGGCTGGATGTCCTTAAGGACAAAAATGTCCAGGAAGGATGGGAAATTTTTAAAAATGAGATTCTCAAAGCACAATCGTTAACAATCCCGAAAAGTAGGAAGAATGGGAAGCATTTAAGGAAACCAGGATGGATTAACACAGAACTTAAACACATGCTAAAAAGAAAGAAAGAAATGTTCATTAAATGGAAAGAGGGAGGCATATCTAAAGAAGATTATAATGCAGTCTGCAGATCCTGCAGGGCACGTATCAGGTTAGCTAAAGCTGACAATGAATTAAGGCTTGCAAGAGATGTCAAAATCAATAAAAAAGGATTTTGGGGGTATGTCAAAAGTAAAAGAAAAGTCAAAGATGCTATAGGATTTTTACAGGATGAAAATGGAGAAATGGTAAGAGAGGATGTTGAGAAGGCCGAACTTTTTAACTCCTATTTTGCATCTGTTTTCTCTCAGAAAGAAAATGTAACATCAACTGATCTTCACTGTCCTTTTAAAGGAATAGAGGAATCCAAGTTATCTGTAAACAGAAAGATTGTGAGGGAATATTTAGCTAACATAAATGAGTTCAAGTCTCCAGGTCCAGATGAATTACACCCCAGAGTACTGAAGGAGATCGTAGAAGAAATTTTAGAACCACTCTCCATAATCTTTGAAAATTCTTGGAGAACAGGAGAAGTCCCAGAAGACTGGAGAAGAGCAAATGTTGTTCCTATCTTCAAAAAGGGGAAGAATGTGGACCCAGGGAACTATAGGCCGGTGAGTCTGACTTCTATACCAGGAAAGATCTTTGAACAAATTATTAAACAACATGTATGTAAGTACATGGATAAGAATGAAGTGATTAACCAGAGTCAGCATGGGTTTGTAACTAACAAGTCATGTCAGACTAACTTAATTTCCTTCTATGACAGAATCACTGACTGGGTGGATCAGGGAAATGCTGTAGATATAGTATATCTTGACTTCAGCAAAGCATTTGACAAAGTATCTCACACCATCCTTATTGAAAAAATGACCAAGTATGCAATGGACCAGGCAACTGTTAGGTGGATTCATAACTGGCTTAGTGATCGGACTCAAAGGGTGGTTGTAAATGGCTTCACATCCAGCTGGATGAATGTCTCAAGTGGGGTACCACAGGGCTCCGTCCTGGGACCTGTATTGTTCAACATCTTTATCAATGATTTAGATGAAGGAATTGAGGGTAAACTGATTCAATTTGCTGATGACACAAAGCTAGGAGGGATAGCTAATACTAGAGAAGAGAGAGAGAGGATTCAAAAAGACCTAAATAAACTGGAGCAGTGGGCAACAACCAACAGAATGGTTTTTAACAGGGAAAAATGCAAAGTACTACATCTGGGCAATAAAAATGAAAAAAGCATATACAGAATGGGAGGAATAGAGCTAAGCAACAGTACATGTGAAAAAGACTTAGGTATACTAATAGATCATAGACTGAACATGAGTCAACAGTGTGATGCAGCAGCAAAAAAGGCAAATACAATTCTGGGATGTATTAACAGAAGCATACAGTCTACATCACGTGAAGTCATTATCGGTCTCTACTCCTCTTTGGTCAGACCGCATTTGGAATACTGTGTACAGTTTTGGGCACCACATTTTAAAAAAGACATAGACAAACTGGAGCAAGTTCAGAGAAGAGCGACCAGAATGGTGACTGGTCTGCAAACCATGTCCTATGAGGAACGGTTGCAGGATTTGGGAATGTTTAGCTTGCAAAAAAGAAGACTGAGAGGAGACTTAATAACTGTCTACAAATATGTCAAGGGCTGTCACATTGTAGAAGGATCATCTTTATTCTCATTTGCACAAGGAAAGACTAGAAGCAATGGGATGAAACTAAATGGGAGGAGACACAGATTAGATATTAGAAAAAACTTTTTGACAGTTAGGGTGATTAATGAGTGGAACAGGCTGCCACGAGAGGTGGTGAGTTCCCCTTCAATGGACGTCTTCAAACAGAGGCTGGAGATGATCTAGTGAATCCTGCTTTGAGCAGGGGGTTGGACCAGATGACCCAGGAGGTCCCTTCCAACTCTACCATTCTATGATTCTATGAAACACATGCATGGACGGAGCACATACCTACCAACACATACACGTACGGAGCACATACATACAGACACATGCATGGACAAAGCACATACATACCAACACATGCATGGACAGAGCTGTTACATACAGAGACATAGTATAATGGATCCCACGCAGCCCTTCAGTGTAATTGGCTTCCACACAGCCCTACAAACAGTATAATGGCTCTCACACAGCCCTCCACAGTATGATGAACCCCACACAAACCTTCACCCTGTATAAATGCTTGCATAAAGCATAAAGGCTCCCACATAGCCCTTCATAAAGTATAAAGACTCCCACATAGTCCTCCATATAGTATAATGACCCTCAAATAGCCCTTCAAATATTATAATGACCCCACATAGCCCTTTAAATCTTATAATGCCCCTCCAAATATTATAATGGTCTCCACATAGCCCTCCAAATAATATAATGGTGCCCACATTGCCTTCCATATAGTATAATGGGCCCTATATTACCTCCTATATAGTATAATGCACCCCCATAGTCCTTCATATAGTATAATGCCCACCCTATAGTCCTCCATAAAGTACATACAGTATAATGCACACCCCATAGTCCTCAGTATAGAACATATAGTATAATGCACATCTCATAATCCTCCATACAGTACATATACTATAATGCACACCCAGCAGACCTCCATACAGTACATATAGTACTCCACTGCCCGGAACAATGCGGCGCGATGAAGTGATGGCATTGCGCCCACTGGCTCAGACATCAGATGCTGAGGGAGAATGATGGGGGAAGGAGTGGACAGCTGGCACCGGGTCCCACCTCCGAATCATGGGCCCCATAGCGATTGTGTGGCCTGCTGCTAATATCGCTCGGGGCCTATGGTAGAGTGCGGGCCATGGTCAACCGCCCAAAGTGCTCCCCCATAATGCCGGCCCAGGAGATGTGGTATGATTAGACCAGGTTCCTGCACAGTCAGACACAGCCGTTACTCAGTGCACAACAGGGGCACATTTATAAGATTATCTCAGCACAGGAACATTTTTTTTAAACACATCCAATTGTGGAAATTATTTTTATTCCAAGATCTATTAATTAAAATGTACTTTATTTGTGGGAAAACCCCTTTAATACAAAATTTAAGGGAGAAAGACCCACAAACAAGCTACACCTGAAGTCAGCTGCAGTAAAGGCCTGGCAAAGCATCAAATAGGAGGAAACCCAGCATTTGGTGACGTCCATAACTTCCAGACCTCAGGCAGTCATTGCCTGCAGAGGATTCTCTACAAAGTATTAATAATGAACATTTTATTTAATGTAAAGTTAATTTATCCAACTACTTTTGTGGCCTTGAAATGAGGAGGCTATGTAGAAAAATGGTTGCAATTCCTAAACATTTCACAGGATAATTTTGTTCAAATCCTTTAATTGAACCTGAAAGTCTACACTTCAATTGCATCTCAGTTGTTTCATTTTAAATAAAAAATAGTGGCATGTAGAGCTCAAATCACAAAGATTCAGTCACTGTCCAAATATTTCTGGATCTAACTGTATGTAATGTATGACTGTTAAATGACAGTAAGCAGGGCTTATATATGATCAAATCAGAGGTGTAGCTAGGGTTTTGGTTCGGGGGGGGGCAAAACGTCTGAGTGGGCCCCTAATCAGGTAACCCTGATTACAAAAATAGTGGCGCACCCAGACAGTGGATGTAGGAGAACCTCAGCAGAGGACAGCGCTGTTACTGAAAATAATCTCTATACAAAGAGCAGCACTGCTATTACCGCCATATGGTGACATATTGCTAGATACCAGTCCTGCAGAACATATAAGAGATCACAGCACAGTTATACATAGTAACTTACAGCTGATGTTCTTTCTGATTAAATTGTTCACTTTTCCCGTCTTTTCCATCTGGCCCAGACCGACACAACGACTTCTCCATCCAGGACTCAGAGTCTCAGGTCTAAAGAGATCATAACAAAGACACATTTGACTTCTTACATTTCAGGCCCTGTCCCCATCTATTCCCAACCTGCACAAACACCTCTTCCTGCTGATACCCCAATACTGAGCCTCTTTTGCTCTACATGTCCATATTACTGCACCTTCTGTGTGCTCTCAAAATGGTAAAGCAACCCTCTAGAATATAGTAATGCCGTGTGCAAGTGCCCTAGAAAACAGTGACACATTTTGCCCCCTAGAAAGTAATAATGCCCTCTGTGTGCTCCCCTGACAGTCACAATAACCTGAGTTACCCTATAACGATAAGTGCCCGCTTAACATTTAATAATGTCCTGAGTTTCCCCCCATGCACAGCTCCCCTATACACAGTATGATGCTCCCCTATACACAGTATAATGCCCCCTCACTGTATAGTACCCAACACACAGTATACTGACCCTTTAGTAGTCTCCAAACTGATGTCTCCAACACTGTATGATGGACTCCACATTGTGCAAAGACCCCACATTATCTCCCATACTGTATGATGGCCCCCACACTGTGCAAAGACTCCACATTATCTCCCACACTGTATAATGGCCCCCACACTGTGCAAAGACCCCACATTATCTCCCACACTGTATGATAGCCCCCACACTGTGAAAAGACCCCACATTATCCCCCACACTGTATGATGGCTCTCACACTGTGTAAAGACCCCACATTATCCCCCACACTGTATGATGGCTCTCACACTGTGTAAAGACCCCACATTATCTCCCACACTGTATTATGGCCCCCACACTGCACAAAGACCCCACATTATCTCCCACATTGTATGAAGGCCCCCACACTATACAAAGACCCCACATTATCTCCCACACTGTATGATGGCCTCCTCAATATACAAAGACCCCACATTGTCTCCCACACTGTATGATGGCCCCTACACTGTGAAAAGACCCCAAATAATCTCCCACACTGTATGACCCTAACTGTAATCCCCACACTGTATAAATAACCTCCATATAGTATAATGCACCAGACAATCCACAATAAAGTATAGTGCACTCCCCAGAGGAAGAGTTTGCAGGATAATCCCCCCATAGGAAGTCTGTAGCATAATCCCCCCACCCCCCATAGGCAGTCTGTAGCAAATTCCTCACACCCCCCATAGGCAGTCTGTAGCATAATCCCCCCACCCCCAAATAGGCAGTCTGTAACATAATTTCCCCACCCCCCGTAGACAGTCTGTAGCATAATCCCTCCACCCCCTATAGGCGGTCTGTAGCATAATCCACCCACCCACCCCATAGGCAGTCTGTAGCGTAATCCCCCCACCCCCCATAGGCAGTCTGCAGCATAAACCCCCAACAGGCAGCCTGTAGCATAATCCCCCACCCCCCATAGGCAGTCTGTAGCATAATTCCCCCCATCCCCCATAGGCAGTCTGTAGCATAATCCCCCCATCCCCCATAGGCAGTCTGTAGAATAATCCTCCCACTCCCTCAAAGTCAGTCTGCAGCATAATTCCCCCCAAAGCCCATAGACAGTCTTTAGCCTAATCTCCCCACCCCCATAAGCAGTCTGTAGAATAATCCCCCCACCCCCCCTATAGGCAGTCTGCAGCATAATCCCCCAACCCTCCCATAGGCAGTCAGTAGCATAATCCCCCACCCCCCATAGGCTGTCTGTAGCATAATCCCCCCACCCCTTAGGAAGTCTGTAGCATAATCCCCCATAAGAAAAAATAAATAAATAAGCACAATACTCACCTCTCTCTCCTCCTGGTTCCCCCGCTGCTCTGAGCGCCCGGCCGGTACACATCTTCAGCACAGCGGGCCGGGTGCTCAGACACAGAGGTCGCTCCCTCTCCCATCACTGAGCTCGCGGTTGTGGTGAATGGTGGGGGAGCACGTGGCTGGCACCGGGGGCACCCCTCCTGCTCAAGGGACCCATAGCGGCCGCCAGGCAGTGCAGGGACATCGAGTCTCCCAGCTCTGCCCGGAGTGTAACTGTAGCAGCGTGCTGCTCACGCCCAGGCTCAGACTTTCATGGCGGGATGCCGGGAAATTTCCCGGTGGGCCCCCTGCAGAGAAGAATTAAAAAAAAAAAAAAAAAAAGTGGTCGCGGGCCCTTTGAATGACTAACATGGCAGCAGCACCTGGCAACTAGTGCTGAGCGAGCGTGGTCGGATAAGGCGTGATCCCAGCATGCTCGGGTGTTATCCAAGTATCTTGTAGTGCTCTGCTAATATGCTCGAGTCCCCGGGGTAGCTTGTTTTGCGGCGGTAGACAGACGCAACACATGCAGGAATTGCCTGTTTGTTAGGTAAGCTCTAACAGCCTGAGGTTGGGCTCCATGGAAGTGTCACAATCAAGGTGCCGGACATTATAACAGCACCCTCACTTTGTAGTTCGCGGTGACTGTAATGTCTCCCTCCTTGCACCGACCCAATAACGGGAAGCGAGTGGCGGCAGGGAGAATAAAATGTAATTTTCTCCGTGTAGCCAACGCTTTTCCAATAAGCCATCTAACCAGGCTTTAAACCCTATTTACCTGCAGATTACCCCTATATCTGCAGATAAATAGTGTTTTTCAAGGTGACAGGTTACCATTAAAGGGACTCTGGCAGTACGGAATGACTGTTCGAACAAAGTCCTGCCACTTGGTGCTCCACAGCGCGGCCAATCATGTAATTATAGTACATTATAGAAAAGCATAACAAGTAATAAAAACGTTTATGGTGGGCTGTAGTGTGGGCCCCTAGAGTCAGTTCCCCTGGTGGGCCCTAGGCACCCCAGTCCGACCCTGCTCACGCCGCTATGACTCGCCCCCTGGGCCGTGGGGTACCCGGAACCGAGCCTTCTGTACGATGCTGGGGGTAGTAGTGGCAACCCGATCATGTGGCTCAGGGTGGTCAGACCAAATTGCGGCGGTCTATTTATCAGTGTTTTGAATGTCCGACTACGCCACCCGTGGATTGCGGTCAGGGATAACCGCCGCTGCAAGGCAGACCGCTGGGGCAGATGTGGGTGTGCAGCACAGAGTAGTACAACTCCCCACGGGAGGAGTGTAGCCCCAGGGCAGTGTAGGTGGATGTTGGGAGTTGTAATTCCGGTCGCAATAGTCAGACTGCAGAGTCCACTTAAACAGTTTAGGGTCTTTATTGAAACAGATGGTAGTGACCCAACAACTGTCCCGACTAGGAGGGGGCCTGGACGTCTGAGAACAAGCGGGAAGCCCTTCTGGTCAGGGTGAGGGTGAAGGCCTACCGTGCTCACTAGGCTCTTCCTGACTATTTCCCTTTTCGTGGTATAATAGCCCACGTTCCTGAGCGTACCGTGCATTCTCGCCCATATGGCTTGCAACTTGAGTGCCTTTTTACCTTGGGCCTCTCTTGGCCTTGCTGGTCCCTTCTGCTGTGGCGGAGCCTCTGGGCTTCTTAGGCCAAAGGATATAAAATCCCTTGCGGGCTGGTTATCTGCTCAGGACTTAGAATCCTAACAGCCTCGGACGCCAATGTCCAGTTAGGTGGTTTCTCTCGGCCAGGACAGGCTCTCCGCGCCTTACGTCCCTGGCTGGCAGTTCCTCCACTGCCTCACGACCTCCTCAGCTACAGCTGAACTGTCCCTCCTCCTCTGGGACTAGTCTCACTCCTGAGCTAGGTCGTCCAGTTCTCCCTAACCCTGCCCCCAGTTCCAGCTTTTATAGGGGCAGCCAGCTCCCCCTACTGGCCTGGGACAGGAGGTGCTGTGTTCTAATTGTCCCTAACCAGGGAACCTCCCTCCTGCTCTCAGACACAGCCTTTATTATTTGTGGCATCTAGGCCTGGGGTGACACAGCTACAGTTACAATAGTGTAGCTCCGGGTGGGCCCCCTCAGAGTGTGGGGCTCAGGGCGACAGCCCCCTCTGCTCCCCCGGTAGCTACGCTACTGGAACAAATAGTATGCTGCTACAGGGATAAATGCATACAAAGATATAATTGTGAAAGCCCTTATAAAAACATCCCTACCTGACTGCAGAGGTTGGCACTCTGTCTGTAAGATGAAATGGAGCCACTGCTCCACAGAGACAATCCCGAGTATTCCAGGCTTCTCCCTAAAGCACACACTAAAAAATAACAAACACATAAGAAAAACTGCAAAACCAGACTGGGCCAAAAACCTATGGACGCCCAAGTAAAAAAGAATCCCCTAAACAAGTAAAAGCTTAAACAACATCATTGCAATGTTGCGGCGACCAAAAAACGTAGTTCTGGAGTTTAGAATTTTTTTCTCATTACGCCGTTTACTGATCGGATTAATTATTTTTTTATTTTGATAGATTGGGCGATTCTGAACACAGCGATACCAAATATGTGTATGTGTGATTTTTTTTTTGTTTTACTTTGAATTGGGGCGAAAGGGGGGTGTTTTAAACTTTTATTTTTTTATTTTTTTAATATGTTTAAACATTTTTTTTAAACTTTTTGATTGCTTCAATGGTCTCCATGGGAGACTAAAAGCAGCACTTGCCTGATCGGCTCTGCTACATACAGGCTATGATCAGATCGCCTCTATGTAGCAGATTTGCTCACGTGCTATGAGCCCTGACCACTGGGCGGCGCTCATAGCAATCTGGACATGAGAGCCACAGAGGTCTCCTGCAAATCTCTGGTTGTCATGCCAACCCATCGGTGACCCGCAATCATGTGACAGGGTCACCGATGGGCGGGGAAAGTGATGCGCCTCCGGCTTGGCGATGTTAAATTCCGCAGTCAGAGATTGACAGTGGCATTTAACTAGTTAACAGCTGCAGGTGGATTGCGATTCCACTCGTGGCTGTTGCGGGCACATGTCAGCTGTATAGATCAGCTGACATGTGCCCGATTTAGTGCGGGCTCAACGCCAGAGCCTGCGCTAAACAGGGGAATATGACCTGTGCCATACTATTACGGCATAGGTCGTAAATTAATGTGTCTCTCCTTAAACATCTAGTCCATTTTCCAAAGATTCGGGAACTACTCCTGCGCCTGTCAGCACTGCAGACGTTTTTGAAGTAGAGAGTATCCTGGCTACCAAGAGGGTAAGAGTAAAGACCTTTTCTCATGTAGATTGGAAGGGGTTTGGTTTTGAGAAGAGATCCTGGGAACCCAGAGAGAACATCCATACCCCTCTCCTCCTGGAGAAATTTCTTGCAGGCCTAAAAAACGAGGGGGCATAAAGGGGGGTACTGTAGCTTCGGCGTCTCTGCCTCCTACCCTCTTTCCCCGGCAGAGACGCCGGAGGGCCCCCCTCTCTCCACGCTGACTCAGCCCAGCACGCGCGCACAGTGCACAGATGCCTGGGCACTGTGCTTAAGGTGTGCGTGCGCTCCCTTCCTCTTAAAGGGACAACGCGCACCATCCTAAAGTGTCCCCGGCCAATGGCCGGAGGACACTGGCTATTTAAGGCACCTCCTCCAATATGGAGGTGCTTGTGCAACTTAGTTTGTTTGTGGTTAACACTCTCTTTAGTTCCTGGTCGCAGTACATGTACCCACCTGTCTGCCTTTCTATCAGCCGTGCCCACCTGCTTGCCTATCAGCCATGCCCGCCTGCCTATCAGCCGTGCCCACCAGCCTGTCTATCAGCCGTGCCCGCCTGCCTGTCTATCAGCCATCCCCGCCTGCTTGTCTATCGGCCGAAACCTCTTGCCTGTCCATCAGTGGTATCAGTCTGTGTCTGCCTCCTGTCTCTGGGAATCAGCTGACAATCATCCGAGGTCAGTACTGGAGTAGCACCTGGTTCACCTTCCTCGTCGCTCCTTGGATCACGGAGTCGTTAAACTGCCGTATATCTAAGGTCGGATTCTGTGAGGCACCTAGTTACGACCCTCCCATCCTTGCACCGTGGAACAGTTCTTTCATCACCTGTTTCGTTACATATATATATATATATATATATATATATATATATATATATATATACAGTTATATGAAAAAGTTTGGGCTCCCCTATTAATCTTAAGCTTAATGTTTTTAAAAAATTGGTGTTTTTGCAACAGCTATTTCAGTTTGATATATGTAATAACTGTTGGACACAGTAATGTTTCTGCCTTGAAATGTGGTTTATTGTACTAACAGAAAATGTGTACTCTGCATTCAAACAAAATTTGACAGGTGCATAAGTATGGGCACCCTTATCATTTTCTTGTTTTAAATACTCCTACCTACTTTTTACTGACGTACTAAAGCACTTTTTTTGGTTTTGTAACCTCATTGAGCTTTGAACTTCATAGCCAGGTGTATGCAATCATGAGAAAAGCTACTTAAAGTGGCCACTTGCAAGTTGTTCTCCTGTTTGAATCTCCTCTGAAGAGTGGCATCATAGGCTCCTCAAAACAACTGTCAAATGATCTGAAAACAAAGATTATTCAACATAGTTGTTCAGGGGAAGGATACAAAGAGCTGTCTCAGAGATTTAACCTGTCAGTTTCCACTGTGAGGAACATAGTAAGGAAATGGAAGAACACAGGGACAGTTCTTGTTAAGGCCATAAGTGGCAGGCCAAGAAAAACATCAGAAAGGCAGAGAAGAAGAATGGTGAGATCAGTCAAGGACAATCCTCAGACCACCTCCAGAGAGCTGCAGCATCAACTTGCTGCAGATGGTGTCACTGTGCATTGGTCAACTATACAACGCACTTTGCACAAGGAGAAGCTGTATGGGAGAGTGATGCGAAAGAAGCCGTTTCTGCAAGCACGCCACAAACAGAGTCAGCAGAGGTATACAAAAGCACATTTGGAGAAGCCAATTTCTTTTTGGAAGAAGGTCCTGTGGACTGATGAAACCAAGATTGAGTTGTTTGGTCATACAACAAGGCGTTATGCATGGCGGCAAAAAAACACGGCATTCCAAGAAAAACACTTGCTACCCACAGTAAAATTTGGTGGAGGTTCCATCATGCTTTGGGGCTGTGTGGCCAATGCCGGCACCGGGAATCTTGTTAAAGTTGAGGGACGCATGGATTCCACTCAGTATCAGCAGATTCTTGACAATAATGTTCAAGAATCAGTGATAAAGTTGAAGTTACGCAGGGGATGGATCTTTCAGCAAGACAATGATCCAAAACACCGCTCCAAATCTACTCAGGCATTCATGCAGAGGAACAATTGCAACGTTCTGGAATGGCCATCCCAGTCCCCAGACCTGAATATCATTGAACATCTGTGGGATCATTTGAAAAGGGCTGTCCATGCTCAGCGACCATCAAACTTAACTGAATTGGAATTGTTTTGTAAAGAGGAATGGTCAAAAATACCTTCATCCAGTATCCAGGAACTCATTAAAAGCTACAGGAAGCGACTAGAGGCTGTTATTTTTGCAAAAGGAGGATCTACTAAATATTAATGTCACTTTTCTGGTGAGGTGCCCATACTTATGCACCTGTCAAATTTTGTTTGAATGCAGATTGCACATTTTCTGTCAGTACAATAAACCTCATTTCAAGGCAGAAACATTACTGTGTCCAACAGTTATTACATATATCAAACTGAAATAGCTGTTGCAAAAACACCAATTTTTAAAAAACATTAAGCTTAAGATTAATAGGGGTGCCCAAACTTTTTCATATAACTGTATATATATATATATACACACACAGTACAGACCAACAGTTTGGACACACCTTCTCATTTAAAGATTTTTCTGTATTTTCATGACTATGAAAATTGTACATTCACACTGAAGGAATCAAAACTATGAATTAACACATGTGGAATTATATAGTTAACAACAAAGTGTGAAACAACTGAAAATATGTCTTATATTCTAGGTTCTTCAAAGTAGCCACCTTTTGCTTTGATGACTGCTTTGCACACTCTTGGCATTCTCTTGATGAGCTTCAAGTGGTAGTCCCCAGAAATGGTGTTCCAACAATCTTGAAGGAGTTCCCAGAGATGCTTAGCACTTGTTGGCCCTTTTGCCTTCACTCTGCGGTCCAGCTCACCCCAAACCTTCTCGATTGGGTTCAGGTCTGGTGACTGTGGAGGCCAGGTCATCTGGCGTAGCACCCCATCACTCTCCTTCTTGGTCAAATAGCCCTTACACAGCCTGGAGGTGTGTTTGAGGTCATTGTCCTGTTGAAAAATAAATGATGGTCCAACTAAACACAAACCGGATGGAATAGCATGCCGCTGCAAGATGCTGTGGTAGACATGCTGGTTCAGTATGCCTTCAATTTTGAATAAATCCCCAACAGTGTCACCAGCAAAGCACCCCCACACCATCACACCTCCTCCTCCATGCTTCACGGTGGGAACCAGGCATGTAGAGTCCATCCGTTCACCTTTTCTGTGTCGCACACAGACACAGTGGTTGGAACCAAAGATTTCAAATTTGGACTCATCAGACCAAAGCACAGATTTCCACTGGTCTAATGTCCATTCCTTGTGTTCTTTAGCCCAAACAAGTCTCTTCTGCTTGTTGCCTGTCCTTAGCAGTGGTTTACTAGCAGCTATTTTACCATGAAGGCCTGCTGCACAAAGTCTCCTCTTAACAGTTGTTGTAGAGATGTGTCTGCTGCTAGAACTCTGTGTGGCATTGACCTGGTCTCTAATCTGAGCTGCTGTTAACCTGCGATTTCTGAGGCTAGTGACTCGGATAAACTTATCCTCAGAAGCAGAGGTGACTCTTGGTCTTCTTTCCTGGGGCGGTCCTCATGTGAGCCAGTATCTTTGTAGCACTTGATGGTTTTTGCAACTGCACTTGGGGACACTTTGAAAGTTTTCCCAATTTTTCGCACTGACTGACCTTCATTTCTTAAAGTAATGATGGCCACTCGATTTTCTTTACTTAGCTGCTTTTTTCTTGCCATAATACAAATTCTAACAGTCTATTCAGTAGGACTATCAGCTGTGTATCCACCAGACTTCTGCACAACACAACTGATGGTCCCAAACCCATTTATAAGGCAAGAAATCCCACTTATTAAACCTGACAGGGCACACCTGTGAAGTGAAAACCATTTCCGGTGACTACCTCTTGAAGCTCATCAAGAGAATACCAAGAGTGTGCAAAGCAGTCATCAAAGCAAAAGGTGGCTACTTTGAAGAACCTAGAATATAAGACATATTTTCAGTTGTTTCACACTTTTTTGTTAACTATATAATTCCACATGTGTTAATTCATAGTTTTGATGCCTTCAGTGTGAATGTACAATTTTCATAAGCATGAAAATACAGAAAAATCTTTAAATGAGAAGGTGTGTCCAAACTTTTGGTCTGTACTGTATATATATGTATGTGCATATCCAAATGTATTTACATTATTTAAGCAAAAAGGAAAATTTATATATGTATGGAACTATGCCTATCCAAATCATATGATGAACAGTAAAAGTGATCACCATGCAATATCAAATGTCATAATGCAAAAAAGAATACAGAAATAAGTTCATAAAAAGTTTAATTTCTGCATAATATTAAGTACTGTGATGGATCAACCCCGTACTCCAAGATTTTGCTACATGGGGGTTGTCGTAGCGCCTATGCAGCTAATGGGACATAATGTTATAAAGTGGGGTGAATATTGTGGATCACATATTGTTGGACATTTTGTGATGTGACCGAAGCACTCCTGGCCCCCACCTTCCTGTGCTCACTTAGCAGTGGCAAACAGACAATGTGCTGATTAATGGGTTGTTGCATAACTGCTGTCTGGGAGCCTACTGTGGGTATTATCTGGTGAGAACAATGGGTGCTAAAAATAGCCTGTGTGATTCTCTATAAAACCTGCTTGTGAGAATAAAAGTTAAGTTCATCTTGGAGACACTGTGTGATAGTCATATTTTATATATCCCAGTGTAAGAAAAGCCTTTCCATGTCAGGGGCCTACAGAAGAAGATTGGACATCTGTGGATGGGGTAACTAGCTCCCGTCACACTGGTGGCAGCGGTGGGATGCGGTCCATCTTCTTCAGGAGCCAAGGACTGAATGGAAGACATCTACCAGAAGCTAAAGAGGAATACGTTGAAGGACCTTGTGGAAGCTCGAGGGTTAACCGCCAGCAACAAAACAAAAGCGGATTTGATAGCAGCCATTATGGAGCTCGACAACGCAACAACCTCCAGTGGGAACGTGGAAGAGACTGAATTCCAGAGGGAGGTAAAGAGCAGACTGGCACTTTATGCTCCCAACCCGGCAGTACAGATCATAGATAAGGTGATGGCTGATGTGCGTACTGATCTGGATAAAAAGATGGAGATGGAGAGGGCAGAGCGGATGGAGCTAGCCAGGATGGAGATGGCAGAGCGGACCAAGATAGAGCTAGCCAAGATGGAGATGGCAGAACGGAGAGAGGAGATACAGCGAGCAGGGGGAGCCCTGGCTTCCTCCCCGGTACCAGCAGGGGTAAGCCACAAAAAGATCCAATACAATGCCTTCCGACATTGGGGGAGGCAGAGGAAGACATTGATGGCTTTCTGCAGGACATTGAGCGGCAGTGTACCCTTCATAAAGTGGAGCCGGAGGATTGGGTCCAGATTCTGGCCAGCAAGCTGACAGGCCGGGCAGCGGATGCCTATCGCACTGTATCGAATAAGGACTGTATGGACTATAAGCGAGTCAAAGAAGTGATCTTGGCCCGGTATACACTAACACCAGAGGCATACCGTCAAAAGTTCCGCAAAACCACAAAACGGGAAACAGATACCCATGCTGAATGGGCCTGTAAACTATGGCGGTCACTGCTACAGTGGGTACAAGGTAGCAAAGCAGACACGAAGGAGGACGTCCTACAGCTCATCGCGTTAGAACGATTCTTTACTGGGTTAACTCCCGAGACGCAAGAATGGCTTCGGGACCGACGACTCTTGAGGAGGCCGCATGGCTGACCGATGAACATTATGATGCCAGGAGGGCCCAATTGTCAGGGTCTAAAACTGTCTCAAGGGGCCCTCCCATGGGTCTGGAGGCCACTAAACCACAGAAGCTTGGCGGGGGACCCACCAATACCCCGGCCTACCAGAGTCCTCCTGGGGTGCGATGCCACACCAGCCATCAGCTGGGTCACCTGCAGAGACACTGTCCCAACCGGACCCAGCGCACCCAGTGGCCAAAACCGGAAATGACTACCTTCAACCGGGCCGCTGTACACTGCTACCAAGGCAAAGCCGACCCGGCATCGGTGGCTATGGCTAACTATGGGATGGAAGAGATAGAGGGAGTGCTGCATGAAGTGGACCCTGTGCAGGCAGCCCAGGCGGATAATCGAAAACAACATCGACAGTCGGTGTGGATTAATGGTAAACGGCTGCAAGGATTAAGATGTTCCGGAGCTACTCTGACCCTTGTGAAGTCGCATCTCGCCCAAGACCAAAAGACGGGTCGGACAGTGGCGGTCCGTGTAGCAGGGGGAGCCATACATTGACTGCCCATGGCCAAGATTCACCTGAACTGGGGGGTCGGGGATGGCCTTGTCGAGGTCGGCATGATGAAGGATTTGCCTGCAGACGTCCTGCTGGGAAATGACTTGGGGCCCATGTTGTCTTCCTTCTCGGTCGCCCCCCTGGCTGAGACATATCCTGTGACTACCCGGAGACAAGCTCGAGCTGCGGAGGCGGAATCACACTTGGAGGAGGCCCAGGTAAGACACTACAGCCCTTCACGTATTCCCATAGCCAGACACATTTCATGGGACACCCCAGCAGAATTTAGGAGGGAGGTACTAGAGGATCCCTCATTGCAGGGGTATCGTGGGAAGGCATAAGAGGGGAGAGGGGTACTGGAAGGTGAACAGTTTATATGGCATCAGGGACTCCTCTACAGGGTTACAGAGCAAACTCACTCAGGGACGAGCCCCACTGTAAAACTACAGCTGGTAGTTCCCAAAAAGTATAGGCAGGAGTTGCTGCGAATCTCTCATGACATACTCTTGGCGGGGCACCTCGGAGTCAGCCGCACCAGGCATCGTCTGACACAAAACTTCTTTTGGCCAGGGGCATCCCATGATGTTCGTCAGTACTGCCAGACCTGTGACAGTTGCCAGCGCATTGGCAAGAGGGGAGATCGCTGCAAGGCCAAATTACACCCCCTTACCATTGTGGAGGAGCCATTTAGCCGAGTAGCGGTCGATCTGATAAGGCCGTTAGCCAAACCCAGTCCGTCAGGGAAAATGTATATATTGACTGTGATAGATTACGCCACGCGGCATCCAGAGGCGGTTGCCTTACCTAACATACTGGCATAGACGGTGGTGGCTGCCCTGCTCCAGGTTTTCTCACGGGTTGGATTTCCCCGGGACATTATCTCGGATCAGGGCACCCAATTTACGGCAGAGGTGACCAGCCAACTGTGGAGACTGTGTGGTGTAAAGTCCATTAGAAGCGCCCCATACCACCCGCAAACCAACAGGTTGTGTGAGCGCTTTAACGGAACGTTAAAACAACTCATTGGGACGTTCACCCGGACCTGCAGGGACTGGGAGAAATTCTTGCCGCACCTCCTGTTCGCCTATCGGGAGGTGTCCCAAAAATCTACGGTGTTCTCCCCATTTGAATTGTTATATGGGAGGCGGGTGAGGGGGCCCCTAGACTTAGTGCAAGAGCTCTGGGAAGGGGAGGAAACCATAGCAGGAACCCCTATCGTGCCCTTCGTGCTGGAACTCCGGGACCGCCTGCAGGAGTTGACTCAGGCTGTGCGTGTGAACATGCAGGCGGCCCAATGGCGCCAGCGTGTATGGTACGATCAGAGGGCTAGAGAACGCACCTTTGAGATAGGACAGAAGGTCCTAGTACTAGAACAAATTCCAGGCCGCATGGCAGGGGCCTTACCGGGTAGTGGGGAAAATAGCAGACACCACCTACAATGTCGTCGATTGTGACGACCCCAGGGTTATCCGCATGTTCCACGTGAATACGCTGAAGCCCTACCGGGAGTGCTCTGAGGAGGTAGCTGCCATCTGCGCACCCGAAGCAGAGGATTTAGCCGGACTCCCCTTGCCTGATGTCTTAGGTGAGAAGACTCAGTCGAAAACCTGGGACCAGGTACACTTAGGAGAAAACATAGGGGCCCGGGAGAGAGAGCAGGCTGAGACATTGCTGAGGCAGCGGCAGAGGATGTTCTCAGAGAGACCGGGGTTCACCCGACTTGCACAACATAAGGTTGAGACACAAGATCAGACCCCCCTGAGACAACCCCCCTTCCGCGTCCCGGAGTCTGTACGAGAAGGGATGCGACAAGAGATACAGGAGATGTTGCGTCTAGGGGTCATTGAGGAGTCAGATAGTCCCTGGGCATCCCTTGTAGTGTTAGTGCCTAAGAAAGATGGGACTACCCGGTTTTGTGTAGACTATCGCAAGCTAAATGAGAAAATTGTGACGGATGCGTATTCCATGCCGCGTGTGGACGAGTTGTTAGACAGGCTGGCTGGGGCAAAGTATTTGACCACCATCGATCTATTCAAAGGCTATTGGCAGATCCCCCTAAGTCCTGATGCTATTCCCAAGTCTGCATTTGTCACCCCGTTTGGCTTATTCCAGTTTCGGGTTACGCCATTTGGAATGAAGAATGCCCCCGCGACCTTCCAGAGGCTGGCTGACTGGCTTCTGGATGGTCTCCAGGACTATGCTTGTGCCTACCTGGATGACATCGTCGTCTACAGCGCGACATTGGATGAGCATCTAAATCACCTAGAGACAGTATAGGATAGGATCCACAAAGCCGGAATCACTCTGACCCCCAACAAGTGTCACGTATGCAAAGCAGAGGTTCAGTATTTAGGACATTGGGTTGGGGTGGAAAACAACGACCGGAACCCGCCAAGATTGAGGCGGTAGCCAAGTGGCCCACCCCACGTACTAAAACCCAAGTCATGGCCTTTCTAGGGACAGCGGGGTATTATAGGAAATTTGTCCCTAATTACAGCAGCGTTGCCAAGCCCCTCACTGATCTGACACATAAGAACCTCCCCCGCCAGGTAACCTGGACCCCCGAGTGTGAGGAAGCCTTCCGCCAGCTAAAGGACGCTCTCACAAATACCCCGATATTGGACGCACCCGATACAACTAAACGTTTCCTTGTTCACACAGACGCATCTATGTTTGGGTTGGGGGCAGTACTGAGCCAAGTCAGGCCGGACGGCCAAGAACACCCAATAGCTTATCTGAGTCGGAAATTACTGCCTCGAGAAGTCAGCTATGCGGCCGTCGAAAAGGAATACCTGGCAGTAGTATGGGCTGCCAAGAAGCTCCAACCATATTTGTATGGAAGACAGTTTTCCCTCATAACGGACCATAACCCCCTGGTATGGCTTAATCGGGTCTCCGGGAACAATGCCAGACTACTACGGTGGAATTTGGCGCTACAACCGTTAGACTTCACCATCCACTATAGACCTGGCAAGCAAAATGGTAACGCCGATGAACTAAGCCGAAAAACTGACCTGCTACCAACCTCATAAATCGTGGACCTCCTCCAGCTGATCCGTCGGGGAGCAGACTGGGTAGGCCGATCCTGTCCGGGAAGGGGGAGCATTGTGAAAGATCAACCCCGTACTCCCAAGATTTTGCCACATGGGGGTTGTCGTAGCGCCTATGCAGCTAATGGGACATAACGTTATAAAGTGGGGTGAATATTGTGGATCACATATTATTGGACATTTTGTGATGTGACCGAAGCACTCCTGGCCCCCACCTTCCTGTGCTCACTTAGCAGTGGCAAACAGACAATGTGCTGATTAATGGGCTGTTGCATAACTGCTGTCTGGGAGCCTACTGTGGGTATTATCTGGTGAGAACAATGGGTGTTAAAATAGCCTGTGTGATTCTCTATAAAACCTGCTTGTGAGAATAAAAGTTAAGTTCATCTTGGAGACACTGTGCGATAGTCATATTTTATTTATCCCAGTGTAAGAAAAGCCTTTCCATGTCAGGGGCCTTCAGAAGAAGAGGGGGGTAACTAGCTCCCGTCACACGTACTATTCAGAGGGCACATCATCACCCCTTCCACATGCTTCAACGCACGTTTCGCTACCGATTCATTAGGAAGTGAGGTGGAGGAGGAAGAGGCGATGTTTTATAGGGTGATTACAGCTGTGGTTACTTACAAATCAAGGACGCCATATTATCGGACGCCTCTACTGTCCCACGCGTTCGGATAGCAGTCCCGTCTGCGACCGAATGTGCATCACTGAAACACGACCAAACAGCGACCCTGCAGCCATATTAGAAAAGGGAAAAAGTGCGGGTCAGCTTCAAAGTCTAAATATAATTATACGTGCCAAAATAGAATTGTATGAAATATAGAAAAAGTTCTATATATAATATAGTTGATGTGTGCATACACAATATTACTGCTTATATAATGTGTATATGTAAAAGTGAATAAACACACTATAAACTCTCTATATGTACTGTACAATAAAGCCAACAATACATGTATATATGCTTATTCAATCAAATGCACTATGATATATATTGATTATATTATTCGATTTATAATAAGGACAAGACACTGAAGATGAGAATATACCAAAAATCCTATTGTATACTTAAAGAAAACTCGAAAATCCCCACTGTTCATTTAACCCTCTGGGGGTCATACTTCTTAGAGTGGTGATCCATTTACTTTTTTATTTATTATTTATTTATTCAATCTGGGCCAGCTTTTTGGCTAGATTTTCCCTCCTATTCCCAGGATACAGACGGGCAATCCCTTTGACACATAAGAGATGACATTGATGAGGGTAGCAATTCCGAAACTGTCTCGCCAAAGGTTTAGGTTGAGAAATAGCACCCACCTCATCTTGACAGATTTTCTCCGCTGCCCTAATATTTTTGATGTGTTCCAAAGCTCCCGAGTTGTCATACCAATATAGAGGAGGCCACAGAAACATGTGGCTTGATAGATGACCATAGATGTTCTACAATTAATGAAATACAAAATCTTGTAAGACTACTCACCCATCGAATCCTGAAAGGTATCCGTTTTTTCAATATATCTGCACTCTTTGCAGTTGCCACACTTCCATGTGCCCCATTTGGGGCCCTTTGAGCCAAATATACATTGCTTAAAAAAATAAAGGGAACACTTAAACAACAGAATATAACGCCAAGTAAATCAAACTTCTGTGAAATCAAACTGTCCACTTAGGAAGCAACACTGATTGACAATCAATTTCACATGCTGTTGTGCAAATGGAATAGACAATAGATGGAAATTATTGGCAATTATGAAGACACCCTCAATAAAGGAGTGGTTCTGCAGATGGGGACCACAGACCACATCTCAGTAGCAATGCTTTCTGGGCTGATGTTTTGGTCACTTTTGAATGTTGGTTGTGCTTTCACACTTGTGGTAGCTTGAGAAGGACTCTACAACCCACAGAAATTGCTCAGGTAGTGCAGCTCATCCAGGATGGCACATCAATGCGAGCTGTGGCAAGAAGGTTTGCTGTGTCTGTCAGTGTAGTGTCCAGAGGCTGGAGGCGCTACCAGGAGACAGGTCAGTACACCAGGAGACGTGGAGGGAGTCGTAGGAGGCCAACAACCCAGCAGCAGGACTGCTACCTCCGCCTTTGTGCAAGGAGGAACAGAAGGAGCACTGCCAGAGCCCTGCAAAATGACCTCCAGCAGGCCACAAATATGCAGGTGTCTGCACAAACAGTTAGAAACCGACTCCATGAAGGTGGTATGAGGGCCCGACGTCCACAGAAGGGGGTTGTGCTCACAGCCCAACACCGTGCAGGATGCTTGGCATTTGCCACAGAACACCACGATTGGCAAAGTCGCCACTGGCACCCTGTGCTCTTCACAGATGAAAGCAGGTTCACACTGAGCACATGTGACAGACGTGACAGAGTCTGGAGACGCCATGGAGAGCGATCTGCTGCCTGCAACATCCTTCAGCATGACCGGTTTGGCAGTAGATCAGTAATGGTGTGGGGTGGCATTTCTTTGGAGGGCCGCACAGCCCTCCATGTGCTTGCCAGAGGTAGCCTGACTGCCATTAGGTACCGAGATGAGATCCTCAGACCTCTTGTGAGACCATATGCTGGTGCGGTTGGCCCTGGGTTCCTCCTAATGCAGGACAATGCCAGACCTCATGTGGCTGGAATGTGTCAGCAGCTCCTGCAAGATGAAGGCATTGAAGCTATGGACTGGCCCGTCCGTTCCCCAGACCTGAATCCGATTCAGCACATCTGGGACATCATGTCTCGCTCCATCCACGAACGTCACGTTGCACCACAGACTGTCCAGGAGTTGGCGGATGCTTTAGTCCAGGTCTGGGAGGAAATCCCACAGGAGACCATCTGCAACCTCATCAGGAGCATGCCCAGACGTTGTAGGGAGGTCATACAGGCACGTGGAGGCCACACACAATACTGAGCCTCATTTTGACTTGTTTTAAGGACATTACATCAAAGTTGGATCAGCCTGTAGTGTGTTTTTCCACTTTAATTTTGGGGGTGACTCCAAATCCAGGCCTCCATTGGTTAATAAATTTGATTTCCATTGATGATGTTTGTGTGATTTTGTTGTCAGCACATACAACTTTGTACAGAACAAAGTATTCAATGAGAATATTTCATTCATTCAGATCTAGGATGTGTTATTTGAGTGTTCCCTTTATTTTTTTGAGCAGTGTATATGAAGATGTATCAGGTACATGATGACTATGTACTAGTATATCACGTAGTGTCTTATTACGTTTAGCCATAATCAATGGACGATTTGATAGAAAAGGAAGTATTGTCTGATCCTGTTGGAGAATTAGCCAAAATTTGGAGATGATATAAGTAATTTCCTTCCATCTTGAATGATAATTCGTGATGAATCGAACATGCCCATCAGATTCCTTTTTCTTTTTAGTAATGAGAAGATATTGTCTATTGGCGTGTTTGGCCCGATAGTAGGCCTGTTGAACAATTTCCATTTTGTACCACATTGTAAGTATCTACTGGTCATATCACATGCCTATTCTTCAAAAGCTTTGTTTTGGTCACAAATACGATGTGCCCTAATAAATTGTCCGGATGACATTGCCTGTATTACATGTACCAGATGACTGATTTGGCATGCAAGAAAGCATTGGCACTAGTAATCTTGTGATAAATATTTGTATGCAACTGTCCATGGTCATCAACATGAATATCCAAATCCGGAAAATCAATTTTCTTTTGATCAATATGATGGGTTAGCTTAATATTCAATGCATTGTCAATTAGATATTTTAAGAATTTTTCAAGTCCCTCATGGGAGCCCTGCAAAATAAACAACACATCGTCTATGAATCTCATCCAAGATATCACTGATCCCAATGACGTATGTTCAATGTTCTGGAATCGGATGTATTCATACTCCCAAAATCCCAAGGAGAGATTGGCGTAAGATGGGGCCCAAGCCGCGGCCATTGCCACCTCTTTCTTCTGTAGGTAGTATTGATCTTTGAACACAAAATTATTATATAACAAAATGTATTCTGTTACGGATCCGGGTGGTGGAACCTCTGTGCTGTGATGCAAGGAGGGATCAGAGGGGCGTAACTAAGTGCCACCCGGACCGACCCTGGCCACACAGCGGCTTAGTCGACTCTGTGAACCAAGGAGGGACCGGGAAGGTGAACCAGGTGCCACTCTGGGACCGACCTTGTGAGAGCAGGCGACTCCCATGGGACTGATGGCTGAAGCTGAAAGGCACAGCGGATGAGCACGGCCGGTTGACAGGCGGGCACAGCTGATAGACAGGCTGGCGGACACTGGGACCTTCAAGGTAGAGGTGAAGATGCTGGAGCTGTCATAGGCAGAAGTGCTGAAACTGTTGTATCCAGAAGCACCAGAGCTGTCCACTAGCGTGGTGCTGAACCTGGATGGCACTGCCCTCCAACGTTGTGGTATTGAACCAAATGTTACTATAACGTCCTGGTTACAAGCCGTCCACTGCTGTGGTGCTGAATCTAGAGAGTTCTTCCCATATAAAAGCTGTCCACTGCTGTGGTGCTGAATCTAGACAGTACTGCCCAGATCAGAGCTGCCCACCGTTGTGGTGCTGAATCTAGGACTGTAGTGCCCAGAGGAGAGCTGCCAACCACTGTGGTGCTGAACCAGTACTATAGAAGGGAGAGAACACAGGAGCTCACCCCCGCTGCTGAGCAGAGATGCTAGATGTGCTGTAGCTGTCTTCTATTGTCCCTCAGCAGATAGCATCATGCTATGAATGCGATGTGCTCTGCTATATCCCTGCGGCTTGTAGATCAGGAATCAGGGCTTCAGTGTGCGTCACCTGAATGACAGCAGTCTGGCACCACCAATGCTGCTATGCGGGACATTGCGCCCTTTACTACTACCTGCGATGTAAAACCCCTTCTGATTGGAGCCCATGGATCTGTGATTGGTTATTGAAGACACACCCTCGTACATGGTGGACTTGTCTGTTCCCTTTAAACATATGAGCGGTTCTCACATGTTGTGGCTGATGTCTGATAACATAAGTGCTATCCCCTCATTCTGTATCACTGCAGCTGTCATCTGATGGGCGGCTGATGTATTCCATCACTATAGTACGGGTGAGATCACAGCCATCTGTAGGAACAAAACACCATCTCATCCGTGTCATGTACAGAAGCATGTCACTATGCAAGTCGCCCCCGTACTCCTAAACATCAGCAATAAAGCAGGAAGGAGTGTGTCACTGAATGCAAGATGTGACGAGATAAAACCAACCTTGTAAGGCTACATGCGTAGTGGTCATAGCCACCTCCAGTTACTGTCACATAAAATTCCTGGTGCCACTGATAAAGGAGGGGAGATCTCCGTAATACGGTGTCTGTGCACGTTTAGTCCACCAGTGTCTGGAAGGAACGTTGAGCTCAACTATGCTGCTCATGAGAGCGCAGGGTCCTAATGTCCACCATTACCACTCCATTCTTAGTCTAATTTTACATATCATTTCATCAATGTGTTTCATCTGACATTAACCTTATTCATTATATTTTCAATTAAACACTTTATTAATAATATCTAAAGATTTAAAAAAAGATAAGTATATGATAAACTATATGTCGGTTGCGAATAAATGTACTAATGAATTTACTCTGCATCTCAAGTGTCATATCTACAGTGCCAAAGGTTTCCTTTCTGGATCTTATTGATATTCCTTCTATGCACTACATCTTCTAATTAGGAGTGCGAAACTTCTAACGCTTTACACTATGATAAACTGATATATATAAGTACTCGTATATACACTATTTGGACAAAACTTATAACAGCGAAGTACTGTTCATATAGTTAAGTGGCTTAGCAACGGTACAGGAGATAAGATGAGAATAATAGGTTTAGTCTTTAGGATAGGGTTAATGGATAGAGACTGCAAGATGTCGGTGAGTGACACGAAAGAGTGAGACGGACCCGTCCCATCGTGTGCGTAAGAAGGGCACGGTGGAAGAAAAAGAAACCATGCCCATTGCAGCAAGCCAAGGGAGAACGGGTGGAGACTCCCAGGAAAAGGGCAGGTGAGCCAGAAGTGGCCTCCCCCAAGAATGGGCAGAGCAACGTAAGAGCACACCCACGGCAGAGTGGGCTGGGACCATTGTTGGTGAGGAGGTAAAGTGGCAAGAGAAGATAGAGTGCTACGGTTTACCTATTGAAAGTGATGGTCGGTGCTACGGCATTATGCTCCGCGGTGGGCCCGGAAAGGTCAAGTGGAAAAGGAAGATGACGCAGCTGGAGCAAGAGATGCAGCCGGGTGAACTGTCATCAGTAGAGGCACCAACCAAGGTCCAGGGAAGGCCCATGATCCAATGCCTGACCTCAAGACAAAGGTTCGCCCGCAGTCCCCAAAACCAGAACTCGATTCCAAGGCAGAGGCAGCAGTGTCAGCGTGGCCAAGATCCTGCGACCAGGCAGGGTGACTGAAAGCTATGCTGGCAGCCCTGGTGGTAAGTAGACCTCAGCGTCCTGGAGAGTTATCAGCCTGGGAAACAGCCCTCATCCCCTGGCCACAGCAGTACATGGAAGAGACACCAGCCCTGGACCCTGTTAAGGCCAGATGGGTGGTGAAGGTCATTGAGGGTAAGAAGGAGTGGGAGAAATGGGTGAGGGCCCAACTCGAGCACCCAGGAGGTGGTGAAGTTGACCCGCCCAGGGGGGGATATAGGGGGAAACTTGGTACCCGGGCCTTTACCTTCTTTGTAGAATGTCACGGCAGTCGGCTTCCGGGCCCATCCTCTGGGGTCGCTCTTTAAAAGGGGGTTTGTTAACAGTTTGTCTCGTGACGCCACCTGTGGTTCCCGGTAATGAATACCGGCACTGCTGCAGACATCCGGGGGTGATGGGATGGCAGCTGGGATGTTTCTGCTTCCCACAGGCGGAGCGGGCCCCCGGGGCAGGGTAGTTGCAGATGGTAATGCTGGGCGTTGTAGTGCAGGCGCGGTAGCATGATGGAAATAACTGACAGAGACAGTGGAGTGCAGTCATCCGAGTTTACTCACAGTTCTTTTTAGGTTCCTCGGGTACACTGTCCAGGTGTCAGACTCCCGCGTCACACTGCGTTTGCCAGGCAGGGGTTCAGCACTCCTTCAGGTAGATTAGAAGCACTTAACGGGACCCCCTTTCTTATGTTCCTTCCTTGACTGACTTCACGCGCTGGGTCTTCTCACTCCTGCCCTGCGCTCCCCACACACAGTCCCGATCGGGTGCTCTGAAGTCCCTTCTGGGCAACCTGGAGTTCCCGGACCTACTTGATGCCCTTCACGGCGACTAGGGTGAGGCTGTGGCAACTGCACCATGGAAGTGCAGAAGCCTCCGGTTTTTCCAGCCGAGACCTGGAGTAACACGGCTGGTCCAGGGACCGGTTCCCTTCCTGCGGCCTGATCCCTCTAATTCTTGGCAGATTCGGGCGTATGGGTGCCGTCCTGCACTCACCGTACCCCCTGGGATCCCTTCTGTTCCAGGAGCATTCCTCCCTTGCTCCCACTCCTCTCCTGGGCCTCTCTCACTAGGCCCACAATGGAGCAGAGCTCCTGAAGAGACTCTGCTCCCCTCTTCTCCTTGCTACTCACTGGCTGAACTGCACTGCTCCAACTAAGATGGCTTCCTTTTTTATATCTATTCTCTAAGTGCTCCCCTGTTCTACGTCCTCCACCCACACCCACTACTGGTTCCCCCTCTCCTTGGTTCCCCCCACTCCAGCCAGGGACAGGGCAGCAGAAGAAGTGCATAATGCCCTTCCAGCCGGCCTGAAGTAGTGCAGTGTTGAGTGCAGGTGTTGGGGTCCCGGGCAGTAATAATCTTTAATAATAATAAAAATCTTTATATAGCGCTAACATATTCTGCAGCGCTTTACATACATTATTGTTGCTGTCCCCATCGGGGCTCACAATCTAGATTCCCTATCAGTATGTCTTTGGAGTGTGGGAGGAAACTGGAGAACCCGGAGGAAACCCACGCAAACACGGGGAGAATATACAAACTCCTTGCAGATGTTGTCCTTGGTGGGATTTGAACCCAGGATCCCAGTGCTGCAAGGCTGCAGTGCTAACCACTGCGCCACCGTGCCGCCGGCAGTACTTCCTCTTTACCTGAGAGAAGGAGATGCCACACTTCTGGGTGAGGTGCAGTACCTCTGTGGCGACTGAACCCTCAGGGGTGCCACAAAGTCATTGACCAGATGTCACATCCAATATTTCAGCCCTCAGGGGGAAGATCATGTCCAGCAATGACTCCTCCACGGTTAGTACCACAGCCTCAGGCCTGACAGAGGCAGCGAGTATTGCGGCTGCAGTGTGCGTTTTCAAGGGCCCCCACTGTATATGCTGTGCGTTGTCTTCCAGGTTCCAGAATGGTCGAGGATGACCATGTCCAAAGAGGAAATGTAAGAGTGATGGACTGTTCTGCAGCATTCCTACCCTTGAAGGCAATAATCCCTTTATGTGTACAGTGCCATGCGGTTTTACGAGTAATGTAAATAGCGATGTGTTTCTCTTACAGTGGCATGTAAAAGTTTAGGCCCCTTGGTAAAAAATTACTGTTATTGTGAACAGTAAAGCAAGTTGAAGATGAAATGATCTCTATAAAAGGGCTAAAGTTAAAGATGACACATTTCCTTTGTATTTTAGGCAAGAAAAAATCTTGTAATTTTTTATATTTTAAAAATTACACAAAGGAAAATGGGCTGATGCAAAAGTTTGGGCACCCTTGGAGATTTGTGTGCTCAGAAAACTTTGACCAAGGTTTCAGACCTTAATTAGCCTGTTAGAGTGCGTGCACATGGTCAGTAAACACTGCGGATTGGATGCAGCACACTTGCGCTGCGTGCAATCTGCAGCGGCCAGATGTTACAGCATAGTGGATGGGATTTATACAAATCCCATGTCCACTATGCGTCTCCGTGCTCCTGCAGCTCACCCGTGGAGACGGTCATGCAGTGCGTCTTCACAGACCGCAGCATGTCAATTTCTCTTGCAGAGACCCTAGTCTCCGCAAGAGAAATTATATCACTGTAATGTATAGGATGTGGTGAATCCGCATGGTTCATTGAACACATGCGGATTCACTTGCGTGCAGCGCTTTGGACGCAGTATAAAGTATGCTGCGTTCAAAGCGCAGCCAACACCGACCATCTGCACATACCCTAAAGGTTATGGCTTGTTCACTATCATTAGGAAAGGCCAGGTGATACAAATTTCCCAACTTTATAAAAACCCAGCCTCCTCTAACCTTGTGCCAAAAAACAGCAGCCATGGGTTCTTCTAAGCAGCTGCCTAGCACTCTGAAAATGAAAATGGTGGAGGCCCACAAAGCAAGAGTAGGCTATAAGAAAATAGCAAAGCGTTTTCAAGTTGCAACCTTATTGACGGCATCGCTCGTCACTGCAGGAACGTCCTCAGGCTACTGTCAGTGAGTTCCAGCTGGCGTGCTGAGCAGTTGCATACTCATGCAACCGCTCAACACACCAATCCGATGTAGCAGATCTGGGGATCATTGTTCGACATCATCAGTATGGATTATCTGCGGACAGGTGAGGATTACTTTGTTTTTTTATTTTTATGTGGATCTTAAGAAATGTGTAAAAGAGGGTCATTGAGTGTTTTGTTCAAACAAAGGTCTTTGCTCTGTGTGAGTTTTTTTACTTGAACTAATGGCGTTAGTAATCGGGATGTCTTATTCACGCCTCTCCATTACTAACCCCTGGGCTTGATGTCAGCAAACCTCAAACAGCTGACATCAACCCCAAAACCATTACCCCACTTGCCAATGCACCAGGGCAAGTGGGGAGAGCCGAGAATAAGCACCAGAATTTCTGGGGTGGCTGAGGGCTCATGTTATTAGTCAGGGAGGAGGCCAATATCCATGGTCCCTTCCCAGCCTTTTAATATCAGCCTGCAGGTGTCTGTTTAGCCTTTGCTTGTTATTAAAACTAGGTGGGACACCACATAATTTTTTGGGGGATACCCCCTTTTTAATACCATTAAAGGCTAAGCAGACAGCTGTGAGCTGTTATTAATAAGCTGGGAAGATCCATGAATAGCGGCCCCTTCCCAGATTGCCCACTGCTTTCCCTCAGCTGTTAAGAAAATTAAATGGACCCCATCCCATGTTTTAAAAAATAAACACCTAAATTTGTAAGGATGTAAAACAACGCCAAAATGTAGACTAAACTATATATGAATAGACAATATAAGGTCCTAAGTTCCTGGGCTAAGTCATCACTGCTATGGCCCTACTTATGTATTTGAAGTCCCCCTTTCTCAAAATCTTTCTAATAAATTTTATTTCCCCAAGATTATTGTGAAAATCATATACAGTGGGTAAGGAAAGTATTCCAACCCCTTTACATTTTTCACTCTTTGTTTCAGTGCAGCCATTTGGTAAATTCTAAAAAGTTCTTTTTTTTTCTCATTAAAGTACACTCTGCACCCCATCTTGACTGAAAAAAAACAGAAATGTAGAAATCTTTGCAAATTTATTAATAAAGAACAACTGAAATATCACATAGTCATAAGTATTCAGACCCTTTGCTCAGTATTGAGTAAAAGCACCCTTTTGAGCTAGTACAGCCATGAGTCTTCTTGGGAATGATGCAACAAGTTTTTCACACCTGGATTTGGGGATCCTCTGCCATTCTTCCTTGCTGATCCTCTCCAGTTCCATCAGGTTGGATGCCGAACGTTGGTGGACAGCCATTTGCAGGTCTCTCCAGAGATGCTCAATTGGGTTTAGGTCAGGGCTCTGGCTGGGCCAGTCAAGAATGGTCACAGAGTTGTTCTGAAGCCACTCCTTTGATATTTTAGCTTAGTGCTTAGGGTCATTGTCATCTTGGAAGGTGAACATTCGGCCAAGTTTGAGGTCCAGAGCACTCTGGAAGAGGAGATTTTCATCCAGGATATCTCTGTACTTGGCCGCATTCATGTTTCCTTCAATTGCAACCATCGTCCTTTCCCTGCAGCTGAAAAACACCCCCATAGTATGATGCTGCCACCACCATGTTTCACTGTTGGGATTGTATTGGGCAGGTGATGAGCAATGCCAGGTTTTCTCCACATATACCGCTTAGAATTATCACCAAAAAGTTCTATCTTCGTCTCATCAGACCAGAGAATCTTATTTTTCTCATAGTCTGGGAGTCCTTCATGTGTTTTTGAGCAAACTCTATGTGGGCTTTTATATGTCTTGCACTGAGGAGAGGCTTCTGTCGGGCCACTCTGCCATAAAGGCCCGATTGGTGGAGGGCTGCAGTGATAGTTGACTTTGTGGAGCTTTCTCCCATCTCCCTGCTGCATCTCTGGAGCTCAGCCACAGTGATCTTGGGGTTCTTCTTTACCTCTCTCACCAAGGCTTTTCTCCCATGATTGCTCAGTTTGGCTGGACGGCCAGGTCTAGGAAGACTTCTGGTGGTCCCAAACTTCTTCCATTTAAGGATTATGGAGCCCACTGTGCTCTTAGGAACCATGAGTAATGCAGAACTTCTTTTGTAACCTTGGCCAGATCTATGCCTTGCCACAATTCTGTCTCTGAGCTCCTTGGGCAGTTCCTTCGAGTTCATGATTCTCATTTGGACTGACATGCACTGTGAGCTGTGAGGTCTTATATAGACAGGTGTGTGCCTTTCCAAATCAAGTCCTACTAGTTTAATTAAACACATCTGGACTCCAATTAAAGAGTAGAACCATCTCAAGGAGGATCACAAGGAAATGGACAGCATGTGACTTAAATATGAGTGTCTGAGCAAAGGGTCAGAATACTTATGACCATGTGATATTTCAGTTTTTCTTTTTTAATAAGTTTGCAAAAATTTCTACATTTCTGTTATTTTCAGTCAAGATGGGGTGCAGAGTGCACTTTAGTGAGAAAAAAAATGAACTTTTTAGAATTTACCAAATGACTGCAATGAAACAAAGAGTGAAAATGTAAAGGGGTCTGAATACTTTCAGTACCCACTGTATCCTTGAACATTACATTTAACTACCTTTTTGTATAAGGTGGCAAAGAATAAAACAAGCAGATAGGAAAAAACAAACTTAATTTATTTAAAAAATGATCAAAAAGAAATATTTCTGTCATGCGCCAAAACATGCAAAATAAAGCAAATAAACATTACAAATTATAATAAAGTGCAGAACTGTAATCAGGGCCAGGACTGGGTGCTGAAAAATGTGGGGGGATCAGCAACATGAGTAAGTGAGGGAAGTGGAGTAAAGGGTAGAAATACACCATGGTGCGGAGGGTTTGGTAGGTATGGCCGGTCCGTGGAACTAGATTTGCTGCCAACTATATCCTAATTTGGAAGGCGGCTCACAGCAGGTTCAAGATGATATAAGTATGGCAAATACAAACGGTATATTAGGATTGTCTGAATATGGGTTATTTTGTAGGTGAGGTTTAACACAAATAACTATTGAAGCCAGAACATTATGTGTCTAATTTTTTTCCAAAACATATCGCCATCAAAAGCGAAAATTAGGCAAGCCAGAATAAACACAAAAAAAAAGACAAAGAAAAGTCACCATCATACTAGCAGTCAAGGGCGGGCTGGGCTGGAGTGCAGAGGGGCAAATGCCCCCCCAGACCAGTTCCCAAGCAGCTGCTCAGGGCTGCCAGGGGACTGCACTGTACCTTTAAATATGTTCAGCTGCCGACCCGACCACATGGCAGAGATGCAGATACACCCCCTGCACGCTGTGTGGCTGAGTCTGCTGAAGTGACGTCACACAGCGAACCTGGAACTGATTCAGTCAGCCGGACAGGAGCCTGTGGATCGGAGACTTCAGTGGTCTCAGTCAGTATGAGGTCAGGGGGTCTGCAGTGAGGGGGAAGCGGGACTGTGCTCACCTTCTCATAAATCCACCCAGGATTCTATATTGTCCAATCAGAGGGCCAGCTGCTGGGGCTCCGTGTGAGTTATTGCAGGAGGCTGAACTTTCATGCAGATTAGGGTCCTCCTGTCAGTGCAAAAAGTTCAGTCTGGTGCAATAAATCACACTTAGTCCCAGCAGAGACCACAGACATCACAATACAAGACCCTGCACCGACTGATTACAGCTGAACCTACAGCACCTCATATTCTACTATATGGCCCCATATATAATATGTGAGGTCCTGTAGGCAGGTCCAGGTGTGTTCAGTAATAATAATCTTTATTTTTATATAGCGCTAACATATTCCGCAGCGCTTTACATACATTATCATCGCTGTCCCC
The DNA here is from genome assembly GCF_046119375.1 of Phyllobates terribilis. NCBI lineage: Eukaryota > Metazoa > Chordata > Amphibia > Anura > Dendrobatidae > Phyllobates > Phyllobates terribilis. Next base: position 1,511,001 of record NW_027362898.1, on the reverse strand, counting down.
ATCGGGGCACACAATCTAGATTCCCTATCATTATGTCTTTGGAGTGTGGGAGGAAACCAGAGAACCCGGAGGAAACCCACGCAAACACGGGAGAACATACAAACTCCTTGCAGATGTTGTCCTTGGTGGGATTTGAACCCAGGACCCCAGCGCTGCAAGGCTGCAGTGCAGTGTATATCCCTGTACATAATATACCACATCTAGTATACAGATTAGCCTATCATCTACTGTGATACACACATCAGATGTTTTAAAAAAATACACATTACTATACAACATCAGATGTCTATAGTGACAGTATATTATATACTAGTCATGTATTCTAATATATATTGTATGCATGTGGTATACTGTGTGAACAGATGTTATGTACAGGTAATGTGTGTATAGTATATCTGAACTCTACCCATGTCTGGTATATATAATACTGTAACTACAAAGTTCAGCCCGCGGACTGAGACAGCCGAAGGGCTGAAAACTGTGGTGCACGGGCCTCACCATACTCTCCCCTATCCCAATATCACTGCTATCTGCAGTGTGGTGAATACATTGGTGGAAGACGGAGCCACTGGCTCCTACTTCCACAGATCAGCTTTTGCGACTGACACAGCCAACATGATGACATCACGACATCACATCTGCTGTGTGGAGAGTCAGTGCACCGGAGAAAAGAACAGACCGCGGGGGAACGAGAGCGAGGTGAGTATGTCTTCTTTTTTTTTTTTCGTATGTGCATGGAATGTGTGCCTGCATATAGGGGGCTATGTGAGGACTCATACTGTATATAGGAGGCTATGTGAGGGCTCATATAGTATATAGGAGGCTATGTGAGGGCTCATATAGTTTATAGGAGGCTATGTGAGGGCTCATATAGTATATAGGAGGCTATGTGAGGGCTCATATAGTATATAGGAGGCTATGTGGGGGCTCATATAGTATATAGGAGGCTATGTGAGGGCTCACACTGTATATAAGAGGTTATGTGGGGCCTTACACTGTATATAGAAGGCTATGAGGGAATCATACTGTATATAGGAGGCTATTTGAGGGCTCATATTGTATATAAAGAGACTATGTGGGGGCTCACACTGTATATAGGAAGCTATGCGGATCTCATAATGTATATAAGAGGCCACGTGGGGTCTGACAATATATAGAGAGGCTATATGGGGACTCACATTGTATAAATGAGGCTATGTGGGACTCATACTGTACATAGGAGGCTATGTGGCGGCTAATAATATGTATACAGTAGAAGGCTATGTGGGGGCTCATATTGTATAAAGGAGGCTATGAGGACTCATACTGTACATAGGAGGCTCATACTATATATAGGAGGCTATATGCGGGCTCATACTGTACAAAGGAGGCTATGTGGCGGCTCATAATATGTATAGGAGGCTATGTGGGTCTCATACGGTATATAGGGGGCTATGTGGTGGCTAATACTGTATATAGGATGGAATATGAGGGCTCACACTGTATATAAGGGCTATGTGGTAGCTTACACTGTATATAGGGGCTATGTGGGGTGCATACTGTATGTAGGAATAATGTCTGTAATCTGCTGTGGAATTAATAGCACTATATACTGTACTTTTCAGATTATAGTACGCACTTTTCTCCTCCAAAAATTTTTGGGAAAATGGGGGTACGTCTTATAATCTGAATGTAGTTTACCGGGGCATTTGGGAGCGGCATTTTAGGGTCGCTGCTGCAGGAAGCTGGTGACGGCAGGAGTGAGGCGATGCTGCGGGCCCCAGGCTGGGAAGGTAGGTGTCTGGCTGTGCGACGGGCTCTGTGCTTTCACAAAATGTCGGAGGAGCCCCCGCACTTTCCATGGTTTTCAATGCCTTGAACTTGGGGAAAAAAGGCCACCAGAGGCGGCGCATGTGCGGATTGAGATCGTGACACCGAGATCTTGTCTCCCGAGGTCTCAACCTAAGCATGTGCCGCCTCCGGTGGCCATTTTCCCTAAGTCTACAGCATTGAAAACCACGGGAAGTACAGGGGATCCGCCGGCATTTTGTGAAAGCACGGAGCCCGGCTCATCGTCGAACGTCCCCCTCCCAGCCTGGGGTCCACAGCATCACCCCACTCCTGCCGCTGCCAGCTTCCTGGAGCAGCGACTCTGCTCCACCACAGCAGCCCCCTTCCCTGGGTAATCTACCGTAAAAGCGGACTATAAGAAGCACCACCATTTTATTAAAAACATTTTTTTCCTATTTTTCTCACCAAAATTTGGGGTGCGTCTTATGATACGGTGCATTTTATAATCTGCAAAATATGGTAAGTAAAATAAATAAATAAATAGGGAGCTGTGTGGGGGCTCATACTGTATACAGGGGGCTATGTGTGTGCTCATATGGTATATAGGGGGGCTGTGTGTGGGCTCATACTGTATACAGGGGGCTGTGTGTGTGCTCATATGGTATATAGGGGGGCTGTGTGTGGGCTCATATGGTATATAGGGGGGCTGTGTGTGGGCTCATATGGTATATAGGGGAGCTGTGTAGGGGCTCATACTGTATACAGGGGGCTATGTGTGTGCTCATATAGTATATAGGGGGGCTGTGTGTGGGCTCATACTATATACAGGGGGCTGTGTGTGGGCTCATATGGTATATAGGGGGGCTGTGTGTGGGCTCATATGGTATATAGGGGGGCTGTGTGTGGGCTCATACTGTATACAGGGGGCTGTGTGTGTGCTCATATGGTATATAGGGGGATGTGTGTGGGCTCATACTGTATACAGGGGGCTATGTGTGTGCTCATATGGTATATAGGGGGGCTGTGTGTGGGCTCATATGGTATATAGGGGGGCTGTGTGGGGGCTCATACTGTATACAGGGGGCTGTGTGTGTGCTCATATGGTATATAGGGGGATGTGTGTGGGCTCATACTGTATACAGGGGGCTATGTGTGTGCTCATATGGTATATAGGGGGGCTGTGTGTGGGCTCATACTGTATACAGGGGGCTGTGTGTGGGCTCATATGGTATATAGGGGGGCTGTGTGTGGGCTCATATGGTATATAGGGGGGCTGTGTGTGGGCTCATACTGTATACAGGGGGCTGTGTGTGTGCTCATATGGTATATAGGGGGGCTGTGTGGGGGCTCATACTGTATACAGGGGGCTGTGTGTGTGCTCATATGGTATATAGGGGAGCTGTGTGGGGGCTCATACTGTATACAGGGGGCTATGTGTGTGCTCATATGGTATATAGGGGGGCTGTGTGTGGGCTCATACTGTATACAGGGGGCTATGTGTGTGCTCATACTGTATACAGGGGGCTGTGTGTGCTCATATGGTATATAGGGGAGCTGTGTGGGGGCTCATACTGTATACAGGGGGCTGTGTGTGTGCTCATATGGTATATAGGGGGGCTGTGTGTGGGCTCATACGGTATATAGGGGGATGTTGGCATACTTAATTCTGCTCAATATTAAGTGATATAAATATTATTTTATATTAATTGTAGTTAATATTAATATTGAGCAGAACTAATTTCAGCCTTTCAGCCTATTGGTTCAGGCCCCCACAACAGTTACGTTCTCTCATGTGGCCCCTCTGGAAAATGAATTGCCCACCCCTGATATATACCATCATTTATTATCCAGTATATAGCATCTGATGTCTGTATAACAGTATGTCCTATATCCCATCACATATTCTCCTGTATACTGGATGTCATATACTGTGCACAGACATCAGATGGTGCAGAGGAGAAGAAGTGACTGGTGTAATATCTAATGGCTGTACTCAAGGTGTAATGTGCACTAGTTACATATTAGCCTGTAGGTGGTATAATATATATACTATAGGCCCAGACATCCCATATTATATACAGGATAATAGGAGGCGGGTATAATATCCAGAGCTAACAAGCCTCCCCTATTCCCTGGGCCTGTCCCGATTTGAGGGCTCAGTCCCGGCCCGGCTCAGCTCTTCTCCCGGCAGGGGCGCTGCTGGGCACTGGGCTTTTCCTCCAGACACGCAGGCTTTCCATGCTGTGTGTGACCCCTTGTAGCTCCGCCTCCCGCTCTCTGCTCCTCCCCGGCATCAGGGCAGAGGAATTCTACTGTGCAGAGACCGCACAGCATGAGGAGGTGAGGGGTCAGGGGGCGGGGCCAAGTCTGCGGAGGACATGACAACAAGGTGCGGTCCTGAGGTGAGGGGGAGACCCGCAGCCTCTCCCATCTGTGGCTGCTGTTATTACAGGATGGGAGGGGGCTCATGCAATGTCACCAGCAGCTCTGCAGTCGGGACTAGGGGGGATGGGAAGGGGATTTAGGGGCACTGCAGGGCTGACAGCTCTCCTGCGTACAGCCCATACTCTGCTGCTGATTGCAAACACCAGGCCCCACCACTGCCACTGGAGACATGATGGAGAAGAAGGGACTATATACATGTCATGTTGTGCCCGCTGTGTGTATGATGTCTGTGTGATGGTTGTGCCCGCTGTGTGTGTGATGTCTGTGTGATGGTTGTGCCCGCTGTGTGTATGATGTCTGTGTGATGGTTGTGCCCGCTGTGTGTATGATGGCTGTGTGATGGTTGTGCCCGCTGTGTGTATGATGTCTGTGTGATGGTTGTGCCCGTTGTGTGTATGATGTCCGTGTGATGGTTGTGCCCGCTGTGTGTATGATGTGTCTGTGTGATGGTTGTGCCCGCTGTGTGTATGATGTCTGTGTGATGGTTGTGCCCGCTGTGTGTATGATGTCTGTGTGATGGTTGTGCCCGCTGTGTGTATGATGTCTGTGTGATGGTTGTGCCCGCTGTGTGTATGATGTCTGTGTGATGGTTGTGCCCGTTGTGTGTATGATGTCTGTGTGATGGTTGTGCCCGCTGTGTGTGTGATGGTTGTGCCCGCTGTGTGTATGATGTCTGTGTGATGGTTGTGCCCGCTGTGTGTATGATGTCCGTGTGATGGTTGTGCCCGCTGTGTGTATGATGTCTGTGTGATGGTTGTGCCCGCTGTGTGTATGATGCCTGTGTGATGGTTGTGCCCGCTGTGTGTATGATGTCCGTGTGATGGTTGTGCCCGCTGTGTGTATGATGTCCGTGTGATGGTTGTGCCCGCTGTGTGTATGATGTCTGTGTGATGGTTGTGCCCGCTGTGTGTATGATGTCTGTGTGATGGTTGTGCCCGCTGTGTGTATGATGTCTGTGTGATGGTTGTGCCCGCTGTGTGTATGATGTCCGTGTGATGGTTGTGCCCGCTGTGTGTATGATGTCCGTGTGATGGTTGTGCCCGCTGTGTGTGATGTCTGTGTGATGGTTGTGCCCGCTGTGTGTATGATGGTTGTGCCGGCTGTGTGTGTGATGTCTGTGTGATGGTTGTGCCCGCTGTGTGTGTGATGTCTGTGTGATGGTTGTGCCCGCTGTGTGTGTGATGTCTGTGTGATGGTTGTGCCCGCTGTGTGTATGATGTCTGTGTGATGGTTGTGCCCGCTGTGTGTGTGATGTCTGTGTGATGGTTGTGCCCGCTGTGTGTGTGATGTCTGTGTGATGGTTGTGCCCGCTGTGTGTGATGTCTGTGTGATGGTTGTGCCCGCTGTGTGTATGATGGTTGTGCCCGCTGTGTGTGTGATGTCTGTGTGATGGTTGTGCCCGCTGTGTGTGTGATGTCTGTGTGATGGTTGTGCCCGCTGTGTGTGTGATGTCTGTGTGATGGTTGTGCTCGCTGTGTGTGTGATGTCTGTGTGATGGTTGTGCCCGCTGTGTGTGTGATGTCTGTGTGATGGTTGTGCCCGCTGTGTGTGTGATGTCCGTGTGATGGTTGTGCCCGCTGTGTGTGTGATGTCCGTGTGATGGTTGTGCCCGCTGTGTGTGTGATGTCCGTGTGATGGTTGTGCCCGCTGTGTGTGTGATGTCCGTGTGATGGTTGTGCCCGCTGTGCGTGTGATGTCCGTGTGATGGTTGTGCCCGCTGTGCGTGTGATGGTTGTGCCCGCTGTGTGTGTGATGTCCGTGTGATGGTTGTGCCCGCTGTGTGTATGATGTCTGTGTGATGGTTGTGCCCGCTGTGTGTATGATGTCTGTGTGATGGTTGTGCCCGCTGTGTGTATGATGTCTGTGTGATGGTTGTGCCCGCTGTGTGTATGATGTCTGTGTGATGGTTGTGCCCGCTGTGTGTATGATGTCCGTGTGATGGTTGTGCCCGCTGTGTGTATGATGTCCGTGTGATGGTTGTGCCCGCTGTGTGTGATGTCTGTGTGATGGTTGTGCCCGCTGTGTGTATGATGGTTGTGCCGGCTGTGTGTGTGATGTCTGTGTGATGGTTGTGCCCGCTGTGTGTGTGATGTCTGTGTGATGGTTGTGCCCGCTGTGTGTGTGATGTCTGTGTGATGGTTGTGCCCGCTGTGTGTATGATGTCTGTGTGATGGTTGTGCCCGCTGTGTGTGTGATGTCTGTGTGATGGTTGTGCCCGCTGTGTGTGTGATGTCTGTGTGATGGTTGTGCCCGCTGTGTGTGATGTCTGTGTGATGGTTGTGCCCGCTGTGTGTGATGTCTGTGTGATGGTTGTGCCCGCTGTGTGTATGATGGTTGTGCCCGCTGTGTGTGTGATGTCTGTGTGATGGTTGTGCCCGCTGTGTGTGTGATGTCTGTGTGATGGTTGTGCCCGCTGTGTGTGTGATGTCTGTGTGATGGTTGTGCTCGCTGTGTGTGTGATGTCTGTGTGATGGTTGTGCCCGCTGTGTGTGTGATGTCTGTGTGATGGTTGTGCCCGCTGTGTGTGTGATGTCCGTGTGATGGTTGTGCCCGCTGTGTGTGTGATGTCCGTGTGATGGTTGTGCCCGCTGTGTGTGTGATGTCCGTGTGATGGTTGTGCCCGCTGTGTGTGTGATGTCCGTGTGATGGTTGTGCCCGCTGTGTGTGTGATGTCCGTGTGATGGTTGTGCCCGCTGTGTGTGTGATGTCCGTGTGATGGTTGTGCCCCCTGTGTGTATGATGTCTGTGTGATTTTTAACATAGCGCTTTGAAATAGGCAGGGGTGGGAGATTAATTTTCCCAAGGGGCCACGTGAGAGACCGTGACTGTTGTGGAGCCCGAACCAATAGGTTCAAATTAATTCAGCTCAATATTAATATTAACATATGAATTATATATTTTTTGTATATTTATATTATCACTTAATATTGAGCAGATTTAAGTATGCTGACATCCCCCTATATACAGTATGAGCCCCCACACAACCCCGTACATACAGTATTAGCACACACCACCCCTACCTACGGTATGAGCCCTCGCATAGCCCCCCATATACAGTAAGAGCCACCACAAGAAAGCCAGATGTCGTATAATGAATCTACATAAAGATGAGAAAGTTCTGGCGGCTCCGACTGTGAATGAGGGAACAAAAAATAACCCTCAGGTCCCAACAAGAGATGAGCAGGACTCACAGATGAGGCCGCACTGCCCCGGAAGATAAGAGACTCATGGCCTCCAGTCCAGCCGCCAGGTAGCACTGACCCGGACCCCCGACTGGAGGCCCCGGAATCCATCTGCTCATCTCTAGTCCCAGCTGCCCTGGATACAGTGGACAGTCCTGGATTTGGGTCTGGGCCTTGCAGTCTCGGCCGTCTGCTGAATTTCCCTCACTACCAGCGCCCCTCTGACAACTCCTCCTGCCGGGCGAGAAAGATAATGGTAAATGGGCGTGGATTGGGGTGTGACCAGGGGCGAGGCCAAAATTTGCCGCTCATAGCATCTTTCTGTCCCCCTTTCTGTTCTTCAAAAGTTGAGAGGTATGAATATGTGATGTCTGTATCCCAGTATATCGCTTACCATCACATATTATGCTGTATACTGGATGTGATGGACTTTGATACAGGCATCCAATGTTATACAGAGGATAATATGTCACTGGTGTAATATCTGATGTCTGTGCTCATAGTGTGGTATATAACTGTCACATGCTATTCTGTATGTAATATCTGATGTATGTAGTCATAATATATCTTATTCCAGTACAGATGAGCGAATTGATTCGCAGGACACTGGTCAAACAGTCCCGTCAGTAGTCTGTGGCCACCAGACCAGAGCCCCGCGAGCCTCCTCCCGCCTGCCGGCATCTCTGACTCCTCTTTTGATTATAGTCTTTGCATGATGTCATCTTTTTGGCGTGACACATACATGACCTTGTGCCTGGCTACAAATCAAAGGAAGAGAAAGAGAATGGTGTCAGGTAGGAGGCTGTCAGGGCTCCTATCCAGCAGCCACTGAATATTCATCTGACCATTGGATCAGGGTCCTGCAAATGAAGTTGCTCATCTCTATATATCAGTCATATATTCTCCTATGTATATTGTATTGTATGTGGTATAATATGTTCACTGTGTGCACAGACATCAGATGGGACACACGTGATAATTAGTGACTCGTACATCATATACTATAATGTGGAGTTGACTTTTACATTGCTCGATCAAGTATGTAGGAAATAATACACAAAATAATAATTCCTAGGTATCTATCTGGCAGACCTGTGCTTATGTGTGGCCACCTTTAGGCTGTGTGCCCACTATGCGTTTTTTAAGCGTTTCCGCAACGGTAATTCCGCTGCAGAAACGCTTAAAAAACGCCGCCATTGACTTGCAGGGAGATGCAGAAACGCTCTGGAAAAATTCTCAGCATTTCTGCATTGTGGGCACTTAGCCTTACTCTGTTTAGGAGTGTAGAAAAGCACAGCGTACCTTGGATTACTTGCATTACACCTCTAACAACCTAAATCCGTGTTGTAGTGGTCAGACATTGTACATATTATGCTTATGTATTACCAGTTTTAAATGCTCACCTGAACTGGACCAAGTGCTGTCATTTTTCTCCACGGGCAGCACTTAGACAATACGTTTGTGTGAATATAGCCTATGAAGCAGCTGGTAATAAACATGTTGAAGGGGTTTTCTGCGAATAAAAGTATATTTTAATCAATAGATCTTGGAATAATAATAACTTCCACAATTGGATGTGATATAATAATGTCCCTGTGCTGAGATGATGTTATAAATGTGCCCCTGCTGTGTACTGTGTAATGGCTGTGTCTGACTGTGCAGGAACATGGTCTGATCATACCACAGCTACTGGGCAGGGGGGGAGAAAAAGAGTATATAGCATCGATTAAATCACTGCACACTCTAGTTTCAAGATGCAAACGATGGGTCAAAACGTTCATTTACTGTTGCATTATTCCCTGCACCTTAAATGTGTCTTATTGCATGTCTTCAAATAGACTTTAGTTTGCGTCATGAAACTAGAATGTGCGGTGATTTAATCTACGCCGATTCTGGGGATTCCACATCCCGTGTACCTGCACCTTGACCTACAGACTGTGTGCACGCTAATCATCTATATATAAAGAGAGTATATATACATTACAGCAGGGGATCACAGCTGAGTCTTTCTTTGAGCTAAAATATTGTTTAAAAACAGGCATTGAAATGTTTTACTCACAAAAAGAATCCTCTGTGATCCCCTGCTATCCTGCCTGTATCCTCTTTTTCTCCCCCCCTGCCCAGGAGATGTGGTATGATCAGGCCATGTTCCTGCACGGTCAGACACAGCCATTACACAGTACACAGCAGGGGCACATTTATAAGATTATCTCAGCACAGGAACATTATTATATCACATCCAATTGTGGAAATTATTATTACTCCAAGACCTATTGATTAAAATATACTATTGTTTGTGGGAAAACGACCTTTAAGGATGGGCCGCTACTCATGGACCACTGCTGTGTGCTTGCCCCCAGGCTAAAATTTGCCAGCCCGCCCCTGCTAGCAGTGATATTAGAATACACACTATACATGTTATTACATACAGCATCCTTTACCTATAAAAATTGTATATAATCTCTTCCACTTTTCTTTCCAGTGGGTGTAGTGACAAGATTATGGAGCAGTTGCCGGGACCAGTGCCGCCGCGAGCGACAACAGGGTAGGAAGAGTGGTGATGTGGCTCTTAAAAAGAAAGGCCATACAGTACAGACCAAAAGTTTGGACACACCTTCTCATTTAAAGATTTTTCTGTATTTTTATGACTATGAAAATTGCACATTCACACTGAAGGCATCAAAACTATGAATTAACACATGTGGAATTATATACTTAACAAAAAAGTGTGAAACAACTGAAAATATGTCTTATATTCTAGGTTCTTCAAAGTAGCCACCTTTTGCTTTGATGACTGCTTTGCACACTCTTGGCATTCTCTTGATGAGCTTCAAGAGGTAGTCACTGGAAATGGTCTTCCAACAATCTTGAAGGAGTTCCCAGAGATGCTTAGCACTTGTTGTCCCTTTTGCCTTCACTCTGCGGTCCAGCTCACCCCAAACCATCTCGATTGAGTTCAGGTCTGGTGACTGTGGAGGCCAGGTCATCTGGCATAGGATCCCATCACTCTCGCTCTTGGTCAAATAGCCCTTACACAGCCTGGAGGTGTGTTTGGGGTCATTGTCCTGTTGAAAAATAAATGATGGTCCAACTAAACGCAAACCGGATGGAAGAGCATGCCGCTGCAAGATGCTGTGGTAGCCATGCTGGTTCAGTATGCCTTCAATTTTGAATAAATCCCCAACAGTGTCACCAGCAAAGCACCCCCACACCATCACACCTCCTCCTCCATGCTTCACGGTGGGAACCATCCATTCACCTTTTCTGCGTCGCACAAAGACACGGTGGTTGGAACCAAAGATCTCAAATTTGGACTCATCAGACCAAAGCACAGATTTCCACTGGTCTAATGTCCATTCCTTGTGTTCTTTAGCCCAAAGAAGTCTCTTTTGCTTGTTGCCTGTCCTTAGCAGTGGTTTCCTAGCAGCTATTTTACCATGAAGGCCAGCTGCACAAAGTCTCCTATTAACAGTTGTTGTAGAGATGTGTTTGCTATAGAACTCTGTGTGGCATTGACCTGGTCTCTAATCTGAGCTGCTGTTAACCTGCGATTTCTGAGGCTGGTGACTCGGATAAACTTATCCTCAGAAGCAGAGGTGACTCTTGGTCTTCCTTTCCTGTGGCGATCCTCATGTGAGCCAGTTTCTTTGTAGCGCTTGATGGTTTTTGCAACTGCACTTGGGGACACTTTCAAAGTTTGCCCAATTTTTCGGACTGACTGACCTTCATTTCTTAAAGTAATGATGGCCACTCGTTTTTCTTTACTTAGCTGCTTTTTTCTTGCCATAATACAAATTCTAACAGTCTATTCAGTAGGACTATCAGCTGTGTCATCAAAGCAAAAGGTGGCTACTTTGAAGAACCTAGAATATAAGACATCTTTTCAGTTGTTTCACACTTTTTTGTTAAGTATATAATTCCACATGTGTTAATTCATAGTTTTGATGCCTTCAGTGTGAATGTACAATTTTCAAAATCATGAAAATACAGAAAAATCTTTAAATGAGAAGGTTTGTCCAAACTTTTGGTCTGTACTGTACCTATATTATGACCGGCTCCAGTTTTTGACCCTAGTCCTAGATTTTCACCCGTAAGTGGCTATCTTTTTCAGTTTTATTTGTTGTAATGGTTTGATTATTATTTTGCATATTAAAAATGCTTTTTTCTCTGTCATCCCTGACCTTACAGATCTGACTGGACCAAAAAGGGAAATACCTGTAGCTCGGAGGTGCTGGAAGCCAGAGAGGAATCTGAAATGGAGGCCGGAGCTGCGGGCCAGAAAGAAGAAGAGCCTGCGGAGAGCACCAGTACACCACAGCCCCTCGACACCTCCCCTCATGCACCAATAAGCCAGCATCGCTACCGCCCCACCATCACTGGCGTACGTGACATGGGAATACCTGTGAGTGATGATGATGAGAGTTTTTGTCTAAGCCTGGCCTGTTATTTCAGGCACGTTCCCTTTTTATTGAGGCTGCAGACCAGGGCTGCCCTCCAAATTGTTTTGTCTGCCGCTGCGCCACCAAATTCACCGATGGCCATCTTTTAATTCCTTGAAAGGTGGCAACTTTCTGAGGACAACCAAACCCGGTCATTAGACCCCCCAAGAAGGGCACTCAGCAGACCCACCATCACGGCAGCCACCACCTCCAGTGCCAGCAACACGGCAATCACCACCACCTCCAGTACCAGCATCACAGCAGCCATCACCACCACCTCCAGTCACAGCATCACAGCAACCACCACCAACTACAGTGGCACCATCACGGCAGCCACCTTCAGTGCCAGCATCTTGGCAGCCACCTCCATTACCAGCATCACAGCAGCTAACAACCCCCTCACCAGCATGTCTCTTGCCCCAATCACCCTTGTCTTGTTGGCATGATGGCCAAAACACAGAAGACAAGGCCAGACAAAGATCTGAGATACAGGATTTGTGTGCTGAGATGCCGCCACAGTCACTGAAAGGTGTTACATAGATGCGTATTATATGGACGCTATATGGATGGCATAAGCATGGTCCATTTGCTGTGCTTTTTTTTTCTCGCACACATTGACTTGCATTGGCGAGTCTCGTCTGATATATGCAGCCACTTGCAGCATGCTGTGATTTTTTTTTCTCAGTTCGATCCGAGCTGGGAAAAAAAAAATCACAGATGAACACAATCATTCAATAACAGGAGTCAGAGTGCAATCCAATTTTTTTTATCAGATTGCACTCGTGTGATTTAAACGCAGATGAGTATGAGCCCTTAGACTCAGCCAAAAGATTGTAGACATAGAGTATATCTTATTGCTCTAATAGGCATCTAGTCATTCAACAGAGGCCATTAACTCTATATTCTACATGCAGGGCTTGTGAATTGTCCATTATTAAAATAAACAGTATATAAAAAGCAGTGCAGGAGGCAGCAGTAAAGGACATGACAAATATTAATAACAATATGTAAAATAATCACAGGCTGCAATTACCCACCATATTTTTTCTTAAACCATGAAATCAACTTTTTCTTGCGGTTGTAAATTTGAAATGACAGTGATGGCTATTATGACATCACAAGGCACATGACATCATAGACATCACAATTGGAATAGAATGTATAAATTTCTACACTGCTGCCATCTTGTGTCACTATAACCTGACAGCTGAGAGAGAACGAGTCCAGGTAAGTAGCTCTTTACTTTTAAGCTTTGGTATACTTATAATGTATCCACCGGATTTATCATGGATTGCCGGGAACACTCTGTAATAAAACATTTTCAGGACAACCCCTTGTCTAAATGAGAAATTGCTGACGATAGGTGGGTGGGGAGGTCAAGTTGGGACATCTTTATGGGGCTCCATTTTTGGGTAGTTTTGCCATTTATGTGGACAAATTATTTTATTATCATTCTCTGTTCTCAGATCTTTGGTTCCTATTGAATTAGGGGCTGACATTGGAGTTGTAGTTTAACCCCTTTAAAGCTCAAGACGTACTAATACGTATCTGCGCCATGGGACTTAAGAGCCTGATACGTATTAGTACGTCTTTGCGATCGCGCCCGCACACAGGCTGTGCGGGCGCGATCGCCGCCGGGTTTCAGCCGATTGTCGCAGCTGAGTCGATCGCAGCATTGCGGGGGCAAGGGGAGGTGATCGGGATACTCACCTCTCCTGCCGGCGTCCAGCGATGTCTGCCGCGGCTTCCTGGATGTTGCCATGACGACCCAATGTCGTCATGACAACATCTCGATCACCAGACAGCAGGAAGATATTTTGGCATGCGCAGTGTATGACCAAAGTATCTTCTGCATTTGCAGCGCTGACAGCCTGTATAGCACAGGGCTGGTGCTCCATCCCTATGCTATACAGGCGATCAGAATAAAAAATGTGAAAGTCCCATAGTGGGACAAAGAATAAAAGTAAAAAAAGTGTCAGAAAGTGAAGAAAATAAATAAAAAAATAATCCACCAAAAATAAAAATATAATGTACCCATCAATAAATATTATTATGAAAAAAAAAACAATAACAGTACACATATTTGGTATCGCCGCGTCCGGAATGACCTGACCTATAAAACTCCCACCAGGGTCTCCTTGCCGCTGGTGGGACGGCTTGTATACTTTTTTTGATCAAAAATAGTTCACTAAGTACCCTATATTTATTATGCAATTTTGCTTTACATTTATATATAATTATGGTAGGGTATGAGATATATTTTTGTCTTGCTTCTTTTTTGCTAGTGTGAACATGCCTCTGTTTCTTGTATGTCTGCCATCTTAGACCTCAGTTCACATTGTCTGGTTTTTTGACTTGTTTGCATTCTGTGCAATTTAAGGGTGTGGCATGCCCTTTGTTGAGCTGATTGGTATATATGTAGCTTACCACGGGCCTAGGTGGTCTGGAGTTGGGACCCGGTCCTATTTGTCTACCCTTTTATATGCATTACTTCAACTTTGATATACAGTAAGGTTTTTAATATAGGCAGTATAGGTACCGTCCCAATTTAGGGTCACCTTGCCGCTGGTGGGACGGCTTGTATACTTTTTTTGATCAAAAATAGTTCACTAAGTACCCTATATTTATTATGCAATTTTGCTTTACATTTATATATAATTATGGTAGGGTATGAGATATATTTTTGTCTTGCTTCTTTTTTGCTAGTGTGAACATGCCTCTGTTTCTTGTATGTCTGCCATCTTAGACCTCAGTTCACATTGTCTGGTTTTTTGACTTGTTTGCATTCTGTGCAATTTAAGGGTGTGGCATGCCCTTTGTTGAGCTGATTGGTATATATGTAGCTTACCACGGGCCTAGGTGGTCTGGAGTTGGGACCCGGTCCTATTTGTCTACCCTTTTATATGCATTACTTCAACTTTGATATACAGTAAGGTTTTTAATATAGGCAGTATAGGTACCGTCCCAATTTAGGGTCACCTTGCCGCTGGTGGGACGGCTTGTATACTTTTTTTGATCAAAAATAGTTCACTAAGTACCCTATATTTATTATGCAATTTTGCTTTACATTTATATATAATTATGGTAGGGTATGAGATATATTTTTGTCTTGCTTCTTTTTTGCTAGTGTGAACATGCCTCTGTTTCTTGTATGTCTGCCATCTTAGACCTCAGTTCACATTGTCTGGTTTTTTGACTTGTTTGCATTCTGTGCAATTTAAGGGTGTGGCATGCCCTTTGTTGAGCTGATTGGTATATATGTAGCTTACCACGGGCCTAGGTGGTCTGGAGTTGGGACCCGGTCCTATTTGTCTACCCTTTTATATGCATTACTTCAACTTTGATATACAGTAAGGTTTTTAATATAGGCAGTATAGGTACCGTCCCAATTTAGGGTCACCTTGCCGCTGGTGGGACGGCTTGTATACTTTTTTTGATCAAAAATAGTTCACTAAGTACCCTATATTTATTATGCAATTTTGCTTTACATTTATATATAATTATGGTAGGGTATGAGATATATTTTTGTCTTGCTTCTTTTTTGCTAGTGTGAACATGCCTCTGTTTCTTGTATGTCTGCCATCTTAGACCTCAGTTCACATTGTCTGGTTTTTTGACTTGTTTGCATTCTGTGCAATTTAAGGGTGTGGCATGCCCTTTGTTGAGCTGATTGGTATATATGTAGCTTACCACGGGCCTAGGTGGTCTGGAGTTGGGACCCGGTCCTATTTGTCTACCCTTTTATATGCATTACTTCAACTTTGATATACAGTAAGGTTTTTAATATAGGCAGTATAGGTACCGTCCCAATTTAGGGTCACCTTGCCGCTGGTGGGACGGCTTGTATACTTTTTTTGATCAAAAATAGTTCACTAAGTACCCTATATTTATTATGCAATTTTGCTTTACATTTATATATAATTATGGTAGGGTATGAGATATATTTTTGTCTTGCTTCTTTTTTGCTAGTGTGAACATGCCTCTGTTTCTTGTATGTCTGCCATCTTAGACCTCAGTTCACATTGTCTGGTTTTTTGACTTGTTTGCATTCTGTGCAATTTAAGGGTGTGGCATGCCCTTTGTTGAGCTGATTGGTATATATGTAGCTTACCACGGGCCTAGGTGGTCTGGAGTTGGGACCCGGTCCTATTTGTCTACCCTTTTATATGCATTACTTCAACTTTGATATACAGTAAGGTTTTTAATATAGGCAGTATAGGTACCGTCCCAATTTAGGGTCACCTTGCCGCTGGTGGGACGGCTTGTATACTTTTTTTGATCAAAAATAGTTCACTAAGTACCCTATATTTATTATGCAATTTTGCTTTACATTTATATATAATTATGGTAGGGTATGAGATATATTTTTGTCTTGCTTCTTTTTTGCTAGTGTGAACATGCCTCTGTTTCTTGTATGTCTGCCATCTTAGACCTCAGTTCACATTGTCTGGTTTTTTGACTTGTTTGCATTCTGTGCAATTTAAGGGTGTGGCATGCCCTTTGTTGAGCTGATTGGTATATATGTAGCTTACCACGGGCCTAGGTGGTCTGGAGTTGGGACCCGGTCCTATTTGTCTACCCTTTTATATGCATTACTTCAACTTTGATATACAGTAAGGTTTTTAATATAGGCAGTATAGGTACCGTCCCAATTTAGGGTCACCTTGCCGCTGGTGGGACGGCTTGTATACTTTTTTTGATCAAAAATAGTTCACTAAGTACCCTATATTTATTATGCAATTTTGCTTTACATTTATATATAATTATGGTAGGGTATGAGATATATTTTTGTCTTGCTTCTTTTTTGCTAGTGTGAACATGCCTCTGTTTCTTGTATGTCTGCCATCTTAGACCTCAGTTCACATTGTCTGGTTTTTTGACTTGTTTGCATTCTGTGCAATTTAAGGGTGTGGCATGCCCTTTGTTGAGCTGATTGGTATATATGTAGCTTACCACGGGCCTAGGTGGTCTGGAGTTGGGACCCGGTCCTATTTGTCTACCCTTTTATATGCATTACTTCAACTTTGATATACAGTAAGGTTTTTAATATAGGCAGTATAGGTACCGTCCCAATTTAGGGTCACCTTGCCGCTGGTGGGACGGCTTGTATACTTTTTTTGATCAAAAATAGTTCACTAAGTACCCTATATTTATTATGCAATTTTGCTTTACATTTATATATAATTATGGTAGGGTATGAGATATATTTTTGTCTTGCTTCTTTTTTGCTAGTGTGAACATGCCTCTGTTTCTTGCATGTCTGCCACCAGTACACATATTTGGTATCGCCGCGTCCGGAATGACCTGACCTATAAAACTCCCACTAGTTAGCCCCTTCAGTGAACATGGTAAAAAAAAAAAAAAAAATGAAGCAAAAAAAATGCTTCATCATCATACCGCCAAACAAAAAATGGAATAACACACGATCAAAAAGACGAATATAAATAATAATGATACCACTGAAAACGTCATCTTGTCCCGCAAAAAACAAGCCGCCATACAGCTCCATCAGCCGAAAAATAAAAAAGTTATAGCTCTCAGAATAAAGCGATGCAAAAAAATTATTTTTTCTATAAAATAGCTTTTATTGTGTAAAAGCGCCAAAACATAGAAAATCGATATAAATGTGGTACCACTGTAAGCGTACTGACCAGAAGAATAAAGCTACCTTATCAATTTTACCACACGCGGAACAGCATCAAAAAAAAAAAAAAACAATTCCTGAATTGTTGGTTTTTGTTTATTCTGCCTCCCAATAATCGGAATAGAGAGCGATCAAAATATGTCACGTGCCTGAAAATGGCACTAATAAAAACGTCAACTCTTCCCGCAAAAAACAAGACGTCACATGACTCTGTCGGCCAAAATATGGAAAAATTATAGCTCTCAAAATATGGCGATGCAAAAACTAGATTTTACGAAAAAATGCATCTTTTAGTGTGTGACAGCTGTCAATCATAAAAGCCCGATATGATTCTGGTATCGCTGTAATCGCACTGACTCGAAGAATAAAGTTGTCTAAACGGCGTAAAATATAAACTCTAGGCTTAGGGTTGTGGTAGGGTTAGGGTTGGGGTTGGGGTTATGGTTAGGGCTAGGGTTAGGGTTGGGCTAGGCCTGAGAGGATGAGATCCGCCCCTATGACTGGGCAAGAAGCCAAAAGCACAAAATAAAAAGAGAAATCCTACTTCCTCCTTCAGGAGGACCCGGAGTGGGCAAACCCAACACATGAGACACCGGGCTAGAGGCCAACCACGACACAAGCTTTAAAGGGAATCTGTTACCCCCTAGGACTTATCAGACCTCTAATATGGGTATAAAGGTTATAGAAATGTAATTCTATACATACTTCTATGACCCATATTAGAGGTCTGCTTGCTTTGAAATATCCTGGCTCCGGCGTGCTCTGGCTCTGGCCTGCCTTTGCCCTGGCTCTGTCCTGCTCTCGCTCTGTCTCTGTCCTGCTCTCACTCTGGCTCTGTCCTGCTCTCACTCTGGCTCTGTCCTGCTCTCACTCTGGCTCTGTCCTGCTCTCACTCTGGCTCTGTCCTGCTCTCACTCTGGCTCTGTCCTGCTCTCACTGTGGCTCCGGCCTGCTCTCGCTCTGGCTCTGGCCTGCCCTCGCCTTTGCTCCGGCCTACTCTCGCCCTGGCTCCGGCCTGCTCTCGCTCTGGCTCCGGCCTGCCCTTGCCTTGGCTTCGGCCTGCTCTCGCCCTGAATCTGGCCTGCTCTCGTTTTGGCTCTAGCCTGCCCTCGCTCTGGCTCCTTCCTGCTCTCGCTCTGGCTCCGGCCTGCTCTGGCTCTGGCCTGCCCTTGCCTTGGCTTCGGCCTGCTCTCGCCCTGAATCTGGCCTGCTCTCGTTTTGGCTCTGGCCTGCCCTCGCCCTGGCTTCGGGCTGCTCTCGTTCTGGCTCTGGCCTGCTCTCGCTCTGGCTCTGGCCTGCCCTCACCTTGGCTCTGTCCTGCCCTCGCCCTGGCTCCGGCCTGCCCTCGCCCTGGCTCCGGCCTGCTCTCTCTCTGGCTCCGGCCTGCCCTCGCTCTACCTCCGGCCTGCCCTCGCTCTGGCTCCGGCCTGCTCTCGCTCTGGCTCTGGCCTGCCCTCGCCCAGGCTTTGACCTGCTCTGTCTCTGGCTGTGGCCTGCCCTTTCCTTGGCTCCGGAGTGCTCTCACTCTGGCTCTGGCCTGCTCTCGCTCTGGCCTGCCCTCGACTTGGCTCCGGCCTGCTCTCACTCTGGCTCTGGCCTGCCCTCAGGGCCTTGGCTCCGACCTGCTCTCGCTATGGCCTGCCCTCGCCTTGGCTCCGGCCTGCTCTCGCTCTGGCTCTTGCGTGCCCAGGCTCTGCCTCTGGCCTGCCCTCGCCTTGGCTCCGGCCTACCCTCTCCTTGGCTCCGGCCTGCTCTCACTCTGACTCTGGTCTGCCCTCACCTTGGCTCCGGCCTGCTCTCGCCCTGGCTGCCGCCTGCCCTCTAAGTGGCTCCGGCCTGCCCTCTAAGTGGCTCCGGCCTGCCCTCTAAGTGGCTCCGGCCTGCCCTCTAAGTGGCTCCGGCCTGCCCTCTAAGTGGCTCCGGCCTGCCCTCGCTCTGGCTCCGGCCTGCCCTCGCTCTGGCTCTGTCCTGCTCTCGCTCTGTCCTGCTCTCGCTCTGGCTCTGTCCTGCTCTCGCTCTGGCTCTGTCCTGCTCTCGCTCTGGCTCTGTCCTGCTCTCGCTCTGGCTCTGTCCTGCTCTCGCTCTGGCTCTGTCCTGCTCTCGCTCTGGCTCTGTCCTGCTCTCGCTCTGGCTCTGTCCTGCTCTCGCTCTGGCTCTGTCCTGCTCTCGCTCTGGCTCTGTCCTGCTCTCGCTCTGGCTCTGTCCTGCTCTCGCTCTGGCTCTGTCCTGCTCTCGCTCTGGCTCTGTCCTGCTCTCGCTCTGGCTCTGTCCTGCTCTCGCTCTGGCTCTGTCCTGCTCTCGCTCTGGCTCTGTCCTGCTCTCGCTCTGGCTCTGTCCTGCTCTCGCTCTGGCTCTGTCCTGCTCTCGCTCTGGCTCTGTCCTGCTCTCGCTCTGGCTCTGTCCTGCTCTCGCTGTGGCTCCGGCCTGCTCTCGCACTGGCTCTGGCCTGCCCTCGCCTTTGCTCCGGCCTACTCTCGCCCTGGCTCCGGCCTGCTCTCGCTCTGGCTCTGGCCTGCCCTTGCCTTGGCTTCGGCCTGCTCCTGCCCTGAATCTGGCCTGCTCTCGTTTTGGCTCTAGCTTGCCCTCGCCCTGGCTCCGGCCTGCTCTCGCTCTGGCTCCTTCCTGCTCTCGCTCTGGCTCTGGCCTGCCCTTGCCTTGGCTTCGGCCTGCTCTCGCCCTGAATCTGGCCTGCTCTCTTTTTGGCTCTGGCCTGCCCTCGCCCTGGCTTCGGGCTGTTCTCGTTCTGGCTCTGGCCTGCTCTCGCTCTGGCTCTGGCCTGCCCTCACCTTGGCTCTGTCCTGCCCTCGCCCTGGCTCTGGCCTGCCCTCTCCCTGGCTCCGGCCTGCTCTCGCTCTGGCTCCGGCCTGCTCTCGCTCTGGCTCCGGCCTGCTCTCGCTCTGGCTCCGGCCTGCCCTCGCTCTAGCTCCGGCCTGCCCTCGCCCTGGCTCCGGCCTGCTCTCGCTCTGGCTCTGGCCTGCCCTCGCCCAGGCTTTGGCCTGCTCTGTCTCTGGCTGTGGCCTGCCCTTTCCTTGGCTCCGGACTGCTCTCACTCTGGCTCTGGCCTGCTCTCGCTCTGGCCTGCCCTCGACTTGGCTCCGGCCTGCTCTCACTCTGGCTCTGGCCTGCCCTCAGGGCCTTGGCTCCGACCTGCTCTCGCTATGGCCTGCCCTCGCCTTGGCTCCGGCCTGCTCTCGCTCTGGCCTGCCTTGGCTCTGCCTCTGGCCTGCCCTCGCCTTGGCTCCGGCCCTGCTCTCGCTCTAGCTCCGGACTGCCCTCGCCCTGGCTCCGGACTGCCCTCGCCCTGGCTCCGGCCTGCCATCGCTCTGGCTCCGGCCTGCTCTCGCTGTGGCTTTGGCCTGCCCTCGCCCTGGCTCTGTCCTGCCCTTGCTCTGGCCCTGGCCAGCCCTCGCCTTGGCTCCGGCCAGCTCTTGCTTTGGCTCCGGCCTGCCCTCGCCTTGGCTCCGGCCTGCTCTCGCCCTGGCTCCGGCATGCCCTCGCTGTGGCTCTGGCCTGCCCTCGCCCTGGCTCCGGCCTGCTCTCGCTCTGGCTCCGCCGGCGTGATCTCGCTCTGGCTCTGTCTGGCCTGCTCTCTCTCTGGCTCTGGCCTGCTCTCGTTCTGGCTCTGGCCTGCCCTCACCTTGTCTCCAGCCTGGTCTCGCTCTTGCTTTGGACTTCCCGCGCCTTGTCTCTGGCCTGCCCTCGCCTTGGCTCCGGCCTGCCCTCTCCTTGGCTCCGGCCTACTCTCACTCTGACTCTGGTCTGCCCTCGCCTTGGCTCCGGCCTGCTCTCGCCCTGGCTCCGGCCTGCTCTCGCTCTGGCTTCGGCCTGCCCTCGCCCTGGCTGCCGCCTGCCCTCGCCCTGGCTGCCGCCTGCCCTCGCCCTGGCTGCCGCCTGCCCTCGCCCTGGCTGCCGCCTGCCCTCGCCCTGGCTGCCGCCTGCCCTCGCCCTGGCTGCCGCCTGCCCTCTAACTGGCTCCGGCCTGCCCTCGCCCTGGCTCCGGCCTGATCTCGCTCTGGCCTGCCCTCGCCCTGGCTCTGGCCTGCCCTCGCCCTGGCTGCCGCCTGCCCTCTAACTGGCTCTGGCCTGCCCTCGCCCTGGCTCCGGCCTGATCTCGCTCTGGCTCCGATCTGCTCTCGCCCTGGCTCGTGCCTGCTCTCGCTCTGGCTTCGGCCTGCACTCGCCCTGGCTCCGACCTGCCCTTGCTCTGGCTCCTGCCAGCCCTCGCCTTGGCTCCGGCCGGCTGCTGCTCTGGCTTCGGCCTGCCCTCGCCTTGGCTCCGGCCTGCTCTCGCCCTGGCTCCGGCCTACCCTCGCCCTGGCTCCGGCCTGCCCTCTGACTGGCTCCGGCTTTCTCTTGCTCTGGCATCAGCCTGCCCTCGCCCTGGCTCCGGCCTGCCCTCGCTCTGGCTCCCGCCTGCCCTCGCCCTGGCTCCGGCCTGCTCTCCCTCTGGCTCCGGCCTGCTCTCCCTCTGGCTCCGGCCTGCCCTCTCCCTGGCTACGGCCAGCTCTCACTCTGGCTCATGCCTGCCCTCGCCTTGGCTCCAGCATGCTCTTGCTCTGGCTCTGGCCTGCCCTCTTCTTGACTCCGGCCTGCTCTCGCTCTGGTTCTGGCCTGCCTTCGCCTTGGCTCCGGCCTGCCCTCGCCCTGGCTCCCGCCTACCCTCGCCCTGGCTCCGGCCTGCCCTCTAACTGGCTCCGGCCTTCTCTTGCTCTGGCATCGGCCTGCCCTCGCCCTGGCTCCGGCCTGCCCTTGCTTTGGCTCCGGCAAGCCCTCGCCTTGGCTCCGGCCGGCTCCTGCTCTGGCTTCGGCCTGCCCTCGCCTTGGCTCCGGCCTGCTCTCGCTCTGGCTCCGGCCTACCCTCGCCCTGGCTCCGGCCTGCCCTCGCCCTGGCTCCGGCCTGCTCTCCCTCTGGCTCCGGCCTGCTCTCTCCCTGGCTACGGCCTGCTCTCACTCTGGTCATGCTTGCCCTTACTCTGGCTCCGGCCAGCCCTCGCCTTGGCTCCAGCATGCTCTTGCTCTGGCTCTGGCCTGCCCTCGTCTTGACTCCGGCCTACTCTCTCTCTGGTTCTGGCCTGCCTTCGCCTTGGCTCCGGCCTGCTCTCGCTCTGGCTCAGGCCGCCTACTCTCTCTCTGGCTCTGACCTGCCCTTGCCTTGACTCCGGCCTGCTCTCGCTCTGGGGCTTCTGGCCTGCCCTCGCCTTGGCTCCGGCCTGCTCTCGCCTTGGCACCGGTCTGCCCTCTCCCTGGCTCCTGCCTGCTCTCGCTCTGGCTCCGGCCTGGTCTCTCTCTGGCCTGCTCTCGCTCTGGTTCTGGCCTCCCCTTGCCTCGGCTCCGGCCTGCTCTCGCTCTGGCTCGTGCCTGCCCTAGCCTTGGCTCTGGCCTACTCTCGCTCTGGCTCTGGCCTGCCTTCGCCCTGGCTCCGGCCTGCTCTGGCCTTTGCTCCGGCCTCCTCTCGCCCTGGCTCCGGCCTGTTCTCGCTCTGGCTTCGGCCTCCCCTCGCCCTGGCTTAGGCCTGCTCTTGCTCTGGCCAGCCCTCTGCTTGGCTCCGGCCAGCTCCTGCTCTGTCTCCGGCCTGCCCTTGCCTTGGCTCCGGCCTCCTCTCGCCCTGGCTCCCGCCTGCCCTCGCCCTGGCTCCGGCCTGCCCTGTAACTGGCTCCGGCCTGCCCTCGCTCTTGCTTCGGCCTGCCCTCGCTCTTGCTCCGGCCTGCCCTCGCTCTTGCTCCGGCCTGCCCTCGCTCTTGCTCCGGCCTACCCTTGCCCTGTCTCCGGCCTGTTCTCTCTCGGTCTAGCTCCGACCTGCCCTCGTCCTGGCTCCGGCCTGCTCTCACTCTGGCTCCGGGCTGCCCTCGCCTTGGCTCCGGCTGCTCTCGCTCTGGCTCCGGCCTGCCCTCGCCCTGTCTCTGGCCTGCTCTCGATCTGGCCTGCTCGCGCCCTGGCTCCGGCATTCTCTCGCTCTGGTTTCGGCCTGCCGTTGCCTTGGATCCGGCCTGCTCTCGCTCTCGCTCGGGCCTGCTCTCGCCCTGGCTCCGGCCTGCTCTCGCTCTGGCTTCGGCCTGCCCTCGCCCTGGCTCCAGCCTGCCCTCGCCCTGGCTGCCGCCTGCCCTCTAACTGGCTCCGGCCTGCCCTCGCCCTGGCTCCGGTCTGATCTCGCTCTGGCTCTGGCCTGCCCTCGCCCTGGCTCCAGCCTGCCCTCGCCCTGGCTGCCGCCTGCCCTCTAACTGGCTCCGGCCTGCCCTCGCCCTGGCTCCGGCCTGATCTCGCTCTGGCTCTGGCCTGCTCTGGCTCTGGCCTGCCTCGCCTTGGCTCCCGCCTGCTCTCACTCTGGCTCCGGCCTGCTCTTGCTAGGCTCTGTCCTGCCCTCGCCTTGGCTACGGCCTGCTCTCCCCCTGGCTCCTGTTTGCCCTCGTACTGGCTCTGGCCTGCCCTTGCCTTGGCTCTGATTTGCTCTCGCCCTGGCTCGTGCCTGCTCTCGCTCTAGCTTCGGCCTGCACTCGCTCTGGCTACGGCCTGCTCTCACTCTGGCTCATGCCTGCCCTTACTCTGGCTCCGGCCTGCCCTCGCCTTGGCTCCAGCATGCTCTTGCTCTGGCTCTGGCCTGCCCTCGTCTTGACTCCGGCCTACTCTCACTCTGGTTCTGGCCTGCCTTCGCCTTGGCTCCGGCCTGCTCTCGCTCTGGCTCAGGCCGCCTACTCTCTCTCTGGCTCTGGCCTGCCCTTGCTTTGACTCCGGCCTGCTCTCGCTCTTGGCTCCGGCCTGCTCTCGCCTTGGCACCGGTCTGCCCTCTCCCTGGCTCCTGCCTGCTCTCGCTCTGGCTCCGGCCTGGTCTCTCTCTGGCCTGCTCTCGCTCTGGTTCTGGCCTCCCCTTGCCTCGGCTCCGGCCTGCTCTCGCTCTGGCTCACGCCTGCCCTAGCCTTGGCTCTGGCCTACTCTCGCTCTGGCTCTGGCCTGCCTTCGCCCTGGCTCCGGCCTGCTCTGGCCTTTGCTCCGGCCTCCTCTCGCCCTGGCTCCGGCCTGTTCTCGCTCTGTCTTCGGCCTGCCCTCGCCCTGGCTTAGGCCTGCCCTTGCTCTGGCCAGCCCTCGGCTTGGCTCCGGCCAGCTCCTGCTCTGTCTCCGGCCTGCTCTCGCCCTGGCTCCGGCCTGCTCTCGCCCTGGCTCCGGCCTGCCCTCGCCCTGGCTCCAGTCTGCCCTCGCCCTGGCTCCCGCCTGCCCTGTAACTCGATCCGGCCTGCCCTCGCTCTTGCTCCGGCCTGCCCTCGCTCTTGCTCCGGCCTGCCCTTGCCCTGTCTCCGGCCTGTTCTCTCTCGGTCTAGCTCCGTCCTGGCTCCGGCCTGCTCTCACTCTGGCTCCGGGCTGCCCTCGCCCTGTCTCTGGCCTGCTCTCGATCTGACCTGCTCTCGCCCTGGCTCCAGCATTCGAGTCTCGCTCTGGTTTCGGCCTGCCGTCGCCTTGGATCCGGCCTGCTCTCGCTCTGGCTCCAGCCTGCCCTCACCTTGGCTCCAGCCTGCTCTCGCTCTGGCCTGCCTTTGCCTTGGCTCCGGCCTGCACTCACTCTGGCTTTGGCCTGCCTTTGCTTCGGCCTGCTCTCGCTCTGGCTCTGGCCTGCTCTCGCTCTGGCCTGCCCTCGACTTGACTCCACTATGCCACAGCTCGGTCTCCGGCCTACCCTCGCCTTGGCTACGTCCTGCTCTCTCCCTGGCTCTGAACTGCTCTCGCTCTGTCTCTGGCCTGCCCTTGCCCTGGCTCCGGCCTGCTCTCGATCTGGCTCTGGCCTCGCCCTGTCTCCGGCCTGCTCTCGCCCTGGTTCCGGCCTGCCCTTGCCTTGGCTCTGGCCTTCTTTACCTCTGGCTCTGGCCTGCCCTTGCCTTGGCTCTGGCCTACCCTCGCATTGACTCCGGCCTGCTCTCGCTCTGAGGCCTCTGGCCTGCCCTCGCCTTGGCTCCGGCCTGCTCTCGCCTTGGCACCGGTCTGCCCTCTCCCTGGCTCCTGCCTACTCTCGCTCTGGCTCCGGCCTGGTCTCTCTCTGGCCTGCTCTCGCTCTGGTTCTGGCCTCCCCTTGCCTCGGCTCCAGCCTGCTCTCGCTCTGGCTCGCGTCTGCCCTAGCCTTGGCTCTGGCCTACTCTCGCTCCGGCCTGCCTTCGCCCTGGCTCCGGCCTGCTCTGGCCTTTGCTCCGGCCTCCTCTCGCCCTGGCTCCGGCCTGTTCTCGCTCTGTCTTCGGCCTGCCCTTGCTCTGGCCAGCCCTCGGCTTGGCTCCGGCCAGCTCCTGCTCTGTCTCCGGCCTGCTCTCGCCCTGGCTCCGGCCTGCTCTCGCCCTGGCTCCGGCCTGCTCTCGCCCTGGCTCCGGCCTGCCCTCGCCCTGGCTCCGGCCTGCCCTCGCCCTGGCTCCCGCCTGCCCTGTAACTGGATCCGGCCTGCCCTCGCTCTTGCTCCGGCCTGCCCTCGCTCTTGCTCCGGCCTGCCCTCGCTCTTGCTCCGGCCTGCCCTCTAACTGGGTCCGGCCTTCTCTTGCTCTGGCATCAGCCTGCCCTCGCCCTGGCTCCGGCCTGCCCTCGCTCTGGCTCCGGCCTGTCCTCGCCCTGGCTCCGGCCTGCCCTCGCCCTGGCTGCCGCCTGCCCTCTAACTGGCTCCGGCCTGCCCTCGCCCTGGCTCCGGTCTGATCTCGCTCTGGCCTGCCCTCGCCCTGGCTCCAGCCTGCCCTCGCCCTGGCTGCCGCCTACCCTCTAACTGGCTCCGGCCTGCCCTCGCCCTGGCTCCGGCCTGATCTCGCTCTGGCTCTGACCTGCTCTGGCTCTGGCCTGCCTCGCCTTGGCTCCCGCCTGCTCTCACTCTGGCTCCGGCCTGCTCTTGCTAGGCTCTGTCCTGCCCTCGCCTTGGCTACGGCCTGCTCTCCCCCTGGCTCCTGTTTGCCCTCGTACTGGCTCTGGCCTGCCCTTGCCTTGGCTCCGATCTGCTCTCGCCCTGGCTCGTGCCTGCTCTCGCTCTGGCTTCGGCTTGCACTCGTCCTGGCTCCGACCTGCCCTTGCTCTGGCTCCTGCCAGCCCTCGCCTTGGCTCCGGCCGGCTCCTGCTCTGGCTTCGGCCTGCCCTCGCCTTGGCTCCTGCCTGCTCTCGCCCTGGCTCCGGCCTACCCTCGCCCTGGCTCCGGCCTGCCCTCTAACTGGCTCCGGCCTTCTCTTGCTCTGGCATCAGCTTGCCCTCGCCCTGGCTCCGGCCTGCTCTCCCTCTGGCTCCGGCCTACCCTCTCCCTGGCTACGGCCAACTCTCACTCTGGCTCATGCCTGCCCTCGCCTTGGCTCCAGCATGCTCTTGCTCTGGCTCTGGCCTGCCCTCTTCTTGACTCCGGCCTGCTCTCGCTCTGGTTCTAGCCTGCCTTCGCCTTGGCTCCGGCCTGCCCTCGCCCTGGCTCCGGCCTGCCCTCTAACTGGCTCCGGCCTTCTCTTGCTCTGGCATCGGCCTGCCCTCGCCCTGGCTCCGGCCTGCCCTTGATTTGGCTCCGACAAGCCCTCGCCTTGGCTCTGGACAGCTCTCGCCCTGGCTGCGGCCTGCCCTCGCCCTGGCTGCGGCCTGCCCTCGCCCTGGCTGCGGCCTGCCCTCGCCCTGGCTCCGGCCTGCCCTCGCTCTGGCTCCGGCCTGCCCTCGCCCTGGCTCCGGCCTGCCCTCTCCCTGGCTACGGCCTGCTCTCACTCTGGTCATGCCTGCCCTTACTCTGGCTCCGGCCAGCCCTCGCCTTGGCTCCAGCATGCTCTTGCTCTGGCTCTGGCCTGCCCTCATCTTGACTCCGGCCTACTCTCGCTCTGGTTCTGGCCTGCCTTCGCCTTGGCTCCGGCCTGCTCTCGCTCTGGCTCAGGCCGCCTACTCTCTCTCTGGCTCTGGCCTGCCCTTGCCTTGACTCCGGCCTGCTCTCGCTCTGGGGCCTCTGGCCTGCCCTCGCCTTGGCTCCGGCCTGCTCTCGCCTTTTCACCGGTCTGCCCTCTCCCTGGCTCCTGCCTGCTCTCGCTCTGGCTCCGGCCTGGTCTCTCTGGCCTGCTCTCGCTCTGGTTCTGGCCTCCCCTTGCCTCGGCTCCGGCCTGCTCTCGCTCTGGCTCGCGCCTGCCCTAGCCTTGGCTCTGGCCTACTCTCGCTCTGGCTCTGTCCTGCCTTCGCCCTGGCTCGCGCCTGCTCTGGCCTTTGCTCCGGCCTCCTCTCGCCCTGGCTCCGGCCTGTTCTCGCTCTTGCTCCGGCCTGCCCTTGCCCTGTCTCCGGCCTGTTCTCTCTCGGTCTAGCTCCAACCTGCCCTCGTCCTGGCTCCGGCCTGCTCTCTCTCTGGCTCCGGCCTGCCATCGCCCTGGCTCCGGCCTGTTCTCGCTCTGTCTTCGGCCTGCCCTCGCCCTGGCTTAGGCCTGCCCTTGCTCTGGCCAGCCCTCGGCTTGGCTCCGGCCTGCTCCTACTCTGTCTCCGGCCTGCCCTCGCCTTGGCTCCGGCCTGCTCTCGCCCTGGCTCCGGCCTGCCCTCGCCCTGGCTCCGGCCTGCCCTGTAACTGGCTCCGGCCTGCCCTCGCTCTTGCTCCGGCCTGCCCTCGCTCTTGCTCCGGCCTGCCCTTGCCCTGTCTCCGGCCTGTTCTTTCTCGGTCTAGCTCCGTCCTGGCTCCGGCCTGCTCTCACTCTGGCTCCGGGCTGCCCTCGCCCTGTCTCTGGCCTGCTCTCGCCCTGGCTCCAGCATTCTCTCGCTCTGCTTTCGGCCTGCCGTCGCCTTGGATCCGGCCTGCTCTCGCTCTGGCTCCAGCCTGCCCTCACCTTGGCTCCAGCCTGCTCTCGCTCTGGCCTGCCTTTGCCTTGGCTCCGGCCTGCACTCACTCTGGCTTTGGCCTGCCTTTGCTTCGGCCTGCTCTCGCTCTGGCCTGCTCTCGCTCTGGCCTGCCCTCGACTTGACTCCACTATGCCACAGCTCGGGCTCCGGCCTACCCTCGCCTTGGCTACGTCCTGCTCTCTCCCTGGCTCTGAACTGCTCTCGCTCTGTCTCTGGCCTGCCCTCGCCCTGGCTCCGGCCTTCCCTCACCTTGGCTCCAGCCTGCTCTCGCTCTGGCCTGCCCTTGCCTTGGCTCCGGCCTGCTCTCGCCCTTGCTCTTGCTTGCTCTCACTCTGGCTCTGGCCTGTCCTCTCCTTGTCTCCGGCCTGCTCTCGCACTGGCTCCGGCCTGCCCTCGTCCTGGCTCCGGCCTGCTCTCGCTCTGGCTCTGGCCTGCTTTCTTTATGGCTCCTGCCTGCCCTCACCTTGGCTCCTGCCTGTTCTCGCCCTGGATACGACCTGCTCTCGCCTTGGCTCCGGCCTGCTCTTGCTCTGGTTCCAGCCTGCTCTTACCTTGGCTCTCCGGCCTGCTCTGGCTCTGGCTCCAGCGCTCTGGCTCCGGCCTGCTCTCTCTTCTGCTCCAGCCTGCCCTCGCCCTGGCTCCGGCCTGCTCTGGCTCTGGCCTGCCCTCGGCCTGACTCCGGCCTGCCCTCGCTCTGTCTCTGGCCTGCCCTCGCCTTGGCTCCGAACTGCTTTTGCCCTGGCTCCGGCCTGCTCTCACTCTGGCCTGCCCTTGCCTTAGCTCCCGCCTGCTCTCGCCCTAGCTCCGGCTTCCTCTCTCTCTGGCTCTATCCTGCCCTCGCCTTGGCTCTGGCCTGCTCTCGCTATGGCACCGAATTGCCCTCGCACGGGCTCCGCCTGCTCTCGCTCTGGCCTGCTTTCGCCCAGGTTCTGGCCTGCTCTCGCTCTTCGTCTGGCCTGCTCTCGCTCTGGATCCGGCCTGCCATTGCTCTGGCTCCGGCCTACTCTCGTTCTGGCTCTGGCCTGCCCTCGCACGGGCTCCGACCTGCTCGCTCTGGCTCTGGCCTGCCCTCGCCTTGGCTCCGACCTGCTCTCGCTCTGTCTCTGGTCTGCCCTCGCCTTGGCTCCGGCCTGCTCTCTCCTTGGCTCCGGCCTGCTCTCTCCTTGGCTCCGGCCTGCTCTTGTTCTGGCTCCGGCCTGCCCTGGCTCCGGCCTGCCCTCGCTCTGGCTCCAGCCAGCCCTCGCCGTGGCTCCGGCCTGCTCTCGCCCTGGCTCCGCCTGCTCTTGCTCTAGCTCTGGCCTGCCGTCACCCTGGCTCCAGCCTGCTCTCTCTCTGGCTCTGGCCTGCTCTCGCCTTGGCTCCGACCTGCCCTCGCCTTGGCTCCGACCTGCTCTCGCTCTGGCTCTGGCCTGCCCTCGCCTTGGCTCCGGCCTCCTCTCGCTCTGGCTCTGCCTCTGGCCTGCCCTCGCCTTGGCTCCGGCCCTGCTCTCGTCTTAGATCCAGCCTGCTCTCGCTCTAGCTTCGGACTGCCCTCGCCCTGGCTCCGGCCTGCTCTCGCTCTGGCTCTCGCCTGCCCTCGCCTTGGCTCCGGCCTGCTCTCTCTCGCCTTGGCTCAGGCCTGCTCTCGCCTTGCTCTCGCCCTTGCTCTTGCTTGCTCTCACTCTGGCTCTGGCCTGTCCTCTCCTTGTCTCCGGCCTGCTCTCGCACTGGCTCCGGCCTGCCCTCGTCCTGGCTCCGGCCTGCTCTCGCTCTGGCTCTGGCCTTCTATCTTTATGGCTCCTGCCTGCCCTCACCTTGGCTCCTGCCTGTTCTCGCCCTGGATACGACCTGCTCTCGCCTTGGCTCCGGCCTGCTCTTGCTCTGGTTCCAGCCTGCCCTTACCTTGGCTCTCCGGCCTGCTCTGGCTCTGGCTCCAGTTCTCTGTCTCCGGCCTGCCCTCACCTTGGCTCCGGCCTGCTCTCTCCTTGGCTCCGGCCTGCTCTTGCTCTGGCTCCGGCCTGCCCTCGCCCTGGCTCCGGCCTGCCCTCGCTCTGGCTCCAGCCAGCCCTCGCCTTGGCTCCGGCCTGCTCTCGCCCTGGCTCCGCCTGCTCTTGCTCTAGCTCTGGCCTGCCGTCACCCTGACTCCAGCCTGATCTTGCTCTGGCTCTGGCCTGCCCTCGCCTTGGCTCCGACCTGCTCTCGCTCTGGCTCTGGCCTCCCACGCCTTGGCTCCGGCCTGCTCTCGCTCTGGCTCTGGCCTGCCCTGGCTCTGCCTCTGGCCTGCCCTCGCCTTGGCTCCGGCCCTGCTCTCGTCTTGGCTCCGGCCCTGCTCTCGTCTTAGCTCCGGCCTGCTCTCGCTCTAGCTCCGGACTGCCCTCGCCCTGGCTCCGGCCTGCTCTCGCTCTGGCTCTCGCCTGCCCTCGCCTTGGCTCCGGCCTGCTCTTGCTCTGGCTCCGGCCTGCCCTGGCTCCGGCCTGCCCTCGCTCTGGCTCCAGCCAGCCCTCGCCTCGGCTCCGGCCTGCTCTCGCCCTGGCTCCGCCTGCTCTTGCTCTAGCTCTGGCCTGTCGTCACCCTGGCTCCAGCCTGCTCTCTCTCTGGCTCTGGCCTGCCCTCGCCTTGGCTCCGACCTGCCCTCGCCTTGGCTCCGACCTGCTCTCGCTCTGGCTCTGGCCTGCCCTCACCTTGGCTCCGGCCTCCTCTCGCTCTGGCTCTGGCTCTGCCTCTGGCCTGCCCTCGCCTTGGCTCCGGCCTTGCTCTCGTCTTAGCTCCAGCCTGCTCTCGCTCTAGCTCCGGACTGCCCTCGCCCTGGCTCCGGCCTGCTCTCGCTCTGGCTCTCGCCTGCCCTCGCCTTGGCTCCGGCCTGCTCTCTCTCGTCTTGACTCAGGCCTGCTCTCGCTCTGGCCTGCCCTTGCCTTTGCTCCGGCCTGCTCTCGCCCTTGCTCTTGCTTGCTCTCACTCTGGCCTGTCCTCTCCTTGTCTCCGGCCTGCTCTCGCACTGGCTCCGGCCTGTCCTCGTCCTGGCTCCGGCCTGCTCTGGCTCTGGCTCTGGCCTTCTATCTTTATGGCTCCTGCCTGCCCTCACCTTGGCTCCTGCCTGTTCTCGCCCTGGATACGACCTGCTCTCGCCTTGGCTCCGGCCTGCTCTTGCTCTGGCTCCTGCCTGCCCTCGCCCTGGCTCCGGCCTGCCCTTGCTCTGGCTCCAGCCAGCCCTCGCCTTGGCTCCGGCCTGCTCTCGCCCTGGCTCCGCCTGCTCTTGCTCTAGCTCTGGCCTGCCGTCACCCTGACTCCAGCCTGCTCTCGCTCTGGCTCTGGCCTGCCCTCGCCTTGGCTCCGACCTGCTCTCGCTCTGGCTCTGGCCTGCCCACGCTTTGGCTCCGGCCTGCTCTCGCTCTGGCTCTGGCCTGCCCTGGCTCTGCCTCTGGCCTGCCCTCGCCTTGGCTCCGGCCCTGCTCTCGTCTTAGCTCCGGCCTGCTCTCGCTCTAGCTCCGGACTGCCCTCGCCCTGGCTCCGGCCTGCTCTCGCTCTGGCTCTCGCCTGCCCTCGCCTTGGCTCAGGCCTGCTCTCGCTCTGGCCTGCCCTTGCCTTGGCTCCGGCCTGCTCTCGCTCTTGCTCTTGCTTGCTCTCACTCTGGCTCTGGCCTGTCCTCTCCTTGTCTCCGGCCTGCTCTCGCACTGGCTCTGGCCTGCCCTCGTCCTGGCTCCGGCCTGCTCTCGCTCTGGCTCTGGCCTGCTATCTTTATGGCTCCTGCCTGCCCTCACCTTGGCCCCTGCCTGTTCTCGCCCTGGATACGACCTGCTCTCGCCTTGGCTCCAGCCTGCTCTTGCTCTGGTTCCAGCCTGCCCTTACCTTGGCTCTCCGGCCTGCTCTGGCTCTGGCTCCAGCGCTCTGGCTCCGGCCTGCCCTCGCCTTGGCTCCGGCCTGCTCTCTCTTCTGCTCCAGCCTGCCCTCGCCCTGGCTCCGGCCTGCTCTCGCTCTGGCTCTGGCCTGCCCTCGACCTGGCTCCGGCCTGCCCTCGCTCTGTCTCTGGCCTGCCCTCGCCTTGGCTCCGAACTGCTTTTGCCCTGGCTCCGGCCTGCTCTCACTCTGGCCTGCCCTTGCCTTAGCTCCCGCCTGCTCTCGCCCTGGCTCCGGCTTCCTCTCTCTCTGGCTCTATCCTGCCCTCGCCTTGGCTCTGGCCTGCTCTCGCTATGGCACCGACCTGCCCTCGCACGGGCTCCGCCTGCTCTCGCTCTGGCCTGCTTTCGCCCAGGTTCTGGCCTGCTCTCTCTCTTGCTCTGGCCTGCTCTCGCTCTGGATCCGGCCTGCCATTGCTCTGGCTCCGGCCTACTCTCGTTCTGGCTCTGGCCTGCCCTCGCACGGGCTTCGGCCTGCTCTCGCCCTGGATCTGGCCTGTTCTCGCCTTGGCTCCGGCCTTCTCTCGCCATTGCTCCGGCTTGCTCTCTCTCTGGCTCTGGCCTGCCCTTGCCTTGGCTCCCGCCTGCTCTCGCCCTTGCTCCGGCTTGCTCTCTCTCTGGCTCTGGCCTGCCCTCTCCTTGGCTCCGGCCTGCTCTCGCTATGGCTCCGGCCTGCCCTCGCACGGGCTGCGGCCTGCTTTTGCCCCGGATCTGGCCTGCTCTTGCTCTGGCTCCGGCCTGCTCTTGCTCTGGCTCCGGCCTGCCCTCGTCCTGGCTCCGGCCTGCTCTCGCTCTGGCTCTGGCCTGCTCACAGCATTTTTTCTACACCTTTCTAAAAATTATTTTTATGTGATTGTGTCTTTTATTTGCTCATTAATAATCTGATATATCTTTTAGTATTTTGTGTATAGTTGTTTTTTTGCTGTTGGGGTAAATTGTAGGATATTGATTTCAGAGTGGTTTCCTGATCCTTTGATTGTAGGAATGAGTGGTATATATGTGGTAATAAATTAGGACAATCTCTATGGCTCCTGCCTGCCCTCACCTTGGCTCCTGCCTGTTCTCGCCCTGGATACGACCTGCTCTCTCCTTGGCTCCGGCCTGCTCTTGCTCTGGTTCCAGTTCTCTGTCTCCGGCCTGCCCTCACCTTGGCTCCGGCCTGCTCTTGCTCTGGCTCCGGCCTGCCCATTGCTCTGGCTCCAGCCAGCCCTCGCCTTGGCTCCGGCCTGCTCTCTCCCTGGCTCCGCCTGCTCTTGCTCTAGCTCTGGCCTGCCGTCACCCTGGCTCCAGCCTGCTCTTGCTCTGGCTCTGGCCTGCCCTCGCCTTGGCTCCGATCTCGCCTTGGCTCTGGCCTTCTCTCACCATTGCTCCGGCTTGCTCTCTCTCTGGCTCTGGCCTGCCCTTGCCTTGGCTCCCGCCTGCTCTCGCCCTTGCTCCGGCTTGCTCTCTCTCTGGCTCTGGCCTGCCCTCTCCTTGGCTCCGGCCTGCTCTCGCTATGGCTCCGGCCTGCCCTCGCACGGGCTCCAGCCTGCTTTTGCTCTGGATCTGGCCTGCTCTTGCTCTGGCTCCGGCCTGCCCTCGTCCTGGCTCCGGCCTGCTCTCGCTCTGGCTCCGGCCTGCTATCTCTATGGCTCCTGCCTGCCCTCACCTTGGCTCCTGCCTGTTCTCGCCCTGGATACGACCTGCTCTCGCCTTGGCTCCGGCCTGCTCTTGCTCTGGTTCCAGTTCTCTGTCTCCGGCCTGCCCTCACCTTGGCTCCAGCCTGCTCTCTCCTTGGCTCCGGCCTGCTCTTGCTCTGGCTCCAGCCAGCCCTCGCCTTGGCTCCGGCCTGCTCTCTCCCTGGCTCCGCCTGCTCTTGCTCTAGCTCTGGCCTGCCGTCACCCTGGCTCCAGCCTGCTCTCGCTCTGGCCTGCCCTCGCCTTGGCTCCGATCTCGCCTTGGCTCCGGCCTTCTCTCGCCATTGCTCCGGCTTGCTCTCTCTCTGGCTCTGGCCTGCCTTTGCCTTGGCTCCCGCCTGCTCTCGCCCTTGCTCCAGCTTGCTCTCTCTCTGGCTCTGGCCTGCCCTCTCCTTGGCTCCGGTCTGCTCTCGCTATGGCTCCGGCCTGCCCTCGCACGGGCTCCAGCCTGCTTTTGCTCTGGATCTGGCCTGCTCTTGCTCTGGCTCCGGCCTGCCCTCGTCCTGGCTCCGGCCTGCTATCTCTATGGCTCCTGCCTGCCCTCACCTTGGCTCCTGCCTGTTCTCGCCCTGGATACGACCTGCTCTCGCCTTGGCTCCGGCCTGCTCTTGCTCTGGTTCCAGCCTGCCCTTACCTTGGCTCTCCGGCCTGCTCTGGCTCTGGCTCCAGTTCTCTGTCTCCGGCCTGCCCTCACCTTGGCTCCGGCCTGCTCTCTCCTTGGCTCCGGCCTGCTCTCTCCTTGGCTCCGGCCTGCTCTTGCTCTGGCTCTGGCCTGCCCTCGCCCTGGCTCCGGCCAGCCCTCGCTCTGGTTCCAGCCAGCCCTCGCCTTGGCTCCGGCCTGCTCTCGCCCTGGCTCCGCCTGCTCTTTCTCTAGCTCTGGCCTGCCGTCACCCTGGCTCCAGCCTGCTCTGGCTCTGGCTCTGGCCTGGCCTCGCCTTGGCTCCGACCTGCTCTCGCTCTGGCCTGCCCTCGCCTTGGCTCCGGCCTGCTCTCGCTCTGGCCTGCCCTGGCTCTGCCTCTGGCCTGCCCTCGCCTTGGCTCCGGCCCTGCTCTCGTCTTAGCTCCGGCCTGCTCTCGCTCTAGCTCCGGACTGCCCTCGCCCTGGCTCCGGCCTGCTCTCTTTTTGGCTCTGGCCTGCCCTTGCCCTGGCTCCGGCCTACTCTGGCTCTGGCCTGCTTTCGCTGTGGCTCTGGCCTCGCCCTGGCTCCGGCCTGTTCTCGCCCTGGTTCCGGCCTGCCCTTGCTTTGACTCCGGCCTTCTCTCGCTCTGGCTCTGGCCTGCGCTTGCCTTGGCTCTGGCCTACTCTCGCTCTAGCTCTGGCCTGCCCTCGACCTGGCTCCGGTCAGCTCTGGTTCTGGCTCTGGCGTGCCCTCGCCTTGGCTCCGGCCTGCTCTCGCTCTGACTCTGGCCTGCCCTCGCCCTGGCTCCGACCTGCTCTGAATCTGGCTCTGGCCTGCCATCGCTTTGGCTCCGGCCTGCTCTCGCCCTGGCTCCGGCCTGCTCTCGCTCTGGCTCTCGCCTGCCCTCTCCTTGGCTCCGGCCTGCTCTCTCTCGCCTTGGCTCCGGCCTGCTCTCGCTCTGGCTCCACCTGCTCTTTCTCTAGCTCTGGCCTGCTGTCACCCTGGCTCCGGCCTGCTCTCGCTCTGGCCTGCCCTTGCCTTGGCTCCGGCCTGCTCTCGCCCTTGCTCTTGCTTGCTCTCGCTCTGGCTCTTGCCTGTCCTCTCCTTGTCTCCGGCCTGCTCTCGCACTGGCTCCGGCCTGCCCTCGTCCTGGCTCCGGCCTGCCCTCGTCCTGGCTCCGGCCTGCTATCTTTATGGCTCCTGTCTGCCCTCACCTTGGCTCCTGCCTGTTCTCGCCCTGGATACAACCTGCTCTCGCCTTGGCTCCGGCCTGCTCTTGCTCTGGTTCCAGCCTGCCCTTACCTTGGCTCTCCGGCCTGCTCTGGCTCTGGCTCCAGCGCTCTGGCTCCGGCCTGCCCTCGCCTTGGCTCCGGCCTGCTCTCGCTTCTACTCCAGCCTGCCCTCTCCCTGGCTCCGGCCTGCTCTCGCTCTGGCTCTGGCCTGTCCTCGACCTGGCTCCGGCCTGCCCTCGCTCTGTCTCTGGCCTGCCCTCGCCTTGGCTCCGAACTGCTTTTGCCCTGGCTCCGGCCTGCTCTCACTCTGGCCTGCCCTTGCCTTAGCTCCCGCCTGCTCTCGCCCTGGCTCCGGCTTCCTCTCTCTCTGGCTCTAGCCTGCCCTCGCCTTGGCTCTGGCCTGCTCTCGCTATGGCACCGACCTACCCTCGCACGGGCTCCGCCTGCTCTCGCTCTGGCCTGCTTTCGCCCAGGCTCTGGCCTGCTCTCGCTCTTGCTCTGGCCTGCTCTCGCTCTGAATCCGGCCTGCCATTGCTCTGGCTCCGGCCTACTCTAGTTCTGGTCTGGCCTTCCCTCGCACGGGCTCCGGCCTGCTCTCGCCCTGGATCTGGCCTGTTCTCGCCTTGGCTCCGGCCTTCTCTCGCCATTGCTCCGGCTTGCTCTCTCTCTGGCTCTGGCCTGCCCTTGCCTTGGCTCCCGCCTGCTCTCGCCCTTGCTCCGGCTTGCTCTCTCTCTGGCTCTGGCCTGCCCTCTCCTTGGCTCCGGCCTGCTCTCGCTATGGCTCCGGCCTGCCCTCGCACGGGCTCCAGCCTGCTTTTGCTCTGGATCTGGCCTGCTCTTGCTCTGGCTCCGGCCTGCCCTCGTCCTGGCTCCGGCCTGCTATCTCTATGGCTCCTGCCTGCCCTCACCTTGGCTCCTGCCTGTTCTCGCCCTGGATACGACCTGCTCTCGCCTTGGCTCCGGCCTGCTCTTGCTCTGGTTCCAGCCTGCCCTTACCTTGGCTCTCCGGCCTGCTCTGGCTCTGGCTCCAGTTCTCTGTCTCCGGCCTGCCCTCACCTTGGCTCCGGCCTGCCCTCACCTTGGCTCCGGCCTGCTCTCTCCTTGGCTCCGGCCTGCTCTCTCCTTGGCTCCGGCCTGCTCTCTCCTTGGCTCCGGCCTGCTCTTGCTCTGGCTCTGGCCTGCCCTCGCCCTGGCTCCGGCCAGCCCTCGCTCTGGCTCCAGCCAGCCCTCGCCTTGGCTCCGGCCTGCTCTCGCCCTGGCTCCGCCTGCTCTTTCTCTAGCTCTGGCCTGCCGTCACCCTGGCTCCAGCCTGCTCTGGCTCTGGCCTGGCCTCGCCTTGGCTCCGACCTGCTCTCGCTCTGGCCTGCCCTCGCCTTGGCTCCGGCCTGCTCTCGCTCTGGCTCTGGCCTGCCCTGGCTCTGCCTCTGGCCTGCCCTCGCCTTGGCTCCGGCCCTGCTCTCGTCTTAGCTCCGGCCTGCTCTCGCTCTAGCTCCGGACTGCCCTCGCCCTGGCTCCGGCCTGCTCTCTTTTTGGCTCTGGCCTGCCCTTGCCCTGGCTCCGGCCTACTCTGGCTCTGGCCTGCTTTCGCTGTGGCTCTGGCCTCGCCCTGGCTCCGGCCTGTTCTCGCCCTGGTTCCGGCCTGCCCTTGCTTTGACTCCGGCCTTCTCTCGCTCTGGCTCTGGCCTGCCCTTGCCTTGGCTCTGGCCTACTCTCGCTCTAGCTCTGGCCTGCCCTCGACCTGGCTCCGGTCAGCTCTGGTTCTGGCTCTGGCGTGCCCTCGCCTTGGCTCCGGCCTGCTCTCGCTCTGACTCTGGCCTGCCCTCGCCCTGGCTCCGACCTGCTCTGAATCTGGCTCTGGCCTGCCATCGCTTTGGCTCCGGCCTGCTCTCGCCTTGGCTCCGGCCTGCTCTCTCTCGCCTTGGCTCCGGCCTGCTCTCGCTCTGGCTCCACCTGCTCTTTCTCTAGCTCTGGCCTGCTCTGGCTCTGCCTCTGGCCTGCCCTCGCCTTGGCTCCGGCCCTGCTCTCGTCTTAGCTCCGGCCTGCTCTCGCTCTAGCTCCGGACTGCCCTCGCCCTGG
Organism: Phyllobates terribilis; assembly: GCF_046119375.1. Lineage (NCBI taxonomy): Eukaryota > Metazoa > Chordata > Amphibia > Anura > Dendrobatidae > Phyllobates > Phyllobates terribilis. The sequence continues at coordinate 1,473,263 of NW_027362898.1, read as the reverse complement.
CTCCGGCCTGCTCTCTTTTTGGCTCTGGCCTGCCCTTGCCCTGGCTCCGGCCTACTCTGGCTCTGGCCTGCTTTCGCTGTGGCTCTGGCCTCGCCCTGGCTCCGGCCTGTTCTCGCCCTGGTTCCGGCCTGCCCTTGCTTTGACTCCGGCCTTCTCTCGCTCTGGCTCTGGCCTGCCCTTGCCTTGGCTCTGGCCTACTCTCGCTCTAGCTCTGGCCTGCCCTCGACCTGGCTCCGGTCAGCTCTGGTTCTGGCTCTGGCGTGCCCTCGCCTTGGCTTCGGCCTGCTCTCGCTCTGACTCTGGCCTGCCCTCGCCCTGGCTCCGACCTGCTCTCGCTCTGGCTCTCGCCTGCCCTCTCCTTGGCTCCGGCCTGCTCTCTCTCGCCTTGGCTCCGGCCTGCTCTCGCTCTGGCTCCACCTGCTCTTTCTCTAGCTCTGGCCTGCTGTCACCCTGGCTCCGGCCTGCTCTCGCTCTGGCCTGCCCTTGCCTTGGCTCCGGCCTGCTCTCGCCCTTGCTCTTGCTTGCTCTCGCTCTGGCTCTTGCCTGTCCTCTCCTTGTCTCCGGCCTGCTCTCGCACTGGCTCCGGCCTGCCCTCGTCCTGGCTCCGGCCTGCTCTCGCTCTGGCTCTGGCCTGCTATCTTTATGGCTCCTGTCTGCCCTCACCTTGGCTCCTGCCTGTTCTCGCCCTGGATACAACCTGCTCTCGCCTTGGCTCCTGCCTGCTCTTGCTCTGGTTCCAGCCTGCCCTTACCTTGGCTCTCCGGCCTGCTCTGGCTCTGGCTCCAGCGCTCTGGCTCCGGCCTGCCCTCGCCTTGGCTCCGGCCTGCTCTCGCTTCTACTCCAGCCTGCCCTCTCCCTGGCTCCGGCCTGCTCTCGCTCTGGCTCTGGCCTGTCCTCGACCTGGCTCCGGCCTGCCCTCGCTCTGTCTCTGGCCTGCCCTCGCCTTGGCTCCGAACTGCTTTTGCCCTGGCTCCGGCCTGCTCTCACTCTGGCCTGCCCTTGCCTTAGCTCCCGCCTGCTCTCGCCCTGGCTCCGGCTTCCTCTCTCTCTGGCTCTAGCCTGCCCTCGCCTTGGCTCTGGCCTGCTCTCGCTATGGCACCGACCTACCCTCGCACGGGCTCCGCCTGCTCTCGCTCTGGCCTGCTTTCGCCCAGGCTCTGGCCTGCTCTCGCTCTTGCTCTGGCCTGCTCTCGCTCTGAATCCGGCCTGCCATTGCTCTGGCTCCGGCCTACTCTAGTTCTGGTCTGGCCTTCCCTCGCACGGGCTCCGGCCTGCTCTCGCCCTGGATCTGGCCTGTTCTCGCCTTGGCTCCGGCCTTCTCTCGCCATTGCTCCGGCTTGCTCTCTCTCTGGCTCTGGCCTGCCCTTGCCTTGGCTCCCGCCTGCTCTCGCCCTTGCTCCGGCTTGCTCTCTCTCTGGCTCTGGCCTGCCCTCTCCTTGGCTCTGGCCTGCCCTCTCCTTGGCTCCGGCCTGCTCTCGCTATGGCTCCGGCCTGCCCTCGCACGGGCTCCAGCCTGCTTTTGCTCTGGATCTGGCCTGCTCTTGCTCTGGCTCCGGCCTGCCCTCGTCCTGGCTCCGGCCTGCTATCTCTATGGCTCCTGCCTGCCCTCACCTTGGCTCCTGCCTGTTCTCGCCCTGGATACGACCTGCTCTCGCCTTGGCTCCGGCCTGCTCTTGCTCTGGTTCCAGCCTGCCCTTACCTTGGCTCTCCGGCCTGCTCTGGCTCTGGCTCCAGTTCTCTGTCTCCGGCCTGCCCTCACCTTGGCTCCGGCCTGCTCTCTCCTTGGCTCCGGCCTGCTCTTGCTCTGGCTCTGGCCTGCCCTCTCCCTGGCTCCGGCCTGCCCTCGCTCTGGCTCCAGCCAGCCCTCGCCTTGGCTCCGGCCTGCTCTCGCCCTGGCTCCGCCTGCTCTTTCTCTAGCTCTGGCCTGCCGTCACCCTGGCTCCAGCCTGCTCTGGCTCTGGCTCTGGCCTGGCCTCGCCTTGGCTCCGACCTGCTCTCGCTCTGGCCTGCCCTCGCCTTGGCTCCGGCCTGCTCTCGCTCTGGCTCTGGCCTGCCCTGGCTCTGCCTCTGGCCTGCCCTCGCCTTGGCTCCGGCCCTGCTCTCGTCTTAGCTCCGGCCTGCTCTCGCTCTAGCTCCGGACTGCCCTCGCCCTGGCTCCGGCCTGCTCTCTTTTTGGCTCTGGCCTGCCCTTGCCCTGGCTCCGGCCTACTCTGGCTCTGGCCTGCTTTCGCTGTGGCTCTGGCCTCGCCCTGGCTCCGGCCTGTTCTCGCCCTGGTTCCGGCCTGCCCTTGCTTTGACTCCGGCCTTCTCTCGCTCTGGCTCTGGCCTGCCCTTGCCTTGGCTCTGGCCTACTCTCGCTCTAGCTCTGGCCTGCCCTCGATCTGGCTCCGGTCAGCTCTGGTTCTGGCTCTGGCGTGCCCTCGCCTTGGCTCCGGCCTGCTCTCGCTCTGACTCTGGCCTGCCCTCGCCCTGGCTCCGACCTGCTCTGAATCTGGCTCTGGCCTGCCATCGCTTTGGCTCCGGCCTGCTCTCGCCCTGGCTCCGGCCTGCTCTCGCTCTGGCTCTCGCCTGCCCTCTCCTTGGCTCCGGCCTGCTCTCTCTCGCCTTGGCTCCGGCCTGCTCTCGCTCTGGCTCCACCTGCTCTTTCTCTAGCTCTGGCCTGCTGTCACCCTGGCTCCGGCCTGCTCTTGCTCTGGCCTGCCCTTGCCTTGGCTCCGGCCTGCTCTCGCCCTTGCTCTTGCTTGCTCTCGCTCTGGCTCTTGCCTGTCCTCTCCTTGTCTCCGGCCTGCTCTCGCACTGGCTCCGGCCTGCCCTCGTCCTGGCTCCGGCCTGCTCTCGCTCTGGCTCTGGCCTGCTATCTTTATGGCTCCTGTCTGCCCTCACCTTGGCTCCTGCCTGTTCTTGCCCTGGATACGACCTGCTCTCGCCTTAGCTCCGGCCTGCTCTTGCTCTGGTTCCAGCCTGCCCTTACCTTGGCTCTCCGGCCTGCTCTGGCTCCGGCTCCAGCGCTCTGGCTCCGGCCTGCCCTCGCCTTGGCTCCGGCCTGCTATCGCTTCTACTCCAGCCTGCCCTCTCCCTGGCTCCGGCCTGCTCTCGCTCTGGCTCTGGCCTGTCCTCGACCTGGCTCCGGCCTGCCCTCGCTCTGTCTCTGGCCTGCCCTCGCCTTGGCTCCGGCCTGCTCTTGCTCTGGTTCCAGCCTGCCCTTACCTTGGCTCTCCGGCCTGCTCTGGCTCTGGCTCCAGTTCTCTGTCTCCGGCCTGCCCTCACCTTGGCTCCGGCCTGCTCTCTCCTTGGCTCCGGCCTGCTCTTGCTCTGGCTCCGGCCTGCCCTCGCCCTGGCTCCGGCCCGCCCTCGCTCTGGCTCCAGCCAGCCCTCGCCTTGGCTCTGGCCTGCTCTCGCCCTGGCTCCGCCTGCTCTTTCTCTAGCTCTGGCCTGCCGTCACCCTGTCTCCAGCCTGCTCTCGCTCTGGCTCTGGCCTGGCCTCGCCTTGGCTCCGACCTGCTATCGCTCTGGCCTGCCCTCGCCTTGGCTCCGGCCTGCTCTCGCTCTGGCTCTGGCCTGCCCTGGCTCTGCCTCTGGCCTGCCCTCGCCTTGGCTCCGGCCCTGCTCTCGTCTTAGCTCCGGCCTGCTCTCGCTCTAGCTCCGGACTGCCCTCGTCCTGGCTCCGGCCTGCTCTCTTTTTGGCTCTGGCCTGCCCTTGCCCTGGCTCCGGCCTACTCTGGCTCTGGCCTGCTTTCGCTGTGGCTCTGGCCTCGCCCTGGCTCCGGCCTGTTCTCGCCCTGGTTCCGGCCTGCCCTTGCTTTGACTCCGGCCTTCTCTCGCTCTGGCTCTGGCCTGCCCTTGCCTTGGCTCTGGCCTACTCTCGCTCTAGCTCTGGCCTGCCCTCGACCTGGCTCCGGTCAGCTCTGGTTCTGGCTCTGGCGTGCCCTCGCCTTGGCTCCGGCCTGCTCTCGCTCTGACTCTGGCCTGCCCTCGCCCTGGCTCCGACCTGCTCTGAATCTGGCTCTGGCCTGCCATCGCTTTGGCTCCGGCCTGCTCTCGCCCTGGCTCCGGCCTGCTCTCGCTCTGGCTCTCGCCTGCCCTCTCCTTGGCTCCGGCCTGCTCTCTCTCGCCTTGGCTCCGGCCTGCTCTCGCTCTGGCTCCACCTGCTCTTTCTCTAGCTCTGGCCTGCTGTCACCCTGGCTCCGGCCTGCTCTCGCTCTGGCCTGCCCTTGCCTTGGCTCCGGCCTGCTCTCGCCCTTGCTCTTGCTTGCTCTCGCTCTGGCTCTTGCCTGTCCTCTCCTTGTCTCCGGCCTGCTCTCGCACTGGCTCCGGCCTGCCCTCGTCCTGGCTCCGGCCTGCTCTCGCTCTGGCTCTGGCCTGCTATCTTTATGGCTCCTGTCTGCCCTCACCTTGGCTCCTGCCTGTTCTCGCCCTGGATACAACCTGCTCTCGCCTTGGCTCCGGCCTGCTCTTGCTCTGGTTCCAGCCTGCCCTTACCTTGGCTCTCCGGCCTGCTCTGGCTCTGGCTCCGGCCTGCCCTCGCCTTGGCTCCGGCCTGCTCTCGCTTCTACTCCAGCCTGCCCTCTCCCTGGCTCCGGCCTGCTCTCGCTCTGGCTCTGGCCTGTCCTCGACCTGGCTCCGGCCTGCCCTCGCTCTGTCTCTGGCCTGCCCTCGCCTTGGCTCCGAACTGCTTTTGCCCTGGCTCCGGCCTGCTCTCACTCTGGCCTGCCCTTGCCTTAGCTCCCGCCTGCTCTCGCCCTGGCTCCGGCTTCCTCTCTCTCTGGCTCTAGCCTGCCCTCGCCTTGGCTCTGGCCTGCTCTCGCTATGGCACCGACCTACCCTTGCACGGGCTCCGCCTGCTCTCGCTCTGGCCTGCTTTCGCCCAGGCTCTGGCCTGCTCTCGCTCTTGCTCTGGCCTGCTCTCGCTCTGAATCCGGCCTGCCATTGCTCTGGCTCCGGCCTACTCTAGTTCTGGCTCTGGCCTTCCCTCGCACGGGCTCCGGCCTGCTCTCGCCCTGGATCTGGCCTGTTCTCGCCTTGGCTCCGGCCTTCTCTCGCCATTGCTCCGGCTTGCTCTCTCTCTGGCTCTGGCCTGCCCTTGCCTTGGCTCCCGCCTGCTCTCGCCCTTGCTCCGGCTTGCTCTCTCTCTGGCTCTGGCCTGCCCTCTCCTTGGCTCCGGCCTGCTCTCGCTATGGCTCCAGCCTGCCCTCGCACGGGCTCCGGCCTGCTTTTGCCCTGGATCTGGCCTGCTCTTGCTCTGGCTCCGGCCTGCTCTTGCTCTGGCTCCGGCCTGCTCTTGCTCTGGCTCCGGCCTGCCCTCGTCCTGGCTCCGGCCTGCTCTCGCTCTGGCTCTGGCCTGCTATCTCTATGGCTCCTGCCTGCCCTCACCTTGGCTCCTGCCTGTTCTCGCCCTGGATACGACCTGCTTTCGCCTTGGCTCCGGCCTGCTCTTGCTCTGGTTCCAGCCTGCCCTTACCTTGGCTCTCCGGCCTGCCCTTGCTCTGGCTCCAGCCAGCCCTCGCCTTGGCTCCGGCCTGCTCTCGCCCTGGCTCCGCCTGCTCTTGCTCTAGCTCTGGCCTGCCGTCACCCTGGCTCCTGCCTGCTCTCGTTCTGGCTCTGGCTTGCCCTCGCTTTGGCTCCGAACTGCTCTCGCTCTGGCTCTGGCCTGCCCTCGCCTTGGCTCCGGCCTGCTCTCGCTCTGGCTCTGGCCTGCCCTGGCTCTGCCTCTGGCCTGCCCTCGCCTTAGCTCCGGCCCTGCTCTCGTCTTAGCTCTGGCCTGCTCTCGCTCTAGCTCCGGACTGCCCTCGCCCTGGCTCCGGCCTGCTCTCTTTTTGGCTCTGGCCTGCCCTTGCCCTGGCTCCGGCCTACTCTGGCTCTGGCCTGCTTTCGCTGTGGCTCTGGCCTCGCCCTGGCTCCAGCCTGTTCTCGCCCTGGTTCCTGCCTGCCCTTGCTTTGACTCCGGCCTTCTCTCGCTCTGGCTCTGGCCTGCCCTTGCCTTGGCTCTGGCCTACTCTCGCTCTAGCTTTGGCCTGCCCTCGACCTGGCTCCGGTCAGCTCTGATTCTGGCTCTGGCGTGCCCTCGCCTTGGCTCCGGCCTGCTCTCGCTCTGACTCTGGCCTGCCCTCGCCCTGGCTCCGACCTGCTCTGAATCTGGCTCTGGCCTGCCATCGCTTTGGCTCCGGCCTGCTCTCGCCCTGGCTCCGGCCTGCTCTCGCTCTGGCTCTCGCCTGCCCTCGCCTTGGCTCTGGCCTGCTCTCTCTCGCCATGGCTCCGGCCTGCTCTCGCTTTGGCTCCGCCTGCTCTTTCTCTAGCTCTGGCCTGCCGTCACCCTGGCTCCGGCCTGCTCTCGCTGTGGCCTGCCCTTGCCTTGGCTCCGGCCTGCTCTCGCCCTTGCTCCTGCTTGCTCTCTCTCTGGCTCTGGCCTGTCCTCTCCTTGTCTCCGGCCTGCTCTCGCACTGGCTCCGGCCTGCCCTCGTCCTGGCTCCGGCCTGCTATCTCTCTGGCTCCTGCCTGCCCTCTCCTTGGCTCCTGCCTGTTCTCGCCCTGGATACGACCTGCTCTCGCCTTGGCTCCGGCCTGCTCTCGCTCTGGTTCCAGCCTGCCCTTACCTTGGCTCATGCCTGCTCTCTATCTGGCCTGCCCTCTCCTTGGCTCCTGCCTGTTCTCGCTCTGGCTCCGGCCTGCCCTCGCTCTGGCTCCGGCCTGCCCTCGCCTTGGCTCCGGCGTGCCCTCTCCTTGGCTCCCGCCTGCTCTCGCTCTGACTCTGGTCTGTCCTCGCCTTGGCTCCGGCCTGCTCTCTCCCTTGCTCCGGCCTGCTCTCGCTCTGGCTTCGGCCTGCCCTCTCCTTGGCTCCGGCCTGCCCTTGCTCTGGCTCTGGGCAGCCCTCGCCTTGGCTCCGGCCAGCTCCTGCTCTGGCTCCGGCCTGCCCTCGCCCTGGCTCCGGCCTGCTCTCGCCCTGGCTCCGGCCTGCTCTCGCCCTGGCTCCGGCCTGCCCTCACTCTGGCTCCGGCCTGCTCTCGCTATGGCTCCAGCCTGGCCTCGCACGGGCTCCGGCCTGCTTTTGCCCTGGATCTGGCCTGCTCTTGCTCTGGCTCCGGCCTGCTCTTGCTCTGGCTCCGGCCTGCTATTGCTCTGGCTCCAGCCTGCCCTCGTCCTGGCTCCGGCCTGCTCTCGCTCTGGCTCTGGCCTGCTATCTCTATGGCTCCTGCCTGCCGTCACCTTGGCTCCTGCCTGTTCTCGCCCTGGATACGACCTGCTCTCGCCTTGGCTCCGTCCTGCTCTTGCTCTGGTTCCAGCCTGCCCTTACCTTGGCTCTCCGGCCTGCTCTGGCTCTGGCTCCAGTTCTCTGTCTCCGGCCTGCCCTCACTTTGGCTCCGGCCTGCTCTCTCCTTGGCTCCGGCCTGCTCTTGCTCTGGCTCCGGCCTGCCCTCGCCCTGCCTCCGGCCTGCCCTTGCTCTGGCTCCAGCCAGCCCTCGCCTTGGCTCCGGCCTGCTGTCGCCCTGGCTCCGCCTGCTCTTGCTCTAGCTCTGGCCTGCCATCACCCTGGCTCCAGCCTGCTCTCGCTCTGGCTCTGGCCTGCCCTCGCTTTGGCTCCGACCTGCTCTTGCTTTGGCTCTGGCCTGCCCTCGCCTTGGCTCCGGCCTGCTCTCGCTCTGGCTCTGGCCTGCCCTGGCTCTGCCTCTGGCCTGCCCTTGCCTTAGCTCTGGCCCTGCTCTCGTCTTAGTTCCGGCCTGCTCTCGCTCTAGCTCCAGACTGCCCTCGCCCTGGCTCCGGCCTGCTCTCTTTTTGGCTCTGGCCTGCCCTTGCCCTGGCTCCGGCCTACTCTGGCTCTGGCCTGCTTTCGCTGTGGCTCTGGCCTCGCCCTGGCTCCGGCCTGTTCTCGCCCTGGTTCCTGCCTGCCCTTGCTTTGACTCCGGCCTTCTCTCGCTCTGGCTCTGGCCTGCCCTTGCCTTGGCTCTGGCCTACTCTCGCTCTAGCTCTGGCCTGCCCTCGACCTGGGTCCGGTCAGCTCTGGTTCTGGCTCTGGCGTGCCCTCGCCTTGGCTCTGGCCTGCTCTCGCTCTGACTCTGGCCTGCCCTCGCCCTGGCTCCGACCTGCTCTGAATCTGGCTCTGGCCTGCCATCGCTTTGGCTCCGGCCTGCTCTCGCCCTGGCTCCGGCCTGCTCTCGCTCTGGCTCTCGCCTGCCCTCGCCTTGGCTCTGGCCTGCTCTCTCTCGCCATGGCTCCGGCCTGCTCTCGCTTTGGCTCCGCCTGCTCTTTCTCTAGCTCTGGCCTGCCGTCACCCTGGCTCCGGCCTGCTCTCGCTCTGGCCTGCCCTTGCCTTGGCTCCGGCCTGCTCTCGCCCTTGCTCTTGCTTGCTCTCTCTCTGGCTCTGGTCTGTCCTCTCCTTGTCTCCGGCCTGCTCTCGCACTGGCTCCGGCCTGCCCTCGTCCTGGCTCCGGCCTGCTATCTCTCTGGCTCCTGCCTGCCCTCTCCTTGGCTCCTGCCTGTTCTCGCCCTGGATACGACCTGCTCTCGCCTTGGCTCCGGCCTGCTCTCGCTTTGGTTCCAGCCTGCCCTTATTACCTTGGCTCATGCCTGCTCTCTATCTGGCCTGCCCTCTCCTTGGCTCCTGCCTGTTCTCGCTCTGGCTCCGGCCTGCCCTCGCTCTGGCTTCGGCCTGCCCTCGCCTTGGCTCCGGCGTGCCCTCTCCTTGGCTCCCGCCTGCTCTCGCTCTGACTCTGGTCTGTCCTCGCCTTGGCTCCGGCCTGCTCTCGCCCTTGCTCCGGCCTGCTCTCGCTCTGGCTTCGGCCTGCCCTCGCCCTGGTTCCGGCCTGCCCTTGCTCTGGCTCTGGGCAGCCCTCGCCTTGGCTCTGGCCAGCTCCTGCTCTGGCTCCGGCCTGCCCTCGCCTTGGTACCGGCCTGCTCTCGCCCTGGCTCCGGCCTGCTCTCGCCCTGGCTCCGGCCTGCCCTCACCCTGGCTCCGGCCTGATCTCGCTCTGGCTCTGGCCTGCCCTCACCCTGGCTCCGGCCTGCTCTCGCTCTGGCCTGCCCTTGCCTTGGCTCTGGCCTGCTCTCGCCCTTGCTCTTGCTTGCTCTCGCTCTGGCTCTGGCCTGTCCTCTCCTTGTCTCCGGCCTGCTCTCGCACTGGCTCCGGCCTGCCCTCGTCCTGGCTCCGGCCTGCTCTCGCTCTGGCTCTCGCCTGCTATCTCTATGGCTCCTGCCTGCCCTCACCTTGGCTCCTGCCTGTTCTCGCCCTGGATACGTCCTGCTCTTGCCTTGGCTCCGGCCTGCTCTTGCTCTGGTTCCAGCCTGCCCTTACCTTGGCTCTCCGGCCTGCTCTGGCTCTGGCTCCAGCGCTCTGTCTCCGGCCTGCCCTCGCCTTGGCTCCGGCCTGCTCTCGCTTCTGCTCCAGCCTGCCCTCGCCCTGGCTCCGGCCTGCTCTTGCTCTGGCTCTGGCCTGCCCTCGACCTGGCTCCGGCCTGCCCTCGCTCTGTCTCTGGCCTGCCCTCGCCTTGGCTCCGAACTGCTCTTGCCCTGGCTCCGGCCTGCTCTCGCTCTGGCCTGCCCTTGCCTTAGCTCCCGCCTGCTCTCGCCCTGGCTTCGGCTTCCTCTCTCTCTGGCTCTAGCCTGCCCTCGCCTTGGCTCTGGCCTGCTCTCGCTATGGCACCGACCTGCCCTCGCACGGGCTCCGCCTGCTCTCGCTCTGGCCTGCTTTCGCCCAGGCTCTGGCCTGCTCTCGCTCTTGCTCTGGCCTGCTCTCGCTCTTGCTCTGGCCTGCTCTCGCTCTGGATCCGGCCTGCCATTGCTCTGGCTCCGGACTACTCTCGTTCTGGCTCTGGCCTGCCCTCGCACGGGCTCCGGCCTGCTCTCGCCCTGGATCTGGCCTGCTCTCGCCCTGGATCTGGCCTGCTCTCGCCTTGGCTCCGGCCTTCTCTCGCCATTGCTCCGGCTTGCTCTCTCTCTGGCTCTGGCCTGCCCTCTCCTTGGCTCCCGCCTGCTCTCGCCCTTGCTCCGGCTTGCTCTCTCTCTGGCTCTGGCCTGCCCTCTACTTGGCTCCGGCCTGCTCTCGCTATGGCTCTGGCCTGCCTTCGCACGGGCTCCGGCTTGCTTTTTCCCTGGATCTGGCCTGCTCTTGCTCTGGCTCCGGCCTGCCTTCACCCTGGCTCCAGCCTGCCCTCTCTCTGGCTCTGGCTTGCCCTCGCCCTGGCTGCGGCATGTCCTCGCTCTGTATCCGGCCTCCTCTCGCCTTGGCTCCGGCCTGCTCTCGCCTTGGTTCCAGCCTGCTCTCGCCCTGGCTCTGGCCTGCTCTCACCCTGATACTGACCTGCCCTTGCCTTCGCTCCGGCCCTCTCTCGCTCTGGCTCCGGCCTGCCCTTGCCCTGGATCCGGCCTGCTCTCTCCTTGGCTCCGGCCTGCTCTTGCTCTGGCTCCGGCCTGCCCTCGCCCTGGCTCCGGCCTGTCCTTGCTCTGGCTCCAGCCAGCCCTCGCCTTGGCTCCGGCCTGCTCTCCCCCTGGCTCCGCCTGCTCTTGCTCTAGCTCTGGCCTGCCGTCACCCTGGCTCCAGCCTGCTCTCGCTCTGGCTCTGGCTTGCCCTCGCCTTGGCTCCGACCTGCTCTCGCTCTGGCTCTGGCCTGCCCTCGCCTTTGCTCCGGCCTGCTTTCGCTCTGGCTCTGGCCTGCCCTGCTCTGCCTCTGGCCTGCCCTCGTCTTGGCTCCGGCCTGCCCTCGCCTTGGCTCCGGCCGTGCTCTCGTCTTAGCTCTGGCCTGCTCTCGCTCTAGCTCCGGACTGCCCTCGCCCTGGCTCCGTCCTGCTCTCTTTTTGGCTCTGGCCTGCCCTTGCCCTGGCTCCGTCCTACTCTGGCTCTGTCTGGCCTGCTTTCGCTCTGGCTCTGGCTCCGGCCTGTTCTCGCCCTTGTTCCGGCCTGCCCTTGCTTTGACTCCGGCCTACTCTCGCTCAAGCTCTGGCCTGCCCTCGACCTGGCTCCGGTCAGCTCTCGTTCTGGCTCTGGCGTGCCCTCGCCTTGGCTCCGGCCTGCTCTCGCTCTGACTCTGGCCTGCCCTCGCCCTGGCTCCGACCTGCTCTGGATCTGGCTCTGGCCTGCCCTCGCTTTGGCTCCGGCTTGCTATCGCCCTGGCTCCGGCCTGCTCTCGCTCTGGCTCTCGTCTGCCCTCGCCTTGGCTCCGGCCTGCTCTCTCTCGCCTTGGCTCCGGCCTGCTCTCGCTCTGGCTCCAGCCAGCCCTCACCTTTGCTCCGGCCTGCTCTCGCCCTGGCTCCGCCTGCTCTTGCTCTAGCTCTGGCCTGCCGTCACCCTGGCTCCGGCCTGCTCTCGCTCTGGCCTGCCCTTGCCTTGGCTCCGGCCTGCTCTCGCCCTTGCTCTTGCTTGCTCTCGCTCTGCCTCTGGCCTGTCCTCTCCTTGTCTCCGGCCTCCTCTCGCACTGGCTCCGGCCTGCCCTCGTCCTGGCTCCGGCATGCTCTCGCCTTGTCTCCGGCCTGCTATTGCTCTGGCTGTAGCCTGCCCGAGCTCGCTTTGGCTCTGGCTTGCCCTCTCTCTGGCTCTTGCCTGCCCTCGCCTTGACTCCGGCCTGCTCTGACTCTGGCTCGGGCCTGCTCTCGCCTTGTCTCCGGCCTGTTCTCGCCTTGGCTCCGGCGTGCTCTCGCCTTGGCTCCGGCCTTCTCTCGCCCTGGCTCTGGCCTGCCCTCGCCCTGGCTCCGGCATGTTATCGCCTTGGCTCCGGCCTGCTATCGCTCTGGCTCTAGCCTGCCCGAGCTCGCTTTGGCTCTGGCTTGCCCTCGCTCTGGCTCTTGCCTACCCTCGCCTTGACTCCGGCCTGCTCTCTCCTTGGCTCCGGCCTGTTCTCGCCTTGGCTCCGGCGTGCTCTCGCCCTGGCCCCGGCCTGCTTTCGCCCTGGTTCCGGCCTGCCCTTGCCTTGGCTCCGGCCTTCTCTTGCTCTGGTCCTGGCCTGCCCTTGCCTTGGCTCTGGCCTACTCTCGCTCTGGCTCCGGCCTGCCCTCGCTCTGGCTCCGGCCTGCCCTTGCCCTGGCTCCGGCCTGCTCTCGCTCTGTCTCTGGCCTGCCCTTGCCTTTGCTCTGGCCTGCTATGGCTCTGGCTTGCCCTTGCCTTGGCTCCGGCCTGCTCTCGCTCTGGCTCTGGCCTGCCCTCGCCTTGGCTCCGGCCTGCTATCGCTCTGGCTCTAGCCTGCCCGAGCTCGCTTTGGCTCTGGCCTGCCCTCGCTCTTGCCCTTGCCTGCCCTCGCCTTGGCTCCGGCCTGCTCTGACTCTGGCTCGGGCCTGCCCTCGCCCTGGCTCCGGCCTGCTCTCGCCTTGGCTCCGACCTGCTCTCCCTTTGGCTCTGGCCTGCTCTCGCTCTGGCTCCGGCCTGCCCTCGCCCTGGCTCCAGCCTGCCCTCGCCCTGTCTCCAGGCTGCCCTCTCTCTGGCTCTGGCCTGCCCTCGCTCCGGCATGTTCTCGCCTTGGCTCCGGTCTGCTATCCTTCTGACTCTAGCCTGCCCGAGCTCGCTCTGTCTCTGGCTTACCCTCGCTCTGGCTCTTGCCTGCCTTTGCCTTGACTCCGGCCTGCTCTGACTCTGGCTCGGGCCTGCCCTTGCCCTGGCTCTGGCCTGCCCTTGCCCTGGCTCCGGCCTACTCTTGCCCTGGCTCTGGCCTGCTCTCGCCCTGGCTCTGGCCTGCTCTCGCCCTGGCTCTGGCCTGCTCTGCCCTGGCTCTGGCCTGCTCTCGCCCTGGCTCTGGCCTGCTCTCGCCCTGGTTTCGGCCTGCCCTTGCCTTGTCTCCGGCCTTCTCTTGCTCTGGCTCCGGCCTGCCCTTGCCTTGGCTCTGGCCAACTCTCGCTCTGGCTCCGGCCTGCCCTCGCCCTGGCTCCGGCCTGCTCTTGCTCTGGCTCTGGCCTGCCCTCGACCTGGCTCCGGCCTGCCCTCGCTCTGTCTCTGGCCTGCCCTCGCCTTGGCTCCGAACTGCTCTTGCCCTGGCTCCGGCCTGCTCTCGCTCTGGCCTGCCCTTGCCTTAGCTCCCGCCTGCTCTCGCCCTGGCTTCGGCTTCCTCTCTCTCTGGCTCTAGCCTGCCCTCGCCTTGGCTCTGGCCTGCTCTCGCTATGGCACCGACCTGCCCTCGCACGGGCTCCGCCTGCTCTCGCTCTGGCCTGCTTTCGCCCAGGCTCTGGCCTGCTCTCGCTCTTGCTCTGGCCTGCTCTCGCTCTTGCTCTGGCCTGCTCTCGCTCTGGATCCGGCCTGCCATTGCTCTGGCTCCGGACTACTCTCGTTCTGGCTCTGGCCTGCCCTCGCACGGGCTCCGGCCTGCTCTCGCCCTGGATCTGGCCTGCTCTCGCCCTGGATCTGGCCTGCTCTCGCCTTGGCTCCGGCCTTCTCTCGCCATTGCTCCGGCTTGCTCTCTCTCTGGCTCTGGCCTGCCCTCTCCTTGGCTCCCGCCTGCTCTCGCCCTTGCTCCGGCTTGCTCTCTCTCTGGCTCTGGCCTGCCCTCTACTTGGCTCCGGCCTGCTCTCGCTATGGCTCTGGCCTGCCTTCGCACGGGCTCCGGCTTGCTTTTTCCCTGGATCTGGCCTGCTCTTGCTCTGGCTCCGGCCTGCCTTCACCCTGGCTCCAGCCTGCCCTCTCTCTGGCTCTGGCTTGCCCTCGCCCTGGCTGCGGCATGTCCTCGCTCTGTATCCGGCCTCCTCTCGCCTTGGCTCCGGCCTGCTCTCGCCTTGGTTCCAGCCTGCTCTCGCCCTGGCTCTGGCCTGCTCTCACCCTGATACTGACCTGCCCTTGCCTTCGCTCCGGCCCTCTCTCGCTCTGGCTCCGGCCTGCCCTTGCCCTGGATCCGGCCTGCTCTCTCCTTGGCTCCGGCCTGCTCTTGCTCTGGCTCCGGCCTGCCCTCGCCCTGGCTCCGGCCTGTCCTTGCTCTGGCTCCAGCCAGCCCATGCCTTGGCTCCGGCCTGCTCTCCCCCTGGCTCCGCCTGCTCTTGCTCTAGCTCTGGCCTGCCGTCACCCTGGCTCCAGCCTGCTCTCGCTCTGGCTCTGGCTTGCCCTCGCCTTGGCTCCGACCTGCTCTCGCTCTGGCTCTGGCCTTCCCTCGCCTTTGCTCCGGCCTGCTTTCGCTCTGGCTCTGGCCTGCCCTGCTCTGCCTCTGGCCTGCCCTCGTCTTGGCTCCGGCCTGCCCTCGCCTTGGCTCCGGCCGTGCTCTCGTCTTAGCTCTGGCCTGCTCTCGCTCTAGCTCCGGACTGCCCTCGCCCTGGCTCCGTCCTGCTCTCTTTTTGGCTCTGGCCTGCCCTTGCCCTGGCTCCGTCCTACTCTGGCTCTGTCTGGCCTGCTTTCGCTCTGGCTCTGGCTCCGGCCTGTTCTCGCCCTTGTTCCGGCCTGCCCTTGCTTTGACTCCGGCCTACTCTCGCTCAAGCTCTGGCCTGCCCTCGACCTGGCTCCGGTCAGCTCTCGTTCTGGCTCTGGCGTGCCCTCGCCTTGGCTCCGGCCTGCTCTCGCTCTGACTCTGGCCTGCCCTCGCCCTGGCTCCGACCTGCTCTGGATCTGGCTCTGGCCTGCCCTCGCTTTGGCTCCGGCTTGCTATCGCCCTGGCTCCGGCCTGCTCTCGCTCTGGCTCTCGTCTGCCCTCGCCTTGGCTCCGGCCTGCTCTCTCTCGCCTTGGCTCCGGCCTGCTCTCGCTCTGGCTCCAGCCAGCCCTCACCTTGGCTCCGGCCTGCTCTCGCCCTGGCTCCGCCTGCTCTTGCTCTAGCTCTGGCCTGCCGTCACCCTGGCTCCGGCCTGCTCTCGCTCTGGCCTGCCCTTGCCTTGGCTCCGGCCTGCTCTCGCCCTTGCTCTTGCTTGCTCTCGCTCTGCCTCTGGCCTGTCCTCTCCTTGTCTCCGGCCTCCTCTCGCACTGGCTCCGGCCTGCCCTCGTCCTGGCTCCGGCATGCTCTCGCCTTGTCTCCGGCCTGCTATTGCTCTGGCTGTAGCCTGCCCGAGCTCGCTTTGGCTCTGGCTTGCCCTCTCTCTGGCTCTTGCCTGCCCTCGCCTTGACTCCGGCCTGCTCTGACTCTGGCTCGGGCCTGCTCTCGCCTTGTCTCCGGCCTGTTCTCGCCTTGGCTCCGGCGTGCTCTCGCCTTGGCTCCGGCCTTCTCTCGCCCTGGCTCTGGCCTGCCCTCGCCCTGGCTCCGGCATGTTATCGCCTTGGCTCCGGCCTGCTATCGCTCTGGCTCTAGCCTGCCCGAGCTCGCTTTGGCTCTGGCTTGCCCTCGCTCTGGCTCTTGCCTACCCTCGCCTTGACTCCGGCCTGCTCTCTCCTTGGCTCCGGCCTGTTCTCGCCTTGGCTCCGGCGTGCTCTCGCCCTGGCCCCGGCCTGCTTTCGCCCTGGTTCCGGCCTGCCCTTGCCTTGGCTCCGGCCTTCTCTTGCTCTGGTCCTGGCCTGCCCTTGCCTTGGCTCTGGCCTACTCTCGCTCTGGCTCCGGCCTGCCCTCGCTCTGGCTCCGGCCTGCCCTTGCCCTGGCTCCGGCCTGCTCTCGCTCTGTCTCTGGCCTGCCCTTGCCTTTGCTCTGGCCTGCTATGGCTCTGGCTTGCCCTTGCCTTGGCTCCGGCCTGCTCTCGCTCTGGCTCTGGCCTGCCCTCGCCTTGGCTCCGGCCTGCTATCGCTCTGGCTCTAGCCTGCCCGAGCTCGCTTTGGCTCTGGCCTGCCCTCGCTCTTGCCCTTGCCTGCCCTCGCCTTGGCTCCGGCCTGCTCTGACTCTGGCTCGGGCCTGCCCTCGCCCTGGCTCCGGCCTGCTCTCGCCTTGGCTCCGACCTGCTCTCCCTTTGGCTCTGGCCTGCTCTCGCTCTGGCTCCGGCCTGCCCTCGCCCTGGCTCCAGCCTGCCCTCGCCCTGTCTCCAGGCTGCCCTCTCTCTGGCTCTGGCCTGCCCTCGCTCCGGCATGTTCTCGCCTTGGCTCCGGTCTGCTATCCTTCTGACTCTAGCCTGCCCGAGCTCGCTCTGTCTCTGGCTTACCCTCGCTCTGGCTCTTGCCTGCCTTTGCCTTGACTCCGGCCTGCTCTGACTCTGGCTCGGGCCTGCCCTTGCCCTGGCTCTGGCCTGCCCTTGCCCTGGCTCTGGCCTACCCTTGCCCTGGCTCTGGCCTGCTCTCGCCCTGGCTCTGGCCTGCTCTCGCCCTGGCTCTGGCCTGCTCTGCCCTGGCTCTGGCCTGCTCTCGCCCTGGCTCTGGCCTGCTCTCGCCCTGGTTTCGGCCTGCCCTTGCCTTGTCTCCGGCCTTCTCTTGCTCTGGCTCCGGCCTGCCCTTGCCTTGGCTCTGGCCAACTCTCGCTCTGGCTCCGGCCTGCCCTTGCCCTGGCTCCGGCCTGCTCTCGCTCTGCCTCTGGCCTGCTCTCGCTCTGGCCTGCCCCTGCCTTTGCTCCGGCTTGCTCCCGCTCTGGCTCTGGCCTGCCCTCTCCTTGGCTACGGACTGCTCTCGCTTTGGCTCTGGCCTGCCCTTGCTTGGCTCCGTCCGGTCTGCTCTTGTTCTGGCTCTGGCCTGCCCTCGCTCTGGCTCTGGCCTGCCCTCGCCTTGTCTCCGGCCTGATCTGACTCTGGCTCTGGCCTGCCCTCGCCCTGCTTTCGCCCTGGCTCTGGCCTGCTTTCGCCCTGGCTCTGGCCTGCTCTCGCCCTGGCTCTGGCCTGCTCTCGCCCTGGTTCCGGCTGCCCTAGCCATGGCTCCGGCCTTCTTTCTCTCTGGCTCTGGGCTTGCCTTGGCTCTGGCCAAATCTCGTTCTGGCCAAGGCGAAGGCAGGCCAGAGCCACAGCGAGAGCAGGCCAGAGCCTGAGCGAGAGCAGGCCGGAGCCAAGGCAAAGGCAGGCCGGAGCCAGAGCGATAGCAGGCCGTAGCCATGGCAAAGGCAGGCCGGAGCCAAGGCGAGGGCAGGCCGATACCAGAGCGAGAGAATGCCGGAGCCAGGGCGAGGGCAGGCCAGAGCAAGAGCAGGCCGGAGCCAAGGCAAGGACAGGCCAGAGCGAGAGCAGGCCAGAGCCAAGAGGAGGGCAGGCCGGAGCCAGAGTGAGAGCAGGCCGGAGCCAGGGCGAGGGCAGGCCGGAGCCAAGGCAAAGGCAGGCCAGAGCCAGAGTGAGAGCAGGCTGGAGCCAAGGCGAGGGAGGGCAGGCCGGAGCCAGAGCGAGAGCAGGCCGGATCCAAGGAGACGGCGGGCCGAAACCAGAGCGAGAGAATGCCGGAACCAGGGCGAGGGCAGGCCAGAGCGAGAGCAGGCCGAAGACAGGGCTAGGGCAGGCCAGAGCGAGAGCAGGCCAGAGCCAAGAGGAGGGCAGGCCAGAGCCAGAGTGAGAGCAGGCCGGAGCCAGGGCGAGGGCAGGCCGGAGCCAAAGCGAGAGCAGGATGGAGCCAGGGCGAGAGCAGGCCGGAGCCAGGGCGAGAGCAGGCCGGAGCCAGGGCGAGGGCAGGCCGGAGCCAGAGCGAGGGCAGACCGGAGCCAGCACAAGAGCAGATCGAAGCCAAGGCGAGGGCAGGCCGGAGCCAGTGCCGGAGCTTGGCCGGAGCAAAGGCGAGGGCTGGCCGGAGGCAGAGCCAGGGTAGGCCAGAGCAAGAGCAGGCCGGAGCCAAGGCAAGGACAGGCCAGAGCGAGAGCAGTCCGAAGCCAAGGCGAAGGCAGGCCGGAGCCAGAGCAGGTGCTGGCCGTATGTATCCAAGGCGAGGGCTGGCCGGAGCCAGAGCAAGGGCAGGCCGGAGCTATGGCGAGGGAAGGCCTAAGCCAGGGCGAGAGCAGGCCGGCCGGAGCCAAGACGAGGGCAGGCCGGAGCCAGGACGAGGGCAGGTCAGAGCCAGCGCGAGAGCAGGCCAGAGCTAGAGCCAGAGCAGTCAGCCAGGGTGAGGGCAGACCAGAGTGAGAGCGAGAGCAGGCCGGAGCCAAGGCGAGGCCAGAACCAGAGCAAGAGCAGGCCAGAGCCAGAGCGAGAGTAGGGCGACGGCAGGCCAGAGCCAGAGAGAGAGTACGCCGGTGCCAGGGCGAGGGCAGGCCAGAGCCAGGGCGAGAGCAGGACGGAGCCAAGGCGAGGGCAGGCCATAGCCCAAGCTATGGCATAGCGGAGCCAGGGTGAGGGCAGTACGGAGCGAGAGCAGGCCGGAGCCAAGGCAAGGGCAGGCCAGAGGCAGAGCCAGGGTAGGCCAGAGCAAGAGCAGGCCAGAGCAAGAGCAGGCCGGAGCCAAGGCAAGGACAGGCCCAAGCCAGAGCGAGAGCAGGCCAGAGCGAGAGCAGTCCGGAGCCATGGCGAAGGCAGGCCAGAGCCAGAGCGAGAGCAGGCCAGAGCGAGATCAGGCAGGAGCCAAGGCGAAGGCAGGCCGGAGCAAGTGCAGGTGCTGGCCAGGTCGAGGGCTGGCCGGAGCCAGAACAAGGGCAGGCCGGAGCCAGGACGAGGGAAGGCCGAAGCCAGAGAGAGAGCAGGCTGGAGCCAGGGCGAGAGCAGGCCGGAGCCAAGACGAGGGTAGGCCAGAGCCAGAGTGAGAGCAGGCCAGAGCCAGGACGAGTGCAGGCCGGAGCCAGGGCGAGAGCAGGCCAGAGCCAGCGCGAGAGCATGCCAGGGCGAGGGCAGACCAGAGTGAGAGCGAGAGCAGGCCGGATCCGGCCAAGGCCAGGCCAGAGCAAGAGCAGGCCAGAGGCCGAAGCTAGAGCAGGAGCTGGCCGGAGCCAAGGCGAGGGCTGGCCGGAGCCAGATCAAGGGCAGACCGGAGCCAGGGCGAGGGCAGGCTGAAGCCAGGGAGAGAGCAGGCCGGAGCCAGGGAGAGAGCAGGCCAGAGCCAAGGCGAGGGCAGGCCAGAGCCAGAGCAGGCCAGAGCGAGAGCAGTCCAGAGCCAGAGCGAGAGCAGGCCGGAGCCAGGGCAAGGGAAGGCCAGAGCAAAAGCAGGCCAGAGCCAGAGAGAGAGTAGGCCTGAGCCAGAGCGAGAGCAGACCGGAGCCAAGGCGAATGCTGGCCAGAACCAGAGCGAGAGCAGGCCGGAGTCAAGACGAGGGCAGACCAGAGCAAGGGCAGGCCGGAGCCAGGGCGAGGGCAGGCCGGAGACAGAGCAAGAGCAGGCTGGAGCCAAGGCGAGGGCAGGCCAGAGCCAGGGCGAGAGCAGGCCGGAGCCAAGGCGAGGGCAGGACAGAGCCAGAGCACGCCGGAGGCAGGCCAGTGTCAGAGAGAGAGCAGGCCGGAGCCATGGCGAAGGCACGCTCTGGCAAGAGCAGGCCGGAGCCAGGGCGAGGACAGGCCAGAGCGAGAGTAGGCGAGAGCAAAGGCAGGCAAGAGCTACAGCGAGAGAAGGCCAGAGGGAGCCAAGGCAAGGGCAGGCCGGAACCAGGGGGGGAGCAGGCCGGAGACAGGGCGAGGTCAGAGCGAAAGCAGGCCAGAGCGAGAGTAGGCTGGACAGGGCGAGGGCAGGCCAGGGCGAAGAGCAGGCCGGAGTCAGAGCGATGGCAGGCCAGCGCTAAGGCGAGTGCAGGGCCGGAGCCAAGGCGAAGGGCAGGCCAGAAGAAGAGCGAGATCAGGCCGGAGTCAAGACGAGGGCAGGCCAGAGCAAGGGCAGGCCGGAGCCAGGATGAGAGCCGGAGCCAGGGCGAAAGCAGGCCGGAGCCAGGGCGAGAGCAGGTCTGAGCCAGGGCGAGAGCAGGCCAGAGCCAGATCCAGAGCAGGCCGGAGCCAGGGCGAGGGCAGGCCAGACAGAGCGAGAGCAGGCCGTAGCCAAGGCGAGGGCACACCAGAGCGAGAGCAGGCCGGAGTCAGAGCGAGGGCAGGCCAGAGCCAGAGCGAGAGTAGGCCAGAGCCAAGGCAAGGGCAGGCCAGAGCGAGAGAAGGCCAGAGTCAAGGCAAGGGCAGGCCGAAACCAGGACGAGATCAGGCCGGAGACAGGGTGAGTGAGGCCAGAGCGAGAGTAGGCCGGAGCCAGGGCGAGGGCAGGCCAGAGAGAGAGCAGGCCGGAGCCAGGCGAGGGCAGGCCAGAGCTAGAGCGATAGCAGGCCAGAGCCAGAGCGAGAGCAGTCCGGAGCCAGAGCTAGGGCAGGCCAGAGCCATATCGAGAGCAGGCCTGAGCCAGAGCGAGAGCAGACCGGAGCCAAGGCATGGGCAGGCCAGAGCCAGAGAGAGAGCAGGCCGGAGAGCCAGGGCAAGGGCAGGCCAGAGCGAGAGCGGGTCGGAGCCAGGGCGAGAGAGCAGGCCGGAGCCAATGCGAGGGCAGGCCGGAGCCAGAGGGGCAGGCCGGAGTCAGGGCGGCCTGCAGAGGGGCAGGCCAGAGTCAGGGCGAGGGCAGGCAAGAGCTAGAGCGAGAGCTGGCCGGAGGGAGCCAAGGCAAGGGCAGGTCGGACAGGGGGGGGAGCAGGCCGGAGACAGGGCGAGGTCAGAATGAGAGCAGGCCAGAGCCTGAGCGAGAGTAGGCTGGAGCCAGGGCTAGGGCAGGCCAGGGCGAGGGCAGGCCAGAGCCGGGGCGAAGAGCAGGCCGGAGTCAGAGCGATGGCAAGCCAGAGCCAGGGCGAGGGCAGTCTGAAGCTAGAGCGAAAGTAGGCCAGCGCCAAGGCGAGAGCAGGGCCGGAGCCAAGGCGAAGGCAGGCCAGAAGAAGAGTGAAATCAGGTCGGAGTCAAGACACAGAGCCAGAGCAAGAGCAGGCCAGAGCCAGGGTGAGGGCAGGCCAAAGCCAGAGCAAGAGCAGGCCAGAGTCAGGGCGAGAGCAGGCCGGAGCCAAGGCGAGGGGTAGCTGGAGTCAGAGCAAGGGCAGGCCGGAGCCAGGGCGAGGACAGGCCGGAGCCAGAGTGAGAGCAGGCCGGAGCCAGGACGAGAGCAGGCCGGAGCCAAGGCGAGAGCAAGCCTGAGCCAAAGCGAGGGCAGGCCAGAGCGAGAGCAGGCTGGAACCAGGGCGAGGACAGGCCAGAGCGAGAGTAGGCGAGAGGCTTGCAAGGCAAAGGCAGGCAAGAGCTAGAGCGAGAGAAGGCCGGAACCAAGGCAAGGGCAGGCTGGAACCAGGGGGGGAGCAGGCCGGAGACAGGGCGAGGCCAGAGCGAGAGCAGGCCGGAGTCAGAGCGATGGCAGGCCAGAGCCATGGCGAGGGCAGTCCAAAGCTAGAGCGAAAGTAGGCCAGCGCCAAGGTGAGAGCAGGGCCGGAGCCAAGGCGAAGGCAGGCCAGAAGAAGAGCGAGATCAGGCCGGAGTCAAGACGAGGGCAGGCCAGAGCAAGAGCAGGCAGGAGCCAGGGTGAGGGCAGGCCAGAGCAAGAGCAGGCCAGAGCCATGGCGAGAGCAGGCGAGAGCCAAGGCGAGGGCTAGCCGGAGTCAGAGCAAGGGCAGGCCGGAGCCAGGGCGAGGCCAGGCCGGAGCCAGAGTGAGAGCAGGCCGGAGCCAGGGCGAGAGCAGGCTGGAGCCAGGGCGAGAGCAGGTCAGAGCCAAGGCGAGGGCAGGCCAGAGCCAGATCCAGAGCAGGCCGGAGCCAGGGCGAGGGCAGGCCAGACAGAGCGAGAGCAGGCCGTAGCCAATGCGAGGGCACGCCAGAGCGAGAGCAGGCCAGAGCGAGAGCAGGCCGGAGCCAGGGCGAGGGCAGGCCAGAGTCAAGACGAGGGCAGGCCAGAGCCAGAGGAAGAGCAGGCCGGAGCCAAGGCATGGGCAGGCCAGAGCGAGAGAAGGCCGGAGCCAAGGCAAGGGCAGGCCGGAACAAGGGCGAGAGCAGGCCGGAGACAGGGCGAGGCCAGAGCGAGAGCAGGTCAGAACCAGAGCGAGAGTATGTCGGAGGCAGGGCGAGGGCAGGCCAGAGCGAGTGCAGTCCGGAGCCAGAGATAGGGCAGGCCAGAGCGAGAGCAGGCCTGAGCCAGAGCGAGAGCAGGCTGGAGCCAAGGCGAAGACAAGAGCGAGATCAGGTTAGAGTCAAGAGGAGGGCAGGCCAGAGGAAGAGCAGGCCGGAGCCAAGGCATTTGCAGGCCAGAGCCAGAGAGAGAGCAGGCCGG
Source organism: Phyllobates terribilis (assembly GCF_046119375.1). Lineage (NCBI taxonomy): Eukaryota > Metazoa > Chordata > Amphibia > Anura > Dendrobatidae > Phyllobates > Phyllobates terribilis. The sequence goes on along the minus strand of NW_027362898.1, from coordinate 1,451,370 downwards.
AGCCAGGGCAAGGGCAGGCCAGAGCGAGAGCGGGTCGGAGCCAGGGCGAGGGCAGGCCGGAGCCAGAGGGGCAGGCCGGGAGGGCAGGCCGGAGCCAATGAGAGGGCAGGCCGGAACCAAGGCGAGAGTAGGCCAGAGCCAAGGCAAGGGCAGGCCAGAGCCAGTGCGATAGAAGGCCAGAGCCAAGGCAAGGGCAGGCCGGAACCAGGGCGAGAGCAGGCTGGAGACAGGGCGACGCCAGAGCAAGAGCAGGCCAGAGCAAGAGCAGGTCGGAGCCAGGGCGAGGGCAGACCAGAGCAAGAGCAGGCCGGAGCCAGGGCGAGGGCAGGCCAGAGCCAGAGCAAGAGCAGTCCGGAGGCAAGGCAAGGGCATGCCAGACAGAGCCAGAGCGACAGCAGGCCTACGCCAGAGCGAGAGCAGGACGGAGCCAAGGCGAAGGCAGGCCATAACAAGAGCGAGAGCAGGCCGGAGTCAAGATGAGGGCAGGCCAGACGTTACAGCAGTAGTGTAATTATCAGATTTGTGTCTCATAATAAGCAATGAAGCCTTGGCTCCGGCCTGCTCTCGCTCTGGCTCTTGCCTGTCCTCGCATAGGCTCCGGCCCGCTCTCGCCCTGGCTCCGGCCTGCACTCGTCCTGGCTCCGGCCTGCTCTCGCTCTTTCTCTGGCCTGCTCTCGCCCTGGCTCCGGCCTGCTCTCGCTCCGGACTGCCCTCGCCCTGGCTCCGGCCTGCCCTCGCCTTGGCTCCGGCCTGCTCTCGCCCTGGCTCCGACCTGTTCTCGCTCTGTTTCTGGCCTGCCCTTGCCCAGTCTCCGCCCTACTCTCTCTGGCTCTGGCCTACTGTCGCTCTGGGCCTCTGGCCTGTTCTCGCCCTGGTAACGGCCTGACTTTGCCTTGGCTCCAGCCTTCTCTCGCTCTGGCTCTGGTTTGCCCTCGCCGAGGCTCCGTCCTGCTCTCGCTCTGGCCTGCCCTCGTCCTGGCTCCGGCCTGTTTTTACTCTGGCTCTGGCCTAACCTCGCCTTGGCTCCGGCCTGTTCCCGCCTTAGCTCCGGTCGGCTCTCTTTCTCTGGCTCCGGCATGCCCTCGCCCTGACTCTAGCCTGCACTTGCTCTGGCTCCGGCCTGCTCTCGCCTTGGCTCCGACCTGCTCTCGCTCTGGCCTTCCCTCGCCCTGCCTCTGGCCTGCTCTCTCTCTGGCTCTGGCCTGCCCTTGCCTTAGCTCCGGCCTGCTCTCGCTCTGACTCTGGCCTGCCCTCATTCATCCTTGCTCCGGCCTGCTCTCGCTCTGGCTCTGACCTGCCCTCGCCTTGGCTCCGGCCTGCTCTCGCCCTGGCTTCGGCCTGCTCTCGCCCTGGCTCCGGCCTGCTCTCGCCCTGGCTCCGGCCTACTCTCGCTCTGGCTCTGGCCTACTCTCGCTCTGGCTCTGGCCTGTCCTTGCCCTGGCTCCGGCCTGCCCTTGCTCTGGCTCCGGCCTGCCCTTGCTCTGGCTCCGGCCTGCCCTTGCTCTGGCTCTGGCTAGTCCTCGCCTTGGCTCCGGCATGCTCTCGCTCTGACGTAGGCCTGCTGTCTCTGGCCTGCCCTTGCCTTGGCTCCGGACTGCTCTGGCTCTGGCCTGCCCTCGCCCTGGCTCTGGCCTGTTCTTGCTCTGGCTCTGGCCTGCTCTTGCTCTGGCCTGCCCTCGCCCTGGCTCCGGCCTGCTTTTGCTCTGGCTCTGGCCTCCTCTTGCTCTGGCCTGCCCTTGCCTTGGCTCTGGCCTTGTATCGCTCTGGCTCTGGCCTGCCCTTGCCTTGGCTCTGGCCTACTCTCGCCTTGGCTCCGGCCTGCTCTCGCTCTGGCTCTGGCCTGCCCTCGCCCTGACTCCGGCCTGCCCTTGCTCTGGCTCCGGCCTGCCCTCGCATTGGCTCCGGCCTGCCCTTGCCCTGGCTCCGACCCGCTCTCGCTCTTGCTCTGGCCTGCCCTCGCCCTGGCTCCGGCCTGCTCTCTCTCTGGCTCCGGCCTGCCCATGCCTTGGCTCCGGCCTGCTCTTCCTCTGGCTCTGGCCTGCCCTCGTCTTGACTCTAACCTGATCTCGCTCTTGTTCTGGCCTGCCTTTTCCTTGGCTCCAGCCTGCTCTCGCTCTGGCTCAGGCCTGCTCTCGCTCTGGCCTGCCCTAGCTCTGGCTCCAGACTGCTCTCGCTCTGGCTCTGGCCTGCTCTTGCTCTGGCTCTGGACTGCCCTTGCCTTGGCTCTGGCCTGCTCTCGCTCTCGCTCTGGCCTGCCCTCGCCTGGCTCCGGCTTGCTCTCTCTCTGGCCTGCCCTCACCCTGGCTCCGGCCTACTCTTGCTCTGGCCTCACTCACCCTGTCTCCGGCCTGCTCTCGTCCTGGTTTCGGCCTGCCCTTGCCTAGCTAGGCTCTGGCCTTCTCTCGCTCTGGCCTGCCCTCGCCCTGGCTCCGGCCTGCTCTCGCTCTGGCCTGCTCTCGCCTTGGCTCCAGCCTGCTCTCGCTCTGGCTCCGGCCTGCCCTCGCCCTGACTCCGGCCTGCCCTTGCTCTGGCTCCGGCCTGCCCTCGCATTGGCTCTGGCCTGCTCTCGCCCTGGCTCCGACCTTCTCTCTCTCTGGCAATGGCCTGCCTTCGCCCTGGCTCCGGCCTGCTCTCTCTCTGGCTCTGACCTGCCCTCGCCCTGGCTTTGGCCTACTCTCGCTCTGGCCTGCTCTCGCTCTGCCTCTGGCCTGCCCTTGCTCTAGCTCCGGCCTGCCCTCGCATTAGCTCCGGCCTGCTCTCGCCCTGGCTCCGACCTGCTCTCGCTCTGGCCTGCCCTTGCTTTGGCTCCGGCCTGCTCTCGCCCTGGCTCCGACCTGCTCTCGCTCTGGCTCTGGCCTGCTCTCGCCCTGGCTCCGGCCTGCTCTCGCTGGCAATGGCCTGCCTTCGCCCTGGCTCCGGCCTGCTCTCTCTCTGGCTCTGGCCTGCCCTCGCCCTGGCTCTGGCCTACTCTCGCTCTGGCCTGCTCTCTCTCTGGCTCTGGCCTGCCCTTGCTCTTGCTCCGGCCTGCCCTCGCATTAGCTCCGGCCTTCTCTCGCCCTGGCTCCGACCTGCTCTCGCTCTGGCTCCGGCCTGCTCTCTCTCTGGCTCTCGCCTGCCGATGCCTTGGCTCCGGCCTGCTCTTCCACTGGCTCTGGCCTGCCCTCGTCTTGACTCTGGCCTGATCTCGCTCTTGTTCTGGCCTGCTTTCGCCTTGGCTCCGGCCTGCTCTTGCTCTGGCTCTGGCCTGCTCTCGCTCTGGCCTCCCCTCGCCTTAGCTCCGGCCTACTCTCGCTCTGGCTCTGGCCTACCCTCGCCTTGGCTCTGACCTGCTCTTGCTCTGGCTCTAGCCTGCCCTCGCCTTGGCTCCGGCCTGCTCTCGATCTGACTCTGGCCTGCCCTGGCTCTGCCTCTGGCCTGCCCTCGAATTGGCTCCAGCCAGCTCTCACCTTGGCTCCGGCCTGCTCTCGCTCTAGTTCCTGACTGCCCTTGCCCTGGCTCCGGAGCCTGCCATCGATCTGGCTCCGACCTGCCCTCGCATTAGCTCCGGCCTGCTCTCGCCCTGGCTCCGGCCTTCTCTCGCTTTGGCTCTGGCCCGCCCTCGACCTGGCTTCTGCCTGCTCTCTCTCTGGCTCTGGCCCGCCCTCGCCCTGGCTCCGGCATACTCTCACTCTGCCTGTGGCCTGCTCTCGCTCTGGCTCTGGCCTCGCCCTGTCTCGGGCCTGCTCTAGCCCTTGTTCCGGCCTGCCCTTGCCTTGGCTCCAGCCTTCTCTCGCTCTGGCTCTGGAGTGCCCTTGCCTTGGCTCTGGCCTACTCTCGCTCTGGCTCTTGCTTGCCCTCGCCCTGGCTCCGGCCTGCTCTCGCTTTGGTTCTGGCCTGCTCTGGCTCTGGCGTGCCCTTGCCTTGGCTCCGGCCTGCTCTTGCTCTGACTCTGGCTTGCCCTCGCCTTGGCTCCGGCCTGCTCTTGCCCTGGCTCCGGCCTGCTCTCGGTCTGGCTCAAGCCTGCCCTAGCCTTGGCTCCGGCCTGTTCTCGCCTTGGCTCCGGCCTGTCCCCGCCCTGGCTCCGGCCTGCCCATGCCTTGGCTCCGGCCTGCTCTTCCTCTGGCTCTGGCCTGCCCTCGTCTTGACTCTAACCTGATCTCGCTCTTGTTCTGGCCTGCCTTTTCCTTGGCTCCAGCCTGCTCTCGCTCTGGCTCAGGCCTGCTCTCGCTCTGGCCTGCCCTAGCTCTGGCTCCGGACTGCTCTCGCTCTGGCTCTGGCCTGCTCTCGCTCTGGCTCTGGACTGCCCTCGCCTTGGTTCTGGCCTGCTCTCCCTCTCGCTCTGGCCTGCCCTCGCCTGGCTCCGGCCTGCTCTCTCTCTGGCCTGCCCTCACCCTGGCTCCGGCCTACTCTTGCTCTGGCCTCACTCACCCTGTCTCCGGCCTGCTCTCGTCCTGGTTTCGGCCTGCCCTTGCCTAGCTATGCTCTGGCCTTCTCTCGCTCTGGCCTGCCCTCGCCCTGGCTCCGGCCTACTCTCGCTCTGGCCTGCTCTCGCCTTGGCTCCGGCCTCCTCTCGCTCTGGCTCCGGCCTGCCCTCGCCCTAACTCCGGCCTGCCCTTGCCCTGGCTCCGGCCTGCCCTCGCATTGGCTCTGGCCTGCTCTCGCCCTGGCTCCGACCTGCTCTCGCTCTGGCAATGGCCTGCCTTCGCCCTGGCTCCGGCCTGCTCTCTCTCTGGCTCTGACCTGCCCTCGCCCTGGCTCTGGCCTACTCTCGCTCTGGCCTGCTCTCGCTCTGGCTCTGGCCTACTCTCGCTCTGGCCTGCTCTCGCTCTGGCTCCGGCCTGCTCTCGCCCTGGCTCCGACCTGCTCTCGCTCTGGCCTGCCCTTCCTCTGGCTCCGGCCTGCCCTCGCATTGGCTCCGGCCTGCTCTCGCCCTGGCTCCGACCTGCTCTCGCTCTGGCTCTGGCCTGCTCTCGCCCTGGCTCCGGCCTGCTCTCGCTGGCAATGGCCTGCCTTCGCCCTGGCTCCGGCCTGCTCTCTCTCTGGCTCTGGCCTGCCCTCGCCCTGGCTCTGGCCTACTCTCGCTCTGGCCTGCTCTCTCTCTGGCTCTGGCCTGCCCTTGCTCTTGCTCCGGCCTGCCCTCGCATTAGCTCCGGCCTGCTCTCGCCTTGGCTCCGACCTGCTCTCGCTCTGGCCTGCCCTCGCTCTGGCTCCGGCCTGCTCTCTCTCTGGCTCTCGCCTGCCGATGCCTTGGCTCCGGCCTGCTCTTCCACTGGCTCTGGCCTGCCCTCGTCTTGACTCTGGCCTGATCTCGCTCTTGTTCTGGCTTGCTTTCGCCTTGGCTCCGGCCTGCTCTTGCTCTGGCTCTGGCCTGCTCTCGCTCTGGCCTCCCCTCGCCTTAGCTCCGGCCTGCTCTCGCTCTGGCTCTGGCCTACCCTCGCCTTGGCTCTGACCTGCTCTTGCTCTGGCTCTAGCCTGCCCTCGCCTTGGCTCCGGCCTGCTCTCGCTCTGACTCTGGCCTGCCCTGGCTCTGCCTCTGGCCTGCCCTCGACTTGGCTCCAGCCAGCTCTCACCTTGGCTCCGGCCTGCTCTCGCTCTAGTTCCTGACTGCCCTTGCCCTGGCTCCGGAGACTGCCATCGATCTGGCTCCGGCCTGCCCTCGCATTAGCTCCGGCCTGCTCTCGCCCTGGCTCCGGCCTTCTCTCGCTTTGGCTCTGGCCCTCCCTCGACCTGGCTCCGGCCTGCTCTCTCTCTGGCTCTGGCCCGCCCTCGCCCTGGCTCCGGCATACTCTCACTCTGCCTGTGGCCTGCTCTCGCTCTGGCCTCGCCCTGTCTCGGGCCTGCTCTAGCCCTTGTTCCGGCCTGCCCTTGCCTTGGCTCCAGCCTTCTCTCTCTCTGGCTCTGGAGTGCCCTTGCCTTGGCTCTGGCCTACTCTCGCTCTGGCTCTTGCTTGCCCTCGCCCTGGCTCCGGCCTGCTCTCGCTTTGGTTCTGGCCTGCTCTGGCTCTGGCGTGCCCTTGCCTTGGCTCCGGCCTGCTCTTGCTCTGACTCTGGCTTGCCCTCGCCTTGGCTCCGGCCTGCTCTTGCCCTGGCTCCGGCCTGCTCTCGGTCTGGCTCAAGCCTGCCCTTGCCTTGGCTTCGGCCTGCTCTCGCCTTGGCTCCGGCCTGTCCTCGCCCTGGCTCCGGCCTGCCCTTGCTCTGGCTCTGGCCAGCTCTCGCCTTGGCTCCGGCCTGCTCTCACCCTGGCTCAGGCCTGCTCTTGCTCTGACTCTGGTCAGCCCTCGCCCTGGCTCCGGCCTGCTCTTGCTCTGGCTCTGGCCTGCCCTCGTCTTGACTGCGACCTGTTCTCGCCCTTGTTCCGGCCAGCCTTTGCCCTGGCTCCGGCCTGCTCTCGCTCTGGCTCCGGCCTGCTCTCGCTCTAGCTCTGACCTACTCTCGCTCTGGCTCTGGCCTGCCCTGGCTCTGCCTCTGGCCTGCCCTCGCCTTGGCTCCGGGCTAATCTCGCCTTGACTCCGGCCTGCTCTCGCTCTACATCGGTACTGCCCTCGCACTGGCTTCGGACTGCCCTTGCCTTGGCTCCGGACTGCTTTCACCCTGGCTCCTGCCTGCTCTCGCTCTGGCTCTGGCCAGCTCTCGCTCTGGCTCTGGCCTCGAACTGTCTCCGGCCTGCTCTCGCCCTGGTTTCCGGCCTGCCCTTGCCTTGGCTTCGGCCTTCTCTTGCTCTAGCTCTGGCTTGCCCTTGCCTTGGCTCTGGCCTACTCTTGCTCTGGCTCTGGCCTGCCCTCGCCCTGGCCCGGCCTGCTCTCGCTCTGGCCTGCTCTCGCTCTGGCGTGCCCTCGCCTTAGCTCCGTCCTGCTCTCGCTGTGACTCTGGCCTGCCCTCACCCTGGCACTGGCCTGCTCTGGATCTGGCTCTGGCCTGCCCTCTCCTTGGCTACGGCCTGCTCTCGCCCTGGCTCCGGCCTGATCTCGCCTTGGCTCTGGCTTGCTCTTGCTCTGGCTCCGGCCTGCCCTCTCCCTGTCTCCTGCCTGCCCTTGCTCTGACTCTGGCCAGCCCTCGCTTTGGCTCCGGCCTGCTCTCGCCCTGGCTCTGGCCTGCTCTTGCTCTGGCTCTAGCCTGTCCTCGCCCTGGCTCCGGCCTGCTCTTGCTCTGGCTCTGGTTTGCCCTCGTCTTGACTCCGGCATGCTCTCACTCTGGTTCTGGCCTGCCTTCGCCTTGGCTCTGGCCTGCTCTCACTCTGGCCTCCTCTCGCTCTGGGGTTCCCTCGCCTTGGCTCCGGCCTGCTCAGGCTCTGTCTGGCCTGCCCTCGCCCTGGCTCCGGCCTGCTCTGGATCTGGCTCTGACCTGCCCTCGCCTTGGCTCCGGCCTGCTCTCGCCCTGGCTCCGGCCTGTTCTCGCTCTGGCTCTGGCCTGTCCTCGCCCTGGCTCTGGCCTGCCCTTGCTCTGGTTCCAGCCTGCCCTTGCTCTGGCTCCGGCCTGCCCTTGTTCTGCTCCGGCTAGCCCTCGCCTTGGCTCCGGCCTGCTCTCGCCCTGGCTCTGGCCTGCTCTTGCTCTGGCTCTGGCCTGCCCTCACCCTGGCTCCGGCCTGCTCTTGCTCTGGCATGCTCTTGCTCGGGCCTGCCCTCGTCTTGACTCCAGCCTGCTCTCGCTCTTGTTATGGCCTGCCTTCGCCTTGGCTCCGGCCTGCTACCGCTCCGGCGTAGGCCTGCTGTCGCTCTGGCTCTGGCCTGCTCTTGTTCTGGCTCTGGCCTGCTCTTGCTCTGGCCTGCCCTCGCCCTGGCTCCGGCCTGCTCTTTCTCTGGCTCCGGCCTGCTCTTTCTCTGGCTCTGGCCTGCTCTTTCTCTGGCTCTGGCCTGCTCTTGCTCTGGCCTGCTCTTGCTCTGGCTCTGGCCTCGCCCTGTCTCCGGCCTGCTCTCGCCCTGTCTCCGGCCTGCTCTCGCCCTGTCTCCGGCCTGCTCTCACCCTGGCTCTGGCCTGCCCTCGCACTGGCTCCGGCCTGCTCTCTCTCTGGCTCTGGCCTGCCCTCGCCCTGTCTCTTGCCTACTCTCTATCTGGCTCTGGCCCGCTCTCTCTCTGGCTCTGGCCTCACCCTGTCTCCGGCCTGCCCTCCTCCTGGTTCCGGCCTTCTCTCGCTCTGGCTCTGGCCTGCCCTTGCCTTGTCTCTGGCCTACTCTCGCTCTGGCCTGCCCTCGCCCTGGCTCCGGCCTGCTCTCGCTTTGGCTCTGGCCTGCTCTCTTGCCTTGGATCCGGCCTGCTCTTTCCACTCTGGCCTACCCTCGCCCTGGCTCCGTCCTGCTCTCTCTCTGGCCTGCCCTCACCCTGGCTCCGGCCTACTCTTGCTCTGGCCTCACTCACCCTGTCTCCGGCCTGCTCTCGTCCTGGTTTCGGCCTGCCCTTGCCTAGCTAGGCTCTGGCCTTCTCTTGCTCTGGCCTGCCCTCGCCCTGGCTCCGGCCTGCTCTCGCTCTGGCCTGCTCTCACCTTGGCTCCAGCCTGCTCTCGCTCTGGCTCCGGCCTGCCCTCGCCCTGACTCCGGCCTGCCCTTGCTCTGGCTCCGGCCTGCCCTCGCATTGGCTCTGGCCTGCTCTCGCCCTGGCTCCGACCTTCTCTCTCTCTGGCAATGGCCTGCCTTCGCCCTGGCTCCGGCCTGCTCTCTCTCTGGCTCTGACCTGCCCTCGCCCTGGCTTTGGCCTACTCTCGCTCTGGCCTGCTCTCGCTCTGCCTCTGGCCTGCCCTTGCTCTAGCTCCGGCCTGCCCTCGCATTAGCTCCGGCCTGCTCTCGCCCTGGCTCCGACCTGCTCTCGCTCTGGCCTGCCCTTGCTTTGGCTCCGGCCTGCTCTTGCCCTGGCTCCGACCTGCTCTCGCTCTGGCTCTGGCCTGCTCTCGCCCTGGCTCCGGCCTGCTCTCGCTGGCAATGGCCTGCCTTCGCCCTGGCTCCGGCCTGCTCTCTCTCTGGATCTGGCCTGCCCTCGCCCTGGCTCTGGCCTACTCTCGCTCTGGCCTGCTCTCTCTCTGGCTCTGGCCTGCCCTTGCTCTTGCTCCGGCCTGCCCTCGCATTAGCTCCGGCCTGCTCTCGCCCTGGCTCCGACCTGCTCTCGCTCTGGCCTGCCCTCGCTCTGGCTCCGACCTGCTCTCTCTCTGGCTCTCGCCTGCTGATGCCTTGGCTCCGGCCTGCTCTTCCACTGGCTCTGGCCTGCCCTCGTCTTGACTCTGGCCTGATCTCGCTCTTGTTCTGGCTTGCTTTCGCCTTGGCTCCGGCCTGCTCTTGCTCTGGCCTGCTCTCGCTCTGGCCTCCCCTCGCCTTAGCTCCGGCCTGCTCTCGCTCTGGCTCTGGCCTACCCTCGCCTTGGCTCTGACCTGCTCTTGCTCTGGCTCTAGCCTGCCCTCGCCTTGGCTCCGGCCTGCTCTCGCTCTGACTCTGGCCTGCCCTGGCTCTGCCTCTGGCCTGCCCTCGACTTGGCTCCAGCCAGCTCTCACCTTGGCTCCGGCCTGCTCTCGCTCTAGTTCCTGACTGCCCTTGCCCTGGCTCCGGAGCCTGCCATCGATCTGGCTCCGGCCTGCCCTCGCATTAGCTCCGGCCTGCTCTTGCCCTGGCTCCGGCCTTCTCTCGCTTTGGCTCTGGCCCGCCCTCGACCTGGCTCCGGCCTGCTCTCTCTCTGGCTCTGGCCCGCCCTCGCCCTGGCTCCGGCATACTCTCACTCTGCCTGTGGCCTGCTCTCGCTCTGGCTCTGGCCTCGCCCTGTCTCGGGCCTGCTCTAGCCCTTGTTCCGGCCTGCCCTTGCCTTGGCTCCAGCCTTCTCTCGCTCTGGCTCTGGAGTGCCCTTGCCTTGGCTCTGGCCTACTCTCGCTCTGGCTCTTGCTTGTCCTCGCCCTGGCTCCGGCCTGCTCTCGCTTTGGTTCTGGCCTGCTCTGGCTCTGGCGTGCCCTTGCCTTGGCTCCGGCCTGCTCTTGCTCTGACTCTGGCTTGCCCTCGCCTTGGCTCCGGCCTGCTCTTGCCCTGGCTCCGGCCTGCTCTCGGTCTGGCTCAAGCCTGCCCTTGCCTTGGCTCCGGCCTGCTCTCGCCTTGGCTCCGGCCTGTCCTCGTCCTGGCTCCTGCCTGCCCTTGCTCTGGCTCTGGCCAGCTCTCGCCTTGGCTCCGGCCTGCTCTCACCCTGGCTCAGGCCTGCTCTTGCTCTGACTCTGGTCAGCCCTCGCCCTGGCTCCGGCCTGCTCTTGCTCTGGCTCTGGCCTGCTCTTGCTCTGGCTCTGGCCTGCCCTCGTCTTGACTCCGACCTGTTCTCGCCCTTGTTCCGGCCAGCCTTTGCCCTGGCTCCGGCCTGCTCTCGCTCTGGCTCCGTCCTGCTCTCGCTCTAGCTCCGACCTACTCTCGCTCTGGCTCTGGCCTGCCCTGGCTCTGCCTCTGGCCTGCCCTCGCCTTAGCTCCGGGCTAATCTCGCCTTGACTCCGGCCTGCTCTCGCTCTACATCCGTACTGCCCTCGCACTGGCTTCGGACTGCCCTTGCCTTGGCTCCGGACTGCTCTCACCCTGGCTCCTGCCTGCTCTCGCTCTGGCTCTGGCCTGCCCTCACCCTGGCTCCGGCCTGCTCTCTCTATCTGGCTCTGGCCTGCCCTAGCCCTGGCTCCGGCCTACTTTCGCTCTGGCTCTGGCCAGCTCTCGCTCTGTCTCTGGCCTCGAACTGTCTCCGGCCTGCTCTCGCCCTGGTTTCCGGCCTGCCCTTGCCTTGGCTCCGGCCTTCTCTTGCTCTAGCTCTGGCTTGCCCTTGCCTTGGCTCTGGCCTACTCTTGCTCTGGCTCTGGCCTGCCCTCGCCCTGGCCCGGCCTGCTCTCGCTCTGGCCTGCTCTCGCTCTGGCGTGCCCTCGCCTTAGCTCCGTCCTGCTCTCGCTGTGACTCTGGCCTGCTCTGGATCTGGCTCTGGCCTGCCCTCTCCTTGGCTACGGCCTGCTCTCGCCCTGGCTCCGGCCTGATCTCGCTCTGGACTGCCCTCGCCTTAGCTCCGGCCTGCTCTCGCCTTGGCTCTGGCTTGCTCTTGCTCTGGCTCTTGCCTGCCCTGGCTCTGCCTCTGGCCTGCCCTCACCTTGGCTCCGGCCCTGCTCTCGTCTTGGTGCCGGCCTACTCTCGCTTTACCTTCGGACTACCCTCGCCCTGGCTCTGGCCTGCCCTCGCCCTGCTGCCTGCTCTCTCTCTGGGTCTGGCCTGCCCTCGCCCAGGCTCCAGCCTACTCTCGCTCTGGCTCTGGACTGCTCTCTCGCTCTGGCCTCGGCCTGCTCTCACTCTGGCGTTCCTACGCCATGGCTCTGGCCTGCTCTTGCTCTGACTCTGGCCTGCCTCGCCCTGGCTCCGGCTCGCCTTGGCTCGGCCTGCTCTCACCCTGGCTCTGGCCTGCCCTCGCCTTGGCTCCAGCCTACTCTAGCCTTGTCTCCGACCTGCCCTTGCCCTGGCTCCGGCCTGCCCTTGCTCTTGCTCCGGCCATCCCTCGCCTTGGCTCCAGCCTGCTCTTGCTCTGGCCTGCCCTCGTCTTGACTCCGGCCTGCTCTCGCTCTGGTTCTGGCCTGCCTTCGACTTGGCTCCGGCCTGCTCTACCTCTGGCTCAGGCCTACTCTCTCTCTGGCTCTGGCCTGCCCTTACCTTGGCTCCGGACTTCTCTCTCTCTGGCCTGCTCTTGTTCTGGCACTGGCCTGCTATCCTTCTGGCTCCGGCCTGGCCTGCCCTGGCTCTGGCCTTGCCTCTGGCCTGCTCTCGCCTTGGCAAGGGCCTGCTCTTGCTCTGGCTCTGGCCAGCCCTCGCCCTGGCTCCGGCCTGATCTCGCTCTGGCTCCGGACTGCTCTGGCTCTGGCCTGCTTTCGCTCTGGCTCTAGACTGCCCTCGCCTTGGCTCTGGCCTGCTCTCTCCCTGGCTCCGGCCTGCTTTCACTATGGCTTCAGCCTGCCCTTGCCCTGGCTCCGGCCTGCCGTTGATCTGGCTCCGGCAAGCCCTAGCTCCGGCCTGCCCTCGCCTTGGCTCCGGTCTACTCTCGCTCTGGCTCTGGCCTGCTCTTGCTCTGGCCTGGCCTTGGCTCCGGCCTGCTCTCGCTCTCACTCTGGTCTGCCCTCGCCCTGGCCTGCTCTCGCGCTGGCTCTGGCCTGCTCTCGCCCTGACTCCAGCCTACTCTCGCTCTGGCTTCGGCCTGCCCTCGTCCTGGCTCCGGCCTGCCCTTGTTCTGGCTCCAGCCAGCCGGAGCCATGGCTCCGGCCAACACCTCCTCTTGCCCCGGCCTGCCTTCGCCTTGGCTCCTGCCTGCTCTCGCTCCGGCTCTGGCCTGCTCTCGCTCTGCCTCTGGCCTGCCTTCGCCTTGGCACCGGACTGCTCTCGCTCTGGCTTGGGCCTGTCCTTGCCTTGGCTCCGGCCTGCTCTCGCTGTGGCCTGCTCTTGCTCTGGCCTACCCTGGCTCTGCCTCTGGCCTGCCCTTGCCTTAGTTCCGGCCTGCTCTCGCTCTAGCTCCGTACTGCCCTCACCCTGGCTCCGCTATGCCATAGCTCGGGCTCCGGCCTGCCCTCGCCTTGGCTCCGTCCTGCTCTCGCCCTGGCTCTGGCCTGCCCTCGCCCTGGCTCCGGCCTACTCTCGCTCTGGCTCTGGCCTCGCCTTGGCTCCGGCCTGCTCTCGCTCTCACTCTGGTCTGCCCTCACCCTGGCCGCCTGCTCTGGCTCTAGCTCTGGCCTGCTCTCGCCCTGGCTCTGGCCTGCTCTCGCCCTGGCTCCGGCCTGCCCTCGTCCTGGCTCCGGACTGCTCTCGCTCTGGCTCTGGCCTGCCCTCGCCTTGGCTCCGTCCGGCCTGCTCTCACCCTGGCTCAGGCCTGCTCTCGCTCTGGCTTAGGCCTTCCCTCGCCCTAGCTCCGGCCTGCCCTTGCTCTGGCTCCGGCTAGCCCTCGCCTTGGATACGGCCAGCACCTGCTCTGGCTCCGGCCTGCCTTCGCCTTGGCTTCGGACTGCTCTCGCTCATGCCTGCTCTCGCTCTGGCTCTGGCCTGTCCTTGCCTTGGCTCCGGCCTGCTCTTGCTGTGGCCTACCCTGGCTCTGCCTCCGGCCAGCCCTCGACCTGTCTCCGGCCTGCTCTTGCTCTGGCCTGCCCTCGCCCTGGCTCCGGCATTCTCTCGCTCTGGTTTCGGCCTGCCCTCGCCTTGGCTCCGGCCTGCCTTTGCCATGGCTACGGCCTGCTATCGCTCTGGCTCCGACATGCCTTTGCCTTGGCTCCAGCCTGCTCTCGCTCAGGCTCTGGCCTGCTCTCGCTGTGGCTCTGGCCTGCCTTCGCCTTGGCCAGAGCGTGATTTGGCCAGAGCCAAGGCCAGAGCCAAAGAGAAAGAGGGCCGGAGCCAAGGCAAGGGCAGCCGGAACCAGGGCGAGAGCAGGCCAGAGCCAGGGCGAGAGCAGGCCAGAGCCAGGGCGAGAGCAGGGCGAGGGCAGGCCTGAGCCAGAGTCAGATCAGGCCGGAGACAAGGCGAGGGCAGGCCAGAGAGAGGGCAGGCCAGAGCCAAAGCGAGAGCAGTCCGGAGCCAAGGCGAGGGCAGGCCAGAGCGGAAGCAAGCCAGAGCAAAGACAGGGGCAGGCCAGAGCAAGAGCAGGCCAGAGGCAGACCGAGAGCAGGCCGGAGCCAGGGCAAGGGCAGGCCTGAGCCAGAGCGAGAGTTGGGCAGAGCCAAGGCAAGGGCAGGCCAGAGCCAGAGCAAGAGAAGGCCAGAGCCAAGGCAAGGGCACGCCGGAACCAGGGCAAGAGCAGGCCAGAGCCAGGGCGAGAGCAGGCCAGAGCCAGGGCGAGAGCAGGCCAGAGCCAAGGCGAGAGCAGGGCGAGGGCAGGCCTGAGCCAGAGTCAGATCAGGCCGGAGACAAGGCGAGGGCAGGCCAGAGAGAGGGCAGGCCAGAGCCAAAGCGAGAGCAGTCCGGAGCCAAGGCGAGGGCAGGCCAGAGCGGAAGCAAGCCAGAGCAAAGACAGGGGCAGGCCAGAGCAAGAGCAGGCCAGAGGCAGACCGAGAGCAGGCCGGAGCCAGGGCAAGGGCAGGCCTGAGCCAGAGCGAGAGTTGGGCAGAGCCAAGGCAAGGGCAGGCCAGAGCCAGAGCAAGAGAAGGCCAGAGCCAAGGCAAGGGCACGCCGGAACCAGGGCAAGAGCAGGCCAGAGCCAGGGCAAGAGCAGGCCAGAGCCAGGGCGAGAGCAGGCCGGAGCCAGGGCAAGAGCATGCCGGAGCCAGGGCGAGAGCAGGCCCGAGCCAGAGTCAGAGCAGGCCGGTCAAGGCGAGGGCAGGCAAGAGCCAGAGCGAGGGCAAGCCAGAGCCAGAGAGAGCTCGGGCAGGCTAGAGCCAGAGCGATAGCAGGCCGGAGCCAAGGCGAGAACATTCCGGAGCCAGGCGAGGGCAGGCCAGAGCCAGAGCGAGAGCAGGCCGGAGCCAAAGCGAGAGCAGGCCAGAGCGACAGCAGGCCAGAGCCAGAGTAGACCAGAGCCAAGGCAAGGGCAGGCGAGAGCCAGAGCGAGAGAAGGCCAGTGCCAAGGCAAGGGCAGGCCGGAACCAGGGCGAGAGGAGGCCGGAGACAGGGCGATGCCAGAGCGAGAGTAGGCCGGAGCCAGGGCAAGGGCAGGCCAGAGCCAGAGAGAGAGCAGGCCAGAGCCAGTGCGAGGGCAGGCCAGAGCCAGAGCGAGAGCATGCCGGAGCCAGGGCAAGAGCAGGCCGGAGCCAAGGCAAGGGCAGGACAGAGCCAGAGCGAGAGCAGGCCAGAGCCAAGGCAAGGCCAGAGAGAGCAGGTCGGAGCCAGGGCGAGAGCAGGCAAGAGCCAATGCAAGGGCAGGCCGGAGTCAGGACGAGGGCAGGCTGGAGCCAAGGCGAGAGCAGGCCGGAGCCAAGGTGAGGGTAGGCCAGAGCCAGGGCGAGGGCAGGTCAGAGTCAGAGCGAGAGCAGGCCGGAGCTCAGGCAAGGGCAGGCCAGAGCCAGAGAGAGAGCAGGCCGGAGCCAAGGCATGGGCAGGCCAGAGCCAGAGAGAGAGCAGGCCGGAGCCAGGGCGAGGGCAGGCCAGAGCCAGAGAAGGTCGGAGGCAGGGCGAGAGCAGGCCAGAGCCAATGCGAGAGCTGGCCGGGGCCAGAGCAAGGGCAGGTCGGAATCAGGGCGAGGGCAGGCCACAGCCAAGGCAAGGGTAGGCCACAGCCAAGGCAAGGGCAGGCCGGAGCCAGAGATAGAGAAGGCCAGAGCCAAGGCAAGGGCAGGCCAGAGTGAGAGTAGGCCGGAGCCAGAGCGAGGGCAGGCCAGAGCGAGAGCAGGCCAGAGCCAAGTTGAGATCAGGCCAGATATAGAGCAGGCATGAGCCAAAGCAAGGGCAGTCCGGAACCAGAGAGAGAGCAGGCCGGAGCCAAGGTGAATGCAGGCCAGAACAAGGGCAAGAACAGGTAGGAGCCAAGTTGAGGTCAGGCCAGATATAGAGCACGCATGAGCCAAAGCAAGGGCAGGCCGGAACCATAGAGATAGCAGGCCGGAGCCAAGGCGAGAGCAGGCCGGAGCCAAGGCGAGAGCAGGCCGGACGGAGCCAAGGCCAGAGCCAGGACGAGGGCAGGCCGGAGCCAGTGCGAGAGCAGGCTGGAGCCAGAGAGAGAGCAGGCAAGAGGCAATGCGAGGGCTGGCCGGAGCCAGAGCAAGGGCAGGCCGGAGTCAGGGCGAGGGCAGGCAGGAGCCAGAGCGAGAGCAGGCCGGAGCCCAGGCGAGAGCAGGCCGGAGCCAAGGTGAGGGTAGGCCAGAGCCAGGGTGAGGGCAGGTCAGAGTCAGAGCGAGAGCAGGCCGGAGCTAAGGCAAGGGCAGGCCAGAGAGAGAGCAGGCCGGAGCCAATGGGCAGGCCAGAGCCAGAGAGAGAGCAGGCCGGAGCCAGGGCGAGGGCAGGCCAGGCCAGAGCCAGAGCAGGTCGGAGGCAGGGCGAGAGCGGGCCGTAGCCAATGTGAGGGCTGGCCAGAGCAAGGGCAGGCCGGAGTCAGGCCGAGGGCAGGCAATAGCCAGAGCGAGAGCAGGCCGGAGCCAAGGCGAGAGCAGGCCGGAGTCAAGGCGAGGGTAGGCCAGAGCCAAGGCAAGGGCAGGCCGGAGCCAGAGATAGAGAAGGCCAGAGCCAAGAAGGCAAGGGCAGGCCAGAGCGAGAGTAGGCCGGAGCCAGGGCAAGGGCAGGCCAGAGCCAGAGAGAGAGCAGGCCGGAGCCAGGGCAAGGGTAGGCCAGAGCCAGAGAGAGAGCAGTTCAGAGCCAGGGAGAGAGCAGGACGTAGCCAAGGCGAGGGCAGGCCGGAGCCCGAGCTGTGGCATAGTGGAGCCAGGGCGAGGGCCGTATGGAGCTAGAGCGAGAGCAGGCCGGAGCAAAGGCGAGAGCAGGCCGTAGCCAAGGCGAGGGCAGGCCAGAGGCAGAGCCAGCTTGGGTAGGCCAGAGCAAGGGCAGGCCAGAGCTAGAGCAGGCCGGAGCCAAGGCAAGGGCAGACCAGAGCCAGAGCGAGAGCAGGCCAGAGCCAGAGTGAGAGTAGGCCAGAGACAAGACAAAAGGAGCCAGAGCAAGGGCAGGCCGGAGTCAGGCCGAGGGCAGGCAATAGCCAGAGCGAGAGCAGGCCGGAGCCAAGGCGAGGGCAGGCCAGAGCGAGAGCAGGCCGGAGCCAAGGCGAGGGCAGGCCAGAGCGAGAGCAGGCCGGAGCCAAGTCGAGGGCAGGCCAGAGCGAGAGCAGTCCGCAGCGACAGCAGTCCGGAGCCAAGGAAAGGGCAGGCCACAGCCAGAGTAAATTTTGCTCTGCTCTGCTTGTCTACCGCATCTGTGGGTTTTGCTCTGCTCTGCTTGTCTATCGCATCTGCGGGTTTTGCTCTGCTCTGCTTGTCTACTGCATCTGCAGGTTTTGCTCTGCTCTGCTTGTCTACCGCATTTGCGGGTTTTTCTCTGCTCTGCTTGTTTACCGCACCTGCGGGTTTTGCTCTGCTCTGCTTGTCTTCCGCATCTGCGGGTTTTGCTCTGCTCTGCTTGTCTACCGCATCTGTGGGTTTTGCTCTGCTCTGCTTGTCTACCGCACCTGCGGCTCCTTTCCTGTGTCCTGTCTGTACTGGTCCCTATCCTGCCTGCGTTCCTACCTGCCAGTACCCGCCTGTCTGTATGCCAGCCGTGCCTGCCAGTGCCCACCTGTCTGCATGCCAGCCGTGCCTGCCAGTCCCACCTTCTGCATACCAGCCGTGCCTGCCCAATACCCACCTGTCAACATACCAGCCGTGCCTGCCAGTACCCACCTGTCTGTATGCCAGCCAAACCTGCCTGTTCCTGCATTCCCCGGTGTGGGTCAACAGCTGTGACTGGGGTCTAGAGCAGGCTTGAGCCAGAGCGAGGGCAGGCCAGAGCCAAGGCGAAGGCAGGCCAGAACCAGAGCGAGAGCAGGCCGGAGTCAAGACGAGGGCAGGCCAGAGCAAGAGCAGTCCGGAGCCAGGGCGAGGGCAGGCCAGAGCCAGGACAAGGGCTGGCCGGAGCTAGAGTAAGGGCAGGCCAGAGCCAGGGCGAGGGCTGGCCAGAGCCAGAGCAAGAGCAGGCTGGAGCCAAGGTGAGGGCAGGCCAGAGCGATAGCATGCTGGAGCCAAGGCGAGGGCAGGCCAGAGACAGATCCAGAGCAGGCCGGAGCCAGGGCGAGGGCAGGCCAGAGTCAGAGCGAGAGCAGACCGGAGCCAAAGCGAGGGCATGCCAGAGCGAGAGCAGACCAGAGGCAGGGCGAGGGCAGGCCAGAGCGAGAGTAGGCCAGAGCCAAGACAAGCGCAGGCCAGAGCGAGAGAAGGCCAGAGCCAAGGTAAGAGCAGGCCGGAACCAGGGCGAGAGGAGGCCGGAGACAGGGCGAGGCCAGAGCGAGAGCAGGCCACAGCGAGAGTAGGCCGAAGCCAGGGCAAGGGCAAGCCAGAGAGAGAGCAGGCCGGAGCCAGGGCAAGAGCAGGCCGGAGCCAAGGCGAGGGAAGGACAGAGCGAGAGCAGGCCAGAGCCAAGGCAAGGGCAGGCCAGAGCCAGAAAGAGAGCATTTCGGAGCCAGGGCGAGAGCAGGCCGGAGCCAGGGAGAGAGCAGGCCGGAGCCAATGCGAGTGCTGGCCGGAGCCAGAGCAAGGGCAGGCCGGAGTCAGGGCGAGGGCAGGCAGGAGCCAGAGCGAGAGCAGGCCAGAGCCAAGGCGAGGGTAGGCCAGGGCGAGGGCAGGTCAGAGTCAGAGCGAGAGAAGGCCGGAGCTAAGGCATGGGCAGGCCAGAGCCAGAGAGAGAGCAGGCCGGAGCCAAGGCATGGGCAGGCCAGAGCCAGAGAGAGAGCAGGCCGGAGCCAGGGCGAGGGCAGGCCAGAGCGAGAGCAGGTCGGAGGCAGGGCGAGAGCAGGCCGGAGCCAATGTGAGGGCTGGCCGGACCCAGAGCAAGGGCAGGCCGGAGTCAGGGCGAGGGCAGGCCATAGCCAGAGCGAGAGCTGGCCGGAGGCCAGAGCCAAGTCAAGGGCAGGCCGGAGCCAGAGATAGAGAAGGCCAGAGCCAAGGCAAGGGCAGGCCGGAACCAGGGCGAGAGCAGGCCGGAGACAGGGCGAGGCAAGAGCCAGAGCGAGAGTAGGCCGGAGCCAGGGCAAGGGCAGGCCAGAGCCAGAGAGAGAGCAGGCCGGAGCCAGGGCAGGCCAGAGAGAGAGCAGTTCAGAGCCAGGGAGAGAGCAGGACGTAGCCAAGGCGAGGGCAGACCGGAGCCCGAGCTGTGGCATAGTGGAGCCAGGGCGACGGCAGGACGGAGCTAAAGCGAGAGCAGGCTGGAGCCAAGGCGAGAGTTGGCCGTAGCCAAGGCAAGGGCAGACCAGAGCCAATGCGAGGGAAGGCCAGAGCGAGAGCCGCCCGGAGCCAAGGCGAAGGCAGGCTAGAGCCAGAGCAAGAGAAAGGCAGGCCAGAGCCAGAGTGAGAGCAGGCCAGAGACAAGGCAAAGGCAGACCAGAGCCAGAGCAGGCCGGAGCCAAGGCGAGGGCAGGCCAGAGCGAGAGCAGGCCGGAGCCAAGGCGAGGGCAGGCCAGAGCGAGAGCAGGTCGGAGCCAAAGCGAGGGCAGTCCAGAGCCAGAGCGAGTGCAAGCCGGAGCCAAGTCGAGGGCAGGCCAGAGCCAGAGCAAAAGCAGGCCAGAGCGAGAGCAGTCCGGAGCCAAGGAAAGGGCAGGCCACATCCAGAGGTAGAGCAGGCCGGAGCCAAGGCGAAGGCAGGCCAGAACCAGAGCGAGAGCAGGCCGGAGTCAAGACGAGGGCAGGCCAGAGCAAGAGCAGTCCGGAGCCAGGGCAAAGGCTGGCCAGAGCCAAAGCAAGAGCAGGCCGGAGCCAAGGCCCTCGAGGGCTGGCCGGAGCCAGAGTAAGGGCAGGCCGGAGCCAGGACGAGGGCAGGCCGGAGCCAGGGCGAGGGCAGGCCAGAGCCAGAGCGAGAGTAGGCCAGAGCCAAGGCAAGGGCAGGCCAGAGCCAGAGCAAGAGAAGGCCAGAGCCAAGGCAAGGGCAGGCCGGAACGAGGGTGAGAGGAGGCCGGAGACAGGGCGAGGCCAGAGCGAGAGCAGGCAAGAGCCAGAGCGAGAGTAGGCCGAAGCCAGGGCAAGGGCAGGCCAGAGCCAGAGAGAGAGCAGGCCGGAGCCAGGGCAAGGGCAGGCCAGAGCCAGAGAGAGAGCAGGCCGGAGCCAGGGCGAGGGCAGGCCAGAGCGAGAGCAGTTCAGAGCCAGGGAGAGAGCAGGACGTAGCCAAGGCGAGGGCAGGCCGGAGCCCGAGCTGTGGCATAGTGGAGCCAGGGCCGAGGGCAGGACGGAGCTAGAGCGAGAGCAGGCTGGAGCCAAGGCGAGAGCAGCCTGGAGCCAAGGCGAAGGCAGGCTAGAGCCAGAGCGAGAGTAGGCCAGAGCCAGAGCGAGAGCAGGCTGGAGCAAAGGCAAAGGCAGGCCAGAGCCAGAGTGAGAGCAGGCCGGAGACAAGGCAAAGGCAGGCCAGAGCGAGAGCAGGCCGGAGCCAAGGCGAGGGCAGGCCAGAGCCAGAGCAAAAGCAGGCCAGAGCCAGAGCGAGAGCAGTCCGGAGCCAAGGAAAGGGCAGGCCACAGCCAGAGGTAGAGCAGGCTTGAGCCAGAGCGAGGGCAGACCGGAGCCAAGGCGAGGGCAGGCCAGAGCAAGAGCAGTCCGGAGCCAGGGCGAGGGCAGGCCAGAGCCAAAGCAAGAGCAGGCAGGAGCCAAGGCCCTCGAGGGCTGGCCGGAGCCAGAGTAAGGGCAGGCCGGAGCCAGGACGAGGACAGGCTGGAGCCAGAGCAAGAGCAGGCCGGAGCCAAGGCGAGAGCACGCCGGAGCCAAGGTGAGGGCAGGCCAAAGCCAGAGCGAGAGCAGGCCAGAGCTAAGGCGAGGGCAGGCCAGAGAAACATCCAGAGCAGGCTGGAGCCAGGGCGAAGGCAGGCCAGAGTCAGAGCGAGAGCAGGCCGGAGACAAAGCGAGTGCACGCCAGAGCGAGTGCACGCCAGAGCGAGAGCAGGCCAGAGCGAGAGCAGGCCAGAGCGAGAGCAGGCCGGAGCTAGGGCGAGGGCAGGCCAGAGCGAAGTAGGCCAGAGCCAAGGCAAGGGCAGGCCAGAGCAAGAGAAGGCCAGAGCCAAAGCAAGGGCAGGCCGGAACCAGGGTGAGAGGAGGCCGAAGACAGGGCGAAGCCAGAGCGAGAGCAGGCCAGAGCGAGAGTAGGCCGAAGCCAGGGCAAGCCAGAGAGAGAGCAGGCTGGAGCCAGGGCAAGGGCAGGCCAGAGCCAGAGAGAGAGCAGGCCGGAGCCAGGGCGAGGGCAGGCCAGAGCGAGAGCAGTTCAGAGCCAGGGAGAGAGCAGGATGTAGCCAAGGCGAGGGCAGGCCGGAGCCCGAGCTGTGGCATAGTGGAGCCACGGCGAGAGCAGGACGGAGCTAGAGCGAGAGCAGGCTGGAGCCAAGGCGAGAGCAGGCCGTAACCAAGGCAAGGGCAGACCAGAGCCAAAGCGAGAGCAGGCCAGAGCCAGAGAGAGAGCAGTCCGGAGCCAAGGAAAGGGCAGGCCACAGCCAGAGGTAGAGCAGGCTTGAGCCAGAGCGAGGACAGGCCGGAGCCAAGGCGAGGGCAGGCCAGAGCAAGAGCAGTCCGGAGCCAGGGCGAGGACAGGCCAGAGCCAAAGCAAGAGCAGGCAGGAGCCAAGACCCTCGAGGGCTGGCCGGAGCCAGAGTAAGGGCAGGCCGGAGCCAGGACGAGGACAGGCTGGAGCCAGAGCAAGAGCAGGCCGGAGCCAAGGCGAGAGCACGCCGGAGCCAAGGTGAGGGCAGGCCAAAGCCAGAGCGAGAGCAGGCCAGAGCTAAGGCGAGGGCAGGCCAGAGAAACATCCTGAGCAGGCTGGAGCCAGGGCGAGGGCAGGCCAGAGTCAGAGCGAGAGCAGGCCGGAGACAAAGCGAGTGCACGCCAGAGCAGGCCAGAGCCAGAGCAAGAGCAGGCCAGAGCGAGAGCAGGCCGGAGCCAGGGCAAGGGCAGGCCAGAGCGAGAGTAGGCCAGAGCCAAGGCAAGGGCAGGCCAGAGCAAGAGAAGGCCAGAGCCAAAGCAAGGGCAGGCCGGAACCAGGGTGAGAGGAGGCCGAAGACAGGGCGAGGCCAGAGCGAGAGCAGGCCAGAGCCAGAGCGAGAGTAGGCCGAAGCCAGGGCAAGCCAGAGAGAGAGCAGGCTGGAGCCAGGGCAAGGGCAGGCCAGAGCCAGAGAGAGAGCAGGCCGGAGCCAGGGCGAGGGCAGGCCAGAGCGAGAGCAGTTCAGAGCCAGGGAGAGAGCAGGATGTAGCCAAGGCGAGGGCAGGCCGGAGCCCGAGCTGTGGCATAGTGGAGCCACGGCGAGGGCAGGACGGAGCTAGAGCGAGAGCAGGCTGGAGCCAAGGCGAGAGCAGGCCATAACCAAGGCAAGGGCAGACCAGAGCCAGAGAGAGAGCAGTCCGGAGCCAAGGAAAGGGCAGGCCACAGCCAGAGGTAGAGCAGGCTTGAGCCAGAGCGAGGGCAGGCCGGAGCCAAGGCGAGGGCAGGCCAGAGCAAGAGCAGTCCGGAGCCAGGGCGAGGGCAGGCCAGAGCCAAAGCAAGAGCAGGCAGGAGCCAAGACCCTCGAGGGCTGGCCGGAGCCAGAGTAAGGGCAGGCCGGAGCCAGGACGAGGACAGGCTGGAGCCAGAGCAAGAGCAGGCCGGAGCCAAGGCGAGAGCACGCCGGAGCCAAGGTGAGGGCAGGCCAAAGCCAGAGCGAGGGCAGGCCAGAGAAACATCCTGAGCAGGCTGGAGCCAGGGCGAGGGCAGGCCAGAGTCAGAGCGAGAGCAGGCCGGAGACAAAGCGAGTGCACGCCAGAGCCAGAGCGAGAGCAGGCCAGAGCGAGAGCAGGCCGGAGCCAGGGCGAGGGCAGGCCAGAGCGAGAGCAGTTCAGAGCCAGGGAGAGAGCAGGATGTAGCCAAGGCGAGGGCAGGCCGGAGCCCGAGCTGTGGCATAGTGGAGCCACGGCGAGGGCAGGACGGAGCTAGAGCGAGAGCAGGCTGGAGCCAAGGCGAGAGCAGGCCGTAACCAAGGCAAGGGCAGACCAGAGCCAGAGAGAGAGCAGTCCGGAGCCAAGGAAAGGGCAGGCCACAGCCAGAGGTAGAGCAGGCTTGAGCCAGAGCGAGGGCAGGCCGGAGCCAAGGCGAGGGCAGGCCAGAGCAAGAGCAGTCCGGAGCCAGGGCGAGGGCAGGCCAGAGCCAAAGCAAGAGCAGGCAGGAGCCAAGACCCTCGAGGGCTGGCCGGAGCCAGAGTAAGGGCAGGCCGGAGCCAGGACGAGGACAGGCTGGAGCCAGAGCAAGAGCAGGCCGGAGCCAAGGCGAGAGCACGCCGGAGCCAAGGTGAGGGCAGGCCAAAGCCAGAGCGAGAGCAGGCCAGAGCTAAGGCGAGGGCAGGCCAGAGAAACATCCTGAGCAGGCTGGAGCCAGGGCGAGGGCAGGCCAGAGTCAGAGCGAGAGCAGGCCGGAGACAAAGCGAGTGCACGCCAGAGCAGGCCAGAGCCAGAGCGAGAGCAGGCCAGAGCGAGAGTAGGCCAGAGCCAAGGCAAGGGCAGGCCAGAGCAAGCGAAGGCCAGAGCCAAGGCAAGGGCAGGCCGGAACCAGGGTGAGAGGAGGCCGAAGACAGGGCGAGGCCAGAGCGAGAACAGGCCAGAGCCAGAGCGAGAGTAGGCCGAAGCCAGGGCAAGCCAGAGCCAGAGAGAGAGCAGGCCGGAGCCAGGGCAAGGGCAGGCCAGAGCCAGAGAGAGAGCAGGCCGGAGCCAGGGCAAGGGCAGGCCAGAGCCAGAGAGAGAGCAGGACGTAGCCAAGGCGAGGGCAGGCCGGAGCCCGAGCTGTGGCATAGTGGAGCCACGGTGAGGGCAGGACGGAGCTAGAGCGAGAGCAGGCTGGAGCCAAGGCGAGAGCAGGCCGTAACCAAGGATAGGGCAGACCAGAGCCAAAGCGAGAGCAGGCCAGAGCCAGAGAGAGAGCAGCCCAGAGCCAAAGCGAGAGCAGGCCAGAGCGAGAGCAGCCCGGAGCCAAGGCGAAGGCAGGCTAGAGCCAGAGCAGGCCAGAGCCAGAGCGAGAGCAGGCCGGAGCAAAGGCAGGCCAGAGCCAGAGTGAGAGCAGGCCGGAGACAAGGCAAAGGCAGGCCAGAGCCAGAGCGAGAGCAGGCCGGAGCCAAGGCGAGGGCAGGCCAGAGCGAGACGGAGCCAAGGCTAGGGCAGGCCAGAGCGAGAGCAGGTCGGAGCCAGAGCGAGAGCAGGTCGGAGCCAAAGCGAGAGCAGGCCAGAGCGAGTGCAGGCCTGAGCCAAGCCGAGGGCAGGCCAGATCCAGAGCAAAAGAAGGCCAGAGCGAGAGCAGTCCGGAGCCAAGGAAAGGGCAGGCCACAGCCACAGGTAGAGCAGGCTTGAGCCAGAGCGAGGGTAGGCCGGAGCCAAGGCGAAGGCAGGCCAGAACCAGAGCGAGAGCAGGCCGGAGTCAAGACGAGGGCAGGCCAGAGCAAGAGCAGTCCGGAGCCAGGGCGAGGGCAGGCCAGAGCCAAAGCAAGAGCTGGCCGGTGCCAAGGCCCTCGAGGGCTGGCCGGAGCCAGGACGAGGGCAGGCTGGAGCCAGAGCAAGAGCAGGCCGGGGCCAAGGCGAGAGCAGGCCGCAGCCAAGGTGAGGGCAGGCCAAAGCCAGAGCGAGAGCAGGCCGGAACCAAGGCGAGGGCAGGCCGCAGCCAAGGTGAGGGCAGGCCAGAGAAAGATCCAGAGCAGGCTGGAGCCAAGGTGAGGGCAGGCGAGAGCGACAGCCGGCCGGAGCCAAAGCGAGGGCACGCCAGAGCGAGAGCAGACCAGAGCCAGAGCGAGAGCAGGCCGGAGCCAGGGCGAGGGCAGGCCAGAGTGAGAGTAGGCCAGAGCCAAGGCAAGGGCAGGCCAGAGCAAGAGAATGCCAGAGCCAAGGCAAGGGCAGGCCGGAACCAGGGTGAGAGGAGGCCGGAGACAGGGCGAGGCCAGAGCGAGAGCAGGCCAGAGCCAGAGCGAGAGTAGGCCGAAGCCAGGGCAAGGGTAAGCCAGAGCCAGAGAGAGAGCAGGCCGGAGCCAAGGCGAGGGCAGGACAGAGCCAGAGCGAGAGCAGGCCAGAGCCACGGCAAGGGCAGGCCAGAGCCAGGGCGAGAGCAGGCCGGAGCCAATGCGAGGGCTGGCCGGAGCCAGAGCAAGGGCAGGCCGCAGTCAGGGCGAGGGCAGGCAGGAGCCAGAGCGAGAGCAGGCCAGAGCCAAGGCGAGGGTAGGCCAGAGCCAGGGCGAGGGCAGGTCAGAGCAAGAGAAGGCCGGAGCTAAGGCAAGGGCAGGCCAGAGAGAGAGCAGGCCGGAGCCAAGGCATGGGCAGGCCAGAGCCAGAGAGATAGCAGGCCGGAGCCAGGGCGAGGGCAGGCCAGAGCGAGAGCAGGTCGGAGGCAGGGCGAGAGCAGGCCGGAGCCAGAGCAAGGGCAGGCCGGAGTCAGGGCGAGGGCAGGCCGTAGCCAGAGCGAGGGTAGGCCAGAGCCAAGGCAACGGCAGGCCCGAGCCAGAGATAGAGAAGGCCAGAGCCAAGGCAAGGGCAGTCCGGAACCAGGGCGAGAGCAGGCCGGAGACAGGGCGAGGCAAGAGCCAGAGCGAGAGTAGGCCGGAGCCAGGGCAAGGGCAGGCCAGAGCCAGAGAGAGAGCAGGCCGGAGCCAGGGCAAGGGCAGGCCAGAGCCAGAGAGAGAGCAGGCCGGAGCCAGGGCAAGGGCAGGCCAGAGCCAGAGAGAGAGCAGGACGTAGCCAAGGCGAGGGCAGGCCGGAGCCCGAGCTGTGGCATAGTGGAGCCACGGTGAGGGCAGGACGGAGCTAGAGCGAGAGCAGGCCGTAACCAAGGATAGGGCAGACCAGAGCCAAAGCGAGAGCAGGCCAGAGCCAGAGAGAGAGCAGCCCAGAGCCAAAGCGAGAGCAGGCCAGAGCCAGAGCGAGAGCAGCCCGGAGCCAAGGCGAAGGCAGGCTAGAGCCAGAGCAGGCCAGAGCCAGAGCGAGAGCAGGCCGGAGCAAAGGCAGGCCAGAGCCAGAGTGAGAGCAGGCCGGAGACAAGGCAAAGGCAGGCCAGAGCCAGAGCGAGAGCAGGCCGGAGCCAAGGCGAGGGCAGGCCAGAGCGAGACGGAGCCAAGGCTAGGGCAGGCCAGAGCGAGAGCAGGTCGGAGCCAAAGCGAGAGCAGGCCAGAGCGAGTGCAGGCCGGAGCCAAGCCGAGGGCAGGCCAGATCCAGAGCAAAAGAAGGCCAGAGCCAGAGCGAGAGCAGTCCGGAGCCAAGGAAAGGGCAGGCCACAGCCACAGGTAGAGCAGGCTTGAGCCAGAGCGAGGGCAGGCCGGAGCCAAGGCGAAGGCAGGCCAGAACCAGAGCGAGAGCAGGCCGGAGTCAAGACGAGGGCAGGCCAGAGCAAGAGCAGTCCGGAGCCAGGGCGAGGGCAGGCCAGAGCCAAAGCAAGAGCTGGCCGGTGCCAAGGCCCTGGAGGGCTGGCCGGAGCCAGGACGAGGGCAGGCTGGAGCCAGAGCAAGAGCAGGCCGGGGCCAAGGCGAGAGCAGGCCGCAGCCAAGGTGAGGGCAGGCCAAAGCCAGAGCGAGAGCAGGCCGGAACCAAGGCGAGGGCAGGCCAGAGAAAGATCCAGAGCAGGCTGGAGCCAGGGTGAGGGCAGGCCAGAGCGACAGCCGGCCGGAGCCAAAGCGAGGGCACGCCAGAGCGAGAGCAGACCAGAGCCAGAGCGAGAGCAGGCCAGAGCCAGGGCGAGGGCAGGCCAGAGTGAGAGTAGGCCAGAGCCAAGGCAAGGGCAGGCCAGAGCAAGAGAAGGCCAGAGCCAAGGCAAGGGCAGGCCAGAACCAGGGTGAGAGGAGGCCGGAGACAGGGCGAGGCCAGAGCGAGAGCAGGCCAGAGCCAGAGCGAGAGTAGGCCGAAGCCAGGGCAAGGGTAAGCCAGAGCCAGAGAGAGAGCAGGCCGGAGCCAAGGCGAGGGCAGGACAGAGCCAGAGCGAGAGCAGGCCAGAGCCACGGCAAGGGCAGGCCAGAGCCAGGGCGAGAGCAGGCCGGAGCCAATGCGAGGGCTGGCCGGAGCCAGAGCAAGGGCAGGCCGCAGTCAGGGCGAGGGCAGGCAGGAGCCAGAGCGAGAGCAGGCCAGAGCCAAGGCGAGGGTAGGCCAGAGCCAGGGCGAGGGCAGGTCAGAGCAAGAGAAGGCCGGAGCTAAGGCAAGGGCAGGCCAGAGAGAGAGCAGGCCGGAGCCAAGGCATGGGCAGGCCAGAGCCAGAGAGAGAGCAGGCCGGAGCCAGGGCGAGGGCAGGCCAGAGCGAGAGCAGGTCGGAGGCAGGGCGAGAGCAGGCCGGAGCCAGAGCAAGGGCAGGCCGGAGTCAGGGCGAGGGCAGGCCGTAGCCAGAGCGAGGGTAGGCCAGAGCCAAGGCAACGGCAGGCCCGAGCCAGAGATAGAGAAGGCCAGAGCCAAGGCAAGGGCAGTCCGGAACCAGGGCGAGAGCAGGCCGGAGACAGGGCGAGGCAAGAGCCAGAGCGAGAGTAGGCCGGAGCCAGGGCAAGGGCAGGCCAGAGCCAGAGAGAGAGCAGGCCGGAGCCAGGGCGAGGGCAGGCCAGAGTGAGAGCAGTTCAGAGCCAGAGCGAGAGCAGTTTAGAGCCAGGAAGAGAGCAGGACGTAGCCAAGGCGAGGGCAGGCCGGAGCCCGAGCTGTGGCATAGTGGAGCCAGGGCGAGGGCAGGACGGAGCTAGAGCGAGAGCAGGCTGGAGCCAAGGCGAGAGCAGGCCGTAGCCAGGGCGAGGGCAGGCCAGAGGCAGAGCCAGGGTAGGCCAGAGCGAGAGCAGGCCGGAGCCAAGGCTAGGGCAGACCAGAGCCAAAGCGAGAGCAGGCCAGAGCGAGAGCAGCCCGGAGCCAAGGCGAAGGCAGGCTAGAGCCAGAGCGAGAGCAGGCCGGAGCAATGGCAGGCCAGAGCCAGAGTGAGAGCAGGCCGGAGACAAGGCAAAGGCAGGCCAGAGCGAGAGCAGGCTACAGCCAAGGCGAAGGCAGGCCAGAGCGAGAGCTGGCCGGAGCCAAGGCGAGGCCAGGCCAGAGCGAGAGCAGGTCGGAGCCAAAGAGAGGGCAGGCCGGAGCCATGTCGAGGGCAGGCCAGAGCCAGAGCAATGGGTATTAATTTCTTGAAATGCATCTCTTATGTAATTTTTCAAATCACTGACACTTTTTGGTTTTCGACTATAAACTTTGTCTGTGAGGAATGAAAAGTGGAATCTGATTGGTTGCTAAGGGCAACTGAGCCAGTTTCACTTTACACCATGTTTGATGAACCTCCCCCTTCATAACCTTATTGGACCACCCTATATAGTATGAGCCCCGGTTATCTCCTATATACAATATGAGCTCCAACATATACATATATATAATATCAATGTCAATGCATGTAACAGTGGTATGAAACACATATAAATGCTAGAAATGGTACTTGGACCATAAAAATACAGAACCAAAAAAAAGAAAAAATGAAAAAATGGTTAATAATAAAAAATGGTCATATAGAGATGGTAAAAAAACTTTATTAGAAACCCAAAAGGTATGCAGTTGTAATGTAGGAAACAGGCGCACACACATAATGCATACAAACAATGACAAATAAAGGCATAAAAAACATGTACGAATGGAAGCTACAAAGGTACAATTGTATGAATAGATATGTATATAGTTACTGGCCATATAGTCACATATGAAGAGCGTAATCTGCTGTGGGAACTCACAAAGTAAGTAACGTGCTAAAAATATATAACAGACATATATATCTCCCTAAAAGGAATCTGCTATATCTTAGAAATCTATGAAGTACGGTAAATGGAGTGATGGATGTGCACATCGAAAATTATATAGTAAAGTGCAAATGCGCACATATAAGGTATACACACATATATATGTATCTCAGTAAAAGTATCTATTTTGGGCATAGTAGCACACAGAGTAAATGAGGAGCAGAAAAAAACACAGCAGAATGTGCACATAACAAGGATTGTAATTGAATATAGTGCAGCCCCCTATATATAGTATGAGCCCCATATAGCCTCTCTATAAACAATATGAGCCCTCACATAGCCTCCTATATACAGTATGAGCCCCCATATTGCCTCCTATTTACAGTATGAACCCCCACATAGCCTCCTACATTCAGTCTGAGCCCCCAAATAGCCTCCCACATTCAGTATGAGCCCCCACATAACCTCCCATATACAGTACGAACCCCCACACAGCCTCCATATATACAGTGTGAGCCCCACATAGCCTGCATATACAGTGTGTCCCATATATATTGCCTCCTATTTACAGTATGAGCCCCAAATAGCCTCATATATACAGCATAAGCCCCCCATAGCCTCCTATATACCGCATGAGCACCACATAGCCTCTGTATATACAGCAGGAGCCCCCACATAGCCTCCCTGTATATAGTGTGAGCCCCAAGGAGCCTCTTATATACAAGATGAGCCTTCACATAGCTCCTATACACAGTATAAGCCCCCACATAGCCTCCTACATACAGTATGAACCCCCATATAACCTCCTACATTCAGTATGAGCCCTCACATAGCCTCCTAATCTAGTATGTGCCCCCACATAGCTTCCTATATATAGCATGAGCCCCACATAGCCTCTGTATATACAGATTTAGCCCCAACATAGCCCCCTATATACAGTATGAGCCTCCACATGGGCTCCTATATACAGTATAAGCCCCACATAACCTTCATATATACAGTGTGAGCCCCACATAGCCTCCATCTATACAGTGTGAGCCCTACATAGCCTCCATATATACAGTGTGAACCCCACATAGCCTCCATATATACAGTGTGAGTCCCAAATAGCCCCCAATATACATACAAATATACCATATACATGAAAAAAAACAATAACACATACTCACCATATCATCATATGCATACTCATACTCATTAGGGCTTGTTCAAAAACACACCTACAGTGAGCTATCACACAATAAAAAAGCCTGATGTTTGTAGTGCATTTAATATTTACCTGTTGTCTTTTAGGCTACAGATGAAAAAATGCAGAAAAAAAAAGTAAATTAAAAAACTTTCTGGTTGCTGTGCACTCTGCTGATAGCACACTGTCACAGCATGGGTTGCGAGCACCCAGGACAAGACAAGTATATGCCCCCTAACCCGTGAACCAATAGCACTCCGTGAGTCCTTTCCAAAAGCCCAGTATTGCACGTGTATTGTAATTTAAGGAAAATACTGATGTAATTATACTTTGCAATTTCATTTCTTCATTTTTTTTCTGTTTTTTGCTGAAGTCATCTCTCGAATTTTAAAAATATAAAACGCAATACATTATTTTATTTGTATGCTTTCTATTTTCTTAATACATTTTTTATAGAACAATGTTATTACCTTAGCCCTATTCCTAGCCCTAACCATTAGTTTAATCCTAAACCAGTCTCTTGACCTGCTTGTAACACTAGTTCGGGTTAGTAAAAATGTAAAACTATAAAAGCAGCTCTATGTAATAAATGAAGACCGTGTTGAGTAGCAAAGCGAATGCCCACCCAACGCTATTTATGCAGAACGCAGAAGGGGAGATGAGTTTGCCAGTGGCTGCTGGTCTACATAAGCAAAGATGGAAATTACAAAGCTTAGTATAATGAAGTGAGCTTTCTCATATAAGTCTCTGCCTAAGCAGAGCACAACAGCCTATGGCAAACTCATCTCAAGTGGTTCCCTCTACGTAGACAGAGACTGGGACAACAGAAAATGAGTAGAGAATGAATGAACACTGCTTATATGCACTGCACATGAGTAGAGCTACCTTCAATAATTCATTGCTCATTTTCTGTCATCTTGGTCACTGCTTATATATAGCACTGAAGTCAAAATGAGTTTGTCATAGACTTCTGCGCTCTGCATAGACAGCAATCAAAACAAACATTTCTAATTTCTGCCGCTGCTTATGCTGAGTACAGCAGTGGATGTGAAATTCATCTTGTTTGCTTTGTTTGTAGCCACTCGATACAAATAATATAGAGATCTCAACTGTTTCTCAATAAGTACAATGGTCAGGTATGTAGTTCATTGATGTGGATAAATAATACAGCATATTGTTAAAATGGGCCCTAAAATCCTAAAATTATCTGTGAGATAATACTGAAGTGATGGAAATGGAAAAGATAAAGCTTCAAGTAACTAAAAACAGTAGAACAAAAACAGATTTAATTTTATTACAACCCTTATATCAAACTGATAGATTCCCATACTTATACTGTAGCATATACCTTGGAATCTTATTGGTCAGTTACTGATCACATGACCAGTTCCATCCAGGTGCCTGTGCGCTCAGTTGACAGTTGAGGAAAGTGACAGTTGGAGTTGACTGGTGATAGTGAAGACGTTGTCTGCGGACTGTGAGCAAATCTATGATATTGAAAAAGAGGAGATTGTAGGGAAGAAGAGAGAGAGAAAAAGAAGACACTTGGACTCATCGGCTGATGAGGAGTCTTCAATCAAAAAATCCAAATGGAGAGGAAGAAAGGGTAAAAAAAAAGACTCGGGACGAAAGATGTCTCCCACCCCAGAGATGGAGCGAGTGGATGAGGACGTCATTGCCCAGAGTGAAGGATTGAAGAACAGAAGACATTTGGGCTCATCGGCTGATGAGAAGCCTTCTATCAAAAAGCCCCAAAGGAACGGAAAAAAGATGAAGAAACCAGACTCAGGACGGAAGATGTCTCCCACCCCAGAGATGGCGCAAGCAGATGAAGACATCATTGTCCAGAGAAAATTACCGAAGAACAGAAGAATCAGCCTGGACTGTTCAGAGGAAGGAAAGACACCATCAATCCAGGCCAATAGCCAGAAGAAAGAAGACGTGGGAGGCTCAGGTAAAAAGAGAAATGTAACTAGTAATTATAGGGAACGTTATTGTGCATGTTTTATACCTCCACATGTAATCCAGGGATAAAGTCACCAAAATGATTCCAAATCTACCTTTATAATAAAAAATTACAAAAAACAGTTTTATATTTGAGCAGATGATTATAGTTGTTATAGGCAGTTTACCAATACAAAGTGGTCAGAGTTATCTGTTCCAAAATCATGGTGAAATGTTCTTATCATTGTGTAATGTCCAGGTTCAGTTCTGCCGAAATTTACCACAAGACATGGAAAATGCTGACACCTTTTCAAAGGGAATCTGGCAGCAGTTTTATGGTACCCTATATGAGAGCAGCATGATATAGGGGCAGAGACCCTTCTACCAAGCATGTACTATTCATTGGATTGCATGGTATAATTTTGACAAAATCACAGTTTTCTCTGCTACAAATTTACCAGTTCTCTGAATGCTGAGCTCTGTATAACCCAGCTAACAACACTGATTGGCAGCTTTCTGTGTGTGTACCCTGTGCATAGTCAGAAAACTCCCAATCAGTGGTGGGGGTGGGGTTATACAGAGCTCATGAATATAGATAACTACCTGGCAGCAGTAGTGATAATCTCCTGCTGATAAAACTGTGATTTTATCAAAACTACAGCAAGCATCCCAATGAGTGAAACATTTATCTCTGTATATTATATATCTATATCTCTATATATATTATATCTCAGATTAGGTTTCAAAACCTTGGTGACATAGTACCTTTAAGTGCTGCAGTGCCTCAAATAAAATAAAAAACACATACCTCCTGGAATAGCGCCATTCCAACCATGTTGGCACTGAGGTAAATATGAAGTGTTTTTACTTTATTTGGGGCACTGTAGCATTCCAGAAGGGGTTGTCATGTAGTGGACAACCCCTTAAATGACTTTCTGCAGAAAACGGTCCCAAAAAGTTGCAAAATTTGTGCAAATGTTAGAATGTTGCAATCTCCTTCTCTACTCCCCTCTTATTGCCTCTTCCCACAATCGCATACAAGATTTCTCCAGTGCATCCCCCCTACTCTGGAAAGCTCTACCTCATCACATCCGACTCTCGCCTACTGTGGAAACCTTCAGAAGGAACATGAAGACCGACCTCTTCCGACAAGCCTACACCCTGCAGTAACCACCGCTCCACCACATCGCTGCATGACAGGCTCTACCCTCACCTACTGTATCCTCACCCATCCCTTTGTAGACTGTGGCCCTCGCGGGTAGGGTCCTCTCTCCTCCTGGACCAGTCGCTAACTTGTATTGTTCATGATTATTGTACTTGTCTTTACTATGTATACACCTTCTCACATGTAAAGCGACAGGGAATAAATGGCGCCATAATAATAAAGAATAATAATAATCCTAGTGATACGTGTAAAGGATTGTCCGTCTGTTTTTAGGTTTATTTCATGAGTATTGCAGTTGCTTCTCAGCACCGTACGCCGTACAATTAGAAATCCTTGTGTCTGCCTTGTGTACCTGCTGTAGCAGATGTGCCATGTCTGCGTTATCCGCCATATTGAGCTCTTCTCCTATATGGTTCCTGTAATGCGGAGCACATCACCCATATTGCTAGATTCTTATCAATTGTTCTTGATCCCATCTCCTGACAGCAGTGATAGATCGGTGACATGGAGCTGCTGTCCCCTGATGTATAATGTGGAGTCTCAGAGCATCATTATTTATCAAAACTGTTCATTACATTGTCTTTGTTGTCCATAGCAACCAACCAGAGCTCAGCTTTCATTTCTCAACCTGCTTTGGTAAAATGAAAGCTGATTTCTGATTGGTTGTTATGGGTAAATAGACACTCCTACTGTAAGGCTGTGTGCACACGATGCTTTATGCTGCTTTTTTTTTTCAGTGCAGATTTCTCACAAAACCTGAAGGATTTCCAGATGCCAGCAAAGTGAATGAGAATCCTGAAGTCTCATTCACACATTGCTTATTTGTGACTTGCAGATTTGGTGCAGACTTAACCCCTTCACGCCACAGCTAATTTCCGCTTTTGTGTTTCTATTTTTTCACCCCCTTCTTCCCAGAGCCATAACAATTTTTTTGTCCACATAGACATCTGAGGGCTTATTTTTTTGCGGGACGAGTTTTACTTTTGAATGACACCATTCATTTCACCACTAGTGTACTGGAAAAAGGGAAACAATTCCAAGTGCAGTGAAATTGTGGAAAAGAAATGCAATATGACATTGTTTTATGGGAATTGTGTTTACATATTGTAGTAAAAATGACCTTGCAATATTATTCTCCTCATCAATACGATTACGGCAATACCCAACATGTCCAGTTTTTAATTATTTTAGTGGTGAAAAAATTCTGAAGTTTGGCCCCCCAAATTTTTAGGGTTGTACATAAAGTACTTTTTGCTGCTATTTAAACGATATATACTTCCCATATTCCTACTTATGTACATACCCTATGTTTGATTATATAGTTGTGGTATTTTACCACTAATGAGCATATTCATTCTACTGCCCTATCAATGGAATAACAATTATGCATATACTTACCCCAAGTGCCACCTTTGTTTGGGTACCCTTTGCCCATTTTTTGACTTTCATTATTATTTATTTTAATTCATAAATATATTCCATCTATATATCGTTGTAACGTGTTATTTCTCTTTGGCACAGTTGTTCTTGGGCGCTCAACATTTATACTTTATTTTGTCTGTGGTCTAATTTTTGTGGAACTGCAGGGACTAAAAAAACGATACCACATGTGTATTTTTTTTTAATATCTTTACTTTCAATGGGGCAAAGAGGGGTGATTTTAACTTTTTATTTTTTTACATTTTTTTAACCAACTAACAGCATATCAAACAAAGGGTATAACCATATAATTTACATAAAAAACCCTTAACATGCAACCTTTATTAAAGATAATTAAAATTATCCATACAAAGAAATAATCTGAAGATCAAAGTGAAAAATAATGAATGTGCAGAATTAGTCTGCTCCTATTGTCCCCTATGATGATCATTCCTGACTGCAGGGGTTGGCACCCTAAATATAGTACGACAATGGCGCCCCCACTCACAAGTCGTCTATCCCTCAAAGTCCCTATAAGTCCCTGGAAACAACAGTGAGCAATAGATTAGGGCTAATATGATAATATAAACCTAGAAAACTATATCTATAAATTAGGCAACAAGAGTATATTGTAAAATATGTATCTCTTTATTAAATCGATTAAAAACACAAAACATGTTATACGTGTTATAAAAAATTATGTGGAGGGGAAAGAAAAGGGTGGAAAGGAATAAAATTATGTTACAGAGCGAAGGAGATGAGTGTGCACTCCATGCTACATACAGGGAATACCAATTCAAAAGGTCAATATATGATAAATTGCATAGAATTTTATTATACATTACATCATAATCAAGTTTACACTGTGTTCCAAATTATTATGCAAATAATATTTTCTCAGATTTTCCCAAATTACCTATATGAATTGCAGTCATTGTAATTTTCCAGTCAAATAACTATTAGAGTACAATTGAAAGGTTTTTCTACAAACTGCCTATGATAACAGTATATTTTTAAAAAAATAAAATACTCAAAATGCATGTTCCAAATTATTATGCAAAGCAGAGTTTTCAACCTTTTCATTTTAATAAAGAACAAAAAAATGGTCATTTTTGAAATTCTAAGCATTAGCAGGTTATTACAAACTGAAATCAAACAGTTTTCAACTCAAAACTTTATTCTAGGTGATGTTACATTTGCACATAGGATCCCTTGTTCGAAATGAGCTTCTGAACTCTCTCGTCCATTGAATTTGTCAGGTTTTGGATGGTTTCTGCTTTAATTGTTTTGCATGAGGACAGAATACCCTCCCAGAGCTGTTGCTTAGATGTGAACTGCCTCCCGCCATCATAGACACTCCTTTTGATGATGCTCCAGAGGTTCTCAATGGGGTTGAGGTCAGGGGAGCATGGCTGCCACACCATAAGTTTGTCCCCTTTTATGCCCATAGCAGCCAGAGATGCAGATGTGTTATGTGCAGCATGAGACGGGGCATTATCATGCATGAAATGATCTCGATGGTCCAGATGGATGGAGTGGAGGATGGCTGGTTGATGGACACCCCATGCAAACACGGCTACGGCGCTAACAAGGAGGAGGTGGAGTAATGTTTTGGGCTGGAATCATGGGGAGAGAGATTGTCGGCCCTTTTAGGATCCCTGAAGGGGTAAAGATGAACTCCATAATGTATGCTGAGTTTCTCAAACAGCACTTCCTTCCATGGTTCAAGAAGAAGAACCGTGCATTCCGCAGCAAGATCATTTTCATGCATGATAATGCCCCGTCTCATGCTGCACATAACACATCTGCATCTCTGGCTGCTATGGGCATAAAAGGGGGTGCGTCTTATAGTCCAAATGTTGGGGAGGTATATACAATACAGACCAAAAGTTTGGACACACCTTATCATTTATAGATTTTTCTGTATTTTCTTGACTATGAAAATTGAACATTCACTCTGAAGGCATCAAAACTATGAATTAACACATGTGGAATTATATACTTAACAAAAAAGTGTGAAACAACTGAAAATATGTCTTATATTCTAGGTTCTTCAAAGTAGCCACCTTTTGCTTTGATGACTGCTTTGCACACTCTTGGCATTCTCTTGATGAGCTTCAAGAGGTAGTCACTGGAAATGGTCTTCCAACAATCTTGAAGGAGTTCCCAGAGATGCTTAGCACTTGTTGGCCCCTTTGCCTTCACTCTGCGGTCCAGCTCACCCCAAACCATCTCGATTGGGTTCAGGTCTGGTGACTGTGGAGGCCAGGTCATCTCGCATAGCACCCCATCACTCTCTTTCTTGGTCAAATAGCCCTTACACAGCCTGGAGGTGTGTTTGGGGTCATTGTCCTGTTGAAAAATAAATGATGGTCCAAATAAACGCAAACCGGATGGAATAGCATGCCACTGCAAGATGCTGTGGTAGCGATGATGGTTCAGTATGCCTTCAATTTTGAATAAATCCCCAACAGTATCACCAGCAAAGCACCCCACACCATCACACCTCCTCCTCCATGCTTCACGGTGGGAACCAGGCATGTAGAGTCCATCTGTTCACCTTTTCTGCATTGCACAAAGACACGGTTGGAACCAAAGATCTCAAATTTGGACTCATCAGACCAAAGCACAGATTCCCACTGGTCTAATGTCCATTCCTTGTGTTCTTTAGCCCAAACAAGTCTCTTCTGCTTGTTGCCTGTCCTTCGCAGTGGTTTCCTAGCAGCTATTTTACCATGAAGGCCTGCTGCACAAAGTCTCTTCTTAACAGTTGTTGAAGAGATGTGTCTGCTCATAGAACTCTGTGTGGCATTGACCTGGTTTCTAATCTGAGCTGCTGTTAACCTGCGATTTCTGAGGCTGGTGACTCAGATAAACTTAGCCTCAGAAGCGGAGGTGACTATTGGTCTTCCTATCCTGTGGCGGTCCTCATTTGAGCCAGTTTCTTTGTAGTGCTTGATGGTTTTTGCAACTGCACTTGGGGACACTTTCAAAGTTTTCCCAATTTTTCGGACTGACTGACCTTCATTTCTTAAAGTAATGATGGCCACTCGTTTTTCTTTACTTAGCTGCATTTTTCTTGCCATAATACAAATTCTAACATAGGACTATCAGCTGTGTATCCACCAGACTTCTGCACAACACAACTGATGGTCCCAACCCCATTTATAAGGCAAGAAATCCCTCTTATTAAACCTGACAGGGCACACCTGTGAAGTGAAAACCATTTCCGGTGACTACCACTTGAAGCGCATCAAGAGAATGCCAAGAGTGTTCAAAGCAGTCATCAAAGCAAAAGGTGGCTACTTTGAAGAACCTAGAATATAAGACATATTTTCAGTTGTTTCACACTTTTTTGTTAAGTATATAATTCCACATGTGTTAATTCATAGTTTTGATGCCTTCAGTGTGAATGTACAATTTTCATAGTCATGAAAATACAGAAAAATCTTTAAATGAGAAGGTATGTCCAAACTTTTGGTCTGTACTGTATATACATTGTGTGGGGTACGGGGGGAGTGGTAGCGGCGGAGGAGCGGGGCACAGGAGGCAGCTGCCTCCCGCTGCTGCCTACACTGTCCCCGCTGCTAAAGAAAATTAATATTCACTGCTCCTCACCCCCATGGGGCGTGGGGAGCACTGAATATTCATGCTCCTTAATAGTGGCACACAGTGTAGCCGCAGCGCGGCTCCTGCTGATGCCGGAATCGCCTGTGCCCGCTGTAAAAGGGCATGAATATTAAACCTCTCTCCATACCCATGGGCGTGGGGAGGGGTGAATATTCATGTCTTTTAATAAGCTGGCACACGCAATAGCCCGGCAGCAGCAGGAGCCGTGCTGCGGCTACGCTGTGTGGCGGATATTAAGGAGCATGAAGTCACTGCTCCCCGCGCACACAGTCCCGGTGTGGGGAGCAGTGACTTCCGGCAGCTGATCTCTCTCCTTGTGAGCCGTGCATGGCAGTGACGCTGCGCTTGAGGAGAGAAGAAAGGTGAGTAGGAGTGTTTATTTTTTTATGTGCAGCCTGGTGGGGATTAGGGGGACCATGCATACTAGGATAAGGATGAGGGGGCCATACATACAAGGGTAAGGATGAGGGGTGCCATGCATACCAGGATAACGCTGAGGGGAGCAGACATAACAGGATAAAGATGAGGGGGCCATACATACCAGGATAAGGATGAGGGGCCATACATGCCAGGATAAGGATGAGGGGTGCCATGCATACCAGGATAGGGATTAGGGGTGCCATGCATAGCAGGATAGGGATTAGGGGCGCCATGCATACCAGGATAAGGATTAGGGGTGCCATGCATACCAGGACAGGGATGAGGGGTGCCATGCATACCAGGACAGGGATGAGGGGTGCCAGGCATACCAGGATGGGGATGAGGGGTGCCAGGCATACCAGGATGGGGATTGCTGTGCCATGCATACCAGGATGGGGATGAGGGGTGCCATGCATACCAGGATAGGGATGAGGGGTGCCATGCATACCAGGATAAGGATGAGGGGTGCCATGCATACCAGGATGGAGAGATTCCAGGCATACCAGGATGGGGATGGGGACCACGTATAAAAAGAAGGGGGGGCATATATACCAGGATAGGGGATATTGTCAGAATTGGGGGACATTACCCCTATACCAGTGTCAGCAGAAGACCCCCTCCCCCTTAAAAGTGCATCATGAACACATTTTTTGCTTACAGTTTTTTTTATTTTCCTCCTCTAAAACCTAGGTGCATCTTATAGTCCGGTGCGTCTTATAGTCCGAAAAATGCGGTATTTCTATGTCCAAAAAAAATACTATTCATCCAATGGATATAATCCAAGAAATATGCATAATGCATGTTATATACCGTATTTTCGGACTATAAGACAAAATTTTAGAGGATGGGGGGGGGGTACGTCTTATAGTCTGAATGTGGGGTATGTATATATACAAAAAAAAAAAAAGTGTGAAACAACTGAAAATATGTCTTATATTCTAGGTTCTTCAAAGTAGCCACCTTTTGCTTTGATGACTGCTTTGCACACTCTTGGCATTCTCTTGATGAGCTTCAAGAGGTAGTCACCGGAAATGGTCTTCCAACAATCTTGAAGGAGCTCCCAGAGATGCTTAGCACTTGTTGGCCCTTTTGCCTTTACTCTGCGGTCCAGCTCACCCCAAACCATCTCGATTGGGTTCAGGTCTGGTGACTGTGGAGGCCAGGTCATCTGGCGTAGCACCCCATCACTCTCTTTATTGGTCAAATAGCCCTTACACAGCCTGGAGGTGTGTTTGGGGTCATTGTCCTGTTGAAAAATAAATGATGGTCCAACTAAACTCAAACCGGATGGAATAGCATGCCGCTGCAAGATGCTGTGGTAGCCATGCTGGTTCAGTATGCCTTCAATTTTGAATAAATCCCCAACAGTGTCACCAGCAAAGCACCCCCACATCATCACACCTCCTCCTCCATGCTTCACGGTGGGAATCAGGCATGTAGAGTCCATCCGTTCACCTTTTCTGCGTCGCACAAAGACACGGTGGTTGGAACCAAAGATCTCAAATTTGGATTCATCAGACCAAAGCACAGATTTCCACTGGTCTAATGTCCATTCCTTGTGTTCTTTAGCCCAAACAAGTCTCTTCTGCTTGTTGCCTGTCCTTAGCAGTGATTTCTTAGCAGTTATTTTACCATGAAGGCCTGCTGCACAAAGTCTCCTCCTAACAGTTATTGTAGAGATATGTCTGCTGCTAGAACTCTGTGTGGCATTGACCTGGTCTCTAATCTGAGCTGCTGTTAACCTGCGATTTCTGAGGCTGGTGACTCGAATAAACTTACCCTCAGAAGCAGAGGTGACTCTTGGTCTTCCTTTCCTGGGGCGGTCCTCATGTGAGCCAGTTTCTTTGTAGTGCTTGATGGTTTTTGCAACTGCACTTGGGGACACTTCCAAAGTTTACCCAATTTTTCGGACTGACTGACCTTCATTTCTTAAAGTAATGATGGCCACTCGTTTTTCTTTACTTAGCTGCTTTTTCATGCCATAATACAAATTCTAACAGTCTATTCAGTAGGACTATCAGCTGTGTCATCAAAGCAAAAGGTGGCTACTTTGAAGAACCTAGAATATAAGACATATTTTCAGTTGTTTCACACTTTTTTGTTAAGTATATAATTCCACATGTGTTAATTCATAGTTTTGATGCCTTCAGTGTGAATGTACAATTTTCATAGTAATGAAAATACAGAAAAATGTTTAAATTAGAAGGTGTGTCCAAACTTTTGGTCTGTACTGTATATATACTGTGGCTGGTGAGGGGTGTGGGGGGAGCGGCAGCAGCGGAGGAGCAGGGCACAGGAGGAAGGAGCCGCCTGCTGTAGCCTACACTGTGCCCGCTACTAAAGAAAATGAATATTCACTGCTCCCCACGCCCATGGGCGTGTGGAGCACTGAATATTAATTTTCCTTACTAGCCGGCACACAGTGCAGCTGCAGCACAGCTCCTGCTGCGGCCGGGCGATCGCGTGTGCCTGCCCATGGCCGTGGAGAGGGGTGAATTTTTATGCTCTCTAATAGCGAGCAAATGCGATTGATTGCCTGGCAGCAGCAGGAGCCGCGCTGCGGCTACACTATGTGTCGGCTATTAAGGAGAATGAAGTTCCTGATCCCCACGCACACAGTCCCGGCGTGGGAGCAGTGACTATTCCCGCAGTTCATCTCTATTTGTGAGGGCGCATAGCAGTCATGCACGGCTCATACGGTGAGATCAGTGCTGGCAAACAGGACGCAGCGATGGAGCAGAGGGGAGGAAGGTGAGTAGAAGTGTTTATTTCTTTTGTGCATACCAATATAGGGATGAGGGGTGCCATGCATACCTGGAAGAGGGATGAGGGGAGTCAAGCATACCAGGAAGAGGGATGAGGGGGGGCTTTGTATACCAGGATAGGGATGAGGGGTGCCATGCATACCAGGATGGGTGATTGGGGTGCCATGCATGCCAGGATAGGGATGAAGGGTGCCATGCATACCAGGATTGGGATGAGGAGTGCTATGCATGCCAGGAAGAGGGATACCATGCATACCAGGATAGGGATGAGGGGTGCCATGCATACCAGGATAAGGATGAGGGATACCATGCATACCAGGATAGGGATGAGGGGTGCCATGCATACCAGGATAAGGATTAGGGGTGCCATGCATACCAGGTTGAGGGGTGCCATGCATACCAGGATATGGATGAGGGGTACCATGCATACCAGGATAAGGATGAGGGATGCCATGCATACCAGGATGAGGGGTGCAATGCATACCAGGATGGGGATCAGGCATGCCATGCATACCAGGATGGATGGGTGCCATGCATACCAGGATGAGGGGTGCCTTGCATACCATGATGGAGATCAGGGGTGCCATGCATACCAGGGTGGGGATTAAGGGTGCTATGCAAACCAGGATGGAGGGGTGCCATGCATACCAGAATGGAAAGATGCCATACATACCAGGATGGAGGTGTGCCATGCCAACCATGATGGAGGGGTACCATGCATACCAGGATGGGGTTGAAGGTTCCATGCATACCAGGATGGGGAATTGGAGTGCCATGCATACCAGGAGGGGGGAAAGGGGTGATATGCATACCAGGATGGGGGATTAGGATGCCATGCTTGCCAGGATGGGTGTGGGGCCACTTATAATAGGAAGGGGGGGGCATATATACAAGGATGGGTGATATTAACAGAATTGGGGGACATTACCCCTATAACAGTGTCAGCAGCAGATGCTCTCCCCCTTAACAGTGCATCATGACCACATTTTTTTTTCTATTTTCCTCCTCTAAAACCCAGGTGCGTCCTATGGACAGGTGCGTCTCATAGTCCAAACAATACGGTATTATGTCTGTACATATCCAAACATAATTCCACTGTTAATGCACAAAAATCTGCTATTTATAAAATTAATTTTATCCAAAAAGTGCATTGTGCATGATATATATATATATGTGCATATCCAAATGGATTTAAATTATTTAAGCAAAAAGGAAAATTTATATATGTATGGAACTATGCCTATCCAAATCATAGGATGAACAGTAAACGTGATCACCATGCAATATCAAATGTCATAATGCAAAAAAGAATACAGAAATAAGTTCATAAAAAGTTAAATTTGTGCATATTATTACGTACTGTCCAAAGGCACATCATCACCCCTTCCACATGCTTCAACGCACGTTTTGCTACCGATTCATTAGGAAGTGAGGTGGAGGAGGAAGAGGCGATGTTTCATAGGGTGATTACAGCTGTGGTTACTTACAAATCAAGGACGCCATATTATCGGACGCCTCTACTGTCCCACGCGTCCGGATAGCCGTCCCGTCTGCGACCGAATGTGCATCACCGAAACACGACCAAAGGTCGCAGTTCAACGAAAACATCCCAGTATCAGGTACGAGAGCACACCGGAGCATGCGCAGTGTGGAGCACAGCGACCCTGCAGCCATATTAGAAAAGGGCAAAAGTGCGGGTCAGCATCAAAGTCTAAATATAATTATACGTGCCAAAATAGAATTGTATGAAATATAGAAAAAGTTCTATATATAATATAGTTAATGCGTGCATACACAATATTATTGCTTATATAATGTGTATATGTAAAAGTGAATAAACACACTATAAACTCTCTATATGTATATGATATAGGTGAATAGTTTGCTTAATTATCCTATGCAGCGCATGCGTAATATAACACACAGCGAAAGCACAACCTGGTTAAAACAGAGCAAAGATGGAAACAAGCCAACCATAATAAAGTATGTGTGTATGTATTAAAATGTTGGTTCTTGTATGAACCCATAAAAATATGTCATATACAAATGAATACATCTAATTACCTTGTGTATATATAGAGGTGAATGAATATACTAGAAGCTATCTCCATGTGATAATTTAATATCCTTAATTCAATGTGTAAGTGTATGTGAGTGATAGTTATATATGTGTATATAGGAAAAATAAAAAAGCATAAAATATAATAATAAAATATATATGAAAAAGAGATGTGGTCATGTTAGAGAGAATAATACAAAAACTATATATCTGATGTTGTACTTAGTGATGGAATACATGTGAAACTGTATGGCTGTTCGGGCGATGATGATACAAACAGTCCTCCAATCTGAAAGATATAATAAAAATTAATATGCACATATAGATTGATCACACCCTAATAACTCCTATCCCATAAACTTATATCTCC
Source organism: Phyllobates terribilis (assembly GCF_046119375.1). Classification (NCBI taxonomy): domain Eukaryota; kingdom Metazoa; phylum Chordata; class Amphibia; order Anura; family Dendrobatidae; genus Phyllobates; species Phyllobates terribilis. The sequence continues at coordinate 1,408,189 of NW_027362898.1, read as the reverse complement.
ACTAACTCATAAACCACCATTAATATATACAATAAAGCCAACAATACATGTATACAGTCATGGCCAAAAGTATTGAGAATGAGACAAATAGTAATTTTTCCAAAGTTTACTGCTTCATTTTTTGTAATGGCAATTTGCATATACCTTGAATGTCAAAGAGTGATCAGCTTAACAGCAATTACTGTACTTGCAAAGTCAATATTTGCCCAGAAAATGAACTTTAACCCCCAAAACACATTTCAACATCATTGCAGTCCTGCCTTAAAAGGAGCAGCTAACATCGTTTTAGTGATTGATCCATTAACACAGGTGTGGGTGTTGATGAGGACAGGGCTGGCGATCAATCAGTCATGATTAAGTAAGAATGACATCACTGGACACTTTAAAAGGAGGCTGGTTCTTGGTATCATTGTTTCACTTCAGTTAACCATGGTTATCTCTAAAGAAACACGTGCAGCCATCATTGCACTGCACAAAAATGGCCTAACAGGGAAGAGTATCGCAGCTACAAAGATTGCACCTCAGTCAACAATCTATCGCATCATCAAGAACTTCAAGGAGAGTGCTTCCATTGTTGTCAAAAAGGCCGAGGGCGCCCAAGAAAGACCAGCAAGCGCCAGGACCGTATCTTAAAACTGTTTCAGCTGCGGGATCTGACTACCAGCAGTGCCGAGCTTGCTCAGGAATGGCAGCAGGCTGGTGTGAGTGCTTCTGCACGCACTGTGAGGCGGAGACTCTTTGAGCAAGGGCTGGTTTCAAGGAAGGCAGCAAAGAAGCCACTTCTCTCCAGAAAAAAACATCAGGGACCGACTGATATTCTGCAAAAGGTACAGGGAGTGGACTGCTGAGGACTGGGGCAAAGTCATTTTCTCTGATGAATCCCCTTTTCGATTGTTTGGGACATCTGGAAAACAGCTTATTCGGAGAAGAAGAGGTGAGCGCTACCACCAGTCTTGTCTCATGCCAACTGTAAAGCATCCTGAAACCATTCATGTGTGGGGTTGCTTCTCAGCCAAGGGAATCGGCTCACTCACAGTCTTGCCTAAAAACACAGCCATGAATAAAGAATGGTACCAGAATGTCCTCCAAGAGCAACTTCTCCCAACCGTCCAAGAGCAGTTTGGCACCCAACAATGCCTTTTCCAGCATGATGGAGCACCTTGCCATAAAGCAAAGGTGATAACTAAATGGCTCATGGAACAAAACATAGAGATTTTGGGTCAATGGCCTGGAAACTCCCCAGATCTTAATCCCATTGAGAACTTGTGGTCAATCATCAAGAGACGGGTGGACAAACAAAAACCAACAAATTCTGGCAAAATGCGAGCATTGATTATGCAAGAATGGACTGCTATCAGTCAGGATTTGGTCCAAAAGTTGATTGAGAGCATGCCAGGGAGAATTACAGAGGTCTTGAAGAAGAAGGGGCAACACTGCAAATATTGACTTGCTGCATTAACTCATTCTAACTGTCAATATAACCTATTGGTACTCATAATATGATTGCAATTATATTTCTGTATGTGATATAAACATCAGACAAACACTAATAAAAACCAGAGGCCAGCAGATCATGTGAAAATATAATTTTGGTGTCATTCTCAAAACTTTTGGCCATGACTGTATATGTTTATTCAATCAAATAATATATATTGATTATATTATTCGATTGATAATAAGGACAAGACACTGAAGATGAGAATATACCAAAAATCCTAGTGTATACTTAAAGAAAACTCGAAAATCCCCACTGTTCATTTAACCCTCTGGGGGTCATACTTCTTAGAGTGGTGATCCATTTACTTTTTTATTTATTATTTATTTATTCAATCTGGGCCAGCTTTTTGGCTAGATTTTCCCTCCTATTCCCAGGATACAGACGGGCAATCCCTTTGACACGTAAGAGATGACATTGATGAGGGTAGCAATTCCGAAACTGTCTCGCCAAAGGTTTAGGTTGAGAAATAGCACCCACCTCATCTTGACAGATTTTCTCCGCTGCCCTAATATTTTTGATGTGTTCCAAAGCTCCCGAGTTGTCATACCAATATAGATGAGTCCACAGAAACATGTGGCTTGATAGATGACCATAGATGTTCTACAATTAATGAAATACAGAATCTTGTAAGCCAACTCACCCATCGAATCCTGAAAGGTATCAGTTTTTTCAATATATCTGCACTCTTTGCAGTTGCCACACTTCCATGTGCCAAATTTGGGGCCCTTTGAGCCAAATATACATTGCTCAAAAAAATAAAGGGAACACTTAAACAACAGAATATAACTCCAAGTAAATCAAACTTCTGTGAAATCAAACTGTCCACTTAGGAAGCAACACTGATTGACAATCAATTTCACATGCTGTTGTGCAAATGGAATAGACAATAGATGGAAATGATTGGCAATTATAAAGACACCCTCAATAAAGGAGTGGTTCAGTAGGTGAGGACCGCAGACCACATCTCAGTACCAATGCTTTCTGGGCTGATGTTTTCGTCACTTTTGAATGTTTGTTGTGCTTTCACACTTGTAGTAGCATGAGACGGACCCTACAACCCACAGAAGTTGCTCAGGTAGTGCAGCTCATCCAGGATGGCACATCAATGCGAGCTGTGGCAAGAAGGTTTGCTGTGTCTGTCAGTGTAGTGTCCAGAGGCTGGAGGCGCTACCAGGGGACAAGCCAGTACACCAGGAGACATGGAGGGGGCCGTAGAAGGGCAACAACCCAGCAGCAGGACTGCTACCTACGCCTTTGTGCAAGGAGGAACAGAAGGAGCACTACTAGAGCCCTGCAAAATGACCTCCAGCAGGCCACAAAAGTGCATGTGTCTGCACAAATGGTTAGAAACCGACTCCATGAGGGTGGTATGAGGGCCCGACGTCCACAGATGGGGGTTGTGCTCACAGCCCAACACCGTGCAGGATGCTTGGCATTTGCCACAGAACGCCATGATTGGCAAAGTCACCACTGGCGCCCTGTGCTCTTCACAGATGAAAGCAGGTTCACACTGAGCACATGTGACAGACGTGACAGAGTCTGGAGACGCCGTGGAGAGCGATCTGCTGCCTGCAACATCCTTCAGCATGACCGGTTTGTCAGTAGATTAGTAATGGAGTGGGGTGGCATTTCTTTGGAGGGCCGCACAGCCCTCCCTGTGCTCGTCAGAGGTAGCCTGACTGCCATTAGGTACCGAGATGAGATCCTCAGACCTCTTGTGAGACCATATGCTGGTGCGGTTGGCCCTGGGTTCCTCCTAATGCAGGACAATGCCAGACCTCATGTGGCTGGAGTGTGTCAGCAATTCCTGCAAGATGAAGGCATTGAAGCTATGGACTGGCCCGTCCATTCCCCAGACCTGAATCCGATTGAGTACATCTGGGACATCATGTCTCGCTCCATCCACCAACGTCACGTTGCACCACAAACTGTCCAAGAGTTGGCGGATGCTTTAGTCCAGGTCTGGGAGGAGATCCCACAGGAAACCATCTGCAACCTCATCAGGAGCATGCCCAGGCGTTGTAGGAAGGTCATACAGGCACGTGGAGGCCACACACAATACTGAGCCTCATTTTGACTTGTTTTAAGGACATTACATCAAAGTTGGATCAGCCTGTAGTGTGTTTTTCCTCTTTAATTTTGGGGGTGACTCCAAATCCAGGCCTCCATTGGTTAATAAGTTTGATTTCCATTTATGATGTTTGTGTGATTTTGTTGTCAGCACATTCAACTTTGTACAGAACAAAGTATTCAATGAGAATATTTCATTCATTCAGATCTAGGATGTGTTATTTGAGTGTTCCCTTTATTTTTTTGAGCAGTGTATGTGAAGATGTATCAGGCACATGATGACAATGAACTAGTATATCACGTAGTGTCTTATTACGTTTAGCCATAATCAATGGACGATTTGATAGAAAAGGAAGTATTGTCTGATCCTGTTGGAGAATTAGCCCAAATTTGGAGATATTAGTAATTTCCTTCCACCTCGAATGATAATTCGTGATGAATCGAACATGCCCATCAGATTCCTTTTTCTTTTTAGTAATAAGGAGAGATTGTCTATTGGCTTGTTTGGCCCGATAGTAGGCCTGTTGAATAATTTCCATTTTGTACCACGTTGTAAGTATCTACTGGTCATATCACATGCCTATTCTTCAAAAGCTTTGTCTTGGTCACAAATACGAAATAATTGTCTGGACGGCATTGCCTGTATTACATGTGCCAGACGACTGATTTGGCATGCAAGAAAGCATTGGCACTAGTATTCTTGCGATAAATATTTGTATGCAACTGTCCATGGTCATCAACATGAATATCCAAATCCAGAAAATCAATTTTCTTTTGATCAATATGATGGGTTAGCTTAATATTGAATGCATTGTCATTTAGATATTTTAAGAATTTTTCAAGTTCCTCATGGGAGCCCTGCAAAATAAACAACACATCGTCTATGAATCTCATCCAAGATATCACTGATCCCAATGACGTATGTTCAATGTTCTGGAATCAGATGTATTCACACTCCCAAAATCCCAAGGAGAGATTGGCGTAAGATGGGGCCCAAGCCGCGGCCATTGCCACCTCTTTCTTCTGTAGGTAGTATCGATCTTTGAACACAAAATTATTATGTTACAAAATGTATTCTGTTACGGATCCGGGTGGTGGAACCTATGTGCTGTGATGCAAGGAGGGATCAGAGGGGCGTAACTAAGTGCCTACCCTTACCGACCCTGGCCACACAGCGGCTTAGTCGACTCCGTGAACTAAGGAGGAACCGGGAAGGTGAACCAGGTGCCACTCTGGGACCGACCTTGTGAAAGCAGACGACTCCCATGGGACTGATGGCTGAAGCTGCGGATGAGCACGGCCAGTAGACAGGCGGGCATGGCTGATAGACAGGCTGGCAGGCACTGGGACCTGAGGACTGAGGAGAGTGTTAGCACACAAACAACAATCTTGCACAGGCACCTCCATTTGGAGGAGGTGCCTTAAATAGGGGTAGTCCTCCGGAAATTGGCCGGGGACTCTTTAGGACGGCGCGCGCGGCCCCTTTAAGAGGGAGGGAGTGCACTCTCGCGCACCCTTAGCACAGTGCCCGAGGAACTGCGTGCGGTGCGCACACCCCGGGCAGAAGCTGGGTGGAGCTGGAGGACGCCGGACCGTTACCGCGGCGGTGAGGGGATCGACGTCTCTGCCCGGCAGTACCCCCCCCTTTATGCCCCTCTTCTTTAGGCCCGCAAGAAATTTTTCTAGAAGACGAGGGGCATGAATGTTCTCCCTGGGCTCCCAAGACCTCTCCTCAGGACCAAACCCCTTCCAATCCACAAGAAAGAAAGTCTTTCCTCTTACCCTCTTGATGGCCAAAATGTTCTCTACTTCAAAGACGTCCTCAGCGGAGATTGGAGCTGGAGTGGTACCTGGATAGTCAGATAAAGGATTAAGGACAACAGGCTTGAGGAGAGACATGTGAAAGGAATTGGGAATCCGTAAGGAGGCAGGGAGTTTTAGCTAATACGCCACTGGATTTATTTGGCTCAGAATCGCTAACGGATCGATAAACCGCGGACCCAACTTGTATGATGGTATCTTGAGGCGGACATATTTGGAGGAAAGCCAGACCTTGTCTCCCGGACGAAATAGAGGCGGTTCCAGACGTCTCTTATCAGCATGCTTCTTCATCCACTCGGAGGACTTAAGAAGCGCAGATCTAGTGTCTTCCCAAATCACGAAAATTCACTGACAAGAGACTCCACGGAAGTATTGTCCACTGAAGAGGAGACAGGAAAAGGAATTCTGGGGTGTCGGCCGTAAACAACAAATAAAGGAGACATAGCAGAGGACTCACTCACATGGTTGTTATAAGAAAACTCGGCCCAAGGCAGGAGTTCTACCCAATCGCTATAGTGAGCGTTGACAAAATGCCGAAGAAAACTGGTAAGGATCTGATTAATACGCTCCGCTTGACCATTGGACTGAGAATGATAGGCCGAAGAAAAGTCCAAAGATAGATCCAGCAGCTTGCACGTGGCTCTCCAGAAGCGAGAAGTGAACTGAACTCTTCGGTACGAGACAATGTGGAGGGGTAAGCCGTGGAGATGAAAGATGTGATGGATGAAGTCCTTAGCAAGCACAGGTGCAGATGGAAGACCAGGCAGAGGGATGAAGTGAGCAATCGTGGAGAAGCGGTCAGCGACCACCCAACTGACGGTAGAACCGGAAGATACCGGGAGATAAGTGATGAAGTCCATCGCAATGTGTTGCCAAGGAGCAGAAGGCACGGGAAGAGGAAGAAGACGACCAGCTGGAAGGTGCCTAGGTATCTTGTTACAGGCACAAGAGGAACAAGCCGCGACAAAATCCGCAACATCCTTGCACAGGGTGGGCTACCAATAATGTCGGGCAATGAGCAGAAGCGTCTTCCTCTGGCCGGCATGACCAGCCAGTTTGGACGAATGACCCGAGAGTAAGACCCTCTTGCGATCTTGAGCCGCTACAAAGGTCTTACCAGGAGGTAGATGAGACAGGTCAAACGCAGCAACAGTCATTATTATGGAGGGGTCAATGATGTGTAGAGGCTCCTCCTCTTAGTCGGTAGACAGAAAAGAGCGGGATAGAGCGTCAGCTTTAATATTCTTGACTGCTGGGCGGTAATAGAGAGAGAAGCAGAAACGAGCAAAGAACAAAGAACATCTGGCCTGACGCGGATTTAGTCTTTGGGCGGTCTGCAAGTAAGCGAGGTTTTTATGGTCAGTGTAGATGACCACCGAGTGCAGAGCCCCTTATAGCAAGTAGCGCCACTCCTCCAGCTCTAATTTGATGGCCAGCAGTTCTCGATCTCCAATGGAGTAATTGCGCTCGGACGAAGAAAAGAGTTTGGAGAAGAAGCCGCAGGTCACCATTCGCCCGGACGAGGATTTCTGGGTGAGTACTGCTCCGACTGGAGGAAGAATCATCAACCTCCAGGAAGAACTGTTTATTGCAATCAGGACGATGTAGCACTGGTGCGGAGGAGAAGGCTTGCTTAAGAGAAACAAAGGCATTTTCTGCCTCAGAAGTCCATTCCCTGGGATTTGCTCCTTTACGGGTGAGAGCAGAGATGGGAGCAGTCCGGGAGGAGAAATGAGGAATGAAGAGGAGGTAATAGTTAGTGAATCCCAGAAACCGCTGAATAGCCTTCAACCCCTCGGGTCGGGGCCACTTTAAGATGGCAGACACCTTCTCGGGATTCATCTGCAGTCTGGTCTCAGAGATGATATATCCAAGAAATGGTAGGGAGGTCTGCTCAAAGAGGCACTTCTCGTACTTAACATACAGGCGATTCTTCCGAAGCCGCAGTTGTACCTGACGAACATCCCTCCGGTGAGAGGGCAGATCAGGGGAGAACACCAAGATATCGTCCAGGTACACCACCACGCAGGAATACAGGAGATCTCGGAAGATGTCGTTTACTAACTCCTGGAAGATGGCTGGAGCATTACAGAGACCGAAGTGCATTACGCGGTACTCATACTGACCATCCCGAGTGTTGAATGTCGTCTTCTACTCGTCTCCCTGGCGAATCTGGACCAGATTGTACGCCCCACGAAGATCGAGCTTAGTGAAGATCTTCGCGCCTTTTAGGCGGTCAAACAGCTCCGAGATGAGAGGCAGGGGGTACTTATTTTTTATGGTAATCTGGTTTAGACCCCTATAGTCGATACATGGACGAAGAGAGCCGTCTTTCTTCTTGACGAAGAAGAATCCTGCTCCAGCCGTAGAGGTGGATTTCAGGATAAATCCCCTAGCAAGATTCTCCTCTATGCAGACATAGCACGGGTCTCGGCCAGCGACAAGGGGTAGATTCGCCCGCAAGGAGGTGAAGCACCAGGTATTAGGTCTATGGGGAAATCATACAGCCTATGAGGTGGTAGTGTCTCTGCCTCCTTTTTATCAAAGTCGTCCGCATATGACCAGTAGGGTGCCGGCAGGCCAGGTAGGTTAGCTGGGATAGACGGAGGTCGAGCAGGACGAACCGGAACCAGACAAGACTTATGACATTCCTGAAGCCAACAGAGCACCTCACCCGAGCTCCAATTCAGGACGAGCTCATGTCTCTATAACCAAGGCAGGCCAAGCAAGAGGGGATGAGAGAGGCCGGACAGCACGTAAAAGGAGATCTCCGAATGTAGCATTCTCACCTGAAGGGTTACAGGCTCAGTGACAAACAAGATGGTCTCAGAGAGAAGCTTTCCATCCTCAGAGGAAAAAATAAAGGATCATCCAGACGTATGGTAGGAATCTGATAACGCTCCACAACGGCCTGTTGAATGAGATTCCCAGCGGCTCTGGAATCCAGATAGGCAGTCTCGAAGAAGCGGGTCTTATCACTGGTAACTGAGACAGACAGAGTCAAGGACTGAGAGGAAGAACTTTTGCCTAGGGCGACCTCTCCAAACGGTCCCAGACAGGAGCAGATTTGATGCTCTATACTGCCACAGTAGAAGCAACTCCCCTCGGCGAGGCGGATCTCCTGGCGAGACTTGACCGTCTTAACTTGGTCTATTTGCATAGACTCTGGAGAGGACATCGGGGGGAATGCTGGTTGCGAGACTGGCCTTTGGAAGGTTGGTGCGAGACGCAGGGGTCTTTTCTCCCTGGTCGTCTCCTTAGAACGCTCCTGAAAACGGATGTCAATTTGGGTAGCTAATGACACCAGGTCGTCTAGAGAGGGAGGTATGTCATGACCGGCTAGCTCATCCTTGCTCCATCCGGAAAGGCCCTCCCAAAAAGTGGACACCAGAGCCTCAAAGTGCAGAAAGCACTGATTTATGAAGCCCCGACATAGGGCGGGGTCACCACCGAAACGTGGAGGAGCAGATAGCCGGGGTCCTAAGCTGGGTGCCACAGCGCCACTGGGTTGCTTGGTTAGAGGCGGACACAGTCGGGGTGGACAGCACGTCCAGGCTGGAGTTGACTGTCCGCAGATAGGACATGATAGTATCCTGTTGGGATCTCTGGCGAGAGACCTCTTGGTACAGGTCTGAGAGCAAAGGAGCCTGGGAGCCACCGGATTCCATGGCCTGTGCAAACTGTTACGGATCCAGGTGGTGGAACCTCTGTGCTGTGATGCAAGGAGGGATGAGAGGGGCGTAACTAAGTGCATACCCGGACCGACCCTGGCCACATGGTGGCTTAGTCGACTTCGTGAACCAAGGAGGGATCGTGAAGGTGAACCAGGTGCCACTCTGGGACCGACATAGTGAGAGCAGGCGACTCCCACGGGACTGATGGCTGAAGCTGACAGGCACAGCAGATGAGCACAGCCAGTAGACAGACAGGCGGGCACAGCTGATAGACAGGCTGGCGGGCACTGGGACTTGAGGACTGAGGAGAGTGTAAGCACACAAACAACAATCTTGCACAGGCACCTCCATTTTGGAGGAGGTGCCTTATATAGGGGAAGTCCTCCGGCCTTTGGCCTGGGACTCTTTAGGGCGGCGCGCACGGCCCCTTTAAGAGGGAGGGAGTGCATGCGCGCCCTGAGCACAGTGCCCGGGGAACTGCGCACGGTGCGCGCACCCCGGGCTGACGTAGGAGGGGAGCAGGAGGACGTCGGACCAGGACCGCGGCGGTGAGGGGATCGGCATCTCTGCCCAGCAGGAGGTAGAGACGCCGACGCTACATATTCAAAAAGAATCATAAGAAAATCCACAAGAGATTCATCCAAACCCCAGCCTGATAGAAAAAAACCTAGTAGCGGATAATCCATATTCATGTGAAATTCAAGTGTGACGCTCACAGCCCTGCCCTGGGAAGATGGTGGGGGTACTCGGAGCCAGGTCAGATGTTAGGGGGATGTAGTCGTGGACCGGACCCGTTCCGTGCCCAGGGCCGTCACATTAAAAATGAAGGGCATTCTGTGTTGGTGTAACAAGTGGTGTTATTATGACTACGCCACCTGCGGTGCCTGGTGATGCGCCACCAGCGCTGCTAGCAGACCTCTGAGGCTGGATGTTAAGGCAGCTTGAGGTGTTATAACTCCCCACAGGCGGAGCTGGGCCTCAGGGCAGATGTGATAGGAGGATGGGGAGAGTAGTCTAGAGTCACTCAGATGCTGTGTGGTGCAGTGTGGAAATAGAGTCCGGAGGCCATAGGGATAGTCTTCCAGGTCTTTTACTCACAGTTTTCAAGCACAGCCACAAGGCTTCTCCCTGCTCCTCACGGATGACTGCGGCCACCAGGGATGAGGGCTCAGCGCACCCAAGTGCTTCAGGTGCCTAGATCAGGACCCTCAGAGTGTTCCTAACTCTCCCCTTTTGAGTCCTCTCCTGTCCGTGTGTAGAGTAAGGCTGGGTATCCCTCTGGACTATCCACAGATTTGGGGCACGGCGGCAATTGCTGCTGCGTCCGTCCCGCGACGGGATCCACTGACAGAGACTTAAAGTGGCAAAGTCAGATATCGGGGGCCGGTACCCCTCTTGCAGCAGGAGTCCCTCTGGCTGGCCAGAAATAAGAGTACAGGTGGCGTACGCCGCTCCGTCCGTGCTCCCTGGGATCCTTTTGCTATGGAGCTCCACTATAGCTCCTGACCTTCTTAAGCAAGGGAACTTGACCGGGGTAGAGACTCTGTTAACTCGTCCCCGCTCCTCGTGTCGAGGTCAGAGCACGAGGACCGTGCATCTTCAGCACCCTGCAGGCTCCTACACAAGGCCACTGTCAGCTGTGAAGGCCACAATCACAGAACATTGTTCTAAGATGGTTGACCATTATATATGAAACTATGTGTGCAAACTAAAAGTGTGTTCTACACCCTCCACCCACTACATGGTTCCCCTAACTTTTGGTTCCCCCCACTCGTGATCCTGCTGAGGCAGCACTATGGTGCATACTTGCCTCCCATAGGTCAGGAGTGTGTAGTGTTGGATGCAAGACAGGGTCCTGATTAGTACACCTTCCTTACCTGGGTGAGGAAACACTACACCTGCTGACAGGCTGCAGTATCCCCCTTGTGGCGACCGAACCCTCAGGGGCGCCACAGAAGTATATAATGGTTCTACATCACATGTAATGAGAAACATATCTAAACCAACATGAATATTATCCAATCTCTGTAAAATTTCCGCAGTTTTTGATGAAAGGTGGAAGTTCCATAGCAACCGGTTTTAGATAGCAATACAAGAATCTAGAAATTGGTTCAGATAGACGCCCATTGACTGAGACAATGGGCTGTCCCGGAGGGTCTTATAGACTCCTATGGACCTTGGTGAGCAAGTACAGGATGGGAACAGAAGGTTCGTGAACCTGTAATATGATAATAGCGGGAATAAATAAATATAATAACATATCTATGATACTACAGGAACTAGTCATCTCCTATTGTCCTCTAGGGTGACCATTGCTGACCGCAGGGGTTGGCACCCTAGAATTTGTACGACAATGGCGCCCCCACTCACAAGTTGTCTATCCCTAAAAGTCCCTGTAAGTCCCTGAACACTAATAGAGAGGGAGAGCACAGGGCTAGTATGATAGTAACGGGATTAGAAATATATATATATATATAAATAAATCATCCACTGTAACTACATAAAAACGAGGTCTGCAGGGTATGCAAACAATATACAATGTAAGAGTAGGAGAGTATCTCAAGTCCAAAATGTAAATAAAGCGCAGCAAGGCAGCAATATAATATTGTACATTCTTGAATGCGGATATATATACAAGATATGACATCTGACAAATATGCCCATTGATTCATATATACCGTATTTTTCGGACTATAAGACGCACCCCAAATTTTGGGGTGGAAAATAGGAAAAAAAATATTTTTTATAAGATGGGGTCCGTCTTATAGTCTGATTAGGTATCTTACCTGGGGGGGTGGTGGAGCAGGAGGCAGGATCCTTCAGGAAACCGGCCCGGCGGAAGTGGAGGAATGCTGCGGACCCTGGATACATGAAGCCGGTGCTGCAGCAGCTGTGAGTTGCGGTGATGGTGGATCAGGATCGCAGATCCCTCTGTTCCTTGCCTCAGGAACCCGGAGGCAGCAGAAGAGGTGAAATGCCAGTGTCTGGTTGGGGCCTGTGGACCGGCTGGGGCCTGTGGACTGGCCTGGGGCCTGTGGACTTGCCTGGGGCCTGTGGACTTGCCTAGGGCCTGTGGACGGGCCTGGGGCCTGTGAACTTGCCTGAGGCCTGGACCTGTGAATGGGTCCGGCGGTGAGGCAGAGATCTACAGGAAAATGGCCGCCGGAGCTCCGGAAGCAGCACACGCTGCTCTACCACACCGTCGGACACCGCTCACAGCCCGGCAGAGGCCCCGGCTCCTCTGCCTCACCGCCGGACACCACTCACAGCCCGGCACAGGCCCCGGCTCCTCTGCTTCACCACCCGACACCAGCACAGGTACAGGCCCCGGCTTCAGCAGCATCTCACCTCTGCCGCCGCCAGAGGACCCTGCGATCCCCGCTCCACCGCCACCGGTAAAGTAACGTTCGGACCATAACATGCACCCCAATTTTCCTTCCAAATTTTGGGGAAAAAAAGTGCGCTTTATGGTCCGAAAAATACGGTAAATCCTTAGCCCTTCAGCTTGACCTCAAGCGAGAAGCTATCCTGATCTTAGATAGCAGTCACAATAATAGATCCAAATAATTCATAATGGAATGGTGAGCACAAATATACAGTGCCTACAAGTAGTATTCAACCCCCTGCAGATTTAGCTGGTTTGATAAGATGCAAATAAGTTAGAGCCTTCAAACTGCAAACGAGAGTAGGATTCATGAACAGAAGCATAAATCTTACAAACCAAAAAGTAATGTTGCTCAGTTGAATTTTATTAAATTTTAAACATAAAAGTGTGGGTCAATTATTATACAACCCCTATGTTTAATATTTTGTGGAATAACCCTTGTTTGCAATTACAGCTAATAATCGTCTTTTATAAGACCTGATCAGGCCGGCACAGGTCTATGGAGTTATCTTGGCCCACTGCTCCATGCAGATCTTCTCCAAGTTATCTAGGTTCTTTGGGTGTCTCATGTGGACTTTATTCTTGAGCTCCTTCCACAAGTTTTCAATTGGGTTAAGGTCAGGAGACTGACTAGGCCACTCCAACACCTTGACTTTTTCCCTCTTGAACCAGGCCTTGGTTTTCTTGGCTGTGTGCTTTGGGTCGTTGTCTTGTTGGAAGATGAAATTACGACCCATCTTAAGATCCTTGATGGAGGAGCGGAGGTTCTTGGCCAAAATCTCCAGGTAGGCCGTGCTATCCATCTTCCCATGGCTGCGGACCAGATGGCCAGGCCCCTTGGCTGAGAAACAGCCCCACAGCATGATGCTGCCACCACCATGCTTGACTGTAGGGATGGTATTCTTGGGGTCGTATGCAGTGCCATCCAGTCTCCAAACGTCACGTGTGTGGTTGGCACCAAAGATCTCGATCTTGGTCTCATCAGACCATAGAACCTTGAACCAGTCTGTCTCAGAGTCCTCCAAGTGATCATGAGCAAACTGTAGACGAGCCTTGACATGACGCTTTGAAAGTAAAGGTACCTTACGGGCTCGTCTGGAACGGAGACCATTGCGGTGGAGTACGTTACTTATGGTATTGACTGAAACCAATGTCCCCACTGCCATGAGATCTTCCTGGAGCTCCTTCCTTGTTGTCCTTGGGTTAGCCTTGACTCTTCGGACAAGCCTGGCCTCGGCACGGGAGGACATTTTCAAAGGCTGTCCAGGCCGTGGAAGGCTAACAGTAGTTCCATAAGCCTTCCACTTATGGATGATGCTCCCAACAGTGGAGACAGGTAGGCCCAACTCCTTGGAAAGGGTTTTGTACCCCTTGCCAGCCTTGTGACCCTCCACGATCTTGTCTCTGATGGCCTTGGAATGCTCCTTTATCTTTCCCATGTTGACCATGTCTGAGTGCTGTTCACAAGTTTGGGGAGGGTCTTAAATAGTCAGAAAAGGCTGGCAAAAGAGATCTTTAATCCACACATGTGAAGCTCATTATTCTTGGTGCCTGAACTACTTCTTAATACTTTAGGGGGACCAAACAGAATTCTTGTGGTTTGAGGGGTTGAATAATAAATGACACTCTGAATTAACTTTTAACGTTTTAAAAAAAAAAAAAAAAAAAAAAACAACAATATTTGCTGCAGTGCATTTCCCACTTCCAGGCTGATCTACAGTACAAATGTCACAATAACAAGTTAATTCCGCATGTGTCAACCAGCTAAATCTGCAGGGGGTTGAATACTACTTGTAGGCACTGTAAACATTAGTGTTAAAAAAAAGCACAGTTATAGACTGAACAACGTATAGATTTCATGGGCCATGATACTTATCAGTCCACATGTACGGTCTTCCAATGTATCTCGACGCATTTCTCCACCAGATGTTGGTTCATCAGGAAATCTATGGTAAATGGATAAATGTAGAGATGCCCTGCAGCTAACCAAATGCAGGGCATCCCTACATTGATCCCTACATTTTTAATTAAGTTTAATAAAAGCTATATTTTAATTTTTTTTTTCAAAACATTTTTTTTATTTTTCACTATAATTGTTAGCCCCCTTAGGGGACTTGAAGACGCAATTGTCCAATCGCCTGTGCTAGATACAAAGATGTATATATCAGAAATCATAGTCTCCTTTGAAGCCTGGCCACAGTCAGGGTTTCAAAGGAGCTCCATAATGACAGGCAAGGGGGTCATCAGCTGACACCAGGCTATAATGACAACCCATCGCAGACCCGCAATTACATCACAGGCACACCGATGGGCGGAGGGAATGACACGCACGCATGCTGTTGCGTGTTATGCATGTCAGAGCAGCGCTCCACCCGCGATTGTTAGCTGCAGGTCCTGGCTGTAATACACAGACATCACCTGCCGGGTATGGGGCTGGCTCACCCTGTGAGCCCGCTTTACACACTTGCTTCCAACTTGCTCAGTACATGTACGGCGGATGTTGTGAAGGGGTTAAATCTGCAGAATATCAATTCTTTCAATGTTTTCCTGCAGATTTCACCCATACTTATGAGTGGGGAAAAATTTGGACAAAAGCGCGTGTTTTTGCCACTGTATTTTTCCTTACAAAAGATGCAGATATGGTGTAGAAATCTCTGAATCAAATACTTAATATGTGAACAGACCCTTAGACAGGTTTGATAATGCTTCATGTGATGCAGCTTCAGCTGGTCTCCCCTACAATGTCACTGCTCACTTATATAAACTAAATGAAAGCTGCTCTATGATCGGCTGCTATGGCAGCAAAGACAGGATTTATTTTAGAAAAGTCTTCATACATATCTTTATCTGCATGGGATGACGTACAGAACGACAAAGAAGCTGAAGCTCGGTATGCGGGGGAGAGTCTGAGCCGCCAGGAGGGATTGGATAGGTAATGAGGTCATCGTACAGATCACATGACGTCAGAGACTGACTTCCTGTCAACACATTAGTGCATGTACTGGAATAGTTGTCAGGCTGGAGATCACATGACCCATTTCCCTATATTGAAGGGGGACGTGTAGATGTAACTGAGGTGTGATGAAATATACAGTACAGACCAAAAGTTTGGACACACCTTCTCATTTAAAGATTTTTCTGTATTTTCATGACTTTGAAAATTGTACATTCACACTGAAGGCATCAAAACTATGAATTAACACATGTGGAATTATATACTTAACAAAAAAGTGTGAAACAACTGAAAATATGTCTTATATTCTAGGTTCTTCAAAGTAGCCACCTTTTGCTTTGATGACTGCTTTGCACACTCTTGGCATTCTCTTGATGAGCTTCAAGAGGTAGTCACTGGAAATGGTCTTCCAACAATCTTGAAGGAGTTCCCAGAGATGCTTAGCACTTGTTGGCCCTTTTGCTTTCACTCTGCGGTCCAGCTCACCCCAAACCATCTCGATTGGGTTCAGGTCTGGTGACTGTGGAGGCCAGGTCATCTGGCGTAGGATCCCATCACTCTCCTTCTTGGTCAAATAGCCCTTACACAGCCTGGAGGTGTGTTTGGGGTCATTGTCCTGTTGAAAAATAAATGATGGTCCAACTAAACGCAAACCGGATGGAATAGCATGCTGCTGCAAGATGCTGCGGTAGCCATGCTGGTTCAGTATGCCTTCAATTTTTAATAAATCTCCAACAGTGTCACCAGCAAAGAACCCCCACACCATCACACCTCCTCCTCCATGCTTCACGGTGGGAACCAGGCATGTAGAGTCCATACGTTCACCTTTTCTGCATCGCACAAAGATATGGTGGTTGGAACCAAAGATCTCAAATTTGGACTCATCAGACCAAAGCACAGATTTCCACTGGTCTAATGTCCATTGCTTGTGTTCTTTAGCCCAAACAAGTCTCTTCGGCTTGTTGCCTGTCCTTAGCAGTGGTTTCCTAGCAGCTATTTTACCATGAAGGCCTGCTGCACAAAGTCTCCTCTTAACAGTTGTTGTAGAGATGTGTCTGCTGCTAGAACTCTGTGTGGCATTGACCTGGTCTCTAATCTGAACTGCTGTTAACCTGCGATTTCTGAGGCTAGTGACTCGGATAAACTTTTCCTCAGAAGCAGAGGTGACTCTTGGTCTTCCTTCCCTGGGGTGGTCCTCATGTGAGCCAGTTTCTTTGTAGCGCTTGATGGTTTTTGCAACTGCACTTGGGGACACATTCAAAGTTTGCCCAATTTTTCGGACTGACTGACCTTCATTTCTTAAAGTAATGATGACCACTCGTTTTTCTTTACTTAGCTGCTTTTTTCTTGCCATAATACAAATTCTAACAGTTTATTCAGTAGGACAATCAGCTGTGTATCCACCTGACTTCTCCACAACAAAACTGATGGTCCCAACCCCATTTATAAGGCAAGAAATCCCACTTATTAAACCTGACAGGGCACACCTGTGAAGTGAAAACCATTTCCGGTGACTACTTCTTGAAGCTCATCAAGAGAATGCCAAGAGTGTGCAAAGCAGTCATCAAAGCAAAAGGTGGCTACTTTGAAGAACCTAGAATATAAGACATATTTTCAGTTGTTTCACACTTTTTTGTTAAGTATATAATTCCACATGTGTTAATTCATAGTTTTGATGCCTTCAGTGTGAATGTACAATTTTCAAAGTCATGAAAATACAGAAAAATCTTTAAATGAGAAAGTGTGTCCAAACTTTTGGTCTGCACTGTACTTCTGGATGACCCATAGATTATACATTTCTGGACAGTCCACTCATTACTCTGCATGCTTGTACAAGATCGTGAATCTGTGAGTGGGGGAGTGCTATACACAGCCAGACTACCCAGACATAAGGCAATACATGGCTTATTACCATACTTACCATTAGTGATGAGCGAGTATGTTCTGTTAACCTTTTCGATGAGCATCTCGGGTGAACACATAGTATCTTCAGCAGGCTCGTAAATCTCGAGTAACGAGCATGCTCAGACTTACCATCTGTTTGGCTGTATTCACAGTGCTATACCAGCACTTGTGTTACAGATTAACAAGAAATTAGGAAGCAATTACCATGCTGCCTCCTCCAGATCCAGGAAACATGTGATCGCTAGCTGTAGGGAAGGAACAAGAGCTGCTGGGTTGTAAGGTCTTTTAAGGCCTTATGGGGGGCAGAGTGTGTAAAATATATGAAACAATAAATGAAAAAAGCAAAAATAAAATAGAAAAAAAAAGCATAAATAATGAAAAAACTAAAAAAAGAGACCCAGCCAGTCTGAATCACTGTATCTAGCCCTGTCTCCATTGAAAAGAAAAATACGTTCAATATCTAAAAATCATTTCTATGTAAAGGGGAATGCAATTTGAAATGTTTTACTTGTCCTTTGTTTAAATAAAGTGAAAAATAGACACATTTCCTATTTTTAGTTACATTTTTCCCCTGATATAAGTGTGGCGCCCCTTAGGGTTCAGTTGCCACAAAGGTACTGCAGTACTGCACCTCACCCCGAGGTGTGGTGTCTCCCTTCACTCAGGTAAGGAGGGAGTGCTGCACGGAACCCCAAACACCTGCATCCAACACTACACTGCTCCAGGCCAGCAGGAGGGGCAAGACGCAATGTAGTTTTCTGCTGAGCCCTGTCCCTGGCTGGAGTGGGGGGAACCAAAGGTAGGGGGAACCAGTAGTGGGTGTGGGTGGAGGAAGTAGTTAGAGGAAGCACTTGTAGAAGGAGGTATAAATAGAGAAGCCATCTTAGAGAGTGTGTTCAGTCAGAGGATGACTGTCAGGGAGCAGAGTCTCAGTCAGAGCTCTGCTCCCCAAGCAGGGCCTAGTCTCAGAGGCCCAGGAGGGGAGCAGGGAGTAAGCTCCATTCTGCAGAAGGGATCCTAGGGGGTACGGCGAGTGCAGGCGGCACCCGTACACCCCGAACCTGCCAAGTGTCAGGAGGATCTAGGCCGCAAGAAGGGGGCCGGCCCCTGGCCCAGTCGTGCAGCTTCAAGCCTCGGCTGGAAAAACCGGAGGCTTCTGGCTTCTATAGCCAGTAGTCAAAACCCCCATTCCAATCCAAGTAAGGTCAAGCAGGTCTGTGCAACTCCGACGGACAGGAGGGGCTTCAGAGTACCCGAATAGGATACAGAGTGGGGAAGCTCAGGGCAGGAGGGAGAAAGACCCAGCGTGAAGTCGGTCTAGAAAGGCACACAAGAAAGTGGGGTTCTGCCAGGTACTCCCAAGCTGCCTGAGGAAGGACTGAACCCCTGCCCGGTGAACGCAGTGCGACGTGGGAGGCTTGCACCTGTACAGTGCACCTGTGGACCGTCTAAAGAACTGTGAGTAAAAATCTTGGATGACTGCACTGTACTGCCTCCGTCCCTTCTTTCACCGGCGCCATTCCGGTCCCTGCCCTACAACGCCCAGCGCAACCCACGCTCTCATTTCACTGCCCTGAGGCCTGCTCCACCTGTGGGGAGCCGTTCCATCTCAAGCTGCCCTAGCACCTGCCTCAGAGGACTGCTGCAGCGCTGGTGATCCTCACCAGGCACCACAGGTGGCGTCACGAACTGTCCCTAACAATTATATCCCCTTTTTGCACTGACCGCTGTGGGTCATGGACCGGGCCAGCCACCATGATATCCCCCGCCAGCAGCGGCAAGAGGCCCGGCTGCCGAGTACCCCACGGCCCTGGGGGCGCGTCATAAGCAAAGAAAAAAATAATATAAAAATGCATTGAAAATTAAGCCCCATGTATTGCAAAAAAAAGGCAAAACTTTTAAATATCTAAGCGAGAACATTCTTATTAGGGCCCTTAAATGTGCATGTATGACAGGAATGGGGGGAAACAGACTGGTTGTAAACTGGTTAAACAGCTAGAATACTGATGGCAAGTAATCTTTGTATATGGAAAAAAAATTGCTAGAGTGATTTTCTAAAAAGAAGACTATCAGCAGGTCGGTCTACAAATTAAAGTTTTTAGCTGCATTGTGACTGAGAAAATTTAATCTGGGGTATAATGCTTCCGATTTTTGGGAATTCTGTGACTCTGAAATGCTCTTGGCATTCTGCAGTAAGTGCTTTACCACATCTCTGCTCTGGAGAGACAGTTGTAGCATCCTTCCTGATGCCCATCCACATGCCCGTCCATATGCCTAGTCTTAGGGAACTCCCAGAAAGCATTTGTTAGCACTGTTAACAGTAAACTGCTGCTAGAGCCCTACAGAGAGGTACAACATGGTGAAACATCTTTTCAGATCTCCCATCTACAGTTGCCAGCAGAATACTGTAGCACTTTGCTGTTTCCGTCAGTCCCATAAATATTGAGTTGAAAATAACAATATGCATGTTTCACCATCACCCTATCAACCCCCCCCCCCCACCACACACGCAGGTCACCTGCAGATGTCCTGTTCTAGTGATCATAAGGGTCCCAGAATAATATAGGTGATAATTAGAGTTGGGAGAATTTATTCAAGTGAAGTTGACTTTTACAAAAAATCAGTATTCTTTTACATATTGTAGTTTGCTCTGTAGGAATTCAGCAAAATGGTCGCCACCATCTTGTTGAACTATACAAAAGGTTAAAAAACGAATGTCTCTGTTGCTCGTGGTCCCCAGTACGGTCCTCAACTCCTTTACTTACCATGACCGTGCACTGACACATCTTCCCGCTAGGTTGTGAGTAGACCCTGGAAGTCCCTGTGTCTGGAAGTCCTGGTCTAGAGTGCTTGTCGTAAGGTCATGGCACATGTCGTAACATCATCACTTGCTTCATGACTCTGGACCAGGAATTCCAGCTGCTAGTAGGCCCAGGACATTTCTTTGCATGCGCAGGGACATCCCAGGACGAGTTATGGCCGGAAGTCCTGGCCTAGTGTGAAGATGACCGGGTTCCATCAGCGCACAATGGCGGTAAGGAGCAGGGCCAAGAACCTTGAAGGTCAGAGAGCGGAAAAGGTGAGAAGTGAGGTGAATATTAGTTTTTTTCGGTCTTTTTTTTCGACATCTTACCTTTACTATGCTTTAGGAGTCTTCCCATACCCCAGTATCCCAGAGCTTAATAAAGGAAATTGAATTTGCAGAGAATAAATTCACTCTAAATCGAATGTCTCGGTAAAATCCATGCGATTTGTCGCTAGTGATAAGTGTCATTATGGAAAAACCCTTTAGATGTTCATATTGATCAACCTCATCACAGCCAAGTGTATAATGGAAATAATCATTTTATAACTTCTCTCTATCAGACAAACCTATGTAGATTGCTTACAGGAATACTAAGTTGCGTATTAATAAAATCCATTAACACAAGTCATAAAATGAAATACAAGCTTTACTTAGAACAGAAGATTTCCTCAGTCTGAATAATGGCCTGTAAATGTTAGATTTATTGTGATATTTGTCATTTTTCTCCCCTGATAGGATGCAGTGGTGTTCGGCCATCCAGCTCCGGCACAATCTCTCATTCCATCAAGGAGAGATTATTATTCCACCATGTGCTCGGCTTCGGAAGCTTTGGAAAGGTCCTGATGGCGGAAGATACTATAACCCATCAAGAATTTGCTGTTAAGATCATCAGCAAAAGAGCCCTGCTAGCCGGAGGTGATAGGCTGGATGTGATGGTGGAGAGGCGAGTTCTTCAGCTGGCATCTGGAAGCCCCTTCCTCGTCCACGCGGACTTTGGATTCCAGACCAAGGTAGAATTGTGACTGCTTAGTGCTGAAAGGTCTTGCCACTACTTTGATGTTGATGACCTATTCGTCTGAATAGGAGCTGTCCTGCAGTACCAAGAGCGACCACTAAACCTTGTTAGCTCCGTACACTGTTTACATCCGGCTTTTGGTGGAGATGGTAACAGCTGATCGGACCCTACCAATCTGATATTAATGACCTATTCTAATGCTAGGTACATCATGAGAGTGGAAAACTCCTTTAAGAAATGTCACTGAATGCAACCAAGCTTCACTGATCAATGGACAATACCTCTGCCAGAGACAAACTCTACAGAGGTGATATAGAGGGGGTATTAATGTTCAGACCAAAATGGCTCTGTATAGTCTTGAATGTGGCTGAGCTGAAATACCAGGCACAGCTCATGGGCAGAAGCACTTTTTTTCTGGAAGAAAAGCAATTTTTTCCTAACCTGAACAACCCCTTTATCCCCATAAAGAAGCAGCAGAGGCTGTAATAGAGCAGCATTTTCAGTTGTTTTTTCATCTCCGCAGTCTAAAAGCTGTGACTTTTCTATTCTTCTGTCACCATAGTTCTTTGAAGGTCTATATTTAATTTTGCATGAAGCGTAGTATTTTTAACAGCACCGTTATAGAGTGCACATTGTATTGGATAAGGTGTATGCATTTTTTATAGGTTGGATTGAAAAAAATAGCAAGTTTGCTGGTATTTTGAGGGTTTTATGGCACTTACATAATATGATAACTTTTATGATAATGGTGAAACCAGATTTATATGATTTTTATGTTTTGCTACATTAGCATACTGAAAAAATAAAACAAAACAAAAACATTTTTTTGTGTTGGTGTTTTACAAGACTCATAACATTGTTGTTGTTAACAGCTGTTTTTTTGCACAGCTTGCGCTTTACGTTGGTATTATTTGGGAGTACACAACACTTTATAACTATCTTTAATTCCACTTTTTGGGAAGCGGGATACACAGAAAACAGTTACTGTATGGCAGCCCTATACAAAGCAGAGAGATAAGATTAAGGCTTTGATTCATCATTGCCTTTACGTCTGGTTTTTGTCTGGTTTTGTGAGTTTTTGCCTTTTTTTTATTTGCACCCAATTCATTACTCTATTTGCGCCTTTTTTGCAGTCTATTTTGTATCAGCTTTTCTGCTTTTTTCACTTTGTGGGCAGAGTTTAGTGATTCCAGATGTTTTTACCTGATTCATCAATTGTGATTTTTTTAAGTTGCAAATATGACGCAGTCTTAATTTCAATCCCCTTTGGCGTATTTTTTGAGTATGCCAGGTTTTTTGCCATATTTTTGGACCTATTCGAAAATGTGTGATTTTTGGGGCCAAAAAGTTGCAAAAACACTTCAAGGCAGAAAACGAGCATTTTTTACTTTGTACCAAATTCTTGAATTGTGTGCGCCATTTTGAAGAATTTGGCACCAAAAGTCAGCAACAAATACCACAAGACCAAAAAGGAAAGTGATTAAAACTATTCAAATTATGAATCTGGGCCTATGTCTATAATTAAAAGAAAAATAATTACCAAACATTGGCTGAAACAAGAATTTCTACATGTATTTATATATTAGATATCATTGTTTAGAATTTTAGGGGTCACAGCAGTTAGGCCACCTTTTGTATTGAGTGACTACATATCTTACCAATATGCTTTAACTTTCTTGGATGGAAAACCCCTTCAAGTAGTGAAATGTGTATTTGTCTTTACTGTATAATAAATGCTAATGTTCCATGTTACAGATGAATGTTTTTCTTGGTATGGAATACATGAGCTGCGGGGACTTTTACCAACTTCTACACAGGAAGGGGCCGCTTGACATCACCAGTGCCAGGTAATGTGTTTAAGGAGTTGTCCAGTCTCAGAAGAAAAATCAGCAGTCTCTCTATGTGACTGCAGACTGACAAATTGTGAAAGTATGCAACGTGCACACAGTCAAGATTTCCCTGTATACCCCGTTCAGGTGGGCGATCCTGTGATTACGGGTACAATTTTCATACTTGTGATCACATGCCAACTAGTCTCACCCGGCTTCTTCAAATAGGAGAGAATTGAGAGACGTGCAGGAGTATAGTCGGCATCTAATCATAAGTATGTAATTTGCATACGTGCATTCTCGAGACTGCAATATTGACATTGTGCGCTGTTTACACCATCACGATTCGGCAGTCACATAGAGGGAATAATATAGAATAATGCTCCTATTGACTCATATGAATTCCCAAGTTTACAATCTGTGGGATCTGATACTTATTCATTTTCTCTTTGTCAGATTCTATGCCGCCGAACTAGTGTGTGGGATCCAGTTCCTCCATTCTAAGGGCGTCATCCACAGGTAATGTAGTCAGTGTGAGGCTGAGTCACACCAGCGTATATTCTCTCATCTAAGAGAATCCAGACCATTATACAAATCACAATTTGATTAAACTCTGAAAAGAATTTGATCATAGTGTGATCCAATTTTTTCTGATGTGGAGAAGATGGAAAAAGAAATGTCTCCATCTTTTCCATTCTGTCAGTCTGTGGAAATCGGCCTGCACTCAGATGTGATCCGAGTGCAGTCCGATGTTTTCCATGGACTCATTGACTTGCATGGCCGAGTGTGATCCGTTGATTGGATCCAACTTGGGCATTCTGTAATTGGTCCAAGGAAAAAAATCGGACATGTACACGAGCCCATTAAATAATATTGGTTCCAGTGATATCTGATGTTTTGTCAGATCACACTCAGCCTGTTTTTTTTTTAAACAATGTTTTACTTCAAAGAAATAATCATTTGCTGATAAGCACAGGAACATTTTATTTAATCACATCCAATTGTGAAAATTATTATTATTCTAAAATCTATTGATTAAAATTACCTTTAATTGATGGGAAAACCCCTTTAAAGCTCAGCTGCAGTCAGTCCCTCCACCCTGGTGACCTGCAGACTGATGCCTGTAGCTGGTGTCTAGTAGTCCTATATGGTATCACTGTCAGGAAGCTGCAGATGAGCGGCGGTCACATGGAATACAGTGATCCCTGCGGTGGTACAGGGCATATAGTAAAGGAGTTATCTCAGAGGAAAGTACAGCAGGGAGAGAAAATAGGTTTATTCTCCTATATCATCATTTCACCACAGATAGAAGAAGAACACTTACTTAGGTTCATTTTCTTTTTCTTACAGAGACCTGAAGCCCGAGAACCTCCTGGTGACTGATACGGCCACATTAAGATCACGGATTACGGTCTTGCACTTGAGAACATGCACGGAGAGCGGACAGCCACCACTTTCGCTGGGACCATGGGTTACACGGCTCCTGAGGGGAGAATAGAAGGCTTTTATCTGTTGTATTTAGAAGGATTCCGGATACTTTCACATTGATGAGCTTTATTTCGGCGAGTTCATCAATATAAAATCATTGAGGATCGGATCACACTGATCAGCTGTTCTTACCCCTGGCTGCAACCTGATGGAAACAGAGCAGAACATCGCACCTCTGTACTGTTCAGTGGTCAGTGCCAAGAAATGCAGATCAGCCCGTGTTTCTTTCAATAGGGGCTAATCTGTAGTACCAGCAGCCGCCACTAACCAGTGACCGGTGCTGTGATGTCTGTTTATTGGTTATATCCAACCACTGGCGGAGGAAATAACAGTTAATCAGTGGGACTGCCGGGCGTTGGCCCCACCAATCTTATATTGATGACCTGTTCTGGAAAATCTCTTATTTTATGTGCACTTATTACATTTATTAGATAACAAGTATCTGAAATATCAAGTACATCGGACTAAGCTGCTCTGTGTATATAATACAAGACAAGCCGCCACCTCAGTATTATCAGCTATGTCACAGATCGCTCCTTAACCCCTTCATGACATATGGCGTACATGTCGGTCATATGTCATGTCCCTGCCTTTGATGCGAGGTCGCACGCCGAGCCCGCATCTTTTCCTGCGGATGATGGTTGATTTAATCTTTAACAGCTGCTGGTGTAACACTACTCCGCCTGCAGCCATTAACATGTTAGATCTCGCTGTCAATCTCTGACAGTGGCATTTAACATGGCTGGCGGGGGGGCGCGTTTTTCTACATGCCCATCGGTGCGCCCCTGACATGATCACGGGGTGCTGATGGGTTACCATGGCATTCGGGGGTCGCTGAAGATCTCCGTGCTTGTCATGACAGTACTCCTGTGAAGGCCACCGTTTAGCTGGCATTCATAGGAGATTGTAATTTTAGCTATACATAGCTGTGCATCAGCAGTCAGACAGTCAAAGCTTCAATTCCCCTAAGGGAACTGATAAATATAGGAAAAAAAGTTTAAAAAAATGTTTTTAAAAATATAAGGAAACTAAAAAATACAGAAAAGTTCAAATCACCCCCCTTTTGCCCCATTAAAAATAAAACAATTAAAAAAAAATAAAAATACACATATCTAGTATCTCTGTATTGCTGTGTTTGTAAAAGTCCGATCACTCAAAATCTAAAATTAATCTGATCAGTAAAGAAAAAATCAAAACACCAGAATTAAGTTTTTTTGGCCGCCGCAACATTGTAATAAAATGCAATAAAAGGTGATCAAAACATTGTATCTGCCTCAAAATGATATCAATAAAAATGTCATCATGTGTTTGGTATCTGTGTAATTGTACTCACCTGGATAATCATAAAGCCAGGTCAGATTTAACATATAGTTAACATGGTAAATAAAACAAAAATTGTAAAATTACACTTTTTTTGCAAATTTTTTGCTTGGAATTTTTTTACCACTTTCAAGTGCATCACATGATAAAATGAATGGCGTCATTCAAAACTACTGCTCATCCTGCAATAAACAAGCCCTCATACGGTTATGTGGATGGAAAAATAAAAAAGTTATGGCTCTTGTAAGAAGGGAGGAAAAACTGAAAATCGCCCGATTTTGAAGGGGTTAAAGTTTGAGCTGGTAGCACACTGAGCTGAGCATTGTCACAATCCTATATATTACATTCATTCTGATTTTTCATATCATTTATTAATTTCATTTATGGAGCATAATTATGAAAGATACTTTTTGTCTCTTGATTAAGTAGTAAGACTTACTGTCATTTAATATAGAATCACATAACAATATGAGTGACATGTAAGAACGGTGATATACAAGAGGCAGCACTACTAATAATGCTTCTCTATGGCAGATCATGGACAAGGAGGAGTATAACGCCGGAGTAGACTGGTACTCGTTTGGAGTCATCTTAAATGAAATGCTTACCAGTGAGTGTAACTACCATCCCTCACTCTTTGATGAATCATCCTCCGGCGCCAAGGACATCATTGAACAGCTCCTCCAGGAAGATCCTGTCCAGAGATTAGGAGTCAATGGTAACATCCGAGAACACCCCTTCTTCCAGAGAATTGATGGGGTCTCAGTCAGGGTCGGACTGGGGTGCCTAGGGCCCACCAGGGGAACTGACTCTAGGGGCCCACACTACAGCCCACCTAAACGGTTTTATTACTTGTTATATTTTTCTATAATGTACTATAATTACATGTTTGGCCGCGCTGTGGAGCACCAAGCGGCAGGATTTTCTTCGAACAGTCATTCCGTACTGCCAGAGTCCCTTTAATGGTAACTTGTCACCTTGAAAAATGCTATTTATCTGCAGATATAGGGGTAATCTGCAGGTAAATAGGGTGTAAAGCCTGGTTAGACGGCTTATTGGAAAAGCATTGGCTACACAGAGAAAATTACATTTTATTCTCCCTGCCGCCACTCGCTTCCTGTCATAGGGTCGGTGAGGGTGCTGCAATAACGTCCGGCACCTTGATTGTGACATCTTCCATGGAGGCCAACCTCAGGCTGAGCTTCATTGAATGACTAACATGGCAGCAGCACCTGGCAACTAGTGCTGAGCGAACGTGGTTGGATAAGGTGTGATCCCAGCATGCTCGGGTGTTATCCAAGTATCTTGTAGTGCTCTGCTACTATGCTCGAGTCCTCGGGGTAGCATGTTTTACGGAGGTAGACAGACGCAACACATACAGGAATTGCCGGTTTCTTAGGTAATCCCTGCATGTGTTGCTTCTGTCTATCACCGCAAAACATGCTACCCCGGGGACTCGAGCATATTAGCAGAGCACTACAAGATACTCGGATTACACCCGAGCATGCTGGGATCACACCTTATCCGACCAAACTCACTCACCACTAGTTGCCAGGTACGGCTGCCATGTTAGTCATTCAATGAAGCTCAGCCTGAGGTTGGGCTCCATGGAAGTGTCACAATCAAGGTGCCGGACGTTATTGCAGCACGCTCACTTTGTAGTTCGCGGTGACTGTAATGTCTCTTATCCGACCACGCTCACTCAGCACTACTGGCAACCGAACAGCAACCTGCAACTGCGTCACAGGGGGCAGAAGGGAACAGGAGACTGCATGCACCGGCCATTGTGCTATCTAAATGCCGCTGTCAGTGATTAAAAAGGGCACTTAAATACTCAAAACAGCAGCAATCAAGGCGAGCTCTGATCACTGCTGTTACAGGCAGACGCCGGCTATGTAACACAGCCGACATCTGCCCGGTATGGAGCAGGCTCAGCTCCTGAACCCGCTCCATACAAGCACATCCCAATGGTGACAGTTATGACAAGGTTAGCAAATTTCACTTGTCTGTTCCTAAATGTGGAAAGACAAATGGAATTCCCTAACACATGTGAGCAAGTCCTAATAGATTTAGTAAAGGTGCCCCAAGCATATGAATGTTACTACACACCACAATGGACTCTTACATACACGCATCTTACAAAAATGCATATTATTCCAGATACGTAAACACATACAAACATGCAGACGCGCACAAACACATGTGAAAGAGACCTAATAGATGTAGTAAAGGTGCCTCAAGCATATGAATGTTATTACACACCACAATGCACAGTTACATACACGCATCTTACAAAAATACATATTATTCCAGATACGCAGACACATACAAACATGCAGACACGCACAAACACGCAGACGTGCACAAACACGCAGATGCGCACAAACACACAGACGCGCACAAACACATCAGTACATGAATACATCATCTGAACCACCATCATTTGTAATATCAGGTCAGACCCATATATCTTTGTATCGCATAAACCTACAACTCCCAGTATGTAATTAACAATAGAGATACTGGGAGTTATCAGTCATCATCAGACTGCGGACCATACAGGAACCACAGTACTGGCGAGACACAGGCAGGATCACAAATGAACATTTACATCCAGGTATCTTACCTGAGAACGTCTTCTCTGATTAGAGTCGTTCTCCTTCTTTTCGCCTCCATCTTGTCCAGACCCCTTGAGGACTTTTCTCATCCACAGCTCGTCTCTGCAGACTTCCATCTTCTCCGGTCTTCTGCAGCTCATTCCCACACGATGCCCTTAAAGATAGAGTCATTATAATGCTCCTGAATAAAAATATCTACACTGAGCCCCTGAATAAACCTAACTCTTACAATGCTCCCTGCACAAAACATGACATACACTCTACCCCTCTTATGGTACCTGCTCTCCACACTGTCCTCTCCTTACCATACTGGGCCCCCTCTTCACACTGTCCTCTCACACTGTGTCCCCCCTATACTGCCCAGTCTCTATACTGTGCCCCTTCATCACACTCCCCCTCCTCAGCATACTGTTCCCCCCTTTCTGTGCCCTCACACTGTTTCCCCCATACTGCCGCATCTCCATACCTTCCCCCACACTACCTAGTCTCTGTGCTGTGTCACCTCACACTTTTCTCCCTCCATACTGTCTCCTCACACTATTCCCCCACTCTCCGTACTGTTTCCTCATACATCCCCCTTCTGTTCCCGCACCCATTCCCACACCTCCCCTAGTTATTTCACACATCTCCCCATTCTGTCTCCTAAAATTTCTCTCCCATCTCTCTCCAAATATAATAAATCTTCGGAAGACCACACAGACATGCAGAAGCGTGCTTACACACACACATACTAAGGGCTCTTTCACACGTCAGTACATGCGATGACAGTTTCCACAAGTACCAGAGACATTGGTACACGTAGACCCATTCAAATGAATGTTTTTACCTGCTGCACCTCCCGCAAAACGTCCCACACACTGATGACAGCGCTCTTCCCAAGCACCGGGTGCTGAACGCTGCTCTCATCATAGATCCCTGCCGGCGCTGCAATCAGCAACAGCAGGGTCAATGATGAGAGTAGTAGTCTACTCCCGCCGTGTCCAACTGTAAAAATAGGAATAAAATAAAAAAAATCCTTATACTCACCTCTCCTAAGTGTCACCCGCTGTAATCCGTGCGAGCGCTCACGCCGAGGAGAATGACTCCTGCAGCGAGCGGGCCCCGGAGCTGCGCTCAACAAGGGGTGCCCTGTCAATCACTGAGCACAGCTCTGGGGTCCGCTCGCTGCAGAAGTTGTTCTCCTCGGCGTGAGTGCTCGCACGGATTACAGCGGGTGACACTTAGGAGAGGTGAGTATAAGGATGTTTTTATTTTATTCCTATTTTTACAGTTGGACACGGCGGGAGTAGACTACTACTCTCATCATTGACCCTGCTGCTGCTGATCGCAGCAGGCAGGGATCTATGATGAGGGCAGCACCCAGCTCTTGGGAACAGCGCTAACTGTACATTGATTCCCAAGCGCTGGTATGTGTCACACGGATGACACACAGGTGGACACGGATATCTCCAGTCCCGTAAATATCAGGACATGTGAAAGAGCCCTAATATACACACGCAGATACACATACTCACAGAAATGGGGACACGTACACACGCAGGCAAGCACTCACAGAAATGCACACGCAGTCATGCTCAGACACACTCAACCAATCACATACAAAAATTCAGACACGCAGGGAAGCATGCATACATGTGTGAAGACACATATACACATGTAGACATGCAGGCACTCAAATACACACACACACACACACATGCATGCAGGCATATACACACACATGCAGGCAGGCATATACACACACACTGTACACACACAGCCATATACACAAACTGTACACACATGCATATACACACAGGCAGGCATATACACACACACACGCAAGCATATATACACACGCTTCGCAGGTATATACACACACACTGTACACACACAGGCATTTTCACACACACTGTACACACACACGCAGGCATATACACACATGAACTGCAGGCATATACACGCACCAGCAGGCATATACAAAGTAACACACACACAGGCATATGACTCACCCATAAAACGTTATTGAATATTTGGCACGGTGCTCTTGATATGAAATTGAAGCAGTGACAGCTGTAGGCCTGCAGTCTTGTTTCCAATTCCAGGCCAGGCCTGGTTGGAGAGTTGAACTGTAGAGTGCTGCAGGTCACCGTCCACATATCCAGCCCCGGAACCGGTATAAAAAAAACCAGAGTCAGAGCAGGAGAGAAGGGGGCGGTGCCACCACCCGGGAGCCAGTATTACTACAGGGGAGCAGGCCAGGGCAGATATGGAGCCGGGATAGGACGTATCAGAAGCCCGGGAGCAGGGAGAGCAGAGCGAGACGTCGGCTTCGGTGGCGCCGGCGTCTCAGAGGCCGGCCCTGGAGCAGAGAGAGAGCACTGCAGAGCACGGGCGCGCGTATCAGAGGCCAGAAGAGAGCGGCGTCAGTGTCACCTGACACCACAGTCTGCCAGCCAGCGGGAAAGCAGAGCGCGGTGCGTGTCACCGCCCAGAAAGAATCCGTCCTCTCAGTGTCAGAGACTCACGTGGTAAGTATGCTGCATGCACGTCACTGCAGGCCCGCTGTCACCAATGAATGTGCCGTGCGCGCGACACTACATTTGATTCAGCCGCGCTTTTAAAGGGCCCCCGCCACCAATTTTCTCACTCTCATATCGGGGCCCACCGGGAAATTTCCCGATTTCCCGCCAGGCCAGACCGACCCTGGTCTCAGTGGAAGCCCTTAGGATGGCCCCACCATACATCCATGTAGTAAGTATATGTACAGAATTGTCACATGGATCTGAATAAGATACTCTCCCACAATCTTCTACGCTTTTGGCTCTGTGATACATTATGTTTAACCCCTTTAAATCCCATGACGTACTAATACGCATCTGTGCCCTGGGACTTAAGAGCCTGACCCGTATTAGTACGTCATCGCGATCGCGTGCGCACACAGGCTGCGCGGGCGCGATCGCCGCCGGGTGTCAGCTGATTGTTACAGCTGACACCCGATACTATGTGCAGGGAGCGGTCCCGAAGTCAATCGCAGCATTGCGGTGGCTAAGGGGAGGTGATCGCAATACTCACCTCCTCTTCCGGCCTCCAGTGCTGTCTGCCATGGCTTCCCGGGTGTTGCCATGACGACCCGATGTCTTCATGACAACATCCGGGTCACCAGACAGCAGGAAGATTTTTTGGTCATGCACAGTGCATGACCAAACAATCTTCTCTCTGTGCAGCACTGACTGCCTGCATAGCACAGGGATGGTGCTCCATCCCTATGCTATGCAGGCGATCAGAATAAAAAAAGTGAAAGTCCCAGAGTGGGACAAAGTAAAAAACTAAAAAAACTCTCAGAAAGTGAAAATAATTTAAAAAAAAATTGTAAAAATATTAAACAAAATTAAAAAAATAATCCACCAAAAATAAAAATATAATGTACCCATCAATAAATATTATTATGAAAAAAAACAAACAAAACAATAGTACACATATTTGGTATGGCCGCGTCCAGAACATCTTGACCTATAAAATTGTCCCACTAGTTAACCCCTTCAGTGAACATGGTAAAAAAAAGAAATAAAAAACGAAGCAAAAAATAATGCTTTATCATCATACCGCCAAACAAAAAATGGAATAACACGTAATCAAAAAGACGAATATAAATAAAAATGGTACCACTGAAAACGTCATCTTGTCCTGCAAAAAACAAGCCGCAATACAGCTCCATCATCTGAAAAATCAAAAAGTTATAGCTCTCAGAATAAAGCGATGCAAAAAAACAATTTTTTCTATAAAATAGCTTTTATTGTGTAAAAGCGCCAAAACATAGAAAAACTATATAAATGTGGTACCACTGTAAACGTACTGACCAGAAGAATAAAGCTACCTTATCAATTTTACCACTCGCGGAGTAGAATAAAAAATGTAAAAAAAAAAAACAATTCCTGAATTGTTGGTTTTTGTTTATTCTGCCTCCCAAAAGCAGGAATAGAAAGCGATCAAAAAATATCACATGCCTGAAAATGGCACCAATAAAAACGTCAACTCATCCCGCAAAAAACAAGCCATCGCATAACTCTTTCGGCCAAAATATAGAAAAATTATAGCTCTCAAAATATGCAAAAACTAGATTTTACAAAATATGAGTCTTTTAGTGTGTGACAGCTGTCAATCATAAAAACCCGATATCATTCTGGTATCTCTGTAGTCGAACCAACCCAAAGAATAAGGTCGTCTAATCACTTATACCGCACTAGGAACGGCGTAAAAAATAAACGCTAGGGCTGGGGTTGGGGTTAGGGTTGTGCTAATGTTAGGGTTGGGGTCAGGGCTGGGCTAGGGTAGGGTTAGGGATGTTTTTTTTCTCAAAAGTAAAAAAAAAAAAAAAAAGATGACGATATGGCAACTAGTGTTGAACGCAAGTGCTCGCTACTTGAGTTTGCATCAGGTGCTCGGGTATGCATTGAGTATCGCGAGTGCTCGAGTCTCCGCTCCATATGCTTCGCGGCCCAAAAAAACTCGCGGGGATTGCCTGCCATGCATGAGCAATCCCCGTATGTTTTTTTGGGGTGTCTAATAACGATGAAACATACAGGACGGGGACTCGAGCATGTCACTTGAGCACCCATGATACATGGTGCATACCTGAGTACCCGATGCAAACTCAAGTAGCGAGCACTTGCGCTCAAGACTAGTGACAACTTATTCAATATGATGACCTAATGTCATCAAATTCTGTGTCGTATCTCTTGGCTCAAAATGTTCACTATACCCCTTGATAAAATCCTTGAGGGGTGTAGTTTCCAAAATGGGGTCACTTGTGGGGGGTTTCAACTATTTAGGCACATCAGGGGCTCTCCAAACGCGACATGGCGTCCGCTCTCGATTCCAGCCGATTTTGCGTTCAAAAAGTCAAACAGTGCTCCTTCCCTTCTGAACTCTGCCGTGCGCCCAAACACTGTATTTTCCACCACATATGGGGTATTGGCGTACTCAGGAGAAATTGCACAAACGTTTTTGGGGTCCATTTTCTCCTCTTACCCTTGTGAAAATAAAAAAATTGGGGCTAAAACATCATTTTTGTGGAAAAAGTTTGATTTTTTTATTTTCACGGCTCCATCTTATAAACTTCTGTAAAGGACTTGGGGGTTCAAGGTGCTCACCACACATCTAGATAAGTTCCCTGAGGGGTCTAGTTTCCAAAATGGTGTCACTTGTGGGGGGTTTCCACTGTTTAGGCACATCAGGGGCTCCCCAAATGCAACATGGCGTCCGCTAATTATTCAAGCAAATTTTACATTCAAAAAGTCAAATGGCGCTCCATCCCTTCCGAACCCTGCTGTGCACCCAAACAGTGGTTTTCCCCCACATATGGGGTATCTGCTTACTCAGGAGAAATTGCACAACAAACTGCATGGTGCAATTTCTCCTGTTGCCCTTATGAAAATGCAAAATTGGGGGCTGAAAAACATTTTTGTGGGAAAAATGTGAAAATTTTATTTTTACGGCTCAATGTTATAAACTTCTGTGAAGCACCTGGGGGTTCAAGGTGCTCACCACACATCTAGATAAGTTCTCCGAACCCTGCCATGCGCCCAAACAGTGGTTTTTCCTCACATATGGGGTATCTGCTTACTCAGGAGAAATTGCACAACAAATTTTGGGGTCCATTTTTTCCTGTTACCCCTGCAAAAAGAAAAAAAAAATGGGTCTAAAGTAACATTTTTGTAAAATAAGTTAAATGTTAATTTTTTTCTTCCACATTCCAAAAATTCCTGTGAAGCACCTGAAGGGTTAATAAAGTTCTTGAATGTTGTTTTGAGCACCTTGAGGGGTGCAGTTTTTAGAATGGTGTCACTTTTGGGTATTTTCTGTCATAAAGACCCCTCAAAGTGACTTTAAATATGATGTGGTCCCTAAAAAAATGGTTTTGTAAATTTTATTGGAAAAATGAGAAATCACTGGTCAACTTTTAACCCTTATAGCTCCCCAATAAAAAAAATGTTGGTTCCAAAATTGTGCTGATGTAAAGTATGCATGTGGGAAATGTTATTTATTAACTATTTTGTGTGACATCTCTCTGATTTAAGGGCATAAAAATTCAAATTTTGAAAATTGCAAAATTTTCGCTAAATTTCCGTTTTTTTCACAAATAAACGCAAGTGATATTGAAGAAATTTTACCACAAACATGAAGTACAATATGTCACGAAAAAACATTCTCATAATCAGGGGGATCCGTTGAAGCGTTCCAGAGTAATTACCTCATAAAGTGACAGTGGTCAGAATTGTAAAAATTGGCCTGGTCATTAACGTGCAAACCACCTTGGATTGTAAAGGGGTTAATATCAGGGTTGGAAAATAATTTGGACTACGTTAATGTTTACATTACTATTATAAATGATCGGGCTGGAAAATGTAATTTATTAATGGTGCATGTCTAGTCTATAGTATTGCACTTCTTTCAGACTCTTGCAGGCTATACGCAAATAATTAACTAGTTATATGTTCTGTCAGGTGCAAGTCATTTAATCTGGCAAAAGAATTGCATAGGCATCTGTAGCTGGAGAAAGAGAAGATCCTTGGCTAAAAAAAATTGAAATGAGTTCTCCATAAGGACCACAATGTTTTGATCATTTTTCAGGCAGATATGGAAGTGAATCTAAAGAAAATTAGTTTGCATTTATCAACAATAATTCTCCTTTTTATAGTCTCCACTGCTGATTTTGACCAGAAGAAAAATAAAACAACAAATATGAACCAATTTTGTCAAAAAACAGAACTGATGGAGCTGTCCCAATTTGGAAGAGTCTGTTAACAGATCAAAGTGTTCAGCGTTGAAGTGATATAAGTACAGATTGTACTTATTTAAACACTTCTCATTCTAACCATACTTAAGCTATTGCCTATTACCTGCACATAATTCTGCATCCTATATATGATGAGACAGGAGTATGATTGGCCATAGAGATAATTAGTGGCACTGCAGCTCACTGAAGTGACTAAACTTGAGCTGCAATGCTTGTGCTGGTTTTGTCTCTACAATATTACATTTACAGAGATAAGCCAAAGACAAGCAAAATACCCAAATAACTGGAAGTAAATGGATAAATTGCACAGTGCAAAAATAATGATAAATAATAAAGGGTATTTAGTTAACATAATTTTGATCAAAGTAATGTAAAAGCCATCCTACCATGTCACGGTAACCCTTATGGGACAGTCCTAACTCTAATATTAAAACCTTAACATTTGTCAAGTGACATGCATATGGATAAGGGCAGAGAGACTGAACCCCTAGTAGAAACATAGACCTGAGAGGCAGAATGAACCTTTCAGCTCAGACAAAGGGCAGCCACACCCTTATATGCACTAAAGCAAACTAAAATACAAAGAAAAAACCTGGGAGTCTGAACTGAAACGTAAATTGATGTGCATGCAAAATGTAAATGCATGTTCACATAAGGCCACTAGACAGAGAAAAACCAAAGACAAGCAAAATACCCAAATAACTGGAAGTAAATGGATAAATCACACAATGCAAAAATAATGATAAATAATAAAGGGTATTTAGTTAACATAATTTTGATCAAAATAATGTAAAAGCCATCCCAACATGTCACAGTAACCCTTATGGGACAGTCCTAACTCTAATATTAAAACCTTACCATTTGTCAAGTGACATACATATGGATAAGGGCAGAGAGACTGAACCCCTAGTAGAAACATAGACCTGAGAGGCAGAATGAAGCTTTCAGCTCAGACAAAGGGCGGCCACACCT
Source organism: Phyllobates terribilis (assembly GCF_046119375.1). Taxonomy (NCBI): domain Eukaryota; kingdom Metazoa; phylum Chordata; class Amphibia; order Anura; family Dendrobatidae; genus Phyllobates; species Phyllobates terribilis. The sequence goes on along the minus strand of NW_027362898.1, from coordinate 1,372,057 downwards.
TTATATGCACTAAAGCACACTAAACTACAAAGAAAAAACCTGGGAATCTGAACTGAAGCGTAAATTAATGTGCATGCAAAATGTAAATGCATGTTCACATAAGGCCACTAGACAGAGAAAAACCAAAGACAAGCAAAATACCCAAATATCTGGAAGTAAATGGATACATCGCACTGAAGTGACTAAACTTGAGCTGCAATGCTTGTTGTGATGGTTTTGTCTCTACAATATTACATTTACATTTCAAAACGTTCCTTAATATTGAGCAATTTTTTTTCTATACTTCAAGTCAAGACTATTTTAATTAGTCACCAATTTTCACCATGACTTTTTCTGCATCTTTTCTATAGCCAACTAAGCCTAAACCAAAGTTCCGTGCTTTTAAGCTTGACAAGATCCAAGCGGCAGAGGCTACATTATCTATAACACCAGAGGACCAGGCCGTGTTCAGAGGGTTTTCATTTGTCAACTAGAAAACCCTCAACAAGACACCTGCTCAATAATATCAGAGCAAGCTGCATACCTGAGCTTCCAGAAGATCATGCAGAGAAGAGAAGAAGATCGGATGTCCAACATCATCAGGGACCTCCCCATCGATAACTATAAGTGATAAATATAGATAAAAATACGTAAGAAAGAATAAGTATAAGTAAGAAAAGATAAGAAAAGATAAGTATAGGTAAAAAAAGTATAGGTAAATATAAGAATAGATAAGTAAGGATAAGTGTAGGTACAAGAGGATAAGTATAGGAAAAAAAGATAAATATAGGTAAGAAAGAATAACTATATGTAAGTATTGGTAAGAAAATATAAGAATAGGTAAATATAGGTAAGAGAGGATAAGTATAAGTAAAAATGATAAGTACAGGTAAGAAAGGGCAAAAAAGGATAATTATAAGTAAATATAGGTAGGAAAGAATAAGTATAGGTAAATATAGGAAAAATGATAAGTATAGATAAATACAGGAAAGAAATGGTAAGCATAGGTAACAAAAAATAAGTATGCATAAAAAAGGATAAGTAGAAGTAAAAAGGATAAGTGTAGCTAAATATAGGTAAGAAAAGATAATTATAGGAAAAAAAGATCAGTCTAGTTAAGATAAAAATATTGGCAGGAAAGGATAAGTCTAGGTAAGAAAATATAAGTATATGTAAGGATAATTACTGGTAAAAAAGAATAAGTATATTTAACATTCGATCAATAAAAAAAGGATAAGCATAGGTAAGTAATGATAAATATTGGTAGACAAGGATAGGTATGAGTAAAAAAGTATAAATATATGTAAAAAGGTTATGTATATGAAAGTATATGTAATGAAGGATAATTAGAGGTAAGTAGAAGTAAGAAAGGATAAGTATAATTAAAAAAGGAAAAATATAGGTAAGAAAGGAGAAGCATATTTAAAATGTAATTAAAAAAGTATAGGTAAAAAGGAGAAGTATAGATAGGAAAGAATTAGTATAGGTAAAAAAGGATAAGTACTGTTAAAAAAGGATAACTATATTTAGCATTCAGTTAAAAAAAAATAAAAATGGATGAGCATAGGTAAGTAAGGAAAAGTTTATGTAAGAAAGGATAAGCATAAGTATGTAATAATAAGTATAGGAAAGAAGCACCAATTCTCAATAATCAACCAGTGTAAGCCGCCCTTAGTTAGACATACGCTTTAAATAGTCTAAATATAAAAATAAGACAAACATATATATTAGATATGTATGAAATATTCCATGTAAAGGTGTGACAGGGCCCCATCCAGAGCTGACACTGCAGTGAACCAGGGATTAGCCGATCGCCAGTATGTGGGTCAGGAAGGAATTTTTCCCCACACATGGGGTTGTTTTGCCTTCCTCTGGTTCACATCCTTTTTATGCAGCAAATCTAAAGATGGCACTGGATGATTAAATAAAACTAAATTGGATAATAGATAAGAATAAAAATTAATGAACTCTATTGTGTCGGTGTATTCTTTATATTCTGCTCATTCTGCTGTCACTATTATTTTGATTTTGGACTGTTGTAGTGAATGTTACAAGCAGTAGGGAATTAAGAGTTAATCCGATTTTTTTTTTGCGGGAATCTGAGTCACATGATCTCGCTGCTGATTCTTTCCCATCATGACAGTGATGTTATGGCCATCTTTCATATGGATTTCTCAGACCAATGTCACTGCCCCAATATGCACCACATTATCAATTACATGTTGTACATAGGATAGGGCTAGCATCATCAGCTACTGCTCTGTAACCCAAGTGTAGTCTCCTCCATTAAAGTCCCTGCATATCACAGATCAGGGACAGTGTGATAACACAGGGGTCAGGGGGTGCTCTTGTCCGCTAGCCCAGTGGTCTTTAGAAAGATTGCATGGACAAGGGCTCATACCACTGAACGCCCACTCTCTTTTACCATGGGTAGAACATTACTCAGACAACACAGGGTGATGGTAAACAGTGTGGCAATAATTTATTGAACCACCAACAATCAATAACATATAAAACAGTCTCAACAACTACACAAGATGGGGCAAATTACAGAGACTCACCCTTCCGCTGGCTTGCCAGGATTTGGGCAGTGTAACCTCATTTAAACCCCGTGGTTTCAATGTGTCCAGTTTGTATATCATCTATCCAATTGACTCAGTGATAGGGATATGGGCAATGTTGGATGCATGTGCATACACTTGTCAGTTTTTCACTATAAATATACATTTTTCTACAATCATGTCTTCCTTGTTAGGACCATCTTATGATTATATCCTTCTTAAAAAGGCAGCTAAACAACGTCCACCAACTATCAGATACTTCCACGGTCTAGAGGTACTGACCATGGATGTTGTCTTTATATGGTATAGGGTGCCAAGAGATAACGGGTTTGAATCATCATACACAAAAAAATATTTTATTTTTACATCATGGAACTTATGTAGAAGACGTTTCAATTTTTATTTCAATTTTATACAATTCTCATTACTTTTTTAAAATTGTTCTCTTAATGACGCTAATAGACACTTTTTTAAGGAATATGTAAAGGTTTAATTTTTAAATGAAAATGGTTGCTGGTGCCTTGGAGCCAGTTTTTTTCACTTTCCATGTGTATATACGTTCTCTGCTGTTAACATCTCTTAAGCTATGCACTTGATGAAGTGGACAGGACGTCCACGAAACGTGTCTGTTTTTAGCTTGTCAAAAGAATAAATCCACAACACAAGTCCTGGATTCTATATAATATGTTCTAACCTAGGAGCGCGGAACTACCGACACCTTTCATCTTTTCCTTTACAGTGTAAAGTTGTAATTGCAGTAAACTGAACTGGCAAAAACACCACAAACGTGAAAGCAAATGAGTGGCATGTGCCCAGGATTTTGGGACCAGAAAAAAATCATCAAAGCAAGAGAAAATGCAGTGAAATTATTTTCAACACAAAAACTTTTCAGGTTAAGAATTTTTCAACTCATAGAAAACCCCTTTAAACACTCAACAGTCTAATAAAAGAGTATTTCAACCTTAAGTAGTTATTGCCTATCCACAGGATATGTCATCACTGTCTGATAGATGCACTCCAATTTCCAATAAAAAGAGAGATGGCCATGAATATTTGTGGTCCTCTTCATTAATTTCCATGGGAGTTACGGAATAGATGTAAAAGCAGGATAGGGAACGCCCATTATGAAAAAAGGTGTGGAGTACAAATGTGAAAATGGCATTTGTCAGACATTCATGGCATATTCTGTGGACGCAAATGTCTAAGATGGAAATACTCCTTAAAAGTTGATCTGTCAGCAGCTTTCACATTACACACTGCAAAACTCATTAATTATGTCTTTTAAATCTGATGAAATTGGTGTAATATTCATGAAAATCAATATCAAATGGCTGTCTAATTCTCAAATGTAAAAGAGCATTTTATGACTTCAGCTAGATCTAGACTCATAACAAATCATTTTCAAATTAGGCAGGAAAACTTTCACATAGCATTATACAGCTTTTCTTGAAGGGAATCTGTCACCCCCTGGGACGTTTTAAACCTATTACTATGGGCATACAAGTGACAGAATTGTTAAAATAGTCTTACCTGTATGCCTCATAGCTGCTGTCTTGTTTTTTATAAATCATCTTTTAATCCTTTATGTTAATGAGTTCTTCCAGACTCTGTGGTGGTGCCTGGAAGAAAACTCCTGCCTCTGGTGTTCATTTGCATACCACCTTCCTCCCATCAACAGCACAGTGCCATGTGACATGTAGTTGTGGGCCTGCAATGGCACGATTATGTTTACCTTTTCCACCCTTCAGTAGCAGTGACTCGCAGGCGCCTGTGCAGAAGAACTATGAACCAAATGCCCATTGAAGGGCGGAAAAGGTAAGTATAATCGCACTATTGCAGGGCGCAGGCTCGGGATTCAGGGGCCACAACTAGCTTTCGGCATGGCACTGTAGAGGTTGAGGGCTTGATCAGACAGATCAACTCCCCCCATATTTTTATTGTACCCCAGTACACAGTCTGGTTTGCGGACCTGTGTATAAGTACCTCATACAGTGGTGGGGGTGCTGCCATCACCATGTACAAGAAAAGGATATCCCACCAGCATGTTGTTGCTAAATTGGGCTCTGCTCTCACCCTTTCTCAGCAGCTGCCCAAATAGTGACCTTAGTAGTCCTCTCTGAGTTTTTCAGACAGTACTAAATACTGTGGTAGCTCTATCAGAAAGGAATATGAAGAGATGGATGCTGGTATAAAAGTTTTCTATGTAGCAGTGATAACTTTGAACCAGCAGGGGGTGCACCAAATCCCACACAATTTCCCTACTCACTCCCAGGACGGGGGGCATTCAGGGGATTGAATCCGGGTGTCCTTCCCTTCATAAACCCTAAATCTGTGGGTGTACCCTGATGTACTCTCGCACAGCTTGTAGAGTTTAATTCCGTACCTTGCCCTAGATAGGTATTGCCAGAATTTGAGCCTCCCCTTGAAATGTATTAGAGACTCATCCACACAGATGTCATTTTGGGGAATGTACACTTCAGCAAACTCATTGCTGAAGTGATCAATGACCGGCTGAACTTTGAAAAGTCGGTAAAAGTTGAGGTCATCTCGGGGTGGACGCTGTGCATTATTATCGTTGTAATGCAAAAATTTGTGGATGGACTCAAAGCGTTTACAGGTCACACAGGTGGAACATCAACACTCCAATATTGCTGAAGTTCTGGGATCGTCACTATCCCCATGTAAAAAACAAGGCCCCATCATTTCTACTGCATCTATGGGAGTCCAGTTAGAAAATGATGAAGTGGGGTTTTGGGCCATATAAATTTGTCTGGGGCACCATGAGGTTTACAAAATTCTCAGAGAAAAAGACTTTGAAAAAGTTGATTTCTGTGAGGCCGGTAGTGTCAAATTGGATTCCCGATTGCGCCACAAAATCAGGAATTTATGTTTCGTAATCTTCAGGGGTGAGGTTTATAAGGGGTCACTGACAGTGGGCGCTGGCTCATTTGCTGTCCTGGGGAGTCTGCGTGGCAGTTCGGTATCACTTGAGTTATAGGAGGGTGGAAAAGGAAGGAAGGTGGCATCCTCTCCCTCACTATAGGAAATGGTATGAGGAACTGTTAGAGGATTTAGGAATGTTTAGCTTGCAAAAGAGATAACTGAGAGGAGACTTACTAGCTGTCTACGAAAATCTCAAGGCCTCTCACATTGTAGAGGGATCAGGTATATTCTCATTTGCACAAAGAAACACTAGAAGCAATGGGATGAAACTGAATGGGAGAAGATACAGATTAGATATTAAAAAAAACTTTTTGACAGTGAGGACGCACGCATGGATGTGGTGCAAAACAGGGAAAAAAAATGGACAGGGAAAAAAAGTCCTGGCCAAAAGTGAGCACAGACGCTGATCAGTGATGTGCGTCACTGATCAGTGGTTCACTGGCTGCAGGACACACGCATGGAGGTGGTGCAAAGGGGGGAAGGAGAGAAAATGAACAGGAAAAAAAGTCCAGGCCAAAAGTGAGCAAGGACGCTGATCAGTGATGTGCGTCACTGATCAGTGGTTCACTGGCTGCAGGACACACGCATGGAGGTGGTGCAAAGGGGGGAAGGAGAGAAAATGAACAGGAAGAAAAGTCCAGGCCAAAAGTGAGCAAGGACGCTGATCAGTGATGTGTGTCACTGATGAGCACTCGGCGACTGTAGGATGCATTATTGTGTATTAGCATGCATATGATTTCTTGATATGGAGGAGGCAAACAATATGTATGTATTGTTATATTGATTTTACCAAGAATTATGTCTCCACGGCTGCGCGTCCTTTATTCACATAGCCATTTGCACTGTGCACATTTTCTTCCATTGCCTGTTTATTATTTTTATTATTATTTATTATTATTATAGCGCCATTTATTCCATGGCTCTTTACATGTGAAATGGGGTATACATAGCAAAAACACTTACAATAATTTTAACAAAACAAGTTAGCGACTGGTACAGGAGGAGAGAGGATCCTGCCCGCGAGGGCTCACAATCTACGACGAATGGGTGAGGAAACAGTAGGTGAGGGTAGAGCTGGTCGTGCAGCAGTATGGTGGAGCGGTGGTTACTGCAGGTTGTAGGCTTGTTATTTTTTTTTTAATAAATAAAGATTAATTTCATTAATATATATTGTGGCCTGTGATCGTTTTTTGTTCTTTTTGTGCTTTGCATATGTCTGCATATGTTTGTGTGTGTGCACATTTCTGCGACCCTTATACGTGCAAGTCTGCATGTGTATACGTGAGTGCTTGTGCGTATCTGCATGTGAATGACCGTGTGTGTGCGTGACTGTCTGTGTACATATTGTATATAGGGTGCTATGTGCGGCCTCCTGCTGTATCTGGGGAGCGCCGTGCGGCCTCATGCTGCATCTGGGGAGCGACATGCGACTTCATGTTATGTCTGCAGAGCGCCATGCGACCTCATGCTGTATCTGGGGAGCGCCGTGCAGCCTCATTCTGTATCTGGAGAGCACTGTGCGGCCTCCTGCTGTATCTGGGGAGCGCCGTGCAGTCTCATACTGTATCTGGGGAACGCCGTGCGGCCTCCTGCTGTATCTGGGGAGCGCCGTGCAGCCTCATACTGTATCTGGGGAACGCCGTGCAGCCTCCTGCTTTATCTGGGGAGCGCCGTACAGCCTCATGCTGTATCTGGGGAACGCCGTGCGGCCTCCTGCTGTATCTGGGGAGCACCGTGCGGCCTCATGCTGTATCTGGGGAGCGACATGCGACTTCATGTTGTGTCTGCAGAGCGTCATGCGACCTCCTGCTTTATCTGGGGAGCGTCGTACAGCCTCATGCTGTATCTGGGAAACGCCGTGCGGCCTCCTGCTGTATCTGGGGAGCGCCGTGCGGCCTCATGCTGTATCTGGGGAGCGACATGCGACTTCATATTGTGTCTGCAGAGCGCCATGCGGCCTCATGCTGTATCTGGGGAGCGACATACGACTTCATGTTGTGTCTGCAGAGCGCCATGCGACCTCATGCTGTATCTGGGGAGCGCCGTGCAGCCTCATTCTGTATCTGGGGAACGCCGTGCAGCCTCCTGCTTTATCTGGGGAGCACCGTGCGGCCTCATGCTGTATCTGGGGAGCGACATGCGACTTCATGTTGTGTCTGCAGAGCGCCATGCGACCTCATGCTGTATCTGGGGAGCGCCGTGCAGCCTCATTCTGTATCTGGGGAACGCCGAGCGGCCTCCTGATTTATCTGGGGAGCGCCGTACAGCCTCATGCTGTATCTGGGGAACGCTGTGAGTCCTCCTGCTGTATCTGGGGAGCGCCATGCGGCATCATGCTGTATCTGGGGAGCGACATGCGACTTCATGTTGTGTCTGCAGAGCGCCATGCGACCTCATGCTGTATCTGGGGAGCACCGTGCAGCCTCATTCGGTATCTGGGGAGCACCGTGCGGCCTCCTGCTGTATCTGGGGAGCGCCGTGCAGCCTCATACTGTATCTGGGGAACGCCGTGCGGCCTCCTGCTTTATCTGGGGAGCTCCGTACAGCCTCATGCTGTATCTGGGGAATGCCGTGCGGCCTCCTGCTGTATCTGGGGAGCTCCTTGCGGCCTCATGCTGTATCTGCGGAGCACCGTGTAGCCTCATGCTGTATCTGGGGAGCGCCGTGCGGCCTCATGCTGTATCTGGGGAGCTCCGTGCGGCCTCATGCTGTATCTGGGGAGCGCCGTCCGGCCTTATGCTGTATCTGGGGAGCACCGTGCGGCCTCATGCTGTATCTGGGGAGCGCCGTGCGGCCTCATGCTGTATCTGGGGAGCGACATGCAACTTCATGTTGTGTCTGCAGAGCGCCATGCGACCTCATGCTGTATCTGGGGAGCGCCGTGCAGCCTCATTCTGTATCTGGGGAACGCCGTGCGGCCTCCTGCTTTATCTGGGGAGCGCCGTACAGCCTCCTGCTGTATCTGGGGTACGCCGTGCGGCCTCCTACTGTATCTGGGGAACGCCGTGCGGCCTCATGCTGTATCTGGGGAGCGACATGCGACTTCATGTTGTGTCTGCAGAGCGCCATGCGACCTCATGCTGTATCTGGGGAGCGCCGTGCAGCCTCATTCTGTATCTGGGGAACGCCGTGCGGCCTCCTGCTTTATCTGGGGAGCGCCGTACAGCCTCCTGCTGTATCTGGGGTACGCCGTGCGGCCTCCTACTGTATCTGGGGAATGCCGTGCGGCCTCATGCTGTATCTGGGGAGCGACATGCGACTTCATGTTGTGTCTGCAGAGCGCCATGCGACCTCATGCTGTATCTGGGGAGCACCGTGCAGCCTCATTCTGCATCTGGGGAACGCCGTGCGGCCTCCTGCTTTATCTGGGGAGCGCCGTACAGCCTCATGCTGTATCTGGGGAACGCCGTGTGGCCTCCTGCTGTATCTGGGGAGCTCCTTGCGGCCTCATGCTGTATCTGCGGAGCACCATGTATCCTCATGCTGTATCTGGGGAGCGCCGTGCGTCCTCATGCTGTATCTGGGAAGCTCCGTGCGACCTCATGCTGTATCTGGGGAGCGCCGTCCGGCCTTATGCTGTATCTGGGGAGCACCGTGCGGCCTCATGCTGTATCTGGGGAGCCCTGTGCGGCCTCCTGCTGTTTCTAGGGAGCATCGTTCGGTCTCATGCTGTATCTGGGGAGCCCTGTGCGGCCTCCTGCTGTTTCTAGGGAGCATCGTGCGGCCTCATGCTGTATCTGGGGAGCATTGTGCGGCCTCATGCTGCATCTAGAGAGCTACGTGCGGCTTCATGCTGTATCTGGGGAGAGGGTATTTGTACCATAAATAGTTTATTGCCTATCCACAGGATATGTCATCACTGTCTGATAGATGCACTCCAATTTCCAATGAATAGAGAGATGGCCATGAATATTCGTGCTCCTCATTATTGATTTCCATGGGAGTTCCGGAATAGATGTAAAAGCAGTATAGGGAACACCCATTCTGAAAAAAGGTGTGAAGTACAAATGTGAAAATGGCATTTATCTGACATTCATGGCATATTCTACAGACACAAATGTCTAAGATGGGAGTACACCTTAAAAGTTGATCTGTTAGCCACTTTCACATTACGCACTGCAAAACTCATTAATTATGTCTCTTAAATCTGATGAAACTGGTGTAATTATCGTGAGAATCAATGTCAAATAGCTGTCTAATTCTCAACTTTAACCCCTTAACCCCCGAGGGTGGTTTGCACGTTAATGACCAGGACAATTTTTACAATTCTGACCACTGTCACTTTATGAGGTAATTACTCTGGAACGCTTCAACGGAGCCCCCTGATTCTGAGATTTTTTTTTCGTGACATATTGTACTTCATGATTGTGGTAAAATTTCTTCGATATCACTTGCGTTTATTTGTGAAAAAAAACAGAAATTTGGCGAAAATTTTGAAAATTTTGCAATTTTCAAAATTTGAATTTTTATGCCCTTAAATCAGAGAGATATGTCACACAAAAGAGTTAATAAATAACATTTCCCACATGTCTACTTTGCATCAGCACAATTTTGGAACCAAAATTTTTTTTGTTAGGGAACTATAAGGGTTAAAAGTTGACCAGCGATTTCTCATTTTTCCAACAAAATTTACAAAACCATTTTTTTAGGGACCACATCACATTTGAAGTCACTTTGAGAGGTCTTTATGACAGAAAATACCAAAAAAGTGACACCATTCTAAAAACTGCACCCCTCAAGGTGCTCAAAACCACATTCAAGAACTTTATTAACCCTTCAGGTGCTTCACAGGAATTTTTGGAATGTGGAAGAAAAAAATGAACATTTAACTTTTTTCACAAAAATGTTACTTTAGACACAATTTTTTTTATTTTCACAGGGGTAACAAGAAAAATGGACCCCAAAATTTGTTGTGCAATTTCCCCTGGGCACGCAGATACCCCATATGTGGGGTAAAAACACTGTTTGGGCGCACGGCAGGGATCGGAAGGGAAGGAGCGCCATTTGACTTTTTGATTGTAAAATTTGCTTGAATAATTAGCGGACGCCATGTTGCGTTTGGAGAGCCCCTGTGTGCCCAAACATTGGAGCTCCCCCACAAGTGACCCCATTTTGGAAACTAGACCCCCCAAGGCACCTATCTAGATGCATAGTGAGCACTTGGAACCCCCAGGTGCTTCACAAATTGATTCGTAAAAATGAAAAAGTGTTTTTTTTTTTCACTTTTTCATTTTTACGAATCAATTTGTGAAGCACCTAGGGGCTCCAAGTGCTCATTATGAATCTAGATAGGTGCCTTGGGGGTTCTAGTTTCCAAAATGGGGTCACTTGTGGGGGAGCTCCAATGTTTGGGCACACAGGGACTCTCCAAATGCAACATGGTATCCGCTAACAAATTGAATGGAAAATCGTCTCAAATTGTTAGCGGACACCATGTTGCGTTTGGAAAGCCCCTGTGTGCCAAAACATTGGAGCTCCCCCACAAGTGACCCCATTTTGGAAACTAGACACCCCAAGGCACCTATCTAGATGCATTGTGAGCACCAGTTTCCTCCCACACTCCAAGGACATACTGATAGGGAATCTAGATTGTGAGCCCCAATGGGGACAGTGCCCATAATGTCTGTAAAGTGCTGTGGAATTAATGGCGCTATATAAATTAGTAAAATAAAGAAATAAAACATATAGCATTATACAGCCTTTCTTGAAGGGAATCTGTCACCCCCTGGGATATTTTAAACCTATTACTATGGGCATGCAGGTGACAGAATTGTTAAAATAGTCTTACAGATCAACTTCCCCCACATTTTTATTGTTCAGTACACAGTCTGGTTTGCGGACCTGTGTATAAGTACCTTGTACAGCTGTGGGGGTGCAGCCATCACCATGTACGGTGGTCAAGAAAAGGATATCCCACCAGCATGTTGTCGTTACTGTGGGCTCTGCTCTCACCTTTTCTGAGCAGCTGCCCAATTAGTGACTTAGGGAGTCCTCTCTGAATTTTGCGGAAAGTACCAAATACTGCGGTAGCTCTGGCAGACAGGAATATGAAGAGAGGGATGCTGGTATAAAAGTTATCTATGTAGAGGTGATAACTTTGATCCCGCAATGGATGAACCAAAGCCCACACAATTCTCCTACCCATTCCCAGGACAGGGGGGCATTCAGAGGATTGAATCCAGGTGTCCTTCCCTTCATAAACCCTACATCTGTGGGTGAACCCTGAGGTACTCTCACACAGCTTGTAGAGTTTAATTCCGTACCTGGCCCTCTTACTGGGTAGGTATTGCTGGAATTTGAGCCTCCCCTACATTTCAGTATTATGAACTCATCCACACAGATGTCACTTTGGGGAATGTAAACTTCAGCAAACTTATTGCTGAAGTGATCAATGACCGGCTGAACTTTGAAAAGTCGGTCAAAGTTGGGGTCATCTCGGGGTGGACGCTGTGCATAATCGCTGTAATTAGTGATGAGCGAGTATGTTCTGTTAACCCTTTCGGCGAGTATGCTCGGGCCGAGCACCGAGTAGTTACAGCTGCTCGGTGTTATGTTTGAATCACTCCCGTGTGCATGATTTGCGACTGTTTGACAGCTTTAGTACATGTAAGGAATGTCTATTTCTTACACATTCCTCACATGTATTAAAGTTGTCAAACAGTCGCAAATCATGCACACGGGAGTAATTCAAACATAACACCGAGCATACTCGCCAAAAAGGTTAACAGAACATACTCGCTCATCACTAGTTGTAATGCAAAAATTTGTGGATGGGCTCAAAGCGTTTACAAGTCATAGCCATGTGAAACATCAACACTCCAATATTGCCGAAGTTCTGGGTTCTACACAATCCTCATATGAAGAACAATGCCCCATCATTTCTACTGCATTTATGGGAGTCCAGTTAGAAAATGATGAAGTGGGGTTTTGGGCCAAAAATTTTGGGCATATAAATTTGTCTGGGGCACCACGAGGTTTACAAAATCCTCAGAGAAAAAGACTTTGAAAAAGTTGATTTCTGTGAGGCTGGTAGCGTCAAATTCAATTCCTAATTGCACCACAAAATCAGGAATCTGTATTTTGTAATCTTCGGGGGTGAAGTTCGTAGGGGGTCACTAACGGTGGGCGGTGGCTCATTTGCGGTCATGGGGAGTTTGTATGGCAGTTCGGTATCTCTTGAGGAATAGGAGGGGGAGAATAAAGGAAGGTGGCATCCTCTCCCTCACTATGAGGAATGGTATGAGGAACGGTTAGAGGATTTGGGAATGTTTAGCTTGCAAAAAAGAAGACTAAGAGGAGACTTAATAGCTGTTTACAAATATCTCAAGGCCTATCACACTGTAGAGGGCTCAGCTACATTCTCATTTGCACAAAGAAAGGCTACAAGCAATCGGATGAAACAGAATGGGAGACGGTACAGATTACATTTTAGAAAAAACGTTTCAACAATGAGGGTGATTAACGAGTAGAACAGGCTGCCATGAGAGGTGGTGAGTTTTCCTTCAGTGGAAGCCTGTAAGTTGTAGGAGGCACGCACGGATGTGGTGCAAAATGGGGGAAAAAATGAACAGGGAAAAAAAAAGTCCTGGCCAAAAGCAAGCACAGATGATGATCAGTGATGTGCATGACCGATCAGTGGCTCACTGGCTGCAGGACACACGCATGGAGGTGGTACAAAGGGGGGGAGGAGAGTAAATGAACAGGAAAAAAAGTCCTGGCCAAAAGCGAGCACGAACTCTGATCAGTGATGTGTGTCACTGATCAGCGCTCAGCGACTGCAGGACGCACAAAGAAACTGCCAAAAATAGAAAGATCAGCTACTGATCGGCGATCAAATACTGATCAAAGCTCGGCGGCAGAGGTGGGAGTGGGGAAGGGGTTGGAGAGAGGGGGTAAAGATGGTGAAGGGTGTTAAATGGTTAATTATGGAAATTCATTTGGAATGTTAATTAATAATCGATAATCATTTTTCTTAAATCTGAGTTCTATGCCTCAGCCATCGTGTCTACTTGACATGCGCTATTTGTGTGTGTATTTTTGGTTCACTACCATATGTAGAACAGGTGTGCCATACGACTGGCTATAAAAGCCCATGGTACAGAAAGGGGGGGCTCTCTTGCTCTGCCCATCCCACAAGACACAGAAGAAGAATCTTCATGCTGAGAAGTATCTGACATGTAGGCCTGGACACGTGCTGGACAAAGACATGATTTACCAGCCAGGATCCAAGGAAAGATGGGTGAATCTCAACAATTAAGCTAATTATGGACAAATGGACAATTACTTTATAACTAATTATTGTATGTACCTGCTGCAATCTGATTCTTTTTAATGGACAATCCAAGAATAAATCGATACATTTTTTTATAAGAATATCGTGATATTGATACTTTGCGAAGTCCTCAGTAGGAAAAATAATACAGAAAAGAGTATTATTTTACAATGGTGAGCCAGCCAGTCCTGTTTTTCGTTTTTTTTAATTAAGTAAGTGAATTTCTTCCGTGAACACGGGGGGAAGTCCTGACGAGCTGAACAGCTGTTGTTCACGTGTCAGTAAATTCACTAATTTGTCACGAGAAGCAGAAAGAAGCCTACAGACTGAGGACTAACGGGAAGCAGAGGTACTAACAAGGAACAGAATCAGACGAACTGAAGACAGGACGTGCTGATAAAGAAAAGTTAAGGAATCTTAAGGTAAGCAAAATATGGATATAATTTCTTCTTTTGCTAAACAAAGTAATATTAATTTCAAAGTTAATGTAGGAGATGACCTAGAAGTTTTGTGGCTCAGTTTATACAAAGAATGTGAATTGCAGAATTTACAGTTAACTTCTAAATTGGTAAATAGAGAGAAACACAAATTGCGGAATATTCTACATCTTCTACAAGTATTTCATAATTTTGTACTTGAAAGTTCTAAGCAGGAAAATTGTGTAGAAATAGTGTCAGATAGTGACAATGATTCTGACTGTAATGTTGAAAATGAACAAGAAGTAAGACACGTGTCTGTAACTGAAGGTGACCTTGGGTCTGACCAAGAGACGGACATACAGAAACCTGACATGGGAGGAGACATGACTGACATACGAGAAACCGACATATTAGGTGATGTGGGAGGAGACCTGAGTGACGTAGGAGGAACGGACGTACAAGAGCCACTAAAAATATCAGAGAATTCAGGAATTACCCAGGCTCAACTACAAATTAAAATGAGGAAAAATTTACTAAAACTATACAAAATCATGCCAAAATCTGATGTCAAAATCCATGCCTGTAGAAATTCAGAGATATTTGAGAGCTTCTCTGATAAGTTTGATTTATCCAATGAGGAGAGGAATCAATTATTTAAAATATGGATTCCTGTGACATTGTCCAGACGTTTACATTTAATGCCCTGTGAAAATGACTCTCCTAATGGATGGGAAAATGATTCGGACAGATTAAGATATTTGATTTATTGTGTCACAAAGGATTTTCCCAACATAGAAGATCTGCAGAAACTAAGGATTGGTAGGAAGGAATGTACATATACATTCATGTCCATATTTGAACGGTTGTACAAAGCTCTTATCAAAAATGGAAAAGTACAACATATGATAAAAACTTTTGTACAAAAATTCAAATTCCTAGATCCAGTATCTAGAGTTATAGCGTCACAAAAAGAATCCCTATTCAAATGTGTGCAGTTGCTGGATTCTGTTAGAAAACATGAGAATCGTGCAAAGAAAATAAATCAAGTTAATTTTATAAAACCAGAAAAGGTAAAATCTTACCAAAAGCCAATATCAAACTCTCCTAGACTGAGTCATCCCCATAGTGAACTCTATCAAATACGCAGGAGATTTCATATATGTTATAAGCCATATAAAATGATTGAAAAATCAATCTCTTCACAGAATGAGTTATTTCTCAGTCAGAACTGTGATTCTCTAAAAAGGAAAATGGCTGAAACTGATGAACAGAGTCAGGTGAGACGACCAGCTCCCAGTGACGTCATGGAATGTGGACAGAAGAACAGACAGTTCTCTGAGGTTTTGAAGGATAGAAAAATGTCTTTCCTAAATAGGGCGTTCCTGGAGATATTTGAGAGAGACAGAAGATTTGGTTTAGGGAATGGCTAAGGAAAAACTGTAATTATAATGTTGTATCAAAATGTTATACAATGTCTCAATATTTATTTATAATCTTATGCAGTAAAATTGTAGTTACATAGTTTCTAGTAGTTCATGTATGTATATATATATATATACACTTGTCTAAGTAGAGATTGTGTATAATTGTATTTATATATATGTTTATAAAATATATATATATTAATTAATAAATTAGAACTTCATATATAAATTTAAGTAACAATATTTTGAATTACATTAGAACCAACCAATATATGTATAAGATATTTAAATAATTCTGTTTCTGTATGAATTTGATATTTAATTTTGTTTTCTTATATTTCCTTAGAGTTTTCATTCCAAAGCAGGATTTGATCAAACAACTCTAAAATGGATTTATTTCTTTAGTCACACAGGAAGTGGAAAAAATTGCATGATTTTATGAATATAACATTTTAAAATAATAACAATATAACTAGTTGGATTATTATGTGTAGCACTTATGAATTAATATTTTCTGTGCATGAAGTGTTCGTTTTAACCAGTAGCCTTTACAGCATGACGTGTGACAGCTGCGGCCTTTGAACTTTGAGCTAATAGTATAGATCCCATTCATTCTATTTTCAGCTGATGTAACTTAAGACCGGGCAGCCAGTGAGTAAAAAAAAAAAGGAACCTAAGGACATTTCTATTTTTTTGCAAGACAAAAGTTTTTTTTTCAAGTGTTTGAAATTTCAAATACTTACTCTCATATTATATAATATGTATTTGGGGAATATTCAAAGAAATATTGATATGACAATGCGCATTAATAAATTGGGATACAACAATTTTGGGTTAAATATATATATATATATAAAACTTCTTATGTGGAATGTTTGAGTTGAACAGATCTGTGAAGGTGACAGATGAGTAAATCAGCAGCTGCTAAGTGTGATTGATGTGACAGAGGCCTTGTACGTTTGTATGTTTGGAAAAAAAAATGTTTCTTTATGTGAAGGTACAAAAATATATTTAATTCTGAGAAAAATTATAATACATAATTAGGTATTATCTACATAATATATATACTTCTATATTTCTTTAATAATTATTATTTCTTGATTTAACTAATAGTGGATAAGGGCAACCACACATCAAAATGGTTTACAAAGCAAATTTATATTTAGAATAATTTTCCACATGATAATATTCTTGAGTAACTATGATATTATTTTTAATGGTTACCTAAATAGGTACACACCTCTCTTTAGACAAATCTATGCTACTCATCTATATGAAATTTATGCACAATATTTCTAGAAGAATAATTATTTTTAATTTGGTTCTGATATATACATAAATTTTATAAAATAATATTTTTTGGTATTAAGGGGGAAAATGTGTTTTTGATCCTGATTACATAATCACTTTTGATCAATACTTATTTTTTACACATTTTAATAAAGAAGAAACAATAATAAGGTACAATGATATAATTAAGAAGGGTGTTACATGCAAAGTTGCATAGTTTAATAATTTAATATTTTTTGGTGATACAAGGTTATGACAAATATGAAATCATCCAGATAATGGAGATATAAGGGTATTTTTTTATGGAGAATATAATTACTCTGCATTTGTCATTAAAATTTAAAGGCCTTATTTTTATTTTTATTCTTATTTTTCTTCTTAATTTTATTTTTCATTTTTAAAATTTTATTCTTACTTATTTTCTTATTTTTCCATTTTTCATTTTTAATTCTCAATTTTTGATTTTAATTCAGTTCAATATTTTAACTGAGAAAACACATTAATATTTAATAAAGTAATGTCTAATACAAGAGTATTGCTTCATTAAATATATATTGTTAAGGAAAAAAATTTTACATTTTCTGAGTAAACACAACAATTCATTCATTCATTTATTCATTCATTCATTCATACATTCATATATTTATTCATTTTGGTTCAGGAGTATACATTCTTTGATATTATTGGTTTAATAAAGATATAAACACTTGTTGTTTCAAAACACACTGACACCTATGGGTTGGAAAAGGTAATTACACCTATGGCATAAAAATGTTTTATCACATGGAGAACTTCATTGAATTATTATCTATTATTGTTTATTATTCCAAACATAATTTATTTTAACGTTTTGATGATAATTAGATGGATATTATTGATTGCTATGGTACGCTGTGATATTATAGGTTAGGAAAAACTGCCAGATTTGGTATCAGATTAGGGAATGAAGACTTCAATCAAGACATCGCAATTATGAATTCTATCTTAATAAAGACTTTTCATATTTATAAATCAAAGAGATTCCCAAAAGTTACAAGAAGAAGCAACTGATATCCGGACGTCTCAGAAGGTAACAGGTGTGAATGCTGAGTGATAATAGACTGTGTCAGATACAATTCACACCACTGATCACCGGGACGGCAGAGGACGATGATCCTATATGAACTGTGTTGTGCTCAAGCTTCATCATGTTTCAGTGGTTTCTTATCACCTGCAACGCTTCAATGAAAGCTGGTGAACAGGTAATACCTGGCATATGTGTCCTGTACATAAAGGACTGAGTACTGGTTATGGTGCTATATAAAGCAGGGAAGTGTCAAGTTAACCCTTGCTTTACTGACCAAAGACGTCACATCTGTTCCAAAAGTGACACGAGACCAGTGCGGACGACACAGTGGATTCCAGAACTATCCAAAGACAACGTAAGCCCAGGTGACATCGCACAGATATTAAAGCTACATTTCATCCATGGACTTCGTTTTCTTATCAGTTGACACATGATCTTTCTAATAAAGAGTACAGTTTATGGACTGCACAATAATGAACACAATTATGGACTGTACAATATCTACACGCTATAATTTATTTCAAAGGAGTTTTCATCTAAAGACTGTGTTATAAAAGAACCAAGAAGAAGACGAGACGACGACCCGATGACATCAGATGATGACGATTGGACCCGCGATTGCTTCAATTTAGATATAGGGAAGTATAATTATACATGTTAAATGAATATTAGTCACGGCTTACCATAACATGAATTCACATCATTATATAACAATAATCCGATATTATTATTATTATAATTATTATTATTATTATTATTATTATGGAAATTTAATGATCTTGCCAAGGAAGAAGGAAAAATGATTGTTATCCTAATGATGAACCTATCTTCTTTTGAGGATTTTCAGTTGAACTCTGTCATCCTCAAAAAAGGGGGAAATGTTAAATGGTTAATTATGGAAATTCATTTGGAATGTTAATTAATAATCGATAATCATTTTTCTTAAATCTGAGTTCTATACATCAGCCATCATGTCCCAATGATTAGATCAGGTCCCAATGATGTTAACCCTTTGCTATCTTCTAAATGCCGCGATCTATAGCGATCGCGGCATTTAGAAGATAATGAGAGGAGAGGGGGTCGTCCACTTACCTCTCCGACGGCCCCCTGATGTCTGACAGGACCTGCCGTTGTCATGGCAGCCGGAGGTCAGATGACCGCCTCCGGGTCTGCCATGTACGGTGTCCTGCTAGACTCAGCCTGCAGCTGAAGTCTAGCAGGAGATAATGACAGTTTTAAACTGTCAGCAGAGCTCTCATGCAATGCAATACATGTCTATTGCATTGCATGAGAACAGTGATTAGAAAAATAAAAATTAATGTCCCATACAGGGACTAAGTAAAAATGTAAAAAAAAAGTCTAAAAAATGTTTTCAAACTGTTAAAAAAAATCACAAAATAAATAAAAATAAATAAATAAAATATTAAACCAATAAATTCGTATTTTTATGCAAAAACAAAAAAAGTACACATATTTGGTATTGCCGCGTCTGAAACAACCCGATCTATAAAACTGTCACACTAATTAACTCCTTCTGTGCACACCATAATAAAAATATATAAAAAGCGGAGCAAAAAACTATGCTTTTTCATCATGTTGCCAAATAAAAAGTGGAATAAAATGCAATCAAAAAGCAAAATGGAAATAAAAAACGTCATCTTGTTCCGCAAAAAAAAGCCACCATACAGCTCCATCAGCCAAAAAATAAAAAAGTTATAGCTCTCAGAATAAAGCGATGTAAAAAAAATATTTTTTCTATAAAATAGTTTTATTGTGTCAAAGCGCCAAAACATAAAAAAAGATATACGGTAAGTGTAGTATCGCTGTAAACGTACTGACCCGAAGAATAACGCTGTCTTATCAATTTTACCACACGCAGAACGGCATAAAAAAAAACTCAAAAAACAATTCCTGAATTGTTGGTTTTTGTTCATTTTACCTCCCAAAAAACGGAATAGAAAGCGATCAAAAAATGTCACGTACCCAAAAATGGTACCAATAAAAATGTCAACTCATCCCGCAAAAAACAAGCCCTCACATGATTCTGTCGGCCGAAATATGGAAAAAGTATAGCTCTCAAAATATGGCGATACTAAAACAATCGAGAAGGTTTGGGGTGAGCTGGACCGCAGAGTGAAGGCAAAAGGGCCAACAAGTGCTAAGCATCTCTGGGAACTCCTTCAAGATTGTTGGAACACCATTTCTGGTGACTACCTCTTGAAGCTCATCAAGAAAATGCCAAGAGTGTGAAAAGCAGTCATCAAAGCAAAAGGTGGCTACTTTGAAGAACCTAGAATATAAGACATATTTTCAGTTGTTTCACACTTTTTTGTTAACTATATAATTCCACATGTGTTAATTCATAGTTTTGATGCCTTCAGTGTGAATGTACAATTTTCATAAGCATGAAAATACAGAAAAATCTTTAAATGAGAAGGTGTGTCCAAACTTTTGGTCTGTACTGTATATATGTATGTGCATATCCAAATGTATTTACATTATTTAAGCAAAAAGGAAAATTTATATATGTATGGAACTATGCCTATCCAAATCATAGGATGAACAGTAAAAGTGCTCACCATGCAATATCAAATGTCATAATGCAAAAAAGAATACAGAAATAAGTTCATAAAAAGTTTAATTTGTACATATTATTACGTACTGTGATGGATCAACCCCGTACTCCAAGATTTTGCCACATGGGGGTTGTCGTAGCGCCTATGCAGCTAATGGGACATAATGTTATAAAGTGGGGTGAATATTGTGGATCACATATTGTTGGACATTTTGTGATGTGACTGAAGCACTCCTGGCCCCCACCTTCCTGTGCTCACTTAGCAGTGGCAAACAGACAATGTGCTGATTAATGGGTTGTTGCATAACTGCTGTCTGGGAGCCTACTGTGGGTATTATCTGGTGAGAACAATGGGTGCTAAAAATAGCCTTTGTGATTCTCTATAAAACCTGCTTGTGAGAATAAAAGTTAAGTTCATCTTGGAGACACTGTGCGATAGTCATATTTTATATATCCCAGTGTAAGAAAAGCCTTTCCATGTCAGGGGCCTACAGAAGAAGATTGGACATCTGTGGATGGTGTAACTAGCTCCCGTCACACTGGTGGCAGCGGTGGGATGCGGTCCATCTTCTTCAGGAGCCAAGGACTGAATGGAAGACATCTACCAGAAGCTAAAGAGGAATACGTTGAAGGACCTTGTGGAAGCTCGAGGGTTATCCGCCAGCAACAAAACAAAAGCGGATTTGATAGCAGCCATTATGGAGCTCGACAACGCAACAACCTCCAGTGGGAACGTGGAAGAGACTGAATTCCAGAGGGAGGTAAAGAGCAGACTGGCACTTTATGCTCCCAACCCGGCAGTTCAGATCATAGATAAGGTGATGGCTGATGTGTGTACTGATCTGGATAAAAAGATAGAGATGGAGAGGGCAGAGCGGATGGAGCTAGCCAGGATGGAGATGGCAGAGCGGACCAAGATAGAGCTAGCCAAGATGGAGATGGCAGAACGGAGAGAGGAGATACAGTGAGCAGGGGGAGCCCTGGCTTCCTCCCCGGTACCAGCAGGGGTAAGCCACAAAAAGATCCAATACAATGCCTTCCGACATTGGGGGAGGCAGAGGAAGACATTGATGGCTTTCTGCAGGACATTGAGCGGCAGTGTACCCTTCATAAAGTGGAGCCGGAGGATTAGGTCCAGATTCTGGCCAGCAAGCTGACAGGCCGGGCAGCGGATGCCTATCGCACTGTATCGGATAAGGACTGTATGGACTATAAGCGAGTCAAAGAAGTGATCTTGGCCCGGTATGCACTAACACCAGAGGCATACCGTCAAAAATTCTGCAAAACCACAAAACGGGAAACGGATACCCACGCTGAATGGGCCTGTAAACTATGGCGGTCACTGCTACAGTGGGTACAAGGTAGCAAAGCAGACACGAAGGAGGACATCCTACAGCTCATCGCGTTAGAACGATTCTTTACTGGGTTAACTCCCGAGACGCAAAAATGGCTTCGGGACCAACGACTCTTGAGGAGGCCGCATGGCTGACCGATGAACATTATGATGCCAGGAGGGTCCAATTGTCAGGGTCCAAAACTGTCTCAAGGGGCCCTCCCATGGGTCTGGATGCCCCTAAACCACAGAAGCTTGGCGGGGAACCCACCAATACCCCGGCCTACCAGAGTCCTTCTGGGGTGCGATGCCACACCTGCCATCAGCTGGGTCACCTGCAGAGACACTGTCCCAACTGGACCCAGCGCACCCAGTGGCCAAAACCAGAAACGAATACCTTCAACCAGGCCGCTGTACACTGCTACCAAGGCGAAGCCGACCCGGCATCGGTGGCTATGGCTAATTATGGGATGGAAGAGATAGAGGGAGTGCTGCATGAAGTGGACCCTGTGCAGGCAGCCCAGGCGGATAATCGACAACAACATCGACAGTCGGTGTGGATTAATGGTAAACGGCTGCAAGGATTAAGAGATTCCGGAGCTACTCTGACCCTTGTGAAGTCGCATCTCGCCCAAGACCAAAAGACGGGTCGGACAGTGGTGGTCCGTGTAGCAGGGGGAGCCATACATCGACTGCCCACGGCCAAGATTCACCTGAACTGGGGGGTCGGGGATGGCCTTGTCGAGGTCGGCATGATGAAGGATTTGCCTGCAGACGTCCTGCTGGGAAATGACTTGGGGCCCATGTTGTCTTCCTTCTCGGTTGCCCCCCTGGCTCAGACATATCCTGTGACTACCCGGAGACAAGCTCGAGCTGCGGAGGGGGAATCACACTCGGAGGAGGCCCAGGTAAGACACTACAGCCCTTCACGTATTCCCATAGCCAGACTCATTTCATGGGACACCACAACAGAATTTAGGAGGGAGGTACTAGAGGATCCCTCATTGCAGGGGTATCGCGGGAAGGCATAAGAGGGGAGAGGGGTACTGGAAGGTGAAAAGTTTATATGGCATCAGGGACTCCTATACAGGGCTACAGAGCAAACTCACTCAGGGACGAGCCCCACTGTAAAACGACAGCTGGTAGTTCCCAAAAAGTATAGGCAGGAGTTGCTGCGAATCTCTCATGACATACCCTTGGCGGGGCACCTCGGAGTCAGCCGCACCAGGCATCGTCTGATGCAAAACTTCTTTTGGCCAGGGGTAACCCATGATGTTCGTCAGTACTGCCAGACCTGCGACAGTTGCCAGCGCATTGGCAAGAGGGGAGATTGCTGCAAGGCCAAATTACACCCCCTTCCCATTGTGGAGGAGCCATTTAGCCGAGTAGCGGTCGATCTGATAAGGCCGTTAGCCAAACCCAGTCCGTCAGGGAAAAGGTATATATTGACAGTGATAGATTACGCCACGCGGCATCCAGAGGCGGTTGCCTTACCTAACATACTGGCAGAGACGGTGGTGGCTGCCCTGCTCCAGGTTTTCTCACGGGTTGGATTTCCCCGGGAGATTATCTCGGATCAGGGCACCCAATTTACGGCAGAGGTGACCAGCCAACTGTGGAGACTGTGTGGTGTAAAGTCCATTAGAATGCCCCATACCACCCGCAAACCAACGGGTTGTGTGAGCGCTTTAACGGAACGTTAAAACAACTCATTGGGACGTTCACCCGGACCTACAGGGACTGGGAGAAATTCTTGCCGCACCTCCTGTTCGCCTATCGGGAGGTGCCCCAAAAATCTACGGGGTTCTCCCCATTTGAACTGTTATATGGGAGGCGGGTGAGGGGGCCCCTAGACTTAGTGCAAGAGCTCTGGGAAGGGGAGGAAACCATAGCAGGAACCCCTATCGTGCCCTTCGTGCTGGAACTCCGGGACCGCCTGCAGGAGTTGACTCAAGCTGTGCGTGTGAACATGCAGGTGGCCCAGCGGCGCCAGCACATATGGTACGATCAGAGGGCTAGAGAACGCACCTTCGAGATAGGACAGAAGGTCCTGGTACTAGAACCGGTTAGGCTGAACAAATTCCAGGCCGCATGGCAGGGGCCTTACCGGGTAGTGGGGAAAATAGCCGACACCACCTACAATGTCGCCGATTGTGACGACCCCAAGGTTATCCTCATGTTCCACGTGAATATGCTGAAGCCCTACCGGGAGTGCCCTGAAGAGGTAGCTGCCATCTGCGCACCCGAAGCAGAGGATTTAGCCGGACTCCCCTTGCCTGATGTCTTAGGTGAGAGGACTCAGACGAAAACCTGGGACCAGGTACACTTAGGAGAAAACCTAGGGGCCCGGGAGAGAGAGCAGGCTGAGACATTGCTGAAGCAGCGGCAGAGGATGTTCTCAGAGAGACTGGGGTTCACCCGACTTGCGCAACACAAGGTTGAGACACAAGATCAGACCCCCCTGAGACAAGCCCCCTTCCGCGTCCCGGAGTCTGTACGAGAAGGGATGCGACAAGAGAAACAGGAGATGTTGCGTTTAGGGGTCATTGAGGAGTCAGATAGTCCCTGGGCGTCCCCTGTAGTGTTAGTGCCTAAGAAAGATGGGACTACCCGGTTTTGTGTAGACTATCGCAAGCTAAATGAGAAAACTGTGACGGATGCGTATCCCATGCCGCGTGTGGACGAGTTGTTAGACCGGCTGGCTGGGGCAAAGTATTTGACCACCATCGATCTATGCAAAGGCTATTGGCAGATCCCCCTAAGTACTGATGCAATTCCCAAGTCTGCATTTGTCACCCCGTTTGGCTTATTCCAGTTTCGGGTTATGCCATTTGGGATGAAGAATGCCCCCGCGACCTTCCAGAGGCTGACTGACTGGCTTCTGGATGGTCTCCAGGACCATGCTTGTGCCTTTATTTATTATTTATTTATTCAATCTGGGCCAGCTTTTTGGCTAGATTTTCCCTCCTATTCCCAGGATACAGGCGGGCAATCCCTTTGACACGTAAGAGATGACATTGATGAGGGTAGCAATTCCGAAACTGTCTCGCCAAAGGTTTAGGTTGAGAAATAGCACCCACCTTGACAGATTTTCTCCGCTGCCCTAATATTTTTGATGTGTTCCAAAGCTCCCGAGTTGTCATACCAATATAGATGAGTCCACAGAAACATGTGGCTTGATAGATGACCATAGATGTTCTACAATTAATGAAATACTGAATCTTGTAAGCCTACTCACCCATCGAATCCGGAAAGGTATTCATTTTTTCAATATATCTGCACTCTTTGCAGTTGCCACACTTCCATGTGCCCCATTTGGGGCCCTTTGAGACAAATATACATTGCTCAAAAAAATAAAGGGAACACTTAAACAACAGAATATAACTCCAAGTAAATCAAACTTCTGTGAAATCAAACTGTCCACTTAGGAAGCAACACTGATTGACAATCAATTTCACATGCTGTTGTGCAAATGGAATAGACAATAGATGGAAATTATTGGCAATTATCAAGACACCCTCAATAAAGGAGTGGTTCTGCAGGTGGGTACCACAGACCACATCTTAGTACCAATGCTTTCTGGGCTGATGTTTTGGTCATTTTTGAATGTTGGTTGTGCTTTCACACTTGTGGTTGCTTGAGACGGACTCTACAACCCACAGAAGTTGCTCAGGTAGTGCAGCTCATCCAGGACGGCACATCAATGCGAGCTGTGGCAAGAAGGTTTGCTGTGTCTGTCAGTGTAGTGTCCAGAGGCTGGAGGCGCTACCAGGAGACAGGACAGTACAACAGGAGACGTGGAGGGAGCCGTAGGAGGGCAACAACCCAGCAGCAGGACTGCTACCTCCGCCTTTGTGCAAGGAGGAACAGAAGGAGCACTGCCAGAACCCTGCAAAATTACCTCCAGCAGGCCACAAATGTGCATGTGTCTGCACACACAGTTAGAAACCGACTCCATGAAGGTGGTATGAGGGCCCGACCTCCACAGAAGGGGGTTGTGCTCACAGCCCAACACCATGCAGGATGCTTGGCATTTGCCACAGAACACCACGATTGGCAAAGTCGCCACTGGCACCCTGTGCGCTTCACAGATGAAAGCAGGTTCACACTGAGCACATGTGACAGACGTGACAGAGTCTGGAGACGTCGTGGAGAGCGATCTGCTGCCTGCAACATCGTTCAGCATGACCGGTTTAGCAGTAGATCAGTAATGGTGTGGGGTGGCATTTCTTTGGAGGGCCGCACAGCCCTCCATGTGCTTGCCAGAGGTAGCCTGACTGCCATTAGGTACCGAGATGAGATCCTCAGACCTCTTGTGAGACCATATGCTGGTGCGGTTGGTCCTGGGTTCCTCCTAATGCAGGACAATGCCAGACCTCATGAGGCCTCAGCAGCTCCAGCAAGATGAAGGCATTGAAGCTACGGACTGGCCCGCTCGTTCCCCAGACCTGAATCCGATTGAGTACATCTGGGACATCATGTGTAAGGTGCCCCAGCGAGGTAGTCGTGGGCGAGCTGTAGTCCCCACTCGCTATGGCACCCTACAGACAATACGTTTCCTCCCTCTGAAGTGTGGCTGTGTATGTGGTGCTCTTCACTTACTTCAAGCCATCCGATCGTGGCTGTCTCCAGGCATTTCTCTTCTGGGACCAGGGCAGCAATAAATTCAGAGGACACGAGGTTCTTAACCAGAACTTGAACTTTACTTGGGGAAGAGGAATATTTACAGTATTTACAGGCAGATATAATGGATAAGGCCCGACAGGCTATCATCTCTCTCACAGTCACTGGCAACATGTTCAGCCCTGGTTCCCTCTTTAAGTGAAGCATCTCTGTGACTCTATCTCTAGTCCACGAGACTCTTCTGTAACGTTAACAGTGACCTGGATCAAATATCTCCCCCACGTCCTAGCCTGGAGTCCTATTTATCTTCTTCTGCTTCCTGCAGACTAGAAGTGCCTCGGGTCCTCACTACCTCTGATGAGTTTCTCCGACCAGCTAACAGGACTCTTGCTCTTGTGTGAGGAGACTTGCACAGTAGTGATCCCACTGTCTGAGGTTGTAGAGCTCCCGTCTACCCTAGCAGCCACTATAGTCAGGCTGCCCGCACGATTCCCTGTATTGTCTCTTAATGGCCTCTGGACACTAAAACAGAGGCTTTTTGCCAATGTGCCCACCCCCTGTGAGCTGTCATCACACAGCATTAACTCATCACTGCCTGCAACCCTGCTAGCAGACTCAACCTGACATCTGCACTCAGAACAGTGGCATCTTGTGGCTGTTTACAGGTACTGCAGCCCACAACGAATTATGCCAGTGTAATGCACACGCCCGGAATGACTGGCGTGTGCGTGTTTATGTAGTGATTCCACTGTGCCATGAACCGGAGAGTGCCTGGAGGGGCGTAACTAAGTATCTGCCCGATCCGACCAAGGTCGCACGACGGCATACGACGCCAGTGCACCAGGGAAGAACCGAGCAGAGGAACCAGGGTCTTCTCCAGGTCAGACTCCGGACACGGCTGTTGACCCACACCGGGGAATACAGGAACAGGCAGACTAGAGCACAAGCTGGGTAGGGTCCAGTACAGACTGGGAGACAAATTCGAAACCGCAGGCGCGGTGGACAGAGCTGAGCAAAGCGAAAACCGCAGACGCGGTGGACAGAGCTGAGCAAAGCGAAAACCGCAGACGCGGTGGACAGAGCTGAGCAAAGCGAAAACCACAGACGCGGTGGACAGAGCTGAGCAAAGCGAAAACCGCTGACGCGGTGGACAGAGCTGAGCAAAGCGAAAACCGCAGACGCGGTGGACAGAGCTGAGCAAAGCGAAAACCGCAGACGCGGTGGACAGAGCTGAGCAAAGCGAAAACCGCAGACGCGGTGGACAGAGCTGAGCAAAGCGAAAACCGCAGACGCGGTGGACAGAGCTGAGCAAAGCGAAAACCGCAGACGCGGTGGACAGAGCTGAGCAAAGCGAAAACCGCAGACGCGGTGGACAGAGCTGAGCAAAGCGAAAACCGCAGACGCGGTGGACAGAGCTGAGCAAAGCGAAAACCGCAGACGCGGTGGACAGAGCTGAGCAAAGCGAAAACCGCAGACGCGGTGGACAGAGCTGAGCAAAGCGAAAACCGCAGACGCGGTGGACAGAGCTGAGCAAAGCGAAAACCGCAGACGCGGTGGACAAAGCTGAGCAAAGCGAAAACCGCAGACGCGGTGGACAGAGCTGAGCAAAGCGAAAACCGCAGACGCGGTGGACAGAGCTGAGCAAAGCGAAAACCGCAGACGCGGCGGACAGAGCTGAGCAAAGCGAAAACCGCAAACGCGGCGGACAGAGCTGAGCAAGGCGAAAACCGCAGACGCGGTGGACAGAGCTGAGCAAAGCGAAAACCGCAGACGCGGTGGACGGAGCAGAGCAAAGCAAAAACCGCAGACGCGGAAGGAACAGGGCTCTGTTCACACGGAACAGACTAGAAGGGAAAGGCAGAACCAGATACCCACAGGGTACTTGCAGAGAAGTAGCGAGTGGACCACAAACTCACAAACGGAAGTACAGTGACAACGAGCAGGAGTAGGTACGAGTTCAGACTCTGCAGAAAAAGGAAAGGAACGGACATAGAGAAAAAACAGGTAAAAGATAGGAGAGAGTTCAGACTGGAACTGAGTGTACGGAGGAGACCGACACTGCAGCGGGATACAGGAGCGGGTCTGGGAATACGGCCCCCAGAGAGGCGGGACGAACAGGCAAGGAGCGTGTTCAGACTGGCCTGGAAATGCAGCCTCCAGGAAGGCGGAACGAACAGGCAAGGAACGAGTACAGACTGCAGGTTAAGGTACACAGATAGGACACAGTACAGACATGGGAACAGATACTGCAAGACAGGTAACATAGACAGGACCTGGCATGTCAGAGACAAAAGCCAACTGACAGGGCAAGATGCTCAGGCATGGGTTAATGGGGCAGCTGGTTTAAATACCAGGTGACAGACAGCAATAGGCTGAGGACGCACAAAGGGTGTGCCTGCAGCAGGTACAAAAAGCAGGAAGTGATCGGGCGCCGCCCATAAGCAGCAGACACAGAAGCAAACAGACAGCATGGAGGGAAGCCAGAGAGACACCCTGGACTGGAGATCAAGTGCGCGCTCTTGCACAGTGGGAGATGGACCACTATGCAAGGACGCCGCCAGGTATGTTACAGCCAGGAACAAGCTCTATATCACTCAAGGCTTGATCCGGGCACTAAGTTCCCCCTTTACTCTACTGACCGGACCAGTAAAGCTAACACCTTAGCTTGGTCTACCAACAGTTCAGAGAGGTCTGACTTCAGGAACACTCCCTTTAACTATCTCAGTACCAAGGGAAGGCTACGCCCTTCCCCACTATTACATTACCCGACAATTTAATGTTGGTCGTCCCCGACCACACTAAACAATAAACACAAATCAGCAGCTATGACATTATATCACATTACTAAATTTTACTAAAACATTTTAGCAAACGACTGGTCCTGAGGTCATCTTCTTGGATGGAAGACCGGCCCTTCTCGGTTAAGGGCCCCGGAACAGCAATTCAGGACAGTCCATTATCAACTTTTCACAGGTACCGGTCCTTCTTGGTAAGGACCCTGGAAACGCAATGTCCATGTCCATATTTTTAGGGCAGGCCAACACCTCAATAGCCCCCAATCTCCTTCGAGGGCTGCATTCTGAGGCACACAGTCACAGGTAACACCCTGTGAGTCTCTTTCTTCTTGGCCCTAGCGGGGGTCACCGGTTCTTCCCGCTAGGCCGCAAGTCTCTTAGGTTTGGAGGATATCCATCCTCAAGGTGTGCCTCAGCATTGTAAATTCCAGCAGAAAAAGGCGCAACAGGCGCAACAGCAAAAAAAAAAAATAAAAAGTAAAAAACAAAAGAGCAGCTCTCCTGGGCACACAACTTTTGGGTGCTGCTTAAGGCCTTCCTGGCCTGGGAGGTAGGGGAACAGTCCTCCATTTTTTTTTTTTTCAACTTAAATCAACATGGGGCACTCCACCCCCACTGGGTAACAGTCCCAAACTGCAGACAGGACCTCCATCTATGGGTCCTAAAGAGGAAAGTGGAAGGTCAACGGACCTTTCAGCCAGCTCACTTCTTTCGGGCCTCCTTCCTTTCCTTCATTAAGGCGGCCCATGCTGTAGAGGAAGGTGGCTTCTTCCACCTCCAGGGCTGGTCAGGGTATTGGCTACGCCCGGGGTCCTCATCCGAGGAGGTGGCGCTGCCACAGCCAATTTGTGTGGGGCCGTAGCTAGTCACGGTGAAGTTGTGAACCTCCTGACTGACAGCAGCCTGAGTCCTTTCGGCGACTCCACGACTAACCGCCTCAGCCCCTTCTGGGTGTTTGGTGGTTGAGCCTACAGCCTCACTGGGAGAGTCAGCCCTACTACAACCCGGGACATCCTCCTCTTTTTCGACGCCATCTCCCCGCTGCTGGCGTCCGGACTCTTCTTCCTGTGGGATGCCGGCCTTGGGAGGGGACACGAATCCTCCAGGGGCTTCCCTAGCCCGATGTTGCCGAGCCTCCCTCTCAGCTCTTCGCCGGAAGACCTGCCTGTCCTTTTCCAGGACGTCCTCCCATTTATATGGGCGGGTGACCGCAGCCGCGTACCACCCCCTTGCACATTCGCATTTCACAAAGTAAACAATCTCCCCTTCATGCAGGTTGTGGAGGCGATCGGGCAGGTATTCGCGTTTGACGGCTTCCTGGCTGACAAACACCTCATGCCCGGTCCACTCTTCCTTGAGGAACCCGTATCCCTCGCGGACACAGAACTCCACAACCCGCCCCTGGGTCTGGGAGTCCTCCACTGACTCCCTCCGCGCCACGTTGGACCCCTCTAGCCAGCCTCTTAAGAAGGTGTCGGTCCACCGCCGCTGCTCCCGCGATGTCATCGAAGGGTCGCGGGTGGCCCACTGTGGACTTCCGGGCTTGGTGTACCGCTCTGTGGAGGGGGAATGTAGGGCCTCCAAGGCCAATGACCAAAAGCTCTCTTGCGGGGCCTTTCTTTTAGGGGGCTTCTCTTCTGCTCCGGCTCTTGAGGGCCTGAGGGCCTCTGTTGCCGCCGAGGCTGCTGGGGCAGGTTTTACAGGGGTGACCGGCCGCTGGGGCATGGACCACTCACCTTCCCTTAGCTCCGCTGGAACTATTGCTCCGGCCCCACCGGGATGTTCTCCTCCCTCAGCCGAGGGGGACGACTCCTCCGGTATCCGGCTCCAGCTCCATACACGAAGCTCATGAAGTAGCAGGCCCATCTCCGGATCGGGCCTAGTGGCCCACTGGACAGCCACTGGGGGTAAAGGCAACGGTTCGCGGGCAGCGCCCGCCGGCGAACGGCTTCCAGCCGCTGCTCCTGGGGTAATAATCTGCAGGGGTTCCAACTCTCCGCCGGTCTCTCGCACGCTGTTAGGCTCTGAGGCTGCCATTCTTACAGGACGTCCGCTGCCGGATCTCCTTCTCCTGACGGGTCGGACAGAAAATGGCGCCGGTTGCTTACCGGTGCGTCCAGCTCCACCTCTTCCTAGGCCGGCCTTCTGAAGCGACTGCCACGTCACTCTCGGCCGCTCCGCCTTCAGCCGCGCCCCCTCTCTGTGTGCGCTGATACTCACGGGGCCGGGCTTCACTTTACGCCGCGTCCTGTTCCTCTCTGGACGTCCCATCCTGGGACGCATCTTCACCGCCGGGCCCATCCCTCTTTGGGCCGGAACTCGTAGGGGCTGGACATCTTTTAGCGCTCTCCAGCGCCGTCCACTCCCACGATAGGCGGTTCTTCTCCCGGACTTTACCGCCGTCGTCACCATCTTGGAATCCATGCTTCGGGCCGCCATCTTGGGCCGCTTGCCTTCCAACACTTTCTCCTCAGTGTTCTGCGTCGGCTCTTCCCCGCTTTCTTCATGCGAGGAGCTCGCATCCTGCCTACTATGCCAAATGTAAGGTGCCCCAGCGAGGTAGTCGTGGGCGAGCTGTAGTCCCCACTCGCTATGGCACCCTACAGACAATACGTGTCCTCCCTCTGAAGTGTGGCTGTGTATGTGGTGCTCTTCACTTACTTCAAGCCATCCGATCGCGACTGTCTCCAGGCATTTCTCTTCTGGGACCAGGGCAGCAATAAATTCAGAGGACACGAGGTTCTTAACCAGAACTTGAACTTTACTTGGGGAAGAGGAATATTTACAGTATTTACAGGCAGATATAATGGATAAGGCCCGACAGGCTATCATCTCTCTCACAGTCACTGGAAACATCTTCAGCCCTGGTTCCCTCTTTAAGTGAAGCATCTCTGTGACTCTATCTCTAGTCCACGGGACTCTTCTGTAACATTAACAGTGACCTGGATCAAATATCTCCCCCACGTCCTAGCCTGGAGTCCTATTTATATTCTTCTGCTTCCTGCAGACTAGAAGTGCCTCGGGTCCTCACTACCTCTGATAAGTATCTCCGACCAGCTAACAGGACTCTTGCTCTTGCGTGAGGAGACTTGCACAGTAGTGATCCCACTGTCTGAGGGTGTAGAGCTCCCGTCTACCCTAGCAGCCACTATAGTCAGGCTGCCCGCACGATTCCCCGTATTGTCTCTTAATGGCCTCTGGACACTAAAACAGAGGCTTTTTGCCAATGTGCCCACCCCCTGTGAGCTGTCATCACACAGCATTAACTCATCACTGCCTGCAACCCTGCTAGCAGACTCAACCTGACATCTGCACTCAGAACAGTGGCATCTTGTGGCTGTTTACAGGTACTGCAGCCCACAACGAATTATGCCAGGAACAAGCTCTATATCATGCAAGGCTTGATCCGGGCATTAAGTTCCCCCTTTACTCTACTGACCGGACCAGTAAAGCTAACCCCTTAGCTTGGTCTACCAACAGTTCAGAGAGGTCTGACTGTAGGAACACTCCCTTTAACTATCTCAGTACCAAGGGAAGGCTACGCCCTTCCCCACTATTACACATGTCTCGCTCCATCCACCAACGTCACGTTGCACCACAGACTGTCCAGGAGTTGGCGGATGCTTTAGTCCAGGTCTGGGAGGAGATCCCACAGGAGACCTTCTGCAACCTCATCAGGAGCATGCCCAGGCGTTGTAAGGAGGTCATACAGGCACGTGGAGGCCACAAACAATACTGAGCCTTATTTTGACTTGTTTTAAGGACATTACATCAAAGTTGGATCAGCCTATAGTATGTTTTTCCACTTTAATTTTGGGGGTGACTCCAAATCCAGGCCTCCATTGGTTAATAAATTTGATTTCCATTGATGATGTTTGTATGATTTTGTTGTCAGCACATTCAACTTTGTACAGAACAAAGTATTCAATGAGAATATTTCATTCATTCAGATCTAGGATGTGTTATTTGAGTGTTCCCTTTATTTTTTTGAGCAGTGTATATGAAGATGTATCAAGTACATGATGACTATGAACTAGTACATCACGTAGTGTCTTATTACGTTTAGCCATAATCAATGGACGATTTGATAGAAAAGGAAGTATTGTCTGATCCTGTTGGAGAATTAGCCAAAATTTGGAGATGATATTAGTAATTTCCTTCCACCTCGAATGATAATTCGTGATGAATTGAACATGCCCATCAGATTCCTTTTTCTTTTTAGTAATGAGAAGATATTGTCTATTGGCGTGTTTGGCCTGATAGTAGGCCTGTTGAATAATTTCCATTTTGTACCACGTTGTAAGTATCTACTGGTCATATCACATGCCTATTCTTCAAAAGCTTTGTTTTGGTCACAAATACGATGTGCCCTAATAAATTGTCCGGACGGCATTGCCTGTATTACATGTGCCAGACGACTGATTTGGCATGCAAGAAAGCATTGACACTAGTAATCTTGTGATAAATATTTGTATGCAACTGTCCATGGTCATCAACATGAATATCCAAATACGGAAAATCAATTTTCTTTTGATCAATATGATGGGTTAGCTTAATATCAATGCATTGTCATTGAGATATTTTAAGAATTTTTCAAGTTCCTCATGGGAGCCCTGAAAAATAAACAACACATCGTCTATGAATCTCATCCAAGATATCACTGATCCCAATGATGTATGTTCAATGTTCTGGAATCGGATGTATTCACACTCCCAAAATCCCAAAGGAGAGATTGGCGTAAGATGGGGCCCAAGCCGCGGCCATTGCCACCTCTTTCTTCTGTAGGTAGTATTGATCTTTGAACACAAAATTATTATATAACAAAATGTATTCTGTTACGAATCCGGGTGATTGAACCTCTGTGCTGTGATGCAAGGAGGGATCAGAGGGGCGTAACTAAGTGCCTACCCGGACCGACCCTGGCCACACAGCGGCTTAGTCGACTCTGTGAACCAAGGAGGGACCGGGAAGGTGAACCAGGTGCCACTCTGGGACCGACCTTGTGAGAGCAGGCGACTCCCATGGGACTGATGGCTGAAGCTGAAAGGCATAGCGGATGAGCACGGCCGGTTGACAGGCGGGCACGGCTGATAGACAGGCTGGCGGGCACTGGGACCTTCAAGGTAGAGGTGAAGATGCTGGAGCTGTCCTAGGCAGAAGTGCTGAAACTGTTGTATCCAGAAGCACCAGAGCTGTCCACTAGCGTGGTGCTGAATCTGGATGGCACTGCCCTCCAACGTTGTGGTATTGAACCAAATGTTACTATAATGTCCTGGTTACAAGCCGTCCACTGCTGTGGTGCTGAATCTAGACAGTTCTTCCCATATAAAAGCTGTCCACTGCTGTGGTGCTGAATCTAGACAGTACTGCCCAGATCGGAGCTGCCCACCGTTGTGGTGCTGAATCTAGGACTGTAGTGCCCAGAGGAGAGGTGCCAACCACTGTGGTGCTGAACCAGTACTATAGAAGGGAGAGAACACAGGAGCTCACCCCCGCTGCTGAGCAGAGATGCTAGATGTGCTGTAGCTGTCTTCTATTGTCCCTCAGCAGATAGCATCATGCTATGAATGGGATGTGCTCTGCTATATCCCAGCGGCTTGTAGATCAGGAATCAGGGCTTCAGTGTGCGTCACCTGAATGACAGCAGTCTGGCACCACCAATGCTGCTATGCGGGACATTGCGCCCTTTACTACTGCCTGCGATGTAAAACCCCTTCTGATTGGAGCCCATGGATCTGTGATTGGTTATTGAAGACACACCCTCGTACATGGTGGACTTGTCTGTTCCCTTTAAACATATGAGCGGTTCTCACATGTTGTGGCTGATGTCTGATAACATAAGTGCTATCCCCTCATTCTGTATCACTGCAGCTGTCATCTGATGGGCGGCTGATGTATTCCATCACTATAGTACGGGTGAGATCACAGCCATCTGTAGGAACAAAACACCATCTCATCCGTATCATGTACAGAAGCATGTCACTATGCAAGTCGCCCCCGTACTCCTAAACATCAGCAATAAAGCAGGAAGGAGTGTGTCACTGAATGCAAGATGTGACGAGATAAAACCAACCTTGTAAGGCTACATGCGTAGTGGTCATAGCCACCTCCAGTTGCTGTCACATAAAATTCCTGGTTCCACTGATAAAGGAGGGGAGATCTCCGTAATACGGTATCTGTGCACGTTTAGTCCACCAGTGTCTGGAAGGAACGTTGAGCTCAGCTATGCTGCTCATGAGAGCGCAGGGTCCTAATGTCCACCATTACCACTCCATTCTTAGTCTAATTTTACATATCATTTCATCAATGTGTTTCATCTGACATTAACCTTATTCATTATATTTTCAATTAAACACTTTATTAATAATATCTAAAGATTTAAAAAAAGATAAGTATATGATAAACTATATGTCGGTTGCGAATAAATGTACTAATGAATTTACTCTGCATCTCAAGTGTCATATCTACAGTGCCAAAGGTTTCCTTTCTGGATCTTATTGATATTCCTTCTATGCACTACATCTTCTAATTAGGAATGCGAAACTTCTAACGCTTTACACTATGATAAACTGATATATATAAGTACTCGATTATACACTATTTGGACAAAACTTATAACAGCGAAGTACTGTTCATATAGTTAAGTGGCTTAGCAACGGTACAGGAGATAAGATGAGAATAATAGGTTTAGTCTTTAGGATAGGGTTAATGGATAGAGACTGCAAGATGTCGGTGAGTGACACGAAAGAGTGAGACGGACCCGTCCCATCGTGTGCGTAAGAAGGGCACGGTGGAAGAAAAAGAAACCATGCCCATTGCAGCAAGTCAAGGGAGAACGGGTGGAGACTCCCAGGAAACGGGCAGGTGAGCCAGAAGTGGCCTCCCCCAAGAATGGGCAGAGCAACGTAAGAGCACACCCACGGCAGAGTGGGCTGGGACCATTGTTGGTGAGGAGGTAAAGTGGCAAGAGAAGATGGAGTGCTACGGCATTGTGCTCCGCGGTGGGCCCGGAAAGGTCAAGTGGAAAAGGAAGATGACGCAGCTGGAGCAAGAGATGCAGCCGGGTGAACTGTCATCACCAACGAAGGTCCAGGGAAGGCCCAGGAACCAATGCCTGACCTCAAGACAAAGGTTCACCCGCAGTCCCCAAAACCAGAACCCGATTCCAAGGCGGAGGCAGCAGTATCAGCGTGGCCAAGATCCTGCGACCAGGCAGGGTGACTGAAAGCTATGCTGGCAGCCCTGGTGGTAAGTACACCTCAGCGTCCTGGAGTGTTATCAGCCTGGGAAACAGCCCTCATCCCCCGGCCACAGCAGTACATGGAAGAGACACCAGCCCTGGACCCTGTTAAGGCCAGATGGGTGGTGAAGGTCATTGAGGGTAAGAAGGAGTGGGAGAAATGGGTGAGGGCCCAACTCGAGCACCCAGGAGGTGGTGAAGTTGACCCGCCCAGGGGGGAAATGGGGGGAAACTTGGTACCCGGGCCTTTACCTTCTTTGTAGGATGTCACGGCAGTCGGCTCCCGGGCCCATCCTCTGGGGTCGCTCTTTAAAAGGGGGTTTGTTAACAGTTTGTCTTGTGATGCCACCTGTGGTTCCCAGTAATGAATACCGGCGCTGCTGCAGACCTCCGGGGGTGATGGGATGGCAGCTGGGATGTTTCTGCTCCCCACAGGTGGAGCGGGTCCCC
The DNA here is from genome assembly GCF_046119375.1 of Phyllobates terribilis. NCBI lineage: Eukaryota > Metazoa > Chordata > Amphibia > Anura > Dendrobatidae > Phyllobates > Phyllobates terribilis. The sequence continues at coordinate 1,335,087 of NW_027362898.1, read as the reverse complement.
GGGGAAGGGTAGTTGCAGATGGTAATGCTGGGCGTTGTAGTGCAGGCGCGGTAGCGTGATGGAAATAACTGACAGAGACAGTGGAGTGCAGTCATCCGAGTTTACTCACAGTTCTTTTTAGGTTCCTCGGGTACACTGTCCAGGTGTCAGACTCCCGCGTCGCACTGCGTTTGCCAGGCAGGGGTTCAGCAGTCCTTCAGGTAGATTAGAAGCACTTAACGGGACCCCCTTTCTTATGTTCCTTCCTTGACTGACTTCCCGCGCTGTGTCTTCTTACTCCTGCCCTGCGCTCCCCACACACAGTCCCGATCGGGTGCTCTGAAGTCCCTTCTGGGCAACCTGGAGTTCCCGGACCTACTTGATGCCCTTCACGGCGACTAGGGTGAGGCTGTGGCAACTGCACCATGGAAGTGCAGAAGCCTCCGGTTTTTCCAGCCGAGACCTGGAGTAACACGGCTGGTACAGGGACCAGTTCCCATCCTGCAGCCTGATCCCTCTGATTCTTGGCAGATTCGGGCGTATGGGTGCCGTCCTGCACTCACCGTACCCCCTGGGATCCATTCTGTTCCCGGAGAATTCCTCCCTTGCTCCCACTCCTCTCCTGGGCCTCTCTCACTAGGCCCACAATGGAGCAGAGCTCCTGAAGAGACTCTGCTCCCCTCCTCTCCTTGCTACTCACTGGCTGAACTGCACTGCTCCAACTAAGATGGCTTCCTTTTTTATATCTATTCTCTAAGTGCTCCCCTGTTCTACGTCCTCCACCCACACCCACTACTGGTTCCCCCTCTCCTTGGTTCCCCCCACTCCAGCCAGGGACAGGGCAGCAAAAGAAGTGCATAATGCCCTTCCAGCCGGCCTGGAGTAGTGCAGTGTTGAGTGCAGGTGTTGGGGTCCCGGGCAGAAATAATCTTTAATAATAATAATAATAATCTTTATATAGCGCAAACATATTCCACAGTGCTTTACATACATTATTGTCGCTGTCCCCATCGGGGCTCACAATCTAGATTCCCTATCAGTATGTCTTTGGAGTGTGGGAGGAAACCGGAGAACCCGGAGGAAACCCACACAAACACGGGGAGAACATACAAACTCCTTGCAGATGTTGTCATTGGTGGGATTTGAACCCAGGACCCCAGCACTGCAAGTCAGTACTTCCTCCTTACCTGAGAGAAGGAGATGCCACACTTCTGGGTGAGGTGCAGTACCTCTGTGGCGACTGAACCCTCAGGGGTGCCACAAAGTCATTGACCAGATGACCAGATGTCACATCCAATATTTCAGCCCTCAGCGGGAAGATCATGTCCAGCAATGACTCCTCCACGGTTAGTACCACAGCCTCAGGCCTGACAGAGGCAGCGAGTATTGCGGCTGCAGTGTGCGTTTTCAAGGGCCCCCACTGTATATGCTGTGCGTTGTCTTCCAGGTTCCAGAATGGTCGAGGATGACCATGTCCAAAGAGGGAATGTAAGAGTGATGGACTGTTCTGCAGCATTCCTACCCTTGAAGGCAATAATCCCTTTATGTGTACAGTGCCATGCGGTTTTACGAGTAATGTAAATAGCGATGTGTTTCTCTTACAGTGGCATGTAAAAGTTTAGGCCCCTTGGTAAAAAATGATTGTTATTGTGAACAGTAAAGCAAGTTGAAGATGAAATGATCTCTATAAAAGGGCTAAAGTTAAAGATGACACATTTCCTTTGTATTTTAGGCAAAAAAAAATCTTGTAATTTTTTACATTTTAAAAATTACACAAAGGAAAATGGGCTGATGCAAAAGTTTGGGCACCCTTGGAGATTTGTGTGCTCAGAAAACTTTGACCAAGGTTTCAGACCTTAATTAGCCTGTTAGAGTGCGTGCACATGGTCAGTAAACACTGCGGATTGGATGCAGCACACTTGCGCTGCGTGCAATCTGCAGCGACCAGATGTTACAGCATAGTGGATGGGATTTATACAAATCCCATGTCTACTATGTGGCTCCGTGCTCCTGCAGCTCACCCGTGGAGACGGTCATGCAGTGCGTCTTCACAGACCGCAGCATGTCAATTTCTCTTGCAGAGACCCTAGTCTCCGCAAGAGAAATTATATCACTGTAATGTATAGGATGTGGTGAATCCGCATGGTTCATTGAACACATGAAGATTCACTTGCGTGCAGCGCTTTGGACGCAGCATAAAGTATGCTGCGTTCAAAGCGCAGCCAACACCGACCATCTGCACATACCCTAAAGGTTATGGCTTGTTCACTATCAATAGGAAAGGCCAGGTGATACAAATTTCCCAACTTTATAAAAATCCAGCCTCCTCTAACCTTGTGCCAAAAAACAGCAGCCATGGGTTTTTCTAAGCAGCTGTCTAGCACTCTGAAAATGAAAATGGTGGAGGCCCACAAAGCAAGAGTAGGCTATAAGAAAATAGCAAAGCGTTTTCAAGTTGCAACCTTATTGACGGCATCGCTCGTCACTGCAGGAACGTCCTCAGGCTACTGTCAGTGAGTTCCAGCTGGCGTGCTGAGCAGTTACATACTCATGCAACCGCTCAACACACCAATCGGATGTAGCAGATCTGGGGATCATTGTTCGACATCATCAGTATGGATTATCTGCGGACAGGTGAGGATTACTTTGTATTTTAATTTTTATGTGGATCTTAAGAAATGTGTAAAAGAGGGTCATTGAGTGTTTTGTTCAAACAAAGGTCTTTGCTCTGTGTGAGTTTTTTTACTTGAACTAATGGTGTTAGTAATCGGGATGTCTTATTCACGCCTCTCCATTACTAACCCCTGGGCTTGATGTCAGCAAACATCAAACAGCTGACATCAACCCCAAAACCATTACCCCACTTGCCAATGCACCAGGGCAAGTGGGAAGAGCCGAGAATAAGCACCAGAATTTCTGGGGTGGCTGAGGGCTCATGTTATTAGTCAGGGAGGAGGCCAATATCCATGGTCCCTTCCCAGCCTTTTAATATCAGCCTGCAGGTGTCTGTTTAGCCTTTGCTGGTTATTAAAACTAGGTGGGACACCACATAATTTTTTGGGGGATACCCCCTTTTTAATACCATTAAAGGCTAAGCAGACAGCTGTGAGCTGTTATTAATAAGCTGGGAAGATCCATGAATAGCGGCCCCTTCCCAGATTGCCCACTGCTTTCCCTCAGCTGTTAAGAAAATTAAATGGACCCCATCCCATTTTTTCAAAAATAAATACCTAAATTTGTAAGGATGTAAAACAACGCCAAAATGTAGACTAAACTATATATGAATAGACAATATAAGGTCCTAAGTTCCTGGGCTAAGTCATCACTGCTATGGCCCTACTTATGTATTTGAAGTCCCCCTTTCTCAAAATCTTTCTAATAAATTTAATTTCCCCAAGATTATTGTGAAAATCATATACAGTGGGTAAGGAAAGTATTCCAACCCCTTTAAATGTTTCACTCTTTGTTTCATTGCAGCCATTTGGTAAATTCTAAAAAGTTCATTTTTTTTCACATTAAAGTACACTCTGCACCCCATCTTGACTGAAAAAAAAAACAGAAATGTAGAAATCTTTGCAAATTTATTAATAAAGAAAAACTGAAATATCACATAGTCATAAGTATTCAGACCCTTTGCTCAGTATTGAGTAAAAGCACCCTTTTGAGCTAGTACAGCCATGAGTCTTCTTGGGAATGATGCAACAAGTTTTTCACACCTGGATTTGGGGATCCTCTGCCATTCTTCCTTGCAGATCCTCTCCAGTTCCATCAGGTTGGATGCCGAACGTTGGTGGACAGCCATTTGCAGGTCTCTCCAGAGATGCTCAATTGGGTTTAGGTCAGGGCTCTGGCTGGTCCAGTCAAGAATGGTCACAGAGTTGTTCTGAAGCCACTCCTTTGTTATTTTAGCTTAGTGCTTAGGGTCATTGTCTTCTTGGAAGGTGAACATTCGGCCAAGTTTGAGGTCCAGAGCACTCTGGAAGAGATTTTCATCCAGGATATCTCTGTACTTGGCTGCATTCATGTTTCCTTCAATTGCAACCATCGTCCTTTCCCTGCAGCTGAAAAACACCCCCTTAGTATGATGCTGCCACCACCATGTTTCACTGTTGGGATGGTATTGGGCAGGTGATGAGCAGTGCCTGGTTTTCTCCACACATACCGCTTAGAATTATCACCAAAAAGTTCTATCTTCGTCTCATCAGACCAGAGAATCTTATTTTTCTCATAGTCTGGGAGTCCTTCATGTGTTTTTGAGCAAACTCTATGTGGGCTTTTATATGTCTTGCACTGAGGAGAGGCTTCTGTCGGGCCACTCTGCCATAAAGGCCCGATTGGTGGAGGGCTGCAGTGATAGTTGACTTTGTGGAACTTTCTCCCATCTCCCTGCTGCATCTCTGGAGCTCAGCCACAGTGATCTTGGGGTTCTTCTTTACCTCTCTCACCAAGGCTTTTCTCCCACGATTGCTCAGTTTGGCTGGACGGCCAGGTCTAGGAAGACTTCTGGTGGTCCCAAACTTCTTCCATTTAACGATTATGGAGCCCACTGTGCTCTTAGGAACCATGAGTAATGCAGAACTTCTTTTGTAACCTTGGCCAGATCTATGCCTTGCCACAATTCTGTCTCTGAGCTCCTTGGGCAGTTCCTTCGAGTTCATGATTCTCATTTGGACTGACATGCACTGTGAGCTGTGAGGTCTTATATAGACAGGTGTGTGCCTTTCCAAATCAAGTCCTACCAGTTTAATTAAACACAGCTGGACTCCAATTAAAGAGTAGAACCATCTCAAGGAGGATCACAAGGAAATGGACAGCATGTGACTTAAATATGAGTGTCTGAGCAAAGGGTCAGAATACTTTTGACCATGTGATATTTCAGTTTTTCTTTTTTAATAAGTTTGGAAAAATTTCTACATTTCTGTTTATTTCAGTCAAGATGGGGTGCAGAGTGCACTTTAGTGAGAAAAAAAATGAACTTTTTAGAATTTACCAAATGACTGCAATGAAACAAAGAGTGAAAATGTAAAGGGGTCTGAATACTTTCAGTACCCACTGTATCCTTGAACATTACATTTAACTACCTTTTTGTATAAGGTGGCAAAGAATAAAACAAGCAGATAGGAAAAAACAAACTTAATTTATTTAAAAAATGATCAAAAAGAAATATTTCTGTCATGCGCCAAAACATGCAAAATAAAGCAAATAAACATTACAAATTATAATAAGGTGCAGAACTGTAATCAGGGCCAGGACTGGGTGCTGAAAAATGTGGGGGGATCAGCAACATGAGTAAGTGAGGGAAGTGGAATAAAGGGTAGAAATACACCATGGTGCGGAGGGTTTGGTAGGTATGGCCGGTCCGTGGAACTAGATTTGCTGCCAACTATATCCTAATTTGGAAGGCGGCTCACAGCAGGTTCAAGATGATATAAGTATGGCAAATACAAACGGTATATTAGGATTGTCTGAATATGGGTTATTTTGTAGGTGAGGTTTAACACAAAGAACTATTGAAGCCAGAACATTATGTGTCTAATTTTTTTCCAAAACATATCGCCACCAAAAGCGAAAATTTGGCAAGCCAGAATAAACACAAAAAAAAAGACAAAGAAAAGTCACCATCATACTAGCAGTCAAGGGCGGGCTGGGCTGGGGTGCAGAGGGGCAAATGCCCCCCCAGACCAGTTCCCAAGCAGCTGCTCAGGGCTGCCAGGGGACTGCACTGTACCTTTAAATATGTTCAGCTGCCGAGCCGACCACATGGCAGAGATGCAGATACACCCCCTGCACGCTGTGTGGCTGAGTCTGCTGAAGTGACGTCACACAGCGAACCTGGAACTGATTCAGTCAGCCGGACAGGAGCCTGTGGATCGGAGACTTCAGTGGTCTCAGTCAGTATGAGGTCAGGGGGTCTGCAGTGAGGGGGAAGCGGGACTGTGCTCACCTTCTCATAAATCCACCCAGGATTCTATATTGTCCAATCAGAGGGCCAGCTGCTGGGGCTCCGTGTGAGTTATTGCAGGAGGCTGAACTTTCATGCAGATTAGGGTCCTCCTGTCAGTGCAAAAAGTTCAGTCTGGTGCAATAAATCACACTTAGTCCCAGCAGAGACCACAGACATCACAATACAAGACCCTGCACCGACTGATTACAGCTGAACCTACAGCACCTCATATTCTACTATATGGCCCCATATATAATATGTGAGGTCCTGTAGGCAGGTCCAGGTGTGTTCAGTAATAATAATCTTTATTTTTATATAGCGCTAACATATTCCGCAGCGCTTTACATACATTATCGTCGCTGTCCCCATCGGGGCTCACAATCTAGATTCCCTATCAGTATGTCTTTGGAGTGTGGGAGGAAACTGGAGAACCCGGAGGAAACCCACGCAAACACGGGGAGAACATGCAAACTCCTTGCAGATGTTGTCCTTGGTGGGATTTGAACCCAGGACCCCAGCGCTGCAAGGCTGCAGTGCAGTGTATATCCCTGTACATAATATACCACATCTAGTATACAGATTAGCCTATCATCTACTGTGATATACACATCAGATGTTTTAAAAAAATACACATTACTATACAACATCAGATATCTATAGTGACCAGGGTCGGTCTGGGCTGGCGGGATACCGGGAAATTTCCCGGTGGGCCCCGCCCCCTGCTGCAGAGTAGAGGGGGGAGAAGAGAACAAAAAAAAATCCTGCGGTTTTAAGGGGCACGGGCCCTTTAAAAGCGCAGGCACAGTGTATGCAGGGACGCGCGCACGCAGCGTTCATTACCTGAACCACCGCGGCGCACGTCCCAGTGAAGCAGCTGAAGCTGCGTGTCTCCCTTCGCCGGCCGGCTTATGACGTCATCGTCATGCGCCTGCTGTGAAGGAGGCGCGCAACTCAGGAGAAGGAGGACACCGCACGGGATCGCAGGAAGGTAAGAGGTGTGTGTGTGTGTGTGTGTAATGGTCTGGACACACAAGGCGGGGGCCAGCAGGACACACAAGGGGGGGCCCAGCTGGACAGACCCACAAGGGGGGGCCCAGCTGGACAGACACACAAGGGGGGGCCCAGCTGGACAGACACACAAGGGGGGGCCCAGCTGGACAGACACACAAGGGGGGGCCCAGCTGGACAGACACACGAGGGGGGGCCCAGCTGGACAGACACACGAGGGGGGGCCCAGCTGGACAGACACACGAGGGGGGGCCCAGCTGGACAGACACACGAGGGGGGGCCCAGCTGGACAGACACACGAGGGGGGGCCCAGCTGGACGGACACACGAGGGGGGGCCCAGCTGGACGGACACACGAGGGGGGGCCCAGCTGGACACACGAGGGGGGGCCAAGCTGGACACACGAGGGGGGAAGCCTGGCTGGACACGCAAGGGGGGGGCCCTGGCTGGACACGCAAGGGGGGAGCCTTGGCTGGACACGCAAGGGGGGAGCCCTGGCTGGACACGCAAGGGGGGGGAGCCCTGATGGACACGCAAGGGAGGGGAGCCCTGGCTGGACACACAAGGGGGAGCCCTGGCAGGACACACAAGGGGGAACCAAGGTGGACCCAGGCAAAGGGGGGTGGGCAGGATGGGTATATGGGGGGCAGGCTGGACACATGGAGGCCAGGATGGATATATGGGGGGCAGGATGGATATATGGGGGGGGCAGGATGGATATATGGGGGGGCAAGATGGATATATGGAGGCCAGGATGGATATATGGGGGGGGCAAGCTGGACTTATGGAGGCCAGGATGGATATATGGGGGAGGGGGGGGCAGGCTGAACACATGGAGGCCAGGATGGATATATGGGGGGGGGACAGGCTGGACACATGGGGGGCTAGGATGAATATGTGGGGGGGGCGGGCTCGATACACATGGGCTAGCATAAATATATGGAGGGGCACGCTGGATATATGGGGGGTGTCAGGATGGATATATGCAGGGGGTAAGGGCAGTATGGATATATGAGGGGAGAGGCTGGACACATGGAGGCCAGGATGAATATGTAGAGGGCAGGCTGGACACATGGAGGATATATGGGGGGGACATATGGGGGCGCAGGCTGGAAACATGGAGGCAAGGATGGATATGTGGGGGGGCAGACTGGCACATGGGGGGGCTAGGATGGGTATATGGGAGGGGGCAGGCTCGATACACATGTGCTAGGATAAATATATGGAGGGGTCACACTAGACAAATGGTGGCCAGAAGGGACATATGGGGGTGCCTGGCTAGACAAGGGACTTAATTACTGTTTGGGAGCCAGATTGAGGAACATACTTTATTAGTTTATGGTGACCAGTGGGGAACATTATTACTTTAGATTCCAATTATTATTACATTATTACTTCTGTAATATAATTTACTTTTTAGGAAATTGTTTTCCATGGGATGGGACAAAAGAGAGGTCCTGTTACTGTGCAGGACGGCACTATGTTGCTTTTTTTCTTCAACTGGTGTAGTGTAGAGGTCGGGGGGGGGGAAGTGGGAATATTCTCTAGAAGAGATCAGTTATTAATAACTGTGTGTTATTTTCTGCAGAGATGATTCCTGGCTGGAAGAAGTGATGGCTGTCTGTGCCAGATGAAGAAGAAAAGCGAAGATGAAGGACTTCACCTAGAGACATCACTGGTGAGTCAGTGTATTACATGTACACTTACACTACACACGTGGTCAAAATTGTTGGTACTCCTCGTTTAATGAAAGAAAAACCCACAATGGTCACAGAAATAACTTCAATCTGATAAATTACAAATTTTTGAAAATGAAGAGATGAAGGTCAGACATTGATTTTCGGCTTCCACAGAATTTAAAAAAAAATTAACCTCATGAAATCGGCCTGGACAGAAATGATGGTTCTTCTTCTTAACTTAATATTTTGTTGAACCTTTTGAGGCAATCACTGCAATCAAACGATTCCTGTAACTGTCAATGAGACTTCTGCGCCTCTCGACAGGTATTTTGGCCGACTCCTCATGAGCAAACTGCTCCAGTTGTCTCGTGTTTGAAGGTTGCCTTTTCCAGAATGTTTCAGCTCTTTCCAAAGATGCTCCATAGGATTTAGGTCAGGGCTCATAGAAGCCACTTCAGAATAGTCCAATGTTTTCCTCTTAGCCATTCTTGGGTGTTTTTAGCTGTGTGTGTTTTGGGTCATTATCCTGTTGCTAGACCTGCGACTGAGACCAAGCTTTCTGACACTGGGCAGCACATTTCTCTCTAGAATCCCTTGATAGTCTTGAGATTTCATTGTACCCTGCACAGATTCAAGACACCCTGTGCCAGGTGCAGCAAAGCAGCCCCAGAACATAACAGAGCCTCCACCATGTTTCACAGTAGGGACAGTGTTCTTTTCTTGATATGCTTCATTTTTCCATCTGTGAACATAGAGCTGATGTGCCTTGCCAAAAACTTCAATTTTTGTCTCATCTGTCCATAGTACATTCTCCCAGAAGCTTTGTGGCTTGTCAACATGTAGTTTGGCAAATTCCAGTCTGGCTTTTTTACTATTTTTTTTTTCAACAATGGTGTTCTCCTTGGTCGTCTTACATGAAGTTCACTTTGGATCAAACAACGGTGGATAGTACGATCTGACACTGATGTTCCTTGAGCTTGAAGTTCACCTTTAATCTCTTTAGAAGTTATTCTGGGCTCTTTTGTTACCATTCATATTATCCGTCTCTTTGATTTGTCATCAATTTTCCTCCTGCACCCACGTCCAGGGAGGTTGGCTACAGTCCCATGGATCTTAAATTTCTGAATAATATGTGCACCTGTAGTCACAGAAACATCAAGCTGCTTGGAGATGGTCTTATAACCTTTACCTTTTAACATGCTTTTCTATAATTTTCTTTCTAATCTCCTGAGACAGCTCTTTCCTTTGCTTCTTCTGGTCCATGTTGAGTGTGGTACACACCATGTCACCAAACAACACAGTGAGTATCTGTAGCCCTATATACAAGCACAGTGAGTATCTGTAGCCCTATATACAAGCACAGTGAGTATCTGTAACCCTATATACAGGCACAGTGAATATCTGTAACCCTATATACAGGCACAGTGAGTATCTGTAACCCTATATACAGGCACAGTGAGTATCTGTAACCCTATATACAGGCACAGTGAGTATCTGTAGCCCTATATACAGGCACAGTGAGTATCTGCAGCCCTATATATAGCACAGTGAGTATCTGTAGCCCTATATACAGGCCCACTGACTGATTACAAGATTGTAGACACCTGTGATGCTAATAAGTGGACACAACTTTATTTAACATGTCCCTTTTGTCACATTATTTTCAGGGGTACCATCATTTCTGTCCAGGCCGATTTCATGAGTTTAATTTTTTTTTTAAATTCAGTGGAAGCAGAAAAGCAATGTCTGACTTTCATTTGTTCATTTTCATAGATTTTTAATTTATTATTACTTTTGTCAGATTCAAGTTATTTCTGTGACCATTGTGGGTTTTTCTTTCATTAAACGAGGGGTACCAACAATTCTGACCACGTGTGTATATAGTATATACAGAACTCCTGTGTATGTCACTGGTGATCACTATATTATGTATACACTATATACAGAGCTTCTGTGTATAATGTCACTTGTGACCACTGTATTACCTGTGCAATATATACAGAGCTCCTGTGTATAATGTCACTGGTGACCACTGTATTACCTGTACACTATATACAGAGCTCCTGTGTATAATGTCACTGGTGACCACTGTATTATCTGTACACTATATACAGAGCTCCTGTGTATAATGTCACTGGTGACCACTGTATTACCTGTGCACTATACACTATGTACAGAGCTCCTGTGTATAATGTCACTGGTGACCACTGTATTACCTGTACACTATATACAGAGCTCCTGTGTATAATGTCACTGGTGACCACTGTAATACCTGTACACTGAATACAGAGCTCCAGTGTATAATGTCACTGGTGATCACTGTATTACCTGTACACTGACACTCTATACAGAGCTCCTGTGTATAATGTCACTGGTGAACCCTGTATTACCTGTACACTGACACTATATACTGAGCTCCAGTGTATAATGTCACTGGTGGTCACTGTATTACCTGTACACTGTACACTATATACAGAGCTCCTGTGTATAATGTCACTGGTGAACCCTGTATTACCTGTACACTGACACTATATACAGAGCTCCTGTGTATAATGTCACTGGTGATCCCTGTATTACCTGTACACTGACACTATATACAGAGCTCCTGTGTATAATGTCACTGGTGGTAATAACAGTGTTGTTAGTATTGTGGTTTGTATTCATGATCAGTATTGTAGTATTTGGTCACTTTGGGGTGGTAATATGTGGTCTGGTCATGGTGTGGCCGTATTTGTTCCTTGTATGTAGTATTATTCGGTCACTATGTGGTGGTAATATGTGATCTAGTCATGGTGTGGCGATATTTGTCTCTTTTGTATGTGGTATTATTGGTGTTGATATAGTGGACTGTGTTGTGTATGGCAGTCATTTTGTTCTTGCTGATATTAACTAGGAAAAGATTTTTTTCCATTAGGCCACAGCCCCACCATCAGTATTCGGTCAGTATTTTTTCTCAGGAGTAGCTGCCAAAACCAGGAGTGGGTGATAAATACAGAATTGGTGACTTGTTTCTATTATACCTTTTCTCTGATTGTTCCTCACCTGGTTTTGGCTCCCACTCCTGAGAAAAATTACTGACCAAATACTGATAGTGGGGCCGCAGCCTTAGAGATTAAATACTTGGACCAGAGCGGCAGAGATGCACTTACAGGGGTTCTCTGGTGAAAACAAGTAATCACCTCTCCACAGGATCAGTGATGATATTGATTGGTGGGGGTCTGACTGCTGGGACACAATCGGCAGAATGTGGAGCTTTTCTCCCCATTAGACTGGAGCGGCATGTGAGATGCGACCACTCATCCAGTCATTCCCTCAGTGACTGTGAGCGCTGCTCTTTTTTGGAAGCTGCATTTTAAAATGGGGATAAGTGTCCTGTCAGGGATGAAACTTCCCCATTCTTCTGATAGGTGCCTTTTCCAATGTTCGGACCCAAACGATCAATAAGTGATCACCGATCCTGTGGATCCCATGGATCGGTGATAACTTGTTTTAACCAAAGAAGCCCTTTAATGCAAACTACCGTAATTGTACATCCCAGTTATAGTGGTGCACAGTAGATGTGCAGGAGCCACCAGTCAATGCTCCACTATAACGGGGATAGCGGATAACAGATATTTGCATATGGCTGTAGGTGGGCCCCTAGAGTCAGTTCTCCCTGTGGGCCCCAGACACCCCAGTCCGACCCTGATAGTGACAGTATATTATATACTAGTCATGTATTCTAATATATATTGTATGCATGTGGTATACTGTGTGAACAGATGTTATGTACAGGTAATGTGTGTATAGTATATCTGAACTCTACCCATGTCTGGTATATATAATACTGTAACTACAAAGTTCAGCACGCGGACTGAGACAGCCGAAGGGCTGAAAACTGTGGTGCACGGGCCACACCATACTCTCCCCTATCCCAATATCACTGCTATCTGCAGAGTGGTGAATACATTGGTGGAAGACGGAGCCACTGGCTCCTACTTCCACAGATCAGCTTTTGCGACTGACACAGCCAACATGATGACATCACGACATCACATCTGCTGTGTGGAGAGTCAGTGCACCGGAGAAAAGAACAGACCGTGGGGGAACGAGAGCGAGGTGAGTATGTCTTCTTTTTTTTTTTTCGTATGTGCATGGAATGTGTGCCTGCATATAGGGGGCTATGTGAGGACTCATACTGTATATAGGAGGCTATGTGAGGGCTCATATAGTATATAGGAGGCTATGTGAAGACTCATACTGTATATAGGAGGCTATGTGAGGGCTCATATTGTATATAGGAGGCTATGTGAGGGCTCATATAGTATATAGGAGGCTATGTGAGGGCTCATATAGTATATAGGAGGCTATGTGAGGGCTCATATAGTATATAGGAGGCCATGTGAGGGCTCATATAGTATATAGGAGGCTATGTGAGGGCTCATATAGTATATAGGAGGCTATGTGAGGGCTCATATAGTATATAGGGGGCTATGTGAGGGCTCATATAGTATATAGGAGGCTATGTGAGGGCTCATATAGTATATAGGAGGCTATGTGAGGGCTCACATTGTATATTGGAGGCTATGTGAGGCCTCACACTGTATATAAGAGGTTATGTGGGGCCTTACACTGTATATAGAAGGCTATGAGGGAATCATACTGTATATAGGAGGCTATTTGAGGGCTCATATTGTATATAGAGAGACTATATGGGGGCTCACACTGTATATAGGAAGCTATGCGGATCTCATAATGTATATAAGAGGCCACGTGGGGTCTGACAATATATAGAGAGGCTATGTGGGGACTCACATTGTATAAAGGAGGCTATGTGGGACTCATACTGTACATAGGAGGCTATGTGGCGGCTAATAATATGTATATGTGGCACCCCAGGGGTCTGGTTTCCCACAGTAATGTAATGTTATGTCTGAGAGCAGGTGGGAGGTCCTTTGGTCAGGGATCCTGTGCATGCCACACCTCCTGCCCAGTCTTGGGAGGGGAAGACCTTCCCCTATATAAACCCGGGGCTGAAGCAGGGTTAGTGAGTCAAGGAGAGTAGAGACAAGAAACAGTCACAGGAAGAAACAGCAGAAGCTCAGTGGGAGCAATACTACTACAAGTCAGGGGCTGGCAGCTGCAGAGCTCGCCCTGACTGAGAAGCTTTCTTACCGGACCCGGCGTCCGAGGCTGTGGGGACTAACTCTTACCCAGCAGCAGAAGCCGACCGGCAGGGGATTTCAGGTCCTCAGGCCCAGAAACCCGAAGGCACGGTCACACGCGTGGGACCAGCGCCGCCATCGTGGAGCGGAAGCCATTAGAAGGCCCCGAGTCACCGGCCATACGGGTGAGCACCACACGGTACACTCAGGGACGTGGGCTACTTATATCCGCTTCTAGCAAGGTAGCCAGAAGAGTACAGTCAGTTTGGGAGGCCTACAACTCCGCCTGGCCAGGGGAGATCCCATCTGCTCAAGGACTGACCAGGCCCCGTTCGCTAGCAAGTACTCCGGGAGGGTCTATCGTTGTTACCAGTAAAGACCCTGAATTACACCGCACCGTCTCTGAGTGGTTCCTGCTACCCTCATCTTCCACGTCGGCTGCCCTGAGGCCATACCCCTCCCGTTGGGGGTTATACTATCACGCTGCACAATTCTACACCGGCCTCAGCGGTCTGCCCTGCAGCGGCAGCTCCATAGCTGCAAATCAACGGGTGGCGTAGTCGACACTCAAATAACATCTATCAAGACTGCCACACACTGAGTTGACTCCCTGGGCACGGACCGGGTCCCCGCCACTCGGAGACTACAACCCTCATCTGATCCGGTTCCGGGTAAGCCCCCGTGCGCGAGACGCTGCGCGACACAGCAGGCCCAGGGGCGCGTCATATACAGTAGAAGGCTATGTGGGGGCTCATACTGTATAAAGGAGGCTATGTGAGGACTCATACTGTACATAGGGGGCTCATACTATATATAGGAGGCTATATGCGGGCTTATACTGTACAAAAGAGGCTATGTGGCGGCTCATAATATGTATAGGAGGCTATGTGGGTCTCATACGGTATATAGGGGGCTATGTGGTGGCTAATACTGTATATAGGATGGAATATGAGGGCTCACACTGTATATAAGGGCTATGTGGTGGCTTACACTGTATATAGGGGCTATGTGGGGTGCATACTGTATGTAGGAATAATGTCTGTAATCTGCTGTGGAATTAATAGCACTATACACTGTACTTTTCAGATTATAGTACGCACTTTTCTCCTCCAAAAATTTTTGGGAAAATGGGGGTATGTCTTATAATCTGAATGTAGTTTACCGGGGCATTTGGGAGCGGCATTTTAGGGTCGCTGCAGCAGGAAGCTGGTGACGGCAGGAGTGAGGCGATGCTGCGGGCCCCAGGCTGGGAAGGTAGGTGTCTGGCTGTGCGACGGGCTCTGTGCTTTCACAAAATGTCAGAGGAGCCCCCGCACTTTCCACGGTTTTCAATGCGGTGAACTCGGGGAAAAAAGGCCACCAGAGGCGGCGCATGTGCGGATTGAGATCGTGACACCGAGATCTTTTCTCCCGAGGTCTCAACCTAAGCATGTGCCGCCTCCGGTGGCCATTTTCCCTAAGTCTACAGCATTGAAATCCACGGGAAGTACAGGGGATCCGCCGGCATTTTGTGAAAGCACGGAGTCCGGCTCATCGTCGAACATCCCCCTCCCAGCCTGGGGTCCACAGCATCACCCCACTCCTGCCGCTGCCAGCTTCCTGGAGCAGCGACTCTGCTCCACCACAGCAGCCCCCTTCCCTGGGTAATCTACCGTAAAAGCAGACTATAAGAAGCACCACCATTTTATTAAAAACATTTTTTTCCTATTTTTCTCACCAAAATTTGGGGTGCGTCTTATGAGGTGCATTTTATAATCTGCAAAATATGGTTAGTAAAATAAATAAATAAATGGGGAGCTGTGTGGGGGCTCATACTGTATACAGGGGGCTGTGTGTGTGCTCATACGGTATATAGGGGGGCTGTGTGGGGGCTCATACTGTATACAGGGGGCTGTGTGTGTGCTCATATGGTATATAGGGGGGCTGTGTGTGGGCTCATACTGTATACAGGGGGCTGTGTGTGTGCTCATATGGTATATAGGGGAGCTGTGTGGGGGCTCATACTGTATACAGGGGGCTGTGTGTGTGCTCATATGGTATATAGGGGGATGTGTGTGGGCTCATACTGTATACAGGGGGCTGTGTGTGTGCTCATATGGTATATAGGGGGGCTGTGTGTGGGCTCATACTGTATACAGGGGGCTGTGTGTGTGCTCATATGGTATATAGGGGAGCTGTGTGGGGGCTCATACTGTATACAGGGGGCTGTGTGTGTGCTCATATGGTATATAAGGGGATGTGTGTGGGCTCATACTGTATACAGGGGGCTGTGTGTGTGCTCATATGGTATATAGGGGGGCTGTGTGTGGGCTCATACTGTATACAGGGGGCTGTGTGTGTGCTCATATGGTATATAGGGGGGCTGTGTGTGTGCTCATATGGTATATAGGGGGGCTGTGTGGGGGCTCATACTGTATACAGGGGGCTATGTGTGTGCTCATATGGTATATAGTGGGGCTGTGTGTGGGCTCATACTGTATACAGGGGGCTGTGTGTGTGCTCATATGGTATATAGGGGGGCTGTGTGGGGGCTCATACTGTATACAGGGGGCTGTGTGTGTGCTCACATGGTATATAGGGGGGCTGTGTGGGGGCTCATACTGTATACAGGGGGCTGTGTGTGTGCTCATATGGTATATAGGGGAGCTGTGTGGGGGCTCATACTGTATACAGGGGGCTATGTGTGTGCTCATATGGTATATAGTGGGGCTGTGTGTGGGCTCATACTGTATACAGGGGGCTGTGTGTGTGCTCATATGGTATATAGGGGGGCTGTGTGGGGGCTCATACTGTATACAGGGGGCTGTGTGTGTGCTCATATGGTATATAGGGGGGCTGTGTGGGGGCTCATACTGTATACAGGGGGCTGTGTGTGTGCTCATATGGTATATAGGGGAGCTGTGTGGGGGCTCATACTGTATACAGGGGGCTATGTGTGTGCTCATATGGTATATAGTGGGGCTGTGTGTGGGCTCATACTGTATACAGGGGGCTGTGTGTGTGCTCATATGGTATATAGGGGAGCTGTGTGGGGGCTCATACTGTATACAGGGGGCTGTGTGTGTGCTCATATGGTATATAGGGGGATGTGTGTGGGCTCATACTGTATACAGGGGGCTATGTGTGTGCTCATATGGTATATAGGGGGATGTGTGTGGGCTCATACTGTATACAGGGGGATGTTGGCATACTTAATTCTGCTCAATATTAAGTGATATAAATATTATTTTATATTAATTGTAGTTAATATTAATATTGACCAGAACTAATTTCAGCCTTTCAGCCTATTGGTTCAGGCCCCCACAACAGTTACGTTCTCTCATGTGGCCCCTCTGGAAAATGAATTGCCCACCCCTGATATATACCATCATTTATTATCCAGTATATAGCATCTGATGTCTGTATAGCAGTATGTCCTATATCCCATCACATATTCTCCTGTATACTGGATGTCATATACTGTGCACAGACATCAGATGGTGCAGAGGAGAAGAAGTGACTGGTGTAATATCTAATGGCTGTACTCAAGGTGTAATGTGCACTAGTTACATATTAGCCTGTAGGTGGTATAATATATATACTATAGGCCCAGACATCCCATATTATATACAGGATAATAGGAGG
Organism: Phyllobates terribilis; assembly: GCF_046119375.1. Lineage (NCBI taxonomy): Eukaryota > Metazoa > Chordata > Amphibia > Anura > Dendrobatidae > Phyllobates > Phyllobates terribilis. The sequence goes on along the minus strand of NW_027362898.1, from coordinate 1,317,710 downwards.
CGGGTATAATATCCAGAGCTAACAAGCCTCCCCTATTCCCTGGGCCTGTCCCGATTTGAGGGCTCAGTCCCGGCCCGGCTCAGCTCTTCTCCCGGCAGGGGCGCTGCTGGGCACTGGGCTTTTCCTCCAGACACGCAGGCTTTCCATGCTGTGTGTGACCCCTTGTAGCTCCGCCTCCCGCTCTCTGCTCCTCCCCGGCATCAGGGCAGAGGAATTCTACTGTGCAGAGACCGCACAGCATGAGGAGGTGAGGGGTCAGGGGGCGGGGCCAAGTCTGCGGAGGACATGACAACAAGGTGCGGTCCTGAGGTGAGGGGGAGACCCGCAGCCTCTCCCATCTGTGGCTGCTGTTATTACAGGATGGGAGGGGGCTCATGCAATCTCACCAGCAGCTCTGCAGTCGGGACTAGGGGGGATGGGAAGGGGATTTAGGGGCACTGCAGGGCTGACAGCTCTCCTGCGTACAGCCCATACTCTGCTGCTGATTGCAAACACCAGGCCCCATCACTGCCACTGGAGACATGATGGAGAAGAAGGGACTATATACATGTCATGTTGTGCCCGCTGTGTGTGTGATGTCTGTGTGATGATTGTGCCCGCTGTGTGTATGATGTCTGTGTGATGGTTGTGCCCGCTGTGTGTATGATGTCTGTGTGATGGTTGTGCCCGCTGTGTGTATGATGTCTGTGTGATGGTTGTGCCCGCTGTGTGTATGATGTCTGTGTGATGGTTGTGCCCGCTGTGTGTATGATGTCTGTGTGATGGTTGTGTCCACTGTGTGTATGATGTCTGTGTGATGGCTGTGCCCGCTGTGTGTATGATGTCCGTGTGATGGTTGTGCCCGCTGTGTGTATGATGTCTGTGTGATGGTTGTGCCCTCTGTGTGTATGATGTCTGTGTGATGGTTGTGCCCGCTGTGTGTATGATGTCTGTGTGATGGTTGTGCCCTCTGTGTGTATGATGTCTGTGTGATGGTTGTGCCCGCTGTGTGTATGATGTCTGTGTGATGGTTGTGCCCGCTGTCTGTATGATGTCTGTGTGATGGTTGTGCCCGCTGTGTGTATGATGTCTGTGTGATGGTTGTGCCCTCTGTGTGTATGATGTCTGTGTGATGGTTGTGCCCGCTGTGTGTATGATGTCTGTGTGATGGTTGTGCCCGCTGTGTGTGTGATGTCTGTGTGATGGTTGTGCCCGCTGTGTGTATGATGTCTGTGTGATGGTTGTGCCCGCTGTGTGTGTGATGTCTGTGTGATGGTTGTGCCCGCTGTGTGTATGATGTCTGTGTGATGGTTGTGCCCGCTGTGTGTATGATGTCTGTGTGATGGTTGTGCCCGCTGTGTGTATGATGTCTGTGTGATTTTTAACATAGCGCTTTGAAATAGGCAGGGGTGGGAGATTAATTTTCCCAAGGGGCCACGTGAGAGACCGTGACTGTTGTGGAGCTCGAACCAATAGGTTCAAATTAATTCAGCTCAATATTAATATTATCATATTAATTATATATTTTTTGTATATTTATATTATCACTTAATATTGAGCAGATTTAAGTATGCTGACATCCCCCTATATACAGTATGAGCCCCCACACAACCCCATACATACAGTATTAGCACAAACCACCCCTACCTACGGTATGAGCCCTCGCATAGCCCCCAATATACAGTAAGAGCCACCACAAGAAAGCCAGATGTCGTATAATGAATCTACATAAAGATGAGAAAGTTCTGGCGGCTCCGACTGTGAATGAGGGAACAAAAAATAACCCTCAGGTCCCAACAAGAGATGAGCAGGACTCACAGATGAGGCCGCACTGCCCGGAAGATAAGAGACTCATGGCCTCCAGTCCAGCCGCCAGGTAGCACTGACCTGGACGCCCGACTGGAGGCCCCGGAATCCATCTGCTCATCTCTAGTCCCAGCTGCCCTGGATACAGTGGACAGTCCTGGATTTGGGTCTGGGCCTTGCAGTCTCGGCCGTCTGCTGAATTTCCCTCACTACCAGAGCCCCTCTGACAACTCCTCCTGCCGGGCGAGAAAGATAATGGTAAATGGGCGTGGATTGGAGTGTGACCAGGGGCGAGGCCAAAATTTGCCGCGCATAGCTTCTTTCTGTCCCCCTTTCTGTTCTTCAAAAGTTGAGAGGTATGAATATGTGATGTCTGTATCCCAGTATATCGCTTACCATCACATATTATGCTGTATACTGGATGTGATGGACTTTGATACTGGCATCCAATGTTATACAGAGGATAATATGTCACTGGTGTAATATCTGATGTCTGTGCTCATAGTGTGGTATATAACTGTCACATGCTATTCTCTATGTAATATCTGATGTATGTAGTCATAATATATCTTATTCCAGTACAGATGAGCGAATTGATTCGCAGAACACTGGTCAAACAGTCCCGTCAGTAGTCTGTGGCCACCAGACCAGAGCCCCGCGAGCCTCCTCCCACCTGCCGGCATCTCTGACTCCTCTTTTGATTATAGTCTTTGCATGATGTCATCTTTTTGGCGTGACACATACATGACATTGTGCCTGGCTACAAATCAAAGGCAGAGAAAGAGAATGGTGTCAGGTAGGAGGCTGTCAGGGCTCCTATCCAGCAGCCACTGAATATTCATCTGACCATTGGATCAGGGTCCTGCAAATGAAGTTGCTCATCTCTATATATCAGTCATATATTCTCCTATGTATATTGTATTGTATGTGGTATAATATGTTCACTGTGTGCACAGACATCAGATGGGACACACATGATAATTAGTGACTCGTACATCATATACTATAATGTGGAGCTGACTTTTACATTGATGACTTGCTCGATCAAGTATGTAGGAAATAATACACAAAATAATAATTCCTAGGTATCTATCTGGCAGACCTGTGCTTATGTGTGGCCACCTTTAGGCTGTGTGCCCACTATGCGTTTTTTAAGCGTTTCCGCAACGGCAATTCCGCTGCAGAAACGCTTAAAAAACGCTTGGTAGAAGGTCTGCTATGTTCCCCAATGATAATCCGCATCTGCTGTGCACATACTGCGGAAATTTCCGCTGCGGATTATCATTGCGGAAAAATACGCCGCACTACCAATTATTTTGTGTAATCGCAGCGTTTTCACCGCCATTGACTTGCATTGAATTGCATAATATCCGCATGACTACATGTGCACATGCGGATATTTAGCGATTCAATGTGCGGATGGTACCCGGATTTGGAGAAGAAGAGACTCTCCTCCAGACCCGGGTACCATAGTACCTGTAAAAAAAAAATAATTAAAATAAAAAATATATATTATACTTACCTTCTGATGGCCCCCGGTCTCCATAGTGATGCGTCCTGGCTTCCTGGCAGCTCATGATGGTCTAAAAGGACCTGCCATGACGTCATTTAGTCACGTGACAGGTCACGCGACCGCTGACGTCGGCGGTCGCTTGACCCGTCACATGACTAAATGACGTCATGGCAGGTCCTTTTACACAACCGTGAGACACCGGGAAGACCGGACGCATCGGATAAGGAGACCAGGGGCCGTCAGAAGGTAAGTATAATATTTATTTTTTGCCGTTCTTTTACGGTCACACTATATAAATCCATACCGGTTGCATGGATTGATATAGTGTGACCAAGTTGTCAAGCACTTTCCAAGTGATGCTAAAATCGCTTGCAAAGCGCTTGACAACCCGCATGCGGAAATGCATGTGAAGAGCGCTTCACTTCTGCTTGTCCCTGGCAGGAAAACTCATAGAATCCGCATGCGTTTTTTCTGCCAGGGAGATGCAGAAACGCTCTGGAAAAATTCTCAGCATTTCTGCATTGTGGGCACTTAGCCTTACTCTGTTTAGGAGTGTAGAAAAGCACAGCGTACCTTGGATTACTTGCATTACACCTCTAACAACCTAAATCCGTGTTGTAGTGGTCAGACATTGTACATATTATGCTTATGTATTACCAGTTTTAAATGCTCACCTGAACTGGACCAAGTGCTGTCATTTTTCTCCACGGGCAGCACTTAGACAATACGTTTGTGTGAATATAGCCTATGAAGCAGCTGGTAATAAACATGTTGAAGGGGTTTTCTGCGAACAAAAGTATATTTTAATCAATAGATCTTGGAATAATAATAACTTCCACAATTGGATGTGTTTAAATAAAATGTCCCTGTGCTGAGATAATGTTATAAATGTGCCCCTGCTGTGTACTGTGTAATGGCTGTGTCTGACTGTGCAGGAACATGGTCTGATCATACCACAGCTACTGGGCAGGGGGGAAGCAAAAGAGTATATAGCATCGATTAAATCACTGCACACTCTAGTTTCAAGATGCAAACGATGGGTCAAAACGTTCATTTACTGTTGCATTATTCCCTTCACCTTAAATGTGTCTTATTGCATGTCTTCAAATAGACTTTAGTTTGCGTCATGAAACTAGAATGTGCGGTGATTTAATCTACACCGATTCTGGGGATTCCACATCCCGTGTACCTGCACCTTGACCTACAGACTGTGTGCACGCTAATCATCTATATATAAAGAGAGTATATATACATTACAGCAGGGGATCACAGCTGAGTCTTTCTTTAAGCTAAAATATTGTTTAAAAACAGGCATTGAAATGTTTTACTCACAAAAAGAATCCTCTGTGATCCCCTGCTATCCTGCCTGTATCCTCTTTTTCTCCCCCCCTGCCCAGGAGATGTGGTATGATCAGACCATGTTCCTGCACGGTCAGACACAGCCATTACACAGTACACAGCAGGGGCACATTTATAAGATTATCTCAGCACAGGAACATTATTATATCACATCCAATTGTGGAAATTATTATTACTCCAAGATCTATTGATTAAAATATACTATTGTTTGTGGGAAAACGACCTTTAAGGATGGGCCGCTACTCATGGACCACTGCTGTGTGCTTGCCCCCAGGCTAAAATTTGCCAGCCAGCCCCTGCTAGCAGTGATATTAGAATACACGCTATACATGTTATTACATACAGCATCCTTTACCTATAAAAATTGTATATAATCTCTTCCACTTTTCTTTCCAGTGGGTGTAGTGACAAGATTATGGAGCAGTTGCCGGGACCAGTGCCGCCGCGAGCGACAACAGGGTAGGAAGAGTGGTGATGTGGCTCTTAAAAAGAAAGGCCATACCTATATTATGACCGGCTCCAGTTTTTGACCCTAGTCCTAGATTTTCACCCGTTGTTGTAATGGTTTGATTATTATTTTGCATATTAAAAATGCTGTTTTCTCTGTCATCCCTGACCTTACAGATCTGACTGGACCAAAAAGGGAAATACCTGTAGCCCGGAGGTGCTGGAAGCCAGAGAGGAATCTGAAATGGAGGCCGGAGCTGGGGGCCAGAAAGAAGAAGAGCCTGCGGAGAGCACCAGTACACCACAGCCCCTCGACACCTCCCCTCATGCACCAATAAGCCAGCATCGCTACCGCCCCACCATCACTGGCGTACGTGACATGGGAATACCTGTGAGTGATGATGATGAGAGTTTTTGTCTAAGCCTGGCCCGTTATTTCAGGCACGTTCCCTTTTTATTGAGGCTGCAGACCAGGGCTGCCCTCCAAATTGTTTCGTCTGCCGCTGCGCCACCAAATTCACCGATGGCCATCTTTTAATTCCTTGAAAGGTGGCAACTTTCTGAGGACAACAAAACCCGGTCATTAGACCCCCCAAGAAGGGCACTCAGCAAACCCACCATCACGGCAGCCACCACCTCCAGTGCCAGCATCACGGCAATCACCACCACCTCCAGTACCAGCATCACAGCAGCCATCACCAACTACAGTGGCACAATCACGGCAGCCACCCCCAGTGCCAGCATCTTGGCAGCCACCTCCATTACCAGCATCACGGCAGCCAACAACCCCCTCACCAGCATGTCTCTTGCCCCAATCACCCTTGTCTTGTTGGCATGATGGCCAAAACACAGAAGACCAGGCCAGACAAAGATCTGAGATACAGGATTTGTGTGCTGAGATGCCGCCACAGTCACTGAAAGGTGTTACATAGATGCGTATTATATGGACGCTATATGGATGGCATAAGCATGGTCGTTTGCTGTGCTTTTTTTTTTCGCACACATTGACTTGCATTGGCGAGTCTCGTCTGATATATGCAGCCACTTGCAGCATGCTGTGATTTTTTTTTCTCAGTTCGATCCGAGCTGGAAAAAAAAAATCACAGATGAACACATAATCATTCAATAACAGGAGTCAGAGTGCAATCCAATTTTTTTTTATCAGATTGCACTCGTGTGATTTAAACGCAGATGAGTATGAGCCCTTAGACTCAGCCAAAAGATTGTAGACATAGAGTATATCTTATTGCTCTAATAGGCATCTAGTCATTCAACAGAGGCCATTAACTATATATTCTACATGCAGGGCTTGTGAATTGTCCATTATTAAAATAAACAGTATATAAAAAGCAGTGCAGGAGGCAGCAGTGAAGGACGTGACAAATATTAATAACAATATGTAAAATAATCACAGGCTGCAATTACCCACCATATTTTTTCTTAAACCATGAAATCAACTTTTTCTTGCCGTTGTAAATTTGAAATGACAGTGATGGCTATTATGACATCACAAGGCACATGACATCATAGACATCACAATTGGAATAGAATGTATAAATTTCTACACTGCTGCCATCTTGTGTCACTATAACCTGACAGCTGAGAGAGAACGAGTCCAGGTAAGTAGCTCTTTACTTTTAAGCTTTGGTATACTTATAATGTATCCACCGGATTTATCATGGATTGCCGGGAACACTCTGTAATAAGACATTTTCAGCACAACCCCTTGTCTAAATGAGAAATTGCTGACGATAGGTGGGTGGGGGAGGTCAAGTTGGGACATCTTTATGGGGCTCCATTTTTGGGTAGTTTTGCCATTTATGTGGACAAATTATTTTATTATCATTCTCTGTTCTCAGATCTTTGGTTCCTATTGAATTAGGGGCTGACATTGGAGTTGTAGTTTAACCCCTTTAAAGCTCAAGACGTACTAATACGTATCTGCGCCATGGGACTTAAGAGCCTGATACGTATTAGTACGTCTTTGCGATCGCGCCCGCACACAGGCTGTGCGGGCGCGATCGCCGCCGGGTGTCAGCCGATTGTCGCAGCTGAGTCGATCGCAGCATTGCGGGGGCAAGGGGAGGTGATCGGGATACTCACCTCTCCTGCCGGCGTCCAGCGATGTCTGCCGCGGCTTCCTGGATGTTGCCATGACGACCCGATGTCGTCATGACAACATCTGGGTCACCAGACAGCAAGAAGATATTTTGGCATGCGCAGTGCATGACCAAAGTATCTTCTGCATTTGCAGCGCTGACAGCCTGTATAGCACAGGGCTGGTGCTCCATCCCTATGCTATACAGGCGATCAGAATAAAAAAAGTGAAAGTCCCATAGTGGGACAAAGAACAAAAGTAAAAAAAGTGTCAGAAAGTGAAGAAAAAAAAAATAATCCACCAAAAATAAAAATATAATGTACCCATCAATAAATATTATTATGAAAAAAAAACAATAACAGTACACATATTTGGTATCGCCGCGTCCGGAATGACCTGACCTATAAAATTGTCCCACTAGTTAGCCCCTTCAGTGAACATGGTAAAAAAAAAATGAAGCAAAAAACAATGCTTTATCTTCATACCGCCAAACAAAAAATGGAATAACACGCAATCAAAAAGACGAATATAAATAATAATGATACCACTGAAAACGTCATCTTGTCCCGCAAAAAACAAGCCGCCATACAGCTCCATCAGCCTAAAAATAAAAAAGTTATAGCTCTCAGAATAAAGCGATGCAAAAAAATTATTTTTTCTATAAAATAGCTTTTATTGTGTAAAAGCGCCAAAACATAGAAAATCGATATAAATGTGGTACCAATGTAAACGTACTGACCCAAAGAATAAAGCTACCTTATCAATTTTACCACACGCGGAACAGCATCAAAAAAAAAAAACAACAATTCCTGAATTGTTGGTTTTTGTTTATTCTGCCTCCCAAAAATCGGAATAGAGAGTGATCAAAATATGTCACGTGCCTGAAAATGGCACCAATAAAAACGTCAACTCATCCCGCAAAAAACAAGATGTCACATGACTCTGTCAACCAAAATCTGGAAAAATTATAGGTCTCAAAATATAGCGATGCAAAACTAGATTTTACAAAAAATGCGTCTTTTAGTGTGTGACAGCTGTCAATCATAAAAACCCGATATGATTCTGATATCGCTGTAAACACACTGACTCGAAGAATAAAGTTGTCTAAACGGCGTAAAATATAGACTCTAGGGTTAGGGTTGTGGTAGGGTTAGGGTTAGGGTTGGGCTTGGCCTGAGAGGATCAGATCCGCCCCTATCACTGGGCAAGAAGCCAAAAGCACAAAATAAAAAGAGAAATCCTACTTCTTCCTTCAGGAGGACCCGGAGTGGGCAAACCCAACACATGAGACACCAGGCTAGAGGCCAACCACGACACAAGCTTTAAAGGGAATCTGTCACCCCCTAGGACTTATCAGACCTCTAATATGGGCATAAAGGTTATAGAAATGTAAATCTATACATACTTCTATGGCCCATATTAGAGGTCTGCTTGCTTTGAAATATCCTGGCTCCGGCCTGCCCTCGCTCTGGCTCTGGCCTGCCTTTGCCCTGGCTCTGTCCTGCACTTTCTCTGACTCTGGCCTTCTCTCGTACTGGCTCTGGCTTACTCTCGCCTTGGCTCTGGCCTGCTCTCGCTCTGGCTCCGGCCTGCTCTCGCTCTGGCTCTGGCCTGCCCTTGCCTTGGCTTCGGCCTGCTCTCGTCCTGAATCTGGCCTGCTCTCGTTTTGGCTCTGGCCTGCCCTCGCCTTGGCTCCGGCCTGCTCTCGCTCTGGCTCCAGCCTGCTCTCGCTCTGGCCTGCCCTTGCCTTGGCTTCGGCCTGCTCTCGCCCTGAACCTGGCCTGCTCTCGTTTTGGCTCTGGCCTGCCCTCGCTCTGGCTCCGGCCTGCCCTCGCCCTGGCTCCGGCCTGCTCTCGTTCTGGCTCTGGCCTGCTCTCGCTCTGGCTCTGGCCTGCCCTCACCTTGGCTCCGGCCTGCCCTCGCCCTGGCTCCGGCCTGCCCTCGCCCTGGCTCCGGCCTGTTCTCGCTCTGGCTCCGGCTTGCTCTCTCTCTGGCTCCGGCCTGCCCTCGCTCTGGCTCCGGCCTGCCCTCGCCCTGGCTCCGGCCTGCTCTCACTCTGGCTCTGGCCTGCCCTCGCCCAGGCTCTGGCCTGCTCTGGCTCTGGCCTGCCCTCGCCCAGGCTCTGGCCTGCTCTGGCTCTGGCCTGCCCTCGCCCTGGTTCCAGCCTGCTCTGACTCTTGCCTTCCCCCACCCCGGCTCTGGCCTGCCCTCGCTCTGGCTCTGGCCTGCCCTCGACTTGGCTCCGGCCTGCTCTCGTTCTGGCTCTGGCCTGCTCTCGCTCTGGCTCTGGCCTGCCCTCACCTTGGCTCCGGCCTGCCCTCGCCCTGGCTCCGGCCTGTTCTCGCTCTGGCTCCGGCCTGTTCTCGCTCTGGCTCCGGCTTGCTCTCTCTCTGGCTCCGGCCTGCCCTCGCTCTGGCTCCGGCCTGCCCTCGCCCTGGCTCCGGCCTGCTCTCACTCTGGCTCTGGCCTGCCCTCGCCCAGGCTCTGGCCTGCTCTGGCTCTGGCCTGCCCTCGCCCAGGCTCTGGCCTGCTCTGGCTCTGGCCTGCCCTCGCCCTGGTTCCAGCCTGCTCTGACTCTTGCCTTCCCCCACCCCGGCTCTGGCCTGCCCTCGCTCTGGCTCTGGCCTGCCCTCGACTTGGCTCCGGCCTGCTCTCGCTCTGGCCTGCCCTCGCCTTGGCTCCGACCTGCTCTCGCTCTGGCTCTGGCCTGCCCTCGCCTTGGCTCCGGCCTGTTCTCGCTCTGGCCTGCCCTCGCCTTGGCTCCGGCCTGCTCTCGCTCTGGCCTGCCCTCGCCCTGGCTCCTGCCTGCTCTCTCTCTGGCTCTGGCCTGCCCTTGCCCTGGCTCCGGCCTGCTCTCGCTCTGGCGCTGGCCTGCCCTGGCTCTGCCTCTGGCCTACCCTCGCCTTGGCTCCGGCCCTGCTCTAGCCTTGGCTCCGGCCTGCTCTCGCTCTAGCTTCGGACTGCTCTCGCCCTGGCTTCGGCCTGCCCTCGCCTTGTCTCCGGCCTGCTCTCGCTCTGGCTCTGGCCTGCCCTGGCTCTGCCTCTGACCTGCCCTCTCCTTGGCTCCGGCCTGCCCTCTCCTTGGTCCGTCCGGCCTGCCCTCTCCTTGGCTCCGGCCTGCTCTCGCTCTGACTCTGGTCTGCCCTCGCCTTGGCTCCGGCCTGCCCTCGCCTTGGCTCCGGCCTGCTCTCGCCTTGGCTCCGGCCTGCTCTCGCTCTGGCTCCGGCCTGCCCTCGCCCTGGCTCCGGCCTGCCCTTGCTCTGGCTCTGGGCAGCCCTCACCTTGGCTCCGGCCAGCCCTCACCTTGGCTCCGGCCAGCTCCTGCTCTAACTCCGGCATGCCCTCACCTTGGCTCCGGCCTGCTCTCGCCCTGGCTCCGGCATGCCCTTACCCTGGCTCCGGCCTGATCTCGCTCTGGCTCCAGCCTGCTCTAGCTCTGGCTCAGGCCTGCTCGCTCTGGCTCTGGCCTGCCCTTGCCTTTGCTCTGGACTGCTCTCGCTTTGGCTCTGGCCTGCTTTCGCTCTGGCCTTCCCTCGCCTTGGCTCTGGCCTGCTCGTGCCCTGGCTCCGGCCTGCTCTTGCCCTGGCTCCGGCCTGCTCTGGCTCTGGCTGCCCTCGCTCTGGCTCCGGCCTGCTCTCGCTCTGGCTCCGTCCTGCTCTCGCTCTGGCTCTGGCCTGCCCTCGCCCTGGCTCCGGCCTGCTCTCTTTTTGGCTCTGGCCTGCCCTCGCCCTGGCTCCGGCCTACTCTGGCTCTGGCCTGCTCTTGCTCTGGCTCTGGCTTCGCCCTGGCTCCGTCCGGCCTGTTTTCGCCCTGGTTCCGGCCTGCCCTTGCCTTGACTCCGGCCTTCTCTCGCTCTGGCACTGGCCTGCCCTTGCCTTGGCTCTGGCCCACTCTCGCTCTGGCCTGCCCTCGACCTGGCTCCGGTCTGCTCTCGTTCTGGCTCTGGCCTGCTCTCGCTCTGGCTCTGGCGTGCCCTCGCCTTGGCTCCGGCCTGCTCCCGCTCTGACTCTGGCCTGCCCTCGCCCTGGCTTCGGCCTGCTTTGGATCTGGCTCTGGCCTGCCCTCTCCTTGGCTCCGGCCTGCTCTCGCCCTGGCTCTGGCCTGCTCTCGCTCTGGCTCCGGCCTGCTCTCGCTCTGGCTCTGACCTGCCCTCGCCTTGGCTACGGCCTGCTCTCGCCTTGGCTCCGGCCTGCTCTTGCTTTGGCTCCAGCCTGCCCTCGCCCTGGCTACGGCCTGCCCTTGCTCTGGCTCCAGCCAGCCCTCACCTTGGCTCTGGCCTGCTCTCGCCCTGGCTCCGCCTGCTCTTGCTCTAGCTCTCGCCTGCCCTCATCCTGGTTCCGGCCTGCTCTCGCCCTTGCTCTTGCTTGCTTTGGCTCTGGCTCTTGCTTGTTCTCTCCTTGCCTCCGGCCTCCTCTCGCACTGGCTCCGGCCTGCCCTCGTCCTGGCTCCGGCCTGCTCTCGCTCTGGCCTGCTATCTCTCTGGCTCCTGCCTGCCCTCGCCTTAGCTCCTGCCTGTTCTCGCCCTGGATACGACCTAGAGCCTTGGCACCGGCCTGCTCTCGCTCTGGTTCCAGCCTGCCCTTCCCTTGGCTCATGCCTGCTCTCTATCTGGCCTGCCCTCAACTTGACTCCGGCCTGCTCTTGCTCTGGCTCCGGCCTGCCCTCGCTTTGGCTCTGGCCTGCCCTCGCCTTGGCTCCAGTGTGCTATATCGCTCTGGCTCCAGCCTGCCATCGCCCTGGCTCCGGCCTACTCTGGCTCTGGCTCTGGCCTGCCCTCGCCCTGGCTCCGGCCTGCCATCGCTCTGCCTCTGGCCAGCCCTCGCCATGGCTCCGGCCTCCTCTCGCCCTGGCTCCAGCCTGCTCTCGCTCTGGCCTGCCTTTGCCTTGGCTCCGGCCTGCTCTCGCCCTGTCTCTTGCTTGCCCTCGCTCTGGCCTGTCCTCTCCTTGGCTCCAGCCTGCTCTCGCACTGGCTCCGGCCTGCCCTCGCCTTGGTTCCGGCCTGCTCTCGCTCTGTCCTGCTCTCGCCCTGGGTCCGGCCTGCTCTCGCCTTTGCTCCGTCCGGCCTGCTATCTCTCTGGCTCCGGCCTGCCCTCGCCTTGTCTCCTACCTGCTCTCTCTCTGGTTCCGGCCTGCCCTTGCTGTGGCTCTGGCCTGCTCTCGCTCTGGCCCTGGCCTGCCCTCGCTCTGGCTCCGGCCTACTCTCGCTCCGGCTTGCCCTTGCCTTGGCTGTGGCCTACCCTCGCCTTGACTCCGGCCTGCTGTCGCCTTGGCTCCGGCCTGCTCTCGCTCTGGCTACAGCCTGCCCTCGCCCTGACTCCGGCCTGCCCTTGCTCTGGCTCCGGCCAGCTCTCTCATTGGCTCTGGCCTGCTCTCGCCCTGCCTCCTACCTTCTCTGGCTCTGGCCTGCCCTCGCCCTGGCTCCGGCCTGCTCTCTCTCTGGCTCTGGCCTGCCCATGCGGCTCCGGCCTGCTCTCTCTCTGGCTCTGGCCTGCCCTTGCCTGAGCTCCGGCCTGCTCTCGCTCTGACTCTGACCTGCCCTCGCCCTGGCTCTGGCCTACCCTCACCTTGGCTCCGGCTTGCTCTCGCCTTGGCTCCAGCCTGCTCTCGCTCTGGCTCCTGCCTGCCCTCACTCTGGCTCCTGCCTGCCCTCGCCCTGACTCCGGCCTGCCCTTGCTCTGGCTCCGGCCAGCCCTCGCATTGGCTCTTGCCTACTCTTGCCCTGGGTCTTGCCTGCTCTCGCCCTGGCTCCGACCTGCCCTTGCCTTGGCTCTGGCCTGCTCTCGCTCTGGCTCTGTCCTGCCCTCGCCTTGGCTCCGGCCTGCTCTTGCCCTGGCTCCGGCATGCTCTCGCTCTGGCTCTGGCCTGCCCTCGCACTGGCTCTGGCCTGCTCTCTCTCTGGCTCTGGCCTGCCCTTGCCCTGGCTCCGGCCTACTCTCGCTCTGGCTCTGGCCTGCTCTTGCTCTGGCCTGGCCCTGGTTCTGGCCTTCCCTTGCCTTGGCTCTGGCCTTCTCTCGCTCTGGCTCTCACCTGCCCTTGCCTTGGCTCTGGCCTACTCTTGCTCTGGCTCTGGCCTGCCCTCGCCCTGGCTCTGGCCTACTCTCGCTCTGGCGTTCCCTCGCTTTGGCTCCGGCCTGCTCTCGCTCTGGCTCTGGCCTGCCCTCGCCCTGGCACAGGAATGTTCTCGCCTTGGCTCAGGCCTGCTATCGCTCTGGCTCTAGCCTGCCCGAGCTCTCTCTGGCTCTGGTTTGCCCTCGCTCTTGCGAGGGCCTTGACTCCGGCCTGCTCTGACTCTGGCTCCGGCCTGCTCTCTCCCTGGCTCCGGCCTGCTCTCTCCCTGGCTCCGGCCTGCTCTCGCCCTGGCTCTGGCCTGCTCTTGCCCTGGCTCTGGCCTGCTCTTGCCCTGGTTCCGGCGTGCCCTTGCCTTGGCTCTGGCCTTCTCGTGCTCTGGCTCTGGCCTGCCCTTGCCTTGGCTCCGGCCAATTCTCGCCCTGGCTCCGGCCTGCCCTTGCTTGGCTCCGGAGGTCCGGCCTGCTCTCGCTCTGGCTCTGGCCTGCCCTCGCTCTGGCTCTGGCCTGCCCTCGCCTTGTCTCCGGCCTGATCTGGCTCTGGCCTGCCCTCGCCCTGCTCTCGCCTTGGCTCCAGCCTGCTCTCGCCCTGGCTCTGGCCTGCTCTCGCCCTGGTTCTGGCTGCCCTTGCCTTGGCTCCGGCCTTCTTTCTCTCTGGCTCTGGTCTGCCCTTGCCTTGGCTCTGGCCAAATCTCGCTCTGGCCAAGGCGAAGGCAGGCCAGAGCCACAGCGATAGCAGGCCAGAGCCTGAGCGAGAGCAGGCCAGAGCCAAGGCAAAGGCAGGCCGGAGCCAGAGCGATAGCAGGCCGTAGCCATGGCAAAGTCAGGCCGGAGCCAAGGCGAGGGCAGGCCGAAACCAGAGCGAGAGAATGCCGGAGCCAGGGCGAGAGCAGGCCAGAGCAAGAACAGGCCGGAGACAGGGCGAGGGCAGGCCGGAGCCAGAGCGATAGCAGGCCGGAGCCAGAGCGAGAGCAGGCCGGAGCCAGAGCGAGGGCAGGCCGGAGCCAGGGCAAGGGCAGGCCGGAGCCAGAGCGAGAGCAGGCCGGAGCCAGGGCGTGGGCAGGCCAGAGCCGGAGCTGGCCGCAGCCAAGGCGAGGGCTGGCCGGAGGCAGAGCCAGGGTAGGCCAGAGCAAGAGCAGGCCGGAGCCAAGGCAAAGACAGGCCAGAGCGAGAGCAGTCCGAAGCCAAGGCGAAGGCAGGCCGGAGCCAGAGCAGGTGCTGGCCGTATCCAAGGCGAGGGCTGGCCGGCAAGGGCAGGCCGGAGCTAGGGCGAGGGAAGGCCTAAGCCAGAGCGAGAGCAGGCTGGAGCCAGGGCGAGAGCAGGCCGGACGGAGCCAAGTCGAGGGCAGTCCGGAGCCAGGACGAGAGCAGGCCAGCGCCAGCGCGAGAGCAGGCCAGAGCAAGAGCCAGAGCAGTCGGCCAGGGTGAGGGCAGACCAGAGTGAGAGCGAGAGCAGGCCGGAGCCAAGGCGAGGCCAGAGCAAGAGCCTGCCAGAGCCAGAGCGAGAGTAGGCCGGAGCCAGGGCGACGGCTGGCCAGAGCCAGAGAGAGAGTAGGCCAGAGCCATGGCGAGAGCAGGACGGAGCCAAGGCGAGGGCAGGCCGGAGCCCGAGCCATGGCATAGCGGAGCCAGGGTGAGGGCAGTACGGAGCTAGAGCGAGAGCAGGCCGGAGCTAAGGCAAGGGCAGGCCAGAGGCAGAGAGAGCAGGCCGGAACCAAGGCAAGGACAGGCCCAAGCCAGAGCGAGAGCAGGCAAGAGAGAGAGCAGTCCGGAGCCAAGGCGAAGGCAGGCCAGAGCGAGAGCAGGCCAGAGCGAGAGCAGGCAGGAGCCAAGGCGAAGGCAGGCCGGGGCAAGAGGAGGTGTTGGCTGGAGCCAAGACGAGGGCTGGCCAGAGCCAGAGCGAGAGCTGGCCGGAGCCAGGACGAGTGCAGGCCGGAGCCAGGGCGAGAGCAGGCCAGAGCCAGCGCGAGAGCAGGCCAGGGCGTGGGCAGACCAGAGTGAGAGCGAGAGCAGGCCGTAGCCAAGGGCAGGCCAGAGCAAGAGCAGGCCAGAGCGAGAGTAGACTGGAGGGCGAGGGCAGGCCGGAGCTAGGGCTGGCCGGAGCCAGATCGAGGGCAGGCTGAAGCCATTGCGAAAGCAGGCCAGAGCCAGGGAGAGAGCAGGCCAGAGCCAAGGCGAGGGCAGTCCAGAGCCAGAGCGAAAGCAGGCCAGAGCCAGAGCGAGATCAGGCCGGAGCCAGGGCGAGGGCAGGCCAGAGCCAGAGCAAGAGCAGGCCCTTGCCAAGGCGAGAGCAGGCCGGAGGCAAGGCCAGAGCCAGGGCAGGCCAGGCCGGAGCCAGAACGATAGCAGGCCAGTGCCAGAACAAGAGCAGGCCAGAGCGAGAGAAGTCCGGAGCCAAGGTAAGGGCAGGCCAGAGAGAGAGTATACTGGCCTGAGCCAGAGCCAGAGCAGGCCGGAGCCAAGGCGAAGGCAGGTCTGAACCATAGCGAGAGCAGGCCGGAGTCAGGACGAGGGCAGGCTGGAGCCAAGGCAAGGGCAGGCCGGAGACAGAGCGAGAGCAGGTCGGAGACAAGGCTAGAGCAGGCTGGAGCCAAGGCGAGGGCAGGCCAGAGCCAGGGCGAGAGCAGGCCAGAATCAGAGCAAGAGCAGGCCGGAGCCGTGGCGAAGGCACGCCAGAGCGAGAGCAGACCGGAGACAGGGCGAGGCCAGAGCGAGAGAGCAGTCCAGAGCCAGAGTGAGAGTAGGCTGGAGCCTGGGCGAGGGCAGGCCAGAGCCAGAGAGAGAGCAGGCAGCAGGGCGAGGGCAGGCCAGAGCCAGAGCGAGGGCAGGCCGGAGCCAGAGCGATGGCAGGCCAGAGCCAGGGCGAGGGCAGTCCGAAGCTAAAGCGAGAGTAGGCCGGCGCCAAGGCGAGAGCAGGGCTGGAGCCAAGGCGATAGGAGGGCCGGAGCCAAGGCGAGGGCAGGCCAGAGGCAGAGCCAGGGCAGGCCAGAGCGAGAGCAGGCCGGAGCCAAGGCAAGGGCAGGCCAGAGCGAGAGCTGGTCGTAGCCAGAGGGCAGGCCAGAGACAGAGCGAGAGCAGGCCGGACGGACCCAAGGCGAGGGCAGGCCAGAGCGGGAGCAGGCCAGAGCGATAGCAGTCTGGAGCCAAGGAAAGGGCATGCCGGAGCCAGATGTAGCAGGCTTCAGCCAGAGCGAGGGCAGGCCGGAGCCAAGGCGAAGGAAGGCAGGCCAGAACCAGAGCGAGAGCAGGCCAGAGTAAGAGCAGCCGGAGCCAGGGCGAGGGTAGGCCAGACGACCAATCAGCAGTATTGGCGCCAAATTTAAACACCGCTCTGCAGATTAGTCGCAGCCACCGGCCGTGACCAATAAGCGATATTGGCGTCAAATTTAAACACCACTTCGCTGATTGGTTGCGGTTTCCGGCCGCAACTAATCAGCATTATTGGCGCCAAATTTAAACACCGCTTTACTGATTTGTCGCGGTGGCCGGCCGCCCTTAGCAGGAGTGTTGCTGATTAGACTGAAAAGAGCAAGAGCAGGCTCGGAGCCAGGGCGAGAGCAGGCCGGAGCCAGAGCAAGGGCAGGCCGGTGCCAGATCCAGAGCAGGACGGAGCCAGGGCGAGGGCAGGCCAGAGTGGCGAGAGCAGGCCGGAGCCAAGGCAAGAGAGCAGGCCGGAGCCAGGGCGAGGGCACTGCGCCAGAGCGAGAGTAGGCCAGAGCCAAGGCAAGGGCAGGCCAGAGCGAGAGAAGGCCGGAACCAGGAGGAGGGCAGGCCGGAGACAGGGCGAGGCCAGAGAGAGAGCGGGCTCTGGCCTGCCCTTGCCTTGGCTCTGGCCAATTCTCGCCCTGGCTCCGGCCTGCCCTTGCACTGGCTCCGGCCTGCTCTCGCTCTGCCTCTGGCCTGCTCTCGCTCTGCCTCTGGCCTGCTCTCGCTCTGCCTCTGGCCTGCTCTCGCTCTGCCTCTGGCCTGCTCTCGCTCTGGCTCTGGCCTGCCCTCGCCTTGGCTCCGGACTGCTCTCGCTTTGACTCTGGCCTGCCCTTGCTTGACTCCGGAGGTCCGGCCTGCTCTCGCTCTGGCTCTGGCCTGCCCTCTCTCTGGCTCTGGCCTGCCCTCGCCTTGTCTTCGGCCTGATCTGACTCTGGCTCTGGCCTGCCCTCGCCCTGCTCTCGCCTTGGCTCTGGCCTGCTCTCGCCCTGGTTCTGGCTGCCCTTGCCTTGGCTCCGGCCTTCTTTCTCTCTGGCTCTGGTCTGCCCTTGCCTTGGCTCTGGCCAAATCTCGCTCTGGCCAAGGCGAAGGCAGGCCAGAGCCACAGCGATAGCAGGCCAGAGCCTGAGCGAGAGCAGGCCAGAGCCAAGGCAAAGGCAGGCCGGAGCCAGAGCGATAGCAGGCCGTAGCCATGGCAAAGTCAGGCCGGAGCCAAGGCGAGGGCAGGCCGAAACCAGAGCGAGAGAATGCCCGATCCAGGGCGAGAGCAGGCCAGAGCAAGAACAGGCCGGAGACAGGGCGAGGGCAGGCCGGAGCCAGGGCAAGGGCAGGCCGGAGCCAGAGCGAGAGCAGGCCGGAGCCAGGGCGAGAGCAGGCCAGAGCCAAGGCGAGGGCTAGCCGGAGCCAGAGCAAGGGCAGGCCGGAGCCAGAGCAAGGGCAGGCCGGAGCCAGGGCGAGGACAGGCCAGAGCGAGAGCAGGCCGGAGCCAGGGCGAGAGCAGGCCGGAGCCAAGGCGAGGGCAGGTCAGAGCCAGATCCAGAGCAGGCCGGAGCCAGGGCGAGGGCAGGCCAGACAGAGCAAGAGCAGGCCGGAGCCAAGGCGAGGGAACGCCAGAGCGAGAGGAGGCCAGAGCGAGAGCAGGCCGGAGCCAGGGCGAGGGCAGGCCAGAGCCAGAGCGAGAGTAGGCCAGAGCCAAGCAAGGCAAGGGCAGGCCAGATCTGGTGAGAGAAGGCCGGAGCCAAGGCAAGGGCAGCCCGGAACCAGGACGAGAGCAGGCCGGAGACAGGGTGAGGCCAGAGCGAGGGCAGGCCGGAGCCAGGGCGAGGGCAGGCCAGAGAGAGAGCTGGCCGGAGACAGGGCGAGGGCAGGCCAGAGCGAGAGCAGGCCAGAGCCAAGGAGGGGAGGCCATAGCCAGAGCGAGAGCAGGCCGGAGCCAAGGCGAAGGCAGGCCAGAAGAAGAGCGAGAGCAGGCTGGAGTCAAGGGCAGGCCAGAGCAACAGCAGGCCGGAGCCAGGGTGAGAGCAGGCCGGAGTCAAGGTGAGGGCTGACCGGAGCCAGAGCAAGGGCAGGCCGGGGCCAGGGAGAGAGCAGGCCAGAGCCAAGTCGAGAGCAGGCCGGAGCCAAGGCGAGGGCTGGCTGGAGCCAGAGCGAGAGCAGGCCGGAGCCAAGGCAAGAGCAGGCTCCCGGAGCGAAGGAGAGGGCAGGCCAGAGCGAGAGCAGTCCGGAGCCAAGGCCCTGAGGACAGTGTGCCAGAGCCAGATCCAGAGCAGGCCGGAGTCAGAGCGAGGGCAGGCCAGAGTCAGAGCAAGAGCAGGCCGGAGCCAAGGTGAGGGCACGCCAGAGCGAGAGCAGGTCAGAGACAGAGCGAGAGCAGGCCGGAGCCAGGGCGTGGGCAGGCCAGAGCCAAGGCAAGGTCAGGCCAGAGCGAGAGAAGGCCAGAGCCAAGGCAAGGGCAGGCCGGAACAAGGGCGAGAGCAGGCCGGAGACAGGGCGAGGCCAGAGCGAGAGCAGGTCAGAACCAGGGCGAGAGTATGCCAGAGCGAGAGCAGTCTGGAGCCAGAGCTAGGGCAGGCCAGAGCCAGAGCGAGAGCAGGCCTGAACCAGAGCGAGAGTCGGCTGGAGTCATGGGGAAGACAGGGCAGAACAAGAGGGAGATCAGGCTAGAGTCATGAGGAGGGCAGGCCAGAGCCAGAGGAAGAGCAGGCCGGAGAAGCCAAGGCATGGGCAGGCCAGAGCCAGGGCGAGGGCAGGCCAGAGCGAAAGCAGGTCGGAGCCAGGGCGAGAGCAGGTCGGAGCCAGGGCGAGAGCAGTCCGGAGCCAGAGCAAGGGCAGGCCGGAGTCAGGGCGAGGGCATTCCGGAGCCAGAGCGAGAGCAGGCCGGAGCCAAGGCGAGGGTAGGCCAGAGCCAAGGCAAGGGCAGGCCAGAGCCAGAGCGATAGAAGGCCAGAGCCAAGGCAAGGGCAAGCCGGAACCAGGGCGAGAGCAGGCTGGAGACAAGGCGAGGCCAGAGCGAGAGCAGGCCAGAACCAGGGCGAGGGCAGGCCAGAGAGAGAGCAGGCCGGCGAGGGCAGGCCAGAGCGAGAGCAGGTCGGAGCCAGGGCGAGAGCAGGCCGGAGCCAATGCGAGGGCAGGCCGGAGCCAGTACAAGGGCAGGCCGGAGCCAGGGCAAGGGCAGGCCGGCGTCAGGGCAAGGGCAGGCCGAGTCAGAGCGAGAGCAGGCCGGAGCCAGGGCAATGGCAGGCCAGAGCGAGAGTAGGCCAGAGCCAAGGCAAGGGCAGGCCAGAGCGAGAGAAGGCCAGAGCCAAGGCAAGGGCAGGCTGAAACCAGGACAAGAGCAGGCCGGAGACAGGGTGAATGAGGCCAGAGCCACAGCGAGAGCAGGCCAGAGCCAGAGCGAGAGTAGGCCGGAGCCAGGGCGAGGGCAGGCCAGAGAGAGAGCAGGCCGGAGCCAGGCGAGACACCGGCCTCAGAGGACTGCTGCTGCGCTGGTGACCCTCACCAAAAACCGCAGGTGGCGTAGTCGAACAACCACTCATCCAGAAGCCAATAATTTTTTATGTGACAGCCCTGGGCACGGACCGGGCCAAGGCCATGATGACATCCCCCACAACTACAGGCCCGCCGTCCAAGTTCACCTTCCCAGGGAGGGCTAGAGCGTCACAATAACAGGGCCCTACATTGCTTATTATATACAGTATAATGGCAGGCCAGAGCGAGAGCAGGCCAGAGCCAAGGCGAGGGCAGTCCAGAGCCAGAGCGAGAGCAGGCTAGAGCAGTCCGGAGCCAGAGCTAGGGCAGGCCAGAGCGAGAGCAGGCTGGAGCCAAGGCGAAGGAAGGCCAGAACAAGAGCGAGATCAGGTTAGAGTCAAGACGAGGGCAGGCCAGAGCCAGAGAAAGAGTAGGCCGGAGCCAAGGCATGGGCAGGCCAGTGCCAGAGAGAGAGCAGGCCAGAGACAGGGCGAGGACAGGCCAGAGCAAGAGCGGGTCGGAGCCAGGGCGAGAGCAGGCCAGAGCCAATGCGAGGGCAGGCCGGAGTCAGAGCAAGGGCAGGCCGGAGTCAGGGCGAGGGCAGGCCAGAGCCAGGGCGAGAGCAGGCCGGAGCCAAGGCGAGAGTAGGCCAGAGCCAAGGCAAGGGCAGGCCAGAGCCAGAGAGATAGAAGGCCAGAGCCAAGGCCAGAGCAAGAGCAGGCCAGAGCCAGAGCAAAAGCAGGCCGGAGCCAGGGCGAGGGCAGGCCAGAGCAAGAGAAGGCCAGAGCAAGAGCAGGCCGGAGCCAGGGCGAGGGCAGGCCAGAGCAAGAGCAGTCCGGAGCCAAGGCAAGGGCAGGCCAGACAGAGCCAGAGCGACAGCAGGCCTACGCCGGAGCGAGAGCATGCCGGAGCCAAGGCGAAGGCTGGCCATAACAAGCGAGAGCAGGCCGGAGTCAAGACGAGGGCAGGCCAGAGCAAGAGCAGGCCATATTATTCTCTTAAAAAGCTTGGGGAAGGGGTCTAGGGGACCCTTTTATATCCAAAATCACGGCCCTGTATCGCAATACGTCACATAGGCTGAAGATAAATGGAACTGTAGCACCCCGAGGGCTCGGTTGCTACAGAGGTATTGCACCTCACCCAGAGGTGTGATATCTCACTCTCAGGTAAGGATGGAGTGTGGATCAGGACCCCGACACCTGCATGCATTACACCACATTGCCGTGGGGCAGGGCGACCAATATGCCCCTGAGATGGGCACGACAGTTCCTGTCCCTGGCTTGAGTGGGGGGAGGGAACACCGAGGAAAGGAGCAAGAGCAGGCCAGAGCCAGGGCGAGAGCAGGCCGGAGCCAAGGCGAGGGCAGGCCAGAGCCAGAGCTAGGGCAGGCCGGAGTCAGAGCAAGAGCAGGCCGGAGCCAAGGCAAGAGCAAGCCGGAGCCAAAGCGAGGGCAGGCCAGAGCGAGAGCAGGCTGGAGCCAGGACGAGGGCAGGCTGGAGCCTGGGCGAGAGTAGGCTGGAGCCAAGGCGAGGCCAGGACATAGCCAGAGCTGGCCGGAACGAGGGCAGGCCAGAGTCAGAGCGAGATGAGGCCGGAGCCAAGGAGAGGGCATGCCAGAGCGAGAGCAAGCCGGAGCCAGGACGAGGGCTGGCCAGAGCGAGAGTAGGCTAGAGCCAAAGCGAGGGCAGGCCAGAGCGATAGCAGGCCGGAGCCAGGACGAGGGCAGGCGGGAGCCTGGGCGAAAGCAGGCCGGAGCCAAGGCGAGGGCAGGACAGAGCGAGAGCAGGCCGGAGCCAGGGTGAGGGCATGCCAGAGTCAGAGCGAGAAGAGGCCAGAGCCAAGGCAAGGGCATGCCAGAACAAGAGCAGGCCGGAGCCAGGGCGAGGGCAGCCCAGAGACAGAGCGAGAGTAGGCTAGAGCCGAGGCTAGGGCATGCCAGAGCGAGAGCAAGCAGTAGCCAAGGTAAGGGGTGGCCGGAACCAGGGCGAGAGCGGGCCGGAGCCAGGGCGAGGCCAGAGCGAGAGCAGGCCAGAGCGAGAGTAGGCCGGAGCCAGGGCAAGGGCAGGCCAGAGCCAGAGAGAGAGCAGGTCGGCCAGGGCGAAGGCAGGCCAGACCGAGAGCAGTCGGAGCCAGGGTGAGAGCAGGACGGAGCTAAAGCGAGGGCAAGCCGGAGCCCGAGCTGTGGCATAGCGGAGCCAGGGCGAGGGCAGTACGGAGCTAGAGCGAGAGCAGGCCGGAGCCAAGGCGAGAGCAGGCCGTATCCAAGGCGAGGGCACGCCAGAGGCAGAACCAGGGTAGGCCAGAGCAACAGCAGGCCAGGGCGCAGGCTGGGGCCAAAGGGCAGGCCAGAGGGAGAGCAGGCCAGAGCCAAAGAGAGAGCAGGTCGGAGCCAAGGCGAGAGCAGGCCGGAGCCAAGGCAAGAGCAAGCCGGAGCCAAAGCGAGGGCAGGCCAGAGCGAGAGTAGGCCGGAGCCAGGGCAAGGGCAGGCCAGAGCCAGAGAGAGAGCAGGTCTGCCAGAGCGAGAGCAGTCGGAGCCAGGGTGAGAGCAGGACGGAGCTAAAGCGAGGACAAGCCGGAGCCCGAGCTGTGGCATAGCGGAGCCAGGGCGAGGGCAGTACGGAGCTAGAGCGAGAGCAGGCCGGAGCCAAGGCGAGAGCAGGCCGTATCCAAGGCGAGGGCACGCCAGAGGCAGAACCAGGGTAAGCCAGAGCAACAGCAGGCCAGGGCGCAGGCTGGGGCCAAAGGGCAGGCCAGAGCGAGAGCAGGCCAGAGCCAAAGAGAGAGCAGGTCGGAGCCAAGGCGAAGGCAGTCCAGAGCCAGAGTGAGAGCAGGCCGGAGCCAAGGCAAAGGGAGGTCAGAGTGAGAGCAGGCCGGATCCAAGGCGACGGCAGGCCGAAACCAGAGCGAGAGAATGCCGGAGCCAGGGCGAGGGTAGGCCAGAGCGAGAGCCGGCCGGAGACAGGGCGAGGGCAGGCCAGAGCGAGAGCAGGCCGGAGCCACAGTGAGAGCAGGCAGGAGCCTGGGAGAAAGCAGGCCTTAGCCAGAGCGAGAGCAAGCAGAAGCCAGGTCGAGGGCAGGCCGGAGCCAGGGTGAGGGCAGGCCGGAGCCAGGGCGAGGGCAGGCCGGAGCCAGAGCAGGAGCTGGCCGGAGCCAAGGCGAGGGCAGGCCAGAGCCAGGGCAAGGTCAGGCCGGAGCCAGAGCGAGGTCAGGCCGAAGCCAGAGCTAGAGCAGGCCGGAGCCAAGGCAAGGTCAGACCAGGGTCCGAGCTAGAGCAGTCCGAAGCCAAGGACAGGCCAGAGCGAGAGCATGCCAGAGCCACAGCCAGAGCAGGCCCGAGCCAGAGCGAGAGTAGTCCAGAGCCAAGGCTAGGGCAGGCGCGAGACAGAGCGAGAGAGGGCAGGCCAGAGCGAGAGCAGGCCGGAGCCGACGCAAAGGCAGGCCAGAACCAGAGCGAGAGCAGGCCAGAGCGAGAGCAGGCCGGAGCCAGGGCGAGGGCAGACCGGTGCCAAGGCGAGAGCAGGCCGGAGCCAAGACGAGGGCAGGCTTGAGCAGAGCCAGGGCAGGCCAGAGCGAGAGCAGGCCAGAGCCAGAACGAGAGCAGGCCAGTGCCAGAGCAAGATCAGGCCAGTGCCAGAGCAAGAGCAGTCCGGAGCCAAGGCAAGGACAGGCCAGTACCACGGCGAGAGCAGGCCGGAGACATTTCGAGGCCAGAGCGAGAGCAGGCCAGAGCGAAAGTAGGCCGGAGCCAGGGCTAGGGCAGGCCAGAGCCAGATAGAGAGCAGGCCGGAGCCAGAGCGAGAGCAGGCAGGAGCCGAGGCAAGGGCAGGCCAGAACCAGAGCGAGAGCAGGCCAGAGCCAGGGCGAGGGCAGACCGGTGCCAAGGCGAGAGCAGGCCGGAGCCAAGACGAGGGCAGGCTTGAGCAGAGCCAGGGCAGGCCAGAGCGAGAGCAGGCCAGAGCCAGAACGAGAGCAGGCCAGTGCCAGAGCAAGATCAGGCCAGTGCTAGAGCGAGAGCAGTCCGGAGCCAAGGCAAGGACAGGCCAGAACCACGGCGAGAGCAGGCCGGAGACAGTTCGAGGCCAGAGCGAGAGCAGGCCAGAGCCAGAGCGAAAGTAGGCCGGAGCCAGGGCTAGGGCAGGCCACAGCCAGATAGAGAGCAGGCCGGAGCCAGGGTGAGGGCAGGACAGAGCGAGAGCAGGCAGGAGCCAGGGCGAGAGCAGTCCAGAGCCAAGGTAAGGACAGTCCGGAGCCAGGGCGAGGGCAGTCCAGATGTAGAGCGAGAGCAGGCCGGAGCCAAGGCGAGATTAGCCCGGAGCCAAGGCGAGGGCAGGCCAGAGGCAGAGACTGGGCAGGCAAGAGTCAGGGCGAGAGCAGGCCAGAGCCAGGGCAATGGCTGGCCGGAGCCAGAGGAAGGGCAGGTCGGAGCCAGGGCGACGGCAGGCCGGAGCCAGAGAGAGAGCAGGCCAGAGCTAAGGTGAGAGCATGCCAGAGCCAAGGCGAGGGCAGGCCAGAGGCAGAACCAGGGTAGGCCAGAGCAACAGCAGGCCAGTGCGAGAGCAGGCTGGAGCCAAGGCAAGGGCAGGCCAGAGCGAGAGCAGGCCAGAGCCAAAGAGAGAGCAGGTCGTTGCCAAGGCGAAGGCAGGCCAGAGTCAGAGTGAGAGCAGGCCGGAGCCAAGGCAAAGGCAGGCCAGAGCGAGAGCAGGCCGGAGCCAAGGCGAGGTCTGGCTGGAGCCAGAGCGAGAGCAGGCCGGATCCAAGGTGACGGCAGGCCGAAACCAGAGCGAAAGAATGCCGGAGCCAGGGCCAGAGCTAGTGCAGGCCGGAGACAGGGCGAGGGCTGGCCAGAGCAAAAGCAGGCCGGAGCCAAGGCGAGGGCAGGCCGGAGCCAGAGTGAGAGCAGGCAGGGGCGAGGGCAGGCCAGAGCCAGTGCTAAAGCAGACCGGAGCCAGGGCGAGAGCAGGCCGGAGCCAAGGCAAGGTCAGACCAGAGTCCGAGCGAGAGGGCAGGCCAGAGCGAAAGCATGCCAGAGCCACAGCCAGAGCAAGCCCGAGCCAGAGCGAGAGTAGTCCAGAGCCAAGGCTAGGGCAGGCACGAGCCGGAGCCAAGGAGAGGGCAGGACAGAGCCAGAGCGAGAGCAGGCTGGAGCCGAGGCAAGGGCAGGCCAGAGCGAGAGCAGGCCGGAGCCAGGGCGAGAGCAGACCGGTGCCAAGGCGAGAGCAGGCCGGAGCCAAGACGAGGGCAGGCTTGAGTAGAGCCAGGGCAGGACAGAGCGAGAGCAGGCCGGAGCCAAGGCGACGGCAGGCCAGAGCGAGAGCAGGCCGGAACCAAGGTGAGGGCAGGCCAGAGCCAGAACGAGAGCAGGCCAGTGCCAGAGCGAGATCAGGCCAGTGCCAGAGCGAGAGCAGTCCGGAGCCAAGGCAATGGCAGGCCGGAGACAGTTCGAGGCCAGAGCGAGAGCAGGCCAAAGCGAAAGTAGGCCAGAGCCAGATAGATAGCAGGCCGGAGCCAGGGTGAGGGCAGGCCAGAGCCAGAGCAAGAGCAGGCAGGAACCAGGGCGAGAGCAGTCCGGAGCCAAGGCAAGGGCAGTCCGGAGCCAGGGCGAGGGCTGTCCGGATGTAGAGCGAGAGAAGGCCGGAGCCAAGGCGAGATTAGCCCGGAGCCAAGGCGAGGGCAGGCCAGAGGCAGAGCCAGGGCAGGTAAGAGCCAGGGCGAGAGCAGGCCGGAGTAAGGGCGAGGGCAGGCCGGAGCTAGAGCGAGAGCAGGCCGGAGCCAAGGTGAGAGCAGGCCGGAGCCAAGGCGAGGGTACACCAGAGCCAGATTGAGAGCAGGCCGGAGCCAGGACGAGGGCAGGCCAGAGTCATAGAGAGAGCAGGCCGGAGCCAAGGCAAAGGCAGGCCAGAGCCAGAGAGCGAGAGCAGGCCGGATCCAGGACAAGGGCAGGCCAGAGCCAGAGTAAGGGCTAGCCGGAGCCAGGGCGAGGGCAGGCCGAAGCCAGAGCGAAGGCAGACCGGAGCCAGGGCGAGAGCAGGCCAGAGCCAAGGCGAGGGCAGGCCAGAGCTAGAGCCAGAGCAGTCCGGAGCCAGGGCGAGGGCAGACCTGAATCAGAACGAGAGGAGGCCGGAGCCAAGGCAAGAGCAGGCCAGAGCCAGGGCGAGGGCAGGCCAGTCCAGAGCGAGAGTAAGCCAGATCCAAGGCTAGGGCAGGCGAGAGCCAGAGCGAGAGAAGGCCGGAGCCAAGGAGAGGGCAGGCCAGAGAGAGATCAGGCCGGAGCCAAGGCGAGGCCAGAGCCAGAGCAAGAGCAGGCCAGAGTCAGAGCGAGAGTAGGCCGGAGCCAGGGCGAGGGCAGGCCAGAGAGAGAGTAGGCCAGAGCCAAGGCGAGGGCAGGCCAGAGTCAGAGCAAGAGCAGGTCGGAGTCATTGCAAGAGCAGGACGGAGCCAAGCCGAGGGCAGGCCGGAGCCCGAGCTATGGCATTGCGGAGCCAGGGCGAGACCAGTACGGAGCTAGAGCGAGAGCAGGCCGTAGCCAAGGCAAGGGCAGGCCAGAGGCAGAGCCAGGGTAGGCCAGAGCATAAGCAGGCCAGAGCGAGAGCAAGCCGGAGCCAAGGCAAGGACAGGCCCAAGCCAGAGCGAGAGCAGGCCAGAGCCAGAGCGAGAGCAGTCCGGAGCCAAGGCGAAGGCAGGCCAGAGCGAGAGCAGGCCAGAGCGAAAGCAGGCCGAAGCCAAGGCAAAGGCAGGCCAGAGCCAGAGTGAGAGCAGGCTGGAGCCAAGGCGAGGGAGGGCAGGCCGGAGCCAGAGCGAGAGCAGGCCGGATCCAAGGAGACGGCAGGCCGAAACCAGAGCGAGAGAATGCCGGAACCAGGGCGAGGGCAGGCCAGAGCGAGAGCAGGCCGAAGACAGGGCTAGGGCAGGCCAGAGCGAGAGCAGGCCGGAGCCAGTGCGAGAGCAGGCCAGAGCCAAGAGGAGGGCAGGCCGGAGCCAGAGTGAGAGCAGGCCGGAGCCAGGGCGAGGGCAGGCCGGAGCCAAAGCGAGAGCAGGATGGAGCCAGGGCGAGGACAGGCTGGAGCCAGAGCGAGGGCAGGCCGGAGCCAGGGCGAGGGCAGGCCGGAGCCAGGGCAAGAGCAGGCCGAAACCAGGGCGAGGGCAGGCCGAAGCCAGGGCGAGAGCAGGCCGGAGCCAAGGCGTGGGCAGGCCAGAACCATTGCAGGAGCTGGCCGGAGCCAAGGCGATGGCCAGAGCCAGAGCAAGAGCAGGCCAGAGTCAGAGCGAGAGTAGGCCGGAGCCAGGGCGTGGGCAGGCCAGAGAGAGAGTAGGCCGGAGCCATGGCGAGGGCAGGCCAGAGTCAGAGCAAGAGCAGGTCGGAGTCAGGGCAAGAGCAGGACGGAGCCAAGGCGAGGGCAGGCCGGAGCCCGAGCTATGGCATTGCGGAGCCAGGGCGAGACCAGTACGTTGCTAGAGCGAGAGCAGGCCGTAGCCAAGGCAAGGGCAGGCCAGAGGCAGAGCCAGGGTAGGCCAGAGCAAGAGCAGGCCA
This sequence comes from Phyllobates terribilis, assembly GCF_046119375.1. NCBI lineage: Eukaryota > Metazoa > Chordata > Amphibia > Anura > Dendrobatidae > Phyllobates > Phyllobates terribilis. Next base: position 1,290,243 of record NW_027362898.1, on the reverse strand, counting down.
GATCGAGAGCAAGCCGGAGCCAAGGCAAGGACAGGCCCAAGCTAGAGCCAGAGCGAGAGCAGTCCGGAGCCAAGGCGAAGGCAGGCCAGAGCGAGAGCAGGCCGAAGCCAAGGCAAAGGCAGGCCAGAGCCAGAGTGAGAGCAGGCTGGAGCCAAGGCGAGGGAGGGCAGGCCGGAGCCAGAGCGAGAGCAGGCCGGATCCAAGGAGACGGCAGGCCGAAACCAGAGCGAGAGAATGCCGGAACCAGGGCGAGGGCAGGCCAGAGCGAGAGCAGGCCGAAGAGAGGGCTAGGGCAGGCCAGAGCGAGAGCAGGCCGGAGCCAGTGCGAGAGCAGGCCAGAGCCAAGAGGAGGGCAGGCCGGAGCCAGAGTGAGAGCAGGCCAGAGCCAGGGCGAGGGCAGGCCGGAGCCAAAGCGAGAGCAGGATGGAGCCAGGGCGAGGACAGGCCGGAGCCAGAGCGAGGGCAGGCCGGAGCCAGGGTGAGGGCAGACCGAAGCCAGGGCGAGGGCAGGCCGGAACCATTGCAGGAGCTGGCCGGAGCCAAGGCGATGGCTGGCCGGAGCCAGAGTAAGGGCTAGCCGGAGCCAGGGCGAGGGCAGGCCGAAGCCAGAGCGAAGGCAGACCGGAGCCAGGGCGAGAGCAGGCCAGAGCCAAGGCGAGGGCAGGCCAGAGCTAGAGCCAGAGCAGGCCGGAGCCAGGGCGAGGGCAGACCTGAATCAGAACTAGAGGAGGCCGGAGCCAAGGCGAGAGCAGGCCGGAGCCAGGGCGAGGGCAGGCCAGTCCAGAGCGAGAGTAAGCCAGATCCAAGGCTAGGGCAGGCGAGAGCCAGAGCGAGAGAAGGCCGGAGCCAAGGAGAGGGCAGGCCAGAGAGAGATCAGGCCGGTGCCGAGGCAAGGGCAGGCCAGATCCAGAGCGAGAGCAGACCAGAGGCAGAGCGAGAGCAGGCCGGAGCCAGAGCAATAGCAGGCAGCAGCCAGGGCGAGGGCAGACCGGAGCCAAGGTGAGGGCACGCCAGAGGCAGAGCCGGGGCAGGCCAGTACCAGAGCGAGAGCAGGCTGGAGCCAAAGCGAGGGCAGACCAGAGCGAGAGCAGGCCGAAGCCAGGGTGAGGGCAGGCCAGAGCCAGAAGGAGAGCAGGCCAGTGCCAGAGCGAGAGCAGGCCAGTGCCAGAGCGAGAGCAGTCCGGAGCCAAGGCAAGGGCAGGCCAGAGCCAGAGAGTGCGTAGGCCTGAGCTAGAGCGAGAGCAGGCCGGAGCCAAGGCGAAGTCAGGCTAGAACCAGAGCGAGAGCAGACCGGAGTCAAGACGAGGGCAGGACAGAGCCAGAGCAAGAGCAGGCTGGAGCCAAGGAGAGGGCTGGCCGGAGCCAGAGCAAGGACAGGCCAGAGCCAGAGTGAGAGCAGGCCAGAGCCAGGGCGAGGGCAGGCTAGAGCAAGAGCAGGCCGGAGCCAGGGCGAGGGCAGGCCGGAGCCAGGGAGAGAGCAGGTCGGAGCCAAGGCGAGGTCAGGCCAGAGCGAGAGCAGGCCGGAGTCAGGACGAGGGCAGGCCGGAGCCAGGGCGAGAGCAGGCCGGAGCTAAGGCGAGGGCAGGCCAGAGCCAGAGAGAGAGCAGGCCGGAGCCAGGGTGAGGGCAGGCCGGAGCCAGGGAGATAGCAGGTCGGAGCCAAGGCGAGGTCAGGCCAGAGCGAGAGCAGGCCTGAGCCAGGACGAGGGCAGGCCGGAGCCAGGGCGAGAGCAGGCCGGTGCTAAGGCGAGGGCAGGCCAGAGCCAGAGAGAGAGCAGGCCGGAGCCAGGACGAGGGCAGGCCGGAGCCAGGGCGAGAGCAGGCCGGAGCCAGCACGAGAGCAGGCCAGAGCTACAGCCAGAGCAGGCCAGAGTCAGGGCGAGGGCAGACCAGAGTGAGAGCGAGAGCAGGCCGGAGCCAAGGTGAGGGCAGGCCAGAGCGAGAGCTGGCCAGAGCCAGAGTGAGAGCAGGCCAGTGCCTGAGCGAGAGCAGTCCGGAGCCAAGGCAAGGGCAGGCCGGAGCCAGAGCGAGAGCAGGCCGGATCCAAGGAGACGGCAGGCCGAAACCAGAGCGAGAGAATGCCGGAACCAGGGCGAGGGCAGGCCAGAGCGAGAGCAGGCCGAAGACAGGGCTAGGGCAGGCCGGAGCCAGTGCGAGAGCAGGCCAGAGCCAAGAGGAGGGCAGGCCGGAGCCAGAGTGAGAGCAGGCCAGAGCCAGGGCGAGGGCAGGCCGCAGCCAAAGCGAGAGCAGGATGGAGCCAGGGCGAGGACAGGCCGGAGCCAGAGCGAGGGCAGGCCGGAGCCAGGGCGAGGGCAGGCCGAAGCCAGGGCGAGAGCTGGCCGGAGCCAAGGCGAGGGCAGGCCGGAACCATTGCAGGTTCTGGCCGGAGCCAAGGCGATGGCCAGAGCCAGAGCAAGAGCAGGCCAGAGTCAGAGCGAGAGTAGGCCGGAGCCAGGCCGAGGGCAGGCCAGAGAGAGAGTAGGCCGGAGCCAGGGCGAGGGAGGGCAGGCCAGAGTCAGAGCAAGAGCAGGTCGGAGTCAGGGCAAGAGCAGGACGGAGCCAAGGCGAGGGCAGGCCGGAGCCCGAGCTATGGCATTGCGGAGCCAGGGCGAGACCAGTACGGAGCTAGAGCGAGAGCAGGCCGTAGCCAAGGCAAGGGCAGGCCAGAGGCAGAGCCAGGGTAGGCCAGAGCAAGAGCAGGCCAGAGCGAGAGCAAGCCGGAGCCAAGGCAAGGACAGGCCCAAGCCAGAGCGAGAGCAGGCCAGAGCGAGAGCAGTCCGGAGCCAAGGCGAAGGCAGGCCAGAGCGAGAGCAGGCCGAAGCCAAGGCAAAGGCAGGCCAGAGCCAGAGTGAGAGCAGGCTGGAGCCAAGGCGAGGGAAGGCAGGCCGGAGCCAGAGCGAGAGCAGGCCGGATCCAAGGAGACGTCAGGCCGAAACCAGATCGAGAGAATGCCGGAACCAGGGCGAGGGCAGGCCAGAGCGAGAGCAGGCCGAAGACGGGGCTAGGGCAGGCCAGAGCGAGAGCAGGCCGGAGCCAGTGCGAGAGCAGGCCAGAGCCAAGAGGAGGGCAGGCCGGAGCCAGAGTGAGAGCAGGCCAGAGCCAGGGCGAGGGCAGGTCGGAGCCAAAGCGAGAGCAGGATGGAGCCAGGGCGAGGGCAGGCCGAAGCCAGAGCGAGGGCAGGCCGTAGCCAGGGCGAGGGCAGGCCGGAGCCAGGGCGAGAGCAGGCCGGAGCTAAGGCGAGGGCAGGCCAGAGCCAGAGAGAGAGCAGACCGGAGCCAGGGTGAGGGCAGGCCGGAGCCAGGGAGAGAGCAGGTCGGAGCCAAGGCGGGGTCAGGCCAGAGCGAAAGCAGGCCTGAGCCAGGACGAGGGCAGGCCGGAGCCAGGGCGAGAGCAGGCCTGAGCCAGGACGAGGGCAGGCCAGAGCAAGGGCGAGAGCAGGCTGGAGCTAAGGCGAGGGCAGGCCAGAGCCAGAGAGAGAGCAGGCCGGAGCCAAGGTGAGGGCAGGCCAGAGCCAGAGTGAGAGCAGGCCAGTGCCTGAGCGAGAGCAGTCCGGAGCCAAGGCAAGGGCAGGCCAGAGCCAGAGAGAGAGTAGGCCTGAGCCAGAGCGAGAGCAGGCCGGAGCCAAGGAGATGGCAGCCCAGAACTAGAGCGAGAGCAGGTCGGAACCAAGGCGAGGGCAGGCCATAGGCAGAGCCAGGGCAGGCCAGAGCAAGAGAGAGAGCAGGCCGGAGCCAAGGCGATGGCAGGCCAGAGCCAGAGAGAGAGCAGGCCGGAGCCAGGGTGAGGGCAGGCCGGAGCCAGGGAGAGAGCAGGTCGGAGCCAAGGCGAGGGCAGGCCAGAGCCAGAGAGAGAGCAGGCCGGAGCCAGGACGAGGGCAGGCCGGAGCCAGGGCGAGAGCAGGCCAGAGACAGCACGAGAGCAGGCCAGAGCTACAGCCAGAGCAGGCCGGAGTCAGGGCGAGGGCAGACCAGAGTGAGAGCGAGAGCAGGCCGGAGCCAAGGTGAGGGCAGGCCAGAGCCAGAGCGAGAGCTGGCCAAAGCCAGAGTGAGAGCAGGCCAGTGCCTGAGCGAGAGCAGTCCGGAGCCAAGGCAAGGGCAGGCCAGAGCCAGAGAGAGAGTAGGCCTGAGCCAGAGCGAGAGCAGGCCGGAGCCAAGGAGATGGCAGCCCAGAACCAGAGCGAGAGCAGGTCGGAACCAAGGCGAGGGCAGGCCATAGGCAGAGCCAGGGCAGGCCAGAGCAAGAGAGAGAGCAGGCCGGAGCCAAGGCGATGGCAGGCCAGAGCCAGAGTGAGAACAGGCCAGAGCGAGAGCAGGCCAGAGCCAGAGCGAGAGAGAGCAGGCCAGTGCCAGAGCGAGAGCAGGCCAGTGCCAGAACGAGAGCAGGCCAGTGCCAGAGCTAGAGAAGTCCGGAGCCAAGGCAAGGGCAGACCAGAGCCAGAGAGCGAGTAGGCCTGAGCCAGATCGAGAGGAGGCCGGAGCTAAGGCAAGGGCAGGCCCGAACCAGAGCAAGAGCAGGCTGGAGCCAAGGCAAGGGCAGGCCGGAGCCAGTTAGAGGGCAGGCCGGAGCCAGTTAGAGGGCAGGCCGGAGCCAGTTAGAGGGCAGGCCGGAGCCAGGGCGAGGGCTCGCCGGATCCAGGGCGAGAGCAGGCCGGAGCCAAGGCGAGGGCAGGCCGGAACCATTGCAGAAGCTGGCCGAAGCCAAGGCAATGGCTTGCCGGAGCCAGAGTAAGGGCTGGTCGGAGCCAGGGCGAGGGCAGGCCGAGGCCAGAGCGAGGGCAGACCGGAGGCAGGGCGAGAGCAGGCCAGAGCTAAGGCGAGGGCAGGCCAGAGCTAGAGCCAGAACAGGCCGGAGCTAGGACGAGGGCAGGCCGGAGCCAGGGCGAGGGCAGGCCGGAGCCAGGGCGAGGGCAGGCCGGAGCCAGGGCGAGAGCAGGCCAGAGCCAGCGCGAGAGCAGGCCAGAGCTAGAGGCAGAGCAGGCCGGAGCCAGGGCGAGGGAAGACATGAATCAGAATGAGAGGAGGCCGGAGCCAAGGCGAGAGCAGGCTGGAACCAGGGCAAGGGCAGGCCAGTCCAGAGCGAGAGTAAGCCAGAGCCAAGGCTAGGGCAGGCGAGAGCCAGAGCGAGAGAAGGCCGGAGCCAAGGAGAGGGCAGGCCGTTGCCAAGGCAAGTGCAGGCCAGATCCAGAGCGAGAGCAGGCCAGAGGCAGAGCGAGAGCAGGCCAGAGCCAGAGCAATAGCAGGCAGCAGCCAGGGCGAGGGCAGACCGGTGCCAAGGCGAGAGCAGACCGGAGCCAAGGCGAGGGCAGGCCAGAGGCAGAGCCAGGGCAGTCCAGTACCAGAGCGAGAGCAGGCTGGAGCCAAAGCGAGGGCAGACCAGAGCCAGAGCGAGAGCAGGCCGAAGCCAAGGTGAGGGCTGGCCAGAGCCAGAAGGAGAGCAGGCCAGTGCCAGAGCGAGAGCAGGCCAGTGCCAAAGCGAGAGCAGTCCGGAGCCAAGGCAAGGGCAGGCCAGAGCCAGAGAGAGAGTAGGCCTGTGCCAGAGCGAGAGCAGGCGGGAGCCAAGGCGAAGTCAGGCTAGAACCAGAGCGAGAGCAGGCTGGAGCCAAGGAGAGGGCTGGCCAGAGCCAGAGGGAGAGCCGGCCAGAGCCAGGGCGAGGGCAGGCCAGAGCCAGGGCGAGGGCAGGCCGGAGCCAGGGCGAGGGCAGGCCGGAGCCAGGGAGAAAGCAGGTCAGAGCCAAGGCGAGGTCAGGCCAGAGCGAGAGCAGGCCGGAGCCAGGACGAGGGCAGGCCGGAGCCAGGGCGAGAGCAGGCCGGAGCTAAGGCGATGGCAGGCCAGAGCCAGAGCGAGAGCAGGCCGGAGCCAGGACGAGGGCAGGCCGGAGCCAGGGCGAGAGCAGGCCAAAGGCAGCACGAGAGCAGGCCAGAGCTACAGCCAGGGCAGGCCGGAGTCAGAGCGAGAGCAGGCCGGAGCCAAGGTGAGGGCAGGCAAGAGCCAGATAGAGAGTAGACCGGAGCCAGAGCGAGAGCAGGCCGGAGCCAAGGAGAAGGCAGCCCAGAACCAGGGCGAGGGCAGGCCATAGCCAGAGCCAGGGCAGGCCAGAGCAAGAGAGAAAGCAGGCCGGAGCCAAGGCGATGGCAGGCCATAGTCAGAGTGAGAACAGGCCAGAGCCAAGGTGAGGGCAGGCCAGAGCGAGAGCCGGCCAGTGCCAGAGCGAGAGCAGGCCAGTGCCAGAACGAGAGCAGGCCAGTGCCAGAGCTAGAGAAGTCCGGAGCCAAGGCAAGGGCAGGCCAGAGCCAGAGAGCGAGTAGGCCTGAGCCAGAGTGAGAGGAGGCCGGAGCCAAGGCAAAGGCAGGCCCGAACCAGAGCGAGAACAGGCCGGAGTCAAGACGAGGGCAGGCCAGAGCCAGAGCAAGAGCAGGCTGGAGCCAAGGCAAGGGCAGGCCGGAACAAGGGCGAGAACAGGCCGGAGTCAAGAGGAGAGCAGGCCAGAGCTAGAGCAAGAGCAGGCCGGAGCCAGGGCGAGGGCAGGCCGGAGCCAGGGCGAGGGCAGGCCGGAGCCAGGGAGAGAGCAGGTCGGAGCCAATGCGAGGTCAGGCCAGAGCGAGAGCAGGCCGGAGCTAGGACGAGGGCAGGCCGGAGCCAGGGCGAGAGCAGGCCGGAGCCAGGGCGAGGGCAGGCCAGTCCAGAGCGAGAGTAAGCCAGATCCAAGGCTAGGGCAGGCGAGAGCCAGAGCGAGAGAAGGCCGGAGCCAAGGAGAGGGCAGGCCAGAGAGAGATCAGGCCGGTGCCGAGGCAAGGGCAGGCCAGATCCAGAGCAAGAGCAGACCAGAGGCAGAGCGAGAGCAGGCCGGAGCCAGAGCAATAGCAGGCAGCAGCCAGGGCGAGGGCAGACCGGAGCCAAGGCGAGGGCAGGCCAGAGGCAGAGCCGGGGCAGGCCAGTACCAGAGCGAGAGCAGGCTGGAGCCAAAGCGAGGGCAGACCAGAGCGAGAGCAGGCCGAAGCCAAGGTGAGGGCAGGCCAGAGCCAGAAGGAGAGCAGGCCAGTGCCAGAGCGAGAGCAGGCCAGTGCCAGAGCGAGAGCAGTCCGGAGCCAAGGCAAGGGCAGGCCAGAGCCAGAGAGTGATTAGGCCTGAACTAGAGCGAGAGCAGGCCGGAGCCAAGGCGAAGTCAGGCTAGAACCAGAGCGAGAGCAGACCGGAGTCAAGACGAGGGCAGGACAGAGCCAGAGCAAGAGCAGGCTGGAGCCAAGGAGAGGGCTGGCCGGAGCCAGAGCAAGGACAGGCCAGAGCCAGAGTGAGAGCAGGCCAGAGCCAGGGCTAGGGCAGGCTAGAGCCAGAGCAAGAGCAGGCCGGAGCCAGGGCGAGGGCAGGCCGGAGCCAGGGCGAGGGCAGGCCGGAGCCAGGGAGAGTGCAGGTCGGAGCCAAGGTGAGGTCAGGCCAGAGCGAGAGCAGGCCGGAGTCAGGACGAGGGCAGGCCGGAGCCAGGGCGAGAGCAGGCCGGAGCTAAGGCGAGGGCAGGCCAGAGCCAGAGAGAGAGCAGGCCGGAGCCAGGGTGAGGGCAGGCCGGAGCCAGGGAGAGAGCAGGTCGGAGCCAAGGCGAGGTCAGGCCAGAGCGAAAGCAGGCCTGAGCCAGGACGAGGGCAGGCCGGAGCCAGGGCGAGAGCAGGCCGGAGCTAAGGCGAGGGCAGGCCAGAGCCAGAGAGAGAGCAGGCCGGAGCCAGGACGAGGGCAGGCCGGAGCCAGGGCGAGAGCAGGCCGGAGCCAGCACGAGAGCAGGCCAGAGCTACAGCCAGAGCAGGCCGGAGTCAGGGCGAGGGCAGACCAGAGTGAGAGCGAGAGCAGGCCGGAGCCAAGGTGAGGGCAGGCCAGAGCCAGAGCGAGAGCTGGCCAGAGCCAGAGTGAGAGCAGGCCAGTGTCTGAGCGAGAGCAGTCCGGAGCCAAGGCAAGGGCAGGCCAGAGCCAGAGAGAGAGTAGGCCTGAGCCAGAGCGAGAGCAGGCCGGAGCCAAGGAGATGGCAGCCCAGAACAAGAGCGAGAGCAGGTCGGAACCAAGGCGAGGGCAGGCCATAGGCAGAGCCAGGGCAGGCCAGAGCAAGAGAGAGAGCAGGCCGGAGCCAAGGCGATGGCAGGCCAGAGCCAGAGTGAGAATAGGCCAGAGCGAGAGCAGGCCAGAGCGAGAGAGAGCAGGCCAGTGCCAGAGCGAGAGCAGGCCAGTGCCAGAACGAGAGCAGGCCAGTGCCAGAGCTAGAGAAGTCCGGAGCCAAGGCAAGGGCAGACCAGAGCCAGAGAGCGAGTAGGCCTGAGCCAGATCGAGAGGAGGCCGGAGCTAAGGCAAGGACAGGCCCGAACCAGAGCAAGAGCAGGCTGGAGCCAAGGCAAGGGCAGGCCGGAGCCAGTTAGAGGGCAGGCGGAGCCAGTTAGAGGGCAGGCTGGAGCCAGTTAGAGGGCAGGCCGGAGCCAGGGCGAGGGCTCGCCGGATCCAGGGCGAGAGCAGGCCGGAGCCAAGGCGAGGGCAGGCCGGAACCATTGCAGAAGCTGGCCGAAGCAAGGCAATGGCTGGCCGGAGCCAGAGTAAGGACTGGCCGGAGCCAGGGCGAGGGCAGGCCGAAGCCAGAGCGAGGGCAGACCGGAGGCAGGACGAGAGCAGGCCAGAGCCAAGGCGAGGGCAGGCCAGAGCTAGAGCCAGAACAGGCCGGAGCTAGGACGAGGGCAGGCCGGAGCCAGGGTGAGGGCAGGCCGGAGCCAGGGCGAGAGCAGGCCAGAGCCAGCGCGAGAGCAGGCCAGAGCTAGAGGCAGAGCAGGCCGGAGCCAGGGCGAGGGAAGACCTGAATCAGAACGAGAGGAGGCCGGAGCCAAGGCGAGAGCAGGCTGGAGCCAGGGCATGGGCAGGCCAGTCCAGAGCGAGAGTAAGCCAGAGCCAAGGCTAGGGCAGGCGAGAGCCAGAGCGAGAGAAGGCCGGAGCCAAGGAGAGGGCAGGCCAGAGAGAGAGCAGGCCGGTGCCGAGGCAAGGGCAGGCCAGATCCAGAGCGAGAGCAGGCCAGAGGCAGAGCGAGAGCAGGCCGGAGCCAGAGCAATAGCAGGCAGCAGCCAGGGTGAGGGCAGACAGGTGCCAAGGCGAGAGCAGACCGGAGCCAAGGCAGGGCAGGCCAGAGGCAGAGCCAGGGCAGGCCAGTACCAGAGCGAGAGCAGGCTGGAGCCAAAGCGAGGGCAGACCAGAGCCAGAGCGAGAGCAGGCCGGAGCCAAGGTGAGGGCTGGCCAGAGCCAGAAGGAGAGCAGGCCAGTGCCAGAGCGAGAGCAGGCCAGTGCCAAAGCGAGAGCAGTCCGGAGCCAAGGCAATGGCAGGCCAGAGCCAGAGAGAGAGTAGGCCTGTGCCAGAGCGAGAGCAGGCGGGAGCCAAGGCGAAGTCAGGCTAGAACCAGAGCGAGAGCAGGCTGGAGCCAAGGAGAGGGCTGGCCGGAGCCAGAGCAAGGACAGGACAGAGCCAGAGGGAGAGTCGGCCAGAGCCAGGGCGAGGGCAGGCTAGAGCCAGGGCGAGGGCAGGCTAGAGCCAGGGCGAGGGCAGGCCGGAGCCAGGGCGAGGGCAGGCCGGAGCCAAGGCGAGGTCAGGCCAGAGCGAGAGCAGGCCGGAGCCAGGACGAGGGCAGGCCGGAGCCAGGGCGAGAGCAGGCCGGAGCTAAGGCGATGGCAGGCCAGAGCCAGAGCGAGAGCAGGCCGGAGCCAGGACGAGGGCAGGCCGGAGCCAGGGCGAGAGCAGGCCAAAGGCAGCACGAGTGCAGGCCAGAGCTACAGCCAGAGCAGGCCGGAGTCAGGGCGAGGGCAGACCAGAGTCAGAGTGAGACCAGTCCGGAGCCAAGGCAAGGGCAGGCCAGAGCCAGAGAGAGAGTAGACCAGAGCCAGAGCAGGCCGGAGCCAAGGAGAAGGCAGCCCAGAACCAGAGCGAGAGCAGGTGGGAACCAAGGCGAGGGCAGGCCATAGCCAGAGCCAGGGCAGGCCAGAGCAAGAGAGAGAGCAGGCCAGAGCCAAGGCGATGGCAGGCCAGAGTCAGAGTGAGAACAGGCCAGAGCCAAGGTGAGGGCAGGCCAGAGCGAGAGCAGGCCAGTGCCAGAGCGAGAGCAGGCCAGTGCCAGAACGAGAGCAGGCCAGTGCCAGAGCTAGAGAAGTCCGGAGCCAAGGCAAGGGCAGGCCAGAGCCAGAGAGCGAGTAGGCCTGAGCCAGAGTGAGAGGAGGCCGGAGCCAAGGCAAAGGCAGGCCCTAACCAGAGCGAGAGCAGGCCGGAGTCAAGACGAGGGCAGGCCAGAGCAAGAGCAGGCTGGAGCCAAGGCAAGGGCAGGCCGGAACAAAGGCGAGAACAGGCCGGAGTCAAGACGAGAGCAGGCCAGAGCTAGAGCAAGAGCAGGCCGGAGCCAGGGCGAGGGCAGGCCGGAGCCAGGGAGAGAGCAGGTCAGAGCCAATGAGAGGTCAGGCCAGAGCGAGAGCAGGCCGGAGCCAGGACGAGGGCAGGCCGGAGCCAGGGCGAGAGCAGGCCGGAGCTAAGGCGATGGCAAGCCAGAGCGAGAGCAGGCCGGAGCCAGGACGAGGGCAGGCCGGAGCCAGGGCAAGAGCAGGCCAAAGCCAGCACGAGAGCAGGCCAGAGCTACAGCCAGAGCAGGCCGGAGTCAGGGCGAGGGCAGACCAGAGTCAGAGCGAGAGTAGGCCGGAGCCAAGGTGAGGGCAGGCCAGAGCCAGAGCGAGAGCAGGCCAGAGCCAGAGTGAGAGCAGGCCAGTGTCTGAGCGAGAGCAGTCCGGAGCCAAGGCAAGGGCAGGCCAGAGCCAGAGAGAGAGTTGACCTGAGCCAGAGCGAGAGCAGGCCGGAGCCAAGGAGAAGGCAGCCCAGAACCAGAGCGAGAGCAGGTCGGAACCAAGGCGAGGGCAGGCCATAGGCAGAGCCAGGCCAGAGCAAGAGAGAAGAGAGCAGGCCGGAGCCAAGGCTATGGCAGGCCAGAGTCAGAGTGAGAACAGGCCAGAGCCAAGGTGAGGGCAGGCCAGAGCGAGAGCAGGCCAGTGCCAGAGCGAGAGCAGGCGAGTGCCAGAGCTAGAGAAGTCCGGAGCCAAGGGAAGGGCAGGCCAGAGCCAGAAAGCGAGTAGGCCTGAGCCAGAGCGAGAGGAGGCCGGAGCCAAGGCAAAGGCAGGCCCGAACCAGAGCGAGAACAGGCCGGAGTCAAGACGAGGGCAGGCCAGAGCCAGAGCAAGAGCAGGCTGGAGCCAAGGCAAGGGCAGGCCGGTACAAGGGCGAGAACAGGCCGGAGTCAAGACGAGAGCAGGCCAGAGCTAGAGCAAGAGCAGGCCAGAGCCAGAGCAAGAGCAGGCCGGAGCCAGGGCGAGAGCAGGCCGGAGCCAAGGTGAGGGCTGGCCGGAGCCAGAGCAAGGGCAGGCCGGAGCCAGGGCGAGAGCAGGCCGGAGCCAAGGCGAGGGCAGGCCAGAGCCAGAGCAAGAGCAGGCTGGAGCCAAGGCAAGGGCAGACCAGTACAAGGGCGAGAACAGGCCGGAGTCAAGACGAGAGCAGGCCAGAGCTAGAGCAAGAGCAGGCCAGAGCAAGAGCAGGCCGGAGCCAAGGCGAGAGCGGGCCAGAGCGAGAGCAGGCCGTAGCCAAGGCGAGGGCAGGCCAGAGCCAGATTCAGAGCAGGCCAGAGTCATGGCGAGAGCAGGCCAGAGCCAAGGCGAGGGCAGGTCAGAGCCAGAGCGAAAGCAGTCCGGAGCCAAGGCAAGGGCAGGCCAGAGCCAGAGCGAGAGTAGGCCAGAGCCAGAGCGAGAGCAGGCCTGAGCCAGAGCGAGAGCAGGCCTGAGCAAGAGCAGGCCGGAGCCAAAGCAGTCCGGAGCCAAGGCAAGGGCAGGCCAGAACAAGAGCGAGATCAGGCCAGAGTAAAGACGAGGGCAGGCCAGAGGAAGAGCAGGCCGGAGACAAGGCATGGGCAGACGAGAGCCAGAGAGAGAGCAGGCCGGAGCCAGAGCGAGGGCAGGCTAGAGCGAGAGCTGGTCAGAGCCAGGGCGAGAGCAAGCCGGAGTCAAGACAAGGGCAGGCCAGAGCAAGAGCCGGCCAGATCCAGAGCAAGAGCAGGCCGGAGCCAGGGCGAGGGCAGGCCAGAGCCAGGGCAAGAACAGGCTGGAGTCAGAGCTAGAGCAGGCCGGAGCCAAGGTGAGAGCAGGCCGGAGCCAAGGCGAGGGCTGGCCGGAGCCATAGCGAGAGCAGGCCGGAGCCAAGGCGAGAGCGGGCCAGAGCGAGAGCAGGCCGTAGCCAAGGCGAGGGCAGGCCAGAGCCAGATTCAGAGCAGGCCAGAGTCATGGCGAGAGCAGGCCAGAGCCAAGGCGAGGGCACGCCAGAGCCAGAGCGAGAGCAGGTCAGAGCCAGAGCGAGAGTAGGCCAGAGCCAAGGCAAGGGCAGGCCAGAGCCAGAAAGAGAGAAGGCCGGAGCCAAGGCAAGGGCAGGCCGGAACATGGGCGAGAGCAGGCCGGAGACAGGGCGAAGCCAGAGCGAGAGCAGGTCAGAACCTGAGCGAGAGTATGCCGGAGCCAAGGCGAGGGGAGGCCAGAACTAGAGCGAGAGCAGGCCGGAGCCAGGGCGAGGGCAGGTAAAAGCAAGAGCGAGAGTAGGCCAGAGCCAAGGCAAGGGCAGGCCGGAACATGGGCGAGAGCAGGCCGGAGACAGGGCGAAGCCAGAGCGAGAGCAGGTCAGAACCTGAGCGAGAGTATGCCGGAGCCAAGGCGAGAGGAGGCCAGAACTAGAGCGAGAGCAGGCCGGAGCCTGGGCGAAAGCCGGCCGGAGCGAGAGCGGGCGGAGCCATGGCGAGGGCAGGCTTTAGCCAAGGCGAGGGCAGGCCGGAGCCAGAGCGAGAGCAGGCCGGAGCCAGGGGAAGGGCAGGCCGGAGCCAAAGCCAGAGTTGGCCAGAGCCAAGGCAAAGGCAGGCCAGAACCAGTGCGAGAGCAGGCCGGAGCCCGTGCGAGGGCAGGCCGGAGCCAGAGCGAGAGAAGGCCGGAGCCAAGGCGAGGGCAGTCCAGAGCGAGAGCAAGCCGGAGCCAGGGCGAGAGCAAGCGGGAGGCAAGGCAAGGGCAGGCCAGAGCGAGAGCAGGCCGGAGCCAGGGCGAGAGCAGGCTGGAGCCAAGGCGAGGGCAGGCCAGAGCCAGGGCGAGGGCAGGCCAGAGCCAGAGCGACAGTAGTCCGGAGCCAGGGCGAGGGCAGGCTGAAGCCAGTGCGAGAGTATGCCGGAGCCAAAGCGAGAGCAGGACTTAGCCAGAGCGAGGGCAGGCCGAAGCCAGAGCGAGAGCAAGCCGGAGCCAAGTTGATGTCAGGCCAGATCGAGAGCAGGCATGATCCAAAGCAAGGGCAGGCTGGAACCAGAGCGAGAGCAGGCCGGAGCCATGGCGAATGCAGGCCGGATCCAGGGTGAGAACAGGCAGGAGCCAAGGCGAGCGCAGGCCGGAGCCAGAGATATAGCAGGCCGGAGCCATGGCGAGAGGAGGCCAGAGCGAGAGCAGGCCGGAGCCAAGACGAAGGCAGGCTGGAGCCTGTGCAATAGCAGGCTGGAGCCAAGGAGAGGACAGGCCAAAGCCAGAGCGAGAGCAAGCAAGAGCCAGGTCGAGAGCAGGCAGTAGCCAAGACAAGGGAAGGCCAGAGCGAGAGCAGGCTGGAGCCAGGGCGAGAGGAAGCCGGAACTAAGGCGAGGGCAGGCCAGAGCCAGGGCGAGGGCAGGCCAGAGCCAGGGCGAGGGCAGGCCAGAGCCAGGGCGAGGGCAGGCCAGAGCGAGAGCAGGCCGGAGCCAAGGCGAGGGCAGGCCAGAGCCAGGGCGAGGGCAGGCCAGAGTGAAGGCAGGCCGGAGCCAGAGAGAGGGCAGGCTGGATCCAGAGCGAGAGCAGGCCGGAGCCAAGACCCTGAGGGCCGGCCAAAGCGAGAGCAGGCATGAGCCAAGGCAAGGGCAGGCCGGAACCATGGCGAGAGCAGTCCGGAGCCAGGGCGAGAGCAGTCCGGAGCCAAGGCGAGGGCAGACCGGAGCCAGGGCGAGGGCAGGCCAGAGCTACAGAGAGAGTAGGCCGGAGCCAGGGTGAGCGCAGGCTGGAGCCAGGGTGAGCGCAGGCTGGAGCCAGGGCGAGAGCAGGCTGGAGCCAGGGCGAGAGCAGGCCGGAGGCAGGGCGAGAGCAGGCCGGAGCCAGATCGAGGGCAGGCCGAAGCCAGAGTGAGAGCAGGCCGGAGCCAAGTTGACGTCAGGCCAGATCGAGAGCAGGCATGATCCAAAGCAAGGTCAGGCTGGATCCAGGGCGAGAACAGGCAGGAGCCAAGGCGAGCGCAGGCCAGAGCCAGAGAGAGAGCAGGCTGGAGCCAGGGCGAGGGCAGGCCAGAGCGAGAGCAGGCCGGAGCCAAGGCGAGGGCAGGCCGGAGCCAGAGCGATGGTTGGCCGTAGCCAGGGCGAGAGCAGGCCAGAACCAAGGCGAGAGCAGGCCGGAGCCAAGGCGAGGGCAGGCCAGAAGTAGAGCGAGAGCAGGCCAGAGCCAAGGCGAGGGCAGACCAGAGCGAGAGCAGGTTGGAGCCAAGGCGAGGGCTGGCAAGAGCGAGAGCAGGCCGGAGCCAAGGCGAGGGCAGGCCAGAGCGAGAGCAAGCCAGAGCGAGAGCAGTCTGGAGCCAAGGCAAAGGCAGGCCAGAGCCAGAGCTAGAGCAGGCTTGAGCCAGAGCGAGGGGATGCCGGAGCCAAGGTGAAGGCAGGCTAGAACAAGAGCGAGAGCAGGCTGGAGTCAAGACGAGGGCAGGCCAGGCCAGAGCAAGAGCAGGCCGGAGCCAGGGCGAGGGAAGGCCAGAGCGAGAGCAGGCCGGAGCCAGGGCCAGAGCAGGCCGGAGGCAAGGCGAGGGCTGGTCGGAGCCAGAGCAAGGGCAGGCCGGAGCCACAGCGAGGGCAGGCCAAAGCCAGAGCAAGAGCAGGCCGGAGCCAAGGCGAGAGCAGGCCGGAGCCAAGGCGAGAGCAGGCCGGAGCCAAGGCGAGGGCAGGCCAGAGCGAGAGCAGGCCGGAGCCAAGGCGAGGGCAGGCCAGATCCAGAGCAAGCCGGAGTCAGGGCGAGGGCATGACAGAGTCAGAGCGAGGGCAGGCCAGAGTCAGAGCGAGAGAATGCCGGAGCCAGGGCGAGAGCAGGCCGGAGCCAGGGCGAGGGCAGGCCGAAGCCAGGGCGAGGGCAGGCCAGAGCGAGAGCAGGCCGGAGCCAGGTCGAGAACAGGCAGTAGCCAAGACAAGGGCAGGCCAGAGCGAGAGCAGGCTGGAGCCAGGGCGAGAGGAGGCCGGAACTAAGGCGAGGGCAGGCTAGAGGCAGAGCCAGGGCAGGCCAGAGCGACAGCAGGTCAGAGCCAAGGCGAGGGCAGGCCAGAGGGAGAGCGAGGGCAGGCCAGAGCCAGGGCGAGGGCAGGCCAGAGCGAGAGCAGGCCGGAGCCAAGGCGAGTGCAGGCCGGAGCCAGAGCGAGGGCAGGCTTGATCCAGAGTGAGAGCAGGCCGGAGCCAAGGCGAGGGCAGGCCAGAGCGAGAGCAGGCATGAGCCAAGGCAAGGGCAGGCCGGAACCAGGGCGAGAGCAGGCCGGAGCCAAGGCGATGGCAGGCCAGAGCCAGAGTCAGGGCAGACCGGATCCAGGGCGAGGGCAGGCCAGAGCCAGAGAGAGAGTAGGCCGGAGCCAGGGCGAGAGCAGGCCGGAGCCAAGGCGAGGGCAGGCCGGAGCCAGAGTGAGAGCAGGCCGGAGCCAAGTTGACGTCAGGCCAGATCGAGAGCAGGCATGATCCAAAGCAAGGTCAGGCTGGATCCAGGGTGAGAACAGGCAGGAGCCAAGGCGAGGGCAGGCCAGAGCCAGATAGAGAGCACGGAGCCAGGGCGAGGGCAGGCCAGAGCGAGAGCAGGCCGGAGCCAAGGCGAGGGCAGGCCGGAGCCAGAGCGATGGTTGGCTGGAGCCAGGGCGAGAGCAGGCCGGAACCAAGGCGAGAGCAGGCCGGAGCCAAGGCGAGGGCAGGCCGGAGCCAAGGCGAGGGCAGGCCAGAAGTAGAGCAAGAGCGGGCCAGAGCCAAGGCGAGGGCAGACCAGAGCGAGAGCAGGCCGGAGGCAAGGCGAGGGCAGGCCAGAGCGAGAGCAAGCCAGAGCGAGAGCAGTCTGGAGCCAAGGCAAGGGCAGGCCAGAGCCAGAGCTAGAGCAGGCTTGAGCCAGAGCGAGGGGATGCCGGAGCCAAGGTGAAGGCAGGCAAGAACCAGAGCGAGAGCAGGCTGGAGTCAAGACGAGAGCAGGCCGGAGCCAAGGCGAGGGCAGGCCAGAAGTAGAGCAAGAGCGGGCCAGAGCCAAGGCGAGGGCAGACGAGAGCGAGAGCAGGTCGGAGCCAAGGCGAGGGCAGGCAAGAGCGAGAGCAGGCCGGAGGCAAGGCGAGGGCAGGCCAGAGCGAGAGCAAGCCAGAGCGAGAGCAGTCTGGAGCCAAGGCAAGGGCAGGCCAGAGCCAGAGCTAGAGCAGGCTTGAGCCAGAGCGAGGGGATGCCGGAGCCAAGGTGAAGGCAGGCAAGAACCAGAGCGAGAGCAGGCTGGAGTCAAGACGAGGGCAGGCCAGGCCAGAGCAAGAGCAGGCCGGAGCCAGGGCGAGGGAAGGCCAGAGCCAGAGCAAGAGCAGGCCGGATGCAAGGCGAGGGCTGGTCTGAGCCAGAGCAAAGGGAGGCCGGAGCCACAACGAGGGCAGGCCGAAGCCAAAGCAAGAGCAGGCCGGAGCCAAGGCGAGAGCAGGCCGGAGCCAAGGAGAGGGCAGGCCAGGGCAAGAGCAGGCCGGAGCCAAGGCGAGGGCAGGCCGGAGCCAGAGCGATGGTTGGCCAGAGCCAAGGCGAGGGCAGACCAGAGCGAGAGCGAGAGCAGGTCGGAGCCAAGGCGAGGGCAGGCAAGAGCGAGAGCAGGCCGGAGGCAAGGCGAGGGCAGGCCAGAGCGAGAGCAGGCCGGAGCCAGGGCGAGGGAAGGCCAGAGCCAGAGCAAGAGCAGGCCGGATGCAAGGCGAGGGCTGGTCGGAGCCAGAGCAAAGGCAGGCTGGAGCCACAGCGAGAGCAGGCCGAAGCCAAAGCAAGAGCAGGCCGGAGCCAAGGCGAGGGCAGGCCAGGTCGAGAGCAGGCCGGAGCCAAGCCGAGGGCAGGCCAGAGCCAGATCCAGAGCTGGCCGGAGCCAGGGTGAGGGCAGGCCAGAGTCAGAGCGAGAGCAGGTCGGAGCAAGGGTGAGGGCAGGCCAGAGCCAGAGCGAGAGCAGGCCGGAGCCAGGGCGAGAGCAGGCCGGAGCCAAGGCGAGGGCAGGCCAGAGGCAGATCCAGAGCAGGCCGGAGCCAGGGCGAGGGCAGGCCAGAGTCAGAGCAAGAGCAGGCCGGAGCCAAGGCGAGGGCACGCCAGTGCCAGAGCGATGGCAGGCCGGAGCCAGGGCAAGGGCAGTCCGGAGCTACAGCGAGAGCAGGCCGGAGCCAAGGCAAGAGCAGGCCGGAGCCAAGGCGAAGGCAGGCCAGAAGCAGAGCCAGGGCTGGCCAGAGCGAGAGCAGGCCGGAGCCAAGGCGAGGGCAGGCAAGAGCGAGAGCTGGTCGGAGCCAGGGCGAGGGCAGTCCAGAGCTACAGCGAGAGCAGGCCGGAGCCAAGGCGAGAGCAAGCCGGAGCCTAAGCAAGGGCAGGCCAGAGCGAGAACAGGCCGGAGCCAGGACGAGGGCAGGCCGAGGCCTGGGCGAGAGAAGGCCGGAGCCAAGGCGAGGGCAGGACAGAGTCAGGGCGAGGGCAGGCCAGAGTCAAAGCGAGAGGAGGCCGGAGCAAAGGCGAGGGCATGCCAGAGCAAGAGCAGGCCGGAGCCAGGACGAGGGCAGGCCAGAGCGAGAGTAGGCTAGAGCCAAAGCGAGGGCAGGCCAGAGCAAGAGCAGGCTGGATCCAGGACGAGGGCAGGCCGGAGCCTGGGCGAGAGCAGGCCGGAGCCAAGGCGAGGGCAGGACAGTGCCAGAGCAGGCCGGAGCCAGGGCGAGGGCAGGACAGGGTCAGAGCGAGAGGAGGCCGGAGCCAAGGCGAGGGAATGCCAGAGCCAGAACAATAGCAGGCTGGAGCCAGGGCGAGGGCAGGCCAGAGCCAGAGCGAGAGTAGTTTAGAGCCGAGGCTAGGGAATGCCAGAGCCAGAGCGAGAGCAGGCAGGAGCCAAGGTAAGGGCAGGCCGGAACCTGGACGAGAGCAGGCCGGAGCCAGGGCGAGGCCAGAGCGAGAGCAGGCCAGAGCCAGAGCGAGAGCAGTTCGGAGCCAGGGCGAGAGCAGGACGGAGCTAAAGCGAGGGCAAGCCAGAGCCCGAGCTGTGGCATAGCGGAGCCAGGGCGAGTGCGGTACGGAGCGAGAGCAGGCCGGAGCCAAGGCGAGAGCCGGCCGCTACCAAGACGAGGGCAGGCCAGAGGCAGAACCAGGGTAAGCCAGAGCAACAGCTGGCTAGGGCGAGAGCAGGCTGCAGCCAAGGCAAGGGCAGGCCAGAGTGAGAGCAGGCCAGAGCCAAAGCGAGAGCAGGTCTGAGCCAAGGTGAAGGCAGGCCAGAGCCAGAGTGAGAGCAGGACGGAGCCAAGGCAAAGGCAGGCCAGAGTGCGAGCAGGCCGGTGCCAAGGCGAGGGCTAGCCAGAGCGAGAGCAGGCCGGATCCAAGGCGACGGCAGGCCGAAACCAGAGCGAGAGAATGCCGGAGCCAGGCCGAGGGCAAGCTAGAGCGAGAGCAGGCCGGAGACAGGGTGAGGGCAGGTCAGAGCGAGAGCAGGCCGAAGCCAGAGCGAGAGCAGGCCGGAGCCAAGGCGAGGGCAGGCCGGAGCGAGAGTGAGAGCAGGCCGGAGCCAGGGCGAGGGCAGGCCTTAGCCAGAGCGAGAACAAGCAGAAGTCAGGGCGAAGGCAGGCCGGAGCCAGAGCGAGGGCATGCCGGAACCAGGTCGAGGGCAGGCCAGAGCCAGGCTAGGGCAGGCCGGAGCCAGGGCGAGAGCAGGCCGGAGCCAGGGCGAGAGCAGGCCGGAGCCAAGGCGAAGGCAGGCCAGAGCAGGAGCTGGCCGGAGCCAAGGCGAGGGCAGGCCGGAGCCAGGGCGAGGTCAGGCCGAAGCCAGAGCTAGAGCAGGCCGGAGCCAGGGCGATTGCAGGCCGGAGCCAAGGCAAGGTCAGACCAGAGTCCGAGCGAGAGCAGGCCGGAGCCAAGGAAAGGGCAGGCCAGAGCGAGAGCATGCCAGAGCCAGAGCAGGCCCGAGCCAGAGCGAGAGTGGGCCAGAGCCAAGGCTAGGGCAGGTGCGAGCCAGAGCGAGAGAAGTCCGGAGCCAAGGAAACGGCAGGCCAGAGCGAGAGCAGGCCGGAGCCGAGGCAAAGGCAGGCAAGAACCAGAGCGAGAGCAGACTAGAGCGAGAGCAGGCAGGAGCCAGGGCGAGGGCAGACCGGTGCCATGGCGAGAGCAGGCCAGAGCCAAGACGAGGGCAGGCTTGAGCAGAGCCAGGGCAGGCCAGAGCCAGAGCGAGAGCAGGCTGGAGCCAAGGCAAAGGCCGGCCAGAGCAAGAGCAGGCCGGAGCCAAGGCGAGGGCTGGCCGGAGCCAGAGCGAGATCTGGCCGGATCCAAGGCGACGGCAGGCCGAAACCAGAGCGAGAGAATGCCGGAGCCAGGGCGAGGGCAGGCAAGAGCGAGAGCAGGCCGGAGACAGGGTGAGGGCAGGTCAGAGCGAGAGCATGCCGAAGCCAGAGCAAGAGCAGGCCGGAGCCAAGGCGAGGGCAGGCCGGAGCGAGAGTGAGAGCAGGCCGGAGCCAGGGAGAGGGCAGGCCTTAGCCAGAGCGAGAACAAGCAGAAGCCAGGGCGAAGGCAGGCCGGAGCCAGGGCGAGGGCATGCCGGAGCCAGGGCGAGGGCAGGCCGGAGCCAGGGCGAGGGCATGCCGGAGCCAGGGCGAGGGCATGCCGGAGCCAGGTCGAGGGCAGGCCAGAGCCAGGCGAGGGCAGGCCGGAGCCAGGGCGAGAGCTGGCCGGAGCCAAGGCGAGGGCAGGCCGGAGCCAGGGCGAGGTCAGGCCGAAGCCAGAGCTAGAGCAGGCTGGAGCCAGGGCGATTGCAGGCCGGAGCCAAGGCAAGGTCAGACCAGAGTCCGAGCGAGAGCAGGCCGGAGCCAAGGATAGGGCAGGCCAGAGCCAGAGCGAGAGCATGCCAGAGCCAGAGCAGGCCCGAGCCAGAGCGAGAGTGGGCCAGAGCCAAGGCTAGGGCAGGCCAGAGCGAGAGCAGGCCGGAACCGAGGCAAAGGCAGGCAAGAACCAGAGCGAGAGCAGGCTAGAGTGAGAGCAGGCAGGAGCCAGGGCGAGGGCAGACCGGTGCCATGGCGAGAGCAAGCCAGAGCCAAGACGAGGGCAGGCTTGAGCAGAGCCAGGGCAGGCCAGAGCCAGAGCGAGAGCAGGCCAGAGCCAAGGCGACGGCAGGCCAGAGCCAGAACGAGAGCAGGCCGGAGCCAAGGTGAGGCCTGGCCAGAGCCAGAACGAGAGCAGGCCAGTGCCAGAGCGAGAGCAGTCCGGAGCCAAGGCGACGGCAGGCCAGAGCCAGTGCAAGAGCAGGCCGGAGCCAAGGTGAGGGCAGGCCAGAGCCAGAACGAGAGCAGGTCAGTTCCAGAGCGAGAGCAGGCCAGATCCATAGCAAGAGCTGGCCAGAGCCAGAGCGAAAGTAGTCCAGAGCCAAGGCAAGGGCAGGCCAGAGCCAGAGCGAGAGAAGGCCGGAGCCAAGGCAAAGGCAGCCCGGAACCAGGGCGAGAGCAGGCCGGAGCCAGAGCGAGAGCAGGCCGGAGCCAGAGCGAGGGCAGGCAAGAGCCAGGGCGAGGGCAGGCTGGAGCCAGAGCGAGAGCAGGCCGGAGCCTCGGCGAGGGCAGGCCAGAGCCAAGGCCAGGGCAGGCCAGAGACAAAGCTTGAGCAGGCCAGAGCCATAGCGAGAGCAGGCCGGAGCCAGGGCTAGGGCAAGCCAGAGCCAGAGTGAGAGCAAGCCGTAGCCAGGGTGAGAGCAGGCTGGAGCCAAGGCAAGGGCAGACCAGAGGGAGAGCAGGCCGGAGCCAGGATGAGGGCAGGACAGAGCCAGAGAGAGAGCAGTCCGGAGCCAAGGTGAGGGCAGGCCAGAGGCAGATCCAGAGCAGGCCGAAGCCAGGGCGAGGGCAGGCCAGAGTCAGAGCGAGAGCAGGCCGGAGCCAAGGCGAGGGCACGCCAATGCCAGAGCGATGGCAGGCCGGAGCCAGGGCAAGGGCAGTCCGGAGCTACAGCGAGAGCAGGCCGGAGCCAAGGCAAGAGCAGGCCGGAGCCAAGGCGAGGGCAGGCCAGAAGCACAGCCAGGGCAGGCCAGAGCGAGAGTAGGCCGGAGCCAAGGCGAGGGCAGGCAAGAGCGAGAGCGAGATCTGGTCGGAGCCAGGGCGAGGGCAGTCCGGAGCTACAGCGAGAGCAGGCCGGAGCCAAGGAGAGAACAAGCCGGAGCCTAAGCGAGGGCAGGCCAGAGCGAGAACAGGCCGGAGCCAGGACGAAGGCAGGCCGAGGCCTGGGCGAGAGAAGGCCGGAGCCAAGGCGAGGGCAGGACAGAGCCAGAGCAGGCCGGAGCCAGGGCAGGCCACAGTCAGAGCGAGAGGAGGCCGGAGCAAAAGCGAGGGCATGCCAGAGCGAGAGCAGGCCGGAGCCAGGACGAGGGCAGGCCAGAGCCAGAGCGAGAGTAGGCTAGAGCCAAAGCGAGGGCAGGCCAGAGCATGAGCAGGCCGGAGCCAGGACGAGGGCAGGCCGGAGCCTGGGCGAGAGCAGGCCGGAGCCAAGGCGAGGGCAGGACAGAGCCAGAGCAGGCCGGAGCCAGGGCAAGGGCAGGCCAGGGTCAGAGCGAGAGGAGGCCGGAGCCAAGGCGAGGGCATGCCAGAGCCAGAACAAGAGCAGGCCGGAGCCTGGGCAAGGGCAGGCCGGAGCCAGTGCGAGAGTAGTTTAGAGCCGAGGCTAGGGCATGCCAGAGCGAGAGCAGGCAGGAGCCAAGGTAAGGGGAGGCCGGAACCTGGGCGAGAGCAGGCCGGAGCCAGGGCGAGGCCAGAGCAAGAGCAGGCCAGAGCCAGAGCGAGAGTAGGCCAGGGCGAGGGCAGGCCAGAGCCAGAGAGAGGGCAGGCCAGAGCGAGAGCAGTTCGGAGCCAGGGCGAGAGCAGGACGGAGCTAAAGCGAGGGCAAGCCGGAGCCCGAGCTGTGGCATAGCGAGAGCAGGCTGGAGCCAAGGCAAGGGCAGGCCAGAGCGAGAGCCGGCCAGAGCCAAAGCGAGAGCAGGTCGGAGCCAAGGTGAAGGCAGGCCAGAGCCAGAGTGAGAGCAGGCCGGAGCCAAGGCAAAAGCAGGCCAGAGCGAGGGCTGGCCGGAGCCAGAGCGAGAGCAGGCCGGAGCCAGAGCGAGGGCAGGCAAGAGCCAGGGCGAGGGCAGGCTGGAGCCAGAGCGAGAGCAGGCCGGATCCAAGGCGACGGCAGGCCGAAAATAGAGCAAGAACAGGCCGGAGCCATAGCAAGAGCTGGCCAGAGCCAGAGCGAGAGTAGTCCAGAGCCAAGGCAAGTGCAGGCCTGAGCGAGAGAAGGCCGGAGCCAAGGCAAAGGCAGCCCGGAACCAGGGCGAGAGCAGGCCGGAGCCAGAGCGAGAGCAGGCCAGAGCGAGGGCAGGCCAGAGCCAGGGCGAGGGCAGGCCGGAGCCAGAGCGAGAGCAGGCCGGGGCCTCGGCGAGGGCAGGCCAGAGCGAGAGCAGGCCGGAGACAGGGCGAGGGCAGGTCAGAGCGAGAGCAGGCCGGAGCCAGAGCGAGAGCAGGCCGGAGCCAAGGCGAGGGCAGGCCGGAGCGAGAGTGAGATCAGGCCGGAGCCAGGGCGAGGGCAAGCCTTAGCCAGACCGAGAGCAATAAGAAGCCAGGGCGAAGGCAGGCCGGAGCCAGGGCGAGGGCATGCCGGAACCAGGTCGAGGGCAGGCCGGAGCCAGGGCGAGAGCAGGCCGGAGCCAAGGCGAGGGCAGGCAGGAGCCAGAGCAGGAGCTGTCCGGAGCCAAGGCGAGGGCAGGCCAGAGCAAGGGCTGGCCGGAGCCAGGGCGAGGTCAGGCCGAAGCCAGAGCTAGAGCAGGCCGGAGCCAGGGCGATTGCAGGCCGGAGCCAAGGTAAGGTCAGACCAGAGTCCGAGCAAGAGCAGGCCGGAGCCGAGGCAAGGGCAGGCAAGAACCAGAGCGAGAGCAGGCTAGAGCGAGAGCAGGCCGGAGCCAAGGCGAGGGCAAGCCAGAGCCAGAACAAGGGCAGGCCGGAGCCAGGGCGAGGTCAGGCCGAAGCCAGAGCTAGAGCAGGCCGGAGCCAAGGAAAGGGCAGGCCAGAGCGAGAGCATGCCAGAGCCACAGCCAGATCAGGCCCGAGCCAGAGCGAGAGTAGGCCAGAGCCAAGGCTAGTGCAGGCGCGAGCCAGAGCGAGAGATGTCCGGAGCCAAGGAAACGGCAGGCCAGAGCGAGAGCAGGCCGGAGCCGAGGCAAGGGCAGGCAAGAACCAGAGCGAGAGCAGGCTAGAGCGAGAGGAGGCAGGGCGAGGGCAGACCGGTGCCAAGGCGAGAGCAGGCCGCAGCCAAGAAGAGGGCAGGCTTGAGCAGAGCCAGGGCAGGCCAGAGCGAGAGCAGGCCAGAGCCAAGGCGACGGCAGGCCAGAGTCAGAACGAGAGCAGGCCGGAGCCAAGGTGAGGGCAGGCCAGAGCCAGAGCGAGAGCAGGCCAGTGCCAGAGCGAGAGCAGGCCGGAGCCAAGGCAAGAGCAGGCCGGAGCCAAGGCGAGGGCAGGCCAGAAGCACAGCCAGGGCAGGCCAGAGCGAGAGCAGGCCGGAGCCAAGGCCAGGGCAGGCAAGAGCGAGAGCTGGTCGGAGCCAGGGCGAGGGCAGTCCGGAGCTACAGCGAGAGCAGGCCGGAGCCAAGGCGAGAGCAAGCCGGAGCCTAAGCGAGGGCAGGCCAGAGCGAGAACAGGCCGGAGCCAGGACGAAGGCAGGCCGAGGACTGGGCGACAGCAGGCCGGAGCCAAGGCGAGGGCAGGACAGAGCCAGAGCAGGCCGGAGCCAAGGCGAGGGCAGGACAGAGCCAGAGCAGGCCGGAGCCAGGGCGAGGGCAGGCCACAGTCAGAGCGAGAGGAGGCTGGAGCAAAGGCGAGGGCATGCCAGAGTGAGAGCAGGCCAGAGCCAGGACGAGGGCAGGCCAGAGCCAGAGCGAGAGTAGGCTAGAGCCAAAGCGAGGGCAGGCCAGAGCATGAGCAGGCCGGAGCCAGGACGAGGGCAGGCCGGAGCCTGGGCGAGAGCAGGCTGGAGCCAAGGCGAGGGCAGGACAGAGCCAGAGCAGGCCGGAGCCAGGGCGAGGGCAGGCCAGGGTCAGAGCGAGAGGAGGCCGGAGCCAAGGCGAGCGCATGCCAGAGCCAGAACAAGAGGAGGTCGGAGCCTGGGCAAGGGCAGGCCAGAGCGAGAGTAGTTTAGAGCCGAGGCTAGGGCATGCCAGAGCGAGAGCAGGCAGGAGCCAAGGTAAGGGGAGGCCGGAACCTGGGCGAGAGCAGGCCGGAGCCAGGGCGAGGCCAGAGCGATAGCAGGCCAGACCCAGAGCGAGAGTAGGCCAGGGCAAGGGCAGGCCAGAGCCAGAGAGAGGGCAGGCCAGAGCGAGAGCAGTTCGGAGCCAGGGCGAGAGCAGGACGGAGCTAAAGCGAGGGCAAGCCGGAGCCCGAGCTGTGGCATAGCGGAGCCAGGGCGAGGGCTGTACGGAGCTAGAGCAAGAGCAGGCCGGAGCCAAGGCAAGAGCAGGCTGGAGCCAAGGCGAGGGCAGGCCAGAGGCAGAACGAGGGTAGGCCAGAGCAACAGCTGGCTAGGGCGAGAGCAGGCTGGAGCCAAGGCAAGGACAGGCCAGAGCCAAAGCGAGAGCAGGTCGGAGCCAAGGTGAAGGCAGGACAGAGCCAGAGTGAGAGCAGGCCGGAGCCAAGGCAAAAGCAGGCCAGAGCGAGAGCAGGCCGGAGCCAAGGCGAGGGCTGGCCGGAGCCAGAGCGAGAGCAGGCCGGATCCAAGGCGACGGCAGGCCGAAAACAGAGCGAGAGAATGCCGGAGCCAGGGCAGGCCAGAGCCAGAGCAAGAGCAGGCCGGAGCCATAGCAAGAGCTGGCCAGAGCCAGAGCGAGAGTAGTCCAGAGCCAAGGCAAGAGCAGGCCAGAGCGAGAGAAGGCTGGAGCCAAGGCAAAGGCAGCCCGGAACCAGGGCGAGAGCAGGCCGGAGCCAGAGCGAGAGCAGGCCGGAGCCAGAGCGAGGGCAGGCTAGAGCCAGGGCGAGGGCAGGCCAGAGCCAGAGCGAGAGCAGGCCAGAGCCAAGGCGACGGCAGGCCAGAGCCAGAACGAGAGCAGGCCGGAGCCAAGGTGAGGGCAGGCCAGAGCCAGAACGAGAGCAGGCCAGTGCCAGAGCGAGAGCAGGCCGGAGCCAAGGCAAGAGCAGGCCGGAGCCAAGGCGAGGGCAGGCCAGAAGCACAGCCAGGGCAGGCCAGAGCGAGAGCAGGCCAGAGCCAAGGCGAGGGCAGGCAAGAGCGAGAGCTGGTCGGAGCCAGGGCGAGGGCAGTCCAGAGCTACAGCGAGAGCAGGCCGGAGCCAAGGCGAGAGCAAGCCGGAGCCTAAGCGAGGGCAGGCCAGAGCGAGAACAGGCCGGAGCCAGGACGAAGGCAGGCCGAGGCCAAGGCGAGGGCAGGACAGAGCCAGAGCAGGCCGGAGCCAGGGCAAGGGCAGGCCACAGTGAGAGCGAGAGGAGGCCGGAGCAAAGGCGAGGGCATGCCAGAGCGAGAGCAGGCCGGAGCCAGGACGAGGGCAGGCCAGAGCCAGAGCGAGAGTAGGCTAGAGCCAAAGCGAGGGCAGGCCAGAGCATGAGCAGGCCGGAGCCAGGACGAGGGCAGGCCGGAGCCTGGGCGAGAGCAGGCCGGAGCCAAGGCGAGGGCAGGACAGAGCCAGAGCAGGCCGGAGCCAGGGCGAGGGCAGGCCAGGGTCAGAGCGAGAGGAGGCCGGAGCCAAGGCGAGCGCATGCCAGAGCCAGAACAAGAGCAGGCCGGAGCCTGGGCAAGGGCAGGCCAGAGCGAGAGTAGTTTAGAGCCGAGGCTAGGGCATGCCAGAGCGAGAGCAGGCAGGAGCCAAGGTAAGGGGAGGCCGGAACCTGGGCGAGAGCAGGCCGGAGCCAGGGCGAGGCCAGAGCAAGAGCAGGCCAGAGCCAGAGCGAGAGTAGGCCAGGGCGAGGGCAGGCCAGAGCCAGAGAGAGGGCAGGCCAGAGCGAGAGCAGTTCGGAGCCAGGGCGAGAGCAGGACGGAGCTAAAGCGAGGGCAAGCCGGAGCCCGAGCTGTGGCATAGCGGAGCCAGGGCGAGGGCTGTATGGAGCTAGAGCAAGAGCAGGCCGGAGCCAAGGCAAGAGCAGGCTGGAGCCAAGGCGAGGGCAGACCAGAGGCAGAACGAGGGTAGGCCAGAGCAACAGCTGGCTAGGGCGAGAGCAGGCTGGAGCCCAGGCATGGGCAGGCCAGAGCCAAAGCGAGAGCAGGTCGGAGCCAAGGTGAAGGCAGGACAGAGCCAGAGTGAGAGCAGGCCAGAGCCAAGGCAAAAGCAGGCCAGAGCGAGAGCAGGCCGGAGCCAAGGCGAGGGCTGGCCGGAGCCAGAGCGAGAGCAGGCCGGATCCAAGGCGACGGCAGGCCGAAAACAGAGCGAGAGAATGCCGGAGCCAGGGCAGGCCAGAGCCAGAGCAAGAGCAGGCCGGAGCGAGAGTAGTCCAGAGCCAAGGCAAGGGCAGGCCAGAGCGAGAGAAGGCCGGAGCCAAGGCAAAGGCAGCCCGGAACCAGGGCGAGAGCAGGCCGGAGCCAGAGCGAGAGCAGGCCGGAGCCAGAGCGAGGGCAGGCTAGAGCCAGGGCGAGGGCAGGCCGGAGCCAGAGCAGGCCGGGGCCTCGGCGAGGGCAGGCCAGAGCGAGAGCAGGCCGGAGACAGGGCGAGGGTAGGTCAGAGCGAGAGCAGGCCGGAGCCAAGGCGAGGGCAGGCCGGAGCGAGAGTGAGATCAGGCCGGAGCCAGGGCGAGGGCAAGCCTTAGCCAGAGCGAGAGCAATAAGAAGCCAGGGCGAAGGCAGGCCGGAGTCAGGGCGAGGACATGCCGGAACCAGGTCGAGGGCAGGCCGGAGCCAGGGCGAGAGCAGGCCGGAGCCAAGGCGAGGGCAGGCAGGAGCTGGCCGGAGCCAAGGCGAGGGCAGGCCAGAGCAAGGGCTGGCCGGAGCCAGGGCGAGGTCAGGCCGAAGCCAGAGTTAGAGCAGGCCGGAGCCAGGGCGATTGCAGGCCGGAGCCAAGGCAAGGTCAGACCAGAGTCCGAGCGAGAGCAGGCCGGAGCCAAGGAAAGGGCAGGCCAGAGCGAGAGCATGCCAGAGCCACAGCCAGAGCAGGCCCGAGCCAGAGCGAGAGTAGGCCAGAGCCAAGGCTAGGGCAGGCGCGAGCCAGAGCGAGAGAAGTTCGGAGCCAAGGAAACGGCAGGCCAGAGCAAGAGCAGGCCGGAGCCGAGGCAAGGGCAGGCAAGAACCAGAGCGAGAGCAGGCTAGAGCGAGAGCAGGCTGGAGCCAAGGCGAGGGCAGGCCAGAGCCAGAACAAGGGCAGGCCGGAGCCAGGGCGAGGTCAGGCCGAAGCCAGAGCTAGAGCAGGCCGGAGCCAGGGCAAGGTCAGACCAGAGTCGGAGCGAGAGCAGGCGGAGCCAAGGAAAGGGCAGGCCAGAGCGAGAGCATGCCAGAGCCACAGCCAGAGCGAGAGTAGGCCAGAGCCAAGGCTAGTGCAGGCGCGAGCCAGAGCGAGAGATGTCCGGAGCCAAGGAAACGGCAGGCCAGAGCGAGAGCAGGCCGGAGCCAAGGCAAGGGCAGGCAAGAACCAGAGCGAGAGCAGGCTAGAGCGAGAGCAGGCAGGAGCCAAGGCGAGGGCAGACCGGTGCCAAGGCGAGAGCAGGCCGCAGCCAAGACGAGGGCAGGCTTGAGCAGAGCCAGGGCAGGCCAGAGCCAAGGCGACGGCAGGCCAGAGCCAGAACGAGAGCAGGCCGGAGCCAAGGTGAGGGCAGGCCAGAGCCAGAACGAGAGCAGGCCAGTGCCAGAGCGAGAGCAGTCCGGAGCCAAGGCGACGGCAGGCCAGAGCAAGAGCAGGCCGGAGCCAAGGCGACGGCAGGCCAGAGCCAGAGCAAGAGCCGGCCGGAGCCAAGGTGAGGGCAGGCCAGAGCCAGAACGAGAGCAGGTCAGTTCCAGAGCCATAGCAAGAGCTGGCCAGAGCCAGAGCGAGAGTAGTCCAGAGCCAAGGCAAGGGCAGGCCAGAGCCAGAGCGAGAGAAGGCCGGAGCCAAGTCAAAGGCAGCCCGGAACCAGGGCGAGAGCAGGCCAGAGCCAGAGCGAGGGCAGGCCAGAGCGAGAGCAGGCCGGAGCCTCGGCGAGGGCAGGCCAGAGCCAAGGCCAGGGCAGGCCAGAGACAGAGCTAGAGCAGGCCAGAGCCATAGCGAGAGCAGGCCAGAGCCATAGCGAGAGCAGGCCGGAGCCAGGGCGAGGGCAAGCCAGAGCCAGAGAGAGAGCAAGCCAGAGCCAGGGTGAGAGCAGGCCGGAGCCAAGGCAAGGGCAGACCAGAGGG
Source organism: Phyllobates terribilis (assembly GCF_046119375.1). Classification (NCBI taxonomy): domain Eukaryota; kingdom Metazoa; phylum Chordata; class Amphibia; order Anura; family Dendrobatidae; genus Phyllobates; species Phyllobates terribilis. The sequence goes on along the minus strand of NW_027362898.1, from coordinate 1,261,631 downwards.
AGAGCAGGCCGGAGCCAGGACGAGGGCAGGACAGAGCCAGAGAGAGAGCAGGCCGGAGCCAAGGCGAGGGCAGGCCAGAGCGAGAGCAGGGCAGGTCGGAACCAGAGCGAGAACAGGCCGGATCCAAGGCGAGGGCAGGCCAGAGCGCGATTAGGACGGAGCCAAGGCGAGGGCAGGCCAGAGCCAGAGTGATATCAGGCCGGAGTCAGAGCGAGTGCAGGCCGGAGCCAGTGCAAGGGCTGGCCAGAGCCAGAGCGAGAGTAGTCCAGAGCCAAGGCAAGGGCAGGCCAGAGCCAGAGTGAGAGAAGGCCGGAGCCAAGGTAAAGGCAGCCCGGAACCAGGGCGAGAGCAGGCCGGAGCCAGAGCGAGGGCAGGCCAGAGCCAGGGCGAGGGCAGGCCGGAGCCAGAGCGAGAGCAGGCCGCAGCCAGAGCGAGGGCAGGCCAGAGCCAAGGCCAGGGCAGGCCAGAGACAGAGCTAGAGCAGGCCGAAGCCAGGGCGAGGGCAAGCCAGAGCCAGAGAGAGAGCAAGCCGCAGCCTGGGTGAGAGCAGGCCGGAGCCAAGGCAAGGGCAGACCAGAAGGAGAGCAGGCCGGAGCCAGGACGAGGGCAGGACAGAGTCAGAGAGAGCAGGCCGGAGCCAAGGCGAGGGCAGGCCGGAGCCAGGGCGAGGGCAGGCCAGAGCGAGATCAGTCCAGAGCTAGGGCGAGGGCAGGACGGAACCAGAGCGAGAACAGGCCGGATCCAAGGCGAGGACAGGCCAGAGCGCGATTAGGACGGAGCTAAGGCGAGGGCAGGCCAGAGCCAGAGTGATATCAGGCTGGAGCCATAGCGAGTGCAGGCCGGAGCCACGGTCAAGGCAGGCCAGAACCAGAGCAAGAGCAGTCCGGAGCCAATGCGAAGGCAGGCCAGAGCCAGAGCAAGAGCAGGCCGGAGCCAAGGAGAGGGCAGGCCGGAGCCAGAGCGAGGGCAGGCCGGAGCCAAGGCGAGAGCAGGCCGGAGCCAGGGCGAGAGCAGGCCGGAGCCAAGGCAAGGGCAGGCCAGAGCCATTGCGAGATCAGGCCGGATCCAGAGCGAGGGCAGGCCGAAGCAAGGGTGTGAGCAGGCCGGAGCGAGGGCAGGCCGGAGCCAGGGCGAGAGCAGGCCAGAGCCAAGGCGAGGACAGGCCGGAGCCAGGGCGAGGGCAGGCCAGAGCCACAGCGAGAGTAGGCCGGAGCCAAGGCGAAGGCATGCAAGACAGAGTGAGAGCAGGCCGGAGCCAGGGCGAGGGCAGGCCAGAGCCAGCGCGAGAGTAGGCCAGAGCCAAAGCAAGGGCAGGCCGGAGCCAGAGCGAGGGCAGGCCAGAGCCAGGGCGAGGGCAGGCCGGAGCCAGAGCGAGAGCAGGCCGCAGCCAGAGCGAGGGCAGGCCAGAGCCAAGGCCAGGGCAGGCCAGAGACAGAGCTAGAGCAGGCCGAAGCCAGGGCGAGGGCAAGCCAGAGCCAGAGAGAGAGCAAGCCGCAGCCTGGGTGAGAGCAGGCCGGAGCCAAGGCAAGGGCAGACCAGAAGGAGAGCAGGCCGGAGCCAGGACGAGGGCAGGACAGAGTCAGAGAGAGCAGGCCGGAGCCAAGGCGAGGGCAGGCCGGAGCCAGGGCGAGGGCAGGCCAGAGCGAGATCAGTCCAGAGCTAGGGCGAGGGCAGGACGGAACCAGAGCGAGAACAGGCCGGATCCAAGGCGAGGACAGGCCAGAGCGCGATTAGGACGGAGCTAAGGCGAGGGCAGGCCAGAGCCAGAGTGATATCAGGCTGGAGCCATAGCGAGTGCAGGCCGGAGCCACGGTCAAGGCAGGCCAGAACCAGAGCAAGAGCAGTCCGGAGCCAATGCGAAGGCAGGCCAGAGCCAGAGCAAGAGCAGGCCGGAGCCAAGGAGAGGGCAGGCCGGAGCCAGAGCGAGGGCAGGCCGGAGCCAAGGCGAGAGCAGGCCGGAGCCAGGGCGAGAGCAGGCCGGAGCCAAGGCAAGGGCAGGCCAGAGCCATTGCGAGATCAGGCCGGATCCAGAGCGAGGGCAGGCCGAAGCAAGGGTGTGAGCAGGCCGGAGCGAGGGCAGGCCGGAGCCAGGGCGAGAGCAGGCCAGAGCCAAGGCGAGGACAGGCCGGAGCCAGGGCGAGGGCAGGCCAGAGCCACAGCGAGAGTAGGCCGGAGCCAAGGCGAAGGCATGCAAGACAGAGTGAGAGCAGGCCGGAGCCAGGGCGAGGGCAGGCCAGAGCCAGCGCGAGAGTAGGCCAGAGCCAAAGCAAGGGCAGGCCAGAGCAAGAGCGAGAGAACACAGTTTTAATTACCTGGCCTGTAGGTAACTGTTTTGAACAGCAAACCAGTGTCAAAAACTTTGCTGACACCCTGAAAAGAAAATTTAATGGAGGCCAGAAATGGCAGTATTTTCTGACAACGTATATGTGAGCCGTGTGACGGAGAAAACACAGTTTTAAATATCTGGCCTGTAGGTAACTGTTTTGAACAGCAAACCAGTGTCAAAAACTTTGCTGACACACTGAAAAAAAAATTTAATGGAGGCCAGAATTGTCAGTATTTTCTGAAAACGTATATGTGACCCGTGTGACGGAGAAAACGCAGTTTAAGGTAGATGACTTTTTAGCACTGTAATATGGAAAGGACCTGGCTGTATTCTGCAGTGCCAACAAACAAATGGTGCAGAAAAAACGTGTTCTCTGGATTGCTTTTTAAGCAAATAATGAGGATTAAGATGCAAAAAAAATTATTCCTGGCCCCTGAGACCTGGGCCTATTTCCAGAAATATTTAACAGCAGCAGCCGACAGAACTGGAATGGAGCCTCTTGTGCTATTTGCACTGCAGTCTGCTATATACACCGCATGCCTATACACCCTGCCTGCCTGATATATCTCTGCAGATGGATTAGTCCTCAGAAGGACTGTTTGTTAAGTTGGATATGTGTAATGTACGGTTTTTCTCCCTACACTACCTAATACACGATCAAATCTCTCCCTGACAAAGCAGCAGCTCTCCCTACACTGTCTGATCCGGAGTGACTGTAACGAGCATGGCGGCACCAGGTCTGATATAGACCTGATGACGCTGTGCGGCCAGCCAATCAGTGTAATGCCCACAACAGACACAGCCTTTATTATTTGTGGCATCCAGGCCTGGGGTGACACAGCTATAGTTACAATAATGTAGCTCCGGGTGGGCCCCCTCAGAGTGTGGGGCCCGGGGCAACAGCCCCCTCTGCTCCCCCGGTAGCTACGCTACTGGAACAAATTGTATGCTGCTACAGGGATAATGGCATACAAAGATATTATTGTGAAAGCCCTTATAAAAACATCCCTACCTGACTGCAGAGGTTGGCACTCTGTCTGTAAGATGAAATGGAGCCACTGCTCCACAGAGACAATCCCGAGTATTCCAGGCTTCTCCCTAAAGCACACACTAAAAAATAACAAACACATAAGAAAAACTGCGAAACCAGGCTGGGCCAAAAACCTATGGACGCCCAAGTAAAAAAGAATCCCCTAAACAAGTAAAAGCTTAAACAACATCATTGCAATGTTGCGGCGACCAAAAAACGTAGTTCTGGAGTTTAGAATTTTTTTCTCATTACGCCGTTTACTGATCGGATTAATTATTTTTTTATTTTGATAGATTGGGCGATTCTGAACACAGCGATACCAAATATGTGTATGTGTGATTTTTTTTTATTGTTTTACTTTGAATTGGGGCGAAAGGGGGGTGTTTTAACCTTTTATTTTTTTAATATGTTTAAACATTTTTTTTAAACTTTTTGATTGCTTCAATGGTCTCCATGGGAGACTAAAAGCAGCACTTGCCTGATCGGCTCTGCTACATACAGGCGATGATCAGATCGCCTCTATGTAGCAGATTTGCTCACGTGCTATAAGCCCCGACCACTGGGCGGCGCTCATAGCAATCTGGACATGATAGCCACAGAGGTCTCCTGCAAATCTTTGGTTGTCATGCCAACCCATCGGTGACCCGCAATCATGTGACAGGGTCACCGATGGGCAGGGAAAGTGATGCGCCTCCGGCTTGGCGATGTTAAATGCGGCTGTCAGAGATTGACAGTGGCATTTAACTAGTTAACAGCTGCAGGTGGATTGCGATTCCACTCGTGGCTGTTGCGGGCACATGTCAGCTGTATAGATCAGCTGACATGTGCCCGATTTAGTGCGGGCTCAAAGCCAGAGCCTGCGCTAAACAGGGGAATATGACCTGTGCCATACTATTACGGCATAGGTCGTAAATTAATGTGTCTCTCCTTAAACATCTAGTCCATTTTCCAAAGATTCGGGAACTACTCCTGCTCCTGTCAGCACTGCAGACGTTTTTGAAGTAGAGAGTATCCTGGCTACCAAGAGGGTAAGAGTAAAGACCTTTTCTCTTGTAGATTGGAAGGGGTTTGGTTTTGAGAAGAGATCCTGGGAACCCAGAGAGAACATCCATACCCCTCTCCTCCTGGAGAAATTTCTTGCAGGCCTAAAAAACGAGGGGGCATAAAGGGTGGTACTGTAGCTTCGGCGTCTCTGCCTCCTACCCTCTTTCCCTGGCAGAGACGCCGGAGGGCCCCCCTCTCTCCACGCTGACTCAGCCCGGCATGCGCGCACAGTGCACAGATGCCTGGGCACTGTGCTTAAGGTGTGCGTGCGCTCCCCTCCTCTTAAAGGGACAGCGCGCACCATCCTAAAGTGTCCCCGGCCAATGGCCGGAGGACTCTGGCTATTTAAGGCACCTCCTCCAATATGGAGGTGCTTGTGCAACTTAGTTTGTGGTTAACACTCTCTTTAGTTCCTGGTCCCAGTACATGTACCCACCTGTCTACCTGCCTATCAGCCGTGGCCACCAGCCTGTCTATCAGCCGTGCCCGCCTGCCTGTCTATCGGCCGAAACCTCTTGCCTGTCCATCAGTGGTATCAGTCTGTGTCTGCCTCCTGTCTCTGGGAATCAGCTGCCAATCATCCGAGGTCAGTACTGGAGTAGCACCTGGTTCACCTTCCTCGTCCCTCCTTGGATCACGGAGACGTTAAGCTGCCGTATATCTAAGGTCGGATTCTGTGAGGCACCTAGTTACGACTCTCCGATCCTTGCACCGTGGAACAGTTCTTTCATCACCTGCCCCGTTACATATATATATATATATATATATATATATATACACACACACACACACACACAGTACAGACCAACAGTTTGGACACACCTTCTCATTTAAAGATTTTTCTGTATTTTCTTGACTATGAAAATTGTACATTCACACTGAAGGCATCAAAACTATGAATTAACACATGTGGAATTATATACTTAACAAAAAAGTGTGAAACAACTGAAAATATGTCTTATATTCTAGGTTCTTCAAAGTAGCCACCTTTTGCTTTGATGACTGCTTTGCACACTCTTGGCATTCTCTTGATAAGCTTCAAGAGGTAGTCACCAGAAATGGTGTTCCAACAATCTTGAAGGAGTTCCCAGAGATGCTTAGCACTTGTTGGCCCTTTTGCCTTCACTCTGCGGTCCAGCTCACCCCAAAACTTCTCGATTGGGTTCAGGTCTGGTGACTGTGGAGGCCAGGTCATCTGGCGTAGCACCTCATCACTCTCCTTCTTGGTCAAATAGCCCTTACACAGCCTGGAGGTGTGTTTGGGGTCATTGTCCTGTTGAAAAATAAATGATGGTCCAACTAAACACAAACTGGATGGAATAGCATGCAGCTGCAAGATGCTGTGGTAGACATGCTGGTTCAGTATGCCTTCAATTTTGAATAAATCCCCACAGTGTCACCAGCAATGCACCCCCACACCATCACACCTCCTCCTCCATGCTTCACGGTGGGAACCAGGCATGTAGAGTCATCCGTTCACCTTTTCTGTGTCGCACAAAGACACAGTGGTTGGAACCAAAGATTTCAAATTTGGACTCATCAGACCAAAGCACAGATTTCCACTGGTCTAATGTCCATTCCTTGTGTTCTTTAGCCCAAACAAGTCTCTTCTGCTTGTTGCCTGTCCTTAGCAGTGGTTTCCTAGCAGTTATTTTACCATGAAGGCCTGCTGCACAAAGTCTCCTCTTAACAGTTGTTGTAGAGATGTGTCTGCTGCTAGAACTCTGTGTGGCATTGACCTGGTCTCTAATCTGAGCTGCTGTTAACCTGCGATTTCTGAGGTTAGTGACTCGGATAAACTTATCCTCAGAAGCAGAGGTGACTCTTGGTCTTCTTTCCTGGGGCGGTCCTCATGTGAGCCAGTATCTTTGTAGCACTTGATGGTTTTTGCAACTGACTGACCTTCATTTCTTAAAGTAATGATGGCCACTCGTTTTTCTTTACTTAGCTGCTTTTTTCTTGCTATAATACAAATTCTAACAGTCTATTCAGTAGGACTATCAGCTGTGTATCCACCAGACTTCTGCACAACACAACTGATGGTCCCAAACCCATTTATAAGGCAAGAAATCCCACTTATTAAACCTGACAGGGCACACCTGTGAAGTGAAAACCATTTTCGGTGACTACCTCTTGAAGCTCATGAAGAGAATACCAAGAGTGTGCAAAGCAGTCATCTAAGCAAAAGGTGGCTACTTTGAAGAACCTAGAATATAAGACATATTTTCAGTTGTTTTCACACTTTTTTGTTAACTATATAATTCCACATGAATTCATAGTTTTGATGCCTTCAGTGTGAATGTACAATTTTCATAAGCATGAAAATACAGAAAAATCTTTAAATGAGAAGGTGTGTCCAAACTTTTGGTCTGTACTGTATATATGTATGTGCATATGCAAATGTATTTACATTATTTAAGCAAAAAGGAAAATTTATATGTGTATGGAACTATGCCTTATCCAGATCATAGGATTAACAGTAAAAGTTATCACCATGCAATATCAAATGTCATAATGCAAAAAAGAATACAGAAATAAGTTCATAAAAAGTTTAATTTGTGCATATTATTACGTACTCTGATGGATCAACCCCGTACTCCAAGATTTTGCCACATGGGGGTTGTCGTAGCGCCTATGCAGCTAATGGGACATAATGTTATAAAGTGGGGTGAATATTGTGGATCACATATTGTTGGACATTTTGTGATGTGACCGAAGCACTCCTGGACATCTGTGGATGGGGTAACTAGCTCCCGTCACACTGGTGGCAGCGGTGGGATGCGGTCCATCTTCTTCAGGAGCCAAGGACTGAATGGAAGACATCTACCAGAAGCTAAAGAGGAATACGTTGAAGGACCTTGTGGAAGCTCGAGGGTTAACCGCCAGCAACAAAACAAAAGCGGATTTGATAGCAGCCATTATGGAGCTCAACAACGCAACAACCTCCAGTGAGAACGTGGAAGAGACTGAATTCCAGAGGGAGGTAAAGAGCAGACTGGCACTTTATGCTCCCAACCCGGCAGTACAGATCATAGATAAGTTGATGGCTGATGTGCGTACTGATCTGGATAAAAAGATGGAGATGGAGAGGGCAGAGTGGATGGAGCTAGCCAGGATGGAGATGGCAGAGCGGACCAAGATAGAGCTAGCCAAGATGGAGATGGCAGAACGGAGAGAGGAGATACAGCGAGCAGGGGGAGCCCTGGCTTCCTCCCCGGTTCCTCGCAGGGGTAAGCCACAAAAAGATCCAATACAATGCCTTCCGACATTGGGGGAGGCAGAGGAAGACATTGATGGCTTTCTGCAGGACATTGAGCGGCAGTGTACCCTTCATAAAGTGGAGCCGGAGGATTGGGTCCAGATTCTGGCCAGCAAGCTGACGGGCCGAGCAGCGGATGCTTATCGCACTGTATCGGATAAGGACTGTATGGACTATAAGCGAGTCAAAGAAGTGATCTTGGCCCGGTATGCACTAACACCAGAGGCATACCGTCAAAAGTTCCGCAAAACCACAAAACGGGAAACGGATACTCATGCTGAATGGGCCTGTAAACTATGGCGGTCACTGCTACAGTGGGTACAAGGTAGCAAAGCAGACACGAAGGAGGACGTCCTACAGCTCATCGCGTTAGAACGATTCTTTACTGGGTTAACTCCCGAGACGCAAGAATGGCTTCGGGACCGACGACTCTTGAGGAGGCCGCATGGCTGACCGATGAACATTATGATGCCAGGAGGGCCCAATTGTCAGGGTCCAAAACTGTCTCAAGGGGCCCTCCCATGGGTCTGGAGGCCCCTAAACCACAGAAGCTTGGCGGGGGACCCACCAATACCCCGGCCTACCAGAGTCCTCCTGGGGTGCGATGCCACACCTGCCATCAGCTGGGTCACCAGCAGAGACACTGTCCCAACTGGACCCAGCCCACCCAGTGGCCAAAACCGGAAACGACTACCTTCAACCGGGCCGCTGTACACTGCTATCAAGGTGAAGCCGACCCGGCATCGGTGGCATGGCTAATTATGGGATGGAAGAGATAGAGGGAGTGCTGCATGAACTGGACCCTGTGCAGGCAGCCCAGGCGGATAATCGACAACAACATCGACAGTCGGTGTGGATTAATGGTAAACGGCTGCAAGGATTAAGAGATTCCGGAGCTACTCTGACCCTTGTGAAGTCGCATCTCGCCCAAGACCAAAAGACGGGTCGGACAGTGGCGGTCCGTGTAGCAGGGGGAGCTATGCATCGACTGCCCACGGCCAAGATTCACCTGAACTGGGGGGTCGGGGATGGCCTTGTCGAGGTCGGCATGATGAAGGATTTGCCTGCTGATGTCCTGCTGGGAAATGACTTGGGGCCCATGTTGTCTTCCTTCTCGGTCGCCCCCCTGGCTGACACATATCCTGTGACTACCCGGAGACAAGCTCAAGCTGCGGAGGCGGAATCACACTCGGAGGAGGCCCAGGTAAGACACTACAGCCCTTCACGTATTCCCATAGCCAGACACATTTCATGGGACACCCCAGCAGAATTTAGGAGGGAGGTACTAGAGGATCCCTCATTGCAGGGGTATCGCGGGAAGGCATAAGAGGGGAGAGGGGTATTGGAAGGTGAACAGTTTATATGGCATCAGGGACTCCTCTACAGGGTTACAGAGCAAACTCACTCAGGGACGAGCCCCACTGTAAAACTACAGCTGGTAGTTCCCAAAAAGTATAGGCAGGAGTTGCTGCGAATCTCTCATGACATACTCTTGGCGGGGCACCTCGGAGTCAGCCGCACCAGGTATCGTCTGACACAAAACTTCTTTTGGCCAGGGGCATCCCATGATGTTCGTCAGTACTGCCAGACCTGTGACAGTTGCCAGCGCATTGGCAAGAGGGGAGATCGCTGCAAGGCCAAATTACACCCCCTTCCCATTGTGGAGGAGCCATTTAGCCGAGTAGCGGTCGATCTGATAAGGCCGTTAGCCAAACCCAGTCCGTCAGGGAAAAGGTATATATTGACAGTGATAGATTACGCCACGCGGCATCCAGAGGCGGTTGCCTTACCTAACATACTGGCAGAGACGGTGGTGGCTGCCCTGCTCCAGGTTTTCTCACGGGTTGGATTTCCCCGGGAGATTATCTCGGATCAGAGCACCCAATTTACGGCAGAGGTGACCAGCCAACTGTGGAGACTGTGTGGTGTAAAGTCCATTAGAAGCGCCCCATACCACCCGCAAACCAACGGGTTGTGTGAGCGCTTTAAAGGAACGTTAAAACAACTCATTGGGACGTTCACCCGGACCTACAGGGACTGGGAGAAATTCTTGCCGCACCTCCTGTTCGCCTATCGGGTGGTGCCCCAAAAATCTACGGGGTTCTCCCCATTTGAACTGTTATATGGGAGGCGGGTGAGGGGGCCCCTAGACTTAGTGCAAGAGCTCTGGGAAGGGGAGGAAACCATAGCAGGAACCCCTATCGTGCCCTTCGTGCTGGAACTCCAGGACCGCCTGCAGGAGTTGACTCAGGCTGTGCGTGTGAACATGCAGGCAGCCCAACGGCGCCAGCGCATATGGTACGATCAGAGGGCTAAAGAACGCACCTTCGAGATAGGACAGAAGGTCCTGGTACAAGAATCGGTTAGGCAGAACAAATTCCAGGCCGCATGGCAGGGGCCTTACCGGGTAGTGGGGAAAATAGCCGACACCACCTACAATGTCGCCGATTGTGACGACCCCAGGGTTATCCGCATGTTCCACGTGAATACGCTGAAGCCCTACCGGGAGTGCCCTGAAGAGGTAGCTGCCATCTGCGCACCCGAAGCAGAGGATTTAGCCGGACTTCCCTTGCCTGATGTCTTTGGTGAGAAGACTCAGTCGAAAACCTGGGACCAGGTACACTTAGGAGAAAACCTAGGGGCCCGGGAGAGAGAGCAGGCTGAGACATTGCTGAGGCAGCGGCAGAGGATGTTCTCAGAGAGACCGGGGTTCACCCGACTTGCACAACACAAGGTTGAGACACAAGATCAGACCCCCCTGAGACAACCCCCCTTCCGCGTCCCGGAGTCTGTACGAGAAGGGATGCGACAAGAGATACGGGGATGTTTTTTTTAGGGGTCATTGAGGAGTCAGATAGTCCCTGGGCGTCCCCTGTATTGTTAGTGCCTAAGAAAGATGGGACTACCCAGTTTTGTGTAGACTATCGCAAGCTAAATGAGAAAACTGTGACGGATGCGTATCCCATGCCGCGTGTGGACGAGTTGTTAGACAGGCTGGCTGGGGCAAAGTATTTGACCACCATCGATCTATGCAAAGGCTATTGGCAGATCCCCCTAAGTCCTGATGCTATTCCCAAGTCTGCATTTGTCACCCCGTTTGGCTTATTCCAGTTTCGGGTTATGCCATTTGGGATGAAGAATGCCCCCGCGACCTTCCAGAGGCTGGCTGACTGGCTTCTGGATGGTCTCCAGGACTATGCTTGTGCCTACCTGGATGACATCGTCGCCTACAGCGCGACATGGGATGAGCATCTTAATCACCTAGAGACAGTATTGGATAGGATCCACAAAGCCGGAATCACCCTGAACCCCAACAAGTGTCACATAGGCAAAGCAGAGGTTCAGTATTTAGGACATTGGGTGGGGGGTAGAAAACAACGACCGGAACCCGCCAAGATTGACGCGGTAGCCAAGTGGCCCACCCCACGTACTAAAACCCAAGTCATGGCCTTTCTAGGAACAGCGGGGTATTATAGGAAATTTGTCCCTAATTACAGCAGCATTGCCAAGCCCCTCACTGATCTGACACATAAGAACCTCCCCCGCCAGGTAACCTGGACCCCCCAGTGTGAGGAAGCCTTCCGCCAGCTAAAGAATGCTCTCACAAATACCCCGATATTGGCCGCACCCGATGCAACTAAACGTTTCCTTGTTCACACAAACGCATCTATGTTTGGGTTGGGGGCAGTACTGAGCCAAGTCGGGCCGAAGCACTCCTGGCCCCCACCTTCCAGTGCTCACTTAGCAATGGCAAACAGACAATGTGCTGATTAATGGGTTGTTGCATAACTGCTGTCTGGGAGCCTTCTGTGGGTATTATCTGGTGAGAACAATGGGTGTTAAAAATAGCCTGTGTGATTCTCTATAAAACCTGCTTGTGAGAATAAAAGTTAAGTTCATCTTGGAGACACTGTGCGATAGTCATATTTTATTTACCCCAGTGTAAGAAAAGCCTTTCCATGTCAGGGGCCTACAGAAGAAGATTGGACATCTGCGGATGGGGTAACTAGCTCCCGTCAAACGTACTATCCAAAGGCACATCATCACCCCTTCCACATGCTTCAACACACGTTTCGCTACCGATTCATTAGGAAGTGAGGTGGAGGAGGAAGAGGCGATGTTTTATAGGGTGATTACAGCTGTGGTTACTTACAAATCAAGGACGCCATATTATCGGACGCCTCTACTGTCCCACGCGTCCGGATAGCCGTCTCGTCTGCGACCGAATGGTCGTGTTTCGGTGATGTACAAAGGTCGCAGTTCAATGAAAACATCCCAGTATCGGGTACGAGAGCACACCGGAGCATGCGCAGTGTGGCGCACAGCGACCCTGCAGCCATATTAGAAAAGGGAAAAAGTGCGGGTCAGCATCAAAGTCTAAATATAATTATACGTGCCAAAATAGAATTGTATGAAATATAGAAAAAGTTCTATATGTAATATAGTTAATGCGTGCATACACAATATTATTGCTTATATAATGTGTATATGTAAAAGTGAATAAACACACTATAAACTCTCTATATGTACTGTAAAATAAAGCCAACAATACATGTATATATGTTTATTCAATCAAATGCACTATGATATATATTGATTATATTATTCGATTGATAATAAGGACAAGACACTGAAGATGAGAATATGCCAAAAATCCTAGTGTATACTTAAAGAAAACTTGAAAATCCCCACTGTTCATTTAAACCTCTGGGGGTCATACTTCTTAGAGTGGTGATCCATTTACTTTTTTATTTATTATTTATTTATTCAGTCTGGGCCAGCTTTTTGGCTAGATTTTCCCTCCTATTCCCAGGATACAGACGGGCAATCCCTTTGACACATAAGAGATGACATTGATGAGGGTAGTAATTCCGAAACTGTCTCGCCAAAGGTTTAGGTTGAGAAATAGCACCCACCTTGACAGATTTTCTCCACTGCCCTAATATTTTTGATGTGTTCCTAAGCTCCCGAGTTGTCATACCAATATAGATGAGTCCACAGAAACATGTGGCTTGATAGATGACCATAGATGTTCTACAATTAATGAAATACAGAATCTTGTAAGCCTACTCACCCATCGAATCCTGAAAGGTATTTGTTTTTTCAATATATCTGCACTCTTTGCAGTTGCCACACTTCCATGTGCCCCATTTGGGGCCTTTTGAGACAAATATACATTGCTCAAAAAAATAAAGGGAACACTTAAACAACAGAATATAACTCCAAGTAAATCAAACTTCTGTGAAATCAAACTGTCCACTTAGGAAGCGACACTGATTGACAATCAATTTCACATGCTGTTGTGCAAATGGAATAGACAATAGATGGAAATTATTGGCAATTATCAAGACACCCTCAATAAAGGAGTGGTTCTGCAGGTGGGGACCACAGACCACATCTCAGTACCAATGCTTTCTGGGCTGATGTTTTGGTCACTTTTGAATGTTGGTTGTGCTTTCACACTTGTGGTAGCTTGAGACGGACTCTACAACCCACAGAAATTGCTCAGGTAGTGCAGCTCATCCAGGATGGCACATCAATGCGAGATGTGGCAAGAAGGTTTGCTGTGTCTGTCAGTGTAGTGTCCAGAGGCTGGAGGCGCTACCAGGAGACAGGTCAGTACACCAGGAGACGTGGAGGGAGCCGTAGGAGGGCAACAACCCAGCAGCAGGACTGCTACCTCCGCCTTTGTACAAGGAGGAACAGAAGAAGCACTGCCAGAGCCCAGCAAAATGACCTCCAGCAGACCACAAATGTGCATGTGTCTGCACAAACAGTTATAAACCGACTCCATGAAGGTGGTATGAGGGCCCGACGTCCACAGAAGGGGGTTGTGCTCACAGCCCAACACCGTGCAGGATGCTTGGCATTTGCCACAGAACACGATTGGCAAAGTTGCCACTGGCTCCCTGTGCTCTTCACAGATGAAAGCAGGTTCACACTGAGCACATGTGACAGACATGACAGAGTCTGGAGACGCCGTGGAGAGCGATCTGCTGCCTGCAACATCATTCAGCATGACCGGTTTGGCAGTAGATCAGTAATGGTGTGGGGTGGCATTTCTTTGGAGGGCCGCAAAGCCCTCCATGTGCTTGCCAGAGGTAGCCTGACTGCCATTAGGTACCGAGATGAGATCCTCAGACCTCTTGTGAGACCACATGCTGGTGCGGATGGCCCTGGGTTCCTCCTAATGCAGGACAATGCCAGACCTCATGTGGCTGGAGTGTGTCAGCAGCTCCTGCAAGATGAACGCATTGAAGCTACGGACTGGCCCGCCCGTTCCCCAAACTGAATCCGATTGAGTACATCTGGGACATCATGTCTCGCTCCATCCACCAACGTCACGTTGAACCACAGACTGTCCAGGAGTTGGTGGATGCTTTAGTCCAGGTCTGGGAGGAGATCCCACAGGAGACCATCTGCAACCTCATCAGGAGCATGCCCAGGCGTTGTAATGAGGTCATACAGGCACGTGGAGGCCACACACAATACTCAGCCTCATCAGGAGCATGCCCAGGCGTTGTAGGGAGGTCATACAGGCACGTGGAGGCCACAAACAATACTGAGCCTCATTTTGACTTGTTTTAAGGACATTACATCAAGGTTGGATCAGCCTGTAGTGTGTTTTTCCACTTTAATTTTGGTGGTGACTCCAAATCCAGGCTTCCATTGGTTAATAAATTTGATTTCCATTAACCCCTTAAGCCCCGCGGGTGGTTTGCACGTTAATGACCGGGCCAATTTTTACAATTCTGACCACTGTCACTTTATGAGGTAATTACTCTGGAACGCTTCAACGGATCCCCCTGATTCTGAGATTGTTTTTTCGTGACATATTGTACTTCATGATTGTGGAAAAATTTCTTCGATATCACTTGCGTTTATTTGTGAAAAAAACGGAAATTTGGCGAAAATTTTGAAAATTTTGCAATTTTCAAAATTTGAATTTTTAAGCCCTGAAATCAGAGCGATATGTCACACAAAAGAGTTAATAAATAACATTTCCCACATGTCTACTTTACATCAGCACAATTTTGGAACCAAAATTTTTTTTTGTTAGGGAGCTATAAGGGTTAAAAGTTGACCAGCGATTTCTCATTTTTCCAACAAAATTTACAAAACCATTTTTTTAGGGACCACATCACATTTGAAGTCACTTTGAGAGGTCTTTATGACAGAAAATACCCAAAAGTGACACCATTCTAAAAACTGCACCCCTCAAGGTGCTCAAAACCACATTCAAGAACTTTATTAACCCTTCAGGTGCTTCATAGGAATTTTTTGAATGTGGAAGAAAAAAATGAACATTTAACTTTTTTCACAAAAATGTTACTTTAGACCCAATTTTTTTTATTTTCACAGGGGTAACAAGAAAAAATGGACCGCAAAATTTGTTGTGCAATTTCCCCTGGGCACGCAGATACCCAATATTTGGGGAAAAAACACTGTTTGGGCGCACTGTAGGGCTCGGAAGGGAAGGAGCGCCATTTGACTTTTTGATTGTAAAATTTGCTTGAATAATTAGCGGACACCATGTTGCGTTTAGAGAGCCCCTGTGTGCCCAAACATTGGAGCTCCCCCACAAGTGACCCCATTTTGGAAACTAGACCCCCAAGGCACCTTTCTAGATGCATAGTGAGCACTTGGAACCCCCAGGTGCTTCACAAATTGATTCGTAATAATGAAAAAGTGAAAAAAAAAACACTTTTTCATTTTTACGAATCAATTTGTGAAGCACCTAGGGGTTCCAACTGCTCACTATGCATCTAGATAGGTGCCTTGGGGGGTCTAGTTTCCAAAATGGGGTCACTTGTGGGGGAGCTCCAATGTTTGGGCACACAGGGACTCTCTAAATGCAACATGGTATCCGCTAAGAAATTGAATGGAAAATAAGGCTCAAATTGTTAGCGGACACCACATTGCGTTTGGAGAGCCCCTCTGTGCCCAAACTTTGGAGCTCCCCCACAAGTGACCCCATTTTGGAAACTAGACCCCCCAAGGCACCTTTTTAGATGCATAGTGAGCACTTGGAACCCCCAGGTGCTTCACAAATTGATTCGTAATAATGAAAAAGTGAAAAAAAAACCACTTTTTCATTTTTACGAATCAATTTGTGAAGCACCTAGGGGTTCCAAGTGCTCACTATGCATCTAGATAGGTGCCTTGGGGGGTCTAGTTTCCAAAATGGGGTCACTTGTGGGGGAGCTCCAATGTTTGGGCACACAGGGACTCTCTAAATGCAACATGGTATCCGCTAACAAATTGAATGGAAAATCGGCTCAAATTGTTAGCTGACACCACATTGCGTTTGGAGAGCCCCTCTGTGCCCAAACTTTGGAGCTCCACACAAGTGACCCCAATTTGGAAACTAGACCCCCCAAGGCACCTATCTAGATTCATAGTGAGCACTTGGAACCCCAGGTGCTTCACAAATTGATTCATAAAAATGAAAAAGTGTTTTGTTTTTTTTTTCACTTTTTCATTATTACGAATCAATTTGTGAAGCACCTGGGGGTTCCAAGTGCTCACTATGCATCTAGAAAGGTGCCTTGGGGGGTCTAGTTTCCAAAATGGGGTCACTTGTGGCGGAGCTCCAAAGTTTGGGCACAGAGGGGCTCTCCAAACGCAATGTGGTGTCCGCTAACAATTTGAGCCGATTTTCCATTCAATTTGTTAACGGATATCATGTTGCATTTAGAGAGTCCCTGCGTGCCCAAACATTGGAGCTCCCCCACAAGTGACCCTATTTTGGAAACTATACCCCTCAAGGATTTTATTAAGGTGTATAGTGAACATTTTGAACCCAGAGGTACGGCACAGAATTTGTTTACATTAGGTCATCATATTGAATAAGTTGTCATTATTCTTGAGCGCAAGTGCTCGCTACTTGAGTTTGCATCGGGTACTCAGGTATGCACCATGTACAGCGTGTGCTCGAGTGACATGCTTGAGTCCCTGCTCCGCATGTTTCACGGTTATTAGACACCCAAAAAAAAACATGCGGGGATCGCTCGTGCATGGCAGGCAATCCCCGTAAAGTTTTTTGGCCGCGAAGCATATGGGGCAGAGACTCGAGCATGTCACTCAAATACCCACGATACTCAATGCATACCAGAGCACCCGATGCAAACTCAAGTAGCGAGCACTTGCTCTCAACACTAGTCGCCATATCGTCATCTTTTTTTCTTACTTTTGAAAAAAATCCCAACCCCAGCCCTAACCCTAGCACAACCCTAGCCCCAGCACAACCCTAGCCCCAGCACAACCCTAGCCCCAAACCCAGCCCTAACCCTAGCCCAATCCTAACCCAAGAGTTTATTTTTGACGCCGTTCCTTGTGCGGTATAAGTGATTAGACGACTTTATTCTTCGGGTCGGTGTGATTACAGCAATGCCAGAATCATATGGGGTTTTTATGACTGACAGCTGTCACACACTAAAAGACGCATTTTTTGTAAAATCTAGTTTTTGCATCGCCATATTTTGAGAGCTATAATTTTTCCAGATTTTGGCAGACAGTCATGTGACGGCTCGTTTTTTGCGGGATGACTTGACGTTGTTATTGGTGCCATTTTCAGGCACGTGACATTTTTTGATCGCTTTCTATTCCGATTTTTGGGAGGCAGAATAAACAAAAACCAACAATTCAGGAATTGTTTTTTTTTTTTTTTTTATTCTGTTCCGCGTGTGGTAAAATCGATAAGGCAGCTTTATTCTTCGGGTCAGTACGTTTACAGCGGTACCACATTTGTATCATTTTTCTATGTTTTGGCGCTTATACACAATAAAAGCTATTTTATAGAAAAAAATATTTTTTAGTATCGCTTTATTCTGAGAGCTATAACTTTTTTATTTTTCGGCTGATGGAGCTGTATGGTGGCTAGTTTTTTGCGGGACGAGATGACGTTTTCAGAGGTATCATTTTTATTTATATGCGTCTTTTTGATCGCGTGTTATTCCACTTTTTATTTGGCGGTATGGTGATAAAGCATTGTTTTTTGCTTCGTTTTTGTTTTTTTTTTTTTACCGTGTTCACCGAAGGGGTTAACTAGTGGGACAGTTTTATAGGTCAGGTTTTTCCGGACGCGGCGATACCAAATATGTGTACTTTTATTGTTTTTTTTTTATTTTTTTTATAATAATATTTATTGATGGGTACATTATATTTTTATTTTTGGTGTATTATTTTTTTTATTTTTTTATAATATTTTTGCACATTTTTTTTTTCCACTTTCACACAGTTTATACACTTTATTACTTTGTCCCACTCTGGGACTTTCACTTTTTTTTTTCTGATCGCCTGCATGGCACAGGAATGGAGCACCATCCCTATGCCATGAAGGCTGTCAGAAGTGCACAGTGTGAAGATTGCTTGGAGATGCACTGCGCATGTCCAAGCAATCTTCCTGCTCTCTGGTGACCCGGATGTTGTCATGACGACATCGGGTCATCATGGCAACACCCGGGAAGCCTTTGCAGACTGCGCTGGAAGCCGGAAGAGGAGGTGAGTATCGCCGATCACCTCCCCTTGCCCCCGCAATGCCGCGATCGACTTCGATCGCAGCATCGCGGGGGTTAATGTGCTGGGAGCGGTGCAGGACCGCTCCCTGCACATAGTACCGGGTGTCAGCTGTGACAATCAGCTGACACCCGGCGGCGATCGCGCCCGCACAGCCTGTGTGCGCGCGCGATCACGATGACGTACTAATACGGGTCTGGCTCTTAAGTCCCAGGGCACAGACGCGTATTAGTACGTCAGATGTTATTAAGGGGTTAATGATGTTTGTGTGATTTTGTCATCAGCACATTCAACTTTGTACAGAACAAAGTATTCAATGAGAATATTTCATTCATTCAGATCTAGGATGTGTTATTTGAGCGTTCCCTTTATTTATTTGAGCAGTGTATATGAAGATGTATCAGGTACATGATGACTATGTACTAGTATATCACGTAGTGTCTTATTACGTTTAGCCATAATCAATGGACGATTTGATAGAAAAGGAAGTATTGTCTGATCCTGTTGGAGAATTAGCCAAAATTTGGAGATGATATTACTAATTTCCTTCCACCTCGAATGATAATTCGTGATGAATTGAACATGCCCATCAGATTCCTTTTTCTTTTTAGTAATGAGAAGATATTGTCTATTGGCGTGTTTGGCCCGATAGTAGGCCTGTTGAATAATTTCCATTTTGTACCACGTTGTAAGTATCTACTGGTCATATCACATGCCTATTCTTCAAAAGCTTTGTTTTGGTCACAAATACGATGTGCCCTAATAAATTGTCCGGATGGCATTGCCTGTATTACATGTGCCAGATGACTGATTTGGCATGCAAGAAAGCATTGGCACTAGTAATCTTGTGATAAATATTTGTATGCGACTGTCCATGGTCATCAACATGAATATCCAAATGCGAAAAATCAATTTTCTTTTGATCAATATGATGGGTTAGCTTAATATTCAATGCATTGTCAATTAGATATTTTAAGAATTTTTCAAGTTCCTCATGGGAGCCCTGCAAAATAAACAACACATCGTCTATGAATCTCATCCAAGATATCACTGATCCCAATGACGTATGTTCAATGTTCTGGAATCGGATGTATTCACACTCCCAAAATCCCAAGGAGAGATTGGCGTAAGATGGGGCCCAAGCCGCGGCCATTGACACCTCTTTCTTCTGTTAGGTAGTATTGATCTTTGAACACAAAATTATTATATAACAAAATGTATTCTGTTACGAATCCGGGTGGTGGAACCTCTGTGCTGTGATGCAAGGAGGGATCAGAGGGGCGTAACTAAGTGCCTACCCGGACCGACCCTGGCCACACAGCGGCTTAGTCGACTCTGTGAACCAAGGAGGGACCGGGAAGGTGAACCAGGTGCCACTCTGGGACCGACCTTGTGAGAGCAGGCGACTCCCATGGGACTGATGGCTGAAGTTGAAAGGCACAGCGGATGAGCACGGCCAGTTGACAGGCGGGCACGGCTGATAGACAGGCTGGCGGGCACTGGGACCTTCAAGGTAGAGGTGAAGATGCTGGAGCTGTCCAAGGTAGAAGTGCTGAAACTGTTGTATCCAGAAGCACCAGAGCTGTCCACTAGCGTGGTGCTGAACCTGGATGGCACTGCCCTCCAACGTTGTGGTATTGAAGCAAATGTTACTATAACGTCCTGGTTACAAGCCGTCCACTGCTGTGGTGCTGAATCTAGACAGTTCTTCCCATATAAAAGCTGTCCACTGCTGTGGTGCTGAATCTAGACAGTACTGCCCAGATCAGAGCTGCCCACCGTTGTGGTGCTGAATCTAGGACTGTAGTGCCCAGAGGAGAGGTGCCAACCACTGTGGTGCTGAACCAGTACTATAGAAGGGAGAGAACACAGGAGCTCACCCCCGCTGCTGAGCAGAGATGCTAGATGTGCTGTAGTTGTCTTCTATTGTCCCTCAGCAGATAGCATCATGCTATGAATGGGATGTGCTCTGCTATATCCCTGCGGCTTGTAGATCAGGAACCAGGGCTTCAGTGTGCGTCACCTGAATGACAGCAGTCTGGCACCACCAATGCTGCTATGCGGGACATTGCGCCCTTTACTACTGCCTGCGATGTAAAACCCCTTCTGATTGGAGCCCATGGATCTGTGATTGGTTATTGAAGACACACCCTCGTACATGGTGGACTTGTCTGTTCCCTTTAAACATATGAGCGGTTCTCACATGTTGTGGCTGATGTCTGATAACATAAGTGCTATCCCCTCATTCTGTATCACTGCAGCTGTCATCTGATGGGCGGCTGATGTATTCCATCACTATAGTACGGGTGAGATCACAGCCATCTGTAGGAACAAAACACCATCTCATCCGTGTCATGTACAGAAGCATGTCACTATGCAAGTCGCCCCCGTACTCCTAAACATCAGCAATAAAGCAGGAAGGAGTGTGTCACTGAATGCAAGATGTAACGAGATAAAACCAACCTTGTAAGGCTACATGCGTAGTGGTCATAGCCACCTCCAGTTACTGTCACATAAAATTCCTGGTGCCACTGATAAAGGAGGGGAGATCTCCGTAATACGGTGTCTGTGCACGTTTAGTCCACCAGTGTCTGGAAGGAACGTTGAGCTCAGCTATGCTGCTCATGAGAGCGCAGGGTCCTAATGTCCACCATTACCACTCCATTCTTAGTCTAATTTTACATATCATTTCATCAATGTGTTTCATCTGACATTAACCTTATTTATTATATTTTCAATTAAACACTTTATTAATAATATCTAAAGATTTAAAAAAAGATAAGTATATGATAAACTATATGTCGGTCGCGAATAAATGTACTAATGAATTTACTCTGCATCTCAAGTGTCATATCTACAGTGCCAAAGGTTTCCTTTCTGGATCTTATTGATATTCCTTCTATGCACTACATCTTCTAATTAGGAGTGCGAAACTTCTAACGCTTTACACTATGATAAACTGATATATATAAGTACTCGTATATACACTATTTGGACAAAACTTATAACAGCGAAGTACTGTTCATATAGTTAAGTGGCTTAGCAACGGTACAGGAGATAAGATGAGAATAATAGGTTTAGTCTTTAGGATAGGGTTAATGGATAGAGACTGCAAGATGTCGGTGAGTGACACGAAAGAGTGAGACGGACCCGTCCCATCGTGTGCGTAAGAAGGGCACGGTGGAAGAAAAAGAAACCATGCCCATTGCAGCAAGCCAAGGGAGAACGGGTGGAGACTCCCAGGAAACGGGCAGGTGAGCCAGAAGTGGCCTCCCCCAAGAATGGGCAGAGCAACGTAAGAGCACACCCATGGCAGAGTGGGCTGGGACCATTGTTGATGAGGAGGTAAAGTGGCAAGAGAAGATAGAGTGCTTCGGTTTACCTATTGAAAGTGATGGTCGGTGCCACGGCATTGTGCTCCGCGGTGTGCCCGGAAAGGTCAAGTGGAAAAGGAAGATGACGCAGCTGGAGCAAGAGATGCAGCTGGGTGAACTGCCATCAGTAGAGGCACCAACCAAGGTCCAGGGAAGGCCCAGGATCCAATGCCTGACCTCAAGACAAAGGTTCGCCCACAGTCCCCAAAACCAGAACCCGATTCCAAGGCGGAGGCAGCAGTGTCAGCGTGACCAAGATCCTGCGACCAGGCAGGGTGACTGAAAGCTATGCTGGCAGCTCTGGTGGTAAGTACACCTCAGCGTCCTGGAGAGTTATCAGCCTGGGAACCAGCCCTCATTCCCTGGCCACAGCAGTACATGGAAGAGACACGAGCTCTGGACCCCGTTAAGGCCAGATGGTTGGTGAAGGTCATTGAGGTTAAGAAGGAGTGGGAGAAATGGGTGAGAGCCCAACTCGAGCACCCAGGAGGTGGTGAAGTTGACCCGCCCAGGGGGGATATAGGGGGAAACTTGGTACCCGGGCCTTTACCTTCTTTGTAGGATGTCACGGCAGTCGGCTCCCGGGCCCATCCTCTGGGGTCGCTCTTTAAAAGGGGGTTTGTTAACAGTTTGTCTCGTGACGCCACCTGTGTTTCCCGGTAATGAATACCGGCGCTGCTGCAGACCTCCGGGGGTGATGGGATGGCAGCTGGGATGTTTCTGCTCCCCACAGGCGGAGCGGGCCCCCGGGGCAGGGTAGTTGCAGATGGTAATGCTGGGCATTGTAGTGCAGGCACGGTAGCATGATGGAAATAACTGACAGAGACAGTGGAGTGCAGTAATCCGAGTTTACTAACAGTTCTTTTAAGGTTCCTCGGGTACACTGTCCAGGTGTCAGACTCCCGCGTCGCACTGCGTTTGCCAGGCAGGGGCTCAGCACTCCTTCAGGTAGATTAGAAGCACTTAACGGGACCCCCTTTCTTATGTTCCTTCCTTGACTGACTTCACGCGCTGGGTCTTCTCACTCCTGCCCTGCGCTCCCCACACACAGTCCCGATCGGGTGCTCTGAAGTCCCTTCTGGGCAACCTGGAGTTCCCGGACCTACTTGATGCCCTTCACGGCAGGGTGAGGCTGTGGCAACTGCACCATGGAAGTGCAGAAGCCTCCGGTTTTTCCAGCCGAGACCTGGAGTAACACGGCTGGTCCAGGGACCAGTTCCCTTCCTGCGGCCTGATCCCTCTGATTCTTGGCAGATTCGGGCGTATAGGTGCCGTCCTGCACTCACTGTACCCCCTGGGATCCCTTCTGTTCCCGGAGCATTCCTCCCTTGCTCCCACTCCTCTCCTGGGCCTCTCTCACTAGGCCCACAATGGAGCAGAGTTCCTGAAGAGACTCTGCTCCCCTCCTCTCCTTGCTACTCACTGGCTGAACTGCACTGCTCCAACTAAGATGGCTTCCTTTTTTATATCTATTCTCTAAGCGCTCCCCTGTCCTACGTCCTCCACCCACACCCACTACTGGTTCCCCCTCTCCTTGGTTCCCCCCACTCCAGCCAGGGACAGGGCAGCAAAAGAAGTGCATAATGCCCTTCCAGCCGGCCTGGAGTAGTGCAGTGTTGAGTGCAGGTGTTGGGGTCCCCGGCAGTAATAATCTTTAATAATAATAATCTTTATTCCGCAGCGCTTTACATACATTATTGTCGCTGTCCCCATCGGGGCTCACAATCTAGATTCCCTATCAGTATGTCTTTGGAGTGTGGGAGGAAACCGGAGAACCCGGAGGAAACCCACGCAAACACGGGGAGAACATACAAACTCCTTGCAGATGTTGTCCTTGGTGGGATTTGAACCCAGGACCCCAGCGCTGCAAGGCTGCAGTGCTAACCACTGCACCACCGTGCCACCGGCAGTACTTCCGCCTTACCTGAGAGAAGGAGATGCCACACTTCTGGGTGAGGTGCAGTACCTCTGTGGCGACTGAACCCTCAGGGGTGCCACAAAGTCATTGACCAGATGACCAGATGTCACATCCAATATTTCAGCCCTCAGCGGGAAGCTCATGTCCAGCAATGACTCCTCCACGGTTAGTACCACAGCCTCAGGCCTGACAGAGGCAGCGAGTATTGCGGCTGCAGTGTGCGTTTTCAAGGGTCCCCACTGTATATGCTGTGTGTTGTCTTCCAGGTTCCAGAATGGTCGAGGATGACCATGTCCAAAGAGGGAATGTAAGAGTGATGGACTGTTCTGCAGCATTCCTACCCTTGAAGGCAATAATCCCTTTATGTGTACAGTGCCATGCGGTTTTACGAGTAATGTAAATAGCGATGTGTTTCTCTTACAGTGGCAAGTAAAAGTTTAGGCCCCTTGGTAAAAAATTATTGTTATTGTGAACAGTAAAGCAAGTTGAAGATGAAATGATCTCTATAAAAGGGCTAAAGTTAAAGATGACACATTTCCTTTGTATTTTAGGCAAGAAAAAATCTTGTAATTTTTTACATTTTAAAAATTACACAAAGGAAAATGGGCTGATGCAAAAGTTTGGGCACCCTTGGAGATTTGTGTGCTCAGAAAACTTTCACCAAGGTTTCAGACCTTAATTAGCCTGTTAGAGTGCGGGCACATGGTCAGTAAACACTGCGGATTGGATGCAGCACACTTGCGCTGCGTGCAATCTGCAGCGCCCAGATGTTACAGCATAGTGGATGGGATTTATACAAATCCCATGTCCACTATGCGTCTCCGTGCTCCTGCAGCTCACCCGTGGAGACGGTCATGCAGTGCGTCTTCACAGACCGCAGCATGTCAATTTCTCTTGCAGAGACCCTAGTCTCCGCAAGAGAGATTATATCACTGTAATGTATAGGATGTGGTGAATCTGCATGGTTCATTGAACACATGTGGATTCACTTGCGTGCAGCGCTTTGGACGCAGCATAAAGTATGCTGCGTTCAAAGCGCAGCCAACACCGACCATCTGCACATACCCTAAAGGTTATGGCTTGTTCACTATCATTAGGAAAGGCCAGGTGATACAAATTTCCCAACTTTATAAAAACCCAGCCTCCTCTAACCTTGTGCCAAAAAACAGCAGCCATGGGTTCTTCTAAGCAGCTGCCTAGCACTCTGAAAATGAAAATGGTGGAGGCCCACAAAGCAAGAGTAGGCTATAAGAAAATAGCAAAGCGTTTTCAAGTTGCAATCTTATTGACGGCATCGCTCGTCACTGCAGGAACGTCCTCAGGCTACTGTCAGTGAGTTCCAGCTGGCGTGCTGAGCAGTTGCATACTCATGCAACCGCTCAACACACCAATCGGATGTAGCAGATCTGGGGATCATTGTTCGACATCATCAGTATGGATTATCTGCGGACAGGTGAGGATTACTTTGTTTTTTTATTTTTATGTGGATCTTAAGAAATGTGTAAAAGAGGGTCATTGAGTGTTTTGTTCAAATAAAGGTCTTTGCTCTGTGTGAGTTTTTTTACTTGAACTAATGGCGTTAGTAATCGGGATGTCTTATTCACGCCTCTCCATTACTAACCCCTGGGCTTGATGTCAGCAAACATCAAAGAGCTGACATCAACCCCAAAACCATTACCCCACTTGCCAATGCACCAGGGCAAGTGGGAAGAGCCGAGAATAAGCACCAGAATTTCTGGGGTGGCTGAGGGCTCATGTTATTAGTCAGGGAGGAGGCCAATATCCATGGTCCCTTCCCAGCCTTTTAATATCAGCCTGCAGGTGTCTGTTTAGCCTTTGCTGGTTATTAAAACTAGGTGGGACACCACATATTTTTTTTGGGGATACCCCCTTTTTAATACCATTAAAGGCTAAGCAGACAGCTGTGAGCTGTTATTAATAAGCTGGGAAGATCCATGAATAGCGGCCCCTTCCCAGATTGCCCACTGCTTTCCCTCAGCTGTTAAGAAAATTTAATGGACCCCATCCCATTTTTTCAAAAATAAACACCTAAATTTGTAAGGATGTAAAACAACGCCAAAATGTAGACTAAACTATATATGAATAGACAATATAAGGTCCTAAGTTTCTGGGCTAAGTCATCACTGCTATGGCCCTACTTATGTATTTGAAGTCCCCCTTTCTCAAAATCTTTCTAATAAATTTAATTTCCCCAAGATTATTGTGAAAATCATATACAGTGGGTAAGGAAAGTATTCTGACCCCTTTAAATGTTTCACTCTTTGTTTCAGTGCAGCCATTTGGTAAATTCTAAAAAGTTCCTTTTTTTTCTCATTAAAGTGCACTCTGCACCCCATCTTGACTGAAAAAAAACAGAAATGTAGAAATCTTTGCAAATTTATTAATAAAGAAAAACTGAAATATCACATGGTCATAAGTATTCAGACCCTTTGCTCAGTATTGAGTAAAAGCACCCTTTTGAGCTAGTACAGCCATGAGTCTTCCTGGGAATGATGCAACAAGTTTTTCACGCCTGGATTTGGGGATCCTCTGCCATTCTTCCTTGCTGATCCTCTCCAGTTCCATCAGGTTGGATGCTGAACGTTGGTGGACAGCCATTTGCAGGTCTCTCCAGAGATGCTCAATTGGGTTTAGGTCAAGGCTCTGGCTGGGCCAGTCAAGAATGGTCACAGAGTTGTTCTGAAGCCACTCCTTTGTTATTTTAGCTTAGTGTTTAGGGTCATTGTCTTCTTGGAAGGTGAACATTCGGTCAAGTTTGAGATCCAGAGCACTCTGGAAGAGATTTTCATCCAGGATATCTCTGTACTTGGCCACATTCATGTTTCCTTCAATTGCAACCATCGTCCTTTCCCTGCAGCTGAAAAACACCCCCATAGTATGATGCTGCCACCACCATGTTTCACTGTTGGGATTGTATTGGGCAGGTGATGAGCAGTGCCTGGTTTTCTCCACACATACCGCTTAGAATTATCACCAAAAAGTTCTATCTTCGTCTCATCAGACCAGAGAATCTTATTTTTCTCATAGTCTGGGAGTCCTTCATGTGTTTTTGAGCAAACTCTATGTGGGCTTTTATATGTCTTGCACTGAGGAGAAGCTTCTGTCGGGCCACTCTGCCATAAAGGCCCTATTGGTGGAGGACTGCAGTGATAGTTGACTTTGTGCAACTTTATCTCATGTCCCTGCTGCATCTCTGGAGCTCAGCCACAGTGATCTTGGGGTTCTTCTTTACCTCTCTCACCAAGGCTTTTCTCCCACGATTGCTCAGTTTGGCTGGACGGCCAGGTCTAGGAAGACTTCTGGTGGTCCCAAACTTCTTCCATTTAAGGATTATGGAGCCCACTGTGCTCTTAGGAACCATGAGTAATGCAGAACTTCTTTTGTAACCTTGGCCAGATCTATGCCTTGCCACAATTCTGTCTCTGAGCTCCTTGGGCAGTTCCTTCGAGTTCATGATTCTCATTTGGACTGACATGCACTGTGAGCTGTGAGGTCTTATATAGACAGGTGTGTGCCTTTCCAAATCAAGTCCTACCAGTTTAATTAAACACAGCTGGACTCCAATTAAAGAGTAGAGCCATCTCAAGGAAGATCACAAGGAAATGGACAGCATGTGACTTAAATATGAGTGTCTGAGCAAAGGGTCAGAATACTTATGACCATGTGATATTTCAGTTTTTCTTTTTTAATAAGTTTGCAAAAATTTCTACATTTCTGTTTATTTCAGTCAAGATGGGGTGCAGAGTGCACTTTAGTGAGAAAAAAAATGAACTTTTTAGAATTTACCAAATGACTATGTTCAGCTGCCAACCCGGCCACATGGCAGAGATGCAGATACACCCCCTGCACGCTGTGTGGCTGAGTCTGCTGAAGTGACGTCACACAGCGCAGCTGGAACTGATTCAGTCAGCCGGACAGGAGCCTGTGGATCGGAGACTTCAGTGGTCTCAGTCAGTATGAGGTCAGGAGGTCTGCAGTGAGGGGGAAGCGGGACTGTGCTCACCTTCTCATAAATTCACCCAGGATTCTATATTGTCCAATCAGAGGGCCAGCTGCTGGGGCTCCGTGTGAGTTATTGCAGGAGGCTGAACTTTCATGCAGATTAGGGTCCTCCTGTCAGTGCAAAAAGTTCAGTCTGGTGCAATAAATCACACTTAGTCCCAGCAGAGACCACAGACATCACAATACGAGACCCTGCACCGACTGATTACAGCTGAACCTACAGCACGTCATATTCTACTATATGGCCCCATATATAATATGTGAGGTCCTGTAGGCAGGTACAGGTGTGTTCAGTAATAATAATCTTTATTTTTATATAGCGCTAACATATTCCGCAGCGCTTTACATACATTATCGTCGCTGTCCCCATCGGGGCTCACAATCTAGATTCCCTATCAGTATGTCTTTGGAGTGTGGGAGGAAACTGGAGAACCCGGAGGAAACCCACGCAAACACGGGGAGAACATGCAAACTCCTTGCAGATGTTGTCCTTGGTGGGATTTGAACCCAGGACCCCAGCGCTGCAAGGCTGCAGTGCAGTGTATATCCCTGTACATAATATACCACATCTAGTATACAGATTAGCCTATCATCTACTGTGATACACACATCAGATGTTTTAAAAAAATACACATTACTATACAACATCAGATGTCTATAGTGACAGTATATTATATACTAGTCATGTATTCTAATATATATTGTATGCATGTGGTATACTGTGTGAACAGATGTTATGTACAGGTAATGTGTGTATAGTATATCTGAACTCTACCCATGTCTGGTATATATAATACTGTAACTACAAAGTTCAGCCCGCGGACTGAGACAGCCGAAGGGCTGAAAACTGTGGTGCACGGGCCACACCATACTCTCCCCTATCCCAATATCACTGCTATCTGCAGTGTGGTGAATACATTGGTGGAAGACGGAGCCACTGGCTCCTACTTCCACAGATCAGCTTTTGCGACTGACACAGCCAACATGATGACATCACGACATCACATCTGCTGTGTGGAGAGTAAGTGCACCGGAGAAAAGAACAGACCGCGGGGGAATGAGAGCGAGGTGAGTATATCTTCTTTTTTTTTTTTCGGATGTGCATGGAATGTGTGCCTGCATATAGGGGGATATGTGAGGACTCATACTGTATATAGGAGGCTATGTGAGGGCTCATATAGTATATAGGAGGCTATGTGAGGGCTCATATAGTATATAGGAGGCTATGTGAGGGCTCATATAGTATATAGGAGGCTATGTGAGGGCTCATATAGTATATAGGAGGCTATGTGAGGGCTCATATAGTATATAGGAGGCTATGTGAGGGCTCACATTGTATATTGGAGGCTATGTGAGGCCTCACACTGTATATAAGAGGTTATGTGGGGCCTTACACTGTATATAGAAGGCTATGAGGGAATCATACTGTATATAGGAGGCTATTTGAGGGCTCATATTGTATATAGAGAGACTATGTGGGGGCTCACACTGTATATAGGAAGCTATGTGGATCTCATAATGTATATAAGAGGCCACGTGGGGTCTGACAATATATAGAGAGGCTATGTGGGGACTCACATTGTATAAAGGAGGCTATGTGGGACTCATACTGTACATAGGAGGCTATGTGGCGGCTAATAATATGTATACAGTAGAAGGCTATGTGGGGGCTCATACTGTATAAAGGAGGCTATGTGAGGACTCATACTGTACATAGGGGGCTCATACTATATATAGGAGGCTATATGCGGGCTCATACTGTACAAAGGAGGCTATGTGGCGGCTCATAATATGTATAGGAGGCTATGTGGGTCTCATACGGTATATAGGGGGCTATGTGGTGGCTAATACTGTATATAGGATGGAATATGGGGGCTCACACTGTATATAAGGGCTATGTGGTGGCTTACACTGTATATAGGGGCTATGTGGGGTGCATACTGTATGTAGGAATAATGTCTGTAATCTGCTGTGGAATTAATAGCACTATTGTCACGGGTGTGTCGCCACGAAGATCGTCACGATTACACAGCCTGACTTCTCGCAGCTGACTTTTTGGTGCTTTGTGTTTTCGGCAGTGAGGGAGTTAATTCTCTTTCTCTCTGTGCTAGACGAGGTCCAGCCTCGCCCAGCTGCAATCAATGCTGCTGTAGTGAGTCTCCTTCAAATGCCTGCTGGTCTGTTTGGGAAGTGTCGGTGAAAGCTTTTCATACAGACTTACAGAGCGGATCGTGGTATTTGGAGTTTCTGAGATAAGTGTATTTGGAGTTTATTTTCCCTTCCTCGCTTTATCATTTATCTCCTTTCCCGTTGGTGTTCCCTCTGTTGTAGTAGTGTAGTCTTTGTATGCAAGGTGGTTTTGGTTTTTCCCTTGTACTGTCTCGTTCGTCTAAGTACTGTGTGTGGGCATATTATTACTTGTCCTCTTTTGTTGTGATCGGGGTCCTTCTCAGGACTAGATTACTTAGGTGCAGGGATCCTCAGGAGGTAGGGGTTACGCTGGCGGCCTGGACCTCTGTACCTTTAACAGTACCTCCAGGTTGAGGGATTAGTCAGGGCCCCAGCTTAGGGTCAGCTTAGGCCCCTACCTCCAGTATACAGAGACAGTGTGACATTTTCACCGACCCACTTAGTTTTTCTCCAGCTACCATGGATCCAGTAGCCGGTCTAGCTCGGCAGTTGCAGAGTTTGTCCATGGAGCTGGCGGACGTTAGGTCCAAGGTTTTGCATCCTCTGGAGCAAGCCGGACCAGAACCTAAAGTAGCTCTCCCTGACAGGTTCACTGGGGGGCGGGACAAGTTTTTTGTTTTCCGGGAGGCATGCAAATTGTACTTTCGGCTGCGGCCTCGGTCATCGGGGAGTGAAGAACAAAGGGTGGGAATTGTCATCTCGCTCCTACAAGGGGACCCACAATCTTGGGCGTTCTCTCTTCCCCCGGGCTCCCCGGCTCTCCAGTCAGTGGATAGGTTTTTCGCTGCTCTGGGACTCGTATATGATGACCCAGATCGGATCTCCCTTGCTGAGTCTAAGTTACGTAGGATCCAGCAGGGAGATCGTCCGGCGGAGGAATTCTGTTCGGAGTTCCGTAGGTGGGCCACGGACACTCAGTGGAATGACCTGGCTCTTAGGAGCCAGTTTTGTCAAGGTTTATCCGACAAATTACAGGATGTGTTGGCACAGTATGACTCTCCCGCGTCACTGGAAGCCGCTATGGCCCTGGCTATTCGCGTTGACAGACGGCTTCGGGAGAGGTGCGGGATAACTCGACCCCCTGTGATGACTCCACCTCCTACAAGGTCCCCTCATATGGTGGTTCCCCTGGTCAGTCCAGAGGAGCCTATGCAATTAGGAGGGACATCATTTCGGGGGAGGGGACCGGTGGTGCGCCATAAGATAGGAAGGTGTTTCTTCTGCGGGAAAAAGGGACATTTTATTGGGGGGTGTCCATCCCGTCCCTTGCAGAGTGAAGAGTCGTCGGAAAACTGTTGATCCCAGGTTGTGTGGTGGACGGCAATCTGGGAGTAGGTATTTCGTCCCTAGGTTCGTCTCAGTTTCTCGTACCGGCGGAGGTGGTGGTGGGTACGAGAACTGAGAGGATATCTGTTCTTCTGGATAGTGGGGCCGGGGCTAATCTGGTTGATGCTCGGTTTGCCCGGGTTCAAGGTATGCGATTGAGTGAGTTGGCTAAACCCATCCCCATATTCTCGATCGATGCCAGGCCTCTCGGTCAGGGAAGTTTTTTGCAAGCTGTGCATGACGTAAAACTTCAAGTGGGGGCGATACATAAAGAACTGTTGTCTTGCTACGTGTTGGAGGGTCTTCCCACTCCTATAGTGTTGGGCCTTCCTTGGTTAACTAAGCATAACCCGGTTATTAATTGGCAAACCAGAGAGATAAGCCAATGGAGTAAATTCTGTAATAAAAACTGCATGAACACGGTCATCGGTGCGGTTACTCCTTGGGTCTTACCTCCATTTCTGGCGGACTTTGAGGATGTATTCTCGGAGAAAGGGTGTCAGGAACTACCTCCTCATCGCGAGTATGACTGTTCTGTAAAACTGCTCCCTGAGGCCAAGTTACCTAAAGCTAGGTTGTATAACCTTTCTGGTCCTGAGAGGCAGGCCATGAAGGATTATATTTCAGAAAGTCTGGCTAAGGGGCATATTAGACCTTCATCTTCACCGGTGGCTGCGGGGTTCTTCTTTGTTAAGAAGAAAGATGGAGGCCTACGCCCTTGCCTGGATTTCCGTGAACTTAATCGGATTACGGTCCGAGATCCGTATCCACTCCCACTTATTCCCGATCTCTTTAATCAGATCGTGGGCGCCAAATGGTTCTCTAAGTTGGATCTCAGGGGGGCGTACAATCTGATTAGGATGAAGGAGGGGGATGAGTGGAAGACGGCGTTTAACACTCCGGAGGGGCATTATGAGAACCTTGTCATGCCATTCGGTCTGACTAATGCCCCGGCGGTGTTCCAACACTTTGTTAATGACATTTTTCGCCGCCTGGTGGGACAGTTTGTTGTCATATATCTGGATGATATCTTAATTTACTCGCCGGATCTGGTGTCTCATCAGGAGCACGTTAGGCAGGTGTTACAGATCTTGCGGGATAATAAACTGTATGCCAAATGGGAAAAGTGTGTGTTCGCCGTACAGGAACTCCAGTTTTTAGGCTTCCTGGTTTCAGCGTCCGGTTTTCGTATGGACCCTGGGAAAGTGCGGGCAGTTCTTGAGTGGGATCGGCCAGAGAATCTTAAGGCACTACAACGTTTCCTGGGGTTTGCTAATTATTACCGGAAGTTCATTCGTAATTTCTCGTCCATGGTTAAGCCTCTCACAGACATGACTAAAAAGGGGACGGATTTTTCTAGGTGGTCTGACAAGGCTTGTCAAGCATTCTCCTGCTTGAAAAAATGTTTTGCCTCGGCACCCATACTCATTCAACCTGATGCGTCACAGCCATTCATTGTAGAGGTAGACGCTTCCGAGGTAGGGGTGGGAGCAGTATTGTCACAAGGTTCGTCCCCTGGTAAGTGGCATCCGTGCGCCTTTTTCTCTAAAAAATTGTCGTCCGCTGAGAGGAATTACGATGTCGGCAATAGGGAACTCTTAGCCATTAAGTTAGCTTTTGAGGAGTGGCGCCATTTTTTGGAGGGGGCAGTCCATCCGGTCACCGTCATCACCGATCACAAGAACCTGCTATATCTGGAGTCCGCGAAACGTCTGAATCCCAGACAAGCTAGGTGGTCATTGTTTTTTACCAGGTTTAATTTTGTCGTTACATATCGTCCTGGGTCAAAAAATGTAAAGGCGGATGCCTTATCTCGTAGTTTCCCTGGGGCCGGGAATACGGACGACCCGATTCCTATCCTTCAGGAGGGGGTGGTGGTTTCGGCAGTATGCTCTGAGCTGGAGGAGGAGGTATTGGAGGCTCAGGGGGACGCCCCTGTTGGACCTCCGGGGAGACTGTTTGTTCCAGATCAGTTGCGACAAAAGGTGATCGAGGCACACCATAACTCAGTTTTGGCAGGACACCCGGGGAGTAAAGCAACTGTGGATCTTCTCTCGCGTCGGTTTTGGTGGCCTAACTTACATAAGGAGGTGGTAACTTTTGTCGCGTCCTGTGGGGTTTGTGCGCGCTCTAAGACCTCACATACCCGTCCGTCTGGGGCCCTCTTACCTTTGAAGATCCCGGAGCGTCCTTGGACTCATCTGTCTATGGACTTTATTACGGACCTCCGTCCGTCTTCGGGTAAAACGGTCATACTCGTTGTAGTGGACAGGTTCAGCAAGATGGCACATTTTATCGCTCTTCCGGCTCTCCCTAATGCTAAAACTCTTGCGCAGGTGTTCATTGGGGAGATTGTGAGGCTTCACGGGGTACCCTCCGATGTGGTGTCTGATCGGGGGTCTCAGTTTGTGTCCAAGTTCTGGAAGGCGTTTTGTGCACGGCGGGGGATGCATTTGTCATTCTCATCGGCTTTTCACCCTCAGACCAACGGTCAGACGGAACGTATGAACCAGAGCTTGGAGACATATCTCCGGTGTTTTGTGTCAGAGAACCAGGAGGACTGGGCTTCTTTCTTACCTCTGGCAGAGTTTGCTCTCAATAATAGGCGGAGCGAGTCCACTGGTAAGTCCCCGTTTTTTGGGGCATATGGTTTTCACCCCCAGTTTTGTACTTTCAGTAGGGGGGGCTCTTCGGGGGTTCCTGAGGAGGAACGATTTTCCTCATCACTCGCTTCAGTATGGAGAGGGGTGCTGAAGAATCTGAATACTATGGGGAACCGATACAAACGTATGGCTGATAGGAGGAGAGTGTCTGGTCCGGACCTAAGTGTGAACGATCGGGTATGGTTGTCTACCAGGAATATTAAACTTAAGGTTCCCTCCTGGAAACTGGGTCCCAGGTTCATCGGGCCGTACAGAATCAGTTCTATTATTAATCCGGTGGCATTCCGTCTTGACCTCCCCCCTACGTTTAAAATTCACAACGTGTTCCACAGATCGTTGCTTAAGAGGTATGTGGCGCCGGTGGTACCGTCACCTTTACCTCCCCCTCCAGTGGTGGTCAATGGTAACTTGGAGTTCCAGGTATCAAGGGTCATCGATTCACGTTTTAATCGCCGGTCCCTTCAGTACCTGGTTCATTGGAAAGGGTATGGTCCTGAGGAGAGGATGTGGGTTCCTGCGTCGGATATTAACGCAGACCGATTAGTTCGGGCCTTCCACACGACTCACCCGGATAAACCTGGCCCTGAGGGTCCGGAGGCCCCTCGTAGAAGGGGGGGTACTGTCACGGGTGTGTCGCCACGAAGATCGTCACGATTACACAGCCTGACTTCTCGCAGCTGACTTTTTGGTGCTTTGTGTTTTCGGCAGTGAGGGAGTTAATTCTCTTTCTCTCTGTGCTAGACGAGGTCCAGCCTCGCCCAGCTGCAATCAATGCTGCTGTAGTGAGTCTCCTTCAAATGCCTGCTGGTCTGTTTGGGAAGTGTCGGTGAAAGCTTTTCATACAGACTTACAGAGCGGATCGTGGTATTTGGAGTTTCTGAGATAAGTGTATTTGGAGTTTATTTTCCCTTCCTCGCTTTATCATTTATCTCCTTTCCCGTTGGTGTTCCCTCTGTTGTAGTAGTGTAGTCTTTGTATGCAAGGTGGTTTTGGTTTTTCCCTTGTACTGTCTCGTTCGTCTAAGTACTGTGTGTGGGCATATTATTACTTGTCCTCTTTTGTTGTGATCGGGGTCCTTCTCAGGACTAGATTACTTAGGTGCAGGGATCCTCAGGAGGTAGGGGTTACGCTGGCGGCCTGGACCTCTGTACCTTTAACAGTACCTCCAGGTTGAGGGATTAGTCAGGGCCCCAGCTTAGGGTCAGCTTAGGCCCCTACCTCCAGTATACAGAGACAGTGTGACAACTATATACTGTACTTTTCAGATTATAGTACGCACTTTTCTCCTCCAAAAATTTTTGGGAAAATGGGGGTACGTCTTATAATCTTAATGTAGTTTACCGGGGCATTTGGGAGCGGCATTTTAGGGTCGCTGCAGCAGGAAGCTGGTGACGGCAGAAATGAGGCGATGCTGCGGGCCCCAGGCTGGGAAGGTGGGTGTCTGGCTGTGCGACGGGCTCTGTGCTTTCACAAAATGTCAGAGGAGCCCCCGCACTTTCCATGGTTTTTAATGCGGTGAACTTGGGGAAAAAAGGCCACCAGAGGCGGCGCATGTGCGGATTGAGATCGTGACACCGAGATCTTGTCTCCCGAGGTCTCAACCTAAGCATGTGCCGCCTCCGGTGGCCATTTTCCCTAAGTCTACAGCATTGAAAACCACGGGAAGTACAGGGGATCCGCCGGCATTTTGTGAAAGCACGGAGCCCGGCTCATCGTCGAACATCCCCCTCCCAGCCTGGGGTCCACAGCATCACCCCACTCCTGCCGCTGCCAGCTTCCTGGAGCAGCGACTCTGCTCCACCACAGCAGCCCCCTTCCCTGGGTAATCTACCGTAAAAGCAGACTATAAGAAGCACCACCATTTTATTAAAAACATTTTTTTCCTATTTTTCTCACCAAAATTTGGGGTGCGTCTTATGATACGGTGCATTTTATAATCTGCAAAATATGGTTAGTAAAATAAATAAATAAATGGGGAGCTGTGTGGGGGCTCATACTATATACAGGGGGCTGTGTGTGTGCTCATATGGTATATAGGGGAGCTGTGTGGGGGCTCATACTGTATACAGGGGGCTGTGTGTGTGCTCATATGGTATATAGGGGGATGTGTGTGGGCTCATACTGTATACAGGGGGCTGTGTGTGTGCTCATATGGTATATAGGGGGGCTGTGTGGGGGCTCATACTGTATACAGGGGGCTGTGTGTGTGCTCATATGGTATATAGGGGGATGTGTGTGGGCTCATACTGTATACAGGGGGCTGTGTGTGTGCTCATATGGTATATAGGGGAGCTGTGTGGGGGCTCATACTGTATACAGGGGGCTGTGTGTGGGCTCATATGGTATATAGGGGGGCTGTGTGTGGGCTCATACGGTATACAGGGGGATGTTGGCATACTTAATTCTGCTCAATATTAAGTGATATAAATATTAATTGTAGTTAATATTAATATTGAGCCGAACTAATTTCAGCCTTTCAGCCTATTGGTTCAGGCCCCCACAACAGTTACGTTCTCTCATGTGGCCCCTCTGGAAAATGAATTGCCCACCCCTGATATATACCATCATTTATTATCCAGTATATAGCATCTGATGTCTGTATAACAGTATGTCCTATATCCCATCACATATTCTCCTGTATACTGGATGTCATATACTGTGCACAGACATCAGATGGTGCAGAGGAGAAGAAGTGACTGGTGTAATATCTAATGGCTGTACTCAAGGTGTAATGTGCACTAGTTACATATTAGCCTGTAGGTGGTATAATATATATACTATAGGCCCAGACATCCCATATTATATACAGGATAATAGGAGGCGGGTATAATATCCAGAGCTAACAAGCCTCCCCTATTCCCTGGGCCTGTCCCGATTTGAGGGCTCAGTCCCGGCCCGGCTCAGCTCTTCTCCCGGCAGGGGCGCTGCTGGGCACTGGGCTTTTCCTCCAGACACGCAGGCTTTCCATGCTGTGTGTGACCCCTTGTAGCTCCGCCTCCCGCTCTCTGCTCCTCCCCGGCATCAGGGCAGAGGAATTCTACTGTGCAGAGACCGCACAGCATGAGGAGGTGAGGGGTCAGGGGGCGGGGCCAAGTCTGCGGAGGACATGACAACAAGGTGCGGTCCTGAGGTGAGGGGGAGACCCGCAGCCTCTCCCATCTGTGGCTGCTGTTATTACAGGATGGGAGGGGGCTCATGCAATGTCACCAGCAGCTCTGCAGTCGGGACTAGGGGGGATGGGAAGGGGATTTAGGGACACTGCAGGGCTGACAGCTCTCCTGCGTACAGCCCATACTCTGCTGCTGATTGCAAACACCAGGCCCCACCACTGCCACTGGAGACATGATGGAGAAGAAGGGACTATATACATGTCATGTTGTGCCCGCTGTGTGATGATTGTGCCCGCTGTGTGTATGATGTCTGTGTGATGGTTGTGCCCGCTGTGTGTGTGATGGTTGTGCCCGCTGTGTGTGTGATGGTTGTGCCCGCTGTGTGTGTGATGTCTGTGTGATGGTTGTGCCCGCTGTGTGTATGATGTCCGTGTGATGGTTGTGCCCGCTGTGTGTATGATGTCCGTGTGATGGTTGTGCCCGCTGTGTGTATGATGTCTGTGTGATGGTTGTGCCCGCTGTGTGTATGATGTCCTTGTGATGGTTGTGCCCGCTGTGTGTGTGATGTCTGTGTGATGGTTGTGCCCGCTGTGTGTATGATGTCTGTGTGATGGTTGTGCCCGCTGTGTGTATGATGTCCGTGTGATGGTTGTGCCCGCTGTGTGTATGATGTCCGTGTGATGGTTGTGCCTGCTGTGTGTATGATGTCCGTGTGATGGTTGTGCCCGCTGTGTGTATGATGTCTGTGTGATGGTTGTGCCCGCTGTGTGTATGATGTCTGTGTGATGGTTGTGCCCGCTGTGTGTATGATGTCTGTGTGATGGTTGTGCCCGCTGTGTGTATGATGTCTGTGTGATGGTTGTGCCCGCTGTGTGTATGATGTCTGTGTGATGGTTGTGCCCGCTGTGTGTATGATGTCTGTGTGATGGTTGTGCCCGCTGTGTGTATGATGTCTGTGTGATTTTTAACATAGTGCTTTGAAATAGGGTGGGAGATTAATTTTCCCAAGGGGCCACATGAGAGACCGTGACTGTTGTGGAGTCCGAACCAATAGGTTCAAATTAATTCAGCTCAATATTAATATTAACATATTAATTATATTTTTTTGTATATTTATATTATCACTTAATATTGAGCAGATTTAAGTATGCTGACATCCCCCTATATACAGTATGAGCCCCCACACAACCCCGTACATACAGTATTAGCACACACCACCCCTACCTACAGTATGAGCCCTCGCATAGCCCCCAATATACAGTAAGAGCCACCACAAGAAAGCCAGATGTCCTATAATGAATCTACATAAAGATGAGAAAGTTCTGGCGGCTCCGACTGTGAATGAGGGAACAAAAAATAACCCTCAGGTCCCAACAAGAGATGAGCAGGACTCACAGATGAGGCCGCACTGCCCCGGAAGATAAGAGACTCATGGCCTCCAGTCCAGCCGCCAGGTAGCACTGACCCGGTGTCACGGGTGTGTTGCCACGAAGATCGTCACGAGTACACAACCTGACTTCTCGCAGCTGACTTGTTGGTGCTTTGTGTTTTCTCGGCAGTGTAGGAGTTAATTCTCTCTCTCTCTGGGCTAGCTGAGGTCCAGCCTCGCCCAGCTGCAATCAATGCTTCTTTGGTGAGACTCCTTTATATTCCTGCAGGTCTGTTTGGGAGGTGTCGGTGAAAGCTTTTCATTCAGACTTACAGAGCGGATCGTGGTGTTTGGAGTTGCTGAGATAAGTGTATTTGGAAGTGTGTTTTCCCTTTCCTCGCTTTATCATTTATCTCCTTTCCCGTTGGTGTTCCCTCTGTTGTAGTTGTTTAGAAGTTGTATGCAAGGTGGTTTTGGTTTTTCCCTTGTACTGTCTCGTTCGTCTAAATACTGTGTGTGGGCATATTATTTCTGGTTCCCTATTGTTGTGATCGGGGTCCTTCTCAGGACTAGATTACTTAGGTGCAGGGATCCTCAGAAGGTAGGGGTTACGCTGGCGGCCTGGACCTCTGTACCTTTAACAGTACCTCCAGGATGAGGGATTAGTCAGGGCCCCAGCTTAGGGTCAGCTTAGGCCCCCTACCTCCAGTATTCTGTGACAGTGTGACATTTTCACCGACCATCTTAGTTTTTCTCCAGCTACCATGGATCCAGTAGCCGGTCTAGCTCGGCAGTTGCAGAGTTTGTCCATGGGGCTGGCGGACGTTAGGTCCAAGGTTTTGCATCCTCTGGAGCAAGCCGGACCAGAACCTAAAGTAGCTCTCCCTGACAGGTTCACTGGGGGGCGGGACAAGTTTTTTGTTTTCCGGGAGGCATGCAAATTGTACTTTCGGCTGCGGCCTCGGTCATCGGGGAGTGAAGAACAAAGGGTGGGAATTGTCATCTCGCTCCTACAAGGGGACCCACAATCTTGGGCGTTCTCTCTTCCCCCAAGCTCCCCGGTTCTCCAGTCAGTGGATAGGTTTTTCGCTGCTCTGGGACTCGTATATGATGACCCAGATCGGATCTCCCTTGCTGAGTCTAAGTTACGTAGGATTCAGCAGGGAGATCGTCCGGCGGAGGAATTCTGTTCGGAGTTCCGTAGGTGGGCCACGGACACCCAGTGGAATGACCCGGCTCTTAGGAGCCAGTTTTGTCATGGTTTATCCGACAAATTACAGGATGTGTTGGCACAGTATGACTCTCCCGCGTCACTGGAAGCCGCTATGGCCCTTGCTATTCGCGTTGACAGACGGCTTCGGGAGAGGTGCGGGATAACTCTACCCCCTGTAATGTGTCCACCTCCAACAAGGTCCCCTCATATGGTGGTTCCCCTGGTCAGTCCGGAGGAGCCTATGCAATTAGGAGGGACATCATTTCGGGGAAGGGGACCGGTGGTGCGCCATAAGACAGGAAGGTGTTTTCTCTGCGGGAAAAAGGGACATTTTATTGGGGGGTGTCCATCCCGTCCCTTGCAGAGTAAAGAGTCGTCGAAAAAACTGTTGATCCCAGGTTGTGTGGTGGACGGCAATTTGGGAGTAGGTATTTCGTCCCTAGGTTCGTCTCAGTTTCTCGTACCGGCGGAGGTGGTGGTGGGTACGAGAACTGAGAGGATATCTGTTCTTCTGGATAGTGGGGCCGGGGCTAATCTGGTTGATGCTCGGTTTGCCCGGGTTCAAGGTATGCGATTGAGTGAGTTGGCTAAACCCATCCCCATATTCTCGATCGATGCCAGACCTCTCGGTCAGGGAAGTTTTTTGCAAGCTGTGCATGGCGTAAAACTTCAAGTGGGGGCAATACATAAAGAACTGTTGTCTTGCTACGTGTTGGAGGGTCTTCCCACTCCTATAGTGTTGGGCCTTCCTTGGTTAGCTAAGCATAACCCGGTTATTAATTGGCAAACCAGAGAGATAAGCCAATGGAGTAAATTCTGTAATAAAAACTGCATGAACACGGTCATCGGTGCGGTTACTCCTTGGGTCTTACCTCCATTTCTGGCGGACTTTGAGGATGTATTCTCGGAGAATGGGTGTCAGGAACTACCTCCTCATCGCGTGTATGACTGTTCTGTAAAACTGCTCCCTGAGGCCAAGTTACCTAAAGCTAGGTTGTATAACCTTTCTGGTCCTGAGAGGCAGGCCATGAAGGATTATATTTCTGAAAGTCTGGCTAAGGGGCATATTAGACCTTCATCTTCTCCGGTGGCCGCGGGGTTCTTCTTTGTTAAGAAGAAAGATGGAGGCCTACGCCCTTGCCTGGATTTCCGTGAACTTAATCGGATTACGGTCCGAGATCCGTATCCGCTCCCACTTATTCCCGATCTCTTTAATCAGATCGTGGGCGCCAAATGGTTCTCTAAGTTGGATCTCAGGGGGGCGTACAATCTGATTAGGATGAAGGAGGGGGATGAGTGGAAGACGGCTTTTAACACTCCGGAGGGGCATTATGAGAACCTTGTCATGCCATTCGGTCTGACTAATGCCCCGGCGGTGTTTCAACACTTTGTTAATGATATTTTTCGCCACCTGGTGGGACAGTTTGTTGTCATATATCTGGATGATATCTTAATTTACTCGCCGGATCTGGTGTCTCATCAGGAGCACGTTAGACAGGTGTTACAGATCTTGCGGGATAATAAACTGTATGCCAAGTGGGAAAAGTGTGTGTTCGCCGTACAGGAACTCCAGTTTTTAGGCTTCCTGGTTTCAGCGTCCGGTTTTCGTATGGACCCTGGGAAAGTGCGGGCAGTTCTTGAGTGGGATCGGCCAGAGAATCTTAAGGTACTACAACGTTTCCTGGGGTTTGCTAACTATTACCGGAAGTTCATTCGTAATTTCTCGTCCATGGTTAAGCCTCTCACAGACATGACTAAAAAGGGGACGGATTTTTCTAGGTGGTCTGACAAGGCTTGTCAAGCATTCTCCTCCTTGAAAAAATGTTTTGCCTCGGCACCCATACTCATTCAACCTGATGCGTCTCAGCCATTCTTTGTAGAGGTAGACGCTTCCGAGGTAGGGGTGGGAGCAGTATTGTCACAGGGTTCGTCCCCTGGTAAGTGGCATCCGTGCGCCTTTTTCTCTAAAAAATTGTCGTCCGCTGAGAGGAATTACGATGTCGGCAATAGGGAACTCTTGGCCATTAAGTTAGCTTTTGAGGAGTGGCGCCATTTTTTGGAGGGGGCAGTTCATCCGGTCACCGTCATCACCGATCACAAGAACCTGCTATATCTGGAGTCCGCTAAACGTCTGAATCCCAGACAAGCTAGGTGGTCATTGTTTTTTACCAGGTTTAATTTCGTCGTTACATATCGTCCTGGGTCTAAAAATGTAAAGGCGGATGCCTTATCTCGTAGTTTCCCTGGGGCCGGGAATACGGACGACCCGATTCCTATTCTTCAGGAGGGGGTGGTGGTTTCGGCAGTATGCTCTGAGCTGGAGGAGGAGATATTGGAGGCTCAGGGAGACGCCCCTGTTGGACCTCCGGGGAGACTGTTCGTTCCAGATCAGTTGCGACAAAAGGTGATCGAGGCACACCATAACTCAGTTTTTGCAGGACACCCGGGGAGTAAAGCAACTGTGGATCTCCTCTCGCGTCGGTTTTGGTGGCCTAACTTACATAAAGAGGTGGTAACTTTTGTCGCGTCCTGTGGGGTTTGTGCGCGCTCTAAGACCTCACATACCCGTCCGTCTGGGGCCCTCTTACCTTTGAAGATCCCGGAGCGTCCTTGGACTCATCTGTCTATGGACTTTATTACTGACCTCCCTCCGTCTTCGGGTAAAACGGTCATACTCGTTGTAGTGGACAGGTTCAGCAAGATGGCACATTTTATCGCTCTTCCGGCTCTCCCTAATGCTAAAACTCTTGCGCAGGTGTTCATTGGGGAGATTGTGAGGCTTCACGGGGTACCCTCCGAGGTGGTGTCTGATCGGGGGTCTCAGTTTGTGTCCAAGTTCTGGAAGGCGTTTTGTGCACGGCGGGGGATGCATTTGTCATTCTCGTCGGCTTTTCATCCTCAGACCAATGGTCAGACGGAACGTATGAACCAGAGCTTGGAGACATATCTTCGGTGTTTTGTGTCAGAGAACCAGGAGGACTGGGCTTCTTTCCTACCTCTGGCAGAGTTTGCTCTCAATAATAGGCGGAGCGAGTCCACTGGTAAGTCCCCGTTTTTTGGGGC
The DNA here is from genome assembly GCF_046119375.1 of Phyllobates terribilis. Taxonomy (NCBI): domain Eukaryota; kingdom Metazoa; phylum Chordata; class Amphibia; order Anura; family Dendrobatidae; genus Phyllobates; species Phyllobates terribilis. The sequence goes on along the minus strand of NW_027362898.1, from coordinate 1,219,205 downwards.
ATATGGTTTTCACCCCCAGTTTTGTACTTTCAGTAGGGGGGGCTCTTCGGGGGTTCCGGAGGAGGAACGATTTTCCTCATCTCTCGCTTCAGTATGGAGAGGGGTGCTGAAGAATCTGAATACTATGGGGAACCGATACAAACGTATGGCTGATAGGAGGAGAGTGTCTGGTCCGGACCTAAGTGTGAACGATCGGGTATGGTTGTCTACCAGGAATATTAAACTTAAGGTTCCCTCCTGGAAACTGGGTCCCAGGTTCATCGGGCCGTACAGAATCAGTTCTGTTATTAATCCGGTGGCATTCCGTCTTGACCTCCCCCCTACGTTTAAAATTCACAACGTGTTTCACAGATCATTGCTTAAGAGGTATGTGGCGCCGGTGGTACCGTCACCTTTACCTCCCCCTCCAGTGGTGGTCAATGGTAACTTGGAGTTCCAGGTATCGAGGGTCATTGATTCACGCTTTAATCGCCGGTCCCTTCAGTACTTGGTTCATTGGAAGGGGTATGGTCCTGAGGAGAGGATGTGGGTTCCTGCGTCGGATATTAACGCAGACCGATTAGTTCGGGCCTTCCACACGACTCACCCGGATAAACCTGGCCCTGAGGGTCCAGAGGCCCCTCGTAGAAGGGGGGGGTACTGTCACGGGTGTGTTGCCACGAAGATCGTCACGAGTACACAACCTGACTTCTCGCAGCTGACTTGTTGGTGCTTTGTGTTTTCTCGGCAGTGTAGGAGTTAATTCTCTCTCTCTCTGGGCTAGCTGAGGTCCAGCCTCGCCCAGCTGCAATCAATGCTTCTTTGGTGAGACTCCTTTATATTCCTGCAGGTCTGTTTGGGAGGTGTCGGTGAAAGCTTTTCATTCAGACTTACAGAGCGGATCGTGGTGTTTGGAGTTGCTGAGATAAGTGTATTTGGAAGTGTGTTTTCCCTTTCCTCGCTTTATCCTTTATCTCCTTTCCCGTTGGTGTTCCCTCTGTTGTAGTTGTTTAGAAGTTGTATGCAAGGTGGTTTTGGTTTTTCCCTTGTACTGTCTCGTTCGTCTAAATACTGTGTGTGGGCATATTATTTCTGGTTCCCTATTGTTGTGATCGGGGTCCTTCTCAGGACTAGATTACTTAGGTGCAGGGATCCTCAGAAGGTAGGGGTTACGCTGGCGGCCTGGACCTCTGTACCTTTAACAGTACCTCCAGGATGAGGGATTAGTCAGGGCCCCAGCTTAGGGTCAGCTTAGGCCCCCTACCTCCAGTATTCTGTGACAGTGTGACACCCGGACCCCCGACTGGAGGCCCCGGAATCCATCTGCTCATCTCTAGTCCCAGCTGCCCTGGATACAGTGGACAGTCCTGGATTTGGGTCTGGGCCTTGCAGTCTCGGCCGTCTGCTGAATTTCCCTCACTACCAGCGCCCCTCTGACAACTCCTCCTGCCGGGCGAGAAAGATAATGGTAAATGGGCGTGGATTGGGGTGTGACCAGGGGCGAGGCCAAAATTTTCCACGCATAGCCTCTTTCTGTCCCCCTTTCTGTTCTTCAAGAGTTGAGAGGTATGAATATGTGATGTCTGTATCCCAGTATATCGCTTACCATCACATATTATGCTGTATACTGGATGTGATGGACTTTGATACAGGCATCCAATGTTATACAGAGGATAATATGTCACTGGTGTAATATCTGATGTCTGTGCTCATAGTGTGGTATATAACTGTCACATGCTATTCTGTATGTAATATCTGATGTATGTAGTCATAATATATCTTATTCCAGTACAGATGAGCGAATTGATTCGCAGGACACTGGTCAAACAGTCCCGTCAGTAGTCTGTGGCCACCAGACCAGAGCCCCGCGAGCCTCCTCCCGCCTGCCGGCATCTCTGACTCCTCTTTTGATTATAGTCTTTGCATGATGTCATCTTTTTGGCGTGACACATACATGACCTTGTGCCTGGCTACAAATCAAAGGCAGAGAAAGAGAATGGTGTCAGGTAGGAGGCTGTCAGGGCTCCTATCCAGCAGCCACTGAATATTCATCTGACCATTGGATCAGGGTCCTGCAAATGAAGTTGCTCATCTCTATATATCAGTCATATATTCTCCTATGTATATTGTATTGTATGTGGTATAATATGTTCACTGTGTGCACAGACATCAGATGGGACACACGTGATAATTAGTGACTCGTACATCATATACTATAATGTGGAGTTGACTTTTACATTGATGACTTGCTCGATCAAGTATGTAGGAAATAATACACAAAATAATAATTCCTAGGTATCTATCTGGCAGACCTGTGCTTATGTGTGGCTGTGGATTATCAATGCGGAAAAATACGCCGCGCTACCAATTATTTTGTGTAATCGCAGCGTTTTTGCCGCCATTGACTTGCATTGAATTGCATAATATCCGCATGACTACATGTGCACATGCGGATATTTAGCGATTCAATGTGCGGATGGTACCCGGATTTGGAGAAGAAGAGACTCTCCTCCAGACCCAGGTACCATAGTACCTGTAAAAAAAAAAAGAATTAAAATAAAAAATATACATTATACTTACCTTCTGATGGCCCCCGGTCTCCATAGCGATGCGTCCTGGCTTCCTGGCAGCTGATGATGGTCTAAAAGGACCTGCCATGACGTCATTTAGTCATGTGACAGGTCACGTGACTGCTGACGTCGGCGGTCGCTTGACCCGTCACATGACTAAATGACGTAATGGCAGGTCCTTTTACACAACCGCAAGACATCGGGAAGACCGGACGCATCGGATAAGGAGAGCAGGGGCCGTCAGAAGGTAAGTATAATATTTATTTTTTACCATTCTTTTACGGTCACACTATATAAATCCATACCGGTTGCATGGATTTATATAGTGTGACCAAGTTGTCAAGCACTTTCCAAGTGATGCTAAAATCGCTTGCAAAGCTCTTGACAACCCGCATGCGGAAATGCATGTGAAGAGCGCTTCACTTCTGCTTGTCCCTGGCAGGAAAACTCATAGAATCCGCATGCGTTTTTTCTGCCAGGGAGATGCAGAAACGCTCTGGAAAAATTCTCAGCATTTCTGCATTGTGGGCACTTAGCCTTACTCTGTTTAGGAGTGTAGAAAAGCGCAGCGTACCTTGGATTACTTGCATTACACCTCTAACAACCTAAATCCGTGTTGTAGTGGTCAGACATTGTACATATTATGCTTATGTATTACCAGTTTTAAATGCTCACCTGAACTGGACCAAGTGCTGTCATTTTTCTCCACGGGCAGCACTTAGACAATACGTTTGTGTGAATATAGCCTATGAAGCAGCTGGTAATAAACATGTTGAAGGGGTTTTCTGCGAACAAAAGTATATTTTAATCAATAGATCTTGGAATAATAATAACTTCCACAATTGGATGTGTTTAAATAAAATGTCCCTGTGCTGAGATAATGTTATAAATGTGCCCCTGCTGTGTACTGTGTAATGGCTGTGTCTGACTGTGCAGGAACATGGTCTGATCATACCACAGCTACTGGGCAGGGGGGAAGCAAAAGAGTATATAGCATCGATTAAATCACTGCACACTCTAGTTTCAAGATGCAAACGATGGGTCAAAACGTTCATTTCCTGTTGCATTATTCCCTGCACCTTAAATGTGTCTTATTGCATGTCTTCAAATAGACTTTAGTTTGCGTCATGAAACTAGAATGTGCGGTGATTTAATCTACGCCGATTCTGGGGATTCCACATCCCGTGTACCTGCACCTTGACCTACAGACTGTGTGCACGCTAATCATCTATATATAAAGAGAGTATATATACATTACAGCAGGGGATCACAGCTGAGTCTTTCTTTGAGGTAAAATATTGTTTAAAAACAGGCATTGAAATGTTTTACTCACAAAAAGAATCCTCTGTGATCCCCTGCTATCCTGCCTGTATCCTCTTTTTCTCCCCCCCTGCCCAGGAGATGTGGTATGATCAGACCATGTTCCTGCACGGTCAGACACAGCCATTACACAGTACACAGCAGGGGCACATTTATAAGATTATCTCAGCACAGGAACATTATTATATCACATCCAATTGTGGAAATTATTATTACTCCAAGATCTATTGATTAAAATATACTATTGTTTTTGAGAAAACGACCTTTAAGGATGGGCCGCTACTCATGGACCACTGCTGTGTGCTTGCCCCCAGGCTAAAATTTGCCAGCCAGCCCCTGCTAGCAGTGATATTAGAATACACACTATACATGTTATTACATACAGCATTCTTTACCTATAAAAATTGTATATAATCTCTTCCACTTTTCTTTCCAGTGGGTGTAGTGACAAGATTATGGAGCAGTTGCCGGGACCAGTGCCGCCGCGAGCAACAACAGGGTAGGAAGAGTGGTGATGTGGCTCTTAAAAAGAAAGGCCATACCTATATTATGACCGGCTCCAGTTTTTGACCCTAGTCCTAGATTTTCACCCGTAAGTGGCTATCTTTTTCAGTTTTATTTGTTGTAATGGTTTGATTATTATTTTGCATATTAAAAATGCTTTTTTCTCTGTCATCCCTGACCTTACAGATCTGACTGGACCAAAAAGGGAAATACCTGTAGCCCGGAGGTGCTGGAAGCCAGAGAGGAATCTGAAATGGAGGCCGGAGCTGGGGGCCAGAAAGAAGAAGAGCCTGCGGAGAGCACCAGTACACCACAGCCCCTCGACACCTCCCCTCATGCACCAATAAGCCAGCATCGCTACCGCCCCCCCATCACTGGCGTACGTGACATGGGAATACCTGTGAGTGATGATGATGAGAGTTTTTGTCTAAGCCTGGCCCGTTATTTCAGGCACGTTCCCTTTTTATTGAGGCTCCAGACCAGGGCTGCCCTCCAAATTGTTTTGTCTGCCGCTGCGCCACCAAATTTACCGATGGCCATCTTTTAATTCCTTGAAAGGTGGCAACTTTCTGAGGACAACAAAACCCGGTCATTAGACCCCCCCAAGAAGGGCACTCAGCAGACCCACCATCACGGCAGCCACCACCTCCAGTGCCAGCATCACGGCAATCACCACCACCTCCAGTACCAGCATCACAGCAGCCATCACCACAACCTCCAGTCACAGCATCACAGCAACCACCACCAACTACAGTGGCACCATCATGGCAGCCATCTTCAGTGCCAGCATCTTGGCAGCCACCTCCATTACCAGCATCACAGCAGCCAACAACCCTCTCACCAGCATGTCTCTTGCCTCAATCACCCTTGTCTTGTTGGCATGATGGCCAAAACACAGAAGACAAGGCCAGACAAAGATCTGAGATACAGGATTTGTGTGCTGAGATGCCGCCACAGTCACTGAAAGGTGTTACATAGATGCGTATTATATGGACGCTATATGGATGGCATAAGCATGGTCCGTTTGCTGTGCTTTTTTTCTTCTCGCACACATTGACTTGCATTGGCGAGTCTCGTCTGATATATGCAGCCACTTGCAGCATGCTGTGATTTTTTTTTCTCAGTTCGATCCGAGCTGGAAAAAAAAAATCACAGATGAACACATAATCATTCAATAACAGGAGTCAGAGTGCAATCCAATTTTTTTTATCAGATTGCACTCGTGTGATTTAAACGCAGATGAGTATGAGCCCTTAGACTCAGCCAAAAGATTGTAGACATAGAGTATATCTTATTGCTCTAATAGGCATCTAGTCATTCAACAGAGGCCATTAACTATATATTCTACATGCAGGGCTTGTGAATTGTCCATTATTAAAATAAACAGTATATAAAAAGCAGTGCAGGAGGCAGCAGTGAAGGACATGACAAATATTAATAACAATATGTAAAATAATCACAGGCTGCAATTACCCACCATATTCTTTCTTAAGCCATGAAATCAACTTTTTCTTGCGGTTGTAAATTTGAAATGACAGTGATAGCTATTAGGACATCACAAGGCACATGACATCATAGACATCACAATTGGAATAGAATGTATAAATTTCTACACTGCTGCCATCTTGTGTCACTATAACCTGACAGCTGGAAGAGGACGAGTCCAGGTAAGTAGCTCTTTACTTTTAAGCTTTGGTATACTTATAATGTATCCACCGGATTTATCATGGATTGCTGGGAACACTCTGTAATAAGACATTTTCAGGACAACCCCTTGTCTAAATGAGAAATTGCTGACGATAGGTGGGTGGGGGAGGTCAAGTTGGGACATCTTTATGGGGCTCCATTTTTGGGTAGTTTTGCCATTTATGTGGACAAATTATTTTATTATCATTCTCTGTTCTCAGATCTTTGGTTCCTATTGAATTAGGGGCTGACATTGGAGTTGTAGTTTAACCCCTTTAAAGCTCAAGACGTACTAATACGTATCTGTGCCATGGGACTTAAGAGCCTGATACGTATTAGTACGTCTTTGCGATCGCGCCCGCACACAGGCTGTGCGGGCGCGATCGCCGCCGGGTGTCAGCCTATTGTCGCAGCTGAGTCAATCGCAGCATTGCGGGGGCAAGGGGAGGTGATTGGGATACTCACCTCTCCTGCCGGCGTCCAGCGATGTCTGCCGCGGCTTCCTGGATGTTGCCATGACGACCCGATGTCGTCATGACAACATCTGGGTCACCAGACAGCAGTAAGATATTTTGGCATGCGCAGTGCATGACCAAAGTATATTCTGCATTTGCATCGCTGACAGCCTGTATAGCACAGGGCTGGTGCTCCATCCCTATGCTATACAGGCGATCAGAATAAAAAAAAGTGAAAGTCCCATAGTGGGACAAAGAATAAAAGTAAAAAAAGTGTCAGAAAGTGAAGAAAAAAAAAAATCCACCAAAAATAAAAATATAATGTACCCATCAATAAATATTATTATGAAAAAAAAAACAATAAAAGTACACACATTTGGTATCGCCGCGTCTGGAATGACCTGACCTATAAAACTGTCCCACTAGTTAGCCCCTTCAGTGAACATGGTAAAAAAAATAAATAAAAAATAAAGCAAAAAATAATGCTTTATCATCATACCGCCAAACAAAAAATGGAATAACACGCGATCAAAAAGACGAATATAAATAATGATACCACTGAAAACGTCATCTTGTCCCGCAAAAAACAAGCCGCCATACAGCTCCATCAGCCTAAAAATAAAAAAGTTATAGCTCTCAGAATAAAGCGATGCAAAAAAAATATTTTTTCTATAAAATGGCTTTTATTGTGTAAAAGCGCCAAAATATAGAAAATCGATATAAATGTGGTACCACTGTAAAATTACTGACCCGAAGAATAAAGCTACCTTATCAATTTTACCACACGCGGAACAGCATCAAACAAAAAACAATTCCTGAATTGTTGGTTTTTGTTTATTCTGCCTCCCATTAATCGGAATAGAGAGCGATCAAAATATGTCACGTGCCTGAAAATGGCACCAATAGAAACATCAACTCATCCCGCAAAAAACAAGACGTCACATGACTCTGTCGGCCAAAATATGGAAAAATTATAGCTCTAAAAATATGGCGATGCAAAAACTAGATTTCAGCAGCAGATGGAAGGAAGGGAGACACAGTCATTACTAGTGGGTAGGCGGAGCCCACATAGGATAGAACACCTCAGATTAAAAAAGAGTGTTGTCCGGCCCCTCCAGCTTGGGCTCCTCCTACTCCAGCTCTCCAGTCTAAAATTTGAGGTCACAGAGGATGGTCGCTGCTGGAAGCAGCTCCTCAGAAAATTTTTTTTATTTTTATCGGACAGAGACTTGGACCCCCGTGGTCTTGAAGTCTCAGGGGTCTCAGCGCTGCTGGACCCCCACCCCCCCCTTGGCGGATCTGCATTACCCTTTGAGAGAGGTCCCTGCAGAACCCTGCCGGCCCCGGGGGATGAGGGATGCTTCCCTGGCGGGGACGCAAACCGCGCATCTGGGGTCACTGCGTTCTCCGCCCTGGGGGGAAGCTTGGGCACAGCGCCACAAATCCCTGGGGGTCCCTGTGGTGCTCAGCTGGGTGAGTACTCAGCATGTTAATGTGTTTTGATTGCTTCAGCGGCTGCTGCGGCAGCCGCTGCTACATGTATTCAGGTGGTGACTTGTGTTTTTTTGTCCGCAGGTGGATGCCTGCAGGACATGGAAGCGGGGCAGGAGCGGAGAGCGGAGGAGTCGCGCGCGCTTTTTTTGAAGCCGGCGGGGGGCGTGGCTTCGTGCCTTCCCGGTCTTTCGCGGGCAGGAAGCGCTCTGAGCGCGCGTTTTCTCCTGCCCCTCCTCTTCCGGCTTCTCTCTCCTCACAGCGCGGCGGCCATTACTGAACGGCTTCCATCGGGCTCCTCACTCTCCTCTCCTCCCGACAGACCGAAGGAACACTGCACCGCGGCCAGCTGGGTGAGTCGCTTCTGCCTGTCAGGGCAGAAGCTTAACCCCTCACCCCCTCAGCGCAGGGCACCTTTCTGAGGCACAATAAGGTGGCAGACTGTGCTGTCCTGCAGCTATTACCTCATATAGAGGTTACTTTTTTTTGTCTGGGGCTCGCACATCCTTTTCATTTCACAGAGGTTGTGGGGAGTCTGCGACATTAACCCCTTATTAGGCGGTTATCCCTTAATTGGGGGTCAGCTGGGGTAGCTCTCTATTTAAGAACTTTAACCCTTCAGCTTTCTTTTAAGAAACCACACTGTCCTACTTACTGACAGGTTTAACCTGCCATATACTGTGTGAGGGCATGTCAGATCCCAGGTCCGCTACAGGATCAGTCTCGCGTGTCTGACACGCAGGAGTCCTCGACGGCGTCAAGCGCAGCGGTCGGGGGTTTCGGTGATGGGGCAGTGGTCAAAATGGAGGCCCTCACTCGTTCTATTGATGGCCTGTCTGACCTTCTAGGTTATTGGGTGTCAGCTAGATCCTCTCATGGCAGGAAGCGCCACAGGCCGGTACTGCCCTCCCCGCGCAGCGACTCGGAGATCTCTGTTATGGAGGGTTCCCCTTCAAGCTCAGATGGGGAGATGTCCGATTCGGATAAGGAGGATCGGCAGGGGCACTCTGCCTCTTTTTTGGGCCGTGCAGAGGCTTTTATTGGAGCCATGAGGGAGGCGTTACAGTTTCCGGAGGAGGTAACTAGACGTCCTGGTAAGTCGGCCCGGATGTTTCAGGAGTCGCATAGGTCGCGCTTGGCATTACCATCTCTGGATGAGCTTAATGGGGCAGTGGAGAAGGAACGCCTGTGTCCAGATAAACGTTTTCAGGGGACATGGTTTTTTGACACTGTATCCGTGTTCCACGGAGTTGATTGATAATTGGATTCCTTCTCCTGAAGTGTCCCTTTATCCCAGCTTAGCAAATCCTCATTACTGCCTGTTAAAAGGAAGGCAAGTCCGCAGGATCCGCTGGACAGAATGGCGGCGAAATCCATCTACGAGGCCGCGGGTCATGGATTCAGAGCGGTACTAGGATCCATGTGTGCTTGTATAGCTTCCCTAAGCTGGTTGGACCGTCTACGGACGGCGTGGCAGGATGGATCCCCGCTATCCGAGGTGGATGGGTTTTTCAAGTTGTTGGAGGATGCGGCCCGATATGGCAGTGATGCAGGTTTGGATACCGCGTCACTGCTGTCCAGGGCGCAATCCTCGGCGGTCACAGTCAGAAGAGCACTGTGGCTCAGACAGTGGACCGGGGACGCGGTTTCCAAGCAAGGTTTGCTATCTTTAGCTTACAAGGGTGGTCAGTTATTTGGATCTGACCTCACGGAGCTGATTGTCAAGGCAAAGGCAAAAGAAGCGGCCTTACCACAGCGAAGAACTGTGGCTTCTGCGTCGGGCAGGCCTAGTGCCGGTAGTAGTCGGCGGCCCCTTTCGGTCCAGGGGACGGTCCGGTCAGCCCTCTTGGGGATCGGGTCGTCCCTCTTTTTCAGGAAAAAAGGCTTCTCAGAAATCCCGCACTCCCTGGAAACAGAGCTTCCGTCAAGACAAGCGGGAAGCTGACAAAAAGCCCGCTAAGGCGGACTGACGCCAGGTTTTCACTGGAGGGCTCTCGAGTGGGGGGTCGCCTGCTCCTATTCGAATTGACTTGGGCGTCCCGCGTTTCGGACGCCTGGGTGACGCGGGTTGTGTCAGCAGGCTACTTCATAGAGTTTCTTTCTCGACCCCCGGACAGGTTTTGCCGATCTCGCATTCCGTCAGAGCCCGAGCTAGTTGCCGCTCTACGGCAGGAGGTCGTTTCCCTTCTGCTGAAGGGTGTGGTGGTACCGGTTCCGCCGGAGGACCGGGGAAGAGGGTTTTATTCAAACCTCTTTGTGGTCCCCAAAAAGGAGGACAAATTTCGCCCCATTCTGGATCTCAAAAGATTGAATCGGTATGTCCGCACCCGGAAATTCCGCATGGAGTCGCTTCGCTCGGTTGTGGCGGCCCTGTCACAGAACGACTTTTTGGTGTCAATCGACATTCGCGACGCTTATTTGCATGTTCCCGTCGGAAGGGCCCACCAACGCTTCCTTCGTTTTGCCATAGGTCAGGACCATTTCCAGTTTGTGGCCCTACCATTCGGGTTGGCCTCGGCGCCCAGAGTTTTTACAAAAATTCTGGCACCTCTCATGGCGATCCTTCGAAGACAGGGGGTTACGTTTCTTCCCTACCTGGACGACCTTTTGATTGTGGCGTCCTCAAAGGAGGAGGCGGTGACGGCTCGCAATCTATTCCTTCAGCTCCTGGAGGACTTCGGGTGGCTGGTCAATTGGAAGAAGTCGTCTCTGGAACCGTCGCAGTCAATCCTGTTTTTGGGGATGCATTTCGACACGGTACGAGCAGTGGTGTCCCTGCCTCCAGACAAGCAAGCAAGTCTTCTTCGACATGTACAGGTTATGAAGTCTTCGACAGCAATGTCCCTTCGAAGGTGTATGCGCCTTTTGGGTTTGATGGTGGCGTCAATGGAGGCACTTCCGTTTGCCCAATTTCATTCCAGGACTCTCCAAATGCTCATTCTGAACCGTTGGGATCGATCACAGGCTTCGCTGGATCGCAGTGTCATCATCTCCCACAGGGTGCGAGAGTCTCTAGAATGGTGGTTACGTCCAGAAGCGTTATCCCTGGGGAAGTCCTTCCTCCTTCCGAGGTGGTCGGTCATAACCACCGATGCCAGCCTGTCAGGCTGGGGGGGTGTCTGGAACGATCTCTGGATTCAGGGAGTATGGTCGTCGGAAGAGTCTGTCCTGCCGATCAACATCTTGGAATTGAGGGCGATTTTCCTTTGCCTCCAACACTGAACGGTCCCTTTAAACGGTCTGCCAGTCCGAGTGCAGACAGACAACGCGACGGCGGTCGCGTATATCAACCATCAAGGTGGAACGAGGAGCTCCAGGCTCATGCTGGAAGTTTCTCGGATCCTGGTATGGGCCGAGGCCAAGGTGCCAGCCATCTCTGCGATTCACATTCCGGGAGTTCAGAATATCACGGCGGACTTCCTCAGTCGCGAGAAGGTGGATCCCGGAGAATGGAGTCTTCACCCAGAAATTTTTGCACAGCTGTGCTCCCGTTGGGGAACTCCTCAAGTGGATTTGATGGCATCAAGGTTCAACACCAAGTTACCGACGTTCATGTCCAGGTACAAGGACCCGAAGGCTGTGGCGGTGGATGCTCTGGTGGCTCCGTGGGACCAATTCGAGCTAATCTATGTGTTCCCGCCGATATCCTTACTTCCTCTGGTGTTGCGTCGGATCAGACTGGAAAGAGTCCCGGCTATGTTAGTAGCCCCAGACTGGCCAAGGAGGACGTGGTTCTCGACGCTGGTGTCGCTTCTGGCTGCGCCTCCTCTCCCGGACCTGTTAACCCAAGGGCCCGTTCGTCATCCGGACCTGAAGTCTCTGCGTTTGACGGCGTGGCTCTTGAGACCGAAATCTTGACTCGTCAAGGTTTTTCAGCCGAAGTCATTGCCACTCTGCGAGCTGCCAGAGGTCCTGCCACTACTAGGATCTATCACAAGACTTGGGAGGCCTTCTTTTCATGGTGTTCGGGTTCTTCAAGGAACCCGAGGATTTTTTCCATTCCCAATTTGTTGGCCTTTTTGCAGTATGGCCTGGACAAGGGTTTGGCAGTTAGCACTCTGAGGGGTCAGGTTTCTGCTTTGTCCTTGCTGTTTCGGAAGGCTATCGCCTCGCGTAGGGACGTTCGTTCCTTTTTTCGCGGGGTAACCCGTCAGTTTCTGCCGCGGAAGGCGCTTGTGTCCCCTTGGCGGCTCAATCTGGTCTTGGAGGCTCTTCAACATGGGCGTTTTGAGCCTATGGACTCCGTTAGCCTTTCTTTGCTTTCTTGGAAGGTTGCCTTTTTAGTGGCAGTCACCTCTTTGAGAAGGGTTTCTGAACTGGCGGCTCTTTCTTGCTCGCCTCCTTTTCTGGAGTTTCTCCCGGATCGCGTGGTGCTTCGCACACGGGGCGACTTTCTACCTAAGGTGGTGTCACAATTTCATGTTAACCAGGATATTGAGTTGCCCTCGCTCTGTCCGGAACCGAGGAATGCGAAGGAACGGGCCTTGCACTCATTGGATTTAGTGCGGGCTTTGAAGTTCTATTTGTCTATTACTCAAGGTTTTCGGAAATCGGACTCTCTGTTTGTGATTCCAGCAGGTCGTCGGCGTGGTCAACGAGCTTCCAAGGACACTATAGCTCGATGGATTCGGTCGGCCATTTTAGAGGCTTACCGACTCAAGGGCGAATCTTGTCCAATTAAGATTCGAGCTCACTCCACGAGAGCTGTGGGTTCGTCGTGGGCTTTTCATCAAGGGGCCTCGGCAGCTCAACTCTGCCGGGCGGCTACCTGGCGCTCCGTCCACACTTTTACAAAGTTTTATAAGGTGGACGTCAGTGCTTCCGCTGATGCAGCCTTAGGACGTAGGGTCCTGCAGGCGGCTGTAGTTTAAGTTATCGTTAACTTGTATTTAGCGCTAGTTGCGCTTTTTTCTAGGTTGTTGGGATTCTGCCTCTGTTGGTTTTTTCCCACCCTTAATTTTTGGACTGCTTTGGGACGTCCCACTAGTAATGACTGTGTCTCCCTTCCTTCCATCTGCTGCTGAAAGACGGATTTTGGTAAGACCTTACCTGTAAAATCCTTTTCAGCGAGGGAAGGAAGGGAGACACAGCTCCCTCCCATGGCAGAAGTGTGTTGTGTTTTCAGATGCAGCGTGACCCTTCTCTGATAGCGATTATCTGGGCTGAGGTCGGCGCGCTAAGGCTCTGTTCCAGCATTGCCAGCTCATCGCAGTGGTCAGGTCCAGTGAGTAGTACCTGGGACTGTGTGGTTTTTCTGTTATATGCATAACCTGTCTCTTGTTTTTTCTCTGAAGTTCTTCAGAAGGGGTTATGTTGCTCCGCTGGTGATATTTGCTCTTCCTTAGCTTGTGTACGGACTGGAGAGCTGGAGTAGGAGGAGCCCAAGCTGGAGGGGCCGGACAACACTCTTTTTTAATCTGAGGTGTTCTATCCTATGTGGGCTCCGCCTACCCACTAGTAATGACTGTGTCTCCCTTCCTTCCCTCGCTGAAAAGGATTTTACAGGTAAGGTCTTACTAAAATCCGTCTTTTACGAAAAAATGCGTCTTTTAGTGTGTGACAGCTGTCAATCATAAAAACCCGATATGATTCTGGTATCGCTGTAATCGCACTGACTCGAAGAATAAAGTTGTCTAAACGGCGCAAAATATAAACTCTAGGCTTAGGGTTGTGGTAGGGTTGGGGTTGGGGTTAGGGTTAGGGCTAGGGTTAGGGTTGGGCTAGGCCTGAGAGGATGAGATCCGCCCCTATCACTGGGCAAGAAGCCAAAAGCACAAAATAAAAAGAGAAATCCTACTTCCTCCTTCAGGAGGACCCGGAGTGCGCAAACCCAACACATGAGACACCGGGCTAGAGGCCAACCACGACACAAGCATTAAAGGGAATCTGTCACCCCCTAGGACTTATCAGACCTCTAATATGGGCATAAAGGTTATAGAAATGTAAATCTATACATACTTCTATGGCCCATATTAGAGGTTTGCTTGCTTTCAAATATCCTGGCTCCGGCCTGCTCTCGCTCTGGCTCTGGCCTGCCTTTGCCCTGGCTCTGTCCTGCTCTCGCTCTGGCTCTGTCCTGCTCTCGCTCTGGCTCTGTCCTGCTCTCGCTCTGGCTCTGTCCTGCTCTCGCTCTGGCTCTGTCCTGCTCTCGCTCTGGCTCTGGCCTGCTCTCGCTCTGGCTCTGGCCTGCTCTCGCTCTGGCTCTGGCCTGCTCTCGCTCTGGCTCTGGCCTGCTCTCGCTCTGGCTCCGGCCTGCTCTCGCTCTGGCTCCGGCCTGCTCTCGCCCTGGCTCCGGCCTGCTCTCGCCCTGGCTCCGGCCTGCTCTCGCCCTGGCTCCGGCCTGCTCTCGCCCTGGCTCCGGCCTGCTCTCGCCCTGGCTCCGGCCTGCTCTCGCCCTGGCTCCGGCCTGCTCTCGCCCTGGCTCCGGCCTGCTCTCGCCCTGGCTCCGGCCTGCTCTCGCTCTGGCTCCGGCCTGCCCTTACCTTGGCTTCGGCCTGCTCTCGCCCTGAATCTGGCCTGCTCTCGTTTTGGCTCTAGCCTGCTCTCGCTCTGGCTCCGGCCTGCTCTCGCTCTGGCTCCTTCCTGCTCTCGCTCTGGCTCCGGCCTGCTCTCGCTCTGGCTCCGGCCTGCCCTCTCCCTGTCTCTGGCCTGCTCTCGATCTGGCCTGCTCTCGCCCTTGCTCCGGCATTCTCTCGCTCTGGTTTTGGCCTGCCGTCGCCTTGGATCCGGCCTGCTCTCGCTCTGCCTCCAGCCTGCCCTCGCCTTGGCTCCAGCCTGCTCTCTCTCTGGCCTGCCTTTGCCTTGGCTCCGGCCTGCACTCACTCTGGCTTTGGCCTGCCTTTGCTTCGGCCTGCTCTCGCTCTGGCTCTGGCCTGCTCTCGACTTGGCTCCACTATGCCACAGCTCGGGCTCCGGCCTACCCTCGCCTTGGCTACGTCCTGCTCTCTCCCTGGCTCTGAACTGCTCTCGCTCTGTCTCTGGCCTGCCCTCGCCCTGGCTCCGGCCTGCTCTCTCTCTGGCTGTGGCCTGCCCTTGCCCTGGCTCCGGCCTACTCTCGCTCTGGCTCTGGCCTCGCCCTGTCTCCGGCCTGCTCTCGCCCTGGTTCCGGCCTGCCCTTGCCTTGGCTCTGGCCTTCTTTATCTCTGGCTCTGGCCTGCCCTTGCCTTGGCTCTGGCCTGCCCTCGCCTTGACTCCGGCCTGCTCTCGCCTTGGCTCCGGCCTGCTCTCGCTCTGGCTACGGCCTGCCCTTGCCCTGACTACGGCCTGCCCTTGCTCTAGCTCCGGCCTGCTCTCGCCCTGCCTCCGGCCTGCTCTCGCCCTGCCTCCGACCTGCTCTCGCCCTGCCTCCGACCTGCTCTCGCCCTGCCTCCGACCTGCTCTCGCCCTGCCTCCGACTTGCTCTCGCTCTGCCTCCGACCTGCTCTGGCTCTGGCCTGCCCTCGCCCTGGCTCCTGCCTGCTCTCTCTCTGGCTCTGTCCTGCCCATGCCTTGGCTCCGGCCTGCTCTCTCTCTGGCTCTGGCCTGCCCTTGCCTTAGCTCCGGCCTGCTCTCGCTCTGACTCTGACCTGCCCTCGCCCTGGCTCTGGCCTACCCTCGCCTTGGCTCCGGCCTGCTCTCGCCTTGGCTCCGGCCTGCTCTCGCTCTGGCTCCTGCATGCCCTCGCCCTGGCTCCGGCCTACCCTCGCATTGGCTCCGGCCTGCTCTCGCCCTGGCTCTGGCCTGCCCTTGCCTTGGCTCTGGCCTTCTCTCACTCTGGCTGTGTCCTGCCCTCGCCTTGGCTCCGGCCTGCTCTTGCCCTGGCTCCGGCCTGCTCTCCCTCTGGCTCCGGCCTGCTCTCCCTCTGGCTCTGGCCTGCCCTCGCACTGGCTCCGGCCTGCTCTCTCTCTGGCTCTGGCCTGCCCTGGCCCTGGCTCCGGCCTACTCTCGCTTTGGCTCTGGCCTGCTCTCGCTCTGGCCTCGCCCTGTCTCCGGTCTCCTCTCGCCCTGGTTCCGGCCTGCCCTTGCCTTGGCTCTGGCCTTCTCTCCCTCTGGCTCTGGCCTGCCCTTGCCTTGGCTCTGGCCTACTCTCGCTCTGGCTCTGGCCTGCCCTCGCCCTGGCTCCGGCCTGCTCTCGCTCTGGCCTGCTCTCGCTCTGGCTCTGGCGTGTCCTCGCTTTGGCTCCGTCCGGCCTGCTCTCGCTCTGACTCTGGCCTGCCCTCGCCCTGGTCCTTAAATACCGCAGCAGGGTCCTTAAATAATGCAGCAAAGTCCTTAAATAATGCAGCAGAGCCCTTAAATACTGCAGCAGAGTCCTTAAATAATGAAGCAAAGTCCTTAAATAATGCAGAGGAGCCCTTAAATACCGCAGCAGAGTCCTGAAATACCGCAGCAGAGTCCTTAAATGCCGCAGCAGAGTCCTTAAATGCCGCAGCAGAGTCCTTAAATGCAGCAGCAGAGTCCTTAAATGCAGCAGCAGAGTCCTTAAATGCAGCAGCAGAGTCCATAAATGCAGCAGCAGAGTCCATAAATGCAGCAGCAGAGTCCATAAATGCAGCAGCAGAGTCCATAAATGCAGCAGCAGAGTCCATAAATGCAGCAGCAGAGTCCATAAATGCAGCAGCAGAGTCCATAAATGCAGCAGCAGAGTCCATAAATGCAGCAGCAGAGTCCTTAAATGCAGCAGCAGAGTCCTTAAATGCAGCAGCAGAGTCCTTAAATGCAGCAGCAGAGTCCTTAAATGCAGCAGCAGAGTCCTTAAATGCAGCAGCAGAGTCCTTAAATGCAGCAGCAGAGTCCTTAAATGCAGCAGCAGAGTCCTTAAATGCAGCAGCAGAGTCCTTAAATGCAGCAGCAGAGTCCTTAAATGCAGCAGCAGAGTCCTTAAATGCAGCAGCAGAGTCCTTAAATGCAGCAGCAGAGTCCTTCAATACAGCAGCAGAGTCCTTCAATACAGCAGCAGAGTCCTTCAATACAGCAGCAGAGTCCTTCAATACAGCAGCAGAGTCCTTCAATACAGCAGCAGAGTCCTTCAATACAGCAGCAGAGTCCTTCAATACAGCAGCAGAGTCCTTCAATACAGCAGCAGAGTCCTTCAATACAGCAGCAGAGTCCTTCAATACAGCAGCAGAGTCCTTCAATACAGCAGCAGAGTCCTTCAATACAGCAGCAGAGTCCTTCAATACAGCAGCAGAGTCCTTCAATACAGCAGCAGAGTCCTTCAATACAGCAGCAGAGTCCTTCAATACAGCAGCAGAGTCCTTCAATACAGCAGCAGAGTCCTTCAATACAGCAGCAGAGTCCTTCAATACAGCAGCAGAGTCCTTACATAATGCATCCGGTCTGCTCTGGATCTGTCTCTGGCCTGCCCTCGCCTTGGCTCCGGCCTGCTCTCGCTCTGGCTTTGGCCTGCCCTCACCTTGGCTCCGGCCTGCTCTTTCTCTGGTTCTGGCCTGCCCTCGCCCTGGCTCCGGCCTGCTCTTGCTCTAGCCTTCCCTCTTCTTGACTCCGGTCTGCTCTCGCTCTGGTTCTGGCCTGCCTTCGCCTTGGCTCCGGCCTGCCCTCGCTCTGGCTCAAGCCTGCTCTACCTCTCTGGCTGTGGCCTTCCCTTTCCTTGGCTCCGGACTGCTCTCGCTCTGGCCTGCTTTCGCTCTGGCTCTGGCCTGCCCTCGACTTGGCTCCAACCTGCTCTCGCTCTGGATCTGGCCTGCCGTCGCCTTGGCTCCGGCCTGTTCTCACTCTGGCGCTGGCCTGCCCTGGCTCTGCCTCTGGCCTGCCCTCGTCTTGGCTCCGGCCCTGCCTCTCGCCTTAGCTCCGGCCTGCTCTCGCTCTAGCTCCGGACTGCCCTCGCCCTGGCTCCGGCCTGCTCTCTTTTTGGCTCTGGCCTGCCCTCGCTCTGGCTCCGGCCTACTCTCGCTCTGGCCTGCTCTCGCTCTGGCTATGGCCTTGCCCTGGCTCCTGCCTTTTCTCGCCCTGGTTCCGGCCTGCCCTTGCTTTGACTCCGGCCTTCTCTCACTCTGGCTCTGGCCTGCCCTTGCCTTGGCTCTGGCCTACTCTCACTCTAGCTCTGGCCTGCCCTCGACCTGGCTCCGGTCAGCTCTCGTTCTGGCTCTGGCCTGCTCTCGCTCTGGCTCTGGCGTGCCCTCGCCTTGGCTCCGGCCTGCTCTCGCTCTGGGCCTGCCCTCGCCCTTGCTCCGGCCTGCTCTGGATCTGGCT
The DNA here is from genome assembly GCF_046119375.1 of Phyllobates terribilis. Taxonomy (NCBI): domain Eukaryota; kingdom Metazoa; phylum Chordata; class Amphibia; order Anura; family Dendrobatidae; genus Phyllobates; species Phyllobates terribilis. The sequence goes on along the minus strand of NW_027362898.1, from coordinate 1,201,009 downwards.
CTGGCCTGCCCTTGCCTTGTCTCCGGCCTGCCCTCGCCCTGGCTCCGGCCTGCTCTCGCTCTGGCTCCGGCCTGCTCTCGCTCTGGCTCTGGCCTGCTCTCGCTCTGGCTCTGGCCTGCCCTCGCCTTGGCTCCGGCCTGCTCTCGCCTTGGCTCCGGCCTGCTCTTGCTCTGGCTCTGGCCTGCCCTCGCCTTGGCTCCGGCCTGCTCTCGCTCTGGCGCTGGCCTGCCCTGGCTCAGCCTCTGGCCTGCTCTCGCCTTAGCTCCGGCCTTCTCTCGCTCTAGCTCCGGACTGCCCTCGCCCTGGCTCCGGCCTGCTCTCTTTTTGGCTCTGGCATGCCCTCGCCCTGGCTCCGGCCTACTCTCGCTCTGGCTCTGGCCTGCTCTCAATCTGGCCTCTCCCTGGCTCCGGCCTGTTCTCGCCCTGGTTCCGGCCTGCCCTTGCTTTGACTCCGGCCTTCTCTCGCTCTGGCTCTGGCCTGCCCTTGCCTTGGCTCTGGCCTACTCTCGCTCTAGCTCTGTCCTGCCCTCGACCTGGCTACGGTCAGCTCTCGTTCTGGCTCTGGCCTGCTCTCGCTCTGGCTCTGTCGTGCCCTCGCCTTGGCTCCAGCCTGCTCTCGCTCTGACTCTGACCTACCCTCGCTCTGGCTCCGGCCTCCTCTCGCTCTGGCTCCGGCCTGCCCTCGCCCTGGCTCCGGCCTGCCCTTGATCTGGCTCCAGCCAGCCCTCACCTTGGCTCCGGCCTGCTCTCGCCCTGGCTCCGCCTGCTCTTGCTCTAGCTCCGGCCTGCTCTGTCTCTGGCTCTGGCCTGCCCTCGCCTTGGCTCCGACCTGCTCTCGCTCTGGCTCTGGCCTGCCCTCGCCTTGGCTCCGACCTGCTCTCGCTCTGGCTCTGGCCTGCCCTCGCCTTGGCTCCGGCCTGCTCTCGCCCTGGCTCCGCCTGCTCTTGCTCTAGCTCCGGCCTGCTCTGTCTCTGGCTCTGGCTTGCCCTCGCCTTGGCTCCGACCTGCTCTCGCTCTGGCTCTGGCCTGCCCTCGCCTTGGCTCCGACCTGCTCCGTCTCTGGCTCTGGCCTGCCCTCGCCTTGGCTCCGGCCTGCTCTCGCCCTGGCTCCGCCTGCTCTTGCTCTAGCTCCGGCCTGCTCTGTCTCTGGCTCTGGCCTGCCCTCGCCTTGGCTCCGACCTGCTCTCGCTCTGGCTCTGGCCTGCCCTCGCCTTGGCTCCGACCTGCTCTCGCTCTGGCTCTGGCCTGCCCTCGCCTTGGCTCCGGCCTGCTCTTGCTCTGGCTCCGGCCTGCCCTGGCTCCGGCCTGCCCTTGCTCTGGCTCCAGCCAGCCCTCACCTTGGCTCCGGCCTGCTCTCGCCCTGGCTCCGCCTGCTCTTGCTCTAGCTCTGACCTGCCGTCACCCTGGCTCCGGCCTGCTCTCGCTCTGGCCTGCCCTCGCCTTGGCTCCGGCCTGCTCTCGCTCTGGCCTGCCCTGGCTCTGCCTCTGGCCTGCCCTCGCCTTGGCTCTGGCCCTGCTCTCGTCTTAGCTCCGGCCTGCTCTCGCTCTAGCTCCAGACTGCCCTCGCCCTGGCTCCGGCCTGCTCTCTTTTTGGCTCTGGCTACACTTGCCCTGGCTCCGGCCTACTCTGGCTCTGGCCTGCTCTCGCTCTGGCTCTGGCCTCACCCTGGCTCCGGCCTGTTCTCCCCCTGGTTCTGGCCTGCCCTTGCTTTGACTCCGGCCTTCTCTCGCTCTGGCTCTGGCCTGCCCTTGCCTTGGCTCTGGCCTCCTCTCGCTCTAGCTCTGGCCTGCCCTCGACCTGGCTCCGGTCTGCTCTCGTTCTGTCTGTGGCGTGCCCTCGCCTTGGCTCCGCGGAGCCTGCTATCGCTCTGACTCTGGCCTGCCCTCGCCCTGGCTCCGACCTGCCCTCGCTTTGGCTCCGGCCTGCTCTCGCTATGGCTCTCGCCTGCTCTCTCTCGCCTTGGCTCCGGCCTGCTCTTGCTCTGGCTCCGGCCTGCCCTCGCCCTGGTTTCGGCCTGCCCTTGCTCTGGCTCCAGCCAGCCCTCACCTTGGCTCCGGCCTGCTCTCGCCCTGGTTCCGCCTGCTCTTGCTCTAGCTCTAGCCTGCCGTCACCCTTGCTCCGGCCTGCTCTCGCTCTGGCCTGCCCTTGCCTTGGCTCCGGCCTGCTCTCGCCCTTGCTTGCTCTCGCTCTGGCTCTGGCCTGACCTCTCCTTGGCTCCGGCCTGCTCTCGCACTGGCTCCGGCCTGCCCTCGTCCTGGCTCCGGAGGCCTGCTATCTCTCTGGCTCCTGCCTGCCCTCTCCTTGGCTCCTGCCTATTCTCGCCCTGGATACGACCTGCTCTCGCCTTGGCTCCGGCCTGCTCTCGCTCTGGTTCCAGCCTGCCTACTCTCGCTCTGGCCTGCCCTCGCCTTGGCTCCGGGCTAATCTCGCCTTGGCTCCGGCCTGCTCTCGCTCTAAATCCGGACTGCCCTCGCCCTGACTCTAGACTGCCCTCACCCTGGCTCCGGCCTGCTCTCTATCTGGCTCTGGCCTGCCCTAGCCCTGGCTCCGGCCTACTTTCGCTCTGGCTCTGGCCTGCTCTCGCTCTGGCCTCGAACTGTCCTTACCTTGGCTCATGCCTGCTCTCTATCTGGCCTGCCCTCAACTTGACTCCCGCCTGCTCTCGCTCTGGCTCCTACCTGCCCTCGCTCTGGCTCCGGCCTGCCCTTGCCTTGGCTCCGGCCTGCTCTCGCTCTGACTCTGGTCTGCCTTCGCCTTGGCTCCGGCCTGCTCTCGCTCTGGCTTCGGCCTGCCCTCGCCCTGGCTCCGCTCTGGGCAGCCCTCGCCTTGGCTCCGGCCAGCTCCTGCTCTGGCTCCGGCCTGCCCTCGCCTTGGCTCCGGCCTGCTCTCGCCCTGGCTCCGGCCTGCCCTCACCCTGGCTCCGGCCTGATCTCGCTCTGGCTCTGTCTCTGGCCTGCTCTCGCTCTGGCTCTGAGAGTCTGCCCTCGCCCTGGCTCCAGCCTGCTCTAGCTCTAGAGGGCTGAGGCCAGTTCTCTCGCTCTGGCCTGCCCTTGCCTTGGCTCCGGACTGCTCTCGCTCTGGCCTGTTCTCGCTCTGGCTCTGGCCTTCCCTCGCCTTGGCTCTGGCCTGCTCTTGCCCTGGCTCCGGCCTGCTCTCGCTCTTGCTCTGGCCTGCCCTCGCCTTGGCTCCGGCCTGCTCTCGCTCTGGCCTGCCCTCGCCCTGGCTCCGGCCTGCTCTCTTTTTGGCTTTGGCCTGCCCTCGCCCTGGCTCCGGCCTACTCTCGCTCTGGCTCTGGCCTGCTCTCGCTCTGGCCTCGCCCTGGCTCCGGCCTGTTCTCGCCCTGGTTCCGGCGTGCCCTTACCTTGACTCCGGCCTTCTCTCATTCTGGCTCTGGCCTGCCCTTGCCTTGGCTCTGGCCTACTCTCGCTCTGGCCTGTCCTCGACTTGGCTCTCCGATCTGCTCTCGTTCTGGCTCTGGCCTGCTCTGGATCTGGCTCTGGCCTGCCCTCGCCTTGGCTCCGGCCTGCTCTCGCTCTGGCTCCGGCCTGCTCTTGCTCTGGCTCTGGTTTGCCCTCGCCTTGGCTCAGGCCTGCTCTCGCCTTGTCTCCGGCCTGCCCTCTCTCTGGCTCTGGCCTGCCCTCTCCCTGGCTCCGGCATGTTCTCGCCTTGGCTCCGGCCTGCTATCGCTCTGACTCTAGCCTGCCCAAGCTCGCTCTGGCTTACCCTCGCTCTGGCTCTTGCCTGCCCTCGCCTTGACTCCGGACTGCTCTGACTCTGGCTCGGGCCTGCCCTTGCCCTGGCTCTGGCCTTCTCTCGCCCTGGCTCCGGCCTGCTCTCGCCCTGGCTCTGGAAGCTCCATAACCAGCCGGTAAGTAAAGCTAAGGACGCCATCGGGTAGTGGTAGCACAATGTCAGGGGCATAGTTGGTAAGAATCCCCTGAAGTAGTGCCAACACCTGAAGATTGTCTGCAGGAACTCCAGACATTTCAATCAAATCCAAGCGCGATCAGTTTATCACTATCTCTAGCTAATCACTGACAACAATGACACCGGGGCTGTAAACACTTGTGTAAGTAGTGAGGGTGTATTGTGATGTCATCAGTGATGATGTCATAATGAAATCTTAGTGATGGCCAGGTATAGTTTTGCTCTCGCCCTGGCTCTGGCCTGCTCTTGCCCTGGTTCCGGCCTGCCCTTGCCTTGGCTCCGGCCTTCTCTCGCTCTGGCTCCGGCCTACCCTTGCCCTGGCTCCGGCCTACCCTTGCCCTGGCTCCGGCCTACCCTTGCCCTGGCTCCGGCCTGCCCTTGCCCTGGCTCCGGCCTACACTCGCTCTGCCTCTGGCCTGCTCTCGCTCTGGCCTGCCCCTGCCTTTGCTGCGGCTTCCTCCCGCTCTGGCTCTGGCCTGCCCTTGCCTTCGCTCCGGACAGCTCTCGCTTTGGCTCTGGCCTGCCCTTGCTTGGCTCCGTCCGGCCTGCTCTTGCTCTGGCTCTGGCCTGCCCTCGCTCTGGCCTGCCGTCGCCTTGTCTCCGGCCTGATCTGACTCTGGCTCTGGCCTGCCCTCGCCCTGCTTTCGCCTTGGCTCCGGCCTGCTCTCGCCCTGGCTCTGGCCTGCTCTCGCCCTGGTTCCGGCTTCCCTTGCCATGGCTCCGGCCTTCCTTCTCTCTGGCTCTGGGCTTGCCTTGGCTCTGGCCAAATCTCGTTCTGGCCAAGACGAAGGCAGGCCAGAGCCACAGCGAGAGCTGTAATCCATGCGTCCCTCAACTTTAACAAGATTCCCGGTGCCGGCATTGGCCACACAGCCCCAAAGCATGATGGAACCTCCACCAAATTTTACTGTGTGTAGCAAGTCGGAGCCAAGGCGAGGACGGAGCCAAGGCAGGCCGTAGCCCGAGCTATGGCATAGTGGAGCCAGGGTGAGGGCAGTATGGAGCTAGAGCGAGAGCAGGCCGGAGCCAAGGCAAGGGCAGGCCAGAGGCAGAGCCAGGGTAGGCCAGAGCAAGAGCAGGCCAGAGCGAGAGCAGGCCAGAGCGAGAGCAGTCCGGAGCCAAGGCGAAGGCAGGCCAGAGCGAGAGCAGACCAGAGCCAGAGCGAGAGCAGGCCAGAGCGAGATCAGGCAGGAGCCAAGGCGAAGGCAGGCCGGAGCAAGAGCAGGTGCTGGCCAGGGCGAGGGCTGGCCGGAGCCAGAACTAGGGCAGGCCGGAGCCAGGGCGAGGGAAGGCCGAAGCCAGAGCGAGAGCAGGCTGGAGCCTGGGCGAGAGCAGGCCGGAGCCAAGACGAGGGCAGGCCAGAGCGAGAGCAGGCCAGAGCCAGGACGAGTGCAGGCCGGAGCCAGGGCGAGAGCAGGCCAGAGCCAGCGCGAGAGCATTCCAGGGCGAGGGCAGACCAGAGTGAGAGCGAGAGCAGGCCGGATCCGGCCAAGGCCAGAGCAAGAGCAAGCCAGAGCCTGAGCGAGAGTAGGCCGGAGCCAAGGCGAGAGCAGGCCGGAGCCAAGGCGAGAGCAGGCCGGAGCTAGAGCAGGAGCTGGCCAGAGCCAAGGCGAGGGCTGGCCGGAGCCAGATCAAGGGCAGGCCAGAGCCAGCGCGAGGACAGGCTGAAGCCATAGCGAGAGCAGGCCGGAGCCAGGGAGAGAGCAGGCCAGAGCCAAGGCGAGGGCTGGCCAGAGCCAGAGCGAGAGCAGGCCAGAGCAAGACCAGTCCAGAGCCAGAGCGAGAGCAGGCCGGAGCCAGGGCGAGGGAAGGCCAGAGCAAGAGCAGGCCCTTGCCAAGGCGAGAGCACGCCGGAGGCAAGGCCAGAGCCAGGGCAGGCCAGAGCGAGAGCAGGCCGGAGCCAAGGTGAGGGAAGGCCGGAGCCAGAACGATAGCAGGCCAGTGCCAGAACGAGAGTAGGCCATAGCAAGAGAAGTCCGGAGCCAAGGTAACTTGCAGGCCTGAGTCAGAGAGAGAGTAGGCCTGAGCCAGAGCGAGAGCAGGCCGGAGCCAAGGCGAAGGCTGGCCAGAACCAGAGCGAGAGCAGGCCGGAGTCAAGACGAGGGCAGACCAGAGCCAGAGCAAGAGCAGGCTGGAGCCAAGGCGAGGGCTGGCCAGAGCAAGGGCAGGCCGGAGCCAGGGCGAGGGCAGGCCGGACACAGAGCGAGAGCAGGTCGGAGACAAGGGTAGAGGAGGCTGGAGCCAAGGCGAGGGCAGGCCAGAGCCAGGGCGAGAGCAGGCCGGAGCCAAGGCGAGGGCAGGCCAGAGCCAGAGCAGGCCGGAGGCAGGCCATAGAGCAAGAGCAGGCCGGAGCCATGGCGAAGGCACGCCAGAGCAAGAGCAGGCCAGAGCCAGGGCGAGGACAGGCCAGAGCGAGAGTAGGCGAGAGCCAAGGCAAAGGCATGCTAGAGCGAGAGAAGGCCGGAGGGAGCCAAGGCAAGGGCAGGCCGGAACCAGGGGGGGAGCAGGCCGGAGACAGGGCGAGGCCAGAGCGAGAGTAGACTGGACAGGGCGATGGCAGGCCAGGGCGAAGAGCAGGCCGGAGTCAGAGCGATGGCAGGCCAGAGCCAAGGTGAGGGCAGTCCGAAGCTAGAGCGAAAGTAGACCAGCGCCAAGGCGAGAGCAGGGCCGGAGCCAAGGCGAAGTCAGGCCAGAAGAAGAGCGAGATCAGGCCGGAGTCAAGACGAGGGCAGGCGAGAGCAAGGGCAGGCCGGAGCCAGGGCGAGAGCAGGCCTAAGCCAGGGCAAGAGCAGGCCTAAGCCAGGCCGAGAGCAGGCCGGAGCCAGGGCGAGAGCAGGGCGAGAGCAGGCCGGAGCCAGGGCGAGAGCAGGCCGGAGCCAAGGCGAGGGCAGGCCAGAGCCAGATCCAGAGCAGGCCGGAGCCAGGGCGAGGGCAGGCCAGACAGAGCGAGAGCAGGCCGTAGCCAAGGCGAGGGCACGCCAGAGCGAGAGCAGGCCGGAGCCAGGGCGAGGGCAGGCCAGAGCGAGAGTAGGCCAGAGCCAAGGCAAGGGCAGGCCAGAGCGAGAGAAGGCCAGAGTCAAGGCAAGGGCAGGCCGAAACCAGGACGAGAGCAGGCCGGAGACAGGGTGAGTGAGGCCAGAGCCAGAGCGAGAGCAGGTCAGAGCGAGAGTAGGCCAGAGCCAGGGCGAGAGCAGGCCGAAGCCAGGCGAGGGCAGGCCAGAGCGAGAGCAGGCCAGAGCCAAGGCGAGGGCAGGCCAGAGCAAGAGCAGGCCAGAGCCATGGCGAAGGCACGCCAGAGCCATGGCGAAGGCACGCCAGAGCAAGAGCAGGCCGGAGCCAGGGCCAGGACAGGCCAGAGCCAGTGCGATAGTAGGCGAGAGCCAAGGCAAAGGCAGGCTAGAGCGAGAGAAGGCCGGAGGGAGCCAAGGCAAGGGCAGGCCGGAACCAGGGGGGGGAGCAGGCCGGAGACAGGGCGAGGTCAGAGCGAGAGCAGGCCAGAGCGAGAGTAGGCTGGACTGGGCGAGGGCAGGCCAGGGTGAAGAGCAGGCCGGAGTCAGAGCAATGGCAGGCCAGAGCCAAGGCGAGGGCAGTCCGAAGCTAGAGCGAAAGTAGGCCAGCGCCAAGGCGAGAGCAGGGCCAGAGCCAAGGCGAAGGCATGCCAGAAGAAGAGCGAGATCAGGCCGGAGTCAAAACGAGGACAGGCGAGAGCAAGGGCAGGCCGTAGCCAGGGTGAGAGCAGGCCTAAGCCAGGGCGAGAGCAGGTCGGAGCCAGGGCGAGAGCAGGTCGGAGCCAGGGCGAGAGCAGGTCGGAGCCAGGGCGAGGGCTGGCCAGACAGAGCGAGAGCAGGCCGTAGCCAAGGCGAGGGCACTCCAGAGCGAGAGCAGGCCAGAGCGAGAGTAGGCCGGAGCCAGGGCGAGCGCAGGCTAGAGCGAGAGTAGGCCAGAGCCAAGGCAAGGTCAGGCCAGAGCGAGAGAAGGCCAGAGTCAAGGCAAGGGCACGCCGAAACCAGGACGAGAGCAGGCCGGAGACAGGGTGAGTGAGTCCAGAGCCAGAGCGAGAGCAGGCCAGAGCGAGAGTAGGCCAGAGCCAGGGCGAGGGCAGGCCAGAGAGAGAGCAGGCCGAAGCCAGGCGAGGGCAGGCCAGAGCGAGAGCAGGCCAGAGCCAAGGCGAGGGCAGGCCAGAGCCAGAGCGATAGCAGGCAGAGCGAGAGCAGTCCGAAGCCAGAGCTAGGGCTGGCCAGAGCGAGAGCAAGCCTGAGCCAGAGCGAGAGCAGGCTGGAGCCAAGGCGAAGGCAGGCCAGAACAAGAGCGAGATCAGGTTAGAGTCAAGACGAGGGCAGGCCAGAGCCAGAGAGAGAGCAGGCTGGAGCCAGGGCAAGGGCAGGCCAGAGCCAGAGCGAGAGCGGGTCGGAGCCAGGGCAAGGGCAGGCCAGAGCGAGAGCGGGTCGGAGCCAGGGCGAGAGCATGTCGGAGGAGGGCAGGCCGGAGCCAATGCAAGGGCAGGCCGGAGCCAATGCAAGGGCAGGCCGGAGCCAGAAGGGCAGGCCGGAGTCAGGGCGAGGGCAGGCCGGAGCCAGAGCGAGAGTAGGCGAGTGCCAAGGCAAAGGCAGGCAAGAGCTAGAGCGAGAGAAGGCCGGAGGGAGCCAAGGCAAGGGCAGGCCGGAACCAGGGGGGGGAGCAGGCCCTAGACAGGGCGAGGTCAGAGCGAGAGCAGGCCAGAGTGAGAGTAGGCTGGAGCCAGGGCGAGGGCAGGGAGAGCAGGCCAGAGCCAGGGCGAAGAGCAGGCCGGAGTCAGAGCGATGGTAGGCCAGAGCCAGGGCGAGGGCAGTCCGAAGCTAGAGCGAAAGTAGGCCAGCGCCAAGGCGAGAGCAGGGCCGGAGCCCAGGCGAACGCAGGCCAGAGCAAGAGCAGGCAGGAGCCAGGGCAAGAGCAGGCAGGAGCCAGGGCGATGGCAGGCCAAAGCCAGAGCAAGAGCAGGCCGGAGCCAAGGCGAGGACAGGCCGGAGCCAGAGTGAGAGCAGGCCGGAGCCAGGGCAAGAGCAGGTCGGAGCCAGGGCGAGAGCAGGCCGGAGCCAAGGCGAGGGCAGGCCAGAGCCAGATCCAGAGCAGGCCGGAGCCAGGGCGAGGGCAGGCCAGACAGAGCGAGAGCAGGCCGCAGCCAAGGCGAGGGCATGCCAGAGCGAGAACAGGCCGGAGCCAGGGCGAGGGCAGGCCAGAGCGAGAGCAGGCCAGAGCCAAGGCAAGGGCAGGCCAGATATCCGTATGCTATCCGTATGCTCTCCATTATCTATCCGTTATCTATCCGTATTCTCTCCATTATCTATCCGTTATCTACTTCAGAGACCACCACGGGTTTTTGTTCTGTGGTCTGGGGGGCACCTAACAGGTGCAACTATTTGGAGGTGTAGTTCCGGTTATTCATTGTCCATAACCTGTCAGTCCATAGACTCCACGTTGACAGCCCTGGCTGACCACGCCCATTAGGTTTTGGAAGGATTTTGTGATGTCACGATGAGCTAGCAAAACAAAGGGGGTTCCCCAGAGCTGGGAGGAGGATGAGGGACGTAGTACATTCTGGAAAGCTGTGGAACTCCTGGCCTGTATGTGGATGACAACAGCTGATTCATGTTCTATGGAAACTAATGGGATTTATATGGAGATAATCCGCATGCTGTCCGTTATCTATCCGTCGGATGCTCTCCATTATCTATACGTTATCTATTCGTATGCTTTCCGTTATCTATCTGTATGCTCTACAATATCTATCCGTATGCTTTCCGTTACTGGCGAGAGAAGGCCAGAGTCAAGGCAAGGGCAGGCCGAAACCAGGACGAGAGCAGGCCGGAGACAGGGTGAGTGAGGCCAGAGCCAGCGCGAGAGCAGGCCAGAGCTAGAGCCAGAGCAGGCAGCCAGGGTGAGGGCAGACCAGAGTGAGAGCGAGAGCAGGCCAGAGCCAAGGTGAGGCCAGAACCAGAGCAAGAGCAGGCCAGAGCCAGAGCGAGAGTAGGCCGGAACTAGGGCGACGGCAGGCCAGAGCCAGAGAGAAAGTAGGCCGGTGCCAGGGCGAGGGCAGGCGAGAGCAGGCCGGAGCCAAGGCGAGGGCTGGCCGGAGGCAGAGCCAGGGTAGGCCAGAGCAAGGACAGGCCAGAGCCAGAGCTAGAGCAGGCCAGAGCGAGAGCAGTCCGAAGCCAAGGCGAAGGCAGGCCGGAGCCAGAGCAGGTGCTGGCCGTATCCAAGGCGAGGGCTGGCCGGAGCCAGAGCAAGGGATGGCCGGAGCTAGGGCGAGGGAAGGCCTAAGCCAGAGGGAGAGCAGACTGGAGCCAGGGTGAGAGCAGGCCGGCCGGAGCCAAGGCGAGGGCAGGCCGGAGCCAGGGTGAGGGCAGGCCAGTGCCAGCGCGAGAGCAGGCCAGAGCTAGAGCAGGCAGCCAGGGTGAGGGCAAACCAGAGTGAGAGCGAGAGCAGGCCGGAGCCAAGGCGAGGCCAGAACCAGAGCAAGAGCAGGCCAGAGCCAGAGCGAGAGTAGGCCGGAACTAGGGTGACGGCAGGCCAGAGCCAGAGAGAGAGTAGGCCGGTGCCAGGGCGAGAGCAGAACGGAGCCAAGGAGAGGGCAGGCCGTAGCCCGAGCTATGGCATAGCGGAGCCAGGGTGAGGGCAGTACGGAGCTAGAGCGAGAGCAGGCCGGAGCCAAGACAAGGGCAGGCCAGAGGCAGAGCCAGGGTAGGCCAGAGCAAGAGCAGGCCAGAGCGAGAGCAGGCCGGAGCCAAGGCAAGGACAGGCCCAAGCCAGAGCGAGAGCAGGCCAGAGCCAGAGCGAGAGCAGTCCGGAGCCAAGGCGAAGGCAGGCCAGAGCGAGATCAGGCAGGAGCCAAGGCGAAGGCAGGCCGGACGGAGCAAGAGCAGGTGCTGGCCAGGGCGAGGGCTGGCCGAAGCCAGAAAAAGGGCAGGCCGGAGCCAGGGCGAGGGAAGGCCGAAGCCAGAGCGAGCGCAGGCTGGAGCCAGGGCGAGAGCAGGCCGGAGCCAAAACGAGGGCAGGCCCGAGCCAGGACGAGTGCAGGCCGGAGCCAGGGCGAGAGCAGGCCAGAGCCAGCGCGAGAGCATGCCAGGGCGAGGGCAGACCAGAGTGAGAGCGAGAGCAGGCCGGATCCGGCCAAGGCCTGGCCAGAGCACGAGCAGGCCAGAGCCTGAGTGAGAGTAGGCCGGAGCCAAGGCGAGCAGGCCGGAGCTAGAGCAGGAGCTGGCCGGAGCCAAGGCGAGGGCTGGCCGGAGCCAGATCAAGGGCAGGCCGGAGCCAGGGCGAGGGCAGGCCAGAGCCAAGGCGAGGGCAGGCCAGAGCGAGGGCAGGCCAGAGCGAGAGCAGGCCAGAGCGAGAGCAGTCCAGAGCCAGAGCAAGAGCAGGCCCTTGCCAAGGCGATAGAACGCCGGAGGCAAGGCCAGAGCCAGGGCAGGCCAGGGCAGGCCAGAGCCAGAGCGAGAGCAGGCCGGAGCCAAGGTGAGGGCAGGCCGGAGCCAGAACGATAGCAGGCCAGTGCCAGAACGAGAGCAGGCCAGAGCGAGAGAAGTCCGGATCCAAGGTAACTTGCAGGCCAGAACCAGAGAGAGAGTAGGCCTGAGCCAGAGCGAGAGCAGGCCGGAGCCAAGGCGAAGGCTGGCCAGAACCAGAGCGACAGCAGGCCGGAGTCAAGACGAGGGCAGACCAGAGCAAGAGCAGGCTGGAGCCAGAGCAAGGGCAGGCCGGAGCCAGGGCGAGGGCAGGCCGGAGACAGAGCGAGAGCAGGTCGGAGACAGAGCGAGAGCAGGTCGGAGACAGAGCGAGAGCAGGTCGGAGACAAGGGTAGAGCAGGCTGGAGCCAAGGCGAGGGCAGGCCAGAGCCAGGGCGAGGGCAGGCCAGAGCAGGCCAGAGGCAGAGCAAGAGCAGGCCGGAGCCATGGCGAAGGCACGCCAGAGCAAGAGCAGGCCGGAGCCAGGGCGAGGACAGGCTGGAGCCAGAGCGAGAGTAGGCGAGAGCCAAGGCAAAGGCAGGCAAGAGCTAGAGCGAGAAAAGGTTGGAGGGAGCCAAGGCAAGGGCAGGCCGGAACCAGGGAGGGGAGCAGGCCGGAGACAGGGCGAGGTCAGAGCGAGAGCAGGCCAGAGCCAGAGCGAGAGTAGGCTGGACAGGGCAAGGGCAGGCCAGGGCGAAGAGCAGGCCAGAGCCAAGGCGAGGGCAGTCCGAAGCTAGAGCGAAAGTAGGCCAGCGCTAAGGCGAGAGCAGGGCCGGAGCCATGGTGAAGGCAGGCCAGAAGAAGAGCGAGATCAGGCCGGAGTCAAGACGAGGGCAGGCCAGAGCCAGAGCAAGGGCAGGCCTGAGCCAGAGCGAGAGCCGGCTGGAGCCATGGGGAAGGCAGGGCAGAACAAGAGGGAGATCAGGCTAGAGGAGTCAAGAGGAGGGCAGGCCAGAGCCAGAGGAAGAGCAGGCCGGAGCCAAGGCATAGGCAGGTCGGAGCCAGGGCGAGAGCAGGTCGGAGCCAGGGCGAGGGCAGGTCGGAGCCAGGTCGAGGGCAGGTCGGAGCCAGGGCGAGGGCAGGCCGGAGCCAAGGCGAGGGTAGGCCAGAGCCAAGGCAAGGGCAGGCCAGAGCGATAGAAGGCCAGAGCCAAGGCAAGGTGAGACCAGAACCAGGGCGAGAGCATGCCGGAGACAGGGCGAGGCCAGAGCGAGAGCAGGCCAGAGCGAGAGGAGGGCGAGAGCAGGCTGGAGCCAATGCGAGAGCAGGCCGGAGCCAAGGCGAGAGCAGGCCAGAGCGAGAGCAGGCCGGAGCCAGGGCGAGGGCAGGCCAGAGCGAGAGTAGGCCAGAGCCAAGGCAAGGGCAGGTCAGAGCGAGAGAAGGCCAGAGCCAAGGCAAGGGCAGGCCGAAACCAGGACGAGAGCAGGCCGGAGACAGGGTGAGTGTAACATACCTGGCGGCGTCCTTGCATAGTGGTCCATCTCCCACTGTGCAAGAGCGCGCACTTGATCTCCAATCCAGAATGTCTCTCTGGCTTCCCTCCATGCTGTCTGTTTGCTTCTGTGTGCTGCTGCTTAAGGGCGGCGCCCGATCACTTCCTGCTTCTTGTACCTGCTGTGGGCACACCCCTTGTGCGTCCTCAGCCTATTGCTGTCTGTCACCTGGTATTTAAACCAGCTGCTCCAATTAACCCATGCCTGAGCATTGTGTTTCATTCAGTGTGTGCTTTCACTCTGAAGGTGCCAGGTCCCGGTCTATGTTCTCTTGTCTGCCTATCCTGGAGGCTGTATTTCCAGGCCTGTCTGAACACGCTCCTAGCCTGTTCCTCCCACCTTCTAGGGGCCGATTACCTAGACCCGCTCCTGTATCTTGTCTGTCCTGTCTGAACACGCTCCTTGCCTGTTCGTCCCGCCTCTCTGGGGGCCGTATTCCCAGACCCGCTCCTGTATTCCGCTGCAGTGTCGGTCTCCTCCGTACACTCAGTTCCAGTCTGAACTCTCTTCTATCTTTTACCTGTTTTTTCTCTATGTCCGTTCCTTTCCTTTTTCTGCAGAGTCTGAACTCGTACCTAACTCCTGCTTGTTGTCTCTGTACTCCCGTTTGTGAGTTTGTGGTCCACTCGCTACTTCACTGCAAGTACCCTGTAGGTATCTGGATCTGCCTTTCCCTTCCTGTCTGTTCCGTGTGAACAGAGCCCTGTCCCCCCTGCTCTGCCTTGCTCACCGCTCCGGCGGTTCTAGCCTGCTCTGCCTTGCTCACTGCTCCGGCAGTCTTGCTCCGCTCTGACCCTTTTGCTCGCTGCTCCGGCAGCCTTGCTCCGCTCTGACCCTTTTGCTCGCTGCTCCAGCAGCCTTGCTCCGCTCTGACCCTTTTGCTCACTGCTCCGGCAGCCTTGCTCCGCTCTGACCCTTTTGCTTGCTGCTTTGGCAGCCTTGCTCCGCTCTGACCCTTTTGCTCACTGCTCCGGCAGTCTCGCTTTGCTCTTATCCTTTTGCTCACTGCTCCGGCAGTCTTGCTCTACTCTTGCTCACCGCTCCAGGCGGCCTCGTCCTGCTCTACTCTTGCTCACCGCTCCAGGCGGCCTCGTCCTGCTCTACTCTTGCTCACCGCTCCAGGCGGCCTCGTCCTACTCTACTCTTGCTCACCGCTCCAGGCGGTCTCGTCCTGCTCTGCCCTTGCTCACCGCTCCAGGCGGTCTCGTCCTGCTCTGCTCTTGCTCACCGCTCCAGGCGGTCTCGTCCTGCTCTGCTCTTGCTCACCACTCCAGGCGGTCTCGTCCTGCTCTGCTCTTGCTCACCGCTCCAGGCGGTCTCATCCTGCTCTGCTCTTGCTCACCGCTCCAGGCGGTCTCATCCTGCTCTGCTCTTGCTCACCGCTCCAGGCGGTCTCGTCCTGCTCTGCTCTTGCTCACCGCTCCGGGTGGCCTCGTCCTGCTCTGCTCTTGCTCACCGCTCCGGGCGGCCTCGTTCTGCTCTTGCTCACCGCTCCGGGCGGCCTCGTCCTGCTCTTGCTCACCGCTCCGGGCGGCCTCGTCCTGCTCTTGCTCACCGCTCCGGGCGGCCTCGTCCTGCTCTGCTCTTGCTCACCGCTCCGGGCGGCCTCGTCCTGCTCTGCTCTTGCTCACCGCTCCGGGCGGCCTCGTCCTGCTCTGCTCTTGCTCACCGCTCCGGGCGGCCTCGTCCTGCTCTGCTCTTGCTCACCGCTCCGGGCGGCCTCGTCCTGCTCTGCTCTTGCTCACCGCTCCGGGCGGCCTCGTCCTGCTCTGCTCTTGCTCACCGCTCCGGGCGGCCTCGTCCTGCTCTGCTCTTGCTCACCGCTCCGGGCGGTCTCGTCCTGCTCTGCTCTTGCTCACCGCTCCGGGCGGTCTCGTCCTGCTCTGCTCTTGCTCACCGCTCCGGGCGGTCTCGTCCTGCTCTGCTCTTGCTCACCGCTCCGGGCGGCCTCGTCCTGCTCTGCTCTTGCTCACCGCTCCGGGCGGTCTCGTCCTGCTTTGCTCTTGCTCACCGCTCCGGGCGGTCTTGTCCTGCTCTGCTCTTGCTCACCGCTCCGGGCGGTCTCGTCCTGCTCTGCTCTTGCTCACCGCTCCGGGCGGTCTCGTCCTGCTCTGCTCTTGCTCACCGCTCCGGGCGGTCTCGTCCTGCTCTGCTCTTGCTCACCGCTCTGGGCGGTCTCGTCCTGCTCTGCTCTTGCTCACCGCTCCGGGCGGTCTCGTCCTGCTCTGCTCTTGCTCACTGCTCCGGGCGGTCTCGTCCTGCCCTGCTCTCGCTCACCTCTTTGGGCGGCCTCACTCTGCTGTGTTTGTCCGCCACATCTGTGGTTCTGTTCCAGAGTCCCAGTGTGTACTGGGACCTATCCCGCCTGTGTTCCTACCTGCTAGTGCCTTCCTGTCTGCACTCTAGCCGTGCTTGCCTGTACCCCCCTGCCTGCATACCCGCCTGCCTGCATACCAGTCGTGCCTGCCTATTCCCACCAGTGTGTGTGCCAGCCTAACCAGTCTGTTCCTGTATTCCCCTGTGTGGGTCAACAGCCGTGTCCGGGGTCTGTCCTGGAGTAGCACCTGGTCCCTCTGCTCGGTTCCTCCTTGGTGCACTGGCGTCGTATGACGTCGTGCGACCCTGGTCGGATCGGGTGAATACCTAGTTACGCCCCTCCAGGCATTCACTCTCCGGCACGGTCCAGTGGAATCACACGCCCACGCCGCTCAGCCCGGGCATGTGCATTACAGTGAGTGAGGCCAGAGCGAGAGCAGGCCGGAACCAAGGCAAGAGTAGGCTGGAGCCAAGGCAAGGGCAGGCCAGAGAGAGAGCAGGCCGGAGCCAGGCGAGGGCAGGCCGGAGCCATGGCGAGGGCAGGCCAGAGCGAGAGCAGGCCAGAGCCAAGGTGAGGGCACGCCAGAGCGAGAGCAGGTCAGAGCCAGAGCGAGAGCAGGCCGGAGCCAGAGCGAGGGCAGGCCAGAGCTTGAGTAGGCCAGAGCCAAAGCAAGGGCAGGCCAGAGCGAGAGAAGGCCGGAGCCAAGCCAAGGGCAGGCCGGAATCAGGGCGAAGGCAGGCCGGAGCCAGAGCAAGGGCAGGCTGTTTCAGGGCGAGGGCAGGCCGGAGCCAGAGCGAAAGCAGGCTGGAGCCAGGGCGAGAGCAGGCCGGAGCCAAGGTGAGGGTAGGACAGAGCGAGAGCAAGCCGGAACAAGGATGAAGGCAGGCAGTAGCCAGGGCGAGGGCAGGCCAGAGTCAGAGCGAGAGCAGGCCGGAGCCAGGACGAGGGAAGGCCAGAGTGAGAGCAGGTCGGAGCCAAGGCGAGAGCAGGCCGGAGCCAGAGCAAGGGCAGGCTAGAGTCAGGGCGAGGGTATGCTGGAGCCAGAGCGAGAGCCGGCCGGAGCTAAGGCAGGAACAGGCCGGAGGCAAGGCGAGGGTAGGCCAGAGCCAGAGTGAAAGCAGGCCGGAGCCAGGACGAGGGCAGGCCAGAGCCGAGCAGGCCAGAGCCAGAGAGGGAGTAGGCCGGAGCCATGGCGAGAACAGGTCGGAGTCAAGGTTAGGGCTGGCCGGAGCCAATGTAAGGGCAGGCCGGAATCAGGGCGAGGGCAGGCCGGAGCCAGAGCAAGGGCAGGCTGGAGTCAGGGCGAGGGCAGGCCGGAGCCAGAGCGAAAGCAGGCTGGAGCCAAGGCGAGAGCAGGCCGGAGCCAAGGTGAGGGTAGGACAGAGCGAGAGCAGGCCGGAGCAAGGATGAGGGCAGGCACTAGCCAGGGCGAGGGCAGGCCAGAACGAGAGCATGCCGGAGCTAAGGCAAGGGCCGGCCAGAGCCAGAGAGAGAGCAGGCCGGAGTCAGGGCGAGGTCATGCCGGAGCCAGAGCGAGAGTCGGCCGGAGCAAAGGCGGGAACAGGCCGGAGCCAAGGCGAGGGTAGGCCAGAGCCAGAGTGAAAACAGTCCAGAGCCAGGACGAGGGCAGGCCGGAGCCAAGACGAGCGCAGGCCAGAGCTAGAGCAGGACGGAGCCTCAGCGAGGGCAGGCCAGAGCGAGAGAAGGCCGGAGCCAAGGCAAGGTCAGGCCGGAACCAGGGCGAGAACAGGCCAGAGCCTGAGCGACAGTAGGCCAGAGCCGGAGAGAGAGCAGGGCGGAGCCTGGGCGAGGGCAGGCCAGAAACAGAGCGAGAACAGGCCGGAACCAAGGCGAGGGCAGGCCGGAGCCAGAGCGGTGGCAGGCCGGAGCCAGGGCGAGGGCAATCCGGAGCTAGAGCGAGAGCAGGCCGGAGCCAGGGCGAGAGCAGGCCAGAGCGAGAGCAGGCCGGAGCCAGGGCGAGAGCGGGCCGGAGCCTATGCGAGGACAGGCCAGAGCGAGAGCAGGCCGGAGCCAAGGCGAAGGCAGGCCAGAACCAGAGCGAGAGCATGCCGGAGTCAAGAAGAGGGCAGGCCAGAGTCAGAGAAGGCCGGAGCCAAGGCAAGGGCAGGCCAGAGCGAGAGCAAGCCAGAGCCAGAGCGAGCGAGAGCAGTCCGGAGCCAAGGCGAGGGCAGGCCAGAACCAGAGCGAGAGCATGCCGAAGTCAAGATGAGGGCAGGCCAGAGCCAGAGTATAAGCAAGCCGGAGCCAGGGCGAGGGCGGGCCGGAGCCAGGGCGAGGGCGGGCCGGAGCCAAGGCGAGGGCTGGCCAGAGTCAGAGCAAGGGGAGGCCTGAGCCAGGGCGAGGACAGGCCGGAGCCAGAGCAAGAGCAAGCCAGAGCCAAGGCGAGAGCAGGCCGGAGCTAAGGCAAGGGCAGTCCAGGGCGAGAGCAGGCCGGAGCCAAGGAGAGGGCAGGCCAGAGCCGGAGCCAGGGCGAGGGCAGGCCAGAGTCACAGTGAGAGCAGGACGGAGCCAAGGCGAGGGCACGCCAGAGCGAGAGCAGGCCAGAGCGACAGCAGGCCAGGGCGAGGGCAGGCCAGAGCAAGAGTAGGCCAGAGCCAAGGCAAGGGCAGGCCAGAGCTAGAGCAAGAGAAGTCCGGAGCCAAGGCAAGGGCAGGCCGGACCCAGGGCGAGAGCAGGCCGGAGACAGTTCGAGGCCAGAGCGAGAGCAGGCCAGAGCCAGAGCGAAAGTAGGCCGGAGCCAGGGCTAGGGCAGGCCAGAGCCAGATAGAGAGCAGGCAGGAGCCAGGGCGAGAGCAGTCCGGAGCCACGGCCAGGGCAGTCCGGAGCCAGGGTGAGGGCAGTCCGGATGTAGAGCGAGAGCAGGCCGGAGCCAAGCCGAGATTAGCCCGGAGCCAAGGCGAGGGCAGGCCAGAGGCAGAGCCAGGGCAGGCCAGAGCCAGAGCGAGAGTAGGTCGGAGCCAGGGCGAGAGCAGGCCGGAGACAGGGCAAAGGCTGGCCGGAACAAGGGCGAGAACAGGCCGGAGTCAAGACGAGGCCAGACCAGAGCAAGAGCAGGCCAGAGCAAGAGCAAGAGTAGGCCGGAGCCAGGGCGAGGGCTGACCAGAGCAAGAGCAGGCTGGAGCCAGGGCGAGAGCAGGCCGGAGCCAAGGCGAGAGCTGGCCGGAGCCAGAGCAAGGGCAGGCCAGAGTCACAGTGAGAGCAGGACGGAGCCAAGGCGAGGGCACGCCAGAGCGAGAGCAGGCCAGAGCGACAGCAGGCCAGGGCGAGGGCAGGCCAGAGCCAAGGCAAGGGCTGGCCAGAGCTAGAGCAAGAGAAGGCCGGAGCCAAGGCAAGGGCAGGCCGGAGCCAGGGGGAGAGCAGGCCGGAGACAGTTCGAGGCCAGAGCGAGAGCAGGCCAGAGCAAAAGTAGGCCGGAGCCAGGGCTAGGGCAGGCCGGAGCCAGGGCTAGGGCAGGCCAGAGCCAGGGCGAGAGCAGGCTGGCGCCAGGGCGAGAGCAGTCCGGAGCCAGGGCGAGGGCAGTCCGGATGTAGAGCGAGAGCAGGCCGGAGCCAAGCCGAGATTAGCCCGGAGCCAAGGCGAGGGAAGGCCAAAGCCAGGGCAGGCCAGAGCGAGAGTAGGCCAGAGCAAGGGCAAAGGCTGGCCGGAACAAGGGCGAGAAAAGGCCGGAGCCAAGGCAAGGGCAGGCCGGAGCCAGTGCGAGGACAGGCCGGAGCCAGAGCGAGAGCAGGCCGGAGCCAAGGCCAGAGCAGGCCGGATCCAAGGCGAGGGCAGACCAGATCCAGACCAAGAGCAGGCCGGAGCCAAGGCGAGGGCAGGCCAGAGCCAGATCCAGAGCAGGCCGGAGTCAGGGGCGAGGGCAGGCCAGAGTCAGAGCAAGAGCAGGCCGGAGCCAAGGCGAGGGGAGGCCAGAGCCAGAGCAAGAGCAGGCCAGAACCAAAGTGAGAGCAGGCCGGAGCCAGGGCGAATGCAGGCAAGAGCCAGATCGAGAGTAGGCCAGAGCCAAGGCAAGGGCAGGTCAGAGCCAGAGCGAGAGAAGGCTGGAGCCAAGGCAAGGGCAGGCCGGAACAAGGGCCAGAGCAGGCCCGAGACAGGGCGAGGCCAGAGCGAGAGCAGGCCACAGCCAGAGTGAGAGTATGCCGGAGCCAGGGCGAGGGCAGGCCAGAGCCAGAGAGAGAGCAGGCCGGAGCCAGGGCGATGGCGGGCCACAGCCAAAGCGAGAGCAGGCTGGAGCCAGGGCGAGAGCAGTCCGAAGCTAAGGCGAGGGCAGGCCAGAGCCAGAACGATGGCAGGCTGGAGCCAGGGCAAGGGCAGTCCGTAACTAGAGCGAGAGCTGGCTGGAGCCAAGGCGAGGGCAGGCCAGAGGCAGAGCCAGGGCAGGCCAGAGCGAGAGCAGGCCGGAGCCAAGGCGAGGGCTGGCTAGAGCCAGAGCAAGTGCAGGTTAGAGCCAAGGCGAGGCAGGCCAGAGCTAGAGCGAGAGCGGGCCGGAGCCAAGGCGAGGGGAGGCCAGAGCGAGAGCAGGCCAGAGCGAGAGCAGTCTCCCGGAGCCAAGGCAAGGGCAGGCCAGAGCGAGAGCAGGCCTGAGCCAGTGCAAGAGCAGGCCGGAGCCAAGTCGAAGGCAGGCCAGAACAAGAGCGAGATCAGGCCAGAGTCAAGACGAGGGCAGGCCAGAGCCAGAGGAAGAGCAGGCCGGAGCCAAGGCATCGGCAGGCGAGAGCCAGAGAGAGAGCAGGCCGGAGCCAGAGCGAGGGCAGGCCAGTGCGAGAGCAGGTCGGAGCCAGGGCGAGAGCAGGCCGGAGCTAATGCGAGTGCAGGCCGGAGCTAGAGCAAGGGCAGGCCGGAGTCAGGGCGAGGGCAGGCCGGAGCCAGAGCGAGAGTAGACCGGAGCCAAGGCAAGAGCAGGCCGGAGCCAAGGCGAGGGTGGGCCAGAGTCAGAGCGAGAGCCGGCCAGAGCTAAGGCAAGGGCAGGCCAGAGAAAGAGCAGGCCGGAGCCAAAGCATAGTATGCAGGCCTGAGCCAGAGAGATAGCAGGCCGGAGCCAGGGCGAGAGCAGGTCGAAGTCAAGGCTAGAGCAGGCCGGAGCCAATGCAACGGCTGGCTGGAGCTAGAGCAAGGGAAGGCCGGAATCAGGGCGAGGGTAGGACGGAGCCAGAGCAAGGGCAGACAGGAGTCAGGGCGAGGGCAGGCCGGAGTTAGGGCGAGGGCAGGCCGGAGCCAGAGCAAGGGCAGGCCGGAGCCAGAGCGAGAGCAGTCCGGAGCCAAGGCGAGGGTAGACCAGAATGAGAGCAGGCCTGAGGAAGGACGAGGGCAGGCCGGAGCCAGGGCAAGGGCAGGCCAGAGTAAGAGCGAGAGCCCCCGAGAGCCAAGGCAAGGGCAAGCCGGAGCCAAGGTGAGGGCAGGCCGGAGCCAGAGTGAGAGCAGGTCGGAGCCAAGGCTAGGGCAGGCCAGAGCGAGAGCAGGTCGGAGCCAAGGCTAGGGCAGGCCAGAGCCAGAGCGAGAGCAGGTCGGAGCCAGGGTGAAGGCAGGCCGGAGCCAGGGGAGGCCAGACCGAGAGCAGGCCAGTGCCAGAGTGAGAGCTGTCCGGAGCCAAGGCAAGGGCAGGCCAGAACCAGAGCGAGAGCAGGCCGGAGCCAGAGCTATGGCAGGCCGGAGCGAAGGCGAGAGCAGGCCAGAGCGAGAGCAGTCCGGAGCCAAGGCAAGGGCAGGCCAGAGCCAGAGCAGGTCGGAGCCAGGGTGAGGGCATGCCGGAGCCAGCGCGAGGGCAGGCCAGAGCCAGAGCAATGGCAGGGAGGGCTGGCCAGATCCAGAGCGAGAGCATCCCAGTGCCAGAGTGAGAGCAGTCCGGAGCCAAGGCAAGGGCAGGCCAGAACCAGAGCTAGAGCAGGCCGGAGCCAGGGCGAGGGCAGGACAGAGCCAGAGCGAGAGCAGGTCGGAGCCAGGGCGAGAGCAGGCCGAAGCTAAGGCGAGAGCAAGCCGGAGCCAAAGCGAGGGCAGGCCGGAGCCAGGACGAGGGCAGGCTGGAGCCTGGGAGAGAGCAGGCCGGAGGCAAGGCGAGGGCAGAACAGAGCCAGAGCAGGCCGGAGCCAGGGCGAAGGCAGGCCAGAGTCAGAGCGAGAGGAGGCCGGAGCCAAGGCGAGGGCATGCCAGAGCGAGAGCAGGCCGGGGCCAGAACGAGGGCAGGCCAGAGCGAGAGTAGGCTAGAGCCAAAGCGAGGGCAGGCAAGAAAGAGAGCAGGCTGGAGCCAGGACGAGGGCAGGCCGGAGCCTAGGCGAGAACGAGCCGGAGCCAAGGCGAGGGCAGGACAGAGCCAGAGCAGGCCGTAGCCAGGGCGAGGGCAGGCCAGAGTCAGAGCAAGAGGAGGCCGGAGCCAGGTCGAGGGCAGGCCGGAGCCAGGTCGAGGGCAGGCCGGAGCCAGTGCGAGGGCAGGCCGGAGCCAGTGCGAGGGCAGGCCGGAGCCAGGTCGAGGGCAGGCCGGAGCCAGTGCGAGGGCTGGCCGGAGCCTAGGCGAGGGCAGGAGCTGGCCGGAGCCAAGGTGAGGGCAGGCTGGAGCCAGAGGGAGGGCAGGCCAGAGCGAGATCAGGCCGGAGCCAGGGCAAGAGCAGGCCGGAGCCAAGGCGACGGCAGGCCAGAGCGAGAGCAGGCCGGAGCCAAGGTGAGGGCAGGCAAGAGCCAGAACGAGAGCAGGCCAGTGCCAGAGCGAGAGCAGTCCGGAGCCAAGGCAAGGGCAGGCCAGAGAGAGAATAGGCCTGAGCGAGAGCAGGCCGGAGCCAAGGCGAAGGCAGGCCAGAACCAAAGCGAGAGCAGGCCGGAGTCAAGACGAGGGCAGGCCAGAGCCAGAGCAAGAAAGAGCAGGCTGGAGCCAAGGCGAGGGCTGGCCGGAGCCAGAACAGGAGCTGGCCGGAGCCAGAGCAAGGGCAGGCCGGAGCCAGGGCGAGGGCAGGCCGGAGCCAGAGCGAGAGCAGGCCGGAGCCAGGGCGAGAGCAGGCCGGAGCCAAGGAGAGGGCAGGCCAGAGCAAGAGCAGGCCGGAGCCAGGATGAGGGCAGAATCGAGCTAAAGCCAGAGCAGGCCGAAGCCTGGGCGAGGGCAGACCAGAGTCAGAGCGAGAGCAGGCCGGAGCCAAGGCGAGGGCAGGCCGGAGCCAGGGCGAGGAAAGCGAGAGCAGGCCGGAGCCTGGGCGAGGGCAGGCCAGAGCGAGATCAGGCCGGAGCCAGGGCAAGAGCAGGCTAGAGAGAGCGAAAGTAGGCCAGAGCCAAGGCTAGGGCAGGCGAGAGCCAGAGCGAGAGAAGTCCGGAGCCAAGGCGAGGACAGGCCAGAGCGAGAGCAAGCCGGAGACAAGGTGAGGGCAGGCCAGAGCCAGAACGAGAGCAGGTCAGTTCCAGATCGAGAGCAGGCCAGTGCAAGAGTGAGAGAATGCCGGAGTCAGGGCGAGAGCAGGCCGGAGAAAGGTCGAGGGCAGGCCAGAGCCAGAGCGAGAGCAGGCTGGAGCCAGGAGGAGGGCAAGCCGGAGCCAGGGCGAGAGCAGGCCGTAGCCAAGGCGAGGGCAGGACAGAGCTAGAGCCATAGCAGGCCAGAGCCTGGGCGAGGGCAGAGCAGAGTCAGAGCGAGAGCAGGCCGGAGCCAAGGCGAGGGCAGGCCGGAGCCAGGGAGAGGGCAGACCAGAGTCAAAGCGAGAGCAGGCTGGAGCCAAGGCGAGGGCAGGCCAGAGCAAGATCAGGCCGGAGCAAGGGCAAGGGCAGGCCAGAGAGAGCGAAAGTAGGCCAGAGCCAAGGCTAGGGCAGGCGAGTGCCAGAGCGAGAGAAGTCTGGAGCCAAGGCGAGGACAGGCCAGAGCTAGAGCAGGCCGGAGCCAGAGCGAGAGCAGGCCGGAGCCAAGGCGAGGGCAGGCCGGAGGCAGAGTGAGAGCAGGCCGGAGCCAGGGCGAGGGCAGGCCGGACGGAGCCAGAGCGAGAGCAAGCCAGAGGCAAGGTGAGGGCAGGCCAGAAGCAGAGCCAGGGCGGGCCAGAGCGAGAGCTGGCCCGAGCCAAGGCGAGGACAGGCCAGAGCGAGAGCAAGAGCAGGTCGGAGCCAAGGCGAGGGCAGGCAAGAGTCAGAGCAGGCCGGAGCCAAGGCGAGTGCAGGCCAGAGCCAGAGCGAGAGCAGTCTGGAGCCAGAGCAGGCTTGGGCCAGAGCGAGGGCATGCCGGGGCCAAGGTGAAGGCAGGTCAGAACCAGAGCGAGAGCAGTCCGGAGTCAAGACGAGGGCAGGCCAGAGCAAGAGCAGGCCGGAGCCAGGGCGAGGGCAGTCCAGATCCAGAGCAAGAGAAGGCCGGAGCCAGGGCGAGAGCAGGCCGGAGCCAAGGCGTAAGCTGGCCGTAGCCAGAGCAAGGGCAGGCTGGAGCCACAGCGAGGGCAGGCTGGAGCCAGAGCGAGAGCAGGCCGGAGCCAAGGCGAGGGCAGGCCAGAGCGAGAGCAGGCTGAAGCCAGGGCAACAGCAGGCCGGAGCCAAGGCCAGGGCAGGCCAGAGCCAGATCCAGAGCAGGACGGAGCCAGGGCGAGGGCAGGCCAGAGTCAGAGCGAGAGCAGGCCGGAGCCAAGACGAGGGCAGGCGTGAGCCAGAGCGAGAGAAGGCCGGAGCCAAGGAGAGGCAGACCCGAGCCAGAGCGAGAGCAGGCCCGAGCCAGAGCGAGAGCAGGCCCGAGCCAGAGCGAGAGCAGGCCCGAGCCGAGGCAAGGGCAGGCATGAACCAGAGCGAGAGCAGGCCAGAGCGAGTGCAGGCTGGAGCCAAGGCGACAGCAGGCTAGAGCGAGAGCAGGCTGGAGCCAAGGCAACAGCAGGCCAGAGCGAGAGCAGGCCGGAGCCAAGGTGAGGGCAGGCAAGAGCCAGAACGAGAGCAGGCCAGTGCCAGAGCGAGATCAGGCCAGTGCCAGAGCGAGAGCAGTCCGGAGCCAAGGCAAGGGCAGGCCAGAGCCAGAGAGAGAGTCGGCCGAGCGAGAGCAAGAGCAGGCCGGAGCCTAGGCAAAGGCAGGCCATAACCAAAGCGAGAGCAGGCCGGAGTCAAGACGAGGGCAGGCCAGAGCCAGAGAGAGAGTCGGCCGAGCGAGAGCAAGAGCAGGCCGGAGCCTAGGCAAAGGCAGGCCATAACCAAAGCGAGGGCAGGCCAGAGCTAGAACAAGAGCAGGCTGGAGCCAAGGCGAGGGCTGGCCGAAGCCAGAGCAAGGGCAGGCTAGAGCCAGAGTGAGAGCAGGCCGGAGCCAGGGCAAGAGCATGCCGGAGCCAGGGCGAGGGCAGGCTGGAGCCAGAGGGAGGGCAGGCCGGAGCCAGTCAAAGGGCAGGCCGGAGCCACTTAGAGGGCAGGCCGGAGCCAGGCCGAGGGCAGGCCGGATCCAGGGCGAGAGCTCCGGCATGCTAAGGCGAGGGCAGGCCAGAGCCAAGGCGAGGGCCGGACAGAGCTAGAGCCACAGCAGGCCGGAGCCTGGGCGAGGGCAGACCAGAGTCAGAGCGAGAGCTGGCCGGAGCCAAGGCGAGGGCAGGCCAGAGCGAGATCAGGCCGGAGCCAGGGCAAGAGCAGGCCGGAGCCAAGGCGACGGCAGGCCAGAGACAGAACGAGAGCAGGCCAGTGCCAGAGCGAGAGCAGTCCGGAGCCAAGGCAAGGGCAGGCCAGAGCCAGAGAGAGAATAGGCTTGAGCGAGAGCAGGCCGGAGCCAAGGCGAAGGCGGGGCAGAACCAAAGCGTGAGCAGGCCGGAGTCAAGACGAGGGCAGGCCAGAGCCAGAGCAAGAAAGAGCAGGCTGGAGCCAAGGCGAGGGCTGGCCGGAGCCCGAAGAGGAGCTGGCCGGAGCCAGAGCAAGGGCAGGCCGGAGCAGGGCGAGGGCAGGCTGAAGCCAGAGCGAGAGCAGGCCGGAGCCAGGGCGAGAGCAGGCCAGAGCCAAGGAGAGGGCAGGCCAGAGCAAGAGCACGCCGGAGCCAGGACGAGGGCAAGCCGGAGCCAGGTCGAGAGCAGGCCATAGCCAAGGCGAGTGCAGGACAGAGCTAAAGCCAGAGCAGGCCGGAGCCTGGGCGAGGGCAGACCAGAGTCAGAGTGAGGGCAGGCCGGAGCCAGGGCGAGGAAAGCGAGAGCAGGCTGGAGCCAAGGCGAGGGCAGGCTAGAGCGAGATCAGGCCGGAGCCAGGGCAAGGGCAGGCCAGAGAGAGCGAAAGTAGGCCAGAGCCAAGGCTAGGGCAGGCGAGAGCCAGAGTGAGAGAAGTCCGGAGCCAAGGCGAGGACAGGCCAGGGCGAGAGCAGGCCGGAGCCAGGGCGAGAGCAGGCCGGAGCCAGGGCGAGGGCAGGCTGGAGCCAGAGGGAGGGCAGGCCGGAGCCAGTTAGAGGGCAGGCCGGAGCCAGGGCGAGAGCATGCCGGAGCTAAGGCGAGCGCAGGCCGGAGCCAAGGCGAGGGCAGGACAGAGCTAGAGCCAGAGCAGGCTGGAGCCTAGGCGAGGGCAGACCAGAGTCAGAGCGAGAGCAGGCAGGAGCCAAGGCGAGGGCAGGCCAGAGCGAGATCAGGCCGGAGCCAAGGCAAGAGCAGGCTGGAGCCAAGGCGACGGCAGGCCAGAGCGAGAGCAGGCCGGAGCCAGGGCGAGAGCGGGTCGGAGCCTATGCGAGGACAGGCCAGAGCCAGAGCGAGAGCAGGCCGGAGCCAAGGCGAAGGCAGGCCAGAACCAGAGCGAGAGCATGCCGGAGTCAAGATGAGGGCAGGCCAGAGCCAGAGTCAGAGAAGGCCGGAGCCAAGGCAAGGGCAGGCCAGAGCGAGAGCAAGCCAGAGCGAGCGAGGGCAGGCCAGAACCAGATCGAGAGCATGCCGAAGTCAAGATGAGGGCAGGCCAGAGCCAGAGTAAAAGCAGGCCGGAGCCAGGGCGAGGGCAGGCCAGAGCCAGGGCGAGGGCGAGCCAGAGCCAAGGCGAGGGCTGGCCAGAGTCAGAGCAAGGGGAGTCCGGAGCCAGGGCGAGGGCAGGCCGGAGCCAGAGCAAGAGCAAGCCAGAGCCAAGGCGAGAGCAGGCCGGAGCTAAGGCAAGGGCAGTCCAGGGCGAGAGCAGGCCGGAGCCAAGGCGAGAGTAGGCCGGAGCCTGGGCGAGGGTAGACCAGAGTCAAAGCGAGAGCAGGCTGGAGCCAAGGCGAGGGCAGGCCAGAGCGAGGGCAGGCCGGAGCCAGGGCAAGGGCAGGCCAGAGCCAGAGAGAGAATAGGCTTGAGCGAGAGCAGGCCGGAGCCAAGGCGAAGGCAGGGCAGAACCAAAGAGAGAGCAGGCCGGAGTCAAGACGAGGGCAGGCCAGAGCCAGAGCAAGAAAGAGCAGGCTGGAGCCAAGGCGAGGGCTGGCCGGAGCCCGAACAGGAGCTGGCCGGAGCCAGAGCAAGGGCAGGCCGGAGCAGGGCGAGGGCAGGCTGAAGCCAGAGCGAGAGCAGGCCGGAGCCAGGGCGAGAGCAGGCCGGAGCCAAGGAGAGGACTGGCCAGAGCCAGAGCGAGAGCAAGCCGGAGACAAGGTGAGGGCAGGCCAGAGCCAGAACGAGAGCAGGTCAGTTCCAGATCGAGAGCAGGCCAGTGCAAGAGCGAGAGAATGCCGGAGTCAGGGCGAGAGCAGGCCAGAGCGAGAGCAGGCCGGAGCCAGGCCGAGGGCAGGCCGGATCCAGGGCGAGAGCTCCGGCATGCTAAGGCGAGGGCAGGCCGAAGCCAAGGCGAGGGCAGGACAGAGCTAGAGCCAGAGCAGGCCGGAGCCTGGGTGAGGGCAGACCAGAGTCAGAGCGAGATCAGGCCGGAGCCAAGGCGAGGGCTGGCCGGAGCCCGAACAGGAGCTGGCCGGAGCCAGAGCAAGGGCAGGCCGGAGCAGGGTGAGGGCAGGCTGAAGCCAGAGCGAGAGCAGGCCGGAGCCAGGGCGAGAGCAGGCCGGAGCCAAGGAGAGGGCAGGCCAGAGCAAGAGCAAGCAGGAGCCAGGTCGAGAGCAGGCCATAGCCAAGGCGAGTGCAGGACAGAGCTAAAGCCGGAGCCTGGGCAAGGGCAGACCAGAGTCAGAGCGAGGGCAGGCCGGAGCCAGGGCGAGGAAAGCGAGAGCAGGCTGGAGCCAAGGCGAGGGCAGGCTAGAGCGAGATCAGGCCGGAGCCAGGGCAAGGGCAGGCCAGAGAGAGCGAAAGTAGGCTACAGCCAAGGCGAGGACAGGCCAGAGCGAGAGCAGGCCGGAGCCAAGGCAAGAGCAGGCCGGAGCCAGGGCGAGGGCAGGCTGGAGCCAGAGGGAGGGCAGGCCCGAGCCAGGGCGAGAGCATGCCGGAGCTAAGGCGAGCGCAGGCCGGAGCCAAGGCGAGGGCAGGACAGAGCTAGAGCCAGAGCAGGCCGGAGCCAAGGCGAGGGCAGGCCAGAGCGAGAACAGGCCGGAGCCAGGGCAAGAGCAGGCCGGAGCCAAGGCGACGGCAGGCCAGAGCGAGAGCAGGCCGGAGCCAAGGCAAGGGCAGGCCAGAGCGAGAGCAAGCCAGAGCCAGAGCGAGCGAGAGCAGTCCGGAGCCAAGGCGAGGGCAGGCCAGAACCAGAGCGAGAGCATGCCGAAGTCAAGATGAGGGCAGGCCAGAGCCAGAGTAAAAGCAGGCCGGAGCCAGGGCGAGGGCAGGCCAGAGCCAGGGCGAGGGCGGGCCGGAGCCAAGGCGAGGGCTGGCCAGAGTCAGAGCAAGGGGAGGCCGGAACCAGGGCGAGGGCAGGCCGGAGCAAGAGCAAGCCAGAGCCAAGGCGAGAGCAGGCCGGAGCCAAGGCGAGGGCAGGCCGGAGCCAGGGCGAGGAAAGCGAGAGCAGGCCGGAGCCTGGGCGAGGGTAGACCAGAGTCAAAGCGAGAGCAGGCTGGAGCCAAGGCGAGGGCAGGCCAGAGCGAGATCAGGCCGGAGCCAGGGCAAGGGCAGGCCAGAGAGAGTGAGAGGAGGCCAGAGCCAAGGCTAGGGCAGGCGAGAGCCAGAGCGAGAGAAGTCCGGAGCCAAGGCGAGGACAGGCCAGAGCCAGAGCGAGAGCAAGCCGGAGACAAGGTGAGGGCAGGCCAGAGCCAGAACGAGAGCAGGTCAGTTCCAGATCGAGAGCTGGCCAGTGCAAGAGCGAGAGAATGCTGGAGTTAGGGCGAGGGCAAGCCGGAGCCAGGGCAAGAGCAGGCCGTAGCCAAGGCGAGGGCAGGACAGAGCTAGAGCCATAGCAGGCCGGAGCCTGGGCGAGGGCATACCAGAGTCGGAGCGAGAGCAGGCCGGAGCCAAGGCGAGGGCAATCCGGAGCCAGGGCGAGGGCAGACCAGAGTCAAAGCGAGGGCAGGCCAGAGCGCGATCAGGCCGGAGCCAGGGCAAGGGCAGGCCAGAGAGAGCGAAAGTAGGCCAGAGCCAAGGCTAGGGAAGGCGAGAGCCAGAGCGAGAGAAGTCTGGAGCCAAGGCGAGGACAGGCCAGAGCGAGAGCAAGCCGGAGTCAAGGTGAGGGCAGGCCAGAGCGAGAGCAGGTCAGTTCCAGATCGAGAGCAGGCCTGTGCAACAGCGAGAGAATGCCGGAGTCAGGACGAGGGCAGGCCAGAGCGAGAGCAGGCCGGAGAAAGAGCGAGGGCAGGCCGGAGCCAAGGCGAGGGCAGGCCGGAGGCAGAGTGAGAGCAGGCCGGAGCTAGGGCGAGGGCAGGCCGGACGGAGCCAGAGCGACAGCAGGCTAGAGCCAAGGCGAGGGCAGCCCAGAAGCAGAGCCAGGGCGGGCCAGAGCGAGAGCATGCCGGAGCCAAGGCGAGGGCAGGCCAGAGCGAGAGCAAGAGCAGGTCGGAGCCAAGGCGAGGGCAGGCAAGAGCGAGAGCAGGCCGGAGCCAAGGCGAGGGCGGGCCAGAGCAAGAGCAGGCCAGAGCGAGAGCAGTCTGGAGCCAGGGCAGGCCAGAGCCAGAGCTAGAGCAGGCTTGAGCCAGCCAGAGCGAGGGCATGCCGGAGCCAAGGCGAAGGCAGGCCAGAACCAGAGCGAGAGCAGTCCGGAGTCAAGACGAGGGCAGGCCAGAGCAAGAGCAGGCCGGAGCCAAGACGAGGGCAGGCCAGAGCCAGAGCAAGAGAAGGCCGGAGCCAGGGCGAGAGCAGGCCGGAGCCAAGGCGAAGGCTGGCCGTAGCCAGAGCAAGGGCAGGCCGGAGCCACAGCGAGGGCAGGCTGGAGCCAGAGCGAGAGCAGGCCGGAGCCAAGGCGAGGGCAGGCCAGAGCAAGAGCAGGCTGGAGCCAGGGCGAGAGCAGGCCGGAGCCAAGGCGAGGGCAGGCCAGAGCCAGATCCAGAGCAGGACGGAGCCAGGGTGAGG
This sequence comes from Phyllobates terribilis, assembly GCF_046119375.1. NCBI lineage: Eukaryota > Metazoa > Chordata > Amphibia > Anura > Dendrobatidae > Phyllobates > Phyllobates terribilis. The sequence goes on along the minus strand of NW_027362898.1, from coordinate 1,171,505 downwards.
GCAGGCCAGAGTCAGAGTGAGAGCGGGCCGGTGCCAAGACGAGGGCAGGCGCGAGCCAGAGCAAGAGAAGGCCGGAGCCAAGGCAAGGGTAGGCCGGAACAAGGGCTAGCGTAGGCCTGAGACAGGGCGAGGCTAGAGCCAGAGCGAGAGTAGGCCACAGCCTGAGTGAGAGTATGCCGGATCCAGGACGAGGGCAGGCCAGAGCCAGAGAGAGAGCAGGCCGCAGCCAGGGCGAGGGCGGGCCAGAGCCAAAGCGAGAGCAGGCCGGAGCCAGGGTGAGAGCAGGCCGGAGCTAAGGCGAGGGCAGGCCAGAGCGATGGCAGGCCGGAGCCAGAGCGATGGCAGGCCAGGGCGAGAGCAGGCCGGAGCCAAGGTGAGAGAAGGCCGGAGCCAAGGCGAGGGCAGACCAGAGCCAGTGTAAGAGCAGGTCGGAGCCAAGGCGAGGGCAGGCCAGAGCGAGAGCAGGCCGGAGCCAGGGCAAGGGCAGTCCGGAACTAGAGCGAGAGCAGGCCGGAGCCAAGGTGAGAGCTGGCTGGAGCCAAGGCGAGGGCAAAGCCAGGGCAGGCCAGAGCCAGAGCAGGCCAGAGCCAAGGCGAGGGCAGGCCAGAGCCAGTGTAAGACCAGCTCGGAGCCAAGGCGAGTGCAGGCCGGAGCCAAGGCGAGGGGAGGCCAGAGCGAGAGCAGGCCAGAGCGAGAGCAGTCCGGAGCCAAGGCAAGGGCAGGCCTGAGCCAGAACGAGAGCAGGCCTGAGCCAGAGCAAGAGCAGGCCGGAGCCAAGGCGAAGGCAGGCCTGAACAAGAGCGAGAGCAACCCAGAGTCAAGATGAGGGCTGGCCTGAGCCAGAGGAAGAGCAGGCCGGAGCCAAGGCTTCGGCAGTCGAGATCCAGAGAGAGAGCAGGCCGGAGACAGAGAGCAGGTCGGAGCCAGGGCGAGAGCAGGCCGGAGCGAATGAGAGGGCCGGCCGCAGCTAGAGCAAGGGCTGGCCCGAGGCAGAGAGAGAGCAGACCTGAGCCAGAGCGAGAGCAGGCCTGAGCCACGGCAAGAGCAGTCCGGAGGCAAGGCGAGGGTAGACCAGAACGAGAGCAGGCCTGAGCAAGGACGAGGGCAGGCCGGAGCCAGGGCGAGGGCAGGCCGGAGCCAGGGCGAAGGCAGGCCAGAGCCAGAGAGAGAGCAGGCCAGAGCCAAGGCATGGGCAGGCCAGAGCCAGAGAGAGAGCAGGCCGGAGCCAGGGCTAGAGCAGGTCGGAGTCAATGCAAGGGCTGGCTGGAGCTAGGGCGAGGGCAGGCCGGAGCCAGAGCAAGGGCAGGCAGTAGTCAGGATGAGGGCAGGCCGGAGCCAGAGCGAGAGCAGGCTGGAGCCAAGGCGCGAGCAGGCCGGAGCCAAGGTGAGGGTTGGACAGAGCTAGAGCCAGAGCAGGCCGGAGCAAGGATGAGGGCAGGCAGTAGCCATGGCGAGGGCAGGCCAGAGTCAGAGCGAGAGCAGGCCGGAGCTAAGGCAAGGGCAGGCCAGTGCCAGAGAGAGAGGAGGCCGGAGCCAGGGCTAGGGAAGGCCAGAGCGAGAGCAGGTCGGAGCCAGGACGAGGGCAGGCCAGAGCCAGAGCGAGAGTAGGCCAGAGCCAGAGAGAGAGCAGGGAGGAGCCTTGGCGAGGGCTGGCTGGAAACAGAGCGAGAACAGGTCGGAGCCAGGACGAGAGCGGGCCGGAGCCAAGGCGAGGGCAGGCTGGAACCAGAGCGATGGCAGGCCGGAGCCAGGGCGAGGGCAGTCCGGAGCTAGAGCGAGAGCAGGCCGGAGCCAGGGCGAGAGCAGGCCAGAGCGAGAGCAGGCCGGAGCCAGGGCGAGAGCACGCCAGAGCCAGAGCGACCGAGAGCAGTTCGGAGCCAAGGCAAAGGTAGGCCAGAGCGAGAGTTGGCCTGAACCAGAGCGAGAGCAGGCCGGAGCCAAGGCGAAGACAGGCCAGAACCAGAGCGAGAGCTTGCCGAAGTCAAGACGAGGGCAGGCCAGAGCCAGAGCAAGAGCAGGCCGGAGCCAGGGCGAGGGCAGGCCGGAGCCAAGACGAGGGCTGGCCAGAGCCAGGGCGAGGGCAGGCCGGAGCCTGGGCGAGGGCAGGCCGGAGCCAGAGCAAGAGCAAGCCTGAGCCAAGGCGAGAGCAGGCCGGAGCCAAGGCGAGGGCAGTCCAGATCAAGAGCAGGCCGGAGCCAGGGCGAGAGCAGGCCGTAGCCATGGAGAAGGCAGGCCAGAGCCAGATCCAGAGCAGGCCAGAGCCATAGCGAGGGCAGGCCAGAGTCAGAGCGAGAGCAGGACTGAGCGAGGGCACGACAGAGCGAGAGCAGGCCAGAGCGAGAGCAGGCCGGGGCCAGGGCGAGGGCAGGCCAGAGCCAGTGTAAGAGCAGGTCGGAGCCAAGGCGAGGGCAGGCCAGAGCGAGAGCAGGCCGGAGCCAGGGCAAGGCAGTCTGGAACTAGAGCAAGAGCAGGCCGGAGCCAAGGTGAGAGCTGATTGGAGCCAAGGCGAGGGCAGAGCCAGGGCAGGCCAGAGCCAGAGCAGGCCGAAGCCAAGGCGAGGGCAGGCCAGAGCCAGTGTAAGACCAGGTCGGAGCCAAGGCGAGGGCAGGCCAGAGCAAGAGCAGGCCGGAGCCAAGGCGAGGGGTTGCCAGAGCGAGAGCAGGCCAGAGCGAGAGCAGTCCGGAGCCAAGGCAAGGGCAGGCCTGAGCCAGAACGAGAGCAGGCCAGAGCCAGAGGAAGAGCAGGCCGGAGCCAAGGCTTCGGCAGTCGAGAGCCAGAGAGAGAGCAGGCCGGAGACAGAGAGAGGGCAGACCAGAGCGAGAGCAGGTCGGAGCCAGGGCGAGAGCAGGCCGGAGCGAATGCGAGGGCTGGCCCGAGCCAGAGAGAGAGCACGCCGGAGACAGAGAGAGCAGGCCTGAGCCAGAGCGAGAGCAGGCCTGAGCCAAGGCAAGAGCAGTCCAGAGCCAAGGCGAGGGTAGACCAGAACGAGGGCAGGCCTGAGCAAGGACGAGGGCAGGCCGGAGCCAGGGCAGGCCAGAGCGAGAGCCAGCCAGAGCTAAGGCAAGGGCAGGCCAGAGCCAGAGAGAGAGCAGGCCGGAGCCAAGGCATGGACAGGCCAGAGCCAGAGAGAGCAGGCCGGAGCCATGGCGAGAGCAGGTCGGAGTCAAGGCTAGAGCAGGCCGGAGCCAATGCAAGGGCTGGCTGGAGCTAGAGCAAGGGCAGGCCGGAATCAGGGCGAGGGCATACCGGAGCCAGAGCGAGAGCCGGCCGGAGCCAAGGCGAGGGTAGGCCGGAGCCAAGGCGAGGGTAGGCCGGAGCCAAGGCGAGGGTAGGCCAGAGCCAGAGTGAAAACAGGCGGGAGCCAGGACGAGGGCAGGCCAGAGCCAGAGCGAGAGAAGGCCGGAGCCTCGGCGAGGGCAGGCCGGAGCCTCGGCGAGGGCAGGCCAGAGCCAGTGCGAGAGAAGGCCGGAGCCAAGGCAAGGTCAGGCTGGAACCTGGGCGAGAACAGGCCGGAGCCAGAGCGAGAGAAGGCCAGAGCCAGAGAGAGAGCAGGGCGGAGCCTTGGCGAGGGCAGGCTAGAAACAGAGCGAGAACAGGTCGGAGCCAGGACGAGAGCAGGCCGGAGCCAAGGCGAGGGCAGGATGGAGCCAGAGCGATGGCAGGCCGGAGCCAGGGCGAGGGCAGTCCGGAGCTAGAGCGAGAGCAGGCCGGAACCAGGGCGAGAGCAGGCCAGAGCGAGAGCAGGCCGGAGCCAGGGCGAGAGCACGCCAGAGCCAGAGCGAGCGAGAGCAGTTCGGAGCCAAGGCAAGGGTAGGCCAGAGCGAGAGTTGGCCTGAACCAGAGCGACTGCAGGCCGGAGCCAAGGCAAAGACAGGCCAGAACCAGAGCGAGAGCATGCCGAAGTCAAGACGAGGGCAGGCCAGAGCCAGAGCAAGAGCAGGCCGGAGCCAGGGCGAGGGCAGGCCAGATCCAGAGCAAGAGCAGGCCGGATCCAGAGCGAGAGCAGGCCGGAGCCAAGGCGAGGGCAGGATGGAGCCAGAGCGATGGCAGGCCGGAGCCAGGGCGAGGGCAGTCCGGAGCTAGAGCGAGAGCAGGCCGGAACCAGGGCGAGAGCAGGCCAGAGCGAGAGCAGGCCGGAGCCAGGGCGAGAGCAGGCCGGAGCCAGAGCGAGCGAGAGCAGTTCGGAGCCAAGGCAAGGGTAGGCCAGAGCGAGAGTTGGCCTGAACCAGAGCGACTGCAGGCCGGAGCCAAGGCAAAGACAGGCCAGAACCAGAGCGAGAGCATGCCGAAGTCAAGACGAGGGCAGGCCAGAGCCAGAGCAAGAGCAGGCCGGAGCCAGGGCGAGGGCAGGCCAGATCCAGAGCAAGAGCAGGCCGGATCCAGAGCGAGAGCAGGCCGGAGCCAAGGCGAGTGCTGGCCAGAGTCAGAGCGAGGGCAGGCCGGAGCCAGGGCGACAGCAGGCCGGAGCCAAGGCAAGGGCTGGCCACAGTCAGAGCGAGGGCAGGCCGGAGCCAGGGCGAGGGCTGCCGGAGCCAGAGCAACAGCAAGCCTGAGCCAAGGCGAGAGCAGGCCGGAGCCAAGGCGAGGGCAGTCCAGAGCAAGAGCAGGCCGGAGCCAAGGCGAGAGCAGGCCATAGCCAAGGAGAAGGCAGGCCAGAGCCAGGGCGAGGGCAGGCCAGAGTCAGAGCGAGAGCAGGACGGAGCCAAGGCGAGGGCAACACAGAGCGAGAGCAGGCCAGAGCGAGAGGAGGCCGGGGCCAGGGCGAGGGCAGGCCAGAGCCAGAGAAAGAGTAGGCCAGAGCCAAGGCAAGGGCAGACCAGAGCCAGAGCAAGAGAAGGCCGGAGCCAAGGCAAGGGCAGGCCGGAACCAGGGCGAGAGCAGGCCAGAGCTAGAGCGAGAGTAGGCCGGAGCCAGGGCGACGGCAGGCCAGAGCCAGAGAGAGTAGGCGGAGCGAGGGCAGGCCAGAGCGAGAGCCGGTCGGAGCCAGGGCGAGAGAGAATGACGGAGCCAAGGCGAGAGCAGGTCGGAGCCCGAGCTATGGCATAGCGGAGCCAGGGTGAGGGCAGTACGGAGCTAGAGCGAGAGCAGGCTGGAGCCAAGGCAAAGCCAGGCCAGAGGCAGAGCCAGGGTAGGCCAGAGCAAGAGTAGGCCAGAGCGAGAGCAGTCCGGAGCCAAGGCAAAGACAGGCCCAAGCCAGAGCGAAAGCAGTCCGGAGCCAAGGCAGGAGCAGGCCAGAGCGAGAGCAGTCCGGAGCCAAGGAAAGTGCAGGCCAGAGCCAGATGTAACAGGATTGAGCCAGAGCGAGGGCAGGCCGGAGCCAAGGCGAAGGAAGGCAGTCCAGAACCAGAGCGAGAGCAGGCCGGAGCCAGGGCGAGGGCCGGCCAGAGCAAGAGCAGGCCGGAGCCAGGGCGAGAGCAGGCTCTAGTCAAGGCGAGGCTGGCCGGAGCCAGAGCAAAGGCAGGCCGGAGCCAGGGTGAGAGAAGTGGCCAGATCCAAGGCGAGGGCTGGCCGGAACCAGAGCGAGAGCAGGCCGGAGCCAAGGCGAGGGCTGGCCAGAGCGAGAGCAGGCCGGAGCCAAGGCGAGGGCAGGCCAGAGCCAGATCCGAGAGCAGGCCAGAGCCAAGGCGAGGGCACGCCAGAGCCAGAGCAGGTCAGAGCCAGAGTGAGAGCAGGCCGGAGCCAGGGCGAGGGCAGGCCAGAGCGAGAGTAGGCCAGAGCCAAGGCAAGGGCAGGCCAGAGCCAGAGCGAGAGAAGGCTGGAGCCAAGGCAAGGGCAGGCCGGAACAAGGGCGAGAGCAGGCCGGAGACAGGGCGAGGCCAGAGCAGGTCAGAACCAGAGCGAGAGTATACCGGAGCCAAGGCGAGGGGAGGCCAGAGCGAGAGCAGTCCGGAGCCAGAGCTAGGGCAGGCCAGAACCAGAGCGAGAGCACACCTGAGCCAGAGCGAGAGCAGGCTGGAGCCATGGCGAAGGCAGGCCAGGACAAGAGCGAGATCAGGCTAGAGTCAAGACGAGGGCAGGCCGGAGCCAAGGCATGGGCAGGCCAGAGCCAGAGAGAGAACAGGCCGGAGCCAGGGCGAGGGCAGGCCAGAGCGAGATCGAGAGCAGGGCGATTGCTGGCCGGAGCCAATGCAAGTGCAGGCCGGAGTCAGGGTGAGGGCAGGCCGGAGCCAGAGCAAGAGGAGGCCGGAGCCAAGGCGAGGGTAGGCCAGAGCCAAGGCAAAAGCAGGCCAGAGCCAGAGCGATAGAAGGCCAGAGCCAAGGCAAGGGCAGGCCGGAACCAGGGCGAGAGCAGGCCGGAGATAGGGTGAGGCCAGAGCCAGAACAAGAGTGAGAGACGGCTGGAGCCAAGGCGAAGGCAGGCCAGAACAAGAGCGAGATCAGGCTAGAGTCTAAACGAGGGCAGGCCAGAGCCAGAGGAAGAGCAGGCCCGAGCCAAGGCATGGGCAGGCCGGAGCCAGGGCGAGGGCAGGCCAGAGCGAGAGCAGGTCGGAGCCAGGGCGACAGCAGGCCGGAGTCAAGACAAAGGCAGGCCAGAGCCAGAGAGAGAGCAGGCCAGAGTCAAGGCGAGGGCAGCCCAGTGCCAGAGTGAGAGCAGGCCGGAGCCAGGGCGAGAGCAGGCCGGAGCCAGGGCGAGAGCAGGCCAGAGCGAGAGCAGGCCAGAGCCAGAGAGAAAGCAGTCCGGAGCCAAGGCAAGGGCAGGCCAGAGCCAGAGCGAAAGCAGGCTTGAGCCAGAGCGAGAGCAGGCCGGAGCCAAGGCGAAGGCAGGCCAGAACAAGAGCGAGAACAGGCTGGCGTCAAGATGAGGGCAGGCAAGAGCAGGCCAGAGCAAGAGCAGGCCGGAGCCAGGGCGAGGGCAGGCCGGAACCAGAGCGAGAGCAGGCCGGAGCCAAGGCGAGAGCAGGCTGGAGCCAAGACAAGGGCAGGCCAGAGCCAGACCGAGAGCAGGCCGGAGCCAAGGCGAGGGCAGGCCAGATCCAGAGCAGGGCGAGGGCAGGCCAGAGTCAGAGCGAGAGCAGGCCGGAGCCAAGGCGAGGGCACGCCAGAGCGAGAGCAGGCTGGAGCCAGAGCGAGGGCAGGCAAGAGCCAGAGCGAGAGTAGGCCGGAACAAGGGCGAGAACAGGCCGGAGTCCAGACGAGGGCAGGCCGGAGCCAGGGCGAGAGCAGGCCGGAGCCAAGGCGAGGGCTGGCCGGAGCCAGAGCAAGGGCAGGCCTGAGCCAGGGCGAGGACAGGCCGGAGCCAAGGCGAGGGCCGGCCGGAGCCAGAGCAAGGGCCGGCCGGAGCCAGGGCGAGGACAGGCCGGAGCCAAGGCGAGGGCAGGCCAGAGCCAGGGCGAGGACAGGCCAGAGCCAGATCCAGAGCAGGCCGGAGCCAAAGCGAGGGCACGCCAGACCCAGAGCGAGAGCAGGCCAGAACCAGAGCGAGAGCAGGCCAGAGCCAGGGCGAGGGCAGGCAAGAGCCAGAGCGAGAGTAGGACAGAGCCAAGGCAAGGGCAGGCCAGAGCCAGAGCGATAGAAGGCCGGAGCCAAGGCTAGAGCAGGCCCGAGACAGGGCGAGGCCAAAGCAAGAGCAGGCCACAGCTAGAGTGAGAGTATGCCGGAGCTAGGGCGAGGGCAGGCCAGAGCCAGAGAGAGAGCAGGCTGGAGCCAGGGCGAGGGCGGGCCAGAGCCAAAGTGAGAGCAGGCCAGAGCCATGGCGAGAGCAGGCCGGAGCTTAGGCGAGGGCAGGCCAGAGCGATGGCAGGCCGGAGCCAGGGCAAGGGCAGTCCGGACCTAGAGCGAGAGCAGGCCGGAGCCAAGGTGAGAGCTGGCCGGAGCCAAGGCGAGGGCAGGCCAGAGGCAGAGCCAGGGCAGGCCAGAGCAAGAGCAGGCCGGAGCCAAGGCAAGAGCAGGCCAGAGCCAAGGCGAGGGTAGGCCAGAGCCAAGGCAAGGGCAGGCCAGAGCCAGAGCGATAGAAGGCCAGAGCCTCAGGTGTAGGGCAGGCCGGAGCCAGAGCGAGGGTAGGCCAGAGCCAAGGCGAGTACAGGCCGGAACCAGGGCGAGAGCAGGCCGGAGACAGGGCGAGGCCAGAGCGAGAGTAGGCCAGAGCCAAGACGAGGGCACGCCAGAGTGAGAGCAGGCCAGAACCAGAGTGAGAGCAGGCCAGAGCCAGGGTGAGGGCAGGCAAAAGCCAGAGCGAAAGTAGGCCAGAGCCAAGGCAAGGGCAGGTCAGAGCGAGAGCAGGCCGGAGCCAAGGCAAGGGCAGGCCGGAACAAGGGCTAAATCAGGCCCGAGACTGGGCGAGGCCAGAGCAAGAGCAGGCCACAGCCAGTGTGAGAGTATGCCGGAGCCAGGGCGAGGGCAGGCCAGAGCCAGAGAGAGAGCAGGCCGGAGCCAGGGCGAGGGCGGGCCAGAGCCAAAGCGAGAGCAGGCCGGAGCCAGGGCGAGAGCAGGCCGGAGCTAAGACGAGGGCAGGCCGTAGGCAGAGCGATGGCAGGCCGGAGCCAGGGCAAGGGCAGGCCGGAGCCAGAGCGAGAGCAGGCTGGAGCCAACTCTAGTGCTGGCCAGAGCGAGAGCAAGCATGAGCCAAGGCAAGGTCAGGCCGGAACCAGGGCGAGAGCAGGCCGGAACCAGGGTGAGAGCAGGTCGGAGCCAGGGCAAGTGCAGGCCTTAGCTAAGGCGAGAGCAGGCCGGAGCCAAGGCGAGAGCAGGCCGGATGCAGGGCGAGAACAAGCAGGAGCCAAGGCGAGGGCAGGCCGGAGCCAGAGAGATAGCAGGCCTTAGCCAGGGTGAGAGCTGGCCGAAGCCAGGGCGAGAGCAGGCCGGAGCCAAGGCGAGGGCAGGCCGGAGCCAGTGCGAGAGCAGGCCGGAGCCAAGGAGAGGACAGGCCAGAGACAGAGCGAGAGCAGGCTGGAGCCAGAGCGAGAGCAGGCTGGAGCCAGAGCGAGAGCAGGCTGGAGCCAGAGCGAGGGCAGGCCGGATCCAGAGCGAGAGCAGGCCAGAGCGAGAGCAGGCATGAGCCAAAGCGAGGGCAGGCCGGAGCCAGAGAGATAGCAGACCGGAGCCTGTGCGAGAGCAGGCCGGAGCCAGTGCGAGAGCAGTTAGTAGCCAGGGCGAGAGCAGGCAGGAGCTTAGGCGAGAGCAGGCCGGAACCAGTGCGAGAGCAGGCCAGAGCCCGGACGAGGGCAGGCCGGGAGCCAGTGCAAGAGCAGGCCGGAGCCAAGGAGAGAACAAGTCAATGCCAGGTCGAGGGCGGGCCGGAGCCAGGTCGAGGGCAGGCCGGAGCCAGAGCGAGGGCAGGGCGGAGCCAGGGCGAGGGTAGGCCGGAGCCAGGGCGAGGGTAGGCCGGAGCCAGAGCGATGGCAAGCCGGAGCTAGAGCGAGAGCAAGCCGGAGCCAGGGTTGAGAGCAGGCCGGAGCCAAAGCGAGAGTAGGCCAGAGCCAAGGCAAGGGCAGACCAGAGCGAGAGCAAGCCGGAGCCAAGACGAGGGTGGGCCAGAACCAGAGCTAGAGCAGGCCGGAGCAAAGGCAAGAGCAGGACAGAGCCAAAGCAAGAGCAGGCCAGAGCAGGGCAAGGGCAGACCGGAGCCAGAGCGAGGGCAGCCCAGAGCCTGAGCGAGACCATTCCGGAGCCAGGGCGAGGGCAGGACCGAGCCAGAGCGAGAGCAGGCCGGAGCCAAGGCGAGGGAAGGCCGGAGCCAGGACGATGGCAGGCCTGAGCCAGGGCGAGAGCAGGCCAGAGCGGGAGCAGGCCAGAGCCAGGGCAAGGGCATGCCAGAGCGAGAGAAGGCCGGAGCCAGGGCGACGGCAGCCCAGAGCCTGAGCGAGAGCAGGCCGGAGCCAGGGCGAGGACAGGACAGAGCCAGAGCGAGAGAGCAGGCCGGTGCCAAGGCGAGGGCAGGCCATAGCCAGAGCAAGAACAGACCGGAGCCAGGACGATGGCAGGCCGGAGCCAGGGCAACAGCAGGCAAGAGCCAGAGCGAGAGAAGGCCGGAGCAAAGGCAAGGGCAAGCCAGATACAAAGCGAGAGTAGGCCAGAGCCAAGGCCAGGGCAGGCCAGAGACAGAGCTAGAGCTGGCCAGAGCTATAGCGAGAGTGCCAACGATGCAGAAATAAAGCAGAAAATTTCTGCAGCATTTCTGCATCTCCCTGGCAGAAAAAACGCATGCAGATTGTGCATGCGTTTTTCCTGCAGAATACATGCGGATCCACATGCGTTTCCGCATGCAGATTGACAGGCGCTTTCCAGGCGATAGCATCACTTGGAAAGTGCTTGACAACTAGGTCACACTATATAAATCCATGCAAACAGCAGGGCGAGGGCAGGCCAGAGCCAGAGAGAGCAAGCCGAAGCCAGGGTGAGAGCAGGGCGGAGCCAGAGCGAGAGCAGGCCACAGCCAGAGCGAGAGCAGGCCGGAGCCTCGGCGAGGGCAGGCCAGAGCCAAGGCCAGAGCCAGAGCGAGAGCAGGCCGGAGCCAGGGCGAGGGCAGGCCAGAGAGAGAGCAAGCCGGAGCCAGGGTAAGAGCAGGCCGGAGCCAAGGCAAGGGCAGACCAGAGGGAGAGCAGGCCGTAGCCAGGACGAGGGCAGGACAGAGCCAGAGAGAGAGCAGGCCGGAGCCACGGCCAAGGCAGGCCAGAACCAGAGCCAGAGCAGTCCGGAGCCGAAGGCAGGCCAGAGCAAGATCAGGCCGGAGCCAGAGCGAGGGCAGGCCGGAGCCAAGGCGAGAGCAGGCTGGAGCCAGGGCAAGAGCAGGCCGGAGCCAAGGCAAGGGCAGGCCAGAGCCATTGCGAGATCAGGCCGGATCCAGAGCGAGGGCAGGCCAGAGCCAAGGCAAGGGCAGGCCAGAGCCATTGCGAGATCAGGCCGGTTACAGAGCGAGGGGAGGCCGGAGCCAAGGCGAGGGCAGGCCGAAGCTAAACACAGTTTTTAGTACCAGGCCTGTAGGTAACTGTTTTGAACAGCAAACCAGTGTCAAAAACTTTGCTGACACACTGAAAAAATTTTTTCATGGAGGCCAGAAATGGCAGTATTTTCTGACAACATATATGTGAGCCGTGTGACGGAGAAAACACAGTTTTAAATATCTGGCCTGTAGGTAACTATTTTGAACAGCAATCTGGTGTCAATTGCTTCACTGACACCCTGAAAACATTTTTTAATGGAGGCCAGAAACGGCAGTATTTTCTGAAAACGTATATCTAATCCGTGTGATGGAGAAAACACAGTTTTAAATACCTGGCCTGTAGGTAACTGTTTTGAACAGCAAACCAGTGTCAAAAACTTTGCTGACACACTGAAAAATTTTTTTCATGGAGACCAGAAATGGCAGTATTTTCTGAAAACGTATATGTAATCCGTGTGATGGAGAAAACACAGTTTTAAATACCTGGCCTGTAGGTAACTATTTTGAACAGCAATCTGGTTTCAATTGCTTCACTGACACACTGAATTTTTTTTTTAATGGAGGCCAGAAGTGGCAGTATTTTCTGAAAACGTATATGTGAGCCGTGTGACGGAGAAAACACAGTTTTAAATAGATGGATTTTTAGCGCTGTAATATGGAAAGGACCTGGCTGTATTCTGCAGTGCCAACAAGCAAATGGTGCAGAAAAACCGTGTTCTCTGGATTGCTTTTTAAACAAATGATGAGGATTAAGATGCAAAAAAAATTATTCCTGGCCCCTGAGACCTGGGCCTATTTCCAGAAATATTTAACAGCAGCAGCCGACAGAACTGGAATGGAGCCTCTTGTACTATATGCACTGCAGTCTGCTATATACACCGCCTGCCTATACACCCTGCCTGCCTGATATCTCTGCAGATGGATTAGTCCTCAGAAGGACTGTTTGTTAAGTTGGATATGTGTAATGTACGGTTTTTCTCCCTACACTACCTAATACACGATCAAATCTCTCCCTGAGAAAGCAGCAGCTCTCCCTACACTGTCTGATCCGGAGTGACTGTGACGAGCATGGCGGCGCCAGGTCTGATATAGACCTGATGACGCTGTGCGGCCAGCCAATCACTGTGATGTCCACAACCAACATGGCTACGGCATTACAGTGCATGGCAGGCAATCCCTGCATGTTCATTGGCTCTCTAAAGAGCGCCAAACATGCAGGGAGGGGACCCGAGTTCTCGCCCGAGCAACCCGGAAATACTCGCCGAGCTTGTCGAGCACCATGGTGCTCTGGCGAGTACCGAGTATTGGCGAGCACGTTCGCTCATCACTAATCACAATGGATAAATATTACCTGTGGTCATATTGGAGCAGAAGGAAAAGAGGGCTACTGCACACCTCAATACCGTAAAAGCTCACACACAGCTCCCTATATACAGGGTGGTCCAAAAGTAGGTGGACAGAAAATAATAACATTTATTTTGATTTATATATAAAATTATATTTACTAACACAAGTATAACATTGACAATTAAATTTTATTTTGAACAATAATGCAAAACCCCTTAAATTTTATCAACGCAGGTGCTCAAACTGTTTTCCATTACAATTTGCACAGCTTTGAAGTCTGCCTCTTACGCTTCGACAAATTTTTTTTGCACAAGTCTCTTTGGGTATTAATTTCTTGAAATGCATCTCTTATGTAATTTTTCAAATCACTGACATTTTTTGGTTTTCGACTATAAACTTTGTGAGGAATGAAAAGTGGAATCTGATTGGTTGCTAAGGGCAACTGAGCCAGTTTCACTTTACACCATGTTTGATAAACCTCCCCCTTCATAACCTTATTACACTTTCTGTGCACCTACTTTTGGACCACCCTATATAGTATGAGCCCCGGTTATCTCCTATATACAATATGAGCTCCAGCATAGCCCCCTATATATAGTATGAGCCCCACATAGCCTCTCTATAAACAATATGAGCCCTCACATAGCCTCCTATATACAGTATGAGCCCCCATATAGCCTCCTATATACAGTATGAACCCCCACATAGCCTCCTACATTCAGTCTAAGCCCCCAAATAGCCTCCCACATTCAGTATGAGCCCCCACATAACCTCCCATATACAGTACGAACCCCCACACAGCCTCCATATATACAGTGTGAGCCCCACATAGCCTGCATATACAGTGTGTCCCATATATATAGCCTCCTATTTACAGTATGAGCCCCAAATAGCCTCCTATATACCACATGAGCACCACATAGCCTCTGTATATACAGCAGGGGCCCCCACATAGCCTCCCTGTATATAGTGTGAGCCCCAAGGAGCCTCTTATATACAAGATGAGCCTTCACATAGCCTCCTATACACAGTATAAGCCCCCACATAGCCTCCTACATACAGTATGAACCCCCACATAGCCTCCTAATCTAGTATGTGCCCCCACATAGCTTCCTATATATAGCATGAGCCCCACATAGCCTCTGTATATACAGATTGAGCCCCAACATAGCCCCCTATATACAGTATGAGCCTCCACATGGGCTCCTATATACAGTATGAGCCCCACATAACCTTCATATATACAGTGTGAGCCCCACATAGCCTCCATCTATGCAGTGTGAGCCCTACATAGCCTCCATATATACAGTGTGAACCCCACATAGCCTCCATATATACAGTGTGAGTCCCAAATAGCCCCCAATATACATACAAATATACCATATACATGAAAAAAAAACAATAACACATACTCACCATATCATCATATGCATACTCATACTCATTAGGGCTTGTTCAAAAACACACCTACAGTGAGCTATCACACAATAAAAAAGCCTGATGTTTGTAGTGTATTTAATATTTACCTGTTGTCTTTTAGGCTACAGATGAAAAAATGCAGAAAAAAAAAAGTAAATTAAAAAACTTTCTGGTTGCTGTGCACTCTGCTGATAGCACACTGTCACAGCATGGGATGCGAGCACCCAGGACAAGACAAGTATATGCCCCCTAACCCGTGAACCAATAGCACTCCGTGAGTCCTTTCCAAAAGCCCAGTATTGCACGTGTATTGTAATTTAAGGAAAATACTGATGTAATTATACTTTGCAATTTCATTTCTTAATTTTTTTTCTGTTTTTTGCTGAAGTCATCTCTCGAATTTTAAAAATATAAAACGCAATACATTATTTTATTTGTATGCTTTCTATTTTCTTAATACATTTTTTATAGAACAATGTTATTACCTTAGCCCTATTCCTAGCCCTAACCATTAGCTTAATCCTAAACCAGTCTCTTGACCTGCTTGTAATACTAGTTCGGGTTAGTAAAAATGTAAAACTCTAAAAGCAGCTCTATGTAATAAATGAAGACCGTGTTGAGTAGCAAAGCGAATGCCCACCCAACGCTATTTATGCAGATTGCAGAAGGGGAGATGAGTTTGCCAGTGGCTGCTGGTCTACATAAGCAAAGATGGAAATTACAAAGCTTAGTATAATGAAGTGAGCTTTCTCATATAAGTCATATAGTATATAGGAGGCTATGTGAGGGCTCACATTGTATATTGGAGGCTATGTGAGGGCTCATATAGTATATAGGAGGCTATGTGAGGGCTCATATAGTATATAGGAGGCTATGTGAGGGCTCATATAGTATATAGGAGGCTATGTGAGGGCTCACATTGTATGTTGGAGGCTATGTGAGGCCTCACACTGTATATAAGAGGTTATGTGGGGCCTTACACTGTATATAGAAGGCTATGAGGGAATCATACTGTATATAGGAGGCTATTTGAGGGCTCATATTGTATATAGAGAGACTATGTGGGGGCTCACACTGTATATAGGAAGCTATGCGGATCTCATAATGTATATAAGAGGCCACGTGGGGTCTGACAATATATAGAGGCTATGTGGGGACTCACATTGTATAAAGGAGGCTATGTGGGACTCATACTGTAAATAGGAGGCTATGTGGCAGCTAATAATATGTATACAGTAGAAGGCTATGTGGGGGCTCATACTGTACAAAGGAGGCTATGTGGCGGCTCATAATATGTATAGGAGGCTATCTGGGTCTCATACGGTATATAGGGGCTATGTGGTGGCTAATACTGTATATAGGATGGAATATGAGGGTTCACACTGTATATAAGGGCTATGTGGTGGCTTACACTGTATATAGGAGCTATGTGGGGTGCATACTGTATGTAGGAATAATGTCTGTAATCTGCTGTGGAATTAATAGCACTATATACTGTACTTTTCAGATTATAGTATGCACTTTTCTCCTCCAAAAATTTTTGGGAAAATGGGGGTACGTCTTATAATCTGAATGTAGTTTACCGGGGCATTTGGGAGCGGCATTTCAGGGTTGCTGCTGCAGGAAGCTGGTGACGGCAGGAGTGAGGCGATGCTGCGGGCCCCAGGCTGGGAAGGTGGGTGTCTGGCTGTGCGACGGGCTCTGTGCTTTCACAAAATGTCGGAGGAGCCCCCGCACTTTCCATGGTTTTCAATGCGGTGAACTTGGGGTAAAAAGGCCACCAGAGGCGGCGCATGTGCGGATTGAGATCGTGACACCGAGATCTTGTCTCCCGAGGTCTCAACCTAAGCATGTGCCGCCTCCGGTGGCCATTTTCCCTAAGTCTACAGCATTGAAAACCACGGGAAGTACAGGGGATCCGCCGGCATTTTGTGAAAGCACGGAGCCCGGCTCATCGTCGAACATCCCCCTCCCAGCCTGGGGTCCACAGCATCACCCCACTCCTGCCGCTGCCAGCTTCCTGGAGCAGCGACTCTGCTCCACCACAGCAGCCCCCTTCCCTGGGTAATCTACCGTAAAAGCAGACTATAAGAAGCACCACCATTTTATTAAAAAACAATTTTCCTATTTTTCTCACCAAAATTTGGGGTGCGTCTTATGATACGGTGCATTTTATAATCTGCAAAATATGGTTAGTAAAATAAATAAATAGGGAGCTGTGTGGGGGCTCATACTGTATACAGGGGGCTATGTGTGTGCTCATACTGTATATAGGGGGGCTGTGTGGGGGCTCATACTGTATACAGGGGGCTGTGTGTGGGCTCATACTGTATACAGGGGGCTGTGTGTGGGCTCATACTGTATACAGGGGGCTATGTGTGTGCTCATATGGTATATAGGGGGGCTGTGTGGGGGCTCATACGGTATACAGGGGGATGTTGGCATACTTAATTCTGCTCAATATTAAGTGATATAAATATTATTTTATATCAATTGTAGTTAATATTAATATTGAGCAGAACTAATTTCAGCCTTTCAGCCTATTGGTTCAGGCCCCCACAACAGTTACGTTCTCTCATGTGGCCCCTCTGGAAAATGAATTGCCCACCCCTGATATATACCATCATTTATTATCCAGTATATAGCATCTGATGTCTGTATAGCAGTATGTCCTATATCCCATCACATATTCTCCTGTATACTGGATGTCATATACTGTGCACAGACATCAGATGGTGCAGAGGAGAAGAAGTGACTGGTGTAATATCTAATGGCTGTACTCAAGGTGTAATGTGCACTAGTTACATATTAGCCTGTAGGTGGTATAATATATATACTATAGGCCCAGACATCCCAAATTATATACAGGATAATAGGAGGCGGGTATAATATCCAGAGCTAACAAGCCTCCCCTATTCCCTGGGCCTGTCCCGATTTGAGGGCTCAGTCCCGGCCCGGCTCAGCTCTTCTCCCGGCAGGGGCGCTGCTGGGCACTGGGCTTTTCCTCCAGACACGCAGGCTTTCCATGCTGTGTGTGACCCCTTGTAGCTCCGCCTCCCGCTCTCTGCTCCTCCCCGGCATCAGGGCAGAGGAATTCTACTGTGCAGAGACCGCACAGCATGAGGAGGTGAGGGGTCAGGGGGCGGGGCCAAGTCTGCGGAGGACATGACAACAAGGTGCGGTCCTGAGGTGAGGGGGAGACCCGCAGCCTCTCCCATCTGTGGCTGCTGTTATTACAGGATGGGAGGGGGCTTATGCAATGTCACCAGCAGCTCTGCAGTCGGGACTAGGGGGGATGGGAAGGGGATTTAGGGACACTGCAGGGCTGACAGCTCTCCTGCGTACAGCCCATACTCTGCTGCTGATTGCAAACACCAGGCCCCACCACTGCCACTGGAGACATGATGGAGAAGAAGGGACTATATACATGTCATGTTGTGCCCGCTGTGTGTGTGATGTCTGTGTGATGGTTGTGCCCGCTGTGTGTATGATGTCTGTGTGATGGTTGTGCTCGCTGTGTGTATGATGTCTGTGTGATGGTTGTGCCCGCTGTGTGTGTGATGTCTGTGTGATGGTTGTGCCCGCTGTGTGTATGATGTCTGTGTGATGGTTGTGCTCGCTGTGTGTATGATGTCTGTGTGATGGTTGTGCCCGCTGTGTGTATGATGTCTGTGTGATGGTTGTGCCCGCTGTGTGTGTGATGTCTGTGTGATGGTTGTGCCCGCTGTGTGTGTGATGTCTGTGTGATGGTTGTGCCCGCTGTGTGTGTGATGTCTGTGTGATGGTTGTGCCCGCTGTGTGTATGATGTCTGTGTGATGATTGTGCCCGCTGTGTGTGTGATGTCTGTGTGATGATTGTGCCCGCTGTGTGTGTGATGTCTGTGTGATGGTTGTGCCCGCTGTGTGTGTGATGTCTGTGTGATGGTTGTGCCCGCTGTGTGTGTGATGTCTGTGTGATGGTTGTGCCCGCTGTGTGTGTGATGTCTGTGTGATGGTTGTGCCCGCTGTGTGTGTGATGTCTGTGTGATGATTGTGCCCGCTGTGTGTATGATGTCTGTGTGATGATTGTGCCCGCTGTGTGTATGATGTCTGTGTGATGGTTGTGCCCGCTGTGTGTATGATGTCTGTGTGATGGTTGTGCCCGTTGTGTGTGTGATGTCTGTGTGATGATTGTGCCCGCCGTGTGTATGATGTCTGTGTGATGGTTGTGCCCGCTGTGTGTATGATGTCTGTGTGATGGTTGTGCCCGCTGTGTGTATGATGTCTGTGTGATGGTTGTGCCCGCTGTGTGTATGATGTCTGTGTGATGGTTGTGCCCGCTGTGTGTATGATGTCCGTGTGATTTTTAACATAGCGCTTTGAAATAGGCAGGGGTGGGAGATTAATTTTCCCAAGGGGCCACGTGAGAGACCGTGACTGTTGTGGAGTCCGAACCAATAGGTTCAAATTAATTCAGCTCAATATTAATATTAACTTATTAATTATATTTTTTTTGTATATTTATATTATCACTTAATATTGAGCAGATTTAAGTATGCTGACATCCCCCTATATACAGTATGAGCCCCCACACAACCCCGTACATACAGTATTAGCACACACCACCCCTACCTACAGTATGAGCCCTCGCATAGCCCCCAATATACAGTAAGAGCCACCACAAGAAAGCCAGATGTCGTATAATGAATCTACATAAAGATGAGAAAGTTCTGGCGGCTCCGACTGTGAATGAGGGAACAAAAAATAACCCTCAGGTCCCAACAAGAGATGAGCAGGACTCACAGATGAGGCCGCACTGCCCCGGAAGATAAGAGACTCATGGCCTCCAGTCCAGCCGCCAGGTAGCACTGACCTGGACGCCCGACTGGAGGCCCCGGAATCCATCTGCTCATCTCTAGTCCCAGCTGCCCTGGATACAGTGGACAGTCCTGGATTTGGGTCTGGGCCTTGCAGTCTCGGCCGTCTGCTGAATTTCCCTCACTACCAGCGCCCCTCTGACAACTCCTCCTGCCGGGCGAGAAAGATAATGGTAAATGGGCGTGGATTGGGGTGTGACCAGGGGCGAGGCCAAAATTTGCCGCGCATAGCATCTTTCTGTCCCCCTTTCTGTTCTTCAAAAGTTGAGAGGTATGAATATGTGATGTCTGTATCCCAGTATATCGCTTACCATCACATATTATGCTGTATACTGGATGTGATGGACTTTGATACAGGCATCCAATGTTATACAGAGGATAATCTGTCACTGGTGTAATATCTGATGTCTGTGCTCATAGTGTGGTATATAACTGTCACATGCTATTCTGTATGTAATATCTGATGTATGTAGTCATAATATATCTTATTCCAGTACAGATGAGCGAATTGATTCGCAGGACACTGGTCAAACAGTCCCGTCAGTAGTCTGTGGCCACCAGACCAGAGCCCCGCGAGCCTCCTCCCGCCTGCCGGCATCTCTGACTCCTCTTTTGATTATAGTCTTTGCATGATGTCATCTTTTTGGCGTGACACATACATGACATTGTGCCTGGCTACAAATCAAAGGAAGAGAAAGAGAATGGTGTCAGGTAGGAGGCTGTCAGGGCTCCTATCCAGCAGCCACTGAATATTCATCTGACCATTGGATCAGGGTCCTGCAAATGAAGTTGCTCATCTCTATATATCAGTCATATATTCTCCTATGTATATTGTATTGTATGTGGTATAATATGTTCACTGTGTGCACAGACATCAGATGGGACACACATGATAATTAGTGACTCGTACATCATATACTATAATGTGGAGCTGACTTTTACATTAATGACTTGCTCGATCAAGTATGTAGGAAATAATACACAAAATAATAATTCCTAGGTATCTATCTGGCAGACCTGTGCTTATGTGTGGCCACCTTTAGGCTGTGTGCCCACTATGCGTTTTTTAAGCGTTTCTGCAACGGCAATTCCGCTGCAGAAACGCTTAAAAAACGCCGCCATTGACTTGCAGGGAGATGCAGAAACGCTCTGGAAAAATTCTCAGCATTTCTGCATTGTGGGCACTTAGCCTTACTCTGTTTAGGAGTGTAGAAAAGCGCAGCGTACCTTGGATTACTTGCATTACACCTCTAACAACCTAAATCCGTGTTGTAGTGGTCAGACATTGTACATATTATGCTTATGTATTACCAGTTTTAAATGCTCACCTGAACTGGACCAAGTGCTGTCATTTTTCTCCACGGGCAGCACTTAGACAATACGTTTGTGTGAATATAGCCTATGAGGCAGCTGGTAATAAACATGTTGAAGGGGTTTTCTGCGAATAAAAGTATATTTTAATCAATAGATCTTGGAGTAATAATAACTTCCACAATTGGATGTGTTTAAATAAAATGTCCCTGTGCTGAGATAATGTTATAAATGTGCCCCTGCTGTGTACTGTGTAATGGCTGTGTCTGTCTGTGCAGGAACATGGTCTGATCATACCACATCTCCTGGGCAGGGGGGGAAGCAAAAGAGGATATAGCATCGATTAAATCACTGCACACTCTAGTTTCAAGATGCAACCGATGGGTCAAAACGTTCATTTACTGTTGCATTATTCCCTGCACCTTAAATGTGTCTTATTGCATGTCTTCAAATAGACTTTAGTTTGCGTCATGAAACTAGAATGTGCGGTGATTTAATCTACGCCGATTCTGGGGATTCCACATCCCGTGTACCTGCACCTTGACCTACAGACTGTGCACGCTAATCATCTACATATAAAGAGAGTATATATACATTACAGCAGGGGATCACAGCTGAGTCTTTCTTTGAGCTAAAATATTGTTTAAAAACAGGCATTGAAATGTTTTACTCACAAAAAGAATCCTCTGTGATCCCCTGCTATCCTGCCTGTATCCTCTTTTTCTCCCCCCCTGCCCAGGAGATGTGGTATGATCAGAACATGTTCCTGCACGGTCAGACACAGCCATTACACAGTACACAGCAGGGGCACATTTATAAGATTATCTCAGCACAGGAACATTATTATATCACATCCAATTGTGGAAATTATTATTACTCCAAGACCTATTGATTAAAATATACTATTGTTTGTGGGAAAACGACCTTTAAGGATGGGCCGCTACTCATGGACCACTGCTGTGTGCTTGCCCCCAGGCTAAAATTTGCCAGCCCGCCCCTGCTAGCAGTGATATTAGAATACACACTATACATGTTATTACATACAGCATCCTTTACCTATAAAAATTGTATATAATCTCTTCCACTTTTCTTTCCAGTGGGTGTAGTGACAAGATTATGGAGCAGTTGCCGGGACCAGTGCCGCCGCGAGCGACAACAGGGTAGGAAGAGTGGTGATGTGGCTCTTGAAAAGAAAGGCCATACAGTACAGACCAAAAGTTTGGACACACCTTCTCATTTAAAGATTTTTCTGTATTTTCATGACTATGAAAATTGTACATTCACACTGAAGGCATCAAAACTATGAATTACCACATGTGGAATTATATACTTAACAAAAAAGTGTGAAAGAACTGAAAATATGTCTTATATTCTAGGTTCTTCAAAGTAGCCACCTTTTGCTTTGATGACTGCTTTACACAATCTTGGCATTCTCTTGATGAGCTTCAAGAGGTAGTCACTGGAAATGGTCTTCCAACAATCTTGAAGGAGTTCCCAGAGATGCTTAGCACTTGTTGGCCCTTTTGCCTTCACTCTGCGGTCCAGCTCACCCCAAACCATCTCGATTGGGTTCAGGTCTGGTGACTGTGGAGGCCAGGTCATCTGGCGTAGCACCCCATCACTCTCCTTCTTGGTCAAATAGCCCTTACACAGCCTGGAGGTGTGTTTGGGGTCATTGTCCTGTTGAAAAATAAATGATGGTCCAACTAAACGCAAACCGGATGGAATAGTATGCCGTTGTAAGATGCTGTGGTAGCCATGCTGGTTCAGTATGCCTTCAATTTTGAATAAATCCCCAACAGTGTCACCAGCAAAGAACCCCCACACCATCACACCTCCTCCTCCATGCTTCACGGTGGGAACCAGGCATGTAGAGTTCATCCGTTCACCTTTTCTGCGTCGCACAAAGACACGGTGGTTGGAACCAAAGATCTCAAATTTGGACTCATGAGACCAAAACACAGATTTCCACTGGTCTAATGTCCATTCCTTGTGTTCTTTAGCCCAAACAAGTCTCTTTTGCTTGTTGCCTGTCCTTACCAGTGGTTTCCTAGCAGCTATTTTACCCTGAAGGCCTGCTGCACAAAGTCTCCTCTTAACAGTTGTTGTAGCGATGTGTCTGCTGCTAGAACTCTGTGTGGCATTGACCTGGTCTCTAATCTGAGCTGCTGGTAACCTGCGATTTCTGAGGCTGGTGACTCGGATAAACTTATCCTCAGAAGTAGAGGTGACTCTTGGTCTTCCTTTCCTGGGGTGGTCCTCATGTGAGCCAGTTTCTTTGTAGCGCTTGATGGTTTTTGCACCTGCACTTGGGGACACTTTCAAAGTTTTCCCAATTTTTCAGACTGACTGACCTTCATTTCTTAAAGTAATGATGGCCACTCGTTTTTCTTTACTTAGCTGCTTTTTTCTTGCCATAATACAAATTCTAACAGTCTATTCAGTAGGACTATCAGCTGTGTATCCACCTGACTTCTGCACAACACAACTGATGGTCCCAACCCCATTTATAAGGCAAGAAATCCCATTTATTAAACTTGACAGGGCACACCTGTGAAGTGAAAACCATTTCCGTGGACTACCTCTTGAAGCTCATCAAGAGAATGCCAAGATTGTGTAAAGCAGTCATCAAAGCAAAAGGTGGCAACTTTGAAGAACCTAGAATATAAGACATATTTTCAGTTGTTTCACACTTTTTTGTTAAGTATATAATTCCACATGTGTTAATTCATAGTTTTGATGCCTTCAGTGTGAATGTACAATTTTCAAAATCATGAAAATACAGAAAAATCTTTAAATGAGAAGGTTTGTCCAAACTTTTGGTCTGTACTGTAACTATATTATGACCGGCTCCAGTTTTTGACCCTAGTCCTAAATTTTCACCCGTAAGTGGCTATCTTTTTCAGTTTTATTTGTTGTAATGGTTTGATTATTATTTTGCATATTAAAAATGCTTTTTTCTCTGTCATCCCTGACCTTACAGATCTGACTGGACCAAAAAGGGAAATACCTGTAGCCCGGAGGTGCTGGAAGCCAGAGAGGAATCTGAAATGGAGGCCGGAGCTGGGGGCCAGAAAGAAGAAGAGCCTGCGGAGAGCACCAGTACACCACAGCCCCTCGACACCTCCCCTCATGCACCAATAAGCCAGCATCGCTACCGCCCCACCATCACTGGCGTACGTGACATGGGAATACCTGTGAGTGATGATGATGAGAGTTTTTGTCTAAGCCTGGCCCGTTATTTCAGGCACGTTCCCTTTTTATTGAGGCTGCAGACCAGGGCTGCCCTCCAAATTGTTTTGTCTGCCGCTGCGCCACCAAATTCACCGATGACCATCTTTTAATTCCTTGAAAGGTGGCAACTTTCTGAGGACAACCAAACCCGGTCATTAGACCCCCCAAGAAGGGCACTCAGCAGACCCACCATCACGGCAGCCACCACCTCCAGTGCCAGCATCACGGCAATCACCACCACCTCCAGTACCAGCATCACAGCAGCCATCACCACCACCTCCAGTCACAGCATCACAGCAAACACCACCAACTACAGTGGCACCATCACGGCAGCCACCTTCAGTGCCAGCATCTTGGCAGCCACCTCCATTACCAGCATCACGGCAGCCAACAACCCCCTCACCAGCATGTCTCTTGCCCCAATCACCCTTGTCTTGTTGGCATGATGGCCAAAACACAGAAGACAAGGCCAGACAAAGATCTGAGATACAGGATTTGTGTGCTGAGATGCCGCCACAGTCACTGAAAGGTGTTACATAGATGCGTATTATATGGACGCTATATGGATGGCATAAGCATGGTCCGTTTGCTGTGCTTTTTTCTTCTCGCACACATTGACTTGCATTGGCGAGTCTCGTCTGATATATGCAGCCACTTGCAGCATGCTGTGATTTTTTTTTTCTCCGTTCGATCCGAGCTGGGAAAAAAAAATCACAGATGAACACATAATCATTCAATAACAGGAGTCAGAGTGCAATCCAATTTTTTTATCAGATTGCACTCGTGTGATTTAAACACAGATGAGTATGAGCCCTTAGACTCAGCCAAAAGATTGTAGACATAGAATATATCTTATTGCTCTAATAGGCATCTAGTCATTCAACAGAGGCCATTAACTATATATTCTTCTACATGCAGGGCTTGTGAATTGTCCATTATTAAAATAAACAGTATATAAAAAGCAGTGCAGGAG
Organism: Phyllobates terribilis; assembly: GCF_046119375.1. Lineage (NCBI taxonomy): Eukaryota > Metazoa > Chordata > Amphibia > Anura > Dendrobatidae > Phyllobates > Phyllobates terribilis. The sequence continues at coordinate 1,147,486 of NW_027362898.1, read as the reverse complement.
GCAGCAGTGAAGGACATGACAAATATTAATAACAATATGTAAAATAATCACAGGCTGCAATTACCCACCATATTTTTTCTTAAACCATGAAATCAACTTTTTCTTGCGGTTGTAAATTTGAAATGACAGTGATAGCTATTATGACATCATAAGGCACATGACATCATAGACATCACAATTGGAATAGAATGTATAAATTTCTACACTGCTGCCATCTTGTGTCACTATAACCTGACAGCTGGAAGAGGACGAGTCTAGGTAAGTAGCTCTTTACTTTTAAGCTTTGGTATACTTATAGTGTGTCCACCGGATTTATCATGGATTGCCGGGAACACTCTGTAATAAGACATTTTCAGGACAACCCCTTGTCTAAATGAGAAATTGCTGACGATAGGTGGGTGGGGGAGGTCAAGTTGGGACATCTTTATGGGGCTCCATTTTTGGGTAGTTTTGCCATTTATGTGGACAAATTATTTTATTATCATTCTCTGTTCTCAGATCTTTGGTTCCTATTGAATTAGGGGCTGACATTGGAGTTGTAGTTTAACCCCTTTAAAGCTCAAGACGTACTAATACGTATCTGCGCCATGGGACTTAAGAGACTGATACGTATTAGTACGTCTTTGTGATCGCGCCCGCACACAGGCTGTGCGGGCGCGATCGCCGCCGGGTGTCAGCCGATTGTCGCAGCTGAGTCGATCGCAGCATTGCGGGGGCAAGGGGAGGTGATCGGGATACTCACCTCTCCTGCCGGCGTCCAGCGATGTCTGCCGCGGCTTCCTGGATGTTGCCATGACGACCCGATGTCATCATGACAACATCTGGGTCACCAGACAGCAGGAAGATATTTTGGCATGCGCAGTGCATGACCAAAGTATCTTCTGCATTTGCAGCGCTGACAGCCTGTATAGCACAGGGCTGGTGCTCCATCCCTATGCTATACAGGCGATCAGAATAAAAAAAGTGAAAGTCCCATAGTGGGACAAAGAATAAAAGTAAAAAAAGTGTCAGAAAGTGAAGAAAAAAAGAAAAAATCAATAATCCACCAAAAATAAAAATATAATGTACCCATCAATAAATATTATTATGAAAAAAAAAACAATAAAAGTACACATATTTGGTATCGCCGCGTCTAGAATGACCTGACCTATAAAATTGTCCCACTAGTTAGCCCCTTCAGTGAACATGGTAAAAAAATAAATAAAAAATGAAGCAAAAAACAATGCTTTATCATCATACCGCCAAACAAAAAATGGAATAACACGCGATCAAAAAGACGAATATAAATAATAATGATACCACTGAAAACGTCATCTAGCCCCGCAAAAAACAAGCCGCCACACAGCTCCATCAGCCGAAAAATAAAAAAGTTATAGCTCTCAGAATAAAGCGATGCAAAAAAATTATTTTTTCTATAAAATAGCTTTTATTGTGTAAAAGCGCCAAAACATATAAAATCGATATAAATGTGGTACCACTGTAAACGTACTGACCCGAAGAATAAAGCTACCTTATCAATTTTACCACACGCGGAACAGCTTAAAAAAGAAAAACAACAATTCCTGAATTGTTGGTTTTTGTTTATTCTGCCTCCCAAAAATCGGAATAGAGAGTGATCAAAATATGTCACGTGCCTGAAAATGGCACCAATAAAAACGTCAACTCATCCCGCAAAAAACAAGATGTCACATGACTCTGTCGACCAAAATATGGAAAAATTATAGCTCTCAAAATATGGCGATGCAAAACTAGATTTTACAAAAAAATGCGTCTTTTAGTGTGTGACAGCTGTCAATCATAAAAACCTGATATGATTCTGGTATCGCTGTAATCGCACTGACTCGAAGAATAAAGGTGTCTATACGGCGTAAAATATAAACTCTAGGGTTAGGGTTGTGGTAGGGTTAGGGTTGGGGTTAGGGTTAGGGTTGGGCTAGGCCTGAGAGGATGAGATCCGCCCCTATCACTGGGCAAGAAGCCAAAAGCACAAAATAAAAAGAGAAATCCTCCTTCCTCCTTCAGGAGGACCCGCAGTGGGCAAACCCAACACATGAGACACCGGGCTAGAGGCCAACCACGACACAAGCTTTAAAGGGAATCTGTCACCCCCTAGGACTTATCAGACCTCTAATATGGGCATAAAGGTTATAGAAATGTAAATCTATACATACTTCTATGGCCCATATTAGAGGTCTGCTTGCTTTGAAATATCCTGGCTCCGGCCTGCTCTGGCTCTGGCCTGCCTTTGCCCTGGCTCTGTCCTGCTCTCGCTCTGACGCTGGCCTGCTCTCGCACTGGCTCCGGCCTACTCTCGCCTTGGCTCCGGCCTGCTCTCGCTCTGGCCTGCCCTTGCCTTGGCTTCGGCCTGCTCTCGCCCTGAATCTGGCCTGCTCTCGTTTTGGCTCTGGCCTGCCCTCGCCCTGGCTCCAGCCTGCTCTCGCTCTGGCTCCAGCCTGCTCTCGCTCTAGCCTGCCCTTGCCTTGGCTTTGGCCTGCTCTCGCCCTGAATCTGGCCTGCTCTCGTTTTGGCTCTGGCCTGCCCTCGCCCTGGCTCCGGCCTGCTCTCGTTCTGACTGTGGCCTGCTCTCGCTCTGGCTCTTGCCTGCCCTCGCCTTGGCTCCGTCCTGCCCTCGCCCTGGCTCCGGCCTGCCCTAGCTCTGGCTCCGGCCTGCCCTAGCTCTGGCTCCGGCCTGCTCTCGCTCTGGCTCCGGCTTGCTCTCTCTCTGGCTCGGCCTGCCCTCGCTCTAGCTCCGGCCTGCCCTCGCCCTGGCTCCAGCCTGCTCTCGCTCTGGCTCTGGCCTGACCTCGCCCAGGCTCTGGCCTGCTCTGGCTCTGGCCTGCCCTCGCCCAGGCTCTGGCCTGCTCTGGCTCTGCCCTGCCCTCGCCCTGGCTCCGGCCTCCTCTGACTCTTGCCTTCCCCCACGCCGTCTCTGGCCTGCCATCACTCTGGTTCCGGCCTGCACTCGCCCTGGCTCCGGCCTGCTCTCGCTCTGGCTTCGGCCTGCCCTTTCCTTGTCTCCGGCCTGCTCTCGCTCTGGCTCTGGTCTGCCTCTGGCCTGCCCTCTCCTTGGCTCCGGCCTGCCCTCTCCTTGGCTCCGTCCGGCCTGCTCTCGCTCTGACTCTGGTCTACCCTCGCCTTGGCTCCGGCCTGCTCTCGCTCTGGCTTCGGCCTGCTCTCGCTCTGGCTTCGGCCTGCCCTCGCCCTGGCTCCGGCCTGCCCTTGCTCTGGCTCTGGGCAGCCCTCTCCTTGGCTCCGGCCAGCTCCTGCTCTGGCTCCGGCATGCCCTCACCTTGGCTCCGGCCTGCTTTTGCCCTGGCTCCGGCCTGCCCTCGCCCTGGCTCCGGCCTGCCCTCGCCCTGGCTCCGGCATGCCCTCACCCTGGCTCCGGCCTGATCTCGCTCTGGCTCTGGCCTGCTCTCGCTCTGGCTCTGGTCTGCGCTCGCTCTGGCTCCGGCCTGATCTCGCTCTGGCCTGCTCTCGCTCTGGCTCTGGTCTGCCCTCGCCCTGGCTCCAGCCTGCTCTAGTTCTGGCTCAGGCCTGCTCTCTCTCGCTCTGGCTCTGGCCTGCCCTTGCCTTGGCTCCGGACTGCTCTCGCTCTGGCTCTGGCCTGCTCTCGCTCTGGCCTTCCCTCGCCTTGGCTCCGGCCTGCTCTCGCCCTGGCTCCGGCCTGCTCTCGCCCTGGCTCCGGCCTGCTCTCGCCCTGGCTCCGGCCTGCTCTCGCCCTGGCTCCGGCCTGCTCTCGCCCTGGCTCCGGCCTGCTCTCGCTCTGGCTCTGGCCTGCCCTCGCCCTGGCTCCGGCCTGCTCTCGCTCTGGCTTTGGCCTGCCCTCTCCCTGGCTCCGGCCTGCTCTCTTTTTGGCTCTGGCCTGCCCTTTCCCTGGCTCCGGCCTACTCTCGCTCTAGCTCTGGCCTGCTCTGGCTCCGGCCTGTTTTCGCACTGGTTCCGGCCTGCCCTTGCCTTCACTCCGGCCTTCTCTCGCTCTGGCTCTGGCCTGCCCTTGCCTTGGCTCTGGCCCACTCTCGCTCTGGCCTGCCCTCGACCTGGTTCCGGTCCGCTCTCGTTCTGGCTCTGTCCTGCTCTCGCTCTGGCTCTGGCGTGCCCTCGCCTTGGCTCCGGCCTGCTCCCGCTCTGACTCTGGCCTGCCCTCGCCCTGACTCCGGCCTGCTCTGGATCTGGCTCTGGCCTCTCCTTGGCTCCGGCCTGCTCTTGCTTTGGCTCCGGCCTGCCCTCGCCCTGGCTCCGGCCTGCCCTTGCTCTGGCTCCAGCTAGCCCTCACCTTGGCTCTGGCCTGCTCTCGCCCTGGCTCCGCCTGCTCTTGCTCTAGCTCTGGCCTGCCCTCATCCTGGTACCGGCCTGCTCTCGCCCTTGCTCTTGCTTGCTCTGGCTCTGACCTGTTCTCTCCTTGTCTCCGGCTTGCTCTCGTCCTGGCTCCGGCCTGCTCTCGCTCTGGCTCTGGCCTGCTATCTCTCTGGCTCCTGCCTGCCCTCGCCTTGGCTCCTGCCTGTTCTCGCCCTGGATACGACCTAGAGCCTTGGCACCGGCCTGCTCTCGCTCTGGTTCCTGCTCTCTATCTGGCCTGCCCTCAACTTGACTCCGGCCTGCTCTTGCTCTGGCTCCGACCTGCCCTCGCTCTGGCTCCGGCCTGCCCTCGCCTTGGCTCCAGTGTGCTATCGCTCTGGCTCCAGCCTGCCCTCGCCCTGGCTCCGGCCTGCTCTGGCTCTGGCCTGCCCTCGCCCTGGCTCCGGCCTGCCGTCGCTCTGCCTCTGGCCTGCCCTCGCCATGCCTCCGGCCTCCTCTCGCCCTGGCTCCAGCCTGTTCTCGCTCTGGCCTGCCCTTGCCTTGGCTCCGGCCTGCTCTCGCCCTGTCTCTTGCTTGCTCTTGCTCTGGCTCTGTCCTGTCCTCTCCTTGGCTCCGGCCTGCTCTCGCTCTGTCCTGCTCTCTCTGGGTCCGGCCTGCTCTCGCCTTGGCTCCGTCCGGCCTGCTCTCGCCTTGGCTCCGTCCGGCCTGCTCTCGCCTTGGCTCCGGCCTGCTATCTCTCTGGCTCCGCCTGCCTTCGCCTTGGCTCCTACCTGTTCTTGCCCTGGTTCCGGCCTGCATTCGCCTTGGCTCCGGCCTGCTCTCTCTCTGGTTCCGGCGTACCCTTGCTGTGGCTCATGCCTGCTCTATATCTGGCCTGACCTCAACTTGGCTCTGGCCTGCTCTCGCTCTGGCTCTGGCCTGCTCTCGCTCTGGCTCTGGCCTGCTCTCGCTCTGGCTCTGGCCTGCCCTCGCTCTGGCTCCGGCCTACTGTCGCTCTGGCCTGCCCTTGCCTTGGCTCTGGGTCTTCTCTATCTCTGGCTCCGGCCTGCCCTTGCCTTGGCTGTGGCCTCCCCTCGCCTTGACTCCGGCCTGCTCTCGCCTTGGCTCCGGCCTGCTCTCGCTCTGGCTTCGGCCTGCTCTCGCTCTGGCTTCGGCCTGCCCTCGCCCTGGCTCCGGCCTGCCCTTGCTCTGGCTCTGGGCAGCCCTCTCCTTGGCTCCGGCCAGCTCCTGCTCTGGCATGCCCTCACCTTGGCTCCGGCCTGCTTTTGCCCTGGCTCCGGCCTGCCCTCGCCCTGGCTCCGGCCTGCCCTCGCCCTGGCTCCGGCATGCCCTCACCCTGGCTCCGGCATGCCCTCACCCTGGCTCCGGCCTGATCTCGCTCTGGCTCTGGTCTGCACTCGCTCTGGCTCCGGCCTGATCTCGCTCTGGCTCTGGCCTGCTCTCGCTCTGGCTCTGGTCTGCCCTCGCCCTGGCTCCAGCCTGCTCTAGTTCTGGCTCAGGCCTGCTCTCTCTCGCTCTGGCCTGCCCTTGCCTTGCTTGGCTCCGGACTGCTCTCGCTCTGGCTCTGGCCTGCTCTCGCTCTGGCCTTCCCTCGCCTTGGCTCTGGCCTGCTCGTGCCCTGGCTCCGGCCTGCTCTTGCCCTGGCTCCGGCCTGCTCTTGCCCTGGCTCCGGCCTGCTCTTGCCCTGGCTCCGGCCTGCTCTTGCCCTGGCTCCGGCCTGCTCTTGCCCTGGCTCCGGCCTGCTCTTGCCCTGGCTCCGGCCTGCTCTTGCCCTGGCTCCGGCCTGCTCTCGCCCTGGCTCCGGCCTGATCTCGCTCTGGCTCTGGCCTGCCCTCGCCCTGGCTCCGGCCTGCTCTCGCTCTGGCTTTGGCCTGCCCTCTCCCTGGCTCCGGCCTGCTCTCTTTTTGGCTCTGGCCTGCCCTTTCCCTAGCTCCGGCCTACTCTCGCTCTAGCTCTGGCCTGCTCTGGCTCCGGCCTGTTTTCGCACTGGTTCCGGCCTGCCCTTGCCTTCACTCCGGCCTTCTCTCGCTCTGGCTCTGGCCTGCCCTTGCCTTGGCTCTGGCCCACTCTCGCTCTGGCCTGCCCTCGACCTGGTTCCGGTCCGCTCTCGTTCTGGCTCTGTCCTGCTCTCGCTCTGGCTCTGGCGTGCCCTCGCCTTGGCTCCGGCCTGCTCCCGCTCTGACTCTGGCCTGCCCTCGCCCTGACTCCGGCCTGCTCTGGATCTGGCTCTGGCCTGCCCTCGCCCTGGCTCTGGCCTGCTCTGTCTCTGGCTCTGACCTGCCCTCTCCTTGGCTCCGGCCTGCTCTTGCTTTGGCTCCGGCCTGCCCTCGCCCTGGCTCCGGCCTGCCCTTGCTCTGGCTCCAGCTAGCCCTCACCTTGGCTCTGGCCTGCTCTCACCCTGGCTCCGCCTGCTCTTGCTCTAGCTCTGGCCTGCCCTCATCCTGGTACCGGCCTGCTCTCGCCCTTGCTCTTGCTTGCTCTGGCTCTGACCTGTTCTCTCCTTGTCTCCGGCTTGCTCTCGTCCTGGCTCCGGCCTGCTCTCGCTCTGGCCTGCTATCTCTCTGGCTCCTGCCTGCCCTCGCCTTGGCTCCTGCCTGTTCTCGCCCTGGATACGACCTAGAGCCTTGGCACCAGCCTGCTCTCGCTCTGGTTCCTGCTCTCTATCTGGCCTGCTCTTGCTCTGGCTCCGACCTGCCCTCGCTCTGGCTCCGGCCTGCCCTCGCCTTGGCTCCAGTGTGCTATCGCTCTGGCTCCAGCCTGCCCTCGCCCTGGCTCCGGCCTGCTCTGGCTCTGGCCTGCCCTCGCCCTGGCTCCGGCCTGCCGTCGCTCTGCCTCTGGCCTGCCCTCGCCATGCCTCCGGCCTCCTCTCGCCCTGGCTCCAGCCTGTTCTCGCTCTGGCCTGCCCTTGCCTTGGCTCCGGCCTGCTCTCGCCCTGTCTCTTGCTTGCTCTTGCTCTGGCTCTGTCCTGTCCTCTCCTTGGCTCCGGCCTGCTCTCGCTCTGTCCTGCTCTCTCTGGGTCCGGCCTGCTCTCGCCTTGGCTCCGTCCGGCCTGCTCTCGCCTTGGCTCCGTCCGGCCTGCTCTCGCCTTGGCTCCGTCCGGCCTGCTCTCGCCTTGGCTCCGGCCTGCTATCTCTCTGGCTCCGCCTGCCTTCGCCTTGGCTCCTACCTGTTCTTGCCCTGGTTCCGGCCTGCATTCGCCTTGGCTCCGGCCTGCTCTCTCTCTGGTTCCGGTGTGCCCTTGCTGTGGCTCATGCCTGCTCTATATCTGGCCTGACCTCAACTTGGCTCTGGCCTGCTCTCGCTCTGGCTCTGGCCTGCTCTCGCTCTGGCTCTGGCCTGCCCTCGCTCTGGCTCCGGCCTACTGTCGCTCTGGCCTGCCCTTGCCTTGGCTCTGGGTCTTCTCTATCTCTGGCTCCGGCCTGCCCTTGCCTTGGCTGTGGCCTCCCCTCGCCTTGACTCCGGCCTGCTCTCGCCTTGGCTCCGGCCTGCTCTCGCTCTGGCTACGGCCTGCCCTTGCTCTGGCCAGCTCTCGCATTGACTCTGGCCTGCTCTCGCATTGGCTCCGGCCTGCTCTCGCACTGCCTCCGGCCTTCTCTGGCTCTGGCCTGCCCTCGCCCTGGCTCCGGCCTGCTCTCTCTCTGGCTCTGGCCTTCCCAGGCCTTGGCTCCGTCCGGCCTGCTCTCTCTCTGTCTCTGGCCTGCCCTTGCCTGAGCTCCGGCCTGCTCTCGCTCTGACTCTGACCTGCCCGCCCTCACCTTGGCTCCGGCCTGCTCTCGCCTTGGCTCCAGCCTGCTCTCACTCTGGCTCCGGCCTGCCCTTGCCCTGACTCCGGCCTGCCCTTGCTCTGGCTCCGGCCAGCCCTCGCATTGCAATGCTCTTGCCTGCTCTCGCCCTGGCTCCGACCTGCTCTCTCTCTGGCTCTGGCCTGCCCTTGCCTTGGCTCTGGCCTGCTCTCGCTCTGGCTCTGGCCTGCCCTCGCCTTGGCTCCGGCCTGCTCTCGCCCTGGCTCCGGCCTGCCCTTGCCTTGGCTCTGGCCTTCTCTGGCTCTGGCCTGCCCTCGCCCTGGCTCTGGCCTGCTCTCGCTCTGGCCTGCTTTCGCTCTGGCGTGCCCTCGCTTTGGCTCTGGCCTGCTCTCGCTCTGGCTCTGGCCTGCCCTCGCCCTGGCTCCGGAATGTTCTCGCCTTGGCTCCGGCCTGCTATCGCTCTGGCTCTAGCCTGCCCGAGCTCTCTCTGGCTCTGGCTTGCCCTCGCTCTGGCTCTTGCCTGCCCTCGCCTTGACTCCGGGCTGCTCTGACTCTGGCTCGTGCCTGCTCTCGCCCTGGCTCTGGCCTGCTCTCGCCCTGGCTCCGGCCTGCTCTCGCCCTTGCTCTGGCCTGCTCTTGCCCTGGCTCTGGCCTGCTCTTGCCCTGGTTCCGGCGTGCCCTAGCCTTGGCTCTGGCCTTCTCTTGCTCTGGCCTGCTCTTGTCCTGGCTCTGGCTGGCTCTTGCCCTGGTTCCGGCATGCCCTTGCCTTGGCTCTGGCCTTCTCTTGCTCTGGCTCTGGCCTGCCCTTGCCTTGGCTCTGGCCAACTCTCGCTCTGGCTCCGGCCTGCTCTCGCTCTGCCTCTGGCCTGCTCTCGCTCTGGCTCTGGTCTGCCCCTGCCTTTGCTCCGGCTTGCTCCCGCTCTGGCCTGCCCTTGCTTGGCTCCTTCCGGCCTGCTCTCGCTCTGGCCTGCTCTGGCTCTGGCCTGCCCTCGCCTTGTCTCCGGCCTGATCTGACTCTGGCTCTGGCCTGCCCTCGGCCTGCTCTCACCTTGGCTCCGGCCTGCTCTCGCCCTGGTTCCTTCCGGCTGCCCTTGCCTTGGCTCCGGCCTTCTTTCTCTCTGGCTCTGGCCTGCCCTTGCCTTGGCGCTCGCCAAATCTCGCTCTGGCCAAGGCGAAGGAAGGCCAGAGCCACAGTGAGAGCAGGCCAGAGCCTGAGCGAGAGCAGGCCGGAGCCAAGGCAAAGGCAGGCCGGAGCCAGAGCGATAGCAGGCCGTAGCCATGGCAAAGGCAGGCCGGAGCCAAGGCGAGGGCAGGCCAAAACCAGAGCGAGAGAATACTGGAGCCAGGGCGAGGGCAGGCCAGAGCAAGAGCAGGCCGGAGCCAAGGCAAGGACAGGCCCAAGCCAGAGCGAGAGCAGGCCAGAGCGAGAGCAGTCCGGAGCCAAGGCAAAGGCAGGCCAGAGCGAGAGCAGGCAGGACAAGGCGAAGGCAGGCCGGGGCAAGAGGAGGTGTTGGCCGGAGCCAGGGCGAGGGCTGGCCGGAGCCAGAACAAGGGCAGGCCGGAGCCAGGGCGAGGGAAGGCCGGAGCCAGAGCGAGAGCAGGCTGGAGCCAGGGCGAGGGCAGGCCGGAGCCAAGACGAGGCCAGGCCAGAGCCAGGGCGAGAGCAGGCCAGAACCAGCGCGAGAGCAGGCCAGGGCGAGGGCAGACCAGAGTGAGAGCGAGAGCAGGCCGGAGCCAAGGCCAGGCCAGGGCAAGAGCAGGCCAGAGCGAGAGTAGACCGGTGCCAAGAGGGCAGGCCGGAGCTAGGGCTGGCCGGAGCCAGATCAACGGCAGGCTGAAGCCATAGCGAAAGCAGGCCGGAGCCAGGGAGAGAGCAGGCCAGAGCCAAAGCGAGGGCAGTCCAGAGCCAGAGCCAAAGCAGGCCAGAGCGAGATCAGGCCGGAGCCAGGGCGAGGGCAGGCCAGAGCCAGAGCAAGAGCAGGCCCTTGCCAAGGAGAGAGCAGGCCGGAGGCAAGGCCAGAGTCAGGGCAGGCCAGGCCGGAGTCAGAACGATAGCTGGCCAGTGCCAGAACAAGAGCAGGCCAGAGCGAGAGAAGTCCGGAGCCAAGGTAAGGGCAGGCCAGAGCCAGAGAGAGAGTAGGCCTGAGCCAGAGCGAGAGCAGGCCAGAGCCAAGGCGAAGGCAGGCCAGAACCAGGAGCGAGAGCAGACCGGATTCAAGACGAGGGCAGGCCAGTGCAAGAGCAGGCTGGAGCCAAGGCGAGGGCAGGCCAGAGCCAGGGCGAGAGCAGGCCGGAGCCAAGGTGAGGGCAGGCCAGAGCTAGGGCGAGGCAGGGCAGAGTCAGAGCAAGAGCAGAGCCGGAGCCATGGCGAAGGCACGCCAGAGCGAGAGCAGGCCGGAGACAGGGCGAGGCCAGAGCGAGAGAGCAGTCCAGAGCCAGAGTAGGCTGGAGCCTGGGCGAGGGCAGGCCGGAGCCAGAGAGAGAGCAGGCAGCAGGGCGAGGGCAGGCCAGAGCGAGAGCAGTCCGGAGCCAGAGCGATGGCAAGCCGGAGCCAGGGCGAGGGCAGTCCGAAGCTAAAGCGAGAGTAGGCCAGCGCCAAGGCGAGGGCAGGCCAGAGCCAGGGCAGGCCAGAGCGATAGCAGGCCGGAGCCAAGCAAGGGCAGGCCAGAGCGAGAGCTGGTCGGAGCCAAGGCGAGGGCAGGCCAGAGACAGAGCGAGAGCTGGTCGGAGCCAAGGCGAGGGCAGGCCAGAGACAGAGCTAGAGCAGGCCGGACCCAAGGCGAGGGCAGGCCAGAGCGGGAGCAGGCCTGAGCGAGAGCAGGCCGGAGCCAGAGCGATAGCAGGCCGTAGCCATGGCAAAGGCAGGCCAAAACCAGAGCGAGAGAATACTGGAGCCAGGGCGAGGGCAGGCCAGAGCGAGAGCAGGCCGGAGACAGGGCGAGAGCAGGCCGGAGCCAGAGCTAGGGCAGGCCGGAGCCAGGGCAAGGGCGAGCCAGAGCGAGAGCAGGCTGGAGCCAGGGCGAGGGCAGGCCGGAGCCAGAGGCGGACGGAGCTGGCCGCAGCCAAGGCGAGGGTTGGCCGGAGGCAGAGCCAGGGTAGGCCAGAGCAAGAGCAGGCCGGAGCCAGGGCAAGGACAGGCCAGAGCGAGAGCAGGCCTGAGCGAGAGTAGTCCGAAGCCAAGGCGAGGTGCTGGCCGTATCCAAGGCGAGGGCTGGCCGGAGCCAGAGCAAGGGCAGGCCGGAGCTATGGCGAGGGAAGGCCTAAGCCAGAGCGAGAGCAGGCTGGAGCCAGGGCGAGAGCAGGCCGGACTGAGCCAAGGCGATGGCAGGCCAGAGCGAGAGCAGTCCGGAGCCAGGACGAGGGCAGGCCGGAGCCAGGGCGAGAGCAGGCCAGAGCCAGCGCGAGAGCTGGCCAGAGCAAGAGCCAGAGCAGGTGGCCAGGGTGAGGGCAGACCAGAGCGAGAGCAGGCCGGAGCCAATGCGAGGCCAGAGCAAGAGCAGGCCAGAGCGAGAGTAGGCCGGAGCCAGGGCAACGGCAGGCCAGAGCTAGAGAGAGAGTAGGCCAGAGCCATGGCGAGAGTAGGACGGAGCCAAGGCGAGGGCAGGCCGGAGCCCGAGCTATGGCATAGCGGAGCCAGGGTGAGGGCAGTACGGAGCTAGAGTGAGAGCAGGCTGGAGCTAAGGCAAGGGCAGGCCAGAGGCAGAAACAGGGTAGGCCAGATCTGGCAAGAGCAGGCCAGAGCGAGAGCAGGCCGGAGCCAAGGCAAGGACAGGCCCAAGCCAGAGCGAGAGCAGTCCGGAGCCAAGGCGAAGGCAGGCCAGAGCGAGAGCAGGCCAGAGCGAGAGCAGGCAGGAGCCAAAGCGAAGGCAGGCTGGGGCAAGAGGAGGTGTTGGCCGGAGCCAGGGCGAGGGCTGGCCGGAGCCAGAACAAGGGCAGGCCGGAGCCAGGGCGAGGGCAGGCCAGGGCGAGAGCAGGCTGGAGCCAGGGCGAGAGCAGGCTGGAGCCAGGGCGAGAGCAGGCTGGAGCCAGGGCGAGAGCAGGCCGGAGCCAAGACGAGGGCAGGCCAGAGCCAGGGCGAGAGCAGGCCAGAGCCAGCACGAGAGCAGGCCAGGGCGAGGGCAGACCAGAGTGAGAGCGAGAGCAGGCCGGAGCCAAGGCCAGGCCAATGCAAGAGCAGGCCAGAGCGAGAGTAGACCGGTGCCAAGAGGGCAGGCCAGAGCTAGGGCTGCCCGGAGCCAGATCAACGGCATGCTGAAGCCATAGCGAAAGCAGGCCGGAGCCAGGGAGAGAGCAGGCCAGAGCCAAAGCGAGGGCAGTCCAGAGCCAGAGCGAAAGCAGGCCAGAGCGAGATCAGGCCGGAGCCAGGGCGAGGGCAGGCCAGAGCCAGAGCAAGAGCAGGCCCTTGCCAAGGAGAGAGCAGGCCGGAGGCAAGGCCAAAGCCAGGGCAGGCCAGGCCGGAGTCAGAACGATAGCAGGCCAGTGCCAGAACAAGAGCAGGCCAGAGCGAGAGAAGTCCGGAGCCAAGGTAAGGAGGGCAGGCCAGAGAGAGAGTAGGCCTGAGCCAGAGCGAGAGCAGGCCGGAGCCAAGGCGAAGGCAGGCCAGAACCAGAGCGAGAGCAGACCGGATTCAAGACGAGGGCAGGCCAGTGCAAGAGCAGGCTGGAGCCAAGGCGAGGGCAGGCCAGAGCCAGGGCGAGAGCAGGCCAGAGCTAGGGCGAGGCAGGCCAGAGTCAGAGCAAGAGCAGAGCCGGAGCCATGGCGAAGGCACGCCAGAGCGAGAGCAGGCCGGAGACAGGGCGAGGCCAGAGCGAGAGAGCAGGGCGAGGCCAGAGCGAGAGAGCAGTCCAGTCTGGCCAGAGTAGGCTGGAGCCTGGGCGAGGGCAGGCCAGAGCCAGGGCGAGGGCAGGCCAGAGCGAGAGCAGGCCGGAGCCAGAGCGATGGCAAGCCGGAGCCAGGGCGAGGGCAGTCCGAAGCTAAAGCGAGAGTAGGCCAGCGCCAAGGCGAGAGCAGGGCCGGGGCGAAGGCGAGGGCAGGCCACAGCGGGAGCAGGCCACAGCGAGAGCAATCTGGAGCCAAGGAAAGGCCAGGCCGGAGCCAGATGTAGCAGGCTTGAGCCAGAGCGAGGGCAGGCCGGAGCCAAGGCGAAGCAAGACGAGCACAGGCCAGAGTAAGAGCAGCCGGAGCCAGGGCGCGGGCAGGCCAGAGTAAGAGCAGCCGGAGCCAGAGCGAGGGTAGGCCAGACGACCAATCAACAGTATTGGCGCCAAATTTAAAAATCGCTTTGCAGATTAGTCGCGGTTGCCAGCCGCAACTAATCAGCATTATTGGCGCCAAATTTAAACATCGCTTTACTGATTTGTCGCGGTGGCCGGCCGCCCTTAGCAGGAGTACTTACCTTACCTGCTGCTGCTGGCTGCCCAGCAGCAGACTGAAAAGAGCAAGAGCAGGCCGGAGCCAGAGCAAGGGCAGGCCGGTGCCAGATCCAGAGCAGGACTGAGCCAGGGCGAGGGCAGGCCAGAGTGGCGAGAGCAGGCCGGAGCCAAGGCAAGAGAGCAGGCCAGAGCCAGACAGAGCGAGAGCAGGCCGGAGCCAGGGCGAGAGTAGGCCAGAGCCAAGGCAAGGGCAGGCCAGAGACGGAACCAGGAGGAGGGCAGGCCGGAGACAGGGCGAGGCCAGAGAGAGAGCGGGCCAGAGCCAGAGAGAGAGTAGGCCAGAGCCATAGAGAGAGCAGGCCGGAGCAAGTGTGAGGGCAGGCCAGAGCCAGGGCGAGAGCAGGCCGGAGACAGTGCGAGAGCACGCCGGAGACAGGGCGAGTCCAGAGCAAGAGCAGGCCAGAGCCAGAGAAAGAGCAGGCCGGAGCCAGAGCGAGGGCAGGCCAGAGCAAGAGTAGTCCGGAGCCAAGGCAAGGGCAGGCCAGGCAGAGCCAGAGCGACAGCAGGCCTACGCCAAAGCGGTAGCAGGCCGGAGCCAAGGCGAAGCATAACAAGAGCGAGAGCAGGCTGGATGGAGTCGAGACGAAGGCAGGCCAGAGCAAGAGCAGGCCAGAGCCAGGGCGAGAGCAGGCCGGAGCCAAGGCGAGGTCTAGCCGGAGCCAGAGCAAGGGCAGGCCAGAGCAAGGGCAGGCCAGAGCAAGGGCAGGCCGGAGCCAGGGCGAGGACAGGCCAGAGCGAGAGCAGGCCGGAGCCAGGGTGAGAGCAGGCCGGAGCCAAGGCGAGGGCAGGTCAGAGCCAGATCCAGAGCAGGCCGGAGCCAGGGCGCGGGCAGGCCAGAGAGAGCGAGAGTAGGCCAGAGCCAAGGCAAGGGCAGTCCGGAACCAGGACGAGAGCAGGCCGGAGACAGGGTGAGGCCAGAGCGAGAGCAGGCCACAGAGCGAGAGTAGGCCGGAGCCATGGCGAGGGCAGGCCAGAGAGAGAGCAGGCCGGAGACAGGGCGAGGGCAGGCCAGAGCGAGAGCAGGCCAGAACCAAGGAGGGCAAGCCATAGCGCCAGAGCGAGAGCAGGCCGGAGCCAAGGCGAAGGCAGGCCTGAAGAAGAGCGAGAGCAGGCTGGAGTCAAGGGCAGGCCAGAGCCAGGGCGAGGGCAGGCCAGAGCAACAGCAGGCCGGAGCCAGGGCGAGAGCAGGCCGGACGGAGTCAAGGCGAGGGATGACCGGAGCCAGAGCAAGGGCAGGCCGGAGCCAGGGAGAGAGCAGGCCAGAGCCAAGGCGAGAGCAGGCCGGAGCCAAGGCGAGGGCTGGCCGGAGCCAGAGCGAGAGCAGGCCGGAGCCAAGGTGAGAGCAGGCTCCCGGAGCCAAGGAGAGGGCAGGCCAGAGCCAGAGCGAGATGGAGCCAAGGCCCTGAGGACAGTGTGCCAGAGCCAGATCCAGAGCAGGTCGGAGTTAGGGCGAGGGCACGCCAGAGCGAGAGCAGGTCAGAGACAGAGCGAGAACAGGCCGGAGCCAGGGCGTGGGCAGGCCAGAGCTTGAGTAGGCCAGAGCCAAGGCAAGGTCAGGCCAGAGCGAGAGAAGGTCGGAGCCAAGGCAAGAGCAGGCCGGAGACAGGGCGAGGCCAGAGCCAGAGCAGGTCAGAACCAGAGCGAGAGTATGCCAGAGCGAGAGCAGTCTGGAACCAGAGCTTGAGCAGGCCTGAGCCAGAGCGAAAGCCGGCTGGAGCCATGGGGAAGGCAGGGCAGAACAAGAGGGAGATCAGGCTAGAGTCATGAGGAGGGCAGGCCAGAGCCAGAGGAAGAGCAGGCCGGAGAAGCCAAGGCATGGGCAGGCCAGAGCCAGGGCGAGGGCGGGCCAGAGCGAGAGCAGGTCGGAGCCAGGGCGAGAGGAGGCCGGAGCCAATGCGAGGGCAGGCCGGAGTCAGGGCGAGGGCAGGCCGGAGCCAGAGCGAGAGCAGGCCGGAGCCAAGGCGAGAGCAGGCCAGAGCCAAGGCAAGGGCAGGCCAGAGCCAGAGCGATAGAAGGCCAGAGCCAAGGCAAGTGCAGGCCGGAACCAGGGCGAGAGCAGGCTGGAGACAGGGCGAGGCCAGAGCGAGAGCAGGCCAGAGCGAGAGTAGGCCTGAGCCAGGGCGAGGGCAGGCCAGAGCCAGAGAGAGAGCAGGCCAGAGCCAGAGAGAGAGCAGGCCAGAGCCAGAGAGAGAGCAGGCCAGAGCCAAGGCGAGAGCAGGCCAGAGCGAGAGCAGGCCGGAGCCAGGGCGAGGGCAGGCCAGAGCGAGAGTAGGCCAGAGCCAAGGCAAGGGCAGGCCGAAACCAGAACGAAAGCAGGCCGGAGACAGGGTGAGTGAGGCCAGAGCCACAGCGAGAGCAGGCCAGAGCGAGAGTAGGCCGGAGCCAGGGCGAGGGCAGGCCAGAGAGAGAGCAGGCCAGAGCCAAGGCGAGGGCAGTCCAGAGCGAGAGCAGGCCAGAGCGAGAGCAGTCCGGACGGAGCCAGAGCTAGGGCAGGCCAGACAGAGCGAGAGCAGGCCTGAGCCAGAGCGAGAGCAGGCTGGAGCCAAGGCGAAGGCAGGCCAGAACAAGAGCGAGATCAGGTTAGAGTCAAGACGAGGGCAGGCCAGAGCCAGAGGAAGAGCAGGCTGGAGCCAAGGCATGGGCAGGCCAGAGCCAGAGAGAGAGCAGGCCAGGGCGAGGGCAGGCCAGAGCAAGAGCGGGTCGGAGCCAGGGCGAGAGCAGGCCGGAGCCAATGCGAGGGCAGGCCGGAGCCAGAGCAAGGGCAGGCCGGACGGAGCCAGGGCGAGGGCAGGCCAGAGCCAGGGCGAGAGCAGGCCGGAGCCAGGGCGAGAGCAGGCCGGAGCCAAGGCGAGAGTAGGCCAGAGCCAGAGCGATAGAAGGCCAGAGCCAAGGCAAGAGCAGGCCAGAGCCAGAGCAAAAGCAGGCCAGAGCCAGGGCGAGGGCTGGCCAGAGCTGGCCAGAGCAAGAGAAGGCCAGAGCAAGAGCAGGCCGGAGCCAGGGCGAGGGCAGGCCAGAGCAAGAGCAGTCCGGAGCCAAGTCAAGGGCAGGCCAGACAGAGCCAGAGCGACAGCAGGCCTGCGCCAGAGCGAGAGCATGCTGGAGCCAAGGCGAAGGCTGGCCATAACGAGCGAGAGCAGGCCGGAGTCAAGACGAGGGCAGGCCAGAGCAAGAGCAGGCCATATTATTCTCTTAAAAAGCTTGGGGTAGGGGTTTAGGGGACCCTTTATATCCAAAATTACGGCCCTGTATCGCAATACGTCACCTAGGCTGAAGATAAATGGAACTGTAGCACCCCGAGGGCTCGGTTGCTACAGAGATATCTCACTCTCAGGTAAGGATGGAGTGTGGATCAGGACCCCGACACCTGCATACACCATATTGACGTGGGGCAGGGCGACCAATATGCCCCTGAGATGGGCACGACAGTCCCTGTCCCTGGCTGGAGTGGGGGGGGGGAGGGAGCAAGAGCAGGCCGGAGCCAGGGCGAGGGCAGGCCAGAGTCAGAGCAAGAGCCAAAGCGAGGGTTAGCCAGAGTCAGAGCAAGGGCAGGCCGGAGCCAGGGAGAGGGCAGGCCGGAGTCAGAGCAAGAGCAAGCCAGAGCCAAGGCGAGAGCAGGCCGGAGCTAAGGCGAGGGCAGTCCAGAGCGAGATCAGGCCGGAGCCTGTGCGAGAGCAGGCCGTAGCCAAGGAGAGGGCAGGCCAGAGCCAGGGTGAGGGCAGGCCAGAGTAACTGCGAGAGCAGGACGGAGCTAAGGCGAGGGCACGCCAGAGCGAGAACAGGGCGAGGGCAGGCCAGAGCCAAGGCAAGGGCAAGCCAGAGCTAGAGCAAGAGAAGGCCGGAGCCAAGGCAAGGGCAGGCCAGAGCCAGAGCGAAAGTAGGCCGGAGCCAGGGCTAGGGCAGGCCGGACAGGCCAGAGCCAGGGTGAGAGCAGTCCGGAGCCAAGGCGAGATTAGCCCGGAGCCAAGGCGAGGGCAGGCCAGAGGCAGAGCCAGGGCAGGCAAGAGCCAGAGCGAGAGTAGGTCGGAGCGAGAGCAGGCCGGAGCCAGGGCAAAGGCTGGCCGGAAAAAGGGCAATAACAGGCCGGAGTCAAGACGAGGGCAGGCCAGAGCAAGAGCAGGCCGGAGCCAGGGCGAGAGCTGTCCGGAGCCAGAGCAAGGGCAGGCCGGAGCCAGGGCGAGGACAGGCCGGAGCCAGAGCGAGAGCAGGCCGGAGCCAAGGCGAGAGCAGGCCGGAGCCAAGGCATCGGCAGGCGAGAGCCAGAGAGAGAGCAGGCCGGAGCCAGAGTGAGAGCAGGTCGGAGCCAGGGCGGAGCTAATGCGAGGGCAGGCCGGAGCTAGAGCGAGAGTAGGCCAGGGCGAGGGCAGGCCAGAGCCAGCGAGAAAGCAGGCCGGAGCCAGGGCGAAGGCAGGCCATTGCCAGAGTGAGAGCAGGCCGGAGCCAGGGCGAGAGCAGGCCAGAGCGAGAGCAGGTCGGAGCCAGGGCGAGGGCAGGCCGGAGCCAATGCGAGGGCAGGCCGGAGCCATAGCAAGAGCAAGCCAGAGCCTAGGCGAGAGCAGGTCGGAGCTAAGGCGAGGGCAGTCCAGAGCGAGATCAGGCCGGAGCCAGGGCGAGAGCAGGCCGTAGCCAAGGAGAGGGCAGGCCAGAGCCAGATCCAGAGCAGGCCGGAGCCAGGGTGAGGGCTGGCCAGAGTAACTGCGAGAGCAGGACGGAGCTAAGGCGAGGGCATGCCAGAGCGAGAGCAGGCCAGAGCGACAGCAGTGCGAGGGCAGGCCAGAGCAAGAGTAGGACAGAGCCAAGGCAAGGGCAAGCCAGAGCTAGAGCAAGAGAAGGCCGGAGCCAAGGCAAGGGCAGGCCGGAACCAGGGCGAGATCAGGCCGGAGACCGTTCGAGGCCAGAGCGAGAGCAGGCCAGAGCCAGAGCGAAAGTAGGCCGGAGCCAGGGCTAGGGCAGGCCATAGCCAGATATTGAGCAGGCCGGAGCCAGGGTGAGAGCAGTCCGGAGCCAAGGCAAGGGCAGTCCGGAGCCAGAGCGAGGGCAGTCCGGATGTAGAGCGAGAGCAGGCCGGAGCCAAGGCGAGGGCATGCCAGAGCGAGAGCAAGCCGGAGCCAGGACGAGAAGAGGCCGGAGCCAAGGCAAGGGCATGCCAGAGCGAGAGCAAGCCGGAGCCAGGACGAGAAGAGGCCGGAGCCAAGGCAAGGGCATGCCAGAGCCAGAACAAGAGCAGGCTGGAGCCAGGGCGAGGGCAGCCCAGAGACAGAGCGAGAGTAGGCTAGAGCCGAGGCAAGAGCATGCCAGAGCGAGAGCAAGCAGTAGCCAAGGTAAGGGGTGGCCGGAACCAGGGCGAGAGCAGGCCGGAGCCAGGGCGAGGCCAGAGCGAGAGCAGGCCAGAGCGAGAGTAGGCCGGAGCCAGGGCAAGGGCAGGCCAGAGCCAGAGAGAGAGCAGGCCGTAGCCAGGGCGAAGGCAGGCCAGAGCCAGGGCGAGAGCAGTCAGAGCCAGGGTGAGAGCAGGATGGAGCTAAAGCGAGGGCAAGCCGGAGCACGAGCTGTGGCATAGCGGAGCCAGGGCGAGGGCAGTACGGAGCTAGAGCGAGAGCAGGCCGTATCCAAGGCGAGGGCACGCCAGAGGCAGAACCAGGGTAGGCCAGAGCAACAGCAGGCCAGGACGAGAGCAGGCTGGAGCCAAGGCAAGGGCAGGCCAGAGCCAGAACAGGCCAGAGCCAAAGAGAGAGCAGGTCACAGCCAAGGCAGGCCAGAGCCAGAGTGAGAGCAGGCCGGAGCCAAGGCAAAGCCAGGCCAGAGCGAGAGCAGGCTGGAGCCAAGGCGAGGTCTGGCCGGAGCCAGAGCGAGAGCAGGCCGGATCCAAGGCGACGGCAGGCCGAAAGAAACCAGAGCGAGAGAATGCCGGAGCCAGGGCGAGGGCAGGCCAGAGCGAGAGCCGGCCGGAGACAGGGCGAGGGCAGGCCAGAGCGAGAGCAGGCCGGAGCCAGAGCGAGAGCTGGCCGCAGCCAAGGCTCCGGCAGGCCGGAGCCACAGTGAGAGCAGGCAGGAAGCAGGGAGAGGGCAGGCCTTAGCCAGAGCGAGAGCAAGCAGAAGCCAGCGCAAAGGCAGGCCGGTGCCAGGGCGAGGGCAGGCCGGAGCCAGAGCAGGAGCTGGCCGGAGCCAAGGCGAGGGCAGGCCAGAGCAAGGGCATGCCGGAGCCAGGGCGAGGTCAGGCCGAAGCCAGAGCTAGAGCAGGCCGGAGCCTGGGCGAGAGCAGGCCGGAGCCAAGGCAAGGTCAGACCAGAGTCTGAGCGAGAGCAGTCCGGAGCCAAGGACAGGGCAGGCCAGAGCGAGAGCATGCCAGAGCCACAGCCAGAGCAGGCCCGAGCCAGAGCGAGAGTAGTCCAGAGCCAAGGCTAGGGCAGGCGCGAGCCAGAGCGAGAGAAGGCCCTGAGCCAAGTAGAGGGCAGGCCAGAGCGAGAGCAGACCGGAGCCGAGGCAAGGGCAGGCCAGAGCGAGAGCAGGCCGGAGCCAGGGCGAGGGCAGACTGGTGCCAAGGCGAGAGCAGGCCGGAGCCAAGACGAGGGCAGGCTTGAGCAGAGCCAGGGCAGGCCAGAGCGAGAGCAAGCCGAAGCCAAGGCATGGGCAGGCCAGAGCGAGAGCAGGCCGGAGCCAGGATGAGCACAGGACGAGGGCAGGCCACAGTCATAGAGAGAGCAGGCCGGAGCCAAGGCAAGGGCAGGCCAGAGCCAGAACAAGGGCAGGCCGGAGCCAAGGCGAGGTCAGGCTGGAGCCAGGGCGAGGTCAGGCCCTAGCCAGAGCGAGATCAGGATGGAGCCAGGGAGAGGGCAGGCAGGAGCCAGAGCGAGGGCAGGCCAGAGCGAGGGCAGGCCGGAGCCAGGGCGAGAGGAGGCCGGAGCCAGGGCAAGGGCAGGCCGGAGCCAGGGCGAGAGCAGGCCGAAGCCAAGGCGAGGGCAGGCTGGAGCCAGAGCAGGAGCTGGCCGGAGCCAAGGCGAGGGCTGGCCGGAGGCAGAGCCAGGGTAGGCCAGAGCAAGAGCAGGCCGGAGCCAAGGCAAGGACAGGCCAGAGCGAGAGCAGGTGCTGGCCGGATCCAAGGCGAAGGCTGGCCAGAGACAGAGCTAGGGCAGGCCGGAGCCAGGGCGAGGGAAGGCCAGAGCGAGAGCAGGCCGGAGCCAAGGCGAGGGCAGGCCAGAGCGAGAGCAGGCCGGAGCCAAGGCGAGGGCAGGCCAGAGCGAGAGCAGGCCGGAGCCAGGACGAGGGCAGGCTGGAGCCAGGGCGAGAGCAGGATGGAGCCAAGGCGAGGGCAGGCCGGAGCCAGAGCAAGGGCAGGCCGGAGTCAGGGCGAGGGCATTCCGGAGCCAGAGCGAGAGCAGGCCGGAGCCAAGGCGAGAGCAGGCCAGAGCCAAGGCAAGGGCAGGCCAGAGCCAGAGCGATAGAAGGCCAGAGCCAAGGCAAGTGCAGGCCGGAACCAGGGCGAGAGCAGGCTGGAGACAGGGCGAGGCCAGAGCGAGAGCAGGCCAGAGCGAGAGTAGGCCTGAGCCAGGGCGAGGGCAGGCCAGAGCCAGAGAGAGAGCAGGCCAGAGCCAGAGAGAGAGCAGGCCAGAGCCAAGGCGAGAGCAGGCCAGAGCGAGGGGAAGCCAGAGCGAGAGTAGGCCAGAGCCAAGGCAAGGGCAGGCCGAAACCAGAACGAAAGCAGGCCGGAGACAGGGTGAGTGAGGCCAGAGCCACAGCGAGAGCAGGCCAGAGCGAGAGTAGGCCGGAGCCAGGGCGAGGGCAGGCCAGAGAGAGAGCAGGCCAGAGCGAGAGCAGGCCAGAGCCAAGGCGAGGGCAGTCCAGAGCGAGAGCAGGCCAGAGCGAGAGCAGTCCGGACGGAGCCAGAGCTAGGGCAGGCCAGACAGAGCGAGAGCAGGCCTGAGCCAGAGCGAGAGCAGGCCTGAGCCAGAGCGAGAGCAGGCCTGAGCCAAGGCGAAGGCAGGCCAGAACAAGAGCGAGATCAGGTTAGAGTCAAGACGAGGGCAGGCAAGAGCCAGAGGAAGAGCAGGCCGGAGCCAAGCATGGGCAGGCCAGAGCGAGAGCAGGTCAGAGCCAGGCCGAGAGCAGGCTGGAGCCAGAGTAAGAGGAGGCCGGAGCCAAGGCGAGAGCAGGCCGGAGCCAAGGCAAGGGCAGGCCAGAGCCAGAGCGATAGAAGGCCAGAGCCAAGGCAAGAGCAGGTCAGAGCCAGAGCAAAAGCAGGCCAGGGCAAGGGCTGGCCAGAGCAAGAGAAGGCCAGAGCAAGAGCAGGCCGGAGCCAGGGCGAGGGCAGGCCAGAGCGAGAGTAGGCCAGAGCCAAGGCAAGGGCAGGCCGAAACCAGAACGAAAGCAGGCCGGAGACAGGGTGAGTGAGGCCAGAGCCACAGCGAGAGCAGGCCAGAGCGAGAGTAGGCCGGAGCCAGGGCGAGGGCAGGCCAGAGAGAGAGCAGGCCAGAGCGAGAGCAGGCCAGAGCCAAGGCGAGGGCAGTCCAGAGCGAGAGCAGGCCAGAGCGAGAGCAGTCCGGACGGAGCCAGAGCTAGGGCAGGCCAGACAGAGCGAGAGCAGGCCTGAGCCAGAGCGAGAGCAGGCCTGAGCCAGAGCGAGAGCAGGCTGGAGCCAAGGCAAGGGCAGGCCAGACAGAGCCAGAGCGACAGCAGGCCTACGCCAGAGCGAGAGCATGCTGGAGCCAAGGCGAAGGCTGGCCATAACGAGCGAGAGCAGGCCGGAGTCAAGACGAGGGCAGGCCAGAGCAAGAGCAGGCCATATTATTCTCTTAAAAAGCTTGGGGTAGGGGTCTAGGGGACCCTTTATAGCCAAAATTACGGCCCTGTATCGCAATACGTCACCTAGGCTGAAGATAAATGGAACTGTAGCAC
The DNA here is from genome assembly GCF_046119375.1 of Phyllobates terribilis. NCBI lineage: Eukaryota > Metazoa > Chordata > Amphibia > Anura > Dendrobatidae > Phyllobates > Phyllobates terribilis. The sequence goes on along the minus strand of NW_027362898.1, from coordinate 1,125,126 downwards.
CCCGAGGGCTCGGTTGCTACAGAGATATCTCACTCTCAGGTAAGGATGGAGTGTGGATCAGGACCCCGACACCTGCATACACCATATTGACGTGGGGCAGGGCGACCAATATGCCCCTGAGATGGGCACGACAGTCCCTGTCCCTGGCTGGAGTGGGGGGGGGGGAGGGAGCAAGAGCAGGCCGGAGCCAGGGTGAGGGCAGGCCGGAGTCAGAGCAAGAGCCAAAGCGAGGGTTAGCCAGAGTCAGAGCAAGGGCAGGCCGGAGCCAGGGAGAGGGCAGGCCGGAGTCAGAGCAAGAGCAAGCCAGAGCCAAGGCGAGAGCAGGCCGGAGCTAAGGCGAGGGCAGTCCAGAGCGAGATCAGGCCGGAGCCTGTGCGAGAGCAGGCCGTAGCCAAGGAGAGAGCAGGCCGGAGCCAGGGTGAGGGCAGGCCAGAGTAACTGCGAGAGCAGGACGGAGCTAAGGCGAGGGCACGCCAGAGCGAGAGCAGGCCAGAGCCAGAGCGAGAACAGGGCGAGGGCAGGCCAGAGCCAAGGCAAGGGCAAGCCAGAGCTAGAGCAAGAGAAGGCCGGAGCCAAGGCAAGGGCAGGCCGGAACCAGGGCGAGAGCAGGCCGGAGACAGTTCGAGGCCAGAGCAAGAGCAGGCCAGAGCGAAAGTAGGCCGGAGCCAGGGCTAGGGCAGGCCGGACAGGCCAGAGCCAGGGTGAGAGCAGTCCGGAGCCAAGGCGAGATTAGCCCGGAGCCAAGGCGAGGGCAGGCCAGAGGCAGAGCCAGGGCAGGCAAGAGCCAGAGCGAGAGTAGGTCGGAGCGAGAGCAGGCCGGAGCCAGGGCAAAGGCTGGCCGGAAAAAGGGCAATAACAGGCCGGAGTCAAGACGAGGGCAGGCCAGAGCAAGAGCAGGCCGGAGCCAGGGCGAGAGCTGTCCGGAGCCAGAGCAAGGGCAGGCCGGAGCCAGGGCGAGGACAGGCCGGAGCCAGAGCGAGAGCAGGCCGGAGCCAAGGCGAGAGCAGGCCGGAGCCAAGGCATCGGCAGGCGAGAGCCAGAGAGAGAGCAGGCCGGAGCCAGAGCGAGAGCAGGTCGGAGCCAGGGCGGAGCTAATGCGAGGGCAGGCCGGAGCTAGAGCGAGAGTAGGCCAGGGCGAGGGCAGGCCAGAGCCAGCGAGAAAGCAGGCCGGAGCCAGGGCGAAGGCAGGCCATTGCCAGAGTGAGAGCAGGCCGGAGCCAATGCGAGGGCAGGCCGGAGCCAGAGCAAGGGCAGGCCGGAGCCATAGCAAGAGCAAGCCAGAGCCTAGGCGAGAGCAGGTCGGAGCTAAGGCGAGGGCAGTCCAGAGCGAGATCAGGCCGGAGCCAGGGCGAGAGCAGGCCGTAGCCAAGGAGAGGGCAGGCCAGAGCCAGATCCAGAGCAGGCCGGAGCCAGGGTGAGGGCTGGCCAGAGTAACTGCGAGAGCAGGACGGAGCTAAGGCGAGGGCATGCCAGAGCGAGAGCAGGCCAGAGCGACAGCAGTGCGAGGGCAGGCCAGAGCAAGAGTAGGACAGAGCCAAGGCAAGGGCAAGCCAGAGCTAGAGCAAGAGAAGGCCGGAGCCAAGGCAAGGGCAGGCCGGAACCAGGGCGAGATCAGGCCGGAGACCGTTCGAGGCCAGAGCGAGAGCAGACCAGAGCCAGAGCGAAAGTAGGCCGGGGCCAGGGCTAGGGCAGGCCATAGCCAGATATTGAGCAGGCCGGAGCCAGAGTGAGAGCAGGCAGGAGCCAGGGTGAGAGCAGTCCGGAGCCAAGGCAAGGGCAGTCCGGAGCCAGTGCGAGGGCAGTCCGGATGTAGAGCGAGAGCAGGCCGGAGCCAAGGCGAGGGCATGCCAGAGCGAGAGCAAGCCGGAGCCAGGACGAGAAGAGGCCGGAGCCAAGGCAAGGGCATGCCAGAGCGAGAGCAAGCCGGAGCCAGTACGAGAAGAGGCCGGAGCCAAGGCAAGGGCATGCCAGAGCCAGAACAAGAGCAGGCTGGAGCCAGGGCGAGGGCAGCCCAGAGACAGAGCGAGAGTAGGCTAGAGCCGAGGCAAGAGCATGCCAGAGCGAGAGCAAGCAGTAGCCAAGGTAAGGGGTGGCCGGAACCAGGGCGAGAGCAGGCCGGAGCCAGGGCGAGGCCAGAGCGAGAGTAGGCCGGAGCCAGGGCAAGGGCAGGCCAGGGCCAGAGAGAGAGCAGGCCGTAGCCAGGGCGAAGGCAGGCCAGGGCGAGAGCAGTCAGAGCCAGGGTGAGAGCAGGATGGAGCTAAAGCGAGGGCAAGCCGGAGCACGAGCTGTGGCATAGCGGAGCCAGGGCGAGGGCAGTACGGAGCTAGAGCGAGAGCAGGCCGTATCCAAGGCGAGGGCACGCCAGAGGCAGAACCAGGGTAGGCCAGAGCAACAGCAGGCCAGGGCGAGAGCAGGCTGGAGCCAAGGCAAGGGCAGGCCAGAGCCAGAACAGGCCAGAGCCAAAGAGAGAGCAGGTCACAGCGAAGGCAGGCCAGAGCCAGAGTGAGAGCAGGCCGGAGCCAAGGCAAAGCCAGGCCAGAGCGAGAGCAGGCTGGAGCCAAGGCGAGGTCTGGCCGGAGCCAGAGCGAGAGCAGGCCGGATCCAAGGCGACGGCAGGCCGAAAGAAACCAGAGCGAGAGAATGCCGGAGCCAGGGCGAGGGCAGGCCAGAGCGAGAGCCGGCCGGAGACAGGGCGAGGGCAGGCCAGAGCGAGAGCAGGCCGGAGCCAGAGCGAGAGCTGGCCGCAGCCAAGGCTCCGGCAGGCCGGAGCCACAGTGAGAGCAGGCAGGAACCAGGGAGAGGGCAGGCCTTAGCCAGAGCGAGAGCAAGCAGAAGCCAGGGCGAAGGCAGGCCGGTGCCAGGGCGAGGGCAGGCCGGAGCCAGAGCAGGAGCTGGCCGGAGCCAAGGCGAGGGCAGGCCAGAGCCAGAGCAAGGGCATGCCGGAGCCAGGGCGAGGTCAGGCCGAAGCCAGAGCTAGAGCAGGCCGGAGCCTGGGCGAGAGCAGGCCGTAGCCAAGGCAAGGTCAGACCAGAGTCCGAGCGAGAGCAGTCCGGAGCCAAGGACAGGGCAGGCCAGAGCGAGAGCATGCCAGAGCCACAGCCAGAGCAGGCCCGAGCCAGAGCGAGAGTAGTCCAGAGCCAAGGCTAGGGCAGGCGCGAGCCAGAGCGAGAGAAGGCCCGGAGCCAAGTAGAGGGCAGGCCAGAGCGAGAGCAGGCCGGAGCCAGGGCGAGGGCAGACTGGTGCCAAGGCGAGAGCAGGCCGGAGCCAAGACGAGGGCAGGCTTGAGCAGAGCCAGGGCAGGCCAGAGCCAGAGCGAGAGCAGGCCAGAGCCAGAGCGAGAGCAGGCCAGAGTCATAGAGAGAGCAGGCCGGAGCCAAGGCAAGGGCAGGCCAGAGCCAGAACAAGGGCAGGCCGGAGCCAAGGCGAGGTCAGGCTGGAGCCAGGGCGAGGTCAGGCTGGAGCCAGGGCGAGGTCAGGCCCTAGCCAGAGCGAGATCAGGATGGAGCCAGGGCGAGGGCAGGCAGGAGCCAGAGCGAGGGCAGGCCGGAGCCAGGGCGAGAGGAGGCCGGAGCCAGGGCGAGGGCAGGCCGGAGCCAGGGCGAGAGCAGGCCGAAGCCAAGGCGAGGGCAGGCTGGAGCCAGAGCAGGAGCTGGCCGGAGCCAAGGCAAGGACAGGCCAGAGCGAGAGCAGGTGCTGGCCGGATCCAAGGCGAAGGCTGGCCATAGACAGAGCTAGGGCAGGCCGGAGCCAGGGCGAGGGAAGGCCTAAGCCAGAGCGAGAGCAGGCCGGAGCCAAGGCGAGGGCAGGCCAGAGCGAGAGCAGGCCGGAGCCAAGGCGAGGGCAGGCCAGAGCGAGAGCAGGCCGGAGCCAGGACGAGGGCAGGCTGGAGCCAGGGCGAGAGCAGGATGGAGCCAAGGCGAGGGCAGGCCGGAGCCTGACCTATGGCATAGCGGAGCCAGGGTGAGGGCAGTACGGAGCTAGAGCGAGAGCAGGCCGGAGCCAAGGCAAGGGCAGGCCAGAGCAAGAGCAGGCCAGACCGAGAGCAGACCGGAGCCAAGGCAAGGACAGGCCCAAGCCAGAGCGAGAGCAGGCCAGAGCCAGAGCGAGAGCAGTCTGGAGCCAAGGCGAAGGCAGGCCAGAGCGAGAGCAGGCAGGAGCCAAGGCGAAGGAAGGCAGGCCGGAGCAACAGCAGGTGCTGGCCGGAGCCAAGGCGAGGGCTGGCCGCAGCCAGAGCAAGGGCAGGCCGGAGCCTGGGCGAGGGAAGGCCGAAGCCAGAGCGAGAGCAGGCTGGAGCCAGTGCGAGAGCAGGCCGGAGCCAAGACGAAGGCAGGCCAGAACCAGAGCGAGAGCAGGTCGGAGCCAGGGCGAGAGGAGGCCGGAGCCAATGCGAGGGCAGTCCGGAGCCAGAGCAAGGGCAGGCCGGAGTCAGGGCGAGGGCATTCCGGAGCCAGAGCGAGAGCAGGCCGGAGCCAAGGCGAGAGCAGGCCAGAGCCAAGGCAAGGGCAGGCCAGAGCCAGAGCGATAGAAGGCCAGAGCCAAGGCAAGTGCAGGCCGGAACCAGGGCGAGAGCAGGCTGGAGACAGGGCGAGGCCAGAGCGAGAGCAGGCCAGAGCGAGAGTAGGCCTGAGCCAGGGCGAGGGCAGGCCAGAGCCAGAGAGAGAGCAGGCCAGAGCCAGAGAGAGAGCAGGCCAGAGCCAGAGAGAGAGCAGGCCAGAGCCAAGGCGAGAGCAGGCCAGAGCGAGAGCAGGCCGGAGCCAGGGCGAGGGCAGGCCAGAGCGAGAGTAGGCCAGAGCCAAGGCAAGGGCAGGCCGAAACCAGAACGAAAGCAGGCCGGAGACAGGGTGAGTGAGGCCAGAGCCACAGCGAGAGCAGGCCAGAGCGAGAGTAGGCCGGAGCCAGGGCGAGGGCAGGCCAGAGAGAGAGCAGGCCAGAGCGAGAGCAGGCCAGAGCCAAGGCGAGGGCAGTCCAGAGCGAGAGCAGGCCAGAGCGAGAGCAGTCCGGACGGAGCCAGAGCTAGGGCAGGCCAAACAGAGCGAGAGCAGGCCTGAGCCAGAGCGAGAGCAGGCCTGAGCCAGAGCGAGAGCAGGCTGGAGCCAAGGCGAAGGCAGGCCAGAACAAGAGCGAGATCAGGTTAGAGTCAAGACGAGGGCAGGCCAGAGCCAGAGGAAGAGCAGGCTGGAGCCAAGGCATGGGCAGGCCAGAGCCAGAGAGAGAGCAGGCCGGGGCCAGGGCGAGGGCAGGCCAGAGCAAGAGCGGGTCGTAGCCAGGGCGAGAGCAGGCCGAAGCCAATGCGAGGGCAGGCCGGAGCCAGAGCAAGGGCAGGCCGGACGGAGCCAGGGCGAGGGCAGGCCAGAGCCAGGGCGAGAGCAGGCCGGAGCCAGGGCGAGAGCAGGCCGGAGCCAAGGCGAGAGTAGGCCAGAGCCAAGGCAAGGGCAGGCCAGAGCCAGAGCGATAGAAGGCCAGAGCCAAGGCAAGAGCAGGCCAGAGCCAGAGCAAAAGCAGGCCAGAGCCAGGGCGAGGGCTGGCCAGAGCAAGAGAAGGCCAGAGCGACAGCAGGCCGGAGCCAGGGCGAGGGCAGGCCGCAGCCAAGGCTCCGGCAGGCCGGAGCCACAGTGAGAGCAGGCAGGAACCAGGGAGAGGGCAGGCCTTAGCCAGAGCGAGAGCAAGCAGAAGCCAGCGCGAAGGCTGGCCATAACGAGCGAGAGCAGGCCGGAGTCAAGACGAGGGCAGGCCAGAGCAAGAGCAGGCCATATTATTCTCTTAAAAAGCTTGGGGTAGGGGTCTAGGGGACCGTTTATAGCCAAAATTACAGCCCTGTATCGCAATACGTCACCTAGGCTGAAGATAAATGGAACTGTAGCACCCCGAGGGCTCTGTTGCTACAGAGATATCTCACTCTCAGGTAAGGATGGAGTGTGGATCAGGACCCCGACACCTGCATACACCATATTGACGTGGGGCAGGGCGACCAATATGCCCCTGAGATGGGCACGACAGTCCCTGTCCCTGGCTGGAGTGGGGGGGGGGGAGGGAGCAAGAGCAGGCCGGAGCCAGGGCGAGGGCAGGCCGGAGTCAGAGCAAGAGCCAAAGCGAGGGTTAGCCAGAGTCAGAGCAAGGGCAGGCCGGAGCCAGGGAGAGGGCAGGCCGGAGTCAGAGCAAGAGAAAGCCAGAGCCAAGGCGAGAGCAGGCCGGAGCTAAGGCGAGGGCAGTCCAGAGCGAGATCAGGCCGGAGCCTGTGCGAGAGCAGGCCGTAGCCAAGGAGAGGGCAGGCCGGAGCCAGGGTGAGGGCAGGCCAGAGTAACTGCGAGAGCAGGACGGAGCTAAGGCGAGGGCACGCCAGAGCGAGAGCAGGCCAGAGCCAGAGCGAGAACAGGGCGAGGGCAGGCCAGAGCCAAGGCAAGGGCAAGCCAGAGCTAGAGCAAGAGAAGGCCGGAGCCAAGGCAAGGGCAGGCCGGAACCAGGGCAAGAGCAGGCCGGAGACAGTTCGAGGCCAGAGCAAGAGCAGGCCAGAGCCAGAGCGAAAGTAGGCCGGAGCCAGGGCTAGGGCAGGCCGGACAGGCCAGAGCCAGGGTGAGAGCAGTCCGGAGCCAAGGCGAGATTAGCCCGGAGCCAAGGCGAGGGCAGGCCAGAGGCAGAGCCAGGGCAGGCAAGAGCCAGAGCGAGAGTAGGTCGGAGCGAGAGCAGGCCGGAGCCAGGGCAAAGGCTGGCCGGAAAAAGGGCAATAACAGGCCGGAGTCAAGACGAGGGCAGGCCAGAGCAAGAGCAGGCCGGAGCCAGGGCGAGAGCTGTCCGGAGCCAGAGCAAGGGCAGGCCGGAGCCAGGGCGAGGACAGGCCGGAGCCAGAGCGAGAGCAGGCCGGAGCCAAGGCGAGAGCAGGCCGGAGCCAAGGCATCGGCAGGCGAGAGCCAGAGAGAGAGCAGGCCGGAGCCAGAGCGAGAGCAGGTCGGAGCCAGGGCGGAGCTAATGCGAGGGCAGGCCGGAGCTAGAGCGAGAGTAGGCCAGGGCGAGGGCAGGCCAGAGCCAGCGAGAAAGCAGGCCGGAGCCAGGGCGAAGGCAGGCCATTGCCAGAGTGAGAGCAGGCCGGAGCCAGGGCGAGAGCAGGCCAGAGCGAGAGCAGGTCGGAGCCAGGGCGAGGGCAGGCCGGAGCCAATGCGAGGGCAGGCCGGAGCCATAGCAAGAGCAAGCCAGAGCCTAGGCGAGAGCAGGTCGGAGCTAAGGCGAGGGCAGTCCAGAGCGAGATCAGGCCGGAGCCAGGGCGAGAGCAGGCCGTAGCCAAGGAGAGGGCAGGCCAGAGCCAGATCCAGAGCAGGCCGGAGCCAGGGTGAGGGCTGGCCAGAGTAACTGCGAGAGCAGGACGGAGCTAAGGCGAGGGCATGCCAGAGCGAGAGCAGGCCAGAGCGACAGCAGTGCGAGGGCAGGCCAGAGCAAGAGTAGGACAGAGCCAAGGCAAGGGCAAGCCAGAGCTAGAGCAAGAGAAGGCCGGAGCCTAGGCAAGGGCAGGCCGGAACCAGGGCGACATCAGGCCGGAGACCGTTCGAGGCCAGAGCAAGAGCAGGCCAGAGCCAGAGCGAAAGTAGGCCGGAGCCAGGGCTAGGGCAGGCCATAGCCAGATATTGAGCAGGCCGGAGCCAGAGCGAGAGCAGGCAGGAGCCAGGGTGAGAGCAGTCCGGAGCCAAGGCAAGGGCAGTCCGGAGCCAGTGCGAGGGCAGTCCGGATGTAGAGCGAGAGCAGGCCGGAGCCAAGGCGAGGGCATGCCAGAGCGAGAGCAAGCCGGAGCCAGGACGAGAAGAGGCCGGAGCCAAGGCAAGGGCATGCCAGAGCGAGAGCAAGCCGGAGCCAGGACGAGAAGAGGCCGGAGCCAAGGCAAGGGCATGCCAGAGCCAGAACAAGAGCAGGCTGGAGCCAGGGCGAGGGCAGCCCAGAGACAGAGCGAGAGTAGGCTAGAGCCGAGGCAAGAGCATGCCAGAGCGAGAGCAAGCAGTAGCCAAGGTAAGGGGTGGCCGGAACCAGGGCGAGAGCAGGCCGGAGCCAGGGCGAGGCCAGAGCGAGAGCAGGCCAGAGCGAGAGTAGGCCGGAGCCAGGGCAAGGGCAGGCCAGAGCCAGAGAGAGAGCAGGCTGTAGCCAGGGCGAAGGCAGGCCAGAGCCAGGGTGAGAGCAGTCAGAGCCAGGGTGAGAGCAGTCAGAGCCAGGGTGAGAGCAGGATGCAGCTAAAGCGAGGGCAAGCTGGAGCACGAGCTGTGGCATAGCGGAGCCAGGGCGAGGGCAGTACGGAGCTAGAGCGAGAGCAGGCCGTATCCAAGGCGAGGGCACGCCAGAGGCAGAACCAGGGTAGGCCAGAGCAACAGCAGGCCAGGGCGAGAGCAGGCTGGAGCCAAGGCAAGGGCAGGCCAGAGCCAGAACAGGCCAGAGCCAAAGAGAGAGCAGGTCACAGCCAAGGCGAAGGCAGGCCAGAGCCAGAGTGAGAGCAGGCCGGAGCCAAGGCAAAGCCAGGCCAGAGCGAGAGCAGGCTGGAGCCAAGGCGAGGTCTGGCCGGAGCCAGAGCGAGAGCAGGCCGGATCCAAGGCGACGGCAGGCCGAAAGAAACCAGAGCGAGAGAATGCCGGAGCCAGGGCGAGGGCAGGCCAGAGCGAGAGCCGGCCGGAGACAGGGTGAGGGCAGGCCAGAGCGAGAGCAGGCCGGAGCCAGAGCGAGAGCTGGCCGCAGCCAAGGCTCCGGCAGGCCGGAGCCACAGTGAGAGCAGGCAGGAACCAGGGAGAGGGCAGGCCTTGGCCAGAGCGAGAGCAAGCAGAAGCCAGCGCAAAGGCAGGCCGGTGCCAGGGCGAGGGCAGGCCGGAGCCAGATCAGGAGCTGGCCGGAGCCAAGGCGAGGGCAGGCCAGAGCAAGGGCATGCCGGAGCCAGGGCGAGGTCAGGCCGGAGCCTGGGCGAGAGCAGGCCGGAGCCAAGGCAAGGTCAGACCAGAGTCCGAGCGAGAGCAGTCCAGAGCCAAGGACAGGGCAGGCCAGAGCGAGAGTATGCCAGAGCCACAGCCAGAGCAGGCCAGAGCGAGAGTAGTCCAGAGCCAAGGCTAGGGCAGGCGCGAGCCAGAGCGAGAGAAGGCCCGGAGCCAAGTAGAGGGCAGGCCAGAGCGAGAGCAGGCCGGAGCCGAGGCAAGGGCAGGCCAGAACCAGAGCGAGAGCAGGCCGGAGCCAGGGCGAGGGCAGACTGGTGCCAAGGCGAGAGCAGGCCGGAGCCAAGACGAGGGCAGGCTTGAGCAGAGCCAGGGCAGGCCAGAGCCAGAGCGAGAGCAAGCCGAAGCCAAGGCATGGGCAGGCCAGAGCGAGAGCAGGCCGGAGCCAGGATGAGCACAGGCCGGAGCCAGGACGAGGGCAGGCCAGAGTCATAGAGAGAGCAGGCCGGAGCCAAGGCAAGGGCAGGCCAGAGCCAGAACAAGGGCGGCCGGAGCCAAGGCGAGGTCAGGCTGGAGCCAGGGCGAGGTCAGGCCCTAGCCAGAGCGAGATCAGGATGGAGCCAGGGCGAGGGCAGGCAGGAGCCAGAGCGAGGGCAGGCCGGAGCCAGGGCGAGAGGAGGCCGGAGCCAGGGCGAGGGCAGGCCGGAGCCAGGGCGAGAGCAGGCCGAAGCCAAGGCGAGGGCAGGCTGGAGCCAGAGCAGGAGCTGGCCGGAGGCAGAGCCAGGGTAGGCCAGAGCAAGAGCAGGCCGGAGCCAAGGCAAGGACAGGCCAGAGCGAGAGCAGGTGCTGGCCGGATCCAAGGCGAAGGCTGGCCAGAGACAGAGCTAGGGCAGGCCGGAGCCAGGGCGAGGGAAGGCCTAAGCCAGAGCGAGAGCAGGCCGGAGCCAAGGCGAGGGCAGGCCAGAGCGAGAGCAGGCCGGAGCCAAGGCGAGGGCAGGCCAGAGCGAGAGCAGGCCGGAGCCAAGGCGAGGGCAGGCCAGAGCGAGAGCAGGCCGGAGCCAGGACGAGGGCAGGCTGGAGCCAGGGCGAGAGCAGGATGGAGCCAAGGCGAGGGCAGGCCGGAGCCCGAGCTATGGCATAGCGGAGCCAGGGTGAGGGCAGTACGGAGCTAGAGCGAGAGCAGGCCGGAGCCAAGGCAAGGGCAGGCCAGAGCAAGACCAGGCCAGACCGAGAGCAGACCGGAGCCAAGGCGAGAGCAGGCCAGAGCCAGAGCGAGAGCAGTCTGGAGCCAAGGCGAAGGCAGGCCAGAGCGAGAGCAGGCAGGAGCCAAGGCGAAGGAAGGCAGGCCGGAGCAACAGCAGGTGCTGGCCGGAGCCAAGGCGAGGGCTGGCCGGAGCCAGAGCAAGGGCAGGCCGGAGCCTGGGCGAGGGAAGGCCGAAGCCAGAGCGAGAGCAGGCTGGAGCCAGTGCGAGAGCAGGCCGGAGCCAAGACGAAGGCAAGCCAGAACCAGAGCGAGAGCAGGCCGGAGCCAGCGCGAGAGCAGGCCAGAGCTAGTGCCAGAGCAGGCGGCCAGGGCGAGGACAGACCAGAGTGAGAGCGAGAGCAGGCCGGAGCCAAGGCGAGGCCAGAGCAAGAGCAGGCCAGAGTCAGAGGGAGAGCAAGCCGGAGACAGTTCGAGGCCAGAGCAAAAGTAGGCCGGAGCCAGGGCGAGGGCAGGCCAGAACCAGAGAGAGACTAGGCCGGAGCCAGGGCGAGGGCAGGCCAGAACCAGAGAGAGAGCAGGTCGGAGCCAGGGCAAGAGCAGGACGAAGCCAAGGCGAGGACAGGCCGGAGCCCGAGCTATGGCATTGCGGAGCCAGGGCGAGACCAGTACGGAGCTAGAGCGAGAGCAGGCGGTAGCCAAGGCAAGGGCAGGCCAGAGGCAGAGCCAGGGTAGGCCAGAGCAAGAGCAAGCCAGAGCGAGAGCAAATCGGAGCCAAGGCAAGGACAGGCCCAAGCCAGAGCGAGAGCAGTCCGGAGCCAAGGACAGGGCAGGCCAGAGCGAGAGCATGCCAGAGCCACAGCCAGAGCAGGCCCGAGCCAGAGCGAGAGTAGTCCAGAGCTAAGGCTAGGGCAGGCGCGAGCCAGAGCGAGAGATGGCCGGAGCCAAGTAGAGGGCAGGCCAGAGCGAGAGCAGGCCGGAGCCAAGGCAAGGGCAGGCCAGAACCAGAGCGAGAGCAGGCCGGAGCCAGGGCGAGGGCAGACTGGTGCCAAGGCGAGAGCAGGCCGGAGCCAAGACGAGGGCAGGCTTGAGCAGAGCCAGGGCAGGCCAGAGCGAGAGCATGCCGGAGCCAAGGTGAGGGCAGGCCAGAGCCAGAACGAGAGCAGGCCAGTGCCAGAGCAAGATCAGGCCAGTGCCAAAGCGAGAGCAGTCCGGAGCCAAGGCAAGGACAGGCCAGAACCTCGGCGAGAGCAGGCCAGAGCCAGAGCAGGCAGGAGCCAAGGCAAAGGCAGACCAGAGCCAGAGTGAGAGCAGACTGGAGCCAAGGCGAGGGACGGCAGGCCGGAGCCAGAACGAGAGCAGGCCGGATCCAAGGAGACCGCAGGCTGAAACCAGAGCGAGAGAATGCCAGGGCGAGGGCAGGCCAGAGCGAGAGCAGGCCGAAGACAGGGCTAGGGCAGGCCAGAGCGAGAGCAGGCCGGAGCCAGAGCGAGAGCAGGCCAGAGCCAAGAGGAGGGCAGTCCGGAGCCAGAGTGAGAGCAGGCCAGAGCCAGGGCGAGGGCAGGCCGGAGCCAAAGCGAGAGCAGGATGGAGCCAGGGCGAGGGCAGGCCGGAGCCAGAGCGAGGGCAGGCCGGAGCCAGAGCGAGGGCAGGCCGGAGCCAGAGCGAGGGCAGGCCGGAGCCAGTTAGAGGGCAGGCCGGAGCCAGTTAGAGGGCAGGCTGGAGCCAGGGCGAGAGCAGGCCGGAACCATTGCAGGAGCTGGCCGGAGCCAAGGCGATGGCTGGCCGGAGCCAGAGCGAGAGCAGGCCGGAGCCAGAGCAATAGCAGGCAGCAGCCAGGGCGAGGGCAGACCGGTGCCAAGGCGAGAGCAGACCGGAGCCAAGGCGAGGGCAGGCCAGTACCAGAGCGAGAGCAGGCTGGAGCCAAAGCGAGGGCAGACCAGAGCGAGAGCAGGCCGTAGCCAAGGTGAGGGCAGGCCAGAGCCAGAAGGAGAGCAGGCCATTGCCAGAGCGAGAGCAGGCCAGTGCCAGAGCGAGAGCAGGCCGGAGCCAAGGCAAGGGCAGGCCAGAGAGAGAGTAGGCCTGAGCCAGAGCAAGAGCAGGCCGGAGCCAAGGCGAAGTCAGGCTAGAACCAGAGCGAGAGCAGACCGGAGCCAAGGTGAGGGCAGGCCAGAGCAAGAGCAGGCTGGAGCCAAGGAGAGGGCTGGCCAGAGCCAGAGCAAGGACAGGCCACAGCCAGAGTGAGAGCAGGCCAGAGCCAGGGCGAGGGCAGGCTAGAGCCAGAGCAAGAGCAGGCTGGAGCCAGGTCGAGGGCAGGCCGGAGCCAGGGCGAGGGCAGGCCGGAGCCAGGGCGAGGGCAGGCCGGAGCCAGGGCGAGGGCAGGCCGGAGCCAGGGCGAGGGCAGGCCGGAGCCAGGGTGAGGGCAGGCCGGAGCCAGGGTGAGGGCAGGCCGGAGCCAGGGAGAGAGCAGGTCGGAGCCAAGGCGAGGTCAGGCCAGAGCGAGAGCAAGCCGGAGCCAGGACGAGGGCAGGCCGGAGCCAGGGCGAGAGCAGGCCGGAGCTAAGGCGAGGGCAGGCCAGAGCCAGAGAGAGAGCAGGCCGGAGCCAGGACGAGGGCAGGCCGGAGCCATGGCGAGAGCAGGCCAGAGCCAGCACGAGAGCAGGCCAGAGCTACAGCCAGAGCAGGCCGGAGTCAGGGCGAGGGCAGACCAGAGTCAGAGCGAGAGCAGGCCGGAGCCAAAAGAGAAGGCAGCCCAGAACCAGAGCGAGAGCAGGTCGGAACCAAGGCAAGGGCAGGCCATAGGCAGAGCCAGGGCAGGCCAGAGCAAGAGAGAGAGCAGGCCGGAGCCAAGGTGATGGCAGGCCGGAGCCAGAGTGAGAACAGGCCAGAGCCAAGGTGAGGGCAGGCCAGAGCGAGAGCAGGCCAGTGCCAGACCGAGAGCAGGCCAGTGCCTGAGCTAGAGAAGTCCGGAGCCAAGGCAAGGGCAGGCCAGAGCCAGAGAGCGCGTAGGCCCGAACCAGAGCGAGAGCAGACCGGAGTCAAGACGAGGGCAGGCCAAAGCAAGAGCAGGCTGGAGCCAAGGCAAGGGCAGGCCGGAGCCAGTTAAAGGGCAGGCCGGAGCCAGTTAAAGGGCAGGCCGGAGCCAGTTAGAAGGCTTGCCGGAGCCGGTTAGAGGGCAGGCCGGAGCCAGGGCGGCAGGCCGGATCCAGGGCGAGAGCAGGCCAGAGCCAAGGCGAGGGCAGGCCGGAACCATTGCAGGAGCTGGCCGGAGCCAAGGCGTTGGCTGGCCGGAGCCAGAGTGAGGGCTGGCCGGAGCCAGAGCGAGGGCAGACTGGAGCCAGGGCGAGAGCAGGCCAGAGCCAAGGCGAGGGCAGGCCAGAGCAGGCCGGAGCCAGGACGAGGGCAGGCTGGAGCCAGGGCGAGAGCAGGCCAGAGCCAGCGCGAGAGCAGGCCAGAGCTAGAGCCAGAGCAGGCCGGAGCCAGGGCGAGGGAAGACCTAAATCAGAAAGAGAGGAGGCCGGAGCCAAGGCGAGAGCAGGCCGGAGCCAGAGCCAGGGCAGGCCAGTAACAGAGCGAGAGCAGGCTGTTGCCAAAGCGAGGGCAGACCAGAGCGAGAGCAGGCCGGAGCCAAGGTGAGGGCAGGCCAGAGCCAGAAGGAGAGCAGGCCAGTGCCAGAGCGAGAGCAGTCCGTAGCCAAGGCAAGGGCAGGCCAGAGCCAGAGAGAGAGTAGGCCTGAGCCAGAGCGAGAGCAGGCCGGAGCCAAGGCGAAGTCAGGCTAGAACCAGAGCGAGAGCAGACCAGAGTCAAGACGAGGGCAGGACAGAGCCAGAGCAAGAGCAGGCTGGAGCCAAGGAGAGGGCTGGCCGGAGCCAGAGCGAGGGCAGGCCGGAGCCAGGGCGAGGGCAGGCCGGAGCAGGGCGAGGGCAGGCCGGAGCCAGGGAGAGAGCAGGTCAGAGCCAAGGCGAGGTCAGGCCAGAGCGAGGGCAGGCCGGAGCCAGGGCGAGAGCAGGCCAGAGCCAGCACGAGAGCAGGCCAGAGCTACAGCCAGAGCAGGCCGGAGTCAGAGCGAGAGCAGGCCGGAGCCAAGGTGAGGGCAGGCCAGAGCGAGAGCAGGCCAGAGCCAGAGTGAGAGCAGGCCAGTGCCTGAGCAGTCCGGAGCCAAGGCAAGGGCAGGCCTGAGCCAGAGAGAGAGTAGGCCTGAGCCAGAGCGAGAGCAGGCCGGAGCCAAGGAGAAGGCAGCCCAGAACCAGAGCGAGAGCAGGTCGGAACCAAGGCGAGGGCAGGCCATAGGCAGAGCCAGGGCAGGCCAGAGCAAGAGAGAGAGCAGGCCGGAGCCAAGGCGATGGCAGGCCAGAGTCAGAGTGAGAACAGGCCAGTGCCAGAGCAAGAGCAGGCCAGTGCCAGAACGAGAACAGGCCAGTGCCAGAGTTAGAGAAGTCCGGAGCCAATGCAAGGGCAGGCCAGAGCCAGAGAGTGAGTAGGCCTGAGCCAGAGCGAGAGGAGGCCGGAGCCAAGGCAAAGGCAGGCCCGAACCAGAGCAGGCTGAAGCCAAGGCAAGGGCAGGCCGGAACAAGGGCGAGAACAGGCCTGAGTCAAGACGAGGCAGGCCAGAGCAAGAGCAGGCCGGAGCCATGGCGAGGGCAGGCCAGAGCCAGAGCAAGAGCAGGCCGGAGCCAGGGCGAGAGCAGGCCGGAGCCAAGGCGAGGACTGGCCAGAGCAAGGGGAGGCCGGAACCAGGGCGAGAGCAGGCCGGAGCCAAGGCGAGGGCAGGCCAGAGCAAGAGCAGGTCGGAGCCAAGGCGAGAGCAGGCCGGAGCCAAGGTGAGGGGAGGCCATAGCGAGAGCAGGCCAGAGCGAAAGCAGTCCGGAGCCAAGGAAAGGGCAGGCCAGAACAAGAGCGAGATCAGGCTAGAGGGCAGTCCAGAGCCAGAGGAAGAGCAGGCCGGAGCCAAGGCATGGGCAGGCGAGAGCCAGAGAGAGAGTAGGCCGGAGCCAGAGCGTGGGCAGGTCAGAGCCAGGGCGAGAGCAGGCCGGAGTCAAGACAAGGGCAAGCCAGAGCCAGTGCAAGAGACGGCCAGATCCAGAGCAAGAGCCGGCCGGAGCACAGGGCGAGGGCAGGCCAGAGCAAGGGCAAGAGCAGGCCGGAGCCAAGGCGAGAGCCGGCCGGAGCCAAGGCGAGGCCAGGCCAGAGCCAGATCCAGAGCTGGCCAGAGTCATGGCGAGAGCAGGCCAGAGCCAAGGCGAGGGCACACCAGAGCCAGAGAGAGAGCAGGTCAGAGCCAGAGCGAGAGCAGGCCGGAGCCAGGGCGAGGGCATGCCAGAGCCAGAGCGAGAGTAGGCCAGAGCCAGAGCGAGAGTAGGCCAGAGCCAAGGCAAGGGCAGGCCAGAGCCAGGGCGAGGGCATGCCAGAGCGAGAGTAGGCCAGAGCCAGAGCGAGAGTAGGCCGGATCTAAGGCAAGGGCAGGCCGGAACATGGGCGAGAGCAGGCCGGAGACAGGGCGAGGCCAGAGCGAGAGCAGGTCAGAACCTGAGCGAGAACTGGAGCAAGTTCAGAGGAGAGCGACCAGAATGGTGACTGGTCTGCAAACCATGTCCTATGAGGAACGGTTGCAGGATTTGGGAATGTTTAGCTTGCAAAAAAGAAGACTGAGAGGAGACTTAATAGCTGTCTACAAATATGTCAAGGGCTGTCACATTGTAGAAGGATCATCTTTATTCTCATTTGCACAAGGAAAGACTAGAAGCAATGGGATGAAACTAAATGGGAGGAGACACAGATTAGATATTAGAAAAAACTTTTTGACAGTGAGGGTGATCAATGAGTGGAACAGGCTGCCACGAGAGGTGGTGAGTTCCCCTTCAATGGACGTCTTCAAACAGAGGCTGGACAGACATCTGTTTGAGATGATTTAGTGAATCCTGCTTTGAGCAGGGGGTTGGACCAGATGACCCAGGAGGTCCCTTCCAACTCTACATTCTATGATTCTATGAGAGTATGCCGGAGCCAGGGCGAGGGCAGGCCGGAGCAGGGCGAGGGCAGGCCGGAGCCAGGGAGAGAGCAGGTCAGAGCCAAGGCGAGGGCAGGCCGGAGCCAGGGTGAGAGCAGGCCAGAGCAGCACGAGAGCAGGCCAGAGCTACAGCCAGAGCAGGCCGGAGCCAAGGTGAGGGCAGGCCAGAGTGAGAGCAGGCCAGAGCCAGAGTGAGAGCAGGCCAGTGCCTGAGCGAGAGCAGGCCAGTGCCTGAGCGAGAGCAGTCCGGAGCCAAGGCAAGGGCAGGCCTGAGCCAGAGAGAGAGTAGGCCTGAGCCAGAGCGAGAGCAGGCCGGAGCCAAGGAGAAGGCAGCCCAGAACCAGAGCGAGAGCAGGTCGGAACCAAGGCGAGGGCAGGCCATAGGCAGAGCCAGGGCAGGCCAGAGCCAAGGCGATGGCAGGTCAGAGTCAGAGTGAGAACAGGCCAGTGCCAGAGCAAGAGCAGGCCAGTGCCAGAACGAGAGCAGGCCAGTGCCAGAGTTAGAGAAGTCCGGCGCCAATGCAAGGGCAGGCCAGAGCCAGAGAGTGAGTAGGCCTGAGCCAGAGCGAGAGGAGGCCGGAGCCAAGGCAAAGGCAGGCCCGAACCAGAGCGAGAGCAAGCCGGAGTCAAGACGAGGGCAGGCCAGAGTCAGAGCAAGAGCAGGCTGAAGCCAAGGCAAGGGCAGGCCGGAACAAGGGCGAGAACAGGCCGGAGGCAGGCCAGAGCAAGAGCAGGCCAGAGCAAGAGCAGGCCGGAGCCAGGGCGATAGCAGGCCGGAGCCAAGGCGAGGACTGGCCGGAGCCAGAGCAAGGGGAGGCCGGAGCCAGGGCGAGAGCAGGCCGGAGCCAAGGCGAGGGCAGGCCAGAGCAAGAGCAGGTCGGAGCCAAGGCGAGGGCAGGCCAGAGCGAGAGCAGGCCGGAGCCAAGGTGAGGGGAGGCCAGAGCGATAGCAGGCCAGAGCTAAAGCAGTCCGGAGCCAAGGCAAGGGCAGGCCAGAACAAGAGCGAGATCAGGCTAGAGGGCAGTCCAGAGCCAGAGGAAGAGCAGGCCGGAGCCAAGGCATGGGCAGGCGAGAGCCAGAGAGAGCGCAGGCCGGAGCCAGAGCGAGGGCAGGCCAGAGCGAGAGCAGGTCAGAGCCAGGGCGAGAGCAGGCCGAAGTCAAGACAAGGGCAAGCCAGAGCCAGTGCAAGAGCCGGCCAGATCCAGAGCAAGAGCCGGCCGGAGCACAGGGCGAGGGCAGGCCAGAGCAAGGGCAAGAGCAGGCCGGAGCCAGAGCGAGAGCAGGCCGGAGCCAAGGCGAGAGCAGGCCGAAGCCAAGGCGAGAGCCGGCCGGAGCCAAGGCGAGGGCAGGCCAGAACCAGATCCAGAGCTGGCCAGAGTCATGGCGAGAGCAGGCCAGAGCCAAGGCGAGGGCACACCAGAGCCAGAGAGAGAGCAGGTCAGAGCCAGAGCGAGAACAGGCCGGAGCCAGGGCGAGGGCAGGCCAGAGCCAGAGCGAGAGTAGGCCAGAGCCAGAGCGAGAGTAGGCCAGAGCCAAGGCAAGGGCAGGCCAGAGCCAGAAGGAGAGAAGGCCGGATCCAAGGCAAGGGCAGGCCGGAACATGGGCGAGGCCAGAGCCAGAGCGAGAGCAGGTCAGAACCTGAGCGAGAGTATGCCGGAGCCAGGGCGAGGGCTGGCCAGAGCCATAGCGAGAGCAGGCCAGAGCCAGAACTAGAGCAATCCGGAGCCAGAGCTAGGGCGGGCCTGAGCCAGAGCGAGAACAGGCCTGAGCCAGAGCGAGAGCAGGCTGGAGTCATGACGAAGGCAGGCCAGAACATGATCGAGATCAGGCTAGAGGGCAGGCCAGAGCCAGAGGAAGAGCAGGCCGGAGCCAAGGCATGGGCAGACAAGAGCCAGAGAAAGAGCAGGGCGAGGGCAGGCCAGAGCGAGAGCAGGTCGGAGCCAGGGCGAGAACAGGCCGGAGCCAATGCGAGGGCAGGCCGGAGCCAGAGCAAGGGCAGGCCGGAGTCAGGGCGAGGGCAGGCCGGAGCCAAGACAAGGGTATGCGAAAGCCAGAGCGATAGAAGGCCAGAGCCAAGGGAAGGGCAGGCCGGAACCAGGGCGAGAGCAGGCCGGAGACAGGGCGAGGCCAGAGCGAGAGCAGGCCGGAGCCAAAGCGAGGGCAGACCAGAGCCAAGGCGAGAGCAGGCCGGAGCCAAGGCGAGGCAGGCCAGAGAGAGAGCAGGCCGGAGCCAGGGCGAGGGTAGACAAGAGCCAGAGCGAGAGTAGGCCAGAGCCAAGGCAAGGGCCGGCCAGAGCCAGAGCGAGAGAAGGCCGGAGCCAAGGCAAGGGCATGCCGGAACAAGGGCGAGAACAGGCCGGAGTCAAGACGAGGGCAGGCCAGAGCAAGAGCAGGCCAGAGCAAGAGCAGGCTGGAGTCAGAGCGAGAGCAGGCCGGATCCAAGTCGAGGGCACACCAGAACGAGAGCAGGCCAGAACCAGAGCGAGAGTAGGCCAGAGCCATGGCAGGCCAGAGCCATGGCAGGCCGGAGCCAGGGCGAGGGCTGGCCGGAGGCAGAGCCAGGGTAGGCCAGAGCAAGAGTAGGCCGGAGCCAAGGCAAGGACAGGCCAGAGCGAGACCAGGTCAGAGCGAGAGCAGTCCGAACGAAGCCAAGGCGAAGGCAGGCCGGAGCCAGAGCAGGTCCTGGCCGGATCCAAGGCGAAGGCTGGCCAGAGCTAGGGCAGGTCGGAGCCAGGGCGAGGGAAGGCCTAAGCCAGAGCGAGAGCAGGCTGGAGCGAGGGCGAGAGCAGGCCAGAGCCAAGGCGAGGGCAGGCTGGAGCCAGGACGAGGGCAGGCCGGAGCCAGGGCGAGAGCAGGATGGAGCCAAGGCGAGGGCAGGCCGGAGCCCGAGCTATGGCATAGCGGAGCCAGGGTGAGGGCAGTACGGAGCTAGAGCGAGAGCAGGCCGGAGCCAAGGCAAGGGCAGGCCAGAGGCAGAGCCAAGGTAGGCCAGAGCAAGAGCAGGCCAGACCGAGAGCAGACCGGAGCCAAGGCAAGGACAGGCCCAAGCCAGAGCGAGAGCAGGCCAGAGCGAGAGCAGTCTGGAGCCAAGGCGAAGGCAGGCCAAAGCGAGAGCAGGCCAGAGCGAGAGCACGCAGGAGCCAAGGCGAAGGAAGGCAGGCCGGAGGAACAGCAGGTGCTGGCCGGAGCCAAGGGGAGGGCTGGCCGGAGCCAGAGCAAGGGCAGGCCGGAGCCTGGGAGAGGGAAGGCCGAATCCAGAGCGAGAGCAGGCTGGAGCCAGTGCGAGAGCAGGCTGGAGCCAAGACGAGGGCATGCCAGAGCCAGAGCGAGAGCAGGCCGGAGCCAGGACGAGTGCAGGCCGGAGCCAGCGCGAGAGCAGGCCAGAGCTAGTGCCAGAGCAGGCGGCCAGGGCGAGGACAGACCAGAGTGAGAGCGAGAGCAGGCCGTAGCCAAGGCGAGGCCAGAGCAAGAGCAGGCCAGAGTCAGAGCGAGAGTAGGCCGGAGCCAGGGCGAGGGCAGGCCAGAGAGAGAGTAGGCCGGAGCCAGGGCGAGGGCAGGCCAGAGTCAGAGCAAGAGCAGGCCGGAGCCCGAGCTATGGCATTGCGGAGCCAGGGTGAGACCAGTACGGAGCTAGAGCGAGAGCAGGCCGTAGCCAAGGCAAGGGCAGGCCAGAGGCAGAGCCAGGGTAGGCCAGAGCAAGAACAGGCCAGAGCGAGAGCAGGCCGGAGCCAAGGCAAGGACAGGCCCAAGCCAGAGCGAGAGCAGGCCAGAGCGAGAGCAGTCTGGAGCCAAGGCGAAGGCAGGCCAGAGCGAGAGCAGTCCAGAGCGAGAGCAGGCAGGAGCCAAGGCAAAGGCAGGCCAGAGTCAGAGCGAGAGCAGGCCGAAGCCAAGGCAAAGGCAGACCAGAGCCAGAGTGAGAGCAGGCTGGAGCCAAGGCGAGGGAGGGCAGGCCGGAGCCAGAACGAGAGCAGGCCGGATCCAAGGAGACTGCAGGCCGAAACCAGAGCGAGAGAATGCCGGAACCAGGCGAGGGCAGGCCAGAGCGAGAGAATGCCGGAACCAGGGCGAGGGCAGGCCAGAGCGAGAGCAGGCCGAAGACAGGGCTAGGGCAGGCCAGAGCGAGAGCAGGCCAGAGCCAAGAGGAGGGCAGTCCGGAGCCAGAGTGAGAGCAAGCCAGGGCAAGGGCAGGCCGGAGCCAAAGCGAGAGCAGGATGGAGCCAGGGCGAGGACAGGCCGGAGCCAGAGCGAGGGCAGGCTGGAGCCAGGGCGAGGGCAGACCAGAGCCAGAGCGAGAGCAGGCCGGAGCCAAGGTGAGGGCAAGCCAGAGCCAGAAGGAGAGCAGGCCTGTGCCAGAGAGAGAGTAGGCCTGAGCCAGAGCGAGAGCAGGCCGGAGCCAAGGCGAAGTCAGGCTAGAACCAGAGCAAGAGCAGGCTGGAGCCAAGGAGAGGGCTGGCCAGAGCCAGAGCAAGGACAGGCCAGAGCCAGAGTGAGAGCAGACCAGAACCAGGGCGAGGGCAGGCTAGAGCCAGAGCAAGAGGAGGCTGGAGCCAGGGCAAGGGCAGGCCGGAGCCAGGTCGAGGGCAGGCCGGAGCCAGGGCCAGGGCAGGCCGGAGCCAGGGAGAGAGCAGGTCGGAGCCAAGGCGAGGTCAGGCCAGAGCGAGAGCAAGCCGGAGCCAGGACGAGGGCAGGCCGGAGCCAGGGCGAGAGCAGGCCGGATCCAAGGAGACGGCAGGCCGAAACCAGAGCGAGAGAATGCCGGAACCAGGGCGAGGGCAGGCCCGAGCGAGAGAATGCCGGAACCAGGGCAAGGGCAGGCCAGAGCGAGAGCAGGCCGAAGACAGGGCTAGGGCAGGCCAGAGCGAGAGCAGGCCAGAACCAGAGCGACAGCAGGCCGGAGCCAGGTCGAGGGCAGGAAAGAGCCAGAGCGAGAGTAGGCCAGAGCCAAGGCAAGGGCAGGGCAGAGCCAGAGCGAGAGAAGGCCAGAGCCAAGGCAAGGGCAGGCCGGAACAACGGCTAAAGCAGGCCCGAGACAGGGCGAGAGCAGGCCACAGCCAGAGTGAGAGTATGCCGGAGCCTGGGCGAGGGCAGGCCAGAGCCAGAGAGAGAGAGGCCGGAGCCAGAGCCAAAGTGATAGCAGGCCGGAGCCAGGGCGAGGGCAGGCCGGAGCCAGGGCAAGGGCAGTCTGGAACTAGAGCGAGAGCAGGCCGGAGCCAAGGTGAGAGCTGGCCGGAGCCAAGGCGAGGGCAGGCCAGAGGCAGAGCCAGGGCAGGCCAGAGCGAGAGCAGGCCAGAGCCAAGGCGAGGGTAGGCCAGAGCAAGAGCAGGTCGGAGCCAAGGCGAGGGCAGGCCAGAGCAAGAGCAGGTCGGAGCCAAGGCGAGGGCAGGCCAGAGCCAGAGCAGGCCGGAGCCAAGGCGAGGGGAGGCCAGAGCGAGAGCTTCCCAGAGCGATAGCAGGCCAGAGCCAAGGCGAGAGCAGACCGGATCCAAGGCAAGGGCAGGCCGGAGACAGGGCGAGGCCAGAGCCAGAACAAGAGCGAGAGCAGGCTGGAGCCAAAGTGAAGGCAGGCCAGAACAAGAGCGAGATCAGGCTAGAGTCAAGACGAGGGCAGTCCTGAGCCAGAGGAAGAGCAGGCCGGAGCCAAGGCATGGGCAGGCCAGAGCCAGAGAGAGCAGGCCGGAGCCAGGGTGAGGGCAGGCCAGAGCCAGAGCGAGAGCAGGTCGGAGCCAGGGCGAGAGCAGGCCGGAGCCAATGCGAGGGCAGGAAGGAGCAAGGGCAGGCCGGAGTCAGGGCGAGGGCAGGCCGGAGGCAGGGCGAGAGCAGGCCGGAGCCAAGTAGAGAGCAGGCCGGAGCCAAGGCGAGGGTAGGCCAGAGCCAAGGCAAGGGCAGGCCAGATCGATAGAAGGCCAGAGCCAAGGCAAGGGCAGGCCAGAACCAGGGCGAGAGCAGGCCGTAGTCAGGGCGAGGCCAGAGCGAGAGTAGGCCAGAACCAGGGCGAGGGCAGGCCAGAGAGAGAGCAGGCCGGAGCCAGAGCGAGGGCAGGCCAGTGCCAGAGCGAGAGCAGGCCAGAGCCAGGGCGACAGCAGACCAGAGCCAAAGCGAGTGCAGGCCAGAGCCAGAGCAGGCCAGAGCCAGAGCAGGCCAGAGCCAGAGCAGGCCAGAGCGAGAGTAGGCCACAGCCAAGGCAAGGGCAGGCCAGAGCGAGAGAAGGCCGGAGCCAAGGCAAGGGCAGGCCGGAACAAGGGCTAGATCAGGCCCGAGACAGGGTGAGGCCAGAGCGAGAGCAGGCCACAGCCAGAGTGAGAGTATGCCCGAGCCTGGGCGAGGGCAGGCGAGAGCCAGAGAGAGAGCAGGCCAGAGCCAGGGCGAGGGCGGGCCAGAGCCAAAGCGAGAGCAGGCCGGAGCCAGGGCGAGAGCAGGCCGGAGCTAAGGCGAGGGCAGGCCGGAGCCAGAGCGATGGCAGGCCGGAGCCAGGGCAAGGGCAGTCCGGAACTAGAGCGAGAGCAGGCCGTAGCCAAGGTGAGGGCAGGCCAGAGGCAGAGCCAGGGCAGGCCAGAGCGAGAGCAGGCCGGAGCCAAGGCGAGGGCAGGCCAGAGCAAGAGCAGGTCGGAGCCAAGGCGAAGGCAGGCCAGAGCAGGCCGGAGCCAAGGCGAGGGGAGGCCAGAGCGAGAGCAGGCCGGAGCCAAGGCGAGAGCAGGCCGGAGCCAAGACAAGGGTAGGCCAGAGCCAAGGCAAGGGCAGGCCAGAGCCAGAGTAATAGAATGCCAGAGTCAAGGCAAGGGCAGGCCGGAACCAGGGCGAGAGCAGGCCGGAGACAGGGCGAGGCCAGAGCCAGAACAAGAGCGAGAGCAGGCTGGAGCCAAGGCGAAGGCAGGCCAGAACAAGAGCGAGATCAGGCTAGAGTCAAGAAGAGGGCAGTCCAGAGCCAGAGGAAGAGCAGGCCGGAGCCAAGGCTTCGGCAGGCCAGAGCCAGAGAGAGAGCAGGCCGGAACCAGGGCGAGGGGAGGCCAGAGCGAGAGCAGGTCGGAGCCAGGGCGAGAGCAGGCCGGAGCCAATGCGAGGGCAGGCCGGAGCCAGAGCAAGGGCAGGCCGGAGTCAGGGCGAGGGCAGGCCGGAACCAGGGCGAGAGCAGGCCAGAGACAGGGCGAGGCGATAGCCAGAGCGAGCGCAGGCCAGAGCGAGAGTAGGCCAGAGCCAGGGCGAGGGCAGGTCAGAGAGAGAGCAGTCCGGAGCCAGAGCGAGGGCAGGCCAGTGCCAGAGCGAGAGCAGGCCGGAGCCAGGGCGACAGCAGACCAGAGCCAAAGCGAGTGCAGGCCAGAGCGAGAGCAGGCCAGAGCCAGAGAGAAAACAGTCCGGAGCCAAGGCAAGGGCAGGCCAGATCCAGAGCGAAAGCAAGCCTGAGCCAGAGCGAGAGCAGGCCGGAGACAAGGCGAAGGCAGGCCAGAACAAGAGCGAGAACAGGCCGGAGTCAAGACTAGGGCAGGCCAGAGCCAGAGCTAGAGCAGGCCCGAGCAAGAGCAGGCGAGAGCCAGAGCTAGAGCAGGCCGGAGCCAGGGCGAGGGCAGGCAAGAGCCAGAGCGAGAGCAGGCCGGAGCCAGGGCGAGAGCTGGCCGGAGCCAAGGCGAGGGCTGGCCGGAGCCAGAGCAAGGGCAGGCCGGAACCAGGGCGAGGACAGGCCGGAGCGAGAGCAGGCCAGAGGGAAAGCAGTCCGGAGCCAAGGCGAGGGCAGGCCAGAGCCAGACCGAGAGGAGGCCAGAGCCAGGGCAAGAGCAGGACGGAGCCAAGTCGAGGGCAGGCCAGAGCCAGATCCAGAGCAGGCCGGAGTCAGGGCGACGGCAGTCCAGCGTCAGAGTGAGAGCAGGCCGGAGCCAAGGCGAGGGCATGCCAGAGCGAGAGCAGGCCGGAGCCAGGGCGAGGGCAGGCAAGAACCAGAGCGAAAGTAGGCCAGAGCCAAGGCAAGGGCCGGCCAGAGCCAGAGCGAGAGAAAGCCGGAGCCAAGGCAAGGGCAGGCCAGGGCCAGAGTGATAGAAGGCCAGAGTCAAGGCAAGGGCTGGCCGGAACCAGGGCGAGAGCAGGCCGGAGACTGGGCGAGGCCAGAGCCAGAACAAGAGCGAGAGCAGGCTGGAGCCAAGGCGAAGGCAGGCCAGAACAAGAGCGAGATCAGGCTAGAGTCAAGAAGAGGGCAGTCCAGAGCCAGAGGAAGAGCAGGCCGGAGCCAAGGCATGGGCAGGCCAGAGCCAGAGAGAGAGCAGGCCGCAGCCAGAGCAAGGGCAGGCCGGAGCCAAGGCGAGAGCAGGCCGGAGCCAAGGCGAGAGCAGGCCGGAGCCAAGGCGAGGGTAGGCCGGAGCCAAGGCAAGGGCAGGCCAGAGCGATAGAAGGCCAGAGCCAAGGCAAGGGCTGGCCGGAACCAGGGCGAGAGCAGGCCGTAGACAGGGCGAGGCCAGAGCGAGAGCAGGCCAGAGCGAGAGTAGGCCAGATCCAGGGCGAGGGCAGGCCAGAGAGAGAGCAGGCCGGAGCCAGAGCGAGGGCAGGCCAGAGCCAGAGCAGGCCGGAGCCAGGGCAACAGCAGGCCAGAGCCAAAGCGAGAGCAGGCCAGAGCGAGAGCAGGCCAGAGCCAGAGCAGGCCAGAGCGAGAGTAGGCCAGAGCCATGGCAAGGGCAGGCCAGAGCCAGAGCGAGAGAAGGCCGGAGCCAAGGCAAGGGCCGGCCGGAACAAGGGCTAGATCAGGCCCGAGACAGGGCGAGGCCAGAGGGAGAGCAGGCCACAGCCAGAGTGAGAGTATGCCAGAGCCAGGGCGAGGGTAGGCCAGAGCCAGAGAGAGAGCAGGCCGGAGCCAGGGCGAGGGCGGGCCAGAGCGAAAGCGAGAGCAGACCGGAGCCAGGGCGAGAGCTGGCCGGAGCCAGTGCAAGGGCAGTCCGGAACTAGAGCGAGAGCAGGCCGGAGCCAAGGTGAGAGCAGTCCGGAGCCAAGGCAAGGGGAGGCCAGAGCGAGAGCAGGCCTGAGCCAGAGAAAGAGCAGGTCGGAGCCAAGGTGAAGGCAGGCCAGAACAAGAGCGAGATCAGGCCAGAGTCAAGACGAGGGCAGGCCAGAGCCAGAGGAAGAGCAGGCCAGTGCCAAGGCATGGGCAGGCGAGAGCCAGAGAAAGCGCAGGTTGGAGCCAAAGTGAAGGCAGGCCAGAACGAGAGCAGGTCGGAGCCAGGGCTAGAGCCGGCCGGAGCTAATGCGAGGGCTGGCCTGAGCTAGAGCAAGGGCAGGCCGGAGTCAGGGCAAGGGCAGGCCGGAGTCAGGGCAAGGGCAGGCCGGAGCCTGAGCGAGAGCAGGCCGGAGCCAAGACAAGAGCAGGCCGGAGCCAAGGCGAGGGTAGGCCAGAGCGAGGGCAGGCCTGAGCAAGGACGAGGGCAGGCCGGAGCCAGGGCGAGGGCAGGCCGGAGCCAGGGCGAGGGCAGGCCAGAGTCAGAGCGAGAGCCGGCCGGAGCTAAGGCAAGGGCAGGCCGGAGTCAAGGCATGGGCAGGCTAGAGCCAGAGAGAGAGCAGGCCGGATCCAATGCAATGGCTGGCCGTAGCTAGAGCAAGGGCAGGCCGGAATCAGGGCGAGGGCTGGCCTGAGCCAGAGCAAGGGCAGGCTGGAGTCAGGGCGAGGGCATGCCAGAGCAAGAGGCGGCCGGAGCCAAGGCGAGGGTAGGCCAGAGCCAGAGCAAGAGCCGGCCAGAGCGAGAGCAGGCCGAAGACTCGGCGAGGGCAGGCCAGAGCCAGAGCGAGAGAAGGCCGGAGCCAAGGCAAGATGAGGCCGGAACCAGGGCGAGAGCAGGCTGGAGCCAGGGCGAGGGCAGGCAAAAGCCAGAGCGAGAGTAGGCCAGGGGGCATGGGCAGGCCAGAGCGAGAGAAGCCCGGAGCCAAGGCAATGGCAGGACGGAACAAGGGCTAGATCAGGCCCGAGACTGGGCGAGGCCAGAGCGAGAGCAGGCCACAGCCAGAGTGAGAGTATGCCGGAGCCAGGGTGAGGTCAGGTCAGAGCCAGAGAGAGAGCAGGCCGGAGCCAGGGCGAGGGCGGGCCAGAGCCAAAGCGAGAGCCGGCCGGAGCCAGGGCAAGAGCAGGCCGGAGCTAAGGCGAGGGCAGGCCGGAGCCAGAGCGATGGCAGGCCGGAGCCAGGGCAAGGGCAGTCCGGAACTAGAGCGAGAGCAGGCCGGAGCCAAGGTGAGAGCTGGCCGGAGCCAAGGCGAGGGCAGGCCAGAGCCAGGGCAGGCCAGAGCAAGAGCAGGCCGGAGCCAAGGCGAGGGCAGGCCAGAGCAAGAGCAGGTCGTAGCCAAGGCGAGGGCAGGCCAGAGCAAGAGCAGGCCGGAGCCAAGGCGAGGGCAGGCCAGAGCAAGAGCAGGTCGTAGCCAAGGCGAGGGCAGGCCAGAGCGAGAGCAGGCCGGAGCCAAGGCGAGGGGAGGCCAGATCGAGAGCAGGCCAGATCTGGCCAGAGCGAGAGCAGGCCGGAGCTAGGGCGAGGGCAGGCAAAAGCAAGAGCGAGAGTAGGCCAGAGCCAAGGCAAGGGCAGGCCAGAGCCAGAGCGAGAGAAGGCCGGAGCCAAGGCAAGGGCAGGCCGGAACAAGGGCTAGATCAGGCCCGAGTCAGAGCGAGACCAGAGCGAGAGCAGGCCACAGCCAGAGTGAGAGTATGCCGGAGCCAGGGCGAGGGCAGGCCAGAGCCAGAGAGAGAGCAGGCCGGAGCAAGGGCGAGGGCGGGCCAGAGCCAAAGCGAGAGCAGGCCGGAGCCAAGACGAGAGCAGGCCGGAGCTAAGGCGAGGGCAGGCCGGAGCCAGAGCGATGGCAGGCCGTAGCCAGGGCAAGGGCAGTCCAGAACTAGAGCGAGAGCAGGCCGGAGCCAAGGTGAGAGCTGGCCGGAGCCAAGGTGAGGGCAGGCCAGAGGCAGAGCCAGGGCAGGCCAGAGGCAGAGCCAGGGCAGGCCAGAGCCAAGGCGAGGGCAGGCCAGAGCGAGAGCAGGTCGGAGCCAGGGCTAGAGCAGGCCGGAGCTAATGCGAGGAGGGCTGGCCTGAGCTAGAGCAACAAGGGCAGGCTGGAGTCAGGGCAAGGGCAGACCGGAGCCAGAGCAAGGGCAGGCCGGAGTCAGGGCGAGGGCAGGCCTGAGCCAGAGCGAGAGCAGGCCGGAGCCAAGGCGAAGTCAGGCCAGAACCAGAGCGAGAGCATGCCGGAGTCAAGACGAGGGCAGGCCGGAGCCAGGGCGATTTCAGGCCAGAGCAAGAGCAGGCCGGAGCCAGGGCGAGAGCAGGCCGGAGCCAAGGCGAGGGCTGGCCAGAGTAAGAGCAAGGGCTGGCCGGAGCCAGGGTGAGGTCAGGCCAGAGCCAGAGCAAGGGCAAGCCAGAGCCAAGGCGAGAGCAGGCCGAAGCCAAGGCGAGGACAGTCCAGAGCGAGAGCAGGCCGGAGCCAGGGCGAGAGAGCAGGCCATAGCCAAGGAGAAGGCAGGCCAGAGCCAGGGCGAGGGCAGGCCAGAGTCAGAGCGAGAGCAGGACGGAGCCAAGGCGAGGGCACGCCAGAGCGAGAGCAGGCCAGAGCGAGAGCAGGCCGGGGCCAGGGCGGGGGCAGGCCAGAGCCAGAGCAAGAGTAGGCCAGAGCCAAGGCAAGGGCAGGCAAGAAGGCCGGAGCCAAGGCAAGGGCAGGCCGGAACCAGGACGAGAGCACGCTGGAGACAGTTCGAGGCCAGAGCGAGAGCAGGCCAGAGCGAAAGTAGGCCGGAGCCATGGCTAAGGCAGGCCAGAGAGAGAGCAGGCTGGAGCCAGGGTGAGGGCAGGCCAGAGCCAGAGCGATAGCAGGCAGGAGCCAGGGCGAGAGCAGTCCGGAGCCAAGGCAAGGGCAGTCCGGAGCCAGGGCGAGGGCAGTCCGGATGTAGAGCGAGAGCAGGCCGGAGCCAAGGCGAGATTAGACCGAAGCCAAGGCGAGGGCAGGCTAGAGGCAGAGCCAGGGCAGGCCAGAGCGAGAGTAGGTCGGACCCAGGGTGAGAGCAGGCCAGAGCCAGGGCAAGGGCTGGCCGGAGCCAGAGCAAGGGCAGGTTAGAGCCAGGGCGAGGGCAGGCCAGAGCGAGAGCAGGCTGGAGCCAAGGCGAGGGTACACCAGAGCCAGAGAGAGGGCTGGCCAGAGCCAGAGAGAGGGCTGGCCAGAGCGAGAGCAGTACGGAGCCAGGACAAGGGCAGGCCAGAGTCATAGAGAGAGCAGGCCGGAGCCAGAGCAAGGGCAGGCCGGATCTAGGGCGAGGCGGGCCGGAGCCAGAGCGAGAGTAGGTCGGAGCCAGGGCGAGAGCAGGCCGGAACCAGAGCAAGGGCTGGCCGGAGCCAGAGCCAAGGGCACGTCGGAGCCAGGTCGAGGGCTGGCCGGAGCCAGAGCGAGGGCAGGCCGGAGCCAAGGCGAGTGTACGCCAGAGCAAGAGCAGGCCGGAGCCAGGACGAGGACAGGCCAGAGTCATAGAGAGAGCAGGCCGGAGCCAAGGCAAGGGCAGGCCAGTGCCAGATAGAGAGCAGGCCGGAGCCAGGGCGAGGGCAGGCCAGAGCGACAGCGGTTCGGAGCTAGGGCGAGAGCAGGCCGGAGCCAAGGCGAGGGATGGCCGGAGCCAGACCAAGGGCAGGCTGGATCCAGGGCGAGGGCAGGCTGGATCCAGGGCGAGGGCAGGCCGGAGCCAGAGCGAGAGCAGGCCGGAGCCAAGGCGAGAGCAGGACGGAGCCAAGGCGAGGGTAGGCCAAAGCGAGAGCAGACCGGAGCCATGACGAGGGCAGGCCGGAGCCAGGCGAGAGGAGGCCGTAGCCAAGGAGAGGGCATTCCAGAGCAGGCCGGAGCCAGGGCTAGGGCAGGCCAGAGTAACAGCGAGAACAGGCCGGAGCCGAGGCGAGTGCAGGCCACAGCCAGAGCGAGAGAAGGCCAGAGCCATGGTAAGCAGGCCAGAGCGAGAGCAGGCCGGAGCCAGGGCGAGGGCAGGCCAGAGCGAGAGTAGGCCAGGGACAAGGCAAGGGCAGGCCAGAGCGAGAGAAGGACGGAGCCAAGGCAAGGGCAGGCCGGAACCAGGGCGAGAGCAGGCCGGAGCCAGGGCGAGGCTAGAGGCAGAGCGAGAGCAGGTCAGAGCCAAAGCGAGAGTAGGCCCGTGCCAGGGAGAGGGCAGGCCTGAGCCAGAACGAAAGCAGGTCGGAGCCAGGTCGAGACCAGGCCGGAGCCAAGGCAAGGGCAGGCTGGGAGCCAGAGCGATGGCAAGCCGGATCCAGGGCAAGGGCAGTCCGTAGCTAGAGCGAGAGCAGGACGGAGCCACGGCGAGAGCAGGCCGGAGCCAAGGCAAGGGCAGGCCTGAGCCAGAGCAAAAGCAGGCCGGAGCCAGGACGAGGGCAGGCCGGAGCCAGAGTGATGGCAATCCGGAGCCAGGGCGCAGGCAGTCCGGAGCCAGGGCAAGAGCAGGCTGGAGCCAGGGCGAGAGCAGGCCGGAGCCAAGGCGAGGGCAGGCCAGAGCGAGAGCAGGCCGGAGCCAGGACGAGAGCAGGCCGGAGCCAAGGCGAGGACAGACCAGAGCCACAGCGACAGCAGGCCAGAGCAAGGGCAGGCCGGAGCCAGGGCGAGAGCAGGCCGGAGCCAGGGCGAGGACTGGCCAGAGCGAGAGCAGCCCAGAGCCAGGTCGAGGGCAGGCCAGAGTAAGAGCAGGCCGGAGCCAAGGCGTGGGCAGGCCAGAGCCAGAGAGAGGGTAGGCCAGAGCCAGAGAGAGAGCGGGCCGGAGCCAAGCGAGGGCAGGCCAGAGCCAAATCGAGAGCAGTCCGGATCCAAGGCGAGGGCAGAGCGAGAGTAAGCCGGAGCAAAGGCAAGGGCAGGCCTGAGAGAGAGCAGGCCAGAGCCAGGGCGAGAGCAGGCCGGAGCCAGGGCAAGGGCAGGCCGGAGCCAGAGCGAGAGTTGGCCAGAGCCAAGGCAAGGGCAGGCCAGAGCGAGAGAAGGCCGGAGCCAAGACAAGGGCAGGCCGGAACCAGGGTGAGAGCAGGCAAGAGTCAGAGTGATGGCAAGCCGGACCCAGGGCGAGGCCAGTCCGGAGCTAGAGCGAGAGCAGGCCGGAGCCAGGACGAGGGCAGGCCGGAGCCAGAGCGAGAGTTTGCCAGAGCCAAGGCAAGGGCAGGCCAGAGCCAGAGCGAGAGAAGGCCGGAGCCAAGACAAGGGCAGGCCGGAACCAGGGCGAGAGCAGGCAAGAGTCAGAGTGATGGCAAGCCGGACCCAGGGCGAGGCCAGTCCGGAGCTAGAGCGAGAGCAGGCCGGAGCCAGGGCGAGGCCAGAGCCATAGCGAGAGCAGGCCAGAGCCAGAACGAGAGTAGGCGGGAGCCAAGGCGAGGGCAGGCTGTAGCCTGGGCGAGCGCAGGCCAGGGCGAGAGCAGGTCGGAGCCAGGGCGAGAGCAGGCCGGAGCCAAGGCGAGGGCAGAACGGAGCCAGAGCGATGGCAAGCTGGAGCCAGGGCGAGCGCAGTCCGGAGCTAGGGCGAGAGCAGGCCGGAGCCAAGGCGAGGGCAGGCCAGAGCGAGAGCAGGCCGGAGCCAGGACGAGGGCAGGCCGGAGCCAGGGTGAGAGCCGGCCGGAGCCAGAGCGAGGGTAGGCCAGAGCCAGAGCGAGAGCAGGCCGGAGCCAAGCGAGGGCAGGCCAGAGCCAAATCGAGAGCAGTCTGGATCCAAGGCGAGGGCAGGCCAGAGCCAGAGCGAGAGTAAGCCGGAGCAAAGGCAAGGGCAGGCCAGAGCCTGAGTGAGAGCAGGCCAGAGCCAGCGCGAGAGCAGGCCGGAGCCAGGGCAAGGGCAGGCCGGAGTCAGAGCGACAGTTGGTCAGAGCCAAGGCAAGGGCAGGCCAGAGCGAGAGAAGGCCGGAGCCAAGACAAGGGCAAGCCGGCACCAGGGCGAGAGCAGGCAAGAGCCAGAGCGATGGCAAGCTGGAGCCAGGGCGAGCGCAGTCCGGAGCTAGAGCGAGAGCAGGCCGAAGCTAGGGCGAGAGCAGGCCGAAGCCAAGGCGAGGGCAGGCCAGAGCGAGAGCAGGCCGGAGCCAGGACGAGGGCAGGCCGGAGCCAGGGTGAGAGCAGGCCGGAGCCAAGGAGAGGACAGGCCGGAGCCAGGGCGACGTCAGGCCAGAGCCAGAGTCAGAGAAAGCCGGAGCCAAGGAAAGGGCAGGCCAGAGCCAGAGTGAGAGCTGTCCGGAGCCAGAGCTAGGGCAGGCCAGAGCAAGAGCAGGCCTGAGCCAGAGCGAGAGCAGGCTGGAGCCATGGGGAAGGCAGGCCAGAACAAGAGCGAGATCAGGCTAGAGTCAAGACGAGGGCAGGCAAGAGCCAGAGGAAGAGCAGGCCGGAGCCAAGCATGGGCAGGCCAGAGCGAGAGCAGGTCGGAGCCAGGCCGAGAGCAGGCCGGAGCCAGGGCGAGGGCAGGCCGGAGCCAGAGTAAGAGGAGGCCGGAGCCAAGGCGAGAGCAGGCCGGAGCCAAGGCGAGGGTAGGCCAGAGCCAAGGCAAGGGCAGGCCAGAGCGATAGAAGGCCAGAGCCAAGGCAAGGGCAGGCCGTAACCAGGGCGAGAGCAGGCCGGAGACAGGGCGAGGCCAGAGAGAGAGCAGGACAGAGCGAGAGTAGGCCAGAGCCAGGGCGAGGGCAGGCCAGAGCCAAGGCAAGAGCAGGCCGGAGCCAAGGCGAGAGCAGGCCGGTGCCAAGGCGAGAGCAGGCCGGTGCCAGAGCGAGAGCAGGCCAGAGCCAAAGCGAGGGCAGGCCAGAGCGAGAGCAGGCATGAGCCAAGGCAAGGGCAGGCCGGAACCAGGGCGAGAGCAGTCCGGAGCCAGAGCGAGAGCAGGCCGGAGCCAAGGCGAGGGCAGGCCAGAGCCAGAGCGAGGGCAGACCAGGGCGAGGGCAGGCCAGAGCCAGAGAGAGAGTAAGCCGGAGCCAGGGCGAGCGCAGACTGGAGGCAGGGCGAGAGCAGGCCGGAGCCAAGGCAAGGGCAGGCCGGAGCCAGAGCGAGGGCAGGCCGGAGCCAGAGCGAGAGCAGGCCGGAGCCAAGTTGACGTCAGGCCAGATCGAGAGCAGGCATGATCCAAAGCAAGGTCAGGCTGGATCCAGGGCGAGAACAGGCAGGAGCCAAGGCGAGAGCAGGCCAGAGCGAGAGCAGGCCGGAGCCAGGGTGAGAGCAGGCCGGAGCCAGGGTGAGAGCAGGCCGGAGCCAAGGCGAGGGCAGGCCGGAGCCAGAGCGATGGTTGGCTGGAGCCAAGGCGAGGGCAGGCCAGAAGTAGAGCGAGAGCAGGCCAGAGCCAAGGCGACGGCAGACCAGAGCAAGAGCGAGAGCAGGTCGGAGCCAAGGCGAGGGCAGGCAAGAGCGAGAGCAGGCCGGAGACAAAGCGAGGGCAGGCTAGAGCGAGAGCAAGCCAGAGCGAGAGCGAGAGCAGAGCCAAGGCAAGGGCAGGCCAGAGCTAGAGCAGGCTTGAGCCAGAGCGAGGGGATGCCGGAGCCAAGGTGAAGGCAGGCCAGAACCAGAGCGAGAGCAGGCTGGAGTCAAGATGAGGGCAGGCCAGAACAAGAGCAGGCCGGAGCCAGGGCGAGGGAAGGCCAGGGCGAGGGAAGGCCAGAGCAAGAGCAGGCCGGAGGCAAGGCGAGGGCTGGTCGGAGCCAGAGCAAGAGCAGGCCGGAGCCACAGCGAGGGCAGGCCGAAGCCAGAGCAAGAGCAGGCCGGAGCCAATGCGAGGGCAGGCCATAGCGAGAGCAGGCCGGAGCCAAGGCGACGTCAGGCCAGAGCCAGAGTCAGAGAAATCCGGAGCCAAGGAAAGGGCAGGCCAGAGCAGGCCAGAGCCAGAGTGAGAGCTGTCCGGAGCCAGAGCTAGGGCAGGCCAGAGCCAGAGCAAGAGCAGGCCTGAGCCAGAGCGAGAGCAGGCTGGAGCCATGGGGAAGGCAGGCCAGAACAAGAGCGAGATCAGGCTAGAGTCAAGACGAGGGCAGGCAAGAGCCAGAGGAAGAGCAGGCCGGAGCCAAGCATGGGCAGGTCAGAGCGAGAGCAGGTCAGAGCCAGGCCGAGAGCAGGCTGGAGCCAGAGTAAGAGGAGGCCGGAGCCAAGGCGAGAGCAGGCCGGAGCCAAGGCGAGGGTAGGCCGGAGCCAAGGCGAGGGTAGGCCAGAGCCAAGGCAAGGGCAGGCCAGAGCGATAGAAGGCCAGAGCCAAGGCAAGGGCAGGCCGTAACCAGGGCGAGAGCAGGCCGGAGACAGGGCGAGGCCAGAAAGAGAGCAGGCCAGAGCGAGAGTAGGCCAGAGCCAGGGCGAGGGCAGGCCAGAGCCAAGGCGAGGGCAGGCCAGAGCCAAGGCGAGAGCAGGCCGGTGCCAAGGCGAGAGGAGGCCGGATCCAGAGCAAGAACATGCCGGAACCAGGGCGAGGACAGGACAGAGCCAGGGCGAGGGCAGGCCGGAGCCAGGGCGAGGGCAGGCCATAGCCAAAGCGAGGGCAGGCCAGAGCGAGAGCAGGCATGAGCCAAGGCAAGGGCAGGCCGGATCCAGGGCGAGAGCAGTCCGGAGCCAGAGCGAGAGCAGGCCGGAGCCAAGGCGAGGGCAGGCCAGAGCCAGAGCGAGGGCAGACCAGGGCGAGGGCAGGCCAGAGCCAGAGAGAGAGTAGGCCGGAGCCAGGGCGAGCGCAGGCTGGAGGCAGGGCGAGAGCAGGCCGGAGCCAAGGCGAGGGCAGGCCGGAGCCAGAGCGAGGGCAGGCCGGAGCCAGAGCGAGGGCAGGCCGGAGCCAAGTTGACATCAGGCCAGATCGAGAGCAGGCATGATCCAAAGCAAAGTCAGGCTGGATCCAGGGCGAGAACAGACAGGAGCCAAGGCGGGGGCAGGCCAGAGCCAGAGAGAGAGCAGGCCAGAGCGAGAGCAGGCCGGATCCAGGGTGAGAGCAGGCCGGAGCCAAGGCGAGGGCAGGCCGGAGCCAGAGCGAGAGCAGACCGGAGCCAAGGCGAGGGCAGGCCAGAAGTAGAGCGAGAGCAGGCCAGAGCCAAGGCGAGGGCAGACCAGAGCAAGAGCGAGAGCAGGTCGGAGCCAAGGCGAGGGCAGGCAAGAGCGAGAGCAAGCCGGAGACAAAGCGAGGGCAGGCTAGAGCGAGAGCAAGCCAGAGCGAGAGCAGTCTGGAGCCAAGGCAAGGGCAGGCCAGAGCTAGAGCAGGCTTGAGCCAGAGCGAGGGGATGCCGGAGCCAAGGTGAAGGCAGGACAGAACCAGAGCGAGAGCAGGCTGGAGTCAAGATGAGGGCAGGCCAGAGCAAGAGCAGGCCGGAGCCAGGGCGAGGGAAGGCCAGGGCGAGGGAAGGCCAGAGGAAGAGCAGGCCGGAGCCAGGACGAGAGCAGGCCGGAGGCAAGGCGAGGGCTGGTCGGAGCCAGAGCAAGGGCAGGCCGGAGCCACAGCGAGGGCAGGCCGAAGCCGAGCAACAGCAGGCCGGAGCCAAGGCGAGGGCAGGCCAGAGCGAGAGCAGGCCAGAGCCAGGGCGAGAGCTGGCCGGAGCCAAGGCGAGGGCAGGCCAGAGCCAGATCCAGAGCATGCCAGAGTCAGAGCGAGAGCAGGCCGGAGCCAGGGCGAGAGCAGGCCGGAGCCAGGGCGAGGGCAGGCCAGAGCGAGAGCAGGCCGGAGCCAGGGCGAGGGCAGGCCGGAGCCAGGGCGAGGGCAGGCTGGAGCCAGAGCGAGAGCAGGCCAGAGCCAAAGCGAGGGCAGGCCAGAGCGAGAGCAGGCATGAGCCAAGGCAAGGGCAGGCCGGAACCAGGGCGAGAGCAGTCCGGAGCCAGAGCGAGAGCAGGCCGGAGCCAAGGCGAGGGCAGGCCAGAGCCAGAGCGAGGGCAGACCAGGGCGAGGGCAGGCCAAAGCCAGAGAGAGAGTAGGCCGGAGCCAGGGCGAGCGCAGGCTGGAGGCAGGGCGAGAGCAGGCCGGAGCCAAGGCGAGGGCAGACCGGAGCCAGAGCGAGGGCAGGCCGGAGCCAGAGCGAGAGCAAGCCGGAGCCAAGTTGACGTCAGGCCAGATCGAGAGCAGGCATGATCCAAAGCAAAGTCAGGCTGGATCCAGGGCGAGAACAGACAGGAGCCAAGGCGAGGGCAGGCCAGAGCCAGAGAGAGAGCAGGCCGGATCCAGGGTGAGAGCAGGCCGGAGCCAAGGCGAGGGCAGGCCGGAGCCAGAGCGATGGTTGGCTGGAGCCAGGGCGAGAGCAGTCCGGAACCAAGGCGAGAGCAGACCGGAGCCAAGGCGAGGGCAGGCCAGAAGTAGAGCGAGAGCAGGCCAGAGCCAAGGCGAGGGCAGACCAGAGCAAGAGCGAGAGCAGGCCGGAGACAAAGCGAGAGCAAGCGAGAGCGAGAGCAGTCTGGAGCCAAGGCAAGGACAGGCCAGAGCTAGAGCAGGCTTGAGCCAGAGCGAGGGGATGCCGGAGCCAAGGTGAAGGCAGGACAGAACCAGAGCGAGAGCAGGCTGGAGTCAAGATGAGGGCAGGCCAGAGCAAGAGCAGGCCGGAGCCAGGGCGAGGGAAGGCCAGGGCGAGGGAAGGCCAGAGCAAGAGCAGGCCGGAGCCAGGGCGAGAGCAGGCTGGAGGCAAGGCGAGGGCAGGTCGGAGCCAGAGCAAGGTCAGGCCGGAGCCACAGCGAGGGCAGGCCGAAGCCAGAGCAAGAGCAGGCCGGAGCCAAGGCGAGGGCAGGCCAGAGCGAGAGCAGGCCAGAACCAGGGCGAGAGCAGGCCAGAGCCAGGGCGAGGGCAGGCCAGAGCGAGAGCAGGCCAGAGCCAGGGCGAGAGCTGGCCAGAGCCAAGGCGAGGGCAGGCCAGAGCCAGATCCAGAGCATGCCAGAGTCAGAGCGAGAGCAGGCCGGAGCCAGGGCAAGAGCAGGCCGGAGCCAGGGCGAGGGCAGGCCAGAGCGAGAGCAGGCCGGAGCCAGGGCGAGAGCAGGCCGGAGCCAAGGCGAGGGCAAGCCAGAGGCAGATCCAGAGCAGGCCGGAGAGAGGGCGAGGGCAGGCCGGAACCAGGGCGAGAGCAGGCCGGAGCCAAGGCGAGGGCAGGCCGGAACCAGGGCGAGAGCAGGCCGGAGCCAGGGCGAGGCTAGAGGCAGAGCGAGAGCAGGTCAGAGCCAAAGCGAGAGTAGGCCCGTGCCAGGGAGAGGGCAGGCCTGAGCCAGAACGAAAGCAGGTCGGAGCCAGGTCGAGACCAGACCGGAGCCAAGGCAAGGGCAGGCTGGGAGCCAGAGCGATGGCAAGCCGGATCCAGGGCAAGGGCAGTCCGTAGCTAGAGCGAGAGCAGGACGGAGCCACGGCGAGAGCAGGCCGGAGCCAAGGCAAGGGCAGGCCTGAGCCAGAGCAAAAGCAGGCCGGAGCCAGGGCGAGGGCAGGCCAGAGCGAGAGCAGGCCGGAGCCAGGACGAGGGCAGGCCGGAGCCAGGGTGAGAGCAGGCCGGAGCCAAGGCGAGGACAGACCAGAGCCACAGCGACAGCAGGCCAGAGCAAGGGCAGGCCGGAGCCAGGGCGAGAGCAGGCCGGAGCCAGGGCGAGGACAGGCCAGAGCGAGAGCAGCCCAGAGCCAGGTCGAGGGCAGGCCAGAGCCAGAGTAAGAGCAGGCCGGAGCCAAGGCGTGGGCAGGCCAGAGCCAGAGAGAGGGTAGGCCAGAGCCAGAGAGAGAGCGGGCCGGAGCCAAGCGAGGGCAGGCCAGAGCCAAATAGAGAGCAGTCCGGATCCAAGGCGAGGGCAGGCCAGAGCGAGAGTAAGCCGGAGCAAAGGCAAGGGCAGGCCTGAGAGAGAGCAGGCCAGAGCCAGGGCGAGAGCAGGCCGGAGCCAGGGCAAGGGCAGGCCGGAGCCAGAGCGAGAGAAGGCCGGAGCCAAGACAAGGGCAGGCCGGAACCAGGGTGAGAGCAGGCAAGAGTCAGAGCGATGGCAAGCCGGACCCAGGGCGAGGCCAGTCCGGAGCTAGAGCGA
The DNA here is from genome assembly GCF_046119375.1 of Phyllobates terribilis. Classification (NCBI taxonomy): domain Eukaryota; kingdom Metazoa; phylum Chordata; class Amphibia; order Anura; family Dendrobatidae; genus Phyllobates; species Phyllobates terribilis. The sequence continues at coordinate 1,088,114 of NW_027362898.1, read as the reverse complement.
GAGCAGGCCGGAGCCAGGACGAGGGCAGGCCGGAGCCAGAGCGAGAGTTTGCCAGAGCCAAGGCAAGGGCAGGCCAGAGCGAGAGAAGGCCGGAGCCAAGACAAGGGCAGGCCGGAACCAGGGCGAGAGCAGGCAAGAGTCAGAGTGATGGCAAGCCGGACCCAGGGCGAGGCCAGTCCGGAGCTAGAGCGAGAGCAGGCCGGAGCCAGGGCGAGGCCAGAGCCATAGCGAGAGCAGGCCAGAGCCAGAACGAGAGTAGGCCGGAGCCAAGGCGAGGGCAGGCTGGAGCCTGGGCGAGGGCAGGCCAGGGCGAGAGCAGGTCGGAGCCAGGGCGAGAGCAGGCCGGAGCCAAGGCGAGGGCAGAACGGAGCCAGAGCGATGGCAAGCTGGAGCCAGGGCGAGCGCAGTCCGGAGCTAGAGCGAGAGCAGGCCGGAGCTAGGGCGAGAGCAGGCCGGAGCCAAGGCGAGGGCAGGCCAGAGCGAGAGCAGGCCGGAGCCAGGGTGAGAGCCGGCCGGAGCCAGAGCGAGGGTAGGCCAGAGCCAGAGCGAGAGCAGGCCGGAGCAAAGGCAAGGGCAGGCCAGAGCCTGAGTGAGAGCAGGCCAGAGCCAGCGCGAGAGCAGGCCGGAGCCAGGGCAAGGGCAGGCCGGAGTCAGAGCGACAGTTGGCCAGAGCCAAGGCAAGGGCAGGCCAGAGCGAGAGAAGGCCGGAGCCAAGACAAGGGCAAGCCGGCACCAGGGCGACAGCAGGCAAGAGCCAGAGCGATGGCAAGCTGGATCCAGGGCGAGCGCAGTCCGGAGCTAGAGCGAGAGCAGGCCGAAGCTAGGGCGAGAGCAGGCCGAAGCCAAGGCGAGGGCAGGCCAGAGCGAGAGCAGGCCGGAGCCAGGACGAGGGCAGGCCGGAGCCAGGGTGAGAGCAGGCCGGAGCCAAGGAGAGGACAGGCCAGAGCCAAAGTGAGAGCAGGCCGGAGCCAGGGCGACGTCAGGCCAGAGCCAGAGTCAGAGAAAGCCGGAGCCAAGGAAAGGGCAGGCCAGAGCCAGAGTGAGAGCTGTCTGGAGCCAGAGCTAGGGCAGGCCAGAGCCAGAGCAAGAGCAGGCCTGAGCCAGAGCGAGAGCAGGCTGGAGCCATGGGGAAGGCAGGCCAGAACAAGAGCGAGATCAGGCTAGAGTCAAGACGAGGGCAGGCAAGAGCCAGAGGAAGAGCAGGCCGGAGCCAAGCATGGGCAGGCCAGAGCGAGAGCAGGTCGGAGCCAGGCCGAGAGCAGGCCGGAGCCAGGGCGAGGGCAGGCCGGAGCCAGAGTAAGAGGAGGCCGGAGCCAAGGCGAGAGCAGGCCGGAGCCAAGGCGAGGGTAGGCCAGAGCCAAGGCAAGGGCAGGCCAGAGCGATAGAAGGCCAGAGCCAAGGCAAGGGCAGGCCGTAACCAGGGCGAGAGCAGGCCGGAGACAGGGCGAGGCCAGAGAGAGAGCAGGCCAGAGCGAGAGTAGGCCAGAGCAAGGGCGAGGGCAGGCCAGAGCCAAGGCGAGAGCAGGCCGGAGCCAAGGCGAGAGCAGGCCGGTGCCAGAGCGAGAGCAGGCCAGAGCGAGAGCAGGCATGAGCCAAGGCAAGGGCAGGCCGGAACCAGGGCGAGAGCAGTCCGGAGCCAGAGCGAGAGCAGGCCGGAGCCAAGGCGAGGGCAGGCCAGAGCCAGAGCGAGGGCAGACCAGGGCGAGGGCAGGCCAGAGCCAGAGAGAGAGTAAGCCGGAGCCAGGGCGAGCGCAGGCTGGAGGCAGGGCGAGAGCAGGCCAGAGCCAAGGCGAGGGCAGGCCGGAGCCAAGGCGAGGGCAGGCCGGAGCCAGAGCGAGAGCAGGCCGGAGCCAGAGCGAGAGCAGGCCGGAGCCAAGTTGACGTCAGGCCAGATCGAGAGCAGGCATGATCCAAAGCAAGGTCAGGCTGGATCCAGGGCGAGAACAGGCAGGAGCCAAGGCGAGGGCAGGCCAGAGAGAGAGCAGGCCGGAGCCAGGGTGAGAGCAGGCCGGAGTCAAGGCGAGGGCAGGCCGGAGCCAGAGCGATGGTTGGCTGGAGCCAGGGCGAGAGCAGGCCGGAACTAAGGCGAGAGCAGACCGGAGCCAAGGCGAGGGCAGGCCAGAAGTAGAGCGAGAGCAGGCCAGAGCCAAGGCGAGGGCAGACCAGAGCAAGAGCGAGAGCAGGTCGGAGCCAAGACGAGGGCAGGCAAGAGCGAGAGCAGGCCGGAGACAAAGCGAGGGCAGGCTAGAGCGAGAGCAAGCCAGAGCGAGAGCAGTCTGGAGCCAAGGCAAGGGCAGGCCAGAGCTAGAGCAGGCTTGAGCCAGAGCGAGGGGATGCCGGAGCCAAGGTGAAGGCAGGACAGAACCAGAGCGAGAGCAGGCTGGAGTCAAGATGAGGGCAGGCCAGAGCAAGAGCAGGCCGGAGCCAGGGCGAGGGAAGGCCAGGGCGAGGGAAGGCCAGAGCAAGAGCAGGCCGGAGCCAGGGCGAGAGCAGGCCGGAGGCAAGGCGAGGGCTGGTCGGAGCCAGAGCAAGGGCAGGCCGGAGCCACAGCGAGGGCAGGCCAGAGCAAGAGCAGGCCGGAGCCAAGGCGAGGGCAGGCCAGAGCGAGAGCAGGCCAGAGCCAGGGCGAGAGCTGGCCGGAGCCAAGGCGAGGGCAGGCCAGAGCGAGAGCAGGTCAGAGCCAGGGCGAGAGCTGGCCAGAGCCAAGGCGAGGGCAGGCCAGAGCCAGATCCAGAGCATGCCAGAGTCAGAGCGAGAGCAGGCCGGAGCCAGGGCAAGAGCAGGCCGGAGCCAGGGCGAGGGCAGGCCAGAGCGAGAGCAGGCCGGAGCCAGGGCGAGAGCAGGCCGGAGCCAAGGCGAGGGCAAGCCAGAGGCAGATCCAGAGCAGGCCGGAGAGAGGGCGAGGGCAGGCCAGAGTCAGAGCGAGAGCAGGCCGGAGCCAAGGCGAGAGCAGGCCGGAGCCAAGGCGAGGGCAGGCCAGAAGCAGAGCCAGGGCAGGCCAGAGCGAGAGCAGGCCAGAGCCAAGGCGAGGGCAGGCCGGAGCCACAGCGAGGGCAGGCCGAAGCTAGAGTGAGAGCAGGCCGGAGCCAAGGCGAGAGCAGGCCGGAGCCAAGGCGAGGGCAGGCCAGAGCCAGATCCAGAGCTGGCCGGAGCCAGGGCAAGGGCATGCCAGAGTCAGAGCGAGAGCAGGCCGGAGCCAGGGCGAGAGCAGGCCGGAGCCAGGGCGAGGGCAGGCCAGAGCGAGAGCAGGCCGGAGCCAGGGCGAGAGCAGGCCGGTGTTAGAACTCTCCTTTTAGGTTTTTTTTAGTTTGCTGGTCACATGACCATTTTTGCCTATTTAATCCGGCTCCGCCCTCCTGGTCTTGCTGGACTTCATTGTATTTACTACTCTTGAGCTAGCTTGGTGCTCTGTTGCCGTTCTCTGTTAGTTTTGCTAGGTCTTCTGACCTCTATGCTTTTTGTTGTGTGTTTGTCTTTGACTGCTACTATTTCTGCTAGGAGGTGTCCAACTTATCCCAGTCCCTAGTTCTTGTAGGGATCCCTCCCTCACATCTATAGGTCTTCGTTCAGACTAGCCGAGGACTTTAGCGGGTCTGATCGCAGGATCAGGTTCCCCGTTACATCGTAGGGATCTAGTTTAGTTCTATTGTAGGGACAGTTCTCCTGTCTTTCCTTAGTCCCTGTAGCAGATCATAACAGCCGGAGCCAAGGCGAGGGCAGGCCAGAGGCAGATCCAGAGCAGGCCGGAGACAGGACGAGGGCAGGCCAGAGCGATGGCAGGCCGGAGCCAGGGCAAGGGCAGTCCGGAGCTACAGCGAGAGCAGGCCGGAGCCAAGGCGAGAGCAGGCCGGAGCCAAGGCGAGGGCAGGCCTGAAGCAGAGCCAGGGCAGGCCAGAGCGAGAGCAGGCCGTAGCCAAGGCGAGGGCAGGCAAGAGCGAGAGCTGGTCGGAGCCAGGGCGAGGGCAGTCCGGAGCTGCTGCGAGAGCAGGCCGGAGCCAAGGCGAGAGCAAGCCGGAGCCTAAGCGAGGGCAGGCCAGAGCGAGAACAGGCCGGAGCCAGGACGAGGGCAGGCCGAGGCCTGGGCGAGAGCAGGCCGGAGCCAAGGCGAGGGCAGGACAGAGCCAGAGCAGGCCGGAGCCAGGGCGAGGATGGGCCAGAGTGAGAGCGAGAGGAGGCCGGAGCAAAGGCGAGGGCATGCCAGACCGAGAGCAGGCCGGAGCCAGGACGAGGGCAGGCCAGAGCCAGAGCGAGAGTAGGCTAGAGCCAAAGCGAGGGCAGGCCAGAGCGAGGACAGGCCGGAGCCAAGGCGAGGGCAGGACAGAGCCAGAGCAAGCCGGAGCCAAGGCGAGGGCAGGACAGAGCCAGAGCAGGCCGGAGCCAGGGCGAGGGCAGGCCAGGGTCAGAGCGAGAGGAGGCCGGAGCCAAGGCGAGGGCATGCCAGAGCTAGAACAAGAGCAGGCCGGAGCCAGGGCGAGGGCTGGCCAGAGCCAGAGCGAGAGTAGTTTAGAGCCGAAGCTAGGGCATGCCAGAGCGAGAGCAAGCAGGAGCCAAGGTAAGGGGAGACCGGAACCAGGGCGAGAGCAGGCCGGAGCCAGGGCGAGGCCAGAGCCAGAGCGAGTGCAGGCCAGAGAGAGGGCAGGCCAGAGCGAGAGCAGTTCGGAGCCAGGGCGAGAGCAGGACGGAGCTAAAGCGAGGGCAAGCCGGAGCCCGAGCTGTGGCATAGCGGAGCCAGGGCGAGGGCAGTACGGAGCTAGAGCGAGAGCAGGCCGGAGCCAAGGCGAGAGCAGGCCGTAGCCAAGGCAAGGGCAGGCCAGAGGCAGAACCAGGGTAGGCCAGAGCAACAGCTGGCTAGGGCGAGAGCAGGCTGGAGTCAAGGCAAGGGCTGGCCAGAGCGAGAGCAGGCCAGAGCCAAGGTGAAGGCAGGCCAGAGCGAGAGCAGTTCGGAGCCAGGGCGAGAGCAGGACGGAGCTAAAGCGAGGGCAAGCCGGAGCCCGAGCTGTGGCATAGCGGAGCCAGGGCGAGAGCAGGCCGGAGCCAAGGCGAGAGCAGGCCGTAGCCAAGGCAAGGGCAGGCCAGAGCAACAGCTGGCTAGGGCGAGAGCAGGCTGGAGCCAAGGCAAGGGCTGGCCAAAGCGAGAGCAGGTCAGAGCCAAGGTGAAGGCAGGCCAGAGCCAGAGTGAGAGCAGGCCGGAGCCAAGGCAAAGGCAGGCCAGAGCGAGAGCAGGCCGGAGCCAAGGCGAGGGCTGGCCGGAGCCAGAGCGCGAGCAGGCCGGATCCAAGGTGACAGCAGGCTGAAACCAGAGCGAGAGAATGCCGGAGCCAGGGCGAGGGCAGGCCAGAGCGAGAGCAGGCCGGAGCCAAGGCGAGTGCAGGCCAGAGCCAGAGAGAGGGCAGGCCAGAGCGAGAGCAATTCGGAGCCAGGGCAAGAGCAGGACGGAGCTAAAGCGAGGGCAAGCCGGAGCCCGAGCTGTGGCATAGCGGAGCCAGGGCGAGGGCAGTACGGAGCTAGAGCGAGAGCAGGCCGGAGCCAAGGCGAGAGCAGGCCGTAGCCAAGGCAAGGGCAGGCCAGAGGCAGAACCAGGGTAGGCCTGAGCAACAGCTGGCTAGGGCGAGAGCAGGCTGGAGCCAAGGCAAGGGCTGGCCAGAGCGAGAGCAGGCCAGAGCCAAAGCGAGAGCAGGTCGGAGCCAAGGTGAAGGCAGGCCAGAGCCAGAGTGAGAGCAGGCCGGAGCCAAGGCAAAATCAGGCCAGAGCAAGAGCAGGCCGGAGCCAAGGCGAGAGCAGGCCGGATCCAAGGTGACAGCAGGCCGAAACCAGAGCGAGAGAATGCCGCAGCCAGGGCGAGAGCAGGCCGGTGACAGGGCGAGGGCAGGTCAGAGCGAGAGCAGGCCCGAGCCAAGGCGAGGGCAGGCCGGAGCGAGAGTGAGAGCAGGCCGGAGCCAGGGCGAGGGTAGGTCTTAGCCAGAGCGATAGCAAGCAGAAGCCAGTGCGAAGGCAGGCCGGAGCCAGGGCGAGGGCATGCCGGAGCCAGGTCGAGAGCAGGCCAGAGCCAGGCGAGGGCAGGCCGGAGCCAGGGCGAGAGCAGGCCGGAGCCAATGCGAGGGCAGGCCGAAGCCAGAGCAGGAGCTGGCCGGAGCCAAGGCCAGGGCAGGCCAGAGCAAGGGCAGGGCGAGGTCAGGCCGAAGCCAGAGCTAGAGCAGGCCGGAGCCAGGGCGATTGCAGGCCGGAGCCAAGGCAAGGTCAGACCAGAGTCCGAGCGAGAGCAGGCCGGAGCCAAGTAAAGGGCAGGCCAGAGCCAGCGCGAGAGCATGCCAGAGCCACAGCCAGAGCAGGCCCGAGCTAGAGCGAGAGTAGGCCAGAGCCAAGGCTAGGTCAGGCGCGAGCCAGAGCGATAGAAGTCCGGAGCCAAGGAAAGGGCAGGCCAGAGCGAGAGCAGGCCGGAGCCGAGGCAAGGGCAGGCAAGAACCAGAGCGAGAGCAGGCTAGAGCGAGAGCAGGCAGGAGCCAGTGCAGACCGGTGCCAAGGCGAGAGCAGGCCGGAGCCAAGACGAGGGCAGGCTTGAGCAGAGCCAGGGCAGGCCAAAGCGAGAGCAGGCCAGAGCCAGAACGAGAGCTGGCCGGAGCCAAGGTAAGGGCAGGCCAGAGCCAGAACGAGAGCAGGCCAGTGCTAGAGCGAGAGCAGTCCGGAGCCAAGGCGACGGCAGGCCAGAGCAAGAGCAGTCCGGAGCCAAGGTGAGGGCAGGCCAGAGCCAGAACGAGAGCAGGTCAGTTCCAGAGCGAGAGCAGGCCAGAGCTATAGCAAGAGCAGGCCGGAGCCAGGGCAAGGGCTGGCCAGGGCCAGAGCAGGCCGGAGCCTCGGCGAGGGCAGGCCAGAGCCAAGGCCAGGGCAGGCCAGAGACAGAGCTAGAGCAGGCCAGAGCCATAGCGAGAGCAGGCCGGAGCCAGGGCGAGGGCAAGCCAGAGCCAGAGAGAGAGCAAGCCGGAGCCAGGGTGAGAGCAGGCCGGAGCCAAGGCAAGGGCAGACCAAAGGGAGAGCAGACCGGCGCCAGGACGAGGGCAGGACAGAGCCAGAGAGAGAGCAGGCCGGAGCCAAGACGAGGGCAGGCCAGAGTGAGAGCAGGCCGGAGCCAGGGCGAGGGCAGGCCAGAGCGAGATCAGGACAGAGCTAGGGTGAGGGCAGGACGGAGTCAGGGCGAGGGCAGGCCGGAGTCAGGGCGAGGGCAGGCCGGAGCCAGGGCGAGGGCAGGCCAGAGCCACAGCGAGAGTAGGCCGGAGCCAAGGCGAAGGCATGCAAGATAGAGTGAGAGCAGGCCGGAGCCAGGGCGAGGGCAGGCCAGAGCGAGATCAGGACAGAGCTAGGGTGAGAGCAGGCCGGAGCCAGGGCGAGGGCAGGCCAGAGCCAGCGCGAGAGTAGGCCAGAGCCAAGGCAAGGGCAGGCCAGAGCAAAAGCGAGAGAACACAGTTTTAAATACCTGGCCTGTAGGTAACTGTTTTGAACAGCAAACCAGTGTCAATAACTTTGCTGACACACTGAAATTTTTTTTTAATGGAGGCCAGAAATGGCAGTATTTTCTGAAAACGTATATGTGATCCGTGTGACGGAGAAAACACAGTTTTAAATACCTGGCCTGTAGGTAACTGTTTTGAACAGCAAACCAGTGTCAATAACTGTCCTGACACACTAAAATTTTTTTTTAATGGAGGACAGAAATGGCAGTATTTTGTGAAAACATATATGTAATCCGTGTGACGGAGAAAACACAGTTTTAAATACCTGGCCTGTAGGTAACTGTTTTGAACAGCAAACCAGTGTCAAAAACTTTGCTGACACACTGAAAAGAAAATTTCATGGAGGCCAGAAATGGCAGTATTTTCTGACAACGTATATGTGAGCCGTGTGACGGAGAAAACACAGTTTTAAGTAGATGGATTTTTAGTGCTGTAATATGGAAAGGACCTGGCTGTATTCTGCAGTGCCAACAAGCAAATGGTGCAGAAAAACCGTGTTCTCTGGATTGCTTTTTAAGCAAATAATGAGGATTAAGATGCAAAAAAAATTATTCCTGGCCCCTGAGACCTGGGCCTATTTCCAGAAATATTTAACAGCAGCAGCCAACATAACTGGAATGGAGCCTCTTGTGCTATATGCACTGCAGTCTGCTATATACACCGCCTGCCTATACACCCTGCCTGCCTGATATATCTCTGCAGATGGATTAGTCCTCAGAAGGACTGTTTGTTAAGTTGGATATGTGTAATGTACGGTTTTTCTCCCTACACTACATAATACACGATCAAATCTCTCCCTGACAAAGAAGCAGTCTGATCCGGAGTGACTGTGACGAGCATGGCGGCGCCAGGTCTGATATAGACCTGATGACGCTGTGCGGCCAGCCAATCACTGTAATGCCCACAACCAACATGGCTACGGCATTACAGTGCATGGCAGGCAATCCCTGCATGTTCATTGGCTCTCTAAAGAGCGCCAAACATGCAGGGAGGGGACCCGAGTTCCCGCCCGAGCAACCCGGAAATACTCTCCGAACTTGTCGAGCACCATGGTGCTCCGGCGAGTACCGAGTAGTGGCGAGCGCGTTCGCTCATCACTAATCACAATGGATAAATATTACCTGTGGTCATATTGGAGCAGAAGGAAAAGAGGGCTACTGCACACCTCAATACCGTAAAAGCTCACACACAGCTCCCTATATACAGGGTGGTCCAAAAGTAGGTGGACAGAAAATAATAACATTTATTTTGATTTATATATAAAATTATATTTACTAACACAAGCATAACATTAACAATTACATTTTATTCTGAACAATAATGCAAAACCCCTTAAATTTTATCAACGCAGGTGCTCAAACTGTTTTCCATTACAATTTGCACAGCTTTGAAGTCTGCCTCTTACGCTTCGACAAACTTTTTTTGCACAAGTCTCTTTTAATTTCTTGAAATGCATCTCTTATGTAATTTTTCAAATCACTGACACTTTTTGGTTTTCGACTATAAACTTTGTCTGTGAGGAATGAAAAGTGGAATCTGATTGGTTGCTAAGGGCAACTGAGCCAGTTTCACTTTACACCATGTTTGATAAACCTCCCCCTTCATAACCTTATTACACTTTCTGTGCACCTACTTTTGGACCACCCTATATAGTATGAGCCCCGGTTATCTCCTATATACAATATGAGCTCCAGCATAGCCTCTCTATAAACAATATGAGCCCTCACATAGCCTCCTATATACAGTATGAGCCCCCATATAGCTTCCTACATTCAGTCTGAGTCCCCAAATAGCCTCCGACATTCAGTATGAGCCCCCACATAACCTCCCATATACAGTACAAACCCCCACACAGCCTCCATATATACAGTGTGAGCCCCACATAGCCTGCATATACAGTGTGTCCCATATATATAGCCTCCTATTTACAGTATGAGCCCCAAATAGCCTCATATATACAGCATAAGCCCCCCATAGCCTCCTATATACCGCATGAGCACCACATAGCCTCTGTATATACAGCAGGAGCCCCCACATAGCCTCCCTGTATATAGTGTGAGCACCAAGGAGCCTCTTATATACAAGATGAGCCTTCACATAGCCTCCTATACACAGTATAAGCCCCCACATAGCCTCCTACATACACTATGAACCCCCACATAACCTCCTACATTCAGTATGAGCCCTCACATAGCCTCCTAATCTAGTATGTGCCCCCACATAGCTTCCTATATATAGCATGAGCCCCACATAGCCTCTGTATATACAGATTGAGCCCCAACATAGCCCCCTATATACAGTATGAGCCTCCACATGGGCTCCTGTATACAGTATGAGCCCCACATAACCTTCATATATACAGTGTGAGCCCCACATAGCCTCCATATATACAGTGTGAGTCCCAAATAGCCCCCAATATACATACAAATATACCATATACATGAAAAAAACAATAACACATACTCACCATATCATCATATGCATACTCATACTCATTAGGGCTTGTTCAAAAACACACCTACAGTGAGCTATCACACAATAAAAAAGCCTGATGTTTGTAGTGCATTTAATATTTACCTGTTGTCTTTTAGGCTACAGATGAAAAAATGCAGAAAAAAAAAGTAAATTAAAAAACTTGCTGATTGCTGTGCACTCTGCTGATAGCACACTGTCACAGGTTGCGAGCACCCAGGACAAGACAAGTATATGCCCCCTAACCCGTGAACCAATAGCACTCCGTGAGTCCTTTCCAAAAGCCCAGTATTGCACGTGTATTGTAATTTAAGGAAAATACTGATGTAATTATACTTTGCAATTTCATTTCTTAATTTTTTTTCTGTTTTTTGCTGAAGTCATCTCTCGAATTTTAAAAATATAAAACGCAATACATTATTTTATTTGTATGCTTTCTATTTTCTTAATACATTTTTTATAGAACAATGTTATTACCTTAGCCCTATTCCTAGCCCTAACCATTAGCTTAATCCTAAACCAGTCTCTTGACCTGCTTGTAACACTTGTTCGGGTTAGTAAAAATGTAAAACTATAAAAGCAGCTCTATGTAATAAATGAAGACCGTGTTGAGTAGCAAAGCGAATGCCCACCCAACGCTATTTATGCAGAACGCAGAAGGGGAGATGAGTTTGCCAGTGGCTGCTGGTCTACATAAGCAAAGATGGAAATTACAAAGCTTAGTATAATGAAGTGAGCTTTCTCATATAAGTCTCTGCCTAAGCAGAGCACAACAGCCTATGGCAAACTCATCTCAAGTGGTTCCCTCTACGTAGACAGAGACTGGGACAACAGAAAATGAGTAGAGAATGAATGAACACTGCTTATATGCACTGCACATGAGTAGAGCTACCTTCAATAATGTATTGCTCATTTTCTGTCATCTTGGTCACTGCTTATACATAGCACTGAAGTCAAAATGAGTTTGTCATAGACTTCTGCGCTCTGCATAGACAGCAATCAAAACAAACATTTGTCATTTCAGCCGCTGCTTATGCTGAGTACAGCAGTGGATGAGAAATTCATCTTGTTTGCTTTGTTTGTAGCCACTCGATACAAATAATATAGAGATCTCAACTGTTTCTCAATAAGTACAATGGTCAGGTATGTAGTTCATTGATGTGGATAAATAATACAGCATATTGTTAAAATGGGCCCTAAAATCCTAAAATTATCTGTGAGATAATACTGAAGTGATGGAAATGGAAAAGATAAAGTTTCAACTAACTAAAAACAGTAGAACAAAAACAGATTTAATTTTATTACAACCCTTATATCAAACTGATAGATTCCCATACTTATACTGTAGCATATACCTTGGCATCTTATTGGTCAGTTACTGATCACATGACCAGTTCCATCCAGGTGCCTGTGCGCTCAGTTGACAGTTGAGGAAAGTGACAGTTGGAGTTGACTGGTGATAGTGAAGAAGTTGTCTGCGGGCTGTGAGCAAATCGATGATATGGAAAAAGAGGAGATTGTAGGGAAGAAGAGAGAGAGAAAAAGAAGACACTTGGACTCATCGACTGATGAGGAGTCTTCAATCAAAAAATCCAAATGGAGAGGAAGAAAGGGTAAAAAAAAAGACTCGGGACGAAAGATGTCTCCCACCCCAGAGATGGAGCGAGTGGATGAGGACGTCCTTGCCCAGAGTGAAGGAATGAAGAACAGAAGACATTTGGGCTCATCGGCTGATGAGAAGCCTTCTATCAAAAAGCCCCAAAGGAAGGGAAAAAAGAGGAAGAAACCAGACTCAGGACGGAAGATGTCTCCCACCTCAGAGATGGCGCAAGCAGATGAAGACATCATTGTCCAGAGAAAATTACCGAAGAACAGAAGAATCAGCCTGGACTGTTCAGAGGAAGGAAAGACACCATCAATCCAGGCCAATAGCCAGAAGAAAGAAGACGTGGGAGGCTCAGGTAAAAAGAGAAATGTAACTAGTAATTATAGGGAACATTATTGTGCATGTTTTATACCTCCACATGTAATCCAGGGATAAAGTCACCAAAATGATTCCAAATCTACCTTTATAATAAAAAATTACAAAAAACAGTTTTATATTTGAGCAGATGATTATAAAAAACACATACCTCCTGGAATAGCGCCATTCCAACGATGTTGGCACTGAGGTAAATATGAAGTGTTTTTACTTTATTTGGGGCACTGTAGCATTCCAGAAGGGGTTGACATGTAGTGGACAACCCCTTAAATGACTTTCTGCAGAAAACGGTCCCAAAAAGTTGCCAAATTTGTGCAAATGTTAGAATGTTGCAATCTCCTTCTCTACTCCCCTCTTATTGCCTCTTCCCACAATCGCATACAAGATGTCTCCAGTGCATCCCCCCTACTCTGGAAAGCTCTACCTCAACACATCCGACTCTCGCCTACTGCGGAAACCTTCAGAAGGAACATGAAGACCGACCTCTTCCGACAAGCCTACACCCTGCAGTAACCACCGCCCCACCACATCGCTGCATAACAGGCTCTACCCTCACCTACCCCACCTGTGGTGGAGGCGGAGCCTGCCGTGTGCTGCAAGAGTTGTGCTGTGTGTGGAGAGAGCTCCTGGGAAGGGAGGAGAGCCAGGCGGAGGTGACCGAGCGGACCGGGAGGACCAGTAGGAGGCGACCGGAGGGACGAGCGCAAGAGAGCGCTGTGGCAGCGTGCAGTGCCGGCCAGCGGAGGGTGCCAGGTGGTGGTGACCAGGAGGTGATCAGGAGGACCGGTAAGAGGCGACCGGAGGGACAAGCGCGCTGTGATAGCGTGCAGCGTCCCCTTAACTGATCCCTCTGACCACATTAAATTGACCCCCCCGTCCTCATTTAATTGATCCCCGACTACCCCCCGTCCATATTAAAGTGATCCCCCTGACCACATTTAAATGATTGACCCCCCCAGCCCATAATTGATTGATCCCCTTGTCCTATTTAATAGATTCCCCTTGTCCACTTTTACTCATCCCCAGTCCCTATCTATTTGCCTTATCCCCCACCATATTTAATTAACCCCTGTCCATAATTAATTGATTGATTCCCCAGACCACAATTAATTATTTCCCCAGTCCATATTTATTGATATTATTGATACTTATTGATCCCCAGTCCTTAGTTAATTGACCCACCGTCCATACCTATTTATTTGCTTTACCCCCCATCCTATTTAATTAAACCCCCTGTCCATAATTAATTGATTGATTCCCTAGTCCACAATTAATTATTTCCCCAGTCCATACTTATTGATCCCAGTCCATAGTTAATTGACACACCGTCCATACTTAATTAATCCACCTGACCCACTCAGCTGATCCCCCGTCCATACTTAACTGATCCCGCGCCGATATCTAATCGATACACTTGCACATCCCTAATTGATCCCCGTCCATACACCTATATATAAATAATTGTGTTTTGTACTTGTACATATATACTGACTGTATCCCCATATTTAGAATGACGTCCATGTTGGCCGAAGCCGTGCAGTGTACATCTTGCGCAATGTATGCATTCCCTGAGCTACCGCTCAGGGATCCATACTGCTGCGAGAGATGTGAGCATATCGTGCACTTGGAAGCCCAAATCCTGGATCTAAGTGCTCAGATAGCGGTACTGAGGAGCATCGACAACATGGAACGGAGTTTGCTGCTCACCGAGCAGACACTCAATGGGTCAACACTGGGGGTGCAGCTTAGTGGGGAAGCGCAGGCTGAACAGGCAGGGAGCTGGGTAACAGTTAGAAGGGATAGAGGGAAGAAGTATAGGAAGGCTGGTTCAGAACCGGCATTATTGGAGCACGACAGATCCTCTGACCGCCGGGGGAGTGTATGCTCCAGTAATGAGGGGGAGGGGGGAAGTGTAGGGCAGGCTAGACAGGTCCTGGTAGTGGGTGACTCTATTATTAGGGGGACAGACAGGGCAATCTGTCACAAAGACCGGGATCGCCGAACGGTGTGCTGCCTCCCTGGCGCTCGAGTCCGGCACATCGTGGATCGGGTTGACAGGTTACTGGGTGGGGCTGGCGAAGACCCAGCGGTCATGGTCCACATTGGCACCAATGACAAAGTGAGTGGTAGATGGAGGGTCCTTAAAAATGATTTCAGGGATCTAGGTAGGAAGCTTAGGGCAAGGACCTCCAAGGTAGTTTTCTCAGAAATACTACCAATCCCGCGAGCCACACAGGATCGCCAACGGGAGGTTAGGGAGGTGAATAAGTGGCTAAAGAGTCGGTGCAAGGCAGAAGGGTTTGGGTTCATGGAGAACTGGGCCGACTTCGCTGTCGGCTACAGGCTCTACCGTAGGGACGGGCTGCACCTCAATGGGGAGGGTGCAGCGGTGCTGGGGAAGAAGATGGCTAATAGGTTGGAGGAGTTTTTAAACTAGAGACGGGGGGGGGAAACCAAGGAAATAGGTGGGATGTGAGGCAAGCAAGGGGGAAGGGGAGAAGTGAATATAATGAGGGTGGAGAGGAGGGTGGGGATAGTACAGTTAGATCGTTAGAGAAGAATAGGATGCTAAATAACCCCAAAGTTTTATCTTGCATGCTGACCAACGCAAGAAGCCTGACCAATAAGGCAGATGAGCTGCGGGCGCTTATATCGGAGGAGAGGTATGACATCGTAGGTATAACAGAGACTTGGCTAGACGATAGCTACGACTGGGCGGTAAATTTAACAGATTATAGTTTATTTAGAAGGGACCGGAAACAGGGGAAGGGCGGAGGAGTCTGCTTATATGTAAAGTCACGTCTAAAGCCCAGACTAAGGGAAGATATAGGAGAGGGAGAAGAGGGGGTCGAGTCCATGTGGGTAGAGATAGAGGGGGCAAAAAATAATAAAATATTACTGGGGGTCTGCTATAAGCCACCCAATATAACAGAGGAGAATGAGAAACTGCTATTAGGACAAATAGACAAAGTAGCAAAACATAATGAGGTGATTGTAATGGGGGACTTCAACTACCCGGATATTGACTGGGAAACAGAAACCTGTAGATCGCAGAAAGGAAAAAGGTTCTTGACAAATATCAAGGATAATTATCTCTCCCAACTAGTGCAGGAACCAACGAGAGGGAAGGCAGTGTTGGACTTAATATTGACTAATAGGCCTGATAGAATAACTGAGGTACAGATAGGGGGGCACCTAGGTAATAGCGATCATAATATTATCAATTTCAAAATGCCCTTCAGTAGGGTTATCAATAAGGGAACAACTAAAACATTAAACTTTAGGAGGGCGAAGTTTGATCAGCTGAAAGAAAACCTTCAACTTATAGACTGGGACAAAGTTCTTAATCTAGGAAATACGAATAGTAAATGGGAAACCTTCAAAAGAATTCTGAATACTCAGTGCGAGAGGTATATACCGTATGGGAATAAAAGGGCCAGAAATAAGAGGAAACCAATATGGTTGAATAAGAACGTAAAAGGGGCGTTAAATAGCAAAAAAGAGGCATTCAAGAGATTAAAACAGGAAAACAGCAAGGAGGCACTAATGTGTTACAAGGAAAAAACGAGAACCTGCAAAAAACAAATAAAAATAGCAAAGGAAGAAACAGAGAGACGTATTGCTAGGGAAAGTAGATCAAATCCCAAACTGTTCTTTACGTATATAAATAGTAAAAGGATTAAATCAGATAATATTGGACCGATAAAAAGTGAGGAAGGCAAAATCATAGAGAAAGATGAGGATAAAGCTAATCTATTAAATAAATTTTTTTCGTCAACTTTCACAAAGGAAAAAGAACTAACAGGCGAAATGAGAAGTGACAAGCTTAATCCTCCACTAAGTATGACAAATCTAACCCAAGCTGGGGTACAGAAACGCCTCAGTAACATTAAAATAAACAAATCACCAGGACCTGATGGCATACACCCACGGGTACTAAGGGAACTAAGTAATGTGATAGACAGACCGTTATATCTTATATTTAAGGACTCTGTTGAGACTGGGTCTGTGCCACTTGATTGGCGACAGGCGAATGTAGTGCCAATATTCAAAAAGGGAGCGAAAAGTGACGCCGGAAACTATCGGCCGGTGAGTCTGACGTCCGTTGTGGGCAAAATTTTTGAAGGCTTTATTAATGAGGCAATCATGGAGCATCTTGACGCTAATAATCTATTAACCCCGAACCAACACGGATTCATGAGGAATCGCTCCTGCCAAACAAACCTGATTGACTTCTACGAGGAGGTTAGCTCTCGAGTAGATCAGGGGGAACCAGTGGATGTCGTGTATCTCGACTTCTCAAAAGCGTTCGATAGCGTGCCACATAATAGGTTGGTATACAAAATGAGAATGATGGGGCTGGGGGAAAATGTCTGCAAGTGGGTAGCTAACTGGCTAAAGGATAGAAGGCAGAGGGTGGTTATAAATGGAATATACTCAGATTGGGTAAGCGTCACTAGTGGGGTACCACAGGGGTCTGTACTAGGCCCAATGTTATTTAATATCTTTATTAACGACATAGTCAACGGGATAAATAGTAAAATATCAATATTTGCAGATGACACAAAGTTATGTAAAACAATTAATACAAAAGAGGATAGTGAAGACCTACAGAGGGATTTGGATAAGCTGGGTAGGTGGAGCATTAAATGGCAAATGAGGTTTAACGAGGAGAAATGTAAGGTCATACATATGGGAAGGAAAAATGGAAGTCACCAGTACTCACTGAATGGGAAATCATTGGGGAATTCAGAGATGGAGAAGGACTTGGGCATCTTGATTGATAGCAAACTAAATTGGAGTGCCCAAAGTCAGGCCGCTGCTGTAAGGGCAAACAGGGTAATGGGATGTATCAGAAGAGGTATAGCTGCAAAGGATGAGAACATTGTTCTTCCACTGTACAAAGCACTGGTCAGACCACACTTGGAATACTGTGCTCAGTTATGGGCCCCAGTATATAGAAAGGATATAAATGAGCTTGAAAAGGTACAAAGGAGGGCAACAAAATTAATAAGGGGAATGGAGGGACTGCAATACCCAGAGAGGTTGGCAAAACTAGGACTATTCAGCCTGGAAAAGAGAAGGTTGAGGGGGGACATAATAAATGTGTACAAATATGTTAGGGGACAGTATAGAGACCTTGCCCGGGATTTGTTCAAAAGGAGGGATATTACGGTAACAAGAGGGCACTCACTAAGACTGGAAGAGAAAAGGTTTCAGCACCAGCATAGGAAGGGGTTCTTTACGGTAAGAGCAGTGAGAATATGGAATTCACTGAGTGAGGAGACGGTAATGTCGGATTCACTAAACCAGTTCAAGCGGGGACTGGATGCTTTTCTAGATACCAGGCAGATTTCTGCATATACTTAAAAATAGAATAAAATAGTAGGTTGATACAGGGATTTATTCTGACTGCTGGTTTCAGAGTCGGGAGGGAATTTTTCCTCAGGTGAAGATTGGCTAAATCATTTGGGGTTTTTGCACTCCTCTGGATCAACTTTAGCAATTACAGAACTAACAGGTCGAACTTGATGGACGCAAGTCTTTATTCGGCTTTACGAACTATGTAACTATGTAACCTACTGTATCCTCACCCATCCCTTTGTAGACTGTGGCCCTCGCGGGTAGGGTCCTCTCTCCTCCTGGACCAGTCGCTAACTTGTATTGTTCATGATTATTGTACTTGTCTTTACTATGTATACACCTTCTCACATGTAAAGCGACAGGGAATAAATGGCGCCATAATAATAAAGAATAATAATAATCCTAGTGATACGTGTAAAGGATTGTCCGTCTCTTTTTAGGTTTATTTCATGAGTATTGCAGTTGCTTCTCAGCACCGTACGCCGTACAATTAGAAATCCTTGTGTCTGCCTTGTGTACCTGCTGTAGCAGATGTGCCATGTCTGCGTTATCTGCCATATTGAGCTCTTCTCCTATATGGTTCCTGTAATGTGGAGCACATCACCCATATTGCTAGATTCTTATCAATTGTTCTTGATCCCATCTCCTGACAGCAGTGATAGATCGGTGACATGGAGCTGCTGTCCCCTGATGTATAATGTGGAGTCTCAGAGCATCATTATTTATCAAAACTGTTCATTACATTGTCTTTGTTGTCCATAGCAACCAACCAGAGCTCAGCTTTCATTTCTCAACCTGCTTTGGTAAAATGAAAGCTGATTTCTGATTGGTTGTTATGGGTAAATAGACACTCCTACTGTAAGGCTGTGTGCACACGATGCTTTATGCTGCTTTTTTTTCAGTGCAGATTTGTCACAAAACCTGAAGGATTTCCAGATGCCAGCAAAGTGAATGAGAATCCTGAAGTCTCATTCACACGTTGCTTATTTGTGACTTGCAGATTTGGTGCAGACTTAACCCCTTCACTCCACAGCTAATTTCCGCTTTTGTGTTTCTATTTTTTCACCCCCTTCTTCCAGAGCCATAACAATTGTTTTGTCCACATAGACATATGAGGGCTTATTTTTTTGCGGGACGAGTTTTACTTTTGAATGACACCATTCATTTCACCACTAGTGTACTGGAAAAAGGGAAACAATTCCAAGTGCAGTGAAATTGTGGAAAAAAAATGCAATATGACATTGTTTTCTGGGAATTGTGTTTACATATTGTAGTAAAAATTACCTTGCAATATTATTCTCCTCATCAATACGATTACGGCAATACCCAACATCTCCAGTTTTTAATTATTTTAGTGGTGAAAAAATTCTGAAGTTTGGCCCCCCAAATTTTTAGGGTTGTACATAAAGTACTTTTTGCTGCTATTTAAACGATATATACTTCCCATATTCCTACTTATGTACATACCCTATGTTTGATTATATAGTTGTGGTATTTTACCACTAATGAGCATATTCATTCTACTGCCCTATCAATGGAATAACAATTATGCATATACTTACCCCAAGTGCCACCTTTGTTTGGGTACCCTTTGCCCATTTTTTGACTTTCATTATTATTTATTTTAATTCATAAATATATTCCATCTATATATCGTTGTAACTTGTTATTTCTCTTTGGCACAATTGTTCTTGGGCGCTCAACATTTATACTTTATTTTGTCTGTGGTCTAATTTTTGTGGAACTGCAGGGACTAAAAAAACGATACCACATATGTGTATTTTTTTTTAATATCTTTACTTTCAATGGGGCAAAGAGGGGTGATTTGAACTTTTTATTTTTTTAACCAACTAACAGCATATCAAACAAAAGGGTATAACCATATAATTTGCATAAAAAACCCTTAACATGCAACCTTTATTAAAGATAATTAAAATTATCCATACAAAGAAATAATCTGAAGATCAAAGTGAAAAATAATGAATGTGCAGAATTAGTCTGCTCCTATTGTCCCCTATGATGATCATTCCTGACTGCAGGGGTTGGCACCCTAAATATAGTACAACAATGGCGCCCCCACTCACAAGTCGTCTATCCCTCAAAGTCCCTATAAGTCCCTGGAAACAACAGTGAGCAATAGATTAGGGCTAATATGATAATATAAACCTAGAAAATTATATCTATAAATTAGGCAACAAGAGTATATTGTAAAATATGTATCTCTTTATTAAATCGATTAAAAACACAAAACATGTTATACGTGTTATAAAAAATTATGTGGAGGGGAAAGAAAAGGGTGGAAAGGAATAAAATTATGTTACAGGGCGAAGGAGATGAGTGTGCACTCCATGCTACATACAGGGAATACCAATTCAAAAAGGTCAATATATGATAAATTGCATAGAATTTTATTATACATTACATCATAATCAAGTTTACACTGTGTTCCAAATTATTATGCAAATAATATTTTCTCAGCTTTTCCCAAATTACCTATATGAATTGCAGTCATTGTAATTTTCCAGTCAAATAACTATTAGAGGACAACTGAAAGGTTTTTGTACAAACTGCCTGTGATAACAGTATATTTTTAAAAAAATAAAAAACTCAAACTGCACTCAAAATGCATGTTCCAAATTATTATGCACAGCAGAGTTTTCAACCTTTTCATTTTAATAAAGAACAAAAAAAATGGTCAATTTTGAAATTATAAGCATTAACATGTTATTACAAACTGAAATCAAACAGTTTTCAACTCAAAACTTTATTCTAGGTGATGTTACATTTGCACATAGGACCCCTTGTTCAAAATGAGCTTCTGAACTCTCTCGTCCATTGAATTTGTCAGGTTTTGGATGGTTTCTGCTTTAATTGTTTTGCATGAGGACAGAATACCCTCCCAGAGCTGTTGCTTAGATGTGAACTGCCTCCCGCCATCATAGACACTCCTTTTGATGATGCTCCAGAGGTTCTCAATGGGGTTGAGGTCAGGGGAGCATGGCTGCCACACCATAAGTTTGTCCCCTTTTATGCCCATAGCAGCCAGAGATGCAGATGTGTTATGTGCAGCATGAGATGGGGCATTATCATGCATGAAATGATCTCGATGGTCCAGATGGATGGAGTGGAGGATGGCTGGTTGATGGACACCCCAAGCAAACACGGCTACGGCGCTAACAAGGGGGAGGTGGAGTAATGTTTTGGGCTGGAATCATGGGGAGAGAGATTGTTGGCCCTTTTAGGATCCCTGAAGGGGTAAAGATGAACTTCATAATGTATGTTGAGTTTCTCAAACAGCACTTCCTTCCATGGTTCAAGAAGAAGAACCGTGCATTCCGCAGTGAGATCATTTTCATGCATGATAATGCCCCGTCTCATGCTGCACATAACACATCTGCATCTCTGGCTGCTATGGGCATAAAAGGGGGTGCGTCTTATAGTCCAAATGTTGGGGGGGTATATACAATACAGACCAAAAGTTTGGACACACCTCATTTATAGATTTTTCTGTATTTTCTTGACTATGAAAATTGAACATTCACACTGAAGGCATCAAAACTATGAATTAACACATGTGGAATTATATACTTAACAAAAAAGTGTGAAACAACTGAAAATATGTCTTATATTCTAGGTTCTTCAAAGTATCCACCTTTTGCTTTGATGACTGCTTTGCACACCCTTGGCATTCTCTTGATGAGCTTCAAGAGGTAGTCACTGGAAATGGTCTTCCAACAATCTTGAAGGAGTTCCCAGAGATGCTTAGCACTTGTTGGCCCCTTTGCCTTCACTCTGCGGTCCAGCTCACCCCAAACCATCTCGAATGGGTTCAGGTCTGGTGACTGTGGAGGCAAGGTCATCCTCGCATAGCACTCCATCACTCTCTTTCTTGGTCAAATAGCCCTTACACAGCCTAGAGGTGTGTTTGGGGTCATTGTCCTGTTGAAAAATAAATGATGGTCCAACTAAACGCAAACCAGATGGAATAGCATGCCGCTGCAAGATGCTGTGGTAGCCATGCTGGTTCAGTATGCCTTCAATTTTGAATAAATCCCCAACAGTGTCACCAGCAAAGCACCCCCACACCATCACACCTCCTCCTCCATGCTTCACGGTGGGAACAAGGCATGTAGAGTCCATCTGTTCACCTTTTCTGCATTGCACAAAGGTTGGAACCAAAGATCTCAAATTTGGACTCATCAGACCAAAGCACAGATTTCCACTGGTCTAATGTCCATTCCTTGTGTTCTTTAGCCCAAACAAGTCTCTTTTGCTTGTTGCCTGTCCTTTGCAGTGGTTTCCTAGCAGCTATTTTACCATGAAGGCTTGCTGCACAAAGTCTCCTCTTAACAGTTGTTGAAGAGATGTGTCTGCTGCTAGAACTCTGTGTGGCATTGACCTGGTCTCTAATCTGAGCTGCTGTTAACCTGCGATTTCTGAGGCTGGTGACTCAGATAAACTTAGCCTCAGAAGCAGAGGTGACTCTTGGTCTTCCTTTCCTGGGGTAGTCCTCATGTGAGCCAGTTTCTTTGTAGCGCTTGATGGTTTTTGCAACTGCACTTGGGGACACTTTCAAAGTTTTCCCAATTTTTCGGACTGACCTTCATTTCTTAAAGTAATGATGGCCACTCGTTTTTCTTTACTTAGCTGCTTCTTTCTTGCCATAATACAAATTCTAACAGTCTATTCAGTAGGACTATCAGCTGTGTATCCACTTCTGCACAACACAACTGATGGTCCCAACCCCATTTATAAGGCAAGAAATCCCTCTTATTAAACCTGACAGGGCACACCTGTGAAGTGAAAACCATTTCCGGTGACTACCACTTGAAGCGCATCAATAAATGCCAAGAGTGTGCAAAGCAGTCATCAAAGCGAATGGTGGCTACTTTGAAGAACGTAGAATATAAGACACATTTTCAGTTGTTTCACACTTTTTTGTTAAGTATATAATTCCACATGTGTTAATTCATAGTTTTGATGCCTTCAGTGTGAATGTACAATTTTCATAGTCATGAAAATACAGAAAAATCTTTAAATGAGAAGGTGTGTCCAAACTTTTGGTCTGTACTGTATATATACTGTGGCTGGTGAGGGGTGTGGGAGGAGCGGCAGCAGCGGAGGAGCGGGGCACAGGAGGAAGGAGCCGCCTGCTGCAGCCTACACTGTCCCCGCTGCTAAAGAAAATGAATATTCACTGCTCCTCACCCCCATGGGGCGTGGGGAGCATTGAATATTCATTCTCCTTAATAGTGGCACACAGTGTAGCTGCAGCGCGGCTCCTGCTGTTGCCGGAATCGCCTGTGCCCGCTGTAAAAGGGCATCAATATTAAACCTCTCTCCATGCCCATGGGCGTGGGGAGGGGTGAATATTCATGTCCTTTAATAAGCTGGCACACGCAATAGCCCGGCAGGAGCCGTGCTGCGGCTACGCTGTGTGGCGGATATTAAGGAGCATGAAATCACTGCTCCCCACGCACACAGTCCCGGTGTGGGGAGCAGTGACTTCCGGCAGCTGATCTCTCTCCTTGTGAGCCGTGCATGGCAGTGATGTCATGCGCGGCTCACATGGAGAGATCAGTGAGGGCATACAGGTCGCTGCGCTGGAGGAGAGAAGAAAGGTGAGTAGGAGTGTTTATTTTTTTATGTGCAGCCTGGTGGGGATTAGGGGGACCATGCATACTAGGATAAGGATGAGGGGGCCATACATACAAGTGCCATGCATACCAGGATAACGCTGAGGGGGGCAGACATAACAGGATAAAGATGAGGGGGCCATACATACCAGGATGAGGATGAGAGGCCATACATGCCAGGATAAGGATGAGGGGTGCCATGTATACCAGGATAGGGATTAGGGGTGCCATGCATAGCAGGATAGGGATTAGGGGCGCCATGCATACCAGGATAAGGATTAGGGGCGCCATGCATACCAGGACAGGGATGAGGGGTGCCATGCATACTCGGACAGGGATGAGGGGTGCCATGCATACCAGGATGGGGATGAGGGGTGCCATGCATACCAGGATGGGGATGAGGGGTGCCATGCATACCAGGATAAGGATGAGGGGTGCCATGCATACCAGGATAAGGATGAGGGGTGCCATGCGTACCAGGATGGAGAGATTCCAGGCATACCAGGATGGGGATGGGGACCACGTATAAAAGGAAGGGGGGGGCATATATACCAGGATGGGGGATATTGTCAGAATTGGGGGACATTACCCCTATACCAGTGTCAGCAGAAGACCCCCTCCCCCTTAAAAGTGCATCATGAACTCATTTTTTGCTTACAGTTTTTTTCTATTTTCCTCCTCTAAAACCTAGGTGCGTCTTATAGTCCGAAAAATGCGGTATTTCTATGTCCAAAAAAAATACTATTCATCCAATGGATATAATCCAAGAAATATGCATAATGCATGTTATATACCGTATTTTTCGGACTATAAGACAAAATTTTGGAGGAAAGTGGGGGGGTACGTCTTATAGTCTGAATGTGGGGTACGTATATATACAAAAAAAAAAAAGTGTGAAACAACTGAAAATATGTCTTATATTCTAGGTTCTTCAAAGTAGCCACCTTTTGCTTTGATGACTGCTTTGCACACTCTTGGCATTCTCTTGATGAGCTTCAAGAGGTAGTCACCGGAAATGGTCTTCCAACAATCTTGAAGAAGTTCCCAGAGATGCTTAGCACTTGATGGCCCTTTTGCCTTCACTCTGCGGTCCAGCTCACCCCAAACCATCTCGATTGGGTTCAGGTCTGGTGACTGTGGAGGCCAGGTCATCTGGCGTAGCACCCCATCACTCTCCTTCTTGGTCAAATAGCCCTTACACAGCCTGGAGGTGTGTTTGGGGTCATTGTCCTGTTGAAAAATAAATGATGGTCCAACTAAACTCAAACCGGATGAAATAGCATGCCGCTGCAAGATGCTGTGGTAGCCATGCTGGTTCAGTATGCCTTCAATTTTGAATAAATCCCCAACAGTGTCACCAGCAATGCACCCCCACATCATCACACCTCCTCCTCCATGCTTCACGGTGGGAATCAGGCATGTAGAGTCCATCCGTTCACCTTTTCTGCGTCGCACAAAGACACGGTGGTTGGAACCAAAGATCTCAAATTTGGACTCATCAGACCAAAGCACAGATTTCCACTGGTCTAATGTCCATTCCTTGTGTTCTTTAGCCCAAACAAGTCTCTTCTGCTTGTTGCCTGTCTTTAGCAGTGGTTTCCTAGCAGTTATTTTACCATGAAGGCCTGCTGCACAAAGTCTCCTCTCAACAGTTATTGTAGAGATATGTCTGCTGCTAGAACTCTGTGTGGCATTGACCTGGTCTCTAATCTGAGCTGCTGTTAACCTGCGATTTCTGAGGCTGGTGACTCGAATAAACTTATCCTCAGAAGCAGAGGTGACTCTTGGTCTTCCTTTCCTGGGGCGGTCCTCATTTGAGCCAGTTTCTTTGTAGCGCTTGATGGTTTTTGCAACTGCACTTGGGGACACTTCCAAAGTTTACCCAATTTTTCGGACTGACTGACCTTCATTTCTTAAAGTAATGATGGCCACTCGTTTTTCTTTACTTAGCTGCTTTTTCATGCCATAATACAAATTCTAACAGTCTATTCAGTAGGACTATCAGCTGTGTATCCACCAGACTTCTGCTTAACACAACTGATGGTCCCAAACCCCATTTATAAGGCAAGAAATCCCACTTATTAAACCTGACAGGGCACATCTGTGAAGTGAAAACCATTTCCGGTGACTACCTCTTGAAGCTCATCAAGAAAATGCCAAGAGTGTGCAAAGCAGTCATCAAACCAAAAGGTGGCAACTTTGAAGAACCTAGAATATAAGACATATTTTCAGTTGTTTCACACTTTTTTGTTAAGTATATAATTCAACATGTGTTAATTCATAGTTTTGATGCCTTCAGTGAGAATGTACAATTTTCATAGTAATGGAAATACAGAAAAATCTTTATATGAGAAGGTGTGTCCAAACTTTTGGTCTGTACTGTATATATACTGTGGCTGGTGAGGGGCGTGGGGGGAGCGGCAGCAGCGGAGGAGCGGGGCACAGGAGGAAGG
The DNA here is from genome assembly GCF_046119375.1 of Phyllobates terribilis. Classification (NCBI taxonomy): domain Eukaryota; kingdom Metazoa; phylum Chordata; class Amphibia; order Anura; family Dendrobatidae; genus Phyllobates; species Phyllobates terribilis. The sequence goes on along the minus strand of NW_027362898.1, from coordinate 1,062,703 downwards.
AGCCGCCTGCTGTAGCCTACACTGCCCGCTACTAAAGAAAATGAATATTCACTGCTCCCCACGCCCATGGGCAGGTGGAGCACTGAATATTAATTTTCCTTAGTAGCCGGCACACAGTGCAGCCACAGCACAGCTCCTGCTGCTGCCAGGCGATCGTGTGTGCCTGCCCATGGCCGTGGAAAGGGGTGAATTTTTATGCTCTCTAATAGCGAGCAAATGCGATTGCCTAGCAGCAGCAGGAGCCGCGCTGCGGCTACACTGTGTGCCGGCTATTAAGGAGAATGAAGTTCCTGATCCCCACGCACACAGTCCCAGCGTAGGAGCAGTGACTATTCCCGCAGTTCATCTCTATTTGTGAGGGCATATAGCAGTCATGCACAGCTCACACGGTGAGATCAGTGCTGGCAAACAGGACGCAGCGATGGAGCAGAGGGGAGGAAGGTGAGTAGAAGTGTTTATTTCTTTTGTGCATACCAGTATAGGGATGAGGGGTGCCATGCATACCTGGAAGAGGGATGAGGGGTGTCAAGCATACCAGGAAGAGGGATGAGGGGGGCTTTGTATACCAGGATAGGGATGAGGGGTGCCATGCATACCAGGATAGGGATGAAGGGTGCCATGCATACCAGGATTGGGATGAGGAGTGCTATGCATGCCAGGAAGAGGGATACCATGCATACCAGGATAGGGATGAGGGGTGCCATGGGTGCCATGCATACCAGGATAAGGATGAGGGATACCATGCATACCAGGATAGGGATGAGGGGTGCCATGCATACCAGGATAAGGATTAGGGGTGCCATGCATACCAGGTTGAGGGGTGCCATGCATACCAGGATATGGATGAGGGGTACCATGCATACCAGGATAAGGATGAGGGATGCCATGCATACCAGGATGAGGGGTGCAATGCATACCAGGATGGGGATCAGGCATGCCATGCATACCAGGATGGATGGGTGCCATGCATACCAGGATGAGGGGTGCCTTGCATACCAGGATGGAGATCAGGGGTGCCATGCATACTAGGATGGGGATTAAGGGTGCCATGCAAACCAGGATGGAGGGGTGCCATGCATACCAGAATGGAAAGATGCCATGCATACCAGGATGGAGGTGTGCCATGCCAACCATGATGGAGGGGTACCATACATAACAGGATGGGGTTGAAGGTTCCATGCATACCAGGATGGGGAATTGGAGTGCCATGCATACCAGGAGGGGGGAAAGGGGTGATATGCATACCAGGAGGGGGGATTGAGATGCCATGCTTGCCAGGATGGGTGTGGGGCCACTTATAATAGGAAGGGGGGTCATATATACAAGGATGGGTGATATTAACAGAATTGGGGGACATTACCCCTATAACAGTGTCAGCAGCAGATGCTCTCCCCCTTAACAGTGCATCATGACCACATTTTTTTTTTTCTATTTTCCTCCTCTAAAACCCAGGTGCGTCCTATGGACAGGTGCGTCTCATAGTCCAAACAATACGGTATTATGTCTGTACATATCCAAACATAATTCCACTGTTAATGCACAAAAATCTGCTATTTATAAAATGAATTTTATCCAAAAAGTGCATTGTGCATGTTATATATATATATATATATATGTGCATATCCAAATGTATTCAAATTATTTAAGCAAAAAGGAAAATTTATATATGTATGGAACTATGCCTATCCAAATCATAGGATGAACAGTAAAAGTGATCACCATGCAATATCAAATGTCATAATGCAAAAAAGAATACAGAAATAAGTTCATAAAAAGTTACATTTGTGCATATTATTACGTACTATCCAAAAGCACATCATCACCCCTTCCACATGCTTCAACGCACGTTTCGCTACCGATTCATTAGGAAGTGAGGTGGAGGAGGAAGAGGCGATGTTTCATAGGGTGATTACAGCTGTGGTTACTTACAAATCAAGGACGCCATATTATCGGACGCCTCTAGTGTCCCACGCGTCCGGATAGCCGTCCCGTCTGCGACCGAATGTGCATCACCGAAACACGACCAAAGGTCGCAGTTCAACGAAAACATCCCAGTATCGGGTACGAGAGCACACCGGAGCATGCGCAGTGTGGCGCACAGCGACCCTGCAGCCATATTAGAAAAGGGAAAAAGTGCGGGTCAGCATCAAAGTCTAAATATAATTATACGTGCCAAAATAGAATTGTATGAAATATAGAAAAAGTTCTATATATAATATAGTTAATGAGTGCATACACAATATTACTGCTTATATAATGTGTATATGTAAAAGTGAATAAACACACTATAAACTCTCTATATGTACTGTACAATAAAGCCAACAATACATGTATATATGTTTATTCATTGAAATGCACTATGATATATATTGTGTAAGGCAGCGCTAGACATCATAATGGGGGATACTCGCTTCGCTGCGACAATCAATGCACACGTGCAATGTCTTTACGTTTTTCTCACAATGCTGCAGTTTATTACTTCATAAGCCACAGTTCACCGGGTCCGACTCCGTGGCACGCCGACACACATATCTACAATGTTCATGAGCCAAGTGGCACACAGGCCCACTTTCTCCAGCCTACGGCAAGGTAATCAATTATCAATGACCATATCAACGTCCATGTAACAAAGTGTATTACCTTTGCCGGGTTTAGTTGCTGCAGTCCATTTAATCCGCCACCACTGTGGATGTGTGGCTTCCCAGGTAGGGGTCTCCAGCCGTCGTACCTTCGAAGGCTACTGATATGTTTTCACTCACATCCAGTCTGCGCCTTTCAGGACTCTTGTATGCCAAGCCGGCTCTCCCTCAAAGGTCACTGGCATCCACGCACAGGATCCAGGCTCGACCTTTCAGGCTGCCAGGCTTCACTCTAGGCCTCACACAAACGGTGTCCCACACACATGGGGAACAGGCCTCATGCCTCTCACAGAACACACCTGTCTCAAATTACCAGGGTTTATATATCCTGTGCACACACACACAAACTGACAGGACCTTGCTGATGTCACAGTCATGTGATCAGTCAGCTGTGTGTATAGGTCCTGTGTGCTGTCCCAGTCATGTGTACAGACCTTTACTGTGCATACAGGACCTGTGTGATGTCACAGTCATGTGACCAGTCACCTGAGGGGAAAGGTATATGGTCAGGTAAAACACATCCTAGACCATTACTGTAATGCAAGCACGTCGCTGCATTACAATTGATTATATTATTCGATTGATAATAAGGACAAGACACTGAAGATGAGAATATACCAAAAATCCTAGTGTATACTTAAAGAAAACTCGAAAATCCCCACTGTTCGTTTAAACCTCAGGGGGTCATACTTCTTAGAGTGGTGATCCATTTACTTTTTTATTTATTATTTATTTATTCAATCTGGGCCAGCTTTTTGGCTAGATTTTCCCTCCTATTCCCAGGATACAGGCGGGCAATCTCTTTGACACCTAAGAGATGACATTGATGAGGGTAGCAATTCCGAAACATGTGGCTTGATAGATGACCATAGATGTTCTACAATTAATGAAATACAGAATCTTGTAAGCCTGCTCACCCATCGAATCCTGAAAGGTATCCGTTTTTTCAATATATCTGCACTCTTTGCAGTTGCCACACTTCCATGTGCCCCATTTGGGGCCCTTTGAGCCAAATATACATTGCTCAAAAAAATAAAGGGAACACTTAAACAACAGAATATAACTCCAAGTAAATCAAACTTCTGTGAAATCAAACTGTCCACTTAGGAAGCAACACTGATTGACAATCAATTTCTCATGCTGTTGTGCAAATGGAATAGACAATAGATGGAAATTATTGGCAATTATAAGGACACCCTCAATAAAGGAGTGGTTCTGCAGGTGGGGACCGCAGACCACATCTCAGTACCAATGCTTTCTGGGCTGATGTTTTCGTCACTTTTGAATGTTGGTTGTGCTTTCACACTTGTAGTAGCATGAGACGGACTCTACAACCCACAGAAGTTGCTCAGGTAGTGCAGCTCATCCGGGATGGCACATCAATGCGAGCTGTGGCAAGAAGGTTTGCTGTGTCTGTCAGTGTAGTGTCCAGAGGCTGGAGGCGCTACCAGGAGACAAGCCAGTACACCAGGAGACATGGATGGGGCCGTAGGAGAGCAACAACCCATCAGCAGGACTGCTACCTACGCCTTTGTGCAAGGAGGAACAGAAGGAGCACTGCCAGAGCCCTGCAAAATGACCTCCAGCCGGCCACAAATGTGCATGTGTCTGCACAAATGGTTAGAAACCGACTCCATGAGGGTGGTATGAGGGCCGAACGTCCACAAATGGGGGTTGTGCTCACAGCCCAACACCATGCAGGATGCTTGGCATTTGCCACAGAACTCCACGATTGGCAAAGTCGCCACTGGCGCCCTGTGCTCTTCACAGATGAAAGCAGGTTCACACTGAGCACATGTGACCGACGTGACAGAGTCTGGAGACGCCGTGGAGAGCGATCTGCTGCCTGCAACATCCTTCAGCATGACCGGTTTGGCAGTAGATCAGTAATGGTGTGGGGTGGCATTTCTTTGGAGGGCCGCACAGCCCTCCATGTACTCGTCAGAGGTAGCCTGACTGCCATTAGGTACCGAGATGAGATCCTCAGACCTCTTGTGAGACCATATGCTGGTGCGGTTGGCCCTGGGTTCCTCCTAATGCAGGACAATGCCAGACCTCATGTGGCTGGAGTGTGTCAGCAATTCCTGCAAGATGAAGGCATTGAAGCTATGGACTGGCCCGTCCGTTCCCCAGACCTGAATCCGATTGAGTACATCTGGGACATCATGTCTCGCTCCATCCACCAACGTCACGTTGCACCACAGACTGTCCAAGAGTTGGCGGATGCTTTAGTCCAGGTCTGGGAGGAGATCCCACAGGAAACCATCTGCAACCTCATCAGGAGCATGCCCAGACATTGTAGGGAGGTCATACAGGCACGTGGAGGCCACACACAATACTGAGCCTCATTTTCACTTGTTTTAAGGACATTACATCAAAGTTGGATCAGCCTGTAGTGTGTTTTTCCACTTTAATTTTGGGGGTGACTCCAAATCCAGGCCTCCATTGGTTAATAAGTTTGATTTCCATTTCTGATGTTTGTGTGATTTTGTTGTCAGCACATTCAACTTTGTACAGAACAAAGTATTCAATGAGAATATTTCATTCATTCAGATCTAGGATGTGTTATTTGAGTGTTCCCTTTATTTATTTGAGCAGTGTATATGAAGATGTATCAGGTACATGATGACTATGAACTAGTATATCACGTAGCGTCTTATTGCGTTTAGCCATAATCAATGGACGATTTGATAGAAAAGGAAGTATTGTCTGATCCTGTTGGAGAATTAGCCCAAATTTGGAGATATTAGTAATTTCCTTCCACCTCGAATGATAATTCGTGATGAATCGAACATGCCATCAGATTCCTTTTTCTTTTTAGTAATAAGAAGAGATTGTCTATTGGCGTGTTTGGCCCGATAGTAGGCCTGTTGAATAATTTCCATTTTGTACCACGTTATAAGTATCTACTGGTCATATCACATGCCTATTCTTCAAAAGCTTTGTCTTGGTCACAAATACGATGTGCCCTAATAAATTGTCCGGACGGCATTGCCTGTATTACATGTGCCAGATGACTGATTTGGCATGCAAGAAAGCATTGGCACTAGTAATCTTGCGATAAATATTTGTATGCAACTGTTCATGGTCATCAACATGAATATCCAAATCCAGAAAATCAATTTTCTTTTGATTAATATGATGGGTTAGCTTAATATTCAATGCATTGTCATTGAGATATTTTAAGAATTTTTCAAGTTCCTCATGGGAGCCCTGCAAAATAAACAACACATCGTCTATGAATCTCATCCAAGATATCATTGATCCCAATGACGTATGTTCAATGTTCTGGAATCGGATGTATTCACACTCCCAAAATCCCAAAGAGAGATTGGCGTAAGATGGGGCCCAAGCCGCGGCCATTGCCACCTCTTTCTTCTGTAGGTAGTATCGATCTTTGAACACAAAATTATTATGTAACAAAATGTATTCTGTTACGGATCCGGGTGGTGGAACCTCTGTGCTGTGATGCAAGGAGGGATCAGAGGGGCGTAACTAAGTGCCTACCCGGACCGACCCTGGCCACACAGCGGCTTAATCGACTCCGTGAACTAAGGAGGAAACGGGAAGGTGAACTAGGTGCCACTCTGGGACTGACCTTGTGAGAGCAGGCGACTCCCATGGGACTGATGGCTGAATCTGCGGATGAGCAGGGCCAGTAGACAGGCGGGCATGGCTGATAGACAGGCTGGCAGGCACTGGGACCTGAGGACTGAGGAGAGTGTTAGCACACAAACAACAATCTTGCACAGGCACCTCCATTTTGGAGGAGGTGCCTTATATAGGGGTAGTCCTCCGGAAATTGGCCGGGGACTCTTTAGGACAGCGCACGCGGCCCCTTTAAGAGGGAGGGAGTGCACTCTCACGCACCCTTAGCACAGTGCCCGAGGAACTGCATGTGGTGCGCGCACCCTGGGCAGAAGCTGGGGGAGCTGGAGGACGCCGGACCGGGACCGCGGCGGTGAGGGGATCGACGTCTCTGCCCGGCAGTACACCCCCCTTTATGCCCCTCTTCTTTAGGCCTGCAAGAAATTTTTCTAGAAGACGAGGGGCATGAATGTTCTCCCTGGGCTCCCAAGACCTCCCCTCAGGACCAAACCCCTTCCAATCCACAAGAAAGAAAGTCTTTCCTCTTACCCTCTTGATGGCCAAAATGTTCTCTACTTCAAAGACTTCCTGAGCGGAGATTGGAGCTGGAGTGGTACCTGGATAGTCAGATAAAGGATTAAGGACAACAGGCTTGAGGAGAGACACGTGAAAGGAATTGGGAATCCGTAAGGAGGCAGGGAGTTTTAGCTAATACGCCACTGGATTTATTTGGCTCAGAATCGCTAAAGGATCGATAAACCGCGGACCCAACTTGTATGATGGTATCTTGAGGCGGACATATTTGGAGGAAAGCCAGACCTTGTCTCCCGGACGAAATAGAGGTGGTTCCAGACGTCTCTTATCAGCATGCTTCTTCATCCGCTCGGAGGACTGAAGAAGCGCAGATCTAGTGTCTTCCCAAATCACCGAAAATTCACTGACAAGAGACTCCGCGGAAGTATTGTCCACTGAAGAGGAGACAGGAAAAGGAATTCGGGGGTGTCGGCCGTAAACCACAAAAAAAGCAGACATAGCAGAGGACTCACTCACATGGTTGTTATAAGAAAACTCGGCCCAAGGCAGGCGTTCTACCCAATCGCTGTGGTGAGCGTTTACAAAATGCCGAAGAAAACTGGTAAGGATCTGATTAATACGCTCCGCTTGACCATTGGACTGAGAATGATAGGCCGAAGAAAAGTCCAAAGAGACATCCAGCAGTTTGCATGTGGCTCTCCAGAAGCGAGAAGTGAACTGAACTCTTCGGTACGAGACAATGTGGAGGAGTAAGCCGTGGAGACGAAAGATGTAATGGATGAAGTCCTTGGCAAGCACAGGTGCAGACGGAAGACCAGGCAGAGGGATGAAGTGAGCCATCTTGGAGAAGCGGTCAGCCACCACCCACTGACGGTAGAACCGGAAGATAACGAGAGATCAGTGATGAAGTCCATCGCAATGTGTTGCCAAGGAGCAGAAGGCAGGGGAAGAGGAAGAAGATGACCAGCTGGAAGGTGCCTAGGTATTTTTGTTACGGGTACAAGAGGAACAAGCTGCGACAAAATCCGCAACATCCTTGCGCAGGGTGGGCTACCAATAATGTCGGGCAATGAGCAGAAGCGTCTTCCTCTGGCCGGCATGACCAGCCAGTTTGGACAAATGACCCGAGAGTAAGACCCTCTTGCGATCTTGAACCGCTACAAAGGTCTTACCAGGAGGTAGATGAGACAGGTCAAATGGAGCAACAGTCATTATTCTGGAGGGGTCAATGATGTGTAGAGGCTTCTCCTCTTAGTCGGTAGACAGAAAAGAGCGGGATAGAGCATCAGCTTTAATATTCTTGACTGCTGGGCGGTAATAGAGAGAGAAGCAGAAATGAGCAAAGAACAAAGAACATCTGGCCTGACGCGGATTTAGTCTTTGGGCGGTCTGCAAGTAAGCGAGGTTTTTATGGTCAGTGTAGATGACCACCGAGTGCAGAGCCCCTTATAGCAAGTAGCGCCACTCCTCCAGCGCTAATTTGATGGCCAGCAGTTCTCAATCTCAAATGGAGTAATTGCGCTCGGACGAAGAAAAGAGTTTGGAGAAGAAGCCGCAGGTCACCATTCGCCCGGACGAGGATTTCTGGATGAGCACTGCTCCGGCTCTGAAGGAAGAGGCATCAACCTCCAGGAAGAACTATTTATTGCAATCAGGCCAATGTAGCACTGGTGCGGAGGAGAAGGCTTGCTTAAGAGAAACAAAGGCATTTTTGGCCTCAGAAGTCCATTCCCTGGGATTTGCTCCTTTACGGGTGAGAGCAGAGATGGGAGCAGTCCGGGAGGAGAAATGAGGAATGAAGAGGAGGTAATAATTAGTGAATCCCAGAAACCGCTGAATAGCCTTCAACCCCTCGGGTCGGGGCCACTTTAAGATGGCAGACACCTTCTCGGGATCCATCCACAGTCCGGTTTCAGAGATGATATATCCCAGAAATGGTAGGGAGGTCTGCTCAAAGAGGCACTTCTCGTACTTAACATACAGGCGATTCTTCCGAAGCCGCAGTAGTACCTGACGAACATCCCTCCGGTGAGAGGGCAGATCAGGGGAGAACACCAAGATATCGTCCAGGTACACCACCACGCAGGAATACAGGAGATCTCGGAAGATGTCGTTTACTAACTCCTGGAAGACGGCTGGAGCATTACAGAGACTGAAGGGCATTACGCGGTACTCGTACTGACCATCCTGAGTGTTGAATGTCGTCTTTTACTCGTCTCCCTGGCGAATCCAGACCAGATTGTACGCCCCACGAAGATCGAGCTTAGTGAAGATCTTCGCGGCTTTTAGGCGGTCAAACAGCTCCGAGATGAGAGGCAGGGGGTACTTATTTTTTATGGTAATCTGGTTTAGACCCCTATAGTCGATACATGGACGAAGAGAGCCGTCTTTCTTCTTGACGAAGAAGAATCCTGCTCCAGCTGTAGAGGTGGATTTCAGGATAAATCCCCTAGCAAGATTCTCCTCTATGTATTCAGACATAGCACGGGTCTCGGAGGAGGTGAAGTACCAGGTATTAGGTCGATGGGGAAATCATACGGCCTATGAGGTGGTAGTGTCTCTGCCTCCTTTTTATCAAAGTCGTCCGCATATGACCAGTAGGGTGCCGGCAGGCCTGGTAGGTTAGCTGGGATAGACGGAGGTCGAGCAAGACGAACCGGAACCAGACAAGACTTATGACATTCCTGAACCCAACGGAGCACCTCACCTGAGCTCCAATTCAGGACGAGCTCATGTCTCTATAACCAAAGCAGGTCAAGCAAGAGGGGATGAGAGAGGCTGGACAGCACGTAAAAGGAGATCTTCTCCGAATGTAGCATTCTCACCTGAAGGGTTACAAGCTCAGTGACAAACAAGATGGTCTCAGAGTGAAGCTTTCCATCCTCAGAGGAAAAAATAAAGGATCATCCAGATGTATGGTAGGAATCTGATAACGCTGCACAACGGCCTGTTGAATGAGATTCCCAGCGGCTCTGGAAACCAGATAGGCAGTCTCGAAGAAGCGGGTCTTATCACTGGTAACTGAGACAGACAGAGTCAAGGGCAGAGAGGAAGAACTTTTGCCTAGGGCGACCTCTCCAAACAGTCCTAGACACTGGAGTTTCCCAGTCTCACCGGACAGGAGCGGATTTGATGCTCTATACTGCCACAGTAGAAGCAACTCCCCTCGGCGAGACTTGACCGTCTTAACTTGGTCTATTTGCATAGACTCTGGAGAGGACACCGGGGGGAATGCTGGTTGCGAGACTGGCCTTTGGAAGGTTGGTGCGAGACGCAGGGGTCTTCTCTCCCAGGTCGTCTCCTTAGAACGCTCCTGAAAACGGATGTCAATTTGGGTAGCTAATGACACCAGGTCATCTAGAGAGGGAGGTATGTCATGACCGGCTAGCTCATTCTTGCTCCATCCGGAAAGGCCCTCCCTAAAAGTGGACACCAGAGCCTCAAAGTGCAGCAAGCACTGATTTATGAAGCCCCGACATAGGGCGGGGTCACCACCGAAACGTGGAGGAGCAGATAGCCGGGGCACAGCTGATAGACAGGCTGGCGGGCACTGGGAGCTGAGGACTGAGGAGAGTGTAAGCACACAAACAACAATCTTGCACAGGCACCTCCATTTTGGAGGAGGTGCCTTATATAGGGGAAGTCCTCCGGTCATTGGCCGGGGACTCTTTAGGACGGCGCGCACGGCCCCTTTAAGAGGGAGGGAGTGCATGCACGCCCTGAGCACAGTGCCCGGGGAACTGCGCACGATGCGTGCACCCCGGGCTGACGCAGGAGGGGAGCAGGAGGACGTCGGACCGGGACCGCGGCGGTGAGGGGATCGGCGTCTCTGCCCAGCAGGAGGCAGAGACGCTGACGCTACATATTCAAAAAGAATCACAAGAAAATCCACAAGAGATTCATCCAAACCCCAGCCTGATAGAAAAAAACCTAGTAGCGGATAATCCATATTCATGTGAAATTCAAGTATATAATGGTTCTACATCACAAGTAATGAGAAACATATCTAAACTAACATGAATATTATCCAATCTCTGTAAAATTTCCGCAGTTTTTGATGAAAGGTGGGAGTTCCATAGCAACCGGTTTTAGATAGTAATACAAGAATCTAGAAATTGGTTCAGATAGACGCCCATTGACTGAGACAATGGGCTGTCCCGGAGGGACTTATAGACTCCTATGGACCTTGGTGAGCAAATACAGGATGGGAACAGAAGGTTCGTCAACCTGTAATATGATAATAGCGGGAATGAATAAATATAATAACATATCTATGATACTACAGGAACTAGTCATCTCCTATTGTCCTCTAGGGTGACCATTGCTGACCGCAGGGGTTGGCACCCTAGAATTTGTACGACAATGGCGCCCCCACTCACAAGTCGTCTATCCCTAAAAGTCCCTGTAAGTCCCTGAACACCAATAGAGAGGGAGAGCACAGGGCTAGTATGATAGTAACGGGATTAGAAATATATATATAAATAAATCATCCACTGTAACTACATAAAAAAACGAGGTCTGCAGGGTATGCAAACAATATACAATGTAAGAGTAGGAGAGTATCTCGAGTCCAAAATGTGAATAAAGCGCAGCAAGGCAGCAATATAATATTGTACATTCTTGAATGCGGATATATATACAAGATATGACATCTGACAAATATGCCCATTGATTCATATATACCGTATTTTTCGGACTATAAGACTCACCGGACCATAAGACGCACCCCAAATTTTGGGGTGGAAAATAGGAAAAAAAATATTTTTTATAAGATGGGGTCCGTCTTATAGTCTGATTAGGTATCTTACCTGGGGGGTGGTGGAGCAGGAGGCAGGGTCCTTCAGGAAACCGGCCCGGCGGAAGTGGAGGAATACTGCGGACCCTGGATACATGAAGCCGGTGCTGCAGCAGCTGTGAGTTGCGGTGATGGTGGATCAGGATCGCAGATCCCTCTGTTCCCTGCCTCAGGAACCCGGAGGCAGCAGAAGAGGTGAAATGCCGGTGTCTGGTTGGGGCCTGTGGTGGTAGTGATGGTGTGAGCGTCCCAGTGCCAAGATGTGGTCACAACCTCCGGTTTTGGCTGAGGATTAGTCGCCTCCACCAATTTGGGTTCCGGTACCCTGCTCTGCCAACCCTTCACCCTGTATCTCCTGGGCATATGGGGTTCCTTCTGTCCTCGTGTCTCTGGGCCTTTCTCTGTCTTCCTTGCTTCCTTTCTCCTCTGTTCCAGTTCCTTTCTTACTTTCTTTTCCGTTCCTTCTCCTCTCTCTTTCTGCTGTTTCTGGCCTCACTCCAGGCCTGTCTCTGGAGCTGGGCCCAGACTGAGCCACAGCTCCCTGTCAGCCCTCTCTGGCTGAGCTCCGGACTGAACTGAACCCGACTGACTGACTGTCCTAAGATGGTGCCCACCTTATATACCTCCTTCTGACACCCGAGCCCAGGTGACTAGCAACCAATGGGCTCCTACCTATGCCCAGAAACCCACCCCTATCTGCTCCTACACCACTGGGTATTCCACCCCCCGCCCCACTCCAGCCAGGGGCAGATGCTGTCATGCCTGCACTTCTGTCTAGTGGGAGCACCGTTGACCTGTCCCTCGGAAATGGGGTGTGTGTGGTGCATGCAGCTAAACGAGTCCTGGTCCACACTCCATCCTTACCCGGGAGTGGAATATCACACCTCTGGTTTGAGGTGCAATACCCCTGTAGCAGCCGAGCCCTCGGGGTGCTACATTCCCCCCTGGTAAATCACAGCACGTCCTCAGGCTGGAAAAGAATAAAACAATTTAAAACATACAAAATTTTTAGAATGCATTCGTATATAAGACATTAACTTTTCACTCATCCCTTTATGGGAGGTATTCTTCTCTTTTTAACGTTACTGGTACTCTTTTTCTTTTCTTTAACATTCTTCTGTCACTAGCTATGGTCAAAACTACCGGAACTCTTTTATCATATAAAACATCACATAAAACATTTGCATTATTATTTTAGCAGCATATTAAACTTTTCCATTTAAGACATTTTCAAGTAAAACATTTTCAAACAGATTCTTGAACTCTGGCCGCTGTGCAATTTGCGACCAGGTAAAGGTGCAACAGTCCATTTAATCCGCCTTGAGGTAGACGTTGCGGTTTTTGTATAAAACCAGTAGGGGGCGCTTTAAGAAGCACAACTATTTACAAGGGGTTGGCCGTTCCCAGTCCTCGGCCGGTTGGAATAGGGGAATAGCTGCTCACTGTCCTCAGCCTGGTTAGGGATTAGGGGCACACAGATAACAGTTCTTTAATAGTTCACTATTTGTCCCAACGGGGACCACACTTTCAAAAACAGTACAGTTCCATTTTACCGTTTACTGGTAACGGTGTCCTCCTTGCTCTTCCGGGTAGTCTTCAGGTCCGTCCGGACCCTCACGGTAGTCCATGTCTGGGCGGTACCGCAGTTCCTCCTCTGTTAGACGGTGGACATGGAGGGCGTACAGTCCCTTTGCGCCCTTGTGCCAGGTGTAGGTGACCACGTCGCCGGGGTACAGGTCACGGCCGTGATGTCCCTCTGGCAAGTGGCTTTCGACGTCCCTTCTAGTGACGAAGACGTCGGTGTCAGCCTCCGGGTCTCTGATGAAGCCCCAGCCATGCTCTAGCTGGAACTTTACTACGGTCCCGGTGGCTCTGGGACCGCGGATGGCGTGGGCATCTTGTCGGGCCCTCCTCTTCTGTTCCGCACTCCGGGCTTGGAGTCGCTCCTCCCTGATGCGCCTCTGCCGCCGCTCCCTTTCGTAGGTGGCCAGCTGTTGACGGCAGCAATCCAGGCGATGGGCTGCTTCCGCCCGGGTCTCCTGGGTGAACCCCATGAGATTCTCGCCGGTGGGGTCCCATGCAAACTGGGCATCCTCCGGCGGGGGTGGAGCGATGTTGGCAGGCTCCGGGGCCGGGATCAGAGGCTCGCTCAGGGGTTGTTCTTTCTGGAGACGGGGGTTGACAAACTCCGGTGGCCACTCAAAGGGCAGCCCGTCCGGGCTGGTATATTGGGCGTACAGGTCCGCACCCAGGGGTGGCACCGCGGGCTTCGGACGGGTGTCAGCGCCCGGGGGCACTCGGCCTTGCGACCAGGCCGGTGGTCGCTTGTTGGTCGCGCCCGGGGGTGGCACCGCCAAGGTAGGGGGCGCTGGTGAGGCAGAGGCGCCCGGGTGTGCTGGGCCTTGCGTCCCGGCCTGTGACGTCTCCCGCTTTACGGCGCCCGGGTTCAGAGGGCACAGCGCGGGGCGGGGCGTGACGGTGACGTTTGCAGCCTGAGGCCTAGCTGGCGGCGGTGGAGGCATGATGTCAGGTACGGTCCCCGGGGCTTCGGGTCCCACAGTGGAGGGTGAGGGCAGGCTGGTGTTCCCAGGGCTTGGGGTGGTGGCGTCCTCATTACCTGCCTTGGTCTCCGTGGCCTCCTCCGCGGCGTCGTCTGCAGCTGCCGGTCCCTCTTCTCCGCGCCCAGCGGTAAGCGCGCTGCCCGGTCCCGGCGGGGTCCTCCGCTGGCTGCCTTCGTGCTGCCGGGCCATCTCCTCTCTCCACCCGGCAAACACATCCCGCTGCGCCCGGACCATCCTCCTGTTCAGGTCTTCCAGCGCTGCGCGCACACTGTCCGGGTCCCTGGGCAGCTGGGCTAGCAACTCTGTCAGGCTGCAGGGTAGCTCAGCTTGCAGCAGGCTGCGGGCCAGGGTGCTGGTGGAGTTCTCTGCTCCCTCCATCTCCGGGTGCAGCAGGTCCAGACTAATCCAGGCTGCGCCCGGCCCCACAGTTTTCTTTCCTATCCGACCCCATGGGGGGTGGTCTTGGGGGCATCTGCTGACAATCACCTTTAGGGGCAGCCCCCCCACGTTGATGGACATCTCCATTGCTGCACTCTTCGTTGCTGGGGGCGGGCCCCTCCTTTGGCGCCACTCTGGGACCTGGCCCACGATGGGAGGCGGCTTCCTGCTGTCCTTTGGTGCGCACATAATGGCATCCGCTCTGCCAGGGCGGGAAAAACGGATGAAGATGGCGGGAAGCGGTCCAAAATGGCGTCTGATGGCGGGAATCGGCTCCGGATGGCAGGAAACGACTCCGGATGGCGGGAAACTTCTGGAAATGGCGGGAGACTTCTTTTCAAGGTACATGTACAATCTTCTTCAGGCATGAAATACCCGCTTGTGGCGGGTTGGTAAAGATCCTGCCGACTACGCCAAAAGTTGACGCGCCCCCTGGGCCTGTGCTGGGAACCCGGAACCGGGCCTGTTGTAGGATGCTGGGGGTTGTAGTCTCCGTGTGGTGGTGACCCGGTCCATGGCTCAGGGTGGTCAAACCAGTGGCAGTCTATTTGTATTGTAATTGTCCGACTACGCCACCCGTGGATTGCGGTCAGTGGGGACCGCCGCTGCGCTGCAGACCGCTGAGGCTGATGTTATATGCGCAGCCAAGAATGGGATAACTCCCCACGGGAGAAGTATTGCCTCAGGGCAGCTAGAGTAGATGATGGTGGTAGTGATGGTGTGAGCGTCCCAGTGCTAATGGTGCTGGTGCGGCGATGAAACACAGAGACGTGTGGTTGCAGTTTTCAATGCTTTACTCACAGTTCTTTATCAGGTCACTTGTGCGCAGGTAGGACCGCCCGAGTCATACTGCGTCCACCAGGTGAGGGACTCGGTCAACTCCCAGGCAATTCCAGAGTGTGGCACAGAACTCCCTTCTCTTCCCTTCTCTGGCCGTCCCCACTAGTGACCCACCTTTGTCCAGCTTCCTCGGGCCTTCTGTTGGTGAAACCTCTCTCCAGTTTCCCTGACCCTATGTGGTATGCTTTCCTGGTGGATGTAGTGAGGGGTCGCACCAAGATGTGGTCACAACCTCCGGTTTTGGCTGAGGATTAGTCGCCTCCACCAATTTGGGTTCCGGTACCCTGCTCTGCCAACCCTTCACCCTGTATCTCCTGGGCATATGGGGTTCCTTCTGTCCTCGTGTCTCTGGGCCTTTCTCTGTCTTCCTTGCTTCCTTTCTCCTCTGTTCCAGTTCCTTTCTTACTTTCCTTTCCGTTCCTTCTCCTCTCTCTTTCTGCTGTTTCTGGCCTCACTCCAGGCCTGTCTCTGGAGCTGGGCCCAGACTGAGCCACAGCTCCCTGTCAGCCCTTTCTGGCTGAGCTCCTGACTGAACTGAACCCGACTGACTGTCCTAAGATGGTGCCCACCTTATATACCTCCTTCTGACACCCGAGCCCAGGTGACTAGCAACCAATGGGCTCCTACCTATGCCCAGAAACCCACCCCTATCTGCTCCTACACCACTGGGTATTCCACCCCCCGCCCCACTCCAGCCAGGGACAGATGCTGTCGTGTCTGCACTTCTGTCTAGTGGGAGCACCGTTGACCTGTTCCTCGGAAATGGGGTGTGTGTGGTGCATGCAGCTAAACGAGTCCTGGTCCACACTCCATCCTTACCCGGGAGTGGAATATCACACCTCTGGTTTGAGGTGCAATACCCCTGTAGCGGCCGAACCCTCGGGGTGCTACAGATACTTATCAGTCCACATGTACGGTCTTCCAATGTATCTCGACGCGTTTCTCCTCCAGATGTTGGTTCATCAGGAAATCTATGGTAAATGGATAAATGTAGAGATGCCCTGCAGCTAACCAAATGCAGGGCACCCCTACATTGATCCCTACATTTTTAATTAAGTTTAATAAAAGCTATATTTTAATTTTTTTTTTCAAAACATTTTTTTTATTTTTCACTATAATTGTTAGCCCCCTTAGGGGACTTGAAGACGCAATTGTCCAATCGCCTGTGCTAGATACAAAGATGTATATATCAGAAATCATAGTCTCCTTTGAAGCCTGGCCACAGTCAGGGTTTCAAAGGAGCTCCATAATGACAGGCACGGGGGTCATCAGCTGACACCAGGCTATAATGACAACCCATCGCAGACCCGCAATTACATCACAGGCACACCGATGGGCGGAGGGAATGACACGCACGCATGCTGTTGCGTGTTATGTATGTCAGAGCAGCGCTCCACCCGCGATTGTTAGCTGCAGGTCCTGGCTGTAATACACAGACATCACCTGCCGGGTATGGGGCTGGCTCACCCTGTGAGCCCGCTTTACACACTTGCTTCCAACTTGCTCAGTACATGTACGGCGGATGTTGTGAAGGGGTTAAATCTGCAGAATATCAATTCTTTCAATGTTTTTCCTGCAGATTTCACCCATACTTATGAGTGGGGAAAAATTTGGACAAAAACACGTGTTTCTGCCACTTTATTTTTCCTTACAAAAGATGCAGATATGGTGTAGAAATCTCTGAATCAAATACTTAATATGTGAACAGACCCTTAGACAGGTTTGATAATGCTTCATGTGATGCAGCTTCAGCTGGTCTCCCCTACAATGTCACTGCTCACTTATATAAACTAAATGAAAGCTGCTCTATGATTGGCTGCTATGGCAGCAAAGACAGGATTTATTTTAGAAAAGTCTTCATACATATCTTTATCTGCGTGGGATGACGTACAGAACGACAAAGAAGCTGAAGCTCGGTATGCGGGGGAGAGTCTGAGCCGCCAGGAGGGATTTGATAGGTAATGAGGTCATCGTACAGATCACATGACGCCAGAGACTGACTTCCTGTCAACACATTAGTGCATGTACTGGAATAGTTGTCAGGCTGGAGATCACATGACCCAATTCCCTATATTGAAGGGGGATGTGTAGATGTAACTGAGGTGTGATGCAATATACAGTTCTTCTGGATGACCCATAGATTATACATTTCTGGACAGTCCACTCATTACTCTGCATTGACGTTCTAAAACGTCAGTGGATTGTAAGCAGCTTGTACAAGATCGTGAATCTGTGAGTGGGGGAGTGCTATACACAGCCAGACTACCCAGACATAAGGCAATACATGGCTTATTACCATACTTACCATTAGTGATGAGCGAGTATGTTCTGTTAACCTTTTCGATGAGCATCTCGGGTGAACACATAGTATCTTCAGCAGGCTCGTAAATCTCGAGTAACGAGCATGCTCAGACTTACCATCTGTTTGGCTGTATTCACAGTGCTATACCAGCACTTGTGTTACAGATTAACAAGAAATTAGGAAGCAATTACCATGCTGCCTCCGCCAGATCCAGGAAACATGTGATCGCTAGCTGTAGGGAAGGAACAAGAGCTGCTGGGTTGTAAGGTCTTTTAAGGCCTTATGGGGGGCAGAGTGTGTAAAATATATGAAACAATAAATGAAAAAAGCAAAAATAAAATAGAAAAAAAAGCATAAATAATGAAAAAACTAAAAAAAGAGACCCAGCCAGTCTGAATCACTGTATCTAGCCCTGCCTCCATTGAAAAGAGAAATACGTTCAATATCTAAAAATCATTTCTATGTAAAGGGGAATGCAATTTGAAATGTTTTACTTGTCCTTTGTTAAAAAAAGTGAAAAATAGACACATTTACTATTTTTAGTTACATTTTTCCCCTGATATAAGTGTGGCGCCCCTTAGGGTTCAGTTGCCACAAAGGTACTGCAGTACTGCACCTCACCCCAAGGTGTGGTGTCTCCCTTCACTCAGGTAAGGAGGGAGTGCTGCACGGAACCCCAAACACCTGCATCCAACACTACACTGCTCCAGGCCAGCAGGAGGGGCAAGACGTAATGTAGTTTTCTGCTGAGCCCTGTCCCTGGCTGGAGTGGGGGGAACCAAAGGTAGGGGGAACCAGTAGTGGGTGTGGGTGGAGAAAGTAGTTAGAGGAAGCACTTGTAGAAGGAGGTATAAATAGAGAAACCATCTTAGAGAGTGTGTTCAGTCAGAGGAGGAAAGTCAGGGAGCAGAGTCTCAGTCAGAGCTCTGCTCCCCAAGCAGGGCCTAGTCTCAGAGGCCCAGGAGGGGAGCAGGGAGTAAGCTCCATTTTGCAGAAGGGATCCTAGGGGGTACGGCGAGACCCTGGAAGTCCCTGTGTCTGGAAGTCCTGGTCTAGAGTGCTTGTCGTAAGGTCATGGCACATGTCGTAACATCATCACTTGCTTCATGACTCTGGACCAGGAATTCCAGCTGCTAGTAGGACCAGGACATTTCTTTGCATGCGCAGGGACATCCCAGGCCTAGTTATGGCCGGAAGTCCTGGCCTAGTGTGAAGATGACCGGGTTCCATCAGCGCACAATGGCGGTAAGGAGCAGGGCCAAGGACTTTGAAGGTCAGAGAGCGGAAAAGGTGAGAAGTGAGGTGAATATTAGTTTTTTGGTCTTTTTTTTCGACATCTTACCTTTACTGTGCTTTAGGAGTCTTTCCATACCCCAGTATCCCAGAGCTTAATAAAGGAAATTGAATTTGCAGAGAATAAATTCACTCTAAATCGAATGTCTCGGTAAAATCCATGCGATTTGCCGCTAGTGATAAGTGTCATTATGGAAAAACCCTTAAAATGTTCATATTGATCAACCTCATCACAGCCAAGTGTATAATGGAAATAATCATTTTATAACTTCTCTCTATCAGACAAACCTATGTAGATTGCTTACAGGAATACTAAGTTGCGTATTAATAAAGTCCATTAACACAAGTCATAAAATGAAATACAAGCTTTACTTAGAACAGAAGATTTCCTCAGTCTGAATAATGGCCTGTAAATGTTAGATTTATTGTGATATTTGTCATTTTTCTTCCCTGATAGGATGCAGTGGTGTTCGGCCATCCAGCTCCGGCACAATCTCTCATTCCATCAAGGAGAGATTATTATTCCACCATGTGCTCGACTTCGGAAGCTTTGGAAAGGTCCTGATGGCGGAAGATACTATAACCCATCAAGAATTTGCTGTTAAGATCATCAGCAAAAGAGCCCTGCTAGCCGGAGGTGATAGGCTGGATGTGATGGTGGAGAGGCGAGTTCTTCAGCTGGCATCTGGAAGCCCCTTCCTCGTCCACGCGGACTTTGGATTCCAGACCAAGGTAGAATTGTGACTGCTTAGTGCTGAAAGGTCTTGCCACTACTTTGATGTTGATGACCTATTTGTCTGAATAGGAGCTGTCCTGCAGTACCAAGAGCGACCACTAAACCTTGTTAGCTCCGTACACTGTTTACATCCGGCTTTTGGCGGAGATGATAACAGCTGATCGGACCCCACCAATCTGATATTAATGACCTATTCTAATGCTAGGTACATCATGAGAGTGGAAAACTCCTTTAAGAAATGTCACTGAATGCAACCAAGCTTCACTGATCAATGGACAATACCTCTGCCAGAGACAAACTCTACAGAGGTGATATAGAGGGGGTATTAATGTTCAGACCAAAATGGCTCTGTATAGTCTTGAATGTGGCTGAGCTGAAATACCACGCACAGCTCATGGGCAGAAGCACTTTTTTTCTGGAAGAAAAGCAATTTTTTCCTAACCTGAACAACCCCTTTATCCCCATAAAGAAGCAGCAGAGGCTGTAATAGAGCAGCATTTTCAGTTGTTTTTTCATCTCCGCAGTCTAAAAGCTGTGACTTTTCTATTCTTCTGTCACCGTAGTTCTTTGAAGGTCTATATTTAATTTTGCATGAAGCGTAGTATTTTTAACTGCACCGTTATAGAGGGCACATTGTATTGGATAAGGTGTCTGCATTTTTTATAGGTTGGATTGAAAAAAATAGCAAGTTTGCTGGTATTTTGAGGGTTTTATGGCACTTACATAATATGATAACTTTTATGATAATGGTGAAACCAGATTTATATGATTTTTATGTTTTGCTACATTAGCATACTGAAAAAATAAAACAAAACAAAAACATTTTTTTGTGTTGGTGTTTTACAAGACTCATAACATTGTTGTTGTTAACAGCTGTTTTTTTGCATAGCTTGCGCTTTACGTTGGTATTATTTGGGAGTACACAACACTTTATAACTATCTTTAATTCCACTTTTTGGGAAGCGGGATACACAGAAAACAGTTACTGTATGGCAGCCCTATACAAAGCAGAGAGATAAGATTAAGGCTTTGATTCATCATTGCCTTTACGTCTGGTTTTTGTCTGGTTTTGTGAGTTTTTGCCTTTTTTTTATTTGCACCCAATTCATTACTCTATTTGCGCCTTTTTTGCAGTCTATTTTGTATCAGCTTTTCTGCTTTTTTTCACTTTGTGGGCAGAGTTTAGTGATTCCAGATGTTTTTACCTGATTCATCAATTGTGATTTTTTTAAGTTGCAAATATGACGCAGTCTTAATTTCAATCCCCTTTGGCGTATTTTTTGAGTATGCCAGGTTTTTTGCCATATTTTTGGACCTATTCGAAAATGTGTGATTTTTGGGGCCAAAAAGTTGCAAAAACACTTCAAGGCAGAAAACGAGCATTTTTTACTTTGTACCAAATTCTTGAATTGTGTGCGCCATTTTGAAGAATTTGGCACCAAAAGTCAGCAACAAATACCACAAGACCAAAAAGGAAAGTGATTAAAACTATTCAAATTATGAATCTGGGCCTATGTCTATAATTAAAAGAAAAATAATTACCAAACATTGGCTGAAACAAGAATTTCTACATGTATTTATATATTAGATATCATTGTTTAGAATTTTAGGGGTCACAGCAGTTAGGCCACCTTTTGTATTGAGTGACTACATATCTTACCAATATGCTTTAACTTTCTTGGATGGAAAACCCCTTCAAGTAGTGAAATGTGTATTTGTCTTTACTGTATAATAAATGCTAATGTTCCATGTTACAGATGAATGTTTTTCTTGGTATGGAATACATGAGCTGCGGGGACTTTTACCAACTTCTACACAGGAAGGGGCCGCTTGACATCACCAGTGCCAGGTAATGTGTTTAAGGAGTTGTCCAGTCTCAGAAGAAAAATCAGCAGTCTCTCTATGTGACTGCAGACTGACAAATTGCGAAAGTATGCAATGCGCACACAGTCAAGATTTCCCTGCATACCCCGTTCAGGTGGGCGATCCTGTGATTACAGGTACAATTTTCATACTTGTGATCACATGCCAACTAGTCTCACCCGGCTTCTTCAAATAGGAGAGAATTGAGAGACGTGCAGGAGTATAGTCGGCATCTAATCATAAGTATGTAATTTGCATACGTGCATTCTCGAGACTGCAATATTGACATTGTGCGCTGTTTACACCATCACGATTCGGCAGTCACATAGAGGGAATAATATAGAATAATGCTCCTATTGACTCATATGAATTCCCAAGTTTACAATCTGTGGGATCTGATACTTATTCATTTTCTCTTTGTCAGATTCTATGCCGCCGAACTAGTGTGTGGGATCCAGTTCCTCCATTCTAAGGGCGTCATCCACAGGTAATGTAGTCAGTGTGAGGCTGAGTCACACCAGCGTATATTCTCTCATCTAAGAGAATCCAGACCATTATACAAATCACAATTTGATTAAACTCTGAAAAGAATTTGATCATAGTGTGATCCAATTTTTTCTGATGTGGAGAAGATGGAAAAAGAAATGTCTCCATCTTTTCCATTCTGTCAGTCTGTGGAAATCGGCCTGCACTCAGATGTCATCCGAGTGCAGTCCGATGTTTTCCATGGACTCATTGACTTGCATGGCCGAGTGTGATCCGTTGATTGGATCCAACATGGGCATTCTGTAATTGGTCCAAGGAAAAAAATCGGACATGTACACGAGCCCATTAAATAATATTGGTTCCAGTGATATCTGATGTTTTGTCAGATCACACTCAGCCTGTTTTTTTTTTAAACAATGTTTTACTTCAAAGAAATAATCATTTGCTGATAAGCACAGGAACATTTTATTTAATCACATCCAATTGTGAAAATTATTATTATTCTAAAATCTATTGATTAAAATTACCTTTTATTGATGGGAAAACCCCTTTAAAGCTCAGCTGCAGTCAGTCCCTCCACCCTGGTGACCTGCAGACTGATGCCTGTAGCTGGTGTCTAGTAGTCCTATATGGTATCACTGTCAGGAAGCTGCAGATGAGCGGCGGTCACATGGAATACAGTGATCCCTGCGGTGGTACAGGGCATATAGTAAAGGAGTTATCTCAGAGGAAAGTACAGCAGGGAGAGAAAATAGGTTTATTCTCCTATATCATCATTTCACCACAGATAGAAGAAGAACACTTACTCAGGTTCATTTTCTTTTTCTTACAGAGACCTGAAGCCCGAGAACCTCCTGGTGACTGATACGGCCACATTAAGATCACGGATTACGGTCTTGCACTTGAGAACATGCACGGAGAGCGGACAGCCACCACTTTCGCTGGGACCATGGGTTACACGGCTCCTGAGGGGAGAATAGAAGGCTTTTATCTGTTGTATTTAGAAGGATTCCGGATACTTTCACATTGATGAGCTTTATTTCGGCGAGTTCATCAATATAAAATCATTGAGGATCGGATCACACTGATCAGCTGTTCTTACCCCTGGCTGCAACCTGATGGAAACAGAGCAGAACATCGCACCTCTGTACTGTTTAGTGGTCAGTGCCAAGAAATGCAGATCAGCCCGTGTTTCTTTCAATAGGGGCTAATCTGTAGTACCAGCAGCCGCCACTAACCAGTGACCGGTGCTGTGATGTCTGTTTATTGGTTATATCCAACCACTGGCGGAGGAAATAACAGTTAATCAGTGGGACTGCCGGGCGTTGGCCCCCACCAATCTTATATTGATGACCTGTTCTGGTTATCAATATTAGAGCACTAGAAATCCATTGAAAGTATTTTCAATATATCACCCATCCACAGAACAGGGAAAATATGTGTGACCTCTGAGTGCTTCACTACTGTGAGCCGCACAATCGCCAAATGGGAGGAGCATCGTCTCCTATTCCTCCTAGCCTGCATGTCTACATGGATGGTGAACTATGACCAACCAGGTGTAATGCTGAGTTATCCGGACCAGAGATGTCCTAAAGTGGCAATAACATGTGTAATAATGATACAGGAAAATCTATTATTTTATGTGCACTTATTACATTTATTAGATAACAAGTATCTGAAATATCAAGTACATCGGACTAAGCTGCTCTGTGTATATAATACAAGACAAGCCGCCACCTCAGTATTATCAGCTATGTCACAGATCGCTCCTTAACCCCTTCATGACATATGGCGTACATGTCGGTCATATGTCATGTCCCTGCCTTTGATGCGAGGTCGCACGCCGAGCCCGCATCTTTTCCTGCGGATGATGGTTGATTTAATCTTTAACAGCTGCTGGTGTAACACTACTCCGCCTGCAGCCATTAACATGTTAGATCTCGCTGTCAATCTCTGACAGTGGCATTTAACATGGCTGGCGGGGGGGCGCGTTTTTCTACATGCCCATCGGTGCGCCCCTGACATGATCACGGGGTGCTGATGGGTTACCATGGCATTCGGGGGTCGCTGAAGATCTCCGTGCTTGTCATGACAGTACTCCTGTGAAGGCCACCGTTTAGCTGGCATTCATAGGAGATTGTAATTTTAGCTATACATAGCTGTGCATCAGCAGTCAGACAGTCAAAGCTTCAATTCCCCTAAGGCAACTGATGAATATAGGAAAAAAACTAAAAAAAAATGTTTTTAAAAATATAAGGAAACTAAAAAATACAGAAAAGTTCAAATCACCCCCCTTTTGCCCCATTAAAAATAAAACAATTAAAAAAAATAAAAATACACATATCTGGTATCTCTGTATTGCTGTGTTTGTAAAAGTCTGATCACTCAAAATATAAAATTAATCTGATCAGTAAACGACGTAACAAAGAAAAAATCAAAACACCAGAATTAAGTTTTTTTGGCCGCCGCAACATTGTAATAAAATGCAATAAAAGGTGATCAAAACATTGTATCTGCCTCAAAATGATATCAATAAAAATGTCATCATGTGTTTGGTTTCTGCGTAATTGTACTCACCTGGATAATCATAAAGCCAGGTCAGATTTAACATATAGTTAACATGGTAAATAAAACAAAAATTGTAAAATTACACTTTTTTTGCAATTTTAACATGCTTGGAATTTTTTTACCACTTTCAAGTGCATCACATGATAAAATGAATGGCGTCATTCAAAACTACTGCTCATCCTGCAATAAACAAGCCATCATACGGTTATGTGGATGGAAAAATAAAAAAGTTATGGCTCTTGTAAGAAGGGAGGAAAAACTGAAAATCGCCCAATTTTGAAGGGGTTAAAGTTTGAGCTGGTAGCACACTGAGCTGAGCGTTGTCACAATCGTATATATTACATTCATTCTGATTTTTCATATCATTTATTAATTTCATTTATGGAGCATAATTATGAAAGATCCTTTTTGTCTCTTGATTAAGTAGTAAGACTTACTGTCATTTAATATAGAATCACATAACAATATGAGTGACATGTAAGAACGGTGATATACAAGAGGTAGCACTACTAATAATGCTTCTCTATGGCAGATCATGGACAAGGAGGAGTATAACGCCGGAGTAGACTGGTACTCGTTTGGAGTCATCTTTAACGAAATGCTTACCAGTGAGTGTAACTACCATCCCTCACTCTTTGATGAATCATCCTCCGGCGCCAAGGACATCATTGAACAGCTCCTCCAGGAAGATCCTGTCCAGAGATTAGGAGTCAATGGTAACATCCGAGAACACCCCTTCTTCCAGCGAATTGATGGGGTCTCAGTGGAAGCCCTTAGGATGGCCCCACCATACATCCATGTAGTAAGTATATGTACAGAATTGTCACATGGATCTGAATAAGATACTCTCCCACAATCTTCTACACTTTTGGCTCTGTGATACATTATGTTTAACCTCTTTAAAGCCCATGACGTACTAATACGCGTCTGTGCCCTGGGACTTAAGAGCCTGACTCGTATTAGTACGTCATCGCGATCGCGCGCGCACACAGGCTGTGCGGGCGCGATCGCCGCCGGGTGTCAGCTGATTGTTACAGCTGACACCCGGTACTATGTGCGGGGAGCGGTCCCGAAGTTGATCGCAGCATTGCGGTGGCTAAGGGGAGGTGATCGTAATACTCACCTCCTCTTCCGGCCTCCAGTGCTGTCTGCCGTGGCTTCCCGGGTGTTGCCATGACGACCCAATGTCGTCATGACAACATCCGGGTCACCAGACAGCAGGAAGATTTTTTGGTCATGCGCAGTGCATGACCAAACAATCTTCTCTCTGTGCAGCACTGACTGCCTGCATAGCACAGGGCTGGTGCTCCATCCCAATGCTATGCAGGCGATCAGAATAAAAAAAGTGAAAGTCCCAGAGTGGGACAAAGTAAAAAACTAAAAAACTCTCAGAAAGTGAAAATAATTTAAAAAAAAATTTAAAAAATATTAAAAAAAATAAAAAAAAGAATCCACCAAAAATAAAAATATAATGTACCCATCAATAAATATTATTATGAAACAAAACAAACAAAACAATAGTACACATATTTGGTATGGCCACGTCTGGAACGACCTGACCTATAAAATTGTCCCACTAGTTAACCCCTTCAGTGAACACGGTAAAAAAAAGAAATAAAAAATGAAGCAAAAAATAATGCTTTATCATCATACCGCCAAACAAAAAATGGAATAACACGTGATCAAAAAGACGAATATAAATAAAAATGGTACCACTGAAAACATCATCTTGTCCCGCAAAAAACAAGCCGCCATACAGCTCCATCAGCCGAAAAATAAAAAAGTTATAGCTCTCAGAATAAAGCGATGCAAAAAAATAATTTTTTCTATAAAATAGCTTATATTGTGTAAAAGCGCCAAAACATAGAAAAACTATATAAATGTGGTACCGCTGTAAACGTACTGACCAGAAGAATAAAGCTGCCTTATCAATTTTACCACTCGCGGAGTAGAATAAAAATTAAAAAAAAAAAACAATTCCTGAATTGTTGGTTTTTGTTTATTCTGCCTCCCAAAAGCTGGAATAGAAAGCGATCAAAAAATATCACATGCCTGAAAATGGCACCAATAAAAACGTCAACTCATCCCACAAAAAACAAGCTGTCACATAACTCTTTCGGCCAAAATATAGAAAAATTATAGCTCTCAAAATATGCAAAAACGAGATTTTACAAAATATGAGTCTTTTAGTGTGTGACAGCTGTCAATCATAAAAACCCGATATCATTCTGGTGTCTCTGTAGTCGAACCGACCCAAAGAATAAGGTTGTCTAATCACTTATAACGCACTAGGAACGGCGTAAAAAATAAACGCTAGGGCTGGGGTTGGGGTTAGGGTTGTGCTAATGTTAGGGTTGGGGTCAGGGCTGGGCTAGGGTAGGGTTAGGGTTGTTTTTTTTTTCAAAAGTAAAAAAAAAAAAAAAAAGATGATGATATGGCAACTAGTGTTGAATGCAAGTGCTCGCTACTTGAGTTTGCATCGGGTGCTCGGGTATGCATTGAGTATCGCAAGTGCTCGAGTCTCTGCTCCATATGCTTCTCGGCCAAAAAAACCTTGCGGGGATTGCCTGCCATGCACGAGCAATCCCCGTATGTTTTGTTGGGGTGTCTAATAACCGTAAAACATACAGGACGGGGACTCGAGCATGTCACTTGAGCACCCGTGATACATGGTGCATACCTGAGTACCCGATGCAAACTCAAGTAGCGAGCACTTGCGCTCAAGACTAGTGACAACTTATTCAATATGATGACCTAATGTCATCAAATTCTGTGTCGTATCTCTGGGCTCAAAACGTTCACTATACCCCTTGATAAAATCCTTGAGGGGTGTAGTTTCCAAAATGGGGTCACTTGGGGGGGGGTTTCAACTATTTAGGCACATCAGGGGCTCTCTAAACGCAACATGGCGTCCGCTCTCGATTCCAGACGATTTTGCGTTGAAAAAGTCACACAGTGCTCCTTCCCTTCT
This sequence comes from Phyllobates terribilis, assembly GCF_046119375.1. Classification (NCBI taxonomy): domain Eukaryota; kingdom Metazoa; phylum Chordata; class Amphibia; order Anura; family Dendrobatidae; genus Phyllobates; species Phyllobates terribilis. The sequence goes on along the minus strand of NW_027362898.1, from coordinate 1,035,089 downwards.
GAACTCTGCCGTGCGCCCAAACACTGTATTTTCCCCACATATGGGGAATTGGCGTACTCAGGAGAAATTGCACAAACGTTTTTGGGGTCCATTTTCTCCTCTTACCCTTGTGAAAATAAAAAAATTGGGGCTAAAACATCATTTTTGTGGAAAAAGTTTGATTTTTTTATTTTCACGGCTCCATCTTATAAACTTCTGTAAAGGACTTGGGGGTTCAAGGTGCTCACCACACATCTAGATAAGTTCCCTGAGGGGTCTAGTTTCCAAAATGGTGTCACTTGTGGGGGATTTCCACTGTTTAGGCACATCAGGGGCTCCCCAAATGCAACATGGCGTCCGCTAATTATTCAAGCAAATTTTACATTCAAAAAGTCAAATGGCGCTCCATCCCTTCTGAACTCTGCCGTGCGCCCAAACAGTGGTTTTCCCCCCACATATGGGGTATCTGCTTACTCAGGAGAAATTGCACAACAAACTGCATGGTGCAATTTCTCCTGTTACCCTTATGAAAATGCAAAAGTGGGGGCTGAAAAACATTTTTGTGGGAAAAATGTGAAAATTTTATTTTTACGGCTCAATGTTATAAACTTCTGTGAAGCACCTGGGGGTTCAAGGTGCTCACCACACATCTAGATAAGTTCCCCGAACCCTGCCGTGCGCCCAAACAGTGGTTTTTCCTCACATATGGGGTATCTGCTTACTCAGGAGAAATTGCACAACAAATTTTGGGGTCCATTTTTTCCTGTTACCCCTGCAAAAAGAAAAAAAAATGGGTCTAAAGTAACATTTTTGTAAAATAAGTTAAATGTTAATTTTTTTCTTCCACATTCCAAAAATTCCTGTGAAGTACCTGAAGTGTTAATAAAGTTCTTGAATGTGATTTTGAGCACCTTGAGGGGTGCAGTTTTTAGAATGGTGTCACTTTTGGGTATTTTCTGTCATAAAGACCCCTCAAAGTGACTTTAAATATGATGAGGTCCCTAAAAAATGGTTTTGTAAATTTTATTGGAAAAATGAGAAATCACTGGTCAACTTTTAACCCTTATAGCTCCCCAATAAAAAAAAATGTTGGTTCCAAAATTGTGCTGATGTAAAGTATGCATGTGGGAAATGTTATTTATTAACTATTTTCTGTGACATATCTCTCTGATTTAAGGGCATAAAAATTCAAATTTTGAAAATTGCTAAATTTTTGCTAAATTTCCGTTTTTTCACAAATAAACGCAAGTGATATTGAAGAAATTTTACCACAAACATGAAGTAAAATATGTCACGAAAAAACATTCTCATAATCAGGGGGATCCGTTGAAGTGTTCCAGAGTAATTACCTCATAAAGTGACAGTGGTCAGAATTGTAAAAATTGGCCTGGTCATTAACGTGCAAACCACCTTGGATTGTAAAGGGGTTAATATCAGGGTTGGAAAATAATTTGGACTACGTTAATGTTTACATTACTATTATAAATGATCGGGCTGGAAAATGTAATTTATTAATGGTGCATGTCTAGTCTATAGTATTGCACTTCTTTCAGACTTTTTTGCAGCCTATACGCAAATAATTAACTAGTTATATGTTCTGTCAGGTGCAAGTCATTTAATCTGGCAAAAGAATTGCATAGGCATCTGTAGCTGGAGAAAGAGAAGATCCTTGGCTAAAAAAAATTGAAATGAGTTCTCCATAAGGACCACAATGTTTTGATAATTTTTCAGGCAGACATGGAAGTGAATCTAAAGAAAATCAGTTTGCATTTTTCAACAATAATTCTCCTTTTTATAGTCTCCACTGCTGATTTTGACCAGAAGAAAAATAAAACAACAAATATGAACCAATTTTGTCAAAAAACAGAACTGATGGAGCTGTCCCAATTTGGAAGAGTCTGTTAACAGATCAAAGCGTTCAGCGTTGAAGTGATATAAGTACAGATTGTACTTATTTAAAAACTTCTCATTCTAACCATACTTAAGCTATTGCCTATTACCTGCACATAATTCTGCATCCTATATATGATGGGACAGGAGTATGATTGGCCATAGAGATAATTAGTGGCACTGCAGCTCACTGAAGTGACTAAACTTGAGCTGCAATGCTTGTTGTGCTGGTTTTGTCTCTACAATATTACATTTAAAGAGATAAACCAAAGACAAGCAAAATACCCAAATAACACAGTGCAAAAATAATGATAAATAATAAAGGGTATTTAGTTAACATAATTTTGATCAAAGTAATGTAAAAGCCATCCCACCATGTCACGGTAACCCTTATGGGACAGTCCTAACTCTAATATTAAAACCTTACCATTTGTCAAGTGACATGCATATGGATAAGGGCAGAGAGACTGAACCCCTAGTAGAAACATAGACCTGAGAGGCAGAATGAACCTTTCAGCTCAGACAAAGGGCAGCCACACCCTTATATGCACTAAAGCAAACTAAAATACAAAGAAAAAACCTGGGAGTCTGAACTGAAACGTAAATTGATGTGCATGCAAAATGTAAATGCATGTTCACATAAGGCCACTAGACAGAGAAAAACCAAAGACAAGCAAAATACCCAAATAACTGGAAGTAAATGGATAAATCACGCAATGCAAAAATAATGATAAATAATAAAGGGTCTTTAGTTAACATAATTTTGATCAAAATAATGTAAAAGCCATCCCACCATGTCACAGTAACCCTTATGGGACAGTCCTAACTCTAATATTAAAACCTTACCATTTGTCAAGTGACATACATATGGATAAGGGCAGAGAGACTGAACCCCTAGTAGAAACATAGACCTGAGAGGCAAAATGAAGCTTTCAGCTCAGACAAAGGGCGGCCACACCTTTATATGCACTAAAGCACACTAAACTACAAAGAAAAAACCTGGGAATCTGAACTGAAGCGTAAATTGATGTGCATGTAAAATGTAAATGCATGTTTACATAAGGCCACTAGACAGAGAAAAACCAAAGACAAGCAAAATACCCAAATAACTGGAAGTAAATGGATAAATCGCACTGAAGTGACTAAACTTGAGCTGCAATGCTTGTTGTGATGGTTTTGTCTCTACAATATTACATTTACATTTCAAAACGTTCCTTAATATTGAGCAATTTTTTTTCTATACTTCAAGTCAAGACTATTTTAATTAGTCACCAATTTTCACCATGACTTTTTCTGCATCTTTTCTATAGCCAACTAAGCCTAAACCAAAGTTCCATGCTTTTAAGCTTGACAAGATCCAAGCGGCAGAGGCTACATTATCTATAACACCAGAGGACCAGGCCGTGTTCGGAGGGTTTTCATTTGTCAACTAGAAAACCCTCAACAAGACTCCTGCTCAATAATATCAGAGCAAGCTGCATACCTGAGCTTCCAGAAGATCATGCAGAGAAGAGCAGAAGATCGGATGTCCAACTTCATCAGGGACCTCCCCATCGATAACTATAAGTGATAAATATAGATAAAAATACGTAAGAAAGAATAAGTATAAGTAAGAAAAGATATGAAAAGATAAGTATAGGTAAAAAAGTATAGGTAAATATAAGAATAGATAAGTAAGGATAAGTGTAGGTACAAGAGGATAAGTATAGGAAAAAAAGATAAATATAGGTAAGAAAGAATAACTATAGGTAAGTATTGGTAAGAAATTATAAGAATAGGTAAATATAGGTAAGAGAGGATAAGTATAAGTAAAAATGATAAGTATAGGTAAGAAAGGGCAAAAAAGGATAATTATAAGTAAATATAGGTAGGAAAGAATAAGTATAGGTAAATATAGGAAAAAATGACAAGTATAGATAAATACAGGAAAGAAATGATAAGCATAGGTAACAAAAAATAAGTATGCATAAAAAAGGATAAGTAGAAGTAAAAAGGATAAGTAGCTAAATATAGGTAAGAAAAGATAATTATAGGAAAAAAAAGATCAGTCTAGTTAAGATAAAAATATAGGCAGGAAAGGATAAGTCTAGGTAAGAAAATATAAGTATATGTAAGGATAATTACTGGTAAAAAAGAATAAGTATAACATCCGATCAATAAAAAAAGGATAAACATAGGTAAGTAATGATAAATATTGGTAGATAAGGATAGGTATGAGTAAAAAAAGTATAAATATATATTAAAAAGGCTATGTATATGAAAGTATATGTAATGAAGGATAATTAGAGGTAAGTAGAAGTAAGAAAGGATAAGTATAATTAAAAAAGGAAAAATATAGGTAAGAAAGGAGAAGCATATTTAAAATGTAATTAAAAAAGTCTAGGTAAAAAGGAGAAGTATAGATAGGAAAGAATTAGTATAGGTAAAAAAGGATAAGTACTGTTAAAAAAGGATAACTATATTTAGCATTCAATTAAAAAAATAAAAATGGATGAGCATAGGTAAGTAAAGAGAAGTTTATGTAAGAAAGGATAAGCATAAGTATGTAATAATAAGTATAGGAAAGAAGCACCAATTCTCAATAATCAACCAGTGTAAGCCGCCCTTAGTTAGACATACGCTTTAAATAGTCTAAATATAAAAATAAGACAAACATATATATTAGATATGTATGAAATATTCCATGTAAAGGTGTGACAGGGCCCCATCCAGAGCTGACACTGCAGTGAACCAGGGATTAGCCAATCGTCAGTATGTGGGGTCAGGAAGGAATTTTTCCCCACACATGGGGTTGTTTTGCCTTCCTCTGGTTCACATCCTTTTTATGCAGCAAATCTAAAAATGGCACTGGATGATTAAATAAAACTAAATTGGATAATAGATAAGAATAAAAATTAATGAACTCTATTCATTGTGTCGGTGTATTCTTTATATTCTGCTCATTCTGCTGTCACTATTATTTTGATTTTCGACTGTTGTAGTGAATGTTACAAACAGTAGGGAATTAAGAGTTAATCCGATTTTTTTTTGCGGGAATCTGAGTCACATGATCTCGCTGCCGATTCTTTCCCATCATGACAGTGATGTTATGGCCATCTTTCATATGGATTTCTCAGACCAATGTCATTGCCCCAATATGCACCACATTATCAATTACATGTTGTACATAGGATAGGGCTAGCATCATCAGCTACTGCTCTGTAACCCAAATGTAGTCTCCTCCATTAAAGTCCCTGCATATCACAGATCAGGGACAGTGTGAAAACACAGGGGTCAGTGGGTGCTCTTGTCCGCTAGCCCGGTGGTCTTTAGAAAGATTGCATGGACAAGGGCTCATACCACTGAACGCCCACTCTCTTTTACCATGGGTAGAACATTACTCAGACAACACAGGGTGATGGTAAACAGTGTGGCAATAATTTATTGAAACACCAACAATCAATAACATATAAAACAGTCTCAGCAACTACACAAGATGGGGCAAATTACAGAGACTCACCCTTCCGCTGGCTTGCCAGGAATTGGGCAGTGTAACCTCATTTAAACCCCGTGGTTTCAATATGTCCAGTTTGTATATCATCTTTCCAATTGACTCAGTGATAGGGATATGGGCAATGTTGGATGCATGTGCATACACTTGTCAGTTTTTCACTATAAATATACATTTTTCTACAATTATGTCTCCTTTGTTAGTACCATCTTATGATTATATCCTTCTTAAAAAGGCAGCTAAACAACGTCCACCAACTATCAGATACTTCCACGGTCTAGAGGTACTGACCAAGGATGTTGTCTTTATATGGTATAGGGTACCAAGAGATAACGGGTTCGAGTCATCATACACAAAAAAATATTTTATTTTTACATCATGGAACTTATGTAGAAGACGTTTCAATTTTTATTTCAATTTTATACAATTCTCATTACTTTTTTAAAATTGTTCTCTTAATGACGCTAATAGACACTTTTTTAAGGAATATGTAAAGGTTTAATTTTTAAATGAAAACGGTTGCTGGTGCCTTGGAGCCAGTTTTTTTCACTTTCCATGTGTATATACGTTCTCTGCTGTTAACATCTCTTAAGCTATGAACTTGATGAAGTGGACGGGACGTCCACGAAATGTGTCTATCTTTAGCTTGTCAAAAGAATAAATCCACAACACAAGTCCTGGATTCTATATAATCTATTCTAACCTAGGAGCGCGGAACTACCGACACCTTTCATCTTTTCCTTTAGAGTGTAAAGTTATAATTGCAGTAAACTGAACTGGCAACAACACCACAAACGTGAAAGCAAATGAGTGGCATGTGCCCAGGATTTTGGGACCAGAAAAAAATCATCAAAGCAAGAGAAAATGCAGTGAAATTATTTTCAACACAAAAACTTTTCAGGTTAAGAATTTTTCAACTCATAGAAAACCCCTTTAAACACTCAACAGTCTAATAAAAGGGTATTTCAACCTTAAGAAGTTATTGCCTATCCACAGGATATGTCATCACTGTCTGATAGATGCACTCCAATTTCCAATAAAAAGAGACATGGCCATGAATATTTGTGGTCCTCTTCATTAATTTCCATGGGAGTTACGGAATAGATGTAAAAGCAGGATAGGGAACACCCATTATGAAAAAAGGTGTGGAGTACAAATGTGAAAATGGCATTTGTCAGACATTCATGGCATATTCTGTGGACGCAAATGTCTAAGATGGAAATACAGTCATATGAAAAAGTTTGGGCACCCCTATTAATCTTAAGCTTAATGTTCTATAAAAATTGGTGTTTTTGCAACAGCTATTTCAGTTTGATATATGTAATAACTGTTGGATACAGTAATGTTTCTGCCTTGAAATGAGGTTCATTGTACTAACAGAAAATGTGCAATCTGCATTCAAACAAAATTTGACAGGTGCATAAGTATGGGCACCTCACCAGAAAAGTGACATTAATAGTTAGTAGATCCTCCTTTTGCAAAAATAACAGCCTCTAGTCGCTTCCTGTAGCTTTTAATGAGTTCCTGGATCCTGGATGAAGGTATTTTTGACCATTCCTCTTTACAAAACAATTCCAGTTCAGTTAAGTTTGATGGTCGCCGAGCATGGACAGCCCTCTTCAAATGATCCCACAGATGTTCAATGATATTCAGGTCTGGGGACTGGGATGGCCATTCCAGAACATTGTAGTTGTTCCTCTGCATGAATGCCTGAGTAGATTTGGAGCGGTGTTTTGGATCATTGTCTTGCTGAAAGATCCATCCACTTTGTAACTTCATATTTATCACTGATTCTTGAACACTATTGTCAAGAATCTGCTGATACTGAGTGGAATCCATGCGTCCCTCAACTTTAACAAGATTCCCAGTGCCAGCATTGACCACACAGCCCCAAAGCATGATGGAACCTCCACCAAATTTTACTGTGGGTAGCAAGTGTTTTTCTTGGAATGCTGTGTTTTTTTGCCGCCATGCATAACGCCTTTTTGTATGACCAAACAACTCAATCTTGGTTTCATCAGTCCACAGGACCTTCTTCCAAAAAGAAATTGGCTTCTCCAAATGTGCTTTTGCATAACTCACCGACTCTGTTTGTGGCATGCTTGCAGAAAAGGCGTCTTTCGCATCACTCTCCCATACAGCTTCTCCTTGTGCAAAGTGCGTTGTATAGTTGACCGATGCACAGTGACACCATCTGCAGCAAGTTGATGCTGCAGCTCTCTGGAGGTGGTCTGAGGATTGTCCTTGACTGATCTCACCATTCTTCTTCTCTGCCTTTCTGATGTTTTTCTTGGCCTGCCACTTCTGGCCTTAACAAGAACTGTCCCTGTGTTCTTCCATTTCCTTACTATGTTCCTCACAGTGGAAACTGACAGGTTAAATCTCTGAGACAGCTTTTTGTATGCTTCCCCTGAACAACTATGTTGAATAATCTTTGTTTTCAGATCATTTGACAGTTGTTTTGAGGAGCACATGATGCCACTCTTCAGAGGAGATTCAAACAGGAGAACAACTTGCAAGTGGCCACTTTAAGTAGCTTTTCTCATGATTGCATACACCTGGCTATAAAGTTCAAAGCTCCATGAGGTTACAAAACCAAAAAAAGTGCTTTAGTAAGTCAGTAAAAAGTAGGTAGGAGTATTTAAAACAAGAAAATGATAAGGGTGCCCATACTTATGCACCTTTCAAATTTTGTTTGAATGCAGATTGCACATTTTCTGTTAGTACAATAAACCTCATTTCAAGGCAGAAACATTACTGTGTCCAACAGTTATTACATATATCAAACTGAAATAGCTGTTGCAAAAACACCATTTTTTATAAAACATTAAGCTTAAGATTAATAGGGGTGCCCAAACTTTTTCATATGACTGTACTCCTTAAAAGTTGATCTGTTAGCAGCTTTCACATTACGCACTGCAAAACTCATTAATTATGTCTTTTAAATCTGATGAAACTGGTGTAATATTCATGAAAATCAATATGAAATGGCTGTCTAATTCTCAAATGTAAAAGAGCATTTTATGACTTCAGCTAGATCTAGACTCATAACAAATCATTTTCAAATTAGGCAGGAAAACTTTCACATAGCATTATACAGCTTTTCTTGAAGGGAATCTGTCACCCCCTGGGACGTTTTAAACCTATTACTATGGGCATACAAGTGACAGAATTGTTAAAATAGTCTTACCTGTATGCCTCATAGCTGCTGTCTTGTTTTTTATAAATCATCTTTTAATCCTTTATGTTAATGAGTTCTTCCAGACTCTGTGGTGGTGCCTGGAAGAAAACTCCTGCCTCTGGTGTTCATTTGCATACCACCTCCCTCCCATCAACAGCACAGTGCCATGTGACATGTAGTTGTGGGCCTGCAATGGCACGATTATGTTTACCTTTTCCACCCTTCAGTAGCAGTGACTCGCAGGCGCCTGTGCAGAAGAACTATGAAGCAAATGCCCATTGAAGGGCGGAAAAGGTAAGTATAATCGCACTATTGCAGGGCGCAGGCTCGGGATTCAGGGGCCACAACTAGCTTTCGGAATGGCACTGTAGAGGTTGAGGACTTGATCAGACAGATCAACTCCCCCCATATTTTTATTGTACCCCAGTACACAGTCTGGTTTGCGGACCTGTGTATAAGTACCTCATACAGTGGTGGGGGTGCTGCCATCACCATGTACAAGAAAAGGATATCCCACCAGCATGTTGTTGCTAAATTGGGCTCTGCTCTCACCCTTTCTGAGCAGCTGCCCAATTAGTGACCTTAGTAGTCCTCTCTGAGTTTTTCAGACAGTACTAAATACTGTGGTAGCTCTAGCAGAAAGGAATATGAAGAGATGGATGCTGGTATAAAAGTTTTCTATGTAGCAGTGATAACTTTGAACCAACAGTGGGTGCACCAAATCCCACACAATTTCCCTACTCACTCCCAGGACGGGGGGCATTCAGGGGATTGAATCCGGGTGTCCTTCCCTTCATAAACCCTAAATCTGTGGGTGTACCCGGATGTACTCTCGCACAGCTTGTAGAGTTTAATTCCGTACCTTGCCCTAGATAGGTATTGCCAGAATTTGAGCCTCCCCTTGAAATGTATTAGAGACTCATCCACACAGATGTCACTTTGGGGAATGTACACTTCAGCAAACTCATTGCTGAAGTGATCAATGACCGGCTGAACTTTAAAAAGTCGGTAAAAGTTGAGGTCATCTCGGGGTGGACGCTGTGCATTATTATCGTTGTAATGCAAAAATTTGTGGATGGACTCAAAGCGTTTACAGGTCACACAGGTGGAACATCAACACTCCAATATTGCTGAAGTTCTGGGATCGTCACTATCCCCATGTAAAAAACAAGGCCCCATCATTTCTACTGCATCTATGGGAGTCCAGTTAGAAAATGATGAAGTGGGGTTTTGAGCCATATAAATTTGTCTGGGGCACCATGAGGTTTACAAAATTCTCAGAGAAAAAGACTTTGAAAAAGTTGATTTCTGTGAGGCCGGTAGTGTCAAATTGGATTCCCGATTGCGCCACAAAATCAGGAATTTATGTTTCGTAATCTTCGGGGGTGAGGTTTATAAGGGGTCACTGACAGTGGGCGCTGGCTCATTTGCTGTCCTGGGGAGTCTGCGTGGCAGTTCGGTATCACTTGAGTTATAGGAGGGTGGAAAAGGAAGGATGGTGGCATCCTCTCCCTCACTATAGGAAATGGTATGAGGAACTGTTAGAGGATTTAGGAATGTTTAGCTTGCAAAAGAGATAACTGAGAGGAGACTTACTAGCTGTCTACGAAAATCTCAAGGCCTCTCACATTGTAGAGGGATCAGCTATATTCTCATTTGCACAAAGAAAGACTAGAAGCAATGGGATGAAACTGAATGGGAGAAGATACAGATTAGATATTAAAAAAAACTTTTTGACAGTGAGGACGCACGCATGGATGTGGTGCAAAACAGGGAAAAAAAATGGACAGGGAAAAAATGTCCTGGCCAAAAGCGAGCACAGACGCTGATCAGTGATGTGCGTCACTGATCAGTGGTTCACTGGCTGCAGGACACACGCATGGAGGTGGTGCAAAGGGGGGAAGGAGAGAAAATGAACAGGAAGAAAAGTCCAGGCCAAAAGTGAGCAAGGACGCTGATCAGTGATGTGTGTCACTGATGAGCACTCGGCGACTAGGATGCATTATTGTGTATTAGCATGGTTATGATTTCATGATATGGAGGAGGCAAACACATATGTATGTATTGTTATATTGATATTACCAAGAATTATGTCTCCACGGCTGCGCGTCCTTTATTCACATAGCCATTTGCACTGTGCACATTTTCTTCCATTGCCTGTTTATTATTTTTATTATTATTTATTATTATTATAGCGCCATTTATTCCATGGCTCTTTACATGTGAAAGGGGGTATACATAGCAAAAACACTTACAATAATTTTAACAAAACAAGTTAGCGACTGGTCCAGGAGGAGAGAGGATCCTGCCCGCGAGGGCTCACAATCTACGACGAATGGGTGAGGAAACAGTAGGTGAGGGTAGAGCTGGTCGTGCAGCAGTATGGTGGAGCGGTGGTTACTGCAGGTTGTAGGCTTGTTATTTTTTTTTTAATAAATAAAGATTAATTTCATTAATATGTATTGTGGCCTGTGATCGTTTTTTGTTCTTGTTGTGCTTTGCATATGTCTGCATATGTTTGTGTGTGTGCACATTTCTGTGACCCATATACGTGCAAGTCTGCATGTGTATACGTGAGTGCTTGTGCGTATCTGCATGTGAATGACCGTGTGTGTGCGTGACTGTCTGTGTACATATTGTATATAGGGTGCTATGTGCGGCCTCATGCTGTTTCTGGGGAGCGCAGTGCGGCCTCATGCTGTATCTGGGGAGCGACATGCGACCTCATGCTGTATCTGGGGAGCGCCATGCGGCCTCATGCTGTATCTGGGGAGCGACATGCGACTTCATGTTGTGTCTGCAGAGCGCCATGCGACCTCATGCTGTATCTGGGGAGCACCGTGCAGCCTCATTCTGTATCTGGAGAGCACTGTGCGGCCTCATGCTGTATCTGGGGAGTGCCGTGCAGCCTTGTATCTGGGGAGCGCCGTGCGGCCTCCTGCTGTATCTGGGGAGCGCCATGCAGCCTCATACTGTATCTGGGGAGCGAAATGTGGCCTCATGCTGTATCTGGGGAGCACCGTGCAGCCTCATTCTGTATCTGGAGAGCACTGTGCGGCCTCATGCTGTATCTGGGGAGTGCCGTGCAGCCTTGTATCTGGGGAGCGCCGTGCGGCCTCCTGCTGTATCTGGGGAGCGCCATGCAGCCTCATACTGTATCTGGGGAGCGAAATGTGACCTCATGCTGTGTCTGCGGAGCGCCGTGCGGCCTCATGCTTTATCTGGGGAGCGACATGCGACTTCATGTTGTGTCTGCAGAGCGCCATGCGACCTCATGCTGTATCTGGGGAGCGCCGTGAAGCCTCATTCTGTATCTGGGGAGCGCCGTGCGGCCTCCTGCTGTATCTGGGGAGCGCCGTGCAGCCTCATACTGTATCTGGCGAACACCGTGCGGCCTCCTGCTTTATCTGGGGAGCGCCGTGCGGCCTCATGCTGTATCTGGGGAGCGACATTCGACTTCATGTTGTGTCTGCAGAGCGCCATGCGACCTCCTGCTGTATCTGGGGAGCGCCGTGCAGCCTCATACTGTATCTGGAGAACGTCGTGCGGCTTCCTGCTTTATTTGGGGAGCGCCGTACAGCCTCATGCTGTATCTGAGGAACGCCATGCGGCCTCCTGCTGTATCTGGGGAGCGCCGTGCGGCCTCATGCTGTATCTGGGGAGCGACATGCGACTTCATGTTGTGTCTGCAGAGCGCCATGCGACCTCATGCTGTATCTGGGGAGCTCCGTGCAGCCTCATTCTGTTTCTGGGGAACGCCGTGCGGCCTCCTGCTTTATCTGGGGAGCGACATGCGACTTCATGTTGTGTCTGCAGAGCACCATGCGACCTCATGCTGTATCTGGGTGCGCCGTGCAGCCTCATTCTGTATCTAGGGAGCGCCGTGCGGCCTCCTACTGTATCTGGGTAGCGCCGTGCAGCCTCATACTGTATCTGGGGAACGCCGTGCGGCATCCTGCTTTATCTGGGGAGCGCCGTACAGCCTCATGCTGTATCTGGGGAACGCCGTGCGGCCTCCTGCTGTATCTGGGGAGCGCCTCGCGGCCTCATGCTGTATCTGGGGAGCGACATGCGACTTCATGTTGTGTCTGCAGAGCGCCATGCGACCTCCTGCTGTATCTGGGAAGCGCCGTGCAGCCTAATTCTGTATCTGGGGAACGCTGTGCGGCCTCCTGCTTTATCTGGGGAGCGCCGTACAGCCTCATGCTGTATCTGGAGAACGCCGTGCGGCCTCCTGCTATATCTGGGGAGCGCCGTGCAGTCTCATACTGTATCTGGGGAACACCGTGCGCCCTCCTGCTTTATCTGGGGAGCGCCGTACAGCCTCATGCTGTATCTGGGGAACGCCGTGCAGCCTCCTGCTCTATCTGGGGAGCGCCGTGCGGCCTCATGCTGTATCTGGGGAGCGACATGCGACTTCATGTTGTGTCTGCAGAGCGCCATGCGACCTCATGCTGTATCTGGGGAGCACCGTGCAGCCTCATTCTGTATCTGGGGAGCGCCGTGCGGCCTCATGCTGTATCTGGGGAGCTCCATGCGGCCTCCTGCTTTATCTGGGGAGCGCCGTACAGCCTCATGCTGTATCTAGGGAACGCCGTACGGCCTCCTGCCGTATCTGGGGAGCTCCTTGCGGCCTCATGCTGTATCTGCGGAGCACCGTGTAGCCTCATGCTGTATCTGGGAAGCGCCGTGCGGCCTCATGCTGTATTTGGGGAGCTCAATGCGGCCTCATGCTGTATCTGGGGAGCGCCGTCCGGCCTTATGCTGTATCTGGGGAGCACCGTGCGGCCTCATGCTGTATCTGGGGAGTGCCGTGCGGCCTCCTGCTGTTTCTAGGGAGCATCGTTCGGCCTCATGCTGTATCTGAGAAGCGCCTTGCGGCCTCATGCTGTATCTGGGAAGCGCCGTGCGGCCTCATGCTGTATCTGGGGAGCGCCGTGCGGCCTCCTGCTGTTTCTAGGGAGCATCGTGCGGCCTCATGCTGTATCTGGGAAGCGCCGTGCGGCCTCATGCTGTATCTGGGGAGCACCGTGCCGCCTCATGCTGTATCTGGGGAGCACTGTGCGGCCTCATGCTGCATCTATAGAGAGCTACGTGCGACTTCATACTGTATCTGGGGAGAGGGTATTTGTACCATAAATAGTTTATTGCCTATCCACAGGATATGTCATCACTGTCTGATAGATGCACTCCAATTTCCAATGAATAGAGAGATGGCCATGAATATTCGTGCTCCTCATTATTGATTTCCATGGGAGTTCCGGAATAGATGTAAAAGCAGTATAGGGAACACCCATTCTGAAAAAAAGTGTGAAGTACAAATGTGAAAATGGCATTTATCTGACATTCATGGCATATTCTACAGACACAAATGTCTAAGATGGGAGTACACCTTAAAAGTCGATCTGTTAGCCACTTTCACATTACGCACTGCAAAACTCATTAATTATGTCTCTTAAATCTGATGAAACTGGTGTAATTATCGTGAGAATCAATGTCAAATGGCTGTCTAATTCTCAACTTTAACCCCTTAACCCCCGAGGGTGGTTTGCACGTTAATGACCAGGCCAATTTTTACAATTCTGACCACTGTCACTTTATGAGGTAATTACTCTGGAACGCTTCAACGGATCCCCCTGATTCTGAGATTTTTTTTTCGTGACATATTGTACTTCATGATTGTGGTAAAATTTCTTTGATATCACTTGCGTTTATTTGTGAAAAAAATGGAAATTTGGCAAAAATTTTGAAAATTTTGCAATTTTCAAAATTTTAATTTTTATGCCCTTAAATCAGAGAGATATGTCACACAAAAGAGTTAATAGATAACATTTCCCACATGTCTACATCAGCACAATTTTGTAACCAAAATTTTTTTTTGTTAGGGAGCTATAAGGGTTAAAAGTTGACCAGCGATTTCTAATTTTTCCAACAAAATTTACAAAACCATTTTTTTAGGGACCACATCACATTTGAAGTCACTTTGAAAGGTCTTTATGACAGAAAATACCCAAAAGTGACACCATTCTAAAAACTGCACCCCTCAAGGTGCTCAAAACCACATTCAAGAACTTTATTAACCCTTCAGGTGCTTCACAGGAATTTTTGGAATGTGGAAGAAAAAAATGAACATTTAACTTTTTTCGGAAGGGAAGGAGCGCCATTTGACTTTTTGATTGTAAAATTTGCTTGAATAATTAGCGGATGCCATGTTGCGTTTGGAGAGCCCCTGTGTGCCCAAACATTGGAGCCTGTCCACAAGTGACCCCATTTTGTTAACTAGACCCCCCAAGGCACCTATCTACATGCATAGTGAGCACTTGGAACCCCCAGGTGCTTCACAAATTGATTCGTAAAAATAAAAAAGTGAAAAAAAAAACAATTTTTCACTTTTATGAATCTATTTGTGAAGCACCTGGGGGTTCCAAGTGCTCACTATGCATCTAGATAGGTGCCTTGGGGGGTCTAGTTTCCAAAATGGGGTCACTTGTGGGGGAGCACCAATGTTTGGGCACACAGGGACTCTTCAAATGCAACATGGTATCCGCTAACAAATTGTCGGCTCAAATTGTTAGCGGACACCATGTTGCGTTTGGAGAGCCCCTGTGTGCCCAAACATTGGAGCTCCCCCACAAGTGACCCCATTTTGGAAACTAGACCCCCCCAAGGCACCTATCTAGATGCATAGTGAGCACTTGGAACCCCCAGGTGCTTCACAAATTGATTCATAAAAATGAAAAAGTGTTTTTTTTTTCACTTTTTCATTTTTACGAATCAATTTGTGAAGCACCTGTTCTCCCCATGTTTGGGTGGGTTTCCTCTGGGTTCTCCAGTTTCCTCCCACACTCCAAAGACATACTGATAGGGAATCTAGATTGTGAGCCCCAATGGGGACAGTGCCCATAATGTCTGTAAAGTGCTGTGGAATTAATGGCGCTATATAAATTAGTAATAATAAAATAAAGAAATAAAACATAAAGCATTATACAGCCTTTCTTGAAGGGAATCTGTCACCCCCTGAGATGTTTTAAACCTATTACTATGGGCAGAATTGTTAAAATAGTCTTACAGATCAACTTCCCCCACATTTTTATTGTTCAGTACACAGTCTGGTTTGTGGACCTGTGTATAAGTACCTTGTACAGTTGTGGGGGTGCTGCCATCACCATGTACGGTGGTCAAGAAAAGGATATCCCACCAGCATGTTGTCATTACTGTGGGCTCTGCTCTCACCTTTTCTGAGCAGCTGCCCAATTAGTGACTTAGGGAGTCCTCTCTGAATTTTGCGGACAGTACCAAATACTGCGGTAGCTCTGGCAGACAGGAATATGAAGAGAGGGATGCTGGTATAAAAGTTATCTATGTAGAGGTGATAACTTTGATCCCGCAGTGGATGAACCAAATCCCACACAATTCTCCTACCCATTCCCAGGACAGGGGGGCATTCAGAGGATTGAATCCAGGTGTCCTTCCCTTCATAAACCCTAAATCTGTGGGTCAACCCTGAGGTACTCTCACACAGCTTGTAGAGTTTAATTCCGTACCTGGCCCTCTTACTGGGTAGGTATTGCTGGAGTTTGAGCCTCCCCTACATTTCAGTATTATGTACTCATCCACACAGATGTCACTTTGGCGAATGTAAACTTCAGCAAACTTATTGCTGAAGTGGTCAATGACCGGCTGAACTTTGAAAAGTCGGTCAAAGTTGGGGTCATCTCGGGGTGGACGCTGTGCATAATCGTTGTAATTAGAGATGAGCGAGTATGTTCTGTTAACCCTTTCGGCGAGTATGCTCGGGCCGAGCACCGAGTAGTTACAGCTGCTCGGTGTTATGTTTGAATCACTCCCGTGTGCATGATTTGCGACTGTTTGACAGCTTTAGTACATGTAAGGAATGTCTATTTCTTACACATTCCTCACATGTATTAAAGTTGTCAAACAGTCTCAAATCATGCACACGGGAGTGATTCAAACATAACACCGAGCATACTCGCCAAAAGGGTTAACAGAACATACTCGCTCATCACTAGTTGTAATGCAAAAATTTGTGGATGGACTCAAAGCGTTTACAAGTCATAGCCATGTGAAACATCAACACTCCAATATTGCCGAAGTTCTGGGTTCTACACAATCCTCATATGAAGAACAATGCCCCATCATTTCTACTGCATTTATGGGAGTCCAGTTAGAAAATGATGAAGTGGGGTTTTGGGCCAAAAATTTTGGGCATATAAATTTGTCTGGGGCACCATGAGGTTTACAAAATCCTCAGAGAAAAAGACTTTGAAAAAGTTGATTTCTGTGAGGCTGGTAGTGTCAAATTCAATTCCTAATTGCACCACAAAATCAGGAATCTGTATTTTGTAATCTTCGGGGGTGAAGTTCGTAGGGGGTCACTAATGGTGGGCGGTGGCTCATTTGCGGTCATGGGGAGTTTGCATGGCAGTTCGGTATCTCTTGAGGAATAGGAGGGGGAGAATAAAAGAAGGTGGCATCCTCTCCCTCACTATGAGGAATGGTATGAGGAACGGTTAGAGGATTTGGGAATGTTTAGCTTGCAAAAGAGAAGACTGAGAGGAGACTTAATAGCTGTTTACAAATATCTCAAGGCCTATCACACTGTAGAGGGCTCCGCTACATTCTCATTTGCACAAAGAAAGGCTACAAGCAATCGGATGAAACAGAAAGGGAGACGGTACAGATTACATATTAGAAAAGACGTTTCAACAGTGAGGGTGATTAACGAGTAGAACAGGCTGCCATGAGAGGTGGTGAGTTTTCCTTCAGTGGAAGCCTGTAAGTTGTAGGAGGCACGCACGGATGTGGTGCAAAATGGGGGAAAAAATGAACAGGAAAAAAAAAAAGTCCTGCCAAAAGCAAGCACAGATGATGATCAGTGATGTGCATCACCGATCAGTGGCTCACTGGCTGCAGGACACACGCATGGAGGTGGTACAAAGGGGGGGAGGAGAGAAAATGAACAGGAATAAAAGTTCTGGCCAAAAGCGAGCACGGACTCTGATCAGTGATGTGTGTCACTGATCAGCGCTCAGCGACTGTAGGACGCACAAAGAAACTGCCAAAAATAGAAAGATCAACTACTGATCGGCGATCAAATACTGATCAAAGCTCGGCGGCAGAAGTGGGAGTGGGGAAGGGGTTAGAGAGAGGGGGTAAAGATGGTGAAGGGTATTTGGGTGGGTTAGAAAAAACAGGGGACAGGTACAGGTCAGAAACGGATCAGGATCATCTTCTTTCTTCTAGCAGTAGCAGCAGCAGAGGACGTGATGTCACAGGCTTTAAAAAGTCTGCGGTACCAGAAGGCCCAGCAGATCAGCAACAGAATGACACAGTGACTGCTCTGCAATGCCTACAAGCTGTAATGAGGCTAAGCGGTCACTGTGAGATCAGACCGTGTCTCTGCTCACTGATTGGTACAATCATCTGATTGTTCCAATCAGTGCTGTGGCTGCTGACGCTGTGGTCTCCTAGCACCTGGCTATGATCAGTGCTGCTAACCGCTTCCCGACCGCCCACTGTATATAAACGTCGGCGCTTGCTGGGCTCTGTGCAGCACCGACGTTTATAAATGGTCCATGGTCCCGCAGCGCTCAGGACCCCCAGGGTCCTGCAAGCGCTGCGGGTGCGGTGCAGAGCGACAGCTCTGATAGGGGACATCATCGGGACCTGATTAGATCAGGTCCCAATGATGTTAACCCTTTGCTATCTTCTAAATGCCGCGATCTATAGCGATCGTGGCATTTAGAAGATAGTGAGAGGAGAGGGGGTCGTCCACTTACCTCTCCGACGGCTCCCTGATGTCTGACAGGACCTGCCATTGTCATGGCAGCCGGAGGTCAGATGACCGCCTCCGGGTCTGCCATGTACGGTGTCCTGCTAGACTCAGCCTGCAGCTGAAGTCTAGCAGGAGATAATGACAGTTTTACACTGTCAGCAGAGCTCTCATGCAATGCAATACATGTCTATTGCATTGCATGAGAACAGTGATTAGAAAAATAAAAATTAATGTCCCATACAGGGACTAAGTAAAAATGTAAAAAAAAAAGTCTAAAAAATGTTTTCAAACTGTTAAAAAAAAATCACAAAATAAATAAAAATAAATAAATAAAATATTAAACCAATAAATCCGTATTTTTATGCAAAAAAAGTACACATATTTGGTATCGCCGCGTCCGAAACAACCCGATCTATAAAACTGTCACACTAATTAACTCCTTTTGTGCACACCGTAATAAAAATAAATGAAAAAAGGAGCAAAAAACTATGCTTTTTCATCATGTTGCCAAGTGAAAAGTGGAATAAAATGCGATCAAAAAGCAAAATGGAAATAAAAATGGTACCGCTGAAAACGTCATCTTGTTCTGCAAAAAAAAAGCCACCATACAGCTCCATCAGCCGAAAAATAAAAAAGTTATAGCTCTCAGAATAAAGCGATGTAAAAAAAATATTTTTTCTATAAAATAGTTTTATTGTGTCAAAGCGCCAAAACATAAAAAAAAATATACGGTAAGTGTAGTATCACTGTGAACGTACTGACCCGAAGAATAACGCTGCCTTATCACTTTTACCACACGCAGAACGGCATAAAAAAAACTCAAAAAACAATTCCTGAATTGTTGGTTTTTGTTCATTTTACCTCCCAAAAAACGGAATAGAAAGCGATCAAAAAATGTCACGTACTGCAAAATGGTACCAGTAAAAATGTCAACTCGTCCCGCAAAAATCAAGCCCTCACATGACTCTGTCGGCCGAAATATGGAAAAAGTATAGCTCTCAAAATATGGCGATGCAAAAACTAGATTTTACAAAAAGAGCATCTTTTAGTGCGCGACAGCTGTCAGTCATAGCGCTCCGTCCCTCCCAGATCTTGCAGTATGGCTAAGCGGTACGGTACAGCCACATATGGGGTATTGCCACATTCAGAAGAAATTGCGTGACACATTTCGGCACCATTTTTACCCATTGCCCTGTGTGAAAATGTAAAATCTGAGGGTAAAACATTTTTTTGTGGTAAAAATATAATTATGTTTTCTTCACTGCCCAATGGTATAAATTTAAAAATTAAAAAATACTCACTACTTCCCTTGATGAATTCCTTGAGAGGTGTAGTTTACAAAATGGGGTCACTTGTGGGGGTTTCTGCTATTTCGGCATGTCAGCGACTCTTCAAATGTGACATGGCGTCTGCAACCTATCCCAGCCAACATAGCGCTCCTTTGCCGTACGCCAAAGCAGTGGTTTTCCCCCACATATGGGGTATCAGCGTACTCAGGTGAAATTGCACAACAAATTTCATGGTGCAATTTCTCCTGTTACCCTTATGATAATGCAAAATTAAGGGATGCGTGGGAAAAATGTAAACATTTTATTTTTACAGCTCAATATTATAAACTTCTGTGAATCACCTGGGGGTTCAAGGTGCTCACCACACATCTAGATAAGTTACCAAAGGGGTCTAGTTTCCAAAATGGTGTCACTTGTGGGGGGTTTCCACTGGTTAGGCACATCAGGGGCTCTCCAAACGCAACATGGCGTCCGCTAATTATTCAAACAAATTTTACATTCAAAAAGTCTAATGACGCTCCTTCCCTTCCGAACCCTGCAGTGCGCCCAAACAGTGGTTTTCCCTCACATATGGGGTATCAGCGCGCTCAAGAGAAATTGCACTACAAATTGTGTATTCCATTTTTTCCTGTTACCCTTGTGAAAATAAAAAAATTGGGTCTAAAGTAATATTTTTGTGAGAAAAAGTTAAATGTTCATTTTTTTCTTCCACATTCCAAAAATTCCCGTGGCGCACCTGAAGGGTTAATAAACTTCTTGAATGTGGTTTTGAGCATCTTGAGGGGCGCAGCTTTTTGAATAGTGTCACTTTTGGGTATTTTCTGTCCCTCAAAGTCACTTCAAATAAGATGTGGACCCTAAAAAAATGGTTTTGTAAATTTTGTTGGAAAAATGAGAAATCGCTCGTCAATTTTTAACCCTTAGAACTTCCTAACAAAAAAAAAAGTTGGTTCCAAAATTGTGTTGATGTAAAGTATGCATGTGGGAAATGTTATTTATTAACTATTTTGTGTGACATATCCCTCTGATTTAAGGACATGAAAATTCAAAGTTTGAAAATTGCAAAATTTTCAAAATTTTGGCCAAATTTCCGATTTTTTCACAAATAAATGCAAGTGATATCGAAGAAATTTTACCACTATCATGAAGTACAATATGTCACAAAAAAATAATCTCAGAATCAGGGGAATCCGTTGAAGCGTTTCAGAGCTATTACCTCATAAAGTGACAGTGGTCAGAATTGAAAAGTCAATCACAGTGACTGTAGTTGCGGGGGGCGGCTCCGTGGTGACGAGTGTCCTGTCAGAATCAGCAGGCACCTTTGTGTGATCACAGTGCGCTCGGTCACAGTGCCGCATTTTCGCCAGGACGTATCCATAAATTCAAGGTCGGGAACCCTTCCCAGCCAGGATGTATGGATACGTCCAAGTTTTTGAAGGGCTTAAAGGGGTTTTCCCACAAACAAAGTTAATTTGAATCAACATTTTAATCAATTGATCTTTGAATTCTAAGAAGTTCCACAATTGGATGTGTTTCAAAAAAATGTTTCTGTGCGGAGATAATCTTATAAATGTGCCCATACTATGTACTGTGTAATGGCTGTGTCTGACCGTGCAGGAACATACCACAGCTCCTGGGCAGGGGAGGAAGCAAAAGAGTATACAGACATTACAGCATAGTATCACAAATGAATCTTTCTTCCAGGTAAAACTTTGCTTAATAACAGTTTAGTGAAATGTTTTGCCTCACAAAAAGAATCATTTGCTGTCCTGTCTGTATACTCTTTTACTTCCTCCCCTGCTGAGGAGAAGGGCCGGTTTTAGACAACGCGGAGCTGCAGATGATAACATATTGCACCATCACACAGAAACATTTACATTGCATTTACATAGGTTGAGTTCAGGCCGTTAAATGAGTGCTATCAGCAATTCTGAAGTCCTTCGGTTCTTGTTTCCTGGCCTCTTTACACTGGGTGAGGAAAAATCATGGGCACAGAACAATCACTAACAGATCAATCTATCCCCATACATATAATGTTATCAGCAGCACATCTGCAGTTTGCACTAGGCGATGAGCTGCTGAGAACAATGATTTCGGTTCTGGCATAAACAATAGGTTGCATTTTGCTCGTTCACTGGGCGATTGCTGATGTTTACACCTATTTTCTCCTGTCTGTGCTACTGGTATTTATAAATGTGGATGCTAAACACACAGTATGTGACACACACGTATACACAAACTGCATGTTACACACATGTATATACACATATCACATACACATAAATGTATACACAGAGCACATATTTACAGGCACGTACGTACATACAGATACATGTAACAGAGCACCTACATAAAGACGCATGCATATATGGAGCACATACATACAGACTCATGCTTGGATGCAACACATAAATACAAACACATGCATGGACGGAGCACATACCTACCAACACATGCATGTACGGAGCACATACATACTGACACATGCATGGACAGAGCACATACATACCAACACATGCATGGACAGAGCTGTTACATACAGAGACATAGTATAATGGACCCCACGCAGCCCTTCAGTGTAATTGGCTTCCACACAGCCCTACAAACAGTATAATGGCTCTCACACAGCCCTCCACAGTATGATGAACCCCACACAAACCTTCACCCTGTATAAATGCTTGCATAAAGCATAAAGGCTCCCACATAGCCCTTCATAAAGTATAAAGGCTCCCACATAGTCCTCCATATAGTATAATGACCCTCAAATAGCCCTTCAAATATTATAATGACCCCACATAGCCCTTTAAATCTTATAATGCCCCTCCAAATATTATAATGGTCTCCACATAGCCCTCCAAATAATATAATGGTGCCCACATTGCCTTCCATATAGTATAATGGGCCCCATATTACCTCCTATATAGTATAATGCCCACCCTATAGTCCTCCATAAAGTACATACAGTATAATGCACACCCCATAGTCCTCCATACAGTATAATGAACAATCCATAGTCCTCCATACAGTACATGCAATATAATGCACACCCCATAGTCCTCCATACAGTATACTACACTTCCCTTCGTCCTCCATACAGTTTAATGCACACCCATAGTTCTTCATACAGTGCATATAGTATAATGCACCCACCATAGTCCTCTATACAGTATAATGCACACCCCATAGTCTTCCATACAGTACATACAGTATAATGCACACCCCATAGTCCTCAGTATAGAACATATAGTATAATGCACATCTCATAATCCTCCATACAGTACATATACTATAATGCACACCCAACAGACCTCCATACAGTACATATAGTACTCCACTGCCCGGCACAATGCGGCGCGATGAAGTGATGGCATTGCGCCCACTGGCTCAGACATCAGATGCTGAGGGAGAATGATGGGGGAAGGAGTGGACAGCTGGCACCGGGTCCCACCTCCGAATCACGGGCCCCATAGCGATTGTGTGGCCTGCTGCTAATATCGCTCGGGGCCTATGGTAGAGTGCGGGCCATGGTCAACCGCCCAAAGTGCTCCCCCATAATGCCGGCCCAGGAGATGTGGTATGATTAGACCAGGTTCCTGCACAGTCAGACACAGCCGTTACTCAGTACACAGCAGGGGCACATTTATAAGATTATCTCAGCACAGGAACATTTTTTTTAAACACATCCAATTGTGGAACTTATTTTTATTCCAAGATCTATTAATTAAAATGTACTTTATTTGTGGGAAAACCCCTTTAATACAAAATTTAAAGGAGAAAGATCCACAAACAAGCTACACCTGAAGTCAGCTGCAGTAAAGGCCTGGCAAAGCATCAAATAGGAGGAAACCCAGCATTTGGTGACGTCCATAACTTCCAGACCTCAGGCAGTCATTGCCTGCAGAGGATTCTCTACAAAGTATTAATAATGAACATTTTATTCATGGTAAAGTTAATTTGTCCAACTACTTTTGTGGCCTTGAAATGAGGAGGCTATGTAGAAAAATGGTTGCAATTCCTAAACATTTCACAGGATAATTTTGTTCAAACCCTTTAATTGAACCTGAAAGTCTACACTTCAATTGCATCTCAGTTGTTTCATTTTAAATAAAAAATAGTGGCATGTAGAGCTCAAATCACAAAGATTCAGTCACTGTCCAAATATTTCTGGATCTAACTGTATGTAATGTATGACTGTTAAATGACAGTAAGCAGGGCTTATATATGATCAAATCAGAGGTGTAGCTAGGGTTTTAGTTCAGGGGGGGGCAAAACTTCTGAGTGGGCCCCTAATCAGGTAACCCTGATTACAAAAATAGTGGCGCACCCAGACAGTGGATGTAGGAGAACCTCAGCAGAGGACAGCGCTGTTACTGAAAATAATCTCTATACAAAGAGCAGCACTGCTATTACCGCCATATGGTGACATATTGCTAGATACCAGTCCTGCAGAACATATAAGAGATCACAGCACCGTTATATATAGTAACTTACAGCTGATGTTCTTTCTGATTAAATTGTTCACTTTTCCCGTCTTTTCCATCTGGCCCAGACCGACACAACGACTTCTCCATCCAGGACTCAGAGTCTCAGGTCTGCAGAGATCATAACAAAGACACATTTGACTTCTTACATTTCAGGCCCTGTCCCCATCTATTCCCAACCTGCACAAACACCTCTTCCTGCTGATACCCCAATACTGAGCCTCTTTTGCTCTACATGTCCATATTACTGCACCTTCTGTGTGCTCTCAAAATGGTAAAGCAACCCTCTAGAATATAGTAATGCCCTGTGCAAGTGCCCTAGAAAACAGTGACACATTTTGCCCCCTAGAAAGTAATAATGCCCTCTGTGTGCTCCCCTGACAGTCACAATAACCTGAGTTACCCTATAACGATAAGTGCCCGCTTAACATTTAATAATGTCCTTAGTCTCCCCCCATGCACAGCTCCCCTATACACAGTATGATGCTCTCCTATACACAGTATGATGCCCCCTCACTGTATAGTACCCAACACACAGTATACTGACCCTTTAGTAGTCTCCAAACTGATGTCTCCAACACTGTATGATAGACTCCACATTGTGCAAAGACCCCACATTATCTCCCATACTGTATGATGGCCCCCACACTGTGCAAAGACCCCACATTATCTCCCACACTGTATAATGGCCCCCACACTGTGCAAAGACCCCACATTATCTCCCACACTGTATGATAGCCCCCACACTGTGAAAAGACCCCACATTATCCCCCACACTGTATGATGGCTCTCACACTGTGTAAAGACCCCACATTATCTCCCACACTGTATTATGGCCCCCACACTGCACAAAGACCCCACATTATCTCCCACATTGTATGAAGGCCCCCACACTATACAAAGACCCCACATTATCTCCCACACTGTATGATGGCCTCCTCAATATACAAAGACCCCACATTATCTCCCACACTGTATGATGGCCCCTACACTGTGAAAAGACCCCAAATAATCTCCCACACTGTATGACCCTAACTGTAATCCCCACACTGTATAAATAACCTCCATATAGTATAATGCACCAGACAATCCACAATAAAGTATAGTGCACTCCCCAGAGGAAGAGTTTGCAGGATAATCCCCCCATAGGAAGTCTGTAGCATAATCTCCCCACCCCCCATAGGCAGTCTGTAGCAAATTCCTCACACCCCCCATAGGCAGTCTGTAGCATAATCCCCCCACCCCCAAATAGGCAGTCTGTAACATAATTTCCCCACCCCCCATAGACAGTCTGTAGCATAATCCCTCCACCCCCTATAGGCGGTCTGTAGCATAATCCCCCCACCCACCCCATAGGCAGTCTGTAGCGTAATCCCCCCACCCCCCATAGGCAGTCTGCAGCATAAACCCCCAACAGGCAGCCTGTAGCATAATCCCCCACCCCCCCATAGGCAGTCTGTAGCATAATTCCCCCCATCCCCCATAGGCAGTCTGTAGCATAATCCCCCCATCCCCCATAGGCAGTCTGTAGAATAATCCTCCCACTCCCTCAAAGTCAGTCTGCAGCATAATTCCCCCCAAAGCCCATAGACAGTCTTTAGCATAATCTCCCCACCCCCATAGGCAGTCTGTAGAATAATCCCCCCACCCCCCCTATAGGCAGTCTGCAGCATAAGCCCCCCACCCTCCCATAGGCAGTCAGTAGCATAATCCCCCACCCCCCATAGGCTGTCTGTAGCATAATCCCCCCACCCCCTAGGAAGTCTGTAGCATAATCCCCCATAAGAAAAAATAAATAAATAAGCACAATACTCACCTCTCTCTCCTCCTGGTTCCCCCGCTGCTCTGAGCGCCCGGCCGGTACACATCTTCAGCACAGTGGGCCGGGTGCTCAGACACAGAGGTCGCTCCCTCTCCCATCACTGAGTTCGCGGTTGTGGTGAATGGTGGGGGGGCACGATGCTGGCACCGGTGGCACCCCTCCTGCTCAAGGGACCCATAGCGGCCGCCAGGCAGTGCAGGGACATCGAGTCTTCCTGCTCTGCCCGGAGTGTAACTGTAGCAGCGTGCTGCTCACGCCCAGGCTCAGACTTTCATGGCGGGGTGCCGGGAAATTTCCCGGTGGGCCCCCTGCAGAGAAGAATTAAAAAAAAAAAAAAAAATGTGGTCGCAGGCCCTTTGAATGACTAACATGGCAGCAGCACCTGGCAACTAGTGCTGAGCGAGCGTGGTCGGATAAGGCGTGATCCCAGCATGCTCGGGTGTTATCCGAGTATCTTGTAGTGCTCTGCTAATATGCTCGAGTCCCCGGGGTAGCTTGTTTTGCGGCGGTAAACAGACGCAACACATGCAGGAATTGCCTGTTTGTTAGATAAGCTCAAACAGCCTGAGGTTGGGCTCCATGGAAGTGTCGCAATCAGGGTGCCGGACATTATAACAGCACCCTCACTTTGTAGTTCGCGGTGACTGTAATGTCTCCCTCCTTGCACCGACCCAATAACGGGAAGCGAGTGGCGGCAGGGAGAATAAAATGTAATTTTCTCCGTGTAGCCAACGCTTTTCCAATAAGCCGTCTAACCAGGCTTTAAACCCTATTTACCTGCAGATTACCCCTATATCTGCAGATAAATAGTGTTTTTCAAGGTGACAGGTTACCATTAAAGGGACTCTGGCAGTACGGAATGACTGTTCGAACAAAGTCCTGCCACTTGGTGCTCCACAGCGCGGCCAATCATGTAATTATAGTACATTATAGAAAAGCATAACAAGTAATAAAAACGTTTATGGTGGGCTGTAGTGTGGGCCCCTAGAGTCAGTTCCCCTGGTGGGCCCTAGGCACCCCAGTCCGACCCTGCTCACGCCGCTATGACTCGCCCCCTGGGCCGTGGGGTACCCGGAACCGAGCCTTCTGTACGATGCTGGGGGTAGTAGTGGCAACCCGATCATGTGGCTCAGGGTGGTCAGACCAAATTGCGGCGGTCTATTTATCAGTGTTTTGAATGTCCGACTACGCCACCCGTGGATTGCGGTCAGGGATAACCGCCGCTGCAAGGCAGACCGCTGGGGCAGATGTGGGTGTGCAGCACAGAGTAGTACAACTCCCCACGGGAGGAGTGTAGCCCCAGGGCAGTGTAGGTGGATGTTGGGAGTTGTAATTCCGGTCGCAATAGTCAGACTGCAGAGTCCACTTAAACAGTTTAGGGTCTTTATTGAAACAGATGGTAGTGACCCAATAACTGTCCCGACTAGGAGGGGGCCTGGACGTCTGAGAACAAGCGGGAAGCCCTTCTGGTCAGGGTGAGGGTGAAGGCCTGCCGTGCTCACTAGGCTCTTCCTGACTATTTCCCTTTTCGTGGTATAATAGCCCACATTCCAGAGCGTACCGTGTATTCTCGCCCATATGGCTTGCAACTTGAGTGCCTTTTTACCTTGGGCCTCTCTTGGCCTTGCTGGTCCCTTCTGCTGTGGCAGAGCCTCTGGGCTTCTTAGGCCAAAGGATATAAAATCCCTTGCGGGCTGGTTATCTGCTGCAGGACTTAGAATCCTAACAGCCTCGGATGCCAATGTCCAGTTAGGTGGTTTCTCTCGGCCAGGACAGGCTCTCCGCGCCTTACGTCCCTGGCTGGCAGTTCCTCCATGGGTAAGCCCCCCTATATACCATATGAGCACACACACAGCCCCCTATATACCATATGAGCACACACACAGCCCCCTGTATACAGTATGAGCCCACACACATCCCCCTATATACCATATGAGCCCACACACATCCCCCTATATACCATATGAGCACACACACAGCCCCCTATATACCGTATGAGCCCACACACAGCCCCCCTATATACCGTATGAGCCCACACATAGCCCCCTGTATACAGTATGAGCCCACACACAGCCCCCCTATATACCATATGAGCACACACACAGCCCCCTGTATACAGTATGAGCCCACACACAGCCCCCCTATATACCATATGAGCACACACACAGCCCCCCTATATACCATATGAGCACACACATAGCCCCCTGTATACAGTATGAGCCCACACACAGCCCCCCTATATACCATATGAGCACACACACAGCCCCCTGTATACAGTATGAGCCCACACACAGCCCCCCTATATACCATATGAGCACACACACAGCCCCCCTATATACCATATGAGCACACACACAGCTCCCTATTTATTTATTTATTTTACTAACCATATTTTGCAGATTATAAAATGCACCGTATCATAAGACGCACCCCAAATTTTGGTGAGAAAAATAGGAAAAAATTGTTTTTTAATAAAATGGTGGTGCTTCTTATAGTCTGCTTTTACGGTAGATTACCCAGGGAAGGGGGCTGCTGTGGTGGAGCAGAGTCGCTGCTCCAGGAAGCTGGCAGCGGCAGGAGTGGGGTGATGCTGTGGACCCCAGGCTGGGAGGGGGATGTTCGACGATGAGCCGGGCTCCGTGCTTTCAAAAAATGGCGGCGGACCCCCTGTACTTCCCGTGGTTTTCAATGCTGTAGACTTAGGGAAAATGGCCACCAGAGGCGGCACATGCTTAGGTAGAGACCTCGGGAGACAAGATCTCGGTGTCACGATCTCAATCCGCAACCATCTCTAGTGGCCTTTTTTCCCCAAGTTCACCGCATTGAAAACCATGGAAAGTGCGGGGGCTCCTCCGACATTTTGTGAAAGCACAGAGCCCATCGCACAGCCAGACACCCACCTTCCCAGCCTGGGGCCCGCAGCATCGCCTCACTCCTGCCGTCACCAGCTTCCTGCAGCAGCGACCCTAAAATGCCGCTCCCAAATGCCCCAGTAAACTACATTCAGATTATAAGACGTACCCCCATTTTCCCAAAAATTTTGGAGGAGAAAAGTGCGTACTATAATCTGAAAAGTACAGTATATAGTGCTATTAATTCCACAGCAGATTACAGACATTATTCCTACATACAGTATGCACCCCACATAGCCCCTATATACAGTGTAAGCCACCACATAGCCCTTATATACAGTGTGAGCCCTCATATTCCATCCTATATACAGTATTAGCCACCACATAGCCCCCTATATACCGTATGAGACCCACATAGCCTCCTATACATATTATGAGCTGCCACATAGCCTCCTTTGTACAGTATGAGCCCGCATATAGCCTCCTATATATAGTATGAGCCCCCTATGTACAGTATGAGTCCTCATAGCCTCCTTTATACAGTATGAGCCCCCACATAGCCTTCTACTGTATACATATTATTAGCCGCCACATAGCCTCCTATGTACAGTATGAGTCCCACATAGCCTCCTTTATACAATGTGAGTCCTCACATAGCCTCTTTATATATTGTCAGACCCCACGTGGCCTATTATATACATTATGAGATCCGCATAGCTTCCTATATACAGTGTGAGCCCCCACATAGTCTCTCTATATACAATATGAGCCCTCAAATAGCCTCCTATTGTCACGGGTGTGTCGCCACGAAGATCGTCACGATTACACAGCCTGACTTCTCGCAGCTGACTTTTTGGTGCTTTGTGTTTTCGGCAGTGAGGGAGTTAATTCTCTTTCTCTCTGTGCTAGACGAGGTCCAGCCTCGCCCAGCTGCAATCAATGCTGCTGTAGTGAGTCTCCTTCAAATGCCTGCTGGTCTGTTTGGGAAGTGTTGGTGAAAGCATTTCATACAGACTTACAGAGCGGATCGTGGTATTTGGAGTTTCTGAGATAAGTGTATTTGGAGTGTATTTTCCCTTCCTCGCTTTATCATTTATCTCCTTTCCCGTTCGTGTTCTCTCTGTTGTAGTTGTGTAGTCTTTGTATGCAAGGTGGTTTTGGTTTTTCCCTTGTACTGTCTCGTTCGTCTAAGTACTGTGTGTGGGCATATTATTACTTGTCCTCTTTTGTTGTGATCGGGGTCCTTCTCAGGACTAGATTACTTAGGTGCAGGGATCCTCAGGAGGTAGGGGTTACGCTGGCGGCCTGGACCTCTGTACCTTTAACAGTACCTCCAGGTTGAGGGATTAGTCAGGGCCCCAGCTTAGGGTCAGCTTAGGCCCCCTACCTCCAGTATACAGAGACAGTGTGACATTTTCACCGACCCACTTAGTTTTTCTCCAGCTACCATGGATCCAGTAGCCGGTCTAGCTCGGCAGTTGCAGAGTTTGTCCATGGAGCTGGCGGACGTTAGGTCCAAGGTTTTGCATCCTCTGGAGCAAGCCGGACCAGAACCTAAAGTAGCTCTCCCTGACAGGTTCACTGGGGGGCGGGACAAGTTTTTTGTTTTCCGGGAGGCATGCAAATTGTACTTTCGGCTGCGGCCTCGGTCATCGGGGAGTGAAGAACAAAGGGTGGGAATTGTCATCTCGCTCCTACAAGGGGACCCACAATCTTGGGCGTTCTCTCTTCCCCCGGGCTCCCCGGCTCTCCAGTCAGTGGATAGGTTTTTCGCTGCTCTGGGACTCGTATATGATGACCCAGATCGGATCTCCCTTGCTGAGTCTAAGTTACGTAGGATCCAGCAGGGAGATCGTCCGGCGGAGGAATTCTGTTCGGAGTTCCGTAGGTGGGCCACGGACACCCAGTGTGGTTTATCCGACAAATTACAGGATGTGTTGGCACAGTATGACTCTCCCGCGTCACTGGAAGCCGCTATGGCCCTGGCTATTCGCGTTGAAAGACGGCTTCGGGAGAGGTGCGGGATAACTCGACCCCCTGTGATGACTCCACCTCCTACAAGGTCCCCTCATATGGTGGTTCCCCTGGTCAGTCCAGAGGAGCCTATGCAATTAGGAGGGACATCATTTCGGGGGAGGGGACCGGTGGTGCGCCATAAGACAGGAAGGTGTTTCTTCTGCGGGAGAAAGGGACATTTTATTGGGGGGTGTCCATCCCGTCCCTTGCAGAGTGAAGAGTCGTCGGAAAACTGTTGATCCCAGGTTGTGTGGTGGACGGCAATCTGGGAGTAGGTATTTCGTCCCTAGGTTCGTCTCAGTTTCTCGTACCGGTGGAGGTGGTGGTGGGTACGAGAACTGAGAGGATATCTGTTCTTCTGGATAGTGGGGCCGGGGCTAATCTGGTTGATGCTCGGTTTGCCCGGGTTCAAGGTATGCGATTGAGTGAGTTGGCTAAACCCATCCCCATATTCTCGATCGATGCCAGGCCTCTCGGTCAGGGAAGTTTTTTGCAAGCTGTGCATGACGTAAAACTTCAAGTGGGGGCGATACATAAAGAACTGTTGTCTTGCTACGTGTTGGAGGGTCTTCCCACTCCTATAGTGTTGGGCCTTCCTTGGTTAACTAAGCATAACCCGGTTATTAATTGGCAAACCCGAGAGATAAGCCAATGGAGTAAATTCTGTAATAAAAACTGCATGAACACGGTCATCGGTGCGGTTACTCCTTGGGTCTTACCTCCATTTCTGGCGGACTTTGAGGATGTATTCTCGGAGAAAGGGTGTCAGGAACTACCTCCTCATCGCGAGTATGACTGTTCTGTAAAACTGCTCCCTGAGGCCAAGTTACCTAAAGCTAGGTTGTATAACCTTTCTGGTCCTGAGAGGCAGGCCATGAAGGATTATATTTCAGAAAGTCTGGCTAAGGGGCATATTAGACCTTCATCTTCACCGGTGGCTGCGGGGTTCTTCTTTGTTAAGAAGAAAGATGGAGGCCTACGCCCTTGCCTGCATTTCCGTGAACTTAATCGGATTACGGTCCGAGATCCGTATCCACTCCCACTTATTCCCGATCTATTTAATCAGATCGTGGCCGCCAAATGGTTCTCTAAGTTGGATCTCAGGGGGGCGTACAATCTGATTAGGATGAAGGAGGGGGATGAGTGGAAGACGGCGTTTAACACTCCGGAGGGGCATTATGAGAACCTTGTCATGCCATTCGGTCTGACTAATGCCCCGGCCGTGTTCCAACACTTTGTTAATGACATTTTTCGCCGCCTGGTGGGACAGTTTGTTGTCATATATCTGGATGATATCTTAATTTACTCGCCGGATCTGGTGTCTCATCAGGAGCACGTTAGGCAGGTGTTACAGATCTTGCGGGATAATAAACTGTATGCCAAATGGGAAAAGTGTGTGTTCGCCGTACAGGAACTCCAGTTTTTAGGCTTCCTGGTTTCAGCGTCCGGTTTTCGTATGGACCCTGGGAAAGTGCGGGCAGTTCTTGAGTGGGATCGGCCAGAGAATCTTAAGGCACTACAACGTTTCCTGGGGTTTGCTAATTATTACCGGAAGTTCATTCGTAATTTCTCGTCCATGGTTAAGCCTCTCACAGACATGACTAAAAAGGGGACGGATTTTTCTAGGTGGTCTGACAAGGCTTGTCAAGCATTCTCCTGCTTGAAAAAATGTTTTGCCTCGGCACCCATACTCATTCAACCTGATGCGTCACAGCCATTCATTGTAGAGGTAGACGCTTCCGAGGTAGGGGTGGGAGCAGTATTGTCACAAGGTTCGTCCCCTGGTAAGTGGCATCCGTGCGCCTTTTTCTCTAAAAAATTGTCGTCCGCTGAGAGGAATTACGATGTCGGCAATAGGGAACTCTTAGCCATTAAGTTAGCTTTTGAGGAGTGGCGCCATTTTTTGGAGGGGGCAGTCCATCCGGTCACCGTCATCACCGATCACAAGAACCTGCTATATCTGGAGTCCGCGAAACGTCTGAATCCCAGACAAGCTAGGTGGTCATTGTTTTTTACCAGGTTTAATTTTGTCGTTACATATCGTCCTGGGTCAAAAAATGTAAAGGCGGATGCCTTATCTCGTAGTTTCCCTGGGGCCGGGAATACGGACGACCCGATTCCTATCCTTCAGGAGGGGGTGGTGGTTTCGGCAGTATGCTCTGAGCTGGAGGAGGAGGTATTGGAGGCTCAGGGGGACGCCCCTGTTGGACCTCCGGGGAGACTGTTTGTTCCAGATCAGTTGCAACAAAAGGTGATCGAGGCACACCATAACTCAGTTTTGGCAGGACACCCGGGGAGTAAAGCAACTGTGGATCTTCTCTCGCGTCGGTTTTGGTGGCCTAACTTACATAAGGAGGTGGTAACTTTTGTCGCGTCCTGTGGGGTTTGTGCGCGCTCTAAGACCTCACATACCCGTCCGTCTGGGGCCCTCTTACCTTTGAAGATCCCGGAGCGTCCTTGGACTCATCTGTCTATGGACTTTATTACGGACCTCCCTCCGTCTTCGGGTAAAACGGTCATACTCGTTGTAGTGGACAGGTTCAGCAAGATGGCACATTTTATCGCTCTTCCGGCTCTCCCTAATGCTAAAACTCTTGCGCAGGTGTTCATTGGGGAGATTGTGAGGCTTCACGGGGTACCCTCCGATGTGGTGTCTGATCGGGGGTCTTAGTTTGTGTCCAAGTTCTGGAAGGCGTTTTGTGCACGGCGGGGGATGCATTTGTCATTCTCATCGGCTTTTCACCCTCAGACCAACGGTCAGACGGAACGTATGAACCAGAGCTTGGAGACATATCTCCGGTGTTTTGTGTCAGAGAACCAGGAGGACTGGGCTTCTTTCTTACCTCTGGCAGAGTTTGCTCTCAATAATAGGCGGAGCGAGTCCACTGGTAAGTCCCCGTTTTTTGGGGCATATGGTTTTCACCCCCAGTTTTGTACTTTCAGTAGGGGGGGCTCTTCGGGGGTTCCTGAGGAGGAACGATTTTCCTCATCACTCGCTTCAGTATGGAGAGGGGTGCTGAAGAATCTGAATACTATGGGGAACCGATACAAACGTATGGCTGATAGGAGGAAAGTGTCTGGTCCGGACCTAAGTGTGAACGATCGGGTATGGTTGTCTACCAGGAATATTAAACTTAAGGTTCCCTCCTGGAAACTGGGTCCCAGGTTCATCGGGCCGTACAGAATCAGTTCTATTATTAATCCGGTGGCATTCCGTCTTGACCTCCCCCCTACGTTTAAAATTCACAACGTGTTCCACAGATCGTTGCTTAAGAGGTATGTGGCGCCGGTGGTACCGTCACCTTTGCCTCCCCCTCCAGTGGTGGTCAATGGTAACTTGGAGTTCCAGGTATCAAGGGTCATCGATTCACGTTTTAATCGTCGGTCCCTTCAGTACCTGGTTCATTGGAAAGGGTATGGTCCTGAGGAGAGGATGTGGGTTCCTGCGTCGGATATTAACGCAGACCGATTAGTTCGGGCCTTCCACACGACTCACCCGGATAAACCTGGCCCTGAGGGTCCGGAGGCCCCTCGTAGAAGGGGGGGTACTGTCACGGGTGTGTCGCCACGAAGATCGTCACGATTACACAGCCTGACTTCTCGCAGCTGACTTTTTGGTGCTTTGTGTTTTCGGCAGTGAGGGAGTTAATTCTCTTTCTCTCTGTGCTAGACGAGGTCCAGCCTCGCCCAGCTGCAATCAATGCTGCTGTAGTGAGTCTCCTTCAAATGCCTGCTGGTCTGTTTGGGAAGTGTCGGTGAAAGCATTTCATACAGACTTACAGAGCGGATCGTGGTATTTGGAGTTTCTGAGATAAGTGTATTTGGAGTGTATTTTCCCTTCCTCGCTTTATCATTTATCTCCTTTCCCGTTCGTGTTCCCTCTGTTGTAGTTGTGTAGTCTTTGTATGCAAGGTGGTTTTGGTTTTTCCCTTGTACTGTCTCGTTCGTCTAAGTACTGTGTGTGGGCATATTATTACTTGTCCTCTTTTGTTGTGATCGGGGTCCTTCTCAGGACTAGATTACTTAGGTGCAGGGATCCTCAGGAGGTAGGGGTTACGCTGGCGGCCTGGACCTCTGTACCTTTAACAGTACCTCCAGGTTGAGGGATTAGTCAGGGCCCCAGCTTAGGGTCAGCTTAGGCCCCCTACCTCCAGTATACAGAGACAGTGTGACACCTATATACAGTATGATTCCCTCATAGCCTCTTATATACAGTGTGAGGCCTCACATAACCTCCAATATACATTGTGAGCCCTCACATAGCCTTCTATATACTATATGAGCCCTCACATAGCCTCCTATATGAGCACTCACATAGCCTCCTATATACTATATGAGCCCTCACATAGCCTCCTATATACTATATGAGCCCTCACACAGCCTCCTATATACTATATGAGTCCTCACATAGCCTCCTCTATACAGTATGAGTCCTCACATAGCCTCCTATATACTATATGAGCCCTCACATAGCCTCCTATATACTACATGAGCCCTCACATAGCCACCTATATACAGTATGAGTCCTCACATAGCCTCCTATATACTATATGAGCCCTCACATAGCCTCCTATATACAGTATGAGTCCTCACATAGCCCCCTATATGCAGGCACACATTCCATGCACATACGAAAAAAAAAAAAGAAGACATACTCACCTCGCTCTCGTTCCCCCGCGTTCTGTTCTTTTCTCCGGTGCACTGACTCTCCACACAGCAGATGTGATGTCGTGATGTCATCATGTTTGCTGTATCAGTCGCAAAAGCTGATCTGTGGAAGTAGGAGCCAGTGGCTCCGTCTTCCACCAATGTATTCACCACACTGCAGATAGCAGTGATATTGGGATAGGGGAGAGTATGGTGTGGCCCGTGCACCACAGTTTTCAGCCCTTCGGCTGTCTCAGTCCGCGGGCTGAACTTTGTAGTTACAGTATTATATATACCAGACATGGGTAGAGTTCAGATATACTATACACACATTACCTGTACATAACATCTGTTCACACAGTATACCACATGCATACAATATATATTAGAATACATGACTAGTATATAATATACTGTCACTATAGACATCTGATGTTGTATAGTAATGTGTATTCTTTTAAAACATCTGATGTGTGTATCACAGTAGATGATAGGCTAATCTGTATACTAGATGTGGTATATTATGTACAGGGATATACACTGCACTGCAGCCTTGCAGCGCTGGGGTCCTGGGTTCAAATCCCACCAAGGACAACATCTGCAAGGAGTTTGCATGTTCTCCCCGTGTTTGCGTGGGTTTCCTCCGGGTTCTCCAGTTTCCTCCCACACTCCAAAGACATACTGATAGGGAATCTAGATTGTGAGCCCCGATGGGGACAGCGACGATAATGTATGTAAAGCGCTGCGGAATATGTTAGCGCTATATAAAAAATAAAGATTATTATTACTGAACACACCTGTACCTGCCTACAGGACCTCACATATTATATATGGGGCCATATAGTAGAATATGACGTGCTGTAGGTTCAGCTGTAATCAGTCGGTGCAGGGTCTTGTATTGTGATGTCTGTGGTCTCTGCTGGGACTAAGTGTGATTTATTGCACCAGACTGAACTTTTTGCACTGACAGGAGGACCCTAATCTGCATGAAAGTTCAGCCTCCTGCAATAACTCACACGGAGCCCCAGCAGCTGGCCCTCTGATTGGACAATATAGAATCCTGGGTGAATTTATGAGAAGGTGAGCACAGTCCCGCTTCCCCCTCACTGCAGACCTCATGACCTCATACTGACTGAGACCACTGAAGTCTCCGATCCACAGGCTCCTGTCCGGCTGACTGAATCAGTTCCAGCTGCGCTGTGTGACGTCACTTCAGCAGACTCAGCCACACAGCGTGCAGGGGGTGTATCTGCATCTCTGCCATGTGGCCGGGTTGGCAGCTGAACATAGTCATTTGGTAAATTCTAAAAAGTTCATTTTTTTTCTCACTAAAGTGCACTCTGCACCCCATCTTGACTGAAATAAACAGAAATGTAGAAATTTTTGCAAACTTATTAAAAAAGAAAAACTGAAATATCACATGGTCATAAGTATTCTGACCCTTTGCTCAGACACTCATATTTAAGTCACATGCTGTCCATTTCCTTGTGATCCTCCTTGAGATGGCTCTACTCTTTAATTGGAGTCCAGCTGTGTTTAATTAAACTGGTAGGACTTGATTTGGAAAGGCACACACCTGTCTATATAAGACCTCACAGCTCACAGTGCATGTCAGTCCAAATGAGAATCATGAACTCGAAGGAACTGCCCAAGGAGCTCAGGGACAGAATTGTGGCAAGGCATAGATCTGGCCAAGGTTACAAAAGAAGTTCTGCATTACTCATGGTTCCTAAGAGCACAGTGGGCTCCATAATCCTTAAATGGAAGAAGTTTGGGACCACCAGAAGTCTTCCTAGACCTGGCCGTCCAGCCAAACTGAGCAATCGTGGGAGAAAAGCCTTGGTGAGAGAGGTAAAGAAGAACCCCAAGATCACTGTGGCTGAGCTCCAGAGATGCAGCAGGGACATGAGATAAAGTTGCACAAAGTCAACTATCACTGCAGTCCTCCACCAATCGGGCCTTTATGGCAGAGTGGCCTGACAGAAGCTTCTCCTCAGTGCAAGACATATAAAAGCCCACATAGAGTTTGCTCAAAAACACATGAAGGACTCCCAGACTATGAGAAAAATAAGATTCTCTGGTCTGATGAGACGAAGATAGAACTTTTTGGTGATAATTCTAAGCTGTATGTGTGGAGAAAACCAGGTACTGCTCATCACCTGCCCAATACAATCCCAACAGTGAAACATGGTGGTGGCAGCATCATACTATGGGGGTGTTTTTCAGCTGCAGGGAAAGGACGATGGTTGCAATTGAAGGAAACATGAATGCGGCCAAGTACAGAGATATCCTGGATGAAAATCTCTTCCAGAGTGCTCTGGACCTCAAACTTGGCCGAATGTTCACCTTCCAAGAAGACAATGACCCTAAGCACTAAGCTAAAATAACAAAGGAGTGGCTTCAGAACAACTCTGTAACCATTCTTGACTGGCCCAGCCAGAGCCCTGACCTAAACCCAATTGAGCATCTCTGGAGAGACCTGCAAATGGCTGTCCACCAACGTTCGGCATCCAACCTGATGGAACTGGAGAGGATCAGCAAGGAAGAATGGCAGAGGATCCCCAAATCCAGGTGTGAAAAACTTGTTGCATCATTCCCAAGAAGACTCATGGCTGTACTAGCTCAAAAGGGTGCTTTTACTCAATACTGAGCAAAGGGTCTGAATACTTATGCCCATGTGATATTTCAGTTTTTCTTTATTAATAAATTTGCAAAGATTTCTACATTTCTGTTTTTTTTTCAGTCAAGATGGGGTGCAGAGTGGACTTTAATGAGAAAAAAAATGAACTTTTTAGAATTTACCAAATGGCTGCACTGAAACAAAGAGTGAAACATTTAAAGGGGTCGGAATACTTTCCTTACCCACTGTATATGATTTTCACAATAATCTTGGGGACATTAAATTTATTAGAAAGATTTTGAGAAAGGGGGACTTCAAATACATAAGTAGGGCCATAGCAGTGATGACTTAGCCCAGGAACTTAGGACCTTATATTGTCTATTCATATATAGTTTAGTCTACATTTTGGCGTTGTTTTACATCCTTACAAATTTAGGTGTTTATTTTTGAAAAAATGGGATGGGGTCCATTTAATTTTCTTAACAGCTGAGGGAAAGCAGTGGGCAATCTGGGAAGGGGCCGCTATTCATGGATCTTCCCAGCTTATTAATAACAGCTCACAGCTGTCTGCTTAGCCTTTAATGGTATTAAAAAGGGGGTATCCCCCAAAAAATTGTGGTGTCCCACCTAGTTTTAATAACCAGCAAAGGCTAAACAGACACCTGCAGGCTGATATTAAAAGGCTGGGAAGGGACCATGGATATTGGCCTCCTCCCTGACTAATAACATGAGCCCTCAGCCACCCCAGAAATTCTGGTGCTTATTCTCGGCTCTTCCCACTTGCCCTGGTGCATTGGCAAGTGGGGTAATGGTTTTGGGGTTGATGTCAGCTGTTTGATGTTTGCTGACATCAAGCCCAGGGGTTAGTAATGGAGAGGCGTGAATAAGACATCCCGATTACTAACGCCATTAGTTCAAGTAAAAAAACTCACACAGAGCAAAGACATTTGTTTGAACAAAACACTCAATGACCCTCTTTTACACATTTCTTAAGATCCACATAAAAATAAAAAAACAAAGTAATCCTCACCTGTCCGCAGATAATCCATACTGATGATGTCGAACAATGATCCCCAGATCTGCTACATCCGATTGGTGTGTTGAGCGGTTGCATGAGTATGTAACTGCTCAGCACGCCAGCTGGAACTCACTGACAGTAGCCTGAGGACGTTCCTGCAGTGACGAGCGATGCCATCAATAAGGTTGCAACTTGAAAACGCTTTGCTATTTTCTTATAGCCTACTCTTGCTTTGTGGGCCTCCACCATTTTCATTTTCAGAGTGCTAGGCAGCTGCTTAGAAGAACCCATGGCTGCTGTTTTTTGGCACAAGGTTAGAGGAGGCTGGGTTTTTATAAAGTTGGGAAATTTGTATCACCTGGCCTTTCCTAATGATAGTGAACAAGCCATAACCTTTAGGGTATGTGCAGATGGTCGGTGTTGGCTGCGCTTTGAACGCAGCATACTTTATGCTGCGTCCAAAGCGCTGCACGCAAGTGAATCCGCATGTGTTCAATGAACCATGCGGATTCACCACATCCTATACATTACAGTGATATAATTTCTCTTGCGGGGACTAGGGTCTCTGCAAGAGAAATTGACATGCTACGGTCTGTGAAGACGCACTGCATGACCGTCTCCACGGGTGAGCTGCAGGAGCACGGAGACGCATAGTGGACATGGGATTTGTATAAATCCCATCCACTATGCTGTAACATCTGGCCGCTGCAGATTGCACGCAGCGCAAGTGTGCTGCATCCAATCCGCAGTGTTTACTGACCATGTGCACGCACTCTAACAGACTAATTAAGGTCTGAAACCTTGGTCAAAGTTTTCTGAGCACACAAATCTCCAAGGGTGCCCAAACTTTTGCATCAGCCCATTTTCCTTTGTGTAATTTTTAAAATGTAAAAAATTACAAGATTTTTTCTTGCCTAAAATACAAAGGAAATGTGTCATCTTTAACTTTAGCCCTTTTATAGAGATCATTTCATCTTCAACTTGCTTTACTGTTCACAATAACAGTAATTTTTTACCAAGGGGCCTAAACTTTTACATGCCACTGTAAGAGAAACACATCGCTATTTACATTACTCGTAAAACCGCATGGCACTGTACACATAAAGGGATTATTGCCTTCAAGGGTAGGAATGCTGCAGAACAGTCCATCACTCTTACATTCCCTCTTTGGACATGGTCATCCTCGACCATTCTGGAACCTGGAAGACAGCACACAGCATATACAGTGGGGGCCCTTGAAAACGCACACTGCAGCCGCAATACTCGCTGCCTCTGTCAGGCCTGAGGCTGTGGTACTAACCGTGGAGGAGTCATTGCTGGACATGATCTTCCCGCTGAGGGCTGAAATATTGGATGTGACATCTGGTCATCTGGTCAATGACTTTGTGGCACCCCTGAGGGTTCAGTCGCCACAGAGGTACTGCACCTCACCCAGAAGTGTGGCATCTCCTTCTCTCAGGTAAGGAGGAAGTACTGCCGCCGGCACGGTGGCGCAGTGGTTAGCACTGCAGCCTTGCAGCACGGGGGTCCTGGGTTCAAATGTATGTTCTCCCCGTGTTTGCGTGGGTTTACTCCGGGTTCTCTGGTTTCCTCCCACACTCCAAAGACATACTGATAGGGAATCTAGATTGTGAGCCCTGATGGGGACAGCGACAATGTATGTAAAGCTCTGCGGAATATGTTAGCGCTATATAAAGGTTATTATTATTAAAGATTATTACTGCCCGGGACCCCAACACCTGCACTCAACACTGCACTACTCCAGGCCGGCTGGAAGGGCATTATGCACTTCTTTTGCTGCCCTGTCCCTGGCTGGAGTGGGGGGAACCAGTAGTGGGTGTGGGTGGAGGACGTAGGACAGGGGAGCACTTAGAGAATAGATATAAAAAAGGAAGCCATCTTAGTTGGAGCAGTGCAGTTCAGCCAGTGAGTAGCAAGGAGAGGAGGGGAGCAGAGTCTCTTCAGGAACTCTGCTCCATTGTGGGCCTAGTGAGAGAGGCCCAGGAGAGGAGTGGGAGCAAGGGAGGAATGCTCCGGGAACAGAAGGGATCCCAGGGGGTACAGTGAGTGCAGGACGGCACCTATACGCCCGAATCAGAGGGATCAGGCCGCAGGAAGGGAACTGGTCCCTGGACCAGCCGTGTTACTCCAGGTCTCGGCTGGAAAAACCGGAGGCTTCTGCACTTCCATGGTGCAGTTGCCACAGCCTCACCCTGCCGTGAAGGGCATCAAGTAGGTCCGGGAACTCCACGTTGCCCAGAAGGGACTTCAGAGCACCCGATCGGGACTGTGTGTGGGGAGCGCAGGGCAGGAGTGAGAAGACCCAGCGCGTGAAGTCAGTCAAGGAAGGAACATAAGAAAGGGGGTCCCGTTAAGTGCTTCTAATCTAAATGAAGGAGTGCTGAACCCCTGCCTGGCAAACGCAGTGCGACGCGGGAGTCTGACACCTGGACAGTGTACCCGAGGAACCTAAAAAGAACTGTGAGTAAACTCGGATGACTGCACTCCACTGTCTCTGTCAGTTATTTCCATCATGCTACCGCGCCTGCACTACAATGCCCAGCATTACCATCTGCAACTACCCTGCCCCGGGGGCCCGCTCCGCCTGTGGGGAGCAGAAACATCCCAGCTGCCATCCCATCACCCCCGGAGGTCTGCAGCAGCGCCGGTATTCATTACCGGGAAACACACAGGTGGCGTCACGAGACAAACTGTTAACAAACCCCCTTTTAAAGAGCGACCCCAGAGGATGGGCCCGGGAGCCGACTGCCGTGACATCCTACAAAGAAGGTAAAGGCCCGGGTACCAAGTTTCCCCCTATATTCCCCCTGGGCGGGTCAACTTCACCACCTCCTGGGTGCTCGAGTTGGGCCCTCACCCATTTCTCCCACTCCTTCTTAACCTCAATGACCTTCACCACCCATCTGGCCTTAACGGGGTCCAGAGCTGGTGTCTCTTCCATGTACTGCTGTGGCCAGGGAATGAGGGCTGGTTCCCAGGCTGATAACTCTCCAGGACGCTGAGGTGTACTTACCACCAGGGCTGCCAGCATAGCTTTCAGTCACCCTGCCTGGTCGCAGGATCTTGGCCACGCTGACACTGCTGCCTCCGCCTTGGAATCGGGTTCTGGTTTTGGTGACTGTGGGCGAACCTTTGTCTTGAGGTCAGGCATTGGATCCTGGGCCTTCCCTGGACCTTGGTTGGTGCCTCTACTGATGACAGTTCACCCGGCTGCATCTCTTGCTCCAGCTGCGTCATCTTCCTTTTCCACTTGACCTTTCCGGGCACACCGCGGAGCACAATGCCGTGGCACCGACCATCACTTTCAATAGGTAAACCGAAGCACTCTGTCTTCTCTTGCCACTTTACCTCCTCATCAACAATGGTCCCAGCCCACTCTGCCGTGGGTGTGCTCTTACGTTGCTCTGCCCATTCTTGGGGGAGGCGACTTCTGGCTCACCTGCCCGTTTCCTGGGAGTCTCCACCCGTTCTCCCTTGGCTTGCTGCAATGGGCGTGGTTTCTTTTTCTTCCACCGTGCCCTTCTTACGCACACGATGGGACGGGTCCGTCTCACTCTTTCGTGTCACTCACCGACATCTTGCAGTCTCTATCCATTAACCCTATCCTAAAGACTAAACCTATTATTCTCATCTTATCTCCTGTACCGTTGCTAAGCCACTTAACTATATGAACAGTACTTCGCTGTTATAAGTTTTGTCCAAATAGTGTATATACGAGTACTTATATATATCAGTTTATCATAGTGTAAAGCGTTAGAAGTTTCGCACTCCTAATTAGAAGATGTAGTGCATAGAAGGAATATCAATAAGATCCAGAAAGGAAACCTTTGGCACTGTAGATATGACACTTGAGATGCAGAGTAAATTCATTAGTACATTTATTCGCAACCGACATATAGTTTATCATATACTTATCTTTTTTTAAATCTTTAGATATTACTAATAAAGTCTTTAATTGAAAATATAATGAATAAGGTTAATGTCAGATGAAACACATTGATGAAATGATATGTAAAATTAAACTAAGAATGGAGTGGTAATGGTGGACATTAGGACCCTGCGCTCTCATGAGCAGCATAGCTGAGCTCAACGTTCCTTCCAGACACTGGTGGACTAAACGTGCACAGATACCGTATTACGGAGATCTCCCCTCCTTTATCAGTGGCACCAGGAATTTTATGTGACAGTAACTGGAGGTGGCTATGACCACTACGCATGTAGCCTTACAAGGTTGGTTTTATCTCGTCACATCTTGCATTCAGTGACACACTCCTTCCTGCTTTATTGCTGATGTTTAGGAGTACGGGGGCGACTTGCATAGTGACATGCTTCTGTACATGACACGGATGAGATGGTGTTTTGTTTCTACAGATGGCTGTGATCTCACTCGTACTATAGTGATGGAATACATCAGCCGCCCATCAGATGACAGCTGCAGTGATACAGAATGAGGGGATAGCACTTATGTTATCAGACATCAGCCACAACATGTGAGAACCGCTCATATGTTTAAAGGGAACAGACAAGTCCACCATGTACGAGGGTGTGTCTTCAGTAACCAATCACAGATCCATGGGCTCCAATCAGAAGGGGTTTTACATCGCAGGCAGTAGTAAAGGGCGCAATGTCCCGCATAGCAGCATTGGTGGTGCCAGACTGCTGTCATTCAGGTGACGCACACTGAAGCCCTGGTTCCTGATCTACAAGCCGCAGGGATATAGCAGAGCACATCCCATTCATAGCATGATGCTATCTGCTGAGGGACAATAGAAGACAGCTACAGCACATCTAGCATCTCTGCTCAGCAGCGGGGGTGAGCTCCTGTGTTCTCTCCCTTCTATAGTACTGGTTCAGCACCACAGTGGTTGGCAGCTCTCCTCTGGGCACTACAGTCCTAGATTCAGCACCACAACGGTGGGCAGCTCTGATCTGGGCAGTACTGTCTAGATTCAGCACCACAGCAGTGGACAGCTTTTATATGGGAAGAACTGTCTAGATTCAGCACCACAGCAGTGGACGGCTTGTAACCAGGACGTTATAGTAACATTTGCTTCAATACCACAACGTTGGAGGGCAGTGCCATCCAGGTTCAGCACCACGCTAGTGGACAGCTCTGGTGCTTCTGGATACAACAGTTTCAGCACTTCTACCTTGGACAGCTCCAGCATCTTCACCTCTACCTTGAAGGTCCCAGTGCCCACCAGCCTGTCTATCAGCCGTGCCCGCCTGTCAACTGGCCGTGCTCATCCGCTGTGCCTTTCAGCTTCAGCCATCAGTCCCATGGGAGTCGCCTGCTCTCACAAGGTCGGTCCCAGAGTGGCACCTGGTTCACCTTCCCGGTCCCTCCTTGGTTCACAGAGTCGACTAAGCCGCTGTGTGGCCAGGGTCGGTCCGGGTAGGCACTTAGTTACGC
Organism: Phyllobates terribilis; assembly: GCF_046119375.1. NCBI lineage: Eukaryota > Metazoa > Chordata > Amphibia > Anura > Dendrobatidae > Phyllobates > Phyllobates terribilis. Next base: position 990,574 of record NW_027362898.1, on the reverse strand, counting down.
CCCTCTGATCCCTCCTTGCATCACAGCACAGAGGTTCCACCACCCGGATTCGTAACAGAATACATTTTGTTATATAATAATTTTGTGTTCAAAGATCAATACTACCTACAGAAGAAAGAGGTGGCAATGGCCGCGGCTTGGGCCCCATCTTATGCCAATCTCTCCTTGGGATTTTGGGAGTGTGAATACATCCGATTCCAGAACATTGAACATACGTCATTGGGATCAGTGATATCTCGGATGAGATTCATAGACGATGTGTTGTTTATTTTGCAGGGCTCCCATGAGGAACTTGAAAAATTCTTAAAATATCTAATTGACAATGCATTGAATATTAAGCTAACCCATCATATTGATCAAAAGAAAATTGATTTTCCGTATTTGGATATTCATGTTGATGACCATGGACAGTTGCATACAAATATTTATCACAAGATTACTAGTGCCAATGCTTTCTTGCATGCCAAATCAGTCATCTGGCACATGTAATACAGGCAATGCCGTCCGGACAATTTATTAGGGCACATCGTATTTGTGACCAAGACAAAGCTTTTGAAGAACAGGCATGTGATATGACCAGTAGATACTTACAACGTGGTACAAAATGGAAATTATTCAACAGGCCTACTATCGGGCCAAACACGCCAATAGACAATCTCTTCTCATTACTAAAAAGAAAAAGGAATCTGATGGGCATGTTCAATTCATCACGAATTATCATTCGAGGTGGAAGGAAATTAGTAATATCATCTCCAAATTTTGGCTAATTCTCCAACAGGATCAGACAATACTTCCTTTTCTATCAAATCGTCCATTGATTATGGCTAAACGTAATAAGACACTACGTGATATACTAGTACATAGTCATCATGTACCTGATACATCTTCATATACACTGCTCAAATAAATAAAGGGAACACTCAAATAACACATCCTAGATCTGAATGAATGAAATATTCTCATTGAATACTTTGTTCTGTACAAAGTTGAATGTGCTGATGACAAAATCACACAAACATCATTAACCCCTTAATAACATCTGACGTACTAATACGCGTCTGTGCCCTGGGACTTAAGAGCCAGACTCGTATTAGTACGTCATCGCGATCGCGCGCGCACACAGGCTGTGCGGGCGCGATCGCCGCCGGGTGTCAGCTGATTGTCACAGCTGACACCCGGTACTATGTGCAGGGAGCGGTCCTGCACCGCTCCCAGCACATTAACCCCCGCGATGCTGCGATCGAAGTCGATCGCGGCATTGCGGGGGCAAGGGGAGGTGATCGGCGATACTCACCTCCTCTTCCGGCTTCCAGCGCAGTCTGCAAAGGCTTCCCGGGTGTTGCCATGACGACCCGATGTCGTCATGACAACATCCGGGTCACCAGAGAGCAGGAAGATTGCTTGGACATGCGCAGTGCATCTCCAAGCAATCTTCACACTGTGCACTTCTGACAGCGTTCATGGCATAGGGATGGTGCTCCATTCCTGTGCCATGCAGGCGATCAGAAAAAAAAAAGTGAAAGTCCCAGAGTGGGACAAAGTAATAAAGTGTATAAACTGTGTGAAAGTGGAAAAAAAAAAAAAAAATGTGCAAAAATATTATAAAAAAAATAAAAAAAATAATACACCAAAAATAAAAATATAATGTACCCATCAATAAATATTATTATAAAAAAAATAAAAAAAAAACAATAAAAGTACACATATTTGGTATCGCCGCGTCCGGAAAAACCTGACCTATAAAACTTTCCCACTAGTTAACCCCTTCAGTGAACACGGTAAAAAAAAAAAAAAAAAAAAACGAAGCAAAAAACAATGCTTTATCACCATACCGCCAAATAAAAAGTGGAATAACACGCGATCAAAAAGACGCATATAAATAAAAATGATACCGCTGAAAACGTCATCTCGTCCTGCAAAAAACAAGCCGCCATACAGCTCCATCAGCCGAAAAATAAAAAAGTTATAGCTCTCAGAATAAAGCGATACTAAAAAATATTTTTTTCTATAAAATAGCTTTTATTGTGTATAAGCGCCAAAACATAGAAAAATGATACAAATGTGGTACCGCTGTAAACGTACTGACCCGAAGAATAAAGCTGCCTTATCAATTTTACCACAGGCGGAACAGAATTAAAAAAAAAAAAAAAAAAAAAAACAATTCCTGAATTGTTGGTTTTTGTTTATTCTGCCTCCCAAAAATCGGAATAGAAAGCGATCAAAAAATGTCACGTGCCTGAAAATGGCACCAATAACAACGTCAACTCATCCCACAAAAAACGAGCCGTCACATGACTGTCTGCCAAAATCTGGAAAAATTATAGCTCTCAAAATATGGCGATGCAAAAACTAGATTTTACAAAAAATGCGTCTTTTAGTGTGTGACAGCTGTCAATCATAAAAACCCCATATGATTCTGGCATTGCTGTAATCACACCGACCCGAAGAATAAAGTCGTCTAATCACTTATACCGCACAAGGAACGGCGTCAAAAATAAACTCTTGGGTTAGGATTGGGCTAGGGTTAGGGCTGGGTTTGGGGCTAGGGTTGTGCTAGGGCTAGGGTTGTGCTGGGGCTAGGGTTGTGCTAGGGTTAGGGCTGGGGTTGGGATTTTTTTCAAAAGTAAGAAAAAAAGATGACGATATGGCGACTAGTGTTGAGAGCAAGTGCTCGCTACTTGAGTTTGCATCGGGTGCTCTGGTATGCATTGAGTATCGTGGGTATTTGAGTGACATGCTCGAGTCTCTGCCCCATATGCTTCGCGGCCAAAAAACTTTACGGGGATTGCCTGCCATTCACGAGCGATCCCCGCATGTTATTTTTTGGGTGTCTAATAACCGTGAAACATGCGGAGCAGGGACTCGAGCATGTCACTCGAGCACACGCTGTACATGGTGCATACCTGAGTACCCGATGCAAACTCAAGTAGCGAGCACTTGCGCTCAAGAATAATGACAACTTATTCAATATGATGACCTAATGTAAACAAATTCTGTGCCGTACCTCTGGGTTCAAAATGTTCACTATACACCTTAATAAAATCCTTGAGGGGTATAGTTTCCAAAATGGGGTCACTTGTGGGGGAGCTCCAATGTTTGGGCACGCAGGGACTCTCTAAATGCAACATGATATCCGCTAACAAATTGAATGGAAAATCGGCTCAAATTGTTAGCGGACACCACATTGCGTTTGGAGAGCCCCTCTGTGCCCAAACTTTGGAGCTCCCCCACAAGTGACCCCATTTTGGAAACTAGACCCCCCAAGGCACCTTTCTAGATGCATAGTGAGCACTTGGAACCCCCAGGTGCTTCACAAATTGATTCGTAATAATGAAAAAGTGAAAAAAAAACACTTTTTCATTTTTATGAATCAATTTGTGAAGCACCTGGGGGTTGCAACTGCTCACTATGCATCTAGATAGGTGCCTTGTGGGGTCTAGTTTCCAAAATGGGGTCACTTGTGGGGGAGCTCCAATGTTTGGGCACACAGGGGCTCTCTAAACGCAACATGGTGTCCGCTAATTATTCAAGCAAATTTTACAATCAAAAAGTCAAATGGCGCTCCTTCCCTTACGAGCCCTACAGTGCGCCCAAACAGTGTTTTTTTCCCCAAATATTGGGTATCTGCGTGCCCAGGGGAAATTGCACAACAAATTTTGCGGTCCATTTTTTCTTGTTACCCCTGTGAAAATAAAAAAAATTGGGTCTAAAGTAACATTTTTGTGAAAAAAGTTAAATGTTCATTTTTTTCTTCCACATTCAAAAAATTCCTATGAAGCACCTGAAGGGTTAATAAAGTTCTTGAATGTGGTTTTGAGCACCTTGAGGGGTGCAGTTTTTAGAATGGTGTCACTTTTGGGTATTTTCTGTCATAAAGACCTCTCAAAGTGACTTCAAATGTGATGTGGTCCCTAAAAAAATGGTTTTGTAAATTTTGTTGGAAAAATGAGAAATCTCTGGTCAACTTTTAACCCTTATAGCTCCCTAACAAAAAAAAATTTTGGTTCCAAAATTGTGCTGATGTAAAGTAGACATGTGGGAAATGTTATTTATTAACTCTTTTGTGTGACATATCGCTCTGATTTCAGGGCTTAAAAATTCAAATTTTGAAAATTGCAAAATTTTCGCCAAATTTCCGTTTTTTTTTACAAATAAACGCAAGTGATATCGAAGAAATTTTTCCACAATCATGAAGTACAATATGTCACAAAAAAACAATCTCAGAATCAGGGAGATCCGTTGAAGCGTTCCAGAGTAATTACCTCATAAAGTGACAGTGGTCAGAATTGTAAAAATTGGCCCGGTCATTAACGTGCAAACCACCCGCGGGGCTTAAGGGGTTAATGGAAATCAAATTTATTAACCAATGGAAGCCTGGATTTGGAGTCACCACCAAAATTAAAGTGGAAAAACACACTACAGGCTGATCCAACCTTGATGTAATGTCCTTAAAACAAGTCAAAATGAGGCTCAGTATTGTTTGTGGCCTCCACGTGCCTGTATGACCTCGCTACAACGCCTGGGCATGCTCCTGATGAGGCTGAGTATTGTGTGTGGCCTCCACGTGCCTGTATGACCTCATTACAACGCCTGGGCATGCTCCTGATGAGGTTGAAGATGGTCTCCTGTGGGATCTCCTCCCAGACCTGGACTAAAGCATCCGCCAACTCCTGGACAGTCTGTGGTGCAACGTGCCGTTGGTGGATGGAGCGAGACATGATGTCCCAGATGTACTCAATCGGATTCAGTTTGGGGAACGGGCGGGGCAGTCCGTAGCTTCAATGCGTTCATCTTGCAGGAGCTGCTGACACACTCCAGCCACATGAGGTCTGGCATTGTCCTGCATTAGGAGGAACCCAGGGCCATCCGCACCAGCATGTGGTCTCACAAGAGGTCTGAGGATCTCATCTCGGTACCTAATGGCAGTCAGGCTACCTCTGGCAAGCACATGGAGGGCTGTGCGGCCCTCCAAAGAAATGCCACCCCACACCATTACTGATCTACTGCCAAACCGGTCATACTGAATGATGTTGCTGGCAGCAGATCGCTCTCCACGGCGTCTCCAGACTCTGTCATGTCTGTCACATGTGCTCAGTGTGAACCTGCTTTCATCTGTGAAGAGCACAGGAAGCCAGTGGCGACTTTGCCAATCGTGTTCTGTGGCAAATGCCAAGCATCCTGCACGGTGTTGGGCTGTGAGCACAATCCCCTTCTGTGGACGTCGGGCCCTCATACCACCTTCATGGAGTCGGTTTACAACTGTTTGTGCAGACACATGCACATTTGTGGCCTGCTGGAGGTCATTTTGCAGGGCTCTGGCAGTGCTCCTTCTGTTCCTCCTTGCACAAAGGCGGAGGTAGCAGTCCAGCTGCTGGGTTGTTGCCCTCCTACGGCTCCCTCCACGTCTCCTGGTGTACTGACCTGTCTCCTGGTAGCGCCTCCAGCCTCTGGACACTACACTGACAGACACAGCAAACCTTCTTGCCACATCTCGCATTGATGTGCCATCCTGGATGAGCTGCACTACCTGAGCAATTTCTGTGGGTTGTAGAGTCCGTCTCAAGCTACCACAAGTGTGAAAGCACAACCAACATTCAAAAGTGACCAAAACATCAGCCCAGAAAGCATTGGTACTGAGATGTGGTCTGTGGTCCCCACCTGCAGAACCACTCCTTTATTGAGGGTGTCTTGATAATTGCCAATAATTTCCATCTATTGTCTATTCCATTTGCACAACACCATGTGAAATTGATTGTCAATCAGTGTCGCTTCCTAAGTGGACAGTTTGATTTCACAGAAGTTTGATTTACTTGGAGTTATATTCTGTTGTTTAAGTGTTCCCTTTATTTTTTTGAGCAATGTATATTTGTCTCAAAAGGCCCCAAATGGGGCACATGGAAGTGTGGCAACTGCAAAGACTGCAGATATATTGAAAAAACGAATACCTTTCAGGATTCGATGGGTGAGTAGGCTTACAAGATTCTGTATTTCATTAATTGTAGAACATCTATGGTCATCTATCAAGCCACATGTTTCTGTGGACTCCTCTATATTGGTATGACAACTCGGGAGCTTAGGAACACATCAAAAATATTAGGGCAGCGGAGAAAATCTGTCAAGGTGGGTGCTATTTCTCAACCTAAACCTTTGGCGAGACAGTTTCGGAATTGCTACCCTCATCAATGTCATCTCTTACGTGTCAAAGGGATTGCCCGTCTGTATCCTGGGAATAGGAGGGAAAATCTAGCCAAAAAGCTGGCCCAGACTGAATAAATAAATAATAAATAAAAAAGTAAATGGATCACCACTCTAAGAAGTATGACCCCCAGAGGTTTAAATGAACAGTGGGGATTTTCGAGTTTTCTTTAAGTATACACTAGGATTTTTGGTATATTCTAATCTTCAGTGTCTTGTCCTTATTATCAATCGAATAATATAATCAATATATATCATAGTGCATTTGATTGAATAAACATATATACATGTATTGTTGGCTTTATTGTACAGTACATATAGAGAGTTTATAGTGTGTTTATTCACTTTTACATATACACATTATATAAGCAACAATATTCTGTATGCACGCATTAACTATATTATATATAGAACTTTTTCTATATTTCATACAATTCTATTTTGGCACGTATAATTATATTTAGACTTTGATGCTGACCCGCACTTTTTCCCTTTTCTAATATGGCTGCAGGGTCGCTGTGCGCCACACTGCGCATGCTCCGGTGTGCTCTCGTACCCGATACTGAGATGTTTTCATTGAACTGCGACCTATGGTCGTGTTTCGGTGATGCACATTCGGTCGCAGACGGGACGGCTATCCGGACGCGTGGGACAGTAGAGGCGTCCGATAATATGGCGTCCTTGATTTGTAAGTAACCACAGCTGTAATCACCCTATAAAACATCGCCTCTTCCTCCTCCACCTCACTTCCTAATGAATCGGTAGCGAAACGTGTGTTGAAGCATGTGGAAGGGGTGATGATGTGCCTCTGGATAGTACGCTTGACGGGAGCTAGTTACCCCATCCGCAGATGTCCAATCTTCTTCTGTAGGCCCCTGACATGGAAAGGCTTTTCTTACACTGGGCTAAATAAAATATGACTATCGCACAGTGTCTCCAAGATGAACTTAACTTTTATTCTCACAAGCAGGTTTTATAGAGAATCACACAGGCTATTTTTAACACCCATTGTTCTCACCAGATAATACCCACAGTAGGCTCCCAGACAGCAGTTATGCAACAACCCATTAATCAGCACATTGTCTGTTTGCCACTGCTAAGTGAGCACTGGAAGGTGGGGGCCAGGAGTGCTTCGGCCCGACTTGGCTCAGTACTGCCCCCAACCCAAACATAGATAGCGTTTGTGTGAACAAGGAAACGTTTAGTTGTATCGGGTGCGGCCAATATCGGGGTATTTGTGAGAGCATCCTTTAGCTGGCGGAAGGCTTCCTCACACTGGGGGGTCCAGGTTACCTGGCGGGGGAGGTTCTTATGTGTCAGATCAGTGAGGGGCATTCTTCATCCCAAATGGCATAACCCGAAACTGGAATAAGCCAAACGGGGTGACAAATGCAGACTTGGGAATAGCATCAGGACTTAGGGGGATCTGCCAATAGCCTTTACATAGATCGATGGTGGTGAAATACTTTGCCCCAGCCAGCCTGTCTAACAACTCGTCCACACGCGGCATGGGATACGCATCCGTCACAGTTTTCTCATTTAGCTTGCGATAGTCTACACAAAACTGGGTAGTCTCATCTTTCTTGGGCACTAACACTACAGGGGATGCCCAGGGACTATCTGACTCCTCAATGACCCCTAAAAAAAACATCTCTGTATCTCTTGTCGCATCCCTTCTCGTACAGACTCCGGGACGCGGAAGGGGGGTTGTCTCAGGGGGGTCTGATCTTGTGTCTCAACCTTGTGTTGTGCAAGTCGGGTGAACCCCGGTCTCTCTGAGAACATCCTCTGCCGCTGCCTCAGCAATGTCTCAGCCTGCTCTCTCTCCCGGGCCCCTATGTTTTCTCCTAAGTGTACCTGGTCCCAGGTTTTCGACTGAGTCTTCTCACCAAAGACATCAGGCAAGGGAAGTCCGGCTAAATCCTCTGCTTCGGGTGCGCAGATGGCAGCTACCTCTTCAGGGCACTCCCGGTAGGGCTTCAGCGTATTCACGTGGAACATGCGGATAACCCTGGGGTCGTCACAATCGGCGACATTGTAGGTGGTGTCGGCTATTTTCCCCACTACCCGGTAAGGCCCCTGCCATGCGGCCTGGAATTTGTTCTGCCTAACCGGTTCTTGTACCAGGACCTTCTGTCCTATCTCGAAGGTGCGTTCTTTAGCCCTCTGATCGTACCATACGCGCTGGCGCCGTTGGGCCGCCTGCATGTTCACACGCACAGCCTGAGTCAACTCCTGCAGGCGGTCCTGGAGTTCCAGCACGAAGGGCATGATAGGGGTTCCTGCTATGGTTTCCTCCCCTTCCCAGAGCTCTTGCACTAAGTCTAGGGGCCCCCTCACCCGCCTCCCATATAACAGTTCAAATGGGGAGAACCCCGTAGATTTTTGGGGCACCACTCGATAGGCGAACAGGAGGTGCGGCAAGAATTTCTCCCAGTCCCTGTAGGTCCGGGTGAACGTCCCAATGAGTTGTTTTAACGTTCCTTTAAAGCGCTCACACAACCCGTTGGTTTGCGGGTGGTATGGGGCGCTTCTAATGGACTTTACACCACACAGTCTCCACAGTTGGCTGGTCACCTCTGCCGTAAATTGGGTGCTCTGATCCGAGATAATCTCCCGGGGAAATCCAACCCGTGAGAAAACCTGGAGCAGGGCAGTCACCACCGTCTCTGCCAGTATGTTAGGTAAGGCAACCGCCTCTGGATGCCGCGTGGCGTAATCTATCACTGTCAATATATACCTTTTCCCTGACGGACTGGGTTTGGCTAACGGCCTTATCAGATCGACCGCTACTCGGCTAAATGGCTCCTCCACAATGGGAAGGGGGTGTAATTTGGCCTTGCAGCGATCTCCCCTCTTGCCAATGCGCTGGCAACTGTCACAGGTCTGGCAGTACTGACGAACATCATGGGATGCCCCTGGCCAAAAGAAGTTTTGTGTCAGACGATGCCTGGTGCGGCTGACTCCGAGGTACCCCGCCAAGAGTATGTCATGAGAGATTCGCAGCAACTCCTGCCTATACTTTTTGGGAACTACCAGCTGTAGTTTTACAGTGGGGCTCGTCCCTGAGTGAGTTTGCTCTGTAACCCTGTAGAGGAGTCCCTGATGCCATATAAACTGTTCACCTTCCAATACCCCTCTCCCCTCTTATGCCTTCCCGCGATACCCATGCAATGAGGGATCCTCTAGTACCTCCCTCCTAAATTCTGCTGGGGTGTCCCATGAAATGTGTCTGGCTATGGGAATACGTGAAGGGCTGTAGTGTCTTACCTGGGCCTCCTCCGAGTGTGATTCCGCCTCCGCAGCTTGAGCTTGTCTCCGGGTAGTCACAGGATATGTGTCAGCCAGGGGGGCGACCGAGAAGGAAAACAACATGGGCCCCAAGTCATTTCCCAGCAGGACGTCAGCAGGCAAATCCTTCATCATGCCGACCTCGACAAGGCCATCCCCGACCCCCCAGTTCAGGTGAATCTTGGCCGTGGGCAGTCGATGCATGGCTCCCCCTGCTACACGGACCGCCACTGTCCGACCCGTCTTTTGGTCTTGGGCGAGATGCGACTTCACAAGGGTCAGAGTAGCTCCAGAATCTCTTAATCCTTGCAGCCGTTTACCATTAATCCACACCGACTGTCGATGTTGTTGTCGATTATCCGCCTGGGCTGCCTGCACAGGGTCCAGTTCATGCAGCACTCCCTCTATCTCTTCCATCCCATAATTAGCCATGCCACCGATGCCGGGTCGGCTTCACCTTGATAGCAGTGTACAGCGGCCCGGTTGAAGGTAGTCGTTTCCGGTTTTGGCCACTGGGTGCGCTGGGTCCAGTTGGGACAGTGTCTCTGCTGGTGACCCAGCTGATGGCAGGTGTGGCATCGCACCCCAGGAGGACTCTGGTAGGCCGAGGTATTGGTGGGTCCCCCGCCAAGCTTCTGTGGTTTAGGGGCCTCCAGACCCATGGGAGGGCCCCTTGAGACAGTTTTGGACCCTGACAATTGGGCCCTCCTGGCATCATAATGTTCATCGGTCAGCCATGCGGCCTCCTCAAGAGTCGTCGGTCCCGAAGCCATTCTTGCGTCTCGGGAGTTAACCCAGTAAAGAATCGTTCTAACGCGATGAGCTGTAGGACGTCCTCCTTCGTGTCTGCTTTGCTACCTTGTACCCACTGTAGCAGTGACCGCCATAGTTTACAGGCCCATTCAGCATGAGTATCCGTTTCCCGTTTTGTGGTTTTGCGGAACTTTTGACGGTATGCCTCTGGTGTTAGTGCATACCGGGCCAAGATCACTTCTTTGACTCGCTTATAGTCCATACAGTCCTTATCCGATACAGTGCGATAAGCATCCGCTGCCCGGCCCGTCAGCTTGCTGGCCAGAATCTGGACCCAATCCTCCGGCTCCACTTTATGAAGGGTACACTGCCGCTCAATGTCCTGCAGAAAGCCATCAATGTCTTCCTCTGCCTCCCCCAATGTCGGAAGGCATTGTATTGGATCTTTTTGTGGCTTACCCCTGCTGGTACCGGGGAGGAAGCCAGGGCTCCCCCTGCTCGCTGTATCTCCTCACTCCGTTCTGCCATCTCCATCTTGGCTAGCTCTATCTTGGTCCGCTCTGCCATCTCCATCCTGGCTAGCTCCATCCACTCTGCCCTCTCCATCTCCATCTTTTTATCCAGATCAGTACGCACAACAGCCATCAACTTATCTATGATCTGTACTGCCGGGTTGGGAGCATAAAGTGCCAGTCTGCTCTTTACCTCCCTCTGGAATTCAGTCTCTTCCACGTTCTCACTGGAGGTTGTTGCGTTGTTGAGCTCCATAATGGCTGCTATCAAATCCGCTTTTGTTTTGTTGCTGGCGGTTAACCCTCGAGCTTCCACAAGGTCCTTCAACGTATTCCTCTTTAGCTTCTGGTAGATGTCTTCCATTCAGTCCTTGGCTCCTGAAGAAGATGGACCGCATCCCACCGCTGCCACCAGTGTGACGGGAGCTAGTTACCCCATCCACAGATGTCCAGGAGTGCTTCGGTCACATCACAAAATGTCCAACAATATGTGATCCACAATATTCACCCCACTTTATAACATTATGTCCCATTAGCTGCATAGGCGCTACGACAACCCCCATGTGGCAAAATCTTGGAGTACGGGGTTGATCCATCAGAGTACGTAATAATATGCACAAATTAAACTTTTTATGAACTTATTTCTGTATTCTTTTTTGCATTATGACATTTGATATTGCATGGTGATAACTTTTACTGTTAATCCTATGATCTGGATAGGTATAGTTCCATACATATATAAATTTTCCTTTTTGCTTAAATAATGTAAATACATTTGGATATACACATACATATATACAGTACAGACCAAAAGTTTGGACACACCTTCTCATTTAAAGATTTTTCTGTATTTTCATGCTTATGAAAATTGTACATTCACACTGAAGGCATCAAAACTATTAATTCATGTGGAATTATATAGTTAACAAAAAAGTGTGAAACAACTGAAAATATGTCTTATATTCTAGGTTCTTCAAAGTAGCCACCTTTTGCTTAGATGACTGCTTTGCACACTCTTGGTATTCTCTTCATGAGCTTCAAGAGGTAGTCACCGGAAATGGTTTTCACTTCACAGGTGTGCCCTGTCAGGTTTAATAAGTGGGATTTCTTGCCTTATAAATGGGTTTGGGACCATCAGTTGTGTTGTGCAGAAGTCTGGTGGATACACAGCTGATAGTCCTACTGAATAGACTGTTAGAATTTGTATTATAGCAAGAAAAAAGCAGCTAAGTAAAGAAAAACGAGTGGCCATCATTACTTTAAGAAATGAAGGTCAGTCAGTGCGAAAAATTGGGAAAACTTTCAAAGTGTCCCCAAGTGCAGTTGCAAAAACCATCAAGTGCTTCAAAGATACTGGCTCACATGAGGACCGCCCCAGGAAAGAAGACCAAGAGTCACCTCTGCTTCTGAGGATAAGTTTATCCGAGTCACTAACCTCAGAAATCGCAGGTTAACAGCAGCTCAGATTAGAGACCAGGTCAATGCCACACAGAGTTCTAGCAGCAGACACATCTCTACAACAACTGTTAAGAGGAGACTTTGTGCAGCAGGCCTTCATGGTAAAATAACTGCTAGGAAACCACTGCTAAGGACAGGCAACCAGCAGAAGAGACTTGTTTGGGCTAAAGAACACAAGGAATGGACATTAGACCAGTGGAAATCTGTGCTTTGGTCTGATGAGTCCAAATTTGAAATCTTTGGTTCCAACCACTGTGTCTTTGTGTGACACAGAAAAGGTGAACGGATGACTCTACATGCCTGGTTCCCACCGTGAAGCATGGAGGAGGAGGTGTGATGGTGTGGGGGTGCATTGCTGGTGACACTGTGGGGATTTATTCAAAATTGAAGGCATACTGAACCAGCATGTCTACCACAGCATCTTGCAGCTGCATGCTATTCCATCCAGTTTGTGTTTAGTTGGACCATCATTTATTTTTCAACAGGACAATGACCCCAAACACACCTCCAGGCTGTGTAAGGGCTATTTGACCAAGAAGGAGAGTGATGAGGTGCTACGCCAGATGACCAGGCCTCCACAGTCACCAGACCTGAACCCTATCGAGAAGGTTTGGGGTGAGCTGGACCGCAGAGTGAAGGCAAAAGGGCCAACAAGTGCTAAGCATCTCTGGGAACTCCTTCAAGATTGTTGGAACACCATTTCTGGTGACTACATCTTGAAGCTCATCAAGAGAATGCCAAGAGTGTGCAAAGCAGTCATCAAAGCAAAAGGTGGCTACTTTGAAGAACCTAGAATATAAGACATATTTTCAGTTGTTTCACACTTTGTTGTTAACTATATAATTCCACATGTGTTAATTCATAGTTTTGATGCCTTCAGTGTGAATGTACAATTTTCATAGTCATGAAAATACAGAAAAATCTTTAAATGAGAAGGTGTGTCCAAACTGTTGGTCTGTACTGTGTGTGTGTGTATATATATATATATATGTAACGGGGCAGGTGATGAAAGAACTGTTCCACGGTGCAAGGATCGGTGAGTCGTAACTAGGTGCCTCACAGAATCCGACCTTAGATATGCGGCAGCTTAACGTCTCCGTGATCCAAGGAGGGACGAGGAAGGTGAACCAGGTGCTACTCCAGTACTGACCTCGGATGATTGGCAGCTGATTCCCAGAGACAGGAGGCAGACACAGACTAATACCACTGATGGACAGGTAAGAGGTTTCGGCCGATAGACAGGCTGGTGGGCACGGCTGATAGACAGGCTGGTGGGCACGGCTGATAGACAGGCTGGTGGGCACGGCTGATAGACAGGCTGGTGGGCACGGCTGATAGACAGGCTGGTGGGCACGGCTGATAGACAGGCTGGTGGGCACGGCTGATAGGCAGGCAGGTGGGCACGGCTGATAGAAAGGCAGACAGGTGGGTACATGTACTGGGACCAGGAACTAAAGAGAGTGTTAACCACAAACAAACTAAGTTGCACAAGCACCTCCATATTGGAGGAGGTGCCTTAAATAGCCAGAGTCCTCCGGCCATTGGCCGGGGACACTTTAGGATGGTGCGCGCTGTCCCTTTAAGAGGAGGGGAGCGCACGCACACCTTAAGCACAGTGCCCAGGCATCTGTGCACTGTGCGCGCGTGCCGGGCTGAGTCAGCATGGAGAGAGGGGGGCCCTCCGGCGTCTCTGCCAGGGAAAGAGGGTAGGAGGCAGAGACGCTGAAGCTACAGTACCCCCCTTTATGCCCCCTCGTTTTTTAGGCCTGCAAGAAATTTCTCCAGGAGGAGAGGGGTATGGATGTTCTCTCTGGGTTCCCAGGATCTCTTCTCAAAACCAAACCCCTTCCAATCTACAAGAGAAAAGGTCTTTACTCTTACCCTCTTGATAGCCAGGATACTCTCTACTTCAAAAACGTCTGCAGTGCTGACAGGAGCAGGAGTAGTTCCCGAATCTTTGGAAAATGGACTAGATGTTTAAGGAGAGACACATTAATTTACGACCTATGCCGTAATAGTATGGCACAGGTCATATTCCCCTGTTTAGCGCAGGCTCTGGCTTTGTGCCCGCACTAAATCGGGCACATGTCAGCTGATCTATACAGCTGACATGTGCCCGCAACAGCCACGAGTGGAATCGCAATCCACCTGCAGCTGTTAACTAGTTAAATGCCACTGTCAATCTCTGACAGCCGCATTTAACATCGCCAAGCCGGAGGCGCATCACTTTCCCCGCCCATCGGTGACCCTGTCACATGATTGCGGGTCACCGATGGGTTGGCATGACAACCAGAGATTTGCAGGAGACCTCTGTGGCTATCATGTCCAGATTGCTATGAGCGCCGCCCAGTGGTCGGGGCTCATAGCACGTGAGCAAATCTGCTACATAGAGGCGATCTGATCATCGCCTGTATGTAGCAGAGCCGATCAGGCAAGTGCTGCTTTTAGTCTCCCATGGAGACCATTGAAGCAATCAAAAAGTTAAAAAAAAATGTTTAAACATATTAAAAAAAAAAAAAAAATAAAACTTTAAAACACCCCCCTTTCGCCCCAATTCAAAGTAAAACAATAAAAAAAAATCACACATACACATATTTGGTATCGCTGTGTTCAGAATCGCCCAATCTATCAAAATAAAAAAATAATTAATCCGATCAGTAAACGGCGTAATGAGAAAAAAATTCTAAACTCCAGAACTACGTTTTTTGGTCGCCGCAACATTGCAATGATGTTGTTTAAGCTTTTACTTGTTTAGGGGATTCTTTTTTACTTGTGCGTCCATAGGTTTTTGGCCCAGTCTGGTTTCGCAGTTTTTCTTATGTGTTTGTTATTTTTTAGTGTGTGCTTTAGGGAGAAGCCTGGAATACTCGGGATTGTCTCTGTGGAGCAGTGGCTCCATTTCATCTTACAGACAGAGTGCCAACCTCCGCAGTCAGGTAGGGATGTTTTTATAAGGGCTTTCACAATAATATCTTTGTATGCCATTATCCCTGTAGCAGCATACTATTTGTTCCAGTAGCGTAGCTACCGGGGGAGCAGAGGGGGCTGTCGCCCCGGGCCCCACACTCTGAGGGGGCCCACCGGGAGCTACATTATTGTAACTATAGCTGTGTCACCCCAGGCCTGGATGCCACAAATAATAAAGGCTGTGTTTGTTGTGGGCATTACACTGATTGGCTGGCCGCACAGCGTCATCAGGTCTATATCAGACCTGGTGCCGCCATGCTCGTCACAGTCACTCCGGATCAGACAGTGTAGGGAGAGCTGCTGCTTTGTCAGGGAGAGATTTGATTGTGTATTAGGTAGTGTAGGGAGAAAAACCGTACATTACACATATCCAACTTAACAAACAGTCCTTCTGAGGACTAATCCATCTGCAGAGATATATCCGGCAGGCAGGGTGTATAGACAGGCGGTGTATATAGCAGACTGCAGTGCAAATAGCACAAGAGGCTCCATTCCAGTTCTGTCGGCTGCTGCTGTTAAATATTTCTGGAAATAGGCCCAGGTCTCAGGGGCCAGGAATAATTTTTTTTGCATCTTAATCCACATTATTTGCTTAAAAAGCAATCCAGAGAACACGTTTTTTCTGCACCATTTGTTTGTTGGCACTGCAGAATACAGCCAGGTCCTTTCCATATTACAGCGCTAAAAAGCCATCTACTTTAAACTGCGTTTTCTCCGTCACACGGCTCACATATACGTTTTCAGAAAATACTGACAATTCTGGCCTCCATTAAAAATTTTTTTCAGTGTGTCAGCAAAGTTTTTGACACTGGTTTGCTGCTCAAAACAGTTACCTACAGGCCAGATATTTAAAACTGTGTTTTCTCCGTCACACGGCTCACATATACGTTGTCAGAAAATACTGCCATTTCTGGCCTCCATTAAATTTTCTTTTCAGGGTGTCAGCAAAGTTTTTGACACTGGTTTGCTGTTCAAAACAGTTACCTACAGGCCAGGTAATTAAAACTGTGTTCTCTCGCTCTTGCTCTGGCCTGCCCTTGCTTTGGCTCTGGCCTACTCTCGCGCTGGCTCTGGCCTGCCCTTGCCTTGGCTCCGGCCTGCTCTCCCTCTGGTCTGCCCTTGCCTTGGCTCCGGCCTGCTCTCACCCTGGCTCCGGCTTGCTCTCTCTCTGGCTCTAGCTTGCCCTCGCCCTGGCTCCGGCCTGCTCTCGCTATGGCTCTAGCTCTGTCTCTGGCCTGCCCTGGCCTTGGCTCTGGCCTGCCCTCGCCGAGGCTCCGGCCTGCTCTCACTCTGGCCTGCCCTCGCTCTGGCTCCGGCCTGCTCTCGCCCTGGTTCCGGGCTGCCTTTGCCTTGGCTCCGGCCTTCTCTCGCTCTGGCTCTGGCCTGCCATTGCCTTGGCTCTGGACTACTCTCGCTCTGGCTCTGGCCAGCTCTTGCTATGGCTCTGGAACTGACCTGCTCTCGTTCTGGCTCTGGCCTGCCCTCACCTTGGCTCCGGCCGGCTCTTGCTCTGGCCTGCCGTCGCCTTGGCTCCGGACTGCTCTCGCTCTGGCACTGGCCTGCTCTCGTTCTGGCTCTGGCCTGCCCTCACCTTGGCTCCGGCCTGCTCTCGTTCTGGCTCTGGCCTGCCGTCGCCTTGGCTCTGGCCTGCTCTCGCTCTGGCTCTGGCCTGCCCTGGCTCTGCTCAAGCCTGCCCTCGTCTTGGCTGCGGCCTGCTCTCTCCTTGGCACCGGTCTGCCCTCGCCCTGGCTCCTGCCTGCTCTCGCTCTAGCCTGCTCTCGCTCTGGTTCTTGCCTGCCCTTGCCTCGGCTCCGGCCTGCTCTCGCACTGGCCTGCCGTTTCCTTGGCTCCGGACATCTCTCGCTCTGGCTCGCGCCTGCACTAGCCTTGGCTCTGGCCTACTCTCGCTCTGGCTGTGGCTCTGGCATGCTCTCGCTCTGGCCTGCCCTTTCCTTGGCTCCGGCCTGCTCTCGCTCGGACTCTGGTCTGACCTTGCCCTGGCTCCGGCCTGCTCTAGCTCTGGCTTCGGCCTGACCTCGCCCTGGCTCCGGCCTGCCCTTGTTCTGGCTCTGGCCTGCCCTCGCCTTGGCTCCGGCCTGCTCTCGCTCTAGCCTGCTCTCGCTCTGGTTCTTGCCTGCCCTTGCCTCGGCTCCGGCCTGCTCTTGCTCTGGCCTGCCGTTTCCTTGGCTCCGGACTTCTCTCGCTCTGGCTCGCGCCTGCCCTAGCCTTGGCTCTGGCCTACTCTCGCTCTAGCTCGGGCCTGCTCTGGCTGTGGCTCTGGCATGCTCTCGCTCTGGCTCTGGCCTGCCCTTTCCTTGGCTCCGGCCTGCTCTCGCTCGGACTCTGGTCTGACCTTGCCTTGGCTCCGGCCTGCAATCGCCCTGGCTCCGGCCTGCTCTAGATCTGGCTTCGGGCTGACCTCGCCCTGGCTCCGGCCAGCCCTTGCTCTGGCCTGCCCTCGCCTTGGCTCCGGCCAGCTCCTGCTCTGGCTCCTGCCTGCCCTCGCCTTGGCTCCGGCCTGCTCTCGCCCTGGCTCTGGCCTGCCCTCGACCTGGTTCCGGCATGCCCTCGCCCTGGCTCCGGCCTGCCTTCGCCCTGGCTTCTTATTGCTCTTGCTCTGGCTAAGGCTTGCCCTCGCCCTGGCTCCGGCCTGATCTCACTCTCGCTCCGGCCTGCCCTCGCCTTGGCTCCGGCCTGCTCTCGCTCTGGCTCCAGCCTGCTCTCGCTCTGGCTCCGGCCTCGCCCTGTCTCCAGCCTGCCCTCGCCGAGGCCCCGGCCTGCTCTCGCTCTGGCTCCGGCCTGCCCTCGCCCTGGCTCTGGCATGCCCTCGCTCTGGCTCCGGCCTGCTCTCGCTCTGGCTCCGGCCTGCTCTCGCCCTGGCTCCGGCCTGCTCTCGCCCTGGTTCCGGGCTGCCTTTGCCTTGGCTCCGGCCTTCTCTCGCTCTGGCCTGCCCTTGCCTTGGCTCTGGACTACTCTCGCTCTGGCTCTGGCCAGCTCTTGCTATGGCTCCGGCCTGCTCTTGCTCTGGCCTGCCGTCGCCCTGGCTCAGGCATTCTCTCGCTCTGTTTTCGGCCTGCCGTCGCCTTGGATCCGGCCTGCTCTCGCTCTGGCTCCGGCCAGCCCTCGCCTTGGCTCCGGCCTGCTCTCGCTCTGGCCTGCTTTTGCCTTGGCTCCGACCTGCCTTCACCTTGGCTCCGACCTGCTCTCGCTTTGGCTCTGGCCGGCTCTCGCACTGGCCTGCCCTTGCCTTGGCTCCAGCCTGCTCTCGCCCTAGCCAGCTGTTGCTCTGGCCTACCCTGGTTCTGCCTCTGGCCTGCCCTCGCCTTGGCTCCAGCCTGCCCTCGCCTTGGCTCCGGCCAGCTCCTGCTCTGGCTCCTGCCTGCCCTCGCCTTGGCTCCGGCCTGCTCTCGCCCTGGCTCCGGCCTGCCCTCGACCTGGTTCCGGCATGCCCTCGCCCTGGCTCCGGCCTGCCTTCGCCCTGGCTTCTTATTGCTCTTGCTCTGGCTAAGGCTTGCCCTCGCCCTGGCTCCGGCCTGATCTCACTCTCGCTCCGGCCTGCCCTCGCCTGGGCTCCGGCCTGCTCTCGCTCTGGCTCCAGCCTGCTCTCGCTCTGGCTCCGGCCTCGCCCTGTCTCCGGCCTGCTCTCGCTCTGGCCTGCCCTCGCCGAGGCCCCGGCCTGCTCTCGCTCTGGCTCCGGCCAGCCCTTGCCCTGGCTCTGGCCTGCCCTCGCTCTGGCTCCGGCCTGCTCTCGCCCTGGTTCTGGGCTGCCTTTGCCTTGGCTCCGGCCTTCTCTCGCTCTGGCCTGCCCTTGCCTTTGCTCTGGCCTGCCCTTGCCTTTGCTCTGGCCAGCTCTTGCTATGGCTCCGCCCTGCTCTTGCTCTTGCTCTGGCCTGCCGTCGCCCTGGCTCCGGCATTCTCTCGCTCTGTTTTCGGCCTGCCGTCGCCTTGGATCCGGCCTGCTCTCGCTCTGGCTCCGGCCAGCCCTCGCCTTGGCTCCGGCCTGCTCTTGCTCTGGCCTGCTTTTGCCTTGGCTCCGGCCTGCTCTCACTCTGGCTCTGGCCTGCCTTCACCTTGGCTCCGACCTGCTCTCGCTTTGGCTCCGACCTGCTCTCGCTCTGGCCTGCCCTTGCCTTGGCTCCAGCCTGCTCTCGCCCTAGCCAGCTGTTGCTCTGGCCTACCCTGGTTCTGCCTCTGGCCTGCCCTCGCCTTGGCTCCAGCCTGCTCTCGCCTTGGCTCCGGCCTGCTCTCGCTTTAGCTCCGACCTGCTCTCGCCCTGGCTCCGAACTGCTCTCGCTCTGGCCTGCCCTCTCTCTGGCTCTGGCCTGCCCTCGCCCTGGCCTACTCTCGCTCTGGCTCTGGCCTGCTCTCGCTCTGGCCTCGCCCTGGCTCCGGCCTGCTCTCGCCCAGGTTCCGGCCTCCCCTTACCTTGGCTCCTGCCTGCTCTCGCTCTGGCATGCCCTAGCCTCGGCTCTAAACTACTCTCGCTCTGGCTCTGGCCTGCCCTCGCCCAGGCTCCGGCCTGCTCTTGTTCTGGCTCTGGCATGCCCTCGCCTTGGCTCCGGCCTCCTCTCGCTCTGACCCTGGCCTGCCCTCGCCCTGGCTCCGGCCTGCTCTGGCTCTGTCCTGCCCTCGCCTTGGCTCCGGCCTGCTCTCGCCCAGGCTCCGGCCTGCCCACGACCTGGTTCCGGCATGCCCTCGCCCTGGCTCCGGCCTGCCTTCGCCCTGGCTTCTTATTGCTCTTGCTCTGGCTAAGGCTTGCCCTCGCCCTGGCTCCGGCCTGATCTCACTCTCGCTCCGGCCTGCCCTCGACTTGGCTCCGGCCTGCTCTCGCTCTGGCTCCAGCCTGCTCTCGCTCTGGCTCCGGCCTCGCCCTGTCTCCAGCCTGCCCTCGCCGAGGCCCCGGCCTGCTCTCGCTCTGGCTCCGGCCTGCCCTCGCCCTGGCTCTGGCATGCCCTCGCTCTGGCTCCGGCCTGCTCTCGCTCTGGCTCCGGCCTGCTCTCGCCCTGGCTCCGGCCTGCTCTCGCCCTGGTTCCGGGCTGCCTTTGCCTTGGCTCCGGCCTTCTCTCGCTCTGGCCTGCCCTTGCCTTGGCTCTGGACTACTCTCGCTCTGGCTCTGGCCAGCTCTTGCTATGGCTCCGGCCTGCTCTTGCTCTGGCCTGCCGTCGCCCTGGCTCAGGCATTCTCTCGCTCTGTTTTCGGCCTGCCGTCGCCTTGGATCCGGCCTGCTCTCGCTCTGGCTCCGGCCAGCCCTCGCCTTGGCTCCGGCCTGCTCTCGCTCTGGCCTGCTTTTGCCTTGGCTCCGACCTGCCTTCACCTTGGCTCCGACCTGCTCTCGCTTTGGCTCTGGCCGGCTCTCGCACTGGCCTGCCCTTGCCTTGGCTCCAGCCTGCTCTCGCCCTAGCCAGCTGTTGCTCTGGCCTACCCTGGTTCTGCCTCTGGCCTGCCCTCGCCTTGGCTCCAGCCTGCCCTCGCCTTGGCTCCGGCCAGCTCCTGCTCTGGCTCCTGCCTGCCCTCGCCTTGGCTCCGGCCTGCTCTCGCCCTGGCTCCGGCCTGCCCTCGACCTGGTTCCGGCATGCCCTCGCCCTGGCTCCGGCCTGCCTTCGCCCTGGCTTCTTATTGCTCTTGCTCTGGCTAAGGCTTGCCCTCGCCCTGGCTCCGGCCTGATCTCACTCTCGCTCCGGCCTGCCCTCGCCTGGGCTCCGGCCTGCTCTCGCTCTGGCTCCAGCCTGCTCTCGCTCTGGCTCCGGCCTCGCCCTGTCTCCGGCCTGCTCTCGCTCTGGCCTGCCCTCGCCGAGGCCCCGGCCTGCTCTCGCTCTGGCTCCGGCCAGCCCTTGCCCTGGCTCTGGCCTGCCCTCGCTCTGGCTCCGGCCTGCTCTCACCCTGGTTCTGGGCTGCCTTTGCCTTGGCTCCGGCCTTCTCTCGCTCTGGCCTGCCCTTGCCTTTGCTCTGGCCTGCCCTTGCCTTTGCTCTGGCCAGCTCTTGCTATGGCTCCGGCCTGCTCTTGCTCTGGCCTGCCGTCGCCCTGGCTCAGGCATTCTCTCGCTCTGTTTTCGGCCTGCCGTCGCCTTGGATCCGGCCTGCTCTCGCTCTGGCTCCGGCCAGCCCTCGCCTTGGCTCCGGCCTGCTCTTGCTCTGGCCTGCTTTTGCCTTGGCTCCGGCCTGCTCTCACTCTGGCTCTGGCCTGCCTTCACCTTGGCTCCGACCTGCTCTCGCTTTGGCTCTGGCCGGCTCTCGCTCTGGCCTGCCCTTGCCTTGGCTCCAGCCTGCTCTCGCCCTAGCCAGCTGTTGCTCTGGCCTACCCTGGTTCTGCCTCTGGCCTGCCCTCGCCTTGGCTCCAGCCTGCTCTCGCCTTGGCTCCGGCCTGCTCTCGCTCTAGCTCCGTACTGCCCTCGCCCTGGCTCCGCTATGCCACAGCTCGGGCTCCGGCTTGCCCTCGCTTTAGCTCCGACCTGCTCTCGCCCTGGCTCCGAACTGCTCTCGCTCTGGCTCTGGCCTGCCCTCTCTCTGGCTCTGGCCTGCCCTCGCCCTGGCCTACTCTCGCTCTGGCTCTGGCCTGCTCTCGCTCTGGCCTCGCCCTGGCTCCGGCCTGCTCTCGCCCAGGTTCCGGCCTCCCCTTACCTTGGCTCCTGCCTGCTCTCGCTCTGGCATGCCCTAGCCTCGGCTCTAAACTACTCTCGCTCTGGCTCTGGCCTGCCCTCGCCCAGGCTCCGGCCTGCTCTTGTTCTGGCTCTGGCATGCCCTCGCCTTGGCTCCGGCCTCCTCTCGCTCTGACCCTGGCCTGCCCTCGCCCTGGCTCCGGCCTGCTCTGGCTCTGTCCTGCCCTCGCCTTGGCTCCGGCCTGCTCTCGCCCAGGCTCCGGCCTGCCCACGTCCTGGCTCCAGCCTGCTCATGCTCTGGCCTGCCCTCGCTTTGGCTCTAGCCTACCCTCGCTCTGGCTCTGGCCTGCCCTCGTCCTGGCTCCGGCCTGCTCTCGCTCTGGCATGCCCTCGCCTTTGATCCGGCCTCCTCTCGCTCAAGCCTCGGCCTGCCTTCGTCCTGGCCCCGGCCTGTTCTCGCTCTGGCCTGCCCTCGCTTAGGCTCCGGCTTGCTCTCGCCTTAGCTCCGGCCTGCTCTCGCTGTAGCTTCGGACTGCCCTCGCCCTGGCTCCGACCAGCTCTAGCTCTCGCTCTTGCCAGCCCTCGCCTTGGCTCCGGCCTGCTCTCGCTCTGGACTGCCCTGGCTGTGCTTCTGGCCTGCCCTCGCCTTGGCTCCGGCCTGCTCTTGCCTTGGCTCCGGCCTGCTCTCGCTGTAGCTCCGGACTGCTCTCGCTCTGGCACTGGCCTGCTCTCGTTCTGGCTCTGGCCTGCCCTCACCTTGGCTCCGGCCTGCTCTCGTTCTGGCTCTGGCCTGCCGTCGCTCTGGCCTGCCCTGGCTCTGCTCAAGCCTGCCCTCGTCTTGGCTGCGGCCTGCTCTCGCCTTGGCACCGGTCTGCCCTCGCCCTGGCTCCTGCCTGCTCTCGCTCTAGCCTGCTCTCACTCTGGTTCTTGCCTGCCCTTGCCTCGGCTCCGGCCTGCTCTTGCCTTGGCTCCGGCCTGCTCTCGCTCTGGCACTGGCCTGCTCTCGTTCTGGCTCTGGCATGCCCTCGCTCTGGCTCCGGCCTGCTCTCGCTCTGGCCTGCCGTTTCCTTGGCTCCGGACATCTCTCGCTCTGGCTCGCGCCTGCACTAGCCTTGGCTCTGGCCTACTCTCGCTCTGGCCTGCTCTCGCCCTGGCTCCGGCCTGCTCTCGCCCTGGTTCCGGGCTGCCTTTGCCTTGGCTCCGGCCTTCTCTCGCTCTGGCCTGCCCTTGCCTTGGCTCTGGACTACTCTCGCTCTGGCTCTGGCCAGCTCTTGCTATGGCTCCGGCCTGCTCTTGCTCTGGCCTGCCGTCGCCCTGGCTCAGGCATTCTCTCGCTCTGTTTTCGGCCTGCCGTCGCCTTGGATCCGGCCTGCTCTCGCTCTGGCTCCGGCCAGCCCTCGCCTTGGCTCCGGCCTGCTCTTGCTCTGGCCTGCTTTTGCCTTGGCTCCGGCCTGCTCTCACTCTGGCTCTGGCCTGCCTTCACCTTGGCTCCGACCTGCTCTCGCTTTGGCTCTGGCCGGCTCTCGCTCTGGCCTGCCCTTGCCTTGGCTCCAGCCTGCTCTCGCCCTAGCCAGCTGTTGCTCTGGCCTACCCTGGTTCTGCCTCTGGCCTGCCCTCGCCTTGGCTCCAGCCTGCTCTCGCCTTGGCTCCGGCCTGCTCTCGCTCTAGCTCCGTACTGCCCTCGCCCTGGCTCCGCTATGCCACAGCTCGGGCTCCGGCTTGCCCTCGCTTTAGCTCCGACCTGCTCTCGCCCTGGCTCCGAACTGCTCTCGCTCTGGCTCTGGCCTGCCCTCTCTCTGGCTCTGGCCTGCCCTCGCCCTGGCCTACTCTCGCTCTGGCTCTGGCCTGCTCTCGCTCTGGCCTCGCCCTGGCTCCGGCCTGCTCTCGCCCAGGTTCCGGCCTCCCCTTACCTTGGCTCCTGCCTGCTCTCGCTCTGGCATGCCCTAGCCTCGGCTCTAAACTACTCTCGCTCTGGCTCTGGCCTGCCCTCGCCCAGGCTCCGGCCTGCTCTTGTTCTGGCTCTGGCATGCCCTCGCCTTGGCTCCGGCCTCCTCTCGCTCTGACCCTGGCCTGCCCTCGCCCTGGCTCCGGCCTGCTCTGGCTCTGTCCTGCCCTCGCCTTGGCTCCGGCCTGCTCTCGCCCAGGCTCCGGCCTGCCCACGTCCTGGCTCCAGCCTGCTCATGCTCTGGCCTGCCCTCGCTTTGGCTCTAGCCTACCCTCGCTCTGGCTCTGGCCTGCCCTCGTCCTGGCTCCGGCCTGCTCTCGCTCTGGCATGCCCTCGCCTTTGATCCGGCCTCCTCTCGCTCAAGCCTCGGCCTGCCTTCGTCCTGGCCCCGGCCTGTTCTCGCTCTGGCCTGCCCTCGCTTAGGCTCCGGCTTGCTCTCGCCTTAGCTCCGGCCTGCTCTCGCTGTAGCTTCGGACTGCCCTCGCCCTGGCTCCGACCAGCTCTAGCTCTCGCTCTTGCCAGCCCTCGCCTTGGCTCCGGCCTGCTCTCGCTCTGGACTGCCCTGGCTGTGCTTCTGGCCTGCCCTCGCCTTGGCTCCGGCCTGCTCTTGCCTTGGCTCCGGCCTGCTCTCGCTGTAGCTCCGGACTGCTCTCGCTCTGGCACTGGCCTGCTCTCGTTCTGGCTCTGGCCTGCCCTCACCTTGGCTCCGGCCTGCTCTCGTTCTGGCTCTGGCCTGCCGTCGCTCTGGCCTGCCCTGGCTCTGCTCAAGCCTGCCCTCGTCTTGGCTGCGGCCTGCTCTCGCCTTGGCACCGGTCTGCCCTCGCCCTGGCTCCTGCCTGCTCTCGCTCTAGCCTGCTCTCACTCTGGTTCTTGCCTGCCCTTGCCTCGGCTCCGGCCTGCTCTTGCCTTGGCTCCGGCCTGCTCTCGCTCTGGCACTGGCCTGCTCTCGTTCTGGCTCTGGCATGCCCTCGCTCTGGCTCCGGCCTGCTCTCGCTCTGGCCTGCCGTTTCCTTGGCTCCGGACATCTCTCGCTCTGGCTCGCGCCTGCACTAGCCTTGGCTCTGGCCTACTCTCGCTCTGGCCTGCTCTCGCCCTGGCTCCGGCCTGCTCTCGCCCTGGTTCCGGGCTGCCTTTGCCTTGGCTCCGGCCTTCTCTCGCTCTGGCCTGCCCTTGCCTTGGCTCTGGACTACTCTCGCTCTGGCTCTGGCCAGCTCTTGCTATGGCTCCGGCCTGCTCTTGCTCTGGCCTGCCGTCGCCCTGGCTCAGGCATTCTCTCGCTCTGTTTTCGGCCTGCCGTCGCCTTGGATCCGGCCTGCTCTCGCTCTGGCTCCGGCCAGCCCTCGCCTTGGCTCCGGCCTGCTCTCGCTCTGGCCTGCTTTTGCCTTGGCTCCGGCCTGCTCTCACTCTGGCTCTGGCCTGCCTTCACCTTGGCTCCGACCTGCTCTCGCACTGACCTGCCCTTGCCTTGGCTCCAGCCTGCTCTCGCCCTAGCCAGCTGTTGCTCTGGCCTACCCTGGTTCTGCCTCTGGCCTGCCCTCGCCTTGGCTCCAGCCTGCCCTCGCCTTGGCTCCGGCCAGCTCCTGCTCTGGCTCCTGCCTGCCCTCGCCTTGGCTCCGGCCTGCTCTCGCCCTGGCTCCGGCCTGCCCTCGACCTGGTTCCGGCATGCCCTCGCCCTGGCTCCGGCCTGCCTTCGCCCTGGCTTCTTATTGCTCTTGCTCTGGCTAAGGCTTGCCCTCGCCCTGGCTCCGGCCTGATCTCACTCTCGCTCCGGCCTGCCCTCGCCTGGGCTCCGGCCTGCTCTCGCTCTGGCTCCGGCCTCGCCCTGTCTCCGGCCTGCTCTCGCTCTGGCCTGCCCTCGCCGAGGCCCCGGCCTGCTCTCGCTCTGGCTCCGGCCAGCCCTTGCCCTGGCTCTGGGCTGCCTTTGCCTTGGCTCCGGCCTTCTCTCGCTCTGGCCTGCCCTTGCCTTTGCTCTGGCCAGCTCTTGCTATGGCTCCGGCCTGCTCTTGCTCTTGCTCTGGCCTGCCGTCGCCCTGGCTCCGGCATTCTCTCGCTCTGTTTTCGGCCTGCCGTCGCCTTGGCTCCGGCCTGCTCTTGCTCTGGCCTGCTTTTGCCTTGGCTCCGGCCTGCTCTCACTCTGGCTCTGGCCTGCCTTCACCTTGGCTCCGACCTGCTCTCGCTTTGGCTCTGGCCGGCTCTCGCTCTGGCCTGCCCTTGCCTTGGCTCCAGCCTGCTCTCGCCCTAGCCAGCTGTTGCTCTGGCCTACCCTGGTTCTGCCTCTGGCCTGCTCTCGCCTTGGCTCCAGCCTGCTCTCGCCTTGGCTCCGGCCTGCTCTCGCTCTAGCTCCGTACTGCCCTCGCCCTGGCTCCGCTATGCCACAGCTCGGGCTCCGGCTTGCCCTCGCTTTAGCTCCGACCTGCTCTCGCCCTGGCTCCGAACTGCTCTCGCTCTGGCCTGCTCTCACTCTGGTTCTTGCCTGCCCTTGCCTCGGCTCCGGCCTGCTCTTGCCTTGGCTCCGGCCTGCTCTCGCTCTGGCACTGGCCTGTTCTCGTTCTGGCTCTGGCCTGCCCTCACCTTGGCTCCGGCCTGCTCTCGTTCTGGCTCTGGCCTGCCGTCGTCTTGGCTGCGGCCTGCTCTCGCCTTGGCACCGGTCTGCCCTCGCCCTGGCTCCTGCCTGCTCTCGCTCTAGCCTGCTCTCGCTCTGGTTCTTGCCTGCCCTTGCCTAGGCTCCGGCCTGCTCTCGCTCTGGCCTGCCGTTTCCTTGGCTCCGGACATCTCTCGCTCTGGCTCGCGCCTGCACTAGCCTTGGCTCTGGCCTACTCTCGCTCTGGCTCGGGCCTGCTCTGGCTGTGGCTCTGGCATGCTCTCGCTCTGGCCTGCCCTTTCCTTGGCTCCGGCCTGCTCTCGCTCGGACTCTGGTCTGACCTTGCCCTGGCTCCGGCCTGCTCTAGCTCTGGCTTCGGCCTGACCTCGCCCTGGCTCCGGCCTGCCCTTGTTCTGGCTCTGGCCTGCCCTCCCTCGCCTTGGCTCCAGCCTGCTCTCGCTCTAGCCTGCTCTCGCTCTGGTTCTTGCCTGCCCTTGCCTCTGCTCCGGCCTGCTCTTGCTCTGGCCTGCCGTTTCCTTGGCTCCGAACTTCTCTCGCTCTGGCTCGCGCCTGCCCTAGCCTTGGCTCTGGCCTACTCTCGCTCTGGCTCGGGCCTGCTCTGGCTGTGGCTCTGGCATGCTCTCGCTCTGGCCTGCCCTTTCCTTGGCTCCGGCCTGCTCTCGCTCGGACTCTGGTCTGACCTTGCCTTGGCTCCGGCCTGCAATCGCCCTGGCTCCGGCCTGCTCTAGCTCTGGCTTCGGCCTGACCTCGCCCTGGCTCCGGCCAGCCCTTGCTCTGGCCTGCCCTCGCCTTGGCTCCGGCCAGCTCCTGCCTGCCCTCGCCCTGGCTCCGGCCTGCTCTCGCCCTGGCTCCGGCCTGCCCTCGACCTGGTTCCGGCATGTCCTCGCCCTGACTCCGGCCTGCCTTCGCCCTGGCTTCTTATTGCTCTTGCTCTGGCTAAGGCTTGCCCTCGCCCTGGCTCCGGCCTGATCTCACTCTCGCTCCGGCCTGCCCTCGCCTTGGCTCCGGCCTGCTCTCGCTCTGACCTGCCCTCGCTCTGTCTCCGGCCTGCTCTCGCTCTGGCCTGCCCTCGCCGAGGCCCCGGCCTGCTCTCGCTCTGGCTCCGGCCTGCCCTCGCCCTGGCTCTGGCCTGCCCTCGCCCTGGCTCTGGCCTGCCCTCGCTCTGGCTCCGGCCTGCTCTCGCTCTGGCTCCGGCCTGCTCTCGCCCTAGTTCCGGGCTGCCTTTGCCTTGGCTCCGGCCTTCTCTCGCTCTGGCCTGCCCTTGCCTTGGCTCTGGACTACTCTCGCTCTGGCCAGCTCTTGCTATGGCTCCGGCCTGCTCTTGCTCTGGCCTGCCCTGGCTCCGGCATTCTCTCGCTGTTTTCGGCCTGCCGTCGCCTTAGATCCGGCCTGCTCTCGCTCTGGCTCCGGCCAGCCCTCGCCTTGGCTCCGGCCTGCTCTCGCTCTGGCCTGCTTTTGCCTTGGCTCCGGCCTGCTCTCACTCTGGCTCTGTCCTGCCTTCACCTTGGCTCCGACCTGCTCTCGCTTTGGCTCTGGCCTGCCCTTGCCTTGGCTCCAGCCTGCTCTCGCCCTAGCCAGCTGTTGCTCTGGCCTACCCTCGTTCTGCCTCTGGCCTGCCCTCGCCTTGGCTCCAGCCTGCTCTTGCCTTGGCTCCGGCCTGCTCTTGCTCTAGCTCCGTACAGCCCTCGCCCTGGCTCCGCTATGCCACAGCTCGGGCTCCGGCTTGCCCTCGCTTTAGCTCCGTCCTGCTCTCGCCCTGGCTCCGAACTGCTCTCGCTCTGGCCTGCCCTCTCTCTGGCTCTGGCCTGCCCTTGCCCTGGCCTACTCTCGCTCTGGCTCTGGCCTGCTCTCGCTCTGGCCTCGCCCTGGCTCCGGCCTGCTCTCGCTCTGGCCTGCTTTTGCCTTGGCTCCGGCCTGCTCTCACTCTGGCTCTGTCCTGCCTTCACCTTGGCTCCGACCTGCTCTCGCTTTGGCTCTGGCCTGCCCTTGCCTTGGCTCCAGCCTGCTCTCGCCCTAGCCAGCTGTTGCTCTGGCCTACCCTCGTTCTGCCTCTGGCCTGCCCTCGCCTTGGCTCCAGCCTGCTCTTGCCTTGGCTCCGGCCTGCTCTTGCTCTAGCTCCGTACAGCCCTCGCCCTGGCTCCGCTATGCCACAGCTCGGGCTCCGGCTTGCCCTCGCTTTAGCTCCGTCCTGCTCTCGCCCTGGCTCCGAACTGCTCTCGCTCTGGCTCTGGCCTGCCCTCTCTCTGGCTCTGGCCTGCCCTCGCCCTGGCCTACTCTCGCTCTGACTCTGGCCTGTTCTCGCTCTGGCCTCGCCCTGGCTCCGGCCTGCTCTCGCCCAGGTTCCGGCCTCCCCTTACCTTGGCTCCTGCCTGCTCTCGCTCTGGCATGCCCTAGCCTCGGCTCTAAACTACTCTCGCTCTGGCCTGCCCTTGCCCAGGCTCCGGCCTGCTCTTGTTCTGGCTCTGGCATGCCCTCGCCTTGGCTCCGGCCTCCTCTCGCTCTGACCCTGGCCTGCCATCGCCCTGGCTCCGGCCTGCTCTGGCTTTGTCCTACCCTCGCCCAGGCTCCGGCCTGCTCTCGCCCAGGCTCCGGCCTGCCCTCGTCCTGGCTCCGGCCTGCTCATGCTCTGGCCTGCCCTCGCTTTGGCTCTAGCCTACTCTCGCTCTGACTGTGGCCTGCCCTCGCCCTGGCTCCGGCCTGCTCTGGCTCTGTCCTGCCCTCGCCTTGGCCTCGGCCTGCCTTCGTCCTGGCTCCGGCCTGTTCTCGCTCTGGCCTGCCCTCGCTTAGGCTCCGGCTTGCTCTCGCCTTGGCTCCGGCCTGCTCTCGCTGTAGCTCCGGACTGCCCTCGCCCTGGCTCCGACCAGCTCTCTCTCTCGCTCTTGCCTGCCCTCGCCTTGGCTCCGGCCTGCTCTCGCTCTGGCCTGCCCTGGCTGTGCTTCTGGCCTGCCCTCGCCTTGGCTCCGGCCTGCTCTTGCCTTGGCACTGGCCTGCTCTCGCTCTGGCACTGGCCTGCTCTCGTTCTGGCTCTGGCCTGCCCTCACCTTGGCTCCGGCCTGCTCTCGTTCTGGCTCTGGCCTGCCGTCGCCTTGGCTCTGGCCTGCTCTCGCTCTGGCCTGCCCTCGCCCTGGCTCTAGCCTGCTCTCGCTCTGGCTCCGGCCTGCTCTCGCTCTGGCTCCGGCCTGCTCTCGCTCTGGCTCCGGCCTGCTCTCGCCCTGGTTCCGGGCTGCCTTTGCCTTGGCTCCGGCCTTCTCTCGCTCTGGCCTGCCCTTGCCTTGGCTCTGGACTACTCTCGCTCTGGCTCTGGCCAGCTCTTGCTATGGCTCCGGCCTGCTCTTGCTCTGGCTCTGGCCTGCCCTGGCTCCGGCATTCTCTCGCTCTGTTTTCGGCCTGCCGTCGCCTTGGATCCGGCCTGCTCTCACTCTGGCTCTGTCCTGCCTTCACCTTGGCTCCGACCTGCTCTCGCTTTGGCTCTGGCCTGTCCTTGCCTTGGCTCCAGCCTGCTCTCGCCCTAGCCAGCTGTTTTTCTGGCCTACCCTCGTTCTGCCTCTGGCCTGCCCTCGTCTTGGCTCCAGCCTGCTCTTGCCTTGGCTCCGGCCTGCTCTCGCTCTGGCCTCGCCCTGGCTCCGGCCTGCTCTCGCCCAGGTTCCGGCCTCCCCTTACCTTGGCTCCTGCCTGCTCTTGCTCTGGCATGCCCTAGCCTCGGCTCTAAACTACTCTCGCTCTGGCCTGCCCTTGCCCAGGCTCCGACCTGCTCTTGTTCTGGCTCTGGCATGCGCTCGCCTTGGCTCCGGCCTCCTCTCGCTCTGACCCTGGCCTGCCCTCGCCCTGGCTCCGGCTTTGTCCTGCCCTCGCCTTGGCTCCAGCCTGCTCTTGCCCAGGCTCCGGCCTGCCCTCGTCCTGGCTCCGGCCTGCTCATGCTCTGGCCTGCCCTCGCTTTGGCTCTAGCCTACTCTCGCTCTGGCCTGCCCTCGTCCTGGCTCCGGCCTGCTCTCACTCTGGCATGCCCTCGTCTTTGCTCCAGCCTCCTCTCGCTCTGACTGTGGCCTGCCCTCGCCCTGGCTCCGGCCTGCTCTGCCTCTGTCCTGCCCTCGCCTTGGCTCCGGCCTGCTCTCGCCCAGGCCTCGGCCTGTTCTCGCTCTGGCCTGCCCTCGCTTAGGCTCCGGCTTGCTCTCGCCTTGGCTCCGGCCTGCTCTCGCTGTAGCTCCGGACTGCCCTCGCCCTGGCTCCGACCAGCTCTCGCTCTTGCCTGCCCTCGCCTTGGCTCCGGCCTGCTCTTGCTCTGGCCTGCCCTGGCTGTGCTTCTGGCCTGCCCTCGCCTTGGCTCCGGCCTGCTCTCGCTCTGGCACTGGCCTGCTCTCGCTCTGGCTCTGGCCTGCCCTCACCTTGGCTCCGGCCTGCTCTCGTTCTGGCTCTGGCCTGCCGTCGCCTTGGCTCTGGCCTGCTCTCGCTCTGGCCTGCCCTGGCTCTGCTCAAGCCTGCCCTCGTCTTGGCTGAGGCCTGCTCTCGCCTTGGCACCGGTCTGCCCTCGCCCTGCCTCCTGCCTGCTCTCGCTCTAGCCTGCTCTCGCTCTGGTTCTTGCCTGCCCTTGCCTCGGCTCCGGCCTGCTCTCGCTCTGGCCTGCCGTTTCCTTGGCTCCGGACATCTCTCGCTCTGGCTCGCGCCTGCACTAGCCTTGGCTCTGGCCTACTCTCGCTCTGGCCTGCTCTGGCTGTGGCTCTGGCATGCTCTCGCTCTGGCCTGCCCTTTCCTTGGCTCCGGCCTGCTCTCGCTCGGACTCTGGTCTGACCTTGCCCTGGCTCCGGCCTGCTCTAGCTCTGGCTTCGGCCTGACCTCGCCCTGGCTCCGGCCTGCCCTTGTTCTTGCTCTGGCCTGCCCTCGCCTTGGCTCCGGCCTGCTCTCGCTCTAGCCTGCTCTCGCTCTGGTTCTTGCCTGCCCTTGCCTCGGCTCCGGCCTGCTCTTGCTCGGACTCTGGTCTGACCTTGCCTTGGCTCCGGCCTGCAATCGCCCTGGCTCTGGCCTGCTCTAGCTCTGGCTTCGGCCTGACCTCGCCCTGGCTCCGGCCAGCCCTTGCTCTGGCCTGCCCTCGCCTTGGCTCCGGCCAGCTCCTGCTCTGGCTCCTGCCTGCCCTCGCCTTGGCTCCGGCCTGCTCTCGCCCTGGCTCCGGCCTGCCCTCGACCTGGTTCCGGCATGCCCTCGCCCTGGCTCCGGTCTGCCTTCGCCCTGGCTTCTTATTGCTCTCGCTCTGGCTAAGGCTTGCCCTCGCCCTGGCTCCGGCCTGATCTCACTCTCGCTCCGGCCTGCCCTCGCCTTGGCTCCGGCCTGCTCTCGCTCTGGCTCCGGCCTGCTCTCGTTCTGACCTGCCCTCGCCCTGTCTCCGGCCTGCTCTCGCTCTGGCCTGCCCTCGCCGAGGCCCCGGCCTGCTCTCGCTCTGGCTCTGGTCTGCCCTCGCCTTGGCTCTGGCCAACCATCGCTCTGGCTCCGGCCTGCCCTCGCCTTGGCTCCGGCCTGCTCTCGCCCTGGCCTGCCCTCGCCTTGGCTCCGGCCTGCTCTCGCCCTGGCCTGCCCTCTCCTTGGCTCCGGCCTGCTCTCGCCTTGGCTCCGGCCTGCTCTTGCTTTGGCTTCGGCCTGCCCTCGCTGTGGCTCCGGCCTGCCTTTGCTCTGGCTCCGACCAGCCCTCGCCTTGCATCCGGCCTGCTCTTGCTCTGGCCTTCCCTCGCCCTGGCTCCGGCCTGCTCTTGCTCTGGCCTGGCCTGCCCTCGTCTTGACTCCAGCCTGCTCTCGCTCTGGTTCTTGCCTGCCTTCACCTTGGCTCCGGCATCCCCTCGCTCTGGCTCAAGCCTGCTCTAGCTCTGGACTGCCCTTGCCTTGGCTCCAGACTGCTCTCGCTCTGGCTTGCTCTCGCTCTGGCCTGCCCTCGCCTTGCCTCCGGCCTGCTCTCGCTCTTGCCTGCCCTCGCCTTGGCTCCGACCTGCTCTCGCTCTCGCTCTGGTCTGCCCTCGCCTTGGCTCTGGCCCGCTCTTGCTCTACTTCTGGCCTGCCCTCGCCTTGGCTCCGGCCTGCTCTCGTCTTGACTCCAGCCTGCTCTCGCTCTGGTTCTTGCCTGCCTTCACCTTGGCTCCGGCATCCCCTCGCTCTGGCTCAAGCCTGCTCTAGCTCTGGCTCTGGCCTGCCCTTGCCTTGGCTCCAGACTGCTCTCGCTCTGGCTTGCTCTCGCTCTGGCCTGCCCTCGCCTTGCCTCCGGCCTGCTCTCGCTCTTGCCTGCCCTCGCCTTGGCTCCGACCTGCTCTCGCTCTGGTCTGCCCTCGCCTTGGCTCTGGCCCGCTCTTGCTCTACTTCTGGCCTGCCCTCGCCTTGGCTCCGGCCTGCCCTCGCCTTGGCTCCGGCCTGCTCTCGCCTTGGTTCCGGCCTGCTCTCGCCCTGGCTCCAGCCAACCATCGCTCTGGCTCCAGCCTGCCCTCGCCTTGGCTCCGGCCTGCTCTCGCTCTGGCCTGCCCTCGCCTTGGCTCCTGCCTGTTCTCGCCCTGGATCCAGCCTGACCTTGCTTTGGATCATGCCTGCTCTCGATCTGGCCTGACGTCAACTTGGCTCCGGCCTGCTCTCACTCTGGCTCCGGCCTGCCCTCGCCTTGGCTCCGGCCTGCTCTCGCCCTGGCTCCAGCCTGCGCTCGCCCTGGCTCCGGCCTACTCTCTCTCTGGCCTGCCCTCGCCCTGGATCCGGTCTGCCCTCACTCTGGCTCTGGCCTGCCCTCGCCTTGGCTCCGGCCTGCTCTCGCCCTGGCTCCGGACTGCTCTCGCCCTGGTTCCGGCCTGCCCTTGCCTTGGCTCATGCCTGCTCTCGGTCCGGCCTGCTCTCGCCCTGGCTCCGGCCTGCTCTCGCCCTGGCTCCGGCCTGCTCTCGCCCTGGCTCCGGCCTGCTCTCGCCCTGGCTCTGGCATGCCCTCGACCTGGTTCCGGCATGCCCTCGACCTGGTTCCGGCATGCCCTCGACCTGGTTCCGGCATGCCCTCGACCTGGTTCCGGCATGCCCTCGACCTGGTTCCGGCATGCCCTCGACCTGGTTCCGGCATGCCCTCGACCTGGTTCCGGCATGCCCTCGACCTGGTTCCGGCATGCCCTCGACCTGGTTCCGGCATGCCCTCGCTCTGGCTCCGGCCTGCCTTCGCCCTGACTTCTGCTTGTTCTCGCTCTGGCTAAGGCCTGCCCTCGCCCTGGCTCCGGCCTGCTCTCACTCTCGCTCCGGCCTGCCCTCGCCTTGGCTCCTGCCTGCTCTCGCTCTGGCTTCGGCCTGCTCTCGCTCTGACCTGCCCTCACCCTGTCTCCGGCCTGCTCTCGCTCTGGCCTGCCCTCGCCCTGGCTCCGGCATTCTCTCGCTCTGGTTTCGGCCTGCCGTCGCGTTGGATCCGGCCTGCTCTCGCTCTGGCTCCAGCCTGCGCTCGCCCTGGCTCCGGCCTACTCTCTCTCTGGCTCTGGCCTGCCCTCGCCCTGGATCCGGTCTGCCCTCACTCTGGCTCTGGCCTGCCCTCGCCTTGGCTCCGGCCTGCTCTCGCCCTGGCTCCGGACTGCTCTCGCCCTGGTTCCGGCCTGCCCTTGCCTTGGCTCATGCCTGCTCTCGGTCCGGCCTGCTCTCGCCCTGGCTCCGGCCTGCTCTCGCCCTGGCTCCGGCCTGCTCTCGCCCTGGCTCCGGCCTGCTCTCGCCCTGGCTCTGGCATGCCCTCGACCTGGTTCCGGCATGCCCTCGACCTGGTTCCGGCATGCCCTCGACCTGGTTCCGGCATGCCCTCGACCTGGTTCCGGCATGCCCTCGACCTGGTTCCGGCATGCCCTCGACCTGGTTCCGGCATGCCCTCGACCTGGTTCCGGCATGCCCTCGACCTGGTTCCGGCATGCCCTCGACCTGGTTCCGGCATGCCCTCGCTCTGGCTCCGGCCTGCCTTCGCCCTGACTTCTGCTTGTTCTCGCTCTGGCTAAGGCCTGCCCTCGCCCTGGCTCCGGCCTGCTCTCACTCTCGCTCCGGCCTGCCCTCGCCTTGGCTCCTGCCTGCTCTCGCTCTGGCTTCGGCCTGCTCTCGCTCTGACCTGCCCTCACCCTGTCTCCGGCCTGCTCTCGCTCTGGCCTGCCCTCGCCCTGGCTCCGGCATTCTCTCGCTCTGGTTTCGGCCTGCCGTCGCGTTGGATCCGGCCTGCTCTCGCTCTGGCTCCGGCCAGCCCTCGCCTTGGCTCCGGCCTGCTCTCACTCTGGCCTGCCTTTGCCTTGGCTCCGTCCTGCTCTCAATCTGGCTCTGGCCTGCCTTCACCTTGGCTCCGACCTGCTCTCGCTTTGGCTCTGGCCTGCTCTCGCTCTGGCCTGCCCTTGCCTTGGCTGCAGCCTGCTCTCGCCTTAGCCAGCTGTTGCTCTGGCCTACCCTGGTTCTGCCTCTGGCCTGCCCTCGTCTTGGCAGCGGCCGGCTCTCGCCTTGGCTCCGGCCTGCTCTCGCTCCGTACCGCACTCGCCCTGGCTCCGCTATGCCACAGCTCGGGCTCTGGCTTGCCCTCGCTTTAGCTCCGTCCTGCTCTCGCCCTGGCTCCGACCTACTCTTGCTCTGGCTCTGGCCTGCTCTCGCTCTGGCCTCGCCCTGGCTCCGGCCTGCTCTCGTCCAGGTTCCGGCCTCCCCTTACCTTGGCTCCTGCCTGCTCTCGCTCTGGCTCTGGCATTCCCTAGCCTCGGCTCTAAACTACTCTCGCTCTGGCTCTGGCCTGCCCTTGCCCTGGCTCCGGCCTGCTATTGTTCTGGCTCTGGCATTCCCTCGCCTTGGCTCCGGCCTCCTCTCGCTCTGACCCTGGCCTGCCCTCGCCCTGGCTCCGGCCTGCTCTGGCACTGTCCTGCCCTCGCCTTGGCTCCGGCCTGCTCTCGCCCAGGCTCCGGCCTGCCCTCGTCCTGGCTCCAGCCTGCTCTTGCTCTGGCCTGCCCTCGCTTTGGCTCTAGCCTACTCTCGCTCTGGCCTGCCCTCGTCCTGGCTCCGGCCTGCTCTTGCTCTGGCATGCCCTCGCCTTTCCTCCGGCCTCCTCTCGCTTTGACTCTGGCCTGCCCTCGTCCTGGCTCTGTCCTGCCCTCGCCTTGGCTCCAGCCTTCTCTCGCCCAGGCCTCGGCCTGCCCTCGTCCTGGCTCCGGCCTGTTCTCGCTCTGGCCTGCCCTTGCTTAGGCTCCGGCTTGCTCTCGCCTTGGCTCCGGCCTGCTCTCGCTGTAGCTCTGGACTGCCCTCGCCCTGGCTCCGACCAGCTCTCGCTCTTGCCTGCCCTCGCCTTGGCTCCGGCCTGCTCTCGCTCTGGCCAGCCCTGGCTCTGCTTCTGGCCTGCCTTCGCCTTGGCTCCGGCCTGCTCTTGCCTTGGCTCCGGCCTGCTCTCGCTGTAGCTCCGGACTGCCCTTGCCCTGGCTCCGGCCTGCCATCGCTCTGGCACTGGCGTGCCCTCGCCTTGGCTCCGGCCTGCTCTTGCTCTGACTCTGGCCTGCCCTCGCCCTGGCTCCGGCCTGCTCTGGATCTGCCTCCGGCCTGCTCTCGCCCTGGCTCCGGCCTGCTCTCGCCCTGGCTCCGGCCTGCTCTCGCCCTGGCTCCGGCCTGCTCTCGCCCTGGCTCCGGCCTGCTCTCGCTCTGGCTCTGGCCTGCCCTCACCCTTGCTCCGACCTGCTCTCGCTCTGAATCTGGCCTGCCCTCGCCCTGGCTCCGGCCAGCTCTGGATCTGGCTCTTGCCTGCCCTCGGCTTGGCTCCGGCCTGCTCTCGCCCTGGCCTGCCCTCTCCTTGGCTCCGGCCTGCTCTCGCCTTGGCTCCGGCCTGCTCTTGGTTTGGCTTCGGCCTGCTCTCGCTATGGCTCCGGCCTGCCTTTGCTCTGGCTCCGACCAGCCCTCGCTCTGGCTCAAGCCTGCTCTAGCTCTGGCTCTGGCCTGCCCTTGCCTTGGCTCCAGACTGCTCTCGCTCTGGCTTTGGCTTGCTCTTGCTCTGGCCTGCCCTCGCCTTGCCTCCGGCCTGCTCTCGCTCTTGCCTGCCCTCGCCTTGGCTCCGACCTGCTCTCGCTCTGGTCTGCCCTCGCCTTGGCTCTGGCCAACCATCGCTCTGGCTCCGGCCTGCTCTTGGTTTGGCTTCGGCCTGCTCTCGCTCTGGTTCTTGCCTGCCTTCACCTTGGCTCCGGCATCCCCTCGCTCTGGCTCAAGCCTGCTCTAGCTCTGGCTCTGGCCTGCCCTTGCCTTGGCTCCAGACTGCTCTCGCTCTGGCTTGCTCTCGCTCTGGCCTGCCCTCGCCTTGCCTCCGGCCTGCTCTCGCTCTTGCCTGCCCTCGCCTTGGCTCCGACCTGCTCTCGCTCTCGCTCTGGTCTGCCCTCGCCTTGGCTCTGGCCAACCATCGCTCTGGCTCCGGCCTGCCCTCGCCTTGGCTCCGGCCTGCTCTCGCCCTGGCCTGCCCTCGCCTTGGCTCCGGCCTGCTCTCGCCCTGGCCTGCCCTCTCCTTGGCTCCGGCCTGCTCTCGCCTTGGCTCCGGCCTGCTCTCGCCTTGGCTCCGGCCTGCTCTTGCTTTGGCTTCGGCCTGCACTCGCTGTGGCTCCGGCCTGCCTTTGCTCTGGCTCCGACCAGCCCTCGCCTTGCATCCGGCCTGCTCTTGCTCTGGCTCTGGCCTTCCCTCGCCCTGGCTCCGGCCTGCTCTTGCTCTGGCCTGGCCTGCCCTCGTCTTGACTCCAGCCTGCTCTCGCTCTGGTTCTTGCCTGCCTTCACCTTGGCTCCGGCATCCCCTCGCTCTGGCTCAAGCCTGCTCTAGCTCTGGACTGCCCTTGCCTTGGCTCCAGACTGCTCTCGCTCTGGCTTGCTCTCGCTCTGGCCTGCCCTCGCCTTGCCTCCGGCCTGCTCTCGCTCTTGCCTGCCATCGCCTTGGCTCCGACCTGCTCTCGCTCTCGCTCTGGTCTGCCCTCGCCTTGGCTCTGGCCCGCTCTTGCTCTACTTCTGGCCTGCCCTCGCCTTGGCTCCGGCCTGCTCTCGTCTTCACTCCAGCCTGCTCTCGCTCTGGTTCTTGCCTGCCTTCACCTTGGCTCCGGCATCCCCTCGCTCTGGCTCAAGCCTGCTCTAGCTCTGGCTCTGGCCTGCCCTTGCCTTGGCTCCAGACTGCTCTCGCTCTGGCTTGCTCTCGCTCTGGCCTGCCCTCGCCTTGCCTCCGGCCTGCTCTCGCTCTTGCCTGCCCTCGCCTTGGCTCCGACCTGCTCTCGCTCTGGTCTGCCCTCGCCTTGGCTCTGGCCCGCTCTTGCTCTACTTCTGGCCTGCCCTCGCCTTGGCTCCGGCCTGCCCTCGCCTTGGCTCCGGCCTGCTCTCGCCTTGGTTCCGGCCTGCTCTCGCCCTGGCTCCAGCCAACCATCGCTCTGGCTCCAGCCTGCCCTCGCCTTGGCTCCGGCCTGCTCTCGCTCTGGCCTGCCCTCGCCTTGGCTCCTGCCTGTTCTCGCCCTGGATCCAGCCTGACCTTGCTTTGGATCATGCCTGCTCTCGATCTGGCCTGACGTCAACTTGGCTCCGGCCTGCTCTCACTCTGGCTCCGGCCTGCCCTCGCCTTGGCTCCGGCCTGCTCTCGCCCTGGCTCCAGCCTGCGCTCGCCCTGGCTCCGGCCTACTCTCTCTCTGGCCTGCCCTCGCCCTGGATCCGGTCTGCCCTCACTCTGGCTCTGGCCTGCCCTCGCCTTGGCTCCGGCCTGCTCTCGCCCTGGCTCCGGACTGCTCTCGCCCTGGTTCCGGCCTGCCCTTGCCTTGGCTCATGCCTGCTCTCGGTCTGGCCTGCCCTCGCCTTGGCTCCGGCCTGCTCTCACTCTGGATCAAGCCTGCCCTCGCTCTGGCTCCGGCCTGCCCTCGCCTTGGCTCCGGCCTGCTCTCGATCTGGCCTGCCCTCGCCCTGGATCTGGCCTGCCCTCGCCTTGGCTCTGGCCTGCTGTCGCTCTGGCCTGCCCTCGCCCTGGCTCTGGCCTGCCCTCGCCCTGGCTCTGGCCTGCCCTCGCTCTGCCTCTAGCCTGCCCTCGCCTTAGTTCCGGCCTCCTCTCGCCCTGGCTCCAGCCTGCTCTCGCTCTGGCCTGCCCTTGTCTTGGCTACTGCCTGCTCTCGCTCTGGCCTGCCCTCGCCCTGGCTCCGGCCTGCCCTCGCCCTGGCTCCGGCCTGCCCTCGCCCTGGCTCCGGCCTGCCCTCGCCCTGGCTCCGGCCTGCCCTCGCCCTGGCTCCGGCCTGCTCTCGCCCTGGCTCCGGCCTGCTCTCGCCCTGGCTCTGGCCTGCCCTCGCTCTGACTCTGGCCTGCCCTCGCTCTGACTCTGGCCTGCCCTCGCTCTGACTCTGGCCTGCCCTCG
This sequence comes from Phyllobates terribilis, assembly GCF_046119375.1. Lineage (NCBI taxonomy): Eukaryota > Metazoa > Chordata > Amphibia > Anura > Dendrobatidae > Phyllobates > Phyllobates terribilis. Next base: position 951,924 of record NW_027362898.1, on the reverse strand, counting down.
CCCTGACTCTGGCATGCCCTCGCCCTGACTCTGGCATGCCCTCGCCCTGACTCCGGCTTGCTCTGGATCTGGCCTGCCCTCGCCTTGGCTCCGGCCTGCTCTCGCTCTGGCCTGCCCTCGCCTTGGCTCCGGCCTGCTCTCGCTTTGGCTCCGGCCTGCTTTCGCCTTGGCTCCGGCCTGCTCTTGCTCTGGCTTCGGCCTGCCCTCGCTGTGGCTCCGGCCTGCCCTTGCTCTGGCTCCGACCAGCTCTCGCCTTGCCTCCGGCCTGCTCTGGCCCTGGCTCCGGCCTGCTCTCGCTCTGGCCTTCCCTCGCCCTGGCTCCGGCCTGCTCTTGCTCTGGCCTGGCCTGCCCTCGTCTTGACTCCAGCCTGCTCTCGCTCTTGTTCTAGCCTGCCTTCACCTTGGCTCCGGCATCCCCTCGCTCTGGCTCAAGCCTGCTCTAGCTCTGGCCTGCCCTTGCCTTGGCTCCAGACTGCTCTCGCTCTGGCTTGCTCTCGCTCTGGCCTGCCCTCGCCTTGGCTCCGGCCTGCTCTCGCTCTTGCCAGCCCTCGCCTTGGCTCCGACCTGCTCTCGCTCTGGTCTGCCCTCGCCTTGGCTCTGGCCTGCTCTCGCTCTACTTCTGGCCTGCCCTCGCCTTGGCTCCGGCCTGCTCTCGCCTTGGTTCTGGCCTGCTCTCGCCCTGGCTACGGCCAACCATCGCTCTGGCTCCGGCCTGCCCTCGCCTTGGCTCCGGCCTGCTCTCGCTCTGGACTGCCCTCGCCCTGGCTCCAGCCTGCTCTCTCTCTGGCTCTGGCCTGCCCTCGCCTTGGCTCCTGTCTGTTCTCGCCCTGGATCCAGCCTGACCTTGCTTTGGATCATGCCTGCTCTCGATCTGGCCTGACGTCAACTTGGCTCCGGCCTGCTCTCACTCTGGCTTCGGCCTGCCCTCGATCTGGCTCCGGCCTGCCCTCGCCTTGGCTCCGGCCTGCTCTCGCCCTGGCTCCGGCCTGCTCTCGCCCTGGCTCCAGCCTGCTCTCGCCCTGGCTCCAGCCTGCCCTTCCCTTGGCTCATGCCTGCTCTCGCTCTGGCCGGCCCTCAGGGCCTTGGCTCCGGCCTGCTCTCGCTCTGGATCCAGCCTGCCCTCTCTCTGGCTCCGGCCTGCCCTCGCTCTGGCCTGCCCTCGCCCTGGCTCTGGTCTGCCCTCGCTCTGCCTCTGGCCTGCCCTCGCCTTGGCTCCGGCCTGCTCTCACTCTGGCCTGCCCTCGCCCTGGCTCTGGCCTGCCCTCGCTCTGCCTCTGGCCTGCCCTCGCCTTAGTTCCGGCCTCCTCTCGCCCTGGCTCCAGCCTGCTCTCGCTCTGGCCTTCCCTTGTCTTGGCTACTGCCTGCTCTCGACCTGGTTCTTGCTTGCTCTCGCTCTGGCTTTGGCCTGTCCTCTCCTTGGCTCCAGCCTGCTATTGCACAGGCTCCAGCCTGCTTTCGTCTTGGATCCGGCCTGCTCTCGCTCTGGCCTCCTCTCGCCATGGCTCCGGCCTGCTATATCTCTGGCTCCGGCCTGCCCTCGCCTTGGCTCCTGCCTGTTCTCACCCTGGATCCGGCCTGCATTCGCCATGGCTCCGGCCTGCTCTCGCTCTGGTTCCAGCCTGCCCTTGCTTTGGATCATGCCTGCTCTCGATCTGGCCTGACATCAACTTGGCTCCGGCTTGCTCTCGCTCTGGCTTCGGCCTGCCCTCGCTCTGGCTAAGTCCTGCTCTCGCTTTGGCTCCGGCCTACTCTCGCTCTGGCTTCAGCCTGCCCTCGCCCTGGCTCCGGACTACTGTCGCTCTGGCTCTGGCCTGCCCTCGCCCTGGCTCTGGCCTGCCCTCGCCTTGGCTCCAGCATGCTCTCGCCCTGGCTCCGGCCTGCTCTCGCTCTGGCCTGCCCTTGCCTTGCCTCCCGTTTGCTCTCGCCCTGGCTCCGGCTTGCTCTCGCTCTGGACTGCCCTCGCCTTGGCTCCGGCCTTCTCTCGCTCTGGCTCCGGCCTGCTCTCGCCCTGGCTCCGGCCTGCCCTTGCTCTGGCTCCGGCCAGCCCTCGCCCTGGCTCCGGCCTGCTCTCGCCCTGGCTCCGGCCTGCTCTTGCTCTGGCCTGCTCTCGTTTTGACTCCGGCCTGTTCTCGCCCTTGTACTGGCCTGCCCTTGCCTTGGTTCCAGCCTGCTCTTGCTCTGGCTCTGGCCTGCCCTCGCCTTGGCTCCGGCCTGCTCTCGCCCTGGCTCCGGCCTGCCCTTGCTCTGGCTCCGGCCAGCCCTCACCTTGGCTCCGGCCTGCTCTTGCTCTGGCCTGCTCTTGCTCTGGCCTGCTCTTGCTCTAGCTCTGGCCTGCTCTCGTCTTGACTCCGGCCTGTTCTCGTTCTTCCCGCTCTAGCTCAGGACTGGCCTCGCCCTGGGTCCGGCTTGCCATCGCTCTGGCTCTTGCCTGCTCTCGCCCTGGTTCCGGCCTGCCCTTGCCTTGGCTCTGGCCTTCTATCGCTCTGGGTCTGGCCTGCCCTTGCCTTGGCTCTGGCCTACCCTCGCCTTGGCTCCGGCCTGCTCTCGCCTTGGCTCCGGCCTGCTCTCGCCTTGGCTTGGCCTCCTCTTACTCTGACTCCGGCCTGCCCTCGCCCTGACTCCGGCCTACCCTTGCATTGGCTCCGGCCTGCTCTCGGCCTGGCTCCGACCTGCTCTCGCTCTGGCCTGCCCATGCCTTGGCTCCGGCCTGCTCTTCCTCTTGCTCTTGCCTGCCCTCGTCATGACTCTAGCCTGATCTCGCTCTTGTTCTGGCCTGCCTTCGCCATGGCTCCAGCCTGTTCTCGCTCTGGCTCAGGCCTGCTCTCGCTCTGGCTCTGGCCTGCCCTAGCTCTGGCTCCGGACAGCTCTCGCTCTGGTTCTGGCCTGCTCTGGCTCTGGCCTGCCCTTTCCTTGGCTCCGGTCTTCTCTGACTCTGGCCTGCCGTCTCCGTGGCTCCGGCCTGCTCTCGCTGTGGCTCTGGCCTGTCCTCTCCTTGGCTCCCCCCTGCTCTCACCCTGGCTCCGGCCTGCCCTCGTCCTGGCTCCGGCCTGCTCTCGCTCTGGCTCTGGCCAGCCCTCGCCTTGGATGGGGCCTGCTCTCGCCCTAGCTCTGGCCTGCTCTCGCTCTAGCTCTGGACTGCGCTCGCCCTGGCTCCAGCTTGCCATCGCTCTGGCTCCGTTCTGTCCTTGCGTTGGCTCCGGCCTGCTCTCGCCCTGGCTCTGACCTGCTCTCGCCCAGGCCTGCCCTCACCCAGGCTCCAGCCTGCCCTCGCCTTGGCTCCGGCCTACTCTCGCTCTGGCCTGCTCTTGCTCTGGCCTCGCCCTGGCTCCGGCCTGCCCTCGTCCTGGCTCCGGCCTGCTCTCGCTCTAGCTCCGGACTGGCCTCGCCCTGGGTCCGGCTTGCCATCGCTCTGGCTCTTGCCTGCTCTCGCCCTGGTTCCGGCCTGCCCTTGTCTTGGCTCCGGCCTTCTCTCGCTCTGGCTCTTGTCTGCCCTTGCCTTGGCTTTGGCCAACTCTCGCTCTTGCTCTGGCCTGTCCTTGCCCTGGCACCGGCCTGCTCTCGCTCTGGCTCTGGACTGCTCTCGCTCTGGCTCTGGCCTGCTCTCACTCTGTCTCTGGCCTGCCCTTGCCTTTGCTCCGGCTTACTCTCGCTCTGACTTGCCCTCGCCTTGGATCCGGACTGCTCTCGATTTGGCTCTGGCCTGCCCTCGCTTGGCTCCGGCCTGCTCTCGCTCTGGCTTACCCTCGCTCTCGCTCCGGCCTGCTCTCACCCTGGCTCCGGCCTGCCCTCGTCCTGGCTCCGGCCTCCTCTCGCTCTGGCCTGCCCTCGCCTTGGCTCCGGCCTGCTCTCGCCCTAGCTCCTGCCTGCTCTCGCTCTAGCTCCGGACTGCGCTCGCCCTGGCTCTAGCTTGCCATTGCTCTGGCTCCGTTCTGCCCTCGCCTTGGCTCCGGCCTGCTCTCGCCCTGGCTCCGACCTGCTCTCGCCGTGGCCTGCCCTCGCCCAGGCTCCAGCCTGCCCTCACCTTGGCTCCGGCCTACTCTCGCTCTGGCCTGCTCTCGCTCTGGCTTCGCCCTGGCACCGGCCTGCCCTCGCTCTAGCTCAGGACTGGCCTCGCCCTGGGTCCGGCTTGCCATCGCTCTGGCTCTTGCCTGCTCTCGCCCTGGTTCCGGCCTGCCCTTGTCTTGGCTCCGGCCTTCTCTCGCTCTGGCCTGCCTTTGCCTTGGCTCTGGCCAACTCTCGCTCTGGCTCAGGCCTGCCCTTGCCCTGGCTCTGGTCTGCTCTCGCTCAGGCTCTGGCCTGCTCTCACTCTGGCTCTGGCCTGCCCTTGCCTTTGCTCCGGCTTACTCTCGCTCTGGCCTGCCCTCGCATTGGATCCGGACTGCTCTCGATTTGGCTCTGGCCTGCCCTCGCTTGGCTCCGGCCTGCTCTCTCTCTGGCTCTGGCCTGCCCTCGCTCTGGCTCTGGCCTGCCCACGCCTTGGCTCCGGCCTGCTCTTACTCTGGCTCTGGCCTGCCCTGGACCTGGCTCTGGGCTGCTCGCGCTCTGGCCTGTCCTCGCCCTGGCTCCGGCCTGCCCTTGCTCTGGCCTGCTGTCACTGTGGCTCTGGTCTATCCTCGCCTTGGCTCCGGCCTGCTCTCACCCTGGCTCCGGCCTGCCCTCGTCCTGGCTCCGGTCTGCTCTCGCTCTGGCCTGGCCTCGCCTTGGCTCCGGCCTGCTCTCCCCCTGGCTCCGGCCTGCTCTCGCTCTAGCTCCGGACTGCCTGCGCCCTGGCTCCGGCTTGCCATCACTCTGGCTCCGGCTTGCCATCACTCTGGCTCCGGCCTGCCCTCGTCCTGGCTCCGGCCTGCCCTCGTCCTGGCTCCGGCCTGCTTTTGCTCTGGGTCTGGACTGCCCTCGCCTTGGCTCCGGCCTGCTCTCGCCGTGGCTCCGGCCTGCTCTCACTCTAGCTACGGACTGCCCTTGCACTGGATCCGGCTTGCCATCGCTCTGGCTCCCAGCCTGCCCTTGCCTTGGCTCCGGCCTGGTCTCGACCTGGCTCCGACCTGCTTTCGTTCTGGCTCAGGCCTGCCCTCGCCCAGGCTTCGCCCTTCTCTCTCTCTGGCTCTGGCCTGCCCTCTCCCTGGCTCGGGCCTACTCTCGCTTTGGCTCTGGCCTGCTCTGGCTCTGCCTCTAGCCTGGTCCTGTCTCCGGCCTGCTCTCGCCCTGGTTCTGGCCTGCCCTTGCCTTGTCCCTGGCCTGCCCTTGCCTTGTCCCTGGCCTACTCTCGCTCTGGCTCTGGCCTGCCCTCGCCATGGCTCTGGCCTGCTCTCGCTATGGCTCTGGCCTTCTCTCGCTCTGGCTGTGGCCTGCACTCGCCTCGGCTCCGGCCTGCCCTAGCCCTGGCTCCGGCCTGCTCTGGCTCTGGCATGCCCTCTCCTTGGCTCCGGCCTCCTCTCGCCTGGCTCCGGCCTGCCTCGTCCTGGCTCCGGCCTGCTCTCGCTTTGGCCTTCCCTCGCCTTGGCTCCGTCCTGCTCTCGCCTTGGCTCCGGCCTGGTCTCGCTCTGGCTCCGACCTGCCTTCGCCCTGGATCCGACCTTCCCTTGCTCTGGCTCCGGCCATTCCTCGCCTTGGCTCCGGCCTGCCCTCGCCCTGGCTCCGGCCTGCTCTCTCTCTGGCCTGCCCTTGCCTTGGCTCCGGCCTGCTCTCTCTATGACTCTGGCCTGTCCTCGTCCTGGCTCTGGCCTGCTCTCGCTCTGGCGTACCCTCGCCTTGGCTCTGGCCTGCTCTCACCTTGGCTTCGGCCTGCCCTCGCCCTGGCTCTAACCTGCCCTTGCTCTGGCTCCGGCCAGCCCTTGCCCTGGCTCTGCTCTCGCCCTGGGTCCGACATACTCACGCTCTGGTTGTGGCCTGCCCTGGCTCTGCCTCTAGCCTGCCCTCGCCTTGGCTTCGGTCTAATCTCGCCTTGGCTCCGGCCTGCTCTCGTTCTCTCGCTCTACATCCGGACTGCCCTCGCCCTGGCTCCGGACTGCTCTTGCCTTGGCTCCGGACTGCTCTCACCCTGGCTCCTGCCTGCTGTCGCTCTGGCTCTGGCCTGCCCTCACCTTGGCTCCAGCCTGCTCTCTCTCTGGCTCTGGCCTGCCCTAGCCATGGCTCCGGCCTACTTTCGCTCTGGCTCTGGCCTGTTCTCGCTTTGGCTCTGGCCTCGAACTGTCTACGGCGTGCTCTCGCCCTGGTTCCGGCCTGCACTGGCCTTGGCTCCGGCCTTCTCTTGCTCTGGCCTGCCCTTGCCTTGGCAGTGGCCTACTCTTGCTCTGGCTCTGGCCCTGCTCTCGCTCTGGCCTGCTCTCGCTCTGGCGTGCCCTCACCTTGGCTCCGTCCTGCTCTCGCTCTGGCTCTGGCCTGCCTTCTCCTTGGCTACGGCCTGCTCTCTCGCCCTGGCTCTGGCTTGCTCTTGCACCGGCCTGCCCTCACCCTGGCTCCGGCCTGTCCTTGCTCTGACTCTGGCCAGCCCTTGCCTTGGCTCCGGCCTGCTCTCGCCCTGGCTCCGGCCTGCTCTTGCTCTGGCCTGCCCTCGTCTTGACTCCGGCATGCTCTCCCTCTGGTTCTGGCCTGACTTCGCCTTGGCTCCGGCCTGCTCTCGCTCTGACTCCGGCCTGCCCTTGCCCTGACTCCGGCCTGCCCTTGTTGCTCTAGCTCAGGTCAGCCCTCGCATTAGCTCCGGCCTGCTCTAGCCCTGGCTCCGACCTGCTCTCGCTCTGGCCTGCCCTCGCCTTGGCTCCGGCCTGCTCTTGCTCTGGCCTGCCCTGGCTCTGCCTCTGGCCTGCCCTCACCTTGGCTCCAGCCAGCTCTCACCTTGGCTCCGGCTGGCTCTCGCTCTAGTTCTGGACTGCCCTTGCCCTGGCTCTGGCCTGCCATCGCTCTGGCTCCGGCCTGCCCTCGCCTTACCTCCGGCCTGCTCTATTCCTGGCTCCGGCCTGCTCTCGCTTTGGCTCTGGCCCGCCCTCGCCATTGCTCCGGCCTGCTCTCTCTCTGGCTCTGGCCTGCCCGCGCCCTGGCTCCGGCATACTCTCACTCAGGCTGTGGCCTGCTCTCGCTCTGGCCTCGCTCTGTCTCGGGCCTGATCTAGCCCTTGTTCCGGCCTGCTCTCTCTCTCGCTCTGGCCTGCCCTTGCCTTGGCTCTGGCCTACTCTCGCTCTTGCTTTTGCCTGCCCTCGCCCTGGCTCCGGCCTGCTCTCGCTGTAGTTCTGGCCTCCCCTCGCCTTGGCTCCGGCATACTCTCGCTCAGGTTCTGACCTGCTCTCGCTCTGGCTTCGCCCAGTCTCCGGCCTGCTCTCGCCCATGTTCCGGCCTGCCCTTGCCTTGGCTCCGGCCTTCTCTCTTTCTGGCTCTGGCCTGCCCTTGCCTTGGCTCTGGCCTACTCTCGCTCTGACCTGCTCTCGCTTTGGCTCTGGCGTGCCCTCGCCTTGGCTCTGGCCTGCTCTCGCCATGACTCTGGCCTGCTCTGAATCTGGCTCTGGCCTGCTCTCGCTCTGGCCCGCTCTCGCTCTGGCTCCGGCCAGCCCTCGCCTTGGCTCCGGCCTGCTCTCGCCTTGGCTCCGGCCTGCTCTCGCTCTGGCTCCGGCCTGCTCTTGCCCTGGCTCTGGACTGCTCTTGCTCTGGATCTGGCCGGCTCTTGCTCTTGCTCTGGCCTGCCCTTGTCTTGACTCCGGCCTGCTCTTCCCCTGGCTCTGACCAGCTCTCGCTCTAGCCTGGCCTCGCTCTGGCCTGCTCTCTCTCTGGCTCTCGCCTGCCCATGCCTTGTCTCCGGCATGCTCTTCCTCTGGCTCTGGCCTGCCCTCGTCTTTACTCTGGCCTGATCTCGCTCTTGTTCTGGCCTGCCCTTGCCTTGGCTCCGGACTGCTTTGGCTCCGGCCTGCTCTTGCTCAGGCCTGCTCTCGCTCTGGCTCAGGCCTGCTCTCGCTCTGGCTCTGGCCTGCCCTTGCCTTGGCTCCGGACTGCTTTCGCTCTGGCCTGCTCTCGCTCTGGCCTCCCCTCGCCTTGGCTCCGGCCTGCTCTCGCTCTGGCTCTGACCTGCCCTCGCCTTGGCTCCGACCTGCTCTTGCTCTGGCCTGCCCTCGCCTTGGCTCCGGCCTGCTCTCGCCCTGGCTCCGGCCTGCCCTTGCTCTGGCTCCGGCCAGCCCTCACCTTGGCTCCGGCCTGCTCTCGCCCTGGCTCCGGCCTGCTCTTGCTCTGGCTCTGGCTTGCTCTTGCTCTAGCTCTGGCCTGCTCTTGCTCTAGCTCTGGCCTGCTCTCGTCTTGACTCCGGCCTGTTCTCGTTCTTCCCGCTCTAAATCAGGACTGGCCTCGCCCTGGGTCCGGCTTGCCATCGCTCTGGCTCTTGCCTGCTCTCGCCCTGGTTCCGGCCTGCCCTTGCCTTGGCTCTGGCCTTCTATCGCTCTGGGTCTGGCCTGCCCTTGCCTTGGCTCTGGCCTACCCTCGCCTTGCTCCGGCCTGCTCTCGCCTTGGCTCCGGCCTGCTCTCGCCTTGGTTGGCCTCCTCTTACTCTGGCTCCGGCCTGCCCTCGCCCTGACTCCGGCCTACCCTTGCATTGGCTCCGGCCTGCTCTCGGCCTGGCTCCGACCTGCTCTCGCTCTGGCCTGCCCATGCCTTGGCTCCGGCCTGCTCTTCCTCTGGCTCTTGCCTGCCCTCGTCATGACTCTAGCCTGATCTCGCTCTTGTTCTGGCCTGCCTTTGCCATGGCTCCAGCCTGTTCTCGCTCTGGCTCAGGCCTGCTCTGGCTCTGGCCTGCCCTAGCTCTGGCTCCGGACAGCTCTCGCTCTGGTTCTGGCCTGCTCTGGCTCTGGCCTGCCCTTTCCTTGGCTCCGGTCTTCTTTGACTCTGGCTCTGGCCTGCCGTCACCGTGGCTCCGGCCTGCTCTCGCTGTGGCTCTGGCCTGTCCTCTCCTTGGCTCCCCCCTGCTCTCACCCTGGCTCCGGCCTGCCCTCGTCCTGGCTCCGGCCTGCCCTCGTCCTGGCTCCGGCCTGCTCTCGCTCTGGCTCTGGCCAGCCCTCGCCTTGGCTCGGGCCAGCTCTCGCCCTAGCTCTGGCCTGCTCTCGCTCTAGCTCCTGACTGCGCTCGCCCTAGCTCCAGCTTGCCATCGCTCTGGCTCCGTTCTGCCCTTGCCTTGGCTCCGGCCTGCTCTCGCCCTGGCTCTGACCTGCTCTCGCCCAGGCCTGCCCTCGCCCAGGCTCCAGCCTGCCCTCGCCTTGGCTCCGGCCTACTCTCGCTCTGGCCTGCTCTCGCTCTGGCCTCGCCCTGGCTCCGGCCTGCCCTCGTCCTGGCTCCGGCCTGCTCTCGCTCTAGCTCCGGACTGGCCTCGCCCTGGGTCCGGCTTGCCATTGCTCTGGCTCTTGCCTGCTCTCGCCCTGGTTCCGGCCTGCCCTTGTCTTGGCTCCGGCCTTCTCTCGCTCTGGCTCTTGCCTGCCCTTGCCTTGGCTCTGGCCAACTCTCGCTCTGGCTCTGGCCTGTCCTTACCCTGGTACCGGCCTGCTCTCGCCCTGGCTCTGGACTGCTCTCGCTCTGGCTCTGGCCTGCTCTCACTCTGGCTCTGGCCTGCCCTTGCCTTTGCTCCGGCTTACTCTCGCTCTGACTTGCCCTCGCCTTGGATCCGGACTGCTCTCGATTTGGCTCTGGCCTGCTCTCGCTCTGGCTCCGGCCTGCCCTCGTCCTGGCTCCAGCCTGCTCTCACCCTGGCTCCGGCCTGCCCTCGTCCTGGCTCCGGCCTGCTCTCGCTCTGGCCTGCCCTCGCCTTGGCTCCGGCCTGCTCTCGCCCTAGCTCCTGCCTGCTCTCGCTCTAGCTCCGGACTGCGCTCGCCCTGGCTCTAGATTGCCATCGCTCTGGCTCCGTTCTGCCCTCGCCTTGGCTCCGGCCTGCTCTCGCCCTGGCTCCGACCTGCTCTCGCCGTGGCCTGCCCTCGCCTTGGCTCCGGCCTAATCTCGCTCTGGCCTGCTCTCGCTCTGGCTTCGCCCTGGCACCGGCCTGCCCTCGCTCTAGCTCAGGACTGGCCTCGCCCTGGGTCCGGCTTGCCATCGCTCTGGCTCTTGCCTGCTCTCGCCCTGGTTCCGGCCTGCCCTTGTCTTGGCTCCGGCCTTCTCTCGCTCTGGCTCTGGCCTGCCTTTGCCTTGGCTCTGGCCAACTCTCGCTCTGGCTCCGGCCTACCCTTGCCCTGGCTCTGGCCTGCTCTCGCTCAGGCTCTGGCCTACCCTCGCTCTGGCTCTGGCCTGCCCTCGCTCTGGCTCTGGCCTGCCCACGCCTTGGCTCCGGCCTGCTCTTACTCTGGCTCTGGCCTGCCCTCGACCTGGCTCTGGGCTGCTCGCGCTCTGGCCTGTCCTCGCCCTGGCTCCGGCCTGTCCTCGCCCTGGCTCTGGCCTGCCCTTGCTCTGGCCTGCTGTCACTGTGGCTCTGGTCTGTCCTCGCCTTGGCTCCGGCCTGCTCTCACCCTGGCTCCGGCCTGCCCTCGTCCTGGCTCCGGTCTGCTCTCGCTCTGGCTCTGGTCTGGCCTCGCCTTGGCTCCGGCCTGCTCTCCCCCTGGCTCCGGCCTGCTCTCGCTCTAGCTCCGGACTGCCTGCGCCCTGGCTCCGGCTTGCCATCACTCTGGCTCCGGCCTGCCCTCGTCCTGGCTCCGGCCTGCCCTCGTCCTGGCTCCGGCCTGCTTTTGCTCTGGGTCTGGACTGCCCTCGCCTTGGCTCCGGACTGCTCTCGCCGTGGCTCCGGCCTGCTCTCACTCTAGCTACGGACTGCCCTTGCACTGGATCCGGCTTGCCATCGCTCTGGCTCCCAGCCTGCCCTTGCCTTGGCTCCGGCCTGGTCTCGACCTGGCTCCGACCTGCTTTCGCTCTGGCTCAGGCCTGCCCTCGCCCAGGCTTCGCCCTTCTCTCTCTCTGGCTCTGGCCTGCCCACTCCCTGGCTCGGGCCTACTCTCGCTTTGGCTCTGGCCTGCTCTGGCTCTACCTCTAGCCTGGCCCTGTCTCCGGCCTGCTCTCGCCCTGGTTCTGGCCTGCCCTTGCCTTGTCCCTGGCCTGCCCTTGCCTTGTCCCTGGCCTACTCTCGCTTTGGCTCTGGCCTGCCCTCGCCATGGCTCTGGCCTGCTTACCATGGCTCTGGCCTTCTCTCGCTCTGGCTGTGGCCTGCACTCGCCTCGGCTCCGGCCTGCTCTCGCTGTTACTCTGGCCTGCCCTAGCCCTGGCTCCGGCCTGCTCTGGCTCTGGCATGCCCTCTCCTTGGCTCCGGCCTCTCGCCTGGCTCCGGCCTGCCACGTCCTGGCTCCGGCCTGCTCTCGCTTTGGCCTTCCCTCGCCTTGGCTCCGTCCTGCTCTCGCCTTGGCTCAGGCCTGGTCTCGCTCTGGCTCCGACCTGCCTTCGCCCTGGATCCGACCTTCCCTTGCTCTGGCTCCGGCAATCCCTCACCTTGGCTCCGGCCTGCCCTCGCCCTGGCTCCGGCCTGCTCTCTCTCTGGCCTGCCCTTGCCTTGGCTCCGGCCTGCTCTCTCTATGACTCTGGCCTGTCCTCGTCCTGGCTCTGGCCTGCTCTCGCTCTGGCTTACCCTCGCCTTGGCTCCGGCCTGCTCTCACCTTGGCTTCGGCCTGCCCTCGCCCTGGCTCTAACCTGCCCTTGCTCTGGCTCCGGCCAGCCCTTGCCCTGGCTCTGCTCTCGCCCTGGGTCCGACCTACTCTCGCTCTGGTTGTGGCCTGCCCTGGCTCTGCCTCTAGCCTGCCCTCGCCTTGGCTTCGGTCTAATCTCGCCTTGGCTCCGGCCTGCTCTCGTTCTCTCGCTCTACATCCGGACTGCCCTCGCCCTGGCTCCGGACTGCTCTTGCCTTGGCTCCGGACTGCTCTCACCCTGGCTCCTGCCTGCTGTCGCTCTGGCCTGCCCTCACCTTGGCTCCAGCCTGCTCTCTCTCTGGCTCTGGCCTGCCCTAGCCATGGCTCCGGCCTACTTTCGCTCTGGCCTCGAACTGTCTACGGCGTGCTCTCGCCCTGGTTCCGGCCTGCACTGGCCTTGGCTCCGGCCTTCTCTTGCTCTGGCTCTGGCCTGCCCTTGCCTTGGCAGTGGCCTACTCTTGCTCTGGCTCTGGCCTGCCCTCGCCCTTGTCCCGGCCTGCTCTCGCTCTGGCCTGCTCTCGCTCTGGCGTGCCCTCGCCTTGGCTCCGTCCTGCTCTCGCTCTGACTCTGGCCTGCCCTCGCCCTGGCTCCGGCCTTCTCTGGATCTGGCTCTGGCCTGCCTTCTCCTTGGCTCCGGCCTGCTCTCTCGCCCTGGCTCTGGCCTGCTCTCGCTCTGGACTGCCCTCGCCTTGGCCTGCTCTCGCCTTGGCTCTGGCTTGCTCTTGCACCGGCCTGCCCTCACTCTGGCTCCGGCCTGTCCTTGCTCTGACTCTGGCCAGCCCTTGCCTTGGCTCCGGCCTGCTGGCTCCGGCCTGCTCTTGCTCTGGCCTGCCCTCGTCTTGACTCCGGCATGCTCTCCCTCTGGTTCTGGCCTGACTTCGCCTTGGCTCCGGCCTGCTCTCGCTCTGACTCCGGCCGGCCCTTGCTCTGGCTCCGGTCTGCCCTTGCCCTGACTCCGGCCTGCCCTTGTTTCTCTAGCTCAGGCCAGCCCTCGCATTAGCTCCGGCCTGCTCTAGCCCTGGCTCCGACCTGCTCTCGCTCTGGCCTGCCCTCGCCTTGGCTCCGGCCTGCTCTTGCTCTGGCCTGCCCTGGCTCTGCCTCTGGCCTGCCCTCACCTTGGCTCCAGCCAGCTCTCACCTTGGCTCCGGCCGGCTCTCGCTCTAGTTCTGGATTGCCCTTGCCCTGGCTCCGGCCTGCCATCGCTCTGGCTCCGGCCTGCCCTCGTCCTGGCTCCGGCCTGCTCTCGCTTTGGCTCTGGCCCGCCCTCGCACTTGCTCCGGCCTGCTCTCTCTCTGGCTCTGGCCTGCCCTCGCCCTGGCTCCGGCATACTCTCACTCAGGCTGTGGCCTGCTCTCGCTCTGGCCTCGCTCTGTTTCGGGCCTGATCTAGCCCTTGTTCCGGCCTGCTCTCTCTCTCGCTCTGGCCTGCCCTTGCCTTGGCTCTGGCCTACTCTCGCTCTTGCTTTTGCCTGCCCTCGCCCTGGCTCCGGCCTGCTCTCGCTCTAGTTCTGGCCTCCCCTCGCCTTGGCTCCGGCATACTCTCGCTCAGGTTCTGACCTGCTCTCGCTCTGGCTTTGCCCTGTCTCCGGCCTGCTCTCGCCCATGTTCCGGCCTGCCCTTGCCTTGGCTCCGGCCTTCTCTCTTTCTGGCTCTGGCCTGCCCTTGCCTTGGCTCTGGCCTACTCTCGCTCTGGCTCTGACCTGCTCTCGCTCTGGCTCTGGCGTGCCCTCGCCTTGGCTCTGGCCTGCTCTCGCCATGACTCTGGCCTGCTCTGAATCTGGCTCTGGCCTGCCCTCGCCTTGGCTACGGCCTGCTCTCGCTCTGGCCCGCTCTCGCCTTGGCTCCGGCCTGCTCTCGCTCTGGCTCCGGCCAGCCCTCGCCTTGGCTCCGGCCTGCTCTCGCCTTGGCTCCGGCCTGCTCTCGCTCTGGCTCCGGCCTGCTCTTGCCCTGGCTCTGGCCTGCCCTCGCCCTGGCTCCGGCCTGCTCTTGCTCTGGATCTGGCCTGCCCTTGTCTTGACTCCGGCCTGCTCTTCCCCTGGCTCTGACCAGCTCTCGCTCTAGCCTGCCCTCGCTCTGGCTCCGGCCTGCTCTCTCTCTGGCTCTCGCCTGCCCATGCCTTGTCTCCGGCCTGCTCTTCCTCTGGCTCTGGCCTGCCCTCGTCTTTACTCTGGCCTGATCTCGCTCTTGTTCTGGCCTGCCCTTGCCTTGGCTCCGGACTGCTTTGGCTCCGGCCTGCTCTTGCTCAGGCCTGCTCTCGCTCTGGCTCAGGCCTGCTCTCGCTCTGGCTATGGCCTGCCCTTGCCTTGGCTCCGGACTGCTTTCGCTCTGGCCTGCTCTCGCTCTGGCCTCCCCTCGGCTTGGCTCCGGCCTGCTCTCGCTCTGACCTGCCCTCGCCTTGGCTCCGACCTGCCCTCGCCCTGGCTCCGGCCTGCCCTTGCTCTGGCTCCGGCCAGCCCTCGCCCTGGCTCCGGCCTGCTCTTGCTCTGGCCTGCTCTCGTCTTGACTCCGGCCTGTTCTCGCCCTTGTACTGGCCTGCCCTTGCCTTGGCTCCAGCCTGCTCTTGCTCTGGCTCTGGCCTGCCCTCGCCTTGGCTCCGGCCTGCTCTCGCCCTGGCTCCGGCCTGCCCTTGCTCTGGCCAGCCCTCACCTTGGCTCCGGCCTGCTCTCGCTCTGGCTCTGGCCTGCTCTTGCTCTAGCTCTGGCCTGCTCTCGTCTTGACTCCGGCCTGTTCTCGCCCTTGTACCGGCCTGCCCTTGCCTTGGCTCCAGCCTGCTCTTGCTCTGGCTCTGGCCTGCCCTCGTCTTGACTCCGGCCTGTTCTCGCTCTGGTTCGGGCCTGCCTTTGCCTTGGCTCCGGCCTCCTCTCGCTCTGGCTCAGGCCTACTCGCTTTCTGGCTCTGGCCTGCCCTTCCCTTGGCTCCGGACTTCTCTAGCTCTGGCACTGGCCTGCTCTCGTTCTGGCACTGGCCTGCTCTCGCTCTGGCACTGGCCTGCTCTCGCTCTGGCACTGGCCTGCTCTCGCTCTGGCACTGGCCTGCTCTCGCTCTGGCACTGGCCTGCTCTCGCTCTGGCACTGGCCTGCTCTCGCTCTGGCCTGCCCTGCTCTCGCTCTGGCCTGCCCTCACCTTGGCTCTGGCCTGTTCTCACTCTGACTCTGGCCTGCCATCGTCTTGGCTCCGACCTGCTCTCTTCTCTCTTGCTCTGGCCTGCCCTGGCTCTGCCTATGGCCTGCCCTCGCCTTGGTTCCGACCTGCTCTCGCTCTGGTTCTGGGCTGCCTTCTCCTTGGCTCCGGCCTGCTCTCGCTCTGGCTCAGGCCAACTCTCTCTCTGGCCTGCCCTTGCCTTGGCTCCGGACTGCTCTCTCTCAGGCACTGGCCTGCTCTCACTCTGGCTCTGGCCTGCTCTCGCTCTGGCTCTGGCCTGCTCTCTCTCTGGCTCTGGCCTGCTCTTGCTCTGGCCTGCCCTCGTCTTGACTCCGGCATGCTCTCCCTCTGGTTCTGGCCTGACTTCGCCTTGGCTCCGGCCTGCTCTCGCCCTGACTCCGGCCTGCCCTTGCTCTGGCTCCGGCCTGCCCTTGCCCTGACTCCGGCCTGCCCTTGTTGCTCTAGCTCAGGCCAGCCCTCGCATTAGCTCCGGCCTGCTCTAGCCCTGGCTCCGACCTGCTCTCGCTCTGGCCTGCCCTCGCCTTGGCTCCGGCCTGCTCTTGCTCTGGCCTGCCCTCACCTTGGCTCCAGCCAGCTCTCACCTTGGCTCCGGCCGGCTCTCGCTCTAGTTCTGGACTGCCCTGGCTCCGGCCTGCCATCGCTCTGGCTCCGGCCTGCCCTCGCCTTAGCTCCGGCCTGCTCTAGTCCTGGCTCCGGCCTGCTCTCGCTTTGGCTCTGGCCCGCCCTCGCCCTTGCTCCGGCCTGCTCTCTCTCTGGCTCTGGCATACTCTCACTCAGGCTGTGGCCTGCTCTCGCTCTGGCCTCGCTCTGTCTCGGGCCTGATCTAGCCCTTGTTCCGGCCTGCTCTCTCTCTCGCTCTGGCCTGCCCTTGCCTTGGCTCTGGCCTACTCTCGCTCTTGCTTTTGCCTGCCCTCGCTCTAGTTCTGGCCTCCCTTCGCCTTGGCTCCGGCATACTCTCGCTCAGGTTCTGACCTGCTCTCGCTCTGGCTTCGCCCTGTCTCCGGCCTGCTCTCGCCCATGTTCCGGCCTGCCCTTGCCTTGGCTCCGGCCTTCTCTCTTTCTGGCTCTGGCCTGCCCTTGCCTTGGCTCTGGCCTACTCTCGCTCTGGCTCTGAGCTGCTCTCGCTCTGGCTCTGGCGTGCCCTCGCCTTGGCTCTGGCCTGCTCTCGACATGACTCTGGCCTGCCCTCGCCTTGGCTACGGCCTGCTCTCGCTCTGGCCCGCTCTCGCCTTGGCTCCGGCCTGCTCTCGCTATGGCTCCGGCCAGCCCTCGCCTTGGCTCCGGCCTGCTCTCGCCTTGGCTCCGGCCTGCTCTATCTCTGACTCCAGCCTGCTCTTGCCCTGGCTCTGGCCTGCCCTCGCCCTGGCTCCGGCCTGCTCTTGCTCTGGATCTGGCCGGCTCTTGCTCTGGCTCTGGCCTGCCCTTGTCTTGACTCCGGCCTGCTCTCGCCCTGGCTCTGACCAGCTCTCGCTCTAGCCTGCCCTCGCTCTGGCTCCGGCTTGCTCTCTCTCTGGCTCTCGCCTGCCCATGCCTTGTCTCCGGCCTGCTCTTCATCTGGCTCTGGCCTGCCCTCGTCTTTACTCTGGCCTGATCTCGCTCTTGTTCTGGCCTGCACTTGCCTTGGCTCCGGACTGCTTTGGCTCCGGCCTGCTCTTGCTCAGGCCTGCTCTCGCTCTGGCTCAGGCCTGCTCTTGCTCTGGCTCTGGCCTGCCCTTGCCTTGGCTCCGGACTGCTTTCGCTCTGGCCTGCTCTCGCTCTGGCCTCCCCTCGGCTTGGCTCCGGCCTGCTCTCGCTCTGGCTCTGACCTGCCCTCGCCTTGGCTCTGGCCTGCTCTCGCCATGACTCTGGCCTGCTCTGAATCTGGCTCTGGCCTGCCCTCGCCTTGGCTACGGTCTGCTCTCGCTCTGGCCCGCTCTCGCCTTGGCTCCGGCCCGCTCTCGCCTTGGCTCCGGCCTTCTCTCGCCCTGGCTCCGGCCTGCTCTTGCTCTGGCCTGCTCTCGTCCTTGTACTGGACTGCCCTTGCCTTGGCTCCAGCCTGCTCTTGCTCTGGCTCTGGCCTGCCCTCGCCTTGGCTCCGGCCTGCTCTCGCCCTGGCTCCGGCCTGCCCTTGCTCTGGCTCCGGCCAGCCCTCACCTTGGCTCCGGTCTGCTCTCGCCCTGGCTCCGGCCTGCTCTTGCTCTGGCCTGCTCTTGCTCTGGCCTGCTCTTGCTCTAGCCTGCTCTTGCTCTAGCTCTGGCCTGCTCTCGTCTTGACTCCGGCCTGTTCTCGCCCTTGTACCGGCCTGCCCTTGCCTTGGCTCCAGCCTGCTCTTGCTCTGGCCTGCCCTCGTCTTGACTCCGGCCTGTTCTCGCTCTGGTTCGGGCCTGCATTTGCCTTGGCTCCGGCCTCCTCTCGCTCTGGCTCAGGCCTACTCGCTTTCTGGCTCTGGCCTGCCCTTGCCTTGGCTCCGGACTTCTCTAGCTCTGGCACTGGCCTGCTCTCGCTCTGGCCTGCCCTCACCTTGGCTCTGGCCTGCCATCGCCTTGGCTCCGGCCTGCTCTCTTCTCTCTTGCTCTGGCCTGCCCTGGCTCTGCCTATGGCCTGCCCTTGCCTTGGTTCCGACCTGCTCTCGCTCTGGTTCTGGGCTGCCTTCTCCTTGGCTCCGGCCTGCTCTCGCTCTGGCTCAGGTCAACTCTCTCTCTGGCTCTGGCCTGCCCTTGCCTTGGCTCTGGACTGCTCTCGCTCAGGCACTGGCCTGCTCTCACTCTGGCTCTGGCCTGCTCTCGCTCTGGCTCTGGCCTGCCCTCACCTTGGCTCCGGCCTACTCTCGCTCTGACTCTGGTCTGCCCTCGCCCTGCCTCCGGCCTGCTCTGGTTGTAGCTCTGGCCTGCTCTCGTGCTGGCTTTGGCCTGCTCTCGCCCTGGCTCTGGCCTGCCCTCGCTCTGGCTTGCCATCGCCTTAGCTCCGGCCTGCTCTCGTCCTGGCTCCGGCCTGCTCTCGCTCTGGCCTGCTCTCTCCCTGGCTCCGACCTGCTCTCTCCCTGGCTCCGGCCTGCCCTCGCCCTGGCTCCGGCCTGCTCTTGCTCTAGCACTGGCCTGCTCTCGTCTTGACTCCGGCCTGTTCTCGCCCTTGTTCCGGCCTGCCCTTGCCTTGGCTCCAGCCTGCTCTTGCTCTGGCTCTGGCCTGCCCTCGTCTTGACTCCGGCCTGCTCTCGCTCTGGTTCGGGCCTGCCTTTGCCTTGGCTCCGGCCTCCTCTCACTCTGGCTCAGGCCTACTCGCTCTCTGGCTCTGGCCTGCCCTTGCCTTGGCTCCGGACTTCACTAGCTCTGGCACTGGCCTGCTCTCGCTCTGGCACTGGCCTGCTCTCGCTCTGGCCTGCCCCCACCTTGGCTCTGGCCTGTTCTCACTCTGACTCTGACCTGCCATCGCCTTGGCTCTGGCCTGCTCTCTCTCTTGCTCTACCCTGCCCTGGCTCTGGCTATGGCCTGCCCTCGCCTTGGTTCCGACCTGCTCTCGCTCTGGTTCTGGGCTGCCTTCTCCTTGGCTCCGGCCTGCTCTCGCTCTGGCTCAGGCCAACTCTCTCTCTGGCTCTGGCCTGCCCTTGCCTTGGCTCCGGACTTCTCTCGCTCTGGCACTGGCCTGCTCTCGCTCTGGCACTGGCCTGCTCTCGCTCTGGCCTGCCCTCACCTTGGCTCTGGCCTGTTCTCACTCTGACTCTGGCCTGCCATTGCCTTGGCTCCGGCCTGCTCTCTTCTCTCTTGCTCTGGCCTGCCCTGGCTCTGCCTATGGCCTGCCCTCGCCTTGGTTCCGACCTGCTCTCGCTCTGGTTCTGGGCTGCCTGCTCCTTGGCTCCGGCCTGCTCTCGCTCTGGCTCCGGTCTACTCTCTCTCTGGTTCTGGCCTGCCCTTGCCTTGGCTCCGGACTGCTCTCACTCTGACTCTGGTCTGCCCTCGCCCTGACTCCGGCCTGTTCTGGCTGTAGCTCTGGCCTGCACTCGTGCTGCCTTTGGCCTGCTCTCGCCCTGGCTCCGGCCTGCCCTCGTCCTGGCTTCGGCCTGCTCTCGCTCTGGCTCTGACCTGCCATCGCCTTAGCTCCGGCCTGCTCTCGTCCTGGCTCCGGCCTGCCCTCGTCCTGGCTCCGGCCTGCTCTCGCTCTGGCCTGACCTCGCCTTGGCTCCGACCTGCTCTCTCCCTGGCTCCTGCCTGCCCTCGCCCTGGCTCCGGCCTGCCCTCGCCCTGGCTCCGGCCTGCCCTCGCCCTGGCTCTGGCCGGTTCTCCCTCTGGCTCTGTCCTGTCCTTGCTCTGGCTCCGGCCAGCCCTCTCCTTGGCTCCAGCCTGCTCTCGCTCTGGTTCTAGCCTGACTTCGCCTTGGCTCCCGCCTGCTCTCGCTCTGGCACAGGCCTACTCTCTCTCTGGTTCTGGCCTGCCCTTGCCTTGGCTCCGGACTGCTCTCGCTTTGGCACTGGCCTGCTCTCCTTCTGGCTATGCCAGCCCTCACCTTGGCTCCGGCCTGCTCTCGCTCTGGTCTGCCCTCGCTTTGGCTCCAGCCTGCTCTCGCTCTGGTACTGGCCTGCCCTGGCTCTGCCTCTGGCCTGCCCTCGCCTTGGCTCCGGTCTGCTCTCGCCTTGGCACCGGTCTGCCCTCGTCCTGGCTGCTGCCTGCTATTGCTCTGGCTCTGGCCTGCTCTGGCTCTGCCTCTGGCCTGCTCTCGCTCTGGATCTGGCCTGCCCTTGCCTCGGCACCGGCCTGCCCTCTCCTTGGCTCCGGCCTTCTCTCGCTCTGGCTCTCGCCTGCCCTAGCCTTGGCTCTGGCTTACTCTCGCTCTGGACTGGCCTGC
Organism: Phyllobates terribilis; assembly: GCF_046119375.1. NCBI lineage: Eukaryota > Metazoa > Chordata > Amphibia > Anura > Dendrobatidae > Phyllobates > Phyllobates terribilis. The sequence goes on along the minus strand of NW_027362898.1, from coordinate 932,330 downwards.
CCTTGCCCTGGCTCCAGCCTGCTCTCGCCTTGGCTCCGGCCTCCTCTCGTTCTGATTCAGGTCTTCCCTCGCCCTGGCTCCGGCCTGCTCTGCCTCTAGCTCTGGCCTGCTCTCGCGCTGGCTCTGGCCTGCTCTCGCCCTGGCTCCGGCCTGCCCTCGCCCTGGCTCCGGCCTGCCCTCGTCCTAGCTCTGGCCTGTTCTGGCTCTAGCTCTGGCCTGCCCTCACCTTGGCTCTGGCCTGCTCTCGCCCTGCCTCCGGTCTGCCCTCGCTCTGGCTTCAGCCTGCCCTGGCTCCGACCAGCCCTTACTCTGGCTCCGGCCAGCCATTGCCTTGGCTTCGGCCAGCTTCTGCAATGGTTCCGGCCTTCCCTCGCCTTGGCTCCGGCCTGCTCTCGCCCTGGCTCCGGCGAGCCCTCGCCCTGGCTCCGGCCTGCCCTCTAACTGGCTCCGGCCTGCCCTCTAACTGGCTCCGGCCTGCCCTCTAACTGGCTCCGCCTGCCCTCTAACTGGCTCCGGCCTGCCCTTGCCTTGGCTCCAGCCTGCTCTTGCTCTGGTTCGGGCCTGCCCTTGCCTTAGCTCCGGCCTCCTCTCGATCTGGCTCAGGCCTACTCGCTCTCTGGCTCTGGTCTGCCCTTGCCTTGGCTCCGGACTTCTCTAGCTCTGGCACTGGCCTGCTCTCGTTCTGGCACTGGCCTGCTCTCGCTCTGGCACTGGCCTGCTCTCGCTCTGGCACTGGCCTGCTCTCGCTCTGGCACTGGCCTGCTCTCGCTCTGGCACTGGCCTGCTCTCGCTCTGGCACTGGCCTGCTCTCTCTCGCTCTGGCCTGCTCTCGCTCTGGCTCTGGCCTGCTCTCGCTCTGGCTCTGGCCTGTTCTCACTCTGGCTCTGGCCTGCCATCGCCTTGGCTCCGGCCTGCTCTCTCTCTTGCTCTGGCCTGCCCTGGCTCTGCCTATGGCCTGCCCTCGCCTTGGTTCCGACCTGCTCTCGCTCTGGTTCTGGGCTGCCATCTCCTTGGCTCCGGCCTGCTCTTGCTCTGGCTCAGGCCTACTCTCTCTCTGGCTCTGGCCTGCCCTTGCCTTGGCTCTGGACTGCTCTCGCTCAGGCACTGGCCTGCTCTCACTCTGGCTCTGGCCAGCTCTCGCTCTGGCTCTGGCCTGCCCTCACCTTGGCTCCGGCCTGCTCTCGCTCTCACTCTGGTCTGCCCTCGCCCTGACTCCGGCCTGCTCTGGCTGTAGCTCTGGCCTGCTCTCGTGCTGGCTCTGGCCTGCTCTCGCCCTGGCTCCGGCCTGCCCTCGTCCTGGCTCCGGCCTGCTCTCTCTCTGGCTCTGGCCTGCCCTCGCCTTAGCTCCGGCCTGCTCTCGCCCTGGTTCCGGCCTGCCCTCGTCCTGGCTCAGGCCTGCTTTCGCTCTGGCCTGACCTCGCCTTGGCTCCGACCTGCTCTCTCCCTGGCTCCGGCCTGCTCTCTCTCTGGCTCTGGCCTGACATCGCCTTGGCTCCGACCTGCTCTCTCTCTTGCTCTGGCCTGCCCTGGCTCTGCCTATGGCCTGCCCTCGCCTTGGTTCCGACCTGCTCTCGCTCTGGTTCTGGGCTGCCATCTCCTTGGCTCCGGCCTGCTATCGCTCTGGCTCAGGGCTACTCTCTCTGGCTCTGGCCTGCCCCTGCCTTGGCTCCGGACTGCTCTCGCTCAGGCACTGGCCTGCTCTCACTCTGGCTCTGGCCAGCTCTCGCTCTGGCCTGCCCTCACCTTGGCTCCGGCCTGCTCTCTCTCTGGCTCTGGCCTGCCCTCGCCTTAGCTCCAGCCTGCTCTCGCCCTGGCTCCGGCCTGCCCTCGTCCTGGCTCAGGCCTGCTCTCGCCCTGGCTCCGGCCTGCCCTCGTCCTGGCCTGACCTCGCCTTGGCTCCGACCTGCTCTCTCCCTGGCTCCGGCCTGCCCTCACCCTGGCTCCGGCCTGCTCTCTCTCTGGCTCTGGCCTGCCCTCGCCTTAGATCCGGCCTGCCCTCCCTCTGGCTCCGGCCTGCCCTCGCCCTGGCTCCATCCTGCTCTCGCTTTGGCTCCGGCCTACCCTCGCCCTGGCTCTGGCCTGCTCTTACTCTGGCTCCGGCCTGCCCTCCTCTTGGCTCTGGCCTGCTCTCGCACTGGCTCCGGCCTGCTCTCGCTCTGGCCTGCCCTAGCCCCGTCTTCGGCCTGCTCTCGCTCTGGCCTGCCCTCGCCCTGGTTCCGGCATTCTCTCGCTCTGGTTTCGGCCTGCCGTCTCCTTGGATCTGGCCTGCTCTCGCTCTGGCTCCGGCCTGCCCTCCCTCGCCTTGGCTCCAGCCTGCTCTAACTCTGGCTCTGGCCTGCCTTTGCCTTGGCTTCGGCCTGCTCTCGCTCTGGCCTGCCTTCGCCTTGGCTCCGGACTGCTCTCGCTCTGGCCTGCTCTCGCTCTGGCTTGGGCCTGTCCTTGCCTTGGCTCCGGCTTGCTCTCGCTCTGGCCTGCTCTTGCTCTGGCCTACCCTGGCTCTGCCTCTGGCCTGCCCTTGCCTTGGCTACGGCCTGCTCTCGCTCTAGCTCCGTACTGGTCTCGCCCTGGCTCTGCAATGCCATAGCTCGGGCTCCGGCCTGCCCTCACCTTGGCTCCGTCCTGCTCTTGCCCTGGCTCCGACCTGCTCTTGCTCTGACTCTGGCCTGCCCTCGCCCTGGCTCCGGCCTACTCTCTCTCTGGCCTGCCCTCGGCCTGGCTCCGGCCTACTCTCGCTCTGACTCTGGCCTGCTCTTGCTCTGGGTCTGGCCATCGCCTTGGCTCCGGCCAGCTCCTGCAATGGTTCCGGCCTGCCCTCGCCTTGGCTCCGGCCTGCTCTCGCCCTGGCTTCGGCCTGCCCTCGCCTGCCCTCGCCCTGGCTCCGGCCTGCCCTCGCCCTGGCTCCGGCCTGCCCTCGCCTTGGCTCCGGCCTGCCCTCGCCCTGGCTTCGGCCTGCTCTCGCCCTGGCTCCGGCCTGTCCTCGCCCTGGTTCCGGCCTGTCCTCGCCCTGGCTCCGGCCTGTCCTCGCCCTGGCTCCGGCCTGTCCTCGCCCTGGCTCCATCCTGCCCTCGCCCTGGCTCTGGCCTGCTCTCACTCTGGCTCCGGCCTGCCCTCCTCTTGGCTCTGGCCTGCTCTCGCACTGGCTCTGGCCTGCTCTCGCTCTGGCCTGCCCTAGCCCTGTCTTCGGCCTGCTCTCGCTCTGGCCTGCCCTCGCCCGGGTTCCGGCATTCTCTCGCTCTGGTTTCGGCCTGCCGTCTCCTTGGATCCGGCCTGCTCTCGCTCTGGCTCCGGCCTGCCCTTGCCTTGGCTCCGGACTGCTCTCGCTCAGGCACTGGCCTGCTCTCACTCTGGCTCTGGCCAGCTCTCGCTCTGGCCTGCCCTCACCTTGGCTCCGGCCTGCTCTCGCTCTCTCTGGTCTGCCCTCGCCCTGACTCTGGCCTGCTCTGGCTGTAGCTCCGGCCTGCTCTCGTGCTGGCTCCGGCCTGCTCTCGCCCTGGCTCCGGCCTGCTCTCTCTCTGGCTCTGGCCTGCCCTCGCCTTAGCTCCGGCCTGCTCTCGCCCTGGCTCCGGCCTGCCCTCGTCCTGGCTCAGGCCTGCTCTCGCTCTGGCCTGACCTCGCCTTGGCTCCGACCTGCTATCTCCCTGGCTCCGGCCTGCCCTCACCCTGGCTCCGGCCTGCTCTCTCTCTGGCTCTGGCCTGCCCTCGCCTTAGCTCCGGCCTGCTCTCGCCCTGGCTCCGGCCTGCTCTCGCCCTGGCTCCGGCCTGCCCTCGTCCTGACTCCGGCCTGCTCTCGCTCTGGCCTGACCTCGCCTTGGCTCCGACTTGCTCTCTCCCTGGCTCCGGCCTGCCCTCGCCCTGGCTCCGGCCTGCCCTCGCCCTGGCTCCGGCCTGCCCTCGCCCTGGCTCCGACCTGCTCTTGCTCTGGCTCTAGCCTGCCCTCGCCCTGGCTCTGGCCTGCTCTCACTCTGGCTCTGGCCTGTCCTTGCTCTGGCTCCGGCCAGCCCTCTCCTTGGCTCCATCCTGCTCTTGCTCTGGCTCTGTCCTGCCCTCGTCTTGACTCCGGTCTGCTCTCGCTCTGGTTCTAGCCTGACTTCGCCTTGGCTCCGGCCTGCTCTCGCACTAGCTCAGGCCTACTCACTCTCTGGCTCTGGCCTGCCCTTGCCTTGGCTCCGGACTGCTCTCGCTCTGGCACTGGCCTGCTCTCGCTCTGGCACTGGCCTGTTCTCCTTCTGGCTCTGGCCTGCCCTCACCTTGGCTTCGGCCTGCTCTCGCTCTGGTCTGCCCTCGCTTTGGCTCCAGCCTGCTCTCGCTCTGGTACTGGCCTGCCCCGGCTCTGCCTCTGGCGTGACCTCACCTTGGCTCCGGTCTGCCATCGCCCTGGCTGCTGCCTGCTATTGCTCTGGCTCCGGCCTGCTCTCGCTCTGCCTCTGGTCTGCTCTCGCTCTGAATCTGGCCTGCCCTTGCCTCGGCACCGGCCTGATCTCTCTCTGGCCTGCCCTCTCCTTGGCTCCGGCCTTCTCTCGCTCTGGCTCTCGCCTGCCCTAGCCTTGGATCTGGCTTACTCTCGCTCTGGACTGGCCTGCCCTCGCCCTGGCTCCGGCCTGCTCTCGCCTTGGCTCCGGCCTCCTCTCGTTCTGATTCAGGTCTGCCCTCGCCCTGGCTCCGGCCTGCTCTGGCTCTAGCTCTGGCCTGCTCTCGCCCTGGCTCCGGTCTGCCTTCGCTCTGGCTTCGGCCTGCCCTCGCCCTGGCTCCGGCTAGCCCTTACTCTGGCTCCGGCCAGCCATCGCCTTGGCTCCGGCCAGCTCCTGCAATGGTTCCGGCCTGCCCTCGCCCTGGCTTCGGCCTGCCCTCGCCCTGGCTCCATCCTGCTCTCGCTTTGGCTCCGGCCTGCCCTCGCCCTGGCTCTGGCCTGCTCTCACTCTGGCTCCGACCTGCCCTCCTCTTGGCTCTGGCCTGCTCTCGCACTGGCTCCGGCCTGCTCTCGCTCTGGCCTGACCTAGCCCTGTCTTCGGCCTGCTCTCGCTCTGGCCTGCCCTCGCCCTGGTTCCGGCATTCTCTCGCTCTGGTTTCGGCCTGCCGTCTCCTTGGATCCGGCCTGCTCTCGCTCTGGCTCCGGCCTGCCCTCCCTCGCCTTGGCTCCAGCCTGCTCTCACTCTGGCTCTGGCCTGCCTTTGCCTTGGCTTCGGCCTGCTCTCGCTCTGGCCTGCCTTCGCCTTGACTCCGGACTGCTCTCGCTCTGGCTCTAGCTTGGCCCTGTCCTTGCCTTGGCTCCGGCTTGCTCTCGATCTGGCCTGCTCTTGCTCTGGCCTACCCTGGCTCTGCCTCTGGCCTGCCCTTGCCTTGGCTACGGCCTGCTCTCGCTCTAGCAACGTACTGGTCTCGCCCTGGCTCCGCAATGCCATAGCTCGGGCTCCGGCCTGCCCTCGCCTTGGCTCCGTCCTGCTCTTGCCCTGACTCCGACCTGCTCTTGCTCTGACTCTGGCCTGCCCTCGCCCTGGCTCCGGCCTACTCTCTCTCTGGCCTGCCCACGCCCTGGCTCCGGCCTACTCTCGCTCTGACTCTGGCCTGCTCTTGCTCTGGCTCTGGCCTGTCCTTGCTCTGGCTCCGGCCAGCCCTCTCCTTGGCTCCATCCTGCTCTTGCTCTGGCTCTGTCCTGCCCTGGTCTTGACTCCGGTCTGCTCTCGCTCTGGTTCTAGCCTGACTTCGCCTTGGCTCCGGCCTGCTCTCGCACTAGCTCAGGCCTACTCACTCTCTGGCTCTGGCCTGCCCTTGCCTTGGCTCTGGACTGCTCTCGCTCTGGCACTGGCCTGCTCTCGCTCTGGCACTGGCCTGTTCTCCTTCTGGCTCTGGCCTGCCCTCACCTTGGCTTCGGCCTGCTCTCGCTCTGGTCTGCCCTCGCTTTGGCTCCAGCCTGCTCTCGCTCTGGTACTGGCCTGCCCCGGCTCTGCCTCTGGCGTGCCCTCACCTTGGCTCCGGTCTGCCATCGCCCTGGCTGCTGCCTGCTATTGCTCTGGCTCCGGCCTGCTCTCGCTCTGCCTCTGGTCTGCTCTCGCTCTGAATCTGGCCTGCCCTTGCCTCGGCACCGGCCTGATCTCTCTCTGGCCTGCCCTCTCCTTGGCTCCGGCCTTCTCTCGCTCTGGCTCTCGCCTGCCCTAGCCTTGGATCTGGCTTACTCTCGCTCTGGACTGGCCTGCCCTCGCCCTGGCTCCGGCCTGCTCTCGCCTTGGCTCCGGCCTCCTCTCGTTCTGATTCAGGTCTGCCCTCGCCCTGGCTCCGGCCTGCTCTGGCTCTAGCTCTGGCCTGCTCTCGCCCTGGCTCCGGTCTGCCTTCGCTCTGGCTTCGGCCTGCCCTCGCCCTGGCTCCGGCTAGCCCTTACTCTGGCTCCGGCCAGCCATCGCCTTGGCTCCGGCCAGCTCCTGCAATGGTTCCGGCCTGCCCTCGCCCTGGCTTCGGCCTGCCCTCGCCCTGGCTCCATCCTGCTCTCGCTTTGGCTCCGGCCTGCCCTCGCCCTGGCTCTGGCCTGCTCTCACTCTGGCTCCGACCTGCCCTCCTCTTGGCTCTGGCCTGCTCTCGCACTGGCTCCGGCCTGCTCTCGCTCTGGCCTGACCTAGCCCTGTCTTCGGCCTGCTCTCGCTCTGGCCTGCCCTCGCCCTGGTTCCGGCATTCTCTCGCTCTGGTTTCGGCCTGCCGTCTCCTTGGATCCGGCCTGCTCTCGCTCTGGCTCCGGCCTGCCCTCCCTCGCCTTGGCTCCAGCCTGCTCTCACTCTGGCTCTGGCCTGCCTTTGCCTTGGCTTCGGCCTGCTCTCGCTCTGGCCTGCCTTCGCCTTGACTCCGGACTGCTCTCGCTCTGGCTCTAGCTTGGCCCTGTCCTTGCCTTGGCTCCGGCTTGCTCTCGATCTGGCCTGCTCTTGCTCTGGCCTACCCTGGCTCTGCCTCTGGCCTGCCCTTGCCTTGGCTACGGCCTGCTCTCGCTCTAGCAACGTACTGGTCTCGCCCTGGCTCCGCAATGCCATAGCTCGGGCTCCGGCCTGCCCTCGCCTTGGCTCCGTCCTGCTCTTGCCCTGACTCCGACCTGCTCTTGCTCTGACTCTGGCCTGCCCTCGCCCTGGCTCCGGCCTACTCTCTCTCTGGCCTGCCCACGCCCTGGCTCCGGCCTACTCTCGCTCTGACTCTGGCCTGCTCTTGCTCTGGCTCTGGCCATCGCCTTGGCTCCGGCCAGCTCCTGCAATGGTTCTGGCCTGCCCACGCCTTGGCTCCGGCCTGCCCTCGCCCTGGCTTCGGCCTGCCCTCGCCCTGGTTCCGGCCTGCTCTAGCCCTGGCTCCGGCCTGCTCTAGCCCTGGCTCCGGCCTGCTCTAGCCCTGGCTCCGGCCTGCCCTCGCCCTGGCTCCGGCCTGCCCTCGCCCTGGCTCCGGCCTGCCCTCGCCCTGGCTCCGGCCTGCCCTCGCCCTGGCTCCGGCCTGTCCTCGCCCTGGCTCCATCCTGCTCTCGCTTTGGCTCCGGCCTGCCCTCCTCTTGGCTCTGGCCTGCTCTCGCACTGGCTCCGGCCTGCTCTCGCTATGGCCTGCCCTAGCCCTGTCTTCGGCCTGCTCTCGCTCTGGCCTGCCCTCGCCCTGGTTCCGGCATTCTCTCGCTCTGGTTTCGGCCTGCCGTCTCCTTGGATCCGGCCTGCTCTCGCTCTGGCTCCGGCCTGCCCTCCCTCGCCTTGGCTCCAGCCTGCTCTCACTCTGGCTCTGGCCTGCCTTTGCCTTGGCTTCGGCCTGCTTTCGCTCTGGCCTGCTCTCGCTCTGGCCTGCCTTCGCCTTGGCTCCGGACTGCTCTCGCTCTGGCTCTGGCCTGCTCTCGCTCTGGCTTGGGCCTGTCCTTGCCTTGGCTCCGGCTTGCTCTCGATCTGGCCTGCTTATGCTCTGGCCTACCCTGGCTCTGCCTCTGGCCTGCCCTTGCCTTGGCTACGGCCTGCTCTCGCTCTAGCTCCGTACTGGTCTCGCCCTGGCTCCACAATGCCATAGCTCGGGCTCCGGCCTGCCCTCGGCTTGGCTCCGTCCTGCTCTTGCCCTGACTCCGACCTGCTCTTGCTCTGACTCTGGCCTGCCCTCGCCTTGGCTCTGGCCTACTCTCTCTCTGGCCTGCCCTCGCCTTGGCTCCAGCCTACTCTCGCTCTGACTCTGGCCTGCTCTTGCTCTGGCTCTGACCTCGCCTTGGCTCCGGCCTGATCTCTCTCTGGCCTGCCCTCTCCTTGGCTCCGGCCTTCTCTCGCTCTGGCTCTCGCCTGCCCTAGCCTTGGATCTGGCTTACTCTCGCTCTGGACTGGCCTGCCCTTGCCCTGGCTCCGGCCTGCTCTTGCCTTGGCTCCGGCCTCCTCTCGTTCTGATTCAGGTCTGCCCTCGCCCTGGCTCCGGATTGCTCTGGCTCTAGCTCTGGCCTGCCCTCGCCTTGGCTCTGGCCTGCTCTCGCCCTGGCTCCGGTCTGCCTTCGCTCTGGCTTCGGCCTGCCCTCGCCCTGGCTCCGGCTAGCCCTTACTCTGGCTCTGGCCTGCTCTCGCCCTGGCTCCGGCCTGCCCTTGTCCTGGATCCGGCCTGCTCTCGCTCTCTGGCTCTGGCCTGCCTTTGCCTTGGCTCCGGCCTGCTCTCTCTATGACTCTGGCCTGCCCTCGTCCTGGCTCCGGCCTGCTCTCAATCTGGCTCTGGTGTACCCTCGCCTTGGTTCCGGCCTGCTCTCGCTCTAGCTCCGGCCTGCCCTCGCCCTGACTCCGGTCTGCCCTCGCCCTGGCTCTGGCCTGCTCTCGCTCTGGTTCTGGCCTGCCCTTGCCTCGGCTCCGGCCTGCCCTCTCTCGCTCTGTCTCGCGCCTGCCCTAGCCTTGGCTCTGGACTACTATCGCTCTGGCTCGGGCCTGCTATGGCTGTGCCTCTGGCATGCTCTCGCTCTGGCCTGTCCTTGGCTCCGGACTGCTCTCGCTCGGACTCTGGTCTGACCTTGCCTTGGCTCCGGCCTGCTCTCGCCCTGACTCTTGCCTGCCCAGTCTCTGCCTCTGGCCTGCCCTCGCCTTGGCTTCGGGCTAATCTCGCCTTGGCTCCGGCCTGCTCTCGCTCTACATCCGGACTGCCCTTGCCCTGGCTCCGGACTGCCCTTGCCTTGGCTCCGGACTGCTCTCGCCCTGGCTCCTGCCTGCTCTCGCTCTGGCTCCTGCCTGCTCTCTATCTGGCTCTGGCCTGCCCTAGCCCTGGCTCCGGCCTACTTTCGCTCTGGCCTCAAAATGTCTCCGGCCTGCTCTCGCCGTGGTACTGGCCTGTCCTTGCCTTGGCTCCGGACTGCTCTTGCTCTGGCACTGGCCTGATCTTGCTCTGGCACTGGCCTGCTCTCGTTCTGGCTCTGGCCTGCTCTCGCTCTGGCCTGCCCTGGCTCTGCTCAAGCCTGCCATCGTCTTGGCTCCGGCCTGCTCTCGCCTTGGATCCGGCCTGCTCTCACTCTGACCTGCCTTTGCCTTGGCTCCGGCCTGCTCTCACTCTGGCTCTGGACTGCCTTCGCCTTGGCTCCGACCTGCTCTCTCTTTAGCTCTGGCCTGCCCTTTGGCCCCAGCCTGCGCCCTGGCCTGCTGTTGCTCTGGCTTACCCTGGTTCTGCCTCTGGCGTGCCCTCGCCTTGGATACGGCCTACTCTCGCCTTGGCTCCGGCCTGCTCTCGCTCTAGCTCCGTACTGCCCTCGCCCTGGCTCCGCTATGCCACAGCTCGGGCTCCGGCTTGTCCTCGCTTTAGCTCCGTCCTGCTCTCACCCTGGCTCCGACTGCTCTCGCTCTGGCAGACCTGCTCTCTCTCTGGCTCTGGCCTGCCCTTGCCCTGGCTCCGGCCTACTCTCGCTCTGGCCTGCCCTCGCTTTGGCTCCGGCTTGCTCTTGCCTTGGCTCCGGCCTGCTCTCGCCTTGGCTCCGACCTGCTCTCTCTTTGGCTCTGGCCTGCTCTTCCTCTGGCCTGCCCTTTGGCCCCAGCCTGCGCCCTGGCCTGCTGTTGCTCTGGCCTACCCTGGTTCTGCCTCTGGCGTGCCCTCGCCTTGGATACGGCCTGCTCTCGCCTTGGCTCCGGCCTGCTCTCGCTCTAGCTCCGTACTGCCCTCGCCCTGGCTCCACTATGCCACAGCTCGGGCTCCGGCTTGCCCTCGCTTTAGCTCCGTCCTGCTCTCACCCTGGCTCCGACTGCTCTCGGTCTGGCCTGCCTTCGCCCTGGCCGACCTGCTCTCTCTCTGGCTCTGGCCTGCACTTGCCCTGGCTCCGGCCTACTCTCGCTCTGGCCTCGCCCTGGCTCCGGCCCGCTCTCGCCCTGGTTCCGGCCACCCCTTACCTTGGCTACTGCTTGCTCTCGCTCTGGCATGCCCTAGCCTCTGCTCTAGCCTACTCTCGCTCTGTCTCTGGGCTGCCCTCGCCCTGGCTCCGGCCTGCTCTTGTTCTGGCATGCCCTTGCCTTGGCTCCGGCCTCTTCTCGCTCTGACTCTGGCATGCCCTCACCCTGGCTCCGGCCTGCTCTCGCTCTGTCCTGCCCTCGCCTTGGCTCCGGCCTGCTTTCGCCCAGGCTCCGGCCTGCCCTCGTCCTGGCTCCGGCCTGCTATCGCTCTGGCCTGCCCTCGCTTTGGCTCTAGCCTACTCTCGCTCTGGCCAGCCCTCGTCCTGGCTCCGGCTTGCTCTCGCTCTGGCATGCCCTCTCCTTGGCTCCGGCCTCATCTCGCTCTGACTCTGGCCTGCCCTCGCTCCGGCCAGCTCTGGCTATGTCCTGCCCTCGCCTTGGCTCCAGCCTACTCTCGCCCAGGCTCCAGCCTGCCCTCGTCCTGGCTCCAGCCTGCTCTCGCTCTGGCCTGCCCTCGCTTTGGCTCCGGCTTGCTCTTGCCTTGGCTCCGGCCTGCCCTTGCTCTGACTCCGGCCTGCCCTTGCTCTGACTCCGGCCTGCCCTTGCTCTGACTCCGGCCTGCCCTAGCTCTGGCTCTGGCCTGCCCTCGCCTTGGCTCCGGCCTGCGCTCGCCCTGGCTCTGGCCTGCTCTTGCTCCTTTCCTCGGTGTTCCCTCCCCCCACTCAAGCCAGGGACAGGAACTGTCGTGCCCATCTCAGGGGCATATTGGTCGCCCTGCCCCACGGCAATGTGGTGTAATGCATGCAGGTGTCGGGGTCCTGATCCACACTCCATCCTTACCTGAGAGTGAGATATCACACCTCTGGGTGAGGCGCAATACCTCTGTAGCAACCGAGCCCTCGGGCTGCTACAGTTCCATTTATCTTCAGCCTATGTGACGTATTGCGATACAGGGCCGTGATTTTGGCTATAAAAGGGTCCCCTAGACCCCTTCCCCAAGCTTTTTAAGAGAATAATATGGCCTGCTCTTGCTCTGGCCTGCCCTCGTCTTGACTCCGGCCTGCTCTCGCTTGTTATGGCCAGCCTTCGCCTTGGCTCCGGCATGCTCTCGCTCCGGCGTAGGCCTGCTGTCGCTCTGGCTCTGTCTGGCCTGCCCTTGGCTCCGGACTGCTCTTGCTCTGGCCTGCCCTCGCCCTGGCTCCGGCCTGCTCTTGCTCTGGCCTTCTCTTGCTCTGGCCTGCCCTCGCCCTGGCTCCGACCCGCTCTTGCTCTGGCCTGTCCTCGCCCTGTCTCCGGCCTGCTCTCTCTCTGGCACTGGCCTGCCCATGCCTTGGCTCCGGCCTGCTCTTCCTCTGGCTCTGGCCTGCCCTCGTCTTGACTCTAACCTGATCTCGCTCTTGTTCTGGCCTTCCTTCGCCTTGGCTCCAGCCTGCTCTCGCTCTGGCCTGCCCTAACTCTGGCTCCGGACTGCTCTAGCTCTGGCCTGCTCTCGCTCTGGCTCTGGACTGCCCTTGCCTTGGCTCTGGCCTGCTCTCGCTCTGGCCTGCCATTATACTGTATATAATAAGCAATGTAGGGCCCTGTTATTGTGACGCTCTAGCCCTCCCTGGGAAGGTGAACTTGGACGGCGGGCCTGTAGTTGTGGGGGATGTCATCATGGCCTTGGCCCGGTCCGTGCCCAGGGCTGTCACATAAAAAATTATTGGCTTCTGGATGAGTGGTTGTTCGACTACGCCACCTGCGGTTTTTGGTGAGGGTCACCAGCGCAGCAGCAGTCCTCTGAGGCCGGTGTCTCGCCTGGCTCCGGCCTGCTCTCTCTCTGGCCTGCCCTCGCCCTGGCTCCGGCCTACTCTCGCTCTGGCTCTGGCCTGCTCTCGCTGTGGCTCTGGCCTCAATCACCCTGTCTCCGGCCTGCTCTTGTCCTGGTTTCGGCCTGCCCTTGCCTTGGCTCTGGCCTTCTCTCGCTCTGGCCTGCCCTTGCCTTGGCTCTGGCCTACTCTCGCTCTGGCCTGCCATCGCCCTGGCTCCGACCTGCTCTCGCCCTGGCTCCGACCTGCTTTCGCTCTGGCCTGCCCTCGCCCTGGCTCTGGCCTGCCCATGCCTTGGCTTCTCCGGCCTGCTCTTCCTCTGGCTCTGGCCTGCCCTCCTCATGACTCTAGCCTGATCTCCCTCTTGTTCTGCCCTGTCTTCCCCATGACTCCAGCCGACTCTCGCTCTGGTTCAGGCCTGCTCTCGCTCTGGCCTGCCCTAGCTCTGGCTCCAGACTGCTCTCGCTCTGGCATACTCTCGCCCTGGTTCTGACCTGCTCTCGCTCTGGCCTCGCCCTGTCTCCGGCCTGCTCTTGCCTTGGCTCTGGCCTTCTCTCGCTCTGGCCTGACCTTGCCTTGGCTCTGGCCTGCCCACGCCCTGGCTCCGGCCTGCTCTCGCTCTGTCTCTGACCTGCTCTCGCTCTGGCGTGCCCTCACCTTGGCTCCGGCCTGCTCTTGCTCTGACTCTGGCCTGCCCTCGCCCTGACTCCGGCCTGCTCTGGATCTGGCTCTGGCACACTGTCCTCAGGGCCTTGGCTCCGGACTGCTCTCGCTCTGGCCTGCCCTCTCCTTCGCTCCGGGAGCCTGCTCTTGCCTTGGCTCCGGCCTGCTCTCGCTCTGGCTCCAGCCAGCCCTCGCCTTGGCTCCGGCCTGCTCTCGACTTGGCTCTGGCCTGCTCTCTCCCTGGCCCCGGCCTGCCCTTGCTCTGGCTCCGGTCAGCCCTCGCCTTGACTCCGGCCTGCTCTCGCCCTGGCTCCGGCCTGCTGTTGCTCTGGCCTGCCCACGCCCTGGCTCTGGCCTGCCCTTGACTCCAGCCTGCTCTCGCTCTTCTTCTGGTCTGCCTTCGCCTTGGCTCCGGCCTGCTCTCGCTCTGGCCTGCCCTCGCCCTGTCTCCGGCCTGCTCTCTCTCTGGCCTGCCCTCGCTCTGGCCTCACCCTGTCTCCGGCCTGCTCTCGTCCTGGTTCCGGGCTGCCCTTGCCTTGGCTCCGGCCTTCTCTCACCAGATCTGGCCTGCCCTTGCCTTGGCTCTGGCCTACTCTCGCTCTGGCCTGCCCTCGCCCTGGCTCCGGCCTGCTCTCGCTCTGGCCTCCTCTCGCTCTGGCGTTCCCTCGCCTTGGCTCCGGCCTGCTCTTGCTCTGTCTGGCCTGCCCTCGCCCTGGCTCCGGCCTGCTCTGGATCTGGCTCTGACCTGCCCTCGCCTTGGCTCCGGCCTGCTCTCGCCCTGGCTCCGGCCTGCTCTCGCTCTGGCCTGTCCTCGCCCTGGCTCCGGCCTGCCCTTGCTCTGGCTCCGGCCTGCCCTCGCCTTGGCTCTGGCCTGCTCTTGCTCTGGCTCTGGCCTGCCCTCGCCCTGGCTCCGGCCTGCTCTTGCAAAAAATTTGCACTTAGTCATTTTTCCGGCGTTTATCAGACTTTCAGAGAGGGGAAATGTCAGTGAGCGTTCCGATTTCAGTTCCAGAGCGATTCACCCGATGAGTCCTTGATATTTAGTTTTTTTCAGGCAATTTTCTGAATTTTTGAAAATTTCACTTTTTTGTGAAAATATCCACTAAATGAGGGAATAATGTGTGTGAGGGTACCCCAGGAGAGTTCCAAATGTGTGTGAGTAGAATATATATCCCACGGGGGTAAAATTGAAAAAAGTTTAAAAAAAATTTTTTTTGGACTTAGTCAATTTTCCGGCTGTGCGCCTTTTCACAAAATGACTGTCGTTTCACACTTAAAGTGGCGCCGCCCAAGAAGAACGGACACCATTATGTCCAAAAACAACAGCAACCAAAGACCTCCCATCGTGGGCCTGGCTCCCCAATGGTGCAAAAAGTGCAGACCGCCCCCTCCAGTAGAGACAGTCCGCATAGTAGTGTCAGCCAGCCGCCCTGGAGCCGCCTCGAAAAGAGGAGGAGAAACAGACCACACCTTGCAGCCAAGATGGAAGCAGCAAAGGAGATGTCCTCCGTAGCTGGCACACCTGCTGCTACCCCCATAAACCTAACCTCTGAGGAAGGTCCGCAAGCGAAAAAACATGGTGACGAGTGGAAGCTGCCGGCAGCTATTCTGCTGTGTGGGGGCCGCAGGCGGCTCCGGACAGTGTGCACATACCATGGTAGGATTTAATGCAATCTTTAAGACAATATAGATAAAAAGGAAAATACCCATAAAGTCTTAAAAATGGCATCGTTCCCCGTTCAATGGTGCCACGGGAGCATGCTCCTGCTCTGGCCTGCCCTCGTCTTGACTTCAGCCTGTTCTCGCTCTTGTTATGGCCTGCCTTCGCCTTGGCTCCGGCCTGCTCCCGCTCTGGCGTAGTAGGCCTGCTGTCGCTCTGGCTCTGTCTGGCCTGCACTTGCCTTGGCTCCGGACTTCTCTTGCTCTTGCTCTGGCCTGCCCTCACCCTGGCTCCGGTCTGCTCTTTCTCTTGCTCTGGCCTCACCCGGTCTCCGGCCTGCTCTCGCCCTGTCTCCGGCCTGCCCTCGCCCTGGCTCTGGCCTACTCTCTATCTGGCTCTGGTCCGCTCTCTCTCTGGCCTCGCCCTGTCTCCAGCCTGCCCTCCTCCTGGTTCCGGCCTTCTCTCGCTCTGGCCTGCCCTTGCCTTGGCTCTGGCCTACTCTCGCTCTGGCGCAGTGCCCTCGCCCTGGCTCCGGCCTGCTCTCTTGCCTTGGCTCCGGCCTGCTCTCGCCACTCTGGCCTGCTCTGGATCTGGCACCGGCCTGCCCTTGCTCTTGCTCCGGCCTGCTCTCGCCCTGGCTCCGAGCCTGCTCTTGCTCTTTTCAGTCTAATCAGCAACACTCCTGCTAAGGGCGGCCGGCCACCGCGACAAATCAGTAAAGCGGTGCTTAAATTTGGCGCCAATAATGCTGATTAGTTGCGGCCGGAAACCGCAACCAATCAGCGAAGTGGTGTTTAAATTTGGCGCCAATATCGCTTATTGGTCACGGCCGGTGGTTGCGACTAATCTGCAGAGCGGTGTTTAAATTTGGCGCCAATACTGCTGATTGGTCGTCTGGCCTACCCTCGCTCTGGCTCTGGCCTGTCCTCGCCCTGCTGCCTGCTCTCTCTCTGGCTCTGGCCTGCCCTCGCCCAGGCTCCAGCCTACTCTCACTCTGGCTCTGGACTGCTTTCTCGCTCTGGCCTCGCCCTGCTCTCTCGCTCTGGCCTCGCCCTGCTCTCGCCCTGGCGTGCCTTCGCCACGGCTCCGGCCTGCTCTTGCTCTGATTCTGGCCTGCTCTCGCCCTGGCTCTGGCCTGCCCTCGCCTTGGCTCCAGCCTGCTCTAGCCTTATCTCAGACCTGCTCTCGCTCTGTCTCCGGCCTGCCCTTGCCTTGGCTCCAGCCTGCCCTCGTCCTGACTCCGGCCTGCTCTCGCTCTGGTTCAGGCCTGCCTTCGCCTTGGCTCCGGCCTGCTCTCGCTCTGGCTCAGGCCAGTATACTCTCTCTCTGGCTCTGCCTGCCCTTACCTTGGCTCCGGACTTCTCTCGCTCTGGCCTGCTCTTGTTCTGGCACTGGCCTGCTATCGTTCTGGCTCCGGCCTGGCCTGCCCTGGCTCTGGCCTTGCCTCCGGCCTGCTCTCGCCTTAGCAAGGGCCTGCCCTTGCTCTGGCCTGCCCTCGCCCTGGCTCCGGCCTGATCTCGCTCTGGCTCTGGCCTGCTTTCGCTCTGGCTCTGGACCGCCCTCGCCTTGGCTCTGGCCTGCTCTCTCCCTGGCTCCGGCCGGCTTTCGCAATGGCTTCAGCCTGCCCTCGATCTGGCTCCGGCCAGCCCTAGCTCCGGCCTGCCCTCGCCCTCCAGTCTACTCTCGCTCTGGCCTGCTCTAGCTCTGGCCTGGCCTTGGCTCCGGCCTGATCTCGCTCTCACTCTGGTCTGCCCACGCCCTGCTCTCACGCTGGCTCCGGCCTGCACTCGTTCTGGCTCCGGCCAGCTCTCGCTCTGGCCAGCCCTCGTCTTGGCTCCAGCCAACACCTCCTCTTGCCCCGGCCTGCCTTCGCCTTGGCTCCTGCCTGCTCTCGCTCTGGCCTGCTCTCGCTCTGGCCTGCCTTCGCCTTGGCTCCGGACTGCTCTCTCTCTTGCCTGCTCTCGCTCTGGCTTGGGCCTGTCCTTGCCTTGGCTCCGGCCTGCTCTCTCTGCCTCTGGCCTGCCCTTGCCTTAGCTCCGGCCTGCTCTCGCTCTAGCTCCGTACTGCCCTCACCCTGGCTCCGCTATGCCATAGCTCGGGCTCCGGCCAGCCCTCGCCTTGGCTCCGTCCTGCTCTCGCCATGGCTCTGGCCTACTCTCTCTCTGGCCAGCCGTCGCCCTGGCTCCGGCCTACTCTCGCTCTGGCTCTGGCAGGCTCTTGCTCTGGCCTCGCCTTGGCTCCGGCCTGCTCTTGCTCTCACTCTCGTCTGCCCTCACCCTGGCCGACTGCTCTGGCTCTTGCTCTGGCCTGCTCTCGTCCTGGCTCCGGACTGCTCTCGCTCTGGCCTGCCCTCGCCTTGGCTCCGTCCGGCCTGCTCTCGCCCTGGCTCCAGCCTGCACTCGCTCTGGCTTAGGCCTTCCCTCGCCCTAGCTCCGGCCTGCCCTTCCTCTGGCTCCGGCCAGCCCTCGCCTTGGATACGGCCAGCATCTGCTCTGGCTCCGGCCTGCCTTCGCCTTGGCTTCGGACTGCTCTCGCTCTGGCCTGTCCTTGCCTTGGCTCCGGCCTGCTCTTGCTCTGGCCTACCCTGGCTCTGCCTCCGTCCAGCCCTCGCCTTGGCTGCGGCCAGCTCCGGCTCTGGCCTGCCCACGCCCTGGCTCCGGCCTGCTCTCGCTCTGGCTCCGGCCTGCTCTCGCTCTGGCTCCGGCCTGCTCTCGCTCTGGCTCCGGCCTGCTCTCGCTCTGGCTCCGGCCTGCCCTCGCCCTGTCTCCGGCCTGTTCTTGCTCTGGCCTGCTCTCGCCCTGGATCGGGCATTCTCTCGCTCTGGTTTCGGCCTGCCCTCGCCTTGGCTCCGGCCTGACTTTGCCATGGCTACGGCCTGACTTTGCCATGGCTACGGCCTGCCTTTGCCTTGGCTCTGGCCTGCTCTCGCTCAGGCTCTGGCCTGCTATCGCTGTGGCTCTAGCCTGCCTTCGCCTTGGCCAGAGCGAGATTTGGTCAGAGCCAAGGCAAGGGCAGACCAGAGCCAGAGAGAAAGAAGGCCGGAGCCAAGGCAAGGGCAGCCAGAACCAGGGCGAGAGCAAGCCAGAGCCAGGGCGAGAGCAGGCTGGAGCCAAGGCGAGAGCAGGGCGAGGGCAGGCCAGAGCCAGAGTCAGATCAGGCCGGAGACAAGGCGAGGGCAGGCCAGAGCCAGAGCGAGAGCAGGCCGGACCTCCGGAGCCAAGCAAGGGCAGGCCAGAGTCAAAGCGAGAGCAGTCCGGAGCCAAGGCGAGGGCAGGCCAGAGGCAGAGCGAGAGCAGGCCAGAGGCAGAGCGAGAGCAGGCCGGAGGCAGAGCGAGAGCAGGCCGGAGCCAGTGCAAGGGCAGGCCGGAGCCAGGGCGAGAATTGGCCAGAGCCAAGGCAAGGGCAGGCCAGAGCCCGCTCTCTCTCTGGCCTCGCCCTGTCTCCAGCCTGCCCTCCTCCTGGTTCCGGCCTTCTCTCGCTCTGGCCTGCCCTTGCCTTGGCTCTGGCCTACTCTCGCTCTGGCGCAGTGCCCTCGCCCTGGCTCCGGCCTGCTCTCTTGCCTTGGCTCCGGCCTGCTCTCGCCACTCTGGCCTGCCCTCGCCCTGGCTCCGTCCTGCTCTGGATCTGGCACCGGCCTGCCCTTGCTCTGGCTCCGGCCTGCTCTCGCCCTGGCTCCGAGCCTGCTCTTGCTCTTTTCAGTCTAATCAGCAACACTCCTGCTAAGGGCGGCCGGCCACCGCGACAAATCAGTAAAGCGGTGTTTAAATTTGGCGCCAATAATGCTGATTAGTTGCGGCCGGAAACCGCAACCAATCAGCGAAGTGGTGTTTAAATTTGGCGCCAATATCGCTTATTGGTCACGGCCGGTGGTTGCGACTAATCTGCAGAGCGGTGTTTAAATTTGGCGCCAATACTGCTGATTGGTTGTCTGGTCTACCCTCGCCCTGGCTCCGGCTGCTCTTACTCTGGCCTGCTCTCGCTCTGGTTCTGGCCTGCCTTCCTTCGCCTTGGCTCCGGCCTGCCCTCGCTCTGGCTGAAGCCTGCTACATCTGGCTCCGGCGTGCCCTTTCCTTGGCTCCAGACTGCTCTCGCTCTGGCCTGCTCCCGCTCTGGCCTGCCCTCGCCTTGGGTCCGTCCGGCCTGCTCTCGCTCTGTCTCTGGCCTGCCCTCTGGCTCCGACCAGCTCTCGCTCTGGCCTGCCCTTGCCTTGGCTCCGGCCTGCTCTCGCTCTGGCCTGCCCTCGCCTTGGCTCCGGCCCTGCTCTCGCCTTGGCTCCAGCCCTGCTCTCGCCTTGGCGCCGGCATACTCTCGCTTTAGCTTCGGACTGCCCTCGCCCTGGCTCTGGCCTGCCATCGCTCTGGCTCCGGCCTGCCCTCGCTCTGGCTCTGGCCTGCCCTCGCCCTGCTGCCTGCTCTCTCTCTGGCTCTGGCCTGCCCTCGCCCAGGCTCCAGCCTACTCTCACTCTGGCTCTGGATGCTCTCTCGCTCTGGCCTCGCCCTGCTCTCTCGCTCTGGCCTCGCCCTGTCTCCGGTCTGCTCTCGCTCTGGCGTGCCTTCGCCACGGCTCCGGCCTGCTCTTGCTCTGATTCTGGCCTGCTCTCGCCCTGGCTTTGGCCTGCCCTCACCTTGGCTCCAGCCTGCTCTAGCCTTGTCTCCGACCTGCTCTCGCTCTGTCTCCGGCCTGCCCTTGCCTTGGCTCCAGCCTGCCCTCGTCCTGACTCCGGCCTGCTCTCGCTCTGGTTCAGGCCTGCCTTCGCCTTGGCTCCGGCCTGCTCTGGCTCAGGCCAGTATACTCTCTCTCTGGCTCTGGCCTGCCCTTACCTTGGCTCCGGACTTCTCTCGCTCTGGCCTGCTCTTGTTCTGGCACTGGCCTGCTATCGTTCTGGCTCCGGCCTGGCCTGCCCTGGCTCTGGCCTTGCCTCCGGCCTGCTCTCGCCTTGGCAAGGGCCTGCTCTTGCTCTGGCCTGCCCTCGCTCTGGCTCCGGCCTGATCTCGCTCTGGCTCTGGCCTGCTTTCGCTCTGGCTCTGGACTGCCCTCGCCTTGGCTCTGGCCTGCTCTCTCCCTGGCTCCGTCCGGCCTGCTTTCGCAATGGCTTCGCCCTGGTTCCGGTCTGACGTTGATCTGGCTCCGGCCAGCCCTAGCTCCGGCCTGCCCTCGCCCTCCAGTCTACTCTCGCTCTGGCCTGCTCTTGCTCTGGCCTGGCCTTGGCTACGGCCTGCTCTCGCTCTCACTCTGGTCTGCCCACGCCCTGGCCTGCTCTCGCGCTGGCTCTGGCCTGCTCTCGCGCTGGCTCTGGCCTGCTCTCGCGCTGGCTCTGGCCTGCTCTCGCGCTGGCTCTGGCCTGCTCTCGCGCTGGCTCTGGCCTGCTCTCGCGCTGGCTCTGGCCTGCTCTCGCCCTGGCTCCGGCCTGCACTCGTCCTGGCTCCGGCCAGCTCTCGCTCTGGCTCTGGCCAGCCCTCGTCTTGGCTCCAGCCAACACCTCCTCTTGCCCCGGCCTGCCTTCGCCTTGGCTCCTGCCTGCTCTCGCTCTGGCCTGCCTTCGCCTTGGCTCCGGACTGCTTTCTCTCTTGCCTGCTCTCGCTCTGGCTTGGGCCTGTCCTTGCCTTGGTTCCGGCCTGCTCTCTCTGCCTCTGGCCTGCCCTTGCCTTAGCTCCGGCCTGCTCTCGCTCTAGCTCCGTACTGCCCTCACCCTGGCTCCGCTATGCCATGGCTCGGGCTCCGGCCTGCCCTCGCCTTGGCTCCGTCCTGCTCTCGCCATGGCTCTGGCCTACTCTCTCTGGCTCTGGCCAGCCGTCGCCCTGGCTCCGGCCTACTCTCGCTCTGGCAGGCTCTTGCTCTGGCCTCGCCTTGGCTCCGGCCTGCTCTCGCTCTCACTCTGGTCTGCCCTCACCCTGGCCGACTGCTCTGGCTCTTGCTCTGGCCTGCTCTCGCGCTGGCTCTGGCCTGCTCTCGTCCTGGCTCCGGACTGCTCTCGCTCTGGCCTGCCCTCGACTTGGCTCCGTCCGGCCTGCTCTCGCCCTGGCTCCAGCCTGCTCTCGCTCTGGCTTAGGCCTTCCCTCGCCCTAGCTCCGGCCTGCCCTTGCCGGCCAGCGCTCGCCTTGGATACGGCCAGCACCTGCTCTGGCTCCGGCCTGCCTTCGCCTTGGCTTCGGACTGCTCTCGCTCTGGCTCTGGCCTGTCTTTGCCTTGGCTCCGGCCTGCTCTTGCTCTGGCCTACCCTGGCTCTGCCTCCGGCCAGCCCTCGCCTTGGCTGCGGCCAGCTCCGGCTCTGGCTCCGGCCTGCTTTCGCTCTGGCTCCGGCCTGCCCTTGCCCTGGCTCCGGCCTGCTCTCGCTCTGGCTCCGGCCTGCTCTCGCTCTGGCTCCGGCCTGCTCTCGCTCTGGCTCCGGCCTGCTATCGCTCTGGCTCCGGCCTGCCCTCGCCCTGTCTCCGGCCTGTTCTTGCTCTGGCCTGCTCTCGCCCTGGCTCCGGCATTCTCTCGCTCTGGTTTCGGCCTGCCCTCGCCTTGGCTCCGGCCTGACTTTGCCATGGCTACGGCCTGCTATCGCTCTGGCTCCGGCCTGCCTTTGCCTTGGCTCTGGCCTGCTCTCGCTCAGGCTCTGGCCTGCTATCGCTGTGGCTCTGGCCTGCCTTCGCCTTGGCCAGAGCGAGATTTGGCCAGAGCCAAGGCAAGGGCAGACCAGAGCCAGAGAGAAAGAAGGCCGGAGCCAAGGCAAGGGCAGCCAGAACCAGGGCGAGAGCAGGCCAGAGCCAGGGCGAGAGCAGGGCGAGGGCAGGCCAGAGCCAGATCAGGCCGGAGACAAGGCGAGGGCAGGCCAGAGCCAGAGCGAGGGCAGGCCAGAGCCAGAGCGAGAGCAGGCCGGACCTCCGGAGCCAAGCAAGGGCAGGCCAGAGTCAAAGCGAGAGCAGTCCGGAGCCAAGGCGAGGGCAGGCCAGAGGCAGAGCGAGAGCAGGCCGGAGCCAGTGCAAGGGCAGGCCGGAGCCAGGGCGAGAATTGGCCGGAGCCAAGGCAAGGGCAGGCCAGAGCCAGAGCACGAGAAGGCCAGAGCCAGGGCAAGGGCACGCCGGAACCAGGGCAAGAGCAGGCCGGAGCCAGGGAGAGAGCAGGCCGGAGCCAGGGAGAGAGCAGGCCGGAGCCAGAGTCAGAGCAGGCCGGAGTCAAGGGCCTCGCAAGAGCGAGGGCAAACCAGAGCCAGAGAGAGCTCGGGCAGGCTAGAGCCAGAGCGATAGCAGGCCTGAGCCAAGGCGAGAACATTCCTGTGCCAGGGCGAGGGCAGGCCAGAGCCAGAGCGAGAGCAGGCCGGAGCCAAAGCGAGGGAACGCCAGAGCGAGAGTAGGCCAGAGCCAGGGCGAGGGCAGGCCAGAGCCAGAGCAAGAGTAGGCCAGAGCCAAGGCAAGGGCAGGTGAGAGCCAGAGCGAGAGAAGGCCAGAGCCAAGGCAAGGGCAGGCCAGAACCAGGGCCAGGCCAGAGCAAGAGCAGGCCAGAGCCAGAGCGAGAGTAGGCCGGAGCCAGGGCAAGGGCAGGCCAGAGCCAGAGAGAGAGCAGGCCAGAGCCAGTGCGAGGGCAGGCCAGAGCCAGTGCGAGGGCAGGCCAGAGCCAGAGCGAGAGCATGCCGGAGCCAGGGCAAGAGCAGGCCGGAGCCAAGGCGAGGGCAGGACAGAGCCAGAGCGAGAGCAGGCCAGAGCCAAGGCAAGGGCAGGTCGGAGCCAGGGCGAGAGCAGGCAAGAGCCAGGGCAAGAGTAGGCAAGAGCCAATGCGAGGGCTGGCCGGAGCCAGAGCAAGGGCAGGCCGGAGTCAGGGCGAGGGCAGGCAGGAGCCAGAGTGAGGGCAGGCAGGAGCCAGAGCGAGAGCAGGGGAGCTCAGGCAATAGGCAGGCCAGAGCCAGAGAGAGAGCAGGCCGGAGCCGCATGGGCAGGCCAGAGCCAGAGAGAGAGCAGGCCGGAGCCAGGGCGAGGGCAGGCCAGAGCCAGAGAAGGTAGGAGGCAGGGCGAGAGCAGGCCAGAGCCAATGAGAGAGCTGGCCGGAGCCAGAGCAAGGGCAGGGCGGAGTCAGGGCGAGGGCAGGCTGTAGCCAGAGCGAGAGCAGGCCGGAGCCAAGGCGAGAGCAGGCCGGAGTCAAGGCGAGGGTAGGCCACAGCCAAGGCAAGGGCAAGCCGGAGCGAGAGTAGGCCGGAGCCAGAGCGAGGGCAGGCCAGGGCCAGAGCGAGAGCAGGCCAGAGCCACAGCAAGGGCAGGCCGGAACCAGAGAGAGAGCAGGTAGGAGCCAAGGCGAGGGCAGGCCGGAGCCAGAGAGATAGCAGGCCGGAGCCAAGGCGAGAGCAGGCCGGACGGAGCAAAGGCGAGAGCAGGCTGGACCCAGGGCGAGAGCAGGACAGAGCGAGAGCAGGCCGGAACCAAGGCGAGGGCAGGCCGGAGCCAGTGCGAGAGCAGGCTGGAGCCAAGGAGAGGACAGGCCAGAGCCAGAGCGAGGGCAAGCAAGAGACAGGGCGAGAGCAGGCCGGAGCCAAGGCAAAGGCAGGCCAGAGCGAGAGCAGGCTGGAGCCAGGGCGAGGGCAGGCCAGAGCCAGAGCCAGAGTAGGCCGGAGCCAGGGCGATGGCAGGCTGGAGCCAGAGCGATATAGCACACTGGAGCCAAGGCGAAGGCAGGCCAGAGCCAAAGCGAGGGCAGGCCGGAGCCAGAGCAAGAGCAGGCCGGAGTCAAGTTGAGGGCAGGCCAGATAGAGAGCAGGCATGAGCCAAGGTAAGGGCAGGCTGGAACCAGAGCGAGAGCAGGCCGGTGCCAAGGCTCTAGGTCGTATCCAGGGCGAGAACAGGCAGGAGCTAAGGCGAGGGCAGGCAGGAGCCAGAGAGATAGCAGGCCAGAGCCAGAGCGAGAGCAGGCCGGAGCCAGGACTAGGGCAGGCCGGAGCCAGTGCGAGAGCAGGCCGGAAACAAGGAGAGAACAGGCAAGAGCCAGAGCCAAAGCAAGCAAGAGCAAGGGCGAGAGCAGGCCGGAACCAGGATGAGGGCAGGCCAGAGCTAGAGCAAGAGCAGGCGGAGCCAGGGCGAGAGCAGGCCGGAACCAGGATGAGGGCAGGCCAGAGCTAGAGCAAGAGCAGGCGGAGCCAGGGCGAGAGCAGGCCAGAGCCAAGGTGAGGGCTGGCTGGAGCCAGAGCAAGGGCAGGCCGTAGCCAGGCTGGAGCCAAGGCGAGAGCAGACCGTAGCCAAGGCGAGGGCAGGTCAGAGCCAGAGCGAGAGCAGGCCGGAGCCAGGGCGAGAGCAGGCCAGAGCCAGGGCGAGAGCAGGCCGGAGCCAGGGCGAGAGCAGGCCGGAGCCAAGGAGAGGGCAGGCCAGAGCCAGATCCAAAGCAGGCCGAAGCCAGGGTGAGGGCAGGCCAGAGTCAGAGCGGGAGCAGGCCGGAGCCAAGGCGAGGGCACGCCAGAGCGAGAGCAGGCCAGAGCCAGAACGAGAGCAGACCGGAGCCAGGTCGAGAGCAGACCGGAGCCAGGTCGAGGGCAGGCCAGAGCGAGAGTGGGCCAGAGCCAAGGCAAGGGCAGGCCAGTGCCAGAGCGAGAGAAGGCCGGAGTCAAGGCAAGGGCAGGCCGGAACCAGGGCACGAGCAGGCTGGAGCCAAGGCGAGGGAAGGCCAGAGCGAAAGCAGGCCAGAGCCAAAGCGAGAGCAGTCCAGAGCCAAGGCAAGGGCAGGCCAGAGCCAGAGCGAGAGAGAGCAGGCCTGAGCCAGAGCTAGAGCAGGCTGGAGCCAGGGCGACGGCAGACCAGAGTCAGAGCGAGAGGAGGCCGGAGCCAAGGCGAGGGCAGACCAGAGCCAGAGCAAGAGCAGGCAAGAGCCAGAGCGAGATCAGGCCGGAGCCAGGGTAAGGGCATGCCGGAGCCAGGGTAAGGGCATGCCGGAGCCAGGGCGAGGGCAGGCCGGAGCCAGGGCGAGAGCAGGCCGGAGCCAAGGTGAGGGCATGCCGGAGTTAGAGCAGGAGCTGGCCGGAGCCAAGGTGAGGGCTGCCCAGAGCCAGAGCAAGGGCAGGCCGGAGCCAGGGCGAGGGCAGGCCGGAGCCAGAGCGAGAGCAGGCCGGAGCCAAGGAGAGAGCAGACCGGAGCCAAGGCGAGGGCAGACCAGAGTCAGAGCGAGAGCAGGCCGGAGCCACGGAGAGGGCAGGCCGGACGGAGAG
The DNA here is from genome assembly GCF_046119375.1 of Phyllobates terribilis. Lineage (NCBI taxonomy): Eukaryota > Metazoa > Chordata > Amphibia > Anura > Dendrobatidae > Phyllobates > Phyllobates terribilis. The sequence goes on along the minus strand of NW_027362898.1, from coordinate 907,712 downwards.
AAGGAGAGGGCAGGCCGGACGGAGAGAAGGAGAGGGCAGGCCGGAGCCAAGGAGAGGGCAGGTCAGAGGCAGAGCCAGGGCAGGCCAGAGCCAGAGCGAGAGCAGGCCGGAGACAAGGCGAGGGCAGGCCGAAGCCAGGGCGAGAGCAGTCCGAAGCTAGAAAGAGCAGGCCGGAGCCAAGGCTAGAGCAGGGCCGGAGCCAAGGCGAGGGTAGGCCAGAGGCAGAGCCAGGGCAGGCCAGCGCCAGAGCGAGAGCAGGCCGGAGCCAGGGCAAGGGCAGGCCAGAGCCAGAGAGAGAGCAGGCAGGAGCCAGGGCGAGGGCAGGCCAGAGCGAGAGCAGGCCGGAGCCAAGGCGAGGGCAGGCCAGAGCGAGAACAGGCCGGAGCCAAGGCGAGGGCAGGCCAGAGCCAGAGCGAGAGCAGGTCGGAGCCAAGGCGAGGGCAGGCCAGAGCGAGAGCAGGCCGGAGCCAAGTCGAGGGCAGGCCAGAGCCAGAGCGAGGGCAGGCCAGAGCCAGAGCGAGGGCAGGCCAGAGCCGGGGTGGGGGAAGGCAAGAGTCAGAGCAGGCTGGAACCAGGGCGAGGGCAGGCCAGAGCCTGGGCGAGGGCAGGCCAGAGCAGGCCAGAGCCTGGGCGAGGGCAGGCCAGAGCCAGAGTGAGAGCAGGCCGGAGCCAGGGCGAGGGCAGGCCGGAGCCAGGGCGAGGGCAGGCCGGAGCCAGAGAGAGAGCAAGCCGGAGACAGAGCGAGAACAGGCCGGAGCCAGGGCGAGGGCAGGCCGGAGCCAGAGAGAGAGCAAGCCGGAGCCAGAGCGAGAACAGGCCGGAGCCAGGGCGAGGGCAGGCCGGAGCCAGGGCAAGGGCAGGCCGGAGCCAAGGTGAGGGCAGGCCAGAGCCAGAGCGAGAGCAGGCCAGAGCCAGGGCGAGGGCAGGCCGGAGCCAGAGCGAGGGCAGGCCAGAGCCAAAACGAGAGCAGGCCAGATTCAGGGCGAGAGCAGGCCGAAGCCAAGGCAAGGGCAGGCCAGAGCGAGAGCAGGCTGGAGCCAGAGCGAGAGCAGGCTGGAGCCAGAGCGAGAGCAGGCCGGAGCCAAGGCGAGGGCAGGCCAGAGCCAAAACGAGAGCAGGCCAGATTCAGGGCGAGAGCAGGCCGAAGCCAAGGCAAGGGCAGGCCAGAGCCAGAGCGAGAGCAGGCCGGAGCCAGAGCGAGAGCAGGCCAGAGCCAAGGCGAGAGTAAGCCAGAGCCAGTACGAGAGAAGGCCAGAGTCAGAGAAAGAGCAGGACAGAGCCAGGGCAAAGGCAGGCCAGAGCCAGAGCGAGGGCAGGCCGGAGCCAGGATATTTCAAAGCAAGCAGACCTCTAATATGGGCCATAGAAGTATGTATAGATTTACATTTCTATAACCTTTATGCCCATATTAGAGGTCTGATAAGTCCTAGGGGGTGACAGATTCCCTTTAAAGCTTGTGTCGTGGTTGGCCTCTAGCCCGGTGTCTCATGTGTTGGGTTTGCCCACTCCGGGTCCTCCTGAAGGAAGAAGTAGAATTTCTCTTTTTATTTTGTGCTTTTGGCTTCTTGCCCAGTGATAGGGGCGGATCTGATCCTCTCAGGCCAAGCCCAACCCTAACCCTAACCCTACCACAACCCTAACCCTAGAGTTTATATTTTACGCCGTTTAGACAACTTTATTCTTCGAGTCAGTGTGTTTACAGCGATATCAGAATCATATCGGGTTTTTATGATTGACAGCTGTCACACACTAAAAGACGCATTTTTTGTAAAATCTAGTTTTGCATCGCTATATTTTGAGACCTATAATTTTTCCATATTTTGGTCGACAGAGTCATGTGACATCTTGATTTTTGCGGGATGAGTTGACGTTTTTATTGGTGCCATTTTCAGGCACGTGACATATTTTGATCACTCTCTATTCCGATTTTTGGGAGGCAGAATAAACAAAAACCAACAATTCAGGAATTGTTTTTTTTTTTTTTATGCTGTTCCGCGTGTGGTAAAATTGATAAGGTAGCTTTATTCTTTGGGTCAGTACGTTTACATTGGTACCACATTTATATCGATTTTCTATGTTTTGGCACTTTTACACAATAAAAGCTATTTTATAGAAAAAATAATTTTTTTGCATCGCTTTATTCTGAGAGCTATAACTTTTTTAGTTTTAGGCTGATGGAGCTGTATGGCGGCTTGTTTTTTGCGGGACAAGATGACGTTTTCAGTGGTATCATTATTATTTATATTCGTCTTTTTGATTGCGTGTTATTCCATTTTTTGTTTGGCGGTATGATGATAAAGCATTGTTTTTTGCTTCATTTTTTTTTTACCATGTTCACTGAAGGGGCTAACTAGTGGGACAATTTTATAGGTCAGGTCATTCCGGACGCGGCGATACCAAATATGTGTACTTTTATTGTTTTTTTTTTCATAATAATATTTATTGATGGGTACATTATATTTTTATTTTTGGTGGATTATTTTTTTTTCTTCACTTTCTGACACTTTTTTTACTTTTGTTCTTTGTCCCACTATGGGACTTTCACTTTTTTTATTCTGATCGCCTGTATAGCATAGGGATGGAGCACCAGCCCTGTGCTATACAGGCTGTCAGCGCTGCAAATGCAGAAGATACTTTGGTCATGCACTGTGCATGCCAAAATATCTTCTTGCTGTCTGGTGACCCAGATGTTGTCATGACGACATCGGGTCGTCATGGCAACATCCAGGAAGCCGCGGCAGACATCGCTGGACGCCGGCAGGAGAGGTGAGTATCCCGATCACCTCCCCTTGCCCCCGCAATGCTGCGATCGACTCAGCTGCGACAATCGGCTGACACCTGGCGGCGATCGCGCCCGCACAGCCTGTGTGCGGGCGTGATCGCAAAGACGTACTAATACGTATCAGGCTCTTAAGTCCCATGGCGCAGATACGTATTAGTACGTCTTGAGCTTTAAAGGGGTTAAACTACAACGCCAATGTCAGCCCCTAATTCAATAGGAACCAAAGATCTGAGAACAGAGAATGATAATAAAATAATTTGTCCACATAAATGGCAAAACTACCCAAAAATGGAGCCCCATAAAGATGTCCCAACTTGACATCCCCCACCCACCTATCGTCAGCAATTTCTCATTTAGACAAGGGGTTGTGCTGAAAATGTCTTATTACAGAGTGTTCCCGGCAATCCATGATAAATCCGGTGGATACATTATAAGTATACCAAAGCTTAAAAGTAAAGAGCTACTTACCTGGACTCGTTCTCTCTCAGCTGTCAGGTTATAGTGACACAAGATGGCAGCAGTGTAGGAATTTATACATTCTATTCCAATTGTGATGTCTATGATGTCATGTGCCTTGTGATGTCATAATAGCTATCACTGTCATTTCAAATTTACAACCGCAAGAAAAAGTTGATTTCATGGTTTAAGAAAAAATATGGTGGGTAATTGCAGCCTGTGATTATTTTACATATTGTTATTAATATTTGTCATGTCCTTCACTGCTGCCTCCTGCACTGCTTTTTATATACTGTTTATTTTAATAATGGACAATTCACAAGCCCTGCATGTAGAATATATAGTTAATGGCCTCTGTTGAATGACTAGATGCCTATTAGAGCAATAAGATATACTCTATGTCTACAATCTTTTGGCTGAGTCTAAGGGCTCATACTCATCTGCGTTTAAATCACACGAGTGCAATCTGATAAAAAAAAATTGGATTGCACTCTGACTCTTGTTATTGAATGATTATGTGTTCATCTGTGATTTTTTTTTCCCAGCTCGGATCGAACTGAGAAAAAAAAATCACAGCATGCTGCAAGTGGCTGCATATATCAGACGAGACTCGCCAATGCAAGTCAATGTGTGCGAGAAAAAAAAAGCACAGCAAACGGACCATGCTTATGCCATCCATATAGCGTCCATATAATACGCATCTATGTAACACCTTTCAGTGACTGTGGCGGCATCTCAGCACACAAATCCTGTATCTCAGATCTTTGTCTGGCCTGGTCTTCTGTGTTTTGGCCATCATGCCAACAAGACAAGGGTGATTGGGGCAAGAGACATGCTGGTGAGGGGGTTGTTGGCTGCCGTGATGCTGGTAATGGAGGTGGCTGCCAAGATGCTGGCACTGGAGGTGGCTGCCGTGATTGTGCCACTGTAGTTGGTGGTGGTTGCTGTGATGCTGTGACTGGAGGTGGTGGTGATGGCTGCTGTGATGCTGGTACTGGAGGTGGTGGTGATTGCCGTGATGCTGGCACTGGAGGTGGTGGCTGCCGTGATGGTGGGTCTGCTGAGTGCCCTTCTTGGGGGGTCTAATGACCGGGTTTTGTTGTCCTCAGAAAGTTGCCACCTTTCAAGGAATTAAAAGATGGCCATCGGTGAATTTGGTGGCGCAGCGGCAGACGAAACAATTTGGAGGGCAGCCCTGGTCTGCAGCCTCAATAAAAAGGGAACGTGCCTGAAATAACGGGCCAGGCTTAGACAAAAACTCTCATCATCATCACTCACAGGTATTCCCATGTCACGTACGCCAGTGATGGTGGGGCGGCAGCGATGCTGGCTTATTGGTGCATGAGGGGAGGTGTCGAGGGGCTGTGGTGTACTGGTGCTCTCCGCAGGCTCTTCTTCTTTCTGGCCCCCAGCTCCGGTCTCCATTTCAGATTCCTCTCTGGCTTCCAGCACCTCCGAGCTACAGGTATTTCCCTTTTTGGTCCAGTCAGATCTGTAAGGTCAGGGATGACAGAGAAAAAAGCATTTTTAATATGCAAAATAATAATCAAACCATTACAACAAATAAAACTGAAAAAGATAGCCACTTACGGGTGAAAATCTAGGATTAGGGTCAAAAACTGGAGCCGGTCATAATATAGGTATGGCCTTTCTTTTTAAGAGCCAAATCACCACTCTTCCTACCCTGTTGTCGCTCGCGGCGGCACTGGTCCCGGCAACTGCTCCATAATCTTGTCACTACACCCACTGGAAAGAAAAGTGGAAGAGATTATATACAATTTTTATAGGTAAAGGATGCTGTATGTAATAACATGTATAGTGTGTATTCTAATATCACTGCTAGCAGGGGCTGGCTGGCAAATTTTAGCCTGGGGGCAAGCACACAGCAGTGGTCCATGAGTAGCGGCCCATCCTTAAAGGTCGTTTTCCCACAAACAATAGTATATTTTAATCAATAGATCTTGGAGTAATAATAATTTCCACAATTGGATGTGATATAATAATGTTCCTGTGCTGAGATAATCTTATAAATGTGCCCCTGCTGTGTACTGTGTAATGGCTGTGTCTGACCGTGCAGGAACATGGCCTGATCATACCACATCTCCTGGGCAGGGGGGAGAAAAAGAGGATACAGGCAGGATAGCAGGGGATCACAGAGGATTCTTTTTGTGAGTAAAACATTTCAATGCCTGTTTTTAAACAATATTTTAGCTCAAAGAAAGACTCAGCTGTGATCCCCTGCTGTAATGTATATATACTCTCTTTATATATAGATGATTAGCGTGCACACAGTCTGTAGGTCAAGGTGCAGGTACACGGGATGTGGAATCCCCAGAATCGGCGGAGATTAAATCACCGCACATTCTAGTTTCATGACGCAAACTAAAGTCTATTTGAAGACATGCAATAAGACACATTTAAGGTGCAGGGAATAATGCAACAGTAAATGAACGTTTTGACCCATCGTTTGCATCTTGAAACTAGAGTGTGCAGTGATTTAATCGATGCTATATACTCTTTTTCTCCCCCCCTGCCCAGTAGCTGTGGTATGATCAGACCATGTTCCTGCACAGTCAGACACAGCCATTACACAGTACACAGCAGGGGCACATTTATAACATTATCTCAGCACAGGGACATTTTATTTAAACACATCCAATTGTGGAAGTTATTATTATTATTCCAAGATCTATTGATTAAAATATACTTTTGTTCGCAGAAAACCCCTTCAACATGTTTATTACCAGCTGCTTCATAGGCTATATTCACACAAACGTATTGTCTAAGTGCTGCCCGTGGAGAAAAATGACAGCACTTGGTCCAGTTCAGGTGAGCATTTAAAACTGGTAATACATAAGCATAATATGTACAATGTCTGACCACTACAACACGGATTTAGGTTGTTAGAGGTGTAATGCAAGTAATCCAAGGTACGCTGTGCTTTTCTACACTCCTAAACAGAGTAAGGCTAAGTGCCCACAATGCAGAAATGCTGAGAATTTTTCCAGAGCGTTTCTGCATCTCCCTGGCAGAAAAAACGCATGCGGATTCTATGAGTTTTCCTGCCAGGGACAAGCAGAAGTGAAGCGCTCTTCACATGCATTTCCGCATGCGGGTTGTCAAGAGCTTTGCAAGCGATTTTAGCATCACTTGGAAAGTGCTTGACAACTTGGTCACACTATATAAATCCATGCAACCGGTATGGATTTATATAGTGTGACCGTAAAAGAATGGTAAAAAATAAATATTATACTTACCTTCTGACGGCCCCTGGTCTCCTTATCCGATGCGTCCGGTCTTCCCGGTGTCTCACGGTTGTGTAAAAGGACCTGCCATGACGTCATTTAGTCATGTGACGGGTCAAGCGACCGCCGACGTCAGCGGTCGCGTGACCTGTCACATGACTAAATGACGTCATGGCAGGTCCTTTAAGACCATCATGAGCTGCCAGGAAGCCAGGACGCATCACTATGGAGACCGGGGGCCATCAGAAGGTAAGTATAATGTATATTTTTTATTTTAATTATTTTTTTTTACAGGTACTATGGTACCCGGGTCTGGAGGAGAGTCTCTTCTTCTCCAAATCCGGGTACCATCCGCACATTGAATAGCTAAATATCCGCATGTGCACATGTAGTCATGCGGATATTATGCAATTCAATGCAAGTCAATGGCGGTGAAAACGCTGCGATTACACAAAATAATTGGTAGTGCGGCGGATTTTTCCGCAATGATAATCCGCAGCGGAAATTTCCGCAGCATGTGCACAGCAGATGCGGATTATCATTGGGGAACATAGCAGACCTTCTACCAAGTGTTTTTTAAGCGTTTCTGCAGCGGAATTGCCGTTGCGGAAACGCTTAAAAAACGCATAGTGGGCACACAGCCTAAAGGTGGCCACACATAAGCACAGGTCTGCCAGATAGATACCTAGGAATTATTATTTTGTGTATTATTTCCTACATACTTGATCGAGCAAGTCATCAATGTAAAAGTCAACTCCACATTATAGTATATGATGTACGAGTCACTAATTATCATGGGTGTCCCATCTGATGTCTGTGCACACAGTGAACATATTATACCACATACAATACAATATACATAGGAGAATATATGACTGATCTATAGAGATGAGCAACTTCATTTGCAGGACCCTGATCCAATGGTCAGATGAATATTCAGTGGCTGCTGGATAGGAGCCCTGACAGCCTCCTACCTGACACCATTCTCTTTCTCTGCCTTTGATTTGTAGCCAGGCACAATGTCATGTATGTGTCACGCCAAAAAGATGACATCATGCAAAGACTATAATCAAAAGAGGAGTCAGAGATGCCGGCAGGCAGGAGGAGGCTCGCGGGGCTCTGGTCTGGTGGCCACAGACTACTGACGGGACTGTTTGACCAGTGTCCTGCGAATCAATTCGCTCATCTGTACTGGAATAAGATATATTATGACTACATACATCAGATATTACATACAGAATAGCATGTGACAGTTATATACCACACTATGAGCACAGACATCAGATATTACACCAGTGACAGATTATCCTCTGTATAACATTGGATGCCTGTATCAAAGTCCATCACATCCAGTATACAGCATAATATGTGATGGTAACCGATATACTGGGATACAGACATCACATATTCATACCTCTCAACTTTTGAAGAACAGAAAGGGGGACAGAAAGGTGCTATGCGCGGCAAATTTTGGCCTCGCCCCTGGTCACACCCCAATCCACGCCCATTTACCATTATCTTTCTCGCCCGGCAGGAGGAGTTGTCAGAGGGGCGCTGGTAGTGAGGGAAATTCAGCAGACGGCCGAGACTGCAAGGCCCAGACCCAAATCCAGGACTGTCCACTGTATCCAGGGCAGCTGGGACTAGAGATGAGCAGATGGATTCCGGGGCCTCCAGTCGGGCGTCCAGGTCAGTGCTACCTGGCGGCTGGACTGGAGGCCATGAGTCTCTTATCTTCCGGGGCAGTGCGGCCTCATCTGTGAGTCCTGCTCATCTCTTGTTGGGACCTGAGGGTTATTTTTTGTTCCCTCATTCACAGTCGGAGCCGCCAGAACTTTCTCATCTTTATGTAGATTCATTATACGACATCTGGCTTTCTTGTGGTGGCTCTTACTGTATATTGGGGGCTATGCGAGGACTCATACCGTAGGTAGGGGTGGTGTGTGCTAATACTGTATGTACGGGGTTGTGTGGGGGCTCATACTGTATATAGGGGGATGTCAGCATACTTAAATCTGCTCAATATTAAGTGATAATTATATATTTTTTGTATATTTATATTAATATGATAATATTAATATTGAGCTGAATTAATTTGAACCTATTGGTTCGGGCTCCACAACAGTCACGGTCTCTCATGTGGCCCCTTGGGAAAATTAATCTCCCACCCCTGCCTATTTCAAAGCGCTATGTTAAAAATCACACAGACATCATACACACAGCGGGCACAACCATCACACAGACATCATACACACAGCGGGCACAACCATCACACAGACATCATACACACAGCGGGCACAACCATCCCACAGACATCATACACACAGCGGGCACAACCATCCCACAGACATCATACACACAGCGGGCACAACCATCCCACAGACATCATACACACAGCGGGCACAACCATCCCACAGACCTCATACACACAGCGGGCACAACCATCCCACAGACCTCATACACACAGCGGGCACAACCATCACACAGACATCATACACACAGCGGGCACAACCATCACACAGACATCATACACACAGCGGGCACAACCATCACACAGACATCATACACACAGCGGGCACAACCATCACACAGACATCATACACACAGCGGGCACAACCATCACACGGACATCATACACACAGCGGGCACAACCATCACACAGACATCATACACACAGCGGGCACAACCATCACAAGGACATCATACACACAGCGGGCACAACCATCACACAGACATCATACACACAGCGGGCACAACCATCACACAGACATCATACACACAGCGGGCACAACCATCACACAGACATCATACACACAGCGGGCACAACCATCCCACAGACATCATACACACAGCGGGCACAACCATCCCACAGACATCATACACACAGCGGGCACAACCATCCCACAGACCTCATACACACAGCGGGCACAACCATCCCACAGACCTCATACACACAGCGGGCACAACCATCACACACACAGCGGGCACAACCATCACACAGACATCATACACACAGGGGGCACAACCATCCCACAGACCTCATACACACAGGGGGCACAACCATCACACAGACATCATACACACAGCGGACACAACCATCCCACAGACCTCATACACACAGGGGGCACAACCATCCCACAGACATCATACACACAGCGGGCACAACCATCCCACAGACATCATACGCACAGCGGGCACAACCATCCCACAGACATCATACACACAGCGGGCACAACCATCCCACAGACATCATACACACAGCGGGCACAACCATCACACAGACATCATACACACAGCGGGCACGACCATCACACAGACATCACACACACAGCGGGCACAACCATCACACAGACATCACACACACAGCGGACACAACCATCACAAAGACATCACACACAGAGCGAGCACAACCATCACACAGACATCACACAGCGGGCACAACCATCACACAGACATCATACACACAGCGGGCACAACCATCACACAGACATCATACACACAGCGGGCACAACCATCACAAGGACATCATACACACAGCGGGCACAACCATCACACAGACATCATACACACAGCGGGCACAACCATCACACAGACATCATACACACAGCGGGCACAACCATCACACGGACATCAAACACACAGCGGGCACAACCATCACACGGACATCAAACACACAGCGGGCACAACCATCACACAGACATCACACACACAGCGGGCACAACCATCACACAGACATCATACACACAGCGGGCACAACCATCACACAGACATCATACACACAGCGGGCACAACCATCACACGGACATCATACACACAGCGGGCACAACCATCACACGGACATCATACACACAGCGGGCACAACCATCACACGGACATCAAACACACAGCGGGCACAACCATCACACAGACATCATACACACAGCGGGCACAACCATCACACAGACATCATACACACAGCGGGCACAACCATCACACAGACATCATACACACAGCGGGCACAACCATCACACAGACATCATACACACAGCGGGCACAACCATCACACAGACATCATACACACAGCAGGCACAACCATCACACAGACATCACACACACAGCGGACACAACCATCACACAGACATCACACACAGAGCGAGCACAACCATCACACAGACATCATACACACAGCGGGCACAACCATCACACAGACATCATACACACAGCGGGCACAACCATCCCACAGACATCATACACACAGCGGGCACAACCATCACACGGACATCATACACACAGCGGGCACAACCATCACACGGACATCATACACAGAGCGAGCACAACCATCACACAGACATCATACACACAGCGGGCACAACCATCACACAGACATCATACACACAGCGGGCACAACCATCACACAGACATCATACACAGAGCGAGCACAACCATCACACAGACATCATACACACAGCGGGCACAACCATCCCACAGACATCACACACACAGCGGGCACAACCATCCCACAGACATCACACACACAGCGGGCACAACCATCCCACAGACATCATACACACAGCGGGCACAACCATCACACAGACATCATACACACAGCGGGCACAACCATCACACAGACATCATACACACAGCGGGCACAACCATCACACGGACATCATACACACAGCGGGCACAACCATCACACAGACATCATACACACAGCGGGCACAACATGACATGTATATAGTCCCTTCTTCTCCATCATGTCTCCAGTGGCAGTGGTGGGGCCTGGTGTTTGCAATCAGCAGCAGAGTATGGGCTGTACGCAGGAGAGCTGTCAGCCCTGCAGTGTCCCTAAATCCCCTCCCATCCCCCCTAGTCCCGACTGCAGAGCTGCTGGTGACATTGCATGAGCCCCCTCCCATCCTGTAAGAACAGCAGCCACAGATGGGAGAGGCTGCGGGTCTCCCCCTCACCTCAGGACCGCACCTTGTTGTCATGTCCTCCGCAGACTTGGCCCCGCCCCCTGACCCCTCACCTCCTCATGCTGTGCGGTCTCTGCACAGTAGAATTCCTCTGCCCTGATGCCGGGGAGGAGCAGAGAGCGGGAGGCGGAGCTACAAGGGGTCACACACAGCATGGAAAGCCTGCGTGTCTGGAGGAAAAGCCCAGTGCCCAGCAGCGCCCCTGCCGGGAGAAGAGCTGAGCCGGGCCGGGACTGAGCCCTCAAATCGGGACAGGCCCAGGGAATAGGGGAGGCTTGTTAGCTCTGGATATTATACCCGCCTCCTATTATCCTGTATATAATATGGGATGTCTGGGCCTATAGTATATATATTATACCACCTACAGGCTAATATGTAACTAGTGCACATTACACCTTGAGTACAGCCATTAGATATTACACCAGTCACTTCTTCTCCTCTGCACCATCTGATGTCTGTGCACAGTATATGACATCCAGTATACAGGAGAATATGTGATGGGATATAGGACATACTGTTATACAGACATCAGGTGCTATATACTGGATAATAAATGATGGTATATATCAGGGGTGGGCAATTCATTTTCCAGAGGGGCCACATGAGAGAACGTAACTGTTGTGGGGGCCTGAACCAATAGGCTGAAAGGCTGAAATTAGTTCTGCTCAATATTAATATTAACTACAATTAATATAAAATAATATTTATATCACTTAATATTGAGCAGAATTAAGTATGCCAACATCCCCCTATATACCGTATGAGCACACACACAGCCCCCTGTATACAGTATGAGCCCACACACATCCCCCTATATACCATATGAGCACACACACAGCCCCCTGTATACAGTATGAGCCCCTACACAGCCCCCCTATATACCATATGAGCACACACACAGCCCCCTGTATACAGTATGAGCCCCCACACAGCTCCCCTATATACCATATGAGCACACACACAGCCCCCTGTATACAGTATGAGCCCCTACACAGCCCCCCTATATACCATATGAGCACACACACAGCCCCCTGTATACAGTATGAGCCCACACACAGCCCCCCTATATACCATATGAGCACACACATAGCCCCCTGTATACAGTATGAGCCCCCACACAGCCCCCCTATATACCATATGAGCACACACACAGCCCCCCTATATACCATATGAGCACACACACAGCCCCCTGTATACAGTATGAGCCCACACACAGCCCCCTATATACCATATGAGCACACACACAGCCCCCTGTATACAGTATGAGCCCACACACATCCCCCTATATACCATATGAGCACACACACAGCCCCCTGTATACAGTATGAGCCCCCACACAGCTCCCCTATATACCATATGAGCACACACACAGCCCCCTGTATACAGTATGAGCCCACACACAGCCCCCCTATATACCATATGAGCACACACACAGCCCCCTGTATACAGTATGAGCCCCCACACAGCTCCCCTATATACCATATGAGCACACACACAGCCCCCTGTATACAGTATGAGCCCCCACACAGCCCCCCTATATACCGTATGAGCACACACACAGCCCCCTGTATACAGTATGAGCCCCCACACAGCTCCCCATTTATTTAGTTATTTTACTAACCATATTTTGCAGATTATAAAATGCACCGTATCATAAGACGCACCCCAAATTTTGGTGAGAAAAATAGGAAAAAAATGTTTTTAATAAAATGGTGGTGCTTCTTATAGTCTGCTTTTACGGTAGATTACCCAGGGAAGGGGGCTGCTGTGGTGGAGCAGAGTCGCTGCTCCAGGAAGCTGGCAGCGGCAGGAGTGGGGTGATGCTGTGGACCCCAGGCTGGGAGGGGGATGTTCGACGATGAGCCGGGCTCCGTGCTTTCACAAAATGCCGGCGGATCCCCTGTACTTCCCGTGGTTTTCAATGCTGTAGACTTAGGGAAAATGGCCACCGGAGGCGGCACATGCTTAGGTTGAGACCTCGGGAGAAAAGATCTCGGTGTCACGATCTCAATCCGCACATGCGCCGCCTCTGGTGGCCTTTTTTCCCCAAGTTCACCGCATTGAAAACCATGGAAAGTGCGGGGGCTCCTCCGACATTTTGTGAAAGCACAGAGCCCGTCGCACAGCCAGACACCCACCTTCCCAGCCTGGGGCCCGCAGCATCGCCTCATTCCTGCCGTCACCAGCTTCCTGCTGCAGCGACCCTAAAATGCCGCGCCCAAATGCCCCGGTAAACTACATTCAGATTATAAGACATACCCCCATTTTCCCAACATTCAGATTATAAGACATACCCCCATTTTCCCAAAAATTTTTGGAGGAGAAAAGTGCGTACTATAATCTGAAAAGTACAGTAGATAGTGCTATTAATTCCACAGCAGATTACAGACATTATTCCTACATACAGTATGCACCCCACATAGCCCCTATATACAGTGTAAGCCACCACATAGCCCTTATATACAGTGTGAGCCCTCATATTCCATCCTATATACAGTATTAGCCACCACATAGCCCCCTATATACCGTATGAGACCCACATAGCCTCCTATACATATTATGAGCCGCCACATAGCCTCTTTTGTACAGTATGAGCCCGCATATAGCCTCCTATATATAGTATGAGCCCCCTATGTACAGTATGAGTCCTCACATAGCCTCCTTTATACAGTATGAGCCCCCACATAGCCTTCTACTGTATACATATTATTAGCCGCCACATAGCCTCCTATGTACAGTATGAGTCCCACATAGCCTCCTTTATACAATGTGAGTCCCCACATAGCCTCTCTATATATTGTCAGACCCCACGTGGCCTCTTATATACATTATGAGATCCGCATAGCTTCCTATATACAGTGTGAGCCCCCATATAGTCTCTCTATATACAATATGAGCCCTCAAATAGCCTCCTATATACAGTATGATTCCCTCATAGCCTTCTATATACAGTGTAAGGCCCCACATAACCTCTTATATACAGTGTGAGGCCTCACATAGCCTCCTATATACTATATGAGCCCTCACATAGCCTTCTATATACTATATGAGCCCTCACATAGCCTCCTATATACTATATGAGCCCTCACATAGCCTGCTATATACTATATGAGCCTTCACTTAGCCTCCTATATACTATATGAGCCTTCACATAGCCTCCTATATACTATATGAGCCCTCACATAGCCTCCTATATACTATATGAGCCCTCACATGGCCTCCTATATACTATATGAGCCCTCACATAGCCTCCTATATACTATATGAGCCCTCACATAGCCTCCTATATACAGTATGAGTCCTCACATAGCCTCCTATATACTATATGAGCCCTCACATAGCCTCCTATATACAGTATGAGTCCTCACATAGCCCCCTATATGCAGGCACACATTTCATGCACATCCGAAAAAAAAAAAAGAAGACATACTCACCTCGCTCTCGTTCCCCCACGGTCTGTTCTTTTCTCCGGTGCACTGACTCTCCAAACAGCAGATGTGATGTCGTGATGTCATCATGTTGGCTGTGTCAGTTGCAAAAGCTGATCTGTGGAAATAGGAGCCAGTGGCTCCGTCTTCCACCAATGTATTCACCACTCTGCAGATAGCAGTGATATTGGGATAGGGGAGAGTATGGTGTGGCCCGTGCACCACAGTTTTCAGCCCTTCGGCTGTCTCAGTCCGCGGGCTGAACTTTGTAGTTACAGTATTATATATACCAGACATGGGTAGAGTTCAGATATACTATACACACATTACCTGTACATAACATCTGTTCACACAGTATACCACATGCATACAATATATATTAGAATACATGACTAGTATATAATATACTGTCACTATCAGGGTCGGACTGGGGTGTCTGGGGCCCACAGGGAGAACTGACTCTAGGGGCCCACCTACAGCCATATGCAAATATCTGTTATCCGCTATCCTCGTTATAGTGGAGCATTGACTGGTGGCTCCTGCACATCTACTGTGCACCACTATAACTGGGATGTACAATTACGGTAGTTTGCATTAAAGGGCTTCTTTGGTTAAAACAAGTTATCACCGATCCATGGGATCCACAGGATCGGTGATCACTTATTGATCGTTTGGGTCCGAACATTGGAAAAGGCGCCTATCAGAAGAATGGGGAAGTTTCATCCCTGACAGGACACTTATCCCCATTTTAAAATGCAGCTTCCAAAAAAGAGCAGCGCTCACAGTCACTGAGGGAATGACTGGATGAGTGGTCGCATCTCACATGCCGCTCCAGTCTAATGGGGAGAAAAGCTCCACATTCTGCCGATTGTGTCCCAGCAGTCAGACCCCCACCGATCAATATTATCACTGATCCTGTGGAGAGGTGATTACTTGTTTTCACCAGAGAACCCCTGTAAGTGCATCTCTGCCGCTCTGGTCCAAGTATTTAATCTCTAAGGCTGCGGCCCCACTATCAGTATTTGGTCAGTAATTTTTCTCAGGAGTGGGAGCCAAAACCAGGTGAGGAACAATCAGAGAAAAGGTATAATAGAAACAAGTCACCAATTCTGTATTTATCACCCACTCCTGGTTTTGGCAGCTACTCCTGAGAAAAAATACTGACCGAATACTGATGGTGGGGCTGTGGCCTAATGGAAAAAAATCTTTTCCTAGTTAATATCAGCAAGAACAAAATGACTGCCATACACAACACAGTCCACTATATCAACACCAATAATACCACATACAAAAGAGACAAATATCGCCACACCATGACTAGATCACATATTACCACCACATAGTGACCGAATAATACTACATACAAGGAACAAATACGGCCACACCATGACCAGACCACATATTACCACCCCAAAGTGACCAAATACTACAATACTGATCATGAATACAAACCACAATACTAACAACACTGTTATTACCACCAGTGACATTATACACAGGAGCTCTGTATATAGTGTCAGTGTACAGGTAATACAGGGATCACCAGTGACATTATACACAGGAGCTCTGTATATAGTGTCAGTGTACAGGTAATACAGGGATCACCAGTGACATTATACACAGGAGCTCTGTATATAGTGTACAGTGTACAGGTAATACAGTGACCACCAGTGACATTATACACTGGAGCTCAGTATATAGTGTCAGTGTACAGGTAATACAGTGATCACCAGTGACATTATACACTGGAGCTCTGTATTTAGTGTACAGGTATTACAGTGGTCACCAGTGACATTATACACAGGAGCTCTGTATATAGTGTACAGGTAATACAGTGGTCACCAGTGACATTATACACAGGAGCTCTGTACATAGTGTATAGTGCACAGGTAATACAGTGGTCACCAGTGACATTATACACAGGAGCTCTGTATATAGTGTACAGATAATACAGTGGTCACCAGTGACATTATACACAGGAGCTCTGTATATAGTGTACAGGTAATACAGTGGTCACGAGTGACATTATACACAGGAGCTCTGTATATATTGCACAGGTAATACAGTGGTCACAAGTGACATTATACACAGAAGCTCTGTATATAGTGTATACATAATATAGTGATCACCAGTGACATACACAGGAGTTCTGTATATACTATATACACACGTGGTCAGAATTGTTGGTACCCCTCGTTTAATGAAAGAAAAACCCACAATGGTCACAGAAATAACTTGAATCTGACAAAAGTAATAATAAATTAAAAATCTATGAAAATGAACAAATGAAAGTCAGACATTGCTTTTCTGCTTCCACTGAATTTAAAAAAAAAATTAAACTCATGAAATCGGCCTGGACAGAAATGATGGTACCCCTGAAAATAATGTGACAAAAGGGACATGTTAAATAAAGTTGTGTCCACTAATTAGCATCACAGGTGTTTACAATCTTGTAATCAGTCAGTGGGCCTGTATATAGGGCTGCAGATACTCACTGTGCTATATATAGGGCTGCAGATACTCACTGTGCCTGTATATAGGGCTACAGATACTCACTGTGCCTGTATATAGGGTTACAGATACTCACTGTGCCTGTATATAGGGTTACAGATACTCACTGTGCCTGTATATAGGGTTACAGATATTCACTGTGCCTGTATATAGGGTTACAGATACTCACTGTGCTTGTATATAGGGCTACAGATACTCACTGTGCTTGTATATAGGGCTACAGATACTCACTGTGTTGTTTGGTGACATGGTGTGTACCACACTCAACATGGACCAGAAGAAGCAAAGGAAAGAGCTGTCTCAGGAGATTAGAAAGAAAATTATAGAAAAGCATGTTAAAAGGTAAAGGTTATAAGACCATCTCCAAGCAGCTTGATGTTTCTGTGACTACAGGTGCACATATTATTCAGAAATTTAAGATCCATGGGACTGTAGCCAACCTCCCTGGACGTGGGTGCAGGAGGAAAATTGATGACAAATCAAAGAGATGGATAATATGAATGGTAACAAAAGAGCCCAGAATAACTTCTAAAGAGATTAAAGGTGAACTTCAAGCTCAAGGAACATCAGTGTCAGATCGTACTATCCACCGTTGTTTGATCCAAAGTGAACTTCGTGTAAGACGACCAAGGAGAACACCATTGTTGAAAAAAAAAATAGTAAAAAAGCCAGACTGGAATTTGCCAAACTACATGTTGACAAGCCACAAAGCTTCTGGGAGAATGTACTATGGACAGATGAGACAAAAATTGAAGTTTTTGGCAAGGCACATCAGCTCTATGTTCACAGATGGAAAAATGAAGCATATCAAGAAAAGAACACTGTCCCTACTGTGAAACATGGTGGAGGCTCTGTTATGTTCTGGGGCTGCTTTGCTGCACCTGGCACAGGGTGTCTTGAATCTGTGCAGGGTACAATGAAATCTCAAGACTATCAAGGGATTCTAGAGAGAAATGTGCTGCCCAGTGTCAGAAAGCTTGGTCTCAGTCGCAGGTCTAGCAACAGGATAATGACCCAAAACACACACAGCTAAAAACACCCAAGAATGGCTAAGAGGAAAACATTGGACTATTCTGAAGTGGCTTCTATGAGCCGTGACCTAAATCCTATGGAGCATCTTTGGAAAGAGCTGAAACATTCTGGAAAAGGCAACCTTCAAACACGAGACAACTGGAGCAGTTTGCTCATGAGGAGTCGACCAAAATACCTGTCGAGAGGCGCAGAAGTCTCATTGACAGTTACAGGAATCGTTTGATTGCAGTGATTGCCTCAAAAGGTTCAACAAAATATTAAGTTAAGAAGAAGAACCATCATTTCTGTCCAGGCCGATTTCATGAGGTTAATTTTTTTTTAAATTCTGTGGAAGCCGAAAATCAATGTCTGACCTTCATCTCTTCATTTTCAAAAATTTGTAATTTATCAGATTGAAGTTATTTCTGTGACCATTGTGGGTTTTTCTTTCATTAAACGAGGAGTACCAACAATTTTGACCACGTTTGTAGTGTAAGTGTACATGTAATACACTGACTCACCAGTGATGTCTCTAGGTGAAGTCCTTCATCTTCGCTTTTCTTCTTCATCTGGCACAGACAGCCATCACTTCTTCCAGCCAGGAATCATCTCTGCAGAAAATAACACACAGTTATTAATAACTGATCTCTTCTAGAGAATATTCCCACTTTCCCCCCCCGACCTCTACACTACACCAGTTGAAGAAAAAAAGCAACATAATGCCGTCCTGCACAGTAACAGGACCTCTCTTTTGTCCCATCCCATGGAAAACAATTTCCTAAAAAGTAAATTATATTACAGAAGTAATAATGTAATAATAATTGGAATCTAAAGTAATAATGTTCCCCACTGGTCACCATAAACTAATAAAGTATGTTCCTCAATCTGGCTCCCAAACAGTAATTAAGTCCCTTGTCTAGCCAGGCACCCCCATATGTCCCTTCTGGCCACCATTTGTCTAGTGTGACCCCTCCATATATTTATCCTAGCACATGTGTATCGAGCCTGCCCCCTCCCATATACCCATCCTAGCCCCCCCATGTGCCAGTCTGCCCCCCCACAAATCCATCCTTGCCTCCATGTTTCCAGCCTGCGCCCCCATATGTCCCCCCCATATATCCTCCATGTGTCCAGCCTGCCCTCTACATATTCATCCTGGCCTCCATGTGTCCAGCCTCTCCCCTCATATATCCATACTGCCCTTACCCCCTGCATATATCCATCCTGACACCCCCCATATATCCAGCATGCCCCTCCATATATTTATGCTAGCCCATGTGTATCGAGCCCGCCCCCCCCACATATTCATCCTAGCCCCCCATGTGTCCAGCCTGTCCCCCCCCCATATATCCATCCTGGCCTCCATGTGTTCAGCCTGCCCCCCCTCCCCCATATATCCATCCTGGCCTCCATAAGTCCAGCTTGCCCCCCCCATATATCCATCCTGGCCTCCATATATCCATCTTGCCCCCCCATATATCCATCCTTCCCCCCCCCCCATATATCCATCCTGCCCCCCAGATATCCATCCTGGCCTCCATGTGTCCAGTCTGCCCCCCATATACCCATCCTGCCCACCCCCCTTTGCCTGGGTCCACCTTGGTTCCCCCTTGTGTGTCCTGCCAGGGCTCCCCCTTGTGTGTCCAGCCAGGGCTCCCCTCCCTTGCGTGTCCAGCCAGGGCTCCCCCCTTGCGTGTCCAGCCAAGGCTCCCCCCCTTGCGTGTCCAGCCAGGGCCCCCCCCTTGCGTGTCCAGCCAGGGTTCCCCCCTCGTGTGTCCAGCTTGGCCCCCCCTCGTGTGTCCAGCTGGGCCCCCCCTCGTGTGTCCGTCCAGCTGGGCCCCCCCTCGTGTGTCCGTCCAGCTGGGCCCCCCCTCGTGTGTCCGTCCAGCTGGGCCCCCCCTCGTGTGTCTGTCCAGCTGGGCCCCCCCTTGTGTGTCTGTCCAGCTGGGCCCCCCCTCGTGTGTCTGTCCAGCTGGGCCCCCCCTCGTGTGTCTGTGGCACCCCAGGGGTCTGGTTTCCACAGTAACGGCAATGTTATGTCTGAGAGCAGGTGGGAGGTCTCTTGGTCAGGAATCCTATGCATGCCACACCTCCTGCCCAGTCCTGGGAGGGGAAGAACTTCCCCTATATAAACCTGGGGCTGAGGCAGGGTTAGAGAGTTCAGAGGGAGAGTTCAGCCAGGAGGGCTGACAGGGAGCTGTGGCTCCGGCTGGGCCCAGCTCCTGGGCCATGCCAGAAGTAGAGAAGAGAAGCAGCATAGGAAGAAACAACAGGAGCTCTGTGGGAGCAGTGTTACAAAGAGTCAGGGGCTGGCAGCTGCAGAGCTCGCCCTGACTGAGAAGATTTCTTACCGGACCCGGAGTCCGAGGCTGTGGGGACTAACTCCTACCCCGCAGCAGAATCCGTCAGGCAGGGGATTTCAGGTCCTCTGGCCAAGAAACCCGAAGGCACGGTCACACGCATGGGACCAGCACCGCCGTCGTGGAGCGGAAGCTACTAGAAGGCCCCGAGTCACCGGCCATACGGGTGAGCACCACACGGTACACTCAGGGACGTGGGCTACTTATACTCGCTTCTAGCAAGGTAGCCAGAAGAGTATCGTTAGTTTGGGAGGCCTACAACTCCGCCTGGCCAGGGGAGATCCCATCTGCTCAAGGACTGACCAGGCCCCAATCGCTAGCCAGTACTCCGGGAGGGTCTATCGTTGTCACCAGTAAAGACCCTGAACTACACCGTACCGTCTCTGAGTGGTTCCTGCTACCCCCATCATCCACGTCGGCTGCCCTGAGGCCATACCCCTCCCGTTGGGGGTTATACTATCACGCTGCACAATCCTACCACCGGCCTCAGCGGTCTGCCCTGCAGCAGCAGCTCCTTAGCTGTACTCAACGGGTGGCGTAGTCGTCCAACATCTATCGCTAATACTCAGCCACACAGTTTGACTCCCTGGGCACGGACCGGGTCACCGCCACGAGACTACTACCCCCAACAGGCCCGGCTCCGGGTAGTCCCCACGTGCGCAACGCTACACCAAGTAGGCCCAGGGGCGCGTCATGTCCGTCCAGCTGGGCCCCCCTCGTGTGTCCGTCCAGCTGGGCCCCCCTCGTGTGTCCATCCAGCTGGGCCCCCCCTCGTGTGTCTGTCCAGCTGGGCCGCCCCTTGTGTGTCTGTCCAGCTGGGCCCCCCCTCGTGTGTCTGTCCAGCTGGGCGCCCCCTTGTGTGTCTGTCCAGCTGGGCCCCCCCTCGTGTGTCTGTCCAGCTGGGCCCCCCCTTGTGTGTCTGTCCAGCTGGGCCCCCCCTTGTGTGTCTGTCCAGCTGGGCCCCCCCTTGTGTGTCTGTCCAGCTGGGCCCCCCCTTGTGTGTCTGTCCAGCTGGGCCCCCCTTGTGTGTCTGTCCAGCTGGGCCCCCCCTTGTGTGTCTGTCCAGCTGGGCCCCCCCTTGTGTGTCTGTCCAGCTGGGCCCCCCCCTTGTGTGTCTGTCCAACTTGGCCCCCCCTTGTGTGTCTGTCCAGCTGGGCCCCCCTTGTGTGTCTGTCCAGCTGGGCCCCCCTTGTGTGTCTGTCCAGCTGGGCCCCCCTTGTGTGTCTGTCCAGCTGGGCCCCCCCTTGTGTGTCTGTCCAGCTGGGCCCCCCCTTGTGTGTCTGTCCAGCTGGGCCCCCCCTTGTGTGTCTGTCCAGCTGGGCCCCCCCTTGTGTGTCTGTCCAGCTGGGCCCCCCCTTGTGTGTCTGTCCAGCTGGGCCCCCCCTTGTGTGTCTGTCCAGCTGGGCCCCCCCTTGTGTGTCTGTCCAGCTGGGCCCCCCTTGTGTGTCTGTCCAGCTGGGCCCCCCCTTGTGTGTCTGTCCAGCTGGGCCCCCCCTTGTGTGTCTGTCCAGCTGGGCCCCCCCTTGTGTGTCTGTCCAACTTGGCCCCCCCTTGTGTGTCTGTCCAGCTGGGCCCCCCCCTTGTGTGTCTGTCCAGCTGGGCCCCCCCTTGTGTGTCTGTCCAACTTGGCCCCCCCTTGTGTGTCTGTCCAGCTGGGCCGCCCCCTTGTGTGTCTGTCCAACTTGGCCCCCCCTTGTGTGTCTGTCCAGCTGGGCCCCCCCTTGTGTGTCTGTCCAGCTGGGCCCCCCCCTTGTGTGTCTGTCCAGCTGGGCCCCCCCCTTGTGTGTCTGTCCAACTTGGCCCCCCCTTGTGTGTCTGTCCAGCTGGGCCCCCCCTTGTGTGTCTGTCCAGCTGGCCCCCCCCCCTTGTGTGTCTGTCCAGCTGGGCCCCCCCCTTGTGTGTCTGTCCAACTTGGCCCCCCCTTGTGTGTCTGTCCAGCTGGGCCCCCCCCTTGTGTGTCTGTCCAGCTGGGCCCCCCCCTTGTGTGTCTGTCCAGCTGGGCCCCCCCCTTGTGTGTCTGTCCAGCTGGGCCCCCCCCTTGTGTGTCTGTCCAGCTGGGCCCCCCCTTGTGTGTCTGTCCAGCTGGGCCCCCCCCTGTGTGTCTGTCCAGCTGGGCCCCCCCCTTGTAGGTCTGTCCAGCTGGGCCCCCCCTTGTGTGTCCTGCTGGCCCCCGCCTTGTGTGTCCAGACTATTACACACACACACACACACACACACACACACACCTCTTACCTTCCTGCGATCCCATGCGGTGTCCTCCTTCTCCTGAGTTGCGCGCCTCCTTCACAGCAGGCGCATGACGATGACGTCATAAGCCGGCCGGCGAAGGGAGACACGCAGCTTCAGCTGCTTCACTGGGACGTGCGCCGCGGTGGTTCAGGTAATGAACGCTGCGTGCGCGCGTCCCTGCATACACTGTGCCTGCGCTTTTAAAGGGCCCGTGCCCCTTAAAACCGCAGGATTTTTTTTTGTTCTCTTCTCCCCCCTCTACTCTGCAGCAGGGGGCGGGGCCCACCGGGAAATTTCCCGGTATCCCGCCAGCCCAGACCGACCCTGCATACAATACATATACTATAATGCACACCCAACAGACCTCCATACAGTACATATAGTACTCCACTGCCCGGCACAATGCGGCGCGATGAAGTGATGGCATTGCGCCCACTGGCTCAGACATCAGATGCTGAGGGAGAATGATAGGGGAAGGAGTGGACAGCTGGCACCGGGTCCCACCTCCGAATCACAGGCCCCATAGCGATTGTGTGGCCTGCTGCTAATATTGCTCGGGGTCTATGGTAGAGTGTGGGCCATGGTCAACCGCCCAAAGTGCTCCCCCATAATGCCGGCCCAGGAGATGTGGTATGATCAGACCATGTTCCTGCACAGTCAGACACAGCCATTACTCAGTACACAACAGGGGCACATTTATAAGATTATCTCAGCACAGGGACATTTTTTTTAAACACATCCAATTGTGGAACTTATTTTTATTCCAAGATCTATTAATTAAAATGTACTTTATTTGTGGGAAAAACCCTTTAATACAAAATTTAAGGGAGAAAGACCCACAAACAAGCTACACCTGAAGTCAGCTGCAGTAAAGGCCTGGCAAAGCATCAAATAGGAGGAAACCCAGCATTTGGTGACGTCCATAACTTCCAGACCTCAGGCAGTCATTGCCTGCAGAGGATTCTCTACAAAGTATTAATAATGAACATTTTATTTATGGTAAAGTTAATTTATCCAACTACTTTTGTGGCCTTGAAATGAGGAGGCTATGTAGAAAAATGGTTGCAATTCCTAAACATTTCACAGGATAATTTTGTTCAAACCCTTTAATTGAACCTGAAAGTCTACACTTCAATTGCATCTCAGTTGTTTCATTTTAAATAAAAAATAGTGGCATGTAGAGCTCAAATCACAAAGATTCAGTCACTGTCCAAATATTTCTGGATCTAACTGTATGTAATGTATGACTGTTAAATGACAGTAAGCAGGGCTTATATATGATCAAATCAGAGGTGTAGCTAGGGTTTTGGTTCGGGGGGGGGGGGCAAAACTTCTGAGTGGGCCCCTAATCAGGTAACCCTGATTACAAAAATAGTGGCGCACCCAGACAGTGGATGTAGGAGAACCTCAGCAGAGGACAGCGCTGTTACTGAAAATAATCTCTATACAAAGAGCAGCACTGCTATTACCGCCATATGGTGACATATTGCTAGATACCAGTCCAGCAGAACATATAAGAGATCACAGCACAGTTATATATAGTAACTTACAGCTGATGTTCTTTCTGATTAAATTGTTCACTTTTCCCGTCTTTTCCATCTGGCCCAGACCGACACAACGACTTCTCCATCCAGGACTCAGAGTCTCAGGTCTAAAGAGATCATAACAAAGACACATTTGACTTCTTACATTTCAGGCCCTGTCCCCATCTATTCCCAACCTGCACAAACACCTCTTCCTGCTGATACCCCAATACTGAGCCTCTTTTGCTCTACATGTCCATATTACTGCACCTTCTGTGTGCTCTCAAAATGGTAAAGCAACCCTCTAGAATATAGTAATGCCCTGTGCAAGTGCCCTAGAAAACAGTGACACATTTTGCCCCCTAGAAAGTAATAATGCCCTCTGTGTGCTCCCCTGACAGTCACAATAACCTGAGTTACCCTATAACGATAAGTGCCCACTTAACATTTAATAATGTCCTGAGTCTCCCCCCATGCACAGCTCTCCTATACACAGTATGATGCTCTCCTATACACAGTATAATGCCCCCTCACTGTATAGTACCCAACACACAGTATACTGACCCTTTAGTAGCCTCCAAACTGATGTCTCCAACACTGTATGATGGACTCCACATTGTGCAAAGACCCCATTATCTCCCATACTGTATGATGGCCCCCACACTGTGCAAAGACCCCACATTATCTCCCACACTGTATGATAGCCCCCACACTGTGAAGAGACCCCACATTATCCCCCACACTGTATGCTGGCTCTCACACTGTGTAAAGACCCCACATTATCTCCCACACTGTATTATGGCCCCCACACTGCACAAAGACCCCACATTATCTCCCACATTGTATGAAGGCCCCCACACTATACAAATACCCCACATTATCTCCCACACTGTATGATGGCCCCTACACTGTGAAAAGACCGCAAATAATCTCCCATACTGTATGACCCTAACTGTAATCCCCACACTGTATAAATAACCTCCATATAGTATAATGCACCAGACAATCCACAATAAAGTATAGTGCACTCCCCAGAGGAAGAGTTTGCAGGATAATCCCCCCCATAGGAAGTCTGTAGCATAATCCCCCCACCCCGCATAGGCAGTCTGTAGCAAATTCCTCACACCCCCCATAGGCAGTCTGTAGCATAATCCCCCCACCCCCAAATAGGCAGTCTGTAACATAATTTCCCCACCCCCCATAGACATTATGTAGCATAATCCCCCCACCGCCTATAGGCGGTCTCTAGCATAATCCCCCACCCACCCCATAGGCAGTCTGTAGCGTAATCCCCCCACCCCCTATAGGCAGTCTGCAGCATAAACCCCCAACAGGCAGTCTGTAGCATAATCCCCCACCCCCCATAGGCAGTCTGTAGCATAATTCCCCCCACCCCCCATAGGCAGTCTGTTGCATAATCCCCCCATCCCCCATAGGCAGTCTGTAGAATAATCCCCCCACTCCCTCATAGGCAGTCTGCAGCATAATTCCCCCCAAACCTCATAGACAGTCTGTAGCATAATCTCCCCACCCCCATAGGCTGTCTGTAGAATAATCCCCCCACCCCCCCTATAGGCAGTCTGCAGCATAATCCCCCCACCCTCCCATAGGCAGTCTGTAGCATAATCCCCCCACCCCCCATAGGCAGTCTGTAGCATAATCCCCCCACCCCCATAGGCAGTCTGTAGCATAATCCCCCCATAAGAAAAAATAAATAAATAAGCACAATACTTACCTCTCTCTCCTCCTGGTTCCCCCGCTGCTCTGAGCGCCCGGCCGGTACACATCTTCAGCACAGCGGGCCGGGTGCTCAGACACAGAGGTCGCTCCCTCTCCCATCACTGAGCTCGCGGTTGTGGTGAATGGTGGGGGGGCCCAATGCTGGCACCGGGGGCACCCCTCCTGCTCAAGGGCCCCATAGCGGCCGCCAGGCAGTGCAGGGACATCGAGTCTCCCTGCTGTGCCCGGAGTGTAACTGTAGCAGCGTGCTGCTCATGCCCTGTCTCAGACTTTCATGGCGGGGTGCCGGGAAATTTCCCGGTGGGCCCCAGGCCCCCTGCAGAGAAGAATTAAAAAAAAAAAAAGTGGTCGCGGGCCCTTTGAATGACTAACATGGCAGCAGCACCTGGCAACTAGTGCTGAGCGAGCGTGGTCGGATAAGGCGTGATCCCAGCATGCTCGGATGTTATCCGAGTATCTTGTAGTGCTCTGCTAATATGCTCGAGTCCCCGAGGTAGCATGTTTTGCGGCGGTAGACAGACGCAACACATGCAGGAATTGCCTGTTTGTTAGGTAAGCTCTAACAGCCTCAGGTTGGGCTCCATGGGAGTGTCACAATCAAGGTGCCGGACATTATAACAGCACCCTCACTGTGTAGTTCGCGGTGACTGTAATGTCTCCCTCCTTGCACCGACCCAATAACGGGAAGCGAGTGGCGGCAGGGAGAATAAAATGTAATTTTCTCTGTGTAGCCAACGCTTTTCCAATAAGCCGTCTAACCAGGCTTTAAACCCTATTTACCTGCAGATTACCCCTATATCTGCAGATAAATAGTGTTTTTCAAGGTGACAGGTTACCATTAAATGGACTCCGGCAGTACGGAATGACTGTTCGAACAAAGTCCTGCCGCTTGGTGCTCCACAGCGCGGCCAATCATGTAATTATAGTACATTATAGAAAAGCATAACAAGTAATAAAAACGTTTATGGTGGGCTGTAGTGTGGGCCCCTAGAGTCAGTTCCTCTGGTGGGCCCTAGGCACCCCAGTCCGACCCTGCTCACGCCGCTATGACTCGCCCCCTGGGCCGTGGGGTACCCGGAACCGAGCCTTCTGTACGATGCTGGGGGTAGTAGTGGCAACCCGATCCCGTGGCTCAGGGTGGTCGGACCAAATTGCGGCGGTCTATTTATCAGTGTTTTGAATGTCCGACTACGCCACCAGTGGATTGCGGTCAGGGATAACCGCCGCTGCAAGGCAGACCGCTGGGGCAGATGTGGGTGTGCAGCACAGAGTAGTACAACTCCCCACGGGAGGAGTGTAGCCCCAGGGCAGTGTAGGTGGATGTTGGGAGTTGTAATTCCGGTCGCAATAGTCAGACTGCAGAGTCCACTTAAACAGTTTAGGGTCTTTATTGAAACCGATGGTAGTGACCCAACAACTGTCCCGACTAGGAGGGGGCCTGGACTTCTGAGAACAAGCGGGAAGCCCTGCCCTTCTGGTCAGGGTGAGGGTGTAGGCCTACCGTGCTCACTAGGCTCTTCCTTACTATTTCCCTTTTTGTGGTATAATAGACCACGTTCCTGAGCGTACCGTGTATTCTCGCCCGTATGGCTTGCAACTTGGGTGCCTTTTTACCTTGGGCCTCTCTTGGCCTTGCTGGTCCCTTCTGCTGTGGCGGAGCCTCCGGGCTTCTTAGGCCAAAGGATATAAAATCCCTTGCGGGCTGGTTATCTGCTGCAGGACATAGAATCCTAACAGCCTCGGATGCCAATGTCCGGTTAGGTGGTTTCTCTCAGCCAGGACAGGCTCCCATGAAAACACTACAGGGAAGGAAATAGCAAACAACATCACATATTGAGTTCTTAGGGTCACAGTGTGGTCTGTGACCGGGTGTCCATATCACCAAACCAAGGGGAGCCTTAACCAGGTGGGGGTCTGTCCTAGCCCCGAGTCCTTGGCTGTCTTTATTCATTCCGTTGGTTAAGCTCCGAACATATTTTACAAGAAAGTCCCGGTTACTCAAAGTTCATAACCTGTTAGTCCATTTAGTCAACTGAAAGAAACTGAAAAAAACATAATTACTGGTCACGCTATTAACTGTTTATACATTTGACAATTATTTACAAGGGTTATTTACAGTTCTTAATACACCCTATATTTTCCAGCGAGCGGGTATCTGCCCCCTAGTGCTCCGGGTTGACCTACGTAACCCACTGTCTGGTGGTGGTCTAACCTGGCTTTCCCCACTAGCATTTAGGGTACAGTTACTAGCTGGGTTTACAGGCAGTGCAGGCAGCTGTCTGCGGGTCCTTTGGCTTACCGCAGGCATGGCAGGCTCACTGTCAGCAGAGGGTTGACTCTCCTGGGCTGCTGGCATGGGTTCTTCTGCCTCTGGGGCTGCTTGTTCCTCTGATTCTTCCTGCTGCCCTGTAGGTTCCTGCTGGGTTGGTTGAAGGAAGTGTAGGACGGGTACCACTATTGTTACATACATAGTTATATAGTTTATAAGGCCGAAAAAAGATAAGCGTCCATCTAGTTCAGCCTATTTCTTGTGCACTGCAGCTATTCCGCAGCGTTGATCCAGGGGAAGCCAAAAAAAAAACATGTGGTATAGGCCAATTTGCATCATTGAGGAAAAATTCACTTCCCGACACCAATCTGTCAGTCAGATTAAATCCCTGGATTAATTAACTATCACTAAGCATAAGATGTAATTTTATTGTTCTCAAGAAAGGCTTCCAGGCCTCTCTTGAACTCATTAAGTGAGTTGGACATCACCACTTCCTCTCCCAGAGAGTTCCAGAGTCTCACGGCTCTGACCGTAAAGAATCCCCTTCAATGCTGGTGCAGGAACCTCCTTTCCTCCAGACGCATAGTGTGCCCCCTCGTCTTTGTCACCATCCTTGGTATAAACAGGTCATGGGAGAGATCTCTGTACTGCCCCCTGATGTATTTATACATGTTTATGAGGTCTCCCCTAAGCCTTCTCTTTTCCAACGTAAATAGGCCTAATTTTGACAACCTTTCTGGGTATTCTAGTCCCTCCATTCCCTTTATTACCTTAGTCGCCCTCCTTTGTACCCTCTCTAGCTCCAATATGTCTTTCCTGAGCACCGGAGCCCAGAACTGTGCACAATATTCTAAGTGCGGCCTTACCAGCGCTTTATACAGAGGAAGAACAATGTTCTCATCATATGCCCCTATTCCTCTTCTGATGCATGCCATGACTCTATTTGCCTTCGCAGCTGCTGCCTGACACTGGGCACTCCAATTTAATTTGCTATTAACGAAGACGCCCAGGTTCTTCTCCATGTCAGATTTCCCCAACGGTTTCCCATTTAATATGTTATATGTGTAACGGATCTGGGAGGCGGAACCTCTGAGCTACTATACAAGGGGGCGGTCCTTGTAAGGGAGCGGGTGGCGACCAGGGAAGACGGGCAGGCAGTCACAGCAGGTGACCGGGACAGTCTCTGAGTGAACGGGCTGGAGGTCACGGCAAGTGACCGGGGCAGTCTCTGGATGAACGGGCAGGAGATCACGGCAAGTGACCGGGGCAGTCTCTGGATGAACGGACAGGAGGTCACGGCAAGTGACCGGGGCAGTCTCTGGATGAACGGGCAGGAGGTCACGGCAAGTGACCGGGGCAGTCTCTGGGTAAAGGGTAGGTACGACCTGTGATGGCAGAGCCTCCAGGTAGGCTAGCAGGCAGATGGTTGATGTGTGCTCCCAGGTGAGCAAGCGAGAGTCTCTGGAATGGCAGGTGGTCACAGCACGTGACGGCGGAGCCTCCAGGTAGGCTAGCAGGCAGGTAACAGGTGTGCGCTCCCAGGTGAGCGGGCAGGAGTCTCTGGAATGGCAGGTGGTCACAGCACGTGACGGCGGAGCCTCCAGGTAGGCTAGCAGGCACGTAACAGGTGTGCGCTCCCAGATGAGCGGGCAGGAGTCTCTGGAATGGCAGGTGGTCACAGCACGTGACAGCGGAGCCTCCAGGTAGGCTAGCAGGCAGGTAACAGGTGTGCGCTCCCAGGTGAGCGGGCAAGCTGGTCCATAGACAGACTGACAGGAGTTGGAGGGCAGACCGTCGGACCTCAGGCTAGCGGCAGGTAGCAGAGGAGCGCTCTCAGGTGAGCGGGCAAGCTGGTCCTTAGACAGACTGACAGGAGTCGGTAGGCAGACCGTCGGACCTCAGGCTAGCAGGCAGGTAAGCAGAATATCAGGCAGGAATCAGACAGCAAACTGGCAGGAATCTGGCAGGTAACTGGCAACGGGACCTGAGGGCTGAAGCAGAGTAGTGAACAGTGCAACAACATTGCTCGGGCACCTCCATTTTGGAGGAGGTGCCTTATACATGGTGAAGTCCTCCGGTCATTGGCCGGGGACTCCTTAGGACGGCGCGCGCGGCCCCTTTAAGAGGGAGGGAGCGCGCGCGCGTGCGCCCTAAGCACAGTGGCCGGGAAGGAGCGCGCGCTGCCAGCAGAGCGGGAGGAGGATGCCGGGCTCGGAGCAGAGGGGTGAGGGGAACAGCGTCCCTGCCTAGCAGAGGGCAGGGACGCCGGCGCTACAGTACCCCCCCCTTTAGGCCCCCCCTTTTTTAGGCCAGAGAGAAATTTAGCTAGGATGAGAGGGGCATGGATGTTCTCCCGGGGCTCCCACGTTCTCTCTTCAGGACCAAACCCCTTCCAATCTACTAGAAAAAAGGTCTTCCCTCTTACCCTTTTGGTGGCCAGAATGTTCTCTACCTCAAATTCGTTTTCAGCGGAAACCGGAGCAGGAGGCGTACCTGTAGACTTGGAAAAAGAGTTAAGTACCACAGGTTTGAGGAGAGATACATGGAAGGAGTTAGGGATCCGCAAGTTGGCCGGGAGTTTCAATTTATAGGCCACCGGGTTGATCTGACTGATGACCTCCAGAGGACCGATGAACCGAGGCCCTAACTTATAGGAAGGAATCTTGAGCCGGACATACTTGGACGAGAGCCAGACTTTATCCCCTGGACGGAATTGAGGAGGATCCAGACGTTTTTTGTCAGCATGTCTTTTCATACGCTCGGATGACAGAAGGAGTGCGGATCGGGTACTCTCCCATATGGAGGAAAATTTGTTAACAAGAGATTCCGCAGCCGGATTGTCCACCGAGGTGGAGACGGGAAATGGGATCCGAGGATGCTGACCGAAGACAACAAAAAACGGGGATTTGGAGGAAGATTCGCTCTCGTGATTGTTGTAAGAAAATTCGGCCCATGGCAGGAGATCCACCCAGTCTGAATGGTGGGCATTAACGAAGTGCAGGAGGTAACTGGTCAGGTTCTGATTGATCCGCTCCACTTGACCATTAGACTGTGGGTGGTAAGCGGAGGAGAAGTCCAGGGTGACGTCTAGCAGTTTACAAGTGGCTCTCCAGAAGCGTGAAGTGAACTGTACCCCACGATCCGACACGATGTGGAGGGGCAGGCCATGAAGACGGAAGATGTGGCGGATAAAGTCTTTAGCCAGCTCGGGTGCAGACGGGAGGCCTGGCAGGGGAACGAAATGAGCCATCTTGGAAAAGCGGTCAGTGACCACCCAAATGACTGTACAACCGGCAGAGACGGGAAGATCAGTTATAAAGTCCATTGCTATATGCTGCCAGGGGGCAGCAGGTACTGGGAGCGGAAGGAGGCGACCGGCTGGCAGATGTCTCGGAACCTTGTTGCGGGCGCAGGACACACAGGCAGAAACAAAGTCTATTACGTCCTTGTGCAGGGTAGGCCACCAGTAGTGCCGGGTAATAAGCTGGAGGGTCTTTTTCTGACCGGCGTGGCCAGCTAGTTTAGACGAGTGACCCCAGTGTAGGATCTTCTCCCGATCAGGTACTGATACGAACGTCTTACCGGGAGGGAGACGATTTAGACTCACGGGAGCCACCTGCATTACTCTGGCGGGATCGATGATGTGTTTCGGTTCCTCCTCGAGATCAGACACCAGAAAGGATCGGGACAAGGCGTCCGCCTTGATGTTTTTGTCAGCTGGGCGAAAATGAAGAATAAAATCAAAGCGAGCAAAAAACAAGGACCACCGAGCTTGGCGCGGGTTAAGTCTCTGGGCATGCTGGAGGTAAGCCAAGTTCTTGTGGTCAGTGTAAATTATTACCGGGTGAAGAGCCCCTTCGAGCAGGTAACGCCACTCCTCCAATGCCAGCTTGATGGCCAATAACTCTCGATCTCCTATGGAATAGTTGCGCTCAGAAGAGGAGAAGAGTTTGGAGAAGAAGCCACAAGTTACCATTCTCCCGGAAGATGATTTTTGGGTAAGTACCGCTCCGGCTCCAGAGGAGGAGGCGTCAACCTCCAGGAAGAACTGCTTGTTGCCATCTGGGCGATGCAGCACCGGGGCAGAAGAGAAAGCCTGTTTTAAGGAAAGAAAGGCCTCCTCTACTTCGGGCGGCCACTCTCTGGGATTAGTGCCCTTACGGGTGAGCGCGGAAATTGGGGCAGTCCGGGAAGAGAAGTGCGGAATGAAGAGGCGGTAGTAGTTGGCGAAGCCCAGGAACCGCTGAATGGCCTTCAACCCCTCCGGTCGGGGCCATTTCTCGATGGCAGACAGTTTCTCTGGATCCATTCGAAGGCCGGTCTGAGAAATAATGTAGCCCAAAAACGGAAGCGAGGTCTGCTCAAAGAGGCACTTCTCATATTTAGCGAAGAGGTGATTCTGCCTGAGCCTGAGCAGGACCTGACGAACGTCTCTCCGGTGAGTCTGGAGATCCGGAGAGAAGACCAAGATGTCGTCCAGGTACACCACTACGCAGGAGTAGAGAAGGTCCCGGAAGATGTCATTGACCAACTCTTGAAAGACGGCAGGAGCGTTACAGAGACCAAAGGGCATTACCAGATATTCATAGTGGCCGTCCCGGGTGTTGAATGCAGTCTTCCATTCATCCCCTTGACGGATACGGACCAGGTTGTACGCCCCACGGAGGTCCAGTTTGGTGAAGATTCTAGCCCCCCTCAGACGATCAAATAATTCTGGAATGAGCGGAAGGGGGTACTTATTCTTCACCGTGATCTGGTTAAGGCCTCTATAGTCTATACAGGGATTGAGAGAGCCGTCCTTCTTTTTTACGAAAAAGAAGCCTGCTCCCGCCGGGGAGGTAGATTTCCGGATGAATCCCCTGGCCAAATTCTCCTCAATATATTCGGACATCGACCGGGTCTCAGCAGCGGACAATGGGTAAATACGCCCACGGGGAGGCGTAGTACCGGGTAACAGGTCGATAGGACAGTCGTATGGTCTATGAGGGGGTAATGTCTCTGCCTCCTTTTTATTAAAGACATCAGCAAATTACCAATAGGGAATCGGAAGTCCAGGTAGATTAGTTGGGGTAGGAGAAGGACGGGCGGGATGAACAGGAACCAAACAAGTCTTATGACAGTCCTGTCCCCAGCGAAGGACTTCTCCGGTCTGCCAGTCAAGCACGGGTGCATGTCTCTGGAGCCAAGGTAGACCTAGTAAGAGGGCGTGAGAGAGTCCAGGCAGAACATGAAAAGAGATGCTCTCAGAATGCAGCATTCCCACCTGCAGAGTTACGGATTCGGTGATGAGTTGGATGGGACGTGGTAAGAGGCCCCCATCCACAGCAGCGACAGATAATGGTATAGCCAGAGGTTTGGTGGGAATGCGGTATTTTTCTACCAGGGCCTGTGAAATAAGATTCCCGGCCGCTCCAGAGTCAAGTTGGGCTAGTTCGAAATAACGATTCTCCCCGCAGATAATTGAGACTCACAGCAGCAGAGATGGAGAGGATTTATTCTTGTCTAGGTCGACCTCTCTGAGCGAACCTAGACACAGGCGTTTCCCGACCTCTCCGGGCAGGTTCGGATCCGGTGCTCCTTACTGCCACAGTAGAAGCAGCTCCCCTCGGCACGGCGTAAGTCCTGACGGGTTTTGACCGTCTTGGTCTGGTCGACCTGCATAGGCTCAGGAGAGTGTACCTGGGGAGAAACGGAGGGAGTGACGGATTTCTGAAAAGTAGGAGCTAGACGTGGAAACCTCCTCTCACGGGTGACTACTTTGGCACGCTCCTGGAACCGTAGGTCAATCCGGGTGGCAAGAGTTATTAGGTCATCGAGAGTGGTAGGAATGTCTCGACCGGCAAGTACATCTTTAATACGGCCGGACAGACCCTCCCAGAAGACAGATACCAGAGCGTCGTTATCCCAGGCCAGCTCCGAGGCAAGGGTACGAAACCGTATGGCATATTGGCCCTCGGTGAGACTTCCCTGACGGAGGCGTAGCAGAGATGATGCGGATGAGGTCTTCCGTCCAGGTTCGTCGAAGACTTTTCCGGAAAGCCGTGAGAAAGGCAGGCAAGTCGGACACCAGGGGGTCTCCTCTCTCCCATAGAGGATTTAGCCAGGCCAGGGCCTCCCCGGTGAGATGGGACATGATGAAGGCAATTTTGGCCCGGTCGGAGTTAAACTGGTGGGACAGGAGTTCAAAGTGCAGGGTGCACTGATTTATAAAGCCCCGAGCCTGAGCGGAGTCGCCTCCGAAGCGAGGAGGTGCGGAAAGCCGGAGTCCGGGGTAGGATACCATAGTATTGGTGGGCAGCGGAGCTGCCGGATTGCGAGTCATGGCTCTGGCGGTGGTTGCTGGTGGAGCAGTCAGAGTGTCCAGGCGAGTATTGACATTCCGCAGGTGACCCAGGATGGACTCCTGTTGGGACCTCTGACGGGACAGTTCATGACACAGGTCCGAGAGTGAGGGAGCTTGGGTGCCACCGGGTTCCATGGCCCGAGCAAACTGTAACGGGTCTGGGAGGCGGAACCTCTGAGCTACTATACAAGGGGGCGGTCCTTGTAAGGGAGCGGGTGGCGACCAGGGAAGACGGGCAGGCAGTCACAGCAGGTGACCGGGACAGTCTCTGAGTGAACGGGCTGGAGGTCACGGCAAGTGACCGGGGCAGTCTCTGGATGAACGGGCAGGAGATCACGGCAAGTGACCGGGGCAGTCTCTGGATGAACGGGCAGGAGGTCACGGCAAGTGACCGGGGCAGTCTCTGGATGAACGGGCAGGAGGTCATGGCAAGTGACCGGGGCAGTCTCTGGGTAAAGGGTAGGTACGACCTGTGATGGCAGAGCCTCCAGGTAGGCTAGCAGGCAGATGGTTGATGTGTGCTCCCAGGTGAGCAAGCGAGAGTCTCTGGAATGGCAGGTGGTCACAGCACGTGACGGCGGAGCCTCCAGGTAGGCTAGCAGGCAGGTAACAGGTGTGCGCTCCCAGGTGAGCGGGCAGGAGTCTCTGGAATGGCAGGTGGTCACAGCACGTGACGGCGGAGCCTCCAGGTAGGCTAGCAGGCAGGTAACAGGTGTGCGCTCCCAGGTGAGCGGGCAGGAGTCTCTGGAATGGCAGGTGGTCACAGCA
The DNA here is from genome assembly GCF_046119375.1 of Phyllobates terribilis. NCBI lineage: Eukaryota > Metazoa > Chordata > Amphibia > Anura > Dendrobatidae > Phyllobates > Phyllobates terribilis. Next base: position 872,092 of record NW_027362898.1, on the reverse strand, counting down.
TGTGACAGCGGAGCCTCCAGGTAGGCTAGCAGGCAGGTAACAGGTGTGCGCTCCCAGGTGAGCGGGCAAGCTGGTCCATAGACAGACTGACAGGAGTTGGAGGGCAGACCGTCGGACCTCAGGCTAGCGGCAGGTAGCAGAGGAGCGCTCTCAGGTGAGCGGGCAAGCTGGTCCTTAGACAGACTGACAGGAGTCGGTAGGCAGACCGTCGGACCTCAGGCTAGCAGGCAGGTAAGCAGAATATCAGGCAGGAATCAGACAGCAAACTGGCAGGAATCTGGCAGGTAACTGGCAACGGGACCTGAGGGCTGAAGCAGAGTAGTGAACAGTGCAACAACATTGCTCGGGCACCTCCATTTTGGAGGAGGTGCCTTATATATGGTGAAGTCCTCCGGCCATTGGCCGGGGACACCTTAGGACGGCGCGCGCGGCCCCTTTAAGAGGGAGGGAGCGCGCGCGCGCGCGCCCTAAGCACAGTGGCCGGGAAGGAGCGCGCGCTGCCAGCAGAGCGGGAGGAGGACGCCGGGCTCGGAGCAGAGGGGTGAGGGGAACAGCGTCCCTGCCTAGCAGAGGGCAGGGACGCCGGCGCTACAATATGTATGTATTGCATAATTTATCCGAGTCCAGGACCGGGGAAACTCTCCAAGAACTGTGCTGATCATTTCTTCCTTGTCCTCTGCGGGTTCAAGGTCATCTTGATCTTCTCCTGCACTCTGTAGCTGCTCGGGGCACCTTTTTAGGTGGTCTCTGGAGACGGTGCTAGTGGTTTCTCCTCCATCCTTTGTAATTACACATACCTTCGAGTTGTCGTGGTTGGACGGCAGTACTGTGTACGGGTCTCTCTCCCACTGGTCATCTAGCTTGTGAAGCTTTCTCTTCTGCTTCAGGACCTGCTCACCAGGTTCCAGGGGACCAGCAGGGGCGTGTTGGTTGAAGAGCCTCTCTTGCTTTTCTCTTGCTTGAGCCAGGCTCCTCTCCACGCTCTCCTGTACCTTTTTGTACTGTAGCTGCCGTTCCGTATCCCAATCCGCGTCTGGGGAGGTGTCCTCAGGTGTCAGGACTCCCATCTCCAGGTCTATCGGCAGCTTACCTGGTCTTGCTCGAATCAGGTAAGCCGGGGTGCAACTTGTAGCATTCACCGGGATATGGTTGTATAAGTCTATCAGGTCTGGCAGCTTCTCCGGCCACAGGCTGCGTTCTTCCAGGGGCAACGTTTTGAGGAGATCAATGACGATATTATTCATTTTCTCACACAGCCCATTGGTTTGCGGGTGGTAAGGCGTTGTCCGAATCTTCTTACAGCCGTAGAGGTTGCAGAACTCCTGAAAGATTTCCGCCTCGAACGCTATACCTTGATCTGTCAAGACCTGTTCCGGATACCCGTGTGGATGGCAGAAGTGTTGTTGGAAGGCTCTGGCCGCTGTTTGGGCTGTCAAGTCTTTAACGGGAACCACCACCAGGAACCGGGAATAGTGATCCACTATTGTCAGAGCATAGACGTAGCCCGACCGGCTTGGAGCCAATTTCACATGGTCCAGAGCTACCAGCTCAAGAGGCTGCCTGGTGACGATGGGCCTCAAGGGTGTCTTCTGGCTGGTACCGTCCTTCCTTCTGAGGTGACATGAGCCGCAGTCCCTGCACCACTTCTCTATGGCCCCTCTCATACCGATCCAGAAGAACCGCTCTCTCAGTAGGAACTCCAGTTTCTTCCACCCGAAGTTTCCCGCTCTGTCATGGTAGGCCTCCAGGACCATTGCTGCATCTCGTTTTGGGACCACTACTTGCCAGGTCAGCTTGTGCATCCGGTGGTTGACAAGTCTTCTGCACAGCTTAACTTCGTAGAGGAATAGCCTGCTTTTCTCCTACCAAAACTGCTTGGCTTCCTTTGGAGCGTCTGGGCCAGGGCTAGCGTCTGCCTGGGTTAACATGTCCTTCACCAGGCGTATTGCAGGATCACTATCTTGTGTTTCAGCCCAGCCGTGGTGGGGCAAAGGGTTGAACATGATGGTGGTTAGGTCTTTGTCTCTTACCCGGTGAGAATACTGAGTGGCCCCATACCGGTGGAACGCAGGGAGCTCTACTTCCTCCTGCTCTTCCGAGTCTTCTTCTCCTTTGGGCAGGTGGGACATTCTTGATAGGGCGTCTGCATTGGCGTTGGTTCTGCCTGCCCGGTATTTGATTGTGAAGTCATAATTTGATAGCCAGGCCATCCACCGCTGTTCCAGGGCACCAAGTCTTGCATTGTCCAGGTGTGTCAACGGGTTGTTGTCCGTGTACACAGTGAACTTTGCGGAGGCCAGGTAATGTTTAAACCGTTCTGTGACGGCCCACACCACTGCCAAGAATTCTAGCTTGAAGGAGCTGTAATTCTCCAGGTTTCTTTCAGTGGGCCTCAGCTTCCGGCTGGCATACGCTATCACTCGTTCCCTGCCCTGTTGATTTTGGGACAGTACGGCTCCTAGCCCCACATTACTGGCGTCGGTGTGGAGGATAAAAGGCTGGCCATAATCAGGGTTGGCCAGAATTTCATCCCCCGTGAGGGCCATCTTCAGCTGGCGGAAGGAATCCTCTTCCAACTTATCCCACTTGAAGGGTGGCTTGTGACTTCTGGATTTAGACTGACCTATCAGGAGGTCCTGCATTGGAGCTGCCATCTTAGTGAACCCGGGGATGAACCTTCGGTAGTAGCCTACCAACCCGAGGAATTGCCTCACTTCTTTGATGTTAGAGGGGCTTGGCCAGCTCTTGATGGCCGTAACCTTGTCGGGGTCGGGGGCTACTCTCTCAGCACTCACCACGTGCCCCAGGTACTGTACCTTCGGTTTCAACAGGTGACACTTTGAGGGCTTCACTTTCAGGCCATAGCCTGCCAGGGCTTCGATCACCTCTGCCAGGTGTTTTAGATGGTCCTCGTAGGTCTTCGAATATACAATCACATTGTCTAAGTAAAGTAGGACTGTCTCAAAGTTTCGGTGCCCAAGGCAGCATTCCATCAGCCTCTGGAAGGTCCCAGGTGCGTTGCAGAGCCCGAAGGGCATACAGTTGAATTCACTTAATCCCATCGGGGTGGTGAAGGCGGTCTTCTCCTTGTCAGCCTCTGCCACAGGAACCTGCCAGTACCCGCTACTAAGGTCCAAAGTAGAGAAGAAAGTAGCTGATTTTAGTGCAGCCAAAGACTCCTCTATTCTAGGCAACAGGTATGCGTCTTTATGGGTGATACGATTGACTTGTCTATAGTCCATGCACATTCTCATAGTACCGTATTTCTTTTTTACCAGAACCAAGGGGGCTGCCCAGGGGCTGCAACTGTCTCTAATGACCCCGGCTTCCTTCATTTCTCTCAGCATGCCCTTTGCATTCTGATAGTGTGTGGGGGTACAGGTCTGTATCTTTCTTTTATTGGTGGGTGGGTCCCCGTGGGGATGTGGTGTTCGACCCCTTTCACTCTGCCGAAGTCTAGCGGGTGCTTACTAAAGATTCTCTCGTACTCTTGAACCACCCGGTAGACTCCTTGCTTTTGGTGCAAGGGAGTGGAGTCAGCACCCACGTGGAGTTTCTGGCACCAGTCCTCCTTGGGTTTCTGGGAGCCATTACCCTCCGCCTGGGGAGATGGAGGCAAGGGTTCCATGGCCCTGACAGCATTGTGTTCAACAGTATACAATTTGGCTAGTGTAGCGTACCGGGGCAAGTGTACTTCCCTTTCCCCAATGTTTACCATGGCTTGGTAGTCTCTCACTCTTAACCCGATTGCAGTCCGACACCAGATCATCATTTCACTTTTGGGCGGCATGGCAATGGGGAACGGGTCGCTCATCCTCACGCTACCGATCTCACCACCAGACAGTTCTACCTGTTGCCGTCTCATCAGGACTCTTATCTCTTTCTGGAGGACCCTCTGTTGGCTGGAGCTCGCATTCATTGTTACCAGCTGCAAAATTACAATTACTTCTGAAAGACAATTTTCAATCACGTTAGTACCCAAGGTTATTTTAGGGTGACTTTCTCGACGGTCAATGACCACAATGATCACTCCCTGTGCCGGCAGTTCAACTTTACCAATCTTAATGGTCATCTCTCTGAACCCCACCTGCGGCACGGGCTGGCCATTGCTGGCGATGAGGCTCAAGTCATTGTCTGGATAGCGGGTTATGTCAGTGTCACTCCAATACTGCTTAAAAAGTACATAGGGGATGGTAGTTACTTGTGACCCGGTATCCAGCAGTGCACTCATGGGGATACCGTCCAGCACTATGGGTAAAACTGGGCATCCCCCCACGTACTTATCACGCCAATTAGACGGGCCTGATGACCTTATGCCTGGGGGTTGGCCCTCTGCCCGAGGTCGGACCCGTTTAAAGTAAAGTACCTGGCTAAGTGTCGCGGCTGGCTGCAACGGCGGCAAATCGTCTGTCCATCCTCAGTGTAACGGTCGGTGGGCCTCCCTCTGAATGACAGGATCCTCCTCTGTCGACGCCACGGGACATCCTCCGGACTGGAAGCCAGCTTGATTGGTCCTGACGGGTCCATCTGTAACGACTGTACGGTCATGGTCAATGCAGCAACACTCTTTGTTAGTTCTTGGACCTGATGGTGCAGGTTTGCAGGCGGGGATGGATTTAGGGCCTGCGCATCAGCTCCCACAAGGTCTGCGGGATAGGGCGGTGCCCCCTGGTGGTAAGTGATGGAAGGGCGCCGGGAAGCTACAGCGCCACCTGGTGCGGGTTCTTGGAACACCCGGATGGCCCTATCTTTGAACTGTGCAAAAGTCAAATCGGGCGTATAGCTTGCAACTTGGGTGCCTTTTTACCTTGGGCCTCTCTTGGCCTTGCTGGTCCCTTCTGCTGTGGCGGAGCCTCCGGGCTTCTTAGGCCAAAGGATATAAAATCCCTTGCGGGCTGGTTATCTGATGCACGACATAGAATCCTAACAGCCTCGGATGCCAATGTCCGGTTAGGTGGTTTCTCTCAGCCAGGACAGGCTCTCCGCGCCTTACGTCCCTGGCTGGCAGTTCCTCCACTGCCTCACGACCTCCTCAGCTACAGCTGAACTGTCCCTCCTCCTCTGGGTCTAGTCTCACTCCTGAGCTAGGTCGTCCAGTTCTCCCTAACCCTGCCCCCAGTTCCAGCTTTTATAGGGGCAGCCAGCTCCCCCTACTGGCCTGGGACAGGAGGTGATGTATGCTAATTGTTCCTAACCAGAGAACCTCCCTCCTGCTCTCAGACACAGCCTTTATTATTTGTGGCATCCAGGCCTGGGGTGACACAGCTACAGTTACAATAATGTAGCTCCGGGTGGGCCCCCTCAGAGTGTGGGGCCCGGGGCGACAGCCCCCTCTGCCCCCCCGGTAGCTACGCTACTGGAACAAAAAGTATGCTGCTACAGGGATAATGGCATACAAAGATATTATTGTGAAAGCCCTTATAAAAACATCCCTACCTGACTGCAGAGGTTGGCACTCTGTCTGTAAGATGAAATGGAGTCACTGCTCCACAGAGACAATCCTGAGTATTCCGGGCTTCTCCCTAAAGCACACACTAAAAAATAACAACCACATAAGAAAAACTGCGAAACCAGACTGGGCCAAAAACCAATGGACGCACAAGTAAAAAAGAATCCCCTAAACAAGTAAAAGCTTAAACAACATCATTGCAATGTTGCGGCGACCAAAAAACGTAGTTCTGGAGTTTAGAATTTTTTTCTCATTACGCCGTTTACTGATCGGATTAATTATTTTTTTATTTTGATAGATTGGGCGATTCTGAACACAGCGATACCAAATATGTGTATGTGTGATTTTTTTTTATTGTTTTACTTTGAATTGGGGCGAAAGGGGGGTGTTTTAAACTTTTATTTTTTTAATATGTTTAAACATTTTTTTTAAACTTTTTGATTGCTTCAATAGTCTCAATGGGAGACTAAAAGCAGCACTTGCCTGATCGGCTCTGCTACATACAGACGATGATCAGATCGCCTCTATGTAGCAGATTTGTTCACGTGCTATGAGCCCCGACCACTGGGCGGCGCTCATAGCAATCTGGACATGAGAGCCACAGAGGTCTCCTGCAAATCTCTGGTTCTCATGCCAACCCATCGGTGACCCGCAATCATGTGACAGGGTCACCGATGGGCGGGGAAAGTGATGCGCCTCCGGCTTGGCGATGTTAAATGCCGCTGTCAGAGATTGACAGTGGCATTTAACTAGTTAACAGCTGCAGGTGGATTGCGATTCCACTCGTGGCTGTTGCGGGCACATGTCAGCTGTATAGATCAGCTGACATGTGCCCGACTTAGTGCGGGCTCAACGCCAGAGCCTGCGCTAAACAGGGGAATATGACCTGTGCCATACTATTACGGCATAGGTCGTAAATTAATGTGTCTCTCCTTAAACATCTAGTCCATTTTCCAAAGATTCGGGAACTACTCCTGCTCCTTTCAGCTCTGCAGACGTTTTTGAAGTAGAGAGTATCCTGGCTATCAAGAGGGTAAGAGTAAAGACCTTTTCTCTTGTAGATTGGAAGGGGTTTGGTTTTGAGAAGAGATCCTGGGAACCCAGAGAGAACATCCATACCCCTCTCCTCCTGGAGAAATTTCTTGCAGGCCTAAAAAACTAGGGGGCATAAAGGGGGGCACTGTAGCTTCGGCGTCTCTGCCTCCTACCCTCTTTCCCTGGCAGAAACGCCGGAGGGCACCCCCTCTCTCCACGCTGACTCAGCCCGGCACGCGCGCACAGTGCACATATGCCTGGGCATTGTGCTTAAGGTGTGCGTGCGCTCCCCTCCTCTTAAAGGGACAGCGCGCACCATCCTAAAGTGTCCCCGGCCAATGGCCGGAGGACTCTGGCTATTTAAGGCACCTCCTCCAATATGGAGGTGCTTGTGCAACTTAGTTTGTTTGTGGTTAACACTCTCTTTAGTTCCTGGTCCCAGTACATGTACCCAACTTTCTGCCTTTCTATCAGCCATGCCCACCTGCCTGCCTATCAGCCATGCCCGCCTGCCTATCAGCCGTGCCCACCAGCCTGTCTATCAGCCGCCGCCTGCCTGTCTATCGGCCGAAACCTCTTGCCTGTCCATCAGTGGTATCAGTCTGTGTCTGCCTCCTGTCTCTGGGAATCAGCTGCCAATCATCCGAGGTCAGTACTGGAGTAGCACCTGGTTCACCTTCCTCGTCCCTCCTTGGATCACGGAGTCGTTAAGCTGCCGTATATCTAAGGTCGGATTCTGTGAGGCACCTAGTTACGACCCTCCGATCCTTGCGCCGTGGAACAGTTCTTTCATCACCTGTCCCGTTACATATATATATATATACACACACACACAGTACAGACCACAGAGTGAAGGCAAAAGGGCCAACAAGTGCTAAGCATCTCTGGGAACTCCTTCAAGATTGTTGGAACACCATTTCTGGTGACTACCTCTTGAAGCTCATCAAGAGAATACCAAGAGTGTGCAAAGCAGTAATCAAAGCAAAAGGTGGCTACTTTGAAGAACCTAGAATATAAGACATATTTTCAGTTGTTTCACACTTTTTTGTTAACTATATAATTCCACATGTGTTAATTCATAGTTTTGATGCCTTCAGTGTGAATGTACAATTTTCATAAGCATGAAAATACAGAAAAATCTTTAAATGAGAAGGTGTGTCCAAACTTTTGGTCTGTACTGTATATATATGTATGTGCATATCCAAATGTATTTACATTATTTAAGCAAAAAGGAAAATTTATATATGTATGGAACTATGCCTATCCAAATCATATGATGAACAGTAAAAGTGATCACCATGCAATATCAAATGTCATAATGCAAAAAAGAATACAGAAATAAGTTCATAAAAAGTTTAATTTGTGCATATTATTACATACTGTGATGGATCAACCCCATACTCCAAGATTTTGCCACATGGGGGTTGTCGTAGCGCCTATGCAGCTAATGGGACATAATGTTATAAAGTGGGGTGAATATTGTGGATCACATATTGTTGGACATTTTGTGATATGACCGAAGCACTCCTGGCCCCCACCTTCCTGTGCTCACTTAGCAGTGGCAAACAGACAATGTGCTGATTAATGGGTTGTTGCATAACTGCTGTCTGGGAGCCTACTGTGGGTATCATCTGGTGAGAACAATGGGTGCTAAAAATAGCCTGTGTGATTCTCTATAAAACCTGCTTGTGAGAATAAGAGTTAAGTTCATCTTGGAGACACTGTGCGATAGTCATATTTTATATATCCCAGTGTAAGAAAAGCCTTTCCATGTCAGGGGCCTACAGAAGAAGATTGGATATCTGTGGATGGGGTAACTAGCTCCCGTCACACTGGTGGCAGCGGTGGGATGCGGTCCATCTTCTTCAGGAGCCAAGGACTGAATGGAAGACATCTACCAGAAGCTAAAGAGGAATACGTTGAAGGACCTTGTGGAAGCTCGAGGGTTAACCGCCAGAAACAAAACAAAAGCGGATTTGATAGCAGCCATTATGGAGCTCGACAACGCAACAACCTCCAGTGGGAACGTGGAAGAGACTGAATTCCAGAGGGAGGTAAAGAGCAGACTGGCACTTTATGCTCCCAACCCGGCAGTACAGATCATAGATAAGGTGATGGCTGATGTGCGTACTGATCTGGATAAAAAGATGGAGCTAGCCAGGATGGAGATGGCAGAGCGGACCAAGATAGAGCTAGCCAAGATGGAGATGGCAGAACGGAGAGAGGAGATACAGCGAGCGGGGGTAAGCCACAAAAAGATCCAATACAATGCCTTCCGACATTGGGGGAGGCAGAGGAAGACATTGATGGCTTTCTGCAGGACATTGCGCTGCAGTGTACCCTTCATAAAGCGGAGCCGGAGGATTGGGTCCAGATTCTGGCCAGCAAGCTGACAGGCCGGGCAGCGGATGCCTATCGCACTGTATCGGATAAGGACTGTATGGACTATAAGCGAGTCAAAGAAGTGATCTTGGCCCGGTATGCACCAACACCAGAGGCATACCGTCAAAAGTTCGGCAAAACCACAAAACGGGAAACGGATACCCATGCTGAATGGGCCTGTAAACTATGGCGGTCACTGCTACAGTGGGTACAAGGTAGCAAAGCAGACACGAAGGAGGACGTCCTACAGCTCATCGCGTTAGAACGATTCTTTACTGGGTTAACTCCCGAGACGCAAGAATGGCTTCGGGACCGACGACTCTTGAGGAGGCCGCATTGCTGACCGATGAACATTATGATGCCAGGAGGGCCCAATTGTCAGGGTCCAAAACTGTCTCAAGGGGCCCTTCCATGGGTCTGGAGGCCCCTAAACCACAGAAGCCTGGCGGGGGACCCACCAATACCCCAGCCTACCAGAGTCCTCCTGGGGTGCGATGCCACACCTGCCATCAGCTGGGTCACCTGCAGAGACACTGTCCCAACCGGACCCAGCGCACCCAGTGGCCAAAACCGGAAGCGACTACCTTCAACTGGGCCGCTGTACACTGCTACCAAGGCGAAGCCGACCCGGCATCGGTGGCTATGGCTAACTATGGGATGGAAGAGATAGAGGCAGTGCTGCATGAAGTGGACCCTGTGCAGGCAGCCCAGGCGGATAATCGACAACAACATCGACAGTCGGTGTGGATTAATGGGAAACGGCTGCAAGGATTAAGAGGTTCCGGAGCTACTCTGACCCTTGTGAAGTCGCATCTTGCCCAAGACCAAAAGACGGGTCGGACAGTGGCGGTCCGTGTAGCAGGGGGAGCCATACATTGACTGCCCACGGCCAAGATTCACCTGAACTGGGGGGTCGGGGATGGCCTTGTCGAGGTCGGCATGATGAAGGATTTGCCTGCAGACGTCCTGCTGGGAAATGACTTGGGGCCCATGTTGTCTTCCTTCTCGGTCGCCCCCCTGGCTGAGACATATCCTGTGACTACCCGGAGACAAGCTCGAACTGCGGAGGCGGAATCACACTCGGAGGAGGCCCAGGTAAGACACTACAGCCCTTCACGTATTCCCATAGCCTGACACATTTCATGGGACACCCCAGCAGCATTTAGGAGGGAGGTACTAGAGGATCCCTCATTGCAGGGGTATCGCGGGAAGGCATAAGAGGGGAGAGGGGTACTGGAAGGTGAACAGTTTATATGGCATCAGGGACTCCTCTACAGGGTTACAGAGCAAACTCACTCAGGGACGAGCCCCACTGTAAAACTACAGCTGGTAGTTCCCAAAAAGTATAGGCAGGAGTTGCTGCGAATCTCTCATGACATACTCTTGGCGGGGCACCTCGGAGTCAGCCGCACCAGGCATCGTCTGACACAAAACTTATTTTGGCCAGGGGCATCCCATGATGTTCGTCAGTACTACCAGACCTGTGACAGTTGCCAGCGAATTGGCAAGAGGGGAGATCGCTGCAAGGCCAAATTACACCCCCTTCCCATTGTGGAGGAGCCATTTAGCCGAGTAGCGGTCGATCTGATAAGGCCGTTAGCCAAACCCAGTCCATCAGGGAAAAGGTATATATTGACAGTGATAGATTATGCCACACGGCATCCAGAAGCGGTTGCCTTACCTAACATACTGGCAGAGACGGTGGTGGCTGCCCTGCTCCAGGTTTTCTCACGGGTTGGATTTCCCCAGGGGATTATCTCGGATCAGGGCACCTAATTTACGGCCAACTGTGGAGACTGTGTGGTGTAAAGTCCATTAGAAGCGCCCCATACCACCCGCTAACCAACGGGTTGTGTGAGCGCTTTAACGGAACGTTAAAACAACTCATTGGGACGTTCACCCGGACCTACAGGGACTGGGAGAAATTCTTGCCGCACCTCCTGTTCGCCTATCGGGAGGTGCCCCAAAAATCTACGGGGTTCTCCCCATTTGAGCTGTTATACGGGAGGCGGGTGAGGGGGCCCCTAGACTTAGTGCAAGAGCTCTGGGAAGGGGAGGAAACCATAGCAGGAACCCCTATCGTGCTCTTCGTGCTGGAACTCCGGGACCGCCTGCAGGAGTTGACTCAGGCTGTGCGTGTGAACATGCAGGTGGCCCAACGGCGCCAGCGAGTATGGTACGATCAGAGGGCTAGAGAACGCACCTTCGAGATAGGACAGAAGGTCCTAGTACTAGAACCGGTTAGGCAGAACAAATACCAGGCCGCATGGCAAGGGCCTTACCGGGTAGTGGGGAAAATAGCAGACACCACCTACAATGTCGTCGATTGTGACGACCCCAGGGTTATCCGCATGTTCCACGTGAATACGCTGAAGCCCTACCGGGAGTGCCCTGAAGAGGTAGCTGCCATCTGCGCACCCGAATCAGAGGATTTAGCCGGACTCCCCTTGCCTGATGTCTTAGGTGAGAAGACTCAGTTGAAAACCTGGGACCAGGTACACTTAGGAGAAAACCTAGGGGTCCGGGAGAGAGAGCAGGCTGAGACATTGCTGAGGTAGCGGCAGAGGATGTTCTCAGAGAGACCGGGGTTCACCCGACTTGCCCAACACAAGGTTGAGACGCAAGATCAGACCCCCCTGAGACAACCCCCGTTCCGCGTCCCGGAGTCTGTACGAGAAGGGATGCGACAAGAGATACAGGAGATGTTGCGTTTAGGGGTCATTGAGGAGTCAGATAGGCCCTGGGCATCCCCTGTAGTGTTAGTGCCTAAGAAAGATGGGACTACCCGGTTTTGTGTAGACTATCGCAAGCTAAATGAGAAAACTGTGACGGATGCGTATCCCATGCCGCGTGTGGACGAGTTGTTAGACAGGCTGGCTGGCGCAAAGTATTTGACCACCATCGATCTATGCAAAGGCTATTGGCAGATCCCCCTAAGTCCTGATGCTATTCCCAAGTCTGCATTTGTCACCCCGTTTGGCTTATTCCAGTTTCGGGTTATGCCATTTGGGATGAAGAATGCCCCCGCGACCTTCCAGAGGCTGGCTGACTGGCTTCAGGATGGTCTCCAGGACTATGCTTGTGCCTACCTGGGTGACATCGTCGTCTACAGCGCGACATGGGATGAGCATCTAAATCCCCCAGAGACAGTATTGGATAGGATCCACAAAGCCGGAATCACCCTGAACCCCAACAAGTGTAACGTAGGCAAAGTAGAGGTTCAGTATTTAGGACATTGGGTGGGGGGTGGAAAACAACGACCGGAACCTGCCAAGATTGAGGCGGTAGCCAAGTGGCCCACCCCACGTACTAAAACCCAAGTCATGGCCTTTCTAGGGACAGCGGGGTATTATTTGAAATTTGTCCCTAATTACAGCAGCATTGCCAAGCCCCCCACTGATCTGACACATAAGAACCTCCCCCGCCAGGTAACCTGGACCCCCGAGTGTGAGGAAGTCTTCCGCCAGCTAAAGGACGCTCTCACAAATACCCCGATATTGGCCGCACCCGATACAACTAAACGTTTCCTTGTTCACACAGATGCATCTATGTTTGGGTTGGGGGCAGTACTGAGCTAAGTCGGGCCGGACGGCCAAGAACATCCAATAGCTTATCTGAGTCGGAAATTACTGCCTCGAGAAGTCAGCTATGCGGCCGTCGAAAAGGAATGCCTGGCAGTAGTATGGGCTGCCAAGAAGCTCCAACCATATTTGTATGGAAGACAGTTTTCCCTCATAACGGACCATAACCCCCTGGTATGGCTTAATCGGGTCTCCGGGGACAATGCCAGACTACTACGGTGGAGTTTGGCGCTACAACCGTTAGACTTCACCATCCACTATAGACCTGGCAAGCAAAATGGTAACGCCGATGAACTAAGCCGACAAACTGACCTGCTACCAACCTCATAAATCGTGGACCTCCTCCAGCTGATCCGTCGGGGAGCAGACTGGGTAGGCCGATCCTGTCCGGTAAGGGGGAGCATTGTGACAGATCAACCCCGTACTCCCAAGATTTTGCCACATGGGGGTTGTCGTAGCGCCTATGCAGCTAATGGGACATAACGTTATAAAGTGGGGTGAATATTGTGGATCACATATTATTGGACATTTTGTGATGTGACCGAAGCACTCCTGGCCCCCACCTTCCTGTGCTCACTTAGCAGTGGCAAACAGACAATGTGCTGATTAATGGGTTGTTGCATAACTGCTGTCTGGGAGCCTACTGTGGGTATTATCTGGTGAGAACAATGGGTGTTAAAAATAGCCTGTGTGATTCTCTATAAAACCTGCTTGTGAGAATAAAAGTTAAGTTCATCTTGGAGACACTGTGCGATAAATAAAATATGACTATCCCGTGAAAGAAAAGCCTTTCCATGTCAGGGGCCTACAGAAGAAGATTGGACATCTGCGGATGGGGTAACTAGCTCCCGTCACACGTACTATTCAGAGGCACATCATCACCCCTTCCACATGCTTCAACGCACGTTTCGCTACCGATTCATTAGGAAGTGAGGGGGAGGAGGAAGAGGCGATGTTTTATAGGGTGATTACAGCTGTGGTTACTTACAAATCAAGGACGCCATATTATCGGACGCCTCTACTGTCCCACGCGTTCGGATAGCCGTCCCGTCTGCGACCGAATGTGCATCACTGAAACACGACCAAAGGTCGCAGTTCAATGAAAACATCCCAGTATCGGGTACTAGAGCACACCGGAGCATGCGCATTGTGGCGCACAGCGACCCTGCAGCCATATTAGAAAAGGGAAAAAGTGCGGGTCAGCATCAAAGTCTAAATATAATTATACGTGCCAAAATAGAATTGTATGAAATATAGAAAAAGTTCTATATATAATATAGTTAATGCGTGCATACACAATATTGTTGCTTATATAACGTGTATATGTAAAAGTGAATAAACACACTATAAACTCTCTATATGTACTGTACAATAAAGCCAACAATACATGTATATATGTTTATTCAATCAAATGCACTATGATATATATTGATTATATAATTCGATTTATAATAAGGACAAGACACTGAAGATGAGAATATACCAAAAATCCTAGTGTATACTTAAAGAATACTCGAAAATCCCCACTGTTCATTTAACCCTCTGGGGGTCATACTTCTTAGAGTGGTGATCCATTTACCTTTTTATTTATTATTTATTTATTCAATCTGGGCCAGCTTTTTGGCTAGATTTTCCCTCCTATTCCCAGGATACAGACGGGCAATCCCTTTGACACATAAGAGATGACATTGATGTGGGTAGCAATTCCGAAACTGTCTCGCCAAAGGTTTAGGTTGAGAAATAGCACCCACCTCATCTTGACAGATTTTCTCCACTGCCCTAATATTTTTGATGTGTTCCAAAGCTCCCGAGTTGTCATACCAATATAGAGGAGTCCACAGTAACATGTGGCTTGATAGATGACCATAGATGTTCTACAATTAATGAAATACTGAATCTTGTAAGCCTACTCACCCATCGAATCCTGAAAGGTATCCGTTTTTTCAATATATCTGCACTCTTTGCAGTTGCCACACTTCCATGTGCCCAATTTGGGGCCCTTTGAGCCAAATATACATTGCTCAAAAAAATAAAGGGAACACTTAAACAACAGAATATAACTCCAAGTAAATCAAACTTCTGTGAAATCAAACTGTCCACTTAGGAAGCAACACTGATTGACAATCAATTTCACATGCTGTTGTGCAAATGGAATAGACAATAGATGGAAATTATTGGCAATTAACAAGACACCCTCAATAAAGGAGTGGTTCTGCAGGTGGGGACCACAGACCACTTCTCAGTACCAATGCTTTCTGGGCTGATGTTTTGGTCACTTTTGAATGTTGGTTGTGCTTTCACACTTGTGGTAGCTTGAGACGGACTCTACAACCCACAGAAATTGCTCAGGTAGTGCAGCTCATCCAGGATGGCACATCAATGCGAGCTGTGGCAAGAAGATTTGCTGTGTCTGTCAGTGTAGTGTCCAGAGGCTGGAGGCGCTACCAGGAGACAGGTCAGTACACCAGGAGACGTGGAGGGAGCCGTAGGAGGGCAACAACCCAGCAGCAGGACTGCTACCTCCGCCTTTGTGCAAGGAGGAACAGAAGGAGCACTGCCAGAGCCCAGCAAAATGACCTCCAGCAGGCCACAAATGTGCACGTGTCTGCACAAACGGTTAGAAACCGACTCCATGAAGGTGGTATGAGGGCCCGACGTCCACAGAAGGGGGTTGTGCTCACAGCCCAACACCGTGCAGGATGCTTGGCATTTGCCACAGAACACCACGATTGGCAAAGTCGCCACTGGCACCCTGTGCTCTTCACAGATGAAAGCAGGTTCACACTGAGCACATCTGGCAGACGTGACAGAGTCTGGAGACGCCATGGAGAGCGATCTGCTGCCTGCAACATCCTTCAGAATGACCGGTTTGGCAGTAGATCAGTAATGGTGTGGGGTGGCACTTCTTTGGAGGGCCGCACAGCCCTCCATGTGCTTGCCAGAGGTAGCCTGACTGCCATTAGGTACCGAGATGAGATCCTCAGACCTCTTGTGAGACCATATGCTAGTGCGGTTGGCCCTGGGTTCCTCCTAATGCAGGACAATGCCAGACGTCATGTGGCTGGAATGTGTCAGCAGCTCCTGCAAGATGAAGTCATTGAAGCTATGGACTGGCCCGCCCGTTCCCCAGACCTGAATCCGATTGAGTACATCTGGGACATCATGTCTCGCTCCATCCACCAATATCACGTTGCACCACAGACTGTCCAGGAGTTGGCGGATGCTTTAGTCCAGGTCTGGGAGGAGATCCCACAGGAGACCATCTGCAACCTCATCAGGAGCATGCCCAGGCATTGTAATGAGGTCATACAGGCACGTGGAGGCCACACACAATACTCAACCTCATCAGGAGCATGCCCAGCCGTTGTAGGGAGGTCATACAGGCACGTGGAGGCCACACACAATACTGAGCCTCATTTTGACTTGTTTTAAGGACATTACATCAAAGTTGGATCAGCCTGTAGTGTGTTTTTCCACTTTAATTTTGGGGGTGACTCCAAATCCAGGCCTCCATTGGTTAATAAATTTGATTTCCATTGATGATGTTTGTGTGATTTTGTTGTCAGCACATTCAACTTTGTACAGAACAAAGTATTCAATGAGAATATTTCATTCATTCAGATCTAGGATGTGTTATTTGAGTGTTCCCTTTATTTATTTGAGCAGTGTATATGAAGATGTATCAGGTACATGATGACTATGTACTAGTATATCACGTAGTGTCTTATTACGTTTAGCCATAATCAATGGACGATTTGATAAAAAAGGAAGTATTGTCTGATCCTGTTGGAGAATTAGCCAAAATTTGGAGATGATATTAGTAATTTCCTTCCACCTCGAATGATAATTCGTGATGAATCGAACATGCCCATCAGATTCCTTTTTCTTTTTAGTAATGAGAAGATATTGTCTATTGGCGTGTTTGGCCCGATAGTAGGCCTGTTGAATAATTTCCATTTTGTACCACGTTGTAAGTATCTACTGGTCATATCACATGCCTATTCTTCAAAAGCTTTGTCTTGGTCACAAATACGATGTGCCCTAATAAATTGTCCGGACGGCATTGCCTGTATTACATGTGCCAGATGACTGATTTGGCATGCAAGAAAGCATTGGCACTAGTAATCTTGTGATAAGTATTTGTATGCAACTGTCCATGGTCATCAACATGAATATCCAAATCCAGAAAATCAATTTTCTTTTGATCAATATGATGGGTTAGCTTAATATTCAATGCATTGTCAATTAGATATTTTAAGAAATTTTCAAGTTCCTCATGGGAGCCCTGCAAAATAAACAACACATCGTCTATGAATCTCATCCAAGATATCACTGATCCCAATGACGTATGTTCAATGTTCTGGAATCGGATGTATTCACACTCCCAAAATCCCAAGGAGAGATTGGCGTAAGATGGGGCCCAAGCCGCGGCCATTGCCACCTCTTTCTTCTGTAGGTAGTATTGATCTTTGAACACAAAATTATTATATAACAAAATGTATTCTGTTATGAATCCGGGTGGTGGAACCTCTGTGCTGTGATGCAAGGAGGGATCAGAGGGGCGTAACTAATTGCCTACCCGGACCGACCCTGGCCACACAGCGGCTTAGTCGACTCTGTGAACCAAGGAGGGACCGGGAAGGTGAACCAGGTGCCACTCTGGGACCGACCTTGTGAGAGCAGGCGACTCCCATGGGACTGATGGCTGAAGCTGAAAGGCACAGCGGATGAGCACGGCCGGTTGACAGGTGGGCACGGCTGATAGACAGGCTGGCGGGCACTGGGACCTTCAAGGTAGAGGTGAAGATGCTGGAGCTGTCCTAGGTAGAAGTGCTGAAACTGATGTATCCAGAAGCACCAGAGCTGTCCACTAGCGTGGTGCTGAATCTGGATGGCACTGACCTCCAACGTTGTGGTATTGAACCAAATGTTACTATAACGTCCTGGCTACAAGCTGTCCACTGCTGTGGTGCTGAATCTAGACAGTACTGCCCAGATCAGAGCTGCCCACCGTTTTGGTGCTGAATCTAGGATTGTAGTGCCCAGAGGAGAGCTGCCAACCACTGTGGTGCTGAACCAGTACTATAGAAGGGAGAGAACACAGGAGCTCACCCCCGCTGCTGAGCAGAGATGCTAGATGTGCTGTAGTTGTCTTCTATTGTCCCTCAGCAGATAGCATCATGCTATGAATGGGATGTGCTCTGCTATATTCCTGCGGCTTGTAGATCAGGAATCAGGGCTTCAGTGTGCGTCACCTGAATGACAGCAGTCTGGCACCACCAATGCTGCTATGCGGGACATTGCGCCCTTTACTACTGCCTGCGATGTAAAACCCCTTCTGATTGGAGCCCATGGATCTGTGATTGGTTATTGAAGACACACCCTCGTACATGGTGGACTTGTCTGTTCCCTTTAAACATATGAGCGGTTCTCACATGTTGTGGCTGATGTCTGATAACATAAGTGCTATCCCCTCATTCTGTATCACTGCAGCTGTCATCTGATGGGCGGCTGATGTATTCCATCACTATAGTACGAGTGAGATCACAGCCATCTGTAGGAACAAAACACCATCTCATCCGTGTCATGTACAGAAGCATGTCGCTATGCAAGTCGCCCCCGTACTCCTAAACATCAGCAATAAAGCAGGAAGGAGTGTGTCACTGAATGCAAGATGTGACGAGATAAAACCAACCTTGTAAGGCTACATGCGTAGTGGTCATAGCCACCTCCAGTTACTGTCACATAAAATTCCTGGTGCCACTGATAAAGGAGGGGAGATCTCCGTAATACGGTATCTGTGCACGTTTAGTCCACCAGTGTCTGGAAGGAACGTTGAGCTCAGCTATGCTGCTCATGAGAGCGCAGGGTCCTAATGTCCACCATTACCACTCCATTCTTAGTCTAATTTTACATATCATTTCATCAATGTGTTTCATCTGACATTAACCTTATTGATTATATTTTCAATTAAACACTTTATTAATAATATCTAAAGATTTAAAAAAAGATAAGTATATGATAAACTATATGTCGGTTGCGAATAAATGTACTAATGAATTTACTCTGCATCTCAAGTGTCATATCTACAGTGCCAAAGGTTTTCTTTCTGGATCTTATTGATATTCCTTCTATGCACTACATCTTCTAATTAGGAGTGCGAAACTTCTAACGCTTTACACTATGATAAACTGATATATATAAGTACTCGTATATACACTATTTGGACAAAACTTATAACAGCGAAGTACTGTTCATATAGTTAAGTGGCTTAGCAACGGTACAGGAGATAAGATGAGAATAATAGGTTTAGTCTTTAGGATAGGGTTAATGGATAGAGACTGCAAGATGTCGGTGAGTGACACGAAAGAGTGAGACGGACCCGTCCCATCGTGTGCGTAAGAAGGGCACGGTGGAAGAAAAAGAAACCATGCCCATTGCAGCAAGCCAAGGGAGAACGGGTGGAGACTCCCAGGAAAAGGGCAGGTGAGCCAGAAGTGGCCTCCCCCAAGAATTGGCAGAGCAACGTAAGAGCACACCCACGGCAGAGTGGGCTGGGACCATTGTTGGTGAGGAGGTAAAGTGGCAAGAGAAGATGGAGTGCTACGGTTTACCTATTGAAAGTGATGGTCGGTGCTATGGCATTGTGCTCCGCGGTGGGCCCGGAAAGGTCAAGTGGAAAAGGAAGATGACGCAGCTGGAGCAAGAGATGCAGCCGGGTGAACTGTCATCAGTAGAGGCACCAACCAAGGTCCAGGGAAGGCCCATGATCCAATGCCTGACCTCAAGACAAAGGTTCGCCCTCAGTCCCCAAAACCAGAACCCGATTCCAAGGCGGAGGCAGCAGTGTCAGCGTGGCCAAGATCCTGCGACCAGGCAGGGTGACTGAAAGCTATGCTGGCAGCCCTGGTGGTAAGTAGACCTCAGCGTCCTGGAGAGTTATCAGCCTGGGAAACAGCCCTCATCCCCTGGCCACAGCAGTACATGGAAGAGACACCAGCCCTGGACCCTGTTAAGGCCAGATGGGTGGTGAAGGTCATTGAGGGTAAGAAGGAGTGGGAGAAATGGGTGAGGGCCCAACTCGAGCACCCAGGAGGTGGTGAAGTTGACCCGCCCAGGGGGGGATATAGGGGGAAACTTGGTACCCGGGCCTTTACCTTCTTTGTAGAATGTCACGGCAGTCGGCTCCCGGGCCCATCCTCTGGGGTCGCTCTTTAAAAGGGGGTTTGTTAACAGTTTGTCTCGTGACGCCACCTGTGGTTCCCGGTAATGAATACCGGCACTGCTGCAGACATCCGGGGGTGATGGGATGGCAGCTGGGATGTTTCTGCTCCCCACAGGCGGAGCGGGCCCCCGGGGCAGGGTAGTTGCAGATGGTAATGCTGGGCGTTGTAGTGCAGGCGCGGTAGCGTGATGGAAATAACTGACAGAGACAGTGGAGTGCAGTCATCCGAGTTTACTCACAGTTCTTTTTAGGTTCCTCGGGTACACTGTCCAGGTGTCAGACTCCCGCGTCACACTGCGTTTGCCAGGCAGGGGTTCAGCAGTCCTTCAGGTAGATTAGAAGCACTTAACGGGACCCCCTTTCTTATGTTCCTTCCTTGACTGACTTCACGCGCTGGGTCTTCTCACTCCTGCCCTGCGCTCCCCACACACAGTCCCGATCGGGTGCTCTGAAGTTTCTTCTGGGCAACCTGGAGTTCCCGGACCTACTTGATGCCCTTCACGGCGACTAGGGTGAGGCTGTGGCAACTGCACCATGGAAGTGCAGAAGCCTCCGGTTTTTCCAGCCGAGACCTGGAGTAACACGGCTGGTTCAGGGACCGGTTCCCTTCCTGCGGCCTGATCCCTCTGATTCTTGGCAGATTCGGGCGTATGGGTGCCGTCCTGCACTCACCGTACCCCCTGGGATCCATTCTGTTCCCGGAGCATTCCTCCCTTGCTCCCACTCCTCTCCTGGGCCTCTCTCACTAGGCCCACAATGGAGCAGAGCTCCTGAAGAGACTCTGCTCCCCTCTTCTCCTTGCTACTCACTGGCTGAACTGCACTGCTCCAACTAAGATGGCTTCCTTTTTTATATCTATTCTCTAAGTGCTCCCCTGTTCTACGTCCTCCACCCACACCCACTACTGGTTCCCCCTCTCCTTGGTTCCCCCCACTCCAGCCAGGGACAGGGCAGCAGAAGAAGTGCATAATGCCCTTCCAGCCGGCCTGGAGTAGTGCAGTGTTGAGTGCAGGTGTTGGGGTCCCGGGCAGTAATAATCTTTAATAATAATAAATATCTTTATATAGCGCTAACATATTCTGCAGCGCTTTACATACATTATTGTTGCTGTCCCCATCGGGGCTCACAATCTAGATTCCCTATCAGTATGTCTTTGGAGTGTGGGAGGAAACTGGAGAACCCGGAGGAAACCCACGCAAACACGGGGAGAACATACAAACTCCTTGCAGATGTTGTCCTTGGTGGGATTTGAACCCAGGACCCCAGTGCTGCAAGGCTGCAGTGCTAACCACTGCGCCACCGTGCCGCCGGCAGTACTTCCTCCTTACCTGAGAGAAGGAGATGCCACACTTCTGGGTGAGGTGCAGTACCTCTGTGGCGACTGAACCCTCAGGGGTGCCACAAAGTCATTGACCAGATGACCAGATGTCACATCCAATATTTCAGCCCTCAGTGGGAAGATCATGTCCAGCAATGACTCCTCCACGGTTAGTACCACAGCCTCAGGCCTGACAGAGGCAGCGAGTATTGCGGCTGCAGTGTGCGTTTTCAAGGGCCCCCACTGTATATGCTGTGTGTTGTCTTCCAGGTTCCAGAATGGTCGAGGATGACCTTGTCCAAAGAGGGAATGTAAGAGTGATGGACTGTTCTGCAGCATTCCTACCCTTGAAGGCAATAATCCCTTTATGTGTACAGTGCCATGCGGTTTTACGAGTAATGTAAATAGCGATGTGTTTCTCTTACAGTGGCATGTAAAAGTTTAGGCCCCTTGGTAAAAAATTACTGTTATTGTGAACAGTAAAGCAAGTTGAAGATGAAATGATCTCTATAAAAGGGCTAAAGTTAAAGATGACACATTTCCTTTGTATTTTAGGCAAAAAAAATCTTGTAATTTTTTATATTTTAAAAATTACACAAAGGAAAATGGGCTGATGCAAAAGTTTGGGCACCCTTGGAGATTTGTGTGCTCAGAAAACTTTGACCAAGGTTTCAGACCTTAATTAGCCTGTTAGAGTGCGTGCACATGGTCAGTAAACACTGTGGATTGGATGCAGCACACTTGCGCTGCGTGCAATCTGCAGCGGCCAGATGTTACAGCATAGTGGATGGGATTTATACAAATCCCATGTCCACTATGCGTCTCCGTGCTCCTGCAGCTCACCCGTGGAGACGGTCATGCAGTGCGTCTTCACAGACCGCAGCATGTCAATTTCTCTTGCAGAGACCCTAGTCTCCGCAAGAGAAATTATATCACTGTAATGTATAGGATGTGGTGAATCCGCATGGTTCATTGAACACATGCGGATTCACTTGCGTGCAGCACTTTGGACGCAGTATAAAGTATGCTGCATTCAAAGCTCAGCCAACACCGACCATCTGCACATACCCTAAAGGTTATGGCTTGTTCACTATCATTAGGAAAGGCCAGGTGATACAAATTTCCCAACTTTATAAAAACCCAGCCTCCTCTAACCTTGTGCCAAAAAACAGCAGCCATGGGTTCTTCTAAGCAGCTGCCTAGCACTCTGAAAATGAAAATGGTGGAGGCCCACAAAGCAAGAGTAGGCTATAAGAAAATAGCAAAGCGTTTTCAAGTTGCAACCTTATTGACGGCATCGCTCGTCACTGCAGGAACGTCCTCAGGCTACTGTCAGTGAGTTCCAGCTGGCGTGCTGAGCAGTTGCATACTCATGCAACCGCTCAACACACCAATCGGATGTAGCAGATCTGGGGATCATTGTTCGACATCATCAGTATGGATTATCTGCGGACAGGTGAGGATTACTTTGTTTTTTTATTTTTATGTGGATCTTAAATGTCTTTGCTCTGTGTGAGTTTTTTTACTTGAACTAATGGCGTTAGTAATCGGGATGTCTTATTCACGCCTCTCCATTACTAACCCCTGGGCTTGATGTCAGCAAACCTCAAACAGCTGACATCAACCCCAAAACCATTACCCCACTTGCCAATGCACCAGGGCAAGTGGGAAGAGCCGAGAATAAGCACCAGAATTTCTGGGGTGGCTGAGGGCTCATGTTATTAGTCAGGGAGGAGGCCAATATCCATGGTCCCTTCCCAGCCTTTTAATATCAGCCTGCAGGTGTCTGTTTAGCCTTTGCTGGTTATTAAAACTAGGTGAGACACCACATAATTTTTTGGGGGATACCCCCTTTTTAATACCATTAAAGGCTAAGCAGACAGCTGTGAGCTGTTATTAATAAGCTGGGAAGATCCATGAATAGCGGCCCCTTCCCAGATTGCCCACTGCTTTCCCTCAGCTGTTAAGAAAATTTAATGGACCCCATCCCATGTTTTAAAAAATAAACACCTAAATTTGTAAGGATGTAAAACAACGCCAAAATGTAGACTAAACTATATATGAATAGACAATATAAGGTCCTAAGTTCCTGGGCTAAGTCATCACTGCTATGGCCCTACTTATGTATTTGAAGTCCCCCTTTCTCAAAATCTTTCTAATAAATTTTATTTCCCCAAGATTATTGTGAAAATCATATACAGTGGGTAAGGAAAGTATTCCAACCCCTTTACATTTTTCACTCTTTGTTTCAGTGCAGCCATTTGGTAAATTCTAAAAAGTTTTTTTTTTTTCTCATTAAAGTACACTCTGCACCCCATCTTGACTGAAAAAAAAACAGAAATGTAGAAATCTTTGCAAATTTATTAATAAAGAACAACTGAAATATCACATAGTCATAAGTATTCAGACCCTTTGCTCAGTATTGAGTAAAAGCACCCTTTTGAGCTAGTACAGCCATGAGTCTTCTTGGGAATGATGCAACAAGTTTTTCACACCTGGATTTGGGGATCCTCTGCCATTCTTCCTTGCTGATCCTCTCCAGTTCCATCAGGTTGGATGCCGAACGCTGGTGGACAGCCATTTGCAGGTCTCTCCAGAGATGCTCAATTGGGTTTAGGTCAGGGCTCTGGCTGGGCCAGTCAAGAATGGTCACAGAGTTGTTCTGAAGCCACTCCTTTGTTATTTTAGCTTAGTGCTTAGGGTCATTGTCTTCTTGGAAGGTGAACATTCGGCCAAGTTTGAGGTCCAGAGCACTCTGGAAGAGATTTTCATCCAGGATATCTCTGTACTTGGCCGCATTCATGTTTCCTTCAATTGCAACCATCGTCCTTTCCCTGCAGCTGAAAAACACCCCCATAGTATGATGCTTCCACCACCATGTTTCACTGTTGGGATTGTATTGGGCAGGTGATGAGCAGTGCCAGGTTTTCTCCACATATACCGCTTAGAATTATCACCAAAAAGTTCTATCTTTGTCTCATCAGACCAGAGAATCTTATTTTTCTCATAGTCTGGGAGTCCTTCATGTGTTTTTGAGCAAACTCTATGTGGGCTTTTATATGTCTTGCACTGAGGAGAGGCTTCTGTCGGGCCACTCTGCCATAAAGGCCCGATTGGTGGAGGGCTGCAGTGATAGTTGACTTTGTGGAGCTTTCTCCCATCTCCCTGCTGCATCTCTGGAGCTCAGCCACAGTGATCTTGGGGTTCTTCTTTACCTCTCTCACCAAGGCTTTTCTCCCATGATTGCTCAGTTTGGCTGGACGGCCAGGTCTAGGAAGACTTCTGGTGGTCCCAAACTTCTTCCATTTAAAGATTATGGAGCCCACTGTGCTCTTAGGAACCATGAGTAATGCAGAACTTCTTTTGTAACCTTGGCCAGATCTATGCCTTGCCACAATTCTGTCTCTGAGCTCCTTGGGCAGTTCCTTCGAGTTCATGATTCTCATTTGGACTGACATGCACTGTGAGCTGTGAGGTCTTATATAGACAGATGTGTGCCTTTCCAAATAAAGTTCTACTAGTTTAATTAAACACAGCTGGACTCCAATTAAAGAGTAGAACCATCTCAAGGAAGATCACAAGGAAATGGACAGCATGTGACTTAAATATGAGTGTCTGAGCAAAGGGTCAGAATACTTATGACCATGTGATATTTCAGTTTTTCTTTTTTAATAAGTTTGCAAAAATTTCTACATTTCTGTTTATTTCAGTCAAGATGGGGTGCAGAGTGCACTTTAGTGAGAAAAAAATGAACTTTTTAGAATTTACCAAATGACTGCAATGAAACAAAGAGTGAAAATGTAAAGGGGTCTGAATACTTTCAGTACCCACTGTATCCTTGAACATTACATTTAACTACCTTTTTGTATAAGGTGGCAAAGAATAAAACAAGCAGATAGGAAAAAACAAACTTAATTTATTTAAAAAATGATCAAAAATAAATATTTCTGTCATGCGCCAAAACATGCAAAATAAAGCAAATAAACATTACAAATTATAATAAGGTGCAGAACTGTAATCAGGGCCAGGACTGGGTGCTGAAAAATGTGGGGGGATCAGCAACATGAGTAAGTGAGGGAAGTGGAGTAAAGGGTAGAAATACACCATGGTGCGGAGGGTTTGGTAGGTATGGCCGGTCCGTGGAACTAGATTTGCTGCCAACTATATCCTAATTTGGAAGGCGGCTCACAGCAGGTTCAAGATGATATAAGTATGGCAAATACAAACGGTATATTAGGATTGTCTGAATATGGGTTATTTTGTAGCTGAGGTTTAACACAAATAACTATTGAAGCCAGAACATTATGTGTCTAATTTTTTTCCAAAACATATCGCCACCAAAAGCGAAAATTTGGCAAGCCAGAATAAACACAAAAAAAAAGACAAAGAAAAGTCACCATCATACTAGCAGTCAAGGGCGGGCTGGGCTGGGGTGCAGAGGGGCAAATGCCCCCCCAGACCAGTTCCCAAGCAGCTGCTCAGGGCTGCCAGGGGACTGCACTGTACCTTTAAATATGTTCAGCTGCCGACCCGACCACATGGCAGAGATGCAGATACACCCCCTGCACGCTGTGTGGCTGAGTCTGCTGAAGTGACGTCACACAGCGAACCTGGAACTGATTCAGTCAGCCGGACAGGAGCCTGTGGATCGGAGACTTCAGTGGTCTCAGTCAGTATGAGGTCAGGAGGTCTGCAGTGAGGGGGAAGCGGGACTGTGCTCACCTTCTCATAAATTCACCCAGGATTCTATATTGTCCAATCAGAGGGCCAGCTGCTGGGGCTCCGTGTGAGTTATTGCAGGAGGCTGAACTTTCATGCAGATTAGGGTCCTCCTGTCAGTGCAAAAAGTTCAGTCTGGTGCAATAAATCACACTTAGTCCCAGCAGAGACCACAGACATCACAATACGAGACCCTGCACCGACTGATTACAGCTGAACCTACAGCACCTCATATTCTACTATATGGCCCCATATATAATATGTGAGGTCCTGTAGGCAGGTCCAGGTGTGTTCAGTAATAATAATCTTTATTTTTATATAGCGCTAACATATTCCGCAGCGCTTTACATACATTATCGTCGCTGTCCCCATCGGGGCTCACAATCTAGATTCCCTATCAGTATGTCTTTGGAGTGTGGGAGGAAACCGGAGGAAACCCGGAGGAAACCCATGCAAACACGGGGAGAACATACAAACTCCTTGCAGATGTTGTCCTTGGTGGGATTTGAACCCAGGACCCCAGCGCTGCAAGGCTGCAGTGCAGTGTATATCCCTGTACATAATATACCACATCTAGTATACAGATTAGCCTATCATCTACTGTGATACACACATCAGATGTTTTAAAAAAATACACATTACTATACAACATCAGATGTCTATAGTGACAGTATATTATATACTAGTCATGTATTCTAATATATATTGTATGCATGTGGTATACTGTGTGAACAGATGTTATGTACAGGTAATGTGTGTATAGTATATCTGAACTCTACCCATGTCTGGTATATATAATACTGTAACTACAAAGTTCAGCCCGCGGACTGAGACAGCCGAAGGGCTGAAAACTGTGGTGCACGGGCCACACCATACTCTCCCCTATCCCAATATCACTGCTATCTGCAGTGTGGTGAATACATTGGTGGAAGACGGAGCCACTGGCTCCTACTTCCACAGATCAGCTTTTGCGACTGACACAGCCAACATGATGACATCACGACATCACATCTGCTGTGTGGAGAGTCAGTGCACCGGAGAAAAGAACAGAACGCGGGGGAACGAGAGCGAGGTGAGTATGTCTTCTTTTTTTTTTTCGTATGTGCATGGAATGTGTGCCTGCATATAGGGGGCTATGTGAGGACTCATACTCTATATAGGAGGCTATGTGAGGGCTCATATAGTATATAGGAGGCTATGTGAGGGCTCATATAGTATATAGGAGGCTATGTGATGGCTCATATAGTATATAGGAGGCTATGTGAGGGCTCATACAGTATATAGGAGGCTATGTGAGGGCTCATATAGTATATAGGAGGCTATGTGAGGGCTCACATTGTATATTGGAGGTTATGTGAGGCCTCACACTGTATATAAGAGGTTATGTGGGGCCTTACACTGTATATAGAAGGCTATGAGGGACTCATACTGTATATAGGAGGCTATTTGAGGGCTCATATTGTATATAGAGAGACTATGTGGGGGCTCACACTGTATATAGGAAGCTATGCGGATCTCATAATGTATATAAGAGGCCACGTGGGGTCTGACAATATATAGAGAGGCTATGTGGGGACTCACATTGTATAAAGGAGGCTATGTGGGACTCATACTGTACATAGGAGGCTATGTGGCGGCTAATAATATGTATACAGTAGAAGGCTATGTGGGGGCTCATACTGTATAAAGGAGGCTATGTGAGGACTCATACTGTACATAGGGGGCTCATACTATATATAGGAGGCTATATGCAGGCTCATACTGTACAAAGGAGGCTATGTGGCGGCTCATAATATGTATAGGAGGCTATGTGGGTCTCATACGGTATATAGGGGGCTATGTGGTGGCTAATACTGTATATAGGATGGAATATGAGGGCTCACACTGTATATAAGGGCTATGTGGTGGCTTACACTGTATATAGGGGCTATGTGGGGTGCATACTGTATGTAGGAATAATGTCTGTAATCTGCTGAGGAATTAATAGCACTATATACTGTACTTTTCAGATTATAGTACGCACTTTTCTCCTCCAAAAATTTTTGGGAAAATGGGAGTACGTCTTATAATCTGAATGTAGTTTACCGGGGCATTTGGGAGCGGCATTTTAGGGTCGCTGGTGACGGCAGGAATGAGGCGATGCTGCGGGCCCCAGGCTGGGAAGGTGGGTGTCTGGCTGTGCGACGGGCTCTGTGCTTTCACAAAATGTCGGAGGAGCCCCCGCACTTTCCATGGTTTTCAATGCGGTGAACTTGGGGAAAAAAGGCCACCAGAGGCGGCGCATGTGCGGATTGAGATCGTGACACCGAGATCTTGTCTCCCGAGGTCTCAACCTAAGCATGTGCCGCCTCCGGTGGCCATTTTCCCTAAGTCTACAGCATTGAAAACCACGGGAAGTACAGGGGATCCGCCGGCATTTTGTGAAAGCACGGAGCTCGGCTCATCGTCGAACATCCCCCTCCCAGCCTGGGGTCCACAGCATCACCCCACTCCTGCCGCTGCCAGCTTCCTGGAGCAGCGACTCTGCTCCACCACAGCAGCCCCCTTCCCTGGGTAATCTACCGTAAAAGCAGACTATAAGAAGCACCACCATTTTATTAAAAACATTTTTTTCCTATTTTTCTCACCAAAATTTGGGGTGCGTCTTATGATACGGTACATTTTATAATCTGCAAAATATGGTTAGTAAAATAAATAAATAAATAGGGAGCTGTGTGGGGGCTCATACTGTATACAGGGGGCTATGTGTGTGCTCATATGGTATATAGGGGGGCTGTGTGTGGGCTCATACTGTATACAGGGGGCTGTGTGTGCTCATATGGTATATAGGGGAGTTGTGTGGGGGCTCATACTATATACAGGGGGCTGTGTGTGTGCTCATATGGTATATAGGGGGATGTGTGTGGGCTCATACTGTATACAGGGGGCTGTGTGTGTGCTCATATGGTATATAGGGGAATGTGTGTGGGCTCATACTGTATACAGGGGGCTGTGTGTGTGCTCATACGGTATACAGGGGGCTGTGTGTGCTCATATGGTATATAGGGGAGCTGTGTGGGGGCTCATACTGTATACAGGGGGCTATGTGTGTGCTCATATGGTATATAGGGGGGCTGTGTGGGGGCTCATACTGTATACAGGGGGCTGTGTGTGCTCATATGGTATATAGGGGAGCTGTGTGGGGGCTCATACTGTATACAGGGGGCTATGTGTGTGCTCATATGGTATATAGGGGGGCTGTGTGGGGGCTCATACTGTATACAGAGGGCTGTGTGTGCTCATATGGTATATAGGGGAGCTGTGTGGGGGCTCATACTGTATACAGGGGGCTATGTGTGTGCTCATATGGTATATAGGGGGGCTGTGTGGGGGCTCATACGGTATATAGGGGGATTTGGCATACTTAATTCTGCTCAATATTAAGTGATATAAATATTATTTTATATTAATTGTAGTTAATATTAATATTGAGCAGAACTAATTTCAGCCTTTCAGCCTATTGGTTCAGGCCCCCACAACAGTTACGTTCTCTCATGTGGCCCCTCTGGAAAATGAATTGCCCACCCCTGATATATACCATCATTTATTATCCAGTATATAGCATCTGATGTCTGTATAACAGTATGTCATATATCCCATCACATATTCTCCTGTATACTGGATGTCATATACTGTGCACAGACATCAGATGGTGTAGAGGAGAAGAAGTGACTGGTGTAATATCTAATGGCTGTACTCAAGGTGTAATGTGCACTAGTTACATATTAGCCTGTAGGTGGTATAATATATACAGTGCCTACAAGTAGTATTCAACCCCCTGCAGATTTAGCTGGTTTGATAAGATGCAAATAAGTTAGAGCCTTCAAACTGCAAACGAGAGTAGGTTTTATGAACAGAAGCATAAATCTTACAAACCAAAAAGTTATGTTGCTCAGTTGAATTTTATTAAATTTTAAACATAAAAGTGTGGGTCAATTATTATTCAACCCCTATGTTTGATATTTTGTGGAATAACCCTTGTTTGCAATTACAGCTAATAATCGTCTTTTATAAGACCTGATCAGGCCGGCACAGGTCTGTGGAGTTATCTTGGCCCACTCCTCCATGCAGATCTTCTCCAAGTAATCTAGGTTCTTTGGGTGTCTCATGTGGACTTTATTCTTGAGCTCCTTGCACAAGTTTTCAATTGGGTTAAGGTCAGGAGACTGACTAGGCCACTCCAACACCTTGACTTTTTCCCTCTTGAACCAGGCCTTGGTTTTCTTGGCTGTGTGCTTTGGGTCGTTGTCTTGTTGGAAGATGAAATTACGACCCATCTTAAGATCCTTGATGGAGGAGCGGAGGTTCTTGGCCAAAATCTCCAGGTAGGCCGTGCTATCCATCTTCCCATGGATGCGGACCAGATGGCCAGGCCCCTTGGCAGAGAAACAGCCCCACAGCATGATGCTGCCAGCACCATGCTTGACTGTAGGGATGGTATTCTTGGGGTCGTATGCAGTGCCATCCAGTCTCCAAACGTCACGTGTGTGGTTGGCACCAAAGATCTCGATCTTGGTCTCATCAGACCATAGAACCTTGAACCAGTCTGTCTCAGAGCCCTCCAAGTGATCATGAGCAAACTGTAGACGAGCCTTGACATGACGCTTTGAAAGTAAAGGTACCTTACGGCCTCGTCTGGAACGGAGACCATTGCGGTGGAGTACGTTACTTATGGTATTGACTGAAACCAATGTCCCCACTGCCATGAGATCTTCCCGGAGTTCCTTCCTTGTTGTCCTTGGGTTAGCCTTGACTCTTCGGACAAGCCTGGCCTCGGCACGGGAGGACACTTTCAAAGGCTGTCCTGGCCGTGGAAGGCTAACAGTAGTTCCATAAGCCTTCCACTTACGGATGATGCTCCCAACAGTGGAGACAGGTAGGCCCAACTCCTTGGAAAGGGTTTTGTACCCCTTGCCAGCCTTGTGACCCTCCACGATCTTGTCTCTGATGGCCTTGGAATGCTCCTTTGTCTTTCCCATGTTGACCATGTCTGAGTGCTGTTCACAAGTTTGGGGAGGGTCTTAAATAGTCAGAAAAGGCTGGCAAAAGAGATCTTTAATCCACACATGTGAAGCTCATTATTCTTGGTGCCTGAACTACTTCTTAATACTTTAGGGGACCAAACAGAATTCTTGTGGTTTGAGGGGTTGAATAATAAATGACACTCTGAATTAACTTTTAACGTTTTAAAAAAAAAAACAAAAAAACAAAAACAAAAACAATATTTGCTGCAGTGCATTTCCCACTTCCAGGCTGATCTACTGTACAAATGTCACAATGCCAAGTTAATTCCGCATGTGTCAACCAGCTAAATCTGCAGGGGGTTGAATACTACTTGTAGGCACTGTATACTATAGGCACAGACATCCCATATTATATACAGGATAATAGGAGGCGGGTATAATATCCAGAGCTAACAAGCCTCCCCTATTCCCTGGGCCTGTCCCGATTTGAGGGCTCAGTCCCGGCCCGGCTCAGCTCTTCTCCCGGCAGGGGCGCTGCTGGGCACTGGGCTTTTCCTCCA
The DNA here is from genome assembly GCF_046119375.1 of Phyllobates terribilis. NCBI lineage: Eukaryota > Metazoa > Chordata > Amphibia > Anura > Dendrobatidae > Phyllobates > Phyllobates terribilis. Next base: position 840,820 of record NW_027362898.1, on the reverse strand, counting down.
GACACGCAGGCTTTCCATGCTGTGTGTGACCCCTTGTAGCTCCGCCTCCCGCTCTCTGCTCCTCCCCGGCATCAGGGCAGAGGAATTCTACTGTGCAGAGACCGCACAGCATGAGGAGGTGAGGGGTCAGGGGGCGGGGCCAAGTCTGCGGAGGACATGACAACAAGGTGCGGTCCTGAGGTGAGGGGGAGACCCGCAGCCTCTCCCATCTGTGGCTGCTGTTATTACAGGATGGGAGGGGGCTCATGCAATGTCACCAGCAGCTCTGCAGTCGGGACTAGGGGGGATGGGAAGGGGATTTAGGGACACTGCAGGGCTGACAGCTCTCCTGCGTACAGCCCATACTCTGCTGCTGATTGCAAACACCAGGCCCCACCACTGCCACTGGAGACATGATGGAGAAGAAGGGACTATATACATGTCATGTTGTGCCCGCTGTGCGTATGATGTCTGTGTGATGGTTGTGCCCGCTGTGTGTATGATGTCTGTGTGATGGTTGTGCCCGCCGTGTGTATGATGTCTGTGTGATGGTTGTGCCCGCTGTGTGTATGATGTCTGTGTGATGGTTGTGCCCGCCGTGTGTATGATGTCTGTGTGATGGTTATGCCCGCTGTGTGTATGATGTCTGTGTGATGGTTGTGCCCTCTGTGTGTATGATGTCCGTGTGATGGTTGTGCCCTCTGTGTGTATGATGTCCGTGTGATGGTTGTGCCCGCCGTGTGTATGATGTCTGTGTGATGGTTGTGCCCGCCGTGTGTATGATGTCTGTGTGATGGTTGTGCCCGCCGTGTGTATGATGTCTGTGTGATGGTTGTGCCCGCCGTGTGTATGATGTCTGTGTGATGGTTGTGCCCGCCGTGTGTATGATGTCTGTGTGATGGTTGTGCCCGCCGTGTGTATGATGTCTGTGTGATGGTTGTGCCCGCCGTGTGTATGATGTCCGTGTGATGGTTGTGCCCGCCGTGTGTATGATGTCCGTGTGATGGTTGTGCCCGTCGTGTGTATGATGTCCGTGTGATGGTTGTGCCCGCCGTGTGTATGATGTCCGTGTGATGGTTGTGCCCGCCGTGTGTATGATGTCCGTGTGATGGTTGTGCCCGCCGTGTGTGTGATGTCTGTGTGATGGTTGTGCCCGCCGTGTGTATGACGTCTGTGTGATGGTTGTGCCCGCCGTGTGTATGATGTCTGTGTGATGGTTGTGCCCGCCGTGTGTGTGATGTCTGTGTGATGGTTGTGCCCGCCGTGTGTGTGATGGTTGTGCCCGCCGTGTGTGTGATGTCTGTGTGATGGTTGTGCCCGCCGTGTGTGTGATGTCTGTGTGATGGTTGTGCCCGCCGTGTGTATGATGTCTGTGTGATGGTTGTGCCCGCCGTGTGTATGATGTCTGTGTGATGGTTGTGCCCGCCGTGTGTATGATGTCTGTGTGATGGTTGTGCCCGCTGTGTGTATGATGTCCGTGTGATGGTTGTGCCCGCTGTGTGTATGATGTCCGTGTGATGGTTGTGCCCGCTGTGTGTATGATGTCCGTGTGATGGTTGTGCCCGCTGTGTGTATGATGTCCGTGTGATGGTTGTGCCCGCTGTGTGTATGATGTCCGTGTGATGGTTGTGCCCGCTGTGTGTATGATGTCCGTGTGATGGTTGTGCCCGCTGTGTGTATGATGTCCGTGTGATGGTTGTGCCCGCTGTGTGTGTGATGTCTGTGTGATGGTTGTGCCCGCTGTGTGTGTGATGTCTGTGTGATGGTTGTGCCCGCTGTGTGTATGATGTCTGTGTGATGGTTGTGCCCGCTGTGTGTGTGATGTCTGTGTGATGGTTGTGCCCGCTGTGTGTGTGATGTCTGTGTGATGGTTGTGCCCGCTGTGTGTATGATGTCTGTGTGATGGTTGTGCCCGCTGTGTGTATGATGTCTGTGTGATGGTTGTGCCCGCTGTGTGTATGATGTCTGTGTGATGGTTGTGCCCGCTGTGTGTATGATGTCTGTGTGATGGTTGTGCCCGCTGTGTGTATGATGTCTGTGTGATGGTTGTGCCCGCTGTGTGTATGATGTCTGTGTGATGGTTGTGCCCGCTGTGTGTATGATGTCTGTGTGATGGTTGTGCCCGCTGTGTGTATGATGTCTGTGTGATTTTTAACATAGCGCTTTGAAATAGGCAGGGGTGGGAGATTAATTTTCCCAAGGGGCCACGTGAGAGACCGTGACTGTTGTGGAGCCCGAACCAATAGGTTCAAATTAATTCAGCTCAATATTAATATTAACATATTAATTATATTTTTTTGTATATTTATATTATCACTTAATATTGAGCAGATTTAAGTATGCTGACATCCCCCTATATACAGTATGAGCCCCCACTCAACCCCGTACATACAGTATTAGCACACACCACCCCTACCTACGGTATGAGCCCTCACATAGCCCCCAATATACAGTAAGAGCCACCACAAGAAAGCCAGATGTCCTATAATGAATCTACATAAAGATGAGAAAGTTCTGGCGGCTCCGACTGTGAATGAGGGAACAAAAAATAACCCTCAGGTCCCAACAAGAGATGAGCAGGACTCACAGATGAGGCCGCACTGCCCCGGAAGATAAGAGACTCATGGCCTCCAGTCCAGCCGCCAGGTAGCACTGACCTGGACGCCCGACTGGAGGCCCCGGAATCCATCTGCTCATCTCTAGTCCCAGCTGCCCTGGATACAGTGGACAGTCCTGGATTTGGGTCTGGGCCTTGCAGTCTCAGCCGTCTGCTGAATTTCCCTCACTACCAGTGCCCCTCTGACAACTCCTCCTGCCGGGCGAGAAAGATAATGGTAAATGGGCGTGGATTGGGGTGTGACCAGGGGCGAGGCCAAAATTTTCCGCACATAGCCTCTTTCTGTCCCCCTTTCTGTTCTTCAAAAGTTGAGAGGTATGAATATGTGATGTCTGTATCCCAGTATATCGCATACCATCACATATTATGCTGTATACTGGATGTGATGGACTTTGATACAGGCATCCAATGTTATACAGAGGATAATATGTCACTGGTGTAATATCTGATGTCTGTGCTCATAGTGTGGTATATAACTGTCACATGCTATTCTGTATGTAATATCTGATGTATGTAGTCATAATATATCTTATTCCAGTACAGATGAGCGAATTGATTCGCAGGACACTGGTCAAACAGTCCCGTCAGTAGTCTGTGGCCACCAGACCAGAGCCCCGCGAGCCTCCTCCCGCCTGCCGGCATCTCTGACTCCTCTTTTGATTATAGTCTTTGCATGATGTCATCTTTTTGGCGTGACACATACATGACATTGTGCCTGGCTACAAATCAAAGGAAGAGAAAGAGAATGGTGTCAGGTAGGAGGCTGTCAGGGCTCCTATCCAGCAGCCACTGAATATTCATCTGACCATTGGATCAGGGTCCTGCAAATGAAGTTGCTCATCTCTATATATCAGTCATATATTCTCCTATGTATATTGTATTGTATGTGGTATAATATGTTCACTGTGTGCACAGACATCAGATGGGACACACATGATAATTAGTGACTCGTACATCATATACTATAATGTGGAGTTGACTTTTACATTGATGAGTTGCTCGATCAAGTATGTAGGAAATAATACACAAAATAATAATTCCTAGGTATCTATCTGGCAGACCTGTGCTTATGTGTGGCCACCTTTAGGCTGTGTGCCCACTATGCGTTTTTTAAGCGTTTCCGCAACGGCAATTCCGCTAAAGAAAAGCTTAAAAAACGCTTGGTAGAAGGTCTGCTATGTTCCCCAATGATAATCCGCATCTGCTGTGCACATGCTGTGGAAATTTCCGCTGCGGATTATCAATGCGGAAAAGTCCACCGCACTACCAATTATTTTGTGTAATCGCAGCGTTTTCGCCGCCATTGACTTGCATTGAATTGCATAATATCCGCATGACTACATGTGCACATGCGGATATTTAGCGATTCAATGTGCGGATGGTACCCGGATTTGGAGAAGAAGAGACTCTCCTCCAGACCCGGGTACCATAGTACCTGTAAAAAAAAAAGAATTAAAATAAAAAATATATATTATACTTACCTTCTTATGGCCCCCGGTCTCCATAGCGATGCGTCCTGGCTTCCTGGCAGCTCATGATGGTCTAAAAGGACCTGCCATGACGTCATTTAGTCATGTGACAGGTCTCGCGACCGCTGACGTCGGCGGTCGCTTGACCCATCACATGACTAAATGACGTCATGGCAGGTCCTTTTACACAACCGCGAGACACCGGGAAGACCGGACGCATCGGATAAGGAGACCAGGGGCCGTCAGAAGGTAAGTATAATATTTATTTTTTACCATTCTTTTACGGTCACACTATATAAATCCATACCGGTTGCATGGATTTATATAGTGTGACCAAGTTGTCAAGCACTTTCCAAGTGATGGTAAAATCGCTTGCAAAGCGCTTGACAACCCGCATGCGGAAATGCATGTGAAGAGCGCTTCACTTCTGCTTGTCCCTGGCAGGAAAACTCATAGAATCCGCATGCGTTTTTTCTGCCAGGGAGATGCAGAAACGCTCTGGAAAAATTCTCAGCATTTCTGCATTGTGGGCACTTAGCCTTACTCTGTTTAGGAGTGTAGAAAAGCACAGCGTACCTTGGATTACTTGCATTACACCTCTAACAACCTAAATCCGTTTTGTAGTGGTCAGACATTGTACATATTATGCTTATGTATTACCAGTTTTAAATGCTCACCTGAACTGGACCAAGTGCTGTCATTTTTCTCCACGGGCAGCACTTAGACCATACGTTTGTGTGAATATAGCCTATGAAGCAGCTGGTAATAAACATGTTGAAGGGGTTTTCTGCGAACAAAAGTATATTTTAATCAATAGATCTTGGAATAATAATAACTTCCACAATTGGATGTGTTTAAATAAAATGTCCCTGTGCTGAGATAATGTTATAAATGTGCCCCTGCTGTGTACTGTGTAATGGCTGTGTCTGACTGTGCAGGAACATGGTCTGATCATACCACAGCTACTGGGCAGGGGGGGAGAAAAAGAGTATATAGCATCGATTAAATCACTGCACACTCTAGTTTCAAGATGCAAATGATGGGTCAAAACGTTCATTTACTGTTGCATTATTCTCTGCACCTTAAATGTGTCTTATTGCATGTCTTCAAATAGACTTTAGTTTGCGTCATGAAACTAGAATGTGCGGTGATTTAATCTCCGCCGATTCTGGGGATTCCACATCCCGTGTACCTGCACCTTGACCTACAGACTGTGTGCACGCTAATCATCTATATATAAAGAGAGTATATATACATTACAGCAGGGGATCACAGCTGAGTCTTTCTTTGAGCTAAAATATTGTTTAAAAACAGGCATTGAAATGTTTTACTCACAAAAAGAATCCTCTGTGATCCCCTGCTATCCTGCCTGTATCCTCTTTTTCTCCCCCCCTGCCCAGTAGCTGTGGTATGATCAGAACATGTTCCTGCACGGTCAGACACAGCCATTACACAGTACACAGCAGGGGCACATTTATAAGATTATCTCAGCACAGGAACATTATTATATCACATCCAATTGTGGAAATTATTATTACTCCAAGACCTATTGATTAAAATATACTATTGTTTGTGGGAAAACGACCTTTAGGCTGTGTGCCCACGTAGCATTTTTCAAGCGTATATGCTGCGGAATTTCCGCAGCATAAACGCTCCAAAAATGCTTGGTAATCCGCCCCCCATGGTCCTCAATGAGAAGCCGCACTGTCAATGCCCACGCTGCGGTTTTTTCCGCTGCGTTTATGCTCCGCGGAAAAATCCGCAGCATGTCATTTAATTTTGCGGAAGCGCGGCGTAATCGCCGCCATTGACTTGCATTGGGCCGCTTCAAATCCGCAAATATGTAAAAATAATTGCGGAAGTGAAGCGCATTTGCTGCGGTCTTGTACCTCAAAACCGCAGCAAATAGGAAGTGACGTCACAATTGGGCGTTCCATCCATCCATCCCATGAGCATCCCATAATCCAGGAAGACGAGAATCCCATAATATTCCCGTCTCTCACGATCATGGCTGCTAACGTGGGATGGTACAAGCGGATGAATGTCAACGTGGGATTCATGATTAGTGTGGTAAGTGTCTGTATGTGTCTGTGTGGTGTGTATGTGGTCTGTATGTGTCTGTGTGGGGTCTGTATGTGTCTGTATGTGTCTGTGTGGGGTCTGTGTGGGGTCTGTGTGCGCGGGTGTCAGCAGGCAGACATAGGCCGATGTGACACTACTACTCCCATCGGCCTATGTCTGTCCCCCGTCCACTCCTGCCAGCAGGATCAGCTCGATGGGAGCAGTAGTTCCCATCAGACTGATCCTGCTGTAAAATGTGCCCCAAAATTAAATTTAATAGCCCCCATATGTGCCTCCATATATTATTGACCCTATCCCCCCCCCCCTATTTTTTTTTTTTTGGGGGGGGGTGCTATCATTATTAAAGTTTTTTTTTTATTTGCCCCAATAATATGTCATCTACTGCCCCCTTTTTTTTCATTGGTGGCCAGTGGTTACCTAAAATAAATTAGTTCATACATTACCTGTCCCCGCCGATCGCCCCTAAAATAAAGTAAAAAATAAAAAAATACACCTATACTCACCTAGACACCTAATTCCCCGAAGCCATCGATCTCCTGTAATAAAATATAAAATAATAAACCACAACCTTATCCTTACCCCTCCGTAGCAGTCCACGAGTGTCCCACGAAGATCTCCAGTTCAGAGCAGCCACATAGAATGTGACCGCTCTGAACCGCTGCCGCCGCTAGAATGAACGGGTTCGCCGGAGTTCAGGCAGCGCTGCTCCGGTGATCTGCTTTACGGCTCCGCTGTATCGTGAGAAATTCCCACGGTACAACAGGGCTGTAAAGGAGGTCACCGGAGCAGCGCTGACTGAATGCACTCCGGTGACCTCAGTCAGGGGCTCATGCTGCTGGGAGCGGACGTGTTCCCGGCAGTGTGAGCTTACAGCAGCCATGACAGCTGTCACATCTCCAGATGTGACAGCTGTGCATGGGAGATCAGCGCAGGAACGTGGACAGGTAACTATTTTTTTTTTTTTTAGTAAAATTAGAATTAAATAAAATTGTGTTTTATTTCAAATAAATTATTTTTTTCTGGGTGTTTGTCTTTTTTCTTTTTAACACTTTGTAGGTTAGTAATGGGGGTGTCTTATTGACGCCCATCATTACTAACCTGGGCTTCATGTCAGCTGGCGCGGACATGAACCCCACCACTATTACCCCCTGCCACCGCACCAGGGCAGCGTGGAAGAGCGAGGCTAAGTGCCAGATTTGGCGCACAAATATGATGCGCCAAATCTGGGGCAGCTGAGGGCTGATATTATAGCCTGGGAGGGGGCCTATAACCATGGCCCCTTTCTAGGCTATTAATATCAGGTCGCAGCTGTCCGCCTAGCCTTTGCTGGCTACAATTTATAGGGGGACCCCATGTCATTTTTTTTGGGGGGGTCTTCATAAATAGTAGCCAGAAAAGGCAAAGTGGCTAGCCTTTGCTGGCTACAATTTATAGGGGGACCCCATGTCATTTTTTTTGGGGGGGTCTTCTTATATAGTGGCCAGAAAAGGCAAAGCGGCTAGCCTTTGCTGGCTACAATTTATAGGGGGACCCCATGTCATTTTTTTTGGGGGGGTCTTCATAAATAGTAGCCAGAAAAGGCAAAGTGGCTAGCCTTTGCTGGCTACAATTTATAGGGGGACCCCATGTCATTTTTTTTGGGGGGGTCTTCTTATATAGTGGCCAGAAAAGGCAAAGCGGCTAGCCTTTGCTGGCTACAATTTATAGGGGGACCCCATGTCATTTTTTTTGGGGGGGTCTTCATAAATAGTAGCCAGAAAAGGCAAAGTGGCTAGCCTTTGCTGGCTACAATTTATAGGGGGACCCCATGTCATTTTTTGGGGGGGGGTCTTCTTATATAGTGGCCAGAAAAGGCAAAGCGGCTAGCCTTTGCTGGCTACAATTTATAGGGGGACCCCATGTCATTTTTTTTGGGGGGGTCTTCTTATATAGTGGCCAGAAAAGGCAAAGCGGCTAGCCTTTGCTGGCTACAATTTATAGGGGGACCCCATGTCATTTTTTTGGGGGGGGTCTTCTTATATAGTGGCCAGAAAAGGCAAAGCGGCTAGCCTTTGCTGGCTACAATTTATAGGGGGACCCCATGTCATTTTTTTTGGGGGGGTCTTCATAAATAGTAGCCAGAAAAGGCAAAGTGGCTAGCCTTTGCTGGCTACAATTTATAGGGGGACCCCATGTCATTTTTTTTGGGGGGGTCTTCTTATATAGTGGCCAGAAAAGGCAAAGCGGCTAGCCTTTGCTGGCTACAATTTATAGGGGGACCCCATGTCATTTTTTTTGGGGGGGTCTTCATAAATAGTAGCCAGAAAAGGCAAAGTGGCTAGCCTTTGCTGGCTACAATTTATAGGGGGACCCCATGTCATTTTTTGGGGGGGGGTCTTCTTATATAGTGGCCAGAAAAGGCAAAGCGGCTAGCCTTTGCTGGCTACAATTTATAGGGGGACCCCATGTAATTTTTTTTGGGGGGGTCTTCTTATATAGTGGCCAGAAAAGGCAAAGCGGCTAGCCTTTGCTGGCTACAATTTATAGGGGGACCCCATGTCATTTTTTTTGGGGGGGTCTTCTTATATAGTGGCCAGAAAAGGCAAAGCGGCTAGCCTTTGCTGGCTACAATTTATAGGGGGACCCCATGTCATTTTTTTTGGGGGGGTCTTCATAAATAGTAGCCAGAAAAGGCAAAGTGGCTAGCCTTTGCTGGCTACAATTTATAGGGGGACCCCATGTCATTTTTTTTGGGGGGGTCTTCTTATATAGTGGCCAGAAAAGGCAAAGCAGCTAGCCTTTGCTGGCTACAATTTATAGGGGGACCCCATGTCATTTTTTTTGGGGGGGTCTTCATAAATAGTAGCCAGAAAAGGCAAAGTGGCTAGCCTTTGCTGGCTACAATTTATAGGGGGACCCCATGTCATTTTTTGGGGGGGGGTCTTCTTATATAGTGGCCAGAAAAGGCAAAGCGGCTAGCCTTTGCTGGCTACAATTTATAGGGGGACCCCATGTAATTTTTTTGGGGGGGGTCTTCTTATATAGTGGCCAGAAAAGGCAAAGCGGCTAGCCTTTGCTGGCTACAATTTATAGGGGGACCCCATGTCATTTTTTTTGGGGGGGTCTTCTTATATAGTGGCCAGAAAAGGCAAAGCGGCTAGCCTTTGCTGGCTACAATTTATAGGGGGACCCCATGTCATTTTTTTTGGGGGGGTCTTCATAAATAGTAGCCAGAAAAGGCAAAGTGGCTAGCCTTTGCTGGCTACAATTTATAGGGGGACCCCATGTCATTTTTTTTGGGGGGGTCTTCTTATATAGTGGCCAGAAAAGGCAAAGCGGCTAGCCTTTGCTGGCTACAATTTATAGGGGGACCCCATGTCCTTTTTTTTGGGGGGGTCTTCATAAATAGTAGCCAGAAAAGGCAAAGTGGCTAGCCTTTGCTGGCTACAATTTATAGGGGGACCCCATGTCATTTTTTGGGGGGGGGTCTTCTTATATAGTGGCCAGAAAAGGCAAAGCGGCTAGCCTTTGCTGGCTACAATTTATAGGGGGACCCCATGTAATTTTTTTTGGGGGGGTCTTCTTATATAGTGGCCAGAAAAGGCAAAGCGGCTAGCCTTTGCTGGCTACAATTTATAGGGGGACCCCATGTCACTTTTTTTTGGGGGGGGTCTTCATAAATAGTAGCCAGAAAAGGCAAAGTGGCTAGGCTTTGCTGGCTACAATTTATAGGGGGACCCCATGTCACTTTTTTTTTGGGGGGGGCTTCCTATATAGTAGCCAGTAAAGGCTAAGCTAACTGCTGCGGCCTGGTATTAATAGCAAAGGAAGGGTCCATGGTTATTGGCTACTTCACAGACTATAACATCAGCCAACAACCGTCTGCTTTCCCTTTGCTATTTATTAAAGCTATGCGTGAGCCCACTTATTTTTTTGGGTTAAAAGATTTTATTAAAGTGAAAGATTATTGTACAGTGTATGTAGGTTCATTCACTGAAAGCTCCTGCATACGCTGTAAGGTTGATTTCTCACGTCCACATATCCACGTTAGTACAGATAAGTGTGACCGAGCATGCTTTGCAATGGGTCCGTGTGTGGGTCTCCGCTGTGTGTGGAAAATGGCATCAACACTCGTCCCGGAGATTGACGTGTGAAAGAACCGTACAATATAGGTGAGGGGTTAGTGTTGGTGTGTGTGCGTACATATCTCCATATGTTTATTTAATTTTTTTTTTGGGGTTAATCTTTTATTCCTCCATTTTGTTTTTAAAATAATATTCACACACGTTATTATTCACTGTAGATTGAAAAATATCCCGAAATATGGGACCGAGCTAGTCCTGACTACAAAGACAAGCAGAAGAAAAAAGACGCCTGGGCCTCTGTGTTGAGCCAAATGTATCCCCAGTGGGTGAATGCTGAACGTGATGCCCAAGAGGAAATTAGTAAGTTTTGATTTTTACACTTATTTTTATATCTATTTATAATTGCACTTTTTGGTGTGAAAGCAGTTCATAAATTGTTTTGGTTGTGTCATTGCAGTGTATGATATTAAAAATCGGTGGAGATCGGTCACCGACCGGCTGGTGAAGTATCACCAGTCGGTGCAAAGTGGCTCATCACCCAAAAAAAGAAAATTTCCTTTTGCGGACGAGCTGGCCTTCATACTAACCAGTAGGAGTTTGCGGAGGTAAATTCCCAAAACATATTAATTGAAATGTTTCCAAAAATGTTGTATTTACATTGGGATTTACCTTTTATTATATACAGAACTGAAGGAAACATCATGGCCCCAACAGCAGAAGAGGACACAAACACAGAGCAAGCAGAGGAGGAATCCGAGGACTTTTTCCAGCTTTCCTCACCGGATCCATCTGCTTCGGCATCTTCAGCATCTGGTTGTCCCTCACATTCTTTGTCCAATCCAGCGGACATCGGGACGGGTTTGGTGACTGATTCTCCTGCTCCTGCTCCAAGTGACGCTGGAAGCTCTGCTGGTGATGTGTTGAGGCCCACTGGGAGGGGGTCTGGTTCTGCTCATCTCGTGGCATCGAGAAGGGCGGGCAAAAAAAAGGCCAAAAGCCACGGGGGTGGGACTATTGTGCTTGAAGCACTCACAAATCGAACCCTCAGCCTTGTGGAAAGGGCATCCCAGGAAGATGCCATCGATAAATTTTGCTCAGCCCAAGCTGCCCGCATCAGATCTCTGCCACGAGATAGGCAGAACATGTACATGACTGCAGCAGGCGCTATGGTCATGGCAATTGAAGAGGCAGCAGTTATGCCCTCGCCCCCAGCCGTAGTATGCGGAATATTTAATTGTTTCAAACCCAGTGTGCCTCCACCACGACCAGCAGCTGCAACCCAGCGTTTTGGGCAGGTTGATGCAGCATACCGTCCAGAAGATATGCAACCAAGTTATGGTCGGCAAATGGCTCATGGTGCATCATCATTTATCAGAGGACCATCCCCCAACTCTACTTTTTCTCAAGAAATGTTTCCTGGGTACAACTTTGAAGAAGACCTTCAAAACTTGTAGTTAAAAAATTTTACCCCTCCCTGTCAGCATTTTTGGACCCTAGCAAATACAGACAGCACCTGTAGGTCGATAGATACACAATGTTTTAGAGAATCAGACAATTAACAAAGACCTTTTCTTATGGTCACCTATACCAGGCATCAGGCGTAGGGGACTGTAAGAAAAGGTCTTTCTTTTTATATAATTAAACAACCTACAGGTGCTGCCCGTATTTTAGGGCCCAAAACTGATTAGAGGACAGGTGTGCTGTACACAGTGTGTAATTTTTTCCCAAGTTATGGGCAATGTTTGTCCGATTAAATTTTCTAGAAGTTTGTTGTTTTGTGTTTTTAAAAAGTTTTTTACAGTTATTCTATATTACGTATTAAAAAAATTATTTAAACTATCTGTTAATTTTTCTTTTCAAGTGTATATGTGGTTGGATTGGGTTGTAATGAAAAAGTGTTCCCCTGATCTGCGCTCACCATAGCGCAGGTCAGAGGAACTCTACATTTTTGAAATTTGTTCAAACTAATCTACGTATGTGGTCGGCTGTATACAGTGGTTTTTAAATTAGAAATATACTTTGATATTTTGGACCACAGCTATTTTTTGGATGAATACTACTCTCAACACTGTTATTTGCTAGTTCTGTTCTTAGCGCAAGCAAATAACAATGGTGAGGGTTGACTTTAGCAGACAGTACTTGGGAATAGCGCTCTAGGTAGTAATGCCAATTTACAGGCTCTGGTCTTTGTGGGTTGTTCACTTTTGCGTTGACGTATTGTCGAAAAAAAAAATGTAGAAGGTTGCAATTCAAGAAATATTTTAGACAAATTTAAGTTTAACCAAAATTTATTTTTTTTAAAAACATTTTTTTTTACATTTTTATTTTAAAAAAAAAGGAGGAAGTTCTTCTTTTATTGTTCATCAGATCTTCTCTGCTGGTCAGGCTGCTCAACACCAGCACAGGAGTATTGCCAGTGCACGGCACCTTCAGGACTCATGAAGTAGTCAGCGAAGGTTTCTCGCACCCTGGCACCAGAGTTGGATGGCCTTCCCTGACCGGAGTTGACAACTGGAATTAATTCAGATAGCTGTGACTCCTCATCTTGCTCGGTGCTGTACTCACGAGCATAGTTGTGGAGTACACAGCATGCCTTAATTACAGTGTCAACGGTCTCCGTATCCAACTGGATGGCAGTGTGAAAGATCCTCCACTGACTACACATGATTCCGAAGGTGCATTCCACATATCTGCGTGCACGACTCAGCCGATAATTGAAAATCCTCCGCCGGGCATTCAGTGCCCTTCGTGGGTATGGGCGCAGCAGGTTGGTCTGTAAGGGAAATGCCTCATCCGATACCATCACAAAAGGAACTGGATGTGTGGAACCCGGCAAAGGTCTTGGGGCTGGGAGCGTTACGCCATCTTGAAGAATTTGCAGCCCAATCTGTGATGATCTAAACACCCGAGAGTCCCCAGTACTGCCATAAGCACCAACGTCAATGGCAACAAATTTGAAATGTGCATCAGCAACCGCCATCAGGACCACAGAAAAAAATTTCTTATAATTAAAGAAGCGTGATCCTGATCGTGGTGGCTGCTGAACTCTCACATGTTTGCCATCGACAGCACCAATGCAGTTTGGGAAATTGGCCACAGTTTGAAAGCCTGCTGCGACCTGCAGCCAAGTCTCCTCGGTTGGAGAAGGCATCACGATGGGCTGCAACTTCTGCCAGATGACAGTACATGTGCACCTCACAATTCTGGAAATGGTGGATTTACCAACCCTAAATTGGAGGTGCAGTGATGTATAGCTCTCTCCTGTGGCCAAAAATCTGAAAAGGAAAAATAGATAATTAGAAAAGCCATAAAAAGAAATACAAGCCAACAGTAATTATCCATTATTAATTCATCTTTTAAAAAATTAAGGTCTTTATTACAAAAAACTATTCCAACAATGGGCTCTTTTTTTGGGGGGGGGGGGGGGGCTCCACATTTTAAATCTTTTTTGGTCATCTTTTGTTTTCTCTTGAGTTCACACATATCAATTTATAATGTGTTTTGACTTTGTGTCTGTGTTTGCCTACGATGTTTGCTCTAGAGTTTACACATCAGTGACCTTTTCAATCTGATCTCTGTGCATGGTGATCTCATGGTCAAGCCAAAAATATGTACACAAAGACAGACACAGTGGAGCCATCACCACAGGGTAACAAAACCAGGTACACCAGCCATCACCGCAGGGTGGCGAACAAAACCAGGTACATATAAATCAACATTCAACTTACCGCAAGGTGATGAGCAGCCTTTCCTCAGCAGAGATGGCCCTTCGCATTACAGTGTCTTGGAAGTCCAGGTCAGGAGACATAAGGCTTAGCAGCCGATCAAATGCAATAATGTTCAGACGGCAGAACTGTTTAAATTTTTCAGGAAAACTATAGTAAACAGAGAAAAAATAAATATTAAAAGATAATTTTGGAACATAGTATACAAACAAAACCTTAAAAAAACAGCATAGACGGATGACATTATACTTTCTTCACATATATCTTACCTCCTTAAATCCTGGTAGAGAACATTAAAGTGGCCCTTGTCCGTCCGCTCCTGCAAGATAGGGTGCACCCAAATTTTTTTTGGTCGTCTTCTCCTCCTTAAACGCTCCTATAGAACAATAATAGGTTAGTACACACACTACATAAAAATAATGTACCCCAAAAAAACTTAGTTTATATTACCTGCTCAACGTTGTAGTGCAGGAGATTTAAGCAAGTCATTAGCAGAAGGTTTAGGCATGGTCTGCTGACCCGCAGGGGCTGCAATTCCTGTGGCATACTGTCTTTTGCAAAAAACAAAATGGTGAAGAGGGGTTGAACTAGGAAATGACATCAGGATTTCCATCTTTTTTTTTTTTTTTTTTCAATAACTTTATTTGTGCTCAAAAACGCATGAAATAAGCTTACAAAAACGCATGTAAAATCCGCATACAAAAACGCGTCAAAAACGCGTCAAAAACGCGACCAAAAAACGCACGCGATTTTCTGGCAAGGGACATGCAGAAATGTTGCAGAAATTTTCTGCTTCATAAATGCAACGTGGGCACATAGCCTTAAGGATGGGCCGCTACTCATGGACCACTGCTGTGTGCTTGCCCCCAGGCTAAAATTTGCCAGTCAGCCCCTGCTAGCAGTGATATTAGAATACACACTATACATGTTATTACATACAGCATCCTTTACCTATAAAAATTGTATATAATCTCTTCCACTTTTCTTTCCAGTGGGTGTAGTGACAAGATTATGGAGCAGTTGCCGGGACCAGTGCCGCCGCGAGCGACAGCAGGGTAGGAAGAGTGGTGATGTGGCTCTTAAAAAGAAAGGCCATACAGTACAGACCAAAAGTTTGGACACACCTTCTCATTTAAAGATTTTTCTGTATTTTCATGACTATGAAAATTGTACATTCACACTGAAGGCATCAAAACTATGAATTACCACATGTGGAATTATATACTTAACAAAAAAGTGTGAAACAACTGAAAATATGTCTTATATTCTAGGTTCTTCAAAGTAGCCACCTTTTGCTTTGATGACTGCTTTGCACACTCTTGGCATTCTCTTGATGAGCTTCAAGAGGTAGTCACTGGAAATGGTCTTCCAACAATCTTGAAGGAGTTCCCAGAGATGCTTAGCACTTGTTGGCCCTTTTGCCTTCACTCTGCGATCCAGCTCACCCCAAACCTTCTCGATTGGGTTCAGGTCTGGTGACTGTGGAGGCCAGGTCATCTGGCGTAGCACCCCATCACTCTCCTTCTTGGTCAAATAGCCCTTACACAGCCTGGAGGTGTGTTTGGGGTCATTGTCCTGTTGAAAAATAAATGATGGTCCAATTAAACACAAACCGGATGGAATAGCATGCCGCTGCAAGATGCTGTGGTAGACATGCTGGTTCAGTATGCCTTCAATTTTGAATAAATCCCCAACAGTGTCACCAGCAAAGCACCCTCACACCATCACACCTCCTCCTCCATGCTTCACGGTGGGAACCAGGCATGTAGAGTCCATCCGTTCACCTTTTCTGCATCACACAAAGACACGGTGGTTGGAACCCAAGATCTCAAATTTGGACTCATCAGACCAAAGCACAGATTTCCACTGGTCTAATGTCCATTCCTTGTGTTCTTTAGCCCAAACAAGTCTCTTCTGCTTGTTGCCTGTCCTTAGCAGTGGTTTCCTAGCAGCTATTTTACCATGAAGGCCTGCTGCACAAAGTCTCCTATTAACAGTTGTCGTAGAGATGTGTTTGCTATAGAACTCTGTGTGGCATTGACCTGGTCTCTAATCTGAGCTGCTGTTAACCTGTGATTTCTGAGGCTGGTGACTCGGATAAACTTGGCCTCAGAAGCAGAGGTGACTCTTGGTCTTCCTTTCCTGGGGCGGTCCTCATGTGAGCCAGTTTCTTTGTAGCGCTTGATGGTTTTTGCAACTGCACTTGGGGACACTTTCAAAGTTTGCCCAATTTTTCGGACTGACTGACCTTCATTTCTTAAAGTAATGATGGCCACTCGTTTTTCTTTACTTAGCTGCTTTTTTCTTGCCATAATACAAATTCTAACAGTCTATTCAGTAGGACTATCAGCTGTGTATCCACCTGAATTCTGCACAACACAACTGATGGTCCCAACCCCATTTATAAGGCAAGAAATCCCATTTATTAAACCTGTCAGGGCACACCTGTGAAGTGAAAACCATTTCCGGTGATTACCTCTTGAAGCTCATCAAGAGAATGCCAAGAGTGTGCAAAGCAGTCATCAAAGCAAAAGGTGGCTACTTTGAAGAACCTGGAATATAAGACATATTTTCAGTTGTTTCACACTTTTTTGTTAAGTATATAATTCCACATGTGTTAATTCATAGTTTTGATGCCTTCAGTGTGAATGTACAATTTTCAAAATCATGAAAATACAGAAAAATCTTTAAATGAGAAGGTGTGTCCAAACTTTTGGTCTGTACTGTACCTATATTATGACCGGCTCCAGTTTTTGACCCTAGTCCTAGATTTTCACCCGTAAGTGGCTATCTTTTTCAGTTTTATTTGTTGTAATGGTTTGATTATTATTTTGCATATTAAAAATGCTTTTTTCTCTGTCATCCCTGACCTTACAGATCTGACTGGACCAAAAAGGGAAATACCTGTAGCCCGGAGGTGCTGGAAGCCAGAGAGGAATCTGAAATGGAGGCCGGAGCTGAGGGCCAGAAAGAAGAAGAGCCTGCGGAGAGCACCAGTACACCGCAGCCCCTCGACACCTCCCCTCATGCACCAATAAGCCAGCATCGCTACCGCCCCACCATCACTGCCGTATGTGACATGGGAATACCTGTGAGTGATGATGATGAGAGTTTTTGTCTAAGCCTGGCCCGTTATTTCAGGCATGTTCCCTTTTTATTGAGGCTGCAGACCAGGGCTGCCCTCCAAATTGTTTTGTCTGCCGCTGCACCACCAAATTCACCGATGGCCATCTTTTAATTCCTTGAAAGGTGGCAACTTTCTGAGGACAACCAAACCCGGTCATTAGACCCCCCAAGAAGGGCACTCAGCAGACCGACCATCACGGCAGCCACCACCTCCAGTGCCAGCATCACGGCAATCACCACCACCTCCAGTACCAGCATCACAGCAGCCATCACCACCACCTCCAGTCACAGCATCACAGCAACCACCACCAACTACAGTGGCACCATCACGGCAGCCACCTCCAGTGCCAGCATCTTGGCAGCCACCTCCATTACCAGCATCACGGCAGCCAACAACCCCCTCACCAGCATGTCTCTTGCCCCAATCACCCTTGTCTTGTTGGCATGATGGCCAAAACACAGAAGACAAGGCCAGACAAAGATCTGAGATACAGGATTTGTGTGCTGAGATGCCGCCACAGTCACTGAAAGGTGTTACATAGATGCGTATTATATGGACGCTATATGGATGGCATAAGCATGGTCCGTTTGCTGTGCTTTTTTCTTCTCGCACACATTGACTTGCATTGGCGAGTCTCGTCTGATATATGCAGCCACTTGCAGCATGCTGTGATTTTTTTTTCTCAGTTCGATCCGAGCTGGGAAAAAAAAATCACAGATGAACACATAATCATTCAATAACAGGAGTCAGAGTGCAATCCAATTTTTTGTTATCAGATTGCACTCGTGTGATTTAAACGCAGATGAGTATGAGCCCTTAGACTCAGCCAAAAGATTGTAGACATAGAGTATATCTTATTGCTCTAATAGGCATCTAGTCATTCAACAGAGGCCATTAACTATATATTCTACATGCAGGGCTTGTGAATTGTCCATTATTAAAATAAACAGTATATAAAAAGCAGTGCAGGAGGCAGCAGTGAAGGACATGACAAATATTAATAACAATATGTAAAATAATCACAGGCTGCAATTACCCGCCATATTTTTTCTTAAACCATGAAATCAACTTTTTCTTGCGGTTGTAAATTTGAAATGACAGTGATAGCTATTATGACATCACGAGGCACATGACATCATAGACATCACAATTGGAATAGAATGTATAAATTTCTACACTGCTGCCATCTTGTGTCACTATAACCTGACAGCTGAGAGAGAACAAGTCCAGGTAAGTAGCTCTTTACTTTTAAGCTTTGGTATACTTATAATGTATCCACCGGATTTATCATGGATTGCCGGGAACACTCTGTAATAAGACATTTTCAGGACAACCCCTTGTCTAAATGAGAAATTGCTGACGATAGGTGGGTGGTGGAGGTCAAGTTGGGACATCTTTATGGGGCTCCATTTTTGGGTAGTTTTGCCATTTATGTGGACAAATTATTTTATTATCATTCTCTGTTCTCAGATCTTTGGTTCCTATTGAATTAGGGGCTGACATTGGAGTTGTAGTTTAACCCCTTTAAAGCTCAAGACGTACTAATACGTATCTGCGCCATGGGACTTAAGAGCCTGATACGTATTAGTACGTCTTTGCGATCGCGCCCGCACACAGGCTGTGCGGGCGCGATCGCCGCCAGGTGTCAGCCGATTGTCGCAGCTGAGTCGATCGCAGCATTGCGGGGGCAAGGGGAGGTGATCGGGATACTCACCTCTCCTGCCGGCGTCCAGCGATGTCTGCCGCGGCTTCCTGGATGTTGCCATGACGACCCGATGTCGTCATGACAACATCTGGGTCACCAGACAGCAGGAAGATATTTTGGCATGCACAGTGCATGACCAAAGTATCTTTTGCATTTGCAGCGCTGACAGCCTGTATAGCACAGGGCTGGTGCTCCATCCCTATGCTATACAGGCGATCAGAATAAAAAAAGTGAAAGTCCCATAGTGGGACTAAGAATAAAAGTAAAAAAAAGTGTCAGAAAGTGAAGAAAATAAAAAAAAAAAATAATCCACCAAAAATAAAAATATAATGTACCCATCAATAAATATTATTATGGAAAAAAAAAACAATAAAAGTACACATATTTGGTATCACTGCGTCCGGAATGACCTGACCTATAAAACTGTCCCACTAGTTAGCCCCTTCAGTGAACATGGTAAAAAAAATAAATAAAAAATGAAGCAAAAAACAATGCTTTATCATCATACCGCCAAACAAAAAATGGAATAACACGCGATCAAAAAGACAAATATAAATAATAATGATACCACTGAAAACGTCATCTTGTCCCGCAAAAAACAAGCCGCCATACAGCTCCATCAGCCGAAAAATAAAAAAGTTATAGCTCTCAGAATAAAGCGATGCAAAAAAATAATTTTTTCTATAAAATAGCTTTTATTGTGTAAAAGCGCCAAAACATAGAAAATCGATATAAATGTGGTACCACTGTAAACGTACTAACCCGAAGAATAAAGCTACCTTATCAATTTTACCACACGCGGAACAGCATCAAACAAAACAATTCCTGAATTGTTGGTTTTTTATTATTCTGCCTCCCATTAATCGGAATAGAGAGCAATCAAAATATGTCACGTGCCTGAAAATGGCACCAATAAAAACGTCAAGTCATCCCGCAAAAAACAAGACGTCACATGACTCTGTCGGCCAAAATATGGAAAAATTATAGCTCTCAAAATATGGCGATGCAAAAACTAGATTTTACGAAAAAATGCGTCTTTTAGTGTGTGACAGCTGTCAGTCATAAAAACCCGATATGATTCTGGTATCGCTGTAATCGCACTGACTCGAAGAATAAAGTTGTCTAAACGGCGTAAAATATAAACTCTAGGCTTAGGGTTGTGGTAGGGTTGGGGTTGGGGTTAGGGTTAGGGCTAGGGTTAGGGTTGGGCTAGGCCTGAGAGGATGAGATCCGCCCCTATCACTGGGCAAGAAGCCAAAAGCACAAAATTAAAAGAGAAATCCTACTTCCTCCTTCTGGAGGACCCGGAGTGGGCAAACCCAACACATGAGACACCGGGCTAGAGGCCAACCACGACACAAGCTTTAAAGGGAATCTGTCACTCCCTAGGACTTATCAGACCTCTATTATGGGCATAAAGGTTATAGAAATGTAAATCTATACATATTCTATGGCCCATATTAGAGGTCTGCTTGCTTTGAAATATCCTGGCTCCGGCCTGCTCTCGCTCTGGCTCTGGCCTGCTCTCGCTCTGGCTCTGTCCTGCTCTCGCTCTGGCTCTGGCCTGCTCTCGCACTGGCTCCGGCCTACTCTCGCCCTGGCTCCGGCCTGCTCTCGCTCTGGTTCCGACCTGCTCTCGCTCTGGCTCCGGCCTGCTCTCGCTCCGGCCTGCCCTTGCCTTGGCTTCGGCCTGCTCTCGCCCTGAATCTGGCCTGCTCTCGTTTTGGCTCTAGCCTGCCCTCGCCCTGGCTCCGGCCTGCTCTCGCTCTGGCTCCGGCCTGCTCTCGCTCTGGCTCCGGCCTGATCTCGCTCTGGCTCTGGCCTGCCCTTGCCTTGGCTTCGGCCTGCTCTCGCTCTGGCTCCGGCCTGCCCTCGCCCTGGCTCCGGCCTGCCCTCGCACTGGCTCCGGCCTGCCCTCTAACTGGCTCCGGCCTGACCTCTCTCTGACTCTGGCCTGCTCTCGCTCTGGCTCTGGCCTGCTCTCGTTCTGGCTCTGGCCTGCCCTCACCTTGTCTCCAGCCTGGTCTCGCTCTTGATCTGGCCTTCCCTCGCCTTGACTCTGGCCTGCTCTCGCCCTGGCTCCGGCCTGCCCTCGCCCTGGCTCCGGCCTGCCCTCGCCCTGGCTCCGGCCTGCCCTCGCCCTGGCTCCGGCCTGCCCTCGCTCTGGCTCCGGCCTGTCCTCGCCCTGGCTCCGGCCTGCTCTCGCCTTGGCTCTGGCCTGCTCTCGCTCTGGCTCCGCCCTGGCTCTGGCCTGCCCTCGCCCTGGCTCCGGCCTGCCCTCGCCCTGGCTCCGGCCTCCCCTCGCCCTGGCTCCGGCCTGCTCTCGTTCTGGATCTGGCCTGCCCTCACCTTGTCTCCAGCCTGGTCTCGCTCTTGATCTGGCCTTCTCTCACCTTGTCTCTGACCTGCTCTCGCTCTGGCTCTGGCCTGCCCTGGCTCTGCCTCTGGTCTGCCCTCGCCTTGGCTCCGGCCTGCTCTCGCTCTGACTCTGATCTGCCCTCGCCTTGTCTCCGGCCTGCTCTCACCCTGGCTCTGGCCTGCTCTTGCTTCGGCCTGCTCTCGCCCTGGCTCCGGCCTGCTCTCGCCCTGGCTCTGGCCTGACCTTGCTCTGGCTCTGGCCAGCCCTCGCCTTGGCTCCGGCCAGCTCCTTCTCTGACTCCTGCCTGCCCTCGCCTTGGCTCCGGCCTGCTCTCGCCCTGGCTCTGGCCTGCCCTCGCCCTGGCTCCGGCCTGCCTTCTAACTGGCTCCGGCATGCCCTCGCTCTGGCTCCGACCTTCCCTCACCCTGGCTCCGGCCTGATCTCGCGCTGGCTGTGGCCTGCCCTCGCCCTGGCTCCGGCCTGCTCTCTCTCTGGCTCTGGCCTGCCCATGCCTTGGCTCCGGCCTGCTCTTCCTCTGGCTCTGGCCTGCCCTCGTCTTGACTCTCGCCTGATCTCGCTCTTCTTCTGGCCTGCCCTCACCCTGACTCCGGCCTGCTCTCTCTCTGGCTCTGACCTGCCCATGCCTTGGCTCCGGCCTGCTCTTTCTCTGGCTCTGGCCTGCCCTTGCCTTAGCTCCGGCCTACTCTCGCTCTGACTCTGACCTGCCCTCGCCCTGGCTCTTGCCTACCCTCGCCTTGGCTCCGGCCTGCTCTCGCCTTGGCTCTGGCCTGCTCTCGCTCTGGCTCTGGCTTGCCCTCGCCCAGGCTCTGGCCTGCCCTCGCCCTGGCTCCAGCCTGCTCTGACTCTTGCCTTCCCTCGCGCCGTCTCTGGCCTACCCTCGCTCTGGCCTGCCCTCGCCCTTGCTCCGGCCTGCTCTCGCTCTGGCTCTGGCCTGCCCTCGCCTTGGGTCCATCCTGCCCTCGCCCTGGCTCCGGCCTGCTCTCGCTCTGGCTCTGGCCTGCCCACGCCCTGGTTCCGGCGTGCTCTCACTTTGGCTCTCGTCTGCCCTCGCCTTGGCTCCGGCCTGCTCTCGCTCTTGCTCCGGCCTGCCCTCGACTCGGCTCCGGCCTGCTCTCTCCCTGGCTCTTTCCTGCTCTCGCCCTGGCTCTGGTCTCCCCTCGCCCTGGCTCCGGCCTGCCCTCACCCTGGCTCCGGCCTGCCCTCACCTTGGCTCCGGCCTGACCTCGCCCTGGCTCCGGCCTGCTCTCACTCTGGCTCCGGCCTGCCCTTGCCCTGACTCCGGCCTGCCCTTGCTCTGGCTTCGGCCAGACCTCGCATTGGCTCCGGCCTGCTCTCGCCCTGCCTCCGACCTGCTCTTGTTCTGGCTCTGGCCTGCCCTCGCCCTGACTCCGACCTGCTCTTGTTCTGGCTCTGGCCTGCCCTCGTCTTGACTCTGGCCTGATCTCTCTCACTCTTTTTCTGGCCTGCCTTCACCTTGGCTCCAGCCTGCTCTCTCTCTGGCTCTGGCCTGCCCTCACCCTGGCTCCGGCCTGCTCTCTCTCAGGTTCTGGCCTGCCCATGCCTTGGCTTCAGCCTGCTCTCTCTCTGGCTCTGGCCTGCCCTTGCCTTAACTCCGGCCTACTCTCGCTCTGACTCTGACCTGCCCTCGCCCTGGGTCTGGCCTACCCTCGCCTTGGCTCCGGCCTGCTCTCGCCTTGGCTCTGGCCTGCTCTCGCTCTGGCTCCGGCCTGCCCTCACCCTGACTCCGGCCTGCCCTTGCTCTTGCTCCGGCCAACCCTCGCATTGGCTCCAGCCTGCTGTCGCCCTGGCTCCGACCTGCTCTCTCTCTGGCTCTGGCCTGCCCTTGCCTTGGCTCTGGCCTGCTCTCTCTTTGGCTCTGGCCTGCCCTCGCCCTGGCTCCGGCCCACTCTCGCTCTGGCCTGCTCTGGCTCTGGCCTGCCCTCGACTTGGCTCCGGCCTGCTCTCGCTCTGGCTCTGGCCTGCCCTCAGGGCCTTGGCTCCGACCTGCTCTCGCTATGGCCTGCCCTTGCCTTGGCTCCGCCCTGCTCTCGCTCTGGCCTGCCTTGGCTCTGCCTCTGGCCTGCCCTCGCCTTGGCTCCGACCCTGCTCTCGCTCTAGCTCCGGACTGCCCTCGCCCTGGCTCTGGCCTGCCATCGCTCTGGCCCCGGCCTGCTCTCGCTCTGGCTTCGGCCTGCCCTCGCCCTGGCTCTGGCCTGCCCTTGCTCTGGCCCTGGCCAGCCCTCGCCTTGGCTCCGGCCAACTCCTGCTTTAGCTCCGACCTGCCCTCGCCTTGTCTCCGGCATGCCCTCGCTCTGGGTCCGGCCTGCCCTCACCCTGGCTCCGGCCTGCTTTCGCTCTGTCTCCGGCCTGCCCTCGCCTTGGCTCCGGCCTGCTCTGGCTCCGGCCTACTCTCGCTCTAGCTCCGGACTGCCCTCGCCCTGTCTCCGGCCTGGTCTCGCTCTGGCCTGCCCTCGCCCTGGCTCCGGCATTTTCTCGCTCTGGCACTGGCCTGCTCTCGTTCTGTTTCTGGCCTGCCCTCGCCTTGTCTCCGGCCTTCTCTCGCTCTGGCTCTGGCCTGCCCTCGCCTTGGCTCCGGCCTGCCCTCTCCTTGG
This sequence comes from Phyllobates terribilis, assembly GCF_046119375.1. Classification (NCBI taxonomy): domain Eukaryota; kingdom Metazoa; phylum Chordata; class Amphibia; order Anura; family Dendrobatidae; genus Phyllobates; species Phyllobates terribilis. Next base: position 817,060 of record NW_027362898.1, on the reverse strand, counting down.
CTCCGGCCTGCTCTTGCTTTTGCTTCGGCCTGCTGTCGCCCTGGCTCCGGCCTGACCTCGCCTTGGCTCCGGCCAGCTCCTGCTCTGGCTCCAGCCTGCCCTCGCCTTGGCTCCGGCCTACCCTCGCCTTGGCTCCGGCCTGCTCTTGCCTTGGCTCTGGCCTGCTCTCGCTCTGGCTCCGGCCTGCCCTCACCCTGACTCCGGCCTGTCCTTGCTCTTGCTCCGGCCTTCTCTCGCCCTGTCTCTGGCCTGCTCTCTCTCTGGCTCTGGCCTGCTCTCTCTCTGGCTCTGGCCTGCTCTCGCTCTGGCTCCGGCCTGCTCTCGCTCTGGCCCCGGCCTGCTCTCGCTCTGGCTTTGGCCTGCCCTCGCCCTGGCTCTGGCCTGACCTTGCTCTGGCTCTGGCCAGCCCTCAGGGCCTTGGCTCCGGCCAGCTCCTTCTCTGGCTCCGGCCTGCCCTCGCCTTGGCTCCGGCCTGCTCTCTCCCTGGCTCCGGCCTGCCCTCGCCCTGGCTCCGGCCTGCCTTCTAACTGGCTCCGGCATGCCCTCGCTCTGGCTCCGGCCTTCCCTCGCCTTGTCTCTGGCCTGCTCTCGCTCAGTCTCTGGCCTGCCCTCCCCTTGGCTCCGGCCTGCCCTCTCCTTGGCTCCGTCCTGCTCTCTCTCTGACTCTGGTCTGCCCTCGCCTTGGCTCCGGCCTGCTCTCGCCCTTGCTCCGGCCTGCACTCGCTCTGGCTTCGGCCTGCCCTCGCCCTGGCTCCGGCCTGCTTTTGCTCTGGCCAGCCCTCGCCTTGGCTCCGGAAGGCCAGCACCTGCTCTGGCTTCGGCCTGCCCTCGCCTTGGCTCCGGCCTGCTCTCGCCCTGGCTCCGGCCTGCTCTCGCCCTGGCTCTGGCCTGCCCTCGCCCTGGCTCCAGCCTGCCCTCTAACTGGCTCTGGCCTGATCTCGCTCTGGCTCTGGCCTGCTCTCGCTCTGGCTCTGTCCTGCCCTCGCCTTGGCTACTGTCTGCTCTCGCCCTGGTTCCTGCTTGCCCTCGTCCTGGCTCCGGCCTGCTCTGGCTCTGGCTCTGGCCTGCCTTTGCCTTGGCTCCGATCTGTTCTCTCCCTGACTCGTGCCTGCTCTCGCTCTGGCTTTGGCCTGCACTCGCCCTGGCTCCGACCTGCCCTTGCTCTGGCTCCTGCCAGCCCTCGCCTTGGCTCCGGCCAGCACCTGCTCTGGCTTCGGCCTGCCCTCGCCCTGGCTCCGGCCTGCTCTCGCCCTGGCTCCGGCCTACCCTCGCCCTGGCTCCGGCCTGCCCTCTAACTGGCTCCGGCCTTCTCTTGCTCTGGCATCGGCCTGCCCTCGCCCTGGCTGGAGGGCCTGCCCTTGCTTTGGCTCCGGCAAGCCCTTGCTTTGTCTCTGGCCAGCTCTCGCCCTGGCTGCGGCCTGCCCTCGCCCTGGCTCCAGCCTGCCCTCTAACTGGCTCCGGCCTGCCCTCGCCCTGGCTCCGACCTGCTCTGGATCTGGCTCTGGCCTGCCCTCGCTTTGCCTCCGGCCTGCTCTCGCCCTGGCTCCGGCCTGCTCTCGCTCTGTCTTTCGCCTGCCCTCGCCTTGGCTCCGGCCTGCTCTCGCTCTGACTCTGATCTGCCCTCCCCTTGTCTCCGGCCTGCTCTCGCCCTGGCTCTGGCCTGCTCTTGCTCTTGCTTCGGCCTGCTCTCGCCCTGGCTCCGGCCTCCTCTCGCCCTGGCTCCGGCCTGACCTTGCTCTGGCTCTGGCCAGCCCTCGCCTTGGCTCCGGCCAGCTCCTTCTCTGGCTCCTGCCTGCCCTCGCCTTGGCTCCGGCCTGCTCTCGCCCTGGCTCTGGCCTGCCCTCGCCCTGGCTCCGGCCTGCCTTCTAACTGGCTCCGGCATGCCCTCGCTCTGGCTTCGACCTTCCCTCACCCTGGCTCCGGCCTGATCTCGCGCTGGCTGTCGCCTGCCTTCGCCCTGGCTCCAGCCTGCTCTCTCTCTGGCTCTGGCCTGCCCATGCCTTGGCTCCGGCCTGCTCTTCCTCTGGCTCTGGCCTGCCCTCGTCTTGACTCTCGTCTGATCTCGCTCTTGTTCTGGCCTGCCCTCACCCTGACTCCGGCCTGCTCTCTCTCTGGCTCTGACCTGCCCATGCCTTGGCTCCGGCCTGCTCTTTCTCTGGCTCTGGCCTGCCCTTGCCTTAGCTCCGGCCTACTCTCGCTCTGACTCTGACCTGCCCTCGCCCTGGCTCTTGCCTACCCTCGCCTTGGCTCCGGCCTGCTCTCGCCTTGGCTCTGGCCTGCTCTCACTCTGTCCTGCCCTCGCCCAGGCTCTGGCCTGCCCTCGCCCTGGCTCCGGCCTGCCCTCGCTCTGGCTCTGGCCTGCCCTCGCCCTTGCTCCGGCCTGCTCTCGCTCTGGCTCTGGCCTGCCCTCGCCTTGGCTCCATCCTGCCCTCGCCCTGGCTCCGGCCTGCCCTCGCTCTCGCTCCGGCCTGCCCTCGCCCTGGCTCCGGCCTGCTCTCGCTCTGGCTCTGGCCTGCCCACGCCCTGGTTCCGGCGTGCTCTCACTTTGGCTCTCGTCTGCCCTCGCCTTGGCTCCGGCCTGCTCTCGCTCTTGCTCCGGCCTGCCCTCGACTCGGCTCCGGCCTGCTCTCTCCCTGGCTCTTTCCTGCTCTCGCCCTGGCTCTGGTCTCCCCTCGCCCTGGCTCCGGCCTGCCCTCACCTTGGCTCCGGCCTGACCTCGCCCTGGCTCCGGCCTGCTCTCACCCTGACTCCGGCCTGCCCTTGCTCTGGCTTCGGCCAGACCTCGCATTGGCTCCGGCCTGCTCTCGCCCTGCCTCCGACCTGCTCTTGTTCTGGCTCTGGCCTGCCCTCGCCCTGACTCCGACCTGCTCTTGTTCTGGCTCTGGCCTGCCCTCGTCTTGACTCTGGCCTGATCTCTCTCGCTCTTTTTCTGGCCTGCCTTCACCTTGGCTCCAGCCTGCTCTCTCTCTGGCTCTGGCCTGCCCTCACCCTGGCTCCGACCTGCTCTCTCTCAGGTTCTGGCCTGCCCATGCCTTGGCTCCAGCCTGCTCTCTCTCTGGCTCTGGCCTGCCCTTGCCTTAATTCCGGCCTACTCTCGCTCTGACTCTGACCTGCCCTCGCCCTGGCCTACCCTCGCCTTGGCTCCGGCCTGCTCTCGCCTTGGCTCTGGCCTGCTCTCGCTCTGGCTCCGGCCTGCCCTCACCCTGACTCCGGCCTGCCCTTGCTCTTGCTCCGGCCAACCCTCGCATTGGCTCCAGCCTGCTGTCTCCCTGGCTCCGACCTGCTCTCTCTCTGGCTCTGGCCTGCCCTTGCCTTGGCTCTGGCCTGCTCTCTCTTTGGCTCTGGCCTGCCCTCGCCCTGGCTCCGGCCCACTCTCGCTCTGGCCTGCTCTGGCTCTGGCCTGCCCTCGACTTGGCTCCGGCCTGCTCTCGCTCTGGCTCTGGCCTGCCCTCAGGGCCTTGGCTCCGACCTGCTCTCGCTATGGCCTGCCCTTGCCTTGGCTCCGCCCTGCTCTCGCTCTGGCCTGCCTTGGCTCTGCCTCTGGCCTGCCCTCGCCTTGGCTCCGACCCTGCTCTCGCTCTAGCTCCGGACTGCCCTCGCCCTGGCTCCGGCCTGCCATCGCTCTGGCTCCGGCCTGCTCTCACTCTGGCCCCGGCCTGCTCTCGCTCTGGCTTCGGCCTGCCCTCGCCCTGGCTCTGGCCTGCCCTTGCTCTGGCCCTGGCCAGCCCTCGCCTTGGCTCCGGCCAACTCCTGCTTTAGCTCCGACCTGCCCTCGCCTTGTCTCCGGCCTGCTCTTCTCGCCTTGTCTCCGGCCTGCTCTTGCTCTGGCTCTGGCCTGCCCTCGTCCTGGCTCCGGCCTGCCCTTACCTTGGCTTCGGACTGCTCTCGCTCTGGCTCTGGCCTGTTCTCGCTCTGGCCTTCCCTCGCCTTGGCTCTGGCCTGCTCTTGCCCTGGCTCCGGCCTGCACTTGCCCTGGCTCCGGCCTGCTCTCGATCTGGCTCTGGCCTGCCCTCGCCCTGGCTCCGGCCTGCTCTCGCTCTGACTCTGGCCTGCCCTCGCTCTGACTCTGGCCTGCCCTCGCTCTGACTCTGGCCTGCCCTCACCCTGGCTCCGGCCTGCTCTCTTTTTGGCTCTGGCCTGCCCTCGCCCTGGCTCCGGCCTACTCTCGCTCTGGCTCTGGCCTGCCCTTGCCCTGGCTCCGGCCTACTCTCGCTCTGGCTCTGGCCTGCTCTCGCTCTGGCCTGCCCTTGCCTTTGCTCCGGCCTGCTCTCGCTCTGGCTCTGGCCTGCCCTTGCCTTTGCTCCGGCCTGCTTTCGCTCTGGCTCTCGCCTGCCCTCGACTCGGCTCCGGCCTGCTCTCTCCCTGGCTCTTTCCTGCCCTTGCCTTGGCTCTGGCCTACTCTCGCTCTGACTCCGGCCTGCCCTCGCTCTGGCTCCGGCCTGCACTCACTCTGCCTCTGGCCTGCTCTCGCTCTGGCCTGCCCCTACCTTTGCCGGTCCGGCTTGCTCCCGCTCTGGCTCTGGCCTGCTCTCACCTTGGCTCCGGACTGCTCTCGCTTTGGCTCTGGCCTGCCCTTGCTTGGCTCTGTCCGGCCTGCTCTTGCTCTGGCTCTGGCCTGCCCTCGCTCTGGCTCTGGCCTGCCCTTGCCTTGTCTCCGGCCGGATCTGACTCTGGCTCTGGCCTGCCCTCGCCCTGCTTTCGCCTTGGCTCCGGCCTGCTCTCGCCCTGGTTCCGTCTGCCCTTGCCATGGCTCCGGCCTTCTTTCTTTCTGGCTCTGGGCTGCCCTTGCCTTGGCTCTGGCCAAATCTCGTTCTGGCCAAGGCCTTCGAAGGCAGGCCAGAGCCACAGCGAGAGCAGGCCAGACAGAGCCTGAGCGAGAGCAGGCCGGAGCCAAGGCAAAGGCAGTCCGGAGCCAGAGCGATAGCAGGCCGTAGCCATGGCAAAGGCATGCCGGAGCCAAGGCGAGGGCAGGCCGATACCAGAACGAGAGAATGCCGGAGCCAGGGCGAGGGGAGGCCAGAGCAAGAGCAGGCCGGAGACAGGGCGAGGGCAGACCGGAGCCAGAGCGAGGGCAGGCCGGAGCCAGAGCAAGGACACGCCGGAGCCAGAGCGAGGGCAGGCCGGAGCCAGAGCGAGGGCAGGCCGGAGCCAGGGCGAGGGCAGGCCGGAGCCAGAGCGAGGGCAGGCCGGAGCGAGAGCAGGCCGGAGCCAGGGCCGGAGCTGGTCGGAGCCAAGGCGAGGGCTGGCCCGAGGCAGAGCCAGGGTAGGCCAGAGCAAGAGCAGGCCGGAGCCAAGGCAAGGACAGGCCAGAGCCAGAGCGAGAGCAGGCCAGAGCGAGAGCAGTCCGAAGCCAAGGCGAACCAGAGCAGGTGCTGGCCGTATCCAAGGCGAGGGCTGGCCGGAGCCAGAGCAAGGGCAGGCCGGAGCCAGAGCAGGCTGGAGCCAGGGCGAGAGCAGGCCAGAGCCAGCACGAGAGCAGGCCAGAGCAAGAGCCAGAGCAGGCAGGAAGGGTGAGGGCAGACCAGAGTGAGAGCGAGAGCAGGCCGGAGCCAAGGCGAGGCCAGAACCAGAGCAAGAGCAGGCCAGAGCGAGAGTACGCCGGAACTAGGGCGACGGCAGGCCAGAGCCAGAGAGAGAGTAGGCCGGTGCCAGGGCAAGGGCAGGCCAGAGCCAGAGTGAGAGCGGCTCGGAGCCAGGGCGAGAGCAGGCCGGAGCCATTGCGAGGGCACGGAGCCAATGCGAAGGCAGGCCGGAGCCAGAGGGGCAGGCCGGAGTCAGGGCGGCCTGCTGAGGGGCAGGCTGGAGTCAGGGCGAGGGCAGGCCGGAGCCAGAGCGAGAGTAGGCGAGAGCCAAGGCAAAGGCAGGCAAGAGCTAGAGCGAGAGAAGGCCGGAGGGAGCCAAGGCAAGGGCAGGCCGGAACCAGGGGGGGGGAACAGGCTGGAGACAGGGCGAGGTCAGAGCGAGAGCAGGCAGAGCCAGAGCGAGAGTAGGCTGGAGCCAGGGCCCGAGGGCAGGCCAGGGCTCATTCCGGCACCTGCCATTGTGATGTCATCGCTATGTCGCCATGCTTCCACATGCTGGTTGGTTGGTTGCTTGATTACAATCCGGTTTTCCACACAATTTACCTCACACACATTATTTACACCAGAACTAGGCCTCAAAAAGGCTGGGTTTATTGAGGTCCTGACAAGACCAGGTCTAATGAAGGGTTTATTACAGGGTTTGATATGGAGGTATCTAGGAATGTGATAGGCTGGTGGTGGAGTTATAGTGAGATTTATATAATAGGAGGGCAGCCATCTTTGGCGTGACATTCAGCGCTGGCTTCACTTTCCTCTCCTACAGACATCATTGACATCTGGAGGAAGTGGGAGAGCAGCTGCAGCGGTCAATTCCTCCAAAGTACGAGATCACCACACCCATGGGATATTCACTGGGCGTGGGGAGAAGTGAATATTCATTTTCTTTAGTAGCGGGCACAGTGTAGGCTGCAGCAGGCGGCTGCTGCCTCCTGTGCCCCACTACTTCGCCACTGTCACTGTCGCTTCCCTCACAGCTACAGTATTTATGTATATCGGTATTTACAGCTGCTCGGTGATAAGGTTAAATCGCTCCCGTGTACATGATTTGCTACTGTTTGGCAGCTTTATTACATGTGAGGAATGTGTAAGAAATAGACATTCCTCCCATGTAATAAAGCTGTCAAACAGTCGAGAGAGTGAAGACACCTCTGATTGCGAGGGCAGGCCGGAGTCAGAGCGATGGCAGGCAGAGCCAGGGCGAGGGCAGTCCGAAGCTAGAGCGAAAGTAGGCCAGCGCCAAGGCGAGAGCAGGGCCGGAGCCAAGGCGAAGGCAGGCCAGAAGAAGAGCGAGATCAGGCCGGAGTCAAGACGAGAGCAGGCCGGAGCCAGGGTGAAAGCAGGCCGGAGCCAGGGCGAGAGCAGGTCGGAGCCAGGGCGAGAGCAGGTCGGAGCCAGGGCGAGAGCAGGTCGGAGCCAGGGCGAGAGCAGGCCGGAGCCAGGGCGAGGGCAGGCCAGAGCAAGAGCAGTCCGGAGGCAAGGCAAGGGCAGGCCAGACAGAGCCAGAGCGACAGCAGGCCTACGCCAGAGCGAGAGCAGGCCGGAGTCAAGACGAGGGCAGGCCAGACGTTACAGCAGTAGTGTAATTATCAGATTTGTGTCTCATAATAAGCAATGAAGGTTCGTTCCTGTGCTAGGACAGCAAGCATAGATCTTAGAAACCTTGAAGAATTGATACAGAAAGTGTATTAGATGCTGTAGAACTTTCCATGTAATAACATTTATTTGTAAGAACCGATCCCGAGAATGTGTCTCTGAAACGAGTGGAGTCTGAGCATGTGCAGCTCTGCTGTATTCAGGGGCGTAACAACCGTGGTCACAGAGGTCGCAACCGGGCCCATGCGGGTGGGGGCCTGCTGGCGCCAGCACAAACTTCAACTGGATGTGCGTCCTCAGACCCACATTCAGCTGAAGTGGATTGTGGCACAGAGACCTATGAGCAAGAGCAGGCCAGAGCAAGAGCAGGCCAGAGCCAGGGCGAGGGGAGGCCAGAGCAAGAGCAGGCCAGAGCAAGGGCGAGAGCAGGCCGGAGCCAAGGCGAGGGCCAGCCGGAGCCAGAGCAAGGGCAGGCCAGAGCCATGGCGAGGACAGGCCAGACAGAGCGAGAGCAGGCCGGAGCCAGGGCGAGAGCAGGCCGGAGCCAAGGCGAGGGCAGGTCAGAGCCAGATCCAGAGGAGGCCGGAGCCAGGGCGAGCTAGACCAGACAGAGCGAGAGCAGGCCGTAGCCAAGGCGAGGGCACGCCAGAGCGAGAGCAGGCCAGAGCGAAAGTAGGCCAGCGCCAAGGCGAGAGCAGGGCCGGAGCCAAGGCGAAGGCAGGCCAGAAGAAGAGCGAGATCAGGCCGGAGTCAAGACGAGGGCAGGCCAGAGCAAGAGCAGGCCAGAGCCAGAGCAAGAGGGCAGGCCGGAGCCAGGGCGAGGACAGGCCGGAGCCAGAGTGAGAGCAGGTCGGAGCCAGGGCGAGAGCAGGCCGGAGCCAAGGCGAGGGCTGTCCAGAGCCAGATCCAGAGCAGGCCGGAGCCAGGGCGAGGGCAGGCCGTAGCCAAGGCGAGGGCACGCCAGAGCTCTGAGAGCAGGCCAGAGCGAGAGCAGGCCGGAGCCAGGGTGAGGGCAGGCCAGAGCCAGAGCGATGGCACGCCAGAGCTCTGAGAGCAGGCCAGAGCGAGAGCAGGCCAGAGCCAAGGCAAGGGCAGGCCAGAGCGAGAGAAGGCCAGAGTCAAGGCAAGGGCAGGCCGAAACCTGGACGAGAGCAGGCCGGAGACAGGGTGAGTGAGGCCAGAGCCAAAGCGAGAGTAGGCCGGAGCCAGGGCGAGGGCAGGCCAGAGAGAGAGCAGGCCGGAGCCAGGCGAGGGCAGGCCAGAGCGAGAGCAGGCCACAGCCAAGGCAAGGGCAGGCCAGAGCGAGAGCAGTCCGGTGCCAGAGCTAGGGCAGGCCAGAGCGAGAGTAGGCCAGAGCGAGAGCAGGCTGGAGCCAAGGCGAAGGCAGGCCAGAACAAGAGCGAGAACAGGTTAGAGTCAAGACGAGGGAAGGCCAGAGAGAGCCAGAGCAGGCAGGCCAGAGCAAGAGCAGGCCGGAGCCAGAGCGAGGGCAGGCCTGAGCGAGAGCAGGCCGGAGCCAGGGCGAGGGCAGGCCGGAGCCAATGCGAGGGCAGGCCGGAGCCAGAGGGGCAGGCCGGAGTCAGGGCGAGGGCAGGCCGGAGCCAGAGCGAGAGCAGGCCGGAGCCAAGGCGAGAGCAGGCCGGAGCCAAGGCGAGAGCAGGCCGGAGCCAAGGCGAGGGTAGGCCAGACCCAAGGCAAGGGCGAGGCCAGAGCGATAGAATGCCAGAGCCAAGGCAAGGGCAGGCCGGAACCAGGGCGAGAGCAGGCCGGAGACAGGGCGAGGCCAGAGCAAGAGCAGGCCAGAGCAAGAGCAGGCCAGAGCTAGAGCAAGAGCTGGCCGGACAGGGCAGACCAGAGCAAGAGCAGGCCAGAGCAAGAGCAGGCCAGAGCAAGAGCAGGCCGGAGCCAGGGCGAGGGCAGGCCAGAGCCAGAGCAAGAGCAGTCCGGAGGCAAAGGCAAGGGCAGGCCAGACAGAGCCAGAGCAACAGCAGGCCTACGCAAGAGCGAGAGCAGGCCGGAGCCAAGGCGAAGGCTGGTCATACATAACCAGAGCGAGAGCAGGCCGGAGTCAAGACGAGGGCAGGCCAGACGTTACAGCAGTAGTGTAATTATCAGATTTGTGTCTCATAATAAGCAATGAAGGTTCGTTCCTGTGCTAGGACAGCAAGCAGAGATCTTAGAAACCTTGAAGAATTGATACAGAAAGTGTATTAGATGCTGTAGAACTTTCCATGTAATAACATTTATTTGTAAGAACCGATCCCGAGAATGTGTCTCTGAAACGAGTGGAGTCTGAGCATGTGCAGCTCTGCTGTATTCAGGGGCGTAACAACCGTGGTCACAGAGGTCGCAACCGGGCCCATGCGGGTGGGGGCCTGCTGACGCCAGCACAAACTTCTACTGGATGTGCGTCCTCAGACCCACGTGGATTCAGCTGAAGTGGATTGTGGCACAGATACCTATGAGCAAGAGCAGGCCAGAGCAAGAGCAGGCCAGAGCCAGGGCGAGGGGAGGCCAGAGAAAGAGCAGGCCAGAGCAAGGGCGAGAGCAGGCCAGAGCCAAGGCGAGGGCCAGCCGGAGCCAGAGCAAGGGCAGGCCGGAGCCAGGGCGAGGACAGGCCAGAGCCAGGGCGAGAGCAGGCCTGAGCCAAGGCGAGGGCAGGTCAGAGCCAGATCCAAAGCAGGCCGTCGCCAGGGCGAGACGGCAGGCAAGACAGAGCGAGAGCAGGCCGGAGCCAAGGCGAGGGCGCGCCAGAGCGAGAGGAGGCCAGAGCGAGAGCAGGCCGGAGCCAGGGCAAGGGCAGGCCAGAGCGAGAGTAGGCCAGAGAGAGCTAAGGCAAGGGCAGGCCAGAGCGAGAGAAGGCCGGAGCCAAGGCAAGGGCAGGCCGGAACCAGGACAAGAGCAGGCCGGAGACAGGGTGAGGCCAGAGCGAGATCAGGCCAGAGCTAGAGCGAGAGCAGGCCAGAGCGAGAGTAGGCCGGAGCCAGGGCGAGAGCAGGCCGGAGCCAGGGCGAGGGCAGGCCAGAGCGAGATCAGGCCAGAGTCAAGGCGAGGGCAGGCCATAGCCAGAGCGAGACTAGGCCAGAGCGAGAGCAGGCCGGAGCCAAGGCAAAGGCAGGCCAGAAGAGGAGCGAGAGCAGGCTGGAGTCAAGACAAGGGCAGGCCAGAGCAAGAGCAGGCCGGAGCCAGGGCGAGGGCAGGCCAGAGCAAGAGCAGGCCGGAGCCAGGGCGAGAGCAGGCCAGAGCAAGAGCAGGCCGCAGCCAGGGCGAGGGCTGACCGGAGCCAGAGCAAGGGCAGGCCGGAGCCAGGGCGAGAGCAGGCCGGAGCCAAGGCGAGAGCAGGCCGGAGCCAAGGCGAGAGCAGGCCGGAGCCATGGCGAGAGCAGGCCGGAGCCAAGGCGAGAACAGGCCGGAGCCAAGGCGAGGGCAGGCCAGAGCCAGATCCAGAGCAGGCCGGAGTCAGGGCGACGGCAGGCCAGAGCGAGAGCAGGCTGGAGCCAAGGCGAGGGCAGGCCAGAGCTTGAGTAGGCCAGAGCCAAGGCAAGGGCAGGCCAGAGCGAGAGAAGGCCGGAGCCAGGGCGAGGGCAGGCCAGAGCCAAGGCAAGGGCAGGCCAGAGCGAGAGAAGGCTGGAGTTGGCAGGGTCAGGCCGGAACAAGGGCGAGAGCAGGCCGGAGACAGGGCGAGGCCAGAGCGAGAGCAGGTCAAAACCAGAGCGAGAGTATGCCGGAGCCAGGGTGAGGGCAGGCCGGAGACAGAGCGAGAGCAGGTCGGAGACAAGGGTCTATAGAGCAGGCTGGAGCCAAGGCGAGGGCAGGCAAGAGCCAGGGCGAGAGCAGGCCGGAGCCAAGGCGAGGGCAGGCCGGAGCCAGTGCGAGGGCAGGCCAGTTCCAGAGCAAGGGCAGGCCGGATCCAGAGCGAGGGCAGGCCAGAGCGAGAGCAGGCATGAGCCAAAGCGAGGGCAGGTCGGAGCCAGAGAGATTGCAGGCCGGAGTCAGTGCGAGAGCAGGCCGGAGCCAGTGCGAGAGCAGGCCGGAGCCAGGGCGAGAGCAGGCCGGAGCCAGGGCGAGAGCAGGCCGGAGCCTAGGCAAGAGCAGGACAGAGGCAGAGAGAGAGCACGCCAGAGCCTGGACGAGGGCAGGCCGGAGCCAGTGCAAGAGCAGGCCAGAGCGAAGGAGAGGACAGGCCAAAGCCAGAGCGAGGGCGGGCCGGAGCCAGGTCGAGGGCAGGCCGAAGCCAAGGCAAGGGCTGGCCGGAGCCAGAGTGAGGGCAGGGCGGAGCCAGGGCGAGGGTAGGCCAGAGCCAGAGTGATGGCAAGCCAGAGCCAAAGCGAGAGAAGGCCGGAGCCAAGGCGAGAGCAGGCCAGAGCCAGGGCAAGGGCAGACCGGAGCCAGGGCAAGGGCAGACCGGAGCCAGGGCGAGGGCAGGACCGAGCCAGAGCGAGAGCAGGCCGGAGCCAAGGTGAGGGCAGGCCAGAGCAAGAGCAGGCCTGAGCCAGGGCGAGAGCAGGCCAGAGCGAGAGCAAGCCAGAGCCAGGGCAAGGGCAGGCCAGAGCGAGAGAAGGCCGGAGTCAGGGCGACGGCAGCCCAGAGCCTGAGCGAGAGCAGGCCGGAGCCAAGGCGAGGGCAGGCCATAGCCAAAGCGAGAACAGGCCGGAGCCAGGACGATGGCAGGCCGGAGCCAGGGCGAGAGCAGGCAAGGGCCAGAGCGAGAAAAAGCCGGAGTAAAGGCAAGGGCAAGCCAGATACAAAGCGAGAGTAGGCCAGAACCAAGGCAACGGCAGGCCAGAGCCAGAGCGATTGAAGGCTGGAGCCAAGGCGAGGGCAGGCCAGAGCCAGAGCGATTGAAGGCCGGAGCCAAGGCGAGGGCAAGCCAGATACAAAGCGAGAGTAGGCCAGAACCAAGGCAAGGGCAGGCCAGAGCCAGAGCGATTGAAGGCTGGAGCCAAGGCGAGGGCTGGCCAGAGCCAGAGCGATTGAAGGCCGGAGCCAAGGCGAGGGCACTCCAAAGCCAAAGCTAGAGTTGGCCAGAGCCAAGGCAAGGGCAGGCCAGAGCCAAAGCGAGAGTAGGCCAGAGCCAAGGCAAGGACAGGCCAGAGTCAGAGCGAGAGCAGGCCGGAGCCAAGGCGAGGGCAGGTCAGAGCGAGAGCAGGCCGGAGCAAAGGCAAGGGCAGGCCAGAGGCAAAGCGAGAGCAGGCCAGAGCCAGATCGAGAGCAGGCCAGAGCCAGGGCAAGGGCAGGCCGGAGCCAGAGTGAGAGCAGGCCGGAGCCAGGGCGAGGGCAGCCCAGAGCCAGAGTGAGAGCAGGCCGGAGCCAGAGCGAGGGCAGGACCGAGCCAGAGCGAGAGCAGGCCGTAGCCAAGGCAAGGGCAAGCCAGAGCAAGAGCAGGCCGGAGCCAGGACGAGGGCAGGCCGGAGCCAAGGCGAGGTCAGGCCAGAGCGAGAGTAGGCCAGAGCCAAGGCAAGGGCAGGCCAGAGCGAGAGAAGGCCGGAGCCAAGGCAAAGATAGCCGGGAACCAGGGCGAGAGCAGGCCTGAGCCAGAGCGAGGGCAGGCCAGAGCCAGGGCGAGGGCAGGCCGGAGTCAGAGCGAGAGCAGGCCGGAGCCTCGGCGAGGGCAGGCCAGAGACAGAGCTAGAGCAGTCCAGAGCTATAGCGAGAGCAGGCCGGAGCCAGGGCGAGGGCAGGCCAGAGCGAGAGAGAGAGCAAGCCGGAGCCAGGGTGAGAGCAGGCAGGAGCCAGAGCGACAGCAGGCCACAGCCAGAGCGAGAGCAGGCCGGAGCCTCGGCGAGGGCAGGACAGAGCCAAAGTGAGAGAGCAGGCCGGAGCCAAGGCGAGGGCCGGCCATAGCCAGAGTGAGAACAGGCCGGAGCCAGGACGATGGCAGGCCGGAGCCAGGGCTAGAGCAGGCAAGAGCCAGAGTCCACCGGGCTATCACACACGGCAGCAATGGATGAACACTCAGTCCTTGGCTTCTTCTTGACCACATCAGGATCCTCCTCATCAGAGAAACGGACAGCAGACAAGTCCCCTTGGCCACCGCCCCCGATCTCCTCTGAAGCAGTATTGCACCAAGATATGACAGGAGAATTGGACAAGTCCATTTCCCCCTCACCACGGACACCAAACTGGGGAGGGAAAGGTGACATCACCTCTGGAATCACCATGTCAAAGCCTCCTGATGCAGGAGTCTGAAGCTGGGCATCTTCAAATATGTCGTCCATCTGAGTGCCATCCTCTTCCTCTTGGGGAGCAGTTGCCTCCCCGACATCCGGAAGGGGACCTTGTGGAACCCTAGTAGAAGTCGAAGGAACAGCAGGCCCCTCCGCGACCACTTGAGCAAAAGACTTAGGAGTGGTTCTAGCTTGACACTGCCTAAGAACATGCCCCTCCTCACCACAAGCATCACACTTTACCTGGTTCTTGCAGTCTTTCGCCATATGACCAGACGTGTTACACCTCCTGCAGGTTGGCGGATACCTGCAGGACTCCTGGACATGACCATACTTGTTACATCTTCTGCAGAAAAAAGGAGCATCAGGAAAGTACAAGAAACCAGTGTCTCTCCCAATAGAGAAACTCATAGGAGGATAATGTATGCCCCCTGGCCCCTCGGGGTCTGTAGCAAAACGAACAAAGTACTTGTATTTGCCAGTCCACAAGCCTTCTTCATTCGAGATCTTGTGGGAAAAATGCACATAAGTACAATGCCTCCTCAAGAATACAGTAATGTCCTCCTGGGGGATAAAGGGATTGTGCATAAACACAACAACAGGAACATCCCCATTTGAATAGAGGACAGTAAAAGTGAGTCCATCTAGGAGGGAGTTCTCAGTATGGCCTTTCAAGGTTCTATAAAGATTTTGGCAAGCAGCCATAGTAGAAAGAACAAGCACATACCTTCCATGACTTCTAAATTCCTGCAGGCAAAGAATGTCCGACTTCTTAATCTTCAATGCTTCATAGAAGATGGCATTCACCAGGTAGGACATGGAAAAATGTCCCTTCTTCTCCTCGGAAATCTCAATGCGAAATCCATTCTTGACCCGGGGGTCCCCGGTCCCAGCAAATTTCAGCTTGACTCCCATAGTCAGCCACGGAAATCGCCTTCCCGTTTCCTCCTCACTCTCCCCCTATAGCAGCATCCAGCTTAAGCCACCGGAGTGGCGATGCTGGAAGGCCGAGGGCTAGCACTCAAGGAACCTGATGTCCAGACACTTGATCTGAGCCAAAAGGCCGAGAAGCGATAACCAGAATTGGTTTCCGACTACGGTGCCACCCAAGGATTCTGAAAAGTCCATTTGTGGAGATGGCCACCTGGACTCCCGTTAAGAAGACATGCTGTCAACCTCTAGATCCCTCACATGCCTGCACTTTTCGGCTTGCTGCTGCTGCAATCCACGCGTTTTAGATCTGCATAACTCCACCTCTTTTAGCACAGTACCCTCAACCCCCGGCTGTTCCCACCCGCCTCAACACCGTTGGAAGGGAGGAGAACCAATTAAGGCGGGGGGGGGGGGGGGTGGAACGAGCAGCTGTCTACCCTTAGCAGGAGGGTTGCTGATTAATTACCTCTCCTGCTGCTGCTGCTGCTGGCTGTCCAGCAGCAGACTGAAGGTGGCTGCTGCTGTGCGCAGGTATATAAAGGCTCAGAGCCTATTATGACACGCGCAGCCAGCGTTCCATTGCCACATTCCGTCTACTGCAGGCGGGATACCTGGATGGCTGAATGTCACTGAGAAGCTCACAGAGACCGCCATAAGCAACAGTTTAAAAGAATGCCACAGACTAATCAACCAAACTTTTTGGGTTGGTTTCTCTTTTATAGTCTGCAGGCATTAAATGAAAGAAGTCAGTGTTCCAGCAGAGGGAGACAACGTTTCAGAAAAGGCATTGTAGCAAACCAAAAAAGAAATTTTAAGCGCAGCAGAGTAACCAGCTCACATACCTGTTAGCTCAGGTGAGTTTAAAAGGCTGCTGTTGATAACAAGGGCATTTGCTAAATAGATGGTGTGTGTGCAACAATATACTGAAAGGTCAATTATATTGTGCAGCTTATCTCACCACCTGTAGTTATTTAGGTGAAAGCTCCAAAATGCTTGCCTAATATGTCTGTTTATCCAAAAGGAAGTATAGAGGGAGAGCTAGATAGATAGCATTGCATTACATTACATTACATGGCAATGCAATGCACAGTTGCTGAAGTTGAACCAAAATGAGCTTGTCATCTGGCTTCTGCAACTTTTAACATGAAAAATCCAATGAGGAGAAGAAAAGCAAAGCCAAAGAGTCCATCCCAAAATCCGACAAACAAGCAAAATGAACAAAAAGCATTGAATTCAATTCTTTCTGATTTTAGAAACTGCATTAAAGAAGGGGTGCACCGGTCCTGGAGATACTGCAATACCAGGTCAATGCGTGGAGTGGACAGAGCAAGCTCTTTTTCCATCTCCCTGTTCTAAAAATCCATTTAATATATGGTCCCCAGATAGGGGACGTATCAGATATTAAACTGATAAGAACAGATACTACACTTGATCTTAGCCAAAAGGCCGAGAAGCGATAACCAGAATTGGTTTCTGACTACGGTGCCACCCAAGGATTCTGAAAAGTCCATTTGTGGAGATGGCCACCTGGACTCCCGTTAAGAAGACATGCTGTCAACCTCTAGATCCCTCACATGCCTGCACTTTTCGGCTTGCTGCTGCTGCAATCCACGCGTTTTAGATCTGCATAACTCCACCTCTTTTAGCACAGTACCCTCAACCCCCGGCTGTTCCCACCCGCCTCAACACCGTTGGAAGGGAGGAGAACCAATTAAGGCGGGGGGGGGGGGTGGAACGAGCAGCTGTCTACCCTTAGCAGGAGGGTTGCTGATTAATTACCTCTCCTGCTGCTGCTGCTGCTGGCTGTCCAGCAGCAGACTGAAGGTGGCTGCTGCTGTGCGCAGGTATATAAAGGCTCAGAGCCTATTATGACACGCGCAGCCAGCGTTCCATTGCCACATTCCGTCTACTGCAGGCGGGATACCTGGATGGCTGAATGTCACTGAGAAGCTCACAGAGACCGCCATAAGCAACAGTTTAAAAGAATGCCACAGACTAATCAACCAAACTTTTTGGGTTGGTTTCTCTTTTATAGTCTGCAGGCATTAAATGAAAGAAGTCAGTGTTCCAGCAGAGGGAGACAACGTTTCAGAAAAGGCATTGTAGCAAACCAAAAAAGAAATTTTAAGCGCAGCAGAGTAACCAGCTCACATACCTGTTAGCTCAGGTGAGTTTAAAAGGCTGCTGTTGATAACAAGGGCATTTGCTAAATAGATGGTGTGTGTGCAACAATATACTGAAAGGTCAATTATATTGTGCAGCTTATCTCACCACCTGTAGTTATTTAGGTGAAAGCTCCAAAATGCTTGCCTAATATGTCTGTTTATCCAAAAGGAAGTATAGAGGGAGAGCTAGATAGATAGCATTGCATTACATTACATTACATGGCAATGCAATGCACAGTTGCTGAAGTTGAACCAAAATGAGCTTGTCATCTGGCTTCTGCAACTTTTAACATGAAAAATCCAATGAGGAGAAGAAAAGCAAAGCCAAAGAGTCCATCCCAAAATCCGACAAACAAGCAAAATGAACAAAAAGCATTGAATTCAATTCTTTCTGATTTTAGAAACTGCATTAAAGAAGGGGTGCACCGGTCCTGGAGATACTGCAATACCAGGTCAATGCGTGGAGTGGACAGAGCAAGCTCTTTTTCCATCTCCCTGTTGTAAAAATCCATTTAATATATGGTCCCCAGATAGGGGACGTATCAGATATTAAACTGATAAGAACAGATACTACACTTGATCTTAGCCAAAAGGCCGAGAAGCGATAACCAGAATTGGTTTCCGACTACGGTGCCACCCAAGGATTCTGAAAAGTCCATTTGTGGAGATGGCCACCTGGACTCCCGTTAAGAAGACATGCTGTCAACCTCTAGATCCCTCACATGCCTGCACTTTTCGGCTTGCTGCTGCTGCAATCCACGCGTTTTAGATCTGCATAACTCCACCTCTTTTAGCACAGTACCCTCAACCCCCGGCTGTTCCCACCCGCCTCAACACCGTTGGAAGGGAGGATAACCAATTAAGGCGGGGGGGGGGGGTGGAACGAGCAGCTGTCTACCCTTAGCAGGAGGGTTGCTGATTAATTACCTCTCCTGCTGCTGCTGCTGCTGGCTGTCCAGCAGCAGACTGAAGGTGGCTGCTGCTGTGCGCAGGTATATAAAGGCTCAGAGCCCATTATGACACGCGCAGCCAGCGTTCCATTGCCACATTCCGTCTACTGCAGGCGGGATACCTGGATGGCTGAATGTCACTGAGAAGCTCACAGAGACCGCCATAAGCAACAGTTTAAAAGAATGCCACAGACTAATCAACCAAACTTTTTGGGTTGGTTTCTCTTTTATAGTCTGCAGGCATTAAATGAAAGAAGTCAGTGTTCCAGCAGAGGGAGACAACGTTTCAGAAAAGGCATTGTAGCAAACCAAAAAAGAAATTTTAAGCGCAGCAGAGTAACCAGCTCACATACCTGTTAGCTCAGGTGAGTTTAAAAGGCTGCTGTTGATAACAAGGGCATTTGCTAAATAGATGGTGTGTGTGCAACAATATACTGAAAGGTCAATTATATTGTGCAGCTTATCTCACCACCTGTAGTTATTTAGGTGAAAGCTCCAAAATGCTTGCCTAATATGTCTGTTTATCCAAAAGGAAATATAGAGGGAGAGCTAGATAGATAGCATTGCATTACATTACATTACATGGCAATGCAATGCACAGTTGCTGAAGTTGAACCAAAATGAGCTTGTCATCTGGCTTCTGCAACTTTTAACATGAAAAATCCAATGAGGAGAAGAAAAGCAAAGCCAAAGAGTCCATCCCAAAATCCGACAAACAAGCAAAATGAACAAAAAGCATTGAATTCAATTCTTTCTGATTTTAGAAACTGCATTAAAGAAGGGGTGCACCGGTCCTGGAGATACTGCAATACCAGGTCAATGCGTGGAGTGGACAGAGCAAGCTCTTTTTCCATCTCCCTGTTCTAAAAATCCATTTAATATATGGTCCCCAGATAGAGGACGTATCAGATATTAAACTGATAAGAACAGATACTACACTTGATCTTAGCCAAAAGGCCGAGAAGCGATAACCAGAATTGGTTTCCGACTACGGTGCCACCCAAGGATTCTGAAAAGTCCATTTGTGGAGATGGCCACCTGGACTCCCGTTAAGAAGACATGCTGTCAACCTCTAGATCCCTCACATGCCTGCACTTTTCGGCTTGCTGCTGCTGCAATCCACGCGTTTTAGATCTGCATAACTCCACCTCTTTTAGCACAGTACCCTCAACCCCTGGCTGTTCCCACCCGCCTCAACACCGTTGGAAGGGAGGAGAACCAATTAAGGCGGGGGGGGGGGGGGGTGGAACGAGCAGCTGTCTACCCTTAGCAGGAGGGTTGCTGATTAATTACCTCTCCTGCTGCTGCTGCTGCTGGCTGTCCAGCAGCAGACTGAAGGTGGCTGCTGCTGTGCGCAGGTATATAAAGGCTCAGAGCCTATTATGACACGCGCAGCCAGCGTTCCATTGCCACATTCCGTCTACTGCAGGCGGGATACCTGGATGGCTGAATGTCACTGAGAAGCTCACAGAGACCGCCATAAGCAACAGTTTAAAAGAATGCCACAGACTAATCAACCAAACTTTTTGGGTTGGTTTCTCTTTTATAGTCTGCAGGCATTAAATGAAAGAAGTCAGTGTTCCAGCAGAGGGAGACAACGTTTCAGAAAAGGCATTGTAGCAAACCAAAAAAGAAATTTTAAGCGCAGCAGAGTAACCAGCTCACATACCTGTTAGCTCAGGTGAGTTTAAAAGGCTGCTGTTGATAACAAGGGCATTTGCTAAATAGATGGTGTGTGTGCAACAATATACTGAAAGGTCAATTATATTGTGCAGCTTATCTCACCACCTGTAGTTATTTAGGTGAAAGCTCCAAAATGCTTGCCTAATATGTCTGTTTATCCAAAAGGAAGTATAGAGGGAGAGCTAGATAGATAGCATTGCATTACATTACATTACATGGCAATGCAATGCACAGTTGCTGAAGTTGAACCAAAATGAGCTTGTCATCTGGCTTCTGCAACTTTTAACATGAAAAATCCAATGAGGAGAAGAAAAGCAAAGCCAAAGAGTCCATCCCAAAATCCGACAAACAAGCAAAATGAACAAAAAGCATTGAATTCAATTCTTTCTGATTTTAGAAACTGCATTAAAGAAGGGGTGCACCGGTCCTGGAGATACTGCAATACCAGGTCAATGCGTGGAGTGGACAGAGCAAGCTCTTTTTCCATCTCCCTGTTCTAAAAATCCATTTAATATATGGTCCCCAGATAGGGGACGTATCAGATATTAAACTGATAAGAACAGATACTACACTTGATCTTAGCCAAAAGGCCGAGAAGCGATAACCAGAATTGGTTTCCGACTACGGTGCCACCCAAGGATTCTGAAAAGTCCATTTGTGGAGATGGCCACCTGGACTCCCGTTAAGAAGACATGCTGTCAACCTCTAGATCCCTCACATGCCTGCACTTTTCGGCTTGCTGCTGCTGCAATCCACGCGTTTTAGATCTGCATAACTCCACCTCTTTTAGCACAGTACCCTCAACCCCCGGCTGTTCCCACCCGCCTCAACACCGTTGGAAGGGAGGAGAACCAATTAAGGCGGGGGGGGGGGGTGGAACGAGCAGCTGTCTACCCTTAGCAGGAGGGTTGCTGATTAATTACCTCTCCTGCTGCTGCTGCTGCTGGCTGTCCAGCAGCAGACTGAAGGTGGCTGCTGCTGTGCGCAGGTATATAAAGGCTCAGAGCCTATTATGACACGCGCAGCCAGCGTTCCATTGCCACATTCCGTCTACTGCAGGCGGGATACCTGGATGGCTGAATGTCACTGAGAAGCTCACAGAGACCGCCATAAGCAACAGTTTAAAAGAATGCCACAGACTAATCAACCAAACTTTTTGGGTTGGTTTCTCTTTTATAGTCTGCAGGCATTAAATGAAAGAAGTCAGTGTTCCAGCAGAGGGAGACAACGTTTCAGAAAAGGCATTGTAGCAAACCAAAAAAGAAATTTTAAGCGCAGCAGAGTAACCAGCTCACATACCTGTTAGCTCAGGTGAGTTTAAAAGGCTGCTGTTGATAACAAGGGCATTTGCTAAATAGATGGTGTGTGTGCAACAATATACTGAAAGGTCAATTATATTGTGCAGCTTATCTCACCACCTGTAGTTATTTAGGTGAAAGCTCCAAAATGCTTGCCTAATATGTCTGTTTATCCAAAAGGAAGTAAAGAGGGAGAGCTAGATAGATAGCATTGCATTACATTACATTACATGGCAATGCAATGCACAGTTGCTGAAGTTGAACCAAAATGAGCTTGTCATCTGGCTTCTGCAACTTTTAACATGAAAAATCCAATGAGGAGAAGAAAAGCAAAGCCAAAGAGTCCATCCCAAAATCCGACAAGCAAGCAAAATGAACAAAAAGCATTGAATTCAATTCTTTCTGATTTTAGAAACTGCATTAAAGAAGGGGTGCACCGGTCCTGGAGATACTGCAATACCAGGTCAATGCGTGGAGTGGACAGAGCAAGCTCTTTTTCCATCTCCCTGTTGTAAAAATCCATTTAATATATGGTCCCCAGATAGGGGACGTATCAGATATTAAACTGATAAGAACAGATACTACACTTGATCTTAGCCAAAAGGCCGAGAAGCGATAACCAGAATTGGTTTCCGACTACGGTGCCACCCAAGGATTCTGAAAAGTCCATTTGTGGAGATGGCCACCTGGACTCCCGTTAAGAAGACATGCTGTCAACCTCTAGATCCCTCACATGCCTGCACTTTTCGGCTTGCTGCTGCTGCAATCCACGCGTTTTAGATCTGCATAACTCCACCTCTTTTAGCACAGTACCCTCAACCCCCGGCTGTTCCCACCCGCCTCAACACCGTTGGAAGGGAGGATAACCAATTAAGGCGGGGGGGGGTGGAACGAGCAGCTGTCTACCCTTAGCAGGAGGGTTGCTGATTAATTACCTCTCCTGCTGCTGCTGGCTGTCCAGCAGCAGACTGAAGGTGGCTGCTGCTGTGCGCAGGTATATAAAGGCTCAGAGCCCATTATGACACGCGCAGCCAGCGTTCCATTGCCACATTCCGTCTACTGCAGGCGGGATACCTGGATGGCTGAATGTCACTGAGAAGCTCACAGAGACCGCCATAAGCAACAGTTTAAAAGAATGCCACAGACTAATCAACCAAACTTTTTGGGTTGGTTTCTCTTTTATAGTCTGCAGGCATTAAATGAAAGAAGTCAGTGTTCCAGCAGAGGGAGACAACGTTTCAGAAAAGGCATTGTAGCAAACCAAAAAAGAAATTTTAAGCGCAGCAGAGTAACCAGCTCACATACCTGTTAGCTCAGGTGAGTTTAAAAGGCTGCTGTTGATAACAAGGGCATTTGCTAAATAGATGGTGTGTGTGCAACAATATACTGAAAGGTCAATTATATTGTGCAGCTTATCTCACCACCTGTAGTTATTTAGGTGAAAGCTCCAAAATGCTTGCCTAATATGTCTGTTTATCCAAAAGGAAGTATAGAGGGAGAGCTAGATAGATAGCATTGCATTACATTACATTACATGGCAATGCAATGCACAGTTGCTGAAGTTGAACCAAAATGAGCTTGTCATCTGGCTTCTGCAACTTTTAACATGAAAAATCCAATGAGGAGAAGAAAAGCAAAGCCAAAGAGTCCATCCCAAAATCCGACAAACAAGCAAAATGAACAAAAAGCATTGAATTCAATTCTTTCTGATTTTAGAAACTGCATTAAAGAAGGGGTGCACCGGTCCTGGAGATACTGCAATACCAGGTCAATGCGTGGAGTGGACAGAGCAAGCTCTTTTTCCATCTCCCTGTTCTAAAAATCCATTTAATATATGGTCCCCAGATAGGGGACGTATCAGATATTAAACTGATAAGAACAGATACTACACTTGATCTTAGCCAAAAGGCCGAGAAGCGATAACCAGAATTGGTTTCCGACTACGGTGCCACCCAAGGATTCTGAAAAGTCCATTTGTGGAGATGGCCACCTGGACTCCCGTTAAGAAGACATGCTGTCAACCTCTAGATCCCTCACATGCCTGCACTTTTCGGCTTGCTGCTGCTGCAATCCACGCGTTTTAGATCTGCATAACTCCACCTCTTTTAGCACAGTACCCTCAACCCCCGGCTGTTCCCACCCGCCTCAACACCGTTGGAAGGGAGGAGAACCAATTAAGGCGGGGGGGGGGGGGGTGGAACGAGCAGCTGTCTACCCTTAGCAGGAGGGTTGCTGATTAATTACCTCTCCTGCTGCTGCTGCTGCTGGCTGTCCAGCAGCAGACTGAAGGTGGCTGCTGCTGTGCGCAGGTATATAAAGGCTCAGAGCCTATTATGACACGCGCAGCCAGCGTTCCATTGCCACATTCCGTCTACTGCAGGCGGGATACCTGGATGGCTGAATGTCACTGAGAAGCTCACAGAGACCGCCATAAGCAACAGTTTAAAAGAATGCCACAGACTAATCAACCAAACTTTTTGGGTTGGTTTCTCTTTTATAGTCTGCAGGCATTAAATGAAAGAAGTCAGTGTTCCAGCAGAGGGAGACAACGTTTCAGAAAAGGCATTGTAGCAAACCAAAAAAGAAATTTTAAGCGCAGCAGAGTAACCAGCTCACATACCTGTTAGCTCAGGTGAGTTTAAAAGGCTGCTGTTGATAACAAGGGCATTTGCTAAATAGATGGTGTGTGTGCAACAATATACTGAAAGGTCAATTATATTGTGCAGCTTATCTCACCACCTGTAGTTATTTAGGTGAAAGCTCCAAAATGCTTGCCTAATATGTCTGTTTATCCAAAAGGAAGTATAGAGGGAGAGCTAGATAGATAGCATTGCATTACATTACATTACATGGCAATGCAATGCACAGTTGCTGAAGTTGAACCAAAATGAGCTTGTCATCTGGCTTCTGCAACTTTTAACATGAAAAATCCAATGAGGAGAAGAAAAGCAAAGCCAAAGAGTCCATCCCAAAATCCGACAAACAAGCAAAATGAACAAAAAGCATTGAATTCAATTCTTTCTGATTTTAGAAACTGCATTAAAGAAGGGGTGCACCGGTCCTGGAGATACTGCAATACCAGGTCAATGCGTGGAGTGGACAGAGCAAGCTCTTTTTCCATCTCCCTGTTCTAAAAATCCATTTAATATATGGTCCCCAGATAGGGGACGTATCAGATATTAAACTGATAAGAACAGATACTACACTTGATCTTAGCCAAAAGGCCGAGAAGCGATAACCAGAATTGGTTTCCGACTACGGTGCCACCCAAGGATTCTGAAAAGTCCATTTGTGGAGATGGCCACCTGGACTCCCGTTAAGAAGACATGCTGTCAACCTCTAGATCCCTCACATGCCTGCACTTTTCGGCTTGCTGCTGCTGCAATCCACGCGTTTTAGATCTGCATAACTCCACCTCTTTTAGCACAGTACCCTCAACCCCCGGCTGTTCCCACCCGCCTCAACACCGTTGGAAGGGAGGAGAACCAATTAAGGCGGGGGGGGGGGTGGAACGAGCAGCTGTCTACCCTTAGCAGGAGGGTTGCTGATTAATTACCTCTCCTGCTGCTGCTGCTGCTGGCTGTCCAGCAGCAGACTGAAGGTGGCTGCTGCTGTGCGCAGGTATATAAAGGCTCAGAGCCTATTATGACACGCGCAGCCAGCGTTCCATTGCCACATTCCGTCTACTGCAGGCGGGATACCTGGATGGCTGAATGTCACTGAGAAGCTCACAGAGACCGCCATAAGCAACAGTTTAAAAGAATGCCACAGACTAATCAACCAAACTTTTTGGGTTGGTTTCTCTTTTATAGTCTGCAGGCATTAAATGAAAGAAGTCAGTGTTCCAGCAGAGGGAGACAACGTTTCAGAAAAGGCATTGTAGCAAACCAAAAAAGAAATTTTAAGCGCAGCAGAGTAACCAGCTCACATACCTGTTAGCTCAGGTGAGTTTAAAAGGCTGCTGTTGATAACAAGGGCATTTGCTAAATAGATGGTGTGTGTGCAACAATATACTGAAAGGTCAATTATATTGTGCAGCTTATCTCACCACCTGTAGTTATTTAGGTGAAAGCTCCAAAATGCTTGCCTAATATGTCTGTTTATCCAAAAGGAAGTAAAGAGGGAGAGCTAGATAGATAGCATTGCATTACATTACATTACATGGCAATGCAATGCACAGTTGCTGAAGTTGAACCAAAATGAGCTTGTCATCTGGCTTCTGCAACTTTTAACATGAAAAATCCAATGAGGAGAAGAAAAGCAAAGCCAAAGAGTCCATCCCAAAATCCGACAAACAAGCAAAATGAACAAAAAGCATTGAATTCAATTCTTTCTGATTTTAGAAACTGCATTAAAGAAGGGGTGCACCGGTCCTGGAGATACTGCAATACCAGGTCAATGCGTGGAGTGGACAGAGCAAGCTCTTTTTCCATCTCCCTGTTCTAAAAATCCATTTAATATATGGTCCCCAGATAGGGGACGTATCAGATATTAAACTGATAAGAACAGATACTACACTTGATCTTAGCCAAAAGGCCGAGAAGCGATAACCAGAATTGGTTTCCGACTACGGTGCCACCCAAGGATTCTGAAAAGTCCATTTGTGGAGATGGCCACCTGGACTCCCGTTAAGAAGACATGCTGTCAACCTCTAGATCCCTCACATGCCTGCACTTTTCGGCTTGCTGCTGCTGCAATCCACGCGTTTTAGATCTGCATAACTCCACCTCTTTTAGCACAGTACCCTCAACCCCCGGCTGTTCCCACCCGCCTCAACACCGTTGGAAGGGAGGAGAACCAATTAAGGCGGGGGGGGGGGGGGTGGAACGAGCAGCTGTCTACCCTTAGCAGGAGGGTTGCTGATTAATTACCTCTCCTGCTGCTGCTGCTGCTGGCTGTCCAGCAGCAGACTGAAGGTGGCTGCTGCTGTGCGCAGGTATATAAAGGCTCAGAGCCTATTATGACACGTGCAGCCAGCGTTCCATTGCCACATTCCGTCTACTGCAGGCGGGATACCTGGATGGCTGAATGTCACTGAGAAGCTCACAGAGACCGCCATAAGCAACAGTTTAAAAGAATGCCACAGACTAATCAACCAAACTTTTTGGGTTGGTTTCTCTTTTATAGTCTGCAGGCATTAAATGAAAGAAGTCAGTGTTCCAGCAGAGGGAGACAACGTTTCAGAAAAGGCATTGTAGCAAACCAAAAAAGAAATTTTAAGCGCAGCAGAGTAACCAGCTCACATACCTGTTAGCTCAGGTGAGTTTAAAAGGCTGCTGTTGATAACAAGGGCATTTGCTAAATAGATGGTGTGTGTGCAACAATATACTGAAAGGTCAATTATATTGTGCAGCTTATCTCACCACCTGTAGTTATTTAGGTGAAAGCTCCAAAATGCTTGCCTAATATGTCTGTTTATCCAAAAGGAAGTATAGAGGGAGAGCTAGATAGATAGCATTGCATTACATTACATTACATGGCAATGCAATGCACAGTTGCTGAAGTTGAACCAAAATGAGCTTGTCATCTGGCTTCTGCAACTTTTAACATGAAAAATCCAATGAGGAGAAGAAAAGCAAAGCCAAAGAGTCCATCCCAAAATCCAACAAACAAGCAAAATGAACAAAAAGCATTGAATTCAATTCTTTCTGATTTTAGAAACTGCATTAAAGAAGGGGTGCACCGGTCCTGGAGATACTGCAATACCAGGTCAATGCGTGGAGTGGACAGAGCAAGCTCTTTTTCCATCTCCCTGTTCTAAAAATCCATTTAATATATGGTCCCCAGATAGGGGACGTATCAGATATTAAACTGATAAGAACAGATACTACACTTGATCTTAGCCAAAAGGCCGAGAAGCGATAACCAGAATTGGTTTCCGACTACGGTGCCACCCAAGGATTCTGAAAAGTCCATTTGTGGAGATGGCCACCTGGACTCCCGTTAAGAAGACATGCTGTCAACCTCTAGATCCCTCACATGCCTGCACTTTTCGGCTTGCTGCTGCTGCAATCCACGCGTTTTAGATCTGCATAACTCCACCTCTTTTAGCACAGTACCCTCAACCCCCGGCTGTTCCCACCCGCCTCAACACCGTTGGAAGGGAGGAGAACCAATTAAGGCGGGGGGGGGGGGTGGAACGAGCAGCTGTCTACCCTTAGCAGGAGGGTTGCTGATTAATTACCTCTCCTGCTGCTGCTGCTGCTGGCTGTCCAGCAGCAGACTGAAGGTGGCTGCTGCTGTGCGCAGGTATATAAAGGCTCAGAGCCTATTATGACACGCGCAGCCAGCGTTCCATTGCCACATTCCGTCTACTGCAGGCGGGATACCTGGATGGCTGAATGTCACTGAGAAGCTCACAGAGACCGCCATAAGCAACAGTTTAAAAGAATGCCACAGACTAATCAACCAAACTTTTTGGGTTGGTTTCTCTTTTATAGTCTGCAGGCATTAAATGAAAGAAGTCAGTGTTCCAGCAGAGGGAGACAACGTTTCAGAAAAGGCATTGTAGCAAACCAAAAAAGAAATTTTAAGCGCAGCAGAGTAACCAGCTCACATACCTGTTAGCTCAGGTGAGTTTAAAAGGCTGCTGTTGATAACAAGGGCATTTGCTAAATAGATGGTGTGTGTGCAACAATATACTGAAAGGTCAATTATATTGTGCAGCTTATCTCATCACCTGTAGTTATTTAGGTGAAAGCTCCAAAATGCTTGCCTAATATGTCTGTTTATCCAAAAGGAAGTATAGAGGGAGAGCTAGATAGATAGCATTGCATTACATTACATTACATGGCAATGCAATGCACAGTTGCTGAAGTTGAACCAAAATGAGCTTGTCATCTGGCTTCTGCAACTTTTAACATGAAAAATCCAATGAGGAGAAGAAAAGCAAAGCCAAAGAGTCCATCCCAAAATCCGACAAACAAGCAAAATGAACAAAAAGCATTGAATTCAATTCTTTCTGATTTTAGAAACTGCATTAAAGAAGGGGTGCACCGGTCCTGGAGATACTGCAATACCAGGTCAATGCGTGGAGTGGACAGAGCAAGCTCTTTTTCCATCTCCCTGTTCTAAAAATCCATTTAATATATGGTCCCCAGATAGGGGACGTATCAGATATTAAACTGATAAGAACAGATACTACACTTGATCTTAGCCAAAAGGCCGAGAAGCGATAACCAGAATTGGTTTCCGACTACGGTGCCACCCAAGGATTCTGAAAAGTCCATTTGTGGAGATGGCCACCTGGACTCCCGTTAAGAAGACATGCTGTCAACCTCTAGATCCCTCACATGCCTGCACTTTTCGGCTTGCTGCTGCTGCAATCCACGCGTTTTAGATCTGCATAACTCCACCTCTTTTAGCACAGTACCCTCAACCCCCGGCTGTTCCCACCCGCCTCAACACCGTTGGAAGGGAGGAGAACCAATTAAGGCGGGGGGGGGGTGGAACGAGCAGCTGTCTACCCTTAGCAGGAGGGTTGCTGATTAATTACCTCTCCTGCTGCTGCTGCTGCTGGCTGTCCAGCAGCAGACTGAAGGTGGCTGCTGCTGTGCGCAGGTATATAAAGGCTCAGAGCCTATTATGACACGCGCAGCCAGCGTTCCATTGCCACATTCCGTCTACTGCAGGCGGGAAACCTGGATGGCTGAATGTCACTGAGAAGCTCACAGAGACCGCCATAAGCAACAGTTTAAAAGAATGCCACAGACTAATCAACCAAACTTTTTGGGTTGGTTTCTCTTTTATAGTCTGCAGGCATTAAATGAAAGAAGTCAGTGTTCCAGCAGAGGGAGACAACGTTTCAGAAAAGGCATTGTAGCAAACCAAAAAAGAAATTTTAAGCGCAGCAGAGTAACCAGCTCACATACCTGTTAGCTCAGGTGAGTTTAAAAGGCTGCTGTTGATAACAAGGGCATTTGCTAAATAGATGGTGTGTGTGCAACAATATACTGAAAGGTCAATTATATTGTGCAGCTTATCTCACCACCTGTAGTTATTTAGGTGAAAGCTCCAAAATGCTTGCCTAATATGTCTGTTTATCCAAAAGGAAGTATAGAGGGAGAGCTAGATAGATAGCATTGCATTACATTACATTACATGGCAATGCAATGCACAGTTGCTGAAGTTGAACCAAAATGAGCTTGTCATCTGGCTTCTGCAACTTTTAACATGAAAAATCCAATGAGGAGAAGAAAAGCAAAGCCAAAGAGTCCATCCCAAAATCCGACAAACAAGCAAAATGAACAAAAAGCATTGAATTCAATTCTTTCTGATTTTAGAAACTGCATTAAAGAAGGGGTGCACCGGTCCTGGAGATACTGCAATACCAGGTCAATGCGTGGAGTGGACAGAGCAAGCTCTTTTTCCATCTCCCTGTTCTAAAAATCCATTTAATATATGGTCCCCAGATAGGGGACGTATCAGATATTAAACTGATAAGAACAGATACTACACTTGATCTTAGCCAAAAGGCCGAGAAGCGATAACCAGAATTGGTTTCCGACTACGGTGCCACCCAAGGATTCTGAAAAGTCCATTTGTGGAGATGGCCACCTGGACTCCCGTTAAGAAGACATGCTGTCAACCTCTAGATCCCTCACATGCCTGCACTTTTCGGCTTGCTGCTGCTGCAATCCACGCGTTTTAGATCTGCATAACTCCACCTCTTTTAGCACAGTACCCTCAACCCCCGGCTGTTCCCACCCGCCTCAACACCGTTGGAAGGGAGGAGAACCAATTAAGGCGGGGGGGGGGGTGGAACGAGCAGCTGTCTACCCTTAGCAGGAGGGTTGCTGATTAATTACCTCTCCTGCTGCTGCTGCTGCTGGCTGTCCAGCAGCAGACTGAAGGTGGCTGCTGCTGTGCGCAGGTATATAAAGGCTCAGAGCCTATTATGACACGCGCAGCCAGCGTTCCATTGCCACATTCCGTCTACTGCAGGCGGGATACCTGGATGGCTGAATGTCACTGAGAAGCTCACAGAGACCGCCATAAGCAACAGTTTAAAAGAATGCCACAGACTAATCAACCAAACTTTTTGGGTTGGTTTCTCTTTTATTGTCTGCAGGCATTAAATGAAAGAAGTCAGTGTTCCAGCAGAGGGAGACAACGTTTCAGAAAAGGCATTGTAGCAAACCAAAAAAGAAATTTTAAGCGCAGCAGAGTAACCAGCTCACATACCTGTTAGCTCAGGTGAGTTTAAAAGGCTGCTGTTGATAACAAGGGCATTTGCTAAATAGATGGTGTGTGTGCAACAATATACTGAAAGGTCAATTATATTGTGCAGCTTATCTCACCACCTGTAGTTATTTAGGTGAAAGCTCCAAAATGCTTGCCTAATATGTCTGTTTATCCAAAAGGAAGTATAGAGGGAGAGCTAGATAGATAGCATTGCATTACATTACATTACATGGCAATGCAATGCACAGTTGCTGAAGTTGAACCAAAATGAGCTTGTCATCTGGCTTCTGCAACTTTTAACATGAAAAATCCAATGAGGAGAAGAAAAGCAAAGCCAAAGAGTCCATCCCAAAATACGACAAACAAGCAAAATGAACAAAAAGCATTGAATTCAATTCTTTCTGATTTTAGAAACTGCATTAAAGAAGGGGTGCACCGGTCCTGGAGATACTGCAATACCAGGTCAATGCGTGGAGTGGACAGAGCAAGCTCTTTTTCCATCTCCCTGTTCTAAAAATCCATTTAATATATGGTCCCCAGATAGGGGACGTATCAGATATTAAACTGATAAGAACAGATACTACACTTGATCTTAGCCAAAAGGCCGAGAAGCGATAACCAGAATTGGTTTCCGACTACGGTGCCACCCAAGGATTCTGAAAAGTCCATTTGTGGAGATGGCCACCTGGACTCCCGTTAAGAAGACATGCTGTCAACCTCTAGATCCCTCACATGCCTGCACTTTTCGGCTTGCTGCTGCTGCAATCCACGCGTTTTAGATCTGCATAACTCCACCTCTTTTAGCACAGTACCCTCAACCCCCGGCTGTTCCCACCCGCCTCAACACCGTTGGAAGGGAGTAGAACCAATTAAGGCGGGGGGGGGGGGGGGTGGAACGAGCAGCTGTCTACCCTTAGCAGGAGGGTTGCTGATTAATTACCTCTCCTGCTGCTGCTGCTGCTGGCTGTCCAGCAGCAGACTGAAGGTGGCTGCTGCTGTGCGCAGGTATATAAAGGCTCAGAGCCTATTATGACACGCGCAGCCAGCGTTCCATTGCCACATTCCGTCTACTGCAGGCGGGATACCTGGATGGCTGAATGTCACTGAGAAGCTCACAGAGACCGCCATAAGCAACAGTTTAAAAGAATGCCACAGACTAATCAACCAAACTTTTTGGGTTGGTTTCTCTTTTATAGTCTGCAGGCATTAAATGAAAGAAGTCAGTGTTCCAGCAGAGGGAGACAACGTTTCAGAAAAGGCATTGTAGCAAACCAAAAAAGAAATTTTAAGCGCAGCAGAGTAACCAGCTCACATACCTGTTAGCTCAGGTGAGTTTAAAAGGCTGCTGTTGATAACAAGGGCATTTGCTAAATAGATGGTGTGTGTGCAACAATATACTGAAAGGTCAATTATATTGTGCAGCTTATCTCACCACCTGTAGTTATTTAGGTGAAAGCTCCAAAATGCTTGCCTAATATGTCTGTTTATCCAAAAGGAAGTATAGAGGGAGAGCTAGATAGATAGCATTGCATTACATTACATTACATGGCAATGCAATGCACAGTTGCTGAAGTTGAACCAAAATGAGCTTGTCATCTGGCTTCTGCAACTTTTAACATGAAAAATCCAATGAGGAGAAGAAAAGCAAAGCCAAAGAGTCCATCCCAAAATCCGACAAACAAGCAAAATGAACAAAAAGCATTGAATTCAATTCTTTCTGATTTTAGAAACTGCATTAAAGAAGGGGTGCACCGGTCCTGGAGATACTGCAATACCAGGTCAATGCGTGGAGTGGACAGAGCAAGCTCTTTTTCCATCTCCCTGTTCTAAAAATCCATTTAATATATGGTCCCCAGATAGGGGACGTATCAGATATTAAACTGATAAGAACAGATAGTACACTTGATCTTAGCCAAAAGGCCGAGAAGCGATAACCAGAATTGGTTTCCGACTACGGTGCCACCCAAGGATTCTGAAAAGTCCATTTGTGGAGATGGCCACCTGGACTCCCGTTAAGAAGACATGCTGTCAACCTCTAGATCCCTCACATGCCTGCACTTTTCGGCTTGCTGCTGCTGCAATCCACGCGTTTTAGATCTGCATAACTCCACCTCTTTTAGCACAGTACCCTCAACCCCCGGCTGTTCCCACCCGCCTCAACACCGTTGGAAGGGAGGAGAACCAATTAAGGCGGGGGGGGGGGTGGAACGAGCAGCTGTCTACCCTTAGCAGGAGGGTTGCTGATTAATTACCTCTCCTGCTGCTGCTGCTGCTGGCTGTCCAGCAGCAGACTGAAGGTGGCTGCTGCTGTGCGCAGGTATATAAAGGCTCAGAGCCTATTATGACACGGGCAGCCAGCGTTCCATTGCCACATTCCGTCTACTGCAGGCGGGATACCTGGATGGCTGAATGTCACTGAGAAGCTCACAGAGACCGCCATAAGCAACAGTTTAAAAGAATGCCACAGACTAATCAACCAAACTTTTTGGGTTGGTTTCTCTTTTATAGTCTGCAGGCATTAAATGAAAGAAGTCAGTGTTCCAGCAGAGGGAGACAACGTTTCAGAAAAGGCATTGTAGCAAACCAAAAAAGAAATTTTAAGCGCAGCAGAGTAACCAGCTCACATATCTGTTAGCTCAGGTGAGTTTAAAAGGCTGCTGTTGATAACAAGGGCATTTGCTAAATAGATGGTGTGTGTGCAACAATATACTGAAAGGTCAATTATATTGTGCAGCTTATCTCACCACCTGTAGTTATTTAGGTGAAAGCTCCAAAATGCTTGCCTAATATGTCTGTTTATCCAAAAGGAAGTATAGAGGGAGAGCTAGATAGATAGCATTGCATTACATTACATTACATGGCAATGCAATGCACAGTTGCTGAAGTTGAACCAAAATGAGCTTGTCATCTGGCTTCTGCAACTTTTAACATGAAAAATCCAATGAGGAGAAGAAAAGCAAAGCCAAAGAGTCCATCCCAAAATCCGACAAACAAGCAAAATGAACAAAAAGCATTGAATTCAATTCTTTCTGATTTTAGAAACTGCATTAAAGAAGGGGTGCACCGGTCCTGGAGATACTGCAATACCAGGTCAATGCGTGGAGTGGACAGAGCAAGCTCTTTTTCCATCTCCCTGTTCTAAAAATCCATTTAATATATGGTCCCCAGATAGGGGACGTATCAGATATTAAACTGATAAGAACAGATACTACACTTGATCTTAGCCAAAAGGCCGAGAAGCGATAACCAGAATTGGTTTCCGACTACGGTGCCACCCAAGGATTCTGAAAAGTCCATTTGTGGAGATGGCCACCTGGACTCCCGTTAAGAAGACATGCTGTCAACCTCTAGATCCCTCACATGCCTGCACTTTTCGGCTTGCTGCTGCTGCAATCCACGCGTTTTAGATCTGCATAACTCCACCTCTTTTAGCACAGTACCCTCAACCCCCGGCTGTTCCCACCCGCCTCAACACCGTTGGAAGGGAGGAGAACCAATTAAGGCGGGGGGGGGGTGGAACGAGCAGCTGTCTACCCTTAGCAGGAGGGTTGCTGATTAATTACCTCTCCTGCTGCTGCTGCTGCTGGCTGTCCAGCAGCAGACTGAAGGTGGCTGCTGCTGTGCGCAGGTATATAAAGGCTCAGAGCCTATTATGACACGCGCAGCCAGCGTTCCATTGCCACATTCCGTCTACTGCAGGCGGGATACCTGGATGGCTGAATGTCACTGAGAAGCTCACAGAGACCGCCATAAGCAACAGTTTAAAAGAATGCCACAGACTAATCAACCAAACTTTTTGGGTTGGTTTCTCTTTTATAGTCTGCAGGCATTAAATGAAAGAAGTCAGTGTTCCAGCAGAGGGAGACAACGTTTCAGAAAAGGCATTGTAGCAAACCAAAAAAGAAATTTTAAGCGCAGCAGAGTAACCAGCTCACATACCTGTTAGCTCAGGTGAGTTTAAAAGGCTGCTGTTGATAACAAGGGCATTTGCTAAATAGATGGTGTGTGTGCAACAATATACTGAAAGGTCAATTATATTGTGCAGCTTATCTCACCACCTGTAGTTATTTAGGTGAAAGCTCCAAAATGCTTGCCTAATATGTCTGTTTATCCAAAAGGAAGTATAGAGGGAGAGCTAGATAGATAGCATTGCATTACATTACATTACATGGCAATGCAATGCACAGTTGCTGAAGTTGAACCAAAATGAGCTTGTCATCTGGCTTCTGCAACTTTTAACATGAAAAATCCAATGAGGAGAAGAAAAGCAAAGCCAAAGAGTCCATCCCAAAATCCGACAAACAAGCAAAATGAACAAAAAGCATTGAATTCAATTCTTTCTGATTTTAGAAACTGCATTAAAGAAGGGGTGCACCGGTCCTGGAGATACTGCAATACCAGGTCAATGCGTGGAGTGGACAGAGCAAGCTCTTTTTCCATCTCCCTGTTCTAAAAATCCATTTAATATATGGTCCCCAAATAGGGGACGTATCAGATATTAAACTGATAAGAACAGATACTACACTTGATCTTAGCCAAAAGGCCGAGAAGCGATAACCAGAATTGGTTTACGACTACGGTGCCACCCAAGGATTCTGAAAAGTCCATTTGTGGAGATGGCCACCTGGACTCCCGTTAAGAAGACATGCTGTCAACCTCTAGATCCCTCACATGCCTGCACTTTTCGGCTTGCTGCTGCTGCAATCCACGCGTTTTAGATCTGCATAACTCCACCTCTTTTAGCACAGTACCCTCAACCCCCGGCTGTTCCCACCCGCCTCAACACCGTTGGAAGGGAGGAGAACCAATTAAGGCGGGGGGGGGGGTGGAACGAGCAGCTGTCTACCCTTAGCAGGAGGGTTGCTGATTAATTACCTCTCCTGCTGCTGCTGCTGCTGGCTGTCCAGCAGCAGACTGAAGGTGGCTGCTGCTGTGCGCAGGTATATAAAGGCTCAGAGCCTATTATGACACGCGCAGCCAGCGTTCCATTGCCACATTCCGTCTACTGCAGGCGGGATACCTGGATGGCTGAATGTCACTGAGAAGCTCACAGAGACCGCCATAAGCAACAGTTTAAAAGAATGCCACAGACTAATCAACCAAACTTTTTGGGTTGGTTTCTCTTTTATAGTCTGCAGGCATTAAATGAAAGAAGTCAGTGTTCCAGCAGAGGGAGACAACGTTTCAGAAAAGGCATTGTAGCAAACCAAAAAAGAAATTTTAAGCGCAGCAGAGTAACCAGCTCACATACCTGTTAGCTCAGGTGAGTTTAAAAGGCTGCTGTTGATAACAAGGGCATTTGCTAAATAGATGGTGTGTGTGCAACAATATACTGAAAGGTCAATTATATTGTGCAGCTTATCTCACCACCTGTAGTTATTTAGGTGAAAGCTCCAAAATGCTTGCCTAATATGTCTGTTTATCCAAAAGGAAGTATAGAGGGAGAGCTAGATAGATAGCATTGCATTACATTACATTACATGGCAATGCAATGCACAGTTGCTGAAGTTGAACCAAAATGAGCTTGTCATCTGGCTTCTGCAACTTTTAACATGAAAAATCCAATGAGGAGAAGAAAAGCAAAGCCAAAGAGTCCATCCCAAAATCCGACAAACAAGCAAAATGAACAAAAAGCATTGAATTCAATTCTTTCTGATTTTAGAAACTGCATTAAAGAAGGGGTGCACCGGTCCTGGAGATACTGCAATACCAGGTCAATGCGTGGAGTGGACAGAGCAAGCTCTTTTTCCATCTCCCTGTTCTAAAAATCCATTTAATATATGGTCCCCAGATAGGGGACGTATCAGATATTAAACTGATAAGAACAGATACTACACTTGATCTTAGCCAAAAGGCCGAGAAGCGATAACCAGAATTGGTTTCCGACTACGGTGCCACCCAAGGATTCTGAAAAGTCCATTTGTGGAGATGGCCACCTGGACTCCCGTTAAGAAGACATGCTGTCAACCTCTAGATCCCTCACATGCCTGCACTTTTCGGCTTGCTGCTGCTGCAATCCACGCGTTTTAGATCTGCATAACTCCACCTCTTTTAGCACAGTACCCTCAACCCCCGGCTGTTCCCACCCGCCTCAACACCGTTGGAAGGGAGGAGAACAAATTAAGGCGGGGGGGGGGGGTGGAACGAGCAGCTGTCTACCCTTAGCAGGAGGGTTGCTGATTAATTACCTCTCCTGCTGCTGCTGCTGCTGCTGGCTGTCCAGCAGCAGACTGAAGGTGGCTGCTGCTGTGCGCAGGTATATAAAGGGTCAGAGCCTATTATGACACGCGCAGCCAGCGTTCCATTGCCACATTCCGCCTACTGCAGGCGGGATACCTGGATGGCTGAATGTCACTGAGAAGCTCACAGAGACCGCCATAAGCAACAGTTTAAAAGAATGCCACAGACTAATCAACCAAACTTTTTGGGTTGGTTTCTCTTTTATAGTCTGCAGGCATTAAATGAAAGAAGTCAGTGTTCCAGCAGAGGGAGACAACGTTTCAGAAAAGGCATTGTAGCAAACCAAAAAAGAAATTTTAAGCGCAGCAGAGTAACCAGCTCACATACCTGTTAGCTCAGGTGAGTTTAAAAGGCTGCTGTTGATAACAAGGGCATTTGCTAAATAGATGGTGTGTGTGCAACAATATACTGAAAGGTCAATTATATTGTGCAGCTTATCTCACCACCTGTAGTTATTTAGGTGAAAGCTCCAAAATGCTTGCCTAATATGTCTGTTTATCCAAAAGGAAGTATAGAGGGAGAGCTAGATAGATAGCATTGCATTACATTACATTACATGGCAATGCAATGCACAGTTGCTGAAGTTGAACCAAAATGAGCTTGTCATCTGGCTTCTGCAACTTTTAACATGAAAAATCCAATGAGGAGAAGAAAAGCAAAGCCAAAGAGTCCATCCCAAAATCCGACAAACAAGCAAAATGAACAAAAAGCATTGAATTCAATTCTTTCTGATTTTAGAAACTGCATTAAAGAAGGGGTGCACCGGTCCTGGAGATACTGCAATACCAGGTCAATGCGTGGAGTGGACAGAGCAAGCTCTTTTTCCATCTCCCTGTTCTAAAAATCCATTTAATATATGGTCCCCAGATAGGGGACGTATCAGATATTAAACTGATAAGAACAGATACTACACTTGATCTTAGCCAAAAGGCCGAGAAGCGATAACCAGAATTGGTTTCCGACTACGGTGCCACCCAAGGATTCTGAAAAGTCCATTTGTGGAGATGGCCACCTGGACTCCCGTTAAGAAGACATGCTGTCAACCTCTAGATCCCTCACATGCCTGCACTTTTTGGCTTGCTGCTGCTGCAATCCACGCGTTTTAGATCTGCATAACTCCACCTCTTTTAGCACAGTACCCTCAACCCCCGGCTGTTCCCACCCGCCTCAACACCGTTGGAAGGGAGAAGAACCAATAAAGGCGGGGGGGGGGGGGGGGTGGAACGAGCAGCTGTCTACCCTTAGCAGGAGGGTTGCTGATTAATTACCTCTCCTGCTGCTGCTGCTGCTGGCTGTCCAGCAGCAGACTGAAGGTGGCTGCTGCTGTGCGCAGGTATATAAAGGCTCAGAGCCTATTATGACACGCGCAGCCAGCGTTCCATTGCCACATTCCGTCTACTGCAGGCGGGATACCTGGATGGCTGAATGTCACTGAGAAGCTCACAGAGACCGCCATAAGCAACAGTTTAAAAGAATGCCACAGACTAATCAACCAAACTTTTTGGGTTGGTTTCTCTTTTATAGTCTGCAGGCATTAAATGAAAGAAGTCAGTGTTCCAGCAGAGGGAGACAACGTTTCAGAAAAGGCATTGTAGCAAACCAAAAAAGAAATTTTAAGCGCAGCAGAGTAACCAGCTCACATACCTGTTAGCTCAGGTGAGTTTAAAAGGCTGCTGTTGATAACAAGGGCATTTGCTAAATAGATGGTGTGTGTGCAACAATATACTGAAAGGTCAATTATATTGTGCAGCTTATCTCACCACCTGTAGTTATTTAGGTGAAAGCTCCAAAATGCTTGCCTAATATGTCTGTTTATCCAAAAGGAAGTATAGAGGGAGAGCTAGATAGATAGCATTGCATTACATTACATTACATGGCAATGCAATGCACAGTTGCTGAAGTTGAACCAAAATGAGCTTGTCATCTGGCTTCTGCAACTTTTAACATGAAAAATCCAATGAGGAGAAGAAAAGCAAAGCCAAAGAGTCCATCCCAAAATCCGACAAACAAGCAAAATGAACAAAAAGCATTGAATTCAATTCTTTCTGATTTTAGAAACTGCATTAAAGAAGGGGTGCACCGGTCCTGGAGATACTGCAATACCAGGTCAATGCGTGGAGTGGACAGAGCAAGCTCTTTTTCCATCTCCCTGTTCTAAAAATCCATTTAATATATGGTCCCCAGATAGGGGACGTATCAGATATTAAACTGATAAGAACAGATACTACACTTGATCTTAGCCAAAAGGCCGAGAAGCGATAACCAGAATTGGTTTCCGACTACGGTGCCACCCAAGGATTCTGAAAAGTCCATTTGTGGAGATGGCCACCTGGACTCCCGTTAAGAAGACATGCTGTCAACCTCTAGATCCCTCACATGCCTGCACTTTTCGGCTTGCTGCTGCTGCAATCCACGCGTTTTAGATCTGCATAACTCCACCTCTTTTAGCACAGTACCCTCAACCCCCGGCTGTTCCCACCCGCCTCAACACCGTTGGAAGGGAGGAGAACCAATTAAGGCGGGGGGGGGGGGGGGGTGGAACGAGCAGCTGTCTACCCTTAGCAGGAGGGTTGCTGATTAATTACCTCTCCTGCTGCTGCTGCTGCTGGCTGTCCAGCAGCAGACTGAAGGTGGCTGCTGCTGTGCGCAGGTATATAAAGGCTCAGAGCCTATTATGACACGCGCAGCCAGCGTTCCATTGCCACATTCCGTCTACTGCAGGCGGGATACCTGGATGGCTGAATGTCACTGAGAAGCTCACAGAGACCGCCATAAGCAACAGTTTAAAAGAATGCCACAGACTAATCAACCAAACTTTTTGGGTTGGTTTCTCTTTTATAGTCTGCAGGCATTAAATGAAAGAAGTCAGTGTTCCAGCAGAGGGAGACAACGTTTCAGAAAAGGCATTGTAGCAAACCAAAAAAGAAATTTTAAGCGCAGCAGAGTAACCAGCTCACATACCTGTTAGCTCAGGTGAGTTTAAAAGGCTGCTGTTGATAACAAGGGCATTTGCTAAATAGATGGTGTGTGTGCAACAATATACTGAAAGGTCAATTATATTGTGCAGCTTATCTCACCACCTGTAGTTATTTAGGTGAAAGCTCCAAAATGCTTGCCTAATATGTCTGTTTATCCAAAAGGAAGTATAGAGGGAGAGCTAGATAGATAGCATTGCATTACATTACATTACATGGCAATGCAATGCACAGTTGCTGAAGTTGAACCAAAATGAGCTTGTCATCTGGCTTCTGCAACTTTTAACATGAAAAATCCAATGAGGAGAAGAAAAGCAAAGCCAAAGAGTCCATCCCAAAATCCGACAAACAAGCAAAATGAACAAAAAGCATTGAATTCAATTCTATCTGATTTTAGAAACTGCATTAAAGAAGGGGTGCACCGGTCCTGGAGATACTGCAATACCAGGTCAATGCGTGGAGTGGACAGAGCAAGCTCTTTTTCCATCTCCCTGTTCTAAAAATCCATTTAATATATGGTCCCCAGATAGGGGACGTATCAGATATTAAACTGATAAGAACAGATACTACACTTGATCTTAGCCAAAAGGCCGAGAAGCGATAACCAGAATTGGTTTCCGACTACGGTGCCACCCAAGGATTCTGAAAAGTCCATTTGTGGAGATGGCCACCTGGACTCCCGTTAAGAAGACATGCTGTCAACCTCTAGATCCCTCACATGCCTGCACTTTTCGGCTTGCTGCTGCTGCAATCCACGCGTTTTAGATCTGCATAACTCCACCTCTTTTAGCACAGTACCCTCAACCCCCGGCTGTTCCCACCCGCCTCAACACCGTTGGAAGGGAGGAGAACCAATTAAGGCGGGGGGGGGGTGGAACGAGCAGCTGTCTACCCTTAGCAGGAGGGTTGCTGATTAATTACCTCTCCTGCTGCTGCTGCTGCTGGCTGTCCAGCAGCAGACTGAAGGTGGCTGCTGCTGTGCGCAGGTATATAAAGGCTCAGAGCCTATTATGACACGCGCAGCCAGCGTTCCATTGCCACATTCCGTCTACTGCAGGCGGGATACCTGGATGGCTGAATGTCACTGAGAAGCTCACAGAGACCGCCATAAGCAACAGTTTAAAAGAATGCCACAGACTAATCAACCAAACTTTTTGGGTTGGTTTCTCTTTTATAGTCTGCAGGCATTAAATGAAAGAAGTCAGTGTTCCAGCAGAGGGAGACAACGTTTCAGAAAAGGCATTGTAGCAAACCAAAAAAGAAATTTTAAGCGCAGCAGAGTAACCAGCTCACATACCTGTTAGCTCAGGTGAGTTTAAAAGGCTGCTGTTGATAACAAGGGCATTTGCTAAATAGATGGTGTGTGTGCAACAATATACTGAAAGGTCAATTATATTGTGCAGCTTATCTCACCACCTGTAGTTATTTAGGTGAAAGCTCCAAAATGCTTGCCTAATATGTCTGTTTATCCAAAAGGAAGTATAGAGGGAGAGCTAGATAGATAGCATTGCATTACATTACATTACATGGCAATGCAATGCACATTTGCTGAAGTTGAACCAAAATGAGCTTGTCATCTGGCTTCTGCAACTTTTAACATGAAAAATCCAATGAGGAGAAGAAAAGCAAAGCCAAAGAGTCCATCCCAAAATCCGACAAACAAGCAAAATGAACAAAAAGCATTGAATTCAATTCTTTCTGATTTTAGAAACTGCATTAAAGAAGGGGTGCACCGGTCCTGGAGATACTGCAATACCAGGTCAATGCGTGGAGTGGACAGAGCAAGCTCTTTTTCCATCTCCCTGTTCTAAAAATCCATTTAATATATGGTCCCCAGATAGGGGACGTATCAGATATTAAACTGATAAGAACAGATACTACACTTGATCTTAGCCAAAAGGCCGAGAAGCGATAACCAGAATTGGTTTCCGACTACGGTGCCACCCAAGGATTCTCAAAAGTCCATTTGTGGAGATGGCCACCTGGACTCCCTTTAAGAAGACATGCTGTCAACCTCTAGATCCCTCACATGCCTGCACTTTTCGGCTTGCTGCTGCTGCAATCCACGCGTTTTAGATCTGCATAACTCCACCTCTTTTAGCACAGTACCGTCAACCCCCGGCTGTTCCCACCCGCCTCAACACCGTTGGAAGGGAGGAGAACAAATTAAGGCGGGGGGGGGGGGGGGTGGAACGAGCAGCTGTCTACCCTTAGCAGGAGGGTTGCTGATTAATTACCTCTCCTGCTGCTGCTGCTGCTGCTGGCTGTCCAGCAGCAGACTGAAGGTGGCTGCTGCTGTGCGCAGGTATATAAAGGCTCAGAGCCTATTATGACACGCGCAGCCAGCGTTCCATTGCCACATTCCGCCTACTGCAGGCGGGATACCTGGATGGCTGAATGTCACTGAGAAGCTCACAGAGACCGCCATAAGCAACAGTTTAAAAGAATGCCACAGACTAATCAACCAAACTTTTTGGGTTGGTTTCTCTTTTATAGTCTGCAGGCATTAAATGAAAGAAGTCAGTGTTCCAGCAGAGGGAGACAACGTTTCAGAAAAGGCATTGTAGCAAACCAAAAAAGAAATTTTAAGCGCAGCAGAGTAACCAGCTCACATACCTGTTAGCTCAGGTGAGTTTAAAAGGCTGCTGTTGATAACAAGGGCATTTGCTAAATAGATGGTGTGTGTGCAACAATATACTGAAAGGTCAATTATATTGTGCAGCTTATCTCACCACCTGTAGTTATTTAGGTGAAAGCTCCAAAATGCTTGCCTAATATGTCTGTTTATCCAAAAGGAAGTATAGAGGGAGAGCTAGATAGATAGCATTGCATTACATTACATTACATGGCAATGCAATGCACAGTTGCTGAAGTTGAACCAAAATGAGCTTGTCATCTGGCTTCTGCAACTTTTAACATGAAAAATCCAATGAGGAGAAGAAAAGCAAAGCCAAAGAGTCCATCCCAAAATCCGACAAACAAGCAAAATGAACAAAAAGCATTGAATTCAATTCTTTCTGATTTTAGAAACTGCATTAAAGAAGGGGTGCACCGGTCCTGGAGATACTGCAATACCAGGTCAATGCGTGGAGTGGACAGAGCAAGCTCTTTTTCCATCTCCCTGTTCTAAAAATCCATTTAATATATGGTCCCCAGATAGGGGACGTATCAGATATTAAACTGATAAGAACAGATACTACACTTGATCTTAGCCAAAAGGCCGAGAAGCGATAACCAGAATTGGTTTCCGACTACGGTGCCACCCAAGGATTCTGAAAAGTCCATTTGTGGAGATGGCCACCTGGACTCCCGTTAAGAAGACATGCTGTCAACCTCTAGATCCCTCACATGCCTGCACTTTTCGGCTTGCTGCTGCTGCAATCCACGCGTTTTAGATCTGCATAACTCCACCTCTTTTAGCACAGTACCCTCAACCCCCGGCTGTTCCCACCCGCCTCAACACCGTTGGAAGGGAGGAGAACCAATAAAGGCGGGGGGAGGGTGGAACGAGCAGCTGTCTACCCTTAGCAGGAGGGTTGCTGATTAATTACCTCTCCTGCTGCTGCTGCTGGCTGTCCAGCAGCAGACTGAAGGTGGCTGCTGCTGTGCGCAGGTATATAAAGGCTCAGAGCCTATTATGACACGCGCAGCCAGCGTTCCATTGCCACATTCCGTCTACTGCAGGCGGGATACCTGGATGGCTGAATGTCACTGAGAAGCTCACAGAGACCGCCATAAGCAACAGTTTAAAAGAATGCCACAGACTAATCAACCAAACTTTTTGGGTTGGTTTCTCTTTTATAGTCTGCAGGCATTAAATGAAAGAAGTCAGTGTTCCAGCAGAGGGAGACAACGTTTCAGAAAAGGCATTGTAGCAAACCAAAAAAGAAATTTTAAGCGCA
Source organism: Phyllobates terribilis (assembly GCF_046119375.1). Lineage (NCBI taxonomy): Eukaryota > Metazoa > Chordata > Amphibia > Anura > Dendrobatidae > Phyllobates > Phyllobates terribilis. Next base: position 774,389 of record NW_027362898.1, on the reverse strand, counting down.
GCAGAGTAACCAGCTCACATACCTGTTAGCTCAGGTGAGTTTAAAAGGCTGCTGTTGATAACAAGGGCATTTGCTAAATAGATGGTGTGTGTGCAACAATATACTGAAAGGTCAATTATATTGTGCAGCTTATCTCACCACCTGTAGTTATTTAGGTGAAAGCTCCAAAATGCTTGCCTAATATGTCTGTTTATCCAAAAGGAAGTATAGAGGGAGAGCTAGATAGATAGCATTGCATTACATTACATTACATGGCAATGCAATGCACAGTTGCTGAAGTTGAACCAAAATGAGCTTGTCATCTGGCTTCTGCAACTTTTAACATGAAAAATCCAATGAGGAGAAGAAAAGCAAAGCCAAAGAGCCCATCCCAAAATCCGACAAACAAGCAAAATGAACAAAAAGCATTGAATTCAATTCTTTCTGATTTTAGAAACTGCATTAAAGAAGGGGTGCACCGGTCCTGGAGATACTGCAATACCAGGTCAATGCGTGGAGTGGACAGAGCAAGCTCTTTTTCCATCTCCCTGTTCTAAAAATCCATTTAATATATGGTCCCCAGATAGGGGACGTATCAGATATTAAACTGATAAGAACAGATACTACACTTGATCTTAGCCAAAAGGCCGAGAAGCGATAACCAGAATTGGTTTCCGACTACGGTGCCACCCAAGGATTCTGAAAAGTCCATTTGTGGAGATGGCCACCTGGACTCCCGTTAAGAAGACATGCTGTCAACCTCTAGATCCCTCACATGCCTGCACTTTTCGGCTTGCTGCTGCTGCAATCCACGCGTTTTAGATCTGCATAACTCCACCTCTTTTAGCACAGTACCCTCAACCCCCGGCTGTTCCCACCCGCCTCAAAACCGTTGGAAGGGAGGAGAACCAATTAAGGCGGGGGGGGGGGGGGTGGAACGAGCAGCTGTCTACCCTTAGCAGGAGGGTTGCTGATTAATTACCTCTCCTGCTGCTGCTGCTGCTGGCTGTCCAGCAGCAGACTGAAGGTGGCTGCTGCTGTGCGCAGGTATATAAAGGCTCAGAGCCTATTATGACACGCGCAGCCAGCGTTCCATTGCCACATTCCGTCTACTGCAGGCGGGATACCTGGATGGCTGAATGTCACTGAGAAGCTCACAGCGACCGCCATAAGCAACAGTTTAAAAGAATGCCAGAGACTAATCAACCAAACTTTTTGGGTTGGTTTCTCTTTTATAGTCTGCAGGCATTAAATGAAAGAAGTCAGTGTTCCAGCAGAGGGAGACAACGTTTCAGAAAAGGCATTGTAGCAAACCAAAAAAGAAATTTTAAGCGCAGCAGAGTAACCAGCTCACATACCTGTTAGCTCAGGTGAGTTTAAAAGGCTGCTGTTGATAACAAGGGCATTTGCTAAATAGATGGTGTGTGTGCAACAATATACTGAAAGGTCAATTATATTGTGCAGCTTATCTCACCACCTGTAGTTATTTAGGTGAAAGCTCCAAAATGCTTGCCTAATATGTCTGTTTATCCAAAAGGAAGTATAGAGGGAGAGCTAGATAGATAGTATTGCATTACATTACATTACATGGCAATGCAATGCACAGTTGCTGAAGTTGAACCAAAATGAGCTTGTCATCTGGCTTCTGCAACTTTTAACATGAAAAATCCAATGAGGAGAAGAAAAGCAAAGCCAAAGAGTCCATCCCAAAATCCGACAAACAAGCAAAATGAACAAAAAGCATTGAATTCAATTCTTTCTGATTTTAGAAACTGCATTAAAGAAGGGGTGCACCGGTCCTGGAGATACTGCAATACCAGGTCAATGCGTGGAGTGGACAGAGCAAGCTCTTTTTCCATCTCCCTGTTCTAAAAATCCATTTAATATATGGTCCCCAGATAGGGGACGTATCAGATATTAAACTGATAAGAACAGATACTACACTTGATCTTAGCCAAAAGGCCGAGAAGCGATAACCAGAATTGGTTTCCGACTACGGTGCCACCCAAGGATTCTGAAAAGTCCATTTGTGGAGATGGCCACCTGGACTCCCGTTAAGAAGACATGCTGTCATCCTCTAGATCCCTCACATGCCTGCACTTTTCGGCTTGCTGCTGCTGCAATCCACGCGTTTTAGAACTGCATAACTCCACCTCTTTTAGCACAGTACCCTCAACCCCCGGCTGTTCCCACCCGCCTCAACACCGTTGGAAGGGAGGAGAACCAATTAAGGCGGGGTGGGGGGTGGAACGAGCAGCTGTCTACCCTTAGCAGGAGGGTTGCTGATTAATTACCTCTCCTGCTGCTGCTGCTGCTGGCTGTCCAGCAGCAGACTGAAGGTGGCTGCTGCTGTGCGCAGGTATATAAAGGCTCAGAGCCTATTATGACACGCGCAGCCAGCGTTCCATTGCCACATTCCGTCTACTGCAGGCGGGATACCTGGATGGCTGAATGTCACTGAGAAGCTCACAGAGACCGCCATAAGCAACAGTTTAAAAGAATGCCACAGACTAATCAACCAAACTTTTTGGGTTGGTTTCTCTTTTATAGTCTGCAGGCATTAAATGAAAGAAGTCAGTGTTCCAGCAGAGGGAGACAACGTTTCAGAAAAGGCATTGTAGCAAACCAAAAAAGAAATTTTAAGCGCAGCAGAGTAACCAGCTCACATACCTGTTAGCTCAGGTGAGTTTAAAAGGCTGCTGTTGATAACAAGGGCATTTGCTAAATAGATGGTGTGTGTGCAACAATATACTGAAAGGTCAATTATATTGTGCAGCTTATCTCACCACCTGTAGTTATTTAGGTGAAAGCTCCAAAATGCTTGCCTAATATGTCTGTTTATCCAAAAGGAAGTATAGAGGGAGAGCTAGATAGATAGCATTGCATTACATTACATTACATGGCAATGCAATGCACAGTTGCTGAAGTTGAACCAAAATGAGCTTGTCATCTGGCTTCTGCAACTTTTAACATGAAAAATCCAATGAGGAGAAGAAAAGCAAAGCCAAAGAGTCCATCCCAAAATCCGACAAACAAGCAAAATGAACAAAAAGCATTGAATTCAATTCTTTCTGATTTTAGAAACTGCATTAAAGAAGGGGTGCACCGGTCCTGGAGATACTGCAATACCAGGTCAATGCGTGGAGTGGACAGAGCAAGCTCTTTTTCCATCTCCCTGTTCTAAAAATCCATTTAATATATGGTCCCCAGATAGGGGACGTATCAGATATTAAACTGATAAGAACAGATACTACACTTGATCTTAGCCAAAAGGCCGAGAAGCGATAACCAGAATTGGTTTCCGACTACGGTGCCACCCAAGGATTCTGAAAAGTCCATTTGTGGAGATGGCCACCTGGACTCCCGTTAAGAAGACATGCTGTCAACCTCTAGATCCCTCACATGCCTGCACTTTTCGGCTTGCTGCTGCTGCAATCCACGCGTTTTAGATCTGCATAACTCCACCTCTTTTAGCACAGTACCCTCAACCCCCGGCTGTTCCCACCCGCCTCAACACCGTTGGAAGGGAGGAGAACCAATTAAGGCGGGGGGGGGGGTGGAACGAGCAGCTGTCTACCCTTAGCAGGAGGGTTGCTGATTAATTACCTCTCCTGCTGCTGCTGATGCTGGCTGTCCAGCAGCAGACTGAAGGTGGCTGCTGCTGTGCGCAGGTATATAAAGGCTCAGAGCCTATTATGACACGCGCAGCCAGCGTTCCATTGCCACATTCCGTCTACTGCAGGCGGGATACCTGGATGGCTGAATGTCACTGAGAAGCTCACAGAGACCGCCATAAGCAACAGTTTAAAAGAATGCCACAGACTAATCAACCAAACTTTTTGGGTTGGTTTCTCTTTTATAGTCTGCAGGCATTAAATGAAAGAAGTCAGTGTTCCAGCAGAGGGAGACAACGTTTCAGAAAAGGCATTGTAGCAAACCAAAAAAGAAATTTTAAGCGCAGCAGAGTAACCAGCTCACATACCTGTTAGCTCAGGTGAGTTTAAAAGGCTGCTGTTGATAACAAGGGCATTTGCTAAATAGATGGTGTGTGTGCAACAATATACTGAAAGGTCAATTATATTGTGCAGCTTATCTCACCACCTGTAGTTATTTAGGTGAAAGCTCCAAAATGCTTGCCTAATATGTCTGTTTATCCAAAAGGAAGTATAGAGGGAGAGCTAGATAGATAGCATTGCATTACATTACATTACATGGCAATGCAATGCACAGTTGCTGAAGTTGAACCAAAATGAGCTTGTCATCTGGCTTCTGCAACTTTTAACATGAAAAATCCAATGAGGAGAAGAAAAGCAAAGCCAAAGAGTCCATCCCAAAATCCGACAAACAAGCAAAATGAACAAAAAGCATTGAATTCAATTCTTTCTGATTTTAGAAACTGCATTAAAGAAGGGGTGCACCGGTCCTGGAGATACTGCAATACCAGGTCAATGCGTGGAGTGGACAGAGCAAGCTCTTTTTCCATCTCCCTGTTGTAAAAATCCATTTAATATATGGTCCCCAGATAGGGGACGTATCAGATATTAAACTGATAAGAACAGATACTACACTTGATCTTAGCCAAAAGGCCGAGAAGCGATAACCAGAATTGGTTTCCGACTACGGTGCCACCCAAGGATTCTGAAAAGTCCATTTGTGGAGATGGCCACCTGGACTCCCGTTAAGAAGACATGCTGTCAACCTCTAGATCCCTCACATGCCTGCACTTTTCGGCTTGCTGCTGCTGCAATCCACGCGTTTTAGATCTGCATAACTCCACCTCTTTTAGCACAGTACCCTCAACCCCCGGCTGTTCCCACCCGCCTCAACACCGTTGGAAGGGAGGAGAACCAATTAAGGCGGGGGGGGGTGGAAAGAGCAGCTGTCTACCCTTAGCAGGAGGGTTGCTGATTAATTACCTCTCCTGCTGCTGCTGCTGCTGGCTGTCCAGCAGCAGACTGAAGGTGGCTGCTGCTGTGCGCAGGTATATAAAGGCTCAGAGCCTATTATGACACGCGCAGCCAGCGTTCCATTGCCACATTCCGTCTACTGCAGGCGGGATACCTGGATGGCTGAATGTCACTGAGAAGCTCACAGAGACCGCCATAAGCAACAGTTTAAAAGAATGCCACAGACTAATCAACCAAACTTTTTGGGTTGGTTTCTCTTTTATAGTCTGCAGGCATTAAATGAAAGAAGTCAGTGTTCCAGCAGAGGGAGACAACGTTTCAGAAAAGGCATTGTAGCAAACCAAAAAAGAAATTTTAAGCGCAGCAGAGTTACCAGCTCACATACCTGTTAGCTCAGGTGAGTTTAAAAGGCTGCTGTTGATAACAAGGGCATTTGCTAAATAGATGGTTTGTGTGCAACAATATGCTGAAAGGTCAATTATATTGTGCAGCTTATCTCACCACCTGTAGTTATTTAGGTGAAAGCTCCAAAATGCTTGCCTAATATGTCTGTTTATCCAAAAGGAAGTATAGAGGGAGAGCTAGATAGATAGCATTGTAATACATTACATTACATGGCAATGCAATGCACAGTTGCTGAAGTTGAACCAAAATGAGCTTGTCATCTGGCTTCTGCAACTTTTAACATGAAAAATCCAATGAGGAGAAGAAAAGCAAAGCCAAAGAGTCCATCCCAAAATCCGACAAACAAGCAAAATGAACAAAAAGCATTGAATTCAATTCTTTCTGATTTTAGAAACTGCATTAAAGAAGGGGTGCACCGGTCCTGGAGATACTGCAATACCAGGTCAATGCGTGGAGTGGACAGAGCAAGCTCTTTTTCCATCTCCCTGTTCTAAAAATCCATTTAATATATGGTCCCCAGATAGGGGACGTATCAGATATTAAACTGATAAGAACAGATACTACACTTGATCTTAGCCAAAAGGCCGAGAAGCGATAACCAGAATTGGTGTCCGACTACGGTGACACCCAAGGATTCTGAAAAGTCCATTTGTGGAGATGGCCACCTGGACTCCCGTTAAGAAGACATGCTGTCAACCTCTAGATCCCTCACATGCCTGCACTTTTCGGCTTGCTGCTGCTGCAATCCACGCGTTTTAGATCTGCATAACTCCACCTCTTTTAGCACAGTACCCTCAACCCCCGGCTGTTCCCACCCGCCTCAACACCGTTGGAAGGGAGGAGAACCAATTAAGGCGGGGGGGGGGGGTGGAACGAGCAGCTGTCTACCCTTAGCAGGAGGGTTGCTGATTAATTACCTCTCCTGCTGCTGCTGCTGCTGCTGGCTGTCCAGCAGCAGACTGAAGGTGGCTGCTGCTGTGCGCAGGTATATAAAGGCTCAGAGCCTATTATGACACGCGCAGCCAGCGTTCCATTGCCACATTCCGTCTACTGCAGGCGGGATACCTGGATGGCTGAATGTCACTGAGAAGCTCACAGAGACCGCCATAAGCAACAGTTTAAAAGAATGCCACAGACTAATCAACCAAACTTTTTGGGTTGGTTTCTCTTTTATAGTCTGCAGGCATTAAATGAAAGAAGTCAGTGTTCCAGCAGAGGGAGACAACGTTTCAGAAAAGGCATTGTAGCAAACCAAAAAAGAAATTTTAAGCGCAGCAGAGTAACCAGCTCACATACCTGTTAGCTCAGGTGAGTTTAAAAGGCTGCTGTTGATAACAAGGGCATTTGCTAAATAGATGGTGTGTGTGCAACAATATACTGAAAGGTCAATTATATTGTGCAGCTTATCTCACCACCTGTAGTTATTTAGGTGAAAGCTCCAAAATGCTTGCCTAATATGTCTGTTTATCCAAAAGGAAGTATAGAGGGAGAGCTAGATAGATAGCATTGCATTACATTACATTACATGGCAATGCAATGCACAGTTGCTGAAGTTGAACCAAAATGAGCTTGTCATCTGGCTTCTGCAACTTTTAACATGAAAAATCCAATGAGGAGAAGAAAAGCAAAGCCAAAGAGTCCATCCCAAAATCCGACAAACAAGCAAAATGAACAAAAAGCATTGAATTCAATTCTTTCTGATTTTAGAAACTGCATTAAAGAAGGGGTGCACCGGTCCTGGAGATACTGCAATACCAGGTCAATGCGTGGAGTGGACAGAGCAAGCTCTTTTTCCATCTCCCTGTTCTAAAAATCCATTTAATATATGGTCCCCAGATAGGGGACGTATCAGATATTAAACTGATAAGAACAGATACTACACTTGATCTTAGCCAAAAGGCCGAGAAGCGATAACCAGAATTGGTTTCCGACTACGGTGCCACCCAAGGATTCTGAAAAGTCCATTTGTGGAGATGGCCACCTGGACTCCCGTTAAGAAGACATGCTGTCAACCTCTAGATCCCTCACATGCCTGCACTTTTCGGCTTGCTGCTGCTGCAATCCACGCGTTTTAGATCTGCATAACTCCACCTCTTTTAGCACAGTACCCTCAACCCCCGGCTGTTCCCACCCGCCTCAACACCGTTGGAAGGGAGGAGAACCAATTAAGGCGGGGGGGGGGGGGGGGTGGAACAAGCAGCTGTCTACCCTTAGCAGGAGGGTTGCTGATTAATTACCTCTCCTGCTGCTGCTGCTGCTGGCTGTCCAGCAGCAGACTGAAGGTGGCTGCTGCTGTGCGCAGGTATATAAAGGCTCAGAGCCTATTATGACACGCGCAGCCAGCGTTCCATTGCCACATTCCGTCTACTGCAGGCGGGATACCTGGATGGCTGAATGTCACTGAGAAGCTCACAGAGACCGCCATAAGCAACAGTTTAAAAGAATGCCACAGACTAATCAACCAAACTTTTTGGGTTGGTTTCTCTTTTATAGTCTGCAGGCATTAAATGAAAGAAGTCAGTGTTCCAGCAGAGGGAGACAACGTTTCAGAAAAGGCATTGTAGCAAACCAAAAAAGAAATTTTAAGCGCAGCAGAGTAACCAGCTCACATACCTGTTAGCTCAGGTGAGTTTAAAAGGCTGCTGTTGATAACAAGGGCATTTGCTAAATAGATGGTGTGTGTGCAACAATATACTGAAAGGTCAATTATATTGTGCAGCTTATCTCACCACCTGTAGTTATTTAGGTGAAAGCTCCAAAATGCTTGCCTAATATGTCTGTTTATCCAAAAGGAAGTATAGAGGGAGAGCTAGATAGATAGCATTGCATTACATTACATTACATGGCAATGCAATGCACAGTTGCTGAAGTTGAACCAAAATGAGCTTGTCATCTGGCTTCTGCAACTTTTAACATGAAAAATCCAATGAGGAGAAGAAAAGCAAAGCCAAAGAGTCCATCCCAAAATCCGACAAACAAGCAAAATGAACAAAAAGCATTGAATTCAATTCTTTCTGATTTTAGAAACTGCATTAAAGAAGGGGTGCACCGGTCCTGGAGATACTGCAATACCAGGTCAATGCGTGGAGTGGACAGAGCAAGCTCTTTTTCCATCTCCCTGTTCTAAAAATCCATTTAATATATGGTCCCCAGATAGGGGACGTATCAGATATTAAACTGATAAGAACAGATACTACACTTGATCTTAGCCAAAAGGCCGAGAAGCGATAACCAGAATTGGTTTCCGACTACGGTGCCACCCAAGGATTCTGAAAAGTCCATTTGTGGAGATGGCCACCTGGACTCCCGTTAAGAAGACATGCTGTCAACCTCTAGATCCCTCACATGCCTGCACTTTTCGGCTTGCTGCTGCTGAAATCCACGCGTTTTAGATCTGCATAACTCCACCTCTTTTAGCACAGTACCCTCAACCCCCGGCTGTTCCCACCCGCCTCAACACCGTTGGAAGGGAGGAGAACCAATTAAGGCGGGGGGGGGGGTGGAACGAGCAGCTGTCTACCCTTAGCAGGAGGGTTGCTGATTAATTACCTCTCCTGCTGCTGCTGCTGCTGGCTGTCCAGCAGCAGACTGAAGGTGGCTGCTGCTGTGCGCAGGTATATAAAGGCTCAGAGCCTATTATGACACGCGCAGCCAGCGTTCCATTGCCACATTCCGTCTACTGCAGGCGGGATACCTGGATGGCTGAATGTCACTGAGAAGCTCACAGAGACCGCCATAAGCAACAGTTTAAAAGAATGCCACAGACTAATCAACCAAACTTTTTGGGTTGGTTTCTCTTTTATAGTCTGCAGGCATTAAATGAAAGAAGTCAGTGTTCCAGCAGAGGGAGACAACGTTTCAGAAAAGGCATTGTAGCAAACCAAAAAAGAAATTTTAAGCGCAGCAGAGTAACCAGCTCACATACCTGTTAGCTCAGGTGAGTTTAAAAGGCTGCTGTTGATAACAAGGGCATTTGCTAAATAGATGGTGTGTGTGCAACAATATACTGAAAGGTCAATTATATTGTGCAGCTTATCTCACCACCTGTAGTTATTTAGGTGAAAGCTCCAAAATGCTTGCCTAATATGTCTGTTTATCCAAAAGGAAGTATAGAGGGAGAGCTAGATAGATAGCATTGCATTACATTACATTACATGGCAATGCAATGCACAGTTGCTGAAGTTGAACCAAAATGAGCTTGTCATCTGGCTTCTGCAACTTTTAACATGAAAAATCCAATGAGGAGAAGAAAAGCAAAGCCAAAGAGTCCATCCCAAAATCCGACAAACAAGCAAAATGAACAAAAAGCATTGAATTCAATTCTTTCTGATTTTAGAAACTGCATTAAAGAAGGGGTGCACCGGTCCTGGAGATACTGCAATACCAGGTCAATGCGTGGAGTGGACAGAGCAAGCTCTTTTTCCATCTCCCTGTTCTAAAAATCCATTTAATATATGGTCCCCAGATAGGGGACGTATCAGATATTAAACTGATAAGAACAGATACTACACTTGATCTTAGCCAAAAGGCCGAGAAGCGATAACCAGAATTGGTTTCCGACTACGGTGCCACCCAAGGATTCTGAAAAGTCCATTTGTGGAGATGGCCACCTGGACTCCCGTTAAGAAGACATGCTGTCAACCTCTAGATCCCTCACATGCCTGCACTTTTCGGCTTGCTGCTGCTGCAATCCACGCGTTTTAGATCTGCATAACTCCACCTCTTTTAGCACAGTACCCTCAACCCCCGGCTGTTCCCACCCGCCTCAACACCGTTGGAAGGGAGGAGAACCAATTAAGGCGGGGGGGGGGGGGTGGAACGAGCAGCTGTCTACCCTTAGCAGGAGGGTTGCTGATTAATTACCTCTCCTGCTGCTGCTGCTGCTGCTGGCTGTCCAGCAGCAGACTGAAGGTGGCTGCTGCTGTGCGCAGGTATATAAAGGCTCAGAGCCTATTATGACACGCGCAGCCAGCGTTCCATTGCCACATTCCGTCTACTGCAGGCGGGATACCTGGATGGCTGAATGTCACTGAGAAGCTCACAGAGACCGCCATAAGCAACAGTTTAAAAGAATGCCACAGACTAATCAACCAAACTTTTTGGGTTGGTTTCTCTTTTATAGTCTGCAGGCATTAAATGAAAGAAGTCAGTGTTCCAGCAGAGGGAGACAACGTTTCAGAAAAGGCATTGTAGCAAACCAAAAAAGAAATTTTAAGCGCAGCAGAGTAACCAGCTCACATACCTGTTAGCTCAGGTGAGTTTAAAAGGCTGCTGTTGATAACAAGGGCATTTGCTAAATAGATGGTGTGTGTGCAACAATATACTGAAAGGTCAATTATATTGTGCAGCTTATCTCACCACCTGTAGTTATTTAGGTGAAAGCTCCAAAATGCTTGCCTAATATGTCTGTTTATCCAAAAGGAAGTATAGAGGGAGAGCTAGATAGATAGCATTGCATTACATTACATTACATGGCAATGCAATGCACAGTTGCTGAAGTTGAACCAAAATGAGCTTGTCATCTGGCTTCTGCAACTTTTAACATGAAAAATCCAATGAGGAGAAGAAAAGCAAAGCCAAAGAGTCCATCCCAAAATCCGACAAACAAGCAAAATGAACAAAAAGCATTGAATTCAATTCTTTCTGATTTTAGAAACTGCATTAAAGAAGGGGTGCACCGGTCCTGGAGATACTGCAATATCAGGTCAATGCGTGGAGTGGACAGAGCAAGCTCTTTTTCCATCTCCCTGTTCTAAAAATCCATTTAATATATGGTCCCCAGATAGGGGACGTATCAGATATTAAACTGATAAGAACAGATACTACACTTGATCTTAGCCAAAAGGCCGAGAAGCGATAACCAGAATTGGTTTCCGACTACGGTGCCACCCAAGGATTCTGAAAAGTCCATTTGTGGAGATGGCCACCTGGACTCCCGTTAAGAAGACATGCTGTCAACCTCTAGATCCCTCACATGCCTGCACTTTTCGGCTTGCTGCTGCTGCAATCCACGCGTTTTAGATCTGCATAACTCCACCTCTTTTAGCACAGTACCCTCTACCCCCGGCTGTTCCCACCCGCCTCAACACCGTTGGAAGGGAGATGAACCAATTAAGGCGGGGGGGGGGGTGTGGAACGAGCAGCTGTCTACCCTTAGCAGGAGGGTTGCTGATTAATTACCTCTCCTGCTGCTGCTGCTGGCTGTCCAGCAGCAGACTGAAGGTGGCTGCTGCTGTGCGCAGGTATATAAAGGCTCAGAGCCTATTATGACACGCGCAGCCAGCGTTCCATTGCCACATTCCGTCTACTGCAGGCGGGATACCTGGATGGCTGAATGTCACTGAGAAGCTCACAGAGACCGCCATAAGCAACAGTTTAAAAGAATGCCACAGACTAATCAACCAAACTTTTTGGGTTGGTTTCTCTTTTATAGTCTGCAGGCATTAAATGAAAGAAGTCAGTGTTCCAGCAGAGGGAGACAACGTTTCAGAAAAGGCATTGTAGCAAACCAAAAAAGAAATTTTAAGCGCAGCAGAGTAACCAGCTCACATACCTGTTAGCTCAGGTGAGTTTAAAAGGCTGCTGTTGATAACAAGGGCATTTGCTAAATAGATGGTGTGTGTGCAACAATATACTGAAAGGTCAATTATATTGTGCAGCTTATCTCACCACCTGTAGTTATTTAGGTGAAAGCTCCAAAATGCTTGCCTAATATGTCTGTTTATCCAAAAGGAAGTATAGAGGGAGAGCTAGATAGATAGCATTGCATTACATTACATTACATGGCAATGCAATGCACAGTTGCTGAAGTTGAACCAAAATGAGCTTGTCATCTGGCTTCTGCAACTTTTAACATGAAAAATCCAATGAGGAGAAGAAAAGCAAAGCCAAAGAGTCCATCCCAAAATCCGACAAACAAGCAAAATGAACAAAAAGCATTGAATTCAATTCTTTCTGATTTTAGAAACTGCATTAAAGAAGGGGTGCACCGGTCCTGGAGATACTGCAATACCAGGTCAATGCGTGGAGTGGACAGAGCAAGCTCTTTTTCCATCTCCCTGTTCTAAAAATCCATTTAATATATGGTCCCCAGATAGGGGACGTATCAGATATTAAACTGATAAGAACAGATACTACACTTGATCTTAGCCAAAAGGCCGAGAAGCGATAACCAGAATTGGTTTCCGACTACGGTGCCACCCAAGGATTCTGAAAAGTCCATTTGTGGAGATGGCCACCTGGACTCCCGTTAAGAAGACATGCTGTCAACCTCTAGATCCCTCACATGCCTGCACTTTTCGGCTTGCTGCTGCTGCAATCCACGCGTTTTAGATCTGCATAACTCCACCTCTTTTAGCACAGTACCCTCAACCCCCGGCTGTTCCCACCCGCCTCAACACCGTTGGAAGGGAGGAGAACCAATTAAGGCGGGGGGGGGGGGGGGTGGAACGAGCAGCTGTCTACCCTTAGCAGGAGGGTTGCTGATTAATTACCTCTCCTGCTGCTGCTGCTGCTGGCTGTCCAGCAGCAGACTGAAGGTGGCTGCTGCTGTGCGCAGGTATATAAAGGCTCAGAGCCTATTATGACACGCGCAGCCAGCGTTCCATTGCCACATTCCGTCTACTGCAGGCGGGATACCTGGATGGCTGAATGTCACTGAGAAGCTCACAGAGACTGCCATAAGCAACAGTTTAAAAGAATGCCACAGACTAATCAACCAAACTTTTTGGGTTGGTTTCTCTTTTATAGTCTGCAGGCATTAAATGAAAGAAGTCAGTGTTCCAGCAGAGGGAGACAACGTTTCAGAAAAGGCATTGTAGCAAACCAAAAAAGAAATTTTAAGCGCAGCAGAGTAACCAGCTCACATACCTGTTAGCTCAGGTGAGTTTAAAAGGCTGCTGTTGATAACAAGGGCATTTGCTAAATAGATGGTGTGTGTGCAACAATATACTGAAAGGTCAATTATATTGTGCAGCTTATCTCACCACCTGTAGTTATTTAGGTGAAAGCTCCAAAATGCTTGCCTAATATGTCTGTTTATCCAAAAGGAAGTATAGAGGGAGAGCTAGATAGATAGCATTGCATTACATTACATGGCAATGCAATGCACAGTTGCTGAAGTTGAACCAAAATGAGCTTGTCATCTGGCTTCTGCAACTTTTAACATGAAAAATCCAATGAGGAGAAGAAAAGCAAAGCCAAAGAGTCCATCCCAAAATCCGACAAACAAGCAAAATGAACAAAAAGCATTGAATTCAATTCTTTCTGATTTTAGAAACTGCATTAAAGAAGGGGTGCACCGGTCCTGGAGATACTGCAATACCAGGTCAATGCGTGGAGTGGACAGAGCAAGCTCTTTTTCCATCTCCCTGTTCTAAAAATCCATTTAATATATGGTCCCCAGATAGGGGACGTATCAGATATTAAACTGATAAGAACAGATACTACACTTGATCTTAGCCAAAAGGCCGAGAAGCGATAACCAGAATTGGTTTCCGACTACGGTGCCACCCAAGGATTCTGAAAAGTCCATTTGTGGAGATGGCCACCTGGACTCCCGTTAAGAAGACATGCTGTCAACCTCTAGATCCCTCACATGCCTGCACTTTTCGGCTTGCTGCTGCTGCAATCCACGCGTTTTAGATCTGCATAACTCCACCTCTTTTAGCACAGTACCCTCAACCCCCGGCTGTTCCCACCCGCCTCAACACCGTTGGAAGGGAGGAGAACCAATTAAGGCGGGGGGGGGGGTGGAACGAGCAGCTGTCTACCCTTAGCAGGAGGGTTGCTGATTAATTACCTCTCCTGCTGCTGCTGCTGCTGGCTGTCCAGCAGCAGACTGAAGGTGGCTGCTGCTGTGCGCAGGTATATAAAGGCTCAGAGCCTATTATGACACGCGCAGCCAGCGTTCCATTGCCACATTCCGTCTACTGCAGGCGGGATACCTGGATGGCTGAATGTCACTGAGAAGCTCACAGAGACCGCCATAAGCAACAGTTTAAAAGAATGCCACAGACTAATCAACCAAACTTTTTGGGTTGGTTTCTCTTTTATAGTCTGCAGGCATTAAATGAAAGAAGTCAGTGTTCCAGCAGAGGGAGACAACGTTTCAGAAAAGGCATTGTAGCAAACCAAAAAAGAAATTTTAAGCGCAGCAGAGTAACCAGCTCACATACCTGTTAGCTCAGGTGAGTTTAAAAGGCTGCTGTTGATAACAAGGGCATTTGCTAAATAGATGGTGTGTGTGCAACAATATACTGAAAGGTCAATTATATTGTGCAGCTTATCTCACCACCTGTAGTTATTTAGGTGAAAGCTCCAAAATGCTTGCCTAATATGTCTGTTTATCCAAAAGGAAGTATAGAGGGAGAGCTAGATAGATAGCATTGCATTACATTACATTACATGGCAATGCAATGCACAGTTGCTGAAGTTGAACCAAAATGAGCTTGTCATCTGGCTTCTGCAACTTTTAACATGAAAAATCCAATGAGGAGAAGAAAAGCAAAGCCAAAGAGTCCATCCCAAAATCCGACAAACAAGCAAAATGAACAAAAAGCATTGAATTCAATTCTTTCTGATTTTAGAAACTGCATTAAAGAAGGGGTGCACCAGTCCTGGAGATACTGCAATACCAGGTCAATGCGTGGAGTGGACAGAGCAAGCTCTTTTTCCATCTCCCTGTTCTAAAAATCCATTTAATATATGGTCCCCAGATAGGGGACGTATCAGATATTAAACTGATAAGAACAGATACTACACTTGATCTTAGCCAAAAGGCCGAGAAGCGATAACCAGAATTGGTTTCCGACTACGGTGCCACCCAAGGATTCTGAAAAGTCCATTTGTGGAGATGGCCACCTGGACTCCCGTTAAGAAGACATGCTGTCAACCTCTAGATCCCTCACATGCCTGCACTTTTCGGCTTGCTGCTGCTGCAATCCACGCGTTTTAGATCTGCATAACTCCACCTCTTTTAGCACAGTACCCTCAACCCCCGGCTGTTCCCACCCGCCTCAACACCGTTGGAAGGGAGGAGAACCAATTAAGGCGGGGGGGGGGGGGGGGTGGAACGAGCAGCTGTCTACCCTTAGCAGGAGGGTTGCTGATTAATTACCTCTCCTGCTGCTGCTGCTGCTGGCTGTCCAGCAGCAGACTGAAGGTGGCTGCTGCTGTGCGCAGGTATATAAAGGCTCAGAGCCTATTATGACACGCGCAGCCAGCGTTCCATTGCCACATTCCGTCTACTGCAGGCGGGATACCTGGATGGCTGAATGTCACTGAGAAGCTCACAGAGACCGCCATAAGCAACAGTTTAAAAGAATGCCACAGACTAATCAACCAAACTTTTTGGGTTGGTTTCTCTTTTATAGTCTGCAGGCATTAAATGAAAGAAGTCAGTGTTCCAGCAGAGGGAGACAACGTTTCAGAAAAGGCATTGTAGCAAACCAAAAAAGAAATTTTAAGCGCAGCAGAGTAACCAGCTCACATACCTGTTAGCTCAGGTGAGTTTAAAAGGCTGCTGTTGATAACAAGGGCATTTGCTAAATAGATGGTGTGTGTGCAACAATATACTGGAAGGTCAATTATATTGTGCAGCTTATCTCACCACCTGTAGTTATTTAGGTGAAAGCTCCAAAATGCTTGCCTAATATGTCTGTTTATCCAAAAGGAAGTATAGAGGGAGAGCTAGATAGATAGCATTGCATTACATTACATTACATGGCAATGCAATGCACAGTTGCTGAAGTTGAACCAAAATGAGCTTGTCATCTGGCTTCTGCAACTTTTAACATGAAAAATCCAATGAGGAGAAGAAAAGCAAAGCCAAAGAGTCCATCCCAAAATCCGACAAACAAGCAAAATGAACAAAAAGCATTGAATTCAATTCTTTCTGATTTTAGAAACTGCATTAAAGAAGGGGTGCACCGGTCCTGGAGATACTGCAATACCAGGTCAATGCGTGGAGTGGACAGAGCAAGCTCTTTTTCCATCTCCCTGTTCTAAAAATCCATTTAATATATGGTCCCCAGATAGGGGACGTATCAGATATTAAACTGATAAGAACAGATTTTTTTTTAATTTGGCTATCCCCCACATGGGGATAAAAACCGTTTATTTAAAATTTAACAAATTACAGAAATAAAACCATTACATCCACATTACACTTTCGGGACTTCAAAGAAAAATAAAAATTCCATCACAGCAAATTTTACAAGACTTCAAATATTCCATAGGTTAAAAAGCCATTTGCCTGCCAACGTTACATTCTTTTTCCTGTCCAATAAATAGTATATGTACATTTCACTTTTACAAAAGGCTAAAATATCATCTACTGGTAACATTTCATGTTTAAAAACAGCAATATTTCTAGCATTCCAGAGCGCTATCTTGGCACAATTCACTGTCTTCCACGCCATTATTTTTTGGTCCATTGTTGGGCATTCCAGAAGACCATATAACACTGATGCAAAATTAAAGTCCTTGAGGTCCACCATTTTCTCCAGCAGGGGGATTAGTCTTCTCCAGAACTCTTTAGCAAAAGCACAAGTCCATAAAAGATGCTTCACTGTCTCTTCTTCTTGACAACCTTCTCTTGGGCAGATGGCAGACCTCACAAAACCTCTTCTGTACTGGAATGCCCGGCAAGGAAGACAGTGGTGTGCGCAGCTCCAAGACATGTCTTTCTGTACATTAAAAAGATAAGGGGCGTTAATCATTTTCCATATGTGTACAGTTTTGTCATCATCATAACGTTCAATATCACACAACGTCACATCAGTACTAATTTGTTTGAGTAGTGTCTTGCTGTTACATAGATCCCCTGTCTGTTTCTTATTCAAATTAAAATCAAGAATAATTTTCTTTAAAATCTCATAATGTGCAGGTAGGTTAAAAGCATAAGGAAAGGATAAAACCGTTTCAAACCAACCAAACCTTCTCATGAGAAAACCAGTGTTAAAACGCATAAAATAGGAAAGGTAATTATCTTTAAAAAGGGTTTTAAAACAGAAACAGAAAAAATGTATTAAAAGAAACTTATCTAAAACAGGGAAATCTTTCCCACCTTTAACCTTTGGCTTTGTCACAATTTCTCTTTTTAGTTTCTCCATTTTTGAGCCCCAAAAAAAGGTAAAACATACTTTTGTAATTCGTTTCAACAAATTTGTAGGAGGGGGGAACACCAAACTAAGATATAACAGGATAGGTAATATCACCATTTTTACAATCAGAACTTTACCTTCCATTGACAGCTTTCTCATATTCCACATGCAGATTTTCTGATTAATTTTCTGTGCTGCCGCATCCCAGCTATTAAAACCATTATTAGATTCATTAAAAGAAACACCTAAAATAGTAATGGAATCTGTAACTGCAATTGGTACATCATGTAAACTCATCCCCCCGACATTTAAAATATTACATTTAGTAAGATTAATTTTAAAACCGGAAACTGTACAAAAAGACTGAATTTGGCTTATCGTTTTTTGTATTGAAGGTACATCACATCCAAACACTGCTACATCATCCATATAGCTTACAACTTTAACTTGTAGACCGTTCCCTCCGGGTAAGGGTACTCCACATATTTGCTTATCCTGGCGTATTGTACATAAAAGGGGTTCTATAGCACATATAAAAAGCAGGGGGGACAAAGGGCAACCCTGCTTCACCCCTGATTTTAAAACTACCTCTTTTGTTTTAAAACCATTAACTAAAATCTTACTCGTACAATCATTATAAAAAGCTTTAAGAGACAATAAAAACCCACCCGGAATGCCCATTTTTTCTAAAACTTTAAAAAGATAAAAATGAGACACGCGGTCAAAAGCTTTCTCAAAATCCACCGCTAGGATTGACATCTTTGTCTTTCTGGTTTTTACATCTTCAATACAATCTTTCACCAGGTTTAAATTGTCCCAGATACTACGCCCAGGTACCCCGCATACCTGATTTGCATGAATTACTTTATGTATCACCTTTTTCAACCGATTTGCACAGATCTTAGCCATAATTTTGTAATCACTATTTAAAAGAGTTATCGGCCTCCAGTTTTTAAGATCCGTTTTGTCACCTTTTTTGTATAGTAGTGATACCTCACCTTTCTTCCATGAGTTGAGTAAAACCTTATTATTAAAAACTTCGGAAAACAAATTAAACAAATCATCTTTTAAAATATCATAAAAACTTATATAAAACTCTATGGGGATACCATCAGGGCCCGGCACTTTACCATTTTTAAAACTCTTCATGGTTTCTAAAATCTCTTCCTCAACTAGAGGTTGGGATAAAAAACTTTGGGCATCAGCATCTAGGGTGGACTTGATCTCCCCCAGGAAAGTGTGTATTAAATCATGGTCTACAGTTTTTACATTAAAAAGATCATTAAAATAGACATTTACCTTATCCAATATAACGTTGATATTATTATCTCCATCTATGTTATCAATTATTGTTTTTGCCTGTTTGTTTTTCTTAAAAAAATACCTGGAACAAGTCTCATCCTCTTCTACGTGTTTTACCTTTGAACGAAAAATCAGTTCTTTTCCTTTTTGTTCCAACCACTTTGAAATTTCTCCTTTAAGACTCAATATATCATTACCTACATCCAGACCATTGTCTTTGAATTTGTACAATGTCTGTAACCTGATATTAAGAAAATTATAGATCTCAAACTTTTCTTTAGCTTTTTGTATGCTTTTCTTAATAAAGAAATCTTTAATGCTTATTTTCATTCTATCCCACCAGGAGCTAAAAGAAATATTGGGGTTTTTCCTTTTTCTACACTTTACATAAAACTCAATAAAATCCGATAAAATTTGTGGATCTTTTAAAAGGGACACATTCAATTTCCAAGATTTCTTACCACATTTCTTCTTTCCATTAATCCTCACTCTAAAAGATAAAACCTTGTGATCTGAGAGAATATTAGTTAAAACTTCACATTTCACTGGCAGTATTTTTTCTGAACCTAAAACAAAATCTATCCTGGAGCTACATGTAGAATTGCTCCAGGTGAAACCAGCGTCTATAGGGCTATCCTTGTTACATTCTTTATACACATCAGTTAATTTACAATCATTTATAATATTGCTTAACATTCCAGACGTTTTGTCATAATTTCTACTCACGGAACCGGAGCGTCGGCTTTCGCCTTTTAAAATACAATTAAAATCACCTGCCAGGATAAAAGGTTCAGAAATGTTAATAAATAAAGGTAAAATTTCCAGCATATCAGCCCTTTCATTTTTATCAGGTGACCCATAAAAATTTAAAAACTGCCATCTTGTGCCATCAATAAAAGCCTTAACTAAAAGAATACGACCCGGTAAAATATCTTGGATAAAATCAATAGACACATTTCCCTTAAAAAGTATAGCTACCCCGGCTGATCCGGTTGCATTTGATCCAGACCAGACCGATGGACCATGTTTCCACTCTTCCTTATATTTTTTGTAAGAAATCTTATGAGGGATATGACATTCTTGTAAAAAGAAAACAGAAGCTGTAAAACAGGTTAAAAAATGTAAAACAGTAGCTCTTCTGGTCTTGGATCCTATGCCTCTCACATTGAGGGAAACACCACTAATGTCAGCCATCATAACAAATGGTTAGGAAGAAACAAAAACTGGACTTTACCTATCCGATGGACGGATCAGACCACTTGGACTTTCACCAACGCCCTCTTCTGAATCCACCGTTATCAAAGAGTCTTCATCATCGGAGAAGGAACATTCACTTAAATTAAGACCCGACGCTACTGGGGTGTAGCTCGGAAGGATATTGAGAGAAAGGTTACACTGGGTCTCCATAGGCTGACCATTTAGGTCCTCGTCAGGTGGGTCTCCGAGAGGCTCCGCACTCCCCTGCTGACCCGCAGAGGGTCGTAACACAGGGGCAGGCTGCGCACATGGCGGAGCCTCAGAGTCCCTGGAGGCAGCCAGGTTCGGGGCCCCACCTGGGGCAGCAGAGCCCCGGGACCTCGGGATTCCAGAGTCTACACCCCCGTGAGGGGATGTATCCATCTCCTCCCTATTAGCCACCTCCACGGAACCATTCTTTTTCTTATTATGAGACCTCACCAAATGCCACGTACCGCCCTCGCTCTCGTGAGACCCAGTGGGAATTTTGGGCTCGGTGTCAGCCTTTTGGCGCTCTTTTTTGGCCTTACCGACCGCCCCTTTATGATCTTTCTCAGCCTTCCTTTTAGCCTCCTTATGGTCTTTCAGCCAGCTCCTGGACTCCTGTGAGTTACCTGTCATTGACTCGGAGGGATTGTTACTAGTCGAAGCGCCCTTATCACCTCCCGAGGCTCCAGGTTGCTGTTCCTCCTCCTGAGGGGTGGTCTGATTGGCCCGTCCATTCCCGGATGTCTTGGACTTCTCCTTTTGTTTTTGTTCATCCTCTCTTAACCTGTGAGGGCAAGAAAAATAGAAATGACCAGGTGTCCGACAAAAAGAGCATTTTTTTTCATTTGGGCACTCCTTTGTGTCATGTTCAGTACTGGCACAATTTCTACAAGTGGCACCACAACTATCCTTAGAGTGCCCATAGAGACCACAATACCTACAGAAAAGTGGCATTCCTGAGAAAAAAAAATCCCCATTAGTTTGCCCTATTTTAAATCGAGCTGGAGGAAGTCTCACACCTCCAGGGAATTTTGGGTCTCTTTCACATTTTACTAAAAACTTCCATTTTGAGGTCCAGATGTTAAACTCATTCAACACTTTCCCAATCAATTTCACACTTTTAAAATAAACTGACAAAAAGGAAATAACCTCTGGTGCCGTTATGAAGGGTGAGAAGATTTTCACAACCACCATCTTTACCTCATCCAGGACGTGCTCGATAATCTGAATCCCTTTTAGACCAGGGCTATTTTCTACCGACTTAACTCTGGACAAAACATCTTTGAAAATACCTTCGCCAGTAAAGGTTACATCATAGTCTCCACGTCGAGGATAATCCTGGATAGAAAGGATTTCGTTGGTTCTGACGTGGAGCAGTTTCTCAAGCACGTCCTGGACTACATATCCCAGATTCCGCATATCGGAACCACCAGCCGTAAAGCGGACCCTTATGGTGTTCTTGAGCCTCGCATATAGAGGCACGAGGTTGGGGTCAACCTCCATGGTATGGCGCAACAAAATGCAAATTGCAACCGCCTGCAATCTGCGCCTTCAGAGCTTTGTGATAAAGCACCTGAAGGCTGGGGGATCGCTGCCCGTTACCCTAGGACTAATCCCTCTCCCTAATAGCAGCAGGCAGGTGAAGCCCACCGAAGTGGACGATCCTGCCAGGCCAAGGAGAGGGGTACCTGAGTGCCCTTCAACTGAAACCTCCTGCTGTGAAGCACTTGGTCTCAGCCAAAAGGCCGAGAAGCGATAACCAGAATTGGTTTCCGACTACGGTGCCACCCAAGGATTCTGAAAAGTCCATTTGTGGAGATGGCCACCTGGACTCCCGTTAAGAAGACATGCTGTCAACCTCTAGATCCCTCACATGCCTGCACTTTTCGGCTTGCTGCTGCTGCAATCCACGCGTTTTAGATCTGCATAACTCCACCTCTTTTAGCACAGTACCCTCAACCCCCGGCTGTTCCCACCCGCCTCAACACCGTTGGAAGGGAGGAGAACCAATTAAGGCGGGGGGGGGTGGAACGAGCAGCTGTCTACCCTTAGCAGGAGGGTTGCTGATTAATTACCTCTCCTGCTGCTGCTGCTGCTGGCTGTCCAGCAGCAGACTGAAGGTGGCTGCTGCTGTGCGCAGGTATATAAAGGCTCAGAGCCTATTATGACACGCGCAGCCAGCGTTCCATTGCCACATTCCGTCTACTGCAGGCGGGATACCTGGATGGCTGAATGTCACTGAGAAGCTCACAGAGACCGCCATAAGCAACAGTTTAAAAGAATGCCACAGATTAATCAACCAAACTTTTTGGGTTGGTTTCTCTTTTATAGTCTGCAGGCATTAAATGAAAGAAGTCAGTGTTCCAGCAGAGGGAGACAACGTTTCAGAAAAGGCATTGTAGCAAACCAAAAAAGAAATTTTAAGCGCAGCAGAGTAACCAGCTCACATACCTGTTAGCTCAGGTGAGTTTAAAAGGCTGCTGTTGATAACAAGGGCATTTGCTAAATAGATGGTGTGTGTGCAACAATATACTGAAAGGTCAATTATATTGTGCAGCTTATCTCACCACCTGTAGTTATTTAGGTGAAAGCTCCAAAATGCTTGCCTAATATGTCTGTTTATCCAAAAGGAAGTATAGAGGGAGAGCTAGATAGATAGCATTGCATTACATTACATTACATGGCAATGCAATGCACAGTTGCTGAAGTTGAACCAAAATGAGCTTGTCATCTGGCTTCTGCAACTTTTAACATGAAAAATCCAATGAGGAGAAGAAAAGCAAAGCCAAAGAGTCCATCCCAAAATCCGACAAACAAGCAAAATGAACAAAAAGCATTGAATTCAATTCTTTCTGATTTTAGAAACTGCATTAAAGAAGGGGTGCACCGGTCCTGGAGATACTGCAATACCAGGTCAATGCGTGGAGTGGACAGAGCAAGCTCTTTTTCCATCTCCCTGTTCTAAAAATCCATTTAATATATGGTCCCCAGATAGGGGACGTATCAGATATTAAACTGATAAGAACAGATACTACACTTGATCTTAGCCAAAAGGCCGAGAAGCGATAACCAGAATTGGTTTCCGACTACGGTGCCACCCAAGGATTCTGAAAAGTCCATTTGTGGAGATGGCCACCTGGACTCCCGTTAAGAAGACATGCTGTCAACCTCTAGATCCCTCACATGCCTGCACTTTTCGGCTTGCTGCTGCTGCAATCCACGCGTTTTAGATCTGCATAACTCCACCTCTTTTAGCACAGTACCCTCAACCCCCGGCTGTTCCCACCCGCCTCAACACCGTTGGAAGGGAGGAGAACCAATTAAGGCGGGGGGGGGGGTGGAACGAGCAGCTGTCTACCCTTAGCAGGAGGGTTGCTGATTAATTACCTCTCCTGCTGCTGCTGGCTGTCCAGCAGCAGACTGAAGGTGGCTGCTGCTGTGCGCAGGTATATCAAGGCTCAGAGCCTATTATGACACGCGCAGCCAGCGTTCCATTGCCACATTCCGTCTACTGCAGGCGGGATACCTGGATGGCTGAATGTCACTGAGAAGCTCACAGAGACCGCCATAAGCAACAGTTTAAAAGAATGCCACAGACTAATCAACCAAACTTTTTGGGTTGGTTTCTCTTTTATAGTCTGCAGGCATTAAATGAAAGAAGTCAGTGTTCCAGCAGAGGGAGACAACGTTTCAGAAAAGGCATTGTAGCAAACCAAAAAAGAAATTTTAAGCGCAGCAGAGTAACCAGCTCACATACCTGTTAGCTCAGGTGAGTTTAAAAGGCTGCTGTTGATAACAAGGGCATTTGCTAAATAGATGGTGTGTGTGCAACAATATACTGAAAGGTCAATTATATTGTGCAGCTTATCTCACCACCTGTAGTTATTTAGGTGAAAGCTCCAAAATGCTTGCCTAATATGTCTGTTTATCCAAAAGGAAGTATAGAGGGAGAGCTAGATAGATAGCATTGCATTACATTACATTACATGGCAATGCAATGCACAGTTGCTGAAGTTGAACCAAAATGAGCTTGTCATCTGGCTTCTGCAACTTTTAACATGAAAAATCCAATGAGGAGAAGAAAAGCAAAGCCAAAGAGTCCATCCCAAAATCCGACAAACAAGCAAAATGAACAAAAAGCATTGAATTCAATTCTTTCTGATTTTAGAAACTGCATTAAAGAAGGGGTGCACCGGTCCTGGAGATACTGCAATACCAGGTCAAAGCGTGGAGTGGACAGAGCAAGCTCTTTTTCCATCTCCCTGTTCTAAAAATCCATTTAATATATGGTCCCCAGATAGGGGACGTATCAGATATTAAACTGATAAGAACAGATACTACACTTGATCTTAGCCAAAAGGCCGAGAAGCGATAACCAGAATTGGTTTCCGACTACGGTGCCACCCAAGGATTCTGAAAAGTCCATTTGTGGAGATGGCCACCTGGACTCCCGTTAAGAAGACATGCTGTCAACCTCTAGATCCCTCACATGCCTGCACTTTTCGGCTTGCTGCTGCTGCAATCCACGCGTTTTAGATCTGCATAACTCCACCTCTTTTAGCACAGTACCCTCAACCCCCGGCTGTTCCCACCCGCCTCAACACCGTTGGAAGGGAGGAGAACCAATTAAGGCGGGGGGGGGGGTGGAACGAGCAGCTGTCTACCCTTAGCAGGAGGGTTGCTGATTAATTACCTCTCCTGCTGCTGCTGCTGCTGGCTGTCCAGCAGCAGACTGAAGGTGGCTGCTGCTGTGCGCAGGTATATAAAGGCTCAGAGCCTATTATGACACGCGCAGCCAGCGTTCCATTGCCACATTCCGTCTACTGCAGGCGGGATACCTGGATGGCTGAATGTCACTGAGAAGCTCACAGAGACCGCCATAAGCAACAGTTTAAAAGAATGCCACAGACTAATCAACCAAACTTTTTGGGTTGGTTTCTCTTTTATAGTCTGCAGGCATTAAATGAAAGAAGTCAGTGTTCCAGCAGAGGGAGACAACGTTTCAGAAAAGGCATTGTAGCAAACCAAAAAAGAAATTTTAAGCGCAGCAGAGTAACCAGCTCACATACCTGTTAGCTCAGGTGAGTTTAAAAGGCTGCTGTTGATAACAAGGGCATTTGCTAAATAGATGGTGTGTGTGCAACAATATACTGAAAGGTCAATTATATTGTGCAGCTTATCTCACCACCTGTAGTTATTTAGGTGAAAGCTCCAAAATGCTTGCCTAATATGTCTGTTTATCCAAAAGGAAGTATAGAGGGAGAGCTAGATAGATAGCATTGCATTACATTACATTACATGGCAATGCAATGCACAGTTGCTGAAGTTGAACCAAAATGAGCTTGTCATCTGGCTTCTGCAACTTTTAACATGAAAAATCCAATGAGGAGAAGAAAAGCAAAGCCAAAGAGTCCATCCCAAAATCCGACAAACAAGCAAAATGAACAAAAAGCATTGAATTCAATTCTTTCTGATTTTAGAAACTGCATTAAAGAAGGGGTGCACCAGTCCTGGAGATACTGCAATACCAGGTCAATGCGTGGAGTGGACAGAGCAAGCTCTTTTTCCATCTCCCTGTTCTAAAAATCCATTTAATATATGGTCCCCAGATAGGGGACGTATCAGATATTAAACTGATAAGAACAGATACTACACTTGATCTTAGCCAAAAGGCCGAGAAGCGATAACCAGAATTGGTTTCCGACTACGGTGCCACCCAAGGATTCTGAAAAGTCCATTTGTGGAGATGGCCACCTGGACTCCCGTTAAGAAGACATGCTGTCAACCTCTAGATCCCTCACATGCCTGCACTTTTCGGCTTGCTGCTGCTGCAATCCACGCGTTTTAGATCTGCATAACTCCACCTCTTTTAGCACAGTACCCTCAACCCCCGGCTGTTCCCACCCGCCTCAACACCGTTGGAAGGGAGGAGAACCAATTAAGGCGGGGGGGGGGGGGTGGAACGAGCAGCTGTCTACCCTTAGCAGGAGGGTTGCTGATTAATTACCTCTCCTGCTGCTGCTGCTGCTGGCTGTCCAGCAGCAGACTGAAGGTGGCTGCTGCTGTGCGCAGGTATATAAAGGCTCAGAGCCTATTATGACACGCGCAGCCAGCGTTCCATTGCCACATTCCGTCTACTGCAGGCGGGATACCTGGATGGCTGAATGTCACTGAGAAGCTCACAGAGACCGCCATAAGCAACAGTTTAAAAGAATGCCACAGACTAATCAACCAAACTTTTTGGGTTGGTTTCTCTTTTATAGTCTGCAGGCATTAAATGAAAGAAGTCAGTGTTCCAGCAGAGGGAGACAACGTTTCAGAAAAGGCATTGTAGCAAACCAAAAAAGAAATTTTAAGCGCAGCAGAGTAACCAGCTCACATACCTGTTAGCTCAGGTGAGTTTAAAAGGCTGCTGTTGATAACAAGGGCATTTGCTAAATAGATGGTGTGTGTGCAACAATATACTGAAAGGTCAATTATATTGTGCAGCTTATCTCACCACCTGTAGTTATTTAGGTGAAAGCTCCAAAATGCTTGCCTAATATGTCTGTTTATCCAAAAGGAAGTATAGAGGGAGAGCTAGATAGATAGCATTGCATTACATTACATTACATGGCAATGCAATGCACAGTTGCTGAAGTTGAACCAAAATGAGCTTGTCATCTGGCTTCTGCAACTTTTAACATGAAAAATCCAATGAGGAGAAGAAAAGCAAAGCCAAAGAGTCCATCCCAAAATCCGACAAACAAGCAAAATGAACAAAAAGCATTGAATTCAATTCTTTCTGATTTTAGAAACTGCATTAAAGAAGGGGTGCACCGGTCCTGGAGATACTGCAATACCAGGTCAATGCGTGGAGTGGACAGAGCAAGCTCTTTTTCCATCTCCCTGTTCTAAAAATCCATTTAATATATGGTCCCCAGATAGGGGACGTATCAGATATTAAACTGATAAGAACAGATACTACACTTGATCTTAGCCAAAAGGCCGAGAAGCGATAACCAGAATTGGTTTCCGACTACGGTGCCACCCAAGGATTCTGAAAAGTCCATTTGTGGAGATGGCCACCTGGACTCCCGTTAAGAAGACATGCTGTCAACCTCTAGATCCCTCACATGCCTGCACTTTTCGGCTTGCTGCTGCTGCAATCCACGCGTTTTAGATCTGCATAACTCCACCTCTTTTAGCACAGTACCCTCAACCCCCGGCTGTTCCCACCCGCCTCAACACCGTTGGAAGGGAGGAGAACCAATTAAGGCGGGGGGGGGGTGGAACGAGCAGCTGTCTACCCTTAGCTGGAGGGTTGCTGATTAATTACCTCTCCTGCTGCTGCTGCTGCTGGCTGTCCAGCAGCAGACTGAAGGTGGCTGCTGCTGTGCGCAGGTATATAAAGGCTCAGAGCCTATTATGACACGCGCAGCCAGCGTTCCATTGCCACATTCCGTCTACTGCAGGCGGGATACCTGGATGGCTGAATGTCACTGAGAAGCTCACAGAGACCGCCATAAGCAACAGTTTAAAAGAATGCCACAGACTAATCAACCAAACTTTTTGGGTTGGTTTCTCTTTTATAGTCTGCAGGCATTAAATGAAAGAAGTCAGTGTTCCAGCAGAGGGAGACAACGTTTCAGAAAAGGCATTGTAGCAAACCAAAAAAGAAATTTTAAGCGCAGCAGAGTAACCAGCTCACATACCTGTTAGCTCAGGTGAGTTTAAAAGGCTGCTGTTGATAACAAGGGCATTTGCTAAATAGATGGTGTGTGTGCAACAATATACTGAAAGGTCAATTATATTGTGCAGCTTATCTCACCACCTGTAGTTATTTAGGTGAAAGCTCCAAAATGCTTGCCTAATATGTCTGTTTATCCAAAAGGAAGTATAGAGGGAGAGCTAGATAGATAGCATTGCATTACATTACATTACATGGCAATGCAATGCACAGTTGCTGAAGTTGAACCAAAATGAGCTTGTCATCTGGCTTCTGCAACTTTTAACATGAAAAATCCAATGAGGAGAAGAAAAGCAAAGCCAAAGAGTCCATCCCAAAATCCGACAAACAAGCAAAATGAACAAAAAACCATTGAATTCAATTCTTTCTGATTTTAGAAACTGCATTAAAGAAGGGGTGCACCGGTCCTGGAGATACTGCAATACCAGGTCAATGCGTGGAGTGGACAGAGCAAGCTCTTTTTCCATCTCCCTGTTCTAAAAATCCATTTAATATATGGTCCCCAGATAGGGGACGTATCAGATATTAAACTGATAAGAACAGATACTACACTTGATCTTAGCCAAAAGGCCGAGAAGCGATAACCAGAATTGGTTTCCGACTACGGTGCCACCCAAGGATTCTGAAAAGTCCATTTGTGGAGATGGCCACCTGGACTCCCGTTAAGAAGACATGCTGTCAACCTCTAGATCCCTCACATGCCTGCACTTTTCGGCTTGCTGCTGCTGCAATCCACGCGTTTTAGATCTGCATAACTCCACCTCCTTTAGCACAGTACCCTCATCCCCCGGCTGTTCCCACCCGCCTCAACACCGTTGGAAGGGAGGAGAACCAATTAAGGCGCGGGGGGGGGTGGAACGAGCAGCTGTCTACCCTTAGCAGGAGGGTTGCTGATTAATTACCTCTCCTGCTGCTGCTGCTGCTGGCTGTCCAGCAGCAGACTGAAGGTGGCTGCTGCTGTGCGCAGGTATATAAAGGCTCAGAGCCTATTATGACACGCGCAGCCAGCGTTCCATTGCCACATTCCGTCTACTGCAGGCGGGATACCTGGATGGCTGAATGTCACTGAGAAGCTCACAGAGACCGCCATAAGCAACAGTTTAAAAGAATGCCACAGACTAATCAACCAAACTTTTTGGGTTGGTTTCTCTTTTATAGTCTGCAGGCATTAAATGAAAGAAGTCAGTGTTCCAGCAGAGGGAGACAACGTTTCAGAAAAGGCATTGTAGCAAACCAAAAAAGAAATTTTAAGCGCAGCAGAGTAACCAGCTCACATACCTGTTAGCTCAGGTGAGTTTAAAAGGCTGCTGTTGATAACAAGGGCATTTGCTAAATAGATGGTGTGTGTGCAACAATATACTGAAAGGTCAATTATATTGTGCAGCTTATCTCACCACCTGTAGTTATTTAGGTGAAAGCTCCAAAATGCTTGCCTAATATGTCTGTTTATCCAAAAGGAAGTATAGAGGGAGAGCTAGATAGCTGGCATTGCATTACATTACATTACATGGCAATGCAATGCACAGTTGCTGAAGTTGAACCAAAATGAGCTTGTCATCTGGCTTCTGCAACTTTTAACATGAAAAATCCAATGAGGAGAAGAAAAGCAAAGCCAAAGAGTCCATCCCAAAATCCGACAAACAAGCAAAATGAACAAAAAGCATTGAATTCAATTCTTTCTGATTTTAGAAACTGCATTAAAGAAGGGGTGCACCAGTCCTGGAGATACTGCAATACCAGGTCAATGCGTGGAGTGGACAGAGCAAGCTCTTTTTCCATCTCCCTGTTCTAAAAATCCATTTAATATATGGTCCCCAGATAGGGGACGTATCAGATATTAAACTGATAAGAACAGATACTACACTTGATCTTAGCCAAAAGGCCGAGAAGCGATAACCAGAATTGGTTTCCGACTACGGTGCCACCCAAGGATTCTGAAAAGTCCATTTGTGGAGATGGCCACCTGGACTCCCGTTAAGAAGACATGCTGTCAACCTCTAGATCCCTCACATGCCTGCACTTTTCGGCTTGCTGCTGCTGCAATCCACGCGTTTTAGATCTGCATAACTCCACCTCTTTTAGCACAGTACCCTCAACCCCCGGCTGTTCCCACCCGCCTCAACACCATTGGAAGGGAGGAGAACCAATTAAGGCGGGGGGGGGGGGGGTGGAACGAGCAGCTGTCTACCCTTAGCAGGAGGGTTGCTGATTAATTACCTCTCCTGCTGCTGCTGCTGCTGGCTGTCCAGCAGCAGACTGAAGGTGGCTGCTGCTGTGCGCAGGTATATAAAGGCTCAGAGCCTATTATGACACGCGCAGCCAGCGTTCCATTGCCACATTCCGTCTACTGCAGGCGGGATACCTGGATGGCTGAATGTCACTGAGAAGCTCACAGAGACCGCCATAAGCAACAGTTTAAAAGAATGCCACAGACTAATCAACCAAACTTTTTGGGTTGGTTTCTCTTTTATAGTCTGCAGGCATTAAATGAAAGAAGTCAGTGTTCCAGCAGAGGGAGACAACGTTTCAGAAAAGGCATTGTAGCAAACCAAAAAAGAAATTTTAAGCGCAGCAGAGTAACCAGCTCACATACCTGTTAGCTCAGGTGAGTTTAAAAGGCTGCTGTTGATAACAAGGGCATTTGCTAAATAGATGGTGTGTGTGCAACAATATACTGAAAGGTCAATTATATTGTGCAGCTTATCTCACCACCTGTAGTTATTTAGGTGAAAGCTCCAAAATGCTTGCCTAATATGTCTGTTTATCCAAAAGGAAATATAGAGGGAGAGCTAGATAGATAGCATTGCATTACATTACATTACATGGCAATGCAATGCACAGTTGCTGAAGTTGAACCAAAATGAGCTTGTCATCTGGCTTCTGCAACTTTTAACATGAAAAATCCAATGAGGAGAAGAAAAGCAAAGCCAAAGAGTCCATCCCAAAATCCGACAAACAAGCAAAATGAACAAAAAGCATTGAATTCAATTCTTTCTGATTTTAGAAACTGCATTAAAGAAGGGGTGCACCGGTCCTGGAGATACTGCAATACCAGGTCAATGCGTGGAGTGGACAGAGCAAGCTCTTTTTCCATCTCCCTGTTCTAAAAATCCATTTAATATATGGTCCCCAGATAGGGGACGTATCAGATATTAAACTGATAAGAACAGATACTACACTTGATCTTAGCCAAAAGGCCGAGAAGCGATAACCAGAATTGGTTTCCGACTACGGTGCCACCCAAGGATTCTGAAAAGTCCATTTGTGGAGATGGCCACCTGGACTCCCGTTAAGAAGACATGCTGTCAACCTCTAGATCCCTCACATGCCTGCACTTTTCGGCTTGCTGCTGCTGCAATCCACGCGTTTTAGATCTGCATAACTCCACCTCTTTTAGCACAGTACCCTCAACCCCCGGCTGTTCCCACCCGCCTCAACACCGTTGGAAGGGAGGAGAACCAATTAAGGCGGGGGGGGGGGGTGGAACGAGCAGCTGTCTACCCTTAGCAGGAGGGTTGCTGATTAATTACCTCTCCTGCTGCTGCTGCTGCTGGCTGTCCAGCAGCAGACTGAAGGTGGCTGCTGCTGTGCGCAGGTATATAAAGGCTCAGAGCCTATTATGACACGCGCAGCCAGCGTTCCATTGCCACATTCCGTCTACTGCAGGCGGGATACCTGGATGGCTGAATGTCACTGAGAAGCTCACAGAGACCGCCATAAGCAACAGTTTAAAAGAATGCCACAGACTAATCAACCAAACTTTTTGGGTTGGTTTCTCTTTTATAGTCTGCAGGCATTAAATGAAAGAAGTCAGTGTTCCAGCAGAGGGAGACAACGTTTCAGAAAAGGCATTGTAGCAAACCAAAAAAGAAATTTTAAGCGCAGCAGAGTAACCAGCTCACATACCTGTTAGCTCAGGTGAGTTTAAAAGGCTGCTGTTGATAACAAGGGCATTTGCTAAATAGATGGTGTGTGTGCAACAATATACTGAAAGGTCAATTATATTGTGCAGCTTATCTCACCACCTGTAGTTATTTAGGTGAAAGCTCCAAAATGCTTGCCTAATATGTCTGTTTATCCAAAAGGAAGTATAGAGGGAGAGCTAGATAGATAGCATTGCATTACATTACATTACATGGCAATGCAATGCACAGTTGCTGAAGTTGAACCAAAATGAGCTTGTCATCTGGCTTCTGCAACTTTTAACATGAAAAATCCAATGAGGAGAAGAAAAGCAAAGCCAAAGAGTCCATCCCAAAATCCGACAAACAAGCAAAATGAACAAAAAGCATTGAATTCAATTCTTTCTGATTTTAGAAACTGCATTAAAGAAGGGGTGCACCGGTCCTGGAGATACTGCAATACCAGGTCAATGCGTGGAGTGGACAGAGCAAGCTCTTTTTCCATCTCCCTGTTCTAAAAATCCATTTAATATATGGTCCCCAGATAGGGGACGTATCAGATATTAAACTGATAAGAACAGATACTACACTTGATCTTAGCCAAAAGGCCGAGAAGCGATAACCAGAATTGGTTTCCGACTACGGTGCCACCCAAGGATTCTGAAAAGTCCATTTGTGGAGATGGCCACCTGGACTCCCGTTAAGAAGACATGCTGTCAACCTCTAGATCCCTCACATGCCTGCACTTTTTGGCTTGCTGCTGCTGCAATCCACGCGTTTTAGATCTGCATAACTCCACCTCTTTTAGCACAGTACCCTCAACCCCCGGCTGTTCCCACCCGCCTCAACACCGTTGGAAGGGAGGAGAACAAATTAAGGTGGGGGGGGGGGTGGAACGAGCAGCTGTCTACCCTTAGCAGGAGGGTTGCTGATTAATTACCTCTCCTGCTGCTGCTGCTGCTGGCTGTCCAGCAGCAGACTGAAGGTGGCTGCTGCTGTGCGCAGGTATATAAAGGCTCAGAGCCTATTATGACACGCGCAGCCAGCGTTCCATTGCCACATTCCGTCTACTGCAGGCGGGATACCTGGATGGCTGAATGTCACTGAGAAGCTCACAGAGACCGCCATAAGCAACAGTTTAAAAGAATGCCACAGACTAATCAACCAAACTTTTTGGGTTGGTTTCTCTTTTATAGTCTGCAGGCATTAAATGAAAGAAGTCAGTGTTCCAGCAGAGGGAGACAACGTTTCAGAAAAGGCATTGTAGCAAACCAAAAAAGAAATTTTAAGCGCAGCAGAGTAACCAGCTCACATACCTGTTAGCTCAGGTGAGTTTAAAAGGCTGCTGTTGATAACAAGGGCATTTGCTAAATAGATGGTGTGTGTGCAACAATATACTGAAAGGTCAATTATATTGTGCAGCTTATCTCACCACCTGTAGTTATTTAGGTGAAAGCTCCAAAATGCTTGCCTAATATGTCTGTTTATCCAAAAGGAAGTATAGAGGGAGAGCTAGATAGATAGCATTGCATTACATTACATTACATGGCAATGCAATGCACAGTTGCTGAAGTTGAACCAAAATGAGCTTGTCATCTGGCTTCTGCAACTTTTAACATGAAAAATCCAATGAGGAGAAGAAAAGCAAAGCCAAAGAGTCCATCCCAAAATCCGACAAACAAGCAAAATGAACAAAAAGCATTGAATTCAATTCTTTCTGATTTTAGAAACTGCATTAAAGAAGGGGTGCACCGGTCCTGGAGATACTGCAATACCAGGTCAATGCGTGGAGTGGACAGAGCAAGCTCTTTTTCCATCTCCCTGTTCTAAAAATCCATTTAATATATGGTCCCCAGATAGGGGACGTATCAGATATTAAACTGATAAGAACAGATACTACACTTGATCTTAGCCAAAAGGCCGAGAAGCGATAACAAGAATTGGTTTCCGACTACGGTGCCACCCAAGGATTCTGAAAAGTCCATTTGTGGAGATGGCCACCTGGACTCCCGTTAAGAAGACATGCTGTCAACCTCTAGATCCCTCACATGCCTGCACTTTTCGGCTTGCTGCTGCTGCAATCCACGCGTTTTAGATCTGCATAACTCCACCTCTTTTAGCACAGTACCCTCAACCCCCGGCTGTTCCCACCCGCCTCAACACCGTTGGAAGGGAGGAGAACCAATTAAGGCGGGGGGGGGGTGGAACGAGCAGCTGTCTACCCTTAGCAGGAGGGTTGCTGATTAATTACCTCTCCTGCTGCTGCTGCTGCTGGCTGTCCAGCAGCAGACTGAAGGTGGCTGCTGCTGTGCGCAGGTATATAAAGGCTCAGAGCCTATTATGACACGTGCAGCCAGCGTTCCATTGCCACATTCCGTCTACTGCAGGCGGGATACCTGGATGGCTGAATGTCACTGAGAAGCTCACAGAGACCGCCATAAGCAACAGTTTAAAAGAATGCCACAGACTAATCAACCAAACTTTTTGGGTTGGTTTCTCTTTTATAGTCTGCAGGCATTAAATGAAAGAAGTCAGTGTTCCAGCAGAGGGAGACAACGTTTCAGAAAAGGCATTGTAGCAAACCAAAAAAGAAATTTTAAGCGCAGCAGAGTAACCAGCTCACATACCTGTTAGCTCAGGTGAGTTTAAAAGGCTGCTGTTGATAACAAGGGCATTTGCTAAATAGATGGTGTGTGTGCAACAATATACTGAAAGGTCAATTATATTGTGCAGCTTATCTCACCACCTGTAGTTATTTAGGTGAAAGCTCCAAAATGCTTGCCTAATATGTCTGTTTATCCAAAAGGAAGTATAGAGGGAGAGCTAGATGGATAGCATTGCATTACATTACATTACATGGCAATGCAATGCACAGTTGCTGAAGTTGAACCAAAATGAGCTTGTCATCTGGCTTCTGCAACTTTTAACATGAAAAATCCAATGAGGAGAAGAAAAGCAAAGCCAAAGAGTCCATCCCAAAATCCGACAAACAAGCAAAATGAACAAAAAGCATTGAATTCAATTCTTTCTGATTTTAGAAACTGCATTAAAGAAGGGGTGCACCGGTCCTGGAGATACTGCAATACCAGGTCAATGCGTGGAGTGGACAGAGCAAGCTCTTTTTCCATCTCCCTGTTCTAAAAATCCATTTAATATATGGTCCCCAGATAGGGGACGTATCAGATATTAAACTGATAAGAACAGATACTACACTTGATCTTAGCCAAAAGGCCGAGAAGCGATAACCAGAATTGGTTTCCGACTACGGTGCCACCCAAGGATTCTGAAAAGTCCATTTGTGGAGATGGCCACCTGGACTCCCGTTAAGAAGACATGCTGTCAACCTCTAGATCCCTCACATGCCTGCACTTTTCGGCTTGCTGCTGCTGCAATCCACGCGTTTTAGATCTGCATAACTCCACCTCTTTTAGCACAGTACCCTCAACCCCCGGCTGTTCCCACCCGCCTCAACACCGTTGGAAGGGAGGAGAACCAATTAAGGCGGGGGGGGGGGGGGTGGAACGAGCAGCTGTCTACCCTTAGCAGGAGGGTTGCTGATTAATTACCTCTCCTGCTGCTGCTGGCTGTCCAGCAGCAGACTGAAGGTGGCTGCTGCTGTGCGCAGGTATATAAAGGCTCAGAGCCTATTATGACACGCGCAGCCAGCGTTCCATTGCCACATTCCGTCTATTGCAGGCGGGATACCTGGATGGCTGAATGTCACTGAGAAGCTCACAGAGACCGCCATAAGCAACAGTTTAAAAGAATGCCACAGACTAATCAACCAAACTTTTTGGGTTGGTTTCTCTTTTATAGTCTGCAGGCATTAAATGAAAGAAGTCAGTGTTCCAGCAGAGGGAGACAACGTTTCAGAAAAGGCATTGTAGCAAACCAAAAAAGAAATTTTAAGCGCAGCAGAGTAACCAGCTCACATACCTGTTAGCTCAGGTGAGTTTAAAAGGCTGCTGTTGATAACAAGGGCATTTGCTAAATAGATGGTGTGTGTGCAACAATATACTGAAAGGTCAATTATATTGTGCAGCTTATCTCACCACCTGTAGTTATTTAGGTGAAAGCTCCAAAATGCTTGCCTAATATGTCTGTTTATCCAAAAGGAAGTATAGAGGGAGAGCTAGATAGATAGCATTGCATTACATTACATTACATGGCAATGCAATGCACAGTTGCTGAAGTTGAACCAAAATGAGCTTGTCATCTGGCTTCTGCAACTTTTAACATGAAAAATCCAATGAGGAGAAGAAAAGCAAAGCCAAAGAGTCCATCCCAAAATCCGACAAACAAGCAAAATGAACAAAAAGCATTGAATTCAATTCTTTCTGATTTTAGAAACTGCATTAAAGAAGGGGTGCACCGGTCCTGGAGATACTGCAATACCAGGTCAATGCGTGGAGTGGACAGAGCAAGCTCTTTTTCCATCTCCCTGTTCTAAAAATCCATTTAATATATGGTCCCCAGATAGGGGACGTATCAGATATTAAACTGATAAGAACAGATACTACACTTGATCTTAGCCAAAAGGCCGAGAAGCGATAACCAGAATTGGTTTCCGACTACGGTGCCACCCAAGGATTCTGAAAAGTCCATTTGTGGAGATGGCCACCTGGACTCCCGTTAAGAAGACATGCTGTCAACCTCTAGATCCCTCACATGCCTGCACTTTTCGGCTTGCTGCTGCTGCAATCCACGCGTTTTAGATCTGCATAACTCCACCTCTTTTAGCACAGTACCCTCAACCCCCGGCTGTTCCCACCCGCCTCAACACCGTTGGAAGGGAGGAGAACCAATTAAGGCGGGGTGGGGGGGGTGGAACGAGCAGCTGTCTACCCTTAGCAGGAGGGTTGCTGATTAATTACCTCTCCTGCTGCTGCTGCTGCTGGCTGTCCAGCAGCAGACTGAAGGTGGCTGCTGCTGTGCGCAGGTATATAAAGGCTCAGAGCCTATTATGACACGTGCAGCCAGCGTTCCATTGCCACATTCTGTCTACTGCAGGCGGGATACCTGGATGGCTGAATGTCACTGAGAAGCTCACAGAGACCGCCATAAGCAACAGTTTAAAAGAATGCCACAGACTAATCAACCAAACTTTTTGGGTTGGTTTCTCTTTTATAGTCTGCAGGCATTAAATGAAAGAAGTCAGTGTTCCAGCAGAGGGAGACAACGTTTCAGAAAAGGCATTGTAGCAAACCAAAAAAGAAATTTTAAGCGCAGCAGAGTAACCAGCTCACATACCTGTTAGCTCAGGTGAGTTTAAAAGGCTGCTGTTGATAACAAGGGCATTTGCTAAATAGATGGTGTGTGTGCAACAATATACTGAAAGGTCAATTATATTGTGCAGCTTATCTCACCACCTGTAGTTATTTAGATGAAAGCTCCAAAATCCTTGCCTAATATGTCTGTTTATCCAAAAGGAAGTATAGAGGGAGAGCTAGATAGATAGCATTGCATTACATTACATTACATGGCAATGCAATGCACAGTTGCTGAAGTTGAACCAAAATGAGCTTGTCATCTGGTTTCTGCAACTTTTAACATGAAAAATCCAATGAGGAGAAGAAAAGCAAAGCCAAAGAGTCCATCCCAAAATCCGACAAACAAGCAAAATGAACAAAAAGCATTGAATTCAATTCTTTCTGATTTTAGAAACTGCATTAAAGAAGGGGTGCACCGGTCCTGGAGATACTGCAATACCAGGTCAATGCGTGGAGTGGACAGAGCAAGCTCTTTTTCCATCTCCCTGTTCTAAAAATCCATTTAATATATGGTCCCCAGATAGGGGACGTATCAGATATTAAACTGATAAGAACAGATACTACACTTGATCTTAGCCAAAAGGCCGAGAAGCGATAACCAGAATTGGTTTCCGACTACGGTGCCACCCAAGGATTCTGAAAAGTCCATTTGTGGAGATGGCCACCTGGACTCCCGTTAAGAAGACATGCTGTCAACCTCTAGATCCCTCACATGCCTGCACTTTTCGGCTTGCTGCTGCTGCAATCCACGCGTTTTAGATCTGCATAACTCCACCTCTTTTAGCACAGTACCCTCAACCCCCGGCTGTTCCCACCCGCCTCAACACCGTTGGAAGGGAGGAGAACCAATTAAGGCGGGGGGGGGGGTGGAACGAGCAGCTGTCTACCCTTAGCAGGAGGGTTGCTGATTAATTACCTCTCCTGCTGCTGCTGCTGGCTGTCCAGCAGCAGACTGAAGGTGGCTGCTGCTGTGCGCAGGTATATAAAGGCTCAGAGCCTATTATGACACGCGCAGCCAGCGTTCCATTGCCACATTCCGTCTACTGCAGGCGGGATACCTGGATGGCTGAATGTCACTGAGAAGCTCACAGAGACCGCCATAAGCAACAGTTTAAAAGAATGCCACAGACTAATCAACCAAACTTTTTGGGTTGGTTTCTCTTTTATAGTCTGCAGGCATTAAATGAAAGAAGTCAGTGTTCCAGCAGAGGGAGACAACGTTTCAGAAAAGGCATTGTAGCAAACCAAAAAAGAAATTTTAAGCGCAGCAGAGTAACCAGCTCACATACCTGTTAGCTCAGGTGAGTTTAAAAGGCTGCTGTTGATAACAAGGGCATTTGCTAAATAGATGGTGTGTGTGCAACAATATACTGAAAGGTCAATTATATTGTGCAGCTTATCTCACCACCTGTAGTTATTTAGGTGAAAGCTCCAAAATGCTTGCCTAATATGTCTGTTTATCCAAAAGGAAGTATAGAGGGAGAGCTAGATAGATAGCATTGCATTACATTACATTACATGGCAATGCAATGCACAGTTGCTGAAGTTGAACCAAAATGAGCTTGTCATCTGGCTTCTGCAACTTTTAACATGAAAAATCCAATGAGGAGAAGAAAAGCAAAGCCAAAGAGTCCATCCCAAAATCCGACAAACAAGCAAAATGAACAAAAAGCATTGAATTCAATTCTTTCTGATTTTAGAAACTGCATTAAAGAAGGGGTGCACCGGTCCTGGAGATACTGCAATACCAGGTCAATGCGTGGAGTGGACAGAGCAAGCTCTTTTTCCATCTCCCTGTTCTAAAAATCCATTTAATATATGGTCCCCAGATAGGGGACGTATCAGATATTAAACTGATAAGAACAGATACTACACTTGATCTTAGCCAAAAGGCCGAGAAGCGATAACCAGAATTGGTTTCCGACTACGGTGCCACCCAAGGATTCTGAAAAGTCCATTTGTGGAGATGGCCACCTGGACTCCCGTTAAGAAGACATGCTGTCAACCTCTAGATCCCTCACATGCCTGCACTTTTCGGCTTGCTGCTGCTGCAATCCACGCGTTTTAGATCTGCATAACTCCACCTCTTTTAGCACAGTACCCTCAACCCCCGGCTGTTCCCACCCGCCTCAACACCGTTGGAAGGGAGGAGAACCAATTAAGGCGGGGTGGGGGGGGGTGGAACGAGCAGCTGTCTACCCTTAGCAGGAGGGTTGCTGATTAATTACCTCTCCTGCTGCTGCTGCTGCTGGCTGTCCAGCAGCAGACTGAAGGTGGCTGCTGCTGTGCGCAGGTATATAAAGGCTCAGAGCCTATTATGACACGTGCAGCCAGCGTTCCATTGCCACATTCCGTCTACTGCAGGCGGGATACCTGGATGGCTGAATGTCACTGAGAAGCTCACAGAGACCGCCATAAGCAACAGTTTAAAAGAATGCCACAGACTAATCAACCAAACTTTTTGGGTTGGTTTCTCTTTTATAGTCTGCAGGCATTAAATGAAAGAAGTCAGTGTTCCAGCAGAGGGAGACAACGTTTCAGAAAAGGCATTGTAGCAAACCAAAAAAGAAATTTTAAGCGCAGCAGAGTAACCAGCTCACATACCTGTTAGCTCAGGTGAGTTTAAAAGGCTGCTGTTGATAACAAGGGCATTTGCTAAATAGATGGTGTGTGTGCAACAATATACTGAAAGGTCAATTATATTGTGCAGCTTATCTCACCACCTGTAGTTATTTAGATGAAAGCTCCAAAATGCTTGCCTAATATGTCTGTTTATCCAAAAGGAAGTATAGAGGGAGAGCTAGATAGATAGCATTGCATTACATTACATTACATGGCAATGCAATGCACAGTTGCTGAAGTTGAACCAAAATGAGCTTGTCATCTGGCTTCTGCAACTTTTAACATGAAAAATCCAATGAGGAGAAGAAAAGCAAAGCCAAAGAGTCCATCCCAAAATCCGACAAACAAGCAAAATGAACAAAAAGCATTGAATTCAATTCTTTCTGATTTTAGAAACTGCATTAAAGAAGGGGTGCACCGGTCCTGGAGATACTGCAATACCAGGTCAATGCGTGGAGTGGACAGAGCAAGCTCTTTTTCCATCTCCCTGTTCTAAAAATCCATTTAATATATGGTCCCCAGATAGGGGACGTATCAGATATTAAACTGATAAGAACAGATACTACACTTGATCTTAGCCAAAAGGCCGAGAAGCGATAACCAGAATTGGTTTCCGACTACGGTGTCACCCAAGGATTCTGAAAAGTCCATTTGTGGAGATGGCCACCTGGACTCCCGTTAAGAAGACATGCTGTCAACCTCTAGATCCCTCACATGCCTGCACTTTTCGGCTTGCTGCTGCTGCAATCCACGCGTTTTAGATCTGCATAACTCCACCTCTTTTAGCACAGTACCCTCAACCCCCGGCTGTTCCCACCCGCCTCAACACCGTTGGAAGGGAGGAGAACCAATTAAGGCGGGGGGGGGGGGGGGTGGAACAAGCAGCTGTCTACCCTTAGCAGGAGGGTTGCTGATTAATTACCTCTCCTGCTGCTGCTGCTGCTGGCTGTCCAGCAGCAGACTGAAGGTGGCTGCTGCTGTGCGCAGGTATATAAAGGCTCAGAGCCTATTATGACACGCGCAGCCAGCGTTCCATTGCCACATTCCGTCTACTGCAGGCGGGATACCTGGATGGCTGAATGTCACTGAGAAGCTCACAGAGACCGCCATAAGCAACAGTTTAAAAGAATGCCACAGACTAATCAACCAAACTTTTTGGGTTGGTTTCTCTTTTATAGTCTGCAGGCATTAAATGAAAGAAGTCAGTGTTCCAGCAGAGGGAGACAACGTTTCAGAAAAGGCATTGTAGCAAACCAAAAAAGAAATTTTAAGCGCAGCAGAGTAACCAGCTCACATACCTGTTAGCTCAGGTGAGTTTAAAAGGCTGCTGTTGATAACAAGGGCATTTGCTAAATAGATGGTGTGTGTGCAACAATATACTGAAAGGTCAATTATATTGTGCAGCTTATCTCACCACCTGTAGTTATTTAGGTGAAAGCTCCAAAATGCTTGCCTAATATGTCTGTTTATCCAAAAGGAAGTATAGAGGGAGAGCTAGATAGATAGCATTGCATTACATTACATTACATGGCAATGCAATGCACAGTTGCTGAAGTTGAACCAAAATGAGCTTGTCATCTGGCTTCTGCAACTTTTAACATGAAAAATCCAATGAGGAGAAGAAAAGCAAAGCCAAAGAGTCCATCCCAAAATCCGACAAACAAGCAAAATGAACAAAAAGCATTGAATTCAATTCTTTCTGATTTTAGAAACTGCATTAAAGAAGGGGTGCACCGGTCCTGGAGATACTGCAATACCAGGTCAATGCGTGGAGTGGACAGAGCAAGCTCTTTTTCCATCTCCCTGTTCTAAAAATCCATTTAATATATGGTCCCCAGATAGGGGACGTATCAGATATTAAACTGATAAGAACAGATACTACACTTGATCTTAGCCAAAAGGCCGAGAAGCGATAACCAGAATTGGTTTCCGACTACGGTGCCACCCAAGGATTCTGAAAAGTCAATTTGTGGAGATGGCCACCTGGACTCCCATTAAGAAGACATGCTGTCAACCTCTAGATCCCTCACATGCCTGCACTTTTCGGCTTGCTGCTGCTGCAATCCACGCGTTTTAGATCTGCATAACTCCACCTCTTTTAGCACAGTACCCTCAACCCCCGGCTGTTCCCACCCGCCTCAACACTGTTGGAAGGGAGGAGAACCAATTAAGGTGGGGGGGGGGTGGAACGAGCAGCTGTCTACCCTTAGCAGGAGAGTTGCTGATTAATTACCTCTCCTGCTGCTGCTGCTGCTGGCTGTCCAGCAGCAGACTGAAGGTGGCTGCTGCTGTGCGCAGGTATATAAAGGCTCAGAGCCTATTATGACACGCGCAGCCAGCGTTCCATTGCCACATTCCGTCTACTGCAGGCGGGATACCTGGATGGCTGAATGTCACTGAGAAGCTCACAGAGACCGCCATAAGCAACAGTTTAAAAGAATGCCACAGACTAATCAACCAAACTTTTTGGGTTGGTTTCTCTTTTATAGTCTGCAGGCATTAAATGAAAGAAGTCAGTGTTCCAGCAGAGGGAGACAACGTTTCAGAAAAGGCATTGTAGCAAACCAAAAAAGAAATTTTAAGCGCAGCAGAGTAACCAGCTCACATACCTGTTAGCTCAGGTGAGTTTAAAAGGCTGCTGTTGATAACAAGGGCATTTGCTAAATAGATGGTGTGTGTGCAACAATATACTGAAAGGTCAATTATATTGTGCAGCTTATCTCACCACCTGTAGTTATTTAGGTGAAAGCTCCAAAATGCTTGCCTAATATGTCTGTTTATCCAAAAGGAAGTATAGAGGGAGAGCTAGATAGATAGCATTGCATTACATTACATTACATGGCAATGCAATGCACAGTTGCTGAAGTTGAACCAAAATGAGCTTGTCATCTGGCTTCTGCAACTTTTAACATGAAAAATCCAATGAGGAGAAGAAAAGCAAAGCCAAAGAGTCCATCCCAAAATCCGACAAACAAGCAAAATGAACAAAAAGCATTGAATTCAATTCTTTCTGATTTTAGAAACTGCATTAAAGAAGGGGTGCACCGGTCCTGGAGATACTGCAATACCAGGTCAATGCGTGGAGTGGACAGAGCAAGCTCTTTTTCCATCTCCCTGTTCTAAAAATCCATTTAATATATGGTCCCCAGATAGGGGACGTATCAGATATTAAACTGATAAGAACAGATACTACACTTGATCTTAGCCAAAAGGCCGAGAAGCGATAACCAGAATTGGTTTCCGACTACGGTGCCACCCAAGGATTCTGAAAAGTCCATTTGTGGAGATGGCCACCTGGACTCCCGTTAAGAAGACATGCTGTCAACCTCTAGATCCCTCACATGCCTGCACTTTTCGGCTTGCTGCTGCTGCAATCCACGCGTTTTAGATCTGCATAACTCCACCTCTTTTAGCACAGTACCCTCAACCCCCGGCTGTTCCCACCCGCCTCAACACCGTTGGAAGGGAGGAGAACCAATTAAGGCGGGGTGGGGGGGGGTGGAACGAGCAGCTGTCTACCCTTAGCAGGAGGGTTGCTGATTAATTACCTCTCCTGCTGCTGCTGCTGCTGGCTGTCCAGCAGCAGACTGAAGGTGGCTGCTGCTGTGCGCAGGTATATAAAGGCTCAGAGCCTATTATGACACGTGCAGCCAGCGTTCCATTGCCACATTCCGTCTACTGCAGGCGGGATACCTGGATGGCTGAATGTCACTGAGAAGCTCACAGAGACCGCCATAAGCAACAGTTTAAAAGAATGCCACAGACTAATCAACCAAACTTTTTGGGTTGGTTTCTCTTTTATAGTCTGCAGGCATTAAATGAAAGAAGTCAGTGTTCCAGCAGAGGGAGACAACGTTTCAGAAAAGGCATTGTAGCAAACCAAAAAAGAAATTTTAAGCGCAGCAGAGTAACCAGCTCACATACCTGTTAGCTCAGGTGAGTTTAAAAGGCTGCTGTTGATAACAAGGGCATTTGCTAAATAGATGGTGTGTGTGCAACAATATACTGAAAGGTCAATTATATTGTGCAGCTTATCTCACCACCTGTAGTTATTTAGATGAAAGCTCCAAAATGCTTGCCTAATATGTCTGTTTATCCAAAAGGAAGTATAGAGGGAGAGCTAGATAGATAGCATTGCATTACATTACATTACATGGCAATGCAATGCACAGTTGCTGAAGTTGAACCAAAATGAGCTTGTCATCTGGCTTCTGCAACTTTTAACATGAAAAATCCAATGAGGAGAAGAAAAGCAAAGCCAAAGAGTCCATCCCAAAATCCGACAAACAAGCAAAATGAACAAAAAGCATTGAATTCAATTCTTTCTGATTTTAGAAACTGCATTAAAGAAGGGGTGCACCGGTCCTGGAGATACTGCAATACCAGGTCAATGCGTGGAGTGGACAGAGCAAGCTCTTTTTCCATCTCCCTGTTCTAAAAATCCATTTAATATATGGTCCCCAGATAGGGGACGTATCAGATATTAAACTGATAAGAACAGATACTACACTTGATCTTAGCCAAAAGGCCGAGAAGCGATAACCAGAATTGGTTTCCGACTACGGTGTCACCCAAGGATTCTGAAAAGTCCATTTGTGGAGATGGCCACCTGGACTCCCGTTAAGAAGACATGCTGTCAACCTCTAGATCCCTCACATGCCTGCACTTTTCGGCTTGCTGCTGCTGCAATCCACGCGTTTTAGATCTGCATAACTCCACCTCTTTTAGCACAGTACCCTCAACCCCCGGCTGTTCCCACCCGCCTCAACACCGTTGGAAGGGAGGAGAACCAATTAAGGCGGGGGGGGGGGGGGTGGAACAAGCAGCTGTCTACCCTTAGCAGGAGGGTTGCTGATTAATTACCTCTCCTGCTGCTGCTGCTGCTGGCTGTCCAGCAGCAGACTGAAGGTGGCTGCTGCTGTGCGCAGGTATATAAAGGCTCAGAGCCTATTATGACACGCGCAGCCAGCGTTCCATTGCCACATTCCGTCTACTGCAGGCGGGATACCTGGATGGCTGAATGTCACTGAGAAGCTCACAGAGACCGCCATAAGCAACAGTTTAAAAGAATGCCACAGACTAATCAACCAAACTTTTTGGGTTGGTTTCTCTTTTATAGTCTGCAGGCATTAAATGAAAGAAGTCAGTGTTCCAGCAGAGGGAGACAACGTTTCAGAAAAGGCATTGTAGCAAACCAAAAAAGAAATTTTAAGCGCAGCAGAGTAACCAGCTCACATACCTGTTAGCTCAGGTGAGTTTAAAAGGCTGCTGTTGATAACAAGGGCATTTGCTAAATAGATGGTGTGTGTGCAACAATATACTGAAAGGTCAATTATATTGTGCAGCTTATCTCACCACCTGTAGTTATTTAGGTGAAAGCTCCAAAATGCTTGCCTAATATGTCTGTTTATCCAAAAGGAAGTATAGAGGGAGAGCTAGATAGATAGCATTGCATTACATTACATTACATGGCAATGCAATGCACAGTTGCTGAAGTTGAACCAAAATGAGCTTGTCATCTGGCTTC
Organism: Phyllobates terribilis; assembly: GCF_046119375.1. Classification (NCBI taxonomy): domain Eukaryota; kingdom Metazoa; phylum Chordata; class Amphibia; order Anura; family Dendrobatidae; genus Phyllobates; species Phyllobates terribilis. The sequence goes on along the minus strand of NW_027362898.1, from coordinate 729,418 downwards.
TGCAACTTTTAACATGAAAAATCCAATGAGGAGAAGAAAAGCAAAGCCAAAGAGTCCATCCCAAAATCCGACAAACAAGCAAAATGAACAAAAAGCATTGAATTCAATTCTTTCTGATTTTAGAAACTGCATTAAAGAAGGGGTGCACCGGTCCTGGAGATACTGCAATACCAGGTCAATGCGTGGAGTGGACAGAGCAAGCTCTTTTTCCATCTCCCTGTTCTAAAAATCCATTTAATATATGGTCCCCAGATAGGGGACGTATCAGATATTAAACTGATAAGAACAGATACTACACTTGATCTTAGCCAAAAGGCCGAGAAGCGATAACCAGAATTGGTTTCCGACTACGGTGCCACCCAAGGATTCTGAAAAGTCAATTTGTGGAGATGGCCACCTGGACTCCCATTAAGAAGACATGCTGTCAACCTCTAGATCCCTCACATGCCTGCACTTTTCGGCTTGCTGCTGCTGCAATCCACGCGTTTTAGATCTGCATAACTCCACCTCTTTTAGCACAGTACCCTCAACCCCCGGCTGTTCCCACCCGCCTCAACACTGTTGGAAGGGAGGAGAACCAATTAAGGTGGGGGGGGGTGGAACGAGCAGCTGTCTACCCTTAGCAGGAGAGTTGCTGATTAATTACCTCTCCTGCTGCTGCTGCTGCTGGCTGTCCAGCAGCAGACTGAAGGTGGCTGCTGCTGTGCGCAGGTATATAAAGGCTCAGAGCCTATTATGACACGCGCAGCCAGCGTTCCATTGCCACATTCCGTCTACTGCAGGCGGGATACCTGGATGGCTGAATGTCACTGAGAAGCTCACAGAGACCGCCATAAGCAACAGTTTAAAAGAATGCCACAGACTAATCAACCAAACTTTTTGGGTTGGTTTCTCTTTTATAGTCTGCAGGCATTAAATGAAAGAAGTCAGTGTTCCAGCAGAGGGAGACAACGTTTCAGAAAAGGCATTGTAGCAAACCAAAAAAGAAATTTTAAGCGCAGCAGAGTAACCAGCTCACATACCTGTTAGCTCAGGTGAGTTTAAAAGGCTGCTGTTGATAACAAGGGCATTTGCTAAATAGATGGTGTGTGTGCAACAATATACTGAAAGGTCAATTATATTGTGCAGCTTATCTCACCACCTGTAGTTATTTAGGTGAAAGCTCCAAAATGCTTGCCTAATATGTCTGTTTATCCAAAAGGAAGTATAGAGGGAGAGCTAGATAGATAGCATTGCATTACATTACATTACATGGCAATGCAATGCACAGTTGCTGAAGTTGAACCAAAATGAGCTTGTCATCTGACTTCTGCAACTTTTAACATGAAAAATCCAATGAGGAGAAGAAAAGCAAAGCCAAAGAGTCCATCCCAAAATCCGACAAACAAGCAAAATGAACAAAAAGCATTGAATTCAATTCTTTCTGATTTTAGAAACTGCATTAAAGAAGGGGTGCACCGGTCCTGGAGATACTGCAATACCAGGTCAATGCGTGGAGTGGACAGAGCAAGCTCTTTTTCCATCTCCCTGTTCTAAAAATCCATTTAATATATGGTCCCCAGATAGGGGACGTATCAGATATTAAACTGATAAGAACAGATACTACACTTGATCTTAGCCAAAAGGCCGAGAAGCGATAACCAGAATTGGTTTCCGACTACGGTGCCACCCAAGGATTCTGAAAAGTCCATTTGTGGAGATGGCCACCTGGACTCCCGTTAAGAAGACATGCTGTCAACCTCTAGATCCCTCACATGCCTGCACTTTTCGGCTTGCTGCTGCTGCAATCCACGCGTTTTAGATCTGCATAACTCCACCTCTTTTAGCACAGTACCCTCAACCCCCGGCTGTTCCCACCCGCCTCAACACCGTTGGAAGGGAGGAGAACCAATTAAGGCGGGGGGGGGGGGGGGGGTGGAACGAGCAGCTGTCTACCCTTAGCAGGAGGGTTGCTGATTAATTACCTCTCCTGCTGCTGCTGCTGGCTGTCCAGCAGCAGACTGAAGGTGGCTGCTGCTGTGCGCAGGTATATAAAGGCTCAGAGCCTATTATGACACGCGCAGCCAGCGTTCCATTGCCACATTCCGTCTACTGCAGGCGGGATACCTGGATGGCTGAATGTCACTGAGAAGCTCACAGAGACCGCCATAAGCAACAGTTTAAAAGAATGCCACAGACTAATCAACCAAACTTTTTGGGTTGGTTTCTCTTTTATAGTCTGCAGGCATTAAATGAAAGAAGTCAGTGTTCCAGCAGAGGGAGACAACGTTTCAGAAAAGGCATTGTAGCAAACCAAAAAAGAAATTTTAAGCGCAGCAGAGTAACCAGCTCACATACCTGTTAGCTCAGGTGAGTTTAAAAGGCTGCTGTTGATAACAAGGGCATTTGCTAAATAGATGGTGTGTGTGCAACAATATACTGAAAGGTCAATTATATTGTGCAGCTTATCTCACCACCTGTAGTTATTTAGGTGAAAGCTCCAAAATGCTTGCCTAATATGTCTGTTTATCCAAAAGGAAGTATAGAGGGAGAGCTAGATAGATAGCATTGCATTACATTACATTACATGGCAATGCAATGCACAGTTGCTGAAGTTGAACCAAAATGAGCTTGTCATCTGGCTTCTGCAACTTTTAACATGAAAAATCCAATGAGGAGAAGAAAAGCAAAGCCAAAGAGTCCATCCCAAAATCCGACAAACAAGCAAAATGAACAAAAAGCATTGAATTCAATTCTTTCTGATTTTAGAAACTGCATTAAAGAAGGGGTGCACCGGTCCTGGAGATACTGCAATACCAGGTCAATGCGTGGAGTGGACAGAGCAAGCTCTTTTTCCATCTCCCTGTTCTAAAAATCCATTTAATATATGGTCCCCAGATAGGGGACGTATCAGATATTAAACTGATAAGAACAGATACTACACTTGATCTTAGCCAAAAGGCCGAGAAGCGATAACCAGAATTGGTTTCCGACTACGGTGCCACCCAAGGATTCTGAAAAGTCCATTTGTGGAGATGGCTACCTGGACTCCCGTTAAGAAGACATGCTGTCAACCTCTAGATCCCTCACATGCCTGCACTTTTCGGCTTGCTGCTGCTGCAATCCACGCGTTTTAGATCTGCATAACTCCACCTCTTTTAGCACAGTACCCTCAACCCCCGGCTGTTCCCACCCGCCTCAACACCGTTGGAAGGGAGGAGAACCAATTAAGGCGGGGGGGGGGTGGAACGAGCAGCTGTCTACCCTTAGCAGGAGGGTTGCTGATTAATTATTACCTCTCCTGCTGCTGCTGCTGGCTGTCCAGCAGCAGACTGAAGGTGGCTGCTGCTGTGCGCAGGTATATAAAGGCTCAGAGCCTATTATGACACGCGCAGCCAGCGTTCCATTGCCACATTCCGTCTACTGCAGGCGGGATACCTGGATGGCTGAATGTCACTGAGAAGCTCACAGAGACCGCCATAAGCAACAGTTTAAAAGAATGCCACAGACTAATCAACCAAACTTTTTGGGTTGGTTTCTCTTTTATAGTCTGCAGGCATTAAATGAAAGAAGTCAGTGTTCCAGCAGAGGGAGACAACGTTTCAGAAAAGGCATTGTAGCAAACCAAAAAAGAAATTTTAAGCGCAGCAGAGTAACCAGCTCACATACCTGTTAGCTCAGGTGAGTTTAAAAGGCTGCTGTTGATAACAAGGGCATTTGCTAAATAGATGGTGTGTGTGCAACAATATACTGAAAGGTCAATTATATTGTGCAGCTTATCTCACCACCTGTAGTTATTTAGGTGAAAGCTCCAAAATGCTTGCCTAATATGTCTGTTTATCCAAAAGGAAGTATAGAGGGAGAGCTAGATAGATAGCATTGCATTACATTACATTACATGGCAATGCAATGCACAGTTGCTGAAGTTGAACCAAAATGAGCTTGTCATCTGGCTTCTGCAACTTTTAACATGAAAAATCCAATGAGGAGAAGAAAAGCAAAGCCAAAGAGTCCATCCCAAAATCCGACAAACAAGCAAAATGAACAAAAAGCATTGAATTCAATTCTTTCTGATTTTAGAAACTGCATTAAAGAAGGGGTGCACCGGTTCTGGAGATACTGCAATACCAGGTCAATGCGTGGAGTGGACAGAGCAAGCTCTTTTTCCATCTCCCTGTTCTAAAAATCCATTTAATATATGGTCCCCAGATAGGGGACGTATCAGATATTAAACTGATAAGAACAGATACTACACTTGATCTTAGCCAAAAGGCCGAGAAGCGATAACCAGAATTGGTTTCCGACTACGGTGCCACCCAAGGATTCTGAAAAGTCCATTTGTGGAGATGGCCACCTGGACTCCCGTTAAGAAGACATGCTGTCAACCTCTAGATCCCTCACATGCCTGCACTTTTCGGCTTGCTGCTGCTGCAATCCAAGCGTTTTAGATCTGCATAACTCCACCTCTTTTAGCACAGTACCCTCAACCCCCGGCTGTTCCCACCCGCCTCAACACCGTTGGAAGGGAGGAGAACCAATTAAGGCGGGGGGGGGGGTGGAACGAGCAGCTGTCTACCCTTAGCAGGAGGGTTGCTGATTAATTACCTCTCCTGCTGCTGCTGCTGCTGGCTGTCCAGCAGCAGACTGAAGGTGGCTGCTGCTGTGCGCAGGTATATAAAGGCTCAGAGCCTATTATGACATGCGCAGCCAGCGTTCCATTGCCACATTCCGTCTACTGCAGGCGGGATACCTGGATGGCTGAATGTCACTGAGAAGCTCACAGAGACCGCCATAAGCAACAGTTTAAAAGAATGCCACAGACTAATCAACCAAACATTTTGGGTTGGTTTCTCTTTTATAGTCTGCAGGCATTAAATGAAAGAAGTCAGTGTTCCAGCAGAGGGAGACAACGTTTCAGAAAAGGCATTGTAGCAGACCAAAAAAGAAATTTTAAGCGCAGCAGAGTAACCAGCTCACATACCTGTTAGCTCAGGTGAGTTTAAAAGGCTGCTGTTGATAACAAGGGCATTTGCTAAATAGATGGTGTGTGTGCAACAATATACTGAAAGGTCAATTATATTGTGCAGCTTATCTCACCACCTGTAGTTATTTAGGTGAAAGCTAAAAAATGCTTGCCTAATATGTCTGTTTATCCAAAAGGAAGTATAGAGGGAGAGCTAGATAGATAGCATTGCATTACATTACATTACATGGCAATGCAATGCACAGTTGCTGAAGTTGAACCAAAATGAGCTTGTCATCTGGCTTCTGCAACTTTTAACATGAAAAATCCAATGAGGAGAAGAAAAGCAAAGCCAAAGAGTCCATCCCAAAATCCGACAAACAAGCAAAATGAACAAAAAGCATTGAATTCAATTCTTTCTGATTTTAGAAACTGCATTAAAGAAGGGGTGCACCGGTCCTGGAGATACTGCAATACCAGGTCAATGCGTGGAGTGGACAGAGCAAGCTCTTTTTCCATCTCCCTGTTCTAAAAATCCATTTAATATATGGTCCCCAGATAGGGGACGTATCAGATATTAAACTGATAAGAACAGATACTACACTTGATCTTAGCCAAAAGGCCGAGAAGCGATAACCAGAATTGGTTTCCGACTACGGTGCCACCCAAGGATTCTGAAAAGTCCATTTGTGGAGATGGCCACCTGGACTCCCGTTAAGAAGACATGCTGTCAACCTCTAGATCCCTCACATGCCTGCACTTTTCGGCTTGCTGCTGCTGCAATCCACGCGTTTTAGATCTGCATAACTCCACCTCTTTTAGCACAGTACCCTCAACCCCCGGCTGTTCCCACCCACCTCAACACCGTTGGAAGGGAGGAGAACCAATTAAGGCGGGGGGGGGGTGGAACGAGCAGCTGTCTACCCTTAGCAGGAGGGTTGCTGATTAATTACCTCTCCTGCTGCTGCTGCTGCTGGCTGTCCAGCAGCAGACTGAAGGTGGCTGCTGCTGTGCGCAGGTATATAAAGGCTCAGAGCCTATTATGACACGCGCAGCCAGCGTTCCATTGCCACATTCCGTCTACTGCAGGCGGGATACCTGGATGGCTGAATGTCACTGAGAAGCTCACAGAGACCGCCATAAGCAACAGTTTAAAAGAATGCCACAGACTAATCAACCAAACTTTTTGGGTTGGTTTCTCTTTTATAGTCTGCAGGCATTAAATGAAAGAAGTCAGTGTTCCAGCAGAGGGAGACAACGTTTCAGAAAAGGCATTGTAGCAAACCAAAAAAGAAATTTTAAGCGCAGCAGAGTAACCAGCTCACATACCTGTTAGCTCAGGTGAGTTTAAAAGGCTGCTGTTGATAACAAGGGCATTTGCTAAATAGATGGTGTGTGTGCAACAATATACTGAAAGGTCAATTATATTGTGCAGCTTATCTCACCACCTGTAGTTATTTAGGTGAAAGCTCCAAAATGCTTGCCTAATATGTCTGTTTATCCAAAAGGAAGTATAGAGGGAGAGCTAGATAGATAGCATTGCATTACATTACATTACATGGCAATGCAATGCACAGTTGCTGAAGTTGAACCAAAATGAGCTTGTCATCTGGCTTCTGCAACTTTTAACATGAAAAATCCAATGAGGAGAAAAAAAGCAAAGCCAAAGAGTCCATCCCAAAATCCGACAAACAAGCAAAATGAACAAAAAGCATTGAATTCAATTCTTTCTGATTTTAGAAACTGCATTAAAGAAGGGGTGCACCGGTCCTGGAGATACTGCAATACCAGGTCAATGCGTGGAGTGGACAGAGCAAGCTCTTTTTCCATCTCCCTGTTCTAAAAATCCATTTAATATATGGTCCCCAGATAGGGGACGTATCAGATATTAAACTGATAAGAACAGATACTACACTTGATCTTAGCCAAAAGGCCGAGAAGCGATAACCAGAATTGGTTTCCGACTACGGTGCCACCCAAGGATTCTGAAAAGTCCATTTGTGGAGATGGCCACCTGGACTCCCGTTAAGAAGACATGCTGTCAACCTCTAGATCCCTCACATGCCTGCACTTTTCGGCTTGCTGCTGCTGCAATCCACGCGTTTTAGATCTGCATAACTCCACCTCTTTTAGCACAGTACCCTCAACCCCCGGCTGTTCCCACCCGCCTCAACACCGTTGGAAGGGAGGAGAACCAATTAAGGCGGGGGGGGGGTGGAACGAGCAGCTGTCTACCCTTAGCAGGAGGGTTGCTGATTAATTACCTCTCCTGCTGCTGCTGCTGCTGGCTGTCCAGCAGCAGACTGAAGGTGGCTGCTGCTGTGCGCAGGTATATAAAGGCTCAGAGCCTATTATGACACGCGCAGCCAGCGTTCCATTGCCACATTCCGTCTACTGCAGGCGGGATACCTGGATGGCTGAATGTCACTGAGAAGCTCACAGAGACCGCCATAAGCAACAGTTTAAAAGAATGCCACAGACTAATCAACCAAACTTTTTGGGTTGGTTTCTCTTTTATAGTCTGCAGGCATTAAATGAAAGAAGTCAGTGTTCCAGCAGAGGGAGACAACGTTTCAGAAAAGGCATTGTAGCAAACCAAAAAAGAAATTTTAAGCGCAGCAGAGTAACCAGCTCACATACCTGTTAGCTCAGGTGAGTTTAAAAGGCTGCTGTTGATAACAAGGGCATTTGCTAAATAGATGGTGTGTGTGCAACAATATACTGAAAGGTCAATTATATTGTGCAGCTTATCTCACCACCTGTAGTTATTTAGGTGAAAGCTCCAAAATGCTTGCCTAATATGTCTGTTTATCCAAAAGGAAGTATAGAGGGAGAGCTAGATAGATAGCATTGCATTACATTACATTACATGGCAATGCAATGCACAGTTGCTGAAGTTGAACCAAAATGAGCTTGTCATCTGGCTTCTGCAACTTTTAACATGAAAAATCCAATGAGGAGAAGAAAAGCAAAGCCAAAGAGTCCATCCCAAAATCCGACAAACAAGCAAAATGAACAAAAAGCATTGAATTCAATTCTTTCTGATTTTAGAAACTGCATTAAAGAAGGGGTGCACCGGTCCTGGAGATACTGCAATACCAGGTCAATGCGTGGAGTGGACAGAGCAAGCTCTTTTTCCATCTCCCTGTTCTAAAAATCCATTTAATATATGGTCCCCAGATAGGGGACGTATCAGATATTAAACTGATAAGAACAGATACTACACTTGATCTTAGCCAAAAGGCCGAGAAGCGATAACCAGAATTGGTTTCCGACTACGGTGCCACCCAAGGATTCTGAAAAGTCCATTTGTGGAGATGGCCACCTGGACTCCCGTTAAGAAGACATGCTGTCAACCTCTAGATCCCTCACATGCCTGCACTTTTCGGCTTGCTGCTGCTGCAATCCACGCGTTTTAGATCTGCATAACTCCACCTCTTTTAGCACAGTACCCTCAACCCCCGGCTGTTCCCACCCGCCTCAACACCGTTGGAAGGGAGGAGAACCAATTAAGGCGGGGGGGGGGGGGGTGGAACGAGCAGCTGTCTACCCTTAGCAGGAGGGTTGCTGATTAATTACCTCTCCTGCTGCTGCTGCTGCTGGCTGTCCAGCAGCAGACTGAAGGTGGCTGCTACTGTGCGCAGGTATATAAAGGCTCAGAGCCTATTATGACACGCGCAGCCAGCGTTCCATTGCCACATTCCGTCTACTGCAGGCGGGATACCTGGATGGCTGAATGTCACTGAGAAGCTCACAGAGACCGCCATAAGCAACAGTTTAAAAGAATGCCACAGACTAATCAACCAAACTTTTTGGGTTGGTTTCTCTTTTATAGTCTGCAGGCATTAAATGAAAGAAGTCAGTGTTCCAGCAGAGGGAGACAACGTTTCAGAAAAGGCATTGTAGCAAACCAAAAAAGAAATTTTAAGCGCAGCAGAGTAACCAGCTCACATACCTGTTAGCTCAGGTGAGTTTAAAAGGCTGCTGTTGATAACAAGGGCATTTGCTAAATAGATGGTGTGTGTGCAACAATATACTGAAAGGTCAATTATATTGTGCAGCTTATCTCACCACCTGTAGTTATTTAGGTGAAAGCTCCAAAATGCTTGCCTAATATGTCTGTTTATCCAAAAGGAAGTATAGAGGGAGAGCTAGATAGATAGCATTGCATTACATTACATTACATGGCAATGCAATGCACAGTTGCTGAAGTTGAACCAAAATGAGCTTGTCATCTGGCTTCTGCAACTTTTAACATGAAAAATCCAATGAGGAGAAGAAAAGCAAAGCCAAAGAGTCCATCCCAAAATCCGACAAACAAGCAAAATGAACAAAAAGCATTGAATTCAATTCTTTCTGATTTTAGAAACTGCATTAAAGAAGGGGTGCACCGGTCCTGGAGATACTGCAATACCAGGTCAATGCGTGGAGTGGACAGAGCAAGCTCTTTTTCCATCTCCCTGTTCTAAAAATCCATTTAATATATGGTCCCCAGATAGGGGACGTATCAGATATTAAACTGATAAGAACAGATACTACACTTGATCTTAGCCAAAAGGCCGAGAAGCGATAACCAGAATTGGTTTCCGACTACGGTGCCACCCAAGGATTCTGAAAAGTCCATTTGTGGAGATGGCCACCTGGACTCCCGTTAAGAAGACATGCTGTCAACCTCTAGATCCCTCACATGCCTGCACTTTTCGGCTTGCTGCTGCTGCAATCCACGCGTTTTAGATCTGCATAACTCCACCTCTTTTAGCACAGTACCCTCAACCCCCGGCTGTTCCCACCCGCCTCAACACCGTTGGAAGGGAGGAGAACCAATTAAGGCGGGGGGGAGGGGGGTGGAACGAGCAGCTGTCTACCCTTAGCAGGAGGGTTGCTGATTAATTACCTCTCCTGCTGCTGCTGCTGCTGGCTGTCCAGCAGCAGACTGAAGGTGGCTGCTGCTGTGCGCAGGTATATAAAGGCTCAGAGCCTATTATGACACGCGCAGCCAGCGTTCCATTGCCACATTCCGTCTACTGCAGGCGGGATACCTGGATGGCTGAATGTCACTGAGAAGCTCACAGAGACCGCCATAAGCAACAGTTTAAAAGAATGCCACAGACTAATCAACCAAACTTTTTGGGTTGGTTTCTCTTTTATAGTCTGCAGGCATTAAATGAAAGAAGTCAGTGTTCCAGCAGAGGGAGACAACGTTTCAGAAAAGGCATTGTAGCAAACCAAAAAAGAAATTTTAAGCGCAGCAGAGTAACCAGCTCACATACCTGTTAGCTCAGGTGAGTTTAAAAGGCTGCTGTTGATAACAAGGGCATTTGCTAAATAGATGGTGTGTGTGCAACAATATACTGAAAGGTCAATTATATTGTGCAGCTTATCTCACCACCTGTAGTTATTTAGGTGAAAGCTCCAAAATGCTTGCCTAATATGTCTGTTTATCCAAAAGGAAGTATAGAGGGAGAGCTAGATAGATAGCATTGCATTACATTACATTACATGGCAATGCAATGCACAGTTGCTGAAGTTGAACCAAAATGAGCTTGTCATCTGGCTTCTGCAACTTTTAACATGAAAAATCCAATGAGGAGAAGAAAAGCAAAGCCAAAGAGTCCATCCCAAAATCCGACAAACAAGCAAAATGAACAAAAAGCATTGAATTCAATTCTTTCTGATTTTAGAAACTGCATTAAAGAAGGGGTGCACCGGTCCTGGAGATACTGCAATACCAGGTCAATGCGTGGAGTGGACAGAGCAAGCTCTTTTTCCATCTCCCTGTTCTAAAAGCCATTTAATATATGGTCCCCAGATAGGGGACGTATCAGATATTAAACTGATAAGAACAGATACTACACTTGATCTTAGCCAAAAGGCCGAGAAGCGATAACCAGAATTGGTTTCCGACTACGGTGCCACCCAAGGATTCTGAAAAGTCCATTTGTGGAGATGGCCACCTGGACTCCCGTTAGGAAGACATGCTGTCAACCTCTAGATCCCTCACATGCCTGCACTTTTCGGCTTGCTGCTGCTGCAATCCACGCGTTTTAGATCTGCATAACTCCACCTCTTTTAGCACAGTACCCTCAACCCCCGGCTGTTCCCACCCGCCTCAACACCGTTGGAAGGGAGGAGAACCAATTAAGGCGGGGGGGGGGTGGAACGAGCAGCTGTCTACCCTTAGCAGGAGGGTTGCTGATTAATTACCTCTCCTGCTGCTGCTGCTGGCTGTCCAGCAGCAGACTGAAGGTGGCTGCTGCTGTGCGCAGGTATATAAAGGCTCAGAGCCTATTATGACACGCGCAGCCAGCGTTCCATTGCCACATTCCGTCTACTGCAGGCGGGAAACCTGGATGGCTGAATGTCACTGAGAAGCTCACAGAGACCGCCATAAGCAACAGTTTAAAAGAATGCCACAGACTAATCAACCAAACTTTTTGGGTTGGTTTCTCTTTTATAGTCTGCAGGCATTAAATGAAAGAAGTCAGTGTTCCAGCAGAGGGAGACAACGTTTCAGAAAAGGCATTGTAGCAAACCAAAAAAGAAATTTTAAGCGCAGCAGAGTAACCAGCTCACATACCTGTTAGCTCAGGTGAGTTTAAAAGGCTGCTGTTGATAACAAGGGCATTTGCTAAATAGATGGTGTGTGTGCAACAATATACTGAAAGGTCAATTATATTGTGCAGCTTATCTCACCACCTGTAGTTATTTAGGTGAAAGCTCCAAAATGCTTGCCTAATATGTCTGTTTATCCAAAAGGAAGTATAGAGGGAGAGCTAGATAGATAGCATTGCATTACATTACATTACATGGCAATGCAATGCACAGTTGCTGAAGTTGAACCAAAATGAGCTTGTCATCTGGCTTCTGCAACTTTTAACATGAAAAATCCAATGAGGAGAAGAAAAGCAAAGCCAAAGAGTCCATCCCAAAATCCGACAAACAAGCAAAATGAACAAAAAGCATTGAATTCAATTCTTTCTGATTTTAGAAACTGCATTAAAGAAGGGGTGCACCGGTCCTGGAGATACTGCAATACCAGGTCAATGCGTGGAGTGGACAGAGCAAGCTCTTTTTCCATCTCCCTGTTCTAAAAATCCATTTAATATATGGTCCCCAGATAGGGGACGTATCAGATATTAAACTGATAAGAACAGATACTACACTTGATCTTAGCCAAAAGGCCGAGAAGCGATAACCAGAATTGGTTTCCGACTACGGTGCCACCCAAGGATTCTGAAAAGTCCATTTGTGGAGATGGCCACCTGGACTCCCGTTAAGAAGACATGCTGTCAACCTCTAGATCCCTCACATGCCTGCACTTTTCGGCTTGCTGCTGCTGCAATCCACGCGTTTTAGATCTGCATAACTCCACCTCTTTTAGCACAGTACCCTCAACCCCCGGCTGTTCCCACCCGCCTCAACACCGTTGGAAGGGAGGAGAACCAATTAAGGCGGGGGGGGGGGGTGGAACGAGCAGCTGTCTACCCTTAGCAGGAGGGTTGCTGATTAATTACCTCTCCTGCTGCTGCTGCTGCTGGCTGTCCAGCAGCAGACTGAAGGTGGCTGCTGCTGTGCGCAGGTATATAAAGGCTCAGAGCCTATTATGACACGCGCAGCCAGCGTTCCATTGCCACATTCCGTCTACTGCAGGCGGGATACCTGGATGGCTGAATGTCACTGAGAAGCTCACAGAGACCGCCATAAGCAACAGTTTAAAAGAATGCCACAGACTAATCAACCAAACTTTTTGGGTTGGTTTCTCTTTTATAGTCTGCAGGCATTAAATGAAAGAAGTCAGTGTTCCAGCAGAGGGAGACAACGTTTCAGAAAAGGCATTGTAGCAAACCAAAAAAGAAATTTTAAGCGCAGCAGAGTAACCAGCTCACATACCTGTTAGCTCAGGTGAGTTTAAAAGGCTGCTGTTGATAACAAGGGCATTTGCTAAATAGATGGTGTGTGTGCAACAATATACTGAAAGGTCAATTATATTGTGCAGCTTATCTCACCACCTGTAGTTATTTAGGTGAAAGCTCCAAAATGCTTGCCTAATATGTCTGTTTATCCAAAAGGAAGTATAGAGGGAGAGCTAGATAGATAGCATTGCATTACATTACATTACATGGCAATGCAATGCACAGTTGCTGAAGTTGAACCAAAATGAGCTTGTCATCTGGCTTCTGCAACTTTTAACATGAAAAATCCAATGAGGAGAAGAAAAGCAAAGCCAAAGAGTCCATCCCAAAATCCGACAAACAAGCAAAATGAACAAAAAGCATTGAATTCAATTCTTTCTGATTTTAGAAACTGCATTAAAGAAGGGGTGCACCGGTCCTGGAGATACTGCAATACCAGGTCAATGCGTGGAGTGGACAGAGCAAGCTCTTTTTCCATCTCCCTGTTCTAAAAATCCATTTAATATATGGTCCCCAGATAGGGGACGTATCAGATATTAAACTCATAAGAACAGATACTACATTTGATCTTAGCCAAAAGGCCGAGAAGCGATAACCAGAATTGGTTTCCGACTACGGTGCCACCCAAGGATTCTGAAAAGTCCATTTGTGGAGATGGCCACCTGGACTCCCGTTAAGAAGACATGCTGTCAACCTCTAGATCCCTCACATGCCTGCACTTTTCGGCTTGCTGCTGCTGCAATCCACGCGTTTTAGATCTGCATAACTCCACCTCTTTTAGCACAGTACCCTCAACCCCCGGCTGTTCCCACCCGCCTCAACACCGTTGGAAGGGAGGAGAACCAATTAAGGCGGGGGAGGGGGTGGAACGAGCAGCTGTCTACCCTTAGCAGGAGGGTTGCTGATTAATTACCTCTACTGCTGCTGCTGCTGCTGGCTGTCCAGCAGCAGACTGAAGGTGGCTGCTGCTGTGCGCAGGTATATAAAGGCTCAGAGCCTATTATGACACGCGCAGCCAGCGTTCCATTGCCACATTCCGTCTACTGCAGGCGGGATACCTGGATGGCTGAATGTCACTGAGAAGCTCACAGAGACCGCCATAAGCAACAGTTTAAAAGAATGCCACAGACTAATCAACCAAACTTTTTGGGTTGGTTTCTCTTTTATAGTCTGCAGGCATTAAATGAAAGAAGTCAGTGTTCCAGCAGAGGGAGACAACGTTTCAGAAAAGGCATTGTAGCAAACCAAAAAAGAAATTTTAAGCGCAGCAGAGTAACCAGCTCACATACCTGTTAGCTCAGGTGAGTTTAAAAGGCTGCTGTTGATAACAAGGGCATTTGCTAAATAGATGGTGTGTGTGCAACAATATACTGAAAGGTCAATTATATTGTGCAGCTTATCTCACCACCTGTAGTTATTTAGGTGAAAGCTCCAAAATGCTTGCCTAATATGTCTGTTTATCCAAAAGGAAGTATAGAGGGAGAGCTAGATAGATAGCATTGCATTACATTACATTACATGGCAATGCAATGCACAGTTGCTGAAGTTGAACCAAAATGAGCTTGTCATCTGGCTTCTGCAACTTTTAACATGAAAAATCCAATGAGGAGAAGAAAAGCAAAGCCAAAGAGTCCATCCCAAAATCCGACAAACAAGCAAAATGAACAAAAAGCATTGAATTCAATTCTTTCTGATTTTAGAAACTGCATTAAAGAAGGGGTGCACCGGTCCTGGAGATACTGCAATACCAGGTCAATGCGTGGAGTGGACAGAGCAAGCTCTTTTTCCATCTCCCTGTTCTAAAAATCCATTTAATATATGGTCCCCAGATAGGGGACGTATCAGATATTAAACTGATAAGAACAGATACTACACTTGATCTTAGCCAAAAGGCCGAGAAGCGATAACCAGAATTGGTTTCCAACTACGGTGCCACCCAAGGATTCTGAAAAGTCCATTTGTGGAGATGGCCACCTGGACTCCCGTTAAGAAGACATGCTGTCAACCTCTAGATCCCTCACATGCCTGCACTTTTCGGCTTGCTGCTGCTGCAATCCACGCGTTTTAGATCTGCATAACTCCACCTCTTTTAGCACAGTACCCTCAACCCCCGGCTGTTCCCACCCGCCTCAACACCGTTGGAAGGGAGGAGAACCAATTAAGGCGGGGGGGGGGGGTGGAACGAGCAGCTGTCTACCCTTAGCAGGAGGGTTGCTGATTAATTACCTCTCCTGCTGCTGCTGCTGCTGGCTGTCCAGCAGCAGACTGAAGGTGGCTGCTGCTGTGCGCAGGTATATAAAGGCTCAGAGCCTATTATGACACGCGCAGCCAGCGTTCCATTGCCACATTCCGTCTACTGCAGGCGGGATACCTGGATGGCTGAATGTCACTGAGAAGCTCACAGAGACCGCCATAAGCAACAGTTTAAAAGAATGCCACAGACTAATCAACCAAACTTTTTGGGTTGGTTTCTCTTTTATAGTCTGCAGGCATTAAATGAAAGAAGTCAGTGTTCCAGCACAGGGAGACAACGTTTCAGAAAAGGCATTGTAGCAAACCAAAAAAGAAATTTTAAGCGCAGCAGAGTAACCAGCTCACATACCTGTTAGCTCAGGTGAGTTTAAAAGGCTGCTGTTGATAACAAGGGCATTTGCTAAATAGATGGTGTGTGTGCAACAATATACTGAAAGGTCAATTATATTGTGCAGCTTATCTCACCACCTGTAGTTATTTAGGTGAAAGCTCCAAAATGCTTGCCTAATATGTCTGTTTATCCAAAAGGAAGTATAGAGGGAGAGCTAGATAGATAGCATTGCATTACATTACATTACATGGCAATGCAATGCACAGTTGCTGAAGTTGAACCAAAATGAGCTTGTCATCTGGCTTCTGCAACTTTTAACATGAAAAATCCAATGAGGAGAAGAAAAGCAAAGCCAAAGAGTCCATCCCAAAATCCGACAAACAATCAAAATGAACAAAAAGCATTGAATTCAATTCTTTCTGATTTTAGAAACTGCATTAAAGAAGGGGTGCACTGGTCCTGGAGATACTGCAATACCAGGTCAATGCGTGGAGTGGACAGAGCAAGCTCTTTTTCCATCTCCCTGTTCTAAAAATCCATTTAATATATGGTCCCCAGATAGGGGACGTATCAGATATTAAACTGATAAGAACAGATACTACACTTGATCTTAGCCAAAAGGCCGAGAAGCGATAACCAGAATTGGTTTCCGACTACGGTGTCACCCAAGGATTCTGAAAAGTCCATTTGTGGAGATGGCCACCTGGACTCCCGTTAAGAAGACATGCTGTCAACCTCTAGATCCCTCACATGCCTGCACTTTTCGGCTTGCTGCTGCTGCAATCCACGCGTTTTAGATCTGCATAACTCCACCTCTTTTAGCACAGTACCCTCAACCCCCGGCTGTTCCCACCCGCCTCAACACCGTTGGAAGGGAGGAGAACCAATTAAGGCGGGGGGGGGGGGGGTGGAACGAGCAGCTGTCTACCCTTAGCAGGAGGGTTGCTGATTAATTACCTCTCCTGCTGCTGCTGCTGCTGGCTGTCCAGCAGCAGACTGAAGGTGGCTGCTGCTGTGCGCAGGTATATAAAGGCTCAGAGCCTATTATGACACGCGCAGCCAGCGTTCCATTGCCACATTCCGTCTACTGCAGGCGGGATACCTGGATGGCTGAATGTCACTGAGAAGCTCACAGAGACCGCCATAAGCAACAGTTTAAAAGAATGCCACAGACTAATCAACCAAACTTTTTGGGTTGGTTTCTCTTTTATAGTCTGCAGGCATTAAATGAAAGAAGTCAGTGTTCCAGCAGAGGGAGACAACGTTTCAGAAAAGGCATTGTAGCAAACCAAAAAAGAAATTTTAAGCGCAGCAGAGTAACCAGCTCACATACCTGTTAGCTCAGGTGAGTTTAAAAGGCTGCTGTTGATAACAAGGGCATTTGCTAAATAGATGGTGTGTGTGCAACAATATACTGAAAGGTCAATTATATTGTGCAGCTTATCTCACCACCTGTAGTTATTTAGGTGAAAGCTCCAAAATGCTTGCCTAATATGTCTGTTTATCCAAAAGGAAGTATAGAGGGAGAGCTAGATAGATAGCATTGCATTACATTACATTACATGGCAATGCAATGCACAGTTGCTGAAGTTGAACCAAAATGAGCTTGTCATCTGGCTTCTGCAACTTTTAACATGAAAAATCCAATGAGGAGAAGAAAAGCAAAGCCAAAGAGTCCATCCCAAAATCCGACAAACAAGCAAAATGAACAAAAAGCATTGAATTCAATTCTTTCTGATTTTAGAAACTGCATTAAAGAAGGGGTGCACCGGTCCTGGAGATACTGCAATACCAGGTCAATGCGTGGAGTGGACAGAGCAAGCTCTTTTTCCATCTCCCTGTTCTAAAAATCCATTTAATATATGGTCCCCAGATAGGGGACGTATCAGATATTAAACTGATAAGAACAGATACTACACTTGATCTTAGCCAAAAGGCCGAGAAGCGATAACCAGAATTGGTTTCCGACTACGGTGCCACCCAAGGATTCTGAAAAGTCCATTTGTGGAGATGGCCACCTGGACTCCCGTTAAGAAGACATGCTGTCAACCTCTAGATCCCTCACATGCCTGCACTTTTCGGCTTGCTGCTGCTGCAATCCACGCGTTTTAGATCTGCATAACTCCACCTCTTTTAGCACAGTACCCTCAACCCCCGGCTGTTCCCACCCGCCTCAACACCGTTGGAAGGGAGGAAAACCAATTAAGGCGGGGGGGGGGGTGGAACGAGCAGCTGTCTACCCTTAGCAGGAGGGTTGCTGATTAATTACCTCTCCTGCTGCTGCTGCTGGCTGTCCAGCAGCAGACTGAAGGTGGCTGCTGCTGTGCGCAGGTATATAAAGGCTCAGAGCCTATTATGACACGCGCAGCCAGCGTTCCATTGCCACATTCCGTCTACTGCAGGCGGGATACCTGGATGGCTGAATGTCACTGAGAAGCTCACAGAGACCGCCATAAGCAACAGTTTAAAAGAATGCCACAGACTAATCAACCAAACTTTTTGGGTTGGTTTCTCTTTTATAGTCTGCAGGCATTAAATGAAAGAAGTCAGTGTTCCAGCAGAGGGAGACAACGTTTCAGAAAAGGCATTGTAGCAAACCAAAAAAGAAATTTTAAGCGCAGCAGAGTAACCAGCTCACATACCTGTTAGCTCAGGTGAGTTTAAAAGGCTGCTGTTGATAACAAGGGCATTTGCTAAATAGATGGTGTGTGTGCAACAATATACTGAAAGGTCAATTATATTGTGCAGCTTATCTCACCACCTGTAGTTATTTAGGTGAAAGCTCCAAAATGCTTGCCTAATATGTCTGTTTATCCAAAAGGAAGTATAGAGGGAGAGCTAGATAGATAGCATTGCATTACATTACATTACATGGCAATGCAATGCACAGTTGCTGAAGTTGAACCAAAATGAGCTTGTCATCTGGCTTCTGCAACTTTTAACATGAAAAATCCAATGAGGAGAAGAAAAGCAAAGCCAAAGAGTCCATCCCAAAATCCGACAAACAATCAAAATGAACAAAAAGCATTGAATTCAATTCTTTCTGATTTTAGAAACTGCATTAAAGAAGGGGTGCACTGGTCCTGGAGATACTGCAATACCAGGTCAATGCGTGGAGTGGACAGAGCAAGCTCTTTTTCCATCTCCCTGTTCTAAAAATCCATTTAATATATGGTCCCCAGATAGGGGACGTATCAGATATTAAACTGATAAGAACAGATACTACACTTGATCTTAGCCAAAAGGCCGAGAAGCGATAACCAGAATTGGTTTCCGACTACGGTGTCACCCAAGGATTCTGAAAAGTCCATTTGTGGAGATGGCCACCTGGACTCCCGTTAAGAAGACATGCTGTCAACCTCTAGATCCCTCACATGCCTGCACTTTTCGGCTTGCTGCTGCTGCAATCCACGCGTTTTAGATCTGCATAACTCCACCTCTTTTAGCACAGTACCCTCAACCCCCGGCTGTTCCCACCCGCCTCAACACCGTTGGAAGGGAGGAGAACCAATTAAGGCGGGGGGGGGGGGTGGAACGAGCAGCTGTCTACCCTTAGCAGGAGGGTTGCTGATTAATTACCTCTCCTGCTGCTGCTGCTGCTGGCTGTCCAGCAGCAGACTGAAGGTGGCTGCTGCTGTGCGCAGGTATATAAAGGCTCAGAGCCTATTATGACACGCGCAGCCAGCGTTCCATTGCCACATTCCGTCTACTGCAGGCGGGATACCTGGATGGCTGAATGTCACTGAGAAGCTCACAGAGACCGCCATAAGCAACAGTTTAAAAGAATGCCACAGACTAATCAACCAAACTTTTTGGGTTGGTTTCTCTTTTATAGTCTGCAGGCATTAAATGAA
Organism: Phyllobates terribilis; assembly: GCF_046119375.1. Lineage (NCBI taxonomy): Eukaryota > Metazoa > Chordata > Amphibia > Anura > Dendrobatidae > Phyllobates > Phyllobates terribilis. Next base: position 710,125 of record NW_027362898.1, on the reverse strand, counting down.
AGAAGTCAGTGTTCCAGCAGAGGGAGACAACGTTTCAGAAAAGGCATTGTAGCAAACCAAAAAAGAAATTTTAAGCGCAGCAGAGTAACCAGCTCACATACCTGTTAGCTCAGGTGAGTTTAAAAGGCTGCTGTTGATAACAAGGGCATTTGCTAAATAGATGGTGTGTGTGCAACAATATACTGAAAGGTCAATTATATTGTGCAGCTTATCTCACCACCTGTAGTTATTTAGGTGAAAGCTCCAAAATGCTTGCCTAATATGTCTGTTTATCCAAAAGGAAGTATAGAGGGAGAGCTAGATAGATAGCATTGCATTACATTACATTACATGGCAATGCAATGCACAGTTGCTGAAGTTGAACCAAAATGAGCTTGTCATCTGGCTTCTGCAACTTTTAACATGAAAAATCCAATGAGGAGAAGAAAAGCAAAGCCAAAGAGTCCATCCCAAAATCCGACAAACAAGCAAAATGAACAAAAAGCATTGAATTCAATTCTTTCTGATTTTAGAAACTGCATTAAAGAAGGGGTGCACCGGTCCTGGAGATACTGCAATACCAGGTCAATGCGTGGAGTGGACAGAGCAAGCTCTTTTTCCATCTCCCTGTTCTAAAAATCCATTTAATATATGGTCCCCAGATAGGGGACGTATCAGATATTAAACTGATAAGAACAGATACTACACTTGATCTTAGCCAAAAGGCCGAGAAGCGATAACCAGAATTGGTTTCCGACTACGGTGCCACCCAAGGATTCTGAAAAGTCCATTTGTGGAGATGGCCACCTGGACTCCCGTTAAGAAGACATGCTGTCAACCTCTAGATCCCTAACATGCCTGCACTTTTCGGCTTGCTGCTGCTGCAATCCACGCGTTTTAGATCTGCATAACTCCACCTCTTTTAGCACAGTACCCTCAACCCCCGGCTGTTCCCACCCGCCTCAACACCGTTGGAAGGGAGGAGAACCAATTAAGGCGGGGGGGGCGGTGGAACGAGCAGCTGTCTACCCTTAGCAGGAGGGTTGCTGATTAATTACCTCTCCTGCTGCTGCTGCTGGCTGTCCAGCAGCAGACTGAAGGTGGCTGCTGCTGTGCGCAGGTATATAAAGGCTCAGAGCCTATTATGACACGCGCAGCCAGCGTTCCATTGCCACATTCCGTCTACTGCAGGCGGGATACCTGGATGGCTGAATGTCACTGAGAAGCTCACAGAGACCGCCATAAGCAACAGTTTAAAAGAATGCCACAGAGTAATCAACCAAACTTTTTGGGTTGGTTTCTCTTTTATAGTCTGCAGGCATTAAATGAAAGAAGTCAGTGTTCCAGCAGAGGGAGACAACGTTTCAGAAAAGGCATTGTAGCAAACCAAAAAAGAAATTTTAAGCGCAGCAGAGTAACCAGCTCACATACCTGTTAGCTCAGGTGAGTTTAAAAGGCTGCTGTTGATAACAAGGGCATTTGCTAAATAGATGGTGTGTGTGCAACAATATACTGAAAGGTCAATTATATTGTGCAGCTTATCTCACCACCTGTAGTTATTTAGGTGAAAGCTCCAAAATGCTTGCCTAATATGTCTATTTATCCAAAAGGAAGTATAGAGGGAGAGCTAGATAGATAGCATTGCATTACATTACATTACATGGCAATGCAATGCACAGTTGCTGAAGTTGAACCAAAATGAGCTTGTCATCTGGCTTCTGCAACTTTTAACATGAAAAATCCAATGAGGAGAAGAAAAGCAAAGCCAAAGAGTCCATCCTAAAATCCGACAAACAAGCAAAATGAACAAAAAGCATTGAATTCAATTCTTTCTGATTTTAGAAACTGCATTAAAGAAGGGGTGCACCGGTCCTGGAGATACTGCAATACCAGGTCAATGCGTGGAGTGGACAGAGCAAGCTCTTTTTCCATCTCCCTGTTCTAAAAATCCATTTAATATATGGTCCCCAGATAGGGGACGTATCAGATATTAAACTGATAAGAACAGATACTACACTTGATCTTAGCCAAAAGGCCGAGAAGCGATAACCAGAATTGGTTTCCGACTACGGTGCCACCCAAGGATTCTGAAAAGTCCATTTGTGGAGATGGCCACCTGGACTCCTGTTAAGAAGACATGCTGTCAACCTCTAGATCCCTCACATGCCTGCACTTTTCGGCTTGCTGCTGCTGCAATCCACGCGTTTTAGATCTGCATAACTCCACCTCTTTTAGCACAGTACCCTCAACCCCCGGCTGTTCCCACCCGCCTCAACACCGTTGGAAGGGAGGAGAACCAATTAAGGCTGGGGGGGGGGGTGGAACGAGCAGCTGTCTACCCTTAGCAGGAGGGTTGCTGATTAATTACCTCTCCTGCTGCTGCTGCTGCTGGCTGTCCAGCAGCAGACTGAAGGTGGCTGCTGCTGTGCGCAGGTATATAAAGGCTCAGAGCCTATTATGACACGCGCAGCCAGCGTTCCATTGCCACATTCCGTCTACTGCAGGCGGGATACCTGGATGGCTGAATGTCACTGAGAAGCTCACAGAGACCGCCATAAGCAACAGTTTAAAAGAATGCCACAGACTAATCAACCAAACTTTTTGGGTTGGTTTCTCTTTTATAGTCTGCAGGCATTAAATGAAAGAAGTCAGTGTTCCAGCAGAGGGAGACAACGTTTCAGAAAAGGCATTGTAGCAAACCAAAAAAGAAATTTTAAGCGCAGCAGAGTAACCAGCTCACATACCTGTTAGCTCAGGTGAGTTTAAAAGGCTGCTGTTGATAACAAGGGCATTTGCTAAATAGATGGTGTGTGTGCAACAATATACTGAAAGGTCAATTATATTGTGCAGCTTATCTCACCACCTGTAGTTATTTAGGTGAAAGCTCCAAAATGCTTGCCTAATATGTCTGTTTATTCAAAAGGAAGTATAGAGGGAGAGCTAGATAGATAGCATTGCATTACATTACATTACATGGCAATGCAATGCACAGTTGCTGAAGTTGAACCAAAATGAGCTTGTCATCTGGCTTCTGCAACTTTTAACATGAAAAATCCAATGAGGAGAAGAAAAGCAAAGCCAAAGAGTCCATCCCAAAATCCGACAAACAAGCAAAATGAACAAAAAGCATTGAATTCAATTCTTTCTGATTTTAGAAACTGCATTAAAGAAGGGGTGCACCGGTCCTGGAGATACTGCAATACCAGGTCAATGCGTGGAGTGGACAGAGCAAGCTCTTTTTCCATCTCCCTGTTCTAAAAATCCATTTAATATATGGTCCCCAGATAGGGGACGTATCAGATATTAAACTGATAAGAACAGATACTACACTTGATCTTAGCCAAAAGGCCGAGAAGCGATAACCAGAATTGGTTTCCGACTACGGTGCCACCCAAGGATTCTGAAAAGTCCATTTGTGGAGATGGCCTCCTGGACTCCCGTTAAGAAGACATGCTGTCAACCTCTAGATCCCTCACATGCCTGCACTTTTCGGCTTGCTGCTGCTGCAATCCACGCGTTTTAGATCTGCATAACTCCACCTCTTTTAGCACAGTACCCTCAACCCCCGGCTGTTCCCACCCGCCTCAACACCGTTGGAAGGGAGGAAAACCAATTAAGGCGGGGGGGGGGGTGGAACGAGCAGCTGTCTACCCTTAGCAGGAGGGTTGCTGATTAATTACCTCTCCTGCTGCTGCTGCTGGCTGTCCAGCAGCAGACTGAAGGTGGCTGCTGCTGTGCGCAGGTATATAAAGGCTCAGAGCCTATTATGACACGCGCAGCCAGCGTTCCATTGCCACATTCCGTCTACTGCAGGCGGGATACCTGGATGGCTGAATGTCACTGAGAAGCTCACAGAGACCGCCATAAGCAACAGTTTAAAAGAATGCCACAGACTAATCAACCAAACTTTTTGGGTTGGTTTCTCTTTTATAGTCTGCAGGCATTAAATGAAAGAAGTCAGTGTTCCAGCAGAGGGAGACAACGTTTCAGAAAAGGCATTGTAGCAAACCAAAAAAGAAATTTTAAGCGCAGCAGAGTAACCAGCTCACATACCTGTTAGCTCAGGTGAGTTTAAAAGGCTGCTGTTGATAACAAGGGCATTTGCTAAATAGATGGTGTGTGTGCAACAATATACTGAAAGGTCAATTATATTGTGCAGCTTATCTCACCACCTGTAGTTATTTAGGTGAAAGCTCCAAAATGCTTGCCTAATATGTCTGTTTATCCAAAAGGAAGTATAGAGGGAGAGCTAGATAGATAGCATTGCATTACATTACATTACATAGCAATGCAATGCACAGTTGCTGAAGTTGAACCAAAATGAGCTTGTCATCTGGCTTCTGCAACTTTTAACATGAAAAATCCAATGAGGAGAAGAAAAGCAAAGCCAAAGAGTCCATCCCAAAATCCGACAAACAAGCAAAATGAACAAAAAGCATTGAATTCAATTCTTTCTGATTTTAGAAACTGCATTAAAGAAGGGGTGCACCGGTCCTGGAGATACTGCAATACCAGGTCAATGCGTGGAGTGGACAGAGCAAGCTCTTTTTCCATCTCCCTGTTCTAAAAATCCATTTAATATATGGTCCCCAGATAGGGGACGTATCAGATATTAAACTGATAAGAACAGATACTACACTTGATCTTAGCCAAAAGGCCGAGAAGCGATAACCAGAATTGGTTTCCGACTACGGTGCCACCCAAGGATTCTGAAAAGTCCATTTGTGGAGATGGCCACCTGGACTCCCGTTAAGAAGACATGCTGTCAACCTCTAGATCCCTCACATGCCTGCACTTTTCGGCTTGCTGCTGCTGCAATCCACGCGTTTTAGATCTGCATAACTCCACCTCTTTTAGCACAGTACCCTCAACCCCCGGCTGTTCCCACCCGCCTCAACACCGTTGGAAGGGAGGAGAACCAATTAAGGCGGGGGGGGGGTGGAACGAGCAGCTGTCTACCCTTAGCAGGAGGGTTGCTGATTAATTACCTCTCCTGCTGCTGCTGCTGCTGGCTGTCCAGCAGCAGACTGAAGGTGGCTACTGCTGTGCGCAGGTATATAAAGGCTCAGAGCCTATTATGACACGCGCAGCCAGCGTTCCATTGCCACATTCCGTCTACTGCAGGCGGGATACCTGGATGGCTGAATGTCACTGAGAAGCTCACAGAGACCGCCATAAGCAACAGTTTAAAAGAATGCCACAGACTAATCAACCAAACTTTTTGGGTTGGTTTCTCTTTTATAGTCTGCAGGCATTAAATGAAAGAAGTCAGTGTTCCAGCAGAGGGAGACAACGTTTCAGAAAAGGCATTGTAGCAAACCAAAAAAGAAATTTTAAGCGCAGCAGAGTAACCAGCTCACATACCTGTTAGCTCAGGTGAGTTTAAAAGGCTGCTGTTGATAACAAGGGCATTTGCTAAATAGATGGTGTGTGTGCAACAATATACTGAAAGGTCAATTATATTGTGCAGCTTATCTCACCACCTGTAGTTATTTAGGTGAAAGCTCCAAAATGCTTGCCTAATATGTCTGTTTATCCAAAAGGAAGTATAGAGGGAGAGCTAGATAGATAGCATTGCATTACATTACATTACATGGCAATGCAATGCACAGTTGCTGAAGTTGAACCAAAATGAGCTTGTCATCTGGCTTCTGCAACTTTTAACATGAAAAATCCAATGAGGAGAAGAAAAGCAAAGCCAAAGAGTCCATCCCAAAATCCGACAAACAAGCAAAATGAACAAAAAGCATTGAATTCAATTCTTTCTGATTTTAGAAACTGCATTAAAGAAGGGGTGCACCGGTCCTGGAGATACTGCAATACCAGGTCAATGCGTGGAGTGGACAGAGCAAGCTCTTTTTCCATCTCCCTGTTCTAAAAATTCATTTAATATATGGTCCCCAGATAGGGGACGTATCAGATATTAAACTGATAAGAACAGATACTACACTTGATCTTAGCCAAAAGGCCGAGAAGCGATAACCAGAATTGGTTTCCGACTACGGTGCCACCCAAGGATTCTGAAAAGTCCATTTGTGGAGATGGCCACCTGGACTCCCGTTAAGAAGACATGCTGTCAACCTCTAGATCCCTCACATGCCTGCACTTTTCGGCTTGCTGCTGCTGCAATCCACGCGTTTTAGATCTGCATAACTCCACCTCTTTTAGCACAGTACCCTCAACCCCCGGCTGTTCCCACCCGCCTCAACACTGTTGGAAGGGAGGAGAACCAATTAAGGCGGGGGGGGGGGTGGAACGAGCAGCTGTCTACCCTTAGCAGGAGGGTTGCTGATTAATTACCTCTCCTGCTGCTGCTGCTGCTGGCTGTCCAGCAGCAGACTGAAGGTGGCTGCTGCTGTGCGCAGGTATATAAAGGCTCAGAGCCTATTATGACACGCGCAGCCAGCGTTCCATTGCCACATTCCGTCTACTGCAGGCGGGATACCTGGATGGCTGAATGTCACTGAGAAGCTCACAGAGACCGCCATAAGCAACAGTTTAAAAGAATGCCACAGACTAATCAACCAAACTTTTTGGGTTGGTTTCTCTTTTATAGTCTGCAGGCATTAAATGAAAGAAGTCAGTGTTCCAGCAGAGGGAGACAACGTTTCAGAAAAGGCATTGTAGCAAACCAAAAAAGAAATTTTAAGCGCAGCAGAGTAACCAGCTCACATACCTGTTAGCTCAGGTGAGTTTAAAAGGCTGCTGTTGATAACAAGGGCATTTGCTAAATAGATGGTGTGTGTGCAACAATATACTGAAAGGTCAATTATATTGTGCAGCTTATCTCACCACCTGTAGTTATTTAGGTGAAAGCTCCAAAATGCTTGCCTAATATGTCTGTTTATCCAAAAGGAAGTATAGAGGGAGAGCTAGATAGATAGCATTGCATTACATTACATTACATGGCAATGCAATGCACAGTTGCTGAAGTTGAACCAAAATGAGCTTGTCATCTGGCTTCTGCAACTTTTAACATGAAAAATCCAATGAGGAGAATAAAAGCAAAGCCAAAGAGTCCATCCCAAAATCCGACAAACAAGCAAAATGAACAAAAAGCATTGAATTCAATTCTTTCTGATTTTAGAAACTGCATTAAAGAAGGGGTGCACCGGTCCTGGAGATACTGCAATACCAGGTCAATGCGTGGAGTGGACAGAGCAAGCTCTTTTTCCATCTCCCTGTTCTAAAAATTCATTTAATATATGGTCCCCAGATAGGGGACGTATCAGATATTAAACTGATAAGAACAGATACTACACTTGATCTTAGCCAAAAGGCCGAGAAGCGATAACCAGAATTGGTTTCCGACTACGGTGCCACCCAAGGATTCTGAAAAGTCCATTTGTGGAGATGGCCACCTGGACTCCCGTTAAGAAGACATGCTGTCAACCTCTAGATCCCTCACATGCCTGCACTTTTCGGCTTGCTGCTGCTGCAATCCACGCGTTTTAGATCTGCATAACTCCACCTCTTTTAGCACAGTACCCTCAACCCCCGGCTGTTCCCACCCGCCTCAACACCGTTGGAAGGGAGGAGAACCAATTAAGGCGGGGGGGGGGTGGAACGAGCAGCTGTCTACCCTTAGCAGGAGGGTTGCTGATTAATTACCTCTCCTGCTGCTGCTGCTGCTGGCTGTCCAGCAGCAGACTGAAGGTGGCTGCTGCTGTGCGCAGGTATATAAAGGCTCAGAGCCTATTATGACACGCGCAGCCAGCGTTCCATTGCCACATTCCGTCTACTGCAGGCGGGATACCTGGATGGCTGAATGTCACTGAGAAGCTCACAGAGACCGCCATAAGCAACAGTTTAAAAGAATGCCACAGACTAATCAACCAAACTTTTTGGGTTGGTTTCTCTTTTATAGTCTGCAGGCATTAAATGAAAGAAGTCAGTGTTCCAGCAGAGGGAGACAACGTTTCAGAAAAGGCATTGTAGCAAACCAAAAAAGAAATTTTAAGCGCAGCAGAGTAACCAGCTCACATACCTGTTAGCTCAGGTGAGTTTAAAAGGCTGCTGTTGATAACAAGGGCATTTGCTAAATAGATGGTGTGTGTGCAACAATATACTGAAAGGTCAATTATATTGTGCAGCTTATCTCACCACCTGTAGTTATTTAGGTGAAAGCTCCAAAATGCTTGCCTAATATGTCTGTTTATCCAAAAGGAAGTATAGAGGGAGAGCTAGATAGATAGCATTGCATTACATTACATTACATGGCAATGCAATGCACAGTTGCTGAAGTTGAACCAAAATGAGCTTGTCATCTGGCTTCTGCAACTTTTAACATGAAAAATCCAATGAGGAGAAGAAAAGCAAAGCCAAAGAGTCCATCCCAAAATCCGACAAACAAGCAAAATGAACAAAAAGCATTGAATTCAATTCTTTCTGATTTTAGAAACTGCATTAAAGAAGGGGTGCACCGGTCCTGGAGATACTGCAATACCAGGTCAATGCGTGGAGTGGACAGAGCAAGCTCTTTTTCCATCTCCCTGTTCTAAAAATCCATTTAATATATGGTCCCCAGATAGGGGACGTATCAGATATTAAACTGATAAGAACAGATACTACACTTGATCTTAGCCAAAAGGCCGAGAAGCGATAACCAGAATTGGTTTCCGACTACGGTGCCACCCAAGGATTCTGAAAAGTCCATTTGTGGAGATGGCCACCTGGACTCCCGTTAAGAAGACATGCTGTCAACCTCTAGATCCCTCACATGCCTGCACTTTTCGGCTTGCTGCTGCTGCAATCCACGCGTTTTAGATCTGCATAACTCCACCTCTTTTAGCACAGTACCCTCAACCCCCGGCTGTTCCCACCCGCCTCAACACCGTTGGAAGGGAGGAGAACCAATTAAGGCGGGGGGGGGTGGAACGAGCAGCTGTCTACCCTTAGCAGGAGGGTTGCTGATTAATTACCTCTCCTGCTGCTGCTGCTGCTGGCTGTCCAGCAGCAGACTGAAGGTGGCTGCTGCTGTGCGCAGGTATATAAAGGCTCAGAGCCTATTATGACACGCGCAGCCAGCGTTCCATTGCCACATTCCGTCTACTGCAGGCGGGATACCTGGATGGCTGAATGTCACTGAGAAGCTCACAGAGACCGCCATAAGCAACAGTTTAAAAGAATGCCACAGACTAATCAACCAAACTTTTTGGGTTGGTTTCTCTTTTATAGTCTGCAGGCATTAAATGAAAGAAGTCAGTGTTCCAGCAGAGGGAGACAACGTTTCAGAAAAGGCATTGTAGCAAACCAAAAAAGAAATTTTAAGCGCAGCAGAGTAACCAGCTCACATACCTGTTAGCTCAGGTGAGTTTAAAAGGCTGCTGTTGATAACAAGGGCATTTGCTAAATAGATGGTGTGTGTGCAACAATATACTGAAAGGTCAATTATATTGTGCAGCTTATCTCACCACCTGTAGTTATTTAGGTGAAAGCTCCAAAATGCTTGCCTAATATGTCTGTTTATCCAAAAGGAAGTATAGAGGGAGAGCTAGATAGATAGCATTGCATTACATTACATTACATGGCAATGCAATGCACAGTTGCTGAAGTTGAACCAAAATGAGCTTGTCATCTGGCTTCTGCAACTTTTAACATGAAAAATCCAATGAGGAGAAGAAAAGCAAAGCCAAAGAGTCCATCCCAAAATCCGACAAACAAGCAAAATGAACAAAAAGCATTGAATTCAATTCTTTCTGATTTTAGAAACTGCATTAAAGAAGGGGTGCACCGGTCCTGGAGATACTGCAATACCAGGTCAATGCGTGGAGTGGACAGAGCAAGCTCTTTTTCCATCTCCCTGTTCTAAAAATCCATTTAATATATGGTCCCCAGATAGGGGACGTATCAGATATTAAACTGATAAGAACAGATACTACACTTGATCTTAGCCAAAAGGCCGAGAAGCGATAACCAGAATTGGTTTCCGACTACGGTGCCACCCAAGGATTCTGAAAAGTCCATTTGTGGAGATGGCCACCTGGACTCCCGTTAAGAAGACATGCTGTCAACCTCTAGATCCCTCACATGCCTGCACTTTTCGGCTTGCTGCTGCTGCAATCCACGCGTTTTAGATCTGCATAACTCCACCTCTTTTAGCACAGTACCCTCAACCCCCGGCTGTTCCCACCCGCCTCAACACCGTTGGAAGGGAGGAGAACCAATTAAGGCGGGGGGGGGGGGGGTGGAACGAGCAGCTGTCTACCCTTAGCAGGAGGGTTGCTGATTAATTACCTCTCCTGCTGCTGCTGCTGCTGGCTGTCCAGCAGCAGACTGAAGGTGGCTGCTGCTGTGCGCAGGTATATAAAGGCTCAGAGCCTATTATGACACGCGCAGCCAGCGTTCCATTGCCACATTCCGTCTACTGCAGGCGGGATACCTGGATGGCTGAATGTCACTGAGAAGCTCACAGAGACCGCCATAAGCAACAGTTTAAAAGAATGCCACAGACTAATCAACCAAACTTTTTGGGTTGGTTTCTCTTTTATAGTCTGCAGGCATTAAATGAAAGAAGTCAGTGTTCCAGCAGAGGGAGACAACGTTTCAGAAAAGGCATTGTAGCAAACCAAAAAAGAAATTTTAAGCGCAGCAGAGTAACCAGCTCACATACCTGTTAGCTCAGGTGAGTTTAAAAGGCTGCTGTTGATAACAAGGGCATTTGCTAAATAGATGGTGTGTGTGCAACAATATACTGAAAGGTCAATTATATTGTGCAGCTTATCTCACCACCTGTAGTTATTTAGGTGAAAGCTCCAAAATGCTTGCCTAATATGTCTGTTTATCCAAAAGGAAGTATAGAGGGAGAGCTAGATAGATAGCATTGCATTACATTACATTACATGGCAATGCAATGCACAGTTGCTGAAGTTGAACCAAAATGAGCTTGTCATCTGGCTTCTGCAACTTTTAACATGAAAAATCCAATGAGGAGAAGAAAAGCAAAGCCAAAGAGTCCATCCCAAAATCCGACAAACAAGCAAAATGAACAAAAAGCATTGAATTCAATTCTTTCTGATTTTAGAAACTGCATTAAAGAAGGGGTGCACAGGTCCTGGAGATACTGCAATACCAGGTCAATGCGTGGAGTGGACAGAGCAAGCTCTTTTTCCATCTCCCTGTTCTAAAAATCCATTTAATATATGGTCCCCAGATAGGGGACGTATCAGATATTAAACTGATAAGAACAGATACTACACTTGATCTTAGCCAAAAGGCAGAGAAGCGATAACCAGAATTGGTTTCCGACTACGGTGCCACCCAAGGATTCTGAAAAGTCCATTTGTGGAGATGGCCACCTGGACTCCCGTTAAGAAGACATGCTGTCAACCTCTAGATCCCTCACATGCCTGCACTTTTCGGCTTGCTGCTGCTGCAATCCACGCGTTTTAGATCTGCATAACTCCACCTCTTTTAGCACAGTACCCTCAACCCCCGGCTGTTCCCACCCGCCTCAACACCGTTGGAAGGGAGGAGAACCAATTAAGGCGGGGGGGGGGGGGGTGGAACGAGCAGCTGTCTACCCTTAGCAGGAGGGTTGCTGATTAATTACCTCTCCTGCTGCTGCTGCTGCTGGCTGTCCAGCAGCAGACTGAAGGTGGCTGCTGCTGTGCGCAGGTATATAAAGGCTCAGAGCCTATTATGACACGCGCAGCCAGCGTTCCATTGCCACATTCCGTCTACTGCAGGCGGGATACCTGGATGGCTGAATGTCACTGAGAAGCTCACAGAGACCGCCATAAGCAACAGTTTAAAAGAATGCCACAGACTAATCAACCAAACTTTTTGGGTTGGTTTCTCTTTTATAGTCTGCAGGCATTAAATGAAAGAAGTCAGTGTTCCAGCAGAGGGAGACAACATTTCAGAAAAGGCATTGTAGCAAACCAAAAAAGAAATTTTAAGCGCAGCAGAGTAACCAGCTCACATACCTGTTAGCTCAGGTGAGTTTAAAAGGCTGCTGTTGATAACAAGGGCATTTGCTAAATAGATGGTGTGTGTGCAACAATATACTGAAAGGTCAATTATATTGTGCAGCTTATCTCACCACCTGTAGTTATTTAGGTGAAAGCTCCAAAATGCTTGCCTAATATGTCTGTTTATCCAAAAGGAAGTATAGAGGGAGAGCTAGATAGATAGCATTGCATTACATTACATTACATGGCAATGCAATGCACAGTTGCTGAAGTTGAACCAAAATGAGCTTGTCATCTGGCTTCTGCAACTTTTAACATGAAAAATCCAATGAGGAGAAGAAAAGCAAAGCCAAAGAGTCCATCCCAAAATCCGACAAACAAGCAAAATGAACAAAAAGCATTGAATTCAATTCTTTCTGATTTTAGAAACTGCATTAAAGAAGGGGTGCACCGATCCTGGAGATACTGCAATACCAGGTCAATGCGTGGAGTGGACAGAGCAAGCTCTTTTTCCATCTCCCTGTTCTAAAAATCCATTTAATATATGGTCCCCAGATAGGGGACGTATCAGATATTAAACTGATAAGAACAGATACTACACTTGATCTTAGCCAAAAGGCCGAGAAGCGATAACCAGAATTGGTTTCCGACTACGGTGCCACCCAAGGATTCTGAAAAGTCCATTTGTGGAGATGGCCACCTGGACTCCCGTTAAGAAGACATGCTGTCAACCTCTAGATCCCTCACATGCCTGCACTTTTCGGCTTGCTGCTGCTGCAATCCACGCGTTTTAGATCTGCATAACTCCACCTCTTTTAGCACAGTACCCTCAACCCCCGGCTGTTCCCACCCGCCTCAACACCGTTGGAAGGGAGGAGAACCAATTAAGGTGGGGGGGTGGGGGTGGAACGAGCAGCTGTCTACCCTTAGCAGGAGGGTTGCTGATTAATTACCTCTCCTGCTGCTGCTGCTGCTGGCTGTCCAGCAGCAGACTGAAGGTGGCTGCTGCTGTGCGCAGGTATATAAAGGCTCAGAGCCTATTATGACACGCGCAGCCAGCGTTCCATTGCCACATTCCGTCTACTGCAGGCGAGATACCTGGATGGCTGAATGTCACTGAGAAGCTCACAGAGACCGCCATAAGCAACAGTTTAAAAGAATGCCACAGACTAATCAACCAAACTTTTTGGGTTGGTTTCTCTTTTATAGTCTGCAGGCATTAAATGAAAGAAGTCAGTGTTCCAGCAGAGGGAGACAACGTTTCAGAAAAGGCATTGTAGCAAACCAAAAAAGAAATTTTAAGTGCAGCAGAGTAACCAGCTCACATACCTGTTAGCTCAGGTGAGTTTAAAAGGCTGCTGTTGATAACAAGGGCATTTGCTAAATAGATGGTGTGTGTGCAACAATATACTGAAAGGTCAATTATATTGTGCAGCTTATCTCACCACCTGTAGTTATTTAGGTGAAAGCTCCAAAATGCTTGCCTAATATGTCTGTTTATCCAAAAGGAAGTATAGAGGGAGAGCTAGATAGATAGCATTGCATTACATTACATTACATGGCAATGCAATGCACAGTTGCTGAAGTTGAACCAAAATGAGCTTGTCATCTGGCTTCTGCAACTTTTAACATGAAAAATCCAATGAGGAGAAGAAAAGCAAAGCCAAAGAGTCCATCCCAAAATCCGACAAACAAGCAAAATGAACAAAAAGCATTGAATTCAATTCTTTCTGATTTTAGAAACTGCATTAAAGAAGGGGTGCACCGGTCCTGGAGATACTGCAATACCAGGTCAATGCGTGGAGTGGACAGAGCAAGCTCTTTTTCCATCTCCCTGTTCTAAAAATCCATTTAATATATGGTCCCCAGATAGGGGACGTATCAGATATTAAACTGATAAGAACAGATTTTTTTTTAATTTGGCTATCCCCCACATGGGGATAAAAACCGTTTATTTAAAATTTAACAAATTACAGAAATAAAACCATTACATCCACATTACACTTTCGGGACTTCAAAGAAAAATAAAAATTCCATCACAGCAAATTTTACAAGACTTCAAATATTCCATAGGTTAAAAAGCCATTTGCCTGCCAATGTTACATTCTTTTTCCTGTCCAATAAATAGTATATGTACATTTCACTTTTACAAAAGGCTAAAACATCATCTACTGGTAACATTTCATGTTTAAAAACAGCAATATTTCTAGCATTCCAGAGCGCTATCTTGGCACAATTCACTATCTTCCACGCCATTATTTTTTGGTCCATTGTTGGGCATTCCAGAAGACCATATAACACTGATGCAAAATTAAAGTCCTTGAGGTCCACCATTTTCTCCAGCAGGGGGATTAGTCTTCTCCAGAACTCTTTAGCAAAAGCACAAGTCCATAAAAGATGCTTCACTGTCTCTTCTTCTTGACAACCTTCTCTTGGGCAGATGGCAGACCTCACAAAACCTCTTCTGTACTGGAATGCCCGGCAAGGAAGACAGTGGTGTGCGCAGCTCCAAGACATGTCTTTCTGTACATTAAAAAGATAAGGGGCGTTAATCATTTTCCATATGTGTACAGTTTTGTCATCATCATAACGTTCAATATCACACAACGTCACATCAGTACTAATTTGTTTGAGTAGTGTCTTGCTGTTACATAGATCCCCTGTCTGTTTCTTATTCAAATTAAAATCAAGAATAATTTTCTTTAAAATCTCATAATGTGCAGGTAGGTTAAAAGCATAAGGAAAGGATAAAACCGTTTCAAACCAACCAAACCTTCTCATGAGAAAACCAGTGTTAAAACGCATAAAATAGGAAAGGTAATTATCTTTAAAAAGGGTTTTAAAACAGAAACAGAAAAAATGTATTAAAAGAAACTTATCTAAAACAGGGAAATCTTTCCCACCTTTAACCTTTGGCTTTGTCACAATTTCTCTTTTGAGTTTCTCCATTTTTGAGCCCCAAAAAAAGGTAAAACATACTTTTGTAATTCGTTTCAACAAATTTGTAGGAGGGGGGAACACCAAACTAAGATATAACAGGATAGGTAATATCACCATTTTTACAATCAGAACTTTACCTTCCATTGACAGCTTTCTCATATTCCACATGCAGATTTTCTGATTAATTTTCTGTGCTGCCGCATCCCAGCTATTAAAACCATTATTAGATTCATTAAAAGAAACACCTAAAATAGTAATGGAATCTGTAACTGCAATTGGTACATCATGTAAACTCATTCCCCCGACATTTAAAATATTACATTTAGTAAGATTAATTTTAAAACCGGAAACTGTACAAAAAGACTGAATTTGGCTTATCGTTTTTTGTATTGAAGGTACATCACATCCAAACACGGCTACATCATCCATATAGCTTACAACTTTAACTTGTAGACCGTTCCCTCCGGGTAAGGGTACTCCACATATTTGCTTATCCTGGCGTATTGTACATAAAAGGGGTTCTATAGCACATATAAAAAGCAGGGGGGACAAAGGGCAACCCTGCTTCACCCCTGATTTTAAAACTACCTCTTTTGTTTTAAAACCATTAACTAAAATCTTACTCGTACAATCATTATAAAAAGCTTTAAGAGACAATAAAAACCCACCCGGAATGCCCATTTTTTCTAAAACTTTAAAAAGATAAAAATGAGACACGCGGTCAAAAGCTTTCTCAAAATCCACCGCTAGGATTGACATCTTTGTCTTTCTGGTTTTTACATCTTCAATACAATCTTTCACCAGGTTTAAATTGTCCCAGATACTACGCCCAGGTACCCCGCATACCTGATTTGCATGAATTACTTTATGTATCACCTTTTTCAACCGATTTGCACAGATCTTAGCCATAATTTTGTAATCACTATTTAAAAGAGTTATCGGCCTCCAGTTTTTAAGATCCGTTTTGTCACCTTTTTTGTATAGTAGTGATACCTCACCTTTCTTCCATGAGTTGAGTAAAACCTTATTATTAAAAACTTCGGAAAACAAATTAAACAAATCATCTTTTAAAATATCATAAAAACTTATATAAAACTCTATGGGGATACCATCAGGGCCCGGCACTTTACCATTTTTAAAACTCTTCATGGTTTCTAAAATCTCTTCCTCAACTAGAGGTTGGGATAAAAAACTTTGGGCATCAGCATCTAGGGTGGACTTGATCTCCCCCAGGAAAGTGTGTATTAAATCATGGTCTACAGTTTTTACATTAAAAAGATCATTAAAATAGACATTTACCTTATCCAATATAACGTTGATATTATTATCTCCATCTATGTTATCAATTATTGTTTTTGTCTGTTTGTTTTTCTTAAAAAAATACCTGGAACAAGTCTCATCCTCTTCTACGTGTTTTACCTTTGAACGAAAAATCAGTTCTTTTCCTTTTTGTTCCAACCACTTTGAAATTTCTCCTTTAAGACTCAATATATCATTACCTACATCCAGACCATTGTCTTTGAATTTGTACAATGTCTGTAACCTGATATTAAGAAAATTATAGATCTCAAACTTTTCTTTAGCTTTTTGTATGCTTTTCTTAATAAAGAAATCTTTAATGCTTATTTTCATTCTATCCCACCAGGAGCTAAAAGAAATATTGGGGTTTTTCCTTTTTCTACACTTTACATAAAACTCAATAAAATCCGATAAAATTTGTGGATCTTTTAAAAGGGACACATTCAATTTCCAAGATTTCTTACCACATTTCTTCTTTCCATTAATCCTCACTCTAAAAGATAAAACCTTGTGATCTGAGAGAATATTAGTTAAAACTTCACATTTCACTGGCAGTATTTTTTCTGAACCTAAAACAAAATCTATCCTGGAGCTACATGTAGAATTGCTCCAGGTGAAACCAGCGTCTATAGGGCTATCCTTGTTACATTCTTTATACACATCAGTTAATTTACAATCATTTATAATATTGCTTAACATTCCAGACGTTTTGTCATAATTTCTACTCACGGAACCGGAGCGTCGGCTTTCGCCTTTTAAAATACAATTAAAATCACCTGCCAGGATAAAAGGTTCAGAAATGTTAATAAATAAAGGTAAAATTTCCAGCATATCAGCCCTTTCATTTTTATCAGGTGACCCATAAAAATTTAAAAACTGCCATCTTGTCCCATCAATAAAAGCCTTAACTAAAAGAATACGACCCGGTAAAATATCTTGGATAAAATCAATAGACACATTTCCCTTAAAAAGTATAGCTACCCCGGCTGATCCAGTTGCATTTGATCCAGACCAGACCGATGGACCATGTTTCCACTCTTCCTTATATTTTTTGTAAGAAATCTTATGAGGGATATGACATTCTTGTAAAAAGAAAACAGAAGCTGTAAAACAGGTTAAAAAATGTAAAACAGTAGCTCTTCTGGTCTTGGATCCTATGCCTCTCACATTGAGGGAAACACCACTAATGTCAGCCATCATAACAAATGGTTAGGAAGAAACAAAAACTGGACTTTACCTATCCGATGGACGGATCAGACCACTTGGACTTTCACCAACGCCCTCTTCTGAATCCACCGTTATCAAAGAGTCTTCATCATCGGAGAAGGAACATTCACTTAAATTAAGACCCGACGCTACTGGGGTGTAGCTCGGAAGGATATTGAGAGAAAGGTTACACTGGGTCTCCATAGGCTGACCATTTAGGTCCTCGTCAGGTGGGTCTCCGAGAGGCTCCGCACTCCCCTGCTGACCCGCAGAGGGTCGTAACACAGGGGCAGGCTGCGCACATGGCGGAGCCTCAGAGTCCCCGGAGGCAGCCAGGTTCGGGGCCCCACCTGGGGCAGCAGAGCCCCGGGACCTCGGGATTCCAGAGTCTACACCCCCGTGAGGGGATGTATCCATCTCCTCCCTATTAGCCACCTCCACGGAACCATTCTTTTTCTTATTATGAGACCTCATCAAATGCCACGTACCGCCCTCGCTCTCGTGAGACCCAGTGGAAATTTTGGGCTCGGTGTCAGCCTTTTGGCGCTCTTTTTTGGCCTTACCGACCGCCCCTTTATGATCTTTCTCAGCCTTCCTTTTAGCCTCCTTATGGTCTTTCAGCCAGCTCCTGGGCTCCTGTGAGTTACCTGTCATTGACTCGGAGGGATTGTTACTAGTCGAAGCGCCCTTATCACCTCCCGAGGCTCCAGGTTGCTGTTCCTCCTCCTGAGGGGTGGTCTGATTGGCCCGTCCATTCCCGGATGTCTTGGACTTCTCCTTTTGTTTTTGTTCATCCTCTCTGAACCTGTGAGGGCAAGAAAAATAGAAATGACCAGGTGTCCGACAAAAAGAGCATTTTTTTTCATTTGGGCACTCCTTTGTGTCATGTTCAGTACTGGCACAATTTCTACAAGTGGCACCACAACTATCCTTAGAGTGCCCATAGAGACCACAATACCTACAGAAAAGTGGCATTCCTGAGAAAAAAAAATCCCCATTAGTTTGCCCTATTTTAAATCGAGCTGGAGGAAGTCTCACACCTCCAGGGAATTTTGGGTCTCTTTCACATTTTACTAAAAACTTCCATTTTGAGGTCCAGATGTTAAACTCATTCAACACTTTCCCAATCAATTTCACACTTTTAAAATAAACTGACAAAAAGGAAATAACCTCTGGTGCCGTTATGAAGGGTGAGAAGATTTTCACAACCACCATCTTTACCTCATCCAGGACGTGCTCGATAATCTGAATCCCTTTTAGACCAGGGCTATTTTCTACCGACTTAACTCTGGACAAAACATCTTTGAAAATACCTTCGCCAGTAAAGGTTACATCATAGTCTCCACGTCGAGGATAATCCTGGATAGAAAGGATTTCGTTGGTTCTGACGTGGAGCAGTTTCTCAAGCACGTCCTGGACTACATATCCCAGATTCCGCATATCGGAACCACCAGCCGTAAAGCGGACCCTTATGGTGTTCTTGAGCCTCGCATATAGAGGCACGAGGTTGGGGTCAACCTCCATGGTATGGCGCAACAAAATGCAAATTGCAACCGCCTGCAATCTACGCCTTCAGAGCTTTGTGATAAAGCACCTGAAGGCTGGGGGATCGCTGCCCGTTACCCTAGGACTAATCCCTCTCCCTAATAGCAGCAGGCAGGTGAAGCCCACCGAAGTGGACGATCCTGCCAGGCCAAGGAGAGGGGTACCTGAGTGCCCTTCAACTGAAACCTCCTGCTGTGAAGCACTTGGTCTCAGCCAAAAGGCCGAGAAGCGATAACCAGAATTGGTTTCCGACTACGGTGCCACCCAAGGATTCTGAAAAGTCCATTTGTGGAGATGGCCACCTGGACTCCCGTTAAGAAGACATGCTGTCAACCTCTAGATCCCTCACATGCCTGCACTTTTCGGCTTGCTGCTGCTGCAATCCACGCGTTTTAGATCTGCATAACTCCACCTCTTTTAGCACAGTACCCTCAACCCCCGGCTGTTCCCACCCGCCTCAACACCGTTGGAAGGGAGGAGAACCAATTAAGGCGGGGGGGGGGGTGGAACGAGCAGCTGTCTACCCTTAGCAGGAGGGTTGCTGATTAATTACCTCTCCTGCTGCTGCTGCTGGCTGTCCAGCAGCAGACTGAAGGTGGCTGCTGCTGTGCGCAGGTATATAAAGGCTCAGAGCCTATTATGACACGCGCAGCCAGCGTTCCATTGCCACATTCCGTCTACTGCAGGCGGGATA
Organism: Phyllobates terribilis; assembly: GCF_046119375.1. NCBI lineage: Eukaryota > Metazoa > Chordata > Amphibia > Anura > Dendrobatidae > Phyllobates > Phyllobates terribilis. The sequence continues at coordinate 690,550 of NW_027362898.1, read as the reverse complement.
CCTGGATGGCTGAATGTCACTGAGAAGCTCACAGAGACCGCCATAAGCAACAGTTTAAAAGAATGCCACAGACTAATCAACCAAACTTTTTGGGTTGGTTTCTCTTTTATAGTCTGCAGGCATTAAATGAAAGAAGTCAGTGTTCCAGCAGAGGGAGACAACGTTTCAGAAAAGGCATTGTAGCAAACCAAAAAAGAAATTTTAAGCGCAGCAGAGTAACCAGCTCACATACCTGTTAGCTCAGGTGAGTTTAAAAGGCTGCTGTTGATAACAAGGGCATTTGCTAAATAGATGGTGTGTGTGCAACAATATACTGAAAGGTCAATTATATTGTGCAGCTTATCTCACCACCTGTAGTTATTTAGGTGAAAGCTCCAAAATGCTTGCCTAATATGTCTGTTTATCCAAAAGGAAGTATAGAGGGAGAGCTAGATAGATAGCATTGCATTACATTACATTACATGGCAATGCAATGCACAGTTGCTGAAGTTGAACCAAAATGAGCTTGTCATCTGGCTTCTGCAACTTTTAACATGAAAAATCCAATGAGGAGAAGAAAAGCAAAGCCAAAGAGTCCATCCCAAAATCCGACAAACAAGCAAAATGAACAAAAAGCATTGAATTCAATTCTTTCTGATTTTAGAAACTGCATTAAAGAAGGGGTGCACCGGTCCTGGAGATACTGCAATACCAGGTCAATGCGTGGAGTGGACAGAGCAAGCTCTTTTTCCATCTCCCTGTTCTAAAAATCCATTTAATATATGGTCCCCAGATAGGGGACGTATCAGATATTAAACTGATAAGAACAGATACTACACTTGATCTTAGCCAAAAGGCCGAGAAGCGATAACCAGAATTGGTTTCCGACTACGGTGCCACCCAAGGATTCTGAAAAGTCCATTTGTGGAGATGGCCACCTGGACTCCCGTTAAGAAGACAAGCTGTCAACCTCTAGATCCCTCACATGCCTGCACTTTTCGGCTTGCTGCTGCTGCAATCCACGCGTTTTAGATCTGCATAACTCCACCTCTTTTAGCACAGTACCCTCAACCCCCGGCTGTTCCCACCCGCCTCAACACCGTTGGAAGGGAGGAGAACCAATTAAGGCGGGGGGGGGGGGGTGGAACGAGCAGCTGTCTACCCTTAGCAGGAGGGTTGCTGATTAATTACCTCTCCTGCTGCTGCTGCTGCTGGCTGTCCAGCAGCAGACTGAAGGTGGCTGCTGCTGTGCGCAGGTATATAAAGGCTCAGAGCCTATTATGACACGCGCAGCCAGCGTTCCATTGCCACATTCCGTCTACTGCAGGCGGGATACCTGGATGGCTGAATGTCACTGAGAAGCTCACAGAGACCGCCATAAGCAACAGTTTAAAAGAATGCCACAGACTAATCAACCAAACTTTTTGGGTTGGTTTCTCTTTTATAGTCTGCAGGCATTAAATGAAAGAAGTCAGTGTTCCAGCAGAGGGAGACAACGTTTCAGAAAAGGCATTGTAGCAAACCAAAAAAGAAATTTTAAGCGCAGCAGAGTAACCAGCTCACATACCTGTTAGCTCAGGTGAGTTTAAAAGGCTGCTGTTGATAACAAGGGCATTTGCTAAATAGATGGTGTGTGTGCAACAATATACTGAAAGGTCAATTATATTGTGCAGCTTATCTCACCACCTGTAGTTATTTAGGTGAAAGCTCCAAAATGCTTGCCTAATATGTCTGTTTATCCAAAAGGAAGTATAGAGGGAGAGCTAGATAGATAGCATTGCATTACATTACATTACATGGCAATGCAATGCACAGTTGCTGAAGTTGAACCAAAATGAGCTTGTCATCTGGCTTCTGCAACTTTTAACATGAAAAATCCAATGAGGAGAAGAAAAGCAAAGCCAAAGAGTCCATCCCAAAATCCGACAAACAAGCAAAATGAACAAAAAGCATTGAATTCAATTCTTTCTGATTTTAGAAACTGCATTAAAGAAGGGGTGCACCGGTCCTGGAGATACTGCAATACCAGGTCAATGCGTGGAGTGGACAGAGCGAGCTCTTTTTCCATCTCCCTGTTCTAAAAATCCATTTAATATATGGTCCCCAGATAGGGGACGTATCAGATATTAAACTGATAAGAACAGATTTTTTTCGAAAGCCCGAATTCGTGTACAAAACCCGAGTGCGCTTAAAAAAGTGACAAGTGCCACAAAAAAAGTGCACTAGGATGCTGGTCTTCTTGAAACCCTCTCCAAAAGGAGAAGGGTCCCCCAAACCATTCCCCGTCCCTCCGAGCCAAAAGGCCACAGCGAGGAACAGGGACAAAAAGCCACCTCCAGCCGAAGCCAGAGGCGACCCAATCTTACCCCCTGCACCTGCCCGAGTTCTCACCCGAGCAAGGCACTGGGAGCCAAAGACTGTGCTCCCCTCCCGGAAGAGGGGAGCCAACAACGCTCTCCTCCCAAAAGAGGAGAGCCAGGGGGGTTCAGGGGGGAGCGGAAGCTGATGGCCACACACTCCCCCCCTAGACCTGCCAAGAGAGGAACCCGTAAGGGAACCGCATCCCGACAAAATCCTAGTAGGACGTGACACACGTGAATAAGTGGACACACAGTGACAAAGAAATTAAATAAATAGTGAAGGTTTCACAGTATAATACTGCCCGGACCTTCGACCGGGAATTGAAAAATTCCCCATCCTAAGGCCAGAAGGCCCGGAATAAGGGTGTGTGCGAAGAAAGAAAATTTGAAGTGCTTGTGCAAATGTGCCATAAACTCAAGTGGGGTTCCCAATCCCAGTGAGTTAAGGCACCCCAGGATCACCACTCCTGGGGCACTTCACACTTCGGGCTTTCGATCTTCCCCGGCCCAATGGCGTCGATCCTGGGGGGCCATGCTTTCCACCAGATGACTATATTAGCCACCTGGCGTACTAACAAGCGCCTAAACCCCAGTGTGCATAATGTATCAATCTACTAGGGCGGCCAACATCCAAAACCGCCTTTTCGAAAGATACTACACTTGATCTTAGCCAAAAGGCCGAGAAGCGATAACCAGAATTGGTTTCCGACTACGGTGCCACCCAAGGATTCTGAAAAGTCCATTTGTGGAGATGGCCACCTGGACTCCCGTTAAGAAGACATGCTGTCAACCTCTAGATCCCTCACATGCCTGCACTTTTCGGCTTGCTGCTGCTGCAATCCACGCGTTTTAGATCTGCATAACTCCACCTCTTTTAGCACAGTACCCTCAACCCCCGGCTGTTCCCACCCGCCTCAACACCGTTGGAAGGGAGGAGAACCAATTAAGGCGGGGGGGGGGGTGGAACGAGCAGCTGTCTACCCTTAGCAGGAGGGTTGCTGATTAATTACCTCTCCTGCTGCTGCTGCTGCTGGCTGTCCAGCAGCAGACTGAAGGTGGCTGCTGCTGTGCGCAGGTATATAAAGGCTCAGAGCCTATTATGACACGCGCAGCCAGCGTTCCATTGCCACATTCCGTCTACTGCAGGCGGGATACCTGGATGGCTGAATGTCACTGAGAAGCTCACAGAGACCGCCATAAGCAACAGTTTAAAAGAATGCCACAGACTAATCAACCAAACTTTTTGGGTTGGTTTCTCTTTTATAGTCTGCAGGCATTAAATGAAAGAAGTCAGTGTTCCAGCAGAGGGAGACAACGTTTCAGAAAAGGCATTGTAGCAAACCAAAAAAGAAATTTTAAGCGCAGCAGAGTAACCAGCTCACATACCTGTTAGCTCAGGTGAGTTTAAAAGGCTGCTGTTGATAACAAGGGCATTTGCTAAATAGATGGTGTGTGTGCAACAATATACTGAAAGGTCAATTATATTGTGCAGCTTATCTCACCACCTGTAGTTATTTAGGTGAAAGCTCCAAAATGCTTGCCTAATATGTCTGTTTATCCAAAAGGAAGTATAGAGGGAGAGCTAGATAGATAGCATTGCATTACATTACATTACATGGCAATGCAATGCACAGTTGCTGAAGTTGAACCAAAATAAGCTTGTCATCTGGCTTCTGCAACTTTTAACATGAAAAATCCAATGAGGAGAAGAAAAGCAAAGCCAAAGAGTCCATCCCAAAATCCGACAAACAAGCAAAATGAACAAAAAGCATTGAATTCAATTCTTTCTGATTTTAGAAACTGCATTAAAGAAGGGGTGCACCGGTCCTGGAGATACTGCAATACCAGGTCAATGCGTGGAGTGGACAGAGCAAGCTCTTTTTCCATCTCCCTGTTCTAAAAATCCATTTAATATATGGTCCCCAGATAGGGGACGTATCAGATATTAAACTGATAAGAACAGATACTACACTTGATCTTAGCCAAAAGGCCGAGAAGCGATAACCAGAATTGGTTTCCGACTACTGTGCCACCCAAGGATTCTGAAAAGTCCATTTGTGGAGATGGCCACCTGGACTCCCGTTAAGAAGACATGCTGTCAACCTCTAGATCCCTCACATGCCTGCACTTTTCGGCTTGCTGCTGCTGCTATCCACGCGTTTTAGATCTGCATAACTCCACCTCTTTTAGCACAGTACCCTCAACCCCCGGCTGTTCCCACCCGCCTCAACACCGTTGGAAGGGAGGAGAACCAATTAAGGCGGGGGGGGGGTGGAACGAGCAGCTGTCTACCCTTAGCAGGAGGGTTGCTGATTAATTACCTCTCCTGCTGCTGCTGCTGCTGGCTGTCCAGCAGCAGACTGAAGGTGGCTGCTGCTGTGCGCAGGTATATAAAGGCTCAGAGCCTATTATGACACGCGCAGCCAGCGTTCCATTGCCACATTCCGTCTACTGCAGGCGGGATACCTGGATGGCTGAATGTCACTGAGAAGCTCACAGAGACCGCCATAAGCAACAGTTTAAAAGAATGCCACAGACTAATCAACCAAACTTTTTGGGTTGGTTTCTCTTTTATAGTCTGCAGGCATTAAATGAAAGAAGTCAGTGTTCCAGCAGAGGGAGACAACGTTTCAGAAAAGGCATTGTAGCAAACCAAAAAAGAAATTTTAAGCGCAGCAGAGTAACCAGCTCACATACCTGTTAGCTCAGGTGAGTTTAAAAGGCTGCTGTTGATAACAAGGGCATTTGCTAAATAGATGGTGTGTGTGCAACAATATACTGAAAGGTCAATTATATTGTGCAGCTTATCTCACCACCTGTAGTTATTTAGGTGAAAGCTCCAAAATGCTTGCCTAATATGTCTGTTTATCCAAAAGGAAGTATAGAGGGAGAGCTAGATAGATAGCATTGCATTACATTACATTACATGGCAATGCAATGCACAGTTGCTGAAGTTGAACCAAAATGAGCTTGTCATCTGGCTTCTGCAACTTTTAACATGAAAAATCCAATGAGGAGAAGAAAAGCAAAGCCAAAGAGTCCATCCCAAAATCCGACAAACAAGCAAAATGAACAAAAAGCATTGAATTCAATTCTTTCTGATTTTAGAAACTGCATTAAAGAAGGGGTGCACCGGTCCTGGAGATACTGCAATACCAGGTCAATGCGTGGAGTGGACAGAGCGAGCTCTTTTTCCATCTCCCTGTTCTAAAAATCCATTTAATATATGGTCCCCAGATAGGGGACGTATCAGATATTAAACTGATAAGAACAGATACTACACTTGATCTTAGCCAAAAGGCCGAGAAGCGATAACCAGAATTGGTTTCCGACTACGGTGCCACCCAAGGATTCTGAAAAGTCCATTTGTGGAGATGGCCACCTGGACTCCCGTTAAGAAGACATGCTGTCAACCTCTAGATCCCTCACATGCCTGCACTTTTCGGCTTGCTGCTGCTGCAATCCACGCGTTTTAGATCTGCATAACTCCACCTCTTTTAGCACAGTACCCTCAACCCCCGGCTGTTCCCACCCGCCTCAACACCGTTGGAAGGGAGGAGAACCAATTAAGGCGGGGGGGGGTGGAACGAGCAGCTGTCTACCCTTAGCAGGAGGGTTGCTGATTAATTACCTCTCCTGCTGCTGCTGCTGCTGGCTGTCCAGCAGCAGACTGAAGGTGGCTGCTGCTGTGCGCAGGTATATAAAGGCTCAGAGCCTATTATGACACGCGCAGCCAGCGTTCCATTGCCACATTCCGTCTACTGCAGGCGGGATACCTGGATGGCTGAATGTCACTGAGAAGCTCACAGAGACCGCCATAAGCAACAGTTTAAAAGAATGCCACAGACTAATCAACCAAACTTTTTGGGTTGGTTTCTCTTTTATAGTCTGCAGGCATTAAATGAAAGAAGTCAGTGTTCCAGCAGAGGGAGACAACGTTTCAGAAAAGGCATTGTAGCAAACCAAAAAAGAAATTTTAAGCGCAGCAGAGTAACCAGCTCACATACCTGTTAGCTCAGGTGAGTTTAAAAGGATGCTGTTGATAACAAGGGCATTTGCTAAATAGATGGTGTGTGTGCAACAATATACTGAAAGGTCAATTATATTGTGCAGCTTATCTCACCACCTGTAGTTATTTAGGTGAAAGCTCCAAAATGCTTGCCTAATATGTCTGTTTATCCAAAAGGAAGTATAGAGGGAGAGCTAGATAGATAGCATTGCATTACATTACATTACATGGCAATGCAATGCACAGTTGCTGAAGTTGAACCAAAATGAGCTTGTCATCTGGCTTCTGCAACTTTTAACATGAAAAATCCAATGAGGAGAAGAAAAGCAAAGCCAAAGAGTCCATCCCAAAATCCGACAAACAAGCAAAATGAACAAAAAGCATTGAATTCAATTCTTTCTGATTTTAGAAACTGCATTAAAGAAGGGGTGCACCGGTCCTGGAGATACTGCAATACCAGGTCAATGCGTGGAGTGGACAGAGCAAGCTCTTTTTCCATCTCCCTGTTCTAAAAATCCATTTAATATATGGTCCCCAGATAGGGGACGTATCAGATATTAAACTGATAAGAACAGATACTACACTTGATCTTAGCCAAAAGGCCGAGAAGCGATAACCAGAATTGGTTTCCGACTACGGTGCCACCCAAGGATTCTGAAAAGTCCATTTGTGGAGATGGCCACCTGGACTCCCGTTAAGAAGACATGCTGTCAACCTCTAGATCCCTCACATGCCTGCACTTTTCGGCTTGCTGCTGCTGCAATCCACGCGTTTTAGATCTGCATAACTCCACCTCTTTTAGCACAGTACCCTCAACCCCCGGCTGTTCCCACCCGCCTCAACACCGTTGGAAGGGAGGAAAACCAATTAAGGCGGGGGGGGGGGTGGAACGAGCAGCTGTCTACCCTTAGCAGGAGGGTTGCTGATTAATTACCTCTCCTGCTGCTGCTGCTGCTGGCTGTCCAGCAGCAGACTGAAGGTGGCTGCTGCTGTGCGCAGGTATATAAAGGCTCAGAGCCTATTATGACACGCGCAGCCAGCGTTCCATTGCCACATTCCGTCTACTGCAGGCGGGATACCTGGATGGCTGAATGTCACTGAGAAGCTCACAGAGACCGCCATAAGCAACAGTTTAAAAGAATGCCACAGACTAATCAACCAAACTTTTTGGGTTGGTTTCTCTTTTATAGTCTGCAGGCATTAAATGAAAGAAGTCAGTGTTCCAGCAGAGGGAGACAACGTTTCAGAAAAGGCATTGTAGCAAACCAAAAAAGAAATTTTAAGCGCAGCAGAGTAACCAGCTCACATACCTGTTAGCTCAGGTGAGTTTAAAAGGCTGCTGTTGATAACAAGGGCATTTGCTAAATAGATGGTGTGTGTGCAACAATATACTGAAAGGTCAATTATATTGTGCAGCTTATCTCACCACCTGTAGTTATTTAGGTGAAAGCTCCAAAATGCTTGCCTAATATGTCTGTTTATCCAAAAGGAAGTATAGAGGGAGAGCTAGATAGATAGCATTGCATTACATTACATTACATGGCAATGCAATGCACAGTTGCTGAAGTTGAACCAAAATGAGCTTGTCATCTGGCTTCTGCAACTTTTAACATGAAAAATCCAATGAGGAGAAGAAAAGCAAAGCCAAAGAGTCCATCCCAAAATCCGACAAACAAGCAAAATGAACAAAAAGCATTGAATTCAATTCTTTCTGATTTTAGAAACTGCATTAAAGAAGGGGTGCACCGGTCTTGGAGATACTGCAATACCAGGTCAATGCGTGGAGTGGACAGAGCAAGCTCTTTTTCCATCTCCCTGTTCTAAAAATCCATTTAATATATGGTCCCCAGATAGGGGACGTATCAGATATTAAACTGATAAGAACAGATACTACACTTGATCTTAGCCAAAAGGCCGTGAAGCGATAACCAGAATTGGTTTCCGACTACGGTGCCACCCAAGGATTCTGAAAAGTCCATTTGTGGAGATGGCCACCTGGACTCCCGTTAAGAAGACATGCTGTCAACCTCTAGATCCCTCACATGCCTGCACTTTTCGGCTTGCTGCTGCTGCAATCCACGCGTTTTAGATCTGCATAACTCCACCTCTTTTAGCACAGTACCCTCAACCCCCGGCTGTTCCCACCCGCCTCAACACCGTTGGAAGGGAGGAGAACCAATTAGGCGGGGGGGGGGTGGAACGAGCAGCTGTCTACCCTTAGCAGGAGGGTTGCTGATTAATTACCTCTCCTGCTGCTGCTGCTGCTGGCTGTCCAGCAGCAGACTGAAGGTGGCTGCTGCTGTGCGCAGGTATATAAAGGCTCAGAGCCTATTATGACACGCGCAGCCAGCGTTCCATTGCCACATTCCGTCTACTGCAGGCGGGATACCTGGATGGCTGAATGTCACTGAGAAGCTCACAGAGACCGCCATAAGCAACAGTTTAAAAGAATGCCACAGACTAATCAACCAAACTTTTTGGGTTGGTTTCTCTTTTATAGTCTGCAGGCATTAAATGAAAGAAGTCAGTGTTCCAGCAGAGGGAGACAACGTTTCAGAAAAGGCATTGTAGCAAACCAAAAAAGAAATTTTAAGCGCAGCAGAGTAACCAGCTCACATACCTGTTAGCTCAGGTGAGTTTAAAAGGCTGCTGTTGATAACAAGGGCATTTGCTAAATAGATGGTGTGTGTGCAACAATATACGGAAAGGTCAATTATATTGTGCAGCTTATCTCACCACCTGTAGTTATTTAGGTGAAAGCTCCAAAATGCTTGCCTAATATGTCTGTTTATCCAAAAGGAAGTATAGAGGGAGAGCTAGATAGATAGCATTGCATTACATTACATTACATGGCAATGCAATGCACAGTTGCTGAAGTTGAACCAAAATGAGCTTGTCATCTGCCTTCTGCAACTTTTAACATGAAAAATCCAATGAGGAGAAGAAAAGCAAAGCCAAAGAGTCCATCCCAAAATCCGACAAACAAGCAAAATGAACAAAAAGCATTGAATTCAATTCTTTCTGATTTTAGAAACTGCATTAAAGAAGGGGTGCACCGGTCCTGGAGATACTGCAATACCAGGTCAATGCGTGGAGTGGACAGAGCAAGCTCTTTTTCCATCTCCCTGTTCTAAAAATCCATTTAATATATGGTCCCCAGATAGGGGACGTATCAGATATTAAACTGATAAGAACAGATTTTTTTTTTTTTTTTTTCGAAAGCCCGAATTCGTGTACAAAACCCGAGTGCGCTTAAAAAAGTGACAAGTGCCACAAAAAAAGTGCACTAGGATGCTGGTCTTCTTGAAACCCTCTCCAATAGGAGAAGGGTCCCCCAAACCATTCCCCGTCCCTCCGAGCCAAAAGGCCACAGCGAGGAACAGGGACAAAAAGCCACCTCCAGCCGAAGCCAGAGGCGACCCAATCTTACCCCCAGCACCTGCCCGAGTTCTCACCCGAGCAAGGCAGTGGGAGCCAAAGACTGTGCTCCCCTCCCGGAAGAGGGGAGCCAACAACGCTCTCCTCCCGAAAGAGGAGAGCCAGGGGGGTTCAGGGGGGAGCGGAACCTGATGGCCACACACTCCCCCCCTAGACCTGCCAAGAGAGGAACCCGTAAGGGAACCGCATCCCGACAAAATCCTAGTAGGACGTGACACACGTGAATAAGTGGACACACAGTGACAAAGAAATTAAATAAATAGTGAAGGTTTCACAGTATAATACTGCCCGGACCTTCGACCGGGAATTGAAAAATTCCCCATCCTAAGGCCAGAAGGCCCGGAATAAGGGTGTGTGCGAAGAAAGAAAATTTGAAGTGCTTGTGCAAATGTGCCATAAACTCAAGTGGGGTTCCCAATCCCAGTGAGTTAAGGCACCCCAGGGTCACCACTCCTGGGGCACTTCACACTTCGGGCTTTCGATCTTCCCCGGCCCAATGGCGTCGATCCTGGGGGGCCATGCTTTCCACCAGATGACTATATTAGCCACCTGGCGTACTAACAAGCGCCTAAACCCCAGTGTGCATAATGTATCAATCTACTAGGGCGGCCAACATCCAAAACCGCCTTTTCGAAAGATACTACACTTGATCTTAGCCAAAAGGCCGAGAAGCGATAACCAGAATTGGTTTCCGACTACGGTGCCACCCAAGGATTCTGAAAAGTCCATTTGTGGAGATGGCCACCTGGACTCCCGTTAAGAAGACATGCTGTCAACCTCTAGATCCCTCACATGCCTGCACTTTTCGGCTTGCTGCTGCTGCAATCCACGCGTTTTAGATCTGCATAACTCCACCTCTTTTAGCACAGTACCCTCAACCCCCGGCTGTTCCCACCCGCCTCAACACCGTTGGAAGGGAGGAGAACCAATTAAGGCGGGGGGGGGGGGGTGGAACGAGCAGCTGTCTACCCTTAGCAGGAGGGTTGCTGATTAATTACCTCTCCTGCTGCTGCTGGCTGTCCAGCAGCAGACTGAAGGTGGCTGCTGCTGTGCGCAGGTATATAAAGGCTCAGAGCCTATTATGACACGCGCAGCCAGCGTTCCATTGCCACATTCCGTCTACTGCAGGCGGGATACCTGGATGGCTGAATGTCACTGAGAAGCTCACAGAGACCGCCATAAGCAACAGTTTAAAAGAATGCCACAGACTAATCAACCAAACTTTTTGGGTTGGTTTCTCTTTTATAGTCTGCAGGCATTAAATGAAAGAAGTCAGTGTTCCAGCAGAGGGAGACAACGTTTCAGAAAAGGCATTGTAGCAAACCAAAAAAGAAATTTTAAGCGCAGCAGAGTAACCAGCTCACATACCTGTTAGCTCAGGTGAGTTTAAAAGGCTGCTGTTGATAACAAGGGCATTTGCTAAATAGATGGTGTGTGTGCAACAATATACTGAAAGGCCAATTATATTGTGCAGCTTATCTCACCACCTGTAGTTATTTAGGTGAAAGCTCCAAAATGCTTGCCTAATATGTCTGTTTATCCAAAAGGAAGTATAGAGGGAGAGCTAGATAGATAGCATTGCATTACATTACATTACATGGCAATGCAATGCACAGTTGCTGAAGTTGAACCAAAATGAGCTTGTCATCTGGCTTCTGCAACTTTTAACATGAAAAATCCAATGAGGAGAAGAAAAGCAAAGCCAAAGAGTCCATCCCAAAATCCGACAAACAAGCAAAATGAACAAAAAGCATTGAATTCAATTCTTTCTGATTTTAGAAACTGCATTAAAGAAGGGGTGCACCGGTCCTGGAGATACTGCAATACCAGGTCAATGCGTGGAGTGGACAGAGCAAGCTCTTTTTCCATCTCCCTGTTCTAAAAATCCATTTAATATATGGTCCCCAGATAGGGGACGTATCAGATATTAAACTGATAAGAACAGATTTTTTTTTAATTTGGCTATCCCCTGCAGAGGGATAAAACCGTTTATTAAAACTTTAACAATTTACAAGCATAATTAGACAAATACCAAACGTTAAAAGACAAATGAAATTTACAAAACAAAAAAATACAAAGATTTTAAATAATTAGGTTCCATTGGTCAACAAGCCATTTTTTGGAAATATGTACATTCTTCTTTTTGTCAATTAAATAATAAGTATACATTTCACATAAACATAAACTTAAAACATCATTCACTGATAAAACATCTTGTTTAAAAATAGCAATGTTGCGCGCTTTCCAGAGAGATGACTTGGCGCAGTTCACTGTCTTCCAAGCCATTGTTTACTGGTCCATTGTGGGGCATTCCATAAGTCCGTATAGCACAGTTTTATATGTAAAGTCCTTGAGGTCTGCCACCCTTTCCAGTAGGGGGAGCAGTCTTCTCCAGAAATCCTTTGCAAAATTACATGTCCATAATAGATGTTCCACCGTTTCCTCTTCTTGGCATCCGGCTCTTGGGCAGATGGCAGACCTCACAAATCCTCTTCTGTATTGGAATGCCCGGCAAGGAAGACAGCGGTGCATGCAACTCCAAGCCAGATCTCTCTGTTCATTAAAAAGATAAAAAACGTTAATCATTTTCCAGATAGACATAGATTTGTCATCATCATATCTGTCAACATTACATATTTCCTCACTTTTACGTATTTCTTTAATTAGCTTCTTACTATTTCTTAATTCCTCTATTTTCTTAGTCCCTAAATTAAAATCGGACACTATTTTCCTTAAAATCTCATAATGCGTCGACAAATTAAAAGCATGGGGCACAGATATATTAACTTCATACCATCCAAACTTTCTCATAAAAAATCCTGTATTAAAACGCATAAAAAAGGACCAATAGTGATTCTTAAAAAGGGCATTAAAACAGTAAACGAACAGATGGATTAAAAGAAACCTATTAAAATCTGGAAAATCTTTACCACCTTTTACTTTTGATTTCATCACGATTTCTCTTTTCAGCTTTTCCATTTTTGAGTTCCAAAAGAAGGTAAAACAGGTTTTGGTTATCTTTTTTAAAACATTAACAGGCGGGGGGAAAACCATGCTAAGATACAATAAAAGAGGTAAAATCACCATCTTTAAAACCAATACTTTACCCTCCATTGTAAGTCTCCTCATGTTCCACATACATATTTTCGTATTTACTTTCTGTGTAACTGTTTCCCAACTATTATAACCATCATTATTTTCAGTGAATGATATACCTAAAATGGAAATGGATTCGGAGACATTAATTGGTACATCACGTAAAATCATCCCCCCAACACTTAAAATGTTACACTTATTAAAATTGATTTTAAAACCAGAAGCTAGGCAAAAGGATTGCAATTGATGGAGAGTGGCCGTAAGTGATGGTGCATCTGTACACAAGACCGCCACGTCATCCATGTAGCCTACAACCTTGGCCTCCAAACCACCGCTTCCAGGCAGAGGGACACCGCATATCTGTTTATTTTGGCGTATTGCACATAACATTGGTTCCAGTGCACAGATAAACAGTAGGGGGGACAGAGGGCATCCCTGTTTCACCCCTGACCGTAAAAATACCTCTTGTGTCTTAAAACCATTCACTAAAATCTTACTTGTACAATCCTTGTAAAATGCTTTAAGCGATAGTAAAAACCCTTCTGGTATGCCCATTTTCTCTAAAACTTTAAAAAGATAAAAGTGTGAGACACGGTCAAATGCTTTTTCAAAATCAATAGATAAAATCGCCATTTTCCCCTTTCTGTCTTTCACATCCTCAATACAGTCTTTCACTAAATTCAGATTGTCCCATATACTGCGCCCCGGCACCCCACACACTTGATTAGAATGAATAACTTTGCTGATGACTTCTTTTAGACGATTTGCACAAATTTTAGCCATTATTTTATAGTCACAATTTAAAAGTGTTATTGGTCTCCAGTTTTCTAATTTTGATTTATCGCCTTTTTTGTATAGGAGGGAGACTTCACCTTTCTTCCAGGAATTTAATAAAACCTTATTATTAAAAACCTCAGTAAACAAATAAAACAAATCATCTTTTAAAATATCATAAAAACATACATAAAATTCTATTGGGATGCCATCAGGACCAGGGACCTTTCCAGTTTTAAAACTTTTAATAGTTTTTAACACTTCTTGTTCCGTTAAAACTTGGGATAAAAACTCTTGGGATGCGGGATCTAAAACAGCTGTTAGTCCTTGCAGCGAATCATCCATTAATTTATTATCTATATTTTTTCCATTAAAAAGATTAGAAAAAAAACCCTCAACTTTACCCAGCATATTTTTTATATTATTCTCACCATCTATATGGTCAATTATCACTTTTTCTTTTTTATTTTTCCTAAAAAAATATCTGGAACACTTTTCATTTTCTTCTATATGTTGTACTCTAGAACGAAAAATTATCTCTTTTCCTTTTTGTTCTAGCCATTTTGAAATCTCTTCTTTTAAGTTTGAAATATCAACTTGTACATCTATCCCATTGTCTCTGAGCTTAAATAATGTTTGTAGGCGGGTATTTAAAATTCTATATTCTTCATATTTTTCTTTGGCTCTACATATACTCTTTTTAATAAAAAAGTCTTTTATTTTTACTTTCATTCTATCCCACCATACACTCATAGTCTCATTTGTTTTTTTCCCTTTTCTACATTTCCTATAAAACTCAATAAAATCTGATAAAATCTGCGGGTCGGTTAAAAGGGATACGTTCATTTTCCAGCTTTTCTTACCACATTTTTTGTTGTCATTTACTTTTATGGTAAAGGATAAAAGTTTATGGTCTGAAAATATATTAGTTAAAACTTCACATTTGGCAGGTATTGTTTTATCTGAACCAAAAATAAAATCAATCCTAGAGCTACAATTAGCATTGCTCCAAGTGAAACCGGCGTCCTCTGGGCTGTCACTATGACACTCTTTATATATGTCTATCAATTTAGCATCTTTGACTATATCATGTAGCATACCTGAGGTTTTATCGTAGTTCCTGCTTACAGAGCTGGAGCGCCGGTTTTCACCTTTTAAAACACAATTAAAATCCCCTGCTAAGATAAAAGGTTCAGAGTTATTAATAAATAATGGTAAAAGATCAAGCATTTCGGCTCTTTCATTTTTCTCTGTTGATCCATAAAAATTTAAAAACTGCCATCTAATACCATCAATAAAAGCTTTCACTAATAAAATACGACCTGGTAAAATTTCCTGAATAAAATCAATTAAAACGTTCCCTTTAAAAAGTATGGCTACACCCGCTGATCCTGCAGCATTCGATCCGGACCAGACAGATGGCCCACACTTCCACTCATCTTTATATTTTTGATATGACATTTCATGTGGGATATTACATTCTTGCAGAAAAAATACAGATGCAGTAAAACACGTAAAAAAATTAAAAAGAGCAGTTCTTCTCGTGTTAGATTTTATGCCTCTCACGTTGAGGGAAATACCTTTGAGTTCAGCCATCATTAGAAAATGTAGAAATTTTACTTAGGTAACTAAGAGCAACGGATTTACCTGTCCGATGAACCTGATCAGACCACTGGGCTTGCGCCTCCCTCCTCATCTGATAGTATCGTCACGAGAGTCTCCGTGGAGGAGGAAAGATTACCACATTTATATAAACCCGACGCTACACTGGCATAGCTCGGAGGGCTGGCTGGCAGAACCCGCTGGGTCTCCATTGGCTGGCCATGCAGTTCCTCATCAGGTGGGTCTCCGAGGGGTTCCGCCGCCCCTGTTTGACCTGTAGAAGGTCGTCCTATAGGAGGAGGTTGCGCACAAGGCAGAGCCTCTGACTCTTCAGAGGCAGCAAGATCCCGGTCCCCACCTGTAGCAGCGGAGACCGAAACCCCTGAGGGTCCAGCGTCCACGTCCCCTTCTGGAGAAGTGTCCATCTGTTCACCTCCTGCTGCCTCCTCCGAACCACCCTTTTTCTTTTTCTTAGGACCCACCTTTATCCACTCAGCGCCCTCAGCACTAGGAGACCCAGACTGGGCATGGGCTTCTGTGTCGGCCTTTTGCCGGTCCCTTTTGACCTTACCAGTAGTGCCCTTCTGCTCCTTCTCAGCCCTCCTTTTGGACTCCCGCAGGTCCTGCAGCCAGGTTTTGGGATTTGGTATTTTACCTGTCATAGACTCTGGAGACACTTCACTATTTGGTACGCCCTTATTGTCTCCAGAGGCTCCAGGTTGTTGTTCCTCCTCCTGAGGGGTGGTCTGATCTTTTGGTCCTTGGTCGGACGTCTTGGACTTCCCATTTTGCTCATCTTCCCGAAATCTGTGAGGGCAAGAAAAATAAAAGTGACCTGGAGTCTGGCAAAAACTGCATTTCTTTTCCTTAGGGCATTCTTTTGTCTCATGTTCTTCACTAGCACAATTTCTACATGATACATGACAGTTTTCTTTTGAATGACCATAGCGCCCACAATTTCTGCAATATACTGGCATCCCAGAAAAGAAGAAATCCCCATTTGTTTGCCCAATTTTGAAACGGGCAGGGGGGAGCCGTATACCACCTGGTGTATTTGGATCTCTTGTACACTTCACAAGGAATTTCCACTTAGATGTCCATATGTTATATTCGTTTAATATCTTCCCAATACATTTAACACTTTTAAAATAAATTGCTAGAAATGACATTACTTCTGGAGCAGAAACAAAGGGCGAAAATATTTTTACAATAACCAGTCTTACCTCATCCAGGACGTGCTCAACAATTTGTATCCCTTTCAAAACAGGACTATTTTCAACTTTTTTTAACTTTTCTAGTACATCTCTAAAAATACCTTCTCCGGTGAATGTGATGTCATAGTCACCTCTTCTGGGATAATCCTGGATGGAGAGAATTTCATTACTTTGTACGCCAAGAAGGTTCCTGAGCACGTCCTGGACTACATACCCTAATTTCCTCATATCCGAGCCACCCGCCGTGAAGTGAACTCGGATAGAGTTTTTTAGCCTCGCATAAAGAGGCACGAGGTTAGGGTCAACCTCCATGGAAAAACGCAACAAGGTTGCAAATTGCAGCCGCTTGCAATCTGCGCTCCCAGTGTTCTTGCAGCGAAAAACACCTGGAAGCTGGGGGATCGCAACTCGTTACCCTGGGACTAAGCCCTCTCCCTAATAGCAGCAAGCAGGTTAAGTCCACCAAAGTGGACGATCCGGCCAGGCCAAGGAGAGGGGTACCCGAGTGCCCTTCAACCACAATCTCCTGCAATAAAGCACTTGATCGTAGCCAAAAGGCCGAGAAGCGATAACCAGAATTGGTTTCCGACTACGGTGCCACCCAAGGATTCTGAAAAGTCCATTTGTGGAGATGGCCACCTGGACTCCCGTTAAGAAGACATGCTGTCAACCTCTAGATCCCTCACATGCCTGCACTTTTCGGCTTGCTGCTGCTGCAATCCACGCGTTTTAGATCTGCATAACTCCACCTCTTTTAGCACAGTACCCTCAACCCCCGGCTGTTCCCACCCGCCTCAACACCGTTGGAAGGGAGGAGAACCAATTAAGGCGGGGAGGGGGGGGGGGGTGGAACGAGCAGCTGTCTACCCTTAGCAGGAGGGTTGCTGATTAATTACCTCTCCTGCTGCTGCTGCTGCTGGCTGTCCAGCAGCAGACTGAAGGTGGCTGCTGCTGTGCGCAGGTATATAAAGGCTCAGAGCCTATTATGACACGCGCAGCCAGCGTTCCATTGCCACATTCCGTCTACTGCAGGCGGGATACCTGGATGGCTGAATGTCACTGAGAAGCTCACAGAGACCGCCATAAGCAACAGTTTAAAAGAATGCCACAGACTAATCAACCAAACTTTTTGGGTTGGTTTCTCTTTTATAGTCTGCAGGCATTAAATGAAAGAAGTCAGTGTTCCAGCAGAGGGAGACAACGTTTCAGAAAAGGCATTGTAGCAAACCAAAAAAGAAATTTTAAGCGCAGCAGAGTAACCAGCTCACATACCTGTTAGCTCAGGTGAGTTTAAAAGGCTGCTGTTGATAACAAGGGCATTTGCTAAATAGATGGTGTGTGTGCAACAATATACTGAAAGGTCAATTATATTGTGCAGCTTATCTCACCACCTGTAGTTATTTAGGTGAAAGCTCCAAAATGCTTGCCTAATATGTCTGTTTATCCAAAAGGAAGTATAGAGGGAGAGCTAGATAGATAGCATTGCATTACATTACATTACATGGCAATGCAATGCACAGTTGCTGAAGTTGAACAAAAATGAGCTTGTCATCTGGCTTCTGCAACTTTAACATGAAAAATCCAATGAGGAGAAGAAAAGCAAAGCCAAAGAGTCCATCCCAAAATCCGACAAACAAGCAAAATGAACAAAAAGCATTGAATTCAATTCTTTCTGATTTTAGAAACTGCATTAAAGAAGGGGTGCACCGGTCCTGGAGATACTGCAATACCAGGTCAATGCGTGGAGTGGACAGAACAAGCTCTTTTTCCATCTCCCTGTTCTAAAAATCCATTTAATATATGGTCCCCAGATAGGGGACGTATCAGATATTAAACTGATAAGAACAGATACTACACTTGATCTTAGCCAAAAGGCCGAGAAGCGATAACCAGAATTGGTTTCCGACTACGGTGCCACCCAAGGATTCTGAAAAGTCCATTTGTGGAGATGGCCACCTGGACTCCCGTTAAGAAGACATGCTGTCAACCTCTAGATCCCTCACATGCCTGCACTTTTCGGCTTGCTGCTGCTGCAATCCACGCGTTTTAGATCTGCATAACTCCACCTCTTTTAGCACAGTACCCTCAACCCCCGGCTGTTCCCACCCGCCTCAACACCGTTGGAAGGGAGGAGAACCAATTAAGGCGGGGGGGGTGGAACGAGCAGCTGTCTACCCTTAGCAGGAGGGTTGCTGATTAATTACCTCTCCTGCTGCTGCTGCTGCTGGCTGTCCAGCAGCAGACTGAAGGTGGCTGCTGCTGTGCGCAGGTATATAAAGGCTCAGAGCCTATTATGACACGCGCAGCCAGCGTTCCATTGCCACATTCCGTCTACTGCAGGCGGGATACCTGGATGGCTGAATGTCACTGAGAAGCTCACAGAGACCGCCATAAGCAACAGTTTAAAAGAATGCCACAGACTAATCAACCAAACTTTTTGGGTTGGTTTCTCTTTTATAGTCTGCAGGCATTAAATGAAAGAAGTCAGTGTTCCAGCAGAGGGAGACAACGTTTCAGAAAAGGCATTGTAGCAAACCAAAAAAGAAATTTTAAGCGCAGCAGAGTAACCAGCTCACATACCTGTTAGCTCAGGTGAGTTTAAAAGGCTGCTGTTGATAACAAGGGCATTTGCTAAATAGATGGTGTGTGTGCAACAATATACTGAAAGGTCAATTATATTGTGCAGCTTATCTCACCACCTGTAGTTATTTAGGTGAAAGCTCCAAAATGCTTGCCTAATATGTCTGTTTATCCAAAAGGAAGTATAGAGGGAGAGCTAGATAGATAGCATTGCATTACATTACATTACATGGCAATGCAATGCACAGTTGCTGAAGTTGAACCAAAATGAGCTTGTCATCTGGCTTCTGCAACTTTTAACATGAAAAATCCAATGAGGAGAAGAAAAGCAAAGCCAAAGAGTCCATCCCAAAATCCGACAAACAAGCAAAATGAACAAAAAGCATTGAATTCAATTCTTTCTGATTTTAGAAACTGCATTAAAGAAGGGGTGCACCGGTCCTGGAGATACTGCAATACCAGGTCAATGCGTGGAGCGGACAGAGCAAGCTCTTTTTCCATCTCCCTGTTCTAAAAATCCATTTAATATATGGTCCCCAGATAGGGGACGTATCAGATATTAAACTGATAAGAACAGATACTACACTTGATCTTAGCCAAAAGGCCGAGAAGCGATAACCAGAATTGGTTTCCGACTACGGTGCCACCCAAGGATTCTGAAAAGTCCATTTGTGGAGATGGCCACCTGGACTCCCGTTAAGAAGACATGCTGTCAACCTCTAGATCCCTCACATGCCTGCACTTTTCGGCTTGCTGCTGCTGCAATCCACGCGTTTTAGATCTGCATAACTCCACCTCTTTTAGCACAGTACCCTCAACCCCCGGCTGTTCCCACCCGCCTCAACACCGTTGGAAGGGAGGAGAACCAATTAAGGCGGGGGGGGGGGTGGAACGAGCAGCTGTCTACCCTTAGCAGGAGGGTTGCTGATTAATTACCTCTCCTGCTGCTGCTGCTGCTGGCTGTCCAGCAGCAGACTGAAGGTGGCTGCTGCTGTGCGCAGGTATATAAAGGCTCAGAGCCTATTATGACACGCGCAGCCAGCGTTCCATTGCCACATTCCGTCTACTGCAGGCGGGATACCTGGATGGCTGAATGTCACTGAGAAGCTCACAGAGACCGCCATAAGCAACAGTTTAAAAGAATGCCACAGACTAATCAACCAAACTTTTTGGGTTGGTTTCTCTTTTATAGTCTGCAGGCATTAAATGAAAGAAGTCAGTGTTCCAGCAGAGGGAGACAACGTTTCAGAAAAGGCATTGTAGCAAACCAAAAAAGAAATTTTAAGCGCAGCAGAGTAACCAGCTCACATACCTGTTAGCTCAGGTGAGTTTAAAAGGCTGCTGTTGATAACAAGGGCATTTGCTAAATAGATGGTGTGTGTGCAACAATATACTGAAAGGTCAATTATATTGTGCAGCTTATCTCACCACCTGTAGTTATTTAGGTGAAAGCTCCAAAATGCTTGCCTAATATGTCTGTTTATCCAAAAGGAAGTATAGAGGGAGAGCTAGATAGATAGCATTGCATTACATTACATTACATGGCAATGCAATGCACAGTTGCTGAAGTTGAACCAAAATGAGCTTGTCATCTGGCTTCTGCAACTTTTAACATGAAAAATCCAATGAGGAGAAGAAAAGCAAAGCCAAAGAGTCCATCCCAAAATCCGACAAACAAGCAAAATGAACAAAAAGCATTGAATTCAATTCTTTCTGATTTTAGAAACTGCATTAAAGAAGGGGTGCACCGGTCCTGGAGATACTGCAATACCAGGTCAATGCGTGGAGTTGACAGAGCAAGCTCTTTTTCCATCTCCCTGTTCTAAAAATCCATTTAATATATGGTCCCCAGATAGGGGACGTATCAGATATTAAACTGATAAGAACAGATACTACACTTGATCTTAGCCAAAAGGCCGAGAAGCGATAACCAGAATTGGTTTCCGACTACGGTGCCACCCAAGGATTCTGAAAAGTCCATTTGTGGAGATGGCCACCTGGACTCCCGTTAAGAAGACATGCTGTCAACCTCTAGATCCCTCACATGCCTGCACTTTTCGGCTTGCTGCTGCTGCAATCCACGCGTTTTAGATCTGCATAACTCCACCTCTTTTAGCACAGTACCCTCAACCCCCGGCTGTTCCCACCCGCCTCAACACCGTTGGAAGGGAGGAGAACCAATTAAGGCGGGGGGGGGGGGGTGGAACGAGCAGCTGTCTACCCTTAGCAGGAGGGTTGCTGATTAATTACCTCTCCTGCTGCTGCTGCTGCTGTCTGTCCAGCAGCAGACTGAAGGTGGCTGCTGCTGTGCGCAGGTATATAAAGGCTCAGAGCCTATTATGACACGCGCAGCCAGCGTTCCATTGCCACATTCCGTCTACTGCAGGCGGGATACCTGGATGGCTGAATGTCACTGAGAAGCTCACAGAGACCGCCATAAGCAACAGTTTAAAAGAATGCCACAGACTAATCAACCAAACTTTTTGGGTTGGTTTCTCTTTTATAGTCTGCAGGCATTAAATGAAAGAAGTCAGTGTTCCAGCAGAGGGAGACAACGTTTCAGAAAAGGCATTGTAGCAAACCAAAAAAGAAATTTTAAGCGCAGCAGAGTAACCAGCTCACATACCTGTTAGCTCAGGTGAGTTTAAAAGGCTGCTGTTGATAACAAGGGCATTTGCTAAATAGATGGTGTGTGTGCAACAATATACTGAAAGGTCAATTATATTGTGCAGCTTATCTCACCACCTGTAGTTATTTAGGTGAAAGCTCCAAAATGCTTGCCTAGTATGTCTGTTTATCCAAAAGGAAGTATAGAGGGAGAGCTAGATAGATAGCATTGCATTACATTACATTACATGGCAATGCAATGCACAGTTGCTGAAGTTGAACCAAAATGAGCTTGTCATCTGGCTTCTGCAACTTTTAACATGAAAAATCCAATGAGGAGAAGAAAAGCAAAGCCAAAGAGTCCATCCCAAAATCCGACAAACAAGCAAAATGAACAAAAAGCATTGAATTCAATTCTTTCTGATTTTAGAAACTGCATTAAAGAAGGGGTGCACCGGTCCTGGAGATACTGCAATACCAGGTCAATGCATGGAGTGGACAGAGCAAGCTCTTTTTCCATCTCCCTGTTCTAAAAATCCATTTAATATATGGTCCCCAGATAGGGGACGTATCAGATATTAAACTGATAAGAACAGATACTACACTTGATCTTAGCCAAAAGGCCGAGAAGCGATAACCAGAATTGGTTTCCGACTACGGTGCCACCCAAGGATTCTGAAAAGTCCATTTGTGGAGATGGCCACCTGGACTCCCGTTAAGAAGACATGCTGTCAACCTCTAGATCCCTCACATGCCTGCACTTTTCGGCTTGCTGCTGCTGCAATCCACGCGTTTTAGATCTGCATAACTCCACCTCTTTTAGCACAGTACCCTCAACCCCCGGCTGTTCCCACCCGCCTCAACACCGTTGGAAGGGAGGAGAACCAATTAAGGCGGGGGGGGGGGTGGAACGAGCAGCTGTCTACCCTTAGCAGGAGGGTTGCTGATTAATTACCTCTCCTGCTGCTGCTGCTGCTGGCTGTCCAGCAGCAGACTGAAGGTGGCTGCTGCTGTGCGCAGGTATATAAAGGCTCAGAGCCTATTATGACACGCGCAGCCAGCGTTCCATTGCCACATTCCGTCTACTGCAGGCGGGATACCTGGATGGCTGAATGTCACTGAGAAGCTCACAGAGACCGCCATAAGCAACAGTTTAAAAGAATGCCACAGACTAATCAACCAAACTTTTTGGGTTGGTTTCTCTTTTATAGTCTGCAGGCATTAAATGAAAGAAGTCAGTGTTCCAGCAGAGGGAGACAACGTTTCAGAAAAGGCATTGTAGCAAACCAAAAAAGAAATTTTAAGCGCAGCAGAGTAACCAGCTCACATACCTGTTAGCTCAGGTGAGTTTAAAAGGCTGCTGTTGATAACAAGGGCATTTGCTAAATAGATGGCGTGTGTGCAACAATATACTGAAAGGTCAATTATATTGTGCAGCTTATCTCACCACCTGTAGTTATTTAGGTGAAAGCTCCAAAATGCTTGCCTAATATGTCTGTTTATCCAAAAGGAAGTATAGAGGGAGAGCTAGATAGATAGCATTGCATTACATTACATTACATGGCAATGCAATGCACAGTTGCTGAAGTTGAACCAAAATGAGCTTGTCATCTGGCTTCTGCAACTTTTAACATGAAAAATCCAATGAGGAGAAGAAAAGCAAAGCCAAAGAGTCCATCCCAAAATCCGACAAACAAGCAAAATGAACAAAAAGCATTGAATTCAATTCTTTCTGATTTTAGAAACTGCATTAAAGAAGGGGTGCACCGGTCCTGGAGATACTGCAATACCAGGTCAATGCGTGGAGTGGACAGAGCAAGCTCTTTTTCCATCTCCCTGTTCTAAAAATCCATTTAATATATGGTCCCCAGATAGGGGACGTATCAGATATTAAACTGATAAGAACAGATACTACACTTGATCTTAGCCAAAAGGCCGAGAAGCGATAACCAGAATTGGTTTCCAACTACGGTGCCACCCAAGGATTCTGAAAAGTCCATTTGTGGAGATGGCCACCTGGACTCCCATTAAGAAGACATGCTGTCAACCTCTAGATCCCTCACATGCCTGCACTTTTCGGCTTGCTGCTGCTGCAATCCACGCGTTTTAGATCTGCATAACTCCACCTCTTTTAGCACAGTACCCTCAACCCCCGGCTGTTCCCACCCGCCTCAACACCGTTGGAAGGGAGGAGAACCAATTAAGGCGGGGGGGGGGGGGTGTGTGGAACGAGCAGCTGTCTACCCTTAGCAGGAGGGTTGCTGATTAATTACCTCTCCTGCTGCTGCTGCTGCTCGCTGTCCAGCAGCAGACTGAAGGTGGCTGCTGCTGTGCGCAGGTATATAAAGGCTCAGAGCCTATTATGACACGCGCAGCCAGCGTTCCATTGCCACATTCCGTCTACTGCAGGCGGGATACCTGGATGGCTGAATGTCACTGAGAAGCTCACAGAGACCGCCATAAGCAACAGTTTAAAAGAATGCCACAGACTAATCAACCAAACTTTTTGGGTTGGTTTCTCTTTTATAGTCTGCAGGCATTAAATGAAAGAAGTCAGTGTTCCAGCAGAGGGAGACAACGTTTCAGAAAAGGCATTGTAGCAAACCAAAAAAGAAATTTTAAGCGCAGCAGAGTAACCAGCTCACATACCTGTTAGCTCAGGTGAGTTTAAAAGGCTGCTGTTGATAACAAGGGCATTTGCTAAATAGATGGTGTGTGTGCAACAATATACTGAAAGGTCAATTATATTGTGCAGCTTATCTCACCACCTGTAGTTATTTAGGTGAAAGCTCCAAAATGCTTGCCTAATATGTCTGTTTATCCAAAAGGAAGTATAGAGGGAGAGCTAGATAGATAGCATTGCATTACATTACATTACATGGCAATGCAATGCACAGTTGCTGAAGTTGAACCAAAATGAGCTTGTCATCTGGCTTCTGCAACTTTTAACATGAAAAATCCAATGAGGAGAAGAAAAGCAAAGCCAAAGAGTCCATCCCAAAATCCGACAAACAAGCAAAATGAACAAAAAGCATTGAATTCAATTCTTTCTGATTTTAGAAACTGCATTAAAGAAGGGGTGCACCGGTCCTGGAGATACTGCAATACCAGGTCAATGCGTGGAGTTGACAGAGCAAGCTCTTTTTCCATCTCCCTGTTCTAAAAATCCATTTAATATATGGTCCCCAGATAGGGGACGTATCAGATATTAAACTGATAAGAACAGATACTACACTTGATCTTAGCCAAAAGGCCGAGAAGCGATAACCAGAATTGGTTTCCGACTACGGTGCCACCCAAGGATTCTGAAAAGTCCATTTGTGGAGATGGCCACCTGGACTCCCGTTAAGAAGACATGCTGTCAACCTCTAGATCCCTCACATGCCTGCACTTTTCGGCTTGCTGCTGCTGCAATCCACGCGTTTTAGATCTGCATAACTCCACCTCTTTTAGCACAGTACCCTCAACCCCCGGCTGTTCCCACCCGCCTCAACACCGTTGGAAGGGAGGAGAACCAATTAAGGCGGGGGGGGGGGGGGGGTGGAACGAGCAGCTGTCTACCCTTAGCAGGAGGGTTGCTGATTAATTACCTCTCCTGCTGCTGCTGCTGCTGGCTGTCCAGCAGCAGACTGAAGGTGGCTGCTGCTGTGCGCAGGTATATAAAGGCTCAGAGCCTAATATGACACGCGCAGCCAGCGTTCCATTGCCACATTCCGTCTACTGCAGGCGGGATACCTGGATGGCTGAATGTCACTGAGAAGCTCACAGAGACCGCCATAAGCAACAGTTTAAAAGAATGCCACAGACTAATCAACCAAACTTTTTGGGTTGGTTTCTCTTTTATAGTCTGCAGGCATTAAATGAAAGAAGTCAGTGTTCCAGCAGAGGGAGACAACGTTTCAGAAAAGGCATTGTAGCAAACCAAAAAAGAAATTTTAAGCGCAGCAGAGTAACCAGCTCACATACCTGTTAGCTCAGGTGAGTTTAAAAGGCTGCTGTTGATAACAAGGGCATTTGCTAAATAGATGGTGTGTGTGCAACAATATACTGAAAGGTCAATTATATTGTGCAGCTTATCTCACCACCTGTAGTTATTTAGGTGAAAGCTCCAAAATGCTTGCCTAGTATGTCTGTTTATCCAAAAGGAAGTATAGAGGGAGAGCTAGATAGATAGCATTGCATTACATTACATTACATGGCAATGCAATGCACAGTTGCTGAAGTTGAACCAAAATGAGCTTGTCATCTGGCTTCTGCAACTTTTAACATGAAAAATCCAATGAGGAGAAGAAAAGCAAAGCCAAAGAGTCCATCCCAAAATCCGACAAACAAGCAAAATGAACAAATAGCATTGAATTCAATTCTTTCTGATTTTAGAAACTGCATTAAAGAAGGGGTGCACCGGTCCTGGAGATACTGCAATACCAGGTCAATGCGTGGAGTGGACAGAGCAAGCTCTTTTTCCATCTCCCTGTTCTAAAAATCCATTTAATATATGGTCCCCAGATAGGGGACGTATCAGATATTAAACTGATAAGAACAGATACTACACTTGATCTTAGCCAAAAGGCCGAGAAGCGATAACCAGAATTGGTTTCCGACTACGGTGCCACCCAAGGATTCTGAAAAGTCCATTTGTGGAGATGGCCACCTGGACTCCCGTTAAGAAGACATGCTGTCAACCTCTAGATCCCTCACATGCCTGCACTTTTCGGCTTGCTGCTGCTGCAATCCACGCGTTTTAGATCTGCATAACTCCACCTCTTTTAGCACAGTACCCTCAACCCCCGGCTGTTCCCACCCGCCTCAACACCGTTGGAAGGGAGGAGAACCAATTAAGGCGGGGGGGGGGGGTGGAACGAGCAGCTGTCTACCCTTAGCAGGAGGGTTGCTGATTAATTACCTCTCCTGCTGCTGCTGCTGCTGGCTGTCCAGCAGCAGACTGAAGGTGGCTGCTGCTGTGCGCAGGTATATAAAGGCTCAGAGCCTATTATGACACGCGCAGCCAGCGTTCCATTGCCACATTCCGTCTACTGCAGGCGGGATACCTGGATGGCTGAATGTCACTGAGAAGCTCACAGAGACCGCCATAAGCAACAGTTTAAAAGAATGCCACAGACTAATCAACCAAACTTTTTGGGTTGGTTTCTCTTTTATAGTCTGCAGGCATTAAATGAAAGAAGTCAGTGTTCCAGCAGAGGGAGACAACGTTTCAGAAAAGGCATTGTAGCAAACCAAAAAAGAAATTTTAAGCGCAGCAGAGTAACCAGCTCACATACCTGTTAGCTCAGGTGAGTTTAAAAGGCTGCTGTTGATAACAAGGGCATTTGCTAAATAGATGGTGTGTGTGCAACAATATACTGAAAGGTCAATTATATTGTGCAGCTTATCTCACCACCTGTAGTTATTTAGGTGAAAGCTCCAAAATGCTTGCCTAATATGTCTGTTTATCCAAAAGGAAGTATAGAGGGAGAGCTAGATAGATAGCATTGCATTACATTACATTACATGGCAATGCAATGCACAGTTGCTGAAGTTGAACCAAAATGAGCTTGTCATCTGGCTTCTGCAACTTTTAACATGAAAAATCCAATGAGGAGAAGAAAAGCAAAGCCAAAGAGTCCATCCCAAAATCCGACAAACAAGCAAAATGAACAAAAAGCATTGAATTCAATTCTTTCTGATTTTAGAAACTGCATTAAAGAAGGGGTGCACCGGTCCTGGAGATACTGCAATACCAGGTCAATGCGTGGAGTGGACAGAGCAAGCTCTTTTTCCATCTCCCTGTTCTAAAAATCCATTTAATATATGGTCCCCAGATAGGGTACGTATCAGATATTAAACTGATAAGAACAGATTTTTTGATTGAATATATCTTTTATTAGCACAAAAAATAAGTTAACAGACAGTGTACAGTGCCGCAGCCCAGTACACACAGAATTCTACATCATATTTACATAGCATGAGGATACGACGCACTAACTAGACACATCACACCCCTATGCTACACAAAACACTCAATCTGAAAGAAAAAGCATGTCAATCAATACAGTACGACGAATCGTGATAAGGGATGGGGATTGGGAAAAAGGGGATGGGGAGGGGAAAATCACAGGCCCGAAGCTTTATTGAAAGACAAGACACATAAGGGGAGAGGGGGAGGAGGGGTTTAGTCCTCATCCTCGTCCTCCGGACCGTCCACGATGGAATAGTCTCTGAGCAGGCTGTGGATCAGCCTGCGGCAGTCCTGGATGGACATCCTCTCCCTCCTCAAGATGAGCCGGTTCCTGGCGACCCAAACGGCATCCTTGAAGCAGTTCATAAGGCGCCAAGCCTCCTGGATGGCTCCGACGGTATGAACCCCAGGGAAGAGTCCGTAAAGCACAGAATGGTGCGATAGGCTCGCCCTGGGGACAGAGTTCCTCAGGTCGTCCTCAAGGGCAGTCAACAGGCGCTGTGCAAATCCGCAGTCCCAAAAAGTGTGCAAAGATGTTTCCTCCACGAAGGGGCACCTTGGGCAGTACCGGGTCTTGCACAGGTTCCGGGCATGCATGAATGACCGGACGGGCAGTCCGCCCTGAATCGCCATCCACGACAAGTCCTTGTGCCCGTTGGTCAGCCTGTCAGACGACACATTTGTCCACACAGTCTCCAGCGTGTCCTGGTGAAGTCCTGTGATGTTCTCCACGTCATCCTTGGCTCTGATGAGCTTGTGGATAGTTTTGGGCTTCCACAAGTCGGGCTTGAGTCCCTCCAGTTGATGTTCCCCCACAAATCGAACGACGTCTCCGTAGAACCATGGCGTCGTCCAGTTGTAGGGGAAGGAGCTGTCCCACTTGTCCCAGCCGAGTCGCCTCCAAAGAGGAAGCAGGAAGAAGCGAGACATGGACCTGCCCGCGGAGCCATTCTTGACTTGCAAAGTCCGGCGGACACAATCACACACAAAAGAGGATCGCAGGAGGGTGGGGATATCTGGAACGCCCTTCCCACCCTTGCGAGGCTCCTTGTACATGACGGCCCGCCTGACTCTGTCCATCTTGGATCCCCAGACAAAGTGAAACACTGTCCTGGTAATGGCCCTGCACACAGTGACGTGTGGGGGCCAGGCCTGCGCCGTGTACTGCAAGACGGGCAGGACCTCATTACGCAGGACGAGTGCCTTACCCTCACAAGTGAGGTGTCTGAGGCTCCAGAGTCCGATCCGTTGCTTCACTTTGGCCAAGCGTTCTTGCCAGGACTTGAGGGCCGCTCCTTCCTTCCCGAACCAGACTCCCAGCACCTTGAGGAAATCCGGTTGAATGTTGAAGGGGAAGGGGGCGGAGGAGGCCGGCTGCCAATCCCCGAAGAGCATGGCTTCCGACTTCCTGCAGTTGACTTTGGCCCCTGAAGCCCGGCCGAACCTCTCACACGTCTGGACGAGGGCGTCGACTGAACCACGATCAGCGCAGAAGACGGTGACGTCGTCCATGTAGAGCGAGCACTTGACCTCGTGTCGTCCCGGACCCGGTGCGGTGATCCCTCTGATCTCTCCATTCTGCCGGATAGCCTCTGCGAAGAGTTCTATAACACAAACAAAAAGAAGAGGTGATAGAGGGCAGCCTTGTCTGACCCCAGAGAGGACAGGGAAGGGGTCAGTCTTCCAGCCGTTCACCAACACCGAGCTGTGGATATCAAAATACATCAGACGGACATACGAACAAAACATGTTACCCAAACCTAACCGGTGCAGAGCTCGGCCCATGAACTCGTGGGAAACCCGGTCGAAGGCCTTCTCCTGATCCAAGGAGACCAGGGCCGCGTGTGCGCGGCGGACCTTGATGTACTCGACCGTGTCCCGCACGAGAGCGAGGCTGTCTGCGATGCGACGTCCAGGGATGCCGCAGGTCTGGTCCGGTTTGATGATCCGTCCGATGACCGTCTTAAGTCGTGTCGCCATCGTCTTGGCCAGGATCTGGTAGTCCACGTTGAGCAGAGTGATGGGACGCCAATTCCTCAGGTCGCACCTCTCTCCCTTCCGCTTGTACAGGATCATGACCATTCCTTCCCTCAAAGATGGAGGCATTCTACCTTCCACCACCATCTCCTTGTACAGGTCCAACAGGTCCGGACAGATGAGGTCTCCCAGCGCTACATAGAGCTCCGCTGGAAGACCATCACTGCCCGGGGTCCTGCCGGTCCTAAAGGATTTAGCGGCAGAGAGCAATTCGCCCACCATCAGAGGTTTGTCCAAGGCTGCCGTGCCTGCAGGATCAAGATGGTTAGTGATACCTGACAGGAACTTATCAGCAGCGTCGGGGTCGGTAGTCTTGTGGGAGTAGAGTTCGCTGTAGAAGTCGCTGACGACCCTCATCACGTCCTCCTTCCCACGTCGCATGTTTCCGCTCTCGTCTCGCAGCTCGTTCAGGGGCGTGTGACCGGCATGAAGTTTCCTGAAAAAGAATGAGTTACATTTCTCACCCTTCTCCAGATTCTCCACTTTGGAACGGAAGACGATTCGCTTGGACTCCTCCTCAAAGTGCCTTTTCAGGCTCTTCTTGGTCTCCTCCAGCTCCTCCCTCACGTCCCAGCCGCAGTGAAGAAGGTCCTGCAGCGACCGCAGCTCGCGCTGCAGCCCTCTGAAGTCCCTCCTCTTCTCACACGCCTGTTGTCGACCCTTGGCCTGAAAGAAACAGCGAAACTCAAGTTTAACATATTCCCACCAATCAGAGACTGTTTGGAAGCTACCCTTGTAGGACTGCCACATTGCGTAGGCTGCTCTCAGCTCCTCCACGACTTCATCCTGAGCCAGCAGAGCACAATTCAGCTTCCAGGAGCCGGGGCCGGACGGAAAACCGTCGCCGAGGACACCTTGTAAGTGAATGGCTCTGTGGTCGGAGAAGAAGCAGGGGACCATCGAGTGCCTACTCTGCCTGACTGCCCGAGAGGTGAACACAAAGTCAATCCTGGAGCGGAGTGAGCCATCGGGTCGACTCCACGAATAGTTCGTGGAGCCTCTCCCCATGGAGCCCACCACGTCCTGAAGAGAGGCCTCGGTTACCATCTCGATGAGCAGCTTGGACGTGATGTCCAACTTGGCAGATGTGCCAGAACTACGACCATCCTCCTCGATGGGGCAGTTGAAATCCCCGGCCATCACTAAGGTCCTGGTGGTGGCAAGCTGAAGCCGCAGGGTCTGGAAAAGCTCCAAACGCTCATTCTTCAGTGGGGACGCATACACGTTGATGAACCTGACAGGTTCTCCTGCCCAGTTGCCATCTACAACAAGAGCCCTGCCGCAGATGAGCTCCTGGACGGACTCAAGCGTGAATGCGCCCCCCCTGATCAGAATTGCGACCCCCGCAGACTTGCAGTCACCCCCACCGGACCAGTAGGATGGACCGTGGGACCACTCCCTGGCCAGATGTTTGAAGGACCTAGAGGAGGGAAGGGAACATTCCTGCAACATATAAACATCACACAACTGGGAAGTAAGGAAGGCATAAATAGTATGACGTCTGAACTTGTCCTTGATGCTCCTGACATTAATGGAAAATAACTTAATATTAGCCATCATGTAGGGAAAAAAGAAAAAGTTAGCGCAGGCAATACACCTTAGTTACCACTCCGGTCGGGTGGTCCCTCGTCGGTGTTGACTGCTGGTGACGGGATCACCAGCAGGCCCTCTTCCTCCATCTGGTCAAGCAGCGCGGCCTCGATCTCGGCGACCACCAGTTCCTCCTCTTCTGGCTCGGCCACCAGGGTCTCAACCATGTGCTCCATCTCTTCTGGCTCAGGGAGGGTATCCTCCTTTTCGCCTACGAAATCCAGAATCTTCTTTTTGGAGGATTCAGTAGCAGGGCTGTCCTCCACCTTCCTCTTTCCCCGGGTTGGAACTGGGGAGACAAGAAGGGTAAAATCCTCCTCGGAATAGATAGCGGCGGGTGGAGGAAAGGTTAATTCCACCGCTACCATGGTCTGGGGAGGGAGAGTGGCTGCCGGGGCAGGGGAAAGGACACCTGCTGAGGAGTAGGGGAAGGAGGAAGAGGAAGTGGAATCCTCAGCAGGGGTGGCCGGGGTGGGGGGGGATTGGACGGGGGTGGCAGGGGGAGGGATCGAGAGAGGGGTGACAGAACTCTTACCCTCCTTTGACTTTTTCTTCTGCTTCGGAGCTGTTGGGACCGTCGCTGGGGCTCTGGCCACCGACTCCTTGACCGCTTTGGCCTTGGTCGTCTCGGCCTTGGCCGCTGGGGCCTTGGTCGTCGCGTCCTTGACCTTCACAGGCCTGGTCATCGGGGCCTTGTCCTCCGGAGCTGGGGTCGTCGCAACCACCGATGCCCAGGATCTCTCACGCTTGGGGCAATCCTTGTATAGATGAGCCGCCAGCCCACACAGGTTGCAGGACGTCTTCTTCGGGCAGTCCTTCGTGTCCCGTCACTCGACAAATCCTGCAGGCATCCTCCTTGCAGTCCTTCATCTCGTGGCCGTTCTTGCCGCATCTCCTGCAGTTCCGCGGCATGTCCGGGTAATAGATGAGGCCGTAGGAGTTGCCCAGGGAGAATGTCGGGGGCAGGTGCCGAAGTCCGTCTGAGTACGCCAGGTCCCTGTGAAGTCTAACGGTCACCGACCACTTACCTGTCCAGAAGCCGAGTCCATTCAGGATGTGAGAGGGTTCCTTCACAACCAAACAGAAGCGTCTCAGGAAGGTACAGATGTCTTGGCCTGGGGTG
The DNA here is from genome assembly GCF_046119375.1 of Phyllobates terribilis. Classification (NCBI taxonomy): domain Eukaryota; kingdom Metazoa; phylum Chordata; class Amphibia; order Anura; family Dendrobatidae; genus Phyllobates; species Phyllobates terribilis. The sequence goes on along the minus strand of NW_027362898.1, from coordinate 658,185 downwards.
TGCGGGTTGCGCATGGAGACCGTGATCCTCCTTTCGTCCCTCTGGATAGGGCAGCTACCTGTAAAGGCAGAGAAAGAATTATCCGGTCCTTTTGCGCTTACCATTTCCCAGAACCTCCTGCAGGTGTTCACAGTGGCGAAGGTGACGAAGAAGATCCCCGTCAAGAAGGTCTGGATGCTGAGGGTGTCCGACCTGGAGAAGCCTCGATCCAGCAGCATCTTCTGGCAGAACACGTCCGAGGACATGTCCGGCACCCTCCCATCCACTTCCTTCAGCTTCAGGGCCACCGTCTGCCGCATCCATGGCTCCAGGGCTGGAGCTTCGTGGCGGGGCTTCTGGTTTCCCTTCTGCTGGCCAGTCGTGGAGGCAGAGTCCTTGGGGTCAGAATCGGCTCCTGGCTGTGCCCTCCTGGCTGTCCCCTGCTCCAGGCTCTTCTTTTCAGCCTTCCTCGCAGCGCTTGCCATGGCTTTCCTCCTGCAGTTACTTCTTGGAGCTGGATCTGGAACTCTTCCCGGAATGGGTGGAGCTATGCAGATTCTTCTCCCGTCGTGTTCTGGACAAATTCCCCGAAAGGTCTTTGTCTCGATGATTTTCTTCCTCGAAGATTCCACAGGACAGCCCGATTCTTCTCCGAGTCTTCGTCTTCTTCTGGATTCTTTAGAGCTTCTTCCTCCCACCGATATCCGCCTTCCTTCTCCGATGTCAGCTGGGCTCCGAAGCTCTTCTCCTTCCGAGTTCGATCGCTCTCGTCAAGTGTAGATCGTAGCTCTTGTGTTCTTAAAAGAACAGATACTACACTTGATCTTAGCCAAAAGGCCGAGAAGCGATAACCAGAATTGGTTTCCGACTACGGTGCCACCCAAGGATTCTGAAAAGTCCATTTGTGGAGATGGCCACCTGGACTCCCGTTAAGAAGACATGCTGTCAACCTCTAGATCCCTCACATGCCTGCACTTTTTGGCTTGCTGCTGCTGCAATCCACGCGTTTTAGATCTGCATAACTCCACCTCTTTTAGCACAGTACCCTCAACCCCCGGCTGTTCCCACCCGCCTCAACACCGTTGGAAGGGAGGAGAACCAATTAAGGCGGGGGGGGGGGGGGGTGGAACGAGCAGCTGTCTACCCTTAGCAGGAGGGTTGCTGATTAATTACCTCTCCTGCTGCTGCTGCTGCTGGCTGTCCAGCAGCAGACTGAAGGTGGCTGCTGCTGTGCGCAGGTATATAAAGGCTCAGAGCCTATTATGACACGCGCAGCCAGCGTTCCATTGCCACATTCCGTCTACTGCAGGCGGGATACCTGGATGGCTGAATGTCACTGAGAAGCTCACAGAGACCGCCATAAGCAACAGTTTAAAAGAATGCCACAGACTAATCAACCAAACTTTTTGGGTTGGTTTCTCTTTTATAGTCTGCAGGCATTAAATGAAAGAAGTCAGTGTTCCAGCAGAGGGAGACAACGTTTCAGAAAAGGCATTGTAGCAAACCAAAAAAGAAATTTTAAGCGCAGCAGAGTAACCAGCTCACATACCTGTTAGCTCAGGTGAGTTTAAAAGGCTGCTGTTGATAACAAGGGCATTTGCTAAATAGATGGTGTGTGTGCAACAATATACTGAAAGGTCAATTATATTGTGCAGCTTATCTCACCACCTGTAGTTATTTAGGTGAAAGCTCCAAAATGCTTGCCTAATATGTCTGTTTATCCAAAAGGAAGTATAGAGGGAGAGCTAGATAGATAGCATTGCATTACATTACATTACATGGCAATGCAATGCACAGTTGCTGAAGTTGAACCAAAATGAGCTTGTCATCTGGCTTCTGCAACTTTTAACATGAAAAATCCAATGAGGAGAAGAAAAGCAAAGCCAAAGAGTCCATCCCAAAATCCGACAAACAAGCAAAATGAACAAAAAGCATTGAATTCAATTCTTTCTGATTTTAGAAACTGCATTAAAGAAGGGGTGCACCGGTCCTGGAGATACTGCAATACCAGGTCAATGCGTGGAGTGGACAGAGCAAGCTCTTTTTCCATCTCCCTGTTCTAAAAATCCATTTAATATATGGTCCCCAGATAGGGGACGTATCAGATATTAAACTGATAAGAACAGATACTACACTTGATCTTAGCCAAAAGGCCGAGAAGCGATAACCAGATTTGGTTTCCGACTACGGTGCCACCCAAGGATTCTGAAAAGTCCATTTGTGGAGATGGCCACCTGGACTCCCGTTAAGAAGACATGCTGTCAACCTCTAGATCCCTCACATGCCTGCACTTTTCGGCTTGCTGCTGCTGCAATCCACGCGTTTTAGATCTGCATAACTCCACCTCTTTTAGCACAGTACCCTCAACCCCCGGCTGTTCCCACCCGCCTCAACACCGTTGGAAGGGAGGAGAACCAATTAAGGCGGGGGGGGGGGGGGGGTGGAACGAGCAGCTGTCTACCCTTAGCAGGAGGGTTGCTGATTAATTACCTCTCCTGCTGCTGCTGCTGCTGGCTGTCCAGCAGCAGACTGAAGGTGGCTGCTGCTGTGCGCAGGTATATAAAGGCTCAGAGCCTATTATGACACGCGCAGCCAGCGTTCCATTGCCACATTCCGTCTACTGCAGGCGGGATACCTGGATGGCTGAATGTCACTGAGAAGCTCACAGAGACCGCCATAAGCAACAGTTTAAAAGAATGCCACAGACTAATCAACCAAACTTTTTGGGTTGGTTTCTCTTTTATAGTCTGCAGGCATTAAATGAAAGAAGTCAGTGTTCCAGCAGAGGGAGACAACGTTTCAGAAAAGGCATTGTAGCAAACCAAAAAAGAAATTTTAAGCGCAGCAGAGTAACCAGCTCACATACCTGTTAGCTCAGGTGAGTTTAAAAGGCTGCTGTTGATAACAAGGGCATTTGCTAAATAGATGGTGTGTGTGCAACAATATACTGAAAGGTCAATTATATTGTGCAGCTTATCTCACCACCTGTAGTTATTTAGGTGAAAGCTCCAAAATGCTTGCCTAATATGTCTGTTTATCCAAAAGGAAGTATAGAGGGAGAGCTAGATAGATAGCATTGCATTACATTACATTACATGGCAATGCAATGCACAGTTGCTGAAGTTGAACCAAAATGAGCTTGTCATCTGGCTTCTGCAACTTTTAACATGAAAAATCCAATGAGGAGAAGAAAAGCAAAGCCAAAGAGTCCATCCCAAAATCCGACAAACAAGCAAAATGAACAAAAAGCATTGAATTCAATTCTTTCTGATTTTAGAAACTGCATTAAAGAAGGGGTGCACCGGTCCTGGAGATACTGCAATACCAGGTCAATGCGTGGAGTGGACAGAGCAAGCTCTTTTTCCATCTCCCTGTTCTAAAAATCCATTTAATATATGGTCCCCAGATAGGGGACGTATCAGATATTAAACTGATAAGAACAGATACTACACTTGATCTTAGCCAAAAGGCCGAGAAGCGATAACCAGAATTGGTTTCCGACTACGGTGCCACCCAAGGATTCTGAAAAGTCCATTTGTGGAGATGGCCACCTGGACTCCCGTTAAGAAGACATGCTGTCAACCTCTAGATCCCTCACATGCCTGCACTTTTCGGCTTGCTGCTGCTGCAATCCACGCGTTTTAGATCTGCATAACTCCACCTCTTTTAGCACAGTACCCTTAACCCCCGGCTGTTCCCACCCGCCTCAACACCGTTGGAAGGGAGGAGAACCAATTAAGGCGGGGGGGGGGGGGGGGTGGAACGAGCAGCTGTCTACCCTTAGCAGGAGGGTTGCTGATTAATTACCTCTCCTGCTGCTGCTGCTGCTCGCTGTCCAGCAGCAGACTGAAGGTGGCTGCTGCTGTGCGCAGGTATATAAAGGCTCAGAGCCTATTATGACACGCGCAGCCAGCGTTCCATTGCCACATTCCGTCTACTGCAGGCGGGATACCTGGATGGCTGAATGTCACTGAGAAGCTCACAGAGACCGCCATAAGCAACAGTTTAAAAGAATGCCACAGACTAATCAACCAAACTTTTTGGGTTGGTTTCTCTTTTATAGTCTGCAGGCATTAAATGAAAGAAGTCAGTGTTCCAGCAGAGGGAGACAACGTTTCAGAAAAGGCATTGTAGCAAACCAAAAAAGAAATTTTAAGCGCAGCAGAGTAACCAGCTCACATACCTGTTAGCTCAGGTGAGTTTAAAAGGCTGCTGTTGATAACAAGGGCATTTGCTAAATAGATGGTGTGTGTGCAACAATATACTGAAAGGTCAATTATATTGTGCAGCTTATCTCACCACCTGTAGTTATTTAGGTGAAAGCTCCAAAATGCTTGCCTAATATGTCTGTTTATCCAAAAGGAAGTATAGAGGGAGAGCTAGATAGATAGCATTGCATTACATTACATTACATGGCAATGCAATGCACAGTTGCTGAAGTTGAACCAAAATGAGCTTGTCATCTGGCTTCTGCAACTTTTAACATGAAAAATCCAATGAGGAGAAGAAAAGCAAAGCCAAACAGTCCATCCCAAAATCCGACAAACAAGCAAAATGAACAAAAAGCATTGAATTCAATTCTTTCTGATTTTAGAAACTGCATTAAAGAAGGGGTGCACCGGTCCTGGAGATACTGCAATACCAGGTCAATGCGTGGAGTGGACAGAGCAAGCTCTTTTTCCATCTCCCTGTTCTAAAAATCCATTTAATATATGGTCCCCAGATAGGGGACGTATCAGATATTAAACTGATAAGAACAGATACTACACTTGATCTTAGCCAAAAGGCCGAGAAGCGATAACCAGAATTGGTTTCCGACTACGGTGCCACCCAAGGATTCTGAAAAGTCCATTTGTGGAGATGGCCACCTGGACTCCCGTTAAGAAGACATGCTGTCAACCTCTAGATCCCTCACATGCCAGCACTTTTCAGCTTGCTGCTGCTGCAATCCACGCGTTTTAGATCTGCATAACTCCACCTCTTTTAGCACAGTACCCTCAACCCCCGGCTGTTCCCACCCGCCTCAACACCGTTGGAAGGGAGGAGAAATAATTAAGGCGGGGGGGGGGTGGAACGAGCAGCTGTCTACCCTTAGCAGGAGGGTTGCTGATTAATTACCTCTCCTGCTGCTGCTGCTGCTGGCTGTCCAGCAGCAGACTGAAGGTGGCTGCTGCTGTGCGCAGGTATATAAAGGCTCAGAGCCTATTATGACACGCGCAGCCAGCGTTCCATTGCCACATTCCGTCTACTGCAGGCGGGATACCTGGATGGCTGAATGTCACTGAGAAGCTCACAGAGACCGCCATAAGCAACAGTTTAAAAGAATGCCACAGACTAATCAACCAAACTTTTTGGGTTGGTTTCTCTTTTATAGTCTGCAGGCATTAAATGAAAGAAGTCAGTGTTCCAGCAGAGGGAGACAACGTTTCAGAAAAGGCATTGTAGCAAACCAAAAAAGAAATTTTAAGCGCAGCAGAGTAACCAGCTCACATACCTGTTAGCTCAGGTGAGTTTAAAAGGCTGCTGTTGATAACAAGGGCATTTGCTAAATAGATGGTGTGTGTGCAACAATATACTGAAAGGTCAATTATATTGTGCAGCTTATCTCACCACCTGTAGTTATTTAGGTGAAAGCTCCAAAATGCTTGCCTAATATGTCTGTTTATCCAAAAGGAAGTATAGAGGGAGAGCTAGATAGATAGCATTGCATTACATTACATTACATGGCAATGCAATGCACAGTTGCTGAAGTTGAACCAAAATGAGCTTGTCATCTGGCTTCTGCAACTTTTAACATGAAAAATCCAATGAGGAGAAGAAAAGCAAAGCCAAAGAGTCCATCCCAAAATCCGACAAACAAGCAAAATGAACAAAAAGCATTGAATTCAATTCTTTCTGATTTTAGAAACTGCATTAAAGAAGGGGTGCACCGGTCCTGGAGATACTGCAATACCAGGTCAATGCGTGGAGTGGACAGAGCAAGCTCTTTTTCCATCTCCCTGTTCTAAAAATCCATTTAATATATGGTCCCCAGATAGGGGACGTATCAGATATTAAACTGATAAGAACAGATACTACACTTGATCTTAGCCAAAAGGCCGAGAAGCGATAACCAGAATTGGTTTCCGACTACGGTGCCACCCAAGGATTCTGAAAAGTCCATTTGTGGAGATGGCCACCTGGACTCCCGTTAAGAAGACATGCTGTCAACCTCTAGATCCCTCACATGCCTGCACTTTTCGGCTTGCTGCTGCTGCAATCCACGCGTTTTAGATCTGCATAACTCCACCTCTTTTAGCACAGTACCCTCAACCCCCGGCTGTTCCCACCCGCCTCAACACCGTTGGAAGGGAGGAGAACCAATTAAGGCGGGGGGGGGGGGGGGTGGAACGAGCAGCTGTCTACCCTTAGCAGGAGGGTTGCTGATTAATTACCTCTCCTGCTGCTGCTGCTGCTGGCTGTCCAGCAGCAGACTGAAGGTGGCTGCTGCTGTGCGCAGGTATATAAAGGCTCAGAGCCTATTATGACACGCGCAGCCAGCGTTCCATTGCCACATTCCGTCTACTGCAGGCGGGATACCTGGATGGCTGAATGTCACTGAGAAGCTCACAGAGACCGCCATAAGCAACAGTTTAAAAGAATGCCACAGACTAATCAACCAAACTTTTTGGGTTGGTTTCTCTTTTATAGTCTGCAGGCATTAAATGAAAGAAGTCAGTGTTCCAGCAGAGGGAGACAACGTTTCAGAAAAGGCATTGTAGCAAACCAAAAAAGAAATTTTAAGCGCAGCAGAGTAACCAGCTCACATACCTGTTAGCTCAGGTGAGTTTAAAAGGCTGCTGTTGATAACAAGGGCATTTGCTAAATAGATGGTGTGTGTGCAACAATATACTGAAAGGTCAATTATATTGTGCAGCTTATCTCACCACCTGTAGTTATTTAGGTGAAAGCTCCAAAATGCTTGCCTAATATGTCTGTTTATCCAAAAGGAAGTATAGAGGGAGAGCTAGATAGATAGCATTGCATTACATTACATTACATGGCAATGCAATGCACAGTTGCTGAAGTTGAACCAAAATGAGCTTGTCATCTGGCTTCTGCAACTTTTAACATGAAAAATCCAATGAGGAGAAGAAAAGCAAAGCCAAAGAGTCCATCCCAAAATCCGACAAACAAGCAAAATGAACAAAAAGCATTGAATTCAATTCTTTCTGATTTTAGAAACTGCATTAAAGAAGGGGTGCACCGGTCCTGGAGATACTGCAATACCAGGTCAATGCGTGGAGTGGACAGAGCAAGCTCTTTTTCCATCTCCCTGTTCTAAAAATCCATTTAATATATGGTCCCCAGATAGGGGACGTATCAGATATTAAACTGATAAGAACAGATACTACACTTGATCTTAGCCAAAAGGCCGAGAAGCGATAACCAGAATTGGTTTCCGACTACGGTGCCACCCAAGGATTCTGAAAAGTCCATTTGTGGAGATGGCCACCTGGACTCCCGTTAAGAAGACATGCTGTCAACCTCTAGATCCCTCACATGCCTGCACTTTTCGGCTTGCTGCTGCTGCAATCCACGCGTTTTAGATCTGCATAACTCCACCTCTTTTAGCACAGTACCCTCAACCCCCGGCTGTTCCCACCCGCCTCAACACCGTTGGAAGGGAGGAGAACCAATTAAGGCGGGGGGGGGGGGTGGAACGAGCAGCTGTCTACCCTTAGCAGGAGGGTTGCTGATTAATTACCTCTCCTGCTGCTGCTGCTGCTGGCTGTCCAGCAGCAGACTGAAGGTGGCTGCTGCTGTGCGCAGGTATATAAAGGCTCAGAGCCTATTATGACACGCGCAGCCAGCGTTCCATTGCCACATTCCGTCTACTGCAGGCGGGATACTTGGATGGCTGAATGTCACTGAGAAGCTCACAGAGACCGCCATAAGCAACAGTTTAAAAGAATGCCACAGACTAATCAACCAAACTTTTTGGGTTGGTTTCTCTTTTATAGTCTGCAGGCATTAAATGAAAGAAGTCAGTGTTCCAGCAGAGGGAGACAACGTTTCAGAAAAGGCATTGTAGCAAACCAAAAAAGAAATTTTAAGCGCAGCAGAGTAACCAGCTCACATACCTGTTAGCTCAGGTGAGTTTAAAAGGCTGCTGTTGATAACAAGGGCATTTGCTAAATAGATGGTGTGTGTGCAACAATATACTGAAAGGTCAATTATATTGTGCAGCTTATCTCACCACCTGTAGTTATTTAGGTGAAAGCTCCAAAATGCTTGCCTAATATGTCTGTTTATCCAAAAGGAAGTATAGAGGGAGAGCTAGATAGATAGCATTGCATTACATTACATTACATGGCAATGCAATGCACAGTTGCTGAAGTTGAACCAAAATGAGCTTGTCATCTGGCTTCTGCAACTTTTAACATGAAAAATCCAATGAGGAGAAGAAAAGCAAAGCCAAAGAGTCCATCCCAAAATCCGACAAACAAGCAAAATGAACAAAAAGCATTGAATTCAATTCTTTCTGATTTTAGAAACTGCATTAAAGAAGGGGTGCACCGGTCCTGGAGATACTGCAATACCAGGTCAATGCGTGGAGTGGACAGAGCAAGCTCTTTTTCCATCTCCCTGTTCTAAAAATCCATTTAATATATGGTCCCCAGATAGGGGACGTATCAGATATTAAACTGATAAGAACAGATACTACACTTGATCTTAGCCAAAAGGCCGAGAAGCGATAACCAGAATTGGTTTCCGACTACGGTGCCACCGAAGGATTCTGAAAAGTCCATTTGTGGAGATGGCCACCTGGACTCCCGTTAAGAAGACATGCTGTCAACCTCTAGATCCCTCACATGCCTGCACTTTTCGGCTTGCTGCTGCAATCCACGCGTTTTAGATCTGCATAACTCCACCTCTTTTAGCACAGTACCCTCAACCCCCGGCTGTTCCCACCCGCCTCAACACCGTTGGAAGGGAGGAGAACCAATTAAGGCGGGGGGGGGGTGGAACGAGCAGCTGTCTACCCTTATCAGGAGGGTTGCTGATTAATTACCTCTCCTGCTGCTGCTGCTGCTGGCTGTCCAGCAGCAGACTGAAGGTGGCTGCTGCTGTGCGCAGGTATATAAAGGCTCAGAGCCTATTATGACACGCGCAGCCAGCGTTCCATTGCCACATTCCGTCTACTGCAGGCGGGATACCTGGATGGCTGAATGTCACTGAGAAGCTCACAGAGACCGCCATAAGCAACAGTTTAAAAGAATGCCACAGACTAATCAACCAAACTTTTTGGGTTGGTTTCTCTTTTATAGTCTGCAGGCATTAAATGAAAGAAGTCAGTGTTCCAGCAGAGGGAGACAACGTTTCAGAAAAGGCATTGTAGCAAACCAAAAAAGAAATTTTAAGCGCAGCAGAGTAACCAGCTCACATACCTGTTAGCTCAGGTGAGTTTAAAAGGCTGCTGTTGATAACAAGGGCATTTGCTAAATAGATGGTGTGTGTGCAACAATATACTGAAAGGTCAATTATATTGTGCAGCTTATCTCACCACCTGTAGTTATTTAGGTGAAAGCTCCAAAATGCTTGCCTAATATGTCTGTTTATCCAAAAGGAAGTATAGAGGGAGAGCTAGATAGATAGCATTGCATTACATTACATTACATGGCAATGCAATGCACAGTTGCTGAAGTTGAACCAAAATGAGCTTGTCATCTGGCTTCTGCAACTTTTAACATGAAAAATCCAATGAGGAGAAGAAAAGCAAAGCCAAAGAGTCCATCCCAAAATCCGACAAACAAGCAAAATGAACAAAAAGCATTGAATTCAATTCTTTCTGATTTTAGAAACTGCATTAAAGAAGGGGTGCACCGGTCCTGGAGATACTGCAATACCAGGTCAATGCGTGGAGTGGACAGAGCAAGCTCTTTTTCCATCTCCCTGTTCTAAAAATCCATTTAATATATGGTCCCCAGATAGGGGACGTATCAGATATTAAACTGATAAGAACAGATACTACACTTGATCTTAGCCAAAAGGCCGAGAAGCGATAACCAGAATTGGTTTCCGACTACGGTGCCACCCAAGGATTCTGAAAAGTCCATTTGTGGAGATGGCCACCTGGACTCCCGTTAAGAAGACATGCTGTCAACCTCTAGATCCCTCACATGCCTGCACTTTTCGGCTTGCTGCTGCTGCAATCCACGCGTTTTAGATCTGCATAACTCCACCTCTTTTAGCACAGTACCCTCAACCCCCGGCTGTTCCCACCCGCCTCAACACCGTTGGAAGGGAGGAGAACCAATTAAGGCGGGGGGGGGGTGGAACGAGCAGCTGTCTACCCTTAGCAGGAGGGTTGCTGATTAATTACCTCTCCTGCTGCTGCTGCTGCTGGCTGTCCAGCAGCAGACTGAAGGTGGCTGCTGCTGTGCGCAGGTATATAAAGGCTCAGAGCCTATTATGACACGCGCAGCCAGCGTTCCATTGCCACATTCCGTCTACTGCAGGCGGGATACCTGGATGGCTGAATGTCACTGAGAAGCTCACAGAGACCGCCATAAGCAACAGTTTAAAAGAATGCCACAGACTAATCAACCAAACTTTTTGGGTTGGTTTCTCTTTTATAGTCTGCAGGCATTAAATGAAAGAAGTCAGTGTTCCAGCAGAGGGAGACAACGTTTCAGAAAAGGCATTGTAGCAAACCAAAAAAGAAATTTTAAGCGCAGCAGAGTAACCAGCTCACATACCTGTTAGCTCAGGTGAGTTTAAAAGGCTGCTGTTGATAACAAGGGCATTTGCTAAATAGATGGTGTGTGTGCAACAATATACTGAAAGGTCAATTATATTGTGCAGCTTATCTCACCACCTGTAGTTATTTAGGTGAAAGCTCCAAAATGCTTGCCTAATATGTCTGTTTATCCAAAAGGAAGTATAGAGGGAGAGCTAGATAGATAGCATTGCATTACATTACATTACATGGCAATGCAATGCACAGTTGCTGAAGTTGAACCAAAATGAGCTTGTCATCTGGCTTCTGCAACTTTTAACATGAAAAATCCAATGAGGAGAAGAAAAGCAAAGCCAAACAGTCCATCCCAAAATCCGACAAACAAGCAAAATGAACAAAAAGCATTGAATTCAATTCTTTCTGATTTTAGAAACTGCATTAAAGAAGGGGTGCACCGGTCCTGGAGATACTGCAATACCAGGTCAATGCGTGGAGTGGACAGAGCAAGCTCTTTTTCCATCTCCCTGTTCTAAAAATCCATTTAATATATGGTCCCCAGATAGGGGACGTATCAGATATTAAACTGATAAGAACAGATACTACACTTGATCTTAGCCAAAAGGCCGAGAAGCGATAACCAGAATTGGTTTCCGACTACGGTGCCACCCAAGGATTCTGAAAAGTCCATTTGTGGAGATGGCCACCTGGACTCCCGTTAAGAAGACATGCTGTCAACCTCTAGATCCCTCACATGCCAGCACTTTTCAGCTTGCTGCTGCTGCAATCCACGCGTTTTAGATCTGCATAACTCCACCTCTTTTAGCACAGTACCCTCAACCCCCGGCTGTTCCCACCCGCCTCAACACCGTTGGAAGGGAGGAGAAATAATTAAGGCGGGGGGGGGGTGGAACGAGCAGCTGTCTACCCTTAGCAGGAGGGTTGCTGATTAATTACCTCTCCTGCTGCTGCTGCTGCTGGCTGTCCAGCAGCAGACTGAAGGTGGCTGCTGCTGTGCGCAGGTATATAAAGGCTCAGAGCCTATTATGACACGCGCAGCCAGCGTTCCATTGCCACATTCCGTCTACTGCAGGCGGGATACCTGGATGGCTGAATGTCACTGAGAAGCTCACAGAGACCGCCATAAGCAACAGTTTAAAAGAATGCCACAGACTAATCAACCAAACTTTTTGGGTTGGTTTCTCTTTTATAGTCTGCAGGCATTAAATGAAAGAAGTCAGTGTTCCAGCAGAGGGAGACAACGTTTCAGAAAAGGCATTGTAGCAAACCAAAAAAGAAATTTTAAGCGCAGCAGAGTAACCAGCTCACATACCTGTTAGCTCAGGTGAGTTTAAAAGGCTGCTGTTGATAACAAGGGCATTTGCTAAATAGATGGTGTGTGTGCAACAATATACTGAAAGGTCAATTATATTGTGCAGCTTATCTCACCACCTGTAGTTATTTAGGTGAAAGCTCCAAAATGCTTGCCTAATATGTCTGTTTATCCAAAAGGAAGTATAGAGGGAGAGCTAGATAGATAGCATTGCATTACATTACATTACATGGCAATGCAATGCACAGTTGCTGAAGTTGAACCAAAATGAGCTTGTCATCTGGCTTCTGCAACTTTTAACATGAAAAATCCAATGAGGAGAAGAAAAGCAAAGCCAAAGAGTCCATCCCAAAATCCGACAAACAAGCAAAATGAACAAAAAGCATTGAATTCAATTCTTTCTGATTTTAGAAACTGCATTAAAGAAGGGGTGCACCGGTCCTGGAGATACTGCAATACCAGGTCAATGCGTGGAGTGGACAGAGCAAGCTCTTTTTCCATCTCCCTGTTCTAAAAATCCATTTAATATATGGTCCCCAGATAGGGGACGTATCAGATATTAAACTGATAAGAACAGATACTACACTTGATCTTAGCCAAAAGGCCGAGAAGCGATAACCAGAATTGGTTTCCGACTACGGTGCCACCCAAGGATTCTGAAAAGTCCATTTGTGGAGATGGCCACCTGGACTCCCGTTAAGAAGACATGCTGTCAACCTCTAGATCCCTCACATGCCTGCACTTTTCGGCTTGCTGCTGCTGCAATCCACGCGTTTTAGATCTGCATAACTCCACCTCTTTTAGCACAGTACCCTCAACCCCCGGCTGTTCCCACCCGCCTCAACACCGTTGGAAGGGAGGAGAACCAATTAAGGCGGGGGGGGGGGGGGTGGAACGAGCAGCTGTCTACCCTTAGCAGGAGGGTTGCTGATTAATTACCTCTCCTGCTGCTGCTGCTGCTGGCTGTCCAGCAGCAGACTGAAGGTGGCTGCTGCTGTGCGCAGGTATATAAAGGCTCAGAGCCTATTATGACACGCGCAGCCAGCGTTCCATTGCCACATTCCGTCTACTGCAGGCGGGATACCTGGATGGCTGAATGTCACTGAGAAGCTCACAGAGACCGCCATAAGCAACAGTTTAAAAGAATGCCACAGACTAATCAACCAAACTTTTTGGGTTGGTTTCTCTTTTATAGTCTGCAGGCATTAAATGAAAGAAGTCAGTGTTCCAGCAGAGGGAGACAACGTTTCAGAAAAGGCATTGTAGCAAACCAAAAAAGAAATTTTAAGCGCAGCAGAGTAACCAGCTCACATACCTGTTAGCTCAGGTGAGTTTAAAAGGCTGCTGTTGATAACAAGGGCATTTGCTAAATAGATGGTGTGTGTGCAACAATATACTGAAAGGTCAATTATATTGTGCAGCTTATCTCACCACCTGTAGTTATTTAGGTGAAAGCTCCAAAATGCTTGCCTAATATGTCTGTTTATCCAAAAGGAAGTATAGAGGGAGAGCTAGATAGATAGCATTGCATTACATTACATTACATGGCAATGCAATGCACAGTTGCTGAAGTTGAACCAAAATGAGCTTGTCATCTGGCTTCTGCAACTTTTAACATGAAAAATCCAATGAGGAGAAGAAAAGCAAAGCCAAAGAGTCCATCCCAAAATCCGACAAACAAGCAAAATGAACAAAAAGCATTGAATTCAATTCTTTCTGATTTTAGAAACTGCATTAAAGAAGGGGTGCACCGGTCCTGGAGATACTGCAATACCAGGTCAATGCGTGGAGTGGACAGAGCAAGCTCTTTTTCCATCTCCCTGTTCTAAAAATCCATTTAATATATGGTCCCCAGATAGGGGACGTATCAGATATTAAACTGATAAGAACAGATACTACACTTGATCTTAGCCAAAAGGCCGAGAAGCGATAACCAGAATTGGTTTCCGACTACGGTGCCACCGAAGGATTCTGAAAAGTCCATTTGTGGAGATGGCCACCTGGACTCCCGTTAAGAAGACATGCTGTCAACCTCTAGATCCCTCACATGCCTGCACTTTTCGGCTTGCTGCTGCAATCCACGCGTTTTAGATCTGCATAACTCCACCTCTTTTAGCACAGTACCCTCAACCCCCGGCTGTTCCCACCCGCCTCAACACCGTTGGAAGGGAGGAGAACCAATTAAGGCGGGGGGGGGGTGGAACGAGCAGCTGTCTACCCTTAGCAGGAGGGTTGCTGATTAATTACCTCTCCTGCTGCTGCTGCTGCTGGCTGTCCAGCAGCAGACTGAAGGTGGCTGCTGCTGTGCGCAGGTATATAAAGGCTCAGAGCCTATTATGACACGTGCAGCCAGCGTTCCATTGCCACATTCCGTCTACTGCAGGCGGGATACCTGGATGGCTGAATGTCACTGAGAAGCTCACAGAGACCGCCATAAGCAACAGTTTAAAAGAATGCCACAGACTAATCAACCAAACTTTTTGGGTTGGTTTCTCTTTTATAGTCTGCAGGCATTAAATGAAAGAAGTCAGTGTTCCAGCAGAGGGAGACAACGTTTCAGAAAAGGCATTGTAGCAAACCAAAAAAGAAATTTTAAGCGCAGCAGAGTAACCAGCTCACATACCTGTTAGCTCAGGTGAGTTTAAAAGGCTGCTGTTGATAACAAGGGCATTTGCTAAATAGATGGTGTGTGTGCAACAATATACTGAAAGGTCAATTATATTGTGCAGCTTATCTCACCACCTGTAGTTATTTAGGTGAAAGCTCCAAAATGCTTGCCTAATATGTCTGTTTATCCAAAAGGAAGTATAGAGGGAGAGCTAGATAGATAGCATTGCATTACATTACATTACATGGCAATGCAATGCACAGTTGCTGAAGTTGAACCAAAATGAGCTTGTCATCTGGCTTCTGCAACTTTTAACATGAAAAATCCAATGAGGAGAAGAAAAGCAAAGCCAAAGAGTCCATCCCAAAATCCGACAAACAAGCAAAATGAACAAAAAGCATTGAATTCAATTCTTTCTGATTTTAGAAACTGCATTAAAGAAGGGGTGCACCGGTCCTGGAGATACTGCAATACCAGGTCAATGCGTGGAGTGGACAGAGCAAGCTCTTTTTCCATCTCCCTGTTCTAAAAATCCATTTAATATATGGTCCCCAGATAGGGGACGTATCAGATATTAAACTGATAAGAACAGATACTACACTTGATCTTAGCCAAAAGGCCGAGAAGCGATAACCAGAATTGGTTTCCGACTACGGTGCCACCCAAGGATTCTGAAAAGTCCATTTGTGGAGATGGCCACCTGGACTCCCGTTAAGAAGACATGCTGTCAACCTCTAGATCCCTCACATGCCTGCACTTTTCGGCTTGCTGCTGCTGCAATCCACGCGTTTTAGATCTGCATAACTCCACCTCTTTTAGCACAGTACCCTCAACCCCCGGCTGTTCCCACCCGCCTCAACACCGTTGGAAGGGAGGAGAACCAATTAAGGCGGGGGGGGGGTGGAACGAGCAGCTGTCTACCCTTAGCAGGAGGGTTGCTGATTAATTACCTCTCCTGCTGCTGCTGCTGCTGGCTGTCCAGCAGCAGACTGAAGGTGGCTGCTGCTGTGCGCAGGTATATAAAGGCTCAGAGCCTATTATGACACGCGCAGCCAGCGTTCCATTGCCACATTCCGTCTACTGCAGGCGGGATACCTGGATGGCTGAATGTCACTGAGAAGCTCACAGAGACCGCCATAAGCAACAGTTTAAAAGAATGCCACAGACTAATCAACCAAACTTTTTGGGTTGGTTTCTCTTTTATAGTCTGCAGGCATTAAATGAAAGAAGTCAGTGTTCCAGCAGAGGGAGACAACGTTTCAGAAAAGGCATTGTAGCAAACCAAAAAAGAAATTTTAAGCGCAGCAGAGTAACCAGCTCACATACCTGTTAGCTCAGGTGAGTTTAAAAGGCTGCTGTTGATAACAAGGGCATTTGCTAAATAGATGGTGTGTGTGCAACAATATACTGAAAGGTCAATTATATTGTGCAGCTTATCTCACCACCTGTAGTTATTTAGGTGAAAGCTCCAAAATGCTTGCCTAATATGTCTGTTTATCCAAAAGGAAGTATAGAGGGAGAGCTAGATAGATAGCATTGCATTACATTACATTACATGGCAATGCAATGCACAGTTGCTGAAGTTGAACCAAAATGAGCTTGTCATCTGGCTTCTGCAACTTTTAACATGAAAAATCCAATGAGGAGAAGAAAAGCAAAGCCAAAGAGTCCATCCCAAAATCCGACAAACAAGCAAAATGAACAAAAAGCATTGAATTCAATTCTTTCTGATTTTAGAAACTGCATTAAAGAAGGGGTGCACCGGTCCTGGAGATACTGCAATACCAGGTCAATGCGTGGAGTGGACAGAGCAAGCTCTTTTTCCATCTCCCTGTTCTAAAAATCCATTTAATATATGGTCCCCAGATAGGGGACGTATCAGATATTAAACTGATAAGAACAGATACTACACTTGATCTTAGCCAAAAGGCCGAGAAGCGATAACCAGAATTGGTTTCCGACTACGGTGCCACCCAAGGATTTTGAAAAGTCCATTTGTGGAGATGGCCACCTGGACTCCCGTTAAGAAGACATGCTGTCAACCTCTAGATCCCTCACATGCCTGCACTTTTCGGCTTGCTGCTGCTGCAATCCAAGCGTTTTAGATCTGCATAACTCCACCTCTTTTAGCACAGTACCCTCAACCCCCGGCTGTTCCCACCCGCCTCAACACCGTTGGAAGGGAGGAGAACCAATTAAGGCGGGGGGGGGGGGGGTGGAACGAGCAGCTGTCTACCCTTAGCAGGAGGGTTGCTGATTAATTACCTCTCCTGCTGCTGCTGGCTGTCCAGCAGCAGACTGAAGGTGGCTGCTGCTGTGCGCAGGTATATAAAGGCTCAGAGCCTATTATGACACGCGCAGCCAGCGTTCCATTGCCACATTCCGTCTACTGCAGGCGGGATACCTGGATGGCTGAATGTCACTGAGAAGCTCACAGAGACCGCCATAAGCAACAGTTTAAAAGAATGCCACAGACTAATCAACCAAACTTTTTGGGTTGGTTTCTCTTTTATAGTCTGCAGGCATTAAATGAAAGAAGTCAGTGTTCCAGCAGAGGGAGACAACGTTTCAGAAAAGGCATTGTAGCAAACCAAAAAAGAAATTTTAAGCGCAGCAGAGTAACCAGCTCACATACCTGTTAGCTCAGGTGAGTTTAAAAGGCTGCTGTTGATAACAAGGGCATTTGCTAAATAAATGGTGTGTGTGCAACAATATACTGAAAGGTCAATTATATTGTGCAGCTTATCTCACCACCTGTAGTTATTTAGGTGAAAGCTCCAAAATGCTTGCCTAATATGTCTGTTTATCCAAAAGGAAGTATAGAGGGAGAGCTAGATAGATAGCATTGCATTACATTACATTACATGGCAATGCAATGCACAGTTGCTGAAGTTGAACCAAAATGAGCTTGTCATCTGGCTTCTGCAACTTTTAACATGAAAAATCCAATGAGGAGAAGAAAAGCAAAGCCAAAGAGTCCATCCCAAAATCCGACAAACAAGCAAAATGAACAAAAAGCATTGAATTCAATTCTTTCTGATTTTAGAAACTGCATTAAAGAAGGGGTGCACCGGTCCTGGAGATACTGCAATACCAGGTCAATGCGTGGAGTGGACAGAGCAAGCTCTTTTTCCATCTCCCTGTTCTAAAAATCCATTTAATATATGGTCCCCAGATAGGGGACGTATCAGATATTAAACTGATAAGAACAGATACTACACTTGATCTTAGCCAAAAGGCCGAGAAGCGATAACCAGAATTGGTTTCCGACTACGGTGCCACCCAAGGATTCTGAAAAGTCCATTTGTGGAGATGGCCACCTGGACTCCCGTTAAGAAGACATGCTGTCAACCTCTAGATCCCTCACATGCCTGCACTTTTCGGCTTGCTGCTGCTGCAATCCACGCGTTTTAGATCTGCATAACTCCACCTCTTTTAGCACAGTACCCTCAACCCCCGGCTGTTCCCACCCGCCTCAACACCGTTGGAAGGGAGGAGAACCAATTAAGGCGGGGGGGGGTGGAACGAGCAGCTGTCTACCCTTAGCAGGAGGGTTGCTGATTAATTACCTCTCCTGCTGCTGCTGCTGCTGGCTGTCCAGCAGCAGACTGAAGGTGGCTGCTGCTGTGCGCAGGTATATAAAGGCTCAGAGCCTATTATGACACGCGCAGCCAGCGTTCCATTGCCACATTCCGTCTACTGCAGGCGGGATACCTGGATGGCTGAATGTCACTGAGAAGCTCACAGAGACCGCCATAAGCAACAGTTTAAAAGAATGCCACAGACTAATCAACCAAACTTTTTGGGTTGGTTTCTCTTTTATAGTCTGCAGGCATTAAATGAAAGAAGTCAGTGTTCCAGCAGAGGGAGACAACGTTTCAGAAAAGGCATTGTAGCAAACCAAAAAAGAAATTTTAAGCGCAGCAGAGTAACCAGCTCACATACCTGTTAGCTCAGGTGAGTTTAAAAGGCTGCTGTTGATAACAAGGGCATTTGCTAAATAGATGGTGTGTGTGCAACAATATACTGAAAGGTCAATTATATTGTGCAGCTTATCTCACCACCTGTAGTTATTTAGGTGAAAGCTCCAAAATGCTTGCCTAATATGTCTGTTTATCCAAAAGGAAGTATAGAGGGAGAGCTAGATAGATAGCATTGCATTACATTACATTACATGGCAATGCAATGCACAGTTGCTGAAGTTGAACCAAAATGAGCTTGTCATCTGGCTTCTGCAACTTTTAACATGAAAAATCCAATGAGGAGAAGAAAAGCAAAGCCAAAGAGTCCATCCCAAAATCCGACAAACAAGCAAAATGAACAAAAAGCATTGAATTCAATTCTTTCTGATTTTAGAAACTGCATTAAAGAAGGGGTGCACCGGTCCTGGAGATACTGCAATACCAGGTCAATGCGTGGAGTGGACAGAGCAAGCTCTTTTTCCATCTCCCTGTTCTAAAAATCCATTTAATATATGGTCCCCAGATAGGGGACGTATCAGATATTAAACTGATAAGAACAGATACTACACTTGATCTTAGCCAAAAGGCCGAGAAGCGATAACCAGAATTGGTTTCCGACTACGGTGCCACCCAAGGATTCTGAAAAGTCCATTTGTGGAGATGGCCACCTGGACTCCCGTTAAGAAGACATGCTGTCAACCTCTAGATCCCTCACATGCCTGCACTTTTCGGCTTGCTGCTGCTGCAATCCACGCGTTTTAGATCTGCATAACTCCACCTCTTTTAGCACAGTACCCTCAACCCCCGGCTGTTCCCACCCGCCTCAACACCGTTGGAAGGGAGGAGAACCAATTAAGGCGGGGGGGGGGGTGGAACGAGCAGCTGTCTACCCTTAGCAGGAGGGTTGCTGATTAATTACCTCTCCTGCTGCTGCTGCTGCTGGCTGTCCAGCAGCAGACTGAAGGTGGCTGCTGCTGTGCGCAGGTATATAAAGGCTCAGAGCCTATTATGACACGCGCAGCCAGCGTTCCATTGCCACATTCCGTCTACTGCAGGCGGGATACCTGGATGGCTGAATGTCACTGAGAAGCTCACAGAGACCGCCATAAGCAACAGTTTAAAAGAATGCCACAGACTAATCAACCAAACTTTTTGGGTTGGTTTCTCTTTTATAGTCTGCAGGCATTAAATGAAAGAAGTCAGTGTTCTAGCAGAGGGAGACAACGTTTCAGAAAAGGCATTGTAGCAAACCAAAAAAGAAATTTTAAGCGCAGCAGAGTAACCAGCTCACATACCTGTTAGCTCAGGTGAGTTTAAAAGGCTGCTGTTGATAACAAGGGCATTTGCTAAATAGATGGTGTGTGTGCAACAATATACTGAAAGGTCAATTATATTGTGCAGCTTATCTCACCACCTGTAGTTATTTAGGTGAAAGCTCCAAAATGCTTGCCTAATATGTCTGTTTATCCAAAAGGAAGTATAGAGGGAGAGCTAGATAGATAGCATTGCATTACATTACATTACATGGCAATGCAATTTACAGTTGCTGAAGTTGAACCAAAATGAGCTTGTCATCTGGCTTCTGCAACTTTTAACATGAAAAATCCAATGAGGAGAAGAAAAGCAAAGCCAAAGAGTCCATCCCAAAATCCGACAAACAAGCAAAATGAACAAAAAGCATTGAATTCAATTCTTTCTGATTTTAGAAACTGCATTAAAGAAGGGGTGCACCGGTCCTGGAGATACTGCAATACCAGGTCAATGCGTGGAGTGGACAGAGCAAGCTCTTTTTCCATCTCCCTGTTCTAAAAATCCATTTAATATATGGTCCCCAGATAGGGGACGTATCAGATATTAAACTGATAAGAACAGATACTACACTTGATCTTAGCCAAAAGGCCGAGAAGCGATAACCAGAATTGGTTTCCGACTACGGTGCCACCCAAGGATTCTGAAAAGTCCATTTGTGGAGATGGCCACCTGGACTCCCGTTAAGAAGACATGCTGTCAACCTCTAGATCCCTCACATGCCTGCACTTTTCGGCTTGCTGCTGCTGCAATCCACGCGTTTTAGATCTGCATAACTCCACCTCTTTTAGCACAGTACCCTCAACCCCCGGCTGTTCCCACCCGCCTCAACACCATTGGAAGGGAGGAGAACCAATTAAGGCGGGGGGGGGGGTGGAACGAGCAGCTGTCTACCCTTAGCAGGAGGGTTGCTGATTAATTACCTCTCCTGCTGCTGCTGCTGCTGCTGGCTGTCCAGCAGCAGACTGAAGGTGGCTGCTGCTGTGCGCAGGTATATAAAGGCTCAGAGCCTATTATGACACGCGCAGCCAGCGTTCCATTGCCACATTCCGTCTACTGCAGGCGGGATACCTGGATGGCTGAATGTCACTGAGAAGCTCACAGAGACCGCCATAAGCAACAGTTTAAAAGAATGCCACAGACTAATCAACCAAACTTTTTGGGTTGGTTTCTCTTTTATAGTCTGCAGGCATTAAATGAAAGAAGTCAGTGTTCCAGCAGAGGGAGACAACGTTTCAGAAAAGGCATTGTAGCAAACCAAAAAAGAAATTTTAAGCGCAGCAGAGTAACCAGCTCACATACCTGTTAGCTCAGGTGAGTTTAAAAGGCTGCTGTTGATAACAAGGGCATTTGCTAAATAGATGGTGTGTGTGCAACAATATACTGAAAGGTCAATTATATTGTGCAGCTTATCTCACCACCTGTAGTTATTTAGGTGAAAGCTCCAAAATGCTTGCCTAATATGTCTGTTTATCCAAAAGGAAGTATAGAGGGAGAGCTAGATAGATAGCATTGCATTACATTACATTACATGGCAATGCAATGCACAGTTGCTGAAGTTGAACCAAAATGAGCTTGTCATCTGGCTTCTGCAACTTTTAACATGAAAAATCCAATGAGGAGAAGAAAAGCAAAGCCAAAGAGTCCATCCCAAAATCCGACAAACAAGCAAAATGAACAAAAAGCATTGAATTAAATTCTTTCTGATTTTAGAAACTGCATTAAAGAAGGGGTGCACCGGTCCTGGAGATACTGCAATACCAGGTCAATGCGTGGAGTGGACAGAGCAAGCTCTTTTTCCATCTCCCTGTTCTAAAAATCCATTTAATATATGGTCCCCAGATAGGGGACGTATCAGATATTAAACTGATAAGAACAGATACTACACTTGATCTTAGCCAAAAGGCCGAGAAGCGATAACCAGAATTGGTTTCCGACTACGGTGCCACCCAAGGATTCTGAAAAGTCCATTTGTGGAGATGGCCACCTGGACTCCCGTTAAGAAGATATGCTGTCAACCTCTAGATCCCTCACATGCCTGCACTTTTCGGCTTGCTGCTGCTGCAATCCACGCGTTTTAGATCTGCATAACTCCACCTCTTTTAGCACAGTACCCTCAACCCCCGGCTGTTCCCACCCGCCTCAACACCGTTGGAAGGGAGGAGAACCAATTAAGGCGGGGGGGGGGGGTGGAACGAGCAGCTGTCTACCCTTAGCAGGAGGGTTGCTGATTAATTACCTCTCCTGCTGCTGCTGCTGCTGGCTGTCCAGCAGCAGACTGAAGGTGGCTGCTGCTGTGCGCAGGTATATAAAGGCTCAGAGCCTATTATGACACGCGCAGCCAGCGTTCCATTGCCACATTCCGTCTACTGCAGGCGGGATACCTGGATGGCTGAATGTCACTGAGAAGCTCACAGAGACCGCCATAAGCAACAGTTTAAAAGAATGCCACAGACTAATCAACCAAACTTTTTGGGTTGGTTTCTCTTTTATAGTCTGCAGGCATTAGATGAAAGAAGTCAGTGTTCTAGCAGAGGGAGACAACGTTTCAGAAAAGGCATTGTAGCAAACCAAAAAAGAAATTTTAAGCGCAGCAGAGTAACCAGCTCACATACCTGTTAGCTCAGGTGAGTTTAAAAGGCTGCTGTTGATAACAAGGGCATTTGCTAAATAGATGGTGTGTGTGCAACAATATACTGAAAGGTCAATTATATTGTGCAGCTTATCTCACCACCTGTAGTTATTTAGGTGAAAGCTCCAAAATGCTTGCCTAATATGTCTGTTTATCCAAAAGGAAGTATAGAGGGAGAGCTAGATAGATAGCATTGCATTACATTACATTACATGGCAATGCAATGCACAGTTGCTGAAGTTGAACCAAAATGAGCTTGTCATCTGGCTTCTGCAACTTTTAACATGAAAAATCCAATGAGGAGAAGAAAAGCAAAGCCAAAGAGTCCATCCCAAAATCCGACAAACAAGCAAAATGAACAAAAAGCATTGAATTCAATTCTTTCTGATTTTAGAAACTGCATTAAAGAAGGGGTGCACCGGTCCTGGAGATACTGCAATACCATGTCAATGCGTGGAGTGGACAGAGCAAGCTCTTTTTCCATCTCCCTGTTCTAAAAATCCATTTAATATATGGTCCCCAGATAGGGGACGTATCAGATATTAAACTGATAAGAACAGATACTACACTTGATCTTAGCCAAAAGGCCGAGAAGCGATAACCAGAATTGGTTTCCGACTACGGTGCCACCCAAGGATTCTGAAAAGTCCATTTGTGGAGATGGCCACCTGGACTCCCGTTAAGAAGACATGCTGTCAACCTCTAGATCCCTCACATGCCTGCACTTTTCGGCTTGCTGCTGCTGCAATCCACGCGTTTTAGATCTGCATAACTCCACCTCTTTTAGCACAGTACCCTCAACCCCCGGCTGTTCCCACCCGCCTCAACACCGTTGGAAGGGAGGAGAACCAATTAAGGCGGGGGGGGGGGGTGGAACGAGCAGCTGTCTACCCTTAGCAGGAGGGTTGCTGATTAATTACCTCTCCTGCTGCTGCTGCTGGCTGTCCAGCAGCAGACTGAAGGTGGCTGCTGCTGTGCGCAGGTATATAAAGGCTCAGAGCCTATTATGACATGCGCAGCCAGCGTTCCATTGCCACATTCCGTCTACTGCAGGCGGGATACCTGGATGGCTGAATGTCACTGAGAAGCTCACAGAGACCGCCATAAGCAACAGTTTAAAAGAATGCCACAGACTAATCAACCAAACTTTTTGGGTTGGTTTCTCTTTTATAGTCTGCAGGCATTAAATGAAAGAAGTCAGTGTTCCAGCAGAGGGAGACAACGTTTCAGAAAAGGCATTGTAGCAAACCAAAAAAGAAATTTTAAGCGCAGCAGAGTAACCAGCTCACATACCTGTTAGCTCAGGTGAGTTTAAAAGGCTGCTGTTGATAACAAGGGCATTTGCTAAATAGATGGTGTGTGTGCAACAATATACTGAAAGGTCAATTATATTGTGCAGCTTATCTCACCACCTGTAGTTATTTAGGTGAAAGCTCCAAAATGCTTGCCTAATATGTCTGTTTATCCAAAAGGAAGTATAGAGGGAGAGCTAGATAGATAGCATTGCATTACATTACATTACATGGCAATGCAATGCACAGTTGCTGAAGTTGAACCAAAATGAGCTTGTCATCTGGCTTCTGCAACTTTTAACATGAAAAATCCAATGAGGAGAAGAAAAGCAAAGCCAAAGAGTCCATCCCAAAATCCGACAAACAAGCAAAATGAACAAAAAGCATTGAATTCAATTCTTTCTGATTTTAGAAACTGCATTAAAGAAGGGGTGCACCGGTCCTGGAGATACTGCAATACCAGGTCAATGCGTGGAGTGGACAGAGCAAGCTCTTTTTCCATCTCCCTGTTCTAAAAATCCATTTAATACAGTGCTGGCCAAAAGTATTGGCACCCCTGCAATTCTGTCAGATAATACTCAGTTTCTTCCTGAAAATGATTGCAATCACAAATTCTTTGGTATTATTCTCTTCATTTAATTTGCTTGCAAGGAAAAAACTCAAAAGAGAATGAAGTAAAAATCAAATCATTGATCATTTCACACAAAACTCCAAAAAAGGTCCGGACAAAAGTATTGGCACCCTCAGCCTAATACTTGGTTGCACAACCTTTAGCCAAAATAACTGCGAACAACCGATTCCGGTAACCATCAATGAGTTTCTTACAATGCTCTGCTGGAATTGTAGACCATTCTTCTTTAGCAAACTGCTCCAGGTCCCTGATATTTGAAGGGTGCCTTCTCCAAACTGCCATTTTGAGATCTCTCCACAGGTGTTCTATGGGATTCAGGTCTGGACTCATTGCTGGCCACCTTAGAAGTCTCCAGTGCTTTCTCTCAAACCATTTTATAGTGCTTTTGGAAGTGTGTTTTGGGTCATTGTCCTGCTGGAAGACCCATGACCTCTGAGGGAGACCCAGCTTTCTCACACTGGGCCCTACATTATGCTGCAAAATTTGTTGGTAGTGTTCAGACTTCATAATGCCATGCACACGGTCAAGCAGTCCAGTGCCAGAGGCAGCAAAGCAACCCCAAAACATCAGGGAACCTCCGCCATGTTTGACTGTAGGGACCATGTTCTTTTCTTTGAATGCCTCTTTTTTTCCCTGTACACTCTATGTTGATGCTTTTTCCCAAAAAAGCTCTACTTTTGTCTCATCTGACCAGAGAACATTCTTCCAAAACATTTTAGGCTTTCTCAGGTAAGTTTTGGCAAACTCCAGCCTGGCTTTTTTATATCTCGGGGTAAGAAGTGGGGTTTTCCTGTTTATCCTACCATACAGTCCCTTTTCATTCAGACGCCGACGGATAGTACGGGTTGACACTGTTGTACCCTCGGACTGCAGGGCAGCTTGAACTTGTTTGGATGTTAGTCGAGGTTCTTTATCCACCATCTGCACAATCTTGCGTTGAAATCTCTTGTCAATTTTTCTTTTACATCCACATCTAGGGAGGTTAGCCACAGTGCCATGGGCTTTAAACTTCTTGATGACACTGCGCACGGAAGACTCAGGAACATTCAGGTCTTTGGCGATGGACTTGTAGCCTTGAGATTGCTCATGCTTCCTCACAATTTGGTTTCTCAAGTCCTCAGACAGTTCTTTGGTCTTCTTTCTTTTCTCCATGCTCAATGTGGTACACACAAGGACACAGGACAGAGGTTGAGTCAACTTTAATCCATGTTAACTGGCTGCAAGTGTGATTTAGTTATTGCCAACACCTGTTAGGTGCCACAGGTAAGTTACAGGTGCTGTTAATTACACGAATTAGAGAAGCATCACATGATTTTTCAAAGGGTGCCAATACTTTTGTCCACCACCTTTTTTAGGTTTGGTGTGGAATTATATCCAATTTGGCTTTAGGACAATTCTTTTTGTGTTTTTTTCATTGAAGACAAATTAAATGAAGATAATAATACCTAAGAATTTGTGATTGCAATCATTTTCAGGAAGAAACTGAGTATTATCTGACAGAATTGCAGGGGTGCCAATACTTTTGGCCAGCACTGTATATGGTCCCCAGATAGGGGACGTATCAGATATTAAACTGATAAGAACAGATACTACACTTGATCTTAGCCAAAAGGCCGAGAAGCGATAACCAGAATTGGTTTCCGACTACGGTGCCACCCAAGGATTCTGAAAAGTCCATTTGTGGAGATGGCCACCTGGACTCCCGTTAAGAAGACATGCTGTCAACCTCTAGATCCCTCACATGCCTGCACTTTTCGGCTTGCTGCTGCTGCAATCCACGCGTTTTAGATCTGCATAACTCCACCTCTTTTAGCACAGTACCCTCAACCCCCGGCTGTTCCCACCCGCCTCAACACCGTTGGAAGGGAGGAGAACCAATTAAGGCGGGGGGGGGGGGGTGGAACGAGCAGCTGTCTACCCTTAGCAGGAGGGTTGCTGATTAATTACCTCTCCTGCTGCTGCTGCTGGCTGTCCAGCAGCAGACTGAAGGTGGCTGCTGCTGTGCGCAGGTATATAAAGGCTCAGAGCCTATTATGACACGCGCAGCCAGCGTTCCATTGCCACATTCCGTCTACTGCAGGCGGGATACCTGGATGGCTGAATGTCACTGAGAAGCTCACAGAGACCGCCATAAGCAACAGTTTAAAAGAATGCCACAGACTAATCAACCAAACTTTTTGGGTTGGTTTCTCTTTTATAGTCTGCAGGCATTAAATGAAAGAAGTCAGTGTTCCAGCAGAGGGAGACAACGTTTCAGAAAAGGCATTGTAGCAAACCAAAAAAGAAATTTTAAGCGCAGCAGAGTAACCAGCTCACATACCTGTTAGCTCAGGTGAGTTTAAAAGGCTGCTGTTGATAACAAGGGCATTTGCTAAATAGATGGTGTGTGTGCAACAATATACTGAAAGGTCAATTATATTGTGCAGCTTATCTCACCACCTGTAGTTATTTAGGTGAAAGCTCCAAAATGCTTGCCTAATATGTCTGTTTATCCAAAAGGAAGTATAGAGGGAGAGCTAGATAGATAGCATTGCATTACATTACATTACATGGCAATGCAATGCACAGTTGCTGAAGTTGAACCAAAATGAGCTTGTCATCTGGCTTCTGCAACTTTTAACATGAAAAATCCAATGAGGAGAAGAAAAGCAAAGCCAAAGAGTCCATCCCAAAATCCGACAAACAAGCAAAATGAACAAAAAGCATTGAATTCAATTCTTTCTGATTTTAGAAACTGCATTAAAGAAGGGGTGCACCGGTCCTGGAGATACTGCAATACCAGGTCAATGCGTGGAGTGGACAGAGCAAGCTCTTTTTCCATCTCCCTGTTCTAAAAATCCATTTAATATATGGTCCCCAGATAGGGGACGTATCAGATATTAAACTGATAAGAACAGATACTACACTTGATCTTAGCCAAAAGGCCGAGAAGCGATAACCAGAATTGGTTTCCGACTACGGTGCCACCCAAGGATTCTGAAAAGTCCATTTGTGGAGATGGCCACCTGGACTCCCGTTAAGAAGACATGCTGTCAACCTCTAGATCCCTCACATGCCTGCACTTTTCGGCTTGCTGCTGCTGCAATCCACGCGTTTTAGATCTGCATAACTCCACCTCTTTTAGCACAGTACCCTCAACCCCCGGCTGTTCCCACCCGCCTCAACACCGTTGGAAGGGAGGAGAACCAATTAAGGCGGGGGGGGGGTGGAACGAGCAGCTGTCTACCCTTAGCAGGAGGGTTGCTGATTAATTACCTCTCCTGCTGCTGCTGCTGGCTGTCCAGCAGCAGACTGAAGGTGGCTGCTGCTGTGCGCAGGTATATAAAGGCTCAGAGCCTATTATGACACGCGCAGCCAGCGTTCCATTGCCACATTCCGTCTACTGCAGGCGGGATACCTGGATGGCTGAATGTCACTGAGAAGCTCACAGAGACCGCCATAAGCAACAGTTTAAAAGAATGCCACAGACTAATCAACCAAACTTTTTGGGTTGGTTTCTCTTTTATAGTCTGCAGGCATTAAATGAAAGAAGTCAGTGTTCCAGCAGAGGGAGACAACGTTTCAGAAAAGGCATTGTAGCAAACCAAACAAGAAATTTTAAGCGCAGCAGAGTAACCAGCTCACATACCTGTTAGCTCAGGTGAGTTTAAAAGGCTGCTGTTGATAACAAGGGCATTTGCTAAATAGATGGTGTGTGTGCAACAATATACTGAAAGGTCAATTATATTGTGCAGCTTATCTCACCACCTGTAGTTATTTAGGTGAAAGCTCCAAAATGCTTGCCTAATATGTCTGTTTATCCAAAAGGAAGTATAGAGGGAGAGCTAGATAGATAGCATTGCATTACATTACATTACATGGCAATGCAATGCACAGTTGCTGAAGTTGAACCAAAATGAGCTTGTCATCTGGCTTCTGCAACTTTTAACATGAAAAATCCAATGAGGAGAAGAAAAGCAAAGCCAAAGAGTCCATCCCAAAATCCGACAAACAAGCAAAATGAACAAAAAGCATTGAATTCAATTCTTTCTGATTTTAGAAACTGCATTAAAGAAGGGGTGCACCGGTCCTGGAGATACTGCAATACCAGGTCAATGCGTGGAGTGGACAGAGCAAGCTCTTTTTCCATCTCCCTGTTCTAAAAATCCATTTAATATATGGTCCCCAGATAGGGGACGTATCAGATATTAAACTGATAAGAACAGATACTACACTTGATCTTAGCCAAAAGGCCGAGAAGCGATAACCAGAATTGGTTTCCGACTACGGTGCCACCCAAGGATTCTGAAAAGTCCATTTGTGGAGATGGCCACCTGGACTCCCGTTAAGAAGACATGCTGTCAACCTCTAGATCCCTCACATGCCTGCACTTTTCGGCTTGCTGCTGCTGCAATCCACGCGTTTTAGATCTGCATAACTCCACCTCTTTTAGCACAGTACCCTCAACCCCCGGCTGTTCCCACCCGCCTCAACACCGTTGGAAGGGAGGAGAACCAATTAAGGCGGGGGGGGGGGGGGGGGTGGAACGAGCAGCTGTCTACCCTTAGCAGGAGGGTTGCTGATTAATTACCTCTCCTGCTGCTGCTGCTGCTGGCTGTCCAGCAGCAGACTGAAGGTGGCTGCTGCTGTGCGCAGGTATATAAAGGCTCAGAGCCTATTATGACACGCGCAGCCAGCGTTCCATTGCCACATTCCGTCTACTGCAGGCGGGATACCTGGATGGCTGAATGTCACTGAGAAGCTCACAGAGACCGCCATAAGCAACAGTTTAAAAGAATGCCACAGACTAATCAACCAAACTTTTTGGGTTGGTTTCTCTTTTATAGTCTGCAGGCATTAAATGAAAGAAGTCAGTGTTCCAGCAGAGGGAGACAACGTTTCAGAAAAGGCATTGTAGCAAACCAAAAAAGAAATTTTAAGCGCAGCAGAGTAACCAGCTCACATACCTGTTAGCTCAGGTGAGTTTAAAAGGCTGCTGTTGATAACAAGGGCATTTGCTAAATAGATGGTGTGTGTGCAACAATATACTGAAAGGTCAATTATATTGTGCAGCTTATCTCACCACCTGTAGTTATTTAGGTGAAAGCTCCAAAATGCTTGCCTAATATGTCTGTTTATCCAAAAGGAAGTATAGAGGGAGAGCTAGATAGATAGCATTGCATTACATTACATTACATGGCAATGCAATGCACAGTTGCTGAAGTTGAACCAAAATGAGCTTGTCATCTGGCTTCTGCAACTTTTAACATGAAAAATCCAATGAGGAGAAGAAAAGCAAAGCCAAAGAGTCCATCCCAAAATCCGACAAACAAGCAAAATGAACAAAAAGCATTGAATTCAATTCTTTCTGATTTTAGAAACTGCATTAAAGAAGGGGTGCACCGGTCCTGGAGATACTGCAATACCAGGTCAATGCGTGGAGTGGACAGAGCAAGCTCTTTTTCCATCTCCCTGTTCTAAAAATCCATTTAATATATGGTCCCCAGATAGGGGACGTATCAGATATTAAACTGATAAGAACAGATACTACACTTGATCTTAGCCAAAAGGCCGAGAAGCGATAACCAGAATTGGTTTCCGACTACGGTGCCACCCAAGGATTCTGAAAAGTCCATTTGTGGAGATGGCCACCTGGACTCCCGTTAAGAAGACATGCTGTCAACCTCTAGATCCCTCACATGCCTGCACTTTTCGGCTTGCTGCTGCTGCAATCCACGCGTTTTAGATCTGCATAACTCCACCTCTTTTAGCACAGTACCCTCAACCCCCGGCTGTTCCCACCCGCCTCAACACCGTTGGAAGGGAGGAGAACCAATTAAGGCGGGGGGGGGGGTGGAACGAGCAGCTGTCTACCCTTAGCAGGAGGGTTGCTGATTAATTACCTCTCCTGCTGCTGCTGCTGCTGGCTGTCCAGCAGCAGACTGAAGGTGGCTGCTGCTGTGCGCAGGTATATAAAGGCTCAGAGCCTATTATGACACGCGCAGCCAGCGTTCCATTGCCACATTCCGTCTACTGCAGGCGGGATACCTGGATGGCTGAATGTCACTGAGAAGCTCACAGAGACCGCCATAAGCAACAGTTTAAAAGAATGCCACAGACTAATCAACCAAACTTTTTGGGTTTGTTTCTCTTTTATAGTCTGCAGGCATTAAATGAAAGAAGTCAGTGTTCCAGCAGAGGGAGACAACGTTTCAGAAAAGGCATTGTAGCAAACCAAAAAAGAAATTTTAAGCGCAGCAGAGTAACCAGCTCACATACCTGTTAGCTCAGGTGAGTTTAAAAGGCTGCTGTTGATAACAAGGGCATTTGCTAAATAGATGGTGTGTGTGCAACAATATACTGAAAGGTCAATTATATTGTGCAGCTTATCTCACCACCTGTAGTTATTTAGGTGAAAGCTCCAAAATGCTTGCCTAATATGTCTGTTTATCCAAAAGGAAGTATAGAGGGAGAGCTAGATAGATAGCATTGCATTACATTACATTACATGGCAATGCAATGCACAGTTGCTGAAGTTGAACCAAAATGAGCTTGTCATCTGGCTTCTGCAACTTTTAACATGAAAAATCCAATGAGGAGAAGAAAAGCAAAGCCAAAGAGTCCATCCCAAAATCCGACAAACAAGCAAAATGAACAAAAAGCATTGAATTCAATTCTTTCTGATTTTAGAAACTGCATTAAAGAAGGGGTGCACCGGTCCTGGAGATACTGCAATACCAGGTCAATGCGTGGAGTGGACAGAGCAAGCTCTTTTTCCATCTCCCTGTTCTAAAAATCCATTTAATATATGGTCCCCAGATAGGGGACGTATCAGATATTAAACTGATAAGAACAGATACTACACTTGATCTTAGCCAAAAGGCCGAGAAGCGATAACCAGAATTGGTTTCCGACTACGGTGCCACCCAAGGATTCTGAAAAGTCCATTTGTGGAGATGGCCACCTGGACTCCCGTTAAGAAGACATGCTGTCAACCTCTAGATCCCTCACATGCCTGCACTTTTCGGCTTGCTGCTGCTGCAATCCACGCGTTTTAGATCTGCATAACTCCACCTCTTTTAGCACAGTACCCTCAACCCCCGGCTGTTCCCACCCGCCTCAACACCGTTGGAAGGGAGGAGAACCAATTAAGGCGGGGGGGGGTGGAACGAGCAGCTGTCTACCCTTAGCAGGAGGGTTGCTGATTAATTACCTCTCCTGCTGCTGCTGCTGCTGGCTGTCCAGCAGCAGACTGAAGGTGGCTGCTGCTGTGCGCAGGTATATAAAGGCTCAGAGCCTATTATGACACGCGCAGCCAGCGTTCCATTGCCACATTCCGTCTACTGCAGGCGGGATACCTGGATGGCTGAATGTCACTGAGAAGCTCACAGAGACCGCCATAAGCAACAGTTTAAAAGAATGCCACAGACTAATCAACCAAACTTTTTGGGTTGGTTTCTCTTTTATAGTCTGCAGGCATTAAATGAAAGAAGTCAGTGTTCCAGCAGAGGGAGACAACGTTTCAGAAAAGGCATTGTAGCAAACCAAAAAAGAAATTTTAAGCGCAGCAGAGTAACCAGCTCACATACCTGTTAGCTCAGGTGAGTTTAAAAGGCTGCTGTTGATAACAAGGGCATTTGCTAAATAGATGGTGTGTGTGCAACAATATACTGAAAGGTCAATTATATTGTGCAGCTTATCTCACCACCTGTAGTTATTTAGGTGAAAGCTCCAAAATGCTTGCCTAATATGTCTGTTTATCCAAAAGGAAGTATAGAGGGAGAGCTAGATAGATAGCATTGCATTACATTACATTACATGGCAATGCAATGCACAGTTGCTGAAGTTGAACCAAAATGAGCTTGTCATCTGGCTTCTGCAACTTTTAACATGAAAAATCCAATGAGGAGAAGAAAAGCAAAGCCAAAGAGTCCATCCCAAAATCCGACAAACAAGCAAAATGAACAAAAAGCATTGAATTCAATTCTTTCTGATTTTAGAAACTGCATTAAAGAAGGGGTGCACCGGTCCTGGAGATACTGCAATACCAGGTCAATGCGTGGAGTGGACAGAGCAAGCTCTTTTTCCATCTCCCTGTTCTAAAAATCCATTTAATATATGGTCCCCAGATAGGGGACGTATCAGATATTAAACTGATAAGAACAGATACTACACTTGATCTTAGCCAAAAGGCCGAGAAGCGATAACCAGAATTGGTTTCCGACTACGGTGCCACCCAAGGATTCTGAAAAGTCCATTTGTGGAGATGGCCACCTGGACTCCCGTTAAGAAGACATGCTGTCAACCTCTAGATCCCTCACATGCCTGCACTTTTCGGCTTGCTGCTGCTGCAATCCACGCGTTTTAGATCTGCATAACTCCACCTCTTTTAGCACAGTACCCTCAACCCCCGGCTGTTCCCACCCGCCTCAACACCGTTGGAAGGGAGGAGAACCAATTAAGGCGGGGGGGGGGGGGGGGTGGAACGAGCAGCTGTCTACCCTTAGCAGGAGGGTTGCTGATTAATTACCTCTCCTGCTGCTGCTGCTGCTGGCTGTCCAGCAGCAGACTGAAGGTGGCTGCTGCTGTGCGCAGGTATATAAAGGCTCAGAGCCTATTATGACACGCGCAGCCAGCGTTCCATTGCCACATTCCGTCTACTGCAGGCGGGATACCTGGATGGCTGAATGTCACTGAGAAGCTCACAGAGACCGCCATAAGCAACAGTTTAAAAGAATGCCACAGACTAATCAACCAAACTTTTTGGGTTGGTTTCTCTTTTATAGTCTGCAGGCATTAAATGAAAGAAGTCAGTGTTCCAGCAGAGGGAGACAACGTTTCAGAAAAGGCATTGTAGCAAACCAAAAAAGAAATTTTAAGCGCAGCAGAGTAACCAGCTCACATACCTGTTAGCTCAGGTGAGTTTAAAAGGCTGCTGTTGATAACAAGGGCATTTGCTAAATAGATGGTGTGTGTGCAACAATATACTGAAAGGTCAATTATATTGTGCAGCTTATCTCACCACCTGTAGTTATTTAGGTGAAAGCTCCAAAATGCTTGCCTAATATGTCTGTTTATCCAAAAGGAAGTATAGAGGGAGAGCTAGATAGATAGCATTGCATTACATTACATTACATGGCAATGCAATGCACAGTTGCTGAAGTTGAACCAAAATGAGCTTGTCATCTGGCTTCTGCAACTTTTAACATGAAAAATCCAATGAGGAGAAGAAAAGCAAAGCCAAAGAGTCCATCCCAAAATCCGACAAACAAGCAAAATGAACAAAAAGCATTGAATTCAATTCTTTCTGATTTTAGAAACTGCATTAAAGAAGGGGTGCACCGGTCCTGGAGATACTGCAATACCAGGTCAATGCGTGGAGTGGACAGAGCAAGCTCTTTTTCCATCTCCCTGTTCTAAAAATCCATTTAATATATGGTCCCCAGATAGGGGACGTATCAGATATTAAACTGATAAGAACGAATACTACACTTGATCTTAGCCAAAAGGCCAAGAAGCGATAACCAGAATTGGTTTCCGACTACGGTGCCACCCAAGGATTCTGAAAAGTCCATTTGTGGAGATGGCCACCTGGACTCCCGTTAAGAAGACATGCTGTCAACCTCTAGATCCCTCACATGCCTGCACTTTTCGGCTTGCTGCTGCTGCAATCCACGCGTTTTAGATCTGCATAACTCCACCTCTTTTAGCACAGTACCCTCAACCCCCGGCTGTTCCCACCCGCCTCAACACCGTTGGAAGGGAGGAGAACCAATTAAGGCGGGGGGGGGTGGGGGTGGAACGAGCAGCTGTCTACCCTTAGCAGGAGGGTTGCTGATTAATTACCTCTCCTGCTGCTGTTGCTGCTGGCTGTCCAGCAGCAGACTGAAGGTGGCTGCTGCTGTGCGCAGGTATATAAAGGCTCAGAGCCTATTATGACACGCGCAGCCAGCGTTCCATTGCCACATTCCGTCTACTGCAGGCGGGATACCTGGATGGCTGAATGTCACTGAGAAGCTCACAGAGACCGCCATATGCAACAGTTTAAAAGAATGCCACAGACTAATCAACCAAACTTTTTGGGTTGGTTTCTCTTTTATAGTCTGCAGGCATTAAATGAAAGAAGTCAGTGTTCCAGCAGAGGGAGACAACGTTTCAGAAAAGGCATTGTAGCAAACCAAAAAAGAAATTTTAAGCGCAGCAGAGTAACCAGCTCACATACCTGTTAGCTCAGGTGAGTTTAAAAGGCTGCTGTTGATAACAAGGGCATTTGCTAAATAGATGGTGTGTGTGCAACAATATACTGAAAGGTCAATTATATTGTGCAGCTTATCTCACCACCTGTAGTTATTTAGGTGAAAGCTCCAAAATGCTTGCCTAATATGTCTGTTTATCCAAAAGGAAGTATAGAGGGAGAGCTAGATAGATAGCATTGCATTACATTACATTACATGGCAATGCAATGCACAGTTGCTGAAGTTGAACCAAAATGAGCTTGTCATCTGGCTTCTGCAACTTTTAACATGAAAAATCCAATGAGGAGAAGAAAAGCAAAGCCAAAGAGTCCATCCCAAAATCCGACAAACAAGCAAAATGAACAAAAAGCATTGAATTCAATTCTTTCTGATTTTAGAAACTGCATTAAAGAAGGGGTGCACCGGTCCTGGAGATACTGCAATACCAGGTCAATGCGTGGAGTGGACAGAGCAAGCTCTTTTTCCATCTCCCTGTTCTAAAAATCCATTTAATATATGGTCCCCAGATAGGGGACGTATCAGATATTAAACTGATAAGAACAGATACTACACTTGATCTTAGCCAAAAGGCCGAGAAGCGATAACCAGAATTGGTTTCCGACTACGGTGCCACCCAAGGATTCTGAAAAGTCCATTTGTGGAGATGGCCACCTGGACTCCCGTTAAGAAGACATGCTGTCAACCTCTAGATCCCTCACATGCCTGCACTTTTCGGCTTGCTGCTGCTGCAATCCACGCGTTTTAGATCTGCATAACTCCACCTCTTTTAGCACAGTACCCTCAACCCCCGGCTGTTCCCACCCGCCTCAACACCGTTGGAAGGGAGGAGAACCAATTAAGGCGGGGGGGGGTGGAACGAGCAGCTGTCTACCCTTAGCAGGAGGGTTGCTGATTAATTACCTCTCCTGCTGCTGCTGCTGCTGGCTGTCCAGCAGCAGACTGAAGGTGGCTGCTGCTGTGCGCAGGTATATAAAGGCTCAGAGCCTATTATGACACGCGCAGCCAGCGTTCCATTGCCACATTCCGTCTACTGCAGGCGGGATACCTGGATGGCTGAATGTCACTGAGAAGCTCACAGAGACCGCCATAAGCAACAGTTTAAAAGAATGCCACAGACTAATCAACCAAACTTTTTGGGTTGGTTTCTCTTTTATAGTCTGCAGGCATTAAATGAAAGAAGTCAGTGTTCCAGCAGAGGGAGACAACGTTTCAGAAAAGGCATTGTAGCAAACCAAAAAAGAAATTTTAAGCGCAGCAGAGTAACCAGCTCACATACCTGTTAGCTCAGGTGAGTTTAAAAGGCTGCTGTTGATAACAAGGGCATTTGCTAAATAGATGGTGTGTGTGCAACAATATACTGAAAGGTCAATTATATTGTGCAGCTTATCTCACCACCTGTAGTTATTTAGGTGAAAGCTCCAAAATGCTTGCCTAATATGTCTGTTTATCCAAAAGGAAGTATAGAGGGAGAGCTAGATAGATAGCATTGCATTACATTACATTACATGGCAATGCAATGCACAGTTGCTGAAGTTGAACCAAAATGAGCTTGTCATCTGGCTTCTGCAACTTTTAACATGAAAAATCCAATGAGGAGAAGAAAAGCAAAGCCAAAGAGTCCATCCCAAAATCCGACAAACAAGCAAAATGAACAAAAAGCATTGAATTCAATTCTTTCTGATTTTAGAAACTGCATTAAAGAAGGGGTGCACCGGTCCTGGAGATACTGCAATACCAGGTCAATGCGTGGAGTGGACAGAGCAAGCTCTTTTTCCATCTCCCTGTTCTAAAAATCCATTTAATATATGGTCCCCAGATAGGGGACGTATCAGATATTAAACTGATAAGAACAGATACTACACTTGATCTTAGCCAAAAGGCCGAGAAGAGATAACCAGAATTGGTTTCCGACTACGGTGCCACCCAAGGATTCTGAAAAGTCCATTTGTGGAGATGGCCACCTGGACTCCCGTTAAGAAGACATGCTGTCAACCTCTAGATCCCTCACATGCCTGCACTTTTCGGCTTGCTGCTGCTGCAATCCACGCGTTTTAGATCTGCATAACTCCACCTCTTTTAGCACAGTACCCTCAACCCCCGGCTGTTCCCACCCACCTCAACACCGTTGGAAGGGAGGAGAACCAATTAAGGCGGGGGGGGGGTGGAACGAGCAGCTGTCTACCCTTAGCAGGAGGGTTGCTGATTAATTACCTCTCCTGCTGCTGCTGCTGCTGGCTGTCCAGCAGCAGACTGAAGGTGGCTGCTGCTGTGCGCAGGTATATAAAGGCTCAGAGCCTATTATGACACGCGCAGCCAGCGTTCCATTGCCACATTCCGTCTACTGCAGGCGGGATACCTGGATGGCTGAATGTCACTGAGAAGCTCACAGAGACCGCCATAAGCAACAGTTTAAAAGAATGCCACAGACTAATCAACCAAACTTTTTGGGTTGGTTTCTCTTTTATAGTCTGCAGGCATTAAATGAAAGAAGTCAGTGTTCCAGCAGAGGGAGACAACGTTTCAGAAAAGGCATTGTAGCAAACCAAAAAAGAAATTTTAAGCGCAGCAGAGTAACCAGCTCACATACCTGTTAGCTCAGGTGAGTTTAAAAGGCTGCTGTTGATAACAAGGGCATTTGCTAAATAGATGGTGTGTGTGCAACAATATACTGAAAGGTCAATTATATTGTGCAGCTTATCTCACCACCTGTAGTTATTTAGGTGAAAGCTCCAAAATGCTTGCCTAATATGTCTGTTTATCCAAAAGGAAGTATAGAGGGAGAGCTAGATAGATAGCAATGCATTACATTACATTACATGGCAATGCAATGCACAGTTGCTGAAGTTGAACCAAAATGAGCTTGTCATCTGGCTTCTGCAACTTTTAACATGAAAAATCCAATGAGGAGAAGAAAAGCAAAGCCAAAGAGTCCATCCCAAAATCCGACAAACAAGCAAAATGAACAAAAAGCATTGAATTCAATTCTTTCTGATTTTAGAAACTGCATTAAAGAAGGGGTGCACCGGTCCTGGAGATACTGCAATACCAGGTCAATGCGTGGAGCGGACAGAGCAAGCTCTTTTTCCATCTCCCTGTTCTAAAAATCCATTTAATATATGGTCCCCAGATAGGGGACGTATCAGATATTAAACTGATAAGAACAGATACTACACTTGATCTTAGCCAAAAGGCCGAGAAGCGATAACCAGAATTGGTTTCCGACTACGGTGCCACCCAAGGATTCTGAAAAGTCCATTTGTGGAGATGGCCACCTGGACTCCCGTTAAGAAGACATGCTGTCAACCTCTAGATCCCTCACATGCCTGCACTTTTCGGCTTGCTGCTGCTGCAATCCACGCGTTTTAGATCTGCATAACTCCACCTCTTTTAGCACAGTACCCTCAACCCCCGGCTGTTCCCACCCGCCTCAACACCGTTGGAAGGGAGGAGAACCAATTAAGGCGGGGGGGGGGGGGGGTGGAACGAGCAGCTGTCTACCCTTAGCAGGAGGGTTGCTGATTAATTACCTCTCCTGCTGCTGCTGCTGCTGGCTGTCCAGCAGCAGACTGAAGGTGGCTGCTGCTGTGCGCAGGTATATAAAGGCTCAGAGCCTATTATGACACGCGCAGCCAGCGTTCCATTGCCACATTCCGTCTACTGCAGGCGGGATACCTGGATGGCTGAATGTCACTGAGAAGCTCACAGAGACCGCCATAAGCAACAGTTTAAAAGAATGCCACAGACTAATCAACCAAACTTTTTGGGTTGGTTTCTCTTTTATAGTCTGCAGGCATTAAATGAAAGAAGTCAGTGTTCCAGCAGAGGGAGACAACGTTTCAGAAAAGGCATTGTAGCAAACCAAAAAAGAAATTTTAAGCGCAGCAGAGTAACCAGCTCACATACCTGTTAGCTCAGGTGAGTTTAAAAGGCTGCTGTTGATAACAAGGGCATTTGCTAAATAGATGGTGTGTGTGCAACAATATACTGAAAGGTCAATTATATTGTGCAGCTTATCTCACCACCTGTAGTTATTTAGGTGAAAGCTCCAAAATGCTTGCCTAATATGTCTGTTTATCCAAAAGGAAGTATAGAGGGAGAGCTAGATAGATAGCATTGCATTACATTACATTACATGGCAATGCAATGCACAGTTGCTGAAGTTGAACCAAAATGAGCTTGTCATCTGGCTTCTGCAACTTTTAACATGAAAAATCCAATGAGGAGAAGAAAAGCAAAGCCAAAGAGTCCATCCCAAAATCCGACAAACAAGCAAAATGAACAAAAAGCATTGAATTCAATTCTTTCTGATTTTAGAAACTGCATTAAAGAAGGGGTGCACCGGTCCTGGAGATACTGCAATACCAGGTCAATGCGTGGAGTGGACAGAGCAAGCTCTTTTTCCATCTCCCTGTTCTAAAAATCCATTTAATATATGGTCCCCAGATAGGGGACGTATCAGATATTAAACTGATAAGAACAGATACTACACTTGATCTTAGCCAAAAGGCCGAGAAGCGATAACCAGAATTGGTTTCCGACTACGGTGCCACCCAAGGATTCTGAAAAGTCCATTTGTGGAGATGGCCACCTGGACTCCCGTTAAGAAGACATGCT
Organism: Phyllobates terribilis; assembly: GCF_046119375.1. NCBI lineage: Eukaryota > Metazoa > Chordata > Amphibia > Anura > Dendrobatidae > Phyllobates > Phyllobates terribilis. The sequence continues at coordinate 618,871 of NW_027362898.1, read as the reverse complement.
GTCAACCTCTAGATCCCTCACATACCTGCACTTTTCGGCTTGCTGCTGCTGCAATCCACGCGTTTTAGATCTGCATAACTCCACCTCTTTTAGCACAGTACCCTCAACCCCCGGCTGTTCCCACCCGCCTCAACACCGTTGGAAGGGAGGAGAACCAATTAAGGCGGGGGGGGGGGTGGAACGAGCAGCTGTCTACCCTTAGCAGGAGGGTTGCTGATTAATTACCTCTCCTGCTGCTGCTGCTGCTGGCTGTCCAGCAGCAGACTGAAGGTGGCTGCTGCTGTGCGCAGGTATATAAAGGCTCAGAGCCTATTATGACACGCGCAGCCAGCGTTCCATTGCCACATTCCGTCTACTGCAGGCGGGATACCTGGATGGCTGAATGTCACTGAGAAGCTCACAGAGACCGCCATAAGCAACAGTTTAAAAGAATGCCACAGACTAATCAACCAAACTTTTTGGGTTGGTTTCTCTTTTATAGTCTGCAGGCATTAAATGAAAGAAGTCAGTGTTCCAGCAGAGGGAGACAACGTTTCAGAAAAGGCATTGTAGCAAACCAAAAAAGAAATTTTAAGCGCAGCAGAGTAACCAGCTCACATACCTGTTAGCTCAGGTGAGTTTAAAAGGCTGCTGTTGATAACAAGGGCATTTGCTAAATAGATGGTGTGTGTGCAACAATATACTGAAAGGTCAATTATATTGTGCAGCTTATCTCACCACCTGTAGTTATTTAGGTGAAAGCTCCAAAATGCTTGCCTAATATGTCTGTTTATCCAAAAGGAAGTATAGAGGGAGAGCTAGATAGATAGCATTGCATTACATTACATTACATGGCAATGCAATGCACAGTTGCTGAAGTTGAACCAAAATGAGCTTGTCATCTGGCTTCTGCAACTTTTAACATGAAAAATCCAATGAGGAGAAGAAAAGCAAAGCCAAAGAGTCCATCCCAAAATCCGACAAACAAGCAAAATGAACAAAAAGCATTGAATTCAATTCTTTCTGATTTTAGAAACTGCATTAAAGAAGGGGTGCACCGGTCCTGGAGATACTGCAATACCAGGTCAATGCGTGGAGTGGACAGAGCAAGCTCTTTTTCCATCTCCCTGTTCTAAAAATCCATTTAATATATGGTCCCCAGATAGGGGACGTATCAGATATTAAACTGATAAGAACAGATACTACACTTGATCTTAGCCAAAAGGCCGAGAAGCGATAACCAGAATTGGTTTCCGACTACGGTGCCACCCAAGGATTCTGAAAAGTCCATTTGTGGAGATGGCCACCTGGACTCCCGTTAAGAAGACATGCTGTCAACCTCTAGATCCCTCACATACCTGCACTTTTCGGCTTGCTGCTGCTGCAATCCACGCGTTTTAGATCTGCATAACTCCACCTCTTTTAGCACAGTACCCTCAACCCCCGGCTGTTCCCACCTGCCTCAACACCGTTGGAAAGGAGGAGAACCAATTAAGGCGGGGGGGGGGGGTGGAACGAGCAGCTGTCTACCCTTAGCAGGAGGGTTGCTGATTAATTACCTCTCCTGCTGCTGCTGCTGCTGGCTGTCCAGCAGCAGACTGAAGGTGGCTGCTGCTGTGCGCAGGTATATAAAGGCTCAGAGCCTATTATGACACGCGCAGCCAGCGTTCCATTGCCACATTCCGTCTACTGCAGGCGGGATACCTGGATGGCTGAATGTCACTGAGAAGCTCACAGAGACCGCCATAAGCAACAGTTTAAAAGAATGCCACAGACTAATCAACCAAACTTTTTGGGTTGGTTTCTCTTTTATAGTCTGCAGGCATTAAATGAAAGAAGTCAGTGTTCCAGCAGAGGGAGACAACGTTTCAGAAAAGGCATTGTAGCAAACCAAAAAAGAAATTTTAAGCGCAGCAGAGTAACCAGCTCACATACCTGTTAGCTCAGGTGAGTTTAAAAGGCTGCTGTTGATAACAAGGGCATTTGCTAAATAGATGGTGTGTGTGCAACAATATACTGAAAGGTCAATTATATTGTGCAGCTTATCTCACCACCTGTAGTTATTTAGGTGAAAGCTCCAAAATGCTTGCCTAATATGTCTGTTTATCCAAAAGGAAGTATAGAGGGAGAGCTAGATAGATAGCATTGCATTACATTACATTACATGGCAATGCAATGCACAGTTGCTGAAGTTGAACCAAAATGAGCTTGTCATCTGGCTTCTGCAACTTTTAACATGAAAAATCCAATGAGGAGAAGAAAAGCAAAGCCAAAGAGTCCATCCCAAAATCCGACAAACAAGCAGAATGAACAAAAAGCATTGAATTCAATTCTTTCTGATTTTAGAAACTGCATTAAAGAAGGGGTGCACCGGTCCTGGAGATACTGCAATACCAGGTCAATGCGTGGAGTGGACAGAGCAAGCTCTTTTTCCATCTCCCTGTTCTAAAAATCCATTTAATATATGGTCCCCAGATAGGGGACGTATCAGATATTAAACTGATAAGAACAGATACTACACTTGATCTTAGCCAAAAGGCCGAGAAGCGATAACCAGAATTGGTTTCCGACTACGGTGCCACCCAAGGATTCTGAAAAGTCCATTTGTGGAGATGGCCACCTGGACTCCCGTTAAGAAGACATGCTGTCAACCTCTAGATCCCTCACATACCTGCACTTTTCGGCTTGCTGCTGCTGCAATCCACGCGTTTTAGATCTGCATAACTCCACCTCTTTTAGCACAGTACCCTCAACCCCCGGCTGTTCCCACCCGCCACAACACCGTTGGAAAGGAGGAGAACCAATTAAGGCGGGGGGGGGGGGGGGGGTGGAACGAGCAGCTGTCTACCCTTAGCAGGAGGGTTGCTGATTAATTACCTCTCCTGCTGCTGCTGCTGCTGGCTGTCCAGCAGCAGACTGAAGGTGGCTGCTGCTGTGCGCAGGTATATAAAGGCTCAGAGCCTATTATGACACGCGCAGCCAGCGTTCCATTGCCACATTCCGTCTACTGCAGGCGGGATACCTGGATGGCTGAATGTCACTGAGAAGCTCACAGAGACCGCCATAAGCAACAGTTTAAAAGAATGCCACAGACTAATCAACCAAACTTTTTGGGTTGGTTTCTCTTTTATAGTCTGCAGGCATTAAATGAAAGAAGTCAGTGTTCCAGCAGAGGGAGACAACGTTTCAGAAAAGGCATTGTAGCAAACCAAAAAAGAAATTTTAAGCGCAGCAGAGTAACCAGCTCACATACCTGTTAGCTCAGGTGAGTTTAAAAGGCTGCTGTTGATAACAAGGGCATTTGCTAAATAGATGGTGTGTGTGCAACAATATACTGAAAGGTCAATTATATTGTGCAGCTTATCTCACCACCTGTAGTTATTTAGGTGAAAGCTCCAAAATGCTTGCCTAATATGTCTGTTTATCCAAAGGAAGTATAGAGGGAGAGCTAGATAGATAGCATTGCATTACATTACATTACATGGCAATGCAATGCACAGTTGCTGAAGTTGAACCAAAATGAGCTTGTCATCTGGCTTCTGCAACTTTTAACATGAAAAATCCAATGAGGAGAAGAAAAGCAAAGCCAAAGAGTCCATCCCAAAATCCGACAAACAAGCAGAATGAACAAAAAGCATTGAATTCAATTCTTTCTGATTTTAGAAACTGCATTAAAGAAGGGGTGCACCGGTCCTGGAGATACTGCAATACCAGGTCAATGCGTGGAGTGGACAGAGCAAGCTCTTTTTCCATCTCCCTGTTCTAAAAATCCATTTAATATATGGTCCCCAGATAGGGGACGTATCAGATATTAAACTGATAAGAACAGATACTACACTTGATCTTAGCCAAAAGGCCGAGAAGCGATAACCAGAATTGGTTTCCGACTACGGTGCCACCCAAGGATTCTGAAAAGTCCATTTGTGGAGATGGCCACCTGGACTCCCGTTAAGAAGACATGCTGTCAACCTCTAGATCCCTCACATATCTGCACTTTTCGGCTTGCTGCTGCTGCAATCCACGCGTTTTAGATCTGCATAACTCCACCTCTTTTAGCACAGTACCCTCAACCCCCGGCTGTTCCCACCCGCCTCAACACCGTTGGAAAGGAGGAGAACCAATTAAGGCGGGGGGGGGGGTGGAACGAGCAGCTGTCTACCCTTAGCAGGAGGGTTGCTGATTAATTACCTCTCCTGCTGCTGCTGCTGCTGGCTGTCCAGCAGCAGACTGAAGGTGGCTGCTGCTGTGCGCAGGTATATAAAGGCTCAGAGCCTATTATGACACGCGCAGCCAGCGTTCCATTGCCACATTCCGTCTACTGCAGGCGGGATACCTGGATGGCTGAATGTCACTGAGAAGCTCACAGAGACCGCCATAAGCAACAGTTTAAAAGAATGCCACAGACTAATCAACCAAACTTTTTGGGTTGGTTTCTCTTTTATAGTCTGCAGGCATTAAATGAAAGAAGTCAGTGTTCCAGCAGAGGGAGACAACGTTTCAGAAAAGGCATTGTAGCAAACCAAAAAAGAAATTTTAAGCGCAGCAGAGTAACCAGCTCACATACCTGTTAGCTCAGGTGAGTTTAAAAGGCTGCTGTTGATAACAAGGGCATTTGCTAAATAGATGGTGTGTGTGCAACAATATACTGAAAGGTCAATTATATTGTGCAGCTTATCTCACCACCTGTAGTTATTTAGGTGAAAGCTCCAAAATGCTTGCCTAATATGTCTGTTTATCCAAAAGGAAGTATAGAGGGAGAGCTAGATAGATAGCATTGCATTACATTACATTACATGGCAATGCAATGCACAGTTGCTGAAGTTGAACCAAAATGAGCTTGTCATCTGGCTTCTGCAACTTTTAACATGAAAAATCCAATGAGGAGAAGAAAAGCAAAGCCAAAGAGTCCATCCCAAAATCCGACAAACAAGCAAAATGAACAAAAAGCATTGAATTCAATTCTTTCTGATTTTAGAAACTGCATTAAAGAAGGGGTGCACCGGTCCTGGAGATACTGCAATACCAGGTCAATGCGTGGAGTGGACAGAGCAAGCTCTTTTTCCATCTCCCTGTTCTAAAAATCCATTTAATATATGGTCCCCAGATAGGGGACGTATCAGATATTAAACTGATAAGAACAGGTACTACACTTGATCTTAGCCAAAAGGCCGAGAAGCGATAACCAGAATTGGTTTCCGACTACGGTGCCACCCAAGGATTCTGAAAAGTCCATTTGTGGAGATGGCCACCTGGACTCCCGTTAAGAAGACATGCTGTCAACCTCTAGATCCCTCACATGCCTGCACTTTTCGGCTTGCTGCTGCTGCAATCCACGCGTTTTAGATCTGCATAACTCCACCTCTTTTAGCACAGTACCCTCAACCCCCGGCTGTTCCCACCCGCCTCAACACCGTTGGAAGGGAGGAGAACCAATTAAGGCGGGGGAGGGGGTGGAACGAGCAGCTGTCTACCCTTAGCAGGAGGGTTGCTGATTAATTACCTCTCCTGCTGCTGCTGCTGCTGGCTGTCCAGCAGCAGACTGAAGGTGGCTGCTGCTGTGCGCAGGTATATAAAGGCTCAGAGCCTATTATGACACGCGCAGCCAGCGTTCCATTGCCACATTCCGTCTACTGCAGGCGGGATACCTGGATGGCTGAATGTCACTGAGAAGCTCACAGAGACCGCCATAAGCAACAGTTTAAAAGAATGCCACAGACTAATCAACCAAACTTTTTGGGTTGGTTTCTCTTTTATAGTCTGCAGGCATTAAATGAAAGAAGTCAGTGTTCCAGCAGAGGGAGACAACGTTTCAGAAAAGGCATTGTAGCAAACCAAAAAAGAAATTTTAAGCGCAGCAGAGTAACCAGCTCACATACCTGTTAGCTCAGGTGAGTTTAAAAGGCTGCTGTTGATAACAAGGGCATTTGCTAAATAGATGGTGTGTGTGCAACAATATACTGAAAGGTCAATTATATTGTGCAGCTTATCTCACCACCTGTAGTTATTTAGGTGAAAGCTCCAAAATGCTTGCCTAATATGTCTGTTTATCCAAAAGGAAGTATAGAGGGAGAGCTAGATAGATAGCATTGCATTACATTACATTACATGGCAATGCAATGCACAGTTGCTGAAGTTGAACCAAAATGAGCTTGTCATCTGGCTTCTGCAACTTTTAACATGAAAAATCCAATGAGGAGAAGAAAAGCAAAGCCAAAGAGTCCATCCCAAAATCCGACAAACAAGCAAAATGAACAAAAAGCATTGAATTCAATTCTTTCTGATTTTAGAAACTGCATTAAAGAAGGGGTGCACCGGTCCTGGAGATACTGCCATACCAGGTCAATGCGTGGAGTGGACAGAGCAAGCTCTTTTTCCATCTCCCTGTTCTTAAAATCCATTTAATATATGGTCCCCAGATAGGGGACGTATCAGATATTAAACTGATAAGAACAGATACTACACTTGATATTAGCCAAAAGGCCGAGAAGCGATAACCAGAATTGGTTTCCGACTACGGTGCCACCCAAGGATTCTGAAAAGTCCATTTGTGGAGATGGCCACCTGGACTCCCGTTAAGAAGACATGCTGTCAACCTCTAGATCCCTCACATGCCTGCACTTTTCGGCTTGCTGCTGCTGCAATCCACGCGTTTTAGATCTGCATAACTCCACCACTTTTAGCACAGTACCCTCAACCCCCGGCTGTTCGCACCCGCCTCAACACCGTTGGAAGGGAGGAGAACCAATTAAGGCGGGGGGGGGGTGGAACGAGCAGCTGTCTACCCTTAGCAGGAGGGTTGCTGATTAATTACCTCTCCTGCTGCTGCTGCTGCTGGCTGTCCAGCAGCAGACTGAAGGTGGCTGCTGCTGTGCGCAGGTATATAAAGGCTCAGAGCCTATTATGACACGCGCAGCCAGCGTTCCATTGCCACATTCCGTCTACTGCAGGCGGGATACCTGGATGGCTGAATGTCACTGAGAAGCTCACAGAGACCGCCATAAGCAACAGTTTAAAAGAATGCCACAGACTAATCAACCAAACTTTTTGGGTTGGTTTCTCTTTTATAGTCTGCAGGCATTAAATGAAAGAAGTCAGTGTTCCAGCAGAGGGAGACAACGTTTCAGAAAAGGCATTGTAGCAAACCAAAAAAGAAATTTTAAGCGCAGCAGAGTAACCAGCTCACATACCTGTTAGCTCAGGTGAGTTTAAAAGGCTGCTGTTGATAACAAGGGCATTTGCTAAATAGATGGTGTGTGTGCAACAATATACTGAAAGGTCAATTATATTGTGCAGCTTATCTCACCACCTGTAGTTATTTAGGTGAAAGCTCCAAAATGCTTGCCTAATATGTCTGTTTATCCAAAAGGAAGTATAGAGGGAGAGCTAGATAGATAGCATTGCATTACATTACATTACATGGCAATGCAATGCACAGTTGCTGAAGTTGAACCAAAATGAGCTTGTCATCTGGCTTCTGCAACTTTTAACATGAAAAATCCAATGAGGAGAAGAAAAGCAAAGCCAAAGAGTCCATCCCAAAATCCGACAAACAAGCAAAATGAACAAAAAGCATTGAATTCAATTCTTTCTGATTTTAGAAACTGCATTAAAGAAGGGGTGCACCGGTCCTGGAGATACTGCAATACCAGGTCAATGCGTGGAGTGGACAGAGCAAGCTCTTTTTCCATCTCCCTGTTCTAAAAATCCATTTAATATATGGTCCCCAGATAGGGGACGTATCAGATATTAAACTGATAAGAACAGATACTACACTTTATCTTAGCCAAAAGGCCGAGAAGCGATAACCAGAATTGGTTTCCGACTACGGTGCCACCCAAGGATTCTGAAAAGTCCATTTGTGGAGATGGCCACCTGGACTCCCGTTAAGAAGACATGCTGTCAACCTCTAGATCCCTCACATGCCTGCACTTTTCGGCTTGCTGCTGCTGCAATCCACGCGTTTTAGATCTGCATAACTCCACCTCTTTTAGCACAGTACCCTCAACCCCCGGCTGTTCCCACCCGCCTCAACACCGTTGGAAGGGAGGAGAACCAATTAAGGCGGGGGGGGGTGGAACGAGCAGCTGTCTACCCTTAGCAGGAGGGTTGCTGATTAATTACCTCTCCTGCTGCTGCTGCTGCTGGCTGTCCAGCAGCAGACTGAAGGTGGCTGCTGCTGTGCGCAGGTATATAAAGGCTCAGAGCCTATTATGACACGCGCAGCCAGCGTTCCATTGCCACATTCCGTCTACTGCAGGCGGGATACCTGGATGGCTGAATGTCACTGAGAAGCTCACAGAGACCGCCATAAGCAACAGTTTAAAAGAATGCCACAGACTAATCAACCAAACTTTTTGGGTTGGTTTCTCTTTTATAGTCTGCAGGCATTAAATGAAAGAAGTCAGTGTTCCAGCAGAGGGAGACAACATTTCAGAAAAGGCATTGTAGCAAACCAAAAAAGAAATTTTAAGCGCAGCAGAGTAACCAGCTCACATACCTGTTAGCTCAGGTGAGTTTAAAAGGCTGCTGTTGATAACAAGGGCATTTGCTAAATAGATGGTGTGTGTGCAACAATATACTGAAAGGTCAATTATATTGTGCAGCTTATCTCACCACCTGTAGTTATTTAGGTGAAAGCTCCAAAATGCTTGCCTAATATGTCTGTTTATCCAAAAGGAAGTATAGAGGGAGAGCTAGATAGATAGCATTGCATTACATTACATTACATGGCAATGCAATGCACAGTTGCTGAAGTTGAACCAAAATGAGCTTGTCATCTGGCTTCTGCAACTTTTAACATGAAAAATCCAATGAGGAGAAGAAAAGCAAAGCCAAAGAGTCCATCCCAAAATCCGACAAACAAGCAAAATGAACAAAAAGCATTGAATTCAATTCTTTCTGATTTTAGAAACTGCATTAAAGAAGGGGTGCACCGGTCCTGGAGATACTGCAATACCAGGTCAATGCGTGGAGTGGACAGAGCAAGCTCTTTTTCCATCTCCCTGTTCTTAAAATACATTTAATATATGGTCCCCAGATAGGGGACGTATCAGATATTAAACTGATAAGAACAGATACTACACTTGATCTTAGCCAAAAGGCCGAGAAGCGATAACCAGAATTGGTTTCCGACTACGGTGCCACCCAAGGATTCTGAAAAGTCCATTTGTGGAGATGGCCACCTGGACTCCCGTTAAGAAGAGATGCTGTCAACCTCTAGATCCCTCACATGCCTGCACTTTTCGGCTTGCTGCTGCTGCAATCCACGCGTTTTAGATCTGCATAACTCCACCTCTTTTAGCACAGTACCCTCAACCCCCGGCTGTTCCCACCCGCCTCAACACCGTTGGAAGGGAGGAGAACCAATTAAGGCGGGGGGGGGGTTGGAACGAGCAGCTGTCTACCCTTAGCAGGAGGGTTGCTGATTAATTACCTCTCCTGCTGCTGCTGCTGCTGGCTGTCCAGCAGCAGACTGAATGTGGCTGCTGCTGTGCGCAGGTATATAAAGGCTCAGAGCCTATTATGACACGCGCAGCCAGCGTTCCATTGCCACATTCTGTCTACTGCAGGCGGGATACCTGGATGGCTGAATGTCACTGAGAAGCTCACAGAGACCGCCATAAGCAACAGTTTAAAAGAATGCCACAGACTAATCAACCAAACTTTTTGGGTTGGTTTCTCTTTCATAGTCTGCAGGCATTAAATGAAAGAAGTCAGTGTTCCAGCAGAGGGAGACAACGTTTCAGAAAAGGCATTGTAGCAAACCAAACAAGAAATTTTAAGCGCAGCAGAGTAACCAGCTCACATACCTGTTAGCTCAGGTGAGTTTAAAAGGCTGCTGTTGATAACAAGGGCATTTGCTAAATAGATGGTGTGTGTGCAACAATATACTGAAAGGTCAATTATATTGTGCAGCTTATCTCACCACCTGTAGTTATTTAGGTGAAAGCTCCAAAATGCTTGCCTAATATGTCTGTTTATCCAAAAGGAAGTATAGAGGGAGAGCTAGATAGATAGCATTGCATTACATTACATTACATGGCAATGCAATGCACAGTTGCTGAAGTTGAACCAAAATGAGCTTGTCATCTGGCTTCTGCAACTTTTAACATGAAAAATCCAATGAGGAGAAGAAAAGCAAAGCCAAAGAGTCCATCCCAAAATCCGACAAACAAGCAAAATGAACAAAAAGCATTGAATTCAATTCTTTCTGATTTTAGAAACTGCATTAAAGAAGGGGTGCACCGGTCCTGGAGATACTGCAATACCAGGTCAATGCGTGGAGTGGACAGAGCAAGCTCTTTTTCCATCTCCCTGTTCTAAAAATCCATTTAATATATGGTCCCCAGATAGGGGACGTATCAGATATTAAACTGATAAGAACAGATACTACACTTGATCTTAGCCAAAAGGCCGAGAAGCGATAACCAGAATTGGTTTCCGACTACGGTGCCACCCAAGGATTCTGAAAAGTCCATTTGTGGAGATGGCCACCTGGACTCCCGTTAAGAAGACATGCTGTCAACCTCTAGATCCCTCACATGCCTGCACTTTTCGGCTTGCTGCTGCTGCAATCCACGCGTTTTAGATCTGCATAACTCCACCTCTTTTAGCACAGTACCCTCAACCCCCGGCTGTTCCCACCCGCCTCAACACCGTTGGAAGGGAGGAGAACCAATTAAGGCGGGGGGGGGTGGAACGAGCAGCTGTCTACCCTTAGCAGGAGGGTTGCTGATTAATTACCTCTCCTGCTGCTGCTGCTGCTGGCTGTCCAGCAGCAGACTGAAGGTGGCTGCTGCTGTGCGCAGGTATATAAAGGCTCAGAGCCTATTATGACACGCGCAGCCAGCGTTCCATTGCCACATTCTGTCTACTGCAGGCGGGATACCTGGATGGCTGAATGTCACTGAGAAGCTCACAGAGACCGCCATAAGCAACAGTTTAAAAGAATGCCACAGACTAATCAACCAAACTTTTTGGGTTGGTTTCTCTTTCATAGTCTGCAGGCATTAAATGAAAGAAGTCAGTGTTCCAGCAGAGGGAGACAACGTTTCAGAAAAGGCATTGTAGCAAACCAAACAAGAAATTTTAAGCGCAGCAGAGTAACCAGCTCACATACCTGTTAGCTCAGGTGAGTTTAAAAGGCTGCTGTTGATAACAAGGGCATTTGCTAAATAGATGGTGTGTGTGCAACAATATACTGAAAGGTCAATTATATTGTGCAGCTTATCTCACCACCTGTAGTTATTTAGGTGAAAGCTCCAAAATGCTTGCCTAATATGTCTGTTTATCCAAAAGGAAGTATAGAGGGAGAGCTAGATAGATAGCATTGCATTACATTACATTACATGGCAATGCAATGCACAGTTGCTGAAGTTGAACCAAAATGAGCTTGTCATCTGGCTTCTGCAACTTTTAACATGAAAAATCCAATGAGGAGAAGAAAAGCAAAGCCAAAGAGTCCATCCCAAAATCCGACAAACAAGCAAAATGAACAAAAAGCATTGAATTCAATTCTTTCTGATTTTAGAAACTGCATTAAAGAAGGGGTGCACCGGTCCTGGAGATACTGCAATACCAGGTCAATGCGTGGAGTGGACAGAGCAAGCTCTTTTTCCATCTCCCTGTTCTAAAAATCCATTTAATATATGGTCCCCAGATAGGGGACGTATCAGATATTAAACTGATAAGAACAGATACTACACTTGATCTTAGCCAAAAGGCTGAGAAGCGATAACCAGAATTGGTTTCCGACTACGGTGCCACCCAAGGATTCTGAAAAGTCCATTTGTGGAGATGGCCACCTGGACTCCCGTTAAGAAGACATGCTGTCAACCTCTAGATCCCTCACATGCCTGCACTTTTCGGCTTGCTGCTGCTGCAATCCACGCGTTTTAGATCTGCATAACTCCACCTCTTTTAGCACAGTACCCTCAACCCCCGGCTGTTCCCACCCGCCTCAACACCGTTGGAAGGGAGGAGAACCAATTAAGGCGGGGGGGGGTGGAACGAGCAGCTGTCTACCCTTAGCAGGAGGGTTGCTGATTAATTACCTCTCCTGCTGCTGCTGGCTGTCCAGCAGCAGACTGAAGGTGGCTGCTGCTGTGCGCAGGTATATAAAGGCTCAGAGCCTATTATGACACGCGCAGCCAGCGTTCCATTGCCACATTCCGTCTACTGCAGGCGGGATACCTGGATGGCTGAATGTCACTGAGAAGCTCACAGAGACCGCCATAAGCAACAGTTTAAAAGAATGCCACAGACTAATCAACCAAACTTTTTGGGTTGGTTTCTCTTTTATAGTCTGCAGGCATTAAATGAAAGAAGTCAGTGTTCCAGCAGAGGGAGACAACATTTCAGAAAAGGCATTGTAGCAAACCAAAAAAGAAATTTTAAGCGCAGCAGAGTAACCAGCTCACATACCTGTTAGCTCAGGTGAGTTTAAAAGGCTGCTGTTGATAACAAGGGCATTTGCTAAATAGATGGTGTGTGTGCAACAATATACTGAAAGGTCAATTATATTGTGCAGCTTATCTCACCACCTGTAGTTATTTAGGTGAAAGCTCCAAAATGCTTGCCTAATATGTCTGTTTATCCAAAAGGAAGTATAGAGGGAGAGCTAGATAGATAGCATTGCATTACATTACATTACATGGCAATGCAATGCACAGTTGCTGAAGTTGAACCAAAATGAGCTTGTCATCTGGCTTCTGCAACTTTTAACATGAAAAATCCAATGAGGAGAAGAAAAGCAAAGCCAAAGAGTCCATCCCAAAATCCGACAAACAAGCAAAATGAACAAAAAGCATTGAATTCAATTCTTTCTGATTTTAGAAACTGCATTAAAGAAGGGGTGCATCGGTCCTGGAGATACTGCAATACCAGGTCAATGCGTGGAGTGGACAGAGCAAGCTCTTTTTCCATCTCCCTGTTCTAAAAATCCATTTAATATATGGTCCCCAGATAGGGGACGTATCAGATATTAAACTGATAAGAACAGATACTACACTTGATCTTAGCCAAAAGGCCGAGAAGCGATAACCAGAATTGGTTTCCGACTACGGTGCCACCCAAGGATTCTGAAAAGTCCATTTGTGGAGATGGCCACCTGGACTCCCGTTAAGAAGACATGCTGTCAACCTCTAGATCCCTCACATGCCTGCACTTTTCGGCTTGCTGCTGCTGCAATCCACGCGTTTTAGATCTGCATAACTCCACCTCTTTTAGCACAGTACCCTCAACCCCCGGCTGTTCCCACCCGCCTCAACACCGTTGGAAGGGAGGAGAACCAATTAAGGCGGGGGGGGGGGTGGAACGAGCAGCTGTCTACCCTTAGCAGGAGGGTTGCTGATTAATTACCTCTCCTGCTGCTGCTGCTGCTGGCTGTCCAGCAGCAGACTGAAGGTGGCTGCTGCTGTGCGCAGGTATATAAAGGCTCAGAGCCTATTATGACACGCGCAGCCAGCGTTCCATTGCCACATTCTGTCTACTGCAGGCGGGATACCTGGATGGCTGAATGTCACTGAGAAGCTCACAGAGACCGCCATAAGCAACAGTTTAAAAGAATGCCACAGACTAATCAACCAAACTTTTTGGGTTGGTTTCTCTTTCATAGTCTGCAGGCATTAAATGAAAGAAGTCAGTGTTCCAGCAGAGGGAGACAACGTTTCAGAAAAGGCATTGTAGCAAACCAAACAAGAAATTTTAAGCGCAGCAGAGTAACCAGCTCACATACCTGTTAGCTCAGGTGAGTTTAAAAGGCTGCTGTTGATAACAAGGGCATTTGCTAAATAGATGGTGTGTGTGCAACAATATACTGAAAGGTCAATTATATTGTGCAGCTTATCTCACCACCTGTAGTTATTTAGGTGAAAGCTCCAAAATGCTTGCCTAATATGTCTGTTTATCCAAAAGGAAGTATAGAGGGAGAGCTAGATAGATAGCATTGCATTACATTACATTACATGGCAATGCAATGCACAGTTGCTGAAGTTGAACCAAAATGAGCTTGTCATCTGGCTTCTGCAACTTTTAACATGAAAAATCCAATGAGGAGAAGAAAAGCAAAGCCAAAGAGTCCATCCCAAAATCCGACAAACAAGCAAAATGAACAAAAAGCATTGAATTCAATTCTTTCTGATTTTAGAAACTGCATTAAAGAAGGGGTGCACCGGTCCTGGAGATACTGCAATACCAGGTCAATGCGTGGAGTGGACAGAGCAAGCTCTTTTTCCATCTCCCTGTTCTAAAAATCCATTTAATATATGGTCCCCAGATAGGGGACGTATCAGATATTAAACTGATAAGAACAGATACTACACTTGATCTTAGCCAAAAGGCCGAGAAGCGATAACCAGAATTGCTTTCCGACTACGGTGCCACCCAAGGATTCTGAAAAGTCCATTTGTGGAGATGGCCACCTGGACTCCCGTTAAGAAGACATGCTGTCAACCTCTAGATCCCTCACATGCCTGCACTTTTCGGCTTGCTGCTGCTGCAATCCACGCGTTTTAGATCTGCATAACTCCACCTCTTTTAGCACAGTACCCTCAACCCCCGGCTTTTCCCACCCGCCTCAACACCGTTGGAAGGGAGGAGAACCAATTAAGGCGGGGGGGGGTGGAACGAGCAGCTGTCTACCCTTAGCAGGAGGGTTGCTGATTAATTACCTCTCCTGCTGCTGCTGCTGCTGGCTGTCCAGCAGCAGACTGAAGGTGGCTGCTGCTGTGCGCAGGTATATAAAGGCTCAGAGCCTATTATGACACGCGCAGCCAGCGTTCCATTGCCACATTCCGTCTACTGCAGGCGGGATACCTGGATGGCTGAATGTCACTGAGAAGCTCACAGAGACCGCCATAAGCAACAGTTTAAAAGAATGCCACAGACTAATCAACCAAACTTTTTGGGTTGGTTTCTCTTTTATAGTCTGCAGGCATTAAATGAAAGAAGTCAGTGTTCCAGCAGAGGGAGACAACGTTTCAGAAAAGGCATTGTAGCAAACCAAACAAGAAATTTTAAGCGCAGCAGAGTAACCAGCTCACATACCTGTTAGCTCAGGTGAGTTTAAAAGGCTGCTGTTGATAACAAGGGCATTTGCTAAATAGATGGTGTGTGTGCAACAATATACTGAAAGGTCAATTATATTGTGCAGCTTATCTCACCACCTGTAGTTATTTAGGTGAAAGCTCCAAAATGCTTGCCTAATATGTCTGTTTATCCAAAAGGAAGTATAGAGGGAGAGCTAGATAGATAGCATTGCATTACATTACATTACATGGCAATGCAATGCACAGTTGCTGAAGTTGAACCAAAATGAGCTTGTCATCTGGCTTCTGCAACTTTTAACATGAAAAATCCAATGAGGAGAAGAAAAGCAAAGCCAAAGAGTCCATCCCAAAATCCGACAAACAAGCAAAATGAACAAAAAGCATTGAATTCAATTCTTTCTGATTTTAGAAACTGCATTAAAGAAGGGGTGCACCGGTCCTGGAGATACTGCAATACCAGGTCAATGCGTGGAGTGGACAGAGCAAGCTCTTTTTCCATCTCCCTGTTCTAAAAATCCATTTAATATATGGTCCCCAGATAGGGGACGTATCAGATATTAAACTGATAAGAACAGATACTACACTTGATCTTAGCCAAAAGGCCGAGAAGCGATAACCAGAATTGGTTTCCGACTACGGTGCCACCCAAGGATTCTGAAAAGTCCATTTGTGGAGATGGCCACCTGGACTCCCGTTAAGAAGACATGCTGTCAACCTCTAGATCCCTCACATGCCTGCACTTTTCGGCTTGCTGCTGCTGCAATCCACACGTTTTAGATCTGCATAACTCCACCTCTTTTAGCACAGTACCCTCAACCCCCGGCTGTTCCCACCCGCCTCAACACCGTTGGAAGGGAGGAGAACCAATTAAGGCGGGGGGGGGGGGTGGAACGAGCAGCTGTCTACCCTTAGCAGGAGGGTTGCTGATTAATTACCTCTCCTGCTGCTGCTGCTGCTGGCTGTCCAGCAGCAGACTGAAGGTGGCTGCTGCTGTGCGCAGGTATATAAAGGCTCAGAGCCTATTATGACACGCGCAGCCAGCGTTCCATTGCCACATTCCGTCTACTGCAGGCGGGTTACCTGGATGGCTGAATGTCACTGAGAAGCTCACAGAGACCGCCATAAGCAACAGTTTAAAAGAATGCCACAGACTAATCAACCAAACTTTTTGGGTTGGTTTCTCTTTTATAGTCTGCAGGCATTAAATGAAAGAAGTCAGTGTTCCAGCAGAGGGAGACAACGTTTCAGAAAAGGCATTGTAGCAAACCAAAAAAGAAATTTTAAGCGCAGCAGAGTAACCAGCTCACATACCTGTTAGCTCAGGTGAGTTTAAAAGGCTGCTGTTGATAACAAGGGCATTTGCTAAATAGATGGTGTGTGTGCAACAATATACTGAAAGGTCAATTATATTGTGCAGCTTATCTCACCACCTGTAGTTATTTAGGTGAAAGCTCCAAAATGCTTGCCTAATATGTCTGTTTATCCAAAAGGAAGTATAGAGGGAGAGCTAGATAGATAGCATTGCATTGCATTACATTACATGGCAATGCAATGCACAGTTGCTGAAGTTGAACCAAAATGAGCTTGTCATCTGGCTTCTGCAACTTTTAACATGAAAAATCCAATGAGGAGAAGAAAAGCAAAGCCAAAGAGTCCATCCCAAAATCCGACAAACAAGCAAAATGAACAAAAAGCATTGAATTCAATTCTTTCTGATTTTAGAAACTGCATTAAAGAAGGGGTGCACCGGTCCTGGAGATACTGCAATACCAGGTCAATGCGTGGAGTGGACAGAGCAAGCTCTTTTTCCATCTCCCTGTTCTAAAAATCCATTTAATATATGGTCCCCAGATAGGGGACGTATCAGATATTAAACTGATAAGAACAGATACTACACTTGATCTTAGCCAAAAGGCCGAGAAGCGATAACCAGAATTGGTTTCCGACTACGGTGCCACCCAAGGATTCTGAAAAGTCCATTTGTGGAGATGGCCACCTGGACTCCCGTTAAGAAGACATGCTGTCAACCTCTAGATCCCTCACATGCCTGCACTTTTCGGCTTGCTGCTGCTGCAATCCACGCGTTTTAGATCTGCATAACTCCACCTCTTTTAGCACAGTACCCTCAACCCCCGGCTGTTCCCACCCGCCTCAACACCGTTGGAAGGGAGGAGAACCAATTAAGGCGGGGGGGGGTGGAACGAGCAGCTGTCTACCCTTAGCAGGAGGGTTGCTGATTAATTACCTCTCCTGCTGCTGCTGCTGCTGGCTGTCCAGCAGCAGACTGAAGGTGGCTGCTGCTGTGCGCAGGTATATAAAGGCTCAGAGCCTATTATGACACGCGCAGCCAGCGTTCCATTGCCACATTCCGTCTACTGCAGGCGGGATACCTGGATGGCTGAATGTCACTGAGAAGCTCACAGAGACCGCCATAAGCAACAGTTTAAAAGAATGCCACAGACTAATCAACCAAACTTTTTGGGTTGGTTTCTCTTTTATAGTCTGCAGGCATTAAATGAAAGAAGTCAGTGTTCCAGCAGAGGGAGACAACGTTTCAGAAAAGGCATTGTAGCAAACCAAAAAAGAAATTTTAAGCGCAGCAGAGTAACCAGCTCACATACCTGTTAGCTCAGGTGAGTTTAAAAGGCTGCTGTTGATAACAAGGGCATTTGCTAAATAGATGGTGTGTGTGCAACAATATACTGAAAGGTCAATTATATTGTGCAGCTTATCTCACCACCTGTAGTTATTTAGGTGAAAGCTCCAAAATGCTTGCCTAATATGTCTGTTTATCCAAAAGGAAGTATAGAGGGAGAGCTAGATAGATAGCATTGCATTACATTACATTACATGGCAATGCAATGCACAGTTGCTGAAGTTGAACCAAAATGAGCTTGTCATCTGGCTTCTGCAACTTTTAACATGAAAAATCCAATGAGGAGAAGAAAAGCAAAGCCAAAGAGTCCATCCCAAAATCCGACAAACAAGCAAAATGAACAAAAAGCATTGAATTCAATTCTTTCTGATTTTAGAAACTGCATTAAAGAAGGGGTGCACCGGTCCTGGAGATACTGCAATACCAGGTCAATGCGTGGAGTGGACAGAGCAAGCTCTTTTTCCATCTCCCTGTTCTAAAAATCCATTTAATATATGGTCCCCAGATAGGGGACGTATCAGATATTAAACTGATAAGAACAGATTTTTTGATTGAAGCTGCATCCAAGGCACTGAAAAATGTGACCGAAGTCACACCAAAACAGCGCACGAGGCGAGGATTCATGTGGACCCTTCCCGGAGGAGAGGGTCCCCAATAAACCATCCCCATCCCTCCGAGCCAGAAGGCCACAGCGAGGGTCAGGGATCTCCGATGCTCTCCCTAGCCGAAGCCGGAGAAGAGCCGTTTTCGTGCTCCCAGCTTCCATCTAGGCTGCCACCCTAGTGGAGCTGGAGCCTGTGTTGGTTTCTCAGCCCAAAGCTGACCGGACCTCCGACCGGGTTTATAAAAATTCCCCTTCCTAGCCCGGAGGCCAGGAATAGGGGGGGTTGCTCAGAAAGTATGATTGGCAAAGGTGCGGCGTGCTACGAAGCCAAGTCTTTCTGGGGTTCCCAGTCCCAGTAAGCTTGGACTCCCACCAGGGCGCCTACTCCTGGGGCACATTGCTCCAAAGCCCTCACACTTACCCAGCCTAGTGACTTCGATCCTGGAGGGCCATGTTTTCCATCAGATAGCTCTATGAGCCACCTGGCGTACTAACAAGTGCACCAAACCAGTGTGTAATATGCATCAATTTACTAGGGCAGCCCAAGGACAAAACTGCCTTTTCAAAAGATACTACACTTGATCTTAGCCAAAAGGCCGAACAGATACTACACTTGATCTTAGCCAAAAGGCCGAGAAGCGATAACCAGAATTGGTTTCCGACTACGGTGCCACCCAAGGATTCTGAAAAGTCCATTTGTGGAGATGGCCACCTGGACTCCCGTTAAGAAGACATGCTGTCAACCTCTAGATCCCTCACATGCCTGCACTTTTCGGCTTGCTGCTGCTGCAATCCACGCGTTTTAGATCTGCATAACTCCACCTCTTTTAGCACAGTACCCTCAACCCCCGGCTGTTCCCACCCGCCTCAACACCGTTGGAAGGGAGGAGAACCAATTAAGGCGGGGGGGGGGGTGGAACGAGCAGCTGTCTACCCTTAGCAGGAGGGTTGCTGATTAATTACCTCTCCTGCTGCTGCTGCTGGCTGTCCAGCAGCAGACTGAAGGTGGCTGCTGCTGTGCGCAGGTATATAAAGGCTCAGAGCCTATTATGACACGCGCAGCCAGCGTTCCATTGCCACATTCCGTCTACTGCAGGCGGGATACCTGGATGGCTGAATGTCACTGAGAAGCTCACAGAGACCGCCATAAGCAACAGTTTAAAAGAATGCCACAGACTAATCAACTAAACTTTTTGGGTTGGTTTCTCTTTTATAGTCTGCAGGCATTAAATGAAAGAAGTCAGTGTTCCAGCAGAGGGAGACAACGTTTCACAAAAGGCATTGTAGCAAACCAAAAAAGAAATTTTAAGCGCAGCAGAGTAACCAGCTCACATACCTGTTAGCTCAGGTGGGTTTAAAAGGCTGCTGTTGATAACAAGGGCATTTGCTAAATAGATGGTGTGTGTGCAACAATATACTGAAAGGTCAATTATATTGTGCAGCTTATCTCACCACCTGTAGTTATTTAGGTGAAAGCTCCAAAATGCTTGCCTAATATGTCTGTTTATCCAAAAGGAAGTATAGAGGGAGAGCTAGATAGATAGCATTGCATTACATTACATTACATGGCAATGCAATGCACAGTTGCTGAAGTTGAACCAAAATGAGCTTGTCATCTGGCTTCTGCAACTTTTAACATGAAAAATCCAATGAGGAGAAGAAAAGCAAAGCCAAAGAGTCCATCCCAAAATCCGACAAACAAGCAAAATGAACAAAAAGCATTGAATTCAATTCTTTCTGATTTTAGAAACTGCATTAAAGAAGGGGTGCACCGGTCCTGGAGATACTGCAATACCAGGTCAATGCGTGGAGTGGACAGAGCAAGCTCTTTTTCCATCTCCCTGTTCTAAAAATCCATTTAATATATGGTCCCCAGATAGGGGACGTATCAGATATTAAACTGATAAGAACAGATACTACACTTGATCTTAGCCAAAAGGCTGAGAAGCGATAACCAGAATTGGTTTCCGACTACGGTGCCACCCAAGGATTCTGAAAAGTCCATTTGTGGAGATGGCCACCTGGACTCCCGTTAAGAAGACATGCTGTCAACCTCTAGATCCCTCACATGCCTGCACTTTTCGGCTTGCTGCTGCTGCAATCCACGCGTTTTAGATCTGCATAACTCCACCTCTTTTAGCACAGTACCCTCAACCCCCGGCTGTTCCCACCCGCCTCAACACCGTTGGAAGGGAGGAGAACCAATTAAGGCGGGGGGGGGGTGGAACGAGCAGCTGTCTACCCTTAGCAGGAGGGTTGCTGATTAATTACCTCTCCTGCTGCTGCTGCTGCTGGCTGTCCAGCAGCAGACTGAAGGTGGCTGCTGCTGTGCGCAGGTATATAAAGGCTCAGAGCCTATTATGACACGCGCAGCCAGCGTTCCATTGCCACATTCCGTCTACTGCAGGCGGGATACCTGGATGGCTGAATGTCACTGAGAAGCTCACAGAGACCGCCATAAGCAACAGTTTAAAAGAATGCCACAGACTAATCAACCAAACTGTTTGGGTTGGTTTCTCTTTTATAGTCTGCAGGCATTAAATGAAAGAAGTCAGTGTTCCAGCAGAGGGAGACAACGTTTCAGAAAAGGCATTGTAGCAAACCAAAAAAGAAATTTTAAGCGCAGCAGAGTAACCAGCTCACATACCTGTTAGCTCAGGTGAGTTTAAAAGGCTGCTGTTGATAACAAGGGCATTTGCTACATAGATGGTGTGTGTGCAACAATATACTGAAAGGTCAATTATATTGTGCAGCTTATCTCACCACCTGTAGTTATTTAGGTGAAAGCTCCAAAATGCTTGCCTAATATGTCTGTTTATCCAAAAGGAAGTATAGAGGGAGAGCTAGATAGATAGCATTGCATTACATTACATTACATGGCAATGCAATGCACAGTTGCTGAAGTTGAACCAAAATGAGCTTGTCATCTGGCTTCTGCAACTTTTAACATGAAAAATCCAATGAGGAGAAGAAAAGCAAAGCCAAAGAGTCCATCCCAAAATCCGACAAACAAGCAAAATGAACAAAAAGCATTGAATTCAATTCTTTCTGATTTTAGAAACTGCATTAAAGAAGGGGTGCACCGGTCCTGGAGATACTGCAATACCAGGTCAATGCGTGGAGTGGACAGAGCAAGCTCTTTTTCCATCTCCCTGTTCTAAAAATCCATTTAATATATGGTCCCCAGATAGGGGACGTATCAGATATTAAACTGATAAGAACAGATACTACACTTGATCTTAGCCAAAAGGCCGAGAAGCGATAACCAGAATTGGTTTCCGACTACGGTGCCACCCAAGGATTCTGAAAAGTCCATTTGTGGAGATGGCCACCTGGAATCCCGTTAAGAAGACATGCTGTCAACCTCTAGATCCCTCACATGCCTGCACTTTTCGGCTTGCTGCTGCTGCAATCCACGCGTTTTAGATCTGCATAACTCCACCTCTTTTAGCACAGTACCCTCAACCCCCGGCTGTTCCCACCCGCCTCAACACCGTTGGAAGGGAGGAGAACCAATTAAGGCGGGGGGGGTGGAACGAGCAGCTGTCTACCCTTAGCAGGAGGGTTGCTGATTAATTACCTCTCCTGCTGCTGCTGCTGCTGGCTGTCCAGCAGCAGACTGAAGGTGGCTGCTGCTGTGCGCAGGTATATAAAGGCTCAGAGCCTATTATGACAAGCGCAGCCAGCGTTCCATTGCCACATTCCGTCTACTGCAGGCGGGATACCTGGATGGCTGAATGTCACTGAGAAGCTCACAGAGACCGCCATAAGCAACAGTTTAAAAGAATGCCACAGACTAATCAACCAAACTTTTTGGGTTGGTTTCTCTTTTATAGTCTGCAGGCATTAAATGAAAGAAGTCAGTGTTCCAGCAGAGGGAGACAACGTTTCAGAAAAGGCATTGTAGCAAACCAAACAAGAAATTTTAAGCGCAGCAGAGTAACCAGCTCACATACCTGTTAGCTCAGGTGAGTTTAAAAGGCTGCTGTTGATAACAAGGGCATTTGCTAAATAGATGGTGTGTGTGCAACAATATACTGAAAGGTCAATTATATTGTGCAGCTTATCTCACCACCTGTAGTTATTTAGGTGAAAGCTCCAAAATGCTTGCCTAATATGTCTGTTTATCCAAAAGGAAGTATAGAGGGAGAGCTAGATAGATAGCATTGCATTACATTACATTACATGGCAATGCAATGCACAGTTGCTGAAGTTGAACCAAAATGAGCTTGTCATCTGGCTTCTGCAACTTTTAACATGAAAAATCCAATGAGGAGAAGAAAAGCAAAGCCAAAGAGTCCATCCCAAAATCCGACAAACAAGCAAAATGAACAAAAAGCATTGAATTCAATTCTTTCTGATTTTAGAAACTGCATTAAAGAAGGGGTGCACCGGTCCTGGAGATACTGCAATACCAGGTCAATGCGTGGAGTGGACAGAGCAAGCTCTTTTTCCATCTCCCTGTTCTAAAAATCCATTTAATATATGGTCCCCAGATAGGGGACGTATCAGATATTAAACTGATAAGAACAGATACTACACTTGATCTTAGCCAAAAGGCCGAGAAGCGATAACCAGAATTGGTTTCCGACTACGGTGCCACCCAAGGATTCTGAAAAGTCCATTTGTGGAGATGGCCACCTGGACTCCCGTTAAGAAGACATGCTGTCAACCTCTAGATCCCTCACATGCCTGCACTTTTCGGCTTGCTGCTGCTGCAATCCACGCGTTTTAGATCTGCATAACTCCACCTCTTTTAGCACAGTACCCTCAACCCCCGGCTGTTCCCACCCGCCTCAACACCGTTGGAAGGGAGGAAAACCAATTAAGGCGGGGGGGGGTGGAACGAGCAGCTGTCTACCCTTAGCAGGAGGGTTGCTGATTAATTACCTCTCCTGCTGCTGCTGCTGCTGGCTGTCCAGCAGCAGACTGAAGGTGGCTGCTGCTGTGCGCAGGTATATAAAGGCTCAGAGCCTATTATGACACGCGCAGCCAGCGTTCCATTGCCACATTCCGTCTACTGCAGGCGGGATACCGGATGGCTGAATGTCACTGAGAAGCTCACAGAGACCGCCATAAGCAACAGTTTAAAAGAATGCCACAGACTAATCAACCAAACTTTTTGGGTTGGTTTCTCTTTTATAGTCTGCAGGCATTAAATGAAAGAAGTCAGTGTTCCAGCAGAGGGAGACAACGTTTCAGAAAAGGCATTGTAGCAAACCAAAAAAGAAATTTTAAGCGCAGCAGAGTAACCAGCTCACATACCTGTTAGCTCAGGTGAGTTTAAAAGGCTGCTGTTGATAACAAGGGCATTTGCTAAATAGATGGTGTGTGTGCAACAATATACTGAAAGGTCAATTATATTGTGCAGCTTATCTCACCACCTGTAGTTATTTAGGTGAAAGCTCCAAAATGCTTGCCTAATATGTCTGTTTATCCAAAAGGAAGTATAGAGGGAGAGCTAGATAGATAGCATTGCATTACATTACATTACATGGCAATGCAATGCACAGTTGCTGAAGTTGAACCAAAATGAGCTTGTCATCTGGCTTCTGCAACTTTTAACATGAAAAATCCAATGAGGAGAAGAAAAGCAAAGCCAAAGAGTCCATCCCAAAATCCGACAAACAAGCAAAATGAACAAAAAGCATTGAATTCAATTCTTTCTGATTTTAGAAACTGCATTAAAGAAGGGGTGCACCGGTCCTGGAGATACTGCAATACCAGGTCAATGCGTGGAGTGGACAGAGCAAGCTCTTTTTCCATCTCCCTGTTCTAAAAATCCATTTAATATATGGTCCCCAGATAGGGGACGTATCAGATATTAAACTGATAAGAACAGATACTACACTTGATCTTAGCCAAAAGGCCGAGAAGCGATAACCAGAATTGGTTTCCGACTACGGTGCCACCCAAGGATTCTGAAAAGTCCATTTGTGGAGATGGCCACCTGGACTCCCGTTAAGAAGACATGCTGTCAACCTCTAGATCCCTCACATGCCTGCACTTTTCGGCTTGCTGCTGCGGCAATCCACGCGTTTTAGATCTGCATAACTCCACCTCTTTTAGCACAGTACCCTCAACCCCCGGCTGTTCCCACCCGCCTCAACACCGTTGGAAGGGAGGAGAACCAATTAAGGCGGGGGGGGGTGGAACGAGCAGCTGTCTACCCTTAGCAGGAGGGTTGCTGATTAATTACCTCTCCTGCTGCTGCTGCTGCTGGCTGTCCAGCAGCAGACTGAAGGTGGTTGCTGCTTTGCGCAGGTATATAAAGGCTCAGAGCCTATTATGACACGCGCAGCCAGCGTTCCATTGCCACTTTCCGTCTACTGCAGGCGGGATACCTGGATGGCTGAATGTCACTGAGAAGCTCACAGAGACCGCCATAAGCAACAGTTTAAAAGAATGCCACAGACTAATCAACCAAACTTTTTGGGTTGGTTTCTCTTTTATAGTCTGCAGGCATTAAATGAAAGAAGTCAGTGTTCCAGCAGAGGGAGACAACGTTTCAGAAAAGGCATTGTAGCAAACCAAAAAAGAAATTTTAAGCGCAGCAGAGTAACCAGCTCACATACCTGTTAGCTCAGGTGAGTTTAAAAGGCTGCTGTTGATAACAAGGGCATTTGCTAAATAGATGGTGTGTGTGCAACAATATACTGAAAGGTCAATTATATTGTGCAGCTTATCTCACCACCTGTAGTTATTTAGGTGAAAGCTCCAAAATGCTTGCCTAATATGTCTGTTTATCCAAAAGGAAGTATAGAGGGAGAGCTAGATAGATAGCATTGCATTACATTACATTACATGGCAATGCAATGCACAGTTTCTGAAGTTGAACCAAAATGAGCTTGTCATCTGGCTTCTGCAACTTTTAACATGAAAAATCCAATGAGGAGAAGAAAAGCAAAGCCAAAGAGTCCATCCCAAAATCCGACAAACAAGCAAAATGAACAAAAAGCATTGAATTCAATTCTTTCTGATTTTAGAAACTGCATTAAAGAAGGGGTGCACCGGTCCTGGAGATACTGCAATACCAGGTCAATGCGTGGAGTGGACAGAGCAAGCTCTTTTTCCATCTCCCTGTTCTAAAAATCCATTTAATATATGGTCCCCAGATAGGGGACGTATCAGATATTAAACTGATAAGAACAGATACTACACTTGATCTTAGCCAAAAGGCTGAGAAGCGATAACCAGAATTGGTTTCCGACTACGGTGCCACCCAAGGATTCTGAAAAGTCCATTTGTGGAGATGGCCACCTGGACTCCCGTTAAGAAGACATGCTGTCAACCTCTAGATCCCTCACATGCCTGCACTTTTCGGCTTGCTGCTGCTGCAATCCACGCGTTTTAGATCTGCATAACTCCACCTCTTTTAGCACAGTACCCTCAACCCCCGGCTGTTCCCACCCGCCTCAACACCGTTGGAAGGGAGGAGAACCAATTAAGGCGGGGGGGGGGGTGGAACGAGCAGCTGTCTACCCTTAGCAGGAGGGTTGCTGATTAATTACCTCTCCTGCTGCTGCTGCTGGCTGTCCAGCAGCAGACTGAAGGTGGCTGCTGCTGTGCGCAGGTATATAAAGGCTCAGAGCCTATTATGACACGCGCAGCCAGCGTTCCATTGCCACATTCCGTCTACTGCAGGCGGGATACCTGGATGGCTGAATGTCACTGAGAAGCTCACAGAGACCGCCATAAGCAGCAGTTTAAAAGAATGCCACAGACTAATCAACCAAACTTTTTGGGTTGGTTTCTCTTTTATAGTCTGCAGGCATTAAATGAAAGAAGTCAGTGTTCCAGCAGAGGGAGACAACGTTTCAGAAAAGGCATTGTAGCAAACCAAAAAAGAAATTTTAAGCGCAGCAGAGTAACCAGCTCACATACCTGTTAGCTCAGGTGAGTTTAAAAGGCTGCTGTTGATAACAAGGGCATTTGCTAAATAGATGGTGTGTGTGCAACAATATACTGAAAGGTCAATTATATTGTGCAGCTTATCTCACCACCTGTAGTTATTTAGGTGAAAGCTCCAAAATGCTTGCCTAATATGTCTGTTTATCCAAAAGGAAGTATAGAGGGAGAGCTAGATAGATAGCATTGCATTACATTACATTACATGGCAATGCAATGCACAGTTGCTGAAGTTGAACCAAAATGAGCTTGTCATCTGGCTTCTGCAACTTTTAACATGAAAAATCCAATGAGGAGAAGAAAAGCAAAGCCAAAGAGTCCATCCCAAAATCCGACAAACAAGCAAAATGAACAAAAAGCATTGAATTCAATTCTTTCTGATTTTAGAAACTGCATTAAAGAAGGGGTGCACCGGTCCTGGAGATACTGCAATACCAGGTCAATGCGTGGAGTGGACAGAGCAAGCTCTTTTTCCATCTCCCTGTTCTAAAAATCCATTTAATATATGGTCCCCAGATAGGGGACGTATCAGATATTAAACTGATAAGAACAGATACTACACTTGATCTTAGCCAAAAGGCCGAGAAGCGATAACCAGAATTGGTTTCCGACTACGGTGCCACCCAAGGATTCTGAAAAGTCCATTTGTGGAGATGGCCACCTGGACTCCCGTTAAGAAGACATGCTGTCAACCTCTAGATCCCTCACATGCCTGCACTTTTCGGCTTGCTGCTGCTGCAATCCACGCGTTTTAGATCTGCATAACTCCACCTCTTTTAGCACAGTACCCTCAACCCCCGGCTGTTCCCACCCGCCTCAACACCGTTGGAAGGGAGGAGAACCAATTAAGGCGGGGGGGGGGGGGTGGAACGAGCAGCTGTCTACCCTTAGCAGGAGGGTTGCTGATTAATTACCTCTCCTGCTGCTGCTGCTGCTGGCTGTCCAGCAGCAGACTGAAGGTGGCTGCTGCTGTGCGCATGTATATAAAGGCTCAGAGCCTATTATGACACGCGCAGCCAGCGTTCCATTGCCACATTCCGTCTACTGCAGGCGGGATACCTGGATGGCTGAATGTCACTGAGAAGCTCACAGAGACCGCCATAAGCAACAGTTTAAAAGAATGCCACAGACTAATCAACCAAACTTTTTGGGTTGGTTTCTCTTTTATAGTCTGCAGGCATTAAATGAAAGAAGTCAGTGTTCCAGCAGAGGGAGACAACGTTTCAGAAAAGGCATTGTAGCAAACCAAAAAAGAAATTTTAAGCGCAGCAGAGTAACCAGCTCACATACCTGTTAGCTCAGGTGAGTTTAAAAGGCTGCTGTTGATAACAAGGGCATTTGCTAAATAGATGGTGTGTGTGCAACAATATACTGAAAGGTCAATTATATTGTGCAGCTTATCTCACCACCTGTAGTTATTTAGGTGAAAGCTCCAAAATGCTTGCCTAATATGTCTGTTTATCCAAAAGGAAGTATAGAGGGAGAGCTAGATAGATAGCATTGCATTACATTACATTACATGGCAATGCAATGCACAGTTGCTGAAGTTGAACCAAAATGAGCTTGTCATCTGGCTTCTGCAACTTTTAACATGAAAAATCCAATGAGGAGAAG
Organism: Phyllobates terribilis; assembly: GCF_046119375.1. Taxonomy (NCBI): domain Eukaryota; kingdom Metazoa; phylum Chordata; class Amphibia; order Anura; family Dendrobatidae; genus Phyllobates; species Phyllobates terribilis. Next base: position 591,063 of record NW_027362898.1, on the reverse strand, counting down.
AAAAGCAAAGCCAAAGAGTCCATCCCAAAATCCGACAAACAAGCAAAATGAACAAAAAGCATTGAATTCAATTCTTTCTGATTTTAGAAACTGCATTAAAGAAGGGGTGCACCGGTCCTGGAGATACTGCAATACCAGGTCAATGCGTGGAGTGGACAGAGCAAGCTCTTTTTCCATCTCCCTGTTCTAAAAATCCATTTAATATATGGTCCCCAGATAGGGGACGTATCAGATATTAAACTGATAAGAACAGATACTACACTTGATCTTAGCCAAAAGGCCGAGAAGCGATAACCAGAATTGGTTTCCGACTACGGTGCCACCCAAGGATTCTGAAAAGTCCATTTGTGGAGATGGCCACCTGGACTCCCGTTAAGAAGACATGCTGTCAACCTCTAGATCCCTCACATGCCTGCACTTTTCGGCTTGCTGCTGCTGCAATCCACGCGTTTTAGATCTGCATAACTCCACCTCTTTTAGCACAGTACCCTCAACCCCCGGCTGTTCCCACCCGCCTCAACACCGTTGGAAGGGAGGAGAACCAATTAAGGCGAGGGGGGGGGGGGTGGAACGAGCAGCTGTCTACCCTTAGCAGGAGGGTTGCTGATTAATTACCTCTCCTGCTGCTGCTGCTGCTGCTGGCTGTCCAGCAGCAGACTGAAGGTGGCTGCTGCTGTGCGCAGGTATATAAAGGCTCAGAGCCTATTATGACACGCGCAGCCAGCGTTCCATTGCCACATTCCGTCTACTGCAGGCGGGATACCTGGATGGCTGAATGTCACTGAGAAGCTCACAGAGACCGCCATAAGCAACAGTTTAAAAGAATGCCACAGACTAATCAACCAAACTTTTTGGGTTGGTTTCTCTTTTATAGTCTGCAGGCATTAAATGAAAGAAGTCAGTGTTCCAGCAGAGGGAGACAACGTTTCAGAAAAGGCATTGTAGCAAACCAAAAAAGAAATTTTAAGCGCAGCAGAGTAACCAGCTCACATACCTGTTAGCTCAGGTGAGTTTAAAAGGCTGCTGTTGATAACAAGGGCATTTGCTAAATAGATGGTGTGTGTGCAACAATATACTGAAAGGTCAATTATATTGTGCAGCTTATCTCACCACCTGTAGTTATTTAGGTGAAAGCTCCAAAATGCTTGCCTAATATGTCTGTTTATCCAAAAGGAAGTATAGAGGGAGAGCTAGATAGATAGCATTGCATTACATTACATTACATGGCAATGCAATGCACAGTTGCTGAAGTTGAACCAAAATGAGCTTGTCATCTGGCTTCTGCAACTTTTAACATGAAAAATCCAATGAGGAGAAGAAAAGCAAAGCCAAAGAGTCCATCCCAAAATCCGACAAACAAGCAAAATGAACAAAAAGCATTGAATTCAATTCTTTCTGATTTTAGAAACTGCATTAAAGAAGGGGTGCACCGGTCCTGGAGATACTGCAATACCAGGTCAATGCGTGGAGTGGACAGAGCAAGCTCTTTTTCCATCTCCCTGTTCTAAAAATCCATTTAATATATGGTCCCCAGATAGGGGACGTATCAGATATTAAACTGATAAGAACAGATACTACACTTGATCTTAGCCAAAAGGCCGAGAAGCGATAACCAGAATTGGTTTCCGACTACGGTGCCACCCAAGGATTCTGAAAAGTCCATTTGTGGAGATGGCCACCTGGACTCCCGTTAAGAAGACATGCTATCAACCTCTAGATCCCTCACATGCCTGCACTTTTCGGCTTGCTGCTGCTGCAATCCACGCGTTTTAGATCTGCATAACTCCACCTCTTTTAGCACAGTACCCTCAACCCCCGGCTGTTCCCACCCGCCTCAACACCGTTGGAAGGGAGGAGAACCAATTAAGGCGGGGGGGGGGGGGTGGAACGAGCAGCTGTCTACCCTTAGCAGGAGGGTTGCTGATTAATTACCTCTCCTGCTGCTGCTGCTGCTGGCTGTCCAGCAGCAGACTGAAGGTGGCTGCTGCTGTGCGCAGGTATATAAAGGCTCAGAGCCTATTATGACACGCGCAGCCAGCGTTCCATTGCCACATTCCGTCTACTGCAGGCGGGATACCTGGATGGCTGAATGTCACTGAGAAGCTCACAGAGACCGCCATAAGCAACAGTTTAAAAGAATGCCACAGACTAATCAACCAAACTTTTTGGGTTGGTTTCTCTTTTATAGTCTGCAGGCATTAAATGAAAGAAGTCAGTGTTCCAGCAGAGGGAGACAACGTTTCAGAAAAGGCATTGTAGCAAACCAAAAAAGAAATTTTAAGCGCAGCAGAGTAACCAGCTCACATACCTGTTAGCTCAGGTGAGTTTAAAAGGCTGCTGTTGATAACAAGGGCATTTGCTAAATAGATGGTGTGTGTGCAACAATATACTGAAAGGTCAATTATATTGTGCAGCTTATCTCACCACCTGTAGTTATTTAGGTGAAAGCTCCAAAATGCTTGCCTAATATGTCTGTTTATCCAAAAGGAAGTATAGAGGGAGAGCTAGATAGATAGCATTGCATTACATTACATTACATGGCAATGCAATGCACAGTTGCTGAAGTTGAACCAAAATGAGCTTGTCATCTGGCTTCTGCAACTTTTAACATGAAAAATCCAATGAGGAGAAGAAAAGCAAAGCCAAAGAGTCCATCCCAAAATCCGACAAACAAGCAAAATGAACAAAAAGCATTGAATTCAATTCTTTCTGATTTTAGAAACTGCATTAAAGAAGGGGTGCACCGGTCCTGGAGATACTGCAATACCAGGTCAATGCGTGGAGTGGACAGAGCAAGCTCTTTTTCCATCTCCCTGTTCTAAAAATCCATTTAATATATGGTCCCCAGATAGGGGACGTATCAGATATTAAACTGATAAGAACAGATACTACACTTGATCTTAGCCAAAAGGCCGAGAACCGATAACCAGAATTGGTTTCCGACTACGGTGCCACCCAAGGATTCTGAAAAGTCCATTTGTGGAGATGGCCACCTGGACTCCCGTTAAGAAGACATGCTGTCAACCTCTAGATCCCTCACATGCCTGCACTTTTCGGCTTGCTGCTGCTGCAATCCATGCGTTTTAGATCTGCATAACTCCACCTCTTTTAGCACAGTACCCTCAACCCCCGGCTGTTCCCACCCGCCTCAACACCGTTGGAAGGGAGGAGAACCAATTAAGGCGGGGGGGGGGGGTGGAACGAGCAGCTGTCTACCCTTAGCAGGAGGGTTGCTGATTAATTACCTCTCCTGCTGCTGCTGCTGCTGGCTGTCCAGCAGCAGACTGAAGGTGGCTGCTGCTGTGCGCAGGTATATAAAGGCTCAGAGCCTATTATGACACGCGCAGCCAGCGTTCCATTGCCACATTCCGTCTACTGCAGGCGGGATACCTGGATGGCTGAATGTCACTGAGAAGCTCACAGAGACCGCCATAAGCAACAGTTTAAAAGAATGCCACAGACTAATCAACCAAACTTTTTGGGTTGGTTTCTCTTTTATAGTCTGCAGGCATTAAATGAAAGAAGTCAGTGTTCCAGCAGAGGGAGACAACGTTTCAGAAAAGGCATTGTAGCAAACCAAAAAAGAAATTTTAAGCGCAGCAGAGTAACCAGCTCACATACCTGTTAGCTCAGGTGAGTTTAAAAGGCTGCTGTTGATAACAAGGGCATTTGCTAAATAGATGGTGTGTGTGCAACAATATACTGAAAGGTCAATTATATTGTGCAGCTTATCTCACCACCTGTAGTTATTTAGGTGAAAGCTCCAAAATGCTTGCCTAATATGTCTGTTTATCCAAAAGGAAGTATAGAGGGAGAGCTAGATAGATAGCATTGCATTACATTACATTACATGGCAATGCAATGCACAGTTGCTGAAGTTGAACCAAAATGAGCTTGTCATCTGGCTTCTGCAACTTTTAACATGAAAAATCCAATGAGGAGAAGAAAAGCAAAGCCAAAGAGTCCATCCCAAAATCCGACAAACAAGCAAAATGAACAAAAAGCATTGAATTCAATTCTTTCTGATTTTAGAAACTGCATTAAAGAAGGGGTGCACCGGTCCTGGAGATACTGCAATACCAGGTCAATGCGTGGAGTGGACAGAGCAAGCTCTTTTTCCATCTCCCTGTTCTAAAAATCCATTTAATATATGGTCCCCAGATAGGGGACGTATCAGATATTAAACTGATAAGAACAGATTTTTTTGATTGAAGCTGCATCCAAGGCACTGAAAAATGTGACCGAAGTCACACCAAAACAGCGCACGAGGCGAGGATTCATGTGGACCCTTCCCGGAGGAGAGGGTCCCCAATAAACCATCCCCATCCCTCCGAGCCAGAAGGCCACAGCGAGGGTCAGGGATCTCCGATGCTCTCCCTAGCCGAAGCCGGAGAAGAGCCGTTTTCGTGCTCCCAGCTTCCATCTAGGCTGCCACCCTAGTGGAGCTGGAGCCTGTGTTGGTTTCTCAGCCCAAAGCTGACCGGACCTCCGACCGGGTTTATAAAAATTCCCCTTCCTAGCCCAGAGGCCAGGAATAGGGGGGGTTGCTCAGAAAGTATGATTGGCAAAGGTGCGGCGTGCTACGAAGCCAAATCTTTCTGGGGTTCCCAGTCCCAGTAAGCTTGGACTCCCACCAGGGCGCCTACTCCTGGGGCACATTGCTCCAAAGCCCTCACACTTACCCAGCCTAGTGACTTCGATCCTGGAGGGCCATGTTTTCCATCAGATAACTCTATGAGCCACCTGGCGTACTAACAAGTGCACCAAACCAGTGTGTAATATGCATCAATTTACTAGGGCAGCCCAAGGACAAAACTGCCTTTTCAAAAGATACTACACTTGATCTTAGCCAAAAGGCCGAGAAGCGATAACCAGAATTGGTTTCCGACTACGGTGCCACCCAAGGATTCTGAAAAGTCCATTTGTGGAGATGGCCACCTGGACTCCCGTTAAGAAGACATGCTGTCAACCTCTAGATCCCTCACATGCCTGCACTTTTCGGCTTGCTGCTGCTGCAATCCACGCGTTTTAGATCTGCATAACTCCACCTCTTTTAGCACAGTACCCTCAACCCCCGGCTGTTCCCACCCGCCTCAACACCGTTGGAAGGGAGGAGAACCAATTAAGGCGGGGGGGGGGGGGGGGTGGAACGAGCAGCTGTCTACCCTTAGCAGGAGGGTTGCTGATTAATTACCTCTCCTGCTGCTGCTGCTGCTGGCTGTCCAGCAGCAGACTGAAGGTGGCTGCTGCTGTGCGCAGGTATATAAAGGCTCAGAGCCTATTATGACACGCGCAGCCAGCGTTCCATTGCCACATTCCGTCTACTGCAGGCGGGATACCTGGATGGCTGAATGTCACTGAGAAGCTCACAGAGACCGCCATAAGCAACAGTTTAAAAGAATGCCACAGACTAATCAACCAAACTTTTTGGGTTGGTTTCTCTTTTATAGTCTGCAGGCATTAAATGAAAGAAGTCAGTGTTCCAGCAGAGGGAGACAACGTTTCAGAAAAGGCATTGTAGCAAACCAAAAAAGAAATTTTAAGCGCAGCAGAGTAACCAGCTCACATACCTGTTAGCTCAGGTGAGTTTAAAAGGCTGCTGTTGATAACAAGGGCATTTGCTAAATAGATGGTGTGTGTGCAACAATATACTGAAAGGTCAATTATATTGTGCAGCTTATCTCACCACCTGTAGTTATTTAGGTGAAAGCTCCAAAATGCTTGCCTAATATGTCTGTTTATCCAAAAGGAAGTATAGAGGGAGAGCTAGATAGATAGCATTGCATTACATTACATTACATGGCAATGCAATGCACAGTTGCTGAAGTTGAACCAAAATGAGCTTGTCATCTGGCTTCTGCAACTTTTAACATGAAAAATCCAATGAGGAGAAGAAAAGCAAAGCCAAAGAGTCCATCCCAAAATCCGACAAACAAGCAAAATGAACAAAAAGCATTGAATTCAATTCTTTCTGATTTTAGAAACTGCATTAAAGAAGGGGTGCACCGGTCCTGGAGATACTGCAATACCAGGTCAATGCGTGGAGTGGACAGAGCAAGCTCTTTTTCCATCTCCCTGTTCTAAAAATCCATTTAATATATGGTCCCCAGATAGGGGACGAATCAGATATTAAACTGATAAGAACAGATACTACACTTGATCTTAGCCAAAAGGCCGAGAAGCGATAGCCAGAATTGGTTTCCGACTACGGTGCCACCCAAGGATTCTGAAAAGTCCATTTGTGGAGATGGCCACCTGGACTCCCGTTAAGAAGACATGCTGTCAACCTCTAGATCCCTCACATGCCTGCACTTTTCGGCTTGCTGCTGCTGCAATCCACGCGTTTTATATCTGCATAACTCCACCTCTTTTAGCACAGTACCCTCAACCCCCGGCTGTTCCCACCCGCCTCAACACCGTTGGAAGGGAGGAGAACCAATTAAGGCGGGGGGGGGGGTGGAACGAGCAGCTGTCTACCCTTAGCAGGAGGGTTGCTGATTAATTACCTCTCCTGCTGCTGCTGCTGCTGGCTGTCCAGCAGCAGACTGAAGGTGGCTGCTGCTGTGCGCAGGTATATAAAGGCTCAGAGCCTATTATGACACGCGCAGCCAGCGTTCCATTGCCACATTCCGTCTACTGCAGGCGGGATACCTGGATGGCTGAATGTCACTGAGAAGCTCACAGAGACCGCCATAAGCAACAGTTTAAAAGAATGCCACAGACTAATCAACCAAACTTTTTGGGTTGGTTTCTCTTTTATAGTCTGCAGGCATTAAATGAAAGAAGTCAGTGTTCCAGCAGAGGGAGACAACGTTTCAGAAAAGGCATTGTAGCAAACCAAAAAAGAAATTTTAAGCGCAGCAGAGTAACCAGCTCACATACCTGTTAGCTCAGGTGAGTTTAAAAGGCTGCTGTTGATAACAAGGGCATTTGCTAAATAGATGGTGTGTGTGCAACAATATACTGAAAGGTCAATTATATTGTGCAGCTTATCTCACCACCTGTAGTTATTTAGGTGAAAGCTCCAAAATGCTTGCCTAATATGTCTGTTTATCCAAAAGGAAGTATAGAGGGAGAGCTAGATAGATAGCATTGCATTACATTACATTACATGGCAATGCAATGCACAGTTGCTGAAGTTGAACCAAAATGAGCTTGTCATCTGGCTTCTGCAACTTTTAACATGAAAAATCCAATGAGGAGAAGAAAAGCAAAGCCAAAGAGTCCATCCCAAAATCCGACAAACAAGCAAAATGAACAAAAAGCATTGAATTCAATTCTTTCTGATTTTAGAAACTGCATTAAAGAAGGGGTGCACCGGTCCTGGAGATACTGCAATACCAGGTCAATGCGTGGAGTGGACAGAGCAAGCTCTTTTTCCATCTCCCTGTTCTAAAAATCCATTTAATATATGGTCCCCAGATAGGGGACGTATCAGATATTAAACTGATAAGAACAGATACTACACTTGATCTTAGCCAAAAGGCCGAGAAGCGATAACCAGAATTGGTTTCCGACTACGGTGCCACCCAAGGATTCTGAAAAGTCCATTTGTGGAGATGGCCACCTGGACTCCCGTTAAGAAGACATGCTGTCAACCTCTAGATCCCTCACATGCCTGCACTTTTCGGCTTGCTGCTGCTGCAATCCACGCGTTTTAGATCTGCATAACTCCACCTCTTTTAGCACAGTACCCTCAACCCCCGGCTGTTCCCACCCGCCTCAACACCGTTGGAAGGGAGGAGAACCAATTAAGGCGGGGGGGGGGTGGAACGAGCAGCTGTCTACCCTTAGCAGGAGGGTTGCTGATTAATTACCTCTCCTGCTGCTGCTGCTGCTGGCTGTCCAGCAGCAGACTGAAGGTGGCTGCTGCTGTGCGCAGGTATATAAAGGCTCAGAGCCTATTATGACACGCGCAGCCAGCGTTCCATTGCCACATTCCGTCTACTGCAGGCGGGATACCTGGATGGCTGAATGTCACTGAGAAGCTCACAGAGACCGCCATAAGCAACAGTTTAAAAGAATGCCACAGACTAATCAACCAAACTTTTTGGGTTGGTTTATCTTTTATAGTCTGCAGGCATTAAATGAAAGAAGTCAGTGTTCCAGCAGAGGGAGACAACATTTCAGAAAAGGCATTGTAGCAAACCAAAAAAGAAATTTTAAGCGCAGCAGAGTAACCAGCTCACATACCTGTTAGCTCAGGTGAGTTTAAAAGGCTGCTGTTGATAACAAGGGCATTTGCTAAATAGATGGTGTGTGTGCAACAATATACTGAAAGGTCAATTATATTGTGCAGCTTATCTCACCACCTGTAGTTATTTAGGTGAAAGCTCCAAAATGCTTGCCTAATATGTCTGTTTATCCAAAAGGAAGTATAGAGGGAGAGCTAGATAGATAGCATTGCATTACATTACATTACATGGCAATGCAATGCACAGTTGCTGAAGTTGAACCAAAATGAGCTTGTCATCTGGCTTCTGCAACTTTTAACATGAAAAATCCAATGAGGAGAAGAAAAGCAAAGCCAAAGAGTCCATCCCAAAATCCGACAAACAAGCAAAATGAACAAAAAGCATTGAATTCAATTCTTTCTGATTTTAGAAACTGCATTAAAGAAGGGGTGCACCGGTCCTGGAGATACTGCAATACCAGGTCAATGCGTGGAGTGGACAGAGCAAGCTCTTTTTCCATCTCCCTGTTCTAAAAATCCATTTAATATATGGTCCCCAGATAGGGGACGTATCAGATATTAAACTGATAAGAACAGATACTACACTTGATCTTAGCCAAAAGGCCGAGAAGCGATAACCAGAATTGGTTTCCGACTACGGTGCCACCCAAGGATTCTGAAAAGTCCATTTGTGGAGATGGCCACCTGGACTCCCGTTAAGAAGACATGCTGTCAACCTCTAGATCCCTCACATGCCTGCACTTTTCGGCTTGCTGCTGCTGCAATCCACGCGTTTTAGATCTGCATAACTCCACCTCTTTTAGCACAGTACCCTCAACCCCCGGCTGTTCCCACCCGCCTCAACACCGTTGGAAGGGAGGAGAACCAATTAAGGCGGGGGGGGGGGGGTGGAACGAGCAGCTGTCTACCCTTAGCAGGAGGGTTGCTGATTAATTACCTCTCCTGCTGTTGCTGCTGCTGGCTGTCCAGCAGCAGACTGAAGGTGGCTGCTGCTGTGCGCAGGTATATAAAGGCTCAGAGCCTATTATGACACGCGCAGCCAGCGTTCCATTGCCACATTCCGTCTACTGCAGGCGGGATACCTGGATGGCTGAATGTCACTGAGAAGCTCACAGAGACCGCCATAAGCAACAGTTTAAAAGAATGCCACAGACTAATCAACCAAACTTTTTGGGTTGGTTTCTCTTTTATAGTCTGCAGGCATTAAATGAAAGAAGTCAGTGTTCCAGCAGAGGGAGACAACGTTTCAGAAAAGGCATTGTAGCAAACCAAAAAAGAAATTTTAAGCGCAGCAGAGTAACCAGCTCACATACCTGTTAGCTCAGGTGAGTTTAAAAGGCTGCTGTTGATAACAAGGGCATTTGCTAAATAGATGGTGTGTGTGCAACAATATACTGAAAGGTCAATTATATTGTGCAGCTTATCTCACCACCTGTAGTTATTTAGGTGAAAGCTCCAAAATGCTTGCCTAATATGTCTGTTTATCCAAAAGGAAGTATAGAGGGAGAGCTAGATAGATAGCATTGCATTACATTACATTACATGGCAATGCAATGCACAGTTGCTGAAGTTGAACCAAAATGAGCTTGTCATCTGGCTTCTGCAACTTTTAACATGAAAAATCCAATGAGGAGAAGAAAAGCAAAGCCAAAGAGTCCATCCCAAAATCCGACAAACAAGCAAAATGAACAAAAAGCATTGAATTCAATTCTTTCTGATTTTAGAAACTGCATTAAAGAAGGGGTGCACCGGTCCTGGAGATACTGCAATACCAGGTCAATGCGTGGAGTGGACAGAGCAAGCTCTTTTTCCATCTCCCTGTTCTAAAAATCCATTTAATATATGGTCCCCAGATAGGGGACGTATCAGATATTAAACTGATAAGAACAGATACTACACTTGATCTTAGCCAAAAGGCCGAGAAGCGATAACCAGAATTGGTTTCCGACTACGGTGCCACCCAAGGATTCTGAAAAGTCCATTTGTGGAGATGGCCACCTGGACTCCCGTTAAGAAGACATGCTGTCAACCTCTAGATCCCTCACATGCCTGCACTTTTCGGCTTGCTGCTGCTGCAATCCACGCGTTTTAGATCTGCATAACTCCACCTCTTTTAGCACAGTACCCTCAACCCCCGGCTGTTCCCACCCGCCTCAACACCGTTGGAAGGGAGGAGAACCAATTAAGGCGGGGGGGGGGGGGGTGGAACGAGCAGCTGTCTACCCTTAGCAGGAGGGTTGCTGATTAATTACCTCTCCTGCTGCTGCTGCTGCTGGCTGTCCAGCAGCAGACTGAAGGTGGCTGCTGCTGTGCGCAGGTATATAAAGGCTCAGAGCCTATTATGACACGCGCAGCCAGCGTTCCATTGCCACATTCCGTCTACTGCAGGCGGGATACCTGGATGGCTGAATGTCACTGAGAAGCTCACAGAGACCGCCATAAGCAACAGTTTAAAAGAATGCCACAGACTAATCAACCAAACTTTTTGGGTTGGTTTCTCTTTTATAGTCTGCAGGCATTAAATGAAAGAAGTCAGTGTTCCAGCAGAGGGAGACAACGTTTCAGAAAAGGCATTGTAGCAAACCAAAAAAGAAATTTTAAGCGCAGCAGAGTAACCAGCTCACATACCTGTTAGCTCAGGTGAGTTTAAAAGGCTGCTGTTGATAACAAGGGCATTTGCTAAATAGATGGTGTGTGTGCAACAATATACTGAAAGGTCAATTATATTGTGCAGCTTATCTCACCACCTGTAGTTATTTAGGTGAAAGCTCCAAAATGCTTGCCTAATATGTCTGTTTATCCAAAAGGAAGTATAGAGGGAGAGCTAGATAGATAGCATTGCATTACATTACATTACATGGCAATGCAATGCACAGTTGCTGAAGTTGAACCAAAATGAGCTTGTCATCTGGCTTCTGCAACTTTTAACATGAAAAATCCAATGAGGAGAAGAAAAGCAAAGCCAAAGAGTCCATCCCAAAATCCGACAAACAAGCAAAATGAACAAAAAGCATTGAATTCAATTCTTTCTGATTTTAGAAAATGCATTAAAGAAGGGGTGCACCGGTCCTGGAGATACTGCAATACCAGGTCAATGCGTGGAGTGGACAGAGCAAGCTCTTTTTCCATCTCCCTGTTCTAAAAATCCATTTAATATATGGTCCCCAGATAGGGGACGTATCAGATATTAAACTGATAAGAACAGATACTACACTTGATCTTAGCCAAAAGGCCGAGAAGCGATAACCAGAATTGGTTTCCGACTACGGTGCCACCCAAGGATTCTGAAAAGTCCATTTGTGGAGATGGCCACCTTGACTCCCGTTAAGAAGACATGCTGTCAACCTCTAGATCCCTCACATGCCTGCACTTTTCGGCTTGCTGCTGCTGCAATCCACGCGTTTTAGATCTGCATAACTCCACCTCTTTTAGCACAGTACCCTCAACCCCCGGCTGTTCCCACCCGCCTCAACACCGTTGGAAGGGAGGAGAACCAATTAAGGCGGGGGGGGGTGGAACGAGCAGCTGTCTACCCTTAGCAGGAGGGTTGCTGATTAATTACCTCTCCTGCTGCTGCTGCTGCTGGCTGTCCAGCAGCAGACTGAAGGTGGCTGCTGCTGTGCGCAGGTATATAAAGGCTCAGAGCCTATTATGACACGCGCAGCCAGCGTTCCATTGCCACATTCCGTCTACTGCAGGCGGGATACCTGGATGGCTGAATGTCACTGAGAAGCTCACAGAGACCGCCATAAGCAACAGTTTAAAAGAATGCCACAGACTAATCAACCAAACTTTTTGGGTTGGTTTCTCTTTTATAGTCTGCAGGCATTAAATGAAAGAAGTCAGTGTTCCAGCAGAGGGAGACAACGTTTCAGAAAAGGCATTGTAGCAAACCAAAAAAGAAATTTTAAGCGCAGCAGAGTAACCAGCTCACATACCTGTTAGCTCAGGTGAGTTTAAAAGGCTGCTGTTGATAACAAGGGCATTTGCTAAATAGATGGTGTGTGTGCAACAATATACTGAAAGGTCAATTATATTGTGCAGCTTATCTCACCACCTGTAGTTATTTAGGTGAAAGCTCCAAAATGCTTGCCTAATATGTCTGTTTATCCAAAAGGAAGTATAGAGGGAGAGCTAGATAGATAGCATTGCATTACATTACATTACATGGCAATGCAATGCACAGTTGCTGAAGTTGAACCAAAATGAGCTTGTCATCTGGCTTCTGCAACTTTTAACATGAAAAATCCAATGAGGAGAAGAAAAGCAAAGCCAAAGAGTCCATCCCAAAATCCGACAAACAAGCAAAATGAACAAAAAGCATTGAATTCAATTCTTTCTGATTTTAGAAACTGCATTAAAGAAGGGGTGCACCGGTCCTGGAGATACTGCAATACCAGGTCAATGCGTGGAGTGGACAGAGCAAGCTCTTTTTCCATCTCCCTGTTCTAAAAATCCATTTAATATATGGTCCCCAGATAGGGGACGTATCAGATATTAAACTGATAAGAACAGATACTACACTTGATCTTAGCCAAAAGGCCGAGAAGCGATAACCAGAATTGGTTTCCGACTACGGTGCCACCCAAGGATTCTGAAAAGTCCATTTGTGGAGATGGCCACCTGGACTCCCGTTAAGAAGACATGCTGTCAACCTCTAGATCCCTCACATGCCTGCACTTTTCGGCTTGCTGCTGCTGCAATCCACGCGTTTTAGATCTGCATAACTCCACCTCTTTTAGCACAGTACCCTCAACCCCCGGCTGTTCCCACCCGCCTCAACACCGTTGGAAGGGAGGAGAACCAATTAAGGCGGGGGGGGGGGGTGGAACGAGCAGCTGTCTACCCTTAGCAGGAGGGTTGCTGATTAATTACCTCTCCTGCTGCTGCTGCTGCTGGCTGTCCAGCAGCAGACTGAAGGTGGCTGCTGCTGTGCGCAGGTATATAAAGGCTCAGAGCCTATTATGACACGCGCAGCCAGCGTTCCATTGCCACATTCCGTCTACTGCAGGCGGGATACCTGGATGGCTGAATGTCACTGAGAAGCTCACAGAGACCACCATAAGCAACAGTTTAAAAGAATGCCACAGACTAATCAACCAAACTTTTTGGGTTGGTTTCTCTTTTATAGTCTGCAGGCATTAAATGAAAGAAGTCAGTGTTCCAGCAGAGGGAGACAACGTTTCAGAAAAGGCATTGTAGCAAACCAAAAAAGAAATTTTAAGCGCAGCAGAGTAACCAGCTCACATACCTGTTAGCTCAGGTGAGTTTAAAAGGCTGCTGTTGATAACAAGGGCATTTGCTAAATAGATGGTGTGTGTGCAACAATATACTGAAAGGTCAATTATATTGTGCAGCTTATCTCACCACCTGTAGTTATTTAGGTGAAAGCTCCAAAATGCTTGCCTAATATGTCTGTTTATCCAAAAGGAAGTATAGAGGGAGAGCTAGATAGATAGCATTGCATTACATTACATTACATGGCAATGCAATGCACAGTTGCTGAAGTTGAACCAAAATGAGCTTGTCATCTGGCTTCTGCAACTTTTAACATGAAAAATCCAATGAGGAGAAGAAAAGCAAAGCCAAAGAGTCCATCCCAAAATCCGACAAACAAGCAAAATGAACAAAAAGCATTGAATTCAATTCTTTCTGATTTTAGAAACTGCATTAAAGAAGGGGTGCACCGGTCCTGGAGATACTGCAATACCAGGTCAATGCGTGGAGTGGACAGAGCAAGCTCTTTTTCCATCTCCCTGTTCTAAAAATCCATTTAATATATGGTCCCCAGATAGGGGACGTATCAGATATTAAACTGATAAGAACAGATACTACACTTGATCTTAGCCAAAAGGCCGAGAAGCGATAACCAGAATTGGTTTCCGACTACGGTGCCACCCAAGGATTCTGAAAAGTCCATTTGTGGAGATGGCCTCCTGGACTCCCGTTAAGAAGACATGCTGACAACCTCTAGATCCCTCACATGCCTGCACTTTTCGGCTTGCTGCTGCTGCAATCCACGCGTTTTAGATCTGCATAACTCCACCTCTTTTAGCACAGTACCCTCAACCCCCGGCTGTTCCCACCCGCCTCAACACCGTTGGAAGGGAGGAGAACCAATTAAGGCGGGGGGGGGGGTGGAACGAGCAGCTGTCTACCCTTAGCAGGAGGGTTGCTGATTAATTACCTCTCCTGCTGCTGCTGCTGCTGGCTGTCCAGCAGCAGACTGAAGGTGGCTGCTGCTGTGCGCAGGTATATAAAGGCTCAGAGCCTATTATGACACGCGCAGCCAGCGTTCCATTGCCACATTCCGTCTACTGCAGGCGGGATACCTGGATGGCTGAATGTCACTGAGAAGCTCACAGAGACCGCCATAAGCAACAGTTTAAAAGAATGCCACAGACTAATCAACCAAACTTTTTGGGTTGGTTTCTCTTTTATAGTCTGCAGGCATTAAATGAAAGAAGTCAGTGTTCCAGCAGAGGGAGACAACGTTTCAGAAAAGGCATTGTAGCAAACCAAAAAAGAAATTTTAAGCGCAGCAGAGTAACCAGCTCACATACCTGTTAGCTCAGGTGAGTTTAAAAGGCTGCTGTTGATAACAAGGGCATTTGCTAAATAGATGGTGTGTGTGCAACAATATACTGAAAGGTCAATTATATTGTGCAGCTTATCTCACCACCTGTAGTTATTTAGGTGAAAGCTCCAAAATGCTTGCCTAATATGTCTGTTTATCCAAAAGGAAGTATAGAGGGAGAGCTAGATAGATAGCATTGCATTACATTACATTACATGGCAATGCAATGCACAGTTGCTGAAGTTGAACCAAAATGAGCTTGTCATCTGGCTTCTGCAACTTTTAACATGAAAAATCCAATGAGGAGAAGAAAAGCAAAGCCAAAGAGTCCATCCCAAAATCCGACAAACAAGCAAAATGAACAAAAAGCATTGAATTCAATTCTTTCTGATTTTAGAAACTGCATTAAAGAAGGGGTGCACCGGTCCTGGAGATACTGCAATACCAGGTCAATGCGTGGAGTGGACAGAGCAAGCTCTTTTTCCATCTCCCTGTTCTAAAAATCCATTTAATATATGGTCCCCAGATAGGGGACGTATCAGATATTAAACTGATAAGAACAGATATCTTTTATTAGCACAAAAAATAAGTTAACAGACAGTGTACAGTGCCGCAGCCCAGTACACACAGAATTCTACATCATATTTACATAGCATGAGGATACGACGCACTAACTAGACACATCACACCCCTATGCTACACAAAACACTCAATCTGAAAGAAAAAGCATGTCAATCAATACAGTACGACGAATCGTGATAAGGGATGGGGATTGGGAAAAAGGGGATGGGGAGGGGAAAATCACAGGCCCGAAGGTTTATTGAAAGACAAGACACATAAGGGGAGAGGGGGAGGAGGGGTTTAGTCCTCATCCTCGTCCTCCGGACCATCCACGATGGAATAGTCTCTGAGCAGGCTGTGGATCAGCCTGCGGCAGTCCTGGATGGACATCCTCTCCCTCCTCAAGATGAGCCGGTTCCTGGCGACCCAAACGGCATCCTTGAAGCAGTTCATAAGCCTCCTGGATGGCTCCAACGGTATGAACCCCAGGGAAGAGTCCGTAAAGCACAGAATGGTGCGATAGGCTCGCCCTGGGGACAGAGTTCCTCAGGTCGTCCTCAAGGGCAGTCAACAGGCGCTGTGCAAATCCGCAGTCCCAAAAAGTGTGCAAAGATGTTTCCTCCACGAAGGGGCACCTTGGGCAGTACCTGGTCTTGCACAGGTTCCGGGCATGCATGAATGACCGGACGGGCAGTCCGCCCTGAATCGCCATCCACAACAAGTCCTTGTGCCCGTTGGTCAGCCTGTCAGACGACACATTTGTCCACACAGTCTCCAGCGTGTCCTGGTGAAGTCCTGTGATGTTCTCCACGTCATCCTTGGCTCTGATGAGCTTGTGGATAGTTTTGGGCTTCCACAAGTCGGGCTTGAGTCCCTTCAGTTGATGTTCCCCCACAAATCGAACGACGTCTCCGTAGAACCATGGCGTCGTCCAGTTGTAGGGGAAGGAGCTGTCCCACTTGTCCCAGCCGAGTCGCCTCCAAAAAGGAAGCAGGAAGAAGCGAGACATGGACCTGCCCGCGGAGCCATTTTTGACTTGCAAAGTCCGGCGGACACAATCACACACAAAAGAGGATCGCAGGAGGGTGGGGATATCTGGAACGCCCTTCCCACCCTTGCGAGGCTCCTTGTACATGACGGCCCGCCTGACTCTGTCCATCTTGGATCCCCAGACAAAGTGAAACACTGTCCTGGTAATGGCCCTGCACACAGTGACGTGTGGGGGCCAGGCCTGCGCCGTGTACTGCAAGATGGGCAGGACCTCATTACGCAGGACGAGTGCCTTACCCTCACAAGTGAGGTGTCTGAGGCTCCAGAGTCCGATCCGTTGCTTCACTTTGGCCAAGCGTTCTTGCCAGGACTTGAGGGCCGCTCCTTCCTTCCCGAACCAGACTCCCAGCACCTTGAGGAAATCCGGTTGAATGTTGAAGGGGAAGGGGGCGGAGGAGGCCGGCTGCCAATCCCCGAAGAGCATGGCTTCCGACTTCCTGCAGTTGACTTTGGCCCCTGAAGCCCGGCCGAACCTCTCACACGTCTGGACGAGGGCGTCGACTGAACCACGATCAGCGCAGAAGACGGTGACGTCGTCCATGTAGAGCGAGCACTTGACCTCGTGTCGTCCCGGACCCGGTGCGGTGATCCCTCTGATCTCTCCATTCTGCCGGATAGCCTCTGCGAAGAGTTCTATAACACAAACAAAAAGAAGAGGTGATAGAGGGCAGCCTTGTCTGACCCCAGAGAGGACAGGGAAGGGGTCAGTCTTCCAGCCGTTCACCAACACCGAGCTGTGGATATCAAAATACATCAGACGGACATACGAACAAAACATGTTACCCAAACCTAACCGGTGCAGAGCTCGGCCCATGAACTCGTGGGAAACCCGGTCGAAGGCCTTCTCCTGATCCAAGGAGACCAGGGCCGCGTGTGCGCGGCGGACCTTGATGTACTCGACCGTGTCCCGCACGAGAGCGAGGCTGTCTGCGATGCGACGTCCAGGGATGCCGCAGGTCTGGTCCGGGTGGATGATCCGTCCGATGACCGTCTTAAGTCGTGTCGCCATCGTCTTGGCCAGGATCTTGTAGTCCACGTTGAGCAGAGTGATGGGACGCCAATTTCTCAGGTCGCACCTCTCTCCCTTCCGCTTGTACAGGATCGTGACCATTCCTTCCCTCAAAGATGGAGGCATTCTACCCTCCACCACCATCTCCTCGTACAGATCCAACAGGTCCGGACAGATGAGGTCTCCCAGCGCTACATAGAGCTCCGCTGGAAGACCATCACTGCCCGGGGTCCTGCCGGTCCTAAAGGATTTAGCGGCAGAGAGCAATTCGCCCACCATCAGAGGTTTGTCCAAGGCTGCCGTGCCTGCAGGATCAAGATGGTTAGTGATACCTGACAGGAACTTATCAGCAGCGTCGGGGTCGGTAGTCTTGTGGAAGTAGAGTTCGCTGTAGAAGTCGCTGACTACCCTCATCACATCCTCCTTCCCACGTTGCATGTTTCCGCTCTCGTCTCGCAGCTCGTTCAGGGGCGTGTGACCGGCATGAAGTTTCCTGAAAAAGAATGAGTTACATTTCTCACCCTTCTCCAGATTCTCCACTTTGGAACGGAAGACGATTCGCTTGGACTCCTCCTCAAAGTGCCTTTTCAGGCTCTTCTTGGTCTCCTCCAGCTCCTCCCTCACGTCCCAGCCGCAGTGAAGAAGGTCCTGCAGCGACCGCAGCTCGCGCTGCAGCCCTCTGAAGTCCCTCCTCTTCTCACACGCCTGTTGTCGACCCTTGGCCTGAAAGAAACAGCGAAACTCAAGTTTAACATATTCCCACCAATCAGAGACTGTTTGGAAGCTACCCTTGTAGGACTGCCACATTGCGTAGGCTGCTCTCAGCTCCTCCACGACTTCATCCTGAGCCAGCAGAGCACAATTCAGCTTCCAGGAGCCGGGGCCGGACGGAAAACCGTCGCCGAGGACACCTTGTAAGTGAATGGCTCTGTGGTCGGAGAAGAAGCAGGGGACCATCGAGTGCCTACTCTGCCTGACTGCCCGAGAGGTGAACACAAAGTCAATCCTGGAGCGGAGTGAGCCATCGGGTCGGCTCCACGAATAGTTTGTGGAGCCTCTCCCCATGGAGCCCACCACGTCCTGAAGAGAGGCCTCGGTTACCATCTCGATGAGCAGCTTGGACGTGATGTCCAACTTGGCAGATGTGCCAGAACTACGACCATCCTCCTCGATGGGGCAGTTGAAATCCCCGGCCATCACTAAGGTCCTGGTGGTGGCAAGCTGAAGCCGCAGGGTCTGGAAAAGCTCCAAACGCTCATTCTTCAGTGGGGACGCATACACGTTGATGAACCTGACAGGTTCTCCTGCCCAGTTGCCATCTACAACAAGAGCCCTGCCGCAGATGAGCTCCTGGACGGACTCAAGCGTGAATGCGCCCCCCCTGATCAGAATTGCGACCCCCGCAGACTTGCAGTCACCCCCACCAGACCAGTAGGATGGACCGTGGGACCACTCCCTGGCCAGATGTTTGAAGGACCTAGAGGAGGGAAGGGAACATTCCTGCAACATATAAACATCACACAACTGGGAAGTAAGGAAGGCATAAATAGTCTGACGTCTGAACTTGTCCTTGATGCTCCTGACATTAATGGAAAATAAGTTAATATTAGCCATCATGTAGGGAAAAAAGAAAAAGTTAGCGCAGGCAATACACCTTAGTTACCACTCCGGTCGGGTGGTCCCTCGTCGGTGTTGACTGCTGGTGACGGGATCACCAGCAGGCCCTCTTCCTCCATCTGGTCAAGCAGCGCGGCCTCGATCTCGGCGACCACCAGTTCCTCCTCTTCTGGCTCGGCCACCAGGGTCTCAACCATGTGCTGCATCTCTTCTGGCTCAGGGAGGGTATCCTCCTTTTCGCCTACGAAATCCAGAATCTTCTTTTTGGAGGATTCAGTAGCAGGGCTGTCCTCCACCTTCCTCTTTCCCCGGGTTGGAACTGGGGAGACAAGAAGGGGAAAATCCTCCTCGGAATAGATAGCGGCGGGTGGAGGAAAGGTTAATTCCACCGCTACCCTGGTCTGGGGAGGGAGAGTGGCTGCCGGGGCAGGGGAAAGGACACCTGCTGAGGAGTAGGGGAAGGAGGAAGAGGAAGTGGAATCCTCAGCAGGGGTGGCCGGGGTGGGGGGGGATTGGACGGGGGTGGCAGGGGGAGGGATCGAGAGAGGGGTGACAGAACTCTTACCCTCCTTTGACTTTTTCTTCTGCTTCGGAGCTGCTGGGACCGTCGCTGGGGCTTTGGCCACCGACTCCTTGACCGCTTTGGCCTTGGTCGTCTCAGCCTTGGCCGCTGGGGCCTTGGTCGTCGCGTCCTTGACCTTCACAGGCCTGGTCGTCGGGGCCTTGTCCTCCGGAGCTGGGGTCGTCGCAACCACCGATGCCCAGGATCTCTCACGCTTGGGGCAATCCTTGTACAGATGAGCCGCCAGCCCACACAGGTTGCAGGACGTCTTCTTCGGGCAGTCCTTCGAGCTGTGTCCTGTCACTCGACAAATCCTGCAGGCATCCTCCTTGCAGTCCTTCATCTCGTGGCCGTTCTTGCCGCATCTCCTGCAGTTCCGCGGCATGTCCGGGTAATAGATGAGGCCGTAGGAGTTGCCCAGGGAGAATGTCGGGGGCACGTGCCGAAGTCCGTCTGAGTACGCCAGGTCCCTGTGAACTCTAACGGTCACCGACCACTTACCTGTCCAGAAGCCGAGTCCATTCAGGATGTGAGAGGGTTCCTTCACAACCAAACAGAAGCGTCTCAGGAAGGTACAGATGTCTTGGCCTGGGGTGTGCGGGTTGCGCATGGAGACCGTGATCCTCCTTTCGTCCCTCTGGATAGGGCAGCTACCTGTAAAGGCAGAGAAAGAATTATCCGGTCCTTTTGCGCTTACCATTTCCCAGAACCTCCTACAGGTGTTCACAGTGGCGAAGGTGACGAAGAAGATCCCCGTCAAGAAGGTCTGGATGCTGAGGGTGTCCAACCTGGAGAAGCCTCGATCCAGCAGCATCTTCTGGCATAACACGTCCGAGGACATATCCGGCACCCTCCCATCCACTTCCTTCAGCTTCAGGGCCACCGTCTGCCGCATCCATGGCTCCAGGGCTGGAGCTTCGTGGCGGCGCTTCTGGGGTCCCTTCTGCTGGCCAGTCGTGGAGGCAGAGTCCTTGGGGTCAGAATAGGCTCCTGGCTGGGCCCTCCTGGCTGTCCCCTGCTCCAGGCTCTTCTTTTCGGTCTTCCTCGCAGCGCTTGCCATGGCTTTCCTCCTGCAGTTACTTCTTGGAGCTGGATCTGGAACTCTTCCCGGAATGGGTGGAGCTATGCAGATTCTTCTCCCGTCGTGTTCTGGACAAATTCCCCGAAAGCTCTTTGTCTCGATGATTTTCTTCCTCGAAGATTCCACAGGACAGCCCGATTCTTCTCCGAGTCTTCGTCTTCTTCTGGATTCTTTAGAGCTTCTTCCTCCCACCGATATCCGCCTTCCTTCTC
Organism: Phyllobates terribilis; assembly: GCF_046119375.1. Taxonomy (NCBI): domain Eukaryota; kingdom Metazoa; phylum Chordata; class Amphibia; order Anura; family Dendrobatidae; genus Phyllobates; species Phyllobates terribilis. Next base: position 570,200 of record NW_027362898.1, on the reverse strand, counting down.
CGATGTCAGCTGGGCTCCGAAGCTCTTCTCCTTCCGAGTTCGATCGCTCTCGTCAAGTGTAGATCGTAGCTCTTGTGTTCTTAAAAGAACAGATACTACACTTGATCTGAGCCAAAAGGCCGAGAAGCGATAACCAGAATTGGTTTCCGACTACGGTGCCACCCAAGGATTCTGAAAAGTCCATTTGTGGAGATGGCCACCTGGACTCCCGTTAAGAAGACATGCTGTCAACCTCTAGATCCCTCACATGCCTGCACTTTTCGGCTTGCTGCTGCTGCAATCCACGCGTTTTAGATCTGCATAACTCCACCTCTTTTAGCACAGTACCCTCAACCCCCGGCTGTTCCCACCCGCCTCAACACCGTTGGAAGGGAGGAGAACCAATTAAGGCGGGGGGGGGGGGTGGAACGAGCAGCTGTCTACCCTTAGCAGGAGGGTTGCTGATTAATTACCTCTCCTGCTGCTGCTGCTGCTGGCTGTCCAGCAGCAGACTGAAGGTGGCTGCTGCTGTGCGCAGGTATATAAAGGCTCAGAGCCTATTATGACACGCGCAGCCAGCGTTCCATTGCCACATTCCGTCTACTGCAGGCGGGATACCTGGATGGCTGAATGTCACTGAGAAGCTCACAGAGACCGCCATAAGCAACAGTTTAAAAGAATGCCACAGACTAATCAACCAAACTTTTTGGGTTGGTTTCTCTTTTATAGTCTGCAGGCATTAAATGAAAGAAGTCAGTGTTCCAGCAGAGGGAGACAACGTTTCAGAAAAGGCATTGTAGCAAACCAAAAAAGAAATTTTAAGCGCAGCAGAGTAACCAGCTCACATACCTGTTAGCTCAGGTGAGTTTAAAAGGCTGCTGTTGATAACAAGGGCATTTGCTAAATAGATGGTGTGTGTGCAACAATATACTGAAAGGTCAATTATATTGTGCAGCTTATCTCACCACCTGTAGTTATTTAGGTGAAAGCTCCAAAATGCTTGCCTAATATGTCTGTTTATCCAAAAGGAAGTATAGAGGGAGAGCTAGATAGATAGCATTGCATTACATTACATTACATGGCAATGCAATGCACAGTTGCTGAAGTTGAACCAAAATGAGCTTGTCATCTGGCTTCTGCAACTTTTAACATGAAAAATCCAATGAGGAGAAGAAAAGCAAAGCCAAAGAGTCCATCCCAAAATCCGACAAACAAGCAAAATGAACAAAAAGCATTGAATTCAATTCTTTCTGATTTTAGAAACTGCATTAAAGAAGGGGTGCACCGGTCCTGGAGATACTGCAATACCAGGTCAATGCGTGGAGTGGACAGAGCAAGCTCTTTTTCCATCTCCCTGTTCTAAAAATCCATTTAATATATGGTCCCCAGATAGGGGACGTATCAGATATTAAACTGATAAGAACAGATACTACACTTGATCTTAGCCAGAAGGCCGAGAAGCGATAACCAGAATTGGTTTCCGACTACGGTGCCACCCAAGGATTCTGAAAAGTCCATTTGTGGAGATGGCCACCTGGACTCCCGTTAAGAAGACATGCTGTCAACCTCTAGATCCCTCACATGCCTGCACTTTTCGGCTTGCTGCTGCTGCAATCCACGCGTTTTAGATCTGCATAACTCCACCTCTTTTAGCACAGTACCCTCAACCCCCGACTGTTCCCACCCGCCTCAACACCGTTGGAAGGGAGGAGAACCAATTAAGGCGGGTGGGGGGGGGTGGAACGAGCAGCTGTCTACCCTTAGCAGGAGGGTTGCTGATTAATTACCTCTCCTGCTGCTGCTGCTGCTGGCTGTCCAGCAGCAGACTGAAGGTGGCTGCTGCTGTGCGCAGGTATATAAAGGCTCAGAGCCTATTATGACACGCGCAGCCAGCGTTCCATTGCCACATTCCGTCTACTGCAGGCGGGATACCTGGATGGCTGAATGTCACTGAGAAGCTCACAGAGACCGCCATAAGCAACAGTTTAAAAGAATGCCACAGACTAATCAACCAAACTTTTTGGGCTGGTTTCTCTTTTATAGTCTGCAGGCATTAAATGAAAGAAGTCAGTGTTCCAGCAGAGGGAGACAACGTTTCAGAAAAGGCATTGTAGCAAACCAAAAAAGAAATTTTAAGCGCAGCAGAGTAACCAGCTCACATACCTGTTAGCTCAGGTGAGTTTAAAAGGCTGCTGTTGATAACAAGGGCATTTGCTAAATAGATGGTGTGTGTGCAACAATATACTGAAAGGTCAATTATATTGTGCAGCTTATCTCACCACCTGTAGTTATTTAGGTGAAAGCTCCAAAATGCTTGCCTAATATGTCTGTTTATCCAAAAGGAAGTATAGAGGGAGAGCTAGATAGATAGCATTGCATTACATTACATTACATGGCAATGCAATGCACAGTTGCTGAAGTTGAACCAAAATGAGCTTGTCATCTGGCTTCTGCAACTTTTAACATGAAAAATCCAATGAGGAGAAGAAAAGCAAAGCCAAAGAGTCCATCCCAAAATCCGACAAACAAGCAAAATGAACAAAAAGCATTGAATTCAATTCTTTCTGATTTTAGAAACTGCATTAAAGAAGGGGTGCACCGGTCCTGGAGATACTGCAATACCAGGTCAATGCGTGGAGTGGACAGAGCAAGCTCTTTTTCCATCTCCCTGTTCTAAAAATCCATTTAATATATGGTCCCCAGATAGGGGACGTATCAGATATTAAACTGATAAGAACAGATACTACACTTGATCTTAGCCAAAAGGCCGAGAAGCGATAACCAGAATTGGTTTCCGACTACGGTGCCACCCAAGGATTCTGAAAAGTCCATTTGTGGAGATGGCCACCTGGACTCCCGTTAAGAAGACATGCTGTCAACCTCTAGATCCCTCACATGCCTGCACTTTTCGGCTTGCTGCTGCTGCAATCCACGCGTTTTAGATCTGCATAACTCCACCTCTTTTAGCACAGTACCCTCAACCCCCGGCTGTTCCCACCCGCCTCAACACCGTTGGAAGGGAGGAGAACCAATTAAGGCGGGGGGGGGGTGGAACGAGCAGCTGTCTACCCTTAGCAGGAGGGTTGCTGATTAATTACCTCTCCTGCTGCTGCTGCTGCTGGCTGTCCAGCAGCAGACTGAAGGTGGCTGCTGCTGTGCGCAGGTATATAAAGGCTCAGAGCCTATTATGACACGCGCAGCCAGCGTTCCATTGCCACATTCCGTCTACTGCAGGCGGGATACCTGGATGGCTGAATGTCACTGAGAAGCTCACAGAGACCGCCATAAGCAACAGTTTAAAAGAATGCCACAGACTAATCAACCAAACTTTTTGGGTTGGTTTCTCTTTTATAGTCTGCAGGCATTAAATGAAAGAAGTCAGTGTTCCAGCAGAGGGAGACAACGTTTCAGAAAAGGCATTGTAGCAAACCAAAAAAGAAATTTTAAGCGCAGCAGAGTAACCAGCTCACATACCTGTTAGCTCAGGTGAGTTTAAAAGGCTGCTGTTGATAACAAGGGCATTTGCTAAATAGATGGTGTGTGTGCAACAATATACTGAAAGGTCAATTATATTGTGCAGCTTATCTCACCACCTGTAGTTATTTAGGTGAAAGCTCCAAAATGCTTGCCTAATATGTCTGTTTATCCAAAAGGAAGTATAGAGGGAGAGCTAGATAGATAGCATTGCATTACATTACATTACATGGCAATGCAATGCACAGTTGCTGAAGTTGAACCAAAATGAGCTTGTCATCTGGCTTCTGCAACTTTTAACATGAAAAATCCAATGAGGAGAAGAAAAGCAAAGCCAAAGAGTCCATCCCAAAATCCGACAAACAAGCAAAATGAACAAAAAGCATTGAATTCAATTCTTTCTGATTTTAGAAACTGCATTAAAGAAGGGGTGCACCGGTCCTGGAGATACTGCAATACCAGGTCAATGCGTGGAGTGGACAGAGCAAGCTCTTTTTCCATCTCCCTGTTCTAAAAATCCATTTAATATATGGTCCCCAGATAGGGGACGTATCAGATATTAAACTGATAAGAACAGATACTACACTTGATCTTAGCCAAAAGGCCGAGAAGCGATAACCAGAATTGGTTTCCGACTACGGTGCCACCCAAGGATTCTGAAAAGTCCATTTGTGGAGATGGCCACCTGGACTCCCGTTAAGAAGACATGCTGTCAACCTCTAGATCCCTCACATGCCTGCACTTTTCGGCTTGCTGCTGCTGCAATCCACGCGTTTTAGATCTGCATAACTCCACCTCTTTTAGCACAGTACCCTCAACCCCCGGCTGTTCCCACCCGCCTCAACACCGTTGGAAGGGAGGAGAACCAATTAAGGCGGGGGGGGGGGGTGGAACGAGCAGCTGTCTACCCTTAGCAGGAGGGTTGCTGATTAATTACCTCTCCTGCTGCTGCTGCTGCTGGCTGTCCAGCAGCAGACTGAAGGTGGCTGCTGCTGTGCGCAGGTATATAAAGGCTCAGAGCCTATTATGACACGCGCAGCCAGCGTTCCATTGCCACATTCCGTCTACTGCAGGCGGGATACCTGGATGGCTGAATGTCACTGAGAAGCTCACAGAGACCGCCATAAGCAACAGTTTAAAAGAATGCCACAGACTAATCAACCAAACTTTTTGGGTTGGTTTCTCTTTTATAGTCTGCAGGCATTAAATGAAAGAAGTCAGTGTTCCAGCAGAGGGAGACAACGTTTCAGAAAAGGCATTGTAGCAAACCAAAAAAGAAATTTTAAGCGCAGCAGAGTAACCAGCTCACATACCTGTTAGCTCAGGTGAGTTTAAAAGGCTGCTGTTGATAACAAGGGCATTTGCTAAATAGATGGTGTGTGTGCAACAATATACTGAAAGGTCAATTATATTGTGCAGCTTATCTCACCACCTGTAGTTATTTAGGTGAAAGCTCCAAAATGCTTGCCTAATATGTCTGTTTATCCAAAAGGAAGTATAGAGGGAGAGCTAGATAGATAGCATTGCATTACATTACATTACATGGCAATGCAATGCACAGTTGCTGAAGTTGAACCAAAATGAGCTTGTCATCTGGCTTCTGCAACTTTTAACATGAAAAATCCAATGAGGAGAAGAAAAGCAAAGCCAAAGAGTCCATCCCAAAATCCGACAAACAAGCAAAATGAACAAAAAGCATTGAATTCAATTCTTTCTGATTTTAGAAACTGCATTAAAGAAGGGGTGCACCGGTCCTGGAGATACTGCAATACCAGGTCAATGCGTGGAGTGGACAGAGCAAGCTCTTTTTCCATCTCCCTGTTCTAAAAATCCATTTAATATATGGTCCCCAGATAGGGGACGTATCAGATATTAAACTGATAAGAACAGATACTACACTTGATCTTAGCCAAAAGGCCGAGAAGCGATAACCAGAATTGGTTTCCGACTACGGTGCCACCCAAAGATTCTGAAAAGTCCATTTGTGGAGATGGCCACCTGGACTCCCGTTAAGAAGACATGCTGTCAACCTCTAGATCCCTCACATGCCTGCACTTTTCGGCTTGCTGCTGCTGCAATCCACGCGTTTTAGATCTGCATAACTCCACCTCTTTTAGCACAGTACCCTCAACCCCCGGCTGTTCCCACCCGCCTCAACACCGTTGGAAGGGAGGAGAACCAATTAAGGCGGGGGGGGGGGGGGTGGAACGAGCAGCTGTCTACCCTTAGCAGGAGGGTTGCTGATTAATTACCTCTCCTGCTGCTGCTGCTGCTGGCTGTCCAGCAGCAGACTGAAGGTGGCTGCTGCTGTGCGCAGGTATATAAAGGCTCAGAGCCTATTATGACACGCGCAGCCAGCGTTCCATTGCCACATTCCGTCTACTGCAGGCGGGATACCTGGATGGCTGAATGCTACTGAGAAGCTCACAGAGACCGCCATAAGCAACAGTTTAAAAGAATGCCACAGACTAATCAACCAAACTTTTTGGGTTGGTTTCTCTTTTATAGTCTGCAGGCATTAAATGAAAGAAGTCAGTGTTCCAGCAGAGGGAGACAACGTTTCAGAAAAGGCATTGTAGCAAACCAAAAAAGAAATTTTAAGCGCAGCAGAGTAACCAGCTCACATACCTGTTAGCTCAGGTGAGTTTAAAAGGCTGCTGTTGATAACAAGGGCATTTGCTAAATAGATGGTGTGTGTGCAACAATATACTGAAAGGTCAATTATATTGTGCAGCTTATCTCACCACCTGTAGTTATTTAGGTGAAAGCTCCAAAATGCTTGCCTAATATGTCTGTTTATCCAAAAGGAAGTATAGAGGGAGAGCTAGATAGATAGCATTGCATTACATTACATTACATGGCAATGCAATGCACAGTTGCTGAAGTTGAACCAAAATGAGCTTGTCATCTGGCTTCTGCAACTTTTAACATGAAAAATCCAATGAGGAGAAGAAAAGCAAAGCCAAAGAGTCCATCCCAAAATCCGACAAACAAGCAAAATGAACAAAAAGCATTGAATTCAATTCTTTCTGATTTTAGAAACTGCATTAAAGAAGGGGTGCACCGGTCCTGGAGATACTGCAATACCAGGTCAATGCGTGGAGTGGACAGAGCAAGCTCTTTTTCCATCTCCCTGTTCTAAAAATCCATTTAATATATGGTCCCCAGATAGGGGACGTATCAGATATTAAACTGATAAGAACAGATACTACACTTGATCTTAGCCAAAAGGCCGAGAAGCGATAACCAGAATTGGTTTCCGACTACGGTGCCACCCAAGGATTCTGAAAAGTCCATTTGTGGAGATGGCCACCTGGACTCCCGTTAAGAAGACATGCTGTCAACCTCTAGATCCCTCACATGCCTGCACTTTTCGGCTTGCTGCTGCTGCAATCCACGCGTTTTAGATCTGCATAACTCCACCTCTTTTAGCACAGTACCCTCAACCCCCGGCTGTTCCCACCCGCCTCAACACCGTTGGAAGGGAGGAGAACCAATTAAGGCGGGGGGGGGGGTGGAACGAGCAGCTGTCTACCCTTAGCAGGAGGGTTGCTGATTAATTACCTCTCCTGCTGCTGCTGCTGCTGGCTGTCCAGCAGCAGACTGAAGGTGGCTGCTGCTGTGCGCAGGTATATAAAGGCTCAGAGCCTATTATGACACGCGCAGCCAGCGTTCCATTGCCACATTCCGTCTACTGCAGGCGGGATACCTGGATGGCTGAATGTCACTGAGAAGCTCACAGAGACCGCCATAAGCAACAGTTTAAAAGAATGCCACAGACTAATCAACCAAACTTTTTGGGTTGGTTTCTCTTTTATAGTCTGCAGGCATTAAATGAAAGCAGTCAGTGTTCCAGCAGAGGGAGACAACGTTTCAGAAAAGGCATTGTAGCAAACCAAAAAAGAAATTTTAAGCGCAGCAGAGTAACCAGCTCACATACCTGTTAGCTCAGGTGAGTTTAAAAGGCTGCTGTTGATAACAAGGGCATTTGCTAAATAGATGGTGTGTGTGCAACAATATACTGAAAGGTCAATTATATTGTGCAGCTTATCTCACCACTAGTGTTGAGCGATACCTTCCGATATCGGGAAATATCGGATCGGATTGGATCGGACCGATACCGAAAAAGTATCGGATATCGCCGATTCCGATACCGGAAACCAATGCAAGTCAATGGGACATAAATATCGGAATTAAAATAAACCCTTTCTTTCCTTGTAGGTTATTTCTACATGAAGGAAAACAACTAAGAATAATGTAGAATGTATTGGGGGAGGTGGGGGAGACAATAAAGGCATAGAGGTTTAGCCCAGTCAAATGGAATAGCAGGAATTAATATTTTTTTATTATGTTCTGAGTTACGGAAATATTAACTATGTTAAGTATTTTTATATTTTGTCAGATATTTATGTTTCACTACTTCCATGCTCTTCACCTTCTTTTTTACTTCTCCCACACTTTCTCCTTCATCATCCTCAGCATCTTTTTCATCCACTTCTTCTTCACCTTCTTCTTCTTCACCTTCTTCGTATTATTCTTTTTTTTACATTCTTCATATTCTACTTCTTCATCTTCTTCATATTCTTCTTCTTCATCATATTCTTATTTGTGACAGGCATTCCTGTAGTTGTTATCTATAAAAGGTTGGACATTACACCTTTCGTTCTGCCCGTCACAAAAGATTTACAACAGGATTTGTCCGCGTTCAGTTTGGCCTGCAGCAGCAGGTCTTTTCCAGGGGCACCACGAGGAGGAACGGACTCACCCCCATACACTGCTTAGTCATCTTCTGCTTATAATTTAGATATTATCTTTTGCTCTGATTTTTAGTCTTATGCTTAATGTTCTTCCGCTTTTTGTTCTGCAGCTTCTTGTATTTCTGCTTCTTGGTTTTCTGTCTCTTGTTTTTCTGTATCTTGGTGCTTGTCTTCTCTTCTTTGTCTTCTTGGTCAACTTCTTCAGGGTCATCTTCTTGGTCTTCTTCGGGGTGGTCTTCAGGGTCGTCGTCTTCGGGGGTCCTCGTCTTCGGGGTCCTCGTCTTCTTCGGGTTGGTCTTCTGGGTCCTCGTCTTCGGGGTCCTCGTCTTCTTCGGGGTGGTCTTCAGGGTCCTCGTCTTCTTCGGGGTGGTCTTCAGGGTCCTCGTCTTCTTCGGGGTGGTCTTCAGGGTCCTCGTCTTCAGGGTCATTGTCTTCGGGGTCCTCGTCTTCTTAGGGTTGGTCTTCAGGGTCCTCGTCTTCAGGGTCCTCGTCAGGGAGATCCAGAGTGATTACCAAGAACCATTTCAAAAAGCTTGAACTTGGAAATGTAGCAGAAGGTACAAGAAAGCTGAGGAACTACCGAGGACCAGCTGACGGTACTGGAACCCGGATGGATAGCAGAAGGTACAAGAGCCAATGGAACTACCGAGGACCAGCTGATGTTACTGGAACTCGGTTACTAAGCAGGAGGTACCTGTGCCAGAAAGCACTACCAAGGACCAGCAGACGTTGGTGGAACTTGGATACCGAGAAGGAGGCACCTAATCCAAAGGCACTGCCGAGAACCAGCTGACGGTACTGGAACCCGGATGGGTAGCAGAAGGTACAAGAGCCAATGGAACTACCGAGGACCAGCTGATGTTACTGGAACCCGGATGGGTAGCAGAAGGTACAAGAGCCAATGGAACTACCGAGGACCAGCTGATGTTACTGGAACTCGGTTACTAAGCAGGAGGTACCTGTGCCAGAAAGCACTACCAAGGACCAGCAGACGTTGGTGGAACTTGGATACCGAGAAGGAGGCACCTAATCCAAAGGCACTGCCGAGAACCAGCTGACGGTACTGGAACCCGGATGGGTAGCAGAAGGTACCCATGTAAAAAAAAAGTTCAAGGCCGCGAGCCGGCCGCAGTTACCAAAACCCACAGTCCTACAGAGGGTGCTTGTCCTATTGGCACTATGGAACCAGCCTTCATTGCCAGATCCCGCAGCCCACATAGGAGTCACCTAAACTGCAGGCACCATAGAGTCGGCTAACCCGACCGCAACACGACAGGACAACGCATTGGAGGCAAAGTGACGTTGACACTACCCGGAAACAGCTGGCGTGCTGGAACCAGGCTGGGCAGGAGGGAGTACCCGTGCCAAAGACACTGCCGAGAACCAGCTGACGGTACTGGAACCCGGATGGGTAGCAGAAGATACAAGAGCAAATGGAACTACCGAGGACCAGCTGACGGTACTGGAACCCGGATGGGTAGCAGAAGGTACAAGAGCCAATGGAACTACCGAGGACCAGCTGATGTTACTGGAACTCGGTTACTAAGCAGGAGGTACCTGTGCCAGAAAGCACTACCAAGGACCAGCAGACGTTGGTGGAACTTGGATACCGAGAAGGAGGCACCTAATCCAAAGGCACTGCCGAGAACCAGCTGACGGTACTGGAACCCGGATGGGTAGCAGAAGGTACCCATGTAAAAAAAAAGTTCAAGGCCGCGAGCCGGCCGCAGTTACCAAAACCCACAGTCCTACAGAGGGTGCTTGTCCTATTGGCACTATGGAACCAGCCTTCATTGCCAGATCCCGCAGCCCACATAGGAGTCACCTAAACTGCAGGCACCATAGAGTCGGCTAACCCGACCGCAACACGACAGGACAACGCATTGGAGGCAAAGTGACGTTGACACTACCCGGAAACAGCTGGCGTGCTGGAACCAGGCTGGGCAGGAGGGAGTACCCATGCCAAAGACACTGCCGAGAACCAGCTGACGGTACTGGAACCCGGATGGGTAGCAGAAGATACAAGAGCAAATGGAACTACCGAGGACCAGCTGACGGTACTGGAACCCGGATGGGTAGCAGAAGGTACAAGAGCCAATGGAACTACCGAGGACCAGCTGATGTTACTGGAACTCGGTTACTAAGCAGGAGGTACCTGTGCCAGAAAGCACTACCAAGGACCAGCAGACGTTGGTGGAACTTGGATACCGAGAAGGAGGCACCTAATCCAAAGGCACTGCCGAGAACCAGCTGACGGTACTGGAACCCGGATGGGTAGCAGAAGGTACCCATGTAAAAAAAAAGTTCAAGGCCGCGAGCCGGCCGCAGTTACCAAAACCCACAGTCCTACAGAGGGTGCTTGTCCTATTGGCACTATGGAACCAGCCTTCATTGCCAGATCCCGCAGCCCACATAGGAGTCACCTAAACTGCAGGCACCATAGAGTCGGCTAACCCGACCGCAACACGACAGGACAACGCATTGGAGGCAAAGTGACGTTGACACTACCCGGAAACAGCTGGCGTGCTGGAACCAGGCTGGGCAGGAGGGAGTACCCGTGCCAAAGACACTGCCGAGAACCAGCTGACGGTACTGGAACCCGGATGGGTAGCAGAAGATACAAGAGCAAATGGAACTACCGAGGACCAGCTGACGGTACTGGAACCCGGATGGGTAGCAGAAGGTACAAGAGCCAATGGAACTACCGAGGACCAGCTGATGTTACTGGAACTCGGTTACTAAGCAGGAGGTACCTGTGCCAGAAAGCACTACCAAGGACCAGCAGACGTTGGTGGAACTTGGATACCGAGAAGGAGGCACCTAATCCAAAGGCACTGCCGAGAACCAGCTGACGGTACTGGAACCCGGATGGGTAGCAGAAGGTACCCATGTAAAAAAAAAGTTCAAGGCCGCGAGCCGGCCGCAGTTACCAAAACCCACAGTCCTACAGAGGGTGCTTGTCCTATTGGCACTATGGAAGCAGCCTTCATTGCCAGATCCCGCAGCCCACATAGGAGTCACCTAAACTGCAGGCACCATAGAGTCGGCTAACCCGACCGCAACACGACAGGACAACGCATTGGAGGCAAAGTGACGTTGACACTACCCGGAAACAGCTGGCGTGCTGGAACCAGGCTGGGCAGGAGGGAGTACCCGTGCCAAAGACACTGCCGAGAACCAGCTGACGGTACTGGAACCCGGATGGGTAGCAGAAGATACAAGAGCAAATGGAACTACCGAGGACCAGCTGACGGTACTGGAACCCGGATGGGTAGCAGAAGGTACAAGAGCCAATGGAACTACCGAGGACCAGCTGATGTTACTGGAACTCGGTTACTAAGCAGGAGGTACCTGTGCCAGAAAGCACTACCAAGGACCAGCAGACGTTGGTGGAACTTGGATACCGAGAAGGAGGCACCTAATCCAAAGGCACTGCCGAGAACCAGCTGACGGTACTGGAACCCGGATGGGTAGCAGAAGGTACCCATGTAAAAAAAAAGTTCAAGGCCGCGAGCCGGCCGCAGTTACCAAAACCCACAGTCCTACAGAGGGTGCTTGTCCTATTGGCACTATGGAACCAGCCTTCATTGCCAGATCCCGCAGCCCACATAGGAGTCACCTAAACTGCAGGCACCATAGAGTCGGCTAACCCGACCGCAACACGACAGGACAACGCATTGGAGGCAAAGTGACGTTGACACTACCCGGAAACAGCTGGCGTGCTGGAACCAGGCTGGGCAGGAGGGAGTACCCGTGCCAAAGACACTGCCGAGAACCAGCTGACGGTACTGGAACCCGGATGGGTAGCAGAAGATACAAGAGCAAATGGAACTACCGAGGACCAGCTGACGGTACTGGAACCCGGATGGGTAGCAGAAGGTACAAGAGCCAATGGAACTACCGAGGACCAGCTGATGTTACTGGAACTCGGTTACTAAGCAGGAGGTACCTGTGCCAGAAAGCACTACCAAGGACCAGCAGACGTTGGTGGAACTTGGATACCGAGAAGGAGCCACCTAATCCAAAGGCACTGCCGAGAACCAGCTGACGGTACTGGAACCCGGATGGGTAGCAGAAGGTACCCATGTAAAAAAAAAGTTCAAGGCCGCGAGCCGGCCGCAGTTACCAAAACCCACAGTCCTACAGAGGGTGCTTGTCCTATTGGCACTATGGAACCAGCCTTCATTGCCAGATCCCGCAGCCCACATAGGAGTCACCTAAACTGCAGGCACCATAGAGTCGGCTAACCCGACCGCAACACGACAGGACAACGCATTGGAGGCAAAGTGACGTTGACACTACCCGGAAACAGCTGGCGTGCTGGAACCAGGCTGGGCAGGAGGGAGTACCCGTGCCAAAGACACTGCCGAGAACCAGCTGACGGTACTGGAACCCGGATGGGTAGCAGAAGATACAAGAGCAAATGGAACTACCGAGGACCAGCTGACGGTACTGGAACCCGGATGGGTAGCAGAAGGTACAAGAGCCAATGGAACTACCGAGGACCAGCTGATGTTACTGGAACTCGGTTACTAAGCAGGAGGTACCTGTGCCAGAAAGCACTACCAAGGACCAGCAGACGTTGGTGGAACTTGGATACCGAGAAGGAGGCACCTAATCCAAAGGCACTGCCGAGAACCAGCTGACGGTACTGGAACCCGGATGGGTAGCAGAAGGTACCCATGTAAAAAAAAAGTTCAAGGCCGCGAGCCGGCCGCAGTTACCAAAACCCACAGTCCTACAGAGGGTGCTTGTCCTATTGGCACTATGGAACCAGCCTTCATTGCCAGATCCCGCAGCCCACATAGGAGTCACCTAAACTGCAGGCACCATAGAGTCGGCTAACCCGACCGCAACACGACAGGACAACGCATTGGAGGCAAAGTGACGTTGACACTAGACGGAAACAGCTGGCGTGCTGGAACCAGGCTGGGCAGGAGGGAGTACCCGTGCCAAAGACACTGCCGAGAACCAGCTGACGGTACTGGAACCCGGATGGGTAGCAGAAGATACAAGAGCAAATGGAACTACCGAGGACCAGCTGACGGTACTGGAACCCGGATGGGTAGCAGAAGGTACAAGAGCCAATGGAACTACCGAGGACCAGCTGATGTTACTGGAACTCGGTTACTAAGCAGGAGGTACCTGTGCCAGAAAGCACTACCAAGGACCAGCAGACGTTGGTGGAACTTGGATACCGAGAAGGAGGCACCTAATCCAAAGGCACTGCCGAGAACCAGCTGACGGTACTGGAACCCGGATGGGTAGCAGAAGGTACCCATGTAAAAAAAAAGTTCAAGGCCGCGAGCCGGCCGCAGTTACCAAAACCCACAGTCCTACAGAGGGTGCTTGTCCTATTGGCACTATGGAACCAGCCTTCATTGCCAGATCCCGCAGCCCACATAGGAGTCACCTAAACTGCAGGCACCATAGAGTCGGCTAACCCGACCGCAACACGACAGGACAACGCATTGGAGGCAAAGTGACGTTGACACTACCCGGAAACAGCTGGCGTGCTGGAACCAGGCTGGGCAGGAGGGAGTACCCGTGCCAAAGACACTGCCGAGAACCAGCTGACGGTACTGGAACCCGGATGGGTAGCAGAAGATACAAGAGCAAATGGAACTACCGAGGACCAGCTGACGGTACTGGAACCCGGATGGGTAGCAGAAGGTACAAGAGCCAATGGAACTACCGAGGACCAGCTGATGTTACTGGAACTCGGTTACTAAGCAGGAGGTACCTGTGCCAGAAAGCACTACCAAGGACCAGCAGACGTTGGTGGAACTTGGATACCGAGAAGGAGGCACCTAATCCAAAGGCACTGCCGAGAACCAGCTGACGGTACTGGAACCCGGATGGGTAGCAGAAGGTACCCATGTAAAAAAAAAGTTCAAGGCCGCGAGCCGGCCGCAGTTACCAAAACCCACAGTCCTACAGAGGGTGCTTGTCCTATTGGCACTATGGAACCAGCCTTCATTGCCAGATCCCGCAGCCCACATAGGAGTCACCTAAACTGCAGGCACCATAGAGTCGGCTAACCCGACCGCAACACGACAGGACAACGCATTGGAGGCAAAGTGACGTTGACACTACCCGGAAACAGCTGGCGTGCTGGAACCAGGCTGGGCAGGAGGGAGTACCCGTGCCAAAGACACTGCCGAGAACCAGCTGACGGTACTGGAACCCGGATGGGTAGCAGAAGGTACAAGAGCCAATGGAACTGCCGAGAACCAGCTGGCGGTGCTGGAGCCCAGGGTAAATACTAAAAACAGAAGAGCCAGAGGTGTATTTGGAGGAGGTTTTAAATCCGTACTACAGTGGATGTGGACAAAGCAGGAGAATTTGCCGGACACACAGCTGGGGATCAGCTGACGTTACTGAATCCCAATAACACTGGAGCAAGCGTTGACTGTGCAGACGGCACTTCTGAGCAGCAACTAGAGGTATTGGAGCCCAGGGTAAATACTAAAAACGGAGGAGCCAGAGGTGTAATTGGAGCAAGTTTTAAATAAGTAGCACAGTGAATATGGACAGAGAAGGAGAAATTGCCGTGAACACAGCAGGGGAACAGCTGACGTTACCGAACCCCAATAACACCGCAGCAAGTGTTGACTGTGCAGACGGCACTTCCGAGCGCCAACTGGCGGTGCTGGAGCCCAGGGATAAGAATGAAAACAGAGGAGCCAGAGGTGTAATTGGAGCAACTTTAAAATCTGTAGTAGTGAGAATGTGGACAGAGCAGGAGAAATTGCCGTCCGCACAGCAGGGGAACAGCTGACGTTACTGAACCCCAATAACACGGCAGCAAGTGTTGACTGTGCAGACAGCACTTCCGAGCGCCAACTGGCGGTGTTGGAGCCCAGGGTAAATACTAAAAACGGAGGAGCCAGAGGTGTAATTGGAGCAAGTTTTAAATAAGTAGCACAGTGAATATGGACAGAGCAGGAGAAATTGCCGTGAACACAGCAGGGGAACAGCTGACGTTACTGAACCCCAATAACATGGTAGCAAGTGTTGACTGTGCAGACGGCACTTCCGAGCGCCAACTGGCGGTGCTGGAGCCCAGGGATAAGAATGAAAACAGAGGAGCCAGAGGTGTAATTCGAGCAACTTTAAAATGTGTAGTACAGTGGATGTGGACAAAGCAGGAGAAATTGCCGTCCGCACAGCAGGAGAACAGCTGACGTTACTGAACCCCAATAACACGGCAGCAAGTGTTGACTGTGCAGACGGCACTTCCGAGCGCCAACTGGCGGTGCTGGAGCCCAGGGATAAGAATGAAAACAGAGGAGCCAGAGGTGTAATTGGAGCAACTTTAAAATCTGTAGTAGTGAGAATGTGGACAGAGCAGGAGAAATTGCCGTCCGCACAGCAGGAGAACAGCTGACGTTACTGAACCCCAATAACACGGCAGCAAGTGTTGACTGTGCAGACGGCACTTCCGAGCGCCAACTGGCGGTGCTGGAGCCCAGGGATAAGAATGAAAACAGAGGAGCCAGAGGTGTAATTCGAGCAACTTTAAAATGTGTAGTACAGTGGATTTGGACAAAGCAGGAGAAATTGCCGTCCGCACAGCAGGAGAACAGCTGACGTTACTGAACCCCAATAACACGGCAGCAAGTGTTGACTGTGCAGACGGCACTTCCGTGCGCCAACTGGCGGTGTTGGAGCTCAGGGATAATACTGAAAACAGAGGAGCCAGAGGTGTAATTGGAGCAACTTTAAAATCTGTAGTAGTGAGAATGTGGACAGAGCAGGAGAAATTGCCGTCCGCACAGCAGGGGAACAGCTGACGTTACTGAACCCCAATAACATGGTAGCAAGTGTTGACTGTGCAGACAGCACTTCCGAGCGCCAACTGGCGGTGCTGGAGCCCAGGGATAAGAATGAAAACAGAGGAGCCAGAGGAGTAATTGGAGCAACTTTAAAATGTGTAGTACAGTGGATGTGGACAAATCAGGAGAAATTGCCGTCCGCACAGCAGGAGAACAGCTGACGTTACTGAACCCCAATAACACGGCAGCAAGTGTTGACTGTGCAGACGGCACTTCCGAGCGCCAACTGGCGGTGCTGGAGCCCAGGGATAAGAATGAAAACAGAGGAGCCAGAGGTGTAATTGGAGCAACTTTAAAATCTGTAGTAGTGAGAATGTGGACAGAGCAGGAGAAATTGCCGTCCGCACAGCAGGGGAACAGCTGACGTTACTGAACCCCAATAACATGGTAGCAAGTGTTGACTGTGCAGACAGCACTTCCGAGCGCCAACTGGCGGTGCTGGAGCCCAGGGATAAGAATGAAAACAGAGGAGCCAGAGGTGTAATTGGAGCAACTTTAAAATCTGTAGTAGTGAGAATGTGGACAGAGCAGGAGAAATTGCCGTCCGCACAGCAGGGGAACAGCTGACGTTACTGAACCCCAATAACACGGCAGCAAGTGTTGACTGTGCAGACGGCACTTCCGAGCGCCAACTGGCGGTGCTGGAGCCCAGGGATAAGAATGAAAACAGAGGAGCCAGAGGTGTAATTCGAGCAACTTTAAAATGTGTAGTACAGTGGATTTGGACAAAGCAGGAGAAATTGCCGTCCGCACAGCAGGAGAACAGCTGACGTTACTGAACCCCAATAACACGGCAGCAAGTGTTGACTGTGCAGACGGCACTTCCGTGCGCCAACTGGCGGTGTTGGAGCTCAGGGATAATACTGAAAACAGAGGAGCCAGAGGTGTAATTGGAGCAACTTTAAAATCTGTAGTAGTGAGAATGTGGACAGAGCAGGAGAAATTGCCGTCCGCACAGCAGGGGAACAGCTGACGTTACTGAACCCCAATAACATGGTAGCAAGTGTTGACTGTGCAGACAGCACTTCCGAGCGCCAACTGGCGGTGCTGGAGCCCAGGGATAAGAATGAAAACAGAGGAGCCAGAGGAGTAATTGGAGCAACTTTAAAATGTGTAGTACAGTGGATGTGGACAAATCAGGAGAAATTGCCGTCCGCACAGCAGGAGAACAGCTGACGTTACTGAACCCCAATAACACGGCAGCAAGTGTTGACTGTGCAGACGGCACTTCCGAGCGCCAACTGGCGGTGCTGGAGCCCAGGGATAAGAATGAAAACAGAGGAGCCAGAGGTGTAATTGGAGCAACTTTAAAATCTGTAGTAGTGAGAATGTGGACAGAGCAGGAGAAATTGCCGTCCGCACAGCAGGGGAACAGCTGACGTTACTGAACCCCAATAACATGGTAGCAAGTGTTGACTGTGCAGACAGCACTTCCGAGCGCCAACTGGCGGTGCTGGAGCCCAGGGATAAGAATGAAAACAGAGGAGCCAGAGGTGTAATTGGAGCAACTTTAAAATCTGTAGTAGTGAGAATGTGGACAGAGCAGGAGAAATTGCCGTCCGCACAGCAGGGGAACAGCTGACGTTACTGAACCCCAATAACACGGCAGCAAGTGTTGACTGTGCAGACGGCACTTCCGAGCGCCAACTGGCGGTGCTGGAGCCCAGGGATAAGAATGAAAACAGAGGAGCCAGAGGTGTAATTCGAGCAACTTTAAAATGTGTAGTACAGTGGATTTGGACAAAGCAGGAGAAATTGCCGTCCGCACAGCAGGAGAACAGCTGACGTTACTGAACCCCAATAACACGGCAGCAAGTGTTGACTGTGCAGACGGCACTTCCGTGCGCCAACTGGCGGTGTTGGAGCTCAGGGATAATACTGAAAACAGAGGAGCCAGAGGTGTAATTGGAGCAACTTTAAAATCTGTAGTAGTGAGAATGTGGACAGAGCAGGAGAAATTGCCGTCCGCACAGCAGGGGAACAGCTGACGTTACTGAACCCCAATAACATGGTAGCAAGTGTTGACTGTGCAGACAGCACTTCCGAGCGCCAACTGGCGGTGCTGGAGCCCAGGGATAAGAATGAAAACAGAGGAGCCAGAGGAGTAATTGGAGCAACTTTAAAATGTGTAGTACAGTGGATGTGGACAAATCAGGAGAAATTGCCGTCCGCACAGCAGGAGAACAGCTGACGTTACTGAACCCCAATAACACGGCAGCAAGTGTTGACTGTGCAGCCGGCACTTCCGAGCGCCAACTGGCGGTGTTGGAGCTCAGGGATTACAGTTCAGGTGGTAGAAACATGAACAGAACAGGAGACCTGGATACTGTTGCCAACCAATTATTTATTCTGGAAGAGGACTGGCAAATTCATGAGAGATCCAGGCCTTGTTCATTTTGAGAAAAGTAAGCCGGTCAACGTTATCGGAGGATAGTCGCATGCAACGGTCTGTTAGTACACCACCTGCGGCACTAAAGACGCGTTCCGATAATACACTAGCAGCAGGGCAAGCTAGCACCTCCAGTGCATACTGACTAAGCTCTGGCCATGTATCCAGCTTACAGACCCAAAACTTGAAGGGAGAAGAGCCGTCTGGGAGTACACTAAGAGGGCAAGACATGTAGTCTGTCACCATCTGACGGAAACGTTGCCTCCTGCTGACTGGAGCTGTCTGTGATGGTGTAGACATTTGTGGCGGCGGGGACACAAAACTTTGCCACATTTCGGCCATACTGGTCTTGCCTTGTGCTGAGGCGCTGCTTCTGCTCCCTCTTTGTGCAGAGCTTCCTCCACTGCCTCGACGCACTGAGCTGCTTTGTAAAGCACTAGCAGCACTGCTCTCGGTTGGAATGGAGAACATGATGGAATGCACCAGTGCGTCTTGGTACTCCCGCATTTTACGCTCCCGGTTCAATGGTGTTATGAGGCTTTGTAAGTTGTCCCGGTAGCGAGGATCTAGGAGGGTGGACACCCAATAATCAGCCGTGTTGAGAATGTGGGCGATGCGGCGGTCGTTTCTGAGGCACTGCAGCATGAAATCAACCATGTGCTGCAGACTGCCAACTGGCCAAGAAACGCTGTCCCCTGCTTGAGGCGTGATCTCTGCCTGCTCTGCATCACCCCACCCTCGCTCTAGATACTGACTACTAGAGCATTGTGTACCTCCCTCCTCTGGACAGATGTCTTCCTCATCCATTGACTCCTCCTCATCCTCCTCACAAAGTGTCCCCTGCCTAGGCCTTTGTGAGGAACCACATTGCGCAGACTGTAGAGAAGCAGATGGCATTTGTGACTCCTCATCCTCCACCTCTTCCAAAACCTCGTCCCTTAGTGCTTGCAGTGTTTTTTCAAGCAGGCAGATAAGGGGGATAGTCATGCTGACTAGTGCATCATCTGCACTCGCCATCCGCGTGGAATAATCGAAGGCACGCAAAACGTGGCAAATGTCCTTCATAGAGGCCCACTCAGTGGTGGTGAAGTGTGAACGGCGCGCACTGCGACTTGTTTGCGCCTGCTGCAGCTGGTACTCCATTACTGCTGCCTGCTGCTCACACAACCTCTCCAACATATGTAACGTTGAATTCCACCTGGTGGGTAGGTCACATATGATGCGATGTTCCGGAAGACATAATCGGCGCTGCAGAGCTGCAATGCGTGATCTTGCATTGCTGGAACGCCGCAAGTGAGCGCACTCTATGCGGACCTTGTGAAGCAGTGCATCAAGATCCGGATAGTCCCTCAAAAAACTCTGCACGACCAAGTTGAGCACATGTGCCAGACATGGGATGTGAGTGAGGTTGCCTAGGCCCAGAGCTGCCACCAGATTTCGGCCATTGTCACACACTACCATGCCTGGCTGGAGATTCGCTGGCACAAACCACACGTCACTCTGCTGCTTGATGGCATTCCAGAGCTCCTGCGCTGTGTGGCTTCGATTCCCCAAAGAAATTAATTTTAATACGGCCTGTTGACGTTTGGCCACGGCTGTGCTCATATCGGTCATCATAACAGGTAACCGTTCACGGGTCGATGTGGAGGTAGACCGTGACGGCTCCTGCAGCGCTGATTCAGAGGAACTGGAGTATGAGGAGGAGTCAATGTGTACAGACTGGATTCCTGCAATCCTTGGAGTTGGCAGAACACGTACAGCGCCACTCTCAAGATCTGTACCCGGCTCCACAACATTTACCCAATGGGCAGTGAGGGAAAGGTATCGTCCCTGTCCATGCTTACTGGTCCACGCATCAGTGGTCAGGTGGACCTTGCTACTGACGGCGTTTTGTAGCGCATGTTTAATTTTTCCCTCCACATGATGTTGCAGGGCAGGGACGGCTTGCCTGCTGAAATAAAAGCGGCTGGGCACGTTGTATTGTGGGACTGCCAATGCCATAAAGTTACGGAATGTGTCAGTCTCCACCAGCCTGAATGATAGCATTTCAAGGGCCAGTAGTTTAGCAATGCCAGCATTCAGAGCCTGTGCTCGGGGGTGGTTTGCCGAGTATGGGCGCCTTTTCTCCCATGCCTGTGCTAACGATGGCTGTAGACTGGCCTGGGAGTGTGAGGATGACTGGGAAAGTGGTGCTGTGGGTGGAATTACACTGTGTCTCTGTACAACAGTGCCAGAGATTCTTCCATGGCGATCCTGTGAGGAAGCCGAACCAGCTGTGTGTGAGCTGGAGGAAGAGGCTACAACACGAGCTGAAGAGGTGGTAGGTGGCGCTGTAGGTTGGCCTAGGTCTTCAGTGTGTTTGTGTAACTCCACCACGTGCTTGGTCCGCACATGTTTCCACATATTTGTGGTATTGAGGTTGCTGACACTTTTCCCTCTTTTCACCTTCTGATTACACAGCTTGCATTTGACAAAGCAAATGTCATCTGCAACTGTGTCAAAAAAGGACCAGGCACTGCAAGTCTTGGGAGCGCCCGCTTTGGATTTTGGAAGAGCCATGCTCCTAATGGGTGCCGAAGTGGAGGCTACAGGCAACCAAGTCTGCCCCCTCCCTCTCCCTCCTTTTTGGGCCGTTCGGGGAATCTCTTCCTCAGAGCTGCTCCCACCACCTTCCTGTCCCTCACGCCATGATGGGTCAAGGACCTCATCATCTACACCACCCTCTTCAAACAACTGCTTCTCCTGGGTAGTCTCGACAGCACAGTACGCACCAGAAAGTGGCACCTGAGTCTCATCATCAGATGCGTACTGAGGTGTGCTGCTGACCATAGGCACTGGCCCACCCGCCTCTTCAGATTCAGAGAGACAAAACGGTTGCGCATCACTGCATACTACCTCTTCTTCAAATTCTCGAATTCTGCTTGGCTGGCCCCCTCTTTCCAAGCCAAGAGATTCAGAGAACAGAAGTAGAGATGGCTCCTGTCCAGGGCTCTCTGACTGCCTGGGCAATTTGGCAGGTGGTGAAGAGACAGATGGGTGCTCTTCAGTGCTCAGGACCTGAGAGGATCTGGAACTAATTGAAGTCGATGCGTTAGCTGCCATCCATCCGACAACGGCTTCAATTTGGTCCTCGCGCAGCAGTGGGGTACGGCTAGCTCCTACAAAGCTGCGCATAAAGGACTGTTCCCTGGTAAAACTGGGGGATGCTGAGTCACTGGTGCCCGCAGCAGGCACAGAATCCCCACGTCCTCTCCCTGCAGGCACAGAATCCTCACGTCCTCTCCCTGCAGAAACTCCACGCCCACGCCCACGACCACGACCACATGCCTTACTCCCTGCCTTCTTCATCTTGGTAGACTGATAAAGATAGGCAGAAAAGTACTAAGGGCTTAGTGTGCTTATTCCTGAACAGCTGCTAACAGGTATAAGAAACACTAATTTTATAAAGTGTGGACTAGACTTTAATATGAGCTAATGTGGCCTACACAACTGTAAAGTGGAGTGTTTGGTGAACTTTATTTAGGTTTTTTTTGTCACAAAAAGACACTGGATGTGCCTAAAGATGTAATAACGATAGTATCACAAACTTTTTGTAGCTATTACAATGTAGGAAGGTAACCTACAATGCAATAGATGAGGCTGCAAAAAATAGGCTAATACTAATCTGGCTGGGGCTGCAGGGCCCAATGCTGCAGAAAGGCTCCTCTATCTACTCCTATATAGTGTGTTTGGAATCAATTTAGCTGAATATGGATGGAACCACCACACTAATAGGAGATATCAGGAAAAATTATGAATTGGCAATAAAGGACAATGTATGAGGCAGTGACACACACTGAGTGCACTACAACCAGACGGGGTTGAAGCACACACTACAGGGTGAGCTGCACTCACACACCAGACCTTGCAGACAGCGGTGAACAGTACAGATGCAGAGCACTGTGCACTAGTGCTGCAAGACGGAAAAAAAATTCTCTATCTACTCCTATATAGTGTGTTTGGAACCAATTTAGCTGAATACAGATGGAACCACCACACTAATAGGAGATATGAAAAAACCAGAGGACACACGAGTATAATAGCAAAAAACAAAAAATATATTTATTAATAATACAAAAACATAGTAGTAGAAAGTATTACAGAGAAAAAGTAATAGGGCAAAAGGGATCTAAAAAAGCAGTGCCAGACCCCGTGACCCATGGCAGTAAGACTGCAAGGCAGTCCCAGGTAAAAAAGGCATCATTAAGTGTACATATATAAAGACCCTCCAAATGACAGTACATAGTAACCACGCATAATTATAATGGTTAACCCTTAATAGGGCACATGTCTAAGGAGGGCCATATAGTCCAAGAACACTCCCGGTGGTCATACATACAAATCATGCTTAATAGCAGTAATTGACCCTTATAAGAAACAAATCAAAGAGGGGTCATATAATGAGCACAAAGCTCAAAGAGTAGTAACTCTATATAGAGATAGTATGGATGACAGAGATCGAAGTCCTGACTACTATATACCCAGGAAGTGCCTAAAAGCACAGGGAATGCCAAAGAAGTAAAGAAAATAACTCACCCAGATGATAGACACCGGGCAACGGAGAGCCTGCAGACTGCCAGAGGGATCAAAGGGAGTACCAACAGATAGAGACGCGCCTCGACGCGCGTTTCGCTCTTCTTTTTCAAGAGGCGCTATTAAGTGCACCTAACAGGACCTGGATATATACGCCCACCACCAGTCACGTGATAAATCACGTGACTGGTAGGGACGCAATTCATTGGTGTAAAGCGGCGCGTGTGCCCAAAACCGCGCCCCCCGCCGCACGCGTCACGGCCACCAACACCAGAGCGCGCGCCCGGGGGCGTGCCTAGGAAACGCCCCCAGGGTCGCGCCCGGGAACACAGGCAGCCAGACACAAGCGCAGGCAAGACAAGGGTTAGAGAACCCGCGTTCCACCAATGAATAAGTAAGAATAACAGATAAAGAAGTGCATAGGGCACTAAGAGCATAGAGAGACATCAATAAAGTAGAAAATTCTCTGTCCCTTAACAATAGGTATAACAGATGACTGGGGCATCAAAATACAGAAGACCCAAAATAATCACATATGTAATTAAGAACATTCCCAAATAGGGTCTGGATCACAGGGTGTATACATAAATATAATTCGACATAAAGCCACATTCCCCCACAGAGAATGATTGAAGACTGATAATCATCAGAAAGTTCTTGGGAGATGCTCCAAAGTGTCAACTGTAGATCATCTTGAATACTGAGTAGAACAGAGTCCATAAGGTGCACATAATAAGGAGTTCATAGCCATAAATCTAAAAGTATAAAAAGGGAAAAGTGAGAGAAAAATATAATAAAACAGAAGTTAAAAACTGAGGCACAGACAACGGATCGGAGAGACTCAACACTGAGGGGGAGCACCAACAACCGAAAGGGCCCAATCACAGGAATGATGAAAAATTCAAATTTTCATTAAGGCCGCGCGGTACCAGGGTATCCAGGATGCCAATCCATCTGGCCTCTTTTTGTGCAAGGCACAATTTATAGTCACCCCCCCGAGAGCCCAGATGCACCACGTCAATTCCACGCACCATGAGACTGCGCGGATCGCAGTCATGGGCTAATTTAAAATGCCGTGGCAAGGTTCTGAGCTCCCGGGGGTCCGACACAGATCTAGCCGCGCCAATATCCCGAACATGCTCCCGTACCGTAATTTCTCTATCTACTCCTATATAGTGTGTTTGGAACCAATTTAGCTGAATACAGATGGAACCACCACACTAATAGGAGATATCAGGAAAAATTATGAATTGGCAAAAAAGGACAATGTATGAGGCAGTGACACACACTGAGTGCACTACAACCAGACTTGGCTGAAGCACACACTACAGGGTGAGCTGCACTCACACACACAGACCTTGCAGATAGCGGTGAACAGCACAGGGAACTGTGCACTAGCACTGCAAGGCACAGTGATTTAGAAAGTAGCTTGGGTAAAGCAGTATAGAGCAAATAGGTAGCTAAAACTGTCCCTCAGAACAACAGCGTCCTATCCCTAACTGAATTCACAGCAGAGTGAGCTCAAAATGGCGGCGGTGGCTTTTATAGTGCATCATGACATCATTTCAGCAGCCAATCACAGCCATGCCATTAGTTAAGATGCCTACATGCCTAACAGGATGTGCCCACACTTCTTAGGATCCTCATTGGCTGAATAAAATGAAAATGTCTCATTGCATTATGGGAACTTCCGATTCCGGTATACGATATTGCAATAGTATCGGAATTAAGTATCGGAATTCCGATACCGCGAATATCGGCCGATACCCGATATTTCAGTATCGGAATGCTCAACACTACTCACCACCTGTAGTTATTTAGGTGAAAGCTCCAAAATGCTTGCCTAATATGTCTGTTTATCCAAAAGGAAGTATAGAGGGAGAGCTAGATAGATAGCATTGCATTACATTACATTACATGGCAATGCAATGCACAGTTGCTGAAGTTGAACCAAAATGAGCTTGTCATCTGGCTTCTGCAACTTTTAACATGAAAAATCCAATGAGGAGAAGAAAAGCAAAGCCAAAGAGTCCATCCCAAAATCCGACAAACAAGCAAAATGAACAAAAAGCATTGAATTCAATTCTTTCTGATTTTAGAAACTGCATTAAAGAAGGGGTGCACCGGTCCTGGAGATACTGCAATACCAGGTCAATGCGTGGAGTGGACAGAGCAAGCTCTTTTTCCATCTCCCTGTTCTAAAAATCCATTTAATATATGGTCCCCAGATAGGGGACGTATCAGATATTAAACTGATAAGAACAGATACTACACTTGATCTTAGCCAAAAGGCCGAGAAGAGATAACCAGAATTGGTTTCCGACTACGGTGCCACCCAAGGATTCTGAAAAGTCCATTTGTGGAGATGGCCACCTGGACTCCCGTTAAGAAGACATGCTGTCAACCTCTAGATCCCTCACATGCCTGCACTTTTCGGCTTGCTGCTGCTGCAATCCACGCGTTTTAGATCTGCATAACTCCACCTCTTTTAGCACAGTACCCTCAACCCCCGGCTGTTCCCACCCGCCTCAACACCGTTGGAAGGGAGGAGAACCAATTAAGGCGGGGGGGGGGTGGAACGAGCAGCTGTCTACCCTTAGCAGGAGGGTTGCTGATTAATTACCTCTCCTGCTGCTGCTGCTGCTGGCTGTCCAGCAGCAGACTGAAGGTGGCTGCTGCTGTGCGCAGGTATATAAAGGCTCAGAGCCTATTATGACACGCGCAGCCAGCGTTCCATTGCCACATTCCGTCTACTGCAGGCGGGATACCTGGATGGCTGAATGTCACTGAGAAGCTCACAGAGACCGCCATAAGCAACAGTTTAAAAGAATGCCACAGACTAATCAACCAAACTTTTTGGGTTGGTTTCTCTTTTATAGTCTGCAGGCATTAAATGAAAGAAGTCAGTGTTCCAGCAGAGGGAGACAACGTTTCAGAAAAGGCATTGTAGCAAACCAAAAAAGAAATTTTAAGCGCAGCAGAGTAACCAGCTCACATACCTGTTAGCTCAGGTGAGTTTAAAAGGCTGCTGTTGATAACAAGGGCATTTGCTAAATAGATGGTGTGTGTGCAACAATATACTGAAAGGTCAATTATATTGTGCAGCTTATCTCACCACCTGTAGTTATTTAGGTGAAAGCTCCAAAATGCTTGCCTAATTTGTCTGTTTATCCAAAAGGAAGTATAGAGGGAGAGCTAGATAGATAGCATTGCATTACATTACATTACATGGCAATGCAATGCACAGTTGCTGAAGTTGAACCAAAATGAGCTTGTCATCTGGCTTCTGCAACTTTTAACATGAAAAATCCAATGAGGAGAAGAAAAGCAAAGCCAAAGAGTCCATCCCAAAATCCGACAAACAAGCAAAATGAACAAAAAGCATTGAATTCAATTCTTTCTGATTTTAGAAACTGCATTAAAGAAGGGGTGCACCGGTCCTGGAGATACTGCAATACCAGGTCAATGCGTGGAGTGGACAGAGCAAGCTCTTTTTCCATCTCCCTGTTCTAAAAATCCATTTAATATATGGTCCCCAGATAGGGGACGTATCAGATATTAAACTGATAAGAACAGATACTACACTTGATCTTATCCAAAAGGCCGAGAAGCGATAACCAGAATTGGTTTCCGACTACGGTGCCACCCAAGGATTCTGAAAAGTCCATTTGTGGAGATGGCCACCTGGACTCCCGTTAAGAAGACATGCTGTCAACCTCTAGATCCCTCACATGCCTGCACTTTTCGGCTTGCTGCTGCTGCAATCCACGCGTTTTAGATCTGCATAACTCCACCTCTTTTAGCACAGTACCCTCAACCCCCGGCTGTTCCCACCCGCCTCAACACCGTTGGAAGGGAGGAGAACCAATTAAGGCGGGGGGGGGGGGGTGGAACGAGCAGCTGTCTACCCTTAGCAGGAGGGTTGCTGATTAATTACCTCTCCTGCTGCTGCTGCTGCTGGCTGTCCAGCAGCAGACTGAAGGTGGCTGCTGCTGTGCGCAGGTATATAAAGGCTCAGAGCCTATTATGACACGCGCAGCCAGCGTTCCATTGCCACATTCCGTCTACTGCAGGCGGGATACCTGGATGGCTGAATGTCACTGAGAAGCTCACAGAGACCGCCATAAGCAACAGTTTAAAAGAATGCCACAGACTAATCAACCAAACTTTTTGGGTTGGTTTCTCTTTTATAGTCTGCAGGCATTAAATGAAAGAAGTCAGTGTTCCAGCAGAGGGAGACAACGTTTCAGAAAAGGCATTGTAGCAAACCAAAAAAGAAATTTTAAGCGCAGCAGAGTAACCAGCTCACATACCTGTTAGCTCAGGTGAGTTTAAAAGGCTGCTGTTGATAACAAGGGCATTTGCTAAATAGATGGTGTGTGTGCAACAATATACTGAAAGGTCAATTATATTGTGCAGCTTATCTCACCACCTGTAGTTATTTAGGTGAAAGCTCCAAAATGCTTGCCTAATATGTCTGTTTATCCAAAAGGAAGTATAGAGGGAGAGCTAGATAGATAGCATTGCATTACATTACATTACATGGCAATGCAATGCACAGTTGCTGAAGTTGAACCAAAATGAGCTTGTCATCTGGCTTCTGCAACTTTTAACATGAAAAATCCAATGAGGAGAAGAAAAGCAAAGCCAAAGAGTCCATCCCAAAATCCGACAAACAAGCAAAATGAACAAAAAGCATTGAATTCAATTCTTTCTGATTTTAGAAACTGCATTAAAGAAGGGGTGCACCGGTCCTGGAGATACTGCAATACCAGGTCAATGCGTGGAGTGGACAGAGCAAGCTCTTTTTCCATCTCCCTGTTCTAAAAATCCATTTAATATATGGTCCCCAGATAGGGGACGTATCAGATATTAAACTGATAAGAACAGATTTTTTTTTTTTATCGAAAGCCCGAATTCGTGTACAAAACCCGAGTGCGCTTAAAAAAGTGACAAGTGCCACAAAAAAAGTGCACTAGGATGCTGGTCTTCTTGAAACCCTCTCCAAAAGGAGAAGGGTCCCCCAAACCATTCCCCGTCCCTCCGAGCCAAAAGGCCACAGCGAGGAACAGGGACAAAAAGCCACCTCCAGCCGAAGCCAGAGGCGACCCAATCTTACCCCCAGCACCTGCCCGAGTTCTCACCGGAGCAAGGCACTGGGAGCCAAAGACTGTGCTCCCCTCCCGGAAGAGGGGAGCCAACAACGCTCTCCTCCCGAAAGAGGAGAGCCAGGGGGGTTCAGGGGGGAGCGGAACCTGATGGCCACACACTCCCCCCCTAGACCTGCCAAGAGAGGAACCCGTAAGGGAACCGCATCCCGACAAAATCCTAGTAGGACGTGACACACGTGAATAAGTGGACACACAGTGACAAAGAAATTAAATAAATAGTGAAGGTTTCACAGTATAATACTGCCCGGACCTTCGACCGGGAATTGAAAAATTCCCCATCCTAAGGCCAGAAGGCCCGGAATAAGGGTGTGTGCGAAGAAAGAAAATTTGAAGTGCTTGTGCAAATGTGCCATAAACTCAAGTGGGGTTCCCAATCCCAGTGAGTTAAGGCACCCCAGGGTCACCACTCCTGGGGCACTTCACACTTCGGGCTTTCGATCTTCCCCGGCCCAATGGCGTCGATCCTGGGGGGCCATGCTTTCCACCAGATGACTATATTAGCCACCTGGCGTACTAACAAGCGCCTAAACCCCAGTGTGCATAATGTATCAATCTACTAGGGCGGCCAACATCCAAAACCGCCTTTTCGAAAGATACTACACTTGATCTTAGCCAAAAGGCCGAGAAGCGATAACCAGAATTGGTTTCCGACTACGGTGCCACCCAAGGATTCTGAAAAGTCCATTTGTGGAGATGGCCACCTGGACTCCCGTTAAGAAGACATGCTGTCAACCTCTAGATCCCTCACATGCCTGCACTTTTCGGCTTGCTGCTACTGCAATCCACGCGTTTTAGATCTGCATAACTCCACCTCTTTTAGCACATTACCCTCAACCCCCGGCTGTTCCCACCCGCCTCAACACCGTTGGAAGGGAGGAGAACCAATTAAGGCGGGGGGGGGGGGTGGAACGAGCAGCTGTCTACCCTTAGCAGGAGGGTTGCTGATTAATTACCTCTCCTGCTGCTGCTGCTGCTGGCTGTCCAGCAGCAGACTGAAGGTGGCTGCTGCTGTGCGCAGGTATATAAAGGCTCAGAGCCTATTATGACACGCGCAGCCAGCGTTCCATTGCCACATTCCGTCTACTGCAGGCGGGATACCTGGATGGCTGAATGTCACTGAGAAGCTCACAGAGACCGCCATAAGCAACAGTTTAAAAGAATGCCACAGACTAATCAACCAAACTTTTTGGGTTGGTTTCTCTTTTATAGTCTGCAGGCATTAAATGAAAGAAGTCAGTGTTCCAGCAGAGGGAGACAACGTTTCAGAAAAGGCATTGCAGCAAACCAAAAAAGAAATTTTAAGCGCAGCAGAGTAACCAGCTCACATACCTGTTAGCTCAGGTGAGTTTAAAAGGCTGCTGTTGATAACAAGGGCATTTGCTAAATAGATGGTGTGTGTGCAACAATATACTGAAAGGTCAATTATATTGTGCAGCTTATCTCACCACCTGTAGTTATTTAGGTGAAAGCTCCAAAATGCTTGCCTAATATGTCTGTTTATCCAAAAGGAAGTATAGAGGGAGAGCTAGATAGATAGCATTGCATTACATTACATTACATGGCAATGCAATCAAAGAAAACAAGCGATCAAAGAGACCCAAAAGTAAATTGGTAAGTATAAAAATTAACTTTTATTAAATATTTCATAAGATAAAAGATATCAGACAAAAAGTGGTGCAAAGCACATACAATGTAAAAAATCCATCATACTGGAGGACTAGCTAGGTTCATAGTGTAAAAGTATAGCACTGTGGCCCATAAAGTTATCATCACAATCTCAAATGGTCACAGGTAGAGTCTCAAGAGAAGCTATATTGTGAGTATAATGTATTACCTAATGAATTTACCTCCAGCTTCAACCACCAAGACAAAGAGATGGAGAAAGAATGTATAAAATATATATATATATATACCTGGACTCAGAATAGGGACCATATGAAACTTGACATGTGAACCACGCGTCCACCCCAACGCGCGTTTCGGCGCTGCCTTCTTCAGGGGGCATGTATCCCCTCCGGCGGTGTGTCATTTTAAATGATAGCCAGCCAATCCGGGATAAGACAAGGACCTAAGATGACGCGTGCAGCGTCACGACCGCCGGGCCTATCCCCGACGCCGGCGTCATGCAAAAGGAGGTGCAGAGATCACGTGGGCCCACATGATCCCGCAGGTCCTGCATGGAGACGCCGACATCACAGAGACGCCCGGACAGCTCGCAGCGCGCACGCGCACAGGTCCGGTCTGCTACATAAGGGGACAAGATGTTTAACTGGACTAGTATATCAACATAGGCAATCATGGCTCTGTCTAAGGCTCAAAGTGTGTATATCATACAACACAATAATTCTTGGGTAACACTGCCATAGTAATATTGTGCGATTCGAAGTGATCAATGCAATCAAGGATGCAGATATAACAATAAGGCAAGCATATACAGTTAACATGGTACATAGAAGATACATAAAAGTGAATCAGGCTCGTAATTAGTCACCATTGACCTCTCAAATATATATAACATTAAAAATATATACCATGACAACTGTATTACTAAATCAAAGAAATAATAATAATAAAAAATGATCATCTCCGAATCACACAACAAGCATGCGATCCCAATAAGGAATGCAAACTGTATGGTCGCATGATTAACACACGGGAACTGCACAAACAGAACCATGGTGACAGATTGACGTCCTGAAAAGCGAATGATAACATCCCACAATTAGTGCATAATATGCACAAAATGTAATACTAATAAATCACAATGAATGATGATATTGTAGCCAACAACTCGGTCCTGCATCCAATAATATGTCATATCCAAGGGAGTGTTTCTTATTGATGAATGAAAGCGGCCACCACCCGAAGGGATAAAAGACGGACCAGATGGAATTATACTGTGAAAAATAAAATCAAGAATTAAAAAATTAAAAACAATACTATCGTATGTTGCAGGTGGAGAAAGATCAAAGAAACGGGACAAAACTAAGATTTTCATTTAATCCATTGGGGCATACCGTCCCCAACCTCCAAATCCATTTGGACTCAAGTTGAGCTAAGCGCTGGCCAAGTTTACCCCCCCGAATACCATATTTAAGTAAGTCAATACCCCTAACCTTTAACAGTGAGCTATCACAATCATGACAGAGTTTGAAGTGACGTGGTATTGTCCTGAGGGTGGAGGTGTCCATGCAGTCGATGGCTGCCGAGATGCCCAATACATGTTCCCTCACTCTGACCTTCAGTTGGCGTGTAGTTAGGCCAACATAGATTAGTCCACAAGGACAAGTCGCATAATAAATAACATAGCGTGAGGTACATGTAATACGGCTCCTGATGTCAAAAATCCTAGTACCAGCCGAATTTGTAAAATTGGTACTTTTTACCATATTAGGGCAGGCTACACATCGACCGCAAGGAAAACTTCCACACTCAGGACCGGAGGCATCAAAGACTGTTGTAGTTCTCAATTCAGTCTGATAATGACTGTGAACTAATCTGTCACGCAAATTTTGGGACCGACGTATAGTGATAGAGGGACGATTTGGAAGGATTTTAGACAGTATGGGATCTACCAATAAAATTGGCCAAGCCTTAGTCAAACAGTCTCTCATACGTCCAAATTGGCTGTGATAGTTAGTTATGAACCTTACTCTGTCATCAACTTTTGGGCATTTCTGCTTATATAGTAGCTCATGTCGGTTGGAATATTTAGCACGATGATAAGCTTTTTTTATCATACGCCTACTGTAACCTCTCTCATAAAACCTTTCCTTCAGATCCTCAGACTTCTCAACAAAATCTCTATCATTGGAGCAGAGTCTACGTAGGCGCAGAAATTGGCCTGTCGGTACGGATTGAATCATATAGGGAGGATGAGAGGATTTGGCGTGAAGTAACATATTTGTAGAAGTTTCCTTCCTATAGATACTAGTCTGCAGAGTATTATCACGATCCCTAGTCAGGGTCACATCCAGAAAATTTACTGTATCCCTATCCCACGTAAATGTAATCCGAATATTCATCGCATTTTTGTTGAGGGAATCTATAAATAGAAGTAGATCCTCTACTGGTCCCTGCCAGATCAGCAGAATGTCATCAATGTACCGCGTCCAAAATGGGACACAGTCCATTGACGACTGCCGATCCGGCAGGGTGAGGTCCCTCTCCCACAGCCCCAGGAAGAGGTTAGCATAGGCTGGCGCAAAAGCTGCACCCATAGCAGTACCCTGGAGCTGTAGGTAGAAGGACCCTTTGAACGTAAAAAAGCTGTGGGTAAGGGCAAACTCTAAGAGTTCCATCACCAACTTAATCATATCACTAGAAAGGTTTGACATATGGAGAAGGAAAGCACAGGCCCTAAGGCCATCTGGATGTTTAATGCTTGTATAGAGAGACTCCACATCCCCCGTCACTAGGATCATTTCTGAGTTCAAGCTCAACCCATCAATTCTTCTCAATAAGTCCCCAGTGTCCAATAGGAATGAAGGTAAGCTCTCTACCAATGGCTGCAGTTTACTATCTATCCAACGGCTAACCTTCTCCAAATAATTACCTGCCCCTGAGATGATGGGGCGGCCAGGAGGTACAGACAAGTTTTTGTGCACTTTCGGCAACATATAGAATGTGGACACCATCGGTTCAGTAACAAGTAATGCCGAAGCCAGCTCCTTGGTGATGACGCCATTGTCTGCGGCCCGATTAATAATCTGAGATAGTTGTAAAGAAAAGGAAGCCAGAGGATTGAATGTTAACCGTTTATAGCAAGTTTTATTATTTAGCTGACCAAAGGCCTCCTTCTCATACATCTCCTTGGGCCACAGTACAATGTTGCCACCCTTGTCAGCCGGCTTCAGCAATACATCGGGGAGATTTTGTAAAAATCGTAGACGTACACGCTCATTTCTGGTAAGATTGTCATTTTGTATATGACATGGAATACGTTCAAACTCCCTTGTTACGACTTGAACAAATAAATCAATATTAGCACAAGTGGACAGTGGGGGAAATTTTTTTGATTTAGTCCTAATTGACGGAGGAATCTTACCTCCTTCTTCACTATTGTGTTCACTGGCAAGTTCCTCCAAAGTTCGTAGTGCTAGTTTCTCTTCTTCTGTTGGAAATAAATTGAATAATTTATCATTAAAATAAAATTTTTTGAGCAACAGAGACCTAGCGAATAGGTGGAGGTCTTTAATGCCAGTGAACACATCAAAATTACTTTTTGGTGAAAAGGACAAACCCTTATATAGTAATTTCAAATCAATATCAGTCAATTCATAACTACTTAGGTTAATTACCTTATTCTGCCCACCGTCCACTTGTCTATACTGTCTACGTCTATAGGGGTGAAAGTTGGTATTGCGTGTCCTTTTCAGGCTGAGTCCCGATCTTGTGGTAATTGATGAGGACGACATGCCTGAAGATTCACTGAGAGATGACAGTGATGTAATGGAAGTGGAACGTTGTGCAGATGAAGATGGCATAGTAGTCTTCCTCCAATTATATACCATATTGGAGGCAAAATCGCGTTGATCTCTTGACATTTTCGAAGTCTGAATGTCATGAATTTTCTTGACACATATATCAAGATTTTTTTCTACTTTTGCATTAAATTCCAAAAGTTTATCGGATGGGCAGGTAGTTTTGAGCTTGTTTTGTGCTTCATCAATACATACGTCAAGAGCCAAAATAGTTTTAGTATTATTTTCGATCAATAACTGCATGAGTCCTAAAGAGCAGGTGTTACATAGATTCTCCCAATTAGAGATGAAGTCCTTATCATCTACTATAAAAGTGGGGATCACCCGTACTCTTAGCCCTCTCGGAATTAATTTGCCGGTGATGTACCTCTGAAGAAAAGCCCTATTCCACCACAACTTAGTCCGCTTTATAAGTAAGTCCTGTATGGACTGGACTTGATTGTCTCAATCTTGATCATTCTCCACCTGCTGCCCAGCACCACCCATGCCAAACACCTGATCCATTTGGCAGAGCCAGGACTGTTCCTTGGCTCTAAAATCCATCACTGTTGAAAACAAGATAACCGTGCAAAACACGGAAAGAGTAAATATACATACAGTTTCCAACCGGTGCATAATCACAGAAGTATAGGAGTAGAACAATTGACACCTATGGAAAATGATAAGGGAAAATCGCCCAACATGGAGATCAAATCAAAGAAAACAAGCGATCAAAGAGACCCAAAAGTAAATTGGTAAGTATAAAAATTAACTTTTATTAAATATTTCATAAGATAAAAGATATCAGACAAAAAGTGGTGCAAAGCACATACAATGTAAAAAATCCATCATACTGGAGGACTAGCTAGGTTCATAGTGTAAAAGTATAGCACTGTGGCCCATAAAGTTATCATCACAATCTCAAATGGTCACAGGTAGAGTCTCAAGAGAAGCTATATTGTACAGTAGGCGTATGATAAAAAAAGCTTATCATCGGGCTAAATATTCCAACCGACATGAGCTACTATATAAGCAGAAATGCCCAAAAGTTGATGACAGAGTAAGGTTCATAACTAACTATCACAGCCAATTTGGACGTATGAGAGACTGTTTGACTAAGGCTTGGCCAATTTTATTGGTAGATCCCATACTGTCTAAAATCCTTCCAAATCGTCCCTCTATCACTATACGTCGGTCCCAAAATTTGCGTGACAGATTAGTTCACAGTCATTATCAGACTGAATTGAGAACTACAACAATCTTTGATGCCTCCGGTCCTGAGTGTGGAAGTTTTCCTTGCGGTCGATGTGTAGCCTGCCCTAATATGGTAAAAAGTACCAATTTTACAAATTCGGCTGGTACTAGGATTTTTGACATCAGGAGCCGTATTACATGTACCTCACGCTATGTTATTTATTATGCGACTTGTCCTTGTGGACTAATCTATGTTGGCCTAACTACACGCCAACTGAAGGTCAGAGTGAGGGAACATGTATTGGGCATCTCGGCAGCCATCGACTGCATGGACACCTCCACCCTCAGGACAATACCACGTCACTTCAAACTCTGTCATGATTGTGATAGCTCACTGTTAAAGGTTAGGGGTATTGACTTACTTAAATATGGTATTCGGGGGGGTAAACTTGGCCAGCGCTTAGCTCAACTTGAGTCCAAATGGATTTGGAGGTTGGGGACGGTATGCCCCAATGGATTAAATGAAAATCTTAGTTTTGTCCCGTTTCTTTGATCTTTCTCCACCTGCAACATACGATAGTATTGTTTTTAATTTTTTAATTCTTGATTTTATTTTTCACAGTATAATTCCATCTGGTCCGTCTTTTATCCCTTCGGGTGGTGGCCGCTTTCATTCATCAATAAGAAACACTCCCTTGGATATGACATATTATTGGATGCAGGACCGAGTTGTTGGCTACAATATCATCATTCATTGTGATTTATTAGTATTACATTTTGTGCATATTATGCACTAATTGTGGG
Organism: Phyllobates terribilis; assembly: GCF_046119375.1. Taxonomy (NCBI): domain Eukaryota; kingdom Metazoa; phylum Chordata; class Amphibia; order Anura; family Dendrobatidae; genus Phyllobates; species Phyllobates terribilis. The sequence continues at coordinate 534,560 of NW_027362898.1, read as the reverse complement.
ATGTTATCATTCGCTTTTCAGGACGTCAATCTGTCACCATGGTTCTGTTTGTGCAGTTCCCGTGTGTTAATCATGCGACCATACAGTTTGCATTCCTTATTGGGATCGCATGCTTGTTGTGTGATTCGGAGATGATCATTTTTTATTATTATTATTTCTTTGATTTAGTAATACAGTTGTCATGGTATATATTTTTAATGTTATATATATTTGAGAGGTCAATGGTGACTAATTACGAGCCTGATTCACTTTTATGTATCTTCTATGTACCATGTTAACTGTATATGCTTGCCTTATTGTTATATCTGCATCCTTGATTGCATTGATCACTTCGAATCGCACAATATTACTATGGCAGTGTTACCCAAGAATTATTGTGTTGTATGATATACACACTTTGAGCCTTAGACAGAGCCATGATTGCCTATGTTGATATACTAGTCCAGTTAAACATCTTGTCCCCTTATGTAGCAGACCGGACCTGTGCGCGTGCGCGCTGCGAGCTGTCCGGGCGTCTCTGTGATGTCGGCGTCTCCATGCAGGACCTGCGGGATCATGTGGGCCCACGTGATCTCTGCACCTCCTTTTGCATGACGCCGGCGTCGGGGATAGGCCCGGCGGTCGTGACGCTGCACGCGTCATCTTAGGTCCTTGTCTTATCCCGGATTGGCTGGCTATCATTTAAAATGACACACCGCCGGAGGGGATACATGCCCCCTGAAGAAGGCAGCGCCGAAACGCGCGTTGGGGTGGACGCGTGGTTCACATGTCAAGTTTCATATGGTCCCTATTCTGAGTCCAGGTATATATATATATATATTTTATACATTCTTTCTCCATCTCTTTGTCTTGGTGGTTGAAGCTGGAGGTAAATTCATTAGGTAATACATTATACTCACAATATAGCTTCTCTTGAGACTCTACCTGTGACCATTTGAGATTGTGATGATAACTTTATGGGCCACAGTGCTATACTTTTACACTATGAACCTAGCTAGTCCTCCAGTATGATGGATTTTTTACATTGTATGTGCTTTGCACCACTTTTTGTCTGATATCTTTTATCTTATGAAATATTTAATAAAAGTTAATTTTTATACTTACCAATTTACTTTTGGGTCTCTTTGATCGCTTGTTTTCTTTGATTTGATCTCCATGTTGGGCGATTTTCCCTTATCATTTTCCATAGGTGTCAATTGTTCTACTCCTATACTTCTGTGATTATGCACCGGTTGGAAACTGTATGTATATTTACTCTTTCCGTGTTTTGCACGGTTATCTTATTTTCAACAGTGATGGATTTTAGAGCCAAGGAACAGTCCTGGCTCTGCCAAATGGATCAGGTGTTTGGCATGGGTGGTGCTGGGCAGCAGGTGGAGAATGATCAAGATTGGGACAATCAAGTCCAGTCCATACAGGACTTACTTATAAAGCGGACTAAGTTGTGGTGGAATAGGGCTTTTCTTCAGAGGTACATCACCGGCAAATTAATTCCGAGAGGGCTAAGAGTACGGGTGATCCCCACTTTTATAGTAGATGATAAGGACTTCATCTCTAATTGGGAGAATCTATGTAACACCTGCTCTTTAGGACTCATGCAGTTATTGATCGAAAATAATACTAAAACTATTTTGGCTCTTGACGTATGTATTGATGAAGCACAAAACAAGCTCAAAACTACCTGCCCATCCGATAAACTTTTGGAATTTAATGCAAAAATAGAAAAAAATCTTGATATATGTGTCAAGAAAATTCATGACATTCAGACTTCGAAAATGTCAAGAGATCAACGCGATTTTGCCTCCAATATGGTATATAATTGGAGGAAGACTACTATGCCATCTTCATCTGCACAACGTTCCACTTCCATTACATCACTGTCATCTCTCAGTGAATCTTCAGGCATGTCGTCCTCATCAATTACCACAAGATCGGGACTCAGCCTGAAAAGGACACGCAATACCAACTTTCACCCCTATAGACGTAGACAGTATAGACAAGTGGACGGTGGGCAGAATAAGGTAATTAACCTAAGTAGTTATGAATTGACTGATATTGATTTGAAATTACTATATAAGGGTTTGTCCTTTTCACCAAAAAGTAATTTTGATGTGTTCACTGGCATTAAAGACCTCCACCTATTCGCTAGGTCTCTGTTGCTCAAAAAATTTTATTTTAATGATAAATTATTCAATTTATTTCCAACAGAAGAAGAGCAACTAGCACTACGAACTTTGGAGGAACTTGCCAGTGAACACAATAGTGAAGAAGGAGGTAAGATTCCTCCGTCAATTAGGACTAAATCAAAAAAATTTCCCCCACTGTCCACTTGTGCTAATATTGATTTATTTGTTCAAGTCGTAACAAGGGAGTTTGAACGTATTCCATGTCATATACAAAATGACAATCTTACCAGAAATGAGCGTGTACGTCTACGATTTTTACAAAATCTCCCCGATGTATTGCTGAAGCCGGCTGACAAGGGTGGCAACATTGTACTGTGGCCCAAGGAGATGTATGAGAAGGAGGCCTTTGGTCAGCTAAATAATAAAACTTGCTATAAACGGTTAACATTCAATCCTCTGGCTTCCTTTTCTTTACAACTATCTCAGATTATTAATCGGGCCGCAGACAATGGCGTCATCACCAAGGAGCTGGCTTCGGCATTACTTGTTACTGAACCGATGGTGTCCACATTCTATATGTTGCCGAAAGTGCACAAAAACTTGTCTGTACCTCCTGGCCGCCCCATCATCTCAGGGGCAGGTAATTATTTGGAGAAGGTTAGCCGTTGGATAGATAGTAAACTGCAGCCATTGGTAGAGAGCTTACCTTCATTCCTATTGGACACTGGGGACTTATTGAGAAGAATTGATGGGTTGAGCTTGAACTCAGAAATGATCCTAGTGACGGGGGATGTGGAGTCTCTCTATACAAGCATTAAACATCCAGATGGCCTTAGGGCCTGTGCTTTCTTTCTCCATATGTCAAACCTTTCTAGTGATATGATTAAGTTGGTGATGGAACTCTTAGAGTTTGCCCTTACCCACAGCTTTTTTACGTTCAAAGGGTCCTTCTACCTACAGCTCCAGGGTACTGCTATGGGTGCAGCTTTTGCGCCAGCCTATGCTAACCTCTTCCTGGGGCTGTGGGAGAGGGACCTCACCCTGCCGGATCGGCAGTCGTCAATGGACTGTGTCCCATTTTGGACGCGGTACATTGATGACATTCTGCTGATCTGGCAGGGACCAGTAGAGGATCTACTTCTATTTATAGATTCCCTCAACAAAAATGCGATGAATATTCGGATTACATTTACGTGGGATAGGGATACAGTAAATTTTCTGGATGTGACCCTGACTAGGGATCGTGATAATACTCTGCAGACTAGTATCTATAGGAAGGAAACTTCTACAAATATGTTACTTCACGCCAAATCCTCTCATCCTCCCTATATGATTCAATCCGTACCGACAGGCCAATTTCTGCGCCTACGTAGACTCTGCTCCAATGATAGAGATTTTGTTGAGAAGTCTGAGGATCTGAAGGAAAGGTTTTATGAGAGAGGTTACAGTAGGCGTATGATAAAAAAAGCTTATCATCGTGCTAAATATTCCAACCGACATGAGCTACTATATAAGCAGAAATGCCCAAAAGTTGATGACAGAGTAAGGTTCATAACTAACTATCACAGCCAATTTGGACGTATGAGAGACTGTTTGACTAAGGCTTGGCCAATTTTATTGGTAGATCCCATACTGTCTAAAATCCTTCCAAATCGTCCCTCTATCACTATACGTCGGTCCCAAAATTTGCGTGACAGATTAGTTCACAGTCATTATCAGACTGAATTGAGAACTACAACAATCTTTGATGCCTCCGGTCCTGAGTGTGGAAGTTTTCCTTGCGGTCGATGTGTAGCCTGCCCTAATATGGTAAAAAGTACCAATTTTACAAATTCGGCTGGTACTAGGATTTTTGACATCAGGAGCCGTATTACATGTACCTCACGCTATGTTATTTATTATGCGACTTGTCCTTGTGGACTAATCTATGTTGGCCTAACTACAAGCCAACTGAAGGTCAGAGTGAGGGAACATGTATTGGGCATCTCGGCAGCCATCGACTGCATGGACACCTCCACCCTCAGGACAATACCACGTCACTTCAAACTCTGTCATGATTGTGATAGCTCACTGTTAAAGGTTAGGGGTATTGACTTACTTAAATATGGTATTCGGGGGGGTAAACTTGGCCAGCGCTTAGCTCAACTTGAGTCCAAATGGATTTGGAGGTTGGGGACGGTATGCCCCAATGGATTAAATGAAAATCTTAGTTTTGTCCCGTTTCTTTGATTTTTCTCCACCTGCAACATACGATAGTATTGTTTTTAATTTTTTAATTCTTGATTTTATTTTTCACAGTATAATTCCATCTGGTCCGTCTTTTATCCCTTCGGGTGGTGGCCGCTTTCATTCATCAATAAGAAACACTCCCTTGGATATGACATATTATTGGATGCAGGACCGAGTTGTTGGCTACAATATCATCATTCATTGTGATTTATTAGTATTACATTTTGTGCATATTATGCACTAATTGTGGGATGTTATCATTCGCTTTTCAGGACGTCAATCTGTCACCATGGTTCTGTTTGTGCAGTTCCCGTGTGTTAATCATGCGACCATACAGTTTGCATTCCTTATTGGGATCGCATGCTTGTTGTGTGATTCGGAGATGATCATTTTTTATTATTATTATTTCTTTGATTTAGTAATACAGTTGTCATGGTATATATTTTTAATGTTATATATATTTGAGAGGTCAATGGTGACTAATTACGAGCCTGATTCACTTTTATGTATCTTCTATGTACCATGTTAACTGTATATGCTTGCCTTATTGTTATATCTGCATCCTTGATTGCATTGATCACTTCGAATCGCACAATATTACTATGGCAGTGTTACCCAAGAATTATTGTGTTGTATGATATACACACTTTGAGCCTTAGACAGAGCCATGATTGCCTATGTTGATATACTAGTCCAGTTAAACATCTTGTCCCCTTATGTAGCAGACCGGACCTGTGCGCGTGCGCGCTGCGAGCTGTCCGGGCGTCTCTGTGATGTCGGCGTCTCCATGCAGGACCTGCGGGATCATGTGGGCCCACGTGATCTCTGCACCTCCTTTTGCATGACGCCGGCGTCGGGGATAGGCCCGGCGGTCGTGACGCTGCACGCGTCATCATAGGTCCTTGTCTTATCCCGGATTGGCTGGCTATCATTTAAAATGACACACCGCCGGAGGGGATACATGCCCCCTGAAGAAGGAAGCGCCGAAACGCGCGTTGGGGTGGACGCGTGGTTCACATGTCAAGTTTCATATGGTCCCTATTCTGAGTCCAGGTATATATATATATATATTTTATACATTCTTTCTCCATCTCTTTGTCTTGGTGGTTGAAGCTGGAGGTAAATTCATTAGGTAATACATTATACTCACAATATAGCTTCTCTTGAGACTCTACCTGTGACCATTTGAGATTGTGATGATAACTTTATGGGCCACAGTGCTATACTTTTACACTATGAACCTAGCTAGTCCTCCAGTATGATGGATTTTTTACATTGTATGTGCTTTGCACCACTTTTTGTCTGATATCTTTTATCTTATGAAATATTTAATAAAAGTTAATTTTTATACTTACCAATTTACTTTTGGGTCTCTTTGATCGCTTGTTTTCTTTGATTTGATCTCCATGTTGGGCGATTTTCCCTTATCATTTTCCATAGGTGTCAATTGTTCTACTCCTATACTTCTGTGATTATGCACCGGTTGGAAACTGTATGTATATGGCAATGCAATGCACAGTTGCTGAAGTTGAACCAAAATGAGCTTGTCATCTGGCTTCTGCAACTTTTAACATGAAAAATCCAATGAGGAGAAGAAAAGCAAAGCCAAAGAGTCCATCCCAAAATCCGACAAACAAGCAAAATGAACAAAAAGCATTGAATTCAATTCTTTCTGATTTTAGAAACTGCATTAAAGAAGGGGTGCACCGGTCCTGGAGATACTGCAATACCAGGTCAATGCGTGGAGTGGACAGAGCAAGCTCTTTTTCCATCTCCCTGTTCTAAAAATCCATTTAATATATGGTCCCCAGATAGGGGACGTATCAGATATTAAACTGATAAGAACAGATTTTTTTTTTTTCGAAAGCCCGAATTCGTGTACAAAACCCGAGTGCGCTTAAAAAAGTGACAAGTGCCACAAAAAAAGTGCACGAGGATGCTGGTCTTCTTGAAACCCTCTGCAAAAGGAGAAGGGTCCCCCAAACCATTCCCCGTCCCTCCGAGCCAAAAGGCCACAGCGAGGAACAGGGACAAAAAGCCACCTCCAGCCGAAGCCAGAGTCGACCCAATCTTACCCCCAGCACCTGCCCGAGTTCTCACCCGAGCAAGGCACTGGGAGCCAAAGACTGTGCTCCCCTCCCGGAAGAGGGGAGCCAACAACGCTCTCCTCCCAAAAGAGGAGAGCCAGGGGGGTTCAGGGGGGAGCGGAACCTGATGGCCACACACTCCCCCCCTAGACCTGCCAAGAGAGGAACCCGTAAGGGAACCGCATCCCGACAAAATCCTAGTTGGACGTGACACACGTGAATAAGTGGACACACAGTGACAAAGAAATTAAATAAATAGTGAAGGTTTCACAGTATAATACTGCCCGGACCTTCGACCGGGAATTGAAAAATTCCCCATCCTAAGGCCAGAAGGCCCGGAATAAGGGTGTGTGCGAAGAAAGAAAATTTGAAGTGCTTGTGCAAATGTGCCATAAACTCAAGTGGGGTTCCCAATCCCAGTGAGTTAAGGCACCCCAGGGTCACCACTCCTGGGGCACTTCACACTTCGGGCTTTCGATCTTCCCCGGCCCAATGGCGTCGATCCTGGGGGGCCATGCTTTCCACCAGATGACTATATTAGCCACCTGGCGTACTAACAAGCGCCTAAACCCCAGTGTGCATAATGTATCAATCTACTAGGGCGGCCAACATCCAAAACCGCCTTTTCGAAAGATACTACACTTGATCTTAGCCAAAAGGCCGAGAAGCGATAACCAGAATTGGTTTCCGACTACGGTGCCACCCAAGGATTCTGAAAAGTCCATTTGTGGAGATGGCCACCTGGACTCCCGTTAAGAAGACATGCTGTCAACCTCTAGATCCCTCACATGCCTGCACTTTTCGGCTTGCTGCTGCTGCAATCCACGCGTTTTAGATCTGCATAACTCCACCTCTTTTAGCACAGTACCCTCAACCCCCGGCTGTTCCCACCCGCCTCAACACCGTTGGAAGGGAGGAGAACCAATTAAGGCGGGGGGGGTGGAACGAGCAGCTGTCTACCCTTAGCAGGAGGGTTGCTGATTAATTACCTCTCCTGCTGCTGCTGCTGCTGGCTGTCCAGCAGCAGACTGAAGGTGGCTGCTGCTGTGCGCAGGTATATAAAGGCTCAGAGCCTATTATGACACGCGCAGCCAGCGTTCCATTGCCACATTCCGTCTACTGCAGGCGGGATACCTGGATGGCTGAATGTCACTGAGAAGCACACAGAGACCGCCATAAGCAACAGTTTAAAAGAATGCCACAGACTAATCAACCAAACTTTTTGGGTTGGTTTCTCTTTTATAGTCTGCAGGCATTAAATGAAAGAAGTCAGTGTTCCAGCAGAGGGAGACAACGTTTCAGAAAAGGCATTGTAGCAAACCAAAAAAGAAATTTTATGCGCAGCAGAGTAACCAGCTCACATACCTGTTAGCTCAGGTGAGTTTAAAAGGCTGCTGTTGATAACAAGGGCATTTGCTAAATAGATGGTGTGTGTGCAACAATATACTGAAAGGTCAATTATATTGTGCAGCTTATCTCACCACCTGTAGTTATTTAGGTGAAAGCTCCAAAATGCTTGCCTAATATGTCTGTTTATCCAAAAGGAAGTATAGAGGGAGAGCTAGATAGATAGCATTGCATTACATTACATTACATGGCAATGCAATGCACAGTTGCTGAAGTTGAACCAAAATGAGCTTGTCATCTGGCTTCTGCAACTTTTAACATGAAAAATCCAATGAGGAGAAGAAAAGCAAAGCCAAAGAGTCCATCCCAAAATCCGACAAACAAGCAAAATGAACAAAAAGCATTGAATTCAATTCTTTCTGATTTTAGAAACTGCATTAAAGAAGGGGTGCACCGGTCCTGGAGATACTGCAATACCAGGTCAATGCGTGGAGTGGACAGAGCAAGCTCTTTTTCCATCTCCCTGTTCTAAAAATCCATTTAATATATGGTCCCCAGATATTGGACGTATCAGATATTAAACTGATAAGAACAGATACTACACTTGATCTTAGCCAAAAGGCCGAGAAGCGATAACCAGAATTGGTTTCCGACTACGGTGCCACCCAAGGATTCTGAAAAGTCCATTTGTGGAGATGGCCACCTGGACTCCCGTTAAGAAGACATGCTGTCAACCTCTAGATCCCTCACATGCCTGCACTTTTCGGCTTGCTGCTGCTGCAATCCACGCGTTTTAGATCTGCATAACTCCACCTCTTTTAGCACAGTACCCTCAACCCCCGGCTGTTCCCACCCGCCTCAACACCGTTGGAAGGGAGGAGAACCAATTAAGGCGGGGGGGGGGGTGGAACGAGCAGCTGTCTACCCTTAGCAGGAGGGTTGCTGATTAATTACCTCTCCTGCTGCTGCTGCTGCTGGCTGTCCAGCAGCAGACTGAAGGTGGCTGCTGCTGTGCGCAGGTATATAAAGGCTCAGAGCCTATTATGACACGCGCAGCCAGCGTTCCATTGCCACATTCCGTCTACTGCAGGCGGGATACCTGGATGGCTGAATGTCACTGAGAAGCTCACAGAGACCGCCATAAGCAACAGTTTAAAGGAATGCCACAGACTAATCAACCAAACTTTTTGGGTTGGTTTCTCTTTTATAGTCTGCAGGCATTAAATGAAAGAAGTCAGTGTTCCAGCAGAGGGAGACAACGTTTCAGAAAAGGCATTGTAGCAAACCAAAAAAGAAATTTTAAGCGCAGCAGAGTAACCAGCTCACATACCTGTTAGCTCAGGTGAGTTTAAAAGGCTGCTGTTGATAACAAGGGCATTTGCTAAATAGATGGTGTGTGTGCAACAATATACTGAAAGGTCAATTATATTGTGCAGCTTATCTCACCACCTGTAGTTATTTAGGTGAAAGCTCCAAAATGCTTGCCTAATATGTCTGTTTATCCAAAAGGAAGTATAGAGGGAGAGCTAGATAGATAGCATTGCATTACATTACATTACATGGCAATGCAATGCACAGTTGCTGAAGTTGAACCAAAATGAGCTTGTCATCTGGCTTCTGCAACTTTTAACATGAAAAATCCAATGAGGAGAAGAAAAGCAAAGCCAAAGAGTCCATCCCAAAATCCGACAAACAAGCAAAATGAACAAAAAGCATTGAATTCAATTCTTTCTGATTTTAGAAACTGCATTAAAGAAGGGGTGCACCGGTCCTGGAGATACTGCAATACCAGGTCAATGCGTGGAGTGGACAGAGCAAGCTCTTTTTCCATCTCCCTGTTCTAAAAATCCATTTAATATATGGTCCCCAGATAGGGGACGTATCAGATATTAAACTGATAAGAACAGATACTACACTTGATCTTAGCCAAAAGGCCGAGAAGCGATAACCAGAATTGGTTTCCGACTACGGTGCCACCCAAGGATTCTGAAAAGTCCATTTGTGGAGATGGCCACCTGGACTCCCGTTAAGAAGACATGCTGTCAACCTCTAGATCCCTCACATGCCTGCACTTTTCGGCTTGCTGCTGCTGCAATCCACGCGTTTTAGATCTGCATAACTCCACCTCTTTTAGCACAGTACCCTCAACCCCCGGCTGTTCCCACCCGCCTCAACACCGTTGGAAGGGAGGAGAACCAATTAAGGCGGGGGGGGGGGTGGAACGAGCAGCTGTCTACCCTTAGCAGGAGGGTTGCTGATTAATTACCTCTCCTGCTGCTGCTGCTGCTGGCTGTCCAGCAGCAGACTGAAGGTGGCTGCTGCTGTGCGCAGGTATATAAAGGCTCAGAGCCTATTATGACATGCGCAGCCAGCGTTCCATTGCCACATTCCGTCTACTGCAGGCGGGATACCTGGATGGCTGAATGTCACTGAGAAGCTCACAGAGACCGCCATAAGCAACAGTTTAAAAGAATGCCACAGACTAATCAACCAAACTTTTTGGGTTGGTTTCTCTTTTATAGTCTGCAGGCATTAAATGAAAGAAGTCAGTGTTCCAGCAGAGGGAGACAACGTTTCAGAAAAGGCATTGTAGCAAACCAAAAAAGAAATTTTAAGCGCAGCAGAGTAACCAGCTCACATACCTGTTAGCTCAGGTGAGTTTAAAAGGCTGCTGTTGATAACAAGGGCATTTGCTAAATAGATGGTGTGTGTGCAACAATATACTGAAAGGTCAATTATATTGTGCAGCTTATCTCACCACCTGTAGTTATTTAGGTGAAAGCTCCAAAATGCTTGCCTAATATGTCTGTTTATCCAAAAGGAAGTATAGAGGGAGAGCTAGATAGATAGCATTGCATTACATTACATTACATGGCAATGCAATGCACAGTTGCTGAAGTTGAACCAAAATGAGCTTGTCATCTGGCTTCTGCAACTTTTAACATGAAAAATCCAATGAGGAGAAGAAAAGCAAAGCCAAAGAGTCCATCCCAAAATCCGACAAACAAGCAAAATGAACAAAAAGCATTGAATTCAATTCTTTCTGATTTTAGAAACTGCATTAAAGAAGGGGTGCACTGGTCCTGGAGATACTGCAATACCAGGTCAATGCGTGGAGTGGACAGAGCAAGCTCTTTTTCCATCTCCCTGTTCTAAAAATCCATTTAATATATGGTCCCCAGATAGGGGACGTATCATATATTAAACTGATAAGAACAGATACTACACTTGATCTTAGCCAAAAGGCCGAGAAGCGATAACCAGAATTGGTTTCCGACTACGGTGCCACCCAAGGATTCTGAAAAGTCCATTTGTGGAGATGGCCACCTGGACTCCCGTTAAGAAGACATGCTGTCAACCTCTAGATCCCTCACATGCCTGCACTTTTCGGCTTGCTGCTGCTGCAATCCACGCGTTTTAGATCTGCATAACTCCACCTCTTTTAGCACAGTACCCTCAACCCCCGGCTGTTCCCACCCGCCTCAACACCGTTGGAAGGGAGGAGAACCAATTAAGGCGGGGGGGTGGGGTGGAACGAGCAGCTGTCTACCCTTAGCAGGAGGGTTGCTGATTAATTACCTCTCCTGCTGCTGCTGCTGCTGGCTGTCCAGCAGCAGACTGAAGGTGGCTGCTGCTGTGCGCAGGTATATAAAGGCTCAGAGCCTATTATGACACGCGCAGCCAGCGTTCCATTGCCACATTCCGTCTACTGCAGGCGGGATACCTGGATGGCTGAATGTCACTGAGAAGCTCACAGAGACCGCCATAAGCAACAGTTTAAAAGAATGCCACAGACTAATCAACCAAACTTTTTGGGTTGGTTTCTCTTTTATAGTCTGCAGGCATTAAATGAAAGAAGTCAGTGTTCCAGCAGAGGGAGACAACGTTTCAGAAAAGGCATTGTAGCAAACCAAAAAAGAAATTTTAAGCGCAGCAGAGTAACCAGCTCACATACCTGTTAGCTCAGGTGAGTTTAAAAGGCTGCTGTTGATAACAAGGGCATTTGCTAAATAGATGGTGTGTGTGCAACAATATACTGAAAGGTCAATTATATTGTGCAGCTTATCTCACCACCTGTAGTTATTTAGGTGAAAGCTCCAAAATGCTTGCCTAATATGTCTGTTTATCCAAAGGGAAGTATAGAGGGAGAGCTAGATAGATAGCATTGCATTACATTACATTACATGGCAATGCAATGCACAGTTGCTGAAGTTGAACCAAAATGAGCTTGTCATCTGGCTTCTGCAACTTTTAACATGAAAAATCCAATGAGGAGAAGAAAAGCAAAGCCAAAGAGTCCATCCCAAAATCCGACAAACAAGCAAAATGAACAAAAAGCATTGAATTCAATTCTTTCTGATTTTAGAAACTGCATTAAAGAAGGGGTGCACCGGTCCTGGAGATACTGCAATACCAGGTCAATGCGTGGAGTGGACAGAGCAAGCTCTTTTTCCATCTCCCTGTTCTAAAAATCCATTTAATATATGGTCCCCAGATAGGGGACGTATCAGATATTAAACTGATAAGAACAGATACTACACTTGATCTTAGCCAAAAGGCCGAGAAGCGATAACCAGAATTGGTTTCCGACTACGGTGCCACCCAAGGATTCTGAAAAGTCCATTTGTGGAGATGGCCACCTGGACTCCCGTTAAGAAGACATGCTGTCAACCTCTAGATCCCTCACATGCCTGCACTTTTCGGCTTGCTGCTGCTGCAATCCACGCGTTTTAGATCTGCATAACTCCACCTCTTTTAGCACAGTACCCTCAACCCCCGGCTGTTCCCACCCGCCTCAACACCGTTGGAAGGGAGGAGAACCAATTAAGGCGGGGGGGGGGGTGGAACGAGCAGCTGTCTACCCTTAGCAGGAGGGTTGCTGATTAATTACCTCTCCTGCTGCTGCTGCTGCTGGCTGTCCAGCAGCAGACTGAAGGTGGCTGCTGCTGTGCGCAGGTATATAAAGGCTCAGAGCCTATTATGACACGCGCAGCCAGCGTTCCATTGCCACATTCCGTCTACTGCAGGCGGGATACCTGGATGGCTGAATGTCACTGAGAAGCTCACAGAGACCGCCATAAGCAACAGTTTAAAAGAATGCCACAGACTAATCAACCAAACTTTTTGGGTTGGTTTCTCTTTTATAGTCTGCAGGCATTAAATGAAAGAAGTCAGTGTTCCAGCAGAGGGAGACAACGTTTCAGAAAAGGCATTGTAGCAAACCAAAAAAGAAATTTTAAGCGCAGCAGAGTAACCAGCTCACATATCTGTTAGCTCAGGTGAGTTTAAAAGGCTGCTGTTGATAACAAGGGCATTTGCTAAATAGATGGTGTGTGTGCAACAATATACTGAAAGGTCAATTATATTGTGCAGCTTATCTCACCACCTGTAGTTATTTAGGTGAAAGCTCCAAAATGCTTGCCTAATATGTCTGTTTATCCAAAAGGAAGTATAGAGGGAGAGCTAGATAGATAGCATTGCATTACATTACATTACATGGCAATGCAATGCACAGTTGCTGAAGTTGAACCAAAATGAGCTTGTCATCTGCCTTCTGCAACTTTTAACATGAAAAATCCAATGAGGAGAAGAAAAGCAAAGCCAAAGAGTCCATCCCAAAATCCGACAAACAAGCAAAATGAACAAAAAGCATTGAATTCAATTCTTTCTGATTTTAGAAACTGCATTAAAGAAGGGGTGCACCGGTCCTGGAGATACTGCAATACCAGGTCAATGCGTGGAGTGGACAGAGCAAGCTCTTTTTCCATCTCCCTGTTCTAAAAATCCATTTAATATATGGTCCCCAGATAGGGGACGTATCATATATTAAACTGATAAGAACAGATACTACACTTGATCTTAGCCAAAAGGCCGAGAAGCGATAACCAGAATTGGTTTCCGACTACGGTGCCACCCAAGGATTCTGAAAAGTCCATTTGTGGAGATGGCCACCTGGACTCCCGTTAAGAAGACATGCTGTCAACCTCTAGATCCCTCACATGCCTGCACTTTTCGGCTTGCTGCTGCTGCAATCCACGCGTTTTAGATCTGCATAACTCCACCTCTTTTAGCACAGTACCCTCAACCCCCGGCTGTTCCCACCCGCCTCAACACCGTTGGAAGGGAGGAGAACCAATTAAGGCGGGGGGGGGGGTGGAACGAGCAGCTGTCTACCCTTAGCAGGAGGGTTGCTGATTAATTACCTCTCCTGCTGCTGCTGCTGCTGGCTGTCCAGCAGCAGACTGAAGGTGGCTGCTGCTGTGCGCAGGTATATAAAGGCTCAGAGCCTATTATGACACGCGCAGCCAGCGTTCCATTGCCACATTCCGTCTACTGCAGGCGGGATACCTGGATGGCTGAATGTCACTGAGAAGCTCACAGAGACCGCCATAAGCAACAGTTTAAAAGAATGCCACAGACTAATCAACCAAACTTTTTGGGTTGGTTTCTCTTTTATAGTCTGCAGGCATTAAATGAAAGAAGTCAGTGTTCCAGCAGAGGGAGACAACGTTTCAGAAAAGGCATTGTAGCAAACCAAAAAAGAAATTTTAAGCGCAGCAGAGTAACCAGCTCACATACCTGTTAGCTCAGGTGAGTTTAAAAGGCTGCTGTTGATAACAAGGGCATTTGCTAAATAGATGGTGTGTGTGCAACAATATACTGAAAGGTCAATTATATTGTGCAGCTTATCTCACCACCTGTAGTTATTTAGGTGAAAGCTCCAAAATGCTTGCCTAATATGTCTGTTTATCCAAAAGGAAGTATAGAGGGAGAGCTAGATAGATAGCATTGCATTACATTACATTACATGGCAATGCAATGCACAGTTGCTGAAGTTGAACCAAAATGAGCTTGTCATCTGGCTTCTGCAACTTTTAACATGAAAAATCCAATGAGGAGAAGAAAAGCAAAGCCAAAGAGTTCATCCCAAAATCCGACAAACAAGCAAAATGAACAAAAAGCATTGAATTCAATTCTTTCTGATTTTAGAAACTGCATTAAAGAAGGGGTGCACCGGTCCTGGAGATACTGCAATACCAGGTCAATGCGTGGAGTGGACAGAGCAAGCTCTTTTTCCATCTCCCTGTTCTAAAAATCCATTTAATATATGGTCCCCAGATAGGGGACGTATCAGATATTAAACTGATAAGAACAGATACTACACTTGATCTTAGCCAAAAGGCCGAGAAGCGATAACCAGAATTGGTTTCCGACTACGGTGCCACCCAAGGATTCTGAAAAGTCCATTTGTGGAGATGGCCACCTGGACTCCCGTTAAGAAGACATGCTGTCAACCTCTAGATCCCTCACATGCCTGCACTTTTCGGCTTGCTGCTGCTGCAATCCACGCGTTTTAGATCTGCATAACTCCACCTCTTTTAGCACAGTACCCTCAACCCCCGGCTGTTCCCACCCGCCTCAACACCGTTGGAAGGGAGGAGAACCAATTAAGGCGGGGGGGGGGGGGGGTGGAACGAGCAGCTGTCTACCCTTAGCAGGAGGGTTGCTGATTAATTACCTCTCCTGCTGCTGCTGCTGCTGGCTGTCCAGCAGCAGACTGAAGGTGGCTGCTGCTGTGCGCAGGTATATAAAGGCTCAGAGCCTATTATGACACGCGCAGCCAGCGTTCCATTGCCACATTCCGTCTACTGCAGGCGGGATACCTGGATGGCTGAATGTCACTGAGAAGCTCACAGAGACCGCCATAAGCAACAGTTTAAAAGAATGCCACAGACTAATCAACCAAACTTTTTGGGTTGGTTTCTCTTTTATAGTCTGCAGGCATTAAATGAAAGAAGTCAGTGTTCCAGCAGAGGGAGACAACGTTTCAGAAAAGGCATTGTAGCAAACCAAAAAAGAAATTTTAAGCGCAGCAGAGTAACCAGCTCACATACCTGTTAGCTCAGGTGAGTTTAAAAGGCTGCTGTTGATAACAAGGGCATTTGCTAAATAGATGGTGTGTGTGCAACAATATACTGAAAGGTCAATTATATTGTGCAGCTTATCTCACCACCTGTAGTTATTTAGGTGAAAGCTCCAAAATGCTTGCCTAATATGTCTGTTTATCCAAAAGGAAGTATAGAGGGAGAGCTAGATAGATAGCATTGCATTACATTACATTACATGGCAATGCAATGCACAGTTGCTGAAGTTGAACCAAAATGAGCTTGTCATCTGGCTTCTGCAACTTTTAACATGAAAAATCCAATGAGGAGAAGAAAAGCAAAGCCAAAGAGTCCATCCCAAAATCCGACAAACAAGCAAAATGAACAAAAAGCATTGAATTCAATTCTTTCTGATTTTAGAAACTGCATTAAAGAAGGGGTGCACCGGTCCTGGAGATACTGCAATACCAGGTCAATGCGTGGAGTGGACAGAGCAAGCTCTTTTTCCATCTCCCTGTTCTAAAAATCCATTTAATATATGGTCCCCAGATAGGGGACGTATCAGATATTAAACTGATAAGAACAGATACTACACTTGATCTTAGCCAAAAGGCCGAGAAGCGATAACCAGAATTGGTTTCCGACTACGGTGCCACCCAAGGATTCTGAAAAGTCCATTTGTGGAGATGGCCACCTGGACTCCCGTTAAGAAGACATGCTGTCAACCTCTAGATCCCTCACATGCCTGCACTTTTCGGCTTGCTGCTGCTGCAATCCACGCGTTTTAGATCTGCATAACTCCACCTCTTTTAGCACAGTACCCTCAACCCCCGGCTGTTCTCACCCGCCTCAACGCCGTTGGAAGGGAGGAGAACCAATTAAGGCGGGGGGGGGGTGGAACGAGCAGCTGTCTACCCTTAGCAGGAGGGTTGCTGATTAATTACCTCTCCTGCTGCTGCTGCTGCTGGCTGTCCAGCAGCAGACTGAAGGTGGCTGCTGCTGTGCGCAGGTATATAAAGGCTCAGAGCCTATTATGACATGCGCAGCCAGCGTTCCATTGCCACATTCCGTCTACTGCAGGCGGGATACCTGGATGGCTGAATGTCACTGAGAAGCTCACAGAGACCGCCATAAGCAACAGTTTAAAAGAATGCCACAGACTAATCAACCAAACTTTTTGGGTTGGTTTCTCTTTTATAGTCTGCAGGCATTAAATGAAAGAAGTCAGTGTTCCAGCAGAGGGAGACAACGTTTCAGAAAAGGCATTGTAGCAAACCAAAAAAGAAATTTTAAGCGCAGCAGAGTAACCAGCTCACATACCTGTTAGCTCAGGTGAGTTTAAAAGGCTGCTGTTGA
The DNA here is from genome assembly GCF_046119375.1 of Phyllobates terribilis. Taxonomy (NCBI): domain Eukaryota; kingdom Metazoa; phylum Chordata; class Amphibia; order Anura; family Dendrobatidae; genus Phyllobates; species Phyllobates terribilis. Next base: position 517,529 of record NW_027362898.1, on the reverse strand, counting down.
TAACAAGGGCATTTGCTAAATAGATGGTGTGTGTGCAACAATATACTGAAAGGTCAATTATATTGTGCAGCTTATCTCACCACCTGTAGTTATTTAGGTGAAAGCTCCAAAATGCTTGCCTAATATGTCTGTTTATCCAAAAGGAAGTATAGAGGGAGAGCTAGATAGATAGCATTGCATTACATTACATTACATGGCAATGCAATGCACAGTTGCTGAAGTTGAACCAAAATGAGCTTGTCATCTGCCTTCTGCAACTTTTAACATGAAAAATCCAATGAGGAGAAGAAAAGCAAAGCCAAAGAGTCCATCCCAAAATCCGACAAACAAGCAAAATGAACAAAAAGCATTGAATTCAATTCTTTCTGATTTTAGAAACTGCATTAAAGAAGGGGTGCACCGGTCCTGGAGATACTGCAATACCAGGTCAATGCGTGGAGTGGACAGAGCAAGCTCTTTTTCCATCTCCCTGTTCTAAAAATCCATTTAATATATGGTCCCCAGATAGGGGACGTATCAGATATTAAACTGATAAGAACAGATACTACACTTGATCTTAGCCAAAAGGCCGAGAAGCGATAACCAGAATTGGTTTCCGACTACGGTGCCACCCAAGGATTCTGAAAAGTCCATTTGTGGAGTTGGCCACCTGGACTCCCGTTAAGAAGACATGCTGTCAACCTCTAGATCCCTCACATGCCTGCACTTTTCGGCTTGCTGCTGCTGCAATCCACGCGTTTTAGATCTGCATAACTCCACCTCTTTTAGCACAGTACCCTCAACTCCCGGCTGTTCCCACCCGCCTCAACACCGTTGGAAGGGAGGAGAACCAATTAAGGCGGGGGGGGGGGGTGGAACGAGCAGCTGTCTACCCTTAGCAGGAGGGTTGCTGATTAATTACCTCTCCTGCTGCTGCTGCTGCTGCTGGCTGTCCAGCAGCAGACTGAAGGTGGCTGCTGCTGTGCGCAGGTATATAAAGGCTCAGAGCCTATTATGACACGCGCAGCCAGCGTTCCATTGCCACATTCCGTCTACTGCAGGCGGGATACCTGGATGGCTGAATGTCACTGAGAAGCTCACAGAGACCGCCATAAGCAACAGTTTAAAAGAATGCCACAGACTAATCAACCAAACTTTTTGGGTTGGTTTCTCTTTTATAGTCTGCAGGCATTAAATGAAAGAAGTCAGTGTTCCAGCAGAGGGAGACAACGTTTCAGAAAAGGCATTGTAGCAAACCAAAAAAGAAATTTTAAGCGCAGCAGAGTAACCAGCTCACATACCTGTTAGCTCAGGTGAGTTTAAAAGGCTGCTGTTGATAACAAGGGCATTTGCTAAATAGATGGTGTGTGTGCAACAATATACTGAAAGGTCAATTATATTGTGCAGCTTATCTCACCACCTGTAGTTATTTAGGTGAAAGCTCCAAAATGCTTGCCTAATATGTCTGTTTATCCAAAAGGAAGTATAGAGGGAGAGCTAGATAGATAGCATTGCATTACATTACATTACATGGCAATGCAATGCACAGTTGCTGAAGTTGAACCAAAATGAGCTTGTCATCTGCCTTCTGCAACTTTTAACATGAAAAATCCAATGAGGAGAAGAAAAGCAAAGCCAAAGAGTCCATCCCAAAATCCGACAAACAAGCAAAATGAACAAAAAGCATTGAATTCAATTCTTTCTGATTTTAGAAACTGCATTAAAGAAGGGGTGCACCGGTCCTGGAGATACTGCAATACCAGGTCAATGCGTGGAGTGGACAGAGCAAGCTCTTTTTCCATCTCCCTGTTCTAAAAATCCATTTAATATATGGTCCCCAGATAGGGGACGTATCAGATATTAAACTGATAAGAACAGATACTACACTTGATCTTAGCCAAAAGGCCGAGAAGCGATAACCAGAATTGGTTTACGACTACGGTGCCACCCAAGGATTCTGAAAAGTCCATTTGTGGAGATGGCCACCTGGACTCCCGTTAAGAAGACATGCTGTCAACCTCTAGATCCCTCACATGCCTGCACTTTTCGGCTTGCTGCTGCTGCAATCCACGCGTTTTAGATCTGCATAACTCCACCTCTTTTAGCACAGTACCCTCAACCCCCGGCTGTTCCCACCCGCCTCAACACCGTTGGAAGGGAGGAGAACCAATTAAGGCGGGGGGGGGGTGTGGAACGAGCAGCTGTCTACCCTTAGCAGGAGGGTTGCTGATTAATTACCTCTCCTGCTGCTGCTGCTGGCTGTCCAGCAGCAGACTGAAGGTGGCTGCTGCTGTGCGCAGGTATATAAAGGCTCAGAGCCTATTATGACACGCGCAGCCAGCGTTCCATTGCCACATTCCGTCTACTGCAGGCGGGATACCTGGATGGCTGAATGTCACTGAGAAGCTCACAGAGACCGCCATAAGCAACAGTTTAAAAGAATGCCACAGACTAATCAACCAAACTTTTTGGGTTGGTTTCTCTTTTATAGTCTGCAGGCATTAAATGAAAGAAGTCAGTGTTCCAGCAGAGGGAGACAACGTTTCAGAAAAGGCATTGTAGCAAACCAAAAAAGAAATTTTAAGCGCAGCAGAGTAACCAACTCACATACCTGTTAGCTCAGGTGAGTTTAAAAGGCTGCTGTTGATAACAAGGGCATTTGCTAAATAGATGGTGTGTGTGCAACAATATTCTGAAAGGTCAATTATATTGTGCAGCTTATCTCACCACCTGTAGTTATTTAGGTGAAAGCTCCAAAATGCTTGCCTAATATGTCTGTTTATCCAAAAGGAAGTATAGAGGGAGAGCTAGATAGATAGCATTGCATTACATTACATTACATGGCAATGCAATGCACAGTTGCTGAAGTTGAACCAAAATGAGCTTGTCATCTGGCTTCTGCAACTTTTAACATGAAAAATCCAATGAGGAGAAGAAAAGCAAAGCCAAAGAGTTCATCCCAAAATCCGACAAACAAGCAAAATGAACAAAAAGCATTGAATTCAATTCTTTCTGATTTTAGAAACTGCATTAAAGAAGGGGTGCACCGGTCCTGGAGATACTGCAATACCAGGTCAATGCGTGGAGTGGACAGAGCAAGCTCTTTTTCCATCTCCCTGTTCTAAAAATCCATTTAATATATGGTCCCCAGATAGGGGACGTATCAGATATTAAACTGATAAGAACAGATACTACACTTGATCTTAGCCAAAAGGCCGAGAAGCGATAACCAGAATTGGTTTCCGACTACGGTGCCACCCAAGGATTCTGAAAAGTCCATTTGTGGAGATGGCCACCTGGACTCCCGTTAAGAAGACATGCTGTCAACCTCTAGATCCCTCACATGCCTGCACTTTTCGGCTTGCTGCTGCTGCAATCCACGCGTTTTAGATCTGCATAACTCCACCTCTTTTAGCACAGTACCCTCAACCCCCGGCTGTTCCCACCCGCCTCAACACCGTTGGAAGGGAGGAGAACCAATTAAGGCGGGGGGGGGGGGTGGAACGAGCAGCTGTCTACCCTTAGCAGGAGGGTTGCTGATTAATTACCTCTCCTGCTGCTGCTGCTGCTGGCTGTCCAGCAGCAGACTGAAGGTGGCTGCTGCTGTGCGCAGGTATATAAAGGCTCAGAGCCTATTATGACACGCGCAGCCAGCGTTCCATTGCCACATTCCGTCTACTGCAGGCGGGATACCTGGATGGCTGAATGTCACTGAGAAGCTCACAGAGACCGCCATAAGCAACAGTTTAAAAGAATGCCACAGACTAATCAACCAAACTTTTTGGGTTGGTTTCTCTTTTATAGTCTGCAGGCATTAAATGAAAGAAGTCAGTGTTCCAGCAGAGGGAGACAACGTTTCAGAAAAGGCATTGTAGCAAACCAAAAAAGAAATTTTAAGCGCAGCAGAGTAACCAGCTCACATACCTGTTAGCTCAGGTGAGTTTAAAAGGCTGCTGTTGATAACAAGGGCATTTGCTAAATAGATGGTGTGTGTGCAACAATATACTGAAAGGTCAATTATATTGTGCAGCTTATCTCACCACCTGTAGTTATTTAGGTGAAAGCTCCAAAATGCTTGCCTAATATGTCTGTTTATCCAAAAGGAAGTATAGAGGGAGAGCTAGATAGATAGCATTGCATTACATTACATTACATGGCAATGCAATGCACAGTTGCTGAAGTTGAACCAAAATGAGCTTGTCATCTGGCTTCTGCAACTTTTAACATGAAAAATCCAATGAGGAGAAGAAAAGCAAAGCCAAAGAGTCCATCCCAAAATCCGACAAACAAGCAAAATGAACAAAAAGCATTGAATTCAATTCTTTCTGATTTTAGAAACTGCATTAAAGAAGGGGTGCACCGGTCCTGGAGATACTGCAATACCAGGTCAATGCGTGGAGTGGACAGAGCAAGCTCTTTTTCCATCTCCCTGTTCTAAAAATCCATTTAATATATGGTCCCCAGATAGGGGACGTATCAGATATTAAACTGATAAGAACAGATACTACACTTGATCTTAGCCAAAAGGCCGAGAAGCGATAACCAGAATTGGTTTCCGACTACGGTGCCACCCAAGGATTCTGAAAAGTCCATTTGTGGAGATGGCCACCTGGACTCCCGTTAAGAAGACATGCTGTCAACCTCTAGATCCCTCACATGCCTGCACTTTTCGGCTTGCTGCTGCTGCAATCCACGCGTTTTAGATCTGCATAACTCCACCCCTTTTAGCACAGTACCCTCAACCCCCGGCTGTTCTCACCCGCCTCAACGCCGTTGGAAGGGAGGAGAACCAATTAAGGCGGGGGGGGGGGTGGAACGAGCAGCTGTCTACCCTTAGCAGGAGGGTTGCTGATTAATTACCTCTCCTGCTGCTGCTGCTGCTGGCTGTCCAGCAGCAGACTGAAGGTGGCTGCTGCTGTGCGCAGGTATATAAAGGCTCAGAGCCTATTATGACACGCGCAGCCAGCGTTCCATTGCCACATTCCGTCTACTGCAGGCGGGATACCTGGATGGCTGAATGTCACTGAGAAGCTCACAGAGACCGCCATAAGCAACAGTTTAAAAGAATGCCACAGACTAATCAACCAAACTTTTTGGGTTGGTTTCTCTTTTATAGTCTGCAGGCATTAAATGAAAGAAGTCAGTGTTCCAGCAGAGGGAGACAACGTTTCAGAAAAGGCATTGTAGCAAACCAATAAAGAAATTTTAAGCGCAGCAGAGTAACCAGCTCACATACCTGTTAGCTCAGGTGAGTTTAAAAGGCTGCTGTTGATAACAAGGGCATTTGCTAAATAGATGGTGTGTGTGCAACAATATACTGAAAGGTCAATTATATTTTGCAGCTTATCTCACCACCTGTAGTTATTTAGGTGAAAGCTCCAAAATGCTTGCCTAATATGTCTGTTTATCCAAAAGGAAGTATAGAGGGAGAGCTAGATAGATAGCATTGCATTACATTACATAACATGGCAATGCAATGCACAGTTGCTGAAGTTGAACCAAAATGAGCTTGTCATCTGGCTTCTGCAACTTTTAACATGAAAAATCCAATGAGGAGAAGAAAAGCAAAGCCAAAAAGTCCATCCCAAAATCCGACAAACAAGCAAAATGAACAAAAAGCATTGAATTCAATTCTTTCTGATTTTAGAAACTGCATTAAAGAAGGGGTGCACCGGTCCTGGAGATACTGCAATACCAGGTCAATGCGTGGAGTGGACAGAGCAAGCTCTTTTTCCATCTCCCTGTTCTAAAAATCCATTTAATATATGGTCCCCAGATAGGGGACGTATCAGATATTAAACTGATAAGAACAGATACTACACTTGATCTTAGCCAAAAGGCCGAGAAGCGATAACCAGAATTGGTTTCCGACTACGGTGCCACCCAAGGATTCTGAAAAGTCCATTTGTGGAGATGGCCACCTGGACTCCCGTTAAGAAGACATGCTGTCAACCTCTAGATCCCTCACATGCCTGCACTTTTCGGCTTGCTGCTGCTGCAATCCACGCGTTTTAGATCTGCATAACTCCACCTCTTTTAGCACAGTACCCTCAACCCCCGGCTGTTCCCACCCGCCTCAACACCGTTGGAAGGGAGGAGAACCAATTAAGGCGGGGGGGGGGGGTGTTACGAGCAGCTGTCTACCCTTAGCAGGAGGGTTGCTGATTAATTACCTCTGCTGCTGCTGCTGCTGGCTGTCCAGCAGCAGACTGAAGGTGGCTGCTGCTGTGCGCAGGTATATAAAGGCTCAGAGCCTATTATGACACGCGCAGCCAGCGTTCCATTGCCACATTCCGTCTACTGCAGGCGGGATACCTGGATGGCTGAATGTCACTGAGAAGCTCACAGAGACCGCCATAAGCAACAGTTTAAAAGAATGCCACAGACTAATCAACCAAACTTTTTGGGTTGGTTTCTCTTTTATAGTCTGCAGGCATTAAATGAAAGAAGTCAGTGTTCCAGCAGAGGGAGACAACGTTTCAGAAAAGGCATTGTAGCAAACCAAAAAAGAAATTTTAAGCGCAGCAGAGTAACCAGCTCACATACCTGTTAGCTCAGGTGAGATTAAAAGGCTGCTGTTGATAACAAGGGCATTTGCTAAATAGATGGTGTGTGTGCAACAATATACTGAAAGGTCAATTATATTGTGCAGCTTATCTCACCACCTGTAGTTATTTAGGTGAAAGCTCCAAAATGCTTGCCTAATATGTCTGTTTATCCAAAAGAAGTATAGAGGGAGAGCTAGATAGATAGCATTGCATTACATTACATTACATGGCAATGCAATGCACAGTTGCTGAAGTTGAACCAAAATGAGCTTGTCATCTGGCTTCTGCAACTTTTAACATGAAAAATCCAATGAGGAGAAGAAAAGCAAAGCCAAAGAGTCCATCCCAAAATCCGACAAACAAGCAAAATGAACAAAAAGCATTGAATTCAATTCTTTCTGATTTTAGAAACTGCATTAAAGAAGGGGTGCACCGGTCCTGGAGATACTGCAATACCAGGTCAATGCGTGGAGTGGACAGAGCAAGCTCTTTTTCCATCTCCCTGTTCTAAAAATCCATTTAATATATGGTCCCCAGATAGGGGACGTATCAGATATTAAACTGATAAGAACAGATACTACACTTGATCTTAGCCAAAAGGCCGAGAAGCGATAACCAGAATTGGTTTCCGACTACGGTGCCACCCAAGGATTCTGAAAAGTCCATTTGTGGAGATGGCCACCTGGACTCCCGTTAAGAAGACATGCTGTCAACCTCTAGATCCCTCACATGCCTGCACTTTTCGGCTTGCTGCTGCTGCAATCCACGCGTTTTAGATCTGCATAACTCCACCTCTTTTAGCACAGTACCCTCAACCCCCGGCTGTTCCCACCCGCCTCAACACCGTTGGAAGGGAGGAGAACCAATTAAGGCGGGGGGGGGGGTGGAACGAGCAGCTGTCTACCCTTAGCAGGAGGGTTGCTGATTAATTACCTCTCCTGCTGCTGCTGCTGCTGGCTGTCCAGCAGCAGACTGAAGGTGGCTGCTGCTGTGCGCAGGTATATAAAGGCTCAGAGCCTATTATGACACGCGCAGCCAGCGTTCCATTGCCACATTCCGTCTACTGCAGGCGGGATACCTGGATGGCTGAATGTCACTGAGAAACTCACAGAGACCGCCATAAGCAACAGTTTAAAAGAATGCCACAGACTAATCAACCAAACTTTTTGGGTTGGTTTCTCTTTTATAGTCTGCAGGCATTAAATGAAAGAAGTCAGTGTTCCAGCAGAGGGAGACAACGTTTCAGAAAAGGCATTGTAGCAAACCAAAAAAGAAATTTTAAGCGCAGCAGAGTAACCAGCTCACATACCTGTTAGCTCAGGTGAGTTTAAAAGGCTGCTGTTGATAACAAGGGCATTTGCTAAATAGATGGTGTGTGTGCAACAATATACTGAAAGGTCAATTATATTTTGCAGCTTATCACACCACCTGTAGTTATTTAGGTGAAAGCTCCAAAATGCTTGCCTAATATGTCTGTTTATCCAAAAGGAAGTATAGAGGGAGAGCTAGATAGATAGCATTGCATTACATTACATTACATGGCAATGCAATGCACAGTTGCTGAAGTTGAACCAAAATGAGCTTGTCATCTGGCTTCTGCAACTTTTAACATGAAAAATCCAATGAGGAGAAGAAAAGCAAAGCCAAAGAGTCCATTGCAAAATCCGACAAACAAGCAAAATGAACAAAAAGCATTGAATTCAATTCTTTCTGATTTTAGAAACTGCATTAAAGAAGGGGTGCACCGGTCCTGGAGATACTGCAATACCAGGTCAATGCGTGGAGTGGACAGAGCAAGCTCTTTTTCCATCTCCCTGTTCTAAAAATCCATTTAATATATGGTCCCCAGATAGGGGACGTATCAGATATTAAACTGATAAGAACAGATACTACACTTGATCTTAGCCAAAAGGCCGAGAAGCGATAACCAGAATTGGTTTCCGACTACGGTGCCACCCAAGGATTCTGAAAAGTCCATTTGTGGAGATGGCCACCTGGACTCCCATTAAGAAGACATGCTGTCAACCTCTAGATCCCTCACATGCCTGCACTTTTCGGCTTGCTGCTGCTGCAATCCACGCGTTTTAGATCTGCATAACTCCACCTCTTTTAGCACAGTACCCTCAACCCCCGGCTGTTCCCACCCGCCTCAACACCGTTGGAAGGGAGGAGAACCAATTAAGGCGGGGGGGGGGGGGTGTTACGAGCAGCTGTCTACCCTTAGCAGGAGGGTTGCTGATTAATTACCTCTGCTGCTGCTGCTGCTGGCTGTCCAGCAGCAGACTGAAGGTGGCTGCTGCTGTGCGCAGGTATATAAAGGCTCAGAGCCTATTATGACACGCGCAGCCAGCGTTCCATTGCCACATTCCGTCTACTGCAGGCGGGATACCTGGATGGCTGAATGTCACTGAGAAGCTCACAGAGACCGCCATAAGCAACAGTTTAAAAGAATGCCACAGACTAATCAACCAAACTTTTTGGGTTGGTTTCTCTTTTATAGTCTGCAGGCATTAAATGAAAGAAGTCAGTGTTCCAGCAGAGGGAGACAACGTTTCAGAAAAGGCATTGTAGCAAACCAAAAAAGAAATTTTAAGCGCAGCAGAGTAACCAGCTCACATACCTGTTAGCTCAGGTGAGTTTAAAAGGCTGCTGTTGATAACAAGGGCATTTGCTAAATAGATGGTGTGTGTGCAACAATATACTGAAAGGTCAATTATATTGTGCAGCTTATCTCACCACCTGTAGTTATTTAGGTGAAAGCTCCAAAATGCTTGCCTAATATGTCTGTTTATCCAAAAGAAGTATAGAGGGAGAGCTAGATAGATAGCATTGCATTACATTACATTACATGGCAATGCAATGCACAGTTGCTGAAGTTGAACCAAAATGAGCTTGTCATCTGGCTTCTGCAACTTTTAACATGAAAAATCCAATGAGGAGAAGAAAAGCAAAGCCAAAGAGTCCATCCCAAAATCCGACAAACAAGCAAAATGAACAAAAAGCATTGAATTCAATTCTTTCTGATTTTAGAAACTGCATTAAAGAAGGGGTGCACCGGTCCTGGAGATACTGCAATACCAGGTCAATGCGTGGAGTGGACAGAGCAAGCTCTTTTTCCATCTCCCTGTTCTAAAAATCCATTTAATATATGGTCCCCAGATAGGGGACGTATCAGATATTAAACTGATAAGAACAGATACTACACTTGATCTTAGCCAAAAGGCCGAGAAGCGATAACCAGAATTGGTTTCCGACTACGGTGCCACCCAAGGATTCTGAAAAGTCCATTTGTGGAGATGGCCACCTGGACTCCCGTTAAGAAGACATGCTGTCAACCTCTAGATCCCTCACATGCCTGCACTTTTCGGCTTGCTGCTGCTGCAATCCACGCGTTTTAGATCTGCATAACTCCACCTCTTTTAGCACAGTACCCTCAACCCCCGGCTGTTCCCACCCGCCTCAACACCGTTGGAAGGGAGGAGAACCAATTAAGGCGGGGGGGGGGGTGGAACGAGCAGCTGTCTACCCTTAGCAGGAGGGTTGCTGATTAATTACCTCTCCTGCTGCTGCTGCTGCTGGCTGTCCAGCAGCAGACTGAAGGTGGCTGCTGCTGTGCGCAGGTATATAAAGGCTCAGAGCCTATTATGACACGCGCAGCCAGCGTTCCATTGCCACATTCCGTCTACTGCAGGCGGGATACCTGGATGGCTGAATGTCACTGAGAAACTCACAGAGACCGCCATAAGCAACAGTTTAAAAGAATGCCACAGACTAATCAACCAAACTTTTTGGGTTGGTTTCTCTTTTATAGTCTGCAGGCATTAAATGAAAGAAGTCAGTGTTCCAGCAGAGGGAGACAACGTTTCAGAAAAGGCATTGTAGCAAACCAAAAAAGAAATTTTAAGCGCAGCAGAGTAACCAGCTCACATACCTGTTAGCTCAGGTGAGTTTAAAAGGCTGCTGTTGATAACAAGGGCATTTGCTAAATAGATGGTGTGTGTGCAACAATATACTGAAAGGTCAATTATATTTTGCAGCTTATCACACCACCTGTAGTTATTTAGGTGAAAGCTCCAAAATGCTTGCCTAATATGTCTGTTTATCCAAAAGGAAGTATAGAGGGAGAGCTAGATAGATAGCATTGCATTACATTACATTACATGGCAATGCAATGCACAGTTGCTGAAGTTGAACCAAAATGAGCTTGTCATCTGGCTTCTGCAACTTTTAACATGAAAAATCCAATGAGGAGAAGAAAAGCAAAGCCAAAGAGTCCATTGCAAAATCCGACAAACAAGCAAAATGAACAAAAAGCATTGAATTCAATTCTTTCTGATTTTAGAAACTGCATTAAAGAAGGGGTGCACCGGTCCTGGAGATACTGCAATACCAGGTCAATGCGTGGAGTGGACAGAGCAAGCTCTTTTTCCATCTCCCTGTTCTAAAAATCCATTTAATATATGGTCCCCAGATAGGGGACGTATCAGATATTAAACTGATAAGAACAGATACTACACTTGATCTTAGCCAAAAGGCCGAGAAGCGATAACCAGAATTGGTTTCCGACTACGGTGCCACCCAAGGATTCTGAAAAGTCCATTTGTGGAGATGGCCACCTGGACTCCCATTAAGAAGACATGCTGTCAACCTCTAGATCCCTCACATGCCTGCACTTTTCGGCTTGCTGCTGCTGCAATCCACGCGTTTTAGATCTGCATAACTCCACCTCTTTTAGCACAGTACCCTCAACCCCCGGCTGTTCCCACCCGCCTCAACACCGTTGGAAGGGAGGAGAACCAATTAAGGCGGGGGGGGGGGGTGGAACGAGCAGCTGTCTACCCTTAGCAGGAGGGTTGCTGATTAATTACCTCTCCTGCTGCTGCTGCTGCTGGCTGTCCAGCAGCAGACTGAAGGTGGCTGCTGCTGTGCGCAGGTATATAAAGGCTCAGAGCCTATTATGACACGCGCAGCCAGCGTTCCATTGCCACATTCCGTCTACTGCAGGCGGGATACCTGGATGGCTGAATGTCACTGAGAAGCTCACAGAGACCGCCATAAGCAACAGTTTAAAAGAATGCCACAGACTAATCAACCAAACTTTTTGGGTTGGTTTCTCTTTTATAGTCTGCAGGCATTAAATGAAAGAAGTCAGTGTTCCAGCAGAGGGAGACAACGTTTCAGAAAAGGCATTGTAGCAAACCAAAAAAGAAATTTTAAGCGCAGCAGAGTAACCAGCTCACATACCTGTTAGCTCAGGTGAGTTTAAAAGGCTGCTGTTGATAACAAGGGCATTTGCTAAATAGATGGTGTGTGTGCAACAATATACTGAAAGGTCAATTATATTGTGCAGCTTATCTCACCACCTGTAGTTATTTAGGTGAAAGCTCCAAAATGCTTGCCTAATATGTCTGTTTATCCAAAAGGAAGTATAGAGGGAGAGCTAGATAGATAGCATTGCATTACATTACATTACATGGCAATGCAATGCACAGTTGCTGAAGTTGAACCAAAATGAGCTTGTCATCTGGCTTCTGCAACTTTTAACATGAAAAATCCAATGAGGAGAAGAAAAGCAAAGCCAAAGAGTCCATCCCAAAATCCGACAAACAAGCAAAATGAACAAAAAGCATTGAATTCAATTCTTTCTGATTTTAGAAACTGCATTAAAGAAGGGGTGCACCGGTCCTGGAGATACTGCAATACCAGGTCAATGCGTGGAGTGGACAGAGCAAGCTCTTTTTCCATCTCCCTGTTCTAAAAATCCATTTAATATATGGTCCCCAGATAGGGGACGTATCAGATATTAAACTGATAAGAACAGATTTTTTTTTAATTTGGCTATCCCCCACATGGGGATAAAAACCATTTATTTAAAATTTAACAAATTACAGAAATAAAACCATTACATCCACATTACACTTTCGGGACTTCAAAGAAAAATAAAAATTCCATCACAGCAAATTTTACAAGACTTCAAATATTCCATAGGTTAAAAAGCCATTTGCCTGCCAACGTTACATTCTTTTTCCTGTCCAATAAATAGTATATGTACATTTCACTTTTACAAAAGGCTAAAACATCATCTACTGGTAACATTTCATGTTTAAAAACAGCAATATTTCTAGCATTCCAGAGCGCTATCTTGGCACAATTCACTGTCTTCCACGCCATTATTTTTTGGTCCATTGTTGGGCATTCCAGAAGACCATATAACACTGATGCAAAATTAAAGTCCTTGAGGTCCACCATTTTCTCCAGCAGGGGGATTAATCTTCTCCAGAACTCTTTAGCAAAAGCACAAGTCCATAAAAGATGCTTCACTGTCTCTTCTTCTTGACAACCTTCTCTTGGGCAGATGGCAGACCTCACAAAACCTCTTCTGTACTGGAATGCCCGGCAAGGAAGACAGTGGTGTGCGCAGCTCCAAGACATGTCTTTCTGTACATTAAAAAGATAAGGGGCGTTAATCATTTTCCATATGTGTACAGTTTTGTCATCATCATAACGTTCAATATCACACAACGTCACATCAGTACTAATTTGTTTGAGTAGTGTCTTGCTGTTACATAGATCCCCTGTCTGTTTCTTATTCAAATTAAAATCAAGAATAATTTTCTTTAAAATCTCATAATGTGCAGGTAGGTTAAAAGCATAAGGAAAGGATAAAACCGTTTCAAACCAACCAAACCTTCTCATGAGAAAACCAGTGTTAAAACGCATAAAATAGGAAAGGTAATTATCTTTAAAAAGGGTTTTAAAACAGAAACAGAAAAAATGTATTAAAAGAAACTTATCTAAAACAGGGAAATCTTTCCCACCTTTAACCTTTGGCTTTGTCACAATTTCTCTTTTGAGTTTCTCCATTTTTGAGCCCCAAAAAAAGGTAAAACATACTTTTGTAATTCGTTTCAACAAATTTGTAGGAGGGGGGAACACCAAACTAAGATATAACAGGATAGGTAATATCACCATTTTTACAATCAGAACTTTACCTTCCATTGACAGCTTTCTCATATTCCACATGCAGATTTTCTGATTAATTTTCTGTGCTGCCGCATCCCAGCTATTAAAACCATTATTAGATTCATTAAAAGAAACACCTAAAATAGTGATGGAATCTGTAACTGCAATTGGTACATCATGTAAACGCATCCCCCCGACATTTAAAATATTACATTTAGTAAGATTAATTTTAAAACCGGAAACTGTACAAAAAGACTGAATTTGGCTTATCGTTTTTTGTATTGAAGGTACATCACATCCAAACACGGCTACATCATCCATATAGCTTACAACTTTAACTTGTAGACCGTTCCCTCCGGGTAAGGGTACTCCACATATTTGCTTATCCTGGCGTATTGTACATAAAAGGGGTTCTATAGCACATATAAAAAGCAGGGGGGACAAAGGGCAACCCTGCTTCACCCCTGATTTTAAAACTACCTCTTTTGTTTTAAAACCATTAAGTAAAATCTTACTCGTACAATCATTATAAAAAGCTTTAATAGACAATAAAAACCCACCCGGAATGCCCATTTTTTCTAAAACTTTAAAAAGATAAAAATGAGACACGCGGTCAAAAGCTTTCTCAAAATCCACCGCTAGGATTGACATCTTTGTCTTTCTGGTTTTTACATCTTCAATACAATCTTTCACCAGGTTTAAATTGTCCCAGATACTACGCCCAGGTACCCCGCATACCTGATTTGCATGAATTACTTTATGTATCACCTTTTTCAACCGATTTGCACAGATCTTAGCCATAATTTTGTAATCACTATTTAAAAGAGTTATCGGCCTCCAGTTTTTAAGATCCGTTTTGTCACCTTTTTTGTATAGTAGTGATACCTCACCTTTCTTCCATGAGTTGAGTAAAACCTTATTATTAAAAACTTCGGAAAACAAATTAAACAAATCATCTTTTAAAATATCATAAAAACTTATATAAAACTCTATGGGGATACCATCAGGGCCCGGCACTTTACCATTTTTAAAACTCTTCATGGTTTCTAAAATCTCTTCCTCAACTAGAGGTTGGGATAAAAAACTTTGGGCATCAGCATCTAGGGTGGACTTGATCTCCCCCAGGAAAGTGTGTATTAAATCATGGTCTACAGTTTTTACATTAAAAAGATCATTAAAATAGACATTTACCTTATCCAATATAACGTTGATATTATTATCTCCATCTATGTTATCAATTATTGTTTTTGTCTGTTTGTTTTTCTTAAAAAAATACCTGGAACAAGTCTCATCCTCTTCTACGTGTTTTACCTTTGAACGAAAAATCAGTTCTTTTCCTTTTTGTTCCAACCACTTTGAAATTTCTCCTTTAAGACTCAATATATCATTACCTACATCCAGACCATTGTCTTTGAATTTGTACAATGTCTGTAACCTGATATTAAGAAAATTATAGATCTCAAACTTTTCTTTAGCTTTTTGTATGCTTTTCTTAATAAAGAAATCTTTAATGCTTATTTTCATTCTATCCCACCAGGAGCTAAAAGAAATATTGGGGTTTTTCCTTTTTCTACACTTTACATAAAACTCAATAAAATCCGATAAAATTTGTGGATCTTTTAAAAGGGACACATTCAATTTCCAAGATTTCTTACCACATTTCTTCTTTCCATTAATCCTCACTCTAAAAGATAAAACCTTGTGATCTGAGAGAATATTAGTTAAAACTTCACATTTCACTGGCAGTATTTTTTCTGAACCTAAAACAAAATCTATCCTGGAGCTACATGTAGAATTGCTCCAGGTGAAACCAGCGTCTATAGGGCTATCCTTGTTACATTCTTTATACACATCAGTTAATTTACAATCATTTATAATATTGCTTAACATTCCAGACGTTTTGTCATAATTTCTACTCACGGAACCGGAGCGTCGGCTTTCGCCTTTTAAAATACAATTAAAATCACCTGCCAGGATAAAAGGTTCAGAAATGTTAATAAATAAAGGTAAAATTTCCAGCATATCAGCCCTTTCATTTTTATCAGGTGACCCATAAAAATTTAAAAACTGCCATCTTGTCCCATCAATAAAAGCCTTAACTAAAAGAATACGACCCGGTAAAATATCTTGGATAAAATCAATAGACACATTTCCCTTAAAAAGTATAGCTACCCCGGCTGATCCAGTTGCATTTGATCCAGACCAGACCGATGGACCATGTTTCCACTCTTCCTTATATTTTTTGTAAGAAATCTTATGAGGGATATGACATTCTTGTAAAAAGAAAACAGAAGCTGTAAAACAGGTTAAAAAATGTAAAACAGTAGCTCTTCTGGTCTTGGATCCTATGCCTCTCACATTGAGGGAAACACCACTAATGTCAGCCATCATAACAAATGGTTAGGAAGAAACAAAAACTGAACTTTACCTATCCGATGGACGGATCAGACCACTTGGACTTTCACCAACGCCCTCTTCTGAATCCACCGTTATCAAAGAGTCTTCATCATCGGAGAAGGAACATTCACTTAAATTAAGACCCGACGCTACTGGGGTGTAGCTCGGAAGGATATTGAGAGAAAGGTTACACTGGGTCTCCATAGGCTGACCATTTAGGTCCTCATCAGGTGGGTCTCCGAGAGGCTCCGCACTCCCCTGCTGACCCGCAGAGGGTCGTAACACAAGGGCAGGCTGCGCACATGGCGGAGCCTCAGAGTCCCCGGAGGCAGCCAGGTTCGGGGCCCCACCTGGGGCAGCAGAGCCCCGGGACCTCGGGATTCCAGAGTCTACACCCCCGTGAGGGGATGTATCCATCTCCTCCCTATTAGCCACCTCCACGGAACCATTATTTTTCTTATTATGAGACCTCACCAAATGCCACGTACCGCCCTCGCTCTCGTGAGACCCAGTGGGAATTTTGGGCTCGGTGTCAGCCTTTTGGCGCTCTTTTTTGGCCTTACCGACCGCCCCTTTATGATCTTTCTCAGCCTTCCTTTTAGCCTCCTTATGGTCTTTCAGCCAGCTCCTGGGCTCCTGTGAGTTACCTGTCATTGACTCGGAGGGATTGTTACTAGTCGAAGCGCCCTTATCACCTCCCGAGGCTCCAGGTTGCTGTTCCTCCTCCTGAGGGGTGGTCTGATTGGCCCGTCCATTCCCGGATGTCTTGGACTTCTCCTTTTGTTTTTGTTCATCCTCTCTGAACCTGTGAGGGCAAGAAAAATAGAAATGACCAGGTGTCCGACAAAAAGAGCATTTTTTTTCATTTGGGCACTCCTTTGTGTCATGTTCAGTACTGGCACAATTTCTACAAGTGGCACCACAACTATCCTTAGAGTGCCCATAGAGACCACAATACCTACAGAAAAGTGGCATTCCTGAGAAAAAAAAATCCCCATTAGTTTGCCCTATTTTAAATCGTGCTGGAGGAAGTCTCACACCTCCAGGGAATTTTGGGTCTCTTTCACATTTTACTAAAAACTTCCATTTTGAGGTCCAGATGTTAAACTCATTCAACACTTTCCCAATCAATTTCACACTTTTAAAATAAACTGACAAAAAGGAAATAACCTCTGGTGCCGTTATGAAGGGTGAGAAGATTTTCACAACCACCATCTTTACCTCATCCAGGACGTGCTCGATAATCTGAATCCCTTTTAGACCAGGGCTATTTTCTACCGACTTAACTCTGGACAAAACATCTTTGAAAATACCTTCGCCAGTAAAGGTTACATCATAGTCTCCACGTCGAGGATAATCCTGGATAGAAAGGATTTAGTTGGTTCTGACGTGGAGCAGTTTCTCAAGCACGTCCTGGACTACATATCCCAGATTCCGCATATCGGAACCACCAGCCGTAAAGCGGACCCTTATGGTGTTCTTGAGCCTCGCATATAGAGGCATGAGGTTGGGGTCAACCTCCATGGTATGGCGCAACAAAATGCAAATTGCAACCGCCTGCAATCTGCGCCTTCAGAGCTTTGTGATAAAGCACCTGAAGGCTGGGGGATCGCTGCCCGTTACCCTAGGACTAATCCCTCTCCCTAATAGCAGCAGGCAGGTGAAGCCCACCGAAGTGGACGATCCTGCCAGGCCAAGGAGAGGGGTACCTGAGTGCCCTTCAACTGAAACCTCCTGCTGTGAAGCACTTGGTCTCAGCCAAAAGGCCGAGAAGCGATAACCAGAATTGGTTTCCGACTACGGTGCCACCCAAGGATTCTGAAAAGTCCATTTGTGGAGATGGCCACCTGGACTCCCGTTAAGAAGACATGCTGTCAACCTCTAGATCCCTCACATGCCTGCACTTTTCGGCTTGCTGCTGCTGCAATCCACGCGTTTTAGATCTACATAACTCCACCTCTTTTAGCACAGTACCCTCATCCCCCGGCTGTTCCCACCCGCCTCAACACCGTTGGAAGGGAGGAGAACCAATTAAGGCGGGGGGGGGGGTGGAACGAGCAGCTGTCTACCCTTAGCAGGAGGGTTGCTGATTAATTACCTCTCCTGCTGCTGCTGCTGCTGGCTGTCCAGCAGCAGACTGAAGGTGGCTGCTGCTGTGCGCAGGTATATAAAGGCTCAGAGCCTATTATGACACGCGCAGCCAGCGTTCCATTGCCACATTCCGTCTACTGCAGGCGGGATACCTGGATGGCTGAATGTCACTGAGAAGCTCACAGAGACCGCCATAAGCAACAGTTTAAAAGAATGCCACAGACTAATCAACCAAACTTTTTGGGTTGGTTTCTCTTTTATAGTCTGCAGGCATTAAATGAAAGAAGTCAGTGTTCCAGCAGAGGGAGACAACGTTTCAGAAAAGGCATTGTAGCAAACCAAAAAAGAAATTTTAAGCGCAGCAGAGTAACCAGCTCACATACCTGTTAGCTCAGGTGAGTTTAAAAGGCTGCTGTTGATAACAAGGGCATTTGCTAAATAGATGGTGTGTGTGCAACAATATACTGAAAGGTCAATTATATTGTGCAGCTTATCTCACCACCTGTAGTTATTTAGGTGAAAGCTCCAAAATGCTTGCCTAATATGTCTGTTTATCCAAAAGGAAGTATAGAGGGAGAGCTAGATAGATAGCATTGCATTACATTACATTACATGGCAATGCAATGCACAGTTGCTGAAGTTGAACCAAAATGAGCTTGTCATCTGGCTTCTGCAACTTTTAACATGAAAAATCCAATGAGGAGAAGAAAAGCAAAGCCAAAGAGTCCATCCCAAAATCCGACAAACAAGCAAAATGAACAAAAAGCATTGAATTCAATTCTTTCTGATTTTAGAAACTGCATTAAAGAAGGGGTGCACCGGTCCTGGAGATACTGCAATACCAGGTCAATGCGTGGAGTGGACAGAGCAAGCTCTTTTTCCATCTCCCTGTTCTAAAAATCCATTTAATATATGGTCCCCAGATAGGGGACGTATCAGATATTAAACTGATAAGAACAGATACTACACTTGATCTTAGCCAAAAGGCCGAGAAGCGATAACCAGAATTGGTTTCCGACTACGGTGCCACCCAAGGATTCTGAAAAGTCCATTTGTGGAGATGGCCACCTGGACTCCCGTTAAGAAGACATGCTGTCAACCTCTAGATCCCTCACATGCCTGCACTTTTCGGCTTGCTGCTGCTGCAATCCACGCGTTTTAGATCTGCATAACTCCACCTCTTTTAGCACAGTACCCTCAACCCCCGGCTGTTCCCACCCGCCTCAACACCGTTGGAAGGGAGGAGAACCAATTAAGGCGGGGGGGGGGTGGAACGAGCAGCTGTCTACCCTTAGCAGGAGGGTTGCTGATTAATTACCTCTCCTGCTGCTGCTGCTGCTGGCTGTCCAGCAGCAGACTGAAGGTGGCTGCTGCTGTGCGCAGGTATATAAAGGCTCAGAGCCTATTATGACACGCGCAGCCAGCGTTCCATTGCCACATTCCGTCTACTGCAGGCGGGATACCTGGATGGCTGAATGTCACTGAGAAGCTCACAGAGACCGCCATAAGCAACAGTTTAAAAGAATGCCACAGACTAATGTAGCACCCTGAGGATTCGGCTGCTACAGGGGTATTGCACCTCAACCCAGAGGTGTGATATTCCACTCCCGGGTAAGGAAGGAGTGTGGAACTGAGCTCAGATAGACTGCATGCACTACATACATCCCATTCCAGAGGAGCAGGCCGACGGTACTCCCACTTAGAAATGTGCAGGTACAACCGAGCCTGTTCCTGGCTGGAGTGGGAGGGGGGTGGTACATCCCATGTAGTGTAGGGGCAGATAGGGGGAGCAGTCTGGGTAGTGATAGGAGCTCATTGGGTGCTGGTCACCTGAGCTCACACATAGAGGGATATATAAGGAGGGCACCAACTTAGATCAGGGTCAGACGCTGAGAACAAGTCAGTTGGAGAGAGAGAAGGAAACAGCAGCCCTGGAGAGAGAGAGAGGAGAAAGAAAGAGAAAGACCCAGAGGGGGAAGACTGAAGGGACCCAAGAACCCAAATTAGAGCACCGGGTGAGGAGTCAGCAAGAGGGTACCGGAACCCAAGCTGGTGGGGGCAAAAACAATCCCCAGCCAGAGACCAGAGATCGTGGGCAGCGTTTACCACGGTCACCCACCACATTCACCCTGAAGGCAAACCACATGAAGGGTCAGGGAACCCAGGGCCAAGGGTGTCCCAAAAGAAGGCCCGAGGGAGCTGGACCTAGGTGAATCCCTGGTGGGGACGGCTGAAGAAAGGACAGAGGGAGAGCTCAGGGCCACGCTCCGGACTTGTTTGGGGGTTGGCTGGATCCAGGACCTGGTGGACGCAGCACGGCTCGGGTGGTCACTAGCAGCTGGAGTGACCGAAACATCAGCAGTAAGTAAACACCCTTAACTGCACAACCCGAGTCTGTCTTCATTGCCGGCTGCACCGCACCACCGCAACCCCCATCCTCTGCGCCTGTCCCCTCTGAGGCTATACCCCTCCCGTTGGGGGTTATCCCACCAAGCTGCACATCCACCATCAGCCTCAGCGGACCCTGCTGCAGCGGCGGCCACAGTGACCGCATCACAACGGGTGGCGTAGTCGACATAAAAGAACTTTAATAACATCTGTAGGACTGCCACATAACACTTAGCTTGACGCCCTGGGCACGGGACCGGGTCACAGCCGCTCGGAGACTACAACCCCCCATCCGATCCGGTGCCGGGTATTCCCCTCAAAAAGGAATATGTCCCAGGGGGCGCGTCAACTTTGGCGTAGTCGGCAGGATTACGTGCCCGCAACACCCGGGTACTGCGTGCCTGAAGAAAAGTGCAAGTTTACCTCAGAAAGAAGTCTCCCGCCGGTTCCGGAGGGTCCACGCCATCGGACTCCATCACCAGTCGTTTCCCGCCGATTGTCCGCCATTTCCAGCTTGTTCCCGCCATCTGCAGAGTTTCCCGCCACTGGGAAGCGATTCCCGCCAAAACCGCAGATTTCCCGCCTTGGAAGAGCAGCGGACGCCATTATGGGCGTGCCAAAGGAGGGCAAGAGGCCACCTCCCATCGTGGGCCAGGACAGAAAATGGCGCCAAAAGTGGAAACCGCCCCCACCAACAGAGACTGTGATGCTGGAGGTGTCTGTCAGCGTGAAAGAACTACCCCTGGAGCTGACAGTCACCGAGTTGCCCCGGGACCGCCCTCTAAGTGGGAGGAGACGAAAGAGGAGAGAAAAGATGGGTGTCGCTTGGAGCAGTCTGGAGCGAGCGCACCCGGAGGCAGGAAGCCTGGAAAGGAGCAGCAGAAAAGCTCACCCGGAGATGGAAAGAGAGCAGAACAGCACCGGCCCGCTGGCCAGGAGTCTGCTAGAGACCGAGGAAGGAGGGCAGAGCAGCACCGGCCCGCTGGCCAGGAGCCTGCCGGAAGCCGAGCAGAGCAGCACCGACCCGATGGTCAGGAGCCTGCTAGAGTCCACAACCCCGCTAGGTCTAGCGGAGATCCTAGCGCAGCTCCCCCGAGACCGGGAGTGTGCACAAACAGCCCTGGAGGGCCTCGCACGGAGGATGGCCCGGGTACAGCGGGAGATACTGGCGGAGTGGAGCCGGGAGATGGCTCAGCACGCAGAGACCAGTCAGCGGAGCACGCTACCCTGGAAGAGGAAGCAGACCGCCTCTGAGGATGGCGCAGGAGGACCCAAGGCCGGAGACGGCGCCGAGGAGGGAGCCGAACGCATGGAGGCAGGTAAAGGGGACGCCTATACCCCAAGCCGTGACACCGCTCACCTGCCCCAGCTCCCCGTCGCAGAGCCCGAAAGTCCCCCTGCTGTGCCCGTAGCCGCCAGGTCACCGCCATGGACTAGGCCCCGACCGGAAGCCGCCGCAGCGACCCCTGTGACGTCGCGCGCCCCGACCCGGAGCGTGACAAAGCAGGAAGTACCACCAGCCTGGTCGCAAGGCCTAGTACCTCCGGGCGCCGCACCACCAACAGCGCCCCCTACCTCCGCGGAGCCTCCGGCCTGGCCGCAAGGCCAGGTAGCCCAGGGCGCCGCCGTCCTAACGGTGCCCTTCACCTTCCAGGTGCCCCAGGCCTGGCCGCAAGGCCTGGGCAACCCGGGCGCCACCACCACCGCGCCCGCGCCCGCAATACCTAGGGTGCCACACCTGGGGGAGGACCTCTTCGGCCAGCTCACATGGCCGGACGGGCGGCCCTTCATCTGGCCCGAAGGGTACCCTGAGCTGGAGCGGCAGCAAAGACTAGGGCCCTTGTGTGAGCCCCTAATCCCGGCTCCGAAGCCCGTGGCTCGGGTCTCGCCTCCTCTAGCAGAAGCCCAATTCGTGTGGGACCCCACGGGAGAAGATTTGATGGGGTTCACCGGAGAAACTCGGGCAGCCGCAGCTGAACGTACAGAGTGTTGCCGTCAACAGCTGGCAGAGTTTAAGAGAGAACGGGAGGAGAGGCGGGTCAGAGAACAACAGGCCCAAATCCAGAGCGCGGAGCAGAAGAGCCGGACTAGGAGGAACCCCCGTGCAGCGCATTGTCCCCGCACCATCGGGACAGTGATAAAGTTCAACCCGCAGCATGGGTGGGGCTTTATTCGGGACCGTAACAACCGCGGTGACGTTTTTGTGACTCGCAGAGACGTCGAGTCCCACCTGCCGGAAGGTCACAAAGGCCGTGACCTCTACGTCGGAGACGAGGTCACTTTCACCCGGCACAAGTGTGCCAAAGGACCTTACGCCCTCCACGTACACCGCCTGACGGAGGAGGAGTTGCGGTGCGAGGAGGAGGAGCAAGAGGACCCGGACGGGTCTGAAGTAACAACCAGCTATAAGCAAAGAGCAGGAGGAAGACGCCGTTGAGTGCGGCAGAGCAGGTGTTGTAAATAGTTACCCAATCAGGGTATAAAGGAACTGGAACTGTTGTTGCTGCTAAAATAGTCCCCGTTGGGACCAGTGAACTGTTTTACCCGTTAACCCCTTCATCCTACAGGCTGAGGACTGTGAGCAGCCATTCCCTTCCCTCTACCTGGCCGAGGACTGAGAGCGGCCAACTTCCAACTTCCCTGTATATAGTTGCGCGTCCTAAAGCGCCCCCTACCGGTTTTATAGAAAGCCAGTTTTTTCTAAGAGACTGTCGCACTTTTCCCGGACACACGTTGCACAGTGTCCGGAGGAGGAACCAGAGACAAGAGAAGTCTACGAGAAAGTTTTATCTGATAAGATATGTTATATATATAATGTCTTATATGTTTTATATGTTAATATAAAAATTTTGTATGTTTTGGTGTTTTATGTCTTACAGCCCGAGGACGTGCTGTGATTTACCAGGGGGGAATGTAGCACCCTGAGGATTCGGCTGCTACAGGGGTATTGCACCTCAACCCAGAGGTGTGATATTCCACTCCCGGGTAAGGAAGGAGTGTGGAACTGAGCTCAGATAGACTGCATGCACTACATACATCCCATTCCAGAGGAGCAGGCCGACGGTACTCCCACTTAGAAATGTGCAGGTACAACCGAGCCTGTTCCTGGCTGGAGTGGGAGGGGGGTGGTACATCCCATGTAGTGTAGGGGCAGATAGGGGGAGCAGTCTGGGTAGTGATAGGAGCTCATTGGGTGCTGGTCACCTGAGCTCACACATAGAGGGATATATAAGGAGGGCACCAACTTAGATCAGGGTCAGACGCTGAGAACAAGTCAGTTGGAGAGAGAGAAGGAAACAGCAGCCCTGGAGAGAGAGAGAGGAGAAAGAAAGAGAAAGACCCAGAGGGGGAAGACTGAAGGGACCCAAGAACCCAAATTAGAGCACCGGGTGAGGAGTCAGCAAGAGGGTACCGGAACCCAAGCTGGTGGGGGCAAAAACAATCCCCAGCCAGAGACCGGAGATCGTGGGCAGCGTTTACCACGGTCACCCACCACATTCACCCTGAAGGCAAACCACATGAAGGGTCAGGGAACCCAGGGCCAAGGGTGTCCCAAAAGAAGGCCCGAGGGAGCTGGACCTAGGTGAATCCCTGGTGGGGACGGCTGAAGAAAGGACAGAGGGAGAGCTCAGGGCCACGCTCCGGACTTGTTTGGGGGTTGGCTGGATCCAGGACCTGGTGGACGCAGCACGGCTCGGGTGGTCACTAGCAGCTGGAGTGACCGAAACATCAGCAGTAAGTAAACACCCTTAACTGCACAACCCGAGTCTGTCTTCATTGCCGGCTGCACCGCACCACCGCAACCCCCATCCTCTGCGCCTGTCCCCTCTGAGGCTATACCCCTCCCGTTGGGGGTTATCCCACCAAGCTGCACATCCACCATCAGCCTCAGCGGACCCTGCTGCAGCGGCGGCCACAGTGACCGCATCACAACGGGTGGCGTAGTCGACATAAAAGAACTTTAATAACATCTGTAGGACTGCCACATAACACTTAGCTTGACGCCCTGGGCACGGGACCGGGTCACAGCCGCTCGGAGACTACAACCCCCCATCCGATCCGGTGCCGGGTATTCCCCTCAAAAAGGAATATGTCCCAGGGGGCGCGTCACTAATCAACCAAACTTTTTGGGTTGGTTTCTCTTTTATAGTCTGCAGGCATTAAATGAAAGAAGTCAGTGTTCCAGCAGAGGGAGACAACGTTTCAGAAAAGGCATTGTAGCAAACCAAAAAAGAAATTTTAAGCGCAGCAGAGTAACCAGCTCACATACCTGTTAGCTCAGGTGAGTTTAAAAGGCTGCTGTTGATAACAAGGGCATTTGCTAAATAGATGGTGTGTGTGCAACAATATACTGAAAGGTCAATTATATTGTGCAGCTTATCTCACCACCTGTAGTTATTTAGGTGAAAGCTCCAAAATGCTTGCCTAATATGTCTGTTTATCCAAAAGGAAGTATAGAGGGAGAGCTAGATAGATAGCATTGCATTACATTACATTACATGGCAATGCAATGCACAGTTGCTGAAGTTGAACCAAAATGAGCTTGTCATCTGGCTTCTGCAACTTTTAACATGAAAAATCCAATGAGGAGAAGAAAAGCAAAGCCAAAGAGTCCATCCCAAAATCCGACAAACAAGCAAAATGAACAAAAAGCATTGAATTCAATTCTTTCTGATTTTAGAAACTGCATTAAAGAAGGGGTGCACCGGTCCTGGAGATACTGCAATACCAGGTCAATGCGTGGAGTGGACAGAGCAAGCTCTTTTTCCATCTCCCTGTTCTAAAAATCCATTTAATATATGGTCCCCAGATAGGGGACGTATCAGATATTAAACTGATAAGAACAGATACTACACTTGATCTTAGCCAAAAGGCCGAGAAGCGATAACCAGAATTGGTTTCCGACTACGGTGCCACCCAAGGATTCTGAAAAGTCCATTTGTGGAGATGGCCACCTGGACTCCCGTTAAGAAGACATGCTGTCAACCTCTAGATCCCTCACATGCCTGCACTTTTCGGCTTGCTGCTGCTGCAATCCACGCGTTTTAGATCTGCATAACTCCACCTCTTTTAGCACAGTACCCTCAACCCCCGGCTGTTCCCACCCGCCTCAACACCGTTGGAAGGGAGGAGAACCAATTAAGGCGGGGGGGGGGGTGGAACGAGCAGCTGTCTACCCTTAGCAGGAGGGTTGCTGATTAATTACCTCTCCTGCTGCTGCTGCTGCTGGCTGTCCAGCAGCAGACTGAAGGTGGCTGCTGCTGTGCGCAGGTATATAAAGGCTCAGAGCCTATTATGACACGCGCAGCCAGCGTTCCATTGCCACATTCCGTCTACTGCAGGCGGGATACCTGGATGGCTGAATGTCACTGAGAAGCTCACAGAGACCGCCATAAGCAACAGTTTAAAAGAATGCCACAGACTAATCAACCAAACTTTTTGGGTTGGTTTCTCTTTTATAGTCTGCAGGCATTAAATGAAAGAAGTCAGTGTTCCAGCAGAGGGAGACAACGTTTCAGAAAAGGCATTGTAGCAAACCAAAAAAGAAATTTTAAGCGCAGCAGAGTAACCAGCTCACATACCTGTTAGCTCAGGTGAGTTTAAAAGGCTGCTGTTGATAACAAGGGCATTTGCTAAATAGATGGTGTGTGTGCAACAATATACTGAAAGGTCAATTATATTGTGCAGCTTATCTCACCACCTGTAGTTATTTAGGTGAAAGCTCCAAAATGCTTGCCTAATATGTCTGTTTATCCAAAAGGAAGTATAGAGGGAGAGCTAGATAGATAGCATTGCATTACATTACATTACATGGCAATGCAATGCACAGTTGCTGAAGTTGAACCAAAATGAGCTTGTCATCTGGCTTCTGCAACTTTTAACATGAAAAATCCAATGAGGAGAAGAAAAGCAAAGCCAAAGAGTCCATCCCAAAATCCGACAAACAAGCAAAATGAACAAAAAGCATTGAATTCAATTCTTTCTGATTTTAGAAACTGCATTAAAGAAGGGGTGCACCGGTCCTGGAGATACTGCAATACCAGGTCAATGCGTGGAGTGGACAGAGCAAGCTCTTTTTCCATCTCCCTGTTCTAAAAATCCATTTAATATATGGTCCCCAGATAGGGGACATATCAGATATTAAACTGATAAGAACAGATACTACACTTGATCTTAGCCAAAAGGCCGAGAAGCGATAACCAGAATTGGTTTCCGACTACGGTGCCACCCAAGGATTCTGAAAAGTCCATTTGTGGAGATGGCCACCTGGACTCCCGTTAAGAAGACATGCTGTCAACCTCTAGATCCCTCACATGCCTGCACTTTTCGGCTTGCTGCTGCTGCAATCCACGCGTTTTAGATCTGCATAACTCCACCTCTTTTAGCACAGTACCCTCAACCCCCGGCTGTTCCCACCCGCCTCAACACCGTTGGAAGGGAGGAGAACCAATTAAGGCGGGGGGGGGGTGGAACGAGCAGCTGTCTACCCTTAGCAGGAGGGTTGCTGATTAATTACCTCTCCTGCTGCTGCTGCTGGCTGTCCAGCAGCAGACTGAAGGTGGCTGCTGCTGTGCGCAGGTATATAAAGGCTCAGAGCCTATTATGACACGCGCAGCCAGCGTTCCATTGCCACATTCCGTCTACTGCAGGCGGGATACCTGGATGGCTGAATGTCACTGAGAAGCTCACAGAGACCGCCATAAGCAACAGTTTAAAAGAATGCCACAGACTAATCAACCAAACTTTTTGGGTTGGTTTCTCTTTTATAGTCTGCAGGCATTAAATGAAAGAAGTCAGTGTTCCAGCAGAGGGAGACAACGTTTCAGAAAAGGCATTGTAGCAAACCAAAAAAGAAATTTTAAGCGCAGCAGAGTAACCAGCTCACATACCTGTTAGCTCAGGTGAGTTTAAAAGGCTGCTGTTGATAACAAGGGCATTTGCTAAATAGATGGTGTGTATGCAACAATATACTGAAAGGTCAATTATATTGTGCAGCTTATCTCACCACCTGTAGTTATTTAGGTGAAAGCTCCAAAATGCTTGCCTAATATGTCTGTTTATCCAAAAGGAAGTATAGAGGGAGAGCTAGATAGATAGCATTGCATTACATTACATTACATGGCAATGCAATGCACAGTTGCTGAAGTTGAACCAAAATGAGCTTGTCATGTGGCTTCTGCAACTTTTAACATGAAAAATCCAATGAGGAGAAGAAAAGCAAAGCCAAAGAGTCCATCCCAAAATCCGACAAACAAGCAAAATGAACAAAAAGCATTGAATTCAATTCTTTCTGATTTTAGAAACTGCATTAAAGAAGGGGTGCACCGGTCCTGAAGATACTGCAATACCAGGTCAATGCGTGGAGTGGACAGAGCAAGCTCTTTTTCCATCTCCCTGTTCTAAAAATCCATTTAATATATGGTCCCCAGATAGGGGACGTATCAGATATTAAACTGATAAGAACAGATACTACACTTGATCTTAGCCAAAAGGCCGAGAAGCGATAACCAGAATTGGTTTCCGACTACGGTGCCACCCAAGGATTCTGAAAAGTCCATTTGTGGAGATGGCCACCTGGACTCCCGTTAAGAAGACATGCTGTCAACCTCTAGATCCCTCACATGCCTGCACTTTTCGGCTTGCTGCTGCTGCAATCCACGTGTTTTAGATCTGCATAACTCCACCTCTTTTAGCACAGTACCCTCAACCCCCGGCTGTTCCCACCCGCCTCAACACCGTTGGAAGGGAGGAGAACCAATTAAGGCGGGGGGGGGGGTGGAACGAGCAGCTGTCTACCCTTAGCAGGAGGGTTGCTGATTAATTACCTCTCCTGCTGCTGCTGCTGCTGGCTGTCCAGCAGCAGACTGAAGGTGGCTGCTGCTGTGCGCAGGTATATAAAGGCTCAGAGCCTATTATGACACGCGCAGCCAGCGTTCCATTGCCACATTCCGTCTACTGCAGGCGGGATACCTGGATGGCTGAATGTCACTGAGAAGCTCACAGAGACCGCCATAAGCAACAGTTTAAAAGAATGCCACAGACTAATCAACCAAACTTTTTGGGTTGGTTTCTCTTTTATAGTCTGCAGGCATTAAATGAAAGAAGTCAGTGTTCCAGCAGAGGGAGACAACGTTTCAGAAAAGGCATTGTAGCAAACCAAAAAAGAAATTTTAAGCGCAGCAGAGTAACCAGCTCACATACCTGTTAGCTCAGGTGAGTTTAAAAGGCTGCTGTTGATAACAAGGGCATTTGCTAAATAGATGGTGTGTGTGCAACAATATACTGAAAGGTCAATTATATTGTGCAGCTTATCTCACCACCTGTAGTTATTTAGGTGAAAGCTCCAAAATGCTTGCCTAATATGTCTGTTTATCCAAAAGGAAGTATAGAGGGAGAGCTAGATAGATAGCATTGCATTACATTACATTACATGGCAATGCAATGCACAGTTGCTGAAGTTGAACCAAAATGAGCTTGTCATCTGGCTTCTGCAACTTTTAACATGAAAAATCCAATGAGGAGAAGAAAAGCAAAGCCAAAGAGTCCATCCCAAAATCCGACAAACAAGCAAAATGAACAAAAAGCATTGAATTCAATTCTTTCTGATTTTAGAAACTGCATTAAAGAAGGGGTGCACCGGTCCTGGAGATACTGCAATACCAGGTCAATGCGTGGAGTGGACAGAGCAAGCTCTTTTTCCATCTCCCTGTTCTAAAAATCCATTTAATATATGGTCCCCAGATAGGGGACGTATCAGATATTAAACTGATAAGAACAGATACTACACTTGATCTTAGCCAAAAGGCCGAGAAGCGATAACCAGAATTGGTTTCCGACTACGGTGCCACCCAAGGATTCTGAAAAGTCCATTTGTGGAGATGGCCACCTGGACTCCCGTTAAGAAGACATGCTGTCAACCTCTAGATCCCTCACATGCCTGCACTTTTCGGCTTGCTGCTGCTGCAATCCACGCGTTTTAGATCTGCATAACTCCACCTCTTTTAGCACAGTACCCTCAACCCCCGGCTGTTCCCACCCGCCTCAACACCGTTGGAAGGGAGGAGAACCAATTAAGGCGGGGGGGGGGTGGAACGAGCAGCTGTCTACCCTTAGCAGGAGGGTTGCTGATTAATTACCTCTCCTGCTGCTGCTGCTGGCTGTCCAGCAGCAGACTGAAGGTGGCTGCTGCTGTGCGCAGGTATATAAAGGCTCAGAGCCTATTATGACACGCGCAGCCAGCGTTCCATTGCCACATTCCGTCTACTGCAGGCGGGATACCTGGATGGCTGAATGTCACTGAGAAGCTCACAGAGACCGCCATAAGCAACAGTTTAAAAGAATGCCACAGACTAATCAACCAAACTTTTTGGGTTGGTTTCTCTTTTATAGTCTGCAGGCATTAAATGAAAGAAGTCAGTGTTCCAGCAGAGGGAGACAACGTTTCAGAAAAGGCATTGTAGCAAACCAAAAAAGAAATTTTAAGCGCAGCAGAGTAACCAGCTCACATACCTGTTAGCTCAGGTGAGTTTAAAAGGCTGCTGTTGATAACAAGGGCATTTGCTAAATAGATGGTGTGTATGCAACAATATACTGAAAGGTCAATTATATTGTGCAGCTTATCTCACCACCTGTAGTTATTTAGGTGAAAGCTCCAAAATGCTTGCCTAATATGTCTGTTTATCCAAAAGGAAGTATAGAGGGAGAGCTAGATAGATAGCATTGCATTACATTACATTACATGGCAATGCAATGCACAGTTGCTGAAGTTGAACCAAAATGAGCTTGTCATGTGGCTTCTGCAACTTTTAACATGAAAAATCCAATGAGGAGAAGAAAAGCAAAGCCAAAGAGTCCATCCCAAAATCCGACAAACAAGCAAAATGAACAAAAAGCATTGAATTCAATTCTTTCTGATTTTAGAAACTGCATTAAAGAAGGGGTGCACCGGTCCTGAAGATACTGCAATACCAGGTCAATGCGTGGAGTGGACAGAGCAAGCTCTTTTTCCATCTCCCTGTTCTAAAAATCCATTTAATATATGGTCCCCAGATAGGGGACGTATCAGATATTAAACTGATAAGAACAGATACTACACTTGATCTTAGCCAAAAGGCCGAGAAGCGATAACCAGAATTGGTTTCCGACTACGGTGCCACCCAAGGATTCTGAAAAGTCCATTTGTGGAGATGGCCACCTGGACTCCCGTTAAGAAGACATGCTGTCAACCTCTAGATCCCTCACATGCCTGCACTTTTCGGCTTGCTGCTGCTGCAATCCACGTGTTTTAGATCTGCATAACTCCACCTCTTTTAGCACAGTACCCTCAACCCCCGGCTGTTCCCACCCGCCTCAACACCGTTGGAAGGGAGGAGAACCAATTAAGGCGGGGGGGGGGGTGGAACGAGCAGCTGTCTACCCTTAGCAGGAGGGTTGCTGATTAATTACCTCTCCTGCTGCTGCTGCTGCTGGCTGTCCAGCAGCAGACTGAAGGTGGCTGCTGCTGTGCGCAGGTATATAAAGGCTCAGAGCCTATTATGACACGCGCAGCCAGCGTTCCATTGCCACATTCCGTCTACTGCAGGCGGGATACCTGGATGGCTGAATGTCACTGAGAAGCTCACAGAGACCGCCATAAGCAACAGTTTAAAAGAATGCCACAGACTAATCAACCAAACTTTTTGGGTTGGTTTCTCTTTTATAGTCTGCAGGCATTAAATGAAAGAAGTCAGTGTTCCAGCAGAGGGAGACAACGTTTCAGAAAAGGCATTGTAGCAAACCAAAAAAGAAATTTTAAGCGCAGCAGAGTAACCAGCTCACATACCTGTTAGCTCAGGTGAGTTTAAAAGGCTGCTGTTGATAACAAGGGCATTTGCTAAATAGATGGTGTGTGTGCAACAATATACTGAAAGGTCAATTATATTGTGCAGCTTATCTCACCACCTGTAGTTATTTAGGTGAAAGCTCCAAAATGCTTGCCTAATATGTCTGTTTATCCAAAAGGAAGTATAGAGGGAGAGCTAGATAGATAGCATTGCATTACATTACATTACATGGCAATGCAATGCACAGTTGCTGAAGTTGAACCAAAATGAGCTTGTCATCTGGCTTCTGCAACTTTTAACATGAAAAATCCAATGAGGAGAAGAAAAGCAAAGCCAAAGAGTCCATCCCAAAATCCGACAAACAAGCAAAATGAACAAAAAGCATTGAATTCAATTCTTTCTGATTTTAGAAACTGCATTAAAGAAGGGGTGCACCGGTCCTGGAGATACTGCAATACCAGGTCAATGCGTGGAGTGGACAGAGCAAGCTCTTTTTCCATCTCCCTGTTCTAAAAATCCATTTAATATATGGTCCCCAGATAGGGGACGTATCAGATATTAAACTGATAAGAACAGATACTACACTTGATCTTAGCCAAAAGGCCGAGAAGCGATAACCAGAATTGGTTTCCGACTACGGTGCCACCCAAGGATTCTGAAAAGTCCATTTGTGGAGATGGCCACCTGGACTCCCGTTAAGAAGACATGCTGTCAACCTCTAGATCCCTCACATGCCTGCACTTTTCGGCTTGCTGCTGCTGCAATCCACGCGTTTTAGATCTGCATAACTCCACCTCTTTTAGCACAGTACCCTCAACCCCCGGCTGTTCCCACCCGCCTCAACACCGTTGGAAGGGAGGAGAACCAATTAAGGCGGGGGGGGGGGTGGAACGAGCAGCTGTCTACCCTTAGCAGGAGGGTTGCTGATTAATTACCTCTCCTGCTGCTGCTGCTGCTGGCTGTCCAGCAGCAGACTGAAGGTGGCTGCTGCTGTGCGCAGGTATATAAAGGCTCAGAGCCTATTATGACACGCGCAGCCAGCGTTCCATTGCCACATTCCGTCTACTGCAGGCGGGATACCTGGATGGCTGAATGTCACTGAGAAGCTCACAGAGACCGCCATAAGCAACAGTTTAAAAGAATGCCACAGACTAATCAACCAAACTTTTTGGGTTGGTTTCTCTTTTATAGTCTGCAGGCATTAAATGAAAGAAGTCAGTGTTCCAGCAGAGGGAGACAACGTTTCAGAAAAGGCATTGTAGCAAACCAAAAAAGAAATTTTAAGCGCAGCAGAGTAACCAGCTCACATACCTGTTAGCTCAGGTGAGTTTAAAAGGCTGCTGTTGATAACAAGGGCATTTGCTAAATAGATGGTGTGTGTGCAACAATATACTGAAAGGTCAATTATATTGTGCAGCTTATCTCACCACCTGTAGTTATTTAGGTGAAAGCTCCAAAATGCTTGCCTAATATGTCTGTTTATCCAAAAGGAAGTATAGAGGGAGAGCTAGATAGATAGCATTGCATTACATTACATTACATGGCAATGCAATGCACAGTTGCTGAAGTTGAACCAAAATGAGCTTGTCATCTGGCTTCTGCAACTTTTAACATGAAAAATCCAATGAGGAGAAGAAAAGCAAAGCCAAAGAGTCCATCCCAAAATCCGACAAACAAGCAAAATGAACAAAAAGCATTGAATTCAATTCTTTCTGATTTTAGAAACTGCATTAAAGAAGTGGTGCACCGGTCCTGGAGATACTGCAATACCAGGTCAATGCGTGGAGTGGACAGAGCAAGCTCTTTTTCCATCTCCCTGTTCTAAAAATCCATTTAATATATGGTCCCCAGATAGGGGACGTATCAGATATTAAACTGATAAGAACAGATTTTTTTTTTTAATTTGGCTATCCCCTGCAGAGGGATAAAACCGTTTATTAAAATTTTAACAAATTACAAGCATAATTACACAAATACCAAACGTTAAGACAAGTGAAATTTCCAAAACAAAAAAATACAAAGATTTTAAATAATTAGGTTCCATTGGTCAACAAGCCATTTTTTGGAAATATGTATATTCTTCTTTTTGTCAATTAAATAATAAGTATACATTTCACATAAACATAAACTTAAAACATCATTCACTGATAAAACATCTTGTTTAAAAATAGCAATGTTGCGCGCTTTCCAGAGAGATGACTTGGCGCAGTTCACTGTCTTCCAAGCCATTGTTTACTGGTCCATTGTGGGGCATTCCATAAGTCCGTATAGCACAGTTTTATATGTAAAGTCCTTGAGGTCTGCCACCCTTTCCAGTAGGGGGAGCAGTCTTCTCCAGAAATCCTTTGCAAAATTACATGTCCATAATAGATGTTCCACCGTTTCCTCGTCTTGGCATCCGGCTCTTGGGCAGATGGCAGACCTCACAAATCCTCTTCTGTATTGGAATGCCCGGCAAGGAAGACAGCGGTGCATGCAACTCCAAGCCAGATCTCTCTGTTCATTAAAAAGATAAAAAACGTTAATCATTTTCCAGATAGACATAGATTTGTCATCATCATATCTGTCAACATTACATATTTCCTCACTTTTACGTATTTCTTTAATTAGTTTCTTACTATTTCTTAATTCCTCTATTTTCTTAGTCCCTAAATTAAAATCGGACACTATTTTCCTTAAAATCTCATAATGCGTCGACAAATTAAAAGCATGGGGCACAGATATATTAACTTCATACCATCCAAACTTTCTCATAAAAAATCCTGTATTAAAACGCATAAAAAAGGACCAATAGTGATTCTTAAAAAGGGCATTAAAACAGTAAACGAACAGATGGATTAAAAGA
Organism: Phyllobates terribilis; assembly: GCF_046119375.1. Lineage (NCBI taxonomy): Eukaryota > Metazoa > Chordata > Amphibia > Anura > Dendrobatidae > Phyllobates > Phyllobates terribilis. The sequence goes on along the minus strand of NW_027362898.1, from coordinate 483,495 downwards.
AACCTATTAAAATCTGGAAAATCTTTACCACCTTTTACTTTTGATTTCATCACGATTTCTCTTTTCAGCTTTTCCATTTTTGAGTTCCAAAAGAAGGTAAAACAGGTTTTGGTTATCTTTTTTAAAACATTAACAGGCGGGGGGAAAACCATGCTAAGATACAATAAAAGAGGTAAAATCACCATCTTTAAAACCAATACTTTACCCTCCATTGTAAGTCTCCTCATGTTCCACATACATATTTTCGTATTTACTTTCTGTGTAACAGTTTCCCAACTATTATAACCATCATTATTTTCAGTGAATGATATACCTAAAATGGAAATGGATTCGGAGACATTAATTGGTACATCACGTAAAATCATCCCCCCAACACTTAAAATGTTACACTTATTAAAATTGATTTTAAAACCAGAAGCTAGACAAAAGGATTGCAATTGATGGAGAGTGGCCGTAAGTGATGGTGCATCTGTACACAAGACCGCCACGTCATCCATGTAGCCTACAACCTTGGCCTCCAAACCACCGCTTCCAGGCAGAGGGACACCGCATATCTGTTTATTTTGGCGTATTGCACATAACATTGGTTCCAGTGCACAGATAAACAGTAGGGGGGACAGAGGGCATCCCTGTTTCACCCCTGACCGTAAAAATACCTCTTGTGTCTTAAAACCATTCACTAAAATCTTACTTGTACAATCCTTGTAAAATGCTTTAAGCGATAGTAAAAACCCTTCTGGTATGCCCATTTTCTCTAAAACTTTAAAAAGATAAAAGTGTGAGACACGGTCAAATGCTTTTTCAAAATCAATAGATAAAATCGCCATTTTCCCCTTTCTGTCTTTTACATCCTCAATACAGTCTTTCACTAAATTCAGATTGTCCCATATACTGCGCCCCGGCACCCCACACACTTGATTAGAATGAATAACTTTGCTGATGACTTCTTTTAGACGATTTGCACAAATTTTAGCCATTATTTTATAGTCACAATTTAAAAGTGTTATTGGTCTCCAGTTTTCTAATTTTGATTTATCACCTTTTTTGTATAGGAGGGAGACTTCACCTTTCTTCCAGGAATTTAATAAAACCTTATTATTAAAAACCTCAGTAAACAAATAAAACAAATCATCTTTTAAAATATCATAAAAACATACATAAAATTCTATTGGGATGCCATCAGGACCAGGGACCTTTCCAGTTTTAAAACTTTTAATAGTTTTTAACACTTCTTGTTCCGTTAAAACTTGGGATAAAAACTCTTGGGATGCGGGATCTAAAACAGCTGTTAGTCCTTGCAGCGAATCATCCATTAATTTATTATCTATATTTTTTCCATTAAAAAGATTAGAAAAAAAAACCTCAACTTTACCCAGCATATTTTTTATATTATTCTCACCATCTATATGGTCAATTATCACTTTTTCTTTTTTATTTTTCCTAAAAAAATATCTGGAACACTTTTCATTTTCTTCTATATGTTGTACTCTAGAACGAAAAATTATCTCTTTTCCTTTTTGTTCTAGCCATTTTGAAATCTCTTCTTTTAAGTTTGAAATATCAAGTTGTACATCTATCCCATTGTCTCTGAGCTTAAATAATGTTTGTAGGCGGGTATTTAAAATTCTATATTCTTCATATTTTTCTTTGGCTCTACATATACTCTTTTTAATAAAAAAGTCTTTTATTTTTACTTTCATTCTATCCCACCATACACTCATAGTCTCATTTGTTTTTTTCCCTTTTCTACATTTCCTATAAAACTCAATAAAATCTGATAAAATCTGCGGGTCGGTTAAAAGGGATACGTTCATTTTCCAGCTTTTCTTACCACATTTTTTGTTGTCATTTACTTTTATGGTAAAGGATAAAAGTTTATGGTCTGAAAATATATTAGTTAAAACTTCACATTTGGCAGGTATTGTTTTATCTGAACCAAAAATAAAATCAATCCTAGAGCTACAATTAGCATTGCTCCAAGTGAAACCGGCGTCCTCTGGGCTATCACTATGACACTCTTTATATATGTCTATCAATTTAGCATCTTTGACTATATCATGTAGCATACCTGAGGTTTTATCGTAGTTCCTGCTTACAGAGCTGGAGCGCCGGTTTTCACCTTTTAAAACACAATTAAAATCCCCTGCTAAGATAAAAGGTTCAGAGTTATTAATAAATAATGGTAAAAGATCAAGCATTTCGGCTCTTTCATTTTTCTCTGGGGATCCATAAAAATTTAAAAACTGCCATCTAATACCATCAATAAAAGCTTTCACTAATAAAATACGACCTGGTAAAATTTCCTGAATAAAATCAATTAAAACGTTCCCTTTAAAAAGTATGGCTACACCCGCTGATCCTGCAGCATTCGATCCGGACCAGACAGATGGCCCACACTTCCACTCATCTTTATATTTTTGATATGACATTTCATGTGGGATATTACATTCTTGCAGAAAAAATACAGATGCAGTAAAACACGTAAAAAAATTAAAAAGAGCAGTTCTTCTCGTGTTACATTTTATGCCTCTCACATTGAGGGAAATACCTTTGAGTTCAGCCATCATTAGAAAATGTAGAAATTTTACTTAGGTAACTAAGAGCAATGAATTTACCTGTCCGATGAACCTGATCAGACCACTGGGCTTGCGCCTCCCTCCTCATCTGATAGTATCGTCACGAGAGTCTCCGTGGAGGAGGAAAGATTACCACATTTATATAAACCCGACGCTACACTGGCATAGCTCGGAGGGCTGGCTGGCAGAACCCGCTGGGTCTCCATTGGCTGGCCATGCAGTTCCTCATCAGGTGGGTCCCCGAGGGGTTCCGCCGCCCCTGTTTGACCTGTAGAAGGTCGTCCTATAGGAGGAGGTTGCGCACAAGGCAGAGCCTCTGACTCTTCAGAGGCAGCAAGATCCCGGTCCCCACCTGTAGCAGCGGAGACCGAAACCCCTGAGGGTCCAGCGTCCACGTCCCCTTCTGGAGAAGTGTCCATCTGTTCACCTCCTGCTGCCTCCTCTGAACCACCCTTTTTCTTTTTCTTAGGACCCACCTTTATCCACTCAGCGCCCTCAGCACTAGGAGACCCAGACTGGGCATGGGCTTCTGTGTCGGCCTTTTGCCGGTCCCTTTTGACCTTACCAGTAGTGCCCTTCTGCTCCTTCTCAGCCCTCCTTTTGGACTCTCGCAGGTCCTGCAGCCAGGTTTTGGGATTTGGTATTTTACCTGTCATAGACTCTGGAGACATTTCACTATTTGGTACGCCCTTATTGTCTCCAGAGGCTCCAGGTTGTTGTTCCTCCTCCTGAGGGGTGGTCTGATCTTTTGGTCCTTGGTCGGACGTCTTGGACTTTCCCTTTTGCTCATCTTCCCGAAATCTGTGAGGGCAAGAAAAATAAAAGTGACCTGGAGTCTGGCAAAAACTGCATTTCTTTTCCTTAGGGCATTCTTTTGTCTCATGTTCTTCACTAGCACAATTTCTACATGATACATTACAGTTTTCTTTTGAATGACCATAGCGCCCACAATTTCTGCAATATACTGGCATCCCAGAAAAGAAGAAATCCCCATTTGTTTGTCCAATTTTAAAACTGGCAGGGGGAAGCCGTATACCACCTGGTGTATTTGGATCTCTTATACACTTCACAAGAAATTTCCACTTAGATGTCCATATGTTATATTCATTAAGTATCTTCCCAATACATTTAACACTTTTAAAATAAATTGCTAAAAATGACATAATTTCTGGAGCAGAAACAAAAGGCGAAAATACTTTTACGACAACAAGTCTTACCTCATCCAGGACGTGCTCAACAATTTGTATCCCTTTCAGAACAGGACTATTTTCAACTTTTTTTAACTTTTCTAGAACATCTCTGAAAATACCTTCTCCGGTGAATGTGATGTCATAGTCACCTCTTCTAGGATAATCCTGGATGGACAGAATTTCATTCCTCTGCACGCCAAGAAGGTTCCTGAGCACGTCCTGGACTACATACCCTAATTTCCTCATATCCGAGCCACCCGCCGTGAAGTGAACTCGGATAGAGTTTTTTAGCCTCGCATAAAGAGGCACGAGGTTAGGGTCAACCTCCATGGAAACCGCAACAAGGTTGAAAATTGCAGCCGCTTGCAATCTGCGCTCCCAGTGTTCTTGTAGCGAAAGACACCTGGAAGCTGGGGGATCGCAACACGTTACCCTGGGACTAAGCCCTCTCCCTAATAGCAGCAAGCAGGTTAAGTCCACCAAAGTGGACGATCCTGCCAGGCCAAGGAGAGGGGTACCCGAGTACCCTTCAACTACAATCTCCTGCAATAAAGCACTTGATCGTAGCCAAAAGGCCGAGAAGCGATAACCAGAATTGGTTTCCGACTACGGTGCCACCCAAGGATTCTGAAAAGTCCATTTGTGGAGATGGCCACCTGGACTCCCGTTAAGAAGACATGCTGTCAACCTCAGATCCCTCACATGCCTGCACTTTTCAGCTTGCTGCTGCTGCAATCCACGCGTTTTAGATCTGCATAACTCCACCTCTTTTAGCACAGTACCCTCAACCCCCGGCTGTTCCCACCCGCCTCAACACCGTTGGAAGGGAGGAGAACCAATTAAGGCGGGGGGGGGTGGAACGAGCAGCTGTCTACCCTTAGCAGGAGGGTTGCTGATTAATTACCTCTCCTGCTGCTGCTGCTGCTGGCTGTCCAGCAGCAGACTGAAGGTGGCTGCTGCTGTGCGCAGGTATATAAAGGCACAGAGCCTATTATGACACGCGCAGCCAGCGTTCCATTGCCACATTCCGTCTACTGCAGGCGGGATACCTGGATGGCTGAATGTCACTGAGAAGCTCACAGAGACCGCCATAAGCAACAGTTTAAAAGAATGCCACAGACTAATCAACCAAACTTTTTGGGTTGGTTTCTCTTTTATAGTCTGCAGGCATTAAATGAAAGAAGTCAGTGTTCCAGCAGAGGGAGACAACGTTTCAGAAAAGGCATTGTAGCAAACCAAAAAAGAAATTTTAAGCGCAGCAGAGTAACCAGCTCACATACCTGTTAGCTCAGGTGAGTTTAAAAGGCTGCTGTTGATAACAAGGGCATTTGCTAAATAGATGGTGTGTGTGCAACAATATACTGAAAGGTCAATTATATTGTGCAGCTTATCTCACCACCTGTAGTTATTTAGGTGAAAGCTCCAAAATGCTTGCCTAATATGTCTGTTTATCCAAAAGGAAGTATAGAGGGAGAGCTAGATAGATAGCATTGCATTACATTACATTACATGGCAATGCAATGCACAGTTGCTGAAGTTGAACCAAAATGAGCTTGTCATCTGGCTTCTGCAACTTTTAACATGAAAAATCCAATGAGGAGAAGAAAAGCAAAGCCAAAGAGTCCATCCCAAAATCCGACAAACAAGCAAAATGAACAAAAAGCATTGAATTCAATTCTTTCTGATTTTAGAAACTGCATTAAAGAAGGGGTGCACCGGTCCTGGAGATACTGCAATACCAGGTCAATGCGTGGAGTGGACAGAGCAAGCTCTTTTTCCATCTCCCTGTCCTAAAAATCCATTTAATATATGGTCCCCAGATAGGGGACGTATCAGATATTAAACTGATAAGAACAGATACTACACTTGATCTTAGCCAAAAGGCCGAGAAGCGATAACCAGAATTGGTTTCCGACTACGGTGCCACCCAAGGATTCTGAAAAGTCCATTTGTGGAGATGGCCACCTGGACTCCCGTTAAGAAGACATGCTGTCAACCTCTAGATCCCTCACATGCCTGCACTTTTCGGCTTGCTGCTGCTGCAATCCACGCGTTTTAGATCTGCATAACTCCACCTCTTTTAGCACAGTACCCTCAACCCCCGGCTGTTCCCACCCGCCTCAACACCGTTGGAAGGGAGGAGAACCAATTAAGGCGGGGGGGGGGTGGAACGAGCAGCTGTCTACCCTTAGCAGGAGGGTTGCTGATTAATTACCTCTCCTGCTGCTGCTGCTGCTGGCTGTCCAGCAGCAGACTGAAGGTGGCTGCTGCTGTGCGCAGGTATATAAAGGCTCAGAGCCTATTATGACACGCGCAGCCAGCGTTCCATTGCCACATTCCGTCTACTGCAGGCGGGATACCTGGATGGCTGAATGTCACTGAGAAGCTCACAGAGACCGCCATAAGCAACAGTTTAAAAGAATGCCACAGACTAATCAACCAAACTTTTTGGGTTGGTTTCTCTTTTATAGTCTGCAGGCATTAAATGAAAGAAGTCAGTGTTCCAGCAGAGGGAGACAACGTTTCAGAAAAGGCATTGTAGCAAACCAAAAAAGAAATTTTAAGCGCAGCAGAGTAACCAGCTCACATACCTGTTAGCTCAGGTGAGTTTAAAAGGCTGCTGTTGATAACAAGGGCATTTGCTAAATAGATGGTGTGTGTGCAACAATATACTGAAAGGTCAATTATATTGTGCAGCTTATCTCACCACCTGTAGTTATTTAGGTGAAAGCTCCAAAATGCTTGCCTAATATGTCTGTTTATCCAAAAGGAAGTATAGAGGGAGAGCTAGATAGATAGCATTGCATTACATTACATTACATGGCAATGCAATGCACAGTTGCTGAAGTTGAACCAAAATGAGCTTGTCATCTGGCTTCTGCAACTTTTAACATGAAAAATCCAATGAGGAGAAGAAAAGCAAAGCCAAAGAGTCCATCCCAAAATCCGACAAACAAGCAAAATGAACAAAAAGCATTGAATTCAATTCTTTCTGATTTTAGAAACTGCATTAAAGAAGGGGTGCACCGGTCCTGGAGATACTGCAATACCAGGTCAATGCGTGGAGTGGACAGAGCAAGCTCTTTTTCCATCTCCCTGTCCTAAAAATCCATTTAATATATGGTCCCCAGATAGGGGACGTATCAGATATTAAACTGATAAGAACAGATACTACACTTGATCTTAGCCAAAAGGCCGAGAAGCGATAACCAGAATTGGTTTCCGACTACGGTGCCACCCAAGGATTCTGAAAAGTCCATTTGTGGAGATGGCCACCTGGACTCCCGTTAAGAAGACATGCTGTCAACCTCTAGATCCCTCACATGCCTGCACTTTTCGGCTTGCTGCTGCTGCAATCCACGCGTTTTAGATCTGCATAACTCCACCTCTTTTAGCACAGTACCCTCAACCCCCGGCTGTTCCCACCCGCCTCAACACCGTTGGAAGGGAGGAGAACCAATTAAGGCGGGGGGGGGGGTGGAACGAGCAGCTGTCTACCCTTAGCAGGAGGGTTGCTGATTAATTACCTCTCCTGCTGCTGCTGCTGCTGGCTGTCCAGCAGCAGACTGAAGGTGGCTGCTGCTGTGCGCAGGTATATAAAGGCTCAGAGCCTATTATGACACGCGCAGCCAGCGTTCCATTGCCACATTCCGTCTACTGCAGGCGGGATACCTGGATGGCTGAATGTCACTGAGAAGCTCACAGAGACCGCCATAAGCAACAGTTTAAAAGAATGCCACAGACTAATCAACCAAACTTTTTGGGTTGGTTTCTCTTTTATAGTCTGCAGGCATTAAATGAAAGAAGTCAGTGTTCCAGCAGAGGGAGACAACGTTTCAGAAAAGGCATTGTAGCAAACCAAAAAAGAAATTTTAAGCGCAGCAGAGTAACCAGCTCACATACCTGTTAGCTCAGGTGAGTTTAAAAGGCTGCTGTTGATAACAAGGGCATTTGCTAAATAGATGGTGTGTGTGCAACAATATACTGAAAGGTCAATTATATTGTGCAGCTTATCTCACCACCTGTAGTTATTTAGGTGAAAGCTCCAAAATGCTTGCCTAATATGTCTGTTTATCCAAAAGGAAGTATAGAGGGAGAGCTAGATAGATAGCATTGCATTACATTTCATTACATGGCAATGCAATGCACAGTTGCTGAAGTTGAACCAAAATGAGCTTGTCATCTGGCTTCTGCAACTTTTAACATGAAAAATCCAATGAGGAGAAGAAAAGCAAAGCCAAAGAGTCCATCCCAAAATCCGACAAACAAGCAAAATGAACAAAAAGCATTGAATTCAATTCTTTCTGATTTTAGAAACTGCATTAAAGAAGGGGTGCACCGGTCCTGGAGATACTGCAATACCAGGTCAATGCGTGGAGTGGACAGAGCAAGCTCTTTTTCCATCTCCCTGTTCTAAAAATCCATTTAATATATGGTCCCCAGATAGGGGACGTATCAGATATTAAACTGATAAGAACAGATACTACACTTGATCTTAGCCAAAAGGCCGAGAAGCGATAACCAGAATTGGTTTCCGACTACGGTGCCACCCAAGGATTCTGAAAAGTCCATTTGTGGAGATGGCCACCTGGACTCCCGTTAAGAAAACATGCTGTCAACCTCTAGATCCCTCACATGCCTGCACTTTTCGGCTTGCTGCTGCTGCAATCCACGCGTTTTAGATCTGCATAACTCCACCTCTTTTAGCACAGTACCCTCAACCCCCGGCTGTTCCCACCCGCCTCAACACCGTTGGAAGGGAGGAGAACCAATTAAGGCGGGGGGGGGGTGGAACGAGCAGCTGTCTACCCTTAGCAGGAGGGTTGCTGATTAATTACCTCTCCTGCTGCTGCTGCTGCTGGCTGTCCAGCAGCAGACTGAAGGTGGCTGCTGCTGTGCGCAGGTATATAAAGGCTCAGAGCCTATTATGACACGCGCAGCCAGCGTTCCATTGCCACATTCCGTCTACTGCAGGCGGGATACCTGGATGGCTGAATGTCACTGAGAAGCTCACAGAGACCGCCATAAGCAACAGTTTAAAAGAATGCCACAGACTAATCAACCAAACTTTTTGGGTTGGTTTCTCTTTTATAGTCTGCAGGCATTAAATGAAAGAAGTCAGTGTTCCAGCAGAGGGAGACAACGTTTCAGAAAAGGCATTGTAGCAAACCAAAAAAGAAATTTTAAGCGCAGCAGAGTAACCAGCTCACATACCTGTTAGCTCAGGTGAGTTTAAAAGGCTGCTGTTGATAACAAGGGCATTTGCTAAATAGATGGTGTGTGTGCAACAATATACTGAAAGGTCAATTATATTGTGCAGCTTATCTCACCACCTGTAGTTATTTAGGTGAAAGCTCCAAAATGCTTGCCTAATATGTCTGTTTATCCAAAAGGAAGTATAGAGGGAGAGCTAGATAGATAGCATTGCATTACATTACATTACATGGCAATGCAATGCACAGTTGCTGAAGTTGAACCAAAATGAGCTTGTCATCTGGCTTCTGCAACTTTTAACATGAAAAATCCAATGAGGAGAAGAAAAGCAAAGCCAAAGAGTCCATCCCAAAATCCGACAAACAAGCAAAATGAACAAAAAGCATTGAATTCAATTCTTTCTGATTTTAGAAACTGCATTAAAGAAGGGGTGCACCGGTCCTGGAGATACTGCAATACCAGGTCAATGCGTGGAGTGGACAGAGCAAGCTCTTTTTCCATCTCCCTGTTCTAAAAATCCATTTAATATATGGTCCCCAGATAGGGGACGTATCAGATATTAAACTGATAAGAACAGATACTACACTTGATCTTAGCCAAAAGGCCGAGAAGCGATAACCAGAATTGGTTTCCGACTACGGTGCCACCCAAAGATTCTGAAAAGTCCATTTGTGGAGATGGCCACCTGGACTCCCGTTAAGAAGACATGCTGTCAACCTCTAGATCCCTCACATGCCTGCACTTTTCGGCTTGCTGCTGCTGCAATCCACGCGTTTTAGATCTGCATAACTCCACCTCTTTTAGCACAGTACCCTCAACCCCCGGCTGTTCCCACCCGCCTCAACACCGTTGGAAGGGAGGAGAACCAATTAAGGCGGGGGGGGGGGTGGAACGAGCAGCTGTCTACCCTTAGCAGGAGGGTTGCTGATTAATTACCTCTCCTGCTGCTGCTGCTGCTGGCTGTCCAGCAGCAGACTGAAGGTGGCTGCTGCTGTGCGCAGGTATATAAAGGCTCAGAGCCTATTATGACACGCGCAGCCAGCGTTCCATTGCCACATTCCGTCTACTGCAGGCGGGATACCTGGATGGCTGAATGTCACTGAGAAGCTCACAGAGACCGCCATAAGCAACAGTTTAAAAGAATGCCACAGACTAATCAACCAAACTTTTTGGGTTGGTTTCTCTTTTATAGTCTGCAGGCATTAAATGAAAGAAGTCAGTGTTCCAGCAGAGAGAGACAACGTTTCAGAAAAGGCATTGTAGCAAACCAAAAAAGAAATTTTAAGCGCAGCAGAGTAACCAGCTCACATACCTGTTAGCTCAGGTGAGTTTAAAAGGCTGCTGTTGATAACAAGGGCATTTGCTAAATAGATGGTGTGTGTGCAACAATATACTGAAAGGTCAATTATATTGTGCAGCTTATCTCACCACCTGTAGTTATTTAGGTGAAAGCTCCAAAATGCTTGCCTAATATGTCTGTTTATCCAAAAGGAAGTATAGAGGGAGAGCTAGATAGATTGCATTGCATTACATTACATTACATGGCAATGCAATGCACAGTTGCTGAAGTTGAACCAAAATGAGCTTGTCATCTGGCTTCTGCAACTTTTAACATGAAAAATCCAATGAGGAGAAGAAAAGCAAAGCCAAAGAGTCCATCCCAAAATCCGACAAACAAGCAAAATGAACAAAAAGCATTGAATTCAATTCTTTCTGATTTTAGAAACTGCATTAAAGAAGGGGTGCACCGGTCCTGGAGATACTGCAATACCAGGTCAATGCGTGGAGTGGACAGAGCAAGCTCTTTTTCCATCTCCCTGTTCTAAAAATCCATTTAATATATGGTCCCCAGATAGGGGACGTATCAGATATTAAACTGATAAGAACAGATACTACACTTGATCTTAGCCAAAAGGCCGAGAAGCGATAACCAGAATTGGTTTCCGACTACGGTGCCACCCAAGGATTCTGAAAAGTCCATTTGTGGAGATGGCCACCTGGACTCCCGTTAAGAAGACATGCTGTCAACCTCTAGATCCCTCACATGCCTGCACTTTTCGGCTTGCTGCTGCTGCAATCCACGCGTTTTAGATCTGCATAACTCCACCTCTTTTAGCACAGTACCCTCAACCCCCGGCTGTTCCCACCCGCCTCAACACCGTTGGAAGGGAGGAGAACCAATTAAGGCGGGGGGGGGGTGGAACGAGCAGCTGTCTACCCTTAGCAGGAGGGTTGCTGATTAATTACCTCTCCTGCTGCTGCTGCTGCTGGCTGTCCAGCAGCAGACTGAAGGTGGCTGCTGCTGTGCGCAGGTATATAAAGGCTCAGAGCCTATTATGACACGCGCAGCCAGCGTTCCATTGCCACATTCCGTCTACTGCAGGCGGGATACCTGGATGGCTGAATGTCACTGAGAAGCTCACAGAGACCGCCATAAGCAACAGTTTAAAAGAATGCCACAGACTAATCAACCAAACTTTTTGGGTTGGTTTCTCTTTTATAGTCTGCAGGCATTAAATGAAAGAAGTCAGTGTTCCAGCAGAGGGAGACAACGTTTCAGAAAAGACATTGTAGCAAACCAAAAAAGAAATTTTAAGCGCAGCAGAGTAACCAGCTCACATACCTGTTAGCTCAGGTGAGTTTAAAAGGCTGCTGTTGATAACAAGGGCATTTGCTAAATAGATGGTGTGTGTGCAACAATATACTGAAAGGTCAATTATATTGTGCAGCTTATCTCACCACCTGTAGTTATTTAGGTGAAAGCTCCAAAATGCTTGCCTAATATGTCTGTTTATCCAAAAGGAAGTATAGAGGGAGAGCTAGATAGATAGCATTGCATTACATTACATTACATGGCAATGCAATGCACAGTTGCTGAAGTTGAACCAAAATGAGCTTGTCATCTGGCTTCTGCAACTTTTAACATGAAAAATCCAATGAGGAGAAGAAAAGCAAAGCCAAAGAGTCCATCCCAAAATCCGACAAACAAGCAAAATGAACAAAAAGCATTGAATTCAATTCTTTCTGATTTTAGAAACTGCATTAAAGAAGGGGTGCACCGGTCCTGGAGATACTGCAATACCAGGTCAATGCGTGGAGTGGACAGAGCAAGCTCTTTTTCCATCTCCCTGTTCTAAAAATCCATTTAATATATGGTCCCCAGATAGGGGACGTATCAGATATTAAACTGATAAGAACAGATACTACACTTGATCTTAGCCAAAAGGCCGAGAAGCGATAACCAGAATTGGTTTCCGACTACGGTGCCACCCAAGGATTCTGAAAAGTCCATTTGTGGAGATGGCCACCTGGACTCCCGTTAAGAAGACATGCTGTCAACCTCTAGATCCCTCACATGCCTGCACTTTTCGGCTTGCTGCTGCTGCAATCCACGCGTTTTAGATCTGCATAACTCCACCTCTTTTAACACAGTACCCTTAACCCCCGGCTGTTCCCACCCGCCTCAACACCGTTGGAAGGGAGGAGAACCAATTAAGGCGGGGGGGGGGTGGAACGAGCAGCTGTCTACCCTTAGCAGGAGGGTTGCTGATTAATTACCTCTCCTGCTGCTGCTGCTGCTGGCTGTCCAGCAGCAGACTGAAGGTGGCTGCTGCTGTGCGCAGGTATATAAAGGCTCAGAGCCTATTATGACACGCGCAGCCAGCGTTCCATTGCCACATTCCGTCTACTGCAGGCGGGATACCTGGATGGCTGAATGTCACTGAGAAGCTCACAGAGACCGCCATAAGCAACAGTTTAAAAGAATGCCACAGACTAATCAACCAAACTTTTTGGGTTGGTTTCTCTTTTATAGTCTGCAGGCATTAAATGAAAGAAGTCAGTGTTCCAGCAGAGGGAGACAACGTTTCAGAAAAGGCATTGTAGCAAACCAAAAAAGAAATTTTAAGTGCAGCAGAGTAACCAGCTCACATACCTGTTAGCTCAGGTGAGTTTAAAAGGCTGCTGTTGATAACAAGGGCATTTGCTAAATAGATGGAGTGTGTGCAACAATATACTGAAAGGTCAATTATATTGTGCAGCTTATCTCACCACCTGTAGTTATTTAGGTGAAAGCTCCAAAATGCTTGCCTAATATGTCTCTTTATCCAAAAGGAAGTATAGAGGGAGAGCTAGATAGATAGCATTGCATTACATTACATTACATGGCAATGCAATGCACAGTTGCTGAAGTTGAACCAAAATGAGCTTGTCATCTGGCTTCTGCAACTTTTAACATGAAAAATCCAATGAGGAGAAGAAAAGCAAAGCCAAAGACTCCATCCCAAAATCCGACAAACAAGCAAAATGAACAAAAAGCATTGAATTCAATTCTTTCTGATTTTAGAAACTGCATTAAAGAAGGGGTGCACCGGTCCTGGAGATACTGCAATACCAGGTCAATGCGTGGAGTGGACAGAGCAAGCTCTTTTTCCATCTCCCTGTTCTAAAAATCCATTTAATATATGGTCCCCAGATAGGGGACGTATCAGATATTAAACTGATAAGAACAGATACTACACTTGATCTTAGCCAAAAGGCCGAGAAGCGATAACCAGAATTGGTTTCCGACTACGGTGCCACCCAAGGATTCTGAAAAGTCCATTTGTGGAGATGGCCACCTGGACTCCCGTTAAGAAGACATGCTGTCAACCTCTAGATCCCTCACATGCCTGCACTTTTCGACTTGCTGCTGCTGCAATCCACGCGTTTTAGATCTGCATAACTCCACCTCTTTTAGCACAGTACCCTCAACCCCCGGCTGTTCCCACCCGCCTCAACACCGTTGGAAGGGAGGAGAACCAATTAAGGCGGGGGGGGGGGGTGGAACGAGCAGCTGTCTACCCTTAGCAGGAGGGTTGCTGATTAATTACCTCTCCTGCTGCTGCTGCTGCTGGCTGTCCAGCAGCAGACTGAAGGTGGCTGCTGCTGTGCGCAGGTATATAAAGGCTCAGAGCCTATTATGACACGCGCAGCCAGCGTTCCATTGCCACATTCCGTCTACTGCAGGCGGGATACCTGGATGGCTGAATGTCACTGAGAAGCTCACAGAGACCGCCATAAGCAACAGTTTAAAAGAATGCCACAGACTAATCAACCAAACTTTTTGGGTTGGTTTCTCTTTTATAGTCTGCAGGCATTAAATGAAAGAAGTCAGTGTTCCAGCAGAGGGAGACAACGTTTCAGAAAAGGCATTGTAGCAAACCAAAAAAGAAATTTTAAGCGCAGCAGAGTAACCAGCTCACATACCTGTTAGCTCAGGTGAGTTTAAAAGGCTGCTGTTGATAACAAGGGCATTTGCTAAATAGATGGTGTGTGTGCAACAATATACTGAAAGGTCAATTATATTGTGCAGCTTATCTCACCACCTGTAGTTATTTAGGTGAAAGCTCCAAAATGCTTGCCTAATATGTCTGTTTATCCAAAAGGAAGTATAGAGGGAGAGCTAGATAGATAGCATTGCATTACATTACATTACATGGCAATGCAATGCACAGTTGCTGAAGTTGAACCAAAATGAGCTTGTCATCTGGCTTCTGCAACTTTTAACATGAAAAATCCAATGAGAAGAAGAAAAGCAAAGCCAAAGAGTCCATCCCAAAATCCGACAAACAAGCAAAATGAACAAAAAGCATTGAATTCAATTCTTTCTGATTTTAGAAACTGCATTAAAGAAGGGGTGCACCGGTCCTGGAGATACTGCAATACCAGGTCAATGCGTGGAGTGGACAGAGCAAGCTCTTTTTCCATCTCCCTGTTCTAAAAATCCATTTAATATATGGTCCCCAGATAGGGGACGTATCAGATATTAAACTGATAAGAACAGATACTACACTTGATCTTAGCCAAAAGGCCGAGAAGCGATAACCAGAATTGGTTTCCGACTACGGTGCCACCCAAGGATTCTGAAAAGTCCATTTGTGGAGATGGCCACCTGGACTCCCGTTAAGAAGACATGCTGTCAACCTCTAGATCCCTCACATGCCTGCACTTTTCGGCTTGCTGCTGCTGCAATCCACGCGTTTTAGATCTGCATAACTCCACCTCTTTTAGCACAGTACCCTCAACCCCCGGCTGTTCCCACCCGCCTCAACACCGTTGGAAGGGAGGAGAACCAATTAAGGCGGGGGGGGTGGAACGAGCAGCTGTCTACCCTTAGCAGGAGGGTTGCTGATTAATTACCTCTCCTGCTGCTGCTGCTGCTGGCTGTCCAGCAGCAGACTGAAGGTGGCTGCTGCTGTGCGCAGGTATATAAAGGCTCAGAGCCTATTATGACACGCGCAGCCAGCGTTCCATTGCCACATTCCGTCTACTGCAGGCGGGATACCTGGATGGCTGAATGTCACTGAGAAGCTCACAGAGACCGCCATAAGCAACAGTTTAAAAGAATGCCACAGACTAATCAACCAAACTTTTTGGGTTGGTTTCTCTTTTATAGTCTGCAGGCATTAAATGAAAGAAGTCAGTGTTCCAGCAGAGGGAGACAACGTTTCAGAAAAGGCATTGTAGCAAACCAAAAAAGAAATTTTAAGCGCAGCAGAGTAACCAGCTCACATACCTGTTAGCTCAGGTGAGTTTAAAAGGCTGCTGTTGATAACAAGGGCATTTGCTAAATAGATGGTGTGTGTGCAACAATATACTGAAAGGTCAATTATATTGTGCAGCTTATCTCACCACCTGTAGTTATTTAGGTGAAAGCTCCAAAATGCTTGCCTAATATGTCTGTTTATCCAAAAGGAAGTATAGAGGGAGAGCTAGATAGATAGCATTGCATTACATTACATTACATGGCAATGCAATGCACAGTTGCTGAAGTTGAACCAAAATGAGCTTGTCATCTGGCTTCTGCAACTTTTAACATGAAAAATCCAATGAGGAGAAGAAAAGCAAAGCCAAAGAGTCCATCCCAAAATCCGACAAACAAGCAAAATGAACAAAAAGCATTGAATTCAATTCTTTCTGATTTTAGAAACTGCATTAAAGAAGGGGTGCACCGGTCCTGGAGATACTGCAATACCAGGCCAATGCGTGGAGTGGACAGAGCAAGCTCTTTTTCCATCTCCCTGTTCTAAAAATCCATTTAATATATGGTCCCCAGATAGGGGACGTATCAGATATTAAACTGATAAGAACAGATACTACACTTGATCTTAGCCAAAAGGCCGAGAAGCGATAACCAGAATTGGTTTCCGACTACGGTGCCACCCAAGGATTCTGAAAAGTCCATTTGTGGAGATGGCCACCTGGACTCCCGTTAAGAAGACATGCTGTCAACCTCTAGATCCCTCACATGCCTGCACTTTTCGGCTTGCTGCTGCTGCAATCCACGCGTTTTAGATCTGCATAACTCCACCTCTTTTAGCACAGTACCCTCAACCCCCGGCTGTTCCCACCTGCCTCAACACCGTTGGAAGGGAGGAGAACCAATTAAGGCGGGGGGGGGGGTGGAACGAGCAGCTGTCTACCCTTAGCAGGAGGGTTGCTGATTAATTACCTCTCCTGCTGCTGCTGCTGCTGGCTGTCCAGCAGCAGACTGAAGGTGGCTGCTGCTGTGCGCAGGTATATAAAGGCTCAGAGCCTATTATGACACGCGCAGCCAGCGTTCCATTGCCACATTCCGTCTACTGCAGGCGGGATACCTGGATGGCTGAATGTCACTGAGAAGCTCACAGAGACCGCCATAAGCAACAGTTTAAAAGAATGCCACAGACTAATCAACCAAACTTTTTGGGTTGGTTTCTCTTTTATAGTCTGCAAGCATTAAATGAAAGAAGTCAGTGTTCCAGCAGAGGGAGACAACGTTTCAGAAAAGGCATTGTAGCAAACCAAAAAAGAAATTTTAAGCGCAGCAGAGTAACCAGCTCACATACCTGTTAGCTCAGGTGAGTTTAAAAGGCTGCTGTTGATAACAAGGGCATTTGCTAAATAGATGGTGTGTGTGCAACAATATACTGAAAGGTCAATTATATTGTGCAGCTTATCTCACCACCTGTAGTTATTTAGGTGAAAGCTCCAAAATGCTTGCCTAATATGTCTGTTTATCCAAAAGGAAGTATAGAGGGAGAGCTAGATAGATAGCATTGCATTACATTACATTACATGGCAATGCAATGCACAGTTGCTGAAGTTGAACCAAAATGAGCTTGTCATCTGGCTTCTGCAACTTTTAACATGAAAAATCCAATGAGGAGAAGAAAAGCAAAGCCAAAGAGTCCATCCCAAAATCCGACAAACAAGCAAAATGAACAAAAAGCATTGAATTCAATTCTTTCTGATTTTAGAAACTGCATTAAAGAAGGGGTGCACCGGTCCTGGAGATACTGCAATACCAGGTCAATGCGTGGAGTGGACAGAGCAAGCTCTTTTTCCATCTCCCTGTTCTAAAAATCCATTTAATATATGGTCCCCAGATAGGGGACGTATCAGATATTAAACTGATAAGAACAGATACTACACTTGATCTTAGCCAAAAGGCCGAGAAGCGATAACCAGAATTGGTTTCCGACTACGGTGCCACCCAAGGATTCTGAAAAGTCCATTTGTGGAGATGGCCACCTGGACTCCCGTTAAGAAGACATGCTGTCAACCTCTAGATCCCTCACATGCCTGCACTTTTCGGCTTGCTGCTGCTGCAATCCACGCGTTTTAGATCTGCATAACTCCACCTCTTTTAGCACAGTACCCTCAACCCCCGGCTGTTCCCACCCGCCTCAACACCGTTGGAAGGGAGGAGAACCAATTAAGGCGGGGGGGGGGGGGGGTGGAACGAGCAGCTGTCTACCCTTAGCAGGAGGGTTGCTGATTAATTACCTCTCCTGCTGCTGCTGCTGCTGGCTGTCCAACAGCAGACTGAAGGTGGCTGCTGCTGTGCGCAGGTATATAAAGGCTCAGAGCCTATTATGACACGCGCAGCCAGCGTTCCATTGCCACATTCCGTCTACTGCAGGCGGGATACCTGGATGGCTGAATGTCACTGAGAAGCTCACAGAGACCGCCATAAGCAACAGTTTAAAAGAATGCCACAGACTAATCAACCAAACTTTTTGGGTTGGTTTCTCTTTTATAGTCTGCAGGCATTAAATGAAAGAAGTCAGTGTTCCAGCAGAGGGAGACAACGTTTCAGAAAAGGCATTGTAGCAAACCAAAAAAGAAATTTTAAGCGCAGCAGAGTAACCAGCTCACATACCTGTTAGCTCAGGTGAGTTTAAAAGGCTGCTGTTGATAACAAGGGCATTTGCTAAATAGATGGTGTGTGTGCAACAATATACTGAAAGGTCAATTATATTGTGCAGCTTATCTCACCACCTGTAGTTATTTAGGTGAAAGCTCCAAAATGCTTGCCTAATATGTCTGTTTATCCAAAAGGAAGTATAGAGGGAGAGCTAGATAGATAGCATTGCATTACATTACATTACATGGCAATGCAATGCACAGTTGCTGAAGTTGAACCAAAATGAGCTTGTCATCTGGCTTCTGCAACTTTTAACATGAAAAATCCAATGAGGAGAAGAAAAGCAAAGCCAAAGAGTCCATCCCAAAATCCGACAAACAAGCAAAATGAACAAAAAGCATTGAATTCAATTCTTTCTGATTTTAGAAACTGCATTAAAGAAGGGGTGCACCGGTCCTGGAGATACTGCAATACCAGGTCAATGCGCGGAGTGGACAGAGCAAGCTCTTTTTCCATCTCCCTGTTCTAAAAATCCATTTAATATATGGTCCCCAGATAGGGGACGTATCAGATACTAAACTGATAAGAACAGATACTACACTTGATCTTAGCCAAAAGGCCGAGAAGCGATAACCAGAATTGGTTTCCGACTACGGTGCCACCCAAGGATTCTGAAAAGTCCATTTGTGGAGATGGCCACCTGGACTCCCGTTAAGAAGACATGCTGTCAACCTCTAGATCCCTCACATGCCTGCACTTTTCGGCTTGCTGCTGCTGCAATCCACGCGTTTTAGATCTGCATAACTCCACCTCTTTTAGCACAGTACCCTCAACCCCCGGCTGTTCCCACCCGCCTCAAAACCGTTGGAAGGGAGGAGAACCAATTAAGGCGGGGGGTGGTGGAACGAGCAGCTGTCTACCCTTAGCAGGAGGGTTGCTGATTAATTACCTCTCCTGCTGCTGCTGCTGCTGGCTGTCCAGCAGCAGACTGAAGGTGGCTGCTGCTGTGCGCAGGTATATAAAGGCTCAGAGCCTATTATGACACGCGCAGCCAGCGTTCCATTGCCACATTCCGTCTACTGCAGGCGGGATACCTGGATGGCTGAATGTCACTGAGAAGCTCACAGAGACCGCCATAAGCAACAGTTTAAAAGAATGCCACAGACTAATCAACCAAACTTTTTGGGTTGGTTTCTCTTTTATAGTCTGCAGGCATTAAATGAAAGAAGTCAGTGTTCCAGCAGAGGGAGACAACGTTTCAGAAAAGGCATTGTAGCAAACCAAAAAAGAAATTTTAAGCGCAGCAGAGTAACCAGCTCACATACCTGTTAGCTCAGGTGAGTTTAAAAGGCTGCTGTTGATAACAAGGGCATTTGCTAAATAGATGGTGTGTGTGCAACAATATACTGAAAGGTCAATTATATTGTGCAGCTTATCTCACCACCTGTAGTTATTTAGGTGAAAGCTCCAAAATGCTTGCCTAATATGTCTGTTTATCCAAAAGGAAGTATAGAGGGAGAGCTAGATAGATAGCATTGCATTACATTACATTACATGGCAATGCAATGCACAGTTGCTGAAGTTGAACCAAAATGAGCTTGTCATCTGGCTTCTGCAACTTTTAACATGAAAAATCCAATGAGGAGAAGAAAAGCAAAGCCAAAGAGTCCATCCCAAAATCCGACAAACAAGCAAAATGAACAAAAAGCATTGAATTCAATTCTTTCTGATTTTAGAAACTGCATTAAAGAAGGGGTGCACCGGTCCTGGAGATACTGCAATACCAGGTCAATGCGTGGAGTGGACAGAGCAAGCTCTTTTTCCATCTCCCTGTTCTAAAAATCCATTTAATATATGGTCCCCAGATAGGGGACGTATCAGATATTAAACTGATAAGAACAGATACTACACTTGATCTTAGCCAAAAGGCCGAGAAGCGATAACCAGAATTGGTTTCCGACTACGGTGCCACCCAAGGATTCTGAAAAGTCCATTTGTGGAGATGGCCACCTGGACTCCCGTTAAGAAGACATGCTGTCAACCTCTAGATCCCTCACATGCCTGCACTTTTCGGCTTGCTGCTGCTGCAATCCACGCGTTTTAGATCTGCATAACTCCACCTCTTTTAGCACAGTACCCTCAACCCCCGGCTGTTCCCACCCGCCTCAACACCGTTGGAAGGGAGGAGAACCAATTAAGGCGGGGGGGTGGTGGAACGAGCAGCTGTCTACCCTTAGCAGGAGGGTTGCTGATTAATTACCTCTCCTGCTGCTGCTGCTGCTGGCTGTCCAGCAGCAGACTGAAGGTGGCTGCTGCTGTGCGCAGGTATATAAAGGCTCAGAGCCTATTATGACACGCGCAGCCAGCGTTCCATTGCCACATTCCGTCTACTGCAGGCGGGATACCTGGATGGCTGAATGTCACTGAGAAGCTCACAGAGACCGCCATAAGCAACAGTTTAAAAGAATGCCACAGACTAATCAACCAAACTTTTTGGGTTGGTTTCTCTTTTATAGTCTGCAGGCATTAAATGAAAGAAGTCAGTGTTCCAGCAGAGGGAGACAACGTTTCAGAAAAGGCATTGTAGCAAACCAAAAAAGAAATTTTAAGCACAGCAGAGTAACCAGCTCACATACCTGTTAGCTCAGGTGAGTTTAAAAGGCTGCTGTTGATAACAAGGGCATTTGCTAAATAGATGGTGTGTGTGCAACAATATACTGAAAGGTCAATTATATTGTGCAGCTTATCTCACCACCTGTAGTTATTTAGGTGAAAGCTCCAAAATGCTTGCCTAATATGTCTGTTTATCCAAAAGGAAGTATAGAGGGAGAGCTAGATAGATAGCATTGCATTACATTACATTACATGGCAATGCAATGCACAGTTGCTGAAGTTGAACCAAAATGAGCTTGTCATCTGGCTTCTGCAACTTTTAACATGAAAAATCCAATGAGGAGAAGAAAAGCAAAGCCAAAGAGCCATCCCAAAATCCGACAAACAAGCAAAATGAACAAAAAGCATTGAATTCAATTCTTTCTGATTTTAGAAACTGCATTAAAGAAGGGGTGCACCGGTCCTGGAGATACTGCAATACCAGGTCAATGCGCGGAGTGGACAGAGCAAGCTCTTTTTCCATCTCCCTGTTCTAAAAATCCATTTAATATATGGTCCCCAGATAGGGGACGTATCAGATACTAAACTGATAAGAACAGATACTACACTTGATCTTAGCCAAAAGGCCGAGAAGCGATAACCAGAATTGGTTTCCGACTACGGTGCCACCCAAGGATTCTGAAAAGTCCATTTGTGGAGATGGCCACCTGGACTCCCGTTAAGAAGACATGCTGTCAACCTCTAGATCCCTCACATGCCTGCACTTTTCGGCTTGCTGCTGCTGCAATCCACGCGTTTTAGATCTGCATAACTCCACCTCTTTTAGCACAGTACCCTCAACCCCCGGCTGTTCCCACCCGCCTCAAAACCGTTGGAAGGGAGGAGAACCAATTAAGGCGGGGGGTGGTGGAACGAGCAGCTGTCTACCCTTAGCAGGAGGGTTGCTGATTAATTACCTCTCCTGCTGCTGCTGCTGCTGGCTGTCCAGCAGCAGACTGAAGGTGGCTGCTGCTGTGCGCAGGTATATAAAGGCTCAGAGCCTATTATGACACGCGCAGCCAGCGTTCCATTGCCACATTCCGTCTACTGCAGGCGGGATACCTGGATGGCTGAATGTCACTGAGAAGCTCACAGAGACCGCCATAAGCAACAGTTTAAAAGAATGCCACAGACTAATCAACCAAACTTTTTGGGTTGGTTTCTCTTTTATAGTCTGCAGGCATTAAATGAAAGAAGTCAGTGTTCCAGCAGAGGGAGACAACGTTTCAGAAAAGGCATTGTAGCAAACCAAAAAAGAAATTTTAAGCGCAGCAGAGTAACCAGCTCACATACCTGTTAGCTCAGGTGAGTTTAAAAGGCTGCTGTTGATAACAAGGGCATTTGCTAAATAGATGGTGTGTGTGCAACAATATACTGAAAGGTCAATTATATTGTGCAGCTTATCTCACCACCTGTAGTTATTTAGGTGAAAGCTCCAAAATGCTTGCCTAATATGTCTGTTTATCCAAAAGGAAGTATAGAGGGAGAGCTAGATAGATAGCATTGCATTACATTACATTACATGGCAATGCAATGCACAGTTGCTGAAGTTGAACCAAAATGAGCTTGTCATCTGGCTTCTGCAACTTTTAACATGAAAAATCCAATGAGGAGAAGAAAAGCAAAGCCAAAGAGTCCATCCCAAAATCCGACAAACAAGCAAAATGAACAAAAAGCATTGAATTCAATTCTTTCTGATTTTAGAAACTGCATTAAAGAAGGGGTGCACCGGTCCTGGAGATACTGCAATACCAGGTCAATGCGTGGAGTGGACAGAGCAAGCTCTTTTTCCATCTCCCTGTTCTAAAAATCCATTTAATATATGGTCCCCAGATAGGGGACGTATCAGATATTAAACTGATAAGAACAGATACTACACTTGATCTTAGCCAAAAGGCCGAGAAGCGATAACCAGATTTGGTTTCCGACTACGGTGCCACCCAAGGATTCTGAAAAGTCCATTTGTGGAGATGGCCACCTGGACTCCCGTTAAGAAGACATGCTGTCAACCTCTAGATCCCTCACATGCCTGCACTTTTCGGCTTGCTGCTGCTGCAATCCACGCGTTTTAGATCTGCATAACTCCACCTCTTTTAGCACAGTACCCTCAACCCCCGGCTGTTCCCACCCGCCTCAACACCGTTGGAAGGGAGGAGAACCAATTAAGGCGGGGGGGGGGGGGGGTGGAACGAGCAGCTCTCTACCCTTAGCAGGAGGGTTGCTGATTAATTACCTCTCCTGCTGCTGCTGCTGCTGGCTGTCCAGCAGCAGACTGAAGGTGGCTGCTGCTGTGTGCAGGTATATAAAGGCTCAGAGCCTATTATGACACGCGCAGCCAGCGTTCCATTGCCACATTCCGTCTACTGCAGGCGGGATACCTGGATGGCTGAATGTCACTGAGAAGCTCACAGAGACCGCCATAAGCAACAGTTTAAAAGAATGCCACAGACTAATCAACCAAACTTTTTGGGTTGGTTTCTCTTTTATAGTCTGCAGGCATTAAATGAAAGAAGTCAGTGTTCCAGCAGAGGGAGACAACGTTTCAGAAAAGGCATTGTAGCAAACCAAAAAAGAAATTTTAAGCGCAGCAGAGTAACCAGCTCACATACCTGTTAGCTCAGGTGAGTTTAAAAGGCTGCTGTTGATAACAAGGGCATTTGCTAAATAGATGGTGTGTGTGCAACAATATACTGAAAGGTCAATTATATTGTGCAGCTTATCTCACCACCTGTAGTTATTTAGGTGAAAGCTCCAAAATGCTTGCCTAATATGTCTGTTTATCCAAAAGGAAGTATAGAGGGAGAGCTAGATAGATAGCATTGCATTACATTACATTACATGGCAATGCAAAGCACAGTTGCTGAAGTTGAACCAAAATGAGCTTGTCATCTGGCTTCTGCAACTTTTAACATGAAAAATCCAATGAGGAGAAGAAAAGCAAAGCCAAAGAGTCCATCCCAAAATCCGACAAACAAGCAAAATGAACAAAAAGCATTGAATTCAATTCTTTCTGATTTTAGAAACTGCATTAAAGAAGGGGTGCACCGGTCCTGGAGATACTGCAATACCAGGTCAATGCGTGGAGTGGACAGAGCAAGCTCTTTTTCCATCTCCCTGTTCTAAAAATCCATTTAATATATGGTCCCCAGATAGGGGACGTATCAGATATTAAACTGATAAGAACAGATACTACACTTGATCTTAGCCAAAAGGCCGAGAAGCGATAACCAGAATTGGTTTCCGACTACGGTGCCACCCAAGGATTCTGAAAAGTCCATTTGTGGAGATGGCCACCTGGACTCCCGTTAAGAAGACATGCTGTCAACCTCTAGATCCCTCACATGCCTGCACTTTTCGGCTTGCTGCTGCTGCAATCCACGCGTTTTAGATCTGCATAACTCCACCTCTTTTAGCACAGTACCCTCAACCCCCGGCTGTTCCCACCCGCCTCAACACCGTTGGAAGGGAGGAGAACCAATTAAGGCGGGGGGGTGGTGGAACGAGCAGCTGTCTACCCTTAGCAGGAGGGTTGCTGATTAATTACCTCTCCTGCTGCTGCTGCTGCTGGCTGTCCAGCAGCAGACTGAAGGTGGCTGCTGCTGTGCGCAGGTATATAAAGGCTCAGAGCCTATTATGACACGCGCAGCCAGCGTTCCATTGCCACATTCCGTCTACTGCAGGCGGGATACCTGGATGGCTGAATGTCACTGAGAAGCTCACAGAGACCGCCATAAGCAACAGTTTAAAAGAATGCCACAGACTAATCAACCAAACTTTTTGGGTTGGTTTCTCTTTTATAGTCTGCAGGCATTAAATGAAAGAAGTCAGTGTTCCAGCAGAGGGAGACAACGTTTCAGAAAAGGCATTGTAGCAAACCAAAAAAGAAATTTTAAGCACAGCAGAGTAACCAGCTCACATACCTGTTAGCTCAGGTGAGTTTAAAAGGCTGCTGTTGATAACAAGGGCATTTGCTAAATAGATGGTGTGTGTGCAACAATATACTGAAAGGTCAATTATATTGTGCAGCTTATCTCACCACCTGTAGTTATTTAGGTGAAAGCTCCAAAATGCTTGCCTAATATGTCTGTTTATCCAAAAGGAAGTATAGAGGGAGAGCTAGATAGATAGCATTGCATTACATTACATTACATGGCAATGCAATGCACAGTTGCTGAAGTTGAACCAAAATGAGCTTGTCATCTGGCTTCTGCAACTTTTAACATGAAAAATCCAATGAGGAGAAGAAAAGCAAAGCCAAAGAGTCCATCCCAAAATCCGACAAACAAGCAAAATGAACAAAAAGCATTGAATTCAATTCTTTCTGATTTTAGAAACTGCATTAAAGAAGGGGTGCACCGGTCCTGGAGATACTGCAATACCAGGTCAATGCGTGGAGTGGACAGAGCAAGCTCTTTTTCCATCTCCCTGTTCTAAAAATCCATTTAATATATGGTCCCCAGATAGGGGACGTATCAGATATTAAACTGATAAGAACAGATTTTTTGATTGAAGCTGCATCCAAGGCACTGAAAAATGTGACCGAAGTCACACCAAAACAGCGCACGAGGCGAGGATTCATGTGGACCCTTCCCGGAGGAGAGGGTCCCCAATAAACCATCCCCATCCCTCCGAGCCAGAAGGCCACAGCGAGGGTCAGGGATCTCCGATGCTCTCCCTAGCCGAAGCCGGAGAAGAGCCGTTTTCGTGCTCCCAGCTTCCATCTAGGCTGCCACCCTAGTGGAGCTGGAGCCTGTGTTGGTTTCTCAGCCCAAAGCTGACCGGACCTCCGACCAGGTTTATAAAAATTCCCCTTCCTAGCCCGGAGGCCAGGAATAGGGGGGGTTGCTCAGAAAGTATGATTGGCAAAGGTGCGGCGTGCTACGAAGCCAAGTCTTTCTGGGGTTCCCAGTCCCAGTAAGCTTGGACTCCCACCAGGGCGCCTACTCCTGGGGCACATTGCTCCAAAGCCCTCACACTTACCCAGCCTAGTGACTTCGATCCTGGAGGGCCATGTTTTCCATCAGATAACTCTATGAGCCACCTGGCGTACTAACAAGTGCACCAAACCAGTGTGTAAAATGCATCAATTTACTAGGGCAGCCCAAGGACAAAACTGCCTTTTCAAAAGATACTACACTTGATCTTAGCCAAAAGGCCGAGAAGCGATAACCAGAATTGGTTTCCGACTACGGTGCCACCCAAGGATTCTGAAAAGTCCATTTGTGGAGATGGCCACCTGGACTCCCGTTAAGAAGACATGCTGTCAACCTCTAGATCCCTCACATGCCTGCACTTTTCGGCTTGCTGCTGCTGCAATCCACGCGTTTTAGATCTGCATAACTCCACCTCTTTTAGCACAGTACCCTCAACCCCCGGCTGTTCCCACCCGCCTCAACACCGTTGGAAGGGAGGAGAACCAATTAAGGCGGGGGGGGGGGGTGGAACGAGCAGCTGTCTACCCTTAGCAGGAGGGTTGCTGATTAATTACCTCTCCTGCTGCTGCTGCTGCTGGCTGTCCAGCAGCAGACTGAAGGTGGCTGCTGCTGTGCGCAGGTATATAAAGGCTCAGAGCCTATTATGACACGCGCAGCCAGCGTTCCATTGCCACATTCCGTCTACTGCAGGCGGGATACCTGGATGGCTGAATGTCACTGAGAAGCTCACAGAGACCGCCATAAGCAACAGTTTAAAAGAATGCCACAGACTAATCAACCAAACTTTTTGGGTTGGTTTCTCTTTTATAGTCTGCAGGCATTAAATGAAAGAAGTCAGTGTTCCAGCAGAGGGAGACAACGTTTCAGAAAAGGCATTGTAGCAAACCAAAAAAGAAATTTTAAGCGCAGCAGAGTAACCAGCTCACATACCTGTTAGCTCAGGTGAGTTTAAAAGGCTGCTGTTGATAACAAGGGCATTTGCTAAATAGATGGTGTGTGTGCAACAATATACTGAAAGGTCAATTATATTGTGCAGCTTGTCTCACCACCTGTAGTTATTTAGGTGAAAGCTCCAAAATGCTTGCCTAATATGTCTGTTTATCCAAAAGGAAGTATAGAGGGAGAGCTAGATAGATAGCATTGCATTACATTACATTACATGGCAATGCAATGCACAGTTGCTGAAGTTGAACCAAAATGAGCTTGTCATCTGGCTTCTGCAACTTTTAACATGAAAAATCCAATGAGGAGAAGAAAAGCAAAGCCAAAGAGTCCATCCCAAAATCCGACAAACAAGCAAAATGAACAAAAAGCATTGAATTCAATTCTTTCTGATTTTAGAAACTGCATTAAAGAAGGGGTGCACCGGTCCTGGAGATACTGCAATACCAGGTCAATGCGTGGAGTGGACAGAGCAAGCTCTTTTTCCATCTCCCTGTTCTAAAAATCCATTTAATATATGGTCCCCAGATAGGGGACGTATCAGATATTAAACTGATAAGAACAGATACTACACTTGATCTTAGCCAAAAGGCCGAGAAGCGATAACCAGAATTGGTTTCCGACTACGGTGCCACCCAAGGATTCTGAAAAGTCCATTTGTGGAGATGGCCACCTGGACTCCCGTTAAGAAGACATGCTGTCAACCTCTAGATCCCTCACATGCCTGCACTTTTCGGCTTGCTGCTGCTGCAATCCACGCGTTTTAGATCTGCATAACTCCACCTCTTTTAGCACAGTACCCTCAACCCCCGGCTGTTCCCACCCGCCTCAACACCGTTGGAAGGGAGGAGAACCAATTAAGGCGGGGGGGGGGGTGGAACGAGCAGCTGTCTACCCTTAGCAGGAGGGTTGCTGATTAATTACCTCTCCTGCTGCTGCTGCTGCTGGCTGTCCAGCAGCAGACTGAAGGTGGCTGCTGCTGTGCGCAGGTATATAAAGGCTCAGAGCCTATTATGACACGCGCAGCCAGCGTTCCATTGCCAAATTCCGTCTACTGCAAGCGGGATACCTGGATGGCTGAATGTCACTGAGAAGCTCACAGAGACCGCCATAAGCAACAGTTTAAAAGAATGCCACAGACTAATCAACCAAACTTTTTGGGTTGGTTTCTCTTTTATAGTCTGCAGGCATTAAATGAAAGAAGTCAGTGTTCCAGCAGAGGGAGACAACGTTTCAGAAAAGGCATTGTAGCAAACCAAAAAAGAAATTTTAAGCGCAGCAGAGTAACCAGCTCACATACCTGTTAGCTCAGGTGAGTTTAAAAGGCTGCTGTTGATAACAAGGGCATTTGCTAAATAGATGGTGTGTGTGCAACAATATACTGAAAGGTCAATTATATTGTGCAGCTTATCTCACCACCTGTAGTTATTTAGGTGAAAGCTCCAAAATGCTTGCCTAATATGTCTGTTTATCCAAAAGGAAGTATAGAGGGAGAGCTAGATAGATAGCATTACATTACATTACATTACATGGCAATGCAATGCACAGTTGCTGAAGTTGAACCAAAATGAGCTTGTCATCTGGCTTCTGCAACTTTTAACATGAAAAATCCAATGAGGAGAAGAAAAGCAAAGCCAAAGAGTCCATCCCAAAATCCGACAAACAAGCAAAATGAACAAAAAGCATTGAATTCAATTCTTTCTGATTTTAGAAACTGCATTAAAGAAGCGGTGCACCGGTCCTGGAGATACTGCAATACCAGGTCAATGCGTGGAGTGGACAGAGCAAGCTCTTTTTCCATCTCCCTGTTCTAAAAATCCATTTAATATATGGTCCCCAGATAGGGGACGTATCAGATATTAAACTGATAAGAACAGATACTACACTTGATCTTAGCCAAAAGGCCGAGAAGCGATAACCAGAATTGGTTTCCGACTACGGTGCCACCCAAGGATTCTGAAAAGTCCATTTGTGGAGATGGCCACCTGGACTCCCGCTAAGAAGACATGCTGTCAACCTCTAGATCCCTCACATGCCTGCACTTTTCGGCTTGCTGCTGCTGCAATCCACGCGTTTTAGATCTGCATAACTCCACCTCTTTTAGCACAGTACCCTCAACCCCCGGCTGTTCCCACCCACCTCAACACCGTTGGAAGGGAGGAGAACCAATTAAGGCGGGGGGGGGGGGGTGGAACGAGCAGCTGTCTACCCTTAGCAGGAGGGTTGCTGATTAATTACCTCTCCTGCTGCTGCTGCTGCTGGCTGTCCAGCAGCAGACTGAAGGTGGCTGCTGCTGTGCGCAGATATATAAAGGCTCAGAGCCTATTATGACACGCGCAGCCAGCGTTCCATTGCCACATTCCGTCTACTGCAGGCGGGATACCTGGATGGCTGAATGTCACTGAGAAGCTCACAGAGACCGCCATAAGCAACAGTTTAAAAGAATGCCACAGACTAATCAACCAAACTTTTTGGGTTGGTTTCTCTTTTATAGTCTGCAGGCATTAAATGAAAGAAGTCAGTGTTCCAGCAGAGGGAGACAACGTTTCAGAAAAGGCATTGTAGCAAACCAAAAAAGAAATTTTAAGCGCAGCAGAGTAACCAGCTCACATACCTGTTAGCTCAGGTGAGTTTAAAAGGCTGCTGTTGATAACAAGGGCATTTGCTAAATAGATGGTGTGTGTGCAACAATATACTGAAAGGTCAATTATATTGTGCAGCTTATCTCACCACCTGTAGTTATTTAGGTGAAAGCTCCAAAATGCTTGCCTAATATGTCTGTTTATCCAAAAGGAAGTATAGAGGGAGAGCTAGATAGATAGCATTGCATTACATTACATTACATGGCAATGCAATGCACAGTTGCTGAAGTTGAACCAAAATGAGCTTGTCATCTGGCTTCTGCAACTTTTAACATGAAAAATCCAATGAGGAGAAGAAAAGCAAAGCCAAAGAGTCCATCCCAAAATCCGACAAACAAGCAAAATGAACAAAAAGCATTGAATTCAATTCTTTCTGATTTTAGAAACTGCATTAAAGAAGGGGTGCACCGGTCCTGGAGATACTGCAATACCAGGTCAATGCGTGGAGTGGACAGAGCAAGCTCTTTTTCCATCTCCCTGTTCTAAAAATCCATTTAATATATGGTCCCCAGATAGGGGACGTATCAGATATTAAACTGATAAGAACAGATACTACACTTGATCTTAGCCAAAAGGCCGAGAAGCGATAACCAGAATTGGTTTCCGACTACGGTGCCACCCAAGGATTCTGAAAAGTCCATTTGTGGAGATGGCCACCTGGACTCCCGTTAAGAAGACATGCTGTCAACCTCTAGATCCCTCACATGCCTGCACTTTTCGGCTTGCTGCTGCTGCAATCCACGCGTTTTAGATCTGCATAACTCCACCTCTTTTAGCACAGTACCCTCAACCCCCGGCTGTTCCCACCCGCCTCAACACCGTTGGAAGGGAGGAGAACCAATTAAGGCGGGGGGGGGTGGAACGAGCAGCTGTCTACCCTTAGCAGGAGGGTTGCTGATTAATTACCTCTCCTGCTGCTGCTGCTGCTGGCTGTCCAGCAGCAGACTGAAGGTGGCTGCTGCTGTGCGCAGGTATATAAAGGCTCAGAGCCTATTATGACACGCGCAGCCAGCGTTCCATTGCCACATTCCGTCTACTGCAGGCGGGATACCTGGATGGCTGAATGTCACTGAGAAGCTCACAGAGACCGCCATAAGCAACAGTTTAAAAGAATGCCACAGACTAATCAACCAAACTTTTTGGGTTGGTTTCTCTTTTATAGTCTGCAGGCATTAAATGAAAGAAGTCAGTGTTCCAGCAGAGGGAGACAACGTTTCAGAAAAGGCATTGTAGCAAACCAAAAAAGAAATTTTAAGCGCAGCAGAGTAACCAGCTCACATACCTGTTAGCTCAGGTGAGTTTAAAAGGCTGCTGTTGATAACAAGGGCATTTGCTAAATAGATGGTGTGTGTGCAACAATATACTGAAAGGTCAATTATATTGTGCAGCTTATCTCACCACCTGTAGTTATTTAGGTGAAAGCTCCAAAATGCTTGCCTAATATGTCTGTTTATCCAAAAGGAAGTATAGAGGGAGAGCTAGATAGATACCATTGCATTACATTACATTACATGGCAATGCAATGCACAGTTGCTGAAGTTGAACCAAAATGAGCTTGTCATCTGGCTTCTGCAACTTTTAACATGAAAAATCCAATGAGGAGAAGAAAAGCAAAGCCAAAGAGTCCATCCCAAAATCCGACAAACAAGCAAAATGAACAAAAAGCATTGAATTCAATTCTTTCTGATTTTAGAAACTGCATTAAAGAAGGGGTGCACCGGTCCTGGAGATACTGCAATACCAGGTCAATGCGTGGAGTGGACAGAGCAAGCTCTTTTTCCATCTCCCTGTTCTAAAAATCGATTTAATATATGGTCCCCAGATAGGGGACGTATCAGATATTAAACTGATAAGAACAGATTTTTTTTTTTTTTTTTTTTTATCGAAAGCCCGAATTCGTGTACAAAACCCGAGTGCGCTTAAAAAAGTGACAAGTGCCAAAAAAAAAGTGCACTAGGATGCTGGTCTTCTTGAAACCCTCTCCAAAAGGAGAAGGGTCCCCCAAACCATTCCCCGTCCCTCCGAGCCAAAAGGCCACAGCGAGGAACAGGGACAAAAAGCCACCTCCAGCCGAAGCCAGAGGCGACCCAATCTTACCCCCAGCACCTGCCCGAGTTCTCACCCGAGCATGGCACTGGGAGCCAAAGACTGTGCTCCCCTCCCGGAAGAGGGGAGCCAACAACGCTCTCCTCCCGAAAGAGGAGAGCCAGGGGGGTTCAGGGGGGAGCGGAACCTGATGGCCACACACTCCCCCCCTAGACCTGCCAAGAGAGGAACCCGTAAGGGAACCGCATCCCGACAAAATCCTAGTAGGACGTGACACACGTGAATAAGTGGACACACAGTGACAAAGAAATTAAATAAATAGTGAAGGTTTCACAGTATAATACTGCCCGGACCTTCGACCGGGAATTGAAAAATTCCCCATCCTAAGGCCAGAAGGCCCGGAATAAGGGTGTGTGCGAAGAAAGAAAATTTGAAGTGCTTGTGCAAATGTGCCATAAACTCAAGTGGGGTTCCCAATCCCAGTGAGTTTAGGCACCCCAGGGTCACCACTCCTGGGGCACTTCACACTTCGGGCTTTCGATCTTCCCCGGCCCAATGGCGTCGATCCTGGAGGGCCATGCTTTCCACCAGATGACTATATTAGCCACCTGGCGTACTAACAAGCGCCTAAACCCCAGTGTGCATAATGTATCAATCTACTAGGGCGGCCAACATCCAAAACCGCCTTTTCGAAAGATACTACACTTGATCTTAGCCAAAAGGCCGAGAAGCGATAACCAGAATTGGTTTCCGACTACGGTGCCATCCAAGGATTCTGAAAAGTCCATTTGTGGAGATGGCCACCTGGACTCCCGTTAAGAAGACATGCTGTCAACCTCTAGATCCCTCACATGCCTGCACTTTTCGGCTTGCTGCTGCTGCAATCCACGCGTTTTAGATCTGCATAACTCCACCTCTTTTAGCACAGTACCCTCAACTCCCGGCTGTTCCCACCCGCCTCAACACCGTTGGAAGGGAGGAGAACCAATTAAGGCGGGGGGGGGGGGTGGAACGAGCAGCTGTCTACCCTTAGCAGGAGGGTTGCTGATTAATTACCTCTCCTGCTGCTGCTGCTGCTGGCTGTCCAGCAGCAGACTGAAGGTGGCTGCTGCTGTGCGCAGGTATATAAAGGCTCAGAGCCTATTATGACATGCGCAGCCAGCGTTCCATTGCCACATTCCGTCTACTGCAGGCGGGATACCTGGATGGCTGAATGTCACTGAGAAGCTCACAGAGACCGCCATAAGCAACAGTTTAAAAGAATGCCACAGACTAATCAACCAAACTTTTTGGGTTGGTTTCTCTTTTATAGTCTGCAGGCATTAAATGAAAGAAGTCAGTGTTCCAGCAGAGGGAGACAACGTTTCAGAAAAGGCATTGTAGCAAACCAAAAAAGAAATTTTAAGCGCAGCAGAGTAACCAGCTCACATACCTGTTAGCTCAGGTGAGTTTAAAAGGCTGCTGTTTATAACAAGGGCATTTGCTAAATAGATGGTGTGTGTGCAACAATATACTGAAAGGTCAATTATATTGTGCAGCTTATCTCACCACCTGTAGTTATTTAGGTGAAAGCTCCAAAATGCTTGCCTAATATGTCTGTTTATCCAAAAGGAAGTATAGAGGGAGAGCTAGATAGATAGCATTGCATTACATTACATTACATGGCAATGCAATGCACAGTTGCTGAAGTTGAACCAAAATGAGCTTGTCATCTGGCTTCTGCAACTTTTAACATGAAAAATCCAATGAGGAGAAGAAAAGCAAAGCCAAAGAGTCCATCCCAAAATCCGACAAACAAGCAAAATGAACAAAAAGCATTGAATTCAATTCTTTCTGATTTTAGA
Organism: Phyllobates terribilis; assembly: GCF_046119375.1. NCBI lineage: Eukaryota > Metazoa > Chordata > Amphibia > Anura > Dendrobatidae > Phyllobates > Phyllobates terribilis. The sequence continues at coordinate 450,286 of NW_027362898.1, read as the reverse complement.
AACTGCATTAAAGAAGGGGTGCACCGGTCCTGGAGATACTGCAATACCAGGTCAATGCGTGGAGTGGACAGAGCAAGCTCTTTTTCCATCTCCCTGTTCTAAAAATCCATTTAATATATGGTCCCCAGATAGGGGACGTATCAGATATTAAACTGATAAGAACAGATACTACACTTGATCTTAGCCAAAAGGCCGAGAAGCGATAACCAGAATTGGTTTCCGACTACGGTGCCACCCAAGGATTCTGAAAAGTCCATTTGTGGAGATGGCCACCTGGACTCCCGTTAAGAAGACATGCTGTCAACCTCTAGATCCCTCACATGCCTGCACTTTTCGGCTTGCTGCTGCTGCAATCCACGCGTTTTAGATCTGCATAACTCCACCTCTTTTAGCACAGTACCCTCAACCCCCGGCTGTTCCCACCCGCCTCAACACCGTTGGAAGGGAGGAGAACCAATTAAGGCGGGGGGGGGGGGGTGGAACGAGCAGCTGTCTACCCTTAGCACGAGCAGCTGTCTACCCTTAGCAGGAGGGTTGCTGATTAATTACCTCTCCTGCTGCTGCTGCTGCTGGCTGTCCAGCAGCAGACTGAAGGTGGCTGCTGCTGTGCGCAGGTATATAAAGGCTCAGAGCCTATTATGGCACGCGCAGCCAGCGTTCCATTGCCACATTCCGTCTACTGCAGGCGGGATACCTGGATGGCTGAATGTCACTGAGAAGCTCACAGAGACCGCCATAAGCAACAGTTTAAAAGAATGCCACAGACTAATCAACCAAACTTTTTGGGTTGGTTTCTCTTTTATAGTCTGCAGGCATTAAATGAAAGAAGTCAGTGTTCCAGCAGAGGGAGACAACGTTTCAGAAAAGGCATTGTAGCAAACCAAAAAAGAAATTTTAAGCACAGCAGAGTAACCAGCTCACATACCTGTTAGCTCAGGTGAGTTTAAAAGGCTGCTGTTGATAACAAGGGCATTTGCTAAATAGATGGTGTGTGTGCAACAATATACTGAAAGGTCAATTATATTGTGCAGCTTATCTCACCACCTGTAGTTATTTAGGTGAAAGCTCCAAAATGCTTGCCTAATATGTCTGTTTATCCAAAAGGAAGTATAGAGGGAGAGCTAGATAGATAGCATTGCATTACATTACATTACATGGCAATGCAATGCACAGTTGCTGAAGTTGAACCAAAATGAGCTTGTCATCTGGCTTCTGCAACTTTTAACATGAAAAATCCAATGAGGAGAAGAAAAGCAAAGCCAAAGAGCCATCCCAAAATCCGACAAACAAGCAAAATGAACAAAAAGCATTGAATTCAATTCTTTCTGATTTTAGAAACTGCATTAAAGAAGGGGTGCACCGGTCCTGGAGATACTGCAATACCAGGTCAATGCGCGGAGTGGACAGAGCAAGCTCTTTTTCCATCTCCCTGTTCTAAAAATCCATTTAATATATGGTCCCCAGATAGGGGACGTATCAGATACTAAACTGATAAGAACAGATACTACACTTGATCTTAGCCAAAAGGCCGAGAAGCGATAACCAGAATTGGTTTCCGACTACGGTGCCACCCAAGGATTCTGAAAAGTCCATTTGTGGAGATGGCCACCTGGACTCCCGTTAAGAAGACATGCTGTCAACCTCTAGATCCCTCACATGCCTGCACTTTTCGGCTTGCTGCTGCTGCAATCCACGCGTTTTAGATCTGCATAACTCCACCTCTTTTAGCACAGTACCCTCAACCCCCGGCTGTTCCCACCCGCCTCAAAACCGTTGGAAGGGAGGAGAACCAATTAAGGCGGGGGGTGGTGGAACGAGCAGCTGTCTACCCTTAGCAGGAGGGTTGCTGATTAATTACCTCTCCTGCTGCTGCTGCTGCTGGCTGTCCAGCAGCAGACTGAAGGTGGCTGCTGCTGTGCGCAGGTATATAAAGGCTCAGAGACTATTATGACACGCGCAGCCAGCGTTCCATTGCCACATTCCGTCTACTGCAGGCGGGATACCTGGATGGCTGAATGTCACTGAGAAGCTCACAGAGACCGCCATAAGCAACAGTTTAAAAGAATGCCACAGACTAATCAACCAAACTTTTTGGGTTGGTTTCTCTTTTATAGTCTGCAGGCATTAAATGAAAGAAGTCAGTGTTCCAGCAGAGGGAGACAACGTTTCAGAAAAGGCATTGTAGCAAACCAAAAAAGAAATTTTAAGCGCAGCAGAGTAACCAGCTCACATACCTGTTAGCTCAGGTGAGTTTAAAAGGCTGCTGTTGATAACAAGGGCATTTGCTAAATAGACGGTGTGTGTGCAACAATATACTGAAAGGTCAATTATATTGTGCAGCTTATCTCACCACCTGTAGTTATTTAGGTGAAAGCTCCAAAATGCTTGCCTAATATGTCTGTTTATCCAAAAGGAAGTATAGAGGGAGAGCTAGATAGATAGCATTGCATTACATTACATTACATGGCAATGCAATGCACAGTTGCTGAAGTTGAACCAAAATGAGCTTGTCATCTGGCTTCTGCAACTTTTAACATGAAAAATCCAATGAGGAGAAGAAAAGCAAAGCCAAAGAGTCCATCCCAAAATCCGACAAACAAGCAAAATGAACAAAAAGCATTGAATTCAATTCTTTCTGATTTTAGAAACTGCATTAAAGAAGGGGTGCACCGGTCCTGGAGATACTGCAATACCAGGTCAATGCGTGGAGTGGACAGAGCAAGCTCTTTTTCCATCTCCCTGTTCTAAAAATCCATTTAATATATGGTCCCCAGATAGGGGACGTATCAGATATTAAACTGATAAGAACAGATACTACACTTGATCTTAGCCAAAAGGCCGAGAAGCGATAACCAGATTTGGTTTCCGACTACGGTGCCACCCAAGGATTCTGAAAAGTCCATTTGTGGAGATGGCCACCTGGACTCCCGTTAAGAAGACATGCTGTCAACCTCTAGATCCCTCACATGCCTGCACTTTTCGGCTTGCTGCTGCTGCAATCCACGCGTTTTAGATCTGCATAACTCCACCTCTTTTAGCACAGTACCCTCAACCCCCGGCTGTTCCCACCCGCCTCAACACCGTTGGAAGGGAGGAGAACCAATTAAGGCGGGGGGGTGGTGGAACGAGCAGCTGTCTACCCTTAGCAGGAGGGTTGCTGATTAATTACCTCTCCTGCTGCTGCTGCTGCTGGCTGTCCAGCAGCAGACTGAAGGTGGCTGCTGCTGTGTGCAGGTATATAAAGGCTCAGAGCCTATTATGACACGCGCAGCCAGCGTTCCATTGCCACATTCCGTCTACTGCAGGCGGGATACCTGGATGGCTGAATGTCACTGAGAAGCTCACAGAGACTGCCATAAGCAACAGTTTAAAAGAATGCCACAGACTAATCAACCAAACTTTTTGGGTTGGTTTCTCTTTTATAGTCTGCAGGCATTAAATGAAAGAAGTCAGTGTTCCAGCAGAGGGAGACAACGTTTCAGAAAAGGCATTGTAGCAAACCAAAAAAGAAATTTTAAGCGCAGCAGAGTAACCAGCTCACATACCTGTTAGCTCAGGTGAGTTTAAAAGGCTGCTGTTGATAACAAGGGCATTTGCTAAATAGATGGTGTGTGTGCAACAATATACTGAAAGGTCAATTATATTGTGCAGCTTATCTCACCACCTGTAGTTATTTAGGTGAAAGCTCCAAAATGCTTGCCTAATATGTCTGTTTATCCAAAAGGAAGTATAGAGGGAGAGCTAGATAGATAGCATTGCATTACATTACATTACATGGCAATGCAATGCACAGTTGCTGAAGTTGAACCAAAATCAGCTTGTCATCTGGCTTCTGCAACTTTTAACATGAAAAATCCAATGAGGAGAAGAAAAGCAAAGCCAAAGAGTCCATCCCAAAATCCGACAAACAAGCAAAATGAACAAAAAGCATTGAATTCAATTCTTTCTGATTTTAGAAACTGCATTAAAGAAGGGGTGCACCGGTCCTGGAGATACTGCAATACCAGGTCAATGCGTGGAGTGGACAGAGCAAGCTCTTTTTCCATCTCCCTGTTCTAAAAATCCATTTAATATATGGTCCCCAGATAGGGGACGTATCAGATATTAAACTGATAAGAACAGATACTACACTTGATCTTAGCCAAAAGGCCGAGAAGCGATAACCAGAATTGGTTTCCGACTACGGTGCCACCCAAGGATTCTGAAAAGTCCATTTGTGGAGATGGCCACCTGGACTCCCGTTAAGAAGACATGCTGTCAACCTCTAGATCCCTCACATGCCTGCACTTTTCGGCTTGCTGCTGCTGCAATCCACGCGTTTTAGATCTGCATAACTCCACCTCTTTTAGCACAGTACCCTCAACCCCCGGCTGTTCCCACCCGCCTCAACACCGTTGGAAGGGAGGAGAACCAATTAAGGCGGGGGGGTGGTGGAACGAGCAGCTGTCTACCCTTAGCAGGAGGGTTGCTGATTAATTACCTCTCCTGCTGCTGCTGCTGCTGGCTGTCCAGCAGCAGACTGAAGGTGGCTGCTGCTGTGCGCAGGTATATAAAGGCTCAGAGCCTATTATGACACGCACAGCCAGCGTTCCATTGCCACATTCCGTCTACTGCAGGCGGGATACCTGGATGGCTGAATGTCACTGAGAAGCTCACAGAGACCGCCATAAGCAACAGTTTAAAAGAATGCCACAGACTAATCAACCAAACTTTTTGGGTTGGTTTCTCTTTTATAGTCTGCAGGCATTAAATGAAAGAAGTCAGTGTTCCAGCAGAGGGAGACAACGTTTCAGAAAAGGCATTGTAGCAAACCAAAAAAGAAATTTTAAGCACAGCAGAGTAACCAGCTCACATACCTGTTAGCTCAGGTGAGTTTAAAAGGCTGCTGTTGATAACAAGGGCATTTGCTAAATAGATGGTGTGTGTGCAACAATATACTGAAAGGTCAATTATATTGTGCAGCTTATCTCACCACCTGTAGTTATTTAGGTGAAAGCTCCAAAATGCTTGCCTAATATGTCTGTTTATCCAAAAGGAAGTATAGAGGGAGAGCTAGATAGATAGCATTGCATTACATTACATTACATGGCAATGCAATGCACAGTTGCTGAAGTTGAACCAAAATGAGCTTGTCATCTGGCTTCTGCAACTTTTAACATGAAAAATCCAATGAGGAGAAGAAAAGCAAAGCCAAAGAGTCCATCCCAAAATCCGACAAACAAGCAAAATGAACAAAAAGCATTGAATTCAATTCTTTCTGATTTTAGAAACTGCATTAAAGAAGGGGTGCACCGGTCCTGGAGATACTGCAATACCAGGTCAATGCGTGGAGTGGACAGAGCAAGCTCTTTTTCCATCTCCCTGTTCTAAAAATCCATTTAATATATGGTCCCCAGATAGGGGACGTGTCAGATATTAAACTGATAAGAACAGATACTACACTTGATCTTAGCCAAAAGGCCGAGAAGCGATAACCAGAATTGGTTTCCGACTACGGTGCCACCCAAGGATTCTGAAAAGTCCATTTGTGGAGATGGCCACCTGGACTCCCATTAAGAAGACATGCGGTCAACCTCTAGATCCCTCACATGCCTGCACTTTTCGGCTTGCTGCTGCTGCAATCCACGCGTTTTAGATCTGCATAACTCCACCTCTTTTAGCACAGTACCCTCAACCCCCGGCTGTTCCCACCCGTCTCAACACCGTTGGAAGGGAGGAGAACCAATTAAGGCGGGGGGGGGGGTGGAACGAGCAGCTGTCTACCCTTAGCAGGAGGGTTGCTGATTAATTACCTCTCCTGCTGCTGCTGCTGCTGGCTGTCCAGCAGCAGACTGAAGGTGGCTGCTGCTGTGCGCAGGTATATAAAGGCTCAGAGCCTATTATGACACGCGCAGCCAGCGTTCCATTGCCACATTCCGTCTACTGCAGGCGGGATACCTGGATGTCTGAATGTCACTGAGAAGCTCACAGAGACCGCCATAAGCAACAGTTTAAAAGAATGCCACAGACTAATCAACCAAACTTTTTGGGTTGGTTTCTCTTTTATAGTCTGCAGGCATTAAATGAAAGAAGTCAGTGTTCCAGCAGAGGGAGACAACGTTTCAGAAAAGGCATTGTAGCAAACCAAAAAAGAAATTTTAAGCGCAGCAGAGTAACCAGCTCACATACCTGTTAGCTCAGGTGAGTTTAAAAGGCTGCTGTTGATAACAAGGGCATTTGCTAAATAGATGGTGTGTGTGCAACAATATACTGAAAGGTCAATTATATTGTGCAGCTTATCTCACCACCTGTAGTTATTTAGGTGAAAGCTCCAAAATGCTTGCCTAATATGTCTGTTTATCCAAAAGGAAGTATAGAGGGAGAGCTAGATAGATAGCATTGCATTACATTACATTACATGGCAATGCAATGCACAGTTGCTGAAGTTGAACCAAAATGAGCTTGTCATCTGGCTTCTGCAACTTTTAACATGAAAAATCCAATGAGGAGAAGAAAAGCAAAGCCAAAGAGTCCATCCCAAAATCCGACAAACAAGCAAAATGAACAAAAAGCATTGAATTCAATTCTTTCTGATTTTAGAAACTGCATTAAAGAAGGGGTGCACCGGTCCTGTAGATACTGCAATACCAGGTCAATGCGTGGAGTGGACAGAGCAAGCTCTTTTTCCATCTCCCTGTTCTAAAAATCCATTTAATATATGGTCCCCAGATAGGGGACGTATCAGATATTAAACTGATAAGAACAGATACTACACTTGATCTTAGCCAAAAGGCCGAGAAGCGATAACCAGAATTGGTTTCCGACTACGGTGCCACCGAAGGATTCTGAAAAGTCCATTTGTGGAGATGGCCACCTGGACTCCCGTTAAGAAGACATGCTGTCAACCTCTAGATCCCTCACATGCCTGCACTTTTCGGCTTGCTGCTGCTGCAATCCACGCGTTTTAGATCTGCATAACTCCACCTATTTTAGCACAGTACCCTCAACCCCCGGCTGTTCCCACCCGCCTCAACACCGTTGGAAGGGAGGAGAACCAATTAAGGCGGTGGGGGGGGGGGGGTGGAACGAGCAGCTGTCTACCCTTAGCAGGAGGGTTGCTGATTAATTACCTCTCCTGCTGCTGCTGCTGCTGGCTGTCCAGCAGCAGACTGAAGGTGGCTGCTGCTGTGCGCAGGTATATAAAGGCTCAGAGCCTATCATGACACGCGCAGCCAGCGTTCCATTGCCACATTCCGTCTACTGCAGGCGGGATACCTGGATGGCTGAATGTCACTGAGAAGCTCACAGAGACCGCCATAAGCAAGAGTTTAAAAGAATGCCACAGACTAATCAACCAAACTTTTTGGGTTGGTTTCTCTTTTATAGTCTGCAGGCATTAAATGAAAGAAGTCAGTGTTCCAGCAGAGGGAGACAACGTTTCAGAAAAGGCATTGTAGCAAACCAAAAAAGAAATTTTAAGCGCAGCAGAGTAACCAGCTCACATACCTGTTAGCTCAGGTGAGTTTAAAAGGCTGCTGTTGATAACAAGGGCATTTGCTAAATAGATGGTGTGTGTGCAACAATATACTGAAAGGTCAATTATATTGTGCAGCTTATCTCACCACCTGTAGTTATTTAGGTGAAAGCTCCAAAATGCTTGCCTAATATGTCTGTTTATCCAAAAGGAAGTATAGAGGGAGAGCTAGATAGATAGCATTGCATTACATTACATTACATGGCAATGCAATGCACAGTTGCTGAAGTTGAACCAAAATGAGCTTGTCATCTGGCTTCTGCAACTTTTAACATGAAAAATCCAATGAGGAGAAGAAAAGCAAAGCCAAAGAGTCCATCCCAAAATCCGACAAACAAGCAAAATGAACAAAAAGCATTGAATTCAATTCTTTCTGATTTTAGAAACTGCATTAAAGAAGGGGTGCACCGGTCCTGGAGAAACTGCAATACCAGGTCAATGCGTGGAGTGGACAGAGCAAGCTCTTTTTCCATCTCCCTGTTCTAAAAATCCATTTAATATATGGTCCCCAGATAGGGGACGTATCAGATATTAAACTGATAAGAACAGATACTACACTTGATCTTAGCCAAAAGGCCGAGAAGCGATAACCAGAATTGGTTTCCGACTACGGTGCCACCCAAGGATTCTGAAAAGTCCATTTGTGGAGATGGCCACCTGGACTCCCGTTAAGAAGACATGCTGTCAACCTCTAGATCCCTCACATGCCTGCACTTTTCGGCTTGCTGCTGCTGCAATTCACGCGTTTTAGATCTGCATAACTCCACCTCTTTTAGCACAGTACCCTCAACCCCCGGCTGTTCCCACCCGCCTCAACACCGTTGGAAGGGAGGAGAACCAATTAAGGCGGGGGGGGGGGGTGGAACGAGCAGCTGTCTACCCTTAGCAGGAGGGTTGCTGATTAATTACCTCTCCTGCTGCTGCTGCTGCTGGCTGTCCAGCAGCAGACTGAAGGTGGCTGCTGCTGTGCGCAGGTATATAAAGGCTCAGAGCCTATTATGACACGCGCAGCCAGCGTTCCATTGCCACATTCCGTCTACTGCAGGCGGGATACCTGGATGGCTGAATGTCACTGAGAAGCTCACAGAGACCGCCATAAGCAACAGTTTAAAAGAATGCCACAGACTAATCAACCAAACTTTTTGGGTTGGTTTCTCTTTTATAGTCTGCAGGCATTAAATGAAAGAAGTCAGTGTTCCAGCAGAGGGAGACAACGTTTCAGAAAAGGCATTGTAGCAAACCAAAAAAGAAATTTTAAGCGCAGCAGAGTAACCAGCTCACATACCTGTTAGCTCAGGTGAGTTTAAAAGGCTGCTGTTGATAACAAGGGCATTTGCTAAATAGATGGTGTGTGTGCAACAATATACTGAAAGGTCAATTATATTGTGCAGCTTATCTCACCACCTGTAGTTATTTAGGTGAAAGCTCCAAAATGCTTGCCTAATATGTCTGTTTATCCAAAAGGAAGTATAGAGGGAGAGCTAGATAGATAGCATTGCATTACATTACATTACATGGCAATGCAATGCACAGTTGCTGAAGTTGAACCAAAATGAGCTTGTCATCTGGCTTCTGCAACTTTTAACATGAAAAATCCAATGAGGAGAAGAAAAGCAAAGCCAAAGAGTCCATCCCAAAATCCGACAAACAAGCAAAATGAACAAAAAGCATTGAATTCAATTCTTTCTGATTTTAGAAACTGCATTAAAGAAGGGGTGCACCGGTCCTGGAGATACTGCAATACCAGGTCAATGCGTGGAGTGGACAGAGCAAGCTCTTTTTCCATCTCCCTGTTCTAAAAATCCATTTAATATATGGTCCCCAGATAGGGGACGTATCAGATATTAAACTGATAAGAACAGATTTTTTGATTGAAGCTGCATCCAAGGCACTGAAAAATGTGACCGAAGTCACACCAAAACAGCGCACGAGGCGAGGATTCATGTGGACCCTTCTCGGAAGAGAGGGTCCCCAATAAACCATCCCCATCCCTCCGAGCCAGAAGGCCACAGCGAGGGTCAGGGATCTCCGATGCTCTCCCTAGCCGAAGCCGGAGAAGAGCCGTTTTCGTGCTCCCAGCTTCCATCTAGGCTGCCACCCTAGTGGAGCTGGAGCCTGTGTTGGTTTCTCAGCCCAAAGCTGACCGGACCTCCGACCGGGTTTATAAAAATTCCCCTTCCTAGCCCGGAGGCCAGGAATAGGGGGGGTTGCTCAGAAAGTATGATTGGCAATGGTGCGGCGTGCTACGAAGCCAAGTCTTTCTGGGGTTCCCAGTCCCAGTAAGCTTGGACTCCCACCAGGGCGCCTACTCCTGGGGCACATTGCTCCAAAGCCCTCACACTTACCCAGCCTAGTGACTTCGATCCTGGAGGGCCATGTTTTCCATCAGATAACTCTATGAGCCACCTGGCGTACTAACAAGTGCACCAAACCAGTGTGTAATATGCATCAATTTACTAGGGCAGCCCAAGGACAAAACTGCCTTTTCAAAAGATACTACACTTGATCTTAGCCAAAAGGCCGAGAAGCGATAACCAGAATTGGTTTCCGACTACGGTGCCACCGAAGTATTCTGAAAAGTCCATTTGTGGAGATGGCCACCTGGACTCCCGTTAAGAAGACATGCTGTCAACCTCTAGATCCCTCACATGCCTGCACTTTTCGGCTTGCTGCTGCTGCAATCCACGCGTTTTAGATCTGCATAACTCCACCTCTTTTAGCACAGTACCCTCAACCCCCGGCTGTTCCCACCCGCCTCAACACCGTTGGAAGGGAGGAGAACCAATTAAGGCGGGGGGGGTGGAACGAGCAGCTGTCTACCCTTAGCAGGAGGGTTGCTGATTAATTACCTCTCCTGCTGCTGCTGCTGGCTGTCCAGCAGCAGACTGAAGGTGGCTGCTGCTGTGCGCAGGTATATAAAGGCTCAGAGCCTATTATGACACGCGCAGCCAGCGTTCCATTGCCACATTCCGTCTACTGCAGGCGGGATACCTGGATGGCTGAATGTCACTGAGAAGCTCACAGAGACCGCCATAAGCAACAGTTTAAAAGAATGCCACAGACTAATCAACCAAACTTTTTGGGTTGGTTTCTCTTTTATAGTCTGCAGGCATTAAATGAAAGAAGTTAGTGTTCCAGCAGAGGGAGACAACGTTTCAGAAAAGGCATTGTAGCAAACCAAAAAAGAAATTTTAAGCGCAGCAGAGTAACCAGCTCACATACCTGTTAGCTCAGGTGAGTTTAAAAGGCTGCTGTTGATAACAAGGGCATTTGCTAAATAGATGGTGTGTGTGCAACAATATACTGAAAGGTCAATTATATTGTGCAGCTTATCTCACCACCTGTAGTTATTTAGGTGAAAGCTCCAAAATGCTTGCCTAATATGTCTGTTTATCCAAAAGGAAGTATAGAGGGAGAGCTAGATAGATAGCATTGCATTACATTACATTACATGGCAATGCAATGCACAGTTGCTGAAGTTGAACCAAAATGAGCTTGTCATCTGGCTTCTGCAACTTTTAACATGAAAAATCCAATGAGGAGAAGAAAAGCAAAGCCAAAGAGTCCATCCCAAAATCCGACAAACAAGCAAAATGAACAAAAAGCATTGAATTCAATTCTTTCTGATTTTAGAAACTGCATTAAAGAAGGGGTGCACCGGTCCTGGAGATACTGCAATACCAGGTCAATGCGTGGAGTGGACAGAGCAAGCTCTTTTTCCATCTCCCTGTTCTAAAAATCCATTTAATATATGGTCCCCAGATAGGGGACGTATCAGATATTAAACTGATAAGAACAGATACTACACTTGATCTTAGCCAAAAGGCCGAGAAGCGATAACCAGAATTGGTTTCCGACTACGGTGCCACCCAAGGATTCTGAAAAGTCCATTTGTGGAGATGGCCACCTGGACTCCCGTTAAGAAGACATGCTGTCAACCTCTAGATCTCTCACATGCCTGCACTTTTCGGCTTGCTGCTGCTGCAATCCACGCGTTTTAGATCTGCATAACTCCACCTCTTTTAGCACAGTACCCTCAACCCCCGGCTGTTCCCACCCGCCTCAACACCGTTGGAAGGGAGGAGAACCAATTAAGGCGGGGGGGGGGTGGAACGAGCAGCTGTCTACCCTTAGCAGGAGGGTTGCTGATTAATTACCTCTCCTGCTGCTGCTGCTGCTGGCTGTCCAGCAGCAGACTGAAGGTGGCTGCTGCTGTGCGCAGGTATATAAAGGCTCAGAGCCTATTATGACACGCGCAGCCAGCGTTCCATTGCCACATTCCGTCTACTGCAGGCGGGATACCTGGATGGCTGAATGTCACTGAGAAGCTCACAGAGACCGCCATAAGCAAGAGTTTAAAAGAATGCCACAGACTAATCAACCAAACTTTTTGGGTTGGTTTCTCTTTTATAGTCTGCAGGCATTAAATGAAAGAAGTCAGTGTTCCAGCAGAGGGAGACAACGTTTCAGAAAAGGCATTGTAGCAAACCAAAAAAGAAATTTTAAGCGCAGCAGAGTAACCAGCTCACATACCTGTTAGCTCAGGTGAGTTTAAAAGGCTGCTGTTGATAACAAGGGCATTTGCTAAATAGATGGTGTGTGTACAACAATATACTGAAAGGTCAATTATATTGTGCAGCTTATCTCACCACCTGTAGTTATTTAGGTGAAAGCTCCAAAATGCTTGCCTAATATGTCTGTTTATCCAAAAGGAAGTATAGAGGGAGAGCTAGATAGATAGCATTGCATTACATTACATTACATGGCAATGCAATGCACAGTTGCTGAAGTTGAACCAAAATGAGCATGTCATCTGGCTTCTGCAACTTTTAACATGAAAAATCCAATGAGGAGAAGAAAAGCAAAGCCAAAAAGTCCATCCCAAAATCCGACAAACAAGCAAAATGAACAAAAAGCATTGAATTCAATTCTTTCTGATTTTAGAAACTGCATTAAAGAAGGGGTACACCGGTCCTGGAGATACTTCAATACCAGGTCAATGCGTGGAGTGGACAGAGCAAGCTCTTTTTCCATCTCCCTGTTCTAAAAATCCATTTAATATATGGTCCCCAGATAGGGGACGTATCAGATATTAAACTGATAAGAACAGATACTACACTTGATCTTAGCCAAAAGGCCGAGAAGCGATAACCAGAATTGGTTTCCGACTACGGTGCCACCCAAGGATTCTGAAAAGTCCATTTGTGGAGATGGCCACCTGGACTCCCGTTAAGAAGACATGCTGTCAACCTCTAGATCCCTCACATGCCTGCACTTTTCGGCTTGCTGCTGCTGCAATCCACGCGTTTTAGATCTGCATAACTCCACCTCTTTTAGCACAGTACCCTCAACCCCCGGCTGTTCCCACCCGCCTCAACACCGTTGGAAGGGAGGAGAACCAATTAAGGCGGGGGGGGGGTGGAACGAGCAGCTGTCTACCCTTAGCAGGAGGGTTGCTGATTAATTACCTCTCCTGCTGCTGCTGCTGCTGGCTGTCCAGCAGCAGACTGAAGGTGGCTGCTGCTGTGCGCAGGTATATAAAGGCTCAGAGCCTATTATGACACGCGCAGCCAGCGTTCCATTGCCACATTCCGTCTACTGCAGGTGGGATACCTGGATGGCTGAATGTCACTGAGAAGCTCACAGAGACCGCCATAAGCAACAGTTTAAAAGAATGCCACAGACTAATCAACCAAACTTTTTGGGTTGGTTTCTCTTTTATAGTCTGCAGGCATTAAATGAAAGAAGTCAGTGTTCCAGCAGAGGGAGACAACGTTTCAGAAAAGGCATTGTAGCAAACCAAAAAAGAAATTTTAAGCGCAGCAGAGTAACCAGCTCACATACCTGTTAGCTCAGGTGAGTTTAAAAGGCTGCTGTTGATAACAAGGGCATTTGCTAAATAGATGGTGTGTGTGCAACAATATACTGAAAGGTCAATTATATTGTGCAGCTTATCTCACCACCTGTAGTTATTTAGGTGAAAGCTCCAAAATGCTTGCCTAATATGTCTGTTTATCCAAAAGGAAGTATAGAGGGAGAGCTAGATAGATAGCATTGCATTACATTACATTACATGGCAATGCAATGCACAGTTGCTGAAGTTGAACCAAAATGAGCTTGTCATCTGGCTTCTGCAACTTTTAACATGAAAAATCCAATGAGGAGAAGAAAAGCAAAGCCAAAGAGTCCATCCCAAAATCCGACAAACAAGCAAAATGAACAAAAAGCATTGAATTCAATTCTTTCTGATTTTAGAAACTGCATTAAAGAAGGGGTGCACCGGTCCTGGAGATACTGCAATACCAGGTCAATGCGTGGAGTGGACAGAGCAAGCTCTTTTTGCATCTCCCTGTTCTAAAAATCCATTTAATATATGGTCCCCAGATAGGGGACGTATCAGATATTAAACTGATAAGAACAGATACTACACTTGATCTTAGCCAAAAGGCCGAGAAGCGATAACCAGAATTGGTTTCCGACTACGGTGCCACCCAAGGATTCTGAAAAGTCCATTTGTGGAGATGGCCACCTGGACTCCCGTTAAGAAGACATGCTGTCAACCTCTAGATCCCTCACATGCCTGCACTTTTCGGCTTGCTGCTGCTGCAATCCACGCGTTTTAGATCTGCATAACTCCACCTCTTTTAGCACAGTACCCTCAACCCCCGGCTGTTCCCACCCGCCTCAACACCGTTGGAAGGGAGGAGAACCAATTAAGGCGGGGGGGGGGGGTGGAACGAGCAGCTGTCTACCCTTAGCAGGAGGGTTGCTGATTAATTACCTCTCCTGCTGCTGCTGCTGCTGGCTGTCCAGCAGCAGACTGAAGGTGGCTGCTGCTGTGCGCAGGTATATAAAGGCTCAGAGCCTATTATGACACGCGCAGCCAGCGTTCCATTGCCACATTCCGTCTACTGCAGGTGGGATACCTGGATGGCTGAATGTCACTGAGAAGCTCACAGAGACCGCCAAAAGCAACAGCTTAAAAGAATGCCACAGACTAATCAACCAAACTTTTTGGGTTGGTTTCTCTTTTATAGTCTGCAGGCATTAAATGAAAGAAGTCAGTGTTCCAGCAGAGGGAGACAACGTTTCAGAAAAGGCATTGTAGCAAACCAAAAAAGAAATTTTAAGCGCAGCAGAGTAACCAGCTCACATACCTGTTAGCTCAGGTGAGTTTAAAAGGCTGCTGTTGATAACAAGGGCATTTGCTAAATAGATGGTGTGTGTGCAACAATATACTGAAAGGTCAATTATATTGTGCAGCTTATCTCACCACCTGTAGTTATTTAGGTGAAAGCTCCAAAATGCTTGCCTAATATGTCTGTTTATCCAAAAGGAAGTATAGAGGGAGAGCTAGATAGATAGCATTGCATTACATTACATTACATGGCAATGCAATGCACAGTTGCTGAAGTTGAACCAAAATGAGCTTGTCATCTGGCTTCTGCAACTTTTAACATGAAAAATCCAATGAGGAGAAGAAAAGCAAAGCCAAAGAGTCCATCCCAAAATCCGACAAACAAGCAAAATGAACAAAAAGCATTGAATTCAATTCTTTCTGATTTTAGAAACTGCATTAAAGAAGGGGTGCACCGGTCCTGGAGATACTGCAATACCAGGTCAATGCGTGGAGTGGACAGAGCAAGCTCTTTTTCCATCTCCCTGTTCTAAAAATCCATTTAATATATGGTCCCCAGATAGGGGACGTATCAGATATTAAACTGATAAGAACAGATACTACTCTTGATCTTAGCCAAAAGGCCGAGAAGCGATAACCAGAATTGGTTTCCGACTACGGTGCCACCCAAGGATTCTGAAAAGTCCATTTGTGGAGATGGCCACCTGGACTCCCGTTAAGAAGACATGCTGTCAACCTCTAGATCCCTCACATGCCTGCACTTTTCGGCTTGCTGCTGCTGCAATCCACGCGTTTTAGATCTGCATAACTCCACCTCTTTTAGCACAGTACCCTCAACCCCCGGCTGTTCCCACCCGCCTCAACACCGTTGGAAGGGAGGAGAACCAATTAAGGCGGGGGGGGGGTGGAACGAGCAGCTGTCTACCCTTAGCAGGAGGGTTGCTGATTAATTACCTCTCCTGCTGCTGCTGCTGCTGGCTGTCCAGCAGCAGACTGAAGGTGGCTGCTGCTGTGCGCAGGTATATAAAGGCTCAGAGCCTATTATGACACGCGCAGCCAGCGTTCCATTGCCACATTCCGTCTACTGCAGGTGGGATACCTGGATGGCTGAATGTCACTGAGAAGCTCACAGAGACCGCCATAAGCAACAGTTTAAAAGAATGCCACAGACTAATCAACCAAACTTTTTGGGTTGGTTTCTCTTTTATAGTCTGCAGGCATTAAATGAAAGAAGTCAGTGTTCCAGCAGAGGGAGACAACGTTTCAGAAAAGGCATTGTAGCAAACCAAAAAAGAAATTTTAAGCGCAGCAGAGTAACCAGCTCACATACCTGTTAGCTCAGGTGAGTTTAAAAGGCTGCTGTTGATAACAAGGGCATTTGCTAAATAGATGGTGTGTGTGCAACAATATACTGAAAGGTCAATTATATTGTGCAGCTTATCTCACCACCTGTAGTTATTTAGGTGAAAGCTCCAAAATGCTTGCCTAATATGTCTGTTTATCCAAAAGGAAGTATAGAGGGAGAGCTAGATAGATAGCATTGCATTACATTACATTACATGGCAATGCAATGCACAGTTGCTGAAGTTGAACCAAAATGAGCTTGTCATCTGGCTTCTGCAACTTTTAACATGAAAAATCCAATGAGGAGAAGAAAAGCAAAGCCAAAGAGTCCATCCCAAAATCCGACAAACAAACAAAATGAACAAAAAGCATTGAATTCAATTCTTTCTGATTTTAGAAACTGCATTAAAGAAGGGGTGCACCGGTCCTGGAGATACTGCAATACCAGGTCAATGCGTGGAGTGGACAGAGCAAGCTCTTTTTCCATCTCCCTGTTCTAAAAATCCATTTAATATATGGTCCCCAGATAGGGGACGTATCAGATATTAAACTGATAAGAACAGATACTACACTTGATCTTAGCCAAAAGGCCGAGAAGCGATAACCAGAATTGGTTTCCGACTACGGTGCCACCCAAGGATTCTGAAAAGTCCATTTGTGGAGATGGCCACCTGGACTCCCGTTAAGAAGACATGCTGTCAACCTCTAGATCCCTCACATGCCTGCACTTTTCGGCTTGCTGCTGCTGCAATCCACGCGTTTTAGATCTGCATAACTCCACCTCTTTTAGCACAGTACCCTCAACCCCCGGCTGTTCCCACCCGCCTCAACACCGTTGGAAGGGAGGAGAACCAATTAAGGCGGGGGGGGGGTGGAACGAGCAGCTGTCTACCCTTAGCAGGAGGGTTGCTGATTAATTACCTCTCCTGCTGCTGCTGCTGCTGGCTGTCCAGCAGCAGACTGAAGGTGGCTGCTGCTGTGCGCAGGTATATAAAGGCTCAGAGCCTATTATGACACGCGCAGCCAGCGTTCCATTGCCACATTCCGTCTACTGCAGGTGGGATACCTGGATGGCTGAATGTCACTGAGAAGCTAACAGAGACCGCCATAAGCAACAGTTTAAAAGAATGCCACAGACTAATCAACCAAACTTTTTGGGTTGGTTTCTCTCTTATAGTCTGCAGGCATTAAATGAAAGAAGTCAGTGTTCCAGCAGAGGGAGACAACGTTTCAGAAAAGGCATTGTAGCAAACCAAAAAATAAATTTTAAGCGCAGCAGAGTAACCAGCTCACATACCTGTTAGCTCAGGTGAGTTTAAAAGGCTGCTGTTGATAACAAGGGCATTTGCTAAATAGATGGTGTGTGTGCAACAATATACTGAAAGGTCAATTATATTGTGCAGCTTATCTCACCACCTGTAGTTATTTAGGTGAAAGCTCCAAAATGCTTGCCTAATATGTCTGTTTATCCAAAAGGAAGTATAGAGGGAGAGCTAGATAGATAGCATTGCATTACATTACATTACATGGCAATGCAATGCACAGTTGCTGAAGTTGAACCAAAATGAGCTTGTCATCTGGCTTCTGCAACTTTTAACATGAAAAATCCAATGAGGAGAAGAAAAGCAAAGCCAAAGAGTCCATCCCAAAATCCGACAAACAAGCAAAATGAACAAAAAGCATTGAATTCAATTCTTTCTGATTTTAGAAACTGCATTAAAGAAGGGGTGCACCGGTCCTGGAGATACTGCAATACCAGGTCAATGCGTGGAGTGGACAGAGCAAGCTCTTTTTCCATCTCCCTGTTCTAAAAATCCATTTAATATATGGTCCCCAGATAGGGGACGTATCAGATATTAAACTGATAAGAACAGATACTACTCTTGATCTTAGCCAAAAGGCCGAGAAGCGATAACCAGAATTGGTTTCCGACTACGGTGCCACCCAAGGATTCTGAAAAGTCCATTTGTGGAGATGGCCACCTGGACTCCCGTTAAGAAGACATGCTGTCAACCTCTAGATCCCTCACATGCCTGCACTTTTCGGCTTGCTGCTGCTGCAATCCACGCGTTTTAGATCTGCATAACTCCACCTCTTTTAGCACAGTACCCTCAACCCCCGGCTGTTCCCACCCGCCTCAACACCGTTGGAAGGGAGGAGAACCAATTAAGGTGGGGGGGGGGGGGTGGAACGAGCAGCTGTCTACCCTTAGCAGGAGGGTTGCTGATTAATTACCTCTCCTGCTGCTGCTGCTGCTGGCTGTCCAGCAGCAGACTGAAGGTGGCTGCTGCTGTGCGCAGGTATATAAAGGCTCAGAGCCTATTATGACACGTGCAGCCAGCGTTCCATTGCCACATTCCGTCTACTGCAGGCGGGATACCTGGATGGCTGAATGTCACTGAGAAGCTCACTGAGACCGCCATAAGCAACAGTTTAAAAGAATGCCACAGACCAATCAACCAAACTTTTTGGGTTGGTTTCTCTTTTATAGTCTGCAGGCATTAAATGAAAGAAGTCAGTGTTCCAGCAGAGGGAGACAACGTTTCAGAAAAGGCATTGTAGCAAACCAAAAAAGAAATTTTAAGCGCAGCAGAGTAACCAGCTCACATACCTGATAGCTCAGGTGAGTTTAAAAGGCTGCTGTTGATAACAAGGGCATTTGCTAAATAGATGGTGTGTGTGCAACAATATACTGAAAGGTCAATTATATTGTGCAGCTTATCTCACCACCTGTAGTTATTTAGGTGAAAGCTCCAAAATGCTTGCCTAATATGTCTGTTTATCCAAAAGGAAGTATAGAGGGAGAGCTAGATAGATAGCATTGCATTACATTACATTACATGGCAATGCAATGCACAGTTGCTGAAGTTGAACCAAAATGAGCTTGTCATCTGGCTTCTGCAACTTTTAACATGAAAAATCCAATGAGGAGAAGAAAAGCAAAGCCAAAGAGTCCATCCCAAAATCCGACAAACAAGCAAAATGAACAAAAAGCATTGAATTCAATTCTTTCTGATTTTAGAAACTGCATTAAAGAAGGGGTGCACCGGTCCTGGAGATACTGCAATACCAGGTCAATGCGTGGAGTGGACAGAGCAAGCTCTTTTTCCATCTCCCTGTTCTAAAAATCCATTTAATATATGGTCCCCAGATAGGGGACGTATCAGATATTAAACTGATAAGAACAGATACTACACTTGATCTTAGCCAAAAGGCCGAGAAGCGATAACCAGAATTGGTTTCCGACTACGGTGCCACCCAAGGATTCTGAAAAGTCCATTTGTGGAGATGGCCACCTGGACTCCCGTTAAGAAGACATGCTGTCAACCTCTAGATCCCTCACATGCCTGCACTTTTCGGCTTGCTGCTGCTGCAATCCACGCGTTTTAGATCTGCATAACTCCACCTCTTTTAGCACAGTACCCTCAACCCCCGGCTGTTCCCACCCGCTTCAACACCGTTGGAAGGGAGGAGAACCAATTAAGGCGGGGGGGGGGTGGAACGAGCAGCTGTCTACCCTTAGCAGGAGGGTTGCTGATTAATTACCTCTCCTGCTGCTGCTGCTGCTGGCTGTCCAGCAGCAGACTGAAGGTGGCTGCTGCTGTGCGCAGGTATATAAAGGCTCAGAGCCTATTATGACACGCGCAGCCAGCGTTCCATTGCCACATTCCGTCTACTGCAGGCGGGATACCTGGATGGCTGAATGTCACTGAGAAGCTCACAGAGACCGCCATAAGCAACAGTTTAAAAGAATGCCACAGACTAATCAACCAAACTTTTTGGGTTGGTTTCTCTTTTATAGTCTGCAGGCATTAAATGAAAGAAGTCAGTGTTCCAGCAGAGGGAGACAACGTTTCAGAAAAGGCATTGTAGCAAACCAAAAAAGAAATTTTAAGCGCAGCAGAGTAACCAGCTCACATACCTGTTAGCTCAGGTGAGTTTAAAAGGCTGCTGTTGATAACAAGGGCATTTGCTAAATAGATGGTGTGTGTGCAACAATATACTGAAAGGTCAATTATATTGTGCAGCTTATCTCACCACCTGTAGTTATTTAGGTGAAAGCTCCAAAATGCTTGCCTAATATGTCTGTTTATCCAAAAGGAAGTATAGAGGGAGAGCTAGATAGATAGCATTGCATTACATTACATTACATGGCAATGCAATGCACAGTTGCTGAAGTTGAACCAAAATGAGCTTGTCATCTGGCTTCTGCAACTTTTAACATGAAAAATCCAATGAGGAGAAGAAAAGCAAAGCCAAAGAGTCCATCCCAAAATCCGACAAACAAGCAAAATGAACAAAAAGCATTGAATTCAATTCTTTCTGATTTTAGAAACTGCATTAAAGAAGGGGTGCACCGGTCCTGGAGATACGGCAATACCAGGTCAATGCGTGGAGTGGACAGAGCAAGCTCTTTTTCCATCTCCCTGTTCTAAAAATCCATTTAATATATGGTCCCCAGATAGGGGACGTATCAGATATTAAACTGATAAGAACAGATACTACACTTGATCTTAGCCAAAAGGCCGAGAAGCGATAACCAGAATTGGTTTCCGACTACGGTGCCACCCAAGGATTCTGAAAAGTCCATTTGTGGAGATGGCCACCTGGACTCCCGTTAAGAAGACATGCTGTCAACCTCTAGATCCCTCACATGCCTGCACTTTTCGGCTTGCTGCTGCTGCAATCCACGCGTTTTAGATCTGCATAACTCCACCTCTTTTAGCACAGTACCCTCAACCCCCGGCTGTTCCCACCCGCCTCAACACCGTTGGAAGGGAGGAGAACCAATTAAGGCGGGGGGGGGGGGTGGAACGAGCAGCTGTCTACCCTTAGCAGGAGGGTTGCTGATTAATTACCTCTCCTGCTGCTGCTGCTGCTGGCTGTCCAGCAGCAGACTGAAGGTGGCTGCTGCTGTGCGCAGGTATATAAAGGCTCAGAGCCTATTATGACACGCGCAGCCAGCGTTCCATTGCCACATTCCGTCTACTGCAGGCGGGATACCTGGATGGCTGAATGTCACTGAGAAGCTCACAGAGACCGCCATAAGCAACAGTTTAAAAGAATGCCACAGACTAATCAACCAAACTTTTTGGGTTGGTTTCTCTTTTATAGTCTGCAGGCATTAAATGAAAGAAGTCAGTGTTCCAGCAGAGGGAGACAACGTTTCAGAAAAGGCATTGTAGCAAACCAAAAAAGAAATTTTAAGCGCAGCAGAGTAACCAGCTCACATACCTGTTAGCTCAGGTGAGTTTAAAAGGCTGCTGTTGATAACAAGGGCATTTGCTAAATAGATGGTGTGTGTGCAACAATATACTGAAAGGTCAATTATATTGTGCAGCTTATCTCACCACCTGTAGTTATTTAGGTGAAAGCTCCAAAATGCTTGCCTAATATGTCTGTTTATCCAAAAGGAAGTATAGAGGGAGAGCTAGATAGATAGCATTGCATTACATTACATTACATGGCAATGCAATGCACAGTTGCTGAAGTTGAACCAAAATGAGCTTGTCATCTGGCTTCTGCAACTTTTAACATGAAAAATCCAATGAGGAGAAGAAAAGCAAAGCCAAAGAGTCCATCCCAAAATCCGACAAACAAGCAAAATGAACAAAAAGCATTGAATTCAATTCTTTCTGATTTTAGAAACTGCATTAAAGAAGGGGTGCACCGGTCCTGGAGATACTGCAATACCAGGTCAATGCGTGGAGTGGACAGAGCAAGCTCTTTTTCCATCTCCCTGTTCTAAAAATCCATTTAATATATGGTCCCCAGATAGGGGACGTATCAGATATTAAACTGATAAGAACAGATTTTTTTGATTGAATATATCTTTTATTAGCACAAAAAATAAGTTAACAGACAGTGTACAGTGCCGCAGCCCAGTACACACAGAATTCTACATCATATTTACATAGCATGAGGATACGACGCACTAACTAGACACATCACACCCCTATGCTACACAAAACACTCAATCTGAAAGAAAAAGCATGTCAATCAATACAGTACGACGAACCGTGATAAGGGATGGGGATTGGGAAAAAGGGGATGGGGAGGGGAAAATCACAGGCCCGAAGCTTTATTGAAAGACAAGACACATAAGGGGAGAGGGGGAGGAGGGGTTTAGTCCTCATCCTCGTCCTCCGGACCGTCCACGAAGGAATAGTCTCTGAGCAGGCTGTGGATCAGCCTGCGGCAGTCCTGGATGGACATCCTCTCCCTCCTCAAGATGAGCCGGTTCCTGGCGAACTGATAAGAACAGATTTTTGATTGAAGCTGCATCCAAGGCACTGAAAAATGTGACCGAAGTCACACCAAAACAGCGCACGAGGCGAGGATTCATGTGGACCCTTCCCGGAGGAGAGGGTCCCCAATAAACCATCCCCATCCCTCCGAGCCAGAAGGCCACAGCGAGGGTCAGGGATCTCCGATGCTCTCCCTAGCCGAAGCCGGAGAAGAGCCGTTTTCGTGCTCCCAGCTTCCATCTAGGCTGCCACCCTAGTGGAGCTGGAGCCTGTGTTGGTTTCTCAGCCCAAAGCTGACCGGACCTCCGACCGGGTTTATAAAAATTCCCCTTCCTAGCCCGGAGGCCAGGAATAGGGGGGGTTGCTCAGAAAGTATGATTGGCAAAGGTGCGGCGTGCTACGAAGCCAAGTCTCTCTGGGGTTCCCAGTCCCAGTAAGCTTGGACTCCCACCAGGGCGCCTACTCCTGGGGCACATTGCTCCAAAGCCCTCACACTTACCCAGCCTAGTGACTTCGATCCTGGAGGGCCATGTTTTCCATCAGATAACTCTATGAGCCACCTGGCGTACTAACAAGTGCACCAAACCAGTGTGTAATATGCATCAATTTACTAGGGCAGCCCAAGGACAAAACTGCCTTTTCAAAAGATACTACACTTGATCTTAGCCAAAAGGCCGAGAAGCGATAACCAGAATTGGTTTCCGACTACGGTGCCACCCAAGGATTCTGAAAAGTCCATTTGTGGAGATGGCCACCTGGACTCCCGTTAAGAAGACATGCTGTCAACCTCTAGATCCCTCACATGCCTGCACTTTTCGGCTTGCTGCTGCTGCAATCCACGCGTTTTAGATCTGCATAACTCCACCTCTTTTAGCACAGTACCCTCAACCCCCGGCTGTTCCCACCCGCCTCAACACCGTTGGAAGGGAGGAGAACCAATTAAGGCGGGGGGGGGGGGGGGTGGAACGAGCAGCTGTCTACCCTTAGCAGGAGGGTTGCTGATTAATTACCTCTCCTGCTGCTGCTGCTGCTGGCTGTCCAGCAGCAGACTGAAGGTGGCTGCTGCTGTGCGCAGGTATATAAAGGCTCAGTGCCTATTATGACACGCGCAGCCAGCGTTCCATTGCCACATTCCGTCTACTGCAGGCGGGATACCTGGATGGCTGAATGTCACTGAGAAGCTCACAGAGACCGCCATAAGCAACAGTTTAAAAGAATGCCACAGACTAATCAACCAAACTTTTTGGGTTGGTTTCTCTTTTATAGTCTGCAGGCATTAAATGAAAGAAGTCAGTGTTCCAGCAGAGGGAGACAACGTTTCAGAAAAGGCATTGTAGCAAACCAAAAAAGAAATTTTAAGCGCAGCAGAGTAACCAGCTCACATACCTGTTAGCTCAGGTGAGTTTAAAAGGCTGCTGTTGATAACAAGGGCATTTGCTAAATAAATGGTGTGTGTGCAACAATATACTGAAAGGTCAATTATATTGTGCAGCTTATCTCACCACCTGTAGTTATTTAGGTGAAAGCTCCAAAATGCTTGCCTAATATGTCTGTTTATCCAAAAGGAAGTATAGAGGGAGAGCTAGATAGATAGCATTGCATTACATTACATTACATGGCAATGCAATGCACAGTTGCTGAAGTTGAACCAAAATGAGCTTGTCATCTGGCTTCTGCAACTTTTAACATGAAAAATCCAATGAGGAGAAGAAAAGCAAAGCCAAAGAGTCCATCCCAAAATCCGACAAACATGCAAAATGAACAAAAAGCATTGAATTCAATTCTTTCTGATTTTAGAAACTGCATTAAAGAAGGGGTGCACCGGTCCTGGAGATACTGCAATACCAGGTCAATGCGTGGAGTGGACAGAGCAAGCTCTTTTTCCATCTCCCTGTTCTAAAAATCCATTTAATATATGGTCCCCAGATAGGGGACGTATCAGATATTAAACTGATAAGAACAGATACTACACTTGATCTTAGCCAAAAGGCCGAGAAGCGATAACCAGAATTGGTTTCCGACTACGGTGCCACCCAAGGATTCTGAAAAGTCCATTTGTGGAGATGGCCACCTGGACTCCCGTTAAGAAGACATGCTGTCAACCTCTAGATCCCTCACATGCCTGCACTTTTCGGCTTGCTGCTGCTGCAATCCACGCGTTTTAGATCTGCATAACTCCACCTCTTTTAGCACAGTACCCTCAACCCCCGGCTGTTCCCACCCGCCTCAACACCGTTGGAAGGGAGGAGAACCAATTAAGGCAGGGGGGGGGTGGAACGAGCAGCTGTCTACCCTTAACAGGAGGGTTGCTGATTAATTACCTCTCCTGCTGCTGCTGCTGCTGGCTGTCCAGCAGCAGACTGAAGGTGGCTGCTGCTGTGCGCAGGTATATAAAGGCTCAGAGCCTATTATGACACGCGCAGCCAGCGTTCCATTGCCACATTCCGTCTACTGCAGGCGGGATACCTGGATGGCTGAATGTCACTGAGAAGCTCACAGAGACCGCCATAAGCAACAGTTTAAAAGAATGCCACAGACTAATCAACCAAACTTTTTGGGTTGGTTTCTCTTTTATAGTCTGCAGGCATTAAATGAAAGAAGTCAGTGTTCCAGCAGAGGGAGACAACGTTTCAGAAAAGGCATTGTAGCAAACCAAAAAAGAAATTTTAAGCGCAGCAGAGTAACCAGCTCACATACCTGTTAGCTCAGGTGAGTTTAAAAGGCTGCTGTTGATAACAAGGGCATTTGCTAAATAGATGGTGTGTGTGCAACAATATACTGAAAGGTCAATTATATTGTGCAGCTTATCTCACCACCTGTAGTTATTTAGGTGAAAGCTCCAAAATGCTTGCCTAATATGTCTGTTTATCCAAAAGGAAGTATAGAGGGAGAGCTAGATAGATAGCATTGCATTACATTACATTACATGGCAATGCAATGCACAGTTGCTGAAGTTGAACCAAAATGAGCTTGTCATCTGGCTTCTGCAACTTTTAACATGAAAAATCCAATGAGGAGAAGAAAAGCAAAGCCAAAGAGTCCATCCCAAAATCCGACAAACAAGCAAAATGAACAAAAAGCATTGAATTCAATTCTTTCTGATTTTAGAAACTGCATTAAAGAAGGGGTGCACCGGTCCTGGAGATACTGCAATACCAGGTCAATGCGTGGAGTGGACAGAGCAAGCTCTTTTTCCATCTCCCTGTTCTAAAAATCCATTTAATATATGGTCCCCAGATAGGGGACGTATCAGATATTAAACTGATAAGAACAGATACTACACTTGATCTTAGCCAAAAGGCCGAGAAGCGATAACCAGAATTGGTTTCCGACTACGGTGCCACCCAAGGATTCTGAAAAGTCCATTTGTGGAGATGGCCACCTGGACTCCCGTTAAGAAGACATGCTGTCAACCTCTAGATCCCTCACATGCCTGCACTTTTCGGCTTGCTGCTGCTGCAATCCACGCGTTTTAGATCTGCATAACTCCACCTCTTTTAGCACAGTACCCTCAACCCCCGGCTGTTCCCACCCGCCTCAACACCGTTGGAAGGGAGGAGAACCAATTAAGGCAGGGGGGGGGTGGAACGAGCAGCTGTCTACCCTTAGCAGGAGGGTTGCTGATTAATTACCTCTCCTGCTGCTGCTGCTGGCTGTCCAGCAGCAGACTGAAGGTGGCTGCTGCTGTGCGCAGGTATATAAAGGCTCAGAGCCTATTATGACACGCGCAGCCAGCGTTCCATTGCCACATTCCGTCTACTGCAGGCGGGATACCTGGATGGCTGAATGTCACTGAGAAGCTCACAGAGACCGCCATAAGCAACAGTTTAAAAGAATGCCACAGACTAATCAACCAAACTTTTTGGGTTGGTTTCTCTTTTATAGTCTGCAGGCATTAAATGAAAGAAGTCAGTGTTCCAGCAGAGGGAGACAACGTTTCAGAAAAGGCATTGTAGCAAACCAAAAAAGAAATTTTAAGCGCAGCAGAGTAACCAGCTCACATACCTGTTAGCTCAGGTGAGTTTAAAAGGCTGCTGTTGATAACAAGGGCATTTGCTAAATAGATGGTGTGTGTGCAACAATATACTGAAAGGTCAATTATATTGTGCAGCTTATCTCACCACCTGTAGTTATTTAGGTGAAAGCTCCAAAATGCTTGCCTAATATGTCTGTTTATCCAAAAGGAAGTATAGAGGGAGAGCTAGATAGATAGCATTGCATTACATTACATTACATGGCAATGCAATGCACAGTTGCTGAAGTTGAACCAAAATGAGCTTGTCATCTGGCTTCTGCAACTTTTAACATGAAAAATCCAATGAGGAGAAGAAAAGCAAAGCCAAAGAGTCCATCCCAAAATCCGACAAACAAGCAAAATGAACAAAAAGCATTGAATTCAATTCTTTCTGATTTTAGAAACTGCATTAAAGAAGGGGTGCACCGGTCCTGGAGATACTGCAATACCAGGTCAATGCGTGGAGTGGACAGAGCAAGCTCTTTTTCCATCTCCCTGTTCTAAAAATCCATTTAATATATGGTCCCCAGATAGGGGACGTATCAGATATTAAACTGATAAGAACAGATTTTTTGATTGAAGCTGCATCCAAGGCACTGAAAAATGTGACCGAAGTCACACCAAAACAGCGCACGAGGCGAGGATTCATGTGGACCCTTCCCGGAGGAGAGGGTCCCCAATAAACCATCCCCATCCCTCCGAGCCAGAAGGCCACAGCGAGGGTCAGGGATCTCCGATGCTCTCCCTAGCCGAAGCCGGAGAAGAGCCGTTTTCGTGCTCCCAGCTTCCATCTAGGCTGCCACCCTAGTGGAGCTGGAGCCTGTGTTGGTTTCTCAGCCCAAAGCTGACCGGACCTCCGACCGGGTTTATAAAAATTCCCCTTCCTAGCCCGGAGGCCAGGAATAGGGGGGGTTGCTCAGAAAGTATGATTGGCAAAGGTGCGGCGTGCTACGAAGCCAAGTCTTTCTGGGGTTCCCAGTCCCAGTAAGCTTGGACTCCCACCAGGGCGCCTACTCCTGGGGCACATTGCTCCAAAGCCCTCACACTTACCCAGCCTAGTGACTTCGATCCTGGAGGGCCATGTTTTCCATCAGATAACTCTATGAGCCACCTGGCGTACTAACAAGTGCACCAAACCAGTGTGTAATATGCATCAATTTACTAGGGCAGCCCAAGGACAAAACTGCCTTTTCAAAAGATACTACACTTGATCTTAGCCAAAAGGCCGAGAAGCGATAACCAGAATTGGTTTCCGACTACGGTGCCACCCAAGGATTCTGAAAAGTCCATTTGTGGAGATGGCCACCTGGACTCCCGTTAAGAAGACATGCTGTCAACCTCTAGATCCCTCACATGCCTGCACTTTTCGGCTTGCTGCTGCTGCAATCCACGCGTTTTAGATCTGCATAACTCCACCTCTTTTAGCACAGTACCCTCAACCCCCGGCTGTTCCCACCCGCCTCAACACCGTTGGAAGGGAGGAGAACCAATTAAGGCGGGGGGGGGGGTGGAACGAGCAGCTGTCTACCCTTAGCAGGAGGGTTGCTGATTAATTACCTCTCCTGCTGCTGCTGCTGCTGGCTGTCCAGCAGCAGACTGAAGGTTGCTGCTGCTGTGCGCAGGTATATAAAGGCTCAGAGCCTATTATGACACGCGCAGCCAGCGTTCCATTGCCACATTCCGTCTACTGCAGGCGGGATACCTGGATGGCTGAATGTCACTGAGAAGCTCACAGAGACCGCCATAAGCAACAGTTTAAAAGAATGCCACAGACTAATCAACCAAACTTTTTGGGTTGGTTTCTCTTTTATAGTCTGCAGGCATTAAATGAAAGAAGTCAGTGTTCCAGCAGAGGGAGACAACGTTTCAGAAAAGGCATTGTGGCAAACCAAAAAAGAAATTTTAAGCGCAGCAGAGTAACCAGCTCACATACCTGTTAGCTCAGGTGAGTTTAAAAGGCTGCTGTTGATAACAAGGGCATTTGCTAAATAGATGGTGTGTGTGCAACAATATACTGAAAGGTCAATTATATTGTGCAGCTTATCTCACCACCTGTAGTTATTTAGGTGAAAGCTCCAAAATGCTTGCCTAATATGTCTGTTTATCCAAAAGGAAGTATAGAGGGAGAGCTAGATAGATAGCATTGCATTACATTACATTACATGGCAATGCAATGCACAGTTGCTGAAGTTGAACCAAATGAGCTTGTCATCTGGCTTCTGCAACTTTTAACATGAAAAATCCAATGAGGAGAAGAAAAGCAAAGCCAAAGAGTCCATCCCAAAATCCGACAAACAAGCAAAATGAACAAAAAGCATTGAATTCAATTCTTTCTGATTTTAGAAACTGCATTAAAGAAGGGGTGCACCGGTCCTGGAGATACTGCAATACCAGGTCAATGCGTGGAGTGGACAGAGCAAGCTCTTTTTCCATCTCCCTGTTCTAAAAATCCATTTAATATATGGTCCCCAGATAGGGGACGTATCAGATATTAAACTGATAAGAACAGATACTACACTTGATCTTAGCCAAAAGGCCGAGAAGCGATAACCAGAATTGGTTTCCGACTACGGTGCCACCCAAGGATTCTGAAAAGTCCATTTGCGGAGATGGCCACCTGGACTCCCGTTAAGAAGACATGCTGTCAACCTCTAGATCCCTCACATGGCTGCACTTTTCGGCTTGCTGCTGCTGCAATCCACGCGTTTTAGATCTGCATAACTCCACCTCTTTTAGCACAGTACCCTCAACCCCCGGCTGTTCCCACCCGCCTCAACACCGTTGGAAGGGAGGAGAACCAATTAAGGCGGGGGGGGGGGGTGGAACGAGCAGCTGTCTACCCTTAGCAGGAGGGTTGCTGATTAATTACCTCTCCTGCTGCTGCTGCTGCTGGCTGTCCAGCAGCAGACTGAAGGTGGCTGCTGCTGTGCGCAGGTATATAAAGGCTCAGAGCCTATTATGACACGCGCAGCCAGCGTTCCATTGCCACATTCCGTCTACTGCAGGCGGGATACCTGGATGGCTGAATGTCACTGAGAAGCTCACAGAGACCGCCATAAGCAACAGTTTAAAAGAATGCCACAGACTAATCAACCAAACTTTTTGGGTTGGTTTCTCTTTTATAGTCTGCAGGCATTAAATGAAAGAAGTCAGTGTTCCAGCAGAGGGAGACAACGTTTCAGAAAAGGCATTGTAGCAAACCAAAAAAGAAATTTTAAGCGCAGCAGAGTAACCAGCTCACATACCTGTTAGCTCAGGTGAGTTTAAAAGGCTGCTGTTGATAACAAGGGCATTTGCTAAATAGATGGTGTGTGTGCAACAATATACTGAAAGGTCAATTATATTGTGCAGCTTATCTCACCACCTGTAGTTATTTAGGTGAAAGCTCCAAAATGCTTGCCTAATATGTCTGTTTATCCAAAAGGAAGTATAGAGGGAGAGCTAGATAGATAGCATTGCATTACATTACATCACATGGCAATGCAATGCACAGTTGCTGAAGTTGAACCAAAATGAGCTTGTCATCTGGCTTCTGCAACTTTTAACATGAAAAATCCAATGAGGAGAAGAAAAGCAAAGCCAAAGAGTCCATCCCAAAATCCGACAAACAAGCAAAATGAACAAAAAGCATTGAATTCAATTCTTTCTGATTTTAGAAACTGCATTAAAGAAGGGGTGCACCGGTCCTGGAGATACTGCAATACCAGGTCAATGCGTGGAGTGGACAGAGCAAGCTCTTTTTCCATCTCCCTGTTCTAAAAATCCATTTAATATATGGTCCCCAGATAGGGGACGTATCAGATATTAAACTGATAAGAACAGATTTTTTGATTGAAGCTGCATCCAAGGCACTGAAAAATGTGACCGAAGTCACACCAAAACAGCGCACGAGGCGAGGATTCATGTGGACCCTTCCCGGAGGAGAGGGTCCCCAATAAACCATCCCCATCCCTCCGAGCCAGAAGGCCACAGCGAGGGTCAGGGATCTCCGATGCTCTCCCTAGCCGAAGCCGGAGAAGAGCCGTTTTCGTGCTCCCAGCTTCCATCTAGGCTGCCACCCTAGTGGAGCTGGAGCCTGTGTTGGTTTCTCAGCCCAAAGCTGACCGGACCTCCGACCGGGTTTATAAAAATTCCCCTTCCTAGCCCGGAGGCCAGGAATAGGGGGGGTTGCTCAGAAAGTATGATTGGCAAAGGTGCGGCGTGCTACGAAGCCAAGTCTTTCTGGGGTTCCCAGTCCCAGTAAGCTTGGACTCCCACCAGGGCGCCTACTCCTGGGGCACATTGCTCCAAAGCCCTCACACTTACCCAGCCTAGTGACTTCGATCCTGGAGAGCCATGTTTTCCATCAGATAACTCTATGAGCCACCTGGCGTACTAACAAGTGCACCAAACCAGTGTGTAATATGCATCAATTTACTAGGGCAGCCCAAGGACAAAACTGCCTTTTCAAAAGATACTACACTTGATCTTAGCCAAAAGGCCGAGAAGCGATAACCAGAATTGGTTTCCGACTACGGTGCCACCCAAGGATTCTGAAAAGTCCATTTGTGGAGATGGCCACCTGGACTCCCGTTAAGAAGACATGCTGTCAACCTCTAGATCCCTCACATGCCTGCACTTTTCGGCTTGCTGCTGCTGCAATCCACGCGTTTTAGATCTGCATAACTCCACCTCTTTTAGCACAGTACCCTCAACCCCCGGCTGTTCCCACCCGCCTCAACACCGTTGGAAGGGAGGAGAACCAATTAAGGCGGGGGGGGGGGTGGAACGAGCAGCTGTCTACCCTTAGCAGGAGGGTTGCTGATTAATTACCTCTCCTGCTGCTGCTGCTGCTGGCTGTCCAGCAGCAGACTGAAGGTTGCTGCTGTTGTGCGCAGGTATATAAAGGCTCAGAGCCTATTATGACACGCGCAGCCAGCGTTCCATTGCCACATTCCGTCTACTGCAGGCGGGATACCTGGATGGCTGAATGTCACTGAGAAGCTCACAGAGACCGCCATAAGCAACAGTTTAAAAGAATGCCACAGACTAATCAACCAAACTTTTTGGGTTGGTTTCTCTTTTATAGTCTGCAGGCATTAAATGAAAGAAGTCAGTGTTCCAGCAGAGGGAGACAACGTTTCAGAAAAGGCATTGTAGCAAACCAAAAAAGAAATTTTAAGCGCAGCAGAGTAACCAGCTCACATACCTGTTAGCTCAGGTGAGTTTAAAAGGCTGCTGTTGATAACAAGGGCATTTGCTAAATAGATGGTGTGTGTGCAACAATATACTGAAAGGTCAATTATATTGTGCAGCTTATCTCACCACCTGTAGTTATTTAGGTGAAAGCTCCAAAATGCTTGCCTAATATGTCTGTTTATCCAAAAGGAAGTATAGAGGGAGAGCTAGATAGATAGCATTGCATTACATTACATTACATGGCAATGCAATGCACAGTTGCTGAAGTTGAACCAAAATGAGCTTGTCATCTGGCTTCTGCAACTTTTAACATGAAAAATCCAATGAGGAGAAGAAAAGCAAAGCCAAAGAGTCCATCCCAAAATCCGACAAACAAGCAAAATGAACAAAAAGCATTGAATTCAATTCTTTCTGATTTTAGAAACTGCATTAAAGAAGGGGTGCACCGGTCCTGGAGATACTGCAATACCAGGTCAATGCGTGGAGTGGACAGAGCAAGCTCTTTTTCCATCTCCCTGTTCTAAAAATCCATTTAATATATGGTCCCCAGATAGGGGACGTATCAGATATTAAACTGATAAGAACAGATACTACACTTGATCTTAGCCAAAAGGCCGAGAAGCGATAACCAGAATTGGTTTCCGACTACGGTGCCACCCAAGGATTCTGAAAAGTCCATTTGTGGAGATGGCCACCTGGACTCCCGTTAAGAAGACATGCTGTCAACCTCTAGATCCCTCACATGCCTGCACTTTTCGGCTTGCTGCTGTTGCAATCCACGCGTTTTAGATCTGCATAACTCCACCTCTTTTAGCACAGTACCCTCAACCCCCGGCTGTTCCCAACCGCCTCAACACCGTTGGAAGGGAGGAGAACCAATTAAGGCGGGGGGGGGGGTGGAACGAGCAGCTGTCTACCCTTAGCAGGAGGGTTGCTGATTAATTACCTCTCCTGCTGCTGCTGCTGCTGCTGGCTGTCCAGCAGCAGACTGAAGGTGGCTGCTGCTGTGCGCATGTATATAAAGGCTCAGAGCCTATTATGACACGCGCAGCCAGCGTTCCATTGCCACATTCCGTCTACTGCAGGCGGGATACCTGGATGGCTGAATGTCACTGAGAAGCTCACAGAGACCGCCATAAGCAACAGTTTAAAAGAATGCCACAGACTAATCAACCAAACTTTTTGGGTTGGTTTCTCTTTTATAGTCTGCAGGCATTAAATGAAAGAAGTCAGTGTTCCAGCAGAGGGAGACAACGTTTCAGAAAAGGCATTGTAGCAAACCAAAAAAGAAATTTTAAGCGCAGCAGAGTAACCAGCTCACATACCTGTTAGCTCAGGTGAGTTTAAAAGGCTGCTGTTGATAACAAGGGCATTTGCTAAATAGATGGTGTGTGTGCAACAATATACTGAAAGGTCAATTATATTGTGCAGCTTATCTCACCACCTGTAGTTATTTAGGTGAAAGCTCCAAAATGCTTGCCTAATATGTCTGTTTATCCAAAAGGAAGTATAGAGGGAGAGCTAGATAGATAGCATTGCATTACATTACATTACATGGCAATGCAATGCACAGTTGCTGAAGTTGAACCAAAATGAGCTTGTCATCTGGCTTCTGCAACTTTTAACATGAAAAATCCAATGAGGAGAAGAAAAGCAAAGCCAAAGAGTCCATCCCAAAATCCGACAAACAAGCAAAATGAACAAAAAGCATTGAATTCAATTCTTTCTGATTTTAGAAACTGCATTAAAGAAGGGGTGCACCGGTCCTGGAGATACTGCAATACCAGGTCAATGCGTGGAGTGGACAGAGCAAGCTCTTTTTCCATCTCCCTGTTGTAAAAATCCATTTAATATATGGTCCCCAGATAGGGGACGTATCAGATATTAAACTGATAAGAACAGATACTACACTTGATCTTAGCCAAAAGGCCGAGAAGCGATAACCAGAATTGGTTTCCGACTACGGTGCCACCCAAGGATTCTGAAAAGTCCATTTGTGGAGATGGCCACCTGGACTCCCGTTAAGAAGACATGCTGTCAACCTCTAGATCCCTCACATGCCTGCACTTTTCGGCTTGCTGCTGCTGCAATCCACGCGTTTTAGATCTGCATAACTCCACCTCTTTTAGCACAGTACCCTCAACCCCCGGCTGTTCCCACCCGCCTCAACACCGTTGGAAGGGAGGAGAACCAATTAAGGCGGGGGGGGGGGGGGTGGAACGAGCAGCTGTCTACCCTTAGCAGGAGGGTTGCTGATTAATTACCTCTCCTGCTGCTGCTGGCTGTCCAGCAGCAGACTGAAGGTGGCTGCTGCTGTGCGCAGGTATATAAAGGCTCAGAGCCTATTATGACACGCGCAGCCAGCGTTCCATTGCCACATTCCGTCTACTGCAGGCGGGATACCTGGATGGCTGAATGTCACTGAGAAGCTCACAGAGACCGCCATAAGCAACAGTTTAAAAGAATGCCACAGACTAATCAACCAAACTTTTTGGGTTGGTTTCTCTTTTATAGTCTGCAGGCATTAAATGAAAGAAGTCAGTGTTCCAGCAGAGGGAGACAATGTTTCAGAAAAGGCATTGTAGCAAACCAAAAAAGAAATTTTAAGCGCAGCAGAGTAACCAGCTCACATACCTGTTAGCTCAGGTGAGTTTAAAAGGCTGCTGTTGATAACAAGGGCATTTGCTAAATAGATGGTGTGTGTGCAACAATATACTGAAAGGTCAATTATATTGTGCAGCTTATCTCACCACCTGTAGTTATTTAGGTGAAAGCTCCAAAATGCTTGCCTAATATGTCTGTTTATCCAAAAGGAAGTATAGAGGGAGAGCTAGATAGATAGCATTGCATTACATTACATTACATGGCAATGCAATGCACAGTTGCTGAAGTTGAACCAAAATGAGCTTGTCATCTGGCTTCTGCAACTTTTAACATGAAAAATCCAATGAGGAGAAGAAAAGCAAAGCCAAAGAGTCCATCCCAAAATCCGACAAACAAGCAAAATGAACAAAAAGCATTGAATTCAATTCTTTCTGATTTTAGAAACTGCATTAAAGAAGGGGTGCACCGGTCCTGGAGATACTGCAATACCAGGTCAATGCGTGGAGTGGACAGAGCAAGCTCTTTTTCCATCTCCCTGTTCTAAAAATCCATTTAATATATGGTCCCCAGATAGGG
This sequence comes from Phyllobates terribilis, assembly GCF_046119375.1. Classification (NCBI taxonomy): domain Eukaryota; kingdom Metazoa; phylum Chordata; class Amphibia; order Anura; family Dendrobatidae; genus Phyllobates; species Phyllobates terribilis. The sequence continues at coordinate 415,670 of NW_027362898.1, read as the reverse complement.
GACGTATCAGATATTAAACTGATAAGAACAGATACTACACTTGATCTTAGCCAAAAGGCCGAGAAGCGATAACCAGAATTGGTTTCCGACTACGGTGCCACCCAAGGATTCTGAAAAGTCCATTTGTGGAGATGGCCACCTGGACTCCCGTTAAGAAGACATGCTGTCAACCTCTAGATCCCTCACATGCCTGCACTTTTCGGCTTGCTGCTGCTGCAATCCACGCGTTTTAGATCTGCATAACTCCACCTCTTTTAGCACAGTACCCTCAACCCCCGGCTGTTCCCACCCGCCTCAACACTGTTGGAAGGGAGGAGAACCAATTAAGGCGGGGGGGGGGGGTGGAACGAGCAGCTGTCTACCCTTAGCAGGAGGGTTGCTGATTAATTACCTCTCCTGCTGCTGCTGCTGCTGGCTGTCCAGCAGCAGACTGAAGGTGGCTGCTGCTGTGCGCAGGTATATAAAGGCTCAGAGCCTATTATGACACGCGCAGCCAGCGTTCCATTGCCACATTCCGTCTACTGCAGGCGGGATACCTGGATGGCTGAATGTCACTGAGAAGCTCACAGAGACCGCCATAAGCAACAGTTTAAAAGAATGCCACAGACTAATCAACCAAACTTTTTGGGTTGGTTGCTCTTTTATAGTCTGCAGGCATTAAATGAAAGAAGTCAGTGTTCCAGCAGAGGGAGACAACGTTTCAGAAAAGGCATTGTAGCAAACCAAAAAAGAAATTTTAAGCGCAGCAGAGTAACCAGCTCACATACCTGTTAGCTCAGGTGAGTTTAAAAGGCTGCTGTTGATAACAAGGGCATTTGCTAAATAGATGGTGTGTGTGCAACAATATACTGAAAGGTCAATTATATTGTGCAGCTTATCTCACCACCTGTAGTTATTTAGGTGAAAGCTCCAAAATGCTTGCCTAATATGTCTGTTTATCCAAAAGGAAGTATAGAGGGAGAGCTAGATAGATAGCATTGCATTACATTACATTACATGGCAATGCAATGCACAGTTGCTGAAGTTGAACCAAAATGAGCTTGTCATCTGGCTTCTGCAACTTTTAACATGAAAAATCCAATGAGGAGAAGAAAAGCAAAGCAAAAGAGTCCATCCCAAAATCCGACAAACAAGCAAAATGAACAAAAAGCATTGAATTCAATTCTTTCTGATTTTAGAAACTGCATTAAAGAAGGGGTGCACCGGTCCTGGAGATACTGCAATACCAGGTCAATGCGTGGAGTGGACAGAGCAAGCTCTTTTTCCATCTCCCTGTTCTAAAAATCCATTTAATATATGGTCCCCAGATAGGGGACGTATCAGATATTAAACTGATAAGAACAGATACTACACTTGATCTTAGCCAAAAGGCCGAGAAGCGATTACCAGAATTGGTTTCCGACTACGGTGCCACCCAAGGATTCTGAAAAGTCCATTTGTGGAGATGGCCACCTGGACTCCCGTTAAGAAGACATGCTGTCAACCTCTAGATCTCACATGCCTGCACTTTTCGGCTTGCTGCTGCTGCAATCCACGCATTTTAGATCTGCATAACTCCACCTCTTTTAGCACAGTACCCTCAACCCCCGGCTGTTCCCACCCGCCTCAACACCGTTGGAAGGGAGGAGAACCAATTAAGGCGGGGGGGGGGGTGGAACGAGCAGCTGTCTACCCTTAGCAGGAGGGTTGCTGATTAATTACCTCTCCTGCTGCTGCTGCTGCTGGCTGTCCAGCAGCAGACTGAAGGTGGCTGCTGCTGTGCGCAGGTATATAAAGGCTCAGAGCCTATTATGACACGCGCAGCCAGCGTTCCATTGCCACATTCCGTCTACTGCAGGCGGGATACCTGGATGGCTGAATGTCACTGAGAAGCTCACAGAGACCGCCATAAGCAACAGTTTAAAAGAATGCCACAGACTAATCAACCAAACTTTTTGGGTTGGTTTCTCTTTTATAGTCTGCAGGCATTAAATGAAAGAAGTCAGTGTTCCAGCAGAGGGAGACAACGTTTCAGAAAAGGCATTGTAGCAAACCAAAAAAGAAATTTTAAGCGCAGCAGAGTAACCAGCTCACATACCTGTTAGCTCAGGTGAGTTTAAAAGGCTGCTGTTGATAACAAGGGCATTTGCTAAATAGATGGTGTGTGTGCAACAATATACTGAAAGGTCAATTATATTGTGCAGCTTATCTCACCACCTGTAGTTATTTAGGTGAAAGCTCCAAAATGCTTGCCTAATATGTCTGTTTATCCAAAAGGAAGTATAGAGGGAGAGCTAGATAGATAGCATTGCATTACATTACATTACATGGCAATGCAATGCACAGTTGCTGAAGTTGAACCAAAATGAGCTTGTCATCTGGCTTCTGCAACTTTTAACATGAAAAATCCAATGAGGAGAAGAAAAGCAAAGCCAAAGAGTCCATCCCAAAATCCGACAAACAAGCAAAATGAACAAAAAGCATTGAATTCAATTCTTTCTGATTTTAGAAACTGCATTAAAGAAGGGGTGCACCGGTCCTGGAGATACTGCAATACCAGGTCAATGCGTGGAGTGGACAGAGCAAGCTCTTTTTCCATCTCCCTGTTCTAAAAATCCATTTAATATATGGTCCCCAGATAGGGGACGTATCAGATATTAAACTGATAAGAACAGATACTACACTTGATCTTAGCCAAAAGGCCGAGAAGCGATAACCAGAATTGGTTTCCGACTACGGTGCCACCCAAGGATTCTGAAAAGTCCATTTGTGGAGATGGCCACCTGGACTCCCGTTAAGAAGACATGCTGTCAACCTCTAGATCCCTCACATGCCTGCACTTTTCGGCTTGCTGCTGCTGCAATCCACGCGTTTTAGATCTGCATAACTCCACCTCTTTTAGCACAGTACCCTCAACCCCCGGCTGTTCCCACCCGCCTCAACACCGTTGGAAGGGAGGAGAACCAATTAAGGCGGGGGGGGGGTGGAACGAGCAGCTGTCTACCCTTAGCAGGAGGGTTGCTGATTAATTACCTCTCCCGCTGCTGCTGCTGCTGGCTGTCCAGCAGCAGACTGAAGGTGGCTGCTGCTGTGCGCAGGTATATAAAGGCTCAGAGCCTATTATGACACGCGCAGCCAGCGTTCCATTGCCACATTCCGTCTACTGCAGGCGGGATACCTGGATGGCTGAATGTCACTGAGAAGCTCACAGAGACCGCCATAAGCAACAGTTTAAAAGAATGCCACAGACTAATCAACCAAACTGTTTGGGTTGGTTTCTCTTTTATAGTCTGCAGGCATTAAATGAAAGAAGTCAGTGTTCCAGCAGAGGGAGACAACGTTTCAGAAAAGGCATTGTAGCAAACCAAAAAAGAAATTTTAAGCGCAGCAGAGTAACCAGCTCACATACCTGTTAGCTCAGGTGAGTTTAAAAGGCTGCTGTTGATAACAAGGGCATTTGCTAAATAGATGGTGTGTGTGCAACAATATACTGAAAGGTCAATTATATTGTGCAGCTTATCTCACCACCTGTAGTTATTTAGGTGAAAGCTCCAAAATGCTTGCCTAATATGTCTGTTTATCCAAAAGGAAGTATAGAGGGAGAGCTAGATAGATAGCATTGCATTACATTACATTACATGGCAATGCAATGCACAGTTGCTGAAGTTGAACCAAAATGAGCTTGTCATCTGGCTTCTGCAACTTTTAACATGAAAAATCCAATGAGGAGAAGAAAAGCAAAGCCAAAGAGTCCATCCCAAAATCCGACAAACAAGCAAAATGAACAAAAAGCATTGAATTCAATTCTTTCTGATTTTAGAAACTGCATTAAAGAAGGGGTGCACCGGTCCTGGAGATACTGCAATACCAGGTCAATGCGTGGAGTGGACAGAGCAAGCTCTTTTTCCATCTCCCTGTTCTAAAAATCCATTTAATATATGGTCCCCAGATAGGGGACGTATCAGATATTAAACTGATAAGAACAGATACTACACTTGATCTTAGCCAAAAGGCCGAGAAGCGATAACCAGAATTGGTTTCCGACTACGGTGCCACCCAAGGATTCTGAAAAGTCCATTTGTGGAGATGGCCACCTGGACTCCCGTTAAGAAGACATGCTGTCAACCTCTAGATCCCTCACATGCCTGCACTTTTCGGCTTGCTGCTGCTGCAATCCACGCGTTTTAGATCTGCATAACTCCACCTCTTTTAGCACAGTACCCTCAACCCCCGGCTGTTCCCACCCGCCTCAACACCGTTGGAAGGGAGGAGAACCAATTAAGGCGGGGGGGGGGTGGAACGAGCAGCTGTCTACCCTTAGCAGGAGGGTTGCTGATTAATTACCTCTCCTGCTGCTGCTGCTGCTGGCTGTCCAGCAGCAGACTGAAGGTGGCTGCTGCTGTGCGCAGGTATATAAAGGCTCAGAGCCTATTATGACACGCGCAGCCAGCGTTCCATTGCCACATTCCGTCTACTGCAGGCGGGATACCTGGATGGCTGAATGTCACTGAGAAGCTCACAGAGACCGCCATAAGCAACAGTTTAAAAGAATGCCACAGACTAATCAACCAAACTTTTTGGGTTGGTTTCTCTTTTATAGTCTGCAGGCATTAAATGAAAGAAGTCAGTGTTCCAGCAGAGGGAGACAACGTTTCAGAAAAGGCATTGTAGCAAACCAAAAAAGAAATTTTAAGCGCAGCAGAGTAACCAGCTCACATACCTGTTAGCTCAGGTGAGTTTAAAAGGCTGCTGTTGATAACAAGGGCATTTGCTAAATAGATGGTGTGTGTGCAACAATATACTGAAAGGTCAATTATATTGTGCAGCTTATCTCACCACCTGTAGTTATTTAGGTGAAAGCTCCAAAATGCTTGCCTAATATGTCTGTTTATCCAAAAGGAAGTATAGAGGGAGAGCTAGATAGATAGCATTGCATTACATTACATTACATGGCAATGCAATGCACAGTTGCTGAAGTTGAACCAAAATGAGCTTGTCATCTGGCTTCTGCAACTTTTAACATGAAAAATCCAATGAGGAGAAGAAAAGCAAAGCCAAAGAGTCCATCCCAAAATCCGACAAACAAGCAAAATGAACAAAAAGCATTGAATTCAATTCTTTCTGATTTTAGAAACTGCATTAAAGAAGGGGTGCACCGGTCCTGGAGATACTGCAATACCAGGTCAATGCGTGGAGTGGACAGAGCAAGCTCTTTTTCCATCTCCCTGTTCTAAAAATCCATTTAATATATGGTCCCCAGATAGGGGACGTATCAGATATAGTGTTGAGCCACCCCCGTAGTGTTCGGGTTCGGTTCGGTTCGTCGAACACCGGGATGTTCGAGGAACTGTTCGTCGAACTGTTCGTCGAACACCTTAGAACACCGTCGAACACCGTTAAAACCAATGGCAGGCAAACAAAAACACATAGAAACACATAGAAAACACCTGCAAAGGTGTCCAAAAGCTGACAAACTGCTCAGAAGACACTCTCTTTAAAAAAGCCGGCCGGCAAATTCAGCAGCGGCATACACCGGTACCCGACAATTTAGACAAGAAGGAATAGAGCATCACACATAGATTAGATAGATAGAAACATGTCAGTCACACATATAAGAAGCACAGTGACAGTGTTGGTTACTGCACTTGTCATTTAGTGTAAAGGATTTATTAAAAAAAATATTAGTGTTTTCATGCACCGTCTCTTTAAAAAAGCCGTCCGGCAATTCAGCATCTGTACCCGACAATTTAGAACAGAAAGAATAGAGCTTCACACATAGATTAGATAGATAGAAACATGTCAGTCACATATATAATAAGTACAGTGATAGTGTTGCTTACTGTACTTGTCATTTAGTGTAAAGGATTTATTTAAAAAAATAATAGTGTTTTCATGCACTGTCTCTTTAAAAAAGCCGGCCGGCAATTCAGCAGCGGTACCCGACAATTTATAACAGACAGAATAGAGCTTCACACATAGATTAGATAGATAGAAACATGTCAGTCACATATATATGAAGTACAGTGATAGTGTTGGTTACTGTACTTGTCATTTAGTATTAAAATAAAGGATTTATTATTAAAAAAATTGGCGTGGGGTTCCCCTTAATTTTAGGCTCTAGCGGAGGTTAAGCAGACGGCTGGGGCAGATGTTTGAAGCCTGGGAAGGGGGTAATACCCACGGAGCTTCCCAGGCTACTAATATCAGCCCCCAGCTGAATACATAGCCTTTACTAGCTATTAAAATGGGGGACCCCCCAAAAAAAATGACGTGGGGTCCCCCCTAATTTAATAGCTAGCAAAGGCTAGGCAGACAGCTGGGGGCTGATATTAATAGCCCAGGAAGGGAGCCATGAATATTGGCCCCCTCCCAGGCTAGAAACACCAGCCGTCAGCCGCCCCAGAAATGGCGCATTCATAGGATGCGCCAATTCTGGCACTTAGCCTCGCTCTTCCACGCTGCCCTGGTGCAGTGGCAGGGGGTAATAGGGTTGGGGTTGATGTCAGCTTATAATGCCAGCTGACATCTAGCCCAGGTTAGTAATGTAGAGGCGTCTATAAGACACCGCCATTACTAACCCCATAGTCAAAGTTAAAAAAAACACAAACACCCAGAATAAAGTCCTTTAATTGAAATAAAGACACAATCCTTTATTGTTCTAAATTAAACCATACTTACCATCACGCCCATTCCAGCTGAAGCCAACGATCTCCTGCAATAAAAGAAAAATAATAAAGCAACCTCATCCTTACGTTTCCATGGTTCCCACGACAGCTTCAGCTCTGCTACATCGAGATGACAGGCTGGACCGCAGCAGAACGCTGCCATCCAGCCTGTCATCCCGCAGACACTGAGAAGCGCAGGCTTGCTTGCGCTGCTCAGCGTCTCTCTGTGACGACATCCAGAAGAGCCGAGTTCATGTCCAATGAACTCGGCTCACCTCATGCACGTCACTGACAGCGTGGGAAAATTCTCACGCTGAAGCGCTGATTGCAGGAGAATTTTCCCACGCTGTCAGTGACGTGCAGGAGGTGAGCTGAGTTCATTGGACATGAGCTCACCTCATGCACATCACTGACAGCGTGGGAGAATTCTCCTGCACTCAGCACTTCAGCGTGAGAATTTTCCCACGCTGTCAGTGACGTGCATGAGGTGAGCCGAGTTCATTGGACATGACCTCGGCTCATCTGGATGCCGTCACAGCGAGACAGTGAGGAGCGCAAGCATGCCTGCGCTTCTCAGTGTCTGCGGGATGACAGACTGGATGGCAGCGTTCTGCTGCGGTCCAGCCAGTCATCTCGATGTAGCAGAGCTGAAGCTGTCGTGGGAACCATGGAAAGGTAAGGATGAGGTTGCTTTATTATTTTTCTTTTATTGCAGGAGATCGTTGGCTTCAGCTGGAATGGGTGTGATGGTAAGTATGGTTTAATTTAGAACAATAAAGAATTGTGTCTTTATTTCAATTAAAGGACTTTATTCTGGGTGTTGTGTTTTTTTTAAATACTTTACTAGAAATTCATGGCGGTCATGTCTAATACTGGCGTGACCCCATGAATTTTGGGCTTGGGGCCAGCTGATAATACCAAGCTGGCCCTAACCCCTTTATTACCCAGTGAGCCACCGCACCAGGGCCCTGGATGAGTTGGGCACAGCGCCAGAAGATGGCGCTTCTATGAAAGCGCCATTTTCCGGGGTGGCTGCGGACTGCAATTTGTAGCGGGGGGGGGGCCCAGAAAGCTTGGGCCTCCCTGCGCTGCAGATTCCAGCCCCCAGCTGCCTAGTTGCACCTGGCTGGACACAAAAATAGGGCGAAGCCCCACGTACTTTTTTTTTTAATTATTTCATGAAATTCATGAAATAATTAAGAAAAAAAGGGCTTCCCTATATTGTTGTGTCCGGCCAGGTACAAATAGGCAGCTGGTGGATGGGGGCAGCCCGTTCCTGCCTGCTGTACCTGGCTGGACACAAATATAGTGCGAAGCCCCACTTAAATTTTTTTAAATTATTTCAGGAAATTCATGAAATAATTTAAAAAAAATTGACGTGGGGCTTCGCACTATATTTGTGTCCAGCCAGGTACAGCAGGCAGGAACGGGCTGCCCCCAACCACCAGCTGCCTATTTGTACCTGGCCGGACACAACAATATAGGGAAGCCCTTTTTTTCTTAATTATTTCATGAAATAATTTAAAGAAAATTGACGTGGGGCTTCGCCCTGTTTTTGTGTCCAGCCAGGTACAACTAGGCAGCTGGGGGCTGGAATCCGCAGCGCAGGGAGGCCCAAGCTTTCTGGGCCACCCCCGCTGCAAATTGCAGTCCGCAGCCATCCCGGAAAATGGCGCGTTCATAGAAGCGCCATCTTCTGGCGCTGTACCCAACTCATCCAGGGCCCTGATGCGGTGGCTCACTGGGTAATAAAGGGGTTAGGGCCAGCTTGGCATTATCAGCTGGCCCTAAGCCCGAAATTCATGGGGTCACGCCAATATTAGACATGACCACCATGAATTTCTAGTAAAGTATTTAAAAAAAACACAACACCCAGAAAAAAGTCCTTTAATTGAAATAAAAACACAATTCTTTATTGTTCTAAATTAAACCATACTTACCATCACACCCATTCCAGCTGAAGCCAACGATCTCCTGAAATAAAAGAAAAATAATAAAGCAACATCATCCTTACCATTCCATGGTTCCCATGACAGCTTCAGCTCTGCTACATCGAGATGACAGGCTGGACCGCAGCAGAACGCTGCCATCCAGCCTGTCATCCCGCAGACACTGAGAAGCGCAGGCTTGCTTGCGCTCCACAGTGTCTCTCTGTGAGGGCATCCAGATGAGCCGAGTTAATGTCCAATGAACTCGGCTCACCTCATGCACGTCACTGACAGCGTGGGAAAATTCTCCTGCACTCAGCGCTTCAGCGTGGGAGAATCCTCACACTGAAGCGCTGAGTGCAGGAGAATTCTCCCACGCTGTCAGTGACGTGCAGGAGGTGAGCTGAGTTCATTGGACATGAGCTCACCTTATGCACGTCACTGACAGCGTGGGAAAATTTTCCTGCACTCACCGCTTCAGCGTGAGAATTTTCCCACGCTGTCAGTGACGTGCATGAGGTGAGCCGAGTTCATTGGACATGAACTCGGCTCATCTGGATGTCGTCACAGAGAGACGCTGAGCAGCGCAAGCAAGCCTGCGCTTCTCAGTGTCTGCGGGATGACAGGCTGGATGGCAGCGTTCTGCTGCGGTCCAGCCTGTCATCTCGATGTAGCAGAGCTGAAGCTGTCGTGGGAACCATGGAAAGGTAAGGATGAGGTTGCTTTATTATTTTTCTTTTATTGCAGGAGATCGTTGGCTTCAGCTGGAATGGGCGTGACGGTAAGTATGGTTTAATTTAGAACAATAAAGGATTGTGTCTTTATTTCAATTAAAGGACTTTATTCTGGGTGTTTGTGTTTTTTTTAACTTTGACTATGGGGTTAGTAATGGGGGTGTCTTATAGACGCCTCTCCATTACTAACCTGGGCTTGATGTCAGCTGGCATTATAAGCTGACATCAACCCCAACCCTATTACCCCCTGCCACCGCACCAGGGCAGCGTGGAAGAGCGAGGCTAAGTGCCAGAATTGGCGCATCCTATGATTGCGCCATTTCTGGGGCGGCTGACGGCTGGTGTTTCTAGCCTGGGAGGGGGCCAATATTCATGGCTCCCTTCCTGGGCTATTAATATCAGCCCCCAGCTGTCTGCCTAGCCTTTGCTAGCTATTAAATTAGGGGGGACCCCACGTCATTTTTTTTGGGGGGTCCCCCATTTTAATAGCTAGTAAAGGCTATGTATTCAGCTGGGGGCTGATATTAGTAGCCTGGGAAGCTCCGTGGGTATTACCCCCTTCCCAGGCTTCAAACATCTGCCCCAGCCGTCTGCTTAACCTCCGCTAGAGCCTAAAATTAAGGGGAACCCCACGCCTATTTTCTTAATAATAAATCCTTTATTTTAATACTAAATGACAAGTACAGTAACCAACACTATCACTGTACTTCATATATATGTGACTGACATGTTTCTATCTATCTAATCTATGTGTGAAGCTCTATTCTGTCTGTTATAAATTGTCGGGTACCGCTGCTGAATTGCCCGCCGGCTTTTTTAAAGAGACGGTGCATGAAAACACTATTATTTTTTTTGATAAATCCTTTACGCTAAATGACAAGTACAGTAAGCAACACTGTCACTGTACTTCATATATATGTGGCTGACATGTTTCTATCTATCTAATCTATGTGTGATTCTCTATTCTTTCTATTCTAAATTGTCGGGTACCGCTGCTGAATTGCCGGCCGGCTTTTTTAAAGAGACGGTGCATGAAAACACTATTATTTTTTTTGATAAATCCTTTACGCTAAATGACAAGTACAGTAAGCAACACTGTCACTGTACTTCATATATATGTGACTGACATGTTTATATCTATCTAATCTATGTGTGAAGCTCTATTCTTTCGGTTCTAAATTGTCGGGTACCGGTGTATGCCGCTGATGAATTGCCGGCTTTTCATGTTTCACTGTTGGCACTGTTCCCATCGATTTGGGCAATCACTGTAATGCCACAACCACCATGGCTGCGGCATTACAGTGAGTGGCAGACAATCCCTGCATGATTGGTGCTCTAAATAGCGCCAGACATGCAGGACACGCTTTTGGTGCACGAACAGTTATCGAACATAACCTCGAACAGCCGAATTTTTTGCAAATCGTTCGGGTTCGTGGAACAACTCGAACACCGCCCAAAACAGCTCGAATTTGAGATTGGCGAACAGTTCTAGTCGAACACCGCTCATCTCTAATCAGATATTAAACTGATAAGAACAGATACTACACTTGATCTTAGCCAAAAGGCCGAGAAGCGATAACCAGAATTGGTTTCCGACTACGGTGCCACCCAAGGATTCTGAAAAGTCCATTTGTGGAGATGGCCACCTGGACTCCCGTTAAGAAGACATGCTGTCAACCTCTAGATCCCTCACATGCCTGCACTTTTCGGCTTGCTGCTGCTGCAATCCACGCGTTTTAGATCTGCATAACTCCACCTCTTTTAGCACAGTACCCTCAACCCCCGGCTGTTCCCACCCGCCTCAACACCGTTGGAAGGGAGGAGAACCAATTAAGGCGGGGGGGGGGGGTGGAACGAGCAGCTGTCTACCCTTAGCAGGAGGGTTGCTGATTAATTACCTCTCCTGCTGCTGCTGCTGCTAGCTGTCCAGCAGCAGACTGAAGGTGGCTGCTGCTGTGCGCAGGTATATAAAGGCTCAGAGCCTATTATGACACGCGCAGCCAGCGTTCCATTGCCACATTCCGTCTACTGCAGGCGGGATACCTGGATGGCTGAATGTCACTGAGAAGCTCACAGAGACCGCCATAAGCAACAGTTTAAAAGAATGCCACAGACTAATCAACCAAACTTTTTGGGTTGGTTTCTCTTTTATAGTCTGCAGGCATTAAATGAAAGAAGTCAGTGTTCCAGCAGAGGGAGACAACGTTTCAGAAAAGGCATTGTAGCAAACCAAAAAAGAAATTTTAAGCGCAGCAGAGTAACCAGCTCACATACCTGTTAGCTCAGGTGAGTTTAAAAGGCTGCTGTTGATAACAAGGGCATTTGCTAAATAGATGGTGTGTGTGCAACAATATACTGAAAGGTCAATTGTATTGTGCAGCTTATCTCACCACCTGTAGTTATTTAGGTGAAAGCTCCAAAATGCTTGCCTAATATGTCTGTTTATCCAAAAGGAAGTATAGAGGGAGAGCTAGATAGATAGCATTGCATTACATTACATTACATGGCAATGCAATGCACAGTTGCTGAAGTTGAACCAAAATGAGCTTGTCATCTGGCTTCTGCAACTTTTAACATGAAAAATCCAATGAGGAGAAGAAAAGCAAAGCCAAAGAGTCCATCCCAAAATCCGACAAACAAGCAAAATGAACAAAAAGCATTGAATTCAATTCTTTCTGATTTTAGAAACTGCATTAAAGAAGGGGTGCACCGGTCCTGGAGATACTGCAATACCAGGTCAATGCGTGGAGTGGACAGAGCAAGCTCTTTTTCCATCTCCCTGTTCTAAAAATCCATTTAATATATGGTCCCCAGATAGGGGACGTATCAGATATTAAACTGATAAGAACAGATACTACACTTGATCTTAGCCAAAAGGCCGAGAAGCGATAACCAGAATTGGTTTCCGACTACGGTGCCACCCAAGGATTCTGAAAAGTCCATTTGTGGAGATGGCCACCTGGACTCCCGTTAAGAAGACATGCTGTCAACCTCTAGATCCCTCACATGCCTGCACTTTTCGGCTTGCTGCTGCTGCAATCCACGCGTTTTAGATCTGCATAACTCCACCTCTTTTAGCACAGTACCCTCAACCCCCGGCTGTTCCCACCCGCCTCAACACCGTTGGAAGGGAGGAGAACCAATTAAGGCGGGGGGGGGGGTGGAACGAGCAGCTGTCTACCCTTAGCAGGAGGGTTGCTGATTAATTACCTCTCCTGCTGCTGCTGCTGCTGGCTGTCCAGCAGCAGACTGAAGGTGGCTGCTGCTGTGCGCAGGTATATAAAGGCTCAGAGCCTATTATGACACGCGCAGCCAGCGTTCCATTGCCACATTCCGTCTACTGCAGGCGGGATACCTGGATGGCTGAATGTCACTGAGAAGCTCACAGAGACCGCCATAAGCAACAGTTTAAAAGAATGCCACAGACTAATCAACCAAACTTTTTGGGTTGGTTTCTCTTTTATAGTCTGCAGGCATTAAATGAAAGAAGTCAGTGTTCCAGCAGAGGGAGACAACGTTTCAGAAAAGGCATTGTAGCAAACCAAAAAAGAAATTTTAAGCGCAGCAGAGTAACCAGCTCACATACCTGTTAGCTCAGGTGAGTTTAAAAGGCTGCTGTTGATAACAAGGGCATTTGCTAAATAGATGGTGTGTGTGCAACAATATACTGAAAGGTCAATTATATTGTGCAGCTTATCTCACCACCTGTAGTTATTTAGGTGAAAGCTCCAAAATGCTTGCCTAATATGTCTGTTTATCCAAAAGGAAGTATAGAGGGAGAGCTAGATAGATAGCATTGCATTACATTACATTACATGGCAATGCAATGCACAGTTGCTGAAGTTGAACCAAAATGAGCTTGTCATCTGGCTTCTGCAACTTTTAACATGAAAAATCCAATGAGGAGAAGAAAAGCAAAGCCAAAGAGTCCATCCCAAAATCCGACAAACAAGCAAAATGAACAAAAAGCATTGAATTCAATTCTTTCTGATTTTAGAAACTGCATTAAAGAAGGGGTGCACCGGTCCTGGAGATACTGCAATACCAGGTCAATGCGTGGAGTGGACAGAGCAAGCTCTTTTTCCATCTCCCTGTTCTAAAAATCCATTTAATATATGGTCCCCAGATAGGGGACGTATCAGATATTAAACTGATAAGAACAGATACTACACTTGATCTTAGCCAAAAGGCCGAGAAGCGATAACCAGAATTGGTTTCCGACTATGGTGCCACCCAAGGATTCTGAAAAGTCCATTTGTGGAGATGGCCACCTGGACTCCCGTTAAGAAGACATGCTGTCAACCTCTAGATCCCTCACATGCCTGCACTTTTCGGCTTGCTGCTGCTGCAATCCACGCGTTTTAGATCTGCATAACTCCACCTCTTTTAGCACAGTACCCTCAACCCCCGGCTGTTCCCACCCGCCTCAACACCGTTGGAAGGGAGGAGAACCAATTAAGGCGGGGGGGGGGGGTGGAACGAGCAGCTGTCTACCCTTAGCAGGAGGGTTGCTGATTAATTACCTCTCCTGCTGCTGCTGCTGGCTGTCCAGCAGCAGACTGAAGGTGGCTGCTGCTGTGCGCAGGTATATAAAGGCTCAGAGCCTATTATGACACGCGCAGCCAGCGTTCCATTGCCACATTCCGTCTACTGCAGGCGGGATACCTGGATGGCTGAATGTCACTGAGAAGCTCACAGAGACCGCCATAAGCAACAGTTTAAAAGAATGCCACAGACTAATCAACCAAACTTTTTGGGTTGGTTTCTCTTTTATAGTCTGCAGGCATTAAATGAAAGAAGTCAGTGTTCCAGCAGAGGGAGACAACGTTTCAGAAAAGGCATTGTAGCAAACCAAAAAAGAAATTTTAAGCGCAGCAGAGTAACCAGCTCACATACCTGTTAGCTCAGGTGAGTTTAAAAGGCTGCTGTTGATAACAAGGGCATTTGCTAAATAGATGGTGTGTGTGCAACAATATACTGAAAGGTCAATTATATTGTGCAGCTTATCTCACCACCTGTAGTTATTTAGGTGAAAGCTCCAAAATGCTTGCCTAATATGTCTGTTTATCCAAAAGGAAGTATAGAGGGAGAGCTAGATAGATAGCATTGCATTACATTACATTACATGGCAATGCAATGCACAGTTGCTGAAGTTGAACCAAAATGAGCTTGTCATCTGGCTTCTGCAACTTTTAACATGAAAAATCCAATGAGGAGAAGAAAAGCAAAGCCAAAGAGTCCATCCCAAAATCCGACAAACAAGCAAAATGAACAAAAAGCATTGAATTCAATTCTTTCTGATTTTAGAAACTGCATTAAAGAAGGGGTGCACCGGTCCTGGAGATACTGCAATACCAGGTCAATGCGTGGAGTGGACAGAGCAAGCTCTTTTTCCATCTCCCTGTTCTAAAAATCCATTTAATATATGGTCCCCAGATAGGGGACGTATCAGATATTAAACTGATAAGAACAGATACTACAGTTGATCTTAGCCAAAAGGCCGAGAAGCGATAACCAGAATTGGTTTCCGACTACGGTGCCACCCAAGGATTCTGAAAAGTCCATTTGTGGAGATGGCCACCTGGACTCCCGTTAAGAAGACATGCTGTCAACCTCTAGATCCCTCTCATACCTGCACTTTTCGGCTTGCTGCTGCTGCAATCCACGCGTTTTAGATCTGCATAACTCCACCTCTTTTAGCACAGTACCCTCAACCCCCGGCTGTTCCCACCCGCCTCAACACCGTTGGAAGGGAGGAGAACCAATTAAGGCGGGGGGGGGTGGAACGAGCAGCTGTCTACCCTTAGCAGGAGGGTTGCTGATTAATTACCTCTCCTGCTGCTGCTGCTGCTGGCTGTCCAGCAGCAGACTGAAGGTGGCTGCTGCTGTGCGCAGGTATATAAAGGCTCAGAGCCTATTATGACACGCGCAGCCAGCGTTCCATTGCCACATTCCGTCTACTGCAGGCGGGATACCTGGATGGCTGAATGTCACTGAGAAGCTCACAGAGACCGCCATAAGCAACAGTTTAAAAGAATGCCACAGACTAATCAACCAAACTTTTTGGGTTGGTTTCTCTTTTATAGTCTGCAGGCATTAAATGAAAGAAGTCAGTGTTCCAGCAGAGGGAGACAACGTTTCAGAAAAGGCATTGTAGCAAACCAAAAAAGAAATTTTAAGCGCAGCAGAGTAACCAGCTCACATACCTGTTAGCTCAGGTGAGTTTAAAAGGCTGCTGTTGATAACAAGGGCATTTGCTAAATAAATGGTGTGTGTGCAACAATATACTGAAAGGTCAATTATATTGTGCAGCTTATCTCACCACCTGTAGTTATTTAGGTGAAAGCTCCAAAATGCTTGCCTAATATGTCTGTTTATCCAAAAGGAAGTATAGAGGGAGAGCTAGATAGATAGCATTGCATTACATTACATTACATGGCAATGCAATGCACAGTTGCTGAAGTTGAACCAAAATGAGCTTGTCATCTGGCTTCTGCAACTTTTAACATGAAAAATCCAATGAGGAGAAGAAAAGCAAAGCCAAAGAGTCCATCCCAAAATCCGACAAACAAGCAAAATGAACAAAAAGCATTGAATTCAATTCTTTCTGATTTTAGAAACTGCATTAAAGAAGGGGTGCACCGGTCCTGGAGATACTGCAATACCAGGTCAATGCGTGGAGTGGACAGAGCAAGCTCTTTTTCCATCTCCCTGTTCTAAAAATCCATTTAATATATGGTCCCCAGATAGGGGACGTATCAGATATTAAACTGATAAGAACAGATACTACACTTGATCTTAGCCAAAAGGCCGAGAAGCGATAACCAGAATTGGTTTCCGACTACGGTGCCACCCAAGGATTCTGAAAAGTCCATTTGTGGAGATGGCCACCTGAACTCCCGTTAAGAAGACATGCTGTCAACCTCTAGATCCCTCACATGCCTGCACTTTTCGGCTTGCTGCTGCTGCAATCCACGCGTTTTAGATCTGCATAACTCCACCTCTTTTAGCACAGTACCCTCAACCCCCGGCTGTTCCCACCCGCCTCAACACCGTTGGAAGGGAGGAGAACCAATTAAGGCGGGGGGGGGGGTGGAACGAGCAGCTGTCTACCCTTAGCAGGAGGGTTGCTGATTAATTACCTCTCCTGCTGCTGCTGCTGCTGGCTGTCCAGCAGCAGACTGAAGGTGGCTGCTGCTGTGCGCAGGTATATAAAGGCTCAGAGCCTATTATGACACGCGCAGCCAGCGTTCCATTGCCACATTCCGTCTACTGCAGGCGGGATACCTGGATGGCTGAATGTCACTGAGAAGCTCACAGAGACCGCCATAAGCAACAGTTTAAAAGAATGCCACAAACTAATCAACCAAACTTTTTGGGTTGGTTTCTCTTTTATAGTCTGCAGGCATTAAATGAAAGAAGTCAGTGTTCCAGCAGAGGGAGACAACGTTTCAGAAAAGGCATTGTAGCAAACCAAAAAAGAAATTTTAAGCGCAGCAGAGTAACCAGCTCACATACCTGTTAGCTCAGGTGAGTTTAAAAGGCTGCTGTTGATAACAAGGGCATTTGCTAAATAGATGGTGTGTGTGCAACAATATACTGAAAGGTCAATTATATTGTGCAGCTTATCTCACCACCTGTAGTTATTTAGGTGAAAGCTCCAAAATGCTTGCCTAATATGTCTGTTTATCCAAAAGGAAGTATAGAGGGAGAGCTAGATAGATAGCATTGCATTACATTACATTACATGGCAATGCAATGCACAGTTGCTGAAGTTGAACCAAAATGAGCTTGTCATCTGGCTTCTGCAACTTTTAACATGAAAAATCCAATGAGGAGAAGAAAAGCAAAGCCAAAGAGTCCATCCCAAAATCCGACAAACAAGCAAAATGAACAAAAAGCATTGAATTCAATTCTTTCTGATTTTAGAAACTGCATTAAAGAAGGGGTGCACCGGTCCTGGAGATACTGCAATACCAGGTCAATGCGTGGAGTGGACAGAGCAAGCTCTTTTTCCATCTCCCTGTTCTAAAAATCCATTTAATATATGGTCCCCAGATAGGGGACGTATCAGATATTAAACTGATAAGAACAGATACTACACTTGATCTTAGCCAAAAGGCCGAGAAGCGATAACCAGAATTGGTTTCCGACTACGGTGCCACCCAAGGATTCTGAAAAGTCCATTTGTGGAGATGGCCACCTGGACTCCCGTTAAGAAGACATGCTGTCAACCTCTAGATCCCTCACATGCCTGCACTTTTCGGCTTGCTGCTGCTGCAATCCACGCGTTTTAGATCTGCATAACTCCACCTCTTTTAGCACAGTACCCTCAACCCCCGGCTGTTCCCACCCGCCTCAACACCGTTGGAAGGGAGGAGAACCAATTAAGGCGGGGGGGGGGGTGGAACGAGCAGCTGTCTACCCTTAGCAGGAGGGTTGCTGATTAATTACCTCTCCTGCTGCTGCTGCTGCTGGCTGTCCAGCAGCAGACTGAAGGTGGCTGCTGCTGTGCGCAGGTATATAAAGGCTCAGAGCCTATTATGACACGCGCAGCCAGCGTTCCATTGCCACATTCCGTCTACTGCAGGCGGGATACCTGGATGGCTGAATGTCACTGAGAAGCTCACAGAGACCGCCATAAGCAACAGTTTAAAAGAATGCCACAGACTAATCAACCAAACTTTTTGGGTTGGTTTCTCTTTTATAGTCTGCAGGCATTAAATGAAAGAAGTCAGTGTTCCAGCAGAGGGAGACAACGTTTCAGAAAAGGCATTGTAGCAAACCAAAAAATAAATTTTAAGCGCAGCAGAGTAACCAGCTCACATACCTGTTAGCTCAGGTGAGTTTAAAAGGCTGCTGTTGATAACAAGGGCATTTGCTAAATAGATGGTGTGTGTGCAACAATATACTGAAAGGTCAATTATATTGTGCAGCTTATCTCACCACCTGTAGTTATTTAGGTGAAAGCTCCAAAATGCTTGCCTAATATGTCTGTTTATCCAAAAGGAAGTATAGAGGGAGAGCTAGATAGATAGCATTGCATTACATTACATTACATGGCAATGCAATGCACAGTTGCTGAAGTTGAACCAAAATGAGCTTGTCATCTGGCTTCTGCAACTTTTAACATGAAAAATCCAATGAGGAGAAGAAAAGCAAAGCCAAAGAGTCCATCCCAAAATCCGACAAACAAGCAAAATGAACAAAAAGCATTGAATTCAATTCTTTCTGATTTTAGAAACTGCATTAAAGAAGGGGTGCACCGGTCCTGGAGATACTGCAATACCAGGTCAATGCGTGGAGTGGACAGAGCAAGCTCTTTTTCCATCTCCCTGTTCTAAAAATCCATTTAATATATGGTCCCCAGATAGGGGACGTATCAGATATTAAACTGATAAGAACAGATACTACACTTGATCTTAGCCAAAAGGCCGAGAAGCGATAACCAGAATTGGTTTCCGACTACGGTGCCACCCAAGGATTCTGAAAAGTCCATTTGTGGAGATGGCCACCTGGACTCCCGTTAAGAAGACATGCTGTCAACCTCTAGATCCCTCACATGCCTGCACTTTTCGGCTTGCTGCTGCTGCAATCCACGCGTTTTAGATCTGCATAACTCCACCTCTTTTAGCACAGTACCCTCAACCCCTGGCTGTTCCCACCCGCCTCAACACCGTTGGAAGGGAGGAGAACCAATTAAGGCGGGGGGGGGGGTGGAACGAGCAGCTGTCTACCCTTAGCAGGAGGGTTGCTGATTAATTACCTCTCCTGCTGCTGCTGCTGCTGGCTGTCCAACAGCAGACTGAAGGTGGCTGCTGCTGTGCGCAGGTATATAAAGGCTCAGAGCCTATTATGACACGCGCAGCCAGCGTTCCATTGCCACATTCCGTCTACTGCAGGCGGGATACCTGGATGGCTGAATGTCAATGAGAAGCTCACAGAGACCGCCATAAGCAACAGTTTAAAAGAATGCCACAGACTAATCAACCAAACTGTTTGGGTTGGTTTCTCTTTTATAGTCTGCAGGCATTAAATGAAAGAAGTCAGTGTTGCAGCAGAGGGAGACAACGTTTCAGAAAAGGCATTGTAGCAAACCAAAAAAGAAATTTTAAGCGCAGCAGAGTAACCAGCTCACATACCTGTTAGCTCAGGTGAGTTTAAAAGGCTGCTGTTGATAACAAGGGCATTTGCTAAATAGATGGTGTGTGTGCAACAATATACTGAAAGGTCAATTATATTGTGCAGCTTATCTCACCACCTGTAGTTATTTAGGTGAAAGCTCCAAAATGCTTGCCTAATATGTCTGTTTATCTAAAAGGAAGTATAGAGGGAGAGCTAGATAGATAGCATTGCATTACATTACATTACATGGCAATGCAATGCACAGTTGCTGAAGTTGAACCAAAATGAGCTTGTCATCTGGCTTCTGCAACTTTTAACATGAAAAATCCAATGAGGAGAAGAAAAGCAAAGCCAAAGAGTCCATCCCAAAATCCGACAAACAAGCAAAATGAACAAAAAGCATTGAATTCAATTCTTTCTGATTTTAGAAACTGCATTAAAGAAGGGGTGCACCGGTCCTGGAGATACTGCAATACCAGGTCAATGCGTGGAGTGGACAGAGCAAGCTCTTTTTCCATCTCCCTGTTCTAAAAATCCATTTAATATATGGTCCCCAGATAGGGGACGTATCAGATATTAAACTGATAAGAACAGATACTACACTTGATCTTAGCCAAAAGGCCGAGAAGCGATAACCAGAATTGGTTTCCGACTACGGTGCCACCCAAGGATTCTGAAAAGTCCATTTGTGGAGATGGCCACCTGGACTCCCATTAAGAAGACATGCTGTCAACCTCTAGATCCCTCACATGCCTGCACTTTTCGGCTTGCTGCTGCTGCAATCCACGCGTTTTAGATCTGCATAACTCCACCTCTTTTAGCACAGTACCCTCAACCCCCGGCTGTTCCCACCCGCCTCAACACCGTTGGAAGGGAGGAGAACCAATTAAGGCGGGGGGGGGGGGTGGAACGAGCAGCTGTCTACCCTTAGCAGGAGGGTTGCTGATTAATTACCTCTCCTGCTGCTGCTGCTGCTGGCTGTCCAGCAGCAGACTGAAGGTGGCTGCTGCTGTGCGCAGGTATATAAAGGCTCAGAGCCTATTATGACACGCGCAGTTAGCGTTCCATTGCCACATTCCGTCTACTGCAGGCGGGATACCTGGATGGCTGAATGTCACTGAGAAGCTCACAGAGACCGCCATAAGCAACAGTTTAAAAGAATGCCACAGACTAATCAACCAAACTTTTTGGGTTGGTTTCTCTTTTATAGTCTGCAGGCATTAAATGAAAGAAGTCAGAGTTCCAGCAGAGGGAGACAACGTTTCAGAAAAGGCATTGTAGCAAACCAAAAAAGAAATTTTAAGCGCAGCAGAGTAACCAGCTCACATACCTGTTAGCTCAGGTGAGTTTAAAAGGCTGCTGTTGATAACAAGGGCATTTGCTAAATAGATGGTGTGTGTGCAACAATATACTGAAAGGTCAATTATATTGTGCAGCTTATCTCACCACCTGTAGTTATTTAGGTGAAAGCTCCAAAATGCTTGCCTAATATGTCTGTTTATCCAAAAGGAAGTATAGAGGGAGAGCTAGATAGATAGCATTGCATTACATTACATTACATGGCAATGCAATGCACAGTTGCTGAAGTTGAACCAAAATGAGCTTGTCATCTGGCTTCTGCAACTTTTAACATGAAAAATCCAATGAGGAGAAGAAAAGCAAAGCCAAAGAGTCCATCCCAAAATCCGACAAACAAGCAAAATGAACAAAAAGCATTGAATTCAATTCTTTCTGATTTTAGAAACTGCATTAAAGAAGGGGTGCACCGGTCCTGGAGATACTGCAATACCAGGTCAATGCGTGGAGTGGACAGAGCAAGCTCTTTTTCCATCTCCCTGTTCTAAAAATCCATTTAATATATGGTCCCCAGATAGGGGACGTATCAGATATTAAACTGATAAGAACAGATTTTTTTCTTTTTATCGAAAGCCCGAATTCGTGTACAAAACCCGAGTGCGCTTAAAAATTGACAAGTGCCACAAAAAAAGTGCACTAGGATGCTGGTCTTCTTGAAACCCTCTCCAAAAGGAGAAGGGTCCCCCAAACCATTCCCCGTCCCTCCGAGCCAGAAGGCCACAGCGAGGAACAGGGACAAATAGCCACCTCCAGCCAGAGCCAGAGGCAACCCAATCCTACCCCCAGCACCTGCCCGAGTTCTCACCCGAGCAAGGCACTGGGAGCCAAAGACTGTGCTCCCCTCCCAGAAGAGGGGAGCCAACAACGCTCTCCTCCCGAAAGAGGAGAGCCAGGGGGGTTCAGCGGGGAGCGGAACCTGATGGCCACACACTCCCCCCCTAGACCTGCCAAGAGAGGAACCCGTAAGGGAACCGCATCCCGACAAAATCCTAGTAAGGATGTGGACACACGTGAAAAAGTGGACACACAGTGACAAAAAAATTAAATAAATAGTGAAGGTTTCACAGTATAATACTGCCCGGACCTTCGACCGGGAATTGAAAAATTCCCCATCCTAAGGCCAGAAGGCCCGGAATAAGGGTGTGTGCAAAGAAAGAAAATTTGAAGTGCTTGTGCAAATGTGCCATAAACTCAAGTGGGGTTCCCAATCCCAGTGAGTTAAGGCACCCCAGGGTCACCACTCCTAGGGCACTTCACACTTCGGGCTTTCGATCTTCCCCGGCCCAATGGCGTCGATCCTGGGGGGCCATGCTTTCCACCAGATGACTATATTAGCCACCTGGCGTACTAACAAGCGACTAAACCCCAGTGTGCATAATGTATCAATCTACTAGGGCGGCCAACATCCAAAACCGCCTTTTCGAAAGATACTACACTTGATCTTAGCCAAAAGGCCGAGAAGCGATAACCAGAATTGGTTTCCGACTACGGTGCCACCCAAGGATTCTGAAAAGTCCATTTGTGGAGATGGCCACCTGGACTCCCGTTAAGAAGACATGCTGTCAACCTCTAGATCCCTCACATGCCTGCACTTTTCGGCTTGCTGCTGCTGCAATCCACGCGTTTTAGATCTGCATAACTCCACCTCTTTTAGCACAGTACCCTCAACCCCCGGCTGTTCCCACCCGCCTCAACACCGTTGGAAGGGAGGAGAACCAATTAAGGCGGGGGGGGGGTGGAACGAGCAGCTGTCTACCCTTAGCAGGAGGGTTGCTGATTAATTACCTCTCCTGCTGCTGCTGCTGCTGGCTGTCCAGCAGCAGACTGAAGGTGGCTGCTTCTGTGCGCAGGTATATAAAGGCTCAGAGCCTATTATGACACGCGCAGCCAGCGTTCCATTGCCACATTCCGTCTACTGCAGGCGGGATACCTGGATGGCTGAATGTCACTGAGAAGCTCACAGAGACCGCCATAAGCAACAGTTTAAAAGAATGCCACAGACTAATCAACCAAACTTTTTGGGTTGGTTTCTCTTTTATAGTCTGCAGGCATTAAATGAAAGAAGTCAGTGTTCCAGCAGAGGGAGACAACGTTTCAGAAAAGGCATTGTAGCAAACCAAAAAAGAAATTTTAAGCGCAGCAGAGTAACCAGCTCACATACCTGTTAGCTCAGGTGAGTTTAAAAGGCTGCTGTTGATAACAAGGGCATTTGCTAAATAGATGGTGTGTGTGCAACAATATACTGAAAGGTCAATTATATTGTGCAGCTTATCTCACCACCTGTAGTTATTTAGGTGAAAGCTCCAAAATGCTTGCCTAATATGTCTGTTTATCCAAAAGGAAGTATAGAGGGAGAGCTAGATAGATAGCATTGCATTACATTACATTACATGGCAATGCAATGCACAGTTGCTGAAGTTGAACCAAAATGAGCTTGTCAACTGGCTTCTGCAACTTTTAACATGAAAAATCCAATGAGGAGAAGAAAAGCAAAGCCAAAGAGTCCATCCCAAAATCCGACAAACAAGCAAAATGAACAAAAAGCATTGAATTCAATTCTTTCTGATTTTAGAAACTGCATTAAAGAAGGGGTGCACCGGTCCTGGAGATACTGCAATACCAGGTCAATGCGTGGAGTGGACAGAGCAAGCTCTTTTTCCATCTCCCTGTTCTAAAAATCCATTCAATATATGGTCCCCAGATAGGGGACGTATCAGATATTAAACTGATAAGAACAGATACTACACTTGATCTTAGCCAAAAGGCCGAGAAGCGATAACCAGAATTGGTTTCCGACTACGGTGCCACCCAAGGATTCTGAAAAGTCCATTTGTGGAGATGGCCACCTGGACTCCCGTTAAGAAGACATGCTGTCAACCTCTAGATCCCTCACATGCCTGCACTTTTCGGCTTGCTGCTGCTGCAATCCACGCGTTTTAGATCTGCATAACTCCACCTCTTTTAGCACAGTACCCTCAACCCCCGGCTGTTCCCACCCGCCTCAACACCGTTGGAAGGGAGGAGAACCAATTAAGGCGGGGGGGGGGGGGTGGAACGAGCAGCTGTCTACCCTTAGCAGGAGGGTTGCTGATTAATTACCTCTCCTGCTGCTGCTGCTGCTGGCTGTCCAGCAGCAGACTGAAGGTGGCTGCTGCTGTGCGCAGGTATATAAAGGCTCAGAGCCTATTATGACACGCGCAGCCAGCGTTCCATTGCCACATTCCGTCTACTGCAGGCGGGATACCTGGATGGCTGAATGTCACTGAGAAGCTCACAGAGACCGCCATAAGCAACAGTTTAAAAGAATGCCACAGACTAATCAACCAAACTTTTTGGGTTGGTTTCTCTTTTATAGTCTGCAGGCATTAAATGAAAGAAGTCAGTGTTCCAGCAGAGGGAGACAACGTTTCAGAAAAGGCATTGTAGCAAACCAAAAAAGAAATTTTAAGCGCAGCAGAGTAACCAGCTCACATACCTGTTAGCTCAGGTGAGTTTAAAAGGCTGCTGTTGATAACAAGGGCATTTGCTAAATAGATGGTGTGTGTGCAACAATATACTGAAAGGTCAATTATATTGTGCAGCTTATCTCACCACCTGTAGTTATTTAGGTGAAAGCTCCAAAATGCTTGCCTAATATGTCTGTTTATCCAAAAGGAAGTATAGAGGGAGAGCTAGATAGATAGCATTGCATTACATTACATTACATGGCAATGCAATGCACAGTTGCTGAAGTTGAACCAAAATGAGCTTGTCATCTGGCTTCTGCAACTTTTAACATGAAAAATCCAATGAGGAGAAGAAAAGCAAAGCCAAAGAGTCCATCCCAAAATCCGACAAACAAGCAAAATGAACAAAAAGCATTGAATTCAATTCTTTCTGATTTTAGAAACTGCATTAAAGAAGGGGTGCACCGGTCCTGGAGATACTGCAATACCAGGTCAATGCGTGGAGTGGACAGAGCAAGCTCTTTTTCCATCTCCCTGTTCAAAAAATCCATTTAATATATGGTCCCCAGATAGGGGACGTATCAGATATTAAACTGATAAGAACAGATACTACACTTGATCTTAGCCAAAATGCCAAGAAGCGATAACCAGAATTGGTTTCCGACTACGGTGCCACCCAAGGATTCTGAAAAGTCCATTTGTGGAGATGGCCACCTGGACTCCCGTTAAGAAGACATGCTGTCAACCTCTAGATCCCTCACATGCCTGCACTTTTCGGCTTGCTGCTGCTGCAATCCACGCGTTTTAGATCTGCATAACTCCACCTCTTTTAGCACAGTACCCTCAACCCCCGGCTGTTCCCACCCGCCTCAACACCGTTGGAAGGGAGGAGAACCAATTAAGGCGGGGGGGGGGGGGGTGGAACGAGCAGCTGTCTACCCTTAGCAGGAGGGTTGCTGATTAATTACCTCTCCTGCTGCTGCTGCTGCTGGCTGTCCAGCAGCAGACTGAAGGTGGCTGCTGCTGTGCGCAGGTATATAAAGGCTCAGAGCCTATTATGACACGCGCAGCCAGCGTTCCATTGCCACATTCCGTCTACTGCAGGCGGGATACCTGGATGGCTGAATGTCACTGAGAAGCTCACAGAGACCGCCATAAGCAACAGTTTAAAAGAATGCCACAGACTAATCAACCAAACTTTTTGGGTTGGTTTCTCTTTTATAGTCTGCAGGCATTAAATGAAAGAAGTCAGTGTTCCAGCAGAGGGAGACAACGTTTCAGAAAAGGCATTGTAGCAAACCAAAAAAGAAATTTTAAGCGCAGCAGAGTAACCAGCTCACATACCTGTTAGCTCAGGTGAGTTTAAAAGGCTGCTGTTGATAACAAGGGCATTTGCTAAATAGATGGTGTGTGTGCAACAATATACTGAAAGGTCAATTATATTGTGCAGCTTATCTCACCACCTGTAGTTATTTAGGTGAAAGCTCCAAAATGCTTGCCTAATATGTCTGTTTATCCAAAAGGAAGTATAGAGGGAGAGCTAGATAGATAGCATTGCATTACATTACATTACATGGCAATGCAATGCACAGTTGCTGAAGTTGAACCAAAATGAGCTTGTCATCTGGCTTCTGCAACTTTTAACATGAAAAATCCAATGAGGAGAAGAAAAGCAAAGCCAAAGAGTCCATCCCAAAATCCGACAAACAAGCAAAATGAACAAAAAGCATTGAATTCAATTCTTTCTGATTTTAGAAACTGCATTAAAGAAGGGGTGCACCGGTCCTGGAGATACTGCAATACCAGGTCAATGCGTGGAGTGGACAGAGCAAGCTCTTTTTCCATCTCCCTGTTCTAAAAATCCATTTAATATATGGTCCCCAGATAGGGGACGTATCAGATATTAAACTGATAAGAACAGATACTACACTTGATCTTAGCCAAAAGGCCGAGAAGCGATAACCAGAATTGGTTTCCGACTACGGTGCCACCCAAGGATTCTGAAAAGTCCATTTGTGGAGATGGCCACCTGGACTCCCGTTAAGAAGACATGCTGTCAACCTCTAGATCCCTCACATGCCTGCACTTTTCGGCTTGCTGCTGCTGCAATCCACGCGTTTTAGATCTGCATAACTCCACCTCTTTTAGCACAGTACCCTCAACCCCCGGCTGTTCCCACCCGCCTCAACACCGTTGGAAGGGAGGAGAACCAATTAAGGCGGGGGGGGGGGGGGGTGGAACGAGCAGCTGTCTACCCTTAGCAGGAGGGTTGCTGATTAATTACCTCTCCTGCTGCTGCTGGCTGTCCAGCAGCAGACTGAAGGTGGCTGCTGCTGTGCGCAGGTATATAAAGGCTCAGAGCCTATTATGACACGCGCAGCCAGCGTTCCATTGCCACATTCCGTCTACTGCAGGCGGGATACCTGGATGGCTGAATGTCACTGAGAAGCTCACAGAGACCGCCATAAGCAACAGTTTAAAAGAATGCCACAGACTAATCAACCAAACTTTTTGGGTTGGTTTCTCTTTTATAGTCTGCAGGCATTAAATGAAAGAAGTCAGTGTTCCAGCAGAGGGAGACAACGTTTCAGAAAAGGCATTGTAGCAAACCAAAAAAGAAATTTTAAGCGCAGCAGAGTAACCAGCTCACATACCTGTTAGCTCAGGTGAGTTTAAAAGGCTGCTGTTGATAACAAGGGCATTTGCTAAATAGATGGTGTGTGTGCAACAATATACTGAAAGGTCAATTATATTGTGCAGCTTATCTCACCACCTGTAGTTATTTAGGTGAAAGCTCCAAAATGCTTGCCTAATATGTCTGTTTATCCAAAAGGAAGTATAGAGGGAGAGCTAGATAGATAGCATTGCATTACATTACATTACATGGCAATGCAATGCACAGTTGCTGAAGTTGAACCAAAATGAGCTTGTCATCTGGCTTCTGCAACTTTTAACATGAAAAATCCAATGAGGAGAAGAAAAGCAAAGCCAAAGAGTCCATCCCAAAATCCGACAAACAAGCAAAATGAACAAAAAGCATTGAATTCAATTCTTTCTGATTTTAGAAACTGCATTAAAGAAGGGGTGCACCGGTCCTGGAGATACTGCAATACCAGGTCAATGCGTGGAGTGGACAGAGCAAGCTCTTTTTCCATCTCCCTGTTCTAAAAATCCATTTAATATATGGTCCCCAGATAGGGGACGTATCAGATATTAAACTGATAAGAACAGATACTACACTTGATCTTAGCCAAAAGGCCGAGAAGCGATAACCAGAATTGGTTTCCGACTACGGTGCCACCCAAGGATTCTGAAAAGTCCATTTGTGGAGATGGCCACCTGGACTCCCGTTAAGAAGACATGCTGTCAACCTCTAGATCCCTCACATGCCTGCACTTTTCGGCTTGCTGCTGCTGCAATCCACGCGTTTTAGATCTGCATAACTCCACCTCTTTTAGCACAGTACCCCCAACCCCCGGCTGTTCCCACCCGCCTCAACACCGTTGGAAGGGAGGAGAACCAATTAAGGCGGGGGGGGGGTGGAACGAGCAGCTGTCTACCCTTAGCAGGAGGGTTGCTGATTAATTACCTCTCCTGCTGCTGCTGCTGCTGGCTGTCCAGCAGCAGACTGAAGGTGGCTGCTGCTGTGCGCAGGTATATAAAGGCTCAGAGCCTATTATGACACGCGCAGCCAGCGTTCCATTGCCACATTCCGTCTACTGCAGGCGGGATACCTGGATGGCTGAATGTCACTGAGAAGCTCACAGAGACCGCCATAAGCAACAGTTTAAAAGAATGCCACAGACTAATCAACCAAACTTTTTGGGTTGGTTTCTCTTTTATATTCTGCAGGCATTAAATGAAAGAAGTCAGTGTTCCAGCAGAGGGAGACAACGTTTCAGAAAAGGCATTGTAGCAAACCAAAAAAGAAATTTTAAGCGCAGTAGAGTAACCAGCTCACATACCTGTTAGCTCAGGTGAGTTTAAAAGGCTGCTGTTGATAACAAGGGCATTTGCTAAATAGATGGTGTGTGTGCAACAATATACTGAAAGGTCAATTATATTGTGCAGCTTATCTCACCACCTGTAGTTATTTAGGTGAAAGCTCCAAAATGCTTGCCTAATATGTCTGTTTATCCAAAAGGAAGTATAGAGGGAGAGCTAGATAGATAGCATTGCATTACATTACATTACATGGCAATGCAATGCACAGTTGCTGAAGTTGAACCAAAATGAGCTTGTCATCTGGCTTCTGCAACTTTTAACATGAAAAATCCAATGAGGAGAAGAAAAGCAAAGCCAAAGAGTCCATCCCAAAATCCGACAAACAAGCAAAATGAACAAAAAGCATTGAATTCAATTCTTTCTGATTTTAGAA
The DNA here is from genome assembly GCF_046119375.1 of Phyllobates terribilis. Taxonomy (NCBI): domain Eukaryota; kingdom Metazoa; phylum Chordata; class Amphibia; order Anura; family Dendrobatidae; genus Phyllobates; species Phyllobates terribilis. Next base: position 387,059 of record NW_027362898.1, on the reverse strand, counting down.
ACTGCATTAAAGAAGGGGTGCACCGGTCCTGGAGATACTGCAATACCAGGTCAATGCGTGGAGTGGACAGAGCAAGCTCTTTTTCCATCTCCCTGTTCTAAAAATCCATTTAATATGTTGTCCCCAGATAGGGGACGTATCAGATATTAAACTGATAAGAACAGATTTTTTTCTTTTTTTTTCTTTTTTTTGAAAGCCCGAATTCGTGTACAAAACCCGAGTGCGCTTAAAAAAGTGACAAGTGCCACAAAAAAAGTGCACTAGGATGCTGGTCTTCTTGAAACCCTCTCCAAAAGGAGAAGGGTCCCCCAAACCATTCCCTGTCCCTCCGAGCCAAAAGGCCACAGCGAGGAACAGGGACAAAAAGCCACCTCCAGCCGAAGCCAGAGGCGACCCAATCTTACCCCCAGCACCTGCCCGAGTTCTCACCCGAGCAAGGCACTGGGAGCCAAAGACTGTGCTCCCCTCCCGGAAGAGGGGAGCCAACAACGCTCTCCTCCCGAAAGAGGAGAGCCAGGGGGGTTCAGGGGGGAGCGGAACCTGATGGCCACACACTCCCCCCCTAGACCTGCCAAGAGAGGAACCCGTAAGGGAACCGCATCCCGACAAAATCCTAGTAGGACGTGACACACGTGAATAAGTGGACACACAGTGACAAAGAAATTAAATAAATAGTGAAGGTTTCACAGTATAATACTGCCCGGACCTCCGACCGGGAATTGAAAAATTCCCCATCCTAAGGCCAGAAGGCCCGGAATAAGGGTGTGTGCGAAGAAAGAAAATTTGAAGTGCTTGTGCAAATGTGCCATAAACTCAAGTGGGGTTCCCAATCCCAGTGAGTTAAGGCACCCCAGGGTCACCACTCCTGGGGCACTTCACACTTCGGGCTTTCGATCTTCCCCGGCCCAATGGCGTCGATCCTGGGGGGCCATGCTTTCCACCAGATGACTATATTAGCCACCTGGCGTACTAACAAGCGCCTAAACCCCAGTGTGCATAATGTATCAATCTACTAGGGCGGCCAACATCCAAAACCGCCTTTTCGCAAGATACTACACTTGATCTTAGCCAAAAGGCCGAGAAGCGATAACCAGAATTGGTTTCCGACTACGGTGCCACCCAAGGATTCTGAAAAGTCCATTTGTGGAGATGGCCACCTGGACTACCGTTAAGAAGACATGCTGTCAACCTCTAGATCCCTCACATGCCTGCACTTTTCGGCTTGCTGCTGCTGCAATCCACGCGTTTTAGATCTGCATAACTCCACCTCTTTTAGCACAGTACCCTCAACCCCCGGCTGTTCCCACCCGCCTCAACACCGTTGGAAGGGAGGAGAACCAATTAAGGCGGGGGGGGGGGGGGTGGAACGAGCAGCTGTCTACCCTTAGCAGGAGGGTTGCTGATTAATTACCTCTCCTGCTGCTGCTGCTGCTGGCTGTCCAGCAGCAGACTGAAGGTGGCTGCTGCTGTGCGCAGGTATATAAAGGCTCAGAGCCTATTATGACACGCGCAGCCAACGTTCCATTGCCACATTCCGTCTACTGCAGGCGGGATACCTGGATGGCTGAATGTCACTGAGAAGCTCACAGAGACCGCCATAAGCAACAGTTTAAAAGAATGCCACAGACTAATCAACCAAACTTTTTGGGTTGGTTTCTCTTTTATAGTCTGCAGGCATTAAATGAAAGAAGTCAGTGTTCCAGCAGAGGGAGACAACGTTTCAGAAAAGGCATTGTAGCAAACCAAAAAAGAAATTTTAAGCGCAGCAGAGTAACCAGCTCACATACCTGTTAGCTCAGGTGAGTTTAAAAGGCTGCTGTTGATAACAAGGGCATTTGCTAAATAGATGGTGTGTGTGCAACAATATACTGAAAGGTCAATTATATTGTGCAGCTTATCTCACCACCTGTAGTTATTTAGGTGAAAGCTCCAAAATGCTTGCCTAATATGTCTGTTTATCCAAAAGGAAGTATAGAGGGAGAGCTAGATAGATAGCATTGCATTACATTACATTACATGGCAATGCAATGCACAGTTGCTGAAGTTGAACCAAAATGAGCTTGTCATCTGGCTTCTGCAACTTTAACATGAAAAATCCAATGAGGAGAAGAAAAGCAAAGCCAAAGAGTCCATCCCAAAATCCGACAAACAAGCAAAATGAACAAAAAGCATTGAATTCAATTCTTTCTGATTTTAGAAACTGCATTAAAGAAGGGGTGCACCGGTCCTGGAGATACTGCAATACCAGGTCAATGCGTGGAGTGGACAGAGCAAGCTCTTTTTCCATCTCCCTGTTCTAAAAATCCATTTAATATATTGTCCCCAGATAGGGGACGTATCAGATATTAAACTGATAAGAACAGATACTACACTTGATCTTAGCCAAAAGGCCGAGAAGCGATAACCAGAATTGGTTTCCGACTACGGTGCCACCCAAGGATTCTGAAAAGTCCATTTGTGGAGATGGCCACCTGGACTCCCGTTAAGAAGACATGCTGTCAACCTCTAGATCCCTCACATGCCTGCACTTTTCGGCTTGCTGCTGCTGCAATCCACGCGTTTTAGATCTGCATAACTCCACCTCTTTTAGCACAGTACCCTCAACCCCCGGCTGTTCCCACCCGCCTCAACACCGTTGGAAGGGAGGAGAACCAATTAAGGCGGGGGGGGGGGTGGAACGAGCAGCTGTCTACCCTTAGCAGGAGGGTTGCTGATTAATTACCTCTCCTGCTGCTGCTGCTGCTGGCTGTCCAGCAGCAGACTGAAGGTGGCTGCTGCTGTGCGCAGGTATATAAAGGCTCAGAGCCTATTATGACACGCGCAGCCAACGTTCCATTGCCACATTCCGTCTACTGCAGGCGGGATACCTGGATGGCTGAATGTCACTGAGAAGCTCACAGAGACCGCCATAAGCAACAGTTTAAAAGAATGCCACAGACTAATCAACCAAACTTTTTGGGTTGGTTTCTCTTTTATAGTCTGCAGGCATTAAATGAAAGAAGTCAGTGTTCCAGCAGAGGGAGACAACGTTTCAGAAAAGGCATTGTAGCAAACCAAAAAAGAAATTTTAAGCGCAGCAGAGTAACCAGCTCACATACCTGTTAGCTCAGGTGAGTTTAAAAGGCTGCTGTTGATAACAAGGGCATTTGCTAAATAGATGGTGTGTGTGCAACAATATACTGAAAGGTCAATTATATTGTGCAGCTTATCTCACCACCTGTAGTTATTTAGGTGAAAGCTCCAAAATGCTTGCCTAATATGTCTGTTTATTCAAAAGGAAGTATAGAGGGAGAGCTAGATAGATAGCATTGCATTACATTACATTACATGGCAATGCAATGCACAGTTGCTGAAGTTGAACCAAAATGAGCTTGTCATCTGGCTTCTGCAACTTTAACATGAAAAATCCAATGAGGAGAAGAAAAGCAAAGCCAAAGAGTCCATCCCAAAATCCGACAAACAAGCAAAATGAACAAAAAGCATTGAATTCAATTCTTTCTGATTTTAGAAACTGCATTAAAGAAGGGGTGCACCGGTCCTGGAGATACTGCAATACCAGGTCAATGCGTGGAGTGGACAGAGCAAGCTCTTTTTCCATCTCCCTGTTCTAAAAATCCATTTAATATATGGTCCTCAGATAGGGGACGTATCAGATATTAAACTGATAAGAACAGATACTACACTTGATCTTAGCCAAAAGGCCGAGAAGCGATAACCAGAATTGGTTTCCGACTACGGTGCCACCCAAGGATTCTGAAAAGTCCATTTGTGGAGATGGCCACCTGGACTCCCGTTAAGAAGACATGCTGTCAACCTCTAGATCCCTCACATGCCTGCACTTTTCGGCTTGCTGCTGCTGCAATCCACGCATTTTAGATCTGCATAACTCCACCTCTTTTAGCACAGTACCCTCAACCCCTGGCTGTTCCCACCCGCCTCAACACCGTTGGAAGGGAGGAGAACCAATTAAGGCGGGGGGGGGGGTGGAACGAGCAGCTGTCTACCCTTAGCAGGAGGGTTGCTGATTAATTACCTCTCCTGCTGCTGCTGCTGCTGGCTGTCCAGCAGCAGACTGAAGGTGGCTGCTGCTGTGCGCAGGTATATAAAGGCTCAGAGCCTATTATGACACGCGCAGCCAGCGTTCCATTGCCACATTCCGTCTACTGCAGGCGGGATACCTGGATGGCTGAATGTCACTGAGAAGCTCACAGAGACCGCCATAAGCAACAGTTTAAAAGAATGCCACAGACTAATCAACCAAACTTTTTGGGTTGGTTTCTCTTTTATAGTCTGCAGGCATTAAATGAAAGAAGTCAGTGTTCCAGCAGAGGGAGACAACGTTTCAGAAAAGGCATTGTAGCAAACCAAAAAAGAAATTTTAAGCGCAGCAGAGTAACCAGCTCACATACCTGTTAGCTCAGGTGAGTTTAAAAGGCTGCTGTTGATAACAAGGGCATTTGCTAAATAGATGGTGTGTGTGCAACAATATACTGAAAGGTCAATTATATTGTGCAGCTTATCTCACCACCTGTAGTTATTTAGGTGAAAGCTCCAAAATGCTTGCCTAATATGTCTGTTTATCCAAAAGGAAGTATAGAGGGAGAGCTAGATAGATAGCATTGCATTACATTACATTACATGGCAATGCAATGCACAGTTGCTGAAGTTGAACCAAAATGAGCTTGTCATCTGGCTTCTGCAACTTTTAACATGAAAAATCCAATGAGGAGAAGAAAAGCAAAGCCAAAGAGTCCATCCCAAAATCCGACAAACAAGCAAAATGAACAAAAAGCATTGAATTCAATTCTTTCTGATTTTAGAAACTGCATTAAAGAAGGGGTGCACCGGTCCTGGAGATACTGCAATACCAGGTCAATGCGTGGAGTGGACAGAGCAAGCTCTTTTTCCATCTCCCTGTTCTAAAAATCCATTTAATATATGGTCCCCAGATAGGGGACGTATCAGATATTAAACTGATAAGAACAGATACTACACTTGATCTTAGCCAAAAGGCCGAGAAGCGATAACCAGAATTGGTTTCCGACTACGGTGCCACCCAAGGATTCTGAAAAGTCCATTTGTGGAGATGGCCACCTGGACTCCCGTTAAGAAGACATGCTGTCAACCTCTAGATCCCTCACATGCCTGCACTTTTCGGCTTGCTGCTGCTGCAATCCACGCGTTTTAGATCTGCATAACTCCACCTCTTTTAGCACAGTACCCTCAACCCCCGGCTGTTCCCACCCGCCTCAACACCGTTGGAAGGGAGGAGAACCAATTAAGGCGGGGGGGGGGGTGGAACGAGCAGCTGTCTACCCTTAGCAGGAGGGTTGCTGATTAATTACCTCTCCTGCTGCTGCTGCTGCTGGCTGTCCAGCAGCAGACTGAAGGTGGCTGCTGCTGTGCGCAGGTATATAAAGGCTCAGAGCCTATTATGACACGCGCAGCTAGCGTTCCATTGCCACATTCCGTCTACTGCAGGCGGGATACCTGGATGGCTGAATGTCACTGAGAAGCTCACAGAGACCGCCATAAGCAACAGTTTAAAAGAATGCCACAGACTAATCAACCAAACTTTTTGGGTTGGTTTCTCTTTTATAGTCTGCAGGCATTAAATGAAAGAAGTCAGTGTTCCAGCAGAGGGAGACAACGTTTCAGAAAAGGCATTGTAGCAAACCAAAAAAGAAATTTTAAGCGCAGCAGAGTAACCAGCTCACATACCTGTTAGCTCAGGTGAGTTTAAAAGGCTGCTGTTGATAACAAGGGCATTTGCTAAATAGATGGTGTGTGTGCAACAATATACTGAAAGGTCAATTATATTGTGCAGCTTATCTCACCACCTGTAGTTATTTAGGTGAAAGCTCCAAAATGCTTGCCTAATATGTCTGTTTATCCAAAAGGAAGTATAGAGGGAGAGCTAGATAGATAGCATTGCATTACATTACATTACATGGCAATGCAATGCACAGTTGCTGAAGTTGAACCAAAATGAGCTTGTCAACTGGCTTCTGCAACTTTTAACATGAAAAATCCAATGAGGAGAAGAAAAGCAAAGCCAAAGAGTCCATCCCAAAATCCGACAAACAAGCAAAATGAACAAAAAGCATTGAATTCAATTCTTTCTGATTTTAGAAACTGCATTAAAGAAGGGGTGCACCGGTCCTGGAGATACTGCAATACCAGGTCAATGCGTGGAGTGGACAGAGCAAGCTCTTTTTCCATCTCCCTGTTCTAAAAATCCATTTAATATATGGTCCCCAGATAGGGGACGTATCAGATATTAAACTGATAAGAACAGATACTACACTTGATCTTAGCCAAAAGGCCGAGAAGCGATAACCAGAATTGCTTTCCGACTACGGTGCCACCCAAGGATTCTGAAAAGTCCATTTGTGGAGATGGCCACCTGGACTCCCGTTAAGAAGACATGCTGTCAACCTCTAGATCCCTCACATGCCTGCACTTTTCGGCTTGCTGCTGCTGCAATCCACGCGTTTTAGATCTGCATAACTCCACCTCTTTTAGCACAGTACCCTCAACCCCCGGCTGTTCCCACCCGCCTCAACACCGTTGGAAGGGAGGAGAACCAATTAAGGCGGGGGGGGGGGGGGTGGAACGAGCAGCTGTCTACCCTTAGCAGGAGGGTTGCTGATTAATTACCTCTCCTGCTGCTGCTGCTGCTGGCTGTCCAGCAGCAGACTGAAGGTGGCTGCTGCTGTGCGCAGGTATATAAAGGCTCAGAGCCTATTATGACACGCGCAGCCAGCGTTCCATTGCCACATTCCGTCTACTGCAGGCGGGATACCTGGATGGCTGAATGTCACTGAGAAGCTCACAGAGACCGCCATAAGCAACAGTTTAAAAGAATGCCACAGACTAATCAACCAAACTTTTTGGGTTGGTTTCTCTTTTATAGTCTGCAGGCATTAAATGAAAGAAGTCAGTGTTCCAGCAGAGGGAGACAACGTTTCAGAAAAGGCATTGTAGCAAACCAAAAAAGAAATTTTAAGCGCAGCAGAGTAACCAGCTCACATACCTGTTAGCTCAGGTGAGTTTAAAAGGCTGCTGTTGATAACAAGGGCATTTGCTAAATAGATGGTGTGTGTGCAACAATATACTGAAAGGTCAATTATATTGTGCAGCTTATCTCACCACCTGTAGTTATTTAGGTGAAAGCTCCAAAATGCTTGCCTAATATGTCTGTTTATCCAAAAGGAACTATAGAGGGAGAGCTAGATAGATAGCATTGCATTACATTACATTACATGGCAATGCAATGCACAGTTGCTGAAGTTGAACCAAAATGAGCTTGTCATCTGGCTTCTGCAACTTTTAACATGAAAAATCCAATGAGGAGAAGAAAAGCAAAGCCAAAGAGTCCATCCCAAAATCCGACAAACAAGCAAAATGAACAAAAAGCATTGAATTCAATTCTTTCTGATTTTAGAAACTGCATTAAAGAAGGGGTGCACCAGTCCTGGAGATACTGCAATACCAGGTCAATGCGTGGAGTGGACAGAGCAAGCTCTTTTTCCATCTCCCTGTTCTAAAAATCCATTTAATATATGGTCCCCAGATAGGGGACGTATCAGATATTAAACTGATAAGAACAGATACTACACTTGATCTTAGCCAAAAGGCCGAGAAGCGATAACCAGAATTGGTTTCCGACTACGGTGCCACCCAAGGATTCTGAAAAGTCCATTTGTGGAGATGGCCACCTGGACTCCCGTTAAGAAGACATGCTGTCAACCTCTAGATCCCTCACATGCCTGCACTTTTCGGCTTGCTGCTGCTGCAATCCACGCGTTTTAGATCTGCATAACTCCACCTCTTTTAGCACAGTACCCTCAACCCCCGGCTGTTCCCACCCGCCTCAACACCGTTGGAAGGGAGGAGAACCAATTAAGGCGGGGGGGGGGTGGAACGAGCAGCTGTCTACCCTTAGCAGGAGGGTTGCTGATTAATTACCTCTCCTGCTGCTGCTGCTGCTGGCTGTCCAGCAGCAGACTGAAGGTGGCTGCTGCTGTGCGCAGGTATATAAAGGCTCAGAGCCTATTATGACACGCGCAGCCAGCGTTCCATTGCCACATTCCGTCTACTGCAGGCGGGATACCTGGATGGCTGAATGTCACTGAGAAGCTCACAGAGACCGCCATAAGCAACAGTTTAAAAGAATGCCACAGACTAATCAACCAAACTTTTTGGGTTGGTTTCTCTTTTATATTCTGCAGGCATTAAATGAAAGAAGTCAGTGTTCCAGCAGAGGGAGACAACGTTTCAGAAAAGGCATTGTAGCAAACCAAAAAAGAAATTTTAAGCGCAGCAGAGTAACCAGCTCACATACCTGTTAGCTCAGGTGAGTTTAAAAGGCTGCTGTTGATAACAAGGGCATTTGCTAAATAGATGGTGTGTGTGCAACAATATACTGAAAGGTCAATTATATTGTGCAGCTTATCTCACCACCTGTAGTTATTTAGGTGAAAGCTCCAAAATGCTTGCCTAATATGTCTGTTTATCCAAAAGGAAGTATAGAGGGAGAGCTAGATAGATAGCATTGCATTACATTACATTACATGGCAATGCAATGCACAGTTGCTGAAGTTGAACCAAAATGAGCTTGTCATCTGGCTTCTGCAACTTTTAACATGAAAAATCCAATGAGGAGAAGAAAAGCAAAGCCAAAGAGTCCATCCCAAAATCCGACAAACAAGCAAAATGAACAAAAAGCATTGAATTCAATTCTTTCTGATTTTAGAAACTGCATTAAAGAAGGGGTGCACCGGTCCTGGAGATACTGCAATACCAGGTCAATGCGTGGAGTGGACAGAGCAAGCTCTTTTTCCATCTCCCTGTTCTAAAAATCCATTTAATATATGGTCCCCAGATAGGGGACGTATCAGATATTAAACTGATAAGAACAGATTTTTTTTTTAATTTGGCTATCCCCCACATGGGGATAAAAACCGTTTATTTAAAATTTAACAAATTACAGAAATAAAACCATTACATCCACATTACACTTTCGGGACTTCAAAGAAAAATAAATATTCCATCACAGCAAATTTTACAAGACTTCAAATATTCCATAGGTTAAAAAGCCATTTGCCTGCCAATGTTACATTCTTTTTCCTGTCCAATAAATAGTATATGTACATTTCACTTTTACAAAAGGCTAAAACATCATCTACTGGTAACATTTCATGTTTAAAAACAGCAATATTTCTAGCATTCCAGAGCGCTATCTTGGCACAATTCACTATCTTCCACGCCATTATTTTTTGGTCCATTGTTGGGCATTCCAGAAGACCATATAACACTGATGCAAAATTAAAGTCCTTGAGGTCCACCATTTTCTCCAGCAGGGGGATTAGTCTTCTCCAGAACTCTTTAGCAAAAGCACAAGTCCATAAAAGATGCTTCACTGTCTCTTCTTCTTGACAACCTTCTCTTGGGCAGATGGCAGACCTCACAAAACCTCTTCTGTACTGGAATGCCCGGCAAGGAAGACAGTGGTGTGCGCAGCTCCAAGACATGTCTTTCTGTACATTAAAAAGATAAGGGGCGTTAATCATTTTCCATATGTGTACAGTTTTGTCATCATCATAACGTTCAATATCACACAACGTCACATCAGTACTAATTTGTTTGAGTAGTGTCTTGCTGTTACATAGATCCCCTGTCTGTTTCTTATTCAATTTAAAATCAAGAATAATTTTCTTTAAAATCTCATAATGTGCAGGTAGGTTAAAAGCATAAGGAAAGGATAAAACCGTTTCAAACCAACCAAACCTTCTCATGAGAAAACCAGTGTTAAAACGCATAAAATAGGAAAGGTAATTATCTTTAAAAAGGGTTTTAAAACAGAAACAGAAAAACTGTATTAAAAGAAACTTATCTAAAACAGGGAAATCTTTCCCACCTTTAACCTTTGGCTTTGTCACAATTTCTCTTTTGAGTTTCTCCATTTTTGAGCCCCAAAAAAAGGTAAAACATACTTTTGTAATTCGTTTCAACAAATTTGTAGGAGGGGGGAACACCAAACTAAGATATAACAGGATAGGTAATATCACCATTTTTACAATCAGAACTTTACCTTCCATTGACAGCTTTCTCATATTCCACATGCAGATTTTCTGATTAATTTTCTGTGCTGCCGCATCCCAGCTATTAAAACCATTATTAGATTCATTAAAAGAAACACCTAAAATAGTGATGGAATCTGTAACTGCAATTGGTACATCATGTAAACGCATCCCCCCGACATTTAAAATATTACATTTAGTAAGATTAATTTTAAAACCGGAAACTGTACAAAAAGACTGAATTTGGCTTATCGTTTTTTGTATTGAAGGTACATCACATCCAAACACGGCTACATCATCCATATAGCTTACAACTTTAACTTGTAGACCGTTCCCTCCGGGTAAGGGTACTCCACATATTTGCTTATCCTGGCGTATTGTACATAAAAGGGGTTCTATAGCACATATAAAAAGCAGGGGGGACAAAGGGCAACCCTGCTTCACCCCTGATTTTAAAACTACCTCTTTTGTTTTAAAACCATTAACTAAAATCTTACTCGTACAATCATTATAAAAAGCTTTAATAGACAATAAAAACCCACCCGGAATGCCCATTTTTTCTAAAACTTTAAAAAGATAAAAATGAGACACGCGGTCAAAAGCTTTCTCAAAATCCACCGCTAGGATTGACATCTTTGTCTTTCTGGTTTTTACATCTTCAATACAATCTTTCACCAGGTTTAAATTGTCCCAGATACTACGCCCAGGTACCCCGCATACCTGATTTGCATGAATTACTTTATGTATCACCTTTTTCAACCGATTTGCACAGATCTTAGCCATAATTTTGTAATCACTATTTAAAAGAGTTATCGGCCTCCAGTTTTTAAGATCCGTTTTGTCACCTTTTTTGTATAGTAGTGATACCTCACCTTTCTTCCATGAGTTGAGTAAAACCTTATTATTAAAAACTTCGGAAAACAAATTAAACAAATCATCTTTTAAAATATCATAAAAACTTATATAAAACTCTATGGGGATACCATCAGGGCCCGGCACTTTACCATTTTTAAAACTCTTCATGGTTTCTAAAATCTCTTCCTCAACTAGAGGTTGGGATAAAAAACTTTGGGCATCAGCATCTAGGGTGGACTTGATCTCCCCCAGGAAAGTGTGTATTAAATCATGGTCTACAGTTTTTACATTAAAAAGATCATTAAAATAGACATTTACCTTATCCAATATAACGTTGATATTATTATCTCCATCTATGTTATCAATTATTGTTTTTGTCTGTTTGTTTTTCTTAAAAAAATACCTGGAACAAGTCTCATCCTCTTCTACGTGTTTTACCTTTGAACGAAAAATCAGTTCTTTTCCTTTTTGTTCCAACCACTTTGAAATTTCTCCTTTAAGACTCAATATATCATTACCTACATCCAGACCATTGTCTTTGAATTTGTACAATGTCTGTAACCTGATATTAAGAAAATTATAGATCTCAAACTTTTCTTTAGCTTTTTGTATGCTTTTCTTAATAAAGAAATCTTTAATGCTTATTTTCATTCTATCCCACCAGGAGCTAAAAGAAATATTGGGGTTTTTCCTTTTTCTACACTTTACATAAAACTCAATAAAATCCGATAAAATTTGTGGATCTTTTAAAAGGGACACATTCAATTTCCAAGATTTCTTACCACATTTCTTCTTTCCATTAATCCTCACTCTAAAAGATAAAACCTTGTGATCTGAGAGAATATTAGTTAAAACTTCACATTTCACTGGCAGTATTTTTTCTGAACCTAAAACAAAATCTATCCTGGAGCTACATGTAGAATTGCTCCAGGTGAAACCAGCGTCTATAGGGCTATCCTTGTTACATTCTTTATACACATCAGTTAATTTACAATCATTTATAATATTGCTTAACATTCCAGACGTTTTGTCATAATTTCTACTCACGGAACCGGAGCGTCGGCTTTCGCCTTTTAAAATACAATTAAAATCACCTGCCAGGATAAAAGGTTCAGAAATGTTAATAAATAAAGGTAAAATTTCCAGCATATCAGCCCTTTCATTTTTATCAGGTGACCCATAAAAATTTAAAAACTGCCATCTTGTCCCATCAATAAAAGCCTTAACTAAAAGAATACGACCCGGTAAAATATCTTGGATAAAATCAATAGACACATTTCCCTTAAAAAGTATAGCTACCCCGGCTGATCCAGTTGCATTTGATCCAGACCAGACCGATGGACCATGTTTCCACTCTTCCTTATATTTTTTGTAAGAAATCTTATGAGGGATATGACATTCTTGTAAAAAGAAAACAGAAGCTGTAAAACAGGTTAAAAAATGTAAAACAGTAGCTCTTCTGGTCTTGGATCCTATGCCTCTCACATTGAGGGAAACACCACTAATGTCAGCCATCATAACAAATGGTTAGGAAGAAACAAAAACTGAACTTTACCTATCCGATGGACGGATCAGACCACTTGGACTTTCACCAACGCCCTCTTCTGAATCCACCGTTATCAAAGAGTCTTCATCATCGGAGAAGGAACATTCACTTAAATTAAGACCCGACGCTACTGGGGTGTAGCTCGGAAGGATATTGAGAGAAAGGTTACACTGGGTCTCCATAGGCTGACCATTTAGGTCCTCATCAGGTGGGTCTCCGAGAGGCTCCGCACTCCCCTGCTGACCCGCAGAGGGTCGTAACACAAGGGCAGGCTGCGCACATGGCGGAGCCTCAGAGTCCCCGGAGGCAGCCAGGTTCGGGGCCCCACCTGGGGCAGCAGAGCCCCGGGACCTCGGGATTCCAGAGTCTACACCCCCGTGAGGGGATGTATCCATCTCCTCCCTATTAGCCACCTCCACGGAACCATTATTTTTCTTATTATGAGACCTCACCAAATGCCACGTACCGCCCTCGCTCTCGTGAGACCCAGTGGGAATTTTGGGCTCGGTGTCAGCCTTTTGGCGCTCTTTTTTGGCCTTACCGACCGCCCCTTTATGATCTTTCTCAGCCTTCCTTTTAGCCTCCTTATGGTCTTTCAGCCAGCTCCTGGGCTCCTGTGAGTTACCTGTCATTGACTCGGAGGGATTGTTACTAGTCGAAGCGCCCTTATCACCTCCCGAGGCTCCAGGTTGCTGTTCCTCCTCCTGAGGGGTGGTCTGATTGGCCCGTCCATTCTCGGATGTCTTGGACTTCTCCTTTTGTTTTTGTTCATCCTCTCTGAACCTGTGAGGGCAAGAAAAATAGAAATGACCAGGTGTCCGACAAAAAGAGCATTTTTTTTCATTTGGGCACTCCTTTGTGTCATGTTCAGTACTGGCACAATTTCTACAAGTGGCACCACAACTATCCTTAGAGTGCCCATAGAGACCACAATACCTACAGAAAAGTGGCATTCCTGAGAAAAAAAAATCCCCATTAGTTTGCCCTATTTTAAATCGTGCTGGAGGAAGTCTCACACCTCCAGGGAATTTTGGGTCTCTTTCACATTTTACTAAAAACTTCCATTTTGAGGTCCAGATGTTAAACTCATTCAACACTTTCCCAATCAATTTCACACTTTTAAAATAAACTGACAAAAAGGAAATAACCTCTGGTGCCGTTATGAAGGGTGAGAAGATTTTCACAACCACCATCTTTACCTCATCCAGGACGTGCTCGATAATCTGAATCCCTTTTAGACCAGGGCTATTTTCTACCGACTTAACTCTGGACAAAACATCTTTGAAAATACCTTCGCCAGTAAAGGTTACATCATAGTCTCCACGTCGAGGATAATCCTGGATAGAAAGGATTTAGTTGGTTCTGACGTGGAGCAGTTTCTCAAGCACGTCCTGGACTACATATCCCAGATTCCGCATATCGGAACCACCAGTCGTAAAGCGGACCCTTATGGTGTTCTTGAGCCTCGCATATAGAGGCATGAGGTTGGGGTCAACCTCCATGGTATGGCGCAACAAAATGCAAATTGCAACCGCCTGCAATCTGCGCCTTCAGAGCTTTGTGATAAAGCACCTGAAGGCTGGGGGATCGCTGCCCGTTACCCTAGGACTAATCCCTCTCCCTAATAGCAGCAGGCAGGTGAAGCCCACCGAAGTGGACGATCCTGCCAGGCCAAGGAGAGGGGTACCTGAGAGCCCTTCAACTGAAACCTCCTGCTGTGAAGCACTTGGTCTCAGCCAAAAGGCCGAGAAGCGATAACCAGAATTGGTTTCCGACTACGGTGCCACCCAAGGATTCTGAAAAGTCCATTTGTGGAGATGGCCACCTGGACTCCCGTTAAGAAGACATGCTGTCAACCTCTAGATCCCTCACATGCCTGCACTTTTCGGCTTGCTGCTGCTGCAATCCACGCGTTTTAGATCTACATAACTCCACCTCTTTTAGCACAGTACCCTCAACCCCCGGCTGTTCCCACCCGCCTCAACACCGTTGGAAGGGAGGAGAACCAATTAAGGCGGGGGGGGGGGGGTGGAACGAGCAGCTGTCTACCCTTAGCAGGAGGGTTGCTGATTAATTACCTCTCCTGCTGCTGCTGCTGCTGGCTGTCCAGCAGCAGACTGAAGGTGGCTGCTGCTGTGCGCAGGTATATAAAGGCTCAGAGCCTATTATGACACGCGCAGCCAGCGTTCCATTGCCACATTCCGTCTACTGCAGGCGGGATACCTGGATGGCTGAATGTCACTGAGAAGCTCACAGAGCCCACCATAAGCAACAGTTTAAAAGAATGCCACAGACTAATCAACCAAACTTTTTCGGTTGGTTTCTCTTTTATAGTCTGCAGGCATTAAATGAAAGAAGTCAGTGTTCCAGCAGAGGGAGACAACGTTTCAGAAAAGGCATTGTAGCAAACCAAAAAAGAAATTTTAAGCGCAGCAGAGTAACCAGCTCACATACCTGTTAGCTCAGGTGAGTTTAAAAGGCTGCTGTTGATAACAAGGGCATTTGCTAAATAGATGGTGTGTGTGCAACAATATACTGAAAGGTCAATTATATTGTGCAGCTTATCTCACCACCTGTAGTTATTTAGGTGAAAGCTCCAAAATGCTTGCCTAATATGTCTGTTTATCCAAAAGGAAGTATAGAGGGAGAGCTAGATAGATAGCATTGCATTACATTACATTACATGGCAATGCAATGCACAGTTGCTGAAGTTGAACCAAAATGAGCTTGTCATCTGGCTTCTGCAACTTTTAACATGAAAAATCCAATGAGGAGAAGAAAAGCAAAGCCAAAGAGTCCATCCCAAAATCCGACAAACAAGCAAAATGAACAAAAAGCATTGAATTCAATTCTTTCTGATTTTAGAAACTGCATTAAAGAAGGGGTGCACCGGTCCTGGAGATACTGCAATACCAGGTCAATGCGTGGAGTGGACAGAGCAAGCTCTTTTTCCATCTCCCTGTTCTAAAAATCCATTTAATATATGGTCCCCAGATAGGGGACGTATCAGATATTAAACTGATAAGAACAGATACTACACTTGATCTTAGCCAAAAGGCCGAGAAGCGATAACCAGAATTGGTTTCCGACTACGGTGCCACCCAAGGATTCTGAAAAGTCCATTTGTGGAGATGGCCACCTGGACTCCCGTTAAGAAGACATGCTGTCAACCTCTAGATCCCTCACATGCCTGCACTTTTCGGCTTGCTGCTGCTGCAATCCACGCGTTTTAGATCTGCATAACTCCACCTCTTTTAGCACAGTACCCTCAACCCCCGGCTGTTCCCACCCGCCTCAACACCGTTGGAAGGGAGGAGAACCAATTAAGGCGGGGGGGGGTGGAACGAGCAGCTGTCTACCCTTAGAAGGAGGGTTGCTGATTAATTACCTCTCCTGCTGCTGCTGCTGCTGGCTGTCCAGCAGCAGACTGAAGGTGGCTGCTGCTGTGCGCAGGTATATAAAGGCTCAGAGCCTATTATGACACGCGCAGCCAGCGTTCCATTGCCACATTCCGTCTACTGCAGGCGGGATACCTGCATGGCTGAATGTCACTGAGAAGCTCACAGAGACCGCCATAAGCAACAGTTTAAAAGAATGCCACAGACTAATCAACCAAACTTTTTGGGTTGGTTTCTCTTTTATAGTCTGCAGGCATTAAATGAAAGAAGTCAGTGTTCCAGCAGAGGGAGACAACGTTTCAGAAAAGGCATTGTAGCAAACCAAAAAAGAAATTTTAAGCGCAGCAGAGTAACCAGCTCACATACCTGTTAGCTCAGGTGAGTTTAAAAGGCTGCTGTTGATAACAAGGGCATTTGCTAAATAGATGGTGTGTGTGCAACAATATACTGAAAGGTCAATTATATTGTGCAGCTTATCTCACCACCTGTAGTTATTTAGGTGAAAGCTCCAAAATGCTTGCCTAATATGTCTGTTTATCCAAAAGGAAGTATAGAGGGAGAGCTAGATAGATAGCATTGCATTACATTACATTACATGGCAATGCAATGCACAGTTGCTGAAGTTGAACCAAAATGAGCTTGTCATCTGGCTTCTGCAACTTTTAACATGAAAAATCCAATGAGGAGAAGAAAAGCAAAGCCAAAGAGTCCATCCCAAAATCCGACAAACAAGCAAAATGAACAAAAAGCATTGAATTCAATTCTTTCTGATTTTAGAAACTGCATTAAAGAAGGGGTGCACCGGTCCTGGAGATACTGCAATACCAGGTCAATGCGTGGAGTGGACAGAGCAAGCTCTTTTTCCATCTCCCTGTTCTAAAAATCCATTTAATATATGGTCCCCAGATAGGGGACGTATCAGATATTAAACTGATAAGAACAGATACTACACTTGATCTTAGCCAAAAGGCCGAGAAGCGATAACCAGAATTGGTTTCCGACTACGGTGCCACCCAAGGATTCTGAAAAGTCCATTTGTGGAGATGGCCACCTGGACTCCCGTTAAGAAGACATGCTGTCAACCTCTAGATCCCTCACATGCCTGCACTTTTCGGCTTGCTGCTGCTGCAATCCACGCGTTTTAGATCTGCATAACTCCACCTCTTTTAGCACAGTACCCTCAACCCCCGGCTGTTCCCACCCGCCTCAACACCGTTGGAAGGGAGGAGAACCAATTAAGGCGGGGGGGGGGGGGTGGAACGAGCAGCTGTCTACCCTTAGCAGGAGGGTTGCTGATTAATTACCTCTCCTGCTGCTGCTGCTGCTGGCTGTCCAGCAGCAGACTGAAGGTGGCTGCTGCTGTGCGCAGGTATATAAAGGCTCAGAGCCTATTATGACACGCGCAGCCAGCGTTCCATTGCCACATTCCGTCTACTGCAGGCGGGATACCTGGATGGCTGAATGTCACTGAGAAGCTCACAGAGACCGCCATAAGCAACAGTTTAAAAGAATGCCACAGACTAATCAACCAAACTTTTTGGGTTGGTTTCTCTTTTATAGTCTGCAGGCATTAAATGAAAGAAGTCAGTGTTCCAGCAGAGGGAGACAACGTTTCAGAAAAGGCATTGTAGCAAACCAAAAAAGAAATTTTAAGCGCAGCAGAGTAACCAGCTCACATACCTGTTAGCTCAGGTGAGTTTAAAAGGCTGCTGTTGATAACAAGGGCATTTGCTAAATAGATGGTGTGTGTGCAACAATATACTGAAAGGTCAATTATATTGTGCAGCTTATCTCACCACCTGTAGTTATTTAGGTGAAAGCTCCAAAATGCTTGCCTAATATGTCTGTTTATCCAAAAGGAAGTATAGAGGGAGAGCTAGATAGATAGCATTGCATTACATTACATTACATGGCAATGCAATGCACAGTTGCTGAAGTTGAACCAAAATGAGCTTGTCATCTGGCTTCTGCAACTTTTAACATGAAAAATCCAATGAGGAGAAGAAAAGCAAAGCCAAAGAGTCCATCCCAAAATCCGACAAACAAGCAAAATGAACAAAAAGCATTGAATTCAATTCTTTCTGATTTTAGAAACTGCATTAAAGAAGGGGTGCACCGGTCCTGGAGATACTGCAATACCAGGTCAATGCGTGGAGTGGACAGAGCAAGCTCTTTTTCCATCTCCCTGTTCTAAAAATCCATTTAATATATGGTCCCCAGATAGGGGACGTATCAGATATTAAACTGATAAGAACAGATACTACACTTGATCTTAGCCAAAAGGCCGAGAAGCGATAACCAGAATTGGTTTCCGACTACGGTGCCACCCAAGGATTCTGAAAAGTCCATTTGTGGAGATGGCCACCTGGACTCCCGTTAAGAAGACATGCTGTCAACCTCTAGATCCCTCACATGCCTGCACTTTTCGGCTTGCTGCTGCTGCAATCCACGCGTTTTAGATCTGCATAACTCCACCTCTTTTAGCACAGTACCCTCAACCCCCGGCTGTTCCCACCCGCCTCAACACCGTTGGAAGGGAGGAGAACCAATTAAGGCGGGGGGGGGGGGTGGAACGAGCAGCTGTCTACCCTTAGCAGGAGGGTTGCTGATTAATTACCTCTCCTGCTGCTGCTGCTGCTGGCTGTCCAGCAGCAGACTGAAGGTGGCTGCTGCTGTGCGCAGGTATATAAAGGCTCAGAGCCTATTATGACACGCGCAGCCAGCGTTCCATTGCCACATTCCGTCTACTGCAGGCGGGATACCTGGATGGCTGAATGTCACTGAGAAGCTCACAGAGACCGCCATAAGCAACAGTTTAAAAGAATGCCACAGACTAATCAACCAAACTTTTTGGGTTGGTTTCTCTTTTATAGTCTGCAGGCATTAAATGAAAGAAGTCAGTGTTCCAGCAGAGGGAGACAACGTTTCAGAAAAGGCATTGTAGCAAACCAAAAAAGAAATTTTAAGCGCAGCAGAGTAACCAGCTCACATACCTGTTAGCTCAGGTGAGTTTAAAAGGCTGCTGTTGATAATGTAGCACCCTGAGGATTCGGCTGCTACAGGGGTATTGCACCTCAACCCAGAGGTGTGATATTCCACTCCCGGGTAAGGAAGGAGTGTGGAACTGAGCTCAGATAGACTGCATGCACTACATACATCCCATTCCAGAGGAGCAGGCCGACGGCACTCCCACTTAGAAATGTGCAGGTGCGACCGAGCCTGTTCCTGGCTGGAGTGGGAGGGGGGAGGAACATCCCATGTAGTGTAGGGGCAGATAGGGGGAGCAGTCTGGGTAGTGATAGGAGCTCATTGGGTGCTGGTCACCTGAGCTCACACATAGAGGGATATATAAGGAGGGCACCAACTAGGATCAGGGTCAGACGCAGAGAGTAAGTCAGTTGCAGAGGACAAGCCTGCAGAAAGAGAGAGAAAGAAACAACAGCCCTGGAGAGAGAGTGGAGTGAAGAGAGACCCAGAGGGGGACAAAGAAGGGACCCAAGAACCCAAATAAGAACACCGGGTGAGGAGTCAGCAAGAGGGTACCGGAACCCAAGCTGGTGGGGGCAAAGACATTCCCCAGCCAGAGACCGGAGACCGTGGGCAGTGTCTGTCACGGTCACCCATTACATTCACCCTGAAGGCAGACCACATGGAGGGTCAGGGAACCTGAGGCCAAAGGTTGCCCAACAGAAGGCCCGAGGGAGCTGGATTTAGGTGAATCACTGGTGGGGACGGCTGAAGAAAGGACAGAGGGAGAGCTCAGGGCCACGCTCCGGACTTGTTTGGGGGTTGGCCGGATCCAGGACCTGGTGGACGCAGCACGGCTCGGGAGGTCACTTGGAGCTAGAGTGACCAGGAACATCTGCAGTAAGTAAAGACCCTTAACTGCACTACCCGAGTCTGTCATCATTACCGGCTGCACCGCACCACCACAACCCCCATCCTCTGCGCCTGTCCCCTCTGAGGCTATACCCCTCCCGTTGGGGGTTATCCCACCAAGCTGCGCATCCACCATCAGCCTCAGCGGACCCTGCTGCAGCGGCGGCCACAGTGACCGCATCACAACGGGTGGCGTAGTCGACACAACGAACTTTAATAACATCAGTAAAGACTGCCACATAACACTGAGCTTGACGCCCTGGGCACGGGACCGGGTCACAGCCGCTCGGAGACTACAACCCCCCATCTGATCCGGTGGCGGGTATTCCCCTCAGAAAGGAATATGTCCCAGGGGGCGCGTCAACTTTGGCGTAGTCGGCAGGATTACGTGCCCGCAACACCCGGGTACTGCGTGCCTGAAGAAAAGTGCAAGTTTACCTCAGAAAGAAGACTCCTGCCGGTTCCGGAGGGTCCACGCCATCGGACTCCATCACCAGTCGTTTCCCGCCGATTGTCCGCCATTTCCAGCTTGTTCCCGCCATCTGCAGAGTTTCCCGCCACTGGGCGACACTTCCCGCCAAAACCGCAGATTTCCCGCCTTGGAAGAGCAGTGGACGCCATTATGGGCGTGCCAAAGGAGGGCAAGAGGCCACCTCCCATCGTGGGCCAGGACAGAAAATGGCGCCAAAAGTGGAAACCGCCCCCACCAACAGAGACTGTGATGCTGGAGGTGTCTGTCAGCATGAAAGAACTCCCCCTGGAGCTGACAGTCACCGAGTTGCCCCGGGACCGCCCTCGAAGTGGGAGGAGACGAAAGAGAAGAGAAAAGATGGGTGTCGCTTGGAGCAGTCTAGAACGAGCGCACCCGGAGGCAAGGTGTCCAGAGCGAGAGCACCCGGAGTCGAGAAGAGGAAGAGTAGACCCGGGAATGGAGCGGCAGCAGAGCAGCACCGGCCCGCTGGCCAGGAGCCTGCAAAAGGAAGAAGGAGGAGAGCAGAGCAGCACCGGCCCGCTGGCCAGGAGCCTGCCGGAAGCAGAGCAGAGCAGCACCGACCCGATGGTCAGGAGCCTGCTGGAGTCAACAACCCCGCTAGGCTTAGCGGAGATCCTGGCGCAGCTTCCCCGAGATCGGGAGTGCGCGCGGAGTGCCCTGGAGGGCCTCGCGGGAAGGATGGCCCGAGTGCAGAGGGAGATCCTGGCGGAGTGGGGCCGGGAGATGGCCCAGCAAGCTGGAATCCGTCCACGGAACCCGCTCCCTTGGAAGAAGACACCGACTACCTCTGCGGATGGCGCGGGAGGACCCAAGGCCGGAGACGGCGCAGAAGAGGGAGCGAGACGTATGGCAGCAGGTAAGGGGGACGCCTATACCCCATACCGGAAGACCACCCACCTGCCCCAGCTCCCCGTCGCAGAGCCCGAAAGTCCCCCTGCCGTACCCGAGACCGCCATGACACCGCCACCGACTAGGCCACGACCGGAAGCCGCCGACGCGACCCCAGTGACGTCACGCGTCGTGACCCGGAGCGTGGCGCAGGAAGAAGAGCCTCCGGCCTGGTCACAGGGCCTAGCGTTTCCGGGCGCCGCATCCAAAGCAGAGCCATCTACCTCCGCGGAGCCTCCGGCCGGGTCGCAAGGCCAGGTAACCCAGGGCGCCGCCGTCCTAACGGTGCCCTTCACCTTCCAGGTGCCCCAGGCCTGGCCGCAAGGCCTGGGCAACCCGGGCGCCATCACCACCGCGCCCGCGCCCGCAATACCAAGGGTGCCGCACCTGGGGAAGGACCTCTTCGGCCAGCTCACATGGCCGGACGGGCGGCCCTTCATCTGGCCCGAAGGGTACCCTGAGCTAGAGCGGCAGCAAAGACTAGGGCCCTTGTGTGAGCCCCTGATCCCGGCTCCAAAGCCCGTGACTCGGGTCTCGCCTCCACTCGAGGAAGCCCAGTTCGTGTGGGACCCCACGGGAGAAGATTTGATGGGGTTCACCGGAGAGACTCGGGCAGCTGCAGCAGAGCGTACCGAGTGTTGCCGTCAACAGCTGGCAGAGTTCAAGAGAGAGCGGGAGGAGAGGCGGGCCAGAGAGCAATGGGCCCAGACCCGCAGCGCGGAGCAGAAGAGTCGGACCAGGAGGGACCCCTATGCAGCAGATCGTCCCCGTACCATCGGGACGGTAATAAAGTTTAATGCGCAGCATGGGTGGGGCTTCATAAAGGACCGGAACACCATGGGTGACGTCTTCGTTACCCGACGGGATGTCGAGTCCCACCTGCCAGAGGGTCACAAAGGCCGTGACCTCTACGTCGGTGACGAGGTAACGTTCACCCGGCACAAGTGTGCCAAGGGACCTTACGCCCTCCACGTGCATCGCCTGACAGAGGAGGAGCTGCGGTGTAGGGAGGAAGAGCCAGAAGACCCGGACGGGTTCAAGGCTAGGAGGTACTACGATTAAGAACAGTAGTAAAGAAAAACTGTATATAGTTACCCGTCGGGGTACACAAGTAACCGTGGCTGCTTTAAAGTTTAGTCCCCGTTGGGACCAGTGAACAGTTTAACCCGTGTGTCCCCTACCCAAACCAGGCTGAGGACTGTGAGCAGCCATCCCTTTCCCTTACCTGGCCGGGGACTGAGAACGGCCAAAAATTCCCCTGTAAATAGTTGCGCTTCCTAAGGCGCCCCCTACTGGTTTTATAAGGAACTGCTTTTCAAAAGACTGTCGCACTTTACCTGGTCACGAGTTGCACGGTGACCAGAGGAGGAAGAAAGAAAGAGACGACGAGAATGTTATAATGTTGTCTATATGAAAAAGTTATATATATATAATATTTTATATGTTTTATATGTTTATAAAAATTTGTATGTTTTGGTGTTTTTGTCTTTGCAGCCCGAGGACGTGCTGTGGTTTACCAGGGGGGAATGTAGCACCCTGAGGATTCGGCTGCTACAGGGGTATTGCACCTCAACCCAGAGGTGTGATATTCCACTCCCGGGTAAGGAAGGAGTGTGGAACTGAGCTCAGATAGACTGCATGCACTACATACATCCCATTCCAGAGGAGCAGGCCGACGGCACTCCCACTTAGAAATGTGCAGGTGCGACCGAGCCTGTTCCTGGCTGGAGTGGGAGGGGGGAGGAACATCCCATGTAGTGTAGGGGCAGATAGGGGGAGCAGTCTGGGTAGTGATAGGAGCTCATTGGGTGCTGGTCACCTGAGCTCACACATAGAGGGATATATAAGGAGGGCACCAACTAGGATCAGGGTCAGACGCAGAGAGTAAGTCAGATGCAGAGGACAAGCCTGCAGAAAGAGAGAGAAAGAAACAACAGCCCTGGAGAGAGAGTGGAGTGAAGAGAGACCCAGAGGGGGACAAAGAAGGGACCCAAGAACCCAAATAAGAACACCGGGTGAGGAGTCAGCAAGAGGGTACCGGAACCCAAGCTGGTGGGGGCAAAGACATTCCCCAGCCAGAGACCGGAGACCGTGGGCAGTGTCTGTCACGGTCACCCATTACATTCACCCTGAAGGCAGACCACATGGAGGGTCAGGGAACCTGAGGCCAAAGGTTGCCCAACAGAAGGCCCGAGGGAGCTGGATTTAGGTGAATCACTGGTGGGGACGGCTGAAGAAAGGACAGAGGGAGAGCTCAGGGCCACGCTCCGGACTTGTTTGGGGGTTGGCCGGATCCAGGACCTGGTGGACGCAGCACGGCTCGGGAGGTCACTTGGAGCTAGAGTGACCAGGAACATCTGCAGTAAGTAAAGACCCTTAACTGCACTACCCGAGTCTGTCATCATTACCGGCTGCACCGCACCACCACAACCCCCATCCTCTGCGCCTGTCCCCTCTGAGGCTATACCCCTCCCGTTGGGGGTTATCCCACCAAGCTGCGCATCCACCATCAGCCTCAGCGGACCCTGCTGCAGCGGCGGCCACAGTGACCGCATCACAACGGGTGGCGTAGTCGACACAACGAACTTTAATAACATCAGTAAAGACTGCCACATAACACTGAACTTGACGCCCTGGGCACGGGACCGGGTCACAGCCGCTCGGAGACTACAACCCCCCATCTGATCCGGTGCCGGGTATTCCCCTCAGAAAGGAATATGTCCCAGGGGGCGCGTCAATAACAAGGGCATTTGCTAAATAGATGGTGTGTGTGCAACAGTATACTGAAAGGTCAATTATATTGTGCAGCTTATCTCACCACCTGTAGTTATTTAGGTGAAAGCTCCAAAATGCTTGCCTAATATGTCTGTTTATCCAAAAGGAAGTATAGAGGGAGAGCTAGATAGATAGCATTGCATTACATTACATTACATGGCAATGCAATGCACAGTTGCTGAAGTTGAACCAAAATGAGCTTGTCATCTGGCTTCTGCAACTTTTAACATGAAAAATCCAATGAGGAGAAGAAAAGCAAAGCCAAAGAGTCCATCCCAAAATCCGACAAACAAGCAAAATGAACAAAAAGCATTGAATTCAATTCTTTCTGATTTTAGAAACTGCATTAAAGAAGGGGTGCACCGGTCCTGGAGATACTGCAATACCAGGTCAATGCGTGGAGTGGACAGAGCAAGCTCTTTTTCCATCTCCCTGTTCTAAAAATCCATTTAATATATGGTCCCCAGATAGGGGACGTATCAGATATTAAACTGATAAGAACAGATACTACACTTGATCTTAGCCAAAAGGCCGAGAAGCGATAACCAGAATTGGTTTCCGACTACGGTGCCACCCAAGGATTCTGAAAAGTCCATTTGTGGAGATGGCCACCTGGACTCCCGTTAAGAAGACATGCTGTCAACCTCTAGATCCCTCACATGCCTGCACTTTTCGGCTTGCTGCTGCTGCAATCCACGCGTTTTAGATCTGCATAACTCCACCTCTTTTAGCACAGTACCCTCAACCCCCGGCTGTTCCCACCCGCCTCAACACCGTTGGAAGGGAGGAGAACCAATTAAGGCGGGGGGGGGGTGGAACGAGCAGCTGTCTACCCTTAGCAGGAGGGTTGCTGATTAATTACCTCTCCTGCTGCTGCTGCTGCTGGCTGTCCAGCAGCAGACTGAAGGTGGCTGCTGCTGTGCGCAGGTATATAAAGGCTCAGAGCCTATTATGACACGCGCAGCCAGCGTTCCATTGCCACATTCCGTCTACTGCAGGCGGGATACCTGGATGGCTGAATGTCACTGAGAAGCTCACAGAGACCGCCATAAGCAACAGTTTAAAAGAATGCCACAGACTAATCAACCAAACTTTTTGGGTTGGTTTCTCTTTTATAGTCTGCAGGCATTAAATGAAAGAAGTCAGTGTTCCAGCAGAGGGAGACAACGTTTCAGAAAAGGCATTGTAGCAAACCAAAAAAGAAATTTTAAGCGCAGCAGAGTAACCAGCTCACATACCTGTTAGCTCAGGTGAGTTTAAAAGGCTGCTGTTGATAACAAGGGCATTTGCTAAATAGATGGTGTGTGTGCAACAATATACTGAAAGGTCAATTATATTGTGCAGCTTATCTCACCACCTGTAGTTATTTAGGTGAAAGCTCCAAAATGCTTGCCTAATATGTCTGTTTATCCAAAAGGAAGTATAGAGGGAGAGCTAGATAGATAGCATTGCATTACATTACATTACATGGCAATGCAATGCACAGTTGCTGAAGTTGAACCAAAATGAGCTTGTCATCTGGCTTCTGCAACTTTTAACATGAAAAATCCAATGAGGAGAAGAAAAGCAAAGCCAAAGAGTCCATCCCAAAATCCGACAAACAAGCAAAATGAACAAAAAGCATTGAATTCAATTCTTTCTGATTTTAGAAACTGCATTAAAGAAGGGGTGCACCGGTCCTGGAGATACTGCAATACCAGGTCAATGCGTGGAGTGGACAGAGCAAGCTCTTTTTCCATCTCCCTGTTCTAAAAATCCATTTAATATATGGTCCCCAGATAGGGGACGTATCAGATATTAAACTGATAAGAACAGATACTACACTTGATCTTAGCCAAAAGGCCGAGAAGCGATAACCAGAATTGGTTTCCGACTACGGTGCCACCCAAGGATTCTGAAAAGTCCATTTGTGGAGATGGCCACCTGGACTCCCGTTAAGAAGACATGCTGTCAACCTCTAGATCCCTCACATGCCTGCACTTTTCGGCTTGCTGCTGCTGCAATCCACGCGTTTTAGATCTGCATAACTCCACCTCTTTTAGCACAGTACCCTCAACCCCCGGCTGTTCCCACCCGCCTCAACACCGTTGGAAGGGAGGAGAACCAATTAAGGCGGGGGGGGGGTGGAACGAGCAGCTGTCTACCCTTAGCAGGAGGGTTGCTGATTAATTACCTCTCCTGCTGCTGCTGCTGCTGGCTGTCCAGCAGCAGACTGAAGGTGGCTGCTGCTGTGCGCAGGTATATAAAGGCTCAGAGCCTATTATGACACGCGCAGCCAGCGTTCCATTGCCACATTCCGTCTACTGCAGGCGGGATACCTGGATGGCTGAATGTCACTGAGAAGCTCACAGAGACCGCCATAAGCAACAGTTTAAAAGAATGCCACAGACTAATCAACCAAACTTTTTGGGTTGGTTTCTCTTTTATAGTCTGCAGGCATTAAATGAAAGAAGTCAGTGTTCCAGCAGAGGGAGACAACGTTTCAGAAAAGGCATTGTAGCAAACCAAAAAAGAAATTTTAAGCGCAGCAGAGTAACCAGCTCACATACCTGTTAGCTCAGGTGAGTTTAAAAGGCTGCTGTTGATAACAAGGGCATTTGCTAAATAGATGGTGTGTGTGCAACAATATACTGAAAGGTCAATTATATTGTGCAGCTTATCTCACCACCTGTAGTTATTTAGGTGAAAGCTCCAAAATGCTTGCCTAATATGTCTGTTTATCCAAAAGGAAGTATAGAGGGAGAGCTAGATAGATAGCATTGCATTACATTACATTACATGGCAATGCAATGCACAGTTGCTGAAGTTGAACCAAAATGAGCTTGTCATCTGGCTTCTGCAACTTTTAACATGAAAAATCCAATGAGGAGAAGAAAAGCAAAGCCAAAGAGTCCATCCCAAAATCCGACAAACAAGCAAAATGAACAAAAAGCATTGAATTCAATTCTTTCTGATTTTAGAAACTGCATTAAAGAAGGGGTGCACCGGTCCTGGAGATACTGCAATACCAGGTCAATGCGTGGAGTGGACAGAGCAAGCTCTTTTTCCATCTCCCTGTTCTAAAAATCCATTTAATATATGGTCCCCAGATAGGGGACGTATCAGATATTAAACTGATAAGAACAGATACTACACTTGATCTTAGCCAAAAGGCCGAGAAGCGATAACCAGAATTGGTTTCCGACTACGGTGCCACCCAAGGATTCTGAAAAGTCCATTTGTGGAGATGGCCACCTGGACTCCCGTTAAGAAGACATGCTGTCAACCTCTAGATCCCTCACATGCCTGCACTTTTCGGCTTGCTGCTGCTGCAATCCACGCGTTTTAGATCTGCATAACTCCACCTCTTTTAGCACAGTACCCTCAACCCCCGGCTGTTCCCACCCGCCTCAACACCGTTGGAAGGGAGGAGAACCAATTAAGGCGGGGGGGGGGTGGAACGAGCAGCTGTCTACCCTTAGCAGGAGGGTTGCTGATTAATTACCTCTCCTGCTGCTGCTGCTGCTGGCTGTCCAGCAGCAGACTGAAGGTGGCTGCTGCTGTGCGCAGGTATATAAAGGCTCAGAGCCTATTATGACACGCGCAGCCAGCGTTCCATTGCCACATTCCGTCTACTGCAGGCGGGATACCTGGATGGCTGAATGTCACTGAGAAGCTCACAGAGACCGCCATAAGCAACAGTTTAAAAGAATGCCACAGACTAATCAACCAAACTTTTTGGGTTGGTTTCTCTTTTATAGTCTGCAGGCATTAAATGAAAGAAGTCAGTGTTCCAGCAGAGGGAGACAACGTTTCAGAAAAGGCATTGTAGCAAACCAAAAAAGAAATTTTAAGCGCAGCAGAGTAACCAGCTCACATACCTGTTAGCTCAGGTGAGTTTAAAAGGCTGCTGTTGATAACAAGGGCATTTGCTAAATAGATGGTGTGTATGCAACAATATACTGAAAGGTCAATTATATTGTGCAGCTTATCTCACCACCTGTAGTTATTTAGGTGAAAGCTCCAAAATGCTTGCCTAATATGTCTGTTTATCCAAAAGGAAGTATAGAGGGAGAGCTAGATAGATAGCATTGCATTACATTACATTACATGGCAATGCAATGCACAGTTGCTGAAGTTGAACCAAAATGAGCTTGTCATGTGGCTTCTGCAACTTTTAACATGAAAAATCCAATGAGGAGAAGAAAAGCAAAGCCAAAGAGTCCATCCCAAAATACGACAAACAAGCAAAATGAACAAAAAGCATTGAATTCAATTCTTTCTGATTTTAGAAACTGCATTAAAGAAGGGGTGCACCGGTCCTGGAGATACTGCAATACCAGGTCAATGCGTGGAGTGGACAGAGCAAGCTCTTTTTCCATCTCCCTGTTCTAAAAATCCATTTAATATATGGTCCCCAGATAGGGGACGTATCAGATATTAAACTGATAAGAACAGATACTACACTTGATCTTAGCCAAAAGGCCGAGAAGCGATAACCAGAATTGGTTTCCGACTACGGTGCCACCCAAGGATTCTGAAAAGTCCATTTGTGGAGATGGCCACCTGGACTCCCGTTAAGAAGACATGCTGTCAACCTCTAGATCCCTCACATGCCTGCACTTTTCGGCTTGCTGCTGCTGCAATCCACGCGTTTTAGATCTGCATAACTCCACCTCTTTTAGCACAGTACCCTCAACCCCCGGCTGTTCCCACCCGCCTCAACACCGTTGGAAGGGAGGAGAACCAATTAAGGCGGGGGGGGGGGGTGGAACGAGCAGCTGTCTACCCTTAGCAGGAGGGTTGCTGATTAATTACCTCTCCTGCTGCTGCTGCTGCTGGCTGTCCAGCAGCAGACTGAAGGTGGCTGCTGCTGTGCGCAGGTATATAAAGGCTCAGAGCCTATTATGACACGCGCAGCCAGCGTTCCATTGCCACATTCCGTCTACTGCAGGCGGGATACCTGGATGGCTGAATGTCACTGAGAAGCTCACAGAGACCGCCATAAGCAACAGTTTAAAAGAATGCCACAGACTAATCAACCAAACTTTTTGGGTTGGTTTCTCTTTTATAGTCTGCAGGCATTAAATGAAAGAAGTCAGTGTTCCAGCAGAGGGAGACAACGTTTCAGAAAAGGCATTGTAGCAAACCAAAAAAGAAATTTTAAGCGCAGCAGAGTAACCAGCTCACATACCTGTTAGCTCAGGTGAGTTTAAAAGGCTGCTGTTGATAACAAGGGCATTTGCTAAATAGATGGTGTGTGTGCAACAATATACTGAAAGGTCAATTATATTGTGCAGCTTATCTCACCACCTGTAGTTATTTAGGTGAAAGCTCCAAAATGCTTGCCTAATATGTCTGTTTATCCAAAAGGAAGTATAGAGGGAGAGCTAGATAGATAGCATTGCATTACATTACATTACATGGCAATGCAATGCACAGTTGCTGAAGTTGAACCAAAATGAGCTTGTCATCTGGCTTCTGCAACTTTTAACATGAAAAATCCAATGAGGAGAAGAAAAGCAAAGCCAAAGAGTCCATCCCAAAATCCGACAAACAAGCAAAATGAACAAAAAGCATTGAATTCAATTCTTTCTGATTTTAGAAACTGCATTAAAGAAGGGGTGCACCGGTCCTGGAGATACTGCAATACCAGGTCAATGCGTGGAGTGGACAGAGCAAGCTCTTTTTCCATCTCCCTGTTCTAAAAATCCATTTAATATATGGTCCCCAGATAGGGGACGTATCAGATATTAAACTGATAAGAACAGATACTACACTTGATCTTAGCCAAAAGGCCGAGAAGCGATAACCAGAATTGGTTTCCGACTACGGTGCCACCCAAGGATTCTGAAAAGTCCATTTGTGGAGATGGCCACCTGGACTCCCGTTAAGAAGACATGCTGTCAACCTCTAGATCCCTCACATGCCTGCACTTTTCGGCTTGCTGCTGCTGCAATCCACGCGTTTTAGATCTGCATAACTCCACCTCTTTTAGCACAGTACCCTCAACCCCCGGCTGTTCCCACCCGCCTCAACACCGTTGGAAGGGAGGAGAACCAATTAAGGCGGGGGGGGGGTGGAACGAGCAGCTGTCTACCCTTAGCAGGAGGGTTGCTGATTAATTACCTCTCCTGCTGCTGCTGCTGCTGGCTGTCCAGCAGCAGACTGAAGGTGGCTGCTGCTGTGCGCAGGTATATAAAGGCTCAGAGCCTATTATGACACGCGCAGCCAGCGTTCCATTGCCACATTCCGTCTACTGCAGGCGGGATACCTGGATGGCTGAATGTCACTGAGAAGCTCACAGAGACCGCCATAAGCAACAGTTTAAAAGAATGCCACAGACTAATCAACCAAACTTTTTGGGTTGGTTTCTCTTTTATAGTCTGCAGGCATTAAATGAAAGAAGTCAGTGTTCCAGCAGAGGGAGACAACGTTTCAGAAAAGGCATTGTAGCAAACCAAAAAAGAAATTTTAAGCGCAGCAGAGTAACCAGCTCACATACCTGTTAGCTCAGGTGAGTTTAAAAGGCTGCTGTTGATAACAAGGGCATTTGCTAAATAAATGGTGTGTGTGCAACAATATACTGAAAGGTCAATTATATTGTGCAGCTTATCTCACCACCTGTAGTTATTTAGGTGAAAGCTCCAAAATGCTTGCCTAATATGTCTGTTTATCCAAAAGGAAGTATAGAGGGAGAGCTAGATAGATAGCATTGCATTACATTACATTACATGGCAATGCAATGCACAGTTGCTGAAGTTGAACCAAAATGAGCTTGTCATGTGGCTTCTGCAACTTTTAACATGAAAAATCCAATGAGGAGAAGAAAAGCAAAGCCAAAGAGTCCATCCCAAAATACGACAAACAAGCAAAATGAACAAAAAGCATTGAATTCAATTCTTTCTGATTTTAGAAACTGCATTAAAGAAGGGGTGCACCAGTCCTGAAGATACTGCAATACCAGGTCAATGCGTGGAGTGGACAGAGCAAGCTCTTTTTCCATCTCCCTGTTCTAAAAATCCATTTAATATATGGTCCCCAGATAGGGGACGTATCAGATATTAAACTGATAAGAACAGATACTACACTTGATCTTAGCCAAAAGGCCGAGAAGCGATAACCAGAATTGGTTTCCGACTACGGTGCCACCCAAGGATTCTGAAAAGTCCATTTGTGGAGATGGCCACCTGGACTCCCGTTAAGAAGACATGCTGTCAACCTCTAGATCCCTCACATGCCTGCACTTTTCGGCTTGCTGCTGCTGCAATCCACGCGTTTTAGATCTGCATAACTCCACCTCTTTTAGCACAGTACCCTCAACCCCCGGCTGTTCCCACCCGCCTCAACACCGTTGGAAGGGAGGAGAACCAATTAAGGCGGGGGGGGGGGGTGGAACGAGCAGCTGTCTACCCTTAGCAGGAGGGTTGCTGATTAATTACCTCTCCTGCTGCTGCTGCTGCTGGCTGTCCAGCAGCAGACTGAAGGTGGCTGCTGCTGTGCGCAGGTATATAAAGGCTCAGAGCCTATTATGACACGCGCAGCCAGCGTTCCATTGCCACATTCCGTCTACTGCAGGCGGGATACCTGGATGGCTGAATGTCACTGAGAAGCTCACAGAGACCGCCATAAGCAACAGTTTAAAAGAATGCCACAGACTAATCAACCAAACTTTTTGGGTTGGTTTCTCTTTTATAGTCTGCAGGCATTAAATGAAAGAAGTCAGTGTTCCAGCAGAGGGAGACAACGTTTCAGAAAAGGCATTGTAGCAAACCAAAAAATAAATTTTAAGCGCAGCAGAGTAACCAGCTCACATACCTGTTAGCTCAGGTGAGTTTAAAAGGCTGCTGTTGATAACAAGGGCATTTGCTAAATAGATGGTGTGTGTGCAACAATATACTGAAAGGTCAATTATATTGTGCAGCTTATCTCACCACCTGTAGTTATTTAGGTGAAAGCTCCAAAATGCTTGCCTAATATGTCTGTTTATCCAAAAGGAAGTATAGAGGGAGAGCTAGATAGATAGCATTGCATTACATTACATTACATGGCAATGCAATGCACAGTTGCTGAAGTTGAACCAAAATGAGCTTGTCATGTGGCTTCTGCAACTTTTAACATGAAAAATCCAATGAGGAGAAGAAAAGCAAAGCCAAAGAGTCCATCCCAAAATACGACAAACAAGCAAAATGAACAAAAAGCATTGAATTCAATTCTTTCTGATTTTAGAAACTGCATTAAAGAAGGGGTGCACCGGTCCTGAAGATACTGCAATACCAGGTCAATGCGTGGAGTGGACAGAGCAATCTCTTTTTCCATCTCCCTGTTCTAAAAATCCATTTAATATATGGTCCCCAGATAGGGGACGTATCAGATATTAAACTGATAAGAACAGATACTACACTTGATCTTAGCCAAAAGGCCGAGAAGCGATAACCAGAATTGGTTTCCGACTACGGTGCCACCCAAGGATTCTGAAAAGTCCATTTGTGGAGATGGCCACCTGGACTCCCGTTAAGAAGACATGCTGTCAACCTCTAGATCCCTCACATGCCTGCACTTTTCGGCTTGCTGCTGCTGCAATCCACGCGTTTTAGATCTGCATAACTCCACCTCTTTTAGCACAGTACCCTCAACCCCCGGCTGTTCCCACCCGCCTCAACACCGTTGGAAGGGAGGAGAACCAATTAAGGCGGGGGGGGGGGTGGAACGAGCAGCTGTCTACCCTTAGCAGGAGGGTTGCTGATTAATTACCTCTCCTGCTGCTGCTGCTGCTGGCTGTCCAGCAGCAGACTGAAGGTGGCTGCTGCTGTGCGCAGGTATATAAAGGCTCAGAGCCTATTATGACACGCGCAGCCAGCGTTCCATTGCCACATTCCGTCTACTGCAGGCGGGATACCTGGATGGCTGAATGTCACTGAGAAGCTCACAGAGACCGCCATAAGCAACAGTTTAAAAGAATGCCACAGACTAATCAACCAAACTTTTTGGGTTGGTTTCTCTTTTATAGTCTGCAGGCATTAAATGAAAGAAGTCAGTGTTCCAGCAGAGGGAGACAACGTTTCAGAAAAGGCATTGTAGCAAACCAAAAAAGAAATTTTAAGCGCAGCAGAGTAACCAGCTCACATACCTGTTAGCTCAGGTGAGTTTAAAAGGCTGCTGTTGATAACAAGGGCATTTGCTAAATAGATGGTGTGTGTGCAACAATATACTGAAAGGTCAATTATATTGTGCAGCTTATCTCACCACCTGTAGTTATTTAGGTGAAAGCTCCAAAATGCTTGCCTAATATGTCTGTTTATCCAAAAGGAAGTATAGAGGGAGAGCTAGATAGATAGCATTGCATTACATTACATTACATGGCAATGCAATGCACAGTTGCTGAAGTTGAACAAAAATGAGCTTGTCATCTGGCTTCTGCAACTTTAACATGAAAAATCCAATGAGGAGAAGAAAAGCAAAGCCAAAGAGTCCATCCCAAAATCCGACAAACAAGCAAAATGAACAAAAAGCATTGAATTCAATTCTTTCTGATTTTAGAAACTGCATTAAAGAAGGGGTGCACCGGTCCTGGAGATACTGCAATACCAGGTCAATGCGTGGAGTGGACAGAGCAAGCTCTTTTTCCATCTCCCTGTTCTAAAAATCCATTTAATATATGGTCCCCAGATAGGGGACGTATCAGATATTAAACTGATAAGAACAGATACTACACTTGATCTTAGCCAAAAGGCCGAGAAGCGATAACCAGAATTGGTTTCCGACTACGGTGCCACCCAAGGATTCTGAAAAGTCCATTTGTGGAGATGGCCACCTGGACTCCCGTTAAGAAGACATGCTGTCAACCTCTAGATCCCTCACATGCCTGCACTTTTCGGCTTGCTGCTGCTGCAATCCACGCGTTTTAGATCTGCATAACTCCACCTCTTTTAGCACAGTACCCTCAACCCCCGGCTGTTCCCACCCGCCTCAACACCGTTGGAAGGGAGGAGAACCAATTAAGGCGGGGGGGGGTGGAACGAGCAGCTGTCTACCCTTAGCAGGAGGGTTGCTGATTAATTACCTCTCCTGCTGCTGCTGCTGCTGGCTGTCCAGCAGCAGACTGAAGGTGGCTGCTGCTGTGCGCAGGTATATAAAGGCTCAGAGCCTATTATGACACGCGCAGCCAGCGTTCCATTGCCACATTCCGTCTACTGCAGGCGGGATACCTGGATGGCTGAATGTCACTGAGAAGCTCACAGAGACCGCCATAAGCAACAGTTTAAAAGAATGCCACAGACTAATCAACCAAACTTTTTGGGTTGGTTTCTCTTTTATAGTCTGCAGGCATTAAATGAAAGAAGTCAGTGTTCCAGCAGAGGGAGACAACGTTTCAGAAAAGGCATTGTAGCAAACCAAAAAAGAAATTTTAAGCGCAGCAGAGTAACCAGCTCACATACCTGTTAGCTCAGGTGAGTTTAAAAGGCTGCTGTTGATAACAAGGGCATTTGCTAAATAGATGGTGTGTGTGCAACAATATACTGAAAGGTCAATTATATTGTGCAGCTTATCTCACCACCTGTAGTTATTTAGGTGAAAGCTCCAAAATGCTTGCCTAATATGTCTGTTTATCCAAAAGGAAGTATAGAGGGAGAGCTAGATAGATAGCATTGCATTACATTACATTATATGGCAATGCAATGCACAGTTGCTGAAGTTGAACCAAAATGAGCTTGTCATCTGGCTTCTGCAACTTTTAACATGAAAAATCCAATGAGGAGAAGAAAAGCAAAGCCAAAGAGTCCATCCCAAAATCCGACAAACAAGCAAAATGAACAAAAAGCATTGAATTCAATTCTTTCTGATTTTAGAAACTGCATTAAAGAAGGGGTGCACCGGTCCTGGAGATACTGCAATACCAGGTCAATGCGTGGAGTGGACAGAGCAAGCTCTTTTTCCATCTCCCTGTTCTAAAAATCCATTTAATATATGGTCCCCAGATAGGGGACGTATCAGATATTAAACTGATAAGAACAGATACTACACTTGATCTTAGCCAAAAGGCCGAGAAGCGATAACCAGAATTGGTTTCCGACTATGGTGCCACCCAAGGATTCTGAAAAGTCCATTTGTGGAGATGGCCACCTGGACTCCCGTTAAGAAGACATGCTGTCAACCTCTAGATCCCTCACATGCCTGCACTTTTCGGCTTGCTGCTGCTGCAATCCACGCGTTTTAGATCTGCATAACTCCACCTCTTTTAGCACAGTACCCTCAACCCCCGGCTGTTCCCACCCGCCTCAACACCGTTGGAAGGGAGGAGAACCAATTAAGGCGGGGGGGGGGGGGTGGAACGAGCAGCTGTCTACCCTTAGCAGGAGGGTTGCTGATTAATTACCTCTCCTGCTGCTGCTGCTGCTGGCTGTCCAGCAGCAGACTGAAGGTGGCTGCTGCTGTGCGCAGGTATATAAAGGCTCAGAGCCTATTATGACACGCGCAGCCAGCGTTCCATTGCCACATTCCGTCTACTGCAGGCGGGATACCTGGATGGCTGAATGTCACTGAGAAGCTCACAGAGACCGCCATAAGCAACAGTTTAAAAGAATGCCACAGACTAATCAACCAAACTTTTTGGGTTGGTTTCTCTTTTATAGTCTGCAGGCATTAAATGAAAGAAGTCAGTGTTCCAGCAGAGGGAGACAACGTTTCAGAAAAGGCATTGTAGCAAACCAAAAAAGAAATTTTAAGCGCAGCAGAGTAACCAGCTCACATACCTGTTAGCTCAGGTGAGTTTAAAAGGCTGCTGTTGATAACAAGGGCATTTGCTAAATAGATGGTGTGTGTGCAACAATATACTGAAAGGTCAATTATATTGTGCAGCTTATCTCACCACCTGTAGTTATTTAGGTGAAAGCTCCAAAATGCTTGCCTAATATGTCTGTTTATCCAAAAGGAAGTATAGAGGGAGAGCTAGATAGATAGCATTGCATTACATTACATTACATGGCAATGCAATGCACAGTTGCTGAAGTTGAACCAAAATGAGCTTGTCATCTGGCTTCTGCAACTTTTAACATGAAAAATCCAATGAGGAGAAGAAAAGCAAAGCCAAAGAGTCCATCCCAAAATCCGACAAACAAGCAAAATGAACAAAAAGCATTGAATTCAATTCTTTCTGATTTTAGAAACTGCATTAAAGAAGGGGTGCACCGGTCCTGGAGATACTGCAATACCAGGTCAATGCGTGGAGTGGACAGAGCAAGCTCTTTTTCCATCTCCCTGTTCTAAAAATCCATTTAATATATGGTCCCCAGATAGGGGACGTATCAGATATTAAACTGATAAGAACAGATACTACACTTGATCTTAGCCAAAAGGCCGAGAAGCGATAACCAGAATTGGTTTCCAACTACGGTGCCACCCAAGGATTCTGAAAAGTCCATTTGTGGAGATGGCCACCTGGACTCCCGTTAAGAAGACATGCTGTCAACCTCTAGATCCCTCACATGCCTGCACTTTTCGGCTTGCTGCTGCTGCAATCCACGCGTTTTAGATCTGCATAACTCCACCTCTTTTAGCACAGTACCCTCAACCCCCGGCTGTTTCCACCCGCCTCAACACCGTTGGAAGGGAGGAGAACCAATTAAGGCGGGGGGGGGGGGGGGTGTGGAACGAGCAGCTGTCTACCCTTAGCAGGAGGGTTGCTGATTAATTACCTCTCCTGCTG
Organism: Phyllobates terribilis; assembly: GCF_046119375.1. Lineage (NCBI taxonomy): Eukaryota > Metazoa > Chordata > Amphibia > Anura > Dendrobatidae > Phyllobates > Phyllobates terribilis. The sequence continues at coordinate 350,455 of NW_027362898.1, read as the reverse complement.
CTGCTGCTGCTGGCTGTCCAGCAGCAGACTGAAGGTGGCTGCTGCTGTGCGCAGGTATATAAAGGCTCAGAGCCTATTATGACACGCGCAGCCAGCGTTCCATTGCCACATTCCGTCTACTGCAGGCGGGATACCTGGATGGCTGAATGTCACTGAGAAGCTCACAGAGACCGCCATAAGCAACAGTTTAAAAGAATGCCACAGACTAATCAACCAAACTTTTTGGGTTGGTTTCTCTTTTATAGTCTGCAGGCATTAAATGAAAGAAGTCAGTGTTCCAGCAGAGGGAGACAACGTTTCAGAAAAGGCATTGTAGCAAACCAAAAAAGAAATTTTAAGCGCAGCAGAGTAACCAGCTCACATGCCTGTTAGCTCAGGTGAGTTTAAAAGGCTGCTGTTGATAACAAGGGCATTTGCTAAATAGATGGTGTGTGTGCAACAATATACTGAAAGGTCAATTATATTGTGCAGCTTATCTCACCACCTGTAGTTATTTAGGTGAAAGCTCCAAAATGCTTGCCTAATATGTCTGTTTATCCAAAAGGAAGTATAGAGGGAGAGCTAGATAGATAGCATTGCATTACATTACATTACATGGCAATGCAATGCACAGTTGCTGAAGTTGAACCAAAATGAGCTTGTCATCTGGCTTCTGCAACTTTTAACATGAAAAATCCAATGAGGAGAAGAAAAGCAAAGCCAAAGAGTCCATCCCAAAATCCGACAAACAAGCAAAATGAACAAAAAGCATTGAATTCAATTCTTTCTGATTTTAGAAACTGCATTAAAGAAGGGGTGCACCGGTCCTGGAGATACTGCAATACCAGGTCAATGCGTGGAGTTGACAGAGCAAGCTCTTTTTCCATCTCCCTGTTCTAAAAATCCATTTAATATATGGTCCCCAGATAGGGGACGTATCAGATATTAAACTGATAAGAACAGATACTACACTTGATCTTAGCCAAAAGGCCGAGAAGCGATAACCAGAATTGGTTTCCGACTACGGTGCCACCCAAGGATTCTGAAAAGTCCATTTGTGGAGATGGCCACCTGGACTCCCGTTAAGAAGACATGCTGTCAACCTCTAGATCCCTCACATGCCTGCACTTTTCGGCTTGCTGCTGCTGCAATCCACGCGTTTTAGATCTGCATAACTCCACCTCTTTTAGCACAGTACCCTCAACCCCCGGCTGTTCCCACCCGCCTCAACACCGTTGGAAGGGAGGAGAACCAATTAAGGCGGGGGGGGGTGGAACGAGCAGCTGTCTACCCTTAGCAGGAGGGTTGCTGATTAATTACCTCTCCTGCTGCTGCTGCTGCTGGCTGTCCAGCAGCAGACTGAAGGTGGCTGCTGCTGTGCGCAGGTATATAAAGGCTCAGAGCCTATTATGACACGCGCAGCCAGCGTTCCATTGCCACATTCCGTCTAACTGCAGGCGGGATACCTGGATGGCTGAATGTCACTGAGAAGCTCACAGAGACCGCCATAAGCAACAGTTTAAAAGAATGCCACAGACTAATCAACCAAACTTTTTGGGTTGGTTTCTCTTTTATAGTCTGCAGGCATTAAATGAAAGAAGTCAGTGTTCCAGCAGAGGGAGACAACGTTTCAGAAAAGGCATTGTAGCAAACCAAAAAAGAAATTTTAAGCGCAGCAGAGTAACCAGCTCACATACCTGTTAGCTCAGGTGAGTTTAAAAGGCTGCTGTTGATAACAAGGGCATTTGCTAAATAGATGGTGTGTGTGCAACAATATACTGAAAGGTCAATTATATTGTGCAGCTTATCTCACCACCTGTAGTTATTTAGGTGAAAGCTCCAAAATGCTTGCCTAGTATGTCTGTTTATCCAAAAGGAAGTATAGAGGGAGAGCTAGATAGATAGCATTGCATTACATTACATTACATGGCAATGCAATGCACAGTTGCTGAAGTTGAACCAAAATGAGCTTGTCATCTGGCTTCTGCAACTTTTAACATGAAAAATCCAATGAGGAGAAGAAAAGCAAAGCCAAAGAGTCCATCCCAAAATCCGACAAACAAGCAAAATGAACAAAAAGCATTGAATTCAATTCTTTCTGATTTTAGAAACTGCATTAAAGAAGGGGTGCACCGGTCCTGGAGATACTGCAATACCAGGTCAATGCGTGGAGTGGACAGAGCAAGCTCTTTTTCCATCTCCCTGTTCTAAAAATCCATTTAATATATGGTCCCCAGATAGGGGACGTATCAGATATTAAACTGATAAGAACAGATACTACACTTGATCTTAGCCAAAAGGCCGAGAAGCGATAACCAGAATTGGTTTCCGACTACGGTGCCACCCAAGGATTCTGAAAAGTCCATTTGTGGAGATGGCCACCTGGACTCCCGTTAAGAAGACATGCTGTCAACCTCTAGATCCCTCACATGCCTGCACTTTTCGGCTTGCTGCTGCTGCAATCCACGCGTTTTAGATCTGCATAACTCCACCTCTTTTAGCACAGTACCCTCAACCCCCGGCTGTTCCCACCCGCCTCAACACCGTTGGAAGGGAGGAGAACCAATTAAGGCGGGGGGGGGGTGGAACGAGCAGCTGTCTACCCTTAGCAGGAGGGTTGCTGATTAATTACCTCTCCTGCTGCTGCTGCTGCTGCTGGCTGTCCAGCAGCAGACTGAAGGTGGCTGCTGCTGTGCGCAGGTATATAAAGGCTCAGAGCCTATTATGACACGCGCAGCCAGCGTTCCATTGCCACATTCCGTCTACTGCAGGCGGGATACCTGGATGGCTGAATGTCACTGAGAAGCTCGCAGAGACCGCCATAAGCAACAGTTTAAAAGAATGCCACAGACTAATCAACCAAACTTTTTGGGTTGGTTTCTCTTTTATAGTCTGCAGGCATTAAATGAAAGAAGTCAGTGTTCCAGCAGAGGGAGACAACGTTTCAGAAAAGGCATTGTAGCAAACCAAAAAAGAAATTTTAAGCGCAGCAGAGTAACCAGCTCACATACCTGTTAGCTCAGGTGAGTTTAAAAGGCTGCTGTTGATAACAAGGGCATTTGCTAAATAGATGGTGTGTGTGCAACAATATACTGAAAGGTCAATTATATTGTGCAGCTTATCTCACCACCTGTAGTTATTTAGGTGAAAGCTCCAAAATGCTTGCCTAATATGTCTGTTTATCCAAAAGGAAGTATAGAGGGAGAGCTAGATAGATAGCATTGCATTACATTACATTACATGGCAATGCAATGCACAGTTGCTGAAGTTGAACCAAAATGAGCTTGTCATCTGGCTTCTGCAACTTTTAACATGAAAAATCCAATGAGGAGAAGAAAAGCAAAGCCAAAGAGTCCATCCCAAAATCCGACAAACAAGCAAAATGAACAAAAAGCATTGAATTCAATTCTTTCTGATTTTAGAAACTGCATTAAAGAAGGGGTGCACCGGTCCTGGAGATACTGCAATACCAGGTCAATGCGTGGAGTGGACAGAGCAAGCTCTTTTTCCATCTCCCTGTTCTAAAAATCCATTTAATATATGGTCCCCAGATAGGGGACGTATCAGATATTAAACTGATAAGAACAGATTTTTTGATTGAATATATCTTTTATTAGCACAAAAAATAAGTTAACAGACAGTGTACAGTGCCGCAGCCCAGTACACACAGAATTCTACATCATATTTACATAGCATGAGGATACGACGCACTAACTAGACACATCACACCCCTATGCTACACAAAACACTCAATCTGAAAGAAAAAGCATGTCAATCAATACAGTACGACGAATCGTGATAAGGGATGGGGATTGGGAAAAAGGGGATGGGGAGGGGAAAATCACAGGCCCGAAGCTTTATTGAAAGACAAGACACATAAGGGGAGAGGGGGAGGAGGGGTTTAGTCCTCATCCTCGTCCTCCGGACCGTCCACGATGGAATAGTCTCTGAGCAGGCTGTGGATCAGCCTGCGGCAGTCCTGGATGGACATCCTCTCCCTCGTCAAGATGAGCCGGTTCCTGGCGACCCAAACGGCATCCTTGAAGCAGTTCATAAGGCGCCAAGCCTCCTGGATGGCTCCGACGGTATGAACCCCAGGGAAGAGTCCGTAAAGCACAGAATGGTGCGATAGGGTCGCCCTGGGGACAGAGTTCCTCAGGTCGTCCTCAAGGGCAGTCAACAGGCGCTGTGCAAATCCGCAGTCCCAAAAAGTGTGCAAAGATGTTTCCTCCACGAAGGGGCACCTTGGGCAGTACCGGGTCTTGCACAGGTTCCGGGCATGCATGAATGACCGGACGGGCAGTCCGCCCTGAATCGCCATCCACGACAAGTCCTTGTGCCCGTTGGTCAGCCTGTCAGACGACACATTTGTCCACACAGTCTCCAGCGTGTCCTGGTGAAGTCCTGTGATGTTCTCCACGTCATCCTTGGCTCTGATGAGCTTGTGGATAGTTTTGGGCTTCCACAAGTCGGGCTTGAGTCCCTCCAGTTGATGTTCCCCCACAAATCGAACGACGTCTCCGTAGAACCATGGCGTCGTCCAGTTGTAGGGGAAGGAGCTGTCCCACTTGTCCCAGCCGAGTCGCCTCCAAAGAGGAAGCAGGAAGAAGCGAGACATGGACCTGCCCGCGGAGCCATTCTTGACTTGCAAAGTCCGGCGGACACAATCACACACAAAAGAGGATCGCAGGAGGGTGGGGATATCTGGAACGCCCTTCCCACCCTTGCGAGGCTCCTTGTACATGACGGCCCGCCTGACTCTGTCCATCTTGGATCCCCAGACAAAGTGAAACACTGTCCTGGTAATGGCCCTGCACACAGTGACGTGTGGGGGCCAGGCCTGCGCCGTGTACTGCAAGACGGGCAGGACCTCATTACGCAGGACGAGTGCCTTACCCTCACAAGTGAGGTGTCTGAGGCTCCAGAGTCCGATCCGTTGCTTCACTTTGGCCAAGCGTTCTTGCCAGGACTTGAGGGCCGCTCCTTCCTTCCCGAACCAGACTCCCAGCACCTTGAGGAAATCCGGTTGAATGTTGAAGGGGAAGGGGGCGGAGGAGGCCGGCTGCCAATCCCCGAAGAGCATGGCTTCCGACTTCCTGCAGTTGACTTTGGCCCCTGAAGCCCGGCCGAACCTCTCACACGTCTGGACGAGGGCGTCGACTGAACCACGATCAGCGCAGAAGACGGTGACGTCGTCCATGTAGAGCGAGCACTTGACCTCGTGTCGTCCCGGACCCGGTGCGGTGATCCCTCTGATCTCTCCATTCTGCCGGATAGCCTCTGCGAAGAGTTCTATAACACAAACAAAAAGAAGAGGTGATAGAGGGCAGCCTTGTCTGACCCCAGAGAGGACAGGGAAGGGGTCAGTCTTCCAGCCGTTCACCAACACCGAGCTGTGGATATCAAAATACATCAGACGGACATACGAACAAAACATGTTACCCAAACCTAACCGGTGCAGAGCTCGGCCCATGAACTCGTGGGAAACCCGGTCGAAGGCCTTCTCCTGATCCAAGGAGACCAGGGCCGCGTGTGCGCGGCGGACCTTGATGTACTCGACCGTGTCCCGCACGAGAGCGAGGCTGTCTGCGATGCGACGTCCAGGGATGCCGCAGGTCTGGTCCGGTTTGATGATCCGTCCGATGACCGTCTTAAGTCGTGTCGCCATCGTCTTGGCCAGGATCTTGTAGTCCACGTTGAGCAGAGTGATGGGACGCCAATTCCTCAGGTCGCACCTCTCTCCCTTCCGCTTGTACAGGATCATGACCATTCCTTCCCTCAAAGATGGAGGCATTCTACCTTCCACCACCATCTCCTTGTACAGGTCCAACAGGTCCGGACAGATGAGGTCTCCCAGCGCTACATAGAGCTCCGCTGGAAGACCATCACTGCCCGGGGTCCTGCCGGTCCTAAAGGATTTAGCGGCAGAGAGCAATTCGCCCACCATCAGAGGTTTGTCCAAGGCTGCCGTGCCTGCAGGATCAAGATGGTTAGTGATACCTGACAGGAACTTATCAGCAGCGTCGGGGTCGGTAGTCTTGTGGGAGTAGAGTTCGCTGTAGAAGTCGCTGACGACCCTCATCACGTCCTCCTTCCCACGTCGCATGTTTCCGCTCTCGTCTCGCAGCTCGTTCAGGGGCGTGTGACCGGCATGAAGTTTCCTGAAAAAGAATGAGTTACATTTCTCACCCTTCTCCAGATTCTCCACTTTGGAACGGAAGACGATTCGCTTGGACTCCTCCTCAAAGTGCCTTTTCAGGCTCTTCTTGGTCTCCTCCAGCTCCTCCCTCACGTCCCAGCCGCAGTGAAGAAGGTCCTGCAGCGACCGCAGCTCGCGCTGCAGCCCTCTGAAGTCCCTCCTCTTCTCACACGCCTGTTGTCGACCCTTGGCCTGAAAGAAACAGCGAAACTCAAGTTTAACATATTCCCACCAATCAGAGACTGTTTGGAAGCTACCCTTGTAGGACTGCCACATTGCGTAGGCTGCTCTCAGCTCCTCCACGACTTCATCCTGAGCCAGCAGAGCACAATTCAGCTTCCAGGAGCCGGGGCCGGACGGAAAACCGTCGCCGAGGACACCTTGTAAGTGAATGGCTCTGTGGTCGGAGAAGAAGCAGGGGACCATCGAGTGCCTACTCTGCCTGACTGCCCGAGAGGTGAACACAAAGTCAATCCTGGAGCGGAGTGAGCCATCGGGTCGGCTCCACGAATAGTTCGTGGAGCCTCTCCCCATGGAGCCCACCACGTCCTGAAGAGAGGCCTCGGTTACCATCTCGATGAGCAGCTTGGACGTGATGTCCAACTTGGCAGATGTGCCAGAACTACGACCATCCTCCTCGATGGGGCAGTTGAAATCCTCGGCCATCACTAAGGTCCTGGTGGTGGCAAGCTGAAGCCGCAGGGTCTGGAAAAGCTCCAAACGCTCATTCTTCAGTGGGGACGCATACACGTTGATGAACCTGACAGGTTCTCCTGCCCAGTTGCCATCTACAACAAGAGCCCTGCCGCAGATGAGCTCCTGGACGGACTCAAGCGTGAATGCGCCCCCCCTGATCAGAATTGCGACCCCCGCAGACTTGCAGTCACCCCCACCGGACCAGTAGGATGGACCGTGGGACCACTCCCTGGCCAGATGTTTGAAGGACCTAGAGGAGGGAAGGGAACATTCCTGCAACATATAAACATCACACAACTGGGAAGTAAGGAAGGCATAAATAGTCTGACGTCTGAACTTGTCCTTGATGCTCCTGACATTAATGGAAAATAACTTAATATTAGCCATCATGTAGGGAAAAAAGAAAAAGTTAGCGCAGGCAATACACCTTAGTTACCACTCCGGTCGGGTGGTCCCTCGTCGGTGTTGACTGCTGGTGACGGGATCACCAGCAGGCCCTCTTCCTCCATCTGGTCAAGCAGCGCGGCCTCGATCTCGGCGACCACCAGTTCCTCCTCTTCTGGCTCGGCCACCAGGGTCTCAACCATGTGCTCCATCTCTTCTGGCTCAGGGAGGGTATCCTCCTTTTCGCCTACGAAATCCAGAATCTTCTTTTTGGAGGATTCAGTAGCAGGGCTGTCCTCCACCTTCCTCTTTCCCCGGGTTGGAACTGGGGAGACAAGAAGGGGAAAATCCTCCTCGGAATAGATAGCGGCGGGTGGAGGAAAGGTTAATTCCACCGCTACCATGGTCTGGGGAGGGAGAGTGGCTGCCGGGGCAGGGGAAAGGACACCTGCTGAGGAGTAGGGGAAGGAGGAAGAGGAAGTGGAATCCTCAGCAGGGGTGGCCGGGGTGGGGGGGGATTGGACGGGGGTGGCAGGGGGAGGGATCGAGAGAGGGGTGACAGAACTCTTACCCTCCTTTGACTTTTTCTTCTGCTTCGGAGCTGTTGGGACCGTCGCTGGGGCTTTGGCCACCGACTCCTTGACCGCTTTGGCCTTGGTCGTCTCGGCCTTGGCCGCTGGGGCCTTGGTCGTCGCGTCCTTGACCTTCACAGGCCTGGTCGTCGGGGCCTTGTCCTCCGGAGCTGGGGTCGTCGCAACCACCGATGCCCAGGATCTCTCACGCTTGGGGCAATCCTTGTATAGATGAGCCGCCAGCCCACACAGGTTGCAGGACGTCTTCTTCGGGCAGTCCTTCGAGCTGTGTCCCGTCACTCGACAAATCCTGCAGGCATCCTCCTTGCAGTCCTTCATCTCGTGGCCGTTCTTGCCGCATCTCCTGCAGTTCCGCGGCATGTCCGGGTAATAGATGAGGCCGTAGGAGTTGCCCAGGGAGAATGTCGGGGGCAGGTGCCGAAGTCCGTCTGAGTACGCCAGGTCCCTGTGAAGTCTAACGGTCACCGACCACTTACCTGTCCAGAAGCCGAGTCCATTCAGGATGTGAGAGGGTTCCTTCACAACCAAACAGAAGCGTCTCAGGAAGGTACAGATGTCTTGGCCTGGGGTGTGCGGGTTGCGCATGGAGACCGTGATCCTCCTTTCGTCCCTCTGGATAGGGCAGCTACCTGTAAAGGCAGAGAAAGAATTATCCGGTCCTTTTGCGCTTACCATTTCCCAGAACCTCCTGCAGGTGTTCACAGTGGCGAAGGTGACGAAGAAGATCCCCGTCAAGAAGGTCTGGATGCTGAGGGTGTCCGACCTGGAGAAGCCTCGATCCAGCAGCATCTTCTGGCAGAACACGTCCGAGGACATGTCCGGCACCCTCCCATCCACTTCCTTCAGCTTCAGGGCCACCGTCTGCCGCATCCATGGCTCCAGGGCTGGAGCTTCGTGGCGGGGCTTCTGGTTTCCCTTCTGCTGGCCAGTCGTGGAGGCAGAGTCCTTGGGGTCAGAATCGGCTCCTGGCTGTGCCCTCCTGGCTGTCCCCTGCTCCAGGCTCTTCTTTTCAGCCTTCCTCGCAGCGCTTGCCATGGCTTTCCTCCTGCAGTTACTTCTTGGAGCTGGATCTGGAACTCTTCCCGGAATGGGTGGAGCTATGCAGATTCTTCTCCCGTCGTGTTCTGGACAAATTCCCCGAAAGGTCTTTGTCTCGATGATTTTCTTCCTCGAAGATTCCACAGGACAGCCCGATTCTTCTCCGAGTCTTCGTCTTCTTCTGGATTCTTTAGAGCTTCTTCCTCCCACCGATATCCGCCTTCCTTCTCCGATGTCAGCTGGGCTCCGAAGCTCTTCTCCTTCCGAGTTCGATCTCTCTCGTCAAGTGTAGATCGTAGCTCTTGTGTTCTTAAAAGAACAGATACTACACTTGATCTTAGCCAAAAGGCCGAGAAGCGATAACCAGAATTGGTTTCCGACTACGGTGCCACCCAAGGATTCTGAAAAGTCCATTTGTGGAGATGGCCACCTGGACTCCCGTTAAGAAGACATGCTGTCAACCTCTAGATCCCTCACATGCCTGCACTTTTTGGCTTGCTGCTGCTGCAATCCACGCGTTTTAGATCTGCATAACTCCACCTCTTTTAGCACAGTACCCTCAACCCCCGGCTGTTCCCACCCGCCTCAACACCGTTGGAAGGGAGGAGAACCAATTAAGGCGGGGGGGGGGGTGGAACGAGCAGCTGTCTACCCTTAGCAGGAGGGTTGCTGATTAATTACCTCTCCTGCTGCTGCTGCTGCTGGCTGTCCAGCAGCAGACTGAAGGTGGCTGCTGCTGTGCGCAGGTATATAAAGGCTCAGAGCCTATTATGACACGCGCAGCCAGCGTTCCATTGCCACATTCCGTCTACTGCAGGCGGGATACCTGGATGGCTGAATGTCACTGAGAAGCTCACAGAGACCGCCATAAGCAACAGTTTAAAAGAATGCCACAGACTAATCAACCAAACTTTTTGGGTTGGTTTCTCTTTTATAGTCTGCAGGCATTAAATGAAAGAAGTCAGTGTTCCAGCAGAGGGAGACAACGTTTCAGAAAAGGCATTGTAGCAAACCAAAAAAGAAATTTTAAGCGCAGCAGAGTAACCAGCTCACATACCTGTTAGCTCAGGTGAGTTTAAAAGGCTGCTGTTGATAACAAGGGCATTTGCTAAATAGATGGTGTGTGTGCAACAATATACTGAAAGGTCAATTATATTGTGCAGCTTATCTCACCACCTGTAGTTATTTAGGTGAAAGCTCCAAAATGCTTGCCTAATATGTCTGTTTATCCAAAAGGAAGTATAGAGGGAGAGCTAGATAGATAGCATTGCATTACATTACATTACATGGCAATGCAATGCACAGTTGCTGAAGTTGAACCAAAATGAGCTTGTCATCTGGCTTCTGCAACTTTTAACATGAAAAATCCAATGAGGAGAAGAAAAGCAAAGCCAAAGAGTCCATCCCAAAATCCGACAAACAAGCAAAATGAACAAAAAGCATTGAATTCAATTCTTTCTGATTTTAGAAACTGCATTAAAGAAGGGGTGCACCGGTCCTGGAGATACTGCAATACCAGGTCAATGCGTGGAGTGGACAGAGCAAGCTCTTTTTCCATCTCCCTGTTCTAAAAATCCATTTAATATATGGTCCCCAGATAGGGGACGTATCAGATATTAAACTGATAAGAACAGATTTTTTGATTGAATATATCTTTTATTAGCACAAAAAATAAGTTAACAGACAGTGTACAGTGCCGCAGCCCAGTACACACAGAATTCTACATCATATTTACATAGCATGAGGATACGACGCACTAACTAGACACATCACACCCCTATGCTACACAAAACACTCAATCTGAAAGAAAAAGCATGTCAATCAATACAGTACGACGAATCGTGATAAGGGATGGGGATTGGGAAAAAGGGGATGGGGAGGGGAAAATCACAGGCCCGAAGCTTTATTGAAAGACAAGACACATAAGGGGAGAGGGGGAGGAGGGGTTTAGTCCTCATCCTCGTCCTCCGGACCGTCCACGATGGAATAGTCTCTGAGCAGGCTGTGGATCAGCCTGCGGCAGTCCTGGATGGACATCCTCTCCCTCGTCAAGATGAGCCGGTTCCTGGCGACCCAAACGGCATCCTTGAAGCAGTTCATAAGGCGCCAAGCCTCCTGGATGGCTCCGACGGTATGAACCCCAGGGAAGAGTCCGTAAAGCACAGAATGGTGCGATAGGCTCGCCCTGGGGACAGAGTTCCTCAGGTCGTCCTCAAGGGCAGTCAACAGGCGCTGTGCAAATCCGCAGTCCCAAAAAGTGTGCAAAGATGTTTCCTCCACGAAGGGGCACCTTGGGCAGTACCGGGTCTTGCACAGGTTCCGGGCATGCATGAATGACCGGACGGGCAGTCCGCCCTGAATCGCCATCCACGACAAGTCCTTGTGCCCGTTGGTCAGCCTGTCAGACGACACATTTGTCCACACAGTCTCCAGCGTGTCCTGGTGAAGTCCTGTGATGTTCTCCACGTCATCCTTGGCTCTGATGAGCTTGTGGATAGTTTTGGGCTTCCACAAGTCGGGCTTGAGTCCCTCCAGTTGATGTTCCCCCACAAATCGAACGACGTCTCCGTAGAACCATGGCGTCGTCCAGTTGTAGGGGAAGGAGCTGTCCCACTTGTCCCAGCCGAGTCGCCTCCAAAGAGGAAGCAGGAAGAAGCGAGACATGGACCTGCCCGCGGAGCCATTCTTGACTTGCAAAGTCCGGCGGACACAATCACACACAAAAGAGGATCGCAGGAGGGTGGGGATATCTGGAACGCCCTTCCCACCCTTGCGAGGCTCCTTGTACATGACGGCCCGCCTGACTCTGTCCATCTTGGATCCCCAGACAAAGTGAAACACTGTCCTGGTAATGGCCCTGCACACAGTGACGTGTGGGGGCCAGGCCTGCGCCGTGTACTGCAAGACGGGCAGGACCTCATTACGCAGGACGAGTGCCTTACCCTCACAAGTGAGGTGTCTGAGGCTCCAGAGTCCGATCCGTTGCTTCACTTTGGCCAAGCGTTCTTGCCAGGACTTGAGGGCCGCTCCTTCCTTCCCGAACCAGACTCCCAGCACCTTGAGGAAATCCGGTTGAATGTTGAAGGGGAAGGGGGCGGAGGAGGCCGGCTGCCAATCCCCGAAGAGCATGGCTTCCGACTTCCTGCAGTTGACTTTGGCCCCTGAAGCCCGGCCGAACCTCTCACACGTCTGGACGAGGGCGTCGACTGAACCACGATCAGCGCAGAAGACGGTGACGTCGTCCATGTAGAGCGAGCACTTGACCTCGTGTCGTCCCGGACCCGGTGCGGTGATCCCTCTGATCTCTCCATTCTGCCGGATAGCCTCTGCGAAGAGTTCTATAACACAAACAAAAAGAAGAGGTGATAGAGGGCAGCCTTGTCTGACCCCAGAGAGGACAGGGAAGGGGTCAGTCTTCCAGCCGTTCACCAACACCGAGCTGTGGATATCAAAATACATCAGACGGACATACGAACAAAACATGTTACCCAAACCTAACCGGTGCAGAGCTCGGCCCATGAACTCGTGGGAAACCCGGTCGAAGGCCTTCTCCTGATCCAAGGAGACCAGGGCCGCGTGTGCGCGGCGGACCTTGATGTACTCGACCGTGTCCCGCACGAGAGCGAGGCTGTCTGCGATGCGACGTCCAGGGATGCCGCAGGTCTGGTCCGGTTTGATGATCCGTCCGATGACCGTCTTAAGTCGTGTCGCCATCGTCTTGGCCAGGATCTTGTAGTCCACGTTGAGCAGAGTGATGGGACGCCAATTCCTCAGGTCGCACCTCTCTCCCTTCCGCTTGTACAGGATCATGACCATTCCTTCCCTCAAAGATGGAGGCATTCTACCTTCCACCACCATCTCCTTGTACAGGTCCAACAGGTCCGGACAGATGAGGTCTCCCAGCGCTACATAGAGCTCCGCTGGAAGACCATCACTGCCCGGGGTCCTGCCGGTCCTAAAGGATTTAGCGGCAGAGAGCAATTCGCCCACCATCAGAGGTTTGTCCAAGGCTGCCGTGCCTGCAGGATCAAGATGGTTAGTGATACCTGACAGGAACTTATCAGCAGCGTCGGGGTCGGTAGTCTTGTGGGAGTAGAGTTCACTGTAGAAGTCGCTGACGACCCTCATCACGTCCTCCTTCCCACGTCGCATGTTTCCGCTCTCGTCTCGCAGCTCGTTCAGGGGCGTGTGACCGGCATGAAGTTTCCTGAAAAAGAATGAGTTACATTTCTCACCCTTCTCCAGATTCTCCACTTTGGAACGGAAGACGATTCGCTTGGACTCCTCCTCAAAGTGCCTTTTCAGGCTCTTCTTGGTCTCCTCCAGCTCCTCCCTCACGTCCCAGCCGCAGTGAAGAAGGTCCTGCAGCGACCGCAGCTCGCGCTGCAGCCCTCTGAAGTCCCTCCTCTTCTCACACGCCTGTTGTCGACCCTTGGCCTGAAAGAAACAGCGAAACTCAAGTTTAACATATTCCCACCAATCAGAGACTGTTTGGAAGCTACCCTTGTAGGACTGCCACATTGCGTAGGCTGCTCTCAGCTCCTCCACGACTTCATCCTGAGCCAGCAGAGCACAATTCAGCTTCCAGGAGCCGGGGCCGGACGGAAAACCGTCGCCGAGGACACCTTGTAAGTGAATGGCTCTGTGGTCGGAGAAGAAGCAGGGGACCATCGAGTGCCTACTCTGCCTGACTGCCCGAGAGGTGAACACAAAGTCAATCCTGGAGCGGAGTGAGCCATCGGGTCGGCTCCACGAATAGTTCGTGGAGCCTCTCCCCATGGAGCCCACCACGTCCTGAAGAGAGGCCTCGGTTACCATCTCGATGAGCAGCTTGGACGTGATGTCCAACTTGGCAGATGTGCCAGAACTACGACCATCCTCCTCGATGGGGCAGTTGAAATCCCCGGCCATCACTAAGGTCCTGGTGGTGGCAAGCTGAAGCCGCAGGGTCTGGAAAAGCTCCAAACGCTCATTCTTCAGTGGGGACGCATACACGTTGATGAACCTGACAGGTTCTCCTGCCCAGTTGCCATCTACAACAAGAGCCCTGCCGCAGATGAGCTCCTGGACGGACTCAAGCGTGAATGCGCCCCCCCTGATCAGAATTGCGACCCCCGCAGACTTGCAGTCACCCCCACCGGACCAGTAGGATGGACCGTGGGACCACTCCCTGGCCAGATGTTTGAAGGACCTAGAGGAGGGAAGGGAACATTCCTGCAACATATAAACATCACACAACTGGGAAGTAAGGAAGGCATAAATAGTCTGACGTCTGAACTTGTCCTTGATGCTCCTGACATTAATGGAAAATAACTTAATATTAGCCATCATGTAGGGAAAAAAGAAAAAGTTAGCGCAGGCAATACACCTTAGTTACCACTCCGGTCGGGTGGTCCCTCGTCGGTGTTGACTGCTGGTGACGGGATCACCAGCAGGCCCTCTTCCTCCATCTGGTCAAGCAGCGCGGCCTCGATCTCGGCGACCACCAGTTCCTCCTCTTCTGGCTCGGCCACCAGGGTCTCAACCATGTGCTCCATCTCTTCTGGCTCAGGGAGGGTATCCTCCTTTTCGCCTACGAAATCCAGAATCTTCTTTTTGGAGGATTCAGTAGCAGGGCTGTCCTCCACCTTCCTCTTTCCCCGGGTTGGAACTGGGGAGACAAGAAGGGGAAAATCCTCCTCGGAATAGATAGCGGCGGGTGGAGGAAAGGTTAATTCCACCGCTACCATGGTCTGGGGAGGGAGAGTGGCTGCCGGGGCAGGGGAAAGGACACCTGCTGAGGAGTAGGGGAAGGAGGAAGAGGAAGTGGAATCCTCAGCAGGGGTGGCCGGGGTGGGGGGGGATTGGACGGGGGTGGCAGGGGGAGGGATCGAGAGAGGGGTGACAGAACTCTTACCCTCCTTTGACTTTTTCTTCTGCTTCGGAGCTGTTGGGACCGTCGCTGGGGCTTTGGCCACCGACTCCTTGACCGCTTTGGCCTTGGTCGTCTCGGCCTTGGCCGCTGGGGCCTTGGTCGTCGCGTCCTTGACCTTCACAGGCCTGGTCGTCGGGGCCTTGTCCTCCGGAGCTGGGGTCGTCGCAACCACCGATGCCCAGGATCTCTCACGCTTGGGGCAATCCTTGTATAGATGAGCCGCCAGCCCACACAGGTTGCAGGACGTCTTCTTCGGGCAGTCCTTCGAGCTGTGTCCCGTCACTCGACAAATCCTGCAGGCATCCTCCTTGCAGTCCTTCATCTCGTGGCCGTTCTTGCCGCATCTCCTGCAGTTCCGCGGCATGTCCGGGTAATAGATGAGGCCGTAGGAGTTGCCCAGGGAGAATGTCGGGGGCAGGTGCCGAAGTCCGTCTGAGTACGCCAGGTCCCTGTGAAGTCTAACGGTCACCGACCACTTACCTGTCCAGAAGCCGAGTCCATTCAGGATGTGAGAGGGTTCCTTCACAACCAAACAGAAGCGTCTCAGGAAGGTACAGATGTCTTGGCCTGGGGTGTGCGGGTTGCGCATGGAGACCGTGATCCTCCTTTCGTCCCTCTGGATAGGGCAGCTACCTGTAAAGGCAGAGAAAGAATTATCCGGTCCTTTTGCGCTTACCATTTCCCAGAACCTCCTGCAGGTGTTCACAGTGGCGAAGGTGACGAAGAAGATCCCCGTCAAGAAGGTCTGGATGCTGAGGGTGTCCGACCTGGAGAAGCCTCGATCCAGCAGCATCTTCTGGCAGAACACGTCCGAGGACATGTCCGGCACCCTCCCATCCACTTCCTTCAGCTTCAGGGCCACCGTCTGCCGCATCCATGGCTCCAGGGCTGGAGCTTCGTGGCGGGGCTTCTGGTTTCCCTTCTGCTGGCCAGTCGTGGAGGCAGAGTCCTTGGGGTCAGAATCGGCTCCTGGCTGTGCCCTCCTGGCTGTCCCCTGCTCCAGGCTCTTCTTTTCAGCCTTCCTCGCAGCGCTTGCCATGGCTTTCCTCCTGCAGTTACTTCTTGGAGCTGGATCTGGAACTCTTCCCGGAATGGGTGGAGCTATGCAGATTCTTCTCCCGTCGTGTTCTGGACAAATTCCCCGAAAGGTCTTTGTCTCGATGATTTTCTTCCTCGAAGATTCCACAGGACAGCCCGATTCTTCTCCGAGTCTTCGTCTTCTTCTGGATTCTTTAGAGCTTCTTCCTCCCACCGATATCCGCCTTCCTTCTCCGATGTCAGCTGGGCTCCGAAGCTCTTCTCCTTCCGAGTTCGATCTCTCTCGTCAAGTGTAGATCGTAGCTCTTGTGTTCTTAAAAGAACAGATACTACACTTGATCTTAGCCAAAAGGCCGAGAAGCGATAACCAGAATTGGTTTCCGACTACGGTGCCACCCAAGGATTCTGAAAAGTCCATTTGTGGAGATGGCCACCTGGACTCCCGTTAAGAAGACATGCTGTCAACCTCTAGATCCCTCACATGCCTGCACTTTTTGGCTTGCTGCTGCTGCAATCCACGCGTTTTAGATCTGCATAACTCCACCTCTTTTAGCACAGTACCCTCAACCCCCGGCTGTTCCCACCCGCCTCAACACCGTTGGAAGGGAGGAGAACCAATTAAGGCGGGGGGGGGGGGTGGAACGAGCAGCTGTCTACCCTTAGCAGGAGGGTTGCTGATTAATTACCTCTCCTGCTGCTGCTGCTGCTGGCTGTCCAGCAGCAGACTGAAGGTGGCTGCTGCTGTGCGCAGGTATATAAAGGCTCAGAGCCTATTATGACACGCGCAGCCAGCGTTCCATTGCCACATTCCGTCTACTGCAGGCGGGATACCTGGATGGCTGAATGTCACTGAGAAGCTCACAGAGACCGCCATAAGCAACAGTTTAAAAGAATGCCACAGACTAATCAACCAAACTTTTTGGGTTGGTTTCTCTTTTATAGTCTGCAGGCATTAAATGAAAGAAGTCAGTGTTCCAGCAGAGGGAGACAACGTTTCAGAAAAGGCATTGTAGCAAACCAAAAAAGAAATTTTAAGCGCAGCAGAGTAACCAGCTCACATACCTGTTAGCTCAGGTGAGTTTAAAAGGCTGCTGTTGATAACAAGGGCATTTGCTAAATAGATGGTGTGTGTGCAACAATATACTGAAAGGTCAATTATATTGTGCAGCTTATCTCACCACCTGTAGTTATTTAGGTGAAAGCTCCAAAATGCTTGCCTAATATGTCTGTTTATCCAAAAGGAAGTATAGAGGGAGAGCTAGATAGATAGCATTGCATTACATTACATTACATGGCAATGCAATGCACAGTTGCTGAAGTTGAACCAAAATGAGCTTGTCATCTGGCTTCTGCAACTTTTAACATGAAAAATCCAATGAGGAGAAGAAAAGCAAAGCCAAAGAGTCCATCCCAAAATCCGACAAACAAGCAAAATGAACAAAAAGCATTTAATTCAATTCTTTCTGATTTTAGAAACTGCATTAAAGAAGGGGTGCACCGGTCCTGGAGATACTGCAATACCAGGTCAATGCGTGGAGTGGACAGAGCAAGCTCTTTTTCCATCTCCCTGTTCTAAAAATCCATTTAATATATGGTCCCCAGATAGGGGACGTATCAGATATTAAACTGATAAGAACAGATACTACACTTGATCTTAGCCAAAAGGCCGAGAAGCGATAACCAGAATTGGTTTCCGACTACGGTGCCACCCAAGGATTCTGAAAAGTCCATTTGTGGAGATGGCCACCTGGACTCCCGTTAAAAAGACATGCTGTCAACCTCTAGATCCCTCACATGCCTGCACTTTTCGGCTTGCTGCTGCTGCAATCCACGCGTTTTAGATCTGCATAACTCCACCTCTTTTAGCACAGTACCCTCAACCCCCGGCTGTTCCCACCCGCCTCAACACCGTTGGAAGGGAGGAGAACCAATTAAGGCGGGGGGGGGGGGTGGAACGAGCAGCTGTCTACCCTTAGCAGGAGGGTTGCTGATTAAATACCTCTCCTGCTGCTGCTGCTGCTGGCTGTCCAGCAGCAGACTGAAGGTGGCTGCTGCTGTGCGCAGGTATATAAAGGCTCAGAGCCTATTATGACACGCGCAGCCAGCGTTCCATTGCCACATTCCGTCTACTGCAGGCGGGATACCTGGATGGCTGAATGTCACTGAGAAGCTCACAGAGACCGCCATAAGCAACAGTTTAAAAGAATGCCACAGACTAATCAACCAAACTTTTTGGGTTGGTTTCTCTTTTATAGTCTGCAGGCATTAAATGAAAGAAGTCAGTGTTCCAGCAGAGGGAGACAACGTTTCAGAAAAGGCATTGTAACAAACCAAAAAAGAAATTTTAAGCGCAGCAGAGTAACCAGCTCACATACCTGTTAGCTCAGGTGAGTTTAAAAGGCTGCTGTTGAAAACAAGGGCATTTGCTAAATAGATGGTGTGTGTGCAACAATATACTGAAAGGTCAATTATATTGTGCAGCTTATCTCACCACCTGTAGTTATTTAGGTGAAAGCTCCAAAATGCTTGCCTAATATGTCTGTTTATCCAAAAGGAAGTATAGAGGGAGAGCTAGATAGATAGCATTGCATTACATTACATTACATGGCAATGCAATGCACAGTTGCTGAAGTTGAACCAAAATGAGCTTGTCATCTGGCTTCTGCAACTTTTAACATGAAAAATCCAATGAGGAGAAGAAAAGCAAAGCCAAAGAGTCCATCCCAAAATCCGACAAACAAGCAAAATGAACAAAAAGCATTGAATTCAATTCTTTCTGATTTTAGAAACTGCATTAAAGAAGGGGTGCACCGGTCCTGGAGATACTGCAATACCAGGTCAATGCGTGGAGTGGACAGAGCAAGCTCTTTTTCCATCTCCCTGTTCTAAAAATCCATTTAATATATGGTCCCCAGATAGGGGACGTATCAGATATTAAACTGATAAGAACAGATACTACACTTGATCTTAGCCAAAAGGCCGAGAAGCGATAACCAGATTTGGTTTCCGACTACGGTGCCACCCAAGGATTCTGAAAAGTCCATTTGTGGAGATGGCCACCTGGACTCCCGTTAAGAAGACATGCTGTCAACCTCTAGATCCCTCACATGCCTGCACTTTTCGGCTTGCTGCTGCTGCAATCCACGCGTTTTAGATCTGCATAACTCCACCTCTTTTAGCACAGTACCCTCAACCCCCGGCTGTTCCCACCCGCCTCAACACCGTTGGAAGGGAGGAGAACCAATTAAGGCGGGGGGGGGGGGTGGAACGAGCAGCTGTCTACCCTTAGCAGGAGGGTTGCTGATTAATTACCTCTCCTGCTGCTGCTGCTGCTGGCTGTCCAGCAGCAGACTGAAGGTGGCTGCTGCTGTGCGCAGGTATATAAAGGCTCAGAGCCTATTATGACACGCGCAGCCAGCGTTCCATTGCCACATTCCGTCTACTGCAGGCGGGATACCTGGATGGCTGAATGTCACTGAGAAGCTCACAGAGACCGCCATAAGCAACAGTTTAAAAGAATGCCACAGACTAATCAACCAAACTTTTTGGGTTGGTTTCTCTTTTATAGTCTGCAGGCATTAAATGAAAGAAGTCAGTGTTCCAGCAGAGGGAGACAACGTTTCAGAAAAGGCATTGTAGCAAACCAAAAAAGAAATTTTAAGCGCATCAGAGTAACCAGCTCACATACCTGTTAGCTCAGGTGAGTTTAAAAGGCTGCTGTTGATAACAAGGGCATTTGCTAAATAGATGGTGTGTGTGCAACAATATACTGAAAGGTCAATTATATTGTGCAGCTTATCTCACCACCTGTAGTTATTTAGGTGAAAGCTCCAAAATGCTTGCCTAATATGTCTGTTTATCCAAAAGGAAGTATAGAGGGAGAGCTAGATAGATAGCATTGCATTACATTACATTACATGGCAATGCAATGCACAGTTGCTGAAGTTGAACCAAAATGAGCTTGTCATCTGGCTTCTGCAACTTTTAACATGAAAAATCCAATGAGGAGAAGAAAAGCAAAGCCAAAGAGTCCATCCCAAAATCCGACAAACAAGCAAAATGAACAAAAAGCATTGAATTTAATTCTTTCTGATTTTAGAAACTGCATTAAAGAAGGGGTGCACCGGTCCTGGAGATACTGCAATACCAGGTCAATGCGTGGAGTGGACAGAGCAAGCTCTTTTTCCATCTCCCTGTTCTAAAAATCCATTTAATATATGGTCCCCAGATAGGGGACGTATCAGATATTAAACTGATAAGAACAGATACTACACTTGATCTTAGCCAAAAGGCCGAGAAGCGATAACCAGAATTGGTTTCCGACTACGGTGCCACCCAAGGATTCTGAAAAGTCCATTTGTGGAGATGGCCACCTGGACTCCCGTTAAGAAGACATGCTGTCAACCTCTAGATCCCTCACATGCCTGCACTTTTCAGCTTGCTGCTGCTGCAATCCACGCGTTTTAGATCTGCATAACTCCACCTCTTTTAGCACAGTACCCTCAACCCCCGGCTGTTCCCACCCGCCTCAACACCGTTGGAAGGGAGGAGAAATAATTAAGGCGGGGGGGGGGGTGGAACGAGCAGCTGTCTACCCTTAGCAGGAGGGTTGCTGATTAATTACCTCTCCTGCTGCTGCTGCTGCTGGCTGTCCAGCAGCAGACTGAAGGTGGCTGCTGCTGTGCGCAGGTATATAAAGGCTCAGAGGCTATTATGACACGCGCAGCCAGCGTTCCATTGCCACATTCCGTCTACTGCAGGCGGGATACCTGGATGGCTGAATGTCACTGAGAAGCTCACAGAGACCGCCATAAGCAACAGTTTAAAAGAATGCCACAGACTAATCAACCAAACTTTTTGGGTTGGTTTCTCTTTTATAGTCTGCAGGCATTAAATGAAAGAAGTCAGTGTTCCAGCAGAGGGAGACAACGTTTCAGAAAAGGCATTGTAGCAAACCAAAAAAGAAATTTTAAGCGCAGCAGAGTAACCAGCGCACATACCTGTTAGCTCAGGTGAGTTTAAAAGGCTGCTGTTGATAACAAGGGCATTTGCTAAATAGATGGTGTGTGTGCAACAATATACTGAAAGGTCAATTATATTGTGCAGCTTATCTCACCACCTGTAGTTATTTAGGTGAAAGCTCCAAAATGCTTGCCTAATATGTCTGTTTATCCAAAAGGAAGTATAGAGGGAGAGCTAGATAGATAGCATTGCATTACATTACATTACATGGCAATGCAATGCACAGTTGCTGAAGTTGAACCAAAATGAGCTTGTCATCTGGCTTCTGCAACTTTTAACATGAAAAATCCAATGAGGAGAAGAAAAGCAAAGCCAAAGAGTCCATCCCAAAATCCGACAAACAAGCAAAATGAACAAAAAGCATTGAATTCAATTCTTTCTGATTTTAGAAACTGCATTAAAGAAGGGGTGCACCGGTCCTGGAGATACTGCAATACCAGGTCAATGCGTGGAGTGGACAGAGCAAGCTCTTTTTCCATCTCCCTGTTCTAAAAATCCATTTAATATATGGTCCCCAGATAGGGGACGTATCAGATATTAAACTGATAAGAACAGATTTTTTTGACTTGGAATGTACCCAAACATAGGCACACCCGTTTATTGGATAAAACTTAATTACAATACATTAGATATGAACATAAAATCATTACATTTTAAAATACATTCGTACATAAATTGATTTCAGTTCAATAAGGCAATAAAATTACATTAAAATACAGACAATGTGTTTAGATTGCTGTGTTCCATTCTTTTACCAGCCATTGTTTTGATAAAATTACATTTCTCTTTTTATCCAATAAATAATACATATACATTTCACTGAAAGCCAACTCTAAAACATCTTTCACAGATAAAACATCGTGTTTAAAAAGAAGGATGTTCCTGGCCTTCCATAGAGCTTCTTTGATGGTACTGATTGTCTTCCATGCGATGATCCTCTTGCTGGCGTTGGGGCACTCCACACGACCAAATAAGACAGTTTCAAAAGTAAGATCCTTAATGTTTGTCATTTTTTGAAGCAAGGGAAATATTGTAGTCCATGTTTGTCGTGCAAAGTGACAAGTCCATAAAACATGTAAAACAGTCTCATCTCCGAGGCATCTTTGTCTTGGACATCTGGCAGTTCTCACGAGTCCTCTTCGGTGTTGGAATGCCCGACATGGAAGACAATCATGCACACAGCTCCAGGCCAGGTCCTTCTGGGAATTAAAAAGATAGGGTTCATTAATAACTTTCCATATGTCAGTACATTTATTATCATTAAAATTCCCAATCTGTACAATTGATTCCTTTTGTTTGAAACCATTTAAAATCATTTTGCTATCTCTTAAGTCTTCTGCACTTTTCCCTTTTAAGTCATACGTGTTTACAATAGTTCCTAAAATCTTATAGCTTTCTGGTGTATTAAGAGCATATGGGGAACTTAAAACTGTTTCAAACCATCCATGACGTTTCATAAAATAACCTGTGTTAAAACGGATAAAATATGACCAATAACTATTTTTCGACAGTGCATTAAAACATAAAACAAAAAATCTTATTAAAACAAAAGCTCTAAAATCGGGGAAATCTTTACCGCCTTTCTCTTTAGGCTTGACCACTAACTCTCTTTTCAATTTCTCCATCTTGGAGCTCCAGAAAAAAGTGAAACAAGCTTTGATTATTTTCGTAAAGGTATGTGTGGGGGGGGGGGGACACCAAACTTAAGTACAATAACAAAGGCACAATTACCATTTTTATAACTAGTACCTTCCCTTCCATTGTTAATTTCCTCAACCTCCACATACATAGTTTTTGATTTACCTTTTGTGCCACAAGATCCCAGCTTTCTTTACCTTTGTTTGTTTCGTTAAAAATCACACCTAGAATCTTTACAGAGTCACATTCAGGAACCGGTACATCATTTAAAATCATATTCCCCACATTTAAAATACAGCTTTTATTAAAATTTACTTTAAAACCAGATCCACCACAGAAGTATTCCACTTGCCGTAGTGTTTTCCGGATAGACAGGGCATCTTTACATGTTATGGCTACATCATCCATATATCCAGTAACTTTTGCTTCTAGCCCTCCCCCACCTGGCAAATGGACGCCTCGGATTTGCTTGTCTCTCCTTAAGACACTGAGTAGGGGTTCAAGGGCACAAATAAATAACAAGGGGGACAGAGGGCAACCTTGTTTTACACCAGAATTTAAAAACACATCACTTGTCTTAAAACCATTTACTAAAACCTTACTAGTGCAACCATGATAAAATGCTTTGAGAGAGCATAAAAAACCTTCTGGTATACCCATTTTAGCTAAAACATTAAAAAGGAATTGGTGTGACACTCTATCAAATGCTTTTTCAAAGTCGAGAGACAGGACCGCCAGCTTATTTCCCCTCGACTTTGTGTCATCTAATTACATCTTTGATTAGATTCAAATTTTCCCAAACACTCCTTCCTGGTATGCCACACACTTGGTTTGGGTGGATTATGTTACCTATTACCTTTTTAAGTCTATTTGCACAAATTTTTGCCATTATTTTGTAATCACAATTTAGAAGGGTGATAGGTCTCCAATTTCTTAGTTGCGTTTTGTCTTCCTTTTTGTATATAAGGGAGACCTCACCTTTCTTCCAGGAGTTCGGTAGGGTTTTTGTATTAAAAACCTCACTAAAAACATAAAATAAATCCTCCTGTAAAATATCATAAAAAACCTTATAAAATTCTATGGGTATACCATCAGGCCCCGGTACTTTACCAGACTTAAAGCTTCTTATGGTCTCAGATATCTCATCTTCAGTTAGACTCTGTAATAAAACATCTTGTGAGACAGGGTCTAAAACAGTTGTAATTTCATCCAAAGTACTTTTCATAAAATGGTCATCAACAGATTTTGTGTTAAAAAGCTCGGAATAAAATTCATGCACTTTAGCTAAAACACCCTCTATGTCTTGTTTACCTTCCATTGATTCAATAAAAACACGATTTTTCACCATACATTTAAAAAAATATCGTGAACAGGTTTCATTATTTTCAACATGTTGGACCTTTGCATGGAAAATTAACTCTTTACCTCTCTGTTCCAAGGTATGCTGAATTTCACTTTTTAAGTCACTAATTTGTTTATCTACTTCAATCTCATGGCTCTTCAATTTATATAAGGTCTCCAATCTAGTGTTGAGTTGCCAATAAAATTCTCTTTTCTCTCTAGCTTTCTGGACCCCAACCTTCATAAAAAAATCTCTTATGTTCTTTTTCATCTTTTCCCACCACCTACTTATAGGGATATGGGGGTCTCTTATTCTTTTAAAATGTAAATAAAATTCAGTAAAATCAGATAAAACTTGGGGGTCTTCTAAAAGGGAAATGTTTAACTTCCAGGTACCTTTTCCTTTTTTCTTAAAATCATTACATTTCACATAAAAGGATAAAAGTTTGTGATCAGAAAAAACATTAGATAAAAGCTCACATTTAAAAGGCAATACATTTTTAGAGCAGAAAATAAAATCAATCCTGGAGCTACAATTCACGTTGCTCCAGGTTACCCATTCCTCTGCAGGCAAGTCTTTATTACACTCCTTAAAAACATCTGTTAAATTAAAATCTTGTATGACATTTTTTAACATAAAAGACGTTTTATCATAATTCCTACTTGTGGAGCTTGAGAACCTTTTTTCTCCACCTAAAATGCAGTTAAAATCTCCTGATAAAATAAGAGGGACAGAATCATTAATAAATAAGGGTAACATATTCAACATATCAGCTCTTTCTTGCTTATCTGTGGCTCCATAAAAGTTTAAAAATTGCCATTTAAAACCATCAATAAAAGCTTTTACTAATAAAATTCTACCTGGTAAAACCTCTTGAACAGAGTCAATAAAAACATTCCCTTTAAAAAGAATGGCGACCCCTGCTGACCTGGACCCGTTTGATCCTGACCATACTGAGGGTCCATGTGCCCAATCAGTCTCATATTCTGTATAATTTAAACTGTGTGGGATGCAGCATTCCTGTAAAAAGAAAACTGTGGCTGTTAGAGAGGATAAAAAATCAAAGAGAGCAACTCTTCTGGTCTTAGTTTTCAACCCTCTAGCGTTAAGAGAAAAACCACTAATCCCTGCCATAAGAGAAAAAAAGGAAATTTAGCATTCTTTCAAACTCTTACCTCAGCTGGTTTATATTTCTATTCCAGGAGATGAGGGATCATTGATCGTCAACAGAGAGCCCGTCACGGAGGACTCCTCATCTGTTAGTGTCCCAGACCGTAGACCTCCCAGGATATACTCTTGTTCCATTCTGTCCAACTCTGCTTGGTCGTATTGCCTGCCTCTTTGCTCACGAACCCCCATTTGGACCCCTATCGAGGCACCATCTGGGGGAATTGTATCGAGCACATGCGTCTCAGACGTTGACCACTTATTTTCAGGAGTTTCCAGGATCACTGAGTCAGCCATCTCCATCTCCCCCTCCATTTCTGAAGGGGGTGGGACATTGGCAACCTCCTCACCCTGTAAAGGCACCGTTTGAGGTTTCCCACTTCCATCCGGGGGTTCCGGTGGGGGTACTTCCTTAGGTGCCCTATCCACTCCGTGCAACCTGCGTTTTTTTGGCCCAGACTGTTCGCGCCCTTGAGTATTCCCAGGAGGATTCGAAGGTGAGGATTGGCCTGTAGCACCCACCCTCGGTCCCTCCGCAGGGGTTTCTGTTTGTGGGTTACCACGCCGTTCCCTCTTTTGCTTCGAGTTTCCAACAGTACACCATGGCTCACCATCCTCGGTCGGTATTTCCATACTCTCCCCCTCATTCTCCTCCGCGGGCTTGTCCGAACCAGCCGAGGGTTGGTCAGGGGGTGAGGGCTTTTCTGGTTCAGGGGGTGAAGGTCTCTCTGTTTGCCCAGCTTGAGCTCTCTTTGAGGTATTCCTAAAAGGACAATGAGAAAAAGCATGACCTCTGGAAACACAGTTGCTACAAAAAATTCCAGTTGTACAATTTTCAGTTTTATGGTCTTTGCTCCCACAGGCTACACAAGTAATGTCACAGTTAGAATGGCCGTATTTTTTGCATTTCCTACAGAATGCTGGCATCCCATTAAAAAAGAGGTCACCATTCGTGTTTCCAATTCTAAAACGTGCTGGGGGAAGTCTTATACCCCCCGGACTTGAAGGGTCCTTAATACATGTCACCGTAAATTTCCACTTACACGCCCAAACTCCGCACTCATTCATAACTTTTCCATGGCTTACCAATTTGCTGAAATAATTGGATAAAAATGAAATAACATCGCTTTCTTTTGTATAAGGAGAGTAAATTTTAACAATTACAGTTTTTATCACATCTAATTCATGTTCGACAATTTTAACACCTTTAAAGATTGGCTTTCTCTGGTAAATTATATCAGGATCATTCATTTTACGGCAAAAATCTTGGTGGATACCTTTTTCAGTGAATGTGACATCGTATACACCACGCTTCGGGTAGTCTTGGATTGCCAGGATCTCGGATTTCTGGATTGAAAAAAATTTCACAAGAAGATCATCCACAATAAAACGTAAACCTCTGTTATCTTTACCTCCCTCATGGAAGTAAAACCGCACCGTATGCCGTAACCGGGCATAGGTCGGAATTTCACCTGGATCTGAATCCATGGTGAAACAAGGATTTCCGCAACAGGAAAACGGGGATTTCCGCAACCAATAATGGGGGATTTCCGCAACTAAGGAGTCGCTGAACAATCCTAGGACTGTACAGCTGGGATCGCAACCCGTTGCCCAGGGACTAAGCCCACCTCCTTATAGCAGCAAGGGCCTAAGCCCCACTACAAGAGTGGGACCCGAACCCAAGGCCAAGAGGCGGGGTACCCCAGGCACCTTCCAACTACAACCAATGCCAGTAAAACCAACACTAGATCGCAGCCAAAAGGCCGAGAAGCGATAACCAGAATTGGTTTCCGACTACGGTGCCACCCAAGGATTCTGAAAAGTCCTTTTGTGGAGATGGCCACCTGGACTCCCGTTAAGAAGACATGCTGTCAACCTCTAGATCCCTCACATGCCTGCACTTCTCGGCTTGCTGCTGCTGCAATCCACGCGTTTTAGATCTGCATAACTCCACCTCTTTTAGCACAGTACCCTCAACCCCCGGCTGTTCCCACCCGCCTCAACACCGTTGGAAGGGAGGAGAACCAATTAAGGCGGGGGGGGGGTGGAACGAGCAGCTGTCTACCCTTAGCAGGAGGGTTGCTGATTAATTACCTCTCCTGCTGCTGCTGCTGGCTGTCCAGCAGCAGACTGAAGGTGGCTGCTGCTGTGCGCAGGTATATAAAGGCTCAGAGCCTATTATGACACGCGCAGCCAGCGTTCCATTGTCACATTCCGTCTACTGCAGGCGGGATACCTGGATGGCTGAATGTCACTGAGAAGCTCACAGAGACCGCCATAAGCAACAGTTTAAAAGAATGCCACAGACTAATCAACCAAACTTTTTGGGTTGGTTTCTCTTTTATAGTCTGCAGGCATTAAATGAAAGAAGTCAGTGTTCCAGCAGAGGGAGACAACGTTTCAGAAAAGGCATTGTAGCAAACCAAAAAAGAAATTTTAAGCGCAGCAGAGTAACCAGCTCACATACCTGTTAGCTCAGGTGAGTTTAAAAGGCTGCTGTTGATAACAAGGGCATTTGCTAAATAGATGGTGTGTGTGCAACAATATACTGAAAGGTCAATTATATTGTGCAGCTTATCTCACCACCTGTAGTTATTTAGGTGAAAGCTCCAAAATGCTTGCCTAATATGTCTGTTTATCCAAAAGGAAGTATAGAGGGAGAGCTAGATAGATAGCATTGCATTACATTACATTACATGGCAATGCAATGCACAGTTGCTGAAGTTGAACCAAAATGAGCTTGTCATCTGGCTTCCGCAACTTTTAACATGAAAAATCCAATGAGGAGAAGAAAAGCAAAGCCAAAGAGTCCATCCCAAAATCCGACAAACAAGCAAAATGAACAAAAAGCATTGAATTCAATTCTTTCTGATTTTAGAAACTGCATTAAAGAAGGGGTGCACCGGTCCTGGAGATACTGCAATACCAGGTCAATGCGTGGAGTGGACAGAGCAAGCTCTTTTTCCATCTCCCTGTTCTAAAAATCCATTTAATATATGGTCCCCAGATAGGGGACGTATCAGATATTAAACTGATAAGAACAGATACTACACTTGATCTTAGCCAAAAGGCCGAGAAGCGATAACCAGAATTGGTTTCCGACTACGGTGCCACCCAAGGATTCTGAAAAGTCCATTTGTGGAGATGGCCACCTGGACTCCCGTTAAGAAGACATGCTGTCAACCTCTAGATCCCTCACATGCCTGCACTTTTCGGCTTGCTGCTGCTGCAATCCACGCGTTTTAGATCTGCATAACTCCACCTCTTTTAGCACAGTACCCTCAACCCCCGGCTGTTCCCACCCGCCTCAACACCGTTGGAAGGGAGGGGAACCAATTAAGGCGAGGGGGGGGTGGAACGAGCAGCTGTCTACCCTTAGCAGGAGGGTTGCTGATTAATTAGCTCTCATGCTGCTGCTGCTTCTGCTGGCTGTCCAGCAGCAGACTGAAGGTGGCTGCTGCTGTGCGCAGGTATATAAAGGCTCAGAGCCTATTATGACACGCGCAGCCAGCGTTCCATTGCCACATTCCGTCTACTGTAGGCGGGATACCTGGATGGCTGAATGTCACTGAGAAGCTCACAGAGACCGCCATAAGCAACAGTTTAAAAGAATGCCACAGACTAATCAACCAAACTTTTTGGGTTGGTTTCTCTTTTATAGTCTGCAGGCATTAAATGAAAGAAGTCAGTGTTCCAGCAGAGGGAGACAACGTTTCAGAAAAGGCATTGTAGCAAACCAAAAAAGAAATTTTAAGCGCAGCAGAGTAACCAGCTCACATACCTGTTAGCTCAGGTGAGTTTAAAAGGCTGCTGTTGATAACAAGGGCATTTGCTAAATAGATGGTGTGTGTGCAACAATATACTGAAAGGTCAATTATATTGTGCAGCTTATCTCACCACCTGTAGTTATTTAGGTGAAAGCTCCAAAATGCTTGCCTAATATGTCTGTTTATCCAAAAGGAAGTATAGAGGGAGAGCTAGATAGATAGCATTGCATTACATTACATTACATGGCAATGCAATGCACAGTTGCTGAAGTTGAACCAAAATGAGCTTGTCATCTGGCTTCTGCAACTTTTAACATGAAAAATCCAATGAGGAGAAGAAAAGCAAAGCCAAAGAGTCCATCCCAAAATCCGACAAACAAGCAAAATGAACAAAAAGCATTGAATTCAATTCTTTCTGATTTTAGAAACTGCATTAAAGAAGGGGTGCACCGGTCCTGGAGATACTGCAATACCAGGTCAATGCGTGGAGTGGACAGAGCAAGCTCTTTTTCCATCTCCCTGTTCTAAAAATCCATTTAATATATGGTCCCCAGATAGGGGACGTATCAGATATTAAACTGATAAGAACAGATACTACACTTGATCTTAGCCAAAAGGCCGAGAAGCGATAACCAGAATTGGTTTCCGACTACGGTGCCACCCAAGGATTCTGAAAAGTCCATTTGTGGAGATGGCCACCTGGACTCCCGTTAAGAAGACATGCTGTCAACCTCTAGATCCCTCACATGCCTGCACTTTTCGGCTTGCTGCTGCTGCAATCCACGCGTTTTAGATCTGCATAACTCCACCTCTTTTAGCACAGTACCCTCAACCCCCGGCTGTTCCCACCCGCCTCAACACCGTTGGAAGGGAGGAGAACCAATTAAGGCGGGGGGGGGGGTGGAACGAGCAGCTGTCTACCCTTAGCAGGAGGGTTGCTGATTAATTACCTCTCCTGCTGCTGCTGCTGGCTGTCCAGCAGCAGACTGAAGGTGGCTGCTGCTGTGCGCAGGTATATAAAGGCTCAGAGCCTATTATGACACGCGCAGCCAGCGTTCCATTGCCACATTCCGTCTACTGCAGGCGGGATACCTGGATGGCTGAATGTCACTGAGAAGCTCACAGAGACCGCCATAAGCAACAGTTTAAAAGAATGCCACAGACTAATCAACCAAACTTTTTGGGTTGGTTTCTCTTTTATAGTCTGCAGGCATTAAATGAAAGAAGTCAGTGTTCCAGCAGAGGGAGACAACGTTTCAGAAAAGGCATTGTAGCAAACCAAAAAAGAAATTTTAAGCGCAGCAGAGTAACCAGCTCACATACCTGTTAGCTCAGGTGAGTTTAAAAGGCTGCTGTTGATAACAAGGGCATTTGCTAAATAGATGGTGTGTGTGCAACAATATACTGAAAGGTCAATTATATTGTGCAGCTTATCTCACCACCTGTAGTTATTTAGGTGAAAGCTCCAAAATGCTTGCCTAATATGTCTGTTTATCCAAAAGGAAGTATAGAGGGAGAGCTAGATAGATAGCATTGCATTACATTACATTACATGGCAATGCAATGCACAGTTGCTGAAGTTGAACCAAAATGAGCTTGTCATCTGGCTTCTGCAACTTTTAACATGAAAAATCCAATGAGGAGAAGAAAAGCAAAGCCAAAGAGTCCATCCCAAAATCCGACAAACAAGCAAAATGAACAAAAAGCATTGAATTCAATTCTTTCTGATTTTAGAAACTGCATTAAAGAAGGGGTGCACCGGTCCTGGAGATACTGCAATACCAGGTCAATGCGTGGAGTGGACAGAGCAAGCTCTTTTTCCATCTCCCTGTTCTAAAAATCCATTTAATATATGGTCCCCAGATAGGGGACGTATCAGATATTAAACTGATAAGAACAGATACTACACTTGATCTTAGCCAAAAGGCCGAGAAGCGATAACCAGAATTGGTTTCCGACTACGGTGCCACCCAAGGATTCTGAAAAGTCCATTTGTGGAGATGGCCACCTGGACTCCCGTTAAGAAGACATGCTGTCAACCTCTAGATCCCTCACATGCCTGCACTTTTCGGCTTGCGGCTGCTGCAATCCACGCGTTTTAGATCTGCATAACTCCACCTCTTTTAGCACAGTACCCTCAACCCCCGGCTGTTCCCACCCGCCTCAACACCGTTGGAAGGGAGGAGAACCAATTAAGGCGGGGGGGGGGTGGAACGAGCAGCTGTCTATGACGCACCCCCTGGGCCATATTCTTTAGGGGGAATACCCGGAGCCGGATCAGATGGGAGTTGTAGTCGCCGAGTGGCTGTGACCCGGTCCGTGCCCAGGGTGTCAAGCTCAGTTGTATGTGGCAGTCCTACAGATGTTATTAAGTTCTTTGTGTCGACTACGCCACCCGTTGGATTGCGGTCACTACGGCCGCCGCTGCAGCAGGGTCCACTGAGGCTGATGGTGTTGGTGCAGCTTGATAGGATAACCTCAGGGGTATAGCCTCAGGGGGATCAGGTGCAGAGGATGGGGGTTGTGATGGTGCAGCATAGATGAGACAGAGTCGGGTTATGCAGTTTAGGGTATTTACTCACTGCTGATGTTCCGGTCACTCCAGCTTCAAGTGACCACCCGAGCCGTGCTGCGTCCACCAGGTCCTGGACTCGGCCAACCCCCAAGTAAGTCCGGAGCGTGACCCTGAGCTCTCCTTCTGTCCTTTCCTCTGGCCGTCCCCACCAGGGATCCACCTAGGTCCAGCTCCCTCGGGCCTTCTGTTGGGAGACCCTTGGCCTTGGGTTCCCTGACCCTCCACGTGGTCTGCCTTCGGGGTGGATGTGATGGGTGGCCGTGGCAGATGCTGCCCACGGCCTCCGGTCTCTGGCTAGGGTGTGCTTTTGCCCCCCACCAGTTTGGGATCCGGTACCCTGTGCCGACTCTTCACCCGGGGATTGAATGTGGGTTCTTAGAGTCCTTTCTTGCTCCCCCTCTGGGTCTTTCTTTCTCTTCTCTCCTCTCTCACTCTGGGCCGCTCTTCTCCTCTGCTTGCTGACTCTCTGCAACTGACCCTGATCTTAGTTGGTGCCCACCTTATATATCACTCTATGTGCGAGCTCAGGTGACCAGCACCCAATGAGCTCCTAACTTTACCCAGGCTGCTCCCCCTATCTGCCCCTACACTACTTGGGATGTTCCACCCCCCTCCCACTCCAGCCAGGGACAGACACGGTCGTACCTGCACATTTCTAAGTGGGAGTACCGTCGGCCTGCCCCTCGGAAATGGGATGTGTGTAGTGCATGCAGCCTACCGAGCTCAGTTCCACACTCCATCCTTACCCGGGAGTGGAATATCACACCTCTGGGTTGAGGTGCAATACCCCTGTAGCAGCCGAATCCTCAGGGTGCTACATTCCCCCCTGGTAAATCACAGCACGTCCTCGGGCTGTAAGACAAAAACATCCAAACATACAATTTTTTTTTTTCATAAACATAAACATATAAAACATATAAAACATCATATAAATCAGCGCATCAATAAAACTTTTTATATAAAACATTCTCGTCGGCTCTCCTCCTCCTCCGGTCACTGTGCAACTGTTGACCGGGCAAAATGCGACAGTTCCTTTTCTCAAAGGTGGTTTTACGGTAAAACCAGTAGGGGCGCCTTAGGAAGCGCAACTATGTACAAGGGTAGTGTGGCCGCTCTCAGTCCTCGGCCAGGTAAAGGGAAGGGATGACCGCTTTCAGTCCTCGGTCAGTGGGGATAGGGAACACACGGGTTAACAGTCTACTCTTGCTGGTCCCAACGGGGACTATATTTGCATTAACAGTTTCTAGGTACCCCGGTCGGGTAACTATTTACAGCACCTGCTCTGCCGTACTTAACGACGTCTTCCTCCTGCTCTTTCTTTGGGGTTACCTTTAGCTTCAGACCCGTCCGGGTCCTCTTGCTCTTCCTCCTCACACCGCAGCTCCTCTTCTGTCAGGCGATGCACATGGAGGGCGTAAGGTCCTTTGGCACACTTGTGCCGGGTAAAGGTGACCTCGTCCCCGATATAAAGGTCACGACCTCTGTGCCCCTCCGGCAGATGGGACTCCACGTCTCTGCGCGTGACAAAGACGTCGCCGGGGGTGTGATGGTCTCTGATGAAGCCCCACCCGTGCTGCATGTTAAACTTGATCACAGTCCCGGTGGAAGGGGGACCATGAGCTGCACGGGGACTCCTCCTGGTCCGGCTCTTCTGCTCGGCGCTCCTTATTTTGGCCTGTTGTTCCCGGACCCGCCTCTCTCTCCGCTCCCTTGCAAACTCCTCGAGCTGCTGGCGGCAGCACTCAGCACGCTCTGCTGCAGCTGCCCGGGTCTCTTGAGTGAACCCCATGAGATCTTCTCCGGTGGGGTCCCACTCAAATTGGGCCTCTTCTAGCGGGGGCGAGATCCTCTTTACGGGCTTTGGAGCCGGGATCAGGGGTGCACACATGGCCCCAGCCTTCCTCTGCCGCTCCAGTTCATGATATTCCTGGGGCCAGATGAAAGGCTGCCCATCCGGGCACGTGTGTTGGGTAAACAGGTCCTCTCCCAGATGCGGCACTCTTGGTCTTATGGGCGCGGTGGTGTTGGCGCCCGGGTTGCCCAGGCCTTGCGGCCAGGCCTGGGGTATCTGGAAGGTGAAGGGCACCGTTAGGACGGCGGCGCCCTGGGCTACTTGGCCCTGCGACCAGGCCGGGGGCTCCGCGGAGGTAGGGGGCGCTGTTGGTAATGCGGTGCCCGGGGGTACTAGGCCTTGCGACCAGGCTGGTGGTATTTCCTGCTTGGTCACGCTCGGGGTCGAGGCGTGTGACGTCACAGGGGTCGCGTCGGCGGCTTCCGGTTGAGGCCTAGTCTGCAGCGGTGGCGTGGCGGTTACGGGCACGGCAGGATAGACTTCGGGCTCTGCGACGGGGAGCTGGGGCAGGTACGCGGTTTCCAGGTTTGGGGTATAGGCGTCCCCTTTACCTGCCTCCACTCGTTCGGCTCCCTTCTTGGCGCCGTCTCCGGCCTTCGGTCCTCCCGCGCCATCCTCAGAGGCGGTCTGTCTCCTCGTCTTGGTTGGCGTGCTCCGGGTCTTGGTTTGCTGGGCCATCTCTCGGCTCCACTCCGCCAATGTCTCTCGCTGTACCCGGGCCATCCTCCTTGCGAGGCCCTCCAGGGCAGTCTGTGCACACTCCTGGTCTCGGGGGAGCTGTGCTGGGACCTCCACTAGGCCTAGTGGGGTCGTAGTTTCCAGCAGGCTCCTGACTAACGGGTCGGTGCTGCTCTGCTCTTCTTCCAGCAGGCTCCTGGCCAGCGGGCCGGTGCTGCTCTGCTCTCCTTCCTCCGTTTCTAGCAGGCTCCTGGCCAACGGGCCGGTGCTGCTCTGCTTTCTCGCCATCTCCGGGTAAGCTCCTCCGATACTCTTCTCCAGGCTTCTTGCCTCTGGGTGCGCTCGCTCCAGACTCCTCCAGGCAGCACCCATCTTCGTTCTTTTCTTTCGTCTCCTCCCACCTCGAGGGCGGTCCCGGGGCAACTTGGTGACTGTCAGCTCCAGGGGCTGTTCTTTCACGCTGACCGACACCTCCAGCATCACAGTCTCTGTTGGTGGGGGCGGTTTCCACTTTTGGCGCCATTTTCGGTCCCGGCCCACGATGGGAGGCGGCCTCTTACCATCTTCTGGCACGCCCATAATGGCGTCCGCTCTGCCAAGGCGGGAAATTCTTGGAAATGGCGGGAACCGCTTCCCAGTGGCGGGAAACTCTGCAGATGGCGGGAAAAAGCTGTTAATGGCGGACAACCGGCGGGAATCGACTGGTGATGGGGTCCGATGGCGGGGACCCTCCGGAACCGGCAGGAGACTTCTTTCTGAGGTAAACTTGCACTTTTCTTCAGGCACGCAGTACCCGGGTGTTGCGGGCACGTAATCCTGCCGACTACGCCAAAGTTGACGCACCCCCTGGGCCATATTCTTTAGGGGGAATACCCGGAGCCGGATCAGATGGGAGTTGTAGTCGCCGAGTGGCTGTGACCCGGTCCGTGCCCAGGGTGTCAAGCTCAGTTGTATGTGGCAGTCCTACAGATGTTATTAAGTTCTTTGTGTCGACTACGCCACCCGTTGGATTGCGGTCACTACGGCCGCTGCTGCAGCAGGGTCCACTGAGGCTGATGGTGTTGGTGCAGCTTGATAGGATAACCCCCAACGGGAGGGGTATAGCCTCAGGGGGATCAGGTGCAGAGGATGGGGGTTGTGATGGTGCAGCATAGATGAGACAGAGTCGGGTTATGCAGTTTAGGGTATTTACTCACTGCTGATGTTCCGGTCACTCCAGCTTCAAGTGACCACCCGAGCCGTGCTGCGTCCACCAGGTCCTGGACTCGGCCAACCCCCAAGTAAGTCCGGAGCGTGACCCTGAGCTCTCCTTCTGTCCTTTCCTCTGGCCGTCCCCACCAGGGATCCACCTAGGTCCAGCTCCCTCGGGCCTTCTGTTGGGAGACCCTTGGCCTTGGGTTCCCTGACCCTCCACGTGGTCTGCCTTCGGGGTGGATGTGATGGGTGGCCGTGGCAGATGCTGCCCACGGCCTCCGGTCTCTGGCTAGGGTGTGCTTTTGCCCCCACCAGTTTGGGATCCGGTACCCTGTGCCGACTCTTCACCCGGGGATTGAATGTGGGTTCTTAGAGTCCTTTCTTGCTCCCCCTCTGGGTCTTTCTTTCTCTTCTCTCCTCTCTCACTCTGGGCCGCTCTTCTCCTCTGCTTGCTGACTCTCTGCAACTGACCCTGATCTTAGTTGGTGCCCACCTTATATATCCCTCTATGTGCGAGCTCAGGTGACCAGCACCCAATGAGCTCCTAACTTTACCCAGGCTGCTCCCCCTATCTGCCCCTACACTACTTGGGATGTTCCACCCCCCTCCCACTCCAGCCAGGGACAGACACGGTCGTACCTGCACATTTCTAAGTGGGAGTACCGTCGGCCTGCCCCTCGGAAATGGGATGTGTGTAGTGCATGCAGCCTACCGAGCTCAGTTCCACACTCCATCCTTAACCGGGAGTGGAATATCACACCTCTGGGTTGAGGTGCAATACCCCTGTAGCAGCCGAATCCTCAGGGTGCTACATCTACCCTTAGCAGGAGGGTTGCTGATTAATTACCTCTCCTGCTGCTGCTGCTGCTGGCTGTCCAGCAGCAGACTGAAGGTGGCTGCTGCTGTGCGCAGGTATATAAAGGCTCAGAGCCTATTATGACACGCGCAGCCAGCGTTCCATTGCCACATTCCGTCTACTGCAGGCGGGATACCTGGATGGCTGAATGTCACTGAGAAGCTCACAGAGACCGCCATAAGCAACAGTTTAAAAGAATGCCACAGACTAATCAACCAAACTTTTTGGGTTGGTTTCTCTTTTATAGTCTGCAGGCATTAAATGAAAGAAGTCAGTGTTCCAGCAGAGGGAGACAACGTTTCAGAAAAGGCATTGTAGCAAACCAAAAAAGAAATTTTAAGCGCAGCAGAGTAACCAGCTCACATACCTGTTAGCTCAGGTGAGTTTAAAAGGCTGCTGTTGATAACAAGGGCATTTGCTAAATAGATGGTGTGTGTGCAACAATATACTGAAAGGTCAATTATATTGTGCAGCTTATCTCACCACCTGTAGTTATTTAGGTGAAAGCTCCAAAATGCTTGCCTAATATGTCTGTTTATCCAAAAGGAAGTATAGAGGGAGAGCTAGATAGATAGCATTGCATTACATTACATTACATGGCAATGCAATGCACAGTTGCTGAAGTTGAACCAAAATGAGCTTGTCATCTGGCTTCTGCAACTTTTAACATGAAAAATCCAATGAGGAGAAGAAAAGCAAAGCCAAAGAGTCCATCCCAAAATCCGACAAACAAGCAAAATGAACAAAAAGCATTGAATTCAATTCTTTCTGATTTTAGAAACTGCATTAAAGAAGGGGTGCACCGGTCCTGGAGATACTGCAATACCAGGTCAATGCGTGGAGTGGACAGAGCAAGCTCTTTTTCCATCTCCCTGTTCTAAAAATCCATTTAATATATGGTCCCCAGATAGGGGACGTATCAGATATTAAACTGATAAGAACAGATACTACACTTGATCTTAGCCAAAAGGCCGAGAAGCGATAACCAGAATTGGTTTCCGACTACGGTGCCACCCAAGGATTCTGAAAAGTCCATTTGTGGAGATGGCCACCTGGACTCCCGTTAAGAAGACATGCTGTCAACCTCTAGATCCCTCACATGCCTGCACTTTTCGGCTTGCTGCTGCTGCAATCCACGCGTTTTAGATCTGCATAACTCCACCTCTTTTAGCACAGTACCCTCAACCCCCGGCTGTTCCCACCCGCCTCAACACCGTTGGAAGGGAGGAGAACCAATTAAGGTGGGGGGGGGGTGGAGCGAGCAGCTGTCTACCCTTAGCAGGAGGGTTGCTGATTAATTACCTCTCCTGCTGCTGCTGCTGCTGGCTGTCCAGCAGCAGACTGAAGGTGGCTGCTGCTGTGCGCAGGTATATAAAGGCTCAGAGCCTATTATGACATGCGCAGCCAGCGTTCCATTGCCACATTCCGTCTACTGCAGGCGGGATACCTGGATGGCTGAATGTCACTGAGAAGCTCACAGAGACCGCCATAAGCAACAGTTTAAAAGAATGCCACAGACTAATCAACCAAACTTTTTGGGTTGGTTTCTCTTTTATAGTCTGCAGGCATTAAATGAAAGAAGTCAGTGTTCCAGCAGAGGGAGACAACGTTTCAGAAAAGGCATTGTAGCAAACCAAAAAAGAAATTTTAAGCGCAGCAGAGTAACCAGCTCACATACCTGTTAGCTCAGGTGAGTTTAAAAGGCTGCTGTTGATAACAAGGGCATTTGCTAAATAGATGGTGTGTGTGCAACAATATACTGAAAGGTCAATTATATTGTGCAGCTTATCTCACCACCTGTAGTTATTTAGGTGAAAGCTCCAAAATGCTTGCCTAATATGTCTGTTTATCCAAAAGGAAGTATAGAGGGAGAGCTAGATAGATAGCATTGCATTACATTACATTACATGGCAATGCAATGCACAGTTGCTGAAGTTGAACCAAAATGAGCTTGTCATCTGGCTTCTGCAACTTTTAACATGAAAAATCCAATGAGGAGAAGAAAAGCAAAGCCAAAGAGTCCATCCCAAAATCCGACAAACAAGCAAAATGAACAAAAAGCATTGAATTCAATTCTTTCTGATTTTAGAAACTGCATTAAAGAAGGGGTGCACCGGTCCTGGAGATACTGCAATACCAGGTCAATGCGTGGAGTGGACAGAGCAAGCTCTTTTTCCATCTCCCTGTTCTAAAAATCCATTTAATATATGGTCCCCAGATAGGGGACGTATCAGATATTAAACTGATAAGAACAGATACTACACTTGATCTTAGCCAAAAGGCCGAGAAGCGATAACCAGAATTGGTTTCCGACTACGGTGCCACCCAAGGATTCTGAAAAGTCCATTTGTGGAGATGGCCACCTGGACTCCCGTTAAGAAGACATGCTGTCAACCTCTAGATCCCTCACATGCCTGCACTTTTCGGCTTGCTGCTGCTGCAATCCACGCGTTTTAGATCTGCATAACTCCACCTCTTTTAGCACAGTACCCTCAACCCCCGGCTGTTCCCACCCGCCTCAACACCGTTGGAAGGGAGGAGAACCAATTAAGGCGGAGGGGGGGTGGAACGAGCAGCTGTCTACCCTTAGCAGGAGGGTTGCTGATTAATTACCTCTCCTGCTGCTGCTGCTGCTGGCTGTCCAGCAGCAGACTGAAGGTGGCTGCTGCTGTGCGCAGGTATATAAAGGCTCAGAGCCTATTATGACACGCGCAGCCAGCGTTCCATTGCCACATTCCGTCTACTGCAGGCAGGATACCTGGATGGCTGAATGTCACTGAGAAGCTCACAGAGACCGCCATAAGCAACAGTTTAAAAGAATGCCACAGACTAATCAACCAAACTTTTTGGGTTGGTTTCTCTTTTATAGTCTGCAGGCATTAAATGAAAGAAGTCAGTGTTCCAGCAGAGGGAGACAACGTTTCAGAAAAGGCATTGTAGCAAACCAAAAAAGAAATTTTAAGCACAGCAGAGTAACCAGCTCACATACCTGTTAGCTCAGGTGAGTTTAAAAGGCTGCTGTTGATAACAAGGGCATTTGCTAAATAGATGGTGTGTGTGCAACAATATACTGAAAGGTCAATTATATTGTGCAGCTTATCTCACCACCTGTAGTTATTTAGGTGAAAGCTCCAAAATGCTTGCCTAATATGTCTGTTTATCCAAAAGGAAGTATAGAGGGAGAGCTAGATAGATAGCATTGCATTACATTACATTACATGGCAATGCAATGCACAGTTGCTGAAGTTGAACCAAAATGAGCTTGTCATCTGGCTTCTGCAACTTTTAACATGAAAAATCCAATGAGGAGAAGAAAAGCAAAGCCAAAGAGTCCATCCCAAAATCCGACAAACAAGCAAAATGAACAAAAAGCATTGAATTCAATTCTTTCTGATTTTAGAAACTGCATTAAAGAAGGGGTGCACCGGTCCTGGAGATACTGCAATACCAGGTCAATGCGTGGAGTGGACAGAGCAAGCTCTTTTTCCATCTCCCTGTTCTAAAAATCCATTTAATATATGGTCCCCAGATAGGGGACGTATCAGATATTAAACTGATAAGAACAGATACTACACTTGATCTTAGCCAAAAGGCCGAGAAGCGATAACCAGAATTGGTTTCCGACTACGGTGCCACCCAAGGATTCTGAAAAGTCCATTTGTGGAGATGGCCACCTGGACTCCCGTTAAGAAGACATGCTGTCAACCTCTAGATCCCTCACATGCCTGCACTTTTCGGCTTGCTGCTGCTGCAATCCACGCGTTTTAGATCTGCATAACTCCACCTCTTTTAGCACAGTACCCTCAACCCCCGGCTGTTCCCACCCGCCTCAACACCGTTGGAAGGGAGGAGAACCAATTAAGGCGGGGGGGGGTGGAACGAGCAGCTGTCTACCCTTAGCAGGAGGGTTGCTGATTAATTACCTCTCCTGCTGCTGCTGCTGCTGGCTGTCCAGCAGCAGACTGAAGGTGGCTGCTGCTGTGCGCAGGTATATAAAGGCTCAGAGCCTATTATGACACGCGCAGCCAGCGTTCCATTGCCACATTCCGTCTACTGCAGGCGGGATACCTGGATGGCTGAATGTCACTGAGAAGCTCACAGAGACCGCCATAAGCAACAGTTTAAAAGAATGCCACAGACTAATCAACCAAACTTTTTGGGTTGGTTTCTCTTTTATAGTCTGCAGGCATTAAATGAAAGAAGTCAGTGTTCCAGCAGAGGGAGACAACGTTTCAGAAAAGGCATTGTAGCAAACCAAAAAAGAAATTTTAAGCGCAGCAGAGTAACCAGCTCACATACCTGTTAGCTCAGGTGAGTTTAAAAGGCTGCTGTTGATAACAAGGGCATTTGCTAAATAGATGGTGTGTGTGCAACAATATACTGAAAGGTCAATTATATTGTGCAGCTTATCTCACCACCTGTAGTTATTTAGGTGAAAGCTCCAAAATGCTTGCCTAATATGTCTGTTTATCCAAAAGGAAGTATAGAGGGAGAGCTAGATAGATAGCATTGCATTACATTACATTACATGGCAATGCAATGCACAGTTGCTGAAGTTGAACCAAAATGAGCTTGTCATCTGGCTTCTGCAACTTTTAACATGAAAAATCCAATGAGGAGAAGAAAAGCAAAGCCAAAGAGTCCATCCCAAAATCCGACAAACAAGCAAAATGAACAAAAAGCATTGAATTCAATTCTTTCTGATTTTAGAAACTGCATTAAAGAAGGGGTGCACCGGTCCTGGAGATACTGCAATACCAGGTCAATGCGTGGAGTGGACAGAGCAAGCTCTTTTTCCATCTCCCTGTTCTAAAAATCCATTTAATATATGGTCCCCAGATAGGGGACGTATCAGATATTAAACTGATAAGAACAGATACTACACTTGATCTTAGCCAAAAGGCCGAGAAGCGATAACCAGAATTGGTTTCCGACTACGGTGCCACCCAAGGATTCTGAAAAGTCCATTTGTGGAGATGGCCACCTGGACTCCCGTTAAGAAGACATGCTGTCAACCTCTAGATCCCTCACATGCCTGCACTTTTCGGCTTGCTGCTGCTGCAATCCACG
This sequence comes from Phyllobates terribilis, assembly GCF_046119375.1. Lineage (NCBI taxonomy): Eukaryota > Metazoa > Chordata > Amphibia > Anura > Dendrobatidae > Phyllobates > Phyllobates terribilis. The sequence continues at coordinate 309,453 of NW_027362898.1, read as the reverse complement.
CGTTTTAGATCTGCATAACTCCACCTCTTTTAGCACAGTACCCTCAACCCCCGGCTGTTCCCACCCGCCTCAACACCGTTGGAAGGGAGGAGAACCAATTAAGGCGGGGGGGGGGTGGAACGAGCAGCTGTCTACCCTTAGCAGGAGGGTTGCTGATTAATTACCTCTCCTGCTGCTGCTGCTGCTGGCTGTCCAGCAGCAGACTGAAGGTGGCTGCTGCTGTGTGCAGGTATATAAAGGCTCAGAGCCTATTATGACACGCGCAGCCAGCGTTCCATTGCCACATTCCGTCTACTGCAGGCGGGATACCTGGATGGCTGAATGTCACTGAGAAGCTCACAGAGACCGCCATAAGCAACAGTTTAAAAGAATGCCACAGACTAATCAACCAAACTTTTTGGGTTGGTTTCTCTTTTATAGTCTGCAGGCATTAAATGAAAGAAGTCAGTGTTCCAGCAGAGGGAGACAACGTTTCAGAAAAGGCATTGTAGCAAACCAAAAAAGAAATTTTAAGCGCAGCAGAGTAACCAGCTCACATACCTGTTAGCTCAGGTGAGTTTAAAAGGCTGCTGTTGATAACAAGGGCATTTGCTAAATAGATGGTGTGTGTGCAACAATATACTGAAAGGTCAATTATATTGTGCAGCTTATCTCACCACCTGTAGTTATTTAGGTGAAAGCTCCAAAATGCTTGCCTAATATGTCTGTTTATCCAAAAGGAAGTATAGAGGGAGAGCTAGATAGATAGCATTGCATTACATTACATTACATGGCAATGCAATGCACAGTTGCTGAAGTTGAACCAAAATGAGCTTGTCATCTGGCTTCTGCAACTTTTAACATGAAAAATCCAATGAGGAGAAGAAAAGCAAAGCCAAAGAGTCCATCCCAAAATCCGACAAACAAGCAAAATGAACAAAAAGCATTGAATTCAATTCTTTCTGATTTTAGAAACTGCATTAAAGAAGGGGTGCACCGGTCCTGGAGATACTGCAATACCAGGTCAATGCGTGGAGTGGACAGAGCAAGCTCTTTTTCCATCTCCCTGTTCTAAAAATCCATTTAATATATGGTCCCCAGATAGGGGACGTATCAGATATTAAACTGATAAGAACAGATTTTTTTGATTGAATATATCTTTTATTAGCACAAAAAATAAGTTAACAGACAGTGTACAGTGCCGCAGCCCAGTACACACAGAATTCTACATCATATTTACATAGCATGAGGATACGACGCACTAACTAGACACATCACACCCCTATGCTACACAAAACACTCAATCTGAAAGAAAAAGCATATCAATCAATACAGTACGACGAACCGTGATAAGGGATAGGGATTGGGAAAAAGGGGATGGGGAGGGGAAAATCACAGGCCCGAAGCTTTATTGAAAGACAAGACACATAAGGGGAGAGGGGGAGGAGGGGTTTAGTCCTCATCCTCGTCCTCCGGACCGTCCATGATGGAATAGTCTCTGAGCAGGCTGTGGATCAGCCTGCGGCAGTCCTGGATGGACATCCTCTCCCTCCTCAAGATGAGCCGGTTCCTGGCGACCCAAAGGGCATCCTTGAAGCAGTTCATAAGGCGCCAAGCCTCCTGGATGGCTCCGACGGTATGAACCCCAGGGAAGAGTCCATAAAGCACAGAATGGTGCGATAGGCTCGCCCTGGGGACAGAGTTCCTCAGGTCGTCCTCAAGTGCAGTCAATAGGCGCTGTGCAAATCCGCAGTCCCAAAAAGTGTGCAAAGATGTTTCCTCCACGAAGGGGCACCTTGGGCAGTACCGGGTCTTGCACAGGTTCCGGGCATGCATGAATGACCGGACGGGCAGTCCGCCCTGAATCGCCATCCACGACAAGTCCTTGTGCCCGTTGGTCAGCCTGTCAGACGACACATTTGTCCACACAGTCTCCAGCGTGTCCTGGTGAAGTCCTGTGATGTTCTCCACGTCATCCTTGGCTCTGATTAGCTTGTGGATAGTTTTGGGCTTCCACAAGTCGGGCTTGAGTCCCTCCAGTTGATGCTCCCCCACAAATCGAACGACGTCTCCGTAGAACCATGGCGTCGTCCAGTTGTAGGGGAAGGAGCTGTCCCACTTGTCCCAGCCGAGTCGCCTCCAAAGAGGAAGCAGGAAGAAGCGAGACATGGACCTGCCCGCGGAGCCATTCTTGACTTGCAAAGTCCGGCGGACACAATCACACACAAAAGAGGATCGCAGGAGGGTGGGGATATCTGGAACGCCCTTCCCACCCTTGCGAGGCTCCTTGTACATGACGGCCCGCCTGACTCTGTCCATCTTGGATCCCCAGACAAAGTGAAACACTGTCCTGGTAATGGCCCTGCACACAGTGACGTGTGGGGGCCAGGCCTGCGCCGTGTACTGCAAGACGGGCAGGACCTCATTACGCAGGACGAGTGCCTTACCCTCACAAGTGAGGTGTCTGAGGCTCCAGAGTCCGATCCGTTGCTTCACCTTGGCCAAGCGTTCTTGCCAGGACTTGAGGGCCGCTCCTTCCTTCCCGAACCAGACTCCCAGCACCTTGAGGAAATCCGGTTGAATGTTGAAGGGGAAGGGGGCGGAGGAGGCCGGCTGCCAATCCCCGAAGAGCATGGCTTCCGACTTCCTGCAGTTGACTTTGGCCCCTGAAGCCCGGCCGAACCTCTCACACGTCTGGACGAGGGCGTCGACTGAACCACGATCAGCGCAGAAGACGGTGACGTCGTCCATGTAGAGCGAGCACTTGACCTCGTGTCGTCCCGGACCCGGTGCGGTGATCCCTCTGATCTCTCCATTCTGCCGGATAGCCTCTGCGAAGAGTTCTATAACACAAACAAAAAGAAGAGGTGATAGAGGGCAGCCTTGTCTGACCCCAGAGAGGACAGGGAAGGGGTCAGTCTTCCAGCCGTTCACCAACACCGAGCTGTGGATATCAAAATACATCAGACGGACATACGAACAAAACATGTTACCCAAACCTAACCGGTGCAGAGCTCGGCCCATGAACTCGTGGGAAACCCGGTCGAAGGCCTTCTCCTGATCCAAGGAGACCAGGGCCGCGTGTGCGCGGCGGACCTTGATGTACTCGACCGTGTCCCGCACGAGAGCGAGGCTGTCTGCGATGCGACGTCCAGGGATGCCGCAGGTCTGGTCCGGGTGGATGATCCGTCCGATCACCGTCTTAAGTCGTGTCGCCATCGTCTTGGCCAGGATCTTGTAGTCCACGTTGAGCAGAGTGATGGGACGCCAATTCCTCAGGTCGCACCTCTCTCCCTTCCGCTTGTACAGGATCGTGACCATTCCTTCCCTCAAAGATGGAGGCATTCTACCCTCCACCACCATCTCCTCGTACAGGTCCAACAGGTCCGGACAGATGAGGTCTCCCAGCGCTACATAGAGCTCCGCTGGAAGACCATCACTGCCCGGGGTCCTGCCGGTCCTAAAGGATTTAGCGGCAGAGAGCAATTCGCCCACCATCAGAGGTTTGTCCAAGGCTGCCGTGCCTGCAGGATCAAGATGGTTAGTGATACCTGACAGGAACTTATCAGCAGCGTCGGGGTCGGTAGTCTTGTGGGAGTAGAGTTCGCTGTAGAAGTCGCTGACGACCCTCATCACGTCCTCCTTCCCACGTCGCATGTTTCCGCTCTCGTCTCGCAGCTCGTTCAGGGGCGTGTGACCGGCATGAAGTTTCCTGAAAAAGAATGAGTTACATTTCTCACCCTTCTCCAGATTCTCCACTTTGGAACGGAAGACGATTCGCTTGGACTCCTCCTCAAAGTGCCTTTTCAGGCTCTTCTTGGTCTCCTCCAGCTCCTCCCTCACGTCCCAGCCGCAGTGAAGAAGGTCCTGCAGCGACCGCAGCTCGCGCTGCAGCCCTCTGAAGTCCCTCCTCTTCTCACACGCCTGTTGTCGACCCTTGGCCTGAAAGAAACAGCGAAACTCAAGTTTAACATATTCCCACCAATCAGAGACTGTTTGGAAGCTACCCTTGTAGGACTGCCACATTGCGTAGGCTGCTCTCAGCTCCTCCACGACTTCATCCTGAGCCAGCAGAGCACAATTCAGCTTCCAGGAGCCGGGCCCGGACGGAAAACCGTCGCCGAGGACACCTTGTAAGTGAATGGCTCTGTGGTCGGAGAAGAAGCAGGAGACCATCGAGTGCCTACTCTGCCTGACTGCCCGAGAGGTGAACACAAAGTCAATCCTGGAGCGGAGTGAGCCATCGGGTCGGCTCCACGAATAGTTCGTGGAGCCTCTCCCCATGGAGCCCACCACGTCCTGAAGAGAGGCCTCGGTTACCATCTCGATGAGCAGCTTGGACGTGATGTCCAACTTGGCAGATGTGCCAGAACTACGACCATCCTCCTCGATGGGGCAGTTGAAATCCCCGGCCATCACTAAGGTCCTGGTGGTGGCAAGCTGAAGCCGCAGGGTCTGGAAAAGCTCCAAACGCTCATTCTTCAGTGGGGACGCATACACGTTGATGAACCTGACAGGTTCTCCCGCCCAGTTGCCATCTACAACAAGAGCCCTGCCGCAGATGAGCTCCTGGACGGACTCAAGCGTGAATGCGCCCCCCCTGATCAGAATTGCGACCCCCGCAGACTTGCAGTCACCCCCACCGGACCAGTAGGATGGACCGTGGGACCACTCCCTGGAAAGATGTTTGAAGGACCTAGAGGAGGGAAGGGAACATTCCTGCAACATATAAACATCACACAACTGGGAAGTAAGGAAGGCATAAATAATCTGACGTCTGAACTTGTCCTTGATGCTCCTGACATTAATGGAAAATAAGTTAATATTAGCCATCATGTAGGGAAAAAAGAAAAAGTTAGCGCAGGCAATACACCTTAGTTACCACTCCGGTCGGGTGGTCCCTCGTCGGTGTTGACTGCTGGTGACGGGATCACCAGCAGGCCCTCTTCCTCCATCTGGTCAAGCAGCGCGGCCTCGATCTCGGCGACCACCAGTTCCTCCTCTTCTGGCTCGGCCACCAGGGTCTCAACCATGTGCTCCATCTCTTCTGGCTCAGGGAGGGTATCCTCCTTTTCGCCTACGAAATCCAGAATCTTCTTTTTGGAGGATTCAGTAGCAGGGCTGTCCTCCACCTTCCTCTTTCCCCGGGTTGGAACTGGGGAGACAAGAAGAGGAAAATCCTCCTCGGAATAGATAGCGGCGGGTGGAGGAAAGGTTAATTCCACCGCTACCATGGTCTGGGGAGGGAGAGTGGCTGCCGGGGCAGGGGAAAGGACACCTGCTGAGGAGTAGGGGAAGGAGGAAGAGGAAGTGGAATCCTCAGCAGGGGTGGCCGGGGTGGGGGGGGATTGGACGGGGGTGGCAGGGGGAGGGATCGAGAGAGGGGTGACAGAACTCTTACCCTCCTTTGACTTTTTCTTCTGCTTCGGAGCTGCTGGGACCGTCGCTGGGGCTTTGGCCACCGACTCCTTGACCGCATTGGCCTTGGTCGTCTCGGCCTTGGCCGCTGGGGCCTTGGTCGTCGCGTCCTTGACCTTCACAGGCCTGGTCGTCGGGGCCTTGTCCTCCGTAGCTGGGGTCGTCGCAACCACCGATGCCCAGGATCTCTCACGCTTGGGGCAATCCTTGTACAGATGAGCCGCCAGCCCACACAGGTTGCAGGACGTCTTCTTCGGGCAGTCCTTCGAGCTGTGTCCCGTCACTCGACAAATCCTGCAGGCATCCTCCTTGCAGTCCTTCATCTCGTGGCCGTTCTTGCCGCATCTCCTGCAGTTCCGCGGCATGTCCGGGTAATAGATGAGGCCGTAGGAGTTGCCCAGGGAGAATGTCGGGGGCAGGTGCCGAAGTCCGTCTGAGTACGCCAGGTCCCTGTGAAGTCTAACGGTCACCGACCACTTACCTGTCCAGAAGCCGAGTCCATTCAGGATGTGAGAGGGTTCCTTCACAACCAAACAGAAGCGTCTCAGGAAGGTACAGATGTCTTGGCCTGGGGTGTGCGGGTTGCGCATGGAGACCGTGATCCTCCTTTCGTCCCTCTGGATAGGGCAGCTACCTGTAAAGGCAGAGAAAGAATTATCCGGTCCTTTTGCGCTTACCATTTCCCAGAACCTCCTGCAGGTGTTCACAGTGGCGAAGGTGACGAAGAAGATCCCCGTCAAGAAGGTCTGGATGCTGAGGGTGTCCGACCTGGAGAAGCCTCGATCCAGCAGCATCTTCTGGCAGAACACGTCCGAGGACATGTCCGGCACCCTCCCATCCACTTCCTTCAGCTTCAGGGCCACCGTCTGCCGCATCCATGGCTCCAGGGCTGGAGCTTCGTGGCGGGGCTTCTGGGGTCCCTTCTGCTGGCCAGTCGTGGAGGCAGAGTCCTTGGGGTCAGAATCGGCTCCTGGCTGGGCCCTCCTGGCTGTCCCCTGCTCCAGGCTCTTCTTTTCGGCCTTCCTCGCAGCGCTTGCCATGGCTTTCCTCCTGCAGTTACTTCTTGGAGCTGGATCTGGAACTCTTCCCGGAATGGGTGGAGCTATGCAGATTCTTCTCCCGTCGTGTTCTGGACAAATTCCCCGAAAGGTCTTTGTCTCGATGATTTTCTTCCTCGAAGATTCCACAGAACAGCCCGATTCTTCTACGAGTCTTCGTCTTCTTCTGGATTCTTTAGAGCTTCTTCCTCCCACCGATATCCGCCTTCCTTCTCCGATGTCAGCTGGGCTCCGAAGCTCTTCTCCTTCCGAGTTCGATCGCTCTCGTCAAGTGTAGATCGTAGCTCTTGTGTTCTTATAAGAACAGATACTACACTTGATCTTAGCCAAAAGGCCGAGAAGCGATAACCAGAATTGGTTTCCGACTACGGTGCCAACCAAGGATTCTGAAAAGTCCATTTGTGGAGATGGCCACCTGGACTCCCGTTAAGAAGACATGCTGTCAACCTCTAGATCCCTCACATGCCTGCACTTTTCGGCTTGCTGCTGCTGCAATCCACGCGTTTTAGATCTGCATAACTCCACCTCTTTTAGCACAGTACCCTCAACCCCCGGCTGTTCCCACCCGCCTCAACACCGTTGGAAGGGAGGAGAACCAATTAAGGCGGGGGGGGGGTGGAACGAGCAGCTGTCTACCCTTAGCAGGAGGGTTGCTGATTAATTACCTCTCCTGCTGCTGCTGCTGGCTGTCCAGCAGCAGACTGAAGGTGGCTGCTGCAGTGCGCAGGTATATAAAGGCTCAGAGCCTATTATGACACGCGCAGCCAGCGTTCCATTGCCACATTCCGTCTACTGCAGGCGGGATACCTGGATGGCTGAATGTCACTGAGAAGCTCACAGAGACCGCCATAAGCAACAGTTTAGAAGAATGCCACAGACTAATCAACCAAACTTTTTGGGTTGGTTTCTCTTTTATAGTCTGCAGGCATTAAATGAAAGAAGTCAGTGTTCCAGCAGAGGGAGACAACGTTTCAGAAAAGGCATTGTAGCAAACCAAAAAAGAAATTTTAAGCGCAGCAGAGTAACCAGTTCACATACCTGTTAGCTCAGGTGAGTTTAAAAGGCTGCTGTTGATAACAAGGGCATTTGCTAAATACATGGTGTGTGTGCAACAATATACTGAAAGGTCAATTATATTGTGCAGCTTATCTCACCACCTGTAGTTATTTAGGGGAAAGCTCCAAAATGCTTGCCTAATATGTCTGTTTATCCAAAAGGAAGTATAGAGGGAGAGCTAGATAGATAGCATTGCATTACATTACATTACATGGCAATGCAATGCACAGTTGCTGAAGTTGAACCAAAATGAGCTTGTCATCTGGCTTCTGCAACTTTTAACATGAAAAATCCAATGAGGAGAAGAAAAGCAAAGCCAAAGAGTCCATCCCAAAATCCGACAAACAAGCAAAATGAACAAAAAGCATTGAATTCAATTCTTTCTGATTTTAGAAACTGCATTAAAGAAGGGGTGCACCGGTCCTGGAGATACTGCAATACCAGGTCAATGCGTGGAGTGGACAGAGCAAGCTCTTTTTCCATCTCCCTGTTCTAAAAATCCATTTAATATATGGTCCCCAGATAGGGGACGTATCAGATATTAAACTGATAAGAACAGATACTACACTTGATCTTAGCCAAAAGGCCGAGAAGCGATAACCAGAATTGGTTTCCGACTACGGTGCCACCCAAGGATTCTGAAAAGTCCATTTGTGGAGATGGCCACCTGGACTCCCGTTAAGAAGACATGCTGTCAACCTCTAGATCCCTCACATGCCTGCACTTTTCGGCTTGCTGCTGCTGCAATCCACGCGTTTTAGATCTGCATAACTCCACCTCTTTTAGCACAGTACCCTCAACCCCCGGCTGTTCCCACCCGCCTCAACACCGTTGGAAGGGAGGAGAACCAATTAAGGCGGGGGGGGGGGTGGAACGAGCAGCTGTCTACCCTTAGCAGGAGGGTTGCTGATTAATTACCTCTCCTGCTGCTGCTGCTGCTGGCTGTCCAGCAGCAGACTGAAGGTGGCTGCTGCTGTGCGCAGGTATATAAAGGCTCAGAGCCTATTATGACACGCGCAGCCAGCGTTCCATTGCCACATTCCGTCTACTGCAGGCGGGATACCTGGATGGCTGAATGTCACTGAGAAGCTCACAGAGACCGCCATAAGCAACAGTTTAAAAGAATGCCACAGACTAATCAACCAAACTTTTTGGGTTGGTTTCTCTTTTATAGTCTGCAGGCATTAAATGAAAGAAGTCAGTGTTCCAGCAGAGGGAGACAACGTTTCAGAAAAGGCATTGTAGCAAACCAAAAAAGAAATTTTAAGCGCAGCAGAGTAACCAGCTCACATACCTGTTAGCTCAGGTGAGTTTAAAAGGCTGCTGTTGATAACAAGGGCATTTGCTAAATAGATGGTGTGTGTGCAACAATATACTGAAAGGTCAATTATATTGTGCAGCTTATCTCACCACCTGTAGTTATTTAGGTGAAAGCTCCAAAATGCTTGCCTAATATGTCTGTTTATCCAAAAGGAAGTATAGAGGGAGAGCTAGATAGATAGCATTGCATTACATTACATTACATGGCAATGCAATGCACAGTTGCTGAAGTTGAACCAAAATGAGCTTGTCATCTGGCTTCTGCAACTTTTAACATGAAAAATCCAATGAGGAGAAGAAAAGCAAAGCCAAAGAGTCCATCCCAAAATCCGACAAACAAGCAAAATGAACAAAAAGCATTGAATTCAATTCTTTCTGATTTTAGAAACTGCATTAAAGAAGGGGTGCACCGGTCCTGGAGATACTGCAATACCAGGTCAATGCGTGGAGTGGACAGAGCAAGCTCTTTTTCCATCTCCCTGTTCTAAAAATCCATTTAATATATGGTCCCCAGATAGGGGACGTATCAGATATTAAACTGATAAGAACAGATACTACACTTGATCTTAGCCAAAAGGCCGAGAAGCGATAACCAGAATTGGTTTCCGACTACGGTGCCACCCAAGGATTCTGAAAAGTCCATTTGTGGAGATGGCCACCTGGACTCCCGTTAAGAAGACATGCTGTCAACCTCTAGATCCCTCACATGCCTGCACTTTTCGGCTTGCTGCTGCTGCAATCCACGCGTTTTAGATCTGCATAACTCCACCTCTTTTAGCACAGTACCCTCAACCCCCGGCTGTTCCCACCCGCCTCAACACCGTTGGAAGGGAGGAGAACCAATTAAGGCGGGGGGGGGGGGTGGAACGAGCAGCTGTCTACCCTTAGCAGGAGGGTTGCTGATTAATTACCTCTCCTGCTGCTGCTGCTGCTGGCTGTCCAGCAGCAGACTGAAGGTGGCTGCTGCTGTGCGCAGGTATATAAAGGCTCAGAGCCTATTATGACACGCGCAGCCAGCGTTCCATTGCCACATTCCGTCTACTGCAGGCGGGATACCTGGATGGCTGAATGTCACTGAGAAGCTCACAGAGACCGCCATAAGCAACAGTTTAAAAGAATGCCACAGACTAATCAACCAAACTTTTTGGGTTGGTTTCTCTTTTATAGTCTGCAGGCATTAAATGAAAGAAGTCAGTGTTCCAGCAGAGGGAGACAACGTTTCAGAAAAGGCATTGTAGCAAACCAAAAAAGAAATTTTAAGCGCAGCAGAGTAACCGGCTCACATACCTGTTAGCTCAGGTGAGTTTAAAAGGCTGCTGTTGATAACAAGGGCATTTGCTAAATAGATGGTGTGTGTGCAACAATATACTGAAAGGTCAATTATATTGTGCAGCTTATCTCACCACCTGTAGTTATTTAGGTGAAAGCTCCAAAATGCTTGCCTAATATGTCTGTTTATCCAAAAGGAAGTATAGAGGGAGAGCTAGATAGATAGCATTGCATTACATTACATTACATGGCAATGCAATGCACAGTTGCTGAAGTTGAACCAAAATGAGCTTGTCATCTGGCTTCTGCAACTTTTAACATGAAAAATCCAATGAGGAGAAGAAAAGCAAAGCCAAAGAGTCCATCCCAAAATCCGACAAACAAGCAAAATGAACAAAAAGCATTGAATTCAATTCTTTCTGATTTTAGAAACTGCATTAAAGAAGGGGTGCACCGGTCCTGGAGATACTGCAATACCAGGTCAATGCGTGGAGTGGACAGAGCAAGCTCTTTTTCCATCTCCCTGTTCTAAAAATCCATTTAATATATGGTCCCCAGATAGGGGACGTATCAGATATTAAACTGATAAGAACAGATACTACACTTGATCTTAGCCAAAAGGCCGAGAAGCGATAACCAGAATTGGTTTCCGACTACGGTGCCACCCAAGGATTCTGAAAAGTCCATTTGTGGAGATGGCCACCTGGACTCCCGTTAAGAAGACATGCTGTCAACCTCTAGATCCCTCACATGCCTGCACTTTTCGGCTTGCTGCTGCTGCAATCCACGCGTTTTAGATCTGCATAACTCCACCTCTTTTAGCACAGTACCCTCAACCCCCGGCTGTTCCCACCCGCCTCAACACCGTTGGAAGGGAGGAGAACCAATTAAGGCGGGGGGGGGGTGGAACGAGCAGCTGTCTACCCTTAGCTGGAGGGTTGCTGATTAATTACCTCTCCTGCTGCTGCTGCTGCTGGCTGTCCAGCAGCAGACTGAAGGTGGCTGCTGCTGTGCGCAGGTATATAAAGGCTCAGAGCCTATTATGACACGCGCAGCCAGCGTTCCATTGCCACATTCCGTCTACTGCAGGCGGGATACCTGGATGGCTGAATGTCACTGAGAAGCTCACAGAGACCGCCATAAGCAACAGTTTAAAAGAATGCCACAGACTAATCAACCAAACTTTTTGGGTTGGTTTCTCTTTTATAGTCTGCAGGCATTAAATGAAAGAAGTCAGTGTTCCAGCAGAGGGAGACAACGTTTCAGAAAAGGCATTGTAGCAAACCAAAAAAGAAATTTTAAGCGCAGCAGAGTAACCAGCTCACATACCTGTTAGCTCAGGTGAGTTTAAAAGGCTGCTGTTGATAACAAGGGCATTTGCTAAATAGATGGTGTATGTGCAACAATATACTGAAAGGTCAATTATATTGTGCAGCTTATCTCACCACCTGTAGTTATTTAGGTGAAAGCTCCAAAATGCTTGCCTAATATGTCTGTTTATCCAAAAGGAAGTATAGAGGGAGAGCTAGATAGATAGCATTGCATTACATTACATTACATGGCAATGCAATGCACAGTTGCTGAAGTTGAACCAAAATGAGCTTGTCATCTGGCTTCTGCAACTTTCAACATGAAAAATCCAATGAGGAGAAGAAAAGCAAAGCCAAAGAGTCCATCCCAAAATCCGACAAACAAGCAAAATGAACAAAAAGCATTGAATTCAATTCTTTCTGATTTTAGAAACTGCATTAAAGAAGGGGTGCACCGGTCCTGGAGATACTGCAATACCAGGTCAATGCGTGGAGTGGACAGAGCAAGCTCTTTTTCCATCTCCCTGTTCTAAAAATCCATTTAATATATGGTCCCCAGATAGGGGACGTATCAGATATTAAACTGATAAGAACAGATACTACACTTGATCTTAGCCAAAAGGCCGAGAAGCGATAACCAGAATTGGTTTCCGACTACGGTGCCACCCAAGGATTCTGAAAAGTCCATTTGTGGAGATGGCCACCTGGACTCCCGTTAAGAAGACATGCTGTCAACCTCTAGATCCCTCACATGCCTGCACTTTTCGGCTTGCTGCTGCTGCAATCCACGCGTTTTAGATCTGCATAACTCCACCTCTTTTAGCACAGTACCCTCAACCCCCGGCTGTTCCCACCCGCCTCAACACCGTTGGAAGGGAGGAGAACCACTTATGGCGGGGGGGGGGTGGAACGAGCAGCTGTCTACCCTTAGCAGGAGGGTTGCTGATTAATTACCTCTCCTGCTGCTGCTGCTGCTGGCTGTCCAGCAGCAGACTGAAGGTGGCTGCTGCTGTGCGCAGGTATATAAAGGCTCAGAGCCTATTATGACACGCGCAGCCAGCGTTCCATTGCCACATTCCGTCTACTGCAGGCGGGATACCTGGATGGCTGAATGTCACTGAGAAGCTCACAGAGACCGCCATAAGCAACAGTTTAAAAGAATGCCACAGACTAATCAACCAAACTTTTTGGGTTGGTTTCTCTTTTATAGTCTGCAGGCATTAAATGAAAGAAGTCAGTGTTCCAGCAGAGGGAGACAACGTTTCAGAAAAGGCATTGTAGCAAACCAAAAAAGAAATTTTAAGCGCAGCAGAGTAACCAGCTCACATACCTGTTAGCTCAGGTGAGTTTAAAAGGCTGCTGTTGATAACAAGGGCATTTGCTAAATAGATGGTGTGTGTGCAACAATATACTGAAAGGTCAATTATATTGTGCAGCTTGTCTCACCACCTGTAGTTATTTAGGTGAAAGCTCCAAAATGCTTGCCTAATATGTCTGTTTATCCAAAAGGAAGTATAGAGGGAGAGCTAGATAGATAGCATTGCATTACATTACATTACATGGCAATGCAATGCACAGTTGCTGAAGTTGAACCAAAATGAGCTTGTCATCTGGCTTCTGCAACTTTTAACATGAAAAATCCAATGAGGAGAAGAAAAGCAAAGCCAAAGAGTCCATCCCAAAATCCGACAAACAAGCAAAATGAACAAAAAGCATTGAATTCAATTCTTTCTGATTTTAGAAACTGCATTAAAGAAGGGGTGCACCGGTCCTGGAGATACTGCAATACCAGGTCAATGCGTGGAGTGGACAGAGCAAGCTCTTTTTCCATCTCCCTGTTCTAAAAATCCATTTAATATATGGTCCCCAGATAGGGGACGTATCAGATATTAAACTGATAAGAACAGATACTACACTTGATCTTAGCCAAAAGGCCGAGAAGCGATAACCAGAATTGGTTTCCGACTACGGTGCCACCCAAGGATTCTGAAAAGTCCATTTGTGGAGATGGCCACCTGGACTCCCGTTAAGAAGACATGCTGTCAACCTCTAGATCCCTCACATGCCTGCACTTTTCGGCTTGCTGCTGCTGCAATCCACGCGTTTTAGATCTGCATAACTCCACCTCTTTTAGCACAGTACCCTCAACCCCCGGCTGTTCCCACCCGCCTCAACACCGTTGGAAGGGAGGAGAACCAATTAAGGCGGGGGGGGGGTGGAACGAGCAGCTGTCTACCCTTAGCAGGAGGGTTGCTGATTAATTACCTCTCCTGCTGCTGCTGCTGCTGGCTGTCCAGCAGCAGACTGAAGGTGGCTGCTGCTGTGCGCAGGTATATAAAGGCTCAGAGCCTATTATCACACGCGCAGCCAGCGTTCCATTGCCACATTCCGTCTACTGCAGGCGGGATACCTGGATGGCTGAATGTCACTGAGAAGCTCACAGAGACCGCCATAAGCAACAGTTTAAAAGAATGCCACAGACTAATCAACCAAACTTTTTGGGTTGGTTTCTCTTTTATAGTCTGCAGGCATTAAATGAAAGAAGTCAGTGTTCCAGCAGAGGGAGACAACGTTTCAGAAAAGGCATTGTAGCAAACCAAAAAAGAAATTTTAAGCGCAGCAGAGTAACCAGCTCACATACCTGTTAGCTCAGGTGAGTTTAAAAGGCTGCTGTTGATAACAAGGGCATTTGCTAAATAGATGGTGTGTGTGCAACAATATACTGAAAGGTCAATTATATTGTGCAGCTTATCTCACCACCTGTAGTTATTTAGGTGAAAGCTCCAAAATGCTTGCCTAATATGTCTGTTTATCCAAAAGGAAGTATAGAGGGAGAGCTAGATAGATAGCATTGCATTACATTACATTGCATGGCAATGCAATGCACAGTTGCTGAAGTTGAACCAAAATGAGCTTGTCATCTGGCTTCTGCAACTTTTAACATGAAAAATCCAATGAGGAGAAGAAAAGCAAAGCCAAAGAGTCCATCCCAAAATCCGACAAACAAGCAAAATGAACAAAAAGCATTGAATTCAATTCTTTCTGATTTTAGAAACTGCATTAAAGAAGGGGTGCACCGGTCCTGGAGATACTGCAATACCAGGTCAATGCGTGGAGTGGACAGAGCAAGCTCTTTTTCCATCTCCCTGTTCTAAAAATCCATTTAATATATGGTCCCCAGATAGGGGACGTATCAGATATTAAACTGATAAGAACAGATACTACACTTGATCTTAGCCAAAAGGCCGAGAAGCGATAACCAGAACTGGTTTCTGACTACGGTGCCACCCAAGGATTCTGAAAAGTCCATTTGTGGAGATGGCCACCTGGACTCCCGTTAAGAAGACATGCTGTCAACCTCTAGATCCCTCACATGCCTGCACTTTTCGGCTTGCTGCTGCTGCAATCCACGCGTTTTAGATCTGCATAACTCCACCTCTTTTAGCACAGTACCCTCAACCCCCGGCTGTTCCCACCCGCCTCAACACCGTTGGAAGGGAGGAGAACCAATTAAGGCGGGGGGGGGGTGGAACAAGCAGCTGTCTACCCTTAGCAGGAGGGTTGCTGATTAATTACCTCTCCTGCTGCTGCTGCTGGCTGTCCAGCAGCAGACTGAAGGTGGCTGCTGCTGTGCGCAGGTATATAAAGGCTCAGAGCCTATTATGACACGCGCAGCCAGCGTTCCATTGCCACATTCCGTCTACTGCAGGCGGGATACCTGGATGGCTGAATGTCACTGAGAAGCTCACAGAGACCGCCATAAGCAACAGTTTAAAAGAATGCCACAGACTAATCAACCAAACTTTTTGGGTTGGTTTCTCTTTTATAGTCTGCAGGCATTAAATGAAAGAAGTCAGTGTTCCAGCAGAGGGAGACAACGATTCAGAAAAGGCATTGTAGCAAACCAAAAAAGAAATTTTAAGCGCAGCAGAGTAACCAGCTCACATACCTGTTAGCTCAGGTGAGTTTAAAAGGCTGCTGTTGATAACAAGGGCATTTGCTAAATAGATGGTGTGTGTGCAACAATATACTGAAAGGTCAATTATATTGTGCAGCTTATCTCACCACCTGTAGTTATTTAGGTGAAAGCTCCAAAATGCTTGCCTAATATGTCTGTTTATCCAAAAGGAAGTATAGAGGGAGAGCTAGATAGATAGCATTGCATTACATTACATTACATGGCAATGCAATGCACAGTTGCTGAAGTTGAACCAAAATGAGCTTGTCATCTGGCTTCTGCAACTTTTAACATGAAAAATCCAATGAGGAGAAGAAAAGCAAAGCCAAAGAGTCCATCCCAAAATCCGACAAACAAGCAAAATGAACAAAAAGCATTGAATTCAATTCTTTCTGATTTTAGAAACTGCATTAAAGAAGGGGTGCACCGGTCCTGGAGATACTGCAATACCAGGTCAATGCGTGGAGTGGACAGAGCAAGCTCTTTTTCCATCTCCCTGTTCTAAAAATCCATTTAATATATGGTCCCCAGATAGGGGACGTATCAGATATTAAACTGATAAGAACAGATACAACACTTGATCTTAGCCAAAAGGCCGAGAAGCGATAACCAGAATTGGTTTCCGACTACGGTGCCACCCAAGGATTCTGAAAAGTCCATTTGTGGAGATGGCCACCTGGACTCCCGTTAAGAAGACATGCTGTCAACCTCTAGATCCCTCACATGCCTGCACTTTTCGGCTTGCTGCTGCTGCAATCCACGCGTTTTAGATCTGCATAACTCCACCTCTTTTAGCACAGTACCCTCAACCCCCGGCTGTTCCCACCCGCCTCAACACCGTTGGAAGGGAGGAGAACCAATTAAGGCGGGGGGGGGGTGGAACGAGCAGCTGTCTACCCTTAGCAGGAGGGTTGCTGATTAATTACCTCTCCTGCTGCTGCTGCTGCTGGCTGTCCAGCAGCAGACTGAAGGTGGCTGCTGCTGTGCGCAGGTATATAAAGGCTCAGAGCCTATTATGACACGCGCAGCCAGCGTTCCATTGCCACATTCCGTCTACTGCAGGCGGGATACCTGGATGGCTGAATGTCACTGAGAAGCTCACAGAGACCGCCATAAGCAACAGTTTAAAAGAATGCCACAGACTAATCAACCAAACTTTTTGGGTTGGTTTCTCTTTTATAGTCTGCAGGCATTAAATGAAAGAAGTCAGTGTTCCAGCAGAGGGAGACAACGTTTCAGAAAAGGCATTGTAGCAAACCAAAAAAGAAATTTTAAGCGCAGCAGAGTAACCAGCTCACATACCTGTTAGCTCAGGTGAGTTTAAAAGGCTGCTGTTGATAACAAGGGCATTTGCTAAATAGATGGTGTGTGTGCAACAATATACTGAAAGGTCAATTATATTGTGCAGCTTATCTCACCACCTGCAGTTATTTAGGTGAAAGATCCAAAATGCTTGCCTAATATGTCTGTTTATCCAAAAGGAAGTATAGAGGGAGAGCTAGATAGATAGCATTGCATTACATTACATTACATGGCAATGCAATGCACAGTTGCTGAAGTTGAACCAAAATGAGCTTGTCATCTGGCTTCTGCAACTTTTAACATGAAAAATCCAATGAGGAGAAGAAAAGCAAAGCCAAAGAGTCCATCCCAAAATCCGACAAACAAGCAAAATGAACAAAAAGCATTGAATTCAATTCTTTCTGATTTTAGAAACTGCATTAAAGAAGGGGTGCACCGGTCCTGGAGATACTGCAATACCAGGTCAATGCGTGGAGTGGACAGAGCAAGCTCTTTTTCCATCTCCCTGTTCTAAAAATCCATTTAATATATGGTCCCCAGATAGGGGACGTATCAGATATTAAACTGATAAGAACAGATACTACACTTGATCTTAGCCAAAAGGCCGAGAAGCGATAACCAGAATTGGTTTCCGACTACGGTGCCACCCAAGGATTCTGAAAAGTCCATTTGTGGAGATGGCCACCTGGACTCCCGTTAAGAAGACATGCTGTCAACCTCTAGATCCCTCACATGCCTGCACTTTTCGGCTTGCTGCTGCTGCAATCCACGCGTTTTAGATCTGCATAACTCCACCTCTTTTAGCACAGTACCCTCAACCCCCGGCTGTTCCCACCCGCCTCAACACCGTTGGAAGGGAGGAGAACCAATTAAGGCGGGGGGGGGGGGTGGAACGAGCAGCTGTCTACCCTTAGCAGGAGGGTTGCTGATTAATTACCTCTCCTGCTGCTGCTGCTGCTGCTGGCTGTCCAGCAGCAGACTGAAGGTGGCTGCTGCTGTGCGCAGGTATATAAAGGCTCAGAGCCTATTATGACACGCGCAGCCAGCGTTCCATTGCCACATTCCGTCTACTGCAGGCGGGATACCTGGATGGCTGAATGTCACTGAGAAGCTCACAGAGACCGCCATAAGCAACAGTTTAAAAGAATGCCACAGACTAATCAACCAAACTTTTTGGGTTGGTTTCTCTTTTATAGTCTGCAGGCATTAAATGAAAGAAGTCAGTGTTCCAGCAGAGGGAGACAACGTTTCAGAAAAGGCATTGTAGCAAACCAAAAAAGAAATTTTAAGCGCAGCAGAGTAACCAGCTCACATACCTGTTAGCTCAGGTGAGTTTAAAAGGCTGCTGTTGATAACAAGGGCATTTGCTAAATAGATGGTGTGTGTGCAACAATATACTGAAAGGTCAATTATATTGTGCAGCTTATCTCACCACCTGTAGTAATTTAGGTGAAAGCTCCAAAATGCTTGCCTAATATGTCTGTTTATCCAAAAGGAAGTATAGAGGGAGAGCTAGATAGATAGCATTGCATTACATTACATTACATGGCAATGCAATGCACAGTTGCTGAAGTTGAACCAAAATGAGCTTGTCATCTGGCTTCTGCAACTTTTAACATGAAAAATCCAATGAGGAGAAGAAAAGCAAAGCCAAAGAGTCCATCCCAAAATCCGACAAACAAGCAAAATGAACAAAAAGCATTGAATTCAATTCTTTCTGATTTTAGAAACTGCATTAAAGAAGGGGTGCACCGGTCCTGGAGATACTGCAATACCAGGTCAATGCGTGGAGTGGACAGAGCAAGCTCTTTTTCCATCTCCCTGTTCTAAAAATCCATTTAATATATGGTCCCCAGATAGGGGACGTATCAGATATTAAACTGATAAGAACAGATACTACACTTGATCTTAGCCAAAAGGCCGAGAAGCGATAACCAGAATTGGTTTCCGACTACGGTGCCACCCAAGGATTCTGAAAAGTCCATTTGTGGAGATGGCCACCTGGACTCCCGTTAAGAAGACATGCTGTCAACCTCTAGATCCCTCACATGCCTGCACTTTTCGGCTTGCTGCTGCTGCAATCCACGCGTTTTAGATCTGCATAACTCCACCTCTTTTAGCACAGTACCCTCAACCCCCGGCTGTTCCCACCCGCCTCAACACCGTTGGAAGGGAGGAGAACCAATTAAGGCGGGGGGGGTGGAACGAGCAGCTGTCTACCCTTAGCAGGAGGGTTGCTGATTAATTACCTCTCCTGCTGCTGCAGCTGCTGGCTGTCCAGCAGCAGACTGAAGGTGGCTGCTGCTGTGCGCAGGTATATAAAGGCTCAGAGCCTATTATGACACGCGCAGCCAGCGTTCCATTGCCACATTCCGTCTACTGCAGGCGGGATACCTGGATGGCTGAATGTCACTGAGAAGCTCACAGAGACCGCCATAAGCAACAGTTTAAAAGAATGCCACAGACTAATCAACCAAACTTTTTGGGTTGGTTTCTCTTTTATATTCTGCAGGCATTAAATGAAAGAAGTCAGTGTTCCAGCAGAGGGAGACAACGTTTCAGAAAAGGCATTGTAGCAAACCAAAAAAGAAATTTTAAGCGCAGCAGAGTAACCAGCTCACATACCTGTTAGCTCAGGTGAGTTTAAAAGGCTGCTGTTGATAACAAGGGCATTTGCTAAATAGATGGTGTGTGTGCAACAATATACTGAAAGGTCAATTATATTGTGCAGCTTATCTCACCACCTGTAGTTATTTAGGTGAAAGCTCCAAAATGCTTGCCTAATATGTCTGTTTATCCAAAAGGAAGTATAGAGGGAGAGCTAGATAGATAGCATTGCATTACATTACATTACATGGCAATGCAATGCACAGTTGCTGAAGTTGAACCAAAATGAGCTTGTCATCTGGCTTCTGCAACTTTTAACATGAAAAATCCAATGAGGAGAAGAAAAGCAAAGCCAAAGAGTCCATCCCAAAATCCGACAAACAAGCAAAATGAACAAAAAGCATTGAATTCAATTCTTTCTGATTTTAGAAACTGCATTAAAGAAGGGGTGCACCGGTCCTGGAGATACTGCAATACCAGGTCAATGCGTGGAGTGGACAGAGCAAGCTCTTTTTCCATCTCCCTGTTCTAAAAATCCATTTAATATATGGTCCCCAGATAGGGGACGTATCAGATATTAAACTGATAAGAACAGATACTACACTTGATCTTAGCCAAAAGGCCGAGAAGCGATAACCAGAATTGGTTTCCGACTACGGTGCCACCCAAGGATTCTGAAAAGTCCATTTGTGGAGATGGCCACCTGGACTCCCGTTAAGAAGACATGCTGTCAACCTCTAGATCCCTCACATGCCTGCACTTTTCGGCTTGCTGCTGCTGCAATCCACGCGTTTTAGATCTGCATAACTCCACCTCTTTTAGCACAGTACCCTCAACCCCCGGCTGTTCCCACCCGCCTCAACACCGTTGGAAGGGAGGAGAACCAATTAAGGCGGGGGGGGGGGTGGAACGAGCAGCTGTCTACCCTTAGCAGGAGGGTTGCTGATTAATTACCTCTCCTGCTGCTGCTGCTGCTGGCTGTCCAGCAGCAGACTGAAGGTGGCTGCTGCTGTGCGCAGGTATATAAAGGCTCAGAGCCTATTATGACACGCGCAGCCAGCGTTCCATTGCCACATTCCGTCTACTGCAGGCGGGATACCTGGATGGCTGAATGTCACTGAGAAGCTCACAGAGACCGCCATAAGCAACAGTTTAAAAGAATGCCACAGACTAATCAACCAAACTTTTTGGGTTGGTTTCTCTTTTATAGTCTGCAGGCATTAAATGAAAGAAGTCAGTGTTCCAGCAGAGGGAGACAACGTTTCAGAAAAGGCATTGTAGCAAACCAAAAAAGAAATTTTAAGCGCAGCAGAGTAACCAGCTCACATACCTGTTAGCTCAGGTGAGTTTAAAAGGCTGCTGTTGATAACAAGGGCATTTGCTAAATAGATGGTGTGTGTGCAACAATATACTGAAAGGTCAATTATATTGTGCAGCTTATCTCACCACCTGTAGTTATTTAGGTGAAAGCTCCAAAATGCTTGCCTAATATGTCTGTTTATCCAAAAGGAAGTATAGAGGGAGAGCTAGATAGATAGCATTGCATTACATTACATTACATGGCAATGCAATGCACAGTTGCTGAAGTTGAACCAAAATGAGCTTGTCATCTGGCTTCTGCAACTTTTAACATGAAAAATCCAATGAGGAGAAGAAAAGCAAAGCCAAAGAGTCCATCCCAAAATCCGACAAACAAGCAAAATGAACAAAAAGCATTGAATTCAATTCTTTCTGATTTTAGAAACTGCATTAAAGAAGGGGTGCACCGGTCCTGGAGATACTGCAATACCAGGTCAATGCGTGGAGTGGACAGAGCAAGCTCTTTTTCCATCTCCCTGTTCTAAAAATCCATTTAATATATGGTCCCCAGATAGGGGACGTATCAGATATTAAACTGATAAGAACAGATACTACACTTGATCTTAGCCAAAAGGCCGAGAAGCGATAACCAGAATTGGTTTCCGACTACGGTGCCACCCAAGGATTCTGAAAAGTCCATTTGTGGAGATGGCCACCTGGACTCCCGTTAAGAAGACATGCTGTCAACCTCTAGATCCCTCACATGCCTGCACTTTTCGGCTTGCTGCTGCTGCAATCCACGCATTTTAGATCTGCATAACTCCACCTCTTTTAGCACAGTACCCTCAACCCCCGGCTGTTCCCACCCGCCTCAACACCGTTGGAAGGGAGGAGAACCAATTAAGGCGGGGGGGGGTGGAACGAGCAGCTGTCTACCCTTAGCAGGAGGGTTGCTGATTAATTACCTCTCCTGCTGCTGCTGCTGCTGACTGTCCAGCAGCAGACTGAAGGTGGCTGCTGCTGTGCGCAGGTATATAAAGGCTCAGAGCCTATTATGACACGTGCAGCCAGCGTTCCATTGCCACATTCCGTCTACTGCAGGCGGGATACCTGGATGGCTGAATGTCACTGAGAAGCTCACAGAGACCGCCATAAGCAACAGTTTAAAAGAATGCCTCAGACTAATCAACCAAACTTTTTGGGTTGGTTTCTCTTTTATAGTCTGCAGGCATTAAATGAAAGAAGTCAGTGTTCCAGCAGAGGGAGACAACGTTTCAGAAAAGGCATTGTAGCAAACCAAAAAAGAAATTTTAAGCGCAGCAGAGTAACCAGCTCACATACCTGTTAGCTCAGGTGAGTTTAAAAGGCTGCTGTTGATAACAAGGGCATTTGCTAAATAGATGGTGTGTGTGCAACAATATACTGAAAGGTCAATTATATTGTGCAGCTTATCTCACCACCTGTAGTTATTTAGGTGAAAGCTCCAAAATGCTTGCCTAATATGTCTGTTTATCCAAAAGGAAGTATAGAGGGAGAGCTAGATAGATAGCATTGCATTACATTACATTACATGGCAATGCAATGCACAGTTGCTGAAGTTGAACCAAAATGAGCTTGTCATCTGGCTTCTGCAACTTTTAACATGAAAAATCCAATGAGGAGAAGAAAAGCAAAGCCAAAGAGTCCATCCCAAAATCCGACAAACAAGCAAAATGAACAAAAAGCATTGAATTCAATTCTTTCTGATTTTAGAAACTGCATTAAAGAAGGGGTGCACCGGTCCTGGAGATACTGCAATACCAGGTCAATGCGTGGAGTGGACAGAGCAAGCTCTTTTTCCATCTCCCTGTTCTAAAAATCCATTTAATATATGGTCCCCAGATAGGGGACGTATCAGATATTAAACTGATAAGAACAGATACTACACTTGATCTTAGCCAAAAGGCCGAGAAGCGATAACCAGAATTGGTTTCCGACTACGGTGCCACCCAAGGATTCTGAAAAGTCCATTTGTGGAGATGGCCACCTGGACTCCCGTTAAGAAGACATGCTGTCAACCTCTAGATCCCTCACATGCCTGCACTTTTCGGCTTGCTGCTGCTGCAATCCACGCGTTTTAGATCTGCATAACTCCACCTCTTTTAGCACAGTACCCTCAACCCCCGGCTGTTCCCACCCGCCTCAACACCGTTGGAAGGGAGGAGAACCAATTAAGGCGGGGGGGGGTGGAACGAGCAGCTGTCTACCCTTAGCAGGAGGGTTGCTGATTAATTACCTCTCCTGCTGCTGCTGCTGCTGACTGTCCAGCAGCAGACTGAAGGTGGCTGCTGCTGTGCGCAGGTATATAAAGGCTCAGAGCCTATTATGACACGTGCAGCCAGCGTTCCATTGCCACATTCCGTCTACTGCAGGCGGGATACCTGGATGGCTGAATGTCACTGAGAAGCTCACAGAGACCGCCATAAGCAACAGTTTAAAAGAATGCCACAGACTAATCAACCAAACTTTTTGGGTTGGTTTCTCTTTTATAGTCTGCAGGCATTAAATGAAAGAAGTCAGTGTTCCAGCAGAGGGAGACAACGTTTCAGAAAAGGCATTGTAGCAAACCAAAAAAGAAATTTTAAGCGCAGCAGAGTAACCAGCTCACATACCTGTTAGCTCAGGTGAGTTTAAAAGGCTGCTGTTGATAACAAGGGCATTTGCTAAATAGATGGTGTGTGTGCAACAATATACTGAAAGGTCAATTATATTGTGCAGCTTATCTCACCACCTGTAGTTATTTAGGTGAAAGCTCCAAAATGCTTGCCTAATATGTCTGTTTATCCAAAAGGAAGTATAGAGGGAGAGCTAGATAGATAGCATTGCATTACATTACATTACATGGCAATGCAATGCACAGTTGCTGAAGTTGAACCAAAATGAGCTTGTCATCTGGCTTCTGCAACTTTTAACATGAAAAATCCAATGAGGAGAAGAAAAGCAAAGCCAAAGAGTCCATCCCAAAATCCGACAAACAAGCAAAATGAACAAAAAGCATTGAATTCAATTCTTTCTGATTTTAGAAACTGCATTAAAGAAGGGGTGCACCGGTCCTGGAGATACTGCAATACCAGGTCAATGCGTGGAGTGGACAGAGCAAGCTCTTTTTCCATCTCCCTGTTCTAAAAATCCATTTAATATATGGTCCCCAGATAGGGGACGTATCAGATATTAAACTGATAAGAACAGATACTACACTTGATCTTAGCCAAAAGGCCGAGAAGCGATAACCAGAATTGGTTTCCGACTACGGTGCCACCCAAGGATTCTGAAAAGTCCATTTGTGGAGATGGCCACCTGGACTCCCGTTAAGAAGACATGCTGTCAACCTCTAGATCCCTCACATGCCTGCACTTTTCGGCTTGCTGCTGCTGCAATCCACGTGTTTTAGATCTGCATAACTCCACCTCTTTTAGCACAGTACCCTCAACCCCCGGCTGTTCCCACCCGCCTCAACACCGTTGGAAGGGAGGAGAACCAATTAAGGCGGGGGGGGGGTGGAACGAGCAGCTGTCTACCCTTAGCAGGAGGGTTGCTGATTAATTACCTCTCCTGCTGCTGCTGCTGCTGGCTGTCCAGCAGCAGACTGAAGGTGGCTGCTGCTGTGCGCAGGTATATAAAGGCTCAGAGCCTATTATGACACGCGCAGCCAGCGTTCCATTGCCACATTCCGTCTACTGCAGGCGGGATACCTGGATGGCTGAATGTCACTGAGAAGCTCACAGAGACCGCCATAAGCAACAGTTTAAAAGAATGCCACAGACTAATCAACCAAACTTTTTGGGTTGGTTTCTCTTTTATAGTCTGCAGGCATTAAATGAAAGAAGTCAGTGTTCCAGCAGAGGGAGACAACGTTTCAGAAAAGGCATTGTAGCAAACCAAAAAAGAAATTTTAAGCGCAGCAGAGTAACCAGCTCACATACCTGTTAGCTCAGGTGAGTTTAAAAGGCTGCTGTTGATAACAAGGGCATTTGCTAAATAGATGGTGTGTGTGCAACAATATACTGAAAGGTCAATTATATTGTGCAGCTTATCTCACCACCTGTAGTTATTTAGGTGAAAGCTCCAAAATGCTTGCCTAATATGTCTGTTTATCCAAAAGGAAGTATAGAGGGAGAGCTAGATAGATAGCATTGCATTACATTACATTACATGGCAATGCAATGCACAGTTGCTGAAGTTGAACCAAAATGAGCTTGTCATCTGGCTTCTGCAACTTTTAACATGAAAAATCCAATGAGGAGAAGAAAAGCAAAGCCAAAGAGTCCATCCCAAAATCCGACAAACAAGCAAAATGAACAAAACGCATTGAATTCAATTCTTTCTGATTTTAGAAACTGCATTAAAGAAGGGGTGCACCGGTTCTGGAGATACTGCAATACCAGGTCAATGCGTGGAGTGGACAGAGCAAGCTCTTTTTCCATCTCCCTGTTCTAAAAATCCATTTAATATATGGTCCCCAGATAGGGGACGTATCAGATATTAAACTGATAAGAACAGATACTACACTTGATCTTAGCCAAAAGGCCGAGAAGCGATAACCAGAATTGGTTTCCGACTACGGTGCCACCCAAGGATTCTGAAAAGTCCATTTGTGGAGATGGCCACCTGGACTCCCGTTAAGAAGACATGCTGTCAACCTCTAGATCCCTCACATGCCTGCACTTTTCGGCTTGCTGCTGCTGCAATCCACGCGTTTTAGATCTGCATAACTCCACCTCTTTTAGCACAGTACCCTCAACCCCCGGCTGTTTCCACCCGCCTCAACACCGTTGGAAGGGAGGAGAACCAATTAAGGCGGGGGGGGGTGGAACGAGCAGCTGTCTACCCTTAGTAGGAGGGTTGCTGATTAATTACCTCTCCTGCTGCTGCTGCTGCTGGCTGTCCAGCAGCAGACTGAAGGTGGCTGCTGCTGTGCGCAGGTATATAAAGGCTCAGAGCCTATTATGACACGCGCAGCCAGCGTTCCATTGCCACATTCCGTCTACTGCAGGCGGGATACCTGGATGGCTGAATGTCACTGAGAAGCTCACAGAGACCGCCATAAGCAACAGTTTAAAAGAATGCCACAGACTAATCAACCAAACTTTTTGGGTTGGTTTCTCTTTTATAGTCTGCAGGCATTAAATGAAAGAAGTCAGTGTTCCAGCAGAGGGAGACAACGTTTCAGAAAAGGCATTGTAGCAAACCAAAAAAGAAATTTTAAGCGCAGCAGAGTAACCAGCTCACATACCTGTTAGCTCAGGTGAGTTTAAAAGGCTGCTGTTGATAACAAGGGCATTTGCTAAATAGATGGTGTGTGTGCAACAATATACTGAAAGGTCAATTATATTGTGCAGCTTATCTCACCACCTGTAGTTATTTAGGTGAAAGCTCCAAAATGCTTGCCTAATATGTCTGTTTATCCAAAAGGAAGTATAGAGGGAGAGCTAGATAGATAGCATTGCATTACATTACATTACATGGCAATGCAATGCACAGTTGCTGAAGTTGAACCAAAATGAGCTTGTCATCTGGCTTCTGCAACTTTTAACATGAAAAATCCAATGAGGAGAAGAAAAGCAAAGCCAAAGAGTCCATCCCAAAATCCGACAAACAAGCAAAATGAACAAAAAGCATTGAATTCAATTCTTTCTGATTTTAGAAACTGCATTAAAGAAGGGGTGCACCGGTCCTGGAGATACTGCAATACCAGGTCAATGCGTGGAGTGGACAGAGCAAGCTCTTTTTCCATCTCCCTGTTCTAAAAATCCATTTAATATATGGTCCCCAGATAGGGGACGTATCAGATATTAAACTGATAAGAACAGATTTTTTGATTGAATATATCTTTTATTAGCACAAAAAATAAGTTAACAGACAGTGTACAGTGCCGCAGCCCAGTACACACAGAATTCTACATCATATTTACATAGCATGAGGATACGACGCACTAACTAGACACATCACACCCCTATGCTACACAAAACACTCAATCTGAAAGAAAAAGCATGTCAATCAATACAGTACGACGAACCGTGATAAGGGATGGGGATTGGGAAAAAGGGGATGGGGAGGGGAAAATCACAGGCCCGAAGCTTTATTGAAAGACAAGACACATAAGGGGAGAGGGGGAGGAGGGGTTTAGTCCTCATCCTCGTCCTCCGGACCGTCCACATGGAATAGTCTTTGAGCAGACTGTGGATCAGCCTGCGGCAGTCCTGGATGGACATCCTCTCCCTCCTCAAGATGAGCCGGTTCCTGGCGACCCAAACGGCATCCTTGAAGCAGTTCATAAGGCGCCAAGCCTCCTGGATGGCTCCGACGGTATGAACCCCAGGGAAGAGTCCGTAAAGCACAGAATGGTGCGATAGGCTCGCCCTGAGGACAGAGTTCCTCAGGTCGTCCTCAAGGGCAGTCAACAGGCGCTGTGCAAATCCGCAGTCCCAAAAAGTGTGCAATGATGTTTCCTCCACGAAGGGGCACCTTGGGCAGTACCGGGTCTTGCACAGGTTCCGGGCATGCATGAATGACCGGACGGGCAGTCCGCCCTGAATCGCCATCCACGACAAGTCCTTGTGCCCGTTGGTCAGCCTGTCAGACGACACATTTGTCCACACAGTCTCCAGCGTGTCCTGGTGAAGTCCTGTGATGTTCTCCACGTCATCCTTGGCTCTGATGAGCTTGTGGATAGTTTTGGGCTTCCACAAGTCGGGCTTGAGTCCCTCCAGTTGATGTTCCCCCACAAATCGAACGACGTCTCCGTAGAACCATGGCGTCGTCCAGTTGTAGGGGAAGGAGCTGTCCCACTTGTCCCAGCCGAGTCTCCTCCAAAGAGGAAGCAGGAAGAAGCGAGACATGGACCTGCCCGCGGAGCCATTCTTGACTTGCAAAGTCCGGCGGACACAATCACACACAAAAGAGGATCGCAGGAGGGTGGGGATATCTGGAACGCCCTTCCCACCCTTGCGAGGCTCCTTGTACATGACGGCCCGCCTGACTCTGTCCATCTTGGATCCCCAGACAAAGTGAAACACTGTCCTGGTAATGGCCCTGCACACAGTGACGTGTGGGGGCCAGGCCTGCGCCGTGTACTGCAAGACGGGCAGGACCTCATTACGCAGGACGAGTGCCTTACCCTCACAAGTGAGGTGTCTGAGGCTCCAGAGTCCGATCCGTTGCTTCACCTTGGCCAAGCGTTCTTGCCAGGACTTGAGGGCCGCTCCTTCCTTCCCGAACCAGACTCCCAGCACCTTGAGGAAATCCGGTTGAATGTTGAAGGGGAAGGGGGCGGAGGAGGCCGGCTGCCAATCCCCGAAGAGCATGGCTTCCGACTTCCTGCAGTTGACTTTGGCCCCTGAAGCCCGGCCGAACCTCTCACACGTCTGGACGAGGGCGTCGACTGAACCACGATCAGCGCAGAAGACGGTGACGTCGTCCATGTAGAACGAGCACTTGACCTCGTGTCGTCCCGGACCCGGTGCGGTGATCCCTCTGATCTCTCCATTCTGCCGGATAGCCTCTGCGAAGAGTTCTATAACACAAACAAAAAGAAGAGGTGATAGAGGGCAGCCTTGTCTGACCCCAGAGAGGACAGGGAAGGGGTCAGTCTTCCAGCCTTTCACCAACACCGAGCTGTGGATATCAAAATACATCAAACGGACATACGAACAAAACATGTTACCCAAACCTAACCGGTGCAGAGCTCGGCCCATGAACTCGTGGGAAACCCGGTCGAAGGCCTTCTCCTGATCCAAGGAGACCAGGGCCGCGTGTGCGCGGCGGACCTTGATGTACTCAACCGTGTCCCGCACGAGAGCGAGGCTGTCTGCGATGCGACGTCCAGGGATGCCGCAGGTCTGGTCCGGGTGGATGATCCGTCCGATGACCGTCTTAAGTCGTGTCGCCATCGTCTTGGCCAGGATCTTGTAGTCCACGTTGAGCAGAGTGATGGGACGCCAATTCCTCAGGTCGCACCGCTCTCCCTTCCGCTTGTACAGGATCGTGACCATTCCTTCCCTCAAAGATGGAGGCATTCTACCCTCCACCACCATCTCCTCGTACAGGTCCAACAGGTCCGGACAGATGAGGTCTCCCAGCGCTACATAGAGCTCCGCTGGAAGACCATCACTGCCCGGGGTCCTGCCGGTCCTAAAGGATTTAGCGGCAGAGAGCAATTCGCCCACCATCAGAGGTTTGTCCAAGGCTGCCGTGCCTGCAGGATCAAGATGGTTAGTGATACCTGACAGGAACTTATCAGCAGCGTCGGGGTCGGTAGTCTTGTGGGAGTAGAGTTCGCTGTAGAAGTCGCTGACGACCCTCATCACGTCCTCCTTCCCACGTCGCATGTTTCCACTCTCGTCTCGCAGCTCGTTCAGGGGCGTGTGACCGGCATGAAGTTTCCTGAAAAAGAATGAGTTACATTTCTCACCCTTCTCCAGATTCTCCACTTTGGAACGGAAGACGATTCGCTTGGACTCCTCCTCAAAGTGCCTTTTCAGGCTCTTCTTGGTCTCCTCCAGCTCCTCCCTCACGTCCCAGCCGCAGTGAAGAAGGTCCTGCAGCGACCGCAGCTCGCGCTGCAGCCCTCTAAAGTCCCTCCTCTTCTCACATGCCTGTTGTCGACCCTTGGCCTGAAAGAAACAGCGAAACTCAAGTTTAACATATTCCCACCAATCAGAGACTGTTTGGAAGCTACCCTTGTAGGACTGCCACATTGCGTAGGCTGCTCTCAGCTCCTCCACGACTTCATCCTGAGCCAGCAGAGCACAATTCAGCTTCCAGGAGCCGGGGCCGGACGGAAAACCGTCGCCGAGGACACCTTGTAAGTGAATGGCTCTGTGGTCGGAGAAGAAGCAGGGGACCATCGAGTGCCTACTCTGCCTGACTGCCCGAGAGGTGAACACAAAGTCAATCCTGGAGCGGAGTGAGCCATCGGGTCGGCTCCACGAATAGTTCGTGGAGCCTCTCCCCATGGAGCCCACCACGTCCTGAAGAGAGGCCTCGGTTACCATCTCGATGAGCAGCTTGGACGTGATGTCCAACTTGGCAGATGTGCCAGAACTACGACCATCCTCCTCGATGGGGCAGTTGAAATCCCCGGCCATCACTAAGGTCCTGGTGGTGGCAAGCTGAAGCCGCAGGGTCTGGAAAAGCTCCAAACGCTCATTCTTCAGTGGGGACGCATACACGTTGATGAACCTGACAGGTTCTCCCGCCCAGTTGCCATCTACAACAAGAGCCCTGCCGCAGATGAGCTCCTGGATGGACTCAAGCGTGAATGCGCCCCCCCTGATCAGAATTGCGACCCCCGCAGACTTGCAGTCACCCCCACCGGACCAGTAGGATGGACCGTGGGACCACTCCCTGGCCAGATGTTTGAAGGACCTAGAGGAGGGAAGGGAACATTCCTGCAACATATAAACATCACACAACTGGGAAGTAAGGAAGGCATAAATAGTCTGACGTCTGAACTTGTCCTTGATGCTCCTGACATTAATGGAAAATAAGTTAATATTATCCATCATGTAGGGAAAAAAGAAAAAGTTAGCGCAGGCAATACACCTTAGTTACCACTCCGGTCGGGTGGTCCCTCGTCGGTGTTGACTGCTGGTGACGGGATCACCAGCAGGCCCTCTTCCTCCATCTGGTCAAGCAGCGCGGCCTCGATCTCGGCAACCACCAGTTCCTCCTCTTCTGGCTCGGCCACCAGGGTCTCAACCATGTGCTCCATCTCTTCTGGCTCAGGGAGGGTATCCTCCTTTTCGCCTACGAAATCCAGAATCTTCTTTTTGGAGGATTCAGTAGCAGGGCTGTCCTCCACCTTCCTCTTTCCCCGGGTTGGAACTGGGGAGACAAGAAGGGGAAAATCCTCCTCGGAATAGATAGCGGCAGGTGGAGGAAAGGTTAATTCCACCGCTACCATGGTCTGGGGAGGGAGAGTGGCTGCCGGGGCAGGGGAAAGGACACCTGCTGAGGAGTAGGGGAAGGAGGAAGAGGAAGTGGAATCCTCAGCAGGGGTGGCCGGGGTGGGGGGGGATTGGACGGGGGTGGCAGGGGGAGGGATCGAGAGAGGGGTGACAGAACTCTTACCCTCCTTTGACTTTTTCTTCTGCTTCGGAGCTGCTGGGACCGTCGCTGGGGCTTTGGCCACCGACTCCTTGACCGCTTTGGCCTTGGTCGTCTCGGCCTTGGCCGCTGGGGCCTTGGTCGTCGCGTCCTTGACCTTCACAGGCCTGGTCGTCGGGGCCTTGTCCTCCGGAGCTGGGGTCGTCGCAACCACCGATGCCCAGGATCTCTCACGCTTGGGGCAATCCTTGTACAGATGAGCCGCCAGCCCACACAGGTTGCATGACGTCTTCTTCGGGCAGTCTTTCGAGCTGTGTCCCGTCACTCGACAAATCCTGCAGGCATCCTCCTTGCAGTCCTTCATCTCGTGGCCGTTCTTGCCGCATTTCCTGCAGTTCCGCGGCATGTCCGGGTAATAGATGAGGCCGTAGGAGTTGCCCAGGGAGAATGTCGGGGGCAGGTGCCGAAGTCCGTCTGAGTACGCCAGGTCCCTGTGAAGTCTAACAGTCACCGACCACTTACCTGTCCAGAAGCCGAGTCCATTCAGGATGTGAGAGGGTTCCTTCACAACCAAACAGAAGCGTCTCAGGAAGGTACAGATGTCTTGGCCTGGGGTGTGCGGGTTGCGCATGGAGACCGTGATCCTCCTTTCGTCTCTCTGGATAGGGCAGCTACCTGTAAAGGCAGAGAAAGAATTATCCGGTCCTTTTGCGCTTACCATTTCCCAGAACCTCCTGCAGGTGTTCACAGTGGCGAAGGTGACGAAGAAGATCCCCGTCAAGAAGGTCTGGATGCTGAGGGTGTCCGACCTGGAGAAGCCTCGATCCAGCAGCATCTTCTGGCAGAACACGTCCGAGGACATGTCCGGCACCCTCCCATCCACATCCTTCAGTTTCAGGGCCACCGTCTGCCGCATCCATGGCTCCAGGGCTGGAGCTTCGTGGCGGGGCTTCTGGGGTCCCTTCTGCTGGCCAGTCGTGGAGGCAGAGTCCTTGGGGTCAGAATCGGCTCCTGGCTGGGCCCTCCTGGCTGTCCCCTGCTCCAGGCTCTTCTTTTCGGCCTTCCTCGCAGCGCTTGCCATGGCTTTCCTCCTGCAGTTACTTCTTGGAGCTGGATCTGGAGCTCTTCCCGAAATGGGTGGAGCTATGCAGATTCTTCTCCCGTCGTGTTCTGGACAAATTCCCCGAAAGGTCTTTGTCTCGATGATTTTCTTACTCGAAGATTCCACAGGACAGCCCGATTCTTCTCCGAGTCTTCGTCTTCTTCTGGATTCTTTAGAGCTTCTTCCTCCCACCGATATCCGCCTTCCTTCTCCGATGTCAGCTGGGCTCCGAAGCTCTTCTCCTTCCGAGTTCGATCGCTCTCGTCAAGTGTAGATCGTAGCTCTTGTGTTCTTAAAAGAACAGATACTACACTTGATCTTAGCCAAAAGGCCGAGAAGCGATAACCAGAATTGGTTTCCGACTACGGTGCCACCCAAGGATTCTGAAAAGTCCATTTGTGGAGATGGCCACCTGGACTCCCGTTAAGAAGACATGCTGTCAACCTCTAGATCCGTCACATGCCTGCACTTTTCGGCTTGCTGCTGCTGCAATCCACGCGTTTTAGATCTGCATAACTCCACCTCTTTTAGCACAGTACCCTCAACCCCCGGCTGTACCCACCCGCCTCAACACCATTGGAAGGGAGGAGAACCAATTAAGGCGGGGGGGGGGGTGGAACGAGCAGCTGTCTACCCTTAGCAGGAGGGTTGCTGATTAATTACCTCTCCTGCTGCTGCTGCTGGCTGTCCAGCAGCAGACTGAAGGTGGCTGCTGCTGTGCGCAGGTATATAAAGGCTCAGAGCCTATTATGACACGCGCAGCCAGCGTTCCATTGCCACATTCCGTCTACTGCAGGCGGGATACCTGGATGGTTGAATGTCACTGAGAAGCTCACAGAGACCGCCATAAGCAACAGTTTAAAAGAATGCCACAGACTAATCAACCAAACTTTTTGGGTTGGTTTCTCTTTTATAGTCTGCAGGCATTAAATGAAAGAAGTCAGTGTTCCAGCAGAGGGAGACAACGTTTCAGAAAAGGCATTGTAGCAAACCAAAAAAGAAATTTTAAGCGCAGCAGAGTAACCAGCTCACATACCTGTTAGCTCAGGTGAGTTTAAAAGGCTGCTGTTGATAACAAGGGCATTTGCTAAATAGATGGTGTGTGTGCAACAATATACTGAAAGGTCAATTATATTGTGCAGCTTATCTCACCACCTGTAGTTATTTAGGTGAAAGCTCCAAAATGCTTGCCTAATATGTCTGTTTATCCAAAAGGAAGTTTAGAGGGAGAGCTAGATAGATAGCATTGCATTACATTACATTACATGGCAATGCAATGCACAGTTGCTGAAGTTGAACCAAAATGAGCTTGTCATCTGGCTTCTGCAACTTTTAACATGAAAAATCCAATGAGGAGAAGAAAAGCAAAGCCAAAGAGTCCATCCCAAAATCCGACAAACAAGCAAAATGAACAAAAAGCATTGAATTCAATTCTTTCTGATTTTAGAAACTGCATTAAAGAAGGGGTGCACCGGTCCTGGAGATACTGCAATACCAGGTCAATGCGTGGAGTGGACAGAGCAAGCTCTTTTTCCATCTCCCTGTTCTAAAAATCCATTTAATATATGGTCCCCAGATAGGGGACGTATCAGATATTAAACTGATAAGAACAGATACTACACTTGATCTTAGCCAAAAGGCCGAGAAGCGATAACCAGAATTGGTTTCCGACTACGGTGCCACCCAAGGATTCTGAAAAGTCCATTTGTGGAGATGGCCACCTGGACTCCCGTTAAGAAGACATGCTGTCAACCTCTAGATCCCTCACATGCCTGCACTTTTCGGCTTGCTGCTGCTGCAATCCACGCGTTTTAGATCTGCATAACTCCACCTCTTTTAGCACAGTACCCTCAACCCCCGGCTGTTCCCACCCGCCTCAACACCGTTGGAAGGGAGGAGAACCAATTAAGGCGGGGGGGGGGTGGAACGAGCAGCTGTCTACCCTTAGCAGGAGGGTTGCTGATTAATTACCTCTCCTGCTGCTGCTGCTGCTGGCTGTCCAGCAGCAGACTGAAGGTGGCTGCTGCTGTGCGCAGGTATATAAAGGCTCAGAGCCTATTATGACACGCGCAGCCAGCGTTCCATTGCCACATTCCGTCTACTGCAGGCGGGATACCTGGATGGCTGAATGTCACTGAGAAGCTCACAGAGACCGCCATAAGCAACAGTTTAAAAGAATGCCACAGACTAATCAACCAAACTTTTTGGGTTGGTTTCTCTTTTATAGTCTGCAGGCATTAAATGAAAGAAGTCAGTGTTCCAGCAGAGGGAGACAACGTTTCAGAAAAGGCATTGTAGCAAACCAAAAAAGAAATTTTAAGCGCAGCAGAGTAACCAGCTCACATACCTGTTAGCTCAGGTGAGTTTAAAAGGCTGCTGTTGATAACAAGGGCATTTGCTAAATAGATGGTGTGTGTGCAACAATATACTGAAAGGTCAATTATATTGTGCAGCTTATCTCACCACCTGTAGTTATTTAGGTGAAAGCTCCAAAATGCTTGCCTAATATGTCTGTTTATCCAAAAGGAAGTATAGAGGGAGAGCTAGATAGATAGCATTGCATTACATTACATTACATGGCAATGCAATGCACAGTTGC
The DNA here is from genome assembly GCF_046119375.1 of Phyllobates terribilis. Classification (NCBI taxonomy): domain Eukaryota; kingdom Metazoa; phylum Chordata; class Amphibia; order Anura; family Dendrobatidae; genus Phyllobates; species Phyllobates terribilis. The sequence continues at coordinate 275,090 of NW_027362898.1, read as the reverse complement.
TGAAGTTGAACCAAAATGAGCTTGTCATCTGGCTTCTGCAACTTTTAACATGAAAAATCCAATGAGGAGAAGAAAAGCAAAGCCAAAGAGTCCATCCCAAAATCCGACAAACAAGCAAAATGAACAAAAAGCATTGAATTCAATTCTTTCTGATTTTAGAAACTGCATTAAAGAAGGGGTGCACCGGTCCTGGAGATACTGCAATACCAGGTCAATGCGTGGAGTGGACAGAGCAAGCTCTTTTTCCATCTCCCTGTTCTAAAAATCCATTTAATATATGGTCCCCAGATAGGGGACGTATCAGATATTAAACTGATAAGAACAGATACTACACTTGATCTTAGCCAAAAGGCCGAGAAGCGATAACCAGAATTGGTTTCCGACTACGGTGCCACCCAAGGATTCTGAAAAGTCCATTTGTGGAGATGGCCACCTGGACTCCCGTTAAGAAGACATGCTGTCAACCTCTAGATCCCTCACATGCCTGCACTTTTCGGCTTGCTGCTGCTGCAATCCACGCGTTTTAGATCTGCATAACTCCACCTCTTTTAGCACAGTACCCTCAACCCCCGGCTGTTCCCACCCGCCTCAACACCGTTGGAAGGGAGGAGAACCAATTAAGGCGGGGGGGGGTGGAACGAGCAGCTGTCTACCCTTAGCAGGAGGGTTGCTGATTAATTACCTCTCCTGCTGCTGCTGCTGCTGGCTGTCCAGCAGCAGACTGAAGGTGGCTGCTGCTGTGCGCAGGTATATAAAGGCTCAGAGCCTATTATGACACGCGCAGCCAGCGTTCCATTGCCACATTCCGTCTACTGCAGGCGGGATACCTGGATGGCTGAATGTCACTGAGAAGCTCACAGAGACCGCCATAAGCAACAGTTTAAAAGAATGCCACAGACTAATCAACCAAACTTTTTGGGTTGGTTTCTCTTTTATAGTCTGCAGGCATTAAATGAAAGAAGTCAGTGTTCCAGCAGAGGGAGACAACGTTTCAGAAAAGGCATTGTAGCAAACCAAAAAAGAAATTTTAAGCGCAGCAGAGTAACCAGCTCACATACCTGTTAGCTCAGGTGAGTTTAAAAGGCTGCTGTTGATAACAAGGGCATTTGCTAAATAGATGGTGTGTGTGCAACAATATACTGAAAGGTCAATTATATTGTGCAGCTTATCTCACCACCTGTAGTTATTTAGGTGAAAGCTCCAAAATGCTTGCCTAATATGTCTGTTTATCCAAAAGGAAGTATAGAGGGAGAGCTAGATAGATAGCATTGCATTACATTACATTACATGGCAATGCAATGCACAGTTGCTGAAGTTGAACCAAAATGAGCTTGTCATCTGGCTTCTGCAACTTTTAACATGAAAAATCCAATGAGGAGAAGAAAAGCAAAGCCAAAGAGTCCATCCCAAAATCCGACAAACAAGCAAAATGAACAAAAAGCATTGAATTCAATTCTTTCTGATTTTAGAAACTGCATTAAAGAAGGGGTGCACCGGTCCTGGAGATACTGCAATACCAGGTCAATGCGTGGAGTGGACAGAGCAAGCTCTTTTTCCATCTCCCTGTTCTAAAAATCCATTTAATATATGGTCCCCAGATAGGGGACGTATCAGATATTAAACTGATAAGAACAGATACTACACTTGATCTTAGCCAAAAGGCCGAGAAGCGATAACCAGAATTGGTTTCCGACTACGGTGCCACCCAAGGATTCTGAAAAGTCCATTTGTGGAGATGGCCACCTGGACTCCCGTTAAGAAGACATGCTGTCAACCTCTAGATCCCTCACATGCCTGCACTTTTCGGCTTGCTGCTGCTGCAATCCACGCGTTTTAGATCTGCATAACACCACCTCTTTTAGCACAGTACCCTCAACCCCCGGCTGTTCCCACCCGCCTCAACACCGTTGGAAGGGAGGAGAACCAATTAAGGCGGGGGGGGGGGGTGGAACGAGCAGCTGTCTACCCTTAGCAGGAGGGTTGCTGATTAATTACCTCTCCTGCTGCTGCTGCTGCTGGCTGTCCAGCAGCAGACTGAAGGTGGCTGCTGCTGTGCGCAGGTATATAAAGGCTCAGAGCCTATTATGACACGCGCAGCCAGCGTTCCATTGCCACATTCCGTCTACTGCAGGCGGGATACCTGGATGGCTGAATGTCACTGAGAAGCTCACAGAGACCGCCATAAGCAACAGTTTAAAAGAATGCCACAGACTAATCAACCAAACTTTTTGGGTTGGTTTCTCTTTTATAGTCTGCAGGCATTAAATGAAAGAAGTCAGTGTTCCAGCAGAGGGAGACAACGTTTCAGAAAAGGCATTGTAGCAAACCAAAAAAGAAATTTTAAGCGCAGCAGAGTAACCAGCTCACATACCTGTTAGCTCAGGTGAGTTTAAAAGGCTGCTGTTGATAACAAGGGCATTTGCTAAATAGATGGTGTGTGTGCAACAATATACTGAAAGGTCAATTATATTGTGCAGCTTATCTCACCACCTGTAGTTATTTAGGTGAAAGCTCCAAAATGCTTGCCTAATATGTCTGTTTATCCAAAAGGAAGTATAGAGGGAGAGCTAGATAGATAGCATTGCATTACATTACATTACATGGCAATGCAATGCACAGTTGCTGAAGTTGAACCAAAATGAGCTTGTCATCTGGCTTCTGCAACTTTTAACATGAAAAATCCAATGAGGAGAAGAAAAGCAAAGCCAAAGAGTCCATCCCAAAATCCGACAAACAAGCAAAATGAACAAAAAGCATTGAATTCAATTCTTTCTGATTTTAGAAACTGCATTAAAGAAGGGGTGCACCGGTCCTGGAGATACTGCAATACCAGGTCAATGCGTGGAGTGGACAGAGCAAGCTCTTTTTCCATCTCCCTGTTCTAAAAATCCATTTAATATATGGTCCCCAGATAGGGGACGTATCAGATATTAAACTGATAAGAACAGATACTACACTTGATCTTAGCCAAAAGGCCGAGAAGCGATAACCAGAATTGGTTTCCGACTACGGTGCCACCCAAGGATTCTGAAAAGTCCATTTGTGGAGATGGCCACCTGGACTCCCGTTAAGAAGACATGCTGTCAACCTCTAGATCCCTCACATGCCTGCACTTTTCGGCTTGCTGCTGCTGCAATCCACGCGTTTTAGATCTGCATAACTCCACCTCTTTTAGCACAGTACCCTCAACCCCCGGCTGTTCCCACCCGCCTCAACACCGTTGGAAGGGAGGAGAACCAATTAAGGCGGGGGGGGGTGGAACGAGCAGCTGTCTACCCTTAGCAGGATGGTTGCTGATTAATTACCTCTCCTGCTGCTGCTGCTGCTGGCTGTCCAGCAGCAGACTGAAGGTGGCTGCTGCTGTGCGCAGGTATATAAAGGCTCAGAGCCTATTATGACACGCGCAGCCAGCGTTCCATTGCCACATTCCGTCTACTGCAGGCGGGATACCTGGATGGCTGAATGTCACTGAGAAGCTCACAGAGACCGCCATAAGCAACAGTTTAAAAGAATGCCACAGACTAATCAACCAAACTTTTTGGGTTGGTTTCTCTTTTATAGTCTGCAGGCATTAAATGAAAGAAGTCAGTGTTCCAGCAGAGGGAGACAACGTTTCAGAAAAGGCATTGTAGCAAACCAAAAAAGAAATTTTAAGCGCAGCACAGTAACCAGCTCACATACCTGTTAGCTCAGGTGAGTTTAAAAGGCTGCTGTTGATAACAAGGGCATTTGCTAAATAGATGGTGTGTGTGCAACAATATACTGAAAGGTCAATTATATTGTGCAGCTTATCTCACCACCTGTAGTTATTTAGGTGAAAGCTCCAAAATGCTTGCCTAATATGTCTGTTTATCCAAAAGGAAGTATAGAGGGAGAGCTAGATAGATAGCATTGCATTACATTACATTACATGGCAATGCAATGCACAGTTGCTGAAGTTGAACCAAAATGAGCTTGTCATCTGGCTTCTGCAACTTTTAACATGAAAAATCCAATGAGGAGAAGAAAAGCAAAGCCAAAGAGTCCATCCCAAAATCCGACAAACAAGCAAAATGAACAAAAAGCATTGAATTCAATTCTTTCTGATTTTAGAAACTGCATTAAAGAAGGGGTGCACCGGTCCTGGAGATACTGCAATACCAGGTCAATGCGTGGAGTGGACAGAGCAAGCTCTTTTTCCATCTCCCTGTTCTAAAAATCCATTTAATATATGGTCCCCAGATAGGGGACGTATCAGATATTAAACTGATAAGAACAGATACTACACTTGATCTTAGCCAAAAGGCCGAGAAGCGATAACCAGAATTGGTTTCCGACTACGGTGCCACCCAAGGATTCTGAAAAGTCCATTTGTGGAGATGGCCACCTGGACTCCCGTTAAGAAGACATGCTGTCAACCTCTAGATCCCTCACATGCCTGCACTTTTCGGCTTGCTGCTGCTGCAATCCACGCGTTTTAGATCTGCATAACACCACCTCTTTTAGCACAGTACCCTCAACCCCCGGCTGTTCCCACCCGCCTCAACACCGTTGGAAGGGAGGAGAACCAATTAAGGCGGGGGGGGGGGTGGAACGAGCAGCTGTCTACCCTTAGCAGGAGGGTTGCTGATTAATTACCTCTCCTGCTGCTGCTGCTGCTGGCTGTCCAGCAGCAGACTGAAGGTGGCTGCTGCTGTGCGCAGGTATATAAAGGCTCAGAGCCTATTATGACACGCGCAGCCAGCGTTCCATTGCCACATTCCGTCTACTGCAGGCGGGATACCTGGATGGCTGAATGTCACTGAGAAGCTCACAGAGACCGCCATAAGCAACAGTTTAAAAGAATGCCACAGACTAATCAACCAAACTTTTTGGGTTGGTTTCTCTTTTATAGTCTGCAGGCATTAAATGAAAGAAGTCAGTGTTCCAGCAGAGGGAGACAACGTTTCAGAAAAGGCATTGTAGCAAACCAAAAAAGAAATTTTAAGCGCAGCAGAGTAACCAGCTCACATACCTGTTAGCTCAGGTGAGTTTAAAAGGCTGCTGTTGATAACAAGGGCATTTGCTAAATAGATGGTGTGTGTGCAACAATATACTGAAAGGTCAATTATATTGTGCAGCTTATCTCACCACCTGTAGTTATTTAGGTGAAAGCTCCAAAATGCTTGCCTAATATGTCTGTTTATCCAAAAGGAAGTATAGAGGGAGAGCTAGATAGATAGCATTGCATTACATTACATTACATGGCAATGCAATGCACAGTTGCTGAAGTTGAACCAAAATGAGCTTGTCATCTGGCTTCTGCAACTTTTAACATGAAAAATCCAATGAGGAGAAGAAAAGCAAAGCCAAAGAGTCCATCCCAAAATCCGACAAACAAGCAAAATGAACAAAAAGCATTGAATTCAATTCTTTCTGATTTTAGAAACTGCATTAAAGAAGGGGTGCACCGGTCCTGGAGATACTGCAATACCAGGTCAATGCGTGGAGTGGACAGAGCAAGCTCTTTTTCCATCTCCCTGTTCTAAAAATCCATTTAATATATGGTCCCCAGATAGGGGACGTATCAGATATTAAACTGATAAGAACAGATACTACACTTGATCTTAGCCAAAAGGCCGAGAAGCGATAACCAGAATTGGTTTCCGACTACGGTGCCACCCAAGGATTCTGAAAAGTCCATTTGTGGAGATGGCCACCTGGACTCCCGTTAAGAAGACATGCTGTCAACCTCTAGATCCCTCACATGCCTGCACTTTTCGGCTTGCTGCTGCTGCAATCCACGCGTTTTAGATCTGCATAACTCCACCTCTTTTAGCACAGTACCCTCAACCCCCGGCTGTTCCCACCCGCCTCAACACCGTTGGAAGGGAGGAGAACCAATTAAGGCGGGGGGGGGTGGAACGAGCAGCTGTCTACCCTTAGCAGGATGGTTGCTGATTAATTACCTCTCCTGCTGCTGCTGCTGCTGGCTGTCCAGCAGCAGACTGAAGGTGGCTGCTGCTGTGCGCAGGTATATAAAGGCTCAGAGCCTATTATGACACGCGCAGCCAGCGTTCCATTGCCACATTCCGTCTACTGCAGGCGGGATACCTGGATGGCTGAATGTCACTGAGAAGCTCACAGAGACCGCCATAAGCAACAGTTTAAAAGAATGCCACAGACTAATCAACCAAACTTTTTGGGTTGGTTTCTCTTTTATAGTCTGCAGGCATTAAATGAAAGAAGTCAGTGTTCCAGCAGAGGGAGACAACGTTTCAGAAAAGGCATTGTAGCAAACCAAAAAAGAAATTTTAAGCGCAGCAGAGTAACCGGCTCACATACCTGTTAGCTCAGGTGAGTTTAAAAGGCTGCTGTTGATAACAACGGCATTTGCTAAATAGATGGTGTGTGTGCAACAATATACTGAAAGGTCAATTATATTGTGCAGCTTATCTCACCACCTGTAGTTATTTAGGTGAAAGCTCCAAAATGCTTGCCTAATATGTCTGTTTATCCAAAAGGAAGTATAGAGGGAGAGCTAGATAGATAGCATTGCATTACATTACATTACATGGCAATGCAATGCACAGTTGCTGAAGTTGAACCAAAATGAGCTTGTCATCTGGCTTCTGCAACTTTTAACATGAAAAATCCAATGAGGAGAAGAAAAGCAAAGCCAAAGAGTCCATCCCAAAATCCGACAAACAAGCAAAATGAACAAAAAGCATTGAATTCAATTCTTTCTGATTTTAGAAACTGCATTAAAGAAGGGGTGCACCGGTCCTGGAGATACTGCAATACCAGGTCAATGCGTGGAGTGGACAGAGCAAGCTCTTTTTCCATCTCCCTGTTCTAAAAATCCATTTAATATATGGTCCCCAGATAGGGGACGTATCAGATATTAAACTGATAAGAACAGATACTACACTTGATCTTAGCCAAAAGGCCGAGAAGCGATAACCAGAATTGGTTTCCGACTACGGTGCCACCCAAGGATTCTGAAAAGTCCATTTGTGGAGATGGCCACCTGGACTCCCGTTAAGAAGACATGCTGTCAACCTCTAGATCCCTCACATGCCTGCACTTTTCGGCTTGCTGCTGCTGCAATCCACGCGTTTTAGATCTGCATAACTCCACCTCTTTTAGCACAGTACCCTCAACCCCCGGCTGTTCCCACCCGCCTCAACACCGTTGGAAGGGAGGAGAACCAATTAAGGCGGGGGGGGGGGGTGGAACGAGCAGCTGTCTACCCTTAGCAGGAGGGTTGCTGATTAATTACCTCTCCTGCTGCTGCTGCTGCTGGCTGTCCAGCAGCAGACTGAAGGTGGCTGCTGCTGTGCGCACGTATATAAAGGCTCAGAGCCTATTATGACACGCGCAGCCAGCGTTCCATTGCCACATTCCGTCTACTGCAGGCGGGATACCTGGATGGCTGAATGTCACTGAGAAGCTCACAGAGACCGCCATAAGCAACAGTTTAAAAGAATGCCACAGACTAATCAACCAAACTTTTTGGGTTGGTTTCTCTTTTATAGTCTGCAGGCATTAAATGAAAGAAGTCAGTGTTCCAGCAGAGGGAGACAACGTTTCAGAAAAGGCATTGTAGCAAACCAAAAAAGAAATTTTAAGCGCAGCAGAGTAACCAGCTCACATACCTGTTAGCTCAGGTGAGTTTAAAAGGCTGCTGTTGATAACAAGGGCATTTGCTAAATAGATGGTGTGTGTGCAACAATATACTGAAAGGTCAATTATATTGTGCAGCTTATCTCACCACCTGTAGTTATTTAGGTGAAAGCTCCAAAATGCTTGCCTAATATGTCTGTTTATCCAAAAGGAAGTATAGAGGGAGAGCTAGATAGATAGCATTGCATTACATTACATTACATGGCAATGCAATGCACAGTTGCTGAAGTTGAACCAAAATGAGCTTGTCATCTGGCTTCTGCAACTTTTAACATGAAAAATCCAATGAGGAGAAGAAAAGCAAAGCCAAAGAGTCCATCCCAAAATCCGACAAACAAGCAAAATGAACAAAAAGCATTGAATTCAATTCTTTCTGATTTTAGAAACTGCATTAAAGAAGGGGTGCACCGGTCCTGGAGATACTGCAATACCAGGTCAATGCGTGGAGTGGACAGAGCAAGCTCTTTTTCCATCTCCCTGTTCTAAAAATCCATTTAATATATGGTCCCCAGATAGGGGACGTATCAGATATTAAACTGATAAGAACAGATACTACACTTGATCTTAGCCAAAAGGCCGAGAAGCGATAACCAGAATTGGTTTCCGACTACGGTGCCACCCAAGGATTCTGAAAAGTCCATTTGTGGAGATGGCCACCTGGACTCCCGTTAAGAAGACATGCTGTCAACCTCTAGATCCCTCACATGCCTGCACTTTTCGGCTTGCTGCTGCTGCAATCCACGCGTTTTAGATCTGCATAACACCACCTCTTTTAGCACAGTACCCTCAACCCCCGGCTGATCCCACCCGCCTCAACACCGTTGGAAGGGAGGAGAACCAATTAAGGCGGGGGGGGGGGTGGAACGAGCAGCTGTCTACCCTTAGCAGGAGGGTTGCTGATTAATTACCTCTCCTGCTGCTGCTGCTGCTGGCTGTCCAGCAGCAGACTGAAGGTGGCTGCTGCTGTGCGCAGGTATATAAAGGCTCAGAGCCTATTATGACACGCGCAGCCAGCGTTCCATTGCCACATTCCGTCTACTGCAGGCGGGATACCTGGATGGCTGAATGTCACTGAGAAGCTCACAGAGACCGCCATAAGCAACAGTTTAAAAGAATGCCACAGACTAATCAACCAAACTTTTTGGGTTGGTTTCTCTTTTATAGTCTGCAGGCATTAAATGAAAGAAGTCAGTGTTCCAGCAGAGGGAGACAACGTTTCAGAAAAGGCATTGTAGCAAACCAAAAAAGAAATTTTAAGCGCAGCAGAGTAACCAGCTCACATACCTGTTAGCTCAGGTGAGTTTAAAAGGCTGCTGTTGATAACAAGGGCATTTGCTAAATAGATGGTGTGTGTGCAACAATATACTGAAAGGTCAATTATATTGTGCAGCTTATCTCACCACCTGTAGTTATTTAGGTGAAAGCTCCAAAATGCTTGCCTAATATGTCTGTTTATCCAAAAGGAAGGATAGAGGGAGAGCTAGATAGATAGCATTGCATTACATTACATTACATGGCAATGCAATGCACAGTTGCTGAAGTTGAACCAAAATGAGCTTGTCATCTGGCTTCTGCAACTTTTAACATGAAAAATCCAATGAGGAGAAGAAAAGCAAAGCCAAAGAGTCCATCCCAAAATCCGACAAACAAGCAAAATGAACAAAAAGCATTGAATTCAATTCTTTCTGATTTTAGAAACTGCATTAAAGAAGGGGTGCACCGGTCCTGGAGATACTGCAATACCAGGTCAATGCGTGGAGTGGACAGAGCAAGCTCTTTTTCCATCTCCCTGTTCTAAAAATCCATTTAATATATGGTCCCCAGATAGGGGACGTATCAGATATTAAACTGATAAGAACAGATACTACACTTGATCTTAGCCAAAAGGCCGAGAAGCGATAACCAGAATTGGTTTCCGACTACGGTGCCACCCAAGGATTCTGAAAAGTCCATTTGTGGAGATGGCCACCTGGACTCCCGTTAAGAAGACATGCTGTCAACCTCTAGATCCCTCACATGCCTGCACTTTTCGGCTTGCTGCTGCTGCAATCCACGCGTTTTAGATCTGCATAACTCCACCTCTTTTAGCACAGTACCCTCAACCCCCGGCTGTTCCCACCCGCCTCAACACCGTTGGAAGGGAGGAGAACCAATTAAGGCGGGGGGGGGGTGGAACGAGCAGCTGTCTACCCTTAGCAGGAGGGTTGCTGATTAATTACCTCTCCTGCTGCTGCTGCTGCTGGCTGTCCAGCAGCAGACTGAAGGTGGCTGCTGCTGTGCGCAGGTATATAAAGGCTCAGAGCCTATTATGACACGCGCAGCCAGCGTTCCATTGCCACATTCCGTCTACTGCAGGCGGGATACCTGGATGGCTGAATGTCACTGAGAAGCTCACAGAGACCGCCATAAGCAACAGTTTAAAAGAATGCCACAGACTAATCAACCAAACTTTTTGGGTTGGTTTCTCTTTTATAGTCTGCAGGCATTAAATGAAAGAAGTCAGTGTTCCAGCAGAGGGAGACAACGTTTCAGAAAAGGCATTGTAGCAAACCAAAAAAGAAATTTTAAGCGCAGCAGAGTAACCAGCTCACATACCTGTTAGCTCAGGTGAGTTTAAAAGGCTGCTGTTGATAACAAGGGCATTTGCTAAATAGATGGTGTGTGTGCAACAATATACTGAAAGGTCAATTATATTGTGCAGCTTATCTCACCACCTGTAGTTATTTAGGTGAAAGCTCCAAAATGCTTGCCTAATATGTCTGTTTATCCAAAAGGAAGTATAGAGGGAGAGCTAGATAGATAGCATTGCATTACATTACATTACATGGCAATGCAATGCACAGTTGCTGAAGTTGAACCAAAATGAGCTTGTCATCTGGCTTCTGCAACTTTTAACATGAAAAATCCAATGAGGAGAAGAAAAGCAAAGCCAAAGAGTCCATCCCAAAATCCGACAAACAAGCAAAATGAACAAAAAGCATTGAATTCAATTCTTTCTGATTTTAGAAACTGCATTAAAGAAGGGGTGCACCGGTCCTGGAGATACTGCAATACCAGGTCAATGCGTGGAGTGGACAGAGCAAGCTCTTTTTCCATCTCCCTGTTCTAAAAATCCATTTAATATATGGTCCCCAGATAGGGGACGTATCAGATATTAAACTGATAAGAACAGATACTACACTTGATCTTAGCCAAAAGGCCGAGAAGCGATAACCAGAATTGGTTTCCGACTACGGTGCCACCCAAGGATTCTGAAAAGTCCATTTGTGGAGATGGCCACCTGGACTCCCGTTAAGAAGACATGCTGTCAACCTCTAGATCCCTTACATGCCTGCACTTTTCGGCTTGCTGCTGCTGCAATCCACGCGTTTTAGATCTGCATAACTCCACCTCTTTTAGCACAGTACCCTCAACCCCCGGCTGTTCCCACCCGCCTCAACACCGTTGGAAGGGAGGAGAACCAATTAAGGCGGGGGGGGGTGGAACGAGCAGCTGTCTACCCTTAGCAGGAGGGTTGCTGATTAATTACCTCTCCTGCTGCTGCTGCTGCTGGCTGTCCAGCAGCAGACTGAAGGTGGCTGCTGCTGTGCGCAGGTATATAAAGGCTCAGAGCCTATTATGACACGCGCAGCCAGCGTTCCATTGCCACATTCCGTCTACTGCAGGCGGGATACCTGGATGGCTGAATGTCACTGAGAAGCTCACAGAGACCGCCATAAGCAACAGTTTAAAAGAATGCCACAGACTAATCAACCAAACTTTTTGGGTTGGTTTCTCTTTTATAGTCTGCAGGCATTAAATGAAAGAAGTCAGTGTTCCAGCAGAGGGAGACAACGTTTCAGAAAAGGCATTGTAGCAAACCAAAAAAGAAATTTTAAGCGCAGCAGAGTAACCAGCTCACATACCTGTTAGCTCAGGTGAGTTTAAAAGGCTGCTGTTGATAACAAGGGCATTTGCTAAATAGATGGTGTGTGTGCAACAATATACTGAAAGGTCAATTATATTGTGCAGCTTATCTCACCACCTGTAGTTATTTAGGTGAAAGCTCCAAAATGCTTGCCTAATATGTCTGTTTATCCAAAAGGAAGTATAGAGGGAGAGCTAGATAGATAGCATTGCATTACATTACATTACATGGCAATGCAATGCACAGTTGCTGAAGTTGAACCAAAATGAGCTTGTCATCTGGCTTCTGCAACTTTTAACATGAAAAATCCAATGAGGAGAAGAAAAGCAAAGCCAAAGAGTCCATCCCAAAATCCGACAAACAAGCAAAATGAACAAAAAGCATTGAATTCAATTCTTTCTGATTTTAGAAACTGCATTAAAGAAGGGGTGCACCGGTCCTGGAGATACTGCAATACCAGGTCAATGCGTGGAGTGGACAGAGCAAGCTCTTTTTCCATCTCCCTGTTCTAAAAATCCATTTAATATATGGTCCCCAGATAGGGGACGTATCAGATATTAAACTGATAAGAACAGATACTACACTTGATCTTAGCCAAAAGGCCGAGAAGCGATAACCAGAATTGGTTTCCGACTACGGTGCCACCCAAGGATTCTGAAAAGTCCATTTGTGGAGATGGCCACCTGGACTCCCGTTAAGAAGACATGCTGTCAACCTCTAGATCCCTCACATGCCTGCACTTTTCGGCTTGCTGCTGCTGCAATCCACGCGTTTTAGATCTGCATAACACCACCTCTTTTAGCACAGTACCCTCAACCCCGGCTGTTCCCACCCGCCTCAACACCGTTGGAAGGGAGGAGAACCAATTAAGGCGGGGGGGGGGGTGGAACGAGCAGCTGTCTACCCTTAGCAGGAGGGTTGCTGATTAATTACCTCTCCTGCTGCTGCTGCTGCTGGCTGTCCAGCAGCAGACTGAAGGTGGCTGCTGCTGTGCGCAGGTATATAAAGGCTCAGAGCCTATTATGACACGCGCAGCCAGCGTTCCATTGCCACATTCCGTCTACTGCAGGCGGGATACCTGGATGGCTGAATGTCACTGAGAAGCTCACAGAGACCGCCATAAGCAACAGTTTAAAAGAATGCCACAGACTAATCAACCAAACTTTTTGGGTTGGTTTCTCTTTTATAGTCTGCAGGCATTAAATGAAAGAAGTCAGTGTTCCAGCAGAGGGAGACAACGTTTCAGAAAAGGCATTGTAGCAAACCAAAAAAGAAATTTTAAGCGCAGCAGAGTAACCAGCTCACATACCTGTTAGCTCAGGTGAGTTTAAAAGGCTGCTGTTGATAACAAGGGCATTTGCTAAATAGATGGTGTGTGTGCAACAATATACTGAAAGGTCAATTATATTGTGCAGCTTATCTCACCACCTGTAGTTATTTAGGTGAAAGCTCCAAAATGCTTGCCTAATATGTCTGTTTATCCAAAAGGAAGTATAGAGGGAGAGCTAGATAGATAGCATTGCATTACATTACATTACATGGCAATGCAATGCACAGTTGCTGAAGTTGAACCAAAATGAGCTTGTCATCTGGCTTCTGCAACTTTTAACATGAAAAATCCAATGAGGAGAAGAAAAGCAAAGCCAAAGAGTCCATCCCAAAATCCGACAAACAAGTAAAATGAACAAAAAGCATTGAATTCAATTCTTTCTGATTTTAGAAACTGCATTAAAGAAGGGGTGCACCGGTCCTGGAGATACTGCAATACCAGGTCAATGCGTGGAGTGGACAGAGCAAGCTCTTTTTCCATCTCCCTGTTCTAAAAATCCATTTAATATATGGTCCCCAGATAGGGGACGTATCAGATATTAAACTGATAAGAACAGATACTACACTTGATCTTAGCCAAAAGGCCGAGAAGCGATAACCAGAATTGGTTTCCGACTACGGTGCCACCCAAGGATTCTGAAAAGTCCATTTGTGGAGATGGCCACCTGGACTCCCGTTAAGAAGACATGCTGTCAACCTCTAGATCTCTCACATGCCTGCACTTTTCGGCTTGCTGCTGCTGCAATCCACGCGTTTTAGATCTGCATAACTCCACCTCTTTTAGCACAGTACCCTCAACCCCCGGCTGTTCCCACCCGCCTCAACACCGTTGGAAGGGAGGAGAACCAATTAAGGTGGGGGGGGGGGTGGAACGAGCAGCTGTCTACCCTTAGCAGGAGGGTTGCTGATTAATTACCTCTCCTGCTGCTGCTGCTGCTGGCTGTCCAGCAGCAGACTGTAGGTGGCTGCTGCTGTGCGCAGGTATATAAAGGCTCAGAGCCTATTATGACACGCGCAGCCAGCGTTCCATTGCCACATTCCGTCTACTGCAGGCGGGATACCTGGATGGCTGAATGTCACTGAGAAGCTCACAGAGACCGCCATAAGCAACAGTTTAAAAGAATGCCACAGACTAATCAACCAAACTTTTTGGGTTGGTTTCTCTTTTATAGTCTGCAGGCATTAAATGAAAGAAGTCAGTGTTCCAGCAGAGGGAGACAACGTTTCAGAAAAGGCATTGTAGCAAACCAAAAAAGAAATTTTAAGCGCAGCAGAGTAACCAGCTCACATACCTGTTAGCTCAGGTGAGTTTAAAAGGCTGCTGTTGATAACAAGGGCATTTGCTAAATAGATGGTGTGTGTGCAACAATATACTGAAAGGTCAATTATATTGTGCAGCTTATCTCACCACCTGTAGTTATTTAGGTGAAAGCTCCAAAATGCTTGCCTAATATGTCTGTTTATCCAAAAGGAAGTATAGAGGGAGAGCTAGATAGATAGCATTGCATTACATTACATTACATGGCAATGCAATGCACAGTTGCTGAAGTTGAACCAAAATGAGCTTGTCATCTGGCTTCTGCAACTTTTAACATGAAAAATCCAATGAGGAGAAGAAAAGCAAAGCCAAAGAGTCCATCCCAAAATCCGACAAACAAGTAAAATGAACAAAAAGCATTGAATTCAATTCTTTCTGATTTTAGAAACTGCATTAAAGAAGGGGTGCACCGGTCCTGGAGATACTGCAATACCAGGTCAATGCGTGGAGTGGACAGAGCAAGCTCTTTTTCCATCTCCCTGTTCTAAAAATCCATTTAATATATGGTCCCCAGATAGGGGACGTATCAGATATTAAACTGATAAGAACAGATACTACACTTGATCTTAGCCAAAAGGCCGAGAAGCGATAACCAGAATTGGTTTCCGACTACGGTGCCACCCAAGGATTCTGAAAAGTCCATTTGTGGAGATGGCCACCTGGACTCCCGTTAAGAAGACATGCTGTCAACCTCTAGATCTCTCACATGCCTGCACTTTTCGGCTTGCTGCTGCTGCAATCCACGCGTTTTAGATCTGCATAACTCCACCTCTTTTAGCACAGTACCCTCAACCCCCGGCTGTTCCCACCCGCCTCAACACCGTTGGAAGGGAGGAGAACCAATTAAGGTGGGGGGGGGGGTGGAACGAGCAGCTGTCTACCCTTAGCAGGAGGGTTGCTGATTAATTACCTCTCCTGCTGCTGCTGCTGCTGGCTGTCCAGCAGCAGACTGTAGGTGGCTGCTGCTGTGCGCAGGTATATAAAGGCTCAGAGCCTATTATGACACGCGCAGCCAGCGTTCCATTGCCACATTCCGTCTACTGCAGGCGGGATACCTGGATGGCTGAATGTCACTGAGAAGCTCACAGAGACCGCCATAAGCAACAGTTTAAAAGAATGCCACAGACTAATCAACCAAACTTTTTGGGTTGGTTTCTCTTTTATAGTCTGCAGGCATTAAATGAAAGAAGTCAGTGTTCCAGCAGAGGGAGACAACGTTTCAGAAAAGGCATTGTAGCAAACCAAAAAAGAAATTTTAAGCGCAGCAGAGTAACCAGCTCACATACCTGTTAGCTCAGGTGAGTTTAAAAGGCTGCTGTTGATAACAAGGGCATTTGCTAAATAGATGGTGTGTGTGCAACAATATACTGAAAGGTCAATTATATTGTGCAGCTTATCTCACCACCTGTAGTTATTTAGGTGAAAGCTCCAAAATGCTTGCCTAATATGTCTGTTTATCCAAAAGGAAGTATAGAGGGAGAGCTAGATAGATAGCATTGCATTACATTACATTACATGGCAATGCAATGCACAGTTGCTGAAGTTGAACCAAAATGAGCTTGTCATCTGGCTTCTGCAACTTTTAACATGAAAAATCCAATGAGGAGAAGAAAAGCAAAGCCAAAGAGTCCATCCCAAAATCCGACAAACAAGCAAAATGAACAAAAAGCATTGAATTCAATTCTTTCTGATTTTAGAAACTGCATTAAAGAAGGGGTGCACCGGTCCTGGAGATACTGCAATACCAGGTCAATGCGTGGAGTGGACAGAGCAAGCTCTTTTTCCATCTCCCTGTTCTAAAAATCCATTTAATATATGGTCCCCAGATAGGGGACGTATCAGATATTAAACTGATAAGAACAGATACTACACTTGATCTTAGCCAAAAGGCCGAGAAGCGATAACCAGAATTGGTTTCCGACTACGGTGCCACCCAAGGATTCTGAAAAGTCCATTTGTGGAGATGGCCACCTGGACTCCCGTTAAGAAGACATGCTGTCAACCTCTAGATCCCTCACATGCCTGCACTTTTCGGCTTGCTGCTGCTGCAATCCACGCGTTTTAGATCTGCATAACTCCACCTCTTTTAGCACAGTACCCTCAACCCCCGGCTGTTCCCACCCGCCTCAACACCGTTGGAAGGGAGGAGAACCAATTAAGGCGGGGGGGGGGGTGGAACGAGCAGCTGTCTACCCTTAGCAGGAGGGTTGCTGATTAATTACCTCTCCTGCTGCTGCTGCTGCTGGCTGTCCAGCAGCAGACTGAAGGTGGCTGCTGCTGTGCGCAGGTATATAAAGGCTCAGAGCCTATTATGACACGCGCAGCCAGCGTTCCATTGCCACATTCCGTCTACTGCAGGCGGGATACCTGGATGGCTGAATGTCACTGAGAAGCTCACAGAGACCGCCATAAGCAACAGTTTAAAAGAATGCCACAGACTAATCAACCAAACTTTTTGGGTTGGTTTCTCTTTTATAGTCTGCAGGCATTAAATGAAAGAAGTCAGTGTTTCAGCAGAGGGAGACAACGTTTCAGAAAAGGCATTGTAGCAAACCAAAAAAGAAATTTTAAGCGCAGCAGAGTAACCAGCTCACATACCTGTTAGCTCAGGTGAGTTTAAAAGGCTGCTGTTGATAACAAGGGCATTTGCTAAATAGATGGTGTGTGTGCAACAATATACTGAAAGGTCAATTATATTGTGCAGCTTATCTCACCACCTGTAGTTATTTAGGTGAAAGCTCCAAAATGCTTGCCTAATATGTCTGTTTATCCAAAAGGAAGTATAGAGGGAGAGCTAGATAGATAGCATTGCATTACATTACATTACATGGCAATGCAATGCACAGTTGCTGAAGTTGAACCAAAATGAGCTTGTCATCTGGCTTCTGCAACTTTTAACATGAAAAATCCAATGAGGAGAAGAAAAGCAAAGCCAAAGAGTCCATCCCAAAATCCGACAAACAAGCAAAATGAACAAAAAGCATTGAATTCAATTCTTTCTGATTTTAGAAACTGCATTAAAGAAGGGGTGCACCGGTCCTGGAGATACTGCAATACCAGGTCAATGCGTGGAGTGGACAGAGCAAGCTCTTTTTCCATCTCCCTGTTCTAAAAATCCATTTAATATATGGTCCCCAGATAGGGGACGTATCAGATATTAAACTGATAAGAACAGATACTACACTTGATCTTAGCCAAAAGGCCGAGAAGCGATAACCAGAATTGGTTTCCGACTACGGTGCCACCCAAGGATTCTGAAAAGTCCATTTGTGGAGATGGCCACCTGGACTCCCGTTAAGAAGACATGCTGTCAACCTCTAGATCCCTCACATGCCTGCACTTTTCGGCTTGCTGCTGCTGCAATCCACGCGTTTTAGATCTGCATAACTCCACCTCTTTTAGCACAGTACCCTCAACCCCCGGCTGTTCCCACCCGCCTCAACACCGTTGGAAGGGAGGAGAACCAATTAAGGCGGGGGGGGGTGGAACGAGCAGCTGTCTACCCTTAGCAGGAGGGTTGCTGATTAATTACCTCTCCTGCTGCTGCTGCTGCTGGCTGTCCAGCAGCAGACTGAAGGTGGCTGCTGCTGTGCGCAGGTATATAAAGGCTCAGAGCCTATTATGACACGCGCAGCCAGCGTTCCATTGCCACATTCCGTCTACTGCAGGCGGGATACCTGGATGGCTGAATGTCACTGAGAAGCTCACAGAGACCGCCATAAGCAACAGTTTAAAAGAATGCCACAGACTAATCAACCAAACTTTTTGGGTTGGTTTCTCTTTTATAGTCTGCAGGCATTAAATGAAAGAAGTCAGTGTTCCAGCAGAGGGAGACAACGTTTCAGAAAAGGCATTGTAGCAAACCAAAAAAGAAATTTTAAGCGCAGCAGAGTAACCAGCTCACATACCTGTTAGCTCAGGTGAGTTTAAAAGGCTGCTGTTGATAACAAGGGCATTTGCTAAATAGATGGTGTGTGTGCAACAATATACTGAAAGGTCAATTATATTGTGCAGCTTATCTCACCACCTGTAGTTATTTAGGTGAAAGCTCCAAAATGCTTGCCTAATATGTCTGTTTATCCAAAAGGAAGTATAGAGGGAGAGCTAGATAGATAGCATTGCATTACATTACATTACATGGCAATGCAATGCACAGTTGCTGAAGTTGAACCAAAATGAGCTTGTCATCTGGCTTCTGCAACTTTTAACATGAAAAATCCAATGAGGAGAAGAAAAGCAAAGCCAAAGAGTCCATCCCAAAATCCGACAAACAAGCAAAATGAACAAAAAGCATTGAATTCAATTCTTTCTGATTTTAGAAACTGCATTAAAGAAGGGGTGCACCGGTCCTGGAGATACTGCAATACCAGGTCAATGCGTGGAGTGGACAGAGCAAGCTCTTTTTCCATCTCCCTGTTCTAAAAATCCATTTAATATATGGTCCCCAGATAGGGGACGTATCAGATATTAAACTGATAAGAACAGATACTACACTTGATCTTAGCCAAAAGGCCGAGAAGCGATAACCAGAATTGGTTTCCGACTACGGTGCCACCCAAGGATTCTGAAAAGTCCATTTGTGGAGATGGCCACCTGGACTCCCATTAAGAAGACATGCTGTCAACCTCTAGATCCCTCACATGCCTGCACTTTTCGGCTTGCTGCTGCTGCAATCCACGCGTTTTAGATCTGCATAACTCCACCTCTTTTAGCACAGTACCCTCAACCCCCGGCTGTTCCCACCCGCCTCAACACCGTTGGAAGGGAGGAGAACCAATTAAGGCGGGGGGGGGGTGGAACGAGCAGCTGTCTACCCTTAGCAGGAGGGTTGCTGATTAATTACCTCTCCTGCTGCTGCTGCTGCTGGCTGTCCAGCAGCAGACTGAAGGTGGCTGCTGCTGTGCGCAGGTATATAAAGGCTCAGAGCCTATTATGACACGCGCAGCCAGCGTTCCATTGCCACATTCCGTCTACTGCAGGCGGGATACCTGGATGGCTGAATGTCACTGAGAAGCTCACAGAGACCGCCATAAGCAACAGTTTAAAAGAATGCCACAGACTAATCAACCAAACTTTTTGGGTTGGTTTCTCTTTTATAGTCTGCAGGCATTAAATGAAAGAAGTCAGTGTTCCAGCAGAGGGAGACAACGTTTCAGAAAAGGCATTGTAGCAAACCAAAAAAGAAATTTTAAGCGCAGCAGAGTAACCAGCTCACATACCTGTTAGCTCAGGTGAGTTTAAAAGGCTGCTGTTGATAACAAGGGCATTTGCTAAATAGATGGTGTGTGTGCAACAATATACTGAAAGGTCAATTATATTGTGCAGCTTATCTCACCACCTGTAGTTATTTAGGTGAAAGCTCCAAAATGCTTGCCTAATATGTCTGTTTATCCAAAAGGAAGTATAGAGGGAGAGCTAGATAGATAGCATTGCATTACATTACATTACATGGCAATGCAATGCACAGTTGCTGAAGTTGAACCAAAATGAGCTTGTCATCTGGCTTCTGCAACTTTTAACATGAAAAATCCAATGAGGAGAAGAAAAGCAAAGCCAAAGAGTCCATCCCAAAATCCGACAAACAAGCAAAATGAACAAAAAGCATTGAATTCAATTCTTTCTGATTTTAGAAACTGCATTAAAGAAGGGGTGCACCGGTCCTGGAGATACTGCAATACCAGGTCAATGCGTGGAGTGGACAGAGCAAGCTCTTTTTCCATCTCCCTGTTCTAAAAATCCATTTAATATATGGTCCCCAGATAGGGGACGTATCAGATATTAAACTGATAAGAACAGATACTACACTTGATCTTAGCCAAAAGGCCGAGAAGCGATAACCAGAATTGGTTTCCGACTACGGTGCCACCCAAGGATTCTGAAAAGTCCATTTGTGGAGATGGCCACCTGGACTCCCGTTAAGAAGACATGCTGTCAACCTCTAGATCCCTCACATGCCTGCACTTTTCGGCTTGCTGCTGCTGCAATCCACGCGTTTTAGATCTGCATAACTCCACCTCTTTTAGCACAGTACCCTCAACCCCCGGCTGTTCCCACCCGCCTCAACACCGTTGGAAGGGAGGAGAACCAATTAAGGCGGGGGGGGGTGGAACGAGCAGCTGTCTACCCTTAGCAGGAGGGTTGCTGATTAATTACCTCTCCTGCTGCTGCTGCTGCTGGCTGTCCAGCAGCAGACTGAAGGTGGCTGCTGCTGTGCGCAGGTATATAAAGGCTCAGAGCCTATTATGACACGCGCAGTCAGCGTTCCATTGCCACATTCCGTCTACTGCAGGCGGGATACCTGGATGGCTGAATGTCACTGAGAAGCTCACAGAGACCGCCATAAGCAACAGTTTAAAAGAATGCCACAGACTAATCAACCAAACTTTTTGGGTTGGTTTCTCTTTTATAGTCTGCAGGCATTAAATGAAAGAAGTCAGTGTTCCAGCAGAGGGAGACAACGTTTCAGAAAAGGCATTGTAGCAAACCAAAAAAGAAATTTTAAGCGCAGCAGAGTAACCAGCTCACATACCTGTTAGCTCAGGTGAGTTTAAAAGGCTGCTGTTGATAACAAGGGCATTTGCTAAATAGATGGTGTGTGTGCAACAATATACTGAAAGGTCAATTATATTGTGCAGCTTATCTCACCACCTGTAGTTATTTAGGTGAAAGCTCCAAAATGCTTGCCTAATATGTCTGTTTATCCAAAAGGAAGTATAGAGGGAGAGCTAGATAGATAGCATTGCATTACATTACATTACATGGCAATGCAATGCACAGTTGCTGAAGTTGAACCAAAATGAGCTTGTCATCTGGCTTCTGCAACTTTTAACATGAAAAATCCAATGAGGAGAAGAAAAGCAAAGCCAAAGAGTCCATCCCAAAATCCGACAAACAAGCAAAATGAACAAAAAGCATTGAATTCAATTCTTTCTGATTTTAGAAACTGCATTAAAGAAGGGGTGCACCGGTCCTGGAGATACTGCAATACCAGGTCAAGGCGTGGAGTGGACAGAGCAAGCTCTTTTTCCATCTCCCTGTTCTAAAAATCCATTTAATATATGGTCCCCAGATAGGGGACGTATCAGATATTAAACTGATAAGAACAGATACTACACTTGATCTTAGCCAAAAGGCCGAGAAGCGATAACCAGAATTGGTTTCCGACTACGGTGCCACCCAAGGATTCTGAAAAGTCCATTTGTGGAGATGGCCACCTGGACTCCCGTTAAGAAGACATGCTGTCAACCTCTAGATCCCTCACATGCCTGCACTTTTCGGCTTGCTGCTGCTGCAATCCACGCGTTTTAGATCTGCATAACTCCACCTCTTTTAGCACAGTACCCTCAACCCCCGGCTGTTCCCACCCGCCTCAACACCGTTGGAAGGGAGGAGAACCAATTAAGGCGGGGGGGGGGTGGAACGAGCAGCTGTCTACCCTTAGCAGGAGGGTTGCTGATTAATTACCTCTCCTGCTGCTGCTGCTGCTGGCTGTCCAGCAGCAGACTGAAGGTGGCTGCTGCTGTGCGCAGGTATATAAAGGCTCAGAGCCTATTATGACACGCGCAGCCAGCGTTCCATTGCCACATTCCGTCTACTGCAGGCGGGATACCTGGATGGCTGAATGTCACTGAGAAGCTCACAGAGACCGCCATAAGCAACAGTTTAAAAGAATGCCACAGACTAATCAACCAAACTTTTTGGGTTGGTTTCTCTTTTATAGTCTGCAGGCATTAAATGAAAGAAGTCAGTGTTCCAGCAGAGGGAGACAACGTTTCAGAAAAGGCATTGTAGCAAACCAAAAAAGAAATTTTAAGCGCAGCAGAGTAACCAGCTCACATACCTGTTAGCTCAGGTGAGTTTAAAAGGCTGCTGTTGATAACAAGGGCATTTGCTAAATAGATGGTGTGTGTGCAACAATATACTGAAAGGTCAATTATATTGTGCAGCTTATCTCACCACCTGTAGTTATTTAGGTGAAAGCTCCAAAATGCTTGCCTAATATGTCTGTTTATCCAAAAGGAAGTATAGAGGGAGAGCTAGATAGATAGCATTGCATTACATTACATTACATGGCAATGCAATGCACAGTTGCTGAAGTTGAACCAAAATGAGCTTGTCATCTGGCTTCTGCAACTTTTAACATGAAAAATCCAATGAGGAGAAGAAAAGCAAAGCCAAAGAGTCCATCCCAAAATCCGACAAACAAGCAAAATGAACAAAAAGCATTGAATTCAATTCTTTCTGATTTTAGAAACTGCATTAAAGAAGGGGTGCACCGGTCCTGGAGATACTGCAATACCAGGTCAATGCGTGGAGTGGACAGAGCAAGCTCTTTTTCCATCTCCCTGTTCTAAAAATCCATTTAATATATGGTCCCCAGATAGGGGACGTATCAGATATTAAACTGATAAGAACAGATTTTTTGATTGAAGCTGCATCCAAGGCACTGAAAAATGTGACCGAAGTCACACCAAAACAGCGCACGAGGCGAGGATTCATGTGGACCCTTCCCGGAGGAAAGGGTCCCCAATAAACCATCCCCATCCCTCCGAGCCAGAAGGCCACAGCGAGGGTCAGGGATCTCCGATGCTCTCCCTAGCCGAAGCCGGAGAAGAGCCGTTTTCGTGCTCCCAGCTTCCATCTAGGCTGCCACCCTAGTGGAGCTGGAGCCTGTGTTGGTTTCTCAGCCCAAAGCTGACCGGACCTCCGACCGGGTTTATAAAAATTCCCCTTCCTAGCCCGGAGGCCAGGAATAGGGGGGGTTGCTCAGAAAGTATGATTGGCAAAGGTGCGGCGTGCTACGAAGCCAAGTCTTTCTGGGGTTCCCAGTCCCAGTAAGCTTGGACTCCCACCAGGGCGCCTACTCCTGGGGCACATTGCTCCAAAGCCCTCACACATACCCAGCCTAGTGACTTCGATCCTGGAGGGCCATGTTTTCCATCAGATAACTCTATGAGCCACCTGGCGTACTAACAAGTGCACCAAACCAGTGTGTAATATGCATCAATTTACTAGGGCAGCCCAAGGACAAAACTGCCTTTTCAAAAGATACTACACTTGATCTTAGCCAAAAGGCCGAGAAGCGATAACCGGAATTGGTTTCCGACTACGGTGCCACCCAAGGATTCTGAAAAGTCCATTTGTGGAGATGGCCACCTGGACTCCCGTTAAGAAGACATGCTGTCAACCTCTAGATCCCTCACATGCCTGCACTTTTCGGCTTGCTGCTGCTGCAATCCACGCGTTTTAGATCTGCATAACTCCACCTCTTTTAGCACAGTACCCTCAACCCCCGGCTGTTCCCACCCGCCTCAACACCGTTGGAAGGGAGGAGAACCAATTAAGGCGGGGGGGGGGGTGGAACGAGCAGCTGTCTACCCTTAGCAGGAGGGTTGCTGATTAATTACCTCTCCTGCTGCTGCTGCTGCTGGCTGTCCAGCAGCAGACTGAAGGTGGCTGCTGCTGTGCGCAGGTATATAAAGGCTCAGAGCCTATTATGACACGCGCAGCCAGCGTTCCATTGCCACATTCCGTCTACTGCAGGCGGGATACCTGGATGGCTGAATGTCACTGAGAAGCTCACAGAGACCGCCATAAGCAACAGTTTAAAAGAATGCCACAGACTAATCAACCAAACTTTTTGGGTTGGTTTCTCTTTTATAGTCTGCAGGCATTAAATGAAAGAAGTCAGTGTTCCAGCAGAGGGAGACAACGTTTCAGAAAAGGCATTGTAGCAAACCAAAAAAGAAATTTTAAGCGCAGCAGAGTAACCAGCTCACATACCTGTTAGCTCAGGTGAGTTTAAAAGGCTGCTGTTGATAACAAGGGCATTTGCTAAATAGATGGTGTGTGTGCAACAATATACTGAAAGGTCAATTATATTGTGCAGCTTATCTCACCACCTGTAGTTATTTAAGTGAAAGCTCCAAAATGCTTGCCTAATATGTCTGTTTATCCAAAAGGAAGTATAGAGGGAGAGCTAGATAGATAGCATTGCATTACATTACATTACATGGCAATGTAATGCACAGTTGCTGAAGTTGAACCAAAATGAGCTTGTCATCTGGCTTCTGCAACTTTTAACATGAAAAATCCAATGAGGAGAAGAAAAGCAAAGCCAAAGAGTCCATCCCAAAATCCGACAAACAAGCAAAATGAACAAAAAGCATTGAATTCAATTCTTTCTGATTTTAGAAACTGCATTAAAGAAGGGGTGCACCGGTCCTGGAGATACTGCAATACCAGGTCAATGCGTGGAGTGGACAGAGCAAGCTCTTTTTCCATCTCCCTGTTCTAAAAATCCATTTAATATATGGTCCCCAGATAGGGGACGTATCAGATATTAAACTGATAAGAACAGATACTACACTTGATCTTAGCCAAAAGGCCGAGAAGCGATAACCAGAATTGGTTTCCGACTACGGTGCCACCCAAGGATTCTGAAAAGTCCATTTGTGGAGATGGCCACCTGGACTCCCGTTAAGAAGACATGCTGTCAACCTCTAGATCCCTCACATGCCTGCACTTTTCGGCTTGCTGCTGCTGCAATCCACGCGTTTTAGATCTGCATAACTCCACCTCTTTTAGCACAGTACCCTCAACCCCCGGCTGTTCCCACCCGCCTCAACACCGTTGGAAGGGAGGAGAACCAATTAAGGCGGGGGGGGGGTGGAACGAGCAGCTGTCTACCCTTAGCAGGAGGGTTGCTGATTAATTACCTCTCCTGCTGCTGCTGCTGGCTGTCCAGCAGCAGACTGAAGGTGGCTGCTGTTGTGCGCAGGTATATAAAGGCTCAGAGCCTATTATGACACGCGCAGCCAGCGTTCCATTGCCACATTCCGTCTACTGCAGGCGGGATACCTGGATGGCTGAATGTCACTGAGAAGCTCACAGAGACCGCCATAAGCAACAGTTTAAAAGAATGCCACAGACTAATCAACCAAACTTTTTGGGTTGGTTTCTCTTTTATAGTCTGCAGGCATTAAATGAAAGAAGTCAGTGTTCCAGCAGAGGGAGACAACGTTTCAGAAAAGGCATTGTAGCAAACCAAAAAAGAAATTTTAAGCGCAGCAGAGTAACCAGCTCACATACCTGTTAGCTCAGGTGAGTTTAAAAGGCTGCTGTTGATAACAAGGGCATTTGCTAAATAGATGGTGTGTGTGCAACAATATACTGAAAGGTCAATTATATTGTGCAGCTTATCTCACCACCTGTAGTTATTTAGGTGAAAGCTCCAAAATGCTTGCCTAATATGTCTGTTTATCCAAAAGGAAGTATAGAGGGAGAGCTAGATAGATAGCATTGCATTACATTACATTACATGGCAATGCAATGCACAGTTGCTGAAGTTGAACCAAAATGAGCTTGTCATCTGGCTTCTGCAACTTTTAACATGAAAAATCCAATGAGGAGAAGAAAAGCAAAGCCAAAGAGTCCATCCCAAAATCCGACAAACAAGCAAAATGAACAAAAAGCATTGAATTCAATTCTTTCTGATTTTAGAAACTGCATTAAAGATGGGGTGCACCGGTCCTGGAGATACTGCAATACCAGGTCAATGCGTGGAGTGGACAGAGCAAGCTCTTTTTCCATCTCCCTGTTCTAAAAATCCATTTAATATATGGTCCCCAGATAGGGGACGTATCAGATATTAAACTGATAAGAACAGATACTACACTTGATCTTAGCCAAAAGGCCGAGAAGGGATAACCAGAATTGGTTTCCGACTACGGTGCCACCCAAGGATTCTGAAAAGTCCATTTGTGGAGATGGCCACCTGGACTCCCGTTAAGAAGACATGCTGTCAACCTCTAGATCCCTCACATGCCTGCACTTTTCGGCTTGCTGCTGCTGCAATCCACGCGTTTTAGATCTGCATAACTCCACCTCTTTTAGCACAGTACCCTCAACCCCCGGCTGTTCCCACCCGCCTCAACACCGTTGGAAGGGAGGAGAACCAATTAAGGTGGGGGGGGGGGTGGAACGAGCAGCTGTCTACCCTTAGCAGGAGGGTTGCTGATTAATTACCTCTCCTGCTGCTGCTGCTGCTGGCTGTCCAGCAGCAGACTGAAGGTGGCTGCTGCTGTGCGCAGGTATATAAAGGCTCAGAGCCTATTATGACACGCGCAGCCAGCGTTCCATTGCCACATTCCGTCTACTGCAGGCGGGATACCTGGATGGCTGAATGTCACTGAGAAGCTCACAGAGACCGCCATAAGCAACAGTTTAAAAGAATGCCACAGACTAATCAACCAAACTTTTTGGGTTGGTTTCTCTTTTATAGTCTGCAGGCATTAAATGAAAGAAGTCAGTGTTCCAGCAGAGGGAGACAACGTTTCAGAAAAGGCATTGTAGCAAACCAAAAAAGAAATTTTAAGCGCAGCAGAGTAACCAGCTCACATACCTGTTAGCTCAGGTGAGTTTAAAAGGCTGCTGTTGATAACAAGGGCATTTGCTAAATAGATGGTGTGTGTGCAACAATATACTGAAAGGTCAATTATATTGTGCAGCTTATCTCACCACCTGTAGTTATTTAGGTGAAAGCTCCAAAATGCTTGCCTAATATGTCTGTTTATCCAAAAGGAAGTATAGAGGGAGAGCTAGATAGATAGCATTGCATTACATTACATTACATGGCAATGCAATGCACAGTTGCTGAAGTTGAACCAAAATGAGCTTGTCATCTGGCTTCTGCAACTTTTAACATGAAAAATCCAATGAGGAGAAGAAAAGCAAAGCCAAAGAGTCCATCCCAAAATCCGACAAACAAGCAAAATGAACAAAAAGCATTGAATTCAATTCTTTCTGATTTTAGAAACTGCATTAAAGAAGGGGTGCACCGGTCCTGGAGATACTGCAATACCAGGTCAATGCGTGGAGTGGACAGAGCAAGCTCTTTTTCCATCTCCCTGTTCTAAAAATCCATTTAATATATGGTCCCCAGATAGGGGACGTATCAGATATTAAACTGATAAGAACAGATACTACACTTGATCTTAGCCAAAAGGCCGAGAAGCGATAACCAGAATTGGTTTCCGACTACGGTGCCACCCAAGGATTCTGAAAAGTCCATTTGTGGAGATGGCCACCTGGACTCCCGTTAAGAAGACATGCTGTCAACCTCTAGATCCCTCACATGCCTGCACTTTTCGGCTTGCTGCTGCTGCAATCCACGCGTTTTAGATCTGCAGAACTCCACCTCTTTTAGCACAGTACCCTCAACCCCCGGCTGTTCCCACCCGCCTCAACACCGTTGGAAGGGAGGAGAACCAATTAAGGCGGGGGGGGGTGGAACGAGCAGCTGTCTACCCTTAGCAGGAGGGTTGCTGATTAATTACCTCTCCTGCTGCTGCTGCTGCTGGCTGTCCAGCAGCAGACTGAAGGTGGCTGCTGCTGTGCGCAGGTATATAAAGGCTCAGAGCCTATTATGACACGCGCAGCCAGCGTTCCATTGCCACATTCCGTCCACTGCAGGCGGGATACCTGGATGGCTGAATGTCACTGAGAAGCTCACAGAGACCGCCATAAGCAACAGTTTAAAAGAATGCCACAGACTAATCAACCAAACTTTTTGGGTTGGTTTCTCTTTTATAGTCTGCAGGCATTAAATGAAAGAAGTCAGTGTTCCAGCAGAGGGAGACAACGTTTCAGAAAAGGCATTGTAGCAAACCAAAAAAGAAATTTTAAGCGCAGCAGAGTAACCAGCTCACATACCTGTTAGCTCAGGTGAGTTTAAAAGGCTGCTGTTGATAACAAGGGCATTTGCTAAATAGATGGTGTGTGTGCAACAATATACTGAAAGGTCAATTATATTGTGCAGCTTATCTCACCACCTGTAGTTATTTAGGTGAAAGCTCCAAAATGCTTGCCTAATATGTCTGTTTATCCAAAAGGAAGTATAGAGGGAGAGCTAGATAGATAGCATTGCATTACATTACATTACATGGCAATGCAATGCACAGTTGCTGAAGTTGAACCAAAATGAGCTTGTCATCTGGCTTCTGCAACTTTTAACATGAAAAATCCAATGAGGAGAAGAAAAGCAAAGCCAAAGAGTCCATCCCAAAATCCGACAAACAAGCAAAATGAACAAAAAGCATTGAATTCAATTCTTTCTGATTTTAGAAACTGCATTAAAGAAGGGGTGCATCGGTCCTGGAGATACTGCAATACCAGGTCAATGCGTGGAGTGGACAGAGCAAGCTCTTTTTCCATCTCCCTGTTCTAAAAATCCATTTAATATATGGTCCCCAGATAGGGGACGTATCAGATATTAAACTGATAAGAACAGATACTACACTTGATCTTAGCCAAAAGGCCGAGAAGCGATAACCAGAATTGGTTTCCGACTACGGTGCCACCCAAGGATTCTGAAAAGTCCATTTGTGGAGATGGCCACCTGGACTCCCGTTAAGAAGACATGCTGTCAACCTCTAGATCCCTCACATGCCTGCACTTTTCGGCTTGCTGCTGCTGCAATCCACGCGTTTTAGATCTGCATAACTCCACCTCTTTTAGCACAG
The DNA here is from genome assembly GCF_046119375.1 of Phyllobates terribilis. Lineage (NCBI taxonomy): Eukaryota > Metazoa > Chordata > Amphibia > Anura > Dendrobatidae > Phyllobates > Phyllobates terribilis. The sequence continues at coordinate 246,370 of NW_027362898.1, read as the reverse complement.
TACCCTCAACCCCCGGCTGTTCCCACCCGCCTCAACACCGTTGGAAGGGAGGAGAACCAATTAAGGCGGGGGGAGGGTGGAACGAGCAGCTGTCTACCCTTAGCAGGAGGGTTGCTGATTAATTACCTCTCCTGCTGCTGCTGCTGCTGGCTGTCCAGCAGCAGACTGAAGGTGGCTGCTGCTGTGCGCAGGTATATAAAGGCTCAGAGCCTATTATGACACGCGCAGCCATCGTTCCATTGCCACATTACGTCTACTGCAGGCGGGATACCTGGATGGCTGAATGTCACTGAGAAGCTCACAGAGACAGCCATAAGCAACAGTTTAAAAGAATGCCACAGACTAATCAACCAAACTTTTTGGGTTGGTTTCTCTTTTATAGTCTGCAGGCATTAAATGAAAGAAGTCAGTGTTCCAGCAGAGGGAGACAACGTTTCAGAAAAGGCATTGTAGCAAACCAAAAAAGAAATTTTAAGCGCAGCAGAGTAACCAGCTCACATACCTGTTAGCTCAGGTGAGTTTAAAAGGCTGCTGTTGATAACAAGGGCATTTGCTAAATAGATGGTGTGTGTGCAACAATATACTGAAAGGTCAATTATATTGTGCAGCTTATCTCACCACCTGTAGTTATTTAGGTGAAAGCTCCAAAATGCTTGCCTAATATGTCTGTTTATCCAAAAGGAAGTATAGAGGGAGAGCTAGATAGATAGCATTGCATTACATTACATTACATGGCAATGCAATGCACAGTTGCTGAAGTTGAACCAAAATGAGCTTGTCATCTGGCTTCTGCAACTTTTAACATGAAAAATCCAATGAGGAGAAGAAAAGCAAAGCCAAAGAGTCCATCCCAAAATCCGACAAACAAGCAAAATGAACAAAAAGCATTGAATTCAATTCTTTCTGATTTTAGAAACTGCATTAAAGAAGGGGTGCACCGGTCCTGGAGATACTGCAATACCAGGTCAATGCGTGGAGTGGACAGAGCAAGCTCTTTTTCCATCTCCCTGTTCTAAAAATCCATTTAATATATGGTCCCCAGATAGGGGACGTATCAGATATTAAACTGATAAGAACAGATACTACACTTGATCTTAGCCAAAAGGCCGAGAAGCGATAACCAGAATTGGTTTCCGACTACGGTGCCACCCAAGGATTCTGAAAAGTCCATTTGTGGAGATGGCCACCTGGACTCCCGTTAAGAAGACATGCTGTCAACCTCTAGATCCCTCACATGCCTGCACTTTTCGGCTTGCTGCTGCTGCAATCCACGCGTTTTAGATCTGCATAACTCCACCTCTTTTAGCACAGTACCCTCAACCCCCGGCTGTTCCCACCCGCCTCAACACCGTTGGAAGGGAGGAGAACCAATTAAGGCGGGGGGGGGGTGGAACGAGCAGCTGTCTACCCTTAGCAGGAGGGTTGCTGATTAATTACCTCTCCTGCTGCTGCTGCTGGCTGTCCAGCAGCAGACTGAAGGTGGCTGCTGCTGTGCGCAGGTATATAAAGGCTCAGAGCCTATTATGACACGCGCAGCCAGCGTTCCATTGCCACATTCCGTCTACTGCAGGCGGGATACCTGGATGGCTGAATGTCACTGAGAAGCTCACAGAGACCGCCATAAGCAACAGTTTAAAAGAATGCCACAGACTAATCAACCAAACTTTTTGGGTTGGTTTCTCTTTTATAGTCTGCAGGCATTAAATGAAAGAAGTCAGTGTTCCAGCAGAGGGAGACAACGTTTCAGAAAAGGCATTGTAGCAAACCAAAAAAGAAATTTTAAGCACAGCAGAGTAACCAGCTCACATACCTGTTAGCTCAGGTGAGTTTAAAAGGCTGCTGTTGATAACAAGGGCATTTGCTAAATAGATGGTGTGTGTGCAACAATATACTGAAAGGTCAATTATATTGTGCAGCTTATCTCACCACCTGTAGTTATTTAGGTGAAAGCTCCAAAATGCTTGCCTAATATGTCTGTTTATCCAAAAGGAAGTATAGAGGGAGAGCTAGATAGATAGCATTGCATTACATTACATTACATGGCAATGCAATGCACAGTTGCTGAAGTTGAACCAAAATGAGCTTGTCATCTGGCTTCTGCAACTTTTAACATGAAAAATCCAACGAGGAGAAGAAAAGCAAAGCCAAAGAGTCCATCCCAAAATCCGACAAACAAGCAAAATGAACAAAAAGCATTGAATTCAATTCTTTCTGATTTTAGAAACTGCATTAAAGAAGGGGTGCACCGGTCCTGGAGATACTGCAATACCAGGTCAATGCGTGGAGTGGACAGAGCAAGCTCTTTTTCCATCTCCCTGTTCTAAAAATCCATTTAATATATGGTCCCCAGATAGGGGACGTATCAGATATTAAACTGATAAGAACAGATACTACACTTGATCTTAGCCAAAAGGCCGAGAAGCGATAACCAGAATTGGTTTCCGACTACGGTGCCACCCAAGGATTCTGAAAAGTCCATTTGTGGAGATGGCCACCTGGACTCCCGTTAAGAAGACATGCTGTCAACCTCTAGATCCCTCACATGCCTGCACTTTTCGGCTTGCTGCTGCTGCAATCCACGCGTTTTAGATCTGCATAACTCCACCTCTTTTAGCACAGTACCCTCAACCCCCGGCTGTTCCCACCCGCCTCAACACCGTTGGAAGGGAGGAGAACCAATTAAGGCGGGGGGGGGGGTGGAACGAGCAGCTGTCTACCCTTAGCAGGAGGGTTGCTGATTAATTACCTCTCCTGCTGCTGCTGCTGGCTGTCCAGCAGCAGACTGAAGGTGGCTGCTGCTGTGCGCAGGTATATAAAGGCTCAGAGCCTATTATGACACACGCAGCCAGCGTTCCATTGCCACATTCCGTCTACTGCAGGCGGGATACCTGGATGGCTGAATGTCACTGAGAAGCTCACAGAGACCGCCATAAGCAACAGTTTAAAAGAATGCCACAGACTAATCAACCAAACTTTTTGGGTTGGTTTCTCTTTTATAGTCTGCAGGCATTAAATGAAAGAAGTCAGTGTTCCAGCAGAGGGAGACAACGTTTCAGAAAAGGCATTGTAGCAAACCAAAAAAGAAATTTTAAGCGCAGCAGAGTAACCAGCTCACATACCTGTTAGCTCAGGTGAGTTTAAAAGGCTGCTGTTGATAACAAGGGCATTTGCTAAATAGATGGTGTGTGTGCAACAATATACTGAAAGGTCAATTATATTGTGCAGCTTATCTCACCACCTGTAGTTATTTAGGTGAAAGCTCCAAAATGCTTGCCTAATATGTCTGTTTATCCAAAAGGAAGTATAGAGGGAGAGCTAGATAGATAGCATTGCATTACATTACATTACATGGCAATGCAATGCACAGTTGCTGAAGTTGAACCAAAATGAGCTTGTCATCTGGCTTCTGCAACTTTTAACATGAAAAATCCAATGAGGAGAAGAAAAGCAAAGCCAAAGAGTCCATCCCAAAATCCGACAAACAAGCAAAATGAACAAAAAGCATTGAATTCAATTCTTTCTGATTTTAGAAACTGCATTAAAGAAGGGGTGCACCGGTCCTGGAGATACTGCAATACCAGGTCAATGCGTGGAGTGGACAGAGCAAGCTCTTTTTCCATCTCCCTGTTCTAAAAATCCATTTAATATATGGTCCCCAGATAGGGGACGTATCAGATATTAAACTGATAAGAACAGATTTTTTTGATTGAATATATCTTTTATTAGCACAAAAAATAAGTTAACAGACAGTGTACAGTGCCGCAGCCCAGTACACACAGAATTCTACATCATATTTACATAGCATGAGGATACGACGCACTAACTAGACACATCACACCCCTATGCTACACAAAACACTCAATCTGAAAGAAAAAGCATGTCAATCAATACAGTACGACGAACCGTGATAAGGGATGGGGATTGGGAAAAAGGGGATGGGGAGGGGAAAATCACAGGCCCGAAGCTTTATTGAAAGACAAGACACATAAGGGGAGAGGGGGAGGAGGGGTTTAGTCCTCATCCTCGTCCTCCGGACCGTCCACGAAGGAATAGTCTCTGAGCAGGCTGTGGATCAGCCTGCGGCAGTCCTGGATGGACATCCTCTCCCTCCTCAAGATGAGCCGGTTCCTGGCGAACTGATAAGAACAGATTTTTGATTGAAGCTGCATCCAAGGCACTGAAAAATGTGACCGAAGTCACACCAAAACAGCGCACGAGGGGAGGATTCATGTGGACCCTTCCCGGAGGAGAGGGTCCCCAATAAACCATCCCCATCCCTCCGAGCCAGAAGGCCACAGCGAGGGTCAGGGATCTCCGATGCTCTCCCTAGCCGAAGCCGGAGAAGAGCCGTTTTCGTGCTCCCAGCTTCCATCTAGGCTGCCACCCTAGTGGAGCTGGAGCCTGTGTTGGTTTCTCAGCCCAAAGCTGACCGGACCTCCGACCGGGTTTATAAAAATTCCCCTTCCTAGCCCGGAGGCCAGGAATAGGGGGGGTTGCTCAGAAAGTATGATTGGCAAAGGTGCGGCGTGCTACGAAGCCAAGTCTCTCTGGGGTTCCCAGTCCCAGTAAGCTTGGACTCCCACCAGGGCGCCTACTCCTGGGGCACATTGCTCCAAAGCCCTCACACTTACCCAGCCTAGTGACTTCGATCCTGGAGGGCCATGTTTTCCATCAGATAACTCTATGAGCCACCTGGCGTACTAACAAGTGCACCAAACCAGTGTGTAATATGCATCAATTTACTAGGGCAGCCCAAGGACAAAACTGCCTTTTCAAAAGATACTACACTTGATCTTAGCCAAAAGGCCGAGAAGCGATAACCAGAATTGGTTTCCGACTACGGTGCCACCCAAGGATTCTGAAAAGTCCATTTGTGGAGATGGCCACCTGGACTCCCGTTAAGAAGACATGCTGTCAACCTCTAGATCCCTCACATGCCTGCACTTTTCGGCTTGCTGCTGCTGCAATCCACGCGTTTTAGATCTGCATAACTCCACCTCTTTTAGCACAGTACCCTCAACCCCCGGCTGTTCCCACCCGCCTCAACACCGTTGGAAGGGAGGAGAACCAATTAAGGCGGGGGGGGGGGGGGGTGGAACGAGCAGCTGTCTACCCTTAGCAGGAGGGTTGCTGATTAATTACCTCTCCTGCTGCTGCTGCTGCTGGCTGTCCAGCAGCAGACTGAAGGTGGCTGCTGCTGTGCGCAGGTATATAAAGGCTCAGAGCCTATTATGACACGCGCAGCCAGCGTTCCATTGCCACATTCCGTCTACTGCAGGCGGGATACCTGGATGGCTGAATGTCACTGAGAAGCTCACAGAGACCGCCATAAGCAACAGTTTAAAAGAATGCCACAGACTAATCAACCAAACTTTTTGGGTTGGTTTCTCTTTTATAGTCTGCAGGCATTAAATGAAAGAAGTCAGTGTTCCAGCAGAGGGAGACAACGTTTCAGAAAAGGCATTGTAGCAAACCAAAAAAGAAATTTTAAGCGCAGCAGAGTAACCAGCTCACATACCTGTTAGCTCAGGTGAGTTTAAAAGGCTGCTGTTGATAACAAGGGCATTTGCTAAATAAATGGTGTGTGTGCAACAATATACTGAAAGGTCAATTATATTGTGCAGCTTATCTCACCACCTGTAGTTATTTAGGTGAAAGCTCCAAAATGCTTGCCTAATATGTCTGTTTATCCAAAAGGAAGTATAGAGGGAGAGCTAGATAGATAGCATTGCATTACATTACATTACATGGCAATGCAATGCACAGTTGCTGAAGTTGAACCAAAATGAGCTTGTCATCTGGCTTCTGCAACTTTTAACATGAAAAATCCAATGAGGAGAAGAAAAGCAAAGCCAAAGAGTCCATCCCAAAATCCGACAAACAAGCAAAATGAACAAAAAGCATTGAATTCAATTCTTTCTGATTTTAGAAACTGCATTAAAGAAGGGGTGCACCGGTCCTGGAGATACTGCAATACCAGGTCAATGCGTGGAGTGGACAGAGCAAGCTCTTTTTCCATCTCCCTGTTCTAAAAATCCATTTAATATATGGTCCCCAGATAGGGGACGTATCAGATATTAAACTGATAAGAACAGATACTACACTTGATCTTAGCCAAAAGGCCGAGAAGCGATAACCAGAATTGGTTTCCGACTACGGTGCCACCCAAGGATTCTGAAAAGTCCATTTGTGGAGATGGCCACCTGGACTCCCGTTAAGAAGACATGCTGTCAACCTCTAGATCCCTCACATGCCTGCACTTTTCGGCTTGCTGCTGCTGCAATCCACGCGTTTTAGATCTGCATAACTCCACCTCTTTTAGCACAGTACCCTCAACCCCCGGCTGTTCCCACCCGCCTCAACACCGTTGGAAGGGAGGAGAACCAATTAAGGCAGGGGGGGGGTGGAACGAGCAGCTGTCTACCCTTAGCAGGAGGGTTGCTGATTAATTACCTCTCCTGCTGCTGCTGCTGCTGGCTGTCCAGCAGCAGACTGAAGGTGGCTGCTGCTGTGCGCAGGTATATAAAGGCTCAGAGCCTATTATGACACGCGCAGCCAGCGTTCCATTGCCACATTCCGTCTACTGCAGGCGGGATACCTGGATGGCTGAATGTCACTGAGAAGCTCACAGAGACCGCCATAAGCAACAGTTTAAAAGAATGCCACAGACTAATCAACCAAACTTTTTGGGTTGGTTTCTCTTTTATAGTCTGCAGGCATTAAATGAAAGAAGTCAGTGTTCCAGCAGAGGGAGACAACGTTTCAGAAAAGGCATTGTAGCAAACCAAAAAAGAAATTTTAAGCGCAGCAGAGTAACCAGCTCACATACCTGTTAGCTCAGGTGAGTTTAAAAGGCTGCTGTTGATAACAAGGGCATTTGCTAAATAGATGGTGTGTGTGCAACAATATACTGAAAGGTCAATTATATTGTGCAGCTTATCTCACCACCTGTAGTTATTTAGGTGAAAGCTCCAAAATGCTTGCCTAATATGTCTGTTTATCCAAAAGGAAGTATAGAGGGAGAGCTAGATAGATAGCATTGCATTACATTACATTACATGGCAATGCAATGCACAGTTGCTGAAGTTGAACCAAAATGAGCTTGTCATCTGGCTTCTGCAACTTTTAACATGAAAAATCCAATGAGGAGAAGAAAAGCAAAGCCAAAGAGTCCATCCCAAAATCCGACAAACAAGCAAAATGAACAAAAAGCATTGAATTCAATTCTTTCTGATTTTAGAAACTGCATTAAAGAAGGGGTGCACCGGTCCTGGAGATACTGCAATACCAGGTCAATGCGTGGAGTGGACAGAGCAAGCTCTTTTTCCATCTCCCTGTTCTAAAAATCCATTTAATATATGGTCCCCAGATAGGGGACGTATCAGATATTAAACTGATAAGAACAGATTTTTTGATTGAAGCTGCATCCAAGGCACTGAAAAATGTGACCGAAGTCACACCAAAACAGCGCACGAGGCGAGGATTCATGTGGACCCTTCCCGGAGGAGAGGGTCCCCAATAAACCATCCCCATCCCTCCGAGCCAGAAGGCCACAGCGAGGGTCAGGGATCTCCGATGCTCTCCCTAGCCGAAGCCGGAGAAGAGCCGTTTTCGTGCTCCCAGCTTCCATCTAGGCTGCCACCCTAGTGGAGCTGGAGCCTGTGTTGGTTTCTCAGCCCAAAGCTGACCGGACCTCCGACCGGGTTTATAAAAATTCCCCTTCCTAGCCCGGAGGCCAGGAATAGGGGGGGTTGCTCAGAAAGTATGATTGGCAAAGGTGCGGCGTGCTACGAAGCCAAGTCTTTCTGGGGTTCCCAGTCCCAGTAAGCTTGGACTCCCACCAGGGCGCCTACTCCTGGGGCACATTGCTCCAAAGCCCTCACACTTACCCAGCCTAGTGACTTCGATCCTGGAGGGCCATGTTTTCCATCAGATAACTCTATGAGCCACCTGGCGTACTAACAAGTGCACCAAACCAGTGTGTAATATGCATCAATTTACTAGGGCAGCCCAAGGAGAAAACTGCCTTTTCAAAAGATACTACACTTGATCTTAGCCAAAAGGCCGAGAAGCGATAACCAGAATTGGTTTCCGACTACGGTGCCACCCAAGGATTCTGAAAAGTCCATTTGTGGAGATGGCCACCTGGACTCCCGTTAAGAAGACATGCTGTCAACCTCTAGATCCCTCACATGCCTGCACTTTTCGGCTTGCTGCTGCTGCAATCCACGCGTTTTAGATCTGCATAACTCCACCTCTTTTAGCACAGTACCCTCAACTCCCGGCTGTTCCCACCCGCCTCAACACCGTTGGAAGGGAGGAGAACCAATTAAGGCGGGGGGGGGGTTGGAACGAGCAGCTGTCTACCCTTAGCAGGAGGGTTGCTGATTAATTACCTCTCCTGCTGCTGCTGCTGCTGGCTGTCCAGCAGCAGACTGAAGGTGGCTGCTGCTGTGCGCAGGTATATAAAGGCTCAGAGCCTATTATGACACGCGCAGCCAGCGTTCCATTGCCACATTCCGTCTACTGCAGGCGGGATACCTGGATGGCTGAATGTCACTGAGAAGCTCACAGAGACCGCCATAAGCAACAGTTTAAAAGAATGCCACAGACTAATCAACCAAACTTTTTGGGTTGGTTTCTCTTTTATAGTCTGCAGGCATTAAATGAAAGAAGTCAGTGTTCCAGCAGAGGGAGACAACGTTTCAGAAAAGGCATTGTAGCAAACCAAAAAAGAAATTTTAAGCGCAGCAGAGTAACCAGCTCACATACCTGTTAGCTCAGGTGAGTTTAAAAGGCTGCTGTTGATAACAAGGGCATTTGCTAAATAAATGGTGTGTGTGCAACAATATACTGAAAGGTCAATTATATTGTGCAGCTTATCTCACCACCTGTAGTTATTTAGGTGAAAGCTCCAAAATGCTTGCCTAATATGTCTGTTTATCCAAAAGGAAGTATAGAGGGAGAGCTAGATAGATAGCATTGCATTACATTACATTACATGGCAATGCAATGCACAGTTGCTGAAGTTGAACCAAAATGAGCTTGTCATCTGGCTTCTGCAACTTTTAACATGAAAAATCCAATGAGGAGAAGAAAAGCAAAGCCAAAGAGTCCATCCCAAAATCCGACAAACAAGCAAAATGAACAAAAAGCATTGAATTCAATTCTTTCTGATTTTAGAAACTGCATTAAAGAAGGGGTGCACCGGTCCTGGAGATACTGCAATACCAGGTCAATGCGTGGAGTGGACAGAGCAAGCTCTTTTTCCATCTCCCTGTTCTAAAAATCCATTTAATATATGGTCCCCAGATAGGGGACGTATCAGATATTAAACTGATAAGAACAGATACTACACTTGATCTTAGCCAAAAGGCCGAGAAGCGATAACCAGAATTGGTTTCCGACTACGGTGCCACCCAAGGATTCTGAAAAGTCCATTTGTGGAGATGGCCACCTGGACTCCCGTTAAGAAGACATGCTGTCAACCTCTAGATCCCTCACATGCCTGCACTTTTCGGCTTGCTGCTGCTGCAATCCACGCGTTTTAGATCTGCATAACTCCACCTCTTTTAGCACAGTACCCTCAACCCCCGGCTGTTCCCACCCGCCTCAACACCGTTGGAAGGGAGGAGAACCAATTAAGGCAGGGGGGGGGTGGAACGAGCAGCTGTCTACCCTTAGCAGGAGGGTTGCTGATTAATTACCTCTCCTGCTGCTGCTGCTGCTGGCTGTCCAGCAGCAGACTGAAGGTGGCTGCTGCTGTGCGCAGGTATATAAAGGCTCAGAGCCTATTATGACACGCGCAGCCAGCGTTCCATTGCCACATTCCGTCTACTGCAGGCGGGATACCTGGATGGCTGAATGTCACTGAGAAGCTCACAGAGACCGCCATAAGCAACAGTTTAAAAGAATGCCACAGACTAATCAACCAAACTTTTTGGGTTGGTTTCTCTTTTATAGTCTGCAGGCATTAAATGAAAGAAGTCAGTGTTCCAGCAGAGGGAGACAACGTTTCAGAAAAGGCATTGTAGCAAACCAAAAAAGAAATTTTAAGCGCAGCAGAGTAACCAGCTCACATACCTGTTAGCTCAGGTGAGTTTAAAAGGCTGCTGTTGATAACAAGGGCATTTGCTAAATAAATGGTGTGTGTGCAACAATATACTGAAAGGTCAATTATATTGTGCAGCTTATCTCACCACCTGTAGTTATTTAGGTGAAAGCTCCAAAATGCTTGCCTAATATGTCTGTTTATCCAAAAGGAAGTATAGAGGGAGAGCTAGATAGATAGCATTGCATTACATTACATTACATGGCAATGCAATGCACAGTTGCTGAAGTTGAACCAAAATGAGCTTGTCATCTGGCTTCTGCAACTTTTAACATGAAAAATCCAATGAGGAGAAGAAAAGCAAAGCCAAAGAGTCCATCCCAAAATCCGACAAACAAGCAAAATGAACAAAAAGCATTGAATTCAATTCTTTCTGATTTTAGAAACTGCATTAAAGAAGGGGTGCACCGGTCCTGGAGATACTGCAATACCAGGTCAATGCGTGGAGTGGACAGAGCAAGCTCTTTTTCCATCTCCCTGTTCTAAAAATCCATTTAATATATGGTCCCCAGATAGGGGACGTATCAGATATTAAACTGATAAGAACAGATACTACACTTGATCTTAGCCAAAAGGCCGAGAAGCGATAACCAGAATTGGTTTCCGACTACGGTGCCACCCAAGGATTCTGAAAAGTCCATTTGTGGAGATGGCCACCTGGACTCCCGTTAAGAAGACATGCTGTCAACCTCTAGATCCCTCACATGCCTGCACTTTTCGGCTTGCTGCTGCTGCAATCCACGCGTTTTAGATCTGCATAACTCCACCTCTTTTAGCACAGTACCCTCAACCCCCGGCTGTTCCCACCCGCCTCAACACCGTTGGAAGGGAGGAGAACCAATTAAGGCAGGGGGGGGGTGGAACGAGCAGCTGTCTACCCTTAGCAGGAGGGTTGCTGATTAATTACCTCTCCTGCTGCTGCTGCTGCTGGCTGTCCAGCAGCAGACTGAAGGTGGCTGCTGCTGTGCGCAGGTATATAAAGGCTCAGAGCCTATTATGACACGCGCAGCCAGCGTTCCATTGCCACATTCCGTCTACTGCAGGCGGGATACCTGGATGGCTGAATGTCACTGAGAAGCTCACAGAGACCGCCATAAGCAACAGTTTAAAAGAATGCCACAGACTAATCAACCAAACTTTTTGGGTTGGTTTCTCTTTTATAGTCTGCAGGCATTAAATGAAAGAAGTCAGTGTTCCAGCAGAGGGAGACAACGTTTCAGAAAAGGCATTGTAGCAAACCAAAAAAGAAATTTTAAGCGCAGCAGAGTAACCAGCTCACATACCTGTTAGCTCAGGTGAGTTTAAAAGGCTGCTGTTGATAACAAGGGCATTTGCTAAATAGATGGTGTGTGTGCAACAATATACTGAAAGGTCAATTATATTGTGCAGCTTATCTCACCACCTGTAGTTATTTAGGTGAAAGCTCCAAAATGCTTGCCTAATATGTCTGTTTATCCAAAAGGAAGTATAGAGGGAGAGCTAGATAGATAGCATTGCATTACATTACATTACATGGCAATGCAATGCACAGTTGCTGAAGTTGAACCAAAATGAGCTTGTCATCTGGCTTCTGCAACTTTTAACATGAAAAATCCAATGAGGAGAAGAAAAGCAAAGCCAAAGAGTCCATCCCAAAATCCGACAAACAAGCAAAATGAACAAAAAGCATTGAATTCAATTCTTTCTGATTTTAGAAACTGCATTAAAGAAGGGGTGCACCGGTCCTGGAGATACTGCAATACCAGGTCAATGCGTGGAGTGGACAGAGCAAGCTCTTTTTCCATCTCCCTGTTCTAAAAATCCATTTAATATATGGTCCCCAGATAGGGGACGTATCAGATATTAAACTGATAAGAACAGATTTTTTGATTGAAGCTGCATCCAAGGCACTGAAAAATGTGACCGAAGTCACACCAAAACAGCGCACGAGGCGAGGATTCATGTGGACCCTTCCCGGAGGAGAGGGTCCCCAATAAACCATCCCCATCCCTCCGAGCCAGAAGGCCACAGCGAGGGTCAGGGATCTCCGATGCTCTCCCTAGCCGAAGCCGGAGAAGAGCCGTTTTCGTGCTCCCAGCTTCCATCTAGGCTGCCACCCTAGTGGAGCTGGAGCCTGTGTTGGTTTCTCAGCCCAAAGCTGACCGGACCTCCGACCGGGTTTATAAAAATTCCCCTTCCTAGCCCGGAGGCCAGGAATAGGGGGGGTTGCTCAGAAAGTATGATTGGCAAAGGTGCGGCGTGCTACGAAGCCAAGTCTTTCTGGGGTTCCCAGTCCCAGTAAGCTTGGACTCCCACCAGGGCGCCTACTCCTGGGGCACATTGCTCCAAAGCCCTCACACTTACCCAGCCTAGTGACTTCGATCCTGGAGGGCCATGTTTTCCATCAGATAACTCTATGAGCCACCTGGCGTACTAACAAGTGCACCAAACCAGTGTGTAATATGCATCAATTTACTAGGGCAGCCCAAGGAGAAAACTGCCTTTTCAAAAGATACTACACTTGATCTTAGCCAAAAGGCCGAGAAGCGATAACCAGAATTGGTTTCCGACTACGGTGCCACCCAAGGATTCTGAAAAGTCCATTTGTGGAGATGGCCACCTGGACTCCCGTTAAGAAGACATGCTGTCAACCTCTAGATCCCTCACATGCCTGCACTTTTCGGCTTGCTGCTGCTGCAATCCACGCGTTTTAGATCTGCATAACTCCACCTCTTTTAGCACAGTACCCTCAACTCCCGGCTGTTCCCACCCGCCTCAACACCGTTGGAAGGGAGGAGAACCAATTAAGGCGGGGGGGGGGTTGGAACGAGCAGCTGTCTACCCTTAGCAGGAGGGTTGCTGATTAATTACCTCTCCTGCTGCTGCTGCTGCTGGCTGTCCAGCAGCAGACTGAAGGTGGCTGCTGCTGTGCGCAGGTATATAAAGGCTCAGAGCCTATTATGACACGCGCAGCCAGCGTTCCATTGCCACATTCCGTCTACTGCAGGCGGGATACCTGGATGGCTGAATGTCACTGAGAAGCTCACAGAGACCGCCATAAGCAACAGTTTAAAAGAATGCCACAGACTAATCAACCAAACTTTTTGGGTTGGTTTCTCTTTTATAGTCTGCAGGCATTAAATGAAAGAAGTCAGTGTTCCAGCAGAGGGAGACAACGTTTCAGAAAAGGCATTGTAGCAAACCAAAAAAGAAATTTTAAGCGCAGCAGAGTAACCAGCTCACATACCTGTTAGCTCAGGTGAGTTTAAAAGGCTGCTGTTGATAACAAGGGCATTTGCTAAATAAATGGTGTGTGTGCAACAATATACTGAAAGGTCAATTATATTGTGCAGCTTATCTCACCACCTGTAGTTATTTAGGTGAAAGCTCCAAAATGCTTGCCTAATATGTCTGTTTATCCAAAAGGAAGTATAGAGGGAGAGCTAGATAGATAGCATTGCATTACATTACATTACATGGCAATGCAATGCACAGTTGCTGAAGTTGAACCAAAATGAGCTTGTCATCTGGCTTCTGCAACTTTTAACATGAAAAATCCAATGAGGAGAAGAAAAGCAAAGCCAAAGAGTCCATCCCAAAATCCGACAAACAAGCAAAATGAACAAAAAGCATTGAATTCAATTCTTTCTGATTTTAGAAACTGCATTAAAGAAGGGGTGCACCGGTCCTGGAGATACTGCAATACCAGGTCAATGCGTGGAGTGGACAGAGCAAGCTCTTTTTCCATCTCCCTGTTCTAAAAATCCATTTAATATATGGTCCCCAGATAGGGGACGTATCAGATATTAAACTGATAAGAACAGATACTACACTTGATCTTAGCCAAAAGGCCGAGAAGCGATAACCAGAATTGGTTTCCGACTACGGTGCCACCCAAGGATTCTGAAAAGTCCATTTGTGGAGATGGCCACCTGGACTCCCGTTAAGAAGACATGCTGTCAACCTCTAGATCCCTCACATGCCTGCACTTTTCGGCTTGCTGCTGCTGCAATCCACGCGTTTTAGATCTGCATAACTCCACCTCTTTTAGCACAGTACCCTCAACCCCCGGCTGTTCCCACCCGCCTCAACACCGATGGAAGGGAGGAGAACCAATTAAGGCAGGGGGGGGGTGGAACGAGCAGCTGTCTACCCTTAGCAGGAGGGTTGCTGATTAATTACCTCTCCTGCTGCTGCTGCTGCTGGCTGTCCAGCAGCAGACTGAAGGTGGCTGCTGCTGTGCGCAGGTATATAAAGGCTCAGAGCCTATTATGACACGCGCAGCCAGCGTTCCATTGCCACATTCCGTCTACTGCAGGCGGGATACCTGGATGGCTGAATGTCACTGAGAAGCTCACAGAGACCGCCATAAGCAACAGTTTAAAAGAATGCCACAGACTAATCAACCAAACTTTTTGGGTTGGTTTCTCTTTTATAGTCTGCAGGCATTAAATGAAAGAAGTCAGTGTTCCAGCAGAGGGAGACAACGTTTCAGAAAAGGCATTGTAGCAAACCAAAAAAGAAATTTTAAGCGCAGCAGAGTAACCAGCTCACATACCTGTTAGCTCAGGTGAGTTTAAAAGGCTGCTGTTGATAACAAGGGCATTTGCTAAATAGATGGTGTGTGTGCAACAATATACTGAAAGGTCAATTATATTGTGCAGCTTATCTCACCACCTGTAGTTATTTAGGTGAAAGCTCCAAAATGCTTGCCTAATATGTCTGTTTATCCAAAAGGAAGTATAGAGGGAGAGCTAGATAGATAGCATTGCATTACATTACATTACATGGCAATGCAATGCACAGTTGCTGAAGTTGAACCAAAATGAGCTTGTCATCTGGCTTCTGCAACTTTTAACATGAAAAATCCAATGAGGAGAAGAAAAGCAAAGCCAAAGAGTCCATCCCAAAATCCGACAAACAAGCAAAATGAACAAAAAGCATTGAATTCAATTCTTTCTGATTTTAGAAACTGCATTAAAGAAGGGGTGCACCGGTCCTGGAGATACTGCAATACCAGGTCAATGCGTGGAGTGGACAGAGCAAGCTCTTTTTCCATCTCCCTGTTCTAAAAATCCATTTAATATATGGTCCCCAGATAGGGGACGTATCAGATATTAAACTGATAAGAACAGATTTTTTGATTGAAGCTGCATCCAAGGCACTGAAAAATGTGACCGAAGTCACACCAAAACAGCGCACGAGGCGAGGATTCATGTGGACCCTTCCCGGAGGAGAGGGTCCCCAATAAACCATCCCCATCCCTCCGAGCCAGAAGGCCACAGCGAGGGTCAGGGATCTCCGATGCTCTCCCTAGCCGAAGCCGGAGAAGAGCCGTTTTCGTGCTCCCAGCTTCCATCTAGGCTGCCACCCTAGTGGAGCTGGAGCCTGTGTTGGTTTCTCAGCCCAAAGCTGACCGGACCTCCGACCGGGTTTATAAAAATTCCCCTTCCTAGCCCGGAGGCCAGGAATAGGGGGGGTTGCTCAGAAAGTATGATTGGCAAAGGTGCGGCGTGCTACGAAGCCAAGTCTTTCTGGGGTTCCCAGTCCCAGTAAGCTTGGACTCCCACCAGGGCGCCTACTCCTGGGGCACATTGCTCCAAAGCCCTCACACTTACCCAGCCTAGTGACTTCGATCCTGGAGGGCCATGTTTTCCATCAGATAACTCTATGAGCCACCTGGCGTACTAACAAGTGCACCAAACCAGTGTGTAATATGCATCAATTTACTAGGGCAGCCCAAGGAGAAAACTGCCTTTTCAAAAGATACTACACTTGATCTTAGCCAAAAGGCCGAGAAGCGATAACCAGAATTGGTTTCCGACTACGGTGCCACCCAAGGATTCTGAAAAGTCCATTTGTGGAGATGGCCACCTGGACTCCCGTTAAGAAGACATGCTGTCAACCTCTAGATCCCTCACATGCCTGCACTTTTCGGCTTGCTGCTGCTGCAATCCACGCGTTTTAGATCTGCATAACTCCACCTCTTTTAGCACAGTACCCTCAACTCCCGGCTGTTCCCACCCGCCTCAACACCGTTGGAAGGGAGGAGAACCAATTAAGGCGGGGGGGGGGTTGGAACGAGCAGCTGTCTACCCTTAGCAGGAGGGTTGCTGATTAATTACCTCTCCTGCTGCTGCTGCTGCTGGCTGTCCAGCAGCAGACTGAAGGTGGCTGCTGCTGTGCGCAGGTATATAAAGGCTCAGAGCCTATTATGACACGCGCAGCCAGCGTTCCATTGCCACATTCCGTCTACTGCAGGCGGGATACCTGGATGGCTGAATGTCACTGAGAAGCTCACAGAGACCGCCATAAGCAACAGTTTAAAAGAATGCCACAGACTAATCAACCAAACTTTTTGGGTTGGTTTCTCTTTTATAGTCTGCAGGCATTAAATGAAAGAAGTCAGTGTTCCAGCAGAGGGAGACAACGTTTCAGAAAAGGCATTGTAGCAAACCAAAAAAGAAATTTTAAGCGCAGCAGAGTAACCAGCTCACATACCTGTTAGCTCAGGTGAGTTTAAAAGGCTGCTGTTGATAACAAGGGCATTTGCTAAATAGATGGTGTGTGTGCAACAATATACTGAAAGGTCAATTATATTGTGCAGCTTATCTCACCACCTGTAGTTATTTAGGTGAAAGCTCCAAAATGCTTGCCTAATATGTCTGTTTATCCAAAAGGAAGTATAGAGGGAGAGCTAGATAGATAGCATTGCATTACATTACATTACATGGCAATGCAATGCACAGTTGCTGAAGTTGAACCAAAATGAGCTTGTCATCTGGCTTCTGCAACTTTTAACATGAAAAATCCAATGAGGAGAAGAAAAGCAAAGCCAAAGAGTCCATCCCAAAATCCGACAAACAAGCAAAATGAACAAAAAGCATTGAATTCAATTCTTTCTGATTTTAGAAACTGCATTAAAGAAGGGGTGCACCGGTCCTGGAGATACTGCAATACCAGGTCAATGCGTGGAGTGGACAGAGCAAGCTCTTTTTCCATCTCCCTGTTCTAAAAATCCATTTAATATATGGTCCCCAGATAGGGGACGTATCAGATATTAAACTGATAAGAACAGATACTACACTTGATCTTAGCCAAAAGGCCGAGAAGCGATAACCAGAATTGGTTTCCGACTACGGTGCCACCCAAGGATTCTGAAAAGTCCATTTGTGGAGATGGCCACCTGGACTCCCGTTAAGAAGACATGCTGTCAACCTCTAGATCCCTCACATGCCTGCACTTTTCGGCTTGCTGCTGCTGCAATCCACGCGTTTTAGATCTGCATAACTCCACCTCTTTTAGCACAGTACCCTCAACCCCCGGCTGTTCCCACCCGCCTCAACACCGTTGGAAGGGAGGAGAACCAATTAAGGCGGGGGCGGGGGGGGGTGGAACGAGCAGCTGTCTACCCTTAGCAGGAGGGTTGCTGATTAATTACCTCTCCTGCTGCTGCTGCTGCTGGCTGTCCAGCAGCAGACTGAAGGTGGCTGCTGCTGTGCGCAGGTATATAAAGGCTCAGAGCCTATTATGACACGCGCAGCCAGCGTTCCATTGCCACATTCCGTCTACTGCAGGCGGGATACCTGGATGGCTGAATGTCACTGAGAAGCTCACAGAGACCGCCATAAGCAGCAGTTTAAAAGAATGCCACAGACTAATCAACCAAACTTTTTGGGTTGGTTTCTCTTTTATAGTCTGCAGGCATTAAATGAAAGAAGTCAGTGTTCCAGCAGAGGGAGACAACGTTTCAGAAAAGGCATTGTAGGAAACCAAAAAAGAAATTTTAAGCGCAGCAGAGTAACCAGCTCACATACCTGTTAGCTCAGGTGAGTTTAAAAGGCTGCTGTTGATAACAAGGGCATTTGCTAAATAGATGGTGTGTGTGCAACAATATACTGAAAGGTCAATTATATTGTGCAGCTTATCTCACCACCTGTAGTTATTTAGGTGAAAGCTCCAAAATGCTTGCCTAATATGTCTGTTTATCCAAAAGGAAGTATAGAGGGAGAGCTAGATAGATAGCATTGCATTACATTACATTACATGGCAATGCAATGCACAGTTGCTGAAGTTGAACCAAAATGAGCTTGTCATCTGGCTTCTGCAACTTTTAACATGAAAAATCCAATGAGGAGAAGAAAAGCAAAGCAAAAGAGTCCATCCCAAAATGCGACAAACAAGCAAAATGAACAAAAAGCATTGAATTCAATTCTTTCTGATTTTAGAAACTGCATTAAAGAAGGGGTGCACCGGTCCTGGAGATACTGCAATACCAGGTCAATGCGTGGAGTGGACAGAGCAAGCTCTTTTTCCATCTCCCTGTTCTAAAAATCCATTTAATATATGGTCCCCAGATAGGGGACGTATCAGATATTAAACTGATAAGAACAGATACTACACTTGATCTTAGCCAAAAGGCCGAGAAGCGATTACCAGAATTGGTTTCCGACTACGGTGCCACCCAAGGATTCTGAAAAGTCCATTTGTGGAGATGGCCACCTGGACTCCCGTTAAGAAGACATGCTGTCAACCTCTAGATCCCTCACATGCCTGCACTTTTCGGCTTGCTGCTGCTGCAATCCACGCGTTTTAGATCTGCATAACTCCACCTCTTTTAGCACAGTACCCTCAACCCCCGGCTGTTCCCACCCGCCTCAACACCGTTGGAAGGGAGGAGAACCAATTAAGGCGGGGGGGGGGGTGGAACGAGCAGCTGTCTACCCTTAGCAGGAGGGTTGCTGATTAATTACCTCTCCTGCTGCTGCTGCTGCTGGCTGTCCAGCAGCAGACTGAAGGTGGCTGCTGCTGTGCGCAGGTATATAAAGGCTCAGAGCCTATTATGACACGCGCAGCCAGCGTTCCATTGCCACATTCCGTCTACTGCAGGCGGGATACCTGGATGGCTGAATGTCACTGAGAAGCTCACAGAGACCGCCATAAGCAACAGTTTAAAAGAATGCCACAGACTAATCAACCAAACTTTTTGGGTTGGTTTCTCTTTTATAGTCTGCAGGCATTAAATGAAAGAAGTCAGTGTTCCAGCAGAGGGAGACAACGTTTCAGAAAAGGCATTGTAGCAAACCAAAAAAGAAATTTTAAGCGCAGCAGAGTAACCAGCTCACATACCTGTTAGCTCAGGTGAGTTTAAAAGGCTGCTGTTGATAACAAGGGCATTTGCTAAATAGATGGTGTGTGTGCAACAATATACTGAAAGGTCAATTATATTGTGCAGCTTATCTCACCACCTGTAGTTATTTAGGTGAAAGCTCCAAAATGCTTGCCTAATATGTCTGTTTATCCAAAAGGAAGTATAGAGGGAGAGCTAGATAGATAGCATTGCATTACATTACATTACATGGCAATGCAATGCACAGTTGCTGAAGTTGAACCAAAATGAGCTTGTCATCTGGCTTCTGCAACTTTTAACATGAAAAATCCAATGAGGAGAAGAAAAGCAAAGCCAAAGAGTCCATCCCAAAATCCGACAAACAAGCAAAATGAACAAAAAGCATTGAATTCAATTCTTTCTGATTTTAGAAACTGCATTAAAGAAGGGGTGCACCGGTCCTGGAGATACTGCAATACCAGGTCAATGCGTGGAGTGGACAGAGCAAGCTCTTTTTCCATCTCCCTGTTCTAAAAATCCATTTAATATATGGTCCCCAGATAGGGGACGTATCAGATATTAAACTGATAAGAACAGATTTTTTGATTGAAGCTGCATCCAAGGCACTGAAAAATGTGACCGAAGTCACACCAAAACAGCGCACGAGGCGAGGATTCATGTGGACCCTTCCCGGAGGAGAGGGTCCCCAATAAACCATCCCCATCCCTCCGAGCCAGAAGGCCACAGCGAGGGTCAGGGATCTCCGATGCTCTCCCTAGCCGAAGCCGGAGAAGAGCCGTTTTCGTGCTCCCAGCTTCCATCTAGGCTGCCACCCTAGTGGAGCTGGAGCCTGTGTTGGTTTCTCAGCCCAAAGCTGACCGGACCTCCGACCGGGTTTATAAAAATTCCCCTTCCTAGCCCGGAGGCCAGGAATAGGGGGGGTTGCTCAGAAAGTATGATTGGCAAAGGTGCGGCGTGCTACGAAGCCAAGTCTTTCTGGGGTTCCCAGTCCCAGTAAGCTTGGACTCCCACCAGGGCGCCTACTCCTGGGGCACATTGCTCCAAAGCCCTCACACTTACCCAGCCTAGTGACTTCGATCCTGGAGAGCCATGTTTTCCATCAGATAACTCTATGAGCCACCTGGCGTACTAACAAGTGCACCAAACCAGTGTGTAATATGCATCAATTTACTAGGGCAGCCCAAGGACAAAACTGCCTTTTCAAAAGATACTACACTTGATCTTAGCCAAAAGGCCGAGAAGCGATAACCAGAATTGGTTTCCGACTACGGTGCCACCCAAGGATTCTGAAAAGTCCATTTGTGGAGATGGCCACCTGGACTCCCGTTAAGAAGACATGCTGTCAACCTCTAGATCCCTCACATGCCTGCACTTTTCGGCTTGCTGCTGCTGCAATCCACGCGTTTTAGATCTGCATAACTCCACCTCTTTTAGCACAGTACCCTCAACCCCCGGCTGTTCCCACCCGCCTCAACACCGTTGGAAGGGAGGAGAACCAATTAAGGCGGGGGGGGGGGGGGGGGGTGGAACGAGCAGCTGTCTACCCTTAGCAGGAGGGTTGCTGATTAATTACCTCTCCTGCTGCTGCTGCTGCTGGCTGTCCAGCAGCAGACTGAAGGTTGCTGCTGTTGTGCGCAGGTATATAAAGGCTCAGAGCCTATTATGACACGCGCAGCCAGCGTTCCATTGCCACATTCCGTCTACTGCAGGCGGGATACCTGGATGGCTGAATGTCACTGAGAAGCTCACAGAGACCGCCATAAGCAACAGTTTAAAAGAATGCCACAGACTAATCAACCAAACTTTTTGGGTTGGTTTCTCTTTTATAGTCTGCAGGCATTAAATGAAAGAAGTCAGTGTTCCAGCAGAGGGAGACAACGTTTCAGAAAAGGCATTGTAGCAAACCAAAAAAGAAATTTTAAGCGCAGCAGAGTAACCAGCTCACATACCTGTTAGCTCAGGTGAGTTTAAAAGGCTGCTGTTGATAACAAGGGCATTTGCTAAATAGATGGTGTGTGTGCAACAATATACTGAAAGGTCAATTATATTGTGCAGCTTATCTCACCACCTGTAGTTATTTAGGTGAAAGCTCCAAAATGCTTGCCTAATATGTCTGTTTATCCAAAAGGAAGTATAGAGGGAGAGCTAGATAGATAGCATTGCATTACATTACATTACATGGCAATGCAATGCACAGTTGCTGAAGTTGAACCAAAATGAGCTTGTCATCTGGCTTCTGCAACTTTTAACATGAAAAATCCAATGAGGAGAAGAAAAGCAAAGCCAAAGAGTCCATCCCAAAATCCGACAAACAAGCAAAATGAACAAAAAGCATTGAATTCAATTCTTTCTGATTTTAGAAACTGCATTAAAGAAGGGGTGCACCGGTCCTGGAGATACTGCAATACCAGGTCAATGCGTGGAGTGGACAGAGCAAGCTCTTTTTCCATCTCCCTGTTCTAAAAATCCATTTAATATATGGTCCCCAGATAGGGGACGTATCAGATATTAAACTGATAAGAACAGATACTACACTTGATCTTAGCCAAAAGGCCGAGAAGCGATAACCAGAATTGGTTTCCGACTACGGTGCCACCCAAGGATTCTGAAAAGTCCATTTGTGGAGATGGCCACCTGGACTCCCGTTAAGAAGACATGCTGTCAACCTCTAGATCCCTCACATGCCTGCACTTTTCGGCTTGCTGCTGCTGCAATCCACGCGTTTTAGATCTGCATAACTCCACCTCTTTTAGCACAGTACCCTCAACCCCCGGCTGTTCCCACCCGCCTCAACACCGTTGGAAGGGAGGAGAACCAATTAAGGCGGGGGGGGGGTGGAACGAGCAGCTGTCTACCCTTAGCAGGAGGGTTGCTGATTAATTACCTCTCCTGCTGCTGCTGCTGCTGCTGGCTGTCCAGCAGCAGACTGAAAGTGGCTGCTGCTGTGCGCAGGTATATAAAAGCTCAGAGCCTATTATGACACGCGCAGCCAGCGTTCCATTGCCACATTCCGTCTACTGCAGGCGGGATACCTGGATGGCTGAATGTCACTGAGAAGCTCACAGAGACCGCCATAAGCAACAGTTTAAAAGAATGCCACAGACTAATCAACCAAACTTTTTGGGTTGGTTTCTCTTTTATAGTCTGCAGGCATTAAATGAAAGAAGTCAGTGTTCCAGCAGAGGGAGACAACGTTTCAGAAAAGGCATTGTAGCAAACCAAAAAAGAAATTTTAAGCGCAGCAGAGTAACCAGCTCACATACCTGTTAGCTCAGGTGAGTTTAAAAGGCTGCTGTTGATAACAAGGGCATTTGCTAAATAGATGGTGTGTGTGCAACAATATACTGAAAGGTCAATTATATTGTGCAGCTTATCTCACCACCTGTAGTTATTTAGGTGAAAGCTCCAAAATGCTTGCCTAATATGTCTGTTTATCCAAAAGGAAGTATAGAGGGAGAGCTAGATAGATAGCATTGCATTACATTACATTACATGGCAATGCAATGCACAGTTGCTGAAGTTGAACCAAAATGAGCTTGTCATCTGGCTTCTGCAACTTTTAACATGAAAAATCCAATGAAGAGAAGAAAAGCAAAGCCAAAGAGTCCATCCCAAAATCCGACAAACAAGCAAAATGAACAAAAAGCATTGAATTTAATTCTTTCTGATTTTAGAAACTGCATTAAAGAAGGGGTGCACCGGTCCTGGAGATACTGCAATACCAGGTCAATGCGTGGAGTGGACAGAGCAAGCTCTTTTTCCATCTCCCTGTTCTAAAAATCCATTTAATATATGGTCCCCAGATAGGGGACGTATCAGATATTAAACTGATAAGAACAGATACTACACTTGATCTTAGCCAAAAGGCCGAGAAGCGATAACCAGAATTGGTTTCCGACTACGGTGCCACCCAAGGATTCTGAAAAGTCCATTTGTGGAGATGGCCACCTGGACTCCCGTTAAGAAGACATGCTGTCAACCTCTAGATCCCTCACATGCCTGCACTTTTCGGCTTGCTGCTGCTGCAATCCACGCGTTTTAGATCTGCATAACTCCACCTCTTTTAGCACAGTACCCTCAACCCCCGGCTGTTCCCACCCGCCTCAACACCGTTGGAAGGGAGGAGAACCAATTAAGGCGGGGGGGGGGGTGGAACGAGCAGCTGTCTACCCTTAGCAGGAGGGTTGCTGATTAATTACCTCTCCTGCTGCTGCTGCTGCTGCTGGCTGTCCAGCAGCAGACTGAAGGTGGCTGCTGCTGTGCGCATGTATATAAAGGCTCAGAGCCTATTATGACACGCGCAGCCAGCGTTCCATTGCCACATTCCGTCTACTGCAGGCGGGATACCTGGATGGCTGAATGTCACTGAGAAGCTCACAGAGACCGCCATAAGCAACAGTTTAAAAGAATGCCACAGACTAATCAACCAAACTTTTTGGGTTGGTTTCTCTTTTATAGTCTGCAGGCATTAAATGAAAGAAGTCAGTGTTCCAGCAGAGGGAGACAACGTTTCAGAAAAGGCATTGTAGCAAACCAAAAAAGAAATTTTAAGCGCAGCAGAGTAACCAGCTCACATACCTGTTAGCTCAGGTGAGTTTAAAAGGCTGCTGTTGATAACAAGGGCATTTGCTAAATAGATGGTGTGTGTGCAACAATATACTGAAAGGTCAATTATATTGTGCAGCTTATCTCACCACCTGTAGTTATTTAGGTGAAAGCTCCAAAATGCTTGCCTAATATGTCTGTTTATCCAAAAGGAAGTATAGAGGGAGAGCTAGATAGATAGCATTGCATTACATTACATTACATGGCAATGCAATGCACAGTTGCTGAAGTTGAACCAAAATGAGCTTGTCAACTGGCTTCTGCAACTTTTAACATGAAAAATCCAATGAGGAGAAGAAAAGCAAAGCCAAAGAGTCCATCCCAAAATCCGACAAACAAGCAAAATGAACAAAAAGCATTGAATTCAATTCTTTCTGATTTTAGAAACTGCATTAAAGAAGGGGTGCACCGGTCCTGGAGATACTGCAATACCAGGTCAATGCGTGGAGTGGACAGAGCAAGCTCTTTTTCCATCTCCCTGTTCTAAAAATCCATTTAATATATGGTCCCCAGATAGGGGACGTATCAGATATTAAACTGATAAGAACAGATACTACACTTGATCTTAGCCAAAAGGCCGAGAAGCGATAACCAGAATTGGTTTCCGACTACGGTGCCACCCAAGGATTCTGAAAAGTCCATTTGTGGAGATGGCCACCTGGACTCCCGTTAAGAAGACATGCTGTCAACCTCTAGATCCCTCACATGCCTGCACTTTTCGGCTTGCTGCTGCTGCAATCCACGCGTTTTAGATCTGCATAACTCCACCTCTTTTAGCACAGTACCCTCAACCCCCGGCTGTTCCCACCCGCCTCAACACCGTTGGAAGGGAGGAGAACCAATTAAGGCGGGGGGGGGGGTGGAACGAGCAGCTGTCTACCCTTAGCAGGAGGGTTGCTGATTAATTACCTCTCCTGCTGCTGCTGCTGCTGGCTGTCCAGCAGCAGACTGAAGGTGGCTGCTGCTGTGCGCAGGTATATAAAGGCTCAGAGCCTATTATGACACGCGCAGCCAGCGTTCCATTGCCACATTCCGTCTACTGCAGGCGGGATACCTGGATGGCTGAATGTCACTGAGAAGCTCACAGAGACCGCCATAAGCAACAGTTTAAAAGAATGCCACAGACTAATCAACCAAACTTTTTGGGTTGGTTTCTCTTTTATAGTCTGCAGGCATTAAATGAAAGAAGTCAGTGTTCCAGCAGAGGGAGACAACGTTTCAGAAAAGGCATTGTAGCAAACCAAAAAAGAAATTTTAAGCGCAGCAGAGTAACCAGCTCACATACCTGTTAGCTCAGGTGAGTTTAAAAGGCTGCTGTTGATAACAAGGGCATTTGCTAAATAGATGGTGTGTGTGCAACAATATACTGAAAGGTCAATTATATTGTGCAGCTTATCTCACCACCTGTAGTTATTTAGGTGAAAGCTCCAAAATGCTTGCCTAATATGTCTGTTTATCCAAAAGGAAGTATAGAGGGAGAGCTAGATAGATAGCATTGCATTACATTACATTACATGGCAATGCAATGCACAGTTGCTGAAGTTGAACCAAAATGAGCTTGTCATCTGGCTTCTGCAACTTTTAACATGAAAAATCCAATGAGGAGAAGAAAAGCAAAGCCAAAGAGTCCATCCCAAAATCCGACAAACAAGCAAAATGAACAAAAAGCATTGAATTCAATTCTTTCTGATTTTAGAAACTGCATTAAAGAAGGGGTGCACCGGTCCTGGAGATACTGCAATACCAGGTCAATGCGTGGAGTGGACAGAGCAAGCTCTTTTTCCATCTCCCTGTTCTAAAAATCCATTTAATATATGGTCCCCAGATAGGGGACGTATCAGATATTAAACTGATAAGAACAGATACTACACTTGATCTTAGCCAAAAGGCCGAGAAGCGATAACCAGAATTGGTTTCCGACTACGGTGCCACCCAAGGATTCTGAAAAGTCCATTTGTGGAGATGGCCACCTGGACTCCCGTTAAGAAGACATGCTGTCAACCTCTAGATCCCTCACATGCCTGCACTTTTCGGCTTGCTGCTGCTGCAATCCACGCGTTTTAGATCTGCATAACTCCACCTCTTTTAGCACAGTACCCTCAACCCCCGGCTGTTCCCACCCGCCTCAACACCGTTGGAAGGGAGGAGAACCAATTAAGGCGGGGGGGGGGGGGGGTGGAACGAGCAGCTGTCTACCCTTAGCAGGAGGGTTGCTGATTAATTACCTCTCCTGCTGCTGCTGGCTGTCCAGCAGCAGACTGAAGGTGGCTGCTGCTGTGCGCAGGTATATAAAGGCTCAGAGCCTATTATGACACGCGCAGCCAGCGTTCCATTGCCACATTCCGTCTACTGCAGGCGGGATACCTGGATGGCTGAATGTCACTGAGAAGCTCACAGAGACCGCCATAAGCAACAGTTTAAAAGAATGCCACAGACTAATCAACCAAACTTTTTGGGTTGGTTTCTCTTTTATAGTCTGCAGGCATTAAATGAAAGAAGTCAGTGTTCAAGCAGAGGGAGACAATATTTCAGAAAAGGCATTGTAGCAAACCAAAAAAGAAATTTTAAGCGCAGCAGAGTAACCAGCTCACATACCTGTTAGCTCAGGTGAGTTTAAAAGGCTGCTGTTGATAACAAGGGCATTTGCTAAATAGATGGTGTGTGTGCAACAATATACTGAAAGGTCAATTATATTGTGCAGCTTATCTCACCACCTGTAGTTATTTAGGTGAAAGCTCCAAAATGCTTGCCTAATATGTCTGTTTATCCAAAAGGAAGTATAGAGGGAGAGCTAGATAGATAGCATTGCATTACATTACATTACATGGCAATGCAATGCACAGTTGCTGAAGTTGAACCAAAATGAGCTTGTCATCTGGCTTCTGCAACTTTTAACATGAAAAATCCAATGAGGAGAAGAAAAGCAAAGCCAAAGAGTCCATCCCAAAATCCGACAAACAAGCAAAATGAACAAAAAGCATTGAATTCAATTCTTTCTGATTTTAGAAACTGCATTAAAGAAGGGGTGCACCGGTCCTGGAGATACTGCAATACCAGGTCAATGCGTGGAGTGGACAGAGCAAGCTCTTTTTCCATCTCCCTGTTCTAAAAATCCATTTAATATATGGTCCCCAGATAGGGGACGTATCAGATATTAAACTGATAAGAACAGATACTACACTTGATCTTAGCCAAAAGGCCGAGAAGCGATAACCAGAATTGGTTTCCGACTACGGTGCCACCCAAGGATTCTGAAAAGTCCATTTGTGGAGATGGCCACCTGGACTCCCGTTAAGAAGACATGCTGTCAACCTCTAGATCCCTCACATGCCTGCACTTTTCGGCTTGCTGCTGCTGCAATCCACGCGTTTTAGATCTGCATAACTCCACCTCTTTTAGCACAGTACCCTCAACCCCCGGCTGTTCCCACCCGCCTCAACACCGTTGGAAGGGAGGAGAACCAATTAAGGCGGGGGGGGGGGTGGAACGAGCAGCTGTCTACCCTTAGTAGGAGGGTTGCTGATTAATTACCTCTCCTGCTGCTGCTGCTGCTGGCTGTCCAGCAGCAGACTGAAGGTGGCTGCTGCTGTGCGCAGGTATATAAAGGCTCAGAGCCTATTATGACACGCGCAGCCAGCGTTCCATTGCCACATTCCGTCTACTGCAGGCGGGATACCTGGATGGCTGAATGTCACTGAGAAGCTCACAGAGACCGCCATAAGCAACAGTTTAAAAGAATGCCACAGACTAATCAACCAAACTTTTTGGGTTGGTTTCTCTTTTATAGTCTGCAGGCATTAAATGAAAGAAGTCAGTGTTCCAGCAGAGGGAGACAACGTTTCAGAAAAGGCATTGTAGCAAACCAAAAAAGAAATTTTAAGCGCAGCAGAGTAACCAGCTCACATACCTGTTAGCTCAGGTGAGTTTAAAAGGCTGCTGTTGATAACAAGGGCATTTGCTAAATAGATGGTGTGTGTGCAACAATATACTGAAAGGTCAATTATATTGTGCAGCTTATCTCACCACCTGTAGTTATTTAGGTGAAAGCTCCAAAATGCTTGCCTAATATGTCTGTTTATCCAAAAGGAAGTATAGAGGGAGAGCTAGATAGATAGCATTGCATTACATTACATTACATGGCAATGCAATGCACAGTTGCTGAAGTTGAACCAAAATGAGCTTGTCATCTGGCTTCTGCAACTTTTAACATGAAAAATCCAATGAGGAGAAGAAAAGCAAAGCAAAAGAGTCCATCCCAAAATCCGACAAACAAGCAAAATGAACAAAAAGCATTGAATTCAATTCTTTCTGATTTTAGAAACTGCATTAAAGAAGGGGTGCACCGGTCCTGGAGATACTGCAATACCAGGTCAATGCGTGGAGTGGACAGAGCAAGCTCTTTTTCCATCTCCCTGTTCTAAAAATCCATTTAATATATGGTCCCCAGATAGGGGACGTATCAGATATTAAACTGATAAGAACAGATACTACACTTGATCTTAGCCAAAAGGCCGAGAAGCGATTACCAGAATTGGTTTCCGACTACGGTGCCACCCAAGGATTCTGAAAAGTCCATTTGTGGAGATGGCCACCTGGACTCCCGTTAAGAAGACATGCTGTCAACCTCTAGATCCCTCACATGCCTGCACTTTTCGGCTTGCTGCTGCTGCAATCCACGCATTTTAGATCTGCATAACTCCACCTCTTTTAGCACAGTACCCTCAACCCCCGGCTGTTCCCACCCGCCTCAACACCGTTGGAAGGGAGGAGAACCAATTAAGGCGGGGGGGGGGTGGAACGAGCAGCTGTCTACCCTTAGCAGGAGGGTTGCTGATTAATTACCTCTCCTGCTGCTGCTGCTGCTGACTGTCCAGCAGCAGACTGAAGGTGGCTGCTGCTGTGCGCAGGTATATAAAGGCTCAGAGCCTATTATGACACGCGCAGCCAGCGTTCCATTGCCACATTCCGTCTACTGCAGGCGGGATACCTGGATGGCTGAATGTCACTGAGAAGCTCACAGAGACCGCCATAAGCAACAGTTTAAAAGAATGCCACAGACTAATCAAACAAACTTTTTGGGTTGGTTTCTCTTTTATAGTCTGCAGGCATTAAATGAAAGAAGTCAGTGTTCCAGCAGAGGGAGACAACGTTTCAGAAAAGGCATTGTAGCAAACCAAAAAAGAAATTTTAAGCGCAGCAGAGTAACCAGCTCACATACCTGTTAGCTCAGGTGAGTTTAAAAGGCTGCTGTTGATAACAAGGGCATTTGCTAAATAGATGGTGTGTGTGCAACAATATACTGAAAGGTCAATTATATTGTGCAGCTTATCTCACCACCTGTAGTTATTTAGGTGAAAGCTCCAAAATGCTTGCCTAATATGTCTGTTTATCCAAAAGGAAGTATAGAGGGAGAGCTAGATAGATAGCATTGCATTACATTACATTACATGGCAATGCAATGCACAGTTGCTGAAGTTGAACCAAAATGAGCTTGTCATCTGGCTTCTGCAACTTTTAACATGAAAAATCCAATGAGGAGAAGAAAAGCAAAGCCAAAGAGTCCATCCCAAAATCCGACAAACAAGCAAAATGAACAAAAAGCATTGAATTCAATTCTTTCTGATTTTAGAAACTGCATTAAAGAAGGGGTGCACCGGTCCTGGAGATACTGCAATACCAGGTCAATGCGTGGAGTGGACAGAGCAAGCTCTTTTTCCATCTCCCTGTTCTAAAAATCCATTTAATATATGGTCCCCAGATAGGGGACGTATCAGATATTAAACTGATAAGAACAGATACTACACTTGATCTTAGCCAAAAGGCCGAGAAGCGATAACCAGAATTGGTTTCCGACTACGGTGCCACCCAAGGATTCTGAAAAGTCCATTTGTGGAGATGGCCACCTGGACTCCCGTTAAGAAGACATGCTGTCAACCTCTAGATCCCTCACATGCCTGCACTTTTCGGCTTGCTGCTGCTGCAATCCACGCGTTTTAGATCTGCATAACTCCACCTCTTTTAGCACAGTACCCTCAACCCCCGGCTGTTCCCACCCGCCTCAACACCGTTGGAAGGGAGGAGAACCAATTAAGGCGGGGGGGGGGTGGAACGAGCAGCTGTCTACCCTTAGCAGGAGGGTTGCTGATTAATTACCTCTCCTGCTGCTGCTGCTGCTGGCTGTCCAGCAGCAGACTGAAGGTGGCTGCTGCTGTGCGCAGGTATATAAAGGCTCAGAGCCTATTATGACACGCGCAGCCAGCGTTCCATTGCCACATTCCGTCTACTGCAGGCGGGATACCTGGATGGCTGAATGTCACTGAGAAGCTCACAGAGACCGCCATAAGCAACAGTTTAAAAGAATGCCACAGACTAATCAACCAAACTTTTTGGGTTGGTTTCTCTTTTATAGTCTGCAGGCATTAAATGAAAGAAGTCAGTGTTCCAGCAGAGGGAGACAACGTTTCAGAAAAGGCATTGTAGCAAACCAAAAAAGAAATTTTAAGCGCAGCAGAGAAACCAGCTCACATACCTGTTAGCTCAGGTGAGTTTAAAAGGCTGCTGTTGATAACAAGGGCATTTGCTAAATAGATGGTGTGTGTGCAACAATATACTGAAAGGTCAATTATATTGTGCAGCTTATCTCACCACCTGTAGTTATTTAGGTGAAAGCTCCAAAATGCTTGCCTAATATGTCTGTTTATCCAAAAGGAAGTATAGAGGGAGAGCTAGATAGATAGCATTGCATTACATTACATTACATGGCAATGCAATGCACAGTTGCTGAAGTTGAACCAAAATGAGCTTGTCATCTGGCTTCTGCAACTTTTAACATGAAAAATCCAATGAGGAGAAGAAAAGCAAAGCCAAAGAGTCCATCCCAAAATCCGACAAACAAGCAAAATGAACAAAAAGCATTGAATTCAATTCTTTCTGATTTTAGAAACTGCATTAAAGAAGGGGTGCACCGGTCCTGGAGATACTGCAATACCAGGTCAATGCGTGGAGTGGACAAAGCAAGCTCTTTTTCCATCTCCCTGTTCTAAAAATCCATTTAATATATGGTCCCCAGATAGGGGACGTATCAGATATTAAACTGATAAGAACAGATTTTTTTTTTTTTATCGAAAGCCCGAATTCGTGTACAAAACCCGAGTGCGCTTAAAAAAGTGACAAATGCCACAAAAAAAGTGCACTAGGATGCTGGTCTTCTTGAAACCCTCTCCAAAAGGAGAAGGGTCCCCCAAACCATTCCCCGTCCCTCCGAGCCAAAAGGCCACAGCGAGGAACAGGGACAAAAAGCCACCTCCAGCCGAAGCCAGAGGCGACCCAATCTTACCCCCAGCACCTGCCCGAGTTCTCACCCGAGCAAGGCACTGGGAGCCAAAGACTGTGCTCCCCTCCCGGAAGAGGGGAGCCAACAACGCTCTCCTCCCGAAAGAGGAGAGCCAGGGGGGTTCAGGGGGGAGCGGAACCTGATGGCCACACACTCCCCCCCTAGACCTGCCAAGAGAGGAACCCGTAAGGTAACCGCATCCCGACAAAATCCTAGTAGGACGTGACACACGTGAATAAGTGGACACACAGTGACAAAGAAATTAAATAAATAGTGAAGGTTTCACAGTATAATACTGCCCGGACCTTCGACCGGGAATTGAAAAATTCCCCATCCTAAGACCAGAAGGCCCGGAATAAGGGTGTGTGCAAAGAAAGAAAATTTGAAGTGCTTGTGCAAATGTGCCATAAACTCAAGTGGGGTTCCCAATCCCAGTGAGTTAAGGCACCCCAGGGTCACCACTCCTGGGGCACTTCACACTTCGGGCTTTCGATCTTCCCCGGCCCAATGGCGTCGATCCTGGGGGGCCATGCTTTCCACCAGATGACTATATTAGCCACCTGGCGTACTAACAAGCGCCTAAACCCCAGTGTGCATAATGTATCAATCTACTAGGGCGGCCAACATCCAAAACCGCCTTTTCGAAAGATACTACACTTGATCTTAGCCAAAAGGCCGAGAAGCGATAACCAGAATTGGTTTCCGACTACGGTGCCACCCAAGGATTCTGAAAAGTCCATTTGTGGAGATGGCCACCTGGACTCCCGTTAAGAAGACATGCTGTCAACCTCTAGATCCCTCACATGCCTGCACTTTTCGGCTTGCTGCTGCTGCAATCCACGCGTTTTAGATCTGCATAACTCCACCTCTTTTAGCACAGTACCCTCAACCCCCGGCTGTTCCCACCCGCCTCAACACCGTTGGAAGGGAGGAGAACCAATTAAGGCGGGGGGGGGGGTGGAACGAGCAGCTGTCTACCCTTAGCAGGAGGGTTGCTGATTAATTACCTCTCCTGCTGCTGCTGCTGCTGGCTGTCCAGCAGCAGACTGAAGGTGGCTGCTGCTGTGCGCAGGTATATAAAGGCTCAGAGCCTATTATGACACGCGCAGCCAGCGTTCCATTGCCACATTCCGTCTACTGCAGGCGGGATACCTGGATGGCTGAATGTCACTGAGAAGCTCACAGAGACCGCCATAAGCAACAGTTTAAAAGAATGCCACAGACTAATCAACCAAACTTTTTGGGTTGGTTTCTCTTTTATAGTCTGCAGGCATTAAATGAAAGAAGTCAGTGTTCCAGCAGAGGGAGACAACGTTTCAGAAAAGGCATTGTAGCAAACCAAAAAAGAAATTTTAAGCGCAGCAGAGTAACCAGCTCACATACCTGTTAGCTCAGGTGAGTTTAAAAGGCTGCTGTTGATAACAAGGGCATTTGCTAAATAGATGGTGTGTGTGCAACAATATACTGAAAGGTCAATTATATTGTGCAGCTTATCTCACCACCTGTAGTTATTTAGGTGAAAGCTCCAAAATGCTTGCCTAATATGTCTGTTTATCCAAAAGGAAGTATAGAGGGAGAGCTAGATAGATAGCATTGCATTACATTACATTACATGGCAATGCAATGCACAGTTGCTGAAGTTGAACCAAAATGAGCTTGTCATCTGGCTTCTGCAACTTTTAACATGAAAAATCCAATGAGGAGAAGAAAAGCAAAGCCAAAGAGTCCATCCCAAAATCCGACAAACAAGCAAAATGAACAAAAAGCATTGAATTCAATTCTTTCTGATTTTAGAAACTGCATTAAAGAAGGGGTGCACCGGTCCTGGAGATACTGCAATACCAGGTCAATGCGTGGAGTGGACAGAGCAAGCTCTTTTTCCATCTCCCTGTTCTAAAAATCCATTTAATATATGGTCCCCAGATAGGGGACGTATCAGATATAGTGTTGAGCCACCCCCGTAGTGTTCGGGTTCGGTTCGGTTCGTCGAACACCGGGATGTTCGAGGAACTGTTCGTCGAACTGTTCGTCGAACACCTTAGAACACCGTCGAACACCGTTAAAACCAATGGCAGGCAAACAAAAACACATAGAAACACATAGAAAACACCTGCAAAGGTGTCCAAAAGCTGACAAACTGCTCAGAAGACACTCTCTTTAAAAAAGCCGGCCGGCAAATTCAGCAGCGGCATACACCGGTACCCGACAATTTAGACAAGAAGGAATAGAGCATCACACATAGATTAGATAGATAGAAACATGTCAGTCACACATATAAGAAGCACAGTGACAGTGTTGGTTACTGCACTTGTCATTTAGTGTAAAGGATTTATTAAAAAAAATATTAGTGTTTTCATGCACTGTCTCTTTAAAAAAGCCGGCCGGCAATTCAGCATCTGTACCCGACAATTTAGAACAGAAAGAATAGAGCTTCACACATAGATTAGATAGATAGAAACATGTCAGTCACATATATAATAAGTACAGTGATAGTGTTGCTTACTGTACTTGTCATTTAGTGTAAAGGATTTATTTAAAAAAATAATAGTGTTTTCATGCACTGTCTCTTTAAAAAAGCCGGCCGGCAATTCAGCAGCGGTACCCGACAATTTATAACAGACAGAATAGAGCTTCACACATAGATTAGATAGATAGAAACATGTCAGTCACATATATATGAAGTACAGTGATAGTGTTGGTTACTGTACTTGTCATTTAGTATTAAAATAAAGGATTTATTATTAAAAAAATTGGCGTGGGGTTCCCCTTAATTTTAGGCTCTAGCGGAGGTTAAGCAGACGGCTGGGGCAGATGTTTGAAGCCTGGGAAGGGGGTAATACCCACGGAGCTTCCCAGGCTACTAATATCAGCCCCCAGCTGAATACATAGCCTTTACTAGCTATTAAAATGGGGGACCCCCCCAAAAAAATGACGTGGGGTCCCCCCTAATTTAATAGCTAGCAAAGGCTAGGCAGACAGCTGGGGGTTGATATTAATAGCCCAGGAAGGGAGCCATGAATATTGGCCCCCTCCCAGGCTAGAAACACCAGCCGTCAGCCGCCCCAGAAATGGCGCATTCATAGGATGCGCCAATTCTGGCACTTAGCCTCGCTCTTCCACGCTGCCCTGGTGCGGTGGCAGGGGGTAATAGGGTTGGGGTTGATGTCAGCTTATAATGCCAGCTGACATCAAGCCCAGGTTAGTAATGTAGAGGCGTCTATAAGACACCGCCATTACTAACCCCATAGTCAAAGTTAAAAAAAACACAAACACCCAGAATAAAGTCCTTTAATTGAAATAAAGACACAATCCTTTATTGTTCTAAATTAAACCATACTTACCATCACGCCCATTCCAGCTGAAGCCAACGATCTCCTGCAATAAAAGAAAAATAATAAAGCAACCTCATCCTTACGTTTCCATGGTTCCCACGACAGCTTCAGCTCTGCTACATCGAGATGACAGGCTGGACCGCAGCAGAACGCTGCCATCCAGCCTGTCATCCCGCAGACACTGAGAAGCGCAGGCTTGCTTGCGCTGCTCAGCGTCTCTCTGTGACGACATCCAGAAGAGCCGAGTTCATGTCCAATGAACTCGGCTCACCTCATGCACGTCACTGACAGCGTGGGAAAATTCTCACGCTGAAGCGCTGATTGCAGGAGAATTTTCCCACGCTGTCAGTGACGTGCATGAGGTGAGCCGAGTTCATTGGACATGACCTCGGCTCATCTGGATGCCGT
Organism: Phyllobates terribilis; assembly: GCF_046119375.1. NCBI lineage: Eukaryota > Metazoa > Chordata > Amphibia > Anura > Dendrobatidae > Phyllobates > Phyllobates terribilis. The sequence goes on along the minus strand of NW_027362898.1, from coordinate 211,472 downwards.
CACAGCGAGACAGTGAGGAGCGCAAGCATGCCTGCGCTTCTCAGTGTCTGCGGGATGACAGACTGGATGGCAGCGTTCTGCTGCGGTCCAGCCAGTCATCTCGATGTAGCAGAGCTGAAGCTGTCGTGGGAACCATGGAAAGGTAAGGATGAGGTTGGTTTATTATTTTTCTTTTATTGCAGGAGATCGTTGGCTTCAGCTGGAATGGGTGTGATGGTAAGTATGGTTTAATTTAGAACAATAAAGAATTGTGTCTTTATTTCAATTAAAGGACTTTATTCTGGGTGTTGTGTTTTTTTTAAATACTTTACTAGAAATTCATGGCGGTCATGTCTAATACTGGCGTGACCCCATGAATTTTGGGCTTGGGGCCAGCTGATAATACCAAGCTGGCCCTAACCCCTTTATTACCCAGTGAGCCACCGCACCAGGGCCCTGGATGAGTTGGGCACAGCGCCAGAAGATGGCGCTTCTATGAAAGCGCCATTTTCCGGGGTGGCTGCGGACTGCAATTTGTAGCGGGGGGGGGCCCAGAAAGCTTGGGCCTCCCTGCGCTGCAGATTCCAGCCCCCAGCTGCCTAGTTGTACCTGGCTGGACACAAAAATAGGGCGAAGCCCCACGTACTTTTTTTTTAAATTATTTCATGAAATTCATGAAATAATTAAGAAAAAAAGGGCTTCCCTATATTGTTGTGTCCGGCCAGGTACAAATAGGCAGCTGGTGGATGGGGGCAGCCCGTTCCTGCCTGCTGTACCTGGCTGGACACAAATATAGTGCGAAGCCCCACTTAAATTTTTTTAAATTATTTCAGGAAATTCATGAAATAATTTAAAAAAAATTGACGTGGGGCTTCGCACTATATTTGTGTCCAGCCAGGTACAGCAGGCAGGAACGGGCTGCCCCCAACCACCAGCTGCCTATTTGTACCTGGCCGGACACAACAATATAGGGAAGCCCTTTTTTTCTTAATTATTTCATGAAATAATTTAAAGAAAATTGACGTGGGGCTTCGCCCTGTTTTTGTGTCCAGCCAGGTACAACTAGGCAGCTGGGGGCTGGAATCCGCAGCGCAGGGAGGCCCAAGCTTTCTGGGCCCCCCCCCGCTGCAAATTGCAGTCCGCAGCCATCCCGGAAAATGGCGCGTTCATAGAAGCGCCATCTTCTGGCGCTGTACCCAACTCATCCAGGGCCCTGATGCGGTGGCTCACTGGGTAATAAAGGGGTTAGGGCCAGCTTGGCATTATCAGCTGGCCCTAAGCCCGAAATTCATGGGGTCACGCCAATATTAGACATGACCACCATGAATTTCTAGTAAAGTATTTAAAAAAAACACAACACCCAGAAAAAAGTCCTTTAATTGAAATAAAGACACAATTCTTTATTGTTCTAAATTAAACCATACTTACCATCACACCCATTCCAGCTGAAGCCAACGATCTCCTGAAATAAAAGAAAAATAATAAAGCAACATCATCCTTACCTTTCCATGGTTCCCATGACAGCTTCAGCTCTGCTACATCGAGATGACAGGCTGGACCGCAGCAGAACGCTGCCATCCAGCCTGTCATCCCGCAGACACTGAGAAGCGCAGGCTTGCTTGCGCTCCACAGTGTCTCTCTGTGAGGGCATCCAGATGAGCCGAGTTAATGTCCAATGAACTCGGCTCACCTCATGCACGTCACTGACAGCGTGGGAAAATTCTCCTGCACTCAGCGCTTCAGCGTGGGAGAATTCTCACACTGAAGCGCTGAGTGCAGGAGAATTCTCCCACGCTGTCAGTGACGTGCAGGAGGTGAGCTGAGTTCATTGGACATGAGCTCACCTTATGCACGTCACTGACAGCGTGGGAAAATTTTCCTGCACTCACCGCTTCAGCGTGAGAATTTTCCCACGCTGTCAGTGACGTGCATGAGGTGAGCCGAGTTCATTGGACATGAACTCGGCTCATCTGGATGTCGTCACAGAGAGACGCTGAGCAGCGCAAGCAAGCCTGCGCTTCTCAGTGTCTGCGGGATGACAGGCTGGATGGCAGCGTTCTGCTGCGGTCCAGCCTGTCATCTCGATGTAGCAGAGCTGAAGCTGTCGTGGGAACCATGGAAAGGTAAGGATGAGGTTGCTTTATTATTTTTCTTTTATTGCAGGAGATCGTTGGCTTCAGCTGGAATGGGCGTGACGGTAAGTATGGTTTAATTTAGAACAATAAAGGATTGTGTCTTTATTTCAATTAAAGGACTTTATTCTGGGTGTTTGTGTTTTTTTTAACTTTGACTATGGGGTTAGTAATGGGGGTGTCTTATAGACGCCTCTCCATTACTAACCTGGGCTTGATGTCAGCTGGCATTATAAGCTGACATCAACCCCAACCCTATTACCCCCTGCCACCGCACCAGGGCAGCGTGGAAGAGCGAGGCTAAGTGCCAGAATTGGCGCATCCTATGAATGCGCCATTTCTGGGGCGGCTGACGGCTGGTGTTTCTAGCCTGGGAGGGGGCCAATATTCATGGCTCCCTTCCTGGGCTATTAATATCAGCCCCCAGCTGTCTGCCTAGCCTTTGCTAGCTATTAAATTAGGGGGGACCCCACGTCATTTTTTTGGGGGGGTCCCCCATTTTAATAGCTAGTAAAGGCTATGTATTCAGCTGGGGGCTGATATTAGTAGCCTGGGAAGCTCCGTGGGTATTACCCCCTTCCCAGGCTTCAAACATCTGCCCCAGCCGTCTGCTTAACCTCCGCTAGAGCCTAAAATTAAGGGGAACCCCACGCCTATTTTCTTAATAATAAATCCTTTATTTTAATACTAAATGACAAGTACAGTAACCAACACTATCACTGTACTTCATATATATGTGACTGACATGTTTCTATCTATCTAATCTATGTGTGAAGCTCTATTCTGTCTGTTATAAATTGTCGGGTACCGCTGCTGAATTGCCCGCCGGCTTTTTTAAAGAGACGGTGCATGAAAACACTATTATTTTTTTTGATAAATCCTTTACGCTAAATGACAAGTACAGTAAGCAACACTGTCACTGTACTTCATATATATGTGGCTGACATGTTTCTATCTATCTAATCTATGTGTGATTCTCTATTCTTTCTATTCTAAATTGTCGGGTACCGCTGCTGAATTGCCGGCCGGCTTTTTTAAAGAGACGGTGCATGAAAACACTATTATTTTTTTTGATAAATCCTTTACACTAAATGACAAGTACAGTAAGCAACACTGTCACTGTACTTCATATATATGTGGCTGACATGTTTCTATCTATCTAATCTATGTGTGAAGCTCTATTCTGTCTGTTATAAATTGTCGGGTACCGCTGCTGAATTGCCCGCCGGCTTTTTTAAAGAGACGGTGCATGAAAACACTATTATTTTTTTTGATAAATCCTTTACGCTAAATGACAAGTACAGTAAGCAACACTGTCACTGTACTTCATATATATGTGGCTGACATGTTTCTATCTATCTAATCTATGTGTGATTCTCTATTCTTTCTATTCTAAATTGTCGGGTACCGCTGCTGAATTGCCGGCCGGCTTTTTTAAAGAGACGGTGCATGAAAACACTATTATTTTTTTTGATAAATCCTTTACGCTAAATGACAAGTACAGTAAGCAACACTGTCACTGTACTTCATATATATGTGACTGACATGTTTATATCTATCTAATCTATGTGTGAAGCTCTATTCTTTCGGTTCTAAATTGTCGGGTACCGGTGTATGCCGCTGATGAATTGCCGGCTTTTCATGTTTCACTGTTGGCACTGTTCCCATCGATTTGGGCAATCACTGTAATGCCACAACCACCATGGCTGCGGCATTACAGTGAGTGGCAGACAATCCCTGCATGATTGGTGCTCTAAATAGCGCCAGACATGCAGGACACGCTTTTGGTGCACGAACAGTTATCGAACATAACCTCGAACAGCCGAATTTTTTGCAAATCGTTCGGGTTCGTGGAACAACTCGAACACCGCCCAAAACAGCTCGAATTTGAGATTGGCGAACAGTTCTAGTCGAACACCGCTCATCTCTAATCAGATATTAAACTGATAAGAACAGATACTACACTTGATCTTAGCCAAAAGGCCGAGAAGCGATAACCAGAATTGGTTTCCGACTACGGTGCCACCCAAGGATTCTGAAAAGTCCATTTGTGGAGATGGCCACCTGGACTCCCGTTAAGAAGACATGCTGTCAACCTCTAGATCCCTCACATGCCTGCACTTTTCGGCTTGCTGCTGCTGCAATCCACGCGTTTTAGATCTGCATAACTCCACCTCTTTTAGCACAGTACCCTCAACCCCCGGCTGTTCCCACCCGCCTCAACACCGTTGGAAGGGAGGAGAACCAATTAAGGCGGGGGGGGGGGGTGGAACGAGCAGCTGTCTACCCTTAGCAGGAGGGTTGCTGATTAATTACCTCTCCTGCTGCTGCTGCTGCTGGCTGTCCAGCAGCAGACTGAAGGTGGCTGCTGCTGTGCGCAGGTATATAAAGGCTCAGAGCCTATTATGACACGCGCAGCCAGCGTTCCATTGCCACATTCCGTCTACTGCAGGCGGGATACCTGGATGGCTGAATGTCACTGAGAAGCTCACAGAGACCGCCATAAGCAACAGTTTAAAAGAATGCCACAGACTAATCAACCAAACTTTTTGGGTTGGTTTCTCTTTTATAGTCTGCAGGCATTAAATGAAAGAAGTCAGTGTTCCAGCAGAGGGAGACAACGTTTCAGAAAAGGCATTGTAGCAAACCAAAAAAGAAATTTTAAGCGCAGCAGAGTAACCAGCTCACATACCTGTTAGCTCAGGTGAGTTTAAAAGGCTGCTGCTGATAACAAGGGCATTTGCTAAATAGATGGTGTGTGTGCAACAATATACTGAAAGGTCAATTATATTGTGCAGCTTATCTCACCACCTGTAGTTATTTAGGTGAAAGCTCCAAAATGCTTGCCTAATATGTCTGTTTATCCAAAAGGAAGTATAGAGGGAGAGCTAGATAGATAGCATTGCATTACATTACATTACATGGCAATGCAATGCACAGTTGCTGAAGTTGAACCAAAATGAGCTTGTCATCTGGCTTCTGCAACTTTTAACATGAAAAATCCAATGAGGAGAAGAAAAGCAAAGCCAAAGAGTCCATCCCAAAATCCGACAAACAAGCAAAATGAACAAAAAGCATTGAATTCAATTCTTTCTGATTTTAGAAACTGCATTAAAGAAGGGGTGCACCGGTCCTGGAGATACTGCAATACCAGGTCAATGCGTGGAGTGGACAGAGCAAGCTCTTTTTCCATCTCCCTGTTCTAAAAATCCATTTAATATATGGTCCCCAGATAGGGGACGTATCAGATATTAAACTGATAAGAACAGATACTACACTTGATCTTAGCCAAAAGGCCGAGAAGCGATAACCAGAATTGGTTTCCGACTACGATGCCACCCAAGGATTCTGAAAAGTCCATTTGTGGAGATGGCCACCTGGACTCCCGTTAAGAAGACATGCTGTCAACCTCTAGATCCCTCACATGCCTGCACTTTTCGGCTTGCTGCTGCTGCAATCCACGCGTTTTAGATCTGCATAACTCCACCTCTTTTAGCACAGTACCCTCAACCCCCGGCTGTTCCCACCCGCCTCAACACCGTTGGAAGGGAGGAGAACCAATTAAGGCGGGGGGGGGGGGTGGAACGAGCAGCTGTCTACCCTTAGCAGGAGGGTTGCTGATTAATTACCTCTCCTGCTGCTGCTGCTGCTGGCTGTCCAGCAGCAGACTGAAGGTGGCTGCTGCTGTGCGCAGGTATCTAAAGGCTCAGAGCCTATTATGACACGCGCAGCCAGCGTTCCATTGCCACATTCCGTCTACTGCAGGCGGGATACCTGGATGGCTGAATGTCACTGAGAAGCTCACAGAGACCGCCATAAGCAACAGTTTAAAAGAATGCCACAGACTAATCAACCAAACTTTTTGGGTTGGTTTCTCTTTTATAGTCTGCAGGCATTAAATGAAAGAAGTCAGTGTTCCAGCAGAGGGAGACAACGTTTCAGAAAAGGCATTGTAGCAAACCAAAAAAGAAATTTTAAGCGCAGCAGAGTAACCAGCTCACATACCTGTTAGCTCAGGTGAGTTTAAAAGGCTGCTGTTGATAACAAGGGCATTTGCTAAATAGATGGTGTGTGTGCAACAATATACTGAAAGGTCAATTATATTGTGCAGCTTATCTCACCACCTGTAGTTATTTAGGTGAAAGCTCCAAAATGCTTGCCTAATATGTCTGTTTATCCAAAAGGAAGTATAGAGGGAGAGCTAGATAGATAGCATTGCATTACATTACATTACATGGCAATGCAATGCACAGTTGCTGAAGTTGAACCAAAATGAGCTTGTCATCTGGCTTCTGCAACTTTTAACATGAAAAATCCAATGAGGAGAAGAAAAGCAAAGCCAAAGAGTCCATCCCAAAATCCGACAAACAAGCAAAATGAACAAAAAGCATTGAATTCAATTCTTTCTGATTTTAGAAACTGCATTAAAGAAGGGGTGCACCGGTCCTGGAGATACTGCAATACCAGGTCAATGCGTGGAGTGGACAGAGCAAGCTCTTTTTCCATCTCCCTGTTCTAAAAATCCATTTAATATATGGTCCCCAGATAGGGGACGTATCAGATATTAAACTGATAAGAACAGATACTACACTTGATCTTAGCCAAAAGGCCGAGAAGCGATAACCAGAATTGGTTTCCGACTACGGTGCCACCCAAGGATTCTGAAAAGTCCATTTGTGGAGATGGCCACCTGGACTCCCGTTAAGAAGACATGCTGTCAACCTCTAGATCCCTCACATGCCTGCACTTTTCGGCTTGCTGCTGCTGCAATCCACGCGTTTTAGATCTGCATAACTCCACCTCTTTTAGCACAGTACCCTCAACCCCCGGCTGTTCCCACCCGCCTCAACACCGTTGGAAGGGAGGAGAACCAATTAAGGCGGGGGGGGGGGGGGTGGAACGAGCAGCTGTCTACCCTTAGCAGGAGGGTTGCTGATTAATTACCTCTCCTGCTGCTGCTGCTGCTAGCTGTCCAGCAGCAGACTGAAGGTGGCTGCTGCTGTGCGCAGGTATATAAAGGCTCAGAGCCTATTATGACACGCGCAGCCAGCGTTCCATTGCCACATTCCGTCTACTGCAGGCGGGATACCTGGATGGCTGAATGTCACTGAGAAGCTCACAGAGACCGCCATAAGCAACAGTTTAAAAGAATGCCACAGACTAATCAACCAAACTTTTTGGGTTGGTTTCTCTTTTATAGTCTGCAGGCATTAAATGAAAGAAGTCAGTGTTCCAGCAGAGGGAGACAACGTTTCAGAAAAGGCATTGTAGCAAACCAAAAAAGAAATTTTAAGCGCAGCAGAGTAACCAGCTCACATACCTGTTAGCTCAGGTGAGTTTAAAAGGCTGCTGTTGATAACAAGGGCATTTGCTAAATAGATGGTGTGTGTGCAACAATATACTGAAAGGTCAATTGTATTGTGCAGCTTATCTCACCACCTGTAGTTATTTAGGTGAAAGCTCCAAAATGCTTGCCTAATATGTCTGTTTATCCAAAAGGAAGTATAGAGGGAGAGCTAGATAGATAGCATTGCATTACATTACATTACATGGCAATGCAATGCACAGTTGCTGAAGTTGAACCAAAATGAGCTTGTCATCTGGCTTCTGCAACTTTTAACATGAAAAATCCAATGAGGAGAAGAAAAGCAAAGCCAAAGAGTCCATCCCAAAATCCGACAAACAAGCAAAATGAACAAAAAGCATTGAATTCAATTCTTTCTGATTTTAGAAACTGCATTAAAGAAGGGGTGCACCGGTCCTGGAGATACTGCAATACCAGGTCAATGCGTGGAGTGGACAGAGCAAGCTCTTTTTCCTTCTCCCTGTTCTAAAAATCCATTTAATATATGGTCCCCAGATAGGGGACGTATCAGATATTAAACTGATAAGAACAGATACTACACTTGATCTTAGCCAAAAGGCCGAGAAGCGATAACCAGAATTGGTTTCCGACTACGGTGCCATCCAAGGATTCTGAAAAGTCCATTTGTGGAGATGGCCACCTGGACTCCCGTTAAGAAGACATGCTGTCAACCTCTAGATCCCTCACATGCCTGCACTTTTCGGCTTGCTGCTGCTGCAATCCACGCGTTTTAGATCTGCATAACTCCACCTCTTTTAGCACAGTACCCTCAACCCCCGGCTATTCCCACCCGCCTCAACACCGTTGGAAGGGAGGAGAACCAATTAAGGCGGGGGGGGGGGGTGGAACGAGCAGCTGTCTACCCTTAGCAGGAGGGTTGCTGATTAATTACCTCTCCTGCTGCTGCTGCTGCTGGCTGTCCAGCAGCAGACTGAAGGTGGCTGCTGCTGTGCGCAGGTATATAAAGGCTCAGAGCCTATTATGACACGCGCAGCCAGCGTTCCATTGCCACATTCCGTCTACTGCAGGCGGGATACCTGGATGGCTGAATGTCACTGAGAAGCTCACAGAGACCGCCATAAGCAACAGTTTAAAAGAATGCCACAGACTAATCAACCAAACTTTTTGGGTTGGTTTCTCTTTTATAGTCTGCAGGCATTAAATGAAAGAAGTCAGTGTTCCAGCAGAGGGAGACAACGTTTCAGAAAAGGCATTGTAGCAAACCAAAAAATAAATTTTAAGCGCAGCAGAGTAACCAGCTCACATACCTGTTAGCTCAGGTGAGTTTAAAAGGCTGCTGTTGATAACAAGGGCATTTGCTAAATAGATGGTGTGTGTGCAACAATATACTGAAAGGTCAATTATATTGTGCAGCTTATCTCACCACCTGTAGTTATTTAGGTGAAAGCTCCAAAATGCTTGCCTAATATGTCTGTTTATCCAAAAGGAAGTATAGAGGGAGAGCTAGATAGATAGCATTGCATTACATTACATTACATGGCAATGCAATGCACAGTTGCTGAAGTTGAACCAAAATGAGCTTGTCATCTGGCTTCTGCAACTTTTAACATGAAAAATCCAATGAGGAGAAGAAAAGCAAAGCCAAAGAGTCCATCCCAAAATCCGACAAACAAGCAAAATGAACAAAAAGCATTGAATTCAATTCTTTCTGATTTTAGAAACTGCATTAAAGAAGGGGTGCACCGGTCCTGGAGATACTGCAATACCAGGTCAATGCGTGGAGTGGACAGAGCAAGCTCTTTTTCCATCTCCCTGTTCTAAAAATCCATTTAATATATGGTCCCCAGATAGGGGACGTATCAGATATTAAACTGATAAGAACAGATACTACACTTGATCTTAGCCAAAAGGCCGAGAAGCGATAACCAGAATTGGTTTCCGACTACGGTGCCACCCAAGGATTCTGAAAAGTCCATTTGTGGAGATGGCCACCTGGACTCCCGTTAAGAAGACATGCTGTCAACCTCTAGATCCCTCACATGCCTGCACTTTTCGGCTTGCTGCTGCTGCAATCCACGCGTTTTAGATCTGCATAACTCCACCTCTTTTAGCACAGTACCCTCAACCCCCGGCTGTTCCCACCCGCCTCAACACCGTTGGAAGGGAGGAGAACCAATTAAGGCGGGGGGGGGGTGGAACGAGCAGCTGTCTACCCTTAGCAGGAGGGTTGCTGATTAATTACCTCTCCTGCTGCTGCTGCTGCTGGCTGTCCAGCAGCAGACTGAAGGTGGCTGCTGCTGTGCGCAGGTATATAAAGGCTCAGAGCCTATTATGACACGCGCAGCCAGCGTTCCATTGCCACATTCCGTCTACTGCAGGCGGGATACCTGGATGGCTGAATGTCACTGAGAAGCTCACAGAGACCGCCATAAGCAACAGTTTAAAAGAATGCCACAGACTAATCAACCAAACTTTTTGGGTTGGTTTCTCTTTTATAGTCTGCAGGCATTAAATGAAAGAAGTCAGTGTTCCAGCAGAGGGAGACAACGTTTCAGAAAAGGCATTGTAGCAAACCAAAAAAGAAATTTTAAGCGCAGCAGAGTAACCAGCTCACATACCTGTTAGCTCAGGTGAGTTTAAAAGGCTGCTGTTGATAACAAGGGCATTTGCTAAATAGATGGTGTGTGTGCAACAATATACTGAAAGGTCAATTATATTGTGCAGCTTATCTCACCACCTGTAGTTATTTAGGTGAAAGCTCCAAAATGCTTGCCTAATATGTCTGTTTATCCAAAAGGAAGTATAGAGGGAGAGCTAGATAGATAGCATTGCATTACATTACATTACATGGCAATGCAATGCACAGTTGCTGAAGTTGAACCAAAATGAGCTTGTCATCTGGCTTCTGCAATTTTTAACATGAAAAATCCAATGAGGAGAAGAAAAGCAAAGCCAAAGAGTCCATCCCAAAATCCGACAAACAAGCAAAATGAACAAAAAGCATTGAATTCAATTCTTTCTGATTTTAGAAACTGCATTAAAGAAGGGGTGCACCGGTCCTGGAGATACTGCAATACCAGGTCAATGCGTGGAGTGGACAGAGCAAGCTCTTTTTCCATCTCCCTGTTCTAAAAATCCATTTAATATATGGTCCCCAGATAGGGGACGTATCAGATATTAAACTGATAAGAACAGATACTACACTTGATCTTAGCCAAAAGGCCGAGAAGCGATAACCAGAATTGGTTTCCGACTACGGTGCCACCCAAGGATTCTGAAAAGTCCATTTGTGGAGATGGCCACCTGGACTCCCGTTAAGAAGACATGCTGTCAACCTCTAGATCCCTCACATGCCTGCACTTTTCGGCTTGCTGCTGCTGCAATCCACGCGTTTTAGATCTGCATAACTCCACCTCTTTTAGCACAGTACCCTCAACGCCCGGCTGTTCCCACCCGCCTCAACACCGTTGGAAGGGAGGAGAACCAATTAAGGCGGGGGGGGGGGTGGAACGAGCAGCTGTCTACCCTTAGCAGGAGGGTTGCTGATTAATTACCTCTCCTGCTGCTGCTGCTGCTGGCTGTCCAGCAGCAGACTGAAGGTGGCTGCTGCTGTGCGCAGGTATATAAAGGCTCAGAGCCTATTATGACACGCGCAGCCAGCGTTCCATTGCCACATTCCGTCTACTGCAGGCGGGATACCTGGATGGCTGAATGTCACTGAGAAGCTCACAGAGACCGCCATAAGCAACAGTTTAAAAGAATGCCACAGACTAATCAACCAAACTTTTTGGGTTGGTTTCTCTTTTATAGTCTGCAGGCATTAAATGAAAGAAGTCAGTGTTCCAGCAGAGGGAGACAACGTTTCAGAAAAGGCATTATAGCAAACCAAAAAAGAAATTTTAAGCGCAGCAGAGTAACCAGCTCACATACCTGTTAGCTCAGGTGAGTTTAAAAGGCTGCTGTTGATAACAAGGGCATTTGCTAAATAGATGGTGTGTGTGCAACAATATACTGAAAGGTCAATTATATTGTGCAGCTTATCTCACCACCTGTAGTTATTTAGGTGAAAGCTCCAAAATGCTTGCCTAATATGTCTGTTTATCCAAAAGGAAGTATAGAGGGAGAGCTAGATAGATAGCATTGCATTACATTACATTACATGGCAATGCAATGCACAGTTGCTGAAGTTGAACCAAAATGAGCTTGTCATCTGGCTTCTGCAACTTTTAACATGAAAAATCCAATGAGGAGAAGAAAAGCAAAGCCAAAGAGTCCATCCCAAAATCCGACAAACAAGCAAAATGAACAAAAAGCATTGAATTGAATTCTTTCTGATTTTAGAAACTGCATTAAAGAAGGGGTGCACCGGTCCTGGAGATACTGCAATACCAGGTCAATGCGTGGAGTGGACAGAGCAAGCTCTTTTTCCATCTCCCTGTTCTAAAAATCCATTTAATATATGGTCCCCAGATAGGGGACGTATCAGATATTAAACTGATAAGAACAGATACTACACTTGATCTTAGCCAAAAGGCCGAGAAGCGATAACCAGAATTGGTTTCCGACTACGGTGCCACCCAAGGATTCTGAAAAGTCCATTTGTGGAGATGGCCACCTGGACTCCCGTTAAGAAGACATGCTGTCAACCTCTAGATCCCTCACATGCCTGCACTTTTCGGCTTGCTGCTGCTGCAATCCACGCGTTTTAGATCTGCATAACTCCACCTCTTTTAGCACAGTACCCTCAACCCCCGGCTGTTCCCACCCGCCTCAACACCGTTGGAAGGGAGGAGAACCAATTAAGGCGGGGGGGGGGTGGAACGAGCAGCTGTCTACCCTTAGCAGGAGGGTTGCTGATTAATTACCTCTCCTGCTGCTGCTGCTGCTGGCTGTCCAGCAGCAGACTGAAGGTGGCTGCTGCTGTGCGCAGGTATATAAAGGCTCAGAGCCTATTATGACACGCGCAGCCAGCGTTCCATTGCCACATTCCGTCTACTGCAGGCGGGATACCTGGATGGCTGAATGTCACTGAGAAGCTCACAGAGACCGCCATAAGCAACAGTTTAAAAGAATGCCACAGACTAATCAACCAAACTTTTTGGGTTGGTTTCTCTTTTATAGTCTGCAGGCATTAAATGAAAGAAGTCAGTGTTCCAGCAGAGGGAGACAACGTTTCAGAAAAGGCATTGTAGCAAACCAAAAAAGAAATTTTAAGCGCAGCAGAGTAACCAGCTCACATACCTGTTAGCTCAGGTGAGTTTAAAAGGCTGCTGTTGATAACAAGGGCATTTGCTAAATAGATGGTGTGTGTGCAACAATATACTGAAAGGTCAATTATATTGTGCAGCTTATCTCACCACCTGTAGTTATTTAGGTGAAAGCTCCAAAATGCTTGCCTAATATGTCTGTTTATCCAAAAGGAAGTATAGAGGGAGAGCTAGATAGATAGCATTGCATTACATTACATTACATGGCAATGCAATGCACAGTTGCTGAAGTTGAACCAAAATGAGCTTGTCATCTGGCTTCTGCAATTTTTAACATGAAAAATCCAATGAGGAGAAGAAAAGCAAAGCCAAAGAGTCCATCCCAAAATCCGACAAACAAGCAAAATGAACAAAAAGCATTGAATTCAATTCTTTCTGATTTTAGAAACTGCATTAAAGAAGGGGTGCACCGGTCCTGGAGATACTGCAATACCAGGTCAATGCGTGGAGTGGACAGAGCAAGCTCTTTTTCCATCTCCCTGTTCTAAAAATCCATTTAATATATGGTCCCCAGATAGGGGACGTATCAGATATTAAACTGATAAGAACAGATACTACACTTGATCTTAGCCAAAAGGCCGAGAAGCGATAACCAGAATTGGTTTCCGACTACGGTGCCACCCAAGGATTCTGAAAAGTCCATTTGTGGAGATGGCCACCTGGACTCCCGTTAAGAAGACATGCTGTCAACCTCTAGATCCCTCACATGCCTGCACTTTTCGGCTTGCTGCTGCTGCAATCCACGCGTTTTAGATCTGCATAACTCCACCTCTTTTAGCACAGTACCCTCAACGCCCGGCTGTTCCCACCCGCCTCAACACCGTTGGAAGGGAGGAGAACCAATTAAGGCGGGGGGGGGGGTGGAACGAGCAGCTGTCTACCCTTAGCAGGAGGGTTGCTGATTAATTACCTCTCCTGCTGCTGCTGCTGCTGGCTGTCCAGCAGCAGACTGAAGGTGGCTGCTGCTGTGCGCAGGTATATAAAGGCTCAGAGCCTATTATGACACGCGCAGCCAGCGTTCCATTGCCACATTCCGTCTACTGCAGGCGGGATACCTGGATGGCTGAATGTCACTGAGAAGCTCACAGAGACCGCCATAAGCAACAGTTTAAAAGAATGCCACAGACTAATCAACCAAACTTTTTGGGTTGGTTTCTCTTTTATAGTCTGCAGGCATTAAATGAAAGAAGTCAGTGTTCCAGCAGAGGGAGACAACGTTTCAGAAAAGGCATTATAGCAAACCAAAAAAGAAATTTTAAGCGCAGCAGAGTAACCAGCTCACATACCTGTTAGCTCAGGTGAGTTTAAAAGGCTGCTGTTGATAACAAGGGCATTTGCTAAATAGATGGTGTGTGTGCAACAATATACTGAAAGGTCAATTATATTGTGCAGCTTATCTCACCACCTGTAGTTATTTAGGTGAAAGCTCCAAAATGCTTGCCTAATATGTCTGTTTATCCAAAAGGAAGTATAGAGGGAGAGCTAGATAGATAGCATTGCATTACATTACATTACATGGCAATGCAATGCACAGTTGCTGAAGTTGAACCAAAATGAGCTTGTCATCTGGCTTCTGCAACTTTTAACATGAAAAATCCAATGAGGAGAAGAAAAGCAAAGCCAAAGAGTCCATCCCAAAATCCGACAAACAAGCAAAATGAACAAAAAGCATTGAATTCAATTCTTTCTGATTTTAGAAACTGCATTAAAGAAGGGGTGCACCGGTCCTGGAGATACTGCAATACCAGGTCAATGCGTGGAGTGGACAGAGCAAGCTCTTTTTCCATCTCCCTGTTCTAAAAATCCATTTAATATATGGTCCCCAGATAGGGGACGTATCAGATATTAAACTGATAAGAACAGATACTACACTTGATCTTAGCCAAAAGGCCGAGAAGCGATAACCAGAATTGGTTTCCGACTATGGTGCCACCCAAGGATTCTGAAAAGTCCATTTGTGGAGATGGCCACCTGGACTCCCGTTAAGAAGACATGCTGTCAACCTCTAGATCCCTCACATGCCTGCACTTTTCGGCTTGCTGCTGCTGCAATCCACGCGTTTTAGATCTGCATAACTCCACCTCTTTTAGCACAGTACCCTCAACCCCCGGCTGTTCCCACCCGCCTCAACACCGTTGGAAGGGAGGAGAACCAATTAAGGCGGGGGGGGGGTGGAACGAGCAGCTGTCTACCCTTAGCAGGAGGGTTGCTGATTAATTACCTCTCCTGCTGCTGCTGCTGCTGGCTGTCCAGCAGCAGACTGAAGGTGGCTGCTGCTGTGCGCAGGTATATAAAGGCTCAGAGCCTATTATGACACGCGCAGCCAGCGTTCCATTGCCACATTCCGTCTACTGCAGGCGGGATACCTGGATGGCTGAATGTCACTGAGAAGCTCACAGAGACCGCCATAAGCAACAGTTTAAAAGAATGCCACAAACTAATCAACCAAACTTTTTGGGTTGGTTTCTCTTTTATAGTCTGCAGGCATTAAATGAAAGAAGTCAGTGTTCCAGCAGAGGGAGACAACGTTTCAGAAAAGGCATTGTAGCAAACCAAAAAAGAAATTTTAAGCGCAGCAGAGTAACCAGCTCACATACCTGTTAGCTCAGGTGAGTTTAAAAGGCTGCTGTTGATAACAAGGGCATTTGCTAAATAGATGGTGTGTGTGCAACAATATACTGAAAGGTCAATTATATTGTGCAGCTTATCTCACCACCTGTAGTTATTTAGGTGAAAGCTCCAAAATGCTTGCCTAATATGTCTGTTTATCCAAAAGGAAGTATAGAGGGAGAGCTAGATAGATAGCATTGCATTACATTACATTACATGGCAATGCAATGCACAGTTGCTGAAGTTGAACCAAAATGAGCTTGTCATCTGGCTTCTGCAACTTTTAACATGAAAAATCCAATGAGGAGAAGAAAAGCAAAGCCAAAGAGTCCATCCCAAAATCCGACAAACAAGCAAAATGAACAAAAAGCATTGAATTCAATTCTTTCTGATTTTATAAACTGCATTAAAGAAGGGGTGCACCGGTCCTGGAGATACTGCAATACCAGGTCAATGCGTGGAGTGGACAGAGCAAGCTCTTTTTCCATCTCCCTGTTCTAAAAATCCATTTAATATATGGTCCCCAGATAGGGGACGTATCAGATATTAAACTGATAAGAACAGATACTACACTTGATCTTAGCCAAAAGGCCGAGAAGCGATAACCAGAATTGGTTTCCGACTACGGTGCCACCCAAGGATTCTGAAAAGTCCATTTGTGGAGATGGCCACCTGGACTCCCGTTAAGAAGACATGCTGTCAACCTCTAGATCCCTCACATGCCTGCACTTTTCGGCTTGCTGCTGCTGCAATCCACGCGTTTTAGATCTGCATAACTCCACCTCTTTTAGCACAGTACCCTCAACCCCCGGCTGTTCCCACCCGCCTCAACATCGTTGGAAGGGAGGAGAACCAATTAAGGCGGGGGGGGGGGGTGGAACGAGCAGCTGTCTACCCTTAGCAGGAGGGTTGTTGATTAATTACCTCTCCTGCTGCTGCTGCTGCTGGCTGTCCAGCAGCAGACTGAAGGTGGCTGCTGCTGTGCGCAGGTATATAAAGGCTCAGAGCCTATTATGACACGCGCAGCCAGCGTTCCATTGCCACATTCCGTCTACTGCAGGCGGGATACCTGGATGGCTGAATGTCACTGAGAAGCTCACAGAGACCGCCATAAGCAACAGTTTAAAAGAATGCCACAGACTAATCAACCAAACTTTTTGGGTTGGTTTCTCTTTTATAGTCTGCAGGCATTAAATGAAAGAAGTCAGTGTTCCAGCAGAGGGAGACAACGTTTCAGAAAAGGCATTGTAGCAAACCAAAAAAGAAATTTTAAGCGCAGCAGAGTAACCAGCTCACATACCTGTTAGCTCAGGTGAGTTTAAAAGGCTGCTGTTGATAACAAGGGCATTTGCTAAATAGATGGTGTGTGTGCAACAATATACTGAAAGGTCAATTATATTGTGCAGCTTATCTCACCACCTGTAGTTATTTAGGTGAAAGCTCCAAAATGCTTGCCTAATATGTCTGTTTATCCAAAAGGAAGTATAGAGGGAGAGCTAGATAGATAGCATTGCATTACATTACATTACATGGCAATGCAATGCACAGTTGCTGAAGTTGAACCAAAATGAGCTTGTCATCTGGCTTCTGCAACTTTTAACATGAAAAATCCAATGAGGAGAAGAAAAGCAAAGCCAAAGAGTCCATCCCAAAATCCGACAAACAAGCAAAATGAACAAAAAGCATTGAATTCAATTCTTTCTGATTTTAGAAACTGCATTAAAGAAGGGGTGCACCGGTCCTGGAGATACTGCAATACCAGGTCAATGCGTGGAGTGGACAGAGCAAGCTCTTTTTCCATCTCCCTGTTCTAAAAATCCATTTAATATATGGTCCCCAGATAGGGGACGTATCAGATATTAAACTGATAAGAACAGATACTACACTTGATCTTAGCCAAAAGGCCGAGAAGCGATAACCAGAATTGGTTTCCGACTACGATGCCACCCAAGGATTCTGAAAAGTCCATTTGTGGAGATGGCCACCTGGACTCCCGTTAAGAAGACATGCTGTCAACCTCTAGATCCCTCACATGCCTGCACTTTTCGGCTTGCTGCTGCTGCAATCCACGCGTTTTAGATCTGCATAACTCCACCTCTTTTAGCACAGTACCCTCAACCCCCGGCTGTTCCCACCCGCCTCAACACCGTTGGAAGGGAGGAGAACCAATTAAGGCGGGGGGGGGGGGTGGAACGAGCAGCTGTCTACCCTTAGCAGGAGGGTTGCTGATTAATTACCTCTCCTGCTGCTGCTGCTGCTGGCTGTCCAGCAGCAGACTGAAGGTGGCTGCTGCTGTGCGCAGGTATATAAAGGCTCAGAGCCTATTATGACACGCGCAGCCAGCGTTCCATTGCCACATTCCGTCTACTGCAGGCGGGATACCTGGATGGCTGAATGTCACTGAGAAGCTCACAGAGACCGCCATAAGCAACAGTTTAAAAGAATGCCACAAACTAATCAACCAAACTTTTTGGGTTGGTTTCTCTTTTATAGTCTGCAGGCATTAAATGAAAGAAGTCAGTGTTCCAGCAGAGGGAGACAACGTTTCAGAAAAGGCATTGTAGCAAACCAAAAAAGAAATTTTAAGCGCAGCAGAGTAACCAGCTCACATACCTGTTAGCTCAGGTGAGTTTAAAAGGCTGCTGTTGATAACAAGGGCATTTGCTAAATAGATGGTGTGTGTGCAACAATATACTGAAAGGTCAATTATATTGTGCAGCTTATCTCACCACCTGTAGTTATTTAGGTGAAAGCTCCAAAATGCTTGCCTAATATGTCTGTTTATCCAAAAGGAAGTATAGAGGGAGAGCTAGATAGATAGCATTGCATTACATTACATTACATGGCAATGCAATGCACAGTTGCTGAAGTTGAACCAAAATGAGCTTGTCATCTGGCTTCTGCAACTTTTAACATGAAAAATCCAATGAGGAGAAGAAAAGCAAAGCCAAAGAGTCCATCCCAAAATCCGACAAACAAGCAAAATGAACAAAAAGCATTGAATTCAATTCTTTCTGATTTTAGAAACTGCATTAAAGAAGGGGTGCACCGGTCCTGGAGATACTGCAATACCAGGTCAATGCGTGGAGTGGACAGAGCAAGCTCTTTTTCCATCTCCCTGTTCTAAAAATCCATTTAATATATGGTCCCCAGATAGGGGACGTATCAGATATTAAACTGATAAGAACAGATTTTTTTTTTATCGAAAGCCCGAATTCGTGTACAAAACCCGAGTGCGCTTAAAAAAGTGACAAGTGCCACAAAAAAAGTGCACTAGGATGCTGGTCTTCTTGAAACCCTCTCCAAAAGGAAAAGGGTCCCCCAAACCATTCCCCGTCCCTCCGAGCCAAAAGGCCACAGCGAGGAACAGGGACAAAAAGCCACCTCCAGCCGAAGCCAGAGGCGACCCAATCTTACCCCCAGCACCTGCCCGAGTTCTCACCCGAGCAAGGCACTGGGAGCCAAAGACTGTGCTCCCCTCCCGGAAGAGGGGAGCCAACAATGCTCTCCTCCCGAAAGAGGAGAGCCAGGGGGGTTCAGGGGGGAGCGGAACCTGATGGCCACACACTCCCCCCCTAGACCTGCCAAGAGAGGAACCCGTAAGGGAACCGCATCCCGACAAAATCCTAGTAGGACGTGACACACGTGAATAAGTGGACACACAGTGACAAAGAAATTAAATAAATAGTGAAGGTTTCACAGTATAATACTGCCCGGACCTTCGACCGGGAATTGAAAAATTCCCCATCCTAAGGCCAGAAGGCCCGGAATAAGGGTGTGTGCGAAGAAAGAAAATTTGAAGTGCTTGTGCAAATGTGCCATAAACTCAAGTGGGGTTCCCAATCCCAGTGAGTTAAGGCACCCCAGGGTCACCACTCCTGGGGCACTTCACACTTCGGGCTTTCGATCTTCCCCGGCCCAATGGCGTCGATCCTGGGGGGCCATGCTTTCCACCAGATGACTATATTAGCCACCTGGCGTACTAACAAGCGCCTAAACCCCAGTGTGCATAATGTATCAATCTACTAGGGCGGCCAACATCCAAAACCGCCTTTTCGAAAGATACTACACTTGATCTTAGCCAAAAGGCCGAGAAGCGATAACCAGAATTGGTTTCCGACTACGGTGCCACCCAAGGATTCTGAAAAGTCCATTTGTGCAGATGGCCACCTGGACTCCCGTTAAGAAGACATGCTGTCAACCTCTAGATCCCTCACATGCCTGCACTTTTCGGCTTGCTGCTGCTGCAATCCACGCGTTTTAGATCTGCATAACTCCACCTCTTTTAGCACAGTACCCTCAACCCCCGGCTGTTCCCACCCGCCTCAACACCGTTGGAAGGGAGGAGAACCAATTAAGGCGGGGGGGGGGGGTGGAACGAGCAGCTGTCTACCCTTAGCAGGAGGGTTGCTGATTAATTACCTCTCCTGCTGCTGCTGCTGGCTGTCCAGCAGCAGACTGAAGGTGGCTGCTGCTGTGCGCAGGTATATAAAGGCTCAGAGCCTATTATGACACGCGCAGCCAGCGTTCCATTGCCACATTCCGTCTACTGCAGGCGGGATACCTGGATGGCTGAATGTCACTGAGAAGCTCACAGAGACCGCCATAAGCAACAGTTTAAAAGAATGCCACAGACTAATCAACCAAACTTTTTGGGTTGGTTTCTCTTTTATAGTCTGCAGGCATTAAATGAAAGAAGTCAGTGTTCCAGCAGAGGGAGACAACGTTTCAGAAAAGGCATTGTAGCAAACCAAAAAAGAAATTTTAAGCGCAGCAGAGTAACCAGCTCACATACCTGTTAGCTCAGGTGAGTTTAAAAGGCTGCTGTTGATAACAAGGGCATTTGCTAAATAGATGGTGTGTGTGCAACAATATACTGAAAGGTCAATTATATTGTGCAGCTTATCTCACCACCTGTAGTTATTTAGGTGAAAGCTCCAAAATGCTTGCCTAATATGTCTGTTTATCCAAAAGGAAGTATAGAGGGAGAGCTAGATAGATAGCATTGCATTACATTACATTACATGGCAATGCAATGCACAGTTGCTGAAGTTGAACCAAAATGAGCTTGTCATCTGGCTTCTGCAACTTTTAACATGAAAAATCCAATGAGGAGAAGAAAAGCAAAGCCAAAGAGTCCATCCCAAAATCCGACAAACAAGCAAAATGAACAAAAAGCATTGAATTCAATTCTTTCTGATTTTAGAAACTGCATTAAAGAAGGGGTGCACCGGTCCTGGAGATACTGCAATACCAGGTCAATGCGTGGAGTGGACAGAGCAAGCTCTTTTTCCATCTCCCTGTTCTAAAAATCCATTTAATATATGGTCCCCAGATAGGGGACGTATCAGATATTAAACTGATAAGAACAGATACTACACTTGATCTTAGCCAAAAGGCCGAGAAGCGATAACCAGAATTGGTTTCCGACTACGGTGCCACCCAAGGATTCTGAAAAGTCCATTTGTGGAGATGGCCACCTGGACTCCCGTTAAGAAGACATGCTGTCAACCTCTAGATCCCTCACATGCCTGCACTTTTCGGCTTGCTGCTGCTGCAATCCACGCGTTTTAGATCTGCATAACTCCACCTCTTTTAGCACAGTACCCTCAACCCCCGGCTGTTCCCACCCGCCTCAACACCGTTGGAAGGGAGGAGAACCAATTAAGGCGGGGGGGGGGGGTGGAACGAGCAGCTGTCTACCCTTAGCAGGAGGGTTGCTGATTAATTACCTCTCCTGCTGCTGCTGCTGCTGGCTGTCCAGCAGCAGACTGAAGGTGGCTGCTGCTGTGCGCAGGTATATAAAGGCTCAGAGCCTATTATGACACGCGCAGCCAGCGTTCCATTGCCACATTCCGTCTACTGCAGGCGGGATACCTGGATGGCTGAATGTCACTGAGAAGCTCACAGAGACCGCCATAAGCAACAGTTTAAAAGAATGCCACAGACTAATCAACCAAACTTTTTGGGTTGGTTTCTCTTTTATAGTCTGCAGGCATTAAATGAAAGAAGTCAGTGTTCCAGCAGAGGGAGACAACGTTTCAGAAAAGGCATTGTAGCAAACCAAAAAATAAATTTTAAGCGCAGCAGAGTAACCAGCTCACATACCTGTTAGCTCAGGTGAGTTTAAAAGGCTGCTGTTGATAACAAGGGCATTTGCTAAATAGATGGTGTGTGTGCAACAATATACTGAAAGGTCAATTATATTGTGCAGCTTATCTCACCACCTGTAGTTATTTAGGTGAAAGCTCCAAAATGCTTGCCTAATATGTCTGTTTATCCAAAAGGAAGTATAGAGGGAGAGCTAGATAGATAGCATTGCATTACATTACATTACATGGCAATGCAATGCACAGTTGCTGAAGTTGAACCAAAATGAGCTTGTCATCTGGCTTCTGCAACTTTTAACATGAAAAATCCAATGAGGAGAAGAAAAGCAAAGCCAAAGAGTCCATCCCAAAATCCGACAAACAAGCAAAATGAACAAAAAGCATTGAATTCAATTCTTTCTGATTTTAGAAACTGCATTAAAGAAGGGGTGCACCGGTCCTGGAGATACTGCAATACCAGGTCAATGCGTGGAGTGGACAGAGCAAGCTCTTTTTCCATCTCCCTGTTCTAAAAATCCATTTAATATATGGTCCCCAGATAGGGGACGTATCAGATATTAAACTGATAAGAACAGATACTACACTTGATCTTAGCCAAAAGGCCGAGAAGCGATAACCAGAATTGGTTTCCGACTACGGTGCCACCCAAGGATTCTGAAAAGTCCATTTGTGGAGATGGCCACCTGGACTCCCGTTAAGAAGACATGCTGTCAACCTCTAGATCCCTCACATGCCTGCACTTTTCGGCTTGCTGCTGCTGCAATCCACGCGTTTTAGATCTGCATAACTCCACCTCTTTTAGCACAGTACCCTCAACCCCCGGCTGTTCCCACCCGCCTCAACACCGTTGGAAGGGAGGAGAACCAATTAAGGCGGGGGGGGGGGGGTGGAACGAGCAGCTGTCTACCCTTAGCAGGAGGGTTGCTGATTAATTACCTCTCCTGCTGCTGCTGCTGCTGGCTGTCCAGCAGCAGACTGAAGGTGGCTGCTGCTGTGCGCAGGTATATAAAGGCTCAGAGCCTATTATGACACGCGCAGCCAGCGTTCCATTGCCACATTCCGTCTACTGCAGGCGGGATACCTGGATGGCTGAATGTCACTGAGAAGCTCACAGAGACCGCCATAAGCAACAGTTTAAAAGAATGCCACAGACTAATCAACCAAACTATTTGGGTTGGTTTCTCTTTTATAGTCTGCAGGCATTAAATGAAAGAAGTCAGTGTTCCAGCAGAGGGAGACAACGTTTCAGAAAAGGCATTGTAGCAAACCAAAAAAGAAATTTTAAGCGCAGCAGAGTAACCAGCTCACATACCTGTTAGCTCAGGTGAGTTTAAAAGGCTGCTGTTGATAACAAGGGCATTTGCTAAATAGATGGTGTGTGTGCAACAATATACTGAAAGGTCAATTATATTGTGCAGCTTATCTCACCACCTGTAGTTATTTAGGTGAAAGCTCCAAAATGCTTGCCTAATATGTCTGTTTATCCAAAAGGAAGTATAGAGGGAGAGCTAGATAGATAGCATTGCATTACATTACATTACATGGCAATGCAATGCACAGTTGCTGAAGTTGAACCAAAATGAGCTTGTCATCTGGCTTCTGCAACTTTTAACATGAAAAATCCAATGAGGAGAAGAAAAGCAAAGCCAAAGAGTCCATCCCAAAATCCGACAAACAAGCAAAATGAACAAAAAGCATTGAATTCAATTCTTTCTGATTTTAGAAACTGCATTAAAGAAGGGGTGCACCGGTCCTGGAGATACTGCAATACCAGGTCAATGCGTGGAGTGGACAGAGCAAGCTCTTTTTCCATCTCCCTGTTCTAAAAATCCATTTAATATATGGTCCCCAGATAGGGGACGTATCAGATATTAAACTGATAAGAACAGATACTACACTTGATCTTAGCCAAAAGGCCGAGAAGCGATAACCAGAATTGGTTTCCGACTACGGTGCCACCCAAGGATTCTGAAAAGTCCATTTGTGGAGATGGCCACCTGGACTCCCGTTAAGAAGACATGCTGTCAACCTCTAGATCCCTCACATGCCTGCACTTTTCGGCTTGCTGCTGCTGCAATCCACGCGTTTTAGATCTGCATAACTCCACCTCTTTTAGCACAGTACCCCCAACCCCCGGCTGTTCCCACCCGCCTCAACACCGTTGGAAGGGAGGAGAACCAATTAAGGCGGGGGGGGGGTGGAACGAGCAGCTGTCTACCCTTAGCAGGAGGGTTGCTGATTAATTACCTCTCCTGCTGCTGCTGCTGCTGGCTGTCCAGCAGCAGACTGAAGGTGGCTGCTGCTGTGCGCAGGTATATAAAGGCTCAGAGCCTATTATGACACGCGCAGCCAGCGTTCCATTGCCACATTCCGTCTACTGCAGGCGGGATACCTGGATGGCTGAATGTCACTGAGAAGCTCACAGAGACCGCCATAAGCAACAGTTTAAAAGAATGCCACAGACTAATCAACCAAACTTTTTGGGTTGGTTTCTCTTTTATATTCTGCAGGCATTAAATGAAAGAAGTCAGTGTTCCAGCAGAGGGAGACAACGTTTCAGAAAAGGCATTGTAGCAAACCAAAAAAGAAATTTTAAGCGCAGCAGAGTAACCAGCTCACATACCTGTTAGCTCAGGTGAGTTTAAAAGGCTGCTGTTGATAACAAGGGCATTTGCTAAATAGATGGTGTGTGTGCAACAATATACTGAAAGGTCAATTATATTGTGCAGCTTATCTCACCACCTGTAGTTATTTAGGTGAAAGCTCCAAAATGCTTGCCTAATATGTCTGTTTATCCAAAAGGAAGTATAGAGGGAGAGCTAGATAGATAGCATTGCATTACATTACATTACATGGCAATGCAATGCACAGTTGCTGAAGTTGAACCAAAATGAGCTTGTCATCTGGCTTCTGCAACTTTTAACATGAAAAATCCAATGAGGAGAAGAAAAGCAAAGCCAAAGAGTCCATCCCAAAATCCGACAAACAAGCAAAATGAACAAAAAGCATTGAATTCAATTCTTTCTGATTTTAGAAACTGCATTAAAGAAGGGGTGCACCGGTCCTGGAGATACTGCAATACCAGGTCAATGCGTGGAGTGGACAGAGCAAGCTCTTTTTCCATCTCCCTGTTCTAAAAATCCATTTAATATATTGTCCCCAGATAGGGGACGTATCAGATATTAAACTGATAAGAACAGATACTACACTTGATCTTAGCCAAAAGGCCGAGAAGCGATAACCAGAATTGGTTTCCGACTACGGTGCCACCCAAGGATTCTGAAAAGTCCATTTGTGGAGATGGCCACCTGGACTCCCGTTAAGAAGACATGCTGTCAACCTCTAGATCCCTCACATGCCTGCACTTTTCGGCTTGCTGCTGCTGCAATCCACGCGTTTTAGATCTGCATAACTCCACCTCTTTTAGCACAGTACCCTCAACCCCCGGCTGTTCCCACCCGCCTCAACACCGTTGGAAGGGAGGAGAACCAATTAAGGCGGGGGGGGGGTGGAACGAGCAGCTGTCTACCCTTAGCAGGAGGGTTGCTGATTAATTACCTCTCCTGCTGCTGCTGCTGCTGGCTGTCCAGCAGCAGACTGAAGGTGGCTGCTGCTGTGCGCAGGTATATAAAGGCTCAGAGCCTATTATGACACGCGCAGCCAACGTTCCATTGCCACATTCCGTCTACTGCAGGCGGGATACCTGGATGGCTGAATGTCACTGAGAAGCTCACAGAGACCGCCATAAGCAACAGTTTAAAAGAATGCCACAGACTAATCAACCAAACTTTTTGGGTTGGTTTCTCTTTTATAGTCTGCAGGCATTAAATGAAAGAAGTCAGTGTTCCAGCAGAGGGAGACAACGTTTCAGAAAAGGCATTGTAGCAAACCAAAAAAGAAATTTTAAGCGCAGCAGAGTAACCAGCTCACATACCTGTTAGCTCAGGTGAGTTTAAAAGGCTGCTGTTGATAACAAGGGCATTTGCTAAATAGATGGTGTGTGTGCAACAATATACTGAAAGGTCAATTATATTGTGCAGCTTATCTCACCACCTGTAGTTATTTAGGTGAAAGCTCCAAAATCCTTGCCTAATATGTCTGTTTATCCAAAAGGAAGTATAGAGGGAGAGCTAGATAGATAGCATTGCATTACATTACATTACATGGCAATGCAATGCACAGTTGCTGAAGTTGAACCAAAATGAGCTTGTCATCTGGATTCTGCAACTTTAACATGAAAAATCCAATGAGGAGAAGAAAAGCAAAGCCAAAGAGTCCATCCCAAAATCCGACAAACAAGCAAAATGAACAAAAAGCATTGAATTCAATTCTTTCTGATTTTAGAAACTGCATTAAAGAAGGGGTGCACCGGTCCTGGAGATACTGCAATACCAGGTCAATGCGTGGAGTGGACAGAGCAAGCTCTTTTTCCATCTCCCTGTTCTAAAAATCCATTTAATATATTGTCCCCAGATAGGGGACGTATCAGATATTAAACTGATAAGAACAGATACTACACTTGATCTTAGCCAAAAGGCCGAGAAGCGATAACCAGAATTGGTTTCCGACTACGGTGCCACCCAAGGATTCTGAAAAGTCCATTTGTGGAGATGGCCACCTGGACTCCCGTTAAGAAGACATGCTGTCAACCTCTAGATCCCTCACATGCCTGCACTTTTCGGCTTGCTGCTGCTGCAATCCACGCGTTTTAGATCTGCATAACTCCACCTCTTTTAGCACAGTACCCTCAACCCCCGGCTGTTCCCACCCGCCTCAACACCGTTGGAAGGGAGGAGAACCAATTAAGGCGGGGGGGGGGGTGGAACGAGCAGCTGTCTACCCTTAGCAGGAGGGTTGCTGATTAATTACCTCTCCTGCTGCTGCTGCTGCTGGCTGTCCAGCAGCAGACTGAAGGTGGCTGCTGCTGTGCGCAGGTATATAAAGGCTCAGAGCCTATTATGACACGCGCAGCCAACGTTCCATTGCCACATTCCGTCTACTGCAGGCGGGATACCTGGATGGCTGAATGTCACTGAGAAGCTCACAGAGACCGCCATAAGCAACAGTTTAAAAGAATGCCACAGACTAATCAACCAAACTTTTTGGGTTGGTTTCTCTTTTATAGTCTGCAGGCATTAAATGAAAGAAGTCAGTGTTCCAGCAGAGGGAGACAACGTTTCAGAAAAGGCATTGTAGCAAACCAAAAAAGAAATTTTAAGCGCAGCAGAGTAACCAGCTCACATACCTGTTAGCTCAGGTGAGTTTAAAAGGCTGCTGTTGATAACAAGGGCATTTGCTAAATAGATGGTGTGTGTGCAACAATATACTGAAAGGTCAATTATATTGTGCAGCTTATCTCACCACCTGTAGTTATTTAGGTGAAAGCTCCAAAATGCTTGCCTAATATGTCTGTTTATCCAAAAGGAAGTATAGAGGGAGAGCTAGATAGATAGCATTGCATTACATTACATTACATGGCAATGCAATGCACAGTTGCTGAAGTTGAACCAAAATGAGCTTGTCATCTGGCTTCTGCAACTTTAACATGAAAAATCCAATGAGGAGAAGAAAAGCAAAGCCAAAGAGTCCATCCCAAAATCCGACAAACAAGCAAAATGAACAAAAAGCATTGAATTCAATTCTTTCTGATTTTAGAAACTGCATTAAAGAAGGGGTGCACCGGTCCTGGAGATACTGCAATACCAGGTCAATGCGTGGAGTGGACAGAGCAAGCTCTTTTTCCATCTCCCTGTTCTAAAAATCCATTTAATATATGGTCCTCAGATAGGGGACGTATCAGATATTAAACTGATAAGAACAGATACTACACTTGATCTTAGCCAAAAGGCCGAGAAGCGATAACCAGAATTGGTTTCCGACTACGGTGCCACCCAAGGATTCTGAAAAGTCCATTTGTGGAGATGGCCACCTGGACTCCCGTTAAGAAGACATGCTGTCAACCTCTAGATCCCTCACATGCCTGCACTTTTCGGCTTGCTGCTGCTGCAATCCACGCATTTTAGATCTGCATAACTCCACTTCTTTTAGCACAGTACCCTCAACCCCCGGCTGTTCCCACCCGCCTCAACACCGTTGGAAGGGAGGAGAACCAATTAAGGCGGGGGGGGGGTGGAACGAGCAGCTGTCTACCCTTAGCAGGAGGGTTGCTGATTAATTACCTCTCCTGCTGCTGCTGCTGCTGGCTGTCCAGCAGCAGACTGAAGGTGGCTGCTGCTGTGCGCAGGTATATAAAGGCTCAGAGCCTATTATGACACGCGCAGCCAGCGTTCCATTGCCACATTCCGTCTACTGCAGGCGGGATACCTGGATGGCTGAATGTCACTGAGAAGCTCACAGAGACCGCCATAAGCAACAGTTTAAAAGAATGCCACAGACTAATCAACCAAACTTTTTGGGTTGGTTTCTCTTTTATAGTCTGCAGGCATTAAATGAAAGAAGTCAGTGTTCCAGCAGAGGGAGACAACGTTTCAGAAAAGGCATTGTAGCAAACCAAAAAAGAAATTTTAAGCGCAGCAGAGTAACCAGCTCACATACCTGTTAGCTCAGGTGAGTTTAAAAGGCTGCTGTTGATAACAAGGGCATTTGCTAACTAGATGGTGTGTGTGCAACAATATACTGAAAGGTCAATTATATTGTGCAGCTTATCTCACCACCTGTAGTTATTTAGGTGAAAGCTCCAAAATGCTTGCCTAATATGTCTGTTTATCCAAAAGGAAGTATAGAGGGAGAGCTAGATAGATAGCATTGCATTACATTACATTACATGGCAATGCAATGCACAGTTGCTGAAGTTGAACCAAAATGAGCTTGTCATCTGGCTTCTGCAACTTTTAACATGAAAAATCCAATGAGGAGAAGAAAAGCAAAGCCAAAGAGTCCATCCTAAAATCCGACAAACAAGCAAAATGAACAAAAAGCATTGAATTCAATTCTTTCTGATTTTAGAAACTGCATTAAAGAAGGGGTGCACCGGTCCTGGAGATACTGCAATACCAGGTCAATGCGTGGAGTGGACAGAGCAAGCTCTTTTTCCATCTCCCTGTTCTAAAAATCCATTTAATATATGGTCCCCAGATAGGGGACGTATCAGATATTAAACTGATAAGAACAGATACTACACTTGATCTTAGCCAAAAGGCCGAGAAGCGATAACCAGAATTGGTTTCCGACTACGGTGCCACCCAAGGATTCTGAAAAGTCCATTTGTGGAGATGGCCACCTGGACTCCCGTTAAGAAGACATGCTGTCAACCTCTAGATCCCTCACATGCCTGCACTTTTCGGCTTGCTGCTGCTGCAATCCACGCGTTTTAGATCTGCATAACTCCACCTCTTTTAGCACAGTACCCTCAACCCCCGGCTGTTCCCACCCGCCTCAACACCGTTGGAAGGGAGGAGAACCAATTAAGGCGGGGGGGGGGGTGGAACGAGCAGCTGTCTACCCTTAGCAGGAGGGTTGCTGATTAATTACCTCTCCTGCTGCTGCTGCTGCTGGCTGTCCAGCAGCAGACTGAAGGTGGCTGCTGCTGTGCGCAGGTATATAAAGGCTCAGAGCCTATTATGACACGCGCAGCCAGCGTTCCATTGCCACATTCCGTCTACTGCAGGCGGGATACCTGGATGGCTGAATGTCACTGAGAAGCTCACAGAGACCGCCATAAGCAACAGTTTAAAAGAATGCCACAGACTAATCAACCAAACTTTTTGGGTTGGTTTCTCTTTTATAGTCTGCAGGCATTAAATGAAAGAATTCAGTGTTCCAGCAGAGGGAGACAACGTTTCAGAAAAGGCATTGTAGCAAACCAAAAAAGAAATTTTAAGCCCAGCAGAGTAACCAGCTCACATACCTGTTAGCTCAGGTGAGTTTAAAAGGCTGCTGTTGATAACAAGGGCATTTGCTAAATAGATGGTGTGTGTGCAACAATATACTGAAAGGTCAATTATATTGTGCAGCTTATCTCACCACCTGTAGTTATTTAGGTGAAAGCTCCAAAATGCTTGCCTAATATGTCTGTTTATCCAAAAGGAAGTATAGAGGGAGAGCTAGATAGATAGCATTGCATTACATTACATTACATGGCAATGCAATGCACAGTTGCTGAAGTTGAACCAAAATGAGCTTGTCATCTGGCTTCTGCAACTTTTAACATGAAAAATCCAATGAGGAGAAGAAAAGCAAAGCCAAAGAGTCCATCCCAAAATCCGACAAACAAGCAAAATGAACAAAAAGCATTGAATTCAATTCTTTCTGATTTTAGAAACTGCATTAAAGAAGGGGTGCACCAGTCCTGGAGATACTGCAATACCAGGTCAATGCGTGGAGTGGACAGAGCAAGCTCTTTTTCCATCTCCCTGTTCTAAAAATCCATTTAATATATGGTCCCCAGATAGGGGACGTATCAGATATTAAACTGATAAGAACAGATACTACACTTGATCTTAGCCAAAAGGCCGAGAAGCGATAACCAGAATTGGTTTCCGACTACGGTGCCACCCAAGGATTCTGAAAAGTCCATTTGTGGAGATGGCCACCTGGACTCCCGTTAAGAAGACATGCTGTCAACCTCTAGATCCCTCACATGCCTGCACTTTTCGGCTTGCTGCTGCTGCAATCCACGCGTTTTAGATCTGCATAACTCCACCTCTTTTAGCACAGTACCCTCAACCCCCGGCTGTTCCCACCCGCCTCAACACCGTTGGAAGGGAGGAGAACCAATTAAGGCGGGGGGGGGGGTGGAACGAGCAGCTGTCTACCCTTAGCAGGAGGGTTGCTGATTAATTACCTCTCCTGCTGCTGCTGCTGCTGGCTGTCCAGCAGCAGACTGAAGGTGGCTGCTGCTGTGCGCAGGTATATAAAGGCTCAGAGCCTATTATGACACGCGCAGCCAGCGTTCCATTGCCACATTCCGTCTACTGCAGGCGGGATACCTGGATGGCTGAATGTCACTGAGAAGCTCACAGAGACCGCCATAAGCAACAGTTTAAAAGAATGCCACAGACTAATCAACCAAACTTTTTGGGTTGGTTTCTCTTTTATATTCTGCAGGCATTAAATGAAAGAAGTCAGTGTTCCAGCAGAGGGAGACAACGTTTCAGAAAAGGCATTGTAGCAAACCAAAAAAGAAATTTTAAGCGCAGCAGAGTAACCAGCTCACATACCTGTTAGCTCAGGTGAGTTTAAAAGGCTGCTGTTGATAACAAGGGCATTTGCTAAATAGATGGTGTGTGTGCAACAATATACTGAAAGGTCAATTATATTGTGCAGCTTATCTCACCACCTGTAGTTATTTAGGTGAAAGCTCCAAAATGCTTGCCTAATATGTCTGTTTATCCAAAAGGAAGTATAGAGGGAGAGCTAGATAGATAGCATTGCATTACATTACATTACATGGCAATGCAATGCACAGTTGCTGAAGTTGAACCAAAATGAGCTTGTCATCTGGCTTCTGCAACTTTTAACATGAAAAATCCAATGAGGAGAAGAAAAGCAAAGCCAAAGAGTCCATCCCAAAATCCGACAAACAAGCAAAATGAACAAAAAGCATTGAATTCAATTCTTTCTGATTTTAGAAACTGCATTAAAGAAGGGGTGCACCGGTCCTGGAGATACTGCAATACCAGGTCAATGCGTGGAGTGGACAGAGCAAGCTCTTTTTCCATCTCCCTGTTCTAAAAATCCATTTAATATATGGTCCCCAGATAGGGGACGTATCAGATATTAAACTGATAAGAACAGATTTTTTTTTTTTTTTAATTTCCTATCCCCCACATGGGGATAAAAACCGTTTATTTAAAATTTAACAAATTACAGAAATAAAACCATTACATCCACATTACACTTTCGGGACTTCAAAGAAAAATAAATATTCCATCACAGCAAATTTTACAAGACTTCAAATATTCCATAGGTTAAAAAGCCATTTGCCTGCCAATGTTACATTCTTTTTCCTGTCCAATAAATAGTATATGTACATTTCACTTTTACAAAAGGCTAAAACATCATCTACTGGTAACATTTCATGTTTAAAAACAGCAATATTTCTAGCATTCCAGAGCGCTATCTTGGCACAATTCACTATCTTCCACGCCATTATTTTTTGGTCCATTGTTGGGCATTCCAGAAGACCATATAACACTGATGCAAAATTAAAGTCCTTGAGGTCCACCATTTTCTCCAGCAGGGGGATTAGTCTTCTCCAGAACTCTTTAGCAAAAGCACAAGTCCATAAAAGATGCTTCACTGTCTCTTCTTCTTGACAACCTTCTCTTGGGCAGATGGCAGACCTCACAAAACCTCTTCTGTACTGGAATGCCCGGCAAGGAAGACAGTGGTGTGCGCAGCTCCAAGACATGTCTTTCTGTACATTAAAAAGATAAGGGGCGTTAATCATTTTCCATATGTGTACAGTTTTGTCATCATCATAACGTTCAATATCACACAACGTCACATCAGTACTAATTTGTTTGAGTAGTGTCTTGCTGTTACATAGATCCCCTGTCTGTTTCTTATTCAATTTAAAATCAAGAATAATTTTCTTTAAAATCTCATAATGTGCAGGTAGGTTAAAAGCATAAGGAAAGGATAAAACCGTTTCAAACCAACCAAACCTTCTCATGAGAAAACCAGTGTTAAAACGCATAAAATAGGAAAGGTAATTATCTTTAAAAAGGGTTTTAAAACAGAAACAGAAAAACTGTATTAAAAGAAACTTATCTAAAACAGGGAAATCTTTCCCACCTTTAACCTTTGGCTTTGTCACAATTTCTCTTTTGAGTTTCTCCATTTTTGAGCCCCAAAAAAAGGTAAAACATACTTTTGTAATTCGTTTCAACAAATTTGTAGGAGGGGGGAACACCAAACTAAGATATAACAGGATAGGTAATATCACCATTTTTACAATCAGAACTTTACCTTCCATTGACAGCTTTCTCATATTCCACATGCAGATTTTCTGATTAATTTTCTGTGCTGCCGCATCCCAGCTATTAAAACCATTATTAGATTCATTAAAAGAAACACCTAAAATAGTGATGGAATCTGTAACTGCAATTGGTACATCATGTAAACGCATCCCCCCGACATTTAAAATATTACATTTAGTAAGATTAATTTTAAAACCGGAAACTGTACAAAAAGACTGAATTTGGCTTATCGTTTTTTGTATTGAAGGTACATCACATCCAAACACGGCTACATCATCCATATAGCTTACAACTTTAACTTGTAGACCGTTCCCTCCGGGTAAGGGTACTCCACATATTTGCTTATCCTGGCGTATTGTACATAAAAGGGGTTCTATAGCACATATAAAAAGCAGGGGGGACAAAGGGCAACCCTGCTTCACCCCTGATTTTAAAACTACCTCTTTTGTTTTAAAACCATTAACTAAAATCTTACTCGTACAATCATTATAAAAAGCTTTAAGAGACAATAAAAACCCACCCGGAATGCCCATTTTTTCTAAAACTTTAAAAAGATAAAAATGAGACACGCGGTCAAAAGCTTTCTCAAAATCCACCGCTAGGATTGACATCTTTGTCTTTCTGGTTTTTACATCTTCAATACAATCTTTCACCAGGTTTAAATTGTCCCAGATACTACGCCCAGGTACCCCGCATACCTGATTTGCATGAATTACTTTATGTATCACCTTTTTCAACCGATTTGCACAGATCTTAGCCATAATTTTGTAATCACTATTTAAAAGAGTTATCGGCCTCCAGTTTTTAAGATCCGTTTTGTCACCTTTTTTGTATAGTAGTGATACCTCACCTTTCTTCCATGAGTTGAGTAAAACCTTATTATTAAAAACTTCGGAAAACAAATTAAACAAATCATCTTTTAAAATATCATAAAAACTTATATAAAACTCTATGGGGATACCATCAGGGCCGGGCACTTTACCATTTTTAAAACTCTTCATGGTTTCTAAAATCTCTTCCTCAACTAGAGGTTGGGATAAAAAACTTTGGGCATCAGCATCTAGGGTGGACTTGATCTCCCCCAGGAAAGTGTGTATTAAATCATGGTCTATAGTTTTTACATTAAAAAGATCATTAAAATAGACATTTACCTTATCCAATATAACGTTGATATTATTATCTCCATCTATGTTATCAATTATTGTTTTTGTCTGTTTGTTTTTCTTAAAAAAATACCTGGAACAAGTCTCATCCTCTTCTACGTGTTTTACCTTTGAACGAAAAATCAGTTCTTTTCCTTTTTGTTCCAACCACTTTGAAATTTCTCCTTTAAGACTCAGTATATCATTACCTACATCCAGACCATTGTCTTTGAATTTGTACAATGTCTGTAACCTGATATTAAGAAAATTATAGATCTCAAACTTTTCTTTAGCTTTTTGTATGCTTTTCTTAATAAAGAAATCTTTAATGCTTATTTTCATTCTATCCCACCAGGAGCTAAAAGAAATATTGGGGTTTTTCCTTTTTCTACACTTTACATAAAACTCAATAAAATCCGATAAAATTTGTGGATCTTTTAAAAGGGACACATTCAATTTCCAAGATTTCTTACCACATTTCTTCTTTCCATTAATCCTCACTCTAAAAGATAAAACCTTGTGATCTGAGAGAATATTAGTTAAAACTTCACATTTCACTGGCAGTATTTTTTCTGAACCTAAAACAAAATCTATCCTGGAGCTACATGTAGAATTGCTCCAGGTGAAACCAGCGTCTATAGGGCTATCCTTGTTACATTCTTTATACACATCAGTTAATTTACAATCATTTATAATATTGCTTAACATTCCAGACGTTTTGTCATAATTTCTACTCACGGAACCGGAGCGTCGGCTTTCGCCTTTTAAAATACAATTAAAATCACCTGCCAGGATAAAAGGTTCAGAAATGTTAATAAATAAAGGTAAAATTTCCAGCATATCAGCCCTTTCATTTTTATCAGGTGACCCATAAAAATTTAAAAACTGCCATCTTGTCCCATCAATAAAAGCCTTAACTAAAAGAATACGACCCGGTAAAATATCTTGGATAAAATCAATAGACACATTTCCCTTAAAAAGTATAGCTACCCCGGCTGATCCAGTTGCATTTGATCCAGACCAGACCGATGGACCATGTTTCCACTCTTCCTTATATTTTTTGTAAGAAATCTTATGAGGGATATGACATTCTTGTAAAAAGAAAACAGAAGCTGTAAAACAGGTTAAAAAATGTAAAACAGTAGCTCTTCTGGTCTTGGATCCTATGCCTCTCACATTGAGGGAAACACCACTAATGTCAGCCATCATAACAAATGGTTAGGAAGAAACAAAAACTGAACTTTACCTATCCGATGGACGGATCAGACCACTTGGACTTTCACCAACGCCCTCTTCTGAATCCACCGTTATCAAAGAGTCTTCATCATCGGAGAAGGAACATTCACTTAAATTAAGACCCGACGCTACTGGGGTGTAGCTCGGAAGGATATTGAGAGAAAGGTTACACTGGGTCTCCATAGGCTGACCATTTAGGTCCTCATCAGGTGGGTCTCCGAGAGGCTCCGCACTCCCCTGCTGACCCGCAGAGGGTCGTAACACAAGGGCAGGCTGCGCACATGGCGGAGCCTCAGAGTCCCCGGAGGCAGCCAGGTTCGGGGCCCCACCTGGGGCAGCAGAGCCCCGGGACCTCGGGATTCCAGAGTCTACACCCCCGTGAGGGGATGTATCCATCTCCTCCCTATTAGCCACCTCCACGGAACCATTATTTTTCTTATTATGAGACCTCACCAAATGCCACGTACCGCCCTCGCTCTCGTGAGACCCAGTGGGAATTTTGGGCTCGGTGTCAGCCTTTTGGCGCTCTTTTTTGGCCTTACCGACCGCCCCTTTATGATCTTTCTCAGCCTTCCTTTTAGCCTCCTTATGGTCTTTCAGCCAGCTCCTGGGCTCCTGTGAGTTACCTGTCATTGACTCGGAGGGATTGTTACTAGTCGAAGCGCCCTTATCACCTCCCGAGGCTCCAGGTTGCTGTTCCTCCTCCTGAGGGGTGGTCTGATTGGCCCGTCCATTCCCGGATGTCTTGGACTTCTCCTTTTGTTTTTGTTCATCCTCTCTGAACCTGTGAGGGCAAGAAAAATAGAAATGACCAGGTGTCCGACAAAAAGAGCATTTTTTTTCATTTGGGCACTCCTTTGTGTCATGTTCAGTACTGGCACAATTTCTACAAGTGGCACCACAACTATCCTTAGAGTGCCCATAGAGACCACAATACCTACAGAAAAGTGGCATTCCTGAGAAAAAAAAATCCCCATTAGTTTGCCCTATTTTAAATCGTGCTGGAGGAAGTCTCACACCTCCAGGGAATTTTGGGTCTCTTTCACATTTTACTAAAAACTTCCATTTTGAGGTCCAGATGTTAAACTCATTCAACACTTTCCCAATCAATTTCACACTTTTAAAATAAACTGACAAAAAGGAAATAACCTCTGGTGCCGTTATGAAGGGTGAGAAGATTTTCACAACCACCATCTTTACCTCATCCAGGACGTGCTCGATAATCTGAATCCCTTTTAGACCAGGGCTATTTTCTACCGACTTAACTCTGGACAAAACATCTTTGAAAATACCTTCGCCAGTAAAGGTTACATCATAGTCTCCACGTCGAGGATAATCCTGGATAGAAAGGATTTAGTTGGTTCTGACGTGGAGCAGTTTCTCAAGCACGTCCTGGACTACATATCCCAGATTCCGCATATCGGAACCACCAGCCGTAAAGCGGACCCTTATGGTGTTCTTGAGCCTCGCATATAGAGGCATGAGGTTGGGGTCAACCTCCATGGTATGGCGCAACAAAATGCAAATTGCAACCGCCTGCAATCTGCGCCTTCAGAGCTTTGTGATAAAGCACCTGAAGGCTGGGGGATCGCTGCCCGTTACCCTAGGACTAATCCCTCTCCCTAATAGCAGCAGGCAGGTGAAGCCCACCGAAGTGGACGATCCTGCCAGGCCAAGGAGAGGGGTACCTGAGTGCCCTTCAACTGAAACCTCCTGCTGTGAAGCACTTGGTCTCAGCCAAAAGGCCGAGAAGCGATAACCAGAATTGGTTTCCGACTACGGTGCCACCCAAGGATTCTGAAAAGTCCATTTGTGGAGATGGCCACCTGGACTCCCGTTAAGAAGACATGCTGTCAACCTCTAGATCCCTCACATGCCTGCACTTTTCGGCTTGCTGCTGCTGCAATCCACGCGTTTTAGATCTACATAACTCCACCTCTTTTAGCACAGTACCCTCAACCCCCGGCTGTTCCCACCCGCCTCAACACCGTTGGAAGGGAGGAGAACCAATTAAGGCGGGGGGGGGGGTTGAACGAGCAGCTGTCTACCCTTAGCAGGAGGGTTGCTGATTAATTACCTCTCCTGCTGCTGCTGCTGCTGGCTGTCCAGCAGCAGACTGAAGGTGGCTGCTGCTGTGCGCAGGTATATAAAGGCTCAGAGCCTATTATGACACGCGCAGCCAGCGTTCCATTGCCACATTCCGTCTACTGCAGGCGGGATACCTGGATGGCTGAATGTCACTGAGAAGCTCACAGAGACCGCCATAAGCAACAGTTTAAAAGAATGCCACAGACTAATCAACCAAACTTTTTGGGTTGGTTTCTCTTTTATAGTCTGCAGGCATTAAATGAAAGAAGTCAGTGTTCCAGCAGAGGGAGACAACGTTTCAGAAAAGGCATTGTAGCAAACCAAAAAAGAAATTTTAAGCGCAGCAGAGTAACCAGCTCACATACCTGTTAGCTCAGGTGAGTTTAAAAGGCTGCTGTTGATAACAAGGGCATTTGCTAAATAGATGGTGTGTGTGCAACAATATACTGAAAGGTCAATTATATTGTGCAGCTTATCTCACCACCTGTAGTTATTTAGGTGAAAGCTCCAAAATGCTTGCCTAATATGTCTGTTTATCCAAAAGGAAGTATAGAGGGAGAGCTAGATAGATAGCATTGCATTACATTACATTACATGGCAATGCAATGCACAGTTGCTGAAGTTGAACCAAAATGAGCTTGTCATCTGGCTTCTGCAACTTTTAACATGAAAAATCCAATGAGGAGAAGAAAAGCAAAGCCAAAGAGTCCATCCCAAAATCCGACAAACAAGCAAAATGAACAAAAAGCATTGAATTCAATTCTTTCTGATTTTAGAAACTGCATTAAAGAAGGGGTGCACCGGTCCTGGAGATACTGCAATACCAGGTCAATGCGTGGAGTGGACAGAGCAAGCTCTTTTTCCATCTCCCTGTTCTAAAAATCCATTTAATATATGGTCCCCAGATAGGGGACGTATCAGATATTAAACTGATAAGAACAGATACTACACTTGATCTTAGCCAAAAGGCCGAGAAGCGATAACCAGAATTGGTTTCCGACTACGGTGCCACCCAAGGATTCTGAAAAGTCCATTTGTGGAGATGGCCACCTGGACTCCCGTTAAGAAGACATGCTGTCAACCTCTAGATCCCTCACATGCCTGCACTTTTCGGCTTGCTGCTGCTGCAATCCACGCGTTTTAGATCTGCATAACTCCACCTCTTTTAGCACAGTACCCTCAACCCCCGGCTGTTCCCACCCGCCTCAACACCGTTGGAAGGGAGGAGAACCAATTAAGGCGGGGGGGGGTGGAACGAGCAGCTGTCTACCCTTAGCAGAAGGGTTGCTGATTAATTACCTCTCCTGCTGCTGCTGCTGGCTGTCCAGCAGCAGACTGAAGGTGGCTGCTGCTGTGCGCAGGTATATAAAGGCTCAGAGCCTATTATGACACGCGCAGCCAGCGTTCCATTGCCACATTCCGTCTACTGCAGGCGGGATACCTGGATGGCTGAATGTCACTGAGAAGCTCACAGAGACCGCCATAAGCAACAGTTTAAAAGAATGCCACAGACTAATCAACCAAACTTTTTGGGTTGGTTTCTCTTTTATAGTCTGCAGGCATTAAATGAAAGAAGTCAGTGTTCCAGCAGAGGGAGACAACGTTTCAGAAAAGGCATTGTAGCAAACCAAAAAAGAAATTTTAAGCGCAGCAGAGTAACCAGCTCACATACCTGTTAGCTCAGGTGAGTTTAAAAGGCTGCTGTTGATAACAAGGGCATTTGCTAAATAGATGGTGTGTGTGCAACAATATACTGAAAGGTCAATTATATTGTGCAGCTTATCTCACCACCTGTAGTTATTTAGGTGAAAGCTCCAAAATGCTTGCCTAATATGTCTGTTTATCCAAAAGGAAGTATAGAGGGAGAGCTAGATAGATAGCATTGCATTACATTACATTACATGGCAATGCAATGCACAGTTGCTGAAGTTGAACCAAAATGAGCTTGTCATCTGGCTTCTGCAACTTTTAACATGAAAAATCCAATGAGGAGAAGAAAAGCAAAGCCAAAGAGTCCATCCCAAAATCCGACAAACAAGCAAAATGAACAAAAAGCATTGAATTCAATTCTTTCTGATTTTAGAAACTGCATTAAAGAAGGGGTGCACCGGTCCTGGAGATACTGCAATACCAGGTCAATGCGTGGAGTGGACA
The DNA here is from genome assembly GCF_046119375.1 of Phyllobates terribilis. Taxonomy (NCBI): domain Eukaryota; kingdom Metazoa; phylum Chordata; class Amphibia; order Anura; family Dendrobatidae; genus Phyllobates; species Phyllobates terribilis. Next base: position 172,485 of record NW_027362898.1, on the reverse strand, counting down.
GAGCAAGCTCTTTTTCCATCTCCCTGTTCTAAAAATCCATTTAATATATGGTCCCCAGATAGGGGACGTATCAGATATTAAACTGATAAGAACAGATACTACACTTGATCTTAGCCAAAAGGCCGAGAAGCGATAACCAGAATTGGTTTCCGACTACGGTGCCACCCAAGGATTCTGAAAAGTCCATTTGTGGAGATGGCCACCTGGACTCCCGTTAAGAAGACATGCTGTCAACCTCTAGATCCCTCACATGCCTGCACTTTTCGGCTTGCTGCTGCTGCAATCCACGCGTTTTAGATCTGCATAACTCCACCTCTTTTAGCACAGTACCCTCAACCCCCGGCTGTTCCCACCCGCCTCAACACCGTTGGAAGGGAGGAGAACCAATTAAGGCGGGGGGGGGGGGGTGGAACGAGCAGCTGTCTACCCTTAGCAGGAGGGTTGCTGATTAATTACCTCTCCTGCTGCTGCTGCTGCTGGCTGTCCAGCAGCAGACTGAAGGTGGCTGCTGCTGTGCGCAGGTATATAAAGGCTCAGAGCCTATTATGACACGCGCAGCCAGCGTTCCATTGCCACATTCCGTCTACTGCAGGCGGGATACCTGGATGGCTGAATGTCACTGAGAAGCTCACAGAGACCGCCATAAGCAACAGTTTAAAAGAATGCCACAGACTAATCAACCAAACTTTTTGGGTTGGTTTCTCTTTTATAGTCTGCAGGCATTAAATGAAAGAAGTCAGTGTTCCAGCAGAGGGAGACAACGTTTCAGAAAAGGCATTGTAGCAAACCAAAAAAGAAATTTTAAGCGCAGCAGAGTAACCAGCTCACATACCTGTTAGCTCAGGTGAGTTTAAAAGGCTGCTGTTGATAACAAGGGCATTTGCTAAATAGATGGTGTGTGTGCAACAATATACTGAAAGGTCAATTATATTGTGCAGCTTATCTCACCACCTGTAGTTATTTAGGTGAAAGCTCCAAAATGCTTGCCTAATATGTCTGTTTATCCAAAAGGAAGTATAGAGGGAGAGCTAGATAGATAGCATTGCATTACATTACATTACATGGCAATGCAATGCACAGTTGCTGAAGTTGAACCAAAATGAGCTTGTCATCTGGCTTCTGCAACTTTTAACATGAAAAATCCAATGAGGAGAAGAAAAGCAAAGCCAAAGAGTCCATCCCAAAATCCGACAAACAAGCAAAATGAACAAAAAGCATTGAATTCAATTCTTTCTGATTTTAGAAACTGCATTAAAGAAGGGGTGCACCGGTCCTGGAGATACTGCAATACCAGGTCAATGCGTGGAGTGGACAGAGCAAGCTCTTTTTCCATCTCCCTGTTCTAAAAATCCATTTAATATATGGTCCCCAGATAGGGGACGTATCAGATATTAAACTGATAAGAACAGATACTACACTTGATCTTAGCCAAAAGGCCGAGAAGCGATAACCAGAATTGGTTTCCGACTACGGTGCCACCCAAGGATTCTGAAAAGTCCATTTGTGGAGATGGCCACCTGGACTCCCGTTAAGAAGACATGCTGTCAACCTCTAGATCCCTCACATGCCTGCACTTTTCGGCTTGCTGCTGCTGCAATCCACGCGTTTTAGATCTGCATAACTCCACCTCTTTTAGCACAGTACCCTCAACCCCCGGCTGTTCCCACCCGCCTCAACACCGTTGGAAGGGAGGAGAACCAATTAAGGCGGGGGGGGGTGGAACGAGCAGCTGTCTACCCTTAGCAGAAGGGTTGCTGATTAATTACCTCTCCTGCTGCTGCTGCTGGCTGTCCAGCAGCAGACTGAAGGTGGCTGCTGCTGTGCGCAGGTATATAAAGGCTCAGAGCCTATTATGACACGCGCAGCCAGCGTTCCATTGCCACATTCCGTCTACTGCAGGCGGGATACCTGGATGGCTGAATGTCACTGAGAAGCTCACAGAGACCGCCATAAGCAACAGTTTAAAAGAATGCCACAGACTAATCAACCAAACTTTTTGGGTTGGTTTCTCTTTTATAGTCTGCAGGCATTAAATGAAAGAAGTCAGTGTTCCAGCAGAGGGAGACAACGTTTCAGAAAAGGCATTGTAGCAAACCAAAAAAGAAATTTTAAGCGCAGCAGAGTAACCAGCTCACATACCTGTTAGCTCAGGTGAGTTTAAAAGGCTGCTGTTGATAACAAGGGCATTTGCTAAATAGATGGTGTGTGTGCAACAATATACTGAAAGGTCAATTATATTGTGCAGATTATCTCACCACCTGTAGTTATTTAGGTGAAAGCTCCAAAATGCTTGCCTAATATGTCTGTTTATCCAAAAGGAAGTATAGAGGGAGAGCTAGATAGATAGCATTGCATTACATTACATTACATGGCAATGCAATGCACAGTTGCTGAAGTTGAACCAAAATGAGCTTGTCATCTGGCTTCTGCAACTTTTAACATGAAAAATCCAATGAGGAGAAGAAAAGCAAAGCCAAAGAGTCCATCCCAAAATCCGACAAACAAGCAAAATGAACAAAAAGCATTGAATTCAATTCTTTCTGATTTTAGAAACTGCATTAAAGAAGGGGTGCACCGGTCCTGGAGATACTGCAATACCAGGTCAATGCGTGGAGTGGACAGAGCAAGCTCTTTTTCCATCTCCCTGTTCTAAAAATCCATTTAATATATGGTCCCCAGATAGGGGACGTATCAGATATTAAACTGATAAGAACAGATACTACACTTGATCTTAGCCAAAAGGCCGAGAAGCGATAACCAGAATTGGTTTCCGACTACGGTGCCACCCAAGGATTCTGAAAAGTCCATTTGTGGAGATGGCCACCTGGACTCCCGTTAAGAAGACATGCTGTCAACCTCTAGATCCCTCACATGCCTGCACTTTTCGGCTTGCTGCTGCTGCAATCCACGCGTTTTAGATCTGCATAACTCCACCTCTTTTAGCACAGTACCCTCAACCCCCGGCTGTTCCCACCCGCCTCAACACCGTTGGAAGGGAGGAGAACCAATTAAGGCGGGGGGGGGGGGTGGAACGAGCAGCTGTCTACCCTTAGCAGGAGGGTTGCTGATTAATTACCTCTCCTGCTGCTGCTGCTGCTGGCTGTCCAGCAGCAGACTGAAGGTGGCTGCTGCTGTGCGCAGGTATATAAAGGCTCAGAGCCTATTATGACACGCGCAGCCAGCGTTCCATTGCCACATTCCGTCTACTGCAGGCGGGATACCTGGATGGCTGAATGTCACTGAGAAGCTCACAGAGACCGCCATAAGCAACAGTTTAAAAGAATGCCACAGACTAATCAACCAAACTTTTTGGGTTGGTTTCTCTTTTATAGTCTGCAGGCATTAAATGAAAGAAGTCAGTGTTCCAGCAGAGGGAGACAACGTTTCAGAAAAGGCATTGTAGCAAACCAAAAAAGAAATTTTAAGCGCAGCAGAGTAACCAGCTCACATACCTGTTAGCTCAGGTGAGTTTAAAAGGCTGCTGTTGATAACAAGGGCATTTGCTAAATAGATGGTGTGTGTGCAACAATATACTGAAAGGTCAATTATATTGTGCAGCTTATCTCACCACCTGTAGTTATTTAGGTGAAAGCTCCAAAATGCTTGCCTAATATGTCTGTTTATCCAAAAGGAAGTATAGAGGGAGAGCTAGATAGATAGCATTGCATTACATTACATTACATGGCAATGCAATGCACAGTTGCTGAAGTTGAACCAAAATGAGCTTGTCATCTGGCTTCTGCAACTTTTAACATGAAAAATCCAATGAGGAGAAGAAAAGCAAAGCCAAAGAGTCCATCCCAAAATCCGACAAACAAGCAAAATGAACAAAAAGCATTGAATTCAATTCTTTCTGATTTTAGAAACTGCATTAAAGAAGGGGTGCACCGGTCCTGGAGATACTGCAATACCAGGTCAATGCGTGGAGTGGACAGAGCAAGCTCTTTTTCCATCTCCCTGTTCTAAAAATCCATTTAATATATGGTCCCCAGATAGGGGACGTATCAGATATTAAACTGATAAGAACAGATACTACACTTGATCTTAGCCAAAAGGCCGAGAAGCGATAACCAGAATTGGTTTCCGACTACGGTGCCACCCAAGGATTCTGAAAAGTCCATTTGTGGAGATGGCCACCTGGACTCCCGTTAAGAAGACATGCTGTCAACCTCTAGATCCCTCACATGCCTGCACTTTTCGGCTTGCTGCTGCTGCAATCCACGCGTTTTAGATCTGCATAACTCCACCTCTTTTAGCACAGTACCCTCAACCCCCGGCTGTTCCCACCCGCCTCAACACCGTTGGAAGGGAGGAGAACCAATTAAGGCGGGGGGGGGGGGTGGAACGAGCAGCTGTCTACCCTTAGCAGGAGGGTTGCTGATTAATTACCTCTCCTGCTGCTGCTGCTGCTGGCTGTCCAGCAGCAGACTGAAGGTGGCTGCTGCTGTGCGCAGGTATATAAAGGCTCAGAGCCTATTATGACACGCGCAGCCAGCGTTCCATTGCCACATTCCGTCTACTGCAGGCGGGATACCTGGATGGCTGAATGTCACTGAGAAGCTCACAGAGACCGCCATAAGCAACAGTTTAAAAGAATGCCACAGACTAATCAACCAAACTTTTTGGGTTGGTTTCTCTTTTATAGTCTGCAGGCATTAAATGAAAGAAGTCAGTGTTCCAGCAGAGGGAGACAACGTTTCAGAAAAGGCATTGTAGCAAACCAAAAAAGAAATTTTAAGCGCAGCAGAGTAACCAGCTCACATACCTGTTAGCTCAGGTGAGTTTAAAAGGCTGCTGTTGATAACAAGGGCATTTGCTAAATAGATGGTGTGTATGCAACAATATACTGAAAGGTCAATTATATTGTGCAGCTTATCTCACCACCTGTAGTTATTTAGGTGAAAGCTCCAAAATGCTTGCCTAATATGTCTGTTTATCCAAAAGGAAGTATAGAGGGAGAGCTAGATAGATAGCATTGCATTACATTACATTACATGGCAATGCAATGCACAGTTGCTGAAGTTGAACCAAAATGAGCTTGTCATGTGGCTTCTGCAACTTTTAACATGAAAAATCCAATGAGGAGAAGAAAAGCAAAGCCAAAGAGTCCATCCCAAAATCCGACAAACAAGCAAAATGAACAAAAAGCATTGAATTCAATTCTTTCTGATTTTAGAAACTGCATTAAAGAAGGGGTGCACCGGTCCTGAAGATACTGCAATACCAGGTCAATGCGTGGAGTGGACAGAGCAAGCTCTTTTTCCATCTCCCTGTTCTAAAAATCCATTTAATATATGGTCCCCAGATAGGGGACGTATCAGATATTAAACTGATAAGAACAGATACTACACTTGATCTTAGCCAAAAGGCCGAGAAGCGATAACCAGAATTGGTTTCCGACTACGGTGCCACCCAAGGATTCTGAAAAGTCCATTTGTGGAGATGGCCACCTGGACTCCCGTTAAGAAGACATGCTGTCAACCTCTAGATCCCTCACATGCCTGCACTTTTCGGCTTGCTGCTGCTGCAATCCACGCGTTTTAGATCTGCATAACTCCACCTCTTTTAGCACAGTACCCTCAACCCCCGGCTGTTCCCACCCGCCTCAACACCGTTGGAAGGGAGGAGAACCAATTAAGGCGGGGGGGGGGGTGGAACGAGCAGCTGTCTACCCTTAGCAGGAGGGTTGCTGATTAATTACCTCTCCTGCTGCTGCTGCTGCTGGCTGTCCAGCAGCAGACTGAAGGTGGCTGCTGCTGTGCGCAGGTATATAAAGGCTCAGAGCCTATTATGACACGCGCAGCCAGCGTTCCATTGCCACATTCCGTCTACTGCAGGCGGGATACCTGGATGGCTGAATGTCACTGAGAAGCTCACAGAGACCGCCATAAGCAACAGTTTAAAAGAATGCCACGGACTAATCAACCAAACTTTTTGGGTTGGTTTCTCTTTTATAGTCTGCAGGCATTAAATGAAAGAAGTCAGTGTTCCAGCAGAGGGAGACAACGTTTCAGAAAAGGCATTGTAGCAAACCAAAAAAGAAATTTTAAGCGCAGCAGAGTAACCAGCTCACATACCTGTTAGCTCAGGTGAGTTTAAAAGGCTGCTGTTGATAACAAGGGCATTTGCTAAATAGATGGTGTGTGTGCAACAATATACTGAAAGGTCAATTATATTGTGCAGCTTATCTCACCACCTGTAGTTATTTAGGTGAAAGCTCCAAAATGCTTGCCTAATATGTCTGTTTATCCAAAAGGAAGTATAGAGGGAGAGCTAGATAGATAGCATTGCATTACATTACATTACATGGCAATGCAATGCACAGTTGCTGAAGTTGAACCAAAATGAGCTTGTCATCTGGCTTCTGCAACTTTTAACATGAAAAATCCAATGAGGAGAAGAAAAGCAAAGCCAAAGAGTCCATCCCAAAATCCGACAAACAAGCAAAATGAACAAAAAGCATTGAATTCAATTCTTTCTGATTTTAGAAACTGCATTAAAGAAGGGGTGCACCGGTCCTGGAGATACTGCAATACCAGGTCAATGCGTGGAGTGGACAGAGCAAGCTCTTTTTCCATCTCCCTGTTCTAAAAATCCATTTAATATATGGTCCCCAGATAGGGGACGTATCAGATATTAAACTGATAAGAACAGATTTTTTTTTTTAATTTGGCTATCCCCTGCAGAGGGATAAAACCGTTTATTAAAATTTTAACAAATTACAAGCATAATTACACAAATACCAAACGTTAAAAGACAAATGAAATTTCCAAAACAAAAAAATACAAAGATTTTAAATAATTAGGTTCCATTGGTCAACAAGCCATTTTTTGGAAATATGTATATTCTTCTTTTTGTCAATTAAATAATAAGTATACATTTCACATAAACATAAACTTAAAACATCATTCACTGATAAAACATCTTGTTTAAAAATAGCAATGTTGCGCGCTTTCCAGAGAGATGACTTGGCGCAGTTCACTGTCTTCCAAGCCATTGTGTACTGGTCCATTGTGGGGCATTCCATAAGTCCGTATAGCACAGTTTTATATGTAAAGTCCTTGAGGTCTGCCACCCTTTCCAGTAGGGGGAGCAGTCTTCTCCAGAAATCCTTTGCAAAATTACATGTCCATAATAGATGTTCCACCGTTTCCTCGTCTTGGCATCCGGCTCTTGGGCAGATGGCAGACCTCACAAATCCTCTTCTGTATTGGAATGCCCGGCAAGGAAGACAGCGGTGCATGCAACTCCAAGCCAGATCTCTCTGTTCATTAAAAAGATAAAAAACGTTAATCATTTTCCAGATAGACATAGATTTGTCATCATCATATCTGTCAACATTACATATTTCCTCACTTTTACGTATTTCTTTAATTAGTTTCTTACTATTTCTTAATTCCTCTATTTTCTTAGTCCCTAAATTAAAATCGGACACTATTTTCCTTAAAATCTCATAATGCGTCGACAAATTAAAAGCATGGGGCACAGATATATTAACTTCATACCATCCAAACTTTCTCATAAAAAATCCTGTATTAAAACGCATAAAAAAGGACCAATAGTGATTCTTAAAAAGGGCATTAAAACAGTAAACGAACAGATGGATTAAAAGAAACCTATTAAAATCTGGAAAATCTTTACCACCTTTTACTTTTGATTTCATCACGATTTCTCTTTTCAGCTTTTCCATTTTTGAGTTCCAAAAGAAGGTAAAACAGGTTTTGGTTATCTTTTTTAAAACATTAACAGGCGGGGGGAAAACCATGCTAAGATACAATAAAAGAGGTAAAATCACCATCTTTAAAACCAATACTTTACCCTCCATTGTAAGTCTCCTCATGTTCCACATACATATTTTCGTATTTACTTTCTGTGTAACTGTTTCCCAACTATTATAACCATCATTATTTTCAGTGAATGATATACCTAAAATGGAAATGGATTCGGAGACATTAATTGGTACATCACGTAAAATCATCCCCCCAACACTTAAAATGTTACACTTATTAAAATTGATTTTAAAACCAGAAGCTAGGCAAAAGGATTGCAATTGATGGAGAGTGGCCGTAAGTGATGGTGCATCTGTACACAAGACCGCCACGTCATCCATGTAGCCTACAACCTTGGCCTCCAAACCACCGCTTCCAGGCAGAGGGACACCGCATATCTGTTTATTTTGGCGTATTGCACATAACATTGGTTCCAGTGCACAGATAAACAGTAGGGGGGACAGAGGGCATCCCTGTTTCACCCCTGACCGTAAAAATACCTCTTGTGTCTTAAAACCATTCACTAAAATCTTACTTGTACAATCCTTGTAAAATGCTTTAAGCGATAGTAAAAACCCTTCTGGTATGCCCATTTTCTCTAAAACTTTAAAAAGATAAAAGTGTGAGACACGGTCAAATGCTTTTTCAAAATCAATAGATAAAATCGCCATTTTCCCCTTTCTGTCTTTCACATCCTCAATACAGTCTTTCACTAAATTCAGATTGTCCCATATACTGCGCCCCGGCACCCCACACACTTGATTAGAATGAATAACTTTGCTGATGACTTCTTTTAGACGATTTGCACAAATTTTAGCCATTATTTTATAGTCACAATTTAAAAGTGTTATTGGTCTCCAGTTTTCTAATTTTGATTTATCGCCTTTTTTGTATAGGAGGGAGACTTCACCTTTCTTCCAGGAATTTAATAAAACCTTATTATTAAAAACCTCAGTAAACAAATAAAACAAATCATCTTTTAAAATATCATAAAAACATACATAAAATTCTATTGGGATGCCATCAGGACCAGGGACCTTTCCAGTTTTAAAACTTTTAATAGTTTTTAACACTTCTTGTTCCGTTAAAACTTGGGATAAAAACTCTTGGGATGCGGGATCTAAAACAGCTGTTAGTCCTTGCAGCGAATCATCCATTAATTTATTATCTATATTTTTTCCATTAAAAAGATTAGAAAAAAAACCCTCAACTTTACCCAGCATATTTTTTATATTATTCTCACCATCTATATGGTCAATTATCACTTTTTCTTTTTTATTTTTCCTAAAAAAATATCTGGAACACTTTTCATTTTCTTCTATATGTTGTACTCTAGAACGAAAAATTATCTCTTTTCCTTTTTGTTCTAGCCATTTTGAAATCTCTTCTTTTAAGTTTGAAATATCAACTTGTACATCTATCCCATTGTCTCTGAGCTTAAATAATGTTTGTAGGCGAGTATTTAAAATTCTATATTCTTCATATTTTTCTTTGGCTCTACATATACTCTTTTTAATAAAAAAGTCTTTTATTTTTACTTTCATTCTATCCCACCATACACTCATAGTCTCATTTGTTTTTTTCCCTTTTCTACATTTCCTATAAAACTCAATAAAATCTGATAAAATCTGCGGGTCGGTTAAAAGGGATACGTTCATTTTCCAGCTTTTCTTACCACATTTTTTGTTGTCATTTACTTTTATGGTAAAGGATAAAAGTTTATGGTCTGAAAATATATTAGTTAAAACTTCACATTTGGCAGGTATTGTTTTATCTGAACCAAAAATAAAATCAATCCTAGAGCTACAATTAGCATTGCTCCAAGTGAAACCGGCGTCCTCTGGGCTATCACTATGACACTCTTTATATATGTCTATCAATTTAGCATCTTTGACTATATCATGTAGCATACCTGAGGTTTTATCGTAGTTCCTGCTTACAGAGCTGGAGCGCCGGTTTTCACCTTTTAAAACACAATTAAAATCCCCTGCTAAGATAAAAGGTTCAGAGTTATTAATAAATAATGGTAAAAGATCAAGCATTTCGGCTCTTTCATTTTTCTCTGTTGATCCATAAAAATTTAAAAACTGCCATCTAATACCATCAATAAAAGCTTTCACTAATAAAATACGACCTGGTAAAATTTCCTGAATAAAATCAATTAAAACGTTCCCTTTAAAAAGTATGGCTACACCCGCTGATCCTGCAGCATTCGATCCGGACCAGACAGATGGCCCACACTTCCACTCATCTTTATATTTTTGATATGACATTTCATGTGGGATATTACATTCTTGCAGAAAAAATACAGATGCAGTAAAACACGTAAAAAAATTAAAAAGAGCAGTTCTTCTCGTGTTAGATTTTATGCCTCTCACGTTGAGGGAAATACCTTTGAGTTCAGCCATCATTAGAAAATGTAGAAATTTTACTTAGGTAACTAAGAGCAACGGATTTACCTGTCCGATGAACCTGATCAGACCACTGGGCTTGCGCCTCCCTCCTCATCTGATAGTATCGTCACGAGAGTCTCCGTGGAGGAGGAAAGATTACCACATTTATATAAACCCGACGCTACACTGGCATAGCTCGGAGGGCTGGCTGGCAGAACCCGCTGGGTCTCCATTGGCTGGCCATGCAGTTCCTCATCAGGTGGGTCTCCGAGGGGTTCCGCCGCCCCTGTTTGACCTGTAGAAGGTCGTCCTATAGGAGGAGGTTGCGCACAAGGCAGAGCCTCTGACTCTTCAGAGGCAGCAAGATCCCGGTCCCCACCTGTAGCAGCGGAGACCGAAACCCCTGAGGGTCCAGCGTCCACGTCCCCTTCTGGAGAAGTGTCCATCTGTTCACCTCCTGCTGCCTCCTCCGAACCACCCTTTTTCTTTTTCTTAGGACCCACCTTTATCCACTCAGCGCCCTCAGCACTAGGAGACCCAGACTGGGCATGGGCTTCTGTGTCGGCCTTTTGCCGGTCCCTTTTGACCTTACCAGTAGTGCCCTTCTGCTCCTTCTCAGCCCTCCTTTTGGACTCCCGCAGGTCCTGCAGCCAGGTTTTGGGATTTGGTATTTTACCTGTCATAGACTCTGGAGACACTTCACTATTTGGTACGCCCTTATTGTCTCCAGAGGCTCCAGGTTGTTGTTCCTCCTCCTGAGGGGTGGTCTGATCTTTTGGTCCTTGGTCGGACGTCTTGGACTTCCCATTTTGCTCATCTTCCCGAAATCTGTGAGGGCAAGAAAAATAAAAGTGACCTGGAGTCTGGCAAAAACTGCATTTCTTTTCCTTAGGGCATTCTTTTGTCTCATGTTCTTCACTAGCACAATTTCTACATGATACATGACAGTTTTCTTTTGAATGACCATAGCGCCCACAATTTCTGCAATATACTGGCATCCCAGAAAAGAAGAAATCCCCATTTGTTTGCCCAATTTTGAAACGGGCAGGGGGGAGCCGTATACCACCTGGTGTATTTGGATCTCTTGTACACTTCACAAGGAATTTCCACTTAGATGTCCATATGTTATATTCGTTTAATATCTTCCCAATACATTTAACACTTTTAAAATAAATTGCTAGAAATGACATTACTTCTGGAGCAGAAACAAAGGGCGAAAATATTTTTACAATAACCAGTCTTACCTCATCCAGGACGTGCTCAACAATTTGTATCCCTTTCAAAACAGGACTATTTTCAACTTTTTTTAACTTTTCTAGTACATCTCTAAAAATACCTTCTCCGGTGAATGTGATGTCATAGTCACCTCTTCTGGGATAATCCTGGATGGAGAGAATTTCATTACTTTGTACGCCAAGAAGGTTCCTGAGCACGTCCTGGACTACATACCCTAATTTCCTCATATCCGAGCCACCCGCCGTGAAGTGAACTCGGATAGAGTTTTTTAGCCTCGCATAAAGAGGCACGAGGTTAGGGTCAACCTCCATGGAAAAACGCAACAAGGTTGCAAATTGCAGCCGCTTGCAATCTGCGCTCCCAGTGTTCTTGCAGCGAAAAACACCTGGAAGCTGGGGGATCGCAACTCGTTACCCTGGGACTAAGCCCTCTCCCTAATAGCAGCAAGCAGGTTAAGTCCACCAAAGTGGACGATCCGGCCAGGCCAAGGAGAGGGGTACCCGAGTGCCCTTCAACCACAATCTCCTGCAATAAAGCACTTGATCGTAGCCAAAAGGCCGAGAAGCGATAACCAGAATTGGTTTCCGACTACGGTGCCACCCAAGGATTCTGAAAAGTCCATTTGTGGAGATGGCCACCTGGACTCCCGTTAAGAAGACATGCTGTCAACCTCTAGATCCCTCACATGCCTGCACTTTTCGGCTTGCTGCTGCTGCAATCCACGCGTTTTAGATCTGCATAACTCCACCTCTTTTAGCACAGTACCCTCAACCCCCGGCTGTTCCCACCCGCCTCAACACCGTTGGAAGGGAGGAGAACCAATTAAGGCGGGGAGGGGGGGGGGGGTGGAACGAGCAGCTGTCTACCCTTAGCAGGAGGGTTGCTGATTAATTACCTCTCCTGCTGCTGCTGCTGCTGGCTGTCCAGCAGCAGACTGAAGGTGGCTGCTGCTGTGCGCAGGTATATAAAGGCTCAGAGCCTATTATGACACGCGCAGCCAGCGTTCCATTGCCACATTCCGTCTACTGCAGGCGGGATACCTGGATGGCTGAATGTCACTGAGAAGCTCACAGAGACCGCCATAAGCAACAGTTTAAAAGAATGCCACAGACTAATCAACCAAACTTTTTGGGTTGGTTTCTCTTTTATAGTCTGCAGGCATTAAATGAAAGAAGTCAGTGTTCCAGCAGAGGGAGACAACGTTTCAGAAAAGGCATTGTAGCAAACCAAAAAAGAAATTTTAAGCGCAGCAGAGTAACCAGCTCACATACCTGTTAGCTCAGGTGAGTTTAAAAGGCTGCTGTTGATAACAAGGGCATTTGCTAAATAGATGGTGTGTGTGCAACAATATACTGAAAGGTCAATTATATTGTGCAGCTTATCTCACCACCTGTAGTTATTTAGGTGAAAGCTCCAAAATGCTTGCCTAATATGTCTGTTTATCCAAAAGGAAGTATAGAGGGAGAGCTAGATAGATAGCATTGCATTACATTACATTACATGGCAATGCAATGCACAGTTGCTGAAGTTGAACCAAAATGAGCTTGTCATCTGGCTTCTGCAACTTTTAACATGAAAAATCCAATGAGGAGAAGAAAAGCAAAGCCAAAGAGTCCATCCCAAAATCCGACAAACAAGCAAAATGAACAAAAAGCATTGAATTCAATTCTTTCTGATTTTAGAAACTGCATTAAAGAAGGGGTGCACCGGTCCTGGAGATACTGCAATACCAGGTCAATGCGTGGAGTGGACAGAGCAAGCTCTTTTTCCATCTCCCTGTTCTAAAAATCCATTTAATATATGGTCCCCAGATAGGGGACGTATCAGATATTAAACTGATAAGAACAGATACTACACTTGATCTTAGCCAAAAGGCCGAGAAGCGATAACCAGAATTGGTTTCCGACTACGGTGCCACCCAAGGATTCTGAAAAGTCCATTTGTGGAGATGGCCACCTGGACTCCCGTTAAGAAGACATGCTGTCAACCTCTAGATCCCTCACATGCCTGCACTTTTCGGCTTGCTGCTGCTGCAATCCACGCGTTTTAGATCTGCATAACTCCACCTCTTTTAGCACAGTACCCTCAACCCCCGGCTGTTCCCACCCGCCTCAACACCGTTGGAAGGGAGGAGAACCAATTAAGGCGGGGGGGGGGGTGGAACGAGCAGCTGTCTACCCTTAGCAGGAGGGTTGCTGATTAATTACCTCTCCTGCTGCTGCTGCTGCTGGCTGTCCAGCAGCAGACTGAAGGTGGCTGCTGCTGTGCGCAGGTATATAAAGGCTCAGAGCCTATTATGACACGCGCAGCCAGCGTTCCATTGCCACATTCCGTCTACTGCAGGCGGGATACCTGGATGGCTGAATGTCACTGAGAAGCTCACAGAGACCGCCATAAGCAACAGTTTAAAAGAATGCCACAGACTAATCAACCAAACTTTTTGGGTTGGTTTCTCTTTTATAGTCTGCAGGCATTAAATGAAAGAAGTCAGTGTTCCAGCAGAGGGAGACAACGTTTCAGAAAAGGCATTGTAGCAAACCAAAAAAGAAATTTTAAGCGCAGCAGAGTAACCAGCTCACATACCTGTTAGCTCAGGTGAGTTTAAAAGGCTGCTGTTGATAACAAGGGCATTTGCTAAATAGATGGTGTGTGTGCAACAATATACTGAAAGGTCAATTATATTGTGCAGCTTATCTCACCACCTGTAGTTATTTAGGTGAAAGCTCCAAAATGCTTGCCTAATATGTCTGTTTATCCAAAAGGAAGTATAGAGGGAGAGCTAGATAGATAGCATTGCATTACATTACATTACATGGCAATGCAATGCACAGTTGCTGAAGTTGAACAAAAATGAGCTTGTCATCTGGCTTCTGCAACTTTAACATGAAAAATCCAATGAGGAGAAGAAAAGCAAAGCCAAAGAGTCCATCCCAAAATCCGACAAACAAGCAAAATGAACAAAAAGCATTGAATTCAATTCTTTCTGATTTTAGAAACTGCATTAAAGAAGGGGTGCACCGGTCCTGGAGATACTGCAATACCAGGTCAATGCGTGGAGTGGACAGAACAAGCTCTTTTTCCATCTCCCTGTTCTAAAAATCCATTTAATATATGGTCCCCAGATAGGGGACGTATCAGATATTAAACTGATAAGAACAGATACTACACTTGATCTTAGCCAAAAGGCCGAGAAGCGATAACCAGAATTGGTTTCCGACTACGGTGCCACCCAAGGATTCTGAAAAGTCCATTTGTGGAGATGGCCACCTGGACTCCCGTTAAGAAGACATGCTGTCAACCTCTAGATCCCTCACATGCCTGCACTTTTCGGCTTGCTGCTGCTGCAATCCACGCGTTTTAGATCTGCATAACTCCACCTCTTTTAGCACAGTACCCTCAACCCCCGGCTGTTCCCACCCGCCTCAACACGTTGGAAGGGAGGAGAACCAATTAAGGCGGGGGGGGTGGAACGAGCAGCTGTCTACCCTTAGCAGGAGGGTTGCTGATTAATTACCTCTCCTGCTGCTGCTGCTGCTGGCTGTCCAGCAGCAGACTGAAGGTGGCTGCTGCTGTGCGCAGGTATATAAAGGCTCAGAGCCTATTATGACACGCGCAGCCAGCGTTCCATTGCCACATTCCGTCTACTGCAGGCGGGATACCTGGATGGCTGAATGTCACTGAGAAGCTCACAGAGACCGCCATAAGCAACAGTTTAAAAGAATGCCACAGACTAATCAACCAAACTTTTTGGGTTGGTTTCTCTTTTATAGTCTGCAGGCATTAAATGAAAGAAGTCAGTGTTCCAGCAGAGGGAGACAACGTTTCAGAAAAGGCATTGTAGCAAACCAAAAAAGAAATTTTAAGCGCAGCAGAGTAACCAGCTCACATACCTGTTAGCTCAGGTGAGTTTAAAAGGCTGCTGTTGATAACAAGGGCATTTGCTAAATAGATGGTGTGTGTGCAACAATATACTGAAAGGTCAATTATATTGTGCAGCTTATCTCACCACCTGTAGTTATTTAGGTGAAAGCTCCAAAATGCTTGCCTAATATGTCTGTTTATCCAAAAGGAAGTATAGAGGGAGAGCTAGATAGATAGCATTGCATTACATTACATTACATGGCAATGCAATGCACAGTTGCTGAAGTTGAACCAAAATGAGCTTGTCATCTGGCTTCTGCAACTTTTAACATGAAAAATCCAATGAGGAGAAGAAAAGCAAAGCCAAAGAGTCCATCCCAAAATCCGACAAACAAGCAAAATGAACAAAAAGCATTGAATTCAATTCTTTCTGATTTTAGAAACTGCATTAAAGAAGGGGTGCACCGGTCCTGGAGATACTGCAATACCAGGTCAATGCGTGGAGTGGACAGAGCAAGCTCTTTTTCCATCTCCCTGTTCTAAAAATCCATTTAATATATGGTCCCCAGATAGGGGACGTATCAGATATTAAACTGATAAGAACAGATACTACACTTGATCTTAGCCAAAAGGCCGAGAAGCGATAACCAGAATTGGTTTCCGACTACGGTGCCACCCAAGGATTCTGAAAAGTCCATTTGTGGAGATGGCCACCTGGACTCCCGTTAAGAAGACATGCTGTCAACCTCTAGATCCCTCACATGCCTGCACTTTTCGGCTTGCTGCTGCTGCAATCCACGCGTTTAAGATCTGCATAACTCCACCTCTTTTAGCACAGTACCCTCAACCCCCGGCTGTTCCCACCCGCCTCAACACCGTTGGAAGGGAGGAGAACCAATTAAGGCGGGGGGGGGGGGTGGAACGAGCAGCTGTCTACCCTTAGCAGGAGGGTTGCTGATTAATTACCTCTCCTGCTGCTGCTGCTGCTGGCTGTCCAGCAGCAGACTGAAGGTGGCTGCTGCTGTGCGCAGGTATATAAAGGCTCAGAGCCTATTATGACACGCGCAGCCAGCGTTCCATTGCCACATTCCGTCTACTGCAGGCGGGATACCTGGATGGCTGAATGTCACTGAGAAGCTCACAGAGACCGCCATAAGCAACAGTTTAAAAGAATGCCACAGACTAATCAACCAAACTTTTTGGGTTGGTTTCTCTTTTATAGTCTGCAGGCATTAAATGAAAGAAGTCAGTGTTCCAGCAGAGGGAGACAACGTTTCAGAAAAGGCATTGTAGCAAACCAAAAAAGAAATTTTAAGCGCAGCAGAGTAACCAGCTCACATACCTGTTAGCTCAGGTGAGTTTAAAAGGCTGCTGTTGATAACAAGGGCATTTGCTAAATAGATGGTGTGTGTGCAACAATATACTGAAAGGTCAATTATATTGTGCAGCTTATCTCACCACCTGTAGTTATTTAGGTGAAAGCTCCAAAATGCTTGCCTAATATGTCTGTTTATCCAAAAGGAAGTATAGAGGGAGAGCTAGATAGATAGCATTGCATTACATTACATTACATGGCAATGCAATGCACAGTTGCTGAAGTTGAACCAAAATGAGCTTGTCATCTGGCTTCTGCAACTTTTAACATGAAAAATCCAATGAGGAGAAGAAAAGCAAAGCCAAAGAGTCCATCCCAAAATCCGACAAACAAGCAAAATGAACAAAAAGCATTGAATTCAATTCTTTCTGATTTTAGAAACTGCATTAAAGAAGGGGTGCACCGGTCCTGGAGATACTGCAATACCAGGTCAATGCGTGGAGTTGACAGAGCAAGCTCTTTTTCCATCTCCCTGTTCTAAAAATCCATTTAATATATGGTCCCCAGATAGGGGACGTATCAGATATTAAACTGATAAGAACAGATACTACACTTGATCTTAGCCAAAAGGCCGAGAAGCGATAACCAGAATTGGTTTCCGACTACGGTGCCACCCAAGGATTCTGAAAAGTCCATTTGTGGAGATGGCCACCTGGACTCCCGTTAAGAAGACATGCTGTCAACCTCTAGATCCCTCACATGCCTGCACTTTTCGGCTTGCTGCTGCTGCAATCCACGCGTTTTAGATCTGCATAACTCCACCTCTTTTAGCACAGTACCCTCAACCCCCGGCTGTTCCCACCCGCCTCAACACCGTTGGAAGGGAGGAGAACCAATTAAGGCGGGGGGGGGGGGGGTGGAACGAGCAGCTGTCTACCCTTAGCAGGAGGGTTGCTGATTAATTACCTCTCCTGCTGCTGCTGCTGCTGGCTGTCCAGCAGCAGACTGAAGGTGGCTGCTGCTGTGCGCAGGTATATAAAGGCTCAGAGCCTATTATGACACGCGCAGCCAGCGTTCCATTGCCACATTCCGTCTACTGCAGGCGGGATACCTGGATGGCTGAATGTCACTGAGAAGCTCACAGAGACCGCCATAAGCAACAGTTTAAAAGAATGCCACAGACTAATCAACCAAACTTTTTGGGTTGGTTTCTCTTTTATAGTCTGCAGGCATTAAATGAAAGAAGTCAGTGTTCCAGCAGAGGGAGACAACGTTTCAGAAAAGGCATTGTAGCAAACCAAAAAAGAAATTTTAAGCGCAGCAGAGTAACCAGCTCACATACCTGTTAGCTCAGGTGAGTTTAAAAGGCTGCTGTTGATAACAAGGGCATTTGCTAAATAGATGGCGTGTGTGCAACAATATACTGAAAGGTCAATTATATTGTGCAGCTTATCTCACCACCTGTAGTTATTTAGGTGAAAGCTCCAAAATGCTTGCCTAATATGTCTGTTTATCCAAAAGGAAGTATAGAGGGAGAGCTAGATAGATAGCATTGCATTACATTACATTACATGGCAATGCAATGCACAGTTGCTGAAGTTGAACCAAAATGAGCTTGTCATCTGGCTTCTGCAACTTTTAACATGAAAAATCCAATGAGGAGAAGAAAAGCAAAGCCAAAGAGTCCATCCCAAAATCCGACAAACAAGCAAAATGAACAAAAAGCATTGAATTCAATTCTTTCTGATTTTAGAAACTGCATTAAAGAAGGGGTGCACCGGTCCTGGAGATACTGCAATACCAGGTCAATGCGTGGAGTGGACAGAGCAAGCTCTTTTTCCATCTCCCTGTTCTAAAAATCCATTTAATATATGGTCCCCAGATAGGGGACGTATCAGATATTAAACTGATAAGAACAGATACTACACTTGATCTTAGCCAAAAGGCCGAGAAGCGATAACCAGAATTGGTTTCCAACTACGGTGCCACCCAAGGATTCTGAAAAGTCCATTTGTGGAGATGGCCACCTGGACTCCCATTAAGAAGACATGCTGTCAACCTCTAGATCCCTCACATGCCTGCACTTTTCGGCTTGCTGCTGCTGCAATCCACGCGTTTTAGATCTGCATAACTCCACCTCTTTTAGCACAGTACCCTCAACCCCCGGCTGTTCCCACCCGCCTCAACACCGTTGGAAGGGAGGAGAACCAATTAAGGCGGGGGGGGGGGGGGTGTGTGGAACGAGCAGCTGTCTACCCTTAGCAGGAGGGTTGCTGATTAATTACCTCTCCTGCTGCTGCTGCTGCTCGCTGTCCAGCAGCAGACTGAAGGTGGCTGCTGCTGTGCGCAGGTATATAAAGGCTCAGAGCCTATTATGACACGCGCAGCCAGCGTTCCATTGCCACATTCCGTCTACTGCAGGCGGGATACCTGGATGGCTGAATGTCACTGAGAAGCTCACAGAGACCGCCATAAGCAACAGTTTAAAAGAATGCCACAGACTAATCAACCAAACTTTTTGGGTTGGTTTCTCTTTTATAGTCTGCAGGCATTAAATGAAAGAAGTCAGTGTTCCAGCAGAGGGAGACAACGTTTCAGAAAAGGCATTGTAGCAAACCAAAAAAGAAATTTTAAGCGCAGCAGAGTAACCAGCTCACACACCTGTTAGCTCAGGTGAGTTTAAAAGGCTGCTGTTGATAACAAGGGCATTTGCTAAATAGATGGTGTGTGTGCAACAATATACTGAAAGGTCAATTATATTGTGCAGCTTATCTCACCACCTGTAGTTATTTAGGTGAAAGCTCCAAAATGCTTGCCTAATATGTCTGTTTATCCAAAAGGAAGTATAGAGGGAGAGCTAGATAGATAGCATTGCATTACATTACATTACATGGCAATGCAATGCACAGTTGCTGAAGTTGAACCAAAATGAGCTTGTCATCTGGCTTCTGCAACTTTTAACATGAAAAATCCAATGAGGAGAAGAAAAGCAAAGCCAAAGAGTCCATCCCAAAATCCGACAAACAAGCAAAATGAACAAAAAGCATTGAATTCAATTCTTTCTGATTTTAGAAACTGCATTAAAGAAGGGGTGCACCGGTCCTGGAGATACTGCAATACCAGGTCAATGCGTGGAGTTGACAGAGCAAGCTCTTTTTCCATCTCCCTGTTCTAAAAATCCATTTAATATATGGTCCCCAGATAGGGGACGTATCAGATATTAAACTGATAAGAACAGATACTACACTTGATCTTAGCCAAAAGGCCGAGAAGCGATAACCAGAATTGGTTTCCGACTACGGTGCCACCCAAGGATTCTGAAAAGTCCATTTGTGGAGATGGCCACCTGGACTCCCGTTAAGAAGACATGCTGTCAACCTCTAGATCCCTCACATGCCTGCACTTTTCGGCTTGCTGCTGCTGCAATCCACGCGTTTTAGATCTGCATAACTCCACCTCTTTTAGCACAGTACCCTCAACCCCCGGCTGTTCCCACCCGCCTCAACACCGTTGGAAGGGAGGAGAACCAATTAAGGCGGGGGGGGGGGGGGTGGAACGAGCAGCTGTCTACCCTTAGCAGGAGGGTTGCTGATTAATTACCTCTCCTGCTGCTGCTGCTGCTGGCTGTCCAGCAGCAGACTGAAGGTGGCTGCTGCTGTGCGCAGGTATATAAAGGCTCAGAGCCTAATATGACACGCGCAGCCAGCGTTCCATTGCCACATTCCGTCTACTGCAGGCGGGATACCTGGATGGCTGAATGTCACTGAGAAGCTCACAGAGACCGCCATAAGCAACAGTTTAAAAGAATGCCACAGACTAATCAACCAAACTTTTTGGGTTGGTTTCTCTTTTATAGTCTGCAGGCATTAAATGAAAGAAGTCAGTGTTCCAGCAGAGGGAGACAACGTTTCAGAAAAGGCATTGTAGCAAACCAAAAAAGAAATTTTAAGCGCAGCAGAGTAACCAGCTCACATACCTGTTAGCTCAGGTGAGTTTAAAAGGCTGCTGTTGATAACAAGGGCATTTGCTAAATAGATGGTGTGTGTGCAACAATATACTGAAAGGTCAATTATATTGTGCAGCTTATCTCACCACCTGTAGTTATTTAGGTGAAAGCTCCAAAATGCTTGCCTAGTATGTCTGTTTATCCAAAAGGAAGTATAGAGGGAGAGCTAGATAGATAGCATTGCATTACATTACATTACATGGCAATGCAATGCACAGTTGCTGAAGTTGAACCAAAATGAGCTTGTCATCTGGCTTCTGCAACTTTTAACATGAAAAATCCAATGAGGAGAAGAAAAGCAAAGCCAAAGAGTCCATCCCAAAATCCGACAAACAAGCAAAATGAACAAATAGCATTGAATTCAATTCTTTCTGATTTTAGAAACTGCATTAAAGAAGGGGTGCACCGGTCCTGGAGATACTGCAATACCAGGTCAATGCGTGGAGTGGACAGAGCAAGCTCTTTTTCCATCTCCCTGTTCTAAAAATCCATTTAATATATGGTCCCCAGATAGGGGACGTATCAGATATTAAACTGATAAGAACAGATACTACACTTGATCTTAGCCAAAAGGCCGAGAAGCGATAACCAGAATTGGTTTCCGACTACGGTGCCACCCAAGGATTCTGAAAAGTCCATTTGTGGAGATGGCCACCTGGACTCCCGTTAAGAAGACATGCTGTCAACCTCTAGATCCCTCACATGCCTGCACTTTTCGGCTTGCTGCTGCTGCAATCCACGCGTTTTAGATCTGCATAACTCCACCTCTTTTAGCACAGTACCCTCAACCCCCGGCTGTTCCCACCCGCCTCAACACCGTTGGAAGGGAGGAGAACCAATTAAGGCGGGGGGGGGGGTGGAACGAGCAGCTGTCTACCCTTAGCAGGAGGGTTGCTGATTAATTACCTCTCCTGCTGCTGCTGCTGCTGGCTGTCCAGCAGCAGACTGAAGGTGGCTGCTGCTGTGCGCAGGTATATAAAGGCTCAGAGCCTATTATGACACGCGCAGCCAGCGTTCCATTGCCACATTCCGTCTACTGCAGGCGGGATACCTGGATGGCTGAATGTCACTGAGAAGCTCACAGAGACCGCCATAAGCAACAGTTTAAAAGAATGCCACAGACTAATCAACCAAACTTTTTGGGTTGGTTTCTCTTTTATAGTCTGCAGGCATTAAATGAAAGAAGTCAGTGTTCCAGCAGAGGGAGACAACGTTTCAGAAAAGGCATTGTAGCAAACCAAAAAAGAAATTTTAAGCGCAGCAGAGTAACCAGCTCACATACCTGTTAGCTCAGGTGAGTTTAAAAGGCTGCTGTTGATAACAAGGGCATTTGCTAAATAGATGGTGTGTGTGCAACAATATACTGAAAGGTCAATTATATTGTGCAGCTTATCTCACCACCTGTAGTTATTTAGGTGAAAGCTCCAAAATGCTTGCCTAATATGTCTGTTTATCCAAAAGGAAGTATAGAGGGAGAGCTAGATAGATAGCATTGCATTACATTACATTACATGGCAATGCAATGCACAGTTGCTGAAGTTGAACCAAAATGAGCTTGTCATCTGGCTTCTGCAACTTTTAACATGAAAAATCCAATGAGGAGAAGAAAAGCAAAGCCAAAGAGTCCATCCCAAAATCCGACAAACAAGCAAAATGAACAAAAAGCATTGAATTCAATTCTTTCTGATTTTAGAAACTGCATTAAAGAAGGGGTGCACCGGTCCTGGAGATACTGCAATACCAGGTCAATGCGTGGAGTGGACAGAGCAAGCTCTTTTTCCATCTCCCTGTTCTAAAAATCCATTTAATATATGGTCCCCAGATAGGGGACGTATCAGATATTAAACTGATAAGAACAGATACTACACTTGATCTTAGCCAAAAGGCCGAGAAGCGATAACCAGAATTGGTTTCCGACTACGGTGCCACCCAAGGATTCTGAAAAGTCCATTTGTGGAGATGGCCACCTGGACTCCCGTTAAGAAGACATGCTGTCAACCTCTAGATCCCTCACATGCCTGCACTTTTCGGCTTGCTGCTGCTGCAATCCACGCGTTTTAGATCTGCATAACTCCACCTCTTTTAGCACAGTACCCTCAACCCCCGGCTGTTCCCACCCGCCTCAACACCGTTGGAAGGGAGGAGAACCAATTAAGGCGGGGGGGGGGGGGTGGAACGAGCAGCTGTCTACCCTTAGCAGGAGGGTTGCTGATTAATTACCTCTCCTGCTGCTGCTGCTGCTGGCTGTCCAGCAGCAGACTGAAGGTGGCTGCTGCTGTGCGCAGGTATATAAAGGCTCAGAGCCTAATATGACACGCGCAGCCAGCGTTCCATTGCCACATTCCGTCTACTGCAGGCGGGATACCTGGATGGCTGAATGTCACTGAGAAGCTCACAGAGACCGCCATAAGCAACAGTTTAAAAGAATGCCACAGACTAATCAACCAAACTTTTTGGGTTGGTTTCTCTTTTATAGTCTGCAGGCATTAAATGAAAGAAGTCAGTGTTCCAGCAGAGGGAGACAACGTTTCAGAAAAGGCATTGTAGCAAACCAAAAAAGAAATTTTAAGCGCAGCAGAGTAACCAGCTCACATACCTGTTAGCTCAGGTGAGTTTAAAAGGCTGCTGTTGATAACAAGGGCATTTGCTAAATAGATGGTGTGTGTGCAACAATATACTGAAAGGTCAATTATATTGTGCAGCTTATCTCACCACCTGTAGTTATTTAGGTGAAAGCTCCAAAATGCTTGCCTAGTATGTCTGTTTATCCAAAAGGAAGTATAGAGGGAGAGCTAGATAGATAGCATTGCATTACATTACATTACATGGCAATGCAATGCACAGTTGCTGAAGTTGAACCAAAATGAGCTTGTCATCTGGCTTCTGCAACTTTTAACATGAAAAATCCAATGAGGAGAAGAAAAGCAAAGCCAAAGAGTCCATCCCAAAATCCGACAAACAAGCAAAATGAACAAATAGCATTGAATTCAATTCTTTCTGATTTTAGAAACTGCATTAAAGAAGGGGTGCACCGGTCCTGGAGATACTGCAATACCAGGTCAATGCGTGGAGTGGACAGAGCAAGCTCTTTTTCCATCTCCCTGTTCTAAAAATCCATTTAATATATGGTCCCCAGATAGGGGACGTATCAGATATTAAACTGATAAGAACAGATACTACACTTGATCTTAGCCAAAAGGCCGAGAAGCGATAACCAGAATTGGTTTCCGACTACGGTGCCACCCAAGGATTCTGAAAAGTCCATTTGTGGAGATGGCCACCTGGACTCCCGTTAAGAAGACATGCTGTCAACCTCTAGATCCCTCACATGCCTGCACTTTTCGGCTTGCTGCTGCTGCAATCCACGCGTTTTAGATCTGCATAACTCCACCTCTTTTAGCACAGTACCCTCAACCCCCGGCTGTTCCCACCCGCCTCAACACCGTTGGAAGGGAGGAGAACCAATTAAGGCGGGGGGGGGGTGGAACGAGCAGCTGTCTACCCTTAGCAGGAGGGTTGCTGATTAATTACCTCTCCTGCTGCTGCTGCTGCTGGCTGTCCAGCAGCAGACTGAAGGTGGCTGCTGCTGTGCGCAGGTATATAAAGGCTCAGAGCCTATTATGACACGCGCAGCCAGCGTTCCATTGCCACATTCCGTCTACTGCAGGCGGGATACCTGGATGGCTGAATGTCACTGAGAAGCTCACAGAGACCGCCATAAGCAACAGTTTAAAAGAATGCCACAGACTAATCAACCAAACTTTTTGGGTTGGTTTCTCTTTTATAGTCTGCAGGCATTAAATGAAAGAAGTCAGTGTTCCAGCAGAGGGAGACAACGTTTCAGAAAAGGCATTGTAGCAAACCAAAAAAGAAATTTTAAGCGCAGCAGAGTAACCAGCTCACATACCTGTTAGCTCAGGTGAGTTTAAAAGGCTGCTGTTGATAACAAGGGCATTTGCTAAATAGATGGTGTGTGTGCAACAATATACTGAAAGGTCAATTATATTGTGCAGCTTATCTCACCACCTGTAGTTATTTAGGTGAAAGCTCCAAAATGCTTGCCTAATATGTCTGTTTATCCAAAAGGAAGTATAGAGGGAGAGCTAGATAGATAGCATTGCATTACATTACATTACATGGCAATGCAATGCACAGTTGCTGAAGTTGAACCAAAATGAGCTTGTCATCTGGCTTCTGCAACTTTTAACATGAAAAATCCAATGAGGAGAAGAAAAGCAAAGCCAAAGAGTCCATCCCAAAATCCGACAAACAAGCAAAATGAACAAAAAGCATTGAATTCAATTCTTTCTGATTTTAGAAACTGCATTAAAGAAGGGGTGCACCGGTCCTGGAGATACTGCAATACCAGGTCAATGCGTGGAGTGGACAGAGCAAGCTCTTTTTCCATCTCCCTGTTCTAAAAATCCATTTAATATATGGTCCCCAGATAGGGTACGTATCAGATATTAAACTGATAAGAACAGATTTTTTGATTGAATATATCTTTTATTAGCACAAAAAATAAGTTAACAGACAGTGTACAGTGCCGCAGCCCAGTACACACAGAATTCTACATCATATTTACATAGCATGAGGATACGACGCACTAACTAGACACATCACACCCCTATGCTACACAAAACACTCAATCTGAAAGAAAAAGCATGTCAATCAATACAGTACGACGAATCGTGATAAGGGATGGGGATTGGGAAAAAGGGGATGGGGAGGGGAAAATCACAGGCCCGAAGCTTTATTGAAAGACAAGACACATAAGGGGAGAGGGGGAGGAGGGGTTTAGTCCTCATCCTCGTCCTCCGGACCGTCCACGATGGAATAGTCTCTGAGCAGGCTGTGGATCAGCCTGCGGCAGTCCTGGATGGACATCCTCTCCCTCCTCAAGATGAGCCGGTTCCTGGCGACCCAAACGGCATCCTTGAAGCAGTTCATAAGGCGCCAAGCCTCCTGGATGGCTCCGACGGTATGAACCCCAGGGAAGAGTCCGTAAAGCACAGAATGGTGCGATAGGCTCGCCCTGGGGACAGAGTTCCTCAGGTCGTCCTCAAGGGCAGTCAACAGGCGCTGTGCAAATCCGCAGTCCCAAAAAGTGTGCAAAGATGTTTCCTCCACGAAGGGGCACCTTGGGCAGTACCGGGTCTTGCACAGGTTCCGGGCATGCATGAATGACCGGACGGGCAGTCCGCCCTGAATCGCCATCCACGACAAGTCCTTGTGCCCGTTGGTCAGCCTGTCAGACGACACATTTGTCCACACAGTCTCCAGCGTGTCCTGGTGAAGTCCTGTGATGTTCTCCACGTCATCCTTGGCTCTGATGAGCTTGTGGATAGTTTTGGGCTTCCACAAGTCGGGCTTGAGTCCCTCCAGTTGATGTTCCCCCACAAATCGAACGACGTCTCCGTAGAACCATGGCGTCGTCCAGTTGTAGGGGAAGGAGCTGTCCCACTTGTCCCAGCCGAGTCGCCTCCAAAGAGGAAGCAGGAAGAAGCGAGACATGGACCTGCCCGCGGAGCCATTCTTGACTTGCAAAGTCCGGCGGACACAATCACACACAAAAGAGGATCGCAGGAGGGTGGGGATATCTGGAACGCCCTTCCCACCCTTGCGAGGCTCCTTGTACATGACGGCCCGCCTGACTCTGTCCATCTTGGATCCCCAGACAAAGTGAAACACTGTCCTGGTAATGGCCCTGCACACAGTGACGTGTGGGGGCCAGGCCTGCGCCGTGTACTGCAAGACGGGCAGGACCTCATTACGCAGGACGAGTGCCTTACCCTCACAAGTGAGGTGTCTGAGGCTCCAGAGTCCGATCCGTTGCTTCACTTTGGCCAAGCGTTCTTGCCAGGACTTGAGGGCCGCTCCTTCCTTCCCGAACCAGACTCCCAGCACCTTGAGGAAATCCGGTTGAATGTTGAAGGGGAAGGGGGCGGAGGAGGCCGACTGCCAATCCCCGAAGAGCATGGCTTCCGACTTCCTGCAGTTGACTTTGGCCCCTGAAGCCCGGCCGAACCTCTCACACGTCTGGACGAGGGCGTCGACTGAACCACGATCAGCGCAGAAGACGGTGACGTCGTCCATGTAGAGCGAGCACTTGACCTCGTGTCGTCCCGGACCCGGTGCGGTGATCCCTCTGATCTCTCCATTCTGCCGGATAGCCTCTGCGAAGAGTTCTATAACACAAACAAAAAGAAGAGGTGATAGAGGGCAGCCTTGTCTGACCCCAGAGAGGACAGGGAAGGGGTCAGTCTTCCAGCCGTTCACCAACACCGAGCTGTGGATATCAAAATACATCAGACGGACATACGAACAAAACATGTTACCCAAACCTAACCGGTGCAGAGCTTGGCCCATGAACTCGTGGGAAACCCGGTCGAAGGCCTTCTCCTGATCCAAGGAGACCAGGGCCGCGTGTGCGCGGCGGACCTTGATGTACTCGACCGTGTCCCGCACGAGAGCGAGGCTGTCTGCGATGCGACGTCCAGGGATGCCGCAGGTCTGGTCCGGTTTGATGATCCGTCCGATGACCGTCTTAAGTCGTGTCGCCATCGTCTTGGCCAGGATCTGGTAGTCCACGTTGAGCAGAGTGATGGGACGCCAATTCCTCAGGTCGCACCTCTCTCCCTTCCGCTTGTACAGGATCATGACCATTCCTTCCCTCAAAGATGGAGGCATTCTACCTTCCACCACCATCTCCTTGTACAGGTCCAACAGGTCCGGACAGATGAGGTCTCCCAGCGCTACATAGAGCTCCGCTGGAAGACCATCACTGCCCGGGGTCCTGCCGGTCCTAAAGGATTTAGCGGCAGAGAGCAATTCGCCCACCATCAGAGGTTTGTCCAAGGCTGCCGTGCCTGCAGGATCAAGATGGTTAGTGATACCTGACAGGAACTTATCAGCAGCGTCGGGGTCGGTAGTCTTGTGGGAGTAGAGTTCGCTGTAGAAGTCGCTGACGACCCTCATCACGTCCTCCTTCCCACGTCGCATGTTTCCGCTCTCGTCTCGCAGCTCGTTCAGGGGCGTGTGACCGGCATGAAGTTTCCTGAAAAAGAATGAGTTACATTTCTCACCCTTCTCCAGATTCTCCACTTTGGAACGGAAGACGATTCGCTTGGACTCCTCCTCAAAGTGCCTTTTCAGGCTCTTCTTGGTCTCCTCCAGCTCCTCCCTCACGTCCCAGCCGCAGTGAAGAAGGTCCTGCAGCGACCGCAGCTCGCGCTGCAGCCCTCTGAAGTCCCTCCTCTTCTCACACGCCTGTTGTCGACCCTTGGCCTGAAAGAAACAGCGAAACTCAAGTTTAACATATTCCCACCAATCAGAGACTGTTTGGAAGCTACCCTTGTAGGACTGCCACATTGCGTAGGCTGCTCTCAGCTCCTCCACGACTTCATCCTGAGCCAGCAGAGCACAATTCAGCTTCCAGGAGCCGGGGCCGGACGGAAAACCGTCGCCGAGGACACCTTGTAAGTGAATGGCTCTGTGGTCGGAGAAGAAGCAGGGGACCATCGAGTGCCTACTCTGCCTGACTGCCCGAGAGGTGAACACAAAGTCAATCCTGGAGCGGAGTGAGCCATCGGGTCGACTCCACGAATAGTTCGTGGAGCCTCTCCCCATGGAGCCCACCACGTCCTGAAGAGAGGCCTCGGTTACCATCTCGATGAGCAGCTTGGACGTGATGTCCAACTTGGCAGATGTGCCAGAACTACGACCATCCTCCTCGATGGGGCAGTTGAAATCCCCGGCCATCACTAAGGTCCTGGTGGTGGCAAGCTGAAGCCGCAGGGTCTGGAAAAGCTCCAAACGCTCATTCTTCAGTGGGGACGCATACACGTTGATGAACCTGACAGGTTCTCCTGCCCAGTTGCCATCTACAACAAGAGCCCTGCCGCAGATGAGCTCCTGGACGGACTCAAGCGTGAATGCGCCCCCCCTGATCAGAATTGCGACCCCCGCAGACTTGCAGTCACCCCCACCGGACCAGTAGGATGGACCGTGGGACCACTCCCTGGCCAGATGTTTGAAGGACCTAGAGGAGGGAAGGGAACATTCCTGCAACATATAAACATCACACAACTGGGAAGTAAGGAAGGCATAAATAGTCTGACGTCTGAACTTGTCCTTGATGCTCCTGACATTAATGGAAAATAACTTAATATTAGCCATCATGTAGGGAAAAAAGAAAAAGTTAGCGCAGGCAATACACCTTAGTTACCACTCCGGTCGGGTGGTCCCTCGTCGGTGTTGACTGCTGGTGACGGGATCACCAGCAGGCCCTCTTCCTCCATCTGGTCAAGCAGCGCGGCCTCGATCTCGGCGACCACCAGTTCCTCCTCTTCTGGCTCGGCCACCAGGGTCTCAACCATGTGCTCCATCTCTTCTGGCTCAGGGAGGGTATCCTCCTTTTCGCCTACGAAATCCAGAATCTTCTTTTTGGAGGATTCAGTAGCAGGGCTGTCCTCCACCTTCCTCTTTCCCCGGGTTGGAACTGGGGAGACAAGAAGGGGAAAATCCTCCTCGGAATAGATAGCGGCGGGTGGAGGAAAGGTTAATTCCACCGCTACCATGGTCTGGGGAGGGAGAGTGGCTGCCGGGGCAGGAGAAAGGACACCTGCTGAGGAGTAGGGGAAGGAGGAAGAGGAAGTGGAATCCTCAGCAGGGGTGGCCGGGGTGGGGGGGGATTGGACGGGGGTGGCAGGGGGAGGGATCGAGAGAGGGGTGACAGAACTCTTACCCTCCTTTGACTTTTTCTTCTGCTTCGGAGCTGTTGGGACCGTCGCTGGGGCTCTGGCCACCGACTCCTTGACCGCTTTGGCCTTGGTCGTCTCGGCCTTGGCCGCTGGGGCCTTGGTCGTCGCGTCCTTGACCTTCACAGGCCTGGTCATCGGGGCCTTGTCCTCCGGAGCTGGGGTCGTCGCAACCACCGATGCCCAGGATCTCTCACGCTTGGGGCAATCCTTGTATAGATGAGCCGCCAGCCCACACAGGTTGCAGGACGTCTTCTTCGGGCAGTCCTTCGTGTCCCGTCACTCGACAAATCCTGCAGGCATCCTCCTTGCAGTCCTTCATCTCGTGGCCGTTCTTGCCGCATCTCCTGCAGTTCCGCGGCATGTCCGGGTAATAGATGAGGCCGTAGGAGTTGCCCAGGGAGAATGTCGGGGGCAGGTGCCGAAGTCCGTCTGAGTACGCCAGGTCCCTGTGAAGTCTAACGGTCACCGACCACTTACCTGTCCAGAAGCCGAGTCCATTCAGGATGTGAGAGGGTTCCTTCACAACCAAACAGAAGCATCTCAGGAAGGTACAGATGTCTTGGCCTGGGGTGTGCGGGTTGCGCATGGAGACCGTGATCCTCCTTTCGTCCCTCTGGATAGGGCAGCTACCTGTAAAGGCAGAGAAAGAATTATCCGGTCCTTTTGCGCTTACCATTTCCCAGAACCTCCTGCAGGTGTTCACAGTGGCGAAGGTGACGAAGAAGATCCCCGTCAAGAAGGTCTGGATGCTGAGGGTGTCCGACCTGGAGAAGCCTCGATCCAGCAGCATCTTCTGGCAGAACACGTCCGAGGACATGTCCGGCACCCTCCCATCCACTTCCTTCAGCTTCAGGGCCACCGTCTGCCGCATCCATGGCTCCAGGGCTGGAGCTTCGTGGCGGGGCTTCTGGTTTCCCTTCTGCTGGCCAGTCGTGGAGGCAGAGTCCTTGGGGTCAGAATCGGCTCCTGGCTGTGCCCTCCTGGCTGTCCCCTGCTCCAGGCTCTTCTTTTCAGCCTTCCTCGCAGCGCTTGCCATGGCTTTCCTCCTGCAGTTACTTCTTGGAGCTGGATCTGGAACTCTTCCCGGAATGGGTGGAGCTATGCAGATTCTTCTCCCGTCGTGTTCTGGACAAATTCCCCGAAAGGTCTTTGTCTCGATGATTTTCTTCCTCGAAGATTCCACAGGACAGCCCGATTCTTCTCCGAGGCTTCGTCTTCTTCTGGATTCTTTAGAGCTTCTTCCTCCCACCGATATCCGCCTTCCTTCTCCGATGTCAGCTGGGCTCCGAAGCTCTTCTCCTTCCGAG
Source organism: Phyllobates terribilis (assembly GCF_046119375.1). NCBI lineage: Eukaryota > Metazoa > Chordata > Amphibia > Anura > Dendrobatidae > Phyllobates > Phyllobates terribilis. The sequence goes on along the minus strand of NW_027362898.1, from coordinate 141,836 downwards.
TTCGATCGCTCTCGTCAAGTGTAGATCGTAGCTCTTGTGTTCTTAAAAGAACAGATACTACACTTGATCTTAGCCAAAAGGCCGAGAAGCGATAACCAGAATTGGTTTCCGACTACGGTGCCACCCAAGGATTCTGAAAAGTCCATTTGTGGAGATGGCCACCTGGACTTCCGTTAAGAAGACATGCTGTCAACCTCTAGATCCCTCACATGCCTGCACTTTTTGGCTTGCTGCTGCTGCAATCCACGCGTTTTAGATCTGCATAACTCCACCTCTTTTAGCACAGTACCCTCAACCCCCGGCTGTTCCCACCCGCCTCAACACCGTTGGAAGGGAGGAGAACCAATTAAGGCGGGGGGGGGGGGGGTGGAACGAGCAGCTGTCTACCCTTAGCAGGAGGGTTGCTGATTAATTACCTCTCCTGCTGCTGCTGCTGCTGGCTGTCCAGCAGCAGACTGAAGGTGGCTGCTGCTGTGCGCAGGTATATAAAGGCTCAGAGCCTATTATGACACGCGCAGCCAGCGTTCCATTGCCACATTCCGTCTACTGCAGGCGGGATACCTGGATGGCTGAATGTCACTGAGAAGCTCACAGAGACCGCCATAAGCAACAGTTTAAAAGAATGCCACAGACTAATCAACCAAACTTTTTGGGTTGGTTTCTCTTTTATAGTCTGCAGGCATTAAATGAAAGAAGTCAGTGTTCCAGCAGAGGGAGACAACGTTTCAGAAAAGGCATTGTAGCAAACCAAAAAAGAAATTTTAAGCGCAGCAGAGTAACCAGCTCACATACCTGTTAGCTCAGGTGAGTTTAAAAGGCTGCTGTTGATAACAAGGGCATTTGCTAAATAGATGGTGTGTGTGCAACAATATACTGAAAGGTCAATTATATTGTGCAGCTTATCTCACCACCTGTAGTTATTTAGGTGAAAGCTCCAAAATGCTTGCCTAATATGTCTGTTTATCCAAAAGGAAGTATAGAGGGAGAGCTAGATAGATAGCATTGCATTACATTACATTACATGGCAATGCAATGCACAGTTGCTGAAGTTGAACCAAAATGAGCTTGTCATCTGGCTTCTGCAACTTTTAACATGAAAAATCCAATGAGGAGAAGAAAAGCAAAGCCAAAGAGTCCATCCCAAAATCCGACAAACAAGCAAAATGAACAAAAAGCATTTAATTCAATTCTTTCTGATTTTAGAAACTGCATTAAAGAAGGGGTGCACCGGTCCTGGAGATACTGCAATACCAGGTCAATGCGTGGAGTGGACAGAGCAAGCTCTTTTTCCATCTCCCTGTTCTAAAAATCCATTTAATATATGGTCCCCAGATAGGGGACGTATCAGATATTAAACTGATAAGAACAGATACTACACTTGATCTTAGCCAAAAGGCCGAGAAGCGATAACCAGAATTGGTTTCCGACTACGGTGCCACCCAAGGATTCTGAAAAGTCCATTTGTGGAGATGGCCACCTGGACTCCCGTTAAGAAGACATGCTGTCAACCTCTAGATCCCTCACATGCCTGCACTTTTCGGCTTGCTGCTGCTGCAATCCACGCGTTTTAGATCTGCATAACTCCACCTCTTTTAGCACAGTACCCTCAACCCCCGGCTGTTCCCACCCGCCTCAACACCGTTGGAAGGGAGGAGAACCAATTAAGGCGGGGGGGGGGGGGGTGGAACGAGCAGCTGTCTACCCTTAGCAGGAGGGTTGCTGATTAATTACCTCTCCTGCTGCTGCTGCTGCTGGCTGTCCAGCAGCAGACTGAAGGTGGCTGCTGCTGTGCGCAGGTATATAAAGGCTCAGAGCCTATTATGACACGCGCAGCCAGCGTTCCATTGCCACATTCCGTCTACTGCAGGCGGGATACCTGGATGGCTGAATGTCACTGAGAAGCTCACAGAGACCGCCATAAGCAACAGTTTAAAAGAATGCCACAGACTAATCAACCAAACTTTTTGGGTTGGTTTCTCTTTTATAGTCTGCAGGCATTAAATGAAAGAAGTCAGTGTTCCAGCAGAGGGAGACAACGTTTCAGAAAAGGCATTGTAGCAAACCAAAAAAGAAATTTTAAGCGCAGCAGAGTAACCAGCTCACATACCTGTTAGCTCAGGTGAGTTTAAAAGGCTGCTGTTGATAACAAGGGCATTTGCTAAATAGATGGTGTGTGTGCAACAATATACTGAAAGGTCAATTATATTGTGCAGCTTATCTCACCACCTGTAGTTATTTAGGTGAAAGCTCCAAAATGCTTGCCTAATATGTCTGTTTATCCAAAAGGAAGTATAGAGGGAGAGCTAGATAGATAGCATTGCATTACATTACATTACATGGCAATGCAATGCACAGTTGCTGAAGTTGAACCAAAATGAGCTTGTCATCTGGCTTCTGCAACTTTTAACATGAAAAATCCAATGAGGAGAAGAAAAGCAAAGCCAAAGAGTCCATCCCAAAATCCGACAAACAAGCAAAATGAACAAAAAGCATTGAATTCAATTCTTTCTGATTTTAGAAACTGCATTAAAGAAGGGGTGCACCGGTCCTGGAGATACTGCAATACCAGGTCAATGCGTGGAGTGGACAGAGCAAGCTCTTTTTCCATCTCCCTGTTCTAAAAATCCATTTAATATATGGTCCCCAGATAGGGGACGTATCAGATATTAAACTGATAAGAACAGATACTACACTTGATCTTAGCCAAAAGGCCGAGAAGCGATAACCAGAATTGGTTTCCGACTACGGTGCCACCCAAGGATTCTGAAAAGTCCATTTGTGGAGATGGCCACCTGGACTCCCGTTAAGAAGACATGCTGTCAACCTCTAGATCCCTCACATGCCTGCACTTTTCGGCTTGCTGCTGCTGCAATCCACGCGTTTTAGATCTGCATAACTCCACCTGTTTTAGCACAGTACCCTTAACCCCCGGCTGTTCCCACCCGCCTCAACACCGTTGGAAGGGAGGAGAACCAATTAAGGCGGGGGGGGGGGGGGGGGTGGAACGAGCAGCTGTCTACCCTTAGCAGGAGGGTTGCTGATTAATTACCTCTCCTGCTGCTGCTGCTGCTCGCTGTCCAGCAGCAGACTGAAGGTGGCTGCTGCTGTGCGCAGGTATATAAAGGCTCAGAGCCTATTATGACACGCGCAGCCAGCGTTCCATTGCCACATTCCGTCTACTGCAGGCGGGATACCTGGATGGCTGAATGTCACTGAGAAGCTCACAGAGACCGCCATAAGCAACAGTTTAAAAGAATGCCACAGACTAATCAACCAAACTTTTTGGGTTGGTTTCTCTTTTATAGTCTGCAGGCATTAAATGAAAGAAGTCAGTGTTCCAGCAGAGGGAGACAACGTTTCAGAAAAGGCATTGTAGCAAACCAAAAAAGAAATTTTAAGCGCAGCAGAGTAACCAGCTCACATACCTGTTAGCTCAGGTGAGTTTAAAAGGCTGCTGTTGATAACAAGGGCATTTGCTAAATAGATGGTGTGTGTGCAACAATATACTGAAAGGTCAATTATATTGTGCAGCTTATCTCACCACCTGTAGTTATTTAGGTGAAAGCTCCAAAATGCTTGCCTAATATGTCTGTTTATCCAAAAGGAAGTATAGAGGGAGAGCTAGATAGATAGCATTGCATTACATTACATTACATGGCAATGCAATGCACAGTTGCTGAAGTTGAACCAAAATGAGCTTGTCATCTGGCTTCTGCAACTTTTAACATGAAAAATCCAATGAGGAGAAGAAAAGCAAAGCCAAACAGTCCATCCCAAAATCCGACAAACAAGCAAAATGAACAAAAAGCATTGAATTCAATTCTTTCTGATTTTAGAAACTGCATTAAAGAAGGGGTGCACCGGTCCTGGAGATACTGCAATACCAGGTCAATGCGTGGAGTGGACAGAGCAAGCTCTTTTTCCATCTCCCTGTTCTAAAAATCCATTTAATATATGGTCCCCAGATAGGGGACGTATCAGATATTAAACTGATAAGAACAGATACTACACTTGATCTTAGCCAAAAGGCCGAGAAGCGATAACCAGAATTGGTTTCCGACTACGGTGCCACCCAAGGATTCTGAAAAGTCCATTTGTGGAGATGGCCACCTGGACTCCCGTTAAGAAGACATGCTGTCAACCTCTAGATCCCTCACATGCCTGCACTTTTCAGCTTGCTGCTGCTGCAATCCACGCGTTTTAGATCTGCATAACTCCACCTCTTTTAGCACAGTACCCTCAACCCCCGGCTGTTCCCACCCGCCTCAACACCGTTGGAAGGGAGGAGAAATAATTAAGGCGGGGGGGGGGTGGAACGAGCAGCTGTCTACCCTTAGCAGGAGGGTTGCTGATTAATTACCTCTCCTGCTGCTGCTGCTGCTGGCTGTCCAGCAGCAGACTGAAGGTGGCTGCTGCTGTGCGCAGGTATATAAAGGCTCAGAGCCTATTATGACACGCGCAGCCAGCGTTCCATTGCCACATTCCGTCTACTGCAGGCGGGATACCTGGATGGCTGAATGTCACTGAGAAGCTCACAGAGACCGCCATAAGCAACAGTTTAAAAGAATGCCACAGACTAATCAACCAAACTTTTTGGGTTGGTTTCTCTTTTATAGTCTGCAGGCATTAAATGAAAGAATTCAGTGTTCCAGCAGAGGGAGACAACGTTTCAGAAAAGGCATTGTAGCAAACCAAAAAAGAAATTTTAAGCGCAGCAGAGTAACCAGCTCACATACCTGTTAGCTCAGGTGAGTTTAAAAGGCTGCTGTTGATAACAAGGGCATTTGCTAAATAGATGGTGTGTGTGCAACAATATACTGAAAGGTCAATTATATTGTGCAGCTTATCTCACCACCTGTAGTTATTTAGGTGAAAGCTCCAAAATGCTTGCCTAATATGTCTGTTTATCCAAAAGGAAGTATAGAGGGAGAGCTAGATAGATAGCATTGCATTACATTACATTACATGGCAATGCAATGCACAGTTGCTGAAGTTGAACCAAAATGAGCTTGTCATCTGGCTTCTGCAACTTTTAACATGAAAAATCCAATGAGGAGAAGAAAAGCAAAGCCAAAGAGTCCATCCCAAAATCCGACAAACAAGCAAAATGAACAAAAAGCATTGAATTCAATTCTTTCTGATTTTAGAAACTGCATTAAAGAAGGGGTGCACCGGTCCTGGAGATACTGCAATACCAGGTCAATGCGTGGAGTGGACAGAGCAAGCTCTTTTTCCATCTCCCTGTTCTAAAAATCCATTTAATATATGGTCCCCAGATAGGGGACGTATCAGATATTAAACTGATAAGAACAGATACTACACTTGATCTTAGCCAAAAGGCCGAGAAGCGATAACCAGAATTGGTTTCCGACTACGGTGCCACCCAAGGATTCTGAAAAGTCCATTTGTGGAGATGGCCACCTGGACTCCCGTTAAGAAGACATGCTGTCAACCTCTAGATCCCTCACATGCCTGCACTTTTCGGCTTGCTGCTGCTGCAATCCACGCGTTTTAGATCTGCATAACTCCACCTCTTTTAGCACAGTACCCTCAACCCCCGGCTGTTCCCACCCGCCTCAACACCGTTGGAAGGGAGGAGAACCAATTAAGGCGGGGGGGGGGGGTGGAACGAGCAGCTGTCTACCCTTAGCAGGAGGGTTGCTGATTAATTACCTCTCCTGCTGCTGCTGCTGCTGGCTGTCCAGCAGCAGACTGAAGGTGGCTGCTGCTGTGCGCAGGTATATAAAGGCTCAGAGCCTATTATGACACGCGCAGCCAGCGTTCCATTGCCACATTCCGTCTACTGCAGGCGGGATACCTGGATGGCTGAATGTCACTGAGAAGCTCACAGAGACCGCCATAAGCAACAGTTTAAAAGAATGCCACAGACTAATCAACCAAACTTTTTGGGTTGGTTTCTCTTTTATAGTCTGCAGGCATTAAATGAAAGAAGTCAGTGTTCCAGCAGAGGGAGACAACGTTTCAGAAAAGGCATTGTAGCAAACCAAAAAAGAAATTTTAAGCGCAGCAGAGTAACCAGCTCACATACCTGTTAGCTCAGGTGAGTTTAAAAGGCTGCTGTTGATAACAAGGGCATTTGCTAAATAGATGGTGTGTGTGCAACAATATACTGAAAGGTCAATTATATTGTGCAGCTTATCTCACCACCTGTAGTTATTTAGGTGAAAGCTCCAAAATGCTTGCCTAATATGTCTGTTTATCCAAAAGGAAGTATAGAGGGAGAGCTAGATAGATAGCATTGCATTACATTACATTACATGGCAATGCAATGCACAGTTGCTGAAGTTGAACCAAAATGAGCTTGTCATCTGGCTTCTGCAACTTTTAACATGAAAAATCCAATGAGGAGAAGAAAAGCAAAGCCAAAGAGTCCATCCCAAAATCCGACAAACAAGCAAAATGAACAAAAAGCATTGAATTCAATTCTTTCTGATTTTAGAAACTGCATTAAAGAAGGGGTGCACCGGTCCTGGAGATACTGCAATACCAGGTCAATGCGTGGAGTGGACAGAGCAAGCTCTTTTTCCATCTCCCTGTTCTAAAAATCCATTTAATATATGGTCCCCAGATAGGGGACGTATCAGATATTAAACTGATAAGAACAGATACTACACTTGATCTTAGCCAAAAGGCCGAGAAGCGATAACCAGAATTGGTTTCCGACTACGGTGCCACCCAAGGATTCTGAAAAGTCCATTTGTGGAGATGGCCACCTGGACTCCCGTTAAGAAGACATGCTGTCAACCTCTAGATCCCTCACATGCCTGCACTTTTCGGCTTGCTGCTGCTGCAATCCACGCGTTTTAGATCTGCATAACTCCACCTCTTTTAGCACAGTACCCTCAACCCCCGGCTGTTCCCACCCGCCTCAACACCGTTGGAAGGGAGGAGAACCAATTAAGGCGGGGGGGGGGTGGAACGAGCAGCTGTCTACCCTTAGCAGGAGGGTTGCTGATTAATTACCTCTCCTGCTGCTGCTGCTGCTGGCTGTCCAGCAGCAGACTGAAGGTGGCTGCTGCTGTGCGCAGGTATATAAAGGCTCAGAGCCTATTATGACACGCGCAGCCAGCGTTCCATTGCCACATTCCGTCTACTGCAGGCGGGATACTTGGATGGCTGAATGTCACTGAGAAGCTCACAGAGACCGCCATAAGCAACAGTTTAAAAGAATGCCACAGACTAATCAACCAAACTTTTTGGGTTGGTTTCTCTTTTATAGTCTGCAGGCATTAAATGAAAGAAGTCAGTGTTCCAGCAGAGGGAGACAACGTTTCAGAAAAGGCATTGTAGCAAACCAAAAAAGAAATTTTAAGCGCAGCAGAGTAACCAGCTCACATACCTGTTAGCTCAGGTGAGTTTAAAAGGCTGCTGTTGATAACAAGGGCATTTGCTAAATAGATGGTGTGTGTGCAACAATATACTGAAAGGTCAATTATATTGTGCAGCTTATCTCACCACCTGTAGTTATTTAGGTGAAAGCTCCAAAATGCTTGCCTAATATGTCTGTTTATCCAAAAGGAAGTATAGAGGGAGAGCTAGATAGATAGCATTGCATTACATTACATTACATGGCAATGCAATGCACAGTTGCTGAAGTTGAACCAAAATGAGCTTGTCATCTGGCTTCTGCAACTTTTAACATGAAAAATCCAATGAGGAGAAGAAAAGCAAAGCCAAAGAGTCCATCCCAAAATCCGACAAACAAGCAAAATGAACAAAAAGCATTGAATTCAATTCTTTCTGATTTTAGAAACTGCATTAAAGAAGGGGTGCACCGGTCCTGGAGATACTGCAATACCAGGTCAATGCGTGGAGTGGACAGAGCAAGCTCTTTTTCCATCTCCCTGTTCTAAAAATCCATTTAATATATGGTCCCCAGATAGGGGACGTATCAGATATTAAACTGATAAGAACAGATACTACACTTGATCTTAGCCAAAAGGCCGAGAAGCGATAACCAGAATTGGTTTCCGACTACGGTGCCACCGAAGGATTCTGAAAAGTCCATTTGTGGAGATGGCCACCTGGACTCCCGTTAAGAAGACATGCTGTCAACCTCTAGATCCCTCACATGCCTGCACTTTTCGGCTTGCTGCTGCTGCAATCCACGCGTTTTAGATCTGCATAACTCCACCTCTTTTAGCACAGTACCCTCAACCCCCGGCTGTTCCCACCCGCCTCAACACCGTTGGAAGGGAGGAGAACCAATTAAGGCGGGGGGGGGGTGGAACGAGCAGCTGTCTACCCTTAGCAGGAGGGTTGCTGATTAATTACCTCTCCTGCTGCTGCTGCTGCTGGCTGTCCAGCAGCAGACTGAAGGTGGCTGCTGCTGTGCGCAGGTATATAAAGGCTCAGAGCCTATTATGACACGCGCAGCCAGCGTTCCATTGCCACATTCCGTCTACTGCAGGCGGGATACCTGGATGGCTGAATGTCACTGAGAAGCTCACAGAGACCGCCATAAGCAACAGTTTAAAAGAATGCCACAGACTAATCAACCAAACTTTTTGGGTTGGTTTCTCTTTTATAGTCTGCAGGCATTAAATGAAAGAAGTCAGTGTTCCAGCAGAGGGAGACAACGTTTCAGAAAAGGCATTGTAGCAAACCAAAAAAGAAATTTTAAGCGCAGCAGAGTAACCAGCTCACATACCTGTTAGCTCAGGTGAGTTTAAAAGGCTGCTGTTGATAACAAGGGCATTTGCTAAATAGATGGTGTGTGTGCAACAATATACTGAAAGGTCAATTATATTGTGCAGCTTATCTCACCACCTGTAGTTATTTAGGTGAAAGCTCCAAAATGCTTGCCTAATATGTCTGTTTATCCAAAAGGAAGTATAGAGGGAGAGCTAGATAGATAGCATTGCATTACATTACATTACATGGCAATGCAATGCACAGTTGCTGAAGTTGAACCAAAATGAGCTTGTCATCTGGCTTCTGCAACTTTTAACATGAAAAATCCAATGAGGAGAAGAAAAGCAAAGCCAAAGAGTCCATCCCAAAATCCGACAAACAAGCAAAATGAACAAAAAGCATTGAATTCAATTCTTTCTGATTTTAGAAACTGCATTAAAGAAGGGGTGCACCGGTCCTGGAGATACTGCAATACCAGGTCAATGCGTGGAGTGGACAGAGCAAGCTCTTTTTCCATCTCCCTGTTCTAAAAATCCATTTAATATATGGTCCCCAGATAGGGGACGTATCAGATATTAAACTGATAAGAACAGATACTACACTTGATCTTAGCCAAAAGGCCGAGAAGCGATAACCAGAATTGGTTTCCGACTACGGTGCCACCCAAGGATTCTGAAAAGTCCATTTGTGGAGATGGCCACCTGGACTCCCGTTAAGAAGACATGCTGTCAACCTCTAGATCCCTCACATGCCTGCACTTTTCGGCTTGCTGCTGCTGCAATCCACGCGTTTTAGATCTGCATAACTCCACCTCTTTTAGCACAGTACCCTCAACCCCCGGCTGTTCCCACCCGCCTCAACACCGTTGGAAGGGAGGAGAACCAATTAAGGCGGGGGGGGGGTGGAACGAGCAGCTGTCTACCCTTAGCAGGAGGGTTGCTGATTAATTACCTCTCCTGCTGCTGCTGCTGCTGGCTGTCCAGCAGCAGACTGAAGGTGGCTGCTGCTGTGCGCAGGTATATAAAGGCTCAGAGCCTATTATGACACGCGCAGCCAGCGTTCCATTGCCACATTCCGTCTACTGCAGGCGGGATACCTGGATGGCTGAATGTCACTGAGAAGCTCACAGAGACCGCCATAAGCAACAGTTTAAAAGAATGCCACAGACTAATCAACCAAACTTTTTGGGTTGGTTTCTCTTTTATAGTCTGCAGGCATTAAATGAAAGAAGTCAGTGTTCCAGCAGAGGGAGACAACGTTTCAGAAAAGGCATTGTAGCAAACCAAAAAAGAAATTTTAAGCGCAGCAGAGTAACCAGCTCACATACCTGTTAGCTCAGGTGAGTTTAAAAGGCTGCTGTTGATAACAAGGGCATTTGCTAAATAGATGGTGTGTGTGCAACAATATACTGAAAGGTCAATTATATTGTGCAGCTTATCTCACCACCTGTAGTTATTTAGGTGAAAGCTCCAAAATGCTTGCCTAATATGTCTGTTTATCCAAAAGGAAGTATAGAGGGAGAGCTAGATAGATAGCATTGCATTACATTACATTACATGGCAATGCAATGCACAGTTGCTGAAGTTGAACCAAAATGAGCTTGTCATCTGGCTTCTGCAACTTTTAACATGAAAAATCCAATGAGGAGAAGAAAAGCAAAGCCAAAGAGTCCATCCCAAAATCCGACAAACAAGCAAAATGAACAAAAAGCATTGAATTCAATTCTTTCTGATTTTAGAAACTGCATTAAAGAAGGGGTGCACCGGTCCTGGAGATACTGCAATACCAGGTCAATGCGTGGAGTGGACAGAGCAAGCTCTTTTTCCATCTCCCTGTTCTAAAAATCCATTTAATATATGGTCCCCAGATAGGGGACGTATCAGATATTAAACTGATAAGAACAGATTTTTTTGACTTGGAATGTACCCAAACATAGGCACACCCGTTTATTGGATAAAACTTAATTACAATACATTAGATATGAACATAAAATCATTACATTTTAAAATACATTCGTACATAAATTGATTTCAGTTCAATAAGGCAATAAAATTACATTAAAATACAGACAATGTGTTTAGATTGCTGTGTTCCATTCTTTTACCAGCCATTGTTTTGATAAAATTACATTTCTCTTTTTATCCAATAAATAATACATATACATTTCACTGAAAGCCAACTCTAAAACATCTTTCACAGATAAAACATCGTGTTTAAAAAGAAGGATGTTCCTGGCCTTCCATAGAGCTTCTTTGATGGTACTGATTGTCTTCCATGCGATGATCCTCTTGCTGGCGTTGGGGCACTCCACACGACCAAATAAGACAGTTTCAAAAGTAAGATCCTTAATGTTTGTCATTTTTTGAAGCAAGGGAAATATTGTAGTCCATGTTTGTCGTGCAAAGTGACAAGTCCATAAAACATGTAAAACAGTCTCATCTCCGAGGCATCTTTGTCTTGGACATCTGGCAGTTCTCACGAGTCCTCTTCGGTGTTGGAATGCCCGACATGGAAGACAATCATGCACACAGCTCCAGGCCAGGTCCTTCTGGGAATTAAAAAGATAGGGTTCATTAATAACTTTCCATATGTCAGTACATTTATTATCATTAAAATTCCCAATCTGTACAATTGATTCCTTTTGTTTGAAACCATTTAAAATCATTTTGCTATCTCTTAAGTCTTCTGCACTTTTCCCTTTTAAGTCATACGTGTTTACAATAGTTCCTAAAATCTTATAGCTTTCTGGTGTATTAAGAGCATATGGGGAACTTAAAACTGTTTCAAACCATCCATGACGTTTCATAAAATAACCTGTGTTAAAACGGATAAAATATGACCAATAACTATTTTTCGACAGTGCATTAAAACATAAAACAAAAAATCTTATTAAAACAAAAGCTCTAAAATCGGGGAAATCTTTACCGCCTTTCTCTTTAGGCTTGACCACTAACTCTCTTTTCAATTTCTCCATCTTGGAGCTCCAGAAAAAAGTGAAACAAGCTTTGATTATTTTCGTAAAGGTATGTGTGGGGGGGGGGGGACACCAAACTTAAGTACAATAACAAAGGCACAATTACCATTTTTATAACTAGTACCTTCCCTTCCATTGTTAATTTCCTCAACCTCCACATACATAGTTTTTGATTTACCTTTTGTGCCACAAGATCCCAGCTTTCTTTACCTTTGTTTGTTTCGTTAAAAATCACACCTAGAATCTTTACAGAGTCACATTCAGGAACCGGTACATCATTTAAAATCATATTCCCCACATTTAAAATACAGCTTTTATTAAAATTTACTTTAAAACCAGATCCACCACAGAAGTATTCCACTTGCCGTAGTGTTTTCCGGATAGACAGGGCATCTTTACATGTTATGGCTACATCATCCATATATCCAGTAACTTTTGCTTCTAGCCCTCCCCCACCTGGCAAATGGACGCCTCGGATTTGCTTGTCTCTCCTTAAGACACTGAGTAGGGGTTCAAGGGCACAAATAAATAACAAGGGGGACAGAGGGCAACCTTGTTTTACACCAGAATTTAAAAACACATCACTTGTCTTAAAACCATTTACTAAAACCTTACTAGTGCAACCATGATAAAATGCTTTGAGAGAGCATAAAAAACCTTCTGGTATACCCATTTTAGCTAAAACATTAAAAAGGAATTGGTGTGACACTCTATCAAATGCTTTTTCAAAGTCGAGAGACAGGACCGCCAGCTTATTTCCCCTCGACTTTGTGTCATCTAATTACATCTTTGATTAGATTCAAATTTTCCCAAACACTCCTTCCTGGTATGCCACACACTTGGTTTGGGTGGATTATGTTACCTATTACCTTTTTAAGTCTATTTGCACAAATTTTTGCCATTATTTTGTAATCACAATTTAGAAGGGTGATAGGTCTCCAATTTCTTAGTTGCGTTTTGTCTTCCTTTTTGTATATAAGGGAGACCTCACCTTTCTTCCAGGAGTTCGGTAGGGTTTTTGTATTAAAAACCTCACTAAAAACATAAAATAAATCCTCCTGTAAAATATCATAAAAAACCTTATAAAATTCTATGGGTATACCATCAGGCCCCGGTACTTTACCAGACTTAAAGCTTCTTATGGTCTCAGATATCTCATCTTCAGTTAGACTCTGTAATAAAACATCTTGTGAGACAGGGTCTAAAACAGTTGTAATTTCATCCAAAGTACTTTTCATAAAATGGTCATCAACAGATTTTGTGTTAAAAAGCTCGGAATAAAATTCATGCACTTTAGCTAAAACACCCTCTATGTCTTGTTTACCTTCCATTGATTCAATAAAAACACGATTTTTCACCATACATTTAAAAAAATATCGTGAACAGGTTTCATTATTTTCAACATGTTGGACCTTTGCATGGAAAATTAACTCTTTACCTCTCTGTTCCAAGGTATGCTGAATTTCACTTTTTAAGTCACTAATTTGTTTATCTACTTCAATCTCATGGCTCTTCAATTTATATAAGGTCTCCAATCTAGTGTTGAGTTGCCAATAAAATTCTCTTTTCTCTCTAGCTTTCTGGACCCCAACCTTCATAAAAAAATCTCTTATGTTCTTTTTCATCTTTTCCCACCACCTACTTATAGGGATATGGGGGTCTCTTATTCTTTTAAAATGTAAATAAAATTCAGTAAAATCAGATAAAACTTGGGGGTCTTCTAAAAGGGAAATGTTTAACTTCCAGGTACCTTTTCCTTTTTTCTTAAAATCATTACATTTCACATAAAAGGATAAAAGTTTGTGATCAGAAAAAACATTAGATAAAAGCTCACATTTAAAAGGCAATACATTTTTAGAGCAGAAAATAAAATCAATCCTGGAGCTACAATTCACGTTGCTCCAGGTTACCCATTCCTCTGCAGGCAAGTCTTTATTACACTCCTTAAAAACATCTGTTAAATTAAAATCTTGTATGACATTTTTTAACATAAAAGACGTTTTATCATAATTCCTACTTGTGGAGCTTGAGAACCTTTTTTCTCCACCTAAAATGCAGTTAAAATCTCCTGATAAAATAAGAGGGACAGAATCATTAATAAATAAGGGTAACATATTCAACATATCAGCTCTTTCTTGCTTATCTGTGGCTCCATAAAAGTTTAAAAATTGCCATTTAAAACCATCAATAAAAGCTTTTACTAATAAAATTCTACCTGGTAAAACCTCTTGAACAGAGTCAATAAAAACATTCCCTTTAAAAAGAATGGCGACCCCTGCTGACCTGGACCCGTTTGATCCTGACCATACTGAGGGTCCATGTGCCCAATCAGTCTCATATTCTGTATAATTTAAACTGTGTGGGATGCAGCATTCCTGTAAAAAGAAAACTGTGGCTGTTAGAGAGGATAAAAAATCAAAGAGAGCAACTCTTCTGGTCTTAGTTTTCAACCCTCTAGCGTTAAGAGAAAAACCACTAATCCCTGCCATAAGAGAAAAAAAGGAAATTTAGCATTCTTTCAAACTCTTACCTCAGCTGGTTTATATTTCTATTCCAGGAGATGAGGGATCATTGATCGTCAACAGAGAGCCCGTCACGGAGGACTCCTCATCTGTTAGTGTCCCAGACCGTAGACCTCCCAGGATATACTCTTGTTCCATTCTGTCCAACTCTGCTTGGTCGTATTGCCTGCCTCTTTGCTCACGAACCCCCATTTGGACCCCTATCGAGGCACCATCTGGGGGAATTGTATCGAGCACATGCGTCTCAGACGTTGACCACTTATTTTCAGGAGTTTCCAGGATCACTGAGTCAGCCATCTCCATCTCCCCCTCCATTTCTGAAGGGGGTGGGACATTGGCAACCTCCTCACCCTGTAAAGGCACCGTTTGAGGTTTCCCACTTCCATCCGGGGGTTCCGGTGGGGGTACTTCCTTAGGTGCCCTATCCACTCCGTGCAACCTGCGTTTTTTTGGCCCAGACTGTTCGCGCCCTTGAGTATTCCCAGGAGGATTCGAAGGTGAGGATTGGCCTGTAGCACCCACCCTCGGTCCCTCCGCAGGGGTTTCTGTTTGTGGGTTACCACGCCGTTCCCTCTTTTGCTTCGAGTTTCCAACAGTACACCATGGCTCACCATCCTCGGTCGGTATTTCCATACTCTCCCCCTCATTCTCCTCCGCGGGCTTGTCCGAACCAGCCGAGGGTTGGTCAGGGGGTGAGGGCTTTTCTGGTTCAGGGGGTGAAGGTCTCTCTGTTTGCCCAGCTTGAGCTCTCTTTGAGGTATTCCTAAAAGGACAATGAGAAAAAGCATGACCTCTGGAAACACAGTTGCTACAAAAAATTCCAGTTGTACAATTTTCAGTTTTATGGTCTTTGCTCCCACAGGCTACACAAGTAATGTCACAGTTAGAATGGCCGTATTTTTTGCATTTCCTACAGAATGCTGGCATCCCATTAAAAAAGAGGTCACCATTCGTGTTTCCAATTCTAAAACGTGCTGGGGGAAGTCTTATACCCCCCGGACTTGAAGGGTCCTTAATACATGTCACCGTAAATTTCCACTTACACGCCCAAACTCCGCACTCATTCATAACTTTTCCATGGCTTACCACTTTGCTGAAATAATTGGATAAAAATGAAATAACATCGCTTTCTTTTGTATAAGGAGAGTAAATTTTAACAATTACAGTTTTTATCACATCTAATTCATGTTCGACAATTTTAACACCTTTAAAGATTGGCTTTCTCTGGTAAATTATATCAGGATCATTCATTTTACGGCAAAAATCTTGGTGGATACCTTTTTCAGTGAATGTGACATCGTATACACCACGCTTCGGGTAGTCTTGGATTGCCAGGATCTCGGATTTCTGGATTGAAAAAAATTTCACAAGAAGATCATCCACAATAAAACGTAAACCTCTGTTATCTTTACCTCCCTCATGGAAGTAAAACCGCACCGTATGCCGTAACCGGGCATAGGTCGGAATTTCACCTGGATCTGAATCCATGGTGAAACAAGGATTTCCGCAACAGGAAAACGGGGATTTCCGCAACCAATAATGGGGGATTTCCGCAACTAAGGAGTCGCTGAACAATCCTAGGACTGTACAGCTGGGATCGCAACCCGTTGCCCAGGGACTAAGCCCACCTCCTTATAGCAGCAAGGGCCTAAGCCCCACTACAAGAGTGGGACCCGAACCCAAGGCCAAGAGGCGGGGTACCCCAGGCACCTTCCAACTACAACCAATGCCAGTAAAACCAACACTAGATCGCAGCCAAAAGGCCGAGAAGCGATAACCAGAATTGGTTTCCGACTACGGTGCCACCCAAGGATTCTGAAAAGTCCTTTTGTGGAGATGGCCACCTGGACTCCCGTTAAGAAGACATGCTGTCAACCTCTAGATCCCTCACATGCCTGCACTTTTCGGCTTGCTGCTGCTGCAATCCACGCGTTTTAGATCTGCATAACTCCACCTCTTTTAGCACAGTACCCTCAACCCCCGGCTGTTCCCACCCGCCTCAACACCGTTGGAAGGGAGGAGAACCAATTAAGGCGGGGGGGGGGTGGAACGAGCAGCTGTCTACCCTTAGCAGGAGGGTTGCTGATTAATTACCTCTCCTGCTGCTGCTGCTGGCTGTCCAGCAGCAGACTGAAGGTGGCTGCTGCTGTGCGCAGGTATATAAAGGCTCAGAGCCTATTATGACACGCGCAGCCAGCGTTCCATTGCCACATTCCGTCTACTGCAGGCGGGATACCTGGATGGCTGAATGTCACTGAGAAGCTCACAGAGACCGCCATAAGCAACAGTTTAAAAGAATGCCACAGACTAATCAACCAAACTTTTTGGGTTGGTTTCTCTTTTATAGTCTGCAGGCATTAAATGAAAGAAGTCAGTGTTCCAGCAGAGGGAGACAACGTTTCAGAAAAGGCATTGTAGCAAACCAAAAAAGAAATTTTAAGCGCAGCAGAGTAACCAGCTCACATACCTGTTAGCTCAGGTGAGTTTAAAAGGCTGCTGTTGATAACAAGGGCATTTGCTAAATAGATGGTGTGTGTGCAACAATATACTGAAAGGTCAATTATATTGTGCAGCTTATCTCACCACCTGTAGTTATTTAGGTGAAAGCTCCAAAATGCTTGCCTAATATGTCTGTTTATCCAAAAGGAAGTATAGAGGGAGAGCTAGATAGATAGCATTGCATTACATTACATTACATGGCAATGCAATGCACAGTTGCTGAAGTTGAACCAAAATGAGCTTGTCATCTGGCTTCTGCAACTTTTAACATGAAAAATCCAATGAGGAGAAGAAAAGCAAAGCCAAAGAGTCCATCCCAAAATCCGACAAACAAGCAAAATGAACAAAAAGCATTGAATTCAATTCTTTCTGATTTTAGAAACTGCATTAAAGAAGGGGTGCACCGGTCCTGGAGATACTGCAATACCAGGTCAATGCGTGGAGTGGACAGAGCAAGCTCTTTTTCCATCTCCCTGTTCTAAAAATCCATTTAATATATGGTCCCCAGATAGGGGACGTATCAGATATTAAACTGATAAGAACAGATACTACACTTGATCTTAGCCAAAAGGCCGAGAAGCGATAACCAGAATTGGTTTCCGACTACGGTGCCACCCAAGGATTCTGAAAAGTCCATTTGTGGAGATGGCCACCTGGACTCCCGTTAAGAAGACATGCTGTCAACCTCTAGATCCCTCACATGCCTGCACTTTTCGGCTTGCTGCTGCTGCAATCCACGCGTTTTAGATCTGCATAACTCCACCTCTTTTAGCACAGTACCCTCAACCCCCGGCTGTTCCCACCCGCCTCAACACCGTTGGAAGGGAGGAGAACCAATTAAGGCGGGGGGGGGGGTGGAACGAGCAGCTGTCTACCCTTAGCAGGAGGGTTGCTGATTAATTACCTCTCCTGCTGCTGCTGCTGCTGGCTGTCCAGCAGCAGACTGAAGGTGGCTGCTGCTGTGCGCAGGTATATAAAGGCTCAGAGCCTATTATGACACGCGCAGCCAGCGTTCCATTGCCAAATTCCGTCTACTGCAGGCGGGATACCTGGATGGCTGAATGTCACTGAGAAGCTCACAGAGACCGCCATAAGCAACAGTTTAAAAGAATGCCACAGACTAATCAACCAAACTTTTTGGGTTGGTTTCTCTTTTATAGTCTGCAGGCATTAAATGAAAGAAGTCAGTGTT
This sequence comes from Phyllobates terribilis, assembly GCF_046119375.1. Taxonomy (NCBI): domain Eukaryota; kingdom Metazoa; phylum Chordata; class Amphibia; order Anura; family Dendrobatidae; genus Phyllobates; species Phyllobates terribilis. The sequence goes on along the minus strand of NW_027362898.1, from coordinate 123,994 downwards.
CCAGCAGAGGGAGACAACGTTTCAGAAAAGGCATTGTAGCAAACCAAAAAAGAAATTTTAAGCGCAGCAGAGTAACCAGCTCACATACCTGTTAGCTCAGGTGAGTTTAAAAGGCTGCTGTTGATAACAAGGGCATTTGCTAAATAGATGGTGTGTGTGCAACAATATACTGAAAGGTCAATTATATTGTGCAGCTTATCTCACCACCTGTAGTTATTTAGGTGAAAGCTCCAAAATGCTTGCCTAATATGTCTGTTTATCCAAAAGCAAGTATAGAGGGAGAGCTAGATAGATAGCATTGCATTACATTACATTACATGGCAATGCAATGCACAGTTGCTGAAGTTGAACCAAAATGAGCTTGTCATCTGGCTTCTGCAACTTTTAACATGAAAAATCCAATGAGGAGAAGAAAAGCAAAGCCAAAGAGTCCATCCCAAAATCCGACAAACAAGCAAAATGAACAAAAAGCATTGAATTCAATTCTTTCTGATTTTAGAAACTGCATTAAAGAAGGGGTGCACCGGTCCTGGAGATACTGCAATACCAGGTCAATGCGTGGAGTGGACAGAGCAAGCTCTTTTTCCATCTCCCTGTTCTAAAAATCCATTTAATATATGGTCCCCAGATAGGGGACGTATCAGATATTAAACTGATAAGAACAGATACTACACTTGATCTTAGCCAAAAGGCCGAGAAGCGATAACCAGAATTGGTTTCCGACTACGGTGCCACCCAAGGATTCTGAAAAGTCCATTTGTGGAGATGGCCACCTGGACTCCCGTTAAGAAGACATGCTGTCAACCTCTAGATCCCTCACATGCCTGCACTTTTCGGCTTGCTGCTGCTGCAATCCACGCGTTTTAGATCTGCATAACTCCACCTCTTTTAGCACAGTACCCTCAACCCCCGGCTGTTCCCACCCGCCTCAACACCGTTGGAAGGGAGGAGAACCAATTAAGGCGGGGGGGGGTGGAACGAGCAGCTGTCTACCCTTAGCAGGAGGGTTGCTGATTAATTACCTCTCCTGCTGCTGCTGCTGGCTGTCCAGCAGCAGACTGAAGGTGGCTGCTGCTGTGCGCAGGTATATAAAGGCTCAGAGCCTATTATGACACGCGCAGCCAGCGTTCCATTGCCACATTCCGTCTACTGCAGGCGGGATACCTGGATGGCTGAATGTCACTGAGAAGCTCACAGAGACCGCCATAAGCAACAGTTTAAAAGAATGCCATAGACTAATCAACCAAACTTTTTGGGTTGGTTTCTCTTTTATAGTCTGCAGGCATTAAATGAAAGAAGTCAGTGTTCCAGCAGAGGGAGACAACGTTTCAGAAAAGGCATTGTAGCAAACCAAAAAAGAAATTTTAAGCGCAGCAGAGTAACCAGCTCACATACCTGTTAGCTCAGGTGAGTTTAAAAGGCTGCTGTTGATAACAAGGGCATTTGCTAAATAGATGGTGTGTGTGCAACAATATACTGAAAGGTCAATTATATTGTGCAGCTTATCTCACCACCTGTAGTTATTTAGGTGAAAGCTCCAAAATGCTTGCCTAATATGTCTGTTTATCCAAAAGGAAGTATAGAGGGAGAGCTAGATAGATAGCATTGCATTACATTACATTACATGGCAATGCAATGCACAGTTGCTGAAGTTGAACCAAAATGAGCTTGTCATCTGGCTTCTGCAACTTTTAACATGAAAAATCCAATGAGGAGAAGAAAAGCAAAGCCAAAGAGTCCATCCCAAAATCCGACAAACAAGCAAAATGAACAAAAAGCATTGAATTCAATTCTTTCTGATTTTAGAAACTGCATTAAAGAAGGGGTGCACCGGTCCTGGAGATACTGCAATACCAGGTCAATGCGTGGAGTGGACAGAGCAAGCTCTTTTTCCATCTCCCTGTTCTAAAAATCCATTTAATATATGGTCCCCAGATAGGGGACGTATCAGATATTAAACTGATAAGAACAGATACTACACTTGATCTTAGCCAAAAGGCCGAGAAGCGATAACCAGAATTGGTTTCCGACTACGGTGCCACCCAAGGATTCTGAAAAGTCCATTTGTGGAGATGGCCACCTGGACTCCCGTTAAGAAGACATGCTGTCAACCTCTAGATCCCTCACATGCCTGCACTTTTCGGCTTGCGGCTGCTGCAATCCACGCGTTTTAGATCTGCATAACTCCACCTCTTTTAGCACAGTACCCTCAACCCCCGGCTGTTCCCACCCGCCTCAACACCGTTGGAAGGGAGGAGAACCAATTAAGGCGGGGGGGGGGTGGAACGAGCAGCTGTCTATGACGCACCCCCTGGGCCATATTCTTTAGGGGGAATACCCGGAGCCGGATCAGATGGGAGTTGTAGTCGCCGAGTGGCTGTGACCCGGTCCGTGCCCAGGGTGTCAAGCTCAGTTGTATGTGGCAGTCCTACAGATGTTATTAAGTTCTTTGTGTCGACTACGCCACCCGTTGGATTGCGGTCACTACGGCCGCCGCTGCAGCAGGGTCCACTGAGGCTGATGGTGTTGGTGCAGCTTGATAGGATAACCTCAGGGGTATAGCCTCAGGGGGATCAGGTGCAGAGGATGGGGGTTGTGATGGTGCAGCATAGATGAGACAGAGTCGGGTTATGCAGTTTAGGGTATTTACTCACTGCTGATGTTCCGGTCACTCCAGCTTCAAGTGACCACCCGAGCCGTGCTGCGTCCACCAGGTCCTGGACTCGGCCAACCCCCAAGTAAGTCCGGAGCGTGACCCTGAGCTCTCCTTCTGTCCTTTCCTCTGGCCGTCCCCACCAGGGATCCACCTAGGTCCAGCTCCCTCGGGCCTTCTGTTGGGAGACCCTTGGCCTTGGGTTCCCTGACCCTCCACGTGGTCTGCCTTCGGGGTGGATGTGATGGGTGGCCGTGGCAGATGCTGCCCACGGCCTCCGGTCTCTGGCTAGGGTGTGCTTTTGCCCCCCACCAGTTTGGGATCCGGTACCCTGTGCCGACTCTTCACCCGGGGATTGAATGTGGGTTCTTAGAGTCCTTTCTTGCTCCCCCTCTGGGTCTTTCTTTCTCTTCTCTCCTCTCTCACTCTGGGCCGCTCTTCTCCTCTGCTTGCTGACTCTCTGCAACTGACCCTGATCTTAGTTGGTGCCCACCTTATATATCACTCTATGTGCGAGCTCAGGTGACCAGCACCCAATGAGCTCCTAACTTTACCCAGGCTGCTCCCCCTATCTGCCCCTACACTACTTGGGATGTTCCACCCCCCTCCCACTCCAGCCAGGGACAGACACGGTCGTACCTGCACATTTCTAAGTGGGAGTACCGTCGGCCTGCCCCTCGGAAATGGGATGTGTGTAGTGCATGCAGCCTACCGAGCTCAGTTCCACACTCCATCCTTACCCGGGAGTGGAATATCACACCTCTGGGTTGAGGTGCAATACCCCTGTAGCAGCCGAATCCTCAGGGTGCTACATTCCCCCCTGGTAAATCACAGCACGTCCTCGGGCTGTAAGACAAAAACATCCAAACATACAATTTTTTTTTTTCATAAACATAAACATATAAAACATATAAAACATCATATAAATCAGCGCATCAATAAAACTTTTTATATAAAACATTCTCGTCGGCTCTCCTCCTCCTCCGGTCACTGTGCAACTGTTGACCGGGCAAAATGCGACAGTTCCTTTTCTCAAAGGTGGTTTTACGGTAAAACCAGTAGGGGCGCCTTAGGAAGCGCAACTATGTACAAGGGTAGTGTGGCCGCTCTCAGTCCTCGGCCAGGTAAAGGGAAGGGATGACCGCTTTCAGTCCTCGGTCAGTGGGGATAGGGAACACACGGGTTAACAGTCTACTCTTGCTGGTCCCAACGGGGACTATATTTGCATTAACAGTTTCTAGGTACCCCGGTCGGGTAACTATTTACAGCACCTGCTCTGCCGTACTTAACGACGTCTTCCTCCTGCTCTTTCTTTGGGGTTACCTTTAGCTTCAGACCCGTCCGGGTCCTCTTGCTCTTCCTCCTCACACCGCAGCTCCTCTTCTGTCAGGCGATGCACATGGAGGGCGTAAGGTCCTTTGGCACACTTGTGCCGGGTAAAGGTGACCTCGTCCCCGATATAAAGGTCACGACCTCTGTGCCCCTCCGGCAGATGGGACTCCACGTCTCTGCGCGTGACAAAGACGTCGCCGGGGGTGTGATGGTCTCTGATGAAGCCCCACCCGTGCTGCATGTTAAACTTGATCACAGTCCCGGTGGAAGGGGGACCATGAGCTGCACGGGGACTCCTCCTGGTCCGGCTCTTCTGCTCGGCGCTCCTTATTTTGGCCTGTTGTTCCCGGACCCGCCTCTCTCTCCGCTCCCTTGCAAACTCCTCGAGCTGCTGGCGGCAGCACTCAGCACGCTCTGCTGCAGCTGCCCGGGTCTCTTGAGTGAACCCCATGAGATCTTCTCCGGTGGGGTCCCACTCAAATTGGGCCTCTTCTAGCGGGGGCGAGATCCTCTTTACGGGCTTTGGAGCCGGGATCAGGGGTGCACACATGGCCCCAGCCTTCCTCTGCCGCTCCAGTTCATGATATTCCTGGGGCCAGATGAAAGGCTGCCCATCCGGGCACGTGTGTTGGGTAAACAGGTCCTCTCCCAGATGCGGCACTCTTGGTCTTATGGGCGCGGTGGTGTTGGCGCCCGGGTTGCCCAGGCCTTGCGGCCAGGCCTGGGGTATCTGGAAGGTGAAGGGCACCGTTAGGACGGCGGCGCCCTGGGCTACTTGGCCCTGCGACCAGGCCGGGGGCTCCGCGGAGGTAGGGGGCGCTGTTGGTAATGCGGTGCCCGGGGGTACTAGGCCTTGCGACCAGGCTGGTGGTATTTCCTGCTTGGTCACGCTCGGGGTCGAGGCGTGTGACGTCACAGGGGTCGCGTCGGCGGCTTCCGGTTGAGGCCTAGTCTGCAGCGGTGGCGTGGCGGTTACGGGCACGGCAGGATAGACTTCGGGCTCTGCGACGGGGAGCTGGGGCAGGTACGCGGTTTCCAGGTTTGGGGTATAGGCGTCCCCTTTACCTGCCTCCACTCGTTCGGCTCCCTTCTTGGCGCCGTCTCCGGCCTTCGGTCCTCCCGCGCCATCCTCAGAGGCGGTCTGTCTCCTCGTCTTGGTTGGCGTGCTCCGGGTCTTGGTTTGCTGGGCCATCTCTCGGCTCCACTCCGCCAATGTCTCTCGCTGTACCCGGGCCATCCTCCTTGCGAGGCCCTCCAGGGCAGTCTGTGCACACTCCTGGTCTCGGGGGAGCTGTGCTGGGACCTCCACTAGGCCTAGTGGGGTCGTAGTTTCCAGCAGGCTCCTGACTAACGGGTCGGTGCTGCTCTGCTCTTCTTCCAGCAGGCTCCTGGCCAGCGGGCCGGTGCTGCTCTGCTCTCCTTCCTCCGTTTCTAGCAGGCTCCTGGCCAACGGGCCGGTGCTGCTCTGCTTTCTCGCCATCTCCGGGTAAGCTCCTCCGATACTCTTCTCCAGGCTTCTTGCCTCTGGGTGCGCTCGCTCCAGACTCCTCCAGGCAGCACCCATCTTCGTTCTTTTCTTTCGTCTCCTCCCACCTCGAGGGCGGTCCCGGGGCAACTTGGTGACTGTCAGCTCCAGGGGCTGTTCTTTCACGCTGACCGACACCTCCAGCATCACAGTCTCTGTTGGTGGGGGCGGTTTCCACTTTTGGCGCCATTTTCGGTCCCGGCCCACGATGGGAGGCGGCCTCTTACCATCTTCTGGCACGCCCATAATGGCGTCCGCTCTGCCAAGGCGGGAAATTCTTGGAAATGGCGGGAACCGCTTCCCAGTGGCGGGAAACTCTGCAGATGGCGGGAAAAAGCTGTTAATGGCGGACAACCGGCGGGAATCGACTGGTGATGGGGTCCGATGGTGGGGACCCTCCGGAACCGGCAGGAGACTTCTTTCTGAGGTAAACTTGCACTTTTCTTCAGGCACGCAGTACCCGGGTGTTGCGGGCACGTAATCCTGCCGACTACGCCAAAGTTGACGCACCCCCTGGGCCATATTCTTTAGGGGGAATACCCGGAGCCGGATCAGATGGGAGTTGTAGTCGCCGAGTGGCTGTGACCCGGTCCGTGCCCAGGGTGTCAAGCTCAGTTGTATGTGGCAGTCCTACAGATGTTATTAAGTTCTTTGTGTCGACTACGCCACCCGTTGGATTGCGGTCACTACGGCCGCCGCTGCAGCAGGGTCCACTGAGGCTGATGGTGTTGGTGCAGCTTGATAGGATAACCCCCAACGGGAGGGGTATAGCCTCAGGGGGATCAGGTGCAGAGGATGGGGGTTGTGATGGTGCAGCATAGATGAGACAGAGTCGGGTTATGCAGTTTAGGGTATTTACTCACTGCTGATGTTCCGGTCACTCCAGCTTCAAGTGACCACCCGAGCCGTGCTGCGTCCACCAGGTCCTGGACTCGGCCAACCCCCAAGTAAGTCCGGAGCGTGACCCTGAGCTCTCCTTCTGTCCTTTCCTCTGGCCGTCCCCACCAGGGATCCACCTAGGTCCAGCTCCCTCGGGCCTTCTGTTGGGAGACCCTTGGCCTTGGGTTCCCTGACCCTCCACGTGGTCTGCCTTCGGGGTGGATGTGATGGGTGGCCGTGGCAGATGCTGCCCACGGCCTCCGGTCTCTGGCTAGGGTGTGCTTTTGCCCCCACCAGTTTGGGATCCGGTACCCTGTGCCGACTCTTCACCCGGGGATTGAATGTGGGTTCTTAGAGTCCTTTCTTGCTCCCCCTCTGGGTCTTTCTTTCTCTTCTCTCCTCTCTCACTCTGGGCCGCTCTTCTCCTCTGCTTGCTGACTCTCTGCAACTGACCCTGATCTTAGTTGGTGCCCACCTTATATATCCCTCTATGTGCGAGCTCAGGTGACCAGCACCCAATGAGCTCCTAACTTTACCCAGGCTGCTCCCCCTATCTGCCCCTACACTACTTGGGAAGTTCCACCCCCCTCCCACTCCAGCCAGGGACAGACACGGTCGTACCTGCACATTTCTAAGTGGGAGTACCGTCGGCCTGCCCCTCGGAAATGGGATGTGTGTAGTGCATGCAGCCTACCGAGCTCAGTTCCACACTCCATCCTTACCCGGGAGTGGAATATCACACCTCTGGGTTGAGGTGCAATACCCCTGTAGCAGCCGAATCCTCAGGGTGCTACATCTACCCTTAGCAGGAGGGTTGCTGATTAATTACCTCTCCTGCTGCTGCTGCTGCTGGCTGTCCAGCAGCAGACTGAAGGTGGCTGCTGCTGTGCGCAGGTATATAAAGGCTCAGAGCCTATTATGACACGCGCAGCCAGCGTTCCATTGCCACATTCCGTCTACTGCAGGCGGGATACCTGGATGGCTGAATGTCACTGAGAAGCTCACAGAGACCGCCATAAGCAACAGTTTAAAAGAATGCCACAGACTAATCAACCAAACTTTTTGGGTTGGTTTCTCTTTTATAGTCTGCAGGCATTAAATAAAAGAAGTCAGTGTTCCAGCAGAGGGAGACAACGTTTCAGAAAAGGCATTGTAGCAAACCAAAAAAGAAATTTTAAGCGCAGCAGAGTAACCAGCTCACATACCTGTTAGCTCAGGTGAGTTTAAAAGGCTGCTGTTGATAACAAGGGCATTTGCTAAATAGATGGTGTGTGTGCAACAATATACTGAAAGGTCAATTATATTGTGCAGCTTATCTCACCACCTGTAGTTATTTAGGTGAAAGCTCCAAAATGCTTGCCTAATATGTCTGTTTATCCAAAAGGAAGTATAGAGGGAGAGCTAGATAGATAGCATTGCATTACATTACATTACATGGCAATGCAATGCACAGTTGCTGAAGTTGAACCAAAATGAGCTTGTCATCTGGCTTCTGCAACTTTTAACATGAAAAATCCAATGAGGAGAAGAAAAGCAAAGCCAAAGAGTCCATCCCAAAATCCGACAAACAAGCAAAATGAACAAAAAGCATTGAATTCAATTCTTTCTGATTTTAGAAACTGCATTAAAGAAGGGGTGCACCGGTCCTGGAGATACTGCAATACCAGGTCAATGCGTGGAGTGGACAGAGCAAGCTCTTTTTCCATCTCCCTGTTCTAAAAATCCATTTAATATATGGTCCCCAGATAGGGGACGTATCAGATATTAAACTGATAAGAACAGATACTACACTTGATCTTAGCCAAAAGGCCGAGAAGCGATAACCAGAATTGGTTTCCGACTACGGTGCCACCCAAGGATTCTGAAAAGTCCATTTGTGGAGATGGCCACCTGGACTCCCGTTAAGAAGACATGCTGTCAACCTCTAGATCCCTCACATGCCTGCACTTTTCGGCTTGCTGCTGCTGCAATCCACGCGTTTTAGATCTGCATAACTCCACCTCTTTTAGCACAGTACCCTCAACCCCCGGCTGTTCCCACCCGCCTCAACACCGTTGGAAGGGAGGAGAACCAATTAAGGCGGGGGGGGGGTGGAACGAGCAGCTGTCTACCCTTAGCAGGAGGGTTGCTGATTAATTACCTCTCCTGCTGCTGCTGCTGCTGGCTGTCCAGCAGCAGACTGAAGGTGGCTGCTGCTGTGCGCAGGTATATAAAGGCTCAGAGCCTATTATGACACGCGCAGCCAGCGTTCCATTGCCACATTCCGTCTACTGCAGGCGGGATACCTGGATGGCTGAATGTCACTGAGAAGCTCACAGAGACCGCCATAAGCAACAGTTTAAAAGAATGCCACAGACTAATCAACCAAACTTTTTGGGTTGGTTTCTCTTTTATAGTCTGCAGGCATTAAATGAAAGAAGTCAGTGTTCCAGCAGAGGGAGACAACGTTTCAGAAAAGGCATTGTAGCAAACCAAAAAAGAAATTTTAAGCGCAGCAGAGTAACCAGCTCACATACCTGTTAGCTCAGGTGAGTTTAAAAGGCTGCTGTTGATAACAAGGGCATTTGCTAAATAGATGGTGTGTGTGCAACAATATACTGAAAGGTCAATTATATTGTGCAGCTTATCTCACCACCTGTAGTTATTTAGGTGAAAGCTCCAAAATGCTTGCCTAATATGTCTGTTTATCCAAAAGGAAGTATAGAGGGAGAGCTAGATAGATAGCATTGCATTACATTACATTACATGGCAATGCAATGCACAGTTGCTGAAGTTGAACCAAAATGAGCTTGTCATCTGGCTTCTGCAACTTTTAACATGAAAAATCCAATGAGGAGAAGAAAAGCAAAGCCAAAGAGTCCATCCCAAAATCCGACAAACAAGCAAAATGAACAAAAAGCATTGAATTCAATTCTTTCTGATTTTAGAAACTGCATTAAAGAAGGGGTGCACCGGTCCTGGAGATACTGCAATACCAGGTCAATGCGTGGAGTGGACAGAGCAAGCTCTTTTTCCATCTCCCTGTTCTAAAAATCCATTTAATATATGGTCCCCAGATAGGGGACGTATCAGATATTAAACTGATAAGAACAGATACTACACTTGATCTTAGCCAAAAGGCCGAGAAGCGATAACCAGAATTGGTTTCCGACTACGGTGCCACCCAAGGATTCTGAAAAGTCCATTTGTGGAGATGGCCACCTGGACTCCCGTTAAGAAGACATGCTGTCAACCTCTAGATCCCTCACATGCCTGCACTTTTCGGCTTGCTGCTGCTGCAATCCACGCGTTTTAGATCTGCATAACTCCACCTCTTTTAGCACAGTACCCTCAACCCCCGGCTGTTCCCACCCGCCTCAACACCGTTGGAAGGGAGGAGAACCAATTAAGGCGGGGGGGGGGTGGAACGAGCAGCTGTCTACCCTTAGCAGGAGGGTTGCTGATTAATTACCTCTCCTGCTGCTGCTGCTGCTGGCTGTCCAGCAGCAGACTGAAGGTGGCTGCTGCTGTGCGCAGGTATATAAAGGCTCAGAGCCTATTATGACACGCGCAGCCAGCGTTCCATTGCCACATTCCGTCTACTGCAGGCGGGATACCTGGATGGCTGAATGTCACTGAGAAGCTCACAGAGACCACCATAAGCAACAGTTTAAAAGAATGCCACAGACTAATCAACCAAACTTTTTGGGTTGGTTTCTCTTTTATAGTCTGCAGGCATTAAATGAAAGAAGTCAGTGTTCCAGCAGAGGGAGACAACGTTTCAGAAAAGGCATTGTAGCAAACCAAAAAAGAAATTTTAAGCGCAGCAGAGTAACCAGCTCACATACCTGTTAGCTCAGGTGAGTTTAAAAGGCTGCAGTTGATAACAAGGGCATTTGCTAAATAGATGGTGTGTGTGCAACAATATACTGAAAGGTCAATTATATTGTGCAGCTTATCTCACCACCTGTAGTTATTTAGGTGAAAGCTCCAAAATGCTTGCCTAATATGTCTGTTTATCCAAAAGGAAGTATAGAGGGAGAGCTAGATAGATAGCATTGCATTACATTACATTACATGGCAATGCAATGCACAGTTGCTGAAGTTGAACCAAAATGAGCTTGTCATCTGGCTTCTGCAACTTTTAACATGAAAAATCCAATGAGGAGAAGAAAAGCAAAGCCAAAGAGTCCATCCCAAAATCCGACAAACAAGCAAAATGAACAAAAAGCATTGAATTCAATTCTTTCTGATTTTAGAAACTGCATTAAAGAAGGGGTGCACCGGTCCTGGAGATACTGCAATACCAGGTCAATGCGTGGAGTGGACAGAGCAAGCTCTTTTTCCATCTCCCTGTTCTAAAAATCCATTTAATATATGGTCCCCAGATAGGGGACGTATCAGATATTAAACTGATAAGAACAGATACTACACTTGATCTTAGCCAAAAGGCCGAGAAGCGATAACCAGAATTGGTTTCCGACTACGGTGCCACCCAAGGATTCTGAAAAGTCCATTTGTGGAGATGGCCACCTGGACTCCCGTTAAGAAGACATGCTGTCAACCTCTAGATCCCTCACATGCCTGCACTTTTCGGCTTGCTGCTGCTGCAATCCACGCGTTTTAGATCTGCATAACTCCACCTCTTTTAGCACAGTACCATCAACCCCCGGCTGTTCCCACCCGCCTCAACACCGTTGGAAGGGAGGAGAACCAATTAAGGCGGAGGGGGGGTGGAACGAGCAGCTGTCTACCCTTAGCAGGAGGGTTGCTGATTAATTACCTCTCCTGCTGCTGCTGCTGCTGGCTGTCCAGCAGCAGACTGAAGGTGGCTGCTGCTGTGCGCAGGTATATAAAGGCTCAGAGCCTATTATGACACGCGCAGCCAGCGTTCCATTGCCACATTCCGTCTACTGCAGGCGGGATACCTGGATGGCTGAATGTCACTGAGAAGCTCACAGAGACCGCCATAAGCAACAGTTTAAAAGAATGCCACAGACTAATCAACCAAACTTTTTGGGTTGGTTTCTCTTTTATAGTCTGCAGGCATTAAATGAAAGAAGTCAGTGTTCCAGCAGAGGGAGACAACGTTTCAGAAAAGGCATTGTAGCAAACCAAAAAAGAAATTTTAAGCGCAGCAGAGTAACCAGCTCACATACCTGTTAGCTCAGGTGAGTTTAAAAGGCTGCTGTTGATAACAAGGGCATTTGCTAAATAGATGGTGTGTGTGCAACAATATACTGAAAGGTCAATTATATTGTGCAGCTTATCTCACCACCTGTAGTTATTTAGGTGAAAGCTCCAAAATGCTTGCCTAATATGTCTGTTTATCCAAAAGGAAGTATAGAGGGAGAGCTAGATAGATAGCATTGCATTACATTACATTACATGGCAATGCAATGCACAGTTGCTGAAGTTGAACCAAAATGAGCTTGTCATCTGGCTTCTGCAACTTTTAACATGAAAAATCCAATGAGGAGAAGAAAAGCAAAGCCAAAGAGTCCATCCCAAAATCCGACAAACAAGCAAAATGAACAAAAAGCATTGAATTCAATTCTTTCTGATTTTAGAAACTGCATTAAAGAAGGGGTGCACCGGTCCTGGAGATACTGCAATACCAGGTCAATGCGTGGAGTGGACAGAGCAAGCTCTTTTTCCATCTCCCTGTTCTAAAAATCCATTTAATATATGGTCCCCAGATAGGGGACGTATCAGATATTAAACTGATAAGAACAGATACTACACTTGATCTTAGCCAAAAGGCCGAGAAGCGATAACCAGAATTGGTTTCCGACTACGGTGCCACCCAAGGATTCTGAAAAGTCCATTTGTGGAGATGGCCACCTGGACTCCCGTTAAGAAGACATGCTGTCAACCTCTAGATCCCTCACATGCCTGCACTTTTCGGCTTGCTGCTGCTGCAATCCACGCGTTTTAGATCTGCATAACTCCACCTCTTTTAGCACAGTACCCTCAACCCCCGGCTGTTCCCACCCGCCTCAACACCGTTGGAAGGGAGGAGAACCAATTAAGGCGGGGGGGGGGGGTGGAACGAGCAGCTGTCTACCCTTAGCAGGAGGGTTCCTGATTAATTACCTCTCCTGCTGCTGCTGCTGCTGGCTGTCCAGCAGCAGACTGAAGGTGGCTGCTGCTGTGCGCAGGTATATAAAGGCTCAGAGCCTATTATGACACGCGCAGCCAGCGTTCCATTGCCACATTCCGTCTACTGCAGGCGGGATACCTGGATGGCTGAATGTCACTGAGAAGCTCACAGAGACCGCCATAAGCAACAGTTTAAAAGAATGCCACAGACTAATCAACCAAACTTTTTGGGTTGGTTTCTCTTTTATAGTCTGCAGGCATTAAATGAAAGAAGTCAGTGTTCCAGCAGAGGGAGACAACGTTTCAGAAAAGGCATTGTAGCAAACCAAAAAAGAAATTTTAAGCGCAGCAGAGTAACCAGCTCACATACCTGTTAGCTCAGGTGAGTTTAAAAGGCTGCTGTTGATAACAAGGGCATTTGCTAAATAGATGGTGTGTGTGCAACAATATACTGAAAGGTCAATTATATTGTGCAGCTTATCTCACCACCTGTAGTTATTTAGGTGAAAGCTCCAAAATGCTTGCCTAATATGTCTGTTTATCCAAAAGGAAGTATAGAGGGAGAGCTAGATAGATAGCATTGCATTACATTACATTACATGGCAATGCAATGCACAGTTGCTGAAGTTGAACCAAAATGAGCTTGTCATCTGGCTTCTGCAACTTTTAACATGAAAAATCCAATGAGGAGAAGAAAAGCAAAGCCAAAGAGTCCATCCCAAAATCCGACAAACAAGCAAAATGAACAAAAAGCATTGAATTCAATTCTTTCTGATTTTAGAAACTGCATTAAAGAAGGGGTGCACCGGTCCTGGAGATACTGCAATACCAGGTCAATGCGTGGAGTGGACAGAGCAAGCTCTTTTTCCATCTCCCTGTTCTAAAAATCCATTTAATATATGGTCCCCAGATAGGGGACGTATCAGATATTAAACTGATAAGAACAGATTTTTTTGATTGAATATATCTTTTATTAGCACAAAAAATAAGTTAACAGACAGTGTACAGTGCCGCAGCCCAGTACACACAGAATTCTACATCATATTTACATAGCATGAGGATACGACGCACTAACTAGACACATCACACCCCTATGCTACACAAAACACTCAATCTGAAAGAAAAAGCATATCAATCAATACAGTACGACGAACCGTGATAAGGGATAGGGATTGGGAAAAAGGGGATGGGGAGGGGAAAATCACAGGCCCGAAGCTTTATTGAAAGACAAGACACATAAGGGGAGAGGGGGAGGAGGGGTTTAGTCCTCATCCTCGTCCTCCGGACCGTCCATGATGGAATAGTCTCTGAGCAGGCTGTGGATCAGCCTGCGGCAGTCCTGGATGGACATCCTCTCCCTCCTCAAGATGAGCCGGTTCCTGGCGACCCAAAGGGCATCCTTGAAGCAGTTCATAAGGCGCCAAGCCTCCTGGATGGCTCCGACGGTATGAACCCCAGGGAAGAGTCCATAAAGCACAGAATGGTGCGATAGGCTCGCCCTGGGGACAGAGTTCCTCAGGTCGTCCTCAAGTGCAGTCAATAGGCGCTGTGCAAATCCGCAGTCCCAAAAAGTGTGCAAAGATGTTTCCTCCACGAAGGGGCACCTTGGGCAGTACCGGGTCTTGCACAGGTTCCGGGCATGCATGAATGACCGGACGGGCAGTCCGCCCTGAATCGCCATCCACGACAAGTCCTTGTGCCCGTTGGTCAGCCTGTCAGACGACACATTTGTCCACACAGTCTCCAGCGTGTCCTGGTGAAGTCCTGTGATGTTCTCCACGTCATCCTTGGCTCTGATTAGCTTGTGGATAGTTTTGGGCTTCCACAAGTCGGGCTTGAGTCCCTCCAGTTGATGCTCCCCCACAAATCGAACGACGTCTTCGTAGAACCATGGCGTCGTCCAGTTGTAGGGGAAGGAGCTGTCCCACTTGTCCCAGCCGAGTCGCCTCCAAAGAGGAAGCAGGAAGAAGCGAGACATGGACCTGCCCGCGGAGCCATTCTTGACTTGCAAAGTCCGGCGGACACAATCACACACAAAAGAGGATCGCAGGAGGGTGGGGATATCTGGAACGCCCTTCCCACCCTTGCGAGGCTCCTTGTACATGACGGCCCGCCTGACTCTGTCCATCTTGGATCCCCAGACAAAGTGAAACACTGTCCTGGTAATGGCCCTGCACACAGTGACGTGTGGGGGCCAGGCCTGCGCCGTGTACTGCAAGACGGGCAGGACCTCATTACGCAGGACGAGTGCCTTACCCTCACAAGTGAGGTGTCTGAGGCTCCAGAGTCCGATCCGTTGCTTCACCTTGGCCAAGCGTTCTTGCCAGGACTTGAGGGCCGCTCCTTCCTTCCCGAACCAGACTCCCAGCACCTTGAGGAAATCCGGTTGAATGTTGAAGGGGAAGGGGGCGGAGGAGGCCGGCTGCCAATCCCCGAAGAGCATGGCTTCCGACTTCCTGCAGTTGACTTTGGCCCCTGAAGCCCGGCCGAACCTCTCACACGTCTGGACGAGGGCGTCGACTGAACCACGATCAGCGCAGAAGACGGTGACGTCGTCCATGTAGAGCGAGCACTTGACCTCGTGTCGTCCCGGACCCGGTGCGGTGATCCCTCTGATCTCTCCATTCTGCCGGATAGCCTCTGCGAAGAGTTCTATAACACAAACAAAAAGAAGAGGTGATAGAGGGCAGCCTTGTCTGACCCCAGAGAGGACAGGGAAGGGGTCAGTCTTCCAGCCGTTCACCAACACCGAGCTGTGGATATCAAAATACATCAGACGGACATACGAACAAAACATGTTACCCAAACCTAACCGGTGCAGAGCTCGGCCCATGAACTCGTGGGAAACCCGGTCGAAGGCCTTCTCCTGATCCAAGGAGACCAGGGCCGCGTGTGCGCGGCGGACCTTGATGTACTCGACCGTGTCCCGCACGAGAGCGAGGCTGTCTGCGATGCGACGTCCAGGGATGCCGCAGGTCTGGTCCGGGTGGATGATCCGTCCGATCACCGTCTTAAGTCGTGTCGCCATCGTCTTGGCCAGGATCTTGTAGTCCACGTTGAGCAGAGTGATGGGACGCCAATTCCTCAGGTCGCACCTCTCTCCCTTCCGCTTGTACAGGATCGTGACCATTCCTTCCCTCAAAGATGGAGGCATTCTACCCTCCACCACCATCTCCTCGTACAGGTCCAACAGGTCCGGACAGATGAGGTCTCCCAGCGCTACATAGAGCTCCGCTGGAAGACCATCACTGCCCGGGGTCCTGCCGGTCCTAAAGGATTTAGCGGCAGAGAGCAATTCGCCCACCATCAGAGGTTTGTCCAAGGCTGCCGTGCCTGCAGGATCAAGATGGTTAGTGATACCTGACAGGAACTTATCAGCAGCGTCGGGGTCGGTAGTCTTGTGGGAGTAGAGTTCGCTGTAGAAGTCGCTGACGACCCTCATCACGTCCTCCTTCCCACGTCGCATGTTTCCGCTCTCGTCTCGCAGCTCGTTCAGGGGCGTGTGACCGGCATGAAGTTTCCTGAAAAAGAATGAGTTACATTTCTCACCCTTCTCCAGATTCTCCACTTTGGAACGGAAGACGATTCGCTTGGACTCCTCCTCAAAGTGCCTTTTCAGGCTCTTCTTGGTCTCCTCCAGCTCCTCCCTCACGTCCCAGCCGCAGTGAAGAAGGTCCTGCAGCGACCGCAGCTCGCGCTGCAGCCCTCTGAAGTCCCTCCTCTTCTCACACGCCTGTTGTCGACCCTTGGCCTGAAAGAAACAGCGAAACTCAAGTTTAACATATTCCCACCAATCAGAGACTGTTTGGAAGCTACCCTTGTAGGACTGCCACATTGCGTAGGCTGCTCTCAGCTCCTCCACGACTTCATCCTGAGCCAGCAGAGCACAATTCAGCTTCCAGGAGCCGGGCCCGGACGGAAAACCGTCGCCGAGGACACCTTGTAAGTGAATGGCTCTGTGGTCGGAGAAGAAGCAGGAGACCATCGAGTGCCTACTCTGCCTGACTGCCCGAGAGGTGAACACAAAGTCAATCCTGGAGCGGAGAGAGCCATCGGGTCGGCTCCACGAATAGTTCGTGGAGCCTCTCCCCATGGAGCCCACCACGTCCTGAAGAGAGGCCTCGGTTACCATCTCGATGAGCAGCTTGGACGTGATGTCCAACTTGGCAGATGTGCCAGAACTACGACCATCCTCCTCGATGGGGCAGTTGAAATCCCCGGCCATCACTAAGGTCCTGGTGGTGGCAAGCTGAAGCCGCAGGGTCTGGAAAAGCTCCAAACGCTCATTCTTCAGTGGGGACGCATACACGTTGATGAACCTGACAGGTTCTCCCGCCCAGTTGCCATCTACAACAAGAGCCCTGCCGCAGATGAGCTCCTGGACGGACTCAAGCGTGAATGCGCCCCCCCTGATCAGAATTGCGACCCCCGCAGACTTGCAGTCACCCCCACCGGACCAGTAGGATGGACCGTGGGACCACTCCCTGGAAAGATGTTTGAAGGACCTAGAGGAGGGAAGGGAACATTCCTGCAACATATAAACATCACACAACTGGGAAGTAAGGAAGGCATAAATAATCTGACGTCTGAACTTGTCCTTGATGCTCCTGACATTAATGGAAAATAAGTTAATATTAGCCATCATGTAGGGAAAAAAGAAAAAGTTAGCGCAGGCAATACACCTTAGTTACCACTCCGGTCGGGTGGTCCCTCGTCGGTGTTGACTGCTGGTGACGGGATCACCAGCAGGCCCTCTTCCTCCATCTGGTCAAGCAGCGCGGCCTCGATCTCGGCGACCACCAGTTCCTCCTCTTCTGGCTCGGCCACCAGGGTCTCAACCATGTGCTCCATCTCTTCTGGCTCAGGGAGGGTATCCTCCTTTTCGCCTACGAAATCCAGAATCTTCGTTTTTGGAGGATTCAGTAGCAGGGCTGTCCTCCACCTTCCTCTTTCCCCGGGTTGGAACTGGGGAGACAAGAAGAGGAAAATCCTCCTCGGAATAGATAGCGGCGGGTGGAGGAAAGGTTAATTCCACCGCTACCATGGTCTGGGGAGGGAGAGTGGCTGCCGGGGCAGGGGAAAGGACACCTGCTGAGGAGTAGGGGAAGGAGGAAGAGGAAGTGGAATCCTCAGCAGGGGTGGCCGGGGTGGGGGGGGATTGGACGGGGGTGGCAGGGGGAGGGATCGAGAGAGGGGTGACAGAACTCTTACCCTCCTTTGACTTTTTCTTCTGCTTCGGAGCTGCTGGGACCGTCGCTGGGGCTTTGGCCACCGACTCCTTGACCGCATTGGCCTTGGTCGTCTCGGCCTTGGCCGCTGGGGCCTTGGTCGTCGCGTCCTTGACCTTCACAGGCCTGGTCGTCGGGGCCTTGTCCTCCGTAGCTGGGGTCGTCGCAACCACCGATGCCCAGGATCTCTCACGCTTGGGGCAATCCTTGTACAGATGAGCCGCCAGCCCACACAGGTTGCAGGACGTCTTCTTCGGGCAGTCCTTCGAGCTGTGTCCCGTCACTCGACAAATCCTGCAGGCATCCTCCTTGCAGTCCTTCATCTCGTGGCCGTTCTTGCCGCATCTCCTGCAGTTCCGCGGCATGTCCGGGTAATAGATGAGGCCGTAGGAGTTGCCCAGGGAGAATGTCGGGGGCAGGTGCCGAAGTCCGTCTGAGTACGCCAGGTCCCTGTGAAGTCTAACGGTCACCGACCACTTACCTGTCCAGAAGCCGAGTCCATTCAGGATGTGAGAGGGTTCCTTCACAACCAAACAGAAGCGTCTCAGGAAGGTACAGATGTCTTGGCCTGGGGTGTGCGGGTTGCGCATGGAGACCGTGATCCTCCTTTCGTCCCTCTGGATAGGGCAGCTACCTGTAAAGGCAGAGAAAGAATTATCCGGTCCTTTTGCGCTTACCATTTCCCAGAACCTCCTGCAGGTGTTCACAGTGGCGAAGGTGACGAAGAAGATCCCCGTCAAGAAGGTCTGGATGCTGAGGGTGTCCGACCTGGAGAAGCCTCGATCCAGCAGCATCTTCTGGCAGAACACGTCCGAGGACATGTCCGGCACCCTCCCATCCACTTCCTTCAGCTTCAGGGCCACCGTCTGCCGCATCCATGGCTCCAGGGCTGGAGCTTCGTGGCGGGGCTTCTGGGGTCCCTTCTGCTGGCCAGTCGTGGAGGCAGAGTCCTTGGGGTCAGAATCGGCTCCTGGCTGGGCCCTCCTGGCTGTCCCCTGCTCCAGGCTCTTCTTTTCGGCCTTCCTCGCAGCGCTTGCCATGGCTTTCCTCCTGCAGTTACTTCTTGGAGCTGGATCTGGAACTCTTCCCGGAATGGGTGGAGCTATGCAGATTCTTCTCCCGTCGTGTTCTGGACAAATTCCCCGAAAGGTCTTTGTCTCGATGATTTTCTTCCTCGAAGATTCCACAGAACAGCCCGATTCTTCTACGAGTCTTCGTCTTCTTCTGGATTCTTTAGAGCTTCTTCCTCCCACCGATATCCGCCTTCCTTCTCCGATGTCAGCTGGGCTCCGAAGCTCTTCTCCTTCCGAGTTCGATCGCTCTCGTCAAGTGTAGATCGTAGCTCTTGTGTTCTTATAAGAACAGATACTACACTTGACCTTAGCCAAAAGGCCGAGAAGCGATAACCAGAATTGGTTTCCGACTACGGTGCCACCCAAGGATTCTGAAAAGTCCATTTGTGGAGATGGCCACCTGGACTCCCGTTAAGAAGACATGCTGTCAACCTCTAGATCCCTCACATGCCTGCACTTTTCGGCTTGCTGCTGCTGCAATCCACGCGTTTTAGATCTGCATAACTCCACCTCTTTTAGCACAGTACCCTCAACCCCCGGCTGTTCCCACCCGCCTCAACACCGTTGGAAGGGAGGAGAACCAATTAAGGCGGGGGGGGGGTGGAACGAGCAGCTGTCTACCCTTAGCAGGAGGGTTGCTGATTAATTACCTCTCCTGCTGCTGCTGCTGGCTGTCCAGCAGCAGACTGAAGGTGGCTGCTGCTGTGCGCAGGTATATAAAGGCTCAGAGCCTATTATGACACGCGCAGCCAGCGTTCCATTGCCACATTCCGTCTACTGCAGGCGGGATACCTGGATGGCTGAATGTCACTGAGAAGCTCACAGAGACCGCCATAAGCAACAGTTTAGAAGAATGCCACAGACTAATCAACCAAACTTTTTGGGTTGGTTTCTCTTTTATAGTCTGCAGGCATTAAATGAAAGAAGTCAGTGTTCCAGCAGAGGGAGACAACGTTTCAGAAAAGGCATTGTAGCAAACCAAAAAAGAAATTTTAAGCGCAGCAGAGTAACCAGTTCACATACCTGTTAGCTCAGGTGAGTTTAAAAGGCTGCTGTTGATAACAAGGGCATTTGCTAAATACATGGTGTGTGTGCAACAATATACTGAAAGGTCAATTATATTGTGCAGCTTATCTCACCACCTGTAGTTATTTAGGGGAAAGCTCCAAAATGCTTGCCTAATATGTCTGTTTATCCAAAAGGAAGTATAGAGGGAGAGCTAGATAGATAGCATTGCATTACATTACATTACATGGCAATGCAATGCACAGTTGCTGAAGTTGAACCAAAATGAGCTTGTCATCTGGCTTCTGCAACTTTTAACATGAAAAATCCAATGAGGAGAAGAAAAGCAAAGCCAAAGAGTCCATCCCAAAATCCGACAAACAAGCAAAATGAACAAAAAGCATTGAATTCAATTCTTTCTGATTTTAGAAACTGCATTAAAGAAGGGGTGCACCGGTCCTGGAGATACTGCAATACCAGGTCAATGCGTGGAGTGGACAGAGCAAGCTCTTTTTCCATCTCCCTGTTCTAAAAATCCATTTAATATATGGTCCCCAGATAGGGGACGTATCAGATATTAAACTGATAAGAACAGATACTACACTTGATCTTAGCCAAAAGGCCGAGAAGCGATAACCAGAATTGGTTTCCGACTACGGTGCCACCCAAGGATTCTGAAAAGTCCATTTGTGGAGATGGCCACCTGGACTCCCGTTAAGAAGACATGCTGTCAACCTCTAGATCCCTCACATGCCTGCACTTTTCGGCTTGCTGCTGCTGCAATCCACGCGTTTTAGATCTGCATAACTCCACCTCTTTTAGCACAGTACCCTCAACCCCCGGCTGTTCCCACCCGCCTCAACACCGTTGGAAGGGAGGAGAACCAATTAAGGCGGGGGGGGGGGTGGAACGAGCAGCTGTCTACCCTTAGCAGGAGGGTTGCTGATTAATTACCTCTCCTGCTGCTGCTGCTGCTGGCTGTCCAGCAGCAGACTGAAGGTGGCTGCTGCTGTGCGCAGGTATATAAAGGCTCAGAGCCTATTATGACACGCGCAGCCAGCGTTCCATTGCCACATTCCGTCTACTGCAGGCGGGATACCTGGATGGCTGAATGTCACTGAGAAGCTCACAGAGACCGCCATAAGCAACAGTTTAAAAGAATGCCACAGACTAATCAACCAAACTTTTTGGGTTGGTTTCTCTTTTATAGTCTGCAGGCATTAAATGAAAGAAGTCAGTGTTCCAGCAGAGGGAGACAACGTTTCAGAAAAGGCATTGTAGCAAACCAAAAAAGAAATTTTAAGCGCAGCAGAGTAACCAGCTCACATACCTGTTAGCTCAGGTGAGTTTAAAAGGCTGCTGTTGATAACAAGGGCATTTGCTAAATAGATGGTGTGTGTGCAACAATATACTGAAAGGTCAATTATATTGTGCAGCTTATCTCACCACCTGTAGTTATTTAGGTGAAAGCTCCAAAATGCTTGCCTAATATGTCTGTTTATCCAAAAGGAAGTATAGAGGGAGAGCTAGATAGATAGCATTGCATTACATTACATTACATGGCAATGCAATGCACAGTTGCTGAAGTTGAACCAAAATGAGCTTGTCATCTGGCTTCTGCAACTTTTAACATGAAAAATCCAATGAGGAGAAGAAAAGCAAAGCCAAAGAGTCCATCCCAAAATCCGACAAACAAGCAAAATGAACAAAAAGCATTGAATTCAATTCTTTCTGATTTTAGAAACTGCATTAAAGAAGGGGTGCACCGGTCCTGGAGATACTGCAATACCAGGTCAATGCGTGGAGTGGACAGAGCAAGCTCTTTTTCCATCTCCCTGTTCTAAAAATCCATTTAATATATGGTCCCCAGATAGGGGACGTATCAGATATTAAACTGATAAGAACAGATACTACACTTGATCTTAGCCAAAAGGCCGAGAAGCGATAACCAGAATTGGTTTCCGACTACGGTGCCACCCAAGGATTCTGCAAAGTCCATTTGTGGAGATGGCCACCTGGACTCCCGTTAAGAAGACATGCTGTCAACCTCTAGATCCCTCACATGCCTGCACTTTTCGGCTTGCTGCTGCTGCAATCCACGCGTTTTAGATCTGCATAACTCCACCTCTTTTAGCACAGTACCCTCAACCCCCGGCTGTTCCCACCCGCCTCAACACCGTTGGAAGGGAGGAGAACCAATTAAGGCGGGGGGGGGGGGGTGGAACGAGCAGCTGTCTACCCTTAGCAGGAGGGTTGCTGATTAATTACCTCTCCTGCTGCTGCTGCTGCTGGCTGTCCAGCAGCAGACTGAAGGTGGCTGCTGCTGTGCGCAGGTATATAAAGGCTCAGAGCCTATTATGACACGCGCAGCCAGCGTTCCATTGCCACATTCCGTCTACTGCAGGCGGGATACCTGGATGGCTGAATGTCACTGAGAAGCTCACAGAGACCGCCATAAGCAACAGTTTAAAAGAATGCCACAGACTAATCAACCAAACTTTTTGGGTTGGTTTCTCTTTTATAGTCTGCAGGCATTAAATGAAAGAAGTCAGTGTTCCAGCAGAGGGAGACAACGTTTCAGAAAAGGCATTGTAGCAAACCAAAAAAGAAATTTTAAGCGCAGCAGAGTAACCAGCTCACATACCTGTTAGCTCAGGTGAGTTTAAAAGGCTGCTGTTGATAACAAGGGCATTTGCTAAATAGATGGTGTGTGTGCAACAATATACTGAAAGGTCAATTATATTGTGCAGCTTATCTCACCACCTGTAGTTATTTAGGTGAAAGCTCCAAAATGCTTGCCTAATATGTCTGTTTATCCAAAAGGAAGTATATAGGGAGAGCTAGATAGATAGCATTGCATTACATTACATTACATGGCAATGCAATGCACAGTTGCTGAAGTTGAACCAAAATGAGCTTGTCATCTGGCTTCTGCAACTTTTAACATGAAAAATCCAATGAGGAGAAGAAAAGCAAAGCCAAAGAGTCCATCCCAAAATCCGACAAACAAGCAAAATGAACAAAAAGCATTGAATTCAATTCTTTCTGATTTTAGAAACTGCATTAAAGAAGGGGTGCACCGGTCCTGGAGATACTGCAATACCAGGTCAATGCGTGGAGTGGACAGAGCAAGCTCTTTTTCCATCTCCCTGTTCTAAAAATCCATTTAATATATGGTCCCCAGATAGGGGACGTATCAGATATTAAACTGATAAGAACAGATACTACACTTGATCTTAGCCAAAAGGCCGAGAAGCGATAACCAGAATTGGTTTCCGACTACGGTGCCACCCAAGGATTCTGAAAAGTCCATTTGTGGAGATGGCCACCTGGACTCCCGTTAAGAAGACATGCTGTCAACCTCTAGATCCCTCACATGCCTGCACTTTTCGGCTTGCTGCTGCTGCAATCCACGCGTTTTAGATCTGCATAACTCCACCTCTTTTAGCACAGTACCCTCAACCCCCGGCTGTTCCCACCCGCCTCAACACCGTTGGAAGGGAGGAGAACCAATTAAGGCGGGGGGGGGGGGTGGAACGAGCAGCTGTCTACCCTTAGCAGGAGGGTTGCTGATTAATTACCTCTCCTGCTGCTGCTGCTGCTGGCTGTCCAGCAGCAGACTGAAGGTGGCTGCTGCTGTGCGCAGGTATATAAAGGCTCAGAGCCTATTATGACACGCGCAGCCAGCGTTCCATTGCCACATTCCGTCTACTGCAGGCGGGATACCTGGATGGCTGAATGTCACTGAGAAGCTCACAGAGACCGCCATAAGCAACAGTTTAAAAGAATGCCACAGACTAATCAACCAAACTTTTTGGGTTGGTTTCTCTTTTATAGTCTGCAGGCATTAAATGAAAGAAGTCAGTGTTCCAGCAGAGGGAGACAACGTTTCAGAAAAGGCATTGTAGCAAAACAAAAAAGAAATTTTAAGCGCAGCAGAGTAACCAGCTCACATACCTGTTAGCTCAGGTGAGTTTAAAAGGCTGCTGTTGATAACAAGGGCATTTGCTAAATAGATGGTGTGTGTGCAACAATATACTGAAAGGTCAATTATATTGTGCAGCTTATCTCACCACCTGTAGTTATTTAGGTGAAAGCTCCAAAATGCTTGCCTAATATGTCTGTTTATCCAAAAGGAAGTATAGAGGGAGAGCTAGATAGATAGCATTGCATTACATTACATTACATGGCAATGCAATGCACAGTTGCTGAAGTTGAACCAAAATGAGCTTGTCATCTGGCTTCTGCAACTTTTAACATGAAAAATCCAATGAGGAGAAGAAAAGCAAAGCCAAAGAGTCCATCCCAAAATCCGACAAACAAGCAAAATGAAGAAAAAGCATTGAATTCAATTCTTTCTGATTTTAGAAACTGCATTAAAGAAGGGGTGCACCGGTCCTGGAGATACTGCAATACCAGGTCAATGCGTGGAGTGGACAGAGCAAGCTCTTTTTCCATCTCCCTGTTTTAAAAATCCATTTAATATATGGTCCCCAGATAGGGGACGTATCAGATATTAAACTGATAAGAACAGATACTACACTTGATCTTAGCCAAAAGGCCGAGAAGCGATAACCAGAATTGGTTTCCGACTACGGTGCCACCCAAGGATTCTGAAAAGTCCATTTGTGGAGATGGCCACCTGGACTCCCGTTAAGAAGACATGCTGTCAACCTCTAGATCCCTCACATGCCTGCACTTTTCGGCTTGCTGCTGCTGCAATCCACGCGTTTTAGATCTGCATAACTCCACCTCTTTTAGCACAGTACCCTCAACCCCCGGCTGTTCCCACCCGCCTCAACACCGTTGGAAGGGAGGAGAACCAATTAAGGCGGGGGGGGGGTGGAACGAGCAGCTGTCTACCCTTAGCAGGAGGGTTGCTGATTAATTACCTCTCCTGCTGCTGCTGCTGCTGGCTGTCCAGCAGCAGACTGAAGGTGGCTGCTGCTGTGCGCAGGTATATAAAGGCTCAGAGCCTATTATGACACGCGCAGCCAGCGTTCCATTGCCACATTCCGTCTACTGCAGGCGGGATACCTGGATGGCTGAATGTCACTGAGAAGCTCACAGAGACCGCCATAAGCAACAGTTTAAAAGAATGCCACAGACTAATCAACCAAACTTTTTGGGTTGGTTTCTCTTTTATAGTCTGCAGGCATTAAATGAAAGAAGTCAGTGTTCCAGCAGAGGGAGACAACGTTTCAGAAAAGGCATTGTAGCAAACCAAAAAAGAAATTTTAAGCGCAGCAGAGTAACCGGCTCACATACCTGTTAGCTCAGGTGAGTTTAAAAGGCTGCTGTTGATAACAAGGGCATTTGCTAAATAGATGGTGTGTGTGCAACAATATACTGAAAGGTCAATTATATTGTGCAGCTTATCTCACCACCTGTAGTTATTTAGGTGAAAGCTCCAAAATGCTTGCCTAATATGTCTGTTTATCCAAAAGGAAGTATAGAGGGAGAGCTAGATAGATAGCATTGCATTACATTACATTACATGGCAATGCAATGCACAGTTGCTGAAGTTGAACCAAAATGAGCTTGTCATCTGGCTTCTGCAACTTTTAACATGAAAAATCCAATGAGGAGAAGAAAAGCAAAGCCAAAGAGTCCATCCCAAAATCCGACAAACAAGCAAAATGAACAAAAAGCATTGAATTCAATTCTTTCTGATTTTAGAAACTGCATTAAAGAAGGGGTGCACCGGTCCTGGAGATACTGCAATACCAGGTCAATGCGTGGAGTGGACAGAGCAAGCTCTTTTTCCATCTCCCTGTTCTAAAAATCCATTTAATATATGGTCCCCAGATAGGGGACGTATCAGATATTAAACTGATAAGAACAGATACTACACTTGATCTTAGCCAAAAGGCCGAGAAGCGATAACCAGAATTGGTTTCCGACTACGGTGCCACCCAAGGATTCTGAAAAGTCCATTTGTGGAGATGGCCACCTGGACTCCCGTTAAGAAGACATGCTGTCAACCTCTAGATCCCTCACATGCCTGCACTTTTCGGCTTGCTGCTGCTGCAATCCACGCGTTTTAGATCTGCATAACTCCACCTCTTTTAGCACAGTACCCTCAACCCCCGGCTGTTCCCACCCGCCTCAACACCGTTGGAAGGGAGGAGAACCAATTAAGGCGGGGGGGGGGGTGGAACGAGCAGCTGTCTACCCTTAGCTGGAGGGTTGCTGATTAATTACCTCTCCTGCTGCTGCTGCTGCTGGCTGTCCAGCAGCAGACTGAAGGTGGCTGCTGCTGTGCGCAGGTATATAAAGGCTCAGAGCCTATTATGACACGCGCAGCCAGCGTTCCATTGCCACATTCCGTCTACTGCAGGCGGGATACCTGGATGGCTGAATGTCACTGAGAAGCTCACAGAGACCGCCATAAGCAACAGTTTAAAAGAATGCCACAGACTAATCAACCAAACTTTTTGGGTTGGTTTCTCTTTTATAGTCTGCAGGCATTAAATGAAAGAAGTCAGTGTTCCAGCAGAGGGAGACAACGTTTCAGAAAAGGCATTGTAGCAAACCAAAAAAGAAATTTTAAGCGCAGCAGAGTAACCAGCTCACATACCTGTTAGCTCAGGTGAGTTTAAAAGGCTGCTGTTGATAACAAGGGCATTTGCTAAATAGATGGTGTGTGTGCAACAATATACTGAAAGGTCAATTATATTGTGCAGCTTATCTCACCACCTGTAGTTATTTAGGTGAAAGCTCCAAAATGCTTGCCTAATATGTCTGTTTATCCAAAAGGAAGTATAGAGGGAGAGCTAGATAGATAGCATTGCATTACATTACATTACATGGCAATGCAATGCACAGTTGCTGAAGTTGAACCAAAATGAGCTTGTCATCTGGCTTCTGCAACTTTTAACATGAAAAATCCAATGAGGAGAAGAAAAGCAAAGCCAAAGAGTCCATCCCAAAATCCGACAAACAAGCAAAATGAACAAAAAGCATTGAATTCAATTCTTTCTGATTTTAGAAACTGCATTAAAGAAGGGGTGCACCGGTCCTGGAGATACTGCAATACCAGGTCAATGCGTGGAGTGGACAGAGCAAGCTCTTTTTCCATCTCCCTGTTCTAAAAATCCATTTAATATATGGTCCCCAGATAGGGGACGTATCAGATATTAAACTGATAAGAACAGATACAACACTTGATCTTAGCCAAAAGGCCGAGAAGCGATAACCAGAATTGGTTTCCGACTACGGTGCCACCCAAGGATTCTGAAAAGTCCATTTGTGGAGATGGCCACCTGGACTCCCGTTAAGAAGACATGCTGTCAACCTCTAGATCCCTCACATGCCTGCACTTTTCGGCTTGCTGCTGCTGCAATCCACGCGTTTTAGATCTGCATAACTCCACCTCTTTTAGCACAGTACCCTCAACCCCCGGCTGTTCCCACCCGCCTCAACACCGTTGGAAGGGAGGAGAACCAATTAAGGCGGGGGGGGGGTGGAACGAGCAGCTGTCTACCCTTAGCAGGAGGGTTGCTGATTAATTACCTCTCCTGCTGCTGCTGCTGCTGGCTGTCCAGCAGCAGACTGAAGGTGGCTGCTGCTGTGCGCAGGTATATAAAGGCTCAGAGCCTATTATCACACGCGCAGCCAGCGTTCCATTGCCACATTCCGTCTACTGCAGGCGGGATACCTGGATGGCTGAATGTCACTGAGAAGCTCACAGAGACCGCCATAAGCAACAGTTTAAAAGAATGCCACAGACTAATCAACCAAACTTTTTGGGTTGGTTTCTCTTTTATAGTCTGCAGGCATTAAATGAAAGAAGTCAGTGTTCCAGCAGAGGGAGACAACGTTTCAGAAAAGGCATTGTAGCAAACCAAAAAAGAAATTTTAAGCGCAGCAGAGTAACCAGCTCACATACCTGTTAGCTCAGGTGAGTTTAAAAGGCTGCTGTTGATAACAAGGGCATTTGCTAAATAGATGGTGTGTGTGCAACAATATACTGAAAGGTCAATTATATTGTGCAGCTTATCTCACCACCTGCAGTTATTTAGGTGAAAGATCCAAAATGCTTGCCTAATATGTCTGTTTATCCAAAAGGAAGTATAGAGGGAGAGCTAGATAGATAGCATTGCATTACATTACATTACATGGCAATGCAATGCACAGTTGCTGAAGTTGAACCAAAATGAGCTTGTCATCTGGCTTCTGCAACTTTTAACATGAAAAATCCAATGAGGAGAAGAAAAGCAAAGCCAAAGAGTCCATCCCAAAATCCGACAAACAAGCAAAATGAACAAAAAGCATTGAATTCAATTCTTTCTGATTTTAGAAACTGCATTAAAGAAGGGGTGCACCGGTCCTGGAGATACTGCAATACCAGGTCAATGCGTGGAGTGGACAGAGCAAGCTCTTTTTCCATCTCCCTGTTCTAAAAATCCATTTAATATATGGTCCCCAGATAGGGGACGTATCAGATATTAAACTGATAAGAACAGATACTACACTTGATCTTAGCCAAAAGGCCGAGAAGCGATAACCAGAATTGGTTTCCGACTACGGTGCCACCCAAGGATTCTGAAAAGTCCATTTGTGGAGATGGCCACCTGGACTCCCGTTAAGAAGACATGCTGTCAACCTCTAGATCCCTCACATGCCTGCACTTTTCGGCTTGCTGCTGCTGCAATCCACGCGTTTTAGATCTGCATAACTCCACCTCTTTTAGCACAGTACCCTCAACCCCCGGCTGTTCCCACCCGCCTCAACACCGTTGGAAGGGAGGAGAACCAATTAAGGCGGGGGGGGGGTGGAACGAGCAGCTGTCTACCCTTAGCAGGAGGGTTGCTGATTAATTACCTCTCCTGCTGCTGCTGCTGCTGGCTGTCCAGCAGCAGACTGAAGGTGGCTGCTGCTGTGCGCAGGTATATAAAGGCTCAGAGCCTATTATGACACGCGCAGCCAGCGTTCCATTGCCACATTCCGTCTACTGCAGGCGGGATACCTGGATGGCTGAATGTCACTGAGAAGCTCACAGAGACCGCCATAAGCAACAGTTTAAAAGAATGCCACAGACTAATCAACCAAACTTTTTGGGTTGGTTTCTCTTTTATAGTCTGCAGGCATTAAATGAAAGAAGTCAGTGTTCCAGCAGAGGGAGACAACGTTTCAGAAAAGGCATTGTAGCAAACCAAAAAAGAAATTTTAAGCGCAGCAGAGTAACCAGCTCACATACCTGTTAGCTCAGGTGAGTTTAAAAGGCTGCTGTTGATAACAAGGGCATTTGCTAAATAGATGGTGTGTGTGCAACAATATACTGAAAGGTCAATTATATTGTGCAGCTTATCTCACCACCTGTAGTTATTTAGGTGAAAGCTCCAAAATGCTTGCCTAATATGTCTGTTTATCCAAAAGGAAGTATAGAGGGAGAGCTAGATAGATAGCATTGCATTACATTACATTACATGGCAATGCAATGCACAGTTGCTGAAGTTGAACCAAAATGAGCTTGTCATCTGGCTTCTGCAACTTTTAACATGAAAAATCCAATGAGGAGAAGAAAAGCAAAGCCAAAGAGTCCATCCCAAAATCCGACAAACAAGCAAAATGAACAAAAAGCATTGAATTCAATTCTTTCTGATTTTAGAAACTGCATTAAAGAAGGGGTGCACCGGTCCTGGAGATACTGCAATACCAGGTCAATGCGTGGAGTGGACAGAGCAAGCTCTTTTTCCATCTCCCTGTTCTAAAAATCCATTTAATATATGGTCCCCAGATAGGGGACGTATCAGATATTAAACTGATAAGAACAGATACTACACTTGATCTTAGCCAAAAGGCCGAGAAGCGATAACCAGAATTGGTTTCCGACTACGGTGCCACCCAAGGATTCTGAAAAGTCCATTTGTGGAGATGGCCACCTGGACTCCCGTTAAGAAGACATGCTGTCAACCTCTAGATCCCTCACATGCCTGCACTTTTCGGCTTGCTGCTGCTGCAATCCACGCGTTTTAGATCTGCATAACTCCACCTCTTTTAGCACAGTACCCTCAACCCCCGGCTGTTCCCACCCGCCTCAACACCGTTGGAAGGGAGGAGAACCAATTAAGGCGGGGGGGGGGGGTGGAACGAGCAGCTGTCTACCCTTAGCAGGAGGGTTGCTGATTAATTACCTCTCCTGCTGCTGCTGCTGCTGGCTGTCCAGCAGCAGACTGAAGGTGGCTGCTGCTGTGCGCAGGTATATAAAGGCTCAGAGCCTATTATGACACGCGCAGCCAGCGTTCCATTGCCACATTCCGTCTACTGCAGGCGGGATACCTGGATGGCTGAATGTCACTGAGAAGCTCACAGAGACCGCCATAAGCAACAGTTTAAAAGAATGCCACAGACTAATCAACCAAACTTTTTGGGTTGGTTTCTCTTTTATAGTCTGCAGGCATTAAATGAAAGAAGTCAGTGTTCCAGCAGAGGGAGACAACGTTTCAGAAAAGGCATTGTAGCAAACCAAAAAAGAAATTTTAAGCGCAGCAGAGTAACCAGCTCACATACCTGTTAGCTCAGGTGAGTTTAAAAGGCTGCTGTTGATAACAAGGGCATTTGCTAAATAGATGGTGTGTGTGCAACAATATACTGAAAGGTCAATTATATTGTGCAGCTTATCTCACCACCTGTAGTTATTTAGGTGAAAGCTCCAAAATGCTTGCCTAATATGTCTGTTTATCCAAAAGGAAGTATAGAGGGAGAGCTAGATAGATAGCATTGCATTACATTACATTACATGGCAATGCAATGCACAGTTGCTGAAGTTGAACCAAAATGAGCTTGTCATCTGGCTTCTGCAACTTTTAACATGAAAAATCCAATGAGGAGAAGAAAAGCAAAGCCAAAGAGTCCATCCCAAAATCCGACAAACAAGCAAAATGAACAAAAAGCATTGAATTCAATTCTTTCTGATTTTAGAAACTGCATTAAAGAAGGGGTGCACCGGTCCTGGAGATACTGCAATACCAGGTCAATGCGTGGAGTGGACAGAGCAAGCTCTTTTTCCATCTCCCTGTTCTAAAAATCCATTTAATATATGGTCCCCAGATAGGGGACGTATCAGATATTAAACTGATAAGAACAGATACTACACTTGATCTTAGCCAAAAGGCCGAGAAGCGATAACCAGAATTGGTTTCCGACTACGGTGCCACCCAAGGATTCTGAAAAGTCCATTTGTGGAGATGGCCACCTGGACTCCCGTTAAGAAGACATGCTGTCAACCTCTAGATCCCTCACATGCCTGCACTTTTCGGCTTGCTGCTGCTGCAATCCACGCATTTTAGATCTGCATAACTCCACCTCTTTTAGCACAGTACCCTCAACCCCCGGCTGTTCCCACCCGCCTCAACACCGTTGGAAGGGAGGAGAACCAATTAAGGCGGGGGGGGGTGGAACGAGCAGCTGTCTACCCTTAGCAGGAGGGTTGCTGATTAATTACCTCTCCTGCTGCTGCTGCTGCTGACTGTCCAGCAGCAGACTGAAGGTGGCTGCTGCTGTGCGCAGGTATATAAAGGCTCAGAGCCTATTATGACACGCGCAGCCAGCGTTCCATTGCCACATTCCGTCTACTGCAGGCGGGATACCTGGATGGCTGAATGTCACTGAGAAGCTCACAGAGACCGCCATAAGCAACAGTTTAAAAGAATGCCACAGACTAATCAACCAAACTTTTTGGGTTGGTTTCTCTTTTATAGTCTGCAGGCATTAAATGAAAGAAGTCAGTGTTCCAGCAGAGGGAGACAACGTTTCAGAAAAGGCATTGTAGCAAACCAAAAAAGAAATTTTAAGCGCAGCAGAGTAACCAGCTCACATACCTGTTAGCTCAGGTGAGTTTAAAAGGCTGCTGTTGATAACAAGGGCATTTGCTAAATAGATGGTGTGTGTGCAACAATATACTGAAAGGTCAATTATATTGTGCAGCTTATCTCACCACCTGTAGTTATTTAGGTGAAAGCTCCAAAATGCTTGCCTAATATGTCTGTTTATCCAAAAGGAAGTATAGAGGGAGAGCTAGATAGATAGCATTGCATTACATTACATTACATGGCAATGCAATGCACAGTTGCTGAAGTTGAACCAAAATGAGCTTGTCATCTGGCTTCTGCAACTTTTAACATGAAAAATCCAATGAGGAGAAGAAAAGCAAAGCCAAAGAGTCCATCCCAAAATCCGACAAACAAGCAAAATGAACAAAAAGCATTGAATTCAATTCTTTCTGATTTTAGAAACTGCATTAAAGAAGGGGTGCACCGGTCCTGGAGATACTGCAATACCAGGTCAATGCGTGGAGTGGACAGAGCAAGCTCTTTTTCCATCTCCCTGTTCTAAAAATCCATTTAATATATGGTCCCCAGATAGGGGACGTATCAGATATTAAACTGATAAGAACAGATACTACACTTGATCTTAGCCAAAAGGCCGAGAAGCGATAACCAGAATTGGTTTCCGACTACGGTGCCACCCAAGGATTCTGAAAAGTCCATTTGTGGAGATGGCCACCTGGACTCCCGTTAAGAAGACATGCTGTCAACCTCTAGATCCCTCACATGCCTGCACTTTTCGGCTTGCTGCTGCTGCAATCCACGCGTTTTAGATCTGCATAACTCCACCTCTTTTAGCACAGTACCCTCAACCCCCGGCTGTTCCCACCCGCCTCAACACCGTTGGAAGGGAGGAGAACCAATTAAGGCGGGGGGGGGGTGGAACGAGCAGCTGTCTACCCTTAGCAGGAGGGTTGCTGATTAATTACCTCTCCTGCTGCTGCTGCTGCTGGCTGTCCAGCAGCAGACTGAAGGTGGCTGCTGCTGTGCGCAGGTATATAAAGGCTCAGAGCCTATTATGACACGCGCAGCCAGCGTTCCATTGCCACATTCCGTCTACTGCAGGCGGGATACCTGGATGGCTGAATGTCACTGAGAAGCTCACAGAGACCGCCATAAGCAACAGTTTAAAAGAATGCCACAGACTAATCAACCAAACTTTTTGGGTTGGTTTCTCTTTTATAGTCTGCAGGCATTAAATGAAAGAAGTCAGTGTTCCAGCAGAGGGAGACAACGTTTCAGAAAAGGCATTGTAGCAAACCAAAAAAGAAATTTTAAGCGCAGCAGAGTAACCAGCTCACATACCTGTTAGCTCAGGTGAGTTTAAAAGGCTGCTGTTGATAACAAGGGCATTTGCTAAATAGATGGTGTGTGTGCAACAATATACTGAAAGGTCAATTATATTGTGCAGCTTATCTCACCACCTGTAGTTATATAGGTGAAAGCTCCAAAATGCTTGCCTAATATGTCTGTTTATCCAAAAGGAAGTATAGAGGGAGAGCTAGATAGATAGCATTGCATTACATTACATTACATGGCAATGCAATGCACAGTTGCTGAAGTTGAACCAAAATGAGCTTGTCATCTGGCTTCTGCAACTTTTAACATGAAAAATCCAATGAGGAGAAGAAAAGCAAAGCCAAAGAGTCCATCCCAAAATCCGACAAACAAGCAAAATGAACAAAAAGCATTGAATTCAATTCTTTCTGATTTTAGAAACTGCATTAAAGAAGGGGTGCACCGGTCCTGGAGATAATGCAATACCAGGTCAATGCGTGGAGTGGACAGAGCAAGCTCTTTTTCCATCTCCCTGTTCTAAAAATCCATTTAATATATGGTCCCCAGATAGGGGACGT
Organism: Phyllobates terribilis; assembly: GCF_046119375.1. Lineage (NCBI taxonomy): Eukaryota > Metazoa > Chordata > Amphibia > Anura > Dendrobatidae > Phyllobates > Phyllobates terribilis. Next base: position 90,531 of record NW_027362898.1, on the reverse strand, counting down.
ATCAGATATTAAACTGATAAGAACAGATTTTTTGATTGAATATATCTTTTATTAGCACAAAAAATAAGTTAACAGACAGTGTACAGTGCCGCAGCCCAGTACACACAGAATTCTACATCATATTTACATAGCATGAGGATACGACGCACTAACTAGACACATCACACCCCTATGCTACACAAAACACTCAATCTGAAAGAAAAAGCATGTCAATCAATACAGTACGACGAACCGTGATAAGGGATGGGGATTGGGAAAAAGGGGATGGGGAGGGGAAAATCACAGGCCCGAAGCTTTATTGAAAGACAAGACACATAAGGGGAGAGGGGGAGGAGGGGTTTAGTCCTCATCCTCGTCCTCCGGACCGTCCACATGGAATAGTCTTTGAGCAGACTGTGGATCAGCCTGCGGCAGTCCTGGATGGACATCCTCTCCCTCCTCAAGATGAGCCGGTTCCTGGCAACCCAAACGGCATCCTTGAAGCAGTTCATAAGGCGCCAAGCCTCCTGGATGGCTCCGACGGTATGAACCCCAGGGAAGAGTCCGTAAAGCACAGAATGGTGCGATAGGCTCGCCCTGAGGACAGAGTTCCTCAGGTCGTCCTCAAGGGCAGTCAACAGGCGCTGTGCAAATCCGCAGTCCCAAAAAGTGTGCAATGAAGTTTCCTCCACGAAGGGGCACCTTGGGCAGTACCGGGTCTTGCACAGGTTCCGGGCATGCATGAATGACCGGACGGGCAGTCCGCCCTGAATCGCCATCCACGACAAGTCCTTGTGCCCGTTGGTCAGCCTGTCAGACGACACATTTGTCCACACAGTCTCCAGCGTGTCCTGGTGAAGTCCTGTGATGTTCTCCACGTCATCCTTGGCTCTGATGAGCTTGTGGATAGTTTTGGGCTTCCACAAGTCGGGCTTGAGTCCCTCCAGTTGATGTTCCCCCACAAATCGAACGACGTCTCCGTAGAACCATGGCGTCGTCCAGTTGTAGGGGAAGGAGCTGTCCCACTTGTCCCAGCCGAGTCTCCTCCAAAGAGGAAGCAGGAAGAAGCGAGACATGGACCTGCCCGCGGAGCCATTCTTGACTTGCAAAGTCCGGCGGACACAATCACACACAAAAGAGGATCGCAGGAGGGTGGGGATATCTGGAACGCCCTTCCCACCCTTGCGAGGCTCCTTGTACATGACGGCCCGCCTGACTCTGTCCATCTTGGATCCCCAGACAAAGTGAAACACTGTCCTGGTAATGGCCCTGCACACAGTGACGTGTGGGGGCCAGGCCTGCGCCGTGTACTGCAAGACGGGCAGGACCTCATTACGCAGGACGAGTGCCTTACCCTCACAAGTGAGGTGTCTGAGGCTCCAGAGTCCGATCCGTTGCTTCACCTTGGCCAAGCGTTCTTGCCAGGACTTGAGGGCCGCTCCTTCCTTCCCGAACCAGACTCCCAGCACCTTGAGGAAATCCGGTTGAATGTTGAAGGGGAAGGGGGCGGAGGAGGCCGGCTGCCAATCCCCGAAGAGCATGGCTTCCGACTTCCTGCAGTTGACTTTGGCCCCTGAAGCCCGGCCGAACCTCTCACACGTCTGGACGAGGGCGTCGACTGAACCACGATCAGCGCAGAAGACGGTGACGTCGTCCATGTAGAACGAGCACTTGACCTCGTGTCGTCCCGGACCCGGTGCGGTGATCCCTCTGATCTCTCCATTCTGCCGGATAGCCTCTGCGAAGAGTTCTATAACACAAACAAAAAGAAGAGGTGATAGAGGGCAGCCTTGTCTGACCCCAGAGAGGACAGGGAAGGGGTCAGTCTTCCAGCCTTTCACCAACACCGAGCTGTGGATATCAAAATACATCAAACGGACATACGAACAAAACATGTTACCCAAACCTAACCGGTGCAGAGCTCGGCCCATGAACTCGTGGGAAACCCGGTCGAAGGCCTTCTCCTGATCCAAGGAGACCAGGGCCGCGTGTGCGCGGCGGACCTTGATGTACTCGACCGTGTCCCGCACGAGAGCGAGGCTGTCTGCGATGCGACGTCCAGGGATGCCGCAGGTCTGGTCCGGGTGGATGATCCGTCCGATGACCGTCTTAAGTCGTGTCGCCATCGTCTTGGCCAGGATCTTGTAGTCCACGTTGAGCAGAGTGATGGGACGCCAATTCCTCAGGTCGCACCGCTCTCCCTTCCGCTTGTACAGGATCGTGACCATTCCTTCCCTCAAAGATGGAGGCATTCTACCCTCCACCACCATCTCCTCGTACAGGTCCAACAGGTCCGGACAGATGAGGTCTCCCAGCGCTACATAGAGCTCCGCTGGAAGACCATCACTGCCCGGGGTCCTGCCGGTCCTAAAGGATTTAGCGGCAGAGAGCAATTCGCCCACCATCAGAGGTTTGTCCAAGGCTGCCGTGCCTGCAGGATCAAGATGGTTAGTGATACCTGACAGGAACTTATCAGCAGCGTCGGGGTCGGTAGTCTTGTGGGAGTAGAGTTCGCTGTAGAAGTCGCTGACGACCCTCATCACGTCCTCCTTCCCACGTCGCATGTTTCCACTCTCGTCTCGCAGCTCGTTCAGGGGCGTGTGACCGGCATGAAGTTTCCTGAAAAAGAATGAGTTACATTTCTCACCCTTCTCCAGATTCTCCACTTTGGAACGGAAGACGATTCGCTTGGACTCCTCCTCAAAGTGCCTTTTCAGGCTCTTCTTGGTCTCCTCCAGCTCCTCCCTCACGTCCCAGCCGCAGTGAAGAAGGTCCTGCAGCGACCGCAGCTCGCGCTGCAGCCCTCTAAAGTCCCTCCTCTTCTCACATGCCTGTTGTCGACCCTTGGCCTGAAAGAAACAGCGAAACTCAAGTTTAACATATTCCCACCAATCAGAGACTGTTTGGAAGCTACCCTTGTAGGACTGCCACATTGCGTAGGCTGCTCTCAGCTCCTCCACGACTTCATCCTGAGCCAGCAGAGCACAATTCAGCTTCCAGGAGCCGGGGCCGGACGGAAAACCGTCGCCGAGGACACCTTGTAAGTGAATGGCTCTGTGGTCGGAGAAGAAGCAGGGGACCATCGAGTGCCTACTCTGCCTGACTGCCCGAGAGGTGAACACAAAGTCAATCCTGGAGCGGAGTGAGCCATCGGGTCGGCTCCACGAATAGTTCGTGGAGCCTCTCCCCATGGAGCCCACCACGTCCTGAAGAGAGGCCTCGGTTACCATCTCGATGAGCAGCTTGGACGTGATGTCCAACTTGGCAGATGTGCCAGAACTACGACCATCCTCCTCGATGGGGCAGTTGAAATCCCCGGCCATCACTAAGGTCCTGGTGGTGGCAAGCTGAAGCCGCAGGGTCTGGAAAAGCTCCAAACGCTCATTCTTCAGTGGGGACGCATACACGTTGATGAACCTGACAGGTTCTCCCGCCCAGTTGCCATCTACAACAAGAGCCCTGCCGCAGATGAGCTCCTGGATGGACTCAAGCGTGAATGCGCCCCCCCTGATCAGAATTGCGACCCCCGCAGACTTGCAGTCACCCCCACCGGACCAGTAGGATGGACCGTGGGACCACTCCCTGGCCAGATGTTTGAAGGACCTAGAGGAGGGAAGGGAACATTCCTGCAACATATAAACATCACACAACTGGGAAGTAAGGAAGGCATAAATAGTCTGACGTCTGAACTTGTCCTTGATGCTCCTGACATTAATGGAAAATAAGTTAATATTATCCATCATGTAGGGAAAAAAGAAAAAGTTAGCGCAGGCAATACACCTTAGTTACCACTCCGGTCGGGTGGTCCCTCGTCGGTGTTGACTGCTGGTGACGGGATCACCAGCAGGCCCTCTTCCTCCATCTGGTCAAGCAGCGCGGCCTCGATCTCGGCAACCACCAGTTCCTCCTCTTCTGGCTCGGCCACCAGGGTCTCAACCATGTGCTCCATCTCTTCTGGCTCAGGGAGGGTATCCTCCTTTTCGCCTACGAAATCCAGAATCTTCTTTTTGGAGGATTCAGTAGCAGGGCTGTCCTCCACCTTCCTCTTTCCCCGGGTTGGAACTGGGGAGACAAGAAGGGGAAAATCCTCCTCGGAATAGATAGCGGCAGGTGGAGGAAAGATTAATTCCACCGCTACCATGGTCTGGGGAGGGAGAGTGGCTGCCGGGGCAGGGGAAAGGACACCTGCTGAGGAGTAGGGGAAGGAGGAAGAGGAAGTGGAATCCTCAGCAGGGGTGGCCGGGGTGGGGGGGGATTGGACGGGGGTGGCAGGGGGAGGGATCGAGAGAGGGGTGACAGAACTCTTACCCTCCTTTGACTTTTTCTTCTGCTTCGGAGCTGCTGGGACCGTCGCTGGGGCTTTGGCCACCGACTCCTTGACCGCTTTGGCCTTGGTCGTCTCGGCCTTGGCCGCTGGGGCCTTGGTCGTCGCGTCCTTGACCTTCACAGGCCTGGTCGTCGGGGCCTTGTCCTCCGGAGCTGGGGTCGTCGCAACCACCGATGCCCAGGATCTCTCACGCTTGGGGCAATCCTTGTACAGATGAGCCGCCAGCCCACACAGGTTGCATGACGTCTTCTTCGGGCAGTCTTTCGAGCTGTGTCCCGTCACTCGACAAATCCTGCAGGCATCCTCCTTGCAGTCCTTCATCTCGTGGCCGTTCTTGCCGCATTTCCTGCAGTTCCGCGGCATGTCCGGGTAATAGATGAGGCCGTAGGAGTTGCCCAGGGAGAATGTCGGGGGCAGGTGCCGAAGTCCGTCTGAGTACGCCAGGTCCCTGTGAAGTCTAACAGTCACCGACCACTTACCTGTCCAGAAGCCGAGTCCATTCAGGATGTGAGAGGGTTCCTTCACAACCAAACAGAAGCGTCTCAGGAAGGTACAGATGTCTTGGCCTGGGGTGTGCGGGTTGCGCATGGAGACCGTGATCCTCCTTTCGTCTCTCTGGATAGGGCAGCTACCTGTAAAGGCAGAGAAAGAATTATCCGGTCCTTTTGCGCTTACCATTTCCCAGAACCTCCTGCAGGTGTTCACAGTTGCGAAGGTGACGAAGAAGATCCCCGTCAAGAAGGTCTGGATGCTGAGGGTGTCCGACCTGGAGAAGCCTCGATCCAGCAGCATCTTCTGGCAGAACACGTCCGAGGACATGTCCGGCACCCTCCCATCCACTTCCTTCAGTTTCAGGGCCACCGTCTGCCGCATCCATGGCTCCAGGGCTGGAGCTTCGTGGCGGGGCTTCTGGGGTCCCTTCTGCTGGCCAGTCGTGGAGGCAGAGTCCTTGGGGTCAGAATCGGCTCCTGGCTGGGCCCTCCTGGCTGTCCCCTGCTCCAGGCTCTTCTTTTCGGCCTTCCTCGCAGCGCTTGCCATGGCTTTCCTCCTGCAGTTACTTCTTGGAGCTGGATCTGGAGCTCTTCCCGAAATGGGTGGAGCTATGCAGATTCTTCTCCCGTCGTGTTCTGGACAAATTCCCCGAAAGGTCTTTGTCTCGATGATTTTCTTACTCGAAGATTCCACAGGACAGCCCGATTCTTCTCCGAGTCTTCGTCTTCTTCTGGATTCTTTAGAGCTTCTTCCTCCCACCGATATCCGCCTTCCTTCTCCGATGTCAGCTGGGCTCCGAAGCTCTTCTCCTTCCGAGTTCGATCGCTCTCGTCAAGTGTAGATCGTAGCTCTTGTGTTCTTAAAAGAACAGATACTACACTTGATCTTAGCCAAAAGGCCGAGAAGCGATAACCAGAATTGGTTTCCGACTACGGTGCCACCCAAGGATTCTGAAAAGTCCATTTGTGGAGATGGCCACCTGGACTCCCGTTAAGAAGACATGCTGTCAACCTCTAGATCCGTCACATGCCTGCACTTTTCGGCTTGCTGCTGCTGCAATCCACGCGTTTTAGATCTGCATAACTCCACCTCTTTTAGCACAGTACCCTCAACCCCCGGCTGTACCCACCCGCCTCAACACCATTGGAAGGGAGGAGAACCAATTAAGGCGGGGGGGGGGTGGAACGAGCAGCTGTCTACCCTTAGCAGGAGGGTTGCTGATTAATTACCTCTCCTGCTGCTGCTGCTGGCTGTCCAGCAGCAGACTGAAGGTGGCTGCTGCTGTGCGCAGGTATATAAAGGCTCAGAGCCTATTATGACACGCGCAGCCAGCGTTCCATTGCCACATTCCGTCTACTGCAGGCGGGATACCTGGATGGTTGAATGTCACTGAGAAGCTCACAGAGACCGCCATAAGCAACAGTTTAAAAGAATGCCACAGACTAATCAACCAAACTTTTTGGGTTGGTTTCTCTTTTATAGTCTGCAGGCATTAAATGAAAGAAGTCAGTGTTCCAGCAGAGGGAGACAACGTTTCAGAAAAGGCATTGTAGCAAACCAAAAAAGAAATTTTAAGCGCAGCAGAGTAACCAGCTCACATACCTGTTAGCTCAGGTGAGTTTAAAAGGCTGCTGTTGATAACAAGGGCATTTGCTAAATAGATGGTGTGTGTGCAACAATATACTGAAAGGTCAATTATATTGTGCAGCTTATCTCACCACCTGTAGTTATTTAGGTGAAAGCTCCAAAATGCTTGCCTAATATGTCTGTTTATCCAAAAGGAAGTTTAGAGGGAGAGCTAGATAGATAGCATTGCATTACATTACATTACATGGCAATGCAATGCACAGTTGTTGAAGTTGAACCAAAATGAGCTTGTCATCTGGCTTCTGCAACTTTTAACATGAAAAATCCAATGAGGAGAAGAAAAGCAAAGCCAAAGAGTCCATCCCAAAATCCGACAAACAAGCAAAATGAACAAAAAGCATTGAATTCAATTCTTTCTGATTTTAGAAACTGCATTAAAGAAGGGGTGCACCGGTCCTGGAGATACTGCAATACCAGGTCAATGCGTGGAGTGGACAGAGCAAGCTCTTTTTCCATCTCCCTGTTCTAAAAATCCATTTAATATATGGTCCCCAGATAGGGGACGTATCAGATATTAAACTGATAAGAACAGATACTACACTTGATCTTAGCCAAAAGGCCGAGAAGCGATAACCAGAATTGGTTTCCGACTACGGTGCCACCCAAGGATTCTGAAAAGTCCATTTGTGGAGATGGCCACCTGGACTCCCGTTAAGAAGACATGCTGTCAACCTCTAGATCCCTCACATGCCTGCACTTTTCGGCTTGCTGCTGCTGCAATCCACGCGTTTTAGATCTGCATAACTCCACCTCTTTTAGCACAGTACCCTCAACCCCCGGCTGTTCCCACCCGCCTCAACACCGTTGGAAGGGAGGAGAACCAATTAAGGCGGGGGGGGGGTGGAACGAGCAGCTGTCTACCCTTAGCAGGAGGGTTGCTGATTAATTACCTCTCCTGCTGCTGCTGCTGCTGGCTGTCCAGCAGCAGACTGAAGGTGGCTGCTGCTGTGCGCAGGTATATAAAGGCTCAGAGCCTATTATGACACGCGCAGCCAGCGTTCCATTGCCACATTCCGTCTACTGCAGGCGGGATACCTGGATGGCTGAATGTCACTGAGAAGCTCACAGAGACCGCCATAAGCAACAGTTTAAAAGAATGCCACAGACTAATCAACCAAACTTTTTGGGTTGGTTTCTCTTTTATAGTCTGCAGGCATTAAATGAAAGAAGTCAGTGTTCCAGCAGAGGGAGACAACGTTTCAGAAAAGGCATTGTAGCAAACCAAAAAAGAAATTTTAAGCGCAGCAGAGTAACCAGCTCACATACCTGTTAGCTCAGGTGAGTTTAAAAGGCTGCTGTTGATAACAAGGGCATTTGCTAAATAGATGGTGTGTGTGCAACAATATACTGAAAGGTCAATTATATTGTGCAGCTTATCTCACCACCTGTAGTTATTTAGGTGAAAGCTCCAAAATGCTTGCCTAATATGTCTGTTTATCCAAAAGGAAGTATAGAGGGAGAGCTAGATAGATAGCATTGCATTACATTACATTACATGGCAATGCAATGCACAGTTGCTGAAGTTGAACCAAAATGAGCTTGTCATCTGGCTTCTGCAACTTTTAACATGAAAAATCCAATGAGGAGAAGAAAAGCAAAGCCAAAGAGTCCATCCCAAAATCCGACAAACAAGCAAAATGAACAAAAAGCATTGAATTCAATTCTTTCTGATTTTAGAAACTGCATTAAAGAAGGGGTGCACCGGTCCTGGAGATACTGCAATACCAGGTCAATGCGTGGAGTGGACAGAGCAAGCTCTTTTTCCATCTCCCTGTTCTAAAAATCCATTTAATATATGGTCCCCAGATAGGGGACGTATCAGATATTAAACTGATAAGAACAGATACTACACTTGATCTTAGCCAAAAGGCCGAGAAGCGATAACCAGAATTGGTTTCCGACTACGGTGCCACCCAAGGATTCTGAAAAGTCCATTTGTGGAGATGGCCACCTGGACTCCCGTTAAGAAGACATGCTGTCAACCTCTAGATCCCTCACATGCCTGCACTTTTCGGCTTGCTGCTGCTGCAATCCACGCGTTTTAGATCTGCATAACTCCACCTCTTTTAGCACAGTACCCTCAACCCCCGGCTGTTCCCACCCGCCTCAACACCGTTGGAAGGGAGGAGAACCAATTAAGGCGGGGGGGGGTGGAACGAGCAGCTGTCTACCCTTAGCAGGATGGTTGCTGATTAATTACCTCTCCTGCTGCTGCTGCTGCTGGCTGTCCAGCAGCAGACTGAAGGTGGCTGCTGCTGTGCGCAGGTATATAAAGGCTCAGAGCCTATTATGACACGCGCAGCCAGCGTTCCATTGCCACATTCCGTCTACTGCAGGCGGGATACCTGGATGGCTGAATGTCACTGAGAAGCTCACAGAGACCGCCATAAGCAACAGTTTAAAAGAATGCCACAGACTAATCAACCAAACTTTTTGGGTTGGTTTCTCTTTTATAGTCTGCAGGCATTAAATGAAAGAAGTCAGTGTTCCAGCAGAGGGAGACAACGTTTCAGAAAAGGCATTGTAGCAAACCAAAAAAGAAATTTTAAGCGCAGCAGAGTAACCGGCTCACATACCTGTTAGCTCAGGTGAGTTTAAAAGGCTGCTGTTGATAACAACGGCATTTGCTAAATAGATGGTGTGTGTGCAACAATATACTGAAAGGTCAATTATATTGTGCAGCTTATCTCACCACCTGTAGTTATTTAGGTGAAAGCTCCAAAATGCTTGCCTAATATGTCTGTTTATCCAAAAGGAAGTATAGAGGGAGAGCTAGATAGATAGCATTGCATTACATTACATTACATGGCAATGCAATGCACAGTTGCTGAAGTTGAACCAAAATGAGCTTGTCATCTGGCTTCTGCAACTTTTAACATGAAAAATCCAATGAGGAGAAGAAAAGCAAAGCCAAAGAGTCCATCCCAAAATCCGACAAACAAGCAAAATGAACAAAAAGCATTGAATTCAATTCTTTCTGATTTTAGAAACTGCATTAAAGAAGGGGTGCACCGGTCCTGGAGATACTGCAATACCAGGTCAATGCGTGGAGTGGACAGAGCAAGCTCTTTTTCCATCTCCCTGTTCTAAAAATCCATTTAATATATGGTCCCCAGATAGGGGACGTATCAGATATTAAACTGATAAGAACAGATACTACACTTGATCTTAGCCAAAAGGCCGAGAAGCGATAACCAGAATTGGTTTCCGACTACGGTGCCACCCAAGGATTCTGAAAAGTCCATTTGTGGAGATGGCCACCTGGACTCCCGTTAAGACATGCTGTCAACCTCTAGATCCCTCACATGCCTGCACTTTTCGGCTTGCTGCTGCTGCAATCCACGCGTTTTAGATCTGCATAACACCACCTCTTTTAGCACAGTACCCTCAACCCCCGGCTGTTCCCACCCGCCTCAACACCGTTGGAAGGGAGGAGAACCAATTAAGGCGGGGGGGGGGGGTGGAACGAGCAGCTGTCTACCCTTAGCAGGAGGGTTGCTGATTAATTACCTCTCCTGCTGCTGCTGCTGCTGGCTGTCCAGCAGCAGACTGAAGGTGGCTGCTGCTGTGCGCAGGTATATAAAGGCTCAGAGCCTATTATGACATGCGCAGCCAGCGTTCCATTGCCACATTCCGTCTACTGCAGGCGGGATACCTGGATGGCTGAATGTCACTGAGAAGCTCACAGAGACCGCCATAAGCAACAGTTTAAAAGAATGCCACAGACTAATCAACCAAACTTTTTGGGTTGGTTTCTCTTTTATAGTCTGCAGGCATTAAATGAAAGAAGTCAGTGTTCCAGCAGAGGGAGACAACGTTTCAGAAAAGGCATTGTAGCAAACCAAAAAAGAAATTTTAAGCGCAGCAGAGTAACCAGCTCACATACCTGTTAGCTCAGGTGAGTTTAAAAGGCTGCTGTTGATAACAAGGGCATTTGCTAAATAGATGGTGTGTGTGCAACAATATACTGAAAGGTCAATTATATTGTGCAGCTTATCTCACCACCTGTAGTTATTTAGGTGAAAGCTCCAAAATGCTTGCCTAATATGTCTGTTTATCCAAAAGGAAGGATAGAGGGAGAGCTAGATAGATAGCATTGCATTACATTACATTACATGGCAATGCAATGCACAGTTGCTGAAGTTGAACCAAAATGAGCTTGTCATCTGGCTTCTGCAACTTTTAACATGAAAAATCCAATGAGGAGAAGAAAAGCAAAGCCAAAGAGTCCATCCCAAAATCCGACAAACAGGCAAAATGAACAAAAAGCATTGAATTCAATTCTTTCTGATTTTAGAAACTGCATTAAAGAAGGGGTGCACCGGTCCTGGAGATACTGCAATACCAGGTCAATGCGTGGAGTGGACAGAGCAAGCTCTTTTTCCATCTCCCTGTTCTAAAAATCCATTTAATATATGGTCCCCAGATAGGGGACGTATCAGATATTAAACTGATAAGAACAGATACTACACTTGATCTTAGCCAAAAGGCCGAGAAGCGATAACCAGAATTGGTTTCCGACTACGGTGCCACCCAAGGATTCTGAAAAGTCCATTTGTGGAGATGGCCACCTGGACTCCCGTTAAGAAGACATGCTGTCAACCTCTAGATCCCTCACATGCCTGCACTTTTCGGCTTGCTGCTGCTGCAATCCACGCGTTTTAGATCTGCATAACTCCACCTCTTTTAGCACAGTACCCTCAACCCCCGGCTGTTCCCACCCGCCTCAACACCGTTGGAAGGGAGGAGAACCAATTAAGGCGGGGGGGGGGTGGAACGAGCAGCTGTCTACCCTTAGCAGGAGGGTTGCTGATTAATTACCTCTCCTGCTGCTGCTGCTGCTGGCTGTCCAGCAGCAGACTGAAGGTGGCTGCTGCTGTGCGCAGGTATATAAAGGCTCAGAGCCTATTATGACACGCGCAGCCAGCGTTCCATTGCCACATTCCGTCTACTGCAGGCGGGATACCTGGATGGCTGAATGTCACTGAGAAGCTCACAGAGACCGCCATAAGCAACAGTTTAAAAGAATGCCACAGACTAATCAACCAAACTTTTTGGGTTGGTTTCTCTTTTATAGTCTGCAGGCATTAAATGAAAGAAGTCAGTGTTCCAGCAGAGGGAGACAACGTTTCAGAAAAGGCATTGTAGCAAACCAAAAAAGAAATTTTAAGCGCAGCAGAGTAACCAGCTCACATACCTGTTAGCTCAGGTGAGTTTAAAAGGCTGCTGTTGATAACAAGGGCATTTGCTAAATAGATGGTGTGTGTGCAACAATATACTGAAAGGTCAATTATATTGTGCAGCTTATCTCACCACCTGTAGTTATTTAGGTGAAAGCTCCAAAATGCTTGCCTAATATGTCTGTTTATCCAAAAGGAAGTATAGAGGGAGAGCTAGATAGATAGCATTGCATTACATTACATTACATGGCAATGCAATGCACAGTTGCTGAAGTTGAACCAAAATGAGCTTGTCATCTGGCTTCTGCAACTTTTAACATGAAAAATCCAATGAGGAGAAGAAAAGCAAAGCCAAAGAGTCCATCCCAAAATCCGACAAACAAGCAAAATGAACAAAAAGCATTGAATTCAATTCTTTCTGATTTTAGAAACTGCATTAAAGAAGGGGTGCACCGGTCCTGGAGATACTGCAATACCAGGTCAATGCGTGGAGTGGACAGAGCAAGCTCTTTTTCCATCTCCCTGTTCTAAAAATCCATTTAATATATGGTCCCCAGATAGGGGACGTATCAGATATTAAACTGATAAGAACAGATACTACACTTGATCTTAGCCAAAAGGCCGAGAAGCGATAACCAGAATTGGTTTCCGACTACGGTGCCACCCAAGGATTCTGAAAAGTCCATTTGTGGAGATGGCCACCTGGACTCCCGTTAAGAAGACATGCTGTCAACCTCTAGATCCCTCACATGCCTGCACTTTTCGGCTTGCTGCTGCTGCAATCCACGCGTTTTAGATCTGCATAACTCCACCTCTTTTAGCACAGTACCCTCAACCCCCGGCTGTTCCCACCCGCCTCAACACCGTTGGAAGGGAGGAGAACCAATTAAGGCGGGGGGGGGTGGAACGAGCAGCTGTCTACCCTTAGCAGGAGGGTTGCTGATTAATTACCTCTCCTGCTGCTGCTGCTGCTGGCTGTCCAGCAGCAGACTGAAGGTGGCTGCTGCTGTGCGCAGGTATATAAAGGCTCAGAGCCTATTATGACACGCGCAGCCAGCGTTCCATTGCCACATTCCGTCTACTGCAGGCGGGATACCTGGATGGCTGAATGTCACTGAGAAGCTCACAGAGACCGCCATAAGCAACAGTTTAAAAGAATGCCACAGACTAATCAACCAAACTTTTTGGGTTGGTTTCTCTTTTATAGTCTGCAGGCATTAAATGAAAGAAGTCAGTGTTCCAGCAGAGGGAGACAACGTTTCAGAAAAGGCATTGTAGCAAACCAAAAAAGAAATTTTAAGCGCAGCAGAGTAACCAGCTCACATACCTGTTAGCTCAGGTGAGTTTAAAAGGCTGCTGTTGATAACAAGGGCATTTGCTAAATAGATGGTGTGTGTGCAACAATATACTGAAAGGTCAATTATATTGTGCAGCTTATCTCACCACCTGTAGTTATTTAGGTGAAAGCTCCAAAATGCTTGCCTAATATGTCTGTTTATCCAAAAGGAAGTATAGAGGGAGAGCTAGATAGATAGCATTGCATTACATTACATTACATGGCAATGCAATGCACAGTTGCTGAAGTTGAACCAAAATGAGCTTGTCATCTGGCTTCTGCAACTTTTAACATGAAAAATCCAATGAGGAGAAGAAAAGCAAAGCCAAAGAGTCCATCCCAAAATCCGACAAACAAGCAAAATGAACAAAAAGCATTGAATTCAATTCTTTCTGATTTTAGAAACTGCATTAAAGAAGGGGTGCACCGGTCCTGGAGATACTGCAATACCAGGTCAATGCGTGGAGTGGACAGAGCAAGCTCTTTTTCCATCTCCCTGTTCTAAAAATCCATTTAATATATGGTCCCCAGATAGGGGACGTATCAGATATTAAACTGATAAGAACAGATACTACACTTGATCTTAGCCAAAAGGCCGAGAAGCGATAACCAGAATTGGTTTCCGACTACGGTGCCACCCAAGGATTCTGAAAAGTCCATTTGTGGAGATGGCCACCTGGACTCCCGTTAAGAAGACATACTGTCAACCTCTAGATCCCTCACATGCCTGCACTTTTCGGCTTGCTGCTGCTGCAATCCACGCGTTTTAGATCTGCATAACTCCACCTCTTTTAGCACAGTACCCTCAACCCCCGGCTGTTCCCACCCGCCTCAACACCGTTGGAAGGGAGGAGAACCAATTAAGGCGGGGGGGGGGTGGAACGAGCAGCTGTCTACCCTTAGCAGGAGGGTTGCTGATTAATTACCTCTCCTGCTGCTGCTGCTGCTGGCTGTCCAGCAGCAGACTGAAGGTGGCTGCTGCTGTGCGCAGGTATATAAAGGCTCAGAGCCTATTATGACACGCGCAGCCAGCGTTCCATTGCCACATTCCGTCTACTGCAGGCGGGATACCTGGATGGCTGAATGTCACTGAGAAGCTCACAGAGACCGCCATAAGCAACAGTTTAAAAGAATGCCACAGACTAATCAACCAAACTTTTTGGGTTGGTTTCTCTTTTATAGTCTGCAGGCATTAAATGAAAGAAGTCAGTGTTCCAGCAGAGGGAGACAACGTTTCAGAAAAGGCATTGTAGCAAACCAAAAAAGAAATTTTAAGCGCAGCAGAGTAACCAGCTCACATACCTGTTAGCTCAGGTGAGTTTAAAAGGCTGCTGTTGATAACAAGGGCATTTGCTAAATAGATGGTGTGTGTGCAACAATATACTGAAAGGTCAATTATATTGTGCAGCTTATCTCACCACCTGTAGTTATTTAGGTGAAAGCTCCAAAATGCTTGCCTAATATGTCTGTTTATCCAAAAGGAAGTATAGAGGGAGAGCTAGATAGATAGCATTGCATTACATTACATTACATGGCAATGCAATGCACAGTTGCTGAAGTTGAACCAAAATGAGCTTGTCATCTGGCTTCTGCAACTTTTAACATGAAAAATCCAATGAGGAGAAGAAAAGCAAAGCCAAAGAGTCCATCCCAAAATCCGACAAACAAGCAAAATGAACAAAAAGCATTGAATTCAATTCTTTCTGATTTTAGAAACTGCATTAAAGAAGGGGTGCACCGGTCTTGGAGATACTGCAATACCAGGTCAATGCGTGGAGTGGACAGAGCAAGCTCTTTTTCCATCTCCCTGTTCTAAAAATCCATTTAATATATGGTCCCCAGATAGGGGACGTATCAGATATTAAACTGATAAGAACAGATACTACACTTGATCTTAGCCAAAAGGCCGAGAAGCGATAACCAGAATTGGTTTCCGACTACGGTGCCACCCAAGGATTCTGAAAAGTCCATTTGTGGAGATGGCCACCTGGACTCCCGTTAAGAAGACATGCTGTCAACCTCTAGATCCCTCACATGCCTGCACTTTTCGGCTTGCTGCTGCTGCAATCCACGCGTTTTAGATCTGCATAACTCCACCTCTTTTAGCACAGTACCCTCAACCCCCGGCTGTTCCCACCCGCCTCAACACCGTTGGAAGGGAGGAGAACCAATTAAGGCGGGGGGGGGGTGGAACGAGCAGCTGTCTACCCTTAGCAGGAGGGTTGCTGATTAATTACCTCTCCTGCTGCTGCTGCTGCTGGCTGTCCAGCAGCAGACTGAAGGTGGCTGCTGCTGTGCGCAGGTATATAAAGGCTCAGAGCCTATTATGACACGCGCAGCCAGCGTTCCATTGCCACATTCCGTCTACTGCAGGCGGGATACCTGGATGGCTGAATGTCACTGAGAAGCTCACAGAGACCGCCATAAGCAACAGTTTAAAAGAATGCCACAGACTAATCAACCAAACTTTTTGGGTTGGTTTCTCTTTTATAGTCTGCAGGCATTAAATGAAAGAAGTCAGTGTTCCAGCAGAGGGAGACAACGTTTCAGAAAAGGCATTGTAGCAAACCAAAAAAGAAATTTTAAGCGCAGCAGAGTAACCAGCTCACATACCTGTTAGCTCAGGTGAGTTTAAAAGGCTGCTGTTGATAACAAGGGCATTTGCTAAATAGATGGTGTGTGTGCAACAATATACTGAAAGGTCAATTATATTGTGCAGCTTATCTCACCACCTGTAGTTATTTAGGTGAAAGCTCCAAAATGCTTGCCTAATATGTCTGTTTATCCAAAAGGAAGTATAGAGGGAGAGCTAGATAGATAGCATTGCATTACATTACATTACATGGCAATGCAATGCACAGTTGCTGAAGTTGAACCAAAATGAGCTTGTCATCTGGCTTCTGCAACTTTTAACATGAAAAATCCAATGAGGAGAAGAAAAGCAAAGCCAAAGAGTCCATCCCAAAATCCGACAAACAAGCAAAATGAACAAAAAGCATTGAATTCAATTCTTTCTGATTTTAGAAACTGCATTAAAGAAGGGGTGCACCGGTCCTGGAGATACTGCAATACCAGGTCAATGCGTGGAGTGGACAGAGCAAGCTCTTTTTCCATCTCCCTGTTCTAAAAATCCATTTAATATATGGTCCCCAGATAGGGGACGTATCAGATATTAAACTGATAAGAACAGATACTACACTTGATCTTAGCCAAAAGGCCGAGAAGCGATAACCAGAATTGGTTTCCGACTACGGTGCCACCCAAGGATTCTGAAAAGTCCATTTGTGGAGATGGCCACCTGGACTCCCGTTAAGAAGACATGCTGTCAACCTCTAGATCCCTCACATGCCTGCACTTTTCGGCTTGCTGCTGCTGCAATCCACGCGTTTTAGATCTGCATAACTCCACCTCTTTTAGCACAGTACCCTCAACCCCCGGCTGTTCCCACCCGCCTCAACACCGTTGGAAGGGAGGAGAACCAATTAAGGCGGGGGGGGGGGGTGGAACGAGCAGCTGTCTACCCTTAGCAGGAGGGTTGCTGATTAATTACCTCTCCTGCTGCTGCTGCTGCTGGCTGTCCAGCAGCAGACTGAAGGTGGCTGCTGCTGTGCGCAGGTATATAAAGGCTCAGAGCCTATTATGACACGCGCAGCCAGCGTTCCATTGCCACATTCCGTCTACTGCAGGCGGGATACCTGGATGGCTGAATGTCACTGAGAAGCTCACAGAGACCGCCATAAGCAACAGTTTAAAAGAATGCCACAGACTAATCAACCAAACTTTTTGGGTTGGTTTCTCTTTTATAGTCTGCAGGCATTAAATGAAAGAAGTCAGTGTTCCAGCAGAGGGAGACAACGTTTCAGAAAAGGCATTGTAGCAAACCAAAAAAGAAATTTTAAGCGCAGCAGAGTAACCAGCTCACATACCTGTTAGCTCAGGTGAGTTTAAAAGGCTGCTGTTGATAACAAGGGCATTTGCTAAATAGATGGTGTGTGTGCAACAATATACTGAAAGGTCAATTATATTGTGCAGCTTATCTCACCACCTGTAGTTATTTAGGTGAAAGCTCCAAAATGCTTGCCTAATATGTCTGTTTATCCAAAAGGAAGTATAGAGGGAGAGCTAGATAGATAGCATTGCATTACATTACATTACATGGCAATGCAATGCACAGTTGCTGAAGTTGAACCAAAATGAGCTTGTCATCTGGCTTCTGCAACTTTTAACATGAAAAATCCAATGAGGAGAAGAAAAGCAAAGCCAAAGAGTCCATCCCAAAATCCGACAAACAAGCAAAATGAACAAAAAGCATTGAATTCAATTCTTTCTGATTTTAGAAACTGCATTAAAGAAGGGGTGCACCGGTCCTGGAGATACTGCAATACCAGGTCAATGCGTGGAGTGGACAGAGCAAGCTCTTTTTCCATCTCCCTGTTCTAAAAATCCATTTAATATATGGTCCCCAGATAGGGGACGTATCAGATATTAAACTGATAAGAACAGATACTACACTTGATCTTAGCCAAAAGGCCGAGAAGCGATAACCAGAATTGGTTTCCGACTACGGTGCCACCCAAGGATTCTGAAAAGTCCATTTGTGGAGATGGCCACCTGGACTCCCGTTAAGAAGACATGCTGTCAACCTCTAGATCCCTCACATGCCTGCACTTTTCGGCTTGCTGCTGCTGCAATCCACGCGTTTTAGATCTGCATAACTCCACCTCTTTTAGCACAGTACCCTCAACCCCCGGCTGTTCCCACCCGCCTCAACACCGTTGGAAGGGAGGAGAACCAATTAAGGCGGGGGGGGGTGGAACGAGCAGCTGTCTACCCTTAGCAGGAGGGTTGCTGATTAATTACCTCTCCTGCTGCTGCTGCTGCTGGCTGTCCAGCAGCAGACTGAAGGTGGCTGCTGCTGTGCGCAGGTATATAAAGGCTCAGAGCCTATTATGACACGCGCAGCCAGCGTTCCATTGCCACATTCCGTCTACTGCAGGCGGGATACCTGGATGGCTGAATGTCACTGAGAAGCTCACAGAGACCGCCATAAGCAACAGTTTAAAAGAATGCCACAGACTAATCAACCAAACTTTTTGGGTTGGTTTCTCTTTTATAGTCTGCAGGCATTAAATGAAAGAAGTCAGTGTTCCAGCAGAGGGAGACAACGTTTCAGAAAAGGCATTGTAGCAAACCAAAAAAGAAATTTTAAGCGCAGCAGAGTAACCAGCTCACATACCTGTTAGCTCAGGTGAGTTTAAAAGGCTGCTGTTGATAACAAGGGCATTTGCTAAATAGATGGTGTGTGTGCAACAATATACTGAAAGGTCAATTATATTGTGCAGCTTATCTCACCACCTGTAGTTATTTAGGTGAAAGCTCCAAAATGCTTGCCTAATATGTCTGTTTATCCAAAAGGAAGTATAGAGGGAGAGCTAGATAGATAGCATTGCATTACATTACATTACATGGCAATGCAATGCACAGTTGCTGAAGTTGAACCAAAATGAGCTTGTCATCTGGCTTCTGCAACTTTTAACATGAAAAATCCAATGAGGAGAAGAAAAGCAAAGCCAAAGAGTCCATCCCAAAATCCGACAAACAAGCAAAATGAACAAAAAGCATTGAATTCAATTCTTTCTGATTTTAGAAACTGCATTAAAGAAGGGGTGCACCGGTCCTGGAGATACTGCAATACCAGGTCAATGCGTGGAGTGGACAGAGCAAGCTCTTTTTCCATCTCCCTGTTCTAAAAATCCATTTAATATATGGTCCCCAGATAGGGGACGTATCAGATATTAAACTGATAAGAACAGATACTACACTTGATCTTAGCCAAAAGGCCGAGAAGCGATAACCAGAATTGGTTTCCGACTACGGTGCCACCCAAGGATTCTGAAAAGTCCATTTGTGGAGATGGCCACCTGGACTCCCGTTAAGAAGACATGCTGTCAACCTCTAGATCCCTCACATGCCTGCACTTTTCGGCTTGCTGCTGCTGCAATCCACGCGTTTTAGATCTGCATAACTCCACCTCTTTTAGCACAGTACCCTCAACCCCCGGCTGTTCCCACCCGCCTCAACACCGTTGGAAGGGAGGAGAACCAATTAAGGCGGGGGGGGGTGGAACGAGCAGCTGTCTACCCTTAGCAGGAGGGTTGCTGATTAATTACCTCTCCTGCTGCTGCTGCTGCTGGCTGTCCAGCAGCAGACTGAAGGTGGCTGCTGCTGTGCGCAGGTATATAAAGGCTCAGAGCCTATTATGACACGCGCAGTCAGCGTTCCATTGCCACATTCCGTCTACTGCAGGCGGGATACCTGGATGGCTGAATGTCACTGAGAAGCTCACAGAGACCGCCATAAGCAACAGTTTAAAAGAATGCCACAGACTAATCAACCAAACTTTTTGGGTTGGTTTCTCTTTTATAGTCTGCAGGCATTAAATGAAAGAAGTCAGTGTTCCAGCAGAGGGAGACAACGTTTCAGAAAAGGCATTGTAGCAAACCAAAAAAGAAATTTTAAGCGCAGCAGAGTAACCAGCTCACATACCTGTTAGCTCAGGTGAGTTTAAAAGGCTGCTGTTGATAACAAGGGCATTTGCTAAATAGATGGTGTGTGTGCAACAATATACTGAAAGGTCAATTATATTGTGCAGCTTATCTCACCACCTGTAGTTATTTAGGTGAAAGCTCCAAAATGCTTGCCTAATATGTCTGTTTATCCAAAAGGAAGTATAGAGGGAGAGCTAGATAGATAGCATTGCATTACATTACATTACATGGCAATGCAATGCACAGTTGCTGAAGTTGAACCAAAATGAGCTTGTCATCTGGCTTCTGCAACTTTTAACATGAAAAATCCAATGAGGAGAAGAAAAGCAAAGCCAAAGAGTCCATCCCAAAATCCGACAAACAAGCAAAATGAACAAAAAGCATTGAATTCAATTCTTTCTGATTTTAGAAACTGCATTAAAGAAGGGGTGCACCGGTCCTGGAGATACTGCAATACCAGGTCAATGCGTGGAGTGGACAGAGCAAGCTCTTTTTCCATCTCCCTGTTCTAAAAATCCATTTAATATATGGTCCCCAGATAGGGGACGTATCAGATATTAAACTGATAAGAACAGATACTACACTTGATCTTAGCCAAAAGGCCGAGAAGCGATAACCAGAATTGGTTTCCGACTACGGTGCCACCCAAGGATTCTGAAAAGTCCATTTGTGGAGATGGCCACCTGGACTCCCGTTAAGAAGACATGCTGTCAACCTCTAGATCCCTCACATGCCTGCACTTTTCGGCTTGCTGCTGCTGCAATCCACGCGTTTTAGATCTGCATAACTCCACCTCTTTTAGCACAGTACCCTCAACCCCCGGCTGTTCCCACCCGCCTCAACACCGTTGGAAGGGAGGAGAACCAATTAAGGCGGGGGGGGGGTGGAACGAGCAGCTGTCTACCCTTAGCAGGAGGGTTGCTGATTAATTACCTCTCCTGCTGCTGCTGCTGCTGGCTGTCCAGCAGCAGACTGAAGGTGGCTGCTGCTGTGCGCAGGTATATAAAGGCTCAGAGCCTATTATGACACGCGCAGCCAGCGTTCCATTGCCACATTCCGTCTACTGCAGGCGGGATACCTGGATGGCTGAATGTCACTGAGAAGCTCACAGAGACCGCCATAAGCAACAGTTTAAAAGAATGCCACAGACTAATCAACCAAACTTTTTGGGTTGGTTTCTCTTTTATAGTCTGCAGGCATTAAATGAAAGAAGTCAGTGTTCCAGCAGAGGGAGACAACGTTTCAGAAAAGGCATTGTAGCAAACCAAAAAAGAAATTTTAAGCGCAGCAGAGTAACCAGCTCACATACCTGTTAGCTCAGGTGAGTTTAAAAGGCTGCTGTTGATAACAAGGGCATTTGCTAAATAGATGGTGTGTGTGCAACAATATACTGAAAGGTCAATTATATTGTGCAGCTTATCTCACCACCTGTAGTTATTTAGGTGAAAGCTCCAAAATGCTTGCCTAATATGTCTGTTTATCCAAAAGGAAGTATAGAGGGAGAGCTAGATAGATAGCATTGCATTACATTACATTACATGGCAATGCAATGCACAGTTGCTGAAGTTGAACCAAAATGAGCTTGTCATCTGGCTTCTGCAACTTTTAACATGAAAAATCCAATGAGGAGAAGAAAAGCAAAGCCAAAGAGTCCATCCCAAAATCCGACAAACAAGCAAAATGAACAAAAAGCATTGAATTCAATTCTTTCTGATTTTAGAAACTGCATTAAAGAAGGGGTGCACCGGTCCTGGAGATACTGCAATACCAGGTCAATGCGTGGAGTGGACAGAGCAAGCACTTTTTCCATCTCCCTGTTCTAAAAATCCATTTAATATATGGTCCCCAGATAGGGGACGTATCAGATATTAAACTGATAAGAACAGATACTACACTTGATCTTAGCCAAAAGGCCGAGAAGCGATAACCAGAATTGGTTTCCGACTACGGTGCCACCCAAGGATTCTGAAAAGTCCATTTGTGGAGATGGCCACCTGGACTCCCGTTAAGAAGACATGCTGTCAACCTCTAGATCCCTCACATGCCTGCACTTTTCGGCTTGCTGCTGCTGCAATCCACGCGTTTTAGATCTGCATAACTCCACCTCTTTTAGCACAGTACCCTCAACCCCCGGCTGTTCCCACCCGCCTCAACACCGTTGGAAGGGAGGAGAACCAATTAAGGCGGGGGGGGGGGTGGAACGAGCAGCTGTCTACCCTTAGCAGGAGGGTTGCTGATTAATTACCTCTCCTGCTGCTGCTGCTGCTGGCTGTCCAGCAGCAGACTGAAGGTGGCTGCTGCTGTGCGCAGGTATATAAAGGCTCAGAGCCTATTATGACACGCGCAGCCAGCGTTCCATTGCCACATTCCGTCTACTGCAGGCGGGATACCTGGATGGCTGAATGTCACTGAGAAGCTCACAGAGACCGCCATAAGCAACAGTTTAAAAGAATGCCACAGACTAATCAACCAAACTTTTTGGGTTGGTTTCTCTTTTATAGTCTGCAGGCATTAAATGAAAGAAGTCAGTGTTCCAGCAGAGGGAGACAACGTTTCAGAAAAGGCATTGTAGCAAACCAAAAAAGAAATTTTAAGCGCAGCAGAGTAACCAGCTCACATACCTGTTAGCTCAGGTGAGTTTAAAAGGCTGCTGTTGATAACAAGGGCATTTGCTAAATAGATGGTGTGTGTGCAACAATATACTGAAAGGTCAATTATATTGTGCAGCTTATCTCACCACCTGTAGTTATTTAGGTGAAAGCTCCAAAATGCTTGCCTAATATGTCTGTTTATCCAAAAGGAAGTATAGAGGGAGAGCTAGATAGATAGCATTGCATTACATTACATTACATGGCAATGCAATGCACAGTTGCTGAAGTTGAACCAAAATGAGCTTGTCATCTGGCTTCTGCAACTTTTAACATGAAAAATCCAATGAGGAGAAGAAAAGCAAAGCCAAAGAGTCCATCCCAAAATCCGACAAACAAGCAAAATGAACAAAAAGCATTGAATTCAATTCTTTCTGATTTTAGAAACTGCATTAAAGAAGGGGTGCACCGGTCCTGGAGATACTGCAATACCAGGTCAATGCGTGGAGTGGACAGAGCAAGCTCTTTTTCCATCTCCCTGTTCTAAAAATCCATTTAATATATGGTCCCCAGATAGGGGACGTATCAGATATTAAACTGATAAGAACAGATTTTTTGATTGAAGCTGCATCCAAGGCACTGAAAAATGTGACCGAAGTCACACCAAAACAGCGCACGAGGCGAGGATTCATGTGGACCCTTCCCGGAGGAAAGGGTCCCCAATAAACCATCCCCATCCCTCCGAGCCAGAAGGCCACAGCGAGGGTCAGGGATCTCCGATGCTCTCCCTAGCCGAAGCCGGAGAAGAGCCGTTTTCGTGCTCCCAGCTTCCATCTAGGCTGCCACCCTAGTGGAGCTGGAGCCTGTGTTGGTTTCTCAGCCCAAAGCTGACCGGACCTCCGACCGGGTTTATAAAAATTCCCCTTCCTAGCCCGGAGGCCAGGAATAGGGGGGGTTGCTCAGAAAGTATGATTGGCAAAGGTGCGGCGTGCTACGAAGCCAAGTCTTTCTGGGGTTCCCAGTCCCAGTAAGCTTGGACTCCCACCAGGGCGCCTACTCCTGGGGCACATTGCTCCAAAGCCCTCACACATACCCAGCCTAGTGACTTCGATCCTGGAGGGCCATGTTTTCCATCAGATAACTCTATGAGCCACCTGGCGTACTAACAAGTGCACCAAACCAGTGTGTAATATGCATCAATTTACTAGGGCAGCCCAAGGACAAAACTGCCTTTTCAAAAGATACTACACTTGATCTTAGCCAAAAGGCCGAGAAGCGATAACCAGAATTGGTTTCCGACTACGGTGCCACCCAAGGATTCTGAAAAGTCCATTTGTGGAGATGGCCACCTGGACTCCCGTTAAGAAGACATGCTGTCAACCTCTAGATCCCTCACATGCCTGCACTTTTCGGCTTGCTGCTGCTGCAATCCACGCGTTTTAGATCTGCATAACTCCACCTCTTTTAGCACAGTACCCTCAACCCCCGGCTGTTCCCACCCGCCTCAACACCGTTGGAAGGGAGGAGAACCAATTAAGGCGGGGGGGGGGTGGAACGAGCAGCTGTCTACCCTTAGCAGGAGGGTTGCTGATTAATTACCTCTCCTGCTGCTGCTGCTGCTGGCTGTCCAGCAGCAGACTGAAGGTGGCTGCTGCTGTGCGCAGGTATATAAAGGCTCAGAGCCTATTATGACACGCGCAGCCAGCGTTCCATTGCCACATTCCGTCTACTGCAGGCGGGATACCTGGATGGCTGAATGTCACTGAGAAGCTCACAGAGACCGCCATAAGCAACAGTTTAAAAGAATGCCACAGACTAATCAACCAAACTTTTTGGGTTGGTTTCTCTTTTATAGTCTGCAGGCATTAAATGAAAGAAGTCAGTGTTCCAGCAGAGGGAGACAACGTTTCAGAAAAGGCATTGTAGCAAACCAAAAAAGAAATTTTAAGCGCAGCAGAGTAACCAGCTCACATACCTGTTAGCTCAGGTGAGTTTAAAAGGCTGCTGTTGATAACAAGGGCATTTGCTAAATAGATGGTGTGTGTGCAACAATATACTGAAAGGTCAATTATATTGTGCAGCTTATCTCACCACCTGTAGTTATTTAAGTGAAAGCTCCAAAATGCTTGCCTAATATGTCTGTTTATCCAAAAGGAAGTATAGAGGGAGAGCTAGATAGATAGTATTGCATTACATTACATTACATGGCAATGTAATGCACAGTTGCTGAAGTTGAACCAAAATGAGCTTGTCATCTGGCTTCTGCAACTTTTAACATGAAAAATCCAATGAGGAGAAGAAAAGCAAAGCCAAAGAGTCCATCCCAAAATCCGACAAACAAGCAAAATGAACAAAAAGCATTGAATTCAATTCTTTCTGATTTTAGAAACTGCATTAAAGAAGGGGTGCACCGGTCCTGGAGATACTGCAATACCAGGTCAATGCGTGGAGTGGACAGAGCAAGCTCTTTTTCCATCTCCCTGTTCTAAAAATCCATTTAATATATGGTCCCCAGATAGGGGACGTATCAGATATTAAACTGATAAGAACAGATACTACACTTGATCTTAGCCAAAAGGCCGAGAAGCGATAACCAGAATTGGTTTCCGACTACGGTGCCACCCAAGGATTCTGAAAAGTCCATTTGTGGAGATGGCCACCTGGACTCCCGTTAAGAAGACATGCTGTCAACCTCTAGATCCCTCACATGCCTGCACTTTTCGGCTTGCTGCTGCTGCAATCCACGCGTTTTAGATCTGCATAACTCCACCTCTTTTAGCACAGTACCCTCAACCCCCGGCTGTTCCCACCCGCCTCAACACCGTTGGAAGGGAGGAGAACCAATTAAGGCGGGGGGGGGGGTGGAACGAGCAGCTGTCTACCCTTAGCAGGAGGGTTGCTGATTAATTACCTCTCCTGCTGCTGCTGCTGGCTGTCCAGCAGCAGACTGAAGGTGGCTGCTGCTGTGCGCAGGTATATAAAGGCTCAGAGCCTATTATGACACGCGCAGCCAGCGTTCCATTGCCACATTCCGTCTACTGCAGGCGGGATACCTGGATGGCTGAATGTCACTGAGAAGCTCACAGAGACCGCCATAAGCAACAGTTTAAAAGAATGCCACAGACTAATCAACCAAACTTTTTGGGTTGGTTTCTCTTTTATAGTCTGCAGGCATTAAATGAAAGAAGTCAGTGTTCCAGCAGAGGGAGACAACGTTTCAGAAAAGGCATTGTAGCAAACCAAAAAAGAAATTTTAAGCGCAGCAGAGTAACCAGCTCACATACCTGTTAGCTCAGGTGAGTTTAAAAGGCTGCTGTTGATAACAAGGGCATTTGCTAAATAGATGGTGTGTGTGCAACAATATACTGAAAGGTCAATTATATTGTGCAGCTTATCTCACCACCTGTAGTTATTTAGGTGAAAGCTCCAAAATGCTTGCCTAATATGTCTGTTTATCCAAAAGGAAGTATAGAGGGAGAGCTAGATAGATAGCATTGCATTACATTACATTACATGGCAATGCAATGCACAGTTGCTGAAGTTGAACCAAAATGAGCTTGTCATCTGGCTTCTGCAACTTTTAACATGAAAAATCCAATGAGGAGAAGAAAAGCAAAGCCAAAGAGTCCATCCCAAAATCCGACAAACAAGCAAAATGAACAAAAAGCATTGAATTCAATTCTTTCTGATTTTAGAAACTGCATTAAAGATGGGGTGCACCGGTCCTGGAGATACTGCAATACCAGGTCAATGCGTGGAGTGGACAGAGCAAGCTCTTTTTCCATCTCCCTGTTCTAAAAATCCATTTAATATATGGTCCCCAGATAGGGGACGTATCAGATATTAAACTGATAAGAACAGATACTACACTTGATCTTAGCCAAAAGGCCGAGAAGGGATAACCAGAATTGGTTTCCGACTACGGTGCCACCCAAGGATTCTGAAAAGTCCATTTGTGGAGATGGCCACCTGGACTCCCGTTAAGAAGACATGCTGTCAACCTCTAGATCCCTCACATGCCTGCACTTTTCGGCTTGCTGCTGCTGCAATCCACGCGTTTTAGATCTGCATAACTCCACCTCTTTTAGCACAGTACCCTCAACCCCCGGCTGTTCCCACCCGCCTCAACACCGTTGGAAGGGAGGAGAACCAATTAAGGTGGGGGGGGGGGGTGGAACGAGCAGCTGTCTACCCTTAGCAGGAGGGTTGCTGATTAATTACCTCTCCTGCTGCTGCTGCTGCTGGCTGTCCAGCAGCAGACTGAAGGTGGCTGCTGCTGTGCGCAGGTATATAAAGGCTCAGAGCCTATTATGACACGCGCAGCCAGCGTTCCATTGCCGCATTCCGTCTACTGCAGGCGGGATACCTGGATGGCTGAATGTCACTGAGAAGCTCACAGAGACCGCCATAAGCAACAGTTTAAAAGAATGCCACAGACTAATCAACCAAACTTTTTGGGTTGGTTTCTCTTTTATAGTCTGCAGGCATTAAATGAAAGAAGTCAGTGTTCCAGCAGAGGGAGACAACGTTTCAGAAAAGGCATTGTAGCAAACCAAAAAAGAAATTTTAAGCGCAGCAGAGTAACCAGCTCACATACCTGTTAGCTCAGGTGAGTTTAAAAGGCTGCTGTTGATAACAAGGGCATTTGCTAAATAGATGGTGTGTGTGCAACAATATACTGAAAGGTCAATTATATTGTGCAGCTTATCTCACCACCTGTAGTTATTTAGGTGAAAGCTCCAAAATGCTTGCCTAATATGTCTGTTTATCCAAAAGGAAGTATAGAGGGAGAGCTAGATAGATAGCATTGCATTACATTACATTACATGGCAATGCAATGCACAGTTGCTGAAGTTGAACCAAAATGAGCTTGTCATCTGGCTTCTGCAACTTTTAACATGAAAAATCCAATGAGGAGAAGAAAAGCAAAGCCAAAGAGTCCATCCCAAAATCCGACAAACAAGCAAAATGAACAAAAAGCATTGAATTCAATTCTTTCTGATTTTAGAAACTGCATTAAAGAAGGGGTGCACCGGTCCTGGAGATACTGCAATACCAGGTCAATGCGTGGAGTGGACAGAGCAAGCTCTTTTTCCATCTCCCTGTTCTAAAAATCCATTTAATATATGGTCCCCAGATAGGGGACGTATCAGATATTAAACTGATAAGAACAGATACTACACTTGATCTTAGCCAAAAGGCCGAGAAGCGATAACCAGAATTGGTTTCCGACTACGGTGCCACCCAAGGATTCTGAAAAGTCCATTTGTGGAGATGGCCACCTGGACTCCCGTTAAGAAGACATGCTGTCAACCTCTAGATCCCTCACATGCCTGCACTTTTCGGCTTGCTGCTGCTGCAATCCACGCGTTTTAGATCTGCATAACTCCACCTCTTTTAGCACAGTACCCTCAACCCCCGGCTGTTCCCACCCGCCTCAACACCGTTGGAAGGAAGGAGAACCAATTAAGGCGGGGGGGGGGGTGGAACGAGCAGCTGTCTACCCTTAGCAGGAGGGTTGCTGATTAATTACCTCTCCTGCTGCTGCTGCTGCTGGCTGTCCAGCAGCAGACTGAAGGTGGCTGCTGC
This sequence comes from Phyllobates terribilis, assembly GCF_046119375.1. Classification (NCBI taxonomy): domain Eukaryota; kingdom Metazoa; phylum Chordata; class Amphibia; order Anura; family Dendrobatidae; genus Phyllobates; species Phyllobates terribilis. The sequence goes on along the minus strand of NW_027362898.1, from coordinate 62,845 downwards.
TGTGCGCAGGTATATAAAGGCTCAGAGCCTATTATGACACGCGCAGCCAGCGTTCCATTGCCACATTCCGTCTACTGCAGGCGGGATACCTGGATGGCTGAATGTCACTGAGAAGCTCACAGAGACCGCCATAAGCAACAGTTTAAAAGAATGCCACAGACTAATCAACCAAACTTTTTGGGTTGGTTTCTCTTTTATAGTCTGCAGGCATTAAATGAAAGAAGTCAGTGTTCCAGCAGAGGGAGACAACGTTTCAGAAAAGGCATTGTAGCAAACCAAAAAAGAAATTTTAAGCGCAGCAGAGTAACCAGCTCACATACCTGTTAGCTCAGGTGAGTTTAAAAGGCTGCTGTTGATAACAAGGGCATTTGCTAAATAGATGGTGTGTGTGCAACAATATACTGAAAGGTCAATTATATTGTGCAGCTTATCTCACCACCTGTAGTTATTTAGGTGAAAGCTCCAAAATGCTTGCCTAATATGTCTGTTTATCAAAAAGGAAGTATAGAGGGAGAGCTAGATAGATAGCATTGCATTACATTACATTACATGGCAATGCAATGCACAGTTGCTGAAGTTGAACCAAAATGAGCTTGTCATCTGGCTTCTGCAACTTTTAACATGAAAAATCCAATGAGGAGAAGAAAAGCAAAGCCAAAGAGTCCATCCCAAAATCCGACAAACAAGCAAAATGAACAAAAAGCATTGAATTCAATTCTTTCTGATTTTAGAAACTGCATTAAAGAAGGGGTGCACCGGTCCTGGAGATACTGCAATACCAGGTCAATGCGTGGAGTGGACAGAGCAAGCTCTTTTTCCATCTCCCTGTTCTAAAAATCCATTTAATATATGGTCCCCAGATAGGGGACGTATCAGATATTAAACTGATAAGAACAGATACTACACTTGATCTTAGCCAAAAGGCCGAGAAGCGATAACCAGAATTGGTTTCCGACTACGGTGCCACCCAAGGATTCTGAAAAGTCCATTTGTGGAGATGGCCACCTGGACTCCCGTTAAGAAGACATGCTGTCAACCTCTAGATCCCTCACATGCCTGCACTTTTCGGCTTGCTGCTGCTGCAATCCACGCGTTTTAGATCTGCAGAACTCCACCTCTTTTAGCACAGTACCCTCAACCCCCGGCTGTTCCCACCCGCCTCAACACCGTTGGAAGGAAGGAGAACCAATTAAGGCGGGGGGGGGGGTGGAACGAGCAGCTGTCTACCCTTAGCAGGAGGGTTGCTGATTAATTACCTCTCCTGCTGCTGCTGCTGCTGGCTGTCCAGCAGCAGACTGAAGGTGGCTGCTGCTGTGCGCAGGTATATAAAGGCTCAGAGCCTATTATGACACGCGCAGCCAGCGTTCCATTGCCATATTCCGTCTACTGCAGGCGGGATACCTGGATGGCTGAATGTCACTGAGAAGCTCACAGAGACCGCCATAAGCAACAGTTTAAAAGAATGCCACAGACTAATCAACCAAACTTTTTGGGTTGGTTTCTCTTTTATAGTCTGCAGGCATTAAATGAAAGAAGTCAGTGTTCCAGCAGAGGGAGACAACGTTTCAGAAAAGGCATTGTAGCAAACCAAAAAAGAAATTTTAAGCGCAGCAGAGTAACCAGCTCACATACCTGTTAGCTCAGGTGAGTTTAAAAGGCTGCTGTTGATAACAAGGGCATTTGCTAAATAGATGGTGTGTGTGCAACAATATACTGAAAGGTCAATTATATTGTGCAGCTTATCTCACCACCTGTAGTTATTTAGGTGAAAGCTCCAAAATGCTTGCCTAATATGTCTGTTTATCCAAAAGGAAGTATAGAGGGAGAGCTAGATAGATAGCATTGCATTACATTACATTACATGGCAATGCAATGCACAGTTGCTGAAGTTGAACCAAAATGAGCTTGTCATCTGGCTTCTGCAACTTTTAACATGAAAAATCCAATGAGGAGAAGAAAAGCAAAGCCAAAGAGTCCATCCCAAAATCCGACAAACAAGCAAAATGAACAAAAAGCATTGAATTCAATTCTTTCTGATTTTAGAAACTGCATTAAAGAAGGGGTGCATCGGTCCTGGAGATACTGCAATACCAGGTCAATGCGTGGAGTGGACAGAGCAAGCTCTTTTTCCATCTCCCTGTTCTAAAAATCCATTTAATATATGGTCCCCAGATAGGGGACGTATCAGATATTAAACTGATAAGAACAGATACTACACTTGATCTTAGCCAAAAGGCCGAGAAGCGATAACCAGAATTGGTTTCCGACTACGGTGCCACCCAAGGATTCTGAAAAGTCCATTTGTGGAGATGGCCACCTGGACTCCCGTTAAGAAGACATGCTGTCAACCTCTAGATCCCTCACATGCCTGCACTTTTCGGCTTGCTGCTGCTGCAATCCACGCGTTTTAGATCTGCATAACTCCACCTCTTTTAGCACAGTACCCTCAACCCCCGGCTGTTCCCACCCGCCTCAACACCGTTGGAAGGGAGGAGAACCAATTAAGGCGGGGGGGGGGGTGGAACGAGCAGCTGTCTACCCTTAGCAGGAGGGTTGCTGATTAATTACCTCTCCTGCTGCTGCTGCTGCTGGCTGTCCAGCAGCAGACTGAAGGTGGCTGCTGCTGTGCGCAGGTATATAAAGGCTCAGAGCCTATTATGACACACGCAGCCAGCGTTCCATTGCCACATTCCGTCTACTGCAGGCGGGATACCTGGATGGCTGAATGTCACTGAGAAGGTCACAGAGACCGCCATAAGCAACAGTTTAAAAGAATGCCACAGACTAATCAACCAAACTTTTTGGGTTGGTTTCTCTTTTATAGTCTGCAGGCATTAAATGAAAGAAGTCAGTGTTCCAGCAGAGGGAGACAACGTTTCAGAAAAGGCATTGTAGCAAACCAAAAAAGAAATTTTAAGCGCAGCAGAGTAACCAGCTCACATACCTGTTAGCTCAGGTGAGTTTAAAAGGCTGCTGTTGATAACAAGGGCATTTGCTAAATAGATGGTGTGTGTGCAACAATATACTGAAAGGTCAATTATATTGTGCAGCTTATCTCACCACCTGTAGTTATTTAGGTGAAAGCTCCAAAATGCTTGCCTAATATGTCTGTTTATCCAAAAGGAAGTATAGAGGGAGAGCTAGATAGATAGCATTGCATTACATTACATTACATGGCAATGCAATGCACAGTTGCTGAAGTTGAACCAAAATGAGCTTGTCATCTGGCTTCTGCAACTTTTAACATGAAAAATCCAATGAGGAGAAGAAAAGCAAAGCCAAAGAGTCCATCCCAAAATCCGACAAACAAGCAAAATGAACAAAAAGCATTGAATTCAATTCTTTCTGATTTTAGAAACTGCATTAAAGAAGGGGTGCACCGGTCCTGGAGATACTGCAATACCAGGTCAATGCGTGGAGTGGACAGAGCAAGCTCTTTTTCCATCTCCCTGTTCTAAAAATCCATTTAATATATGGTCCCCAGATAGGGGACGTATCAGATATTAAACTGATAAGAACAGATTTTTTTGATTGAATATATCTTTTATTAGCACAAAAAATAAGTTAACAGACAGTGTACAGTGCCGCAGCCCAGTACACACAGAATTCTACATCATATTTACATAGCATGAGGATACGACGCACTAACTAGACACATCACACCCCTATGCTACACAAAACACTCAATCTGAAAGAAAAAGCATGTCAATCAATACAGTACGACGAACCGTGATAAGGGATGGGGATTGGGAAAAAGGGGATGGGGAGGGGAAAATCACAGGCCCGAAGCTTTATTGAAAGACAAGATACATAAGGGGAGAGGGGGAGGAGGGGTTTAGTCCTCATCCTCGTCCTCCGGACCGTCCACGAAGGAATAGTCTCTGAGCAGGCTGTGGATCAGCCTGCGGCAGTCCTGGATGGACATCCTCTCCCTCCTCAAGATGAGCCGGTTCCTGGCGAACTGATAAGAACAGATTTTTGATTGAAGCTGCATCCAAGGCACTGAAAAATGTGACCGAAGTCACACCAAAACAGCGCACGAGGGGAGGATTCATGTGGACCCTTCCCGGAGGAGAGGGTCCCCAATAAACCATCCCCATCCCTCCGAGCCAGAAGGCCACAGCGAGGGTCAGGGATCTCCGATGCTCTCCCTAGCCGAAGCCGGAGAAGAGCCGTTTTCGTGCTCCCAGCTTCCATCTAGGCTGCCACCCTAGTGGAGCTGGAGCCTGTGTTGGTTTCTCAGCCCAAAGCTGACCGGACCTCCGACCGGGTTTATAAAAATTCCCCTTCCTAGCCCGGAGGCCAGGAATAGGGGGGGTTGCTCAGAAAGTATGATTGGCAAAGGTGCGGCGTGCTACGAAGCCAAGTCTCTCTGGGGTTCCCAGTCCCAGTAAGCTTGGACTCCCACCAGGGCGCCTACTCCTGGGGCACATTGCTCCAAAGCCCTCACACTTACCCAGCCTAGTGACTTCGATCCTGGAGGGCCATGTTTTCCATCAGATAACTCTATGAGCCACCTGGCGTACTAACAAGTGCACCAAACCAGTGTGTAATATGCATCAATTTACTAGGGCAGCCCAAGGACAAAACTGCCTTTTCAAAAGATACTACACTTGATCTTAGCCAAAAGGCCGAGAAGCGATAACCAGAATTGGTTTCCGACTACGGTGCCACCCAAGGATTCTGAAAAGTCCATTTGTGGAGATGGCCACCTGGACTCCCGTTAAGAAGACATGCTGTCAACCTCTAGATCCCTCACATGCCTGCACTTTTCGGCTTGCTGCTGCTGCAATCCACGCGTTTTAGATCTGCATAACTCCACCTCTTTTAGCACAGTACCCTCAACCCCCGGCTGTTCCCACCCGCCTCAACACCGTTGGAAGGGAGGAGAACCAATTAAGGCGGGGGGGGGGGTGGAACGAGCAGCTGTCTACCCTTAGCAGGAGGGTTGCTGATTAATTACCTCTCCTGCTGCTGCTGCTGCTGGCTGTCCAGCAGCAGACTGAAGGTGGCTGCTGCTGTGCGCAGGTATATAAAGGCTCAGAGCCTATTATGACACGCGCAGCCAGCGTTCCATTGCCACATTCCGTCTACTGCAGGCGGGATACCTGGATGGCTGAATGTCACTGAGAAGCTCACAGAGACCGCCATAAGCAACAGTTTAAAAGAATGCCACAGACTAATCAACCAAACTTTTTGGGTTGGTTTCTCTTTTATAGTCTGCAGGCATTAAATGAAAGAAGTCAGTGTTCCAGCAGAGGGAGACAACGTTTCAGAAAAGGCATTGTAGCAAACCAAAAAAGAAATTTTAAGCGCAGCAGAGTAACCAGCTCACATACCTGTTAGCTCAGGTGAGTTTAAAAGGCTGCTGTTGATAACAAGGGCATTTGCTAAATAGATGGTGTGTGTGCAACAATATACTGAAAGGTCAATTATATTGTGCAGCTTATCTCACCACCTGTAGTTATTTAGGTGAAAGCTCCAAAATGCTTGCCTAATATGTCTGTTTATCCAAAAGGAAGTATAGAGGGAGAGCTAGATAGATAGCATTGCATTACATTACATTACATGGCAATGCAATGCACAGTTGCTGAAGTTGAACCAAAATGAGCTTGTCATCTGGCTTCTGCAACTTTTAACATGAAAAATCCAATGAGGAGAAGAAAAGCAAAGCCAAAGAGTCCATCCCAAAATCCGACAAACAAGCAAAATGAACAAAAAGCATTGAATTCAATTCTTTCTGATTTTAGAAACTGCATTAAAGAAGGGGTGCACCGGTCCTGGAGATACTGCAATACCAGGTCAATGCGTGGAGTGGACAGAGCAAGCTCTTTTTCCATCTCCCTGTTCTAAAAATCCATTTAATATATGGTCCCCAGATAGGGGACGTATCAGATATTAAACTGATAAGAACAGATACTACACTTGATCTTAGCCAAAAGGCCGAGAAGCGATAACCAGAATTGGTTTCCGACTACGGTGCCACCCAAGGATTCTGAAAAGTCCATTTGTGGAGATGGCCACCTGGACTCCCGTTAAGAAGACATGCTGTCAACCTCTAGATCCCTCACATGCCTGCACTTTTCGGCTTGCTGCTGCTGCAATCCACGCGTTTTAGATCTGCATAACTCCACCTCTTTTAGCACAGTACCCTCAACCCCCGGCTGTTCCCACCCGCCTCAACACCGTTGGAAGGGAGGAGAACCAATTAAGGCGGGGGGGGGGGTGGAACGAGCAGCTGTCTACCCTTAGCAGGAGGGTTGCTGATTAATTACCTCTCCTGCTGCTGCTGCTGCTGGCTGTCCAGCAGCAGACTGAAGGTGGCTGCTGCTGTGCGCAGGTATATAAAGGCTCAGAGCCTATTATGACACACGCAGCCAGCGTTCCATTGCCACATTCCGTCTACTGCAGGCGGGATACCTGGATGGCTGAATGTCACTGAGAAGGTCACAGAGACCGCCATAAGCAACAGTTTAAAAGAATGCCACAGACTAATCAACCAAACTTTTTGGGTTGGTTTCTCTTTTATAGTCTGCAGGCATTAAATGAAAGAAGTCAGTGTTCCAGCAGAGGGAGACAACGTTTCAGAAAAGGCATTGTAGCAAACCAAAAAAGAAATTTTAAGCGCAGCAGAGTAACCAGCTCACATACCTGTTAGCTCAGGTGAGTTTAAAAGGCTGCTGTTGATAACAAGGGCATTTGCTAAATAGATGGTGTGTGTGCAACAATATACTGAAAGGTCAATTATATTGTGCAGCTTATCTCACCACCTGTAGTTATTTAGGTGAAAGCTCCAAAATGCTTGCCTAATATGTCTGTTTATCCAAAAGGAAGTATAGAGGGAGAGCTAGATAGATAGCATTGCATTACATTACATTACATGGCAATGCAATGCACAGTTGCTGAAGTTGAACCAAAATGAGCTTGTCATCTGGCTTCTGCAACTTTTAACATGAAAAATCCAATGAGGAGAAGAAAAGCAAAGCCAAAGAGTCCATCCCAAAATCCGACAAACAAGCAAAATGAACAAAAAGCATTGAATTCAATTCTTTCTGATTTTAGAAACTGCATTAAAGAAGGGGTGCACCGGTCCTGGAGATACTGCAATACCAGGTCAATGCGTGGAGTGGACAGAGCAAGCTCTTTTTCCATCTCCCTGTTCTAAAAATCCATTTAATATATGGTCCCCAGATAGGGGACGTATCAGATATTAAACTGATAAGAACAGATTTTTTTGATTGAATATATCTTTTATTAGCACAAAAAATAAGTTAACAGACAGTGTACAGTGCCGCAGCCCAGTACACACAGAATTCTACATCATATTTACATAGCATGAGGATACGACGCACTAACTAGACACATCACACCCCTATGCTACACAAAACACTCAATCTGAAAGAAAAAGCATGTCAATCAATACAGTACGACGAACCGTGATAAGGGATGGGGATTGGGAAAAAGGGGATGGGGAGGGGAAAATCACAGGCCCGAAGCTTTATTGAAAGACAAGATACATAAGGGGAGAGGGGGAGGAGGGGTTTAGTCCTCATCCTCGTCCTCCGGACCGTCCACGAAGGAATAGTCTCTGAGCAGGCTGTGGATCAGCCTGCGGCAGTCCTGGATGGACATCCTCTCCCTCCTCAAGATGAGCCGGTTCCTGGCGAACTGATAAGAACAGATTTTTGATTGAAGCTGCATCCAAGGCACTGAAAAATGTGACCGAAGTCACACCAAAACAGCGCACGAGGGGAGGATTCATGTGGACCCTTCCCGGAGGAGAGGGTCCCCAATAAACCATCCCCATCCCTCCGAGCCAGAAGGCCACAGCGAGGGTCAGGGATCTCCGATGCTCTCCCTAGCCGAAGCCGGAGAAGAGCCGTTTTCGTGCTCCCAGCTTCCATCTAGGCTGCCACCCTAGTGGAGCTGGAGCCTGTGTTGGTTTCTCAGCCCAAAGCTGACCGGACCTCCGACCGGGTTTATAAAAATTCCCCTTCCTAGCCCGGAGGCCAGGAATAGGGGGGGTTGCTCAGAAAGTATGATTGGCAAAGGTGCGGCGTGCTACGAAGCCAAGTCTCTCTGGGGTTCCCAGTCCCAGTAAGCTTGGACTCCCACCAGGGCGCCTACTCCTGGGGCACATTGCTCCAAAGCCCTCACACTTACCCAGCCTAGTGACTTCGATCCTGGAGGGCCATGTTTTCCATCAGATAACTCTATGAGCCACCTGGCGTACTAACAAGTGCACCAAACCAGTGTGTAATATGCATCAATTTACTAGGGCAGCCCAAGGACAAAACTGCCTTTTCAAAAGATACTACACTTGATCTTAGCCAAAAGGCCGAGAAGCGATAACCAGAATTGGTTTCCGACTACGGTGCCACCCAAGGATTCTGAAAAGTCCATTTGTGGAGATGGCCACCTGGACTCCCGTTAAGAAGACATGCTGTCAACCTCTAGATCCCTCACATGCCTGCACTTTTCGGCTTGCTGCTGCTGCAATCCACGCGTTTTAGATCTGCATAACTCCACCTCTTTTAGCACAGTACCCTCAACCCCCGGCTGTTCCCACCCGCCTCAACACCGTTGGAAGGGAGGAGAACCAATTAAGGCGGGGGGGGGGGTGGAACGAGCAGCTGTCTACCCTTAGCAGGAGGGTTGCTGATTAATTACCTCTCCTGCTGCTGCTGCTGCTGGCTGTCCAGCAGCAGACTGAAGGTGGCTGCTGCTGTGCGCAGGTATATAAAGGCTCAGAGCCTATTATGACACGCGCAGCCAGCGTTCCATTGCCACATTCCGTCTACTGCAGGCGGGATACCTGGATGGCTGAATGTCACTGAGAAGCTCACAGAGACCGCCATAAGCAACAGTTTAAAAGAATGCCACAGACTAATCAACCAAACTTTTTGGGTTGGTTTCTCTTTTATAGTCTGCAGGCATTAAATGAAAGAAGTCAGTGTTCCAGCAGAGGGAGACAACGTTTCAGAAAAGGCATTGTAGCAAACCAAAAAAGAAATTTTAAGCGCAGCAGAGTAACCAGCTCACATACCTGTTAGCTCAGGTGAGTTTAAAAGGCTGCTGTTGATAACAAGGGCATTTGCTAAATAGATGGTGTGTGTGCAACAATATACTGAAAGGTCAATTATATTGTGCAGCTTATCTCACCACCTGTAGTTATTTAGGTGAAAGCTCCAAAATGCTTGCCTAATATGTCTGTTTATCCAAAAGGAAGTATAGAGGGAGAGCTAGATAGATAGCATTGCATTACATTACATTACATGGCAATGCAATGCACAGTTGCTGAAGTTGAACCAAAATGAGCTTGTCATCTGGCTTCTGCAACTTTTAACATGAAAAATCCAATGAGGAGAAGAAAAGCAAAGCCAAAGAGTCCATCCCAAAATCCGACAAACAAGCAAAATGAACAAAAAGCATTGAATTCAATTCTTTCTGATTTTAGAAACTGCATTAAAGAAGGGGTGCACCGGTCCTGGAGATACTGCAATACCAGGTCAATGCGTGGAGTGGACAGAGCAAGCTCTTTTTCCATCTCCCTGTTCTAAAAATCCATTTAATATATGGTCCCCAGATAGGGGACGTATCAGATATTAAACTGATAAGAACAGATACTACACTTGATCTTAGCCAAAAGGCCGAGAAGCGATAACCAGAATTGGTTTCCGACTACGGTGCCACCCAAGGATTCTGAAAAGTCCATTTGTGGAGATGGCCACCTGGACTCCCGTTAAGAAGACATGCTGTCAACCTCTAGATCCCTCACATGCCTGCACTTTTCGGCTTGCTGCTGCTGCAATCCACGCGTTTTAGATCTGCATAACTCCACCTCTTTTAGCACAGTACCCTCAACCCCCGGCTGTTCCCACCCGCCTCAACACCGTTGGAAGGGAGGAGAACCAATTAAGGCAGGGGGGGGGTGGAACGAGCAGCTGTCTACCCTTAGCAGGAGGGTTGCTGATTAATTACCTCTCCTGCTGCTGCTGCTGCTGGCTGTCCAGCAGCAGACTGAAGGTGGCTGCTGCTGTGCGCAGGTATATAAAGGCTCAGAGCCTATTATGACACGCGCAGCCAGCGTTCCATTGCCACATTCCGTCTACTGCAGGCGGGATACCTGGATGGCTGAATGTCACTGAGAAGCTCACAGAGACCGCCATAAGCAACAGTTTAAAAGAATGCCACAGACTAATCAACCAAACTTTTTGGGTTGGTTTCTCTTTTATAGTCTGCAGGCATTAAATGAAAGAAGTCAGTGTTCCAGCAGAGGGAGACAACGTTTCAGAAAAGGCATTGTAGCAAACCAAAAAAGAAATTTTAAGCGCAGCAGAGTAACCAGCTCACATACCTGTTAGCTCAGGTGAGTTTAAAAGGCTGCTGTTGATAACAAGGGCATTTGCTAAATAGATGGTGTGTGTGCAACAATATACTGAAAGGTCAATTATATTGTGCAGCTTATCTCACCACCTGTAGTTATTTAGGTGAAAGCTCCAAAATGCTTGCCTAATATGTCTGTTTATCCAAAAGGAAGTATAGAGGGAGAGCTAGATAGATAGCATTGCATTACATTACATTACATGGCAATGCAATGCACAGTTGCTGAAGTTGAACCAAAATGAGCTTGTCATCTGGCTTCTGCAACTTTTAACATGAAAAATCCAATGAGGAGAAGAAAAGCAAAGCCAAAGAGTCCATCCCAAAATCCGACAAACAAGCAAAATGAACAAAAAGCATTGAATTCAATTCTTTCTGATTTTAGAAACTGCATTAAAGAAGGGGTGCACCGGTCCTGGAGATACTGCAATACCAGGTCAATGCGTGGAGTGGACAGAGCAAGCTCTTTTTCCATCTCCCTGTTCTAAAAATCCATTTAATATATGGTCCCCAGATAGGGGACGTATCAGATATTAAACTGATAAGAACAGATACTACACTTGATCTTAGCCAAAAGGCCGAGAAGCGATAACCAGAATTGGTTTCCGACTACGGTGCCACCCAAGGATTCTGAAAAGTCCATTTGTGGAGATGGCCACCTGGACTCCCGTTAAGAAGACATGCTGTCAACCTCTAGATCCCTCACATGCCTGCACTTTTCGGCTTGCTGCTGCTGCAATCCACGCGTTTTAGATCTGCATAACTCCACCTCTTTTAGCACAGTACCCTCAACCCCCGGCTGTTCCCACCCGCCTCAACACCGTTGGAAGGGAGGAGAACCAATTAAGGCAGGGGGGGGGTGGAACGAGCAGCTGTCTACCCTTAGCAGGAGGGTTGCTGATTAATTACCTCTCCTGCTGCTGCTGCTGCTGGCTGTCCAGCAGCAGACTGAAGGTGGCTGCTGCTGTGCGCAGGTATATAAAGGCTCAGAGCCTATTATGACACGCGCAGCCAGCGTTCCATTGCCACATTCCGTCTACTGCAGGCGGGATACCTGGATGGCTGAATGTCACTGAGAAGCTCACAGAGACCGCCATAAGCAACAGTTTAAAAGAATGCCACAGACTAATCAACCAAACTTTTTGGGTTGGTTTCTCTTTTATAGTCTGCAGGCATTAAATGAAAGAAGTCAGTGTTCCAGCAGAGGGAGACAACGTTTCAGAAAAGGCATTGTAGCAAACCAAAAAAGAAATTTTAAGCGCAGCAGAGTAACCAGCTCACATACCTGTTAGCTCAGGTGAGTTTAAAAGGCTGCTGTTGATAACAAGGGCATTTGCTAAATAGATGGTGTGTGTGCAACAATATACTGAAAGGTCAATTATATTGTGCAGCTTATCTCACCACCTGTAGTTATTTAGGTGAAAGCTCCAAAATGCTTGCCTAATATGTCTGTTTATCCAAAAGGAAGTATAGAGGGAGAGCTAGATAGATAGCATTGCATTACATTACATTACATGGCAATGCAATGCACAGTTGCTGAAGTTGAACCAAAATGAGCTTGTCATCTGGCTTCTGCAACTTTTAACATGAAAAATCCAATGAGGAGAAGAAAAGCAAAGCCAAAGAGTCCATCCCAAAATCCGACAAACAAGCAAAATGAACAAAAAGCATTGAATTCAATTCTTTCTGATTTTAGAAACTGCATTAAAGAAGGGGTGCACCGGTCCTGGAGATACTGCAATACCAGGTCAATGCGTGGAGTGGACAGAGCAAGCTCTTTTTCCATCTCCCTGTTCTAAAAATCCATTTAATATATGGTCCCCAGATAGGGGACGTATCAGATATTAAACTGATAAGAACAGATTTTTTGATTGAAGCTGCATCCAAGGCACTGAAAAATGTGACCGAAGTCACACCAAAACAGCGCACGAGGCGAGGATTCATGTGGACCCTTCCCGGAGGAGAGGGTCCCCAATAAACCATCCCCATCCCTCCGAGCCAGAAGGCCACAGCGAGGGTCAGGGATCTCCGATGCTCTCCCTAGCCGAAGCCGGAGAAGAGCCGTTTTCGTGCTCCCAGCTTCCATCTAGGCTGCCACCCTAGTGGAGCTGGAGCCTGTGTTGGTTTCTCAGCCCAAAGCTGACCGGACCTCCGACCGGGTTTATAAAAATTCCCCTTCCTAGCCCGGAGGCCAGGAATAGGGGGGGTTGCTCAGAAAGTATGATTGGCAAAGGTGCGGCGTGCTACGAAGCCAAGTCTTTCTGGGGTTCCCAGTCCCAGTAAGCTTGGACTCCCACCAGGGCGCCTACTCCTGGGGCACATTGCTCCAAAGCCCTCACACTTACCCAGCCTAGTGACTTCGATCCTGGAGGGCCATGTTTTCCATCAGATAACTCTATGAGCCACCTGGCGTACTAACAAGTGCACCAAACCAGTGTGTAATATGCATCAATTTACTAGGGCAGCCCAAGGAGAAAACTGCCTTTTCAAAAGATACTACACTTGATCTTAGCCAAAAGGCCGAGAAGCGATAACCAGAATTGGTTTCCGACTACGGTGCCACCCAAGGATTCTGAAAAGTCCATTTGTGGAGATGGCCACCTGGACTCCCGTTAAGAAGACATGCTGTCAACCTCTAGATCCCTCACATGCCTGCACTTTTCGGCTTGCTGCTGCTGCAATCCACGCGTTTTAGATCTGCATAACTCCACCTCTTTTAGCACAGTACCCTCAACCCCCGGCTGTTCCCACCCGCCTCAACACCGTTGGAAGGGAGGAGAACCAATTAAGGCGGGGGGGGGGGTGGAACGAGCAGCTGTCTACCCTTAGCAGGAGGGTTGCTGATTAATTACCTCTCCTGCTGCTGCTGCTGCTGGCTGTCCAGCAGCAGACTGAAGGTTGCTGCTGCTGTGCGCAGGTATATAAAGGCTCAGAGCCTATTATGACACGCGCAGCCAGCGTTCCATTGCCACATTCCGTCTACTGCAGGCGGGATACCTGGATGGCTGAATGTCACTGAGAAGCTCACAGAGACCGCCATAAGCAACAGTTTAAAAGAATGCCACAGACTAATCAACCAAACTTTTTGGGTTGGTTTCTCTTTTATAGTCTGCAGGCATTAAATGAAAGAAGTCAGTGTTCCAGCAGAGGGAGACAACGTTTCAGAAAAGGCATTGTAGCAAACCAAAAAAGAAATTTTAAGCGCAGCAGAGTAACCAGCTCACATACCTGTTAGCTCAGGTGAGTTTAAAAGGCTGCTGTTGATAACAAGGGCATTTGCTAAATAGATGGTGTGTGTGCAACAATATACTGAAAGGTCAATTATATTGTGCAGCTTATCTCACCACCTGTAGTTATTTAGGTGAAAGCTCCAAAATGCTTGCCTAATATGTCTGTTTATCCAAAAGGAAGTATAGAGGGAGAGCTAGATAGATAGCATTGCATTACATTACATTACATGGCAATGCAATGCACAGTTGCTGAAGTTGAACCAAAATGAGCTTGTCATCTGGCTTCTGCAACTTTTAACATGAAAAATCCAATGAGGAGAAGAAAAGCAAAGCCAAAGAGTCCATCCCAAAATCCGACAAACAAGCAAAATGAACAAAAAGCATTGAATTCAATTCTTTCTGATTTTAGAAACTGCATTAAAGAAGGGGTGCACCGGTCCTGGAGATACTGCAATACCAGGTCAATGCGTGGAGTGGACAGAGCAAGCTCTTTTTCCATCTCCCTGTTCTAAAAATCCATTTAATATATGGTCCCCAGATAGGGGACGTATCAGATATTAAACTGATAAGAACAGATTTTTTGATTGAAGCTGCATCCAAGGCACTGAAAAATGTGACCGAAGTCACACCAAAACAGCGCACGAGGCGAGGATTCATGTGGACCCTTCCCGGAGGAGAGGGTCCCCAATAAACCATCCCCATCCCTCCGAGCCAGAAGGCCACAGCGAGGGTCAGGGATCTCCGATGCTCACCCTAGCCGAAGCCGGAGAAGAGCCGTTTTCGTGCTCCCAGCTTCCATCTAGGCTGCCACCCTAGTGGAGCTGGAGCCTGTGTTGGTTTCTCAGCCCAAAGCTGACCGGACCTCCGACCGGGTTTATAAAAATTCCCCTTCCTAGCCCGGAGGCCAGGAATAGGGGGGGTTGCTCAGAAAGTATGATTGGCAAAGGTGCGGCGTGCTACGAAGCCAAGTCTTTCTGGGGTTCCCAGTCCCAGTAAGCTTGGACTCCCACCAGGGCGCCTACTCCTGGGGCACATTGCTCCAAAGCCCTCACACTTACCCAGCCTAGTGACTTCGATCCTGGAGAGCCATGTTTTCCATCAGATAACTCTATGAGCCACCTGGCGTACTAACAAGTGCACCAAACCAGTGTGTAATATGCATCAATTTACTAGGGCAGCCCAAGGACAAAACTGCCTTTTCAAAAGATACTACACTTGATCTTAGCCAAAAGGCCGAGAAGCGATAACCAGAATTGGTTTCCGACTACGGTGCCACCCAAGGATTCTGAAAAGTCCATTTGTGGAGATGGCCACCTGGACTCCCGTTAAGAAGACATGCTGTCAACCTCTAGATCCCTCACATGCCTGCACTTTTCGGCTTGCTGCTGCTGCAATCCACGCGTTTTAGATCTGCATAACTCCACCTCTTTTAGCACAGTACCCTCAACCCCCGGCTGTTCCCACCCGCCTCAACACCGTTGGAAGGGAGGAGAACCAATTAAGGCGGGGGGGGGGGGGGGGTGGAACGAGCAGCTGTCTACCCTTAGCAGGAGGGTTGCTGATTAATTACCTCTCCTGCTGCTGCTGCTGCTGGCTGTCCAGCAGCAGACTGAAGGTTGCTGCTGTTGTGCGCAGGTATATAAAGGCTCAGAGCCTATTATGACACGCGCAGCCAGCGTTCCATTGCCACATTCCGTCTACTGCAGGCGGGATACCTGGATGGCTGAATGTCACTGAGAAGCTCACAGAGACCGCCATAAGCAACAGTTTAAAAGAATGCCACAGACTAATCAACCAAACTTTTTGGGTTGGTTTCTCTTTTATAGTCTGCAGGCATTAAATGAAAGAAGTCAGTGTTCCAGCAGAGGGAGACAACGTTTCAGAAAAGGCATTGTAGCAAACCAAAAAAGAAATTTTAAGCGCAGCAGAGTAACCAGCTCACATACCTGTTAGCTCAGGTGAGTTTAAAAGGCTGCTGTTGATAACAAGGGCATTTGCTAAATAGATGGTGTGTGTGCAACAATATACTGAAAGGTCAATTATATTGTGCAGCTTATCTCACCACCTGTAGTTATTTAGGTGAAAGCTCCAAAATGCTTGCCTAATATGTCTGTTTATCCAAAAGGAAGTATAGAGGGAGAGCTAGATAGATAGCATTGCATTACATTACATTACATGGCAATGCAATGCACAGTTGCTGAAGTTGAACCAAAATGAGCTTGTCATCTGGCTTCTGCAACTTTTAACATGAAAAATCCAATGAGGAGAAGAAAAGCAAAGCCAAAGAGTCCATCCCAAAATCCGACAAACAAGCAAAATGAACAAAAAGCATTGAATTCAATTCTTTCTGATTTTAGAAACTGCATTAAAGAAGGGGTGCACCGGTCCTGGAGATACTGCAATACCAGGTCAATGCGTGGAGTGGACAGAGCAAGCTCTTTTTCCATCTCCCTGTTCTAAAAATCCATTTAATATATGGTCCCCAGATAGGGGACGTATCAGATATTAAACTGATAAGAACAGATACTACACTTGATCTTAGCCAAAAGGCCGAGAAGCGATAACCAGAATTGGTTTCCGACTACGGTGCCACCCAAGGATTCTGAAAAGTCCATTTGTGGAGATGGCCACCTGGACTCCCGTTAAGAAGACATGCTGTCAACCTCTAGATCCCTCACATGCCTGCACTTTTCGGCTTGCTGCTGCTGCAATCCACGCGTTTTAGATCTGCATAACTCCACCTCTTTTAGCACAGTACCCTCAACCCCCGGCTGTTCCCACCCGCCTCAACACCGTTGGAAGGGAGGAGAACCAATTAAGGCGGGGGGGGGGGTGGAACGAGCAGCTGTCTACCCTTAGCAGGAGGGTTGCTGATTAATTACCTCTCCTGCTGCTGCTGCTGCTGCTGGCTGTCCAGCAGCAGACTGAAGGTGGCTGCTGCTGTGCGCATGTATATAAAGGCTCAGAGCCTATTATGACACGCGCAGCCAGCGTTCCATTGCCACATTCCGTCTACTGCAGGCGGGATACCTGGATGGCTGAATGTCACTGAGAAGCTCACAGAGACCGCCATAAGCAACAGTTTAAAAGAATGCCACAGACTAATCAACCAAACTTTTTGGGTTGGTTTCTCTTTTATAGTCTGCAGGCATTAAATGAAAGAAGTCAGTGTTCCAGCAGAGGGAGACAACGTTTCAGAAAAGGCATTGTAGCAAACCAAAAAAGAAATTTTAAGCGCAGCAGAGTAACCAGCTCACATACCTGTTAGCTCAGGTGAGTTTAAAAGGCTGCTGTTGATAACAAGGGCATTTGCTAAATAGATGGTGTGTGTGCAACAATATACTGAAAGGTCAATTATATTGTGCAGCTTATCTCACCACCTGTAGTTATTTAGGTGAAAGCTCCAAAATGCTTGCCTAATATGTCTGTTTATCCAAAAGGAAGTATAGAGGGAGAGCTAGATAGATAGCATTGTATTACATTACATTACATGGCAATGCAATGCACAGTTGCTGAAGTTGAACCAAAATGAGCTTGTCATCTGGCTTCTGCAACTTTTAACATGAAAAATCCAATGAGGAGAAGAAAAGCAAAGCCAAAGAGTCCATCCCAAAATCCGACAAACAAGCAAAATGAACAAAAAGCATTGAATTCAATTCTTTCTGATTTTAGAAACTGCATTAAAGAAGGGGTGCACCGGTCCTGGAGATACTGCAATACCAGGTCAATGCGTGGAGTGGACAGAGCAAGCTCTTTTTCCATCTCCCTGTTCTAAAAATCCATTTAATATATGGTCCCCAGATAGGGGACGTATCAGATATTAAACTGATAAGAACAGATACTACACTTGATCTTAGCCAAAAGGCCGAGAAGCGATAACCAGAATTGGTTTCCGACTACGATGCCACCCAAGGATTCTGAAAAGTCCATTTGTGGAGATGGCCACCTGGACTCCCGTTAAGAAGACATGCTGTCAACCTCTAGATCCCTCACATGCCTGCACTTTTCGGCTTGCTGCTGCTGCAATCCACGCGTTTTAGATCTGCATAACTCCACCTCTTTTAGCACAGTACCCTCAACCCCCGGCTGTTCCCACCCGCCTCAACACCGTTGGAAGGGAGGAGAACCAATTAAGGCGGGGGGGGGGGGTGGAACGAGCAGCTGTCTACCCTTAGCAGGAGGGTTGCTGATTAATTACCTCTCCTGCTGCTGCTGCTGCTGGCTGTCCAGCAGCAGACTGAAGGTTGCTGCTGCTGTGCGCAGGTATATAAAGGCTCAGAGCCTATTATGACACGCGCAGCCAGCGTTCCATTGCCACATTCCGTCTACTGCAGGCGGGATACCTGGATGGCTGAATGTCACTGAGAAGCTCACAGAGACCGCCATAAGCAACAGTTTAAAAGAATGCCACAGACTAATCAACCAAACTTTTTGGGTTGGTTTCTCTTTTATAGTCTGCAGGCATTAAATGAAAGAAGTCAGTGTTCCAGCAGAGGGAGACAACGTTTCAGAAAAGGCATTGTAGCAAACCAAAAAAGAAATTTTAAGCGCAGCAGAGTAACCAGCTCACATACCTGTTAGCTCAGGTGAGTTTAAAAGGCTGCTGTTGATAACAAGGGCATTTGCTAAATAGATGGTGTGTGTGCAACAATATACTGAAAGGTCAATTATATTGTGCAGCTTATCTCACCACCTGTAGTTATTTAGGTGAAAGCTCCAAAATGCTTGCCTAATATGTCTGTTTATCCAAAAGGAAGTATAGAGGGAGAGCTAGATAGATAGCATTGCATTACATTACATTACATGGCAATGCAATGCACAGTTGCTGAAGTTGAACCAAAATGAGCTTGTCATCTGGCTTCTGCAACTTTTAACATGAAAAATCCAATGAGGAGAAGAAAAGCAAAGCCAAAGAGTCCATCCCAAAATCCGACAAACAAGCAAAATGAACAAAAAGCATTGAATTCAATTCTTTCTGATTTTAGAAACTGCATTAAAGAAGGGGTGCACCGGTCCTGGAGATACTGCAATACCAGGTCAATGCGTGGAGTGGACAGAGCAAGCTCTTTTTCCATCTCCCTGTTCTAAAAATCCATTTAATATATGGTCCCCAGATAGGGGACGTATCAGATATTAAACTGATAAGAACAGATACTACACTTGATCTTAGCCAAAAGGCCGAGAAGCGATAACCAGAATTGGTTTCCGACTACGGTGCCACCCAAGGATTCTGAAAAGTCCATTTGTGGAGATGGCCACCTGGACTCCCGTTAAGAAGACATGCTGTCAACCTCTAGATCCCTCACATGCCTGCACTTTTCGGCTTGCTGCTGCTGCAATCCACGCGTTTTAGATCTGCATAACTCCACCTCTTTTAGCACAGTACCCTCAACCCCCGGCTGTTCCCACCCGCCTCAACACCGTTGGAAGGGAGGAGAACCAATTAAGGCGGGGGGGGGGGTGGAACGAGCAGCTGTCTACCCTTAGCAGGAGGGTTGCTGATTAATTACCTCTCCTGCTGCTGCTGCTGCTGCTGGCTGTCCAGCAGCAGACTGAAGGTGGCTGCTGCTGTGCGCATGTATATAAAGGCTCAGAGCCTATTATGACACGCGCAGCCAGCGTTCCATTGCCACATTCCGTCTACTGCAGGCGGGATACCTGGATGGCTGAATGTCACTGAGAAGCTCACAGAGACCGCCATAAGCAACAGTTTAAAAGAATGCCACAGACTAATCAACCAAACTTTTTGGGTTGGTTTCTCTTTTATAGTCTGCAGGCATTAAATGAAAGAAGTCAGTGTTCCAGCAGAGGGAGACAACGTTTCAGAAAAGGCATTGTAGCAAACCAAAAAAGAAATTTTAAGCGCAGCAGAGTAACCAGCTCACATACCTGTTAGCTCAGGTGAGTTTAAAAGGCTGCTGTTGATAACAAGGGCATTTGCTAAATAGATGGTGTGTGTGCAACAATATACTGAAAGGTCAATTATATTGTGCAGCTTATCTCACCACCTGTAGTTATTTAGGTGAAAGCTCCAAAATGCTTGCCTAATATGTCTGTTTATCCAAAAGGAAGTATAGAGGGAGAGCTAGATAGATAGCATTGTATTACATTACATTACATGGCAATGCAATGCACAGTTGCTGAAGTTGAACCAAAATGAGCTTGTCATCTGGCTTCTGCAACTTTTAACATGAAAAATCCAATGAGGAGAAGAAAAGCAAAGCCAAAGAGTCCATCCCAAAATCCGACAAACAAGCAAAATGAACAAAAAGCATTGAATTCAATTCTTTCTGATTTTAGAAACTGCATTAAAGAAGGGGTGCACCGGTCCTGGAGATACTGCAATACCAGGTCAATGCGTGGAGTGGACAGAGCAAGCTCTTTTTCCATCTCCCTGTTCTAAAAATCCATTTAATATATGGTCCCCAGATAGGGGACGTATCAGATATTAAACTGATAAGAACAGATACTACACTTGATCTTAGCCAAAAGGCCGAGAAGCGATAACCAGAATTGGTTTCCGACTACGATGCCACCCAAGGATTCTGAAAAGTCCATTTGTGGAGATGGCCACCTGGACTCCCGTTAAGAAGACATGCTGTCAACCTCTAGATCCCTCACATGCCTGCACTTTTCGGCTTGCTGCTGCTGCAATCCACGCGTTTTAGATCTGCATAACTCCACCTCTTTTAGCACAGTACCCTCAACCCCCGGCTGTTCCCACCCGCCTCAACACCGTTGGAAGGGAGGAGAACCAATTAAGGCGGGGGGGGGGGTGGAACGAGCAGCTGTCTACCCTTAGCAGGAGGGTTGCTGATTAATTACCTCTCCTGCTGCTGCTGCTGCTGGCTGTCCAGCAGCAGACTGAAGGTGGCTGCTGCTGTGCGCAGGTATATAAAGGCTCAGAGCCTATTATGACACGCGCAGCCAGCGTTCCATTGCCACATTCCGTCTACTGCAGGCGGGATACCTGGATGGCTGAATGTCACTGAGAAGCTCACAGAGACCGCCATAAGCAACAGTTTCAAAGAATGCCACAGACTAATCAACCAAACTTTTTGGGTTGGTTTCTCTTTTATAGTCTGCAGGCATTAAATGAAAGAAGTCAGTGTTCCAGCAGAGGGAGACAACGTTTCAGAAAAGGCATTGTAGCAAACCAAAAAAGAAATTTTAAGCGCAGCAGAGTAACCGGCTCACATACCTGTTAGCTCAGGTGAGTTTAAAAGGCTGCTGTTGATAACAAGGGCATTTGCTAAATAGATGGTGTGTGTGCAACAATATACTGAAAGGTCAATTATATTGTGCAGCTTATCTCACCACCTGTAGTTATTTAGGTGAAAGCTCCAAAATGCTTGCCTAATATGTCTGTTTATCCAAAAGGAAGTATAGAGGGAGAGCTAGATAGATAGCATTGCATTACATTACATTACATGGCAATGCAATGCACAGTTGCTGAAGTTGAACCAAAATGAGCTTGTCATCTGGCTTCTGCAACTTTTAACATGAAAAATCCAATGAGGAGAAAAAAAGCAAAGCCAAAGAGTCCATCCCAAAATCCGACAAACAAGCAAAATGAACAAAAAGCATTGAATTCAATTCTTTCTGATTTTAGAAACTGCATTAAAGAAGGGGTGCACCGGTCCTGGAGATACTGCAATACCAGGTCAATGCGTGGAGTGGACAGAGCAAGCTCTTTTTCCATCTCCCTGTTCTAAAAATCCATTTAATATATGGTCCCCAGATAGGGGACGTATCAGATATTAAACTGATAAGAACAGATACTACACTTGATCTTAGCCAAAAGGCCGAGAAGCGATAACCAGAATTGGTTTCCGACTACGGTGCCACCCAAGGATTCTGAAAAGTCCATTTGTGGAGATGGCCACCTGGACTCCCGTTAAGAAGACATGCTGTCAACCTCTAGATCCCTCACATGCCTGCACTTTTCGGCTTGCTGCTGCTGCAATCCACGCGTTTTAGATCTGCATAACTCCACCTCTTTTAGCACAGTACCCTCAACCCCCGGCTGTTCCCACCCGCCTCAACACCGTTGGAAGGGAGGAGAACCAATTAAGGCGGGGGGGGGGGTGGAACGAGCAGCTGTCTACCCTTAGCAGGAGGGTTGCTGATTAATTACCTCTCCTGCTGCTGCTGCTGCTGGCTGTCCAGCAGCAGACTGAAGGTGGCTGCTGCTGTGCGCAGGTATATAAAGGCTCAGAGCCTATTATGACACGCGCAGCCAGCGTTCCATTGCCACATTCCGTCTACTGCAGGCGGGATACCTGGATGGCTGAATGTCACTGAGAAGCTCACAGAGACCGCCATAAGCAACAGTTTAAAAGAATGCCACAGACTAATCAACCAAACTTTTTGGGTTGGTTTCTCTTTTATAGTCTGCAGGCATTAAATGAAAGAAGTCAGTGTTCCAGCAGAGGGAGACAATGTTTCAGAAAAGGCATTGTAGCAAACCAAAAAAGAAATTTTAAGCGCAGCAGAGTAACCAGCTCACATACCTGTTAGCTCAGGTGAGTTTAAAAGGCTGCTGTTGATAACAAGGGCATTTGCTAAATAGATGGTGTGTGTGCAACAATATACTGAAAGGTCAATTATATTGTGCAGCTTATCTCACCACCTGTAGTTATTTAGGTGAAAGCTCCAAAATGCTTGCCTAATATGTCTGTTTATCCAAAAGGAAGTATAGAGGGAGAGCTAGATAGATAGCATTGCATTACATTACATTACATGGCAATGCAATGCACAGTTGCTGAAGTTGAACCAAAATGAGCTTGTCATCTGGCTTCTGCAACTTTTAACATGAAAAATCCAATGAGGAGAAGAAAAGCAAAGCCAAAGAGTCCATCCCAAAATCCGACAAACAAGCAAAATGAACAAAAAGCATTGAATTCAATTCTTTCTGATTTTAGAAACTGCATTAAAGAAGGGGTGCACCGGTCCTGGAGATACTGCAATACCAGGTCAATGCGTGGAGTGGACAGAGCAAGCTCTTTTTCCATCTCCCTGTTCTAAAAATCCATTTAATATATGGTCCCCAGATAGGGGACGTATCAGATATTAAACTGATAAGAACAGATACTACACTTGATCTTAGCCAAAAGGCCGAGAAGCGATAACCAGAATTGGTTTCCGACTACGGTGCCACCCAAGGATTCTGAAAAGTCCATTTGTGGAGATGGCCACCTGGACTCCCGTTAAGAAGACATGCTGTCAACCTCTAGATCCCTCACATGCCTGCACTTTTCGGCTTGCTGCTGCTGCAATCCACGCATTTTAGATCTGCATAACTCCACCTCTTTTAGCACAGTACCCTCAACCCCCGGCTGTTCCCACCCGCCTCAACACCGTTGGAAGGGAGGAGAACCAATTAAGGCGGGGGGGGGGTGGAACGAGCAGCTGTCTACCCTTAGCAGGAGGGTTGCTGATTAATTACCTCTCCTGCTGCTGCTGCTGCTGACTGTCCAGCAGCAGACTGAAGGTGGCTGCTGCTGTGCGCAGGTATATAAAGGCTCAGAGCCTATTATGACACGCGCAGCCAGCGTTCCATTGCCACATTCCGTCTACTGCAGGCGGGATACCTGGATGGCTGAATGTCACTGAGAAGCTCACAGAGACCGCCATAAGCAACAGTTTAAAAGAATGCCACAGACTAATCAAACAAACTTTTTGGGTTGGTTTCTCTTTTATAGTCTGCAGGCATTAAATGAAAGAAGTCAGTGTTCCAGCAGAGGGAGACAACGTTTCAGAAAAGGCATTGTAGCAAACCAAAAAAGAAATTTTAAGCGCAGCAGAGTAACCAGCTCACATACCTGTTAGCTCAGGTGAGTTTAAAAGGCTGCTGTTGATAACAAGGGCATTTGCTAAATAGATGGTGTGTGTGCAACAATATACTGAAAGGTCAATTATATTGTGCAGCTTATCTCACCACCTGTAGTTATTTAGGTGAAAGCTCCAAAATGCTTGCCTAATATGTCTGTTTATCCAAAAGGAAGTATAGAGGGAGAGCTAGATAGATAGCATTGCATTACATTACATTACATGGCAATGCAATGCACAGTTGCTGAAGTTGAACCAAAATGAGCTTGTCATCTGGCTTCTGCAACTTTTAACATGAAAAATCCAATGAGGAGAAGAAAAGCAAAGCCAAAGAGTCCATCCCAAAATCCGACAAACAAGCAAAATGAACAAAAAGCATTGAATTCAATTCTTTCTGATTTTAGAAACTGCATTAAAGAAGGGGTGCACCGGTCCTGGAGATACTGCAATACCAGGTCAATGCGTGGAGTGGACAGAGCAAGCTCTTTTTCCATCTCCCTGTTCTAAAAATCCATTTAATATATGGTCCCCAGATAGGGGACGTATCAGATATTAAACTGATAAGAACAGATACTACACTTGATCTTAGCCAAAAGGCCGAGAAGCGATAACCAGAATTGGTTTCCGACTACGGTGCCACCCAAGGATTCTGAAAAGTCCATTTGTGGAGATGGCCACCTGGACTCCCGTTAAGAAGACATGCTGTCAACCTCTAGATCCCTCACATGCCTGCACTTTTCGGCTTGCTGCTGCTGCAATTTACGCGTTTTAGATCTGCATAACTCCACCTCTTTTAGCACAGTACCCTCAACCCCCGGCTGTTCCCACCCGCCTCAACACCGTTGGAAGGGAGGAGAACCAATTAAGGCGGGGGGGGGGGGTGGAACGAGCAGCTGTCTACCCTTAGCAGGAGGGTTGCTGATTAATTACCTCTCCTGCTGCTGCTGCTGCTGGCTGTCCAGCAGCAGACTGAAGGTGGCTGCTGCTGTGCGCAGGTATATAAAGGCTCAGAGCCTATTATGACACGCGCAGCCAGCGTTCCATTGCCACATTCCGTCTACTGCAGGCGGGATACCTGGATGGCTGAATGTCACTGAGAAGCTCACAGAGACCGCCATAAGCAACAGTTTAAAAGAATGCCACAGACTAATCAACCAAACTTTTTGGGTTGGTTTCTCTTTTATAGTCTGCAGGCATTAAATGAAAGAAGTCAGTGTTCCAGCAGAGGGAGACAACGTTTCAGAAAAGGCATTGTAGCAAACCAAAAAAGAAATTTTAAGCGCAGCAGAGAAACCAGCTCACATACCTGTTAGCTCAGGTGAGTTTAAAAGGCTGCTGTTGATAACAAGGGCATTTGCTAAATAGATGGTGTGTGTGCAACAATATACTGAAAGGTCAATTATATTGTGCAGCTTATCTCACCACCTGTAGTTATTTAGGTGAAAGCTCCAAAATGCTTGCCTAATATGTCTGTTTATCCAAAAGGAAGTATAGAGGGAGAGCTAGATAGATAGCATTGCATTACATTACATTACATGGCAATGCAATGCACAGTTGCTGAACTTGAACCAAAATGAGCTTGTCATCTGGCTTCTGCAACTTTTAACATGAAAAATCCAATGAGGAGAAGAAAAGCAAAGCCAAAGAGTCCATCCCAAAATCTGACAAACAAGCAAAATGAACAAAAAGCATTGAATTCAATTCTTTCTGATTTTAGAAACTGCATTAAAGAAGGGGTGCACCGGTCCTGGAGATACTGCAATACCAGGTCAATGCGTGGAGTGGACAAAGCAAGCTCTTTTTCCATCTCCCTGTTCTAAAAATCCATTTAATATATGGTCCCCAGATAGGGGACGTATCAGATATTAAACTGATAAGAACAGATTTTTTTTTTTTTATCGAAAGCCCGAATTCGTGTACAAAACCCGAGTGCGCTTAAAAAAGTGACAAATGCCACAAAAAAAGTGCACTAGGATGCTGGTCTTCTTGAAACCCTCTCCAAAAGGAGAAGGGTCCCCCAAACCATTCCCCGTCCCTCCGAGCCAAAAGGCCACAGCGAGGAACAGGGACAAAAAGCCACCTCCAGCCGAAGCCAGAGGCGACCCAATCTTACCCCCAGCACCTGCCCGAGTTCTCACCCGAGCAAGGCACTGGGAGCCAAAGACTGTGCTCCCCTCCCGGAAGAGGGGAGCCAACAACGCTCTCCTCCCGAAAGAGGAGAGCCAGGGGGGTTCAGGGGGGAGCGGAACCTGATGGCCACACACTCCCCCCCTAGACCTGCCAAGAGAGGAACCCGTAAGGTAACCGCATCCCGACAAAATCCTAGTAGGACGTGACACACGTGAATAAGTGGACACACAGTGACAAAGAAATTAAATAAATAGTGAAGGTTTCACAGTATAATACTGCCCGGACCTTCGACCGGGAATTGAAAAATTCCCCATCCTAAGACCAGAAGGCCCGGAATAAGGGTGTGTGCAAAGAAAGAAAATTTGAAGTGCTTGTGCAAATGTGCCATAAACTCAAGTGGGGTTCCCAATCCCAGTGAGTTAAGGCACCCCAGGGTCACCACTCCTGGGGCACTTCACACTTCGGGCTTTCGATCTTCCCCGGCCCAATGGCGTCGATCCTGGGGGGCCATGCTTTCCACCAGATGACTATATTAGCCACCTGGCGTACTAACAAGCGCCTAAACCCCAGTGTGCATAATGTATCAATCTACTAGGGCGGCCAACATCCAAAACCGCCTTTTCGAAAGATACTACACTTGATCTTAGCCAAAAGGCCGAGAAGCGATAACCAGAATTGGTTTCCGACTACGGTGCCACCCAAGGATTCTGAAAAGTCCATTTGTGGAGATGGCCACCTGGACTCCCGTTAAGAAGACATGCTGTCAACCTCTAGATCCCTCACATGCCTGCACTTTTCGGCTTGCTGCTGCTGCAATCCACGCGTTTTAGATCTGCATAACTCCACCTCTTTTAGCACAGTACCCTCAACCCCCGGCTGTTCCCACCCGCCTCAACACCGTTGGAAGGGAGGAGAACCAATTAAGGCGGGGGGGGGGGTGGAACGAGCAGCTGTCTACCCTTAGCAGGAGGGTTGCTGATTAATTACCTCTCCTGCTGCTGCTGCTGCTGGCTGTCCAGCAGCAGACTGAAGGTGGCTGCTGCTGTGCGCAGGTATATAAAGGCTCAGAGCCTATTATGACACGCGCAGCCAGCGTTCCATTGCCACATTCCGTCTACTGCAGGCGGGATACCTGGATGGCTGAATGTCACTGAGAAGCTCACAGAGACCGCCATAAGCAACAGTTTAAAAGAATGCCACAGACTAATCAACCAAACTTTTTGGGTTGGTTTCTCTTTTATAGTCTGCAGGCATTAAATGAAAGAAGTCAGTGTTCCAGCAGAGGGAGACAACGTTTCAGAAAAGGCATTGTAGCAAACCAAAAAAGAAATTTTAAGCGCAGCAGAGTAACCAGCTCACATACCTGTTAGCTCAGGTGAGTTTAAAAGGCTGCTGTTGATAACAAGGGCATTTGCTAAATAGATGGTGTGTGTGCAACAATATACTGAAAGGTCAATTATATTGTGCAGCTTATCTCACCACCTGTAGTTATTTAGGTGAAAGCTCCAAAATGCTTGCCTAATATGTCTGTTTATCCAAAAGGAAGTATAGAGGGAGAGCTAGATAGATAGCATTGCATTACATTACATTACATGGCAATGCAATGCACAGTTGCTGAAGTTGAACCAAAATGAGCTTGTCATCTGGCTTCTGCAACTTTTAACATGAAAAATCCAATGAGGAGAAGAAAAGCAAAGCCAAAGAGTCCATCCCAAAATCCGACAAACAAGCAAAATGAACAAAAAGCATTGAATTCAATTCTTTCTGATTTTAGAAACTGCATTAAAGAAGGGGTGCACCGGTCCTGGAGATACTGCAATACCAGGTCAATGCGTGGAGTGGACAGAGCAAGCTCTTTTTCCATCTCCCTGTTCTAAAAATCCATTTAATATATGGTCCCCAGATAGGGGACGTATCAGATATAGTGTTGAGCCACCCCCGTAGTGTTCGGGTTCGGTTCGGTTCGTCGAACACCGGGATGTTCGAGGAACTGTTCGTCGAACTGTTCGTCGAACACCTTAGAACACCGTCGAACACCGTTAAAACCAATGGCAGGCAAACAAAAACACATAGAAACACATAGAAAACACCTGCAAAGGTGTCCAAAAGCTGACAAACTGCTCAGAAGACACTCTCTTTAAAAAAGCCGGCCGGCAAATTCAGCAGCGGCATACACCGGTACCCGACAATTTAGACAAGAAGGAATAGAGCATCACACATAGATTAGATAGATAGAAACATGTCAGTCACACATATAAGAAGCACAGTGACAGTGTTGGTTACTGCACTTGTCATTTAGTGTAAAGGATTTATTAAAAAAAATATTAGTGTTTTCATGCACCGTCTCTTTAAAAAAGCCGGCCGGCAATTCAGCATCTGTACCCGACAATTTAGAACAGAAAGAATAGAGCTTCACACATAGATTAGATAGATAGAAACATGTCAGTCACATATATAATAAGTACAGTGATAGTGTTGCTTACTGTACTTGTCATTTAGTGTAAAGGATTTATTTAAAAAAATAATAGTGTTTTCATGCACTGTCTCTTTAAAAAAGCCGGCCGGCAATTCAGCAGCGGTACCCGACAATTTATAACAGACAGAATAGAGCTTCACACATAGATTAGATAGATAGAAACATGTCAGTCACATATATATGAAGTACAGTGATAGTGTTGGTTACTGTACTTGTCATTTAGTATTAAAATAAAGGATTTATTATTAAAAAAATTGGCGTGGGGTTCCCCTTAATTTTAGGCTCTAGCGGAGGTTAAGCAGACGGCTGGGGCAGATGTTTGAAGCCTGGGAAGGGGGTAATACCCACGGAGCTTCCCAGGCTACTAATATCAGCCCCCAGCTGAATACATAGCCTTTACTAGCTATTAAAATGGGGGACCCCCCCAAAAAAATGACGTGGGGTCCCCCCTAATTTAATAGCTAGCAAAGGCTAGGCAGACAGCTGGGGGTTGATATTAATAGCCCAGGAAGGGAGCCATGAATATTGGCCCCCTCCCAGGCTAGAAACACCAGCCGTCAGCCGCCCCAGAAATGGCGCATTCATAGGATGCGCCAATTCTGGCACTTAGCCTCGCTCTTCCACGCTGCCCTGGTGCGGTGGCAGGGGGTAATAGGGTTGGGGTTGATGTCAGCTTATAATGCCAGCTGACATCAAGCCCAGGTTAGTAATGTAGAGGCGTCTATAAGACACCGCCATTACTAACCCCATAGTCAAAGTTAAAAAAAACACAAACACCCAGAATAAAGTCCTTTAATTGAAATAAAGACACAATCCTTTATTGTTCTAAATTAAACCATACTTACCATCACGCCCATTCCAGCTGAAGCCAACGATCTCCTGCAATAAAAGAAAAATAATAAAGCAACCTCATCCTTACGTTTCCATGGTTCCCACGACAGCTTCAGCTCTGCTACATCGAGATGACAGGCTGGACCGCAGCAGAACGCTGCCATCCAGCCTGTCATCCCGCAGACACTGAGAAGCGCAGGCTTGCTTGCGCTGCTCAGCGTCTCTCTGTGACGACATCCAGAAGAGCCGAGTTCATGTCCAATGAACTCGGCTCACCTCATGCACGTCACTGACAGCGTGGGAAAATTCTCACGCTGAAGCGCTGATTGCAGGAGAATTTTCCCACGCTGTCAGTGACGTGCAGGAGGTGAGCTGAGTTCATTGGACATGAGCTCACCTCATGCACATCACTGACAGCGTGGGAGAATTCTCCTGCACTCAGCACTTCAGCGTGAGAATTTTCCCACGCTGTCAGTGACGTGCATGAGGTGAGCCGAGTTCATTGGACATGACCTCGGCTCATCTGGATGCCGTCACAGCGAGACAGTGAGGAGCGCAAGCATGCCTGCGCTTCTCAGTGTCTGCGGGATGACAGACTGGATGGCAGCGTTCTGCTGCGGTCCAGCCAGTCATCTCGATGTAGCAGAGCTGAAGCTGTCGTGGGAACCATGGAAAGGTAAGGATGAGGTTGGTTTATTATTTTTCTTTTATTGCAGGAGATCGTTGGCTTCAGCTGGAATGGGTGTGATGGTAAGTATGGTTTAATTTAGAACAATAAAGAATTGTGTCTTTATTTCAATTAAAGGACTTTATTCTGGGTGTTGTGTTTTTTTTAAATACTTTACTAGAAATTCATGGCGGTCATGTCTAATACTGGCGTGACCCCATGAATTTTGGGCTTGGGGCCAGCTGATAATACCAAGCTGGCCCTAACCCCTTTATTACCCAGTGAGCCACCGCACCAGGGCCCTGGATGAGTTGGGCACAGCGCCAGAAGATGGCGCTTCTATGAAAGCGCCATTTTCCGGGGTGGCTGCGGACTGCAATTTGTAGCGGGGGGGGGCCCAGAAAGCTTGGGCCTCCCTGCGCTGCAGATTCCAGCCCCCAGCTGCCTAGTTGTACCTGGCTGGACACAAAAATAGGGCGAAGCCCCACGTACTTTTTTTTTTAATTATTTCATGAAATTCATGAAATAATTAAGAAAAAAAGGGCTTCCCTATATTGTTGTGTCCGGCCAGGTACAAATAGGCAGCTGGTGGATGGGGGCAGCCCGTTCCTGCCTGCTGTACCTGGCTGGACACAAATATAGTGCGAAGCCCCACTTAA
The DNA here is from genome assembly GCF_046119375.1 of Phyllobates terribilis. Classification (NCBI taxonomy): domain Eukaryota; kingdom Metazoa; phylum Chordata; class Amphibia; order Anura; family Dendrobatidae; genus Phyllobates; species Phyllobates terribilis. The sequence goes on along the minus strand of NW_027362898.1, from coordinate 32,638 downwards.
ATTTTTTTAAATTATTTCAGGAAATTCATGAAATAATTTAAAAAAAATTGACGTGGGGCTTCGCACTATATTTGTGTCCAGCCAGGTACAGCAGGCAGGAACGGGCTGCCCCCAACCACCAGCTGCCTATTTGTACCTGGCCGGACACAACAATATAGGGAAGCCCTTTTTTTCTTAATTATTTCATGAAATAATTTAAAGAAAATTGACGTGGGGCTTCGCCCTGTTTTTGTGTCCAGCCAGGTACAACTAGGCAGCTGGGGGCTGGAATCCGCAGCGCAGGGAGGCCCAAGCTTTCTGGGCCCCCCCCCGCTGCAAATTGCAGTCCGCAGCCATCCCGGAAAATGGCGCGTTCATAGAAGCGCCATCTTCTGGCGCTGTACCCAACTCATCCAGGGCCCTGATGCGGTGGCTCACTGGGTAATAAAGGGGTTAGGGCCAGCTTGGCATTATCAGCTGGCCCTAAGCCCGAAATTCATGGGGTCACGCCAATATTAGACATGACCACCATGAATTTCTAGTAAAGTATTTAAAAAAAACACAACACCCAGAAAAAAGTCCTTTAATTGAAATAAAGACACAATTCTTTATTGTTCTAAATTAAACCATACTTACCATCACACCCATTCCAGCTGAAGCCAACGATCTCCTGAAATAAAAGAAAAATAATAAAGCAACATCATCCTTACCTTTCCATGGTTCCCATGACAGCTTCAGCTCTGCTACATCGAGATGACAGGCTGGACCGCAGCAGAACGCTGCCATCCAGCCTGTCATCCCGCAGACACTGAGAAGCGCAGGCTTGCTTGCGCTCCACAGTGTCTCTCTGTGAGGGCATCCAGATGAGCCGAGTTAATGTCCAATGAACTCGGCTCACCTCATGCACGTCACTGACAGCGTGGGAAAATTCTCCTGCACTCAGCGCTTCAGCGTGGGAGAATTCTCACACTGAAGCGCTGAGTGCAGGAGAATTCTCCCACGCTGTCAGTGACGTGCAGGAGGTGAGCTGAGTTCATTGGACATGAGCTCACCTTATGCACGTCACTGACAGCGTGGGAAAATTTTCCTGCACTCACCGCTTCAGCGTGAGAATTTTCCCACGCTGTCAGTGACGTGCATGAGGTGAGCCGAGTTCATTGGACATGAACTCGGCTCATCTGGATGTCGTCACAGAGAGACGCTGAGCAGCGCAAGCAAGCCTGCGCTTCTCAGTGTCTGCGGGATGACAGGCTGGATGGCAGCGTTCTGCTGCGGTCCAGCCTGTCATCTCGATGTAGCAGAGCTGAAGCTGTCGTGGGAACCATGGAAAGGTAAGGATGAGGTTGCTTTATTATTTTTCTTTTATTGCAGGAGATCGTTGGCTTCAGCTGGAATGGGCGTGACGGTAAGTATGGTTTAATTTAGAACAATAAAGGATTGTGTCTTTATTTCAATTAAAGGACTTTATTCTGGGTGTTTGTGTTTTTTTTAACTTTGACTATGGGGTTAGTAATGGGGGTGTCTTATAGACGCCTCTCCATTACTAACCTGGGCTTGATGTCAGCTGGCATTATAAGCTGACATCAACCCCAACCCTATTACCCCCTGCCACCGCACCAGGGCAGCGTGGAAGAGCGAGGCTAAGTGCCAGAATTGGCGCATCCTATGAATGCGCCATTTCTGGGGCGGCTGACGGCTGGTGTTTCTAGCCTGGGAGGGGGCCAATATTCATGGCTCCCTTCCTGGGCTATTAATATCAGCCCCCAGCTGTCTGCCTAGCCTTTGCTAGCTATTAAATTAGGGGGGACCCCACGTCATTTTTTTTGGGGGGTCCCCCATTTTAATAGCTAGTAAAGGCTATGTATTCAGCTGGGGGCTGATATTAGTAGCCTGGGAAGCTCCGTGGGTATTACCCCCTTCCCAGGCTTCAAACATCTGCCCCAGCCGTCTGCTTAACCTCCGCTAGAGCCTAAAATTAAGGGGAACCCCACGCCTATTTTCTTAATAATAAATCCTTTATTTTAATACTAAATGACAAGTACAGTAACCAACACTATCACTGTACTTCATATATATGTGACTGACATGTTTCTATCTATCTAATCTATGTGTGAAGCTCTATTCTGTCTGTTATAAATTGTCGGGTACCGCTGCTGAATTGCCCGCCGGCTTTTTTAAAGAGACGGTGCATGAAAACACTATTATTTTTTTTGATAAATCCTTTACGCTAAATGACAAGTACAGTAAGCAACACTGTCACTGTACTTCATATATATGTGGCTGACATGTTTCTATCTATCTAATCTATGTGTGATTCTCTATTCTTTCTATTCTAAATTGTCGGGTACCGCTGCTGAATTGCCGGCCGGCTTTTTTAAAGAGACGGTGCATGAAAACACTATTATTTTTTTTGATAAATCCTTTACACTAAATGACAAGTACAGTAAGCAACACTGTCACTGTACTTCATATATATGTGGCTGACATGTTTCTATCTATCTAATCTATGTGTGAAGCTCTATTCTGTCTGTTATAAATTGTCGGGTACCGCTGCTGAATTGCCCGCCGGCTTTTTTAAAGAGACGGTGCATGAAAACACTATTATTTTTTTTGATAAATCCTTTACGCTAAATGACAAGTACAGTAAGCAACACTGTCACTGTACTTCATATATATGTGGCTGACATGTTTCTATCTATCTAATCTATGTGTGATTCTCTATTCTTTCTATTCTAAATTGTCGGGTACCGCTGCTGAATTGCCGGCCGGCTTTTTTAAAGAGACGGTGCATGAAAACACTATTATTTTTTTTGATAAATCCTTTACGCTAAATGACAAGTACAGTAAGCAACACTGTCACTGTACTTCATATATATGTGACTGACATGTTTATATCTATCTAATCTATGTGTGAAGCTCTATTCTTTCGGTTCTAAATTGTCGGGTACCGGTGTATGCCGCTGATGAATTGCCGGCTTTTCATGTTTCACTGTTGGCACTGTTCCCATCGATTTGGGCAATCACTGTAATGCCACAACCACCATGGCTGCGGCATTACAGTGAGTGGCAGACAATCCCTGCATGATTGGTGCTCTAAATAGCGCCAGACATGCAGGACACGCTTTTGGTGCACGAACAGTTATCGAACATAACCTCGAACAGCCGAATTTTTTGCAAATCGTTCGGGTTCGTGGAACAACTCGAACACCGCCCAAAACAGCTCGAATTTGAGATTGGCGAACAGTTCTAGTCGAACACCGCTCATCTCTAATCAGATATTAAACTGATAAGAACAGATACTACACTTGATCTTAGCCAAAAGGCCGAGAAGCGATAACCAGAATTGGTTTCCGACTACGGTGCCACCCAAGGATTCTGAAAAGTCCATTTGTGGAGATGGCCACCTGGACTCCCGTTAAGAAGACATGCTGTCAACCTCTAGATCCCTCACATGCCTGCACTTTTCGGCTTGCTGCTGCTGCAATCCACGCGTTTTAGATCTGCATAACTCCACCTCTTTTAGCACAGTACCCTCAACCCCCGGCTGTTCCCACCCGCCTCAACACCGTTGGAAGGGAGGAGAACCAATTAAGGCGGGGGGGGGGGGTGGAACGAGCAGCTGTCTACCCTTAGCAGGAGGGTTGCTGATTAATTACCTCTCCTGCTGCTGCTGCTGCTGGCTGTCCAGCAGCAGACTGAAGGTGGCTGCTGCTGTGCGCAGGTATATAAAGGCTCAGAGCCTATTATGACACGCGCAGCCAGCGTTCCATTGCCACATTCCGTCTACTGCAGGCGGGATACCTGGATGGCTGAATGTCACTGAGAAGCTCACAGAGACCGCCATAAGCAACAGTTTAAAAGAATGCCACAGACTAATCAACCAAACTTTTTGGGTTGGTTTCTCTTTTATAGTCTGCAGGCATTAAATGAAAGAAGTCAGTGTTCCAGCAGAGGGAGACAACGTTTCAGAAAAGGCATTGTAGCAAACCAAAAAAGAAATTTTAAGCGCAGCAGAGTAACCAGCTCACATACCTGTTAGCTCAGGTGAGTTTAAAAGGCTGCTGTTGATAACAAGGGCATTTGCTAAATAGATGGTGTGTGTGCAACAATATACTGAAAGGTCAATTATATTGTGCAGCTTATCTCACCACCTGTAGTTATTTAGGTGAAAGCTCCAAAATGCTTGCCTAATATGTCTGTTTATCCAAAAGGAAGTATAGAGGGAGAGCTAGATAGATAGCATTGCATTACATTACATTACATGGCAATGCAATGCACAGTTGCTGAAGTTGAACCAAAATGAGCTTGTCATCTGGCTTCTGCAACTTTTAACATGAAAAATCCAATGAGGAGAAGAAAAGCAAAGCCAAAGAGTCCATCCCAAAATCCGACAAACAAGCAAAATGAACAAAAAGCATTGAATTCAATTCTTTCTGATTTTAGAAACTGCATTAAAGAAGGGGTGCACCGGTCCTGGAGATACTGCAATACCAGGTCAATGCGTGGAGTGGACAGAGCAAGCTCTTTTTCCATCTCCCTGTTCTAAAAATCCATTTAATATATGGTCCCCAGATAGGGGACGTATCAGATATTAAACTGATAAGAACAGATACTACACTTGATCTTAGCCAAAAGGCCGAGAAGCGATAACCAGAATTGGTTTCCGACTACGATGCCACCCAAGGATTCTGAAAAGTCCATTTGTGGAGATGGCCACCTGGACTCCCGTTAAGAAGACATGCTGTCAACCTCTAGATCCCTCACATGCCTGCACTTTTCGGCTTGCTGCTGCTGCAATCCACGCGTTTTAGATCTGCATAACTCCACCTCTTTTAGCACAGTACCCTCAACCCCCGGCTGTTCCCACCCGCCTCAACACCGTTGGAAGGGAGGAGAACCAATTAAGGCGGGGGGGGGGGTGGAACGAGCAGCTGTCTACCCTTAGCAGGAGGGTTGCTGATTAATTACCTCTCCTGCTGCTGCTGCTGCTGGCTGTCCAGCAGCAGACTGAAGGTGGCTGCTGCTGTGCGCAGGTATTTAAAGGCTCAGAGCCTATTATGACACGCGCAGCCAGCGTTCCATTGCCACATTCCGTCTACTGCAGGCGGGATACCTGGATGGCTGAATGTCACTGAGAAGCTCACAGAGACCGCCATAAGCAACAGTTTAAAAGAATGCCACAGACTAATCAACCAAACTTTTTGGGTTGGTTTCTCTTTTATAGTCTGCAGGCATTAAATGAAAGAAGTCAGTGTTCCAGCAGAGGGAGACAACGTTTCAGAAAAGGCATTGTAGCAAACCAAAAAAGAAATTTTAAGCGCAGCAGAGTAACCAGCTCACATACCTGTTAGCTCAGGTGAGTTTAAAAGGCTGCTGTTGATAACAAGGGCATTTGCTAAATAGATGGTGTGTGTGCAACAATATACTGAAAGGTTAATTATATTGTGCAGCTTATCTCACCACCTGTAGTTATTTAGGTGAAAGCTCCAAAATGCTTGCCTAATATGTCTGTTTATCCAAAAGGAAGTATAGAGGGAGAGCTAGATAGATAGCATTGCATTACATTACATTACATGGCAATGCAATGCACAGTTGCTGAAGTTGAACCAAAATGAGCTTGTCATCTGGCTTCTGCAACTTTTAACATGAAAAATCCAATGAGGAGAAGAAAAGCAAAGCCAAAGAGTCCATCCCAAAATCCGACAAACAAGCAAAATGAACAAAAAGCATTGAATTCAATTCTTTCTGATTTTAGAAACTGCATTAAAGAAGGGGTGCACCGGTCCTGGAGATACTGCAATACCAGGTCAATGCGTGGAGTGGACAGAGCAAGCTCTTTTTCCATCTCCCTGTTCTAAAAATCCATTTAATATATGGTCCCCAGATAGGGGACGTATCAGATATTAAACTGATAAGAACAGATACTACACTTGATCTTAGCCAAAAGGCCGAGAAGCGATAACCAGAATTGGTTTCCGACTACGGTGCCACCCAAGGATTCTGAAAAGTCCATTTGTGGAGATGGCCACCTGGACTCCCGTTAAGAAGACATGCTGTCAACCTCTAGATCCCTCACATGCCTGCACTTTTCGGCTTGCTGCTGCTGCAATCCACGCGTTTTAGATCTGCATAACTCCACCTCTTTTAGCACAGTACCCTCAACCCCCGGCTGTTCCCACCCGCCTCAACACCGTTGGAAGGGAGGAGAACCAATTAAGGCGGGGGGGGGGGGGTGGAACGAGCAGCTGTCTACCCTTAGCAGGAGGGTTGCTGATTAATTACCTCTCCTGCTGCTGCTGCTGCTAGCTGTCCAGCAGCAGACTGAAGGTGGCTGCTGCTGTGCGCAGGTATATAAAGGCTCAGAGCCTATTATGACACGCGCAGCCAGCGTTCCATTGCCACATTCCGTCTACTGCAGGCGGGATACCTGGATGGCTGAATGTCACTGAGAAGCTCACAGAGACCGCCATAAGCAACAGTTTAAAAGAATGCCACAGACTAATCAACCAAACTTTTTGGGTTGGTTTCTCTTTTATAGTCTGCAGGCATTAAATGAAAGAAGTCAGTGTTCCAGCAGAGGGAGACAACGTTTCAGAAAAGGCATTGTAGCAAACCAAAAAAGAAATTTTAAGCGCAGCAGAGTAACCAGCTCACATACCTGTTAGCTCAGGTGAGTTTAAAAGGCTGCTGTTGATAACAAGGGCATTTGCTAAATAGATGGTGTGTGTGCAACAATATACTGAAAGGTCAATTGTATTGTGCAGCTTATCTCACCACCTGTAGTTATTTAGGTGAAAGCTCCAAAATGCTTGCCTAATATGTCTGTTTATCCAAAAGGAAGTATAGAGGGAGAGCTAGATAGATAGCATTGCATTACATTACATTACATGGCAATGCAATGCACAGTTGCTGAAGTTGAACCAAAATGAGCTTGTCATCTGGCTTCTGCAACTTTTAACATGAAAAATCCAATGAGGAGAAGAAAAGCAAAGCCAAAGAGTCCATCCCAAAATCCGACAAACAAGCAAAATGAACAAAAAGCATTGAATTCAATTCTTTCTGATTTTAGAAACTGCATTAAAGAAGGGGTGCACCGGTCCTGGAGATACTGCAATACCAGGTCAATGCGTGGAGTGGACAGAGCAAGCTCTTTTTCCATCTCCCTGTTCTAAAAATCCATTTAATATATGGTCCCCAGATAGGGGACGTATCAGATATTAAACTGATAAGAACAGATACTACACTTGATCTTAGCCAAAAGGCCGAGAAGCGATAACCAGAATTGGTTTCCGACTACGATGCCACCCAAGGATTCTGAAAAGTCCATTTGTGGAGATGGCCACCTGGACTCCCGTTAAGAAGACATGCTGTCAACCTCTAGATCCCTCACATGCCTGCACTTTTCGGCTTGCTGCTGCTGCAATCCACGCGTTTTAGATCTGCATAACTCCACCTCTTTTAGCACAGTACCCTCAACCCCCGGCTGTTCCCACCCGCCTCAACACCGTTGGAAGGGAGGAGAACCAATTAAGGCGGGGGGGGGGGTGGAACGAGCAGCTGTCTACCCTTAGCAGGAGGGTTGCTGATTAATTACCTCTCCTGCTGCTGCTGCTGCTGGCTGTCCAGCAGCAGACTGAAGGTGGCTGCTGCTGTGCGCAGGTATCTAAAGGCTCAGAGCCTATTATGACACGCGCAGCCAGCGTTCCATTGCCACATTCCGTCTACTGCAGGCGGGATACCTGGATGGCTGAATGTCACTGAGAAGCTCACAGAGACCGCCATAAGCAACAGTTTAAAAGAATGCCACAGACTAATCAACCAAACTTTTTGGGTTGGTTTCTCTTTTATAGTCTGCAGGCATTAAATGAAAGAAGTCAGTGTTCCAGCAGAGGGAGACAACGTTTCAGAAAAGGCATTGTAGCAAACCAAAAAAGAAATTTTAAGCGCAGCAGAGTAACCAGCTCACATACCTGTTAGCTCAGGTGAGTTTAAAAGGCTGCTGTTGATAACAAGGGCATTTGCTAAATAGATGGTGTGTGTGCAACAATATACTGAAAGGTCAATTATATTGTGCAGCTTATCTCACCACCTGTAGTTATTTAGGTGAAAGCTCCAAAATGCTTGCCTAATATGTCTGTTTATCCAAAAGGAAGTATAGAGGGAGAGCTAGATAGATAGCATTGCATTACATTACATTACATGGCAATGCAATGCACAGTTGCTGAAGTTGAACCAAAATGAGCTTGTCATCTGGCTTCTGCAACTTTTAACATGAAAAATCCAATGAGGAGAAGAAAAGCAAAGCCAAAGAGTCCATCCCAAAATCCGACAAACAAGCAAAATGAACAAAAAGCATTGAATTCAATTCTTTCTGATTTTAGAAACTGCATTAAAGAAGGGGTGCACCGGTCCTGGAGATACTGCAATACCAGGTCAATGCGTGGAGTGGACAGAGCAAGCTCTTTTTCCATCTCCCTGTTCTAAAAATCCATTTAATATATGGTCCCCAGATAGGGGACGTATCAGATATTAAACTGATAAGAACAGATACTACACTTGATCTTAGCCAAAAGGCCGAGAAGCGATAACCAGAATTGGTTTCCGACTACGGTGCCACCCAAGGATTCTGAAAAGTCCATTTGTGGAGATGGCCACCTGGACTCCCGTTAAGAAGACATGCTGTCAACCTCTAGATCCCTCACATGCCTGCACTTTTCGGCTTGCTGCTGCTGCAATCCACGCGTTTTAGATCTGCATAACTCCACCTCTTTTAGCACAGTACCCTCAACCCCCGGCTGTTCCCACCCGCCTCAACACCGTTGGAAGGGAGGAGAACCAATTAAGGCGGGGGGGGGGGGGGGTGGAACGAGCAGCTGTCTACCCTTAGCAGGAGGGTTGCTGATTAATTACCTCTCCTGCTGCTGCTGCTGCTAGCTGTCCAGCAGCAGACTGAAGGTGGCTGCTGCTGTGCGCAGGTATATAAAGGCTCAGAGCCTATTATGACACGCGCAGCCAGCGTTCCATTGCCACATTCCGTCTACTGCAGGCGGGATACCTGGATGGCTGAATGTCACTGAGAAGCTCACAGAGACCGCCATAAGCAACAGTTTAAAAGAATGCCACAGACTAATCAACCAAACTTTTTGGGTTGGTTTCTCTTTTATAGTCTGCAGGCATTAAATGAAAGAAGTCAGTGTTCCAGCAGAGGGAGACAACGTTTCAGAAAAGGCATTGTAGCAAACCAAAAAAGAAATTTTAAGCGCAGCAGAGTAACCAGCTCACATACCTGTTAGCTCAGGTGAGTTTAAAAGGCTGCTGTTGATAACAAGGGCATTTGCTAAATAGATGGTGTGTGTGCAACAATATACTGAAAGGTCAATTATATTGTGCAGCTTATCTCACCACCTGTAGTTATTTAGGTGAAAGCTCCAAAATGCTTGCCTAATATGTCTGTTTATCCAAAAGGAAGTATAGAGGGAGAGCTAGATAGATAGCATTGCATTACATTACATTACATGGCAATGCAATGCACAGTTGCTGAAGTTGAACCAAAATGAGCTTGTCATCTGGCTTCTGCAACTTTTAACATGAAAAATCCAATGAGGAGAAGAAAAGCAAAGCCAAAGAGTCCATCCCAAAATCCGACAAACAAGCAAAATGAACAAAAAGCATTGAATTCAATTCTTTCTGATTTTAGAAACTGCATTAAAGAAGGGGTGCACCGGTCCTGGAGATACTGCAATACCAGGTCAATGCGTGGAGTGGACAGAGCAAGCTCTTTTTCCATCTCCCTGTTCTAAAAATCCATTTAATATATGGTCCCCAGATAGGGGACGTATCAGATATTAAACTGATAAGAACAGATACTACACTTGATCTTAGCCAAAAGGCCGAGAAGCGATAACCAGAATTGGTTTCCGACTACGGTGCCACCCAAGGATTCTGAAAAGTCCATTTGTGGAGATGGCCACCTGGACTCCCGTTAAGAAGACATGCTGTCAACCTCTAGATCCCTCACATGCCTGCACTTTTCGGCTTGCTGCTGCTGCAATCCACGCGTTTTAGATCTGCATAACTCCACCTCTTTTAGCACAGTACCCTCAACCCCCGGCTGTTCCCACCCGCCTCAACACCGTTGGAAGGGAGGAGAACCAATTAAGGCGGGGGGGGGGGGTGGAACGAGCAGCTGTCTACCCTTAGCAGGAGGGTTGCTGATTAATTACCTCTCCTGCTGCTGCTGCTGCTGGCTGTCCAGCAGCAGACTGAAGGTGGCTGCTGCTGTGCGCAGGTATATAAAGGCTCAGAGCCTATTATGACACGCGCAGCCAGCGTTCCATTGCCACATTCCGTCTACTGCAGGCGGGATACCTGGATGGCTGAATGTCACTGAGAAGCTCACAGAGACCGCCATAAGCAACAGTTTAAAAGAATGCCACAGACTAATCAACCAAACTTTTTGGGTTGGTTTCTCTTTTATAGTCTGCAGGCATTAAATGAAAGAAGTCAGTGTTCCAGCAGAGGGAGACAACGTTTCAGAAAAGGCATTGTAGCAAACCAAAAAAGAAATTTTAAGCGCAGCAGAGTAACCAGCTCACATACCTGTTAGCTCAGGTGAGTTTAAAAGGCTGCTGTTGATAACAAGGGCATTTGCTAAATAGATGGTGTGTGTGCAACAATATACTGAAAGGTCAATTATATTGTGCAGCTTATCTCACCACCTGTAGTTATTTAGGTGAAAGCTCCAAAATGCTTGCCTAATATGTCTGTTTATCCAAAAGGAAGTATAGAGGGAGAGCTAGATAGATAGCATTGCATTACATTACATTACATGGCAATGCAATGCACAGTTGCTGAAGTTGAACCAAAATGAGCTTGTCATCTGGCTTCTGCAACTTTTAACATGAAAAATCCAATGAGGAGAAGAAAAGCAAAGCCAAAGAGTCCATCCCAAAATCCGACAAACAAGCAAAATGAACAAAAAGCATTGAATTCAATTCTTTCTGATTTTAGAAACTGCATTAAAGAAGGGGTGCACCGGTCCTGGAGATACTGCAATACCAGGTCAATGCGTGGAGTGGACAGAGCAAGCTCTTTTTCCTTCTCCCTGTTCTAAAAATCCATTTAATATATGGTCCCCAGATAGGGGACGTATCAGATATTAAACTGATAAGAACAGATACTACACTTGATCTTAGCCAAAAGGCCGAGAAGCGATAACCAGAATTGGTTTCCGACTACGGTGCCATCCAAGGATTCTGAAAAGTCCATTTGTGGAGATGGCCACCTGGACTCCCGTTAAGAAGACATGCTGTCAACCTCTAGATCCCTCACATGCCTGCACTTTTCGGCTTGCTGCTGCTGCAATCCACGCGTTTTAGATCTGCATAACTCCACCTCTTTTAGCACAGTACCCTCAACCCCCGGCTATTCCCACCCGCCTCAACACCGTTGGAAGGGAGGAGAACCAATTAAGGCGGGGGGGGGGGGGGGTGGAACGAGCAGCTGTCTACCCTTAGCAGGAGGGTTGCTGATTAATTACCTCTCCTGCTGCTGCTGCTGCTGGCTGTCCAGCAGCAGACTGAAGGTGGCTGCTGCTGTGCGCAGGTATATAAAGGCTCAGAGCCTATTATGACACGCGCAGCCAGCGTTCCATTGCCACATTCCGTCTACTGCAGGCGGGATACCTGGATGGCTGAATGTCACTGAGAAGCTCACAGAGACCGCCATAAGCAACAGTTTAAAAGAATGCCACAGACTAATCAACCAAACTTTTTGGGTTGGTTTCTCTTTTATAGTCTGCAGGCATTAAATGAAAGAAGTCAGTGTTCCAGCAGAGGGAGACAACGTTTCAGAAAAGGCATTGTAGCAAACCAAAAAATAAATTTTAAGCGCAGCAGAGTAACCAGCTCACATACCTGTTAGCTCAGGTGAGTTTAAAAGGCTGCTGTTGATAACAAGGGCATTTGCTAAATAGATGGTGTGTGTGCAACAATATACTGAAAGGTCAATTATATTGTGCAGCTTATCTCACCACCTGTAGTTATTTAGGTGAAAGCTCCAAAATGCTTGCCTAATATGTCTGTTTATCCAAAAGGAAGTATAGAGGGAGAGCTAGATAGATAGCATTGCATTACATTACATTACATGGCAATGCAATGCACAGTTGCTGAAGTTGAACCAAAATGAGCTTGTCATCTGGCTTCTGCAACTTTTAACATGAAAAATCCAATGAGGAGAAGAAAAGCAAAGCCAAAGAGTCCATCCCAAAATCCGACAAACAAGCAAAATGAACAAAAAGCATTGAATTCAATTCTTTCTGATTTTAGAAACTGCATTAAAGAAGGGGTGCACCGGTCCTGGAGATACTGCAATACCAGGTCAATGCGTGGAGTGGACAGAGCAAGCTCTTTTTCCATCTCCCTGTTCTAAAAATCCATTTAATATATGGTCCCCAGATAGGGGACGTATCAGATATTAAACTGATAAGAACAGATACTACACTTGATCTTAGCCAAAAGGCCGAGAAGCGATAACCAGAATTGGTTTCCGACTACGGTGCCACCCAAGGATTCTGAAAAGTCCATTTGTGGAGATGGCCACCTGGACTCCCGTTAAGAAGACATGCTGTCAACCTCTAGATCCCTCACATGCCTGCACTTTTCGGCTTGCTGCTGCTGCAATCCACGCGTTTTAGATCTGCATAACTCCACCTCTTTTAGCACAGTACCCTCAACCCCCGGCTGTTCCCACCCGCCTCAACACCGTTGGAAGGGAGGAGAACCAATTAAGGCGGGGGGGGGGTGGAACGAGCAGCTGTCTACCCTTAGCAGGAGGGTTGCTGATTAATTACCTCTCCTGCTGCTGCTGCTGCTGGCTGTCCAGCAGCAGACTGAAGGTGGCTGCTGCTGTGCGCAGGTATATAAAGGCTCAGAGCCTATTATGACACGCGCAGCCAGCGTTCCATTGCCACATTCCGTCTACTGCAGGCGGGATACCTGGATGGCTGAATGTCACTGAGAAGCTCACAGAGACCGCCATAAGCAACAGTTTAAAAGAATGCCACAGACTAATCAACCAAACTTTTTGGGTTGGTTTCTCTTTTATAGTCTGCAGGCATTAAATGAAAGAAGTCAGTGTTCCAGCAGAGGGAGACAACGTTTCAGAAAAGGCATTGTAGCAAACCAAAAAAGAAATTTTAAGCGCAGCAGAGTAACCAGCTCACATACCTGTTAGCTCAGGTGAGTTTAAAAGGCTGCTGTTGATAACAAGGGCATTTGCTAAATAGATGGTGTGTGTGCAACAATATACTGAAAGGTCAATGCTCCAAAATGCTTGCCTAATATGTCTGTTTATCCAAAAGGAAGTATAGAGGGAGAGCTAGATAGATAGCATTGCATTACATTACATTACATGGCAATGCAATGCACAGTTGCTGAAGTTGAACCAAAATGAGCTTGTCATCTGGCTTCTGCAACTTTTAACATGAAAAATCCAATGAGGAGAAGAAAAGCAAAGCCAAAGAGTTCATCCCAAAATCCGACAAACAAGCAAAATGAACAAAAAGCATTGAATTCAATTCTTTCTGATTTTAGAAACTGCATTAAAGAAGGGGTGCAGCGGTCCTGGAGATACTGCAATACCAGGTCAATGCGTGGAGTGGACAGAGCAAGCTCTTTTTCCATCTCCCTGTTCTAAAAATCCATTTAATATATGGTCCCCAGATAGGGGACGTATCAGATATTAAACTGATAAGAACAGATACTACACTTGATCTTAGCCAAAAGGCCGAGAAGCGATAACCAGAATTGGTTTCCGACTACGGTGCCACCCAAGGATTCTGAAAAGTCCATTTGTGGAGATGGCCACCTGGACTCCCGTTAAGAAGACATGCTGTCAACCTCTAGATCCCTCACATGCCTGCACTTTTCGGCTTGCTGCTGCTGCAATCCACGCGTTTTAGATCTGCATAACTCCACCTCTTTTAGCACAGTACCCTCAACCCCCGGCTGTTCCCACCCGTCTCAACACCGTTGGAAGGGAGGAGAACCAATTAAGGCGGGGGGGGGGGTGGAAGGAGCAGCTGTCTACCCTTAGCAGGAGGGTTGCTGATTAATTACCTCTCCTGCTGCTGCTGGCTGTCCAGCAGCAGACTGAAGGTGGCTGCTGCTGTGCGCAGGTATATAAAGGCTCAGAGCCTATTATGACACGCGCAGCCAGCGTTCCATTGCCACATTCCGTCTACTGCAGGCGGGATACCTGGATGGCTGAATGTCACTGAGAAGCTCACAGAGACCGCCATAAGCAACAGTTTAAAAGAATGCCACAGACTAATCAACCAAACTTTTTGGGTTGGTTTCTCTTTTATAGTCTGCAGGCATTAAATGAAAGAAGTCAGTGTTCCAGCAGAGGGAGACAACGTTTCAGAAAAGGCATTGTAGCAAACCAAAAAAGAAATTTTAAGCGCAGCAGAGTAACCAGCTCACATACCTGTTAGCTCAGGTGAGTTTAAAAGGCTGCTGTTGATAACAAGGGCATTTGCTAAATAGATGGTGTGTGTGCAACAATATACTGAAAGGTCAATTATATTGTGCAGCTTATCTCACCACCTGTAGTTATTTAGGTGAAAGCTCCAAAATGCTTGCCTAATATGTCTGTTTATCCAAAAGGAAGTATAGAGGGAGAGCTAGATAGATAGCATTGCATTACATTACATTACATGGCAATGCAATGCACAGTTGCTGAAGTTGAACCAAAATGAGCTTGTCATCTGGCTTCTGCAATTTTTAACATGAAAAATCCAATGAGGAGAAGAAAAGCAAAGCCAAAGAGTCCATCCCAAAATCCGACAAACAAGCAAAATGAACAAAAAGCATTGAATTCAATTCTTTCTGATTTTAGAAACTGCATTAAAGAAGGGGTGCACCGGTCCTGGAGATACTGCAATACCAGGTCAATGCGTGGAGTGGACAGAGCAAGCTCTTTTTCCATCTCCCTGTTCTAAAAATCCATTTAATATATGGTCCCCAGATAGGGGACGTATCAGATATTAAACTGATAAGAACAGATACTACACTTGATCTTAGCCAAAAGGCCGAGAAGCGATAACCAGAATTGGTTTCCGACTACGGTGCCACCCAAGGATTCTGAAAAGTCCATTTGTGGAGATGGCCACCTGGACTCCCGTTAAGAAGACATGCTGTCAACCTCTAGATCCCTCACATGCCTGCACTTTTCGGCTTGCTGCTGCTGCAATCCACGCGTTTTAGATCTGCATAACTCCACCTCTTTTAGCACAGTACCCTCAACCCCCGGCTGTTCCCACCCGCCTCAACACCGTTGGAAGGGAGGAGAACCAATTAAGGCGGGGGGGGGGGGTGGAACGAGCAGCTGTCTACCCTTAGCAGGAGGGTTGCTGATTAATTACCTCTCCTGCTGCTGCTGCTGCTGGCTGTCCAGCAGCAGACTGAAGGTGGCTGCTGCTGTGCGCAGGTATATAAAGGCTCAGAGCCTATTATGACACGCGCAGCCAGCGTTCCATTGCCACATTCCGTCTACTGCAGGCGGGATACCTGGATGGCTGAATGTCACTGAGAAGCTCACAGAGACCGCCATAAGCAACAGTTTAAAAGAATGCCACAGACTAATCAACCAAACTTTTTGGGTTGGTTTCTCTTTTATAGTCTGCAGGCATTAAATGAAAGAAGTCAGTGTTCCAGCAGAGGGAGACAACGTTTCAGAAAAGGCATTATAGCAAACCAAAAAAGAAATTTTAAGCGCAGCAGAGTAACCAGCTCACATACCTGTTAGCTCAGGTGAGTTTAAAAGGCTGCTGTTGATAACAAGGGCATTTGCTAAATAGATGGTGTGTGTGCAACAATATACTGAAAGGTCAATTATATTGTGCAGCTTATCTCACCACCTGTAGTTATTTAGGTGAAAGCTCCAAAATGCTTGCCTAATATGTCTGTTTATCCAAAAGGAAGTATAGAGGGAGAGCTAGATAGATAGCATTGCATTACATTACATTACATGGCAATGCAATGCACAGTTGCTGAAGTTGAACCAAAATGAGCTTGTCATCTGGCTTCTGCAACTTTTAACATGAAAAATCCAATGAGGAGAAGAAAAGCAAAGCCAAAGAGTCCATCCCAAAATCCGACAAACAAGCAAAATGAACAAAAAGCATTGAATTCAATTCTTTCTGATTTTAGAAACTGCATTAAAGAAGGGGTGCACCGGTCCTGGAGATACTGCAATACCAGGTCAATGCGTGGAGTGGACAGAGCAAGCTCTTTTTCCATCTCCCTGTTCTAAAAATCCATTTAATATATGGTCCCCAGATAGGGGACGTATCAGATATTAAACTGATAAGAACAGATACTACACTTGATCTTAGCCAAAAGGCCGAGAAGCGATAACCAGAATTGGTTTCCGACTATGGTGCCACCCAAGGATTCTGAAAAGTCCATTTGTGGAGATGGCCACCTGGACTCCCGTTAAGAAGACATGCTGTCAACCTCTAGATCCCTCACATGCCTGCACTTTTCGGCTTGCTGCTGCTGCAATCCACGCGTTTTAGATCTGCATAACTCCACCTCTTTTAGCACAGTACCCTCAACCCCCGGCTGTTCCCACCCGCCTCAACACCGTTGGAAGGGAGGAGAACCAATTAAGGCGGGGGGGGGGTGGAACGAGCAGCTGTCTACCCTTAGCAGGAGGGTTGCTGATTAATTACCTCTCCTGCTGCTGCTGCTGCTGGCTGTCCAGCAGCAGACTGAAGGTGGCTGCTGCTGTGCGCAGGTATATAAAGGCTCAGAGCCTATTATGACACGCGCAGCCAGCGTTCCATTGCCACATTCCGTCTACTGCAGGCGGGATACCTGGATGGCTGAATGTCACTGAGAAGCTCACAGAGACCGCCATAAGCAACAGTTTAAAAGAATGCCACAGACTAATCAACCAAACTTTTTGGGTTGGTTTCTCTTTTATAGTCTGCAGGCATTAAATGAAAGAAGTCAGTGTTCCAGCAGAGGGAGACAACGTTTCAGAAAAGGCATTGTAGCAAACCAAAAAAGAAATTTTAAGCGCAGCAGAGTAACCAGCTCACATACCTGTTAGCTCAGGTGAGTTTAAAAGGCTGCTGTTGATAACAAGGGCATTTGCTAAATAGATGGTGTGTGTGCAACAATATACTGAAAGGTCAATTATATTGTGCAGCTTATCTCACCACCTGTAGTTATTTAGGTGAAAGCTCCAAAATGCTTGCCTAATATGTCTGTTTATCCAAAAGGAAGTATAGAGGGAGAGCTAGATAGATAGCATTGCATTACATTACATTACATGGCAATGCAATGCACAGTTGCTGAAGTTGAACCAAAATGAGCTTGTCATCTGGCTTCTGCAACTTTTAACATGAAAAATCCAATGAGGAGAAGAAAAGCAAAGCCAAAGAGTCCATCCCAAAATCCGACAAACAAGCAAAATGAACAAAAAGCATTGAATTCAATTCTTTCTGATTTTAGAAACTGCATTAAAGAAGGGGTGCACCGGTCCTGGAGATACTGCAATACCAGGTCAATGCGTGGAGTGGACAGAGCAAGCTCTTTTTCCATCTCCCTGTTCTAAAAATCCATTTAATATATGGTCCCCAGATAGGGGACGTATCAGATATTAAACTGATAAGAACAGATACTACACTTGATCTTAGCCAAAAGGCCGAGAAGCGATAACCAGAATTGGTTTCCGACTACGATGCCACCCAAGGATTCTGAAAAGTCCATTTGTGGAGATGGCCACCTGGACTCCCGTTAAGAAGACATGCTGTCAACCTCTAGATCCCTCACATGCCTGCACTTTTCGACTTGCTGCTGCTGCAATCCACGCGTTTTAGATCTGCATAACTCCACCTCTTTTAGCACAGTACCCTCAACCCCCGGCTGTTCCCACCCGCCTCAACACCGTTGGAAGGGAGGAGAACCAATTAAGGCGGGGGGGGGGGTGGAACGAGCAGCTGTCTACCCTTAGCAGGAGGGTTGCTGATTAATTACCTCTCCTGCTGCTGCTGCTGCTGGCTGTCCAGCAGCAGACTGAAGGTGGCTGCTGCTGTGCGCAGGTATATAAAGGCTCAGAGCCTATTATGACACGCGCAGCCAGCGTTCCATTGCCACATTCCGTCTACTGCAGGCGGGATACCTGGATGGCTGAATGTCCCTGAGAAGCTCACAGAGACCGCCATAAGCAACAGTTTAAAAGAATGCCACAAACTAATCAACCAAACTTTTTGGGTTGGTTTCTCTTTTATAGTCTGCAGGCATTAAATGAAAGAAGTCAGTGTTCCAGCAGAGGGAGACAACGTTTCAGAAAAGGCATTGTAGCAAACCAAAAAAGAAATTTTAAGCGCAGCAGAGTAACCAGCTCACATACCTGTTAGCTCAGGTGAGTTTAAAAGGCTGCTGTTGATAACAAGGGCATTTGCTAAATAGATGGTGTGTGTGCAACAATATACTGAAAGGTCAATTATATTGTGCAGCTTATCTCACCACCTGTAGTTATTTAGGTGAAAGCTCCAAAATGCTTGCCTAATATGTCTGTTTATCCAAAAGGAAGTATAGAGGGAGAGCTAGATAGATAGCATTGCATTACATTACATTACATGGCAATGCAATGCACAGTTGCTGAAGTTGAACCAAAATGAGCTTGTCATCTGGCTTCTGCAACTTTTAACATGAAAAATCCAATGAGGAGAAGAAAAGCAAAGCCAAAGAGTCCATCCCAAAATCCGACAAACAAGCAAAATGAACAAAAAGCATTGAATTCAATTCTTTCTGATTTTAGAAACTGCATTAAAGAAGGGGTGCACCGGTCCTGGAGATACTGCAATACCAGGTCAATGCGTGGAGTGGACAGAGCAAGCTCTTTTTCCATCTCCCTGTTCTAAAAATCCATTTAATATATGGTCCCCAGATAGGGGACGTATCAGATATTAAACTGATAAGAACAGATACTACACTTGATCTTAGCCAAAAGGCCGAGAAGCGATAACCAGAATTGGTTTCCGACTACGGTGCCACCCAAGGATTCTGAAAAGTCCATTTGTGGAGATGGCCACCTGGACTCCCGTTAAGAAGACATGCTGTCAACCTCTAGATCCCTCACATGCCTGCACTTTTCGGCTTGCTGCTGCTGCAATCCACGCGTTTTAGATCTGCATAACTCCACCTCTTTTAGCACAGTACCCTCAACCCCCGGCTGTTCCCACCCGCCTCAACATCGTTGGAAGGGAGGAGAACCAATTAAGGCGGGGGGGGGGGTGGAACGAGCAGCTGTCTACCCTTAGCAGGAGGGTTGCTGATTAATTACCTCTCCTGCTGCTGCTGCTGCTGGCTGTCCAGCAGCAGACTGAAGGTGGCTGCTGCTGTGCGCAGGTATATAAAGGCTCAGAGCCTATTATGACACGCGCAGCCAGCGTTCCATTGCCACATTCCGTCTACTGCAGGCGGGATACCTGGATGGCTGAATGTCACTGAGAAGCTCACAGAGACCGCCATAAGCAACAGTTTAAAAGAATGCCACAGACTAATCAACCAAACTTTTTGGGTTGGTTTCTCTTTTATAGTCTGCAGGCATTAAATGAAAGAAGTCAGTGTTCCAGCAGAGGGAGACAACGTTTCAGAAAAGGCATTGTAGCAAACCAAAAAAGAAATTTTAAGCGCAGCAGAGTAACCAGCTCACATACCTGTTAGCTCAGGTGAGTTTAAAAGGCTGCTGTTGATAACAAGGGCATTTGCTAAATAGATGGTGTGTGTGCAACAATATACTGAAAGGTCAATTATATTGTGCAGCTTATCTCACCACCTGTAGTTATTTAGGTGAAAGCTCCAAAATGCTTGCCTAATATGTCTGTTTATCCAAAAGGAAGTATAGAGGGAGAGCTAGATAGATAGCATTGCATTACATTACATTACATGGCAATGCAATGCACAGTTGCTGAAGTTGAACCAAAATGAGCTTGTCATCTGGCTTCTGCAACTTTTAACATGAAAAATCCAATGAGGAGAAGAAAAGCAAAGCCAAAGAGTCCATCCCAAAATCCGACAAACAAGCAAAATGAACAAAAAGCATTGAATTCAATTCTTTCTGATTTTAGAAACTGCATTAAAGAAGGGGTGCACCGGTCCTGGAGATACTGCAATACCAGGTCAATGCGTGGAGTGGACAGAGCAAGCTCTTTTTCCATCTCCCTGTTCTAAAAATCCATTTAATATATGGTCCCCAGATAGGGGACGTATCAGATATTAAACTGATAAGAACAGATTTTTTTTTTATCGAAAGCCCGAATTCGTGTACAAAACCCGAGTGCGCTTAAAAAAGTGACAAGTGCCACAAAAAAAGTGCACTAGGATGCTGGTCTTCTTGAAACCCTCTCCAAAAGGAAAAGGGTCCCCCAAACCATTCCCCGTCCCTCCGAGCCAAAAGGCCACAGCGAGGAACAGGGACAAAAAGCCACCTCCAGCCGAAGCCAGAGGCGACCCAATCTTACCCCCAGCACCTGCCCGAGTTCTCACCCGAGCAAGGCACTGGGAGCCAAAGACTGTGCTCCCCTCCCGGAAGAGGGGAGCCAACAATGCTCTCCTCCCGAAAGAGGAGAGCCAGGGGGGTTCAGGGGGGAGCGGAACCTGATGGCCACACACTCCCCCCCTAGACCTGCCAAGAGAGGAACCCGTAAGGGAACCGCATCCCGACAAAATCCTAGTAGGACGTGACACACGTGAATAAGTGGACACACAGTGACAAAGAAATTAAATAAATAGTGAAGGTTTCACAGTATAATACTGCCCGGACCTTCGACCGGGAATTGAAAAATTCCCCATCCTAAGGCCAGAAGGCCCGGAATAAGGGTGTGTGCGAAGAAAGAAAATTTGAAGTGCTTGTGCAAATGTGCCATAAACTCAAGTGGGGTTCCCAATCTCAGTGAGTTAAGGCACCCCAGGGTCACCACTCCTGGGGCACTTCACACTTCGGGCTTTCGATCTTCCCCGGCCCAATGGCGTCGATCCTGGGGGGCCATGCTTTCCACCAGATGACTATATTAGCCACCTGGCGTACTAACAAGCGCCTAAACCCCAGTGTGCATAATGTATCAATCTACTAGGGCGGCCAACATCCAAAACCGCCTTTTCGAAAGATACTACACTTGATCTTAGCCAAAAGGCCGAGAAGCGATAACCAGAATTGGTTTCCGACTACGGTGCCACCCAAGGATTCTGAAAAGTCCATTTGTGCAGATGGCCACCTGGACTCCCGTTAAGAAGACATGCTGTCAACCTCTAGATCCCTCACATGCCTGCACTTTTCGGCTTGCTGCTGCTGCAATCCACGCGTTTTAGATCTGCATAACTCCACCTCTTTTAGCACAGTACCCTCAACCCCCGGCTGTTCCCACCCGCCTCAACACCGTTGGAAGGGAGGAGAACCAATTAAGGCGGGGGGGGGGTGGAACGAGCAGCTGTCTACCCTTAGCAGGAGGGTTGCTGATTAATTACCTCTCCTGCTGCTGCTGCTGCTGGCTGTCCAGCAGCAGACTGAAGGTGGCTGCTGCTGTGCGCAGGTATATAAAGGCTCAGAGCCTATTATGACACGCGCAGCCAGCGTTCCATTGCCACATTCCGTCTACTGCAGGCGGGATACCTGGATGGCTGAATGTCACTGAGAAGCTCACAGAGACCGCCATAAGCAACAGTTTAAAAGAATGCCACAGACTAATCAACCAAACTTTTTGGGTTGGTTTCTCTTTTATAGTCTGCAGGCATTAAATGAAAGAAGTCAGTGTTCCAGCAGAGGGAGACAACGTTTCAGAAAAGGCATTGTAGCAAACCAAAAAAGAAATTTTAAGCGCAGCAGAGTAACCAGCTCACATACCTGTTAGCTCAGGTGAGTTTAAAAGGCTGCTGTTGATAACAAGGGCATTTGCTAAATAGATGGTGTGTGTGCAACAATATACTGAAAGGTCAATTATATTGTGCAGCTTATCTCACCACCTGTAGTTATTTAGGTGAAAGCTCCAAAATGCTTGCCTAATATGTCTGTTTATCCAAAAGGAAGTATAGAGGGAGAGCTAGATAGATAGCATTGCATTACATTACATTACATGGCAATGCAATGCACAGTTGCTGAAGTTGAACCAAAATGAGCTTGTCATCTGGCTTCTGCAACTTTTAACATGAAAAATCCAATGAGGAGAAGAAAAGCAAAGCCAAAGAGTCCATCCCAAAATCCGACAAACAAGCAAAATGAACAAAAAGCATTGAATTCAATTCTTTCTGATTTTAGAAACTGCATTAAAGAAGGGGTGCACCGGTCCTGGAGATACTGCAATACCAGGTCAATGCGTGGAGTGGACAGAGCAAGCTCTTTTTCCATCTCCCTGTTCTAAAAATCCATTTAATATATGGTCCCCAGATAGGGGACGTATCAGATATTAAACTGATAAGAACAGATACTACACTTGATCTTAGCCAAAAGGCCGAGAAGCGATAACCAGAATTGGTTTCCGACTACGGTGCCACCCAAGGATTCTGAAAAGTCCATTTGTGGAGATGGCCACCTGGACTCCCGTTAAGAAGACATGCTGTCAACCTCTAGATCCCTCACATGCCTGCACTTTTCGGCTTGCTGCTGCTGCAATCCACGCGTTTTAGATCTGCATAACTCCACCTCTTTTAGCACAGTACCCTCAACCCCCGGCTGTTCCCACCCGCCTCAACACCGTTGGAAGGGAGGAGAACCAATTAAGGCGGGGGGGGGGGGTGGAACGAGCAGCTGTCTACCCTTAGCAGGAGGGTTGCTGATTAATTACCTCTCCTGCTGCTGCTGCTGCTGGCTGTCCAGCAGCAGACTGAAGGTGGCTGCTGCTGTGCGCAGGTATATAAAGGCTCAGAGCCTATTATGACACGCGCAGCCAGCGTTCCATTGCCACATTCCGTCTACTGCAGGCGGGATACCTGGATGGCTGAATGTCACTGAGAAGCTCACAGAGACCGCCATAAGCAACAGTTTAAAAGAATGCCACAGACTAATCAACCAAACTTTTTGGGTTGGTTTCTCTTTTATAGTCTGCAGGCATTAAATGAAAGAAGTCAGTGTTCCAGCAGAGGGAGACAACGTTTCAGAAAAGGCATTGTAGCAAACCAAAAAAGAAATTTTAAGCGCAGCAGAGTAACCAGCTCACATACCTGTTAGCTCAGGTGAGTTTAAAAGGCTGCTGTTGATAACAAGGGCATTTGCTAAATAGATGGTGTGTGTGCAACAATATACTGAAAGGTCAATTATATTGTGCAGCTTATCTCACCACCTGTAGTTATTTAGGTGAAAGCTCCAAAATGCTTGCCTAATATGTCTGTTTATCCAAAAGGAAGTATAGAGGGAGAGCTAGATAGATAGCATTGCATTACATTACATTACATGGCAATGCAATGCACAGTTGCTGAAGTTGAACCAAAATGAGCTTGTCATCTGGCTTCTGCAACTTTTAACATGAAAAATCCAATGAGGAGAAGAAAAGCAAAGCCAAAGAGTCCATCCCAAAATCCGACAAACAAGGAAAATGAACAAAAAGCATTGAATTCAATTCTTTCTGATTTTAGAAACTGCATTAAAGAAGGGGTGCACCGGTCCTGGAGATACTGCAATACCAGGTCAATGCGTGGAGTGGACAGAGCAAGCTCTTTTTCCATCTCCCTGTTCTAAAAATCCATTTAATATATGGTCCCCAGATAGGGGACGTATCAGATATTAAACTGATAAGAACAGATTTTTTTTTTATCGAAAGCCCGAATTCGTGTACAAAACCCGAGTGCGCTTAAAAAAGTGACAAGTGCCACAAAAAAAGTGCACTAGGATGCTGGTCTTCTTGAAACCCTCTCCAAAAGGAAAAGGGTCCCCCAAACCATTCCCCGTCCCTCCGAGCCAAAAGGCCACAGCGAGGAACAGGGACAAAAAGCCACCTCCAGCCGAAGCCAGAGGCGACCCAATCTTACCCCCAGCACCTGCCCGAGTTCTCACCCGAGCAAGGCACTGGGAGCCAAAGACTGTGCTCCCCTCCCGGAAGAGGGGAGCCAACAATGCTCTCCTCCCGAAAGAGGAGAGCCAGGGGGGTTCAGGGGGGAGCGGAACCTGATGGCCACACACTCCCCCCCTAGACCTGCCAAGAGAGGAACCCGTAAGGGAACCGCATCCCGACAAAATCCTAGTAGGACGTGACACACGTGAATAAGTGGACACACAGTGACAAAGAAATTAAATAAATAGTGAAGGTTTCACAGTATAATACTGCCCGGACATTCGACCGGGAATTGAAAAATTCCCCATCCTAAGGCCAGAAGGCCCGGAATAAGGGTGTGTGCGAAGAAAGAAAATTTGAAGTGCTTGTGCAAATGTGCCATAAACTCAAGTGGGGTTCCCAATCCCAGTGAGTTAAGGCACCCCAGGGTCACCACTCCTGGGGCACTTCACACTTCGGGCTTTCGATCTTCCCCGGCCCAATGGAGTCGATCCTGGGGGGCCATGCTTTCCACCAGATGACTATATTAGCCACCTGGCGTACTAACAAGCGCCTAAACCCCAGTGTGCATAATGTATCAATCTACTAGGGCGGCCAACATCCAAAACCGCCTTTTCGAAAGATACTACACTTGATCTTAGCCAAAAGGCCGAGAAGCGATAACCAGAATTGGTTTCCGACTACGGTGCCACCCAAGGATTCTGAAAAGTCCATTTGTGCAGATGGCCACCTGGACTCCCGTTAAGAAGACATGCTGTCAACCTCTAGATCCCTCACATGCCTGCACTTTTCGGCTTGCTGCTGCTGCAATCCACGCGTTTTAGATCTGCATAACTCCACCTCTTTTAGCACAGTACCCTCAACCCCCGGCTGTTCCCACCCGCCTCAACACCGTTGGAAGGGAGGAGAACCAATTAAGGCGGGGGGGGGGGGTGGAACGAGCAGCTGTCTACCCTTAGCAGGAGGGTTGCTGATTAATTACCTCTCCTGCTGCTGCTGCTGCTGGCTGTCCAGCAGCAGACTGAAGGTGGCTGCTGCTGTGCGCAGGTATATAAAGGCTCAGAGCCTATTATGACACGCGCAGCCAGCGTTCCATTGCCACATTCCGTCTACTGCAGGCGGGATACCTGGATGGCTGAATGTCACTGAGAAGCTCACAGAGACCGCCATAAGCAACAGTTTAAAAGAATGCCACAGACTAATCAACCAAACTTTTTGGGTTGGTTTCTCTTTTATAGTCTGCAGGCATTAAATGAAAGAAGTCAGTGTTCCAGCAGAGGGAGACAACGTTTCAGAAAAGGCATTGTAGCAAACCAAAAAAGAAATTTTAAGCGCAGCAGAGTAACCAGCTCACATACCTGTTAGCTCAGGTGAGTTTAAAAGGCTGCTGTTGATAACAAGGGCATTTGCTAAATAGATGGTGTGTGTGCAACAATATACTGAAAGGTCAATTATATTGTGCAGCTTATCTCACCACCTGTAGTTATTTAGGTGAAAGCTCCAAAATGCTTGCCTAATATGTCTGTTTATCCAAAAGGAAGTATAGAGGGAGAGCTAGATAGATAGCATTGCATTACATTACATTACATGGCAATGCAATGCACAGTTGCTGAAGTTGAACCAAAATGAGCTTGTCATCTGGCTTCTGCAACTTTTAACATGAAAAATCCAATGAGGAGAAGAAAAGCAAAGCCAAAGAGTCCATCCCAAAATCCGACAAACAAGCAAAATGAACAAAAAGCATTGAATTCAATTCTTTCTGATTTTAGAAACTGCATTAAAGAAGGGGTGCACCGGTCCTGGAGATACTGCAATACCAGGTCAATGCGTGGAGTGGACAGAGCAAGCTCTTTTTCCATCTCCCTGTTCTAAAAATCCATTTAATATATGGTCCCCAGATAGGGGACGTATCAGATATTAAACTGATAAGAACAGATACTACACTTGATCTTAGCCAAAAGGCCGAGAAGCGATAACCAGAATTGGTTTCCGACTACGGTGCCACCCAAGGATTCTGAAAAGTCCATTTGTGGAGATGGCCACCTGGACTCCCGTTAAGAAGACATGCTGTCAACCTCTAGATCCCTCACATGCCTGCACTTTTCGGCTTGCTGCTGCTGCAATCCACGCGTTTTAGATCTGCATAACTCCACCTCTTTTAGCACAGTACCCTCAACCCCCGGCTGTTCCCACCCGCCTCAACACCGTTGGAAGGGAGGAGAACCAATTAAGGCGGGGGGGGGGGGGGGTGGAACGAGCAGCTGTCTACCCTTAGCAGGAGGGTTGCTGATTAATTACCTCTCCTGCTGCTGCTGCTGCTGGCTGTCCAGCAGCAGACTGAAGGTGGCTGCTGCTGTGCGCAGGTATATAAAGGCTCAGAGCCTATTATGACACGCGCAGCCAGCGTTCCATTGCCACATTCCGTCTACTGCAGGCGGGATACCTGGATGGCTGAATGTCACTGAGAAGCTCACAGAGACCGCCATAAGCAACAGTTTAAAAGAATGCCACAGACTAATCAACCAAACTATTTGGGTTGGTTTCTCTTTTATAGTCTGCAGGCATTAAATGAAAGAAGTCAGTGTTCCAGCAGAGGGAGACAACGTTTCAGAAAAGGCATTGTAGCAAACCAAAAAAGAAATTTTAAGCGCAGCAGAGTAACCAGCTCACATACCTGTTAGCTCAGGTGAGTTTAAAAGGCTGCTGTTGATAACAAGGGCATTTGCTAAATAGATGGTGTGTGTGCAACAATATACTGAAAGGTCAATTATATTGTGCAGCTTATCTCACCACCTGTAGTTATTTAGGTGAAAGCTCCAAAATGCTTGCCTAATATGTCTGTTTATCCAAAAGGAAGTATAGAGGGAGAGCTAGATAGATAGCATTGCATTACATTACATTACATGGCAATGCAATGCACAGTTGCTGAAGTTGAACCAAAATGAGCTTGTCATCTGGCTTCTGCAACTTTTAACATGAAAAATCCAATGAGGAGAAGAAAAGCAAAGCCAAAGAGTCCATCCCAAAATCCGACAAACAAGCAAAATTAACAAAAAGCATTGAATTCAATTCTTTCTGATTTTAGAAACTGCATTAAAGAAGGGGTGCACCGGTCCTGGAGATACTGCAATACCAGGTCAATGCGTGGAGTGGACAGAGCAAGCTCTTTTTCCATCTCCCTGTTCTAAAAATCCATTTAATATATGGTCCCCAGATAGGGGACGTATCAGATATTAAACTGATAAGAACAGATACTACACTTGATCTTAGCCAAAAGGCCGAGAAGCGATAACCAGAATTGGTTTCCGACTACGGTGCCACCCAAGGATTCTGAAAAGTCCATTTGTGGAGATGGCCACCTGGACTCCCGTTAAGAAGACATGCTGTCAACCTCTAGATCCCTCACATGCCTGCACTTTTCGGCTTGCTGCTGCTGCAATCCACGCGTTTTAGATCTGCATAACTCCACCTCTTTTAGCACAGTACCCCCAACCCCCGGCTGTTCCCACCCGCCTCAACACCGTTGGAAGGGAGGAGAACCAATTAAGGCGGGGGGGGGGTGGAACGAGCAGCTGTCTACCCTTAGCAGGAGGGTTGCTGATTAATTACCTCTCCTGCTGCTGCTGCTGCTGGCTGTCCAGCAGCAGACTGAAGGTGGCTGCTGCTGTGCGCAGGTATATAAAGGCTCAGAGCCTATTATGACACGCGCAGCCAGCGTTCCATTGCCACATTCCGTCTACTGCAGGCGGGATACCTGAATGGCTGAATGTCACTGAGAAGCTCACAGAGACCGCCATAAGCAACAGTTTAAAAGAATGCCACAGACTAATCAACCAAACTTTTTGGGTTGGTTTCTCTTTTATATTCTGCAGGCATTAAATGAAAGAAGTCAGTGTTCCAGCAGAGGGAGACAACGTTTCAGAAAAGGCATTGTAGCAAACCAAAAAAGAAATTTTAAGCGCAGCAGAGTAACCAGCTCACATACCTGTTAGCTCAGGTGAGTTTAAAAGGCTGCTGTTGATAACAAGGGCATTTGCTAAATAGATGGTGTGTGTGCAACAATATACTGAAAGGTCAATTATATTGTGCAGCTTATCTCACCACCTGTAGTTATTTAGGTGAAAGCTCCAAAATGCTTGCCTAATATGTCTGTTTATCCAAAAGGAAGTATAGAGGGAGAGCTAGATAGATAGCATTGCATTACATTACATTACATGGCAATGCAATGCACAGTTGCTGAAGTTGAACCAAAATGAGCTTGTCATCTGGCTTCTGCAACTTTTAACATGAAAAATCCAATGAGGAGAAGAAAAGCAAAGCCAAAGAGTCCATCCCAAAATCCGACAAACAAGCAAAATGAACAAAAAGCATTGAATTCAATTCTTTCTGATTTTAGAAACTGCATTAAAGAAGGGGTGCACCGGTCCTGGAGATACTGCAATACCAGGTCAATGCGTGGAGTGGACAGAGCAAGCTCTTTTTCCATCTCCCTGTTCTAAAAATCCATTTAATATATTGTCCCCAGATAGGGGACGTATCAGATATTAAACTGATAAGAACAGATACTACACTTGATCTTAGCCAAAAGGCCGAGAAGCGATAACCAGAATTGGTTTCCGACTACGGTGCCACCCAAGGATTCTGAAAAGTCCATTTGTGGAGATGGCCACCTGGACTCCCGTTAAGAAGACATGCTGTCAACCTCTAGATCCCTCACATGCCTGCACTTTTCGGCTTGCTGCTGCTGCAATCCACGCGTTTTAGATCTGCATAACTCCACCTCTTTTAGCACAGTACCCTCAACCCCCGGCTGTTCCCACCCGCCTCAACACCGTTGGAAGGGAGGAGAACCAATTAAGGCGGGGGGGGGGGTGGAACGAGCAGCTGTCTACCCTTAGCAGGAGGGTTGCTGATTAATTACCTCTCCTGCTGCTGCTGCTGCTGGCTGTCCAGCAGCAGACTGAAGGTGGCTGCTGCTGTGCGCAGGTATATAAAGGCTCAGAGCCTATTATGACACGCACAGCCAACGTTCCATTGCCACATTCCGTCTACTGCAGGCGGGATACCTGGATGGCTGAATGTCACTGAGAAGCTCACAGAGACCGCCATAAGCAACAGTTTAAAAGAATGCCACAGACTAATCAACCAAACTTTTTGGGTTGGTTTCTCTTTTATAGTCTGCAGGCATTAAATGAAAGAAGTCAGTGTTCCAGCAGAGGGAGACAACGTTTCAGAAAAGGCATTGTAGCAAACCAAAAAAGAAATTTTAAGCGCAGCAGAGTAACCAGCTCACATACCTGTTAGCTCAGGTGAGTTTAAAAGGCTGCTGTTGATAACAAGGGCATTTGCTAAATAGATGGTGTGTGTGCAACAATATACTGAAAGGTCAATTATATTGTGCAGCTTATCTCACCACCTGTAGTTATTTAGGTGAAAGCTCCAAAATGCTTGCCTAATATGTCTGTTTATCCAAAAGGAAGTATAGAGGGAGAGCTAGATAGATAGCATTGCATTACATTACATTACATGGCAATGCAATGCACAGTTGCTGAAGTTGAACCAAAATGAGCTTGTCATCTGGCTTCTGCAACTTTAACATGAAAAATCCAATGAGGAGAAGAAAAGCAAAGCCAAAGAGTCCATCCCAAAATCCGACAAACAAGCAAAATGAACAAAAAGCATTGAATTCAATTCTTTCTGATTTTAGAAACTGCATTAAAGAAGGGGTGCACCGGTCCTGGAGATACTGCAATACCAGGTCAATGCGTGGAGTGGACAGAGCAAGCTCTTTTTCCATCTCCCTGTTCTAAAAATCCATTTAATATATGGTCCTCAGATAGGGGACGTATCAGATATTAAACTGATAAGAACAGATACTACACTTGATCTTAGCCAAAAGGCCGAGAAGCGATAACCAGAATTGGTTTCCGACTACGGTGCCACCCAAGGATTCTGAAAAGTCCATTTGTGGAGATGGCCACCTGGACTCCCGTTAAGAAGACATGCTGTCAACCTCTAGATCCCTCACATGCCTGCACTTTTCGGCTTGCTGCTGCTGCAATCCACGCATTTTAGATCTGCATAACTCCACCTCTTTTAGCACAGTACCCTCAACCCCCGGCTGTTCCCACCCGCCTCAACACCGTTGGAAGGGAGGAGAACCAATTAAGGCGGGGGGGGGGTGGAACGAGCAGCTGTCTACCCTTAGCAGGAGGGTTGCTGATTAATTACCTCTCCTGCTGCTGCTGCTGCTGGCTGTCCAGCAGCAGACTGAAGGTGGCTGCTGCTGTGCGCAGGTATATAAAGGCTCAGAGCCTATTATGACACGCGCAGCCAGCGTTCCATTGCCACATTCCGTCTACTGCAGGCGGGATACCTGGATGGCTGAATGTCACTGAGAAGCTCACAGAGACCGCCATAAGCAACAGTTTAAAAGAATGCCACAGACTAATCAACCAAACTTTTTGGGTTGGTTTCTCTTTTATATTCTGCAGGCATTAAATGAAAGAAGTCAGTGTTCCAGCAGAGGGAGACAACGTTTCAGAAAAGGCATTGTAGCAAACCAAAAAAGAAATTTTAAGCGCAGCAGAGTAACCAGCTCACATACCTGTTAGCTCAGGTGAGTTTAAAAGGCTGCTGTTGATAACAAGGGCATTTGCTAAATAGATGGTGTGTGTGCAACAATATACTGAAAGGTCAATTATATTGTGCAGCTTATCTCACCACCTGTAGTTATTTAGGTGAAAGCTCCAAAATGCTTGCCTAATATGTCTGTTTATCCAAAAGGAAGTATAGAGGGAGAGCTAGATAGATAGCATTGCATTACATTACATTACATGGCAATGCAATGCACAGTTGCTGAAGTTGAACCAAAATGAGCTTGTCATCTGGCTTCTGCAACTTTTAACATGAAAAATCCAATGAGGAGAAGAAAAGCAAAGCCAAAGAGTCCATCCCAAAATCCGACAAACAAGCAAAATGAACAAAAAGCATTGAATTCAATTCTTTCTGATTTTAGAAACTGCATTAAAGAAGGGGTGCACCGGTCCTGGAGATACTGCAATACCAGGTCAATGCGTGGAGTGGACAGAGCAAGCTCTTTTTCCATCTCCCTGTTCTAAAAATCCATTTAATATATTGTCCCCAGATAGGGGACGTATCAGATATTAAACTGATAAGAACAGATACTACACTTGATCTTAGCCAAAAGGCCGAGAAGCGATAACCAGAATTGGTTTCCGACTACGGTGCCACCCAAGGATTCTGAAAAGTCCATTTGTGGAGATGGCCACCTGGACTCCCGTTAAGAAGACATGCTGTCAACCTCTAGATCCCTCACATGCCTGCACTTTTCGGCTTGCTGCTGCTGCAATCCACGCGTTTTAGATCTGCATAACTCCACCTCTTTTAGCACAGTACCCTCAACCCCCGGCTGTTCCCACCCGCCTCAACACCGTTGGAAGGGAGGAGAACCAATTAAGGCGGGGGGGGGGGTGGAACGAGCAGCTGTCTACCCTTAGCAGGAGGGTTGCTGATTAATTACCTCTCCTGCTGCTGCTGCTGCTGGCTGTCCAGCAGCAGACTGAAGGTGGCTGCTGCTGTGCGCAGGTATATAAAGGCTCAGAGCCTATTATGACACGCGCAGCCAGCGTTCCATTGCCACATTCCGTCTACTGCAGGCGGGATACCTGGATGGCTGAATGTCACTGAGAAGCTCACAGAGACCGCCATAAGCAACAGTTTAAAAGAATGCCACAGACTAATCAACCAAACTTTTTGGGTTGGTTTCTCTTTTATAGTCTGCAGGCATTAAATGAAAGAAGTCAGTGTTCCAGCAGAGGGAGACAACGTTTCAGAAAAGGCATTGTAGCAAACCAAAAAAGAAATTTTAAGCGCAGCAGAGTAACCAGCTCACATACCTGTTAGCTCAGGTGAGTTTAAAAGGCTGCTGTTGATAACAAGGGCATTTGCTAAATAGATGGTGTGTGTGCAACAATATACTGAAAGGTCAATTATATTGTGCAGCTTATCTCACCACCTGTAGTTATTTAGGTGAAAGCTCCAAAATGCTTGCCTAATATGTCTGTTTATCCAAAAGGAAGTATAGAGGGAGAGCTAGATAGATAGCATTGCATTACATTACATTACATGGCAATGCAATGCACAGTTGCTGAAGTTGAACCAAAATGAGCTTGTCATCTGGCTTCTGCAACTTTAACATGAAAAATCCAATGAGGAGAAGAAAAGCAAAGCCAAAGAGTCCATCCCAAAATCCGACAAACAAGCAAAATGAACAAAAAGCATTGAATTCAATTCTTTCTGATTTTAGAAACTGCATTAAAGAAGGGGTGCACCGGTCCTGGAGATACTGCAATACCAGGTCAATGCGTGGAGTGGACAGAGCACGCTCTTTTTCCATCTCCCTGTTCTAAAAATCCATTTAATATATGGTCCTCAGATAGGGGACGTATCAGATATTAAACTGATAAGAACAGATACTACACTTGATCTTAGCCAAAAGGCCGAGAAGCGATAACCAGAATTGGTTTCCGACTACGGTGCCACCCAAGGATTCTGAAAAGTCCATTTGTGGAGATGGCC